>NC_140585.1:501576549-510607835 GCF_964204655.1 Triturus cristatus
CCTTTAAGTTTTGAACGCTCTGGTACTGAAAACACCCAAATGTGTTTTTTACTACTGTGAAACCTACTTCTCTCACAGGTTAACATTGAGAATTCCTTAATACTCTTTTTAGCTGTAATTCCTGATTAGAAAAGAGTAGCGCCATCAGGTCTCATATCTTTGGAATGATATTTGTAAATTTTCTTTAATGGTAAAGTTGGTTTGAAAATTACAATTTTAGAAATGCCACTTATAGAAATTATGCAAAAGAAACAATTGATGGACGGAATGCTGGACAATGCAGACCTTCACCCCCAGTCACAAGGATCTGGGTTAAATCCATCATTCTTTTGCTCACCAGTTTGGACCCAGCCATATGCAAATCAGCCTTGGCCCTGTTCATTGTGGGAACAGTTCAGCCCGAACTGCCAAGCTGGGTCCTCCCTGGACCAGAAATAAGCATCCTGGGGACCAGTTTCAGGGCTTCACCCTTCATCAGCCAGGCTAGCTTGAATCCAGTGGGGTAGTGAGCACGGGACCCACGTCTGGGCATACCTTTCCAACTTAGGGCGACATATGCAAAAGAAAACAATTGATGGACGGAATGCTGGACAATGCAGACATTCACCCCCAGTCACAAGGATCTGGATAAATCCATCATTCTTTTGCTCACCACACTATCCCAGTTTGGACCCAGCCATAGGCAAATCAGTCTTGACCCTGTTCCTTGTGGGAACAGTCCAGCCCCAACTGCCACGCTAGGTCCTCCCTGGACCGGAAACAAGCATCCTGGGACCGGTTTCAGGGCACCACCCTTCATCAGCCAGGCTAGCTTGGATCCAGTGGTGTAGTGAGCACGGGACCTACGTCTGGGCATACCCTTCCCACTTAGGGCGACATATGCTAAAAAAACAATTGATGGACAGAATGCTGGACAATGCAGACATTCACCCACAATCACAAGGTTCTTTGTTAAAAGCCATCATTCTTTTGCTCACCACACCACCCCAGTTAGGACTCAGCCATATGCAAATTAGTCTTGACCCTGTTCCTTGTGGGAACAGTCCAGCCCGAACTGCCAAGCTAGGTCCTCCTGGACAGGAAACAAGCATACTGGGACCGGTTTCAGAAAGTAGGCATGTCTCTGATCTAACTGATCTGTGTGCCTGCAGCCTGTCTCCAATACACATCTGGGGTGAGTGACAGCTATACTTTGTGCATTCCCTCTAGACAACCACAAACATAGGAAGGGTAGGTGTGATATAGAACTTATCTGCATTCTGATAGCTCTTACTGGGCAGGAAGAGAGTGGGTGCTGACACTTACACCTAAATAGGCTGTCTCCTGTTTCCCACAAAAAGGGCTGATTACCCCCTATTAATAGTCTGGAGCCAGGGCTGAGAAGAAATGGCCTGTGTGCACTTCAATGAACCTACTTTGAAGTCAATCCCACTTTAAAGGCACAACTACATATAAGTATTGGGGCACTGACCCTACAAGACAGTACACTACTGTACCTGTGAAGAATTCTGCCAGGAGTAAAGACTGGTGTGCTACAAGGAGCGTCACTGTGCTTGACTGCTGCTCTGGAAGAACTGCTTGTCTGCTTTGCTGTGCTGCCTTGCTGAAATTTGCCCTGCTGAGGACAAGGACCGGACCCTTCTCACTTGAATCTTGAGTGACTCCAAAAACTTGCTGGTTTGTCCCCTGCTCTGAAACCTCAGGACCATCAAAGACTTCCTTTAACCCTGCAACAACACCTAGACTCTGCCATCTGTGAGTCCTGCCCTGCCAAGTGGTGCCAATCCAGTCCTGGGCCCTTGAAAGGTGATTTTGGCTGTGCTGATCCATCAAAACCAATGCAACGATGTCTTTGCTCTGATTGGAACCATCACATCGCCCTTTGATGCTGATGCGGCTACCGCTCGATGACATCAATTTGACAGACTGCGCAGCTCTACGACGCCGCATCCAGAAACCAAAATTGAAAACCGAGCAAAGTGGTTCAGTGGTAGAGCACGAATCAAAGTCCAAATTGCAGTTCAATAAAGTAGTCCTTTTTTAATGCACGTTGTTCATGTCTTGTCTTTACTCCGAAGTACAATCTTCACTGTATGCCATCAGGCCAAGCCAACACGTGTTTCGTCCTGACAGTTATGAGTCATGGACTTCATCAGGGCTAGAGGCAAAAGAAATAACTAAATTGGTGTGACGGGGACGAGAGCGCCGCCTCGACAGACTGGAATTGGTGGGATTCACCGCCCTCTCTTCCCCTACAGCAGCCACTGGAACGATCAGCAGAGGACGCGTGGTATCCCTACCCATCACAGGACTGGACATCGGAGTCGGGACCGGGCTCCTTTAAGACGGATTACTTCAAGGACGAAACCACGCCCCCTGATGACGTCTTGGTAGAGGGCGGGATAAAAACAGAGGAAACCCGGAAGACGGCGGACGGCGATTCCCTGGAGGCGGACGGAGTGTTGCAGTGGAGAAAGACGAGGAGTTGGGAAGAGGAGCGACGTGGAGAAGAGAGCCAAGACCAGAGATCCGAGCGGAGGGGAGACGACCGCGACAAGCCAGGAGGCCAACGATCCTACGAGGCGCCCCGCCACATTCCCACGGGAGGAGCGTGGCTTGAGCAGGTACGGGGGAAAGTAGCGGGCCGGGTGGGCAGGAAGACGCAGCCACCACCTTGAAAGTAAATTGCCACCGTACTAGTGATCTTAACACCCCCCCTCCCCTCACCGAGCACAAAGGCACCTAGTTGCGGTACAAACGAACACAGTAGCACTTGGTTTCCCTCACTCCCGGCCCCGGTTGATAAAAGGAAAGGATCGGTGTCCTAATACCTGGTGTCTTCTTGTCTTGCATTGCTTCATTGGGACGAACACCCCGGAGCCCCTCCAGCAGACGGAAGTAAGTCACGAAGCTACGAAAGGCGGACTACACAGCCGATACTCAATCTGGAGCCCCATCGAAGGAGCAGAAGCCTCCCCCGGCGTCGAATACGAGACGACAAATAGCACGTCAACGGACACTGTCGTCTAAAATAAAACCCTCGTTGCACCGCACTGGCTTGGTTGTAGAGTCTGTTCCCACCACCCCGCCACAACTGGTGTCAGAAGTGGGATCACCATCACAGTCTGTCTGTAGTACCGAGATGGACGCGCTCATACAACACCTCATCAAGGGGCAAGAAAAGCTGGAATGGGCTGTACAGAGGCAGATGACATCGGCCCAAGCAGATATAGAACAGTTCCAAAACACCATAACGGCCCAGATCGAGAGTCTTCAGAAGGTGGGCCCAGTGGCTACGGTCTCACACCCTGGGGAGGCCCGACCCCTGACCCTTCCGAACCCATCAGGGATGGCTTTACAAAAGTATGTGTCCGGGGAGGATCCTGACGTCTTCCTCATGAACTTTGAAAGGGCCGCCAGGGCCTTAGGTTAGCCTGAGGATAAATGGCCTTTCTTCCTGGCCCCCCTCTTATCAGGGGAGGCACAGTTCGCCTACCAGGTGACTAACCCCACGGGGAGCTCACCTTATACGACCATTAAGGAGGTCATCCTAGATCACCTGGGGCTAGACGGGGAAGCCTATCGACTTCGGTTCAGGAGAGAACGGGGTTCCCCTGGGGAGAATCCAAAGACATTGTTCTTCCGGTTAAAAATGGCGGCCGACAAGTGGTTACGCCCGGCCTCCAGCACGAAGGAGGAAATAATGAACAGAATATACATGGAGCAGTTCATGGACTCGTTGCCCTACGCAACTCAACGGTGGCTAAAACAGCACACAGGACTTACTCTAGAGCAAGCTATTGAAATGGCCGCTAACTATGCTCGGGCCCAACCAAAGACTCTAGGGTGGGACACCGAGAAAAATGCAAAAGGGCTACCAATGGTAAAAGCAGAGAGGAAGGCGAAACCAGCACCGGAACCTCCCCGACCCCGGCCTATGAGAATGGAGGGACCACCGACCCGGGGACCCCAATGCTTTGACTGCGGCGAATGGGGCCACATTGCGAGACTCTGCCCCCGAAGAAAACCCACAGAAGAACCAATGGAGGTCGGATACCTCCCCCGGACCGTTCTGTATTCTGACGAATTTGGTTCTTCCTATTACGTGAGTGTAAGGATGAACGGTTTGAAGGTTCAGGCCCTGTTAGACTCAGGGTGTAGACAGTCCGTGGTTCGCAAGAGGTTGGTTCTTCCCTCACAATACGTCCCGGGCGCCCAAGTTTACATACGTTGTGTACACGGGGATGTTAGGCCCTACCCCCTCGCCCAAGTAACCCTGACTCACGTAGAAAAGGAGCCATACAAGGTGAGGGTGGGGGTGGTGGATTCCCTTCCAGAAGACATGATACTGGGAGTAGACAATCCGGGGTTCTTGTCCTTATTCCAAAGGTCCCTGTCACTTCCCCCCTCCTCCGGGCCCCATTCTGTACCAGCACTACTCTCCCCGGACCCTTGGGTATTAGACCGCAGCTTTCGGTTTGCGCAGGCCAGTGATCCCACGCTGGTCAACGCGTGGGAGAGCGCACATGCCACCCAAGATCAGGAGACACAAAGGTATCCCAGGTTTAGCATCACAAAGGACCTCCTGTATAGGGAAGGGGAGGAAGGAGGGGATGCCCAGTTGCTAGTACCGGTGTCCTTTAGGGAACAAGTGTTGTTCTTTGCACATACCCACCTGACGGCCGGACACAGCGGGAAAGAGAAGACCACCGACAACATCCTTAGACATTTCTATTGGCCTGGAATCTACAAGGATGTGCAAGAATACTGTCAGCGCTGTGAAATATGCCAGAAACAGAATGTACAAAGACCACCCGCTGCACCCCTGCGACCTATGCCCACCATAGGCCGACCGTTTGAAAGGATCGGCATGGATCTGATAGGTCCATTACCCAAGTCTACAAGGGGTCACGTGTATGTGCTGGTACTTGTGGACTACGCCACCCGGTACATAGAAGCATTTCCCCTGCGGACTCCCACAACGGAACATATAGCGGAGAAGTTCATTGAGTTATGCTCTCGAGTCGGTTTCCCGAAAGAGGTCCTCACGGACCAGGGCACCCCGTTCACATCAAGGTTAATGAGGGAAGTCTGCAAAACGTTAAAAATACATCACCTGCGCACGTCAGTGTACCACCCCCAAACAGACGGTCTGTCTGGTCGAGCGCTACAATCAAACGTTGAAAACAACCCTGAAGAAGCTGCTCGCCACCGAAGGTTCTGACTGGGATAGGCTATTGCCGTTGGCGCTCTATGTCATACGAGCCCAGAAACAGAGTAGCCTTGGTTACTCCGCCTTCGAACTTTTGTATGGACGACAACCGAGGTCTTTACTGGAAATTACGAAAGACGCCTGGGAGAGGGAAGAAGAGCAAGAACAAAGGTCCGTATTAGACTATACACAGCACCTCAAGTCCAAGTTAGGTAAACTGCGAAACCTGGCGTACTCCAACCTGGAGAAACAGAAGGAAAAAACAAAGAAAAACCTATGACCGCGGGACCAAGCTGCACTCATTAAAAAAAGGGGATTGGGCCTTGCTCCTACTGCCTCCTATCGCAGGAAAAGGGAAACACGAATGGAAGGGGCCTTACGAAGTGGTTGATACCATAGGTGACACGACCTACCGCCTGAAGCTGATGGCAAACAAGGTACAATCGTATCACATAAACTTACTAAAGAAGTGGATTGGGCCCCGTCCAAAAGCTTTACACCTTCTCATCCCCACCATCAACAAGAGAAGCACCTTGAACGAGTTGATCATCAATGAGGAAATGACGCAACAGCAGAAGAAAGAACTAGAAGAGACGCTGTTACCCTACCAGGATACATTCTCGGACATCCCTGGGAAAACGACACTGGTGGAACATAGCATCGAAACGCAACCCGGAAAACGAGTAAAGTTAAGGCCGTATCGTATCCCTGCGGCCCGAAGACAAGCCATCAAAGCAGAAGTGGACGGCATGCTACGGCTTGGGGTTATCCGCCCCTCAAAGAGCGATTGGGCCTCCCCCATTGTGATGGTCCCTAAACCGGATGGGTCGAGGCGATTCTGCATGGACTTTAGAGCACTGAATGCCATTTCCTCGTTTGATGCCTACCCTATTCCACGAGTGGACGAGCTTATCGAAAAACTTGGCGAAGCAACGTATATCACCACGTTGGACCTCACAAAGGGGTACTGGCAGGTGCCTCTCAGAGAATCGGACAGGAAGAAGACGGCCTTTATCACGGACGAAGGCCTCTTCGAATTCACGGTTCTACCCTTTGGCCTCCATGGGGCGCCTGCCACGTTCCAGCGTTTGATGAATACCATACTCCGGCCATATCACACATTTAGCTCAGCCTATCTAGATGACATCGTCATTTATAGTAACACCTGGGCCGAACATTTACAACATCTACAGACCATACTCAACGCTCTACAACAGGCGGGTCTGCATGTCAACGCAAAAAAATCCCGAGCAGCTTTTCGCAGCGTGAACTATTTGGGTTTCGTGTTAGGTGAAGGCACCATCACACCCCAACTCAACAAGGTTCGAGCCATCGAGGGGACCCCCTTCCCTAGGAACAAGAAAGAAGTACGGGCGTTCCTGGGTCTAATAGGCTACTATCGCCGCTTCATACCCAACTTTGCGGACATAGCAGCCCCCCTCACGGAACTCCTGCGGAAAGATGTAAAACCCCGAGAGCTCCTAACTCCCAGTGTGGAGGCACTGAACGCATTCAGCGGTCTCAAAACGGCTGTCACCACCCACCCCATCTTAGTGACACCTGACTTCTCCAAGCCATTTATACTGGCCACAGATGCGTCCGACCTGGGAATAGGGGCGGTGTTGTCCCAGGAGGGGGGTGATGGGCTGGAACACCCAATACTGTATATCAGTCGTAAACTATTCCCTAGGGAGACCAGGTACCCCACGATAGAACGAGAGTGTCTAGCTATCAAGTGGGCCATAGACAAATTACAATATTATCTAGAGGGCAAACCGTTCATTCTTTATACTGACCACGCACCCCTCCGGTGGATGTGTCAAAACAGGAGTCAAAATCCCCGAATACTCCGCTGGTTCATCTCCCTCCAGCCTTATGCTTTCACTATTCGACACAGGAAGGGGAAGGAGAACGGGAATGCGGATTACCTGTCCCGAGTCTTTCCTCTCCCCGATCGGGAGAATCCAGGGGGGGAGGTGTGTGACGGGGACGAGAGCGCCGCCTCGACAGACTGGAATTGGTGGGATTCACCACCCTCTCTTCCCCTACAGCAGCCACTGGAACGATCAGCAGAGGACGCGTGGTATCCCTACCCATCACAGGACTGGACATCGGAGTCGGAACCGGGCTCCTTTAAGACGGATTACTTCAAGGACGAAACCACGCCCCCTGATGACGTCTTGGTAGAGGGCGGGATAAAAACAGAGGAAACCCGGAAGACGGCGGACGGCGATTCCCTGGAGGCGGACGGAGTGTTGCAGTGGAGAAAGACGAGGAGTTGGGAAGAGGAGCGACGTGGAGAAGAGAGCCAAGACCAGAGATCCGAGCGGAGGGGAGACGACCGCGACAAGCCAGGAGGCCAACGATCCTACGAGGCGCCCCGCCACGTTCCCACGGGAGGAGCGTGGCTTGAGCAGGTACGGGGGAAAGTAGCGGGCTGGGTGGGCAGGAAGACGCAGCCACCACCTTGAAAGTAAATTGCCACCGTACTAGTGATCTTAACACCCCCCTCCCCTCACCGAGCACGAAGGCACCTAGTTGCGGTACAAACGAACACAGTAGCACTTGGTTTCCCTCACTCCCGGCCCCGGTTGATAAAAGGAAAGGATCGGTGTCCTAATACCTGGTGTCTTCTTGTCTTGCATTGCTTCATTGGGACGAACACCCCGGAGCCCCTCCAGCAGACGGAAGCAAGTCACGAAGCTACGAAAGGCGGACTACACAGCCGATACTCAATCTGGAGCCCCATCGAAGGAGCAGAAGCCTCCCCCCGGCGTCGAATACGAGACGACAAATAGCACGTCAAAAGACACTGTTGTCTAAAATAAAACCCTCGTTGCACCGCACTGGCTTGGTTGGAGAGTCTGTTCCCACCACCCCGCCACAATTGGCAACATGTTTCTAAATTAAATACAAAAATTCCATGTTATGGATTAAACATTAGTTAGTCCCTATGACGCTGCATCACCTGCATTGTAAAGGTGTTCTTCAATGAAGCCTTCATCTTCTGCGTGGATCAGAACCGACACATCGCCTGCATCCACGGGATCAATCAAAATGCCTTACCTCCTCTGCTCCTCACATAGAGTCTTTGACGGTGACGCTTCCTCTATACAAGGTACTATTTCAGCAGGACCTGCATGAGTCCTGTAGCCGCTTTGCCCTCCATCAAGGTTTGCCTGAATTTGGTATTTACCCCGGTCTAGCACAACCAGATGTCCCCTGTTGGAGCTTTATGACTCTAAGCACTATAAATTGAGTTGATATTTCAAAATCAATAATTATGGTTCTACTTATTGGATGTCTGTCACTCTAGTGTTGCTTTGGTCATAAAAATATTATCTATTTGGGGCATGGCTTGAACACCAACTGTGATGGCTGTCATGTAGAACAGCTCCAAGCAGATACCTTCTAAATCACTGGAAAATCTGACCATAGATCCGTCCCCGCTCGAGATAAGGCCACTAGGCTGAGAAGGCATGCTGCAGGGATGCAAAACAGTCGCCTTCTCCCCCACCCAACTCCGCACTGGGACACGAGGATTGGGCAATCACCGGACTTCAGGCAGAACTAGCCCAGGCCAACTGCAACTAAGGCCTCGACTGAGCCCAGAGGAGTGGTGCCCAAACTCCAAGCGAAAGCTGCGAGAGGCAAGGCACTGTGTTCAGTTGGACCCAGGCGGGGGAGGCCCTGGGCCAGTGGTCCTCTCCGGTGACAGCCAGACCCGGAACGGAGAGGTTCGCCCGCGCTTGTAACCAAGACTGCAGTGGATGGTGCCCGCAGCAAGGCCGAGGAACGTGGCCTGCGAGTGACGCCGTGGCCAGGTAGATGACGATGACCTCAAGGTACGAAGAATGGCTCCCGCACTGAAATATACTTCATCCAGAGTGGAGCTTTCCCAGAAATACAGTGGCCCAACACGGCAATTTGTGAGGACAGTACAAAACCGTGGAAGAGGGGCGACGGTGAACACTCACTTGGCGGTGCCTGCCTGGGGAGGGCTGGCCCCTGTCACGGACAGCACTATGGTAAGGCCAAAGGGCCAGGCACGGGCCAATCAAATAAAATGGACAAGTATGCCACAGCTAATTCCCCATCGACAGGTCCGGAGGACATGTAGGATTGGGTGTAATCTCCTTAACCCACTCTTAGTGCTTTCATGGCGGTCATCGCGGATCTCAAGGGGACAATCAAACCAAAGCTCGATGCAGTCACAACAGACGTGAACCTCCTCTGGGCAGATTTCCGTAAAATCTCATACAGGGTTACTACAGCTGAAACAAATATCTTGCAACTCCAGTGGGCGTTCAAACACCTAGAGAACAAAGTGGACCAAGTTACTAAGCAACAAGCGACCATGGTAGCAAAACTGGAGGACCAGGTGGGGTGTACACGGAGAAACAACATAAGGGTGGTCAGAGTCCCAAAGGGAGCAGAGGAACCCAGCGTCGATCTATTTTTGGAGGACTTAATATTGAACCACCTCCGCCCTAAATGCTTATCAAACTTCTTCATGATCAAGTGAGCACATTGAGCACCAATTCATAAACTGAATCCTGGAGCACCCCTGTGCTCGATCATAGTCAGGATACGGAACTACCGAGACGGGACGCTATCCTGCAAGCCACACACTCCCATGGCGACCTTCATTATGAGAACACAATGATTCACTTCTTTCCCAATGTTACAATACAGGTTCAACATCAGCACCGGAGCATTGAGGCAGTAAGGAGGATACTGCACACCAGAGAAATCAAAACATGATGCTCTACCCGGCGCTTCTCAGGGTGGTAGCCAATGGAAAGACGGGGCACTTTAATTCCCATGAAGAGGCATGGGAATGGATAGATGGCTAGTGAGTGGTGGGCCACCGTTTGCCACAGGAAGTTTACAGAGGCGGGGCGATCAACCAAGTGGGAGGAGAGACCTCGAGCAGAGACATCCGGCAGGAGGAGGCTGAAACCATTGGCGCAGACAAAACAGCGACATCGGAGGCTGGGAAGAGTGGACAGTCTACATGAGAGAGGGACATTCATCAAATTTGGTGAACGAATATAAGCTGTATCCTTTTAGGCTTGAAGAATGCTGTGGGGGGGCAACAGAACTTGGAGGGAGCCAGGGCGGTAAAACTACAAACCGCTCAAGAGAGGGAACCATGGACACAGTTGTATATATTAGCGAAAAGTGATGTGTCAGAAGGCTAAAGGGTCGGACCAGCTCACCCTGGTATGACTTAAGTTGTAACTGGGGTGACAGGTACCCTGCATGTTGGAGAGGTAGGAGAATCTTAACCCACTAAGCAGGGTAGAAGGGAGAGGGGATTTATGAAGTTGTGGTTATTTTAGCCAGGTTGCTATATTTTACTGTGTACTTACATACCAGCTCAGGAGACACAGGGACAGAGAGACAGATGACCTCAACGGACTGGAGAGGGGGAGATCCGCTCCTAGACTCGCTAGCGAGCGTGCAGGCCATATTGAATCGGTACACATGACAATGCAAGCCAAGCACCAGAGACCGAGGGACTGCACGATACACACTCCCTAGGAACCCACAGGACTGATACAATCAAAATCATGGCCTGGAATGTCAATGGTCTGTGGAACAGAATTAAATGGACAGTAATCCTACAGTACCTTAAAAGACATGCAGCAGATATAGTCCTCCTGCAGGAAACCCATTTGAAGGGCAATCATTAGAAAGCGTTGGACCGTTATGGCTATGCGCTCAATCCACATGCGAGTTATACATCTGGTTCCAGGGGAGTAGGAATACTTGTCCGAACCATAACCCCATTTATACCTAGCCAAAAAATAACACGACCCACTGGGAAGATATGTTGCAGTTATGGATATATGGGAGGGAATGACAGTGAATTTGTGCTCGGTCTGTATTCCCCCAGACTTTACGGAGATGCACTACCAGCACTGAGTGCTTTGATATTAGACCTCCCAAGGGACATATTGGTACTGGGAGGAGACATGAATGCTGTCATAGATCCTGAGATGGATAGAGCCATGTGCTCCTGTAATGGGGTGTGGGTGCAGCCCTTGTGAGAATTCATGGAGGCAAAGGGATTGCTTGACTTGTGGAGGAACCACAACCCTGAGATGCAACATCTCATGTACTAATCTGCTGCACATGGTAGCTACTTCTGCCTGGACCATATTCTCATGCACTATTCTCACGCAGGCCTATTTAGTTCTGTGATCCACAGGACATGGGGTATTTCGGACTATTCACCAGTGGAAGTCCCACAGAGAGGCACTTTGTGGGATGACACTTTCCCCCCTAGAATAGACTCCGGGTTCTTTAAGGAAAAAACATTTGTGAAACAGATTAGAGAATGAACTGACTTATGAAGAGAATAAAAGAACAGTGTCCTCGGCATGCACGACGTGGGATGCATACAAGACGGTTATACTGGGGCACGCTCAGGCACTGATCTGGGGTAGACAGACGGAACAGAGATTGACCTGCAATAAGCTAGAATGGGAAATAGATCAACTGGAGGATGGGGTGTTGACTGGGGAGACTCCTTCTCCCTCGGTCTCCCATCTAATCCGATTGAAGCAGCAGGAACGAGGGACCTGGCAGAGGACAGGGCCCGAGCACAGGAGTTGATGAAGCAAAGAAGATTGTATGATGTAGGGGACAAGGCAAGCAAAATGACCGCATGGCTGAAGTGGCACAAAAGGGGACGGAACTGGGTTTGGAAAATACAGGAGACAGACAGGACAACAAAAACGACTGGAGGGGGTATAGTGGGTGCATTCACTGATTATTATGAACAGTTGTATATGCCAGTCTCAGATAGATCTGCTGAAGACATATCTCTCCTGTACGTCAGCCGAAAACAGGGCTGCATTGGATCAAGCTTTAACAGTGGAAGAAATTGTGGGAGCCACTGAAAACCTGCAGTCTGGGATGGCTGCAAGCCCTAATGGTCTTCCAGTTAAACTCTAAAAGGTATTTGCGGGTGTGGTGGCACCACATGAGGGGATGGGATTTGGCCCAGATTTTATAAGATGGGTTAAACTTCTGTATCGCGTTCCAGTGGCATGGGAAATTGTGTCAATGGTGGGATTTCCCGGTCATTTCCACTGAGCAGGGGCACACGGCAGGGATGCCCGCTATTCCCATTTATCTTCAAACTGGTGATAGAGCCTTTGACAGCTTGGTTCTGAAGGGATCCTCTAATCTCAGGCATAAAAAGGACTGGGGAAGGGGAGGTGCACACATCGCTCTACACCGATGACATCCTCTTATATGCCACCCATCCATATCAGTTGGTGGCTAGGCTGATCCACTTGTTTTGGCTGTTCGGCAGCTACACAGATTAACTGGGGCAAGTCTCTACTTCTCCCTCTATCCAGGAGTGGCCCTCCCAGACTGGCTAGGGGCACACCTTTAGTGGTGAAAACTATATTTAAGTATCTTGGCATTCTAGTCTCTACAAAGCCTGACGTGTTCATAACAGACAATCGGACTCCACAGCTAGACTCAGAAGAAAGGTTTCACATTGGCAAGGTTTACCACTGTTTTTGATGAGCAGGGCAGTCTTGTTCAAGATGATGGGCCTTCCTTGTCTCCTATATGTATTACGAAATACATCATACAAAATTCCTACAATTTTTTTTCCATAAAGTGGATGGGGAGCAACGCAGACTGTTATGGGGCGTGCGAAGCTCTCAGATTGCGTTGTATAAACTGCAGTGAGACGTTTACGACAGGGTTTGGCGGTCCCCGATTTTAGAAAGTACTATTAGGCGGAGCAATTGATCACAGTAAATGAGTGGGTTTACATACATAGGGAGGAACCGGCTTATCTGGTCGATCGTCAGACGATTGGCCAGTGGAACTATTTGCAGCACTGTACCGCAGGAGGAAGTGGAGACAGTTGCCACTGTGCACCCATATGGTGGTATTAATATGGCTTGAGGCCAATCAATTCCTAAAATGCAAAGATATGCTTACGGAGAAAAGTCCCTTGTGGTACAGTGATCTGTTGAGCGAGGTAGGAAATATGGAGGGGTTCCATAAGTGGGAGAATTGACACATGGGGAGACATCTGAAGAAACCAGGCTATGATGTCCTTGCAGGACATGAAGGTCGAGTACAGCATTGCAGACACTGAAATATTTCACTACCTGCAGTTGGGCCACGCTCTAAGGAGGACTCAAAAAGAGGGAGATCAATTGATGGAACATACGCCCCTAGAAGATAGGCTCTTACTAGACCCAATGGAGTCCAATGCCACCTCTCTAATGTATAGAAAGAGCATGGATAATTCACTTGACCTCCTAAAGGCCCTGCGAGAGGCCTAGGAAGTTGATAATGGGTTGATAGAGGACGATGACTGGGCTGAGTCGCTCCAAGGTCTGAGAGAGGTGGTCATTAGATCCCGTTTCCATTTGATACAATTGAGAATACTACACAGATCCTACTCCTCCAGGTGGCTAATTTGTGGACTTGTGTGAAGAGATACGGACAAATGTGCAAGGGCTGTGAGGCAGTGAGCAACTTTTTTCATAGACTCTGAAGTGCCCAGCTTCAGACGTATTGGGGGGAGGTCACTGGGGTCCTGTCTGAGGTGGTGGACTGGGAGGTCCTGCTGGAGGCCTGATGGCACATTCTATCAATCAATCAATCAATCAGGGATTTATAAAGCGTGCTACTCACCTGTGAGGGTCTCAAGGCGCTGTGGGGGGGGTGCAGTTCCAGATAAGTCGAAGAGCCAGGTCTTGAGGCTTTTCCTGAAGGTGTTAAGATTGGGGGAGCATCTGATGTTGACTGGGAGCTAGTTCCAGTTCTTTGCTGCGACATAGGAGAAGGCTCTTCCGCCTGCTCTGGTTCTGCGGATGTGTGGGGTCTCTGCCAGGGCGAGGTCGGCGGAGCGGAGGTTCCTTATGGGTACGTGGAAGGAGACTCTTTCGTTGAAGTATTTGGGTCCGATGTTGCAGACGGATTTGTAGGTGTGGGTGAGTACTTTGAAGGTTACTCTCTTCTCGATGGGGAGCCAGTGGAGGTCTTGTAGGTACGGGGTCATGTGGTTGTGTCGTGGGGTTCCGAGGATGAGTCTGGCTGTGGTGTCCTGGATGGTTTGGAGCTTATGTAGCAGGGTTTTGTTGATTCCAGCATAGAGGGTGTTACCATAGTGTTAGCAGTGCGTGGGTGACAGTCTTTCTGCATTTGTGGGGGACCCACTTGAAGTTCTTTCTGAGGCTGCCGAGGGAGTTGAAACAGTTCGAGGGGACAGCGTTGATCTGGCTGGTCATGGTGAGGGAGGAGTCCAATATGATGCCGACATTCCAGGAATGGCCCGTCGAGGTGGGCGGGTTTCCAAGAGCAGGGGGCCACTAGGAGCTGTCCCACACTGTGGGGGAGGGTCCAAACACGAGGACCTCGGTCTTCTCTGAGTACAGTTTTAGGCAGCTGTCGCTCATCCAGGCTGCGACATCTTTCATTCCTTCTTGGAAGCTGAGTCTGGTGTCTTCGGGGTTCTTAGTGAGAGAGAGGATGAACTGGGTGTCGTCGGGGTAAGATACTATGCTGTACGTAACAGGAGAGGAGGTTTGGAGCAAATAACACAAGGATTGGCTTATGGCAGCTGCAGTGGTAGCCAAAAGGAATAAAGTCAGGGCCTTGGCAGCGAATCTTCCGCTGAGAGTGCCCATTTGGAAAGAAAGACTAAGGGGTCTATTAGGATGTCGGGCAGTGGCACCACCGCGATGCTGGCGGTGTGGAAAAATGCATTTTTCTGCCAGCGAGCTACGGTCCTCACGTCCGCCATATTAGTATGGCCAAACATAGCCCATTTCCCGTTCGCCGCAGTGCGATGTGCACCGCCATCAAAGTGAGCCTGCCACCGCGGTGGTGGGAGCCAATGGAGACTCACCGCCGTGCGGAATGACGTCCGCCTGCTCCACAAATTAGGATGCCCCAAACAATCAGATGCACCGCAGCGGAGAAACCTCCCAACCAGAGACGGTGGAAGCTCGACAGCGGAGCGCGAAACCAGAGTCCCGGTCCACATCACCCGGTCACGACCACCATGGATGCAGCTCTACACGTTTTTCTGGTGCTGTACCTGCTACATCACCAGTAACTCATGGACCGCCGCAGACGCCGCCGCAGGTGCGCAATAAAAAAAACACAACACACACCACATGGGCTGACACAGGGTCCAAATCCACATCAGACACCCTGGTGGGGACAGGAACACATCAACAAGGGCACCCACACATGACCCACCTGCCACCAAGTCACCCCTCTTTATCCTGGACACGCATCTTCCACGATCATGCAGCAATGTCCCGGTCACGTCACCGCAGCTGTGAACACAAGGGAATACAAGTGCACAATGCAGAAGGCAGGGCCAGTGCCAGGCATGGGCAGGGCACAACGTTCACAGGGCCACACCTCCTCCCACCACACACTAGCACACCCCCTGAAGGCACATGCCATGTGCCTTTCCTGTGCACCACCATGCACAACAACAAGCCAGGGGAATTCACACCCTGCACCACACAACAAACAACCAGGGAGACAGCCACTGCAGGAGTGGCTGCACACAAACACACAACACACAGCACAGTAGCACAGGGCCAGGGAAACACACACACCACAACAAAACCACACTCAGGGAAACAAAAATGAGTACAAGCACCAAATGAACACATACAAGGAACAAACATCCAAATGGACACACAGCCTGCATAGTCACAAATACATACGACAGACTGACACACAGACACATACACACCTCACAAATAGGAAAGCCAAAGTGGACTGCACACAAATGTAAGGGCATGGTGACACACAACAAGTATGTGTACATCACATGCAAGACAAGGAACAGAGAACAACACCCTCAGACCATCAAAGCACACATGGCTGGTATAGTCAGTGAAGTCAAACCACAGACAGCTCAGTGCAACAACACAGGGAGACAGCAAGGCAAACCATGCACAAGGATGAAAGGAAGGCTCTGAAGTCAAACTGTGAACAGGCACACATGTATACAACTACTTCACAGGAGTACACCAACAGCACAACACACAGGGCACATTGACACACTCCATGACTGCCAAACACCAGTAGGAATCTACACACATACCCCCCTCACACCAGCAGCACACAACATCAGTGTCAAACACACTAAAGGCTGGCAATACTTGCCAGTCAATACACACACAAACAATAACACACCCTGGGGGTAGCCACAAACATCACACACACACAGGGATGCCAGAACAAATGTCTGCACAAAAACAACAGACAAACACATAACTCAACAGAAACACACACAGAACCACAACAAGAACAGACATGCCCTGTGCAGCTAAACTGTGGAAAGGCAATGGGAGCACAGACATAACAGGAGTGCACAACCTCATCACTCAGGAACAATGCACAGACAATATACCACAAGACAGACAAGAAGTACACCATCACAGAACAACACAGCCACATCAAACAAACAACAGATGCACAGGCAAATAAATCACATAGCAAACACAGTAGGACATCAGGGGATGCACACCAGGCAATGACAAGGCAACATACACACACAGCACTGCATGCACAACAAGCAGTGTGTGCACACAAATCAATACCAGCCACACACAGACATAAGTGACATAACATCAACCCACACAACACCAATCAGCACAGCACAAAGACAACAGCACACCCAGGAAGTGAAGCAATACCACAGCCAACACACATACATCCAACACAACACCAACAGATGCACAAGTCTGGGACACAAAGGTGGAAAAAACTTGACCAGAGGACTGGGCAGCACACACAGTTGAACTGCACATGAGCAACTATGACTGCCAAACAGCACAGGAACATCACATACAACCCATTGGGGAAATGCCCTGAGTGACACATTGATCCTGGCCAAAGAACTGCACCACAAAGCATGGTGTCACAAATGAAGTGATGGGGAGACACACACACATGTAAACCAAGGGACAGCTGACATCAAAGTGGAGTGTACTGCATGTCAGTAGGGGACATGGCAGGAGTGTACCATACACAAATAGAGGGAGTGCAGACCCACAATGGGTAGGCATCTGAAGCACAGATAGGGGATGGTATGACAACACACACAACATGCCACACTGGAGGCAAGAAGGCACCAAGTGACAGCAATGCATGAGAAAACACAACCACATTGGCAGTGTGGAGCAGCAGGTCTGCACAGTGACCACAAACAGCAACAAGACACATGGATGATCAACAAAACACAACACTGACTTGCCAGTCACACACTCTGCATACTCACAAGTGACAAAAACAAGTAGGAGTCAGACAGAACTGCAAGGACACACAAACACACTGCACAGTGCACAACATACAACTTACACATGTGCATACAACCACATCCACAGGGCTGAACAATCAAAACAACAGGGATACAACACTTGATTGACACATGTGTGTAGTTGACAATGCAGGGGCATGCACACATCAACACTCCCCACAAACTCACCCCCTGTACACTGCACACTTCCTGACCATCCAAGAGCACACATGGAAAGTAAGCCATGGGACTAGGATGACTGGCCATCACAAGATGGCCACACACATACACCACTGGGCACACATACAGGAAGAATACACATACATGATGACCCAGGCCAGCCTGCCTGCAATACTGTGGATAGAATCACACTCTGTGCTGGCAGTGCCCCCCAACCTGACATGTGTACAATATAGCAAACATGAAAAAATTAAGAAAATGACAACTGCTTTCCATTAAAAATTGACATCATTGCCCCCACAAGTATCTGGGTCAGGAAACACTGAAGTCTCTGTCACCCCTGTAAAAAATAGAGTAAGTGAGCCAAAACATTGACTATGTTGAAGTGCCACACAGCCCATGTGGCACAGTAAACCATATACACACAGAAAAAGAACTTTATTCAGTAAGGACACTGACAAAATAGACAACAGGGGCAACTGTCTTTATTCACATATTG
The DNA here is from genome assembly GCF_964204655.1 of Triturus cristatus. NCBI lineage: Eukaryota > Metazoa > Chordata > Amphibia > Caudata > Salamandridae > Triturus > Triturus cristatus. The sequence continues at coordinate 501,594,757 of NC_140585.1, forward strand.
CATAGATAGGCACCATGAGAAGAGAAGAGCAAGGCACAAAATGCAGAGCATGTCCATGAGAAGCTGCACAGGTCAGGGCAAAACAGCAGTGAACAACAAGGCCAGTGGCCAGGACTAAGTGCAGAGTATGTCCATGAGAAGCTGCACAGGCAAGGGCAAAACAGCAGTGAACAACAAGGCCAGTGGCCAGGGCTAAGTGCAGAGCATGTCCATGAGAAGCTGCACAGGCAAGGGCAAAACAGCAGTGAACAACAAGGCCAGTGGCCAGGACTAAGTGCAGAGTATGTCCATGAGAAGCTGCACAGGCAAGGGCAAAACAGCAGTGAACAACAAGGCCAGTGGCCAGGGCTAAGTGCAGAGCATGTCCATGAGAAGCTGCACAGGCAAGGGCAAAACAGCAGTGAACAACAAGACCAGTGGCCAGTCCAGGGTGCAGAGTAGGTCCATGAGAAGCTGCACAGGCAAGGGCAAAACAGCAGTGAACAACAAGGCCAGTGGCCAGACCAGGGTGCAGAGCAGGTCCATGAGAAGCTGCACAGGCAAGGGCAAAACAGCAGTGAACAACAAGGCCAGTGGCCAGGGCTAAGTGCAGAGTAGGTCCATGAGAAGCTGCACAGGCAAGAGCAAAACAGCAGTGAAAAACAAGGCCAGTAGCCAGGGATAAGTGCAGACTATGTCCATGAGAAGCTGCACAGGCAAGGGCAAAACAGCAGTGAACAACAAGGCCAGTGGCCAGGGTTAAGAGCAGAGTAGGCCCATGAGAAGCTGCACAGGCAAGGGCAAAACAGCAGTGAACAACAAGGCCAGTGGCCAGTCCAGGGTGCAGAGTAGGTCCACGAGAAGCTGCACAGGCAAGGGCAAAACAGCAGTGAACAACAAGGCCAGTGACCAGGGCTAAGTGCAGAGTTAGTCCATGAGAAGCTGCACAGGGAATACTTGAACACAGCAAAGAGCAACAAGGCCAGTGGCAGAAACGAAGTGCAGGGTATGTCCAGGAGAGGCTGCACAGGGAATGTGTGCGACTGTACCTTTCCATGCTCAGCAACACAGTCGGGGGGTAACAAAGTGCAGTACAGGCCCACCTGTGTGAGAGACAGGTGTGTGAGGGTGACTAACATTCAGACTTGGCTGTCAGGCGGACTGGGAGCTGGCTGTGTCTCAGGGACTGTCGGGGCACTTGACCGGGAAGAGAGCAGACCAGCTGAGGTAGAGCTATCAGTGGCTTGGCAAGCCGGAGGGCTCCTTGGACCAGGTGGTGTACTGGCACGTGGAGGTGGAGTCATGCAGACGGGAGACACGTTGTGGCTGGGAGATTGTAGAGGGGTGCCTTTCCTCTTCTTGGGGATCCTAAATGGCTTGGCTGACTCTGGATCAATGTGAAGTGGTGTGGACACAACAGGAACACTCACCACCAAATCTGCATCAGGTGCAGACGCTGGCACCCCCTCTGGTGATGTGCTGGACCCAGCGATACACTTTGCCTGGCTTCGCCTCTGCCCCCCATTCCCCTGTTTACTAGGTGTCACCCCTACAGTGCCCTCCTTCCCCTGCTTCACTGGGCTTGGAATGGGAGTCGGGGTGGTGGGTGATTCTGCCTTGGAGCCCTTCCTAGGTGTACCCTTGGCATGCACCACCTCCTTGGTGGGCACAGAAACTGTATGCTTCTCTTTGCAAGATGCTTTAGGGACAGGAGAGTCCTTGGATAGGGATGCCTCTGAGGCATGTGTGCCTGAGGTCTGCTGCTTTTCTTTTTGTCCCCTGGTGTCGCCTGACGGGCTTTTCTCTCTGCGCTCTGGGGTGGCTTTGGTCTACTGTGGGTATGGTGTCTGCACCCAGGACCGCTTGGGTTGCTGCTGCTGTGTGCTTCGTGTGCCGTATCGTGACTTTGATGTATGTGGACCGTGGTCACTATCCACAGACGTGGCCACTGCCAGGGTGATGGATAAAGGGACCGGAGCTGGACTGTGAGTATGTGCCTGTTGAAGGGCAGACGTCACTGTGGAGGACAAAGCCTGGACAGTCCGGTGCAGCCCGCACACGTCTGAATGTATGCCCTCCATGAAAGCAACCACCTGGGCCAATTTTTTGTCGTGGTCAATGAAGGCATTGAGGAGAGCTGTCTGGCCTATACACAGCTGGTGCAAAAGGTCCACAGACTCAGCACTCATGGCAGCAGGGGGGACAGGGGCAGGGGCAGCGGTGCCAGGGGTGAAGGACACTCTTCCCCTCTTACTGAGGCGGACACGGGCAGCACCAGAGGAAGTTGCTGGGAGGGAGGGCACTGGCCGCTGTGTGGTGGAAGATGATGCAGAGTCCCCGTTCTCAGTGCCCGCCATGGATGCATCCCCGCTGGCATCAGATGATGTGGTACTTTGCGTCTCAGGCTGGGATTCCTCCAGCAGACTCCTGTCCCCCTCTAAGGCGCTGGTGACATCTGTGTCACTGGGCTCCTGTGCAGCTGTTGTGCTAGTTTCACCCCCACTGGTGTCCGTCTCCTGTCCCTCCGTGACCACAGGATGTAATACTCTGTAAGTGAAGTGATGTGTCCTTGTATTTGTGGGCAGGGGTTGTGCTGGCCAGCTGGGCTCACACTGAGATGGACAACAGGGGCACACACAGCCATTCAGCCAAGCAATCACTGTCCTGACTCCTGCATGAACAACCTTCTGCATCACTGTATGGCAGACAACACGACACAGGTTACTAATACATACATGTGCAGGCAGGGAAACCTATGGCATTGGGTACACACACCTTCCCCCTGGAGATAGCATATTAGGCAGTGCATGACACAACCCCACACTCTCAGGCACATACTGCATCAGTTCAACTACATGTGTGCCCCCCCTGCCCTACACCCCCACTGTTGAGGACTTACCACGACATTTGAGGCACCATATAGCCTTGGGTACTGTGTAAGCACCTCATCCACCAGGACCTCCAGCTCCTCGCTCGTGAAGGTACTGCTACGGATCTTCTCTGTCTTTGCCATCACTGTGGACATGAGACAACAGCGGCAGAATTGGGTGGTGAGGGGTCTCTGGCAGCAGTCCCTGGAGGCAGCAGCAGGTGAGGGGTCTCAGGCAGCAGTCCCTGGAGGCAGCAGCAGGTGAGGAGTCTTAGGCAGCAGTCTCTGGAGGCAGCAGCAGATGAGGGGTCTCTGGCAGCAGTCCATGGAGGCAGCAGCAGGTGAGGAGTCTCTGGCAGCAGTCCCTGGAGGCAGCAGCAGGTGAGGGGTCTCAGGCAGCAGGCTCTGGGAGCAGTGGAAATGTGAGGCTCCCTCCCACACATATATAGCACCCTGGGGTCGTTTCAAAGGTGCCAAACTGCTGCAATTGGTGGTCCAGCTCTGCCTCTTTCAAATGCGTCCAATGACTGCCTCCGCGGTGGCATAGCACGCCTACCGTGATTTTCAAAATTGCATCATGCCACCGCAATCAAGGTTCCCATTGGCTCTAGAGCATGCTCTATGGTGGTGACGCACCACAGGGGCCCGGTGTGCGCTACCACGATTTTGGCGGCGGAGTATGCCAACCGCCATTTTCCCATGTCTTCATGCCTATCACTACCGCACTTGGGTGAATGGAGGGTGCTGGTGACACACTGCTGGGGACAGACGGTAGCTACCGCAATATGGGTGGCGGAGCATGCCCACTGCCATTTGGGCATGTCTCCATGCCTATCACTACCGCACTTGTGTAAATAGGGGGTGCTTGACACACCGCTGGGGACAGGCAGTAGCTACCACGATATGGGTGCCATACATTGACACAAGGCACCGCGATTTAGGTGGCAGAGCATGCCCACTGCCATTTGGGCATGTCTCCATGCCTATCACTACTGCACTCGTGTGAATGGGGGGTGCTGGTGACACAGCGCTGGGGCCAGGCGGTAGCTACCGCTATATGGGTGGCAGAGCATGCCCACCGCCATTTGGGCATGTCTCCATGCCTATCACTACCGCACTTGTGTGAATGGGGGGTGCTGGTGACACATCGTTGGGGACAGGTGGTAGCTACCACAATATGGGTGGCAGAGCATGCCTACCGCCATTTGGGCATGTCTCCATGCCTATCACTACTACTCTTGTGTGAATGGGGGGTGCTGGTGACACACCGCTGGGGCCAGGCGGTAGCTACCACGATATGGGTGCCATACATTGACATGAGGCACCGCGCTTTAGGCGGCGGAGCATGCCAACCGCCATTTTCCCATGTCTCCATCCCTATCACTACTGCACTTGTGTGAATGGGGGGTGCTGGTGACACACCGCTGGGGACAGGCGATAGCTACCGCGATATGGGTGGCGGAGCATGCTCACCACCATTTGGGCATGTCTCCATGCCTATCACTACTGCACTTGTGTGAATGGGGGTCCTTGACACACCGCTGGAGACAGGCAGTAGCTACCACGATATGGGTGCCATACATTGACACGAGGCACTGCGATTTAGGTGGCGGAGCTTGCCCACCACCATTTGGGCATTTCTCCATGCCTATCACTACCGCACTTGGGTGAATTGGGGGGGGTGCTGGTGACACACCGCTGGGGACAGGCGGTAGCTACCACGATATGGGTAGCAGAGCATGCCCACCACCATTTGGGCATGTCTCCATGCCTATCACTACTGCACTTGTGCGAATGGGGGTTGCTGGTGACACACCACTGGGGACAGGCGGTAGCTACTGCGATATGGGTGGCGGAGCATGCCAACCACCATTTTGACATGTCTCCATGCCTATCACTACCGCACTTGTGTGAAAGGGGGGTGCTGGTGACACACCACTGGGGACAGGCGGTAGCTACTGCGATATGGGTGGCGGAGCATGCCAACCACCATTTTGACATGTCTCCATGCCTATCACTACCGCACTTGTGTGAAAGGGGGGTGCTGGTGACACACCGCTGGGGACAGGCGGTAGCTACCGCGATATGGGTGGCGGAGCATGCCCACCGCCATTTGGGCATGTCTCCATGCCTATCACTACAGCACTTGTGTGAATGGGGGGTGCTTGACACACCGTTGGGGACAGGCGGTAGCTACTGCGATATGGGTGCTATACATTGACACGAGGCACCCCGATTTAGGTGGCGGAGCATGCCCACCGCCATTTGGGAATGTCTCCATGCTTATCACTACCGCACTTGTGTGAATGGGGGGTGCTGGTGACACACCACTGGGGACAGGCGGTAGCTACCGCGATATGGGTGGTGGAGCATGCCCACCGCCATTTGGGCATGTCTCCATGCCTATCACTACCGCACTTGTGTGAATGGGGGGTGCTGGTGACACACCGCTGGGGCCAGGCGGTAGCCACCATGATATGGGTGCTATATATTGACATGAGGCACCACGATTTTGGCGGCGGAGCATGCCAAACACCATTTTCCCATGTCTACATGCCTATCACTACCGCACTTGTGTGAATGGGGGGTGCTGGTGACACACCGCTGGGGACAGGCGGTAGCTACCGCAATATGGGTGCCATACAATGGCAATGGCCATCTGGCAAACATCAACAGTGCACAGTGCCCACATGGTCAATGGCACATCATTGTGCACACGATGCCAATGTTCCATTTACTCCACTGGTGACTACACATGCCATGTTTGTGTATGTGATTTCGTAGATTGACCTGTACTCCCTCACCTGTCACTCATGAATTTAATGGTTGGGTCGGCAGGACAGTGTTGTTCTGGACTCTACAATGTGTACACATGTCAATATGTTGAGGTGCAGTGACAATCACAGCAATTCTCGACTCAATGAATAATGTACTTTTTTGCATGGCCTCTTATGTCTGCTCATGCACACAATCGTCATTTATGCGCCCGACTGCGGTCATTGTGTTGTGGATGTGTGCCAGGTTGAAATGACACATGAAGGTGTGACAGGTACAGCAGCTAGGTATGAGACAGTGGGGTTGATTTGTTACACATATGCTGGATGCTATACTCCCAGGCGTGCCCATGTGAAATGTGGCCATATCCCTATGTGCATTTACATTGACCAAGGTGGTGTTTGAGGTGCTTGTTTTGTGTAAGTTGACAGGTGTGCCCTGTGTGTAGCTGAAGGTGCCCCTACATGTAAGCTGGTCTGTAACTCAATTTTGATTGCAGTCATTGTTGTCATTGTGTCATCCAGAACGTGAGATGCTGTGCCCATCTCATGATGTATTGCATTGACATGATTCCACTTTCATCTCAACTAGGAGGAGGCCAAATCTGATTCGTCACTTGACAATGCTGGAGGACATGGAGGATGTGGCGATCATCCGGAAATGCCGTCTGGATAGAGCCACCCTAAAAACCCTTTATAATATGTTGGAGCCCCACCTGCAGCCTCGCCGGGCATATCCAACAGCTTTCACCCCAACTTATAACGTGATGGCGGCCCTGCATTTTTTTGCCACTGGATTGTTCCAGCAGACAGTGGCCAGTGCTGGTGGGATGTCACAACCGATGTTCAGCATGGTGCTGCGTGATGTTCTGTCCGCCATGATGATATACAAGGACAGATATATCCAATTCCCCAGGGGTGCTGAATTGCCAGGTGTGAGGGGAGACTTCTATCCCCTTGGACACATCCCCCATGTTGTTGGTGCCATTGATGTGCCACCACAGGCAAGTGAGCACATTTACAGGAATCGCAAACATTACCACTCCATAAATGTGCAAGTGGTGTGCCTGGCAGATATGATCATCTCCCACGTGTGTGCCAAATTCCCAGGCTCAGCCCATGACTCCTACATCCTGCGGAACAGCATTGGGCCCCAGCTGATGGCTAGTCTGCTTCCCAAGCATGCATGGATTGTGGGTGAGTATGCCTAGTCGTATGGCATGCTGGGTGTGTGACCTGCTACCTTCTGCCTCAGCGACATTGCAATGTCTATTTGTGTTTGTCATACCTAGGTGACTCTGGATATCCCAACCGTCCCTGGTTGCTGAGCCCACTGCGGAATCCCAGTACCCGGCTGAAGTCCGCTACAAAGAGGCCCATGGGAGGACACGTCGTGTGGTGGAGCATACTTTTGGTCTTCTCCTGGTTGATGATGAGGACCCAAGGCCCCTGCCTGCAAACCAACTTGTGTCCAGTGATGAGGACAGTGGAGGGGAGGAAGGTGTTGACCTGCGTGAACAGCTCATCACCCACTACTTCACTTGAAGGTGGGTGACAATATACAACATACCCATTGTCTGATGATATTGCTGTTGTCGTGAAGGGGTATATGAGAATTGTAACAGCAGCCAGTTGTAGACTCAGCAGTGGTTGCCAATATTTCTGGGACAGGTCATTTGGGAGCATCAACAGGACGTGTATGTTGAAACTTGTTGCCCATTGTGACGTGTGCATGTGGCTTATCTTGATGGTAGGTGTTGTGTGATGCCACACCCAGACCTGTGAATGTTGTTCTGTTGTGTTTCCCTAGGTGCCTTCAACTTCTCCTTGCCTACATACAGTCCATACTCCTGGTACATTGTGATCATGTTACCAGGAACCTACTGATACAGACCTACGGAAACCATCAAAGTTTACCCCACTGGATCAAATGACTCCCCATGAGATACTAACCTTTGAGCAAGCAGTCATTAAAGATGTAGACAGCATCAGTATGGTACCACACTTCAATAACTTACCCACAGAAGAGAGGCTGGCCATCAAAAATCTGTCTGATGACATCACCTTGACCATCAAACCAGCAGATAAAGGAGGGGCGATTGTTTTAATGGATACTTCAGACTACAATCAGGAATGTCTCCGGCAATTAGCACAAGTGAGACACTATAAGAAAATTGCAAAAGATCCAACGGGAAGACTCTTAATCAAGATTAAATCGATCGTGACCTCCGCGGAAACACAAGGCTGGATTACAAAGAACGAGGCAGAATTCCTGGTTAATCCGGCATTTTACACCCTCCCAAAAATACACAAGGGGATACTACCACCCCCAGGACGTTCTATAGTATCCGGGATAGGTTCACTGTTGGAACCACTGAGCACATTTTGCGATTGCTTCTTGCAACCCCTGGTTAAGAAGATCCATTCCTACCTACAAGATACGAGGGATGTGTTGAATCTCATCTCCAATACCACTACCAGTGAGGAAATAGATCTGCTAATGACAATGGACGTGGAGGCGCTCTACACTAATATTCCACAAGAGGAGACCTTGAGAGTAGTAGAGGAACGCCTCCTCGCAGAGACTTGGACATCAGAGACACCTGTAGCATTCATCTGGAATGTGCCACTCTCGCAATGCGAGAACATTTCTTCGAATTCCAAGACCAAATGTACCATCAGATACAGGGCACTTGTATGGGCAGTACATTTGCACCGAGCCTGGCCTGCCTCTACGTAGCAGAATTTGAACGACTACACTTGAATGAGGAGAACACTTTCAGACGTAACATCATAATGTGGAAGCGCTACATAGATGACGTTCTGATCTTCTGGAAGGGAGATAAACAAACTTGTGAGAGTTTTTTTTACGTGGGTCAATTCATTGGACCCCTATCTCAAATTCACCAAAACGGTATCATCCACAGAGATACATTTCCTAGACCTAACCATCAACTTGAGTGAAGGTAAGATATCAACGCATACATATACTAAACCTACGGATTGCAATAATTTACTACTATATGGGAGTCACCATCCGAGAGCACTGAGGAATAACCTTCCGTTTGGACAGTTCCTGCGTCTGCGTAGGAGCTGTGATTCAATCGTGGATTACAAAAAAGAAGCAGCAGCACTGAGCAACAAACTCGCAGCTCGTGACTACCCCCAGAACATCATAAAACAGTCAAGGAAACGAGCATTGAATAACAATAGAGAAGCACTCTTGGAGGTCCAACACAGGAAGACCGATGAAGCAATTACTTGTGTTACGACATTTACCCCAGAATCAAACACTATCCAAAGGATTATCCGCAAACATTGGAAAATCCTTTCAACAGGAAACCTCTCCCTACCCTTACCAAGGTTTGCTAATAAACGGACAAATAATCTGCGAGACGTTCTGATACATACTCGCCCAAAAACTGTGCAAAAAGCTACACAAGGCACCCTCTGGAACACCACACCAGTACGGGGCCACTTTCCATGTGGCCAATGTGGAGTATGTAATCTTACGAGGACCTCCAAGGAACTCAATTTGGAAGAAGGTAAAATTTGGGTTCAGAAATCACATACGAACTGCAACACAAAGAACTGTGCATACCTTGTCAAGTGCCCATGTAATCTACAATACGTAGGGCTGACCTTGCGTCCCGTCAAAGTAAGGATTATGGAACATCGCAGCAATATACGCTGCGGTCGGCAATCAACGAAAATGAGTACCCATTTCCTGACACACCCACACGGGCCGGACGAAATGGTCTGGACAATAATTGAAAGTAATCCCAGCTGGTCAGTAAACAAATTGTTCGAGACAGAACAACGCTGGATTTTCCGTCTGTCCACTCAGAAAACGGGTTTGAATGATGCGATTCCGTGGTCTGAGATTCAGAGCAGACACTAGACCGTCTGACACCCTACCCCCTTTATGTACTAACGGTGTTTGTAATATACTACTCTTACAACACTACACGAAAAAGGAACCACCAGGTCCTTTGACCAAGTGGTTCAATTACTCATCATCCAACAATTTATCACCTCACCATCTTGATATCCGTTCTAAATTATAACTATTGTTCATACATGTAATTACGGATACCAATATCTGCTCCACATCACCAATAGCTTTTTTCTGAGTTTCTTTCTGATATTCTCAGCAAATACTGGAAAATACTACAATTTGTGGTTCGTCTCCGTATACATTCCTTATACATCTTTCATAACAGATCATTCCCACCGTCACTACCTCTGTTACTTTGCTGCCTTCTCTTACTACTAAGTCAGGCATTGTCCCAGTGAGAAGCGGGCTCTCTACCATGCCCCCTACCCTCCCTCCTTCACCACGTCATCACGCGCATTGCCGGAAGTCAACGTCCGGACAGGTTCGGAGGTTCTAAGACAGCGACACTGACATCCCGGTTCGTACTTGGAAGCGGGAGAGCCTTGGTAAGAGGGGAACTCGACCTCTGACCTCACAGGTGAGTGTTGCACACCCCCGCGAGCCGTTGACTCGCGGGTGCAGCGCGGCATTGTCGGGGCTGGATTTCCCGGCTTTCACCCTGGTAGATTATTTCCCACAACGCTGCGTCCCATAACGGAACTTAGGTATAACGACTGTCTCCGTGGCCTCTAATGGCTTACGAGACTTTACAGTTCCGTGTTAGTATATATTTTAGAATATACTGCATTTAGGAGATTCCCTTTTGGTTTTGATTCTGCCTCCGGTATAATGCCGGGCCCTCCGCTGCCCCGCGGTTACAGCGCGGTATATTCGGAGCTGGTTTTTCCGGCGTTGTCACTGTTAAACTACGTTTTCTCACAACGCTGCGTCCCTACACAGGACTTAGTTATAGCGTCTGTCTCTGTTGCATCTAATGGCTTACGAGACTTTACAGTTCTGTTCTAGTATATATATATTTTTTGATAACATCGTGATTTAAATTAAACACTATAAAGGGGCATTCTAGCGCAGCACTACGAGTGTTTATATTGCACCTTCAATACCTAGCCCACTATAGTTTGTGTGTACACCCCTGTTACTGATATCTAGTAATCTACACAGTAACAGTGTGGACTACCCTGAGGTACTTTTCTGTGACGCTTCTCAGTGACTTTACTGAGTGGGTTTGTGATATTTAATATCTCCTTGGCTTTTCTTTTGTTTTAACAGTTGGCTACCTTTAATGTATTGAGCTGACTCTCCCCCTCTCCATGTGTCACAACCCACTGCCGACCATAGGTAAGACACATATGTGATTCGTTGTGTGGTCACATTATAGGGTAGTGATGCTCATTCACAATTTGTATTTCCATCTAATTCACGACTGACTGGGTTGTCAGCTGGTGTTAGAGTGTACGTATTTTAACCTTTTTATTCACGAGAGCGCCTCGTCCAGGAATTCTGTGATGAGGTTCCTAGCTATCACATTGTTTGGCCACTTTCTATCTTTAATCGATGAGATTTAGACACTAATTGTTTAGATTTCACTCACCTACAGCTTAAACTCGTCTTAAGTCTCTCTCTATATGTCGCTCCCCTTGCCTTCTTACATTATCCCCTTTCTTTTGTCTCTAATTTCTGACTTAGGTTGAAAGGTTGGGTGAGACTCCTCACTTGGGACTCACCACTGGCACAGTTACGCCCCCCCCACCCCCAACTCGGGAGGTGGAGCTGATTCGAAGTATTTCAATCTGATTCGTCATACTTAGGTCCTGAAGAAGTGTCGCTCGATTTAGGAGCCCTTAAGACACGAAACATGTCGACCTGATACTAAGTAAGCCACCAAGGTACCTTAAGCCCGACAGGTGGGTCCACTGCTTTTATTAAGACCCAGATCAAGGAGTGAATAAAGAAACTACGACAGACCTGGAGCCTTTTTTAATAATTCACTTTCACATTACTAAATCACATAGCACTGACTGCCCACATACATACCTCACATACGGCATCTCTACAGATCAAAAGAACTCCGCCAAAGTTGCCACCAGGCCCGTCGGACATTGCAGCGCCGGTCCGACGAGGAGCGCCCTATGATGAAGCATGACACCCCTAAAAAGGTGTGTGAGGGCAACATGATCTGAAATTTCAGATCCCCCAGCGACTTGAATCCTGTGGCACGCAGTGACAGTGTCCTTGCTCATGCCATATATGCTTTATAAGAGGAACTGACTACCCTGTACTTGGCTTGCATTTGGGAGCATCAACAGGACGTGTATGTTGAAGCTTGTTGCCCATTGTGACGTGTGCATGTTGGCTTATCTTGATGGTAGGTGTTGTGTGATGCCACACCCAGACCAGTGAATGTTGTTCTGTTGTGTTTCCCTATGTGCCTTCAACTTCTCCTTGCCTACATACAGTCCATACTCCTGGTACATTGTGATCATGTTGAAGACTGTACATCCTGCAATAAAGACGGAGCAGACACGACAACATGTGTGTAAGGATTTTTTATTTACAATGGTGACATGTGAGGGGGGTGTACATTTTCATTTAGGTGGTGGTGGAGCAGTGAGTTGACAGTTATGGTAAATGAGATAATCGAGTAGTCACCACATTGATGTGGTGACCCAGTCCAACAGACAGATGCCATTCACAAGGCAGTGTGGGGAAGGACAGTCCAAAAAGTCAATGCAGAGGTGAAGAGGGTTGCTATCAGGGCTGGCTCCGTGACTGGCGTTCGGCAGGTGTTTTGCCTCCAGATAATCCCAGGGTCTTCTTAGGACGGCCCCTTCGTCGCTTGGCAGGGGGGGCCCTGCTGAAGGGCCAGTGGGGTCTGAGGACTCACCCCTCTCTGTGGGCGCAGGGAAGGATGGTGAACTGTCAACCGGCGGCCCACCAGAGGGAGGTGGAGGCGATGGTTGTGGCGCAGGCCTGTCCCTCAGAACCACCACATGCTGGCCCAAGAGGTCCACAATTTGTCCCATGCGGGTGTCGATGGACCTCATCAGCAATTCGTCCGACCGGCCTGTTTGTCCCTGGGTCTGTTCATATGCGCCAAGGACTCTGGTGATGTGGTCCAGGGATTGGGTCCCAGCCTCCTGGTGTCTGTGGGTGACCCTGCCCCTCCCACCTACCCTGCTGCCACTGACCTGTTGCCTCACCACTGTGGGCACCCGCATCCTCTCCCTGCCCTCCTCAGTCGGTGGTGTGGGGTGGTCATCCTCTGGGACAGGGAGGGTGTTGCAGGCAGCACTGGTGGTGGTGGTGGTGGTGGCGGTAGACGCACAAGCCGTAACAGCAGGGGTCTGCAGTGAAGTTATTATTGCAGCAAATGTGGTGGGGGGACAATTGGGTACTGAGACCTGTTGTTCCCTGGCACACCAGATGGGCCGGCTTCGAGCTCATCGTCCAGAGAATCCTGGGAGTCAACATCTGAGAGTCCATGTACCGGGGGGGAGGCTGGCTCTGCAGGTTGCTGGTGTTGTCTTCTGCAGTGAGTTCTCGGTCACCTGTGGATCAGATGGGAAATGGTCATTGTAGTGCACCCCGCAAACTTTGTGTTAGCTGTGTGTCAATTATTGTTTGTACACTACACAATTGACTGATCATCCCATTGTTTTCTATGTGCACTACTGTGCCTCCTGACATGATGCAGAGGTACATGCATTACTTGTCCATGGTGTGAGGTGTCAATGCATACCAGGTGACCCGTGCCTAATTTAGGATTACAGGGACCTGTTGCCATCTAGGGACTGGCACAACATGTTTTTCATTGATGACTCTTAGTTGATTTGTCTGACCTGGCAGACGTCACATCTGGACTGGCCATTGTCATCTCCTGCATACCTTTGTACTGTCATGTGCATATCTTGATTCATACCACCACACAGGCTTTCTTATTTTGGTCCTTGTTGCTCTGGCCCCATGGCGATGCACATGTCAATAGGTGCTGTGCATGATTGTGCCCAGACTTTCTTCTACATGTGTGACCACTGTGCCCTCGGCCTGGTCGCTCCCACACCTCCCGCCTGCTCCTTACCTGCTGGACCTCCTGCTGCCGCCTGCCGCCTGAGCCACCACAGGGCCGCCGAGCGCCGCCCCAGCCGCCACAGGGCCGCCAAGCGCCGCCACCGAGCCCCCTGGTTCCCGCCGCTGCCCACGAGACCCCGCCCCCCCGCCCGCTGATTGGTTCCCGCGCTCCCCGCCTCCCCGCAGACCCTCCCTCCCGGCTCCCCTCTTAAGGGGACCCTCTCCCCCGTCCCAGGTGTGACCACTGTGCCCTCGGCCTGGTCGCTCCCACACCTCCCGCCTGCTCCTTACCTGCTGGACCTCCTGCTGCCGCCTGCCACCTGAGCCACCACAGGGCCGCCGAGCGCCGCCCCAGCCGCCACAGGGCCGCCAAGCGCCGCCACCGAGCCCCCTGGTTCCCGCCGCTGCCCACGAGACCCCGCCCCCCCCGCCCGCCGATTGGTTCCCGCGCTCCCCGCCTCCCCGCAGACCCTCCCTCCCGGCTCCCCTCTTAAGGGGACCCTCTCCCCCGTCCCAGGTGTGACCACTGTGCCCTCGGCCTGGTCGCTCCCACACCTCCCGCCTGCTCCTTACCTGCTGGACCTCCTGCTGCCGCCTGCCGCCTGAGCCACCACAGGGCCGCCGAGCGCCGTCCCAGCCGCCACAGGGCCGCCAAGCGCCGCCACCGAGCCCCCTTGTTCCCGCCGCTGCCCACGAGACCCCGCCCCCCCGCCCGCCGATTGGTTCCCGCGCTCCCCGCCTCCCCGCAGACCCTCCCTCCCGGCTCCCCTCTTAAGGGGACCCTCTCCCCCGTCCCAGGTGTGACCACTGTGCCCTCGGCCTGGTCGCTCCCACACCTCCCGCCTGCTCCTTACCTGCTGGACCTCCTGCTGCCGCCTGCCGCCTGAGCCACCACAGGGCCGCCGAGCGCCGCCCCAGCCGCCACAGGGCCGCCAAGCGCCGCCACCGAGCCCCCTGGTTCCCGCCACTGCCCACGAGACCCCGCCCCCCCGCCCGCCGATTGGTTCCGCGCTCCCCGCCTCCCCGCAGACCCTCCCTCCCGGCTCCCCTCTTATGACGCCCCCAGAGCGACCGCGCAGCGGACGCGCGCAGCGGGAGCACCGAATGAGCGCCGAAGGTGCGCCAAAGGTAAGCCCGTCTGCGCCCGTCCGCGCCTGGACCGCGCCCAGTGCCAGGACCCCTGGCCCCCGCAGACCCCAGCCCACCCGCCGGACTTACGATGCCGCCACCCTCAATGCACTCAACACCGGCCGAACCCCCGGGTGCTACCGAGCCACCCCGAGACGCACCCACGGACCCTTCAGCTGCCTCACCTGCAAGTTCACCTGCATCCGGACCTGCCCCGCACCAGCACCCGCCAAGCCGAACACCAGCAGCAACCACCTCAAGTGCATCCTGCTCAACACCCGCTCCGTCCACAGACACGCCGTTCAACTCTGGAACCTCCTCGACACCACAGCTCCTGACGTTGCCTTCCTCACGGAAACCTGGATGAACGACTCCTCAGCGCCCGACATCGCCATCGCCGTCCCAGAGGGCTACAAGATCATCCGGAGAGACCGCGACAACCAGACTGGAGGAGGCATCGCCATCATCCACAGAGACACCATCCGTATCTCGACCAACGCCGACAACACCCTGACATCCGCCGAACACCTGCACTTCCAGATCCACACCGACCCCAAGACCACCCTCAGAGGCACCCTGATCTACCGACCCCCAGGACCACGCACTCAATTCAGCGAAGACATCGCCGACTTCATCAGCCCGCACGCCCTCCCCTCGGCCGACTACATCCTCCTCGGGGACATCAACTTCCACCTGGAGAACAACAACGACCGCAACACCACCACCCTGCTTGACAACCTCGCCACCCTCGGACTCAAGCAGCTGGTGACCACCCCCACCCACCTCGCCGGACACACACTCGACGCCATCTTCTCGTCCAGCAAAGACATCTCCTTCAGCCACGCCACTGGACTCCACTGGACGGACCACAGCTGCATCCACTTCACCTTCAAAAGAACCACGGTCCACCACCACCAGCAACAGGCCGCACGAAGAAGCTGGAACAAGATCACAGCCGAACAACTCACCACATCCCTGAGCCAGCACCCTCCCGCCAGCTCACCGAACCCCAGCCAAGCCGCCGACAACCTCACGAAATGGATCTCCACCTGCGCGGACGAGCTCGCCCCTCTGAGGACCCCACCCAGCAGACCCGGAAGCAAGAAGGCCCCTTGGTTCACCGACGAACTCAAGAGCTCCAAGAAGAACTGCCGAGCCCTCGAGAAAGCATGGAGAAGAGACCCAACGCCGGACAACATGACTACCCTCAAGCTCGCCACCCGAAGGCACCATCAACTGATCCACGCCACCAAGAAAACAGCATTCAAGGACCGGTTGGACAACAACGCACACAACAGCAAGGAACTCTTCAACATCGTCAGAGAGCTCTCCAACCCCAACGCCGGAACCAACGACATCACCCCATCGCAAGACCTCTGCAACTCCCTCGCCTCCTACTTCCACAACAAGATCGCTGACATACACAACAGCTTCAGAACACAACCAACGCTCCCCACGACCAAACCAACGCCCCCCACCACCACCCTCAACGCCTGGACACCGATCAACCTCGAAGACACCATCAGCACGATGAACTCCATCCACTCCGGTTCCCCAACCGACCCCTGCCCTCACCACATCTTCAACAAGGCCGACGCTGTCATCGCACCCCACCTGCGGGACATCATCAACACCTCCCTCAACACCGCCACCTTCCCTGAGAGCTGGAAGCACGCCGAACTCAGCGCTCTACTAAAGAAACCAACGGCGGACCCCACCGAACTCAAGAACTACCGCCCCATCTCGCTCCTCCCGTTTCCAGCCAAAGTCATCGAGAAGACCATCAACAAGCAACTGGCAGCCTTCCTCGAGACGACTGGTTCCCTCGACCCTTCCCAGTCAGGCTTCCGGGCCAACCACAGCACCGAGACCGCCCTCATCGCTGCCACGACATCCGAACCCTGCTGGACAACGGAGAAACAGCGGCCCTCATCCTCCTGGACCTCTCCGCGGCATTCAACACTGTCTGCCACCGCACCCTAGTGCAGCGCCTCAGCAACGTCGGGATCAAGGAGAAGGCACTGGAATGGATCATCTCCTTCCTCACCGGAAGGACACAGAGAGTCCGCCTGCCCCCGTTCAGATCAGAAGCCACGGAAGTCACCTGCGGCGTCCCTCAGGGCTCCTCGCTCAGCCCCACCCTCTTCAATGTCTACATGAGCCCCCTTGCGGCCATCGCACGCCAACACAACCTGAACATCATCTCCTACGCCGATGACACCCAGCTGATCCTCTCCCTGACCAACGACCCCGCCACCGCCAGAGCCAACCTACACGAAGGGATGAAAAACGTGGCTGAGTGGATGACGACCAGCCGCCTGAAACTGAACACAGACAAGACGGAAGTCCTCATCCTGGGCTCCTCACCCTCCGCCTGGGATGACTCCTGGTGGCCCCCTGCCCTGGGCAACGGACCCAAACCGACAGACCACGCACGCAACCTGGGCTTCATCCTGGACTCCTCCCTCTCCATGACCAGACAAGTCAACGCCGTCTCCTCGTCCTGTTTCAACATCCTGCGCATGCTACGTAAGATCTTCCGGTGGATCCCCACCGAGACCAGGAAAACAGTCACCCAGGCCCTCGTCACCAGTCGACTGGACTACGGCAACGCCCTCTACGCCGGTACCACCGCCAAGCTCCAGAAGAGACTCCAGCGGATCCAGAACGCCTCGGCGAGACTCATCCTCGACGTCCCCAGACGAACTCACATCTCCAGACACCTGAGAGACCTGCACTGGCTCCCGATCAACAAAAGAATCACCTTCCGGCTCCTCACCCACGCACACAAAGCCCTACACAACCAAGGCCCGACCTACCTCAACAGCCGCCTCAACTTCTACGCTCCCAAACGCCACCTCCGCTCGACCAGTCTTGCCCTCGCAGCCGTCCCCCGCATCCACAGAGCGACAACAGGAGGTAGATCCTTCTCCCACCTGGCCGCCAAGACTTGGAACGCCCTCCCCACCGAACTACGCCTGACCCAAGACCACCTCTCCTTCAGGAAGAAGCTCAAGACCTGGTTGTTCGAGCAGTAGCGGACCCCCCCCCCCCCCTAGCGCCTTGAGACCCTCCGGGTGAGTAGTGCGCTTTATAAATGCCTATGATTGATTGTCACACTTTGGTAGCTGTGACAGTTTCCTTTGCATACCTGTGTGCACACTGTGCGTGGCAATGGGGTCGGTGTGCATATTTGTGCAATGAGAAGGCTGGTGTTGTCATATAATACAATCTGTGTAATGGATAACCCAATATACCCTTGAGGGCTTGGGCAGATAATATGTATGGGTAGGATGTGCCTTCAAGGGGTTTGTTGAAAACTTAGTTGTGTGACTTGTTTATAGGATAAATATATACCTATAAGTGAGATCAATCTTATCTTTTAGATTCCAAACGATTATACACCATGCAATAGTCATATGTATATATGGATCTCTATTTACATTGATTTCAAAACAGTTGTACAATCAGAATAAAGAGAAATGAAAAGTGGACAAAAGGTGTGTGAGGAACAAAATTCATTTATATCAGTGAATGGTAATAAGGGTACATAAAAATAAGACAGTTGTATATCAAAAGGGAGACATGATTATACATTCAGTTATTACTCCACTATACAATATATCAAACACTTTTTCAAAGATATATGACCAATTATCTAGAAAGAAGTGTGACAGTCGACGTTTCGGTCTTCATATGTGAATTTGTGAGACCATCTTCAGGACAAGAAGTTAAAAGTTGACCCCTACAAGTTAAAAAGTATATAATGAATATATAGACTATACATAACACACACCTAAGCCAAAAAACTTTAATAATTACAATTTGACTAATCAACGTATAAAGGAAATCAATTTTATCGTTTAACAAATGATGTATCAGTCAATTAAACATCCAATAATAGTTAGACATACTAAAACGGTGAAACACTTAAATCAAGGCAGAGTGGTCAATTATATTAAGGCTCCATCTTACTAAATTATTTACACTGTGCTTCAACCATGATCGTTTAAAGTATGAATTCATGTCCTTTCATTTCACGGACAGACATTGCTAAATACTTATTCTGTATCTTCACTAGTAGTGACATATTCAAATGGCATATTATAAGGAAAAAACTCGATTTGTCCTTTCCGTAAAACTCAATAAATTGTATGGATATCTACAGGTTGTTATAGATGCCTGCGGACATGTATGAATCGAATCACAACAAGGTTTTAACAGAATAAGGGGGAAATCAATCATAGTTGTACTTCAAACGGTGAAATTATTCATATTAAAATGTGAGAAGCTGTTATTGAATCACCGTAATAATCAATAAAGGTTCAATATGTACTCTAACCAAGAGAGATATCATTCGACTAATGCAAGTAATCGAAGTAATTTTACCTCGTAATGTTTGATTTAATTAGAAAAGTCGCGGATATCTTGCTTTCTGTGGGTTGAGATTTGGATCATAACATCTCGGTTGGCGCTATGTAAAGAAAGATCGTATCGTAAATCTTCACTGCTTTAAGGCGACTTAACGTGTATACTAACCCAAGAAATAAAAGTATATCACAGTACCTTTTAAATTTAAGGATATTTGAGAAGCAAACTGTCAACGTATTAACGGTACTGTATGGTTGCGGGCAGAGTACGGCATTCGGGCATTTAAAAACTGCAAGAGGAGAATGAGAGCATTTAGTCTGTTATAGTTACAGTTGTTAGTGATCGCATACAAATTAAGTGAAAGAAATATCAACCGACCTAGTGATGGTCTTATTGTTGGTTCAGACGAAGTAACGCCAAATATGAAGGGCGCTCTATTCGCTTCCTGCGAAAATCGAGGACTGGAAATTGCTGCCACAGTTAGGGGGCGTTTTACTTATTTCCCTCGAAAATTACTGTAAAGGGAAAATGGGTAGTATTAAGTTAAATTGTACTACCTTGGGGACATTGTTGGCAAAAGCCAAACAGGAAGATATCAACTAACCTGGCGTAAGTACAGCAGCCATCTCAGTTGAATCGCGGCGTGTAGCACTGGGATTGCCGAGATCGGGTTGTCTTAAATATACGTATTGCAACGGTATAGAGATAGGACTTGAAATTAGGTCACATGGTATGCCGGTAAAGATATACGTGTCGGCCATGTTGGAGTGGGGTAATAGCATCATGTTGTTCGAGTTTTAAGGTGGATCGGCAGCCACGCTCGAATGTAATATGTCTGTTAAGTTCGTTTAGTATATTGGTAATATACTAATTATATTCTGTTTTCACATATTCGAACCCTGTGGTCGACGTATATAGAACAAAGTATTGGGATGTACCTCCAATTAAACCTGTGTAACAAAAAGCTGAAATTAGGACATTCATTATATGTAAAGGACGGAGTTTGTTCATCACATGGTGTCAAGGATTGTATATATACAGACACATATTGTGTTCTCTATGCCACACCATTAAGACTACTACGCCATTAATACAGTCAAAAATTAGATACTATACATTTTTGTTACATGGTTATTACAAATATTTATATTACATATATTCAAAAGGCTGTTAAAATCAAGAATATCCTTATTATCATCAGTGGTACTTCGGTTAGCGGCTGTAACATTAACAGTTTAATACACAAAGATATAGATCAAATCATCGTATAACCCTATATACTGTTAAAAAATAGCTCACAGGTGGTTTGATCAAGTATATATCAACTATTATACATAGGGCTATAGCTATTGTAGATTATACGTCATAAAGCGGTATCTATTACAGATTACAGATTCCATATCGCCAGATTGTAGCTACAGTCTACAGACATGCTAAAGTGTGCCATTCGGATGTTGAATTGAGACCACGGTTGATCAAATCTGTCATACAGATCAATCTACCTTCCTTAATGGTCAAGAGTCGGTCTACATTACTTTGTCTCTTAGAGGGTTTGATCACATCTAGTACCCACCATTTCATATCTTTATCTGAATGACCCTGTCTCTGATAATGCTCCACTAGTGGTGCGTTTTCTGTGTGGCATCTTATCCGAGATTGATGTTGTAGGATCCTTTTCTTGATTGGTTGAACTGTTTTGCCAATATAATGTAATTTGCAGGGACATTGTATGCAATAAATTACATTACATGTATTACAATTTGAGAATGATTTAAGGGCAAAGGTAATACCGTTGATGGTACATTTTTTAATTGTTTGCGAGGTGTTGCATGCTAAACACATATTGCACTTGAAATGTCCGACAATGGGGACCAGCTGCCTCATGTTGTCTACTGTGTTGTTAGGACGGTCTTCATACGCTTTCACCAATCGATCTCTAAGGTTAGTTCCCCTTTTGAAAGAAAATAGGGGTTTTGACTGGAATTCAGGGAGATTTCTTAATAAATTCCAGTGTCGACTGACAATCTTCTTTATAGCATTAGCGTGAGTTCCGAAAGTCGAGACACAAACCAGATGTGGTTGTTGTGGCCGATCTTTCACAGTCAATAACGTTTCTCTGTTGTTATACCATGCACGTTTCATGGATTTTTTTAAAAGTTTGGAGGGGTACCCCCTAGCTTTTAATTTTTCTGTAAGTTTTTTAGCCTCAATGAAGTAGTCATTTTTAAAGGTACAGTTCCTGCGTAAACGCAAGAACTGCCCAAAAGGGAGGCCATCTTTGAGGGCTTGAGGATGGTGGCTCTGATATTCAAGCAGAGTATTTCTGGACGTTGGTTTTGTATACAAGGTGGTATATAGATGGTTAGTAATATCATTTTTGATAGTTATATCCAGAAAATTGATCTCCGCATTGTTAGATTCCTTGAAGGCACATCCTACCCATACATATTATCTGCCCAAGCCCTCAAGGGTATATTGGGTTATCCATTACACAGATTGTGTTTAAGCGCAGACAATTGTCTGTTGTGGATCACTCTTAAGTGTTTTTTTTGTTTTTTTGCTTGTCTCTAAAAACAAATACGTAGATGTCTGAAGCAGAGACATTATCCTATACTGATGAATATATACTGAAAATTGCTGGTGGCCCTTCACTGCTGGGCAATAAAGGCATCACCGCCACTTTTCCCTATGAGTCTGATCTTAATCAACTCGAGCGTCTCAAAAAGAAACTAGTACGAACAGAACTTCATGCTAAGTTTCTGACGGACTGTTTGAATGCGAATATCATTCCAACGGGTCTTCAGATCCGAAATGTCCCAATAATTTTTACAGATGACGAGGAATTTAAAACAGGCTTTAGCTTCTCTGCCAACAAATGCTCTCGCACTTGGATGGTTCTAAGTATAGAAACTGCCATTAGACAATTGAAGATCTTAGCTAAAGAAATTGAAACCCTAGAAAAAAAGATACTAGGTGACCCTGCCATTACTAACGGTAAATTCCTTCTTGACAAGGTACAGCAAACAATCAAAGAATTCGAGGAATTCAACGCTCATAAAAAAACTGAGAAATTGCAAAACGATATCAAAAGATACAATAAAGAAAAAACGTATCCATACTTACAGAAGGATTTTTATAATCCTCAAAATTCTGCCCAAATACCAAAGAAGAGAATTACCTTCTCTGATACTAATTCAGATACCGGTAGCGATCAATCTATAGATACAACCTATCGCCACTACGATCAACAACCCTCCACCTCCAGACAGAATTTTTTAGGGCAGGACCGCCGAGGGACAGGTCCCCCTCGGAGACAACGGGGTTCCAAGCGAGGATGGTACCGCAACCAATATACACCAGGGTTCCGTCAGACACGCAACCAGTATTACGAATGGTAGCACCTGACCAAACAATACCAATTTTCAATCTATCGGCACATACCCTATCTGAACAAGAAATTGCGGTTCTTTCTTCAGGGTTGAGCTTTGTGCCTACCTACAAGAACGACTTATTCAACACCAAATTAGAAATCTATAAATTTTTCCGCACTGTGAGATTAAAAAACTTTTTCACAGAAAAGGAAAATTGTCCTAACAACGATGTCACAGGCCTAAAAAACAAATCAACATTTTACCCGAGCAACTCTATGGTAAAAAAGGAAATACTAACATTTGAGAATGCAATTCTCATTGAGATTGATAATCTCTTCAAACAGAAAATACAGTATAAATCTAATTTCTCTAAAGAAAAACAAGTTGCACTGCAGAATCTTCAATCACTCCCTAATGTCCTGATAAAACCTGCGGACAAGGGCGGTGGGATAGTCCTTTGGGACAAGGACAAATATACTGAAGAGGCTCTTAAACAATTATCCAACCCTATACACTACAAGAAACTTGCAACTAATCCCACAAACAGACTTACTTCAGAAATATCAAAACTCAGCAAGTTAGGTTTCGATGGTGGTTGGCTCTCGGAGAAAGAATCTGCCTTCCTCATTAATAAAACTCCGACTGTCCCTGCTATATACCTGCTCCCAAAGGTACACAAAGACCCTCTAAATCCACCTGGGCGCCCGATAGTTTCGGGTTGCAATTCCATCTTGAAGCCATTGGCCCAATATGCAGATTTCTTTATTAGACCATTTGCTGTTAACCATCCTGCATACATTCGGGACACTATGGCCGTGATTAACATAGTCGAAAACTTTGACTTTGATCCCCTGAATGAATATCTGGTCTCTATGGACATAGAGAGCCTCTATACAAACATCCCTCAAGAGGAAGTTCTACAGATTCTATGCAACCTTCTAGACACTAGAGCCAGACCACATCAGGTGCCTACAGAATTCATTATTGAATGTGTTCGTATCTCTCTGTGTGAGAATTTTTTCCTTTTTCAAAATACTTTTTATCAACAACGAAAAGGAGTAGCGATGGGAGCTGTTTACGCCCCAGACATTGCGAATATCTATGTCTCTGTATTTGAGAACGAATTTATATTCAATGTAACGAACCCATTTTCCTCCAACATCAGGAAGTGGCTTCGTTATATAGATGATGTCTTCCTTGTTTGGCATGGCACAAAGGAAGAACTCAACACCTTCCACGTTTGGCTCAACCATAGAAATCCACACCTGAAATTCACCATGGAATCTAACAATGCGGAGATCAATTTTCTGGATATAACTATCAAAAATGATATTACTAACCATCTATATACCACCTTGTATACAAAACCAACGTCCAGAAATACTCTGCTTGAATATCAGAGCCACCATCCTCAAGCCCTCAAAGATGGCCTCCCTTTTGGGCAGTTCTTGCGTTTACGCAGGAACTGTACCTTTAAAAATGACTACTTCATTGAGGCTAAAAAACTTACAGAAAAATTAAAAGCTAGGGGGTACCCCTCCAAACTTTTAAAAAAATCCATGAAACGTGCATGGTATAACAACAGAGAAACGTTATTGACTGTGAAAGATCGGCCACAACAACCACATCTGGTTTGTGTCTCGACTTTCGGAACTCACGCTAATGCTATAAAGAAGATTGTCAGTCGACACTGGAATTTATTAAGAAATCTCCCTGAATTCCAGTCAAAACCCCTATTTTCTTTCAAAAGGGGAACTAACCTTAGAGATCGATTGGTGAAAGCGTATGAAGACCGTCCTAACAACACAGTAGACAACATGAGGCAGCTGGTCCCCATTGTCGGACATTTCAAGTGCAATATGTGTTTAGCATGCAACACCTCGCAAACAATTAAAAAATGTACCATCAACGGTATTACCTTTGCCCTTAAATCATTCTCAAATTGTAATACATGTAATGTAATTTATTGCATACAATGTCCCTGCAAATTACATTATATTGGCAAAACAGTTCAACCAATCAAGAAAAGGATCCTACAACATCAATCTCGGATAAGATGCCACACAGAAAACGCACCACTAGTGGAGCATTATCAGAGACAGGGTCATTCAGATAAAGATATGAAATGGTGGGTACTAGATGTGATCAAACCCTCTAAGAGACAAAGTAATGTAGACCGACTCTTGACCATTAAGGAAGGTAGATTGATCTGTATGACAGATTTGATCAACCGTGGTCTCAATTCAACATCCGAATGGCACACTTTAGCATGTCTGTAGACTGTAGCTACAATCTGGCGATATGGAATCTGTAATCTGTAATAGATACCGCTTTATGACGTATAATCTACAATAGCTATAGCCCTATGTATAATAGTTGATATATACTTGATCAAACCACCTGTGAGCTATTTTTTAACAGTATATAGGGTTATACGATGATTTGATCTATATCTTTGTGTATTAAACTGTTAATGTTACAGCCGCTAACCGAAGTACCACTGATGATAATAAGGATATTCTTGATTTTAACAGCCTTTTGAATATATGTAATATAAATATTTGTAATAACCATGTAACAAAAATGTATAGTATCTAATTTTTGACTGTATTAATGGCGTAGTAGTCTTAATGGTGTGGCATAGAGAACACAATATGTGTCTGTATATATACAATCCTTGACACCATGTGATGAACAAACTCCGTCCTTTACATATAATGAATGTCCTAATTTCAGCTTTTTGTTACACAGGTTTAATTGGAGGTACATCCCAATACTTTGTTCTATATACGTCGACCACAGGGTTCGAATATGTGAAAACAGAATATAATTAGTATATTACCAATATACTAAAAGAACTTAACAGACATATTACATTCGAGCGTGGCTGCCGATCCACCTTAAAACTCGAACAACATGATGCTATTACCCCACTCCAACATGGCCGACACGTATATCTTTACCGGCATACCATGTGACCTAATTTCAAGTCCTATCTCTATACCGTTGCAATACGTATATTTAAGACAACCCGATCTCGGCAATCCCAGTGCTACACGCCGCGATTCAACTGAGATGACTGCTGTACTTACGCCAGGTTAGTTGATATCTTCCTGTTTGGCTTTTGCCAACAATGTCCCCAAGGTAGTACAATTTAACTTAATACTACCCATTTTCCCTTTACAGTAATTTTCGAGGGAAATAAGTAAAACGCCCCCTAACTGTGGCAGCAATTTCCAGTCCTCGATTTTCGCAGGAAGCGAATAGAGCGCCCTTCATATTTGGCGTTACTTCGTCTGAACCAACAATAAGACCATCACTAGGTCGGTTGATATTTCTTTCACTTAATTTGTATGCGATCACTAACAACTGTAACTATAACAGACTAAATGCTCTCATTCTCCTCTTGCAGTTTTTAAATGCCCGAATGCCGTACTCTGCCCGCAACCATACAGTACCGTTAATACGTTGACAGTTTGCTTCTCAAATATCCTTAAATTTAAAAGGTACTGTGATATACTTTTATTTCTTGGGTTAGTATACACGTTAAGTCGCCTTAAAGCAGTGAAGATTTACGATACGATCTTTCTTTACATAGCGCCAACCGAGATGTTATGATCCAAATCTCAACCCACAGAAAGCAAGATATCCGCGACTTTTCTAATTAAATCAAACATTACGAGGTAAAATTACTTCGATTACTTGCATTAGTCGAATGATATCTCTCTTGGTTAGAGTACATATTGAACCTTTATTGATTATTACGGTGATTCAATAACAGCTTCTCACATTTTAATATGAATAATTTCACCGTTTGAAGTACAACTATGATTGATTTCCCCCTTATTCTGTTAAAACCTTGTTGTGATTCGATTCATACATGTCCGCAGGCATCTATAACAACCTGTAGATATCCATACAATTTATTGAGTTTTACGGAAAGGACAAATCGAGTTTTTTCCTTATAATATGCCATTTGAATATGTCACTACTAGTGAAGATACAGAATAAGTATTTAGCAATGTCTGTCCGTGAAATGAAAGGACATGAATTCATACTTTAAACGATCATGGTTGAAGCACAGTGTAAATAATTTAGTAAGATGGAGCCTTAATATAATTGACCACTCTGCCTTGATTTAAGTGTTTCACCGTTTTAGTATGTCTAACTATTATTGGATGTTTAATTGACTGATACATCATTTGTTAAACGATAAAATTGATTTCCTTTATACGTTGATTAGTCAAATTGTAATTATTAAAGTTTTTTGGCTTAGGTGTGTGTTATGTATAGTCTATATATTCATTATATACTTTTTAACTTGTAGGGGTCAACTTTTAACTTCTTGTCCTGAAGATGGTCTCACAAATTCACATATGAAGACCGAAACGTCGACTGTCACACTTCTTTCTAGATAATTGGTCATATATCTTTGAAAAAGTGTTTGATATATTGTATAGTGGAGTAATAACTGAATGTATAATCATGTCTCCCTTTTGATATACAACTGTCTTATTTTTATGTACCCTTATTACCATTCACTGATATAAATGAATTTTGTTCCTCACACACCTTTTGTCCACTTTTCATTTCTCTTTATTCTGATTGTACAACTGTTTTGAAATCAATGTAAATAGAGATCCATATATACATATGACTATTGCATGGTGTATAATCGTTTGGAATCTAAAAGATAAGGTGTTGTCATATGGCACTATTTCTTTTGTGACAAATGTGTGGGTGCATGTACTGGCTACTTACCTGTTACGTGCTCACATTTGGCTTTGTAATGTGACACATCTGTGTGTGCATGGTGGAGGCTTACATCCTGCTCAGTGGTGCCATAAGACAGAATAATATGTCTACCTACCTGTTAGTTTGTTTGAGGTGGGCCATTATATGCCACATGCATCTGGGTGGTATGGAGAGCTCGATTTTGCTGTACTGGCGGACAAGGGTTCATGGTGGGAGTAGTGGTACAGGCCTCCCACTCACAAACACCCTCCCAGGGAAGATGGATACCTACCTGTGAGTTTGATGTGGGTTGTGTAATGGCTGACACATGCTTCTGGGTGGGTTGGGGTTGGGCTCCATCTTGCTGATGCTGAAGGACAAGGGTGCCTGGTGGGAGTTGTAGTGCTGACTGCCTGTACACATGCCCCCATGGTAATGTTGGTAGCTACGTTTAGGGTGAATAGGAGTGGGTGAATGTTGGATCTGTGAGACATGTTTTTGTGGGTGTGTGGTGTAGATTAATGGAATTTGTCCTAGGAGGTGTAGCTTTGTAGTTGTGCAAGCCTGTACATATCAGTGTGGTGGTAGTCATTTGTTTGTACTTACCAGCCTCCACTCCCTCTGCTACTCCTGTGAGACTCTCTGGATGCAGTATGGCAAGCACCTTCTCCTCCCATGGTGTGAATGGTTTTGGTGGAATGGGAGGGCCACCACCAGTCCTCTGAGCCATCTCACGGTTCTTGCTTCTCCTCTCTTTGACAACCCTCCTCAGATCATTCCACCGCTTCATGATCTCCTTTTTGGATCGCAGGGTGGTCCATACTGCATTGACCCTTTGGACTATCCTTGCCCACATTTGTGTCCTTGTGGCTAATGGTGTCTGTTGGACCAGGCTACCAAACAGTTGTGGTTCCACTCTGACTATCTCATTTACCATGACTGTCAACTCACTCTCTGTGAATCTGGGCATTTTATGTGTTGACATGGTGTGTGGTGTGCAAAGTGGTTGTGGGTGCAGGGGTGTGAGTGGTGGGTGTGGATGTGATGTGTATGGTGTGTGATGTGCAGGGGGGTTAGTGGTGCAGTTGTGGAAGTGGTGGTGGTGCAGTGTGTGATGTGAGTAGTGTTGGTGTGTTGCTTTGCCTATCCTTCGTTGTGAGGGTTGGTGGCCTTCAGTCTTGGAATGTTGCAAAGGATTGTGGTCAGGGAAGGGGCTGGTTTTATACTCAGCTATGTGGGTGTGTCCAAATGGGTGTTGCTGTCAGGTGTGTTGTGTGTGTTGTTCTGGGAATTGTATTTTTCTTTTTGCCATGTGGTTTGTCATTGGGGTGTGTTTTTTGGGGGGCATGGCTAGTTTGCTGTGTGCACTTTTTGTCCTTATTGTGGGTTTTTTGCTTCGTCCGCCATATTTTTCACGGATCGTCTGCAGCGGTGGCTATGCTGCAGCTCTTCCGCTGGCTCTCCCATTCATCCCAGTGTGCAACGGCAGCAGTCAGAAACAGCGGAACGTACCGCTGGACCATCGGGATATCCTAATTTCCCGTGCGGTGTCTCCCCTATACTTGCGGCGGGTTAGTGTTATTCCACTGTGGATCCGACCGCTGTGGACGGATTTTGGCCCCGTTCCGCCGCGGTCGGTGTTTTTGGCAGATGATCCTAATTTGGCTGCCGGTTTTTCCACGGTACAGGCGGGCGGTTGTTTTCCGCTTCCATGGTGGTCGGGCTGGTTTTCCGACCGCCATCCTAATCGGCCCCTTAGATTGGTGCAGTAGAGCACAGAAAGTTGTGTACGACAGCCAGGTCTAACCCCAAAATTGGGGAAAAGTGTGAGGCATCTGGGAGGCATATGGGGGTTTAAATAAGATAGTGGTCACACTTAGCTGCAGAGTGAAAGGACCTCATTGTGGCTATTTGTAATAATTAATACATAAATCCAGAATGTTGGGACTGAGGATAAACCCAAATGCCAGACTCAGGGGGCGAGAGGGGTAAAGTACTAGAGGGTTCTCAACTATGATATGGCCATACTGTTAACTATGTGTACTCTGACTGAGCAAATGTTAAATAAACAGACTTTAAAAAAATATATATACATATATATATATATACATATGTGTTGCAGAAATACTTTATAAATTGTCTCTGGAGAGAAGCCTAACTGCTCTGTGCCAAGCTATCGGATGGTGACCACAGATTATCTTTTAGTGTATATTTAGCTTACCCTGACTAGAGTTGTGGTTTCTGCTTGTACAGGGTGCATGCTCGGACAACCAGAAACCCCATTTTTAACAATTTATCTATCCAGTTTACATATATATTGGTCACAATACTTGTTTGAAAATTGTCTAAGTGTTTCTCAGTATATCATTTCAAATGTCTCACTTGATGTGTATAGGATGCAATAACTTCAATATTTCTCTTCACTGACTTTAGTATTTCTTTCTTTGTTCTCGTCTTCCTTTATCTGTCCTTAACTGAACCGCCCCTTCATTTCTCTTTTTCTTATTCTATACATCTCATCTTTAAACAAGATTGTACTACTTTATGTTTCAGAATTTTTTCTGTTGGTATTAGTTTTCATAATACTTAGATGTCATACAGTTCTTGAGTAGTTACTGTATATGCACTATTCTATATCTTAATAAAGCTGTTCAAATAAAAGAAATTAACTGAGCCTATGGAACTGCAGTGTGTTTTTTTCTTTTTCATGCATAGGTTTCTTGAGTCCTTCCGCTATAAAGGTATCCAGAATTACCCTCCTTCCTTCCTTGGTCCCACCTTGTCTGGGGTCCAAAAAGACCAGTTGAAACAGTTTGTGAGTGTGTTGAGACAGCACCTTTGTGATGTGCAAGTGTTGTACTTGACATCTCCTTCACCTCAGCAAGTCAGAGATGGCCCAACCTGCCAACACCTAGATCCCCTTTCTCTCAACATCTGGGAGAAATACACAAAGACAATCAGCTACCCAATGTTTGGGAGAAGAAAATGTCAACTTTCTAAAAGTAGCATTTTCAGAATTGCGACTTAACATCCCTGCTTACTCCCAATTGAATGTTATCACTTATTAAGTGTGATAAGGTAACCCAATGCCATCCTATGGGCGGGGCATGCCTTGCTGTACTAAAAAACAAATTCAAACGTTTTTAACTACCAGAATTTGTAAAAGTTAAAAATACATATCCAACTTTTTAAATATACACTGCACCCAGCCCTGTGTGCTGTTTAAGGCCTGCCATAGGACTGACTCGTATGTATTAAAAAGAAAGGTTTAAGCCTGGAAAAGAGCTGATTTTACCAGATCGAAATGGTAGTTTAAAACTGCACACACAGGCTGCATTGTCAGGCCTGAGATTTGTTTAAAAGGGCTACTTAAGTGGGTGGCACAATAAGTGCTGCAGGGCCACTAGTAGCATTTAATTTACAGGCCCTAGGTACATGTAGTACCCTTTGACTAAAGACTTGCAGGTAAACTAAATGTTTCAATTGGGTGTATGCAAATTGTACCAGGTTTAAGGGAGAGAGTACAGCACTTTTTCTCACTGGTTAGCAGTGTGCAGAGTCTTAAGCAGGAAGGAGAAGGCGAAACGTTTGGGGATGACCCTGAAGAAAGGGCCAAGTTTAAGACCTGTCTTGCTTTCTCTTTATAGGTCTGGATACCAAAATGCAGGATCAGGACATCAAGTACAATTTAGGAAGTCAAGTACAATTTTGGCTGTCAGGAATTGAAATGGGGATGCAGAGATGAGAGATTTAGTTTATCTCCAGTCTGAAAATGGTCTTTAGAAGCTGGTGCTTTGTGTCAGGGCCAATGCTGAGTGGCATTCATTCAATGGGCAGGGCTATTTTAGGTGAGGCATCCCCCTTACTATATGAGATCTAACCGGAGTCCAACAAGATCACGGCATATCAAAGCAAAAATGTTCTTTCTATGTTTTGACCCACTACTTTTCTGCTTGATTCATGCCACACCCTTCCAGAGGACCTGAAGCAAGTCCCACTACCATTTAGGTGCACCTTACATACACCCACATACCAAAGGCGAGGAGATGTATCATTCTGGTGAGATCTAAGATGTGTGGTGTTTCCGCTATTATGGTGCGGGCAGCCATGAACTTGACAGGTGGTGAAATGGGTACCCATCATCCTAATAATAAGATTTCTCTTGTGGCATTATTTATCCACCGTAACCTCTCATTCATCCAGTGGAACACATATGAAGTAATGTTGGATGGATGTTCTAGTCTGTTATTCAGCTGAAACTGGCTTTGTATTTTGTCTGCATATATTTGGAAGAACACTTGGCACTGCTTGAGAAACTGGGCCAGAGGATGAATGTAAATGTTGAACAGTAAACAGGAAAGGGATAAATCTAGGAGAATACCACAAAACATGGAGTGTTTTCACACTCAAATTATGCCATCCTTAATTTGTGGCTGTGATTGGAGGGAAATGTTTGGATCGATATAAGAGACAGTCCAGCTACACACGACCATTGTTCTAGTCTTTCATGCAGTAATGTGTGGTCAACAGTGTCAAAGGCAGGGTAAAGTTCAAGGAGTGTGAGTGCTGTTTATTGTCCTCACCTGTAGAGAGAAGTACCTCTCCTCTGATGATGGCCAAGGGTGCTTCCGTGCAATATCCTGGCCTAGATCTAGACTGATGGTTGAGGAGAAGATGGTTAAGTTATATATATCTTGTCACCTTCTCTTTCCATACTCTTGCTGGGGAAGAGAGTGTTCAAGAATGGCCAGTATTTTCTATTATCCCCAGGGTCATTTTGGAAGCAGGTTGATGATGGAATGTTTCAGAAGGGTAGAAATTATTCTAAACATGTTAGATGCATAATATTATGCATGTTGTATTTACTTCAAGGGTGGGTTAGAGTTGTTTAAAGCAGGCAGAAGAGCAGGGGCTTATTGGTAAGGTGGGCACTTTGTTTTGAATTCAGCAGTTAGCACCTCAGTCATCTCTAATGGCTAAAGGTTTGAATGCAGTGAAAACTTATAGTAATGATAGATACAAGAAAAAAGTGTAAAGCAGTTGTTCTGGGGTATTGTTGAGTTGTGGATTTTGGCAAATTTGGACTAAAAAAAACTCAGGTAGAGCTGCACAATTTTAATGATATGTGCATGTTTTAATATTCAAGACATAAGGTTTCAACAATACTTGATAAATAGCAAATATTTTCTTCATTTAAATAGATACCACAATACTGTGATGTAGTAAAGTAAGTGTTTTTGATTTATGGATGGCTTTATTGTAGTCTCCCCTATATGTCTGTAAGTGAGGTTTCGGTCTCATCAAATTTTGACTTTAGCCATTTCCCATCCCAGTTATGATGGACTCGTTTCAGTACAGCTAGTTTTCCACGTGAGCACCGAGTTGTTTCATGCCCTGCTTAGTTTTCTAGTTTGGACTGGTGATAACATGTCTAGAGTGGAAGATATATTGTGGTAGGTGTAGTTGAGGAATATGTGATGTTACAACGCATGCCATTACATCGCATGTCGTTGCAACGCCAACCTTTACCCCGACTTTCTGTCGGGGGAGCTCTGAAAGTTGGAATAGATTAATTTTCTATTCCAACTCGTGTGTGCAACAGTAGGGAAGGTGTTGGAGTTAAATCCAACACCTTCTACCCACTGCTGCTCACTTTTTTTGTTGCAAGGGCATGCGATGTAATGGCATGCGTTGTAACAGTTGCGTAGTAAAGGCTGTTTCCCGTAGTTGAACAAGGTTTCAGAGTCGTTCGAGTCAGGTTGGAGTTTGTGACTGAAAGTTGACCAAAACTCCTCAACATTTGTTTCCCCAAAGGCATTATGTGTCATTGGGTCGTTTATAATGAGCTGATTGATTTATTGAACAGGTTGTGGAGAGGAATGATACCATACTTTTGGTTGCATTGTCATGTTCAAAATTTCAAGATTGCAAGTGGAAATGGGATGCTGTGTATGGCCTACTATGTGCGTGGAGCAGCTTTCTGCCTGTTGGAGGCCGAAGCGTTCATGCTCTCAAGTAGGTCTGTCATAGGATTTGAATTTGACCTGACCCAGAGAATGAAATTCCCCATATTCAGGATTATGTTGGCTTTGGGCTGAATTTAAAGAGTTATTTCACGGAATCCATCCAAAAACGTTTTGTCCTATCCAGGACAGTGATAAGCCATTGCTGTGATAAAACAGATGTGATTGATCTGAATAATGTAGATTGCACTCAGATGATAGGTATATTGCTTTATGGACTTCAATGCAAGAGAAGTTAGGATACGAGCCAAAAGCTATAGATTTCCTTTTAAAATCTCTGTATTCTTCAGAACTATTCAGTTGCGGGGGGGGGGGTGGATGTGTTGACAACAGGACTGCTTTGTCTCTGAACAATATCTCAGTTAGCCAATAGGTGGCAGTCACAATTAGAGATGATTTTGTGGATATCTTGCCTATGTTTTTGGGATGGGTATCAGTTTATTAGACAGATTTTTATGCTCAAACTCAGTGCTGCTAGAAAGACATAAAATGGCTTGAAACGAGTGTGAAAAGTACAGCTAATAAAATTCTTTGGTAATGTAACATAACGCTGAAACAGGGAGATTTTGTGGCACTACTAATGTTTAACATTTATTATGGATTGGTATCACAAAGGCCACGTTATTACCTTTATCCTGAATTATGGTGTTATTGGAACCATTCAAAGCAAATTTTCTTGAAGGTGGAATGGAGAATGGTAACACCGTGACTGACACCACCTTTGATTTACAATGTTTTGTTTATGTTCAGTGTAGCTTCGAATGTGTCCTGTCACACATCCACATTGAATGTAAAGGAAAGTAGGACAATTTTGATGATTTTTGCTTAGTACATATATCTGCTCTGATGGTTATGATTCTAATCATAGGGTGTATTGTTAGTTTTCTTTTAGTGGTTTGTAATCGGGCTGCAGACAGTTTTAGCTGCCAGGACAACCACATCCTCTCAAATCTTCCCAAAATTATAATAGAAAGTATGGAGAGAGAGACTGGGCTGCAGGTCAGACCTCTTTAGCCATTGGTGTACCTGTATTTTTCATGATTTGACTTTGCAAGGAAGGGCTGATCATCAAAACCATGTAATTTTGAAGATGGCTACATTGTCCCATATGTGTCCCCATACGGTTTTGCTGAAGGGGTCATCAAGTAGCCCTTTTCTTTAATTGTATATGTGGCATGCAGTTTCAGAACCTGTGTTTATTCTTTGATTAATTTACTTTGCTTATACAACATTTTTAGATGCTGATTTATAGCTCATTCTGTTTAGAAATTGCTTGTTGTCTGGTCGCCTTAGCCTCTCATTAAGATTTCACAGGTATGTCTGCAAAGCAAGAACTAAAACCCAGAGGTAAAACTGCCATCTCATAGGACAAAACCTGGAAATTGGCAGTACAATGAACCACAACCCCCTTTAGCTTAT
This sequence comes from Triturus cristatus, assembly GCF_964204655.1. Lineage (NCBI taxonomy): Eukaryota > Metazoa > Chordata > Amphibia > Caudata > Salamandridae > Triturus > Triturus cristatus. Next base: position 501,629,391 of record NC_140585.1, read on the forward strand.
ACAGCAGAGAAGCAGGGTCGAAGGGAGGCAATAGTATGCGGAGGCCTGGTGCCTGAATACATCACCAGCCATGACTGACTGGAAAACCTGTACAGTCAAAACAACGAAAAAGTGTGCCTTCTCAGGAGAAGAGCAAGCATGAAGAATCAAACTTGAGGGCATATTATCAAACACGGTGTCAAAATTATCGCCGCTTTAGCGGCAGAAAACTGCCGCTAAAGCGGCGATAATGGGCTTGATAATATGCCGCAGAGAATTCCAATAGAAGCCCATGTTGACACCAGAACATGGGCTTCTATGGGAATTCTCAAGGGCATTTTATCAAGCCCATTATCGCCGCTTTAGCGGCAGTTTTCTGCCGCTAAAGCGGCGATAATTTTAACGCCGTTTCTTGATAATATGCCCCTTGATTCTTTAGAAAGCCCTCACTCACCAACCTAGTTGGTGACATGCTTCATCATTTGGCCCCACCAGGAAAGGCCAAATGCCCCCCTGGTGTGCTTGAACGCCAGAATTACTGCAAAGCGGGTTTGTGTTATTTGAGTGACAAGTGAAAGTGATTGTGTGGTGGTTTAAAAATGCCAAGATTGTGTCCAAAAATAATTTTATTAGTTGGCCAATCAGACATGAATAAAAACAAAGTAGGGGATGTATGAGCTGGATAGATTAATCAGCTATATCCCACTGTGCGTGGTCAACATGTTTCTGCCTATATAATGCTAATAGCCAGGCATTCTTCAGGACCAAAGTGATAACCTCGGCGTTATGGGCGCGCTAAGGCCCACCCTAACCTGAGGTCAAGAATGTGAAAAATTTTAATTATAGTAACACACTGTTACTTAGGTGTTCCTCATATTTGGAGGAACCAAAATATATCTGTAACAGAAGACAGACAAAGACAAACACACAAAGAAAAAAAAAACAATGATTATTCAAATTGCAGTAATCGTGCGTTTGTCATTTGAGATTTATCATGCACTGGTGCTCTTCTCAAAGTGCACTGTAATCATAATTCTGAGAGCAAAGGTGTACGATGGTGAATAATAACGTGCACATGTTTTCACATTATCGGTAGTAGTGGCGACTAAGCCAGGTTATATTGTGAAGGTACCTTATAATAAGCACCATATCACCTGCATGCCAGCTAGGGCGTTAACAGTATCAGTAGATCTGTGGAAAAACGCTGTCTATATCTAAGGAACAAGCCGAGGTATCTAGGCGAGTAAAAGAAACATATTAAGAAGATATCTTACATGTGGTGTAATGATTCATCACACCATGGGTCTCGGAAGGGGGGTGGTGGCAAGTAGGCACACCCTGTAGGGAAAAACGAGGGGGAGGGGGAAGAAATGGTCAAAAAATAATCAATTCTGACACCAAACGGCAAGCGAGTTACTTATCTTGTGTTGTAGTGGAGTCTCACTCACGCCGTCAAAGCCAAGCACCCGCTCGGCACCTGCTGCAACTCTTATTAACCGGACCCCGTGGATGGGTGATCCGATGTCACTTGTGTTGTTTTAAATGAATGGGGAGGCGAAGAAACGCCACCCGGACGGGGGCGTGGGCATGACTGTACGTGTCATCGCGTGTGCGTCTAAGACGCTGGATCAGTTCTGCCAATCCCGTGTAATGTCTTTCGTGTATAGGCAACTCAGCCAATCGTGGCTGTAAACAGAGCTCATGTTCACAGTAGCAAACTGTGATCTACTACACTGCTAACTTCGGTGTGTAGTATGTTCGAAAGAAACTTTATTGGTATCGGCCAGCGCACTATACCAATACTGCTGTAATCAATGTTAAAAACTGCAGAGTAGCAAAACTCAAAGTAAGAATGGCCAAACATAAATGAGGAAAAAATGGCTTTTGTAGGGGAAAAAGCCATAAGAAGGAAAAGCTGTCAGAACACACAGGGCAGGTTCAGTCTATGAGTCATGTGTGTTGTAGGGTGAGGAATAAGCATGTAACATGATTCATCTTACATGGTAACATCCTCAGGAGGCGGAAAAGGATGTATCCAGTTGTAATCTTGGGAAATTCAAGGGGGAGTATCCAATGTAAGTGAAAGTGTTTCATTTATCAGTCCTAGGGTACCGAGAAATCAAAGTCGCAGCACTGTGCCCCAAGGAATGTTGTCATTGAGCCCTTGTATGTGTGTGCCCAAATGGTAGACCCACCTTTGCTCTTTTTCTAACAGGATCTGTTGTATATTTCTCCCTGCTCTGACCTGTTTGATAATTGTCCACCTCAAGTCATTCGTTGTGTGGTTCTGTTGTAGGAAGTGCTCACTTAGTTTGGTCGTGACTCTCCTACACCTGATGTTGCTTATATGCTCAAACAAGCGTTGCTTAACTTTACGTGTTGTCATGCCCACATAACGCAACCCACACGGGCATGTGATCAGATAGACCACATTCGTGGATTTGCAGTTAGTGTGGGCACGCTGTGTCCACGTTTTACCTGGCTCAAGATCGAGGACCTTTGTGTGTGTTGTTAGGGGCAAATGCTGCAATTTGCACAAGGCAAATGACCCACTACTTTCGGCAAACCCCATGCATCGATTATAGATGGAGTGTTCATGGTAGCTCTGTCTCTAGGGCGTGTGTGAACCAGGGTGTCTCTGAGGCTCCGTCCCTTTTTAAATGAAAACAAGGGCTTTTCCCATGTCCTATTACTGCTAGTTATTATACTCCAGCGTTTTTAACACTATTGGATGCAGTACTATAAGTCGGGACACAGGTCAGGGGGATTTCTTTACTCTCCCTGGGATTGTCTTCTAACAGTGCCTCCGTCGGCTGGTTCCGTGCTCTTTTGTAACTTTTGTTGAGGACTCTTTCCGGGTAGCCCCGATTTTTTGATCTGGTGGTCAAGTCAGCTGATTGGTTGCAAAAATCATCCTATTTGCTACAATTTCTTCTAACCCGAAGATATTGTCCATATGGCAAATTTCCCCGTAGGGGCCTTGGGTGGAAGCTCGAGAATTCTAGCAGGTTATTTTTCGCCCTTGGTTTATAATGTGTCTTGGTGGTAGGACTCCCATCTGATTTAGAGATAACCACATCCAGGAATACAACCTCCTGTCTGTTGCAAGTGTGGGTGAATTTGAGGTTCAAGTCGAGGGTATTGATCCAAAGTAGGAAGTCATTTAGGAAATCTTCTGATCCTTTCCATATCATGAGGATATCGTCAATATACCTCTTCCAAAAGGCTATGGAAGAGATATATGGGTTGTCAGCAGCTAGAATAAATTTGCGTTCAAAATCATGAACGTAGAGGCCCGCCACACCCGGGGCAAAAGTGCTGCCCATCGAAGTCCCAGTTGATTGAAGGAACATGTTGGTTTTGTATTCGAAGAAGTTATATTTGAGTGCCAATGAGGCGCACTCCAATATAAACTCCTTTGGTGTCTGGTATACCCAAGTAGTTCCGTCCAATGCCTCACCCAGGACTCTGATGGTATCGTCCTGGGGAATACTTGTATAAAGACTCTCTACAGCGAGCGTCACAAGTATGGTTGAATCTTCATCAATTGTCACTTCCTGCAAAAGGTATAGGAGGCTCTTTTTATCCTTTAGATACGTTGGTGTCTGTTGGATTAATGGTTTGAGAAAAAAATCACAAAAACATGACAACGGCTCATGTAAAGAGCCGATAACCGAGACAATCAGGCGTCCTGCAGGAGGAATCCTGTTTTTATGCGTTTTAGGTAATGTATAAAAGTAGGGTATTACGTTATCTCCCACTGTCAGGAAGTCAGCCTCATGTTTGGTGATTTGGCTGTTTTCTTTTGCCTCTTTCACTATGTTCTTAATCCGGGTCTTCAGTTCAGGTGATGGGTCAGTAGGTACTGGTGTGTAGTTCTTCCTGTCATCCAGGAGGCGTTGACATTCTCTATCGTAATCCACTGTATTCTGGATAACCACACCCTTCCCTATCTGTTGGTTTTATTGTAATAGCAGTGTTTGATTGTAAGCTCTGGAGAGCCTGAAACTCAGCTGTACTTAAGTATTTTAATGTTTTGGACTCTACAAATGTCTCTATTTCAGGAAAGACTGCCTGCTCAAAGGCTGTAACTTCTGCTGGCACTGAGTGTGGGGGAGGGGTAAAGGATGATTTTAACCACAACCCGGTGTTTACTGGGTTTGCAGTGGGGCATTCGGTATTTCCTGGTGGGGCCCGATGATGAAGCATGTCACCAACTAGGTTGGTGAGTGAGGGAAGGAAGAAAAAACACTATTTCTCTATTGGTAAATGAGAAAGCATAAGAGCTGGGCTACTCTACTCCTTTAGCATTTTTTTGTGAAAAGCGTAGATGTGTGGTCTCAAATCTAGTGGCATATGCATTTCTGGAATTTCCCTTGATATTCCCTCATGATCAGGTGGCATGTACAAAAAAAAATTCAGAGAGATATATTGGTATGGGTGGTGACAATTTTTCAAATGGGCATTTCCTTATTGAACTACAATAACTTCCTAAGAGTATTCCTAACAATATTTTAAACTAGTGTGCTTGAACCATGATTGTCGATGTGCCCTTTCAAATGATTTGCGTCAGAAGTGGATTGACCAGATGACGTCCAACAATACAGATTGCTTTGTTGGTTCAGAGAAAAACTGGATCATCTAGTTACCAAATTAACTCATTTTCTTTGATTAAATTGACATTACAGTTGTCTCAATGTCTGTGGATCAAAAGATATACCAGAGGAAACATCTGTCCCCTGGTAAATTGTAAGACAAGAGAAGGAAAGTATGAACTGTGCTTACGCTCACAGTCATAGATTCTGTGACATCAATGAGTAACTCAGGACAGCCATGCATGTAAGTTGTAACTCCCCTTAAAGGAGATTGTATGTGTGCATAGGGTATTTCTATTGTGCAAACCTAGCGAAAAGACAGCGGATCACTATACCAAGGACGAGATTCTATGAAATAGAAGCCCTTACGTTAATATGGAACTGCTCACTCTTTATGACAGTTTGAGATCCAGGCTCTTTCTAACTACAATAGCCATGAAGGAGGGTGCAGGTATGCTCCTACAGCCCAAAGAACTATGGAATTGAATGTGTACCTAAATATATGCAAAATGATCAAGAGGAGACAAATGTTTGTCTATCAAACAAGACGCTTGAAGCTTTTTTGCCTAAGTGGCACATTTAAAATGATTTGGGGGATACACACTTTAGATAACCCTTGCTCACCCCCTCGGTAGCTTGGCACGAGCAGACAGACTTATCCCATAGGCAGTGCCTAAAGTATTTGTTTTCAGAACACACAGTAATACAGTGATAACACCACAAATGGACACCACACCGGTTTAGAAAAATAAAGTATCTTTATCTAAACTCAACAAGACCGAAATGACAAAAAAACAACACTCAATTAATAAGAATATGACTTTAAAAAGGTTTCAAACAACTTGGTTCATAGAAAACTATGGATGCGTGATATCTCTCAAAGTACCTGTAGATGCGACAAAATTCACAAGGCCAAACACCCGGAGAAACAAAGAGATGCGTCAGTTCCTGAAACCACGGGGAGGCGAGTGATGCTTCAAATCCGGTCTGTAGGGGAAATTTCTGCGTCTACTCCAAGACGGTTCTGGTCCACGGGTGACACATCGAGAAAACTTGCTGCACAGGTACGAAGCGTGGAAATCTGAGGGTCAGCGGTGATCAATGAGGCAGCGGCGAGTGCCGCTGCGTCGATTTCTTCAGCCGCGATTTCTCAATGCATTGGTCCTTGCAGCAGCGACAGGCACAGCGTCGGTTTTGGCAGCGGCGTGGTGATGCGTGGAGATTCTTCTCATACAGCGGTGCTGCATCAGGAAAACAGCCGTAAGAAGCGGGATGCGTCGATTTTCATAGTTCTTCAGGTTTCTTTCAGCTCCCAGCAGCAAGCACAACCTCCAGAGGCCCAGAACTGAAACAGGCACCTCCTGGAAGGTCAGAACTCTCAGCAGCAGAGTTCAGGGAAGCTGGGGGTGAAGTATTTGTGTCACTGAGACTTCGGAACAGGAGGCCAGAACACACATGCCCTTGGAGATCTTCTTCGAGCAGGTTTAAAGCAAAGTTCCAGTCTTTGTCTTTTCCTTGGCAGAAACAGCAACTGCAAGCCAACTCCACACAGCACACAGCAAAGGTGCAGTACTCATCCTCACAGCTCTTCAGCTCTTCTCCTTGGCAAAGGTTCCTCTTGAGTCCAGAAGTGATGTAACGTTCTGGGATTTTAGGTCTAATACGTATACCCCAAAATGTCTTTGTTCTCTTTGTGCAAGGGTCTTTGAGTCCGGTCCAAACCAGTTCTGTCCTCACTGGTGTAGTACGACCGCAGGGGGTGGAGACCATATTGTGCAAGGGAGACAGGTCCTATTCAGGTGCAAGGAAATCTCCTCCCACTACTCTAAATCCAACCAGGGTCTATACAGCCCAGCTCTGAGTGATCCAAGTAGTGCCAAGCACACCTTAACCCCCCATTGGCTTTCTACAGGGAATGTACATCCCCAGCCCCTGTCACTCCAACACCAAACAGTCAATACACAAACAGGCAGAGACCCACAGAATTGCTAAAAAAGAAAATGCCTACTTTCTATAAAAGTGGCATTTTCAAACGCACAATTTAATAAACATCTTTACTAAAAGATGTGTTATTAAATTCTGAGTTCAGAGAGCCTAAAGTTATTTCTCCATCTTGTTTCAATGGGAAGTTATGCTTGTAAGAAGTTACAAAGCATTTCTCATTCTATCCTATGGGACAAGATGGCCTTTCAATAGTGAAAAACGAAATTGGCAGTATTTCACTATCAGGACATGTCTCACACACACCAGTACATGCCCTACCTTTCACATACACTGCACCCTGCCCAGGGGGGTACCTTGGGACTACCATAGGGGTGCCTTACATGTAAGAAAAGAGAAGGTTAGGGCCTGGCAAGTGAGTGCACTTGCCAAGTCGACATGGCAGTACAAAACTGCGTGCAGACACTGCTGTGGCAGGTCTAATATACATTTACAGGCTAATCGTGTGGGTGGCCCAATCAGTGCTGCAAGCCCGCTAGTAGCATTTTATTTACCGGCCCTGGCACACTTCAGTGCACTTTACTATGGACTTACCAGTAAATCAAATATGCCAATCAGGGAGAACCAATTGTAACAACAATTTGCACAGGGAGAACTTGCGCTTTGACACTGATCAGCAGTGGCAAAGTGCGCAAAGCATCTAAGCCAGCAAAAACGAAATCCAGCACAGCATCAAAAATGCAGGTGGTAGAGGCAAAAAGTTAGGGGAAACCACTCCAAAGATGCCAAGTCTAACAGTGAACAACTGGAAAATAATGTTACTACATTCATTCACCCTCTTGAGCATATAGATAACATGATTGAATTGACAAGCAAGTGAGACACATGGGTCACTTGGAGTAATACATCAAGTCCCTAAAGCCATTTCTCAAGCAGTGAATAGATGGATGGTGAATGGATGGCAGATAATGATTGAATGGATGGCAGATGGTGAACGCAGGGTGAATTGAATTGATAGTACAAAATGAACACAGAGTGGATGGACGACAAATAGTGAATTATGGGGGTTAATTCATGGATGGTCAAGTAGCAGTGTATGGTGAACAGTTGGTGAAAAGATAATGAAAGCACCACCACATGCCAGATTGAGTTCCACTGGCTCCCCTTGCTGACCTACACTATTTTCAAATCCTGCTGCATCATTTACAAAGCAAGCACAACGAACACTCATGTTTATTTGGTTGACAATTTAAAGTCCTCCAGTCAACAGGTCTCTGTTCCCAGGATCTGGAATGAGGCCACTATATCCATCAGGTCTGCCACGATCTTGCTGCAGATTAGGATGCTGAAGATACACATTGCATCATGACACAGTACCACATTTACCTAGTCTTTGTCTTTGACCCTGTTCAGCATGCAACTGCCTTTCAGCTAGATTTCTGCTATACAGGTATTGAGTATATACTTGTGCATGCTTAATGGGTGGTGTATGTGAACCAGTGTACAGTGGATGGTAAATGGATAGTGATTGGAATGTGGATGGAAGGTAAATGGTGAACAGGCGACTGGATAGTGGATTGTGAGTGAAGGATGAATGGATAGTAAACTGATGCTAAAAGGATGGCACATGGTGAATGGTGCAATGATGGTGAATGATAGGTGCATGGTGAATACATGAGAGTACTAGGAATGATAGATGCCCGTGAATGAATCTGAATGGTGTATGTATGGTAAGTGGATGGATGATAAATGTTAGATGAAGAGTGAATGAATGAAAGATGGATGGCAAATGGTAGATTGCAGTGTATCATAATTAGTGAATGACGTGTGTAAGTGATTATTGAATGAATGGTCAATGGTGCATAGATGGCAAATGGTTAGTATATGGTGACTGGGTGACAAATGATGAACATTTGTGAATATTGGTGAATATTGAATTGATGGTGAACTGCTATAAGTATAAAAAGTATAAGTATAAAGAAATTTCTAAAGCGCTCTAATACCGAAGGTGTCTTGGCGCTGTGGTGTGTGTAGTCAGGCAAGAGAGCAACCAAATTATGGTTGGGCCTTAAATAGGCGATGCTTTAGCATTTTCCTGAAGAGGGTATGATCGGGTTGAAGTCGCAGCTCCAAAGGCTGGAGGTTCCACAATCTTGCTGCACGCCTGCCAAAAGAGCAACCACCCCATCTAGCCAATTTGAATCTCGAGGTCCAGATAAGGCCTTGGTTAGCAGACCGTAAAGCGCGGGGCGGGAGATAGGGTTTGAATCTATCTCTTCCATCATTGGTGCCGCCCCCAAAATGGGCCCGGTGAACCAAACAGAGAGCCTTAAACTCAATCCTCTGCTGGACCGGAAGCCAGTGCAGGGATTTCCTCCCTTCAGAGGTAGGGCAGCCCCTAGGTAGGTTCAGGATAACTCGAACTGCAGCATTCTGTAGGGACTGAATTTTTCCCACCTGAAACTTATCCATCCCCAGAAACATGGCATTGCAGTAGTCCAGTCTGGACATAAACAGAGCGGCCATCACAGTCTTCTGGAGCGCCTGAGGGATGTAAGGGAGAATTTTCCGGAGAGTTTTTAGGAGAAAAAAACATGATGACGTTAAGCTATTAATCTGGGCAGACATATCCAGTTTGTCATCCAGAATCACACCCAGGTTCCTTACCTTAGTGACCGGGAGGGGGCATTGCCCAGCCGCCGCTGGCCACCAGAGGGAATTCCAGATAGAGGGCTATTGGGTAGGGGATATTGGATGGGTGGAATGTTTGTGTGGGTGGTGCTAAGCATCAGCATGAGAGTGAGGCAAGAACACAGGCAGTAGCATGGCTGAGGGCTTGGAAGTTACAAGGTAACAGTGATCATTGTCAATAGCGGCTGCCACCAAACGGGGGTGGTGGGGCGGGGGGGTCATTAAGAAAAACAAACGTACCTTAGAATGGCCAGCTGCTGCCGCCTCCCCTGCATCCTATTCTTTCGTGCAGTCCAGCCAGCAGCAGGAAGAACCCAGCACACAGGCTCCCCTGAGCCAATCACAATGCTGCAATGCAGTGTTGTGATTGGTCTTGACGCCGATCCACGGCGCTCAAATTCGAACGGGAAGCCTGTGCATGTTCCTACCAGGCTGTGCAATGCAGCCTGGTAGGAACATGCAAAGTGCGCATGAACTGTTTGGTCGGCCCAAGAGGGCCAGCCAAACAGTTCATGTGCACTTTGGGAGTGCAACCCACTCCTCCCCTGCTCTGGCCAGCCCCGCCCCCACACTGCACTCAGGCTGCATGCAATAGGAAAAATAAAATGACAATAACGATACGTTATTGTAATTTTATGTTTTTATTTTTGCTCAGTGGGGCAATGCTGCTGAACCTTAGTGGAGGAGCCGCAACTGATCCTTGCAGTCAATAAATTAGGGTGGTTAAAAAAACAGAGAGACAGGCAGAGGGAGCACCAAGCTGGTAGGCAAGGAAGAAAGTGGTCAACATTGTATGAGAAAGAAAACAACAGGAACCCAAGCAGTTGAAGTGGTGGAAAGCGGTGGAAAGCTAGGAAGAAACATAAATAATTTGGGAGCAGAAGGGCAGAACTACGATGGGCTGAATCAAAATGAGCATAAAAAGTAGAAGTGCCATAGATCTGAGAGGAAGCTGTCTACACATTCACATTTGAAAATTCACTTTCTGAAGCCTTGCACCTGCTTATTAAAATGAGTGATACACAAACAGCTGATTGTTTCAAGAATGAGGAAATTTAAATGACTAATTGAAAAAATTCAATACAAAGAAAACTGCATTATGCCATTGCATCATATTTTAATTTTCTAATCAAATAACCAATGATATGTAACTTTCATGAACAGTAAAATTAAATAAAAAAGATTACCTACCAAAGACCAGCAAAAAATATTTTTGACAGTGGAACATTCCTAGACAGTAACCTTTTCACATTTTTCATATGCAAAGAAACCTATTTTAGTTATATGTCAGAACATCGTTGACAAAAATATCGTCTGGCATAACTGTCCTGTCCAAGATATTGTTTACCAAATTGATTGTCCCTCCGAGTGTAATTTTAAGTTATTAACTCCAAAAGGTTGATTATTTTGTAAACAACATATAGGACACAATATTTTGGTCAGATGAAATTTAGTTCATGATATTCTGGTGCCTTATCCTTATTTTACCTTTTGAAATACCAGGGAGCAGATTTACCATTACTTTAAGCAAACACTGGCGTGACGCAAAGCACCAGCAGGGATTTGCTGTCCAGCGCAAAAGGTACTTTCCGCTGGAAAGGAGGCTTTTTCACAACACTAAATCTACTTTTTGCTCTTTTACATTAACGTGCCATTTCTTGTGGCTAATCATGGCAAACACCCATAAATTTCGATGCAAGGCCTAGGGCCTCATTTACAACATATTGGCGCAGGGCAGCGCTGCAAGGCTTTTTGCAGCGCTGCCCTGAGTCAAAAGGGAAGGAATACACTGTATCTATGAGATATGGCACATGCCTGTCCTCTTTCACAGCGCTGGTGCACAAATGGCTGCCACGCACCAATGCAGGCACCATTGCACAATGGTACAAGGGTGCCTACGTTGAAATCAGGTTGCTTGTGCAGGAAGGGACACCTACCTTCACAAAAACAATTGTAATGCCTGCCCTGGGGAGGCACAGGGTTTTGACCCATTCCCAAATTTACGCTGTGTTGTAAATCTGAGAAGGTGTCAAAAACCATGGGCGCTGATTGGGAACATCCACCACAACCCCATGGCCTGGCTTTACCAGGCAGTGTGAGGCAACACAGCGATTTGCACTGCACTGCCTCACACCATATCTACAGGGCCATGAAAAACCACACAAGACCCAGTAAAACACCAGAATATTAAAAAGTGACGTTCTTGCAGCACACTGGGTTTGTAAATAAGGTAGCCTGACCGGACATTGCATCAAAATCTAAGGCCTTCTGGAAGCAAGCACATTCAACGGGGAATGTAGTGATTTACCGCAAAAGCTGAAGCACTGCAGCACAGCGCACATCCAATGCGTCGGGCCCTTCTCCATTTTTTTATGGATAACATTTTGCACCAGAATGTTATGCTCTCAGTACAAATTGCATTCTGTACAGCACAAAATCACCTCTGCACCATGATGCAAGGCTTTGAACGAAGCAAAACAGCCTACTTGTGTGCCGGCTCAGGAAATGGCACCCACAACAGGTCATCTTTGCAGACTTGCTCTGCACTGTGCTTCCCTGTGCACAACACAACACAGCACATCTGTGTACTGTGCTGCGCAGCTCGAACTCTGCAAATCTGGGTGCACCTGGCAAGCTATTAGGATTCATTTTGCATCCATTCCCAGTTCCTGTTCAGTCTAGGGGAACGCATCATGGTTTTTGGTGAGCTCTTCGCTGGTTACTCAGTGATCATGACCGTCATTGAATCAATGGGGAAATATCTTCACACTGATCAATGTAATTCCACAGTATTGCTCAGAATTACAAATAATTATGGAGAATTCTAGACATGCTTGCATGTTAGGTGACAACTTCGGGTTGTATTGCATTGGGATGAATCCACAGAAAATTGTTTTCAGAGAACAACAAATCATAAAGTAAGAACCGCAGAGGAAATCCAACAAGGAGGGAAATCCAACAAGGAGGCATTCGCATTCCCCAAAAATACGTTTGGTTGTATATTGGCGCTAGATGTCGACCAGATGACGTGAAGGTGGGATGTTCTGGGCTGCTCACATTACTGGGTTGAAGTCAGCTTTGGTTAGAATTCTCACTCAAATGAGAAATTGGCATTTTGGTAAATAAAATACAAACAACATTCAAAACCAGTACCTTAGCTTTCAAGAACTAACAGTAGAGCTTATTGCGTCTCGAGAGATGTGGATCCGATGAGATCTGTTCACTGACCGTGAAATCAAAAGGAATTCAGTCCACGCTGCGACTGAAGCATTCAGAATGCGGCAGGGGTTTCAGGAAAAGAAGAGCAGCACTCACATACACACAGACACGGCAGGGTCAGCAGTTTCACACAACTTAGGGAAGGATGTCAATGCATTCTCTGAAGTCTGATGCCTGCGCTTTCCCGTGAAAAGCAGACACGTCATCTCCCATGCTGTGCTGTATTCTAGAAATGCATGCTTCCGGGGCTAGGGAATGCAATCGGCAATGCAGGAGTCATGCACATTGTTCCATTGCAAAGGGCCTCTTATGGCCACCACTTGCCACAAAAAAAGTTGCGCTACATCATCTTGAATCTATGAAGACACATAACAAAATGCTGAGCACTTCACCCATAGTTAAGTACTGAATTGCGTGCACGTCTCTATGATCCTTTCGGCATAACCTTACGTGGTCTGTCTGAAGCAGAAGTGCTCTTGACTAGGGACGGCATTGGGGCACAATAGGTCACAGTCTGCCGTCAAGCTACATATTTTCGTGGGTCTATGGTTATAGGTTAACAAAACATGAACATGTATTGTGGACACTAAAATAAACCTGGAATACACATATTATCCAGTGTTTAGCTTCTGCTCCAGCATTGAGACCCAGGAATCAAAAGGGAGGCACGAGAATTCACATTTCCAGGCACTGCTAGCAGTGATGATTTAGACCATAGAGTTATCTGGTAAGGTGGCAGCACTAATATTCGAAATAACATTGCTGCAGTTACAGTAGTATAAATATTGAGACCACCATAACTTTTTACCCGGGGGCCAATAATATCGAAGGATAGGAGGACGGAGTTTGAAGAGAAGGGTGTGGAATCTAGCGGCTTAATGCATTCGTTTAATATTTTAGCCACTAGTTATGGCCCAATAGCGGTGAGAAGGGAAGAGCGCAAAATGGAATAAATAAGGCAGTTAATAGGAATAATGGTGACCCAAAGAAGAACAGTATGAATTGGACGTTTCCAACATATACATTAACATGAGACATTTTGGTCATTGTGTGCTGAAACGGCTATCTAAAAAATAATATTGCATACGTGAGGTGGACTTCCAGCAGAATAATTTCTTTGATCTTGAAATTAGGAGTACATTCAGTTCTGTAGTTGCCGAGCTACAGAATAAATAGCCCGTGTAAAGCAGCAATCCAAATCAGAAAACTGTACAGCTGCCAGGCCAGATCAAAATGCCCAGAAGTGTTGGCACTGTAAACAAAAGTCATTTCACGGCCTTATCCCCTCGCTCCACTTTGCATTTCCACCGCGCCCCACCCAATAATGCCCTTTTAATCCTGTACCAATAAAACTGAAAGCAATTCTGCAAAGCGCAAATTTGTTCTTTCAATAAATCGAGTCTTGCTCTTTCTTCTTTCGCACAAAATCATGCTGAGCTTTTTTTCTTGGCTGAGAAAACCGTAGCTAGAGTCCAGCGTGGCTTCTCCAGCTGCCTTCTTGTCGGAAAGAACATTGTTTATTCCCAGTCCGTGCAAAATCCATGTAAATTATTTAGCAGTTTCTATTTTTCTCTCCAAAAGAAAGCAACGATTTCCATCACAGCACCACCTGGTGGCTGGATGGATTTTTACACATTTGGGCCCTCACATTGCTCCAACTGCATTCGTAAAACCCCACTTTTATGCAGGAACCAGAGCTGCAGAAACTCCTCTGGCATGGCATGGAAGCTGGTGTCGGGCAGCATATTGTCATAATAATGATGAGTGATAGACTTCCCAAGCAAGTCCATGGAGAAAGGCCAGAAGCCATAAATCGTTACTTCCTCACAGAGGCCAAGGGCGGCACTAACAAGGAAGAGCCCTGTGGAGAGACGCTTCCCGTGGACCCCCTTGCCCTTCCAGAACTTGCTGATGGTGCTCAAGAAGTCCGGGTTGGCAAACAACACTGACTGGTTGGCACTGACATCTGCCAGGCTGTAGTAGACCCTCAGGGAGGGCTCGGTGCCGCCCTTCATGGAGAAGGCTGGCATGTAGACGTGGCTGTGGTTGTAGATTGTGACGCTGTTCACAAAGGCCTTCCTGGACCACAGCAGGTTCTGGAACCTAAAAAGACAACAGAATCGTGAGCACATGTTCACCACATACAATTTTTGCAGAGTTTTGCTATTGAGGACTTCTCTGTATTTAGATCAGCGACTGTATGGCACTGATTTACATATTTGAGAACACTGTAAAACAAGCATTTGCAATGCAATGGGTCTCGCATTTTCGAGAGTCTAAGCTATTGGCATTGTAAATGACAATGCCTTTTATGCAGCTGCTTTGATAATTAACACATAAATAAAAAGCATTGTCACTTACAATGCCAAAAGCTGAAACTCTTGTAAATGAGAGACCTATTTCACTTCAAAGAAGCAGTCGCTATTGTCCCAGGCTGCTAGAAAAGTGAAAGCATGCATGGCATGCTGAATGTTGCAGGAAAGCACGTTGAGCCTGCAGTAGGAGAAACTCATTAAAGAAAATAGTGCCTACAGACTAAATAAACATACAGTGTAACAACAGAAGTAAAAGGCCCAGTCCTCATGGGAGGTTACAAATGAAGACAAGGCGGTACTGAGGAGGGACCAACAGGCCTATTAACGAATCAGAAGCCAGCATTTACAAAGGACAATGACACAAGCTAATGAAAAATATGGGCGGAGAGTGAGCGGAGTCCATACTCGAATAGAGCATGCCTCAAGCCTGGGCAGCGCATGGCTAGAACTAAAAAGCCTGATAATTCACATTTGTGTTGTCCACTGCAACTCACAGACAAAGTGCGTCACTGTTTCATGGCTTGAGATATCTGGTTTAAGTTATAAGTTTAGTGCAGTAAAGCGATGCTAACTTTCCTTCCACATTATGATACAATTTTCAAAAGGTACTGCACACGCTTCTTCTTCAGATATGTAGCCATTTACGATAGCTTTGGAAAAATGCATTGAAACAAGTAAGGCTGATATAAGAGTAATATTAGCCGGCAGATGCCTAGATAAATCATGAACAGGTTAACGTATTGCACAGCTGTATTTGAACTGCAGTCACCAGGAAACAAATGGAACACACAAAGCTCTCTCTTTAGTGTTGTAGCAGAAAAGAGATTGTGTCGAATTGTTATATGCGTGTCTCTTTGGGCGACAAATGATAGACCTCCTCACTCTCGCAAACTCTCACAAGAAGCCACTTGTAGCAAGATTGCACAATGTCTCCCTCCATACTTTGCAAGGCATGTGCTAAGTTTCATAAACACATACTTTGCATGGGACATGATACACAGTAGCAGGAAGTGCATATTTACTTTAATGTATTCGTACCGCTTGGTTATATGCTTTTTACTGTTATTAATTGTAAGACACAACAAGTGTACCTCAAATACAATAAAATATACAGTGTAAACATATATCGGAAGGTAAACCATGGGAGCCTACACTCCATGCACAAGCCAATCTCCAATTTACTTATTACAGCCCAGTTGTGACGTCCCAAATCACTTGTAATAAAGAAATGGCATAGCTTTTTAAGTGTACTATTACAGTCGAGGTTCGACATCACGAAGCGTACTGCTAGCAGCCAAGGTGAAAAGGAGGTCACAGTGCATAGTTACTGCAGTATAAACAAGGGAAGCAGGATCTGGCGTTTCCTTTTTCCGATATGAATTTCTAAAATGCTTAATTGATCAGTAGTAAAGAGATATTTACGTCAACATGTTTATTTTATTTTCCCCAAAAGGTAGAATCTCTGCATATTTCTGCACAAACGGAGTCACATCATTTATTTATCTTATTAGCATTAAACTAATTCTAATATTGTTTGCAAAAAGTACTAACTGCTTCTTAGTATGTACAGATTCCACTTCTATCTCTTATGTCTGCTGAGAACACGATTTAGTAAGACAAAAATATTTAAGTGGTTTGTAGAAACAGTGATGGAGTGACCATGTAGTGGCGGCTCGCATAGGGCGTGCTGTGGGGCGGTAAGGCGGGGCTGTGGAGAGGCGGGGGGGAGTAGTAAACTCAGACATACAACGAAATGGAGGAACGTAATAATTACTTTCCTCCATTCCGTCGTATGTCCGAGTTTACTACCCCCTCCGCCCTGCCCCTCCCCTGCCTCTCCCCCGCCCCACTGCCCTGCAGCACGCCCTATGCGAGCCGCCACTGGTATTAGAAGAATAACATGCCCCTTGCTGTCCATTAAAAGGATATTGCACATCTCCTCAGAGTTCACGGCCTTATAGTGAAATGTTGCCTTCAGCCTCATTCCTTAGTATGGTCCTGGAATCCATTGGTGACTTGCAATATACTTATAATGTACAATAGGGGTTACTTTATCTCATATATATTAGTAAACACTCCCCCACTTTAAGAATATAAGTTGAGTGAACTGTGAACCTTGTCATCCTTATACAAGCCATTTATATCTAAAGGTATTTCATCAACACCCATGAGCAAGGGTGCCTAAACAGATACCATTTTTAGGTTAAGTGTTATGAACGCTGCATGCAGTATTCTACCAAATCCTTACAAAAACTCAAGAATAGGCAACTCGGTTGAATCATGTAAAATTAATAGCTTTATTGTTGGTTAAGCTGCCAGTTTCATACTTCAGGAATCTGAGTTTAGCTTCAGCGCCATGTTCTTCGCCTGCCACTTGCCTCATTACAATGCATTATGTTAGCCCATGTGTCCCATTAAAAAAGATTTATTGCATGCATCCTATTTTTTTGCTGAGAATATGAACAAATAGAGGCTACCAAAATGTGCAATAACACAGCGTTGTAACATTTTTTAAAACCTTCATATACTATGGGCTTCATGACGAAAACCCCTTTAACTCAGACAGGACTGGGATTCCTGTTTTCAGGCCCATCACAATTTCAAAAGATACCATCTGCTTCAACCAGGTGAAATCTATGGGAAGAAAGCCAGGGACACATTAGGAATCCCTGCAGCAAGTGGATGTGGAATTACCAATGCCACCAGGTAATTCCTTATTCCTCAGCGGAGAGTCAATAGTGTTTTCCCAAAGGAGGCACTGGATTACTACTTTGTTAGAAGCCTCCACCTCAACTAATCATCTGGGATCTCATAAAAGTGATTTGTAGAATGAAAGCCCAGGCTGGATACATGTTGTTCAGCATAACATGAAATTAATTACATATCCTGCTACTATACTGAAATACAGCTACTGAATTATGTGCACTAGATATATGATAACAGCTAAGAGATCAAAGAAGGAATGGGAATGTAGAGTGCAGTTATTTCTACCTGTAGGTGTGCAGTCCAAAGAAGGGAAAGACTGGATCAGCATCGAGTATGAGGTTTTTCATCACCCAGTAGAAGGTTATTCTTTAAGAAGTCATGTATTGATTAATGGTGAGCGTAACTCGCATAATTTAATGTAGCGTGCATAATTACGCGAGCAGAGAAATTATGCATTTACCGCTATTTCCTAACACAAAATGCCCCCTTGCATTCAAAATGAGTGCGAGAATACATTTTGCGCTAAGAAATAATACTAAATGCCACAGAACATGAATAGCGAGCATGAGCACCCAGCATTTGCCACTATTTTCTTATCGCAAAATGCCCCCCTTGCATCCAGAATGGGAGGAAGAAGGCATTTTACACTAAGACATAGCACTAAGGGGCATATTTACAAGCCCCTATCGTCACTGACGTTGTGATGGCGATAGGGACTTGCCTTATTTACAAGGCAGTGTTAAGCCACTTAACATGGCTTAATGCTGCCTTGTAAATAAGGCACCCTTTCTCGCTGTGTTTAGTGTGAAAGGGGAGGTCAATGGGTATTGTGGTGGACGTAACACTCATTGATTTTTACCCTGTCCCCTATATACAAGGGCAGCGTAAATAGGATGCAGTGCCAAAATTAAGACCAGGGAAAACCTTTTCTTAAACAGGCGAAATGAGGAGAAATGCTTTATGTCTCCTCGTTTTTGTCTGTTTCAGTGTGTGCTGCCTTATGCAACACACATAGAAACAGCAAATTGCCTATGACTGTTTATGTGCAGGGTGGTCCTCCTTCCTGCACATAAACAATAATTTAAAAAAAATGCAGTTTTGCAATTTCTCTGTGTGCCACATTAAGCAGCACACATAGAAGTTACAAAACTGCATTTAAAGATTGTTTATGTGCAGGATGGGGGACCTTCATGCACATAAACAACCTACCTCTCAACACAGGCATCCTTGCACTATGGTGCAAGGGTGCTAGCGTTGGCGCAAGGCAGCTAAAGTTAGTGGCAGCGCAGGGGGAAACGCAGGGTTGCACCATATTCTGGTTAATATGGTGCAGCCTTGCGTTTCCAAAGTGACGAAGCGTGTCGTTAGCCTTCTTGGCTTAACGACACGCTTCAACACATTATTCTAAATATGCCCCTAAATGTGCTGTTGTCGGTAGAATTTCCCCCCAACTAGCTTCTTCTAGCGCTATTTTCTTAAGGCAAATGAACGTGTGGATGCAAAATGGATGCGTAGATGCATTTTGAATTAAGAAATAACGCTAAATGCAGCAGAACACAAATAGCTAGCGCGAGCAGCCACTCGCATTCGCTGAATGTGCTCTCGAGGTAAGATTCTTTTCCCCAAATTACTCTTAACTACGCAAGTAGGCTCAATTGTGTTATTTCGGTAATTCTACGTCAAACAGTAACACAGAATTACCAAAATTACTCCGGTGTAATTGAAATGCCGCCAGGCCTACTGTTGCTTGAGTGTTGACAGTCCACTACATTTTCCAACTTAAATATGACTTTGTACACCGAGGTTTTAAACGCTAAGTGGGCCTGAAGTCAGAATCCCCGGAGGAACAACAAAACATCCACCCATCCTTCCACCTTTTCTTCCATTCTTTAGTCACACAATAATTATTGCAACTGAAAATGCATGCAGGAATGAAGGATTGCTAATAGAATTACAGAATGTTACAGGTGAAAAAGATTGCTTGTCCAATCTCACATGCCCTTTGTGCCCAGTTCTTGACCCACAGACCCTACTGAGTCCCCCTCTTGTACTGTTGCATACTGTGCTTTCTGGGTCCAGGAGTAGCCATCTAGTAAATGCAGCCTTCTGATACTGTGATAATTGCTCAATAATAATCAGTCCATGCCAGATGTGTTTATAATCAATCACACATCTGTTCATAGCTCCCACCCATCACCCATCACCTGCTAAACATGGGCAATTTCCAGGGGTCATCAACTTTTGTGTGTTTACAAGGAGGAAACACCATTTCCTCGGGCAATCAAGAAGTGGATTTAACAGACCCTCTCAGCTTCTAGTCCTTGACACATGCTCAGAATTGACTTGTTCCTGGGCATGAGAGAGCCTTCAGTGAGTAATAACCATCTAGGTGGAGGTGACTTTCAAACTATGCGCACATGCCTATTTGCAATAATTGTAAGTGGTTGAATGTTTAACTCACCCAGTTATTACTGGGTACTATAAAAACCTGATAAAATTTCCGCCAGTCAAACCTGCCAGAATTTAACAAGTACAAAAATGCAAGGTAAATACCAGGACATTTTATCTTTCATGATCATTGTAACATCCAACACTAGTACACTCTTTATGAGCAAAACACACAAGCGGTTCGCCCTATGTGGGAAGGGTATGCCCAGACGTGGGTCCCGTGCTCACTACGCCGCTGGAGTCAAGCTATTCTGGCTGAAGAGCGGTGAAACCCCGAAACCGGTCCTAGGATGCTTGATTCCGGTCCAGGGAAGACACGGCTTCGTAGTTCGGGCTGGACTGTTCCCATGAGGCACAGGTTCAAGACTGATTTGCATATGGCCATGTCTGAACTGGGATGGCGTGGTGAGCAAAATACCGATGGATTAAACCCAGATCTGTGACTGGGGGTGAATGTTTTGCCAATGTGCAACATTCCATCCATCATCTTGTGTGTTTTGCTACACTCTTTATAAGGCCATCAATGTACGGTAGAGCTACCTCATGATAGTTGACTTTTCTTGCTCACAGTATACGATGGGTTTTCACACTAGGACCATGGGGGCTCAAATATTTCTTTATGTTTCATTGAGACATGTAGAATTTTTCACCTGGTGAAAATGCAGCAGGTGGCATTTTTATAATGTGAAGTACAACCTGTAATCTAAGGCTGTAATAGGTTTCCGTACTGCTCGTTGGATTCTTTGTGGATGGCAAAAAGTCTGAAATCTGCTCCAGTTCAAGATGCAGACTCACAGGAAACACTTACACATTTTAACTGGGGCCTTAGTAGTGATATCTACATGTTATATCCTTATTCAGTGAGCTGTTGTTTCACTTTATGTGTAGAGCACTTGAAAGGCTAACTTGTGGTCTCTCTGTTGGAGAAAGAAAGGGCTACCAGTGGCATCCTGAGTAAAGGGGCTATCGACAAAAAGAAGTACCAACAACTGTTCTCTCGAGCACTACAGAGAAAATAAAGGCGAAATTATGGGACACTATGCGCAAAGGTAGGTATACATTTTCTTTGGTTACACTAGTGAGGGGCAAAAATTAATTCCACTGTAATTCCAATAGAGCACAGCAACTAGAACAATCTCTTCTTTTGCCTCCTTATAAAACTATAAAGACCATTGTAATATACTATACAAATCCCTTTTTAGATCAAGCCGATCAGACAGATGGTTTGCCTTGTTCATCATGTGTTTGTGCCTCACCTGGAGCATATCTTCTTTACTTATGTCCTTCCTCTGGTCACATATACACATTCAGGGAACAACCTTTTTTATGTTTGCTTAAACACTCCATGAGAGCACGTGTTTTCAGCTGTCTCCGTTATGTGCTTCTCTCCTCCCACAGGAGCCCATGTTGTGCTCTCTCACTCATGCGTTGGGCCATTTTGCTATCACTTCATGCACAGAGTTTTCTCTAGTAATACTAAGCTCATTAACATTCTGCAGAAGCAATCTAGGATTATCGAAGCCTTTCCCATCCTCTTTTTTTGCATGTAGTGAGAGCAAAATTGCCAGTTTTTATATGTATTCTTTACTCCTTCAGCACTCTCTGTAGTTACTGTAGGTCAGCAGCATTTTTTTACCCCACCACCACTCTTCCATTGCTCCCCAACCCTTCCGTGTAAACCCATGGCCTGCGGGAATCTTCTGTCAATCACAAGAAACATTGATTATCAATTATGTGGTAAGTCACAAACTCTTCTTCCGAGGTGTGTGAAGCTATGCCTGTTCAAGTTGTGGCTCTTTGTGAGAGAACTTTCCAACCCCTTAAATGCCCTATGTGGTTTATCATAAAGAGGCACCAATTTGGGTTTTGTTTGACTTCCTACTAAAAAGCATCAACCATTTTTCTATCAACCATGTGTCTAGGGTCCTATTTTTAATTCCTTGTGAGAGTATTCTTTTTTATCCTCTTTCTTGCCTTGATAGTTCATGGATAGCTGGGTAATACATGAGTATTATTTTAGAATATTCTTTACATAGACAGTGTGTCTTTTAAAAACGTTTTGGTTCCGGGCTGTTGTTTCCTAATAGACCAAAGCCCTAGCCCATCCTACAAGTGGAGTCATTTAACTAGTTCAGCATGCTTGCAGAGCACCAGTGATGCCTTATAGAGATTTGAGCTACTTCCCTCCAGGAACTGTTGAGCGTGGCTGTCACCCAAAAGCCTCTTGTAAAAAAAAAAAATAATAAAACTCAGAAACGGGATTAGAGCCCACCCATTACTTACCTTACTTAGCATTAGTTGGCTTCAATGTCACTCTTATTTCCCTTGCTTCTCATTGGTCAGTTCTTCCAGCTTCCTGTTTTCTTCCTGTGTATATCGAATTCCATGGAGCATGGACCAAGTACAGTTTCCTGTTTGCTGCCAGTGTCCTTCCATTGTCATTCGTTTGCAGAGGTACATTCTTTTTCTAGTGATGCACTTCATAAGAAAGCATCATTTTGCATGCCATCTGTCCACGCCCCTCCTATCCTAACCACATTCCATGGGCGCTTGCCCTATCCCTCCCACCACCTCCTTCCTGTCACTGCTTCAGCCCCCCAATCTTGTCCCTCCACCCAACTTCTTCCCCTTGGCCCCCATCATTGACTAACTCCCCTGTCCTTGCTTGTCCATCCCCGCTGTACTCTTGTTATTGCTCCCCCTTTCGCCTTCCCCCACCACTGCCACCCTCCCACAAAAAAATAGCACTATGGCCACATCAGAGCACTTTTATTTTTTTAACTTTCAACATGGTTGAAAGTAAAAGAAAATAAAAGCACTATGAAGAGGTCAATGCTAGATGCCCTATTGCTACTGGAGTCTGTCTTGTGAGGACTTCACCCAGGCATAGTACATAAAAACAGGGACGCAGAAATTGCTGTGAGGAACGGCTAACCCTTCTGCATATATGTCAGACGAGGTATGAGTGGTATAGAACCGCTGTTAAGTGAAATAATTATTTTAACTTGTCAACATTTTACAATGTAGTCTGTGTTGTGTATATTCTTTAGCATCTCGCCATTTGCTTCACAATAGCATTTTGTGCTTTGTTTCAGCGTGTACACTCACTCGATAACAGGACAACTAATGTGTAGGTAGAGATTCTAGAAAGATGGTAGAAGCTGCTCTAAGGGATACTCCTGAACACCTTTTCTCGCTTAACTTCATGGCGTGCAGTAGACTATGAATCACAAAGGTCCTTTTGTAGCCAGGTATCACTAAAGCTATAAAAATCATATTGCACCGCCAGTATCAACTGCAGTGACTTCTCTGCCCCATTGGTTGCAAGCAAGGTCTCCAACCTTCCAGCTACCAGTGAGTAGCTCACCTGTCTGCAGCCCAGCTTAGTGAGTAGCTCACCTGTCTGCAGCCCAGCTTATTAAATTAGAAAGTTTTTGCTTGGTTGAATTAATATATAAAAAACAAATTGAAACTATACAACAATAATAATATTAGTAGCTCTCAACGTGTTTCATTGCACACAAGTAGCTCTCAGTGCAGAAAAGGTTGGAGACCCTGTTTAATGTGGCAAATCTAACTTTTGGCATTAGAGGCAGTCAACATTTTTGCCTTTTGTTAGTTTTGTATTAATGTGCACTTTTACCCTGTGTTTGTGCAATACATGTGCACCTACAGCATGCAGATGTACAGTTAAGGCAAGAAACAGTGCTCATTATGGCATAGTAGGGGCCCCGTTATTGTCGTCGCATCATTGCTTGCCCCATCCTGCCCTCCTCTTGCATTGTTGCTTGCAACATCGCCTTCCGCCAGGAAAAACAAGCCTTGGCAAAGCCAATAATTCTTGCCCATGTCAGAGCTATTGGCAATGTTTTATTTAGCCTTTTTGTGTGCAGCATCGTTGAAAGATAAGAAAAAAAGTGCTATTACGCGGCCAGCGATGATCCCGTCATAGTGCTTTTAGGTCTCGCCAGAGCAGCGCACATGCGCTGCCCTGGCGAGACTTTTGTAAGGGGCTTAAAAAATCTGACCACACGCTTGTGCGTGTGTTTTGTTTTTGTTCACAGGCTATTGGGCTTTGCGTACGTCTTTCTAAGAAAGTCAGCACACAATTGGGCAAAGGCGGGTGCATGTCCCGCCTTTGCTCCGCCCATGGCCTAATGCTTGCGGTTACCCGCACGGGCGCCATCTGTTTTGAATTATCGTGCCCAGACGCGTGCGTGATAATTCAAAACATATGGCTCGCTGTGGCCCGCGCGTGCGCACCACTCGCATGCTTGTTATGTAAAGGGCATGCTCGCATGGCAGAAAGTCATGAAGACGCAGCAAACCGCATTTCATCTTAAAAGTGTCACTGTGGATAATTCTGCAATGTTTTTATTACATTTCATTAAAAATCACGCAATTTTGCGCCTCCACACAGCATGTACTAATTGTCCGTCTCTCCACTTCTAAGATTTGCGCTCTCTACCACTCCTGCTTATTATTATACCACAGCGTCTCTGCAGGCGCCTCTTTCACTATCTCCCCGCATTTCCTTCTGTTCTCTCTGCCCCACTACTTCTCCATATCACACTAATTTTTCAAGCTCCTCTGTTCCCTGCCACCTTATTAGCATTTTGGAAGTGGTGATGAAGCAGCGCACGAGATCCCGGGGTCATTAATTCGGTGGTGGGGCATGTGCTCATCGCCATTGAGATGTATCTCTGAGCGGGAGATTAAGGCTGCGTTCTGTGCAGTGACGCGGCCTCCAAGGGGAAATGATCTGTCATCTCTCCCAGGCATTGATGAGAAGAACCTGAGGGGCGGAGGGCAGTAACGGGGGGGGTCCAATGCTTCACCCGATAGCGTCTCTGGAGACGAGACATTTTGGAGCAGTTTGAGGTGATACGCTTGTGGCATCTGCCTGTCCCAGGCTGCCCTGTGTCCTCTCAAATCCCTGTGGTGCACTTAAATGGCGCACAAGAGACATTCGTTTGCTCATGACAGAGATACTATTTCGGTGGCAGGTGTTTTGCAAATAAATAATAATGCAGTGGCTATGTGGGCGTAGCGAATCAAACTTCTGCTACTTGCATATTATGTGCTGGCAGGTCATGGGTTTGAAACTAGAACAACCATCAAATAAACCCGTGCCCTAACATGCATTGTGCACATGGTGCTGGTGAGTTCGTTTTCATCCTGATCCCTCATCAGGTGTAGTAAGCACTATATAAATGACATTACACATACAATATAGACTTGGAGGTGCTCTAGCAGCAGCTGATTACCAATCAGTTCGTTCTTACTGACGGATGCTGCGCCTTCGGTGGGGGGGGGGCCACCCTGAGAGTTTGAAGTGCTTTCTATACGCATATCAGTAGTGGGTGCTCGTCTTGCAGAACGTCCTTGGTGAAACCTCTGTTATTGCTCACATAAAAAGTCTGCCTCGCGCATTTAAGTCCATGACTGCACCCTGACTGTTTTACTGTTCGCCATGGGCTTCCCGCCTATCTCTGAGCATGATGGCTTTGTGCTACAGCACATTCTCTTTGCCAGTGTCACTGAGATTATGTGGCAGTGGAGGACCAAATATACGTCAGTTTTGACAAACTGTGTGGCTAGAAAACAAACATATGGTGCATGATGTGGCACTATTTTGTCATTTCAATGCACATTAATGTTGTCTGGTCAAAAGTTTCACGTAATACGTAGCACTGAACACACAAGTACAGAAATTGATGGAGCATCTGCCAAAGCTCAGCACATGCCTGTCACACTTTTTTGGTGGTTACTTTTGATCCCTTTCGATTAGAAATTAAATGTGCTTTGCTGAGTGCTTCAAATGATAAGGCAGGTGCTATGTGGCGGATGTATGACGTTACAACGCACACTTTTACAACGCATGCACTTACAACGCATTTTTTACAACGCATAATCCATTACAACGCACTACACTTACAACGCATGACACTACAACGCATTTTAAAAAACTACCATTACAACGCATACCATTACAACGCATAATATTTAATTGCATTTAAGGTAAGTATTAGATAGTATAGGGGTAAAAATTACTTTTCTAACTCCAGGGGGTGCAACAGTAGGGTAAGTGTTGGATAGTATAGGGGTAAAAATTACTATTCTAACTCCAGGGGGTGCAACAGTAGGGTAAGTGTTGGATAGTATAGGGGTAAAAATTACTATTCTAACTCCAGGGGGTGCAACAGTAGGGTAAGTGTTGGATAGTATAGGGGTAAAAATTACTATTCTAACTCCAGGGGGTGCAACAGTAGGGTAAGTGTTGGATAGTATAGGGGTAAAAATTGCTATTCTAACTCCAGGGGGTGCAACAGTAGGGTAAGTGTTGGATAGTATAGAGGTAAAAATTGCTATTCTAACTCCAGGGGGTGCAACAGTAGGGTAAGTGTTGGATAGTATAGGGGTAAAAATTGCTATTCTAACTCCAGGGGGTGCAACAGTAGGGTAAGTGTTGGATAGTATAGGGGTAAAAATTACTATTCTAACTCCAGGGGGTGCAACAGTAGGATAAGTGTTGGATAGTATAGGGGTAAAAATTACTATTCTAACTCCAGGGGGTGCAACAGTAGGGTAAGTGTTGGATAGTATAGGGGTAAAAATTACTATTCTAACTCCAGGGGGTGCAACAGTAGGGTAAGTGTTGGATAGTATAGGGGTAAAAATTACTATTCTAACTCCAGGGGGTGCAACAGTAGGGTAAGTGTTGGATAGTATAGGGGTAAAAATTACTATTCTAACTCCAGGGGGTGCAACAGTAGGGTAAGTGTTGGATAGTGTAGTGTAATATTATGCGTTGTAATGGTAGGCGTTGTAATGGTATGCGTTGTAAAGGTATTTTTTTAAAAATGCGTTGTAGTGTCATGCGTTGTAAGTGTAGTGCGTTGTAATGGATTATGCGTTGTAAAAAATGCGTTGTAAGTGTAGTGCGTTGTAACAGTTGCGTTGTAAAGGTTGTTCCCCCTATGTGGCAAGTGTGGTTAATCCATTATTATATAGAAAACACTGCAGTAGCATATTCTTATAGCTGCAGTGGCATTTAGTTATACCCAGGACCGCTGAAATTATCTGACAGGAGACAACCAAATAATGTGTCGAAGTTAATAATATAATACAGCAAGAAAAGGTAAATTATGCAGCATATTTTTTAACATCATTAGTGCATTATGTTGTCATTTCACCCATGTTAATACTGTTATATCAAATATTTCACACTATTCGTAAGTCTTTAACATTTAAATACAACAATAAACCACAGAAGGGTGACCAGTCAACCTTTGGGAAGGTCCTTCCACTGTGCAGCAGCCCAAGTTGCTGCATTTTTTAGTACATTTTGATCTGTATGCGAGCACTGAAAAAAATGCAGTTCCTCATTTTTTAGGTCTCACTTATAACACTTTTTTATTATAACTTTTCAGCATGCAGCAGAGCACCCACACTGCTCTACAACATAGCTTAAAGACATTGGCACTGCTCTGGCTAAACACTTATAAGGTCCCAAAAGCGAGACCTATTGGCTATGCCAATGCTTGTTTCCTTAAATTCAGCCATGCTACACAGTAGCCACACTGCTGTATAACACCATGAAAACACATTGAGAAAGCCAATCTCTCTCATAGACGAGATGTGTTGACTTTGGCAATGCTTGCAGAATTTGTCTGATTGATAGATTTCACTGATTTCACATTCTTTGCAAATACGGAGGAGCTCTTTTTTCTGACTGACATGTTCTGAAAAACCTAGGGGCATATTTACAAGCCCCTATCACCACCACAACGTCATTTTTAGGTCGAGCCCAGCGCAGCGCGCATGCGCTGCCCTAGGAGAGGACCTCTTGGATTCAGTACAGACTTTTAGAAAACTTGTGCGTGTGGCTTTAGATTTTCCACACATTGTATTGGCCTTTGCGTGCGGCTTTCAAAAATGAAAGCTCGCAAGCGGCCAAAGGCGGGTGCATGTCCCACCAATAAATGTTTACTCCCACAGCCTCCAGCTTGCGGGAGCGAGCAGCGGCGCGCAGGGTGCCATCAGTTGGGGATCATGTTTCAAATTAGCGCGGTCGCTTTCACTTTCGCAGCCGCGTAGCCACGCTTGTTTTCCTACTTCTTATCGTGCTTGTTTTTCTTACATTGTCACTGTCTCTTAAACTTCCGCTTCTTTGGAAATATTAGCTAATTATCTTTTTACTCCTAACCTTTACCCCCTCATTTAAGGTGACATATAACACCCCTCCTAGAATGCGTCTTTGAGTGGTAATTAATTCTCCTCGCCCTCACTGGACATGCCGTTTATCTGGATTATTCATTGTTCTTTATTTAAGGTAACACCAACTCCATATGAACATAATTTCCTCGCAGTAGTGCATATGTCACCCACCCCCTTTATTTCTAATAGCTGGTCTGGGGTTAGAATTTCTCACCCTTAATGTTTATAACTGTTTATTTCCAGAGATCGTAAGCAAATGTCCCATCCGCTTAAAAGATAGTGTTTGGTGTACAGCAGTGCCCCTGCCCTGGGCTCCGTGCACTCCCTGCTCCACCTGCCACAGGCCTGTTTGGAGGAGGCTCCGCTGCGGACTTGGTAGGTGCTCTGCATAGATTAGTTTTGGCTTTTTTGTTCCCCCATCTGATTTTCCAGAATGGATTCTTATTGGGGAAGGGGGTAGCAGCCAAATATGCTTGTACGAGTGATTGTTATGGGTGGTGATATTTCTACTTTTGGCTGTCTGTCAGGGAAATTGAGTTGGCCACAAGTCACATGTTATCTTATCACCCATTGTTCTCTGTGAGAGACTGGGTTATATCCAGGCTTTGAGGGCATTTTGCTACTTGCTCTGCTGGCCAGGCTATAGCGCCGAGAAATGTTTCGCTGTTTTTTCGGTCTAGGAAGGGCCTGGGCGAGGGGTACATTTCACTTGCTCTCTAATTACAGGGGAAGATGGCCAGGGTGATTGTTGTATTGCAACTTGCAGTGCCCTCCTACCAGGAAAGGCAAGGGGGAGGGTTGTGGGTCGCAAGCAGTGCCATACTGCCAGCGCTGGCCTGAGTAAGGATTGTGCATCACTCGTGGTGCTTTGCTGCTAATTCTGGGTATGATGAAGTTTGTATGAATATTGTTTCAGGGGATGTTCCATTAAGCACACTTATAGTTAATTAATCCACCTTTCTGATCAGCACCCCCATGCAATTGCCAAAGCCAATAGCTCACCTATAGGCAAGACCTATTGGCTTTGCCAATGCTTGTTAAAGACGTTGTTGTGGTGATACAGGCTTCACCTTATTTACAAGGCAGTGTTAAGCCACTAAACATGGCTTAACGCCGCCTTGTAAATAAGGCACCCTTTCACGCTATACATAGCATGAAAGGGGAGGGCAATGGGTGTTGCTGTGGGTGTTCCACCACAACATCCATTGATTTTGACGCTGCCCCATATTTACAAGGGTGGCGTAAATATGGGACAAAATTGAGACCAGGGAAAACCTGGTCTTACCCTGGCCAAACGAGGAGAAATGTTTAATTTCACACATAGAAACAGCAAAACACATTTGATTGTTTATGTGTAGGAAGGTGTCCCTTCCTGCACATTAACAATCATAAAAAAAAAAATCACGTTATGTAACTTAATTAATTAACTTAACTTAATTATGCTTAATGCAGCAGATATAGAAGATTCAAATTGCCATTTCAGGTGTCCTTCCCTGCACATAAACAATCACTCCCCTTCCACTATAATGCAAGGGTGCCTGAGTTGGTGCTAGGCAGCTAAATTTAGTCCCAGCACAGAGGGAAACACAGGGCTGCACCATATTCTTGTAAATATGGTGCAGCCCTGCGTTTCTAAAGCGACGGAGCCTGTTGTTAGCCTTCTTGGCTTGACGACACGCTTCGCCACTTTCCTTGTAAATATGCCAAGTCCCAATTTGCCTCCAGTAGTGATCCACTAAGCTTGTCGCCACTTAGAAGTGTGTTTATTTTCATTTGCACATTTTCTGCGTGGAAGGCAAGAGAAAAATACTGTCCAAGCTTATCGGTTCTGGCAACACACTAGAACCAATTCCACAAACAACTGTATCAGTAATGTTTTGTGCCATAAAAAATCTTTTATCTGCTTGCTTGTCACAAATCATTGTTGATTTTAAGAACAAACAAGACATTTTACTGTTGCAACTATTGCTGTAGTAATATTCTTTCTTTTCTCACCGCTAGGCCAACCCTCTCAGCTGCAAAATGTCTCTGATGTTAAATCGTTTCTATCATCTAAGTTATAATTAATGGCCTCATCACCAGATGTACTCAGCAGAAATTCAGCACACATTTAATGGAACGAGTAACCTAGTCAACTATTAGTTAAAAATAGAAGTGTTAAATAATTAACCACATATTCTATTTATCAACTCTCCTTCTTTAAAAATTATATACTTTCTCACATGGTCTTCGGATTTTCTTCCTTTTGCCCACTACAATGTACATGCTAATTCAGCCCAATTAAAAAGGATTTAGCATTGTAGCCCTTACCTCTTCTACTGTCAGGCCATCCTGAGGCTGCAATACACTTGCATTAAGTAACCAGGGGGCATATTATCAAGCACGGCGTTAAAATTATCGCCGCTTTAGCGGCTGAAAACGGCCGCTAAAGCTGCAACAATGGGCTTGATAATATGCCGCAGAGAATTCCAATAGAAGCCCATGTTGACACCAGAACATGGGCTTCTATGGGAATTCTCAAGGGCATATTATCAAGCCCATTATCGCCGCTTTGGCGGCAGTTTTCTGCTGCTAAAGCGGCGATAATTTTAAAGCCGTTACTTGATAATATGCCCCTATGTCCTTGCAATTTTCCACTCCTTGCTCCTGCCTCGAGTGGTCGCTCCCCTGCCTGCTTGCTGCTGAAAGGCGGTATTGTGCTACAAAGCTGAGTGATTCATTGATTGTAATAGCGCCATAGCGTTTCAGCGTTTCAGAGTTGCGGTACTTATATTTGCATAGCGAAAAGATTTTAGAGCGTGTGAGCATTTAATTATTTATTTAAACAGCGCCAGGAATCATTATCATTTCCCACCGCCTGGTCACTGCTTCACCGGATGCTTGCTTGGTCGCTCCATTACTTTCCTGCATTGTGTAATTGACATCGTGTGCTATCGGCGCCCTGCTCTGCCCTCCCCTCCATTTTGGCTCTGTTACTGTTGTTGTTGTTCCCTTGAGCCCGCCACGCCTCCCAGCTGAGCCGCCCTCCCACTAACAATATAGAGCGCCCTCTGACCTTTGTGCTCCGTGATCCACTCCTTGCTCCTGCCTCGAGTGGTCGCTCCCCTGCCTGCTTGCTGCTGAAAGGCGGTATTGTGCTACAAAGCTGAGTGATTCATTGATTGTAATAGCGCCATAGCGTTTCAGCGTTTCAGAGTTGCGGTACTTTATATTTGCATAGCGAAAAGATTTTAGAGCGTGTGAGCATTTAATTATTTATTTAAACAGCGCCAGGAATCATTATCATTTCCCACCGCCTGGTCACTGCTTCACCGGATGCTTGCTTGGTCGCTCCATTACTTTCCTGCATTGTGTAATTGACATCGTGTGCTATCGGCGCCCTGCTCTGCCCTCCCCTCCATTTTGGCTCTGTTACTGTTGTTGTTGTTCCCTTGAGCCCGCCACGCCTCCCAGCTGAGCCGCCCTCCCACTAACAATATAGAGCGCCCTCTGACCTTTGTGCTCCGTGATCCACTCCTTGCTCCTGCCTCGAGTGGTCGCTCCCCTGCCTGCTTGCTGCTGAAAGGCGGTATTGTGCTACAAAGCTGAGTGATTCATTGATTGTAATAGCGCCATAGCGTTTCAGCGTTTCAGAGTTGCGGTACTTTATATTTGCATAGCGAAAAGATTTTAGAGCGTGTGAGCATTTAATTATTTATTTAAACAGCGCCAGGAATCATTATCATTTCCCACCGCCTGGTCACTGCTTCACCGGATGCTTGCTTGGTCGCTCCATTACTTTCCTGCATTGTGTAATTGACATCGTGTGCTATCGGCGCCCTGCTCTGCCCTCCCCTCCATTTTGGCTCTGTTACTGTTGTTGTTGTTCCCTTGAGCCCGCCACGCCTCCCAGCTGAGCCGCCCTCCCACTAACAATATAGAGCGCCCTCTGACCTTTGTGCTCCGTGATCCACTCCTTGCTCCTGCCTCGAGTGGTCGCTCCCCTGCCTGCTTGCTGCTGAAAGGCGGTATTGTGCTACAAAGCTGAGTGATTCATTGATTGTAATAGCGCCATAGCGTTTCAGCGTTTCAGAGTTGCGGTACTTTATATTTGCATAGCGAAAAGATTTTAGAGCGTGTGAGCATTTAATTATTTATTTAAACAGCGCCAGGAATCATTATCATTTCCCACCGCCTGGTCACTGCTTCACCGGATGCTTGCTTGGTCGCTCCATTACTTTCCTGCATTGTGTAATTGACATCGTGTGCTATCGGCGCCCTGCTCTGCCCTCCCCTCCATTTTGGCTCTGTTACTGTTGTTGTTGTTCCCTTGAGCCCGCCACGCCTCCCAGCTGAGCCGCCCTCCCACTAACAATATAGAGCGCCCTCTGACCTTTGTGCTCCGTGATCCACTCCTTGCTCCTGCCTCGAGTGGTCGCTCCCCTGCCTGCTTGCTGCTGAAAGGCGGTATTGTGCTACAAAGCTGAGTGATTCATTGATTGTAATAGCGCCATAGCGTTTCAGCGTTTCAGAGTTGCGGTACTTTATATTTGCATAGCGAAAAGATTTTAGAGCGTGTGAGCATTTAATTATTTATTTAAACAGCGCCAGGAATCATTATCATTTCCCACCGCCTGGTCACTGCTTCACCGGATGCTTGCTTGGTCGCTCCATTACTTTCCTGCATTGTGTAATTGACATCGTGTGCTATCGGCGCCCTGCTCTGCCCTCCCCTCCATTTTGGCTCTGTTACTGTTGTTGTTGTTCCCTTGAGCCCGCCACGCCTCCCAGCTGAGCCGCCCTCCCACTAACAATATAGAGCGCCCTCTGACCTTTGTGCTCCGTGATCCACTCCTTGCTCCTGCCTCGAGTGGTCGCTCCCCTGCCTGCTTGCTGCTGAAAGGCGGTATTGTGCTACAAAGCTGAGTGATTCATTGATTGTAATAGCGCCATAGCGTTTCAGCGTTTCAGAGTTGCGGTACTTTATATTTGCATAGCGAAAAGATTTTAGAGCGTGTGAGCATTTAATTATTTATTTAAACAGCGCCAGGAATCATTATCATTTCCCACCGCCTGGTCACTGCTTCACCGGATGCTTGCTTGGTCGCTCCATTACTTTCCTGCATTGTGTAATTGACATCGTGTGCTATCGGCGCCCTGCTCTGCCCTCCCCTCCATTTTGGCTCTGTTACTGTTGTTGTTGTTCCCTTGAGCCCGCCACGCCTCCCAGCTGAGCCGCCCTCGCCCCTCCCCCTCCACTATCCATATATGACAGTTGTTCCCGCGCGCAGCGTTCACGCGCAGCGCCCGCGCCCAACCCGCGCCGAAGGTGCGCCAAAGGTAAGCCCGTCTACGCCCGTCCGCGCCTGGACCGCGCCCAGCGCCAGACCCCCTGCCCCTCGCGCTGCCCAGCCCCCCCGCATTACCTACGATGCCGCCTCCCTCCTAGCCCTTAACCCCGGTCGCGCCCCCAACTGCGTCCAAGCCGCCCCTGGACAAACTCACGGTCCTTTCTCCTGCTTCTCCTGCAAATTCAGCGGCACCAACAACATCTCCACTACGACCACACCACAGATACCCGACCCCAACCACCTACAATGCATCTTGCTCAACACCCGATCGGTCCACAGGCACGCCATCGACCTATGGAATCTACTAGACACCACTTCTCCGGACATCGCCTTCCTTACGGAAACATGGATGAACGCTTCCTCCGCACCAGACATCACCATTGCCATCCCTGAAGACTATAAGATCACTCGCAAAGACCGTACCAGCCACACTGGAGGAGGAATCGCCATCGTCCATAAGAAATCCATCCGCATCTCAACCAGCTCCGACGCCAACCTCGCCAACTCCGAACACCTTCACTTCCAGATCCACACCGACCCCAAGACCACACTCAGAGGCACACTCCTCTACAGGCCACCAGGACCCCGCGCAAAATTCAGTGAAGACATCACGGACTTCATCACCCCACACGCGCTCCCCTCCAAAGAATACATCCTTCTGGGAGACCTAAACTTTCACCTCGAAAAGATCAACGACCACAACACCGCCACCCTCGTGGACAACCTCCCAGCAATCATGTCTCCTTCAGCCACACTACGGATCTCATCTGGACTGACCACAGCTGCGTCCACTTCACCTACAACAAGCCCAAACCCACCAACCACCTCCAACCAACTCTGCAAAGAAACTGGAACAAAATCACCACGGACCAAATCTCCGCATTACTCCTTCAAAACACCCCAGCCCTCTCTTCTAACGTTAACGAAGCCGCCGCCAACCTCACCCTATGGCTATCCAACACCGCTGATACCTTAGCTCCACTGAAAAAACGTCAAAACAAACCCGGCAACAAGAAGGCCTCATGGTTCAACGATGAGCTTAAGAAATCCAAGAAACTCTGCCGCTCCCTCGAAAAGGCCTGGAAAAAAGACCCTACCACCAGCACCAAGGACGCCTTCAAAAACGCCACCCGTACTCACCACCAACTAATCCGAAAAGCCAAGAAAACAGCATTCAAGGATCGACTTGACAACAACGCCCACAACAGCAAGGAACTTTTCAACATCGTCAAGGAATTCTCCAATCCCTCGGCCAACTCCAACGACATCACCCCCTCTCAAACCCTCTGCGACTCCCTAGCCTCATTTTTCCACAACAAGATTGCAGACATCCACAACAGCTTTGACAACCAACCCGGAAACCAACCCACCCCACCATCTGCTGTACACCTTCCCCCCGTGAACACCCTTAACGCCTGGAACCCAATCTCCACTGAGGACACCATCCGCCTGATGAATTCCATCCACTCAGGATCCCCCACAGACCCATGCCCTCACCACGTCTTCAACAAAGCAGACTCCGTCATAGCACCGCACCTCCGAGACGTCATCAACTGCTCCTTCAACTCCGCTACCTTCCCAGAAGACTGGAAACACGCTGAACTCACTGCCCTTCTGAAAAAACCCACAGCAGACCCCACCGAACTCAAAAATTACCGCCCCATCTCGCTTCTTCCATTTCCGGCCAAAGTCATCGAGAAAGCTGTCAACAACCAGCTCGCCGCCTTCCTCGAAGCCAACAAATCCCTCGACCCCTCACAATCTGGCTTCCGAGCAAAACACAGCACTGAGACCGCCCTCATCGCAGCAACAGACGACATTCGAACTCTACTGGACAATGGAGACACAGTCGCCCTCATCCTCCTTGACCTCTCTGCAGCATTCGACACAGTCTGCCACAGCACCCTTTTACAGCGCCTCAGAAACATCGGGATCCAAGGAAAAGCACTTGATTGGATCACCTCGTTCCTCACCGGAAGAACCCAGAGAGTCCGCCTTCCACCATTCAAGTCCGAGGCCTATGAAGTCATCTGCGGCGTACCACAAGGATCCTCACTCAGTCCCACCCTCTTCAACGTATACATGAGCCCCCTCGCGGCCATCGCACGCCATCACAACCTCAACATCATCTCTTACGCGGATGACACCCAACTTATCCTTTCTCTCACCAATGACCCCAGCACCGCCAAAACTAACCTACACGAAGGAATGAAAGAAGTTGCCGAATGGATGAAACACAGCCGTCTGAAACTGAACTCAGACAAAACTGAAGTACTCATTCTAGGTACGTCCCCCTCTTCATGGGACGACTCCTGGTGGCCGGAAGCCCTCGGAAAAGCACCCATCCCGACGGACCACGCACGGAACCTAGGCGTCATCCTGGATTCCTCACTCTCAATGAACAGACAAGTCAGCGCCGTATCCTCTTCCTGCTTCAACATTCTTCGCATGCTCAGAAAAACATTTCGCTGGATCCCCACCGAAACAAGGAAAACTGTCACCCACGCTCTGGTCACGAGCCGACTGGACTACGGAAACACCCTCTACGCAGGTACTACCGCAAAACTCCAGAAGAAACTCCAACGAATCCAAAACGCCTCAGCCAGAATCATATCAGACATCCCACGCAACGAACACATCTCTGGTCACCTCAAAGACCTCCACTGGCTACCCGTCAATAAGAGGATCACTTTCAGACTGCTTACCCACGCACACAAATCACTCTACGACATCGGACCAGAATGCCTCAACTCACGTCTGTCCTTTTACACCCCCTCCCGCCAACTACGCTCTTCCAGCCAAGCCCTCGCCACTATCCCTCGCATCAACAAGACCACCATGGGAGGCAGATCCTTTTCTTACCTGGCTGCTAAAACATGGAACTCTCTCCCCGCATACCTTCGCCTCACCCAGAACCACCTAGCATTCAGAAAGCAACTTAAAACCTGGATATTTGAAAGGTAATCCTCCTCCCCTTCCTAAGCGCCTTGAAACCCTATGGGTATGTAGTGCGCTATATAAGTTTTGTGACTTGACTTGACTTGACTTAGTGCTTTGTTATTCATAGCCATCTATCTCTGGAATGTATTGCCCTGGTAGCGCGTTATCAACAACGCGTTGCTCCAGGGCGATAAAAATTCCAGAGACAGTGGGGGAAATCGCTGTTTTGCAGGGAACATCTCTGGTTTTCCAGCGATGTTCCCTGCAAAAGGGCGATAACCTTGCTGATACGACCCTGTGGTCGTAGCAGCTTAATCCACCCCCTATGTTAGGGATGGGTAAATCCGGATTTTAGCAGACGTTAGTTTTTTGAGAAAACAGTGGTTTTCTACAAAAACTAACGTCTGCTAAAATGCTGGGGCAGCCTTGTAAATATCACGATGTGCACATCAGCGATATTTGCAAGGCTGTACTGCCCAGTGACGCCCACTTTGCATCTCATTAGATGTAAATAGGGCGTAGATAAAACCCTTGTTAATATACCCCCTAATGACTCCATTCTTTAATTCATTTGCACAATGCTAGTTGTCTGTATATATTAAATAACCGATGTACTTATTTAAATAGTGCTATGACATCCTATCTGCCTCCTTAACATGTAGCAAAATGGCGGTCTCCCAGCCTAGAAGGTTACTCTCCAGGTGAGCACTTCTGGGTTTCTAAACATAATAATAAAATATGGTGATGCAAAAAGCGGCACAAAAAGGCTTTGCTTTTTCGTCACTGTTACATTCCTGTAAAGAACAAGACGGCACTATCAATACTGACTCTGCTAAAATCTATCGTCTCTTCTGGAAATCTGCGAGACACACCTTTTGTCCTTTTCTCCCTCCCAGCATGCTTGCTATTCGAATTGCATTCACTATAGAGACCCCTGTTGGGCCTCCCCTTGCGTACAGGTTGGAATCCGGGATGGTCCGCACAGCCTCTGATCCTCCCAAGGTCAATACAATTGTGGCATTACCATCTGATGTTCCGTGCCAAGGTACCTATGTGAGAATGTGTGAGTTACAAATTCACACGTTATGATCTCTCATATAAAAAATCTTTTGGGGTTAGTCACACAGTTTGGGGTGGCAACACTGCAATTACGCAGGGTGCATATAAACACATAATAATTTAGCAATACCTATAATTTCAATCTAGCTAATAAACTCCAACATGTTTACCTGGAGTCTGAGGGTTAAGCAAGGTCTCTCTGTCTCATTGGTTATGTTTCCTGTAGAGTTGATTGTAACCCCGCTGAAGGATGACACAATTCAGGGATGTAGGAACACAGTATATATGTATTCAAATACTTCACACACAAGAGCGCCGGGCAAGCACACCCTGCTCCGTGCCGCGGCTCCGCTCTCTGCCTTCCCGCTAATCGCGTATGCGCATTTCCCTCTAGCGCGTTCTGCCCTCGCGCGCTGCGTAGTCACGCAGTGTGCGAGAACTAGAACGCACACTACATATCTCCCTCCTTTTCCATGGCCCTGATAAAAGGCAGTCCTCACAGTCTCTAGGGTATGCACCCTCCATCTAGTTCAAAGTCTTTGAAGCGGCTAGGCCTCACAATCACTCTGCCAGCTCGGGTAGGTCTTACCGGGGTGCCGAGGTTTCCAGGATCATTGCTTACAGCTGGGCTCCCCTCCATGCCTCGGGGATCACCTCGCCCCGCTCTGTCCGGGCTGTGGCCTTCCTCCGTCGGTAGGTCTTCCACTTCCGTCGTCCCCTGGTCTCCCTGCTCCCCATCGTACTCTCTCTCTGGTATGCCTCTTCCTTCAGGGAGTTTTCTTCCTTCAATGTCCTTTGTGTAGGTCTCATGGGCTAACTTCTCGTTCTCTTCCTCTGGCCATTTTAAGATCTTGTTGCATTTCGCCATGCGGTCGTGGGACCACACGTTCCCATCGCTGAGTAGGGCGGCTCTCGCATATACCTCCTCCACTTGTAGCGGTGGACTGTACTTGCTGTCTCCCTTCTTCCTTCGAACCGCTAACTTGACTCTCACCCACTCCCCTTTCTCCAGGGTGGTGTTTTTTACCTTCCGTCTCTGGTTGTAGTACTCCGTGTACACTCTCTGGGCCTTCTCCAGGTTGTGTTGTACTACCGCCGGAGACCATTTGCTTGTTATTGTCTTTTCCCTCCACATGACGTTGTCCTTGGTGAAGGGGTGTCTCCCCCTTAGTATTTGGAAGGGGCTGTATCCCGTCCCCGTGGGGGTGATGCGGTAGGCCCACACCGTTTTCTGTATCTCTTTCTCCCAGTCTTTCCCCATCATGATGGCTGCTTGGATAGAGCCCATTAGCATTCTATTGAAGCGCTCTACCTGTCCATTGCTCGACGGGTGGTACACAGCCGTGTGCAGCAATTTTATCCCATTTTGCTCCGCGTATTTGTTCCATTTTTCAGATCTAAATTGGGGTCCGTTGTCACTCAATAACGTTCTGGGGATGCCTTCCCTTAGGAAGACCGAGGTGAGAAATTTTATCACAGTCTCTAGGGTATGCACCCTCCATCTAGTTCAAAGTCTTTGAAGCGGCTAGGCCTCACAATCACTCTGCCAGCTCGGGTAGGTCTTACCGGGGTGCCGGGGTTTCCAGGATCATTGCTTACAGCTGGGCTCCCCTCCATGCCTCGGGGATCACCTCGCCCCGCTCTGTCCGGGCTGTGGCCTTCCTCCGTCGGTAGCTCTTCCACTTCCGTCGTCCCCCGGTCTCCCTGCTCCCCATCGTACTCTCTCTCTGGTATGCCTCTTCCTTCAGGGAGTTTTCTTCCTTCAATGTCCTTTGTGTAGGTCTCATGGGCTAACTTCTCGTTCTCTTCCTCTGGCCATTTTAAGATCTTGTTGCATTTCGCCATGCGGTCGTGGGACCACACGTTCCCATCGCTGAGTAGGGCGGCTCTCTCATATACCTCCTCCACTTGTAGCGGTGGACTGTACTTGCTGTCTCCCTTCTTCCTTCGAACCGCTAACTTGACTCTCACCCACTCCCCTTTCTCCAGGGTGGTGTTTTTTACCTTCCGTCTCTGGTTGTAGTACTCCGTGTACACTCTCTGGGCCTTCTCCAGGTTGTGTTGTACTACCGCCGGAGACCATTTGCTTGTTATTGTCTTTTCCCTCCACATGACGTTGTTCTTGGTGAAGGGGTGTCTCCCCCTTAGTATTTGGAAGGGGCTGTATCCCGTCCCCGTGGGGGTGATGCGGTAGGCCCACACCGTTTTCTGTATTTCTTTCTCCCAGTCTTTCCCCATCATGATGGCTGCTTGGATAGAGCCCATTAGCACTCTATTGAAGCGTTCTACCTGTCCATTGCTCGACGGGTGGTACACCGCCGTGTGCAGCAATTTTATCCCATTTTGCTCCGCGTATTTGTTCCATTTTTCAGATCTAAATTGGGGTCCGTTGTCACTCAATAACGTTCTGGGGATGCCTTCCCTTAGGAAGACCGAGGTGAGAAATTTTATCACAGTCTCTGCTTCCATTTTTTCCTGTATGTGTATCTCCGGCCATTTGGAATACTTGTCGACCAGGACACAGAGGTATTGGGGCGTTCCGTGGATGTCCAGCACCGGTCCCAGGATGTCCACCGCCACGTCTTCCCATGGCCCACTTGGTAAGGGGAATTTCCCCAGCGCCGGCCGTAGGGGAACCAGCGTCTTGTCTGCTCTTTGGCACTGGTTGCACTCTCTCACTTGCCTTTCCACCTGAGCGTCCATTCCTGGCCACCAGTACATGTGCTTCGCCCTCGCCTTAGATTTTACTATTCCTAAGAGCCCTTCGTGTAGCATTGCGATTAATCGGGGGACCACTGCTGCTGGAAGAACCACTTTGTCTCTCCTGTACAGGAATATTCCTTCGTTCCCCACCGATAACTCTTCTCGTACTTCATAATATTTTCGGAGTGCCTCTCCTAGCCGTTTCTTCTCCGGCCATCCTCTTATTATGTGTTCTTTGACCTTGCAAATTTCCTCATCTTCTCCATACGCCTGTATCCAGTCTTGTTTGCTTATCACCCTTTCTGGATCATCCATTATTGCCACCATCTCGTCTTCTTCGGGGGTCATGTCCGGGGCACCTTCCATGGCTGCTGCTCGGCTAAGATAGTCTGCCACCTTGTTCCTCGTCCCCGGAATATATTCCACGTCATATCTGTACTCTAGCAGTTTGAGCGTCATTTTTGCTATGCAGGGTGTGGCGCCAGCATGCCCGCTTGAGGTGAGCACCTTGACCAAAGGCTTGTGGTCCGTCTTAAGCAGGAATCTTGTGCCCCATAAGAATTGGCGATATTTTCCCATCGCCCACACCACAGCTAGCATCTCTTTCTCAATCACACTGTATTTCTGCTCAGTGGGTGATAGTGTCCTGGACGCGAAGCTGAGTGTTTCCACCAGTCCATCACTTCTTTCCTGCATGAGTACTGCCCCTAGTCCTTTTTCGCTGGCATCTGTCGTCAGAATCGACCAGCCGAGTGGATCATACCCTTGCAAGGGCACCGCTTGACTGATGTCTTTCTTCAGGGCCTCAAATTCCTTTTGTGTGTCCTCCGTCCATTTGTAGGTCGTTTTGTCCCTCGTTAGTTGTCGGAGGTGATGTGTCTTGGTGGCGAAGTGTGGTACGAATTTGCTGTAATACTCTGCCATCCCTAAGAAGGACCTTACTTCCTCTTTGTTGTTGGGTGCTGTCGCCTTGCATATCGCCTCCACATTTGCTCTTTTAGGGGTGATGCCGTGTCCTCCTATCTCGTACCCAAGATATGTGACTGATGTCATTCCCAGCTTGCACTTTTCCCATTCCGCCGTCAGGCCCTTGTCTTCTAGTACTCTGAGTACCTTCTCCAGTCTCTCATCGTGGTCTCTTCTATCTGTTCCCATCATAAGTATATCGTCCTGAAAATACTGGATGCCCTCGATGTCCTGAAACAGACGATGCATCAGTTTTTGGAACACCGCCGCTGCGGAGGCGAGGCCAAATGGCATTCTCCGGAATTGGTAGCACCCGAAGGGTGTGATAAACGATGTCAACTTCCGGCTTGACAGGTGTAGGTCTATCTGGTGATAGGCGGACGTTAGGTCGATGGTGGAGAACCACTTTACCCCTTTGGTCTTGGCTAGCATTTCTTCGATGCGAGGTAATGGGAATTTCTCTACTATGAGACACTTGTTTAGTTCCCGAAGGTCCACACACAGACGGACTTTCCCATTTGGTTTCATCGCCACTACCAGGGGGGCGAGCCATTCCGCACTGTCGATCGGCTCTATTATCCCCTCCTTTTCCAATCTGTGTAGCTCCATCTGAACCGCATCTTTCACCGCTAGGGGTATGTTTCTGACTTTGTGGGACACTGGACTGGAGTTTTCTTTAAGTACTATCTTGTGTGTAAATTTCTCCAGTTTCCCCACCTTTCCTCCAAACACTTTCGGGAATTTATGCTTCATCGCTTCCAGTACCGGCCAGCTCCCTGGCGCTGTCATGAGGACTTGTGTATCGCCTCCTGGGTCTAGTTTGATCCCTAGATCCCCTTGGTCCATCCATCCCAGTACGGAGGGGCCTTTCTCCGCTATGTACAGTTTGCACTCGGCTTGTCTTCCCCGGAATTCAAAGGTCAGTTTCCTGTACCCCACCATGGGTATCGGTTCCCCTGTATACGATACCGGCCGAATGTCTGGTGGTTCCAGCCTTGTTCCCAACGTGGGTTCAAACTGCTCCTTCCATACCGCTTTCTGGATGATGGTGTACGGGGATCCCGAATCTATTACTATTTGGATGTTCACCCCTCCAATCTTCATGTCGCATTGGGGTTTGCGGGTTCTCTTCCCGTCTATCCCCAGCACCTGATCCTCGATACACAGGACCTCCACGTCTTCCTCCTGCTCTTCTTCCTCTTCCCGTTGCTCTTGTTCCAGAACATACACTTCGCACGGAACGCCGGGCATCTCTTGTCCTGAGCTGTATGTGCAGGGCTGCCGCATCTGTAGCAAGCTCCATTGTTGTCTCTTGTCGGCTTCCACGTTTGTCCCGTCTTCCCTTTTCACTTCGGGGGTCCTCTGCTCTCCTGGGCCAGTTGTTTGCTTCTTCCCTGTGCTTCTGCGTCATCCACTTTGTTCACCATGGTCTTTGGGACCACCTCTCGTTTTGCCGCCTCCGCGCACCGTTTAGTCAACTCCGCTTTCTTCACCATCGCAATCACTTCTTTTAGTGGCGCCTCATATTCGCCCACAGTTTGTCTTGTACGCTTTTGTTCATAGTATGCATGACGATTTGGTCCTTGATGAACTCATCGTGCAGAGCTCCGTATTTGCATGTCACCGCCAGTTTCTTCAAGGCCGCCACGTATTCATCGATGGTTTCTCCCGGCTCTTGTTTCCTCTGTTGGAAGTTGTACCTATCTATCGAGACACTCACCGCTGGGCGGTAGTGGGCATCAAGGTCCTCCATGGCATGTTTAAATACGTCATCGTCCGCGTTTTGCCTGAGTTGCGGCACGAGATTCTGGTAGACCCTTATGCCTTCCGGACCTAAATTTTGCAGGAGTATTCTTTTCTTCCTCGCGCTGGGGAACTCTTCTCCGTTTTCATCTTCGAGGGCCGCTAGGTAGTTCTTAAAATATTCCCGCCAATCCTCCCACTTCATTTGGGGTTCTCCTGGTCTTGGCAGAAACGGTATTAGCGCCGTCAGTGAAGATCCTTGGGTGCTCATCTCTCCCCTCCTTCCTGGCGCCGCTCCTGACCCTCTTGGACTATCTGGCGTGTCTCCTCTCTCTGGTTGCGCCTGCTCCTGCTGTCGCTCCTCTTCCGACCCCCCGTCGCTGCATGCTGCCGCTTCCGCCAGGTTCACTGTGACTAGGCCTCTCGCGTGCTTCTTGATATTTGCGCGCCGTCTATCGACCTCTGCACATGCTCTGTACCTTATATCTGCTGCCTCTGCCACGCTCCTCGTGTGTTTTTTCTCTGGGATAGTTCTTCTTCCTGTCTTCCCCCTTGGCTGGCCAATGCTGCTCCGGCCTGCGCTCCTGGTCCTTGGGTCGGGATCCTTCTGCTGTCTGTAATAGCAGAATCCCACCCTCGTCG
This sequence comes from Triturus cristatus, assembly GCF_964204655.1. Lineage (NCBI taxonomy): Eukaryota > Metazoa > Chordata > Amphibia > Caudata > Salamandridae > Triturus > Triturus cristatus. The sequence continues at coordinate 501,672,888 of NC_140585.1, forward strand.
CCACTGTAGAGTTGATTGTAACCCCGCTGAAGGATGACACAATTCAGGGATGTAGGAACACAGTATATATTTATTCAAATACTTCACACACAAGAGCGCCGGGCAAGCACACCCTGCTCCGTGCCGCGGCTCCGCTCTCTGCCTTCCTGCTAATCGCGCATGTGCATTTCCCTCTAGCGCGTTCTGCCCTCGCGCGCTGCGTAGCCACGCAGCGTGCGAGAACTAGAACGCACACTACATTTCCCAAGTTGGAATGAAGACTGGTTTCAAATTGAAAGGTACTCGTCATTCGTTGTTGGTGAGTCTGTGTAGGTTTGTGGATGGTCGGTTGAGTGAATATATGAATGAGTGATTGAGCGCATGGAAGGTGACACATATGGTGAAGACTGCACACAAATGAAGTGTGATAGAACAATGCAGAAGCCCAAAATCAAGTGTGCTTTGGAAGAAAATGAGGAATAGCAGAACTGGAGATAACTACAGAGGATTTGAAGTAAACTGCCATTGTTGCCAACTTTAACAAAAAAGGCATTATAGAGTAAAAAGACAAAAGCAAAAGACAAATAATAATAAAAATGGAAAGCAGCACAATAAGCACAGACAGAAAATCCGCAAATTAGTTACATATTTGTAATTAGACTTAAATATTACAATGTTGACATGCAGGATGTGGTTACATTCACTGCACTTTACAGGTGGTGCCCTCTAACCCAATCACGTAGCAAAATTACACTTTAATATTAAAATCATGAGAATGCAGAATGTAGTGTACTTTCCTTGTACTTTATGTGAAGTTGGAGGACTGGCTGGATTGGAGTTAAGGGGATCAATGCGGATGGGGTTGGTGATAGTTTGCATATTGAAGTAACTTTTCGAGCGCATTCCGTGTGTTTACTAGATAATGTGAATGTGTGCCTGAATCTTCTCGTCTTGGCAATCAGCCAGATGCTGAGATTCATTGCTGGCCTCCGTATTTCATTGCGCAATGTATAAATAAACTGATGCGAACAAAGTGCATAAAACACCATCATATATGTAAATATTTTTTGCAGCATATGGGTTAATAACTTGCACACACATTAATACATTTAGAGGAAGGCATTTTGTCTGCTTGGCCATAAATCATGAAGCAGCCACATGCAAGGTCAGTCAGTGCCCGAAGTGCTGGTCTTACAGAATAGTGCGTGAGCCGTGTTTCATTGGGGCAGGATGTGGGCCTGTTTAAGGGTCTGCTGGTCCAGTTTATTCTGTCAATTTCCGTTATATTAAACAAATATTGCGTGTCCTAAGTTCAAATCCATGCGGGCTTCAGTATCTTATAGAAAACACATATAAAGCCTGAGCTAGCGCATGTGCTGCTCTGCGAGACATTTAGTAAGCAGCTTTTGAAAGTGCCACCACAGGCTTTTGGTGACCTCAAGCTTGCGTGCACACGAGTCTGCACGCGCGCAGCCACCATCTGTCTTTTCTCCGTCACACAACTCCCGTTTCTCCCCCTCCCCCACCACAGATCGCTTCTCACGGCCGATCACGCGCGTGCACAGCTGCGCAAGCAGAAGGGAGCAAAAGAAACAACAATGCTTTATAGCCCTTAAATTGTAATCAAAGCAACCTTTGAGACCTCGTACACGTCATGCTCCAATGAAACAGATGCAGTCCGGTAAAGAGGTGATTCGTAACGTGATTGATAACTCATCAACAAGGAATGAAGAGGGCTGACCCAAAGCAAGACATGTTAAAAGGGAGATGAACCAAAGCCACTCTTTTGTATCTTTTTTGTTCACCACAGACCTCTAAAAAGAGCTAAAGCAGGCCCCAGCCACACCTAAAAACAAGTTAGGGTGAACTACTCACATCTGTCTTGCCCATCTCGAACTCGCCAGAGTCATTTTGGAATGGGTTTCTCGCTTATTCAGTTACCGAACATCTAAATTAGAAGAGCAGACTCTTTGCTGAGCGCTCAGACCAAGCTGGAGGCTACAGTGTTTGACATCCAGAAACCTAAAGCCGATGCGTATAAACAGGAAATTAAGCCGTTTGTCTGGGCTACAGTAAGGCTGGTGCACATTCCCATCATGCAACCCTTGCGAGGCCCATCTCCTCGCGGGTACTGTGAACCGTCACTTGCTCTTGCTGGACCCAGACACGCTGTATGCCAACGACAACATGATTGCAGCGCCTAATAGTTCTGTGAAATGAACCGTCTGAAGCACTGTTTCCTGTGCACATAATAGGGCTGTAACATGAAGCAGAGCAGACTGCGGTCCGAAGTGCACTCGGCCGGCCTGAAGGGAGTTTGAACCCTTCTCCCCCTCGAGAGTTTGATTACACTCGACAACCGGGGAAGGTAAAATTGTGTCTATCTATTTCCACGATGGCTCCGTCACACTACATAACCGCAGAGCTAACAGAATTACACTTAAATATTTGTGTCTCGCCCTTTTTCACTGTAATGTTTTTGCTGTTGCAAAGTAAACTGCTGTGCATCAGGCTGATCATATAATTCAGGAAACCCCCCATATTTCGCTATATTTCCGGTTTAGTTTACAGTTTATAAAATATAATCAAGTATTAATAAATGGCACGCTCCCCGTTTTCAATTCAGTTGTAATCTTTCACATTTAAAAACAAGCATTGGCATAGCCAATAGGTATCGCCTTTGGAGCCTTATAAGTGTTTAACCATGCAACAGTTAATGTTGTTGCACCAAGGATATTGTGCTGCATAACTAAATACTTATAAGGTCCCAAAAGCGAGACCTATTGGCTAGGCCAATGCTTGTTTATTTTGGTGCCCAGACCTATTTTCGGTCCCAATCCAACCTCTGCTTCATGAGGTGTACGTGCTACAGTACCCTTTGTAAGAACAAGCTTAAAATATGTTGTTTACGCTCCCCTACAAAGGCCCCGATTATGAGTTACGCGAAGTGGAATTCACTCCGCCTCCTGTCCCCCACAGAAGCCCTCACAGACATTTGCCACCTGCTTAAAACCCAGCGGGGTAGTCAGTGTGTCATGGGCCCTAGTACAAAGTAGGAACCAGGCAGCTGTTTGAGCTGTGGAATACAACAATGATCAGGGTTCACTGGGACCCTCATGCCTATGGGCCCCCGTACCATTGCACTGGCTTCAGAAATGGAAGCTACTCCACCTGGCTAAACCCCATGGAATAGGTAATTCCATGTGAAATTCTGGCTGAAAGAAACAGTTCCGCACAGGTAGCCTTCATTCCCTGGGGTTTAACCCATAATTGCAGGATTACATGCAGCAGTTCCGACTGCCTCGGAAATTCTGCTTCACGGGATCTCAGAATGGATTTGCATACATTTCCATTATACTCAGTGTCTAAGATATCTTGCTGCAGCTTTTCTAGTCCTCCTGACTGCAGGGATGGGCTGGGAACTCAAAGCAGCTCTGGAAAAATTAACACTATCCCTAAAGTTCACAGAGGGACATACAATGCAAGTCTTGCCCACCTGACCCATTCCAGGGAAATGGGTATTTGTCCCTGGAGGTAGTTTGGAAAGAATCATTGGTGATAGGAGAACCATGCAAAAGTCAACATGATTTAGAAACGCAACTCCCAGAATGTTATAGGGTGTGAAATGAAAATCCAGGACTGGAATTAAAACCCATGAATCAGAAGATGACCAACCCAAGGAACAAAAACCTGGTCACTGGAATGAATGGCACTGATCACAACAGCAAATTAAACAAGACCAGACCAAATTCACAGACTTGACTGCTGTGAGGTAGACCAAATACAGCAAGGAAGAGAAAGTGAACAATTGAAACTTAGCAGGTAAAACTCTCATAGACAGAAGATATAGTACCTGAAGCAACTTCTCTGCATAATTTTTCAACAACATGCAAGGAATGCAGGAAGCAGACCTCTGAGGTGAATTGCGAGATCCAAGCACATCAAGAATCTCTTTGAAAAGAAGGGGTCTGCCCTCTCAACAATAAACATACCGCACACCAAATTGTAAAAGAATGAATGACCATAAAACAGAAATGATGAGACAGCAATAAGAGTAGAACCCTTGGATCAGAACCACAGAGTCATCAAGGAGATACTGAGAAACATAAGCATACTACTTTTTTTTTTTTTTTGCTCCCAGTCTTTCCCCATCATGATGGCTGCTTGGATAGAGCCCATTAGCATTCTATTGAAGCGCTCTACCTGTCCATTGCTCGACGGGTGGTACACCGCCGTGTGCAGCAATTTTATCCCATTTTGCTCCGCGTATTTGTTCCATTTTTCAGATCTAAATTGGGGTCTGTTGTCACTCAATAACGTTCTGGGGATGCCTTCCCTTAGGAAGACCGAGGTGAGAAATTTTATCACAGTCTCTAGGGTATGCACCCTCCATCTAGTTCAAAGTCTTTGAAGCGGCTAGGCCTCACAATCACTCTGCCAGCTCGGGTAGGTCTTACCGGGGTGCCGGGGTTTCCAGGATCATTGCTTTTTGAGATGAGGATAAAAAAAAAAAAAAAAAAAGCATACTACTTTTAGTGAAGAAGCGAAAGGTTATTGAGAGGAAATTGAAGAGTCGGCAGCAGGCAAGGAAAAATATATCTTTATCTAATCAAAAATGTGCTTCACCTGTTCTCATAATTACTTGTTCAGACAGCAATTACTTTTGAGCATTATTATTGAGTCGTTTCTTAAACTGTTTCCCAACAACAAAATGATCTGGGAGACCTCTCCACCTTCGCCCTATTCTTAACTTCACAACTGCATACATTGAATATATATATATATATATTCACTGAAAAAACCATAGGTTTCAGGGGTGTTATAGTTAGCTGGACTTTTCACTTGTACAAAACCATTGAAATTCCCCCGTTATAGTTAGTTCAGCTAACTATAACTCGCGCGCCCGCAATGCACTGCTGATGACGTCACATATTACATCACTCATGACATGGTCAGTGACATCACTCATGACATCACTGATGACATCTCAAATGACATCACTGATGACATCACTGATGACATCATCCAGTGAATGTGTGTTTTTCTGAAAATTAAATATGTTTTATATATGTATATCTCAAGGTCGATGGAAGAATAAATGGGTATATAAGTGTCTAAATGGATGATTTGTTTTTGAAAAATTGATTGTGTAACTGACTGATTAAGTGTATCATAGTGAATACATGGCTTAGTGAGTAATGTTTAAATATGTAAATATCTGTATCAGTCTCTCACTTTGTGTATAAGTGGCTGCATGGGTTGGTGAGTAGCTACATGGGTGTCTATATAGGTTATTAGTTGGTTTTTTGAGTATCAGTCTGAGTGTCTGCATGGTTCGGTGGGGGGTATTACGTAGTGCATAGGTGCATGAATGAGTGACTCACTGTTTGTATGTGTTGAACACAGCATGTGTGCAGGACTGTATGGGTGGATGAGTGTGTGTATGGGTGTGTTAGTGAGTGAATGACTGTCTCAATAGTGTCTTTATGAGTAACTACATATGTTTTAAACTAGTATATGTGACTATTGGTGTATATATGTGAGTATATGTGAGAGTGAGAGATTGAAAGAGTTCCTGTATGAATAAGTATGTGTTTCTATAAGTGATTGTTTAAAAGACTAAGTATGTGTAAGTTTCCGTAGAAGTAAGTATGGTGGTGTGTGTATAACTGTATATGCAAGTAAATGTATGTTTGATTCTTTATTAGCATGAGTGACTATGTGTGTGAGTAACTCTATGGATGAGTGGCATTGTGTAACAGGATGTATAGGTGTATGAGTACATATGATGAGTGAGTACATGTATGAGTGACTGTATAGGACTGTTGGTGAATGAGTGGATGTGTATGTGGATCTTAGAATTACTGAAGAGGTTGTTGTAACTGGTATTGGTATGTCCATTTTTTTGAAAATTTTAGTCTCTATTTTTGAATGTGTGTATCAAAGGTTATATTAGGGTGAGAGGAGGTCTGCCACTCGATCACAAGGATGATGTCATCAGTGATGTCATCAGTGATGTCATTTGAGATGTCATCAGTGATGTCATGAGTGATGTCACTGACCATGTCATGAGTGATGTAATATGTGACGTCATCAGCAGTGCATTGCGGGCGCGCGAGTTATAGTTAGCTGAACTAACTATAACGGGGGAATTTCAATGGTTTTGTACAAGTGAAAAGTCCAGCTAACTATAACACCCCTGAAACCTATGGTTTTTTCAGTGAATTTCTGAGGTTTTTTAAATGCTAATTCCTAACTATAACGTGCCTGAAACCTATGGTTTTTTCTGTGAATTTCAAAGGTTTTTTAAATGCTAATTTCTAACTATGCCTACAGAGATAGGACATGTGAAGAAAGAAGAAAAAATGCACAGAAAGAAACAAAAGAAGTGCAGAAAGAAGTAACAGAAGTCCTCAAATACGAAGATAAGTGCAGGAAGAAGGATAACGTGCAGAAAGAACAAAAAGAAGAGCAGAAAGAAGCCTTGTTGCAAAATCATCCTGTACCCTCAACTTTTTCAGACGGATACCGGTGGTAACTGAGTCTGACTAACCAGTCCTAGAGCCAGTGCTATGTTAAAAGACACTTAGAATACAGTGAAAACACCTACATACACTAGGGAACATTATGCGTTGGGTTCCCCCTGTGATTAGCATGACCTCCTCTGTAAGCCCCTAGTGTATAATAGGGCATGGGGATTAAAACTACCTCTTAAAACAGGCCACAGGGCGTTTTTGCACACGTTAACTCAGGCCCCGTCCCCTCCCTTCACCACTGTGTAAACACGCCCTGTGTCCATTTTTAGTTGGGAGATTAAGTTCATTTGAATCCTGAGGGTCCCTAGGGTCCAACTAGCCCACTAGGTACCTCCAGTAAGTGCCACAGAGCTGCGTTGCAGAGAGGTGTAAAAAGTGGCACGGCCTGGACCACCTCTCTGCAATGCAGCTCAGTGGCGCTTACTGGAAGCACTTGGTGGGCTAGTTAGCCCCCAGGGGCCCTCAGTATTGAAGGGAAATTATATCCCCAATTTAAAACGTGCCATAGTGCGTGTTTGCACACGTCACCTCAGGCCCCGTCCCCTCCCTTCACCACTGTGTAAACGCGCCCTGTGGCTGTTCTAAGTTGAGAGATTAAGACCCCTTGAATCCTAAGGGTCCCTAGGGTCAAACTAGACCACTAGGTACCTCCAGTAAGTGCCACAGAGCTGCGTTGCAGAGAGGTGTAAAAAGGGGCTTGGCCTCAGAACACCTGGCTGCAGCGCAGCTCCCTGGCACATACTGGAGATGCCTGTTGGGGGCGCGTTTGCAGAGTGCTGCATGGAGGGGGCATGGCCTCCGGCACGATGCCAGTCTTTTATTTATTTTAGTTTTTTAAGAAGGGGGGCTGTTTGGTTCCCCTTCTTATTCTAATTTATTGGCCCTGATGACCCCATCCCCCAGGGCCAGTCTCCTAATTATATTTTTTTGACCCCAATCCCCAGGGCCGGCCACTGTTTTTTATTATTTTTAAAAAATATATATTTATAGACACACCTAGGACATGCTGGACAAACCGTACGTACCTATCACCATGACGATTTGCGTGATATTCATTAAAAGGCGACTATGCATGCAATGAATTCACGTGGAATGTATTTACACCACTAGTGAAGCTCTGACATGTCTGATGCCCTACCGTGCCTAATCCTGGTAGACACCCTTGTCGTTTATTTATACAAACATGGGTAGCTATTGACGGGCACATTTAATACACATGCACACCAAGCCATTCAAAGGGGATTCGACAAAAATTCGACCAAAACTATGCAAGAAACCCCCCTCACGGTTAATAAAACACACATCCACTGCCGGATGTGTAATACTTTTTATTTTACTCTCTGGAAAGGGGACGAACATCACTTGAGAGTCACAGCGTGCTCCTGACAGAGCCCAATGCTGTGTTACACCCACCATTGCCTGCCGAGTGCCACACACCTCTGTGTTGTATTCCACTAGCTAGTGCATATGCTATGACACTCTCTAGCCCATGTGCACTGTAACACCACCCTGTGAATATGTCATGCCACACTTGTCTTCGCACGGGTTATATTGCCCCATCTAACGTGCCTTTCTCGATGCCTATGTTATAACGCACAGTGCTATGCCATACATATTACAATCTGGGATCCATATCTTTGTCACAGTGCATATGCAACGTTACACTCCCCAGCACATATTTTATATTACAACTTTAGAGACTAGTTAGGTTACACAACACTGCCCTGTGCATATTACACTCCAAGGCGCATATCGCATAGCACGCGCTAGTGCCTGTGCTATCTTGCGCTCTCCAATGAATCTGTCATTGCGCACAATGTATTGCATATTATATTTCACGCCCGGTTCATCTTATATCACACGTTTTGGTGCATAGTTTATACCATACACTATATCTAGTTTTCATTTTCAATCGTGCTCTCAGGACTATGTTCTATATAACACTGTGTTCACCTACCCTTTTCACGGGCATTACATTTTGCGATAGGGGGTGGAGGGTCAGGGGGTGTTTCTGCCAAGTGAGCCCGGAGTCACAGTCGCAAACGACCTCTTCTTCCTTAATAAAAGTGAGATTATGCTGCATACTTGTTCATATTTTAAGTAGTTCGCACAGACACAATGTTTTAAAAACAATAAAGTTCCTAATACCCGCCTTCTCTGAACAGTTAGCTTGCTGCCCCATCCCCCTCCTCCCTATCCTCTGTTGTGTGAATCCATGGACTAGCCTCCTCCCTCCTGCCATGCATGGTCTGATGTGCTGCCACTGCCCTCAATTTAGTATGATGTACCAGTCCACTCCTCCTGCCCTCCATTGCCCAATTCTATGCCCCATCATTGACCTCCTGCTTAAACTCTGTGCTTAGCTTGCTGCCCCTATTCTCCTTCCCCCTGCCCTCCGATGTCTTTGTGCATGCCCCTGCTCCATCCTTTTTGCCCACCATGTCCCATGGACCTGCCACTCCTATCTACTCTGAGTGCTCTGTTGAGCTGCCACTCCCCTCCCACCTGCCTAGCATTGTCAGATGACTGTAACCTGTCCCTGCCACCTCCACCCTGCCTGTCCACATGCCATGCCCCTATCCTCTTCCTCCTGTCCTACATGGTCCATTGTACTGCCACACCCTTCTGCCCTCCCTGGTCTATTGTGCTGCAACTGCTCCTCCTGCCTGCCCCGTGTGGTCTGTTGTGAGGTCCCTTCCCCTGAACTTTCTTGTCTGTGCACAGGTCCTGACCCTCCCTTCTATCCTCCATCGTCATTTGTGCATGCCCCTCCACCCTCCTTCTTGCCCATCATAGCCATTGTGCTGCCACTAACCCTCCCACTTGCCATGCATGGTCTTCTGTGCTGCCATGGCCCCTCCCACCTTCCCTGTGTGGTCAGTTAGCTGCCCCTGACCCCCTCCCACCTTCCCTCCATGGTCTGTGTGTATGCCATCACAGTCTCACTGTTGCTCTTCATGGTGTGTCTTGCTTCTAGTGCCCATCCTGCCTGACCTCCATGGCTATCTTGCTGCTCCTGCCCTGCCCCCTTGCCCCCAGCCCTACTCCCTCCCTCCTGGCTTGTCTGTTCCATTGTAATGCCCCTGATCCGTCCCTCCTGCCCTTTATGGTCTGTTATGCTGCAGCTTTCTCTCCTGTCTGTCCATTATGGTCAGCTAGCTACCATTGCCTCTTGCCCCTCTGTTCTCTGTTGTCCATGTGCATGGTCCTGTCCCCTCCCTCTTGCTTTCTATGGATTGTTGTGCTGCACTCCCGTCCTGCATGCCCTGTGTGGTGTATTGTGCTGCTGCAAACCCTGATGCCTGCCCTGCAGGGTCAGTTTGGTGCACCTCTCCATGTCCCTCCTTTCCTCTGTTATCCAAGTCCATGTCCCTATCCCATTTCCTTCCATGATCCAATGTACCATACTTGCGAACATTTTGAACTTGGTAAGAGGGAGATTTTGAAAAAAAACTGGGGTATTGATTTTCCCCTTTGAGTTACATTGAAAAAGAGGATATTGTAGACAGGAGACAGATCAAATAAAGGCCATTTGAGCTTAAAAACATTGGACGTTTCCTGGCTGAATCAGGTCTGTTGGCATGTATGGTTGTACTACCATTGCCTCTTCCTTCTGCCCACAATGGTCTATTACATTGCCACAGCCTTGAAGGAGGGTAGATTTTGTATCACAGGGGGCCCCTGGCCCGTTCTGTCCACACCTGAAGTATGAGACCCTTGTCCTTGCCCTGCCAGCTGCATTTGTAGGCCGTATTAAATTGACCAGCGGGTCCTGTGTTGCTATATAATTATCCTGAGACATCCTTACCACTCAGCCAGCATAAAACCCCTGTGTAGGCCCTTCTGTTCAATATGTAGGCCTCTTTGTTAAATTGACCATAGCTCTGCAATTTTAGTGTATAGCAGTCTGAAGGCAGGTCTGCGAGGCCTTCTGATCCAAACTAGTAGCCCCCACCCTACCCGAGTGCTCCGTGATCGGTATCAAAGTTCAACATCCCCCTGAAGCTGTCGACATACAGTAGGCTGCATCCTGGACTGGTACTTGCTTCCTGGGCAGGTTTCCCGCTTTTAAGGAAGTGGCAACCGCAGAGCGTCAAGTTAGGAGAACTGAGGAGATTTTATACATGAATATATTGAATTCCCGTACAATACCCATTATTTTCTGCTTGCTCTCTGGAACTTACGATAAGCGATTGGCCTGAGAGACTGACCTTTTCACCCAGTCCATTGTCAGCATTAAGTGGGTAAATGATGAAATGTCTGGTAAAATCTGCAGACGAAGCTTTTGGGTAGCATACGTAGGTAGATGTAGCGTGCAAAGGAGCCCACAAAATGATATAAAAAGGGAGCACCCACAGATATCGACGGACTACCTCGCCGTCTGTATGTAGGTTAACAGGCAGTGCAGGTTTTCCCCAAGAGCTGGGAGCTCTTGTCTTCCTTTGCTTAAAATGTCTTGCTCTGCTTTGCTTGAAGTATCTTATTCTATTTTACCTATATGAAATGTCATGTTATGTTTAACCATTGTTCTCTTTACTTTTGCATTTAAAAGATTTTGTATTGTAATTGCAGGAATGCTTGCTCTAAGAGTAAACGTGAGTGTTCCTAGGTAACATTTTCCTTGGTGTAACTTGTTTCTCATGATGCATTTATAGATGTGTTTTCTCTCTCTCTCTGTCAGTACATTAATTGAGATACAGAGAATATTATGACAGCTGTATGATTATCTGGATTCTGTATTTTGTACTTTATGTCTCTATTCTGCGGTTTCTTTGAAGTTGCATCTTCTCATTAAACTGCCATTGTATTCTGCCTCCAATTCCATGTCTCATATGTCTGTTTTCTTCATTTTTGGAGCAAGCGTTCCTAGGCACCCCGGCTCAAATTAAGGTGCCCCTTTTGTCCCTGACTCACTCTCCTGCTCAGTTCTGTGGTGGCTCCCGGGGATCTGGGGACCGCCCCTAGCTTCCTTGACCCGTAATAGATCTTCCCTCCATCAGCCTCTCTTGCAAGTCCTGTATTGTTGGTTTGTTGCCCCTGCCCCCCTTTCCACTGCCCTCCATAGTCTGTTGTGCTTCCACGGCCCTTCCTGCCTGCTCAGTGTGGTTAAATTGTTGCCTTTGCACCCTCCTACCTGCCTTCAATTTTCAGAGTCCGTGCCCCTGGCCTCTGCCTCTCAACAGTATCCTAATGAACAACTAGATTGCTAACATTCTATATTTATTACAAAAGTGTGGAACGCCTGACATCATCTTGATGTAATCAAAACTGTAATACCTAGAGCATTTCCTTTAGAAATTACATATATGAGAGGGTATTATTGGCATCAAAATTATGGTTAGTGCTCTAAAAGACTAAAATAAGGACATATTTTCTGAGTTTTCAAATAGCGACAAAGCACTTTTAAATTATTTGTTATCTTTATGTTTTTTTATCCAGTTGACCACTTGATTAAATGTTGCACTTAGGGGAGAGGATGTGGTGTTACTTCCAGAACTGCAGACTTTGCAACTGGGGAACCAGGTTGAAGTTTCTGCTTCAGCTCGACATTCTGTGATTCTGGTCAAATCACTTAGTCTCCCCATGTCTACAACCAAAATGAATTTGTTCTTGTGTGATGTAACCAATGCTCATGTAAAGCACTCCAATACCTGACAAGTCTGCACTATATAACACTGCAAAAACACAAAATAATAAGTGTTTTGCACACTTCTGTCATTGGGCTATATTTGGGCTACATCTGGGTGATTTTGGGCTACATTTGGGCTCTTTTGTCTCCGGTGGCCATCTTGGGAGATTTATTTGTTATGAAGTTTCCTAATTTCCTCATGTACTGCAGTCTCCTCAGTAGGAAATGCTTTCAGTTTTTTACTTTGATTCCATCATGAAAGTATTCAGACATGTCACACATTTGCCATAAATTCTGAATGTTAGCACTCTAGTTGCTCATTAGATCACTGTAGTAAAACTACTGCACCATGGAAGTCTGCTCCTGGTATTAAAAGTGCATGTTTCAGTCTGCATGTCAGAATTTTTTTATGAAATAGAAGAGGATTTGAGAAGTCACTCAAAATGTGCCCTCATTTTCTTTCTTCAGCATTAATCATAATTTCTATGGCAAAATGAACCTCCTCATTGTGTTCCTTTTTAAATTAAATGTTTTAAGTGTTACCAGTTTATTCCAATCAAGATGGCTTCAGGTGTGCCATACTTTTGTCATAATGAAGACAGTAAGCGCTCTAGTTGTTTTTAAGAACATTCTGGGACATTTTGTCATTGGGCTATACTTGGGCTACATCTGGGTGATATTTGGGCTACATTTGGGCTCTTTTGTCTCTGGTGGCCATCTTGGGAGACTTATTTGTTATGAAGTTTCCTAATTTCCTCATTTACTGCAGTCTCCTCAGTAGGAAATACTTTCAGTTTTTTACTTTGATTCCATCAAGAAGGCATTCAGATTTGTCACACATTTGCCATAAATTCAGAATGTTAGCACTCTTTTTGCTCATTAGATCACTGTAGTAAAGCTACTGCTCACCAGGGAAAACTGCTGCTGGTATTGAAAGTGCATGTTTCAGTCTGCATGTCAGAATTTTTTAATGAAATAGAAGAGGATTTGAGAAGTCACTCAAAATGTGCCCTAATTTTTCTTTCTGCAGCACTAATCATACTTTTTATGGAAAAATGAACCCCCTCAGTTTGTTCCTTTTTAAATTAAATGTTTTAAGAGTTACCACTTTAATCCAAGCAAGATGGCTTCAGGTGTGCCATACGTTTATCATAAGTAGGACTGTTAGCGCTCTAGTAGTTCTTTGGAACACTCTGGGAAGCTGCAGTAGAACACAAAGGAATCAACTGACAGTCTCTGCCCTTGTTGGATGTACATGTTTTACTGAGAATGTCAGACTTCATTCTCACATGACTGAGAAAGATAATGTGAATTTACAGAAAATAAGCTCTCAGTTTAGCCTATAGATCACCTTCCAAACCTCTGTGGTAAAAGCATGAGAAAATATTTTTCTCTCAATCATGATATCCCAGCAGAAGGCTTTTTCACATGGTGAAATCACCTTAGAACATACCACAATTCCTAAAATGAGTATGGTACCATCAACAAATGATTTATAATGTAACTAAAGTCTTAAAACCTTCTATTAACTGCAATGCTTTTTAATGAGGTGCTATCATGTATATTGGTCCCAAGATGGCTGCCAACACTTCTTGGATGAAGTGCTGACAGCCAATCAGATCTCAGGATGAGATGTGTGGTTAGGCTCCGCCCACATATATATATGCTTTTAAATGCTATTTTCTCAGGAAATACTGAACAGATTTACACCAGACCTACAAAAGGCACTTCCTTGACCTTATGGCTACCTCTCTGCCAAATTGCAAGTAATTCTGTTCAGCCGTTCGGGCTGTAGCTGTGTCTAAAGGTCCTATGGAAAAATGCATGGGGAAAACGTGTTTTGGGACCCCCCTTTTTTCTCGGCCCCTGCTTGACGAATCCCCCCGAGACTTTCAGGGTAGGAGCGGAGCGTAGCGCCCCACCTATTTTGAAAATTTCGCGAGGATTCGTCGACCGGCGCCAAAGTTATTCCAAATAGAATGTTGCGGATTTCCTATGGAAACAGGGTCCTAACTATAACTACCTACTGGCGACCGCCAGTAGGTAATATATATATATATATATATATATATATATATATATATATATATGTATATATATATATATATATATATATATATATATATTCACTGAAAAAACCATAGGTCTTACAGACGTTATAGTTGGGAGTTAGCATTTTAAAAACCTTTGAAATTCACTAAAAAACCATAGGTTTCAGGGACGTTATAGTTAGTTGCACATTTGACTCATATAAAACCAGAGAAATTCACCCGTTATAGTTAGTTGAGCTAACTGTAACTCACGCGCAATGCACTGGTGATGACGTCACATATTACATCACTCATGACATGGTCAGTGACATCACTCATGACATCACTGATGACATCTCTGGTGATTCGTCAAGTGGGGGCTGAGACAAAAGGGGGTCCCAAAACGTGTTTTCCCCATGTTATTTTCCCTAGGAAACTTTAGACAAAGTTACAGCCCGAACTGCTGAACGGAATTACACCAGATTTGGCAAAAAGGTAGCCCTTGGTTCAGAAGGAGTCCTGTTTGTTAAATGGTGTAAATCCGTTCAGTCGTTTTTTAATTTTTAAAGGAAAAAGAACTTTATAAATCTGGGCGGAGCCTAACCACACATCTCATCGTGAAATCTGATTGGCTGTCAGCACTTCATCCAAGAAGTGTTGGCAGCCATCTTGGGACCAATATACATGATAGCACCTCATTAAAAAGCATTGCAGTGAATGGAAGGTTTAGAGGGACACCAAAATGAGAACGTATAATGGGTAATAAGACTTTAGTTACATTATAAATCATTTCTTGATGGTACCATACTAATTTTAGGAATTGTGGTATGTTCTAAGGTGATTTTACCCTGTGAAAAAGCCTTCTGCTGGGATATCATGAATCATACTTTTCCCACAGAGGTTTGGAAGGTGATCTAGAAGCTAAAATGAGAGCATATTTTCTGTAAATTCACATTATCTTTCTCAGTCATGTGAGAATGAAGTCTGACATTCTCATTAAAACATGTACATCTAATAAGGGCAGAGACTGTCAGTTAATACCTTTGTGTTCTACTGCAGCTTCCCAGAGTGTTCTAAAGAACAACTAGAGCGCTAACAGTCTTACTTATGAGAAACGTATTGCACACCTGAAGCCATCTTAATTGGAATAAAGTGGTAACTCTTAAAACATTTAATTTAAAAAGAACACAATGAGGCGGTTCATTTTGCCATAGAAATTATGATTCGTGCTGCAGAAAGAAAAATTTGGTCACATTTTGAGTGACTTCTCAAATCCTCTTAAAAATTCTAACATGCAGACTGAAACATGCACTTTCAATACCAGCAGCAGTCTTCCCTGGTGAGCAGTAGCTTTACTACAGTGATCTAATGAGCTACTAGAGTGCTAACATTCTGAATTTTTGGCAAATGTATGACACATCTGAATGCCTTCTTGATGGAATCAAAGTAAAACACTGAAAGTATTTCCTACTGAGAAACTGTAGTAAATGATGAAATTAGAAAACTTCATAACAAATAAGTCTCACAAAATGGCCACCAGAGACAAAAGAGCCCAAATGTAGCACAAATATCACCCAGATGTAGCCCACGTATAGCCCAATGACAGAATGTCCCAGAGTGTTCTAAAGAACAGCTAGTGTGCTAAGCGTCTTACTTATGACAAAAGTGTGGTACACCTGAAGCCATCTTGATTGGAATAAAGTGGTAACACTTAAACATTTAATTTGCAAAGGAACAAAATGAGGGCGTTCATTTTGCCATAGAAATTATGATTAGTGCCGCAGAAAGAAAAATTAGGGCACATTTTGACTTCTCAAATCCTCTTCTATTTCATTAAAAAAATTCTTACATGCAGACCGAAACATGCACTTTGAATACCATCAGCAGACTTCCCTGGTGAGCAGTAGCTTTACTACAGTGATCTAATGAGCAACTAGAGTGCTAACATTCTGAAATTATGGCAAATGTGTGACACATCTGAATGCCTTCTTGATGGACTCTAAGTAAAAAACTGAAAGTATTTCCTTCTGAGGAGACTGTGGTAAATGAGGAAATTAGGAAACTTCATAACAATTAAGTCTCCCAAGATGACCACCAGAGACAAAAGAGCCCAAATGTAGCACAATTTTCATCCAGATGTAGCCCACGTGTAGCTCAATGACAGAAGTGTGCAAAACACTTTTTATTTTTGTGTTTTTGGAGTTTTATATGGTGCAGACTGGTCAGGTATTGGAGAGCTTTACATGAGCATTGGTTACATCACACAAGGACAAATTCATTTTGGTTGTAGACAGGGGAGATTAAGTGATTTGACCAGAATCACAGAATGTCGAGCTGAAGCAGAAACTCCAACCTGGTTCCCCATTTGCAAAGTCTGCAGCTCTGGAAGTAACACCATATCCTCTCCCCGAAGTGCAACATTCAATCAAGTGGTCAACTGGATAAAAAAACATAAAGATAACAAATAATTTAAAAGTGCTTTGTCGCTATTTGAAAACTCAGAAAATGTGTCCTCATTTTAGTTTTTTAGAGCACTAACCATAATTTCGATGCAAATAAGACACTCTTGTCTACATAATTTCTAAAGGAAATGCTCTAGGTATTAAATGCAAGTCAATGGGGAAAATCAAGACCCCAGTATTTTTTTCAAAATCTTCCTCTTACCAAGTTCAAAAGGTTAGCAAGTATGGTACATTGGATCATGGAAGGCAGGAGGAATTGGGGTAGCGACATGGACTCAGATAACAGAGGTCAGGAGGGACATGGAGAGGTGCAACAACCTGACCATACAGGGCAGGCATCAGGGTTTGCAGCAGCACAATACACCACATGTGGCATGCAGGAAGGGAGCGCAGCACAACAATCCATAGAAAGCAATAGGGAGGGGACAGAACCATGCGCATAGACAACAGAGTACAGAGGGGAACGAGGCAATGGCAGCTAGCTGACCATGATGGACGGACAGGAGAGAAAGCTGCAGCATAACGGACCATAAAGGACAGGAGGGAGGGAGGGATCAGGGGCATTACAATGGAACAGACAAGCCAGGAGGGAGGGAATAGGGGTCTGCACATGGAAAACAGAGGGCAGGCGGCAAGGGGGCAGGGCAGGAGCAGCAAGCTGACCATGGAGGTCAGGCAGGATGGGCACTAGAAGCAAGACACACCATGGTGAGCAACAGTGAGACTATAATGGCATACACACAGACCATGGAGGAAAATGGGAGGGGGTATGGGGCAGCTAACTGACCACACAGGGAAGGTGGCAGGGGCCGTAGCAGCACAGAAGACCATGCATGGCAAGCGGGAGGGTTAGTGGCAGCACAATGGCCATGATGGGTAAGACGGAGGGGGCAGGGGCATGCACAAAAGAGCATGGAGGACAGAAGGGAGGGGTATGAGCTGGGCACAGACAAGAAAGTTCAGGGGAAGGGGCCTCACAACAGACCAGGGAGGGCAGAAGGGTGTGGCAGTAAAATGGACCATGGAGGACAGGAGGAAGGGGATAGAGGCATGGAACGTGGACAGGCAGGGTGGAGGTGGCAGGGAGAGGTTACAGTCATCTAACAATGCTAGGCAGGTGGGAGGGGAGTGGCAGCTCAACAGAACACTCAGAGCAGATAGGGGGGCAGGTCAATGGAACATGGTGGGCAAAAAGGATTGAGCAAGGGCATGCACACAGACATTGGAGGGCAGGGGGAAGAAGAGTAGGGGCAGCAAGCTAAGCACCGAGGCTGAGCAGGAGGTCAATGACGGGGCATAGAATTGGGCAATGGAGGACAGGAGAAGTGGACTGGGACATCATGCTAATTGGAGGGCAGTGGCAGCACATCAGACCATGCATGGCCGGAGGGAGGAGGCTAGTGCATGGATTCAGACAACAGAGGATGGGGAGGAGGTGGATGGGGCTAACTGTTCAGAGAAGGCGGGAAGGCCAGTGGTAGAACAACGGCCACACAGGGCTGTAATAAGGGAGCAGGGACATGGACAATGAGGAGGGGAGACAGGAGCAGCAAGCACAATGCCAGGCCAGGCCCTGCTTCCAACTCCCCACCATCCATTGTGATATGCATCTTACTGAACGTTAAAAAAACTAGAAATTTGCTGAAAAAAACAAAGATTACAGGGACGTTATAGTTAGACTCATACACAACCAGTGAAATTCAGCAGTTATAGTTACCTGAGCTAACTATAACATACGCCCCCGCAATGTACTGCTAATGACCTCAGACATTACATCATTCATGACATGGTCAGTTACATCACTCATGACATCATTCATGACATCTGAAATGAGCTGTGAATGGAATGGAACTAAAATCGGTAGAACATTATTTAGGGATAGTGTGTGTATATTAAAACCATAGGTTTCAGGGGCGTTATAGTTAGGAATTATCATTTAAAAACCTTTGAAATTCACTAAAAAAACAGATGTTTCAGGAACGTTATAGTTAGAAATTAGCATTTAAAAAACCTCAGAAATTCACTGAAAAAACCACAGGTTTCAGGGACGTTATACTTAGTTGGACATTTCACTCGTACAAAACCAGAGAAATTCGGCCGTTATTGTTAGTTGTGCTAACTATAACTCGTGCCCCCGCAATGCACTGTTGATGACGTCACATATTACATCACTCATGACATGGTCAGTGACATCACTGATGACATCTCAAATGACATCACTGATGACATCACTCATGACATCATGCACATGATCATCTCATGCACCTCTTCACACCCTAATATAACATTTGATACAACCCCTCTAAAATACAGACTACCATTCTCGAAACCATAGGCACACCATGTCATGAGTGATGTAATATGTGACGTCATCAGCAGTGCATTGCAGGGGCGTGAGTTATAGTTAGCTGAACTAACTATAACAGGGGAATTTCTAGCGTTTTGTACGAGGGAAATGTCCAGCTAACTATAACGCCCTTGAAACCTAGGGTTTTTTCAGTGAATTTCTAAGGTTTTTTAAATGCCAATTCCTAACTATAACGCCCCTGAAACCTTTGGTTTTTGCAGTGAATTTCAAAGGTTTTTTAAATGCCAATTCCTAACTATAACGTGCATGAAAACTATGGTTTTTTCAGTGAATTTCAAAGGTTTTTTAAATGCTAATTCCTATCTATAACTTATCTCTAAAGATATCATGTTTAATGATTTTGATTGGGTTTCTATATTTTTCCAATTCAGTGTGTCAATTTCATTAATTATGTTTTTGTTAAATACTTTTTATCACCATTTTTTAAACTTATTTTTTCAATTAATTCTTTTAAAAATTAAAAAATACTATTTGAATTTAATGGGTTTTTCAAACATATTTTTATATATTTTTCAAAATATTTTTTTAACTATATGTTCAAAACTTTATTTTATATATTTTTTTCCATGTTTTTGGATCCGCGCACCCAACGCAAGAGGATCCGTGCACCAAACGTGATAGGATGCGAGCACCCTACGCGCATTTCGCCGTTTTTAAAAAAAAAAGGGGGCCCCAGGGGGTCCTTCTGGGACCCCCTAAGCTCCGCTCCTACCCTGAAAGTTTTGTGGTGATTCGTCAAGCGGGCCGAGAAAAAAAGGGGGGTCCCAAAACGCGTTTTCCCCATGCAATTTCCCATAGGATCTGTTGTTGAAGCTACAGCCCGAACCGCTAAACGGAATGACACCAAATTTGGTAAAGAGGTAGTCCTCAGTTCAGACTCGTGCCTTTTGCATAAATGGTGTGAATCCGTTCAGTAGTTCCTGAGAAAATTAGAGTTAAAAGTACATAAATATCTATGGCCGTGGAGGATCCGCGGAGCGTACACGCACCGTACCCACACCCTCCCCGAACCGAGCGCGCACCCTCCCGATCGCGAGCTGAATGCTAATTGGCTGTCGAGTGTCTCTCTACATTCGAAACCAGGAACTGTTGGCGGCCATTTTCTGCCTCGGTAGAAGCGAGGCTGAAGAAGAAAGGGGAATAAGTGTGTAAAAGATATAAAGGGGGCAGAGTGGAAATACTCTGACCCTCTAGAGGTGCTTAGGGGGTCCCAGAAGGACCCCCTGGGGCCCCCTTTAGAAAAAAAAACGGCAAAATGCGCGCACAGTGCGCGCATCCTATCGCGTTGGGTATGCGGATCCACGGAATTTTTTTTTAAAAAGACAAGAAATTATTGGTTGTATGACTACTTTGTACACTGAAAGGTAGGGTGTATATTTCTGTTTTTTAAAGGTATGATTCTTATTGGTTAACAAAAACAGATTGTAAGGAACATTATATATGATTAGCTGATAAGTTGAAAAGTGAAGCACACTTCCTCTCTTGTGTAGGAACATTGTGTGCTGAACTTCTGACCTGTGTGCTTAGTGCAGTGTTCCATGACCTGTTTCTATGGTAACAGGCAGAAGGCAGATTGGGGGAAGGGTTGAAATGTCTTTCAGTTGGAAAGGGTTGGAATGTTTAACCAATAGAAATCTGTGTTTGCTTTTGAGTTTATGCGTGAAGGATTGTGATTTGATGTTTACATGTATATGTGTGGAAAATGAAAGGGAAACTTTTCCATTCTTTTTTTGCTGAGAGGTGCACAGTGCAGAGATTCTGTAAGAGAAAATATGGTGAGTGACTGATATACTTCTTAATCTACAAAAGAACTTGAAAGATGAGTTATTTAATTGTGAGGGGATGTATGTAGACTATTTTGATTTTAATCAGACTAATGTATTTCTCCTGCTAAAGTGTAGGGAGTACTTTTTTTCTCTACAATCTTATTGACATTGTGTGTGCATGTAGAAACCATTCTGTGATAAGCATTTGTGTTTTTCATGTGTTTGCAGACAGATAACTGTGCTGTTTTTATATTTTGGTAGAATTAGAAACCAGTCATTGTTTATGAATTTGTGAAATGAGTTATGTTATGTTTCTATACTAAAATGTAGTACTACTTCTAGATGAAGAAATGTGTTTTGGTATAGTGCAAGGGATAGTGTTGTTTGTCTAGAATCACACAGTGAGTCTGTGTGCATTTGGGAACCACTGTGAGAGAAGCATTTGGTAACATTGTGTATTTGCTGACAGATAACTGTTTTAACCTGTCATGTTGTGAAGTTTTAGTAGCATTAGAAGACAGTTATGGCTTATGATTTGATTAAATGAGTCAGGCTTTGACAGAAAAGTGCAGTCCTGAAATATGTAGATTGTGTGCAGTTCCCTTACTACTTGCACTGTAGTGAAGGAGTTTTGGTAAACTCCTAGGGATAGTGGTGCTTGTCTAGAATCACAGTGTGAGTTAGTGTGTATTTGGGATCAGTGTGAGAGAAGCATTTGGTGACATCATGTATTTGCTGACAGATAACTTTTTTAAAACCTGTCATGTTGTGAAGTTTTAGTGGCATTAGAATCTAGTCTTTGCTTATGCGTTGATTAAATGAGTCATGCTTTGACACTGATGTGCTGTACTTAAATATGTAGATTGTGTTCAGTACCATTAACTCTTCTAGACTAGTGAATGAGTTTTGGTAAACTCCTAGGATAGTGTTGATTGTCTAAAATCACACTGTGAGTCTGTGTGCATTTGGGTAAGGATTGTGAGAGAAGCATTCGGTAACATCGTGTTTTTGCTGACAGATAACTGTTTTAAAACCGGTCATGTTGTCAAGCTTTAGTAGCATTAGAAGCCAGTCTTTGTTTATGCTTTGATTAAATGAGTCAGGCTTTGACACAAAAGTGCAGTCCTGAAATATGAAGATTGTGTGCAGTTCCCTTACCACTTCCACAGTAGTGAATGATTTTTGGTAAACTCCTAGGTATAGTGGTTGTTGTCTAGAATCACACTGTGAGTCTGTGTGCATTTGGGAACCACTGTGAGAGAAGCATTTGGTAACATTGTGTATTTTTTAGCAGATAACTCTTTTAAAACCTGTCATGTTGTGAAGTTTTAGTAGCATTAGAAGCTAGTCTTTGCTTATGCATTGATAAAATGAGTCAGGGTTTGACACTAAAGTGCAGTACCATGTACTATTCTGTTCACTGTGGCAGAACTGAAAACTTAAAAGTTTTACCTAAGCACTGTCCTAGAAGTAGTCTGATTATTTAGTCAGTTTCTAAGTACCAAATAGATTGCTTCAAATGTCTATGCAGTATGCATGTAGTGTTCTAACATACTATACACTTGTCTTTTACACCTTCAATTCCCTAGTCAGTATCCATACACTTCCAGGAAACACCCTGTCACTCCCTTTGCAGTCCTCTAGAGACCCATTCAACAGCATGTACTAATCCATTCACTGTGCCAAACCCCAAACTCTTATAAATTCACCAAGACACTCTCTTTCCAGTATTCTAATGATTCAGTCACTGCCTAAGTATTCATGCACTGAGCCAGGTCTTAGCACATGGACTTCTTCAACCCCCTATCCACTATGCATGCAGTCCTCTAACCACCTACACACTTGTCTTTCACACCTTCAATTCTCCAGTCAGTATCCATTCACTTCCAACAAACACCCTGTCACTCCCGTTGCACTCCTCTTGTGACCCATTCAGCATCATGTACTAATCCATTCACTGCGCCAAACCCTAATAAATTCACCCAGGCACTCTCCTTGCAGTACTCTAATCATTCAGTCAGTACCCAAGTACTCATCCAGTGACCCAGGCCTTAGTATATGGACTGCTTCAAACCCCTATCCACTATGCATGCCGTCCTCTAACCACCTACACAATTGTCTTTCACACCTTCAATTCCCTAGTCAGAATCCATACACTTCCAGGAAACACCCTGTCACTCCCTTTGCAGTCTTTAAGTGACCCTTTCAGCGTCATGTACTAATCCATTCACTGTGCGAAAACTCAAACACTTATAAATTCACCAAGATACTATCTTTGCAGTACTCTAATCATTCAGTCAGTGCCTAAGTATTCATGCACTGAGCCAGGCCTTAGCACAAAGACTGCTTCAAACCCCTATCCACTATGCATGCAGTCTTCTAACCACCTAGACAATTGTCTTTCACACTTTCAATTTCCTAGTCAGTATCCATACAGTCCAGCAAACATCTTGTCACTGCCTATGCACTCCTCTAGTGACCCATTTAGCACCAAGTACTAATCTATTCCCTGTGCGAAAAGCCTAGCACTTACAAATTCACCTAGGCACTCTCCTTGCTGTACTTTAATCATTCAGTCAGTTCCCAAGTAGTCATGCAGTGAGCCAGGCCTTAGCACATGGACTGCTTTAAATGCCTATGCAGTATGGATGCAGTCCTCTAATCACCTACACAGTTGTGTTTCACACCTTCAATTCCCTAGTTAGTATTCATACTCTTCTAGCAAACACCCTGTCACTCACCCAGTGTGTCTCCTTATAGTACTGTAATCATTTAGTCAGTTAGCATGTAGAGTTTTAGTGAGGTAGGCTTTAGGGCATGAACTGCTTCAAAGTAGTATGCACTATGCATGTAGTGTTTTAACCATCGTCACACTTGTGGTTCAGGGACATAGTTTCTTAGTCAGTATTTATATAAAATGTGTTCGTACAGTAATGGAATAGTATAATTTTGAAAGTTATTAATATACATTTATTTGTGATTCTTTTTTACAGATACAGAATAGGAGTGTTTCTCATCTGTTTGCACTCTTCTCGTGCAAGATTGTTCGGATGAAGGGTCCTTAGGTGTTTTATCATACTTGCCGTGCCGTATGAGTATTTCTTGTTAGAATCCCCTCGTGACAGAACTCTTTTGCAAATCTTGCACGTGACCAAGGTGGCATTGGTCTTTTTTTGCCCCTTGGGAAAAGTAAAACATTTCCTCACCACTGAAGAAAAACGTTGTGGGCGTGGTGCCTTCTGCAAAAAAAAATCCTCAGATTCGATAAATATTTTAAAGCGGCAACATTTACAGTTTTTGTAAGTTAAACTTATAAAATTTTGTTAGCTGTATGCATTTTATATATCTGTGATTTGTTTCTTGTGGTATTTTGTTGAGAATAGCATGTTGTTTTTTTTTTAACAATCTTTCTGATTTTCCAGGTCTGTCGTCGACATCCATGGTCCCCACAGGAGTGTTCCGCCTTGTTGTTTTGTATTATTTTTTTTTTTTTTTTGAAACCGTTTATTACAAGACTCAAAAATATACAAGTATGGGCCTACAACCTTCCGGCCGGCCGCTAGCAATGAAAGGAGCATACGATATACATTTATAAAACACATGGTGCCGTGGCCGAGTATGCACAGGAGGTAACATCGTTGCGAGCCACACTATCCAGACCCCACTATACGGTTCCATTTTAAACTTAAAGAACAACAAATACAAACAAACCCACAAGGCAATCCTCAATCGGAAATAGCAACACGTGCTCCCCTAGAGGGGGGATCCTAGCCATCCATAGGAATCTCAAGAGGGGGGAGAGATCAGAACTAGGGCTGGGTACACCTAATGCCCAGGGTTTTGTATTATTTTTGATACATTTTGTTTATTAGTTTATCATTCATATATATGTTAATAAAAAAATAAAGATTGAAAATAGTTTATCGTTTACATATTTATGATTATAAAAAATAAAGTTTGAAAAAAAAATTAATACCGTTTTTGGTTGTTCTCTTAACTGCTGTGTGACTCTTTCTTGTTCTTATTACTGTTATTTGATGGAGTCCACCATGGTGTTAAATTTTGGGGCACTTATCGCTGGAATACTGGTGATATCTGCAGTTTGCACCAACTTCTGAATAGTGTGTTAGATTTATCTCAACTTTACTTCCGTTAAAGTGCTGATAATGAAATGGAGACTAGCCGTTCCCGTGCAAAAAGACACGAGGTGCACCTTTCCGATTGATTCTAAATACCAAAATCCTGTATTGAATTGCACTGAGGTATTGGCTGCACTTACAGTGTACACACAAAATCTATTAAGAAATCTCATTGTATTTATATTGATTGGGAATAGTGCATCAGGTGCCCGGATCTTGACGAGATACACTGCTCAGTTCGTATATTGTTCTGCACACAAAAAAAATCACATCACAACTTTCACACCAATTGCAATGCGAAACAAATTCCGGTGATAAGACACGTTAGCACCAGGGATTTTACACCTGCTTTCTGCTGGTGTTAAGTAGGACAGCTACCTGCACCATGAAAGGGAACACAGCCAAGAGCTGCACCAGAACACCCACAGGTGCCATAGAGTCAATGAGCATGATACAGGGATACCCATGAGGGCCAGAAGACTCATCTCAACAACTCCAGGACCGCCAATGCCCCCCAAACCCACATCTTAGCAAGTGTGTCCCTGTGGTCATTGTCTTAGCATGATAGGCACGAGCCCTGCAACATCACAGTGTGCTGTCACCTCAGCGTTGGCAGTGAGCCTGGACGTGTAGCTATGCACGCATCCTCCTGCATGCACAACTGGCGTGCGCTGGTCTGGGGTTCACAGGTCAGTGCAGGGGTGTGCCTATCCGGCAAGGGGAACGGGGTGTCTCGGACATGTCCGTGTACAGGAAGTGCGGTAAGTGTGTCTCTGTGTTCTGGTGTGGCCTGCTACAAGAGCCGCAGCAGTCGATGTTGTAAAGTGGCATGCACCACCTCTAAACGGCACTGTGATGGTGTAGTTGGAATGTAGCAGGACATGCGCAAATAGGCATTACAATGGTGTGCCGTACGAGTGCACGAGATACAACAGCGCACCGTACAAAAGTGTGGGGGCTTGTGGGAGGGAGGAGCAGCCGTTTGGCAACATAACACACAGTGAACTCGACCATGTGCCACATGCTGGGCATCTCATCCATGATGAACACGGTCGCAGACATCCCACAACACCAACGACTGGCCTTTGTACACATCCTGTATGAATGCAGCGTGGTTTTCACTTCTATGCTCGTTCAGTGGTGTGATGTTGGCGGGTTCTGTGACTTGTGCTCCTTGTTGGTGTGTTTCATTTTGGCCATTGTTAGTCTATATGTGTGTTGTACTTAAATGTGCATGTGTGCCATTCTGCCCATCTCCCCCCAATCCCCCACTCCCTGCTTCTTCCTCTTCCTGGTGCTGTTGTGTCTATAATTTTGTTGCTCCACACATAAATACATGTAACGAATACATTCTCCATTTTCTCCAATGGCTAAACTTGTCCATTTTTTGATGGGAGATAAGTTAAGTCGAGGGACTACCCATTTACCATCAGCCCTTTCGTACTCCAGCAGATCATCTGAGCTCAAAGGCTCAAAAGTGCAATTTAAATCGCCTGCAACCATAATACGATTACCTGGCGAGCAGCTGGAAATTGCCTGTTCTAAAAGCGTGATGGTGGGTGATTGATTGCCCCCCTTAGTTCCTCTGCTATAGACGTTGAACAGATCTAAAGTATCCCCACCTTTTGGGCCCCTGATAGTCAGTCTCATGATATCATGGCTTAGAAATGGGTGCATGAGAACACGACAACCTAGGGCAATGTTTACCCAGACAATCAAACCTCCTAAGGGACGCCTTCTTCCCACAGTAGTAGCTGGAATGCAATAACACGCATACCCTATTTTGTGTAGTGACACCAGACTCTAGGTCTCTTGGAAGATGCATATATCAAATCCCTCGATAAGTTCATTAAAATGAGGGACTAAGAGCTTATTTTGTAAACCTGCAACGTTCCACGATATAATCCTAAATTTACTAAACGTGGAGATCAAAGTCAATTTATCGTTTGTCAATTGGAACAGGTTCGACTGTGCCAGAGAACCAGACGCTTCAGGGCAAGCTCGAGGTTTACCTAACCCAATCTCAAATATCCTCTGGTCAGCCTCAGTGTTGACACTTAAGCCCCCATTCTCATCATTGCCCAATGCATTATCTTGTATGTCTGAACTCAGTAGAGAAGTTTGTGCAATATCTGGTAAATCTAAATTTGATAAAGAGATTTGTGAATTATCCTTGGAGCTACAGATAGTGGTATTTGGAGGCATATTAGAAGAATGGATGGACTCTAGTCAGTCGACTGCTTCTATAGATGTCCCTTGCTCTGGAGTGCCAATTGTCCCACCCCTAATGTGCGAGCGAACGCTCCTAAATTGTATG
The DNA here is from genome assembly GCF_964204655.1 of Triturus cristatus. Taxonomy (NCBI): domain Eukaryota; kingdom Metazoa; phylum Chordata; class Amphibia; order Caudata; family Salamandridae; genus Triturus; species Triturus cristatus. Next base: position 501,700,114 of record NC_140585.1, read on the forward strand.
GATGAGGCAGATGGGGGACATGTTCTAAATTCTAAGGCAAGGAGATTTTCTGCCAACTCGGTAGAACATAGTGTAAGTTCTATGTAATCGTATGTTTGCGTTGGGGATACTTTTAGATGTCCCTGCCGAAGGGAGGGTTTCTCCCGAAATGCATTGGATTGTTGACAATAAATCATGACATGGAATAAACCCCATGCTTCTGAGTGCTCTTTGGAATACGGAAAGTAATACATTGAATAAAATGAATTGAACCAAGGTGAAAAGTATAGTGAAAGTGAAAGGAGTAAAACGTTAAAGCAAAGAAAAATCAAATAAATTTGATTCATTGGATTTAATCCATTACACGGCTGTGCAGCTTTGTGGAACCGTAACAGGGACCCTCTTGAAGTTGTTATTGTTGCAGCGCAACGAGACGAGCGCGGAGAAAGTTTTGCACTCCAAAACGCTGAAATTGGTTGAATAATAATGAAGAAAAACAATGGAGCAAACCGGTGTGCATCTCATTTTCTGTGAACTCATAGCATGAACTTTTTCGTCTCTCATGAGATAGCACCCACAGTGAAAAATATTGAAGAAAAGTAAGTTGAAATAATAGCAGCAATGTAAAGGTCACTGGAAGTATGAGATGAATTACGTGCCATGCCGGAAAAGTATTTATTAAAATCTCGCAGTCATCATAGTGGAAGTTTAAGTTTTATTCAGATGAGTTTATGCCAGACATCACGGGGTAATTTGAGAAAGTTATGGAGTCGTAATTGCATGTTATTATGTAAAATAAACTGGGGGGAGGAGTATACAAAGAATTGCATTCTGGTAGAATGAGGAACTCCAAATTGAGAGCGTTAAAGAGATTGAGGTTCTCATAGGGTATCACCTGTTGTTCATTGTGGAGGGCAGGAACATATACTAATATAAGGGTGAGAGAGTTTCGAACCAGCTTGTTGGAACAATGAAGATGCGTGCTACGGCACGCTAGGAAAATGAAAAAATGGTTATCATTTTACATAGAGGTGGCCGAATGGGAATGCATTTTTAAGTAATATGATTTGTCTACATGTCATGGTAAGTTCAGATTTAAAAATGTGACCGTAATAGAACTGTGAAAATTTGGGATTTCTGTTTAAGGTAGTGAGGGGGTGAATTAAGGGTGCACCAAAACAGCTATTAAACAAAAGTGAATACCGAACGGCTTTTTAATGCATCCAATATAAAAGTGCAGCAAATGTTAATGATTAGTGGCATGTGAATGATTGATAACTGCAATTTGTGAGGTTATAGTATATTGGTAATTAATACTGGCATAAAGCGTTTAAAGATATCTATTTGTTTATACTTTTAGATGTCCCTGCCGAAGGGAGGGTTTCTCCCGAAATGCATTGGATTGTTGACCATAAATCATGACATGGAATAAACCCCATGCTTCTGAGTGCTCTTTGGAATACGGAAAGTAATACATTGAATAAAATGAATTGAACCAAGGTGAAAAGTATGGTGAAAGTGAAAGGAGTAAAACGTTAAAGCAAAGAAAAATGAAATAAATTTGATTAATTGGATTTAATCCATTACACGGCTGTGCAGCTTTGTGGAACCGTAACAGGGACCCTCTTGAAGTTGTTATTGTTGCAGCGCAACAAGACGAGCACGGAGAAAGTTTTGCACGCCAAAACGCTGAAATTGGTTGAATAATAATGAAGAAAAACAATGGAGCAATCCGGTGTGCATCTAATTTTCTGTGAACTCATAGCATGAACTTTTTCGTCTCTCATGAGATAGCACCCACAGTGAAAAATATTGAAGAAAAGGAAGTTGAAATAATAGCAGCAATGTAAAGGTCACTGGAAGTATGGGATGAATTACGTGCCATGCCGGAAAAGTATTTATTAAAATCTCGCAGTCATCATAGTGGAAGTTTCAGTTTTATTCAGATGAGTTTATGCCAGACATCACGGGGTAAATGGAGAAAGTTATAGAGTCGTAATTGCATGTTATTATGTAAAATAAACTGGGGGGAGGAGTATAAAAAGAATTGCATTCTGGTAGAATGAGGAACTCCAAATTGAGAGCGTTAAAGAGATTGAGGTTCTCATAGGGTATCACCTGTTGTTCATTGTGGAGGGCGGGAACATATACTAATATAAGGGTGAGAGAGTTTCAAACCAGCTTGTTGGAACAATGAAGATGCGTGCTACGGCACGCTAGGAAAATGAAAACCTGGGTATCATTTTACATAGAGGTGGCCAAATGGGAATGCATTTTTAAGTAATATGATTTGTCTACATGTCACGGTAAGTTCAGATTTAAAAATGTGACCGTAATAGAACTGTGATAATTTGGGATTTCTGTTTAAGGTAGTGAGGGGGTGAATTAAGGGTGCACCAAAACAGCAATTAAGCAAAAGTGAATACCGAACGGCTTTTTAATGCATCCAATATAAAAGTGCAGCAAATGTTAATGATTACCGGCATGTGAATGATTGATAAATGCAATTTGTGAGGTTATAGTATATTGGTAATTAATACTGGCATAAAGCGTTTAAAGATATGTATTTGTTTATACTTTTAGATGTCCCTGACGAAGGGAGGGTTTCTCCCGAAATGCAATGGATTGTTGACAATAAATCATGACATGGAATAAACCCCATGCTTCTGAGTGCTCTTTGGAATACGGAAAGTAATACATTGAATAAAATGAATTGAACCAAGGTGAAAAGTATGGTGAAAGTGAAAGGAGTAAAACGTTAAAGCAAAGAAAAATGAAATAAATTTGATTAATTGGATTTAATCCATTACACGGCTGTGCAGCTTTGTGGAACCGTAACAGGGACCCTCTTGAACTTGATGGAAAACCCTCAGTCCAACTTGAAAGAGGGGTGGCCCTTCCCTGCCTCTTCCTGGCAATGACAGGAAAGGATGGGCCCGCCCTTGGCTCGGGCTTCGCCCAGGTGCTGCCCACGCACGTCCCGCACTGCATGAGTGCCGTAGCGCTTTTCAGGGAGCTGTGGGCGCAGGAATGACGCTAACTCCTCACGTCTGGCTGGGGGCTGCTGGGAAATGTAGGTGATGGTGATTGCTTTGAAGCCGTTCCCCTCACGGCGATGAAGTGGGCTGCCAAGTCGTTCCCATCACGGCGATGAAATGAACAGCCAAGCGGTTTCCCTCACGGCAGATGCAAGGATCCGGTACATATATATATATGATCAGATACGTGTGATATTGAGTTAAAATAGTAAATCAGTACTGAACTATGGATATTACCCTCTAGAATATTTTGGTAGTCAATATTCTTGATACAATATTTTTAAATACAATGTTGTGATAGAAAACTCCTCAGTGTAGGCACTGTGTTTCTCCTGATCTAGTATTGCACTACCTAAAAACAGTTCGCCAATATATTGCCTGATCACCACTAAAAGAAGTATTAATTTTGCTCATTTTCTGCTGGCAGAAACAGAAATAGGAAGTTATCTTTCAGCTTGTTAAGGCTATAAAAAGAGAATACCTTTGGGGAGTATTTAAAGTGTGGGGGATGTCTTATCTGCCCTATTTAATGTGTATACCTATCTATATTTAACCTAATTGTATAAAGGTATACATTGGTTTACACTTTGAAGAGGGGAAATGGGACAACTGCCAATTTGTGACAAAAGTCCCATATCCTCTGTACTCTACATAACCCTCTTGGTCTTCTATTGAGTTTAATTGACTATTATAATGGATTGATTACTTTCATAAAAGCTTATGTGAAAGAAAAAGAGTACTTTTTGTACTTAAAGTAACAAAGAAATACTCAGCTCATCTCTCAGTCTCTCATTCACCACTTAGGCATACTTTATAAAGCATAACTCCCATTGGGAGTTTGGTGACAGTGCAGAGAGCCTCTATCTGTCAATAATCAGATGGTATTGTGCTCTATTTAATGTTCTGCTCATCTGATGACATCACTAAGCCAAACTCCTGTCTGAATGAAAACTGGATACTCCAATTTACCCCAATATGTAACCATGTCAAGATTGAGTTCTTAAGCTGATATATTAATGAAGTGCTTGTGTTTATTGTATTGTATTGTAATTGCAGTTATATATGTATGCTTGTAAATTGTTGTTCCGCTGTCCGACACGCCACCGAAATTTCCGAAACTATCCTTAGTGAATCTATTGTGAGTGCGTTCCTAACTGAAAGCAGGCTTAACAATCATTCTACGAGCATCCTGGACTTACTCTCCCCTCCAGGATATTCTATTCTCAGAAAAGATAGAATTGACAGAATTGGTGGTGGTTTTGCCATCATATTCAAAGACGAAATTCAGATCTCTCTTGTTTACATCTTCAAACACTCCACATTCAAATATCTTGAAGCTGAACTTAAAGTTCACGGCTCCCTCCCAATTTGCCTACATAATATCTACCACCCTCCCGGTGACCCTCTACCCTTCGTTGATGAGCTATCCAACCTTCTAACACAATCCTCAATATCTAACTCTAAAAATCTCTTCCTTAGAGATCTTAACCTCCATTGGAATGATACCGACGATCCTTCTATCACCCTCCTCACCAATCTCCTCGAGATCAATGACCTCATACAACTATGTCAATCCCCGACTCACTCCAAATGAGCCATTCTTGACGCTATCATCACTAATAAGGACCTGGCCTTCTTATCCAATATTATACCCATCGACTGCTCTGACCATCATCTCGTCCTGTTCACCATAGCTGCCATGGCAACTCCCCTCCCCACCAAAATCATAAAACCTAGGAAACTGACCAGAAATCTAAACCTCATCCCCCCTATAGTACTCAAGTCCAAAATCTATGCTCAACTTCTACTTATCCCTCCCTCAAAATGCAAATGAGCTTACCGAGCACTTCAATAAAGCAGTCACAGATACCCTTGACCAACTGGCCCCGATGAAATTAAGAAATCAAAGAACTATCCTGTCCAAATCATGGTTTAGCTGAGAGCTTAATAAAGAAAGACACTGAGACTGACGGAAAGAACCTGGAGACAGCATCCCTCTCCCGCACATATAGCTTTACTCAGACTAGCCAGATCATCTTGTAAGAAACACATTAAAAAAAAAAAATCATCCTTCTTCCGATCTCATCTCGATCAGGCAAAGAACAGACCCAGAGAACTGTTCAACATTGTTCGTAACCAAACTTCTTCTGCACCATCTATACCACTGGCTTCGACCACCAGATGTGAAGAAATTGCTCATTTATTCTTGGATAAAATCGCGAAGATTGAACAATCCTTCCTCCTCACTCTGATCCCTTCCACTGCCCAAATCACTCCAGACATCCCCTCTATTACCCTCTCCCCATTCCCCGCACCCTCGGATCACAATTCTCACACCACCTCCCAGCTTACTCCTTCTCCCCACTCTCACCTTTCCTTACACACCTCCTCTACAATATCCACCCATAATCTCTCTCCGCATTTACCCATTTCCCCTCCTCTTGAAACCAATCACACTAACTGGTAACTCAAAAACAATGCTTCCTGGCATAATTTCCACCCAGTATCCGAACATGATTTCTTTAACATCATTTCTAAACTTAAACCTTCCTCCCACACCAAAGACCCCCTCCCATCTAACCTAGTCCAAGACCTTCAACACATCATCACCCCATCCTGGACCTCTATCATTAATACCTCCTTGGCCTCGAGTTGTGTCCCCACCTCCCTTCAACTTGGACAAATCACCCCCATTCTTAAAAACCTTATGGCTGATCCCAATGATCTTAACAATCTCCGCCCCATCTCTAACCTCTCCCCTGCTTTCCAAAGCCCTTGAAATATGTGTCCTACTCCAATTAGATAAACAGCTTCATAAATTCAACTTACTGGACCCCCTACAATCTTCAGGAAAGGCTGCAGCACTGAAACTGCTATGCTCAACATTGTCGGCGACATACACCATTCCCTTGACAATGGCGAGACCTGCCTACTAATCCTCCTTGATCTCTCAGCTGCATTCGATACGGTCAATCATGCGGCTCTACTTAATGTTCTCAGAGATCATTTCGGCCTTAATGGCACGACTCATATATGGTTCGTCTCCTACCTCCAACACCGATCACAGCAAAATAAATACTCAACTGCCTATCTAACTGCACTCCGGTCTCCCTTGGAGTTCCCCAAGGATCTATCCTCTCTCCCTCTCTCTTTAACCTTTTTATGGAACCCCTCACCCTCATACTTAAACAAGCTGGGATCAACTAACACCTCTATGCCGATGATACCCAAATCTACCATAAGATCAAAACCCACACCGATATCTTACACCTCAATAACACTCTCACCAAGATTCAATCCTGGTTCCAATTAAATCATCTCAAACGTAACCCCCAAAAAACTGAAATCATTCTCTTCTCCCCTAAAAACAACCTCCTACCCATTCAATCCTGAATCTCTAACCTCAATGCCCTCAATTGCTCCCTATCCCTTGCCAACTCAGTAAAATCCCTGGGTATCTCCCTTGATACTAACCTAAACCTCAATGTTCACATTAAAAACTCTGCTAAAGGAACCCTCTAACCCCCCCATCATCTAAAGAAGATTAAAGCCTTCATCCCCACTGAAGATTTTAAGCTTGATGTCCAATCTATTGTCCTATCGCGCATTGATTATGGCAACGCCATCCTCACCGGAATCCCCAAAATTCACCTTGCTCCGCTTAAATCTGTGCTCAACCTTGCAGCAAGGCTCATCACCGACTGCAAGTGCTTCGACCGCATCTCCCTTTCCTTAAAACCCTTAAATGGCTCCCCATCGAAGGCAGGTCTGCCTACAAAACTGCTTGTATAACACATAAAGTCTTTCACCAAAATACTCCGACATACCTCACCAACAACATCTGCAAAGCAGGCAACACAAGACCCCTAAGAAGCTCTAACGCTCTCCTCCTAGTCCCTACCTTGCTAAAAAAGAAATCCACTCAGTGTCGCTCCTTTTCTGGAAACGGCCCAATCATCTGGAATGCCCTTCCAAAAGACCTACGTTGTAACCCCTCCTTCTCCAGCTTCAAAACAGACCTCAAATTACACCTCCTCCATAAATTTTGGGGTGTCTAACCTATGACTTGATCCAATGCCTAATGTCTTATCTGCCCTTCTCCCCTTCTAATCTCCCTGCCCCTCCTTTTCCTCTCTTTTTTTACATTCTTTCTCCTCCCCCATCCCCTTGCCCCTGCATCCTACTGGTGCTGATTTCCCTCCTACCCTCCTCCCTCCTCCTCTATCTCTCTCAGTTTTCTTTCTCTCCCGTCCCTTCCCTCCAAAGTTGTCCCCTTTGCCTCTCTCCTCCCTGTCTGCTCATCTAACCTCCCACCCCCAGCTGTCCACCTGCCTTTCCCCTTTTTCACGTCACCACTCTAAACATGATCTCCCACATCTTAATAGCACTGATGTATATTGCCTTGACTCTCTCTGTTGGTGTTCTGTAATGTTTGTTGACTTAAGCAGTTCTTAGTTTTTTAACATGTTGATTTGTTTTACTGTTGATTCATTGTTCCGCTATATGACCTCTTTCCTACCCTTGTAAAGCGCTCTGATACCTCTGGGTCCAGCCAGCGCTATATAAAACTTCTAAAATTAATAAAATAAAATAAATAGCGCTTACTACCCCTGATGACGCATTGAAGCGCTTTTTCGTCGAGTAGTACGCTACTCCGGAACCCATAAAAGAGTAGTGTTGAACTAGTAAAGTGAATACATGAAAGTAATTAGAGTAGTGGATATATTATTCAGTTATTTGGATTGAGAAGGATAGTAGAGGGATAGAAGAGGGGGAAAGGTTTGCATTCATAAAGTGCTTGCTACCCTTGATAGGTGTTGAAGCGTTTTGTCGGCGAGCAGCACTCTACTTCGAAACTCATAAAGGATTAGTGGTGAATTACTACAGTGAAAATATGAAAGGAATTTGAGTGGTGGATATGTTAGTTATTTGGATTGAGAAGGATAGTGGAGGGATAGAGAAGGGAAATAGGTTTGCATTTATATAGCGTTTGGTATCTCTGATGGGGTATTGAAGTGCTTTCCAATACTTTCTTTCCACAATATCCCATAATATTTTGTCATGTAATAAGTGTCTGAGATTCTTGCTGGACTGCTAACTTGTATTTTATCCCCCTCAAAATCCGAAGTGGTCACACCCTTCTGCTGGTCTTCCAAATGTAACTTCAGCTCTCACAGTCCTTATTAGCACAGCTAAAACTTCAAATCACACCACGACTCTTCACCACACTGCAATGGCACCCGCATTGCTCTCAAGGACTCCTGCCTAACTTGAATGCATGTCTACTTCTCTAAGCTTTACTTCCTTAAAGAACAATTCAAATGTATCTAAGAATTATAAACTCTACAAGTTAAAGGCCAATTCACCTAAAATCTTCAACAGGAAAAAATTTAAAGACCCTAGTGTGGGAAAGGTCTTGTCTAATTCCTCGGAGTAAGAAAGCTATCATTACAGATATTAGAATAACTCTGCCCACTTCCAGCCATCAATTACTCCTTAAATATGTTTAGCCAAAAATATCTAGGGGCATGTCACCAACAAACTGCGATAAACATCGCAGAGTGCACATAGAGCAAATTTGTATAAAACCCGACTATCGCCGAGATAATGCGTTATCATCAACGCTTATCTCCACGGCGATAAAAATTCCGGGGATAGCGGCGTAATGAGGGCACATCACTGGAAATCCAGCGATGCAACTACAGCGCTAAGGGAATCCTTGTTAATAGGGACATGTGGACTTAGGCTTAGAATCCACCTCCCATTATAAATATAGCTAAGTCTGACATTTTGCAGACGTTAGCTGATGGCGATATCCTCGGTTGGGTATCAGGGTCTGGCTTGATGATACTGCGATGTGCAGTTAGCGACTTTTCCAGGGTTGTTTTCAGAGGGAACGCATAGGGAACGCCTACTTTGCATGTGATTAGCGATAATTATCACTGACATGCAAAGCGGCAATGACGTGGGCGCTATTGCCAGTAAGCCATCGCTAACAGCTGTTAGCGACAGCTTGCTGTAGGGTGATAAAAATATCGTCGCTTTAGGAGCAAAAAGTGCCGCTAAAGCGGCGATATTGCCCTTGATGATATGCCCCCTAGTTTTTGTAGCACCCCTTCTTGTTATTTTAATTCTTCTGAATTAAGTGTGTCTCTTTTATTTAGTTGTTTTTCCGTGGTTCATTCAATTACTGCTTAACATTTATGACATGATAGAATATGCACACAATTTCCCCTGTGGCTAGAATCCAGCTGTACATAAGCTTTTGTTAAAAAAAAATAATAATAATAGCCATGAAAAGCTGCACAAGTGGACTTCTACGCCATATGGAATATGTCAAGGCAAGTAGGCTTCCCCATTGTTGAACTTTGCCACTAAAAATTTCAGAATTAGCACTCTTGTAGTATGTTTAAGGATGATAGAAGAATACAGGAGACTCAATAGGGAACATATTAAGGGGATCACATATAATTAACTAGACCTGCCAGATCAATAAAGTAGAGTGATCATTAAGCGAAATTGGCCACGTCTAAGGATTGCCTTTCAAATAGTTCTTCTGCAATGTTTTATTGCAAAAACAATTGTCATGAGAAATCTTATGATGGGGACATATTTTAAAGAAATATAGGAGCTCAAGAAAACAAGATCTTATGTACATCATTGGGTAATCATTACAAATGACATTTGCAATTGATCACATGGGCAGGTATAGACAGCAGATTGGGTCTAACAAGAAAACAACTTTAGGAAGTTGCTAGGGCTAGGCCAGTAGTCATAGAAGGATCTACAACCACAAGCTGCCCTGCCTATTATCACCTAGTGACCTTATTTATGAGGCAAGTAAAATACCAGAACACGTACCAGGGTAAACTACATGGAAGCACTTGAAAATATACACATTAATAAACGGAAGACAATGTGAATATTTTTTTTAAATATAGATGTGTTTTATTCAATGTGAATAACCACTAAAGGTATTGAAGGTACCTGCATATACATAAGACATACATTTACTATTTTCCACATTCTAAAAAGATAGGTAAAGTAGAATTGTATTCTAGGTTAAAATTTGGTTAAACCAAGAAGTGAATTAGTGCTTTACAGTAGTTATGTGGAAATTGTATAAAGCAGAGGTAAGGGTTTGCGCCATGGCATGAGTGAAACATAAAGGAAATTAAGAGATAGAGTAGTTGGAAAAACAGAAAGGACTTGTTGAATTGGAGTGTAGGTATGTCTGGTGGGCCTGGGCCTGGGCCGAGTCCCAAATGGCCCGGGCAGGCTGCAAAGGCCCAACTCACAAGAGTTTAGAAGAGATCATAAAACCAGCAAATTGACAATGTGAGTAAGTAAATATCCTATTGCTTACCGGTAATCTTCATTACTCCTGGTCCCGTTGTCCTGGTCCCATTCCTGAACAAAGTGGAGATGACCATCTCCGCGACAGAAAAAAAAAACACCCACTGGGATTACAGAAGCGGTACAAGCCCAGCATGAAGCCTGAATATACCAAGCCAATAACCAGAAGGCGGGCCGCCTGGGAGGGAGGGAGTGGCCTAAGGAATGGGACGAGGACAACGGGACCAGGAGTAATGAAGATTACCGGTAAGTAATAGGACATTACCGCCAGGTCCCTCCTGTCCTCGTCCCATTCCTGAACAAAGTGGAGAATACCAAAGCAAACAGCCCGGCCTTCCGGACACCCACCAACGCCAGGGGCACCAGACCGAAAATAACGGCACCCAACAGAAGCAGAACGGAGCCCACAAGAAAGAAGAAAACGCAGGCAGGAGCACACAACCAGCCACGCCCCCAACCAAGCCGAAAGAGCAGAGACCCCAAAAATAAGCAGGGGATGACCAAGAAAGGACCACAAAAGTGCACAAGACCCTCCAGGCATGCCAGAAGGAGGCCCCGCACCCAGATCCAAGCCCCAAGGGAACATCCAGTGGGGCAGAAACAAAGCCCCCCCCCCTGAGCGACCAGGGGAAGGGAGCCCAGGAGAAGCGGAAGCGCCCCAACGGAGCAACAAAGCCAGGAAGTGCAACCGACCTGGGAGAAAACCCGCCAAGGGCGAAGCCCACAGCACCGGGCACCACCAGGCAGCCGCCCCACCAGGGACAAAACAGTCCAACTCTGCCCATCACCCGAGCCCACACGAGAGCAGGCTGAACAGGAAGGAACACAGCAGGGGCAAGACAGAGAGCGAAACCCCCAGAGCAGGGAAGAAGGCGACCCATAGCTGCACGAACCCACAAACGACCACACCAAAAGGCGAGGGGAAGGGAGATGAGACCAAAAAGGCACACCAAAGCAAGAGAACAATGAATGATACGACCAACCACAGGACCAACTCCAACACACCAGGGGAAACCACCAGCAGAGCCGCAAAGACCGAAGAGGGCGGAACCAGACAAGTAAACAGGCACCGACCCAGAGGAGCAACTAGGAAGAAAGGGGCCAAGGAACACAAGCAAGCACCCCCTCACCCCCACAGCCGACAACAGCAGCAACAGGGAACCTGGAGGCACAGAAACCCCACAGAAGGCCAGGGCTACAGGGCAGGAATATCCAGCGGCCAACCCCAGCGGAGACACCGGACAGCCGCAGGAAAAGGCCACCACACCAGGAGAAGAACCTGGGGTCAGGAACCCGCCAAGCGGCCAGGCCCGAGCCACAACCTCAAAAGCAGGAGACACAGGGACACGAACCCAGCAACCCGTCCAACAGAGGCCAGGGAGAGCAATGCAGAGCAACCCAAAGCAGACCCCGCACAAGACCAGCACACATCCAAGAGAGAACAACAGAGGGCCGAACCCGGAACCAGGGAAACAAAACCCCAAAACCGGGAAGGAGGAACCTCCACCAACCAGGAGCCGATCCACTGGCCAGGAGGACAAAGGAAGACACCAAAGAACTACCCAAGGTGAACCCCAAGAGGAGCCGCAGAAGGGCAAAACAGGCAGGACAAACCAGGAGGCCAACAGGCCAACAACGCAGGCGGCACAGAAACACCCAAGAAGTCAGCCGGACAAACCGACAGGCCAGCCAGCCAGGAGGCCCACAACACGGCGCCACCAGAACCCGGAAAGAGAGGCAAATCAATCAAACATTTGTAGAGCGCGCTACTCACCCGTGAGGGTCTCAAGGCGCTAGAGGGGGTTGGTGATAAAGAAGCTACTGATCGAACAGCCAGGTCTTGAGAAGTCTCCAGAAGGTCAGCAGGTCTTGGGTCTGTCGCAGGTGGATGGGGAGGGTGTTCCATGTCTTGGCGCCTAGGTGGGAGAAAGATCTTCCACTGTTGGTTGTTCGTGGATACGTGGGACGGTGGCGAGGGCGAGGTCAGCGGAGCGAAGCTGGTGGTTCGGGGTGTAGAAGGTGAGTCGTTCATTGAGGTATACTGGTCCGGCGTTGTGGAGTGCCTTGCGAGCATGGGTGAGGAGCTTGAAGATGATCCTCTTGTTGACCGGGAGCAAGTGCAGGTCTCTCAGGTGGGCGGTGATGTGGCTGTGGCGAGGGATTCTGAGGATGAGGCGTTTTGTATGCATTGGAGTCTTTTTGGGAGTTTGGCAATGGTTCTCGCGTAGAGGGCATTGCTGTAGTCCAGCCTGCTGCTAACGAGGGCTTGGGTGACCGTTCTTCTGATTTTGGTGGTGATCCATCTGTAGATCTTGCGGAGCATGCAGAGGGTGTTGAAGCAGGAGGAGGAGATAGCATTGAATTGCTGGGTCATAGAGAGTGTTGAGTCCAGGATGAACCCCAGGTTGCATGCGTGGTTGGTGGGTGTCGGGGCATCCTCCAACGTGGCTGACCACCAGGAGTCGCCCAATGCACAGGGGGTGGAGCCCAGGATGAGGACCTCTGTCTTGCCAGAGTTCAGTTTCAGACGGCTGGTCTTCATCCACTCGTGAAGGTTGGATTTGGCAGTGGCCGAGTCCTTGGTGAGGGAGAGGATCAGCTGGGTGTCATTGGCGTACGAGATGATGTTGAGGTGGTGTGCTCAGACGATGTTGGCGAGCAGTGCCATGCAGATGTTGAAGAGGGTCGGGCTGAGGGATGATCCTTGGGGTACGCCGCAGGTGATTGTGGTGGCTTTGGATCGGAAAGGGGGAGGCGGACTCGCTGGGTTCTGCCGGTGAGGAAGGAGGTTATCCAGTTCAGGGTTTTGTCACAGATCCCTGCGTCGTGGAAGCGTGTGTGCAGGGTGTGGTGGCAGACAGTGTCGAAGGCGGCTGAGACGTCCAGGAGGATGAGGGCCGCTGTTTCACCATTGTCCAGCAGGGTTCTGATGTCGGTGGCGGCGATGAGGGCGGTTTCGGTGCTGTGATTGCTGCGGAAGCCGGATTGGGAGGAGTCCAGGATGTTGTCTCCTCCGGGAAGTGGGTCAGCTGTCTGTTGGCGGTCTTCTCAATGACTTTTGCTGGGAACAGGAGCAGGGAGATGGGTCAGAAGTTCTTGAGGTCCTTTGGGTCTGCTTTGGTTTTCTTGAGTAGGGCATTGATCTCGGCGTGTTTCCAGCTCTCCAGGAAGGTGGCAGTTTCAAAGGAGCTGTTGATGATCTTCCAGAGTTGGGGTGCGATGATGGAGCTTGCTTTGTTGAAGATGTGGTGGGGCAAGGGTCAGAGGGTGATCCGGAATGGATGGTGTTCATGATTTTGATGGTGTCTTCTTCGTTGACGTTGTTCCAAGAGAGCAGGAGGGCGGTGTGTTTGGTGGGTGTTGAGTCGGGGGTGTCGGCGTCTGTAGTCGGGGGCTGGGTGTCGAAGCTGTCGTGCATGTCTGCGATCTTGCGGTGGAAAAAGGTGGCTAGGGAGTTGCAGAGCTCTTGCGACGGCCGGATGCTGTTGGAGCTGGAGCTGGGGAGGCGAGTTCTTTCACGATGTTGAAGAGCTCTTTGCTGTTGTGTGCGTTGTTGTCGATGCGTTCCTTGAACGAGGTCCTTTTGGCGGATCGGCTGAGTTGGTGGTGCTTGAGTCTGGCGTTCATGAGGGCTGCGTGGCTGTCTGGTGTCTGGTCTTGACGCCACTGCTTCTCGAGTCTTCTGAAGGTTTGCTTGGAAGTCTGGAGGTCGGCGTTGAACCAGGTGGCTCTCGTGTCGGTGCGCCTGTTAGAGGGTTTTCTGATTGAGGTGAGGGTGTTGGCGCAGTCGTCGATCCATTGTATGAAGTTGTGGGTCGCTGCGTTGGTGTCCGTGGGCTCGGGTCTCGGGTGAGACTGGTGAGGAGCTGGTCTTCGGTGACTTTGTTCCAGCTGCGGTGTGGGATTCATTGGCTGTGCGTGGTGTGTTTCTCGAAGGAGAAGTGGATGCAGTGGTGGTCGGTCCAGAGGAGTTCGGTGGTGTGGCTGAAGGTGACGTGGTTGCTGGCAGAGAAGATGGGGTCGAGTGTGTGTCCGGCAGAGTGGGTGGGTGTTGTGATGTGCTGTTTGAGTCCGAGATTGTCGATCAGGGTTGTGGAGTTGCTGTCGTTGGCATTCTCGAGATGGAAGTTCAGGTCTCCGAGGAGGATGTAGTCTGTGGAGGTGAGGGCGTGTGTGTTGATGAGGTCGGCGATGGAGTCGCAGAACTGTGGTAGGGAGCCCAGTAGTCTGTAGACAAGGGTTCCTCTGAGGGTGGTGTTGTGGTCGATGTGAATCTGGAAGTGTAGGTGTTCGGCCATGCTGAGGGAGTCTTCGGTGTTGGTCGAAATTCTGTTGGTGTTCCTGTGGACGATGGTGATTCCTCCTCCTATAATGTTGTTTTGGTCCCTGTGGGTGATCTTGTATCCGTCCGGGATGGCTATGGCTATGTCGGGCGCCGAGGAGGCGTTCATCCAGGTCTCCGTCAGAAAAGCGACGTCCGAGGAGGATGAATTGAGAAGGTCCCAGAGTTCGACTGCGTGCTTGTGGAATGAGCGGGTGTTAAGTAGTATGCATCTGAGATTGTTGTGGCCTGCTCTGGTGGGATGGGCAGGATGTGCCGGTGTGCGCTGGCTGGTGTAGCTCCAGTTTCGGCAGGTGAAGGGTCCGTGGGTGAGCTACGGGGTGGCCTGGAAGCAGGTGGAGGTTCGGCCGGCATTGAGTGCGTGGAGGGTGTTGGCGTTGTATCGGCGTCGGGTGATGTGGCGCTCGCGGGGGCCAGGGGGTCTGGCGCTGGGCGCAGTCCAGGCGTGGATGGGCACAGACGGGCTTGCCTTAGTCACGCCTTCGGCCCGCCAGCGGTGCACCAGCTGCGCGCATCCGCCAGCGGTCCATTAAGTAGGGGAGGGAGGAGCAGCTGGGTGGCGGGAGCGGCATGGGCGGGAAAGCAGAGGGCCAAATGAATGAGGGACACAGAGAGGAGTCAAGCGGGGTGGAATCAAGAGAATTAATATAAAACAATGTCACAGTAATACACAGACCACAACAGAAATATGAGGGCACAATGCAGGGGAGAGGCAGAGCGAAAAAAAACAGTACCAGCAACAGGCACCTGCAAGGTGCAGACTCGAACCCTGCCTGTGTGGGACCACAGGCCAAGGACAGCACAGAGGAGCTGCGGGGGAAGAGCTGATCTCTGGCCGAGGATCAGGGGTCGAGCTCCAACCGACCAACCCCAAAAAAAAAACAACCAAGAAGGGTCACAGGGAAAGGCACAGGAGCCAGCCACAGCAAGACCACCAAGAGAGAAGAAGCAGCAGGAAGAAAGGAAGGGAGAACAGCAACCACAACTGCGAACCCACCCAAAGGCCCCAGCGCAACAGCCAGGTGCAAAGGAACGGCACAGGAAAGGACACAAGACCATCCCAGGACCCAGACCACCAGGGACAGAACCACCGCCCACCAAGAGGCTGAAAAGAGGCCCCAAAAGCACCAGAGAACGAGCGGCCAGGAAAGGACCCAAAGGGGACCCCAAAGCAACCAAGGGCCCCACAGACAAAAAACCCGACACACCCAAGCTGAGAAGGCACCAGCGACCCATACGCACAAGCAAACTGGAGGCCAAACACAGGCAAATCCCAACAGAGGCAGAGCCCATGCCCCAACAGCACCCCGGAACACCCCAGGCACCACCAAACCAAAGGAGAGGAGCCCGGAGAAACCAAGGTGCACAACTCACCGGGGGGTGCGGGAATAGACCCAAAAAAGGGGAGAACGAACCACGCAGAGCCAACAAGAGAGCAATGGCCTGAGACACTACAGGCCGAAAGCAGCCCGCACAGGAGCGGGAAAAAAAGCACAAGTCAAACGACAGGCCCCCAAGGGGAAGGCCACAGCCCCAGAGCTGAGGCAAAGCCAAGCACCACCACTAGGCCAACAAAGAGGAGTGGGAAAGCAGCAATGCGGCCCACACACCAGGGGAGGCCGACACCAGACCCACAACCAGCAGACCCACCAACAAACTCACCGGCCAAGACCAAGAGCAGGCATGGCGAAGAGGACACCCAGACCGGCACCCACAAAGCAGGGAAAGGGCACATGGCAGCCTGAACCAGCAGACAGGGTGGGGCACTTGAGCCGCGTATCCAAAGAACAAGGAGCCACCCAAGGCAGAGGCCAAGGAAGAACAACAACATCCAGCCACCACAGGCGTCAAAGGGGTGGCAGCTGAAAGGCAAAGGACCCCAAAAGTGCCCCAAGCCACCAAGAGAAACACAAGAGGGGAGAAGGAAACCACAACTGGAAACCAAACCCCAGCAGACAACCCAGGGCAACACAACCCGGCAGCAGGAGAGAAGCAAACACCACTCCAGCCAGAAAGCCCACCAGGGGCACCATCAGCACCACCCCGGAGCCAACAGCCCAACAAGGCCAAGGGGCCACCAGGACAGAGGGAGGGCACAACAGCCCCCTCACACACAGAAAACAAGGGAACCCAAAAACAGGGAGGCCCGAGCGAACACGCGGAAGGGCAAGAAGAAACAAGGCACCCCGAGCACGGGCCAAGCAAACACCCGCAGAAGGACCCAAGCAGCGCCCAGTACTGGAAGCTGCAGGCAGGCACCCCAGGCACCCAGACAGGTACGCACCAGGCCCGAATCAACATGGCGGACAGGCAGAAGGCGGCCAAAGGAAGCCCAGGAAACAACAAGCCACCAGGACCTAAGAAGGCCAGAGCAACAGGCAAACCCAGGCGTACACCCAACCAGGCACCAACCAGGCCCGACCAGAGAGAACAGAAGCACGCAGGGCAGGACGGCCAGAGGGTACGAACCAGCCTGGACCCTTGCGTGCGACCCGATGGCCGAAGGCATAGTTGCGACCAGATGGTCGGGACCGAAAGGATGCCAATCTGCCCGCCCTGAGCCTATGCGGGAGGGCTCCCACCTGCCCCTGCAGGGCTTGGGGGCTGCGTACCCCGGGGACTCGGAGACCGTGGGTTTCAGGCACAGGGAGGCCCGGACGCCCGGGGTAGGACTGCTTGGGACCGACAGAGCCCATCCCGGGCACACTGCCACGCGGCAGGCAGGAAGAGGGAGGCCCGGACGGTGGGGAGGCATCGTCCGGGCCCAGCCCATCTGATCCCCAGCTGAGAACCGCGAGCACGGGTGGGGTGTCCCGGCACACCCTGCTCCTTGCCCAAAAATGGAGAGCCCATGAGAGCAGACGCGTTCACAGGGGTACGGGCTTAAGCCCACAGCACCCGCCCAGCCCCGGCACACCCCCAGCAGGGGGGAACAGGGAGCCAAGGCTGCAGGCCAGCACAGCAGCAGAGCACAGCACAGGGAAGAAATAAACCGCTACGCGGTACTTACCAGGGGCACAGACCAACACCACCACACAGAGACCGTCCCCCAACCACCAGCCCGGACGCCAACCAGCAACAAGCGCCGAGCAAGCAGAAAGCCAGGAGGCCCGGGAACCCACAACCTGTGGAGGAAGCCCCCGAACTACCCCCCAGCAGCACTGGAAAACAAGACAGAGACACAGCCCACGCAATGCACCCAACCTAGCACGCAGGGACAGGGAGTGCCACGAGCCTGTATAGAAAGGCCCCAACAGGAACCATCCAGCACAGGGAGAGACCCGTGGACGCCGGGTCCAAGAGCACCAGCAACAAACCCATGGAACCAACATGGCAAGGAAAAAAAAGAACCGCTACGCGGTACACACCACAGGGACAGGAAAAGCACACCACAAGCTCACTGCCCCCAATAGCCAGCCCAGGCGCCCTCCAGGAAACCAGCGCCAGGAGGAGGAGAGGACTGCAGCAATCGGCCTCCGATGCCACAACAAACAGCAGGGGCGTCACGGAGTAAGGAAGGCTAGCAGGACTCCAAATGCCAGGCCCTTGACTCGCCAAACATCTGCAGCAGCGCGTCTTCCAGACCGGCCAAACCACAGGAAGACGTGCGCTGTAACCCAGAAGAGATCGGGAGGAACGGCGCCCCAGCCGCAAAGGGCCGGGCGCCAATCAACGCGGCTCCAGGCAAGCCCGGCAGGCCAGGAGAACGCGGAACAGGACGTCGAGGACAGCCCAGCAGCCCGACGAGACATCCAGCGACGAATCCATCAGGTTAGTCAGCAAACACTTCCCATCCTGTTGGAAGACAGAAAAAAAGAACAGGCTGCATGCTGGGCTGATACCACTTATGTACTCCCAGTGGGAGGGAGTGGATTAGGTATTCCAGCTTGCTCCTGTTCTTTTTTCTGTCGCGGAGATGGTCATCTCCACTTTGTTCAGGAATGGGATGAGTACAGGAGGGACCTGGGGGTAATGAACAGAGACAAAGTACAAGGTCAGCTATTGACACTCATAGGCAGCAGGTTCTAGGACACAAGGTTATTGTTCAAGCCTTTATAGAATATCGCACGACTGCGTATCTCAGAAAGCCCTGAAGAAATACTCAGGTCATGGAAAAGTTTCAGCCTGATGTTAAGATAATGTACTCATAAGAAGCAGACAAGACACATATGGAGACAGCCTGAAGAGTTGTTCAAGACACTGCTACTGACATAAGACAGGCACCTTGTGGAATTATTCAATGTACCCGGGTAGAGGGTAAGCACCTGGGGCAGTTATAGCAAACCACATTAGGTGTATACCCTAAAAAAGGGAAACCCAGTGATGAGTGTGCTCCCTACAGTCCCAGCTCGCTCCTGAACCGAGAGGTGAAAATGCAGATTAATGGAGGTAACGTATCGTCTGAACTGGTTTCGTGCTTCAGAGATTGACTAGGATGATTTCTGGAGGTGATATAATCGTCTACTCTGGGTAAATAATATTGATTGGTCCTAATTAGTCATTTATTTAGATAAAGAAACACATAACTCAGGTGATACTTATTGCTTAAGGTACTGGAAAAAATGAGCCTTGGCGCTTCATTCTTGGAGCACGTGAAAATAATGTACACTGAACCAATGAGAAAGTTAGAGCGAACAGAGAATTTGTTTACATCATGCAAGCCTACTCGGTGTAGTGTTGCGCTCTAGTGTTTCCGTGTTCTCATGACGAAAGACACTAGGGGCGCGGGGGGCGAGTTCCGGAGTGTGAACGAGAACGGCGCTAAGCCAGAGTTTTCCCCGGCACTCTCTGCATCGATAAAGCTTTACTTATAAAACACCACGTGTCTGCCTCGTTTGTACCCCAACGCCTCACAACAAATTGGCGACGAGGCTGGGGAGGCAGACACGGTACAGCTGGGCCACGACGTGACAGCCAACCACACGTGGCGACGAAAGCATAGCTAAAGAGCGGAGCAGGGGAGCGTGGGAGCCGACACACATAAGCGGAAAGCGGTGCTGTGAGAGACAAGCGGAGGGCCACACTGGCAGCAGCAATGCAGCTGTCCAGCCTCACACCTGTGCCAGAGAGAGAGCAGCAGAACCGTGAGTAGGCGGTGCCACTCCCCCGCAGCAGCAGCATTGGAGCCAGCAGCAGGTGGTGCGTGCGCCAGCATCCATGTAGAGGGTGCAGTGGAAGCCAGGAGCAGGGCACAGTGACCCCTCCCCCAACAGCAGGAAGGGTTCTACCACAAGGGCCAGAGCACAGGGTTCCACTACAGCCACACAGCAGGCCTCGGTCCCAGAGTGCAGCAGCTGGTGGATGGCGCCACCGCTGACTAGGAAGCACATCCAGTCTCCAACCCTAGGGTTGCGGACGGTACCCTAAACCACGGCCCAGCAGTCTCGAGCACCGGGCCCCCCACTGACAAGGGCATAATCGCAAGGAGTAGGTGGGAACTACTCAGCACTAGGAGGCATCACCCCATACCCCGCGCAATGGCCAGGAAGGTGGCGGACCCCCTTTTGAGGTTGGGGAGACCTGCAGCAGCTACGCCAGGCACCCACGAACCCGTAAGGAGAAGGCACGCGGAACAAGTGGACAACCAATCCTGGCGCACCAGGTTCAAGGCAACATGGCTGAAGACCTCGAAGCCCAGGCAGACGCGGCGGATCCGCAAGACCAAAACGCGCCTGGGAGCCCTCCACACAGAGCAGACGACGCCCCACTTAGACGGCAAGCTGCCATGTGTGCCCAAACCTTCTCCCTCACAAACCCCGTCCCCTTCCTACCGAAACCGGGGGAACCGGCCATGAAATGGGAGGATTGGAAGGAATACTTACTGAACTATTTGTCAGCCCTGGAGGACGAAGGCGAGGAAGTTTTTCCGAGCAAACGGAAAAAGAAGATCGTTTTGCACAACTTGGGTCCGGAAGGCATCAGGGTGTACATGAACTTGGTAAAGAAGACCAGGGCTCCTGAGGACGATGATGTGTTTCAACACGCCATTGAGGACTTGGACAGCCATTATCAGCCAGTGGTGTGCATTGCAATAGACCATTTCAACTTCTTTCAACGGAAACAGAACGTGGGGGAATCAGTGGATGACTACGTAGCGGTGTTGAAAAGACTAGCGATTACCTGCAAATTCGGAGTGCTCCACGATGACTTCATCAGAGATCAAATCATCATGCACACGGTGAATACATCCATACAGGAGAAGTTGTGGGTCAGCGGAGAAGCCCCCCTCAAAGAAATAGTGGCCATGGTCAAAAAAGCGGAACTCTCAAAACGGTGCGCGGAAGCCGCAAAGAAAGAAAGTGCCAGCAAAGCCATAGTGGGCAAAGTATCAGATGCCACCCCCAAGAGCGCAAGCAGCCATTCACGGGAAGCTCAAGACAGTCCAAAAGGAATGCTCCCAAGGCACGACGAACCGGAAACACCAAGGGGAAGACAAGAACTCTTGCTACAGGTGTGGCAGTCAAGCACACGCTGCCAACGACAAACGTTGTCCCGCCTTCAGAGCCAAATGCCTGTACTGCGGTATCGTGGGACACTTCGAGAAGGTCTGCAGGCGCAAACCGAAGAAACCAACTGTCAAATACGTGGCCCAAGACTCCGAGACGGAAGAAGGAGGGGACGACGACGACAACGACGGAAGTGTACTGTCCATAGACGACCAGGTCTTAGGCATAGACTGTTTATGCACGCGGAAGCCGTTGTGCGAATTTTCAGTCGGGGGAGTCAAAGTGGCAATGGTAGCTGACTCGGGTTCCCCATACACCATCATACGACGCAGCATCTGGGACAGAGATTTTGCGCCAACCATAGGCACACACCTCCTGGCCCCGGACATCCGTCCAGTCACTTTCACAGGGGAGCCCATTCCCATGGTGGGGTACCGTCCCCTCCAATTCGAATTCAAAGGCCACACGGCGGAAGGAAAACTCTACGTAGCAGAGAAAGGGCCCTCGGCCTTAGGATGGGTGGATCAGGGAGAACTCGGAATCCAACTGAACCCGGGAGGCACAACGCAAGTCCTGATGACGTCCCCAGCGCAAGCATATGAGGCAGACAAATGGAAGGCGGAATTCCCGATGGTATTCGGAGGCACCATCGGCAAGTTGACGAAGTTCACTCATAAGATCTGCCTCAAGGAAGGAGAGAAACCAGTGAGCCACAAAGTACAGAACATTCCTTTCCAGAGCAGGGAAGCTGTACAGCAAGAGTTACAACGCTTAGTAGATAATGGAATTATAGAACCGATCGAGAGCGCAGAATGGCTGGCACCCCTGGTCATAGCCAGGAAACCCAACTGCAAGGTACGCCTCTGCATCGACTTGAGGGAGATCAACAAAAACATTTTAGTGGATAAATTACCATTGCCCAAGTTCAATGAGATGTTAGCCCTGACGAAGGGCATCAAATGGTTTTCCAACATACACCTCACCTCGGCCTACCATCAGATCACGCTGCACCCCACCTGCAAGAAACTAACCACCTTTATTACACCATTTGGATGTTACCAGTTCCGGCAGATGCCATTCGGCCTAGCGTCTGCCGCTGCGGTCTTCCAAAAACGAATGCATCAACTTTTCTGACACACAGATGGGGTGCAGTACTTCCAAGATGACATCCTAGTAATGGGCAAGACCAAAGCAGACCATGATGCCAAGCTCTCCACAGTACTGCACATACTTGGGCAGAATGGCCTTACCGCTGAATGGGACAAGTGCAAGTTTGGAGTGTCATCGGTCACTTACCTGGGACATGAAATAAGCGACAAAGGCATCGCACCAAAACGGGCTAACACGAAGGCTATAAAGGAAGCACCTACCCCCAGGAATAAGGATGATGTGCGGTCATTCCTAGGAATGGCAGAATTCTACAGCAAGTTCGTGCCTCATTTTCCCACCAAAACACACAACTTGCGTCAGTTATTAAAGGAGAAAACCGCCTTCACTTGGTCGGAAACAATGCAGGAAGAATTCGAGCAAATCAAAGAAAACATATGCGAGGCAGTACCCCTACACGGATTTGACCAACGGGCGTTGTCCATTCTCACCACGGAAGCGAGTGACAGAGGATTGGGAGTGGTCCTGATGCAGCAATTCGCAGATGGTGAAATATCGACAGTTAGCTTTGCATCCCGGTCCTTGGCCCCGAATGAAGAACAATTCAGTGTGGTAGAAAAGGAGATGTTAACAGCAATTTGGGCAATGGAAAGATTCCGCCAATTCCTGTGGGGCTCCAGATTCCTGCTCCTGACGGATCACAAGCAGGTAGTGAAGGTACTTACCTCAAGTGGACATACTACGGCTACACCTCGCATAGCAAAAATGACCTTGCGGCTTTTGGATTATGTATACGACGTCCAATACATTCCTGGCTTCAAGAACAAACTGGCTGATTTCCTCAGGGGCAGCAGCAATGGAGAACGCACCGGTGTCAAAGGAAGAGGACGACTACACCATAGCATTCATGGAGGACCAGGAAGCGGTCATAAGTGCACAAGAATGGAAGAGAGCATACGAGGAGGACACAAGCCTCACTGCAATCAAGCAGTTCATAATCATGGGATGGCCGGAAAAGAAACACTTAAACACTGAACAGCGGAAATTCTATGAAGTGCGAGAAGAGCTGTCAGTAGGAGACAACGAGACGTTCGTGCTCAGAGGAGACAAAATGGTGCCCCCAGAACGGCTGGTAACCCGGTTACTTACTATTCTGCACGAAGGACATTTGGGAATAGTGAAAACTAAACAAAGAGCCAAACAAGCATACTGGTGGCTGGCGCTGGATAGCCAGGTAGAGAGGCATGTTAGAGAATTTAAACAGTGCAGCAATGAAGACAAAACACAGACCACGATGCGACCCCTGTTGGGCAAGTTCCCCAACCCAGCGAATCCATGGGAAGAATTGTCAGTGGACATATTGGGCCCCATTTTAGATGCAAACAGTGTACCCAAGTATGCCATCGTGCTCATTGACCGGTACTCCAAGTGGCCGGAAGTTGAGATATGTGAGACTGTGGACACCGATGCAACACTGGCCTTCCTCACATCCACATTCCTGAGAGAAGGGATTCCACGAGTGATAACGTGTGACAATGGACCCCAATTCACGTCTGCGAAATGGAACGCATTCATGTAAAGGAACGGAATACAGATCAAACACACCCCGATATACCATCCAGCAGGGAATGGCCTGGCCGAAAGATTTAACAGGGTCATCATGGGATCCATCCAAGCGGCCATCAACGTTGGGAAGAACTGGGAGAAGGAACTCAAGTGCACTGTGTGGGCCTACCGAATCACTCCCACTAAGACAGGGTACAGCCCATTCAAAATATTGAGAGGCCGGGACCCATTCATCAAAGACAATGTGGCGTGGAAACAGCGCACAATACAAAGCAAATGGTCTCCGGCGGTAGTGCACAGCAATCTGGAGAAAGCACAAAAGATCTACATGGACCACTACAACAGGAGGCACAATGTCAAAGAAGCAATGCTGGAAAAGGGGGAATGGGTCAGAGTGAAGCTCGCTCAATTGAGGAGGAAAGGCGACAGCAAGTACAGCGCACCCCTTCAGGTCAAAGAAATGTGCACCAGGTCAGCCTTATTGAGTGACTGGAAGATATGGTCCCTAGACAGAATGTGCAGGTGCAACAAGGTTATGAAGTGGGCCAAGATAGAAGAGACCTCACTGGATGAAAGTAACTACGGGAACCGGGAGGAAGAGGAAAATAACAGAGACACAGAAACACCTAGCGGGGGCGCAGAAGGCACCAATACAGAAGAGGCGAACACCACCACAACACAGGTGAATCCAGGAGGCGCTGAGTGGCAGGCAAGACGAACAGAGCAAGGTGTGAGCGGCACTGTCACTAGTGACCCATCCCAGGAAACAATCAACGTTGCCCCCCACGGTGGCTGTAGAGACATGAGGGTAGGCACTCCGCCGAGACAGACCCGCACAGGTAGGACCGTGGTACTGCCAAAAAAGTATCGCAAGTTCGACATGAAGACCTAATCATTTCTGGGACCTAAGTATCTTCAACACTCGGGGTCTTTCTTTGACAAAGATGACCACTTGTGTATCATGGGACCTTCCAAACTAACAGGCGTCCTCGATCACCAATTAAAGCGCCAAAAACAGCTTGGAGTATGTGCTTTTAACAAGTGCCTCTTGGTGACCTCAATAACCTTTTTCGAAACTTCAGTCTCTGGTTTCGATTGATCTACGTCATCAGTACACGTCCTAAGTGCCCGATAGAAGGAATCAAAAAAGAAGACAAGATAGAGGGAAGAAAGAGGGAGAGGATATGGTCCGTCAGCTGCGCTGCCGCCTCTGGTGCAGGAAACCAGGGTTCGAGCCTCGAGGTTGCGTCCACATCCTGTGATTCTGGGCAAATCACTTAATCTCCCCGTGCCTGAATGTGTAATGTAAATACGGTGCTATGTAAAGTGCTCCAATACCTTCGGGTCGAGTTCGCTCTATATAAATATAAACACAAAAAAAAAGAAACGTCTCTAAAACTCGCCTTCTGTAGTTACTTATAACACACCGCAGCATGGGCTGGTAGAACATTTACAAACTACACAATCTTACAATTAATACTGTCAAAATCTATATGCTTACTTTTTTTAAAGTAATGGAATGTAAATTTGAGGACTATTTTTTATACTATACAAAAACCTAAAACATGATTGTAGACATTACACTAGGCTGTTTCATACTTCATGTATGGCTCTCAGTTACTCATTGCACTGGGATGGGCACCTTTGACTGCCAAAGCAAGTGTCCCCACCCTGACTCTACTGTAAAATATATATATTTTTTAAAGCATTAATGCAGAGGAAACGTGAGGTAGCGCCAAGCTCCATTTGCACAGGACCGACCACACCTTGTATAATGCTAATTAAAAACGATGATTTCATCACAGTTTTTATTGTGTAGTGCATTATTTTGTAATTGTTTAGCTCCAACTGGAATTATTTATAACATCAAAATCTGCACGAAGCAGCGAGGGCTGATGCCAATCTCACTCTGTGTGCCATGTGTGGTTTATTCAGCATCTTGCTTGCGTCAGCAGTCATCTGCACCTAACACAATGCAAACTGCGGGCAGCATCATGGAGAGCTGCGCAGGCACAGCGCTGAGCCCAGTGCCTGTAGTATTTGCACTTGAGGTGTCTAAACGTTAAGACACATAACTTGTAATTAATGCAGGAAGCATAAAGAGTGAGCAATGATTGGCACCTCCTTTTTCAAACTTGTAATGTCTAATGTTCATGCATTAACTCGAAGACCTTTCAATGTATATGTATAAACTTTAGACGTCTCAAAAGAAAAGGTGTGCGGGTCTACGCTGAGCCAGCGCACTTCTTCTTGATACTGCCCCACAATTTGCAACATGACCCAAAACCTGCATTTTTTTCTTTATCCATGCGGAATTGGGAGAAAAATCTATTCTGAGATCGAACTAAACAAGCAGCGACTTAGCCAACAGGTATGGGCTATTTTAGGTGAATATATCGCAATAGATGTCTGTCAGCTAAACATCAATTTTTTATCCACTGTCTGGTTGGCAGGGCAAATACATATAATTGTGTTTTATTATGTAGATCTAGTACCTTTTCTGAATTTTGGGGGTCTAAGTTTAGGCTGGGCGGTAAACTCTGTTCCGCTCGCGGAATTTGTGGAATTTGGGTAATTGTGCATTCCGCGGAGAATGCGGAGTTACCAAAAATTCCACGATCCACGGCTTCGCGGAATTTTTTGCTTGTTTGCGCTTTCAAAATGCATGTTCACGAGATATTTCCCCCCCGAGCACGCAAACAGCGTTCGTGACCAGGAAAAAAGCTTTGTGAACGGGCGGAACAAGCAATACCACGTGTTCGTGGACCTCTGCGTGCTCATGGAGATTTTTTACCGTTTCACGGTGCTTTGCGTAGCGCGACTACGCAAATTCCTCCCAACCCTAAGCAATAAAGGTTGTGGGTGGTTTGCGAGTTTGCCTGTAACATTAGTTATGCTACATGTCATTTATGCATCTGATTTCCACCACTCTTATGGCCTTGCAGCACACTCTCCTTCTCCTGTCGGTGAGAGGATGGAGCCTGCGTGCCTTGTTGGCTGGATGATTACCATTGATAGCCTTCAAGCCTTTCCGACAAGTCATGGCCAGAGCCCACATGAGGGATTGCACAACTGTGCAATGTAATACTAGACTACATAGAAAGAATGCAGGACCACAACCCATGTTCCAAAAAGGACTCAGAAAATTGTGGATGGTCACTGCACTTAGGGATGCTTAAGTCCAGAAGAATGAGAAGGTCAGAACACACTGAGGTGTGCCTTGCACACATGCCTGTTTGCATTTACAGTATTTTACATTGGGCTGGGATGCATGTTTGATCATTCACTGAGCACAGCAATGCAGCCTAGTGAGAGCACATTTCTTGACTGTTGAATCTCTATGTGAAGTTATTTTTTTCCAAGTTCTGCATTTTTAAATTGGTTAGTTGTCAGCAGAGTCAACACTGGCATAGGTATTTAGTGAGGATGTGCAAACTTAGTGATCAGGTGAAAGAAATTGGATTATTACTCGGGTACTCGGGTGGTCACTACCCACTTCAAGGAACAATCACAATACTTGTCAGGGTGAACCCTCAAAGTCCCTAAAATACTTGGGCAGAATGGCCTTACCGCTGAATGGGACAAGTGCAAGTTTGGAGTGTCATCGGTCACTTACCTGGGACATGAAATAAGCGACAAAGGCATCGCACCAAAACGGGCTAACACGAAGGCTATAAAGGAAGCACCTACCCCCAGGAATAAGGATGATGTGCGGTCATTCCTAGGAATGGCAGAATTCTACAGCAAGTTCGTGCCTCATTTTGCCACCAAAACACACAACTTGCGTCAGTTATTAAAGGAGAAAACCGCCTTCACTTGGTCGGAAACAATGCAGGAAGAATTCGAGCAAATCAAAGAAAACATATGCGAGGCAGTACCCCTACACGGATTTGACCAACGGGCGTTGTCCATTCTCACCACGGAAGCGAGTGACAGAGGATTGGGAGTGGTCCTGATGCAGCAATTCGCAGATGGTGAAATATCGACAGTTAGCTTTGCATCCCGGTCCTTGGCCCCGAATGAAGAACAATTCAGTGTGGTAGAAAAGGAGATGTTAACAGCAATTTGGGCAATGGAAAGATTCCGCCAATTCCTGTGGGGCTCCAGATTCCTGCTCCTGACGGATCACAAGCAGGTAGTGAAGGTACTTACCTCAAGTGGACATACTACGGCTACGCCTCGCATAGCAAAAATGACCTTGCGGCTTTTGGATTATGTATACGACGTCCAATACATTCCTGGCTTCAAGAACAAACTGGCTGACTTCCTCAGGGGCAGCAGCAATGGAGAACGCACCGGTGTCAAAGGAAGAGGACGACTACACCATAGCATTCATGGAGGACCAGGAAGCGGTCATAAGTGCACAAGAATGGAAGAGAGCATACGAGGAGGACACAAGCCTCACTGCAATCAAGCAGTTCATAATCATGGGATGGCCGGAAAAGAAACACTTAAACACTGAACAGCGGAAATTCTATGAAGTGCGAGAAGAGCTGTCAGTAGGAGACAACGAGACGTTCGTGCTCAGAGGAGACAAAATGGTGCCCCCAGAACGGCTGGTAACCCGGTTACTTACTATTCTGCACGAAGGACATTTGGGAATAGTGAAAACTAAACAAAGAGCCAAACAAGCATACTGGTGGCTGGCGCTGGATAGCCAGGTAGAGAGGCATGTTAGAGAATTTAAACAGTGCAGCAATGAAGACAAAACACAGACCACGATGCGACCCCTGTTGGGCAAGTTCCCCAACCCAGCGAATCCATGGGAAGAATTGTCAGTGGACATATTGGGCCCCATTTTAGATGCAAACAGTGTACCCAAGTATGCCATCGTGCTCATTGACCGGTACTCCAAGTGGCCGGAAGTTGAGATATGTGAGACTGTGGACACCGATGCAACACTGGCCTTCCTCACATCCACATTCCTGAGAGAAGGGATTCCACGAGTGATAACGTGTGACAATGGACCCCAATTCACGTCTGCGAAATGGAACGCATTCATGTAAAGGAACGGAATACAGATCAAACACACCCCGATATACCATCCAGCAGGGAATGGCCTGGCCGAAAGATTTAACAGGGTCATCATGGGATCCATCCAAGCGGCCATCAACGTTGGGAAGAACTGGGAGAAGGAACTCAAGTGCACTGTGTGGGCCTACCGAATCACTCCCACTAAGACAGGGTACAGCCCATTCAAAATATTGAGAGGCCGGGACCCATTCATCAAAGACAATGTGGCGTGGAAACAGCGCACAATACAAAGCAAATGGTCTCCGGCGGTAGTGCACAGCAATCTGGAGAAAGCACAAAAGATCTACATGGACCACTACAACAGGAGGCACAATGTCAAAGAAGCAATGCTGGAAAAGGGGGAATGGGTCAGAGTGAAGCTCGCTCAATTGAGGAGGAAAGGCGACAGCAAGTACAGCGCACCCCTTCAGGTCAAAGAAATGTGCACCAGGTCAGCCTTATTGAGTGACTGGAAGATATGGTCCCTAGACAGAATGTGCAGGTGCAACAAGGTTATGAAGTGGGCCAAGATAGAAGAGACCTCACTGGATGAAAGTAACTACGGGAACCGGGAGGAAGAGGAAAATAACAGAGACACAGAAACACCTAGCGGGGGCGCAGAAGGCACCAATACAGAAGAGGCGAACACCACCACAACACAGGTGAATCCAGGAGGCGCTGAGTGGCAGGCAAGACGAACAGAGCAAGGTGTGAGCGGCACTGTCACTAGTGACCCATCCCAGGAAACAATCAACGTTGCCCCCCACGGTGGCTGTAGAGACATGAGGGTAGGCACTCCGCCGAGACAGACCCGCACAGGTAGGACCGTGGTACTGCCAAAAAAGTATCGCAAGTTCGACATGAAGACCTAATCATTTCTGGGACCTAAGTATCTTCAACACTCGGGGTCTTTCTTTGACAAAGATGACCACTTGTGTATCATGGGACCTTCCAAACTAACAGGCGTCCTCGATCACCAATTAAAGCGCCAAAAACAGCTTGGAGTATGTGCTTTTAACAAGTGCCTCTTGGTGACCTCAATAACCTTTTTCGAAACTTCAGTCTCTGGTTTCGATTGATCTACGTCATCAGTACACGTCCTAAGTGCCCGATAGAAGGAATCAAAAAAGAAGACAAGATAGAGGGAAGAAAGAGGGAGAGGATATGGTCCGTCAGCTGCGCTGCCGCCTCTGGTGCAGGAAACCAGGGTTCGAGCCTCGAGGTTGCGTCCACATCCTGTGATTCTGGGCAAATCACTTAATCTCCCCGTGCCTGAATGTGTAATGTAAATACGGTGCTATGTAAAGTGCTCCAATACCTTCGGGTCGAGTTCGCTCTATATAAATATGCACACAAAAAAAAAGAAACGTCTCTAAAACTCGCCTTCTGTAGTTACTTATAACACACCGCAGCATGGGCTGGTAGAACATTTACAAACTACACAATCTTACAATTAATACTGTCAAAATCTATATGCTTACTTTTTTTAAAGTAATGGAATGTAAATTTGAGGACTATTTTTTATACTATACAAAAACCTAAAACATGATTGTAGACATTACACTAGGCTGTTTCATACTTCATGTATGGCTCTCAGTTACTCATTGCACTGGGATGGGCACCTTTGACTGCCAAAGCAAGTGTCCCCACCCTGACTCTACTGTAAAATATATATTTTTTTTAAAGCATTAATGCAGAGGAAACGTGAGGTAGCGCCAAGCTCCATTTGCACAGGACCGACCACACCTTGTATAATGCTAATTAAAAACGATGATTTCATCACAGTTTTTATTGTGTAGTGCATTATTTTGTAATTGTTTAGCTCCAACTGGAATTATTTATAACATCAAAATCTGCACGAAGCAGCGAGGGCTGATGCCAATCTCACTCTGTGTGCCATGTGTGGTTTATTCAGCATCTTGCTTGCGTCAGCAGTCATCTGCACCTAACACAATGCAAACTGCGGGCAGCATCATGGAGAGCTGCGCAGGCGCAGCGCTGAGCCCAGTGCCTGTAGTATTTGCACTTGAGGTGTCTAAACGTTAAGACACATAACTTGTAATTAATGCAGGAAGCATAAAGAGTGAGCAATGATTGGCACCTCCTTTTTCAAACTTGTAATGTCTAATGTTCATGCATTAACTCGAAGACCTTTCAATGTATATGTATAAACTTTAGACGTCTCAAAAGAAAAGGTGTGCGGGTCTACGTTGAGCCAGCGCACTTCTTCTTGATACTGCCCCACAATTTGCAACATGACCCAAAACCTGCATTTTTTTCTTTATCCATGCGGAATTGGGAGAAAAATCTATTCTGAGATCGAACTAAACAAGCAGCGACTTAGCCAACAGGTATGGGCTATTTTAGGTGAATATATCGCAATAGATGTCTGTCAGCTAAACATCAATTTTTTATCCACTGTCTGGTTGGCAGGGCAAATACATATAATTGTGTTTTATTATGTAGATCTAGTACCTTTTCTGAATTTTGGGGGTCTAAGTTTAGGCTGGGCGGTAAACTCTGTTCCGCTCGCGGAATTTGTGGAATTTGGGTAATTGTGCATTCCGCGGAGAACGCGGAGTTACCAAAAATTCCACGATCCACGGCTTCGCGGAATTTTTTGCTTGTTTGCGCTTTCAAAATGCATGTTCACGAGATATTTCCCCCCCGAGCACGCAAACAGCGTTCGTGACCAGGAAAAAAGCTTTGTGAACGGGCGGAACAAGCAATACCACGTGTTCGTGGACCTCTGCGTGCTCATGGAGATTTTTTACCGTTTCACGGTGCTTTGCGTAGCGCGACTACGCAAATTCCTCCCAACCCTAAGCAATAAAGGTTGTGGGTGGTTTGCGAGTTTGCCTGTAACATTAGTTATGCTACATGTCATTTATGCATCTGATTTCCACCACTCTTATGGCCTTGCAGCACACTCTCCTTCTCCTGTCGGTGAGAGGATGGAGCCTGCGTGCCTTGTTGGCTGGATGATTACCATTGATAGCCTTCAAGCCTTTCCGACAAGTCATGGCCAGAGCCCACATGAGGGATTGCACAACTGTGCAATGTAATACTAGACTACATAGAAAGAATGCAGGACCACAACCCATGTTCCAAAAAGGACTCAGAAAATTGTGGATGGTCACTGCACTTAGGGATACTTAAGTCCAGAAGAATGAGAAGGTCAGAACACACTGAGGTGTGCCTTGCACACATGCCTGTTTGCATTTACAGTATTTTACATTGGGCTGGGATGCATGTTTGATCATTCACTGAGCACAGCAATGCAGCCTAGTGAGAGCACATTTCTTGACTGTTGAATCTCTATGTGAAGTTATTTTTTTCCAAGTTCTGCATTTTTAAATTGGTTAGTTGTCAGCAGAGTCAACACTGGCATAGGTATTTAGTGAGG
This sequence comes from Triturus cristatus, assembly GCF_964204655.1. NCBI lineage: Eukaryota > Metazoa > Chordata > Amphibia > Caudata > Salamandridae > Triturus > Triturus cristatus. Next base: position 501,732,367 of record NC_140585.1, read on the forward strand.
ATGTGCAAACTTAGTGATCAGGTGAAAGAAATTGGATTATTACTCGGGTACTCGGGTGGTCACTACCCACTTCAAGGAACAATCACAATACTTGTCAGGGTGAACCCTCAAAGTCCCTAAATTAACCAGAGCTCAACCTCCTGGTAGCTATGACACAAACAGACAAGCTTAACCTAGAGCAATATGTAAAGTATTTTGTGCTGTACCAAAACACTAATAAAAGTCATAATGCAAAAGAACAAAAATCCTAAAAGCAAATTAGAAAAATAGAGTACAATGTAACAAAGTGACACAATAATGGCAAACAGCCAACAAGGGGAACCAGAGCTATGGATCTTTAAAGATTTAAGTTGAATAGCAACAAGGAGTACAAAGAGATTATGATAGGCTATGGTCACGGTAGACCAGGACCTACGCACAATTTGAGGCCGACTACGATAGAGCTAGGTTTGTCCTGGTCAAAGATTTCACCTTCTGACTAAGTCCCAATCCACCACAAAAGCACACTTCTAAAGCCCCTCCCAGACCTCAGGGGAGGCACTTAGAGACTCACAGGGTGTCAAGCAGAGGCAAATATTTGGATCCAGTCCAGTTCCAACTGCCACTGGTTAGCTGGATACATCTAGAAAAGGCCTCTTGTAGCTTGTTGTATCCCTGTAGCTTGAACAGCTGAGCCTTATGACACTTCTTTGTCCTGGGTACATGAGGGAGCAGGTCCAGTCCTTCAGGGCACCTATCAGATCAGAGCTAACAATAGCACTAAACTTAGGCTCTGAGGAATGGGGGTGGGTGGGGAGTATACTGTGGTAATCATAGTGTTCTCCACATCTAACACTAAAATCCAGTTCTAGGCAACAACTGTACCCACAGTAAACCCAGAGACAGAAATCTGGTATGACAAAAGCTGATTCCTTCAGCAACCAAAGAGCGGATCCACAAAAACTGTCTTGACATCCTGTTCTCTCCCCTTTCATGTGTGCCCCAAGAGTTATATGTAAACCCAGCAGACTTGTCAAACAGGATTTGACACTGTAGTGTCAAAAAGGCTGCCCTCAGCCTCCACACTCCATATTCTCTGGGGTTCAGAGGAGTCATCTCTGCCCATTCAGGTCAGCCTATTTGCTCCTGGGAGGCATTGAACACCTATTCAATACTAATTTCTGTCTGAGAAGCTAGAGTGCAAATGCGAATTAGCATCCAGAACTTCAGGCAGGGGAAAGGTAACTATGTAAAAGTTACTTTTCTGTAACATATATTAAAAATCCAACTTTACCATTGAATTGGATTTTAATAACTATTAAAAATAGATGTTTAATTATTTGTTTTACTTGTCTCATTCCTGAGATACAGAATTCGTATTTTAATGCATACTCTGGTTTTACACATAGGACAACTAAGTCCTACAGTGAAAATACCATTTGGGTGCTACTCGCTGTAAGGATATGTTAAGATTACATTTTTACATGCCCTACTTTTAAATACCATGCACCTTGCTTTGTGAGCTATAAGGCCTACATAGGAGTGATTTATTCATATTTAAAAGGGAGGTTTCTACCTGTCAAAAGGTTTTATTTAACCTGCTTCAGTCAGGCTAAAATGGAGGCCTGAGCCATGTTTGCACTGCCACTCTAGTGGTGGAACAAGAGGTGGTGCGGTCCTCTAGTGGCATTAAACTTACCGGACCTGGGTACATACTCTACCATAAACTAGGGATTTATAGGGAAGTTAAATTCACTAATTAGGAATGTGCCAATTCGGCTAGGTTAAAAGGAGGAGCACAGGCACTTTACTTCTGATTAGCAGTTGTAAAGTGCACAGAGTTCTAAAGCCAACAAAAATAGAGGGTCCAGCAAAAGGTGAAAAATCTGGGATGACTATGCAGAAAAGTCAGATTTCCTAAACCAGTTATAATTGGAGCTGAGAGATTTGTTGTGTACGAAAGCTGAGAGTTGTGTATGAGAGCAAGCTTTAATTCAAGCACTTAGTGCACTCTTGTCAGCTTAACAAGCACTTAACATAGAAAAAATGAAGCGCTATTTGGCAATCCTCATGTCATATGTTAGGAAGTCATGGAGGCACTTTTAAGCATAGAATCAGTGTCTTAGAACCAGATACATGCCAGATTTCAAAGGATAATGAATGCCTTTTTAATGATTTCTATTTAAATTCAAGGCACCCGAATATAGCTTATGACATAGATCTGGCCCTCAAGTGGCTATGTTGGATATGAGATCAGTGTTGGATGGAAATATTTCCAAATGGAAAGTTTTGACCAAAGGACTGGAAAAGTGTTTTGTTTAAAAGCGTTGTTCGTCACCGGTAGCATTTTGCTAGAAGTTTATTTATGTATAGAACACTTTTTGCAAGGCACTAACAGCTCTCTGAGGTCACTTCAGGGCAGTTTAGATGATAGGAGCTATGCTTAGCCATAATGAAGTTACTATATATGTTATGCATGGCTTCCATAGGAAGCCTCTGTCATTTACACCAGATTCTAAATCTGGTAACTCACTGCTATGACATAGCAACAGTTGATAACAAAACTTATTACCCGCTGTTGCTACATCATAAAGGCCTCCAGCCTGGGCTGGCAGGGCTCTCACAGAGCCTGTCAGAGCAGCGCTGCTTGTCTGCTTTGGCACAAAGCATGAAGCACAGCTGCAGGTGGGGAAAGGAAGGCAGGGGAGGTGGTGGGGAAAGGTTAAGGGTGTCAGGTAGGATATTTTGTTCATATTTAGCTCAGGAACGAGAGGCCATGTTGTGTATGGCTCCCCCAATACTCTTCTGCCATTGTGAAGAAGTTGAAAGCAGTGACCGATGCTTATGGGGAGCATACATAACAAAATTATAGATGGTGAAAAGTGAATTAGGGGAATGTTTTTCACCTTGGAGTTCTGAGAGACATCATATAGAACTCGAGCTTCATTTTCATTGTCGATTTAATGTCACAACAGAACCCCTTGGTAAAAAAAACACCCATGGAATTTACTGTTATACATCTCGAAGTTTATGTGGTCAACCTTCATTCTACTGGATGTCGAGTCTTCTAGCCTCCTGCCTTTCACTCCAACTCACTCATTATCTCAAGAGCTAACAAAACAAATACATGAAAGTGTGATTAACATGGAAAGTATTGCTCTCTAATGGAGAGATGCCTGGCATGACTAAGAATGTCCTTCTGCCCTCAATCTGATATGATTTGGGGTTATTTGTTGCCTTCGCTGTTGTGAGAGAGTTTTTAGTTGTTTACCACCAGGATATAGCACATGACTCTGTCAACTCACGAATAGATATACTGCAAGCCGAGAATTAAATACCAAAGGTCAGGACGAGTGATCCCCGTCAATTGCCGCAAGATACATGCACAGTAAATTCCTGTGCTCCCTTGTGGAGGGGCCGACGGTTTTGGATACTAGTTGTGTACGTGCCCATCTGAGTATTCTATGTGTTGTGCCGCCAGTGGTGAACAGAGCAGGCGTGTTACACTGCTATGGAACATGCTGCTGCCTCAGGCCCTCACTCACAGACTCGTGCTTGAGAAGCAATTTGGTGCCATTCCCTTGATGCCCACTTTTGTGTTCCAAGTGCTATGATGCCCACTTAGGCTTTGTACATACACACCTACCCCTTTCCATTGAGAGAACACTACTAGTAATATCACCAGAATTGAGCACCAATTGGTATTTTAGGATGCCAATGAACAATGCATGATGATTTAACCTTCAGCGATTGCATTCTTGTTAAAGGCAGTGCATCACCATCTGCATAAAAATGATCTTGCCAAACAAAAAGTCATATTCGGTGGCTGAGGCAGACGCACCATGCTCAGGTTAATTTACTTCCCCAAGTTGCACTCTGTGAGACAAAAACCACGGCAGAAGGGTTTGAAGTGGGGAAATCGACTAGGTAGCTCATAGAAATGCAATCCTCTCCTCATTTGTGTGCCGTAGAATTATATTCCCAGACCCTCTGCATTTTGTGTAAGGTGACATTGGTGCAGCCATTCAGGCACTCAGAAAGGTGAGCTCAGCGCATTCGCCTACTAAGGGGCTCATTTTATTATTGGCGGATGGGGTAATTAATGTTGCTGTGGCAGAGTACCTTATTCCTGCCATGGTGAGGGTAGTCCACCCGCTGTATTTGGAGACGCCTGCTGCTCCTTCAGACATCTCTAGCATTTCCAGGAGACGCCATCACAGAGTTTTCTACAAATGCATTGTAAGTTTGACAGAGCTGTAAATCAAACTTACAACTTTTTGTTTTATTTTTTTTTAAATTCCAAAGCAGGATTTTCTTTTTGAAAATAAAATGAGCAATTACCCCCTGACTCACTCGCCCTGGGAGCATTCAACCAGGGCATGAGGGGTCACTCAAAATGTTACACGGCCTTTTACTACCACGTTTTCCATGCCAGTGAAAACAGGCCATGTGTCTGCCAAATCTAAAGATGGAGGGCGGAGACATGGCCATACCTCCGATGGCCCTTACTCCTTTGGGCCATCGGAGGTGTGTTTTGGTGGTAGTGATGAAGAAGTCTCCACTCTCTCTACACTGAAGCCCCACCCATCTCTAAATGAGGTGGGTGAACCTCCATGTTGGCAGAAAGGGCCCCCAGTTGCCCTTGCGATGGATTACCCTTTCCACCAACATTTAAATACGACCCTAAGCCTCCCTGTTTGTAAACATCCAACACAGAGGCTTTAAATTCGAGCTAAGAGTTGTGCTCAGAACTTTCACTTTACACTGTGCTGTGAGATAAAATAAGGAAACTGACTACAGAACCATTAGAGCGATCCTACAATGGAGCCTCTGCCGGAAACAGGCTGGACAAAACATGGCTGTTGACCCGGCAACAGCATCAACTCTGCTTCCTCTTTTACTGCAAGAGATTCGCGCAATCACGGAAGAACGAGCAATGGCTGAAAACCGCTGACCCTAAGCCCATCTACATGTATATGATGTATTATATAGGTATTGAATACAAGAGCTCTGGGGAGACTGCTACAGCTGTCTCCAGGCCCAGACCTAAAAAGAGCCAATTTATTGCATTAATAATAATGAGAAACGCTGTCCAGGGAGGAGTGGGCTGCACAGAGGCCCTCTCATTAACTACCAGCAACTGAATGGCGCTGAAAAAGGGACCCATCAAATCAATCGGTATAGGCCCATGGGTTAGTTAGGGCCATTCGCAGCACTATTGTGTGGGCTAGAACACAATTACAACTTCCTGTTTCCTTCATTTTTTGCATGCATTAAGAGCATCCTGGAAAACAGATGGATTTGCGCTATGACACACATTTAGGAACAAAAATATTATCCCAGCTATAATTGACAAGTAAAGATAAATTGGCAGAGTGTAATTTAAGGTTCCTCTACCTTTTGACTTTTCTTAACCTTGAGATTGCTGTGAGTGAGGGGGCATGGGCGATCCTTGCCATCAAATAACAAAAAAGTGGCAATGGCCTGCATTGATGAAAGAGGTCGCACATAAGACTGTGGACCGAGATTCACAAAGGCGGGATGGGGGAGGTGGGAGGTTTGGAGGGGTGCAATATAAAAATCAGCAAAGTACCAAGTCAGTGAAGAGAGCAGAGATTTCTGTTTGGCTTTTAAGTGCAGTACCCCCGCCTGTTCTCAGGTCTCCTTCGCCGTGCTGACTAGCGCAAAACGATGGCCATTTAACGGAATGCACTCTACACAGAAAGGTATTGAGTTTCCACAACCCCATAATTCAGCCCCCATTGCCTTCAGTCTCTTTTTTGAAAATGCATGCAAAGCGGGTGCACGCGATGATTCTTTCTTCGCACATAAACCTGTCATGGGCAATGATTCATAACGCATGTAAAATAAATCATGGGACGTGTGTCAGAGATGCATGCAATATCTTCACCATTAAGTTTCACTTATAAAAGTGCTTGCCGAATACTTACTACGGTGCTGTCTAATTAGTGTATGTACACATCTTCATGTTATACGTTCATAACCCATGCCTGAGAACATGTTTGCTTTCAATTATCTATCAGTACCTCGCCCTGACTCCAAAGGTCACCGCAGATCTCTGACGAGGTCAAAGAGCGCCTTCATCATGGCCTGACTGAAGACTTTTTATAATGACTTGAAGAAGAAACCGCTCATAAACATGTGGGTCCCCAAAGCCTCTTTCAAAATTGCTGCTAGCCACTCCAATCTCCTCCCTTTGTATTCACAGTCAGCATCATACACATTTAAAAGGCAAAAAGAACCTTCAAACAACCAACCACCTTCAAAAACATGTGCCCTTTAATTTATGTAGCACTGGAACACCAGTGACTATGTGTACAGCACAACTGATTATGCAGGGTTTTTTCAAACTTTGGAATTACTGTGTACAATGCAAACTGCAAAAGCAAATTAGTACATCATGTTTTTTTATAAAGGCCCTGCAACGTGCTGCCGAGCTGCTTGCTCTCTTTCACATGCTACGCACGCACACATGTTTACATTAAGCATCACTCCTCCATCCTGCTCTGCTCCCCAATGTATCGATGTGGAGAGAAAACAGAACCAATGCTCAGCTCTCAAGCGAGTCTTGTAGTTGTACATGCGCCCGACCTCTTTTCACCTTTATTATCCTTGGATGACATTTCGATTGGATATATTTCATGCCAAGGCCAAAGAATGAGAGATTGCTAGACCAACAATGTATACAATTTACTTGTTTTCATGGATATTTCCCGGTAGTTGGAAATCATGTCTTCTTCTGCTTTGGATAACGCTTGTTAAAACATGGTTAAAATAAAAAAATTCTATATTTGAAATGTTTTTGAAAAAATATAAACCTACATTCTAACAGAAAGATAAAAAGAATACGTTTTTGTATGTGTTTTACCGAAAATACATTTTTGCATGCTTTCAGGCTATTTACCTATAGCATACCCAACACAACACAAAGGACTAGAGATTAAGCCTTCCCTTGTTCTACAAAAGGCTACCCTAAAAAACTCACTAAACGGAGAAGGACTGAAAAAACAAATGTAGAGTTCTGAGCATCCCATTTGGACGTTGAGAATTTAAAACATTGGTCAAATGACTTCACAACTTGGGAGGAAAACCCAAAAGATTGTAAATATTGCCCTCACCCACTCAGTAGTGGCATGCTTCATCATTGGGCCGCTAACACACCCTGGCGCAGACCAACGCTCGGAGTGGAGAGCTTTTTTTTGTTTTAGACAGAACATTTTTCTCCTTGAAAGGGATCCCAAATGCAGAGAAAGAAAGAATATTAAAACTGTCTAGGTGGATTGCCCTAACTTAGTTTATTCTGGGACACCATTGACAGGATTAAAATTAGAATGGGTATATTGGAGAGATTATGTCTCCATTACAATTACTGCCACTATCAACATGTTTCAACCTCTACCCACTGCCCCTATGGGTCATAGGCCTTCTTCAGGATACATATCCCAATGTTCTTTGCAATCCCTCCTAATAGTAAATACCTAATGGCAGGGATTATTAGTGCTGGCAATACTTGCCTACTAGTCGACATACTCTGAACATTTTCCCGAGTTTCACTGTTGCCGTTCTCAACATGGGGTACAAGTGGGAACGTTCTCCTGTAGTCACACTTTCTTCATGGAGTAACGTCACCGTTTACGCCACTCTCGACCCTCTGACTGTGGTTATTTACCCATAGCCCCATGGTAATGTCTCTTTTTTCAAAATAGCCTCTTTTAACTATCAAGTATGCAAGATCATGGTTCTCCCTTGTTCATCCGCTGTTTCTATGATTAGGCCAGTGACACTTAGTCCCCTTCTCCACTGGATGAGCACAGTATCTTGTGAGCCCTGCGTTGATTGAAAGCTCTGCTTTTAAAATATGACATAGAACGGGTGAGCGGTGTATTGTACACAGTGGAAATGAGAAACTGAGAGTGAGTGGCCACTAGCCAGGTGTAACAGGAAACTCTTTTTAGTGCTTTTTGCAATTGAAAGCGGGGATGAGCCTAATAGGCCATTTATAGGCCTGTCTAAAGGTGTTTGCTTGGGGTGGGATGGACTTGGAGGGTAATTTGTTATTTGTTTGTGGATTATCTAATATATAGCCTTATGGCCACCATAGCGGGCTATACTGGCCATTAAAGACCCACTCAAGCGTTAAAGTCCTGAGCCGAAGGTGAAGACCTTTAAGAAGGGAGCGGGCTTTAATGCCGGTATGGCCTAGCTACGGAGGGCTATAAGGCTATTATAACATTCTGCCACTAGAGGGCAGAGTGTTCTAACAAATAAAACAAAGGCCTCATGGAGCCCAAGGGATTGTAATCTCCTCGGGCTCTGTGAGGCCTTAGTTCACAGCAAAAGCTGTGAAAGCCAATATTGGAATGTTGGATTTCGGGGCTTCTACCAGCCATTGGAAGCCCGGAGCACTCCATTGTTTTCAACAGAGCTCCCAACATTCCAATGTTCTAATAACCTCTACATTATATGCCCGAACCAGAGTTGCATGCTGGGAGAGTAAAAATCTCAGGTTTACTACACTGTAGCTCGCTCATTGCATCTAAATAGTTTTCAGTCTTGTTGATTAAATGAGAGTTGGCTGACACTAAAATGCTGATACTCCTTGAGCTGTTCTTTGAAGCACGTTCATTTGCAGGAAAACATTAGAGCAGTGGTTCGTAACATGTGGGCTGAGGATCCCTGGGGGTCCACGAGGCCTACTCAGGGGGCCCGCAACTTTTTTAGAAAGTTAAATAATATTCAAAATAATATATATTTTTTTTAATTAAGTATATAGAAATGAAAAATTTGAAAACGTTTTCTATATTTGATTGTGAATTCAATAAAATATTTCAATATTTGAGTATTTGTTTGTTGTAGACTTTTTTCTACAGTTTTGTGGATTGTTTTGAGGTTCAATCCTAGACATTGCTTAGGTCAGGGGTCACCAGCTTCCAATATTGACTCAGTGGGGGTGCCCATATTCCAGTTGGGATGCAGGTTAGGAACCGCTGCAATAGAGAGTTTGGGCAGAAAAGTTATTTTTTTCTGTCGGGAGATGGTTATCTCCACTTTGTCATGAATGGGACGAGGACAACGGGACCAGGAGTAACGAGGATTACTGGTAAATAATAGAGCATTAACAACAGAGCTTGAGTGCCGGAAACAGGAGAGTCCCATTCAACTACTGATGTATGTGGACGACACCGTGACGCACGATAAAACAGGAACATCAGACATTTAACCTGCTTGGGACCGACAGTGCAAATTATCACTTTTAAAGCAAATCCAATCTACTTGACATCGGCAACCCGAAAATCAGTAAGAGCCAATATAATTTTATAACAAAAGAAACAAGCTGGCTAATTCGCATAAATATGGGGGCCTATGGTAACAGCAACGGCTCCAACTAAAGCAAACAATGTGACGTATGCTCTTCTGAAACTAACAAACAACCTGGCAGCTATTATTTGCTGAGATCAAAGCAAAGTGCATGTCATCATTCGGCTACAGCTGTGAAGTGTTCCCTGCATCAACGATCAAACAGCTAGAAATTGCAGTGTCATCTTTGGCTGTTCACTCTACCTGCATTATCCGCCCAGCCCCAAATGCGCCTGGAATTCAACTTAGCAAATCAGACAACACACCAGACAGGACGATTATTATGCAGGGCACACTAACCACTTTCCTATGGGACGAACTTGCAAGCAAATAAAAAGAACTCACTTTGATGCTATGGTTAAATCAATAGAAACCCTACAGCTGACTGAAGTTGGGGGATCAACCCCATCTTGGTCGCACTTCAAATAGAAAGAAAACAACAGTGTGTGTGCTCCTTTGCTTCATACCTCACCTCCTGCTTCTCAATCAAGCACATTGTCCCTTTACTGAACCCTACGTTCACTAGGGTAGGCACCACCTTATTTGATGGAGGCACTAACAATAAGATTAAAACAAGACCTCGCGAGATTGATTGCGACTATTTGATCTGGGCGACATAAAGGCAAAACAGAAACATACTCACCCAACTATGAGCTGTCGTTCATGTCCACGCAGGAAGGAATCACTGGCTCAGGTAATCTATTACTGACAAGGTTTTTTTGTTTTTTTAAATCAAACTAAATAAATGTGTACTTCGATATTTTAAATGACTTGCTTTCTGGCAAGGAAGGAATTTTTAAATTCTATGGACATGCAGACAGGGGCTTCGTAATTTTTATATCGGTGTTTTAGGCAAGCTAGTTAAATAAATTCTATAAAAGTAACCCTGGAGCCTTTTGCGCAAATACAAACTGGCTAGATTTAGCACTCCCTTTAAACGAACATTCGCAGCACATGTTCTAATCAAATTAAACTTTAGCCAACATTTAAGAATGCCTTACATATTTTTGTAATGATTTTAATTCATGTTTTTCTCTTTTCTTTTCTAATATCACTCGAGCACTGTTATAATCATGAGAACCTATCAGAAAATGCTGCTATATAGCTTTGCAATGATTTTTATTAAATGCATAGTACAGATTCACTTATTTACTAATTTATTCATAAACCTTTCTACCATATTACTTTTTATTAATTATAATTTGTCTATTACACAATCTCCCGTTAGCATGCCAGTGCAATGCCTTTCAGCAGGGCGGGGAACAGCTTTCCAAATGCTTCCATCACAAACAAGAGTCTGACCTGTTTTTTTGTGGCGGTGTGCAGTGTGATGAGTATGTATATTATGGTTCTCCAAAAGACAGAATACTCACATGCAGTGCATTAACTATAATTTGGCTTGTGGAGTGGCGTGAGATGCCCTAGACGCCTGCCGTAAGACCCCCGCGGTGTGGATTAAGTTGCCAGAGTACTTAACGGGAGAAGGAAGAGAACATAAGTGTGAGAATCAATAACTGCAATGTTTTACAAGATCTAAGATTGACTGGCGTTGAATTTTGGATTTAAAATTCGACTACATGGAGATGATCCAGTGATGTTGTTATTTACCATACAAGGAAGAGATGATATGGATAAGTAAAAGAAGATTGTAGTTCAATTGAGTTAGCCAGAAGGCAGAAATACAGGATCAGTGTACAATTTAATGTATCCCCATTTGTTGTACTGGGTGAATCTTTCTATCGGACATAGGTCCTGAAGAAGGTGGGCAAGCAAACTGTGTATCCACAGAACCGAACATTGGCCAAGATTGTGTGGACACCCTCGACCAAGGCACAGCAATGGACGACTGAAAGAAGTTAGGGTCATGAGAATTGTATGTGGGCAGTGTTTGCTAGCGTGTGGATATGAATGAAAGATAGTCGATTACGAGTGGGGTACAGAGTAGTACTTTGTGAATCAATATATTAATGTGTCTTGTTCTGATGTCATTTTTTTGTTTATTTATAAGTTATTTTATGTTATTATTTTTTGACAGGACAAAGAAGTACAATGTGGATAGTTTTTATACAAAATAATCATGAAATAATGTGGTGCAATTTATGAAAACATCTATGTTAAAACTAACAAATGTATATGATTAAAAGTAGTCTAAGAAGAATGGCACATTGTAAGTATGGCCTACTAGGGCCAGCTTTGTTCAGCTGCCAGAAATCATGACTAATTCAAGATAACCTGCTGTAAAGGCAAAAGAAGACCGCTGTGCAACAGAGGCCTGGCATTTCCACAAGATTCGTTATTTTTTATAGCAGATATTTACCTAGCAAGGGATTATAATTTGCCATTTGGACCCCCTTTAAATATTGTTTTATTAGTTCTCTACTACTGACAGCTTTATTGTTTTGTTTATTCTCTACAGCTTTCAATATATGACATATACTTTAAAAAATCTCTAATACCTTATTTACTATCATTGATAAATTACTTTCTTTGTGAAGGGCAATCAATGGGAACCTTCACCCAAGCCATGCTTTGTTTAATCCCTAAAATGGATAAAGATCCCTCCTTATGTAAAAATTATAGGCCCATCTCTTTAATTAACACTGATTGTAAAATCTTCGCAATATTGGCCATCCGTATTAACAAAGTGATTCCTGATCTTAGCAATATTTATCAATCTGGGTTTGTCAAAGGAAGGTCTATAACCGACAACTCGAGAACCCTCCTTAACATCATTCACCTTGCCTCTAAAATGGATTCTCCTATTGCTGCCATCACGCTCGACGCTGAAAAAGCATTTGATAGGGTTAGCTGGGATTTATGTTTGGAGCATTGAGATGGCACGGTTTTAGCCCCCCATTCATTCGTTACATTCAATTGCTTTACTCTGATCCCTCTACTTCTATATGGGTTAATGGACGTCAATCCAATTACTTTTCTCTTCATAGAGGAACAAGACAAGGGTTTCCCCTTTCCCCTCTTCTTTTTATTCTTGCTTTAGAGCCTTTTCTCAAAAAAATCAGGCGCTCACCTTTATACAAAGGTTTTCAATTTCAAAATATTGACATCAAGTTTACTGCGTATGCAGATGATATTCTGCTTTACATCTCCAACCCCCCCCCCCACTTCTTTACCAGCTCTTTTTTCCTTATTACAAGAGTATTAATCAGTCTCCGGCTATAAATTGAATATAGATAAATCTCAAGTTCTGCCCTTAAACAAATGTTGTCTATCATGGCTCTGGAATCCTAAAAACATAAAATGTTTAGGCATCCTTTATGCTAACAATATTAGGGAAACCGTTAGGATTAACCACATAGATATAGTTAAAAAACGTTCTGCCCTTATTGAGAGATGGACCCCTCTTTTTTTATCTTAGTGGGGTAGATTAGCCACTATTAAAATGATGCTTCTCCCTATTATTAATTTGTATCTCTCTATGCTTCCTGTTTCTCTCCCGCCTTCCTTCTTTAGCACCATTAATCGTTCTTTAACAAAAATTTTATGCAATAATCGTAAAGCTAGGATTTCTCTCTCTCGTCTCCAGAAACCCAAAGACGTAGGTGGAGTCAATTTCCCGAACATCATTCGATATCCCTCTGCCTTCACCTTAAAGCAAATTTGGCCTTTTTTATCAGATTCTACTTGCCCTCCTGTAACAGCTTGGAGTACACTTGAGCTCGCTCAGCTTCTACCATTTACATTTCTTTCAGCTACTCGTTTATCGCAACCACCGAAACGTCTTTCCACTCCCATTTTTAACCATTCCAGAGCCCTTTCTCTGCTTCATCTCATCTTTCTCCTAGGGACTTCCTCTCCCAAACCCCAATATGGTATAATACATTTTTAAAGATTAATAATAGAGCGCTCTTCTGGAAGGAATAGATTGATAAAGGTATCATTACTCTTGATCAATTAAGAACAATTTGCTGAGGGAATTCTCAGACATTCAGGAATCTTTCGGCATCTCCAACGCTCACTCTTCTCACTACTCCCACTTGACAGTCTTTCTTAATCATACTTTTTCTCAATTATCTCCTGTTCAGGCTGCTTCCTCTCTAATTGATTTTTCTACCCCTCTCAGAGCTGCTGCCATCTATAAATTGCTCTCCAAACCTTTAGCTGATAGATCGAAGTCGCCAATAGAACTATTATGTGATCAAGACTTAACACAAGAATTTTCACTGCAGCTATGGGAATCTGTTTGGTCCAAAATACATACCTCCTCCCGTTCTGCTAGTACTACACAAACTCTTTTTTTTACTCCTTCTGTCTTATACAAATTTAAATTACTTGATTCTAAAAAATGCTGGTCATGCTCTTGTGAAGACAGTGATCTTCTCCATATGTTTTTTCACTGTCCATTGATTAAATCCCTATGGCTTCGTATTTGGTCCAAATTAAATGACATTTTTTCCACAAATTTTACTTTTGACATTACACACATATTTCTAGGAGGCTCCTCACCAATATGGGATGCTCATTGCAATGCCCGAAAATTCATAGATTTATTTATAGCTATCTCCCTCCAAATTATCACAACCAATTGGAAAGATACTTCCAAAATTTCATATCAAGCTTGGTGGAACTTGTTATGTCATCACCACTGGCTGGATTGCGCATTCGCCACTTCTGTGCCTTTATTAATTAAAAGAGATTTATTATGGTCACCTTTTACTGCATACCTTTCTAAGCATGTACCCTGATTGATTGTTTGTGTTTTCCTTTAAAGTACCTTCTTCCTTCCATACCATCTGTCTACTTTTTACTCTTGCAGACGTTATAAATATTGTTTTGATATTCTTCCTTTTTGTTACTCCTTCTCTCTTCCCCGCTTTCTTCTTTTTTCTTTTTATTTCTCTCTTCTTTCTTCTTCTCTTTCCTATTTAAATTTAAAAAGCTCTTTTCTCTTAGTATAGTTTTATCTCCCAGTTATGGGACTCATTTGAATAATATTATAATGTAATACTGCTGTTTTTTCATTGTAAATTATTTATTCTGTAATGATGTTTTACTTTGTTTATAATTTGCAATAAAGCTTTTTAAACTAAAAAAAAAAATATATGACATGTACTTAAAGTGGGCATTGGTCAGTCACTAGCTCAAAACTGGATGCCTTTGTTGTCTATATCGCCATTTCACTTGTCTCCTCATTATTTAATGCTTTCCCCTCTACTCATGTTTTTGTCCCACCCAGGATCATTTTGGTCTCACAGTGTTCTAATTAATCGACTTGTATCATTCCACTGCTGAAGTTTTTTGCATTCAGGGAACTACTTTCTTCTTTTACAGTAAGCACTCTAAGGGAGTGCATTTGTTTTCTTCCTCTCTCCCCCATGTGCTGTTCCACCTTCAATGTCTCCCTTCCTTCGTGATGCCCCTCCTGCTTATCCGTTGCTTCCCCTATCTAACTTGTTATATAATTTTTATTATCCGCACCCTTTTGTTTTCCCCATGCTCCTCGTCTCTTTGCACCCCTTCCCTCGCCCTCACTGCATTTTTAAAAAACATTTTGGCATCCAAAATGCTACTGGTGGGCATTCATCTTATTGTGTTTTTTAACGTGAGTGAGTGCTCATGTGAACACATGGCAGAATGCACCTTGGAATGCATGTCTGTATTATTCTAGCAAACTCATTCAAAGATGGCCACAATGAATGCATGCATACAGGGCCGGCTCTAGGGCGGTGCGACGAGTGCCACCGCACCGGGTGCTGACTTCAGGGGGCATCAAGTTTGCAAGTTTATTTCGGTATTAAAAAGCACCTGCTGCAACGTTATTTGCATCCCGCAATTTCCAGGCAAAAGAAAAATGTCAAGATAACTCAGGTGATTAATATTCTTCCTGAAGAGAGATCGGAGTTTCGGACATCGGAGTTTTGTTTTGTTGAGGTTTTAAGTGATAATAAAATAGGTCAGAGGGTTAATATGCCTGCTGCAATGAACATGTACCATGCAGATCACACAGTGCATATAATGTAAATTGGTCAGTGGGTTACTGCTTTTCTAAGACACATCCTTTTGTTACTTGCAGGTTATAGATTAAAATCCTAAAGCAGTGAAATGTTAACTGTTAACAAAGAACTGCAAGCACACTACAAAGTATATATTAGAGCATAGATTGATGTTGCAAAAAGGGTTCATTTGGGTAGAAATCAATTCTTATTATTATAGAGAACCCCCAACTAAGGTGTTCCGTTTTCAATTCTGAGTGTGTACTTCTCCAGACCAAGCACTCTTAAACTATACTGCCTACCAGTATAGATGACATGGGACTCCTACACCCTGTAGTCCTTTAGCTTATGTAAGATTTCCTATACGCTGATATTGCACACATATGATTGATTGTCTCTGTGTAATGTGTGTGATGCAAAGTGCTCTGACACCCTACACTGGTAAGAGAGACGCTATATCACTAATTGAATGCATCTGAAAAAGAGAGAGTGGCTATGGGGACTTGAGGGGCACTGTTAAAAGGTGGTGGTGGTGAGGGATTCGGTGGTGGATGTGGTCAGCACCTCCACCATGGATGGGGGTCGCCAGCACACATTGTCGCACCAGGCACCACCAGTGCTAAAGCCGGCCCTGCATGCGCATTCCATCACAGCTCTCTTTGAATAGGTTTGCTAAAATAATGCTAATGTATTTGAAAGATGGCCACCATTTATGTGCCTCAGTTTATGAAATTCCCCAACTTTTGTGAGGCACCTAACCCTATACTTGGGAATGTATCAAATATGACAAACTGTCTGAATTTACACTTTCATAAATACAGTCTGTGAACATAAAATCTACAAATCCTTAAACTGGGAATCATTGTGCGAAATTTGCATTTGCAAACAGTTTTTTGTGTACAATTTAGAATTGCAAAAATATTTTTGGAATTAGAACCCAGTAAGCAACCCAATTTGATAAGTGTGGGGGAAAGTCAAAGAGAACTGCACACCTGAGAATACTGGCACCTACCTGTGTAGAGCATTTTTTCTTACTGATATACTGCGAACCCTTCGGCACCCATTGTTTTTCTAGGGATCCCTTTGTCTATGAGTCACCTTGTGGCTTCTGCATGCCTGCTCCCTTGACATTCTCACTTGAAAAAAATCTGCACTAGAACACTGCTTAATTTGTGCCAATGTTTTCCAGTGTTCGACACCGGCATTCATTTCAAAACACCAGCACATGTCTTCCAGAGTCCACCCACCACATGGTGTTGTTGTGTGTCTATATTTTTAGAAGAGTACATCAGAGAAACGATTAATAGTCCAAAATGTCAGAATGGTGTGAATTTGATTGGCAGTAGGTAATGCTGGCGCTGGCCTTTCAAAAGTAACAATATGAGCTGTGGGCGGTGCCAAGTGCAGTGGACGTCTGTTAAGTATCTTGGGCCCTGGCACTTATGTTTTTTAATAAATTAAGCATTGCTTTAGAAGCACCACACAGATTGTTTCGTAGGAAAATCCTCCACTTCCTAATAGAATACATACCTCTGTTAGCTTAAGAGACTGAACTACAAGGTAAAAAGGGTCTACCTGAAAACGAGGAAATGGAAAACATCCCCACGGGGACATACACCTTGTAACTGCTAGACAGCAAAAGGCATCCAAGACATCAAACCGATCATTGTAGTTAGTGCTATTACATGGCAAAGAGCAGAAAGACTCAAGCAAAGCTTGAAAGCAGATGAAAAGACCTAGACAGGCACAATCGTTCCACACGAGCTCTGAACTTTTTGCTGTATGTACCCAATGCCCAATCCCTGGATGTTCATGATCCTTACTCGGGAATATGTTGGTTCACGTGGGGCCATTTAGTTCAGAAATTCTCTCTAATTTTAAAGAGAGAGAGATTTTACTCACTTCCTTTCTCCGGCAAATTTTCTGGACTTTGGTCTGTAGAGTGGGAATGAGAATACATGCATTTGAAGGTATGTTCTCTTATAGGCGGGCGTCTCCAGAGCCCCACCCACTATAAACAGGAAGTGCCCTGGTTATTGCATCGTCCAGCTGAGCCCACACTCTACCAGACTCAGGCTACATTTTTAACTGGGCTCAAAGGACAGTCTAGATTTGTTCGACGAGTAATCTTAAAATGACACGGTGCAGCTAGATAATGCAATTTTAATTTGTGTTATTACCTTTTGTATTAGCATGCAGAATGTCATAATCCTGTGCCACTCGATCCGCTCTGCATGGTCACTTTTTAGGTCGAGCATTCAAGACCTCTTGTATATACTTTAGTATATACTTATAATAGACTTATATGTGTCTGCACCTTGTGGGCTCTGGAGATCAGGCTTAGGACTTGTCTGCTTCCGCTTAGGGATTTTTTTTCTGCTCAACTGTCTTGATAGAAAACAACCAGCGGAGGTCAGTAAAATACCAGAATTGCTTTCTGCTGAGAGACTTTCTTCTTTTTACTTTTCTGGCAACTGCCTCTATTCATCTTTCTTGATAGAAAACGACCAGCAGAGGTCAGTAAAATACCAGAATCACTTTAGCATTCTCTAGATTCCAGTCCATAGAAATTGTCTTCTACGAGCACCCGTAGACAATAATATTTTTTCAAATCTTATATTTTCAGTGATGACTACTGAAGGCCCTGATTTTATAATAAAAACAGAGCTTTGGACTATACCATTTTCTGCTGAAAGGCAATATTTCTCTCCATGTCTTCCCATACCTGACATGTCACGCATGATAAAGAAAAGTAGATGCCTCAGCACCCAGGCTAATGTGCTGCATAGCTAAATACATATAAGGTCCCAAAGGCGAGACCGATTGCATTGCAAATGCTTGTTTTTAACTCTATCAGTTCTTCAAATTTTGTAAAACACTAATATTTCTGCAAATTCCATTTTATATCGCATATTTTATGGTATAAAGTATATGTCGCATCTGGTGGTGCTGTGTGCATTTAGAAGGGAGTCCGCAGAGAGAGCTTCCTTTCCACAACAACGCACCTTCCCCCATTGGCATCCTTGTGTTAGGTCAGAACAGCCACAAGGGGGCAATAGGTGTGTCAAGTGCAGTTTCTATCTGTGAGTAAGGATCTTTGCAATATCTACAAAACCGCAAGACTTCTGGGCGCAGTTTGCAAGCATGCATCTCAGTTCAATGCATCTCATTTAAATGCTCCATATGCCTGAACAAAATGCCCCTTTTACGATCTGCATTAGCTTCAAACGGGAAAATATTCAATAAGTTCGACCCTTCACTTAAAAACTAATATTAGGCCTGTCAAGTGGCCCTATGTCAGGTGTGGCATCCATGCAAGTCTTCGATTTTTAGGTGAGAAAACTAGTAACTATTAGGATCATATATTGGCCCAAACTGTATAAGAAAATACCAGTGCAGAAATTCAAAGAGCACTTGGGTTAGGGCGCGAGTCGCAAAAAATATAAGTGGGGGGGACTACTTAGTATTACAAATGCACTATGACATCAAATGAAATGATGTCACAGAATGTGACATTTGTGCCATCTGGCTGTTATGCAACGAATGCGAAGGAGATGCATGTCAGTTTGCCCCTCTTTCCTGTTTTCTCCTCATACAGTCTGATAGTTAGACATGGTCTTTCATTAACCAAGGTCAATAAAAGGAGGACCATTATACTGGCCAATAGGAATGTGTGTTATTTGCATCACTATGAAATCATAAAACTCTGTTATTCTAAGTAGTAACAGCAGCAGTAGTGGCAATATTACAGTGACATTGGCAGTAATGTTTGTACAAGAGGGGTGGTCCCCTCTGATCAATTCACATTTTTAGGTCGAGCCTGAGCAGCACATGCACAGCGAGGCATGCTGTATTAGAGTATAGACCTGAAGCCCCGCCCACTCCCGCCCACATTTTTCATTGGCTTGTGTCCTTGTCTCCTGTAAGCTGTGGTTGCTCATTGGTCAAAGGGCTTAGTGGTCCATATTTTTGTCTCATTGTGTAACCTCCCATGGCGACAACCCGTTACATGTTTTGTTACTTGGTAAGCTTTAATTACAGCCTCCAAACACTATTTTATCAAATAGCTTTGTCCTGCCTGCTGTTGCAGGCAGGCCACGCTCTCTCCTAGTAAATAACAATGTGTTTTATTTATCTGTTTTAAAAACAACACATAAATAAAAGGCATTGTCATGAACAATGCCAAGAGCTCAAACTCTCATAAATGTGAAACATATTGCAGTGCACATGCTTGTTATCTCTGCATGCCAGTGAGGCTCTTCTTAACTGGTGGCTGATCAGGAGCTGCAGGTAGTGGCATTCTATTACCTCTCTCTAAACATCATGGGGGGGAGGGTGGGGAGAATGATTAGGAGTCTAGTGGCCCACCTGCCGATTTTGGCACAAGGGAACTGGGCATAAACCCTGGTTTTGACACATCTTAAAATTATGTGACTCTTGACAAATCACATAATTTCCTGTTTTTTGTTTTGTTTTGTTTTTTGTTTTTGCAGGAAGACTTTTATTTAGATCTACCATTGGAATGTTTAGTAGACTCACTGTAGTAGCACCTTGATACATAAATATTTCAGCAGGATTACATAATCTCCCGTTACCTTAAAATGTACACATGTGAAATTCAGTAATGTAATATAATATTTAGAGATGACAGCACTAATCTACACCAACTTTGGTGGAACACTCCAGCAAAATACCAAGTAAGCGCGCACTGCAAACTGCATTTACCATAATGCTAAGGGGCGAACTGTGCTGGGAGGTCAGCAGTGTGCTCCCACCCCTTCCTATGTAATATAATCATGTCATCTCAAGATGCAAACCCTCTCCTAATGCACATGATCTTGCATCTTTTCCAAACGCCCTTCATAACATACAAAGCTCTACAGCTAGATCTCTACTAGATAAATGCAAACACATAGGTATAACCTGACCAATGTACCAAGAATCTATGGCTGGCTTCTTTCCGAACCCCACCACTCCCATCTTTATCATGTTTACCATATTGTTTTTCACCTGCACAGTTATTCATCGTCAGTGCTTGTTTGATCAGTAGTTATCAATTCATGAATAACAAATAAAGCACGGTGTATGCAGTGACCAACCGGGGCGATACCCAATCAATTCTGCGGATCTATCTATTACAAATATACTAAATGACAGGCTGCTGAGCAAACATCCTTGCTTTACTTATGACATTTCTCTATAAACCCTTTTATCTTTTGACAGTCTCACCCTAGCCCAAACATTGGTAAGTATTATTGAGACTCGAAACCAACCAAAAATGTGCATAACTGTGAGTAAGTGAATTTCACAGTATTAATTCAAAGGTTAATATAGACCCTGGTGGGAACACCCTGCCAGCCTGCCAAATCATCAGATGCTATGACCTCCACTGCCCGGGCGGAGGACCACCCACCATATTTACAAATCTCCCACCCTGGTGACAGGGATCTATAAACTTCAGTGTCAGTTGCTCTGAAGGTAGAACAGTTTGCCAATCAGCCACAAATGTACAAGTTTGGTCTTGAAAACTAGCAAAAAAACATTGGCCCTAACTAGCATTGGGGGCATCGTGCTTCCATTCCTGGGACAGTCATTCTTTTAATGGAGGTTCCAGGCAGTGAAATCTAGTGGCAGAGTCCACATCACAGAGCCAGTGGAGGCTGCAGGTGTAAACCCAGAGCTTCCCATGACTCGAACCAGGGCATGGGAGCTGCAAGCTTGGTGAGGCAGGAGCAGTAATGGTTTAAGGAGGTGCTCCTGATACAATTACTGACGTTGCCATTCTGTCCCCTCCACTTTTTCATCCTTCACTGTTATAATTAACGTGTTATTTTCTACTAAACAATATTATGATACGCTTTTTTATCTACCTCTTAAGATTAAATGGCTGAATTAGTCTTTATGTTGAAACATATGAATTTTGAATTCTTGATGCTGTTTCTAGGGATGAATTATTAACAGAGCTTCCAGGCTCATGTTTGAAGCAACACTGCCCTTGCCTCCTTTTTATCATTTCTAAAGGGATAGATTCCCCCCTCTATAATGATAAGCAGCCCTAGAAAAATGTGTCAAACCAGTCGTTCCCTTCCTGTCTTTCATTTTTTCTCTCTCTCTCTATCTCTCCATCTCTTTTTATCTCTCTGTTTTTGTAAGACCCCACTGCACGGCCATAAATCATGCAGAGCTAGAGACAATGACAGAAGTGGCAGCCCTCGACCTTCAAAACAAGCATTGGTAAAGCCAATAGGTCTTCCCTATGTGAGATTTAATGGCTTTTCTAATGTTTTTTTAGCTATGTTGCAAATGTCTGAAACTAATATAAAAACAGCCAGCATTTGTTTTCCAGTTATGCTGCACTGAAGCTAGCGCTGCTGAATAATGGGGCTAAAAAAATTGGCAAACCGATAGATTTGGCATAGGCGAGCTCAACCAGCTTTGCCAATGCCTGGTATTGAATTCCATCTTGCAAGTTATAAGTATTCATATAGTGTTTACAATGGGTGAAGTGCTAATGTTATGGAATGGAGAATGCCCTTGCCAAGGTGTTAGTGTGTTCAGTTTCAAAAGTATTTAAGACCATGGAAAAACTGTGAAAATGTGTCATATAAATGCACTAAATGTAAAATAAGTTATAGGTAGGCAGAAAACTCCAATAGTTTACAGTTGTTATTAAAGTGATGCTTTAGGCTGTGTGTTACTTTGGGTGCAATGGTTACAAAAGAACCATAAAAGCACTCCTGAATGCTTGATTAGTAGTAGAAAATAGGAATAATTGGTGTTGAGTGGGTTTCCTAGACATTTTGGCCCCTGAACCACAGCACCTGCTGCACCAGTCAAATCATGAACCCTAGTGCCTGCAAGGTAATTGCACGTATGTCTGCTTGTTTAGTAGTAAAATATAGCAATTATTGGTGTTCAGTGAGTTTCCTAGAGCTCTTGACCCCTGTGCCACTGCACCTGCTGCACCATTCAAATCATGACCTTAGTGTCTGCAAGATAACTGCACTTGTGACTGCTTGTTTAGTAGTAAAATGTAGCAATATTCGTTGTTCAGTGGGTGTTGTAGATCTCTTGACCCTGTGCCGCTGCACCTGCTACACCATTCAAATCATGGCTTTAGAGCCTGCAAAGTATTTGCACGTGACTGCTTGTTTAGTAGTAACATATAGCAGTAATCAATGTTCAGTGGGTTTCCTAGACGTTTTGACCCCTGTGACACTGCACTTGCTGCACCATTCAAATAATGACCCTAGTGCCTGAACGGTAACTGCACTTGACTGCTTGTTTAGTAGTAAAATATAGAAACAATTGTTGTGTAGTGGGTTTCCTAGGTCTTTTGGGCCCTGCACCACTGCACCTGCTGCACCATTCAAATCGTGACCCTAATAAATGCAAGGTAATTGCACTTGAGACTGTTTGTTTAGTAGTAAAGTATAGCAATAATCAGTGTTCAGTGGGTTTCCAAGAGTGTTTGGCCACTGTGTGACTGCACCTGTGGCACCATTCAAATCACAACCCTAGTGCGTGCAAGGAAACTGCACTTGTGGCTGCTCGTTTAGTAGTGCAATATAGCAATAATCGGTGTTCAGTGGGTTTCCTAGAGCTTTTGACCCCTGTGTCACAGCACATGCTACACCATTCAAATCATGGCCCTAGAGCCTGCAAAACATTTGAACTTGACTGGTAGGCTTTGACCTAAAAAGCCTCTAATGGCTCCAGCCCTCTGGGAAATGGCCAGTTAGGCCCTGGAAACACCCTCCACTCATGCTAACCCTCCAATTGATCCTGTGCTGGCTTAAAAGGCAGGGCTGGCCGAAGGTGCTACATATGACACCGTACAGCTAGCTGTGTATCAGGATACTCCAGGCTGACAGTTACAGATGGCTGGTCCTTCGAGCGTCCAGCACCTTCCTATAAGTGAACAACTTTGGAAATACGTGTGATCCCCCCTTCCTTTCCTTCCCTTTTCCTTTTTTTGCGCCCCCGCTCTCTCCCCCCTCTTCCTCTTCCACTCCCGCACCTCCCTCCCTCCCCTTCCTCCCCTCTCACCTCTCAGACCGGCACACCTGACACTCGCCCTCCCCGCCCACCCCCATACATCCTCCCCTTTCTTCCCTGTACAGCACCGTTTCAAAACAACAACCTGGTCCTGAAGATGATCCTGACTTGAAAGGATCGAAACGCCGTCGACCATTCAGCGCCACATCATAGCGCATTGTTTACCATGGTTCAATCAAATGATTTTAAACTTTGTTGAAAGCAATATTTGAACCAGACTTCACTGTATATAAAAAAAAAATCACCTTGCGCCGTTCTCGCTGTTATACACATTGCCACTTGCGTCGCCACATGTCTTGCCACTTGCACTTTATAGCACCAAGTTCAATGTCCGGTTGTTTTTCTTGCATTTCCTTGCCTACAGTGCTGATACAACTGTCCTTGATCTTATTTAAATATATGATGCCTTGTGCACTCCCCAAAAGAATCAATGACTATGAGTCTTCCTTTTTCTGCTCTGCAATGGTTTTTCACATGCTCTGTTAAAACCGTCTTGCTTACATTATACCATTTGTGATATTGTTGTTTATTCTCTCAGTCCCTCTTCATAGACACAATAGTTGGTGCTTAAAGGGGTAATCTGGGGACTCCAGCTGGTGCAGTCTTCAGCAGCTACCTAGCATTGACTAGCAAGGTTATGTTATGTTAATTATTCTTATAAAGCGATTGAATGCCCAGGGACGTCTTCACGCTGCCTTTAGCTGATTCAGTATGAGAGGGTTTTACATATTTGGTGGGGTACTATCAGGACAAACTTCAGGATACCTATCGGTCAAAAGGCCAGGTTTTTTATGCTTTCCTAAAATGAAGATTTGTCATTTCTTTTAGTTTGAGAGGGAGAGTGTTCCATAGTTTGCTAGTACAGGTAACAAAGCTTTTACCTCCCCATGGGGATTTTCTAAATGTAGGAACCATAACATTTTTGCAGCTAATGGCCGGAGTGGTCTAGAAGAAATGTACCAGGAAAAACTGTTAAATATACAGGTCCTGAGTTGTGAAGTACCTTGAAGGCAATGCATAAAGCCTTAAAGCAATTCTTTTTTTTAAAGGGTAACCAATGCAACTCCTGAAATGCTAAAGCTGCTGACTGGTGCTTAGGTATTCTAAATAGATGTCCTGCTGCAGCATTTTGCTGTGTCTGCAATTTGGTAACCGATTTGTGTTGCATGTTGGTGTAAATGGCATTGCAGTAGTCTTGTTTCATTTAGACAGTATTAATGCCGTTAGCATTGACTTTTGTCGTTTTTTTTTGGATAAATGGAAGGATTTTCCTAAGCATCTTAAGGGTGTAGAATACAGATGCTGTGATCTGGTTGATCTGGCTTTCCTAAATTTCTTACCTTTCTACTGGTGCAGGCAAAGCACCCTTTTCCTGAGGCCATCAACTTGGAGACCAAAAGGGATTTTTATTAATCCTGTCTCCTATATGCCTCATTCAATCATGAAATTTCATAGCAGCGTGGTCCGGATTACCTGAGACCGAGACCACAATCTGGGTATCATCAGCTTAAGATATCACTGTGAACCTGAAGGTTTTTATAAGCTTATTTAGTGGTGTGACATGTAAGTTAAAAAGAGTGGGATTTAAGGAGACTCTCTGTGGCACTCCACATGGGAGAGTAAAAGAGTTTTATACAAATTCGTCCAGGGCTTCACTTTGTTCCCATTCTGGTAGGAATGATTTTAGAAGGGCTAACGCCATTCCTCTGTTTCTTAATGAATAGAGCCGGTCAATCAGAATATCATGATTGATAGTGTAAAATGCCGCGGAGAAGTCTAACAGGATTAATGCAGCATTTTCTCCTTTATCAATAGTGGTTCTCATATTCTCGAATGCCACAATCAGAGCAGATTCTGTGCTGTGTTGGCTTCTAAAACCAAACTGAGTTGGGTCTCATAAATTGTTTGCATCTATAAAGGAAGCCAGCTCTTGGTTAATGGCTTTATCGATTATTTTGGCCGAGAAAGGTCGTCGGGATATTGGCCGATAGTTACTCGGATTTGTAAGGGGAAGATTGTTCTTCTTCACTGGGGGTAAGATAGTTGCTTTTTTTCCCAAGCTTTTGGAAAATAACCATAGCTGAACATATCGTTAAATATATCAAGTAATTCGAGATTGTTTCTGGAACCTGTTGAAGGATGTTTGGAGGACATGGGTCATTTGAGGAGCCAGACTTCATGGACTTAGTCAGTCTGGGCACCTGATTCACTGTAACTGGTGAGAAGGAGGTCAGTGTTTCTACATTGATTGAAAGGGGTAGCTCACCGGAGGAGCAGGTGGTCAGTGTAGATTTGGCAGTGAAAGATCCATAGAGATCTTCAACTTTAGCTTGAAAAAAGTAGCTAATGGGTTGATTAGCATTAGTGTTTTATTTTCTGAGATATTGGTGAGCTGTTTAACCATCTAAAAAAGCTTTTTAGTAGAATCTTTGGCAGTTTCAATTTTATTTGTAAAGTAAAACTATTTTTCTTCTAAGATCATGATTTCATATTCTCTTATGGAGTTTTTATATAGGTCACTTTCCCTGGCATTATAAATGTGTCTATATTTACCTTCTAGCCTACAACATAATTGCTTTTGAGTTTTGAGTTTGTCCGAGAACCAGGGTTCAGTGGGGGTTAATCTATGATTTGTACATTTCTTCTCAGAAACTAAATGATTCATGCAATTCATTGCTTCACCTCGCCAAATATGGTAGTCAGAAACGGCCTTGTCCAGGTCTTTTTCATAGGTTGGTTTTGTACTAGTGAGGACCAAGTCTAGTAAAGAAGTCTAGTAAGAAATAAATAAATAAAACAAATTACATTGCGCGCGCTACAACGCCAAATCGGCGATGCAGCGCGCAGTGTAATTCGTTGTATATATTTCTTTACTCAACTACGTTCGGCTCAATTCCGGTTTACTACCCTCCACCCTGCCCCTCCCCCACCCCGCCTCACCACCCCACAGCACTTCCTCGAGGAGCCGCTACAGTTCATTACTGTTTTTAAATGTTGTATTAAATTCATGAAAAATTGTAGTATAAAAGCTTCTATACTACCCTAACCCTCAAACTAAATCTAATATTCAATAACCTTCTAGGTTTTATAAAAAAGTTTCTCAACATGTTGGATGACCCACATCCGAGCCTCAGATCGAAGCTACATTTAATGTGATTGTTAATGGAGTCAACTTTAGCCAAACGAAAGGCACCTCCCAAAATAAATACCCAAGTCGTGGCTATGATGTGTTTGTTTTGAGTGGTGTGTTCCTATCAGTAACAGCCACACACCTGGCTCCAATGCAGTTTGGTTCAAAGCATGGATCGCTATCACCGTGCGTTACAAGAACCCCAAGATCATGTTGGGTCCAAACCCGATTTTCATAATTGCAATTATTAGGTTCACGCAAACACGTGTCGGAAGCAAATAGTAACCGTGTCTTTCCTGTCTGCTGGCGAGTCTAAATCAGTCTCTGGAACTCTCACGAGCAGACATCCGGCCGCCCCTTCCATGTCGCACTTTAGCGCCGGGGTCAACAACAGGGTAGTTACTGTCCATTACAGCACTTTCCAAGAATAACCAAAGATAACAAGCCAGGAAACAGCAGTACTCCTGAAAAAAATATGACATAATTTGGAAGCCCGTGTGAAAACACTTTAAATATGTATGAACTTCATGCAAACAACGTATGTGTATTTTCTCAATTTAACTTCAGAACCATGAAAAAAGCCAGGCCTGCGCTCAATATATTTGTTCTAAACATTGTTGAATTGTAGCAGCGCCAGCTGCTGCCATATTAAAGCCTCGGCCCCCTTCATAGCCAGCGCCTCTCAGCCTGTTTGAGTGCATCCTGTGGAGGACTCTGTCATCGTGTGTGTCTCATGCACACCTGTATGCTGTGTCGTGATGACAGGGTCTCAGCCCCACACACACATCGTACCGTGGTCTGGCCACCAGGGGCGCAACCAGACACAAACGTTTTATGTAACACTTTGAAGAGTTAGGACCGAAACATCTCCAGAGCCCAAGTGAAAATTATGTATGTGTTGCTCCCTTCACTGTTCTTATATAATGCGTAATACCACATGTAATTTTTCTGGGCAATAAGTGAGGTTTATTGAGTCTGGAAGTGCATAACAAGAGCACATTTTACAGTGGGTTTATGGTTCTTGCTCAAGACATTGTTAGCAGCAGGCATTACAAAGGTGGCATTCTAAGGTACTGTTGACCTGCAGATCTAGTTTGATCTGGAATTTCGAGTTTTGGTTCCTGGGGCAATCTTTTGCATTCTAAAACGCACTGGAACCAGTGTATATATCTCACTCTACAAGGGCTTAATAAAAACACCTTTTAGGAGATATCTGTGCACCCTGGCCCAGAACACATTTTCGAAAAGTGGAGGCACATGGTGCTAGTTAAGCACATTTCTTTATATATTTTGTTCATACTACATTTACCGGCATACACTACCATTACTAATTTCAAGACAGAACTTTATTACAGGAAACAACTCTTTTGTAGTCTTGTGGGAATGGGCATCTCATGTCAAGGCTGTACAACACATGGTACTATGTGGTTATACATATTAACTATAATTGAGCTCCCATTAACTTTTTTTGGCTGTGACATACACTCCCAGAGACTCAAATATAGCCCACATTTTGAAAGATACTGTTGTAGAAACAAGCATTCGAAACAGACACATAATACACAGTGCGATTATCCAACGTGCTCCCACAACAGGGACTTGATTCCCAGACTTGACGTATAACCATGGACCTTGGCAGCAGCAGACTATTTAATAGTAATACCACTTGTGGAAATATTTGGAAACTGTGCCTAAAGAAAAACCCAATGTAAGACTACGAAATTCCACGATATTTCCGAAATTTATTATGAGTCAAAGTAGTAGCAAAACAAAGTTCTTGCATCTGTCAACTAGCAGGAGTGGTTGAACTAACTAGAAATTACATTTTAAAAGATTTTGGCCAATCAGGAGCAATTTTAATAGGTAGATAAGAGTTATTTCCTTATTCCTTTGTTAAAGACCCAACATTTCCAAACCTGATTGTGGCTGTCTTCCCCAAAATCGTCACCAGTTTCCATACATTCTTTCTCTTGTATGGTATTTCTCTTCCTATTCTTAAAGTTAACTTTACAACTCCTAAGATATAGCGGCATTATAGAAATAAATAGGACCACAATGCACAGTAATCAGTTAATTATCCCTAACATACAGTAGTAAATAGTCTAGTTCTGTAAATGTTCTAATTCCTGAAACTTAGGCTGAAAGACACTAAATTTTGAGTAGCTTATATGTATACATATATTAAGTGTAGGGAGTTATGGGCAGGTATTTCACATTGCAAAGATCCTTTTTTTGCAGGTACAAGTTCTACAAATGAGTGCAGAAGACAGTAAAAGTGGATGTGACGGTGAAGAAGTAGAACTGCAATAAGTCAATTTAAGGGAGGAAAGGCCCTGAGACCTGTTACCTGTTAAAATGTGTAGGTTGGTCTAGTAAAATGGAAATGGCGGCACATATCTCGTGTATGTTTGAAGAGGCTAGATTGATGGGGTGTGTGCCAGCAGACTTAAGTGTGGCCATGAACGGCCACAAAATACTAATGTATAAATTCAGGAAAGCTTCTGAGAAATGCACCATGTATAGACCATATCACCACAATATCCTGAGATTAACATTTTTGCAAAGGTCCTAGCCAACCTATTATATAGGATGGCAATGTAAAATGGACTCATGCATCCAAATTAGTCTAAATGTATACCTTATTGGTCAACAAGACTGTGCCTGTGTAGATTGTTGTGTTTTTTTTAAATATGCTAAATTAGAGACCAGAATGTTTTTTTTACCACTTGATGCCCAAAAGGTTTTAGATTCAGTATATAGGACTATGCTCAAAGTTCCTCTCGTGGATGAGACTCCTGTATATTACCTCAAATGCAAGGGTGAAGGTTAACGGCATGCTGCCACTTCCCCCCTTTCCGCTTCGTTCGCAGGCTATGACAAGGCTTTCACTTGTCCCAACTGCTCTTTGTACTAGTGCTTGAACCAATGTCATGCTTGGTGAGCAATGATGTGCTAGCTAGTGGAATTAGGGGGATAGAGAATGCAATAACAGGATCTCTCTATATGTGGATACTTTCTAATTATATGTGATTGCAAATGATTACTGGATTCGGAAGTTGTTAAATATGCAAAGTGTTCGGTCGATACTCAGTGATTAAAATAAACTGCATACTAAGAGGGGCCCCCCTCTACCTGGTATTGCAAGCTACAAGTAACCAGGTAAGTCTATAGTTGGGCGTCTATTTTACTAATGACTTCACCACGTGTGCTGAAAATAAACTGGAGTTTGTTCTGAGGCGATTTCAGATGAAAGTGACCCACTAGAGAAGGTTAACATTATCCCTTACTAGGCCAGGCTGTTTTGTATAAAACTATTTCCTAACCTATACATTTTATACATTGTGCAAAATGATCCACAAATTCTATAACTTGTAGCGGAGTAGTTCCTCAAAACTGTGAACACAGCACTTTGTTCATCACTCTGGAATAGAGGTCTGGGTAAAATAGAATTGACCACACTCTATAGGAGTCACACTAAAGGGGTACTGCATTTCTGGAGTTGAGAACATATTACTGAGCATCGCAGTTGGTGGTAGCGGACTAGGCCATCTCTCCACAGCATCAGACAACTGTGTATTGTTAGACAGGCGATGGAGGTTAGAGAATATAGTGGGAGATCTTCCACAACTCACGGTAGAAGTTCTGTGGGTGTGGAGGCAGGTCCTGATATGTATTACATTAGAAGGGGGAATTACTGCAGAGATTCCTCCTGAAATATTGCTGTGCTTCAGGAGGCATGGAATTAGTCCGGTTTTAGGAAATGGGACACTATAGGTACAGAAGGGATATGTTAGACAGAGAGATGAAATCCTTTGAAACCATGAAGGAGGAGTTTTCCCTCCAGAATTCCCAACACACTTGTATATATACACACACACACACACACAGACACACTCACACACACACACACACACACACACATATATAACATATAACCAGTCATGCACACTTTCCCCATTTTCCATGCAGCCTGCATTACAGCCTGCATGGAGAACATGCCCACCCCTCCAGCCCCTGGGCACTCAGACCAATCACAACGCTGCATTGCAGAGTTGGGATTGGATTAGGGGAGGACGCCTGGCTGCCTGCTTCCTGTTCCTGAAGTCGGAGGCAGGAGAGCAGAAGCAGAGAAGCGGGTCCCAAAGGCAAGGAAAGATCTATTTTTTTCCTGTAAAAAAAAAAATTATTCTCACTCCATCTCGCAATCGCAATACCCCCTACCCCCTGCACGACCCCATGACATCCAACGCCCGCCCCCCCCACCTGCAAGCCATGTTGGCCACCACTGGTTATTGTCAGATTAAAAGTTTGATTTCCGCAAGACAGGCTCAGCCTTTCATCCTTCTGAGGCAGGTAAATTGAGGACCATTAAAATGTTTATTAGTAGTACCTGCACCAATATTTAGAAAAGTCAGAAACGTGGTATTAAGTGTTAAAATGACAAATATTATTTAAACAGATGTCGAAATACAACATTTCTTTTTTTTATTTTATTATTATTATTTTTATATACTGTATACAGTCACACATAATGTTGCAGGGTTAGCCACCTCTGGCATAGATTGTTACTACAATGCTGTATATGTGGTTACCCTCTTGCTGGTTAGATTTTGATAGAGAAGGAAATGTAAGGAGGAAAGGACAGAAAAGTTAGAAATGAAGGAAAGGAAGGGGATAGGACAGACAGATAGAGAGGTATACTTTCTTGGCTTAAACATTAGCGTCTGACATATCAACTGCATTTCGTACATCTCAACTCGAGGTTATTAAGTTTGTCTTCAAGTACCTTTTCTTCTTTTCAAGTAATATAATTTAGCAAGTTTTTTAAAGGTCTGAGAGCACTACGAAATAAAATAAACCACAACTAGGACTTATGTTCAAATTTCATAATACCTCAATTTACTTTTTTGTGTGATGGCAAACTCATTGCCAGATTGTTATTGTCCCATGTTGGACTGGCCCTTTTGGCAGGTTCACCCCTAAACTTTTTGCCTTTTCATGTGACCTAATATTAGTTGTTTTTGGCCTCTGCGCACTTTAGCACTGTGGCCCAGTGTAAAGTGCGTGCGCACTCTGATTGCGTGTGGTGAGATTGGCCTGCCCTCCCAGCTGCAGTTCATATGACATTTCTGCTGTTTGTTTTGTGGTTGAAGGTGATGGTATGAGAAAAAAACAGCAACTTTCACAGCTAATGCCTGGCTCTTGGAATACATCATTGCAGGTTTGCATTTGGGGGAGACAATAAGGAAGGCATCCGCTCGCTGAAATTGGAAAATTAAGGTCCATATGTAAAAGTCCGTAGCGCCACTAGAGTGTCACTTTACTTGATGCTCCGGTGGCGGTATGCCATGCACCATATTTACAAAGTGGGGTTAAGCCACTTTTTGTGGCTTAAACCCGCTTTGTAAATATGCTACTCTTTCACGCAGGTAACTGCGTGAAAGGGGCATGCAATAGGTCTTGCTGTGTGTCGCGTCGCCATGCCTGACCGAGTCCTGGACTTCTGGGTCAGGCATGGCAGGAAGATGACGGGAGGGGGCGACGCAAGTGCGCAGGCACTCGGAGCAAGTAGTTAAGGAATAAAGACGGATTTAAACAGCTCCGTGAGTGTCGCGTATTATTTAGCGCACGCGATGCTAAACTGTGGGCATTCCACTGCAACACCCCTAGCTTTTCGACCCTGCCCCTGATTTACAAGGAGGTGTAAATCTGTAAATGAACGCAATGCAAGAGCAGGCGTTAGAATGGCACACGGGGCGAAATCCTTGATTTTGCCTTTTCTATGTGTGCTGCACTCTGCACACATTTTAGAAAGAAGGAAACATAGAATACCTCTTGAACATGGCCATTGCAGACTCCGGCGCCAATGGCACGCTGCACTCCAGGGAAAAGGAGGCCGGCCAACTATCCAATAAGATATATAAATTAACATCCAAAAAGAACACTCTGGTGGTGTCACAGTACACTCTTCCAGATGCATTGCACAATATACTATCGCCAGTGTTTGAATACTAAATCGAAAAAGATAACTGTCAGCTTTGTCTGATCTCAAAGATGTGGAAGAAACTAGTTTCCAACTGCTGACAGCCCGAAGCAGAAATCTGAGACTGTGTCACTCATTTTTAGGCTTAGTGGCTTACCACACGTTTATGGGGTGTTCTGCAAAATTTAGTGAAGGTTCCCTAAAAGTTAATTCAGGAATGCCTCTCCACAGATGTGCAGATGCTTTGGGCCAAGAGGCTGCTCTTTGAAGGGCGGGGGGAGGGGCGCGGAATGCAAGAGCTACAAAGGCCTGTAGTCTCCTCTTCATGATATCCACCTTCATTGAGTGAAACACGTCACTCAGTATGTCACCAAGTGCTGACTCAAAAGGCCTAAAATACAGAAGTGATGAGTGTATACTCTCGTTGCAGCGCTTCTTCCCCAAAAGGTCGTGAATAGTATTGCATTACATTACAGTCAGCTTCATAGCGCTTCCATAGCATGAATGCTAAGATTAATAAACCGGCAGACTTGCAGATTTCCAGAAGAGCACCATGTCTAATGAAAGTAGCAGTGGATACCTTCGGCCTCGTAGAGGGCATCATCATCTTCACCTGTTAGGGTCAAAGGAGAGAAACAGAGCTCACCACTCATCAGAGCACTCACACTTCTTCTAGGCCTCAGAACATCTATACATCTTCAAATCTATGCACCCGCTTAAGGCAGGCTACAGACCATTGGACAGTGGAGCGTTCTAGATTCCGCTGCGCACATCTTAAAATAGTAGCATGTATAAGCAACTCATAGGTCCAGCCTTGATCAGGCTTCATTGGAGCACCTCTTGAACATAAACTATTTCCTTTGATTGAAAAATGGGAAGGAGGTACAAGGGACAGGGTACATTGAATCTGCCTGTATCCTTTTATACTATGCACATAAGGTACCATTAATAAAGCCACCTTCCCCTCATGATTAACCTTCATACAGATTTGCATAGAAGCATAATGTTTAATTCCATTTACCTGTTTTTGATTATACTTGGGTTAGCTGTGACCAGTTGTGTCTTGGCTCCAACGTCCTTACTGTAGTCTCTAGACAAAGGAGGGAGATTGCACCTGTGGAAACAAAATCTGCATCTTTTAGTGTTTCACTTCCGCTCTCTTAAACGCGATGTATAGTAAAAGTAATAGAAAACTGGTGAACTATAATATAACCTAAAACATCCTGATATCTTATATGCAAACACTTTAGACTTCCTGCTGACTGATCGATTCATCTGGCTAAACAATATTATAGATTAAATGCAAAGATGCAAATTACGCATCGGAATATAGAGAAAAACATTTATTTCACAATGTAAGGTAGATAATATGAAGGACCTTGACACTGCACTGTAGTATGTGGTATCCAGTGCTGGTCCACAATGGCCGAATCCATGCTGTATTTTCAGGATAAGTATTCCAGCAAAATAATGATGGACGGAATGCTGACAATGCAAACATTCTCCCCCAGTCAAGAGATCTGGGTTAAATCCATCGTTCTTTTGCCCACTACGCCACCCCAGTTTGGACCCAGCCATTTGCAAATCAGTCTTGACCCTGTGCCCCATGGGAACAGTCCAGACCGAACTGCCAGGCCAGGTCCTCCCTGGATCGGAAACAAGCATCCTGGGACCGGTTTCAGGGTATGTCACCCTTCTTCAGCCAGGCCAGCTTGAATCCAGTGGCACAGTGAGCAAGGGACCTACGTTTGGGCATACCCATTCCACTTAGGGCGAAAAGTGTTACAGCAAACAAATGATGGACGGAATGCTGACAATGCAAACATTCTCCCCCAGTCAAGAGATCTGGGTTAAATCCATCGGGGCAGATTTACAAGCCCCTTGAGCCAATTTTGCGTCACTTTTAACATGAGAAAAGTGACGCAAAAGTGGCGCAAGGGGCTTGTAAATCTGCCCCATCGTTCTTTTGCCCACTATGGGCTGGACTGTTCCCATGAGGCACAGGGTCAAGACTGATTTGCATATGGCTGGGTTCAAACTGGAACGGCATGGTGAGCAAAAAAACGATGGATTTAGGCCCAGATCTCTGTACTGGGGTGAATGTATGATATTGTTCTGCATTCTGTCCATCAACTGTTGTTTTTGCATTTGTCATCCCGAGTAGGAAGGGTATGCCCAGACGTGGGTCCCATGCTCTCCATGCCACTGGAATCAAGCTATCCTGGCTGAAGAGGGGTGAAACCCCGAAACCGGTCCTAGGATGCTTGTTTCCAGTCCAGGGAGGACCTGGCTTGGCAGTTCAGGCTGGACTGCTCCCATGAGGCACATGGTCAAGACTGATTTGCATATGGCTGGGTTCAAACTGGAACGGCATGGTGAGCAAAAAAACGATGGATTAAGGCCCAGATCTCTGTACTGGGGTGAATGTATGACAGTATTCTGCATTCTGTCCATCAACTGTTGTTTTTGTATTATCAGGATAGCCAAATAAGATTATTTTACAGTCATTGGTCATCCTAAACATCTGGCATGTATACTGCTCTTGTGGACCAAGGGCCTGATTGCGATGCCAGTTGGACTCTCGTCTGACCAGCACCGTGGCAGAAGCAGGACTGCCCGACTAGAAGTTGGCGGTCCCGCTGCCCGGATTACAATGAGACCGACTTCACTAGGGTTGCAATGTGTATATTTTCTATTGCAGCGTGTGCTGCAGTACACACCCCAATAGAAAACAAACACATTAGAAACATCCCTGCACTATGTGGTAGGCACGATGCATGGCCTGCCACATGGTACAAGAATGTTTAATCCCCATAACGTAGTGCCAGAGGGGAAGGGGACCCAAAGTCCCTTTCCACCTGCCTTTTCATGGCACAAGAACCACCATGAAAGGGCAGGTGGAAAGGGACATTGTAATCCCTACGGCGGTGCATGAGCAGGCACCGCCCTCATTGTAGGGATTACTAACTCTCTGATGCCCCAACGGGCTCCTTGAGCCCGTCAGAAGCAGAGCGGATGGTTCCTCCGCCAGATGCCTCCGCCCGCCTCATCGTAATGTGGAGGAAGGACCGCAGGGGCCGAGGTCGGTGGGTCTACTACTGACGAGCTATAGGTGTAGGACTCACTGACATCATAAAAAGGCCCCAAGTTCGGACATGCCTTCCTCCAGGTGTCTAATATATATCTGCATAACAATAAAGGTGTTTCATTCACTGCTTAAACGTCTTATATCCATGGAACAGAGAAGGTTAAAGGAAGAGAAAAGAACGGGTTTGTTTACAGATAGGTTACTACCCATTACCGTCAGCTCACCACATACTAAAGAAAGCTTACGGAATTATACTGTTATTGGTCACGTTATCGTGTTTACTGAATCATAAACAAACAGGTCACAATCAACCAGAGAATGGGGGTAAAGTGAGACAAAGGATAAGAAAAAAAGGTATTTGAGTCTCATGGCCTAAACTGCCCCATGGACTAGAATTCAGTGTCCCAGGATACAGAGTAACAAGCAGACGGTTGCAGTACATTTTTGAAACAGCAAAAATTATAGAAATTTAAAAATGTGTGGTATCCTTTTACTGCTATAAATTACTAGCCTATGAATTCAAAATAGCTAGTTAAATGCTAAAATAATTATGGCAAATATATGTAAAGCACATTCCACATCCTTTTCAAAGGCGCTGTCTGTGATGTCAAAACAGAAAATCCACTGCAGGGAATATAAACAAGCAATTACAGGAGAGCATTTAAGAATCAGTCAGCTAAGATCAGGCTCCCTCCCCCTAAAGAATATTTAGCTACCTCCCCACTGCCAGTAAAATGTTACAAAGCCTTACCAAAATCTTAGAAGAAAGGATGTCTTGTAATGGCTGTAGTGACCGGCTGGTCACTGTTCTAGTGTTTGTGGTGCCAGCCACTCCCCGAGGGCTGGTTTACACTCCACCCCACATCCATCCATCCAGTAGCGGCTCATGAAGGGAGCGCTGCAGGGCAGTGGGGCAGGGGAGGGATAGTAAACTCTGACTCACTGCCAACCGGAGTAATGTAAATTAATAAATAAATAAAACGAATAACATTGCGGGCGCTGCATTGCCATTTGGCGTTTCAGCGCATGCAATGAAATCCGTTTTATATATTTATTTATTTACATTACTCCGGTCGGCCGTGAGCCGGAGTTTACTACCTCCAACCCCCAACCCTGCCCCTCACCTGCCCCACCCCGAAGCACTCCCTCCACGAGCCGCTACTGAATCCATCCAACACAGGCGTCACAGGACATGTGATCCTGGTAATAAATGAGGCCAGGCGCTAGTGCCCTGGGCCAGTTCCATTAAGCATGTTCCAGTGTCTGTGTAATTCTTATATGTGCATGGGGGACTAGGGCACCACTTTATTACATTGACCTTTTGTGCACAATCTTGGTGAAGTAACAGTAGCACAAAATGTACAATGTATACCACTAAAAACTGAGGGGCATATTTACAAGACAATGGTGCAGTGCGGTGCCGTAAGCAATTTTGCTGCTCTGAGCTGCGTCATTGTCTAAGTGCAGAAATGTGCTGTACATACAAGAATATGGCACATTGCTGTACTCACCCCAGCACCAATGCACAAACAGCAGCCGTGCGCCAACGTAGACACCCTTGCACCATGGTTGATGATTGTTGTTGTGCAGGAAAGTCCACCTTCCGGCACAAAAACAATCATTAAAGGGGTTTTGTTCTGCAGCACACATAGAAAGAGCGAAAAATTAGGAGAATAAAAGTATTTCTGCTCGTTGTGCCACCCTTACACCGCCCCTGGAAGGCTTAAGTTTTTGAAGCTGCCTCAGATTTAGGATTCCTTTTGAATCTGGGGCAGTGTCAAAAAGGGGAACACCTACAGCAACACCCATTGCATGCCCCTTTAGTGCAGAAAACTGCATCAAAAGGAACAATATTTACAAGGCTGGCTCATAAACATGGAGCAGGACACAGCGCCACCAGAGCATCGCCAAAATGTGATGCTCTGGTGGAAAAGGGGCCTTGTAAATGAAGCCCTGAAGTTTTGCTAAAGTAACCCTTGCAAGATTTAGATCATTTGTACTCGGTGGACCTAAAACAAATTAATGGAAATGCTGATCTCATGAGTTTAGTTTGTCTTTCAATATTTCGTGTCTGCATGCCTCCGTTCTACAGCTTCCCGCTGTTTTCTAGGTAATCTAACTTGTTTTGATGTGGTGGATCTCCGGGGAGTCTCTCGAGGCCGAATCATCCCTGACAGAATAAGGCAACACTCTGACAAGCATCATTCTAGATAATGGTTACTGTCTCACTTAAAGTTAACGGCATTGATCATAGGGACTACATCTGAGGCCTTCCTGCAGAATCAGGGGGTTATATGTACTATTTACTGGTCGCAAAATACTGCTTGCAATTTGTGACCAGTAATTTTGCGACCATTAAAGATATTTAAAACCAGCCTGTGTACTAATAGGTGGGTTCTTAAAAATCTGAATCGTACTGGGTCAGAACATGACCTACCTCATGGATATTAATGAGGGAGGCTGCCAATGTGACCCACAAAGATTTCTTTCCATCACAAGAATGGTGGCATGCTGGGGTCCAAAGACCACCATGTCTGTGATTCCTTTTAAATAAAGCAATCTTTTTTTTAAAATACAATTGGTGTAGGAAAGTAGGATCTGCTTTCAGGGTTACCCCACTTTTTGCTGGCGTTATGCTGTTTTAATGACTAGTCTGAATGGGACCCTTCTAATCAGGACCCCAGTAATTGTGCTCTCTCCCTAAATTTGACTATAGTAAGTACTTTGGTACCTTCCCAATTGGCTACTGGTGTACCCTTCTAAGTCCCTGGTATATTAGTACTAAGGTACCCAGGGCATAGGTATACCAGGGCTCTCCCATGGGCTGCAGCATGTATTGTGCCACACATGAGAGACCACTCAAACTGTGACTAAAGGTCTGCCATTGCAGCCTGTTTGAGTTGGTGCTACCACCACTTACAACATATAAGTTTCCCTATATCTGAGGTCACTGCACTTAAAACCTATAAGATATTATTATTATTAAAACCTATAAGTCGCCTCCTAAGGCAGTCCTTTCAATTCTGAAGGCAGGTTACTAGGTTATAAGTGTGAGGGTGCCCTGCATGAGCAGGACATCCCCTACAAGCCCCAGATTTGATTCACCAGGCTTTATAAGTGTGGTCACCCATGTAATACATATAGTGGACATCAAGTCAATTACGAGATGTCCAACTATATATTGGCTGCACCAAAACTGATCATGTCAGAATCCTACACTTTCAGGGTTTAACAACAAGCTAGTGCTGCTGCCAACCACAGGCACGATTCCGTCCTGCTGCTGCTGAGCTGAGCTTGAGCAGGGGAAGGTAGAACAATATATTTCCTTTCACAGGGAGGTGTGATCACCTCCCAGACAGGATTTAGTGTATTGGGCTGGGGGTGGGGCACTTGCCAGCACCACCAGACTGCTTTGAAGGGCACATTTGGTGCCCTACTTGCATACTCCAGTTCAAACCAATTCAGGGAGCTGTTGGCTCCTGCCCTGGTGTGAAACTAGACAAAGGACATGGGAGAATCCTCCCCTCTGTCCAGCGCCTCATCTGGGAGGGATCCCTGAATTGTCCAAACCTTTTTCCTAGGGTACTTAAGGGCTTACCTGTGGGCATCTCTCCAGATTCATCATGGGACAAGATCCAGATCTGAAACCACTTCAACCTCAACCACCTGGGCACCTTGGACTTCACTGGATTTCACCTGGAACCAAGACAACATCAAGGAAGACTCCTGCTGCTCCTGGTCTCATCGTCCTGCAAGTCTTCTGCGTCGTCTATGCATGTGCTTCATCCTGGTTCTTCTCCAGGGCCTGTGGGCATCAAATACACCTGAAGTATTCTCCCTTGAGGTGAAGGAGTCATTCCCCTGCATCTGCAGGCACCGCAACAAAGCTGATCAGTCTGCTGCTCCTGAGGTTCGATGGACTCCAAAAATCTCAGCAACAAAGGTGGGGGTTCTGCAACCCCCTCAAGGTCTGCACTGTCTTCTTAGCAAGTTAGAAGCCCGTATCCCTTGTTGGATCAGCTGGAACAGCACCCCTGTGCACTGTGTTGACCTCCCATTGCCAAGGCTTGTTGATTCTCTCATCTAGAGATTTTTAGGCCACAAGAAGCTCCAGCCTCCAGCATCGCTTCTTACTAAGGTCTTTGTCCTCATCGTATCTGTTTCACCGTAGGCCTGTATCTTTGATGAGCTACTAGAGGTCCTCTTGCGACTCCTGTGTCTTTGGCCTGTGGGTCCTCTTGATGGTCTTCTTTGGCTTCAGTGGGCTCCCCTGCTTCATCGGGCCTGCTCTGACTCTCCTGCACTTGTTAATGTTAATGAGATTTATAAAAGCGCACAAATACCCACAGGTGTCTTGGCGCTGGGGACTCCAAACAGCAAGCTCTACACCTAACACTGGAAAAGCCACGTTTTTAATTTTTTTCTAAAGCCAGTAAAGAGCTGGCATTCCTAAGTTCCAGTGGAAGAGAGTTCCAGAGTTTAGATGTACCGTAATGAAAACTGCGGCCACCCCAATGTGCAGTACGAATTCTAGGCACCAACAGCAATCTTGCCCCCTTCGACCGAAGATGTCTGGTCAGTTGGTACCATGCAAAGAGATTCTGAAGAAAAGAGGGGCCTGTATGATTCAAGGCTTTGTAGACAGAACACAGTGCCTTGAATTTGATGCGCTGAAGCACCGGGAGCCAGTGCAATTTACGCATTTCGTTAGAAACCGGTATGTGCCTGGGAATATTGAGCAATAAGCGTGCAGCAGAATTTTTAATCATCTGGAGCTTCTTTAGGCACTGCTTCTGGGCATTCAGGTATAGCCTATTACAGTAGTCTAGATTAGATTGAATAAGAGAAGTGACTACTGTTTTCCTGGAATTCACCGGAATATACGGAAATATCTTCCTTATTTTCTTTATAAGAAAATATGATGCAGAGACAACGGCATTAGTCTGTTGACAGAGTGTTAATCTATTGTCAATCAGTACACCCAGATTTTTTTACTTTCGCCGCTGGTTTGGGTGGAATGCCCATCTCCGCCGGCCACCACATATTGCTCCAGGTAGGCTGCAAGTTGCCAAAAATCAAGACTTCCTTTTTATCGGAATTAAGTTTGAGGCAATGTGGTCATCCATTTATTAATATTGCTCGTGCAGCTTTGAAACTTCTGAAAGGGGGAGTTTTGATGTTTGCATGCAGCTACCACAATCTGGGTGTCATGACGTATGACGTCAAACTAAATCCGAAATCCCGGATCAATGGGGCCAGTTCGGAGACATAGATGTTAAACAAAGAGGGGCTCAATGAACTGCCCTGAGGGACGCCGCAAGGCAAAACATAAGAAGCCGAGTTGAAACCGTCAATAGACATCGTAGATTTCCGATCCTTTAAAAAGGAGGACAGCAGTGCCAGGGCCACTTCACCCACTCCCAGCTTCTCCAACCGATTTTGCAAAAGGGTGTGATCAACCGTATCAAAAGCGGCAGACAGATCGAGGAGCACAAGAGCAGCTGTGCCTCCTCCATCCATCACCGCTCTGATCTCTTTGGTCGCTTTAATAAACCCTGTTTCCATAATGTGTTCCTTATGAAAACCAAACTGGGAATGATCCAGCAGGCTATTCTCATTGATAAATTGAGACAGTTGAATGTTCATAATTTTGTCCACTATCTTAGCTGGCATTGGTAATCTAGCAATAGGTCGATAGTTGATGGGGTTGGTGGCATCTAAAGAAGGCTTTTTTAATAAAGGCAGGATGGATGTTTCCTTCCAACTAGTGGGAAAGGTACCAGAGTCGAACATCAGGTTAAACATTTCCGCAAGCCCAGGGACCAGATCTACTAATCCTTTGAGAAGTGCCAGTGGGCATGGGTCCCAAGGAGATCCTGACCTAGCTTCATTAATATGCTTTCCTACTTCTTCTGCAGAGACCAGGAAAAAATTGAACAAAATACAATTGTTAAGGTCTGTGCCACACATTTGAGGTAAAAAACAAGGGCCAAAGCCATCTTTAAAGACTTTGAAAATATCCAGAACCTTGGATTTGAAAGTTGCTGCAATGTTGTTACAAAATTTTTGATTAACCCTCCTTCCTGTGTTATTGGGCGTAGCAAGTTTATTGATAACCGAAAATAATTCCTTAGGAGAATTATTAGCTAACTCAATCTGTTGGGTAAAATAATTTTTCTTTTCTAGTATGAGAAGTTTTTTATAATCCAGTAAGGCTGTCTTGTAAGCTTGTTTTTCCGACTCACCATAGTTTTTCACCAGCGCCATTCCATTCGGCGACAATTCTGTTTTTCCTTCCAAAGTGATTCAGAAAACCAGGGGGCAGATGGAGTCGTTCTGTTTCCGGTTAATATTTTTGTGGGTACCGAAGCGTTAACTGCCTCAGAAATCCAATTGGTATAATTGGTGACGGCAGAATCCACATGGCCCTGAAATTGAGGACACCAGATGGGTGTGAAGAGTTAATTTATCCACTTTATTCCATGCTTTAAAGGTAGAGACAGGTGGCTTGATAGTGCTTGCCTGTCCGACCATAATGCATGGAAGACTAAACTTAATAAGTGAGTGGTCAGACCATAGCAGAGGGAGGATTTCTTTCACTGTAAGTCCGTGGGCTGAGGAAAAAACACCATCCAACGTGTGACCGGACACATGGGTGAGTGACTGTATCAGTTGGATTAGTCCTAGCGCTCCTAGGGCATCTGAAAGCACCACCGTCTCTCTGTTATCTAAATCTTCCAGATGGAAGTTAAAGTCTCCAAGAATGGTAAAGTTCTTATTTGAGAAGATTGGTTCAAGCAGAGTGTCAAGATTAGTTAAAGAAGCACTTCTTGTGCCTGGGGGTCGATACAGTAGAATGCACTTGAAGGTCAGTTTGGAGCTAAGTGCAAAAGTAAATTGGAGAGCCTCATAAAAAGGAGTAGACACAGTAGGTGACTAAGAAGTGTTCTCTAAAAATAATGGCTATTCCACCACCTCGTTTTAATGACCTGTCCACTCTGATCACTCTGAAACCCGCAGAGGTAGCAGTGATGAAATCGGGATCTGACGCAGCATCGGCCCAAGTTTCTGTTATAAATGGAATATCCAATCCCAGGATTTCTATAGTATGAGCAACTTCATATCTATGCTTTACCAGTGATCTAGCAGTAACAAGACCACCATAAAGCATGGATCTATCATGGGGGACATAGTTCTCTGAAATCTGGGAAGATTGCAAGGCAGAAATCTTTTGCGATTGTGGGAGTACAAAACCGCATGCGCAGCTAACAGTACTAACCCCAGGACCTAACACACAGCAGTTTTCCTTTGTTTTATCAAAGGAGTATAACTCTCTGATAGAGTATCTAATAGTTTGTGGGGGCAAAGGACCAGGGTTTTGGGCACTAGGCGCAGTCCAGGCACGGACGGGGGTCAGACGGGCTTGCCATAGGTGCGCCTGCTGCGGGCG
Source organism: Triturus cristatus (assembly GCF_964204655.1). NCBI lineage: Eukaryota > Metazoa > Chordata > Amphibia > Caudata > Salamandridae > Triturus > Triturus cristatus. The sequence goes on from NC_140585.1 coordinate 501,775,384, forward strand.
TCCGCTGCGCGCCCGCACCATAGGAAGTTTAAGTAATAAATATCCGGCGGACGACTAGACCGCGTCTGCCCCGGAAGTTAGTGCAGCAAGTGACTAAAAGCTAAGGGTCCGCCCTCCGCACAATCGGCACGTGAGCGGCGGCGGAACGGGGCAGCCCTGAGGCACAACAACAAGCAAAATGTGCAAAGAGGCAAAATAGCAGCAATGAAGGTAAAATTAAAACAGTATGAGACTACATTAATTAAAAGAAACACATAGGTAGTAAGAAGACAAGTCCTCTAAAAGTAAAAACATCAGCTGTCCAAAGAGGCATGAGCAGAGCTGTAACGGTGCAGGGCGCTAGCAGGGCTTATTTAAGTCCATGGTGCGCCCGCACCATAGGAAGTTGTTGGGTCCCTTGGACCTTGCTGGTCCCAACACCGCATCTTCTGCGTCGCTTGTCCTCACAGCTGTAGTGACAAGGTCACTGTCAACTCTCCTGCATCTTCTGTCATTGGTCTTCCATGCTTCCTGGTCACTCCTGAGTGGAATAGACTCTATCCCCTCTGCTTGCAGGTACTCCTCTCCCGAATCCATCCTTGGATTCCACTGGACTCTTTCACCTCCTTCGCCAGCAGCATGTTTACTGAAGTCCTCCATTGTGGTCTATGGTGGTTTCCAGCGTCACTTCCACCTATACACCCGGCTTCTCTTGTGTAAGTATCCTGGTTCTGGGGGTATCCACGTGTGGGGTGACTCTCCAACCTTCCATCTTCAATGGAGTTTCTTCAGGGTCCACTAGGAAGGGTCATTCTTCTTGAAAACTGCAACAGCAACTGTCCCATTGACTTGCATTCAGTACGCGGCTGTGTTTCCACTCTGCACACAGCCTCCGTGGGGTTCCTAGGTACTTATCTCAGGTGGTTTCTTGGTTCCCCAGCATTTGTGAGTCTCCTGGTCCACGTCTCAACTTCAGTTGCAGATCGCATTCCACTTTCTTAGTATATGGTTTGGCCTCCAACCCCCGGAGACCACTGTGTATTTATGCTACTTACCTGTTCTACTTTTGAAATATTGTGTGTGTTGAGTTGATATCTACGGATAGGAGATATACCAATGTGTTAGTGAGTGTGTATAATAGTCATAACTGTTTTTATAACTACCCTGTGTGGTTCTTTTTCGTTTATCCTACACTATATGATTAGTTCTGGTAAAGCAAGCTGTTTAACACTCCTTCTGGACTAAGCCTGAAGGCTGCTCTCCACAGCTACCACTTAGAAGATTTTTAAGGTTGTCTAAGATCACCACAATCACCATAAGGATTGCCTGGATTAGTGCAAGGTGCGTCACTTAAATAAGTGTGCAGCATATACTAAGCCAGCCTCCTACTGTTGGTTTATCTTAAAGGAAAAGAGGCTGTGTTAGAAACATGTTTTGAAAACCTTTTTTGGGACTAGGCAGTGGTCCCATTCCATGTGCAATATACACTTACTGCAACCCTGTTTGACCTGTGCACGATTCCATTATGAGAGAATCACACATATCATGATTCTGTTATCCATTAAAACAAATATATCTCTTGTGTGAATACCCTGCATGATATGCAAAATCTGTGTAGAGTCTTAGGGTCTGCTTTGTGTTGTGTTTGTCAACACATAGTTTATGAGGTCTGTGTGCGCCAGTTACAGGGATCCGTTTTGAGTATATTTAGGCTGGCATGTTTGTGGTCTGTTTTCGAGGAGTGTAGGCAGTAGGTTGTCAGATATGTGAGCTTGTGTATGGAAGCAGGTATACGGTCAGTCTTGGAAGGGTGGATGGCATGACACCAGGCATAGGCTAGTCTCAGAGGGATTGATAAATTATGTGGAGAATGTTGAAGGCCACCCAGTCAGGGCTATTTTCTGAGGCTTAAGATGCACAAAATATCGTGTATGAACTCTTTTGACCATTTAGTAGTACACACAACTAGGTTTGAGTATTGCTAAGTTAAAGCGCAAGTAGCCCAATATTGTTTGATGCAGTAATTACATGGCCATTGTCGGTATGTGTGTATAGAGGGAACAGAATGGCAACTATACAATGATGCAACTTTTGGGGTGAGGGCAAGATACCAGATAAAGGGTTTCCAGGATGGATTTGTGCTGGAAAGCATACATGAGTGTGAGTTTGGCCTATGTGCTGTACAACTGACAGGAGTGCTTGTTGCAAGGTTGAAAGGTTGTCCAATATATGTAGGGTTATTAAATGACTGTGTGTACAGTATATTTCCAGCCATTAGACACAATTAATGAAACAAATGATTTTTTTATAGTTGTGTTCCAGTTAACTGTAATTAAAATCAAATGTGCTAACACATCAGACAACATTTAATTGCTAAAGAAAATTCAGGACTAGAGAAGTTGTACCCCAATGAAATGGCGAAATGTGATAACTCAAGACAAGGGCATGAATAAGGGCTAAACATAAATTATGCCATATGCAGGAGAAGACGCTCAACCCATCCCTAAATTACTCAATGTGATTTCAGAGACAAGATCCTTATGATTAACTAATTAATTTAATTATTGATTGATTGATTGTTAGACTTTATGTAGCGCACTATGGAAGACCATGGTCTCTAGGTCCGGATATTTAATGACTAATAACAGTCATTCGAACAGTGGTCTTCAAACATTTTAATGCCACACCCCCTTCTTGTAGAAAAATGTTAACATATTTGTTCATAACTAATAGCCACAGTGTCATTCTTTATCAGAAGTGGGAAGGGACTTTGATGGTCAATTGCCCTCCTCCCCTTGACACCAACTCCCAGACCGGACATGAGTGAGAAGAGGTCACTGATTGTCCATTGCAGGGTGCTTCACTGCCACTCGCCATTTTGTCATCAAAAACACAGCACTGTTTTCAACCCAATGCTCCTCTAGACACCTCTGCCCCCTAGATCAATTCAGTCCCCCTCCAACCACCCCCCAGCTTGAAGACCTCTGCCTTAAAAGAATATGTCTTCAGTTGTATTCTAAAGGTAGCCATGCGCAATCATGTGCGGTTCATGATGGAGAAAGAGTTCCACACTTTGACTGCATAAATAGAGAAGTATTTGGGACCTTCTCAAACATCTTATCTGTGGTGAAAATCTACTGAAGTTTAAGAGGTCGACAACTACTGACTGCAGCACTCTTTTTGGTACATAATGATTCACATTACTCAGTCACCCTCCTAGAAGCCTTCAGCATCTTGGAACTCAGCCAGCAGATGAACGACCCAACTCACAAGGCCAGACACCTCCTTCACCCCATCTTCATCAACTTCTCTACCCCTCTCACCTTGACAAACCACTCTGTCATCCACTTCAGAATATACCTGCCCAACCAGTCCAGAACCGCCGATACACAGGCCTTCTGACACCACTAGACAAAATCTCAGAGTACATTTGGATCCCCAATCTCCGATCTTGATGCCACCCCCACCACTCCGCCGGCCACCATCCCAAACCTTATAACGTGGATCACATCTTGCGTGGACTCCCTGGCTCCCCAGAGAACCTCCTACACAACTCTCTCTAAGCCACAGGCCAACTGGTATACAGCTTGACCTCCGATTCATGAAGTGGCACTGCTTGCAGCAGGAGTGACAAGTAGTACTACTACCACAATAACACCTACAAAGACTCCTTCAAATAAATCCTCCAGACTTACCAGCAGTGCCTCAAAACAACTAAGCACCTACTCCGCATTGAGTAGATTCACAACCGCTCCAACTGTACCCCAAATATCTTTGATATATTTGATATTTGAGGGGTTATTTGTAGAGCGCGACGTTCGCTCCGGAGGGAGCATCTTGGCGCTGAAGATCCTGACTAATCAATCCTGAGGTTGAAGGGGGGTTTAGATGGCCGCTTTGGCGTAATCATCGGAGAGGTTGAAGATCCAGGTCTTTAAGAGCTTTCTGAAGGATTTTTCAAGCGTCTAATGTCGGAGAGTTTTGGGCAAGCTGTTCCATGCTTTAGTGGCCAGAGAGCTTAGGGTTTTGCCGCCCTTAGTCTTTAGGTTATATTTGGCAGGGAGGATGAGATTGTCAAGAGACGAGCGGAGGGAACGGCTGGGGGTGTAGTGGGGAAAGCGTCTGGAGAGGTACTTAGGGCCGGTTTTGTTGAAGGCACGGAAGGCAATGATCAGTATTTTGAAGAGAATTCTCTTATGGAGAGGTAGCCAGTGTAGTGAACGGAGGGCAGCAGAGATAGAGGATCTGCGAGGTAGCCTGAGTACCAATCGTGCGGCGGAGTGAAGCACACTTTGAAGTTTTGATAGCGTGTTCTTTTTTGCCCCTGCAAGAAGGCCGTTGCAATAGTCTAGGCGGGAAATTATAAGCGCTACTGTCACAGTTTTCCTGGCATCGGTAGGAAGGAAGTTGAAGAATTTTCTGAGTGATTTGATTGTTCCAAAGCATTTGCCAGCTACCGTTCTAGCATGTATGTCAAAGGAGAGGTCAGAGTCAAAGATAACGCCAAGATTTCTGACGGATGTAACAGTCTGGGGGGGAGCAGCTGAATCATCTGGCCACCAGAGGGCTGGGCAGAAGGACGCGTTTTTTCCAATTGGAAGGATCTCAGTTTTGCTGGAATTGCATTTTAAATGGTTGCGATCCATCCAGCGGAAGACTTCAGTTAAACAGAGTTTAAGGTTGAGCTCGGCATCAGTGGAATTGTCCCCTAGAGGCACGATGAGTTGTGTGTCATCGGCGTACTGTGGAAATATGAATTTTTATGGTCAATTGTGTCCCCTATCTTAGACCCCAACGGCTCCATGTACATGCTATAAGTACATGTATGTTCCCTCCAGTTCCAGCTATAAAGACGCAAATACATGTGCGTCCAACGTCAACATGCCCTCTTTCAGATCCGCCATGAATGGGTCGAATATTCCATTCCTAAGTATGAAAGGCCACCGACTTTATGTGGTTCACTTTTCTAGTTTTGTAGTTCAGGCGAGTAGGCCCTGAATTCTGCCATCAAGCCTTTTTCTGCTTCTGCCTCTGAAATGCTCCAGCTTGGACCTGCATCCGTGTCCATGAACTTTGTCTTACTCCCTGCGCGGCTAACGGTGCCTGACACGGCCTGTTGCCTGCCAAAAACTGTATTCAGCCTTCAAGTTATCTGCTCCGCTCCTCATCCAATGCATTCCTGTCTAGTAGTTTAGGTAAACATCCTTCCAGCTACCGAGCAAAGGGCTCGGCCTCGCTGTCTTTTTGCAAGTAATTCATAGCCCCTGTTACTATGGAAGATTCCTGCCCCCTCGCATCGCATGTAGACACATAGACGCTTGTACACGCAATAACAGTCAGTATAGAATAGGATCTGTCCGAGAAGACCTTTCCTTCCAGATAATATAGTTCCTTAAACACAAGATATCAGATATGATTTAGGACTAGGTTGTCCTGACACCTCAGACTTCTGTCTCCACATGTAGGGCCAAATGTCAAGTTCCCTTCACCCTCTAGTTGTACGTCAATCACACGTCATGCGGCTGCGCGCGCATCTCTGCCAAATATTTCTGCTGACACTGCAGGATTCTCTTATGGATCCACCCACTTGTGACATCATTTTAAATGACGTTTCTAGTATACGCCTGTATTTACGCCTATTTTCATTACGTATGTGTATTCTTATCTGTATTATCAGCTGTTACGCCTCCTGCATCTGTCTTAATGCAATGCTTTTTATATATATATTGTTACTTGCCAATAATGTATTGCCTATCCCTTCCTGAACCTTCGTGGTGATGGAATAAGATTGCCTGGTTCGAACTATAATTCCTTTGTAAGGAATAAAGTCCTTTTTAGAACCTCTAATACCACGGATTCTGCCTCTTATTTTGACTGAGTTATTCTTACTAGACTTTACCGCATAAAAAATAGTACAGGTAATTTAAATATTTACCACATAAATTGGCGCCCGAATAGGGACACTTTCTCATCTCACGCGCCGGAGGTGCGTTGCAGGCCCGGTCTCCTGCCACAGCTGGACGGACAAAAACGCGTACCCGCAGGATTTCCTGTATCTCCCTCTGGCCAAGCGGGGGTGACTGAGGCTGCGATCAACACCCAGACGAGGCGGTGAGAAGTGCGAAGTATCCCGACCAGAGCCTAGCTGAGAGAGCAAGATCCGAGGTATACAGAGGCCCACCAGGTTCCGAAGTTCCGAGTCGAGTCGAGTCCGGTCCAGTTCAGTTCAGTTCCGAGGCCTTCCGTTCCGTGCTACCCGGTGAGTACCGTTGCTGGGGAGGCAGTTAGACGTGCACATTAATTCGTGCCGGTCCTGACGGGTTTGGGTACACAGATCCGGTCTGCACTGTTTTAGCAGTGTATCTGTACTGTTTAGCAGTATATCCAGTATGTTCATGTATATAATTCAATATCATCTAGTATTAGTATTATGTCAGTAACTAGTTTTCTTCTAATTATCATTGTTCGTTAAAAGTTAAATGTTAAATGTTAAATGTTTTACGGTGTTCAAAAATTGTGGTATGAATGAGTGTTTATTATTGTGTTTATTGTATTCATTGTATTCAAGTCCGGTTCAAGTAAGAATCAAGTAGCAAGGTTTAAAGATGCCGTTCTTTTCAAAATTAAGACAGATCAAAACTAGAAAAGGAGTACTCGAAGAAGCTGTTCCCATTCCACCTAGGGACACTCCAGGGTATTTTATGTATCATAAACATGGCCTAGATGCCGTATTATATCTTGACTTATGGGTGGACTACACCAAGGATCTAGCAGAAAGTCAGAGGTGGCCCGCAGCTGGGACATGGGATGCAGATTGCATCATGAGAGTAGAAGAAGAATTATGGGAAAAGAAAGCCAGACAGTCACAGAAAGACGCTATTGAGTTATGGCGTAAAGAATCGCATAGGCGCACAGAGAAAGCGCTCAGACTGGAAGAGAAAAGTAGGGAGAACTCAAATAGAGCCCGAGAAAACGTATTAGTTGAGGAAGGTATCCGAGTAAAAACAGAACAAGTAGACAGACAACGAAACACTCTTATGAATGGTATGTATCCTCTTTTGGCCGAAGGTTTACCTAAGGCCACCCCGGAAGTACCGAAAGATTTGCCAACTCCATTACTCCCGATTAAAGCACATCCCAAGACCGCAAAAGATATTTTCCTTTCCTCCTATTTAGACGATGTAGCTCCAGAATATGTTAATGGTCCACCACACACGCCACCTGTCGATGGTGCTCAACGCCGAGATCATCCGCCCCCACATCCGCAACAACAAACTCCTCCGCACAATCCCACAGGTCCATCTGTTTCCACCGCTTTTCCTGCATCCACAGTCTCTACCTTACACCCCACAAATCCTTTTGTGCCTAGCACCTCAGAAGGTGCGACAGCAATTTTTGCCACGCCACCATCACGAAGTAAATCGTCTCTTAGAGATTTAGCAAACCAACGTACACCCCAAATAGCAACGTCCGACATGTTTAAGGAACATCTTGTAGATTGTAGATATGATCCAGTGCCCGGTAAAAATGATAGAATGCTGCTATCATCACTACGTATACGACGGGCTTCACTATATTTAACGACGCTACCAGGAATGACTAAACATTTAGACAATATATATCGCTTCGTCCAAACAGGGCAAGGCCCTGAAAGTATTGACGAAGCCATGGAATACCAGAAAGCGGATATACAGAGACAACTGTTACGTTTCTTCATAAACTGCTTGATCAGAGACAGAGATAGGTCCGAGGTAGACCAGGATGAAATGCAAGTACTTACCCGATGGGGTCAGAATATATCCGAGGGAAAACATGATAAACAGACATGTATAGCAGCTATGTGCCGAAAGATCCGCAAAGAAGTAGAACGAACACATAAAGCCAGAATGGAGGCAGACAAAACTGAATCAGAGGGAGAGGAGGAGGAAGAATCAGAAATGCCCACAGGACAATTAGAAACGATAGCCTATGTAGGTAGGGGAAGACCTTGTAACAATACCAGATACTTTAATGACCCGACACGTCCGATACGTCCAGAATATAACAGACGTTTTCAAGCCCCTATGTTAAATACTAAGTCCCCTGAACACTTATTCCAGGCTGCTGATAAATTACTCCGAGATCGAAGGGGGTATCATATGCTCGATTCTATGGATGAACAAGAATTAGCCAGGTCAGCGGTACAATGGGCTGACAGTTCTGAAAAATACAGTGATGATGCGTTGGCACACACGTTTTTGAATCTTACCCCAGACGAACAGCGTTTAGCTGGTATATACATGATACAACACCTCCTTATATTATATAGAAGCCAATACTCCGATCCTGGTCCCCTACCTGATATACTGATAGAATTACTCACGAATAAATGGAGAGGTTCAGGTACTGATTTAATTAAAGAAATTCTAGAATATCGACATCAGTATATTGTCTTCGTATGCCCAGAACATGTTTCAGTTCCCCCCAAGTTGGAAAGAAAAACGTATCACATAGACAGACAGAATCCCTTACGCGAAGTGCACCCAATAAGAGGTGAGGACAATAATTTTAAACGCGTGTTTGTGTACGCGCCCATAACTAAAATTGAATTATTAGAAATGAAGAAAGTAGTATCTAGCCATGACAAAGACCCAGCAGGTTTCCACCGTGAGATAAAAGACATGTTACTCATGGGAGAGTATACTTACCCTGACATTATGAAAATATTAAAAGTCCTATTACCCGCCGGTATTTACGAGAAACTCAAAGAAAGGAATGGGAGGTGGGAGACCAAAAGATAGATTGGACAGCATTAGAAAACGAAGAAAAGGCCCGAGCTGCAGGTTCAGGGCTTGGGGAAAGGACTACAGCATTACCAGGATTATTAGTGCAGGTACTACCACGTTTATTAACTACGAAAAAGGAAGATTGGGGTGCAATCTCAGCCTGTAAACAAAAACAAGATGAAGACACTAGTGATTTCTATTCCCGATTTGAAAAATGTTTTGGTATTAATAGTGGCATAAAAGCAAGTAGTGAGTCGTATCCACATCTGTTTGTGACAAAATTAGTTGAAAATTCCCTGCCCCAAGTTAAGAGTAGAGTATTAAAATTCGAGAGTACTTGGCAAGGTAACACACCGTCACAGATGTTACAAATGTTACAATATCATCACAATAGAATTAGAGAAGAACAAGAACATGAACAAAAACGTATGAAAGACACGAAAATGAAAATGCTTGTTGCTCAGTCAGTTCCAGCTGACGGTCATAAAAAGGGTATGACACAGTCCAATGATTCAGTAGGTCCTGTTAGAGGGACATGCAACTATTGTAAACAGCCAGGTCATTATATACACGATTGCGCAGTTTTGAAACATAATATCTCTACGGGTATAACAAAAGAGAGACCACGTCCGCCTAGACAGGATCAGATCCAACAACAATTACCTCAGAATATACAGCCTTTGCCAGCTGCACAACAGACCGAACCACAACAACAGCCACAGCCTATTGCTGCAATACAAAACACGACACAACAAATGTACCAGTATGCACAAAATGACTATCCAGAGTATCAACGCTACACATGAAATAGCCTAGAGAGGGAAGTGGGCCTACCCCTTATCGAGGTTCCCGTAGATCAAGAGGGTCCTTACGTACAGAGTCAAGTATTAGGGAAAGACAGAAAGTTTCTACTCGATACAGGGGCAAGCAGAACCACTATCAGTCACAGCGAAGTCCCAGGGGCACCCCTCTCAGGCTCACAAAATATTTCCCTTGGTTTTTCAGGAAAGCCTACTATTAACGAAGTATCGCAACCACTTGCATTTACAGTCGGTCCATTAACACGGACTACAGATCTATTGCTTACGAAATCATGTCCAGAAAACTTGTTAGGTATAAAAACATTGAAGGCTCTAGGAGCTGTAATATGTTGTTCTCCGGAAGGAGTGCGACTCTTTTTGCGTGACTTTAAGGGTCACTACGTGTCTAGAGACATGGATCACCGGTTACAGAATCTACCTGCACATTTATGGGCACAAGGCCCCACTGATGTAGGTTGTATGCACATTACACCATATCGAGTCACACTCAAAACAGGAGTGGTACTACCACGAATGCGACAATACAAATTACCGCCAGATGCTGTTGTGGCTTTACTGCAAATCATTGACGAGCTCATCGCACAAGGAGTGGTTGTAGAAACGGACTCCAATATATGTAATTCCCCGATAATTCCGATTCTTAAACAAACTGATCCAAAAGCACCACCAGTATATCGATTAGTTATTGATCTGCGAGAATTAAATAAATGCATTGTACCACAATACCCCGTGGTCCCAGATATCTCTTCATTATTAACGGCCATAGATTCAGAAGCAACGTTCTTTACTGTAATTGATCTTAAGAACGCTTTCTTTAGCGTCCCAATCGATCCGGAAAGCCAATATTTGTTCGGATTCAGTTTAAATGGACGAAGTTTTAAATTCACACGCGCACCTCAAGGATTCACAGAAAGCCCCAGCATCTATAGCCAAGCACTGAAAAGAGAACTTGACAGTATTCACATGCCAGCTAACACTGCCCTGCTTCAATACGTCGATGACCTGCTGATCACCGCACGAAGCGAACCTGAATGTGAAAAAGCATCACTGACGGTTTTACATTTCTTAGCCGACAAGGGGCACAAAGTGTCCCCTTCGAAACTACAATTCTGTGTCCAGCAAGTTGTGTACCTAGGGCACTTGCTGTCCAAATGGGGGAGACAGCTCACACCTGATCGCATCCAGTTAATTGTAAACATGCCACCACCCAAGACACAAAAGGAGGTACGGGCCTTCATAGGCCTCACTTCGTACTGTAGGCAGTGGATCCCCCAATATGCATTTTTAGCTAAACCACTCATTCAGTTGACAACACAGGAGGCAGCGACACCGACTGTCCTCCCTTGGACTCAGGAACATACACAAGCTTTTGAAAACTTAAAGAAAGCTTTATGCCAAGCACCTGTTTTAGCAACGCCATGTTACAGCAAACGTTTTACACTTTTTGTTACAGAACGTGAAGGTACTGCTTTGTCAGTACTCACGCAGGAACAAGCAGGATCACACAAGCCATGTGCTTATTTTTCTAGTACATTAGATCCCGTAGCTCAGGCTCTTCCTGCGTGCCTGAAATCAGTCGCAGCAACAGCTTTAGCAATCAGACAAAGCGACGCCATAGTGTTAGGACATCAATTGACAGTACAAGTACCACACGCAGTAGAGGTTCTCCTGAACCGGACCCAAACACAACACTTGACTATAGCAAGACTGACGGGTTATGAATTAACATTATTCCAGCCACACATAGAAATCAGACGTTGTAGTACATTAAATCCTGCCACACTTTTGCCATTAAATGGAACAGACCCATTGGCACATGATTGCATTGAAGTTATTACTATTACGACGAAACCCAGACAAGACTTGACAGATATTCCATTATCAGATCCAGACCTGACATTATATGTAGATGGTTCATGCATGAGAACAAATACAGGAGAGTTAGTGGCCGCTTATGCAGTCACAACAGATACTGAAATTATTGAAACAAATTGTATCGATACCTTGTCAGCTCAAGCAGCAGAGCTCATCGCTCTGACACAAGCCTGTATTCAAGCCAAAAATAAGAAAGTCAACATATACACAGATTCACGTTATGCATTCGGAGTCGTCCATGACTTCGGCGTACTTTGGCGAGAGAGAGGTTATTTAACTTCTCACGGTGCCCACATCCAGCACGGTCCCCTTATTCAAGCTCTGTTAGATGCAAGACATCTGCCTACTTCAATATCTATCATGAAGTGCAAAGCCCATACGAAAGTAACGGACATTATTTCTCAGGGTAACGACCTAGCTGACAGAACAGCTAAACAGACTGCTCAGAATCAGACTCATCCAACTGACACGACAAAGACAATAGTTCCGACACCAACACACTGCATGACAGTTAAGGATCCCACCCTTGATGTAATTGACATACAGACACATGCTACACCAGAAGAAATAAAGAGATGGACTGAATTAGGAGGGATCCAAACGGATCAAGGATGGATGACGAAGGGAAAATCTATATGGTTTCTCCCCGACTCAATGGTTCAGGTCATCATTAACACAATACATAGTCCAGCGCACCTAGGAGAGAAAGCTATGCTAGACAGTATTCAACACATTTGGTTCAATAAACACTTGCGAGCAGCAGCTAAACAGAAAGTACGTACCTGTATGATTTGTTGTCAGTTCAATCCAGGAAAAGGCGTACCTGTAGACCAGGGTGGATTTCAACCCCCCGATCACCCTTTTGAAGTTCTCCAGATGGATTATATCCAGATGGAACGTTGTCGAGGATTCAAATATGTCCTCGTAGTTGTATGCGCTCTTTCCCGGTGGACAGAGGCGTATCCCGTCTCAGATTACACTGCCCCGACTACTGGCAAACAGTTAGTTCGAGAATTCTTCCCACGGAATGGTTTGCCCCGTATCGTGTACTCAGATAATGGCCAGCCGTTCTCATCCGAGCTAATGAAACATGTTTCACTTCTGTTAGGCTACCAATGGAAATTCCACTGTGTCCGACATCCCGAGGCAGCAGGTCTAGTGGAACGACATAATCAAACTCTGAAAATTAGACTGTCCAAAGTATGTAGAGAAAAAGGTGTCGACTGGATAGTAGCCTTACCAGTTGCGCTCTTTTACATGAGAATGGTAGCACATTCTCGAACAGGGCTATCTCCGTATGAGGTGATCTTCGGCAGACCACCAAATATGTGGGGGACGCCTATACCTCGTAAAATCACTGATGTTGACTGTAATATGCTGACAGATTACCTGGCTTCCTTGATGTCTGCACTACAATCTTGTCGTTCACAGGTAGCTGCAGCTTTTCCCGACAACACTGAGGTGAAGCCCCACGACGTGGTTCCGGGGGACCTCGTGTTTGTGAGGAATTTTGACAGGAGGAGCCAGCTGGAGCCTCGGTGGCAGTCGCCGAAGCTCGTCTTATTGACCACAAGGACAGCCGTGAAGATTGAGGGACGTAAAGGGTGGTTGCACTCGAGCCACATCAAAAAATTTTATGGACTACCGTCCGACGTGAACCCTCAGCCCTGCATTCCCTCACAGACTGATTCAAAACTACCCCTGGTTGAAAAAACCAAGAGTGAAAACTATAAACTGAAACTAAGGTCTAGCAAGTCAGACAATTTGATTGTTTAAGTCCTCTCCAAGGTGAATCGGTTGAATTTGTCTCTGACATGTACCCTCTAGACCGAAATAGAGAGAGAAATAGACAGAAACATGCGTACTGTAAATCACTTCGTAGTCACTGCATAGTGACATTGATAATTATGTTTTTTCTAAGTCTTCTGATTATTATTTCCAGTATATTATTACACATGTATTACCCTATTTCCAAGCGTGCTTTCAATGCTACTGCCGAACATTCTTTTAGCCAATTACCACCGCATGAGTTGTCCTATAGATTTGCGCTGCGCAACAACACCTTCATTAGTATGTTACATCATTCTCATCAGATCAGCAATGCTACAAATTGTTGGATATGTGGCCGACTTCCTCCCTATCAGAAATACAAGGGAGTTCTGCCCCTCTTTCCGTATCCATTCACACACAATGGCTCCTGTGGAGCATGGTTTAGTTTGATTAACTCCCTAGATTCAAATACAGTAGTTTATCAAGACAATTGGGTATGGGGAAACCTGAACCTAGTTTTACTTAAAGTCTGCTACCCTAACAAGGAGGGACTTCCCAAAAGAACAGGAACTGATCTAGAAAATGAAGTATATGGATTAGGTAACTTTACACTTAATCTCATGATCCTGAATGTTGAATCCGAAGCCACATCAGTCTTGCCCACTATGTCAGTATTTCCAGTTAGAGGCGAATTATGTGTAAGAAAGAATGGTTCAATACACATGGGCCATAGTAAATGTACCGCTGTAATAGAATTCAGTGATAAAGGCGAGTCTACATTTAAAGCTTCTCGTCACTCCTACTTCATCTGTGGTCACACCGCATACATACGCCTACCCCTAGATTGGGATGATATTGCATTCCTTCTGCCACCTGTTTTCCTAGCCCCGCCTGATTATCATAGGAACACCCATTTAGTACACAATAGACAGCAGAGAGATCTCCCGATTGTCGACTACACTGAAACAGCATGGGAGAAATACACAGATTTCAATAAAGGTTTCTTTCCCTACATAGGTACAGTCACTAATAGTAAGCTGATACGTAGATTAACTAGAACCCTTGAAGCAGTAGTGAATGAAACTACTTCCGCCTTGGGCAACTTAACAGAGGAGCAGTCTGCGATGCGGATTGTTGTTCTCCAAAATCGTCTTGTCCTTGACGTCATTCTGGCCGATAGGGGCGGAGCTTGTAGGGTCATCGGATCAAGTTGCTGTGTTTTCATACCAGAAAACGCGCCGTCAGTATATAAAGCCATAACTCGACTTCATAAGATCGTAAGCCAGATACACCAGAATCCAGGCACCTGGACTTGGTCCGGTTGGTTCTGGAGCGTGTTGTCAGCCTGGGGATGGAGGATCCTATCCTTCCTAGGTATTGGCTTTCTCATACTATTCAGTTGCTGCTTGTGTCTACAATGTGGGCCAGCGATTTGTGGTCTATGTGCCACATCGTGTATCCCACCTTCAAATTTTCATTCGAGATCCCGGAAGAAGAAAGAAGAACAAATGATGCTATATGAACAGATTGATGAAGATGGATATTTCATGAGGGTCCGTAGGGGACAAGGAGGGAATGTGGAAATATGAATTTTTATGGTCAATTGTGTCCCCTATCTTAGACCCCAACGGCTCCATGTACATGCTATAAGTACATGTATGTTCCCTCCAGTTCCAGCTATAAAGACGCAAATACATGTGCGTCCAACGTCAACATGCCCTCTTTCAGATCCGCCATGAATGGGTCGAATATTCCATTCCTAAGTATGAAAGGCCACCGACTTTATGTGGTTCACTTTTCTAGTTTTGTAGTTCAGGCGAGTAGGCCCTGAATTCTGCCATCAAGCCTTTTTCTGCTTCTGCCTCTGAAATGCTCCAGCTTGGACCTGCATCCGTGTCCATGAACTTTGTCTTACTCCCTGCGCGGCTAACGGTGCCTGACACGGCCTGTTGCCTGCCAAAAACTGTATTCAGCCTTCAAGTTATCTGCTCCGCTCCTCATCCAATGCATTCCTGTCTAGTAGTTTAGGTAAACATCCTTCCAGCTACCGAGCAAAGGGCTCGGCCTCGCTGTCTTTTTGCAAGTAATTCATAGCCCCTGTTACTATGGAAGATTCCTGCCCCCTCGCATCGCATGTAGACACATAGACGCTTGTACACGCACTAACAGTCAGTATAGAATAGGATCTGTCCGAGAAGACCTTTCCTTCCAGATAATATAGTTCCTTAAACACAAGATATCAGATATGATTTAGGACTAGGTTGTCCTGACACCTCAGACTTCTGTCTCCACATGTAGGGCCAAATGTCAAGTTCCCTTCACCCTCTAGTTGTACGTCAATCACACGTCATGCGGCTGCGCGCGCATCTCTGCCAAATATTTCTGCTGACACTGCAGGATTCTCTTATGGATCCACCCACTTGTGACATCATTTTAAATGACGTTTCTAGTATACGCCTGTATTTACGCCTATTTTCATTACGTATGTGTATTCTTATCTGTATTATCAGCTGTTACGCCTCCTGCATCTGTCTTAATGCAATGCTTTTTATATATATATTGTTACTTGCCAATAATGTATTGCCTATCCCTTCCTGAACCTTCGTGGTGATGGAATAAGATTGCCTGGTTCGAACTATAATTCCTTTGTAAGGAATAAAGTTCTTTTTAGAACCTCTAATACCACGGATTCTGCCTCTTATTTTGACTGAGTTATTCTTACTAGACTTTACCGCATAAAAAATAGTACAGGTAATTTAAATATTTACCACAGTACGAGGTGACTGGTATACCGAAGGAATCGATCAGGGATAGGAGTGGGATGAGATAAATATTGAAAAGGAGGGGGCTCAGGATGGACCCCTGTGGTACACCAGACGAGACCATCTTCTCTTTCGAGTGGAAGGGACCTAGGGTGACAGTTTGTGAGCGATCGGTGAGGAAAGACTTAATCCAGGCTAAAACAGTGTCGGTGACGCCAATTTCCATCAATCTACTGATAAGGATGGAGTGGGAAATGGTGTCAAACGCCGCCGTTAAGTCAAGGAGGATAAGAATTGAATTTTTCCTCTGATCTTGTAACAATTTGATGGTGTCTGATAGCTCTATCAGTGCGGTTTCAGTCGAGTGTTTTGGACGGAAACCTGATTGTTTGGGGTGGAGAATGTTGTTTTCTTCCAAGTGGCGTTTTAACTCTCTGTAGACTAGTTGCTCCGTTATTTTTCCCAAGGCAGGGAGTAGTGAAATCGGGCGGAGGTTGGTCAGATCTGTCGGGGATTTATTGGCCTTTTTCATAAGGGGTTTGACAGTTCCCTTCTTCCATCGGCTGGGGACAGACCCTGTGAGGAGTGAGGAATTAACTATTTTGTTGATCGTAGGATTCAACACCTCGATTAGTTGGTGCAGAATTTTTGGGGGACAGGGATCAGATGGTGAGCCAGATTTGCAGGCCAGGATGATTTCTCTGGTTTGCGCTAACGTGGCCGGTGAGAAGCTACTGAGAGTGCCGACACTAGAGTCCGGGAGGGGGGGAACAAGGGGGGTATCCGGGGTGGGAAAGTTGTTTTGGATGGAGGCAATTTTATCTTCAAAGTAGTCAGAGATTTGGTCACAGAGATCTTGAGATGGGGGAATTTCCCGTAGGAGTGCTTTGGGTTGAGTAAATGATTTTACTATTTTAAACAGCGTCTTTTGTTTTTGGCTGGCATCTTTGATGGCGTTAACGTAAAAGGTTTTTTTGGCTGATCTTTCTTATTGAAAAGTAATTCATGTCGCCCCCTGCCAGCTCCATGACCATCACCCCCTCCCAGGAACTCTGCAATCTACTATCCAACTAATTCTCAGCTAAATACCATCTACAAAAACTCCCCCCCCAAACAAACCTAACCACAATCGATGTCCTCCACTCAAAAGACCGCAACGTCCCAGCAAGCATCCTGAACACCTGGGCAACCATCGCCACCACGAAAGCCGCTAACACCATGCACTCATCCACTCAGGTGCCCCCTTGGATCCATGTCCACACTACATCTTTGCTAATGGTTTCGGCCTCATCTGCAAAGCTCTCACTCTGATCTCAACCTATCTCTGTCCACTGCCACCTACCTGGACTCCTGATAAACACACCACCATCTCACCACACCTCAAAAATCTTAGTCAGAACCCCTGACCATGGCCAACTTCAGGCCCCTCTCCCTCTTCCCGAATCCAGCCATAGTCCTGGAGAAGCTCATCAATACCCGCCCGGCCAACCACCTTGATGCTCCTAGACCCTTCACAATCTGGCTTCATACCCAGTCACAGCACTGAGAAACCCTCATTCATCCTAGTTCACTTATCAATACTGTCTCCTACCCTGTCCTCATTCAATGTCTTTACAAGGCCCACCATGATCATGTCTATATGTCCCTCGTTGACAGCACCATCTGCTCCCATGGATTCAGCATAGTCTCCTAAGATGACACAGCTCGTTCTCTCCCTATCAAAAAACACTTTCACCATCCAAACAAATTTCGTCAGCTGCTTGTCCTCCATAGCACAATGAATGAGTAGGAATGGCCTCAAACTCAACAGTGACAAAACCAAAGTGGTTCTACCCAGCAAAGGCACATCCCTCTGGTCCCCCGGCTTGATGGCCCTCTTAGCTAGGACTGATGCTCGCCCCTCCAATGCTGCCAGGAACTTGGGCATTGTGATTGACAGCTGAATGTCTAGGTCTAAGCAGGCCGATGTTATCACATCTACCTGCTTCGACACCTTCAGACTGCTCAGAAAAGTCTTCACATGGCCCCTTTGGACATCCGCAGATCCATTATGCAAGTGCTCGTCACCAGCAGGTTCGACTACGCAACTCCCTCTATGTAGGCATCACTGTGCAACTCACCAAAAGTCCAAATACTAAATACTGTATGCATTTCCCCTGTTAAATTTCGGTAGGTTTGAGCTGCTGAAATTTACCAGAGTGTGAGGTATTTAACGCATCCAATAATTATCGGATATGTTAAATACCTTCAAACTTATAATTCCAGCCCGTGCGTTAACAGGGGTTTACGCCTGGGTCAGAATTAATCAGCCCACTAATAATCAAGCCCAAAGTGTTTTACATGAAAAAGCCCCTGATTTGTAGTTATAATGATATATTAAGAAAAGATTGCTGTAATATGTGCATGCCATCATGCACAGCAGTGAATGCTAAGATCAAAAGCTTTGTGCCAAGGTGATGAAAGGGGCCTGAGCTTTTTGAAGGTGTTGCATTGACAGAAAGAACTTTAAAATACAGAAGGAATCTGAGCCTCTAAATTTGTATCTGAATCCAGAATGACCCTCAGAAGTTGGATTTTACTTCATTTCATCCATGTGTTTCATTTTACCTGCCACTGCAGTAACTTCCCTATCAGTTATGGTAGAAAATATGTACAGTTCAATGTTACATTTGCAACCAAAGACAATAATCTAATTTGTGTACAGACTCAAGTAGAGACAACAGAGACTCACACAGTATAGGATAAATGTCAGGCAGTGGGCTAAGGGCTAAAAAAGTTATATCAGAAAATATCTCCATAAATGGTCAGCTGCCACCTGAATAAACTTTTACCATAAGGCTAAATTCTTTCAGCTGCGTACAAAGTATGACAAGACATATTGAAAAGTCTATGGTGAATGGTACGCCTTGTGCAACCCAATACTAAAGGTTTGCGAAATGAATTAGGAAAGGTCCCAGTTGCATCCATCCTCAAGGCTGCCTTAGAGAGAAAATCCTGACACCATGTATGAGTTACATTATTGCTTTTCCATCTGCGCTAGTTTGTACAGAAAGGCAGTGTGAGCCATCATATCAAATCTGCTTGACAGTAAGACGAATCTATATTGAAGGGCTTTCTCATTTAACCAACTTCAGTAACTCATTCCAAAACACTTCATAACGTTTAAAGTATCCAGTAATCCAGTGATTAGCCTTTAAAAAAATTACAATAAATCAACCGCAATATTGTCCATTTTTTTATATCTCTTATGTCAGACAGATTTAGCTGTCTAAATGAGAAAGAACTCTTGTGGACCAAAGCAAAATCTTATTCTGGGCTTACAGTAAATTCATTGCTTGCTATTTGCAGGTTTCATTGATACTCTTATTTGCATTCTACTTTGGTTGTGTAAGAAACTGGGTTATTAGTAATGGGTGTAGGTACAAGTAATAATCACACTCTTTGACAGGGTGAACCCTTAAAATCACTAAATTAACCTGAGCTCTACCCCCTGGTAGGTTTGGCATATAGCAGATAAGCTTAACATAGACGCATTGTGTAAAGTATTCAGGCAGAACTAAAACAGTAATAAAGTTGAAATACAAAACAATAAAAATGAATTCGAAAATAGAGTAAAATTTTATAAACATAATGGCAGCAACATGTGAAAACTCAATAAGGAGAACCGGAGACATGAATTTTTAAAGTATTTCATAAAAATAGTGCCAAGAGGCTCAAACTGCCAATAATAGCCTCTACTGCAACCTCACTCCTCACTCCTCACTGTCCTTTCCTAAAACAATAAATCAGGAGGGCTCAGCAGCTGCCATTAGCTGCTGTGCCACTTCGCCTCTCAAAATGTACTTTCATACAAGCAAAATGTAATGTTTTTATTTACGTGTCATTTTTGTATTTATTGATCTAATTCCATCCTCTATCTTGGATCAGCAAATAAAAATAAAAAAATAAGAAAATGGCGCCTGTGTCTTTCTGTAGGCACAAGCATCATGCATGTGTGCACCTAAAAAAATGACGTGGGTGGCAAATGCAATTGCATCATGGAACCATTTTTTGTCCTTTTCTACTTTATTCCAGAGAGAGAATGTGCATACCCTATCTAAGGCTTCAGAATCATTTTGGATCAGTTCACCTTCAAATATAATTTCCAGGCTTCTTCTTAGATGCAGCCTTTATGCAGGAGTATCCAAAACACAATCACAATGAAGTGTGAGATCTCTGTACCTAGGGCCTCATTGTGATGGTGTGGGACCGCCACCGTCAGGCCGTAGGTGGCGGTCTCACTGCCATCCAACATGCTTTACCACCCGCCGCATTATGATGGTGGACGGATGGAGGTCGGTCGGACAGACCGAACGCCATGGATTCGACCATCGGAGGGACAGTAATCCCTACAATAGCCGGGTGCCTGCTCAGGCACCGCCGTAGGGATTACAATGTCCCTTTCTGCCGGCTGTTTCATGGCAGTTAACCCTCCATGAAAAGGCAGGAGGGAAAGGGACTTGGGGGCCTATAACAGGCCCCCTGGACCTACGATAGGGGCCCCCTACATATCACTGCACCATGTGGCAGGCACAGCATGCAGCCCGCAGCACATGCCGCAATACAAAGAATACACATTGCAGCCGCCTTGAAGGTGGTCGCATTCTAATGCCGATGGCGAGACTGCTGACAGATAGTCGGGCAGTCCCGTTCTCGACGTCCGACCGCCATCTTAATGAGGCCTCTAGTTGTCACCAGATGTGCTGAAGCAGTAGTGAGTGACAGATAAAAAGGCAGCCCCTGCCAGAAATGTCCTCACCTTGAACAGTAGAAACTGCAGTCCCACACTTTAGGCTTGCCATTTACCAGATGGCAGTGCTCAGGAAGAACTAATTAGGAGCCATTTGCTCACTGAGCCCTCACTGAATGCACTGAGACGGTCTAGGAAAGCATTACTCATCCTCTCGCTTGTGCCGTGCTAAACAGTGGCATTCTTAATGGATCCCACTGGCTCCAGTTCTCAGACTCACACAACACATGGTGTTCTACTACCGTACGTGTGCTACACACTCACTGCACATGGACACAGGATGACAGCTCATAGGTTGTGGGTTCACATACCAGTAGGATTTCATGTGAGAGGGTAAGTAAGCTAGCCTCTCCTTGAGACAGAGATAAAGGTCTGGTCACACCGCTGATTCACAAAACACAGTAGGTTGACACCACCATTTTACATGATATGCCCAGGGCTTGGGGAGTAGTTCAATGCCTACTGTATGGGAACAATTTGTGTGCCCCTCCAGGTCACAGAAAAGGTCCTGCACCTCACCTTACCATGAGCAGGCTGACGCTGCTGTTCATACACTAGGCTAGCATGATGCCAATCAATCAATCAGTCAGCATTCGTATAGCGCTGCACTGTGGGTGTTGTGTCTCTAACGAAAAGGCAAGTCTTGAGTTTCTTTCTGAGTCTGCCATACAGGGTGCTGTTCGGAGGAAGAAGGGCAGGTCGTTCCAGGTCTTGGCGGCGATGAAGGAGAAGGAGCTGTCTCTGCTGCAGCTGCGATGGATGCCAGGAGTGTGTGTGTGGGCGAGTGAGGCAGAGCACAGGTGGTTTGAGGGCAGGTGGAACTTCAGTCAGTGGTTGATGTAGGATAGTCCTTGATTGAGTAGAGCTTTGTATGTGTGCATGAGAATCTTAAAATGGCATCTCTTCTGAATGGGGAGGTCCAGGATGAGTCTGGCTGAGGTGTTCTGCAGGGTCTGGAGTCTTTTGAGGAGTTAGCTGGAGATTCCAGTGTAGAGAGCGTTGCCATAGTGGAGGCGGCTGGTGAGAAGGGCCAGCGTGATGGTCTTTCTGGTGTTTGTAGTGATCCATCTGAAGAGTCTGCGGAACCTTGTCGTTTCATGGTCAGTTGGCTGTCAAGGATTATTCCGAGGTTGCGTGCATGGTCTGTTGATGTGGGTGTAGGTCCAGGTTCCGCTGACCACCAGTTGTGGTCCCATGCAGAGGTGTTCTTCCTGAAGATCAGTACTTCTAATTTGTCGAAGCTGAGTTTGAGTCAGCTGTATTTCATCCATTTGACTACGTTGGCCATGGTGTTGCAGTAGTTGGTTTTGGCATTGGAGGGGTCCTCATTGAGTAAGAGTATTAGTTGAGTGTCATCAGCGTAAGAGATTTTGTTGAGCCCTTGGGATCTAATGACATCTGCGAGGGGAGTCATGTAGATGTTGAACAGGCTGGGGCTGAGGGATAATCCTTGGGGTACGCTGGGGCCAAAATAAAAGTTATATCCGTTTCACATACAGTTGGGCCCTCAAGGCAGAGGTATACACCCATATGCCACGAAGGAGACATTAATTTCGCACCAGTATTATTTCTTTGAATAATAACACTGAGGTCAAGTCAATTTTATCCAGTATGTAAATAAAACAGATAACCGATACTAGATACAATTGCATTGATGGCTAAATTGGGCTAACAAATGGTTTTTATTCTTTTAGATTTTTTAGACAAAAAAATATGGCTTATTTTCACCATTTTATTGGCATTGTCTCTTTCTTGTTCTATGGCCAGTTTGGGCTCACAAGTATTTTTGAAAGACCAATGCTAGGATCAATTGTTACTTTATTATTTTAAAAAAATGAAATCCTCTCCTGTTAATTGGTTGCCCTGCTGCTCTCATTTCCTAAAGAGCAACTTCAATGATAATAGATTAATTGAATCATGGGCATTCACTTCTGTGAATTAAGAGCAGTTAAAAAGATGAACTTAAAGCTGACCACATGAGACTCAAGAGAATCAGTGAACGGGTCACTGCAAATCTGATGCCTCCTCCAGATTTCCATTTGGTTGTATGTTAGAATATCAACTTCAAAAAAATAGTGCTACAAGAATACTTTAACAAAAATATTGACACCCAAAATGTTGCAGCCGTAAGTATATATTGTTAAAAATACATTTATTAATCTTAACTCCAAATATTTGTACCTTGATGGTAGATAACATCAAGGTACATCGATGTGAAGTGAAGATAGTAAGGAATATGCTACTTACCAGTATGCATCTGTTCTTGGCATGTAGAGCTGCAGATCTATACACTGTGCATAGATCGCCATCTGGTGTTGGGCCCGGATGTTTGCAGTTTGTTTTTCTTCTTGGACAGTGTTTGGAAGTCACAAGTTCGGTGACTCCTCCTTCGGTCCGTACTGCGCATGGGCTTCGGCTCCATCCTCAGATTGTTTTTCGCCAGCAGGGAAAAGATGGAGCGTAGTGATAATAGTAAAGAAATCCATGTGTGTTGTATCTAAATAAGATAGACTGGAACGGATACAGGTAGCCAGGGAGGCGGGTGGGCGTGTATAGATCTGCAGCTCTACATGCCAAGAACAGATGCATACTGGTAAGTAGCATATTCCGTTCGAGGCATATGAGCTGCAGATTATACACTGTGCATAGATTATATAGCAGTACCCAACCCTAGCGGCGACCACCGGTATCCGTTGCAGTGGTTTGAAACAGTGTCTTTAATACAGCCTGGCCCACACTAGCTTGTTTGGTGTGCACGTCTACACAGTAATGTTTTGTGAAGGTGTGCGGTGTTGACCATGCGGCTGCTTTGCAGATGTCATCTAAGGGTATGTTCCCTAGAAACGCCATAGAAGCCCCTATGTTTCTTGTAGAGTGGGCTTTAGGTGGAACAGATAATGTTCTTTTTGCTTTGTGATAGCAAATTTGTATGCACTTTACAATCCACCTAGCTATCCCTGATTTTGAGATGGGGTTGCCTTTATGTGGTGGAGAGAACGAGACAAACAACTGTTTAGTCTTTCTAAAAGATTGCGTTCTTTGTATATAGTAAAGTAAAGCCCTTTTAACATCAAGTGTATGTAGAGCCCTTTCTGCAACAGATTGAGGTTGCGAGAAAAAAAACGGTAATTCCACCGATTGATTGAGATGGAAGGGGGAAATGACCTTGGGCAGAAATTTGGGATTTGTGCGAAGTATCACCTTATTGTGATGTATCTGTAGAAAGGGTTCTTGTGTAGTGAACGCTTGTATTTCACTAACCCTTCTAAGGGAAGTGATAGCTACGAGAAAAGCTGTTTTCCAAGTAAGGAACTGTAGCTCACATTTATGCATTGGTTCGAAATGCGGTCCCATCAGCCTTGTAAGAACTACGTTTAGATTCCACACAGGTGAGGGTGGTGCTCTGGGCGGAATTACTCTTTTAAGGCCTTGAAAGCTTTAATAGCAGGCACTCTGAAAAGTGATAAATGCTGTCTGTTTTGCAGGTAAGCAGCAATTGCTGCTAGGTGTAAACGGATGGATGAGTATGCCAGGTTACACCTTTGTAGATGGAGCAGGTAGCATATGATGTGCTGTATGGATACATCTAAAGGGTTGATTGTATTGTTACGGCAGTAAACAACAAATCTTTTCCACTTTGCGGCATAGCATGCTTGAGTGGTAGGACGTCTGGCTTCCCTGATAATCTTCATGCAATCAGGGGGAAGGTTAAGGTATCCAAATTCTAAGATTTCAGGAGCCAGATCGCAAGGTTGAGCTGAGCTGGGTCCGGGTGCCTGATTTCTCCATGGTTCTGAGTTAGGAGGCATGGGGACAGGTGTAGCTTTTGGTGTGGTACCACTGAGAGCTGTAGTAGTGTGGTGTACCACTGCTGCCTGGCCCATGTTGGAGCTACCAGAATGAGTGTGAGGAAGTGCTGTTGTAGCATCCTTATCACTAATGGAATTAGCGGGAGAGGTGGAAAGGCGTATGCAAATTTGCCTGACCAGTTCATCCATATCGCATTGCCTTTGGACAATGGGTGTGGGTATCTGGCGGCGAAGTTTGGGCATTTTTTGTTTTCATGGGTGGCGAAGAGGTCTATCTGAGGATGCCCCCACTTGTGAAAGAATGGGTGAAGAACTTGTGGATGCAGTTCCCATTCGTGCATTTGCAGCATTTGTCTGCTGAGCAGATCTGCCATGGTGTTTTGTATCCCTGGGACGTGTTGTGCCAGGAGACAGACTTTTTGCGGGATTGCCCATCTCCATATGCTCTGTGCTAACCGAGAGAGCTGTGGAGAGTGTCCCCCCCCCTGTTTTTGAATGTAGTACATTGCAGTCATATTGTCTGTGCGAATGAGGACTGCTTTGGCTGAGATTTGTTTCTGAAATGATTTCAGGGCTAGAAAGATCGCCAATAACTTCAGATGGTTTATGTGGAGTAACTTTTGTTGTGGCGTCCATATACCTTGCACTGTGAGGTGTAATAGATGCGCTCCCCAACCGGAGAGCGATGCGTCCGTTGTTAGAATTACCTGAGGAACCGGGTCCAGGAACGGTCGCCCTTTGGAAAGATTTGTGGTGTTCCACCACTGCAGAGAGCGATGGGTGCGACCGTCCACCAACACCAGATCCGTCAGTTGCCCCTGGGCCTTGTTCCACTGGCGTGCCAGGCACTCTTGGAGTGGACGCATGTGGAGTCTTGCATGAGACACTATGAAGATGCAAGATGCCATCATCCCTATTAGCTTCATAAACACTCTGCTGGGAGAGAGTGCTGAGGAATGAATCTTTGACGCAAGGCTTGTATGCTTGCGATTCTGGCTGAATTGGGATAGGCTATAGCTTTTGAGGTGTCTATAGTGGCACCGAGGTATTGCTTTATGTGAGACGGTATCAGCTGGGACCTTTGGTGGTTCACCGTGAAACCTAGCTGGTGAAGTAGTTGGATGGTAGTGTTTGTATGTTGCACACATTGGTTGTAGGACGTGGCTTTTATTAGCCAGTCGTCCAAGTAAGGGAAGACGTGAATGTGTTCTCTTGTGAGGTGTGCCGCCACTACTGCTAGGCATTTGGTAAACACTCTTGGTGCGGTTGTGACCCCGAAGGGGAGAACCTTGAACTGATAATGTTGGCCGTCCACTACAAATCTGAGGTACTTTCTGTGAGAAGGGTGTATTGGAATATGAAAGTATGCGTCTTTCAAGTCCAGTGTGGTGAGAAAGTCTTTGTGGCAGAGGAGTGGGAGAACTTGTTGGAGAGTTACCATGTGAAAATGGTCTGAATGTATGTATGCATTTAGAGGCCGGAGGTCTAGAATGGGCCGTAGAGTCTCGTCTCTTTTTGGTATCAGAAAGTACAGAGAGTAGACCCCTAAAGTTTGTTGATTGATGGGGACCTGCTCTATAGCCTGTTTTTGCAGGAGGGAGATTACCTCTTGTTTCAGCAATGTGGTATGTTGTTGCGACATTGTACGGTGCCTGGGTGGAATATTTGGGGGGGTGGATGTTAGTTCGAGACAGTACCCTGACCGAATAATTTGGGTCACCCATTTGTCTGATGTTATGGTCTCCCAGGTTTGAAAGAAGTCTTGTAGTCTGCCCCCGACTGGAGTGGAATGGTCTGGGGGGAGCGGGGGAAAGTCATTGTGTGGGCGGTGTGGCAGAACGGGCGGTGTTGGTTTTGCCCCTGCCTTTATTATTGTTTCCTCTATATCCACCTCTTTGATAGCCCTTTGTGAAGATAGTCTGAGGAGGGGACTTGTAGGATGTGGAGGCGTTATCGGCAGAGTAACCCCTGCCAGTGCCTCGAAAGGAGGAGCGGCGAAAAGAGCGTCTAGGAGTGTGGGACTGTAATGCTCCCATAGACTTCGCCGTATCTGTATCTTTTTTCATTTTTTCCAGGGCTTCGTCTACTTTCGGGCAAAATAAGTGTTGTTGGTCAAAAGGGTGGTTCAGTATAGATGCTTGGACCTCTGGCTTAAAGCCTGAGATTCTGAGCCAGGCGTGGCGGCGAAGCAGAACACTGGTGTTTATAGCCCTGGAAGCTGTGTCTGCTGCGTCAAGTGCACATTTAATAGAGGTGTTGGTAATGGTCTTTCCCTCTTGTATTAGTTCATGAGCCCTATTTTTATATTTTTCTGGGAGATGTTGCATGATAGTCTCCAGCTCATCATAGTGCGCTCTGTCGTACCGTGCCAACAGCGCTTGCGTGTTGGCGATACGCCACATAGTGGCAGCTTGCGAGGCAGTGCATTTGCCTGACGCATCTAGGAGCTTGGACTCCTTATCGGGCGGTGGAGCCTCACCCGATGACTGAGAATTGGACCGCTTCCTAGCTGTGGATACCACTAATGAGTCTAAGGGTGCAGGTCCTTTAATATAGGCAGGATCTGTGGGGGCGGCCTTATATTTTTTCTCTATTCTGGGGTTTAGGACCCTAGCCCTGACTGAGTCTTTGAAAACCTCTGCTGCATGTTTGGTCACCCCTTTAAGCATGGGTAGTATGGCAGTAGATTTATCTGCGATGTCAAAGGTATCAAGTAGGAAGTCTTCCTCAACTGGATCACTGTGTAACTCCACCCCATGATAATGTGCCGCCCGTTGTAACAAGTGGTGGAACCCCAGGGAGTCCTCTGGTGGAGATGGCCTGGATGGATAAAGATCATCCTGAGGCACATCTGGGACGTCTGGATTATGATAATTCCCCATGGGTCTGGTGTTCCCGGAGGGGTGGGGTCTTGTGGGGCATCTATTGGATCATAGTATGGGTCCCCTTGGTCATCAGGGTCTGGAGACGGGGTTGGAGAGCGATGAGGCAAGGGTGGAGAAGGTGGGGGGGTGGAGATGGGGGAGGTGGAGGAGGTGGAGGCGGTGGGGAGGGTACTCTGAAAGGGGATGTGGCAGAGTCCTTCCGTTTTGGCGGTGGAGGAGGAGCTGGCTTGTCTAAATGTCTTTTCTTTGAAGACAAAGTCAAATGTCCAGTCTTTGGATCCTTTGATAAAGTCTTTTGTCGAGGATCTGGTGTGAATAGTTCCTCCGGCACTGTTGATCTGTTGGCGCCGATGTTTTCGGGGCCGACAGCTTCTTTGGTTTATCTGTGCCATGCTTTTTCGGGGCCTCCGATTTTTTGTTCGGTGCCGAGGCAGGTTTCGGCACTGGAGTTTCGGCACCGAGGCATTTATGTTTGGTCGGCACCGAGAGGCCAGGTTTCGACACCGATGGCTTCGGAACGGAGCTTGGTGTGGTTTTCTTCGGTGCCGAAGGGTGTTTTTCAGCACCGCAAGTAGGCTGGCTCGAGCCCGAGCCGCCGGGAGACTTATGATGCTTCTTCACCGGGCCCGAAGGTGGGGTGATGGAAGCGGTATGTTTGGTTTTGCCTAGGCCCGGAGGCGAAGGTGTAACCGGAGTCTCTTTCGGTGTGGGCGTGGGAGTGGGAGGGGGTAGAGTACTCACGACCCTCTGCCCCGGTGTGATCTCCTCCACGTCGGAGTCGTCGGCCTCGGAAGCGCTGAGGGGGTTGTCTTCCTGTTCGGTGTGCTGCTGTCCCGAGGCTCCGATGTCTTCTCCGAAGATGTCAGGTGGAGCCGAGGTCGATGAGTGCGCCATGGTGCGTCTAGCTTTTCGATCCCAAATAGTCTTTTTCGATCGAAAAGACTTGCAGGCGGGGCAGTCTCGGGCCTCGTGTTCGGGAGAGAGGCAGAGGTTGCACATCTGATGTAAATCGGTGTGGGGAAATTTAGATCCACATTTAGGGCACTTCTTAAAGGGAGCCCTTTCCATCGGCCGAGACCGGAGTCGAGATAGGCCCGAAGGCCGCCGCCGATGCCTGGAATCGAAGAAGTGCAGAAGAGAGAGATAAAGAAGATGATTTTGTCTGATGAATCTCGATGGACGAGGATTTTTCATCGAAGGTCGAACTGGAGAGGTTCGAAGCCGGAGCACGAAGTATTACATCCGAGCCCGATGGCGGAAAAAAACAATCTGAGGATGGAGCCGAAGCCCATGCACAGTACGGACCGAAGGAGGAGTCACCGAACTCGTGACTTCCAAACACTGTCCAAGAAGAAAAACAAACTGCAAACATCCGGGTCCAACACCAGATGGCGATCTATGCACAGTGTATAATCTGCAGCTCATATGCCTCGAACACCTATATTTATCTATATATACTTGAATGTCAATAGTTCGGTCATCAATATTTTTGTACAGTCTGCTTGTGACACAATAAACTTGATATTCCGGCACCATAACCTCCAATGGGCCTGAGAGAAGTGGTGTAGTGATGAATGGTGTTCCATCCCCTCTAATATCTCTCCCCCTCTCCCAGGTCACCTAAGACCCATTTGAAGCAGTGAAAGGAAAGTGCCAGTTTGATGCTACTATCTACAGACTCCCTGGCAAACACTGAGCATGTACAGACTCATGAGAGACACCAGATATTTACCATGCTCGACTACGGCTGTCAATGAGAGTCTGATCGAGTAGGGTGCTTACACCATGCCTTCATAGAGAGTAGCAACATGTTGTTCATTGAGGGAGGGGAGAAAAAACCAGGGGGGGATGGGACCAGGATGCCAGATACTTTAAAAAATATATGTAAAATATACCTCAGGGAGCTCTTGAGGGTGGCAGGACACAGGCATTTTATCCCAAACAATTTTAAATGAGACGAAATAGGCAGCTACTTAGTTGACTTGAGTTGTAGAGGAACAATGAATGCACCTTCCACGTCTGCGTCAACCAGGACTGCTACCTTTCTCCGCAGCTACACTCTAAATTACCTTAAGCGGTAAGCTTGTGGGCGATTTCATGAATAACATAAAAATGTTAGTAAGTAGCTACCAACAAGGGGGATAGTTCTCACCATTAGTTTCCAGGTGACATCATAAGTAATTTTAGCTTTGCTCAAATGTCTATAATATCTCTTGGAACCTCTGCCTGAAAACATCCCATAAATTGAAAGCCACACTGCTTCAGTTTACAGAGTATCGCTCAGTTACCAAGTTGGTTATACATATGGCCAATGGAAAATACAGCAAACAATATAACATGTTTTTGGTGCTAGAACCACATAATGTGCACAGTAAAGGCAGTCAAAAAAAAGCTTGTCTTAACACCTACCTGCTTAATAAGCTAAACGCTTGGGTGCAGATTTACAAGCCCTTTGCGACATGTTTATGACGCGGTTGCGTCACCTCTGTGATGCAGCGGTGTCGTAAACAATGCGCCACCGTAAAAGTGACGCGATTTCACTATGTCACTTTTACATCCATACTGCGTCAAAACCTTTAGGCCTGCTTGAAGCAGGCGTAAGGCGTGACGCAGCATGTTAGGCATAGGGCTCCCCTGAGCATTGCTGGAGTTGCGTCGCACTTGCAACATAATTCCAGCAATGCTCTGCCCTTACGCCAGAAGATGCAACACGCATCTAACTATCCTTGCGCAACGGTGCGTCGCATTGTAAATGCCACACATTGGTGGTGGCGTAAGGGTATTCCTGCGTGTCGTATCTTTACTGGCACATCCCTGCTAATATGCAGGTATACGCCAGTCTTCATAAATCTGCCCCCTGGTGTTAAAAAGTGGAGAACTCACACCAAAAAAGAAAAAACAGTTTTTTAAAATTAAAAGTACTCCAAAATAATAGATACTTTCCAAAAAAAGCACAGCAGCAGAAATCCCATACAGTCAACAAACACGCTTGCTAACAAAGACAAGCTTTGACAGAATGCGACAACAATGCCCAACAGCTGGAATTTTCAAATTCACTGCTCTTGAAATTATACACCCTCTTTTCCTGGCCAGTAGTAGGAACAGGCTGCAATCACATAACCTGAAGAATATTTTTAGAACAGGTACATGACTGTGTTTACAATCCAAGACTATGTGGCAGCTATCTGCCCCCGTAATATTATACAGAAACGGTCCCAACTTATTAAGGAGATTAAAACATCCCTTCAGAGCACCACAGTGCGTGCTCATGTAAAGCACTGCAATCCCTTCATTCGTGTTTACGTTACATAATGCACCAACAACAAGCACATGACACAGAAAAAAGAAAATGTTATTAGCAACAAACACATGACACAGAAAAAAGATGCAATTTATTAGTGGAACCATATCATAACGAATGTGAAAATTAGTAAAAAGCTCCACCCACTTAAGTAGAGTTAAATAAGTATGTCTTAAATGCATGCAGCCAGGGGAAGATAAGTATTGGTAAACAATAAAAAGCTTTGAAGCCTTAACATAAGGAAACAAAATTCACAACTTTTGGTCCAGGTGTCACTTCAACTGCTGCACCCAAATCATGACCTTAGTACCTGCAAGATAACTGCGCTTGTGACTGCCTGTTTAGCTGTAAAATAGAGCAATGATCAGCGTTTAGTGGGGTGCCTAGAGCTTTTGGTCCCGGTGCCACTGCACTTTCTGCACTATTGAAATCATGACCCTAGTGCCTACTACATAACTTCACTAATGACTGCCTGTTTAGTAGTAAAATATAGCAATATTAGGTGTTTAGAGAAGTTCTGCAACTTTTCGCTCTGGTGCCACTGCACCTGCTGCACCATTCAAATCATGACCTTAGACCCTGCAAGATAACTGCACTTGTGACTGCCTGTTTAGTTGTAAAATTTAGCAGTAATCTGTGTTTAGTGGGGTCCTTAGATCTATTGACCATGGTGCCGCTGCACCATTCCAATTATTCCCCTTTTAACCGCAAGGTAAATGCAATTGTGACTACCTGTTTAGTATTAAAATATAGCAATATTAGGTGCTTGGAGGAGTTCTGACAACCTGCTGGGCCCGGTGCCACTGCACCTGCTGCACCATTAAAATCATGACCCTAGCGCCTGCAAGATAACTGAATTTGAGGCTGCCTGTTTAGTAATCAAATATAGCAATATTAGGTCTTTTAGAGTGAAAGTTAACAAAATGTAAACAGTAAACGGTATGCAGCGTTAAACTGATGAAAAGTTTGAACCACCAGGATGGATGGGAATGAGTAGTTAGGGCACAGAAAAATTATAAGAGAGACACAGAAGGGAGAACAGGCTACAACCAATTGAAACGGAGCAAAGTAAACTGGCAAGCATATGCCCAATAAAAAGTGAATGTCAGATGAAAGTCCCTTTTAAGATATATTAAAAACTAATGATTTCACAAGCACAGCACAAGCTCTGTGCAGGTGAAACCTAAAAAGGTTGAAACCTCATTTTTCTTTAGTATGGATGTTACAACAGAGCAGTTATGGTGCATCCCACTAAGCCACTTACAAACGAAAGCTTCAAGGGAAGCCTTTTTTAGCTCACACGATGACAGATTTGGTCCTAATAACCTGCTTTTAACATTTTCCATGCAATTTTTCAGAAATGAGAAATGAAGAAAAGAAGACATCTGGCTGCAAGCTTTAGGTGGAATGGGAAAAGGTGGAGGGGTCTCTGAAGGGGCATGGCCTAAGAAGCATAATTAAGGAACATTTATTAAGGGCATGACCCATGTAACTAAACCCATGATGTGGATTAGAATTGTGTTCTTTGTAACTTTATATCTAGAACTATGCCTTAAAAGAGATAATAATGGAAATCAGCCAGAGTAAGACAATCCTCATTTTCTATAGCATGCTTAGATCGGATATTACCAAAAGATAAAAGAGGTCCTTTTAAAAGGTTTTCCAGTCTCAAGCTCCTAGTTCCACGAGTAAGTAGCTCAGCCAGTCCAGGAATGTTCTTAATTTTCATAATGAATAAAAACAGGCCCCAAATCTCAGTCTGCAATGAACACATCGTAGATTGGATGAGCTACTCAGGCATGGAGCTGAGTAACTTTAGAACTTTTGTAAAGCGTTGACAGGGAAACACACACATGTTGAGGTTTAATGTTTGGTTTGCTGGCCACAGGCCTTCAAAGACTATCATTTTAAAGAAGGGGCAAGTGTCTATGGGACAAAACACAGGCAAGTAATTTTCCGAGACAAGGAATAGCACAATAAAAACAAAATCTGAAATATATCTGTTATGACCGTGCCTGTCTCTCTCTTTGACTACAACTCTATGGGGTTTCGACTCAATAATAAAAAGACTAAATGAGAAAGGGACAAGCATTTAGAACTCTACTTTATTTTCAAAAAATAATTTAATCAATCAGTTGGATGAACCATTATTAATGAATCAGAAAATACGTGTTGTGAAATGATTTTATAAGACTGCAATGCGCATTCATTCACGTTTACCCTGCTTTCAAGTCACAAGAGAAAAGTGATTTCAAACTGCTTCTGATGCATATCAACTCATGTCTTATTACTTACCGGTAATCTTCATTACCCCGATTAGGGTCCTCCCCGTCCCAGTCCTTACTACGTGAGGCAGTAATGCCTCCACCCTGCCAATCAAAATGCCAGAAATCCAAAGTTCAAAGGTTACATAAGCCCCTCCCGTCCACCGCCATGCCTGTTATCAACACCGTCGGAGACACATATAGGATATCCCGGTCGAATTTGTAGAAACCGACAGACGTGAGTGTCTCTGATGACGGTTGACTGGGATGACACTGACAATATATAGAGCCCCTTGACTACCAACTAAAAGAGGATTGACAGGATTGGTCAAGTATTGTGGCTTTGGCAATGAATATTTAGTATTATTTTTACATATATATCTTTTTGCACTTTCTTAGCAGAGTGACTTAGGTCTATAGGTCCTGAAGAAAGCCAAGAACTTAGCTGTCATTTATGGCTGAAACATGTTGACCGTAGTAGAATAAGGGTATATATATTTAACCCTATTTTCACTTGCTTTTTAAACACTACCACTTTTTGGGAAGAAGAAGAAAAATTGGTGCCCCAGAGTAGGTAGTTTTTAATCACCACTTTACTTTTTTTTGCACTCTGCCCCTCCTTACCTTTGAATTGGGAGATTCTATACGTGCTTCGCACTCCAGCTCCTTCCCACTAGAGGTTAAGTTGTAGCCCACATGGGGTACCTTGCGGTCCCCATGTGTTGGAGGAACCCAATGATGAAGCATGTCACCCTCGGGTGAGTGAGGGTTTTCGTCCAATACTGGTTTGTGCCCTACCCTTATCACTCTGGCTTCAAAGTGGTGCTACCTTATATAATGTGTGCTTGACGATGTTATCAACAAGACTCAGACACAAACACAGCGGGAGGGAGGGAGGGAAGAGGACTGGGAAGATTACCGGTAAGTAATAAGACATTACCCCTTCATGGGTCCTCCCCGTCCCAGTCCTTACTACCTGAGGAACTCACAAGCAGAGAACCAAGAAGAAAAAACGCAGGACACCAGTAATCCACGCAAAAGTACAAAACTTTAATCAAGAAAGTGTCAACGAACAGCAGCGTACAAGACGCCAACAGAAATTCGTCAGAAGAGGCATGTAAAACATCAGGCCGAGAATGTCACACAAAAGTGTGACGGGACCGCCAGGTGGCCGCCCCACAAATCTCCTGGATAGAGACCCCGCCGCCTCAGCCCAGGAAGCAGACACAGAACGCGGTGAACGACCCTGCACCTGAGATGGAGGTGGCAGACCCAAAGACTTACAGGATTGGCAAACCGCCAAACGCACCCACCGACTGATCGAAGAATTGGAAACCCACTTCCCCGTAGCCACACCCCCACAGGAGACAAACAGGGCAGGAGAAACCCAAAACTCCAGCGAATATTGGAAGTAAATCAGATGAGCCTTGCGAACATCCAAAGAAGGGGGAACAGGAGAATCCCCCTCAGCAGGCAAACCAGGAAGTATCACCTCCAGCTGCAAAAGGAAACTCGAAGAAATCAGAGGCAGAAAAGCCAGATCGAGTCGCAAACAACCCGAACCCGCAGGAACTGCAAATAAGGAAACGAAATGAGCAAGGCACCCAACTCACCAAACCGACGAGTGGAGATGAAGGCCAGCAAAAAAGCCACCGCAGCGGACAACCACAACAAGTCGGCCACCAACAAGGACACAAAAGGGGGCAACCGCAGATCCCGCAAAACAGCAGACAAAACCCCAAGAAGAATCGAGCACAGGAGAGCCCTGACGACGAAGCCCAAAGCTCCGAAGAAGCCGACACACCAAAGGGGCAACAACCTTCAAGGATGCCCCAAGACCCTGACAAGCACAAACCGCCGTCAACGAGCAGACAAAGTGGAAGGGGAAAGGCCAAACAAAAAACCCATCCTGGAGAAATCCAGCACAGAAACAGGAACCCCATCACGGATCCAGACCCAGAGAAGAACACCAGGAGACAAAAGATCCCCAACGTGCATCACAGCTCTAAAGAGCGTAAGGCCGACGCGACAAATGCACGCCACAAGCCACCACAGAAGAACAGCTCAAAGACGCCAAAGACAGCTGCTCAAGAGACAGGCAGGCAGAAGCAAGCGACAAAGATAGGGCAAAGACAGCTGCAGATCCAGAAGCGGAGCCGGAGGCAAGGGAGGCCGGACAAATACGACCCCCGCCAACAGCAGCAGGAGCGGAAACCAAAGACAGCGAGGCCAACCCAACAACACAGACACCGACACTCCCCGCCCCCGAAACCTCCGCAGTACCCCCAGGAGGAGAAAACAGGAGGGAAGGCATACAGAAAGGAAACGGGAGAGCAACCCCCAAGCCAAAGGACAGACCACCCCGGAACAAAAACCGGGGGAGAAGAGAGACGGGAGGGGAAGCAAACAAGACCGAACCAAAGAGTCCCAAACTGAAGACAAAGGACCCGGAACAAAGGAACAGAGGGAACGCTACATGAATATGCATGTCATCCCCATGCAGGGGCCATGCCAATCACCTGCGCATCGTCCCAATATAAGATATGTCCCGCCGAAGCGAGCACCAGATGGCACAAAACCTAGGACGGGAGGAAGAGGCCCAAGCCACCTGAACGAAAACGCAGACGTCCCCGAACGTAACCTCAAATCCAACAGAGGAGATGCTGCTCAGACACAAAAACATGGAAGCCAGCAGGAACAGAGACATGCACCTGGACCCCCAAGAAGGCCCAAGCAACAACGAGCCACTGGAATGCCGGCAAAAACAACAGACTCGTCGTCCACCAAGGACCCCAACGTGACCCCCAACCCCAAGGACAGGCGTCCAAGGACAACAAGAGGAGAGAAGGGAGCAGAAAATGCACCCCCACACCAGGTTGGGAGAGCAAAGCCACCAGTCCAAGGAAGGAACCAGAAAAGGGGAAAGAGGAACCAGAGCCCCGTAACCCACAGGGAAAAAGGACAACAGAAGAAACACCAAGGACACGAGGTACAGGCGAGCCCAAGGAACCACAGCCGTGGAGGCAGCCACCACCCCCTGGACCCAAAACCAACCCCGAGCCGGGGCAAAAGGGTGACCCAGCAGGACCCGCAGAAGAGGCAACAGGGCAGAGAACCGATCTGGAGGAAGAAAACAGCCCCCTGCAAAGCGGCAAACCGGTCCCGAGAAACTGAAGCCCCCGAACAGGAATCAGACGAGAAAACAGCCAGCCCCAACACGAACCCCAGAAACTGGAACCAGGCCAGCAAATCCCCACAGCAGGAGCCAGCACCGTGGAAAAAACCTGAGGAGCAGGAGAGAGGCCGAAAGGCAACACCTGAAAACAGGTAACGGAACCCAACCACAGCAAACCACAGGAAACCGCAGACCAGCCGGAAGGATGGGAACACGAAAAACAGGCGACTCCCAAATCCAGGGAAGCCTAAAATCACCCACCGGGAAGAGGGGAACAACGGACCGCAATTGGAACAACCGAAAGGGACCCAGCGGCACCAACCTGATCAAAGCCCCGGGAGTCAGAACCGTACTGAAGGAACCAACGGGCACCAGGAACAGAGAGGAAGAGGACCCCGGGTCCCGCTCCGCCACCGGAACCAGCACAACAGTGTGCAGTGACAAAAAATAGGCCAACACCAAAGAAGATGGCAGAATGCACCACGGACCAACGGACAACGGGGCGTCCGCAAAAACAGCCGAAAAAGGTGGACGGCCCCGGAATGGAAACCGGCAACCAAGAGCGATGACCGACAGGACCCACCAGTCGGAAATCAGGCCGGACCAATGATCCAGGAACAACCGAGTCCAGCCCCCAAAGCGCAACTACGTTAGCAAATGAGACAGGGAACCCACAAGCAGTCGAACAAAAGGAGTGGAACACATAACCTGAAGAGGAAGAGATGCAACCAACAGGCCACAGTGGCTCCTCCTTGGCACAACAACATGCAACCGACACCCAGGGGCAGCAGCAGGCGCCGCAGAGGCTGGGAACCAAACGAAACGCAGCCCCCCGACCACAAAAGCGCCGACAATAAGACAGAGCACCCCCACACAGACAGCCTGTAGAGGAAGCCAAAAAAGCCAAGAATCCACAAAAGGCAGTCAGTGGACCAAGGCACCAGGGTAGGGACAAGGCACCAAAGCGCGGGCCAGAGAGACCTCACACCCGCCACCACCGCCCCGGCAGCCGGGGAGAAGGCCCAACCATCCAGGCCAAGACAGGAAGAGGGACCCCCAGATCCCATAAGCAGCCAAACAACCACTCAAAACCCAAGAGAAGGACCGGCGAAGCACAGGCCGAAAAAGAGCAAGCACGCACCCGAAAAGGAGAAGCAACATACGAACTCTTGAGAGCGGAATCCACCTTCCGCCCAACCTGGACGGCCAGGGAAGCCTCCTACGAAAACAAAGAGGAAAAAGGAGCAAACAAGAAGTGACTACAGGAACTGGAGGATACCGGGTGACAAAGACCGCCAGGCGAAACTGTGTCCCCAGAAAGCGAGGAATACCCAGCATGGCAAAGCCAAGCCACGTCTCAGCCAGTACGGCCAACAGGACAGTACGAAAGGGCAGGCCAACCACAGAGGAACAAAAACGCAGGAGATAATGAAACAGGGATAAAACCCAGCACTACCTGACCATGGTCCACCAAAAAAAAACATACCCTGAACGCACACCCCAGCAGGGGAAAAATCGACTACCCCATCACCAGCAGTAGATGGCTTAGCAGCAGGTACCAGCAGCGCAGACAGGACAGCAGAAGCAACCAATCCTGCAAAACAGCCCACGAAAAACTGCAAAAGAACACCCTCCTGCAGCTCAAGGACATCATGCTGCGTGGACAAAGAACGCAGGCACCGGAGAGGAAGCCCTCTCATTCATGGCGAGCAAATCTCGCAATGTGAGACCGGAAAAACCAACTAAAAAGGGCAGCCCAGCAGTCTCCACCCACAACCACATAATGAAGAACATGAGGGACGGACGCTGCAATAAAGCACCAGCGCCGGAACGACCCGGGGTCAGGACACCAGGAGGGCTCCCCGCCCCAGCCCAGCACATGAGCGGGAAGCGTCCTGACCCCAGAACAGGAGCGAGGCCGACTGGAGGACCGTGTAACATTGCGCCGTGATGCGGCCCCCCCGACGGTGGAGTGGCGTGAAGGTCTCACGTTCCCTGCACGCAAAGACGATCTGGGTGCCCACCCCAGTCGCGTGTCTCCTGTGCCCTGATTACCTGTGGGTGAGTGTCTTCCTTCGTACCCGAGTGCTGGATGAGGCCCAGTTGCCTGAGACGCTGCTGCCTGTGTGTGCGAGGCTGCATCACGAGGGGCGCGTGAGTTCACAGCGGCCATCTTTGAGTCAGGCGCCTGCACCAATCCCCTGCGAGGAATCTCTGGCGGCCATTTTGAAGTCAGGCGAGGTTCAGAAACCAACACCAAGCAGTGGTAAATGCAACTGAAAAGCCTAAAAGACATCAAGCACTGGTAAATGTAACGGAATGATCTGAAATTCATCCAGCACTGGCAAATTAAACGGAAAAGCTTAAAAGTCATCAAGCATTGGTAAATGCACCTGAATAGTCGGAAATTCATCAAGCACTGGCGAATTCAAATGTAAGAACCTAAAAAGTCATCAAGCACTGATACATGCAACTTAATGATCTGGAAGTCATCAAGCACTGTTAAATTCGAATGAAAGAGCTTCAGAGTCATCAATCATTAGTAAATGTGACTGACTAGCCTGAACGTCAATCCCGCATTGATACACTCACCTGAGAAACTGTGAAACCTTGTCAAGCACTGATAAATTCAACTGAAAGGCTGTTTTCCTCACCATGTCTACGCCACCATCTCCTCGAGCAGGCTCGGCGCAAGCCAATACTGGACACATGGGGATGCTCGGAGTGTCGTTTCTGCGCCCACCCAACCGCTGGTCCTTGAAACAGGAGGAGGTATGGGTCTTCGGTGGAAGGAGTGGCTTGAGGACTTTGAAGATTTTATGAAAGGGTCGCACGTGACGGACGCCGGTCAACAGCTAATAGCACTACGCAATCTCATAGGAAAAGATGTCGGCCAAATCATAAAAGAGCTCCCTGCAGCCGATGTGGCATCCTACACAGATGTGTGTGTAGCCTTAAACTGGAAATTTTTGCATAAAAAGAACATTGATTATGAGAGATACACGTTTAACCTGGCGGCTCAAGAAAAAGAAGAGCCCATGTGTGCCTTCATCACTCGCCTTAGACGTCTGGCACGCTATTGCGAGTTTGACTCTTTCTCGACCGAAGATGCCCTTCGTCTGAGGATCATTGAAGGATGTCAGTCCGTATCATTAAGACGGAAACTGTTAAAGAAAAGCTATTCGCTGGACGAAATTGAAGAGATGACACGGGTGCATGATCAGGCTGAGGAGCATGCCAAAAAGATGGAAGCAGGGAGAAGTGACAAACGTGAACAAGCTTTCAGACATCAATCCCGCAACACACACAGATATTCTCCAGTGAAGCAGAGGTCGTCGCAGTCCAAGATGCAACAGCAGCCTGTACACCGACGACGTTGTAGCTCCAGTCGAAATAACAGACGGCGGGAGAGGCATCTTAAATGTTATCGGTGT
Organism: Triturus cristatus; assembly: GCF_964204655.1. Lineage (NCBI taxonomy): Eukaryota > Metazoa > Chordata > Amphibia > Caudata > Salamandridae > Triturus > Triturus cristatus. The sequence goes on from NC_140585.1 coordinate 501,815,013, forward strand.
GGCTATGACTTTCCCCAAACGGACGGGTGCCTCGCTATGGGTCAGACATGCCGGAAGTGTGGAGGGGAGAACCACTTCGAGAACGTGTGTGGAAGTTACAGAAAAAACAAACAGAAAGATCAGGAAAGGTCATCTCGATCTGTGAGCACGCGTCATCAGGCCAAAGCAGTACGTGATCACAGAGACTCGTCAACAGGATCCTCCCGTTCCAGCTGCCAATCTCGCCGAAGCTATAGATGTCGACACACGTTGTCTCAAGAATCAAGGTCACTGTCTCCGATCTCGCAGGACAGTGATGAATATGTGTGTATGGTCGCTGACCCTGACAGATTGAAGAAATACCCTCGGCTCAGCATCCAAGTCGGCAAACACCGGACTAAATTTGTGATGGACAGCGGAGCCTCTTTAAACTATATGCCAGTGGCGGAATATCAGCGAATGAAACCACCCCCGCGACTAAGCCCGGCTCATGTGAGGGTGTACACGTGGATGTAAAAAAAAAACACTCCCATGTTTAGGGAAGTTTTCAACGCATCTTACATATAAAGATCGTACCATTTCTGCGTACATCCATGTCATTGAAGGGCGAGAGGCTGACTGCCTTCTGAGTCTTCCGACTGCCGAGCGGCTAAGACTAGTGGACATTTTGTACAGGGTTGATGATGAACTTGATGTGGCTCGGAAATTTCCAAAACTATTTGTTGGCCTGGGAAAGATGGCTCATTTCCAAGTTCGATTACATATCAACGAACAAATAGATCCAGTAGCGCAACACCATTGACGGGTACCTTTTCATCTCCGGCATGCAGTTGAACAAGAGCTACAAGATCTCCTCGCAGCCGACATCATTGAAAGGACAGATGGACCTACACCCTGGGTCTCTTCGGTAGTTGTAGTGCCGAAAAGAAGGGAACCTGACAAAGTCCGGCTGTGTGTCGACATGAGGGCGCCTAACACCGCCATTGAAAGAGAAAGACACCCAGGGCCACATATCAGTGACATGATTGCGTCACTCAATGGAGCAAGAATATTCTCCAAACTGGATCTTAATAAAGGTTATCATCAACTGGAATTACATGAGCAGTCGCGTTACATCACAACTTTTTCAACCCACTTTGGCCTCTTACGATATAAAAGAATCAGTTTCGGAGTCTCGTCCGCTGCTGAAATTTTTCAATAAGCCATTAGGAAAACGATTCATCACATCCCCAATGCCCTCAACTATAGCGATGATATCCTGGTGTATGGGTCCACAACACAAGAACATGACACTGCCTTAGAACGAGTCTGTCATGCACTAATGGAAGCCAATTTCACATTAAAAAAAGCCAAGTGTGAGTTCCACAAGTCCACATTGAAGTTCTTTGGCCATATCTTTTCCCAGGCGGGAATGAGACCAGATCCAGACAAAGTGGTGGCGCCGAATGACACCCCCAGCCCCCGGGACGCAGGAGACGTTCGCTCTTACTTAGGGATGGCCAGCTACTGTGCTCGGTATATCCAAAACTATGCAACCATCAGCCATCCCCTGAGACAGCTCACAAAACAAGGTCACCCATTCCAGTGGTCAGCGGGATGTGAACAAGCATTCAATGAAATTAAAGTGGCTGTGGAGTCAGCCGACAACATGGCCTACTTTGATCCGAAAAAAAAGACAGAAATTACCGTAGATGCCAGTCCTGTGGGGTTGGGAGCAATTTTAGCTCAATATGACTCAGAAGGTGATCAAAGATACATAATCGCATACGCAAGCAGAAGTCTGTCTGAGACAGAGAAAGCATATTCACAGCCCGAAAAAGAAAGCTTGGCTGTTGTCTGGGCCTGTGAGCATTTCCACATTTTCATATACGGAAAACACTTTACGCTAATCACCGATCATCAGGCCCCTCATTACCATTTTTGGAAATCCTCGAGCTAAGATGCCACCGAGAATAGAACGCTGGGGACTTCGCCTCCAAGAAAACACGTACACCATTGTGCACAAGCCCGGAAAAGCAGAGAACCCGGCTGATTATATGTCAAGACACCCTAAAGAAACATCAAAGTGCAGATCATCTGTAGCCGAGGAATATATCTGTTTCATGGTGGATCAGGCCCGACCACCAGCAGTCCCGCTGGAAGCCATCTTAGATGCCACTCCCGAAGATGTCACTCTGCGAGAGGTCAAGCGCCGTATACAGGGCAATGACTGGAGACACTTAGATGTTGACACTCCAAACAGTGCTGTTGACAGACATGAACTTGCAGCCTTCAAGCACGTGAAGGAGGAACTGTCAGTAGCCACAAATGGTCTGATACTAAGAGACAATCGAATAGTCATCCCGAAACAATTAAGGCAAGGCATCATCAACCTGGCACATGAAGGCCACAGAGGCATTGTGGCCACCAAGAGAGCCCTGAGGGAGCGAGTGTGTGTGGTTTCCAGTTCTAGATCAAATGGTAGAGATCACACTGAAGGACTGTCCCCAATGCCAACTGGTCAGTCGACCTGATCCTTCAGCACCGCTACAAATGTCCCGATTGCCGGAGGGTGTGTGGCACCAAATTGCTGTAGACTTTTTTGGGCCATTTAAGTCGGGACAATATATCCTGGCCATCATGGATGAGTATTCACGGTTCCCGATTGCACAACTCATTACATCAACCAGAGCGTCCAGCACAATACCTGTGTTGGATGAAGTGTTTGCCGCTTGGGGCATTCCCAAAATAGTGAAAACAGATAATGGGCCCCCATTCAACAGTCAAGATTTCGCAGACTTTGCCAAACATCTCAACTTCAAACATCGCAAGATTACCCCTCTGTGGCCACAGGCTAACGGAATGATCGAGAGATTATGTCCACTTTAAAGAAAGCCATCCAACAGGCTGAAGCGCCGCGACAAGACATTCAAAAGGTCTTAAATGAAGCCCTGCGGGCGTATAGAAACACGCCTCACTCTACAACTGGTAAGTGTCCCGCGACCCTGATGCTGGGCCGGCCAGTGCGCACCAGGATACCCATGGTTGACTGGACTGATGAGGCAGTAATCCATGGGTCTGACCCAGATGACATAGCTAGCACTGATCGGCTCAGGAAGGAGAGGATGAAGACTTATGCAGATCGTCGCAGAAGAGCTGCCCCACCCGTGATCCACGAAGGTGACTGGGTACTAGTGAAACAAGAGCAGCAAAAGAAGACTGACTGTCGTTTTCATGAAACTCTTCTAGTGGTCACCAAACAAAAAGGAACTATGATCACTGCAGAATCGGATGATAAGAGAATCACCAGGAATGTGGCGCACTTTCAGTAAACATAAAAAAGCAACAAGTGTCCCAGCACAGAGATTGAGGTGGACATTACTAAAAAGAAACTGTATCATTTCAGGCTGAAATGGAAAAGAAATAGAGCAGATAATTTGCTCATCAAATGGAGCGTCGAGATATTTAATAGAATGATTGGCTTTTCTTTTTTTTAATAGTGACAAGCTTCCTCTTCTGTGAAGGCTAATAAATGTCTTCCTGAACGAACAAGGTCCCTGCTTAGCTATTTTAAAAACACGGCCTCGTACAGGTCTGTACTGTATATGGCCACCACAGTTCCCTGCACGTAGCTTGCGAGAGAAATAGATTCAGGGTGGGTTTTACAAGATCTGTTATCTGCCTGTATTTAATAATGGATAGTGATGGAAATCGCACGGTCAGCATGAGGTGAGTAAACTGTAATTGTAACTTGTATTTATATAGCACCTACTACCCCTGACGAGGCGCTATTCCGAACCCAGGATCAGAGGTAAATAGTTAGTAGGTTAGTAATAAGTGTGTTTTTTTCCTTGTGCATTAAGGACAGAATGATTGTTGTAGTCGTGCGCACCTGTTTCTTGGAATGACATGGATAAACAAGCATTGGCAAAGCCAATAGGTCTCGTCTTCAGAAGGGAAATGCTGACCTATTGACTATGCCACTGTGTTTTTGCATTGGCACTCCTTGCAAAAAACACGAAAAAAACACGAAACTGCTGCCAGTTTGTTTTAAGATAGATGCATGCATGCACGCCTCTGGTAGCCATTTTGGAACACTGATTTTTTTTTCGTCATTCCAAGATGCCTGCCAGTATGCATGTGTGTGTCTTTCATAACACACTAGCAGTCATTTTGCCACTTTTAATTTACCGTCCCAACATGGCAAATGCACATTTAAGAATGGTAAATTAAAAAAAGGGCATGACCGCTGACACAATTAAACAGGCAGCCTGGTGTGCAAGAAACTGCGGGGACCTCAATGGAAAAATTAATTTAAAAAGGCAGTGCAGTAAGGGGGGCAACAGATGAAGAAGTGAGAGACTCAGCAGCAGTGTGCAGATGCAGCAAGAGTATGAAGATGACGGGACTAGCAGAAAAAAAGTAATAAAAAAAAAGCAAGATAAACAAAGTATGTCCCACGATGTGTCCTTTGAAAGCAGAATTATCCAGTCTACATGAGGCTTTGTTAGATTAATCTTAGCAAAATGATGCAGTCGCAGCAGTGCTTAATTTAATATGTGCCGCAGTTACAGATGGTGGGCACCGGCACCTATGTTTTGTCATCAGACTTTAGTTTTGGAAAAGAGAGTGATAATTGCAGGAAGGATAAAGAAGCAAGTAAAGATGTGCAATCTTATTATTATTATTGTGTGCACTTGGAAAGTGTAAAGCCCAACCCCACACCCAACACCCATAAATAGAGCAAAATTGCTGCGCTTTGACACCAAAACTACGTCGCGGTTCGTGAATGAACTGTTGCGCTTTGGCACTATCCCCAATTTTTGAAATCACATAATTAATAAAATAAAATTGTGTGGTGTGGAGTGGGCTTGTGTAGTGGAATTAAGTGACATGGTGTGCAGTGGAATTATGTGGATAGTAACGATGTGGTACTGAGTGTACTGGAATTATGTGGAGTGGGATTGTGTGTCATGGAGTATAATTATGTGGAATGGTATTTTGTGTTGTGCAGTGGTATATGGTGAATTTAATTATGTGGTGTGCCATTGAATTTTGGGGCCTAATGTGGAATTCTGTGGTGTGGATTGGATGTATGTGGTGTGTTCCGTAATTGTGTGGTGAAGTTGAGTTATGTGGTGTTGAACTATGTGGTATGAAATGGAAATGTGTGGAGCTGAATTGTGTGGCATGGCATTGAGTGAAATTATACTGATTGGAATTATTGGCATGAATTTTTTTGTGGATTGTTGCCATTCGGCATAGAGTGGTTTTATGGCAGGGTGTATTTATGCAGTATTGAGCAGATTGGAGTTGAATCATGATGCATTGAGTGGTATTATGTGGAATGTAATAATGTTGGGTCATTTTGAAATGTGTGATGTGGAATTGTGTGATGTTGTGTGTCACACTAAACATCTAGGTATGCTACACAGAATTGGAAGTTCTGGATCAACCTACGGAAAAATAGACAATGAGCAATCACCGGGAATTAAAAAAATAAAATAAAGATCTGGCTGCTCCCTAAAACAAACATTTTAATGGGCCTCAACTGAAAATAATTAGTGGTCTGTTTATACAGAAAGCCACCCCCAACCCCCACACTCTTTTGAGGCTCACCACATGCAATAAAGCCAATACTCTTCCAATCATGCATGACAGAGAAGTTATTTACTTGTCGATTCCGAAAACGCTTAGGTGCTTAGAAAAGGTACGAAAGTGCTGCTTGCACTCCAATGCTGACCCATCAGTGTGCCTCTTAGCACTCCCCTCACTGTAAATACTGGGCCACCATCTGTGCATGGGGCCTGTCGAACACTAAAGTGTTTATGAGAACATTTAGACAGGTTGAAAGAACCATACTAGAATTTTACCGTAGGGATACACACCCAATGCTTTCACCGCTTTTAAACACTAAAACATGTAATGGTGATTCACAGTTTTAAAGCTGCCATTTATCAATGATGGTTTAAAACATTTACATTTGTTTGAGAGTTTCCCTGTAAGTACCATAACCGTGGATGATGAGATGCAATAAGTAGGCAACCCATAGAGGCCAAATCAAAGTTACATGGAATGCTCTGAAACAGAGAGGTGAAAGTCAAAACTGAAAGATTCGGAACTGTGTTTTAATAAGATATGATCGAAAATAACAGTGTAGTGTGAACCCTGATGATATTTATAAATTTAAATTGACTTTTAGCAGATAATGCAATGGAAGGTGTTAACCCGGTAATTCAAATTTTAAGACAAAACAAGATTAAAGGATACAGTACAGACATGAAGGCTATGCCATGATTTAAGTATTGTGTGTGTCTCAGACTTCTTTTTCCATGAAATGTCGCCTTCTCTGGCTCTTATAAGGTTTAAGCTGGCAGGCACTTACGGTGAGCTGGGTGGCCTACCCAGTAGAGTTGGCGATGCAGCCAGCACAAGGTAAATAGTTTTATTTATTTAATTACTTACCTTACTCCTGTCGGTCATATGTCGGACTCCACTACCCCCCCCACCTTGACCCACCCACCGCCTCGCAGCACTTCCTCGGGGAGCCGCCACTGAATATACGTGGTTAGCCGCAATATGTCTTGCAACAGACAGCACAAATGCTGTCTAGTAGGCTAGACCTAAAAACTCCTGTTCACTTCCAAGGCAAGTGACCCAATAATATATCAAGCAAGCAACAATAGCATATCCCAATACCTTAAGATACCTTACTTGTACAGTATTTACCTGGAAGCATTGTATACGTAAAATTCCAGCAAAAGCATCATTTCTACTCTTTCAGTATCATGCCCAAAGAGGTGCAAAAACAGTTTACACAAAATTCAGAATGCGCAGGGTGCCTGCACATCATGCAATGAATGAGAGCTGGAGAACAATAAACAGGGGCAACAGAGGCAACAGGGGCAAGCAGCCTGATAACAGCCTTGCATACAAGATGGAGAACTGACACTGCGGTGCATGCAATGATCATGTGCAGTTGACTCTTGACTGACACACATGCAACAAGTAAGAGATGGTGGACCAAGGCTACCTTTCATGAAATGAACAGGTGCAGGGCACCTATGACCCCTTTGGATACAATGAGCACATGTATAGGCCTTATGACTGCCCTGCTATATCTATTTGTATAGCACACTAATCACCAGTGAGGGTATCCAGGCACTTGAGCATGTGTGTAGGTGATTGTCCCTTCAGAGTAATACGAAGAACCTGGTCTTCAGCTTCTTATGGAACTCAAGAAGTGATGAGGAATTCCTGATGAGTTGAGGGAGGCCGTTCATTGTTTTTGATGTGGTGTATAAGAATGAACTACCTCCTGTTCTGCTCTTCTGAATGAGGGGTATGTGTGCGAGTGAGAGCGAAGCTGAGCATAGGTGTTCTGGTGACCTAGCATACAAGGATCAGCAGAATAAGAGTAAGAAGGATTAGGACCAAGATGATAACAGCCAGAAGGAACAGGGCTAACTACGGAATGGCCAAGAGGATGAAGAACAGAAAGTTCGGAACCAGGAGTACCATAACTAGGAGGACCATGAAAAATTGATGTAGGGTCACAAGAACAAGAAACAGGAAGGCCAGGAGGATAAGACCCAGACTAAGGAGGACTAGGAAGATCAGTAAAATGAGCACAATGGGCAGTAGAACCAGTAGAAATTAATAAACACAGGAAATTAGGGGGGCCTGGGCTACCAGAAGTATCAGAGCGAGGGTGACCAAAGTAAGGTGGATTAGAAGGATCATGATGAAGAGGACCAAGAATGCTAGGGGGGCAGAACTTTAGAACCAAATCCCAGAGCACCAGGAGAAGTGGAAAGACCTGGCCTTGTTGTAGCACAATCGAGGTGAGGAGGATCAGGACAGCCAGAATCAGCAAGACCAATGCAACTGGGCCCGATGGCCCGAAGGACCAAGTCTAAAATAATCAGGCTTAGGACAGCCCAAACATAGAGAACCAGGACACAGTGGGCTAGGACCAGTGGGCACAGGATCAGAATGACCAAGATGACAAGGAATATGGCCAGGAGGACTAGGATGATCCAAGGGAAGAGGTGTGGCGCCGCGGCCAGCTGTCTGACTCCGGAATCTGGGGATCACGGTTCGATCCCCGGCACGGGAGGCAGATTAGCCCAGCACCATGTGACTCTTGGCAATAGCTTGCTTAATCTTCCCGACAGACCCCAGCGCCTAGAGACCCTTACGGGTGATTGTTCGCGCTTTAAAAATGTGGATTATTAAATCCGGGACTGCAGCCACTAAAATGACCATACAGGACAGTACTAGGATATGAGAGACCTGGTAGGAGCAACAGGCCTAGGAATCTGATGAACAGGATGAGAAAGATCAGAAGAATCAAATCAGGGGGACAAGGTTCAACAGGATCATAAGGGCCAAGATGGGGGTGGGGGCTAGGGGGATCAGGGTGGCCAACACGATCAGGATTAAAAGGACTAGGCATACAAAGACCCGAACAAGGAGGACCAGAGCACAAGAACTGTGAAGACCAGGTATAAGAAGAACAGGATTAGACAGACCAGAACCAGACTTAGGAAGACTGCAAGAGCAGTATATGAAAGACCAGGGTGGAGAAGATTCATAGACAATCAGATCCAAAAGAGAAAGGAGGACCACATTATGAAGAGGACCAGCAAGATCAAGGTATGGAGGCCCAGGAGGAGTAAAACATCACCTCATAGGACAAAGAGGATTGAGTTCATGAGGGAAAGAGCACCAGAACAAGTTGGAAATGACCAGGATGAAAGGAGCTGGGAGAACCTAGTTTGGTTGCTAGGGCCAAGATGGCTTGGAGGAGGAACAGGATGACCAGAAAAAAAGAGGATTAGAACTACAACAATGCGTTAGCACAAATCCAGGATTACAAGGAGCAGGAAAATTTGGAGAACCAGGGTCAGGAGTACCATGACCAGAGGGGGGAGGACCAGAAGGACTATGGAGATCAGGAGCAGTTAGACCACAGCTATTAGGACCAGAGTCTAGAGTGAGGAAGATTAGGTGGACTAGAAGGATCAGAACAAGCAAAGGAAGCCCAAGGGACCAGACCGTATGAGAAGAGGACATGGAGTTGGAAGACCAGAACATGGGATATGAGGACAAGGTGGACAAAGATCATGAGGACCAGGAAAGCCTGAACAAGGAGAACCAAAGGGACTGGTACAGAACCCAGGCCACACCTATTAGAATGTCTCTCTTGTAAATGGCTTTTAGTCATCCTCCTTATCGTGTCAATTGTTAGAGAACCCCACCTTTTGAGCCTACCTAAAGCATTGATGGTATGTATGAGCTGAAAAAATCAGAATGTGCAACTTTCAATTATGAGTGACAGTTGCTGTCTAATGCTGGCACAGTGGTCTGAGGGTGGATCGGGAGGCAGAGGGACTAAGAATTGGCAGACGGGTCTAAAGTTGAATGGTTGAAAAGTATTATGGTCTGTGAAGTATAGCAGGAAGGGTTTGGAAAGTTCTGAGGGTTGAAATCAGTAAAGATAATAGCTAACAATGGGGGTCAAAGGTCTGTGACAATCAGCAAATATGGACCTCACAATCCAAAGAAGGAACTGATGAGCAAAGGATGGGGTCAGGAAAAATGTAGATAGATAAACTTAGATGACTTTGAGTAAACAGGGCTCTTATTGACAGATGTGTTAGCATTGAGAACTGAGGCCTTCTGCAAAGCTCAAAGAGAAAGTGGAAAGGAAGTGGAAGTGTGTATACAGCAGAAGTGTTCGGAAGACCAGCAAGGGAAGCTCTGATTGCCAATATTGGTAGAGCAGTCTGCAAAACTCCAGGTTGTCAGAGAAATGTAAAGCTAAACGGTTGTGCTTTAAGGATGAAAAAAGAGATGTAAGGGTTGCAAGAACAGCACAGTTCATTCAGAACTGACAGATTTACCAGTGGGCTCTTGGGGCTGATAGAAAAAATAAGAGGCAATAAATGAAACAAACCCTCAATAATAAGTCCAATTTGTGAAAATAACATTGATTTTAATATAATTTTTCAGACCAATCACTTTTTCTAAGGTAAGTACTTTTTATGTTATGAATTTTTAAAGTTTGAAAAAGAAATCACTGTTGTGCGCAATTACGCACAATAGAAGTCAATAGGAGAAAATAGGGAAAAGCATATAAACTCACACAGTGGGTTCTCGAGGTTCACCTTCTGGATTAGGGTAAGTAGCAAAGCCAGGTCCAATGTTCCAGCAGCAGAAGTTCAGGAGCATCCCAGATTCAGATGGGAGCAGGGTGCTGAGGTAGTTTCTAGCAGTAGCGCTATGAAAAAGGGGGCTGCCTAAAAACGCACTGCACCAATAGGCTTAAGGTAAGTATGAGGGAGTACCACTTAAGAGGTCAAGTTGCAAGGGCCTAATGGACCACAGGAGCACAGATAGTTCGTCTTTACTCAGGCCAGGCGGGCTGGGTGCAGAGGAAATAGGGCAGCCAGGAGTTGGTCTGCGCAGTCAGGAGCAGGCAGGTTGCAGAGGCGATTCCTGGACAGTTGTGCCACTCACAGAACGGGTCTCAGGGATCTCAAAAGCCTTCAATGGGTGTCTGTGTCCTGTGTCATTAGAGTCCAGATCGGACTCTGTCTTCTTGATCTTTGGTGCAAGGGGTCCGGTACCCCGGGTATTGGCACGGTACGGCTCCTGTAGGCCCTGGTGTCCTCTCACTTGGTGGGAGGACAGATTTGACCCTGCGGAGCTGACGTACCTCTTCTTGCTTTGGTGGTATGTCCGAGTTGCCTATGAGCAAAAACAAGCTAAACTGGACTTTGCGGTTTGGTGCCTGCCGGTTACAGGAGAGTAGCTCCTCGATTCCAAGGGAATTTCTTGGCAATTTTTCGAAGGCTGGAGGTGCTCCGGGGTTCTTGGAGGCCTAACAGTTGCAGGATGAAACAGCAGGCCACGATGGTTGAGTCCTGGAAGCAAGGGGTTTGGCACCAATTTTCTGCAGCAGGTTGTCGCTTCTCGGGTCAGCAGCTCTTCATTGTCCATTGCTCTTCTTAGGTCTATCATATCCAAGTTGCACAGTCCATGGATGACACCTGAATACTAAAGTATATTAATCCACTGCTACTAGGACTGGTCACTGTTTTGCTTGACTTGAGGGACCAGTACTCAATCTCACTCAGAATAGGTAGAATTTTCTGTGTCCTCCGGTCATCACGGCCCCACCAAACAGAAAAGCAAAAGAAGGGAGCACTTTTAGAGAACACACATGTTTCTCCAGGTTCTGGGAGAAACACAGGGTCTGCCAGAATAATTGACAGGTAAGGTGATATAGCATTTCCAAACTATGGAGAGGACTTTCATCACATTAATTTAGTTTAACTTTTCTGATCTTGGGAGAGCAATAAAATAATCAGTGAAATATCCATACTCCTTTACTCCGTCAAACACTACCTCTCATGAAGATAACTCTGCAAGCATTTCAAACGTTTCTAAGCTTCCCCAATACATTCTATGCTAATACCCCAAGCAAATCATCAGTGTAAAGAAGCAAGAATTGTGCTATTATTCAACTATGTGCCACAGAAAGTGGCTGATAGAAAGACTGCATCATCCAGTTCATAGGGACTATAAGAGGCGCAGCGACTCAAAAGCGGTGCACCAACATGGTTATACTTGTTCTCTCTGTAGTCTGAGTATTGGTTGTAAAAAAACAGTGCTACACCATTTGTTTAAAAAAAAACGAATAAGTGCCTAATGAGAGGATAACCAATACCCACAAGCCTGGAACATCAACTGCATGAAAAGGCCTTTAAAGGTGATGCACAGGGGCTGCCTTTTAAGAATCACATATTTGGAAACAGGATTACACATGACAAATTCTTGATCCACTGTCCCTGATAAGTCTTTGTAGGCTTGAATTAGGCTAGAATGATGATATTACTAACCACGCAGTCATTTAGTTTAGACAACATTTGCTTGGCAACAGGTTCGGACTGGCCTATAGGACAATCAGACAGTGCCCAATGGTTTGGTCCGACAGATCAGTGTATGGCCTGGTTGTTTTTTACCCATTTTGGGCCGGTTTTATGGCCAGGTGAGCTGGTTTTTAGGTCTCGCTGAGCCCAGCGCATGCGCTGGCTCGGAGAGACATTTTGTATGTGAGATTTTTAAGTGCTGCTGTGAGAGTGCACGCGCACAGCCGCCATGTGCTAGGCCAGCCAGCAGCACTGCGTCATCGCGATCACTTTCGCTTTTACAGTGATCTTGATCGCGATGACTTGTTTACCCCTCCTCCCCTTTGCACTTGCACGGCCGCGCGGCTCTTCATGCTCTTTTTTTATCCCCCCTCCCGCTCTGCACTCACGCGGCCGCGTCACTTTCACGGCCGCACGGCTTTTCATGCTCTTTTTTGGTTACTACACCTCATTTAGGGTCCCAAGCAAGTCATTCTGCGTGTTCTCGATAACTAACCTCTTCCATTTCAGGGCTCCTATATGCCCTGCGCTTAGCGCGGTGAAGAAGCTGACAGTAGGCCCTGACGTCTAAGTCACAAGGGGGAGCTCTAAGTGTATGCTTTGGGTCCGCTGTCAGAATGTCCGCAACACAGCAAGAAACTGCTCAGATTAATCCATATATTCTCTATGGTAATGTCCGACCTCTTAAAACCGCAAAGGTAATGACTTCCGGGGCACTAGAAGCAGACACTTCCGGAGAAAGCAGGCCAAGCATTTCATGCACATTTGCGACCCTTTTTCCCGTCCCCTCCCTGTGCCTAGGATGACGCACGACAAATGTCATTCCTTATTCATAATATTGTTTCTTGTCGGAGATGGATATTTAATGGAATTTCAAGCACTGCGTGGTTTGTAAATCATGTTTCAATCTAGTCTTGAAATTGTGTGCTTATTTTAAAGCATAGTGTGTTATCCAAATTTTTTCGGATTTATTTTTTCCGATTTACTGTCACTGTTTCTCTCTTTTAAAACAGAGTGTTGCCCAATTGCTTTGCAAAATACTTTTATGTCAGTTATATATTTTTTAAGCCTTGTGCGTTTAAAACGTTTAGGGTTACTGTTTATTTCTTTTAAAATGAAGCGCGTTGGTTAATTCTCTTTCGTTAACGTAGTGCTTGTGTGTGTATATGTAAACACGGCTGTCAATCTTGTTATCTCCTCACATTTGCTGTGGATGTCACCACTTCCAATCCTGGCGCACTTCGATGACCTGTTTTAGAAATGTAAATGTAAATGTAAATGTAAATGGCAGAACCACTTCATATTTCATAGCGGACAGGCAGAAATAACCAGTCAAGAAGGCAGCGTCTATAAGGCCTAACTGCAAGAGGTCAAAGCTTTGGTTTGTCTTCTCTCTTTTGTTCAGTTGTGTCACTTCCTGGTTCGGCCGACATCTTACTTGATGGTTCAGATCGCAGCTGGCAGAGAAGTATTTTATCCTTTCCCAATCACTTAACTGCCGCAGTGGACTTTGTGACCTTGGAGCACCGACGTTGGTAGGAATGTTTGAGTTAAAACCTCCAATAATTTTAATAAATGATTTGCATGTTCCATTCAGCTAATCGTAGTAGGCGCATGCCCCTCCCAGTTTATTAACCAGACTTGCACATTGCCCTGGAATTATAGGGTCCTCTGCAGCAAATGTTTTATCCCACTGACCTTTCGTACTTGGATAAAAGCTTGTATTTTCTTTCCCTATTGTGGATGTCTTTGATGTTTGCTGTCCTCCACTTACTCTGTTGTTGCTGCTTAGGTGCTAAGAAATGTAATTAATGAGTGTGAGTTTTCCATGGAGTTGCATCGTTCTGAAATATAACATACACTTTTTGTGAGGGTGAAAGGGTACATATGCTTGTGTGTTTTAGTATATTTATTTTCTAATGTCCACATTGGCAAAGGCCATCTAGTAGTGCTCCATTGTTTGCATGTTCATTTTCAACACCAGTCTTGGGGCCCATTCACTCAGAAGTAGATCAGTGATTGTTTATGGAAAATCTGTGATGCCCACAAATCTGGTACGGACTGGTATAATTTAATTACTGTATTTACATTTTGCAATCCTTTTTGATTCGTCCGTCATTGGGGACATTTGTTACTTCTTATTCTGCCTCATATTTATTATTAAGTTCGATTTCTTATGCCATAATCCCGCATCTCTCATATGGCAAACTTCAGCACTACATACCCAGTTTCTATCCCGTCACTTTTCAAAGTTTACGTCCCTCAAACCCACCCTCTCAGTCAACTCCTCTTCTTAGGATTTCTTCTGCATACACAAAACCTCCCTTTTTGTAACTATGGCCTGATCGCACCTTCTTTCTATCTTTCTCACACACTATTGCCGCTCCCGTCTCATGTTCAATAACTACTTTCTACACATACTACCTATCCCACAACAAACAATTCCAAGACAGCCCACATAATTCCACTCCCCACTACATACATCCACTACACTCCAAAACATAACACATAGGTAAAAAACATCATTTACAACGGCAATAGCTTTAACTCTCACAAAAGAGACAGATTGCATTGCAAATGCTTGTATTAAAATTGAACAAGCATTCATATGTTGGCAGTCTAAAGGATGTTTTTGGAGGTGGTGTAAGTTTAGGACACAGTTTCTCGTCTTTAAATGTAAGCTTACCTTGATAAAACAAACTACATGGGGAAAAACAACAGCTTTTTGTTACTTTTTGCCAAATCAGGCAGGGTCAAGGCACATCCAATCAATCTATTGCTACACAGATAGTAGCTTGTATCACTTTGTTATCAATTAGCGAACAAAACCTCTTTTAAAAAGCCTAAGGATCAATCAGTAAGAGAAAGCAGCTACTACGGCATGGATTAGAAATATTTAACCCCTGAGAAATCTCTTTAAATAAACATTTTTTTCAAAGTACGCTCTTCACACTCAAGACTACGTTTTGTTCTGTTTCTTCCTGCCGCCCAACAGTAACCTGCTAGAAAAATAGCTTACAACTCTAACATTTAGGCGATCAATGAAGATCCTACAATGCAGAAGAGGTGCTTACTTGCAGTAACAAATAAGGGGACAGTTTGGGTATTGGAAAACGGATACATCACATATTTAACTATGAAAAAGAAGCATCTGTGGGGAACTGCCAGTAGAGTATGTAATGGGATGGGGAAGCCCCAGGAGTCTTAAGACACAATACACGTTTCTCAGCTTTCAATATAAGCCTATGAGGCTGCATTTCGTTCTACATTCTATACATTTCACCCATTTCTTGTTCATCAGATGCGACAATGAAGTCTGGAAATTTCAAAAAAGTGGTTCAGTTTATTTCCAGGAAAAAACATGCCTCTAATAAGCTTACAGAATGCTGCTCACCATAAGGATAGACAGACAATGACTATGTGATATTTCAATGCAAAGACTCTGAAAGGTTTACAATCCATTTTAGGATTCCTGAATTTGGGCAGAATATACATTTTGCAGAGAAAGTAAAACCTTTCTACGACCTAATCAAACCTGATTTATCAGTCCAACATTGGACACAGGAACATACAGAAGTTCTCTGTTCCTTAAAAGCAGACATGATAGCCTCCAACACCTTTACACACGTGTAAATACCAAATCTCTCTCTAAACCTCTCTCTCTAAATCTCTCTCTTTCGCACTCTGGTCGGTTGACATGCTAGCTGTCTATTTCGGAGTAGGACGTAGCTGATACTCAACAGTTACTATGTAAACAAGCATTGGCATAGCCAATAGGTCTCGCTTTTGGGACCTTATAAGTGTTTCGCCATGCAACAGTTGATGTTCTTGCACCAGGGATATTGTGCTGCATAACTAAATACTTGTAAGGTCCCAAAAGCGAGACCTATTGGCTATGCCAATGCTTGTTATTATTTATTTCCCATATATTACCACTTTTTTAACTATATGCTTTTGTAACGCGGGGCACTTTTATTTAATTGACCGCGCCTATTTATATCCCAATCCAATCCTGGTTGCCAAACATTGCTACGAAGGCACCTCACAAAAATTACTGTGGTTAAGCTAGATAAATAGATTAATTTTTTCTTTACTATATATAATTTTCTCATTTCTGTTTTGAGATTAAATTCAAACTCTCAATGATATTGAGTTGGTATATTGATTAAATGGCCTTGTACATCAGGCTCTGTTTTAAAACCATTAGCCCAAATCTTATATGGCTAGGGTTATCCGATTGAACCATGTGAATGGAATACAACTTTTCCAGTTCCGGATTTCACTTTTTAAAATGATGGGTTTCAAGCATTTTAGTCTGATTTCTTTAATCAAACTAAACCAGTATAACAAATTCTAGAATGCACAGATTTCTTACATGAAAACTCAGGGTAGAAAAAGATGTATTCATAAGATTTTGGTAATCCTTTATCTGTCTCTGATGCAGTCACATGGCATTGTGAGCAAAAGTAAGTACATGGCTCTATAAGAGTAAATATATTTGCCTGGTCTTGCAAAGGATCTAATTATCTTCATTATTTACCACCAATTCAGATACATTTAAAGGAGTTGAAGCATTTGTGAAATTAGCAACAGCTTCATAATGGACGATCCAAGTCACTGTATCTTTTCCCCTGGTAAAGTTAAGTGGCATTCGACCCAGACATGGAGAAACAGCATTTACAATGTGGTGTGGACCATGACCTGCCGCTACAACTCAGGAGTTACAACAAGTGCATCTTTACCATGCATTTCTTTATCACGTATATGGTTACAACAAAATGCCTTAGGGAAAGCTGCATTGGACTTTAAAGTCCAACGGTTTCCATACTGTTGCACAGGCAGGGGTTGGAATAGAAAATGTTAATGCTCCAAAGTCTAGTGCTTTCCCTAAGGCATGTTGTTGAATTGATATGCGTGGTAAAGACACATTCATTGTAAAACCTGCGGAGTAATGGCATGCGTGGTAAAGGCAGACAGGCCATACCAGGCCTCCGAAATGCCAACTAATTGAGGAACACAGTGGTATGAATATACACAGTAACATTACATACATGATCTATGTTCTACCAGCTATTCACTCAATGCAGCCACATGCATGCACCATATCTCTATTTATATAGTTTCCAGGAGAGAGGGCTGAAATGATAGTGATGTTGGATCCTCAACGTAAATGAAACATTATCAATGATTCAATAAATCGAAATGATTTACATGCTCAAAGCAGCTATAAGGAAGTGAATGTAAATTTGCCATGTGTCTCATATCTATTTTCATCAGTGAAAATATCTAACTCATACTAGTATTTTATATTGACATTACGAAATAAAAAATATTTTACTGACTGCACAAAACATGGCTCACAAGAAATGTCACCGGCTTCTTAAAGCTCTACAACACAAAATTAACAAACAAAAAGTGTTTTTTTCACTCATTTTGAAGGGAATGAAAAAGAATTAGAGATTTGCAATTATTTTGAATGGCATGACATGTTCACAAAACTCTTTTAACTACACTTTTATTGACAAATCAATAAATATATATTCATTACAGCCTTTAAAAAATGTCTTCCCATCTCCATGGTTTATTTTAAGTTTCTTGGAGAAACTACTATATTTGATGATATCATCTTGTCAGCCATGTTTATAGCTTATAGAACAATATATACTTTCTTGGATTATCTGTTGCAAGTATGTTCAGTAGCACTATTTGCTTGAGCAGAGAGAGTGGCGAGCATCAAAGTTATTAATAAGATAGGAATGCAGATTTATGTCTTTGTGGTTATTGAACTTTCTGACTTATGAAACACAGTCACCTACTGCCTTTTCCACTTATGAAGTAAAGGAAGTTGATGAGCAGGTGAGATAACCATGGACACTGCAAGAGCTACAAATATAGGACTTGATTGAGAGTTTGGCAGATGGGTTACTTCATCCTACAAATGACTGATATCCCCTCCCTCCTACTATAAGTGAATTCTACCCTATTGCACCTCAAATAAGGAGCACAGGATATCTGTCACATTTGAGATGGAGTTGTTCATGCACCAAATACTAAATCAGGCCGAGAAACATTTTTGGCTCTTGTACTCAGGGGATTCAACTCATAGCCAACATTCTCTGAGTCCTGCAAGTGTCCCTGCAAAGGACTGTCTCACTGACATACTCAACTCCCTCAAAGCTACTTCTTAAGATCATATCAAGTTGATGTGTTATCCGCATCCCTCATCATAGCTCTCTCTGGGGATGCTCTCTCATCCCTACTCACCCTTGTCAATGACTGTCGCCAGGCCTCGGGAGAGGAGGAGGGGTACGAGGCAACCCTCATTGATGACAGCTTTCCACCTCTCCTGCAGGGTGCTGGCGGCCCCTTTAACGCCGGCTGGCTCATCGCGGACGAGGTAACGCCCCCTGTGACGTCAGCGGCAGGGAACCAATCAGGAGCGCCCATCTCCCGTAAGACGGAAGCCCGCGAGGAAGCCAGCGCGAAAGCCCATGGAGGAGAGCCAGGAGTAGCAGAGAAGGCGAGCGAGGAGAAGAGCGGAGAACGAGAGGCGGTGGTCGGTAGCGGAGCGGAGCGAAGTAGGAGTACGACGGAGGAGGTGGAGCAGTCCGGAAGAGGCGACTCGGAGGTCCGGACCAGCCGGGACGGAAGAGCTGCAGAGCCAGGAGGCCATCTACACGGCGTCTCGCCCCGCCACTCTCCTGGAGGAGGGTGGCTGGGAAAGGTACGGGGCCGGGTCCTGGGTCTATTACCTACACGGGGAGGGAGATAGCTGTCGGGGAGGTCACGGGACGTCTAGGGGCCCTGGTTCCTTCTGAAAAGGGGAAGGACTCGATACACGCACAAATCTCAGCATAGCACGAGTGTTTTGGTGGAAGACCCCGGTGACTCCTCACACCCTTTCCCCCCTCAGAATCCCACAAAGAAAGAGCAGGTCACTAATATATTGCTCTCCCTTCCTTGCATATACCCCGGAGACCTACCGCTGGAGGGAGACCTCGGAGAGGAGAAGGGAAGACCGGGAATCCTCAGACCGGAGAGAGAGAGCAAGACTTTGTGATTAATAAATACCCCAAACTGAATCCCTTGTCCAGACGTATCCTTCTTCTACCCACGGGGAGGGCACAGCGTGGGTGACAATGACTCACTCTTCCCAGAAGCTTCCAAGACAGGGCAAATCTTCCTACACCGAACGAAACATAAACTAGACCTTGATCACCTCAACCAGAAAAGGCCAATCACTCACCTACCATTAATTGGCAAGATCTTCAGAAAAGCAGTCTATGTTCAACTCCAAGATCACATTAATGCTGACCATCTCCTGCATGACAACTAGTCTGGGTTCAGATTATGCTGCAGCATAGATACCACTACCTTACATATCGTAGATGCTGACCACAAATGAAGATGACATTTGCCATCTGATATTGCTAGACCTCTCAGCTGTCCTTGATAGAGTCAATCATACCACCTTCATGAGCACCCTGGAGTCATGAGTGGGATTCACCAGCAATGCCTTTGACTGGTTTTCCTCCTACATTTTAAACCAACACTAGTTTGATCACCGAGGCACCTCCAGGTCCCAAAAGATCCCTACCACCTGCTTGCTGAGTCCCACAGGGTTCCATACTGTCTTCTTTCACTTTCAAATCGTACATGGAGCTGCATTGTACTCTACTCACAGATAACAGCATCAGGTTTCACCAATATGTTGATGATATACAACTCTACTTGAAAGTCTCCTCTGTTTGTGACATACAGCACCTTAAACACTATCTGCATACCTGGATATCCAGTCCCTACCTGAAGCTCAACTCAACCAAAACTAAATCCCTATTATTTCTCAAGAATAACAAACAATTTAGAGGACAAGCCTGGCTCAGTGGCATGAGCCTTGGTGGCTTCAAATTTCACCTTTTGATGAATGCCATGTAGCTTGCAGACAACCTCGACATCAACCTCACCCAGAGGAAAAACATTGCCATAAAACAAAGATGGCCTGGTACCAGCTCTCTCCTACAAAAAGTGAAACACTTTCTTCTAGAAATCGATTTCAGAACTGCTGTTCAAGCCCTTGTAGTCTTGCATCTGGGTGTTGGTAAAGCCCTGCTCAATGGACTTCCAGACTCCAAACTATCACCCCTAAATTCATCCTACACACCAAGACACATCTCGTCCAGGGCCAGAGGAAATATGATTACACTACCCCATCATGATAGACCTCCATTAAATTTCCTTGCTAGCCCACATCATGTTCAAACCCAGCTGCATCATTTACAAAGCCATCATGACCAGAACCCCAGCTTATCTTGCGGACAAGCTTGCCGTCTCCTGTGGTTCTCAGCAAACCTTCAGGCAGGATACTATCAGACCGAAGAATAAGTGCGAACAAGAAAAAGTAGGTTATTACCATTTATATACCCAGTATCTGGAATACCATCTCCGTATCCAACACTGTTCCAATTTAGGAAAGAGTTGAAGTCGGACCATCTCTAAAATATACTACATTACAGTGCATTAACAGTCAACAAGCCATGCTTACCTTTGGCCTAGAACAGCCCTCCACTGCCTTTTTGGTACGTTTGTGCTATAGCAATACCACCTACATAAATACTTTGAAACATATTCACAAAGGTAAGCTTTCATGTGTAGATCTCCTCATGTATAGATCTACACCTAGGTGTAATTCTCCTCATGGATTCACCATTTTCATGTGTAGATTTAAACCTAGAAGTAAACTTACAAGTCTCTACCTGAGATAAAAAGGTGGACACTCTTACGACTAAATTTAGGATTGAAAAGTCACTATTAGTAACTTTCCAGCTCTTTGGGGAAGATCTACGCTACTGGGCTGGAGATGTGCCTATAGAAAGAAATAGTGGATATTAGGAAAATTACTTTTAGATTAAAAGGATATCTATAATTGATTATTTGTTTTCAATTAAAACTATTAAACAACTAAGACCACCACAGCAACAAAGGACAACACATCTGCATAAAACCTTAACATATTATGATATTTCAACCTAACATAATTTAAAAAAATAAAAAATTAAAAAATAATTTAAATATTATGTTTCCCTTCCCAAACTCTTACAGTATCATTTGTGTTGCAGGTGCCACAATCGTGGATGAAAGTTATGTATTTTATTTGTGATTTAAATAAGAAATAGTATGTTATCATTTACAATATATGTATTACAATTTATTACATTTACAATATAATTTATTACAATGTTGTTATTTACATAAAAAAAGAACATTCAATTTTTTAGTTTAAAATATGTTATTGTGTTGCCTGGTTCCACTGATTTCTGCTGGTGTGTGTTGCATTGCCAGTGGTTGGCCATGTATGATGCTTGACATACTCGAAAGCTGTGCTGGAGTAATTTGGGAATGTTTTGACAGTAGTACTACTGAAGTCGATTTATACGTTTATTTTAAGAATTGCAATTGGCTTACTCTTATGTGGTTGTGTGTTTTGTATTAACATATCCCTCCTATACTGCTCCTTCAATTTCTGTTAACCTCATCCATTTTGTGGTAATTTTTCCCCATTTCCCAGCCATTCCCCATTGTCCCTCCCACATTTATTCGAAATCGTAAATATATGTGTCTGGAAAGGCATTGTACATTGCATACCATAACTGGTGATTTTCAGGGCTTTTTTCGGTTTTGTGTTGCCTGAACCACAATTAATATCTAAATGTTTTTTCCAGTGAATTTCAAATGATGTGCTGCATTCACCTGCCATGCACAATTAGGATCCCTGATACAAACAGCATTCAGTCACATGCAGAGTGGGGGGTAATTAGTGATTGAGACTTTATTCCACTCCGCATTATTGTTTGCCCTCTCCCTTATGACAAGCTGCCTCCTTTCTCTTATGACAGATCTGCTCAAAACTTGACATTCCATCAAAGCTAAATATGCTAAGTGTCTGGCAAGCTTTTTGCGGATTCATCAAATGGTACCACATTTATTAGCAAAGGAACACTTTTTGATCCTCCTTTAAATGTGCCCCCTGTGCTGGACCTGCATGAAATCAAGAACACCAAGAGTAAGCTTAACATGTTAGGTCTCTACTAGCGTTTGGGCAGATCCACCAAATGATGCTGACGTTATTAGCAAATCAAAAATGTTTTGACTCCACCCTATTTAACTTGCAACCCACCCCCTACATTGAATCTGCCATGAAACGGAAATACCTGCACTGGATGCAACTTCATTAGCAAATGAAAATGTTTTGCCCCTCTCTTTAACTATGACGCCCTTGATGGATTGACCAAAAAGTTGACTAACAAATATAAAGCAAATTATTCAAAATGTGTGCCAAAGTTTATGCAGATTCTTCAACAGTGGCAAGGTTATAATCAAATGAACACCGGCCCCCACCCCTCTTTTTAAATGGGTTCTCCATTAATGGAACTGCACCAATTTGAAAATACTAGGAGGAAGCCTA
Source organism: Triturus cristatus (assembly GCF_964204655.1). NCBI lineage: Eukaryota > Metazoa > Chordata > Amphibia > Caudata > Salamandridae > Triturus > Triturus cristatus. The sequence goes on from NC_140585.1 coordinate 501,837,372, forward strand.
GCATGCATAGAATCTGCTGCATTTCATGTACATTCAAAAAAAGCTACTTAAAATATAAGCAAATCAAAAGTGATTTTTCAACTGTCATAAGCAAATTCATAAGCACATCAATAAGTGCCCTTTCAACTGTCAAAACACATAAAGTGTTAACCCTTTCTAGCCCACCCAGCACTTTTTTCAAAGACAAATATTTAGAAAATGGATGTAGACAAAACCATGAAAAGCCTCTTTTTCTAATAAAGTTCAACAGACACACCACGTTTGCCATAAATATGTTCACAATCTTTTGCTGTAGTGGTGAGAATACATTCCTATAGAAACAAAAATTGGAAAATAAATTTTGCTTGGCTTCTCCCTTGCATGTTTTTTGTCCCTGGACAGAACTGCATGATAACTGATATGCTGAACATGAGCTGCATATGCTAGGTAAGTGCCAAAGTTGATGCAGATGACACTCATTAGTGACATAAGTTATAGGCAAAACAAAAATGCATTTTCAGTGGAAAGTATGGCTAAACCTTAACTAAACAGTAGAAGCTGCCACTGTGTTATATATGTATAAAGTAAAGATACATATAATATATAACTTCTGATAGATTGCATACTTCCAGATGAGATAATACTTTTAATAATAGTACAAGCAGATCGAAAAAGATTTTAAAATATATTTGTGATTATACAATTTACATTACTCCTACATGTCTAACGAATCAATTTTAAATTTCAAATAAAGGTAACAAAGCATTTTTTATATATAAATTATATACAAATTTGAACGATATTAAGAAAAGTCTGCAATACCATATGATGGCAGATTCAACTGAGTTAATGATTGGGAGGTTTTAATGAAACCCTTATATATGCTATAAAAGGGATATTCACCACATCAGTTTCTATGTTAACAAGTTAAATTTGATAGAGGGAAAGGAGACAGGATATAAATCGTAATTGATTATTATGGCTACAATATATTGATGATTATTATTTGAATGAAATGTGAATGAGTTGTCAATACAACCACGTATCAAAGATTTGACTTTGACTTGGAAGTACAGTGAAACACCACTTTTGACATGAAGCAGCAACTTCACACATCCCTCCCCATTAAGCCCATAACAGGTAACAGCATTCTTCTAGGCAAATGACATCATTCTACTGTTTTGAAATAGAGTATCCCCTATGGTGAATTAATAAGAGCATACAGAAACTGCAGTACAGAGGTGCTACATATACATGTAAACAAGAATTGTCAAAGCCAATGGGTCTTGCCTTTGGGAACGTTTGGCTTTGCTGTAGAGCATCTGTAGAGCCTACATTTTGCTGATGATGTGCAGGATGGCCAGAAGAAGAAAAAGAAAAAATAAGCAGTGAAATGACCAATAACAGACACTTCACTTTGTAGGAATGTGATGTATGTGTGTGCATGCGTTGTGATGTATGTACACACATGTGTTATGACCTTCGTTCATACACGAGTGATGATGACATGTGCATGTGTGGTGGCTCATACATGTGCATGCATCAGCAAGCATGCCTATTAAATGAAGCGTGCCATTTTATTGTATACCGATTCAAGATGGATTGGTAAGTAAAAGAAAAATTAAATTGAGCTACAGTGAAAAAACTTTTTCTAAAGCAGAGGGGTTGGTAGCAACTTACCAGGCAGGGACAAGACACACAACAAACAGCATCACAGGAAGTGTGCAAAAGATATGTTTTTTGTATTGTTCTCCAGAACACAACCTGGCAATAGGCTTTCTAGACCCCCTTTTACTGAGGACTTTGTCACTCATGCCAACCCGAGACACAAATCCAACTGGACTGCTACCACTACGAAACCCACTGAGAAATGCCTAAGTAAGATTCTTTTCAGGTAGCTATCAACCCTATGAGAGGATAAGAACTGGAACGCAAACTGTTTTGCATTATAGAGAGATACATTCAAGAACACTGTGAAACCGAAGGCACATTATACAGATGCATTTTTAAAATCAAACACGTATATTGGTGCTCACAATGTAAATAGTAACCATTGTGAATATAAACAATAAACTAGCAATGAAATTCACCTGAAATGTGAAGAGCAAATAACATTCCAACATATTGGTAAATTCATGAACCTTTCTATGTGGCATTATTTACAGTCACACCCTTGCCTGTCTGGCGAACTAAACTGGTCTTAGCACCAAAGAAAGGGCCTAGTTTGAGTTTCACAGATCGTTCACACTCACATACATCGTTTGAACAATTGAGCCAATGTTCAGCAAAATAGCAGCATCTGCTATTCTTGTCTGCACTGACAGGCAGGCTGACAGATAAAGACGACCGAGGGAAGGCTAAATGCCCCTCCCAGTAGCCTTCAGCAAAGGAAGGTGATCCGGTTCTGTTTGGCCTCAGTCTCAAGTCTCTGGTACAAAGTTCTTTTCTTTAACTCACACTTTGTTCTTAGCTTACATAACATATTTTAGCATTGTTAAACCTTTCTGAATAACAAATTAGGCAAAAAGGCCTTGGCATCCTTTTACTTACTTATATTCTGCAGAACCATGCCCTTTGTTTAAATTCAATTCATACAAAATAGCATGAAGATATTCAAGCAGACTTCACTGTCACGTTTCAATGAATAATGACATGAAGGAATGTTCATTGTATACTTCAACATTTATATCTGAATAATCAACATATATAATCCAAGCAAGGAGATAGCGAAAAAGAGAGAAAATAATATTTATAACACAAATGGCAATTGTAAAAAAGAAAAAGAAATGTCATACTGAGCTAGCAGCATAGGGGGAAGACATAAACAGAAAGGAAAACAGAGAGAAAGAGAAAGATAGAAAGAGACAGACAAAGAGAGAGAGGGAAAGCACAGGCACTCTCACAAAGGGCTGAACGTCAAAGAAAAAAGCAGTTCACTGAATCTGAGCTGTGGAATGATACAAGAAGGATACAAGTCGTCCAATCAAAAGGTTGGTAAAGAAGCTGTGCTCCAGGTAAAGAAAAATAGAAGAAGAGGAAGGAAAGCAATCAGAAAAAAAAGAAATTAGACTGGCAAGAAGGCACAGGTATATTTGCTGCTGACATGTAAAGTCTCACTTCACTCTCTTTGGCTTCCCTTTACATGGTAACATGACCAAGATGCTCTGTACTCTTAACAAGCGTCCAGTCACGAGCCGAAATGTGTTGAGTCCGATTTGCTAGTGGGTTTTCTATCAAATAAATCATTTTGCACGTTGCGCCAGCGTGTGATCCTTCTTCGCATCATAACACCGCTAAAAAAAGATTGTTGCACGCAAAATACTGAGTAAAAATGGAAATACTCTGTTAGGATTGTAACCATCTTACCGCATAACAAAATCAGCCTGATCGATTTTCTTGCCGCAGCCACTCCCCTTCAAGATCCCCCCGTTTCCAACGACAGAGCACTTTTTCAGCGGCAGCTTAAATGGAGTTTCCTTAAACAGAAATCAAGGCCATTTGTCATCATTCACAGGCCACACAGATTTGCAATAAACGGAAAGCAATAAAAGGAATCATGGCGGCTTTGTTTCAGATTTATACATTCATTTTTTCACAGATAATGTTTAAAAAGGCCATCCCTCGCAGCAGAACCCTTTACATGACACAGGTACAGGGCGGTAGTATTAACAATAATAAGAAGGACATTTTCTTCAAAACTTGTAAATTGGAAAACTTTGAGAGTGTGCATTCTCAACTTTGTGCTTTTAACATATCCATGTAAAGAGAAATCACATCAAAGCCACGAGGAAGGGTGCTGTGCATATTTTCATTGTCATGTTCCAAATTATTTTTAATGCTATATTGATAATGGGTGAATCCACCGAAAATGAAAGATAACACTGTTTAGAAAGGGAAAAATAATGGGCATGTGTGGGGAGCTCCATCGTTGTGTCTATTGCGCCCCAAATGATGTTGTGATGGACAACTGATCAGTCCCCATCTACCAACATGTGCTCATTTTGCTGTAAAGTTGTCATAACCGACACTATGGTACCTGAACTGTTATTTCCGGCAAAGGTTTTGTGAACTGTCAAGGGCAAAAAAGAATTTCTGTTGACCACTGCCTTCTTATTAAACTACTTGGCATTTAGTCTTGCCTGCTATTTTCTTTCGATACCTCACGCTTCTATCTAAGGCCTTTCACCTGCGATTAGTTTTTCACATTGACAAGTCACTTCCAACTCACCTTCACCTAAAGCTAGTTTTGCGTGTACCATAGCATCTGCTGTTATGGCCTCCACCTTCTGAAGACTGGTATGTGGCATATGGCACTAGAGAAGTAATGCACTTCTCTGGTCCTTCCCAACAATCTAACATGATGGCCTGCAGGGAAATGATCCCTTTCTACGCTCCTCTAAAGTTAATCATTAAGGTCTCCACAAATGATCAATAAGATGAATGTACAATCGATGAGAGGTGCCAAATAGAAATAGAAGCGTTCCCCTGTGGCGTGGACCTAAACACTAATCTAATTAACTGTTCCTGTAGGGAGCTAGCTTGGGTGATTGACCATCCTAACAAACACAATCGCTGCTGTGGGTGTGGAAACTCATTCTGCTACATATACACACTGAAATTGTCCTATTAACTCCCACTAACTAACTATGTCAGTTCAGTCAGTCTTCTCTCTCAGGTACACAAAAGTAGGTGCTCTGCCAAAAATACCTATTCACCTTTATTCAGACAACTACTACCAAAAACGTGTTATTAGTAGTGAATCAGAGTGTTATGTCGTAGATACGGATTCAATTGAAAAAATCAAAAAGCATAAACCAATCATATTTCAGTGAAGATGAAATGCTGCCACGCACATCTGTCTAACCGTAGTGTCGCAGGTACACAAAAGGAAAAGCATTTGGACCCATCGTAAGGTATTTGGGCCCAAATTTAGCAATCTTTGGCTCAATGCAGTAAGCAAGTGGATGTACTGTGTAACAACCAGAGGACAGAATTGCACCAGATTAACCAATATATGGCACTATTCTACTCTCTGCATGTGCAGACGCACAATCTGCTGCCTAGCGCCAATGCAGGCATTCTTGCGCCATGGTGCAAGGGTGCCTGTGTTGCAGGCAGGATTCTTTTTGTGCCGGAAGGTAGTCCTTCCTGTACAAAAATAATACTCTGAGGCATTTTCCTCTTGCAGAATGCAGCACACTTAGAAAGATGAAACAGCGAGGAGTAATAAAGATATTTCTCCTCGTTGCGCCTCCTCTAGGAAGGTGTGGTATTTTGACGCATTCCCAGGTATACCCGTCTTGGTAGATCCGAGTATTCACCAACATCCATGGGAGGATGTGTGGGAACACCCACGCTCACCCATGGAATGCCTTTCCAGTCCAGAGTAACGAAAGGCAGTGACTTGTGCTCCCTTGTGTTATTCCAGATTATCAAGCAACGCATGGCCACGCCAGGTGGCCTCGTGGCGTGGTACATCTGACTTTAGTATTGTGTTGCCCTTACGACAACATGCGTGATGCAAGGGCAATGCAATACTATGATAAATCTAGCCCCTATGTCCCTAGGCCGTCAGAGAGCTGGTGGATTCCAACAGGTTATGTTGGCTGCGCCTTATGTAAGATTCCCTCAACCTCAGTAGGTTTCAAAATGACCCAAGGAAACAGGATGCTCCATTAACTGTCCTAAGTAGACTCAACGGAACACATTGAATTTAAAATGGAAACATTTAAATACTTATACAGCACTGACAATGACCCTTTCATTGCAAAAAGGCTATGGCGGGTTATTTAGAGTTTGGTGGATGCTGGACATCTACCAAAAACTGGTCGATGTCTGGTCTGCCATATTGCAAAATGGATAAACGCTCTAAATAAGGCAGATGGGACGTTCACCAATTTTTTTCGGATGTCTCGCTTCAACCAAAACCCTAACTACTCCCTTTATGTAGCAGTTCAAGTTGATTGATATTGCTTGGTTAATTAATACATTTGTATCATTAAAAACATTATAAAACGCATGTAAAGGAACATTTATATAGTAGTTTTTGGGCCAAGAACATCATAGAAACAGCATACATGATAGGTAAGTAAGTAAATACTAAGGTCCACTGCTTCTACTAAATAAAACACTCCATTTGGAACAAAAAAAATGCCACAGGTAAATCCTGAAATAATGTAATATTCTCATTCAAGAAAAGTCTTATATTTAGCACATCCAAGGCCTCATTACAGAAGTACCCCTCGCGTTTTTTAAATAACGGCGTGCAACTTTTTGGTTTTGTCTTTTAAGGTCCAAATACAGGTAATGTTGAACACCGTACAAGGTTTTCATTTTCTTACTTCTACTGCAGAATATTCAAATTTTGGCTCAGCTGGTCACTTAGCTGGTGAAGTGGAGACATTTCTGATCCTGGTCCTACCAGCCAGTTCTCAGAGGTGATGCAAGTGACAGACTTGCTTACTGTCACCATGGTCAAGCAGAAGCCGTGTAATCCAGGCTTGGTAGGAATAATGACATGTATTGACATTACCTCAAAGAAAGGGCTTGTGTAAGATTTTTCCTTGAGGCTCATGAGAGTAAATAAAGGCACCCACTAAATACCGCCAGATACCACCAAGCGCAATCAAAATGTCCACAATATTGAGTTTCAGTCTGGTCGTAGTCCCCAGAGAGGAAGCCAAGAGTGATGCTAAATACTTCATGTAATAATTAGAGCTCAGCCTCGTACAGTATTATTGTAAAAATGTGTGTCATTCAGTGGTGAAAGTGGCTAACAGTTCTGTAGAGCACATAGTACAATCATGTAGAGCCACTCAAAATGTAACCATGTAACGTCTGATTAAAGTAAGGACCATCTGTCGCGCACAGGAACAGCCATCGTGTTTGTCACACATGCTACTAATGATGTAATCATCACAGACCAGCTATCTGTATGTCTTGTATTCCGAAATGAAAGTACCTCACTGAACACGACTAACATGCACAAGCATTGACGGGGTCAGTGAACTGCCACGTTATGTCCTTTGATTATGAGCAGAAGCTGCCGGGTCTCTAATAAGGGTGAAGCATGCAGTAAATAAAGCTACCAGAATCAGGAATTCCGGCTTGCTATAACTCTGCACCCAATTCGTGACGTTAATGATGGAAATCATGTCATGTTGTCAAGTGTCAAGACAAGCAAACGGTGTACCTGCTCAGCCAGCATGCACAATGTTGCAGCCATAATCCTTCCTGGCAGTGCAGGAAGCAATCATCCCTAGAATGAGAAGCATAATGTCAGAGTGCAACCCCCAATGATAGTGCCAAGGCCTACATTCATTTTATACAGTTGAAAAGCACTACAAGGACTATCCATTCAGCTCAAACTTAGCTGTCTGACATGATACAAGCTCAGGAACCAATTCTTATCACCTGATTATTGTATGAGGGGGCATATCTACAAGGAAATGGCACAGTGCTGCAGCAGGTTTTACAGCGCCGTGCTGCAGCAAGATTTACAGCGCCGTGCTGCGTCACTTCAAAAATACAGGCATGCACCGTATTTACAACATTATTGTGCACCCCTGTGTTTTCTCTTGCACTGGCGCTAAAAATAGCTGCCTAATGGCAACACAGTCACCCTTGCGCTATAGTGCAAGGGTGCTTTCATTGCAGGGAATGATTGTTTATGTGCAGGGTCGTGTCCCTACCTGCATATAAAGAATCTATAAAGGTGATTTGCTACTTCTATGTGTGTTGCATTCTGCAGCACACATAGAAGTCACAAATTGTCATTATTTGATAAACACCCACTGCACGCCCCTTTCACACAGGTTACCATATTTACAAAGTGGCATTAAGCCATGCAAAGTGGCTTAACACCACTTTGTAAATAAGGTGCAGGGCATTGCGACTCCGGAACGTCCTATAAAGTGACGTTCCAGTGGCGCAATCCCCTTGGAAATATGCCCAAGATGTTCTGTTATAACAAGGAAGTGTGGTTCATGGAGAGTATGGCCTGAATAGACTCTTAAGCTGGGAGGGTAATTTAAGACCTTCCTTCCAGGACTGTTGCTTCCAGTGGTAACAACTGACTCTGTGGAAGAGCAACAGCTTCCTGTATCCCGTGCAGAGCTGTATAACAATGGTGTCCCTTGTTAGTTTCCTACAATTAGCGTTCCGTATAGAATAAACTTCGATGAAGAGCAAAACGTGTAGCATTCACTGCAGTGATAGAGTGCTGCTGGTGACCTCGTAATGGGACTGCAGCAAACAGCCTCATAGGGTCATCCCTGTAACCAGCAGCGAGCGGCCCGTGCGTGTAAGAGCGGTGGGGCCCGGTGGGGGTGGGGATTTCGACACATGATGACGAGGGAAAATAAATAAAAAAATACATTTTCCCTCATTGACGTCTGTCTAACCCTCCCCCCCCCCCCCCCCCCCCCACACACACACACCACCACCGGTCTTACCTGCACGGGCCGCGGCTACCTGTAACAAAGGACAATGCTACCCACAGCTGCCTGGTTTTGCTAGGGGAGGTGACTAGAACTCCGCCCCGAGGCCCTAGGGTAGTACAGAGATGAGACAATGGTAGTAGAGGAAAAGCGGCAATGTGAAAAGGGCCCCAGAAAGGGAGCATATGCAGCAAGAAGTACCGGAGAGCAGAATGACTCATTGTTGCATATGCATTGCTCCTATGTTGCAGTGGATATTGAAAGGCAAATCAGTTCACGACTCCATCTAAAACAAGCATTGGCATAGCCAATAGGTCTCGCCTTTGGTATCTTGTAAGTGGGTAGTTAGCCAGCAGATATTTTTATGTGCAGTAATATAAAGTGTTGCATGGCTAAAGATTTATAAGGTCCTGAAGTCGATACCTATTGGCTTTTTGTTTATAGCAAATAGACGTAAAGCAAAAAGTTTGTATGTGTAGGCATACATGTTTGTAAATGCAACCTACTGTTTTTGTAATAGCATTTTAGCATTTTGTTCCATGATTGTATTACCTTGTTATTAGTATTGTTTATATTAACTTTGCACTATAGTTCACTAGTCAATAGTAGCAATTACAGGTGCAACAAAAAAAATGACCAGAGCTTCTGCCCCAACAGGGACTATTGCTGAAACCTCAGTAGGAGCAGACTCAACCACAACTACTCCCATTACAGCAACAACAACATTAATCACAATTCTACCACAGCAGAGACCTCAGCAGGAAAAGGAACAGTAAATACAACAGCTCAGACTACAGCCACAATCACAGCAGGAATAACATCTGCAACAATAGCTGAAAGCAAAGCAAGGACAACAATCAAAATATAGGTGCTGACGATCCGCCCAGACTCCCGCAATGTGAATGGGACGCCACTCTACGAGAACAAGCGAGACGCAGGCAGGAGACACTACAGAAGTGTGGTGCTGCGCCGCGAATGATGACAGGCCCAGAGGGCGAACTAGTGCCTGGAGCCTGAGATTACCAAAAAGGCTGCAGCACCCTCTTCTGATTGTAACGTTTTGTACAGAACAATATGAAAAAAAAGTTTTTAGGTTTGGAGGAAATTCCGCCGAAAAATGTCAAAGTCAGCACAAATTTTCAGTGACCATGGCCACGTGACAAGGCTTGCCTTCTGTTGTGGTTATTACAATCCTGCTATACCCTGGCATGGGGCTCCTCACCTTGTAAGCAATAACACCCGGCAACACTTCACCAGAGGCGGACGCGCAATTGTGGGTTCTACACCTAACTATACAACCCAATCAAAACACACTCTGCATAGCGCTTTAGTATTGCGCTATAGCATAACAACTTTAAAACAAAAGCGAATGACCGCGTCTTTCCTGAAGTAACACAGCTATTTAAGTGCAAGCAATATACATGCAATCCCAGCTAAACATGCTTGCCAGACTTGCGCGAAACTTTACTTTGAACATGTCTAAACTTGCACTGCATTCAAGTATGCATACCTTCAAGATTAAAATGGAAAATTAAAAGAACAAAAAGGAAAATTACACAAGTGTTCAAATTGAAGTAAAAGCGTCATTGGAATTTTTAAGAGAGGACGCTTGTTAATCTTTTAAGAAAAATATCAGTCGAGAATGATTGGAGGTAACCAGAACAAGCACGCGAGAAGTGCGCGATGCTATGATGTGAAATAGGCGGCACGTTTCGTACAAAACAAAATGAACAAATTAGTTTTTAGGTTTGGAGGAAATTCCGCCGAAAATGTCAAAGGCAGCACAAATTTTCAGTGACCATGGCCACGTGACAAGGCTTGCCTTCTGTTGTGGTTATTACAATCCTGCTATACCCTGGCATGGGGCTCCTCACCTTGCAAGCAATAACACCCGGCAACACTTCACCAGAGGCGGACGCGCAATTGTGGGTTCTACACCTAACTATACAAACCAATAAAAACGCACTCTGCAAAGCGCTTTAGTATTGTGCAGCTATAGCATAACGACTTTAAAATGAAAGCAAATGACCACGTCTTTCCTGAAGTAACACAGCTATTTAGGAGCAAGCAATATACATGCAATCCCAGCTAAACATGCTTGCCAGACTTGCACGAAACTTTACTTTGAACATGTCTAAACTTGCACTGCATTCGAGTATGCATACCTTCAAGATTAAAATGGAAAATTAAAAGAACAAAAAGGAAAATTACACAAGTGTTCAAATTGAAGTAAAAGCGTCATTGGAATTTTGAAGACAGGACGCTCATTAATCTTTTAAGAAAAATATCAGTCGAGAATGGCTGGATGTAACTAGAACAAGCACGCGAGTGGTGCATGCGCGCACCATAGCGAGACATCTGGTTTGAATTATCCCGCACGCGTCTGGGCACGATAATTCAAACCAGATGGTGCCTTTGTGGGTAACCGCACAGCAATGGGCCGTTGGCGGAGCAAAGGCGGGACATGCTACCGCTTTTGCCCAATTGCGTGCTGTCTTTGTTAAAAAGACACACGCAAAGGCCACTAGCCAGGGACAAAACAAGCGTGTGGTGAGATTTCTAAAGCCCTTACATAAAGTCGGGCAGCGCATGCGCGCTGCGCTAGGCTGGACCTAAAAAGTGTACAGCCTAATCATCAATTAGCAGGAAACTCACAAAGTGCTTATTTTGTCGAAATAATGAACTAGGCTGAAAACAGTTATTAATAAGGGGAGGTCATTAAATCCATTGGATACGCCCATTACTGTATATCCTGCTGTTCTCCTAATAGTGGTTAGTCTAATGTCTTGCTTTAAAAAAAAAATTGTATAAGCTACAAGCGTATACAAAAACATTTGTATTTCTTCATAAGAGATTGAGAGAACGTTACTTCTTTGTAACTATGTGGTCCCGCATACAGTAATTAAGGCTTACAATCACAATGCAGTGGAATCTGGTTGTAAGTGTCAGTAAGTATGACATTTCTCACCCACTCTGTTTCCAGGGAGCTAGAAGGGTTTTCTCCGGTAGGTTTCTTTTAATTACATTCTGCAAAGTTTTACACTAATTGATGTTCTCGCTGAATAATATATCTGCTCTAAAGTATTCATGACTTCCATGTAACATATTCAGTAAGCAATCTTTAAACAATAAGAAATGTTTTTATTTTCTTGCACATGCAAGAACTGATTACCATATCTCACTTTTCGTCAAAAGTAGGTACTTGGACCCTCTAGTAGTGAAAATGACTAAAAATATGCCCTGGTTTGGGCTACAGATTGCAGGGATATACCTGATCTCAGTTTTAACGCACGTGAATCTTGTCAATAGAAATGTGTGAACCAGGTGAAAGATTCATTAGAGCATGGACTATGGAACGAAAACACATTGTAAAATGTAATGTAGTCTCAATAATGTTTCCATTCATACAACTCCTCCTAGTCTTGCACGTGGGCATTGAATGTTTGACTAGTAGGTGTGGGTGTATTATAGGTGGGTTAAGGCTTCCACACCATTTACAAGAGTTACGTGCTATCTCGGTGTCTTCTAGATTCAATGAGTGTCAGTGCGTCTGGTGGCACCATGTATAATACACTCCTTGGGGACTTAGCTCCATTTTGTGCATACAGTTTAAATAGCACAACTGTGCCAAAGGAGGACACATTTTACAGTATACTGCCTGTCAGGTCACATTCTTTATAGCAAAAGTATGACGCTATAAAAGGAGCATAGGCATAAATATCTTAACAACTATACAAATACATATATAGCTGGTTTCCCTTGGCAATCACCAAATGTTTGACACACTGTGCTACACACAAGAATAATCCAGCTGCATGTTAGTCCAGTCATGACATCTCGAATTATGATGAAGCAGCTAGTGCTGAGACAGAATATCGAGTTGGAAATGTCACCCAAAGGACCTCAAAAACTTCCGGTTCATCTCCCTGCTCCCGTTCCCGGCGAAAGTTATTGAGAAGATAGTCAACAGACAACAGACCCGCTTCCTCAAAGAGAACAACACCCTGGATTCGTCCCAATCCAGATTCCGCAGCAACCAAAGCACCGAAACCGCCCTCATCGCCACCACCGACAACATCAGGACCCTACTAGACAACCGCAAAACCACTGCCCTCATCCTCCTGGACCTCTCGGCCGCCTTCGATACCGTCTGCCACCACACCCTACGCACACGCCTCCACAACACAGGGATCCGTGACAAGGCCCTGGATTGGATCACCACCTTCCTCACCGACAGAACCCAGAGAGTCTGCCTTCCCCCATTCCGATCCATAGCCACCAAGATCACCTGCGGTGTACCCCAAGGATCATCCCTCAGCCCGACCCTTTTCAACATCTACATGACACCGCTCGCCAACATCGTCTGATCACATGACCTCAACATCGTCTCATACGCCGACGACACCCAGCTGATCCTCTCCCTCACCAAGGACCCTGCCACCGCCAAAACCAACTTCCACGAAGGAATGAAGGCCGTCGCCGAATGGATGAAGAACAGTCGCCTGAAACTGAATTCGGACAAGATGAAGGTACTCATCCTCGGCTCCACCCCCTCCACCTGGGACGACTCCTGGTGGCCGGCCTCGCTGGGAACTGCACCGACACCCACCGACCACACACACAACCTGGGGTTCATCCTGTACTCATCACTGTCAATGACCCAGCAAGTCAACGCCATCTCCTCCTCCTGCTTCAACACCCTCCGCATGCTTCGCAAGATCTACAGATGGATCCTCACCGGAACCAGAAGGACGGTCACTCAGGCCCTCGTCACCAGCAGGCTGGACTACGGCAACGCCCTCTACGCGGGAACCACGACTAAACTCCAGAAAAAACTCCCACTCAAACAGAATGCTTCCGCATGCCTTGCCTTCGACATCCCCCGCCACAGCCACATCACTGCCCACCTAAGAGACCTGCACTGGCTCCCCGTCAACAAGATGATCACCTTCAAGCTCCTCAACCACGCTCACAAAGCAATCCACGACGCAGGACCTTCATACCTCAACAAACGTCTCACCTTCTACACTCCCAACCGCCAGCTTCGCTCCGCCGACCTCCCCCTCACCACCGTTCCACGCATCCACCGAACGACCACCAGCGGTAGATCTTTCTCCCACCTCGCCGCCAAGACTTGGAAAACCCTCTCCATCCACCTGCGACAGACCCAGGACCTGTTGACCTTCAGGAGACTTCTCAAGACCTGGCTGTTCGAACAGTAGTGGCTCCTCCCCTTCTCAGTGCCTTGAGACCCTTGCGGGTGAGTATTGCGCTCTACAAATGCTTGATTGATAGGGTAGGAAATAGAAAAAGTAAATTTATGTAATAATTAATGTTTTTGTTTCTAAATCATTTTTTATAAAACTATTTATTTGTTTGAAAAGTATTTTTTATTTTATTTAATATAATAAGAGTAATTATTTGTTATATGTATTTAACATCATAATATGTTTCTTTAAATGCAATATTAAATATATTTGTATTTGAATTTTTAACATATTTATATATTTATTAATGTATGTTGTTTTTTTAAAATATTTGTATTGTTGTTAACATTTTGTTTGTTTTTAATTTTGAACTGACTGCAGTGAGAATATTAATTGTTACTCCTCTGCTAGCCAACACTTTCCCTACTGTTGTACTCACTGGGGTGGGAAGAGTAATTTTTACCCCTCCGCTATCCTACACTTTCCCTTCTTTTGCACTCACTGGAGTGGGAATAGTAATTTTTATCCCTCCACTGTTCAGCACTTTCCCTACTGTTGCACTCACTGGAGTTGGAATAGTAATTTTTACCCCTGCCCTATCCAACACTTTCCATACTGTTGTACTCACTGGATTGGGAATAGTAATTTTTACCCCTCCGCTGTCCAACACTTTGCCTACTGTTACACTCACTGGAGTGGGAATAGTAATTTTTTACCCCTCTGCTGTCCAACACTTTGCCTTCTGTTGCACTCATTGGAGTAGGAATAGTAATTTTTACCACTTAGCTATCCAACACTTTCCCTACTGTTGCACTCACTGGATAGCAATTTCTACCCCTTTGCTATCCAACACTTTCCCTACTGTCTAAAATTATAAAATAAATGAAAATGTATAGTTTATTGTTTCAAAGTAAATATATATGGATTATTATGTATGTGTGTTTAACTTTTTTAAATTAAGTTTATTGATCATATTTTTTTCATATATATTACATCTACTTTTTTATATACATTTTATTATTTAACATATTTAATATTTATTTTTTTATTTTCGGTTGCACCCACCAAATGAGTTCGGTGGCCGAAGGTGGAATTGTGGTCGTATTTCATTTAGGGGCTCCCAGAACCGCCGCTGACAGACTCTGTTGACCTAGTGTGGTTATGGCTTATACAAAGCCAGGGTGCCCTACTATAAGAAGGACTCCCATAGGGAAGCCGAATATAACATCCAGCAGCAGGCGATGGGTATGGAAGCACAGTTAATGTGATTGGAGGTGGTGGCAGTGGCATTTCAAAAGCACGGAATGGAGCATTAAGGCCCGGATAACAAAGTATTGTGCCAGAAGTGCAGACACCCCACCACCGGCCTCTGGGGAATACAGCTCTGTCACTGAGCTGCATTAATTAAGGCTTTCCGCACTGAAGAAGGCAGAAGCCAGAAGCCAGAAATGCGTCTGCGGATTATGTAAGCCTGTGATAAACCCCATGAGTGCACCGAACTTTTCTTGACATATATTTTTGGATCGATATTTTTTACTTCTATATTTTTAACATCGATATTTTGTCAGTGAACCGAAGCAGCTATGGGGTAGTATTGATAGCAAGAGACCTAGTGTAATAGAAAAGACAAGATCCTGCTATGGTAAGGGCCAAGCTCTATCCATTTCTTGTAAACTGCAGCATGCTATGGCTCTACCCATCTCACAAACCCAAGACATCACCAACATATAAAGCTAAAAGAAGAGAAATACAGGGACTCCACAGCTTGTATGTTATAAAAAATGTTTTTTATTAAAAAGGTATTGCATTGTAAGTTGAGTTTCAGCCGACTGTGTAGCACGTTTTAATCTGAGGAGGGCTGGGACTCTTGTGAGCAGAGCACTTCCTAGTATGGATTTGAATTTGTTATAAGATGATTTGTGTCTCAAACCTGCATTCAATAATGTGATAGCCCCTGGAAAGAGCTTATAAGAAAGGGCACGGGGCGGGCGGAGAGCGAAGAGTGTAGACGGGGGTGTGGAGACACTGGGACCTTCATGCACATACTGTGGAGCTGTCAGCGGATAGAGGCGTAGTGGAGAGACATACATCGCACCATGCGGACAGTATTAGGGGTCGATATACAGCCAGAGGCGCGGCGGTGCTTGCTGAATGTCTGGGAACCGACTGACCTCAACGCATGCACTAAGCAGTGGGCTACGCTGGCGTTCATGATTGCAAAAAGGAACATCGCGCAGTTGTGAGGTGCGGTTCAGCCGCCCCTTTTGGAGAGGTGGAAGGAGGATTTAGATTGGTGCATGTTTAGGGAAAAGTCGGTGTTTGTAGCCATGGGATGCCCCGGGAAGTGGAGTAGGGGTCTGGGGAGCCTGGAACCAATATAGAGGTGATGTGTGTTCCCCACCTAGCCAGCAAGCAGTTGACGAGGCTTGTGAAACCCCCTAGCCGCAAGGAAACATTGCTTGCAAAATATATTGGAATGAGAAATTGTTGCTGATAGAAACTGAAGTCGCCTGGTAATGTGTAATTGATGTATTTCAGTCGAATTGGTTTAATAAAAAGAATTTACAAAAAACAAAAAAAAAAAGAAAGGGCACAGGGAGCCTGAACCCAGACATTGTTGACCTAAGGGTTCTATTAGAGTCGGAAGACTAATCTTGTCCTTTTGGTAGGGTGACGTCACATGCACGTAAAGATGATGCAGACCGAGCCATTTATAGAGAGCACATTCCTAAACCAAGAACTGCCTCCATTTCTTTTAAGCTCATGACACGTGGTTGTGTTTCTTCAGGTCCAGCACATGTGGCACACCTGCATTTGGTGCATGCTATTGACTGGCATCAACCCACCTAGATTGCATAATCGAGTCTTAAATTGACAAGGCTCAAACTGCTAAATTTTGCCGTTTGTCTGATAAAATATGATTTAACCTCCTCGAAGAACAACGGAATAAAGGATACTGCTTATGACTTTTTGGATTTACTTCACACTGATTAGAGTCACATCATGCATAACACCCAAGGTTTTTTTCTTTTCCAAGGAGTAGAAGAGATTTTTAGGCAGCACATTACACTTTTAATCCAAGAAGAAAGCCCAGTACCATGATCTCAGTGTTTTTACTATTCAGTTCCAGAAAGTTTGGTTTCATCCAGTTGCCTAATTTTCACCATCCGAGTGTCGCTGACACAGTTGCCAGCCCACAGATGGTGTTACAGAGTGATGTAATATCAACATTAAATAGAGGTTGGTGAGAGTGAAGGGTCCAGAAGAACTCCAGAGGAGCCATACAAAACCCAAAGAGCCTCCAATTACCTGCGGTATAGTGATTGGCCGAGATAAAGTGGACCCATTTTACTTTGAAGTCCATGGGACCCAGTGCATTTTGTATTAGGTTTAGTAGTACTACAGTAACACTACTCATATCAATGTAATTCACAAGCATGCACACAGCAGCCTGTGCCTGTCCTATATTTCCTATACTGAGATCTCCTTTATGCTCAGGGTTAGAGAATTGCATTTAAGTATGGATTTTTACATAAGTAGGTTTTAAATCTGCATGTGTGGAAACTTCCATTCATAGATATACCTTCATTAGTTTACACTTGTTTAGATTGGCTCTCAAATTGTTGACTGAAGAATAAGTCCCCAGCTTTTCAAGCAAGTGCTGAAGACCCAGCAAAGTATAACTCTAAAAGTCTTTGTTGTCAGCTGGAGAGCAGGAACGCCTACAGAGACGCCTTTTAGGAAGGCCCTTAAAACTTGGTTATTTGGCCTTCCTTAGTGACAATCTCACCCTTTAGTCTTTCTCTCTGACCCCCCTCATTGGATGGATGCTAGCGCCGGGACACCTCCGTTGGAGGTAGCTGTTGCGCTCTATAAATATTAATAATAATAATAATAATACAGAGACAACATTTAAGGGGATTATTGAAGGCACACAACACCTTGCATAAATTAGCCAAAAGACAGTGACTCGCGCGGGTACAAGCAAGCAGCCTTTTTAAGCACCATTTTTTGTAACTATTATATTGGTGCACCTGAAATCTGTCCTTCTGGTGAAACATTGGCCAAGTCTCCAATTGAAGTAGCTGGATCCCTCTCAGGAACCCATAAGAGAAGCCCCTAAGGGACGCCCTGCTTCTAAAGTACTTTCCATAGAAGGTGTCATAATGAACACTGTCCTTATATCAATAAATCTACAGTTATTAGGAAAATGTATTTATTACAGCTAAATTAGCTACATTGGCAAGAATTAAGTAATTTTCTATGGTGGAATGATTTTTACAGTATCCAGTCTGAATAAATGGAAGGATTCTATTTGCTCAACCCATTATTGGAAATTAAATACCAATCACTTGATAAATATTTACAACCTATCAGTGCCATGCTCACACCCATTCCGAATTCTTAAACCTCTTCTGTAAACTTCCCACATGCTTGGAAACAGACAAATGTCCCTCCATTGTTGAAGAAACCCTCTGTGGACCCTTTAACGCTCTCCAACTACAGACTGATCCCCCTGTCACCATTCTCGGCCATGGTCTTAAAGAAAATCATTACCAGACACCTCACTGAATACCTCAACGACCACCAACTCCTTGATACCCCTCAGTCTGGTTTCAGACCCAACTACAGTATGGAAACGGCCCTCCTTACCACCAAAGATGACATCTGCATGACTCTGGACAGAGTAGACACAATGGTCCTCATTCTCCTTCACCTCTCTGCAGCATTTGGCACAGTCTTCCACATCATCCACATCCAACGCCTACACAACATCGGAATCCAAGGGCATGAACTCTGATGGATCTGCTCCTTTCTGCCCGTGACCTAATCTGTGGAGTTCCACAAAGATCATCCCAGAGCCAGACCCTCATCAATGCAGGATTGACCCCTCTAGCCAACATCATTTGCTCTCACGACATTATTGTCGTTTCCTATGCCAGTGGCATGCAACTCATTCCCTTGGTCAGTAATAAGACGCCCGGTACCCGGATCAAGTTCAGTACTTACAGGATTAAAATCGTCAACTGGGTGAAGACCAACTGTCTAAATTTGAACACCGAAAAGACTGAAATCATGTTCTTCGGTAAGAGCACATCACCGTGGGACTCCACTTGGTGGCCAATACCCAAAACCACCACCCTCTCCAAGAACCTTGGCATTATCATCAACTGCAAACTTAACATGACCACTCAAGTCAACGCTGTCACCGCCTCAGGCTTGAAGATGCTGACGATGCTAATGAAAATTTACAAATGGCTCCCAATCAGAATCTGGAAAACCATCACGCACTTCGTGGTCACAAGCAAGCAGGGGAACACTCTCTATGCCAGGACCAACAAAAAAATTACCAGAAGACTGCAAATCATTCAGAACTCTGTGGCCAGAAACGCTCTCAACCTTTCACACCTCACTCATATCCTGCCACACCCGGAGAAGCTCCACTGGCTACTCATTCACAATCTAGCACAATTCAAACTACTCACCCATACTTTCAAGGCATTACATAGCACTAGCCCAGCATACCTCAATAATCGCATCTGCTTTCCCCAGACATCTCTGCTCAACTGGACTCCTACTTGCACATATCCCACGCATATGGAAAACCACATCTGGCGGTGGAGCCTTATCCTACATCTCTCCTAAAGCGTAGAACGACCTGCTGCTAAACATAAGATCCTCCTCACTTCTTGAATTCTGCTTGAAGCTGAAGACCTGGTTCTTCAATTAGCTGACTAGGCTCTAGGTGGGGCTAGACTCACACTTGCTCAGTGCCAGGATACCCTCCCAGGTGACAGTGCTCTTTACAAATCTGCACAACCTATCTATGAGTACTTAACATGGACATTAATGGATGACATCTTGGACCACTATAATTATTTTTTATGTCTTTAGGTCTGGTTGGACATCACAGTCCCTTCATGATTGGGTTTTGGGTACACCCAGAGTAGTATTACTATCTCACCTCATGCCGTTGACTGTTTGGTGTATGGGCAATAGCAATGCATGCAGGACTATTTAAGGTCTCAAAAGTACATGGTATCATAGCACATCAAGGGCCACATGCATCAAAGTTTGCATTTGCGATTCCTAAATTGCGAATTTTAAGAAATCGCAATTTAGGAATCGCAAATGCTAATGCAGGTAGGAATTGCAAAATAAATTGCGGATCCTACACATTCCTTAAATGCGACTCCCAATTTGCGAATCGCAATTAAGGAATTGCTTCCCATTCATTTCTATGGGCCTAAAGGTCCATAGGAACAATAGGAATTGCATGCGCAATTTGCAAGTACCAAATAGGTACTCGCAAATTGCGCATGCAATTTCAAGGGTGCAAGGGTGCCAAAAGGACACATGTATGTGTGCAACATAGAACTTTGAAAAACGCCCTTTTGTGCATTTTTGAAAGTTCTCGCAAATTACCATCAACTTTGAATTGATGGTAATTTGCGTTTCTTAATTGAGAAATCGCAATTTCTTTATTGTTGCATTTCATTTAGGGAATCACAATTTGCGATTCCCTAAATGCAATCGCAATTTCAGTATTCGGCAAATTTTGTGATTACCTAAATTGCGATTTTTGCATTTGGGATGATGCATCCCAAATGCAAAAACACCGGACGCAAAGGGGCAGATTTGCACCGGTATTTGCAATGATGCATGTGGCTTCAAATTCATTATCTACTATATATACCATACATCTAAAACAATCATTTTTTTCTTTAGTTTTTTTAACCAGCGAACATTTTCTTTAATCATTTAGTCAGGACTCAGAATGCAAGCCAGACCTAATGGCTTTACTGATCCTTGATTTAAATACAGGTCCAAACTGTGGGCCCGATTCACAGAACTAACTTAAGACAAAATCCTAAACGTACTACTTTTGATATTCACAGAAGTTAGGATTTTGTCTTATGTTTGTCTTAAGACAAACTTAAGACAGACTTAAGACAGACTTAAGACAAACTTAAGACAGACTTAAGACAGACTTAAGACAGACTTAAGTTAAGATTTTGTCTTAAGTTTGTCTTAAGTCTGTCTTAAATTTGTCTTAAGTTTGTCTTAAGTCTGTCTTAAGTCTGTCTTAAGTCTGTCTTAAGTCTGTCTTAAGTTTGTCTTAAGTCTGTCTTAAGTTTGTCTTAAGACAAACTTAAGACAAAATCCTAACTTCTGTGAATACCAAAAGTAGTAAGTTTTGGATTTTGTCTTAAGTTAGTTCTGTGAATCGGCCCCCATGTGTCCAGTACAATATGCACGGGACAATGTTAGAGCTACTTAGGGGCTTATTTACAAGCCCCGTGCTCCACCAGTACGTCACTTTTCCGATGTTAAAAATGACATAAAAGTGGCGCAAGGCGATTGTAAATCAGCCCCTTACTGTCTAACATACTGTGAGCCGGATCGTTGCCCACCATATAGAAAAGCGATTAAAAGTAACCACAGTCAAGCCATGTGAGATTATCCATCATCCCAAGGGTCTTGGAAACATAAAGTCACAATCAGATGCAGTTACTATAAATGGGTTCAAAATAACTTGTAGAGCTTGGTGACCTTTCCATTCCCTTGTATATGGCAAAATTATTAGCTAGAAGATTCCATAAATGTCATGGTATTGACTCATAATTTTAACCAAATTCTCCATACTGTACTTCTTTTGAAGTCAAATCAAATTTTAACGTTGTCATACCTTTCACCATGAAGATCCATTGATCCCAACTTGACAGAGATTAATAGTAAGAAGAGGGTTCTTATATGCCTCAGAAATTGTGTTTTCCTTGTCTCAAAATAACTAAAACATTTTTTTTCCCTGAAGTTATTTCTATGAAGCCTATCATACGACCAAAATAACTAATGTCATTTAATTTCTTTATTAGGTTATTTCTATTAGGCTTATTATATGTACTTGATACAGCATTAGGTTCTCCATGCAAAAACTGCACATCATGAAACAGTATTCAATAATCCCACTAAACAGATATCAGGGTTCATTATTGTTCACCACTATTCAAGTGCACATTCTACAGTGATTAAATATCCGGGTCTACTGAAAGACTCTCGGACTAGCCCAGGTATAGATTACCTATATTGTCCGGAGGTTTTTGTCTGAGAAGCTTAGAAGTAAATTTTGAATTGAGAGAGGTGCTAATCATCCCCTCTATAATGAAGTGATAATCAATTACCAAGGAACTATAACTCATTAATAAATATCTCATCACAATCAAAACTCCTATGGTAGTACCATTTAACATTATACATTTAGAATTAATTTAGGGTTGTAGAAAGTTATGGATGGGGGATGAGAGCACACTGCCTTACATCACAGCACAATTTGCCCCTTAGCTTTATGGCAAATACAGTACAATATTTGTTCTTAGTTGAATATTAGCTTTAGTATATCACCGAGTAGGTGCCAATAGTACTGTTCATCTCTAGACACGTGATTCTGGATTTTATTCTTCATCAGTGGAGGTCAGAAAAACGAATCACATCAGGGGCTGCTGAGAATGCTGCCCCAGTCCTCTCAGGTCTCAGTACCTCTCACTAGTGCACAGGTGCATCTCCAAAAGCTCGTCAGCTCGCTGGTTTCAGGCGAGCCTTTTAAACAAAAGGGGGATGAGAGCACACTGCCTCACATCCCAGCACAGATCTCCCCTTAGCATTATGGTAAATACAGTACAATATTTGTGCTTAGTTAAATATCAGCTATTGTTTTTCATCATAGTTGGTGCAAAACGCCATTTAATATTAATGTAAAAGCTAAATGTATACTGCATTTACCATAACGCAAAGGGGAGAACTATGCTGTGATGTGAGGCAGTGTGCTCTCATCCCCCTTCTGTTTAAAAAGGTTCCCTTGAGCTAGTGAGCTGATGAGCTTTGGAGATGCACCTGTGTGCCTGTGAGTGGGACTGAGACCTGTGTAGACTTTGGCAGCATTTCCAGCAACCCCAGATAAAACCATTTTTTGTTCTCACTGATGAATGATAAAATCCAGAAACACATCTGTCTAAAGATGTACAGCACTATCTGCACCAACTTTGGTGAAAAATGACAGTTAATATTGAAGTAAGCACTAAATGTGTACTGCATTTACCATAATAAAAAAGGGAGAAACAGTGCTGGCATGTGAGGCAGTGTGCTCTCAACTCTCTTTATGAATAAATTATGCACATGTTTTTGTCACACTGAAACAAAGATATTATTACATGATGGCACCATGGGCACTCAAATAATCTAAGATAACTTTCCAGAAAGGTCTAGAAAACCCAGATCATAAAACCGCTAACATATTTCCCACTGGATTAATTGAAAAGATGTATTTTTCCTTGACTAAAAACAAAGATGCCTTTTTACTTGACTAAAAACAACTGATATTTATATGCCATGATCTTGCTTTTTGATTATGCTCTCATTTGATAGTAAACGCCTTTAGTTCTAGAACGTTCAGTGGAGTTGATTCACCTACTGTACAGAGTGCTACAACGGAATATTACAACAGACAGGAAGCCTGGCTCCTAGGTAAGTTATGAACTGAATTTTGTGACTAGCATTGTTTTTATTTCCTGATTGAGAATTACTTTATCCAGACCTTCTTCTCATTTCAGCTCACTCCTGCCACCTCAGCTGTCTTTCTCAACCTTCTCTAGCTTACCATCTCTTCCTCCCGCAACTCCCTACCTCTGTACAAACTACCTCACTCTTTTTTTCAAATCCTCCTCTTTTTACCGTACACCACATTTCTCTTTTTACCCTTCACCCCTCTCTCTACCTTTCTTTATTCCTACTACTCTCTTTAGCTGAAGCATTTTTCTCTTTCTCTTCTGATTTCTCTCTCTCTCTCTCACTCTCTCTCTCTCTCTCTTCGTAGCACCTATTTGTTTTTCCTCAAGTCTCTCTTTCTACCTTTACCTCGTGCTGTCTTCAAGTCTTTTTCTACATTACCTCTCTCTCTACCTTACCCTTTGGAGTAATGCACAACTCTGCCACTCTCTACATTTCATTCTCCTTACCTCTATATTTGCCCCTCTAATGCACTCTAAACAATACCTATTCCTCTACATTTCTCTGTCTATACATTACTCTTTCTACCTTTTCTTATCTTTTCATCTGGCAACCTTACCTTTTTCTATCTATTTTAATTCTCTTCCTAACTGACATTTGGTTTTTGGTAGGTTAATGCCAAACCCATTTTGTTTAAGGCATGGATGGATTTGCCCAGAATCACAGGATGTTGAGCTGATGCCGGGACTTAAACCTGATTCCTCAGTTTGAAGATCATCAGTTCTAGCTGATCTTCAAATTTAGGCCACATCTTCTCCCGCTGGTTTTGTATGTCTCTGTCAATATCCTGTATTCTGCTCTATTCCATTTCTCTTACTCAGAAGTATCCCCATATCAGTGCCTAGGATACCCAAATAATAAAGGGAATCTCCTTGGGTATACTCTGAGCATTTTTATCACTTTCTTCTGGATCCCTGCTTTATAATTCAGTAACAATTTATATAATTCCAATTCCAATTCCAAAAAACGTTATTGCGATTTGTTTGAATCATAAAAGTACAATATAAAACAGTTCATTTAAAAGTACATATTCCTGCTAATATAAAAATGCATAATAAAAAACAAAATGTCATATTAGTTAATCAGTAGACAGCCCCCTATTTAATCCGAAAGGTCAATAGCTGTTGTTACTTATTAGTTTCCTGCAAATTAGCCACATTGCAAACAAAAATTTAGAAACTGCAGCCACAACAACTGAGTTTAAGTCACTTCGCAAGATCCTAAAGAAATCGAGATAACTCCTAGTACCCAAATTTAAACATAATTGTATAATCCATTTTTTCCGAATACCGACATATGCGGGGCAAAATAGCACAACATGAATCGTAGTTTCTAGTTCAGATAAGCAACCAGGACAAATATGCTGGGAACCACCCACCCATCGATCGGTAAAAGAATAAAGGGGGAGGGTTCCATATCTGAACTGTAGATACAGCTTCTTTGCTAAAATGGGTTGGATAGCATCAAGGTCGGGAACAAAGGCGTAGTGAGATTTAACATCGAGGAAAGCGTCTGTCAGACTGGATAGTCTGACTGAACTATAAGCTTTCGTTAGGAAGTAATCTTTAAAGGTTAAAGCAAGGGTTTTTTTGGAAATACCTAGAGTAGAAACCTCTGGGTTAACCCAGAGATGCGCAAGACCAATATGAACTAAGGTCTGCCTGACATATTGGAGCCAAGGAATCTTATCGGCCCCAAGTAAACCCAGGATTACTTTCAATTTGTCTCTGTAACATGCCAGCTCTGGTGTACTCCAGAGCCTTTTCCAGTACATCACCGGTCTAGTGGCAACGACCTCGGAGATGGGACGGATGTTAAGATCCAACCTCAGTGGCATAAGCGGCGTGTTAGTTGGAAGGGATACGAGTTTCCTCATAAAAGTATTTTCTGTGGTGACCAAATCATTTGCACGGGAATGACCCCACAGTTCGGCCCCGTACAATGTAGAAGATCGAGATTGCACCCGGTAAATTTCTAAGGGAGCACTTATGATTTTTGTACGACAGTTCTTATAGACTTTTAGGATGCCCCCCACAGCCTGGTTAAGTTTTAAGTTTGCCTTACGCATTTGTGGTGACCAGCCCAATTTATCATTCAGGGTCAAACCTAGATACTCGAAAGTATTAACCCGATCCAAAGCAATACCTTCCATTTTAGGATGCGGATAGGTAGAGGGTTTTACATTAAAGGCCATATACTTCGTTTTACCTATATTGACCACCAAGTTTCTCTTTTTGCAGAAATTGGAAAACTGATCCAACACCCGCTGCATACCCATTGGGGATTTTGACAGCAGCAGGGTGTCGTCGGCAAACATAAGAGCAGGGTATTTTCTAGAGGCCAATTTAGGTGCATCTATGTCAGGTGAGTCCTGTAGATCAGCAATAAGCCCGTTAAGAAAGAGAGAGAACAGGGTTGGGGCAAGGACGCATCCCTGTCGTACTCCCTTTTCAACAGGGAAGGGTCCAGTCAAATTGCCATGTTTTCCGTAACGGACTCTAGCATAAGTCTCATCGTGAAGAATCTTCAATTGGTAGCATAAATATGGCGGGGCCCCCATGACTAAGAGTAGGTTCCATAACTGATTACGAGCCACCATATCAAAAGCGGATTTCAAATCCACAAAAATCATATATAAACTCCCCCCATCCAGTATAACATGTTTCCAGTGAAGCATCTGGAGCCTAAATAATTGGTCCATAGTTGACATTTTGGGCCTAAATCCTGCTTGTAGTGGGGTTAGTATGTCTTCCTCTTCTATCCAATTCAATAGCCGTTGCAAGACAAGCCTGGAATAGATTTTTTGGCTCACATCTATTAGGCTTATGGGCCTATAGTTACCTGGATCAAGGGGAGATCCCTTTTTAAAGATGGGGATAATTTCCGCACCCTTCCAGGTTGATGGTACCGGTGAACCTTGTAAAATGGCATTGAAGAGGATTTGAAGATAAGGGGCCCAGATCTTCGGTTCGTCCTTATATAGATCCCCGGGAATACGATCTAACCCTGGGGCCTTATTTACTTGAAGCTGATCCAAAGCCAGATCAACTTCTGAAAGGGTCCAGGGAGAGACGAGCCAGGAGGGATCCCTATCTAGTAAAGTGGCAGGGGGGTCAACAGTCCTGATTGTATTAGTCGAATATAAATTTTCAAAATGAGAAGCCCAGGCATCTTCAGAGATGTTTGGGTCAATCGGGGAGATACCCTCCGGTTTCCCAAAGTGGACAAGGTTCCAGAATGATCTTAGATCTTTTGCCACAAGAGCTAATCTCATAGCGGCCCATCTTTCCTCTTCCCACTCAGTCTTGGCAGTTTGAATTAACTTTCTATAGACCCGCCTGGCGTCCCGGATATGTGAAGGAATGCCCCCCCTAATGGCCTGTAGTAAATCCTGTTTAGCCAACCTGCAACCCTTTGTAAACCAGGAATTTTTATTACCCGACTTCATTGCTTTAACTGTTCCAGTGGTGTAGAAAGAGCCACTCAATACTTCTACGAGGTCCTTATGGATTTTAACCAGGTCCGTGGTTCCATCAGCTGCAGTATTGTTAATATCACATTCAAACACCATATCAAGCAGGGGGAGTATTTTTAAGTACAAGCTGGCTATCGCAGTGTCTGACTGTTTAATGGTTTGCCAGCGAATCCTCTTCCCCCCTTGTATAGCTCTTAGATTATCTGCTGGAAGAGTAACCATATCTGACCCCGTGCTCAATAGGTGAAAATTTAATACTGCTATCAGGGGGTCATGGTCGCTTTCGGTTCGCCTAGTTAGCTTAAAGTCCAGCACATGGGGCCATAAGTCTAGACTAACCATAACATAATCAATCACAGTTTCGTGACCCATACCCCTGTACGTTGGTTGACCTGGTATATCTCCACTAAAGCGACCATTACACGCTCTCATGGAGAAAGCGTACGTGAGGGAGGTAAGCTGGAGTACCAGAGGGGTCCACTGTTTAGCAGGGTACATACTAGTGGATGGTATTAATCTAGCCTCGTCTTCCTCAAGTGTAAGCGAGGTTACTCCAGACAGAGGCTCAAAGTGGCAATTGAAGTCTCCTCCAATCATCAACACGACGTCGTCTGTAAGTAATTCCAAAAGGGTTGACAAGGAATCAAGGGTGGGTGATGAACCACCACCACGAGTTGGACGAGAATAAATATTAATAAGTGCAATCTTGGGAGTCTTTTTATGGGACAGAAGAATGCATATTATATCATTACAATTCGTTTCAACCCTTTTAATATTAAAACCAAGATGAGTACCCACCCAAACACACAGACCCCCCGAAGGTCTCCCCCGGAGGCCTTTTATAGCACGTTGCATGTAAGTGATGTACCCCAGTCTATGAATAGATTCGGTTGACCATGTTTCCTGAAATAAGCAAATCCCAAAGGGGTCCATAAAGGAACACCACTCTGGATTGCAGGTATTAGAAGCTAGGCCTGCAATGTTCCAGCTAAGAACTTGAAGCTGGCGATCAGAATCAGGAAAAAGCTCAGTAAGGTTAGATTGAGTGGTTAAGGTGTCAATAGTTGCAGTTTGAGTCACAGGGACAGCCTTCAGAGCCGAAAGTTGGGCGAGGACATCCCCCATAAGACCTAAAGGATTGGGGGAAGTAAATTCAACTACCAAAGGTACAGAGGCCACAGAAGTAGGCACTTGTGAGTCTCCATAGCCTCCCTTAGCACCGGTCTCATCTACAGTGTGTGTGAGGGAAGGTAAACAACTAGCTTGTGGATCTAGTCATTCTACCTCATCCAACAGGCTAAACCTATTATGGGTAGGAAACCCCAAAACTCCATTAACAGGTTGCCTACCCCACATTCCCTCATTATATTGCTCTCTGTCAGCATAATTATATGACGGAGCGAGGGGCCTTAGGCATGGGAAAGGGAGTTTAGTAGACGGGGGGTAGAAATAACCTAAAGGAAGTGTTTTAATGTTAGAAGGAGGATTATCAAAGGCGGGGCAACAAATGTGGGCAACCACCTCATGTGCTTGAAAATTAACAATGACACAGTCACCACCCACATTTTTATGTCTATGGCCCACCCAACCAACTCTTCTAACAAATAAAATGGATGACCGTACGTTCGTAGGCAGGGGTCTATTAGCATTCAACCAGAACATCACTTTATTTTTAAGTTCCTGAAAGGATTCTGGTCTCTTAGAAGTCAATTTAGGAACATTAGTCAAGACAACCACGTAGGGGGCACTTTCGGGGGGAAGGTCAATCCGTGGAAATTCCTGTTGGTAGGGAATCTCAACAAGAGGATCTGTACAAGGAATATCTGTCTGATGGATGCCAGCTGTCATATTGTTGGCAGCTGGTTTCTGTAAAACAGGCACACCCGTCTATGACTCTGATGAGAATTGCATGCAGCTCCCCGATGTTGCGTCGACTGGGTATTAGTTAAGTCTTGTGGGGTTGTTAGATCTTCTGGAGTATTAACCTGGGTTCGACATGGGGGCAGACGTGAAATAGTAGATTGTATGTTTTCATCATATTTCAGTATTGCTGTCTCCAGAGCAACCAACCTCTTTTCTATAGCAACCAATCTAAGCTCGAGCGGCTGCATGGCTATGTCTAGTACTGTAGACATTTTCCCAAGTAGCAAGTCTATATCAAAAGGCGGAGAGACTACATCTGGGGAATGGTGCTCTGAGCAGATTAGGTTGGTAGTGGCTGTAGATACAGTCAAAGAAGAGTCCAGAATATCAGGGTTAGGTTTCTGGATTTTATTCCTTCTGCGTTTTGGTGATAGCCCGTTTCGTTTCCTTTTGGGAATGGTACCAGTAACCCGAACCGGAGCCACAGAGTCAATGGCAGAGCCAGATACCTCAACGGGAACATTTCCAGGCATAACTGCAAATTCATCAGTAGAAACAGTGGATAAGGTTGGTGGATGAAGCTCGCCGTTAGTAGTAGCCTGGATGGGCATAATAGCAGGAGGAATAACAGGAGAGCGACTAGATGCAATAGAACCCAGTGACGAGCGTTTGGAAAAGGATGGATCCAAAGACAGGCGACGCTCAGTAATAGCGATTTCGTTCTCAAGTATGGAGGCTGCTCTTACGATAAATTTGTCCAGCGAACCAGCAAAATGATCAGTGGGGCCTGTTTTCAGGCCCCTTTTATTCACCATTGTTCTCCTGTAAAACAGGACAAACTTAAATATACTCACAAAACTGGAGCACTAAGAGGGTATGGCCGGACCGGACCCACTCGGGCACGAACGGGCATAAACGGGCCCGCCCTTGGCCCGGGCTTCGCCCGCGCTGCGTTCCGCGCTGCGGAAATGAATGGACGGAGGGATATAGTCACAGCAAGGGGCGGGTCCAGAGGAAGAGGCAGGCAGCAGCAGCAGGAAGTGAAGGGCTACTGGACCTCGCAGTCCTCGGAGCGGGATTCACAGGGCAGCAAAGGTCAGTTTCTCCACGAGCGGCTCCCGCGGAGCGGGGGCCGCGAGTTTTAAACCTGTGTCCAGGGGCGGGTCCAGAGGAAGAGGCAGGCAGCAGCAGCAGGAAGTGAAGGGCTGCTGGACCTCGCAGCCCTCGGAGCGGGATTCACAGGGCAGCAAAGGTCAGTTTCTCCACGAGCCAATTTATATAATAACTTCCACCTTTGGTTGAGTACTCCCTGGTGGTGCCATCCTACCAGGGTGTGGATTGGCACTGATGATGAAGTCACTATCTGGTGGCTGAGGCGTCTACTCCAAAATCTTTGGATTTTCCCACGACCTTTCTCTTGCAATCCAGCCTAGTTGCTAATTTGTGGAAAAAACTAACTATAACTGGGCAGTGGCAACAGTCGCTGGGTAATATATATAAAGACTTACTTGTTATGTCAACCATTGTAGGTGGCCACACCAATTTTATCAGTGGCGCAGTGTGTGCCTGCACCTAAAATTCACCTTCAGAAACAGCACTGCTTTAAAATGAAAATATCCCGCACACCAGAGTGAAAACTATGCTTTCTTATGGCTCTATATTCATATATCACATTGTGCAAAATGATTTCCGATGCAACTGAGGTTCTGTAGTTGATTGCACTTGTTCTGAAATACAATATCTTACCCAGAAATGCATTAATTGGGATTTGATGTGCATTCCTAATCACACAATGGATTTTGTTGTCTCCAAAAACATAAATATGCAAATATACTTTCGAAAGGAAAAGGCGTCAAGAGAAAAGCCTAGAATAAAAAGACGCACATGCTCATTAAATGCCGACTGTGCTACACAAAAGCAAATGATCGTTCTCACTTTAAAAGGCCTGGTGCGAAGCGTTCCCCTTCTGCAACTACTTATCTAAGTGATACGTTTGATGTATGTTGCATAATTAGGTTTGTGAGGCAGTTGCAGGTGGATGGTGGACACAATAACAGTAGCAGCTTACAGAATGATACATCAGTGTGGATGACGGAACTGTGCTAGATAGCGTCTTTTATCAGAAATACCATCTGGTTTCAGAGTTTTACTGAAGCAGGTGATCCTTCTGGCCTTTTACATTTATAACAGATACCTGGAAACAAATAAATCATTAAACAGAACAATGTATCGTTAAGAGCATTGTACCATTTTCCATTTTATTAAGAATTTTGTCACTTAGAGGTATGCATCCAAAATGGTATTGTCTAGGTTAAAACATTCTTCGTAAAATTTGCCTTGGTTAACAATGAAGAAAATGGGCCTGACTCTACAAAATGTGTTTAACGTTACCATATCTGTAGAAGAGACACCGAAAAAAATAGCAAATGTCATTAAAATGTGCTAAATAAATAACACAGCTTTAACCATAGGATACGATGCTTTTGAACGAGTAAAAATAGGCATGCAGCTTAAATACATAGGGGCAGATCTATATTGGAGATGCGCCACTTTTACGCCGCCGTTGTGTCACTTTTGTGACGCAGCGGCGGTGTAAACCCTGCGCCACGTTGCGCCATATTTACATCGTGACACATCTATGGAGATGCGTCACGATGTAAAGCCCTGCGCCGCGTAAAACCTGCGTCAGGTTTCACGTGGGCGTGTCGACAGAGGGGGGGCGTTCCGTCGCAGGAACACCCCTGAAAAGTGACTCAGTCAAATCTATAAGATTTGACTGAGTCACTTTCCCAACGCTGATGCGCCAAAACCCTGCGCCTGCTTGAAGCAGGCGTAAGGCTCAACGCACCATGTTAGGGATAGGGTAGGTTGGAACAGTGCTGGAGTTGCGTCGCGCTTGCGACGCAACTGAAGCCCTGCGCCAACCTTACGCCATCGGATGCGTCACTCATCTGTTTATTCCTGCGCCATGATGCGCCGCATTGTAAATGCGGCGCATCATGTGTGGCGCAAGGGTAAACTTGCGTGATGCATCATTCCTGGCGCATCCTTGCTGATTTGCAGGGATGCGCCAGGAAACATAAATCTGCCCCACCGTGGGCTCCCATACCTCATGTGCCACCATGACTAGGACTCAAATTTAGTTTGTCAACTTCTACTTGGCATTAGAATAAGATGCTTATAGCAACTGTCAACCTAATCCTCTAACGGTAAAATCGTTCATCAATTAAAATGCGCTGTGCTAAGAGAAATGTATTTCTTTGCTTCCTCACACCATATGATGTATTTCTTTAGCCTTTTCACACCATATGATTTCCTGATTTCACTGAAAACGGTATTTTGCTATATTTTGTAATCAATAGATAATTAGCAATGTTAAACTTTCTGAAGATATTGGTTAGCAAGCACTTCTTGAGACATAATGATGGAAATGTTTCACGGATTTAGACTAGCCCTTTGTCCACACAATGGTATACAGACAACAGCTGATAGAATAGACCCACAAGGGTTCTCATCAGAGTCTTCTCTCGTATTCAATGCAAGACACATTTGAAACTTATATAACTACTCACCGGAATTAATGTTTGCCGTGGGAAATGGGAGGAGAGACGACAGATCATCGGAAGACTCGCTTCCATTGGACTACGCCATTTTGAATGTTGCAAAAGATTTTAATTTTTTGATATATTCATGTTCCTAGGAAAAGAGTTCTCAGTCCTGATTTGCCTTAATACCTTTTTCTATGTTACCTTACCGTCGATGCTTTATGCATTATTTTCCCTTACTTTTACCCAGATTGCTGTAAACTACTGCTAACAGTGATTTCCTATTATCCTGATCTTTTGGTGTAGAGATTTTCTATACAGCTGATCATAACTACTGCTTTGATCACGTCTTTTTGACCTATTGTACCAGTTGCTACTGTAACTTGTTAGGATACTCGGCTGAGTATCCTGAACTACTCTTTATGGGGAGTTTGTTTCATTAGCTAACTAAATGCTTCATAATCTTGTTCTTTTCCAAGAGAACTCTTTATGGGTTCCTATTCAGGTTAGGGCTCTTATTTATTTTATTTTTATTTATGCGTTTTTATAAAGTGTGAACTTTACCTGAAGGTGTCAGAGCGCTTTACAATCGAAACTGTTACATTACATAAGGACTTCAGAGTACATGAATGACATAAAAGATACAAAACATATATACTCTAAACTCACATAAGAATGGTAGTAAGTACGTATGTCTACTACAGATACTAGCTGTTAGAGTTACATATATACAAGTTGCAAATTCACACAAAGTTACATTTTAAGAAGAGTTGAACTGATTAGAGTTGGACAAATATGTATTACATATTTAAACAGCATGATCTCCCGATTGCTGTGGTTCTTGAGAGGCATGTTCAGCAAGGGCTTTAGGTGCTGTTGCACTCACAGGCGGTGAGCTTGGGTCTGGAGGCATGCCAGAGCTGGTGATGGCCTAAGGGGCAGGCAGATCCCTGCCACAAAGCAGGCCTGCCACCGGGCTCAAGCACCCACAGCTGCCACTGGGTCCCGACCTACACGCTGCAGGGTCTGTCCTCAAGGCACCCCGGGAGGGGGCGGAGGAACTCTTGCTACTCCATCGCTCCTGCCCCTAGTCTCAGGCTCCAGGCCTATCTCAACAGCAGATCTTCGGTGCCGATGGCTGGGTCTGCTAGTCACAGCCCTCCTCTACCATCTTGAGGGACACTTCTCTGTAACAATCGGGTGCTGATTGTCAAAACCAGCGCTGTTTGTTGATCTATACACGGCGGTAAACACTGGGGGGATCCAGAGGGGTTCCATCGGATCTCACCGGTTCTCCCTGGGCCCTTATCGCCTGCAGGATTGCATCGGATGGGGACTCATCATGGCATGTGCTCACCCTCTGGGTCTGCCCCTGTCCCTACAACCGGCAGGGGCAGCAGCATGCCTCAGCAGCACCCCTGGTCCACAGGCCGGGGCATGCACTGCCCGTGAAGGCGGATACTCAAATTTAATCTTAGATTACGATAGGAACTAGTTCCTTTATGGAACACATTATTTATACTATGCTAATTCTAATGAAACCTTTTCTTGATAATTCTGCAAATTTACTAATCTGAAGAAAATGACAAAACAATAATAATCTCTTAATGGGAAATAAAACTTTAAAATCTATTCCAAACCTCTCATCATAGACGGAACATTAAATTGTGTGAAAGTTGATGATTATAATTGAAAGGACGATCTGTTACAGCTCCATTCTGTAATGACAGCCAAGCTCTGTCAGCCCGAAGACGCAGAAACATCGAAAATAGGTGGCTTTTGTTGTAAGTGCTTTGGTCTGCACTAATCACAAAATGTCCTCCAAATTTTGGGTGCTTACAGTATTGAAAACTACTAGTGCAAGTGTGATATTTAGATCTTTAATCAGATGATGGCCAAAAACCTTGTGCCATTGGATGTAAGTAAGTGATCAATTTACAACTCTCCATCTAAGTATACATAGAACTTAGGGCCAGATGTACCAACATTAAAAATACCAATTTCCTAATTGTGAATCTCTCTGAATCGCAGTTAGGAAATTGGTATTCCTAATATATGAAACTCATTGAGTTTCATTTAGGGATTCCTTGTGGGTCGTAAATCAACCTACATCATGAATATTAATTAGGTTGGTTGCAGTTTGCGACCCATTAGGAACCACAGCCATCACAGGGATGGTGGCCTACTGAGGTCAGCAGACCACCATGTTTGTGATTGCTTTTTAATAAAGCATTTTTTTTTAAATTGAAGCCCAATTTCCTTAAAGAAATACGGGATGTGTTTAAAAAGAAAAT
This sequence comes from Triturus cristatus, assembly GCF_964204655.1. Taxonomy (NCBI): domain Eukaryota; kingdom Metazoa; phylum Chordata; class Amphibia; order Caudata; family Salamandridae; genus Triturus; species Triturus cristatus. The sequence goes on from NC_140585.1 coordinate 501,871,737, forward strand.
AATGAAATCTTGAAGTTTCATTTTTTAAGAGTAGGCAGGGGATCCGTGGTGCTACTGCCTGCTCTTAAAACATATTATTTAAATTTTTAAACTGGTGCTAAAGTGTTACGGTTATGTGACTGGGATTCGGTCGTAACACAGTAATACATACCATACCATCCGGTATTTGTACGGGAAGTCCTAAACATGCCCCTATCAAATACCGAATCACAAATGCAAAATACGCTTCGGTAACAAGTTGCCAAATTGCATTTTGCATTTTGTACAATTTAATTGCTTTTTTGGGTCGCAAACAGCCCAAGTCTCCAAATCAGCCTGATTGCGAAAGGAAAAATGTGCTGGACATCTTGCCCTTAGTTTTGTACAGCTCTATCTGCTGGGCGCAATGAATCATTAACAAAATTGTTACATTCATTACAGTTATTGAACAAATAAATGCAAATTAGTAGTAAGCAATAAAGGACATACAACGGAAAGCACAGAAGGAAGTAGGGAGAATCGGATGTCGAGGGCTGTGCCCAAATAAATTGTCCTCAAAGCACTGGGGGTTTACCATGGTGAATCTCTACATTGATCCTGGCATTTTTGAGGAATTGCAGACCGCTGACCTACCTTCCGAAGCTGGTCACCCAAGATGGAATAATTATCGTAATTTCTACATAATTCCTCATCCCAGATATTTGCATTTTATCAAAATTCTTTTCCAGGGTCTAAGTGTAACCAGAACTTAAAACAGGATATAATAGACATTTATCCATGTTTGTTCTCCTGAAGTCATTTTCCATATTTTCTTATGTTCTGATGTGTCAAGCATTCCACAACTTTCCACAGCGAAGGGCATCTTTTCTCCTGGCTATGTTTGGTTCTTGGAGACAGGCTGGAGACATCCCCTTTTACCAAGGTTTTTCCAAGAACACGTGTCAAACTTTGGTTTTTAGACAAAATACCCCCCAAAAAATTATGAGGACTAAATATTGTGCCAAGAATATAGAGGACAATAATATAGTGAAGGTAAGTTTCCATTGGTAGAAAAGTATTGCTCTATGTAGCTCCACATATATGTACCTTGGCAATATATATATCTTCAAAGTATATAGATGTGCAGTTAAGAATAGTAAATCTATACTTACCTACTTGCACTTACCTTCCTCGATATTTTGGTCCTCAATGTTTTTGACACACTGTTCTGTCAACACAATATTTTTGTTTCCAATATTCTGTGAGTGATCACATGCTTTCCAGATGCTCACTTCCAATTCCTCATAAAGAACCTTCTGTCTATTCTTTACTGACTTCCACTGTGTGAGGCTGTGTTTGTTTAATTTAGTTTAGTTTATAACTTATAAAGCACCTGAATCACCCACGTGTGGGGTATCTCTGCGCTACGGGAGTGCAACAGTTAGAAAGGAGAATAGATTTCAGAAGAGCTCAGTTTTTAGGAGTTTTCGAAATAGTAAATATAGTCTGGGCATTTCTGAATGTGGCTGAGAAGTTGATTCCAGTAGGAGCCCAGCACGACATCCCTACTGGACAACCTCCACAACATTGGACTCTGCCAGATCGTGACCGAACCCATGCACTCAGCAGGACACACCCTCGACCCCCCTCTTCACAACAGGAAACTCGATCACCTTTAGCCACACCACCGAATTCCCATGGATTGACCATCGATGCGTCCACTTCACCTTCAGAACACCCACCATCCACAGACACCAGCACCTGCTCCCACTAAGAAACTGGACCAGAATCACCGACGACCAGCTACCCTTATCACTCAGCAACTCCACCCCAACCATCGCGGAAAACAACGACGCCAACACCGCAGCCCGAATCATGCACAGATGGATCTCCGACAGCGCCAAACACCATAGCCCCCCTCAAGAAAAACAACAACACCCACGCCAAGAAAGCTAAATGGTTCACCACCGAACTTCGAGAGTCCAGACGCACTTGCCGCCGCCTCGAAAAGGCCTGGAGGAACACCAAATCCACAGAAGCCCACAACAACTTCAGAGCCGCCACCAACGCCCACCACCAACTCATCAGAAAAACGAGGAAAAAAGCGATTGAAGACAGAATCTCCACTCATGCACACAACAGCTAAGAACTCTTCAACATCATCAAGGAGTTCGCCCAACCCACCAGCGAATCCACCGACATCCCTCCCTCACAAGACCTCTGCGACAAACTCAGCACATTTTTCCACCACAAAATCAAGAGCATCTACGACAACTTTGACGAAGACAACTAACACACTGAACCCACACCAACCACCCCCGACCCCTGAAGCCAGCGATCGACAACTGGACAGCCCTCACCACTGAAGACACACTGAAGACGATGAAGTCAATCCACTCCGGGGCCCCCACGGACCTCTACCCCCACCACATTTTCAACAGAGCCGCTGACACCATCGCACCCATGCTCTGCCACACCATCAACCGCTCCTTGGCAACCGCCTCATTCCCTGACGACTGGAAACATGCTGAGATCAACCCACTCCTGAAGAAACCCCACCGACCTCAAAAACTACAGACCCATCTCCCTGCTCCCATTCCCAGCGAAAGTCATTGAGAAAGCCATCAACAGACAACTCGCCACATTCATCGAAGAGCACAACATACTCGACTCCTCCCAATCTGGCTTCAGAAAAAAACACAGTACGGAAACCGCCCTCCTCGCCGCAACAGACGACATCCGTACCTTGCTGGACAAAGGAGAAACTGCAGCCCTCATCCTCCTCGACCTCTCAGCGGCGTTCGACACAGTGTCTCACTGCACCCTAATACGCAGACTCCATGACTCAGGGATCCAAGACAAGGCCCTCGACTGGATCCGCTCCTTCCTCTCCGGCAGAACACAGCGGGTCAGACTCCCCCCTTTCCTCTCGGGCCCTACACCTACCATCTGCGGAGTCCCCAGGGGTCCACCCTCAGCCCTACGCTCTTGAACATCTACATGGCTCCGCTCGCCCCCACCGTCAGAACCTACGGACTCAACATTGTGTCATACGCAGACGACACCCAACTCATCCTCTTCCTATCCAACAAACCCAACACCACCAGACACAACTTTCGAGTAGGCATAGAAGCCGTCGCCAAATGGACGAAAAACAGCTGCCTACAACTAAACACCAACAAAACGGAAGTACTCATCATGGGCCCAATCCCAGACGCCTGGAACGACACCTGGTGGCCCCCCGCCCTCGGAAGCCCGCCCACCCCCACGGACCATGCAAGCAACCTGGGAATCATCCTGGACTCAGAGCTCAAAATGGACCGCCAGATCAACTCCGTCTAGTCCTCCTGCTTCCACACCCTCCGCCTCCTATGTAAGACCTTCAAATGGATCCCCTTCGAACACAGAAAGACTGTCACTCACGCCCTGATCACCAGCAGGCTCGACTACGGCAACGCACTCTATGCCGGAATAAACACAAACCTCACCCGCAAGCTACAGAACATCCAAAACGCCGCCGCAAGACTGGTCCTCAACCTGCCAAGACACTGCCACATCTCCCAGCACCTGCGCACACTCCACTGGCTCCCCATCGAAGCTAGAGTCACCTTCAAGATGCTAACCCACACTCACAAGGCCCTCCACGACACCAGACCAGCATACCTGAATAGCCGACTCAAATTCCACGCACCCCAAAGGACCCTACAATCAGCCCAGCTCTCCTACGCTGTGGTCCCCCACACCAGAAAGGCCAGATCGGGAGGCCGCTCCTTCTCCTTCCTCACAGCCAGAGCCTGGAACGACCTTCCGCTCCACCTCAGAGAGATAACATTGCACCCCATCTTCACAAGAAACCTCAAAACCTGGCTCTTCGACAGACCCCCTCCATGATGGACTGGAACCTGCAAACACCCCCCCCCCCCACAGTCCCCCAGCGCCTTGAAACCCTTGCGGGTGAGTAGTCACGCTTAACAAACACCTGATTTGATTTGATTTGAGGGGGCTAGGTAATAAAAGGCTTTCCCACCTGTGCGGGATTTCTTAACATGAGGTTCCCAAAGTAGCAACTTAGAGCTTGAACGGAGTGTTCTGGGAGGCTGGTAACAGGTTAACCTATCTGCTAGGTAGCTAGGGCTATTGCCATTTAGTGCTTTGTGCACAATGCATCAGATTTTAAAACTGATCCGCTTGTGGATTGGCAACCAGTGTAATCCTTGAAGTAGGGGGAAACTGGCGGCCCTAGCGGGAGAGTTGGAGACAAGGCGGGCCGTTGTGTTTTGAACCACCTGAAATCTATCGAGGGAGGACTCGTTAGCTCAAATCAGAAGAGCATTGCAATAGTCTAGGCGGCTAATTACTACTGCTTGGAGGAGTGTTTTATGCACATTCAGAGGGAGAAGAGGGAAAAACCTCAGTAAAAGGCTTAGCGTATGAAAGCATGAGCCTACGGTGGTAGTGACGTGCTCCTTCATTGTAAGTTTTTGGTCCAGGAGTACGCCTACATTTTTTACCACAGTTTTAGGAGCTGAGGCGGGACCCAGTTTGGTGGGTCACCATTCTGGAGACCAGAACGGAGGGGCATCTCTGAATAGCATAATCTCTGTTTTCCCTGCATTTAACTGCAGGAAGTTGTTCCTCATCCAAGCAGCAATAGCTGTCATGCCTTCTGAAAAGGTCAACTGGATATTTGGAGAGTTTTTGTCAAAAGCCGAGTGTCATCTGCATATGAGATTGGAATGGAGCCTCGTTCCCTGAATAAATCTGCCAGAGGAGCCACGTAAATGTTAAACAATCTGGGTCTAAGAAAATTTCCCTGTGGTACTCCTTGGGTCAACTCCGAGTTTCGAGATCTAAGGCGCTGAGGTTGATGGTTTGGGTGCAGTGAGTTAGAAAACATGATAACCACTGAAAGGCTAAACCGTGGATTCCGATCTCCCTCAGTCTGTTCAGCAGAATGGAACAGGATATCGTGTCAAATGCCGCTGACAAATTGAGCAGCACCAACAGTACTGCTTGCCCATTGTCCAGGGAATGTCTCAAGTTGTCAGTAACGGCAATCAGCGCTGTCTCTGTACTAAACCTAGGCCGAAACCCAGACTGGGAGGGGTCGAGGCTACTCGTTACTTCAATGCACTCGAAGTTATGTTTATTAATGTGTTTTTCCAAGAGTTTACAGAAATACGTTAACAGAGAGATGGGTCTGCAATTAGATCATCCCGCAAGGCTTTGGGTTTCTTCTGGATAGGGATTATTTGGGCGGCCTTCCATTCAGATGGTAAATGGCCCTTGCTCAAGGAGAGATTGAGGATTGAGCAGACGGCCGGGGACAACTGTTTATTCAGTAGGGACGATACTTTAGCCAGAAGAATGTCCTGAGGGGAGCCTAACTTGATCGTTTCCATTAAAGTCTCCACAGTATCAGATGTAAGAGGGGGAAAGCGTTCCAGAGAATGCACATCAGGTGAAAGTAAGGGGCGGTGGATAGAAGTATCAATCATTAGGTCCCTCTCTTTAATGATTTTATCATAAATGATCTCAATTTTCTAAGAAAAGTGACTAGCTATCTTATCACAGAGATCTTGTGATGGGGCTACTTCATTGTGACATACTTTAGGATTTGTGAAGGAGTTGAGGATGCAACAGAGTTCTTTAGAGGAATTCCACGCCTGATTAAGTTGCGACTCACTGTGTGCTCTACACGCATTCTTTAGGTTCTTATGATATTGGGCTAAAGAGATCTTGTATCTATTTTTGTCATTTGCATCATGGGAGAGACGCCAGCGTCTTTCCAGTTATTTACAAAGGCTTTTTTCCTTAGTTAGACCTGGTGAGAATCATGCTGCATGCATGCGTCTGGTCATATTGGAGTATGATTTTAAAGGGGCAAATTGATCTAAAGTTGCTTCTACTATGGTGTTGTAACTAGCCAAACAATCCTTGATGTTTCCTAATGCCAGGTTGACATTGGCCAGGAATGCGTCTGCGAAGCGATCTATCGTGTTTTTATGCTACATGAGGATTTGGTAGAAGCAGGAGTGGCCTTAGAACCTTTTATTTGAAAACTAAGTAGAGAATGATCAGACCATGTAAGAGGGCAGGGGGCCTCACAACTGATGTTAGGAGAGTTGGTCAGAATTAGATCCAAGGTATGAACCGCAAGATGTGTGGGTCCTACATTGAACTTCTCTAGTACTAACGCATTTAAGTCTTAGGACTAAGACAATTAAAGGGACAATTCTCTACATTTCAATCCAGGCTGTATAAATGTTAGGCATAGGAAGCTTGGGAGTTGTCCAGAACTCCTGCAGGAATTTTCACCAAGTTATCCTATTGGTTGACACAATCTGTTGATGTTCAAAAGATCCCTGTGCACTCATCTGCTAGTGTCTAATTTTATAACACTGCTTTAAAGTTCTTTACTGTCTAAATCAAAATGCGCTTATTACATTTGGTAACTACTGTGTTAAAATAGCTAATTATAACAAAAAATATGAGCTACTTTTTTTGGGGGGCATGGTGCTAATCAGCAATAGAATAAGGAGCACAGCTTGGTGGCTCCCACTGTCTTCCATTATCCATTGTAATTCATATTTGATAGCCTCTGTGAAGGGAATGAGATGGAGATATCAGAGTCCTGTGAGCACTAAGGGGACAGAAGAGAATACCGGCTGAGCCACACAACAGGTGATTGAGAGATCCTGCCCATTTGTGTGCCGAATAGGGTGCTGCAGAGTGCGCGAGGTCCCTAAGGGCCAGAGCTGTTGCTGGACAGTGGAGCACTCCCATTTGCTTCTTCTCTGGTCCCTGAGTGTAGAGGTGACAATGCAGCAGGAATTAGACCTACCAACTCCATTCAGTGGCGGCGGGTGCCAGGTGGCAGTGAGGTGTGATGAGGTAGAGACTGGTGGAGATTCACCAAAGAGGACCAGGCCCAGTTAGGCTTTCTGGATGCATCAAAGTGTTGAGTGAAGCCAGACTGCCACTGATGTGAGGAGGCACCAAGGCGTGCCTGGGCACAAATAACGAGATAAGGAACCACAGGCAGAGATACACAAGCGGACTCCGTAGGGAGGTGGGCAACATGTGGGAGAGGAGCTGCAGCATATTAAACCTGAGCAGCAGTTGGCACTCTCTCTGCCATCCCTAACTACACCCTCCCTGAGAAGGAAACTGCTCATTGGCGAAGAGCAATTTCAGCGAGTGGGAAGCTGATTGCCACATCCCTAAGATCATCTTAAAAGCAGGACATAGTGACTGGGGACCGACTGTCTTACAGAACAGATAAGCCACTACCTTCATGAGATCTCCTAAAAGTGTCTAGGGGGCCATCCTATAGGGCAGAGGTCTTCAAACTGGGGGATGCTCCCCCTAGTGTGCCTTAATTGATTCCAGGTGGGCACCGGCCAACAGATGCATCATGCTGATAACAGTGCTCTGTTTTTAGTGAAAAAAGAGAGGCTGCAAGCTACTCTGTATTGGGCCATCCCTGCCATCTTTTGTTATTTATATCGTGGCTTGGAGTAGGTGTCAAAGGGTGAAGGTCTCAAACTCAGTTGTAAAGAATCACACTGTGGATACCTTTAATCTTTAGTAAGACCTAACTGACCAGAATAGTATGTTTGCAATCATGTATTTGATTGCATTTTTTAAAAAGCATAATTGAAGATTACTACAATGTTTTAATATATTTAAACATATTTAAACATTGTCAATTTCATCACATAAATATATGTTTTTATTCTAGGGGTGCTCAAAGATATTTTTTTTCACTGGGGAGCATGGCATTAAAACATTTGAAGACCACTGCTATAGGGGATTGTGAAGGCTACATGGGGGATGGGGGTCATGGAGGGGCTAAATATGTTCTACTGAGTGTCATTGCTAGACCCTCTAAAAGAGTGTCATATGTTGGTAAACAAGGAGAATGACAGAGTACAGCAATGTAATCTCAATTACAACTGATCTGATCTAAATCTGTTTGCTGAAGGCATTATCCTGCAGTTAATAGAGAAATGCAATGGGCAGGATCAGAAGCCTCTAAGACCAACAGTGATTGCAGCCCAATGACCGCCAATGAGCCTCTGCTGTCGAGCACATGGAATCTCCAGAAACCCATGCAGACAAATCTAAACAGAATACTTGAAGTAATAACTGCTGCAAATGATGCCCTTCAAATGAAAATACACATTGTTGTGGTTGACATTCATTTTCTCAGGGTAGTCCATAAAAAAACTCTTAGTGGGTGAAACAAACCAAAATGGCCATTGAAGCCCAAAGCTGACTGCCTTAAGTATGAAAATTCAAATCCAGGAACTCAGCAAGCGGGTGAGGTTTTTGGGGTACAGAGCGCTCCAAGAGCAATTCTCAAAGATAAAGTATCTGGGTGGTGGGATTCCCTGAGGAAATTCATGGGACACATATTATAGAGTCCCTGGACAGCTGGATAGCAAAGTTGGTAGCCCCCCGAATATTGACTAAGTGTAATGCCTTTGAAAGGGTTAAAAGGGTCCCTGCAAAAACCATACTTGTGGACCCTCCTCATCCGGAAGTGCTAGATTGCTTCACTGCTGGGATAGGTACGCAATATTGAAGGGGGTGTGGACTGCAGGCCCACACAACGTTGAACATGGCACAGTGCAAATATTTACTGACTACACCAGGATGGTCAAGCAACAAAAGGCCTCCTTCTTGGAAATGGAAATTAAGGGGCAAGAAGATACAATATATATATTGCTCTTCCCAGCCACATTTAAAGTAATTAAAGATGGGAAAATCTGCCTCTTCACAGACACGAAAGAGGTTTAGGATTGGATGGAAGGAAGCACTCCTCCTGAAACTGTGATTAAGTCCTATGAACTGTGAGCTGTAAGTGGAAGAAAGAGAAAGAGGAACATTGGGACCTGGGGTGTCTAAAAAGGCAATGGTGGCAAAAACCCAAGCCAGCAGTTAAGTACCACTTGAAACTGTGGCAAGATATGATGGACTACGAACACGACTTACAAAAGAAGACTCTGCCTCTGACTCATTTGGTCAGTTCTCAGATCAAGGAGTCAAGGAAAATCTTTCCAAATAAAGAAAAGCCCTCAGATATCTCACCCAGACAAGCCAATGATCTCTGAGGCAGTTTCTGATCTCTGTTGTTCTTCCCAGGTGCACCCCAAGATGCTACTCTATAGAGTATGCACTGCCCTGTGAGGCAGGGACAGGAGCTCAAATAAAGGTCTACCTAAGACAGCATGCACCTATTTAGATGCTGTTGAGACTCATGATTTCATAAGATAGAATGAGTGGGCCTGCGGGAGGAACTAGCCTTATTGCAATTGGAAGTCTCTCTGAGTATCTAAGAGATCAGAAATTAGTTCGAATATATAAATATTGACATGGGCGGTTGGCTGTTGCTTAACCATTCTGCATGGGGAGTTGAGTTGGTGAAATGTTTGGATAGTTTCGGCCTCAGGTCCCAATCTTCCTTCCAGCATTTGGTGGTTGGGGGAGATGTTGGGGATGGCTGGAGAGCGATAGAAGTCACATTAGGAACAAACAATTACAGGAAAATAGAATGCACTTTCTCACATGAACAATAGGGGCATAAGATACAGAATACATTCATACCTTAAAAGAAAGGGGGCCCACATAACAATGTTACAAGCGATCCAATTAGACCAGATACAGTGAGAAAAACTAAAAAGAAGATGGAAAGGTCAATTCTATGCCACAATGTATTCTAAGTGTGCTAGGGAGATGCTAATCTGGATGCACCCACTTGTCAGGCCCTAACCTGCCCTTTTCTTACATGTAAAAAACCCCTATGGTAGGCCCAATGTGCCCCCCTGGGCAGGGTGCAGTGTGTGGGGAAGGTAGGACATGTACTGGTGTGTGTGACATGTCATGATAGTGAAATATTGCCAATTTCGCTTTTCACTATTGAAAGGCTATCCGCCCTACAAAATAGAATGGGAAATCCTTTGTAACATCTTACAAGTATAACCTCCCATTGGGACAAGATAGAGGAATAAAGTTTAGGCTCTCCGAACTCAGAATTTAATAACATCTTTTGGTAAAGATGGTTTTTAAATTGTGTGTTTGAAATGCCACTTTTAGAAAGTAGACATTTTCCTGTTTAACTATTATGTGTGCCTCTGCCTGTTTGTGTATTGACTGTCTGGTTTTGGAGTGGCGGTGGCTGAGGATGTGCATTCACTGTGCCTGGCCCTTCCTGAATAGACCTTGGCTGAATTTAGAGTAGTGCAACTGAATAGGGCCTGTCTCCCTTGCACAATGCTGTCTCCACCCCCTGTGGTCATATTGCACCAGTGAGGACAGATCTGGTTTGGACTGGGCTCAGAGACCCTTGCACAAAGAGAACAAAAACATTTTTGGGGTATAAGTATTAGACCTAAAACCCCAGAACTTTGGATTACTGCTGGACTCGAGGAACCTTTGCCAAGGAGAAAAGCTGAAGAGCTATGAGGAGGAGTACTGCCCCTTTGCTGTGTGCTGTGTGGGGTTGACCTGCAGTTGCTGTTTCTGCCAAGGAGAGAACAAAGACTGGAACTTTGCTTTGAACGTGCTTGAAGAAGATGATGGATTAAACCCAGATCAGTTGACTGGGGGTGAGTGCTTGCAATGTTCAACACTCCGTCCATCATCCCCTTTGGTTTTGCAAAGATCTCCAAGGGCATGTGTGTGCTGGCCTCCTGTTCTGAAGTCTCAGGGACACAAAGATTTCACCCCAGCTCCCCTGAACTCTGCTGCTGAGAGTTCTGACCTGCCAAAAGGTGCCTGTTCCAGTTCTGGGCCTCTAGAGGTTGTTCCTGCTGTTGGGAGCTGGAAGAAACCTAAGAGCTGAAGAAATCGATGCATCGCTGTTCTTGTGGCTGTTTTTATGACGCAGCACCGCTGTACGAGAAGAATCTCCACGCATCGTCACACCACAGCCGAACGGATGAAGGGCCTGTCGCTGCTGCAAGAACTGACGCATCCAGGAATCATGGCTGAAGAAACCAAAGCATCACGCCTCGACGCAGCCACATCTATCGCTGACACATCCCGGATTTCCACACATCGTACCTGTGTGGCAAGTTTTCCAAATACGTCACCCACGGACCAGAATCGTCTTGAAGTCGACACATCACTTCCCCCTACATACCGGATTTGACTCATCACTTCTACTGCGTGCAGACGAACTGTCGCATCTCCTCCCCATGGTCTCAGGAACTGATGCATCTCTTTCTTTCTCAACACTTCCCATCTCTGCGACTGTTTAGCCTTGTGAATTGTGATGCATCTACAGTAAAAAATCACACATCCATAGTTTTCTATAGACCCAGTTGCTTGAAACTTTTTAAAGTCATATTCTTAGTACATGTATGTTGGATTTTTGTCATTTTGGTCTTGTTGAGTTCAGATAAAGATACTTTTTTCCCCTAAACTGGTGTAGTGTCCATTTGTGGTGTTATTACTGTGTGCTTGAGTACAAATACTTTACACATTGCCTTTGGGATAAGTCTGTCTGCTTGTGCCAAGCTGCCCAGGGGGTGAGCAGGGGTTATCTAAAGTGTACATCCCCCTTACCCTGACTAGAAGCAAGGGTCCTTATTTGGACAAAGGTATCTACCTCTGCCAACTAGAGACCCCCATTTCTAACAGCTTGTTATTAGAGGACTAAGTATTAAGATGACCATTGTTACCAGTAGAAATATGCTCATGGATCTTAAAACGATATAGTGTAGACTAAAATTACTAGAAAGGAAAGATTAAACGAAGGACTCTACTCATCGACTTACTTTGTCTGTAAATGAGGAATATGCTCAGGCCCTGGATATACTCAGAGATATGAACTATAGGGAATATATGTTGTACTAAAATAGAGAGGGGAATGTATCAAGTACGACTCCATGCACAGCTCAACAGGAGGGAAGAAGGGTACCCCACTATCCTGAAAATCCTGAACAAAATACATACGAAACACAATTCATCAGGAGTTGTATTCCTACTATAAGACATTATATCATACCAGGAACATAAATTAAGATTGTAAAATCCTGACCAAAATTATATCTAACCTTATCCTGAGTTACTTGCTCCGAGGATACACTCCAATAAGAATGGATTTGTTCCAGGGAGGAGCGCTTTGGGCACCTTAAAAATACTGTTTTATGTGTTAGAATCGACACCACAGAGATACCTTGCTCTCTGATGGTCTATGTTGATCTTGAAAAAGCTTGATACGGTTGACTTGAAATACTTGATGCAGTACTCAGGCGAGTGGAGACGGGGTACTCTAGAATAGGTAGATTTTTTGATTTACTCAAAACCCAAGTCCATAGTCTGGATGGCTCAGAAAATCTTTGAGGATTTTAAGATCAAAAGAGATGCAAGGCAGGGTTGTGTGCTCTTTCCCCTCATTTTTGCTCTGCCCATGGAGAACCCATTTGCTTGTGTGATACAAGGTGGAGGAGCAGACACAGAAGTAAGGTGCAGATGGCAAGACTCCTGTATTGTTGGCTGAAGCCAATGGGAGTCAAATACTTGACTGGCGTGTTAGAGGACACATAGGGAAGCAATAGCATCCATAAGATATTGGGTCAGATTCTGGACCACTCTCCCATTGTCAATAATAGGGAGGAGCATGTTAGCGAAAATGGTAGTACCCCCTAGGCTATTTCATAACTTCCAGTGCAGCTACCATAACAATAGTTTAAATAATTGAGTAATATTTTAACCATATAGATTTGGAGCGATGGAAGATTCAGGGTATCACTTCAAACATTCAAAATGCTGTCAACAGAAGGAGGGCTTGGAGAACTGAATTTTATGTGATGTAATTTGGCAGCCCAATTGCAGTGGATTTCAAAGTGGTGGACTCTGCCTCAAGCGTACAACAGTAATTTGGAACTGGTAGATCTCTCAGTAGAAGATCTACTGAAGCCACTGCATGAGGATAGGTCACACTAACAGAGAGCACAGGATCATTAGAGTAGCCTTACCCTGCTGGAAAAAAATGCTTGCTCAGTGCAAAGGTTAAGTATGCTTGCACGCCCACTCTTCCAATAATGTGTTTACCGGGCCTCCTAGGTCGGCAATGGAAGCATAAATTGTTGACATGGGAGGTAGTGGGAATCTGTAAGATTGGGGACTTATTCTCCAATGGAGTGATGCAAGACTTTTTTGAGCAGTTTCAAACTGAAAATGTGCCCAGGGGGCAGATTTTGACCAATGCCAAAATCATGGACCCAAAAAGACAACACACCAGCACTAAGGTAGAGAGAGGAACCTAAAACCTTCTCAGAGTAGGAGTAGGTCCTGACGCTTGAGTATTTCACTACATAAGGTGACTCAATCTGAATCAAAAATAGACCTAACTAGGAGTTTCAAGGAGAAAAAGGATGCATGACTTGGGTAAGGTACTTAGGGACACAGATTGGACTATTATACTGTCATAGGCACCCTGGGCATCTGGGAATACCCATTTGTAATTACTGTAATATAGTATACTTCACAGAACTTATCTCATTCCGAGTAAGCTTTATGGACTCCCCAACATTGAAGATCCTAGGTGTAGGACAGAGGGGGTTGGGATATTGCATATTTTAAGGGAATGCCAAACAATACAAAGTTAATGGTCTGAGTTGACAAGGATATCACAGGAAGACCAAATCTATGCAAGCCTAAGAGCGCTTTCCATGGCTTAATATCTACATTTAAAACGACCAAAGAACACAAGTAGGTTTCTCAATCAGCCACTGCTTATATACCAAATATGGCTAATAATGTAATAGAGAGCTGATAGAGCACCCTCAATTTCCAAGTGGAAAACAGAAGTGACTAAGTGGCCAAATCAGGAAGCAGAAGTGCTCCACAAAGATAAATAGAGATGGTTATTTGATCCTGAAAGAGCTCAAAAGTGGGATGAGTTACTGTAGAAGTTAAAGCAACCTGGAGGTCAGGAACAACACAGAGTAAGAGGAAAAGGCAGAAAAGACCAATCACTACGTAAGGGTTAAGGGGAAGGTGGCAATCATGTTAAGCTGTTGTTCAAACTAGACACATTAACTAAGGTGAGTCATAAATGTGTCTGAGAAAGTAGTCCACCCTACACAATTGTAAGGCTGTCTCCATCGCTATGCCCCTTTATTCCATGGATTCCTGGATCAGAGAAAAGCCCTCTGAGGGAAATAGGCAAAAAGAGAACAACTTAAAAAAACCAGATGGGTTGCTTAAAAAGATTTATTGGTCAACCTACAAATGATCCTTGCTTTAGGACAGAGGTCTTCAAACTGTGGTTCAGGCTCCCGTGGGGGTCCGTGGATGGTTTCCTAGGGGGGAGCAAAGCCTCTGCAAGAACTTATACATGAGGATGGCCTGGAAGCACTGCCTTGTTTATTTGCTACATTTCCAGGCGGTCTTAATTTACACACAGCCCTTGAAGGGCATTAAAAATCATGGAACTGTGACCCGGAGTGCAGTGAGGGTGGGGTGTCGAGAGTGTGGTGGCAGGGTCAAAGATGTGGCTAAAGCAAAAGAACAAAATTGTCAAAGTATTTTGTTTTTTCACCGTCAGGTAACTGCATTTAAAAAAACACACAAACAGCTTAATTGAAACATAAATGCAAGTTAAACTAACCAGTGGTAATGATATTCTATTAGATAATGAAACCTCGGTTGGCTGATGCCAGCACTGCGGACATCTGTGTGCGTAAAACCTGAGACACAGAATTTAACCCCAGCTGGTACATTGGGGACTATTGACCTTTGTATGTATAGTGGGACAAGGTCTCAGACCGTGACAGAAAGCACTGCTAATGTATAAATAATTATTTTAAAATAGTATTATTACACACAGTCTAAACTTGGATACTGCAAAATTATTTTAAAAAGCGCTTGCAAAATATAGCTTATCAGACTGTAGCTATTGCAAACATTTTTATGAGTCTCCATTATTCTAGAACTCAACTGATAACACCTCTACATTATCTCTCAAAAAGGATAAAACTTTGTCACCATGAAGCTTTAAACAGGGCCACTGGAATTATGAAGCTGGAGAGGATCAGATTATGCTGCAGAGGTAGATTTTGTTGTTAATGTTACTTCATTATTTTGTCATTTTTACTCATGGTAATACTGTCTGGGGAAATATTTCACCTCATTAGTTCTGGTTTGACACCAAAATACAGCAATACGCAACTGAAAGATGGGCAGTCAACCTTTGGGAAGGGCCTTCCACTGCTCTGACACACATGGCACTACTTTTTAGTAATTTGGGATCAGTTCGATCTAGAATCACATTTATTTGTAATCTGCAGATTATGCAGCAGATGAAGGAATATGTAGCAAATGCCAAAAAAACATAATTGTGTGGAACTCCCTGCTACAGCAGAATCTCATAATTTCTGTGGCCTTGGCTTTAAGTGACTCAGTCAATTAATGACAGGTAAGAAGTCGGTTTCTTTTTTAGCTCTCTGCACCACCTCCCCACCCTTCGCTTTCAGGCAGAGGCACCTCAAAGGGAGCATTTACCATTAAAGGCATTTTTGTTCGGAAAAGGTGGTAGGTAGAAGAAGAGCCCTGATCCTCCAATTAATGGTCCATAAGAAAGAGGAAAGGAGCAAGTTTCAGGGACATTGTCAAAGAGATGACCGAGAAGAAGGAGCACTGTGTGGGGCTCATTTTTTTTGCTTATATATGGCAAGAACTTGCTGTGCCAGTGTTGCTTTGGACCTCTCAGCAATGGCCCAAAGGAGGAAAAATTTAAGCAGAGGAGACACCTATGCTTGGCCTCACATGAGTGCTTAATTTGTACTAAAATAGGTGCCAGGGCCCTTGTCAAGAGACCACTGCAGCTGGCACCAACCATTGCCTGTGGCACCGCTGCCAGTGACAGTATCAGCACAGCTACTAACTATCACACTCCTGCAAGTGTGAAAATGTAGACTATTCCAGGCCCACAGAGCTATATAAAATGGCTTGGACAGTAGGTATTAGTTTTAATTTATATATAATTAATAAATGACTGTTGTTGTGCTCCTCTCTAAATTGGACAAACCACGCCACCATATGGCAGACTACCAAAAGGGCCAGTGTTCACAATTAAGTTCTGATGCTTAGCACCGGAAACCACAGGCTCAAATTAAGCACTGCGTCAGATAGATGGCAGAGAAAAGGATGTGGCAAGATGGGAGTACATGTTTTATAACAAAGGGTGGGCAGAGGAGAAGGCCGTCTTTGCAAAAGCAGTAGCTATCTTTAGTGAAGCAGATGCACAAGCCCTCGTGGCCCAGGTATCTGAGGGGCTCACTGCATCACAATTATGATTGTCCCACTTTAAAAAAAAAGGTGCACAGGAGTTTATTTTGCTTTCTAGCATTAAGATTGCTGGTTCTCTTGCAGAAAAAAAGGCAAACAACATGTGGAAGCTCATTTTTTCCTGAAAGGGCAGAGAGCCTATATCAAGATTGGAGGGATGGCCGGACATGGCGGGTTAAGAGGTGAAAAGTACAGAGGAGATAGCCGGCTTGTCTGGGCGGAAGTTAATATTAGTGCAGCAGGTGCAGTTGCATTGGGGCCCAGGAGTGCGAGGGGCTCGCAACACCCAAACTATGAGGAGCGCTATTTTTAGGCCTATAACTGCTTTAGATGGATGCATTTGCTGTTGTATACGTCTTATATTTAGTGTGATTTATAAGTTGTAGAAAAAGTACCCCTGACCTCTGCGCTCAGTTTGCCGTTTCTATTCCCCAATCCTTGCCATAAAAATGTGGAGGGGTATCCGACTTCAAAACATTTTGCTTCTTGGGGCTCAGAGCAAAAAGGTTTTAAGACATCTGCTTAAAGATTTCACATTCAACTCTAGTCCAGGTGTAATTCAAAGTGGCAGGATAAAACAAAGTGAGCCGATAGCAAGACCCCAACTCATCAGGCTTGAAAGAGGAGTGACATTCTAATGCTTTATTAATGTGTCAGAGATTGTAACTAGAACTGAAAATGCAAGCTAGAGGTGCAGCCAGAAAGCCAAAGAAAAAATGAGTGTGAATAATCGAGACTGAATGTATGAACATGTGCAAACATGAAACCAATAAAAACGGTTCTAAACAATATATGTCCTTATTTTCCAGGTTTAACATTAGCTGTTAGTTATTACCATGGACATGTGAAGTATGGCAGACTCAGTATTAAAGCGGTTTATTTTATATTAGTAAGCGCCCTCTTTTCTTTTTTAAATTTAGTCCCTAGTGCCCAAAGGGACGAGAGTTCTGACTTGGCTCTAGAAGGTCGGAGGTAACATTACTGTGATCAATAGACAGGAAGACTGCAACGCAGCAGGATATGTGCTCCTTGACGCGCCAGAAGAGAGCAAGCAGTGTGCATACACAACTCGCATCAGCATAAAAGAGGTCTTAGAAAAGCGAGGTGACCTGCAACCAGGCCCTGCTTCAGTCTGAACGCAAGCACACTTGTCTAATGAGTTTCCCTATGCGCATATTTAACCCGTGTGCTGAGCCAAGATCGCAGAGATCTCTGCAGCATGTGGCATTAAGATGCAGTGTGAAAGAGTGCTTACTTGGAGCCAATAGTTGACATGCTTGGTTGAAAAGCAGGTTTTAGCAGTATAGGAAATCTGTGAGCACAGACACAGCATCTTTAGAAAGGGCTTACACAAGCATGCTCAGAAGGTCTTAAGTTCCTGCTAACACATTAACAAGGATGCTCCCGCCCACTACTCCAGATAATTAGGCAACTATGGTAGGAACACGTGTTTAGAAATCAGTAACACAAAATACTGTATGTTCCTAGCCACTATCCATGTAATTGCTTCTGTGTGCGTGTGTGCACATGATTGTGCATCTGCATCTGAGCTTGTATTTATGCATGTTTATATGCATGCTTCCTTGTACATGTGTATTTATTCATGTGTGCGAGTGTGTGTGCATTTATGTGTCTGAACATGCCATGTCTGTAAACGTTCCTGTGTTAGAGACTGTGTTTGATTGCACGCGTGCCTGCATCTGGATGCATGCATGATTCTATCTGTATGTATGCTAAAGCATCTATGTGCAGGTCTCCTTGTTTCCGTGCATGCATATTTGTGCGTCTGAATACATGTTTGGATATATGTGTGCAAGTGTATGCACGTGGGGGTGCGTGTGTTTATGTGTGTGTGCGTGTGCGCATTTGTGTATGCTTGTGTATATGAGAGTTTGTGAGTGTATGACCATATCCATCACTTAGAAAGAGCAAACTATCAAAGGTAATGACCACAGCTTTTATTTCATCAAGAAAGTTTGCTAGTTCATTCACTGTGGCAGAATTGGCAGCGTTGAGTAAATCATGTGTTATATAGTGCTGCCTTATGACTACCCACTCTTTCACAGCATTCTTGAGTTTTGCATTAATTAACCACACCTTTATCACACTGGTTCAGGAAACATGAAGGCATATTTACAAGGAAATGTCTGAGTGCGGAGCTTGGCAAAACTTGGCAGCGTCACGCTCCGACATTTCCAAAATGCAGGGATGCGCTGTATTTAACAAGAATATGGTGCATCCCTGTGTTTTCCCTAGCACTAGTGCTAAAATTAGCTGCCTAGCGCCAACGCAGGCACCCTTGCACCATAGTGCAAGAGTGCCTACGTTGCAGGGAATGACTGTTTATGTGCAGGAAGGAGTCCCTTCCTACACATAAACAATCAATAATGGTGATTTGTTACTTCTATGTGTGCTCCACAACGCATCACACATAGAAGTAGCAAATCGTCATTATTTAATGATCGTTTATGTGTAAGAAGGGACACTTTCCTGCACATAAACAATCATTAAATGGCACTTTCTATGTGTGCTGCAAAATACTGTACAAATAAAAAAGCAAAACAAGGAGAAATAAAAGTATTTCTCCTTGTTTTGCCATTCTATCGCCTGCGTTTGCATGACCGCCCCACTCCTGCACTGCCGAACCCATGTTTGAACCACCCGCTAGATCAGGAATTTTCTCCTGTCTGGTGGGCAGTTGTTTGGTATTCCCACGGTGGTGGCAATAAAATAAGTACCGCAATGGGACCGTCAAAGGTAGTACCTGCACGGCATGGACTGCTGAAGTCCATGCCGTGCAGGTACCGGTGTGCATGCACCCCTGTGTGCATCCACATGGTGCAGAGGCACCAGGGGTCCTTGTAGGGTCCCCTTTGTTTCCACATACCACACTTTCGACCGACATGAAAAGTGTGGTGGGGAGGAAACTCGTAATACACTTGGGGGGCCACAACGGCACCGCCAAGCCTACTGCAGCGTCAAGACCGATGCAACACCTTGCGGTTGTCCATGTGTGGCCTGACTGCCCTGGTTGTAATGGGGCGGTCAGAAGACCACCTTGCCCCCATGCGTCTGGCGGTCTGTTGCCCACCAGGCTTGCAAAAATGCCCTTAGGCAGCAGCACTCTGAAGGATGGGTTCTGACCGAATCACTCTCAAACAATGGGATTTCTTCTGGTGAATCTATATAAACCTTGTTGACAGCCCCATGAAAGCAGCCAAAGAGAAAAGCCATAACCATGGGTAGGAAACTGCGAGCAGCACTGATGTGCATTCAATGTGAATAGTGTATTGCATCATATGAAATTATCCTCCCTTCTCTATTCCCATAAAAAAAAGTTCTCACTTGAATGTAAATGTATAATTCAGAACAGCTTCACTTTACCACAGAGTAAAAGCCAATGAGGGGAGACTTAAATGCTTTTGATCTTTGTTTTGAGTCCAGGCACAGCCTTCCTCAGTACTCGTTGGGATTTTTGGGTTGGATCTACAGCTAAATTGAGTTTTCTATTACAGTCAAAAAGGGCCCACGTTTCTTCCAGTTATTTAAAACATGCACAGCACTACTTAAACAGAAAAGATGAGCTGTTGCATCAGCAGAAGGACCTGATATCCCGTGAAGGCGACCACCATCGCGCTGCTTTGTGCTATTCATGGAGTCAGCAGAATTGATTTTAAGTTGGAAGCCAACTACAAAGCCATGATCTTGTGAAATGTAATCCTGAAATCTGTTCTGAAACCTCCCACTTTAGCGTTCGATGTGTCCTTGTGGTGTCAGCAATTTACGCACTCTTGTAACTGGTCCAAGTTTCCATGCACTGATCCGCTTTCCCGAGCACAGTGTAGACTAACAGCAGCTGCGCTGGGGACACCGCACTGTTCCACAATTGAGCTGGTTTGCGCCAGGCACTCATTAAGGGTGTGCCATGGCAAAAATTGGGACAATGAGGTAGATATGTACTTCTGCTACAGATGTCACTATCAATCAAGCTAGGGCACGTCCTTAGGCATACCAGTCTGAGCATCATTGGACTGTTAACTGTAAAATACTTTGGGTATCCCTACCTTAGAGCAGCCTCGTCACTGCCCTCTTGACATGACTTTTGTCAAGGTTATACCTTCACTCCTGATTTGTTTGATCTCCAAGTCCATCCTAGTCTCTCCTATTTCTCAAATCTATGTGCATTCCAAATCCCCCCAGCATCCTTAAAATCAATATAAATCACTTTCGATATGTCCGGCAAATTATATAATTTGGGTGGCATCAAGACATAGTTTGAAAACAGTGTGAAGAAGGTGCAGCCATACCTCTAGAGGATGACACAGGAAATGGAGAAAGTAGGGTAGGGAAGTGAGTGGGCATGGAAACAGAACATCATTATCGTACCAGCTAACCCGACAATTATATATCAGCTCTCTTGTTTCCTTTTTTATCTAGACATCTTATACCTTGTCTTATGACTTATCAAGTGATTTTCTACATTTATTTCCATTTTCTGGCTCGTAAGAATGAGTACATTAAGCTCACTGGAAGTAAAATGCCAATTCTCAGTAAGCACTGTACTGCCACCCTGTGCTCCGAAGACCAGACGTTTTATATCTGTTATTCACTGGCACTTCTGATTTCTATTCAGCTGGGTGAAAAAGCTGATAGCGACCATCGCCCTCAAGAAATCATGCTCAGGACAAACATGCCTATGTTCACTCAGTCTCTGATCCTTCCATGATTACAGATTACTATCAACCTTAGAAGAATCAAGTTCGCACAAGCAGCGGACAGCAGCCTGCTGGAAAACGCAAAGCCTCATTTTGAGTCATGGGTTGGATCAAGCGAAATTGGGAAATGGGAGAATGTTACCACAACAATGGCAGCTTATGCCACTTCGATCAGACCAATAATCCCACAGAGAGACAGCAGTATGAAGCACACGTAAAAAAAACTGACAAAAAGAAAATTAAGCTTATTAAAAACTCAATTTATCACACATTGAGACACCTCCAATATAACCCAACTGACAAAATGCAACTAGCACTGCCTCTGGGCCGAGGTGCTCAAACCTCTTTTCACTGAAATAAGGCTACTGAACATACTCCCACGCTCCTGGAGAGGATCAATAATCTCCCCAATCTTCAAGTCAGGTGACAAGTCCTTGCCCAAAAACTACCGGCAAGTGGTACTCCTGGACAACGAGGCAAAATTCTTCGCAGGAACACTACTAGAAGAGCTCCAGGCTTGGGCCAAAGAGAAATCAGTTATATCACCTAACCAGACTGGCTTTGCAAAATCCGTCGTAACAACAACAAGCATCCTAGCCATGGCAATGCTAATCAACAAGGCGGAATCAACAAAAATGCCATTAAACCTATGCTTTAACGACTATAAGGCGGCCTTTGATCACGTAAATCACAACAGCTTGTGGCCCAAAGTGAGGAGCTGGGGCTTTCCACAGCGCCCCTGCGGAACTTGATAATCAATTTGCACACAGACACATGGGTCCAGATAAAGCTGGGTGATGGATCACTCCTGTCAAGGCGCATACCAACTGAAAAAGGGCTCAAACACAGATGTGTTTTAGCTCCCACCCTGTTGAACTTGTTTCTAGCAGACCTCGTCCGGGCACTAAACATCTGTATTTCACATGCACCAAGACTAGGAGGCTTAACACTACCATGCCTCCTCTATACAGACGACATAGTCCTGATCAGTCACACACAAGTGGGCCTACAACACCTTCTGAACACCAAGCAGGATTACTCTAAAGTCAACGGCCTAAACATCAACCTATAGAAAACAAGGATCATGATGATTAGCAAAAACCGAAAGAAATCCGCAGTTTGGTTCTGGGGCAGCACGCACATTGAAGTTATATCAGAATATAAACATCTAGGTGTGATTATAGATAAAGGCAGCCATTTTATTGCCCAGAAAAACAGCATCAGAAGCAAAGGCCTCTCCCAAGCAGTCTTTTTAAAAGACCTTAATTACAAGCTAAGCAGCCCGTCAAAACTGACCCTGGCACAAGTGGTACGCGCCAATTGCCTATGGCAGCGAAGCACAGAGGGGTAGGGATGCAAAGGTACTTGACAACACAGTTAAAACAGTGTAAAGTGTTATCCTTGGCCTGCCCAAATATACCTCACCAGCACAAATCAGGCTAGAATTTGGCATACAGAAACAGTCTTTGGCAAGACAGCGGGCATACATTATCACCTGGGACAAAGCCCGGAAATCCGCACCAGGAACTCTCAATCAATACCTGTGGAAAGGGATACAACTACAAGCCGCCTCACCCACTTCTAAATATCTCAAAAGTAGCCTGACTAGTCGGGGGCTAAACCAGCCCTGGGACACTCCTGCAAACAACACCACATTAAAAAAAACTAGTTTGGAAAATGGTCAAGTACTTCTCGTGGATTGAGGATAAGGCTTCTCTTTCAAAAAGGGCTCACGGATGGATGACTTTGAACACCTACACAGCCCAATTTGCTCAGAACTAATTTGACCTGGAGTACGCCAAAGCCACCAAAATTAAGTTCCTGAAGCACCGACTTAGCCTTTTACCCTGCATACAACATCTCTCACACTGGCTAAAGGAAAAAGCGGGTTCTACCTGCTGCCTATGCGGAGCAGCACCAGAAGACCTGCTACACCGTCTGTGTACATGTGAAGACCTGCTGGAAGAACAGAAACAATTACTAAAACACCACTTCAACCAACGAGATATGCACTCGGAGACAAGCAGTGCTGGCCTGCTTTGCACCTGGTCACCCACAGCTGAATTGCCCTCTTGTTCCTGAGACTGGTGGGGAAAAAATGCCGGTACAAAGGACGTGAACCTGACCAAGGACAGTCTCTTTGGAACAATTTCACTTTTATTTACTTTGCAGATGGCACTTTGGAAGGGGCCAGTTTCTAATTATCACATTAGCCCTGAAAAACGCCACCTACAACGAGTAAATTATGCCGGGTTGAAATATGTGATCAGCACTTTAATTGGAACTTAAGCACTTTTTGCACTAAGAGCACTTTGCTTCAGCCTTGGCATCAGGTGTGATGGGATGAGGCGGGCTGGAACTGAGAAAATTGCTCCCTCTAACATGCGCTAAAGCAAAAACAGAACGTTTACGATGAGCTACTTCTCAGCCGCCATAGTTTTTAAGAAATATGAATGTGTAAATGTCTTTTTACTACCATTATAAGTAATAATGATCTTATCTGCTGTTTAATTGTATTGCAACGGTTACAATACAAATACACTATCTATCTTGATTTCTATTCAGGATATATCAGTCCATCACAACCTACATGCATCTCTGAAGATGTGATGTATTACATTACAATAAGAAAGTTTGAAAGGCACCGCTTTAACACCATTTACAATCAATTGATGACATTAATATATGTAGCAAAACCTCTTCTATTTATTCTATGTATGGAATCTTGAATATACCACAAAAAAATCATAAATGTTTCGACTATATCAGTTCTCAAGCTTTAAACACATAGGACCAGATTTAAGACATGCAACGCAGCAAGACACCTTGCTGCGCTGCGTTGCATGACAGGGAGAAGACAGGATTGTGCTATTTCTAATTTGATATATGGCACATTCCTGCTCTCTTCCTGCGATGCATCACTGAGTGCAGCCTAGTGCCAAAACAGGCACCCTTGCACTGTGGGGCAAGGGTGCCTGTGTTACAGACAGGATTGTTTTTTTGCAGGAAAGGAGACCTTCCTGCACAAAAACAATCCCCTGAGTTTTTTAGGTCGAGTCTGGGCAGCCCATGCGTTGCTCTGCGGCATGCTGTATTGAAGAACGAAATAGAAGCCCCACCCACTCTCCTGCCATATTTATCATTGGCTTGTGTCATTGCCCTTTGTAAATGCTGACTTCTGATTCATTCATAGGCTTTTTAGTCCCTCCTTGGTACCGCCTTGTATTCATTTGTAACCTCCCATGAGGACTGGCCCTTTTACTGCGGTTGTTACATGCTATGTCTTTTTTAGGCTGTAAGAACTATTTTCTTTAATGAGTTTCCACTCCTGTCTGGCTGTTCAGCCCTCACCATTTCACAGCTGCCCCCATGAGCTTCATGTGCTGTCGCCGTCTCGCGTGTGCAGCTTTCAAGGTTGCTGGAGGCCTTAATGCCGCCATAAGCCTCCACAATCTACAGTTTACACTTCAGAGTAGCCCCGAACATCCTGGGATGTGAGCCCAGCGATCTGTGACCTGACAAGGAGCAGCTATCCGCAAAGAATCCACCTGAGATCAGATGCGAAGCTCCCTCAGCAACACAGTCTCAGAGTTGAGAAATTCTAAAAGCATACAACAGAGATGAGCATACAACCTCATACAGTTCTACTGCGTGCAATGCATGGGGCACATCAGCAGGACAGGCTTTTGATGTTACACCTCTTTTTGTCTGCACATCATGTATAGAGGCGGACGGTCACAGCAAACAGGCCCTGTTTGTCCAAGAGTCCTTGCTATATCCTCAGGCGCTGAGACGTAACTGTGCTGCACGTGCATAACATATATGTTATGCTCATATGTTTCCCAGTAAGCTGATTAAGATCATATTACTATTTATGATAATTGATCTGTCATAGTTTATTTCATTTTATAGAAAATAATACTCAAAATACATTGGAACACAACCCAAAAATTGCCAATACTGATATCATTCATTCAGACTTTTTAGGTCTCGTGACGTAAGCAGCGCATGCGCTGCTCTTGTCTTACGAGGCTTCTTAGAATCGATACGATTCCAGAAGCCATGTCCCAGCTACGCCTTCAGCCTTGATTCGTGCGCGTCATTTGGCGTCACGAATTATGCCAAAGCAGTGCAATGATTGCACCGAAGGCATGTGAATCCCTCATTGTTGCCACCCTGTCTCCTTTAATCCACGCCCAGCGGGATTGGATCTCTTACTAGCGGCGGGAGACAGTGTATCCTAATTAGCCGCTACGCACTTTTTTGTTAGCATTCGCTTTTGGCAAAGGCAGCCGCGTGTTTATTTTTGCATTGCGCTTTCACTTAAAGCGCGGTGCAATTATAAACAAGCGGCTGCCTTTGCCAAAGCCGAGAGCTTGATTTAGCGACTATTTAGTTCAAAATAACTTTTTCCTGCAACCTCCGTAAACAAATCTGGTCGTCTTTTCGAGAAAGTTTTATTAAACTGATCCACAAATGATAACATCCCAATATTTACACTGAGTGGTAAAGCCGACTTCATGTCGTGTGTCCTGGAGGAGGAGGCGTGACTGTGCATGTCCAGTTGCTTCCCTGAAAACGTTACTGGGGCTGGAAAAAAATGCAAAAGAATATGGTATACATTTGCATTTTTCATTGTTGGAACGGCACTGCTGTGCGTGTTCCGGAAACTGATCCGAAGGTGCGGCACTCGGGGGAGTGCCGTGTCTGTTGCTAGTTTTCTAATACTGGAAGTTGCTTCCTGACCAGCGCGGGCAGTAAGTATTAATCTCCCTGCGGGCTAGGAGAAATGCGGGGCGCTGTTTGCATCGGCGAGGTGACGTGTGCCTACTTTTTATGTGCTACGGTTGTTGGGAGATCGCACTTGTGCACTTCAGTGTTGTATTCACGGAAGGCAGGTGAGACTCTTGCGTGGTTGTTTATTTTTGGCACAGAGCTCATGTGCGGAAGTGATATATGCCTTTGGCTTTATTCTTCCTGTTTGTTTCTTTGCATTGTATTCAAGTCATTTTTGTGGTCTTTCGAAAGCTGCAGGTCGTTCCTTGAAAAACACTTAACTTATTTGTGCCACAGTCCGATAAAACAAAGTTGCAGGTGCGTTCGTGGGAGGGAGCCGACTTAAAAGTTGTAATCATCGCATTATTTTCCTTCTTGAGAGTTCGACGCGTCGGCAAAACACTACAAAGTTAATTGATTTTTGAACAAGTATGATTTTAAGATATATTTTTGAATATAAATTTCATAAGTTCAAAAAATATTGATAATATTGATAATGAAGTGGCCTCCAAAATGACACCTTTAAAGGGGCTTTTAATGTTTATCCTAGTTTCCGGTTACCTTTCTTTAGCTTGGCTCGCGAGTGCCCAACACCAGTGAGTTGTTGCATCCCTGCCACAATTACTGGATCATTTGAACATTTTGTTTATTCCTTTTAACTTTTATAATAACTTTGAGTTTTAATAGATGTCTTTTTATTGTAGAATACTTTTTATGCCATTATTCTATCGGCGATCATTCATATGCAGTTTAAGGGTGTTTAATTAAAAAAAAGAAGAAAAAATATATATATATATATATATATATATATATATATATATATATTCACTTAAAAAACCATAGGTTTCACACATGTTATAGTTAGCTGGACATTTCACTCGTGAAAAACCATTGAAATTCCCCCGTTATAGTTAGTGCAGGCAACTATAACTCACGCGACCGCAATCCTCTGCTGATGATGTCAGATATTACATCACTGTATTTAGACACTTATTTACCCATGTCTTCTTCCATTAATTTTTAGCTATACATATATTACAAATATTTTTTTTTCAGAAAGACACATATGTCATCAGTGATGTAATATCTGACATCATCAGCAGAGGATTGCGTGAGTTATAGTTGCCTGCACTAACTATAACGGGGGAATTTCAATGGTTTTTCACGAGTGAAATGTCCAGCTAACTATAACATGTGTGAAACCTATGGTTTTTTAAGTGAATTTGTAAGGTTTTTTAAATGCTAATTCCTAACTATAACGTGTGTGAAACCTATGGTTTTTTCAGTGAATTTGTACGGTTTTTTAAATGCTAAGTTATGTATTTTTTTTTTTTTAAAGTTTTTTCACCGTGCGTGCGCTGTGGGCACTTGTTGCGCTTCGCGCACCAAGCGCCCACGATGCGTTGTTCGTGCCGTGCGCGTACCGTGCGCGCACCCCGCGATTTTTCACAAAAAAAAATATTTATTTTTTTACCCTTGGGGGCCTTCAGTGACCCCCTGACAAAGGCTAGGGGGTCAGGACCTGTCCATCCTGCCCCCTTCTCACGTTTTCCCCCTTTGTTTTTCATTGCCTCAGACTGCGAGAGACAAAATGGCGGCCGACACTTCCTGATTTCGACCGATTCGAATGTTTACTGACATCTAACAACCAATCAGAATTGCGCTCGCGCATGTCACCGTGCGCGTACGGTATGCTTACCGTACGCGCACGGTGCACGCCTATAGATATATATATGCTTTTAACTGCAATTTTCTCAGGAACTAATGAACAGATTTACACCAGACCTGCAAAAGGCACATCCCTGAACTGAGGACTACCTCTCTGCCAAATTTCAAGTAATTCTGTTCAGCCGTTCGGGCTGTAGCTTGGACTAAAGGTCCTATGGAAAAATGCATGGGAAAAACGCGTTTTGGGACCCCCCCTTTTTCTCAGCCCCCGCTTGACGAATCCCCCCGAGACTTTCAGGGAAGGAGGGGAGCGGAGCGCCCCACCTATTTTGAAAATTTCGCGAGGATTCGTCAATCGGTGCCAAAGTTATTCCAAATACAATGTTGCGGATTTCCTATGGAAACACGGTCCTAACTATAACTATCTACTGGCGACCGCCAGTAGATCATAGATATATATATATATATATATATATATATATATATAAATATATTTAAGAGGCAGGGCCATGGTACAGCGCTTTATTTGTATACTAGTCTTGTGAGGTTACATTCTGCTGTGAAGAGTGATGTGGCTTGTTGTAATGCTAAATTCCAGTTTGGGAAGGAGCGTAGTGATAAGTTTGACTTCATCCAGCCTTTGGCCCCTCCTTAAAGCTTTTGGGTTTTCTTGGTTTTTAGATTGTGCTTACCGGATTGCACAGTTGTCTGACTGCAGAAAACCTGTTGTGGGCTTACTAAGGACTTACATGGGATTGAGGGCACCCATTGCTTTCATTGATTTAGCTTTCCTTTCACTCATTCGCCTGCCCCAGATGGTCAATCTGGTGTTTGTTGCTTGTCCCTTCCAAAGACCATTATTACCTCTTTGCCACTTCTTTTGATTGGCTAGCTTCTGTGCTTGCACTGCTTTTTTTCTTCTCTTTTTGGTTAAGCACTTCAAGAGTAAATGTATTCCAGCGGTTTCTTTTATGTACTTCTCTCCCATGCATTGTGTTGATTAGTTGTGACTGTGCTTATCCCCACCTCCTCCATGTTTTGCTCACTCCAGTGTCCTCCCCTGTTGCTTCGTGCTTCTCCCCACACCCTCTCCACGTCGCCGTATTGCTTGTTTCTTCTTTCTACTTCTTCCGTCCATTTTGCCTCTGTCCCTATGCCCTGTGTTGCTCCTTTCACCCACACATTATATGATGCTCCTCCCCCTGTGTTTAATGCATTTGCCAATGCATTTTCTTTACCAATCCAGCATGGAACGACAAAGGCAACAAAAGCACCCATGTTATTTTGTAGGCGTGCGCATGCATGGTGTGCGCACCTATAAAATGACGCAGCTGCCGCGTCCTAGGCACTTTTTCATTTAGCCATGCTGTACAGCATTGGGGATGCCAATGTGTTTTAGACAAACAAAGCCAATGCCCCCAAGATGTCTTTAGCAAACAAGACAGCTACACTCTCTGGTAGGCTTTGAGCTAAAAATAAGTGGTTAAATCTTCAAAGCACAATCATATTATCTAAGGTAGACCGGGGTGAATCAAGGCAGAGATTTGGATTCCTCGGTGTAAATGTATTCCAACTTAACTCCAGGCAGGAAGATCTATTTGGGGGTCCCTTTAGCTGTCTGGAGATCCACAGTACGTCCTGTTAAAGAAGCAGCATAGTGGGTAAGGCCTGGAAAAAAATGTGTGAAGTCCAAAACTTAGAGCAACATCTCAATGATATATTTCCTAATGTTCTCAGTTGTCCTCGGCTCAAGCTTTCTTGGAATTGTACTCTGCACCTGGGCCATGGATGTTGGTGCCAGAGTCAGCTGCAAGATGAAGACTCCTAGGGGCAGGATCATAAGTATGGGAGTTGCCTCCTATCTGGAGTATTGTTGGCCAGTGTCAGATAAGAAGAATAGGGCAAACAATCTGTTTCAGCTACGCAGTGAGACCCTGATGCAAGGATTGCTTTTGCCTCAGGGGAGCAGTGATACTTGGTGCTGACAAGTAGAATTGTGTGTAACTGGTTAAAACAAGCATAAAAAATGCACTAGGTCTTGCCTTTCATTTAGTTAAAGCCATTTGCTTTGCTATACAATACCATTAGCAAAGCAAATGGCTTTAACTTAATCAAAGGTGAGACATATTGCATTTTCAATGCTTGTTTAATCTGTAAGCACTATTTTCACCTACTGCAGGCACAAAATGTTTTCCTGTAACATTGAGCGTACCACGCATGCTTTCACTTTCCTAGCAGCCTGGTACAATGGCGGCCGCTTGTTTGAATAGGTCTCGCATTTACAAGACTTTGAGCTATTGGCATTGCAAAAGGACAATGCCTTTTATTTATGCGGTAATTAGCAAAATAGATAAATAAAAGACATTGTAATTTACAATGCCAAAAGCTTAAACTCTCGCAAATGCAAGATCTATTGCATTGCAAATGTGTGTATCCTCTTTCTACGTGTGCTACGAAATAAGGAATATGCTACTTACCAGTATGCATCTGTTCTTGGCATGTAGAGCTGCAGAGTTGTACACTTAGCATAGATCGCCATCTGGTGTTGGGCCCGGATGTTTGCAGTTTGTTTTTGTTCTTTGGACAGTCTTTGGAAGTCACGAGTTCGGTGACTCCTCCTTCGGTCCGTACTGCGCATGGGCTTCGGCTCCATCCTCAGATTGTTTTTCGCCAGCAGGGAAATGATGGAGCGTAGTAATAACAGTGAGAAACCCATGTGTGTTGTATCTAACTAAGATGGACTGGAACGGATACAGGTAGCCGGGGAGGCGGGTGGGCGTGTACAACTCTGCAGCTCTACATGCCAAGAACAGATGCATACTGGTAAGTAGCATATTCCGTTCGAGGCATATGAGCTGCAGATTGTACACTTAGCATAGATTATATAGCAGTACCCAACCTTAGCGGCGACCACCGGTATCCGTTGCAGCGGTTTGAAAAAGTGTCTTTAGTACAGCCTGGCCCACACTAGCTTGTTGCTTGGAATGCACGTCTACACAGTAATGTTTTGTGAAGGTGTGCGGTGTCGACCATGTGGCTGCTTTGCAGATGTCATCTAAGGGTATATTCCCTAGAAAAGCCATAGAAGCCCCTAACTTTCTAGTAGAGTGGGCTTTAGGTGGAACAGATAATGTTCTTTTTGCCTTTTGATAGCAAATTTGTATGCACTTTACAATCCACCTAGCTATCCCTGACTTAGAGATGGGGTTGCCTTTATGTGGTGGAGAGAAGGAAACAAACAATTGTTTAGTTTTCCTGAAAGGTTGCGTTCTTTGTATGTAGTACAGTAAAGCCCTCTTAACATCAAGGGTGTGTAAGGCCCTTTCTGCAACAGATTGAGGTTGCGAGAAAAAGACAGGTAATTCCACCGATTGATTGAGATGGAAGGGGGAAATGACCTTGGGCAGAAACTTCGGATTTGTACGAAGTATGACCTTGCTGTGATGTATTTGTAAGTAGGGTTCCTGTATAGTGAACGCTTGTATTTCACCAACCCTTCTAAGGGAAGTGATAGCTACGAGGAAAGCTGTTTTCCAGGTGAGGAACTGTAGCTCGCATTTATGCATTGGTTCGAAGGGTGGACCCATTAGCCGTGTAAGAACTACATTTAGATTCCATACAGGGGAAGGTGGTGCCCTGGGAGGAATTACTCGTTTAAGGCCTTCCATAAAGGCTTTAATAGCGGGCACTCTGAACAGTGATAAATGCTGTCTGTTTTGTAGATAGGCAGCGATCGCTGCTAGGTGTAGGCGTATGGATGAATATGCCAGGTTACACCTGTGAAGATGGAGCAGATAGCATATGATGTGCTGTATGGATGCATCTAAAGGGTTTATTGTATTATTACGGCAGTAAATTGCAAATCTTTTCCACTTTGCGGCATAGCATGCTCTAGTGGTAGGACGTCTGGCTTCCATGATGATGTTCATGCAATCAGGGGGAAGGTTAAGATATCCAAATTCTAAGATTTCAGGAGCCAGATCGCAAGGTTGAGCTGAGCGGGGTCCGGGTGCCTGATTTCTCCATGGTTCTGGGTTAGGAGGCATGGGGATAGGTGCAGTTTTTGATGTGGTACCACTGATAGTTGTAGTAGTGTGGTGTACCACGGCTGCCTGGCCCACGTTGGAGCTACTAGAATGAGTGTGAGGGAGTGTTGTTGTAGCTTCCTTACCACTAATGGAATTAGTGGGAGAGGTGGAAAGGCGTATGCAAATCTGCCTGACCAGTTCATCCATATCGCATTGCCCTTGGACAATGGGTGTGGGTATCTGGCGGCGAAGCTTGGGCATTTTTTGTTTTCGTGGGTGGCGAAGAGGTCTATGTGAGGATGCCCCCACTGTTGGAAGAATGGGTGAAGAACTTGTAGATGCAGTTCCCATTCGTGTAGCTGCTGCGTTTGTCTGCTGAGCAGATCTGCCATGGTGTTTTGTACGCCTGGAACGTGCTGCGCTAGGAGAAAGATGTTTTGGGGAATTGCCCATCTCCATATGCTCTGGGCTAAGCGGGAGAGCTGGGGAGAGTGTGTCCCCCCCTGTTTTTGGATATAATACATTGCAGTCATGTTGTCTGTGCGAATGAGGACTGCTTTGCCTGAAATCTGTTTTTGGAAAGATTTTAGGGCTAGAAAGATCGCCAAGAGCTCCAGATGGTTGATGTGGAGCGATTTTTGCTGTGGCGTCCATAGACCTTGCATTGTGAGGTGTAGGAGGTGCGCTCCCCAGCCGGAGAGCGATGCGTCCGCTGTTAGAATCACCTGAGGAACCGGGTCCAGGAACGGCCGCCCCTTGGAAAGGTTTGTGGTGTTCCACCACTGCAGAGAGTGATGTGTGCGGCCGTCCACCAACACCAGATCCGTCAGCTGACCCTGGGCCTGGTTCCACTGTTGTGCTAGGCACTCTTGAAGTGGACGCATGTGGAGTCTTGCATGGGGCACTATGAAAATGCAAGACGCCATCATTCCTATGAGCTTCATAAACACTCCTGCTGGAAGAGAGTGTTGAGGAAGGAATGTTTTGCGTAAGGCTTGAATGCTTGTGATTCTGGCTGAGTTTGGATAGGCAATACCCTTGGAGGTGTCTATAGTGGCCCCGAGATATTGCTTTGTGTGAGATGGTATGAGGTGGGACTTTTGGTAGTTCACCATGAAGCCTAGCTGGTGGAGCAGTTGAATGGTGCTGTTTGTATGTTGCACACATTGGTGGTGGGACGCGGCTTTTATGAGCCAGTCGTCTAAGTAAGGGAAGACGTGAATATGTTGACGTCTGAGGTGTGCTGCTACTACCGCTAGGCATTTGGTAAACACCCGTGGTGCGGTGGTGACCCCGAAGGGGAGAACCGTGAATTGGTAATGCTGCCCGTCCACCACGAACCTGAGGTACTTCCTGTGAGAGGGGTGTATTGGAATGTGAAAGTATGCGTCTTTCAGATCCAAGGTAGTGAGAAAGTCTCCCTGACAGAGGAGCGGGAGGACTTGTTGTAGGGTGACCATGTGGAAATGGTCTGAATGTATGTAGGCATTTAGAGGCCGGAGGTCCAGAATGGGCCTGAGGGTCCCGTCTTTCTTTGGTATTAAGAAATATAGGGAGTAGACCCCTAGATTTTGTTGATTGACGGGGACCTGCTCTATAGCGTGTTTTTGGAGGAGGGAGATTACCTCCTGTTTGAGCAGTGTGGAATGTTCTTGAGACATTGGACGGTGCCTTGGTGGGATATTGGGTGGGGTAGATGTTAGCTCGAGACAGTACCCTGACCGAATGATTTGGGTCACCCATTTGTCCGATGTTATGGACTCCCATGTGTGGATAAAGTTTTGTAGCCTGCCCCCGACCGGAGTGGGATGGTCTGGGGGGAGCGGAGGGAAGTCATTGTGCGGGTGGGGTGGCAGAACGGGTGTTGTTAGTTTTGCCCCTGCCCTTATTGTTGGTGCCTCTGTAACCACCCCTTTGATTGCCCTTTGAAAAGGTATTTTGAGGAGGGGACTTGTAGGAGGTAGAGGCGCTATCGGTGGAGAAGCCTCTGCCTGTGCCACGAAAGGATGAGCGTCGAAAGGAACGTTTAGTGGCTTGCGTTTGGAGTGCCCCCATAGACTTTGCTGTGTCTGTGTCCTTTTTCATCTTTTCCAACGCTTCGTCCACCTTTGGCCCAAAGAGAGTTTGTTGGTCAAAGGGGTGATGGACGCCTGGACTTCAGGCTTGAACCCTGAGATCCTGAGCCAGGCATGGCGACGAAGCAGGACACTGGTATTTATGGCTCTAGAAGCGGTGTCGGCTGCATCGAGGGCACACTTAATGGAGGTGTTTGTAATTAGTTTACCCTCCTGTATCAGGTCATGAGCCTTGCGCTTGTGTTTTTCTGGAAGGTGCTGCATAAGAGCCTCAAGTTCGTCGTAGTGTGCTCTGTCATAGCGCGCAAATAGTGCTTGTGTATTTGCAATGCGCCACATGTTTGCAGCTTGGGAGGCGGTGCGTTTGCCAGACGCGTCTAAAAGTTTAGATTCCTTGTCTGGCGGTGGGGCTTCTCCTGAGGACTGGGAGTTAGCCCGCTTTCTAGCTGTGGAGACAACTAGGGAATCTAAGGGAGCAGGGCCCTTAATGTATGCAGGGTCTGTGGGTGCCGCCTTGTACTTTTTCTCTATTCTAGGGTTCAGTACCCTGGCCCTGACAGGGTCTTTGAACACCTCTGCAGCATGCTTGGTGACACCCTTAAGCATGGGCAAAATAGACGTGGATTTGTCCTGAATGTCAAATGTGTCCAGTAGGAAGTCATCTTCCACTGGTTCGCTGTGCATGTCCACCCCATGGTAGTGTGCTGCTCTCTGCACTAAGTGATGGAACCCTAAGGAGTCCTCTGGGGGAGACGGCCTAGATGGGTATAGGTCGTCCTGAGGCATATCAGGTATGTCAGGGTTGTGGTAGTCTTCCCATGGGTCTGGGGTCCCTGGTGGAGTGGGGTCCATTGGGGCGTCCGCCGGGTCATAATCCGGGTCCCCGTCATCCGGATCTGGGGACGGGGTCGGGGAGTAATGAGGTAAAGGTGGCGGAGACCTGGGAGGGGGAGGGGGTGGAGGAGGTGGAGGAGGCTGAGGAGGAGGTAGTGGGGAGGGCACTCTGAGGGGAGAAGTAGCAGAGTCCTTCCGTTTGGGTGGTGGAGGAGGAGCCGGAGTGTCAAGGCGTCTTTTCTTGACAAGTAAAGTCAATAGCCCAGTCTTTGGATCTTTAGATAGAGTCTTTTGCAAAGGGTCTGGTGTAAACAGGGCCAGTGGCGTTGAATCGTCCGCTGGCGCCGATGATTTCGGAGCCGAGGGCTTCGATGGTTTCTGTGCCTTTTTTGGGGCCTCCGGTGTTTTCGGCGTCGAAGGAGTTTTCGGCGCCGGAGCGTCGGTGCCGACAGATTTTTGTTTGTGTTTGGTCGGCACTGAGAGTCCAGGCTTCGGCACCGGTGGCTTCGGAGTCGAGCTGGGTATTACTTTCTTCGGTGCCGGATGCTGTTTTTCGGCACCAGGCGTCGGCTGGCTCGAGCCCGAGCTGCCGTGAGACTTTTGGGGCTTCGACACCGGGCCCGAAGGTGGGGTGATAGAAGCTTTTTGCTTGGTTTTACCCAGGCCTGCAGGCGAGGGTGTAACCTGAGTCTCTTTGGTTTTGGGCGCGGGGGTGGGAGGGGGTACAGTACTCACGACCCGCTGCACCGGTGTGATGTCCTCCACGTCGGAGTCGTCGGCCTCGGAAGCGCTGACGACGTCGTCCTCCTGCTCGGTGTGTAGTTGCCCCGAAGCTTCGGCGCCGTCTCCGAAGATGTCCGGTGGAGCTGCGGAGGATGAGTGCGCCATGGTGCGTCGAGCTCTTCGATCCCGGATGGTCTTCTTTGATCGAAAAGACTTACAGGCGGGGCAGTCTCTAGCCTTGTGTTCTGGAGAGAGGCAAAGGTTACACACCTGATGGAGGTCGGTGTGGGGAAATTTAGACCCACATTTTGGGCACTTTTTGAACTGAGTCCTTTCCATCGGCCGGGACCGGAGTCGAGGAGGGCCCGAAGGCCGGTGCCGATGTACGGGATGGAGAAAAGTGCCGCTTCGAGAGATGAAGATGATGAAGAAAACTCGAAGAAACGAGGATTTTCCGTCGAGGCTGGAACCGTAGAAGTTCGAAGCCGGAGCACGAAGTATCACATCCGAGCCCGATGGCGGAAAAAAACAATCTGAGGATGGAGCCGAAGCCCATGCGCAGTACGGAGTCACCGAACTCGTGACTTCCAAAGACTGTCCAAAGAACAAAAACAAACTGCAAACATCCGGGCCCAACACCAGATGGCGATCTATGCTAAGTGTACAATCTGCAGCTCATATGCCTCGAACACATATTTCTCCCTGTTACACCTCACCTGGGAAGGCGTAGCATTTTGACGCATTCCCAGGTTTGCTTCTGTAAGTAAATCTGGGAATGCATCAAAAA
Source organism: Triturus cristatus (assembly GCF_964204655.1). Lineage (NCBI taxonomy): Eukaryota > Metazoa > Chordata > Amphibia > Caudata > Salamandridae > Triturus > Triturus cristatus. Next base: position 501,907,606 of record NC_140585.1, read on the forward strand.
CCATGGGTGGATGCATGGGAACACCCATGCTCTGCTCATGGAATGCCTTCCCAGGGCAGAATAATGCATCACATGGCATGACGCAAAAAGCGACACAAGCTCTTCATAAATCTGGGTCGTTATCTAAATTGTTTCATAAAAACATAGTAGTTCATCAGTCAACACATTGGTTGAGGGCGAACCACTTTTCCAAGCCTACTAAGGTACACATTATGCATATGCGTAATTGCTAGTAACTGGTGACTTCGTACAGCTTTTTAATTGTGGATCCTATCGCTTAACCCCATCTTCTCTACGTTTAGAAAGACATGTTAGGTAACAACTAGTTCATCCCAAATATTGTTATAACTGGAATACAGGCATAAGATCTGCCAATATGTGTAATGCATGGCATGGCTAAAAGTGATTAAATAATCCCTCCATCCACACATCAATAGAAGGAGTGCCTTGAATGGAAATCCAGACCAAAGATTAGCAAATATGACAATAACACCAGCCCAGATCTCCATTTTAGAAGAGTTGAGCATAAGTGATTAGAGAGCCATCCAGTGGCACATGATAGTGAAACAATCAGCGATGCTTGATTGGAGGGGGGTCGAGAAGGTGGTAAAGATTTGTGTGTTGATCCTGTGAAAATTCTTGGGAAATCCAAATGAGGGTATAATATCACTATGGCTGCAGAGAAAGAATGGTAGTGGGCCTAAGACTACACCTTGTAGGATGCCAACAGGAAAAGAGATGAGCGGGATACATTTGGAGTCCCATACCACAAAGAAGAAGAAGACAGAGAGGTATGATATGGACCACTGTAGAGAAGGCCATGTGATTGGATGTTGTGGAGAGAGGAAAGTAATGTGGGATGATCTACAGTATAAAGTGCTGCTGATAAATCAAGAAGTAGACAGACAGATGAGAGATTGCTGTGGACACTGATGGCACAGAATCTGAACTGGATGGAGTAAGGCATCAAATTACAAGAATGGTAATAACATGCCAGTGATGGAAATGACATATCAATCAATACCATCACATGACAGTAAAAGTCATCACATGGCAGTGAATGTCAACACATGCCAGCAATGGGCACCGCATGGCAGGATAGGCCGTCACATGTGAGCAGTGGGATGTCTGAGATGGCCATCCTAGGCGAGATATGTCCATCATAAGGCAGCGATGGCTATCCTATTCCACCGAGAATCACGGTCAAAAGCTGCCTCACAATCACAAGCATTGGCAGACTTTCAAACACACGCGGAGTAGAATGGGGATGACGATACCTTGTCCAGACCATCGGAGCACCCATGCCGATATCCAACTTTCAACCACAGGCATTGGGAATACTGGGAAATGGCTAAAGGGAGAGGGCAGAATGCCATTCTTGTAGTCTGCTGAGTCCCTTTAGTAACTGAGTAGAGAGTGCGTGAATCCTTGGGCACGGGTCTTTCTTCAGACTCGTCTGTCTCCTTGCTAAGAGTGAACTGCCTTGTCCAATCCCTCCTCCCCCAACCACTTCCTGCCTCTGACATCTTCCCAGGAAGTGGCAGCGCCCACTGGAGTTGGATGACCTGCAGCCCTTGCACTTTCCGCAGGGTGCGAGCTCCTGCGCCGCACCCAGAATCAGAGTGCACCGTAATTGGCAGCAGTGAGCTGAACGGGTAGCTGGCAGAAGTGAGCTGAACGGGTAGCTGGCAGGAGTGAGCCTAACGGGTAGTTGGCAGGAGTGAGCCTAACGGGTAGTTGGCAGGAGTGAGCTGAACGGCAATGAGTGATTTTCTTATTCTACTCACTGAGTTCAGTCTCGGTTCCCACCTGTGACCCCCCGGTGGCTGAATCTGAGTCTGTCAGGCAGTGCTTAATTTGTGCCGGTGCTTTCCGGTGCTTAGCACCGGCACTTATTTATCAGGGCCGGGTCTACATAATACCAAGCATCTGCAACTATGACTCTGCACGACACGTCATATGTCAGGCAATGTAAATGTGGGTAGACATTCAGTATCTAAAACTAATTTAGCTCTGGCTCAGACTCGCGCGCGCAGACCGCCCGACTCATTTTATTTATTTCAATGACGATCATGCGATGCGCATTTCAAATGTGTTTTAGGCGGCAGGCGGCGGGCGGCGGGCTGCGGCCGTAGGCGTTGCTGCCAATGGGAGGGCTGGGAGACACTCATTGGGCAGGGGGCTGTATTGCGAGTGGAGAGCTGTGCGTGCGTAGATTTTTTTCAAAGTGCCACGCCCAAGGCGCACCCGCACGCACCGTCCCCACCGTCGAGTTTAATTTTTTTGCATATTTATATAGCGCGAACTCGACCCGAAGGTATTGGAGCGCTGTACTACATGAGCACCGTATTTACATTACATATTCAGGCACGGGGAGATGAAGTGATTTGCCACGAATCACAGGATGTGGACGTGACCCCGAGGCTCGAACCCTGGTTTCCTGCACCCAGGATGTGGACGCGACCCCGAAGCTCGAACCCTGGTTTCCTGCACCAGAGGCGGCAGCTCTAGCCGACGGACCACAGCCTCTCCCCAGTCGAGTGCAGGCAGTAGCAGGCCTAGGCCGCCTATTGAATTAAGCCAGGCAGGCCAGTGCCCGGCTGCCCACCACCACCAGCAGTATCTGTAAGTAGCAACGCTGCTTTTTTGGGGGGTGAGAGCGTGAAGGGTGGTGTCACACTGTCTGCAAAGATCAGGTGGTAGGCTAGCTCCGGCTCGGCAATGAAGTCCGGTGTAATGGGGTTAATCGTTAGGACATAAGACCATGGCGGAAGGCGACAAATCCTTTCTTTGACAAAGGTAACCTTTGCCTACTGTCCTGCTGCGTGGATATTTCTTTTTCTATGCAGCGCAGGAGAAAAGAAGTTTGTTTATTCCTATTCATCTTTCCAGACCCCTGCAGCTGCTTATCACATCAGGCTGTGACACAAAGTTTGACTCATTGAGTAGGTAAGAGAGTGTGTTACTAGTTGTTTTTCTTTTTAATATCTGCACATGCCCAGCAGAACACATACTTCGTGGGCGCTTCATTTAAACAGTTACAGTTTTTATCATTATCGTGGCCGATGCAGGACAACAATAAGACAATGCAAAATGCCCAGATAACGCTGGTGATTAATGATCCTGCTGGAGAGCAATCATTTGTCTGTTGGTAGTTTTTAAATGCAGATGAACTGTATTTTATGTGGAAGCTCAGTGGGTTACTGCTTTTGTTACAGAGATCCTTGTGCTACTTGCAGTTCAGAAGTTACAATCCTAACATAGTACAGTGACCAATGAATTGTCACCAAAGAGCTGCAAACAAACATGAATGGGATAGTTACAACTTCGCTTTTTGTGTTTTGTGATATAGTTAGAACTTCCCCAGTCTTTCATTATTCTAATGTTGCTAAAAAGAGTATGTTTGAGCAGATATACATTTTTATCAGTAAAGCTGACCCCCATGGAATACTCTTTGAATCCTAAGGTTGTGTTTCCCCAGACCAAACCCTCTTAAAATATCTGGCTCACCAGTATGGATGACATGTGATTCATACACCTTGTAATCCTCAATGGCTTATGTGACATTCCCTGTAGACAGATTTACATACTTGTATGATTCATTGTCTCTGTATAAAGTGTGCATGGTGTAAAGTACTGACACACACTACACTGATATGAGTAACGCTATACAACAAATGAAATGCATATGAGAAAGGGGCTACGTAAAGATGAGGGGCACTGGTGGAGGGTGGCAGTGAGGGAATCCGAGGAGGTCAATGTCGGGGCACTGTTGGAAGGTGTTAGTAAAGGTTATTGGTGTGGCGCCAAAAAAGACTTTCGCATCAGCGCAGAAGCCGGCCGTATCATGGCCTTTCTGTTTTTGTTTATTTAATTAGCAGTCGAGTCATAAGGGCTACTGTGGAACATACTTTAAAGTGCATGCTAATTATATTTACTGCTATATTCAATGTTTTAAGTTTGAAGGTGATTTTACTAATGTTTTGACTGGGAAAAATGAAAGTGAAGCCCGATGGTGCCTGATATGGGCCCAAGGTCAGCTGTGAGATAAGGTGCACTGGAGAGGAGTAGTGGATAATCAAGCCTGTAAGGGAGTGTGTTGCAGAGTAAGGGGTCAGGTGGAGGTAGCAATGAAGAGGGATTCTTACTGAAGGCTCGCACAGAGGGGGCCCGAGAAGTGTCACTTGCCCGATACACCTCAGAAACCTCCTCTTCCCATCAAAGGGACATTACATTGAAAAAACACTTTTTGAGAGTGATAACATTGAGAAAGAGACTTGGAAAAGAGTGCGTTTTACTGCACCTTACAAGACTAAGAAGAGATAAAGGAGAGCCCTGAAGCAAGCCTGCCCAGACATATATGCGACAAATCGAGCCTACAGTGGCCCACCCAAATGCACCCTTGGCCCACCCAAATAAAAATTCCTGGAGCCGGGCCTGTTGCCCTTCATCCAGCCTTCTCCTGTCCCGGGCCGGGCAGTGGCAGACTACGTTAAGGTTTAATCGTTTTTCTGACTCCGCACTTGCATTTACTTTGTCAAGCTGTTTGCACCTTCTTACATACACGAGAGAGATTATCACTCTGTCAGCAACTTAATTCTTAGAATCTGTGCAGCAACCTCCGACCCATCGGCCGCACATGCGCAAGCACCTTGGCTCGTGGGCACCTTTCCTCGTGGGGGCTGCTCACACAAAGTCCAGTTTTGGGATCGAGAGGACAAAAGGTGACAGAATGTGGTGGTGCCCTAGGCCCACACATTTAGAAAATTCTCCCTTGATAATTCTAGTTTCGCTGTGCCCTAGTTTGTGATGTCTGGGAAAAAAAGTGAAACCGGCTTGATAGATTTATTGAAGCTGGAAGAGACCGCTTTACTCAGTGGCCCAGGGGCTTCCAAAACATCGCCACAAGCCCCATGCCTTTGACAGCGTCCCCTTAAGCAGGGTGCTATTTTAACACCAGGCCATGTACGTGTTTCTCAGACAGAAACTTACTTATTATTCCGGGGTCTCAAGACATGGATGAATTGGGTGGGGGGCTCACTGAAAGCTTGTAAAAGTTTATTACACTTCCTCTCGGAAACAGAACAAAAATAAATATATAGAGATGAAGAGGCCAAAGTTCACACAGGAGAGGCTGAGCTTTGCAAAAGGGGAGGGAGCACCTTTTCACAGGCTCCCTTTCCAATGTGTCACGTTTGTTAGAAAATGCTAATGCCATCATGCAAGAAGGGGTTAGAGAAGCATGCCCTCGTGAGAAGATGCAGTGATCACATTCTTTCCCTGCTCATTTCACTTCCTAAAATTCAGGGACAAACAAAAAAAACACACAACTGTTATCTGTAGCACTGTTTTAGTTTGGATGTTTAGAAAAGAAAGGGTCAGCTGCTGTGCAACTTAAGCAGGCTGTGTGCCTCTGACCTCTGTATGTTCATGGATCCTTGTGGGAAAATTTAGGATTTTAAACTGTTTTGCAGCTGGCAAATATGTTTTAACTTAGCAGTATTTTGTTACTGTTTATGATTGACTACCTTTAAAGCACACAAAATCAACCAAGTGAAAAAAGATCTATGAATCAAATACACTAAGTTTAAAAAAAATGGCATGGTTAGGACAAAAATGTAATTTGCATGACTGCCCATGTGCCCTGCCAGACCTGCATGCCCGACCTGCATTCCTGGGTTTCTGACTTTTGTCATGACACACACTAATCCCATGTGTGTAAATTGCCTGAGTAACAATATTTTGACAATAATATGTTCTGGACCCGGTCCTGAACTGGGAGGGGTGCACCAAGCATACTGTCCCTATTGTGGGTTTACTAGTTTCATGCCTCAAGCGAGTGCGGAAATGGCAGCATGCCATGATTGGTGAATTACAGTAGCAGGTCTGTACCTGTGAGGGGTGAATACACACTTGAAGCTCAGTCGTGTGAAGTTCTGCTGCTCACGATGACTCTGGAGTCCTGAAAACAACATTCTATGCTTTGTGCATGTTTGTATATGTGTGTGGGTTGTTGTGCATCTGTTGTTTTCAATGTTATAGGATGCCATGCACAAGTGATACAAGACCACAAGTTAGGGTGCCCAGAGCATCGAGACACGCTTCTTGCACTCCCAATGTTATTTATGGCCCTGGAGAGCCCTACTGGGTGTATGTCAATTGGCGGTCACGCTGTCCCGATGCCTTAAAAGTATACACCTCGGCTCGATCAGACCGCTGACGTGCGTTCTGTCACTGAAAAATCCAAAAAACAGACCAGTTTGTAGGCACAACATTAACATAAAGCAAAGCTAGACTGATAAGCACAAATATGAACAGCATGTCTGCAGGATAAGTTAACTAAGAGACTCTTATGTCTCATCTGTGCTCTGCTGGGGCAAGAAAGTGGAGCATCGATGAGAGACAAGGACTATTATGGCACATTATGTGTTCTGATTGGTTTAAACTGTGTTTGACTTCAATTCCTGGTGGTTCACGGGAAAGATAGTTTTCTGTTAAATGTTGAAGCTGCTGTAGTCAAAATAAAGGGAGAAAGATGAGCACAACCTCGCCTCCAGTCCTGACATAAGATTGGCTGGGAGCAGCTATATGATGGTTTACATACACAGACAGCAACGGATATATATGATCTCAGATCATGGCTATTATAGGAGTCCTCTCAGTCACTGAGATGCATGACGTGGAATGTGAGATGCCTTAGCAATCCTGAGATGATCATACTGGTTCTGACACACCTGGACAGGCACAGACATTACTCTCACTTCTCGTGAGTAATCCAGTGCTTGACGGTAAAGCCCCCTAATGATCGCAGGAAGTGATGACAGCCCGCGTAAACAGCTTGTGCATGACATCCTGAGAAAAGAAAGGCGAGAGAGCGGGAGACTCTGACCCTTTGCTCAGCAGCTCAGGAGTTGAGTAAATGGAGTGAGGCAGTTGTGAATGAAAGCCTGAGTTTCATTCATCCCATATGCCCATATGTACCTGGGAAGAGAAAGGACAAGAAGAACAGAGAGCTGAACGGGTTATTTTGGTCTCTTACGGCCACAATCCTGAGGTGCTGAGGTGCATTCTACAGTAGTAGGGAGTATTCCTGCCTTTTATAAGGGGCCGGCTTGGCTTCTGGTCATGTCATCAAGTCCAATTCCTGCCCATTTGGCATCACTGTTTTCATTTCACAGCATCTCTCTGTCTTGCGCATTTTCCCCTGTGGCACACTGGGCATTCTCCGTCCGGTGTTAGATGTGATAATCCAGACATCCAATAAATCCGACCGCGAGGTGTTCGAATTTATCGGAGGTGAAAATTATCACCTATGCTAGTAAACTGACTTTTGCGGGAACATGTAAATGTTGGTGCTTGCTTAGTTACTGCACGAGCACCAACATTTCCCATAGACTCCCAGGAAACACCAGACCTTTTGTGAAAGGTACTATCTTTATTGCACATGGTAATGTAGGTTGTCAGGAAGGCAGAGCACCAGTGCAGCAAGCAATGATTTATTTAACAGCAACTGACTGTTGCTAACTTGCTTCCCTCTTGTCAAAAGAATGAAAGGAATCTCTTAAAAGTCAGATAATATTTTGACATGGTAATGATGGAGTGCCAGCATCACTTTTGTTACGAAAAGGCTATCTTTAGCCAACCAACACACTCACAAAGATGGTGTCTTGAATTTGTTGCGGTGAAAGATAACTGGTGGACCAAAGTGTAGGGATGGTTGTCTGTGTGATACAGAACTACATTTGGAAACGCCAGTTAAGGTCCATGTGTTTTTACTATTCTGAATTTCTAATAAATGCACATATATTGCTCCAGGGGAGTAAGTTATAATAACAAGCCCAATTGGTAATCATCTTTATTGACTTGTTTCTCTAAAATTGTTTACTTGAACGGAATACTCTACCATTTATGAATCAAACCCCCTTCGGCCACTGGAAGTGACAAAGTGGCTCATTCAAGTGTATTGCATGTTTTTATTCAATTTTTCTGTTTAGAGTGATTTCAGAACATTTTGATTTATTTTGACGCATAAGATATGTAATAGTTGTATCTTCAAACTCATGATACAATTAGTCTCTGTTAAAAATGGCATATCCCAGTATTGTTCTTTCCCAAAATCGGCACATAGAGCACTAGAATTTTTCAAGTGTCTCTTTCCAACGCATTAGTCGTTTTAGCTAATTTATTCCAAAATTGTGCTTTAAATGCACTTTTGATTTAAACTTCTTCAAAATGTTCAGAGGGCAGGGGAACCTCCTATCAAATCCTTACTTGCGGGATGGCTCCCTTGCTTAAATTCAGATCGGGTATTACATCTGACTTTCAGCAGTGCCAGTTGAGGATGTGGGCGGAGCCGATAGTTTTTGGGTGGAGCCAGTAGAGAAAGTGGGTGGAGCCAGGGAGGAAGTGGGTGTGGCCTCCCGAAAAATTTTGAGCACCTGGACTTCATATTTTACAAATTAAGCACTGCTGTCAGGGGGGCCTGGGACCTCTGAGGCACTCACTGCATGTGCTGGGCGCTGGCAACGAAGCACCCCGAACACTGACAGATCTGCCAATATTTGTATTCCTTCCCAATCTATGAGAATTTTGGGCCTAAATACGCAAAATGGTAATGAAATTTTACCTGAAACATACTGTATTTGTGTTCTCTATGACGGCTCGTTAAAATATGTATCTACACAGTGCACACAAACATATTCCTGGTGCAAAAACGAAACGAAGAGAATTTAAAAGTAATACGTATGGCCTGTGAAAAAAAACAGAGAACAAAAAGGAAATGGCTGAACACAAAACAAACTAAGCAAAACGTCCCTGTTATTAAATGTACTACATAAATGAATAAACGCATACATAGAAATACCATTAAACACAGCTATGTTTGCCAAAAAATAATAACCATGAATTACGCTGTTGTGAAATGATCGCACTGCACTTTAGGGCGATACAATTCAGCTTAGAGTAAACACTTTCTCAGAGACTACTCATTCGCAGAGGGACAGCATGGGAACTGATGTTTATCACGATGAACAATATTTGTTTTAATTTTAGGAATGCAAGGAGGATATATATCCGCTCTTGGGAGCTAAAGTATACCTAAATTAGTGAAAGGAAACAAAAAAAAAGTTCTACTTAATCAGTCGTATGCTTTACCCCACAAAAGAGTAATATACAGTTCAATAATATTGTGAAAAGTGAAAAGCCACGCTTAAGTGCTTAGGGCCAGATTTAAACCTGTTCTGCCTGAAGGTATTACAGACGTGCAGAAAGTTGGCACCTGAGCAAGGATCGCCTCGGAACTCTTCAGCAAAATCAGAATATCAGTCATGACTGAGAAGGGCAGAGGAAGAGCCAGAGTTCTGTACTTACACTGCCAGGTTCTTTATACTGTCATTCTTGCACCTACAGTGCACAGAAAGACTCCACCACATCGGCATCCACGGGGACACGCTCAGATGGATCACCTCCTTCCTCAGCAGATGAACCCAGAGGATCCACCTCTCACCTTTCACCTCTGACCCAAGGAGATCACCTGTGGTGTTCCCCAGGGCTCATTCCTCAGCTCCACGTTCTTCAATGCACAAAGATCCCCTCTGGCCAACATCGTCAGATCCCACGGTCTCAACATAATATCCTACTCAGATGACACCCAACTCATCCTCTCACTCACCAACGCCCCCACCATCACCAAAACCAACTTCCACAGATGCATGACAAATGTCGTTGACTGGATGAAGAGCAAAAGTCTCAGCTGAACACAGACAAGACGGAAGTACTGATCTATGGCAACAGCAGCAACACATGGAATGACTCCTGGTGACCATCAGATCCAGGACCCGCACCCACTCCCTCCAACCACGCCTGAAACCTCAGAATCATCATTGACAACAAGCTCTGTATGAAATCCCAGATCAAACCTGTCTCCTCTGCCTGCTTCCTCACTCTGTGCATACTACATAAGATCTTCAAGTGGCTTGCCTACACACGAGACACACTGTGACACAAGCCCTCATCACCAGCCGACTGGACTACAGCAACGACCTCTAGATAGTAGTCACCACACATCTTTTACAGAGACTTCAGACCATACAGAACACCGCTGCCAGACTCATCCTCGGCCTGCCCAGATGAACCTACATCACACCCCACCTCAGGAAACTCCCTGGCTCCCAGTACAGAAGAGATGCCAATTCAAGCTGCTGACCCATGCACACAAAGCTCTACACAACCAAGGACCCACCTACATTAACCACTGTCTGAACCTCCACCAACTATCAATAGGACTACGCTTTGCCTCCCTTTCACTTGCCCATACTCCCTGCATCTTCCCAAGCAGAAGTAAAGGACACTCCTTCTCCCACATCGCAGCAAAGACCTGGACAACCTCCCCACACACCTCTAGACCATCACTTCACTTCTGTAACTCCGAATAGCCCTGGCTGTTCAAGCGCCTGGATACCCTATCGGGTGATTAGCTGCGCTTTATAAATCCTGATTGATTAATTGAGAAAGCCTGTAGGCAACTTGGAGAATAAAAAATAATAACAAGGTGGTGCCACACTGCCTGTTTTTAGGTCTTGCCTGCCAACAGAACATGTGCTTTCTCTGTGAGGGGTATTGTTTACAATGAAGGGCTGAGAGCACACCTATTGCTAACTATTCCTTGGCGTCATTGTCTCTCTTCTTTTGTTCCTCCTAATTAGCTAGCACATGCCATGCATCACTTCCTTTTTTCTGTGGAGCATGAACCAAGCCCCGATTGCTTTTTCCTGAATGAGTGGCCATCTGCTGCTCGTGCTGTGATTGAGGTACTATTTCTTCTTTACCTCCCACCCCCCCTTCTCAGTGGTGCTTCTTCCCCCTCCCATCCACCCTTTCTCTATGTTGCTTCTTCACCCTTGCACCCACCCACCCCTTCTCCATGTAGCTTCTGCTACTTCCATCTACTCCCACTCCTTTCTCCCATCCTTGCTTTGGCTGTCCCAATCGAAAAAAGTCATATGACGAGGTCACAGCACTGATTGCGTCATAGCACTTTTTTTTTCAAACTCTACTTTTAGCCATGTTGCATAGCCACATTGCTGTACAACATGGCTAAAAGACACTGACAAAGTCACTAGCTCTCACCTAGTCAAGACCTATTGGCTTTGTCAATGCTTGTTCTCTTTTAGATATCCCTTCTTCTCCCCCAGAGCAAACAGAGCTGTGTGGTTGTGGCTGCCAATTTGTCTGGAATTGGAAGAAATCAATTTTTGTGAAATTTGCTGAGCGCAAACCGGCCACTGCTGCATAAAATCTAATTCAATTGTAAGGGTTTTATTAAGCGCATGGCTACCCAACTGGCTTCCCAGCGCTAAGGTACATTAGGCATGGCTCTGAGATATTAGGCAAATAGATGGGTCTTAAATTGTTCCCTAAAGCCGGGTAGATTTGAATTTAATCTGAGAATAGGTGGCAAGGCGTTTCACAGTTTAGGGGCAAGAAAAGCAAAGGAGTGCCCCACACATCTAGCATTTTCACCCTATAGGTGAAAAGACGGTGCAGGCTTCAAGATATGGGTGCTCTATTTGCCTGATAACGGCTGATCCTCCGATGGAGAATGTGAGGTCCCGTCTTATGTCTTGCGCGATGAATCATACACAATGCTTTAAACTGAATCCTCTTGCTAACGAGCAGTCAAAGTAGAGTGGTAAGTGCCAGAGAGGCAGTCTGAAACTTGGGTAAACCCAAGAGGATTCAAGCTGCGACATTCTGCATTACCTGAAGTCTTTTGATGACTGAGAGTGGACTCCCCAAATAGAAGGAGTTTCCATAGTCAAGGAGAGTTAGAATAAGGCCTTGAACTACCACTCTCCGGACGGTGAGAGGGAGCCAACTAAGTGTTTTCCGGAGGGCTCATAAAAGGCCAAAACAGCTGGAAGATAACTTCCTGGCCTGGTCACCCATGGTGAGCTTGCTGTCAAGTGTGACCTGCAGGCTTTTTACTTTTGCCTTGGGGAAGGGACGATCGCCCAAAGAGGAAGGCCAGCTAAGCTGGTCTCAGAGTGACAGGTTGTTGCCAATCACCAAGATCGCAGTTTTTTCTCCAGACAATTTGCAGCCATCCAGTCAGGAGCATGCCATAGGCAGACATTGAGTTGCTGTGAGACAATTACTGTGTAGGGAGTTAGGGAGACAATAATCTGTGTGTCGTCCTCATAGGACAACATAGAGAAATATAAGGAGCAGATTATGTCTGACAAAGGACGGACATACAGATTAAAAAGTGTCGGGCTCAAAGAGGAGCCTTGCAGAACACCGCATTTCAAATAATGGGTGGCTGAAAGAATTGTCCTTTCGCTGACTTGAAAGCTATGTTTATTTAAAAAAGAGGAGAGACATTTTAATGCTGAACCCGTAATCCCTGCCTCTTCCAACCTCTGTAAGGGACCTAAGATGCCAATATAATTGCACAAGAATATTGATTTGACTTTTTGTGGCACACTTAGCACCTAAGTAAAGCATAGAATTTATTTTGGTGCTGAACTGCATCACAGGAGTTGCTATGGACACCAGCACGCTTGTTGATCTTGCTGCTATTGCTCATATAAGCATGCTAAAGAGGGCACTGTTGGGGTACATGCAGTACCTTTTTGAGCTTTGTTGTTTGAAATCACAAAATGTACATGCAAAACTAATACAAGGGCAATTTTGTCACTCCTTGGAATGAACACAAGCCAAAAGTGTGCAGAATTATCACAGTCATAAGTGACACCTGTCAGGAATTACCATCAAAGTGTCAGTTGATGAATTTAAACTGATATTCTAAAGCCCCACAGGCTCATAACTTTGGAGAATTCACAAACATTTGCTATACCTTCTCACACTCCCCTGCACATTCATATCCCAGACGATAGTGTCAGTAATGCTCAGGGATGCACCGCTCATCCGAGGAGATGCATCAGTCCCACTCTGGGATACAGCAGAGAAGAAGTGTCAGTTCTGCTGACAAGCACCTTAGACCCACTTCCAACTTGGCAGGGTAGCACACCTTGGCAGGGTAGACTCACAAATAGCAGAGTCCAGGTGCAGTGGTTTGAAGCCTGGTATGTCCCTGAGGCTTCAGACCAAGAAGCCAGTCATCTAGCCCTTTGAGTCACTCTGGGTGCTGGGGTCAAGTGACGCAGGTCCAGTCCTTCTCACCCAGTCAAGATGGCAGCAGTCAGCAGATCAGCAGAGCAAAGCAAGAGTCCAACATAGTGCAGGCCAGAAGAGTGTCAGTCCTTCAGCAGCAGAGCAGTCCTTCCTTTGGGCAGAGTATCCACAGGTCCAAAAGTGTACTGACGTGGTGGTGTCTGAGGTCTGGTACTTCTACCCAGTGGTGCCTTTAAAGTGAGGGAGATTTCAAAGACAGGCCTTTGAAGTTCATAGAGGCCCTGCCCTTCCTGCCCTGGCTCGAGACTCACTACAGCTGGGTATGCAGCCCATTGAGAGGGGATAGGACACAGACTTTTAAGGTGTAAGTGAGGCTGGGTCCAGCTCCTCCCTCCAATCCTGCCAGGATGGCCCATCAAGTCAGACCTAAGTTCCAACTGTGTGTAGCTGCGGCTGTCTAGCTGGAATACACAAAGCCCAGAAGTCACCCAGACATGTGATCAGAAACAGGCAAAAGTCACCAAATGGCTGAAGTAAGAAAATGCCAACTCTCTAAAAGTAAACTTAATTTCCTGCCTTTTAAATACAGTACACCCTACCCTCAAGGTTGTCCAGAACCTACCATAGGGGTGACTTACATGCATAACAAACATTTGTAATGCAATAGGTCTTGCATTTACGCAAGTTTAAGCTATTGGCATTGTAAATGACAATGCCTTTCATTTATGTTTTAAAAACAAAAATAAAAGTCTTTGTTATTTGCAATGTCAATAGCTCAAACTTGCGTAAATGCAAGACCTATTGCATTGCAAATGCTTGTTATATAGGAATCTTTCAGTGTACAGTTATACAAACACAAAAACTGGTGGAGTACACCTAATAATTTGGATATTCATCCTCTGCTCGGGGGCTGCCCCCATTTTCACTGGGTTCAGGTGACACTCAGGAGTAAATAATGTCCAGTGAGACACGCCATGCATGTGCAGTTAGTTATACTACAGAGGTTTACGGGGCAGACTATTTTTCACATCTTTAAAATTCATTTATGCTGCTAGGGCATTACCAGCGCTTTTCGAGTTTTGCTGACAACTTTTAAAAGGCGGCCTCAGAACAGTCCCATCAGCCAGCCCTCTTCCGCCCAGTGAGCTCGCAGCCCAAGAACCGCTCACTGAGTCCTCGGGGCCTTGAGTGCAGAAGACATTGCCAGAGCTACCGCTGCTCGGTGAACCCTCTTGGGTGGAGGGAAGAGAACCGGCATGTGTGCATGCCACCCAGAAAACTCAAGACATGTCTCCAATGGACGCCTCTGCAGGGCCAGGAACCACCTGCACATGTAATCACGTTTACGGAAGCGAAGAGTTTTTTTTTTTTTTTTGCAATGTCAAAGTAAGGAAACTGCTTCTTTCTCCGTTTTTGTCACCTCTCTTTAGCCTGTAGAAAGACTGACCCTATTATTTACATTTTTAGAAATCTGATTTTTAACCGCCCTAGCATGCCTTTAGATTTAAAAGACTGCCCTTCATTCAAAATTCTAGAGGAAGTTGAATGTTGTGCGTAACTCGCTCTTGTCAAGTACCTAAAACAACGGCTGGGTATTTAAGGGGCCATGCTCTCGCTGATCTGAGAAACACAGAAAGTCCCTCCCCGTTGGATTTTTTCCAACAAGGAAGCTGCCCCTCCAAGGCTGGAATCCTTGGAGTAGGTGGCATCGTCACGAAACACTATCATTTCTTTGTCAGGATTTACACTGGAAAGGCAGTTTATACACGGAAGCCACAAGTCTGCGATGGAAACATCCAACTTCCTAAAAGAATGAACAGTACACGAGGCGAGCGTGCTTTTTGCCGAACTAGAGGCCATCATAGGAGACTGGAAGCGGATGGGGGGAGGGAGAAAAAATCACATTTGCCTTCTTCCTTTCCACCCCACCCACTGCAGAAGAAAACTTAGTCAAGGAAGTGCGCCATTGTCACAGCAATTAGGACTAAATGCCGTTATTAGGCAGGAGGTCTCTCTTGGGTCAGAGAGGATGGCGAAGAGGGGCTAAGGAAGTGGTGGAGGTGGTGAGGAAGGGGACGAGTGAAAACCTGTTTCCCCCTGCAAAAATAAAATCACAATTTGAGATATTCTAAGTTGTTAGTGTACATTTTATTTGCAGTAGCGGTAATTTAATTGCATGCGTTGGTATTGTAAACCACAATAAAACACATTGGACTTTTTATCCTGAAGACAATGTGCACTATCTAATGGTTTGCCAATTTTCTTTCTCCTCTCCTATGATTATCTAAGCCAGGTTTCGCAGCTCAGATAATTAACTCAGTGTCAGTTTGATTACCACTCAGCGTGTAATTCCAGTTTATCCAAAGCAGGAACAAACAGTTGAACCAGGAAATGACAGATAGACCCTAATCTACCCCTAGCTTTCTCCCAGAAAAGTGCTTTGCCGATGCCTTTAGTAGATCTATGGAGCCTGTTACTAGCAGATAGCTACCGACACAAAACAAAAACAGATTGCTCTTGAAGATACAACTGTAGGCGAATGTCGGCCTGGGCATCGAACAAGGAAGGCTACAGAAAACATAGGGCATTGCTCCGAATTATACTTTACCAGGAAAGGCAGCTCGGAGTCAGAAAAGGCTACCATCCATTTAGCTCTGATCAGAGAAAGCAGGCACCCCAGCACGGCTGCCAGCTAACCATACAAGCATCTTAATGTAACATTTATATTCCTACATTTGTATATTGTAGGACCTGGGGTCACCGGGCCCTAAGGGGGTAACGTGACTCGAGCGGTTGGGCACCCGTAGGCTTAAGTGTGAAGCAACCATCCAGCACACACATCCCCTGAAGCAGGAAGCGCACGCAATAACTGACACCACACAGGACGTTCAATGAAAATCAATCAGTTTATCTAGTTCAGATTAGGTTCAAAGGCAATTCATTATGTTCTCACTGGCAGTACCAGGATACATTCAAAAGCATTTCATTACACTTTAAATTGGCAACACCTGAATACAGTAAAACGTCAGGTTCAAAAGCATTTCATTATGACTCAATGGCAATACCTGAATACACTAAACCTGGTATGGAACCCAAGCGCGTCACCTGGTGATCCTGCGGGAGCGTCAAACATAGAGGTTAAACATAGCGCTGCGCATCTCACATTAATAGCGCTTCAAAACAAGGCCTGCAAACATAGCGCTACACATAGCAAACTAATCGCGCTTCAAATCAGGGCATGGAAACATAGCGCTACACATAGCCAATTAATAGCACTTTAACTCAGGCTCTAGGAACATAGCGCTACACATATCAAATTAATAGCACTTTAACTCAGGCTCTAGGAACATAGCGCTACACATATCACAGGGATAGCACCTCTGAATCTTGTCTCCCAACATAGCAAGTTAACAGCGCTTCTGCATCATGGCTCCTAACATAGCACTGCACATGGCATTGGGATAGTGCGTTAAATCAGGCCTCAGAACATAGCGCCGCACCTCACACCTGAATAGTGCTTCTCAACACGACTTGGCCACCTAGCGCTGTTTGCAGTCTCCTAGCACTTCACATGGGGCATTGGCAACAAGGTGGGGAACCACAGCATCCCCCCATCTGGCCCTCTAGTAGGACGTGGCACTCCGTGTCCCAATAGCGCTTAATATGCCAGTTCCCCACTGGGGCCCACAATATTTTCAGGGAGCCCTTCCGAGGGTGAGAGGTGCTGGTGACCCGGATCCCGGGTCCGGGGGAGGGCCATGGCTCACTGGGCCTCGTGAGGAATCTTCCGCCTCCCCAGGGGTTACCTTGTTCTTCGGCCTTCTCTCGGCCCTGGCGACGGGTTCTCCGGTGGGAGGGGATCCCTCCTCCTCACGTGCCTCGCGCTAATCAGCGCTCTGCCCGGCGGGGACCTCGCGGTGGAATTCCAGGCCGCCCGGCGATGTCCGGGCCGAGGGCCTCCCTCGCGGGCTTCTCCCGCCAAGTTGAGTGGCGCGGGGGACAAAGCGCGGGACTCCCGGTCAGGTCAGACGTGACCGGGGAGCTCCGCTGGCCTCACCGGTGGATCTGGGGACCTCCTCACTACCTCAGGGGCCTGCGCCCGCAGCCGCCAATGGCAGTGCGGTCTGCGGGGGCGCGGCCCAGTCGACCAATGGGGCTACGGCGGGGGCGGCGTTTAGCAGTCCGCCCCCGTCAGGTGACTTGAGTGCTTGGCTTCAGGCCTACGCGGCCTTTGCTGCTTTCCGGCGGCCTTCTCCGCCCTCGGACTGCGATACCTCGGCTGCGACGGCAGCGGCGGGGCCCCGGGCTTCTCCGCGGGCCCCGGTGACGATGGGAGCCAGCTTCTTGGCCCCTGGCCACAGCGGTGAGTGTATCTTCGATCCCTTCACCGAGGGGGGGGCGGAAATTAAGGGGTTACGTCGGCGCCCAGCGCCTGTGGCAGGACTGGCTAGGGGGGGTCCCAGGCAAGGTCGGGGAGCGCAGGGGTCACAGTCCGGTAGTGAGTCTTTAGAAATCAGTTTCAGTATTCAGTTTCAGCAGTAAACTTCAGCAATAGGTTTTAGCAGTAGGTTTTAGCAGTGTGACTGGCGCAGGTGTCTCTGGCGCCCTTAGGAGTTCTGTTCCTTGGGGGGGTTGGGGGGGTGGTTGAGTTGGTGACTAGTTCCCTCCTAGTCAAGCTTGGCAGATGGCCCCTGGGTTTCCCTACCGCTGGGCTAGATCAGTGGGTAGGACAGGATCCCTCACTCACTTAAAGGGCAGTGCCTAAACCCTGTCACCTTCAGAGGCATAAGTCCCTGCCTAGGCCCTGCCGCCTAAAACTCCTGCGTGTGTTCCCCAGGTCTGCGTTACTCCAACTGACTAGAAAAAGTTCCCTCCCTCTGTTAAGTAGCCCTAGGTCAGGTGACCACCTCCTAAGGCGGCAAAAGTAAAACCCCACCCTTCTTCTAGAAGGTTCCAGCACATTCCAGGAGCTTCCCCACTCTAGGTATAGGACAAAAAAGGCAGGCTGGTGTCGCAACATTGTTGTGGGGTCCCAGCCAGCTCCTGGCAGCTAGGGTGCACTAGAAAGGCCACTCCGCAGTAGCAGGGGCCTGTGGCAGCCATCTTAGGGGAAGGGAGCACCTGCACCTTAACACTGATTGGCAATGAAAAGGCGCCCGGAGACGTAAGTCCAACACAAAAATGAGGGTGGAAAAAATGAGGCAAGGGCAAAAATACAGGGGAAGACCACCCTAGGGCTGACACGTCTAACACGCGTCCCCCCCAGCCGAAAGAGGGGAGAGCTACCCAACCTCTAGGGAGTTCTCATCGCTAAGGCGGAAAAACCGGGAGAGACCGTCAGCATTGGCGTGGTCAACTCCGGGCCGATGTTCCACCCGAAAGTCCATCCCCTGTAGGGAAATGGACCACCTCAGCAACTTAGGGTTTTCGCCTCTCATCTGCATCAGGTAGTGAGATCCAAAGAGGTATGGCCTCAATTTCTTCAGAGCCCAGACCACAGCGAAGGCTTCCCGCTCGATGGTGCTCCATCGCTGTTCCCGAGGGAGGAGTCTTCTGGAAATGAAGGCCACAGGTTGATCTTGGCCTTCGGTGTTGAGTTGCGAGAGCACCGCATCTATGCCGTGCTCTGAGGCGTCCGTCTGTACAATGAACTCTTTACTGAAATCTGGGGTTGCCAGTACTGGAGCGGTACACATCGCATGTTTCAGTGTTTCAAATGCCTCCTGGCAAGCAGCTGTCCATATGACCTTGCGAGGTTGTTTCTTGGACGTCAATTCTGTCAAGGGGGCTACGATGGTGCCATATCCCTTGACAAACCGGCGGTAATACCCAGTGAGGCCGAGGAAAGCTCGGACCGCAGTTTGGGTCTTGGGGGGCTCCCAGGCCATGATGGTCTCTATTTTGGCCTGGAGGGGTTGCACCTTACCCCCGCCCACCAGGTGTCCCAGGTACACGACAGATCCCTGTCCAATCTGGCACTTGCTGGCTTTAATGGTTAGGCCAGCGCGTTGCAGTGCCTGCAATACCTCCTGGAGGTGCTGCAGATGGTCCTCCCAGGTGCTGCTGAAGACAGCTATGTCATCCAGGTATGCCGCTGAGAAGGACTCCAGGCCAGATAGTACCTGATTCGCTAACCGCTGGAACGTGGCCGGAGCATTTTTGAGCCCAAAGGGCATCACTCGGAATTGGAAGTGGCCCTCGGGGGTGGAGAACGCTGTTTTCTCCCTTGCTCCATCGGCCATGGCAATTTGCCAGTATCCGGACGTCAAATCGATGGTGCTGAGGTACCGGGCTGCTCCCAGCCGGTCCACAAGCTCGTCTGCTCGTGGGATGGGGTGAGCATCTGTCTTCGTGACAGAGTTCAACCCCCTGTAGTCCACACAGAACCGAAGTTCTGGTGTGGTGCCCGGGGGGGGCGCTTTCGGCACCAACACCACCGGACTAGCCCACGGGCTGCTGGAAGGTTCGATCACCCCCAGCTCCAGCATTTTCGCTGCCTCACTCTGGATGCTGTTTTTCACTCGGTCAGATAGCCGGAAGACTTGTTCTTCACCGGTGGGCTGTCCCCTGTGTCCACATCATGGGTACACAAATGAGTGATTCCAGGCGTGAGGGAGAATAACGAGGCATACTGCCCCAGCACCTGGCGGCAGTCCCTCTGTTGCTCTGGGGTCAAGGATGGGGAGAGAATTACGCCCTCCACCGAGCCATCCTTCTCCTGGGCCGCCAGAAGGTCAGGAAGAGCCTCACTCTCTTCCTCCTCGCTCCCATCCATCACCATGAGGAGAGCAAGCTCAGATCGCTCATGGTGCGGCTTCAGGCGGTTGACGTGGAGCACCCGATGGGGCTGACGGGGGGTCTTCAGGTCAACTACGTAGGTGGTCTGGCCTCGTCGCTCCACAATTTCGTACGGACCAGTCCACCGGTCCTGGAGGGCACAAAGCTCCCCAGGTTCCATGACCCACACCTTCTGTCCAGCGTCCAACTCTACCGCCCGAGCGTTGCGGTCATACCACTCCTTCATGACGGCCTGGCTAGCCTCTAGATTCTCTGAGGCCGCCTTCCACAGCTTGGCCATCTGGCTGCGGAATGCCAGCATGTAGCTGACAATATCATGGGGAAGCTTCTGCGAAATCTTCTCCCACCCCTCCTTCACTAGGCTGAGGGGCCCCCTAACGGGATGGCCATAGAGCAGCTCGAAAGGGCTGAACCCGACTCCCTTCTGCGGCACCTCACGGTAGGAGAACAGCAGGCAAGGGAGGAGGACGTCCCACTTACGCCTCAAGCCCTCTGGCAGGCTCCGGATCATTCAATCAATCAATCAATCAAGCATTTATATAGCGCACTACTCACCCAGAGGGTCTCAAGGCGCTGGGGGAGAGGGGTCCGCTACTGCTCGAACAGCCAGGTCTTGAGCTGCTTCCTGAAGGCGAGGTGGTCCTGGGTCAGGCGGAGGTGGGTCGGGAGGGAGTTCCATGTCTTGGCGGCGAGGTAGGAGAAGGACCGTCCCCCTGTGGTGGCTCTTCGGATGCGGGGGACGGTGGCAAGGGCGTGGCCGGTCGATCGAAGCTGGCGTTTGGGAGCGTAGAAGTTGAGGCGGCTGTTGAGGTATCCTGGGCCTTGGTTGTGTAGGGCTTTGTGTGCGTGGGTGAGGAGTCGGAAGGTGATTCTCTTGTTGACCGGGAGCCAGTGCAGGTCTCTTAGGTGTCCGGAGATGTGGCCGCGACGGGGGATGTCCAGGATGAGTCGTGCTGAGGCGTTCTGGATCCGCTGGAGTCTCTTCTGGAGTTTGGCGGCGGATCCGGCGTAGAGGGAGTTGCCGTAGTCCAGACGGCTGGTGACGAGGGCCTGGGTGACCGTCTTCCTGGTCTCGGTGAGGATCCACCGGAAGATCTTACGTAGCATGCGCAGGATGTTGAAGCACGACGAGGAGACGGCGTTGACTTGTCTGGTCATGGAGAGGGAGGAGTCCAGGATGAAGCCCAGGTTGCGTGCGTGGTCTGTTGGTTTGGGTGCGCTGCCTAGGGCGGGGGGCTACCATGAGTCGTCCCAGGCGGAGGGTGAGGATCCCAGGATGAGGACTTCCGTCTTGTCCGAGTTCAGTTTCAGGCGGCTGTTTTTCATCCATTCGGCTACCTCTTTCATCCCTTCGTGAAGGTTGGCTCTGGCGGTGGCGGGGTCGTTGGTGAGGCAGAGGATCAGCTGGGTATCGTCGGCGTAGGAGATGATGTTGAGGTTGTGCTGGCGTGCGATGTCTGCGAGAGGGCTCATGTAGACGTTGAAGAGTGTTGGACTGAGCGAGGATCCTTGAGGAACGCCGCAGATGACTTCGGTGGCTTCAGATCTGAACGGGGGGAGGCGGACTCTCTGTGTCCTTCCTTCGAGGAAGGAGGTGATCCACTCCAATGCCTTTTCCTGGATTCCGACGTTGCTGAGACGCTGCACTAGTGTACGGTGGCAGACAGTGTCGAAGGCCGCGGAGAGGTCTAGGAGGATGAGGGCTGCTGTTTCTCCGTTGTCAAGCAGTGTACGGATGTCATCGGTGGCTGCGATCAGGGCGGTCTCGGTGCTGTGGTTGGCCCGGAAGCCAGACTGCGAGAGGTCGAGGGAGCCGTTCGTCTCGAGGAAGGCGGCCAGCTGTTTGTTGACGGTCTTCTCGATGACTTTTGCAGGAAACGGGAGCAGTGAGATGGGACGGTAGTTCTTGAGGTCGGTGGGGTCGGCTGATGGCTTCTTTAGTAGAGCGCTGAGTTCGGCGTGCTTCCAGCTCTCCGGGAAGGTAGCGGTGTCGAAGGAGGTGTTGATGATGTCCCGCAGGTGGGGTGCGATGACAGCGTCGGCCTTGTTGAAGATGTGGTGAGGGCAGGGGTCGGTGGGAGATCCGGAGTGGATGGAGTTCATCGTGCGGACGGTGTCTTCGGTCCTTTCAACGTTTTGTTGAAGCACTCTACGAGCCCGTTAGTCTGGGGGTGGTAAGGAGTGGAGAACCGGTAGGTCACTCCACACTCCTTCCACATGGCCTGCATATAGGCCGACATAAAATTAGTGCCCCTGTCTGACACCACGACCTTGGGGAATCCCACTCGGATAAAAATCCCCAACAGGGCCCGCGCCAACACCGGTGCAGTGATGGTCCTCAGAGGAATAGCCTCGGGGTACCGAGTGGCGTGGTCCACCAATACCAGAATGAACCGGTGTCCTGCTGCGGTCGGAGGGTCCAATGGTCCAACAATGTCGATTCCGACCCGCTCAAAGGGGGTCCCGACCATCGGGAGCAGTTCCAAAGGGACCTTCAGTTTAGTCCCAGTCTTGCCACTTGCCTGGCAAGACTTACAGATCTTACAATAGGTGTCAGAGGCAACTCTCATCCTGGGCCAATAAAAATGTGGGACCAACCGCGCAAAGGTGTTGTCCTGGCCCAGGTGTCCGGCTAAGGGAATTTCATGTGCCAACTCCAACAGGAAGGCCCGGTAGCATTGAGGGACCACTACGGCCCTTGAAGATCCATGCACCGGCACCTTAGGCTCACTATACAGGAGGCCATCCTCCCAATATACGTGATAACCGCCAGTCTCCTGATTAGCCACTTGGGCTTCGGCCTGGTGCCGCATGCCATCAAGCGTGGGGCACTCCCTTTGCGCCTGACAAAATTCCTCCCGGGTGGGCCCTCCTTCCACATGCCAGTCGGCAAGGGTCGGCAAGTCCCCCACGGGAACGGCATCCACCTCCGCGGACTCCGGGGGCACCTCTGCGGCCTCCCTATCCATCACACGAGGCGTGTCCTCCACCACATTCTCCTCTCCACCGCGTTGGGTTGGGCCATTAACCCAGGCTCCAACCCGGGTTGAGTTCCATGCTGGGCAGCCATGGACCGCGTGACTACGCAAGTCCACCCTGGTAACCCCAGCATCTCTGTATGAGCTCGGAATTCTACATCTTTCCACTTGGTGTGCTCCAGGTTGTTCCCTAGCAAACACCCCACAGGCAAGGCAGGGCTCACCGCAACTCTCAGCAGGCCTTTGACTCCTCCCCACTCAAAGGGAACTTGAGCCACTGGATAGTGACTCACACTGCCGTCAGCCAATACGGCCGGATGGAACTCCTCGGGGACTACTTGCTCTGGGGACACCAGCCGCCTCACTACGGTGGTCATGCTGGCACCTGTGTCCCTCAGAGCCTCCACCTCCTCCCCGTTAATTCTCACCTTCTGCTGGTATTTAGCAGTATTCGGGGGTAGGGACACTACGGGAACCATCTCTCTATCCCCGAGTGAAACCAGGGTCAGGCCTGTCCACTCCCCTTCCCTATCTAAGGGCAGCTCCACCCCAAGCACTACACTACTTACCCCGTTGGGGCTGGGGGTCGCTTGCGACACTTGGGATCTCCATTGTAGTGTCCAATCTCCCCACATTCGTAGCACCTCACAATCCTTGGCTGCTGACTCCTGTCAGGGTAAGTGGGTTTTGTGGAATTGGACGGGGGTGGGTTTCCTACTCCTTTCCCAAACTTATTTTGGGGACCTTTTGAGAACTCCACCTTTTTATCTCCCCCCTCTCTCTTCTGGGGGAAACCCTGTCCGCCTTTCGAGCCATCTCCCCCGGGCCCCTTGTGAGACACCCGGGTGCTCACCCAAATATCTGCCTCCTCTGCAAGCTCACGGGGATCTGTTAACTTGCGGTCCACCAGATGTTGGCGCAGCTCCGGAAAGCACTTATCCAAGAGGTGCTCCCGTAAAAAAAGATTGTACAACCCTTGGTAGTCCTGAACCTCGCTGCCACGCACCCAACCATCTAGTGCCTTACGGGCGTAATCAAAGAAATCCACCCAATTTTGCATGGACAGCTTATGGCTGCCACGGAACTTCTGCCGATACCTCTTGGGGTTGAGGCCAAATTTCTTAAGCAGGGCTTCCTTCATGGGGGCATACCTGACCTGATCTGCCTTCGCTAAATACAAAATGGTGTCCCTCACATCGGGAGGTATGTAGCGATACAGTCCACCCCCCCAGTTACTCTCAGGTACCCCATGGGCTGTCAACGCCACCTCGTATGCCTCCAGCCACTTGGCGATATCATCCCCCCTCGTGTAACTGGCAATGACGTCTTTGGGTAAATAGAATTTTGACTCCTGTGGAGTCTTTGGTACGCTGCCACCATCGTCCTTATTGGACGCATTCAACTGGAGAGCGCGCAGCTCCAACTCTTTCAGCTGAAGCTCGTGTGCCAGCTTCTTTTCTTCCATTGCCCATCTTCTATTTTCCCTTTCCTGTTCTAACTTGGCAAGCTCCTACTTCAACCGCCTCTCCTCCCTCCTGTCCTCATACTCCTCTGGGGACGCGCTCCTCCTAGACCCTGTCCTACTGCTGGCCCCAGAACGTCTCCCTGGTGGCCCATTTTCAGACTCCTCCACATTGAGCAGGTCTAGTACCTCCTGCGCGCTCTCCTCCTGAGGTGCATCCTGCGCCTCCTGTCCCTCATCCCCTCTCCCCTCTGGGTGGGCCTCTACCCATGCCCTTAAGGCGGTACGGAGTTCCAGTCCTTTGGCCCTCCGCACCCCAGGCACCCCCATCCCCTGCCCGAATTCTCTCAGCTGCCTTACAGTATACCCCTCAAGGTCACGTAACCGGAACTCCGTCGTGACAGGTGGGGACCTAGATATCAAGGAGAAAAAAATACTAGGATACGGGTGAGAGTGTCAGGCTAACTAGGATTCTACACCCTAAGTCTGGACAGTGGAATTCAATCAATGCAGTAACAAACAGTTGCAGAGCTTAAACACAATAGGCGTCTAATTGCGGCGCCCTCCGCTTCACCGGAGGGTGCTGTATGGTCACAGGTCCTTATCCCACCGCTCGCCAACAATGTAGGACCTGGGGTCACCGGGCCCTAAGGGGGTAACGTGACTCGAGCGGTTGGGCACCCGTAGGCTTAAGTGTGAAGCAACCATACAGCACACACATCCCCTGAAGCAGGAAGCGCACGCAATAACTGACACCACACAGGACGTTCAATGAAAATCAATCAGTTTATCTAGTTCAGATTAGGTTCAAAGGCAATTCATTATGTTCTCACTGGCAGTACCAGGATACATTCAAAAGCATTTCATTACACTTTAAATTGGCAACACCTGAATACAGTAAAACGTCAGGTTCAAAAGCATTTCATTATGACTCAATGGCAATACCTGAATACACTAAACCTGGTATGGAACCCAAGCGTGTCACCTGGTGATCCTGCGGGAGCGTCAAAAATAGAGGTTAAACATAGCGCTGCGCATCTCACATTAATAGCGCTTCAAAACAAGGCCTGGAAACATAGCGCTACACATAGCAAACTAATCGCGCTTCAAATCAGGGCATGGAAACATAGCGCTACACATAGCCAATTAATAGCACTTTAACTCAGGCTCTAGGAACATAGCGCTACACATATCAAATTAATAGCACTTTAACTCAGGCTCTAGGAACATAGCGCTACACATATCACAGGGATAGCACCTCTGAATCTTGTCTCCCAACATAGCAAGTTAACAGCGCTTCTGCATCATGGCTCCTAACATAGCACTGCACATGGCATTGGGATAGTGCGTTAAATCAGGCCTCAGAACATAGCGCCGCACCTCACACCTGAATAGCGCTTCTCAACACGACTTGGCCACCTAGCGCTGTTTGCAGTCTCCTAGCACTTCACATGGGGCATTGGCAACAAGGTGGGGAACCACAGCATCCCCCCATCTGGCCCTCTAATAGGACGTGGCACTCTGTGTCCCAATAGCGCTTAATATGCCAGTTCCCCACTGGGGCCCACAGTATTTTCAGGGAGCCCTTCCGAGGGTGAGAGGTGCTGGTGACCCGGAACCCGGGTCCGGGGGAGGGCCGTGGTTCACTGGGCCTCGTGAGGAATCTCCCCAGGGGAGGGGCGAACTCTGGGCCTACTTACGGCCTTCCGCCCGCCTCCCCCAGGGGTTACCTTGTTCTTCGGCCTTCTCTCAGCCCTGGCGACGGGTTCTCCGGTGGGAGGGGATCCCTCCTCCTCACGTACCTCGCGCTAATCAGCGCTCTGCCCGGCGGGGACCTCGCGGCGGAATTCCAGGCCGCCCGGCGATGTCCGGGCTGAGGGCCTCCCTCGCGGGCTTCTCCCGCCAAGTTGAGTGGCACGGGGGACAAAGCACGGGGCTCCCGGTCGGGTCAGACGTGACCGGGGAGCTCCACTGGCCTCACCGGTGGATCTGGGGACCTCCTCACTACCTCAGGAACCTGCGCCCACAGCCGCCAATGGCAGTGCGGTCTGCAGGGGCGCGGCCCAGTCGACCAATGGGGTTACGGCGGGGGCGGCGTTTAGCAGTCCGCCCCCGTCAGGTGACTTGAGTGCTTGGCTTCAGGCCTACGCGGCCTTCGCTGCTTTCCGGCGGCCTTCTCCGCCCTCGGACTGCGATACCTCGGCTGCGACGGCAGCAGCGGGCCCCGGGCTTCTCCGCGGGCCCAGGTGACGATGGGAACCGGCTTCTTGGCCCCGGGCCGCAGCGGTGAGTGTACCTTCGATCCCTTCACCGGGGGGGGGGCAGAAATTAAGGGGTTACGTCGGCGCCCAGCGCCTGTGGCAGGGCTGGCTAGGGGGGGTCCCTGGCAAGGTCGGGGAGCGCAGGGGTCACAGCGCTAGTGCCTGGTGGGTCCCCCAGCAGTCCGGTAGTGAGTCTTTAGAAATCAGTTTCAGTATTCAGTTTCAGCAGTAAACTTCAGCAATAGGTTTTAGCAGTAGGTTTTAGCAGTGTGACTGGCGCAGGTGTCTCTGGCGCCCTTAGGGGTTCTGTTCCTTGGGGGGGGGGTGGTTGAGTTGGTGACTAGTTCCCTCCTAGTCAAGCTTGGCAGATGGCCCCTGGGTTTCCCTACCGCTGGGCTAGATCAGTGGGTAGGACAGGATCCCTCACTCTCTTAAAGGGCAGTGCCTAAACCCTGTCACCTTCAGAGGCATAAGTCCCTGCCTAGGCCCTACCGCCTAAAACTCCTGCGTGGGTTCCCCAGGTCTGCATTACTCCAACTGACTAGAAAAAGTTCCCTCCCTCTGTTAAGTAGACCAAAAGTAAAACCCCTCCCTTCTTCTAGAAGGTTCCAGCACATTCCAGGAGCTTCCCCACTCTAGGTATAGGACAAAAAAGGCGAGCTGGTGTCGCAACATTGTTGTGGGGTCCCAGCCAGCTCTTGGCAGCTAGGGTGCACTAGAAAGGCCACTCCACAGTAGCAGGGGCCTGTGGCAGCCATCTTAGGGGAAGGGAGCACCTGCACCTTAACACTGATTGGCAATGAAAAGGCGCCCGGACACCTAAGTCCAACACAAAAATGAGGGTGGAAAAAATGAGGCAAGGGCAAAAATACAGGGGAAGACCACCCTAGGGCTGACAGGTCTAACACGCGTCCCCCCCAGCCGAAAGAGGGGAGAGCTTTGTTGTTTTTATTGTTTAAAATAAATAAATATAACTTTTTGTTATTTTATTACCATTTGTTGAATGTGACTTTAGGAATGAATTAAGCACACAATTCTAATTATCATGATTTAGGCTGTGCCCCTAATTGTGTTGCCCACGCCACTTTCACTGGTTTTCCACGCCCCTTTTAGAGACCCTCCAGTTTTTTCATCCCACTTAAATCCCTGACTCTCACATTGAAGGTATAGCAGCCATTCTGACAAGTGCTGATACTATCTAATTTAAAGCGTGGTCTGCTCGCTGCATGCTGAGAAGTGTTTGCCCTGCCACTTTAAAAGTGCAGCCTCTACTCAAAGAATTGCTCGCGCTGCTTCATATCAATAACGTAAAAGAAAAGTGAAATGGCCTAATAAATGTGTTTTAAAAATCGGGAGGTGATCCAGCTGGACTGTTAGTAAAAAAGACCACAGGAAGAACTGTTGCTTTAACTCCTGATGTGAAGGGGCTCACAGCAGAACAAGGGGTTAAATGGGTGCACTAAGGGTTACCTCCATAACCTTCACAGACACCGTCGAAGAGCCTAGATGAGTTTGTGGTATTTCCAAAATAATCGACCTGATATCATTCATCATCGTAACCTTCATGCAATGAGTAATGTAAAATCAGATCTCTCTGAGAACAACTAACCCCTCCCCCCAAACTGCGAAAATCATCTAAAAGATAAAGTCAACTAACTGCCCTTGAAATTGCAACATTACTAGACTTCTCCCTCAATTGCCGTGCTGCACTACATATGTCCCGGAAGCCAACATAAATATTGAATAAAACAAAAAAACAGTTCGGCCTGGAATGAATGATGTAATAACTTTCCCTCAAATTAGAAGTCTCCACCTGCCGGCCCGTTCTCGGCACTACACCCTGTCCCCAGAGCCCTCCCAGATGACAAAATTTGTACCTTGGAGAGAGAGACCGAAGGACGATGCTCGCCGGTCCGGAGTCTATACTGTGCGGGATTAGTCTGAGAAGGACAGGTTTGATTATAATCCCGTCCCACCAGGTCTCAGTCATTGGGAGATCCTATCCCCCCCCTCTCCGGTTCACCGTTTATCTGCGGCTCACCCTGTGACGCGCGCAGCCTCCCTCAGGAGAGCAGGGCCGGACAATGAAAAAAAACTTGTTGGGACAGCAGGTTACGAGCCGGAAACTGACGCCTTGTAATGATGCCAGCAAACAGCCATCGGATCATATAATAAAGGTTTATAGACTGCCATAACCTATTTATAGGAGGAAGGAGAACACGGACAATGGGAGGGGGGTGGTGACAAAGTAAAGCACAACACGGAACACGCGCTGACAACGGGAGGGGCGGGAGGAAGGAGAACATGAACAACGGGAGGGGGGTGGGTACAAAGTAAAGCACAACACGGAACGCGCGCGGTTTACGGGAGGGGGCGGGAGGAAGGAGAACACGAACAATGGGACGGGAGTGGGTACAAAGTAATGCACAACACTGAAACTAGCTAGGAAAGTGAAAGCGGGACAAGTGCGCGTTGCGCACGAACAACGGGAGGAGGGTGGGTACAAAGTAAAGCACAACACTGAAACTAACTAGGAAAGTGAAAGAGCGCCATGCGTGCATTGTGCTCAAACGACGCAAGCCGTAAACGTGTACATCGCCTGTCTGGGCGCATGCACGTCTCCTGTCCCCCTTCGGAAGCTAAATCGACAACAATAGATCTCACAAGCGAGCAGCGCATGCGCTGCGTCGCTAGGCGAGACCTAAAAAGGGAAGGTTTGGGCTTTGCAAAAGGTATATTTTGCTAGGTTAACATGGTAGTGTGAACTGCAAACACAGGCTCTGCAAAGGCAGGCCTGAGATATGGTTAAAGAGCTACTTAACTGGGTGGCACAATCATTGCTGCAGGCCCACTAGTATCATTACATTTACAGGCCCTGGGTACATGTATTACCACTTTACTAGGGACTTATAAGTAAATTAAATATGCCAATTTGGGATGAACCAATACTGCCATGTTTATGGGGAGAGAGCGCAAGCACTTTAGCACTGGTTGGCAGGCCCCCAACCAATTGACAGGCTACTCAAAAAAGATTTTGAAACGTATCTGTTGGGAATACGTATTTAATAGTGTTCATCGTAACCTAAGTGTAGGTAGGCTCACTACACAATTTTTGAGTGTCAAATGAGTGTCAAACCGCTTCCAGATTTTGAACCCTATTTGGATAATGTACACCCACAAATAGGAAAACAATTATATATGAAGTTTCTGTTTGATGTTCTCCAGATTAAATCAAACACGATCAGATGGTCACCTGGTCCTATTGCTGAGGGTGAGGCCCTTTGCACACTATGCACTTTATACATGGAAGAAAACCTCGCACACATGCTACTCTTCTGTCCTGCATACACCATCCTGAGAAGGAAGTGGATTAAACCAATGTGTTGTAATATGGGGACTAGGAAATTCCTTAAGAATTCTAAAACAAGCATTGGCATAGCCAATAGGTCTCGCCTTTGGGACCTTATAAGTGTTTAGCCATGCAACAGTTGATGATGTTGCACCAAGGATATTGTACTGCATAACTAAATACTTATAAGGTTCCAAAGGCAAGACCTATTGGTTATGCCAATGCTTGTTCTATGTGAGCTGCATTCGGAGGAAAAAGCCTCTTGTGATTGTTTTTGTGCAGGAAAGTTTTCCTTCCTGCACAAAAATAAACATCCCCGCAACGCAGGCACCCTTGCACCATGGTGCAAAGGTGCCCGCGTTGGCACACAGCAGTCCATTGTGCACAAGCCCAGGGGAAAAGGACAGGAATGCACTGTATCTGGCAGATACAGCGCATTCCTGCCCTTTTCTTTTGCCGTCGGGCAGCGCAGCAGGAAGGCCTGCAGCGCTGCCCGCTGGCAATAACTCATAAATGAGGCCCCATGATTTAAAGCTTTCCTGGAAGGGAGCGGGTTACTCATGGATTCGATAAGCAGGGGCGGGTATTGCAGGCTTTAGATGCACAATTCCATAGCTTCTTCCACCCAAGAGCAGCGTTTGAACTTCAGAAGTATCACATTTGTGTTCACTGAGGATGGTAACGTCTTGTCGGTAGATACCTCGATGGAGTACACTTACTCCTAATTGCTGTCAGCATACAATATTCAGGGGTCCGTGTGGGGTACATCTACCAGTCTTTTGCCTGGTATACTCCATTAGAAAAATCTGGTGTGTAATTCTTTCTGGCTGACTCAAGGGTTGGGGACCATTGCATTGGTTTTCATGTAAATAAATGCATGGTACTGTAATGTACACATTGCATACCGCTCTGAACTCTGAGTCTCGGAGATCCGGGGATATTGTGCGTGCACTTTTCAACTCTGCATTGCTGCGCACTTCTGACCACATCCCATCAAATGTTGGGTTTTGGGGTAATGCCCAAAAATGAATTCCGAAACTAGCAATGCTGTGTAATCTGGAAAACTCAAAGAGCATCCTTGGAGAGGACGGGGATGGCTCGTGGACAGGAAGAGCTGCTCCCTGCTGGACAGGAAGAGGTGCCCCCCTGCTGGACAGGAAGAGCTGCCCCTGCTGGACAGGAAGAGCTTCCCCCTGCTGGACAGGAAGAGCTGCCCCCTGCTGGACAGGAAGTTACCATGGACCGCGTGAGACCCCAGGAACTTCGGCTGCAGAGGGAAAGGAGGGGTGACCAGGGGATTCCAACCCAAATGTACAGATTCCGCTTTTAATTCCTCATTCTTCGATCGCTGACCCTGGCGCAGTTTTACGCAAAGGTTTTCTTAAAGACCCCAGGCACGAGTTTCCATCAGTGACGTAAGAAACATGACGGCCCCCACTGCAAAGTGCATGGAGGCGGTCCCCCACCTTCCGGACCCAGTCAGCCCTCAGCAGCTCTCAGGCCAGGGCACAGAGCTAGGGGGCCCTCCGGCACCCCAAGGGGCTCCTGTCACCCACTGCGTCGCCTCAAACGTTACGCAGTGGAGTGAAAAGCTTTGCTCTTGTTCTATATTCACAAACAATATCTAAGGTCTTCCACTGAGGGATCCTGGCATGTGCCTTGAAAAGCCAACATGGTCGCCCGCTGGAGGGGCGTGGGGCACAGCGCCCTGAAGCCTCGGGGGTGCCAGGAAGGAGGAAGTGAATCCATGGAGTCTGGAACCATCACGGAATGTTGCCTCACATCATTAATAGGCGATAAATATCTGAGTACGTCACGGTGCCCACACATGCAAATTTAACCCAGCAGCCAAGGGCAGAGGGAGTTTCTTGGCACAACTGCACCTCTGCCGCACATGGTTGAACATTCAAATCATGTATTCATCTCCAGTACGTTGCGGACTGACGGGTTTGGAGACCACTATGCCTGAATAAATACGCTTGTCAGCATCGTTAGCAAGTCAGTGGCGAGAAGAGCGCCTGCTTTCATGCGCAACGCCAGCTCTCCAGCCTCTCCTTGGTCATGTGCTAGAAAGCGCCTTCCTCCTCGATACACTGCCACAAAAAAATTAATACAAACGACTGCGTGGAGGGAGGGGAGAAGTAGTGAGATGTCCATGTGCACTTTTGGTGCATTCGTCTTTCCGCTCTCCTAACCTTCACCACCACCCCTCCCAGGCTCCCACACACCCACCCATGAAATAGCGATTCAGAAGCATGGCTTCATTTCTTTTCTTTTTTTATATATATTTTGCAGATTTATATAGCGCGAACTCTGCCCGCAGGTATTGGAGCGCTTTACATGAGCACCAGTTACGTTACACAAGGACACAGGCAGGTCAAACTATCTTTTGAAAAGAGAATCGCATCGCACACATGCACATAGCACAGTACAGTCGAGAATCTCTGCTCTTTATCGTCAGACTCGCACACGCGGTTACTCCTGTTTTTCAGCTGCGCAATAAATCACAAGGCGAGTTACGGAGGCACAATTCTACTCCCGTGCTTCGTAGAAATTATAAAATTTATTAAAGAAGACGTGTTTTTCACTGAAGTGTCAAAATTACTAATCACACCGCGCAAACAGATAAAAAATGCGCTGTGCACGTTCCATTTAGTGTGCACGCCATATGGATACAATACAAAGATGCTGCGCCAGAGATCTATAGCATGCAAACGCAGAGCACACGCGGAGATCAGCCCGTGACACGGGCCGGGATGGCGCATGGCTTTAAATAGAGTCCATTTAAATGCACAGTATGTCCCCGGTGAACTAACACGGTAGGGTCACACTGCTGTCATTGTGTTCACAATCACCATCAGTCACGCTGCGAGGACCGAAAATCTCAAATCAGCGTTGTCGGTAATCCCTTCTGGAAGTAGAGCAGACAGCAGGATTCCTGCATGGTCCCTGCAACATGGCGGATCCTGCGGGATCCTCCTTATAGCTCAAACAAGTATCAGTCACGGAATGAAAAGTTAGCCATACGCCTCTTCCAGCACCACGGCGCTCCTTCCTCGTGGGTATCAAGGGATCCGACGGAGGATGTAAAGCTTTGCATTTACAATAATCCGCATTTGAAGGATGTAATCACCCGACCCGCCCATCGACATACTAAATCGTAACTGTATAATAAAAAGCTGCAAGAAAGGCGCCCAAAAAATGATTTGTGGTCATTATCATAAAGTTAAAAAATCACCTCTCCACAAGTAATAAACACATAACAAAACAGGTGGACGAACTTTGTGGCAAGCCCTCTGAAAACTGCGAACACAGCAGAACACTTTGCTTTGAACACCAGGCACCTAACCAGATACCAGAAGAACACACACTGCCTCTCTTTCCTTCTTTCATTTAGTTGCCTCCCTGTGAAATGGATCCAAAAAATACAAGCTCGCGCCTCGCGCTGACGAGGAGAGGAGGAGGCAGCAGGGGGAGGGGAGAGAGGAGGGGGCCTGCACCGATTCCCTTGCGGAAGTGAGCAGGAACCATATGTCAAAGCTCGCTCCCGCAAGGGAATGGCCAAACGTGCACGTGTTGCCATTGAAGGCAATGCAACGTGTGCACGTTTTTGGCAGCTAAACTGAATCGATGGCTAAAGGTCTCTTTCCTACGCAGCGCATGCGCGATGCGTAGGCGAGACCTAAACAGATACATCCCAACCCATAGTCTTTGGCTTCAGTAGATTCCTCTTTGCTGTAATTCTAATACGCTTAAAAAAGAGCTTGAAATTTTAATGAGTAGATTGAATATGATTGATTTTATTCTTTTACCTGTTTTATCGTTATAGCTTTAGGTATTTGCAAAGAAATGTAAAAGTTTTAAGACTGACATCAATTTCTATGATGTACTGTATTGTGCGAAATGTTGTCTGTATGCTTTTAATGTTTTTAAACCGAAATGAAAGCTCACAAGTATTCTCTGATGTTAGCTTCATATGATAAATAACGTTACTGGGGCATGTTCATAGTACATAATATAGTGTCTCAATCTTCACTTCTTTCTGCTCTTTTATCTGTCGGACATCTTAAAATGCTGTTAGATTTCTACCTAGTCTGCGGAGGTATAAAATCTCGATTTATGTACACGAAAATGGAATGTGACGATGAGAGAAATTAAACATTGCAAAACATTAGATCGCCAATATAAGGTCCAAGGAACATATACCTCATTTGCATTCACTGCCAATTATTATGATTAAATTCTGACCCTTTGCTTATATCTGTGTATTGGCAAATTAATCATTTTGCCAATTATAATTCCGTGATTTAAGTAACTATTTAAGGATAACACCAATATCAGTCACTGCCAAAGAGGTGTATTTTTGAAATAGTAAGGTAGTCTGAGAATACCATTAAAAAACTAACACCAGACAAATATGTCAGCACAGCCATAAAATGAGATAGCCCTTCTGCCAACAGAGGGGGGAACATTTAAATATGCAACACTCCCAGACTGAAGAAGGCTTTGACCATAGTCAGCAAGGAAAACTACTTCAGCTCGCCTGTTGCAAATGTATGCAGAGTTTTCAAGCTGGAGAAATGAAAAAATGGAACTGTGATTATCAACAAGTAATTAAAGATTCACACATGAGCTGTACAGCGGCAGTATGCACAGTTTCTTGACTGCGAGACAGCCAAGGCGTCGCAAATTCCCTATTTTTAGCACCACCAAACACAAACAAGCTGGTCAATAGTACACATTTCACATGCAATTTCAATTTTAAAGTGACACGCGTCACTAAAATTCCTTACAGCCACAAATTTCCTGTAGCAGCACCCACCAACTCAAGGCTGAACTGTCAATTTCCATTTATAACAATGCCAATATCATGATCCACGCATTAGATAGCAACCTGAAAGGATTACATTTCCAATTTGCTAATCTTCTTTTCATCATTTGCCCTTTGCAATCCAATAATTTTATAATTGACACCCTATGAAATTCACGAGAACCTCTACTCTAAGGATCGAAAAGCTTCTCTCTTTTCCCATCTCATAGTGAACACAATCCGCCTTGGTCATCAGTACTCCTAAGCAAGCCCATAATTATCACACTAATGATTACATCAGTGCACTATTAGAATCCCAAAATTGAGCTAACCTGATCAATTCATTCCAATGCATGCATATCGAGGTGGTGGAAGGCATTAGAAAGAGTACTTTTCCCAAGTAGAGAGGTGGCCAAATTCCAACAAACATTTTGGATGGATTTACACCAAATTTGGCAGTCAATTAGAGTAGTCAGCCAAGCTTTGGCATGCCAATGTTCTTGCAGTTCCCGACATGGGGAAAACGTTAAGGGGGTTGCCAAGAAATACATTTTTCCCATTTTAGTTCCTATAAGAAGTTTCAGCTCACGGTTGTAGCAAAAACTGCTGAACAGATTTATGCTAAAATTGATATGAGTATAAAACGTTACTTAGAAACTGTGCTTTTCATGGTTTGGTGTAAATCTATTCAGCAGTTTGTGAGATAGTAGCATTTTACAAAGGTGCTAGCTGGACTAGAACTTGTCAACACTTTTGTATATATTGGCCGTTTTAGTAAGCGGATGGGCTGCAGCAGTTCCGAGGGGCATCTGCGAACTGTAAAAAAAAGACTTTCCATTGATATCAGATTTCATTTTTGGGGGAGAGGGGAGATTGGGTTGATACTGAAAAAAACCTTTTTTTGGCAGTGCCAAGTCTGCAGTCTAGCTCTCGAGGCAGAGCACCCAGCATGCTTGGCAACAGTGCAAGACTTCCTGAATGGTCTGTGGATTTTAAAGACCATTTAGAGTTTATGATGGGCTGCTTCTCCTGTAATCTCATCCAAATGAAAAGGCGACACTTTCTTGGTAAGAAGTGGAAGAGGCACTATTTTGAGAGAATCGGGAGATGCAAGAGGTTGTTACTGAACCTACACTCCCAGAGTTTGAGAATTGGCAGAGTCAGGAGAGTAAAGTCTTGCTGACCCGTCAAGAGCAGCAGCACTGGAGGAGGAGAAAGACGTGCAGTGCCTTTGCAAGTCAGCAAAGTGAGACAAAGGCAGTGAGGACTCTGATGGCTGCAAGAGGTTCTACCAGCTACCATTTCCTACCATCTACCAGGTAGGAAAAAAAATCAATGTACACAAGGTCACATAGAAAATCTATGGCTGAAAGTCAGTGCAGGACATCAGGCCACGTTTCCTTTGGAATATCTACTAAAAGGACAAGCATTGGCATAGCCAATAGGTCTCGGTTTTGGGACCTTCTAAGTATTTAGTTATGCAGCACAATATCCTTGGTGCAACCACATCAACTGTTGTGTGGCTAAACACTTATAAGGTCCCAAAGGCGAGACCTATTGACTATGCCAATGCCTGGTGTGGTTGTGTGTGTGGTTGTGTGTGTGTGTGCGGTTGTGTGTTTGTGTGTGTGTGTGGTTGTGTGTGTGGTTGTGTATGTGTGTGGTTGTGTGTGTGGTTGTGGTTGTGGGAGTGGTTGTGGGTGCGGTTGTGGGTGTGTGTGTGGTTGTGTGTGGTTGTGTGTGTGGTTGTGGGTGTGGTTATGTGTGTGTGGTTGTGTGGTGTGTGTGTGGTTGTGTGTGTGTGGTTGTGTGGGTGGTTGTGTGTGTGTGGTTGTGTGTGTGGTTGTGTGTGTGGTTATGTGTGTGTGGTTGTGTGTGTGGTTGTGTGTGTGTGTGGTTGTGTGTGTGTGTGGTTGTGTATGTGGTTGTGTGTTTGGTTGTATGTGTGGTTGTGTGTGTGGTTGTGTGTGTGGTTGTGGTTGTGTGTGTGTGTGGTTGTTGGTGTGGTTGTGGGTGTGGTTGTGGGTATGTGTGTGGATGTGTGGTTGTGAGGATGTGGGGTTGTGTGTGTGTGGTTGTGTGTTTAGTTGTGTGTGTGGTTGCATGTGTGGTTGTGTGTGTGTGGTGGCTGGTGTGTGTGGTTGTGTGGGTGGTTGTGTGTATGGTGTGTGTGTGTGGTGTGTGTGGTTGTGTGTGTGGGTGTGTGGGTGGTTGTGTGTGTGTGTGGTTGTGTGTGTGGTTGTGTGTGTGGTTATGTGTGTGTGGTTGTGTGTGTGTGGTTGTGTGTGGGTAGTTGTGTGTGGGTAGTTGTGTGTGGGTAGTTGTGTGTGTGTGGTTGTGTGTGTGGTTGTGTGTGTGTGGTTGTGTGTGTGGTTGTGTGTGTGTGGTTGTGTGTGTGGTTGTGTGTTTGGTTGTATGTGTGGTTGTGTGTGTGGTTGTGGGTGTGTGGTTCTGTGTGTGTGGTTGTGGGTGTGGTTGTGGGTGTGGTTGTGGGTATGTGTATGGATGTGTGTTTGTGAGAATGTGTGGTTGTGTGTGTGGTTGTGTGTGTGTGGTTGTGTGTTTAGTTGTGTGTGTGGTTGCGTGTGTGGTTGTGTGTGTGGTGGTGGTGTGTGTGGTTGTGTGGGTGGTTATGTGTGTGGTTGTGTGTGTGGTTTTGTGGTTGGTTGTGTGTGTGGTTGTGTGTGTGGTTGTGTGTTTGGTTGTGTGTGTGTGGTTGTGTGTGGTTGTGTGTGTGGTTGTGTGTGTGGTTGTGTGTGTGTGGTTGTGTGTGTGTGTGGTTGTGTGTGTGGTTGTGTATGTGGTTGTGTGTGGCTGTGTGTGTGGATGTGTGTGTGGTTGTGTGTGTGGGGTTGTGTGTGGGGTTGTGTGTGTGTAGTTGTGTGTGGTTGTGTGTGTGGTTGTGTGTGGGTATGTGGTTGTGTGTGTGGTTGTGTGTGTGTGGTTGTGTGGGTGTGGTTATGTGTGTGGTTGTATGTGTGGTTGTGTGTGTGGTTGTGTGTGTGGTGTGTGTGTGATTGTGTGTGTGTGGTTGTGTGTGTGTGGTTGTGTGTGTGTGTGTGGTTGCGTGTGTGGTTGTGTGTGTGTGTGGTTGTGTGTGTGGTTGTGTGTGTGTGTGGTTGTGTGTATGTGTGTGGTTGTGTGTGTGTGGTTGTGTGTGTGTGGTTGTGGCAGTGTGTGTGTGGTTGTGGTTGTGTGGTTGTTTGTGTGGTTGTGTGTGTGGCAGATGTTTGAAAGCCACCCTTGGCAGTGAACCGGCAGAGAGTGATAGATGTAATGTTTGCTTTCCTCTCACTATGCCCAGCCTGCGCCCTGTCACATGAGAAAGGCTCCTGCGAGCGACCTCCATCAAGAGAAGCGCTCTCGCCTCAATCCGCGGAACGATATTACCAAAAGTAAAAGCACGCGGCTTCAAAACTAGGAACAGGCCTGGGACCCAGCACGCGCTTCCAGGAAAGTCTAACAGAAGCAAACAATCCAAGCAGACACATTCGATCTGTCAAAATCTCAGATAGCCCAAGGCAAGAAGCAGAACAGGAAACAAAGAGATAGGATGAAAATGAGAGGGCGCTGTGGGAATGTTTCTTTCCTAACCGCCTTCCAACATACACTTATTTCATCATAAGAGCGAGGGTGTCGGGCACGTCATGAGTGTATTTATTGCCCAGGTAGCAAGGGCATAAGGTCCACAAAGGCAAAAGGGGCTGCATGCCATTTTATACATCTTAGACAGGCAACAGCATATTACATGCTGTGCCTCTTAAAGCAAAGGCCCAAGCTTGTAAAATATAAACTACAAGTCCCAGAATGCAAAGTGCTGTTCACTAAATAGTCATGGCTGGATGAAAGTGGTACACATGACAAGCAGCCACTTGAGCAGCTGTGCATCTACATCAAGTACCCACGTTAAGTCCCCCAATCTTGATATGAGAGTTGCCAAAAACCTAACCCATTGTGGCAATCTCGACAATGGAACGTGTACATGCCACCAGAAAAGAATGAGACATTTTAACTGCAGGTATGACAAAAAACGACACCCGAGATACCATGTTCCACGTAAGTCTTCATTTAACACCTGAATGAATTTTGGGAGTTGTAGCGACTAACCACCCCTATGAGTACGAATTGATCTATATAATTTAGATTCTCCACAACAAATAAGTAAGCGAAAACCGCGTCACCACGAGAGTAGCGAGCAGCAGCTGTGTGGGAAGAGAGTGCGGTGTATTGTATTAGCTTAGCATTTAAATAGCGCTTTCTGCCCTTGATGAGACGCAGGAGCGCTCTGCCGACATACATCGTGAAGAAGAAAAGCCATAAGTGATCTTGGTGAAAGGGAGCTGGAACTGGTGAAAATACTCGAATGAGAGAACAGCTCTAAAACTTCGAAAGGTTCGTTGAAATAAACTGTAGACCACCCCTACCCAAAATGAACCGGACGGGACTATTAAAAGAGACATAAGTTTGAAATCAAGCACAATCGAGTGGTCTCGTCAGTGAAAAGCCAGCGTCTGTATAACTGTCTAAACAAACAAGGAAGACAAAAGTAGCGTGTGTCTTCCCGTGGGCTCGAGCTCCCCGTGCGCTGCTGTACGTCAGTCTCGTGCCCAGATTGAAGTGTCACTTTAATCTCGCTAAACGCGGGCTTTGAAGCGGCAAGGGGCGGGGAGCGCATTCCAGGCGGGGGAGTGGACCCTTTGAAGTAGGTGCACGCGCCAGTGGGCTGAAACGCTTCCCAAAAGTGGATTGCATGGTGGCACGATGCACGTGATTGTGCGCGTGCTCGCCATGCAATCCACTTTTGGGAGCACTTTTGGGAGCCCCTTACTAGAGTCTCGCATAGCGATTGCTACGCAATAGCTAGGCGAGGCCTAAAAAGCGCTTCCCAAAAGTGGATTGCATGGCGGCACGATGCACGTGATTGTGCGCGTGCTCGCCATGCAATCCACTTTTGGGAGCCCCTTACTAGAGTCTCGCATAGCGATTGCTAGGCAATAGCTAGGCAATAGCTAGGCGAGACCTAAAAAAGCACACGAAGGAGCATTGAAGCTGACAGAGGAAGAGTGCTTGTGCTGACTCACAGGAGGCTGGCTCATTGCTGAGTGTTTGAGGAAAGATCCTACAGAGAGAAAGGGAGGAAAAGAATCCACACCTCAGAAAGTTCGCACTCTACTCGATGGAGAAAAAGGAGCATATATGGCGCGTCAAACAAAATCGCTGAAGAGGCAGGCAATGAATAGAAGAACATTGGTAAACAAAAGTTTCAAAGTGCCACAAAAGTTGTTTAAAAATGTGAAAACTCGAAGAAAAAAACATAAAAACAATCCCTAATTGTCTTTTTAGAACTATTAATTCAAATTAGAAGAAATCTTGTCACAGTTAAGCCCTACAACCTTGCGGCCAATCCACACTGCACGCAGTTGAAAGCAACGTGGATTGGGCACAGGGCCTGGCCTAATGGGGGTTTGGGAATATAGTGTATCATACAAGAACCTAGACATGGCATGATAAAAACCCACAGCCATATGGTTCTGGCTCAAATGCTATAAACCATCCAATTCACCATAATGGTATGCAACCCACAGAACTGACGTAAAAATTGACATCCCCCACCATTTGCAAAGCACCCATTTCCCAATGGCACAGGAAAAAAGTAGTCTAGCAAGAGTAACATGTCTCATGCTGTTCATTATGACCGTTGCAGACCATAAGTAGTAAAAGTAATTGGTGTTTCCTATTAACCCCAGAACCATAACTCAGTTTCCACATGTATTTTTGTATATTTTTGGGTAAAAGCATCTCTTTGATTTGACACCCCTGTTAAGTGCTTGACCCTTGATTAAAGAACTTTAGGCCAAATGTACTAAGGCTTTTTACAGTGACAAAGGGTTGAATTTGCAAAATGAGACAGTTTGCCACTGCAAAATGACCTTCTGGTGTGTACCAAAAACCAACTGCAATCCGGTAACACGTAACAATCATAACTTGGGTTTGAAATTACATACTAAATTGGTATTTCAAAGTCACATGTTTAGGGCACCCTATCCAAATTGCGATTTAGAATGGAATGTAGTAATAGGTTCAAACTGAAATCCGGTCACAAAACAGTAATATTTTAATAACTACACAAATGTAGTGGTAAACCATTCGGAAATGGTATGGGGTCCCCAAGGGACACCTTTCTCTTTGTGAATGTTGATAAAAACATATTTTAAGGCTAGGAAGTGGTCCAAGTGGCTTAGTCTTAAGAAATGTTTGCAAAACTTTTTTTTTCAACTTAAATGGATCCCTTTTTAGGTCTCGGCTCGAAGGCTGCGCTTGCGCAGTCTCGCTCCGAGATTTAATGTTT
Source organism: Triturus cristatus (assembly GCF_964204655.1). NCBI lineage: Eukaryota > Metazoa > Chordata > Amphibia > Caudata > Salamandridae > Triturus > Triturus cristatus. The sequence continues at coordinate 501,948,747 of NC_140585.1, forward strand.
TGGAGAAGAGGGGCTTGAACCCGCCCCTCTTCTCTCCTCTTCTCCATTGGCTGGCCTCTTAAATGCTGGCCAGCCATTGGAGAAGAGGCTTTGTCTCTCCGAACAGGCCCCATCCTTTTCGGATTCGGGGGCGTGTTTTTTGCTACTTTTCTCATTATCTCCTCCAGCCAATGGCAAGAGGAGAGAAAAGAAAAACACGCCCCCGAATCTGGAAACGCCGCTGCCTTTCTCCGAGGCATTTCTGCTTCTCTTCGGAGAAAGGCAGTGGTGTGCTTGTTAACCGTCCCGCCTGTGCTGCAGGCAATGGGCACTGTGTTGAGCAGGACGCGTTTGTTGCCCACATGCGTCTTTCTGCCCCCGCCCTGCGGGCTGGGAGTCGGTAGGGGTCCCCAGCGAGCATGTGTGCAGAGTTCAGCAGTTTAAAGGGGCATTGCTGTGGGGGCGGCCTGCTAGTCTGGGGCTGGAGTGGGACAGTCAGACAGGGGGTCTGTGGAAGAGAGCTGTCTGTGGCTGGGTGTTTAGCCACCACAGAGGAGGAACCCAGACAAGGTAAGTGGGGTCCACGCTGCAGCTTCAAACGCCGCGCCTTAATGCCTTTCACATAGCGCCAACATGCCCTCTTTAGGCCGCTCAAGCAGTGAGCAATATGCACTCGCTTATTGCGCCTCTGTTTCCCGATCGGCGCTAAGCAGCTGGGTCTACTAATAGCCGTTCTAGCATCAGGACAGCCACAAACATCCACATGTACGCCGACCCGGAAACACTTTGGAGGGCAAGTCACAGGAACTATTTCATGTGAGAATCAAAAGACTAGTATGCAAAGCAATAGAGTAAGAACTGTGGTAAGAATTGCGCGGCCACATTGCAATAGGTCGGTTTCTTTAAATTAGAGAAGTGACTTTTCGCCAATGGACAAGAAACTTGTTTTAAAGAAAATGAAATTCATTAAATACCTCCTTCTGCGAACACATAAACGCATTAGGGCTTTTTACCCCCTTCATTTTTAAAATTATATTTTACATGCCTCCATTAATCACGCGCAAATTACCGTGTCACATTGTTTACGTGCTTTTTGGAACGAATCGGGGAAGGGTCTTACCGTGATTGTTGTTTTTTTTATGTTTGATTGACAGGTTTTGAACCAATCGGTGCAGTGCTCTCTTCCTGACCCCTGCTGTGGAGAGGGGCGGGTGTTCGCCTGCAGTTCCGTTGTGGGAGGCGGCCTCTGTTTCTTCTGCTGCTGCTTGTGAAGGGCATCGAACCGGTCGCTGTTAAACGAAGGTGAGAACTAGAGGGGTCTTTGACTGAGGGTGCAGAGGGTCCTCGAGAGTTTTCGAGCTCTAAGTGCTGTCACCAATAGTCCTGCATGCTCAAGGACGACCAGGGCCCAAGCCCTTTGGCGTTGATGTTTCAGAGTGATTAGCGCTTAATTAATAGGAGCAGACTTTTTTTTTTTTTAAACATAGGTGTTAATTCATGTTTATTTTATCTTTTTTTCTATAGCATTCAAATGTAAGTGAGAAAGCAGTATTGCTTTAATTTGCTGCAAATCTAATTATTTACGATTTTTACCAGATATACATATTTCTGTGAAATTAGGACGCAGATAAGGCGTGGGTTTAGCAAGGAGACACGTTGTAGTGCCCGTTGTATTTATGTGGAGTGATTGTCTCTTCCCCAGTCCTTTATAGCTGATACGAAATTATCAGCTTTCAAGTTCTTTCAGAACACTCTGCGTATGTTGCATGTAATGTAAAAATGTGTTCGTTAAAATAGGTAAAGCAGAGTCACGTGACTGCACAAAAAACTGGGAAAGGTCAATTTACTTATCTCTTTAAGGAGCTGTGTACTTTTGATACTTCGTGAAGCGCCGGATTCGCCTTTCCATTCTCACGTTCATTTAATTCCAAAGTACTCCTTTTTTTCTGGGGGTTCAGACATCTTCCCCCCCGCGCCCCCCCCTTAACATATCACAAACTCTACCGATGCACTGGTTCACAAAATTGTCCACATGCCCTTTATCGTTAAACTACTTGCTCTTTGGGTGCTCCTGTCTGCTTTTCCCAAATTAATCGGCCATGCAATATTTTATGACATTTTATTGCACATACGCATTATACAACCCACAAAATCTATCCAGTTGAAATCTAAAGTGGTCCTTTGGGATATATACAAAGATGTTCGCTTTAACTACTATTTACATGCGGACGATGCACACATCTTTATTCTCATGACTTATTTAACCCTTTCTTTAGCACGAGGGTAACTGACAGCCTTGTGAGTAATACATACATACCAACCAGAATAGTGCCAATAGGCCTCGTAAGAGCAAGCGGAATACAAATAACCATAAACCTACTATCTTTTTCCTGTATGGCCATGTTGCTTTATACTTAACGCGTCAAAACTGTCGATTATCTATTTCCTATTGTCCATATCTCCCTCAGCTGTTATATTTTTCCCTCCTCCACAGCATCTTTGTTTGTGTAGTCACGTGTACCTTAACTTGTCACTGTAGCCTGACTTGCTGTTTAACTTAAAGGTACGGTTCAATCTTTAAGTGAGCAAAGAACCTGCTCTGTAGTTAAGTTTTGCACATCCTTGGCTTTTATGACAGCGAACATGTAGACTACTTGTGCATTCATTTTGCCATGTGCATGATTTTTAACTCCTTCCCCAGCAGGTCCATAATGGCGGCCGCGGAGGCAGCGGAGACGCAGGCGCCCGTGGAAGAAGCCACCTGCCCGGGCTCCTTGCCGGATTTCGCGGTGGTCTGCTCATTCCTGGAGCGGTACGGGACGCTGCTGGAGCTGCCCGAATTTACCTTCCCGCAGCTGGAGCGAGTGTTGCGGGATACCGGCCCAGGTGAGCGGTATTTAGTCTTTCACGTCTTTAGTCCCTGATTTCCCCAACAGCCACTCTCAGATCTGTGTGTGTGTATGGTAGGCTGTGTGTGTGTGTGTGTGTGTGTGTGTGTGGGTTTGTGTTACTATCTTTGTGGGGACTTGAGTATGATAACACACTCACGCTGTGGGGACTTGATTGCACTGTGGGGACCTGAACCCAAGTCCCCACAAGGTAAAGTCTTCTAAATGATTGGAAATGACTTCAGAAACATCTGTGTCAATTTTTACAACTTTTTTAAAAAGTGCCTTGTGGGGACCTGTGTTTCACCATGTGTGTTTATTTTTTTGCTCAGCTCTGCCCCCATAGACAGGAGGTGGTACTGCAGCCTTAAACACACTTAACATATTAAACACACTTCAGTAATTGAATCCAATCTAGCAATAGAAGATAGGGCTTTTGAAGGAGCTTATCCATCACAAAACGGAATAACTGATTAGAATGGCTTTTTTAATTGTATGTAACTTTTGTTTCGAAGCAAAACGTTAATCAAATGAAGCGATTGACGTTGCACTTTTATTTTATTTGCTGGTTGTTTTCTTTGAAAAGCTAAGAAATGCACAATAGATTGAATGTTATTATTTTACATTTCCTACACATGACCGATTCCCTATTAAAGATCTCACATTACCTTATAGTTCAATTATTGATCATGACTAATGCATATCAACTAGGCCTTTACTTTTGTGCGCAATATAACTTGGTTTCTTATGGGTGCTCACAGTTAAGCTGAAAGTATATATGAGTACCTTTTCATTTGGATGTTATTTTGGTAAAAGTGGATACTCTATCGTGTAGAATTAAGGAGAACATTTCCTGCTAGAAATGTTCAATTTGTTATATGCAAAATGAAAATTTCACACATTTTATGCATTGTGAGTAGGGGTGGGCGAAATTTGCGAAAGTGACTTTCGCAAATTATCGCGAAAATCTTCAATTTCTCCACAAACACGCGGAAATATCGTGAAGATGCGAAAGTTTTTTTCCCGCCCGTTCGCGGTATTTTCTGCGTGGTCGCGGCTCGCCAACTTACCCATGCGGTTGCTCGCGGGCGCGGCCATCTTGTTTTCACTCTTCTCGCGGTGCATGATCGCGAGAATAAAGACATGGTCGCGCGACCAATGACATTACTGCGGGCGCGAACTGTCGCGAGACAGCGCAAATGGCTACCAACAATCCAACATCTCGTGGAGAACGCGACCGGATCGGGAAAACTTGTTGGCGAACGCGGGGATTCAGGTAAGGCGATCTCGCTCGCGAGAATGTATTATTTTACAGCGCGAGCAAGAAACAAATTATCGCTAAGCTGCGGAATGCGGAAATTTTGACATTTTCGCGCTCTCCGCAGAACGCGAAAATGTCAAATTATCGCAATTTCCGCGAGCGGAACGGAAATTTAGCCCAGGCCTAATTGTGAGTTTCACTAACTGAATTTCTCATGAGCCTAACAGGCCTAACATTTACGCAATGAATACAAAACTTTAAAAATAAACAATAAAACACTCTTTCTGAGTTTAAAATTGACACAATCTCAGGCAAATTGTGTTTGTGCACACTCTATTACAGCGCTACTGCGTTAAACACATATTGCAGAGATTTACTGACCAGCTGTAACAGTTTCTTTTCCTGGCATAGTGAAATTTGCCCAGGTCAGTAAAACGAGTAGCCGGTTAGATATGCAAAACCAACTGCAGGCACCATGCCTTCTACTTAAAATGCAACACTTTTTCCACAGTAAAAAACATAGCATTTCTTCAATCTATGAATGAGTGTTAGATATTTTTTCTAGCCGTTTATTTGTAATGGGATGAAAAACAGGTATGTATTACTCTGACACTGAAGGCACATCCGCCCGTCTTTAGAGGCCTGAATAAGATGATCAAAGATTAAATGGTGAGCGCATTCATGTCAATACAATTGAACAGGTTAAAGCTAACCCCCCTGCCCTCCTCCTGAGCCATTCTAAACAAAGTGGGCTCTGCCTTTTGTGGTAAAAGTTCTGAGTCAGACGGTTATAAGCCAAAACAAATCAACTGTATTGACGGGAATGAAGTTAAGGCCTTATTAAATAGTTGTTTCTTAAACCAGGAATGTCTGCAAAATCGAGTTGCTCTGTAATTGCACTTTAGTATTGTGTTGACATTAAGAGCTATGTGTTCCAAAAAGATTAATGCTATAGTGTTGTTTATATGCTGTGATTGCAAACTCTTCATGTCACGTATACTGGATGCAGCATATTTATTTAAGTCTCCATGAGGCACTTACGCCGAGAAGTTATGCCTAACCTTCTTTTCCAAAATTGTGTGATCCTTGGCAAGCAATTTTAACCCAATGTACCAAATTTGTTGCTACCTACACTTGATTAATTTCATTGCACACTGTGCAAAACCATATATATATATATATATTGCTTATTAGGGTATAACTGTGCTGCATAAAAAACATACCCATTTTTAACCATTATTGCAAGGGGCGCAAACTTGTATGAGTGCTAACAAGGCCGTCAGGGCATTGTTTTTAAAATGTTTTTAATTTCATATTTACAAAGTATAGTGTTTTTTGACTATCACTTGTAATGTGTTATGTGTAACTCAAATGAAAATCAGCACTGACAAAGCCAATATGTCTATTTTTTAATCTGGATTTTTGAATCCGGAGACCTCTCTGTAATGGCAATAAATCGGAAGGTAACATATTGAGTTGCATTGTGCCTTTCACAACCTACTGTGTGGTAGTACTATGTTTGGAAGAGTGTGAGTTTGTCAAGGGGGGTACATGGGTAGTGCTTTGATGTCATGCCTGAGAACAGTAGATGACCTATACTCATATTCCGTCATTAATCCTATGTGACAATTCATAGTGAAAAGGTATGGTCCCAGGATGTCTTGGCATTACATGCTGGTAAATGGATGGACTGAAAGTGTGTGAATCTGTATGGCCTATCAGTGGAGCGTTATGGCATTAGGAGAGTATGAAAGAGGATGCTCAAATTGTCACAGCAAGTGCAAAGTTGCGCAACCACAATGTGATGCAGAAAAGTGTGAGAAAAGACACCATTGTTCATGCGAACATGTGCAAACCAGCCTAACATCTGATGCAGAAGCCTGCACTAGAGACTTTTAGGAGATAGGTGAGCTCACAGAAACAGCAACACATTACAACCAGATGTGGTCTTGATCACTGTGATTAAGACCAGACCTGGACAAAACACAGAGTTTTCTTTTTGATTTGTCATAAAATATTTTTTAGGACTCCATATAGTGCAGCCGGTTTCTCCTTCTAGTGGGATTTCTATATATATTGTGCTGACCTTCAGCATTGGTTAGTGTTCCCAACCTTTCAGTTGTTGCCATGACTGTGGCTCTTGCAGTGTTCCCTAGATGTGCCCAAGCTTGTCCACGCTTCTGAAGAAGAACATTGGGTGCCCTGAATGGACTACACATAGGCCTACCTCCAGCATTTGCAAAGTTTCTGCCATGTGGACAATGCAGGCAAAGAGGAGAAACTGCTGAGTTAAGGCACTTTGTCCCTGTCTGTCAAAGCACTCATTGGCTGCCCGTGGGGCATTCAGCATGCTCAATTAGAACCACCTGTTGCTGCAAAAGTGCATTGAAGCTACCAACTCACCAGATCGGTATCTGAAGGAAGAGTCCATCACTTCATTGTCCAGGGAGACCCAGTAACTATCACCAAGACTCACCAGTCCAGATTAAGTGGACCTGCTGCAACCTCGGGGTCCATTTCCTGTTGACGCTGTCTCTGTCTGAAGATAGCTGCCGCCATTGCCTCCAGGACACTGTCATGGAGACTGCACCAGCCCAACTTGAGCAGGGCAGCAGCATAACTTCACTACAACCATCAAGTCTCCAGTGAAAAAGGACTCTGTGCTGGATACCAATCTGAGGCCTACCACAGCCCAGAGAACAGGTGAGAGAAGGAACACTGCTATAGATTCAAAAAGACTGATATCTAAAGTAGGGAAGCACTACACCTGTACTGTTTTCTGTACATGAAGCACCCTAGTACATGAGAAGGGGAGAAAGGAGAAGAGTGGAGAAGCAGCTTCCTAGCTGCATAAAACTTACACCCAGATATTCCAACTTGGTCTGGAGTGCTGCCAGCACATCACCAAATAAGCTAATCCTATGTCCCATGCCTGAAAGAAATATTCATGTTTTCTGGATCTTGTTTTAAAGTGGTCACTAGTGGTTCTATTGGTAAGGCAAATAAAAGTGGAGACATAAGGTATCCTTGTGGAGTTCATGTATGAATCCCTTTCAGATTTCCACAGGGCAGGCATGGGTTACTGGGCCCAACTGTGGTGGTTGAGGCCTGCTAATCCTGGTGTCGGGGCACCCGACCTACTATGTGGATTCTGAGTAACTGGGACAAGCACTCTTTCTGCACCTGGCTCTCAGTGGTAGCTCTTGTCAAGCAGTCAAGTTTCCCTTGAGGGGGGGGGGGGGGGGGGTTGCTACTGGTCAGTGAACAAAACTCACAACTCAAAGTGAAAACAGTGTGAACAATAAATCAATGTCCTGCCAAATACTTGAATTTATAGGAAAAAGTAGTATTTTATTTCTAACTATACACATGCAAAGGAATATGACATTCAGAGGCAACAACACAATTCCTCTTGGGGTCGTGGCTGTGATAGTTGTGAGGCAAATCCCTGTCCCACCTTCCTGTGTGTAACCAGTTCAGAGTTATTTCCCATTCATTGGTGGCTGAATCAGGTAATGCAAAGTATTAGTTCATAGTCAAGAGTTCTCCCTTCTGATTCCTCAGGATCTCAGTCAAAAGTATCTATGGCGCTGCAGCACCTTTAGCAGCAAGTCCCAAGGTGCCCAACAGGCCATTTCTTGTCTTAATTGCTCTTGCAGCACAGCAGAGTTCAGTGATGCAGCGAGTACCTCCGACTCGCACACATTGGTCCTTAACTACCCAGAGAAGTTGGGCTGATTTTGCCCTTCACTGCAGCACTCGGCAGCACAGGCACTCTGAGCAGAGTGGCCTGGCCAGAGGTCATCCCGATATCAGAGCGGCCCCTTGCTGTTGAGGGAGCACTAAGATGACTTGGTACAACAGGGGTGAGGAATCCTTCCTTAGAGCTCTCGACTGGAGCCAGCAAGGATGCAACGTCCTCCATGGCATCTCCAGGAGTCCTCCAAGGTTCGCCGGGGGCAGCACCCTTGCAGCATGGATCAACCCACAAGTCGTAGCCTCAGTCTCTCCTTCGATGAAGTTGGTACCGGCAGCCCCTCCTGGTAAATTAGATTGCACTCTCTTCCAGCCTCAGCACCGGGGCCCAGACAGTCACAAGCCTTGGCACTCATGTAAATACTTTTTCCGGTGTCGCTCTCTGGCATATGGGGTCATCGCTGGGTGGCGGTGGAGATGTAACAAGAAACGCATATTGCTCAACACAAGGCTCACTCTACGGTCGCCCTCTTCTGGCATACGAGGGTCACTGAAAACTGTCCCCCACTTGGACTATGGCCCGATTTGTGCACAGCTAAATCCTCACACCTCCACGGGAAGTCCTCATGGTAGGTCTCCCCACTGGACCTATCTCCCTCCAATGCTCTCCTCACAGAGCACAATAGTCTTTGCAAGCAGGCAGGCACTGGTGCTTCACACTCCAAGGCAGGTAGTCTTGGTTTCCCTTAGTGATGTTCTCTCACTCAGCATGGAGAATAGCAAGCCTTGGCCCCCAGTCCTGGTCACAGGCAGAAGTCTTGCATTGTTTCTCCTTCTCACAGAGCCCATGTGGCTGCTTGGCAGTTTTTGGGAACTCATCTTCCACGTCTTATAGTTTTTCCTGAGACCAAATGTAATTTAGGGTCTTTGACTTTGAAGTTTTATACTGGAGTTCTGCTTCTTTTGAAATGGGCACTCCTCCATTTCATCTTCTTTCATAAAAGAGATCTGCCACAGCAGGCACAACTCTGAAGCTGAATGTCCATAACATTATTCATGTGAGTGACCAGAGTTTATACCTGGATGTCAGTCACAGTGATATGTGCATCAAGGGTTAATGCCAGACCACCCAGTTCCACTCTTTGTGATTCTCATCTCCTGAGTAACATTTAGTGCTATTTTCACAGTGCAAAATGCATCCTATGGACCATTTTAGACGCAAGAGTGCATATTGAGCTAAGAAAATAGCACTAAATGCTGGATTACGCCTCTCACATAATTATGACTAATTATGAGTAATTTTGTGGTAATTAGGCTGGGTTATGCCAGTTATGCTCACCCCTGTTTTAAATCAAGATGTATGTCATATTTTACTTTAATGGATGGCAGAAAAAAATATTTTTGCTTTTAAATTATTAATGCTTTTTTGTATATTTTTCATTATCGATGACTGATGGTGATCATTAATCTTTTTCATTTCTGTAATCAAAGCCTATCAGAGTGTCATGTAAACAACTGCTTTTATTTCTTTTTGGGTTGAAATTTATTTTATAAAGAATATATGTTGTTGCTAGGCTTGGGCTGCAACCCAAAATGAATAAAGGTAAATCTGATCTGAAAGAACAGTTGAGGCAGTATGACGGTACTCAAGATGCCGAATCCACTCTTACGCGCAGATTTATCAATATTTTACTGTGCCCTTGCATGGTCATGCTGGGCGATGCAAAATTCAAATTTACCAAGCCATGCAAGGTCACCCTGCGTGGCCCTGCATGGCTTGGTAAATCTAGTGTAACGCAAAGCAGCACAAGTTGTAAATTTGAAAAAAAAATGTAAATTTGATACTTGTATAGCGCACTACTCACCCGCAAGGGTCTCAAGGCGCTTGTACGAATACCGCTGTGGAACCCATCCTGGCTTTCCCTGTGAGGCGTCCACTCCTGGGCACCCCCAAGGTGGAGGCCAGGCATCCTTAGCGTTATGGGGGCCATTGTGGAGATTAAGCAAGCTATTGCCCAGAGTTGCAGAGTGGGACTCCATGATTGGAATAGGCACCGAGGCGAGAAATATCAGGTCCATGGAATTTTCTTTTCTTTTTTTTTTTTTGAGCCCAAGACCCGCCGAAGCAGGGAATTGAACCCTGGTCCCGGGCTAGACCTCTGCATCAGGGTCTGCCGCTCTAATCATTGAGCCACACTTCTCCAGTTGCTGCCTTGTGTTACACTGTGTGGTGGCAGCATTACATTAGTGGAGTGTGGATGTTCCCAAGCATCCACCAATGCATGCTGATGAATTCCCAGATTTTCCAAAACTGGTAGACCTAGGAATGCATCAGAATTGTACACCTTTCCACCAGAAGTGTAACAAGGAGAAATATCATTCTTGCTCCTCATTGTTTCCTCTTTCCAAATGTTCTGCAGCACAAGAAGGAACTGCATTTTAGGATTGTTTTTCGTGCAAGAAGGTGTCCTTTCCAGGTCAAAAACAATCCTGCCTGTAAAGTAGGAACCATGGTACAAGGGTGCCTACATTGGTAGTATGCGCCACTGAGTATGACAGTGCAAGAAGAGGACAGGAATGCACGATATCTTGAAAGATATGGCACATTCCTGCCCTCTCCCTTTCACGCAGTGCAGCACAACAAGGTGTCTTGCTCCGTTGTGTTGAATGAAAAAATGATAAATCTGCCCCCTACTGCAGATCCATAAATAGAGAGCGCTGGCACAGGCCTTGAACTCCAACGACATTGAAATGGATATGTCCCCAAATTTGAAGTAAATGCATAAAAAATAGGACTGGAGCAATATCGGTTGCTTTGGAACCTTAGTCAATGGAGAAATGGAAAAAAGGTCTTATGTCACCAACGGCTGAGTTTCCTTTATACCTAATGTATGTCACTTTCCACTGAGTCACAAGACTTTTTTTAGAGTGTCAAGTGCCCCAACTGATATTGGTGTCTCTGAACCGCTACAAAAATATTTTGAAATCCACTCTGGTGTCTGAGGAAGTACACTAAAGGAATCTACAGAGCAGTATCCATTAGAAACCTACTTTAGCTGGAGATGTTGATGCCAAATTTGTTTTTATGAAAGCCCTCTCATGGGGGATAATGATTCCCAAGATAAATATGTATCTACAACTCTTTTGGTGGAAATATTCACCTTTTTCCCAAAGCTGTTGAAATCCGAAAACTTTGCAAAGTCGTTATATTGTTATCTATGTATTTCCCCACCAACAGAAAAATGAATGTGCGCCACTAAATAATAGGCCGAGAAGAAACCCATAACCAATGCATACTTCAATTACAATTTTCTTTCAATAGTTGGGCTGAGGCAAGAGGAAAATACTATTAAAGGAGTGTGATTGAAGTCCTTATTGTAATGGTGTTAGAACTGTAAAAATGAATGGGACCTTCTGTTCAATCTGAAATCCGGGAGAACAGGGCTTCAGATGCCAAACCAGTGCATCAGACTGTTTCAGACTTTCAGCGCTCTTCTGGGTTATCGTCAGTCCCCCTAAGCTCAGGTTCTCCAATCCCTGGCGCAGCTTCTCACAAGCTCAGTAGCTCTTATCAAGAAGTCCCTTGTTACCTCAGATTCTTAAGAGACAGAACGTCTGCTTATTTGTCCAGCTTGTCAGCCTCTCTCTTAGGCGTTTGCATTTCCTTACTGTAAACATTGACATACTTCTGAGCTACACACCCATCTTATCACTGGGAGAACTCTTGGGACACTTCGACAGTATTTTACAGCCAGAAGTTTTAATGTACCCAATATTGGTCAGGGCATCAAGTAACATAAAAACATTTTCTGTTGCTTATCACATAAATAATTGCAGGATCTTTGCCGGATTAGTTGTAGCCTTCGCTTGTGCTACTCAGATCCTCCTCTTCAAATGCCTAGCCATAACATTTTTGTTGAAATGAAAAACAACATTTAGGGGCAGATTTACAAGAAACTGACGCATCTCTGCGTTATAGCAGGGATGCGTCAGTTTACTTGCGTCACTCAAAAAAACCCTTGTGCCACCATGGATGCGTCACATTTACAATGCAGCGCACCATGGCGCAAGGATTGAAAGGTGTGTCAATCATCTGTTGGCGTAAAGGTAACACATTGCTGGAGTTGTGTCGCAAGCTTGACACAACTGCAGCAATGCTCAGGAATGCCTATTCCTACTGTGCTGCGTCACTCCTTACGGCTGCTTCAAGCAAGAGTAAGGTTTTGATGCACTGGCGTCATAGAAGTTGCGCCGTGAAATCTTGTAGATTTCACTACATCACTTTTACGAGGCTTTCTTGCGTCTGAACGCCCACCCTGCATACACTATACCTGACGCAGGTATAGTGTGGTGCAGGGCTTTACAATGTGACGCATCTCCCTAGATGCGTCACATTGTAAATGTGGTGCAATGTATACGTCCCGTCACAACAGTGATGCAACAGCGAGGTAAAAATGTCGCAAGGGGCTTGTAAATCTGCCCCATAGTTTGTACTGTGTGCTTTACAGTACAGCCGTTTAATATTAGCTAGTGACTAAACGTGATTCCAGGGGACAGTAAGAATGTGTTATATTTTCTGCTTGGAGAAGGCCTGAAGTGATGCTCAACATGTCCAATAAGGAGCTCATCTGTCGGAGCAGCATTAGACAGAACTCCATGCTGAATTAATGAGCACAGTGTAAAGAGCATTGATCAGGGCCACCGAAGGAAAAGTACTGTGGAGGAAAGATTGATGCCAGGGTTCACCAAAATATGTGCCATAAAAAAGCAAAATAATGAAGCAACAACAAGGCATATTATGCAATTTAAGGCAAACTATGCAAATCGTTCTATGGCCTTATTATTTAACAATTTTTACACTTTAATTCACAATACAGTGTATATAGAAAATCCACTGTATACTCAGCAAATTCTTTTAAAAATAATGGGTTTTCCTGTATGTGTTACACGAACACCGTTTTATACATGCACACCATTTTATTAATGCTGGTCTTTCTACCTCTAAGATTAAAATAATCTTCGTAAAACATTTATGTTGCACACGGAAAACATACCTGCGAGAATATACATACCTGTGATAAAATGTGCGCTTATTTTATTCTGAACATCCTGTTTGTGTTTAAAAATGTATCTTGAGTTTATCCTGTGCTCACGCCACGGCCATACAGCCGCTGGATATACCTGTTTCCTATTTTCACCTGTTTCCTATTTATCTATAACATATTTAGGTCTTTTATTAGGAGGCACCATGACACTGAAGCCGTAAATCCTTTCACAGAGATGTGATAAAATAGATCGTATTTTAAAATCTGAGTACCCGTTTTTCTGTGTCATAATTTTTTATCGTAATCGGAGTGCACTCTTGAAATAACTAACAGATTCAAAAGTGCCTGTAAACTAATCACCGCTTTGAGAATAGTGCATGTGATATAATCTTGAATGCACTTCAGTAAAAAACCGAACTATTTCAAGTGTAAGAAGGAAAAAAAAATCACATTGCATTTGAGGAGCAATTTAAACTAACTCTACTATCCTCAGCCTGTAAATAAAGCCTCGCCCTCAGTCCACCAGCAAGGATGTTGAATGTATCTGGCTTGAGACAAGATACCAGCCACGTCATGCAGACACATCTATGCATAACAAAGGGCCCATTAGCACGTCAAAAGGCCCGAGTGCTGGAAGCCGGTGAAGTCACTTTACTTCCCAGATTGGGGGATGGGCCCTGCTTCCAAGAGCACACCTTTAAAGGAAGAAGGAGCTTCTGATGCCGCGGATCTGACACCCGGACAGCAGCAAGGGTGGGGCTCGGGCATCTAAAAAGAAGCTATCTCTAATCTCAGACTCGAAATTTTAGCTACTTTACCAACAACAGTTGTAATCTTAAAGTGCATTGGACATTTAAATGTGCTGGTGTTTTTATTGTAATTCACAGAGAATTCCTTCTGTCCAGAGGTTTGTACTCAGTGAAAGTGAAAAACATCTCGATCTCTTCACAAGCTATATTACAGTGTTTTGGGGCTTTTTCTTAACATCCTCACATTGAAAGGTAATGCGCATTACAAATGGAGAGATGAGAAGAAGGGCAAAATGGCAGGACCGGGGCAAGAGAGGGAGAACGTCGAACTTTGAAGGATCTAAGAAATGAGTGTTTGGAATTTTGGGGAAGTTTAATATGAGGAATGAAAAAACATAGGACGTCGGTCTCACAAGGAAGACGAGGGAGAAAATTAACAGATCTGAGGAAGGAAATTATGAAAGAGCTCAGGTGGAAATGGGATGAGGGAGAGAAATAGACAGGGGTCTGATATATGGAATGTGTGCAAAGGAAGAAATAACGAGAGTTAGTGTGATGAGAGAGGGGAGAGGGATGCCTTAAATCAACATTAGTAAACACTCAAGAAGTATAATGATTGAAGAGATTGAAGTGTCTACTGTTCACGCAGATGTGAGGAGAAAGTGCACTCAAGTAAGACTCATGCTCCCACAAATCCTGCCTACACTGGTCACATGGGGAATTATTAAGAAGAGCCATCACCAATCAATGAATTTCAGAGCTTTTCAGTTTGCATAAGATACAAATGTAATGCGTTGGGCACTTTATTGTTTATAATTTGTACAAGATAATAAGACAGCACTAGGACAGATAAGAGATGGGGAGCAGGGGCGTAGCTTACATTGGTACAGCAGGTGTAGTGCACCAGTGCCCAGAGGACTGAGGGGCACACTGAACCATGATTCGTTCTGAATTTCATAATTCAGACAGCAGTCAGTAGGTATATTTCCTCCTTTGCACCAGGGCCCATGACACAGTAGCTACTGTACTGATGGGGAGAAAGACAAAAAAAGGAGATGGGGACAGAGAAACAAAAAGAGAAAGAAAGTCAAAGATAAAGAGCGACTGACAAAGTCAGAGAAAGGAAGAGATGTGGAGCAGGAGAAAGAAAGACACAGGGAGAAAGTGAGAGACTATAGAGATAGAAAGACAGGAAGAGACAGACAGAAACAGTGATTGGGAGAGATAGAGGAGAGAAATGGTAAACAGCCATTACAACGAGGCTGTTACCACACAAGTTGTTACATCTCATGCGTAAAAACGCATGCGAAGTAATAACGACTAACATTACAACGCAAACCATTATATCGCATGCGCTTTTAAAACGCATGCAATGTAATGGTTATCCACATCGTTGTGAGAAAATTGGGTTGTTCCGTTTCCTCACGACGTGCACCGCCCCTCTGTCGACGCTGGAACCAGGAGAGAGGAACCACGAGGAGAGAGAGGTAAGGGGGATTGTGCTTGGGGTGGGGGTTAACATTTTAAGGGTTTAGGGTAGTGTCAAAGTAGTTTAGTAATGTTTGTGTAGTGTAGGGTTGGACGTAGGGGAGGGTCATGCTAGGGATAGTGTTTTAGGGTTTAGGGTAGTGGTGTGGTGTTTGTGTAGTGTAGAGTAGTGTTTTAGGGTTAAGGGTACTGTAGGGGGGGCATGCAGGATAGTGTTAAAGTGTAGGGACAGGACTGGGGGAAGGTGGAGGGTCGTGCTGGGGGTAGCGTGTTAGGGTTTAGGGTAGAGTTGTGGTGTTTGTGTAGTGTAGGGTAGTGTAGGGTAGTGTTTTAGGAATTAGTATAGTGTCGGGGGGGGGTTGTGCAAGGTAATGTAGTGTTATTGTAGGGATAGGACTGGGTGTTGGAGGAGGGTCGGGGAATTAGTATAGTGTCGGGGGTTGTGCAGGGTAGTGTAGTGTTATTGTAGGGAGAGGACTGGGGGTCTGGGGAGGCTGGTACAGTGGAACTACATTAGGGATTAGGGTAGGGTAGGTTGGAGTCACTTACCTTGCAAACGTTTACCATGAGTATACCTTTACCACACATGCCTTGGCGTAGAAATGGCATGCGTGGTAAAGGTATGGTTGTGGTAAAATGTTGCATTGTAATGGTACTCGTTGTAATTGACATCGAGTAGTAATACCCGCTTTGTAAAGGCATGCATGGTATTTCTATGCGATGTAACGAGTGCTATTCGAGAGAAATGTTTGCGAAGAGAGAGAGAAAGATCTGGACAGACCTAGAAATACAGAAAACCCCTGGAGGAGAGTCCACAAAAATACAAGGATGCACTGAGAGAGACAGAGAAAAAAATAAAGGCGGACAGAGAAAGTCAGAACAAAAAAATAGAGAGAGGGTGTAGAAATCGAAATAAATATGTAGAGAAAAAACATTTGAGCTAGAGAAAAGCCATGAGATATGCTGGGAAAGGGAGGATGGATAAAGACAGCAAAAAGATAGGCAGAGATAATGACATGGAGAAACTAGGGAAGAGAAAAACTGAGAGAAAAAGAGCAAGAGAGACACAGAGCGAAGCAGCAAGGGAAGATAAAGACTGAGGAGTATAGGCAAATGCAGAGGGAGAATGGAAGTGAGATACAGGAAAAGGCAGAGTGGTGGAGTCAAGGAGAGAAAGAGCAGGAGAGACAGAAACACATGCAGACACACAGAGAAACAGGGGTGATAAAGTTATAAGGAAATATACAAAAATGACAGGAGGAAAGAGATATAAGAGGAGAGGGAAGACATGCACACTCTGAACTCAATCTGCATCACTTCAAATCCTATCTATCTATCTATCTATCTATCTATCTATCTATCTATCTATCTATCTATACTTATGGCTATCCACTTTTTACCTCTGTCTCTG
The DNA here is from genome assembly GCF_964204655.1 of Triturus cristatus. Taxonomy (NCBI): domain Eukaryota; kingdom Metazoa; phylum Chordata; class Amphibia; order Caudata; family Salamandridae; genus Triturus; species Triturus cristatus. The sequence goes on from NC_140585.1 coordinate 501,965,264, forward strand.
CCTCGCTATCTTTCTCACTGTTTGTGTCTTTCTCTGTGCCCCTGTCCCTCTGTAAGTTTCTCTTTTTAAATTCCCTCCTGCTGCCCCCAATCCTGTCTCCCTTAATCTAAGTCTGTTTGAATCACAATCCCTTCCAGCATCTGAGAGGACCCAAGTGAAACCTGGGCACAATCTGACCCCAGATATTGTGGAAAGAATTGCATCCTAGGCACAATTGGAACCTCACATCTGCATTGACAGAAGTCTTACCACCAAGAGTGAGAAGTAAAGGTGAATTGAATCTCATAGTGTGCATTATTATTTAAAGAGAGAACACCCGGAACAATATCACATTTTACCACAATCAATATAGAGAGCTGTCATCTATGAATTTGGTAGATCTGTGGATGAAGTAATAAAGTTTCTCTTTTGGCGAAAACTGAAGGCTGGGTTGAAAACAGATAGGGTAATCTCAGGGAGGGCAAAATGGATGACCCAATCTCAGCTGGGGCATGATTTTCAAGTTCAGCTTTTCTTTCAATAAACCATTGTAATCTAGATTTCTGGTTCACAACATTGAATTGAAGTTGATATGCACTGCAACTCTGTGAAAGTATTAAGAAGACGTTGAATGAGAGCTCAGGAATGGAAGAAGATGCCCCAGATAACAAAGCCATCTGGAAGCTTTATGATCAAACTGAATCACATCTGAATAGTGAAAACCTGTAGATATCGGTGAGAGACAAAATAATGAAATCTGAAGCAAAAGGAAAAATCTGCAGAGAAGAAAATGATGAAATTGAAGAATTACCACATGACTCCATGTTACCAGGAAACAACTACTTGAGTCAATGCCATTACATTATATCAAGTGATGAGAAGCAGGACTACAATTACTAACCCTGGGCGTAGCTCGCGAAGTAGCACTTCGCGAAGCTACGCAAAGTGCACTTCGCACTACGCGAGCTATGCGTAGCACTTTGCGAACTGCGTAGTACCTTGTTCGCACTGTGCCAGATGTCGTTTTCAATGATTGCACAGTGCGGACAAGCAACCAGCACTGTGCAATCATTGAAAATGGCATCTTGCACAGTGCGAGCTGTAGTTTTCTGCTGCTCGAGTAGATTTTTACTCGAGAGGCAGCTTTCTCAACGCGAACTGGTAATTTCTCATCGCGAGCGGTCGCGAGCATACGTGACCACTCGCATTGAGAAGCCTGACCTCCTCGCGTTGGGAATCTCGCCGGGAGGTTTATTTTCCATGCTCGCGATCACCAACTAGATGTTGCTGATCGCGAACAAGGAAAAAGTCTCGCCGGGATGTCATTTTGCTTGCTCGCGGTCACCAACTTGACGCTGAGGACCGCAAGCAAGCAAAAAATGACCGCAGCACTACGCAACACTACGCTACGTGTGTTCGCACTCTGCTACGTGCAGTTCGCGTAGTGCAAAGTAGCGCGAACTTCGCAAACTACGCGAGCGTAGCGTAGTGCTGTGCCCAGGCTTAACAATTACCAGAATACAGTGATTTTGTTTTTTCATTAGAAGGTACAGGACTGGAAAATAGATTTCTTGGTGGCATGACAATGTTAATTAAATCTAGTAACCATATGAGGAATGAGGACGAGTAAGAGAAATTAAGGGGATGAAATGGAGAGATATCTGGGAGAAAGGTATAGGCACAGTAAAGAAGTTATTACGCTGGGGTAACTCAATGGTCTCTCTTTGCCAGGACTCAAGTTTTTAGGTCTGAGCCTCACGTTCAAAAATCATTGTAATCAGATGCATTAATCCAGTTTGGTAAATTGAATAAAGATTAAACTTTCAAAAATGCAATGATTTGCTAACCTAAACTGTGAACTGGATGGGTGTCTCAGCATAAAGTCATCCGGTAAGCAAAGCTTATTCACCTCAGTGACTGCTGCACTTTATTGAAAGGCATGCACATTAAAAACAATGTCCCCTTAAAGAAGGGCAACATTTTGCATCTTCCCCATCCTCTTTATTGCAACCACAGATACAGGAGACTGCAGGATATTACTTTGCCATTGACCAGTCCTAGGCGACAGTCGAGAAACACAATGGCCACTTTCTGGCAAGTTGCTTGGTTGGTATTTTCCCCTGCCAGGATGCCCACCTTGGGACTTTTTCTTTTGGAGAATCTTTGTTGCATTCCCCGTCTAAAACCATTTACCACAGACATGAGTAGCATGAAGAACATTTCCATTTAATGCTGCTTTCGTAAAATAAAATAAAATAAAAACCATGCCAACTGGTGAGATTTAAAAAATGTTAAGTTGCCCAAAAAAGGGTTTGTTGCTTCCAATTTGACACCTGCAGCATAAGCTATGGACCCATCCATACAATTACTTTGGTTTTCAGAGATGATGAATGCAGATTTCACAAAGGTCTAGTAGATGAACAAGGAGTTTAGATATAGAAATAAGAATCACTTATATCAGTACCATACATCCACTCCTATACCCCAATGACCTCCATCTCCATGCAGATATGATTCCCATGCATTCCAAATCCCAAAGGGAGTCATGTGACTGTCAAGGAAGGGTCTAAAAGTTTACCAAACAAAATGTCAAACATGGCCCAACTATCGTTATCATTAGCTCTAAACAACCACAGTGTTCATAAAATCTAAACACAATGTTTATAAAAATGAATTGAGAGTAGCACATGTACCTGCTTTGTGTATTACTTTCAGAAGCGCATGCTGCTAATCACTGGCTAAGCATTGGCACACCCTTTTATCTTGTTGCCGGTTATGTGAATACGATCACAAGGAAGCAGAACCCAACTTGTGAAAGATTTCAAATGAAGTCCAAGCAGGCAATATAGGAGGGCCTGTCTGACAGAATTATAGTTTTGTCTGGAACAGAAGCTTATTTCATGCTTTCACACTTGATCTGAGCATAATCTAAGGGCACCATAAGCATGTCCCTGGGAAATGGGACCGCCTGCAATGCATGCAGCGGTCCCGCAGATACAATTAGGATGCGCCCGCCACACTGGCAGGCGCATCCCACATTTTTAACATTGCGGTGGGCGGTGCAGAAAGCACCCCCCGCCGCAAAGCCAAAAATGCAAGTTGTGCATTTGCATGAACAACGTGACAGGCACAGCGCTGTGCCTGCCACGTTGTACATGCAAATGCAGGGGGCGGGGGTACCATAGGAACCCCCATGTGCACCCCCCACCCCCCAAAATTACCTGGGGGCCCACTACGGGCCCCCAATGTGAAAGACTGCATGCCTTTCCGTGGCGGCAACGGCAAATCCCCGCATGCATCCTGATATGGATGGCGGTGTCTAACAGACACCGCCACCATATCAACAGCTTTTCCGCCCGGTAGGCAATCGGGCGGATTGCCTACCGGCGGAAAACCGGCGGACAGTCTTTCCGTTTGCCGGGGTCCCCCCCGCCATAGTAATATGGCGGGGGGAATTGGCCGGCGGGCGGGAGAAAATGTCGGGCGGATCGCCACCGCCATGCGGGCGGTGGCGATCCGCCCGACATACTAATGGGCCTCTAAGTGAGGTGTTGATACCAAGATGGTGAAGGAATCGCTCCTTAGACAAAGATTTGAGAAGAAGCTTGAAAGATTTCCAGATTCTTATGAAAGTCTGACAGTTTTGTTTATTAAAACCGGTTGAAAATGGGGAGATCCTTCAGAGCTAATTTAATCCAGAATAAAGAGTAGTATTTTACCTTTAAATATGAGAGATTGTGTCTTGTTTGCCAAGATAGTGAGGTTGACGATGAAGGATGTCACCTGGTGAGGGGAACCAGAGGCATGCTAAGGTGTTGACACTTCCAAAGCCAATATTTTTAACAGCTGTATATTTGCAAACCTAGGCCCTCTCAAGTACTGCAAGACAGCTGACATTACCTTGGTGAATCCCTGCAGATCTGATCTCAGGTTGAGGGTTGTGTTGAGTGCTAATAGCAGACCCTCTCCTGTGAAAAAGTAATGGCACTTCTTGTGGTACAGGTATTGCAGCACACTCCCATAAAAATATTAAAGGTAGTGATTTAAAATAAAAAACCCAAGGCCTAATGTTAAAATAAAGAACAGTATTTAATTATGTAAAGAGTTTAAAAATATAGTTATATTTAATTTATTATTTAAAAAAATCTAAAACAAATAGATAATTATTAATGTTTTATTGCATTGATCTTTTTGTAAATATAAAAATTATTCTAGCATTAGTATTTATTACAAAAATAATCAAATTACTGTTAATTCTATCCGCCACTTCTAATACTTTTAAATACTTAATACAAATATATATTTTTACTTTAGATGAGAATTTCTTTCCAGTTAACCGTCAGCTAAATTATTTTATTTTAAATGGTATACAGTCAAAATAACCATTTTAAAAAAAATTCATTTAGTAATGCAGTATTTTTTTTGTCACTCTACATTTACAATAAAGTTATTTCAAAGTTTAATAAAGTTTTAAATCTTTCCATACGCTTTACCATTGAGAGTTTTCTGCCCTTGTAGTGGAGATCCTTGACAAGGTGTGGAAAGTAACATGTTGTAACTTCAAGCTCATAAATTAGGCTCCTGCCCCTAAATTCAGGGGGTGGGGACATGTAAGGATAAACTTTTCAGTAACTTTACACTTGTAAATGGTGAGCAGTCTGAAGTGGTAAAGTTGCTCAAAAGTGTAACTTACACTTGTAGATATACTTATATGTAGGTTTACATTTGTGAGTACAACTCATATGTTTGTGAACTGTAGTCCTACTTTATGTTCTACGAATGCAGTTTGTGAATCAACCCCTGTATCTTTGGGAACTTGAACATGACTATTGTAACAAAAAGAGTCTGCAGGGACTTCTTTTGTATAAGTAAAACTACACACTAACTCTGGGGAGACCTGAGCAGCATTGTAATCACATACTATCTTTAGACTTCATAATCTTTACACACCATCTTTGTTTGAGTTGAATATCCATATAATTCACACATTATCTCCGTGACCACTTAAACCCCAGTCGGTCGATTTTTCCTCTTTTTATGTGTGCTGCATTCTTTAGCACACATAGGATGAGGAAAATGACTCAAAGTATTGTTTTTGTGCAGGAAGGTGCCCCTTCCTCCACAAAAACAATCCAGATTACAACGCAGGTACCTTTGCACCATGGGTCAAGAGTGCCTGCATTGGTGCTAGGCAGCACATTGTGAGCCAGCACTGGGAAAAGGCAGGAATGCGCCATATTATGTCAAATGCAACGCTTTCCTGCTCTTTCCCTTTCATCCGGCGCAGCACGATGACTTGCTACACTGCATAACTTTTTGATAAATAGGCCCCTATGTTGGTAGGACTGGAATATCACTATAATCACATGTTATGCAGATTCTTGAACATGCCCATGGTCACACAGTATTTCTGTGGAGACTTCATTATCGTCACACACTAACTATGCAGGGACTTGAAAATGTTTATCTTCACACCATCTCTGAGAGGTCTTGCACATTCCAATAACCATACACTATTGTTGTGAAGATTAGAACACCTCAGATACTACACATTTTTCTTGTGGGGAATTGAACATCCCAATACCCACACTCTATCGCTGTGGAGAATTGACCATCACTATAATCACACACTATCTCTGTGGGACTAGCATATCATTCTCATTTCACACTGTGTTAAGTTATGCAGATATGTAAAGTGCACTATCACCAGAGAGGGTATACTGGCTGTCACTTTATGGACTTGATCATGATAGTCTCCACAAAGTATGTTGGTAGAGACTTGATCACAACTTTAATCACATACTACGTGAAGGCCTAAGCATGCCTATATTCACATACCAACTCTGTGGGACTTGAATATCAGTATTTTTATGCATTTCCACTGTAAGGACGTGACCATGATAATCTTCACACACTGAATCGGTAGTAACTGGAACATCACAATTATCACACAGAAAGAGAGTTATTGAACATGCCCATTATCACACGCTATCTTTGTGGGGACTTGACCATCATCATCTGCATACACTAGCAGTCTAGAGACTTGAACATTATCTCCATACACTATCTTTGTGAGTACTTGAACAGGCTTACCTTCACACACTATCTCTGCGAGATCTTGAATATCATTTTATTTTCATATTAAGTTGTGCTATTTATGCAAATTTGAAGAGCACACTATCACCTGGGAGGGTATCATGTCTATCACTGTATGGACTTGACCATGAGACTTTTTACACACAATGTCAGTAGAAACCTGAGGCCACCTATAATAACACACTATGCTCCAGCTTAAATGCCTATGATCACACAATATATTTGTGGGGACTTGAATATCATTATCTTTTAAACACCACATTATGTTGTGCAGATTTGTAGGGTGCCCTATCATCCAGAGGGTATTCTCGCTACCACTATATGGACTTGACCATAATAGTTTCAACACAGCATATCAGTAGAAACTTGAAACCTTGCTGACAGGTTCTATTTGTTTTCCTCAGCGTGTTTTTTTATTGAAACTAATGAAATTGCACATGACTGTACTGTATTTCTCTGCCTCACTTCTGAGAACTTATGCTGCTTTTATCAAATTGAACATTGCCACTTTGCACAAATATTTTAAACTTTGATTGTTGATATGCTATTTTTCGTGCGGTGGCCATTTTCAGGGTGCCACACGCTTTTCCTGGTCAGCGCACTAGTCTTTGCACGCCGCACTGTCTCATTCTCTATTTAAATGAGCAGTAAGCGGACGCACCGGCGGCGCGCCAAAGGCGCGCCAAAGGCAAGCCCATCTGCGCCCGTCCGCGCCCTTCCGCGCCCTTCCGGGACCAGAGGCCATGAACCCTGGCCAATTATTACCTAATTTGGCTGCTTCATTGAGGTATTCACCCGAACAGCTACTGAAATATAGCCCATGCATAGATTTAAATTGTAACATTAGCTCTGTTTTAAACAATGTTTTCTGCTGTCCTTGTTGCAATTTCTCGTTTTGCTCGGCACTCCCCAAAGATAAGAGCTACGAAACTTTGACTAGTTCCCCCTCCCCCCTTCTTTAAGAAAGACTGTTTTGTTGTCAGGTAAGAATGCTGTTAGTAAAGTTTTTACATTCTGGAACGTGAATTGTCGTTCACTGCCCAAACATAAGATGGATATATTTGACCTCTTAAATAGTGAACATCCTGATGCAATCTTTCTTACTGAAACCTGGTTACATTCCAGTTCAGGTCCTGATGTTGTCTTGGCTTTACCATCTAATTATACCATAGCCAGAAGGGACAGGGTCAGCGGAAAGGGTGGAGGAATTGCTATAATTTATGATAAATCTTATCAATGTAAATTGGAAGATGTAGCTATTTCAAATTCTGAGGCAGCTTTATTTAAAATTACATTGACACCGCAAATTACTTTTTCAGGTACTCTTGTTTATCGCCCCCCTGGACCCTCTAACTCCTGGGCTTTGTTACTGCCAGAGCTAGTTGCGCCATACCTTCTCAAAGCGTCAAATTTCACCGTACTGGGGGATTTCAACTTGCATCTTGAAAACTTGGATTGTATGATTAGCAGTACACTGAATGCGGACCTTGTAGCTTTAAATCTTTTACTTGGTAATAGCGTCCCCATGCATGTGGCCGGGCATTTGTTGGATCCTAATTTGACTTGCCTTCACTGTGATCCTGCTCTCCCTTTATGCTGGTCTGATCATTTTGCTACCAAATTTCAGTGCACTTTTTCACTGACTCCAATCACAGCTTCTGCAAGTAGTCCTCAAAGTATTCGGAATTGGAGTAAATTGGACCTTGAATTCTTTAATAGGACTCTTACTGATAACGTCCCTACTATTGAACAAACATCAACTGACTCATCTAGTATGATACATGAATGGATTTCGGATACAGTTGAATGTTGTCTTCCATTAAATACAAAAAAGAAATATAACCATCGTCCCCCTGCTCCCTGGTTTATGGAACAATTGAGAGTTGAGAAAACCAAATTTAAAACTCTGGAAAGGATCTGGAGGAGGAATTACTCACAGGACTCTAAATCCAACCATAAGTTAGTCTTAAAACAGTATCAAGCCCTTTGTAAATTAGCCAGAAAGTAATATGTATCCTCCACTATCTCCAATGCCCAGAACTGTTCACGTATTCTGTTTAGCATGGTAAAAAAACTTGCTGGTTTGGACACACAGTCAATGCCACCTATCCTTAATGAACAACAGTGCGATAACCTCGCAATTTATTTTGTGAACACAGTTGAACAAATATACTCTGCATTACAAACTACTCAGACAGTGGCATCTGGTATGTCATCTCCCATGATTGAGTCTGACCATGGAGCGAGTTATTCCATGAAACTTGAAACCTGGACATTATTTGATTTTAATTCTTTAAAAAAAATCCTAAATAGTATTAAATCTGGCTCTCCTCGTGATCTCATCCCTGCTTCTGTGCTGCAGCAGTTGGATTCATCCTCTTTGATGCTCATTATGCAGTTACTAAATGCCTCTATCCAAGAAGCCGTTGTCCCCTCAGATTGGAAGCATGTGATGGTCCTTCCTCTCTTGAAAAAGGCCAATGCGGATCCTTCCCAGCTGTCTAATTTTAGGCCTATTTCCTTGCTTCCCACTTATTCCAAAATTTTGGAAAAACATATTAATCAGCAACTTATTTGTTTTGTGGATTCAACTAGCCTTTTACATCCCTCTCAGTCCGGTTTCAGGGCAGGTTTTTCTACTGAGACAACTCTGCTTGGAGTATCAGAGGTGCTACGACAGCGACTGGATGCTGGCTATACTGTAGCTCTTATATTGCTCGATTTGAGCACTGCATTTGATACGGTGTCCCACACCGTGTTATTAAACTCCTTTCAATCCTTTGGTATTACTGGCACAGCACTTGGCTGGCTCGCGTCTCTTCTTGTCAAGCGGACATTTCAAGTTTTTTCATCCAGAGCCACCTCTAAAATGTACCCCTCTTCCTATGGGGTGCCTCAGAGCTCTATTTTGAGTCCCCTTTTATTTAATTTGTACATCAAACCCCTGGCAATGATGATAGAGGAATCAGGGTTGTGCCTGTTCTCTTATGCTGACGACACCCAGATCATCTTTTCCCTTTCCACAGGACAGTTGTGCGGACCTTCAGTGCTTCAGACTGGTCTAAGAAACATTGCATCGTGGATGCAAGGTAATCTTCTTAAGCTTAACGGCGAAAAGACCGAGGTCCTCATCTTGGGGAAAAATAAAAATCTCTGGGGCCCTCAGCATTGGCCATGTGAAATGGGCGCTTTCCCTCAGCCCTCTGCCTATGTCCGCAATTTGGGAGTCTTGATTGACGATAATCTATCTATGAAGCAGCAGGCTGTAAATGTAGCTGCCACTTGTTTTACCATCTTAAAATGGTTGGAAAAAATCATTTGGATGCTTCCGGTTTCCGCCCAGAAAACCGTAGTCCAGGCGCTTGTGACCTCGAGAATGGACTATGGAAACATCCTCTATCTGGGTTCTAATAAGGATGTTATACGGAAACTACAAGTGGTCCAAAACTCTGCTGCTAGGTTGTTATGCCGGCTTCCCAAACACTCTTCAACTTCCAGTGCTCTGCATAAACTTCATTGGCTTAAGGTTGAAAACCGTGTGAAGTTTAAAGCCATGAGTTATATGCACAAAATTAAAATTGGTTCTTCTCCAAAATACTTACAAACTTTGGTTCACCCTTACCTGCCTACTCGTGTGCTTCGCTCAGCCACTCAGGGTAAATTTGTGGTGCCTAGTGTCAAACTTAAAAGAATGGGTGGTCGTTCCTTTGCCTATCTAGGTCCAGTGCTCTGGAACTCTCTCCCCACTGTCATTCGCAATGAAACCTCATTTCCGAGCTTTCGTAAACTTTTAAAACCATGGCTATTTAATCAATAATTTTAATTCTTTGATTATATCTTACTGCTTTTGGTCCTCTGCCAGGTTTAGCGCTGGGAAACCCTAGTTTGGGTAGCTGTGCGCTCTACAAAATTTACCTAACATAACATCACATACTATGCGAAGGTTTAAACATGCCTATAATCATATTCTATCCCTGTGGGGACTTGAATATCATTATCTTTACACATTAACATTATATAGACTTAACTTTGATAATCTCTAAGCTCTCTGTTGGTGGGGACTGGACCATGTTATGCAGATTTTTAACATGACTATGGTCACACACTATCTCTTTGAAGACTTCAACATCATTATCTTCACTCACTATCTGTGTGCTGACTTGAACATTATCGTCACACAGGGAAGAGGTGTTGCGCAGCGGCCAGGGCAACTGACGCCAAACGCTGGGGATCATGGTTCGATTCTCGGCACCAGCGGCAGGTTAGCCCAGCACCATGTGACTCTGGGCAATAGCTCGCTTAATCTTCCCGACGGCCTCCAGCGCCAGGATGCCTATGGGTAGCTGTGCGCTTCACAAATACTAGATTTACATTTTACACTATCTATGTAGGGATTTGAACATGTTTATTTTTACGCACCATCTCTGTGAGAGTGGTGAGTTATAGTCCATTCAATGTGGCAAGTGAGTTGACAAGGCTGTGTAGGTATGTGCATGAATTCTAGAAATGTGAAGGTGTTGCATAAGTATAAATGTGAGTTATAACTATGACATAGTAATTTGAAAGTGGTGCGCAAATTATAAATTGAAGTTATAACTCTAACTTTAGAATTTCTAATGTTTGTGTAGTTTGTTTGGTTTGTGTACAAAGAAGAAATAAAGTTTTCCTAACTATATCTTATCCTTAACCTTAGTTTATTTCATGTGATTTCAATGGTTTTTAAAATTGTAATAAAATGTTGTTTAAAAATGCATAGTTTACTGTTGTCAAGTGGAGTTTTATTAAATGGAGTGTGGTACAAAACAGTGGAGGATAGTGTTGTAATGTATACTGTCATACAGCATAGTGTCCTAGATTGGAGTTGAGTAGAGTGGCATGAGGTTCACTCGAGTGGCGTAGAGCGGAGTGGCGTAGAGCGGAGTGGCGTAGAGCGGAGTGGCGTAGAGCGGAGTGGCATAGAGCGGAGTGGCATAGAGCGGAGTGACGTAGAGTGGAGTGGAAAACAGTGAACTGGGATAGGACAGAGTGGCATAGAGCGGAGTGGCAAACAGTGAAGTGGGATAGAGTAGAGTGGTGTACAGCAGAGTGGCATACAGTGGAGTGATGTACAAAGCAACAGCATATGGTAGAGTGGCATACAGTGGAGTGGTGTATGATGGAGTGGTATAGGGTGGGATAGCATACAGTGGAGAGTGGTACAGTGGAGTTGCATACAGTGAAATAGTGTAGAGTGGGTTTGTGTACAGTGTAATGGCACACAGTGGGGTGCTATAGATTGGAGTGTTGTACAGTGTAATGGCATACATTGGAATAGCGTAAACTGGAATTCCATACAGTGCAGTAGCATGCAGTGAAGTATGGTTGAGTAGACCTGCATACAGTGCAGTGGCATAGACTGGAATAGCGTAGAGTAGAGTGGCATAGAGTGGCAGGGCGTACAGTGAAGTAGTGTAGATTGGACTTGCATGGAGGGTGGTGAGGTACGGTGTAGTGGCATAAAGTTGAGTAGCATAAAGTGGCGAGCAGCGGAGTGGCGTACAGCGGAATAGCATACACTGGAGTGGGGAAGAGCGGAATAGCGTAGAGTACAGTTGAGTACAGTGGAGTAGCATAGAGTGGAGTGCCGTACAATGGAGTAGTGTTGTGTTTAGTGGCATTAAGTCCAGTGATGTACAGTGGAGTGGCATGTAGTGGAGTAGCATAGCTTACAGGGTCATACATTGGAATAGCTTAGACTGTAAAAGCGTAGAGTGTAGTGACATACAATGAGGTGGCATACAATGTAGTGTTGTACAGTGTAGCAGGATACAATGGATTGTAACAGAGTGAAGTGTGGTATACTGCTGTTGATTATAGTAGAGTGCTGTTGAGTGGAGTGGCATCTAGTGGATTAGCGTAGAGTGTAGTGATGTACCATGAAGTAGCACAGAGTGTAGTGGCACAGAGTAGCATAGAGTGTAATGTCAGAGTGGAGTAGCATACAAGGGAATATCATACAGTGGGGAGTTGTACAGTGGAGGGATATACAGTAAAGTGACATAGACTGGAGTATAATAAAATAGAGTGGTGTATAGTATAATATCATAAAGTAGAGTGGTGTAGCATAGAGTGGCCTAAAGTGGAGTGAGGTGGAGTACAGAGGAGTGGCATCCAGTAGATTAGCGTACAGTGCAGTGGTGTATAACGGACTGACGTAAAGTGGAATGGTGGAGAGAGGAATAGCATAGAGTGGAGTGGTGTAAAGTGAGATGTCAGAGTGGAGTGTGTTAATTGAAACAGACGTAGCATGAATGTGTGTGAATGAATGTAAATGTCATTTGGCAGGAATATACATTATGATGTTCATTTTTGGTTGTGGCCTAGAGTGGAGTGAGATGGAGTACAGGAGTGGCGTATAGTGGAATAGCTTACAGTGTAGTTGTGTATAATGGACTGACAAAGTGGAATGGTGTAGTATTTGTAAATAGTGTAAGTAATGCTAAACTTATAACTTTAAAAAAATATACTTATATATTGTGCCTCGTTATACCATGGTATGTTCATGGTATACATGGGGCTTTGAAGTGAATATGTGATTTGCTAATTGCTCTGCTTACCAAAGGTAAAAGGCAGTCATGTAGCTTTTATCATAATTTTGCTGGTTTCTGGTCTATGTTTCGCTGCATTTTGGTTTAGGGTGTTACTTATAGGTTAGTATTAGGTTTAATGGTTGTTCACTATCTATTACTACTTTATTTAAGTGGCAATAGGTGGAGATTTTTACTTATAAATTTCTATATATTTTATAGGAGTTTAGGGTGAACTGCACTTTTTTTAAGTAACAATAATTTGTAGCTACATGAATAATATTAACATTAATGAAAATAATTGTAGAAAAAATAATAAAGACATAACACAATTGGGTAAATAAAGACAACTAATATAAAAATATACATTTAAAATAAATATAGATTTTTTTAAAACAATAATAAACATAAAAAGATATATAATTTAAACATTTATATGAGCAAGTAAAAGAAACAGCAAAAAAATTAGCGAACTCGAATTAAAATAAAAGTATGAAAAGTGTTACACTTGAAAGGTGTCGCATTTACTATTCCTACTCAACATAAACAAACTCATTGAAAATATTGGACTTCAGACTCCGATCTAAGCAACAGTAGAGTAAGGTTTGGATTTTGGAGAGGTTAGATTCACTATTCCCACTCTTATTTAAGCAACCCAAGAAAAAACTTTTGACTTCAGGGAGGCTACATTTACTATTCAACTCCAATCTAAGCAAAAGTACGGAAAGTATTGGACTTCAGAAGGGTTGGAATTACTATTCCCACTCTGACCTATGCAACAGTAGGGAAGGTTTTGGATTTAGGAGGGATTAGAGTTACCATTTTCACCCCAGTCTACGCAACAGTAAGGAAAGTGTTGGACTATGACAGGTTACATTTGCTACTCTCACTCCGATCTAAGTAACAGTAGGGAAAGTGCTGGGCATCAGAGGGGTTCAATTTCTATTTTCACTCCAGTCTAAGCAACAGTAGGGAAGGTTTTGGAATTCTGAGCGGTCAAATATACTGTTCCCTTTCCACCCTAAGAAAAAGCAAGAAAACTGCTGAATTTTAGAGAGGTTAGATTTACTATTCCCACTGCAATGTACGCAAAGCTTGGAAAGTGTTGGACTTCCGAGGGATTAGATTTTCTATTTCCACCTCAATATATACAATAGAAGGAAAAGCATTGGACTTCAAAGGGGTTAGATTTACTACTCTCACTCCATCCTAAGCAACAGTAGGGAAAGCGTTGGACTTTGAAATTGTTAGATTTACTATCCCCACTCCAATTAAGCAACAATAAGGAATGCATTGGATTTGCATCGGCTAGATTTACTATTTCCAATCTAAGCAACAGCAGTGAAAGGGTTGGACTACAGAAAGGTTCCATATACCATTCCAACACAGGCATTCAAATAAATATTTAAATATCTAAAAACATAACATGATTAACCATATTCAAACTAAAAACTTTATCTTGTATAAATTTAAATAGGATGCAAAATGTATTATAAATCTGCCTGTTTTCCGTTTTTACTGATTTTTACACATAAATACAGACAGAAAACATTTATTTCTTGTCTGTATTTATTTTTAAATGTGGATAAAAATGGAAATTGGGTTGCTTTTGGAGTAATTCTAAATACTGTCTGCCATGACTGCCAGGCCAATAGCTGCATGGATTGATAGGTAAGGGATTAAAAAAGAAAGGAATTTTAGTAAAGAGGATTTAACAGCAGTAGATATGCACAAGGTTGATACTGAAATTGATCATATTTTCATATAAGTGCATTGATTTATCTTCTGTGGATGTTCGCAGCATTGAAACCTGACAGGCATTCAAGCATGTGTGCATATTTATCGGTTATATAAATTGGGAAATATACTAATTTCAGCTTAATTTCTCCACAAACACAAAAGAAATATGGATAAATACAGATAAAATTAGCAAAAAATAAATATGGATAAATAGAGATGGAAATGTAAAAAAAAAAATACCAAAAAACCGGGAGCCCTATTTATAAATATACAAAATAAATGTATAAATAAATTAAATATTGAACTAAACATACATGGAATTCATTTCACTCGCTACTACTGAACAAAAACCACAAAACCAAAAAGATAAATTGAAATATAAATAAAATTAAAATAAAATTAAAATAAAAGAAACATAAAAATAATAAATGGTAATATAATATGCACTTGTTTATAAATATTATCAATTATTTCTTACACAGTCCAAGTAAAAGAACAATTGTACAATATTAAATAATCAAGGAAATAATTATATAATAATTTATAAATTAAATATTTAAATAGCTTAAAACATAAAGAAAACAATTTTAATTAAAATATTATCTCACCCTACTCCCCTACAAACCATACAACATGCTACTAAATTATAGATGACTAATTATACTATACAAAATATCAATTAAAAATGCAAAATGAAACCCCAATAAATGAAAGAACAATTAAAACATTTAAACATTTACATAAGAAAAAAATTAATATTTACTTTACCTTATATCACTTAATATTAAAAACTACTATTTAAAATGTATTTAACTTGCCACCATATTCCCCTACAAACAAAATGACCGCTACTAAATTATAAACTACTAATTACATAATAAAAATTAAATTACTCAATGAAAATTACAAACTATATTTAAAAAAAGATGATTATACTAATATTCTTAGTATGTATATATATATATTTAATTAAAATCAGTGTTTAATACAACTATATTAAAGTACAGAATATTAATGACAACAATTTTCTTCATGTAGATATTGCATAATAGAACCTATATTCTTACTTTTGATATTTAGTTCCACAATATTTTTGCAGAGGTGATATTCTTGACAACATGCTTATATCACATTTTGGAATCAATGTGTGTTTCATTGCCATATTTAACATGTGCCATTTTGGAAAATGTCCCTTTCCACATGAAAAGTGTTGTTACACAACTGTAAGTGAATTTTTGTACTCCGGCACAAAGGAACCACAAACCTAATTGAAAAATTAGTGTTTGAGACTCTATGTACAAAATGTCCCCTGCTGAAAACATGTATTTCAACTTTGACATGGGCACATTTTAAGGATTCTTTTAACACAAAAACAGCTAGCGCATGACCATCAAATTATGTTTCTATATTCCTGAACAAAGAATTCACCGGCCCATTTTAGTAAGTCTAGTTGTATACCTGTTGGAAGGCGGACCCTGAGGAGTCGGCGAGACCACCAAGGGGGGGCCCTCACACTGTATGAAGTAGCCGAGCACTGCCGAGAAGTCTCCTGAGAGATCCTTCTCCTATCACGTACTAGCACAGTAACACCACCACACAGGACTCAAGGAGGTTGTCTCAAGACAAGCAATTCTTTATCAGCAATAAAAAGGTTACGAGGTCAATATTTACACGAAGGGATCGAGGGATCCACCAAAAGTCTCAGTGTCTCTTTGGAAGGGTAGGGGTAGCGGGACAGTCTTTGGCAGGAGTGCGGTACGAGGGTACCTGGGGCCCAGTTCTTATCCTCAAGCTGGAGGACCTCCGGATCTCGGAGGGGTCGAGCCGCGACGGCGTCAGCAGGGCTCCGGCGTACAGTTCGTGGAGAGCCGCGATCCAATCAGCAGGGCTCTCAAGATGGTTTCTGCTCAGCTCGAGCCGCGACGTCGTCAGCAGGGCTCCGAGGGAGGTTTCAGCGAGGTTGGGCCGCAACAGCGTCAGCAGGGCTCCGATGTTCCAGGTGGCTTCAAAGTGTTCACAAGAAGGAGCCGCGACGCAGGGCTCGTGATGGTTCCGACAAGAGTTCTTCTCCATAGGGTCATCCGCGATTCAATCAGCAGGGCTCTCGACTCCGGGATACAACTGCCGATCTGTGGCGGGGTCGCCCCAGATATAGGTCTGGAGCCCTTTGATGTCCGGACCCAGGCGCCCGGGGGGGGCGGAGAGGCCGGGTGGAGGTGGCCAGACGCCCAGCAGGAGAGGCGCCAGGCCCAAGGGAGTTGCAGGGCGATCACACCTCGAGAGGGGAGGACAGTTGGGGGTCCCATCGATACTGTCCGCCGGGGACGATGAATGGTTCCTGCGGCACCCCCTGGCCAGTTCGTGGTGCCCCGATGTCGGGGCTTCGCTGGGGTCGAGGCCGGGTTGAGTGGGGTCGCGCTGGCTGGCGCACAGAGTCACGTGGATGCCAACAAGATGGCGGAGCCACGAGAGGTATGCGACCTCGTGCAGCTCAGGATGAAGGGCCTCGGTGCAGTTCAGAAGGGTGGCCCGTGAAGGGCGGGGCGGGGAACGGGCACAATCCCCGGGGGTAAGGACCACGCCACGAGGCCGGGTCCAACAGGCGTCCCCCCCAGCCGAAGGCATGGAGAGTCACCCATCTCCTTGGGGATTCTCCTCGTCAAGGCGGAAGAAGCGGGACAGGCCGTCGGCGTTGGCGTGGTCATTGCCGGGCCGGTGTTCAACGTCAAAGTCCATCCCTTGTAGCGAGATGGACCATCGCAGCAGCTTGGGGTTCTCGCCCCGCATTTGCATTAACCACCGCAGGGGCCGGTGGACGGTCTGGACCCGGAAGTGGGTACCGAAGAGGTAGGGCCGGAGCTTCTTGAGGGCCCACACTACAGCGAAGGCCTCACGCTCGATGGTGCTCCATCGTTGCTCCCGGGGCAGTAGCCGTCGGCTGATGAAGGCCACTGGTCGGTCGAGCCCCTTTTCATCGGCCTGGGACAGGACGGCCCCGATCCCATACTCGGAGGCGTCCGTCTGCACCACGAACTCCTTATTGTAGTCAGGGGCCTGCAGCACCGGGGCAGTACACATGGCTGTCTTTAGGGTGTCGAAGGCTGCTTGGCAGCGGGGTGTCCAGTGCACCTTCTTGGGCTGCTTTTTGGACGTTAGCTCTGTGAGGGGGCCAACAATGCTCCCATAGTCCCGGATAAACCGCCGGTAGTATCCGGTGAGACCCAGGAAGGCCCGGACAGCGGTCTGGGTAGTGGGGGGTTCCCAGGCCTGGATGGCATCTATTTTCGGTTGGAGAGGGGCCACCTGCCCGCTCCCTACTTGATGGCCCAGGTAGGTCACGGATCCGTGGCCGATCTGGCATTTGCTGGCCTTGATTGTGAACCCGGCCCGCTGGAGGGCGGCCAGGACGGCTTTAATGCGAAGGAGGTGCTCTGCCCAGTTGTTGCTGTACACGGCAATGTCATCTAGGTAGGCCGCGCTGAAGGCCTCAAGCCCGGCCAAAACCTTGTTCACCAGTCTTTGGAAAGTGGCCGGGGCGTTCTTCATTCCGAAGGGCATCACCCGAAAGTGGTAATGCCCATCCGGGGTCGAAAAGGCGGATCTTTCTTGGGCGCCGGGGGTGAGCTGGATCTGCCAGTATCCGGCGGTGAGGTCCAGTGTGCTCAAGTAGCGAGCGGCCCCTAAGCGGTCGATGAGTTCGTCGGCCCGGGGTATAGGGTGGGCGTCCGTCTTGGTCACTGCATTCAGGGCTCGGTAGTCCACGCAGAATCGTAACTCCGGGGGGTGGCCGGGAGCTGCGGCCTTTGGCACCAGGACGACAGGGCTGGCCCACGGGCTGTCGGAGGGTTCGATGACCCCCAGGGCCAGCATCTTCGTTACTTCGGCCTGGATGCATGACCGCACTCGGTCGGGTACCCGGTAGGCTCTGTGTCGCACGGGGGGGCTCTCCCCGGTGTCGACGTCGTGGACGCACCAGTGGGTCACCCCCGGGGTGAGGGAGAAGAGGGCTGCGTAGTCCTGCAGCAGTTGCTGCCAGTCGTTGCGCTGTTCCGGAGTCAGGGAAGAGGCGAGTTGGACACCTTTGATTGATCCATCATGGACGTTGGATTGCAAGAGGTCGGGCAGGGGCTCGGAGTCGTCCTCGCCCCCCTCGTCGGTCGCCAGTAGCAGGCTCAGTTCGGTCCGGGCAAAGTGGGGTTTTAGCCTGTTAGCATGTAGGACCCGGAGGAGGTTCCGGGGGGACTCCAGGTCGACCAGGTAGGTGACGGGACTTTTCCTCTCCACCACCTTGAAGGGCCCGGTCCACTTGTCCTGGAGGGCGCCGGGTTCAACCGGGGCCATGACCCATACTTTCTGACCTGGCTCGAATTCTATGGTAGAGGAGTTCCGATCGTACCACCGCTTCATGTCCTCCTGGCTGGCCTCGAGGTTGGCTTCGGCCATGGCTCGGAACTTGCGGGTCTGGTTTCGGAGGGTCAGGAGGTATCGGTAGACGTCAGGAGGGGCGCCTTGGGGCTTCGTCTCCCAGCCCTCCTTGACCAGGCTGAGCGGTCCGCGGACCGGGTGTCCGTACAATAGTTCAAACGGGCTGAACCCCAGGGACTTCTGCGGGACCTCCCGATAGGCAAACAGGAGGCACGGCAGCAGGACATCCCATCTCCGCCTGAGGGGCTCTTCCAGGCCCTGGATCATTCCCTTTAGTGTTCTGTTGAACCGCTCAACCAGTCCGTTCCCCTGAGGGTGATAGGGGGTCGTGAACTTGTATGTGACCCCGCACTGCTGCCACAGGGACCGCATGTACCTGGAAATAAAGTTTGTGCCTCTGTCGCTCACCACTTCGCGGGGAAATCCCACTCGGGAGAAGATCCCCATTAAGGCCCGGCCTACCACGGGGGCCGTTATAGTTCTTAGCGGGACCGCCTCCGGGTACCTGGTGGCGTGGTCCACGAGGACCAGGATGAAGCGGTGGCCCAGGGCGGTCTGGGGGTCCAGGGGCCCCACGATATCGATTCCGACCCGTTCGAACAGGGTGCTGACGGCTGGAAAGGGTTGGAGGGGGGCCTTGACCCGACCCCCCGTCTTCCCGCTGGCTTGGCAAGTCTGGCAGGACCGGCAGTGGTTGTCCACGTCTCTCCGCATCCGGGGCCAGTAGAAGTGGGTCACCAGACGGCTGTACGTTTTGTCTTGCCCCAAGTGTCCGGCGAGGGGCACATCATGTGCCAGGTTGAGCAGGAACTCCCGGAAGCGGAGGGGAACCACCAACACTCGGCTGGCCCCGAGTTCTGCCACTTTTTGCTCACTGTATAGCAGGCCCTCGGCCCAGTAGACCCAGTGGGTGCCGGTCTGGTCCCCGTTGGTTTGGGCGGACGCTTGCTGGCGGACCCCTTCGAGAGTGGGGCAGGACTGCTGCTCTTGTTGGAACTGCTCACGGGTGGGGCCCCCTTCGTGTCGCCATTGTGTCAGCTCTGGTAGGGCGCACGGGGAAGCCATCTCTTCGGGGGAGGATTCACTAGGTCCAGGGTCGGTGTCCGCCTCCCCCTCGCTGCTGGCGGGAGGGGGTGCGAGCCCCTCGGGCTGGGCGGCCCCGGAGGCCGAGGATGAGCGGGGGGCCCGGGCGGTCATGGACCGGGTGATGGCGCAGGCCCAGTCAGATAGTCCCAGCATTCGGAGGTGCTCTCGTCGCTCTACTTGAGCCCAGGGGGAACTCTCCAAGTCGTTCCCCAGGAGGCAGTCGACGGGGGCGTCGTCGCGTACCGTCACCTTCAGCAGGTCCGTCACCCCTCCCCACTCGAAGGGGACCAGGGCCATCTGGCACAGGCTTTCGCTGTTGTCGGCCGTCCGGACGGGGCACAGCACATTCGGTAGGATCTGTTCGGGGGTCACCAGGTGGCAGCGGACAGCGGTGACACTGGCGCCGGTGTCACGAAGGGCTTCGGCCCGTTGTCCATTGACCGTGACCTGCTGCCGGTACTTCTGGGTGTTGCTTGGGATGGGGGTGCAGGGCACCATTTCTCGGCTACCCAGGCAGACCAGGGACATGGCTGCCGGCTCCCATTCAGTGGTCCCTCGGTCGAGGGTCTCCTCTTCCTCTTCTTCTCCTCCCAGGGCGGCGGCCGCCAGCTGTCGGGGCGGGGGCCCGCCGGCCCCGTTTCTTCGGTTCAGGGGGCAGACCGGATCGCTGGCATAGTGTCCGGTTTGTTGGCAGCCGTAGCACGTTACTGGTGGCCGTGGTCCGGATCTGGCCGGGGGCGCCCCCCTTCGGGCTAGGCTCGGGGAGAGTTGTAGCTGCGGTGGCCCTCGAGGGGGGCTCCTGGGGGCCCCGGCGGGAGGGTCTCGGTTCCTGTTCGGCCCTCCCCCTCCACCGCGTTGGCGGGGGGGCCCGGTGGGGTTCCTCTGGTACTCCCCCATTGAGTTCCGGGGGACCCGGGAGTTGACCCATCGATCGGCCTCGACGGCGAGTTTTCGCGGGTCGGTCATTTTGCTGTCGAGGAGGTGCTGTCTCAGTTCCACGAAGCAATTGTTGGAGAGATGTTCCCACACGATGAGGTCGACCAGCTGCCCGTAGGTGGTTACTTTGCTACCTTTGATCCACCCTTCTAGGGCCCGACTGAAAAAGTCCACATACTCCACCCAGGTGGTACCCGGGATTTTCTTGCAGTCTCTGAACCGCTGGTGGTACATTTCCGCGGTTAGCCCGTAGCGGGTGAGCAGGGCCTCCTTCATGTGATCGTAGGAGGTCATCACCTCCTCCGGCAGCTGGAGCAGTGTGTCTCGACCCTCACTCAGGAACCGCCCCCACAGGCCCGCGCCCCAGTCTTTTCGGGGCACCCGATGAGAGGTCATGGCCACCTCGTAGGCCTTGAACCATTGTTGGATGTCGTCATTCTTGTAGTACTCCTTGACGACCTCCTTCGGGATATGCACCTTGGCCTCGGGGGGCGGTAGAGTGTCTCTAGTACTGGGGGCGTTGGTCCCTCCGTTCTTGGCCTTGATTTCGAGCTCCTTGAGACTGCGCTCGTGCTCAAGGGTCAGTTTCTTTTCCTCCAACTCCCGGTGTCGTCTCTTCTCCTCTATCTCCTCTTGAAGCCGTAGCTGCTCTAGGGCCAGTTTCTTTTCCGCCAGCTGGAGTTCGCCGTCCAGCCGCAGTCGTGCGAGCTCTAGCTCGTGGTTCCGGACCTTCTCCCGCTCTCGTATTTCTTCTTCGGAGAGGCCGGTTTCTAGGCTCTTTCTTCCTCCGGTTGCCGGAGTCAGTGCGGTTGATGTGGTCTCAGTCAGGGGCAAGGGCCCCTCTTCCTGGGAGGGGCACGCCCCGGCCTCCAGCCATGTCCTCAGAGCTTTCTGCATGTCTTCTTTGGTACCTAGGCCGGTGGTTGCAATGCCTTTGTCTTTGCAGAACTGTTTTAACTCTTTGTGCGTATATTCTTCCAGCCGTTCGGGCTGGAACTCCATTGTCGCGTTGTTTTCCTGGCTGCTCATGATTACTGTACGTTTGGATGGGTAGCTAGTGGGTACTGGCTGGTACGTACTGCGTTCGGCTCGGATCCCGTCGCTGGCCACCAAATGTTGGAAGGCGGACCCCGAGGAGTCGGCGAGACCACCAAGGGGGGGCCCTCACACTGTACGAAGTAGCCGAGCGCTGCCGAGAAGTCTCCTGAGAGATCCTTCTCCTATCACGTACTAGCACAGTAACACCACCACACAGGACTCAAGGAGGTTGTCTCAAGACAAGCAATTCTTTATCAGCAATAAAAAGGTTACGAGGTCAATATTTACACGAAGGGATCGAGGGATCCACCAAAAGTCTCAGTGTCTCTTTGGAAGGGTAGGGGTAGCGGGACAGTCTTTGGCAGGAGTGCGGTACGAGGGTACCTGGGGCCCAGTTCTTATCCTCAAGCTGGAGGACCTCCGGATCTCGGAGGGGTCGAGCCGCGACGGCGTCAGCAGGGCTCCGGCGTACAGTTCGTGGAGAGCCGCGATCCAATCAGCAGGGCTCTCAAGATGGTTTCTGCTCAGCTCGAGCCGCGACGTCGTCAGCAGGGCTCCGAGGGAGGTTTCAGCGAGGTTGGGCCGCGACAGCGTCAGCAGGGCTCCGATGTTCCAGGTGGCTTCAAAGTGTTCACAAGAAGGAGCCGCGACGCAGTCAGCAGGGCTCGTGATGGTTCCGACAAGAGTTCTTCTCCGTAGGGTCAGCCGCGATTCAATCAGCAGGGCTCTCGACTCCGGGATACAACTGCCGATCTGTGGCGGGGTCGCCCCAGATATAGGTCTGGAGCCCTTTGATGTCCGGACCCAGGCGCCCGGGGGGGGCGGAGAGGCCGGGTGGAGGTGGCCAGATGCCCAGCAGGAGAGGCGCCAGGCCCAAGGGAGTTGCAGGGCGATCACACCTCGAGAGGGGAGGACAGTTGGGGGTCCCATCGATACTGTCCTCCGCCGGGGGCGATGAATGGTTCCTGCGGCACCCCCTGGCCAGTTCGTGGTGCCCCGATGTCGGGGCTTCGCTGGGGTCGAGGCCGGGTTGAGTGGAGTCGCGCTGGCTGGCGCACAGAGTCACGTGGATGCCAACAAGATGGCGGAGCCACGAGAGGTATGCGACCTCGTGCAGCTCAGGATGAAGGGCCTCGGTGCAGTTCAGAAGGGTGGCCCGTGAAGGCCGGGGCGGGGAACGGGCACAATCCCCGGGGGTAAGGACCACGCCACGAGGCCGGGTCCAACAATACCCCACACACACCAATGTACAACATTTGGCCTCACACCTCAAAAATGTTTTTGTTAACATTGCAAAAGACTTCTTTAATTACAGTAGGAGCATTCTGAGGTTTTTATTCCCATGAAAAAGACCACTGTACATCAGCCAAAGTAACTTTCTCTACTCTTACACAATGAGCATACCAGTTCAGTTCAGGAATACAATTGGTAAGACTCTTGCATATGGTTTGACCTTTAAATAAGACCTTAAACACTGAGAAAGTCTATTGTAGTTGACGTTGGCACTTCTGAGAAGGTACCTTTTTCCATGTAGAAGGCTGTTGCACCGCGTGGCCAAACTATCCTTATCTACTCTTGTACAAAAAAACACAAGCCTGGCTTAAGAATTTCTATCCTATGCTCCAAACATAAAATGTTGGTTCTAAAATGGATGTTTCAACTTTGTGAAAGTTTCCCATGTTTCACCTGGGCACATTTTGAGAATGTATCTTATCCAATAAAAAGGCGGATGTAACACTGCCAACTTGACTTTTTTCTACTCTTGCACAAAGGACAACTAGCCCCATTGTGGAAACCCAATTACAGAATTTGTGCTTCAAACACAATAAATGTTTTAAGTTTGTTAAACAAGGTTTATGTACATTTATACATATTTGAGTATGAATGAGCCTGGGTAGCTAGAAAAAGCCCCAGGTAGAAGAAATACTTTGAGAGAAATAAGAGCTTTATGAGGCGAGGACAATTACATTCTTGAATTATAGAGACAAAAATTATAAAGATGTGCCAGTTCTTAAATCTATTTCTCTATTGTAAGAATCCTAAAGGGTCAGGAAGAATCAGCATGGGGAGTTTGTTGCATTCAAAAAAAAAGTTTTATTTTCCTGATGGAGACTAGATTTCTTAAGACGGTGGCTAGAAAAGAGAATGAGAACTCAGATACTTGGATTTTTAAGGAAGTGTGTAACTTCCTGGAGGGACACAGTTTAAATCAGTTAATGCTGCATTTGAAGTGGGATTAATAGATATGTCATAATTCCAGTCTATCTCTGGTGGTAGTTTAAGTACCACTATTATCATATCACATCACATCATCTCATGTGCATATATAAAGTACACATTCACACCTAGGGGTGTCTTGGAGCCGACTTCCATATTTTTATTGTTATCCAAGTAAATGGTACTTATTGTATGAATCTTGGAAGTATGAAAGGCTGAGTGAAAAAACACGGATTCAAACATGTGAGAGAGAGGTGAAACACATATCCCTCAAGTGGATTAATTAGTTTAATAAGCAACTAGACTAATATGATATATATGGGTTCTTCAACATCCCTATAATTACACACATCACTCTGGAGACTTGAGCATAACTATAATCGCACACTAACTCTGTGCAATCTCCCTGTGCATACCTATAATCGCACGCTATCTCTGTGGGGACCTGGGGATGTCTATAATAACACATTATCTCTACGGGGACATTGGCATGTCTATAATCACACACTATCTCTGTGAGGGCTTGTACATCCCTATAATCACACGCTATCTCTGTGGAAACCTGGGCATGTGTATAATCACACACTATCTCTGTGGGGACCGGGGCAGGCCTATAATCACACACTATCTCTGTGAGGACCTATAATCACACACTATCTCTGTGAGGACCTGGTCATATCTTCAATCACACACTATCTCCGTTGGGACCTGGGCATGTCTTTAATCACACACTATCTATGTGGGAACCTGGGCATGTGTATAATCACACACTATCTCTGTGGGGACCAGGGCATGTGTATAATCCCACACTATCTCTGTAGGGACCTGGACATCCATATTATCACACACTATCTCTGTGAGGACCTGAGTATATATTTAATCACACACTCGCTCCGTGGGGACCTGAGCATGTCTTTTTTCACACAATATCTCTGCGAGAACCTCGGCATGTCTCTAATCACCCACATTCTCTTTGACAACCATGGTAATACTATAGTCACACACCATCTCTGTGGGGACCTGGGAATGTGTATAATCACACACTATCTCTGTGGGGACTGGGCATGTCTATAATCACACACTATCTCTGTGGGGACCTGGACATCCCTATAATCACACACTATCTCTGTGGTGAACTGGGTACATCTTTAATCATACACTATCTCCATAGGGACGTGTCTTTCATCACACACTATCTCTGCTGGAACCTGGGCATGTCTATAATCACACACATTCTCTTTGACAACCATGGTAACACTATAATCACACACCATCTCTGTGGGGACCTGGGCCTGTGTATATTCACACACTATCTCTGTGGGGACCGGGGCTTGTCTCTAATCACACACTATCTCTGTGGGGACCTGGACATCCCTATAATCACACACTATCTCTGTGGTGAACTGGGTACATCTTTAATCATACACTATCTCCATAGGGACGTGTCTTTCATCACACACTATCTCTGCTGGAACCTGGGCATGTCTATAATCACACACATTCTCTTTGACAACCATGGTAACACTATAATCACACACCATCTCTGTGGGGACCTGGGCCTGTGTATATTCACACACTATCTCTGTGGGGACCGGGGCTTGTCTCTAATCACACACTATCTCTGTGGGGACCTGGACATCCCTATAATCACACACTATCTATGTGAGGACCTGGGCATATCTTTAATCATACACTATATCCATGGGGACCTGGGCATGTCTATAATCGCACACATTCTCTTTGATGACCATGGTAATATTATAGTCACACACCATCTCCATGGGGACCTGGACATCTCTATATTCACACACTATCTCTGTGGGGACTGGGGCATGTCTATTATCACGCAGTATAGTATCTCTGTGGGGACCTGGGCATGTCTATAATCACATACTATCTCTTTAGGGACAGTGGTAATGCTATAATAACACACTATCTCTGTGGGGATCAGGACAAATCTTATAATCCATCGCATACTATCTTTGTGGGGGATTAAACATGAGTGCTATCACACACTATCTCTGTGGGGACATGTGCTTCACTATAATCCCACAATACCTCTGCAGGGCTTGAGCATGACTATAATCACACACTACCTGTGACCCCACCTAAACATCACTATAATCAAAGATCATTTTTGCAGGAATCTAAGCAGGACTAATATAATACACCATTTCTCCAGGAACCTGAATATTTCTATCCTAATCCTATTTATATAGTGAGTTGAACATGACTATCATAACACTTTTTATATGGGGACTTGAATATGAGTGTAACCATGCATTTACTCTGTGAGGACTTAAACATAGCTATAAATATACCCTACACCTGAGGGTAACTTGAATATGAATATACGCACACTCTTTCGGAACTTGAGAGTGATTATAATTAAATGCTATATCTGTGGAGATCTGGGCACAACTTTTATGACAGATTGCTTATGCATGAACATCAGCATAAATATCATCGCATACTTTGTAGGACTTGAACATGACTATCACACTACTCTCTATGTGGGGACTTGAACATGACTATAATCACACACTATCTATGCAGGGACTTGAACATAACTAATCCTACACTATCTCTGTGGGGACTTGGGAATTATTGTAATAACACACTGTTTCTGCATTAACTGCAGCATCACAATCCTCATACACTATCTCTAGGGGTACTTAAACATGACTATGACCAAACGCTATATCTCTAGGGACCTGGGCACGACTATAATAATCATACCCTATCGTTTGGAGGATTTGAGCATGACTATAATGACATGCTATCTGTGAAGCAACCTGGGCATCACTCTGACACACCATCTCATGTGACTTCAACACAACTATCATCACACCCTATCGCTACAGAGAATTGAGTATTATTATAATCACACACCATCTCTGCGGGGGCTTTAACATAAATATAATCACACCCGGTCTATGGGTACTTGAGAGTGACTATAATTAAACACTATATCTTTGGGAACCAGGGCATCAATATAATCATGCACTGTCTCTGAGGGGGCTTGAAAATTACTATCACAGCACACTATCTCTGATAGCTATATAACATAACACATGCTATATCTTTGGGGACTATTATTGTACATCCATACCTAGACAATGGTGGAGTTCATGCAAAAACAAAGTAACCTCAACTTGGCTTTCCCATCTTACCACAGTGTATGCTCTTTGGCATTTACAGGAATTTAACTAATCACTATGTCCTTATCCCTCAGTTTTTGTGAGAAGTCAGCAATAGACTAGATATCTGAAAATCCCTTTCCATTTACTTTATATACTATATTTCTCCACTGAGAAATGCATTATCTTCAAACTATATCTGCTGGATGGTCCTAGGACACAAATAGATATTCATATATGTCTAAACTATCATGTAATATAGGTAAAGCAGAGAAAAACAACATTTAGTCATTTGTTTGTGAATGTATTCAATCAGAAATGATAATTATTGAGTAAGTCCCCGCAAGGATAGTAAGACACGTTCAAGTCCCCACAAAGATGGTTCTGTGCGCGTGATTAAATAACAATATATTTGCAGATTTGAAGCAGGATCCTGTATAATGAATTTTTTCTTAACATTTTTCTGTTATTGGTATGTTTTTAAAACATTGGGAAAGGTTAGTCCCCACAAGGCAGGTGTTCACACATAGTCCCCACAAGGATGGTAACACGTGTATGCGTGTGTGTGTGTGTGTATATGTGTGTGCCTCTGTGTGGGTGGCTTTTTTTGTAGGTGGCTCTATGCATGGGTGGCTATGTCTGTGTGTGGGTAACTGTGTGTGTGTAGGTGGCTCTGTGTGGGTGGCTCTATTTGTGTGCAGGTGGCTCTATGTGAATAGCTCGGTGTGGGTGGCTCTGTGTGTGTGGGTGGCTTTGTGTGTGTGGCTCTGTGTGTGGGTGCAAATGCAATAGGTCTCGCATTTGAGAGAGATTAAGCTATTGACATTGTAAATAACAATGCCGTTTCTTTAAATGTTTTAAAAACAAAAACATAAACAAAAAGAAAATGTCATGAGCAATGCCAATAGCTCTAACTTTAACAATGCCGAGACCATTGCATTGTAAATGCTTGTTTTTCTTTAAGGACAATGTGCTGTATTAAAAAAAAGATTATTTAATTTAAAAGCGAATCGCAGCCCCCAGCTGGCCACCAACCCTGTGATCCCATCGAATCCCAGTGGTTCACAATTTACAACCTACTTCACTAATATTCAAGTGGTACGTCGAATTGAGACCCACTATGATTCGGCATTTTACCAACCGACCTATTGGTACATAGGTCAGTTCGTAAAATACTACACTGGCTGCAAATTGCGACCAGTATTTTTGTAACCACTGCTTAATAAATGTGGTGGCCCCATATATTTGAAGCTGTTAAGTTTTAATAGGAATTCAATTAATAACAACTTTGCCTTTGGAATCGATATTTGCGGATTCTGGGGTTTCCATCAAAAACATGTAATGCTTATATTGATGAATTCCACAGTTTAGCGACCACATAATAACGGTTATTTATTTATGTAGTGCTATCGCAGTCACTTTTTAATATTATTATTCTACCCCGTAGCCGCCCTCTCGCCAAAGCACTGTTCTGGGAAGGATATTTCTCTCAAGCTGGTGAATTTAATTTTCTTTGCACGGTAATAGAAATACCGCTGTGTAAAAACATGAATAATCAAGCAGCTCTTTCCTCATGAAATCCTTTTAATTTGCATTCTGTGTCTCTGGTGCCTGCTATAGGTTTGAAGAAACGAACATTATTTGTAATTTTCCTTGTATATCATTAAGCAAAATAATGATGTTATGTTATTCTAAAGCATTTATGAAGGTTTCTTTTTTTTTTGTAAATCTTGCTAATTAGTTCTCAGCAGTTAATTTGTATGTGATTCCCTGAGTCCAATTTACCAGTTTCAGGTAATTAACTTTGTGTCTTTTTAGCTGGAGAGCTTTGAACAAACATATACATTTTACTCTTAACATTTTTAAAATCCAACGGTCTTGTCAACGCTGCAATGCTTAGTCTCCTTGAAATACATATAAAGTATTTGTACGGTTAGGTATTTGTCTTTATTTGAAAAACCAATTCCATTTCTACACGAAACATAGTGCGCGGTAAACCAGGAGTGAATGATTCATGTGCTTAATTCCTGAAACCCGGCAGCCATTGGAATAGTGGATATAAACGACTCCCGCTTCGTGTTACAGATGAACAGCAGAATGGTGTTTTCTGGCAGCGGGAGCTGAATTGTGGCATCGAGTGGGGAAAGGATGGAGCTGTCAAAGGTGCTTGGTGCACTGGGGTGAATTAATTAATCATTCTTTTCAAGAGCTAGAAACTAAAGAACGATGAACAATATGATTGACACAGGGCTGCAAGATCTCCAGAGATTCACAGATGGAGGGGAGAAGTTGGAAACAAGATTTCTTTTTAGTACGAAGCCCAAGGAGATAGATAATGGCTGGTTAGACAGGTAGGATCAGAACCAGTCAAATGCGAAATGAGTGATATCGGGAATAGCAATGGATGATAGCAGATAGAGGGCACGATAAACAATTCAGTTAGTCAATTATCCCTCATTAGATGATGAACAGGGGGGCGTGGCTTAGCCAGCTACCATGGCGGACGCTCCTACCTAGAGCTCTGCAAATTTAGCCACCATGATCCTGATGCATCTCCCTACGGGGCCTGTCTCAGCTCGCAAGCCTACAGCTCAGCGTACAGTGGGGACAGGGGGCATCGGTTGGTGCCAAATTCAGCCATATTTACCGACCTGGGCAGCATCGGCTGCAAAGCCACAAAAGCTATAGCTTTTCAGACACTGAGGCCTGCGCCTGCGAGAACTGCTGTGCTGCACAGCCTCTGGACATAAACAACATACTTGTTGCTGGGTGGGCTGCGCCTGCCAGGAGGGAGCCTAACCACTAGCCACTGTCTCGACCCAGGGAGAAGGCAGCGAACATGAGTGGAGGACAGCAGAAGCCTCCGCAGGCAAAAAGGCTTGAGATCAGCTGGCACACGGCCCATGAGGTCACAACAATTTTGCCCGACATTGCTATACCTGTGAAGGGCACTTCTTGTCCAGGGACAGCCGAACAGCAGCGGACGATGCCCTGGAGTCACGGGGAGCCACTCACTGCACTTACAACACAAGACGCCCTCCTGGCGGGGGGGCCATCTGGAACTTTTTGGGTGGTAAGGGACCGTCGCGGGACTGATGATGCACTCCTGCTCCCACAAGCTACTGATTCGTGTCTGGGCTTTACCCTTGTAGACAAGGGGCATTACTGATAGCAGGAGCTGCCAGGGACGAGCAAATTGATGGCCCATACAATGTTCTAGGCTGCCATGCCTAGCAGGACAAGTATAGGGGAGACTCAGAACGGAGTGGCGCAGCTTCGGACCTTTTGACTGCTGTAACCTGCGCCATAGAGAAGGGACACCGCACTTGCTGGGGGAGTGGGTGAACAGCTAGGTGAGGACCCCCCTATGCAGAGGGAGCAGGGGAGTCCCCTGTTGGTTTCTTAGGCACTCCCTGACAGGGCCTCTGGTTCCCCCTCCACATACTGTTTAAGCCTTGGAGCACTGCAGGCCCCTTAGTTGACTGAATCTTTGCAGAGCAGACCAACCTGCGAAGTAATGCCTCTCCTGACGAGTGTAGCAGGATGCCCGGACCGGCCCATCCTGTTCTGCACTTGCCGGCACCCTAGTGCCCCATAACTTCCCCGGAGACAACTTTTCCTTTGCCTTCTATCCCCCGGCGAACGTTATGGGCAGACAACAGGCGCCTGTGCCTGTACCACTGCACTTAGTGCTGGGGCAACAGACCACGGTGCTGGAGACTCCTAACCCAGACAACTCCCAAGACAGCTTGCCACACCCAGCCGTACCATTATTGACAAATTCCTTGCGGCCTTCAGGAGCTCCCACCTATTCATAGAGTCGGCGGTAGGAACCCCGATGACTGAGCTCGGCTTCCTGAGAGATGGCTATCGAAAGTTGTCCGATAACATAGCAGAGGGAGAAAAGGAAATAGCAGCCCTGCAGCCTTGCATGCACAGTGGTCACTGTCAGACATTCAGTCTAGAGTAAAGATCCTAGAAGAGCGGGTGAATGATGCCGAGGGTCACTCCCGGAGAAGCAATGTTCGTATTGTGGGCCTTCCAGAAGGTCTGGAAGGCCGAGACTCTTTGAGATTCTTAGACAACTGGTTCTGTTCCTTTGTTCCCGCAGAAGACCTTACCTAAATTTTCTCCTTGGAGAAGGCGCACAGGGTCCCAGCGAGGCCACCAATCCCGAGCGCAACCTCCCACCCAATGCTGACCAAACTACTCCACTATGGGGATCAAGACGCCATCCTGCGGGCTGCACGCACAGCAGGCACCTCTGACTTTGGAGAATGAGACAGTCATGCTTTGCCCTGACTACACTCCTGCAGTACGAAGCCAGAGATCCTCTTTATTGAGCACCAATAATAAATACTCCCTATTGTTCCTGGCACGCCTAAAAATACTCTTGATGGCAAATCACTTTTCTTTATTGACCCTAGCAATGTGCAGGGCTGGTCAGATCAGCAGCAGGCTGGAACATCAATAAACCCTCAGTGTCATGTCTTCCAATCCATTTGGGATAGGGAGGCAAAAGAGATGCCCAGAGTAGGGGGACCTCCCTGCCCCCCAAACCCATACGCTTACCCCCCTGGAATAACTCATCGAGGACTGATGGCAGGTGATTCAGGTGGTGGCTTTGCTGAGAGACAGTGCTGGCTCCTCGGAGGAAGACCTGGCTCCACATATTTTCCCGACCGATGATGACTCGATTACCACAGATGGTCCCTGCCTCGGCTCCCAGACCCCTCCTCAATATAATTGTTTTCCTCTTTCCACCCTTGGCCTGCCCCAGTAGTCAGGCCCCACCACCACCCTCCTGCAAAATGTAGGTGGCCGCTCACCATTCTCACTTTGCCCTTTTTTCCCCAGTCAAGCCACAAGCCCCACTTTCGGACATGGGACTAGGTTTTCACCTGTTTAGATATGGTACCATTGTAGCACATCCCGATTGTTTTGTTGCACCTTACCCTCACCCACACCTCTGTCCACAGTAGTTATACCAGGGCTACTATACTCTCTGCCTTGACTACGCACCAAGGATAATGGGGAAGACTCCCGCGACATTTGGCCCTGAACAAGAGGCCATACCCTCTCACTGCCATGGCCTTCGGGTGGACACCCAGTTTCTGACTTTAAACACCAGAGGGATGCACACGGTGAAGAAACGTTACACTGTTTATTCCTATGCAAGGCATCACAATGCCCAGATCGTCTTCCACCAGGAGACACACCTTACACTGCCTGAATTGCAGCAGCTGCATAGGCGATGGAGAGGTCACATCATAAAACACAGCAATTCCACCTGGGTCTATATGGAGAGATAAGAGATGAAAGGATCTGGGATATCCCTTTTACAGATATGGTTCCCCACACGCACCCATGGGTGGCATGCTTCATCATAGAGAAACCTCTTCAAATCGCAACCTGGTTGAAATGTAGGCTACGACCCCCTCTCTGAGAGGGAGGAGCTCAGGGCTGTTTTCAATGTGTTCCCAAGAGGTTTCCTAAAACCAATGATGTGGGCAGAGTGTGGTGAGGAAAAACAAAGAAAGGGTGAGTGAGATAAAACTAACTCTAGGGTAGGTCAGAAAGTTTCTCTTATCTCTCCATATAGACCCAGATGGCCTTGCTGTGTTTTGTGATATTGTTATTTGGGGAGTTGGCCCAGCAGGTCTCTAGACCTCCTCAGGCTCCTTTTTTGTGTGTTAGATATATATATGAGGTCATATCATAGCCACCACTTTTACTGCATTTGCACACAGCACACTCATCAAGAAATTGATGCCATAGTGGACAAGGAGGGTCACTTCATTATTGCAGGGGCTGTCTAGATGGCTCTAGGGTCCTCCTGGTCAATATGTATGCTCCTAACACAAAGCAGGGCGCTTTCTGGGCTACACAATCACATACCAGGCACACAAAATGGGGCCCCCACGGATGTTGGTGGGTGACCATAACTGCTCACTCAATATCTCTTTGGACCACTCCTGTCCCCTGCTGCCCCGCGCACACCCAACATGCAAGCAGGATACCTATGGGAGTGGACTAACTGCTGGGCATTGATAGACGCATAACGGTTGGCCCATCCCAGAGAGTGGATCTCTGCTCTTTTTATTTGATGGTAAATGACCTATACGTACAGCTCAATCAACCCTTTCTAACGACTATTCTCATAGACACTATCTACCAGATGGACTATCAGGGTTGCATACTTTCTGATCATGATGCCCACATAGTTGATCTGTCCTGGAACGTCCCACTAGCCCCAGTACCCATGTGATGCCTTTACGGGAAACACTGGAGAACCCTTCTCCCAAGACTCCAACACTCTACACATCACCCAATATTTTCCACCATGGTCAACTCGTCCTTTTCTTGTGCCGTTGAGTGGAACGCTTTTAAAGTGGTTATGAATGGAAATTGCATTCAAAAGATATCCGGGGTCTGGAAATGCTTGATTGGGAGTCAACCAAGGCCGAACATCTGATTTTCCACCTTTATAAGGCAGCAGTCCTAGGTGCCTCCAGACAGCACTTGCAGATGCCAGGACTCTTTAGGCTGTAGTACTGGACCAGCTGCACTGCTACAATGTTAGGGCATATGTAGCTAAAGCACATTGCAAGGGAGACAAGACAGGCCTACTACTAGCTTTGCTAGACTGCCAGGACTCCCGTTCTGGGTCCATCCTCGAGATCACATTACCTAGCTGGGTTTCCCTCTACACCCAGCAGACTATTCTGGAAACCTTATTTACATATTATGCCTCGGTTTATGCAGCGACCCCGCAGAGATCCAACCCGCCATCCACACTTTGTCCAGAAATAAAACACCTGACCTTGATGGTCTCCCAATTGAGTATTACTGTACTATCAATTCACTCCTTGCCCCACATTTAGCGGAGGTTTACGACGTAGCCCTGTGCACTGAGAGTCTATCGCCTTCCTCTGCAAATCCATCCTGACCCCACAACCGAAACCTGACCAGGATCGGACCCTCCTGACATCTTATCGCCCCATGCTATACTGGGTACGGACTACAAAATCCCTGGAAAAATACTTGCAGACCGCTATGCCCAAATACTGCCAGACTAAGTCCACCTTGACCAAAATGTTTTCTACACAGGTGGAGCATCTCCCAAAACATACACCGCCTCTTTCATCTGATTAACAAGGCTCCCTACCGATTCCTCTACGCTGCTTGCCTTATTCTCAATTTAGAAAAGGCTTTTGACACCCTGGAATGGGATTACCTCTTCCAGGTGATGATCACTCTGGGTGTGGGTGAATGTATCCAAGCGTACACACCCTTATTGTGCACCATTCCCAAATCTAGAGTTGATTGGGCCGATTGGTCTCCCCGGAGTTCCCTGTGGAGAGGGGCACCAGATAGAGCTTTTCCCTATACCCCTTGTTGTTTGCACTCTCAATGGGACCTCTGGCCGTCTGGCTTCGATAAGTGGGAGAAGCCTGGGAAGTCCCTCTCAGTGGCACGACCCGCACGGTTTCCTTTTATGCAGACAACCTGCTTCTCTATATATGAGACATCCAGGCAGACCCCTCCCCCATCTACACTATGCTCTGTTCCTTCGCATACATAACCGGATTACAGGTCACTTGAGCAAAATCCAGCATATTTCCCCTAGGGGGCTCCCAGGGCGGCACAGTTCAGTACCGGGGGGGTACGTTTATACCATTCCCCTGTGGATCTCTGTGAAGGCAACCTCTGGAGAACCTTCACAGCCCTGAAATCCTAGGTCCAATTTTGGAAAACACTCCTGCTAGCCCCGATGGTTAAAATAGCCATATCCAAAGTGAATATATTGCCTCGCCTTCTTTTATTACTTTGCTAACCTCCCGGTTGTTCTCCCCTGCAGTTTTTTTCGTGATCTAGATGCTCTACTTTGAGTGCTTACTCGGAAAAACAAACACCATGTTATAGCTCTACAGAAACTGCAGCTCCCCATGGAAAAGAGCAATCTGGGCGCACCCTCATTTGAGGCTTACTACCTGGCATCCTAACTTCAATGGGTCTCACACTGGCTAGCGCAGTGCAACCTGGCTGTAGTACACGCAGACACATGCTTCCTTACCTTCTCAGATCTCAAAGGCTTCCTACTGCTTAGGGCAGCCCCCTTCGCCAACATCTGCCACACATTTACAGTATATTTAGCTGACACTGGCCATTACCTACCGGCCGGTCCCATGCACCCCAGCCTTTCCCCAACAGGGTCTACCACACCCTTACCAATCTTCTTCATAAAAAACCTAACATCCTGGAATGACTGCTCTCCCTCCACAGTGAGCAACCTATTTCTAGATGGTCAAAATCTTACAATTGACTGACTGATTGAGGACTTTTCCTTCCCCAGGGGTCAATTCCTGCAATTTCACCAGATGCAGCACGCACTTCGCGGTCAATGGTCTATAGCTGATACTGAATATCCTACAAACTCTGTTATTCAGGCACTACTTACTATGGGAACTGGCCATCGTCTTAGCACATGGCTCTACAGGGCCATGAAGGAACCCACAGGAGCTCCACTTGGGTGCCTCAGGGATAAATTGGGCACAGATATTGGTCCGTAACTCCACGACTCTGTATGGGACTGAGCTCTTGAATATTCACATCTAGTTTCCTGCAACGCTGGATTTCAGAGCATTCAATTCACCCTACTCCATAGAGCATACCTTACCCTGTACCAGCTTAACTATTTTTCCCCATGGCCCATTTAGGCTGTCCGTGCTGCCAAGAGTTCTCAGCAGACCTCCAGCACATGCTCTCCTCCTATCCCGCCTCCTCAGCTCACTGGCAGGTGATCCACGGGACACTCCTCGAGGTGAAGGACCTACCGGAAAAAGCCTGAGTCCTGGGCATATTTAAACATGGGAAGCGCGTAGCAGTTAGGGCATATTTTGTTAGTTTTGCACTACTCCTCGCTAAGCACACTATCACCCTTAACTGGCACTCACCACAGCCCCCTTGATTGATGTCTTAGCATGGGGCTGTGCAGCAGTGGCGTGCGGCCGAGAATGAGACCTTATGCTTTGAAGAAGTCCATCTTATCCATAGGCGCCCATTTCCCTCGTGTGGGATAT
Source organism: Triturus cristatus (assembly GCF_964204655.1). Lineage (NCBI taxonomy): Eukaryota > Metazoa > Chordata > Amphibia > Caudata > Salamandridae > Triturus > Triturus cristatus. Next base: position 502,001,570 of record NC_140585.1, read on the forward strand.
CCTCCTTGATCACTTCATCAGTCTTACAATGACACTCTGCCGCCCGGAACCCTGCGCCACAACCCTGCGGTACTTAGTCCCCTCATCCTGGACTGGGGTCCCTGCGACACAAATCCCTTTTATGGGCCCTCTCGCTTCCCCTAATCCTGCCACTGCCAAAATAGTCCAGCCCTGTTGGAATCAAGTGCCCGGATGTAGTTAATACTCTGCTTCCAGTTGTGCCCTGATCTCCACCCCATTCCTGATCTTCTCCTTCATTTACCCCCATACTTTGATACAAGGTCTGCACGTGCTAGCATTCAGCTGTGCTGGTGGCCGCATGACACCTCTGGCCTTCATTGTTACAACTGGAACCCGCACTCTGAATCCCGCATCTCCATATCCCCTGCTTCCGCTACATATAACATTCACGGTGATGCTATGTATTTTTCATCAGTCAAAGTGTTTATTGTTCTGTATTGAAAAACTCAATAAAAATACCTATTAAAATAAAAAAGTTAGACAATGTACAGAACTACCACACAGTCGGTAAACAACCGGCCAATGAAATAATCAGCTGAAGCACTGACAGTCAAGAATACTTTTTAACTCCATAAACTGAAGTTGTGAAGGTCCAGAACACTTTGTTATTTCCATGACCTAAAGCTGTGAAAATCAAGACCGCTTGTTAAATCCATGAACCGAAGCTGTGACCGTTATGAACACTTGGTAACCCTATGAACTGAAGATGTGACTGTCAAGACCACTTGTTAAATGTATGAACTGAAGCTGTGACTGTCAAGACCACTTGTTAAATCCATGTACTGAAGTTTTGACAGTCAGGAGCACTTGGTATCTCCATGAACTGAAGCAGTGACACTCGAGAACATGTTTTAAATCCATGAACAGAAGCTGTGTCAGTCAAGACCAATTGTTAACTCCTGAACTTCAGTTGTGACAATCATGAACACCTGGAAACTCTATGCACTGAAGCTGTGACAGTCAAGACCACTTGTTAACTCATTAAAGTTTTGACAATCAAAAACACTGAAGCAGTGACAATGGAGAACACATTTCAGATTCATGAACTGAAGCTGTGATAGTCAAGACCACTTGTTAACTTCATGAAGTGAAGCAGTGACGGTTAAGAACATTTGCTTATTCCAGGGGTCTCTGGGACGGGCCTAGTATGAAATCCTTGTTTAACCACTCTCAAACAAATGGTTTTCGGATAAAGTTGCTTTCTCCTTTAGCCTGGATAATTAAATGCTGTAATAAGCTACTGACAATTCAAGTATTGTGTGAATATCCGGGCCGTGTAGCATGAGAATATCAGCTCACCCAGGCGCTTAATATCTAATAAGCAAGTTAGGATGTCTGAAACTGCTTAGTTACTAGGTTTGGCATGAGTCCAGAATAGAGTTACTTGAAATCCTCTTAGATTCCAATTGTTCCTTAAATTGTATTATCGTCAATGTTTAGCATATCTATAAAAAGAGATGTTGTTAATTAAAAAGTGCTTTAGTACGGCTAGTCTTTGTGTTAACAGTCGGTGTAATCCAACCATATTTGAGCAGCTCAGGCATCAAAGCCTCTGATAAAGCTGACAATAAAAACGTTAGTGATTAGTAGAGTTTAAGAAACAGCAATTAATTTGTAAATGAATAAGTACCAGGTCCCAAAGTTTTGCAAAGAGGTCCACACCCTGGCGCTCTCGAATATCAGGGGTATTGAATACCAATGTTTCATACTTTCAGGCTTTTTTCATGCCTAAGTTTTTTTCTCTGTGACTGTTTTCCCATCTTTACTTCTTCCTTTTTTCCTCTTTTGTGTTTTTCTCTCTCTTGCTCTGGGTAAAAATCTGATGTTATAAAATAAGTGCTGGTTCCCAAAAATGAGTGCCAGTGGGCCCCATCTGCAGCCACCGGCTCAAAGTAGGTACTGTTAAGAACTAATAAAGTGCTAGCCATGAGGGTGAGGGAAATGGCAAAATATTCAGCTTCTCAAATTCATCTTCGTTATTGTAGAGACATTATCATGTAATTATTCTTAATTAAAGGGATACATTATTCTGTTTGAACCATGCCTGACAGTGAGTTGTTCTACCCTAAACAGGCCATATTAAAGAAGATAAATATCATCTGTGATTTTATAAGTCAGAAAATTGTTATTTTATGGAAATAAATAGTCTAATAACTCTTGACAGTGAAGTAACATTAGAAACATGAAATGGTCATTATAAATTAGAAACTTTTTTAGTGACATTTTGACTTAATACATATTTAAGTAGGAACTCGTTTTGTTCTATAACCAACATTATTTTAAATTTTTCGAGAATTTGTCATAGACCGGTGTTTGCTTAGCTTGTTGAATCATTCCCTCGTTTTTGCTGCCTCCTGAGTTCATGTGCATTTTCTTTAAACAACCAATAAAATAATTTTTCTGATTCTTTTTCTAGAACTTCATAATTTCTGCTTTAGTGGGGCCAGTGAATAAGTAATAGTTGTGTGGGTATTGTTCAACACGAAAATGTATTTGAAAGCATGAGTCTTCAACATCACAAGAGGTAACTTACAATGCAAGTTACAGGTCCCTCTGCAACCTCTATTTAGCAGGAAGCAGATCCTTAAGTAAATGGCGATATGGGGAGAAGACTGGCATTTCAAGATAACAACAAGCATGAGTACCCATCTGTGGCCCAGGATGGCCCCAATCATCGAATGCCATAGTTTGTCTCAAAGGCTTCATGTAGCACTTGCGTTCCCTTGGTCCATTTGAACTGTGAGTATCCAGAGCTCGAAATCTGAGCTCACCCACTCAAAGTGGAATGCCTTTTTGTTTCAGGGTGGGAAAAATTGTAACCAATTTGTTTAAAACCAAGCAGCCGACCACTCAAAGAACGTAGGGCCTTATTTAGAGTGTGATGGGCAGGATACTCAGTCCCAAAAGGGGCGGCTGTCCCATCCACTGTGTTACAAATGCATTATAGCCTATATCACTTGTAATATACCAGGGCAGAATACTCATCACGTTTTGAAGAAGTGTCCCAATGGCCAAAGTCTAAGTAAGGTCCTTCATTTTGTATTCGGTGATGCAGTTTTCAAGCCGGTCAGGCACATCCTGCCTTCTGCGCAAAGAGTGTAGTGCATGGCAGCTCCATTCACAGCACTGATCGTCATCTGCGCTGTGAGTGAAGAGGAGTGGGCCTGACAGTTTATTACACATCAGCCCAAACCATTTCTGGGGGGGGAGGGGTGTTACTGCTATCAGTTATGTACCCTAGACCTGCCAGTTAGTGCAGAGTTGCCCAGGCCCAGCTGGCCCCGGTGGAACCACTGTACTACAGCCTCACCCCGCCACTGTTTGTTAGATAAAGACTGAAGTATACACTTCTCATTCACATTGTAAGTCTAAACTCTTGGAAAAGCTAAAAGAACTGGAAAGCCAAATTGAGTGTACCCATTGGTAATCACAACAAAGCATAAGAATTAAAGGTTCACTTTATCCAGCGAAGTATCATTTGAACCTTGGTTATAGGAGCAAGAGTCACAGAGAGATGAGGTAGGGACCTGGGAGACTTAATGCTGAAAGCTTCCAGTCGGGTCCATTTCAAGTTGTCTGTTTGTCTGTCATGATAAATCAGCAAAATAAATATCTTCTTAGGCACTCTCTTTTAAAATTGCTTTCACAAAACATGAAAGATCTGTTTCATCAAACATCTCGTCCTAACAAGGATGACTATTGGGCTACCCATCAATCTGAACTCAGATCAATATATTTAGTGCTATTGTATATTTGGATAACAAATGTTAATAAAAAATCTTTTTTTTCAATATATATCACTATAAACAATACACATGCTAAATCGACCTCATAAAATATTTAAGATACAACGATATTCAAGAAAATGGCCAATTTCCTACAAATGCCCTCATTTTTCAGAGTTAGGCATAAATCAAAAACATCACTATCAGTTCGCTCGCCAAATGTTATCAGAAAGGGTTTCAAGCATTGATGGTAAAATTCCTTCAAAAACACATGACTTGCTTTAACATGTTGTCCTGTCCCCTCACTGTAGATACTCATGGTTTCATTCTGAGTGTCATGACCGCCATATGCAAAATGTTACTCTCACAGGATGCAGTAAACCTCACACATGTCAATATGCGACACAATTCATGATCATACAACTGACAAGCTAACAAATAGGCCGATGGAAGAGTAATGCAAACATATATTCCCATGAATTTATATGCTGATTTATGCTGATTGGGATACCTCCCTCAAAATATAGTACCTTATGCAAACATATGCATAGAATTTTTGGCTAAAATACTCCTCCGTGCTGATCTTCATTCTGCTACACTTACTCTAGTCCATTGCACGTTAGATTGCTTGCTGAGTGAATCTATAATATAATAAGTCTTGAATAACTGCCCTCACTTTCACAAATACGAGGTGTATGATAGCATTAATATGGCTATTAAAGGGGGGAGGAGCCTAGCGCGCATCTAAGATGGTCGCGTGAGCACAGGGCTCCCCGGACCCTTTCTGCTCCTCGGAATATATCCTGAGATTATCCTGATTTGGTTTATGGAATCTGGGAGATGAAGACCAGCTGATCATATATCTCTTTTTAAAACTCTAATTGGACCTGGGAATCCTGAGTTGTCGTCGTCGGAACTTTTGGGACCCACCCGGCGGAGGTGGCCGGGGTGAAGGTGACCCGTGGGGCCGGGCTGCAATTGAACAACAGCGGCCTCAGCGCGGTGCCAGTTGCCGAGTCAGCGCTTTCGGTTTCGATTTTGGCCTTCAGGAGATCGGCTGGCGTGCGTGCTCAAGGTGGCGAGGTGCCTCCTGGGCCTCTGCCCGAGGCTTGCTTCCATCTGCTACTGGTGGGCCTGACGCCTCCGACCCCCACATCGGCAGTTTGTGGTCCTTTTGCTGGCGCCCGCACACCTTTTGATCGGAGGTCCCATTGAGAGACTGCGCTCGCATGGCGGGCAAAGGGGGTCCGGAGGGGCGCAAGACCAAGGCTTCTCTGCGCGGGGGAGCGGTCCAGAGCAACAACATGGACCGCTACACCCAGGGCAGGGGGCCCCCTGGCGCTACTGGCCTCTCCCCGGATGCTGCAGGGGGAGGCACGACCGTCTCTGCGGAACTTTCCCTGCAGGACATTATGGGCGCCATCGAGGGCATCAGGGAAACCATCGCGACGCAATATGAGGCCCTGGCCCGTAAGATCGACACTGTCGCAATCGATGTCACCCTGATTCGGGCCGACCTCTCCAAAACCAACGAGAAGGTCCAGGCCCTTGATACACGGACCTCCACCCTGGGTGCGGAGGTGTCGGATCTGCGGGCCGCGCTTGGGGACATTAGAGTGGTCAACGACCATATGGCCCGGCGGCTTGAGGACTTCGAGGGACGGGCCCGACGCAACAACATCCGCATCATTGGTGTACCGGAGTCCTCAGACGGCCGCCCGGTGGACCTCGTGGTCGAGGAACTTATCCTGCAACAGCTGTCCCCGGCTGGCCTAAGCAAATTCTTCGCCGTGGAGCGGGCCCATCGAGTTCCGGGCGGCCGGCCGCGGCCGGGGGCCCCCCCGAGGCCTATCGTGGCTAAACTGTTCCACTACAGGGACCGCGACGCTATTCTGCAGGCTTCACGGACCCGTGGCCCGGTCCGCTACGAGAACTCGACCATCAATTTTTATCCGGACTTCACGCAACTGGTCCAGAAACAGCGGATGGGATTCCAAGGGGTGAAGCGCCGTCTCCGCGAGCTGGGCCTGAAGTATTCGATGATCTACCCGGCGAAACTCCGAGTGGAGCATGGAGAGCGGACAGCCTTTTTTGACTCTCCTGTGGCCGCAAGTGACTGGCTGGACTCGCTGCCGGACGGGGGTGGCCGGCCCGGGCCCTCTGGGGGCACCGCAGGTGACGGGTCCCCTTAGACTGACATTTGGTCCTTGCTTTTGCGGTTTTGCACTGTACAGTTGGGTCTTACTTCTTTTGCATACTGTGTCTTACCAGGACCCGTGAGGGGTGCGGGCGGGTTCGGGTCCCTTTCCTCCTCCGGGGTCTTTTTGTAGAATGGGGTTAGGGGGGCGACAGGCACACTGCAAGTTGGGGGGGGTCATTGGCCCGCAGGGGTGCAGGGTGGGGGGAGTTGGACTTGGGGTGGGGTTGGGGGGGAAGGGGGGTTGTTTTGTTGTGTGTTTTTTGTTTACAGGGCGAGGTATTGATTTTTGTCCATATTTGGGAACCGTGCTGCGGGCTGGGGGCCTCTTGATCTATTGGAGGGGATGGGGGGAGACGGGTTGAGGCTTATGTCATGGAACGTCAATGGGTTGGGGGATCGTATTAAGCGGGGTGTTGTACTGCAATATTTGCGTCGTGTGACTCCTGATGTGGTGTTTCTCCAGGAGACGCACTTGGTCGGCAATGTCTGCCATGCGATGAACAGGGGGGGATACCGCCTCGTAGCCCATTCTGGTTTCACAACGGGCTCCAGGGGGGTGGGCATTCTCCTGCGAACCTCCCTTCCGGTGGAGATCACGAGGATAGTCTCGGATGACAGAGGGCGCTATGTGTGTTTGATTGGGAGGTGGGAGGGGCAGCCCCTTACCCTGGTTTCAGTCTACGTCCCCCCGGGTCTCCAGAACTCCACCTTTACTGACTTGGGTCGAATGCTGCTTGACCTTCCGGACGGCCTCCTGCTCATGGGCGGGGACTTTAACTCTGTGGTTTCGGGTGAACTGGATCGTCACCCACCGAGGACCCTCCCCGCTGCCCAGTCATGGCTGGGTGGGATGTTGGAGACCTTCGGCTTGGTGGATAGTTGGAGACTAATGCATCCGACCCAGTGTCAGTTCACCTTTCATTCGGGGGCGCATGGGAGTCTCTCTAGGCTGGACTACTTCCTTATGCCCGCGGCGCAGACTGGTCGGATTCGAGAGGTCAGACACTTGGCGCGCGGTATCTCCGACCATTCTCCGCTGTGGCTTCTCTTTGACACCGGGTCGCGGTCTGCAGGGCGGATAGCTCCTATTAACCCTTGGTACCTGCGGGACCCTGCGACTCGTGACAGCCTGGTTAGGGCCATGGACCAATACTTCAGTGAAAACGAGGGGTCGGTGTCGTCTGCGTTGTCCCTTTGGGAAGCCTTTAAAACTGTGATACGCGGACACGCCCTCGCCCAGATAGTGGTGGCCAAGAAGGTTAGGAGCGAGGCGGTGGTGAAGCTGGAGACTGACATCTCGGGGTTGGAGTCGGCCCTGGAGGCGAATGTTACTCCGGACGGGCTACATGCCCTTAGCCTGAAACAGTTCGAATATAGGTCCCTGGTCACTGACGCGGCCAAAACTATGTATAGGGAGCAGCAGGGCCGATTGTATGACGCGGGGGACAAGGCGGGAAAGTTGATCGCGTGGCTGGACAAAAAGGAGAGAGTGAATCGTGTGGTCCCCGAGTTGCGTGCTGCTGACGGTGTGTGTGTGACTGAGCCGGATGAGATTGTGGAATGTTTCGCTGACCACCTCCGGGCGGTGTACTCCCCGGTGACTGACAGGGATGAGGATGACTCTCGCCTCCTACTGAGAGATATTGCTCTGCCCGGCCTGTCCGTTGAGGACCGGGAGCGGCTGGACGCTCCCTTGTCGTCGGATGAAATAGCGACCGCGATCCGTTCCCTTCGCTCGGGCAAGGCTATGGGTCCTAACGGTCTGCCCATTGAACTATACAAATTGCGTCCTGATAAGCTTGCGCCCTTCCTCAGCCGCATGTTCCGCGACTCTCTCGCGGCGGGTTCCCTTCCGGCCGACCAGCGCTTGGCCACTATAGTCGTTATCCCCAAGGAGGGCAAGCCGCGAGACCGCTGTACTTCTTACCGGCCCATTTCACTGCTCAATGCGGAGCCCAAAATCCTGGCGAAAGTCCTGGCCAATCGATTGTTGAGTGTCGTGTGCGACCTTATTCATCCGGACCAATGCGGCTTTATCCCGCACCGCAACACCGCTCTTAACTTGCGGCGTCTTCACGATGCCCTTGCCAGGGCGGAGTTCCTCTCCGAACCGGCCGTGCTGGTTTCTTTGGATGCCACGATGGCCTTTGATACTATTGAGTGGCCATTCCTCTGGGCCGTCTTGGATAAATTCGGCTTTGGAAAGGGATTTATTGGCTGGGTGAGGCTCCTTTACACGGGACCCATGGCTCAAGTGGTGGTGAATGGGCGGGTCTCTCGGCCCTTTGCCCTCGGCAGGGGCACGAGGCAGGGGTGCCCGTTGTCCCCGTTGCTTTTTGCTCTCGCCCTGGAGCCACTCGCTGCCTGGCTCCGTTGGGAGCCCTCGCTTAGAGGGATCCGGTGGGGCCCGGGCTTCGAAGATCGGGTCTCGCTGTATGCGGACGACATTCTCCTGTATCTCACCTCACCGCGGCAGTCACTCAACGTCCTCTTTGACGTTCTGACCTCCTTTGGGAACAACTCGGGTCTCACGATCAATTGGTCTAAATCCTGCGTTTATCCCATCTCTGGTGGTCCTCCTCTCCTGCCGCCTCGGCTCCCGATTCAGATATCTCTGAGCGGCTTTAAGTACCTGGGGATATACGTTTCGCTGGACCCGGTGGCTCGCTATGAGCAGAATCTCCTGCGTCCACTTCGGCGGCTGCGGGAGGACACGGCCCGGTGGTGCAGGCTCCCCCTGTCCCCGCTGGGTCGGGCCGCGCTGTTTAAAATGATGTCCCTTCCCAGGTTCCTCTATGCACTCCAGAACTCCTTCGATGTTATCCCAGTGGCCTACTTTCGGGAGGTGGAGAGCCTGCAGAGGAGACTGGTGTGGGACGGGCGGGCGCGTATTGCTCTTGCCAAGCTCACTCTCCCCTGGTATGACGGGGGCATCGCGCTTCCTGACATTCGCAGGTACTATTGGGCCTCGCAGCTATCTGCCATTAACCACGCCACGTATGCGCCCGGCTTGAATCCGGCGTATGAGATGGACAAGTTCCTGCTTCCCGGCGGGAACTACAACAGGGCACTTTATTCCCGCCTGGCTGGCCGGACCCTTACGGGTCCTACTAAGATTGCGGTGCGGACCTGGAGGGCTGCCACTGCGGCCATGGGCTGGAGTGAGCGATTAACATGTGCTACTCCCTTGTTTGCTTCCGACCGCCTGGGTAGCTTGTGGACCACGAAGGGGTTTGACCAGTGGGACACGATTGGTATCAGCAAAGTGGGAGACCTGTGGCACAAGGGCGCGGTAAAGACTTTCGCGGTGCTCCAGGCCGAATACGAGCTGACCGACAGGGAGTTCTTCCGCTACGCCCAGGTTCGACACGCCCTGCTCTCGGTCTTCGGGGAGGGGACCAAGATCCCTGTTTCCTCGCCCCTCGAGGACCGCATACTTGACGGACATGTCCCTGATAGTACTATTTCTTTAATTTATAAAAAATTAATTAATCACCGGGCGGACCTTTTTGTTCGCCTTCGGGAGGCTTGGACTGGGGACGGGGTGGAATTGGACGACGAAGATTGGCAGTCTGCACTGTCGTCCCCCAAGGAGGTTGCCATTCCGGCTCGTCTTCGGTTGGTACAGCTCAAGATTCTCCACCGGGTGTATGTGACGGGTCCGCGCTTGGTCTCGATGGGATTTTCCGGCGACGGGCTCTGTAAGCGAGGCTGTGGGCTCAGCGCCACCTTTCTTCATATCCTTTGGGAGTGCCGCGAGGTGGCGGACTACTGGCGCCGGGTCCACACGGTTATGGGACAGGTCACCGGGGTTGTGCTGCTGCCGGAGGTGCGTCGCTGTGTCCTGAATGTGTGGGAGCCCAATGACTACAGCGCGGCTCAGACTCGGTGGGCGGCCCTAGGGAACATGATTGCCAAGAGGGACATAGCGCAACTTTGGGGCGCTCAACGGCCGCCCACCGTGTCAGTATGGAAGGAGAATATGGACTGGTGTATGTTTAGGGAGAAGACTGTGTATGTGGCCCGTGGCAAGCCGGGGGCATGGGGTAGAATTTGGGGGCAATGGAACGCGTATCGCGGAGGCATCTGTACGCCCCCCCTGGTAGATACCGATATCGCCATGTCCCCCTGACCCTTGATGGCTCCTGGCGCCTTTTGGAACAACTACATATGGACGTTCATCTTCCTTGACCCCCTCCCCCCCCCCCCTCCGTCCCCGGCCTCCCGGTACTCCTCTCTTTAGCGGTTTGCTCAATTGTCCTGACTGGAGTTGCCCGGGGGGAGCCTGCCCGCACTGGTTTCCCTCATAACTCGCCTTATGTTGTGTATTGTTTGTCCTTTTGTTTTTGTGATTGTTGGACTTACGCTTCCTGTTCCTCGAGAACTATCTGGAGCCACTGCAGGGCAGTGCCCTGGGAACTGATTGTAGCCTTGATATGTGTAGATTTCCTTCTGTACCTAGCGGCCGGCCCGGGTGGTTGTAGGCCCGTACTTGTAACCGAATTATTGCTCAAATAAAACTTTTTCAAAAAAAAAATAAAAAAATAAAAAAATATGGCTATTAAATGGAATATTTGAACACTTCATGTAAAACTATAATGAGGCAGGGTTCATTTTTAATTAATCATTTTTATTAAAGTGATCCAAAGTGATGAAACAACCGATGAGACAATCATATTGATTGCCAATTCCTTGCTGAAACTATTTCTGTGGTAGTGTTAATATAATATGATATATTTATACTCTTATTTATGGACTGTGGACAAAAAGACTGGGTCAGCTTTTTACATTGAACAAGGCACTCTGGGAGCTCATTTGATCTGTATTGTCCACTGTGGCTGCCTGAGAGAGAAGACTCAAGCTTCCCATTTTAACCCTTGATAGTGATTTGCTTATGCAGTCAACTTAAATATTCCCCATATGTGTCCAGAAAACGTCAATGTCCTCCTGTGTGGTACCCTTAAGTCTGCTAGTCTGCATGACCCTCCTGTGTGGTAATCTTTACCCTTAAAGTCTGCTAGTCTGCATGACCCTCCATTTTCCTCATCATAACATTTTTTTAAAGGAAGAATTATAATTAGCTCTAAATAGACTACAGTTTTAGGGCTGTCCCTTTCGCCTCATGTTTCTTTGATATTTTCCCTTTTCATGCTTCAAAGGTCACGGTGGCATTTCCTTATCTTAATTAGAATCTGACACAATGTTTTGCTTCACTGATTTTTCAGCCACCTGACAGCCATAACAAATGCTCCATTAATGGATACACATGCCTCACCTACCAATGAGTGCTCCTGTTCTAGATTTTGGACCACACGAATTTTACCTAACCAATTTCACTCCTCTTAATTTCTACGTTATCTGTTTAATTCTAGAAGACAATGTGATTTCCATCAGAGCTCTTAACCTTTTTTGTCCTCATTTCCATCAGATAAAACTTTAAATGAATCACTTGAATTGAATGGGGACCTCAGAATGCCTCTGTTGTACTATCATTAATGTTCTTCCCTACAAAAGAATGAAAGGTAAACAGGCTTGAGAGTGGACTGATATTAGTTTATCCTTTCATGTGTTGACCCCTAATGTTCGATTTTGTTGATGGAAACAAACGATATGGGACAGAACATTTTGTTTCTGCAGATTGTCTGAAAGCAGCTGCATTATCAAATTACACGTCTTTGTTTAGGTATGAATCATCAAATAAAGATAGAAAAAAAGACAACTCCAGATCAAGGTTAATCAGCAACTAAAGTAACACATGCTGTTAGCTTGGTTCTTGCAAGCCACGAATGAGGATGTTTACTGTACTATCTTTAGCCCTTTGGTCCAATGCTTTGTTGTGTTGTCTTATACTATATTCTTTCTTTAATCTTTATTTCGACTACAATTAGTCATAAAAGATAACACAGAAAAAAAAACATAAATTCCACAATTATAACACAATTGGACATAAAATTTCATAGTTTTTACAATCAAGAAAAAAGAAAAAGAGTATATCCATCATACAGTTATGATTGGAAAAGCCACTAATCACGTTAACAGACATAGTTTGCATCATTCGTCTAACAGAGAAGTGTAAAACTAGATAGTATCATATTTACAATGCTTTCTCCTTATTTTCCACATTGCATCTAAAAATTTACTAACTGCAAAAACGGTTAGAGGCGATAGATCCGTTTTCAATAATCGATATGCCTCCATGTGTTTTCTAAAACCCCATCTTTTGCATAGGGGGATAATCCATTTTTTCCTGGATTCTATGTATAAAGGACAAAAGAAAATTACATGGAGGTCATTTTCAGGGTGGGTGGTGCAAGAGGGACAATTAAGATCAGTTGAAGGGCGCCATCTATTCGTAAGAGCGCGGATGGGAAGGGAATTATATCTCCATTGTAGATACATTTTTCTTAAGGTTGTGGGGTAAATATCATCCAAGACCATCTCCAACCTATAATAATCTTTCATTAAAATGAATGATCTTGTCATAGAGCCCAAGTTATCAGAGGTCAGCCAGACCGAGCAATTTCTTTCATAAAACAATGTTACCAGGGCTTTACGTGATATGGCCTTGGATGCAGTTTCTGGAGAACTCCATAGGGAGGGGCAACCCAACCTATCACACTCTGTCTTGATATACCTTAACCAAGGAAGGTTTTGTATAATTTGGTACTTCAGTAAATCAGAAAGTTCTTGTCTATATGTATTGAGTTCCGCGGTTGCCCATAAACGTCGCCAAAAGGTTAGAGGCTTTAAAGCTAATTCCTCCTTAATGGATCTAATTCCTAGGTCCAGCCTAAGGGGAAGAAGTGGGGTGCTAGCCGGTAGAGATGATAATTGTCGTAGAAAGTTATTTTCCACGACCATAAATGATTGCAGGCAATTATTGCCCCATAGTTCCGCCCCATAGATTACTGCCGCTCTGGCCTGTACCTTATAAATTTCTAAAGGTGGGCCAATTGGTTTTATGTAGGAGTTTTTCCAGAGTTTGGCAATCGCCCCAGTTTTCTGTGTTAATTTTAATCGTGATTTGGTTTGGTGTTGAGTCCATGTGAAGTTTTCATTTATTGTCACTCCTAAATACTCAAACACACGGACTCTCTCCAAACCAATTCCGTCAATGGTTGGGTTTGGCCGGGATTTTTTTGGGGGATTCAGAATCATGAATTTTGTTTTTGAAGTATTGATTTCCAAGCCCCTGTCCTGGCAAAAGGAAACAAACCCATCCAATACCCGCTGGATACCCATAGGGGATTTGGCAAGTAGCAAGGTGTCATCTGCAAACATAATTGCCGAAATCCCCGCTCCAGCCAGCTTTGGGGCATCTCTGTTTGAAACCTTGTTTAGGTAGGAGATAACTCCATTTACGTATAGGCAGAAAAGAGTGGGAGCCAGGACGCAGCCCTGGCGGACACCTCTGTTGACAGGGAAACTAGCTGATAATTTTCCCTCTCTCCCACATCTAACCTTAGCATAGTTTTCAGTGTGTAATCGGATTATGATGTCCAGAAGGGAAGGTGGAATTCCTAATTCACGAAGAACAGCCCATAGCTTGGTACGTGGGACCAAGTCAAAGGCTGATCGAAGATCTACAAAAACTGTGTATAGGGATCCACCTTCAACCATGACAGTTTTCCAGTAGAGCATATTAAACCTAAAAATCTGATCAATGGTAGATACAGATTTCCTAAAGCCAGCCTGATAATAGTTTCTTTATACTATATTACTTTTTGTTGTGTTTTGTTATGTGTATTTGTATAGCGCACACCTCACCAGGGACGGCATCCTGCCACTGAAACAGGAACTGTATGGGCCGAGTAAGGACAGGACGACGTGAAGAGCAAGGTCTTCAGTTATTTGCAGGATTCAAGAACTGAGGAGGAGGCTCTGGTGTGCAAGGGCAGGTCGTTCAAGGCATTAGGAGTGAGTTAGGAGACGGAATGACCTCCAGATGTAGTTCTGCATATGTGGGTGATGTGTGTGAATAGGAGTCCAGCTGAGCTGAGGTGTCTGGTATGTCTGTGGAGGTTTATCCGGTTGTTAAAGAATAAGGGGTCAATGTTGCCTAAAGCTTTGTATTTGTGCATGAGGAGTTTGAAGAGTCCTTGTTTGAGGTTAGGGAGTCAGTGGAGCTTTCTGAGGTGCAGGTGATATGTGTGTGGGAGGTTGAGGCTAAGCCTGGCTACTGAGTTTTGTAAGGTCTGGAATCTTCTGGTCAGTTGAGCGTTGATTCCAGCATAGAGAGCTTTGCTGTAGCTCTGCTTTCTGGTAAAAAGTGCTTGAGTGGTGGTCTTTCGTGTTGGCGAGGAGCCATTTGAAGATCTTCTTAAGCATCTTGACTGGGTGGAAGCAAGTAATGGAGACTGCGTTCACTTGGCCAGGCAAGGTGTAATGGTAGTCAATTACTATTCTGAGGTTCCTTGCGTGGGTTGCGGCGAGGAGTGTGGGTCTGAGTTCAGCAGGCCACCAAGTGGAGTCACAAAGTGAGGTGTCTTTGCAGAAGAATACTACTTCCATTTTCATCATCCGACGACTTTAGTCAAGCTGGAGGAGAAGTTGGTCCATGTGTTTGGCGTCTTATCGGAGAGAGAGAGAGAGAGAGAGTGTGTGAGCTGGGTGTCGTAAGCACAGGATAGGATGTTATATTCTGTGGTCTGGATGTTACAAGTGAGGAGGGTCATGTGCACAGTAAACAGAGTCGGGCTGAGCTAGATTAGTTGAGGAACCCCATAGATGTTAGATGAGGTTGACAGTGTCCAAGGTGAAAGGGGCCGGGCTGATCAAGTGGACGCAGCCTGTTAAGAAAGAGCAAATACAGAAAAGTGAAGGACCGTGGAGAACAGCTTTGTGCAGTAGGTTGATAAGGATGGGGTGGGGTGTCAAACACTGTGGAAAGAATAGGGGCAGCTTGATGCAGCGGTCCTAAGAGGGAGTTAAGCTGCGTCATGCAAGTGGTCAATGGCTCAAACCACTCCAGGGATCACAATGAGTACTCCCTTTAAATGCATTTTGTATGTGAAGTTCTGTTGCTTGATGAATACAGGCAGAATTGATTTTGTAGGAACAAATCTCATTATTGAGGACACTGGTGCATGTGCATAGCTGTTTCTGTGCTGAAGATAATGTGCATGTGGAGCCATAGCTGTGATCAGTGGACACTAGTGAAATTACATCTTTATTTCTGCATGTTGAACACAGAAATGAGCAAATCTACCTCACTTAGAGGAGCCCTAGTGCAGCTATATCTTCATACTGCTGACATAAACTTACTGTGAAGACTTGTTCAGATGAACCTCTGCATGTATATTGATGGCACTGGCCTCTCCCTTTGCCTTGAGGACACTGGGAACATGCAGCCTTCCATCTGTGTACCCTCTAAGAGCATCAGTGCATGTACAGTCTTATGGATATAAGAACATGGAATGTGTGTAACTGTGCTTCTTTCCTGAAGACATTGCAGGTGTGCAGTCCTGACGCTGTTTACCCTGCTTGTGTACTAACTGAGGACACAAATTCTACTTGTTTATTGATGAGGACATTATTGCTCATTCTCTCAAAGACAGTAATGTGTACGTTCATGGAACAAGTAAATATGTATGGAAAATTAACTTCTAAAGTAGGAAGCATTAATCCTTTCTTAGCCATGTTGGCATACTTTCATAAATCTAAGTATCCCAGGGACCAGCAGAGTGGATTTGTACATGTAACTGTGGTCATTGATTTGCAAGGATCATAACTTCAAGATTGCACTACGTCATGGCCTGGTCGTCTACAGGAAGATGATCGAATCTTACTAAACTATGGAAAAACAATGGCTGCCTAGCGGAATAATAAACTCTGCATATCTTTGGATTATCACCAATGGAAGAAACGTGAACTTGCTAATTCAGTTTTTTAACCATCAACCAGAACTATGAAACCCAAATAAATGGATAGCGTTGGCATATTTTAGCCTCAAAACAATGAATTCCCAAGGCAGCAATTTCACTGCATCACAAAGATCCAAATATTTGAGTTCCTTCTTAAAATTGGGATGTCAGTTTTTGGGTGGAGTATGTTTTTCATCTATGATAATGAAGGTATATTTTATGCCCCTTTGATTACAAGACCAAAACCCTTTTATAGATTAAAGATTCCTCACCCACCTCAAGCCAGTGAATGGTTAATAATGTAATAAAGTCTTCTATAATAATTTTAAAAAGCAATGTACAATCTCTCATATTGACAAGTGGATTCAATGAAATTTGGTGGAAGGCTGAAATGCATAGGGATAAATTGGGAGTAGCCAATAAAGAATAATTTGATTTGGATTGCATATCCTGCTGTAATTGTCTTTTATGTGAACTTTATAATGTATGTATGTATGATGTGTGTCTTGCGTGAGAGTTCAGACGTCCAATATATGGTACATGACAACAATGATAGAAAAACATGTTTTTGTTGCAAATAGAACAGAAATAACTCCATGACATGCACAAACTGATCAGTAATTTAACAAACCATACTCTTGAATAGGGATCTATGTGGTATGCATTTATCAAAATTCATGAAACCTGACATCCTTGCTATGGTATTCCCCCAAACCTTTACCTTCACTTCTCCTGTTTTGCTGAATTCGTTTTTGGTGGCATTCGGACTCTGTACCCTCAACCAAATCTAACGTGCTTGTGCTCTCTCCTTCAAACATGGTAAAATTGGTCTACAACTAATTTGCATATTTAATTTATATGTAAGTCCCTAGTAAATGGTACTATATGTACTTAGGATCTGTAAATTCAATGCTACTAGTGGGCTTGCAGTATGTATTGTAAAACACATTAACACAGCCTTTTAAAACATGTCTCAAGCAGACCTGCCACTGCAGCTTGTAGTGCAGTTTTAAGCTGCTATTTTCAACCTAAAAAAATAATCCTTTCGCCACGCCTAAACCTTTCTTTTAAATATATATAAGTATCTTCTAAGGTAGGCCCTAAAGGCTCATAGGGCAGGGTGTATTGCTGCATCATGGTTGGCCTGATAGTCTGGCGCAAACCAGATAATGACAGTTGTCGCTTGGTGCTTTTGGTGCTATTTTTACTAAAAAATGTAAAAGTCAATATTTCCAATTCTACTGATTGGATTTTTATTGTTCTGGTATCATTTTATTTATAGGAATGTACACTATTTGTGAAATTTGTTTGGGATCTTGCGGTGTGTTTTCACTTTATTACTGTTTGTGTGCTGAATGTATATTTTACATGTTGCCTCTTAGTTAAGCGTATCTGGTTTGTGCCAAGCTACCAGAGGGTTAAGAATAGGTTAATTTAGTGTTTTTGTGGTTCACTCTCACAAGGATTATAGTTGTTGCCTGAGTTGATCCTCCAAGCCCATCAACCAAGAACCCAATGTCTTACAACAGTTGTTGACGGTGCTTCAAATTTGAGAAAAACTGGTTTATTTCGATTTATTTCAGGCCTTCTTTTGACTGTTATTTTCCATGGTTGTCATGGTTAATAGAAAAAATAAAATTGTATGGCAATACTAAGAAGCACACGTACGTCAAAGGCAAAAAGTATGTTGCTGGGCTAAGGGGAATATTATAAATAAAATGCCATGGTGAGCATTCAGGAAAACACTGCTTTTTCTTTCTGATGCCTTGTCTTCATAAGCTCCCTTAAAATAAAGATTTCACGTTTTCTTCCAGGGTGAAATGTTCTTGCCGTGCCCTCGACCCTTAGCAGTTATAATAACCCTGCTAATGTATTTTTCTTGTCATTGTTTTCCAGGAAACTGCCTGCTGTTTTCATAAAACATTTTGTGAGAGCAGTAATATACTCTAAGTTTTATGTGAAATCATTTTGATGCACTCCCATAGTGCTGGAAAATTATCATCTTTCTAGGTACCTGGTGAACGTGTCAACATCCTTTAGCACCATCTACTTGTACAATATTGCTTTTAAGAAGCACATTCTTGCATGGGTATTACTGCCTGCATCCCTGTTTCGATTAATACCATACGGATGCGCCAGAAACAAGCTGACAGGCACAGAAGTCCAAAACACGCCATTTAGCTCAGAAACGCATCGGTACACAATGTGCAATTGCCTTTAACAGCTCATTTTTTATAGCAGCGTTCTGTCACCCTCTAGGATACATTTTTAGATTCCTAAATGAATTCGAAGAATTAGCATTGTACACTCAAACTCTCTTACAGAATAGCGTAATAACAAGGAATTTCAGTTTATGGGAGGTTAGACTCAGGCTTGGATTATAAGTGCAGGGCTAGAACCCGATCCATGTGCACAAGGCATCAGAATTATGAGTTGTATGTTCATTATTACACCCTCACAGCTTTCTCCTGATAAATTCTGTCAGCTCAAAGCTACTCAAATGTATTGTGAGAAAAGCACTTAAAAAAAGGCAATACGTGGAATTTGGAGTGTTAAATACCGATTCCACATTTTATTCCTCATTTGCAAGTAAAAACGTCGGAATTGGTAGAATTAATCACGTGGTAAATATCTCACTCTGTAGTAATAGTAGTTACCATGTGTGGTAAATATCTCATTAATTCCGCTTGGCTTGTGATGAGATCCACAGAAAGGACTCACAATGCTTTATCGGCTTTAGTCAATCGTCAGTTGTGCAGCACACACCACTGGTACATGCTGAACTCAGATTTGATGTAGGATATCGAAATACCACATTACAGTATGTAAAACCAACTATAGGCTGACCCCTTGATGATATAATCCATCGATTTAAGATTTATTTTACCTTTTTTACACCGTATTGCTCCACCCAAACAAGGGTGTTAGGTGGTTTGCATAACAATAACAGTAGAAAACTGGATTCTCTTTATAAAGCAGTGAAAAGCAGAATAAAATGTAATGCAAACAGAGAAGCGATAGAAGAGGATTATGGGAAGGAAAGCAAGGAAGAGGGTTACCAAATGCAGATAATTACATACAGGTTCAAGTTAGGGCCACAGGGGTTAGGAATAATTACACAAAAACATAGGCAAGGATACTTGTGAATAGTTGCCACTGTAGTGATTGAATAGTTTTCAGTTTTCTTCAAAATTGAAACACATTTTTAGAAGAGAGTTCCATGTAGTTGGGGACGCTCATGGATAAGCTAAATCAGTTGTTTGGGACTGGTTATGAAGAAGAATCTCATCAAGAGCATTTTTCCAGAAACTTGTATCGCAAAGGGCAACTGCTGGTGTCCGTACATCTGTTATGGATATTCAGACAACAAAAGGATAGAGAGGAAGGAAAAAGGGCTGGGTCCCACTCTAGTTGAATATTGACCCTCCAACTATCTTAGAGTGGAAGGGTATCCAAAGATATTGGAGAAGACTCCTCACTCACTTATTGTGACATGCTTCGTTATTGGCGTCTTTCCACACCCAGGTAAGATGGTACTACCTGGGCGGACTCAACCAAAAGATGTTATGGGAGTTCTTATATAGAATATTGACTGGCCATGCAGGGAACCAGGTGAGTGACGTTAAAAATACCTACAGCTATACCCAAACCATATATTTATTCATAGGGTACCTGAGGTACTAGATAAAAAATGTGATACAAAAGAAGAGGGGTTTCTTGAACTTTATTTGTTCAGTCCTACCCACATCAGTATGCCAACATGTTTCGGCCCACAACTAGAGCCTTAACGGGTCTGGGGCCTTCTTCAGGGTTGGAATCTCTACTCTTAAGTATCCCTGCTACCGTCGGCGGCGGGCAGGACGAGAGCCGTAGGAACACCGGCGGTGCATGTACTTTGACAAATGTTTGACAATAAGACAGCAACAAACCTCTGACCTGTATGATGCTCAGTAGCGTTACACAGTAGAAATACTACTGGAAGACCAAACAAACAGGTGATCGCACTAGGCCTCATAATTGCATGCAATATGTGCGATATATTTTTAGCAGGGATACTTAAGAGTATATATTCCAGCAATGAAGAAGGCCCCAGACCCGTTAGGGCTCTAGTTGTGGGCCGAAACATGTTGGCATTCTGATGTGGGTATAACTGAACAAATAAAGTTCAAGAAACCCCTCTTCTTTTGTATCACATTTTTTATCTAGTACCCCAGGTACCCTATGAATGAATATATGGTTTGGGTATACCTATAGGTTTTTTTAACGTCACTCACCTGGTTCCCTGCATGGCCAGTCAATATTTTATTATAAGAACTCCCATAACATCTTTTGGTTGAGTCCACCCAGGTAGTACCATCTCACCTGGGTGTGGAGAGACGCCTATGATGAAGCATGTCACAATAAGTGAGTGAGGCGTCTTCTCCAATATCTTTGGATACCCTTCCACTCTAAGATAGTTGGAGGGTCAATATTCAACCGAGTGGGACCCAGCCCTTTTTCCTTCCTCTCTTTCCTTTTGTTATCTGAATATCCATAACAGATGTACGGACACCAGCAGTTGCCCTTTGTGATGCAAGTGTATCTGGGAGATTGCAACTGATCTTCTTCTCTCTCTCTTGTGAACCACATTTTTCCAGAAAGCTATGAAAGTTTCTAGGATGTGTAGAAGCCCCTCAGGATCAATTGTGGCAAAGGTGGATGAGAGGTCCAGGAAGACTTGGAGATAAGCCCCAACCTAACCCAATATGCAGAGAATGTTAGCAAATATTTTCTCATTCATATCAATGTTGCAAGGGTCTGTGAATCTTACAATCATTTTTATTCTGCAACAAATCAATACATCTAATGAAGTGCAAGTTAAATTACTGTTTGCAAACCAGTTCTTGTGCAAACACAGTGACTCCCGTGTGACTCGGGAGTATGTACATCAGGCCATAATTCCCTACCTTTCCTGTGGATGTACTGTTCTCCAAGACCTTAATAAGCCGTCACTGTTTTCCCTCACTGTGACCCTGAATGCTGCACAAATTGGGCATATTAAACGCATACAGACTACATTGATCAGTAGTGAACCTTATGTTGCTTGTCTTTAAAGGCTTATCTGTAGTGAGCTCCTAAATGTTTGGCCTTAAATTTGTTTTCTGGGTGCTATCAGATATAAACTGGGAGCAACACTTTTCAGGCTTCAGATGCAAAAGTTAAAAAGTCAAACAGGAGGACTGGGTCACTGAGGTGTTCTTTTTGAGTATGAATTCCTAATGAGTCGGAATTTCTGTATGCATTGCTGGTCAGTGTAGTCTTGGAGGGTGTGCCTGAGCCTGAAAATGATTTTTGTGCGTGCTCTTCTGCTCCTGCGGTATCACGCACAGATGGTTTGTGGGCAGAGCCATGTGGTATGAGGTAGAGGTGAGCTCACAAGATGTCTGCATCTCAGTAATCAATGATATGCTGCTTTATCCATGCACTGAAGAGGTGTGTGGGTCAAGTGGGTATTGTTGCTGTGTCTCTGCTTTCCTGGTGTCTGCGGAGTGGCTGCCCAGATTATTTCATGAAGTGTTATAATGTTGGGATGTTGTAGGTGTTTCCTTTCAGCAGGCTCACAGCCGTTTGATTTGCCGTCTCCCTGCTCGCAACGTGACTTTATTTTGTGTTTTGCATTTGGTGTTTGCTTTCTTATAACAAGACCTCTGGGATTTTTCAGATTCCATTTCTTCCTCCTAGCAGGTCTCCATCTTACTCTAAGCCCTTCCCTCCCTATGTTCTTTGCTTCTCCAGGTTTATGCTTTTCACATTCTCTACTAAGAACACATTAAGAATACCTGCTCCAGAGTTTACTCATTGCGTTAATCCTTACTATACCACTTTGTTCAGTGTTAGATAGTTCTAGGTCAGCTATTTATTTAATTGTAAATGTGCTGACACCGCTTAGATTATGGTCCATATGGTACCATTATGAGAGTCCAGTACTGGAAAAGACATGTGGTAAAGCATGCTGTAACACTGGTGATTGCATGCACCGGTTCTACTGCGTGTCCCTTGCATTTTCCAGCCCTGGCTAGAGTGGAAACTCATGGTTACAACACCTGTAAAATGCCAACACTGTCTATCACCTCTGGTACGTGCCCCGATATCCGGAGTTTGGAGCATGCTACATAGCTATGTATGATCTGTTCGCTTTTATGGTTTGTGGTGGTTTCCACTTGAGTTTGTAACATACAGAATCACTACATCTGGACACATGCCGAGGTGATGTGGAAATCTGTTGGCTCCAATAACATGCATTTCACACATTACCGAAACCCACCGGTAATTTCTGAGATAAATGGTTCACCAGTTCTAGCCTTCCATGCAATTAGCTAGATAGAGATTTATCTTAGCTATTACCACTGCTTCATTCCGATCTTCGCAGGTGGGTTCACCAGCACCCGCTTACTGTGCGAAACCTTTGCCCATAAGTAGCGTGAGGCACTGCGGTATTACCAGCACAGATGTAATGCAGCAAAACGGTGAGAACGTCTCAGATCGCGGTTGCTGAATGTTTTACCACAAAGGCAGGATCGAGTTACCCCAATGTAACTGCTGCTTTGTAGCACCCAGTTTTGTCAGCTTTAGCTTGCTCGAGCACTTTAACCACGAAGGAATACATGAGACTAAATACAATATTTTCATTGTAGTTTCAAAGGAACACGGTTTCCTATTTTGCCAGCCTAGCAGCAATTCATTTAAATTGGACATTATATTAACATTTTAATGTGTGGCTTTCCACTGCTTGAATGTTTCTGTGAGGCTGCTAATGTTTGCAAGATTGCCGTCCAAGCTTCCGAGGCTAATAGGAAACATTCATTCAACTGGAATAAAAGTGCCAAGTGCGCGCTTTTCTCTTTTTACGAAAAGGAGGTTGGAGGGGCTCGTTTGGAAAGTGCAATGTAAGAAAAATGCAATCTGCGAACTCACAAATATATATTTTGGGATATGTCATTGTCGGTTGAGTGGGTTAAAGGGGCATAAAGGCTTGCACGCGCCGTTGAGAATTTCTGCTGGCAATATAACCATGAGACGGAAGGCTGAATCATTTGCAAAATTCACCAGTGCCCAGGATGGCACCACCATCACAGCATCCACATGATATACATTATGATTAACAAGAGGCCATTTTTGTGGAGAAGGGATTTGGGGCAAAAGATAGCCCTGTGAAGTACAGGTTTTAATAATACTACTAAAGCGAAAATAAAATCAAAAACATCATGCATAAGTATCCTTATCCAGGTATTATTTTTGTTGTCATTTAGAATCATACAAAATATTATGAACAAATGAGCTAGCATGAACGCTTATGTATTTATTCGCTGTTTTGTGGCCATTTGAAACCCAGCTGGTAGTGCGAATCAGCTATTGGGGGTAGTGGTCCAACTCAATAACAGCCCATGATGTGTCGCGGCTGAGGGGCGGGCAGCTGGATGGGAGGGAGACTCAGCACCCATTCAGTCGTCATCCTCTCAGAGTATCCATTCAATGGTCGCCATCTCAGAGATTCCTTCAGTTCTGGGCTTCTAAAACTTAGGGCCTGATTATGGGTTTGGCTGTGTGGAAGCAGGGTGGCATGCCACCACCCTGCTCTCACACCGCCAAACTCCACCACCGACCACCCACCGGAATATAAGTTGTAACCCAGCCGCATGGTCCTGCGGTTGTTGGCCCACGGCGCTGCCTTTCAAAGGCTCATAGGAGATTTTAGAAAGGCAGTGCTGTGGGAGAGGCACAGTGCGTTCCAGTGAGGCCTGGACTGTAAAGTCCATGCCGTGCTAGAACTGGGGGTGCAGAAAGATAGGGGACTCTCCATGTGCCACCCTAAGTTTTCTCACCGCCAACCTTTTCATGGTGGGCTCACCGCCATGAAAAGGAGGTCAGTGAGGAAACTCATGACATGCTTGCCGGTGCCGCAGCAGCACCACCAAGCCTCAGACCGTCGCGCCACCACCAGGGAAAACGGATCCCTGTCAGTTGCTGTGGTTCTCTGGCGGTCCGACCGCCGTACTTGTAATATGGCAGTCGGACCACTGGTGCTGCAGTCCCCGACCACCACTGCACCTCCACAACGAGTTTGGCAGTCCCATTGACCGCCAAACTCGTAATCAGGCCCTTAGTGGTGCATCCTAATTGTGGCTGGTCTGCCTAACTGGACATACAGGGAACCAATAGTTATGGCGCTAAGGTGTGTGCCTGGCGTACGGTAGCTGAAATCAGCACCGGCGCTAGGGAGAGAAGAGGAGAGTTCAGTATCTCTGTGAATATAGCACTCTCCTGCTCTCTCCCTGTCACGCAACACAGCACAGCCTGTGCGGGTGCTGCGCTGCGTTGCCTGGCAGCTACGAGAATCTGGGCCGCAGTGTCTTAAATGGAAAGGACTTCAAGTGCTCTTAAAAGCGAAATATGGTGCCTATAACATGTAGTTCAGTGGAACTGCGGTGTGCACGTAGGTTGTGTTTGAAATCATGAGTAGGCTCTAAGAGATGTTCACTAAGCCCATGTCAACTGAGCTTGAGTTAGAAGGAGTGCAGTGGTAGTGTGATGGTGTTAGTTACAGCCACAATTTAGACACTTGGCAGGAAAGACAGTCAACTGCTGCTATGTGAAATATAGATATACATTTGACAAAAACGATAGGCAGCGGCTACGGTGAAGTTGGCTCTAATGGACAATGATCCAATTTATTGCATCTTTTAATTGCCCTTCAGGGTGCTTGTGCAGATGTGTAGACGGTTTGACTGTTAGGACAAATCTGAGTGTTAAATGGCCTCAAGCAGGGCTGCATCTTCATGCCCTGCTTCTTTAAACATGTATATGAATACCACTTAACCCAATTTAAATGAGTAGGGTCAATTCGCCCCTAAACTAGACAATCAGCCTTTTACCTAGATGTTATATGCCAACGACTTTACTCTACTGCTTAACACCCAACGCTTCTTAGAGGCCCTTAAAAAATATACAACAAAAAATGATTTGACTAAGAACATCCCAGATACCTTTACTCCTAAGAAGATTAACTTTGTTCGGCTCTCACAACAAAGTCTGAAAAGTTTTTTAAATGTTTTAACGTAGGGGTTAGTGTACCTCAAGCTGGCATTAGAATTTAGAAGAGTTGAAACAGCCATGAAAGCGGATGAAGTATTTTAAAGTCTGTTTATGCGACTCGGGGAGCTCGTACGAGTGGTCAACTCACTATAGAGGCATTGCTGTGGACCGACAAAGTATTGCACCCAAAAAGTATGCCTTTGAGCAAGTAACATACAAAGGATACGCGGGTGATTAAAACAATCATATAGTCAAGTTTCTCATTCTAACATGCATGTTGGATGCTACAAAGTAAGATTACCATTACTGACATCCCATAATGGACCAGTTGCACAGCATTATTTACAGGATCTATACATCCCACTATGATGTAGCGAATTGTGAGCTTTTGGAATCACAATGCTTCGCCAGTAATTAGGAATAGATGGGCAATGATAAAAGCAGAAGCTCAATGCAACCACTGTGAACTTGACAATATCTCTCTGTCCGTTTGCTCTGTCTATGCCCTCCCTGCCTTATTTGGAGAGAACTATTTGAGTGGTCTCGTCAACGACGCTGTCAATGGCTGCCTATCAGGGGCAGATACTGTAGCCCTCTTGAAAGTGGTCACGTTTCTAACACTGGTTAAGGACTTGCAGGTTTAATGAAGAGGGAGGAGGGTAGGAGCCCTAGGGCCGCATTTAAAACAAAGTGCCGCAGCGCGGCCCGAATGCCCTTTGGCTGCGCCACGCTACGGCACATTCAAAGCATAGGAATGCAACATATTTACAGTAATATGTCACATCCCTGTGCTTTCCCTGCAGTGGTTATAATTGGCTGCCATGCGCAAACGCAGGTGCAACAATGGTTGCAAGGATGCCTGCGTCACATGAATGATTGTTTATATGCAGGAAGGTTTCCCTTCCTGCACTTAAACAATCTGAAATGGCGTTTTGCACCTCCTATGTGTGTTGCATTAGCACACGCAGAACTTGCAAAACTTAATTTTTCTAAGTGAGTGTTTATGTGCAGGGAGGGACACCTTATATCCTCGTTCTATGTGTGTTGCAGAATGCAGCATGCACAGAATGAGGAAAAAAACAAGGAGAAATGAATACATTTCTCCTTGTCGTGCCTCCCTACTCCTCCCCTACGGAGGCGTAGCATTCAGAAGCATTTCCAGGTTGACGATTTCTCGTAAATCTGGAAATGTGTTAGATTCCATGGGTGTTGTGTGGGAACACCCACAGCAACACCCACGGAACGCCCCTTGTGTAAAGGGGCCGTATTCACAAGGACAGGAAAAGCCACGCAGGGTGGTTTTTCGTGTCCTTGTAAATAGGGCGCAGGAAAATGCGCCACCGGTGGGTCACAAAAAGTGACGTATCGGTGGCGCAAGGGGCTTGTAAATAAGCCCCCTAATATTTAGTGACCCTGAGACAAATGTGGGTTATCTTCCTATGATGAAAAGAGCCAGGGTCCAATGCCATGTCCTTTTATTAACTGGAACACGTACAGGCACTGACGATACATGTATTCTTCCAAGAAACACACCATATTGATGCAGACTTTCTGGTATTAATTGTAAATATTTCCTTTTTTAGATGTTTAACTTTGTCAAATAAAAAAAAATGTTGCGATTGCTACTCATGGATCTGAAAAAACTTATCAGCAGACAGACAAGATCATGTCCTAAGTATTGGAAGACATCCTGAGTTATGCTGTTGCTTTCATGAGCCGGGGAGCTAATTGTGTAAGTAAATGGCAATTTAGAAATCCGGTTCTTTGGCTTTCTCACATCACACTATTAAAAAAACAAAACCTGCTTTTCACTGCTGGAGTTCTCTCTCGTTTCTGTGACATTTCCTCAGTCTCACCCAAGCCTCTAAAAGTGAAGTGGTGGATGGTGAGTGACGCTCTGCAGTCTCGCCCACCTATCCATGTCTCTCTCTCGAGTCTCTGCTGACCGGAAGGAGAATGCAGCCAGTGTTGAGCTACCACCAGTTGCTATATCCTGTTAGCCCTGGATCTTCACAAGCCGCGCGGATAGAAAATTGCTGTCCACAGAGGCGAGTGGGTCCTCATGAAGCTTTTATTACCACAGGTTCAGGTAGGGAGAAAAATGTAAGGCGGTGAGTGAGTTGGGGTGGGTGGGTTTAAGCACACAAGATAATTTAGTTTTTATTATTTGAGCAGGGGAGTGCGGCGTGATGTCACCAATGGGACGAGTAGGTGACAGGCCATCAATTATTTTACTTTTGAATATTTGTCAAAGGTAGCAAAAATCCTTGAGCGTTGTGGACGATGGCAGGACATGTATTTTATTTTTTGAATTGGGTAGTGGAACGATAGACGGACAAAGAGTAATGGAGGTGCATGGCAGAATTCCAGGTATAACTCATTTTAGAGTGCAAATAACACGGAGAAGTCACATTTAGTGACCAGCACTCGTTAGTATGTCAACATAAAGTGTTATCCAGTCAGGAGCGACTGGTGGGCACAAGGGAAGTATGGGTGTGAATACAGGAAGTTGGTATTCACGTACTAGGCAATCATAAAAAACTAAAAATTAGAACACAGGTAGTTGGGAGAGAAGAATGGGGCAATGGAGAAAACAAAGCATGCAGAAGGGGAAGGGAGAGGAAGAGTAACAAGCATTTGCAATGCAAGAGGTCTTGCATTCACACAAGTATGAGCTATTGGCATTGTAAATACCAATGCCTTTTATTTCTGTTTTGAATTTTAAAACATAAATAAAAGGCATTGTCATTTACAATGTCAATAGCTTAAACTCTCGCAAATGCGAGACCTATTGCATTGCAATAAAGGGCCTTCTCAACCGCTTGTTAGATTGTAAATATCAGAGGAAAAGACCAGCCTGCAACATCTTCAAAGTAGTGATAAATAGTGCAGTGAAGAATATGTGTAAGTGTTGTAAATTACAAAGACGCAAAGTGTGTAGTGAGAGTTACATATGATCCGAGCTATAAACACTAACAAAGTGCTCCAACACCTTTCGCTCTGTGATTACACTGTTCCTGCTCAGGAGGAAGAGCGGGAGAGGGGGCTAGTTCCTGCCCTATCCGTGATTTGAGTGTGCAGTGTGAATTTGTGTAATGTCATTGCTATCTTTGGCCTCATAAAAAACACTGCAGCTGTAGTAGGGCCCTGGCTTCACCTCCTGGTGCAGAGTGGCCTGTGCTTTAAGACAGGCATGGAGGGAGGAAGGGATGGCCTCGGCTGCAGCTCAGGCCTTATAAAGTGCCCCTGCTATTACTAGTGAGCGAGAGGCACTGAGGTGGTGGTATTAGTATTGGTGGTCGTGGTGGTATTGGTGGTGGTGGTATTGGTGGTAATGGTGATGGTGGTGGTACTGGTGGTGGTGGTATTGGTGGTGGTTGTATTGGTGGTGGTAGTATTGGTGGTGGCATTGGTGGTGGTGATATTGGTGGTGGTGGTATTGGTGGTGGTAGTGGTATTGGTGGTGGTGGTGGTATTGGTATGGGCGGTGGTTTTGGTGGTGGTATTGTTGGTGGTGGCATTGCTGGTGGTGGTGGTATTGGTGGTGGTGGTATTGGGGGTGATATTGGTATTGGTGGTGGTATTGGATGGTGGTGGTGGTGGAATTGGTGGTATTGGTGGTGGTGATATTGGTGGTGGTATTGGGGTGAGGGTGGTGGTATTGGTGGTGGTAGTAATGGTGGTGGTGGTGGTATTGGTGGTGATGGTATTGGTGGTGGTATTGGTATTGGCGGTGGTATTGGTGGTGGTGGAATTGGATTGGTGGTGGTGGTATTGGTGGTGGGGGTATTGGTGGTGGTATTGGTGGTGGTGGTATTGGTGGTGGTATTGGTGGTGCCATTGGTGGTGGTGGTATCAGTGGTGGTGGTATTGGTGGTGGTGGTGGTATTAGTATTGGCTGTGGTATTGTTAGTGGTAGTGGTGGTATTGGATTGGTGTTGGTGGTATTGGTGGTGGTATTGGTGGTAGCATTCAGAAGCATTTTCTAGGTTTACGCAGTGGTATTGGTGGTGGTGGTATTGGTGGTGGTGGTGGTATTGGTGGTGGTATAGGTGGTGGTGGTATTGCTGGTGGTATTGCTGGTAGAGGTGGTGGTATTGCTGGCGGTGGTGGTATTGGTGGTGGTAGCATTGATGGTGGTATTGGTGGTGGTGGTGTTGGTGATGTTGGTGGTGTTGGTGGTGGTATTGGTGGTAGTCGTATTGGTGGTGGTGGTATTGGTGGTGATGGTATTGGTTGTGGTGGTGGCATTGGTGATATTTGTGGTGGTGGTATTGGTGGTAGGGGTGCTAGTATTGGTGTATTGATGTTGGTATTGGTGGTATTGGTGGTGGTGTTATTGGTATTTGTGGTGGTGGCATTGGTGGTGGTGGTATTGGTGGTGGTGGTATTGGTGGTGGGGGTTTTGGTGGTGGTATTGGTAGTGGTGGTATTGGTATTGGTGGTGGTATTGGTGGTGGTGGTGGAGGTAGTGGTATTGGTGGTGTTGATTGTGGTGGTGTTGGTGGTGGGGGTGGTATTGGTGGGGGTATTGGTGGTGGTGGTATTGGCAGTGGTGGTGGTATTGGTGGTGGTATTGGCAGTGTTGGTATTAGTGGTGGTTGTATTGGTGGTGGTGGTATTGGTGGTGGTGGTGGTAGTGGTATTGGTGTTGGTGATGGGGTGGTATTGGTTGTGGTATTGGAAGTGGAGGTATTGACAGTTGTGGTGGTATTGGTGGTGGAATTGGCAGTGTTGGTATTGGTGGTATTGGTATTGGTGGTATTGGTGGTGGTGTTGGTAGAGGTGGTATTGGTGGTGGTATTGATGGTGGTGGTATTGAGGTGGTATTGGTGGGGGTGTTGGTGGTGGTGGTAATGGTTGTAGTATTGATGGTGGTATTGATAGTGGTATTGGTGGTGGTGGTATTGGTGGTGGTAGTAGTGGTATTGGTGGTGTTGATGGTGATGGTGTTGGTGGTGGTATTGGTGGTGGTGGTAGTATTGTCGGTGGTGGTATTGAGGGTGGTGGTGGTATTGGTGGAGGTGGTGGTATTGGTAGTGGTGGTATTGGTAGTGGTGCTATTGTTAATAAAACAGGCTTTTGAAAACAGCCTGTCAGGTGGCTTTAGTACAGATGACTGTAACACAGATGTGTGGTTCTCAGCTTCAGCCCATTAGCACAGGATCATGTGCTACCTGGAATTCACATGACTTTCGCTAATCATTTCTAAACCCATTTTACTGGGGGGGAGTGGTTTAAAACAAACACGAGATAATGCCTGGTTAAAGTGATTGAAAGCAGACGCCCGTGTTACAGGGGCGGCTGTGCTGCTTTAAAAAGACACAAGCGGTTTCAGCTGAAGCAGCACATGTCCGGCCTGCAGTAAGAGAAACTCAATAAAGTAAAGAGGACTTCCAGACTAAATAACAGGTGCCGTGTAACAACCGAAGTAAAAGGGCCAGTCGCCATGGGAGGGTGAAAATGAAGATAAGGCCGTACTAAGGAGGGACTAACAAGCCTATTAACAAATATGAAGGCAGCATTTACGAGAGACAATGGCACAATCCAATGAAAAATAGGAGAGGAGAGTGGGCACAGCTTCTATCCCATACTCTACTACAGCAGTCTCACAGAGCGAGCAGCGCATGCACGCTGTTGCTAGCCTCGACCTAAAAAGGGACAGACAGAGAGAGGAAACATGCACTCCCATGGAGTAAATAAAGCAAAAAGAAAACAAGAGTCCTTTCAACTATGCAGTGGAAGAATACAACTCATCCACTCAGAACAGAGTGTGACTGAAATGCTTCTAGGTGAGATAAACATAAGGTTAAGGAGGAATGCCATTAAATAAAGAAATCAAGAGCAGAAAACTAAGACAGACAGCCTCAAAGCCTACTCGAAGCATATGTTCTGAAAGGGAAACAATAGGTCTGCCAACCGGCAGATAAAGCTGTCTGCAGCTGAGACTTGATGATTTATTATAATCTACATTACGTCTATTTGAACTGATCCTAAAGGAATTATGCAATAACCCTTTGGTTCATACCCCATATCTGTCAAGACTGGGTTTTTTTAGCAGCTGGCAGGTGGCTGTTGTGAGGTCCTATAGAAACTAAAATACTATTCCTGGAAATTGCGCACCCTGCTTTCCAAATTGCTGGTTGGCACTGTGGAACCAAGTGCAATTTGTTACCTGTAAGCAAAAACCAATTGCGTGCTTGGCTTGTACCATCACTCGAAACTGATAAAAACAGTCACAAAAACAGTCTCTAGGATCCTGAATCTTTCCTCCACATTTCTCCAGTACAGACAATACAGAAATTATTCAAGAAAGGGAGGCGATCATTTTGCTCAGTGAATGAATTCTTCTGTTTGCTGAAGACATAAAAACGCCAATCCTTTCCCTTATCTAATAATTTATTTTCTCTCTACATACTTGCCTGTCCCTTTCTCTCGTCTTCCTATACTTACATTCTGTTCTATTTTTGCTCTCACTTGTTAATTTCTTTTGTATTTTTATACATTCTGTTCTACCCCATATTTACCATTGTCAAGTCTCTTCTTCTGCTCTCAAGAATCGAAAGGATACATGCATTCTTCTTGAATTTCTTGAATGCTGCACTATATATATATATATATATATATGTAACAGATTCTTCTGTGATCAATGTAAGTCTAACATTCAAAAACAGAAACAGATGATAGGTCTTCTTATTCATTCGTTTTTATTCTTGTATAAATAGAAGTAGGGTAACACCGTTTGGTTCCCTTGCTGAACAGACGGATCGAGTTCTGGATGCTAATCGATTGAGCGGTAAGAAGGAATCCATGCGTACCCGCATTTGAGTCTAACTGTGGGGATTTAAATATTGCTTGCTTAGATGAAGCTGTACTTTTGCTTGCTACTCTCAGAACTTATCTGATAGTAAATAGAAAGGTATTTGACCTGTGGTGATCTACTTTCAGTACTATCTTCATTATTTGCAGTGTTGTTCTATCTAGATGAACACTGCACTCATAACGTCGTATTAATTGTGCATAGATGGTCTGTAGTGAACATTGAGAGTAGAGTGGAACCCAGTAGACAGCTTGGTATTACTTTTGTAACACAGGAATTATATCTGCAAGTCCAGGGTAATAAATTCAAATAACCTATCCTTCTAATTACACATCTTGTTTACAAATAACATGATAGCTCACCTGGTCAGAAGATGTATAATCATGTGTTTACAGCGTTAGGAGTTCGAATCCCAATTTTAGATGCTAGGTATTGTTTTATTTGGAATTATATTTGCAAGTCCAGGGTGATCTAAAAGTTTGCTCTAAATTATTGTTTTTTAGATCTTATCATGGAGCGCTAAATATATAAATCTTCAATTTGACCGGATTCTAATTGACTAATATTGATTAGTGGAATTTGAACATAAATAAGGTGAGATTATTTTATTTTAGTTTGGTATAAATAAACGTGGGTCTAATCAGACAAGTCATTGAACATTATATTAAATAATAGATTTATCCCTTAGGAACTGGTTTTAAAATAGGAAGCCTGATATAATTTGGAACAACATTGGAGCCACTCTAACAGAGATTACATAAGGAATCAAAAGGTACAATTTTTTTTCGTACATTAAACCGATTATTAGATCACATAGCTATTAAATACTCACATTTACAAAATTTCGAGCTTAGGCCAGTCCTCCATGAATCCCCCGAATTACTGAATTACCCAATTATCACTTTTCTCTTTCTTTCTCTTTTCACTCCTTTTTCCAACTCCTTTCTGTATTGAGTTACGGGGTACTGTTAAAATGTATAATGATGGAGTTCCTCTTTAATTTAATTTGAATATATTGATCTATACAATGTATGTGTAATTTGTATACAAACAAGTATGTATATATGAATAATACAAAGATGGAGTTCCTCTTTATTTGAATATTGATTTTTTTCAAAATGTGTGTAGTTTGTAAATGAAAAAGTATGTCCTTATGAGTTCTAAAGTATACTATTTTCTGTTTATGTGACAGCCCTGAAGAAGCGCAGTTGGCACGAAACACGTGTTGGCACTTTGTGTGTTATTT
This sequence comes from Triturus cristatus, assembly GCF_964204655.1. Classification (NCBI taxonomy): domain Eukaryota; kingdom Metazoa; phylum Chordata; class Amphibia; order Caudata; family Salamandridae; genus Triturus; species Triturus cristatus. The sequence continues at coordinate 502,034,517 of NC_140585.1, forward strand.
TTGTGAACTTTGACTTCTGACGGAACAAGAATAAAAACGAATGAATAAGAAGACCTATCATCTGTTTCTGTTTTTGAATGTTAGACTTACATTGATCTCAGAAGAATCTGTGTTCAATATACTGTACTACACTGGTGGGGACCAGTGTCTGAGACTGTTTTAAGCGCCGGGCAATTGACCTGTAACCCACAATCTTTTTATTCTCAATATATATATGTATGTATGTATATATATATATATAGTATTTTACTGCAGGGGCAACACCGGGTTCCAGCTACTACATCGCCGAAGTTGGGATCAGAAAACTAAAGGTCTACGAGACACACCACTTGGTGTTTGTCAGCCCCTCACTGTACGGGTTGCCGCTTGGACTCTATTGACCAGCATGCCTCTGGTCCCAATTTGGAATTCAGGATGCACTACAGCTCCAAGCAGGGGGTGGAACAAAACACAGAACCAATGAAAGCGTCACAAGACTCATAACAGACCCCTAAGCCAGAGACTCTGCGTGGAAACACAAACCGGCACTGAAGAAAGCAGGAATGCTGAAACGCGTCTGCCTAGCGTTTCCAGAACTTTTTGGACTTCTGCATGCCTTGTGCCTCCATTTTTATTGGAATAAACCCTGGTGTTGCCCTAGCATATGTCAGACTCATTCTTTTTCCTGAGTGGGCATTGGTTTAGTATGTTTTGCGGGTAACGCAGGCACCGGCTACCGGCATGCCTTCTCGGTCTGGCGTGACACGCAAGCCAGCACCTTTTGGATGTTTCGTATGTGTATACAGCGTGTCACACCCCCAAGTGGCTTAAACAGCATTCGCTTCGATGTGCCGCATATGGGGAGAGAGGATGCAGTATTCTACTGCAGGGGCAACACCGGGTTCCAGCTACTACATCGCCGAAGTTGGGATCAGAGAACTAAAGGTCTACGAGACACACCACTTGGTGTTTGTCAGCCCCTCACTGTACGGGTTGCCGCTTGGACTCTATTGACCAGCATGCCTCTGGTCCCAATTTGGAATTCAGGATGCACTCCAGCTGCGAGCAGGGGGCGGAACAAAACACAGAACCAATGAGAGCGTCACAGGACTCATAACAGACCCCTAAGCCAGAGACTCTGCGTGGAAACTCAAACCGGCACTGAAGAAAGCAGGAATGCTGAAACGCGTCTGCCTGGCGTTTCCAGAACTTTTTGGACTTCTGCATGCCTTGTGCCTCCATTTTTATTGGAAAAACCCTGGTGTTACCCTAGCATATGTCGGGCTCATTCTTTTTCCTGAGTGGGCATTAGTTTAGTATGTTTTGCCGGTAACACAGGCACCGGCTACCGGCATGCCCTCTCGGTCTGGCGTGACACGCGAGCCAGCACCTTTTGGATGTTTCGTATGTGTATACAGCGTGTCACCCCCACAAGTGGCTTAAACAGCATTCGCTTCGATGTGTCGCATATGGGGAGAGAGGATGCAGTATTTTACTGCAGGGGCAACACCGGGTTCCAGCTACTACATCGCCGAAGTTGGGATCAGAGAACTAAAGGTCTACGAGACACACCACTTGGTGTTTGTCAGCCCCTCACTGTACGGGTTGCCGCTTGGATTCTATTGACCAGCATGCCTCTGGTCCCAATTTGGAATTCAGGATGCACTACAGCTGTGAGCAGGGGGCGGAACAAAACACAGAACCAATGAGAGCATCACAGGACTCATAACAGACCCCTAAGCCAGAGACTCTGCGTGGAAACTCAAACCGGCACTGAAGAAAGGAGGAATGCTGAAACGTGTCTGCCTGGCGTTTCCAGAACTTTTTGAACTTCTGCATGCCTTGTGCCTCCATTTTTATTGGAATAAACCCTGGTGTTGCCCTAGCATATGTCGGGCTCTTAAAATGAATTTTCTTCCTGCATAATAAGACACTCACCGAAGTGATGCAGTATTATTGCATCAAGTACTCCTGGGCGCAATAATCCCACATATTTTTTTTTACCAGGAGCAAATCATACAGGTCATACTTGGAAGACTCTAGGTCTGAATTAGAATTTTGTTAGATGGGTTACTGTGTCATAAACATGACAACTATCCAGTTAAATAATGCGAAAACAGAGCACAGCACCACAGAAAGTAACAACTGACCATTAGAAGTCAGTAATGTATTTAATCTTAAATCACATCAATCCATATGGCAAGAACAAAAACAAATGTGCAATAGTTTCCAAAAACGTTGACACACAGTTGTAGAGCATAAACAGCTGTTTATGCTCTACAACTGCGTGTCAACGTTTTTCTATATCCTATGGTACTTATAAAAAGGTAGACGGAAGAGCCATCCCCTTTGGGATGGAGTAACCCTCTGCCAAAGTTAAAATCAAGTCCTTTGTTATAGCATAAAATATGAAAATACGGGTTTATAATCATGAATCAGTGAAGAAACACATCCTAACCCAAGGGTTTTTGTATAAATTGCTTTTTTACCCAATTCCATCAATTCTTTCTTTTCTTAGCTTCTCATTTGTATTCATGTATATTTTTAACTAAAGAATAGAAAAAACTTCAAGGGAAGTACCTATGTCAGTTACTGACTAAACAAGAATGTCAGTGTGGCTCTTAAAACTCCCCAATGGATTTGATTGTATGTTCCGATTACATGTTGAATAAAATAAAAGAAAATGTTGGAAATGGGTTTTCTGGTTGGCTAGGGTTTGCACCTAAGCCAGTTAGAACCCACAACTCTAGTCAGGGCAAGTAAGTTACACACCAAATATAACGTGTGCCCCTACTCCCGGTAGCTTGGCACAGAGCAGTCAGGCTTGTCCCCAGAGGCGGCGTGTAAAGCGTTTGCTCAACACACGCACACCAGTAACACAATGAACACACCACAAAAGAGACTCCACACAGGATTGTATAAAAATATATCGTATATTGTACATAACATGCAGACCACAACGACATGAATCGTGAAAACTGTGCACATTATGCAAAATCTGACAATGCAGTAATCAAACTGGCATACACTAGAATATCAGGGCATGACATGCAGCAGCTAGGTTAGAGGACAACATATGAATTACCAGAGTATCACCATATTAGTATAAGTATGGTGACCTTATTTGATAACAAAACGCATAAATCATCACGTCACCAGAAACATATGAAGCATGATAACTGGGCCCATTATAAACATCTTGCGACCTTACTGTTATCATGGTACTACCAGAGTCAAAACAGTATATATCACAAAACATTAGTGCCTGAATGTAGCAGTAAAGCATATTATCACCAGAAAAAAAAACACAGATATAGGCCCACCTGTTCGCCTGTTAGTAGAGATATGGAAATTAAGGAACAGGCCATGGGCTCAGAGGCACCTGCATGCCTATAACACGTAATATGAAACTTGAAGGGATTTCCTCCATGCACGAAACGTGGCCTTCCTCGAGGTCTCACCCTATGTGGTGATAATCAAATGAGTGCCCCAAGATATATGCAGACACACCCAAACCTTGCCCAATCCAGGAGCAAGGCTGCACAAGCAGAATCAGCAAGGCAACCACCTGCGACCACGCTGCTGCGGCGGCCTCTCATATCGCTGTTCAGCAGAGCAGAATAATCATGGCGCAGCTACTTAAAACACTGCAGCCCTCCAACTAAGGGGATCCGACGTTGCAGTATGTTCGGGGCCCTCCGGGGCCTCTCGGACCACTGTTTAACAATGCTCAACAATGGAATTCAGACTTCCCCATGCCTTCTCTTTCCCGGTGGTTTGTGGCAGCACAGATGTCATGATTAGGCTGCTCAATTACTGCTCATGATTTTAACTCGTTTTTAAGGAAATTAGATATCAAACATACCCTAGCTCCTTTGTACAGTCCATCTACAAATGGACTTGTTGAGCGTGCCAACCGGTTGATAAAAGATGCTGTACAAACAGCTGTCAGTAGTGGTTTAAACATTCCTTCTTTTTTATTCCAGAAAGTCTGGAACTACAATACCACACCACACACTACCACAGGTGTTTCACCTTTTATGTTGTTAAGAGGCCGCATACCAACTTCTAAACTTAACCCTTCATGGTTATTTGAGAAATCTTCGCATGCTCCTCTTGATTTAAACAAAATTAGAGATAAAGTAATTACAAAACAAGACAGCTACAAACATGATTATGATAAACGCATGCATGTTTCTGATAAACATTTATTTCCTGGTGATTGGGTTTTGATCAGGACACCAATTAAATTTTCTAAAGGTCACTCAAAATTTTCATCTCCTGTTCAAGTTATAAGAGTTTCTCGCATGTCCGTTCTTTTACAGGATAGAGGTTGGTGGAACAGAAATGCACTTATTAAAATAACCAATCGACAAGCTGACATTATTCGTGAATACAAACATAACACCAATGTAATTGAAAATTTGGGTTCGGATTGGTTTGGTGTCTGCGACAATATTTGCACTCAAACTAGTTCCTCGAGTCACTCATCTCCTAGTCATTCAGATCAAACTGATAGAGGTGATTCTAATGTAACATCATCACATCAAGTCTCACCTTCTTCTAAATCTCATAAAGGAGAAGGTGATGGTAGTTGTGGCACTTTTGCTGGTTCTAGAATAAGGTCACCACCTGTCCGTTTCCGTGACTACGTCATGACTTAATTCTTCATTTTATTTATGTATTTATTTTTATCTCATTGTGGTTTACATTTCATTGTCTTCTTTCTCAAAGATATTTTTTTCTCATAGTTTGAGTCAATTTCTATTTTGTGAAAAAAGGAGGGTGTGTAGTAAGTTGTTATGTATTGTTTAATGCCCATTTTGCTGTTGTTACTTTAAGGTATCTTAGTAATGTAAGGGTTCTCTGTGACTCGGTCTGATTCTAGAATGTTGGTGTGACATTCAGATTAAGACTGAGTTACTGAAAGAACAAGTCGTGGGTCATCTGTATTGGAATAAACTACATTACTTTCTACCTAATCTAACGCTTCCGGAAGTTATCTGGATCATCTTTAAAGGAACCCTTACAAAAGCCACTCAAAATGGGGCAGGCTCCTCCGGCTTGCCTCAGTCAATATGTGTTAGGACGGGGAGGGCCGCACGGAGGGATTTCTTTGGTGCAACGTCGCTCTCAGCGCGCCTTGGAGAGTCTTTCTTAGGGGGGTTTCCCTCACTCTCAGTGACGATGAAAGGAGCCGACTGGGATTCCCCTCATGAAGTGTCTCTTCGCATTTCATCCACACTGGAGAAGTAAAACACCAAGCGCTCACCACGCGCTTTAAATTACATATAGGTGCAGGCACAGGGGAACCAACCACCCAGTCCCTGCAGAGCACTGGGACACAAGAGCAGAGCAGGAGACCAGGACATCAGGCAGTCGGCCCAAATGGCAGTACCTCCCATCAGTCCAACAATCCTCTAGGCATAACAGAGTCAGGGAGCATCTGGCAGTCGGATAACAGCAGAAAAGCAAACCAGTGAATCCTTTAGGGCACCCAGCTAGTAGCAGGCAGCAGGACAACAGCTGAAGAGCAGTCAAGATGAGTCCTTTAAACAGCACAGCAGTCCTTCTGAGAGAGGTTCCATCCCAGTTCCAAAAGTGCTCTAAAATCATGGGGTCAGAGCCCCTGTACGTATAGTCCAAATGTCTTTGATCTAGGAGGCCCTTCTAAAGAAACCTTGCAGGTGCACATCACTCATCTTTCAATCCCAGCCCTGGCTCCAGACGTACCGTAGTGGGTAAATCAGTCCTTTGTGTGAGGCAAGTACGCAGCCTATGCAAATGTAAGTGCAGCCCGCCTTCTTCTCTCCCGGCCCAGGAAGGCTATCATTATGCTGGTGGCTGCAGATGCCTCTCTCATCACACCCAGCCCTTTCTGTGTTGTGGCTGTCTGGAATGTATGCACAAAGTGTAGCTGTCAATCGGGCTCAGACTTGGACTAGAGTCAGGCTGAAGAGCACAAAGGGGCATATTTACAAGGGAATGGCAGAGCATGGCATTAACCCCTTCGATGCTGCGCAGATTCCGCCGCTGTGCTGGCGGAATCTTGCGCGGGCGTGGTCATGACGGAATGGTTCCGTCATGAGCACAGCTCAACCGTGGGTCATGACGGAACCATTCCGTCATGAGCACCGAAGGGGTTAAGCACAAAATGCTAACGCCACAATCCACCATTCCAAAAACGCAGGGATGAGCCCTATTCGCAAAGATAAGGCACATCCCTGCATTTTCCCTAGCCCTGGTGGTAAATTAAGCTGCCTAGTGCCAATGCAAGGGGGTCTGCATTGAGGGAATGATTGTTTATGTTCAGGAAGGTTTCCCTTCCTGCACATAAGCAATCACAAATGGCGATTTGAAACGGCTGTGTGCTGCATTTTCAGCACACATAGAAGTTGCAAATCATCACTTTTTTAATGATTGTTTATGTGCACGAAGGGACACTTTTCTGCACATAAACAATAATTCATGCTGTTTTGCTCTTTCTATGTGTGATGCAGAAATCAACACATATAGAAACATTAAAACATGAGGAGAAATCCACCTACAATGGTAAGCATGATTTATCACTACCAAACTATACATACCGAGCATGGCAACACTACTGTTGTCAGATCAGGAATTAGCACTTAAACACATATAAGGGATTTGCCAATGCTAACCTTGGAGAGGAGTAGGACTCACAGTAGTGAAAAAAAATAGTCTGTTTGTTACTATCCGGACATTCCACTCAAAAAGGGCACATGTCCTACCTTTTACTTATAGAGCACCCTGTCCAAGTGCTACCTAGGGCCTACCTTAGGGGTGGCCTATATGAAGTAAAAAGGGAAGTTTAAGGCTTGGCAAGTTGTTTTAAATGGCAATTCAATGTGGCAGTAAACTGTGCACGCAGGTCCTGCAGTGGCAGGCCTGACACAGGTTTGGAAGGCTTCTTCTGTAGGTGTTACAAGCAGTGCTGCAGTCCCACTAGTAGCATTTAATTTGCAGGCTCTAGGTATATGGGATACCCCTGTACAAGGGACTTACAGGTATATTAAGTATGCCAAACAGGTGTAAACCAAACATACCATGTTTAACGAAGAGAGCACATGCACTTTAACACTGATTAGCAGTGGTAAAGTGCCCAGAGTCCTAAAGCCAACAAAAAGGTCAGAAAAATAGGAGGAATAAGGCAAATGTTTGGGGATAACCCTGAAAAAGGGGCTAGGTCAAACAGGAATCAAAAAGGGAACATGGATGCCGGCAGAGAGGATGTGTTTTAGATTGAGGTGCTCAGAAAATTGTGGAGACCAGAGACAGCCTGGTCATTCCCAGAGTCTCTCTTTCTTCCTTTCCTACCAGCAATGCTTTACATGGAAATATATAAGTGCAGGTACTCACTCTTTAGAGTCCCTGTTTGCTCCTCAGAAGTGATGATACTCTCACATTAAATGTATTGCAAGAATGGTGAGAAGTGCAGGTACTCTCTTTCCCTTCCAAATTAAAGAAGTGTAGGTTTTCAGTACTGGACAGTAACTGCCCATTTGAAGCACTGCCTACAAGTTCATATTTGGCAGGACTTTGGTGAGAGTAAGAATATGGGTAGTGAATGCATGGTACGTAAGGGTGTTAAAAGCACTGTGGAAGATTTCCATAATGTATGTGAGTTTACATGTCAAATGGAATTTGTTTTCTATCATAAATGCATGCAGTCTTCCAGGACAGATCCTTTGATGTGAAATTCAATAGGAAGTTTCGAGGGCGAGCTTATATACCGTATCTCCTCAAAGGGACTGTGTGGCTCAAACTCCAGCAGTTTATGCTGGTAAATTGCATTGATGTGTCTAACTCTGAGATTAGCACCAACTGGCAACCTGTAGGTTTGTGGTTCACATGCCATTCTTCTCTTAGCCAGTCCAGGCTCTTGTGGAGAAGTGTCTCCAAGGGCTTCCTCGTTGAAATGTTGAGCCCTCTTATGATGCTCTTTTCATCTCTGTCTCAGCTCCTCACTTTCATACCTAAAAGCAGGATCATTAGTACTCAATGCGACATGATGGCTTTAGAGCTGGTGCGTTAGCTTTTACAAGGACATCTCTACCTTCCCCTCCTGAGGCTTTGTTTCACTAATCCAGGCTGCTCTGCTGTCATGCTTGTTTGCCAATGGTTTTGACCACAGATCTGTAACTATTGTCCTATTCCCAATTGGTACCTCCAACGGCTCCCTTGATGAGCAATCAGTAGTTTACCCTTGTGCTTCGAAAGTCCAACATTTGAGCCCTTTTTAAGTTTAAAATATTATTAAAGAGGCACTTTGGCCAGTTTGCATGTGACCGCACCAGAGCCGGATGCACTAGACGGAGACTGGGGCCCTACAACCCCTTAACAAAGTAAAGCTGTGCATCATGTGCATGCACTAAGGTGGCAGTTTTCTTTTCTCACTGCTCCTCTTTACAATGCCACCTTCTGTCATATACACACTTCCTGTCACATTTGACCTCATTCTCTTCATCTCCTTCCTAATCTTCTATTATCTATTACACTTCCCTGAGATCTGCCTCTCAAATCTCTTTTCTCCATGCTTCTCTTCATCTTCCCTCTCCAGCCCTGCAATCATTTCTTCCCCATGCTACCGCCAGCGAACGTACCTCTTTTTTTTTAGATTTCTTACCCTTTTTGTTCTGTTCTCTCGCTGTCATTCTCTGTCTGATCTGTATTTCTTTGACTCCACTACTAAAACTACTCACAGTCTGCAAGAATGGGTCTATCTAGGAATGGGGGTTAGGAACTAATAGTCTGAAAACACTAACTTACTGTCAAAAGCTTGTCTTAGGAACAACTAGACTTTCAACTCCATGGACAAGACCAAACTGTGGTAGATTCCTTAGATTAAAAACTCACAGACAGGGCATACGCATAATCAACCTTGGACAAAATGTTGACCCTAATCAATAAGTCAAATGCTGAGTCTGCAAGGGCTAGGTTATGTGTTTTGCATATGAAAATTTCATAGTTTAAAAACTGCAGACATCTGCCTTTTCAATGATATGTCATGATTAAAGCCACTGGAGTTATAAAGCAAAGCTGAACAGGCTTTGTGAGGGAGTGATTGCTTTCTGAGGTAAGCAAATTATATATTATGCTGCAAATTATTCTTTAAGAGGCAAATTATGCTTCACAGTGTGTAGTATTATCTAGTTACTATTGCATTTCAACACACAAGAGTAGATAAGGGTGGAACTGGGTCTTTTTGAAAATATAACTGTTTCTTTCGAAAGAATGTTTGAAAATAAATATATATCTAATTGCATGAATTACTTTGTAGAATGTTACTCTCCAGCAATTAATGAACACTGTTTTAGAACACTTATACCGCTCCCTCACTGAACGATATATGCAGTGCTACAATTAGACGATCACAGACCTATGTTTTAACACATTAATCAAAACTGCACCGCCTTAGCTTTATGCTCGCAAACTATGTGTGAACACCTATATCTTTGAGTTTCATTTCGGAATTGTTCTGTGTTCACACCAAATGTCTTGAAGAAGCACCACTTTCTAAAAAGAAATAGCTCTGAAAAACAATTTTGAACACAACATAGTCAATAGGCAAGTGTTGGCCAAGGATCCACTAAAAGAGGTAAAACATCGGTCATACAAAAGATGCAAACCTGATCCGAGAACATTGTGACGCTCACATAAATTACCATCAATAAAATGAAACATTTTCATGTAAAAAACAAATTCATTATTTCTTCCTTGCATGAAATTATTGTAAATATATAGGGTTGTACATAAAATTCAAATTTACTACAACTAACTCCACAGGAGTTAGAATATACAAAAAATATTACCACCACAAGGGAGAAAGACACACCTATTTAATTCCTGAATAAAGCAACAAGCGGAGAAAGCTGACCAGTTAATTTAAGAATGGTGTCAGAAGCTATGCAGCATTCCAAATACAATCTTCTTAGTAAGCTTTGCTCTGTTTGACTTAGAAACTATTTTTTTAACAATGTTGATTATGCAGCCACCGATCAATAGATTATTTGACAAATGTGTCAAATCCATAATTATGCAGAATCAACATCCTACCCAGAATCTCATCATTACATTGTCTTTGGTCATGTTCAAATAAAAATCCCATACTTTAAAGGGCTACTGGTGTCTACGGAGGAAGATCCGACATCCAAGCGCTACAAGCGCTACAAAATTAATGATTTCACTCAAGGAAGGATTCATACCACAAGCAAACATTATTACCTACTTGCCCTCTATCAAGATGGCAGAAATCCTATGGTAAATTCCTTTGACTGCACTCATCTGCAAGATGATGTCTTTAAATTAATTCACATATGTTGTTAAGTATAGAATACTCAGTGGCTTGCCATGGATAGACGGAGACACAAGAAGAGTCAAACAAATTCTGTAATTTGCTTTACTTACTCGGTGGAATATGGATGCTTTACCAATGTAATTGTTTTTACTATTTTACATGTGTTTGTGCCACAGAGAAGCACAACTAAATAAATAAATAAAAGTTCTAGCCCCATAACAGGAAGTGGGTGACACCCTTTTATCAAGCCCACCCTCCGCAATCTTCCCTTTTCATGTCTCACCCTTTAGTGCCCTTCTCTTCCACTCTCGCGCCCATCTCTATCCTCTCTAATCTCACACTTCTTTTGTTATTACTGATGCACGACAGGGTGTGACATATGATGTCACCTGTGCTCCAACGACTGATTGACAAATGTGTCCGGTTTGCACTGCGCAACTTTGAACGTGCAACACTGGATGTCAGCTTTGGTAACTACAGCTTCTGCTTGAAATGCTACCTGTGAAGACTGCTGAAAAAACTAGACAATCGAGCAGAAAACTAGCATTAAAACGTTAATACCTCGGGAGGAGAATGGAAGTTTAACATTAGTGCTCCCAGGCTGGATCATGATAGCTCCTATCTTTGAAACGTGCCTTCCAAGCGCTCAGTCAGAGGCGTCAGGAGCCCCCCTACTTTAGCAGTTTGGGCTGGGTGTGGGTGCCATTGGGAAGTGAGTGTACCACAAAACCTTTAAAACGTTAAAGTTTGGCGCTTTGACTGATCAGTGACAGTGGTCCCTCTGTGGCCCCCCAAATAAAAGCTTGTAGAAACCACCGCACGATGGGGCGTTGGAGTAGACTCAGTAGTAGAGCATAACATGCAGTAAGAGCGAACAAACTGAAAGGCATAAAGGAGCGCTGTGAAAAGGATGGAGAGAAGGTTGAATGGGCGGAGGGAGGGAGGGATTGATGGATGGATGGATGGATGGATGGATGGATGGATGGATGGATGGATGGATGGATGGATGGATGGATGGATAGCAGGAGGGAGAGATGGCTGGGAAGAAAGATGGAACGAAGGATGATGAAGAGAATGAGCAATTAATAGGAGAAAGAATGAATGGATTATAGGAGAAAAGAAGGATGGATGAAGGGTGCATAGATTACAAGAGGGGAGGGTGAATGAAGAGAAGGGAGGAAAGATGGCCGAATTATTTAAGAAAGAAGGTGTAGCATGTACCATTTGCAACACTTTTCAGAATTCCCCTGGGCTGGGGAAGCAAGTGAAAGGGCTCGCTTGCCTCACTTACTGAGTGCCACGAGGAAAATAGCTCTGAGTGGGAGGTAGTGTATTTATCTGCCTACTCCCTTGCAATCGGCCCGTACATAATAAGGTCGAAATATTTTTTAAAGAGATTTACAGTAAATGTGCATTTTTTTCTCTTTTTCAGCATCCAGAGGAAAGCGTGGGTCTTTTGTGCACTCACCTGCGGAAATAGAGAGCGCGTTGAGTTGTCGATCGTTACTGAGTGAAAAAATTCACCGTCAAACCACAGATTCTTTCCCACGGGGGTGTTCTGTTGTGTCAGTGCGAAGAAGTGACCCGGGTCACAGCAGTCCTGCAGCAGACTCCTAACAAAGGAAGCAGAGGAGAAAAGGTCATTTGTTGCAGCTCAATTAAAGGCACCGCGCTCTGCATGGGACCTGGCTTCCAAACTCAGCACGAGACCAGGCTCCACGGTGGGAAATGCTGGGAAACGCATCAGCCACGATGTGAAATGCAATCTCAACCACGTCGCCATAACTATATTTAGGTATATATGCAGTTTTTGTTTCAAAACAAAATTATAAAGTCATAATCCTGTCCCATTTCACAACTCTCGTACAATATGCCGCGACCACAGGGTTAATTACAATATAACTCAATTCACTTGACTAACAATGTGAGATGTAGAGAGGAGTGTATTAATGATATATGGAGGCGGCACTGAACAGAGAAAACCGTCACAGTCACTCAGCAGCCACCTCCTGTCTCTGAAGTGCAAAGGGGAGGGAGCCTCACACCAGCACCCCTGATGGCGGAAGTGTGCTTCGTTTTATTTTCCTTCGAGTGTTTGTGCAGCGCTACTGAACACAGCGCGGAGGCCAGACGGCTTACTTTAAGCACACTGACAATAGACAGGGGGAGGTTTACAAGCACCTTGCGCCACTTTTGCGTTACTTTTAACATGGGAAAAGTGACGCAAAAGTGGCACATGGGGCTTATAAATCTGCCCCACAATGTTCCAAGTGCAGGGAGCGCCAGACATTTCAGTAGAGCGCGCCACCTTGCTGAGAGTCCAGCAAAAATAGCCCTGGTCACCCGAAAGCGCTGCTGCACACTCCAGCTGATCAGTTACCAAGGGTTTCTGCTAGAACCAGGTGAGCAGGACAGGTGAACTAACTTTGGGCGCCATTGTGCGGGTGTCATCCCTGTTCTCCGACGTCACTTGGAACCTTTTACAAATAAGAGCTCTACACATGCTCCAAAGCTGTCCACATATACCAGTGAATAGAAATACATCTAATTGATACTGGATAAATGTAGCCCAAACAATACAGAAATAAATCTATCCTTATTTTTTTAAATCATGTATACAGCCTAATGACCTCACATGCCATACCTCAGAGAAAGGATCCAATTCTATACTCTCTTCGTGTACACCCTCTGTCTCATTCCAACTCTATAGCAAGTACGATTTGTAAAAAGATGTTCACAGTGTAGTAGTAAGTCTTCCCTGGCCTTAACAAGTTACAGTTGGAAATACAATATACTAGATGTAGTACATTTGTCTCTGCGTTTTCAAGCATGTCATGCCAGTAGTAAGAACAACCACATTTTATTAAACCAGCTGATAAGGTAGGGAGCATAGTCATATACAAAATAAAAAGACAACGCTGTAATGAACTACAGTAAAACAACGACTATACCAGTTAACTAAAGGGTGAAATCACTAGCTTCACAAATGAGTCCATGAGGCAAGATTTCAGTAGTAAAAAGGAATACTGAGATCCCTACACCTGTGCAAGAGCCACAGGTCACTTGTAAAACCTCCGGGCAGCTCCCTTGCTGCAGGATGTCACTATGTTCTAGAGCAGTGATACTCAACGTATAGCCCGGGGGTCGCATGCGGCCCTTCTGACCTTTACATGCGGCCCCTGGTCAACAGCAGCACTGGGCTGCTGTTTACTCTACTCAACAATAACAAAAACAATGCTCCACACACAGGCAAAACATTATTAGAAGGTTAATTGAAGTAAAATAAAGGAAGTAACTAATGTGTCCTGCACTGCTAAACTTACCTTCTTCATTTTAAAGAAATCTTGCAGAGAAAATGTAAACGTATGATGCGGCCCTCAGTCACAACACAGACCAAACTTTTGGCCCCTGTGAAAATGTTTGCACTGACCCATATTCTGGAGCCCCTAGTCACTGGTGTGAATCCTTAATATCCATGGTAAAATACTGACATATCATTATCTAGTTCTTTGCACTTTTTACTTGTGCAATAGCCGCCCAAAAAACCCTAGGGGATATGACACTACAAAAACTACAATTAAAGAACAAAATAAATAAGATAAAGCAAGCTCCACAGCCATGGGTCCTAAAAAGCAGGTCTGTGTTCGTAGGGCGTTCGGTGAGAGCTAGATAGACCAGAGAACCATTTTTAGGTCTCGCTTTGCTATCGCGTAAGCGATCGCAAAGCGAGACTATTGTAAGGGGCTCCCAAAAGTGCTCCGAAAAGCGGATTGCATGGCGAGCACGCGCACAATCACGTGCATCGTGCCGCCATGCAATCCGTTTGGCATCGCACTTCAAAGGGTCCGCTCCCCCGCCTGGAATGCGCTCCCCCGTCCCCGCCAAGCTCCGCTGGGCTTGTCTTGTTTCTCATGTTACTGAACGCCCCCCGCCACCCCCCTTCTTCCTCTGTCGCACATCTATTTTCATTCTCTTTTCACGCTGTGTTTTTTAATGCCTTTTGTTTTTGCTAAAATTGCATACACTATACGCTTACTTATAGGGGCATTCAGCCACTCCTCTTCATTCATTGGCCCGCTGTTATGTCATTCACATTTTTTACTTTTTGCAGTTGTGTATAGCACGGACTCGACCGAAGGTATCAGAGCCTTTACATGAGCACCAGTTGCATACCAGACAGACACATTTATTTTTAGGCACGGGGAGATAAGTGATTTGTTTTTGTTGCACATTTCTAGAGCGCGAACTCGACCGAAGGTATCAGAGCGCTTTGCATGAGCACCGGTTACGTTACACAAGGACACATCCAGGCACGGGGAGATTAAGTGATTTGCCCAGAATCACAGGATGTTTGAGCCTGTCTATGATCTGCTCTTTAGCGCCATCTGTAGCGCTAGCATACTTCTTTTGTGCTCGAGGCGCCGAAGTTGCAATCTTAAAATTATAATCTGTTAATATGTCTTCTAGGTGGTGGCAGAAGGAAAGAAAGATATAGGCCTCTCTTTTATTCAAAGAAAGAATCCTTAACTTTTACCTAACAAGGCTGTGTTTTTGCCAGTAGTTTAACCGGGAACTACAAGTACCAGAATGCACCGTGCTTCGCAGAGCATGGACTGACTGAAGACCACTCGCCAGACTCGAACATGAAGCCTGGCTCTGGCTCGGCTCGAAGTGCTGTTGTAACTGCGAGATCATACCGAGCCGACCCTTGATGCGGCTTTTTGCCTGCCTCTACCCGCGATTTGGTGTTAAGGCCAGAGCTGTCAGGTTCGAATCTCGGCATCGGCTCAACATCATGTGATTCTGGGCAAGTCACTTCATCTCCCCGCTATAAACAATGCATGGATAGTTGTGTAATACAACTGATGCCCAGGTAAAGCGCTCCAATACCTGTGGCCGCTATATTTAAAAAACAGCAGAAGAATGCACTAAGAGGTTAAAACACAAAACAGAAACCTACTGACTGGCTGTTTGTACAGAGTGTAACCAGAAAACACGGATAGACACCTGCTTACATTGTGTGATTTTAGGCCAATGTTGTTTTTACCAAAACTCTTTTTTTCTTCGTTATCACCGTCACGCATGAAAGCGCTTGAGAAAGTGTGAGTTCAGGCTACCATTTGTACAAAACTATCACTTTTAATAAGTGCTTATCAGGGCAGTCCTATAACGTGCCCTGTTAATGTCAAATCTTCCACAGGTTAAAGAAACATTTTTTTGAACTTTGAAGACTCGCTATCATATTTTATGTTAATTGTTGTATTTTTGTGCAAGTGGTTTACGGCTCGGCTCGTGCACAGCTCTGAGATCCCAACCAGACTTTGCTAGCACGTAAACGTGCCATGTCGCCCCCCATGGGTATGTGTCACTGCGTGGAGGAGGGGTGGGGCCGGTGGAGAGAGACCACCCAAGGCGCTAGCCTGCTGTGACAAGCAGATGGCCCCATCGAGTTACTTGTCCCCCCCACCTCCATTACCTCCCTTTCTTCTGTTACCTCCCACCCCATCATTACTTCTCACCCACCTCCCTCTCACTCTAGTCCACCCCCTTGTTTATCCCCCCTGCGCCTGGCCACCCTTCCCTCCACCTCTCTTACTCCTAATAACTCCACCTCCTCGTGATATGTCCCCTCTCCTCAGCTCTCTCACCACTGTCCACTCCTGCCCCCCTTGTCATCTCCCCTCTTCATCAGTTTATCGACAACCTCCTGCGCCTCCTTCCCCCTGGCACACGCTCTTTACCTCTGCCCTCTATCACAACCCGGCAGGCTGCCCCACCTACTCGTTTACCCTATTGTCTCCCCCTCAGGTCTCTCACCACTGCCCGCGGCCGCCTTTCGTACCTGTCCACCCGTCCCCCCATCATTACCTCTCTCGTCACTGCCCTGAGCTTTCCCTTTGCTAATCTGTCCCGCAGCTCTCTTACTCCTGTAGCTTCTTCTCGCCTTTTACCCCCTCAGCAGCCACCCATCTCTCTCCACTGCCCTCTGCTCTCCCCAATCTAATCTGCCCCGCAGCTCTCTTACTCCTGTAGCTTCTTCTCGCCTCTTACCCCCTCCGCACCCCCGCTCTCTCTCCACTGCCCTATGCTCTCCCCAATCTAATCTGCCCCGCAGCTCTCTTACTCCTGTAGCTTCTTCTCGCCTTTTACCCCCTCAGCAGCCCCCCCATCTCTCTCCACTGCCCTATGCTCTCCCCAATCTAATCTGCCCCGCAGCAATCTTACTCCTGTAGCTTCTTCCCACCTCTTACCCCCTCAGCACCCCCCGCTCTCTCTCCACTGCCCTATGCTCTCCCCAATCTAATCTGCCCCGCAGCTCTTTTACTCCTGTAACTTCTTCTCTCCGCTCTCTCAGCACTCCCCCCTCCTCTCCCACCCCGTATCTCTCTCCTCCTCTCCGCCAGGCGCTGTTGGGGGGCGGGGGCCCCGGGCTCCGGCCATAGGACATGGACGAGGAGACGTTGACGGTGAACATCCTTGGGTGGGTCAGGGGTCCGTGCTCTCGCCTCCACCTTCTATCGCCTCTGCTGGAGAGGAGTCGGGTGCTTCTCCCTCCTGTTGCCTCCTCCTCCCCCTCCACAAATTCAAATTCAAAGGCGCTTCAGTGCCAGACCATCTTCTAAAGTTACATTCTAGGCTCCAGTAATTATGTGGCAGAAGAGGCCCACATTATGTATCAGGGTCGAGTAAATTATGCGGCAACAAAAGGCAAATTATGCGGCACATTTTGGGATAGTAGTACTTCATTATTTTGTCATTTTTAAACTTGTTTAACTGTTTGGGCATTAGTTGCAACTCTTTAGTACCAGTTTAGCACCCAAACAGAGCAAAAAAGCAACAGAAAGTCAACCTTTGCAAAGGACAACACATGTTGGTGCTTATTTAGAAACTTTTGAACAGTTTGAGCTGAAAACAAACATTTTTTTGTTAAAATCTGCAGATTATGCAGTAGATGATGGATTATGTGGGAAATGCGGCAAATTAATAATTATTTGAAAATCATCGTGGTCGCATAATCTCATAATTCTAATGGCCTTGGTTACATTACATGCCACTAGCGTGACACCACCACTATTGTTTTATGGAATATACTAGGGTGACCAGAAATTCAGGGCAGGACTCTAAACATGCAGGAAAAAGGGTAACATTTAGGACAAAAGGTTAATTTTATGGACACATCCAAAAAGAGGTCACCCCCACTACTTTATCCGTGCATTTATTTCCTATTTCTTTATATCTGTTTATTCACTGTCCTCTGTGTGTGATTGTCAGGGGCATAGTTTCGGGGGGTGTTTAGGGTCTTACACCCCCAATGTATCCTGTAGTAAATAGTTGTGTACAGGTGCTTTAAATCGAGTAGGGTGAGGAGGTGTTTTGTCGGATTTCACTTGAGATTTTTACATACACATACACATGCAGACAAAGACACACACACACAACTCTTTTTTATTTATTTTTTTTCAGTTTTTTTTTATGAAGATTTTTATTTTCTTTAGAGCAGTACAGAATAACATTTGGGTATACACTTTTCTCATAGCATAGAACAGTACAACACATGATATCACCATTAGCCCCTTGATATCACCTCTCTGTAACTTTACATCTCTGATATCTACGCCCCATATGTCCGCCCTGTGGTCTCGCCTATCAGTCTGTGTCTGAGGTTTCATCTTCCTGCGCCGGTGGTGGATCGCATATGCCTCCTCTGAATTTATTCCATGCCCCCATACTTTACCCCATTTACGAGGGCAACAACTCTCTTTAAAGGTCTTAAAAATGGTTATTTTACAAAATATTGTGTTTTTTAGGTACCCCTCTCAATCTGCACTCCTCTCCCTTCCTACTGCCTCTAAAGGCCCCTCCTGCCCGGCTTCTCATATAATTTATTTTTAACCAGCGTGATTGTTGGGAAAACTTAGACCCCCACACTCTCCATCTTACTGCCAAAACTACGCCCCCAGTGATTGCCTCTCGTTATGCTATATGCAGGGGGTGCATTATGCCGTTCAATAGTAAATTCATGGGGTGTCAAGGGCCTCTCCCCTCCAAAATTTACCCAATCTTTCTCTGGATAAAGCAACGTCAACATTTTGATTATGTTTCTAAACATTTTAAAACCCATTTCAAACAGTTTGGGAAACAATTAAGTACGTGCAGGTCCAACAAAAGCCGCTACTAAAACAAGCATTTGCAATGCAATAGGTCTCGCAGTTACGAGAGTTTCAGCTATTGGCATTGTAAATAACAATACGTTTTATTTATGTTTTTAAAAGAAACCCAAAAATAAAAAGTATTACTATTTGCAATGTCAATAGCTCAAACTCGCGTAAATGCGAGTCCTATTGCATTGCAAATGCTTGTTATTAGTTTGTTTTATGGGCAAGGCCAAGTCACCAGAGGGATGGAAGGAACTTGAGCAGGCACTGCTTTAATGACTGATTGCGGCTGCTCGTGCCCAGCGAATGGCTCGTAAGGGCAAGCAGAGCCTGTCTGGCTATTGTTAGCCACAGGCGCTAGTTGGACAGGGCAGCCAGGGTAAGCATTACAGAAATATTCTGATAAAAAGCAGCAGCGCCCTATTGTCCATGAACGTTTCTGCGAAATGAAAGCAAGACAATCAACCTATGATCACATATTTTGTGCCTCTGGCCTCGTTTTCACTTTCTAATGACGTCACTAGTAACCTTATCTTATCTTATTATACATTTTACTGTGATTTTACACTGCATATCTTCACTCAAACAAAAAGCACAAGGCCGTATGTCAGCGGAGGTCTCTGTAACAAAGCAGGCACTGAAGGCCAGCTTTAATCACTAGGTTTATTTATAAAATGATGAGTTCTTAAGCGCCACACGTCAATCACACTCCATTTTAGAGTTATGTAAAAACCGTAACAAATGTCCTACTACTCTCTTGTCACAGTGTGACCCGGCTCCTAGAGCGCAGCGATGCGTTAAGGGGTGGGGGGGGGGGGGGGGGGGGGATGCACCACAGCTGGCCTTCGCCTAAATCTGAAGTAACACGAAGGGGGCGCTTATCACCTCAAGAAAGAATTCGCGCCCCAGTGATGGAAGGGAACCGTGCTAAGGGCAGGATGCATCCGCGCTCTTCCTGCGCGAGGCTCAAGCCGTCTGCTGTGGCGCGAGGGACTGAAGCCTGGCCCTTTGTTCACGCCCTGCTTCCCTAGTGAGATGATTGTGAAGCATTAACAAAGCATGACGTGTGAAAGGTCTGCCGTAATCGGGTGTGAAGGGGAATTTACACTCCTTAGGGTGGGGGGCTGTCACAATGAAAGATCTTTCAAGCCACTGGGACAGGTGTTAGCAACACTCCATAGTTTCAAAGGGCTGGAAGAGACCTGGAAAAGAAAAAAAAGCGACCGGGACTGCGGTTTTAGGGTACTATAGCGCTGTGTTTATTGAAAACACATCACATATATATAATAATTTTGCATAGTGCAGTTTTTGTGCCGCAGCATCACAAAAGCAGGGTGTAAAAGGTATGCTTTGCTTACATGAACTCCGCCCCAACGTGTAATGGGTGTTGCAGTGTTTTTCACAAAAGCGGGCTCTGAACTGGCAAAGGGCGTGACTGTAGCCTCATATGCCACCACTTTCCGCCCTCGGAACATGAATGTTGGCACTGTCCGACTCCTCAGTGAAATACCTTTCGCCCTAACACACCCAGTTATCTCCTTTACATAAATGCACCGACGCCAGCGCTGCCAGGGTGGCAGCGAAATAATATACTGTCATCGTCGGGTATAATTACAGAGTAGTACCCAATAAAACACAGGGCGAGCATGAGAGAATAAGAGGAGCACAGTCCTGTTCAACACGGCTAAAAAACTTTGACAAAGCCAACAGATCTCACTCATGCGAGACCCAGTGTATTTTGCCAATGCTTGTTGTCTCTTCCACATTTGTCTAAGTGTTCTGCATGTTTATCGTCTTAGTTTGACCATGTAGTTTGTACATTATTGTGTGCCCTGAAGCACTGCCCAGTGTAGAGAAAAGGTGTGACAGTGTCCAGCTGCGCCCACCCTTGACTTCTGACAGCTACTTCAAGTCAGGATACAACTCTGACAAATGTCTTTCACCACTCTTGACCTTTCCAGCCTGCCCCTCCCACGCGGTTCAAATCAAGTCATTTTGTGCTTCGATGACCAGGGGAGGCACTACGACCCGGAATGTGCTAAGTCAGAGACAGTCATGAATTTACTCAAGTCATTTTGTGCTTCGATGGCCAGGGGAGGCACTACAACCCGGAATGTGCTAAGTCAGAGACAGTCATGAATTTACTCAAGTCATTTTGTGCTTCGATGACCAGGGGAGGCACTACAACCCGGAATGTGCTAACTCAGAGACAGTCACGAATTTACTCCTTGCAAGGGTTTTCTAGCTCGTTCAAGGAGGCCGTGTTTACACCATGTGATGTGAAGAACCTTTTTTTTCTTTTTTTCTGCAGTTTTGTATAGCAGAAACCTGGCCCAAAATGCCTTAGAGTGCTTTACATGAGCACAAGATTACGTTATACAAAATAAGATTTGTGTTTTTGTATTTTTCATAGGCACCAGAAGATTAAATGATTTGCCTAGAATCACAGGATTGTGAGCGGGCGCCGAGACTCAAACCTGTTTCCCAATTCCAAAGTCGGCCGCTCCTGCTATTAGGTCTCAGCTCCTCCTCCAAATGTTGATTCAGTGTGACTCAACGTTCTTCACGATGTGCATTAGGGACGGGTTGCCACCTTTCCACGGGAAAAATACCAGCCATTTGTTGTTTAAGAGGCTGCAATGGCCCACCTGCGGAGTAGGGCTTTAAACACAATCTAATGTATTGATTTGTAACATGACTTGTCTGCCTTTGTTTACTTTCATTATTATTCCGGGGTCATTAGTGCAGCTCTAGAACACATTTAAATGTGCTTTCTATTGATATATTCTGTTTGAAATAAGTACAGATAAGGGATAAAAAAACCTGGCGTTGGGTGATTTTTGTTATTTTTGTACTGGGAGAGACATGCAAATACCAGTGGTGCCTGTAGAAAACCGGTCAGGTGACAAGCCTAATGTAACGTGACTGGTATAACTCTGTATGTGCTCGCAAAATAAGTGGAGACGTATTGGTAAAACTGTGAAACCTGTTAATTACAGCACTAAAGTAGGCGCCAGACAATACAGCAAGTGCTATATTTACAGTGCAGCAGTACAGTGGCACTGCACGTTCAGTGTGATTCGAACGCAAAACAAGCCACAAGGGACGGGGTGGGAGAGGGCAAGCAACAACATGACAGGAGGAGGGCAGCGGAACGGGACAAACAGAGGTGAGGGTTGGGAGGTAGACGGATTGCTGTGCAATAGGCTGAAACTAAACAAACACTGTGATGTGGAGCACTGGAGCATCATGGTACTTTTAAAAAATAACTAATAGACATTTTGCACAGCAGCTAAGATGTACATCTTAAACTTGGCTGCTGCTACTTCTAGGACACACACAATTCTTCAGCTAATGTGTGCTGGACTCCACTGTTAATAGGGCCTAAGGGACACTCCCCATATTCCCTGTACGTTGTGCAATTCATCTACCGACTGAAGTATTTAGCACAATTATGGGGTGTGTGTTAAAGCAATGGCTGGAAAATGCATTCTTTTATGAAAGCTCAGTTGATTAATGCAATTATTTCAGGAGCCATATTATACATTGTGCTCCGTGGGTGTAAAAGGCATGTGCACCAGCTTTGTACATCCGGGGGTACAATGGTATTACAGAAGAGGCCACAGATGCTTGTTCCGTAATGTTGCCAACACTGGCACGCATGTAGCGCCTGCAGGCGGGTGCAGTCACTCACTGTACCCGTGTGCAGGGGGATCCCTCTCACGTCCTTAAAGTGCCAGCGGGTTGCCATTTGCACTGTGAAACACGAAGCAGCTTTGAAGCAGCCACTCTGAATTTCAATAAATGCACTGCCCCGAGGGCAGTGTGAGTTTACGGATGCACGGGGGGGGGGGCATTGCATTCCTTGTAATACGCTGGCTGTCTCTTGTTTTGGTCAGCACAGCTGTTTAAAGGTGTGCCCTCGTGCAAACAGGGCCAGTGACCCTTTCCTTAATATGGTCCCAGATGTCTGTGTTACCAGTAACAGGACTGAATTATAGTTCATGCAACAGGGAAGAGTGACGTGTTTATAGTGCTACGTGGTCACATCCTGTGACTGAAAGCACTGTGAATATGCAAGTCATTATTTGAAAACTGCAAAATGTACGAAGAGATTTATTTAAGCACAGATTTACTAACAATTTGAGAAGATTTGTGTCACAAAATTCACGCAAACCCAACGCAAAGTGTTGTGGTGAAATGTACGATTCAACGCAAATCATGATTTATGTTGGAAAGTTGCCTAAACTAATAGAAAGTAGCACTTTGCACTACTTTGCGCTACTTTGTGTCAAGGGGGCATACTATGGGTGGTGCATGTGTATTCAGATGCAACCACCCATGAGTTTTCTCACAAATCTATCGTTGTTAAACTGGATTTGCGCCAAAAATGTACACCTCCTCGAGACAGGCATAATAGTGGAGCAACTTTAAAAAGTCACCACATTTTTCCAACAGTGCATGTGTACTGCACTGTAATGCACATGGAAAAAGCCCTTCTAGTACATAATAAACCCCACAATTTTTGGGAAGTCTTCTCTTCCTCTTCCCACCCTGAAAATAAATTTAATTTTGACTTTCACAGGAGTAAATGTCTGAATTATTCCAAGAATGAAAAGGATCAGAAAATTATTTGTGAATACACATAAGCATGTACGTTTGGACATCTACACAATCTTGAGGGTAATTCTGTCCTCAAATGACTACTAACAATACGCAGGAGTAGATGTACTCAGGCAAAATGTTCTATGTGTAAATATACTCACAAATGCAAAACCAATTTCCCTGAATTGGGAAAGTGGTTTTGAGCTCATAACTCAGCCTATTTATGCATGCAAGGCCCCATGTGTTTGGTCACAACAACCAACTAGATAACCACATTCAAAATAGAACAAGCCTTTTGGTTTTGTCAGTGCACGTGTTTTTGTTATGGTTTTTCCAAAACTTTATTGTCGGGAAGCTATTGAGCCCCAGTCAATCTTAAAAAACATGAGCTAAAAACAAAATTAATTCTTGGTTTCAAAAAGCACACATTGCCAAAATAGCCCAGGCACTGAAAGAAACTACTTTGCATGTGGATGTCCTCCTTGTGAAAGAACAGAATGTCGTCACTCGCAGGGAAGTTAGCCAATGTCTTAAGTGGGTTAACCCACTGTCCATCGCTGCATGCTGTAGTGAGTAGACACAAAATGTGGATGACACAATATCATGTCCCTTTGGATAAAGAGGGTTGGTTGAAAGCACCTACATGTAAGTTTAATATTCATATAATTTTAGTAAATCAAAAGGTCTTGTCTAACGCAAGACCCATTAAACGAAGGTAAGAATAATGCTAGGTCTGGTAGAAAAGCACATCAATTGGAAAATGGGGTGGAAAAAAGAGTTGCTTTTGATTTTTTTTTTTAAAGGAAACCTTTTTATTGAAATGAAATGAAATTTAGATTTATAGTGCGCGCTAATATCCAAGGGTGTCTAGGCGCAACAAATGGCACGGTTCCAAAAAAGTCAGTTTCTTCTTATAGCAAGATAAGTATTGACGATAGTAAACAATATAACTATCCTTGTAACAATCTATTTGAGAGAAGAGAATTAATGGAGAGGAGGTAAAATGGGGGCTTAGATGGAGTACGAGAGGGGCATTGGGACACAATGACAGAGTGGTCAGGTGATTGTGAGATATCGTTGGAAAGATGGATTTTATTCTATTAGCAGAAGGTTGAAGAGGCCAAGGGGTCACGCTGTAAAGATCCCATGGGTGTGAGAGCACCTGTAAGAATGCTGGATGGCTAGTTAGTTACTTGCTTTTCTGAAGTAACATTAATGGTTAATAATTGTCTTAAAATATGCAGTTGCTTTAGGACGTTTTTGAAGGATTTGCAGTCCTTTCGTGACCAAATCTATATTGGAAGGTTGTTTGATAGTTTTCCTCCAGCCACTTTCAGGGTTTTGCCTCCCATTTTGTGATGATTTATTTGCGCTCACAAGAGGGGCACAGCACTTTTGATGTTTGATGGAACTGGAGAGGTCTGATGGGTATCCAAGAGTCTTTGTGTAGATGGATTTCCACGTAAAGCAGAGGACCAGGTGCTGTCTTTGGTTTTCAGTGGTTATCATGATAGCTGTGCCTTGAAGAAGTCAACATGGCCATTCTTCTTCAATCTGAAAATGATCCTTGTGGATCAAATTTGAACAAGTTGAAGTTTTGCAATTTCTTTTTTGGAAGATTTTGGTATATTGCAATACAAATGCATTGGAGTAGAGTTGATAGGACAACTGCTTTGACCATTAGTTTTCTGTGTTGGATAAGAGGAGCGGTGAAGCCCGGCACATTCTGCCTCATCGAGGTATTAACGGTGGTGGTGTGGCGGCCCTCACTGGTGGGCGGCTCCCATTCAGGGGTAGCGGGGCTGAGGGGTGTGCCCCAACAGATCCTGCCTCGCGGAGGTCCCGGAGACACAGGAGTGCTGGTGGTTGCTTGTGTGGCTCGTTCCACGCATTCTGAAGCTGACAGTCTTTTTTTGCCCTGGAGAAGCCAAAGTGCATCTCATCTGAGGCCCAATGAGGAGGTGAGGCTACGGGAGTCGATGAAGGGGCCTGCTGCGGTATTGATCTTGGTGACAGCTGGGGCGGCGTTGAGGCCATATTGCTGGGCATGGGGCAGAGCTATCCTGGCTGGAACCACTGGCGCGTTCCCCCCTCTGAGTGGAGCCCATTCTGATGATCCTAGCTAGCTCTGAACTAACACGGGCAGTTGAGATTTCCTGGACTGACCTTTGAGACATTATCATATCGTGGTGGCCTGGGGCTGTATTAACGGGTGGAGGCACCATTGAGTTTCACCTTGTGGTGTGGGGCCTGAGGCTGGCCTTTGGGGGGGTCACTACTGCAGAGTGGAGGAGTGAGGAGACGCACATTTGAAACAGCCCTTTTTTTCTCACCTTGCATGTCTGTTTGCACTCTCTCTCTGCCGGCTAGTCCTCGACATGGGAAGAGGCAGGCTGCCCGAGCCCCCTTAGAGGAGCACCATTGAACAGTACGCCGCGCACATGCCCACATGATGTGCCATGAGAATTCGCAGACGATGCAGGGGGGCCTCGTCACCGGAGGAGCCTTCCCAAGCGAACATCATGGCAGCTATACAGGGCTCCAGGAAAATCCTTGAAGGGAAAATTGAGATCGTCTCTATAGAGGTCAATCTCTTGCGCGCCGACTTGTGGAAAGTGTCCAATACCGTTAAACCGATTGAAGGCTCCATTGCTGATCTCCAATCTGAAGTAACATCTTTGAAAAAAAAGTGGCGGGCCTCGCATTCAAGGCGGGGGCGCTGGAGGCACGGGCAGAGGACATCGAAGGGCATTCCCGTAGGAACAACGTTTGTCTTCTGGGCTTTCCTGAACGAGCAGAGAGGGGTGAGACAGAGAGGTTTGTTGAATCATGGATACGTGATACTTGAAAGCCTGCTGGCCCTTCGACGCAGTTTGTAATCGAGAGGGTTCACCATGCTTTGGTAGTCCCCAAGACCAGGGTCTCTGCCACGCCATATTATACCATGCATCCTGAACAATAGAGATTGCATTTTACAGGCAGCTCCATTGACCGCTTTTATGAAAATCATAAATGCTCCATTTACCCAGATTACACGCAAAAAGTACAGGCCTATCATAGGTCCTTTTTGGAGGCCAAGAGACAGGGGTCTTTGGTATATTTTCCTGTTTCCGTCCCGTTTAAGAGTTATTTCGGAGGGCAAGTCACACTTTTTTGACACAGCTAAGGGTGTATAGCACTGGTTGGAGATGTGGGACAAAGTGGCGAAGGAATGATGTGGATCCTGGAAATCTGGATCACAGGGAAGGGCCGCATCCCAGTGCTCCAACTAGAGCGTCAGGACGGACACTGAGAACAACCAGATGGATGAAGGGGAAATGCTGCGAGGGTCATTGTTCAAGAGGATGGCACCATGGCGCTGGAGACTCCTGTGACTGACGCTCTGGACCGTATGGTATCTACAACAGCCAAAGTGGTGGTCTCTGATGGCACGAATGGATTAGAGGAGACCTGGATAATCTGAGATAAGGATACCAGGGGGCACAAGGAACAACCACACTTATTGCTTATTGGATGTAACTGATGTGGCGCATAATACATGTTTTGTTTGGGAGGGTAGGGGAATCGCCCACGTTAAGTGGTAAGCTTTCGTTGGGGAGGGAGGTTTTTGGCTGTAGGTCCTGGCAGCAGAACACTCATGGACGAACACACAGTTTTGTTCAGGAATGGTTTGTCAGGGGAGAGGAATGTTAACTGATTGATTGTCATTTTAGCTCCCGAGTTCTGGTGGGAGATTGTTTGTTCATTGCAGTGCATTTGCAGGGACTCTCCAGGCTACTGCAGCCTTTCTCTATGGTTGCCCTACAATACTTCAGGAGTTCAAATGGACAGGGTAGGAAAAGTGAGACAGTCATACCCAATGGCTGACTATGTTGGTATTGTAACCTGAAATGTCAGAGGTCTCCGAAGCTATACTAAGTGCTACAGAGTTTACTCATTTCTGAAGCATCACAGAATCCATATTGCCTGTTTACCGGAGACACATCTAATGGGGGACGTTGTACACAAATTGATGAAACAATGGAGGAGACATCTCTTCACGGCAACGTATACATCCTATGCATGGAGGGTGGCCATATGGGTGGCTCCTGGGGTTTCATTTCAACACAACTACAGTGAAGCAGATGTAGAGGGGCGTTACCTATTGCTCCAGGAGAAACTCGATGGGGAAGACATTATCATACTGAACACCTATGGCCCGAACAATGATGATGCTCAATATTTTGACAATATGCCGGCCTTGTTAGAGGGCAGTGTCCGATCATGCACCAGTACTGTTGCGCCTACACTGGGGCAGAGGTGCACATGTCGTGGAAGTTGGCGCATGCCCTCTGATCTACTGACTGATTCTGCCAGTCGGGAGACTTTGCAAATGGTTATACATGAATAATTGGAGAGCAATTGGGGCACTGCTGCATCCAGAACCATGGAATGGGATGCACTTAAGGCGGTAGTGCGAGGTGCCTGCATAGGTGTTACTTGTGGGGTGCTTCGGCAATTTCTTGCAGACATCGCTGCTGGTGAAACTAGATTGGCTGAGCTCAACGTGAGGGAAGCATTATCAGAAGAGGCACGGATGAACATACTGGCTATCCAGCGTACCATGGGTGAAAATTGGGCATACCTAAACCGTCACACACTAACTGATTATCGTAGACATTTGCATAGGGAGGGAAATAAGACTAGTCGATTGCCAGAATGGATATTAAAGCGTGAGTGTGAAATCCTGCCTATTTTTTGCCTGAGGGCTCCTGGCTGATACGTGACAAGGTGTCAGGAGGTACTTGGAGTCCTTGTAAAACACTTTAAGGCAGTATACCAGGCTGATTGGATAATCATCCAGAGTTGATGGAGAGGTTCTTTTCTGATTTGACTCTTCCCCGTATATCAGGAGAGGAGGCACAAACCCTGGATGCAGCTGTTACTCTGGAAAAACTAAGGCTCGCACTCACTTACCACGTCAAAGGCACCTGGGTGGGGCAGCCTGCCTGCTGAGTTCCTACAGTGGCATTTACTGTGGAATTGTTGGAGGTGTCCTAGGAAACGAGGGAGGCTGGGATCCTGCCTCCTACTATGTGCAAGGTCGTCATCTGTCTCACGTTGAAGCTGGAGAGACCCCCGGAGGATCCATCTTCTTCTCTTCCCCTGACTATTATGAACTGTAAAATACTTGCGAACCAGTTGCGTGAGGTAGTGACTGGCTTGGTACACGAGGACCAATGCAGCTTTATGCCTGCTCATAGTACGACCCATAATCTCCGGAGACTGAAGCATGTCTTGCATGAAATTAATGTCAGTGACTGGGATATGGCCTTAGTGTCGATAGACCTAGAGAAGGCTTTCAATACTGTTAGCTGGCCTTACCTCATGGCAGCCATCAGAGGAAGTGCCTTTTAAAGTTCGGCGAGCACCAGTCTCAGCTTCCTTAACCACAAGTCATATGGTCACCAATAAATGATCTTCTCTTGATGTGAATGTCATACATATTCACCCCTTTCCATGTATAGCTACACCCGGAGATGGAATGAGAGTGCCCTTTTCTTTTCAGCTTCTTTAGTGATTTGATTTGGCTCACCTATGGGTTGGATCTGATTCCCACTTAAGACCTGTCCCTGGTCCTGAATGCTCTTTTTTCACCCTCTCTACGATCCTCTTGATGTGTAACTTAATTTCTTTTCTGTGAAGTCTATTTCCTTGCCTTCCTAACCTCGATTAGACACATTGGTGATTTGGATGCTGTTTTCTGTCATTCTCCCTATTTGGATTTTCTGTAGTGATGTCTGGTTTTATGTCCTTCCCTTCATTCTGTTTCAAAGTTGTACCTTCACCTTGATATTGTTCTCCAGTCCTTTTTTCAGAGGGAATGGTACCCATTTGATCCCTTGGATGTAGGCATGGTTGTGAAGATATACATTTAGCGCACTAAGGACTTTAAATAGCCACTTCAATGTCTGCCATGTTTATGTCAGAGAGAAAAGGGAAACCCTCTGCAGCCCACCGTAGTAGGCGGATTTCTGTAACCGATCATTGGCTTTTGAGCATGCCAGGATTGCTCACTTTTTTTGATTCAGGAAAGATCCACCAGAGTAGTGGCAGCTCCCTGGGCTGAGAAAACTGGTGTTAAAATGACCGATATATTTCAAGCTGACACGTGAGCATCGCGTTACCTTTATTAAATATTAAACATAGAAAGTGTGCTCAAAAGTAGCTGCATTTGCATTCACGTTTACCAATGTTGTTGAAATTTGTGGGTTCTATTGCATGTATGTTTACAATTTTACTTGGTTGTGCAGCGCTAAGCATGCATCCTCTGTAGGTTATTTAGGATTATTTGCGACTTTCTTGTGATATACTCTGGATGAAGGACTCGAGGCCTCTTGATATGGTTTGCATTGTCCTATTGTCTGGTTTAGGAAGGATTCTCAGGAGCTCTTCCTCGAGGTTGTCCATAGAATCCCCTCCCTTGAGGAAGGTAGGGGGTTAGATTTTTTAAGAAATGTTTTAAAAGGCAAATAATGTGCCTTTGTCTGAGGTAGGACAATCCCATGATTAAAGACTGGGGCTCAGAAGAAAAGGACTCAGTGTAAAGATTACCAGTAAGTAATCCGGGGTTTTGAGCATGTTTTTGCAATGTGCAGTTGTGGACATGCTCTGCTTAAATGCAAAGGCAACAAAAATAAAGACAGTAAAGATAATTATTAATACCTGCCTCAGTGGGGCATCTTTCGTTCCCCAGTCAAACCACCTAAAATCCAACAGAGAACCTCAAGACCTGACCAAGTGCACAATAATAAGTTGTCCCTAGAACCCTACGCTCAGATCAAGAGGGCACATTACCTGAAAACCAGTTAAGCACTTTCTCATTACTCGATAAAGGGCCCAAACAACTCCTGCATGGGCAGTGAAGGGGTTACAATGTCTGTATTGAACAGCTTTCGATTGAACCTTTCCAGTCATGGTAATAAGTCACTTGGAAAGGCTAGAAACAGCGATATCAGGGTGGTTTTGTGCTAACAAGACGATAACACAATATATTTGCAATGCAAGCAGGTTCAGCATCAAGCAAGCGGTAAGATTCAATGCAGTATGTGCACTTCCCAAGCCCTACTCAGGTTCATGATTAGTGTTTATTTGTTGTAGAAAAGTGAGCATTTCTCTCTGAAATGCTGCACAAACAATGTATATGATGGCTGTGACTGTAATAGTTTGTGTAGGGACATATATCTTGTGTGGCTACATACAGAGGTGGTGGCGAGTCACTGCGAGTGCTAAGTGAGGTGGCAATAGTGACATTGTATACTGAGAGTACCTTACAACACATAGCATATTAAAAAAATACCTGCAGGCTCATTCCAAGAAGTTAAAGTATTTTTGCTGTCGCTTGGCTGCTTATATGGTCTTTACTCGCGTACTGTAATTATATCTGCAGCTTCGCGCTAAGGTATAGTTATTAAATGATCTATAATAGAGTTTAAAGAGGAAAGAACTAGCAAACTTTCCCAGGCCGACTCAGCAACTGCTACCACCCCTGCAGCACGACTGCCCCTCAAGTCCTTCCAATTTGGGAATTTTTCAGTTTAGTTTTCCATTTTTTTAGTCAGTGTAGGCACTATAAATGCAGCCCCATCCAACCATGACAAAAAGACAAACACCAGCTTTAAAATTACACAAGAAAAATCTAAGCAGTAACGTCATTGTTCACCGTCACAGGAAGCAGTCACGTTCCACGTGAGTATCTATTCCATTAATTAATAAACCCCTTTTATCATATTCTTCATTAAATTGTATTAAAGTCCCCGAATTGCCTTAGCCGACAAGCCATACACGTTGTTACAAAGGCTTTCCATGAAACTGTCTACCACTCCCTTACAATCAACATTGGAGCACTCATGGTTGGATGAAACAGTCATAATATAAACACATATATGCACGAGCTCTAAAATAATCTAACGCTGAGCGCGTCATGCTACCTAGGTGTGGGTTGAGTAGTACTTTAGGTGTACAAGCAGGGGCTCTTTCAAATAGCTCGCTGGTGGATCTTATGCAAGCTGGCGAACCTGTGCACTGTTCAAACTGTTGCAACTTTAATCTGAACTGGATGTTCACAAAGCTGTTTTTTTTAACTACATGTTGGTTTCATATTATTCTATGCTTTGTGTTTTCATGGAATGTGATTTTTAAGTCCGTCTGCATTGCACTGTGTAATATTTATACGTTTGCCATGTGCATTGCTTGCCAGCGGTGCTGTGCACTTACAGAGGATATTTACATTGAGCTTTTGGGGGCACCCGACTGAAGGGATGTGTGTCCCCCCCTCTACCCGGGAGATTGGGACAATGGGACAGCCCACGCTACATCGGGCTTCATTGGGCTATAGTAGGGCTTTAGACTGCTGGGCTCTCAGACCAATTTGTATGCAACCATTTTAGGATGAAAGGCACCATTTAGGTAGGTGATACGGTGGCCACTACGTAGCAAGTTGTTTCTGAGTAGTTGTATAATTTAGTGTAGGAAGTGAGGCAGTGCGCATGGATCTCCTCACATTGAGCGGACGGGTAGTGGTGCGCCCAACTCGGCATGTGGTAAGAGGTGTGGCAAAAGTGCAAACAACAGGGGTATACCCAATTGACCCTTTATAAACCTGGGTAAGTTACGTAATATCATACAAAGCAAAAAATGGTCTAAAGGAATTAATACTCAGAGAAAATTTTTGAGTAGAGCACGTTTAATTACTCTCTCTTAGGTAATTACTCTAAAAAGATTCTATCAAAATATTTTCATACTACATAGAAAATGACATCTGCTCATGAAGAAGAACATGTATACACAAAGAAAATGTACATACACAATACATGACATAAATCAAAACATACAGTAGGACATCAATACTAACCCTAAAACAAATTGTTTTCTACTAGTGTCCTCCTTACAATTTCTAAAAGGACCACTAGGAGGTAGTCTCGATAATACACTGAGGTCTCTTAACTAGTATAGACCATCCTAGTGTACCATCAAACACAATCAGCACAATATTATATTTCCGCGACTCCTCCTTTTGAAGTGTCTACGCAACCGCGTTTCGGCCTTACTCCTTCTTCGGCCTCCTCAGGACAGGGTTAACACATAACTGCAGGCATATTCGAATAAAGAAATCCCACCGCCGCAATTTGCAAATTAGGCGGTAACTCGAATTACCAGGGTCCTAGAAAGTCTGTGGTACCTCCCTAACTCAAATGACGGCTCACAGAGGTGTGGCAGTCGCAATTTTGGCCTGCTCGCCACTGCGTCGCAGGCATACTCACGAGGTGTGGTCTAAGGTAAGCGCCAGCGGCCACTTCGAGAGGGAAGAGTGTGGCTCCAGGGAGTGCATGAGGCTTTGCGTGCTGTGAGAGGCACAGCGCGGCGGCCCAGCAGGCAGTGTTGCCAGATTTTGAGACCCGTCCCAAGTCCAAAGCCGCTCAAGTATAAGCCCAAAATAAGCCCAACGCAAACCAGCATCAGCCCAAAAAACAGCGCAAAGTCGCAACTCTCAAATTATGCGGAAATAGTCATCAGAAACCATTTTAAGGATGAATGTAAATTCTATTCGGTATACAGATAGTGGGAGGGGGTTAACTGGGCACCTGCGGAAAGAGACTAGTCTGCCCCAAGTCTTTTCAACAGCTTGTTTAACATGTGTACCCAAGTTGCCATGGGATAAAGCTAAACCTTGCACGTCTCTGTGGTTAAGTTGATTATGAAACGTGTCCGTGCTGGACCTGTTCGCTTTTTAATTCCCGCCCTTCGCTCAGCAAACAGTAAAAAAAAGATTCTGGATTAGAGAAGCAGCAATTGCTCACCTGATACAAATATTTACACTTGTGGACCAAGCATTAAATGTGTATAATTATTCAGTCAAAATCTGCAATCACACCTCATTTTGAAACCCAAGAGCAAAACTTATGTGCGGTTTTAGTACACTTTTACTGTTACATTAATGTTCAGCTGTACTGAGGTCTAAACTGCAAATGTTACTTCAAGGTTCTTTCTCAAATGTATTCCTTCCAAAGCTACATTAGACCATAGCTGCCAAGGTTTCCGCTTGCTTGTGTGACATTTACATGTTTCCTGTGCATTTAGGAGTGACTGCCTTATGTGTGACTTTTGAGAGACACTTCATAGGAAGTTAAAAAAAGCACTTATTAAGTGTCATGAAGTAAATATCGGAGAGGGCCCATTTTGTATAAAATGTGACCAGGTTGAATCCGACTCTAAACAGATGCAATGCTCCTGATCTTGTGAGGTCTTAATGATGCCTATCCTTAGTAAGCATAGACAAGCTCGCACCTATGTTACCCAAATGTTCTTTCCACTGTGTATATATGGATGCCTTGTGTTGTTGAATGATTTTGGGCCATGATAACAAGTGGCACACCGTCCAAAATTAACACATATGGCAGCAGTCAGGGATTGCCTGCAGTAAGATCCTCAACATTTGCAGGTGTGAACCATTCCCCTTCTACTTTCAATGGCTTGTTGTTTTGTGTTTTAAGCGTCATACTTCCAGGAAAAAGCCTGGGAGGGAAGATGCAATTTTTTGTCTTTGGCCCTGGCGCGGGCCTTATTTCGAGTTGTGTTTAATTGGAAATCCTAAGATTTCTACAAAGTGACAAAAGAAGGGTAATCCACTGGCGGCATTTCCTGGGAGTACTATCCCCAAGGAAAGTGATGTAAAATAAACTGTAGGTTCCCCACCAGATTCAGCACTTTGTTCAGAAAACATTAGATTCCGCATTAGCACAATCCTCTCTTCCCTTTTTTGTTACACATTCAAACTATCTTGACATCATCTCCACTTCCTCTGTTTCCATCTTGCAACTTGCTATTGATTCCCCTCTCTTCTTTTATTGGCTTGTTCCTCCCAATTTTCCATCCCACCCTCTACTCTGCCAGTCTCATCCCCCCTTCCCAACTCAGTCTTTCCTTGCTCCATATTCTCCCTCCTGATTCTTCATTCTCCCTTCGTTTTCCTCCTCCTAATCTTGCTGCTTTTCTAGCTTATGTTTCCTTTGTCTTTTCTTCCCTCCATCCTCTTATCTGTCCATCTCTGCTCCCTTTACCAGTCTTGCCTCCCTTCCCATCTATCTGTCTTTCTACTAAGTATGTCTCTCTCCTCCCATCACACCCCTCTCTCTGCTCCTTGTCTATCTTAGTTTCCTTTCTTAAAATTGGTCCTTTTTGAATCTTAAGCATTTCTATGCATATTTTGCTCTCCTCTCATATCCCACCTGCCTCCTCTTTGTGTGTCTCATCACCCCTCTAACTCCTCTGCCTCCTCTGTGTGTGTCTCATCACCCCTCTAACTCCTCTGCCTCCTCTGTGTGTGTCTCATCACCCCTCTAACTCCTCTGCCTCCTCTGTGTGTGTCTCATCACCCCTCTAACTCCTCTGCCTCCTCTGTGTGTGTCTCATCACCCTTCTAACTCCTCTGCCTCCTCTGTGTGTGTCTCATCACCCTTCTAACTCCTCTGCCTCCTCTTTGTGTGTCTCATCACCCCTCTAACTCCTCTGCCTCCTCTGTGTGTGTCTCATCACCCTTCTAACTCCGCTGCCTCCTCTGTGTGTGTCTCATCACCCTTCTAACTCCTCTGCCTCCTCTTTGTGTGTCTCATCACCCCTCTAACTCCTCTGCCTCCTCTGTGTGTCTCATCACCCTTCTAACTCCTCTGCCTCCTCTTTGTGTGTCTCATCACCCCTCTAACTCCTCTGCCTCCTCTGTGTGTGTCCCTTTCCTCTTAAGATGATTTAGCTCAAGTGTTTTCTTCATGCAAGTTTCTTTTTCCTTAACTCCTTTTAACCAGCCTTTCTCCTAACCCAATTGCTGCAGTGTAATGGAAGAATCATTTTCAAAATAACTTTAGTTGATTCTCTTTTCAGATGCATAAATGGCCAAAGTTTAAGCAATTGCTATTTATTAAGACAAAGAATATAACCTGTTTGCGCTAAGAACACCATTGAAGATAATTATTTGGACGAACAAAGGAAGAATATACCTCAAAATAAAAGCACAGTGCAGCTCTTCGATTGCTTTTCATCGCTGCGGCCACAGTGTGTGAGCTGTTCTCAGCGCCGCAGTTCACACGTCTGCTGCTGGCAACGCAATGATGGCATGTAAGCAGCATGTAGACGGTGCCTCCCTGCTCCTGTGTATGGCCATTGCTCACCTGAAACGGCTCAATAACAGGCCAGAGACAGGCTTCAAGAGTCAACCCGTGCATTGCGCCGCACTGGGACAGTGCACATGCTGCTCAGACGCTACTACAGCCAGGGCGTCCGCTCCGCCCCCCACCACACATGTGCAGGGCAGGGAAGATGTTTTCCATCCTGGGCAGTGGCAATGTCTGCCATGGGGCAGAGCATGGGTGGGGGCAGAGGGCTGGAAGGGGGCAAAGGAGTAGCAGTACTTGCAAAAATAGCTTGCCTAGAGCCGGTGAAGCGCGCCAAGCTCTGCCACAAAGCAGCAATGAAGGGCTGCGCCTCGACCAGAGGAGGTGCCACTCTGGTAGGGAAAAATAAAGATGTTGCGAAATGGTCAATCAAACAATCAAACACACCCTTTTGTCACAGTGAGATGCCGCCCTACATTATTCTAAACAATGACGTGAATACAGTAACAGGATGTTCTAATCTGTGTATACAGCTAAATAAAGCACTTCATTACCTCGCGGTCTATTCAGCATGATAAAAAAGCCAACTAAATAAATAGGGCTCACAGCATCTTCATGTGATAACAAAAGTTGCCACTGTATATTTTCCATCTTTCATTTAACGAAAAGCATCTGTAAAAAACTCGCTAAGCACCTGGCTCACGGAAGAATCTTTCTTTTAGCTT
This sequence comes from Triturus cristatus, assembly GCF_964204655.1. Classification (NCBI taxonomy): domain Eukaryota; kingdom Metazoa; phylum Chordata; class Amphibia; order Caudata; family Salamandridae; genus Triturus; species Triturus cristatus. The sequence continues at coordinate 502,070,446 of NC_140585.1, forward strand.
AGACTGGAGCAATGCTGGCACAGTTCCTACCATAGAGAGACATATGCATTGCACACCAAAGTGTCCTGCAGAGCAACATGTGGATTTGTTCCAAACATGTTTATTCACAACACAGCAACCTATTGTATGGTCATAGTGTACTGTTGGCACAGAGACAGAAATAACAAGCCCGCAGACCAGGATTGGATATGGTCCTTGAGTGGAACTGTACGTGTAGATGCCCTCGGGCAGGCTACCCCCTCTCTGCCCGGTGCATTCTTTTTAAGAAATTCAGAGGAACGTCACAGGGTAATCATTGGTAGAAGAGGGCTACACACAAGGTATATTTAATTAAGTACAGCGACATATTAAGGTTATCGTAAGAGTCCATATCAAAAGCACACATTTTCTGGCTTAGTACTTAATTTACCCTAGTTGGTTAATTCTAGGACTTGTAGTCTTGGTGTAGTTCAGTTTGACCATTTCGATTAACACACCAGAAAACAGTGATTAGTAAATAATGTGCAGAATCTGAAAAGTTGTATCCATGGAGACTTTGGGGACAGTTGGCACTGAATTTAGGAGCGGGGACGGGGTGGGGGAGTCACACTGGGTGACAGAGTATGCACAATAACATCGCTCAGCATTAGGAAGGGGCTCATGGGTGCTGGGCTTTGCGTAATTTAGGTGGGGCATGCATATTCAGGCTGGCTTCTCGCAGTATCCATGAGAGGCCTGCGTTGCATTTAGAGGGATTCACAATATTCAAATAGTCTTTGGTGGGAATTTACATAGCACTGGGGAGTTGACGATATTTAGGAGCAGTTACGTCTTTCTCCCATATAATAGTCCTCAATTAGTGCTCCTCCCTTTTCATTCACAACCCTCCTCCACCCTCATCAACAGCCTCTACCTTACTGCCTGTCTGCTTACCTTGGCTGATTTCCAATTTCCATCGGTCTCCCGAAGTGGGACTCTTGAAGTCCATTGCTGCGTCGGTTTCACTCAGTTACTCACTGTATCTCTAGAACAGTGACAAGACAGTGACAGAGTGAAAAAGCAAATCCCAACTCACTTCACCACCGCCTGCCGAGAGACTGACGTGTATAGTGCGTGACCGCTACTTCTGAAGAGTGCCGCAGGCGTTGGGCAAAAGTTATTGCCAGGGCCGTCACTGGTAGCACTTTCACACACTACAAGATTGATGGCCCTGTGACCCACAGACTGAACGCCCACCGCACTATTCACTATGGTGGCTGGCAACACGTTGCAGCAGGTGTGCTTGCAGACACACATATGCACGTGCTGCTCCTTGACTGCCGTGGGCGTGCTCTGGACAATAAAGGTTGCAGGGCCGTCATTGGTAATGCTTTCGCGCGTTACCAGATTGACGACCCTGAAACCCAAACATGAAGGTACACTTTTTGTATCCTCTCAGGTGGTGCGTGCAGTGCGGCAAATGGCCAATCAGGCCCAGTGATGCTGCGCGAGTGCGCCTACTGTGCCCATTCGCTCAGGGCTGGCAGCCAATCATGATAAAATATCCGGCACTGCTGAGGCGCCGCCCCAGCTTAAAAAAATGTGCACAATGGGCTAATAAATGCCCAAAAAGTAGCCGCCCGCAATTAGTTTTTCCCCCCACATATATGGGAAAAATGTCGCCCAATTTGGGCTGGAAATAGCCGAATCTGGCAACACTGCCAGCAGGACGGTAGCGGGGTGAGGGCATGGCCTGCAGGGCAGGTCGGAGCCCTGCAAGCTGTAAAGAGGGAGGGGTGCAGGAGGCAGCAGCTGGGCGTTTCCGAGGCCCCGGGGGAAGTACATCGTATAGGGGCAAGAAGTGGGAGGGTGAAGGCATGGAGGAGAGGCAGGAGGGGTGTGAGGGAGGTCTTGAGCACTTGTCCAGAAGAGTGGCATTCTGGGTCTTGGCCCCTTTATGCATAGGAAGGGAGATGCAGGCAAGAGGCAGATGGGGGCCAGCGGGGCCGGGCACCTTCAAACAGAGGCAGGATGATACAGGAAGCGAATAGAAGGCCCATGCAGGACATGGCAGAGCAGGGAGGTAGGGGAATGGATAGTGAGGACGGGTTAGCAGGGCAGAGGCCCCTAGTGTTGCTGTTGAATGGAGAATGGTTAGAGAGGGCACCCAGGGCTCTGCAATCCCGATGGTCAGAAGAGGACGGGTGAGTCCCAGAGTCTGCCCCGGTCTCACACTTGCGGCCAGATGAAGAAGAGGGGTGGAAAAAGGAGACGCCATGGGCCACATGGGGCTCCTGCCACAGCATTGGTAGGGGCAATGCTAGAATGGAGCGATGAAGAGGAGCAGGATGACAGGGACAGGGGACAGCAAGCAGGATGACAGTGACGGGGGTATGAGGAGGGGGAGAGGCTGAGAGTTGAAGTAAGGCCTTCTCATAGGATATATATACTCAACAGGGTTCAGAGAGGGGTGCTGCTACGTAGCGGCGAGGGGGGACCTCGGCAGCAGTGAGCCGGGCCAGGGTTCTGGCAGGGGACCAGGCACAGAAGGGTGATGTAGAGGTGGTAGGACGGCCGGGGCAGGGCAGTAGGGGGTGTTGGCTTTGGGCACTGGAACAGGGTGACAAGCAGGTAGATAAGGCCACTAACCTTGGCATGCTGCACCTTCCTTTTTTTGCAAAAACAATTTTTATTGCATTACTCAGACACAGTTGACATCCACAATGTTCATCTGGCCAGTGGCCGCCATCCGCATATAAAACCACGTCCAAGTACAATCTGGGCCACTTCCACCTACCAATGTGCTGTCCCCAAACCCTCCCCTGAACGAATACATCCCCCCCCCCACCCACATGTCAGTGTGCCGAGATGACAACTACCAGGATAAACCTCTATCAGAAGTAGCCGTGTTAGGAGCCACGAGCCACCCCCCACCACCACAGACAGGCCCCAAGCAGAAAGGAAAAGGAAAGCCCCCGGCCCCCATGAGCTAATCAGCTAGCCTCCCCCACCCCTAGGTTCCTGCCGGGTGCTCCAGTGCCGCAGGGCCCCCCTCCCCCTCTATTCCCCACCCCTGGAGATCAACCACTAGTGCTTCCCATGCCCGAGCCATGGCCAGAGCCTTGTCATCGCTTCCCCTAAGCGCAAGCTGCAGCCGGAGCGTGCCCTCGCTACCCGCCCACTTGGTAAATGTCGCTCTCCAACTCGTGAAGCTGGGACCCGTCCTCGACTTCCAGTGGAGGGTAATTTCTCGTTTGGCCACCACCAGCCCCAGGTCGCAAAACTTGCTCGTGATTTTCGTGCGCGGCGTGTGTGGAAACCATAGCAGCAAACAAACTCCCATCTCCACCCGCAATTCCCGCCCTGTCACTTGGGCCAAGCAGTCGATAACCTCTTCCCAGTAGCCGCTTAAAGCATCGCAGGACCAAAACATGTGCTTAAAGTCAGCCCCCTCCTCCCCACAACGAGGGCATTGCGGTGTGGGGCCCCCAAAATACTGAAACAATTTAGCTGGCGTCAGGTATGCCCTATGCAGGGTGAAGTACTGCACCAGTTGAAACCGGGCATTACGCGTGCTCTTCCAGGCCCGTCTCTGTAGTGTAGGCCACATCAGTTCCGGGATAGGTTTCCCGATATCAGTTTCCCACTTATCCTTCAACGCAGTCAAAGGAGCTAGATGTTCCGTGGCGATTCTCTGATAGAGGCAAGTAATGGCCTTGAGTGTGCCCGCCGCCATGGTGCTGCTCCTTCCTTTTATATTCCAGGCTCAGCACCACAGCAGCCATGCGGACTCAGGAAAGCTTTGTGCGGATCACAGACCCGGAGGGGAAGAAATGGCAGGGTCTTGAGTGGCCAGCCTAGTGACATGGGATGGTAACAACACCACCACATGAAGGTCTAGCATGGCCTCGGCAGTGCATCAAACTGGATGGCTCAGTGTGGCATCTGGGACGGCGGGCAGCGCACAGAGCAATAGCAGGTGGAGGCATGGCCAGGAGGGCTCCAGAAGCAAGGTAGGGTTCATTGAAGCTCTTTCACAGTTGGATTACGAGGAATTGAGTCTGGAAGAAGGTAAATTGGTAGATGATGAGGATCAAGTGAGGGAGGAAAACAGATGGTGGCAAAGCGGTACGGGCAGGGGGTTCAGATAATAGGGTTGTTCTTAGTATTTTGCAGGAGTGTCATGCCGGACGGAGAGCATGTCGGTTATTAGCGGTTAGTGGTGGTGCTTTGCAGAGGATTAGGTGGCTGGATCCAGAGCGGAATCCGACCTTGATGCCAGGTAAGGGTGCTGGAGATTACAGAGCTAAAGCAGTAGACACAAAGAAGGTGTCCGCGGGGGTGAATGCTGGGGGGAAAGGAGGCAGCTGGGCACTACTTTTAAGGAAAGGTTTGTATGTCATGGCTGCCAGGGTCCATACAGAGGCACAGCCTCCTGAGGGTAAGTCCAGGGTCGGCCAAGTGCAGATAGAAGGGGTAGTTGGACAGGCATCACAGGCAGGGTCACCCAAAGCATGGGCAAAAGGGGAACAGGGCACGCCACCTGCAAAAGGGGAAGGGGTGGGTGGCCTTGATAAGGCAGGAGCACAGGACATGGTAGTGAAGGAGCCTGAGGAAATCAAGTTTAATGAGTTGCCTTCTATGCTCATTTAATGTTGGCAACCAAAGAAAAGATATGGAAAGGGGAGTATGTAGAGATGCTGAAGCTCGCCGATAGAAAACTTAGGGCTAAAGAGGACTCCAAGGAGGTAGACTTAGAGTTATAAAAACCTAAGGTGCCTACGACAATCCAAAACTGGACGGTAGTGTTTTTAATTTGATTGAGTGTATACGGCAAAAAATACCCTGAAAGGTGTGTTTTTCTTTTCAAATACATGGACATGACCAGAAGAGTGCAGATCTTGTACGGCGGATACGCCTGGGCCCATTATGATGAGGAGTTTTGTGCACAGCTAGAATGGGATCATGAAGGAAAATGGGGAGAGATTGACACTGATCTATACCAGCAGACAATGGGCTCAGTCAAATTCAGTAAAATCACATTTACAGCAAGTTGCCTACCATTTGTATCCTGGCCTTTTCAGCCCGGCCCCACCAGAGGAGGGGTGAGGATGGTGGGCAAGATGCAGGGAGGAGCACTTTGGACATGCTGGGATTTTAATAAAGGCCTCTGTATGAGGGAGTGCTTTAAATTCTGGCACAAATTCGCAGGGCCGGCTTTAGGGCGGTGCGAGCGGTGCCACCGCACCGGGTGCTGGCTTCCTGGGGGCGCCGTGTTTGAAAGTTTATTATGCTTTTGAAGCACCTGCTGCAGCGTTCCTTACCCCTCCCCCGCAATTACCAGGCCTCACATAAATATCAAGATAACTTGTGTGATTAATTATCTTCCTGGAGAGAGATCACCATTTTGTATAGTTGAGGTTTTGACTTAGGTGAAGTTAGTGCAGAGGGTTAATATGCCTGCTGCAAAGAACGTGTACCAAGTAGATTACAGAGTGCGTATGATGTAAACAGATCAGCAGGTTACTGCTTTCAAGAGGCATCCTTTTGTTACTTGCAATTTATAACTTAAAGTTCTAATATAGAATAGTGAGCTATTAACTTTCATCCTAGAACTGCATACACACTGCAAAGTATACATTATTAGAACATTGATTAATGTTGCAAAAAGGGTTAATTTGGCTAAAAATCGATTCTTATTATTAAAGAAAACTCCCAACTATGCTGTTTCTTTTTCGACTCTGAGTTTGTGCTTCTCCACACCAAGCACTCTTAAACTATATTGCCTACCAGTATGGATGACATGTGACTCCTACACTTTTAGTCCTTTGGCTTATGTAACATTTCCTATACACTGATTTACACACGTATGATTAATTGTCTCTGTGTAATGTGTGTGTGATGCAAAGTGCTTGGACACCCTACACTGGTATGAGTGGCGCTATATAACTAATTCAATGCATCTGAGAGAGTGTGGTTATGGAGACTTGGTCACTGTTAAAGGGTGCTAGTGAGAGAATCCGTGGTGGAGGTGGTCATTGGGGGGGCGCCAACAAACATTGTCGCACAGGGCGCCACCAGCACTAAAGCCGGCCCTGCAAATTCACCAAGTGCCCAAGTAGGCACACCCTTGTGCAATGCTATGGGCAGGGGTAGTAAACAGGGGGCTCAGGATGGCCAATGGAACCAACATCAGAGGTTATACAGTGGACAACAGGGTAATCAGGTGATAGGAAATAGGGGGGGCGTGGCAAACATGACAATCTTGGCAAGGGCTCATACGCCAATTGAAGTGGAACGCTAGGAAATTTAATTGACACAATAACACAACAAGGGGGGTGCACAATTGTTGAGTGTAGGCTTTCAAGAGGGTTTAGGCTGGGGTACAATGGCCCATGGGTACATAGGTGAGTGAAGAACTTGAAATCAACACAGTCCCATAAGCAGGTGGTGCGGGCAATGCTACAGAAGGAAGTGCAGGAGGGCTGAATGGTTGAGCCATTCACTACATGGTCGATGCCCAATTTGATTGTATCACCCATTGTGGTAGTGCCAAAAAGGAAAAGGGTAGTTTTGCCTCATCCGGCACTTGTCATGGCCAAAATGGAGTTACATCAATGATTTCATTCCAGGGGAGGTAGCATCTGTATCCTATTCATCAGTGGATGTGGCCATGGCTTTGGTGGAAAAGGTGGGAAAGGATGTGCAGATGGCTAAGTTCAACATTAAGTAGGCATTTTGGCAATAGCCAGTACACCCGTGGGGTGTTCCATCTCTTGCGCTCCGTTTGAGCAGTTCAGGTCCTTCCTACAGTGGGTTTTCAGGTGGCACATGAGAAAGAGGACGTGGCGCACTACCTTTATGGTGGGTCAACCCCATTCTGTGGACTGTCAACAACAATTTGCAAGTTTTAAAGAGCTCATGGGTGACATTGGGGTGCGGCCGGGTCAGGAAAAGCCAATGGGGCCGAGCATAGTACTCTCATTTCCGAGTATCGAATTGGACTCAGCATCCATGGAGGTGCGACTCCCAGTCAACAACAAAGTGCCTATGCAACTGTGGTTAGAGGAAATGTTGGAGAAGCCCAAGGTGACTGGAAGTGCAGGTCCTCCTGGACACTTGAATTTTACTTGTCGGGTAGTATGGACGGGGAGGACTTCCTGTAGATGACTGGGCATGTCCTTAACTGGGCTGTCGCTGCTTCATCACCACATGCAATTGTCTGTGGGTGTGAGAGAGGACCTGCATATGTGGCGCAGGTTCTTGGAGGTTTTCAAAGGCATTCCAATGGTGCCTTCATGGGCAAGCTTTTCTTTGGCTATGCACCATCGGGCTGAGAGCTGGGAAAGAAGATGCTGAAGGGGTGGGTGAGGGAACGGGGTCACCGGCCGCGGGTGAGGAGGCCTTTATCAAGGCATTTGCTCAGCAAGGTATTGGGGATGCTGCCAACATTATGCAATGGGGAAGAGGAGACGGTTTTATTCCAGACAAATAATGTTGTGGATGCTTTTCAGGTCCTTAAAGGTGTCCGAACAACTGGGGAGGAAAAGGGTCCTTGGGGTGGACTGGACGGACATGGGGAGCATGAGTGGCAGTATAGAATTGCACATTCTTCAATATAAGATGGACCAAAGGACCAAGAGGAAGACTGTGGTGTTACAGGCATTCCCAGTTACGGGATTGTGCCAGGTATTGTGGGGTGCAATGCTGAGGAATATTGGTGGATCTCTCAGGGAGCAGTTTTAACCCGCCCTAATGGGGTGGGTGACTTCATCCTAGTTGTTGCAGGTGCTGCAGAAGGCATTGTTGAGTCTGGGGGAATCCTCAGGTGATTATGGAACACATTCTTTCAGGATTGGTGTGGCCAGCACAGCAGGGATGGGGCAGGGGTAAGATCATACAGGTTGGGAGTTGGTCACCAGAGTGTTATCATCAGTAGGTGCGGTTGGGGGAAAGGGGTGGTTTATGACATGAGACATTTTAGTTGTAGCTCACATATGCTGTTCTCTTCAGGTGCAGTTGCTGAGCTGGAGGCAATCGATTTGTTGATTTGGATCATAGGACATTTCTTTATTAAATGGGCGGAAAGGCACGAACTCCAGGAAGGACAAGGCACTAAACTTAGGCTTCACAAACACATCTTTAAAGTTACTTGGCACGGGAAGGGTGGAATGAGATGGCGAGAAATGCTACAATGCTTCAATAAGTTATTGAAGAGGCATAGATGTCCAGATGTTTTAGCCTTGCACCTGGGTAAAAACGATTTGGTAGTATACAAAGGGCTGACATTGTTGAAAGAGATGAAGAGCAATATGTTTGAAATTAATAGACAGTGGTCAGGAACCTTCGTCCTGTGGACGACATTTATTCTGAGGAGACAGTGGAGGAGAGTGACGAAGCGGACCGCCATTGATAAGGCCAGGCGCAAAATAAATAGGGACATGCAAATGTTTTGTAGGGATGAAGTGTTTGGGCGGGTAGAGCATCTGGAGTTCAGATATGATTCCCCTGACTTTTTTAGGGGTGATGGGGTTTATTTTTCTCGTTACGGGATGGAGCTCTATTTTTTGCAAGTGAAGGAAGTGCTGGAGAGAACACTGAATGTGAAGAGGTATGATAGGAGTTCCTGGGAGGGGGGGAATGTCAAGGGGAGGCCTTTTCTGAATAGCAATAGGCAGTTTTAATTGCCATGGTTCTAGATTAAGATTATAGTGAATCAGGACAATGAGGGGTTGCAATAAAGTTACACCTGGAGGAAGCAACACATTTAAGATGGAGGAAACTTAGATAGTTAGATGTTAATCGATGTAGGTTAAAGTGTTTTGGAATTTAAAGGTCAACAGTTCAGTAATAGGGTAAGAATTACACATTTGCAAGATAAAGATGTAAAGTTGGCGTGAGTGTTAGGAGTGGGGGGGCAAGTGTAATTAGGTGAATTTCTGTATAGTGAGGTTTTGTTATGGGAAGCGAAGTCCTAGGGTTTTTATTGCTGTGATGTGCACCTGTCTTCAATGAGGCAGCGTTTTTCACACAAGAATTGAGTATGTGGTCTGTGCTGCTCCTCTTTGGCCCAATACTCTTCATGCGGTTAAAGTATCCCAACATTCTGTATGTAAGGCAGTTAAGAGCTGTACATTACAGGTGTTCTATTACTCAATGTAATTGTACTCAATGCATCGACTCCAGAAGGATGGAAGGCTGAGCCAGTCCTTTAGGGATGCAAACTTGTGATTTTTCCAGCTATTTTCTTTCACAATTCTCAGAAACAAACCCAGGATCAGTAGTTGCATGTTGTGAAACTGAATTAATTAGGATTTCTAGGACCACAGGAATTTTTCCCCCTGGTGGAAAAAAATAAGTGTACATTCAAACTACTGATAAACTGCCAATATGAGTGGTTATCCAAGTAGCTCATTTTACTGTTCGAGCACATTTAAACTTTTGTGGTAAAGACTGAACTGTGACATGATTTCACTTCATCACGCAAAACAACCAGCAAAATATTGCTGGAACATATAAGGTAAAAACATGATAAATTGTATGGTAACATGTTTATAGCAGGTTATTCCTAATTTTTATGTCTAGCCTACACACCGCTTCTAACTTTTTTTGAAAGACCACTTGCGGACGATACAAAAGTTAAAATAGACTTTGAGCCAGTCTATTGCATACCATTGTTTGACGTTCTTGTCACACTTATTAGCTTGCTTCTTCTTTGATGGCTTTCCTTCCTCTTGTTGTGTTTATCGCTCCCCTAGGCCATACTTTTGAATGGATTACATTCATCCTTTCACTGCTCACATTCAATGAACTACTTTCTTCTTTTTTTTATGGGCTTCATGAAGGTGCTTAGCTTCCTTGCTCTCTCCCTCGTGTGCTACTTCTCACCCCAAATACTCAACCCACTCCTACACACTCTGTGTTGCTCCCTCTTCCCCCTTATCCGAATCTCATCTATTGTTTCCCCACCCAGGTTATTTTGCTTTTTTTTTTATTTAAATCCTACCCGCCTCCTCATCTCAAGCTCCTCTGTTTCACCCCTGCACACTTCCTGTTGCTCCAACACCCGCATTAACTTCCGCCCCATTCGCTCCCCACCCAAACCCTCCCCTCCACTGTTCCCCCACCCCTCCCATTTGTTTCAGAGTTTTCACATTCCTGGCAGCTGCCATTAGCCCCGAGGCTAGTCCATTTTCAAAAAGCACTTTAGCACTAGTAAAAATGTATATTGTTTATCATTTCAAGTGGCATCCGCCATCTTGGTATGGTACATGAAAAAAATATAAAATGGTATCCACGTCATTCGGTATTCATGCACTTGCGTGGTGACCCATACGTGCCCATATGCCATCACATGCGTATACCCATAAGCCATATGCACATATACACCATCACACATGCGTGCCCGTACACCATCAAGTATGTGCATGCATACGAAATGAAGTAGCATCCAACAGTTATATGACACATATACGAGTGTTCATGCCATTATGCTCCTTTCTTTTTTTTTGCCAATACTTCACAGCACTGACAGAAAGCATTGGCAAGGGAAAAGGACGAAACTGAGAGACCTATTGCCTTTGTCAATACATGTTTACATTTGAAAAAAAACATCCAATAGTATTAACACGCAGTATTTTTATCATCTCATCCTTACGCCCAGTATTCACCTCTAATACCTTCATGATCGTCAGGGGTAGTAAGCGCTATATAAATGCAATTACAATTACAATGAACACGTATGTAAAAAGGGTATATTTGCAGCCCTGCCAAGTACCACGCATCAGGCATTAGCGTAACGCATTTTAGTGTGCTGCTCTGCATCACTGCACTGAAATGCAAAGTCACGTTGGCCTGCCTACTCTGTCAAGCCTTCACAGTGCTTCCATGACTAAACTAAAGCTGGAGTGGCAGCGTACCATGGCATGCACGCTGCTCCCAGCATGCTTGGCGGCTGGCTGAGCAAGTAGCTACTAGTTCACTGGCTGCTTACAATCTATCAATACTTAGAAGGAAACTAAAATAATGCCCTGCGCAGAGAGGTGCCGCAGGGACGCCACGTTCTCCTGCTGCCGGCTGCAGTTAAAAGTTTGGGAGGCTGGCTAGGATCATGGCAGCACTGCAGTAAATTAAAATTAAATGACCTCGTGACCGGCGGACCCAACCTCACGGACCACGGCAGCCGCTGGAACCCACAGTGTAGCCAGCTCTCAGCTGCGCCTGAGTGAGTATGATGCCGGGGACAGTGCACGTTTGCCATGCAGAGGGAGTGCGTCATTGTGGCCAGACTCTGAGGAGGCAGGAGGTCGACCTGTAAATCAGAATGCCGTGGCTCTCCTCGCAAGTAAGTGGCAAAGAGAGTGCGCTCTGAGGGGCAATTTTGCTTTTTAGCGCTTGCCTGGGATAACTATCGGCCTGCATGGAGAAGTTGGAAAGTGCGCATGACTGCTTGGGGCAGCCAGAGAGGGCTGACCAAACAGTCACTGTGCACTTAGGAGTGGGCAAACCACTCCTCCGCTGCCCTGCTAGCATTGCAAGTGATGCCTGCACAGTGAGTCCGACTCCTGCACTGCAGCACTGAACAGGCAAGAGAGCATAGGTGACAGCAACAAGTCCACCACTGTTGCAACTTAGAAGACCATTACAGCTGAGGTCCATGTTGTTCATGTTGGGGCCTCACACCCATTTGTTGTAGGCCGGGTCCCACGTGAGACAGAGAGGCCCTCGAGTCCACACTAATGCTCTGCATTCTGATCTGATTGATTGATTGCTAGCAGCAAGGAGGATCCAGGGGGCAAGTGGTGACAGGCATGGCTCACGGGTGGGGGGGGTGGGCACAGAGGTTGTGGGGGTCTAGGAGTAGCACAGGGTCGCGATTACAGGTGGGAGGGAGAATATTTTTTTTAATCATTTACGTTGCAGCCACCTGGTCCCACGTCTCTGCTCCTGCTCTCCTGCCTCTGACTTCAGGAACAGGAAGCAGGCAGCCAGGCTCCTCCCCTAAGCCAATCCCAACACTGAGTGCTGTGACACAGTGCTCAGTCAGGGGCTGAAGGGGTTGGCATGTTCACCATGCAGGCTGTAATGCAGCCTGCGCGGAGAAGTTGGAAAGTGCGCATGTCTGCTTTGGGCAGCCAGAGAGGGCAAAACCAAACAGTAATTGCGCACTTAGGAGTGGGCAAACCACTCCTCCACTGCCCTGCTCGCAGAGCAGCCCCGCCCACCCATCCGCCTGCAAAGCAGCACAAACATAAAATGATAATAACTGAAAGTTATAATCATTTTATGTTTTTGCTTCTTGCACTACCTGAAAGCAGTAGGGTGACGCTCCTCCGCCATAGTGGAGGAGCCGCCACTGCAGGGGGCCCAGTGTGGGCAAAGGGTGGCTAAGGCATCTGTGTTTTAGTAGTTTAGCTAACTTGCTATGGCTGCTATTAATAAATACAATTAATGCTTCAATCATTCTATGCTGCCTAGACCCCCTGGCCTGTAGTGTGCTGAGTCTGAGAACTGTGCAGTCACGCAGCCTGACTCTGCTCTGCTCAATTTTCAGCTGCCTGCCGTGAGCGCACTTAAGTTCAGTGACTTTGGGTGTATTTCTGATATTAGTTATATGTTTCCCTCCTCTTTATTGCTTGAATTTCTTGCGAGAAAGCGTCTCTCATAGTCGTTGAAATGTCACTTATAATTACACTGCAATTATGAAAATATCACACAAAGCAATCCGAAACCCTGGCAGCTATGAATTATTTGAACAGTCGCGGCCAGCGTTATTAGCGGGTGTGGGGGCAGGGGGTCATGCGGGGGGATGCGTGGGGAGGGTCGCGTGGGGAGGGTCGCGCGGGGGGGTCGTGCTGGGGGGGTGGCAAATGTAATAATAATACATTTTTAAAACGTACCTGTCCACCGGCAGGCCAGGTCCCGCGCTTTCTCGGCTCCTGATCCTGCTCTCCTGCTTCCGGCAGGAACAGGAAGCAGGCAGCCTCCCTCCCCTAAGCCAATCACAACGCTGCAATGGCAGCATTGTGATTGATCGGGACGGCGCCCAGCCAGGCACCTATGGGGAGGCCATTTTCTCCATGTAGGCTGCATTGCAGCCTGCATGGGGAAAGGGCAGAGTGTGCATGACTGGTTTGGGTGGGTCCAGAGGGCCGACCAAACCAGTCATACTCACTAAGGAGTGGGTACACCACTCCTACCCCGCCCAGCCCTGCTCGTAGAGCAGACCCGACCACCCACCCGCCCGCAACCAAACACTTCTGCTTTCTCAGTGTGAGAAGCAGAAACATAAAACGGTAGTTTTACCATTTTATGTTTCTGCTTTTCGCACTGCGAGAAAGCAGTGGGCCGACGCTCCTCCACCCTTGTATTTGCATCACTAGACGACAGTTCCCTTACCTAAGCAGGCAAGATGTAAACTACAGGACAGCAACAGTTGATCTAAAGAAGTTTCTATCAGCCACATAACATGCTTCCATTATCACTTGCTGATGAGAAGACGCCACTCAAGCCTGACAGGATCTTTTCAGCACGTTCGGCTAGTATCCCTTCAAGGCCTGCTTCAGGGCTTAACATCAGGCGGGCTTTTTCCTTGCTCACCGCTCGGCCAATTTCCAATTACGCTGCACACTGGGCTCTTTATGCACAGGGCTCGGGGTAACGCTAGCTCTGTATGGACATCATTTCATGAAGCTGCTCTCGGCAACAAAGGATGTCTTGTGTTCGCTCGGTCGCCGTGGCGTGTGTTGTGGTTCATGTCCCGCTGCCGCTTGCTGCCCCTCTCTTCACTGGCAGGTAAAGGCAGACAACAGGCTTCCATGGCGGGCCTTGAAGCAGCGCCTGAGACGGGGAGATATTCACACCACGAGGGGCCGGCACCGGGTGACAAGAGAGGAGAAAGAGAAGTACGACACAGAACACAAGAGGCGTAATAATCATTGCTGGGTAGTAGTTATATGTGCATTCACGTACTCCAAGGAATGCGCGGCGGAATGAAATGTGGATTATTCGGTGAAAAGAGGTCAGGAACAGCTCCCCTCTATTTCTCGTGCTGCTCATACATATATCAGTGGAAGGGCATCTGTTGCGTACACATTGTCAATGGGAATGTTTTATATCATGGTGAACACGGCCAATAGTGTGTGGCAGATAGGCGTGCACCCCTGATTCACAAGGAGCCCGCGGTGACTGCTGCCCGTTCTGCTACGAAAGGCCGGATTGGGCACAGGGCACAATCGAGGAATGCAGACGGGAGACCACTGTTCACTAAGGGGCACCGCTCTCTGGTTGTCCGCGACAGGGGGGCGGCACTTACAGTTTGTTTGTGTTTTCACAGTAGCTGCTGATAGGCAGCAAGCAAGCACCCCTTCGAGCGCGAAGCACGCGCAGGGACATTTCAAGCACTGGCTGGCCAAGTACTTGCTAAAGAATCGAAAAGTAAATACAATCATCCCATCTGCCGTAATGCGCTTACCGAGATGGATGCAACATCTTCAGTGTGCTTTCCACGAGTGCCAGAGAAGGGCGTCTCACGCTCAAGCCCTGCAAGAGAGCGGATGTGTAGGGTTTATATTTAATCCTAATTTGGGGGCAAAAATAGGAAATTTGAATGACCCTGCCCGGCGGCGGCGCCTTTATGCAGAGCAGTGTCTCCTGACATGTGAGAGTAGGGGTGGCGGCTCCTAAAGGCAGCAGGCCCTTGTCCCTCCACTCCTATGGTTTCTGGGGGTCACCGGACACTATTGCAGCCGGTGACGCCTGTATTATGGAGGGTCGGTCGAGAAGAGCCGAGCAGCCCTTGCACTGCTGGCCTGGCCCGCTCCTCTGCACGCAGCTCCCTTTGTGTCTGAGGACGCGCGAAACATGACCTCATACATGTGAGAGGAGTCGTAAATTGCGCCCAAATATGAGTCTGAATTTTAGTAAAGCAGCCTTAGAGATTTCCCTTTTATAACTCGCCCCTTTATGTCATCCTCTTTTACATTGACAGGTCTAAATTATTCCTCGTACTCCTTCAGCCCCCTTGCTGCTTCCCTGCTGCACAGTGTGTTAATACCTACACTGAGGCAATGCCAGTGTGCATTACCAAGCAGCCAGAGGTGCCTCGATATAGTTCTGAGCAGCTCTAGTGTATCCTCTGGTGGGTTATAACAATATAAACCACATTTCTGCTAATTACCCCCAGTGGTTAGCCCAAACCACTGTTGATGTATGGAGGCGGGATACCAGTGAGCAATATGGAGCAGAGGGGCATATTTACAAGCCCCTATCGCCACCATAACGTCACTCTTAGTGACGTTGTGGTGGCGATATAGGCTTCGCCTTATTTACAAGGTGGTGTTAAGCCACTTAACGTGGCTTAACGCTGCCTTGTAAATAAGGTGCCCTTTCACGCTATGCTTAGCGTGAAAGGGGAGGGCAATGGGTGTTGCTGTGGGCGTACCACCGCAACACCCATTGATTTTGACGCTGCCCCATATTTACAAGGGCAGCGTAAATTGGGGCAGCGTCAAAATTAAGACCAGGGAAAACCTGGTCTTACCTTGGGTAAATGAGGAGACATTTTTATTTTCTCCTTGTTTATGCTGTTTCCATGTGTGCTGCATTGTGCAGCACACATGGAAACAGCAAAACGCCAATGATTGTTTGTGTGTAGGAAGGTGTCCCTCCATGCACATAATCAATCATTTAAAAAAAATCACTTTTTGCAACTTCTATGTGTGCTGCATTGAGCAGCACACATAGAAGTTACAAAACAGCATTTAAAGATTGTTTATGTGCAGTAAGGGACACCTTCCTGCTCATAAACAATCTTTGCCTGCATGCAGACACCCTTGCACTATGGAGCAAGGGTGCCTACGTTGGCGCGTGGCAGCTAAATATAGCGCCAGCGCAGGGAGAAACGCAGAGCTGCACCATATTCTTATAAATATGGTGCAGTCCTGCATTTCTAAAGTGACGGAGCATGTCGTTAGCCTTCTTAGCTTAACCACACGCTTCGCCACTTAACCTGCAAATATGCCCTTTAGGTTTAGAGCAGCTGGGGAAAGATCCAAAGGGATTTTTTTCCGACTTTATCAGGTCCCATCTGTGGGTCACAGGGAAGGCAGAGGCTACTGGGCCCCAACCAAAGTGGTTGCTGTTGCTTGCTACTGAGGCCCTGTGGTCCACCCTACTACAGCTCTGCAAAAACTGGGCAACATACACCCTTTATGCACTTGACTCTCAAGATAAGAAGGATGTGCAGTCATTGGCTTCTCAGGAAGAAAGTGTAGGGGACCAGAGCTCAGACCTCAATAATCAACCAACAGACACGATAGTGTATTGTCCAGCCCAGTGCGTATGTTTTAGTTAAAAGAAAGTACTTTGATCTCGCAACAAAAGTAAATACTAAACCGTTCAAATGGACTGCAGTTAGAGTTATAACCTGTTAGGCAAAGCGCATCTTTCTGGTATTTTGTCTCTCTGCAATATGAGGTATCTAATGACTACAGCCCTAGAGCGAAGATATTAATTAGGCTCAGATGAAGATTACTTCAAAGATGCTAGTGAACAAATGTGCAATTCAGTTCATATATCGTTAGCTCTTGTGATTACATGGCAAAAAAGTCCTAAGTCTAATATCCAGACAGCAGGCTGCACATTCTAGTTGCTTGTACCAGTTGCAGGCTAAGCCCTGTTGGAAAACGAGGCAGCATCTGTGAGGCCTGCACAAATAACATGACTACATTTGTCCTTCACTGGGAACCAAACACCCAATTGTAGCGCCTGACTCTCAGAGGGTAGCGTTGCAGAGCAGTCTGAGGCTTACTCAAGGGAGGTGGTGTGGGCTAGTAATCGCCATTTGCAGGTGCGCAAAAATAACACTCAATAATTGATTGTCCAGTCTGTACTTTGCTTTATAAAAGTAAGAGTACATTTATTAAACACCCACACTACTCAATACTATGCACCAATTTACAAATATACATAAGCTGTTGGAATTACTTTGTGACATTGCATAACATCTCCACCCCTCCGCAGGGGGAGGTGGGGTCTAGTACCACCACTCCCATGTATGCACATCAACTTGCCCCAATGCAGTTAGTTGAACATAACCTGGAGCGAGGGCCCTGCGCACTGGCACCATCCCAGTGGCGACCCACACCATTACCTCAAAAAGCATTAAAAAGGGGTAATCCTGCCTTGGTGACACATGACCCTGACTGAGCATCTCCTACTGACCATAAAGTAAGCACCTCTATATCTGAAGGGCTAGCAGTCTGGGGTCATCACCTAAGCGTAGCAGCAAGAATCCATGTTTACGCACACTTTAGAATGACAGTACTCATCACCATGGTTGATCATTTGAATGCATTGCAATTACAGCCCCTAACGCATCACAGATGAAATCACAGGATTACGCATATACAGCCAGACACCCTAGCAGGACTGTCTGGCAACATAACTCCACTTGGCTTATGACATCTCCTTACACATGTGACTTACAGTCCCTTCAAAAGAAGTACTCCTGGCAACTACACTTCTCCTGCAGTGCGCCTCTTCACTTTAAAAGGAATCACAGGTAAAAGCCTGGGATTACGTATATACAGCCAGACCCCCTAGCAGGAAGTTCCAGCAACCTAACTCCATTTAGCTTAACATCACCTTACACAGGTACTTCACTTTACACATGTGACTTTCAGTCCACCTAAAAAGAAATAACCACTAGTAAATGCATTTCGGTGCAATTAAACCACTTCAACTCCAGGGGATGCACTTCTCCACACATCCGCAACTCAGCCCTTCACTTCATGATGCACTTCTCCACACACCCTCATCTGTAGAACAAAAGTTCCAGCCTAGAAGGTGTTTAAATGCTAGCTGAGCCCTTGAGGGGTAGTTTCCTTTAGGTCCCCATGACACTGAGGGTGGGACTTTTCTTCGTGCTGGGGGGGGGGGGGAGGGGGGAAGACTGCGCTTCTCCAGCAGCTCCCCCTGCACCTTTTCACAAGTGAGGGTGACCCCCCTCCTCTGGGGGCCACAAAGCACCAAAACAGCAGATTTCCAAATGCCTGGCAAGGCATTATGGGGCGCTTCATGCTCCTCTTTACCAGCCCCAGCCACTGGGAACACTCTCCTCCACCCTCGGGGTCTCTGAGAGGGTGGATTCATGAGGGAGCTGTCTTCACTGGCTCCCTGGGCCAGCCTTTCGCCTGGCTGTGCTCCCTGGCCTCTCTTCTCCCTGCGAAGAGGCCACTGCTCCAGCGCACCGGTCCTGGGCTCTTCTTCTGGTGCTGTTAGGGTCCTGGGGGCAGTCAGGGGGTCTCTCCTTCCAACTGCCCATTGCGCCAGGCTCCAGCACCTTCAGCCTCAGCCACTGAGAACACTCTCCTCTGCCCTCTGGGTCTCTGAGAGGGTGGATTCAGCAGGGAACTGTCTTCACTGGCTCCCTGCGCCAGCCTTTCGCCTGGCTCTCCTCCTTGGCCTCTCTTCTCCCAGCGCAGAGGCCACTGCTCCTGCGCACCGGTCCTGGGCTCTTCTTCTGGTGCTGTTAGGGTCCTGGGGGCAGTCAGGGGGTCTCTCCTTCCAACTGCCCATTGCGCCAGGCTCCAGCACCTTCAGCCTCAGCAGACCACACCCCAGAGAGAGCTTCTCTTCCTGTGCAAGCACTTTTTAAAAGTTGAGTAGGGGGCAGGCAGGAAGTCTCTGTTGGTCCTATCAAACAGCGACACATCACTTCCCTGCCCCTGCTCCCTCCTTCTTGTCCAGCCTCTGGGTTTGTTCAAAATGGCGTCATCCAGTGTCTCAGGCCACATGTCTCGGAAGCCCCTTCCGCCCACGGTGCCTTCCCTCCTTGGTGCAGCCTGGTGCCTGGCACCCAGCGACAGCGGTTGATGGATTGGCCTGTAGCCCCACCCATCTTCTCTTCGTGGAGAGTCGGCCCTAGCTTGTGGAAGAAAGGTTTTCAATCCATCCAGCTGAGGTCAGCCCTCAGCCTGGGTCTGGTATTGGCTGGCTCAGAGAAATATGACAGTTCTGGATGACCCAAAAGCAGTGCAAATATGATTGTGGACTCTGCAGAATACTTCTTTTCACATTCGCTACACTGGACTTAAGTGCGTGTCTGGAATCTGTAAACCTAATGGAAGTTAATCTATACATGGGCCCCACATTCCCATAGGGGAATAATGAAGTGAAAACACAGTAAAACACACTGACTTTCCCTGGAATGTTTCTTTCCAGTGTATAAAGCCTATTTCATGTCACCACCCAATACTGCATAAGTCCTGCCACACCATTCACTTTGTAGCTGCTCCTGGACTGCGCACACTAGGAATCTCCCCTGCGCAGCCCGTACATGTGTGCACATGTATGTACACATGTGTCTGCAAATAACCAGCCCGGTGTCCCTTACTCCAGCTGCTGTGCAGTGGCCTGGTCAAGCCAGGGGAACACCAGTAAAATCCCCATGCAGTCTCTTACATCCTGAGTTCACTGTGGGTGAGTCCCAACTTATGAGGCTCCCCCCACAGTAAAAGCTCAACAATTAGGTGCTCAAAAAGCGAAAAATCCGGGCGGCCCAGAGTGTCAGAACCACCTTCTAACAAGCCCAACCTTTACCTATTAGTTGGCATTGCAGTTCTAACAGCATGGCATCTGTGGTTCACATAGCCAACCCCGTAACAGCATCTTCACTTCTGCTGGGGCATGTCCTGACCTCACGTTGGAACAGGGACCGCAGGATGAAGTTAGCATGGTAGGCCTGCACAGCGGCACTCATCTTCAGTGGTGGCAGGCTGCTTGGCTGTATGCTGACAGGTGCTAAGGTATGGAAGACACCGTACCACGCTATGAAATTCAATCACTTGCTTGGGTATCCAGGTGCCAGCAGGTCGTGGAGGCTTATTCGAACAGCTAGGTTTTGAGAGCCATTCAGAATTCCGGAGTGAGGTGATGATCCAGAGTTGCGTAGGGAGGCTGTTCCGGGTCTTTGCTGCAATGTGGGATAAGGAGCATACTCCACTTCTACTTCGGTAGATGCAGGGAGTACGGGCAAGTGAGAAGGAGACAGCGCGCAGTTTTTTCAACAGTTAGTGGAAGTTCAGTCAGTGGTTAATGTAGGCAGCCTTTGTCGAGCATTTTCAGAAACATTGTCCCTAATTAAAGTTGTGCATATATTCAGTGTGATGGACTCGCCCTCTGCTTTCCAACAGGTTATGCTGCATCCAGATTCTAGACCTTTGACATCGTTTGTGACCCCTCTGGGAGCATTTTGGTTCATTCGCATACCTTTTGGTCTTTCTTCAGCTGCAGCATGTTTTCAGAGGGTCATGAAGAAGCTGTCTGATGGTTTGAATAGAGTCTTATTGTTTCAGGGTGACATACTAGTTAATGGAAAAAATCAGCTGCAGCATAATGAGGTTTAAGGAATGTGTTGGAGCAGTTGCAAGATGCAGGACTGGTCATAAAAAACGAGAAATGTAAATTCAACTGTAGATTATTTAGGTCAAACTGTTCCAGGTAAGGGCATAAGTCCTAAAATTGACCTGGCAAACAGCATAATTTAGGCTCCTAAACAGAGAACAAAGACCAGATACATTCATTTCTGGAGTTGGCAGAATGTTTTTCAAAAGTCATTAAAAATGTCACCAGTATTTCTCAACTTTTGAGAGTGCTTTTAAAAAAAAGGGTTCTCAGTACGATTGGACTGAAGAGCGTGATCAAGCTTTCGAAAGCATCAAGGAAGCATTGGAAAATATATTGTATTAGCTAGTCACAATTAAAAATCATTTACACTCTTAATCATGTGCCGAACCTTGAACTAAAAAAAGTCTCACCTCAGCACAGTACAAGGCCATAGTGAGAACCCCAGTGTTATCCACCCAGCATGTAGTATATTTGTCATATTGTTATGAACAATATTGTACAGCCGTCCAAATGTGTAATAGTATCTTTATACACATCTGTAATGATAATTTATGGATAAATGCTGAATTAATCTGAAAATCATAGCTCATTGTTTGTTGCAATTTCTAGCTTTAGGCCCCTTTCGCATTGTGCTTAGGGATTTAGGGCTATGCATTGCTTTTGATGTAGATCACGTTTGAATCTGACATATGTATAATGCCAGTACATTATAATCATCTTAGATTTAAATTGTTCTACAGATATAAATGTGCCTCCAGAGGCCAGATCACCCAATTCTGCCAGGTCAGTCAAAATAAAGGACATTAAAAAAGCAGATTCATGTGTAATGATGCAACTCATAGTATTCAAGAAGCCAATTGTAGGAACATATGAATAATAACAGTCAAATGCATTAAACAATCACAAAAAGAATCCAAACTGTGGCGTCTAGTGAGTTTACTTTGTTTGTGTGTCCCAACCACAATGTTGACAATGTTGACTACTGTGTCAGAACAAAAACATTTGACATTGAATGGTACTTCTTCAAACTAAGCTAATGCAGCTCCTAGGCACAGCATTCACATTCCAATTATCTAAATATAAACTACAGTTTTGTGTTACTGTGTTCCTTTTAATCAAGCAATACATTTTAAAATCAGTGCTACTATATACTGTGGGGCCTGATCCTGGCTTTCCTGGTTTTCTCCAGGGCCCTACCGCTTTCAGCAGGATACCATGTTCACCTACTTCACGTGGTAAGATAATTTAAAACCCAAACATATTGCTTGTCTTTCACTGCTCACTGTGTTCATCCATGCATTCTCTCTTAGAACATCACATCATTATTGAGCATGTAAGGGCAAAAGATGCAAACCTAACAAACCAAAGGCTGAATTGGATCAACTAATTAATTGATGACATACAGTCTGGATGAACATAATGAAGTCAGTAGCAAGTCCTAAAAAGGCATTCATTATTTTTCTTTTCCTCTAATTACAACCTGCCGAGCGATCTAAAACATATATTTCCAAACCCAAGACCATGACAGACCTCACTCACTCACCCACATCAATGCTTGGTTGTAAAGCGAAAACTTGTATTAGTCATTTCTTAAACTTACGAGAAAATAAAAGGCGGACAGAATTTTTTTTAAAGATATTACATTGCATGATTATGCATGTTTGATGAGATACTGTATTTGGCAGTGAAGTTTAAAAATCTAACTATCATTAAAGTACACACCTTTGCACGGAGTACTTAAAAAAATCGAGCATAATAATGAATTTAAAATAAACACATCAATAAAGTAAACGCGTGTTCTCACAAGACTATCACTGCTCTCAATGCTTGTAGCACATGCAGTTAACTAACAGGGAAAACAATGCAACATTACCTTGAACCAGGACAATTTTGAGCACATATTTCATTTAAAAAACTGAAAATGGGTTTCGTGCAAAACTGCGTTGCAAGCACACTTTCTTGCTTCTAATGTCCTACACAATTTTAAATAACTCTTTACACCATGTTTATTTTATAACTAATGTTTTCTTTAGCCGAACAAACTGATGAAACACCATTGAAAATAGCCCACAAATTATTTAATGCCAGTATGTTAACAAACCTTGGCGTTGGCTATCAGCCTTTTGGCTTTTCCAATGCTTGTTTTATTTTGTCATTTTTTAACAAAACATTATTGTTGGGGAAGCTGAAAGGCGTTCATCAATCTGAAAAACAAAACACTCGCTAAAAGCACAAATATATTTTTTGATCTCATAAAGCACACATTGCGATAGTAGTCCCTGGTACTGAAGGGAATTTGTGCGTGGATGTGCTCCTTGTGAAGGTGCAGAATGGCGTGACTCACAGTGAAATAAGCCAATAGCTGAAATGGGCTGACCCATGACACCATGCTGTATTCTACAGGGGGTGGAACAAATGTGAATGACACAATAACAGACCAATGGATGAAGAGGGCTGGCTCTAAGTAGGTATATTACACATCTAATTATACTAAAACCATAAAGGCTTTGTCACTGCCAGGACTAAAAAATACCAAAAATTCATTTTTAAGCATGTTTAGTTATTTATTTGCCTTGCTTTTATCAGCAATTCAAAAACCACTTCCTTAGATTATACATTTCTTATAGCAGTTTAAGTCACAGGCCTCCGCTAATGAGGTCCGTGACACAATACATGCTACATAACAGATCTGCATATCCCTGCACATTTTATGTATTTGTTTTCATACAATGCATTGGAGAGCTCAGTTGGCACTATCTGGATTTCAAGGAAGGTACATCAGCATATACTAAATCTAAAAATGGATGGCTAAACATAAAACAAAAATGTATCAGCGAGATATGAGACTGTACATGGCACACTGATAATAGTACAGATGTCTAAAGTAAGGACATAGGACCCGATTACAAGATTGGCGGTCCGATCGACGGATGGCCAAACAGGCAGCATACCGAACGCCACATTTTGAGATGACCACCGGGGTTGCAGTGTGCTGGCGGCAGTCCTATGGCGGCAGCATGCTTAGACTCACAGAGTGAGCCTGTAAGCATTGCCGCTGCCTTACAGCGCCTGAAATGTCGTGTGCCAACTGCTGATATGCATCATGTTGTGCATGGCAAACAGTGCTCACACATCAGTGCAGGCATAGGGGAGCACAACATGTGCCCCCAGCCACACTTTACAATGGGCTACAACACCTGGGGTTTCTGTTTGGGGTCCCTGCCTTTTCAATGACATTTCCATGGCGTGGTCCCCGCCATGAAAAGGTCGTTGGAAATGCAACCTGAGATTCCAACGGCAGTGCCTACATCTGCACTGCCGCCATACCCCCCTGCTACCAGGCTCCCAACACCACACGTTCCACGATCCTGTCAGTGGTGGCGGTCTTGCAGCAGGCTTGAGGAGGTCCGACGGCCCTTCTCATAATAGGGTGGTCGGTCCAACAAGTAGGTGGCAGTTGGAACGCTACCACGGGTATGGCTGTCTTGGGACTGCCGTACTCGTAATCGGCTCCTTAGTTTAAGCAACTAGACAGAAGGAAACAAACCCACCCAGAGTTGGAGACAGAAAGAGACAATGAGACAGAGTGAGGGAAACAGTGAGAGAGGGAGAGAGGGAGAGAAAGAGAAAGGGGCTAGAGATAGTGGTTGAAGGGATGCAGAAGCATACCACTATTAGAAATAATGATATTAATTTTGGATTAACTCGCCTACCAGTCTTCAAGAATCTGTTAACAACCATGCTCAATGAGGCATACAATTGTCCAGCATGTGTCCCCCCCAGACTAGGGTGACCAGACGTCCCGGATTTCCCCGGACAGTCCTGGTTTTAAGAGGACTGTCCCAGTGTCCCGACACTTTTCCTAATTTTCAAGAAATGTCCCGTTTTTTAGGAATAACATAAAGTAATCCTGCTAAGCAGAAATTTAACTTTTACTCTCCTTTCAAGAGATGCCTCTAAAGTGATTAAACTTTTTATCTGCCTTTTCAGGCAACATAGGAGGAGGTCAGCTGCCTGCGCACAGCAGAGGAAAAACAGAGCAGGGGGGGTCCTCAGGGTGGAGGACCTGCCACAGCTTTTATTTAAGGTAGCCTTGTAAATGCGTGTGCATATATATATATATATACATTCGCAAAGACATTTGATTCGTTCAAAAAGACCAACATATCGGCACATTTGCAGCCTGTGCCACAGAATGTAAATCCTATAGTCCAATCATCATCCTCTCTATCAGATTTGAGCTCTATACCTGGCAGCGAATCTGAGAATGAACAAGCTACCACCAGCTCACGATTGGGGTTTACAAAATGTTCCCTGGGCCAAGAGGTGGACTGTCTGCGCCAAGATCGCAGACAGACTCTCAGACCTCGGGTGTCGAACCGAAAAACAGACAAAGAGCAAACATTAAATGCCGTGAGCGCAGAGAATGCCGCAAGAACAGACAGCGGGGACAAACCAAATTTCAAGAAGTCACAGAGGAAATGGAATCGGAAATGATTCCTCTGTTTAATGACTCTCTTTCCATCATCAATCTTTCTGATATGCACCTCACTACCTCTGAAAACAAAATCCTATCATTAGGATTATCTTTTTGTCCACCCAACATCTTTAACTACACGCAGACCCGCATTGATCTGTACAAATACATTTGCAAATTGACACTTAGGAAGTTCCACCTGTTGAATACACCCAAACGCGCAACTCCAGATACAACCACAGTTGTTAACTTGAGTCCATCTTGAACAACAGTAGGGGAATATGAGTTACTTTGTGACTTACAGGACTTACATAGGGAAGGCACATTAGACGAAACACCCATTGAGTACAATTTGCAGCCAAGACTGGATATGCCTGGATGTTCCGGTTTTAAACCCAAGTCTAAATTCAATCCCATCATGGTACATGATAACATTGACATCTATAATGATTTGGTAATTACCCAACTTAAAAAACTGCATATCTCGACCCTGCAGGCTCAACAGAAATGACAGAGACAGAACAACTGCTTTGGTAGTTTAATGAAAAAATTGCAAAGCAATGACAATGTGGTAATTCGACAATCGGACAAGGGGGGCAATATTGTCCTCTGGCCCAGATCAATGTACATGGCAGAGGCTCTCCATCATCTAAACGATCGTCAATGTTACAGACGGGGTGATTGGCAATCAGTCAATAGGGCTTGGAATGAACTCAATGCCAAGCTGCTATCATGGAAGAGCATGGGTTTACGCAGTGGTGATGAGTTTAAGTTGTTAAAAACCAACCATCCGGTCATTCCTGGTTTTGTTTTATTCCTAAAGTGCACAAGGACTCAGCTAAACCTCCGGGGAGACCTATCATCTCCGCAAGAAACAGCATGATGGAAAATGTTTCACGGTATATTGATTTTTTCCTCCAGGAACATGTCAAGAACCTACCCTCTTATTTGCAGGATACGGGGAATTTTTTGAGGAAAATAGAAACTGTAACCTGGCAGGATGATTATCTACTAATAACGCTGGATGTCACTGCCCTGTATACCAGCATCCATCATTTGGATGGAATTAGGGCAGTAGAACACTATTTGCGGACTAAATCTGTTCACATGTTGCAACACAGTAAAATCCTGATTGATATGATTCAGACATGTTTGAATAACAACTATTTTCTTTTCCAAAGCCAGGTGTTTCAACAAATGAGAGGCGTGGCTATGGGGGCTTGCTTCTCCCCCAGTTACGCTTGTTTACATATGGGACTGTGGGAGGAGCAGGTCCTCAGGACCCGCTTCGGCTATGCTATGGACAATCATATAGTAGCCTGGTATCGTTATATAGACGATTTTTTTATAATCTGGAGGGGGTCTGAATCAACAGCCAATGTGTTCATTGAAGAAATTAATGTGAACAACCTTAATCTTGAATTCACGGCACATGTGAGCAAAGCTTCTGTGAATTTTTTAGATGTAGAAGTGTTTATCAAAGACAATCACCTAGTGACCAGATTACATCGTAAGGTCACGGCAGGTAATACAGTTCTGCATGCTTCCAGCCACCACCCTGACCATCTGATACGCTGTA
Source organism: Triturus cristatus (assembly GCF_964204655.1). NCBI lineage: Eukaryota > Metazoa > Chordata > Amphibia > Caudata > Salamandridae > Triturus > Triturus cristatus. The sequence goes on from NC_140585.1 coordinate 502,096,869, forward strand.
TCCCCTATGGGGAAATGCTGCGCATCAGATGGATCTGCAGTATGGACACTGATTATGTGGAGGCCCAATTGAAGAGTAGGCAACGCTTCTTAGCCAGAAGATACACCGCTAAAATGCTTGACATAGCGGTGAAGAAAGCTAATTCCATCTCTCGCTCTGCAGCACTAGAATACAGTTCCGTTTCTATTGCATCATCCGAATCTTCTAGTTCCAACCTAGAGCCACTGAGGCTAATCACCACCTACAACCGGCAACATAACAAATTGCGCATGATCTTCTATAGAAATTGGCCGGTTGTTCGTAACGATCCAATATTGGGTGATTTGTTGCCTAAATCCCCGGCTATCACATTTCGTAGGGCTCGCTCCATGAATGACATGCTGGTGAAGAGCAGCCCAGAAATCAACACAAGTAATTTGTGGTTACAGAGCTCTAAAGGTTTCATCAAGTGTGCTAGTTGTAAAGCTTGCAAATTGGGTAGGAACAAGACAACATACAATATTCCTTTCAGTAACGTTCCTGTTAAGATATCGAAAAAATTGATGTGTAAAACTGAATATGCCGTGTATGTGCTGGAGTGTGCGTGTGGCCTGCAATATTTTGGTAGTACCAAGTTGCAGGTTCACAAACGCATTCTCCTGCACATGCGGGCTATCAGCAACAACGACGCAACTTACCCAGTTGCCAGACATTTTAAAGAGATCCACGGCAGCTGTTTAGACTCTTTGAGTTATTTTGTAGTGGATGCAGTCCCACGGCTAAGCCGGGGGGTGACCGTAAGTCCCAGCTTAGGCAGTTGGAGACCAGGTACATTCTTGAGCTGGATTCCAGAACCCCCAATGGCCTTAATTCGAGTGAGGATCTTTTTGCCTGTCTATAATTTCATTCAGTACCCCATCAGGCAGTTGACTGTAACGGCACGACATCTTTAGAATTGGGTCATATCCCGCATTCATATATGGTTGAAGCGTGGGTTGTCCATTTCAGCCGCTGTTTTTTTGTATATATTTTTAGCACAGATTACTAGTATTTTAGTTATCTCCATTCCAAAATCACCTCACTCCTCCCCCCTTTTTTTTTTACACTTCACTGGTTCGTGACCTTTTAGGGCAGATTAGATGTGTGATCAACAAGGCTTTTGGTATCATATCATCGCAGCTTTTAGATTATGGTTTAAATATTTATGAAATAATAGATATTTATCAATGCTCTCCCAGAGACTTAGTAATCTTGTTCCTTTAACTAGAAAGTTGTATGATTTTTACAATCAAGATGGTTGATATTAATTTTCTTCCAGTAAAAGATTCCAGGTCTAGTATGTGGGGAGACTTAGGGAAACTGTCATTATTTAATGTATGTTTTTTTCTATTTTAATTTCTCTGAGTGCGATGAGATTGTAGGCCAGATACTCTGATGACAATCTTGGCAAATTGTGTGTTAATATTGGGGTCTCCGAGAACAATAATTGTGGTGTTGTTGCTGCTTCATTAGGAACAATATTGCAGCAGAACTGTTTGCTAAAAGATGTGATTGCATTGCACTTTAGCATGTTATACATTATTTAGTTGTTACCTCATTACGGGGAACATTTCTGAAATTTGCACCTTGCCCAGTTTGCACATTTGCTCAATATTGCTGCTATCACACTGAGTAACTGATATATTGTATTTTTCACAGTCTATGCATTGGCTAAACGGTATTATGTAAAAAAACATCTAGCATTATTATTCTAATTGAATACCATTTTTGTCCATATGGACTGTCAATTTTGATGAACTTGGCATATTCTGTATTTTGCAATTTTGCACAATTGTTTTTTGCACACTTTGCGCCGAAATCGATAACAGTTGTATCAACATTTTAAATCCTTGCAGTCACTGAGTTCGGATTGAGATCTCATGGCTATATATATATTTTTTTTCTATATCTATTGGCCCGACTGTCACGTGTTATGAATACTTGCACTTTAAATTTCTTGGCTTCTACCACATGCGTCATGTGATCAAGGCCTCCGTGTTGAGGCCGAAACGCGTCATGGCGGTGCGTGGGGCACCCATGGTGAAATAAAACTACCTTGCACCGAATGGACTTGGGTCCGTTTTCGTCTTTCCAGTGATTGTGGCAGCAGTTGACGAAGTTCTTTTCATATATATATATATATATATATATATATATATATATATATATATATATATATATATATATATATATATATATATATATATATATATATATATATACACACACACATGCATTTACATTTGCATGGATATGCAAAAACCGGGACAGGCCTGACATGAAATTAACATGAAAGACTTTAGTCCTACTTTTATATCTAACCTGTCCCGGTTTTTGATTCTCAATATCTGGTCACCTTACCCCAGACAGTTGTATGACATTAGCACGCATGCATTTAGAATGCATGCCTTTGCCATGCATCAATTACAACGCAATGCCTTTACCACACATGCCTCTACCACACATCAATTACTTTGCAATGCCTTTACGACGTAAGCCTTTACCACACATGACTTTACAATGCAAGGTAAGCATTTGTAAGGTACGTGAAATCCCAATATGTGTACATATATATATATATATATATATATATATATTAAAAGCTCCCCTATCATACATACGGGATACTACAGATTTTTTTAAAACAAATGCAGGATTTCCATTGGCAAAAAGACTACTTATTGATATCAATGGATGTCTCTAATCTGTACACCTCAATACACCATCACAATGGAATAGGAGCACTTGAACACTTTCTTGGCACCAGACCCACTGAATTTTATGCTCATAACATGATGCTGATAGATCTTACAAAATTCTGTTTGGAAAATAATTATTTCTTATTCCAGCAACAGGTCTATCATCAAGTAAGGGGCGTAGCAATGGGGGCGAGCTTTTCGCCAAGCTGTGCCTGCCTCCACATGGGATGGTGGGAGGAGAAGATTTTAAAAACACTGTATGAGAACATAATGGCGAATAATGTGATAAAATGTGTTTGTTTTATCGATGATCTGTACGTGGTTTGGAGGGGTGACAGACACAGTGCAGAAGAGTTTATAACCAAACTAAACTGCAACCATATAAACCTGCACTTCACTTATAACATCAGTGAAAGCTCCATCTGCTTCCTAGATGTAGAAGTTTATGTGGTAGATGGTAGGTTAGAAATCAAATTACATTGGAAACCTACAGCAGGAAACACGATTTTACACTCGAGCAGCTTCCACCCCAGACACACTATCTGCAGCATCCCATATGGAGAAATTCTGCGAATGTGCAGAATATACAGCAATGAGGAAGATCTATTAACAGCACAGGAGGAATGTAAAAACCGCTTCCTGGCCAGAGGCTACTCACAACACACCATTGAGGAAGCAATACACCGCACTACGGAATTGTCACGAGAAGACCTATTGCTAAAACCATCAGGCAGAAAAAAGAAAGGGACAAATGAAACAGGAACTATTGAAAACAACCCTAGGTTGATTCTAACATATAATAAATAAAAAGATGATTTGAGGAAAATCATCAAAAAGAATTCGAACTTAGTGCGTAGTGATCAGATCATTGGAGATAAGCTTCCAACTACTCCAGTGATCACATTCAGAAAGGCTCCCAGCACAAGTGATTTTCTAGTCAGTAGTAGTCCTAAAATTCGGACTGAAGCCAATTGGATGATAGACCAAAAGAGTTTGTCCGGTGTACAGTATGTAAGGCATGTAAACATGGAGTGAGTAAAACCTCCTATTGCACTCCTTTCAGGGTTGGGCCCGTTAAAATTGACAAGTTTCTAACATGCAAATCTGAATTTGTTGTTTACGTGCTGGAGTGCTCTTGTGAACTGTGGTATATAGGCAGCACAAAACTGCAGGTCCACAAGAGAATTCTCCAGCCCCTTCTAGCCATAAATAATTTGGATACTACATAGCCGGTGGCCCGGCATTTTAAAGAGGTCCATGCCAACAATCTGGACCATTTAAAATATTATATGGTGGATGCTGTTCCACCACTAAGACGAGGAGGCAACAGAGAAGCAATACTTAGAAGGTTGGAAACCAGGCTCATCCTAGAATTCGATAGCAAAAGCCCACATGGGCTGAACACTACCGAAGACTTGTACACTTGGCTATAGATCAATCTAGCAATACATATCAGTTCAGGCTATAAGAAAACTGAAACATACCTGATTTTGGAGTTTAATAAGCTGCTCCCTCTTCAGACATAAAACTCCCCCCCTCTCTTTCCTTGTTTTATTGTGAACCAGGGTTCGCATTTGGAAAAATAATTATTTTATCTATTTGCACTTTAAGGCACTTTTTGAACTTTATTTGCATGGGTATCATATGAGAGCAGTAAAAAAACATGCAAATTAACACGGTTTTTGTAACTTTGCACATATTTATGCATTGTTCAAGTAGCTGTGTATAGGCCCACATGGGCAATATACTCATATGTATGATTTTGACATGACTGTTCCTAGCAACATCTGCCAAAAAGACATTTGAGAATAAGGCAATAATCTGAATATGTTACACAGATTAGGTGTGACCTGTTTAGTTACAGGTGCATTTAGTATACATGCCAAAAGTCTTTGGGGATTTTTTTTTGTTTATAAAGTAATCATCACCTGACTGTATTTATACAAAAATAATTTTGCGTAATTTGCTCAGGGTTTTAAAAAATTCATAAAATTTTGCATTAAGATTTTATGATAATTTCGAATCGTGTATATATTGGGTATGTATACAAAAACAAAGTGTATTTTATACATGAATTTAATAACAACATCTATGGATCAGTTCTATGTCAAAATGCACTTATTCTGCAAAAACTTGAAATGCTTTAATTGTGTAAATCAAAATTCAGACGGGTAGTCTGTTTTCTGTATTTATGAAGTTTACATACACTGGGCACTTTAAATGGGGGGGGCAACGTCAGCATGTCATGTGATCAAGGCCCCTGGTGGGTTGAAACGTGTCATGGCGGCATAGCACGAAAGAATAAAACAAATTTGCACAAAATTAGGCGGAGTCCGTTCCCTTTCTGGTTCTGGGTACAGGGAACCGGCCAAGAAAAGGAGTATTGACCATATACATATATATATATATACCCCTCAGACCACACGCACCCTTAAACCAACTGAAACAGCGAGCACAGCTGAAACAAACTCAATTAAATACAAATTTAAAATACTAGAGAAGAAAATGCGCGCAGAACAAAGTAAATGGTGGGAGTCACGCTCATTACAACGATATATTGAAGTGGGGAGAATACCACGAGGCTTGCGCATACTACTGCCCCCACATATGAAGATCCAAACCCCGATCTCATGCGCGAATGGGCTGAATGTAATCTCGACTCCTCCCGGAAGCTCACACTTATCCTAATAAAATATGCAGACATAGATCGAGCCAGGTTATTGAATGAAATCGATGAAATTAACGATGATCTTGATAAAATCACCACTACTGAGGAAATTACTAAACTACGTAAAGAGATGCTTATAAGGCTTAAGAAAGAGGAAGACAAAATCAAAGAACGCAAGGCCACGAAATTCATAAGGGACAAAAATGATTACGAATTAGGCCAAATCTTCACTTTCGTTAAAAAGTACGATGCCCTCAGAGTCTCTAAAAATAAAACAACAATAAAACAACAATAGCTGCATCCAAAGTGAATATTGAAATGACTCATTCGGATCTCAGCTCGGCAGCAGGGAGTGACTCAGAATCCGAAATGCGAGTACTTGAATCTACACCTGCACAAAATAAACCCTCCCCAGGGGAAGAATTGAATTTTTTGTGCGAAGAGAGGAGAGCAACTCTCAGACCAAGGGCGCAAAAAAACTTCTCAGGACCAACGCCTACTTCAAACGAAGGCAAAGGCGGAAAGCGAACAGAAGACGCCGGCAACAAGTGGAGGGGTCGAGGTTATTGGAAACGAAAATAAATATAACCAATAAGAATAACAACACGATCATTAACCTCTCGAAAATTGAACTATGCCCTGAAGAGATTGAAATCCTAAGCTTAGGCCTCTCTTACTGCCCATCGAAAAACTTTGACTACGCATCCACAAGAATGGATATTTACAAAAGGGTGAGAAAACTAAAACTGAAGAAATTCCACATGCTTAGGGGTTCAGAGGAAAACAACAGTAATCAAATGTTGAGTAGTCATCAAACACATCAAGATAACATCAATGATACGAACCTCTCGCTAACCCAGGAGTTACAAGATTTGTGGGATGGTAGAGAAACCCCCAAATCCTCACAGCAACCCGATAATGATATGACACAAACATCGTCTACAAAGACTGCATTGACGCACTTCAAACCTAAATCCACCTTTAATCCTATCACTTTGCATGATTCCATCGATGCATTCCACGAAGCAGTGACAACCAAAATTAAGAGGCTCAACAAGACAACCATGATGGCCAAGAGACAATATCGTGAGAAAGAAATCAAATACAATAACCTCATGACTAAACTTAAACTTAACAAAGAAACTGTGATCCGTAACAGTGATAAAGGGCTGTACCTTCGACTAAAGGTCCTATGGAAAAATGCATGGGGAAAACGCGTTTTGGGACCCCCTTTTTTCTCGGCCGCCGCTTGACGAATCACCCCGAGACTTTCAGGGTAGGAGCTGAGCGGAGTGCCCCATTAGTTTTGAAAATTTCGCGAGGATTCGTCAACCGGCGCCAAAGTTATTCAAAATAGAATTTTCAGATTTCCTATGGAAACACGGTCCTAATTATAACTATCTACTGGTGACCGCCAGTAGATTATATATATATATATATATATATATATATATATATATATATATATATATATATATATATATATATATATATATATATATATAGCTGCATGGGTGAGTGAGTGGATGTGTGAGTGCTTGTATGGATGTATGGATGAGTGAATGGGTATGTAAGTGGTTTTGTGGGGGTGTGTGTGAATGATTGTATGGGTGAGTGAGCAGCTGTGTTGAAAGGCTATAGGGTTGAGTGAGTGGGTGTGTGAGTTACTATGTTGGCAAATAAGTGGGTGTGTGAGTAGCTGTAAGGGTGAGTGTGTGGTTGTATGAGTGGCTGTATGGATGAGTAAATGGTTGTGTGAGGGGCTGTATGAGTGAGTGAGTGAGTGCCTCTATGGAGGAGTAAGTGGGTATATGAGTACTGTTATGGGTCTGTAAGTGGGTGTGTGTGTGTAAGTGGTCATATGAGAGGTTCTGTGGAGTGTGAGTGGGTGTGTGAGTGGTTCTGTGGATGATGTTATCAGTGATGTCATTTGAGATGTCATCTGTGATGTCATCAGTGATGTTATTGACCATGTCATGAGTGATGTAATATGTGAGGTCATAAGCACTGCATTACAGGGGCATAAGCTATAGTTAACTCAGGTAACTATAACTGCTGAATTTCACTGGCTTTGTACAAGTGAAAACTGAGCCTAACTGTAATATCCTTGTAGCCTTTGTTTTTTTCAGTGAATTTCTAAGAGATTTTTAGATTTTATTTCCTAACTATAACGTCCCTGTAACCTTTGTTTTTTTCAGTGAATTTCTCCGTTTCAAAACTTTTTTATTCTAACTCTAACCTGTCACCTTTGAGAGTGGGTGTGTGAGTGCTTGTGTGAGTGTCTGTGTGGGTCTGTGAGTGGGTATGCGAGTACCTGTGTGAGTATGTGAGTGGATGTTTGAGTGCCTGTGTGCATCTGTGAGTGCCTGTGTGGGTCTGTGAGTGGGTATCTGAGTACCTGTATGAGTGTCTAAGTGGGTGTGTGAGTGCCTGCATGGGTCTGCGAGTGCCTGTGTGGGTGTGTGAGTGGGTGTATGAGTGCCTGTGTATGTCTGTAATTGAGTGTGTGAGTGGTGCTATGGATTTGGGGCATTTTCATATTTAGGATATTTAAACAGGAGAATCATGGACTCTGCTCTAACCAGGAGATGACAAGAAAGAAACCACTGATCACTGTCACTACACATCATATTGTGCTCCAATAGATCAACATTATTATGAATTTCATATCATTTTTAAATGTGGAATAAGAGGGGAAACACACTTGCTTTGCTTTCGCCAAGCCCAAGAAGATAAGATCGTTTGTGCTTTATTGAAGTAGAGCTTCAATTGTGGCACCTGTTAAATTTATATTTGTAAGTGGTTCCCGCTGAGGTTTAATTTCGATGAAATCAGCACCAGGGTCAGAATCAAACCTAATTTTTTCCATGAAAAGTTCCCGGTTTTGCAGAAAACGTCAACCCAACTGGAGTACTTTCATTTGGTTAATTAGTAGGTGCTACCTCTTTGGGTAAATGTTTCGTGCATATTCTATACTACAGCTATATAAAGGACCATTAGGTGTGCATAAAATTTCAGCAATGTGATTGTTCCTCAAGCGTCTTCATCCACAAATCTGTGATAATTTGAATCCTCGTCAAGAGAAGACGATGAGACTACAAAGAGGTGAATCTCCACCAAACAGGGGTACTTCCACTTAACTAAATAAATAAGTGCATCTTTGTTTGGTGGAGATGTCCTTGTATTCCCCTGCTTTAATAACATGTTACCAATATCTGCTGCAAACACGCTTGGGGACTGAAGATGTAGAATGCACATTTTTAAGTGTTTTTTTTGGTCCTCTGAGTGCCACCGAGGTGCACAGAAATAGTTGCAGTTGGTAATTCATACATTCCCTGAAAGAGACTTTAAATTTCCTAGAGGCATAATTGCAAAGATTATAATTCCTCCGGAGATGGAAAAACATTTATAACATCTGCTCATGTTAGCACTACCACCTGCTTCCGTAAAACGTCATTTCCCCCAGCATCCCTGCACACCCGGAGGCTAAACCTTCCTTTAGGCAGCTTTCTCCTGGAGATTCCAGAGATTTTCCAGAGCCACACTGTTGGATTAGCATCTGAAGATAGTTCTTCGCCCTTGCTTCCATCTTTCACATTGACGTTGCTCTGCACAGAGAGTCCCCCTGTGGTGCCCACTGAGTGCAGAGGGAGTCAATGAATGGCTGAGGGACTGAGCGAATCTCTCAGTCGAAAGTACAATGACAGCATTGGTGCATTGTGGATTTAGGAAGTCGTGCCAATGCAGCTTGTTCGCCACATCTCAGGCTCATCTAGAGCAGTGCAGTGAAACTATACAGACAGCACTGTGTATCCAGAAACTACACTGGACAGCAGAGACACTAAGCAACTCACAGAGAAAGCAGTGTGGAGCAGTTAAAAAACAATCAACCCCATAAAACAAGGGATCGGTGGCCTCGGTGTCCCCTCTACCTAAAATACTCACAGAGGACAGAGCAGGGGAACATTTCAACAAATGAATGTTACAGCAAATAGAATAATTCTACTAACACTAGAAAACAGCCACTGATGGAAAAAGCATGTGTGGATTCAGCATACATAATTATCTCTGTATACTTCATCATCTAATACCTGATTGATTTTTATTTCAGAGAAACGGTTATAACAGTAGATATCTGGAAGAGAGTGCACAATTTTAATATGCCATTATCATTCAGCTGGTCAGTGCAATAAGCTATCACCAATATAATGGAAGCCTTCCAAAATTTTGCATCATAACAGCAAATTCAACTTGCAGAAAAAAACAAGCACAAAAACTGAGCATCAATGATTGGTGAAAACATAGCTAACAAGCATTGGTAATGCATCGGTTTCACCTATGTAATGAATAAAGAGCAGTTTTCATCAATCATGGTCTGGGAGAAGGAAAGAACTCCCTGACAGATAACGCAGGAGTGGAGAGGGTGTGGTGCAGCGGCCAGAACTGCTGACTTGAGAGCTGGGGATCCCGGTTCGAGTCTCGATGGCGCTGCACAACATCCTGTGTTTCTATGCAAATCACTTAATCTCTCCGGGTGACAAAATATCATATCACATTTGTAGCCTGGAGTTGTAATCCTTTTGGACCCTAAGTAAGCAATAGTTGTTGTTTTCTTTTTTTGCAGCATTTTATATAGCGCGAACTTGACCCGAATCGGGTATCAGAGCGCTTTACATAGCACCAGTTATGTTACAAGAGGACACACATTCATTTTTGTTAGGCACGGGGAGATTAAGTGATTTGCCCAGAATCACAGGATGTTCAGCATCATTGCCGAGACTCGAACCCAGTTCCCCAGATTGGGGGTCGACCGCCCTAGCCGCTAGGCCAACTCCTGAAAAAGCTGTAACTTTGGATCTTCTGATCGCATTTTATTAAGGTAGGGATTCCTGTGCAGCATTACATCGAATGAGGCATCCATCAACCTAGCCCAGCTTTACTAGCCCATCCACCACAAGAATGCGTTGGGATTTTTGTGATCAATTCTACCTTTGTATGTTTTGCCCTGTTTTGTTTTCGATTGGAAGTCTGGAGTTCCGCATTCTGCTCTGCCTGAGGTCTACTAATTTTTGGGACGGCTCATGTGCTGAAGAATGTAAAGACAGGGGCGTGGCCAGCAACATGGCCGAGTAGCAGCGTTTCTCGTCGGCTCCTCCGGTCCTGACCAAATCCTGCTCTTTATCCAGTCCCCTGACGCCGTCTAAATATACAAATTATGATCGGATGCTGGGTTGAAGCTGAAACTGGCCCTATGAAGCAGTAGCGGGGGAGTTCGGCCGAGATTTAAACTTCTTTGACTCCTGATCGTGACCCGCACGGCGTTTCCCAAGATGGTGCCCACTGAAACGGACTGATGAGACGCGTCGACTCTGCAAGGAGTCCGCAATATGATGAGCGGCCCAGACGGTGAGGCAGAGGGTGAGCGCACTCTTGCGGATCACTGAGCTGCCACCTCACTGCGGTGTGAGACCTAAGTGCTGCCCAGGCAGTGACGTGGAGCGGAGTGTGTCCGACTGGCAGAGGTGCCGTCCCTGTCACCCTGAGGTGGAGCGGACCTGTCGGAAGGAAGCCGCAGGGGCTGTCTGGCTCTCCGCGTTCGGGCAAAGACGACAGGGGTGGCTTGAGAGGGAGGCCGCGACCCACTACGGCACCTGATTTCGAGCATGCACCTCTCTCCAGGTACCAGCGGCAGCAGGTGCGGGAGAGAAGCTGATCCGACCCTCATTACCCCTTGGGAATACCCACAGGAGTGGTGGCAACGCGGGCCGAGGGCTGCTGGTCTGAGGAGGTGGAGTGGGCTTAGGAGCCCAGGACAATTAGCAATAACTTGGAGGGCCCACAGTCGGATTCCTTTTCTCCCTTCCTCCCCGGGTTTCTCCTTGAGGAGTGTGGGCCACCGGGGTGAAGGGCGAGAGCGTGGCCGGGACAAAGACTCTGAGTGTGTGTAACAGCAACACCACAGACTAGCCTGGTTGGCATACAGCATACCGATCTATGTAGGAGCCACACATAGTCCTTCTGAGTTGATTTCCAAAGTGGCCACGCTGCCAGAGTCCAGCGCCTCATGATCCATGCAGGCCCTGTTTATTACGAGTTGAAGTGCCCGTCGCCTAGAGTCCTCACTGGACCTGGTACTGTCCTTGCCTTGGGAAAGGAGGCTGCAAGATACCTCAAACTCCAGACCGACATAACTAAAGAGAAAAGGTGGTGTGCGAGCCACCCTCTCCTGCGCTTCAGATACCACTCCTACGTCTGGTGGTCTGGCGACCCGTGGACTGGCGGGCTGCAGATGCTGATAGTGTGGCTGAGGGGACAACGCCTACCTGCAGCCGCCCCCTGATTCGTCTAAGATGGCTAGAGACAAGGAGCCTAGGTCATTGAGGCAGGGGAAGCTGGACCGGGTCACTAAGGTGTTCCCCACATCGATGAGGGCAGAGGGAGGTACCCCAGCTCTCCCAAATAACGCGGCCATATTGCAAGTGATCCACACATCTAGAGAGAGCCTGGAGGGGAAGATGGTGGAGATATGCTCTGAGGTCACACTGCTATGCCACGATGTAAGAAAAGTCTCAGAGAGAGTTACTGAAGCAGAACACCGCGTCTCTGAACTGGACCATACTATGTGCAAAGATGTGACAGGGCTTATGGCCACAATGAAAGAAGTGGCTTGGAGGGTCGATGACGCCGAAAACAAGACCCGCAGGAATAACCTCAGATTTATTGGCCTTCTGGAAGATGCAGAGCGTGCGGACCCAGGCCAGTTCCTCGTGACCTTTTTGAAGAATGTCCTCCCTGCCACGCAGTTTTCTACCTGTTTTGGCATTGAGGGGGCACATCGGATGCGAAATGTCCATCCACCACCGGGGACCCCTCCTTGCCCCTTGATTGCCTGTTTCTTAAACTTCTAAGATCGGAATTTAATACTCCATGAGCTTCGGAAAAAGGGAGAGGTCAAATACGAAAATTCACGAGTGATGGTATTCCCGGATTATTCACGTGATGTGAAAAAACAGAAACGTACTTTTGACCCAATCAAGGTGAAACTCAGAACACTCAGGATTCAGTACATGCTATTATTCCCTGCCAAGCTCAAGGTTATTTTTCAGGGTGCCACACAGTTCTTTCAGTCCCCAGAGGAAGCATGGTCCTGGATCGAGGAACGGCCCTCGCTAGGGCGTAAGCTGTCTCCGGCCAAGAACCTTTGGATGACAGGGTCCAAGTCAAGAACGACCCAAAGAGAAGCGGCAGAGACGAATGTTGAAGGTACGGAAACCCACCACTAGAACACCGCTGAGGCCCCTGAGACACGTGGAGGGCAGGCCGCAAATTTCAGATTCAGAGGATGACATGACTCTTGGGCCAGCTGCGCCTTTCTCGCGCTGGTCGAGTGAGTATATTACCACAGAACAATCAGAGAGAAAAGATTCGGCAGATGTAGACAGTGAGCCTCCATTGCTTGAGAGTATTCAGTGGTTGGAGGCTCCAGACCGAATCCTGACGGAAGCCAATATCCAGCAGCAACAACACCGTAGTAATGGCGAAAAGGACTGAGTTCCCGGGGCCAGACCGCCACCAACAGACAGTAAGACATTCTCGGGTCCTTGCAGACATTGCACATCTTTGGCCCGACTAGAGGGAAGTACAATGTGAGGTGTAATTAAATAATTACTTGAACTGAGGGGGGTGGGAGGATTACAGACCTCTTGGTAGATTACGCGTGCCACAGCTGTCATGTCATGTTGACGAGTTGGGGGGCGGTGTGGGTAATGGGAGGGTGGGGGGGGGGTGTGGGGCACAGTTAACTGTTTTGGGACGAGTCCGGTGAGGGGAGGGGGGATTGTTTTTCTCATTTAATACATATGGATACCGAGATTGCGAGGGGATTGAGGAATGATGTTTGTGCTCCTGGAGAGGGTTGGAACTGTGATGACTCGTTGGCTTTCTCACCATGGCTGAGAGTAGATACACAGTAATGGCATGCAATGTCAATGGGTTAGGCAACAAAGTAATACGTGGTTTAGTAGCTAGCTATCTTAAGAGACTTAAACCTGATATAGTCTTCTTACAAGAGATGCATTTGATGGGCTCTCATTGTTCCTTCCTGGGAAGATTTCAATATCTCACCTTGGCACATGCAGAGTTTACCAAAGGTTCTAGAGGGGTGGCGATTTTAATTTAAGAAATCTCCTTGCCCGGGTCTACCCATTGTTATGAAACAATGGGTAGACCCGGGCGGGACATACGTGGCAGTGCAGGGGACCTGGAATCATAAAAAACTTTTACTTATCAGTGTTTATGCTCCCCCACGATTGCAACAACGTACACTAGACAAATTGACTGCGCCACTACATTCCGAGTCCGATACACACGTTCTAGGAGACTTCAACGATGTGCTTGAACCTTCACTAGTCACGACCCGAGATACATGGACCCACACATCTAGCCAAATTTCAGGCTACCCTGGGACTGACTGACCTGTGGCGGCGCCATCATCCAACCATGAGAGCATATTCCTATTTCTCTGGGGCTCACAGGGTGTTTTCTCGACTTGATTATCTCTTAGCTCCAGCGGGTGAGATTGGAAATATCGATAAGGTGGAATATCTGGCTAGAGGCATTTCTGACCACTCGCAGCCCTTATTGACGGTGGCAGAAAGATGTAGAGATAGGGAAGTCCACTGGAGACTGAGCTCCTGGGGCCTGCAAGACCGGGCTGTGGCTGGAGAACTTCGGATAGACTCTGAACTATATTTTAAGGAAAATGACGGCTCAGTGCAATCTGCGGTCACCCGATGGGAGGCCTTTAAAGCAGTAATTCGCGATAGGGCACAAAATATGATTGCCCACAAAAAAAGACAAGAAACTCAAGAGATATAGGCCCTAGAATGTACTTTACTCAGTTTGGAGAATAGCGATCCCCCCTGCTATAGACAGCCTTACCCTCCACCAAATAGAAATAACAAAAAGAGAATATCAGGCGCGAGTCACGCAGGAGGTGAAGGCTCGCCAGTTAGCAGTTCAGCATCAACTATACGAAACAGGTGCAGAGCAGACAAGTTGCTCGCATGGTTGAGTAGAAAAGAAATAGAGGCGAGATAGGTGACAGCCATACAGGCCCGAGGTCACATATACACCACACCCAATGAAGCAAAACACAGGCGAGTGAAGTACAAATAACTCAGTACCTAGATGCAATTGAAACTTCCTCACTCTCCCAGGAGGAGAGAGATAGGCTAGATGAGAATTTGACAATCGAAGAAGTAACGGAGGCCATTGGCCGGCAGAAGTCAGGGAAAACCTCGAGCCCTAACGGTTTACAGGTGGAACTAAACAGCAGTCTGCTGGCCCGTATCTTTTGCGCATGTTCAACGCGTCGAAAGACGAAGGGATTCTCCCCAAAGATCTCTGAATGGCAACAGTGGTAGTGATTCATAAAACAGGGAGACCTCCAGAGGACTGCAGGTCCTCTCGACCCATATCGTAGCTCAATATTGAAACCAAAATATTGGCCAGTATTCTGGCGACGCGCCTTCTGGCAATTATTATCCCCCTAATACATAAAGACCAATCAGGTTTCATGCCGAAGTGGACCACACGTTTTAACCTAAGATGGTTGGCTAACTGGTTAGACACGGTCCACAATAGGGACAGCCCACACGTCCTCCTCTCACTTGATGCCGAAAAGGCATTCGATACTGTACACTGGCCTTTCATGCGATGTACTCTGGAGAAATTTGGATTTGGTCCAGTCTACCGGGAATGGCTGATACTCCTATATAATGCCCCTGAGGCGAACGTCCAGGTCAATGGGGTAATGACGACGAGCTGGCCTGTCCAGAGAGGTACTAGACAGGGATGTCCCCTGTGGCCCTTGTTGTTTGCCCTAATTCTAGAACAGTTGGCATGTGTCATTAGATCCTATCAGGGACTAGGCGGTTTTGTGGAAGAGTCCCGCCTCCTAGATGAGGAACGCATATCTTTATATGCGGATGATATCCTCTTGTATTTTACGGAACCGACCGAGACACTCCCCAAAATTCTGCAAATATTTGAAGACTATGGTCGACACTCAGGCTATAAGATCAATTGGAGTAAATCCGCCTTCTACCCAGTGGGTGGGGTCACGGTCCCCCATATTTACCCGAGCTGCCTACAGACCTCAACGGAGGGGTTCACTTATCTTGGGCTCTATATCACCACTGAGGTGGCCACCAGCCTAGAGCATAATATTAAACGAGTCCTCTTAAACTTTCAAGAAGATGTCAAGAGGTGGAGGAAACTCCCATTGACAATCATGGGTAGGGCCGCCATGTACAAGATGGTCACACTCCCACAGCTACTTTATGTGTTGCAGAACACCTACTGTAAAATACCGGAGACGTTTTCGCATCTCTAAATGATGATCTACGTCTACTTCTCTAGGATGGAGCCCATCCACGAATATCGCTGCAAACGCTGCAGCAGAACCCGTACAATGGGGGCCTGGCCCTCCCTGATATTAGAGCCTATTATAGAGCGGCCCATCTCATTGTAATTAATGAATGGGTCAATGCAATGCGAGACCATCCCACGTATGCACTGGAGCGACTTTAATTGCGAGATCATTCACATTCGCATTATATTTATGGAGGCAAGGGTAGTAGTCGCATTTTGCCTGCCACTCAAAGGGTACTGGAGGCATGGAAAAGTGCCGAAAAGACCATGAATTGGGACAAGAAGCCTACGAGGGAAACCCCTTTGTGGGAAGGAACGAAATTAACTGAAATCAGGAAGCTTAGAGGCTTTGGACAGTGTGATCTGATAGGGATCTCCAAATTGGGGGAAAGGAAATTGGAAAAAGGTACTTTGGCACCATTTAGCACACTTCAATCCACATTTCAACTAAGCGACACCCAAAACTATGCCTATCTTAGGTTACACAATGCATGGCGGGCTGAGGGATTAGACACCGCAACACTGCCAGAATGTTCCCCCTTAGAGGGCAGACTACTGCAAGAAGAGATCCCTACCAAGGCTATGTCACTGACGTACAAGACATTACTTAATAACATGCCTGACAAACTAGGTCCACTCAGGGCCAAATGGGAACTCACCACAGGTCCACTTGAAGACATTGACTGGGAAGCTGCCCTTATGCACCCACGTGAAGTGGCGATAAAACAGAGACTACGACTGATTCAATATAAAATTCTCCACAGGACTTATTATGACTGAGCTAGTCTACACAATATCGGGAGAGCAGGCACCCTGGAGTGTCTTAGATGCCATACAGAACGCGGCACATTCATACATACCCTATGGGAGTGTAGCCTAATCAAAAAACACATTGGACCAAGATACTGAGGGAACTTAATAATATACTGGAAGCTCAACTTGAGTTGGACGCTAGATACGTCCTACTGGGAATCCCTACAGAGGTTGATCTACTGTGTAAAAAAACTCATGCCTGCTAATTTGGGGTTGGTTATGGCCAAGAGGGACATAGCTATATACTGGAGTGTCCAACAACTTCCTACGCTCAAAGAATGGAGGACGTGTCTAGACTTGTACATGGTAGCAGAAAAAATAACATACAAGGCGAGGGGGTGCCCCAAGAAATTCTGAAAGATTTGGCCACCATGGTTAGAGTATTATGGCCTGGAAATGGAAGACGAGGAGGAGACACCAGATTTGACAAAGGGGAGGTCGGGGAAGGAACCCTAAGAAATGTTGTCTCTGACCCATTGTTGATGGAAGTAGATAAGCCATGTTTGATCTTCCTCACATATAATTGTATGAAACTTGTATCTAACCTTATGCTCTCTTTCAGGGAATACGGTGCAGTACTTTTTATCCCTCACCACTTGCTATTGAGCGATATCCAACGTGTACCGTGTATCCAAAGTTTTTCTTAGTGTATGATATCATTTAAAAATCTGAATAAAAGAATGTAAAGACAAACAATTGAAAGACTATGACTCTTTCCTAGCGTCATTGCAGCAGTCCATACAAATGTCTTGGGAGCCCTTGTGCAACATGCTCAGTGTGAAAACCATAGCTGTTAAAATGCCTCGGGAAGATGGGTTCAACACAACCCTGAGAAGTCCTGATAAAGATCCGTGCACCCTTGTCTATGGCCTACTTTGCTGATTCTTCCTTTCCAGGTTAAAGGGAATATCAAACCAGAGTAAATAAGGAATGTATTAACCCCTTCCCTGCTCATGACGGAACCGTTCCGTCATGAGCCACGGTTGTCGTGTGCTCATGACGGAACGGTTCCGTCATGACAATCCTGCCGGCGGCCGCTCCGCCTGCGCGGCGCTGTTTCCCCGCCTGTGCGGGGCGACAACGCAAATGGGCGGAGTCATGACGGAACCGTTCCGTCATGAGCACAGCTCAACTGTGGCTCATGACGGAGCGGCTCCGTCATGAGCACAGGCCCGCCGCGCTGCCCCCCTGCCCCCCCCAGCGCTGCAGCGGAATGTCCGCAGCAGCGAAGGGGTTAAAGCATTTGAACATGATACAAATTAAATGCATAAGAGTGGAAACACATCATGTCCCACATCAAAATCTGAAAGCAATATTTCGTAAGCCACATTTCGGCATTAAATAATATTGGTCCATAGTGCGAACCTTTTCACACAGCATATATGTCACATCTTGGAGGATTAAAGGAGTGTTTTCTACTTTCTTCTTTGTGATGGGTGGAAAGCTTTCGAACCATAGCACTTCCTTTATGTTGAAATCAGTGACAGCATTGACAGCAGCGTCACATATACCCTCGATAGTTCCCTACCCATGATAGTAGTCCCGCTCTGGCTACAGAGGCGTAAGGTAACGATAAGATTGGCACAGCCGTGCATTTGATCTCTGCCTTCTGCAACAACTGACAGCTACAAAGCCAATTAGTGTCAATCGCAATGGTTAGTGATGGGGACAACTGCCCACAGTGAATAAACAGGCAACAACAACTTGATCATTTGTTACTTTCTAGGTTTCCTGTTGAGCTCTGTTCTAAGGCAGGTTGTTATCCAAATACATTTTCATCTAGAAGCTGCATCCGGAACCTTCAGGAAACAAGCTGGCCATCTCAGTATCGTTCGCAGTATGTGTCTACTCTACGAAGAACATCTCAAGAATTAACAATAAGGGGAATCTATGACCGCGCTCTTAGCAGGGACGACAAGTGAGAGCTAGCTAGTCTTCGAACCTCCACAGCCTCTTACATATACTTTGAAGCGCATGGTGAGAGAATTATGGACAAACCTTGAGCAATCTGTTGTGACTCGCAAATGTCATTCATCGGAATACAGTGTGTACTGTATAGACACACTCGACGACCCACTCAGATGGCTTGGCCATTGGCTGACTCCTTACAAGGTCGGATTCATTCCACCTGGATCAGAAGCAGGGGTTGCTCTCCGTGTTGCACAACCTTTCCTTGCACAGTCACTGCACAAGGATAACGAGCTCTGTACAAAACACCGGACCTGCCTGATGGAGCTGGAAAACAGACTTTACCAACATCGCACACAGCTGTGTCTGATGAGTTTATAAGGTACTAACACAGTGTAGGGGTTACAACATGAAACCAAATGTACTGACAGCTCTCCCACCTCAGTTTAGGTTATGATTACTTAGTGATAAACACATCAGCACCTCTATTTGTTTCAAACCATATTGGCAATACTTTTTTATTATTTGGGGATTTTGTTGCATAATGATGTGTATGTTGATAGGATGTCCGTCGCCTGCTCAGAGCGGTATTTACAGCAGAAAGCTTCACTCGTCTCTTCTTTTGGAAACCGCTGGGGAGTACTAGCAGTGTCTGCAAGATGGATGGCTCTCGCTGGCACCTATATTACTTTGATTACATTACCTTAATTTCCTCTGCGGTTTTCCTCTGACACGACGTAGCGGAAACTACGCGGCCCCAATCTTTGGCATTTCAGACAAAACGCGCTAAAAAGAGAACCCATTGATCACGCCAGCTGTCTTAATAGAAGACGCAAATGTTACGACATAATTTTCTGCACGTTATTGATGGTTTCTAAAATAATGCAGTGCTGGCGTAGGGAGATGCCTTTGCGGAAGTCACTGTGCGGCTGAGGCGTTTCATTACAATCCTGCTGCGTGTGCAGTTTGCAGCCCCAGCGACTGAAGAGGAGGGTAGACGACGACGCACTAACAACACAAGTGTACTGTGGCGTAGGTGGCAATTTCTCCGACATCGACTGCTACGGCCCAAAAGTGCTGATTATAAATGTGTCATTCAGTGACTGTGCCATTTAGTAATGACACTGCAAGGACTACGGACTTGCGTCACCATCGTGCGCGGCACCGTTCGCGTTTATGAGGCTGATGCTGAGAGGACGCACTTGCCAATTTATATAAGAGGTGGCTGCAGGAAAAGGTGGGCGGTGGTGAAGCAGTAAACTGCAGAAAACAAGATTTCGTTGTTCTTGAGCCAAGCTCCCTTTCATCTTAGCTTGAACCGCATCCATCTCACAATTTAAAGGGCTGCAAGTAGAAGGTAGATAGATGAGAGTGAAACTCTCCGTGCTAAAGCTTGCCCAAAATTAGAAGAATGCTCTTCAAGTACCTGTGTGTAAGGGTTATTAAGCCATCACAACATTTTTCAACATTTAGTGTCATCGACTTGAGGAAACACTGCGGGGTATATTCACAAGAACGTGTGATAACTACCGCAAGAGTAGCGTAAAGTAACTTTCAATATTGCAGCCTAGCGCGGGAAAATAACCCAGTGACAACGTGGAATTCACAACAAGGTGTTAGCATCTGATAGCCATCAGATAACGTGGACAATGTCTGCGATACAATCACCCCAACAGAGATAAAAACACAAACCACACCAGAAAACCTGCGATGAGCCCTTCCGCGATGAGGAAAGCAGGGATAAGCAGCGCGAGGGCAGCAAAACTCACGGGCAATGCAGGAACAAGCACAAGAACAGCATATGAAATCTGCCACTGAACAAAATACAGCAACAGCGGAGTACCACGGATGCACCCTGGCCAACTGCAGAGGACAACATGCACACCACAACATCCAAGCACTGTGGAAGGAAAGAACCGAAAGGCACACAGCATGAAAGAGACCAGTGGCAGTCAAATCGGAGCCGCTGGAGCGACACACCCACCGTGCAGCATACGCACATAAGCAGAAGTGCACCTCGACATTGGCAACATCCCGGTACAAACATCAACCCCTCCACAACTGAACACAGGACACAACTGGACCGGCAAATGTGCACAACCAGGCAAATCACATCTGTAACCCCAGGGATATGTAAAATGACAATGCACAGTTCCAAACGTTAACCTGCAAAAATATTTAATTCACACATGCAGTGCAATTGGACATCTACTACTGTCCCATGATTGCCACGGACCGACACAATGTGACGTGCTCATGAGAAGTAGGTATCAATGATGTAGTTCCTACGGGCCATTCTTGCCGCAGCTGCAGTGGGATGTGGCCTACCTGCCCCATCACCATCATCATCGTTCTGTACCTCTGGTACTGGGATCCATGGGGCCCTGGTGCGAACACAGATGTTGTGCAACACACAACATGCAATGATCATCTTGCACACAATGTCCGGTCTGAACAGGAGCTTCCCACCTGTGCAGTCCAGGCACCTGAAACATGACTTCAATACGCCAAATGTGCGTTCAACGATGCCCCTGGTGCATATGTGGGCCGCATTGTACTGCCTCTGGGCGGGTGTGTTCGGGTCCCGGAGGCGTGTCATCATCCAAGGGCAGAGTGCATATCCTTGATCACCTGTGACAGTGCAGGGAGAAAAGAGTCAATACTTGGTCCGGCAGGATGTGATGGCAGGCCCACTAACTCAGTGACGCCTGTGCTGGCTAAGTGTGGGGTGAGTATAAGCCAGCCCTCAGGGAGTAGCCACGAATGACCATGGAGTGGTGTAGTTGTGTCTGGTAGGTGGTCGTGTAGTCTGACATGTCGAATGTGGCTTTGTCACGTGTGCATCCCCACTGATGTGTTTTGTGCGTAGTTGGCAGTGGGATGTGTGGTGTGTTGATTTGGTACTTAACAACAAGCAGTCCAGTTCCATATGTGCCATCCTTGAAGCGCTGGTTGATGATGGACTGTCGGAAGATTGAGGAATCGTGCACACTGCCTGGGTAGTTGGCGACGACATTGGTAAAGAGTCCCCGGTGGTCCACTATTGCCTGCACATTGATGGAATGCATGTGCTTTCTGTTGCGGTAGTGGTGTGCAGTATCCGAAGGGGGCACAAGTGGAACATGTGTGCAGTCAATTGCCCCCAACACGGCCGGGAATCTGTCTATGGTGTAGAAGCCTTGCTTTGTCTCCAGCTGTTCCTGCGCAGTGTTGGGGAAGTGAAGGTACTGAGGTATGAAGCTGAGGATGGCATCCAGGACAGGTGTGATGAACTTTCAAAGGGCTGGCTGTGAGACTCCTCCCACTCTAGCAGTTGGTTGGATTGTCCCCGAGGCCAACAGGTGCAGCCCAGCCTGCAGCTTTGTCTGAGGTGGGATGTTGGTTCTCCGCTGTGTTGGTACTGTCAGCCTGTGGGCGATGTGTGTCATGATGCGGAGAATGGTTGTCCTTTTGAGCCTGTAATGTGCAATGACTTCCGTGGGCATAAGGTCTGTGAGGGTGGTGCTTTTTCGGTAGGTCCACTGTCTCCGCTGTGTTGGTACTGTCAGCCTGTGGGCGATGTGTGTCATGATGCGGAGAATGGTTGTCCTTTTGAGCCTGTAATGTGCAATGACTTTCATGGGCGTTAGGTCTGTGAGGGTGGTGCTTTTTCGGTAGGTCCACTGTCTTACTCTACGCTGCATCTATGGTGGTCTGGGGGGGAAGGTTGCGGGTCCGGGTCCGGGTCCTGGGGGTGGTGCTGGTCCCGGGGGGTGGTGGCGGTGGGTGTTGTGGCCCTGTTGGGGCTTCGAGCTGCATGATGAGTAGCTCCATGGCATCGTTTGTTCTTCAGGTATGGTTGTGTGTGGGGCTCTGTAGCCAACTGCAGGTAGGTGTCCGTCTTTACACCTGCTTGAGGCAGGTGTTAAATACCTGTGGCCACCGTGGCTTATCATCAGTTTTTGGTTCTCTTCGCAGTTCTGTCAGATCGTTGTGAAAGTAGTGTGGTTGTTTCGTGTGTTTTTGCACGGGTACGCCTACTCTGCATCTCATTAGAGTTAGTTGGTGGTGTCCGCCGTGGTGTTAGATTTTGGGGCAGTTATCGCGGGAATACTGGCGATGTCTGCGGTTTGCACCTGCTTGTGAATGGGATGTTAAATATATCTCCGCTTTTGTTGCATTAAGGTGGAGATAAATCGGAGATAAGTCCTTGTGAATATGCATGCCCCTAATATGCTTGATCTGGGAAAAAGCTAAAGTTGGGCACAATTAGTATTTGCACCTGATCAGAGTGAGGTGCAAAGTTAGCTCCAACATTATATGGTGCACTTCTATCCTCTCCTTGCACTGGTGCACTTTTGCCTGCCTAGCGCAAATACAGGCACCCATTTGTCACTGTGCAAGGGTATCTGCATTGCAGGCAAGATTGTTTTTGTGAAGGAACAGACACCTTCCGGCACAAAAACAATCCTCTGAGGCTTTTTCCTCTTTCTTTGTGTGCTGTAGAATGCAGCATATGAGGAAAGAGGAAAAAACAAAGAGAATAGAGATATTTCTCCTCATTACACCTCCCCAGGGAAAATGTGGTATTTTTACGTATTCCCAGGTTGACCACTCATGGTAAATCTGGGAATGCGACTAAAGGATATGAGGGATATGAGAGAAATCCGACATTCCACCCATTGAGCACCTCCCTGGGCAGAGTAAAGCAAAGCAGCAACCTTGCGCTACTCCAGGTTCACCAAGCACCAAAGGGCCACACACGGTGGTCTTGAGTAGTCTGGCAAATCTGACTTTAGTGTTGCCCTTGCTTTACCTTGTGTGACGCAAGGGCAACACAACACTTTGATGAATCTGGCATTCAATTCTCAGGGTTCTTTTGGGTACAGACGACAAGGCCCTGTATGCAGACCCGCTGAATCTCAGAGTTTGTGGTGTGTGAGTAAAATATAAAGGGCCTGGGAAGTATAGCTCTTCTGTCCACTCACTCACTGCATCGACATCAAAACCCTTATGCAGAGTGAATACCAGAGAACAACATCTACATGAATAGTGCACTGTGAAACATAAGAGACAAGCTTCTGAGCTGGGGTCAGGATACGATGTAGAGAAGGAAAAGGCTTGACAGATAGCTTTTAGTGTTGAAACTGCATGTCTTGTAAAATTGTGGAGGCTGGTAAGTTGAAATATTTTTTATAACCAGTTCAATTTCCATGCAACTATTTTTAGATAATATAGTTTAACTTTTTCCAGTGTAAAAGGCAGGTACAATTGTGTTTTGGATCACTTACTTCCAAACGTTTAGGTAAGTTTATATTTCCAAGGACAGTGCTAGGCATTCTTGGAAGGGTATCAAGATTTTGTTTGTGTCAACTTCCCTTCTTCCTGAGGCACCATGAACCTCTTACACAGTGGAATGAGCCTTGTTCTTATCATTGTGTGTTTGTCAGTGTGAAATTTCAACAGACGACTTCCTGCCTGCCTAAGGTTTTCGTTCTCTCAGTCTGTTTCATGACAGTAAAACCCAAACCTGAACACCCATAATTCAGAGATTCATTGTACTCTTCTAATGTATATTGATGACCTTCTGATTTTCACACTGCCTGAGTGGGCATTAAAATATATATTTAATACTATCTTTCAGTATATGCCGGCCAATGCATCTGAACTGAAGACGCATACTGTAATATAAATTGATATATTTATCAGACAGAAAAGGGATATAGTGGAGCAAAGTTCAATACAAATGTCCTTCTTTGAAGAAAGGAGATTCCACGTAAGAATGTATTGCTTTACATATGAACACTTAGGGCCTGGTTAAGACATTGGCGGTCCGTACACCGACTGCCGCTGTAGCGGTCGGGAGAACCTGCGGTGTTCAGACCGCCATTTTCCGAGTGGACCGCTGGGCCAGCGGTCCGTAGTCGGAAGTCCCACCACAGCAGTATGGCTCGGCCATTGAGTAGGTGCAAAGCAGATGTCACCACGTTGCAGCGCCATCTGCATGTCCATGCAGTGTGTGCCATGCACCATGTTGTGCATGACAGTGCATGGAGAGGGGGCACAAGTACCCCCATGCATTAACCCCCGGGTGAAATTGCCCACGAACCCTGTTTGGGGCCCCTTCCTCCCTTCACGCCATTCATGGCAGGGCTCCTGCCATGAAAAGGCTGCTGAAAAGGGAAGTCATAATCCCGATGGCAGTGTCTGCCTCAGCACCACTGCCAATCAGCACCGCCTTCACCTCCGCAGCGATCCTAGATCCTGGCGGTGTCTGTGGTGTTGTGTTGGGCTGGAGGCAGTCCGACTGCAAACTTGTAATCAGGCGGTCGGACTGCCTAAGTTGCGGCAGTCGAACCGCCACCACAGGTACAGCGGTCTCAGGACCGCCAAACTCGTAATCAGCCCCCTAGCAAGAACACTTGGGGGAAAGAATATGAACAACAGGAAAGTTGTTGTTTTTGGTGCGTGGTTGTGATATGTCAGTCATGCCTTAAGAATAGAATCCAGCTCCGTGTCTAACCATTCACTTGTCGTTGCGTAAATTCAACAAACCATGGCCACTGCTCATGGCTAGCTCTCATCTGAATCTACGTTTTACGTTGACACTCACAGTATTATCTGTAGAAAAGCTGCCTACTTCTGACACACTCCGAGGCCACTTACCTGTGCATGTAGTTGAGGGCTGCTGGCCTCACATGGCAATCATTTGATGAACCACAGTAGAAAAGCTGCTAGAATCATCGAGAACATAAAATTAAATTGAATTGAAAGTGCTAGAGTCTGTGGAAACTGAACTTGGCCCCTTCTTCCATGATCGATGATCCTACTCTCGGGCTGGTGCTAATTATTAGAAGATGCTCCTAGTTCCTGAAATAGGTCAGAAAATGATTTCAGTGAGTTTTTCGCTTAACGTTCCTCCAAAAGATCTTCCGTCCAGTGGCTGGATAGTTGCTTAATAGTGATCAGTTCTCACTCCAGCCAGCTTCCCCCTGCCTAGAGAGGAAATGGAAGGAAAGCATATTTGACTAAATGTCTGTACTACATCAGGTACCACAATGAAATCATACAAGTATATTATGCATATTGAGTAGTGTTTTCCATTAAAAAAGAGCCATAAAACATTCTAGGCTGGAACTTTCATTACACGGTGAATTATTTAGTGTCCTTGAACGAGGCATACATTTCATCAATGTGATAAATGTATTTCCAATATTTTTATTTTTTGATTTCAATGGAAAACGCGTAATATTTGCTGAACACCTTCCAAAGAAGGGAAGCGCCAGCACAAGGCAATAATTAAAATCCCCAGTTTTCTCTTGTTATGTATAGCCCAGAATAGGTTTGCTTGTAAGTGGGGTTCGAAGTATTTTTTCAGCTGCAATCCATATAATATAAGGAGTAAAAGTAATACTATTTCAACACGTGTAATACAGAGGTAGGTGAACTAAGCGCCTCCTACAAACAAATAAAGTAAAATAATTTACAAAGATTTTGAGATGGGTCTTTCCCTCCTTTCATTCTGATGCCTGTGGCATAGAATGGTGGGGAAAAGTCCACTTGAAAGATAAAAAGGCACCTCATAGCACAGCACGCCCGATGACTAAACAGACCAGGTGCAATGCTGCATAGAGCACAGGGCAGACAGGCTGGGTGAGACCAGGGTTTGCGGAGTGACCAAGTATGGCTTCCAGCTGGTGCCCACAGTGCAGAACTACTAAGGCAATGTCTGCAGTTTTGTTAGAGTTTTAAGCATTGCAGTTGAGCATGCTTCAGGACTTGTAATAGCTCTTATCGAAGGTGATAGTCGGGCATGTATATTTAGGTGAATGGTTGGCCTACCATGGTCCTGAAAGAGATGGGAACCATAGACGAGTTAGGAACTATACACGCAGCGGTGGCCGGCTCAGGAAAGCTCGGTGGGCGGGGCTGGGCGCAGCAGGGGGGAAGCTGACAGATGACTGAATAGGTATATTTTATTTATTTAACTATACCTATTCTGTCGTCTGTCGACTCCCCCCACCCTGCACTGCCTCACCACGTTTACTTGTGCCGGCATCCGCCGTATACACAATTGTGCTAGTGCCCGTTAGGGTTGGCATTTTGCAATAGCATGAGTCACAGCCTTTTAGAATATGAACCCATGCTTTTGTGAGCCATAAATAAACAACATCTAGGGTGGAAAAAACATTCTTCTATTTTTCATTCTGGTTGGTAGTCCTTAGCCCCTTCAACTGCTGGAAATAAAATCTTACCTCCATCAGATAATTGAGAGCTGAGTGTCGGAGCGTTAGATCAGTCTATACCATCATTTAAACACTTGACCATATATCATAAATCAACAAAGTAAATGGCACTCATGCAAAGTACAACAGAGTTAAACATTCACATAAAGAGGCGAGAACACAAACAATGCACAGTCAGTCCCAACAAACAATACACTTTCCCTCCAAAGAAATGAGGGGTCTGCCCTGCAGCAAGTGGCAGGACGCCCCGATGGGTAATCATATGCTCTACAAGTACAAGGAATGTACAAGGAATGAAAAAATAAATAATAAACTAAATATTAAGAAATTGTTGAAAATGAACGAACGGGTCTTCACTTATAATTGGAATAAAGCAGTATGAGCCTCAAGCATTAGTCCTTGTTGAGCAGATAACTCAAAGGGAACAGGTATTTTTATCAGCAGTCCCAAAATAACTGATATTCTGCCCAGGTGCCACAAGCACAAATCTATGACATCAGGGGTCAGATCTATTTTTTAGCCTCTTTCTGCAGCAATTTAAAAGAAAGGAATGTGGATTTAGGCTAAACTGAGTTATGGAAGAATGTTGGCAGAGAAGTGGATTATTGTTGAAGGTTATGCATATATGCAAAAAGGTGAGTTTAGTTGTCCCTAGCACAGTGGGTTTTGTATGCATTATACATCTTGATGCCTGATTTATGCCTTCCGATTAACGCACCCCATCATGCGTGAGCACTATTTGAGAAGGTAGCAGTTTCTATGACCAGGTGCTATTTGTGAGGATTATGCTGGTGGGAGAGCTTGGGTGATTGAAACTGGGATTTGCCTTTCAACATTTTATTTCAAACCAAGTGTTCTGATGAGGCATGTTCAATTAATTGGGCAGGTTTTTGGATGCAAGCCTTGACCCCCTCCATGGACCACACAGGCTGTAAAATGGTCAAATTCATTTTTCTTTCAATGTGCTTCGTTGAAACAGTTTGAAATTAATTGTGAGAAAAGGTAGCAATAGATTTCCTTGAGCCATTTCAAGGTTTTCAAGGTTTGCAAAATGTGCTCTGTTTTGCGTAGGTGTTGATTGACTACAGGACGAAATGGACTGAAGAGACATTTGTGAGGTACTCAGACACAAGGGACGTATTCTGATTTTTGAGGCGAAGTTTTTCACACTAAGGCTTGCAAAAAGTTGTCATCAGACAATGATGACAATGGTGTCCAAATGATGTCGAATGATAAACAGTAATGAAAGCATTGTAAGATGACCTTGTAACTCCGCGAGGAAATGGTTTGCTTGGAAATGTGAAAGGTCATCAGTGAAGGTATCTGATTGGCAGCAGCACAGCATGCGAGTGTACAGGAAGTTGTGAGAGACATGTGGGCTCATCTCTCAACACCCCATTTTACGACAAAGGTCACACCTTTTGAAGTGTTCTAGGGGCACAAGGGAGGCACTTCAGTGAAGTCACACAAGCATAAATGCAGTATTAGAGGAAGGAAGTGTGGGACTTATTGCAAGCAGACCATTAATGCCAGAATCAAGGCAAAGCAAGACAGAGCCAAGACTAGGTATGGTGGGGCAGAGCTTGGCCTCAAACTGATGGCCGTGTCCCAGTAAAACACTTCAGCTTCGCAGCACCCAAACATTGAAACGTTACTGTGGACCTATGGTCAGCCTTGCAATGTCCCTTGAGCCAGGAAGGGTCCATGTCAGGTAAAGGTCCCACCAAATGGAGTACCAACGAGGCGTACAAAAAGCAAGCCGCTCAGTAGCCTATGAACCGGAATACACAGATGACCATGAAGAGTGGAAACTTCCAGGAAACACAGTACTAAGCACATCCATCACAGTGATACAGCACCCCTCACAGAGCCCACTCTCACCTTAAACAGAAGGCATCAATATGTAATGCGGTTGAGAGGTCCCGATCGCCCCTGAAGGCAGGAGGATGGTGGTGAATGGAGTGGGTGAATTATACGGATCTGCCTGGCTGCCTGAATTGTCACCCTGCTTATTGTATTGAAAGGTTGTGGTGAGTGGTTGCGCATATTTGGACCGGAGCTCTGGACCACTTTATATATGAACCAGAGTAAGTGACTAGGCTGCTGCGGATGGGGTGACAGTGGAGCCCCCCACCACCTCTTTTCAACACAGTGACCTGCAAGGAGGCGCCACCAGCACAAAGCACAAAATAGGGGCAAATAATTAAAGACACTTTAACAGTAAAACAAGAGATCTTTAAGACAAGCAAAGTTGTTGTTCCTCCTACTTCCATGATAAAATCCCTTAAAATACCGCCAGTGGGCACACAGGTCAGAGACAAGCCTGGAGAGAGAAGCCTAGAAACCCTCATTGCCACTAGGGTACAGATATTCCTTATCCACCTTGCTTTTTACCTCTGGGGAACCATTGAGAACTGAGAACCAGTGACTTATATGTACAGACCTGCTCTCGGAGTTTTCATGCCGCCTTTCCAATATTCACTGGGTGCATATAAGCAGCCCTTCCCTCAGCCTGTTATGTGACCCGAGTGTAAAGGAGCAAGTAAGAGACTGGGTAATTATTCTCCATCGCATAACCCTGATACCTCCTTCTTAGCCAGAGTGATGACATGGTATGCCGTTGGAGCGTCATTCACATGATAACATCCAAGCCATTTACAGCTTCACTATTGAAAAAATCACCATCATAACAAATCCTCACAAATGTCTAAAAACAAACTGTCTCATTTGCTCCTTTTCACAGAGGCATTCACAGGTAAACTGAAAGCGGCATCAGAAAAATGGTGGAAATTATACTTGAGACGCTGGTGAGAGACTTGATGTCCCTTAGGTCCAACCTGACCACATAACAAACATGATTAGGCTCCAGACAAATGAATGGGAACCCTGGAGGATCATATAGGCCGCATGGCAGAAGCTCCTAATATAGGACAAGAACTATTGCACATAAAAAAAGCATATGGTGATATGGAAGGTTGAGGCACAAAAATAATGTCAGTTTTTTGGGTACACCCAAGGTGCTGGATTTTGATTAGATGATCGACTTCCCAACATTTGTCCCAGAAATCGCCAACAATTTGACCCTCCCCTTGATTTCTAAAGAGCACACAGGATCTGCTACAGGGCAAACCAGAAACTGAATGCATTCTGGTTGGTGATTGCATTCTTCCTGTAGCACCAACAGCCATGCTAGGCGAGCAACATAGCGTGAAAAGGAACTGGTCCTTTCCTGTACAGAGAACAGAAAATCTTCTTATCAACAGATTCCACAGGAGACTACGATCAAAAGGAAGACATTTTTAGCATTGCGATCACAGCTTCGAAAATGGGAAATTAGATATCGACTACTGGAACTAGCCATGATGTTAATAACTATATACAGAAAGAGTAGGGAATTTTCGGAACATGGGGACTTGGAACATTTTCAATAATTAAGGGACATATATGTAATGGAAATTTCACAGCTCATTCGACTCATGTTGTTCGAAAGAATATGATGGACAAATGAGGCGTCACCTTCAGAACATGCATGACTCAGACTGGTCATCAAGAAATGGGCGGAAAGAGATAGATAACTGAAGCGCCATAAATAAAGAGAGAGGCAAATCCTGTGTTCAAGTATCTTCTAGGGATGTTACCTCTCCTAGTCCCCAAGGCCATATTCCATGTCAAGGTCATCAGGCATGTCATAAACGAATGCATACATGATTTTGTCTGAGGAGGCAGTAAAACAAGGTTCAAACTTTCCAAACTACATATTGATGCATCCTCTATGGGGTTATGGCTCCCTGAAATGACCCTGTATCACCTAACCCACCAGACTTCCTAACTAGAACAACTGACCAACAGCCAAGAAGATCCACCATTGTGGGTGGCCATAGAGGGCAAACACGGAGACAACTACCTAACATTCATGTCCTCTTCTACAAGTGACCATAGGAAGACCCACCCACTGTTATATTGTGGTCCTCCTTACACAAGAAGCGGGTCAAAATGGCCTTATACATGCTATAGCACCCATCTGGCACATGCAGACAGAAACCTCGTTAGAAAGATGTTTCCATGGCATATCTGGGAAAGGTGTGGTATCCTTATGCTGGATGATATGATTCAGAATGACTCCTTGAAATAATTGTAGACATTGTAGATGGAATACGGATTGCCTCCCTCACAGAGCTTTAAACACCGGCAAATCCAACATTGCATAAGGGGTAGATTTGGCCCTGACCCAATACTCCTAAACTACTCACAGAGAGCAAAGGTATGATATCAGGCATATCGCAAGTTCTTATCACCGGAATCTACTCTACCACAATCAAGTAGGAAACAAAACAACTATGGCAGGCACAACTGGAAACATACATCACATATAAACCCTGGAAAAACTAACTTGACGGTCACAACAGAAACTTGTCTAGGCTTAAATACAAATACTTACACTATTGGTCCCAATATAAACCAAGCATTGGCATAACCAATAGGTCTCGCCTTTGGGACCTTATAAGTGTTTAGCCATGCAACAGTTGCGTAACTAAATACTTATAAGGTCCCAAAGCGAGACCTATTGGCTATGCAAAGCGGCCGTGCGGCCGCGAAAGTGAAAGTAATCGCGGTAAAGCAGGGCGCGCGCGCCTGCGCACATGCACTGTAGCTCTAGGCTGGCCTGGTAGCACTTTTTGGAGCCCTCTCAATAAGTTTTGCCAGACCAGCGCATGCGCTGGGTCAGGCGAGACCTAATAAAAAGGGCCAAAAGGTTGGCAGATGATATTTGTTTGGAGATGTGGGGCAAATGAGTGTGACCTCATGAACTTTCTATGGGTATCTATATGACTAACAAACTACAAGAATGATGTATTGCATACACTGTGTGACACCAATACCTGCCTTATACAACCCCTTGTCAAATTAGCCAAATTAAATACTTCTGTCAGACTTGGGTAATGCTACTTCACACTGAAGGAGATGTATGTTGACTGCCCTTTCCTTTGTAAAGATTTAAATCATCAGGCGCTCTAGAAATACGGCCATACCCACACAGTGAATGTGGTCTGCGGAGTTCCTGCTTCTAGCTACACATGAGTAAAACTTAGAAAGACAAAACTTGAATATTTGACTGGATATGAAAAAAACTTCTACCCCTCTGTGAAACACCCTAAGCATATGATATGCACTTTTGGCTGAATCCTGTAGTAGCTGGATATGAGGGCAGCACAGCGTGTTCTGTATCACTATTGTTGGCTGTATTATGATAATATGTACTAATAAAATGTAAAAGAAAATGTTCAAAAATCTAATAAAGAATTGATCAAAAAAAGACTGGATATAATGCCAGGCATCATATCAAGAAAAGAGACATCAAAGCTGGTGATACTGAATATCAGTCTGGGGGAGGGGGGCGTCTTGATGTTGTCTCTAGGCCAGTGATTCGTGTTGCAGGAGGCAAGTGGTGCAATAAGAAGAAAGAGGCTGAGATTGTTCCTTGGGATCCAAAAGGTCAGAGAATTCATTTCCAACTTAAGGGAAGGAACGTGTAGTGGAAGCTCTGCTCATAAATGTGTCCTGACTCAAGAGAAAGCCACTATGGCTGAAGGATTATGTCTAAATGTATTCTCATTATATCCTTGTCCCTTTAGATGGGTCATTAGATTGCTACTTTATTCTGATTTATATTGTTTCTGTGTAATGTTTTGCTCATGTTTTATACAAAGGTTATGAATTCATGCATTTTATGGATTCTTTCCTTATAATATTTAGTGGATGGAACTGTTCCACACGTTTTGTTTTGAAAAGATAGGGATGTGTTCTGTGGTGTTCTGTTGAAAGTGTCTGTCAAGTTGGCCATGTAGGCCACGAGGTAGAGTAGGTTTAGTGATGTATTTTGAACTCTGTTTAAAGTGTACTTGAACATTCTTTAGAAGTCAGTTGATCAAGACACCAAAGAGTGCTGAGTTTTCTCCTGCTCCAAGGGCCTGATTACTGTGTATTCCGACTCTTACACATGGGTCGGTATTACGGGGGGGAAGGTATTTAACGTATCTGATAACTATCGAATGCGTTAAATGGCTCAACCGTCGTTACATTTTGGCAAGTCAAAACTGATGAAATTTGATGGGGGAAAAGCATACTCTATTTAAAGTACCATGTAAAGTTGAGTGCGTTAAACATCAAAATCTGCATATTATTCCTCATAAACTCATAAACTCATAATAGTTGCTATTTTTGGCACCCGATAAATAACTTGCTCTTTGGTATTGGTATTTATTAGGTGCGATAAATAGCACCTATACTCGTAATCATGGTTAAAGTGTTGAAGACTCATGACAGTGTTGATGTGGTGACTGCTTCAAAAAATATTTCAGTATTAAATATTCATGTTTGCAATTTCACAACCAGTCATTTTTAGGTCTCGGGACCATCCGGTCTGCCGAAGGCAGAACCGGAAGTCCAGAGATTTAATGTTTTGGAGAAGAGGGGCTTGAACCCGCCCCTCTTCTCTCCTCTTCTCCATTGGCTGGCCTCTTGAATGCTGGCCAGCCATTGGAGAAGAGGATCGTCTCTCCAAACAGGCCCCGTCCTTTTCGGATTCGGGGTCGTGTTTTTTCGATACTTTTCTAATTATCTCCTCCAGCCAATGGCAAGAGGAGAGAAAAGAAAAACACGCCCCCGAATCCGAAAACGCCACTGCGTTTCTCCGAGGCATTTCTGCTTCGCCTCGGAGAAAGGCGGTGGTGTCCCGGCGTCTGATTTGAAAAGTGGAACCTGTCCTTAGAAAACAGCTTGCTGTGGATGAGGAAGCCAGCTTGAAAATATTACACCCAGGCCTCCTCGAGTGCAGGCAGTATGGCGGCAGACATTTGATTACCAGGTGACATCATGTTAGCGAGAAACTATTTTGTAATCCTGAGCGTTTTTTTTAAAGAATCTACATATACATTTTAATTGTCTACGAAAGACGAGCATTTCCAGACTCTTTTCGACACCTGCCCCGGGAATACGGCCAGTCGGGCGCGCTGGGGAGGGAGGATGCGCCGCACCTTTGGAGGGGGAATTCCCAGGCTTGGAGCTTCTGTCGCGTTCACAGCCAGAAGAATACTTTTTGTGGCCGGGATCACCCGCCCAAAAATGAATATGAGCATTAGGCAGCGCATACAGCGAGGGTGGACCACTGCCGCTTACTGCTGTGGCATGGCTGAAGCCACAGTAAAGGCAGTGGCACCAGGCAGGCAGCAGCAGCGAGTGAAGTCTGAACTTGCCACTTCATTAGGAGGGGGTGCCCTGCTGTTCCACCTCGCCCGGGACTGTTTTCCCTCTAAAGTTCTAGTTTGTCTTCAGTCAGCGTGAGGGCTCCCCTCCCACCTAGACCGAGCCCCCATGGGAGGGGGTAGAGGGGAGACACTAATTACAACAATTCCTACCCTGCCTAAAGAACAAAGGAGGGCCCCTGAATACTAGAATAAAGAGTGCAGGGGAGGACTCGAAGTCCCAGACATCAATGCGGTAGGAGTCGCCGACACCGCCAACATTGCACCCAACGTCCGGAGGCACCCATTTACAGCCGCGGGACACCCGCTGCACGGGACACCGCTAACAGTGCAGGGGCTGGACTCGAAGCCCCAGAAATCAGTGCGGCAGGAGCTGCCCACACCGCTGACTATGCACCCAGCGCCTGGAGGCACCTATTTACCTCCGCGGGAATCTGGCTACACGGGACACCACAGACAGTGCAGGGGCAGGACTCAAAGCCAAAGACATCTGCGCCACAGGAGCAGCCCACAACACCAACGTTGCACCCAGCACAAGGAGGTGCCTATTTACAGCCGCCGGGTATCCCGCTGCGCAAGACGTACACGGGAAGTGCCTGGGCAAAGACCTTTCTAATCAATTCTCTAAGGGGCTGCAATATAACTGCCACTTTCACAAGCTGATATCCGTTAGTGGATGTGGAGCCCTTAGTTATCAGATTGTGCCAGTGTGCAGATCTCTAATTCGGAATCTTTTTTAGTATTGACCAAAGGTCCATTCCACCGAATAGGGAGGTGGGTGGGTGAGTGAGGAATCTGTGGTTAGTTAGAAAATACACCAGAAAGAGCATTACCGCAGTTGAGTAACTTTTCTTCTGATGGATACTTTTGTTACTGTTAATAATTTTGTTAATGTTAATAATTTTATAAAGCTCACAAATACCAATTGGCGCTTTGACGTTAATGTCAAATGTGGTGACAGAACAAATGCATGGAACTGAGTTTTAAACAAAGGAGCAGAAAAGCCAAGTTTTCAGTTGTTTCCTAAACCTTAGAAAATCTAGCTGAGCTCAAAGATAGTCAGGCATTAAGTTTCACCATATACAGGTAGAATGGGAACAAGCATTTACAATGCAACGGTCTCGGCATTGTTAAAGTTAGAGCTATTGGCATTGCTCATGACATTATTTTTGTTTATGTTTTTGTTTTTAAAACATGTAGAGAAACGGCATTGTTGTTTACAATGTCAATTGCTTAATCAGTGTGTGTGTAGGTGGCTCTGTGTGTGGGTGCAAATGCAATAGGTCTCGCATTTGAGAGTGATTAAGCTATTGACATTGTAAATAACAATGCCGTTTCTTTAACCCCTTCGCTGCTGCGGACATTCCGCTGCAGCGCTGGGGGGGGCAGGGGGGCAGCGCGGTGGGCCTGTGCTCATGACGGAGCCGCTCCGTCATGAGCCACAGTTGAGCTGTGCTCATGACGGAACGGTTCCGTCATGACTCCGCCCATTTGCGTTGTCCCCCCGCACAGGCGGGGAAACAGCGCCGCGCAGGCGGAGCGGCCGCCAACGGGCGTGTCATGACGGAACCGTTCCGTCATGAGCACAGCTCAACCGTGGCTCATGACGGAACGGTTCCGTCATGAGCGGGGAAGGGGTTAAATGTTTTAAAAACAAAAACATAAACAAAAATAATGTCATGAGCAATGCCAATAGCTCTAACTTTACCAATGCCGAGACCATTGCATTGAAAATGCTTGTTAAACAGAAGTTGCCACTAAACTCAAAAAAACTCAAGATTACCAAAGTATCTTGTATAAGACTTTCATGTTACTTTCAGAAATAAATGACCATAGTCCTACGTATCATGTCAGGTGCCCAAAATGAGTCTCCTTGTATCTTTTTGTAGATTATTACCGTAAAATTCATGTTAAGAAATTGTGACTGATTCACAAAGACAGTAATAATTATTCTAATGGATGGTGTACAGTACACAGTACAGAGTTTTATGACCATTTTCTTCATTTGGAAAGTTGCTAAAATGGCTTGTAAATTCCCTCCAAAGTCAGGCAAATATTTTTTTTAAAGTATGGTGTTTATATTAATTTTTAACAGAAACCGTTTTTTCCTAAACCCACTTGTGTCATACATAGGTTTAGGAAATACAGAATCTGTAGTCTGAGGGCTAAAGAATTTTATCCGGGAAAAGTCTTTCTTCCTTTTGTACTCCTGTGAATATTGAAAGCATTGGTATGCTTTCAAAAACTTGCTTCAATATGGAAAGTTGGACCACTCAGGTAGAATATGCGAATTGGAAATAAGCATGGTAAATGCATTAGACACACACGTGTGACTGTTGGTTTTCATTAATTTTTTTTCTCTTCTGTAATCACTCTTTGACACTCTTTTACGAACACTTCTCATACAGTTATCACTTGTGATTTGGCATTGTGAACCACAAGTCAATTTTGCACACAGTCGATAAAAGTTTTTGGATAAACATGGAAAAAGCTTTCTCCGTTTGGTCCACAGATTCAATTTCAGTGCCTGTGTTCAACCTGGATTATACACTTGGCACAGTGTGACATGCCATGCCCAGGAGAAATGGATCCTTTACAACACCTTGTTATCAGGATGAAGACAACATATCTTCTACTTTATAATTTATATAGGATTATGATGATTGAGTCGGTGGCCCACTGGCAGAAGAGGAATCTCTCGTTTTAATGGTGCAGGTTCCACTGAGATTTTTCGTGCTCACTGCTTTCCATCTAGCAACAGAAATATTTTGCCCTTTGTATTGTTACATCCCTTTAACACAAGCATTTGTTAGCCCACTTTCTTCTCTACTGTGAATTTTGACACCAATTTCTTTGTCAACAAATCCCACAAACCAATGGTAATCTCAGGTCTGTGTGGGATAAAAAAAAGCACCCCAAAAGAATTGAGGATTAGAAGGTGCAAACGTATTTGTGCTACTTTAAGATTTATCAAAGCAATTCCTAATCGCGTTGTAAAGGCCAATTGGACGTGACTGTCTTCAGCATTTTCTTGCTAACTGACCTTTCTCATTGGGCTACTTGTACATTTTATTTATTTAATTTATAAAGCACCTGAATCACCCCCAAAGGGGTATCTCCGCGCTGTGGGAAACATTGCTGTCAGTACAGACCAGATTACAAAGACTCAGAAAAGCTCTGTTTTAAGAAGTTTTCTAAAAAGAAGATATTCAGAGCATTTTTGAAGATGGATCGGGAGCTGATTCCAATAATGGAGGGGCTAAATAGAAGAATGCTTTGCCACCCGTACGATCTTTTCTAAAATGAGGAGTCACAAGCAGGGATTTCTCTCCTGATCGTAGGGATCTATTTGGCTGGTATGGGATACATTTTTCAGTTAAATAACTGAGTCCTCTGCCATTCAAAACTTTGTATACAATGCAACATATCTTGAACTTAACTATCTTGCGTATCGAGCCAGTGAAGTTGTCGCAAGAGGGGAAAGGAGACTGTTCTGTGTGGTAAGTTTCTAACAAGTAGGCATTGTTGCTTAATTACGTTTGTTTAAAAAATACATTACAATTATATCATCAATAATACCCGGTCCATATAGCTCTGTAATTTTTTCTGGCAGTTTTATTCCAACCAGACACATGCATGAAGTGATGTGAGCTGTTTGCGCTATGATTTTTCACCATGGTCACAAATATCCGGGACCTAAAATATGTATGAGCAACATTGAGGATTCTGAGAAAAATGCCGTACATGTTTATTAGACGTATGCACAAGGTATTGTGACGGCATAATCTCACTGGATTCTGTGGTGTACAATCCAGGGTTCACTTGAGGGTATATTGAGGAGCTGCAATTGATCAAAACAAAGTATTTTCGCTTAACATGTGTGCTTAGAAAGTTATAGTCAGCCTAAAATTGAGCACCATTTTCATGTAAATCTTTTACAAAACTATATTCAGTATAGCAGCTTAATTTGTATTCAGGAAGATTATGGTTTGGACAGGAAGGACCCTCAACTGTGACAGAGACACAACGGGCATCATTTCATTGTTATCTTCCATTCTTTCGAATCAATAGATCTTTATTTTTAATTATTTAAAATAATCCCATAAAAATGTACAAATTAAAAATAAAAACAGCAGTTGATTGTATCACACCCATACCAAATACATTCTGAATCGCAGTTGATTTCAAATGTTTGTTACACATAAATAAAATAAAATCCCGAAATACCATATAAAAAAGATTATATAAAACATTTCAAAAGCCAGTATTGCAGGAAGTATTGCTTTTGTGTATGTAATATGCACTTTGCATACATAACAAATTGTTTAAGACAAAGTTGCATGGTAACCAGGGGTTTTTAGCAATAATTCATATCATTTAGCGCATTGTCAATTGAGTTTTTTGTACATTTTGCTCTAAATTCTATTTATGTGGATCATGTCGTACATCATGTGGTTACTAATAGGCAAAAAGCCACTGTCTCCAGAATCTTATACCTGTTCAGAAAAACAGCCCCTTATTTTGGATCTAATGGCTCTAATTGAAGCAGCCCGAGTCAAATAAGATGGATACTAGCTCTTCCTAATTAGGTAAATATTATTTGACAACAGGAACATGTGCAGTATCTGTAGACATTATGTTACAAGCATGGACACTCACCCAGAGCTTACATTTCGTGTATGCACAGCTGTTTATTGTGGAGCATATACACACAAAACACCAGCTTCATTCAAACACACACGCTAGTCACAGCCAACTATGCACAAACATATATGAATGCATAATCAAATGATGATAATGATTCGATTTTAACAGCTTTAAATTGCTCTAGCTGGAATCCTCGCACTGGAAATTTAACTGAATAGAACATGTACAACATTGTGGATTTTCCTAATAAGGAAATGATCATCCAGCTATTCCTACGTGGTGCCTTAGGGCAGACGCATTGCTGGACCCTCCGTTCGAGAGGGCGGTAGCAATGGCGCTAAAGAAATATTTTGAAGAAAACTGGGGGTCAGCCTCGAACAGAGCATTTGAATGGGATGCCATGAAGGTGGTCCTCAGGGGGGTCTGCATTCACACAGCATACGGGGTACGGCAGCAATTAATAAAAGATATAGAGGGTCAGGAACATAGACTGACCAGGCTTGAGGAGAGGTTACATGAAACCCCGCAGAGGGGGGGAGTGGTGCGAGACCAGCGCTGCATTGTTAGAGGCATGGAAGCGACTGGAAAAGTATGACTACAGGGCATACCGGCAGCGACTCCATCATGAGGGAGATAAGTCGGGATCCATATTAGCCAGATTACTGTCCCAGGAACCAATATTGTCGCTTCGAGATGGAACTGGGAAACTGGTGTATACACAAATGGGGATCACGGACCTGTTTGCTGAGCATCTGGCTAAAGTATATGGGAGGGGTACCGAGCCATCGAGTACAGCAATAGAGGAGTTTCTGGCATCAGTGGAATTGCCCCAACTGGCAGAGGGGATGGAAGAACCGCTAGGGGGGCCGATCACAAGAGAAGAGATTCTGGGAGCTATTAAACAACTAAAATCAGGAAAATCGCCCGGGAACGATGGTTTCCTAGCGGAATTTTACCAACAATTTGCACCAATATTAGTGGACAGATTAGTGGAGGTGTATAACGAGGCATTGCATGCGAAGAGGTTGCCGGACTCTATGCGGAAAGCCTTAGTGATTATGATCCCAAAACAAGACAGAGATCCACAACAACCCAATTCATACGGACCGAATTCGCTCCTCAATATAGATGTGAAGGTGCTGAGCGGTGTTCTGGCAAGCAGACTCCTCCCCCATATGTCGCATTTGATCCACCCAGATCAAGCAGCATTCATCCCATGGCGGAACACCATGCTTAACTTGAGACGATTAGCCCATGTATGGCAAGACCCAAATTTATTACAGGGGGAACATGCCCTAGTCCTAGATATTGAAAAAGCGTTCGACTTGGTGGCTTGGGCCTTAATATGGACAGTACTGCAAAAAATG
Organism: Triturus cristatus; assembly: GCF_964204655.1. Lineage (NCBI taxonomy): Eukaryota > Metazoa > Chordata > Amphibia > Caudata > Salamandridae > Triturus > Triturus cristatus. The sequence goes on from NC_140585.1 coordinate 502,136,910, forward strand.
GGAATGGGCTGGGGGTTTAGAAATTGGGTACAGTTGCTCTATGCTCGGCCCAGCGCGAGGGTGGAGACCAGAGGTAGAATTTCCAAGGCGTTCCAATTGGAGAGGGGCATGAGACAGGGTTGTCCCCTCTCTCCTCTAATATTCGCTATGGCTATGGAGCTCCTGGCATGGGAGCTCAGGAATCGGTTAACAGAATGGAGTATTAAACTAGGGAATACTAGCCATGTAGTCTCAATGTATGCCGACGACACTCTGGTGTATTGTAGTCAGCCAAGTAACTCAATTCCAGTTTTGCGGACTATTCTGGAGGAGTTCGGGAAGGTGTCGCACCTCAGAGTGAACCCAAAGAAATCGAAACTGCTGCCACTGGGGTGTTTGGCATGCCGGCCTGTGGACGCGCTACCTGAAGTGGGCTTGCCCTGGACGATGGACCTCCCTAGATATTTGGGGATCAGACTGGCACAGCCAGTGGAGCGGTTCTTAGAACTCAATATGGGCAGAGTGACAGAAGGGATTCGTGGCTCGGTACGTTTTTGGAGGGATTTGCTCCTATCTATGATGGGAAAGGTTGCAATCACGAAAATGGTCATTTTAGCGAGATGTTTATCTACACTCCAATATTCATTATATAAAATTCCGCCCAGCATCTTTAGAGAATTTAAAATCCTGATGACGGACCTGATGTGGGGTCCCAAATGCAAGCGTGTTAGTTTTTCAACGCTACAGAGGTCCTGGCAGATGGGGGGAGTGGAGGTCCCATGTATGGAACACTACTATATGGCCGCACAATTACAGCATTCAATCCACTGGTTGGATGACCAGGATAACTGGGAAAAAAGACTGTTGGAGGGGTCTTACGAGGGCGGCTCTCTTCCGGAATTATTAATGAGGGGTAGAGGAGTTCCCGGTGCAGTACCAAACCTTATTAGGGAGGTCGAGGAGGTCTGGGAAAACACGGTCAGAAAAGTGGTGAGGCATGCACCATATGCACCCGAAGCCCCTCTATGGGCAATGCCTGGGTTTGCTAAGATTGCGGAATCAATGTAGATCCAAAAATGGAAAGAGGGAGGTGTTCAGTCAATGGGTGATTTATACCACAACGGGCAGTTTATCTCACAGGAAAATACGGAGATCTCCTTTGAACTAGGTACTGGACAGTACCTACAATATACAAAATTATCGCAGGTGGCCAGGGAGATATGGCCAACATTCCCAGAGGAACCACCGGTAACAAGAACTCTACAGGTGATGCTATGGCACAAGGACGGCATATGATAAGCCACCTCTCCAAAGCGATCTGCGAGGATCTACCAAGGAAAACACTCCCAGTACAGGCAAGATGGGAAGAAGCGACAGGTGAACACATACTGGGGTAGGATTCATGAAGGGGTAAAACAGGGGTGCTCCAACGCCTGCTTTAAATTACTACAACATAATTATGTCCATCAAGCCTATCTCATGCCGAAAATTCTCAGCAAGATTTACCCAGAGCGCTCCAATGCGTGCCCCAGATTCCGAGAACCAGAGGCCGACTTCCTACACGTGGTATGGACATGTCCACCAGTGGCAGCGTTCTGGGAGGAGGTACTACAAAAAATAAGGATTGCCTCGGGTTGGCAGGTCCCCAAAGAGGTGCAGACAGTAATACTGGTTCTTCTCCCAACACCAAAAAACTAAAAGTTGAGCAGGAAATTTGTGATTCTGGGCATAATAATCGCAAAGAGACGCATTGCAATTGAATGGCAAAAACCGACACCCCCGAAGCTTGACAGATGGCTGAAAGACATGTATGAATGGGCAATTGCTGAGAGAGTGAGAATGGCGCAAGTTGGAAGAGACGAAAACTAGCAGATGACCTCCAGGCATGGTCGGTGATGATAAACGAGCTACAACCCCCAATAGGAGCGAATTCACAGACTGGGACAGACAGCTCACAGACTCTGGGGAACACAAGACCGTAGGTTAATGGAACAGATGACTCATTACGCAGACGCTTCACATAGACGGCAAGGAATACAGTGGCCCGACAGTTATCCGACAGGGAGGTTGGGAGAGAGTTGCAGGGTTAATTTGGCACTACGACACAATATGCTGGAAAAACATTGATAATAACAAGATTAAAAAATTGGAACTGTCAAAATATAAAGCTGTAATTTGAAAACTGTACCAACATGTAAAAAGGTTAGCGGAGGACATTCCAGCTATAAGAGAGTATTGAAGGTCTATGCTCATCAAAATGATACATGTACTTGAGTTTTCTTTTTGAAATGCTAATAAAGTTTATTTAAAAAAAAAAAAGGAAATGATCATCCAGTAGATGGATTCAAATTGGCAATTTTTTCCACAGTATTGCAGCTAAATACGAAAAGACACAAACGCCAACGTGGAACTTGTGGATGTGAGGAATGACTCAAGTGGACCCAAGGGTCTTTAATGGGTAACAATGCTTAACTTTTGCTTGAAGCCAAAGAGATCCTTTGCAACAATAAGTTTGAAGGACTGATAAAGATTTCTGAAAATGATTATTTACTTGACTGAGGATTTCTCAGTGGTGGAACGTTATCATATCACCAACTTCAGAGGTGTGGAAAGGGGAAATATAGTATCAGTTTTATGCCCTTTTAATGACCATAACCCTTAGTTCATTCCTTGAACACTGCAACTGATGAGCAGGAGGGTAACTAAAGCTATCACAGACAGACAAACCAGGAGGATTCTCTAGCTCGGTGATTTGGCTTTATATAAAGAAAGACATTGTGAGGTCTCCGTATGCCACTACATAACAATAGAAGAGGTGTGATCCTAATAGGGGAATGCCTATGGGACATTAAATAAATGAAAAATCTGAAAAGGGATTTTAATAATGAGCACAACTTGAAAGCTCAGCTAGGGGGAACAACCTTTACAACGCAACTTTTACAACGCACTACACTTACAACGCATTTTTTACAACGCAAAATCCATTACAACGCATTCCATTACAACGCATGACACTACAACGCATTTTGAAAAACTACCTTTACAACGCATTCCATTACAACGCATACTACCTTTACAACGCATACCATTACAACGCATAATATTACACTACACTATCCAACACTTACCCTACTGTTGCACCCCCTGGAGTTAGAATAGTAATTTTTACCCCTATACTATCCAACACTTACCCTACTGTTGCACCCCCTGGAGTTAGAATAGTAATTTTTACCCCTATACTATCCAACACTTACCCTACTGTTGCACCCCCTGGAGTTAGAATAGCAATTTTTACTCCTATACTATCCAACACTTACCCTACTGTTGCACCCCCTGGAGTTAGAATAGTAATTTTTACCCCTATACTATCCAACACTTACCCTACTGTTGCACCCCCTGGAGTTAGAATAGTAATTTTTCCCCCTATACTATCCAACACTTTCCCTACTGTTGCACCCCCTGGAGTTAGAATAGTAATTTTTGCCCCTATACTATCCAACACTTACCCTACTGTTGCACCCCCTGGAGTTAGAATAGTAATTTTTACCCCTATACTATCCAACACTTTCCCTACTGTTGCACCCCCTGGAGTTAGAATAGTAATTTTTACCCCTATACTATCCAACACTTACCCTACTGTTGCACCCCCTGGAGTTAGAATAGTAATTTTTACCCCTATACTATCCAACACTTACCCTACTGTTGCACCCCCTGGAGTTAGAATAGTAATTTTTACCCCTATACTATCCAACACTTACCCTACTGTTGCACCCCGTGGAGTTAGAATAGTAATTTTTACCCCTATACTATCCAACACTTACCCTACTGTTGCACCCCCTGGAGTTAGAATAGTAATTTTTACCCCTATACTATCCAACACTTACCCTACTGTTGCACCCCCTGGAGTTAGAAAAGTAATTTTTACCCCTATACTATCTAATACTTACCTTAAATGCAATTTAATATTATGCGTTGTAATGGTATGCGTTGTAAAGGTAGTATGCGTTGTAATGGAATGCGTTGTAAAGGTAGTTTTTAAAAATGCGTTGTAGTGTCATGCGTTGTAATGGAATGCGTTGTAATGGATTTTGCGTTGTAAAAAATGCGTTGTAAGTGCATGCGTTGTAAAAGTGTGCGTTGTAACGACATACATCCCTCAGCTAGGGATAGCAACCTGTTTGAAAATCGAACTATATATCTGACTCCATGAATTGTGATTGGAAGCTACTAGAAGAACTCACTTGACGAAAAGTCACAGTAGATTGTTTGTATACTTCTGTGTGAATGTACATTTGTCCTGAGGAAGGTGGCGTAGAAGATCATAAACAACTGAAACACAACAGAGCATCACCTAATTACAATGCATTACTGTTACCATGGTTAATATATATTTTTGTTAAAGTACGTTTTGCAATAATTAGCTGATGTATACATACAGAATCAAGATAAATGATGTTGATATATGGATTCATGTTTGGAAGTAAGAGGGATATAATTGTGATGTGTGTTCTTGTTTCCTTTTTTATTCATAACTGTTGATTTCTAATGCAAACATATTTTCAAATTAAAAAATGTCTTATAAGTGATAAGAAATAATATGCTTGGCATATAAATCTTGAATGAGTCGGTAAATCTTTGTGCAAATATAGTGACATTGTTTGTGGGAGTTAAGGAGAATCCATTTATGCTGTACTGTGCACTATTCAATCATGAGTCCTCAGCAAGTATCATGTACTCTTCATGACACAAGTGGCCATGGAGCCCATAGTAATCTCAGCAGTATATAGTTACCAAAGGAAGATGGAAATATCCTAGATCATGTGAAAAATCCATAATTAGAAATGTCATTCAACATAAATATTTCAAGTGGACAAAACAAAGAATTGTATGATTGTGAAAAAAGTATTTTTACTACTAGCAGATGCTTAAGTGAGAGAATGCTAAGGTTAATAAGAAAACTAAAAACAATTATATTTTTTAGCACACAGCAGCCTGCATCTATTAGTTGTATAACTGTTGTTCTTTTTACCATCGTTGACATCTGGTAGTAGACATACCAGTTTATACTGGAACTTCTTGTTTTATGGGGGTAGCCTCCTCCTTGATGTACACTGATGCTTACCTGCAAAAGGTGATTAATCCAAGATGTTTCATCACAGCCTCAATTATTAATTTAATGCCAGGGTATGCAGGGTGAGATGATGACACATCTACCACAAGTTCGACCTCTGTTTGAGGTAGCTGTTTGCGCTTTATAAATGTCGGTATTATTTTTAGTAAAGTGGGCCACGCCTAAGCCCTTCTATCCATTGGAATTCAGGACGGAGTAAGTTACATTGAACTAGTATGCAAATGCTGCCAAGCGGCATTTTTGTCTTGTAACTCAGAAAAATACATGTGACCTTCTTTGGGGACAAAGGAAATTTGGAACACATGGAATCATCTTGGTCAGTAAAATCTGCCTGGCTAACATGGAGATCACAATTTAAGCTGTGGGGCAGAGGGTAGAATTTGAAGGGGCATAGGGTAAGTGATGGTGGCAGTAGGTGGAGAAAAGGAATAAATACTAAGGGCAGAGGTATTTCGAAGTGGGAAGCAACGGTGAGCATGGGAACAGAGATCAAAGAGTAACATTTACCAGCAAATGAGATGTTAATATGGATATCGATATGTTTATCTATAAAAATGAACTATAATCCCTATTAATAAAATCACCTGCCCCGAACTCTACATCTACCTCAAGACGCAAGTTTCACGGGTCTGTGGTATGTGTCATAGGTATATGGCGCTACAGAGAAAGTGCACAAGTATTATTGGTTCTCTAATACGACGGTGCTGAAAGGCGTAGAGACACCACACACTCTACAAATGTAAGCCAGAGCTTAACGTTACTTCTTACTGAAGCCTCAGCACACGTGTTAAATATATGTGTTTTTGTTAAGTTCACACATGAAATATGAGTACATAAAAAAAATTTCTTTTTAAACACAGATTACAATTTTCTTCTTGTCTTCTTTATTAAGACGAGTCTTGGTGAGATGTCGAGATTACAGCCAACACGTGTTTCGTCGCATCGGGAGTGTACTCCCGCGACTTCCTCAAGGCTGTACAAATAAACAGAAAGATGCCAGCTCATACCGTGAAAGTACATACAGTAACTGAAATCCACAGTAGTCAACAATAAGTTTGGCATTGTGATCCCAAACACAGTGAATAATTGCGTGGTGGAAAATTAAATTTCCAAAAGATATTATGAATCTAGAGACTTATAGATCATAGCTTGTTTGTTGGTCGTGCATATTCTGCATTTGACTTGCGGTGGGACTTTTTGAAATTAGCAGATACGGGAAAACGAGCCTAGACCATAAGTTGTCTTCTCTGATAGGTAGTGTCGTTTGGAATAACAAGATTACGCTACAGTATGTCCGGACCTTGACATATGTATTTCTCATCTCCATAGAGAAGTGTTTGCACACGAACACCTCCTTGTTGATTCTGTGGAATCCCTTGTTTCTACCATTGAACTTAGAACCCCTTGTGGGCCGGAATTACAACCACAATTAAAGTAGGTTTGGCCATATTTTAGCTCAAAACTTGCTCACTGAAATGACGGTTGGATCATATTCTGATGTTTTTTCACTTTTATTTTATTTCCCCGGTGTTACCAGAGATTTCAAGAATACAAAGAGAGGTAAATAATCCACCTCGGCATTTTGGGTGTTATTTATTCAGTCACGTTTTGTTTTAACGATGACATGGCACTTACCTCCCACGACGGCGATAATGTTATCAGTAATTCGCACAACCAGTAGCTCACCAAGTTATCACGTAGTATCACAATCGGGCCTTTCTCTCTCCATGTGTTTGGTTTGCTTCGAAGACTTTTTGCTCATCATTCCCCTTATGGGTTCCTATCTTTCTTTTGGAAATTTAATTTTCCACCACGCAATTATTCACTGTGTTTGGGATCACAATGCCAAACTTATTGTTGACTACTGTGGATTTCAGTTACTGTATGTACTTTCACGGTATGAGCTGGCATCTTTCTGTTTATTTGTACAGCCTTGAGGAAGTCGCGGGAGTACACTCCCGATGTGACGAAACACGTGTTGGCTGTAATCTCGACATCTCACCAAGACTCGTCTTAATAAAGAAGACAAGAAGAAAATTGTAATCTGTGTTTAAAAAGAATTTTTTTTTATGTACTCATATTTCATGTGTGAACTTAACAAAAACACGTATATTTAACACGTGTGCTGAGGCTTCAGTAAGAAGTACCTCCCTGTGACCTAGGCCCTAGATCCCTGATTGATGGGTCACAGGTGGGAGAGTGCATGGCTGGTAGGCAAACACATGGCACAATGGTCATGAGAGATTGCCCACAGTAAAGCTCACATGGCCAGAGGGGGTACACGCACTTCGAAAAACTCTATAAAGTCATATGCCACATGAGTTAGGAACACATAGCCAATCAGGACCTTGCACACGCTCCCCACGCTGGACATCTGGACACATTCACCACTGGCCACACTGTGTCCACGCAAGGTTGAGACCCAACTGAAGTTACCATTTGACCATTGATTTATGACTCTGAGGCAGCCCAGTATAAATTGAGACAGTCCTCAGACCTTGTGCCTGTAACTGTTCTCCCGGACGCATTGTTTAATTAAATGAAACTGCTCCTTCTTTGCCAAATGCCTCTTGTCTTTAATTTTTAAGGAATTTGAACCCGAGCAACTGAGCTAACAAAAGTAATTATCTCCAAAAATACACTACGCTTCTAGAATTAAGTTCCCATGTAATTCTTTCTTTCTCGCCCAGTCTCCCAACTTCCTAGATGTTAATGAGAAAGTGCACATTATTGTGTGCTTGGGCTTCTTTCCATGACTGATTTCAGTCACTCTGCTGAACTCTTCTTTCCCATCTGTTGTGTCCTTGTTTAGGTCGAGCCTGGGCAGCGCATGTGCTACTCTGTGAGGCATGCTGTATTTGAGTATAGACTTGAAGCCCTGCCCACTCCCCGCCCATATTTGTCATTGGCTTGTGTCATTGTCCTTGGTGAATGCTGGCTTCTAATTTGTTAATAGGCTGGTTAGTCTCTCCGTAGTACCACCTTGTCTTCATTTGTAACCTCCCATGAGGACTGGCCCTTTTTTAGGTCTCGCCTGATCCAGCGCATGCGCTGGTCTGGCGAGACTTATTGAGAGGGCTCCAAAAAGTGCTACCAGGCCAGCCTAGAGCTACAGTGCATGTGCGCGGGCGCGCGCGCCGCGCTTTACCGCGATTACTTTCACTTTCGCGGCCACACGGCCGCTTTGCATAGCCAATAGGTCTCGCTTTTGGGACCTTATAAGTATTTAGTTATGCAACTGTTGCATAGCTAAACACTTATAAGGTCCCAAAGGCGAGACCTATTGGCTATGCCAATGCTTGTCTTCTGTTTTCTTTAATGAGTTTCTCCTATTACAGGCACGACTTGCTCTCCTGCAACAATCAGCATGCCATGCGTGCTTTCACTTTCCAAGCAGCCCGGAACAATGGCGCGGTCTTATTTGAAATGAAATAGGTCTCGCATTTACATGCGTTTGAGTTATTGGCATTGGATATGACAATGATTTTATTTATGTGTTAGTTATCAAAATAGATAAATAAAAGGCATTGTCATTTACAATGCCAATAGCTTAAACTCTCGCAAATGCAAAACCTATTGCATTGCAAATGCTTATTTTTCATTCTATCAACAATTGCGTAAAGCATTAAGCACATAGAAGAGAAAAGAGAGGGGGTAGATTTGTTTCTGGGCATCAGGTGCACAGGCTGTGCATTTAGGAAGGAGTTGGATTGCTTTAAGTAACTGATAGAGCGTCATGTGATTCTGAAATTGTAGGAGAGCATCATATTCACCGTTAGTCAGCACCCGCATATTAATCGATGTATGTTAAGTAGTGCCATAGAAATGTATTGCTGTAATCGTTTAACATAGAGGTGATTAGAATTGTAATAATGCTTTTGTGAAGAGTAACGCTGCAACTTATGGTGAATGTATTCAGTAAAATGTATAATGATTAGTTTTGTGCAACGCAATGTATTAAGTTAACGTGTGCCATGTTAGAATTACACGTGCAAGTTGCTTACTCAAGTACATGAGAATAATTAATCAATGCTTAGAATGTGATTCAATAAAGTGATTAATAGTGTAAAGGCCTGATCGCATATATGTAAAGAGAAAGGCCTGTTCTTTTTCTTATGTTAGCTGACATTGTAGGCCGAAAATGATTTCCCTTAGTAAAGGCTTTAGGTTGCAGGGAGACATAAAATCTTGGAGACGTGAAATGTTTTTGTTCCCATGTTTCTGTTGCAGGTGCAAGGACATTTAACTCGTTAGTGAGACTAGCTCTTTGTTTTAGGAGTTAGGATGCTGCGAGAAGCCAACAGGGGAGTACACTGGAATGTGAGGATGATACGTTCAGCGGAGAAGGTGCCTGGGACCCAAGGTCAAGCTAACCGTCGTTGGACGCTAGACAAAGTTATAGGAAAACTACTGGGAGAAGACCTGGCTGAAGAGGTGTGCCGAAAGGCGTGTTCTACGATTTTGGGGTTTTGTATTAGGGACAGTGCCCCGAGGGTTGAGCAGTTGAGGTTTAGACGGGAAGCTAGAAAGAGCATCTTAGATCGAGCTCTGACTAAGTGAATGCACTTCTTAGGAAGTCTTCACTTCTGACACCTTTTGATTCTCTTGCCTGGGAAGGGGAATGCTAAGTAGGGAGGTCACCTTAGAGCTAGTGTAGGGATAGACTTACGCTTTCCTTTTTTAGACTGATGATTACTAATTTGGATATTGGCTTAACAATCGCTTTCTTGATGATTTTGGAGTCAGTGATTCTCTTTGTTTTGAGTCGGATGAGAATCCTGCTTAGGCTTGCCTTTGTATTAGTGCCCATTTACCACCTACACCTTGTATTGAGGTGTCTGTATGTTCAGCTATTTTTGGTTGTAATAAAATCCTATAAATTTTAGATTCGGAATCAGTAGTCCTTTCCAAATGAAGTCTAATTTTGGTGATTATGGTCTGATAATTATATTTCCTCCCCTCCACACTATTTAGCAGATAAAAAGAACCTGGTGACCTGAGAGGATTCTTGGAGGTAACCAGGTAGGCAAGAATCCGGCCCCATCATTTCCATTGCCAAGGTGGGCTGTGGAAAGCTGGGCCTGGTGGTTGGTGAAATAGGCAGAAGTACAACACCCTTAGGAGAATGTATTTGTGAGTCATTCAAAAGGTACAAGTGCAGCACATTCTTGCTGGGAAATCTTAATACGAATCTCCTTCTGACTTTGTAAGTTTGTTGGTTTAGTTCCACGATCACAAAAGAAGGTACCTGGGAGTGGAGTGGAAAGATGGAGGCTTTTGATGCACCGAGTGGGAAAATGGGGTTTCTCTGGTCAAACGAAACGCAGGATATTTAGGGATGAATATATTTGAGCAATGTAACCTCGAAGTTGTTTTTAAATTTCTTTTGGAAAACAAATGTAATTTGCGGTTGCATTTGAGAAATACAAAAACAAATGTTATATTCATTAGTGGGAGGCTTCACATTTAAATATTTGTCAGGCTTTAATTTTATTTACACCACTGAAGTTTGGTAGAACGTAATGTTTGTCGTTCGCTAAAAAGTAAAGAGTGTTATTGGTTAAAATTAAGTATGTTAGTAAACAACATATGGGACAATATATGGGACACAATTCACAATTAATGAATGAATGATGTAGACATTCTCATCCATGTAAGAGAGATCTACTTCTGTGCAGCATGGATTTATATATTTGTACCCAAGTCAAACAGCTATTGAGCCAGCAAGCTGATGCACATAATCAGTTCCCAAACTGAGCTACCTCTGACTGGTACATTGTTTAAACCCTGTGTTGCTTTGAATTAAGATGCTCTCTGTACAGAACAGCAAATCCATTCAGTGAGCAAGAAAAACGAGGAGTAAAATGAGACAGGATTAACGAAGTAGACACCTGCAAGTGTTTCAGTGACAAGCTAAATATCCTCTGCTACAAGGTATTAATAATGTTTGAGAAATAAAAGTAGTAGCCAAAACCAATGGGTTTTGAATAAGACGAAATGGAATGCGTGAAGATGAGCAGGTGTGTCAGAATACCATAGTCAGAAATAGCCCCTGACTTAAACACCGCCCCCTAAATATCGTTTGCTAAAAATGTATCCCTTTGGGTGTAGATTTTCCAGTATTAACTACAAGCTGGCGATATTTTTGTAAAGAATATTTAGGGGATTTTGCTTATGTCAGCCAATAGTCCAGCTACGATATTCTGGCATTTATTTTTAGATATGTCCATAAATTCTAATTCTATTCAAAGCTGGCCCATTCTCTTGGCTTGTGACTCTGGTCGTAAATCCAAGAAGATAATCAGCAAATATTGTCACTGTACAGAGGTGAACACGATGCCCGTGAATAGGGTCAAACTCTCATTTTTGTACTGGACCCTATTGTCAGTAAGTAAATTCAGTCTATACTTCAGTGATCCCGCAACACTAACCATTTTAACAAAAACAGTTTACATGACCTATCTTTGAAATAGGGGTATTTGATAAGATTTCAATAGAGCAATCAGAGCATTCGTTCTATGTGACATGAGTCACTGTGTGAGTTTATTTGCTATTCTCTGTTGGCATGATTGATGTTTTATTGCATAGACATCTGTTTGACAGTATTTAGAACATTCTGCTTTAATGCAGTTTTTAATTTTTATTAAAAGCCGAAGCTATGTTTAGGAAATAAATAATATTGTGGGCTACCAGAAAATAATGTACAAACAATCACCTGAACCAGGACTTGCATTTTGAAGAGGCTTAGCTCAACTCCACTATTAATCACACTCAGTGGTGCTCTCAAATTGATGAGCACTAACAAATCTATAACTTCTACCCAATGAAAAGACACACTTGAGCAGCTGGTATCAATAGAAGAAATACGGGTAGCCGCATGTACAATGCGTAAAAATGAAACATCAGGCTCAGACATTTTACTGATTGATTTCTATGACACATTCGCACCCAAATGAGTAAAAACGTTGCTGGAGTTGTTTAATGACTGGGGCGATAAAGGAACACTTCCAAAAACCACGAGAGAGGCGGTAATCATGGTCGTTCCTAAGCAGGGCGAAGACCCAGTGGACAAAGCATCATATAGGCCATTGGCATTGCTCAATGCAGACTATTAGGTCCTAAGTACATTGTAGACGCCACTGACCTGCTTCCAGTGCTCTTAGCCTTTATAGACCCGGACCAAATTTGCTTTGTGCTGGGTCTCAGCACATCCAAAAACCTGAGTATGTTTTTCATGTGCTGATGGAAGCCCCAGTAGGGTACCCGACAGCCTGCATCAGGGACTGCACTTGATAATGAAATTGCCCATGACCTCCTGGGAGGCCCTTTGTAAATGCTGGTTTAGTGAAAAGGTGATCTGGCCTGCAGAGCTCAGCTGGATTAAACTGTTAACCAGAATCTGAACAGAATAGATATTTTCAAAAGTATGGCAATACGAAAAGGCATAACACAGGGGTGCCCTCTGTCGCCCACACTCTTTGCATTATCCATTGAATCTCTGGCAGAGAAGTTCAGGTGATACGGAACAGTGGATACATTGTAAGTGGCTGGATCAAAGTGCACAATTTCCCCTATGCAGTTGACATTCTAATGTATCTTAAAGAACCAAAAACACAAATCCCAGAAATAAAGCAGGTGGAAACATGGGACTATGGGGGTTGAAAGTAAATTTGGGGTACTCATATGTATTCCAAGCAACACAGCAGTAGCGGAACTACCGTGGTGAAGTCCGCCCCTCTGAACCTTGGAATTATGACAATTAGGTACTAAGCAAATTGAAGTCTAGCATGTGGATAGAGACCTTATAGAACATCTTGAGGTTGACATAGGTATTCAGGAGCTTAATACAGTTTCGAATAGAGAACCCCCTCTTGATGATGGGCAGGATAGCCCTTTCCAAAATGATCAGTTTAAGTTTAAAGCTCTGAACTATATGTTCAGAATTAAGCACGGCATGGCTCCCATGTATGTGCAAAATCTAGTCCATCTCTATTTGCCTTCCCGTACTCTCAGACACTCAGGCTAAATTACAGGTGCCAAAGATCAGACTATACTGCATGGGTTGCAGTTATTTTTTCTGCTTGGGCCCTATTCTGTGGAATGCTCTTCTGCTGTCACTTCGTACACAGATGAACGTTACACTCTTTCGTAAATCTCTTAAAACATGGCTTTTTAATCAGTAAGTTCTGCTCCCCTATCTTCTGTTGTTTCTGCCAGGTGCCGGGAAACCCTTTTGGGTAGCTGTCGCGCCTAGACATAAATTTAAATAACATAACATATCATAACATCATGCTGCCTAGGTTCCTGTACTCATTTGTAGAACTGCCCCCACTCATTATTTAAAGACCTGGAAACACTGTTAATTGGGTTGCTTTGGAAAGGAGGAAAAAGAAGGGTAACACTAGCTAAATCGAAGCGACCAGAAAAGTACAGAGGACTTGATTCTCCTACCTATAAATGCTGTTACATCGCAGCACAATTGGAGGAAAATTGGTGCTCAATTAAAAGCCCAGGTGGTAAAGCTATTGAGAGCAGCCACATCACCAGACTCGCTGAGGGGCACACACTGTCTTTGGTGCGAGACCCATCAGTAAACACCCCACTACAATACTGACAGTAGCAATATACTGTTAGAGGAGATAGATACACAAATTAAAAAGATGAGGCTTCAATTCATGCAACAAGAATCCTATCAGAGGCCTGAAGCGATGGACAGGCATACCTTCTGAATCAGCAGGGGAGTTGTGGAAGAATCTATTGTCTATTACGGTGGGAGATATGTACCCACAGGATGTTAAGGGACTTTAAGGAAGTGCAAGAGGGACTCTGGAATGGATAGCACCAGAGTAATTCTTGGCAATAGATATTGTGTACCAGGCAACCATTACACGGGGAAGGGGTCGTACAGTATTGTCACAGTTATATAGCCAGATGAAGGAGGTTTAATGGCAGCCACTAACAGGTTTGAGAGCGCATGGGAGGAGGCTATGGTTAAGGACTTAAGCGATAAGGCCTGGAAAATCTCAGCAGCATATGTAGCCCATGTGTCTAGAATCAGCAGATTCAAATTGATGTATAATTTCCTGCACAGAGTTTACTTCACTCTGATTAAAATAAGAAGAACATTTTGTCAAAGGTGTCATTCACTCAATGCATACCTGCTCCACATGATGTGGTAGTGGTCTGTTATTCAGGAGTATTGGTGCGAGGTGGTGACTAATATAAACAATGCCATAGAAATCTCGGTGCCTGTGTCGCCTGAAGTGTGTTTATTGAATGCTTTTTCAAAGCAGGGTTGTGGACTTGATGCTAGAATTAGCCAAACGTTGAATAGCAATGCCCAAGAAAGCATCAGACAATTGCGGACCGGGAGTTCAATGCCGAAGCAACTTAACACATCGCTGACACGGAGTTATAATGGACTGAGCGACCAAATCCTCAAGGCACCGCAGACCGGGAGCCGCACTCCGCAAAAGAAGAGCCCTCAAAAGAAACGTGACAGCAATCTAAGACTTGATGAATTTTGCCCTGACTGAAATGCCACACAAAGGAACATAGGAATACTAAGTTATTCTGCCACGTGAGCCACAAAACGGCATTTAAAGTCCTATCACCTTAAATCCCCACCCTGAAGAAGACCTTCGCTTGAAAGATTGCATTTGGTCCTATCAACTGAAGGTCGAAACGCGTTGGCTTGTCAAAAAGAGAAGTTGAGACCTACCTAACTCGAAGACATTGCTTTATATCAGGCACACTCGAGCTGAATAGTTGATGCTCTGCATTGGAGTCTGCTAATAAGTCCCTGACCTCTCTAGGACCTGAACTAAGAAATAATTGAGGACCGAATATAATAAAGTCCCAATTACATGATAAGAACGTAGGACTGACTACTGTTGTCAATAAGAAATGTGTATTAGCACTGTCCTAACCTAGAACATGGTTGTCTGTATGTTGTTTGTCTAAGTATTAGGTCACATTAATGTTTGCAATGTAAATAGTGTATATGTGTTTTTGTATTTGTGTTTAAAACACTTTGTTTCAAAATAGAAGGGGTCATATGTCTTGAAAATACTATGTGATGGTAACCTCTTCTTTGCATTTGAAAAATATTGAATGATTCCATAAATAAATGGTAGCCCAGGTTCAATTGAGATAACCACTGTGGCAGAATGAATAACCGATTGATGGCGTTAGAGGTACTTTGTTGTGTATATTCAAGAAAGCATCAGAGCCACCACAGATTAAGGCATGGGAAGCAGATGAGGTTCACTGGTCATGGAAAAAGCATGCTTCGCTCCATAGACATCTGGACATGCAAGCGTAATAGACTGGTGGAGTAGGATATTGGTGTAGAGTAATTTATTAAGAAGTCAGATGAGAGACCCTCATTTACCTGCCAGCGGCGGTTTCTTCTCGAGGCTGGGGAGCTGCGCCCCCCGCCCACTGCGAGCCACGCAGGGAAAAAAATGGCAATGAAAAGATTTTGTTGCCCTTTTTTTTCCATTGTGCGTGCTACAGCAGCGCCAGTCCAGTGCCCAAAGACATGCTAGGTGTGTCCTCTGCTGCCGATTGACAGCAGAGGACAGGAGGAGTGGATGGCTGGATGTTTCAGAGTGCACATGTCACTTTGGCTGGCTGTCATGTGCCTGCCAAACTGACATGCGCACTTTAAACCTCTCCACCCAGCTGATTGAGACAGCTGGATGGAGACCAAGTACAGGCCTCCAGGGCCTGAAACAGTGTCCAGCCAGCTGCTCCATACCAGCATGAGAGCAGTGCCAGGATTGGTTAGAGGAATTGAGGAGACAGAGCACAACACGGAGCGAGGAGCATGACGGAGTCATGCAGCAAGCAAGGTAAGTGGTTATTTTTCTTTTTATTTACACTCATTATGCTTGCATGCACCCACCCACCACCCATTTTCCTCCCCCTCCCCCACTCTTCCTAAATGCCAGTCGCCGCTGGAACCTGCTTCTGTTGATTCACTTGAGGGAATTTACACAAATTGTAATAACATGGGAGAACTATGAGGGAGGGGGGTCAGCTGGAATGGTACGAGCAGCACACCTCCCTTGCACCGGACTATGAGACAAGGCACGTGACAAATTGTAAATTGAATATAATGTCTGGTAAACCGTGACATGCTTGATAATGAGATGAAGGCAGAGTTTGATGATGTACAAAGGAACCTGCGAGAGTGGGAATGGGGGAATCGTCTATAGTATATGGGTGACTTCTGGAAAAAGTTAATAAAATATGTTTTAAAAAACAATACGGTTGTGAAGCTAAATATGAGTAACTGCATGTCATTATAATGAACGCATTCCATTTATTCAGTCGATATGCCACATAGTGGGCTTAATGTAGGTAATCATTGAAAAAAATGATCAGTAGTACGAACTGTGCTGCTATTAAATATCCAAATACTTCATTCACGTCTCAGCAATTAACTAGCAAAGTTATACCAAAAATTGTTCCCCTATACCTGCCTTCGTGACTGACGCGGATTTCCAGAATGTGGGTCCTTTCTGGCTTAAAATCACCATCTGTGCCCAGTAGCAAAGAAACTTCTCGCAGAGGGAAACTCAGTCCAGAATAAAATCTTCTACTGCACCAAATGACCACAAATACTCCCTCGTACCGCCAAGCTAACACAATAAAATGTTACTTCACCACATAATCACCCGATATCAGGGGCAATATTCTATGGAAATCCGAGCCTGGGTCCAGCCATGATGCAGCATGAATATATATAACGCTGCAATTTGTCCACAGCACTCTATGCAGTCAACCAAAAACCAATGGATGTTTTCTGACCATGGGGCTTACTTAATACTCCAACCATCGCCTCCCGTGGGTACCGAGCAAACAAATGTATCAGAGTGCCCTCGTGAATTCAATACACAAATCACAATGAGAAGTTTGCAGGCGCATTTCTAAGCACAGGGCAAACAGCCAATCAGCTAGGGTGTTGCTGGAGTGCACTGGGTGGACACAGTTCTATTTCAGTTGGAGGGAGCCAGGTTAATTGACCTTTGCTCCACACGCCTATCCAGCTAACAAGAAAGGAGTACAAGACGTGCCTTGTGTAAAAATCCCTATGCCATTGGGAATTTCGAACTCTATGCAGAAGGTGAGAGAGAATGTAAGCGTTCTGCTGGCTGGAGATCAGGATTGCTGTAGGTTGACAAAGCTATGGGTGGATCTCCGTATTGGAACATCAGCATGTGTGCAGTTTGCAAATCTCTATGGATGTTCACTGGTGCAGCAGAGAGGGGAAAGAGCAGAGGGGGCTTCAGTCAATGAGTGAGGTGCGTTTGTAGGGATAGATTTCCCCAATCCTTCAAAAGGAGGGACAGTGCAGGTGAGGAGGGAGCTGCACTGGCAGGGCTGTGTGCATCTGGGAAGGGCAAATTTGATTACAGAGGTGAGTGGAAGGACTATGTGGGGGTCTCAGTACTGGAATATTATGGGTTACTTTAGGTAAGTGTTGAGAGCTTTGGCAGAACTGTGGCCGGATGGGATTATCAGAATAGCAAGAGATGCCGTGGCTGAGGATTAAGTTGCATTGTCCGGTCTATGTGTGTTTGCATGTGTGTGTGTACCCAGGTAACTGCAGTGCTGAGTGCCAGCAGCATAGCGTGGGTTGCCAGCGCCCAGGGTGAAAATTTAAAAGAAAGTATTGCACCCCCTAACTTGTGGACCATTAGCTCAGGAAGTGCTAATGGTCCACGGGTTAGGAGGTGCAATACTTTCATTTAAAATGTTGCATCCCCTAAGAATTTTGCACCCGGGGCAACCGCCCCTCTGGACCCCCACACACAACACCACTGCTGAGTGCCGCGGGCCAGAACTGAGGTACATTAGTTGTGCTGCTGTACCCTGCACTATAACAGCACAGGATGGGAAGCCAGCTGAGAATTTAGGACGTGCTGGAGATTAAAATTAGGTGCATTAAAAATGAGGTGCACTTCCAAGTAACAGAACAGCAGGGGTGCTGCAGGTGAGATTTGCACTGGATTTGTAGAGCTGCAGTATCACCAGCAGATCGAAAAAGCAAGGGATTCTACACATCGGGTTTGAGTTGCATTGCTTTGGCTGTGTGTGGATTTGAGTCCTTGACTAGCACGGGCTGATACAAGGCAGCGCTCAGTATAGGCAGATCTGTGTGAGGGTCCACAGGGGAACAGCCTGTGGAACGGCAGATCAGGATTGAGGTGCGGTGGTAGAGGCATATGGTCGAGTTCTAAGAAAGCAAGGACTTTCTACACTGAAATAATTTTGGGTTTTAACTGAGTTGTGGGCGGGCTTCTGTTCTGGACCAGCAGGTGTGCTACAGGCTCAAACTAAGTAGAGCTGGAGATGCTGCATGTACACCATAGCAATGCACAAGGAAGGGATGCTGCAGCTCTGACTGAGGAACACTGTTTAAAAAGTGGAGTGCCATGATTTAAATGAACTTGCTGACCTGTTTATATGTCAGAGCACAGACATAGCAGAGATCTACCACTATAGCTAGGTGAGCCAACCGAGGCCCGGGACTGGCTGAAGCCAAATGCCTCGGTCTCGTTCAGTCAAAGGATGCATTTTAAATATGACCCACAACCGAGCCAAGGAACTTCTACCCAATCCCCAGTTGCAGAAAACATGGTCCTACTAATGAAAGATCTTGGCGTTCAACATAGTATAAGCATAAATGAAAAAAGTGAAACTATAATGCCATCAACTACAGTGAATTTCACATATCTGTCCCAATTAGAAAATGTGACCCAGGAGACTGGTCATTCTGTGTGCCTCCTTCTTGCCTTTAGTACAACTAGTGAATCGTGGGGCTTTTTCTGAAGTAGCTTTGTCACATAAGTCAAAGGATGCCAGCATGGTGTGATGTCCTGGCATTATGGAGAATACATGATGTATATATTTCTTTCAACCCATGTAGCTTGCTTTACACAAATTTTTCACATAATCACTCTTAGCTGTGCTCTTGCCCCCTTTTTGGTTAAATCACACATGGCTTATTTTTCTAGAAATATTTCTTCCATGGTGTCAGGTTGATCTGTCATTTATTGCATAAATGTTGCACTGCAGCATTTTTGAACATAGGGAACTAATTTAGTTCATGAAAGACAACAAGACAAAAATCGTTGGCTTACCTACAAAACTAGACACAGAGCTGAGCATGTATATGCCTGAATTCATGGTCTGTAACTGTCAATGTCCACACTTGGCCAAAAACGTGATCCTGGACGAACTATTTTACCTCAACGTTGCTCATTCACCTTTAAAATATAAAATAAAGGAACACCTACAAGTGGTCAAGTTCAGTGTACTGTGTAAGTTATACACGTTGTAATGATCTTTATCCTTGCCACCTGGCTGTTCGCCCTTCAGAGGGTCTGATTCCCAAATGAGGAATTGAGAGCTGTAATGGATGAAGACGATGCTGTGCGGGAGAAGAAGATGAGGTCCTCAAGGGACACTCATCATTCTAGAAATACTCAACTCGATCAGTAAAACTGGTCCATTTTCAATCTCAAAGCACCATGGGAGTGTCAGAGAGTCTTCCTTGTCTCTCGTGCATTTCAATATTTATGTCTACTCCCTCACCAACATCTTCAGGTAGTTGGATGGAAGGCTCTATCTTAGGGTGAAGACAGGCTAATCATTGTCCACCCAGAATATCAAGCCCTGGGCTCCTAGACCAACCTACGGAGTTACCTTTGACCTCCCTGTCTGATCCACTGGCATGGCTCAGCTTTGGCTCAGTTCTCTGCGTTAGTTTTGTGGTAGGCCCACCTCTATCAATTAATCCATTGAAGAGGTATGCAACTCCCTGGGTGTGTAGGTGTGCATAGTCAGTGTGACATACCAAACTGGTACTGACAGAAGCCACATGGTAAAAATAAGTGACCTGTAATCTGAGGGAAAGGTCAAGTGAGCCTGTGCTATTTGAGCATCAAAGAGGATTGTAGATAAGAAAATATATTTCAGTCGACCGAATCCCTTCACAAGGGTTTCTAAGATGTGCCGTATGGATTGTATGTACATTGTGAGAGCACAGCGAGAGAAGGACTCAGAGCAATGCTATTACCAGTAAATAATTGCAGCATTACTATTCATGCACGAACTGCTTAACAGTAGCTCCAATGTTACCAGTTGGTACAGACTGAATCATTCCTGATTTGTAACACAAAATTAATTCAGCAGCTCTGATATAAAAGGACTCTCACAGCACAGAATACAAAAAAACACAGGCTTGACCCGGAAAAACATTATTCGATTGACCACTGCTTCACAGTTATGCACATTCGCTTTTTTCCTAAGGTTTTTTTTAAAATCAACACCGCAACTGAATACTTTTATTTGAGTGAACTCCAAAGTTTCAATGCAAAGCAATTTCAAACCAAATTAGGGTAAATGTAGGCAAAACAATTATATCCGAGGGCTCACAGGGCGCTTATACATTTAGTTGTTTTAAATTAGGGGTCATTTAGACTCATGGGCAATTAAGTAATGACCCACAGGAGTCATTCTGTAATTGGACTCGGGGACCAGAGGCAAGGGAAGGAGAGCATAAAAACGGCTTATGAAGCCACTGCAATTTCCTTTTATTAGCCCTTTGGGGCCAGTGCTACTTGATGGTGAGAAATTCACAATAACATAAATCTGGTTTCACACTTTATAACTCAAGCAGTTTTAACAGTGCGCTAAATATGAACTATATGTAATGAACTACAATATATTATTTTACTAGGTGTTTAAGTTTGAAATTATAGCACTTTTTAATTCATGATTCTTTTTATTGATGATTTATCTAATGGTTTAAGAAGAATGGGCTTTATCCTCTTCTGTAGCTAAAGAATATAATAAAAGTTTTGATTAAAATGCATCAGTTTAGTAACTAATATAGGAGTTTGAATATATTATTCTTTGGGTGCCATCTGTTCTTTATTTTGTTGCACTTTGGTAGGTATAAAGTGTGCATGTGTGTTTGGTTTTAAATGTATTTCTCGTGTTGTGTCAGCCCATGAGTGAGAGTAGCAATGGAGGGGCCTGGTTTCTTTCAGTTAGCATCGAATAAACCGACATTGTGTGTCTATTGTTCTGTAAGGATGTCCATGGCGTTTCTAATTGAAGGACATCATTAGCAAAGCAAGAGGCGCGCACACAAACATGCAACAGGAGCCAGCTCATTTGTGCCTCAATCAATTCTCTGTTTCTTGACCTGTTGTTGGCCTTTCCTAAATACTTCGGACATGCTGAAAAATATTTTGCTGTCAACCACAAAAAAATGTGATTGGAGGAATGCTTGCAAATAGTCTAAAACAATGGCAATTGCTTAGGGTAGCATTCCACCCCATCGTTTTTCAACCACTGTGCCACTCTAGACAGACGCCTGCCTTATGCAAATCAGCACTGACCCTGTTCCTCACAGGAAATCTCCATCGTGACCTGCCAGGTAAGGCCAGCTCCATTTAGGATCACAAGCAAACTTAGACTGGTTTTGGACTTACTAGGCTCATCAGTATAGCTTGGATCCTGAGGCACCTCGCGCAATGGATTTTGCTGAGACATACTCTTGTATTACTTCTGCCTAACTTCTAAACTCCAGGAGTAAGCCAAGTGTTCTACTGGTTAAGTCCTGGAATAGTCCTGCGATGCGGGAGTAAGCCATGAGTCTTTCAAGAACACGTCACCTCTCCTAATAGAAACATAATCGTGAACCAGGCCCTTAGCTGGTGAATTGTGGCAGTGCTGTGGTACAGACGCATGTAAAGGCAAAGGGGCTTAGGAACACTAAGAAATTATTTGTCCTTTGAACTCCTAATTAAATAGAGAAGTGGGCAATTCTGTTTTCAACTTTTGTGGTAAACTAAAGCAAGAATTCTAAGACAAAAGGACGCTCACAGTGTCTCTTCTGCATGCCTTGGTGTGGCAAGGATAACCACCCACATGGTCTGAAAAATCCACCTCGAGTTTCTTGTGCTCTCAAACAGTTATTAAGAAGGGACACTCAAGAGGAGGTCACCTTGCTATTGTGTTTAGAAGTGACACTGTATAGCAAGTAAAACTATAGGGGTAATTGAAGAAAATAGGCATTTATTTAACGCAGCCCACAAACGTCCCATCAGAGCCTGATTCTCAGCCCAAGGGAATACAACCACAGAACCCACAACCCAAAGTTTCTGTCAGAATGCCCAGGTTCAATAGCGCATGTGTGTATGTAGGTACATATGTGATATGTCTATAACATGAACCTAGTCAAAAGGCAGTGGAGCTCACAAATACTACAAAATTGTGTGAAAATGATAGCTTTTATTACTACATGTTCGAGAGTTAGGCTTCATAAAGCAATGCATGAGTGTCCTGTCCCTTTGAAAAACAAGACCACGAATTTTAAGAGAAAAAGTGACAGATGTAACAGCACCCTAAAAGCACAAACTGCCATGCAGCTCTGTAAAAGTAATAGAGGAGGGCATTGGAGGTCCAAGGTTTCATTCACTCCTAGTAAGTAAAATTAGATTAAAGGCAGTGACAGAGTGCAATCTAGTGATGATCTAAAAGATTTAGGCGAGCATCAGCAGTAATTAACAGAAGGGAACAAAGAAGGAACATAATGGAGACCTCAATAGGCCATTGGCTGCAAAATGGATATGACGAGCCACTGAAAGTAGATGATGTCAGAACAATGCAGAAACACTTGAGAGGGATAAGGAATAGTAAAATGAGAACAGAAAGATACCCAGAGAAAACTAGTAACCTGAAACAGTAAGATGGGGATACAGGCTCACATAAAAATGAGATAAAGACTGCAACAAATAGGGGACGTTTGAACAAGTACAACATTAAATGATACCACTTCGAAGCACTAACCTAATTGAAATAAACACTATCTCATCAAACCTTGCAACTTCACTCAAACCATCACAAACATCTAACAACTCACTTTCAGATAAATCCTCACACCACTTACCACACCCAGCAACATGCCCAACATTCTATGTTCTCACATCACTACTTCAAAAGGATTCAGAAATGTAGATTTTTAATTAGTCACCACTGCCTCAACACTATTGTAGAACTATAAACCACAAAACTAAGTGTTGTAATGTTCAGTTTTTTTTATCATAATACGTTTATGAAGTCTGCTGTTTCCCCTTCAGGCTCAGACCAACCTTAGACTTGAACCACTGTTGTTCTTTCTCATCGGCACGTTGTTCTTTAACCGCAGAGACAAATGCTTGATACATGAGTACTGTCTTCCAATAACTTGATAGGAAACACTCCTGTTGTAGAATTTGGCAGAATCCTATAATACCCCATTTTGTCTCTAACTTCCAACCATGGAATATCACTCTTCAATTTACTCTACGAACTCTCCTTTGGAACTTTTTTCAACATTAAACATGGGAATTACATTGCAGATTATATACTACACATTATGATGGGCTTGATACTGTATTCACTTAACTGCACTTTTATCTGAATAAAAGCTAGCTGCAGATCATTACCTGTAATCATTTTCTTGGTTTTAAAAAAAAAGTCTTCTAAAATTTCTACAACCGCGCTCGGCGTATGTTACCACAGATTTGAATAGTAATTAATAACCACACAAATAATAAATGGTTAGTTTGTGGCAACATTGAAATAGGATAAAAATATCAAGATATCAAGCATCACTTTTGCCACTCCTACTGAGACCAGTTCACAGGTATTAAAGGTGCCAAATCCACTTTTAACACATTGCCACTGGAAGCACAGAGAGCACGATCACATGGCCACTTATCAGCCTCAAAACCCATGCTCAAACACCAAACATCACTTCTGAACAATCTACTCATTGCAGCTATACCAGCATTCACAATCACAAGCAGGCACCAAGATCTGAGAGTTTACCCCTTCTGGCAGAATGAACTTGCCTGCTATAGTCAACACAACAGAACTGACTCCTAATGCCCCTAACATTTCTCAGCACAGGTGCACCACAACCTGCAATGTCTTGACACAGGAATAACCTTCCTGCTCGCATTGCTTCACCCGAGTCATAATAACATCCGTTTGTTGTAACTCTCACTCCTTCAGGAATATTAAACTCCCCAAAATAACAAAAAATTCACTGCAGCTTGCTCCTGTCCATCAACATCTTTCCCAGACAAGGTATAACACAAGGAAGCTGAGATAAACAATCCCCCCACAGATTTTTCTTGACTGGAATAAATTCGGCCTCCATGCAGTACAATTTTCAACTCAACTCAGCTGAATGGTAGTTGATGTCAATCTACTACTAGGAAACAATATCCCCACAAAAGATTTGTGGTCCATTCTTAACATAAACTGAACATTTGAAGAAAATATTGCTTTATTTTATGTGGTGAACAGTCATCAGATAAAACTGTGAGCCTCAATCCAAGCGATTCTAACTGCACCACCAGAACCCTCAATTCGTAACATTCCAAATACTTACCAGCACAACTGAAATATGGTTTTAAATAATAAATGCCCTACAGAGATATACTGTCTCAACCATATTTCTTTAACAGGACCTATTTTTTTATATTATTGAACATTATTTGTATTATGCTAAGAAGTCTGCAAATAACTCAATTGTATGTATCAGGTGTTTTATCAATACATGCTCTCTTAATCTTAATTTATGATTAAAGTGTAACATTTCACATGACTCAGAGTGGTACGCTGCCAACAGAATACAAACAGATGACAGAAGCTGTTCTGCATCATTATGTTGGGATGTGTTACCTTCTCGTAATGCATTCCACTCAGTTGAGGGATTTTCGCAGTATCGCTTTTGACATCTGTCATTTTGTGACTCTACCACCGGGTGTTTTCTAAGCCACATTTTTTCATTGCTGGGGTAGTGTAAGCTGCCTGGCCAGACCCTTAGCAAATGCATGAAACTGACAGCAAAATAATATTATTTCTTTATCAATGAGAAAGACAGAAATAGCAGAGACGCTTAAAAGGGTAGGTGATTACGCAAATGGGATCTGTAGATGTATCCTCTGCACCCCATCCAAAGAGCACTCAATATCTGTGTTCACTTTCTGGAAGGCAAAGATAAATCACAGTAATGACTGCCTGCTCCTCCACCATCTGCCCCAGTGATGAACCATCCTATAGGGAAATCTTCCAACATGCCAGCCCATTAATGGCTGTTAATGACCAACAAGGGTGCTTGCTTGACCTGTAAGCCACATGGGGAATTCCACGGGCCATCCTGGCTGTACTGCTTGCCTGGCTTGTGTCTTCTTAGTCAGCCAATCTAGCCAGGATGTCCCTACGCATAGGCCCCTTTGATATTTGCCTATGGATGTTAGGTGGTAATCCTTTGGCTTCGTGACACTTGCAAGTCTATCCTGTTTGGTTAAGCAGGTTATTAAAATCAGTGTCTAGAGGCCCAAGCAGGAAGTGTGAGTTCTAGGAATGTCTTCAGTGAACTAACACTTCTAAATCCCAGAGGAAACACAGCGGGCGGTAAAGGAGCATGCTGTCAAAAGTACCATCCACCTAGACTGTACTGTGGACTTTATTGTAATACATGCCAAACGCTAGCAGCCTGGAATTGCTACTAGTGGTAAATACTATTGTGGTAATCAATAATGCCAGTGGCGGCACTGGCAAGAGCAGTCTTATGAACCCTAAGGCAAAAACCCACAGTTAAGGTAGCATAGTTTATTCTAGGTCGGCGATTTAAAGGCTACATCATTTGAACGCGGGCCATTTGCCATATCACAGAAACTAGAACGGTGCAGGAAAAAAGGTAAAAACGATTTGAGCCAAAATTGAGTAATGTGTAGAGCTAATAATGGAATAGGGACACGTAAGAGCCCTCTCTCCCCATGTCATTCCTACCAATCACTGGAACATACACCGTTCGATTTGACATGTCCTAACAACTCTTTTCACATTTCAACAGAACTAGACCCAGATTTACTGAACACCAAAGCAAAGCAGCACAGCAAGTAAACTTATCCACTAACAGGTGGTTCTGTTCTGCTCTTTCCATTTTCTGGTGCATGTTTGTCTGCCACGCACAAATGCAGAAACCTTTGCGCCATAGTCTGCTGTAAACTTTTTTTAATGAAGGGGTCCCCTCCACTACAAAGCTATGCTTTAAGGCGTTCCTACTTTGTATGTGTGCAGTAGAATGCAGAACACATGCAAAGAGGGAAAAACAAGGGAAATCAATGCATTTCTCTTCATGTCAACTGCCTGCAGGAGGCATAGGATTGTGGTGCAAATTCCTGTGGGCAATTTTTTGTAGATAGGGATTTGTGTCAATTTTCCTGGGTGCTGCAAGGGCACGCCCAGGTACAACCCATGCAACGCCTCCTTGAAGCAAAATAACGCAAGGCAGCACATTGTGCAGTTTAACTTTTCTTTTGGGTTGGATTGCAAATACCAACACTACACTTTGTGTCTGACTTGCATTACAAAAGGAGCATAACCCTAACACAATGTATTTGTAAATGTCGGCGCTCATGTGTTAATTTATTGTAGGCATGTCCCCCTCCACTCTAGGCCTTCTGAAATGTCTACCAACTAAGTATTATTTTTTAGTCTGGCATCATAATGCTTCTTCATTTGGTCACTAAAACGTTCCATTCTCATATTCATTATACACTGAAGCATTCCTGGTGAAGGGGTGCTGTAGATGTTATATTATAGTGATTTGTTAAGCGCATGACTACCAACCAGTGTCTTAGCGCTAGCAGTCCCGAGTAAGAGAGACTTGCACTAATTGCAGAATAGCCAGGATTTGAGTTCCTTCCTAAAGGCCGTTATTGTCGGCAAGGCCCTGATAAAGATCAGGAGGCTATTCCAGAGTGTGATGGATCCTACTGTAAAGCTTCTGCCACCCCAATTGGCTTTTTGGAACCTGGGTAGGAGCATAAGTTTTGCCCCTTCCGAGCGGAGCGATCTGTTGGGGGGTGGGGGGGGGGGGTGTCACTTCAACGACCGCCTCTGAAACTATGTTGTGCAACGCCTTGTGTGTGATGCACAAGGCCTTGGATTTGATGTGGCTTCTTACCGGAAGCCAACACAGATTATGAATGTGCTTAGCCATCAATTGGAACATTGGAATACCCAGCAGAAGCCTGGCAGCAGCATGTTGAACCGGCTGTAGCATTCACAGCTGTTTCACATATGTGTTACGGTGAAGGCCATTGCAGTGGTCTAACTTGAAGAAGACTAGCAAGGTGATTATGACCTCTCTACTGTGCTAAGGAATATGCAGTCGAATCTTTGTTTAACATTTTGAGTAAATAAAAACTGGAAGAGGTGACCGCATTGACTTGGAGCTCAAAGTTTAGTTTGTCATCAATTATTACCCCTAAAGTTTTTTGCATTTGAATTGGGGTAGGTAATGAACCCAACCCAGTTCATCCGGCCACCATGCCGGCAACCAGTTAGGGCAGGGTTTTCCAAACAGAATTATCTCGGTCTTTCCTGAGTTCAGTAGATCGCCTCCTGCATCCTGTTGTCTTATGTTTCCCAAGCAATTTCAATAAAACACACGAGCCAACAGAAACGAAGCGAGCTGGATGAGGAAATAGCCTCTTTCATCTCAAAGCCGACATTCTAATGAGCCTTCCTCCTCGCTCGAAGAGCGTCTCGCGCGCCTTGAGCCAGCCGGTACCTTCTTGTAGGTCGCTCCCCCCCCCCCGCTGCAGCTCCGCCTGCACCCCCGCAGTCGCCGCTGCAGAAGTCGCGGCCCTCCACCACACGCAGGCTTCCACCTGCGCTTCATCCCTGGTGGCCAGTGGTGGCCTTAGGTTCGTTTCATTTCCCTTGTGCTGTCTCTTTGCCTTTTTTGCCTCTGTGACCCTGATTTGTGCCTGTAACTGCCGTGGCCCCTGCCCCTCGCTCGCCGCTCTGCTCTGTGCCATTTCCCTTGTGCTGTTCCTCTGCTTTTGCCTCTGTGACCCTGATTTTGTGCCTGTAACTGCCGTGCCCCCTGCCCCTCGCTCGCCGCTCTGCTCTGTGCCACTTCCCTTGTGCTGTTCCTCTGCTTTTTGCCGCTGGACCCTGATTTTGTGCCTGTAACTGCCGTGCCCCCTGCCCCTCGCTCGCCGCTCTGCTCTGTGCCATTTCCCTTGTGCTGTTTCTCTGCTTTTTGCCGCTGTGACCCTGATTTTGTGCCTGTAACTGCCGTGCCCCCTGCCCCTCGCTCGCCGCTCTGCTCTGTGCCATTTCCCCTTGTGCTGTTCCTCTGCTTTTTGCCGCTGTGACCCTGATTCTGTACCTGTGACTGTCTGTGCCCCCTGCCCCTCGCTCGCCGCTCCGCTTCTGTGCCCCCTTTTTATTTCTGTACCACCTCGCCGTCCGCGTGCTTAATTTGTGCCTGTGACCCTGTTTTGTGCCCCGTTTATCTTCTGTACCACCTCGCCGGTCCCCTGTGTCCCATCTCTGCCGCTGCCTCCCCTGCGGCCCGCCCCCTCCGCACCCATTCGCCGCTCCCGTCCCTCGCCTCCCGCCTCCCAGCTGCTCCTCCCTCCCCACCTCTCCATATATGGCAGCCGCGCGCAGCGGGCGCGCCACTGCGCGCAGCGGGCGCGCCACTGCGCGCCTAAGGCAAGCCCGTCTGTGCCCGTCCGCGCCTGGACCGCACCCAGCGCCAGAACCCCTGGCCCCCGCGCCAGCCACGAGGAGCACCGCCTCCGCTACGATGCCAAGACCCTCATCGCTCTCAACCCAGGAAGAACCCACACCTGCTGCAAGGTCACCCTGAGGCGCACTCACTGCCCCTTCACCTGCCGAAACTGCAACTTCTCCTGCAACGAAAGCGCCAAGACACCCACCACAACGGAAACCAACCAGCTCAGATGCATCCTGATCAACACTCGCTCCGCACACAAACACGCCGTTGAACTCTGGGACCTACTCGCCACTACATCTCCGGATGTCGCCTTCCTGACCGAAACCTGGATGAACGAAACCTCTGCGCCTGACATCACCATAGCCATCCCAGACGGGTACAAGATCACCCGCAGAGACCGCGTAAACAGAGCCGGAGGAGCCATCGCCATCATTCACAAAAACACCATCAAGATCTCTACAAACACCAACGACACCCTCAGCACCGCCGAACACATGCACTTCCAGATCCACACGGACCCCAAGACCACCCTAAGAGGCACCCTCGTCTACAGACCACCAGAACCCCGGGCTCAATTCTGCGACTCCATCGCCGACCTCAACAGCTCACACGCACTGACCTCCACCAACTACATCCTCCTCGGAGACCTGAACTATCACCTGGAAAACAACAACGACAGCAACTCCTCCACCCTGATCGACAATCTCGCCAACCTCGGACTCAAACAGCTCGTCACAACGCCGACCCACACCGCCGGCCACACACTTGACGCAATCTTCTCCTCAAGCTCCCACGTCACCTTCAGCCACGTCTCCGAACTCACCTGGACCGACCACCACTGCATCCATTTCTCCCTCCGAAAACCACTCACACCCCACCGCACCCTACAGACCCCCTGCCGCCACTGGGGCAAAATCACTGAAGAACAACTCCAGACAAGTCTCGCACTCAACCCTCCGACGAACCCCACCAACCCGGATGATGGTGCACTCTCCCTAGAACGCTGGATGAACGACTACGCCAACACCATCGCGCCGCTGAAAAACCCCACCAACAGAGGCACCAGCAGAAGAGTCAGCTGGTTCACCCCGGAACTCCTCGACTACAAACGCACCTGCCGGAAACTGGAAAACACACGGAACAGGGACAAGATGCGAGACAGCCACACTGCCTACAAAGACGCCATCCGCAACCACCACCACCTCATCAGGACCGCCAAAAGGACCTCCTTCACAGACCGCCTTGACAACAACGCGCACAACAGCAAGGAGCTCTTCACCATCGTGAAGGAACTCTTCCAGCTCCAACGCCAACGACATCCCTCCATCACAAGCCCTGTGCGACTCACTCGCCACCTTCTTTCACCGAAAAATCACCGACATCCACGACAGCTTCAGAACCCGGACGACCCCTGCCGACCACACCGCACCTAACCCACCGCACCCCACCACCCACGAAACCCTGACTACCTGGGCTAACGTGAGCATCGAGGACACAATCAAGACCATGGGATCTATCCACTCCGGTTCCCCTTCAGACCCCCTCCCACACCACATCTTCAACAAAGCCAGCAACTCCATCGCACCTCACCTGCACAAAATCATCAACCTCTCCTTCGAGACCACCACCTTCCCTGAGAACTGAAAGCACGCAGAGATCAACGCCCTACTGAAGAACCCCAAAGCAGACCTGAGCGACCTCAAAAACTTCCGGCCCATCTCCTTGCTCCCGTTCCCAGCTAAGGACATCGAGAAGATAGTAAACACCCAGCTCACGCGACACCTCGAAGACAACAACATCCTAGACCCATCACAATCAGGATTCTGCAGCAACCACAGCACCGAGACCGCCCTCATCGCCGCCACAGACGACATCAGGATCCTGCTAGACAACGGCGAGACGGCGGCCCTCATCCTCCTAGACCTCTCCGCCGCATTCGACACCATCTGCCACCGCACACTACGCACGCGCCTCCACGCCGCAGGGATCCGAAACAAAGCCCTGGACTGGACCACCTCCTTCCTCTCCGGCAGAACTCAGAGAGTCCGCCTCCCCCCGTTCCGCTCCAAGGCCTTCAAGATCATCTGCGGCGTCCCACAAGGATCCTCCCTCAGCCCGACGCTGTTCAACATCTACATGGCACCACTAGCACGCATCGCCCGACAACACGACCTCAACATAATCTCCTACGCCGACGACACTCAGCTGATCCTCTCCCTCACCAAGAACCCCCTCACCGCAAAATCCAACCTCCACCAGGGAATGAAGGCTGTCGCCGACTGGATGGAGGACAGCTGCCTCATACTGAACACAGACAAGACAGAAATCCTCATCCTCGGGTCCAACCCCTCTGCAAGGGACGACTCTTGGTGGCCCACGTCACTGGGGGCCCCCACCGACCACGCACGCAACCTGGGAGTCATCCTCGACTCAAAACTCTCCATGACCAAACAAGTCAACGCAGTCTCCTCCACCTGTTTCAACACCCTCCGCATGCTCCGCAAGATCTTCAGATGGATCCCGACAAACACGAGGAAAACTGTCACCCAAGCTCTGGTCAGCAGCAGGCTCGACTACGGAAACGCCCTCTACGCCGGAACCTCGTCCAAGCTCATCAGCAGACTACAGAGAATCCAGAATACCTCTGCACGCCTGATCATCGACGTCCCGCGCCGCGACCACATCGCCCCCCACCTGAGAAACCTGCACTGGCTCCCCGTCGACAAAAGAATCTCCTTCAAGCTCCTGATCCACGCACACAAAGCACTCCACAAAACCGGCCTAGCCTATCTCAACAGCCGACTCTCCTTCTACGTACCTAACAGAAAACTCCGCTCCGCTGACCACGCCCTGGCCACGGTCCCACGCATCCAGAGAACTACCTCCGGAGGCAGATCCTTCTCCCATTGCGCCGCCAAGACCTGGAACACCCTCCCCCTCCACCTACGTCAAACCGAAGACCTGCTGACCTTCAGGAGACAACTCAAGACCTGGCTCTTCGACCAGTAACATCTTCCCCTCCCCCCCCCCCAGCGCCTTGAAACCCACCCGGGTATGTAGTGCGCTTTACAAGTTACATGATTGATTGATTGATTGAATCTGACTTGTAATATTGGAGCCGGCCGGTTTGATAGCACCCCGGCGTCAGGTTATTAGCGCTCCATTAGTTCCAGCCTCATTTAAATCCATAGATTAATTGGAAATGTGGTCGAAGGCGGGCGTAAGAATGATGGTTGCGTGAAGCGTCTCCTATGTTGAACTAATTTTTAACCACATTGGGAGAAAATGAAATTATGCATTAAATACATATCTGTCTGCTACTGTACAATCTTTAAAAAATCAACAGTTTTGCAGTTAAGGCACCCACATTTTATAAAGGTTTAGAACCCCCAAATAAGAATAACGCTCTTTTTCCAGTTTAATGTGGATTTTTACATATTTCTAATGTTTTGATCCGTTTACAGTCCTAAGCAGCACAAAATATGGCCTTATACCCATGTGCCCCACGAAATTGTGCGGTTTCTCCCTGCAAGAAACTGCTGTCGTGTGTACTTTTTACCCTTGAAATACATTCTGTTGTTTCTCTTACTATGTCAAGTTTTTTTATATTACACTTTATGCCTGCAGACCTTCGGGTATTCGCGATTTATCTGATACTCGCAGATATCGAAGGCTCTACTCAAGGCCTCTCAGAGAGTTAGTTGGTCGTGACTTAGGGGCTAATTTGTAAAGAGTCTGGTCGCAACATAATGTCTTGCACTGTAGTTCAACCAGCCTCTACACACACACTTACAGACACACACATACACACACATTTCATCTATTTCTTTCCTTCCCTCTCTTTTTAAACAATTGTATAACAACTGCGTGAAAAGGATGCCCAGATTAGGAAAGAACTACTATACCATATGAAGGGTGAGGATACTAGAACAAAAGGTGGCTCTATAGTGTGCTGTTGGTTGGTTATTTCTGTGAGTAGTTAGTCTTGGTTGTCCTTTGGGACTTAAAAAGAGGAAGATGGAATGCTCTCTTCACAGATCAGATATATAAAACCTACAGTGGTCATAGGGTCAAGGTCAGCACATCAATACATACTGACTGTGTGAATATAAAGGCACCTATTTACAAATTCCAGACGTATAGCCCCCGTGGGTTGCGTGGTAACATCTAAGTTGTCAACCCCCTTGTAACTTAAGTGTTGGATCAAAAGACTTCTGTGGTTTTAAAGACAGTACAGGTAGCCCTTTAAGGACATTTGCCGTAATGGCACTCACGTCAAACCCCAGTGGGAATTTGTTCTACTTTCATACTGTGGTAAAAAGTGTTCTTAAATGCGCGGGGGCTATCGTCTGGAATTTGTAAATAGGTTTCTGAGTTTACATATGAAATTAATAAGTAGCACGTCAATTGGAATTATACAATGTGCAATAAATGTGCCTATCAACACTTTTATACTGTTGTTTGTATATAAATGGACATTTGGTACAGTCAGGCCGTGCGTCTGTAATAGTCGCAATGCCCATTAGGGCAACACTGACGTCATAACCTTGGGCGTTATTTTGAACAATAAAGTTGGTTCAACTTTATTTCACGGACAACATGGCTGACACAAGCCGATGAAAATTAGGGCGCAGAAATGAATTGTGCAATTTATGTCATTTATTTTTCTGAAAATACGACCAAAATGTATTTTTGATCAAATGTTCATTCATTGAAACACATCAATTTTACAAGATTACTTGAAATAACTTGAATGCATTTAAAGTCTGTCTTTCTAGCGCCATGTACTCGCATATGCCATTGGATCTGTCTTCACTGTTTATTAAGAGGAGGTGTGTCACTAATGGTGTATAAACACTTGCACTTTACGTTACACTCGTACTCGTGAGAAAGGAGGTCTTCTCCGAAACGCGTCGAGTTATTTGGCCAAAACTTGAAGTAAAATAAACACGCTGTTCAAAGGATTGGTGGCTGTGGCATCATTAATTTTTTGACTAAAAACAAACGATCGTGGTGGATATATATATATATATATATATATATATATATATATATATATATATATATATATATATTCAAGCTCCAGGTTGCACACCACAAGATCCAGAGTTCTTTGCCCATTTGAAGGCGTGGTATTTACATAAAGGAGGTGTGCCTATCAATGCATGACTGTTCGTCGAGCCTCTGAGGAAGAAGCATTGAGGCTTCGAAACGCGTCAGGCTATATCGACGTTACAGATTGGGAGATTTATAGCGTCTGGAAGCATTTTTACCAATAAAAGGATTTCTCCTGAGCACTGTGGAATGCGTTTCTATGAGAGGGACAACCTGGAGCTTGATGTTAAAACGCGGCAGCCCTTGCAGCGAGTGACGCACCACCCTGTGATTGTTGGGGGCCGCGGGGCTCGGTATACACCTGGCCTCAATAGTGGGACATTGTTCGTGGATTTATGATGCGTCTGGGCGCTAAGGCCCATGGAGGGCTTTTGAATTTGAAATGCCAGTGTTAATTAAAATGTGCCCATACAGGGCTTTACGTTTAGGCACACCACAAGATCCAGAATTCTTTGCCCATTTGAGGGCGTGGTATTTACATAAAGGAGGTGTGCCTATCAATGCGTGACTGTTCGTCGTGCCTCTAAGGAAGAAGCATTGAGGCTTTGAAACACGTCAGGCTATATCGATGTTACAGCTGGCCAGATCGATAGCATCTGGAGGCATTTTTACCAATAAAAGGATTTCTTCTGAACACTGTGGACAGCGTTTCTATGAGAGGGACAACCTGGAGCTTGATATATATATATATTTTTTATACCAGTATGATTTGGAAAGCACGTTTTAAAAACGAGTCACTATTCCAAGAACACAGTTCGCAGTTTTGGTTCAAGGAAACATCTTCAATTCACACATCAACTGAACAGCCACAGTGAATCAGAAGGCAATGCAAGCACAGCTGGCTCCAGTGACGTGCATACATGCATACCAGACAGGAAAGAGAAACAAGTCACTAAACAGAATCACATATACCAGATATAAAAACACAGACTGAAGGAACCTCTTGAAATAAACCATTATAGTTTCCCTGAATATATCTCTCAATGCATGCCTTTTTCATTTTACTTACGGTTTCTCACTTTAACTGTTAACCCACTATATTTGGCCCCATTCACAAAAATTACGTAAAGGTACGGGCGGAGATTTACATCTCCCTCTGAGCATATTTGTACATTTTCTTTCTATTCTCAAGCATTCCCAAAAGTATGTCTGGAAAGCTGTGGTTTCTAGGTACACTTCTAGGAATGTGATGTGACATATCCCTAGGGGTCTATTTTCTTGTGTGGAGTTCTCCAAAATGGCCACTGGTGCCTTTTCTCCATGCTCTCCACATCAGGATGGTTATGGTTATTACTCCCTGTATCTTACATATAAGGCACGAAAACAGAGAGTGCACCGCTGATCCACCTCTTTGCAGGACAAAAACACAGATCACCAAAATGTGAGCGAGTTCCCTTCGCTGCCGGTACTGAGAGTGGGTTCAGTCAAATTGCCACAAATACCGTCCTGTTCTCATGGTCCAGGCTATGTTGACTATTTAATGGAATGCATAAGTACAAATAACAACACCCTGATCAAGTCAATATTATTATGTTATTTATTTAATTATATGTTTTTTTTTATCTGTGCAGCCACTGTAATTTTAGTAGTTGAAATGAAGAACACTGCCTGGATTGTGGCATAGGCGGCGGCCTTGTGATTTTGCTTAGCTCTGTCGTCACAAAAGGAAATGTACCGTGATAGGCATAACTCTCTAACAGCCTGGGCTCTGTTCCAAATCCAAAGTTACTCACGTGGCCAGCGGGGACGTCACAGAAAGGGCTTTCGGGCATGTGTGCGTATTGTGGTTTTTAGGGAGTTACGGGCAATGCTTTTTGCAACTCTGTTTGAAATGTACTTCTCTGTACCTAGTGAGATATGTGCATGGGTGTGTTTCCGTAGTATGCTTTTCTTTCACGACTAATGAGTTTGACAGATATCGGAATTCACTGGTGGTTTTATCCACCTTCAAATTGTGGGAGGATTTGGCATCGCCTAGAACTGTCGGATTCCAAGGAGAGACAAGCATTGACATAGCCAATAGGTCTCGCCTTTGGGACTTTATAAGTGTTTAGCCATGCAACAGTTGCATAACTAAATACTTATAAGGTCCCGAAAGCGAGATCTATTGGCTATGCCAAGCGGCCTTGCGGCCGGGAAAGTGAAAGTGATCACGATTGCGATCAAACATCAAAGCGGCAGTGCGGCCGCGAAAGTGATCGCGATCAAACATCAAAGCGGCCGCGCGGCCGCGAAAGTGAAAGCAATCGCGCTAAAGTGCGACGGGCGCGCCCGCGCACATGCACTGTAGCTCTAGGCTGGCCTGGTAGCACTTTTTGGAGCCCTCTCAATAAGTCTTGCCAGACCAGCGAATGCGCTGGGTCAGGCGAGACCTAAAAAACTAATCCCCAAAAACTGTTTAATTTGATGCCCATTCCTGTACATGATTTCGGGGGCATGAAACTCGGGGCGGGGGGTGGGGGGCCTGGTTCACACAGGTAAACTTACATTCTTGTGCAAGTTTACTCTTTTTCGGTATTCACAAACTATGATTTAATAGTATCTTTATGGCTCGTAGACTCCGCAGTAAGGCTGGTGAACTCTCTACATAAAAAGATAGGCATTTCCTCTCTATTTCTATGGTAGCGTCATTGCGCTGTTCTTAAATGGACCATCTTTTACAATCTTTTTTGTTTTTCACTGATTGTTAAAATGAAACTTATAAAAAATAACTAATTCAACTCTTCTATTTCTATTGTAATCAACGCTTTTAATATCTGATTGCAGAAGTCTATGTAATTGTTAATCTGGCCTTATAGATATCTGACCATATGTGCCATTTGTATATTTTAAATAAACTTCTTAACAATAATATATAGGACATAGCACCCCTTTTCATTTGATATAAAACTACTCTAAGTCATAGAAGAGTTGTGTGGCGCATTAAACTATCAAAATTAAAGGCTGGGGTCATTTATAAGTAAACGAATGTGCAATGGGATGTCCCTTTGTGTATGGCAGTGTGTATTTTATTTCTATAATATACAGTGACTTATCTCAACTCAGAACGTGGTCTCGTGCTTCCACTGATACAAGATATCTTGGAGGTACATGTTATGATTTGTACTTGGAATTTACAGGTACATGAATTTTCATCATGCTGGAATGTTGGTATGTTGTCCACCTCACTTCTGCAATGTTACTCTATCAAGAAGAATGTGTGTCTAGCACAGGGGCGGGTCTTCCGCTAAGGTGGAGGAGCATCGCCCCACTGCTCTTTGAGCAGGAAAAATAAAATGATAATAACGTAGTTATTATTGGAAAGTTCGGTGCTGGGTTAGGGCGGGGCTGGAGGCACAGGGCGGTCAAACAGTCATGCGCACTTTGCATGTTCCCCACCAGACTGCATTACACAGCCGGTAGGAAACATGCCCAGAACCCCAGTCCCCATCTGAGTGTCGATCCACGGTGCTCAGACCAATCACAACGCTGCATTGCAGTGTTGTGATTGGCTATGGAGAGCCTGGATGCTTCCCTGTTCCGGACTCGGTGGAGGAGAGACGTGGCCTGCGAAGACGTAAGTGGTATTTTTTATTTCCCCCTGCCACCCTCCTTCCCTCCTGCCCTCCATCCTCATTTCCTGCCAGCCGCTATGGGTCTAACACTGTTTCCAGTTTGGCAGTTGCTGTTTGAAGACAGCCATAAAAGGATCTTTGGAGGTGTTTATTGAGCAGCGGAAAGTGTCCTCCGTTGTATTGGAATGAGCTGAAACGTATTGTGTTTGCAGAAATTGGCCATAGACATTGACTGATGGGAGGTAGTCAGTCAGCTAGTGAGGGTCAATGGAATTCATGAAATGTAGTCAATCAGCCTGGCAAGAATGGAAGGCAGTCACAGTTTTGGTGGTGAATTGGTATTACAGTGTAGACTTCACTTTAAGTGGATTTCATCTTTTGTCTTGGTGTCCAATGCAAGTCCTTCCTTCTTTTAACGATTGGTTTAGTAGAAACTATTGGTGCCGGGAGCTCTAGTTTCCCTTGTTGTATAAGTATTCACCACAGATACTGTGCCTGGATCACTAAGGATGTTTTAATGTGGCAGATGTGGCAATAATGAAAACGATGTACACACGAAGAAGGAATGTGGCAGGTGTGGCAATAATGAAAGCGATGTATACACGAAGAAGGAACCTGCTAAGCAGAACTATAAAGGATTATTGAACTTTAAACTGAATGTTATTAATAGTAGGATACTATACTGGTGGAAAGAGTTTGAACTGTGGAGTTTGCTTGCAATATTAGTTTTTGTTTTTCTTTTGTTTAGCTTATTTTATTATGTTAGCCTGTTATAAAATTGGTGGCTGTAAACATGTTGTAAACTCTGCTGATTCTTTCTGAAAGCATGTAAACAATTACTTCCATGGAAACAGTGAAAGAGAATTTTTGATTCCTAACTAATAGCTACTGAAGGGAAGATTTTCTCTCCTCTGCACAAACAAAATGCACTGCTCTACAATTTGGGCACAACATATATGAAAGTATTTCTGAAATAGAAAATGGTAAGGGTTAAGATGAGCAACATTATATATGAAATGTTTACATGAATGCTTTGAATGCATTTTGTGCCAAGGATCAATGTAGTCTTAGAGCGATACAAGTTCTTTTATAAGGTACATGGGAAGAAGGAGCATGAAAATAACTATATTGCTGGTCTGAGAAGGTGAAACATTGGGCAACTGACTGATTTTTCGATTTGTGACCTGCTGTAGCAAAGCACAAATAATTCGATGGTTCAAGAAAAACTTCTGGCTAAAAACCCAGACTAGACAAAAGCCTATTGGAAGGCCTATAGCAGATTGTGATACAGCGAGTGTGAAGAAGTGGACCTTAACAGGAAGTAATGAAAACAAATAACGACAATGGAATACTTAAACATCTTGAGGTGGAAGAAGCAAATTTACTGTGACAATCTGGGTCACATGTCCTTTCAGAAATCCAGTTTCTCTTAATTGTGGAAAAAAGGAGATTATGCTAGGGTGCTCCTCATGAGGAAGTTTCAACTAGTGGGTAGTTGAAAGTAGGTGAAAGTAATATGTTCTACAGTAACAAAAAAGTATCACAGGTCTAGAAAAAAGATCATGCAAGAATGTGGTATTAATAAAGAGATAAAAGTGTTGGTGCATTCAGGATCTCTTTACAGCTTCCTCAGTAAGGAATCTGAGATTACTTTTGGAAAGCGTCTGGGAGAGTTAAAGGAATGGGTTATTAGTTATGAGTTATATGATAAGACCAAAAAAGATTGTATGGGATGTTGCATATGGATATAGTATTTAAAGGGAGGTGGAAAGTAATCAAAGAATCAAAGAGTAGGTAATGTTGGGGTCTAGGTACTCAGAGGGTGAGGATGTGGTGAAATATACTCAAAAAGTGGATCCTTAAAGGGCATTGAACATGAACATAATTTAGAAGGGAGCAAAACAGGCAAGGAATAAGACCAGTGACTAATTTAATGATGAAACATTTAAAAGACTGTGGGCCTCATTTATGAAAAGTCATGTATCGCTGCGTGAAAACAGCGATACGTCACTTTTCAATGCGCCCTCCTTGCGACATGCTGGATGCATCATATTTACAATATGACGCATCATGTCGCAAGGAGTTACAGATATGTCAGTATTTGTAGGCGCAAAAATGACGCATTGCTGGAGTGTGTCACAAAAGCGACGTAACTTCAGCAATGGGTCATTTAACATGGCCAAGTCCCATTTCAATGTGCCTGCGTCAGTCTTACGCCTGCTGTGAGGCAGGCGTAAGATATTGGCGCGTTTGCGTCCTAGAAGTGGAGCAGTGAAATCTCATAGATTTCACTGCGTCACTTATACGAGGCTTACTTGCGTCAGAACGCCCACCCTGCATACATTATACCAGACGCGGGTATAATGTGGAGCAGGGGTTTACAAAGTGAAGCAGCGACCTAGATGCGTCACTTTGTAAATATGACGCAACATGCTGCATTTTTTACGCCACTGGTGCATCACGAAGAGTGACGCACCAGCAGCGCAAACGTGAAACAAGGGCTAATAAATAAGCCCCTAAGTAAGGAGGCTTGTGAAGGCAGTAGTGATAGAAGAAAGTAAGTCTTTGGAGTAGTTGGCACAGACTGTGCAGATGACTAAGGCAGATGTCAAAGGTACCTGTATGTGGGTTGACTTTTGTGACCTCAACAAAAACATTGATTTGACCATTATCCACATCCAAAAATGTCAGAGGCATTAGTTAACTTAGAGAGTGAAAGTGTTTTCTGTGTAATTGATTTAACTTTTGCCTATCTTAAGGTGAAGTTAGAAGAAGATTCTTGACAGCTCACTTCTCCTGTCACTCCATTAGGGGCATTCTAATATCTACGCACATGATATTTAGCTTTTTATCTGTTGTGGCAGTTTTCCAAAAAAACATGAGGAATGTTCAAGTGGTTACAGAAAATAATATATTCTTTCAGGAGGATATATTGGTTTATAGCGACAAAGTATAAGAGCGTTATGTAGTGTCAAGTACGGTGTTGAAGAGATTGATAGACCGGGACCCAATGGTGAAATCAGTGAAATGTCAGTGCAGAGTAAGTATAGTGGAATATCTTGGCCACGTTATAACTAGGTAAGAAATCAAACCTAAATCAATTCTGTTGGAGGTTGGTCTCAAAGTTTCTGTACCTAAAATAAAGATGAAATTGGTCATTCTTAGAGCTACTAAACTATAAGTCTAAGTTTGTGCATAACTGTGCACAG
This sequence comes from Triturus cristatus, assembly GCF_964204655.1. Classification (NCBI taxonomy): domain Eukaryota; kingdom Metazoa; phylum Chordata; class Amphibia; order Caudata; family Salamandridae; genus Triturus; species Triturus cristatus. Next base: position 502,177,518 of record NC_140585.1, read on the forward strand.
ATTGAGTGTCCCAAGAAGGGGATTCATGACACAACAATGGTGTTGGATTTACGGGAACAGAAAAATGTAAAAACTTTAGATGTCCTTAAATAAGAGCTTGCTTATTCCACTTTGTTAAGTTAATTCAGCATGAAGGGGACAATAGTGACCACTGGATCTAGCTACCTTGAAGGGTTGTATGAAAGTAGAACGCATTCCATTGCAACGCATACCTTTACAATGCATGGATTACCACACGACTGCTATTACCACAATTAACCTTTACCATGAATATGCATTAACCATGCATACCTTTACATCGAATAGCTTTGTAAAAGTATGCAAGTTAAGGGAATATGTGTGGTTTCCTGAACCCTGCTCCAAGTCCAGTCCCTGCGCCCTGTCCTTTTTTTAAAGTACCCATTCCCTTTACCAAACCCTTCTAACAAATACCCCTCCCTGCCCTGAACCCTAAAAACAGACCCCTGCGCCACTCCATTTCCTCCAGACCTTCTTCAAACTATCATGCCCCTGAGCCCTAGCAGCTGACCCCTACCCCTCACTCACGCCGGCCCCCAGCCTGTCAAAAAACTACCCCTCCCTTGCCCTGAGCCCTAAAAGTGGACCTTTTAGTATATACCCCTCCCCTGCCCTGAACCCTAAAAACGACCCCATGCGCGACTCCCTTCTCCCCAACCACCGGGCCCTTCTTCCAACTACCACGCCCCTGTGCCCTAGAAGAGGAACCCTCTTCCCGTTGCCTCTCCGGCCCCCAGACCATCTAAAATCTACCCCTCCCCTAAATACGCTAAAACATAAATGCATTAAATACATTTAAACACATTACTTTAAAATCCCCCTTACCTCTCCACGACGTCACTTCTCCAGCCCTTCTGAGATGCGACGCACATCATACAGAAGAAACGGAAGGATCTGTTTCCTTTAAGGACGCCGATAGACCACTTTTACCACACACATAACTTTTCCACACATAGCTTTACAACGTAAAGGAATGCATGGTTAAAGCTGTGCGTGGTAACAGTGCATGCTTTGTAACGCATGCGTGGTTAAGTATATGCGGGGGAAAAGCTGCGTTGTAATGGCTGTTTCCTCCTTGAAGGGTCTCTCATTGATTGACAACTGACAGGAGAAAGTTGTTGCTTTTGTCTTTACGGGGATCAGATAATGACTCTGTAATTGAAAGGGGATACCTTAAATACAGTTAGGCTGTTCACTATGTTAGAGTATTATTATAGCACCTGGCTTTTGTGATAAGATTGGATCATAAGCCTTTGGTACAGGTGTTTCAATGCAAGGATTTGGGTAAGGAAATTCTCACAACTGCAAGGAGAACTGAAGGGTTGAGGGAGTATGATTTGCAAATGGAGTACTTCACATGTCTAAAACAAGTTATATTTACTTACCCATGCCCTTGCTGTCCTTAAGGTTTTGACCTCATATTATGTAGGCCCGACTCCATCTTGGCTCATTGAGACTGCCATCTATCTTAACTTAGACATTGAAAGCCCTTATGTAGGCCCGACTCCATCTTGGCTCATTGAGACTGCCATCTATCTTAACTTAGACATTGAAAGCCACCATATTCCCTGATATATGCAGAATCATTGTCATGTCTGCCTTTCAACTGAGATATTGCCAGACCTTATCTTTCTAGGAACTATGATATTGTCAAGTTCTTCAATTAATGACATAGATACAGCTTCTAAAGCAACTTTCATCTAGGTCAAATGTCTCCTACTCATCATGTCTAAATAAGAGCACATACAGACATATAATCGAAATAACATAGTCTGAATTGACATCCTTTTGCCTTATATGTTCATAAGGAAACGTCTGGGATGCATACCCTGATGCACATAATGTCAAACATTCCTAAACAAATTACACATTGAATAGTGTCTTGCGTGGCTACAATAACTTGTCTCTTACATTCATTGCTGGCGCATTGAATCAAGTTCACCTTTGACACCCGTGGGTGGAAAAGCACACCTTGTAGAGTTACGCCAAAGTCATAATTTATGCAACACTGCAGCTCAGTTTATTCTTTATATCTTTATTAGCTTTTATATCTGCTATAGGCTTGTACAATATAGCATCATGTTTCTCTTTGCCTCTCGTTGCCTTTCATTCAATAATATTTTTTCCTTACGCTTTTAAATATTTAAATATTTACTTTGTCCATGAAAGCAAAGTGCCTCAACTTTGAGGTGCTGAGTATCTACTAGCCTGATGGGCAGATATATCAAAACCACATCATATGAAGCCTAGGGCTGGTACTATTAACAACTATCTACACCAGCAATTTAGGTTTAACTGTCTTTAATTCATTTAACTTAGACCAGGAAACTGAAAATGTACAGACCGCAGTACTGTGCCGGGCTCAACTTCCACAAATATGTTTCCTCTTGAGTTCTTACTATACAATGCAAGCCTATATATAATGCAAACACGTGTGTCAGCTTGAGATGGAAATTACAGAACATCCTCCTAAAACATATGGTCAACCACTAACATCTCAGTGAATGCAACAGATCAAGAGAATAGACTTTTGTTTATTTTCTCTTGAGGATTGTGGTGCTCTTTTTGAGTACGTGTACAGCACAGTGTGTTACAGTTTGCTCTGAGCTCTTGTTCTCACATTCCATACGTCCACCTTTTCAGTCAACACTGGCTTTTTCACTCCGTTACTTCCTAATCTCATACGAACGACTCCAGTTCCACCGTGTCATCTATTATCAGGAATCCTGTTAGTTTAGTCAAATGCTGCTTTTCTTGGGGGCCCTTCTCCCGTCTGCAGCGAGGGCGGCCACTGCAATCCATGTCATCACCAACACTGCTCCTAGTACTGGTAATTGGTATCCGCTTTGCTAGTCTAATTAGATTAGCCAATGGGCTCAAACCAAGACTGCAATACCCAGAATGCATTATGTCACACAAACGTCCAGGACTGACAAGAGTGTTGTTAGTAATGACATGGAATGAGGGGCCACCCCACCCAAAGCTCTTTTTGATGATGAAGTTAGTGTGGATCATTAAAACACTTCTGGCTTTCCAGAGAACCTCCGGACTCTCTCAGTCCAATTCCAAGAAAAGCACCGGGTGATTTATGAAATATGTTACCTCAAGAGCTATGTTGTTTACTCCTGAGAATATATTGTGACTCCTGCCCTCTGCCCCTTCTGAATCACACCTAACCCCCTATCTCTTCAGGTGTCCATCTTCCCACTCTGCCACTCTGGTAGCTCACTCCTTCTCTTAACTCCTGCATCTACCTTCTACAGATGGCAGGACTGGAGCTCATCCTTGGCGGACTCCAAAATCTTGTGCACAACATCACTCTCACAGACATCCATCCGTGATACAGCAAATAGAGAGCGAGGAGAGAATCCCCAGACATAGTCCTTGTTTGACAAACAATACAGTACACACAAAACAGTATTGAGCATAATAAGACTCAGACACATGGTGAAACACCATCACTCCCTTCTGTGGTGAAACACCATCACTCCCTTCTATGGTGAAACACCATCACTCCCTGCTGTGGTGAAACGCCATTACTCACTTCTGTGGTGAAACACCATCACTCCCTTCTGTGGTGAAACACCATCACTCCCTGCTGTGGTGAAACACCATCACTCCCTGCTGTGGTGAAACGCGATTACTCACTTCTGTGGTGAAACACCATCACTCCCTTCTGTGGTGAAACACTATCACTCCCTGCTGTGGTGAAACGCCATTACTACCTTCTGTGGTGAAACGCCATTACTCCCTTCTGTGGTGAAACACCCTCACTCCCTGCTGTGGTGGAACACAATCGCTCCCTTCTGTGGTGAAACGCCATCACTCCCTGCTGTGGTGAAACACCATCACTCCATGCTGTGGTGAAACACCATCACTCCCTTTTGTGGTGAAACTCCATCACTCCCTGCTGTGGTGAAACACCATCACTCCCTTCTGTGGTGAAACGCCATTACCCCCTTCTGTGGTGACACATTATCACTCCATGCTATGGTGAAAGACCATTACTCCCTGCTATGGTGAAACACCATTGCTCCCTGCTGTGGTGAAACACCATCGCTCCCTGCTGTGGTAAAACACCATCACCCCCTGCTGTGGTGAAACACCATTACACCCTACTGTGGTGAAACACCATCACTCCCTTCTGTGGTGAAACACCATCACTCCCTTCTGTGGTGAAACACCATCGCTCCCTGCTGTGGTGAAACGCCATCGCTGCCTTCTGTGGTACAACATCACTCCCTGCTGTGGTAAAACATAATCACTCCCTTCTGTGGTGAAGCATCATTACTCCCTGCTGTGGTGAAACACCATCACTCCCTGCTGTGGTGAAACACCATCACTCCCTCTGTGGTAAAACACCATCACTCCCTCTGTGGTAAAACACCATCACTCCCTGCTGTGGAGAAACACCATTACGCCCTTCTGTGGTGAAACACCATCACTCCCTGCTATGGTGAAACACCATCACTCCCTGCTGTGGTGAAACACCATCACTCCCTGCTGTGGTGGAACACCATCACTCCCTTCTGTGGTGAAATGCCATTACTCCCTGCTGTGGTGGAACACCATCACCCCCTTCTGTGGTGACATATCATCACTTTAGGATACAAAAAGGCTATTGAAAATTTTTCATTGCCTAGAGGGTGGAGAGGATTCAGAGTCAGAGTAATTCCTCCCTATATAATCAAATTCACAAATGGTTTTACTCCAACTAGCCAGCTAGTGGTCGGTATTTTAGCACGTAGCTGGAATGATGTGAAGTGTCTGGTGAGGGAAATTTTAACTTCACCAATAGGTGAGCAAGGAAGCAATTCCTTTTGGTTTAGGTACCCTCACACACCCTAGTGGTGTCATGCTTCATCATCGGGTCACCCCGACGCCTAAAAGTCGGGGTGGGCTCAACCACAATGTTGGGAGCTCTTTGAAGATAATGTAGACCAGGGGGGACTAAATACTAAAAAACCTCAGGCAGATCCCCAGTTTCCCTTTATTTTTGGGTCTGGCTGGGTTAGTAAAATTGCTAAAATGGGGTCTTTTTAGGAGGGTTATGGTCCTAAGACCCTAGTGCCAACATGTTTCAGTCCGTTTTTGTGGCCGTAAAGGTCCAGGACTTTCTTCAGGGCTAGAGTGGCCTCCCTGGAAAGCAGAAAGGAAATTCCCTATTCTGTTTATTAAGGCAAGTGCAGAGTAGCTGCTCCTTGCGTAGATGACTGATAGATTAATCCGTCACTCATAGTATTCCATATGTAAGAGAAAAACATGGACAAACAAACATACATCTAATATTTGTAGGTTTTTTGGGGGATTTTCCAAAGTAATGTGTCCCACAACGTGCTTTTGACAACACAACGACACCAAAAAGTGCCAGGTCCTTCTATGACAAAATGGTGCTCGCGTGTGTCCACACATGTGCCACTCGCAACTGTATCTGTACACAATTAATCAAAGTGACAGATATATTGTGCGGTGGCGATTTTACTCGCATCCTAACTGCTTCTTCATGCCAGTTAGTGAGTACTATCAATGTAAAAAAACTCTCACATATCCCGCTCTTAAACAACACTCATCCCGTTTTTGTGCAATAACATAGTAGCATGTACCATGCATGATTATTAAAAACATCCTTGATACATTGGTGCATCGTTATTTGTTCTAAATGCACCCGTCTCTTACCCGAACTTCAGATGTAATCCATTCCTCAGGAGATCAGTGGGCTAAACGGGGTAGCTCTATAGTCAAACCCTGTCAGCGGGGTTCCCAAAGTATAGAGGAATGGAAAAGAGAAGAAAAGGAGAGGAGGAGTATTGGGAGTGCAGCGTGGCAAGAAAACTAAAAAATAGGAGTATCAGATTTCGTCTTGGTAGAAAGGTCAAATGTGCCCATATCTGAGATAGTTCACAGTGCTCTCCCCACTTACTTTGTCAAGAGTCCTGCCCCGCCACTCAACCTACTCGGTCCCGATCTCCGGCTTTTTGCGCCGTTGTGTCGTGGATCGGTTACCTTATACTTCCGTATCTGCGTGTTTCTCGCGGGATTGGTTCTGCCTGAACCCGTGGTCAATGACGTCAGATTGTAGTCCCCCTGGATGGAAACCAAGGGAATTGTAGTTTTCACATCCGGGTTATCGTGTTTGTGAACAAGAAAACTTGTGTTTAGATCAAACCAATTTAGAGGCTGTTTTAATATGATTATTACACAAGAATATTTTTTTCAAAGCGAGTTACTGACACGAAACACGGTGGGGGAAAAAAGTATGTCTGTTGATGTAGCTTATCAAGGGATTGATTATACACGACCCGAGGAGGGTAAACTCCACAAGTAGTCCCAATAGTTCAGAGAAACCTGGGAGATGTGGTCTGTTATTACAGGAGAACCGCGATAGAAGAGAATACACCAAATGTGTGTTCTTATCATCTAAAATCAAAAAGGTCTTGATCTTACTGCTGACTACTTAATTTTGTCCCGAATGGGACGGCACAATGTCCTGGAATGACAAATAGATATTAATGTCAAATCGCGGGTTGCTTGGGCGCATTGTGCGTGAGTCCAGTTATGAACTGTTTCTAGTGTATGTTTGTAAAGATGCCCCCACAGTGGGTATTATTGCATCTAATGTACCTGTCATATAGGATTAGATGGATTTGTTGAGTCACAAGTGCCATGGAGCCCCACTAGCAGAAGCTTGTATAAATTTTGTAAAAAGGGGGGAGGTCATGCCCACAGATGGTAATCAAATTATTATTTAGGATTTTCATTTCAGATATACTGAGAATATAATCACAATGCGGGTATTAGAGGCAGAGTTATGACGGGTGAATAGTTTTTACTTATTCAGTTGGTTCCATGGTATAGAATCATTAAGGCCCTTTTCATGGGTTTTTTAACGATACACCCATCGTTGTTCTCGCTCTAGCAGTTTTCTCTGTTGATTCCCCGTACTTTTGATTTTTTCCAATACAGTCCATCTGATCTCTGTGTCCTTGTGGTTCTTTTCGTGGTAATGTGCTGTGAGTCTAGTGGCTGTCACTGCTCTCCTTATAGTACTCCTGTGTTCGCTAATGCAAATCTTCACTTTCCGGCTAGTCATCCCGATGTACACCATGTTACACGGGCACTTGATCATATAAATGACTGACTCGGAGTTGCAATTGGTATGTGATCTTTGTTCCCATGGTGACTGCAAACCTAGTTCTAATGTTTTTGTATGTTCAGTGAACTGGCAAGCCACACATGAACCACAAGGATAGTGTCCCACAACAGGTGGCGTTTCCTATAGGGTCATCTGATTGGTAGATCTAGGTGTAAAGGTATTAGTATGTACCAGAGCATCTCTTAGACTTGAATTTTTCTTAAATGAAAACATTGGTTTCTCAAATGATAGTTTGTTAGACGTAAGTATAGGCCACTTCTTATTTATTATCTTCTTTAGGTCATTAGACGAACAGTTGTATGTAGTGACACATATTAGTTGGTCCTGCTGTTCTTTCATATGTGTCTCTAAGAGGTCCTCACGTGGAGTGTTACGTGCTCTTTTATTTGCTCTCTCAATGATTTTAATGGGGTACTTTTTTTGTTTCAGTTTGTTTGTCAGAATGACTGCCTCTTTTTTGTATGTCTGAAGATTGGAACAGTTTCTGCGTATCCTAAGGAACTGACCTACAGGGAGATTCTCTCTTAAGGAACGTGGGTGAGCACTATCAAACCTAAGTAGGCTGTTCCTATCTGTAGGTTTTGAATACAAGGAGCTTTCCAGTGTACCTTCTTTAGCTGTAAGTGTGACATCCAGAAAAGAAATACTCTCTTTATGTACATTCATTGTGAAGTGAAGGTGGGGGTTTAGAGAGTTGATCCAGATCTTAAAGTTGTTAAGACTCGTCATAGCTCCCTTCCAAATCATCAGGACATCATCAATATATCTGTACCATTTACAGATGTTCTCAGAAACGGATTCGGTGTCCATATATGTTGGTCTTCAAAGTAACCTACATACATACATGCTAGACTGGGGGCGAATGTACTGCCCATTGAAGTTCCGTGTATTTGTAGATACAGTTGGTCTTCATAGGTGAAGAAGTTTTCTGTGAGGGCCATATGTATGAGAGTAATCACCCACTGCTATGGTGAAAGACCATTACTCCCTGCTAAGGTGAAACCCCATTGCTCCCTGCTGTGGTGAAACACCATCGCTCCCTGCTGTGGTAAAACACCATCACCCCCTGCTGTGGTGAAACACCATTACTCCCTGCTGTGGTGAAACACCGTCACTCCCTTCTGTGGTGAAACACAGACACTCCCTTCTGTGGTGAAACGCCATCGCTCCCTTCTGTGGTGAAACACCATCACTCCCTGCTGTCGTGAAACACCATCACGCCCTGCTGTGGTAAAACACCATCACTCCCTTCTGTGGTGAAACACCATCACTCCTTGCTGTGGTAAAACACCATTACACCCTGCTGTGGTGAAACACCATCACTCCCGGCTGTGGTGAATCACCATTACTCCCTGCTGTGGTGAAACACGATCACTCCCTGCTGTGGTAAAACACCATTACTCCCTTCTGTGGTGAAACACCATCACTCCCTGCTGTGGTGAAACACCAAGACGCCCTGCTGTGGTGAAACACCAAGACTCCCTGCTGTGCCACTTGCTCTTGTGTTGCATCCAGAATCATTACACTCCCATGAGTTAGATCCAGTGCTTTAAATGGACCGGTACTGTCCGGTATGGAGTACCAGCACTTTTTTATTTTGGGAGGGAAAGTACTGGCACTTCTCAAGAGAAATGGTATACTTTTAATTAGAGAGTACCGGCACTTCTCAGGAACAAGCAGGTAATCTGGTACAGAGTACCTGCACTTCTATTTTTCCATTTAAAACACTGGTTAGATCTGCATTGCATGCAAGCAGCTATGATTAACATTCGGTGATGGCTCTTGCAGAAGGACTTGTGACATTGCGCACAACAGTAAAAATGTATTTGGAGAGTTTGGGGAGAAATACCCCATGTCAGATGTCAGTAGTAAACCCAAGCGTGTATTTGTTTCACATCATGGTACATGTCATTTTGTTTTCTAAATGATTAGCGCAGGACTGCAAGAGCCATGAAGCAAATTAATAAAAGACATGAGATACAAACGAATACCTAATCTGCGACTCATTAGATTTCAGGCTAGCATCATCTAGCTTGCATAGCAGGCACACTTAATACAACTGTTTCACAGGACAAAAAGACAATATAAAATGTCCAAGTAAATGGGCACAAATTGTATACTATGACTGAAATTCAAAGAGCCAAAGTGCAATACTGTCAAACGGATTGAGAAGATTTGTTTTCATCACCATAACGAATTATTGTTGAGCGCACAAGACATAATGGTATATGTATTAAAACATGTTCAAATCTGTCAAACAGATGAGATTAAAAACACATTAATTATTTTAAAACGCATACAGCACTTGAGACTTTTCAAGAATGACAATGCAAGCTAGTGACTAACATAAATAATTGGAGCATAAGAAAAGGAAAGAGAAATATGGGCAATATACAAGTAAAATACAATTGCCTGTTTCCATTATGCGCTAGTATTATAATGTGTAAGTTTCCTTTATGTCCAAATAGCTATGTATGATTTGAAAGTTTTAAGCAAGCACCCCTAATCCACACTGTGCAAATTCCTCAACGCCAGTTAGTACATTTATCAGTTTCTGTAAAGCCCACTTAAAATACATTGCAATTTTCCACCTATATCTACCACATATGCATATTTTGCAAATGCAGAGTTCTCCAACTGACTTAGCCTCAAGGTTTCCATGACGCTTCAGCTCGAAGTTAGTAATTCATTGATTACTTAGATGGTGGCTTTTCTGTGGAAGGGCTCAGGCACAGGTAGACATTACATGATCTGTCTCGCTGGTCTTGTGTGAGCGAGCCTAAAGGGCCAAATCCACTGAGATAAAATCCTGCTTTCATGCTTGGTGTTGTCCTGCTCCAGGAAGGACTTTCAACAGCAGTTTGCTAGGCACTACCTTGGCCGAAAAGGCCAAAATTAAACAATTATGAATTGCAACTATGCACAGTATGCGGCGAGTTGCTACTTTAGTAAAGGAAGTGAGTGGAAATTGAAAGTAGGTCATTTTTAAGTCTCAACTACAGACAGATTTAGCTGTTTTTTTTGAAGACCTATTGCTAACAATAAAATCTATAGAGTGGGCTTTGGGTCAGCCCCTTGGACTTTGATGGATAGATGTTGTGCCTATTTCAATTCTCTGTCCCTTATTTGGTGACTTGCCTCCCCATTCTTGTGTTTGCTCCACCACAGAAATGTTGCTGCTTTACATTGCTTCTGATTGGGTGAGGTGTATACTTCCACAACTCACTTGAGGAGACCTTTTTCTTATTCAACACTCTAAGGGAGCGCATGAGTTCTTCTACATGACAACCCTGCCCCTGATCTTTCATTTTCCAATACGGACAAGCATGGCAAAATTAATAAACCTGCACTAACCTTTAACAGCTAGCCTTGCCAATGCTTGTTTAAATATGCCAGTCTATCTCTTCTTAGCACTGCCTTTGCAACTGCCAAAGTCAGGTGTAGCCAGGGGTACTAAGGGACAAGGCCGGGGTAGCAGCTGCTACCCCCTGCTATCCATAACGACTCCCATGTTTGTTAGGGTGACCAGACGTCCAGGATTTGCTCGGACAGTCCCGGTTTTTCACCAGTTGTCCCGGCAGATTTCGGCAATTTTGGCTTCTGTCCCGCTTTTAATAGGGGGACAACTGAAGACAGTGAGAGACACTTTTTTGGGTGTCCTAAAGCAGTGCTATTTAGCAGCTGTTATAAGTAAGCAATTTAATTAATGGGTATGATGTTGGCTGAAGAAATTACATTTTATTTATTTTCTTAATGCGTCTTCTGTGATTCTATGTTGATGAGAGCTGTCATTCTGCGCCATTCCGTGGATGAAAAATTGTACACCTTCTATTTTTCCAAAATGTCCCGGTTTTGGTTCTCAATATCAGGTCACCCTAACGTTTGTACAACCTTTAGGTCTGCTCTACTAGGTTCTTTCTCCCTGCTGCTCAGTCACAACAGAGTAGCTGTTTTTGGCAGCTACATCTTTTTTTTATCTAAACCTGCCACTCACCTTTAGATAATTATGCTGCCCTTTACAAACTTTGTAACACTGCTGTGTGCACGTCAGTGCCTGCGAACGTCAGCCTAGTCGCTGCGCGCACTTATCTTTAAATATGCGATTTAAGATTGGCTCGACTTGAAGGAAAGGCTAGTACCCAGCATGTACTCGTTGCAAACACAGCGGCGACCGGAAGCAGCACCGAGGATGCAGTTAGTTGTGTGGCGCGCGCAGTCTCAGTTCATCAACATTGCCCAGCTCGCGCATGGAAGATTAGGTTGAGATATCTGGGACTCTGGGGAATTTAACCAAATTCAGAGAAAACACGAACGTATATCAGTTAAGGGAATAGGCAAAAACTAGACCCAATAAACAGAGAATGCAATGACACCTCTCCGTAAGTCTCGAGCGGCTGTTCATTTGTTTTTATCTTTCTGCGTCAGCAACACTCCAAACTCTTGAATCACGAGAGCTCCCGACATCCGTGTCTGATTTAAATATGAAGCATGTCGAAAAAAATAGCATCTCAAGCGGAGTCACTGTAAAGAGGCCGACAAACCACGTGTCCGACGCTATGTTATTGCAAATGGAATTTAATGTCCTTACACTTCTATTGGTCTGAATGGAGCGTTATTTTTGCATCTCCTAAAATATATTGTCCCATCCAGCCGTCATATCTTTTGAGCGTGTATTTACCGCCATCTGAGCAAGCGCTGGACAACTCTGGGCCATACCACCTCAGCAGGCAACTTTGTTTTAGTTCAGTGCGCGAGATTTGACAATTATTTGGGCTTTGTACAGAACACAGTGGCAGCCCTCTGTTTCCACAATCTGGAAGTGACCCTGAGTTAAGAGGAAGTGCCGACTGAGGGCTCCAATTGGTCCCCACTCACGAGCCGAGACCCTCCTCCCGACCCCCATCATCCCGGGGTGTATCGCTCTGTCCGCCAGGGGGCAGCTGCTCTGCCAGGGAGCGCGGCACAAGTTGCCATTCCCTCTTTGTCCGAAAAGAGCCTCCTTGCTCCAGGAATGTGATCCGCGGACTGCGGCGCCGGCAGCCCTGGCCTCTTCCCGTCTAAGACCCGATAGCTAACTCCGCCGAGTCACGTGTAGTACAGGCAGGAAACAGCTGCTGACCCCCTTCACGCCGGCGTTCACTGCTATCAATGAGGCGCTTTTATCACAGTCTCTGAGAGGAAGAAGTTTAAAAAAATCGCCGATTGATAACTTTAGGAGAATCTTATGTATTAACCCCAAATTAACAAAATTGAGCACACTCGAAAATAGCATAAGAATGATTCATGAACCAAACTTCTAACACGACCAAGCAGCCAGATAGCCCAAGTTCTCGTATACTGACAGCCTGCACCCGGGACTTGACGCTCAGTTTCGTGGACCACAGTTCATGTTTTAAACACACTTCTCCAATTTAGGAAATAGTCGAATCTCGCCTCGTTAAAGAACTCTACATTACGGTGCGTTAACCGTCCACAACACATCTTTCATATTACGGGGTAACTTTATGCCTCGTTTACCCTCCCCAGCAGTGGTACACTCTCCGCCGCGCTCCGCTGCCTTCGGCTAGGTTCGCGCTACTGATATACCATATACGGCTACACGAGGACAATGGGCTTCATTTTAACAAATGCGCCGTGGTCCAGCAAGCGATCCATGCATTCAGACAGCCTTCATACACTCTCATACTCACTTCTGAGGGGTCTATGATCCGCGCAAACACTCACAATTCAGGCTCAAGGGATGAAAGATGAGCGCTGAGGTTTGAAACATGGACTGGTGTTTTTCAGCACATAAACAAATTAAAAGTGTGAAGCAGAGCGGCGGATATAGCGAACAACGGATGTGTCAGAAGGTATGTGAATATATGAATGAATGGGTGAGGTAAGTTGAACTGCAGACAGTGGAGCAGACGAGCAGTTACTCTGGTACCCGAATGTGCAGGGATGCGTTGAGCGCATTATTTGGGTTAGTAAGCCCCATGTCACTTGTACTTGACCGGAACCCTTGGGCACGGCATGCCTGGGGTGTTAGGAGAGCCTCTCGAGGGACGGCGGGGTTGCAGAGGCTGGTGCGCGGTGTGAGGCAGCGGAGAGACCGGGGATGAGGGTGTGGGGCAGAGCACAGACGGCGCCTTCGCGCTGGTACCTGAACTGACTGGCTGCCGTCAGGTTCCTCCTCCAGGCTCCGACGTGCTGCAGGACCTCCCGCACCACCTCCTTCTGCTCGGGCAGCCGGTACACGGGGAAGATGTAGAGCCAGCACAGGACGAAGACGCACAGGGCGCTGGCCCCCACGGGCAGCCGCGTGCGGGGCCACTTGCACCACAGCATCCTCCGCGAGAGGCCCCGGGCCGGCGCACCGTGCCGCCCCAGCATCGGCTCCATGCAGCAGCCCCCTGACCGGGAGTCAGCTGCGCTAGGCAGCCATGCCGCCTGCACCGCGGAGCCTCCTGTCGGCGCCAGAATCCTCTCCCCGGAGCCCCTCCGAGATCTGGCGGCCCTATGAGCGCCAGCAGCCCTCCTGCTCCATCTCCATATTGTGTGTGAGGGGGGTGTGTGAGGGGGGCGGGGATGCTCTGCCTTTGTGTGTTTCCTCCTGGCCCTCTGCGCTGTCACTGCCTTTCCAGTGACCCCTCCTGCCTGAAGCAGTAAATCTCCCCGCCTCTTGACCTCTATCTCACCAGCACCCTCCTTCCCCAGCACAGCCCTGCGTCCCGGCCCTCCATCCAGTCCTTGACGGTTAATATCTCCCCCTGAGGTGTGGTCGGTTTTCATCTCATTCTTCCCCACCCACCCCCTCCCCGCAGCATCCTCCGTGGGCTTCCCTCTAGTGGGCTCCCTCGCCCTGTCTGCTCCTGGATCTCCCCACCGAAGCGCCTCCTGTGTGCACTGCAGCTCCCCTCCCCTCCTGCTCCGGCAGGCTACAGGAGGGGGCGCCGAAGCCTTTCCAGCCAAACCCCTGATGAAACGCAGATTTTTTTTTTTGTCTTTCCGAAATATCCCCTGTGCCCGGTTAGATCCTGAATGTGACAGCATGGGCTAATGGTGGACATCCCCGCTCGACCCCCTCACAGCTCCCTAACCTCCCCCCTCCACACCCCCTCCCCCACGTGCAAACACTCACTGCCCTTCATTCATACTAAATGAATGTTCAATAGACACCGGTCTGCGGACCGCGGAGAGTGCCCTGCACTCGGGTCCCTCCCATCGCAGTAGCACACCTCCAGGGGGCTTACAGGGGCACTTTTCCGGCTACATGCCGCATCACTTCCTCCAACTCTTTAGCTCACCGAAGGTGAACCGGCAGTGCCCGCTCTGCAGCAGCCCCCTTGGTTCCTTATTGTGGAGCAGGCCGAGGGGCTGCAGTGCTGAGGACCGCGAACTGGGTGATACAAGAGATGGAGAATTAAATCGTTGCTCTTTTGCGCCACCCCGCGGTCTTCCTCTGAATTATCGGATTTAACTTGCCAAGTATTGTCGACAGACCGAAGAAAAAGCAAAGCATCTTAGATTGTAAATACATTAGTGACATTGTGGAAACAATGCATTGCATAACACTAGTTTTAAATGGAATATTTGCAGAAGTGGAAAGTGGCTAACCCTGTTCTGTACGTAATCGATGGTATCAGTTGCCCAAAAACTATCGATTCAACTCGTTCATATTTTAAGATGACATTTTCTTTTTTTTGTCTACGATGGCTTTCACACAATTATGATCGAAAATACTGCTAGTGCCTGCTTATACCGTTAACGAATTTTCCATATCTGTCGGAGTAAAATATTGCCTGAAAAACATCTGACGAGGATTGTCTATTTTGTCCAGTGTACCGCCGGCCCCGCCAAACCCTGTCCACACGGGGCAACACTTCTATGTGGTTTTCACCCACTCTCCAAAATCATTCGACATATTACATCTCAAGTGGATGGTTGGCATAGGCACTTTTTGGGGGGGCACCAGTCCAGACCTATAATTCAACATCGACCTTTGACCCGAAACAAGAGAGATAGAAAAGATAATGGTAAAAGAAAGAGGAAGAGAACGATAGGAAAAGACAAATAGATAATAAAAACGGATGACAAAGAACCGGTAAGAGTGAGAAAAATAGAGGAAGTGCATGGTTGGAGGACAAAAAACACGAAATGGAACTGAATCAGGACTGGGCAGCCTTGGTATTTGGCAACCCAGATTTTGGTATATTCGCTTTTATTTATTTACTTATTTATTCATTCATCTATTCATTTAATCTTGTTACAGATTAAACTCTGGGCATCTGTACACTGCTGTCGGCAATAAACGAAACTTCCGTTGGCATTTTTTCGCAAATCCTGTCCGACGTTCACTTCCGCCGTCGATCTCCCGTTGAATTCTGAAAACATTCGAGATTTAAGATTTGCTGAGCTTCGCTTTAAACATTTCTGTAAACAATCGAAACTCTCTACTCGTACCAAGTCTGAACTTCCCGGCCTTTTTTGAAGTGGAAAAAAAAAACTCAGCATGAAAATCGCGCAACGAAAGTCATGTAAAATATGATAAAGTGTTTTTAAAATTGGAAACAAAACCATTAACAATTGTTTTCAAATTTACAATATTAAATTATATCTCTGCACTGAGTTGTACTTACTAAAAGTGCTGGTTTCTAAACTTGAACTTAGAAACATAAAAGAAAACTTGGATGCCCTGACAAAGATGCCCTCAGCGAAACAAGAGATGTCGGTTTGGTATGTGCAACTTTTACACGGCCACTGTTGTTATTATAAAAGGGAAACACTGTTGTCTATAAAAACACGGAGTCAGGTTTTATGTGTAGCGAAGACCCTGAACCGACTTACTTCAGGGTGCTCTGAGTGTACGGGGCTTACACTTTGAAGACAGCCAAGGTGCCCTGTCAGCTGCCCCACCGCTGTTTCACACGGGTAGAAATGAGACGAAGAAGGGTGGACTGCTGGCAATTGTGCACAGCTGTGATACTTCTAAGGCTGGAGAGTAACACGGCTGCTGTGTGAGGCCTGAGCCTGTAAGATCGCTGAACCTGACACGGACTGTGGGATACCTCGGAGCTGGTTTGTGCCCTGCTGTTGCCACACCGACTGGAGGGGAAGTCGCGCTGCCTGTGGAGAGGCCGTTGCGGAGCTTGAGAGGCCGGGACTGCGAGGACCAGGGTGCTCTCTGACCAACTGTTCTGCTCGATTTTCCCGGCCTTCTTGTGAGGAAAGGTGATTGAATGTGACTTCAGTCTCTTACCATTCAAGTCTAAGGGTTAGAGTAGTGAATGGAGCCTATTTACTAGGCACTTCGACATGATCCTGTGCTCTTCCCCATAGATCAGGGCTTGCACACATAGCCTAGGGGATAGATTCGTTAGTATTAGGGATAACCTGTCCTGTAGTGAGGGTATTTCATGGAGCCGTGCTGAATTCAGGCCTGGTAGGCCTCAAACGGGAGAGACTCCATCTTTCTTTCTGCTCCGGCAGCTTGGGATGCTTCTAGGTCAAATGTAATGTTTTAGTTATGAGGTGTTATTCGCTTGGAGAGAACCGGTTCAGGCCGGCCCTTATCGAAGGATTGTATTTTTCTTCATGCCGAAGACACTACATCAGGCCGGCCGGCTGGGAACGTGTCCTTGGTACGGGGAGGTACAAGAATTTGGTGGGCGGCAGGTTACGGGCCGGAATTTTCCATGAGGAAACGCACCTCTATATTAGTGAAAGTCTGAGGCAGTTACATGTTCAGTCCGTAGGCGGCATCTAGCCGTTAGCAGTAAAGCTACTACTTATTCCAGGGAAGACAGACGCCATCTTGAAGGCGGAGAAAAACCGAGAGACAGATACTCTCCTAGCAGAATAGCCAGAGAGGAGAGAGTAGCCGATAAGGAAGAGGTCCCAATGACTCGGAGAAGGGTGAAGGGAACAGCGCATAGTGGTGCAGACGTGTATCCGTGACTGCGGAGGTGTGACTTCCAGGCGAGCCGAGGCACAGACGAGAAGGGAACCTAGATGACCACTGAGTGCAGGCTACACACTACTAAGGTGATGTCGACCCTTTCTTATTAGAGTGCACAACTTAATCTTTCACTTTTCTTTGCAGGTTATGTGTTATATTGTAATGTTATGTGATTGCGTATATAATGAGTAATAAAGTACCCAGTTTGTAGTGAACCAACATGTGCTGCGTGTTCTTGTATCAGAGGGTAGCCTATTCTTCTAGTCAGCTGCGGCTACATGAACAGATGTTAACCCTGATCAGGTTAGTGGTAACTGAATAAGGGAGAGAGGAGCCCCTCGAACCGGAGAACAGGCTATGCTCGAACTGGCAGTCCTTGTGTGATCTGATGAATAGTGAGACTGATTCCCTTTTTGTATGTTATGGTGATCATAGGATGAACTGTCGTATGGACTGCCGTCTGGGTAGAGAGGTCTGGATTCGTATGGGATCGCGAGGCCGCCACTTGTGCTGAGACTGCCGTCTGGGTAGAGAGGTCTGGATTCGTATGGGATCGCGAGGCCGCCACTTGTGCTGAGACTGCCGTCTGGGTAGAGAGGTCTGGATTCGTATGGGATCGCGAGGCCGCCACTTGTGCTGAGACTGCCGTCTGGGTAGAGAGGTCTGGATTCGTATGGGATCGCGAGGCCGCCACTTGTGCTGAGACTGCCGTCTGGGTAGAGAGGTCTGGATTCGTATGGGATCGCGAGGCCGCCACTTGTGCTGAGACTGCCGTCTGGGTAGAGAGGTCTGGATTCGTATGGGATCGCGAGGCCGCCACTTGTGCTGAGACTGCCGTCTGGGTAGAGAGGTCTGGATTCGTATGGGATCGCGAGGCCGCCGATTATAAGAGGTCTTGGTATGTATAGTAGGAATTCCCTGTCCTTAGGTGGTAGATATATGTGGTTACCTATTGTAAATAGGCCCTAGGGAGGGGGAGGGGGTAACGTTCTGGCTGGGTTAGTGAGGCTCTGATGAGCGGGTTCTATCTGATCCGAAAACCCAAGCAGAACATTTGGCGTCACGAACCGTTTACGAAACCTGTGTGCGTTGTGGTTGTATCGTGTTTGCTTTCGGCGCGTGCGTGGTTTCGTTTGTATATTATTTGTATATAATTGTGTGTATAGTTTTTTTTCTCTTTCTTTTCCGAGATGTTTTCTAGAAAGTCGAAATCTACTTTTAAGTTGCCCGTTGATATTCCCGGCTGGGATTCAACGCCTTATGAAGCCTTAGCCCGTGAGTGGGCTGATTCTACTGGTTTGAGTGAGAATTGGAATTCTTTTTTGGAGCTGGCGGAGCCGGCTAATGTGATTACTTGTTTACAGAAGGCGCCGGTATCTAAGGGTGATGAGCTTCCCGTTTTGGGGCGCAGAGGTTGGATTGTTCTGTCTGCGTACAGGATTCTGCATGAGAGGTTGTTGAAGTTACAGAAATTGCATAAGGATGTGGAAGCGAACTTTGTTGAGATTCAGAATGCTCATACTTTGTTGCGGTGTCAAAATAAGTTGCTTGCTGACAAACTTGAGACGTACCAAACTATTGCCGAGAGGGCGGCTGTGCGAATTGCTCGTTATAAATACAAGAATCGGCGTGGTCGGGTTTCGACGCGAAAGGTGCGTCTGGTCGTGGCGAAAGCCGGACTGGATTGGAATCCTGATGAATGGGATGGTAATATCTGGAACTCGAGTGATTCTCGTTCCTCGGGTGAGGAGTCTGCCAAGCGCGAGTCCTCTCGCTCCGGCCGTGATTGTAAGTCTGCTTCTTGCGCCTCTGATGGTGCACCCCGTGATTGCGCTCGTCCTTCGAGTGGGGTCGATGCTTCTTACACTGATTGTTCCTCTACGTGTACTGATCGAGCTCCTTGTGATGCTCGTCCCGCGGTCTCGGTGCATCCAGTTTTTCGGCGGAAGTTGCAGCAGGCTCCCGGTGCTCCGAATGTAATTGCTTTAGACTCTTTGGAGGATTTTACTCAACAAGAAATTAGTGATATTTTGCAGCGATTTCGGCAGCGAGCTGGTGAGACCTTACTCACATGGATGGTGCGCCTTTATGAACTGGGCGCTGCTGGCATTATGTTGGATGCTGGCGATTGTTTGAAGTTTTGTTCCCTGAGTTCGGATTCTACTGTACAGGATCATTTTCGTAACTTTAATGGTGGTGGTCAAATTACTTTGCTTCAATTGGCGACTGAGGGTTGTAATCAAAAATATCCTACTGAGTCTGACTGGCCTGTGAATGACAAACCGTGGTATACTTTGCGCGATGCTACACAACGTCTCAAAGAGGAGGTGATGAAAACGGCAATTTTTCTGAATACTGCTGACAGGTTGCTTGATGGTTTGTTGACATCTTCTGTGCGGAATCGCATTATTCGTTCTTCCCCTGTTGCTTATAAGCAGGTCATGATGACTTTATTGATTAATCAGACTGGTAACATGTTATCTATGGTGCTGGAATCGGTACGCCAACTCGGTGAGTTGGGTGAGTGGTGTAAACCTGAACGGCAGTCCCGGCCTGACACTCGTACTCCTGGTGACAATAAACTTACTAGACGTGATATGTTTTTTGGTCTTATGGCCGATGGTGTGCGGAAGGAGGACATTGACGGTGAGACTACTTCTCGTTTGTGGGAAATGTTTCGCAAACGTGGCTTGGATCGAAAGGAGGGTGCCCGGCGTGTTCGGACGACTGAGTGTGATCGTGGTTTTTCTGACGGTAGCGGTGATGACGACCGCCGTGGGCGCTCTGATCGTCGTGATGATCGACGTTATGTACGTGATTTGTCCCCCCGTCGTGAGAGAGACAGAGAGAGAGAGGGGGAAAGAGAAAGGGGGAGAGATGATTATGTTAACAGCAGACGTAGAGATGATAGGGATCAATCCCCTGAGTTGAGAAGGAGAGAGGATCGACACAGATTAGCCGATCGAAACCCGCAGTACAATGCAGAGGACAGGAATCCATTTCGTAATAGAGATGGATATGAACAGGAGGTATCGATACCTGAGAAACGTGAGAGTCTTTATCCTGATTTATCCTGGTACACAGAACGCAGTAAAAATGACTAGGAAATAGGTCAAGCTCCAGTACACAGATGGGCTCACAGAGATAATAGACCCTATGTAGATATTGATATTTATTGGAGACATCGTAATGTCCAAAGGGCCCGAGCATTGGTAGATACAGGAGCGGAGGCCACTCTTATTCATGGAAAATCAAAGAAGTTTAAAGGTCAGCCTTTTACAATTACCGGATTAGGTGGAAAGGAAACTCCAGCAGTTCAAACTTTACTTGAAATGAGAATAGGTAGAATTCCTAGAAAAGAATACTCTGTATTAGTGGTGCCACTCTTAGAATTCATAATTGGAATTGATATTTTGAAAGGAATGACTTTGCACTTAGATGATGGATGTTACCAATTTGGAACTAAACATTATATATCGTCCAGGCCTGTACGGGTTGGTCGTTTAAGAATGCCCCCCATAAAAGTTCCCCAGGCGACAAAAGTGGTTTGTCAGAAGCAGTATCGTATTCCAGGTGGTCATGAAGAGATTAGTACCACTATTCAGGAGTTGGTGGATGCAGGAGTTATAACCCCAGTTACTTCTGCTTGGAATAATCCTGTTTGGCCTGTACGTAAGAGTGATAATTCTTGGCGCATGACTGTTGATTATCGAGAATTGAATAGACACACACCCTCTTTGACTGTTGCAGTACCGGATGTTATTACCCTAATTGAAAGAATCCAAAAACATCCAGGTACATGGTATGCGTCCATTGATATTGCTAATGCTTTCTTTTCGATTCCGATTGCCCCTGAGTGTCAGGAACAATTCAGTTTTACGTGGAACGGGCGTCAGATGACGTTTAGAAGTCTTCCCCAGGGCTATGTGCATAGTCCTACGATATGTCACCGGCTGGTGGCAGAGCATTTGGCTGAGGTACCGGTTCATCCGCAAATTCAGATATGTCACTATATTGATGATATTTTGATCCAAGGCGAAACACAAGAGGAAGTTCAGACCCAATTGGACAGAGTCATTGAGTGCCTGCGTGAGAAAGGTTGGGAAATCAACCCGGATAAATTACAAGGTCCGTCCCAGGCTGTGAAATTTTTGGGTATTAATTGGCATGAGGGGCACCGAGAAGTGATCCCTCAGGTTAAACAGAAAATTCTTGATTTTGCAGTTCCGAGGAATAGGAAAGAAGCCCAAAGCTTCATTGGTTTGTTTGGTTTTTGGCGCCAGCATATTCCTCATTTGAGTCAAATATTGGCCCCTTTGTACCATGTCACTCGTAAAAAGAATGCATTTGAATGGGATAAACCACAGCAAGATGCGTTCAGTCTGGCAAAAGAAGCAATTCAGCATGCTCTGGATTTATGGCCTGTATGTGATGGTGATGTGGATTTGAATGTGTCTGTACAAGGCCTTTATGCGAATTGGAGTTTGTGGCAGAAACAAGGCAAGAGTAGAGTACCGTTAGGTTTCTGGACCAAAAAGTTACCTGATGCTGGTGAGCGTTATATACCTTTTGAGAAACAGTTACTTGCATGTTATTGGGCTCTGGTGGATACCGAGCAATTGACTTTGGGACATGATATAGTTTTGCGACCTGAAATTCCTATCATGCAGTGGGTTATGAGTTCGCCGAAAACTCACCGAATTGGACACGCTCAAGAGGCGAGTGTGATTAAATGGAAATGGTATATACAAGACAGGGCACGTGTGGGACAAAAAGGAGTTGCATCTTTGCATGAGCAGGTGGCGCGGGCGCCATCGACTGAGACTGAGAGTGAATGTTCCGTACCTTTAGTACAGGAGTCTCCTGTTAAGTGGGGTAGACCTTTTGATGATTTGTCCGCGGAGGACAGAAACCATGTCTGGTTTACGGATGGTTCAGCAAGGTTCATAGGGACGAAACGGCATTGGAAGGCGGTGTCCTATAATCCGATCACACAAAAATTGCTGAGTACAACTGGTGAGGGTAAGAGCAGTCAATTTGCTGAACTCTATGCTGTTTATCAAGTTCTGAAACAGGAGTTACCTGGCACATGTCATATTTTCACCGATTCTTGGTCTACTGCCAATGGACTGGCAGTTTGGTTACCGACTTGGCATTCCCATAGTTGGAAATTGCATTCAAAAGAACTGTGGGGAAAAGAATTATGGCAGGAGATTTGGGAAATGCTCCCACAGAGTACTGTTACAGTCTTCCATGTGGATGCTCATACCCCGATAGACTCTCTTGACAAATTCTTTCATAACATTGCAGATGAGAAATCTAAAATTGCTGAGGCAGTGGTGGACAGGCAAGATTCTGATATTGCGGGATTGGCGAAATGGGCCCACCAGAAAGCAGGACACTTTGGAGAGAAAGCCACTAGAAGGTGGGCTGCAGATCGAGGAATTTATATTCCCCTAGATTTAATCAAAAATGTTATTCTACATTGTCCCATTTGTCAGCATATCAGGCAGCGCAAAGTGCCCCAAATTGTTAAAGGTCATTTACATCGCGGGAAATTGCCCGCTCAAATTTGGCAGATTGATTACATCGGTCCACTTCCTATGAGTAGGAATTGTCAATATGTTTGCACTATTGTTGATACATACAGTGGCCTGCTGGTGGCCCTTCCCTGTAAGCAAGCTACCCAATTGAATACTATTAAAACATTGGAATTGATTATGATGTATTATGGTGTGCCATTCCAAATTCAATCTGATAATGCATCCCATTTTCGTGGAAGATTGGTACAGGAATTCTGTGTGGAAAACAATATTGAATGGGTGTTTCATATACCATATTATCCACAGGCCTCGGGTCTTGTGGAGAGGTTGAATGGCCTGCTGAAAGATCAGTTACGTAAATTAACAGATGACAAGTATAAGAATTGGCGAGACTTTTTGCCTCAACGCTATTGATTTTGAATAACCGTCCTTTTCTAAATGCTGAATCCCCACTTATGCGTTTGTTTCCTCCGAATGTTGATGCTAAGCCCAATGAAATCAGAGAGACTGTGATGTACTGGGAAATTACTCCCGGAGCTTTGGCTCCATGTAGAGCGACCCCAGGGTCGGCAGGTTTAGACTTGCATGCCATGGATGACACCGTTATAGAAAGTAAGAATCGAGTCATCATTGAAACTGGTGTTGGTGTTCATATACCAACTGGGAATTTCGGATTAATCGCCCCTAGATTGGGGCTGGCTGTAAAAGGCGTTCAGGTGCTTGGAGGAATCATTGACAGTGATTATCAGGGAGAGATTAAGGTGCTCCTGCTGAATAGCAGTGAGGTTGACTTACTGATACATCAAACTGACCGAGTGGCTCAATTGCTAATAATGCCTGTTTTCAGTGGTGAGATCACAAAAGGCACTGCCCCAACGTTGCTAACTGTACGAGGCCAGAAAGGTTTTGGCTCCACAGATAATCCTGGGGCCAGAGTTTGGGTGCAGTCGCCTAAGAATCCCCCTGAACAAGCAGAGGTCATTGCAACCGGTCAAGACAACACCATTTTAGTTATGAGACCAGGGAAAGATAGCTGGGAAGCAGTCCCGGCTGACAAATGTTACTTACGAGAATGAATAATGCCTGTATTTGATTCTCTTTCAGATCATTCTTTGGACTGTTGCTGCAGGATGTGTCGGCGTTGGACTCCTTTTGGGCTGGTACGACGAGAGAGGAGGGATCCCATCAACCCGGACTGAGTTGAGAACCCGAGTGTCGCGTTCCTTCGCTGCGTGGGATTCGTCGTCGAACTTTTGGACTACGTTAGCCAAACGAGTGACTAAAGCCCCTCATTTCTGCTTGACACCGATGAGATCGGTGACTGACATTCTAGCGACTTGTTTAGTTGCTGTCCCTGCTTCATTGGAGACTTTGACTCATATTTTCAATATATCGAATGCTCGCCCCAATGTTCTTCTGGGCGATTTTGCTACCCATGAGTATTGCCCCTTGTGTACTGGACTGTCAGACCCGATACCCCCCATCCAGTCCCAAATAGTTACCTATAATATCACACAGGGTGATTTGTGTTTTTTCCTTACTTGTGATCCTAGTGCGATTTCTGAATGTATGCGTTTAAGATTGAAAGGTGCCACTTCATTCACCGCTCATGAACGAACTTTGTGCCTTCAAAGGACACCGAAAACATGTACTTCTGTTCAGAATAACATGACTTGCAAGAGTTTGGTAGTTACCCCCAGTCATTATCGCACAATGTTACTACCTGCCGGATGGCTTTTCTCATGTGGTAATACTTCCTGGCCATATATCCCTGCAAATATTTCTGGAGGCCCTTGTGCCATTACTAGACTGAGCTTGTTAATGTTTTCATCACATCCGAATGCCAACTCTCGTGTGATTCGAGATACAGTGAGGTTACAGGAGGATTGTGACTCATCTTTGCATTTATATTCCAAGTCTGAATACCTTAGCCTGGCTATTTCAATTGTTGGTGTTCCTGCTTTGGCAGTTTATAATGCCAAATCTATTGGGAAAATGGCCTGCTGGATGGTAAAATCCATTAATCATACTTCTACAGTCCTGTCTGACATGCTATTAGACGCCCAGGGTGAACGTAGAGCTATCTTGCAAAATCGAGCGGCCATTGATTATCTTTTGCTTAAACATGGACACGATTGTTCTGATTTTGAGGGTCTTTGTTGTTTTAACTTGTCTGATCATACAAAATCCATTCAAGCTCACATTGATAAACTACATGACTTGACAGAAGAAGTTAGAAAACACATTGACCAGGGCTGGTTTGACTGGCTCTTTAATTGGTTACCTGATTTGCATATGTTACGTCCGATATTAGGAGGTATTCTGGTTACTATCGGCATTTTGATTTCTATCTGTTGCTTTATTCAGTGTATTCCTTCACTACTTCAATTCTGCACACCTGGTACTAGACATAGATCAGTTAGTTTTGTTTCATATTATTCTTCCACAGATATTAGTTCTGTTTAATGAATGTATAATAGACTGAAGTCAAGGGTGAAATGTTCTGCTCGATTTTCCCGGCCTTCTTGTGAGGAAAGGTGATTGAATGTGACTTCAGTCTCTTACCATTCAAGTCTAAGGGTTAGAGTAGTGAATGGAGCCTATTTACTAGGCACTTCGACATGATCCTGTGCTCTTCCCCATAGATCAGGGCTTGCACACATAGCCTAGGGGATAGATTCGTTAGTATTAGGGATAACCTGTCCTGTAGTGAGGGTATTTCATGGAGCCGTGCTGAATTCAGGCCTGGTAGGCCTCAAACGGGAGAGACTCCATCTTTCTTTCTGCTCCGGCAGCTTGGGATGCTTCTAGGTCAAATGTAATGTTTTAGTTATGAGGTGTTATTCGCTTGGAGAGAACCGGTTCAGGCCGGCCCTTATCGAAGGATTGTATTTTTCTTCATGCCGAAGACACTACATCAGGCCGGCCGGCTGGGAACGTGTCCTTGGTACGGGGAGGTACAAGAATTTGGTGGGCGGCAGGTTACGGGCCGGAATTTTCCATGAGGAAACGCACCTCTATATTAGTGAAAGTCTGAGGCAGTTACATGTTCAGTCCGTAGGCGGCATCTAGCCGTTAGCAGTAAAGCTACTACTTATTCCAGGGAAGACAGACGCCATCTTGAAGGCGGAGAAAAACCGAGAGACAGATACTCTCCTAGCAGAATAGCCAGAGAGGAGAGAGTAGCCGATAAGGAAGAGGTCCCAATGACTCGGAGAAGGGTGAAGGGAACAGCGCATAGTGGTGCAGACGTGTATCCGTGACTGCGGAGGTGTGACTTCCAGGCGAGCCGAGGCACAGACGAGAAGGGAACCTAGATGACCACTGAGTGCAGGCTACACACTACTAAGGTGATGTCGACCCTTTCTTATTAGAGTGCACAACTTAATCTTTCACTTTTCTTTGCAGGTTATGTGTTATATTGTAATGTTATGTGATTGCGTATATAATGAGTAATAAAGTACCCAGTTTGTAGTGAACCAACATGTGCTGCGTGTTCTTGTATGAGAGGGTAGCCTATTCTTCTAGTCAGCTGCGGCTACATGAACAGATGTTAACCCTGATCAGGTAAGTGGTAACTGAATAAGGGAGAGAGGAGCCCCTCGAACCGGAGAACAGGCTATGCTCGAACTGGCAGTCCTTGTGTGATCTGATGAATAGTGAGACTGATTCCCTTTTTGTATGTTATGGTGATCATAGGATGAACTGTCGTATGGACTGCCGTCTGGGTAGAGAGGTCTGGATTCGTATGGGATCGCGAGGCCGCCACTTGTGCTGAGACTGCCGTCTGGGTAGAGAGGTCTGGATTCGTATGGGATCGCGAGGCCGCCACTTGTGCTGAGACTGCCGTCTGGGTAGAGAGGTCTGGATTCGTATGGGATCGCGAGGCCGCCACTTGTGCTGAGACTGCCGTCTGGGTAGAGAGGTCTGGATTCGTATGGGATCGCGAGGCCGCCACTTGTGCTGAGACTGCCGTCTGGGTAGAGAGGTCTGGATTCGTATGGGATCGCGAGGCCGCCACTTGTGCTGAGACTGCCGTCTGGGTAGAGAGGTCTGGATTCGTATGGGATCGCGAGGCCGCCGATTATAAGAGGTCTTGGTATGTATAGTAGGAATTCCCTGTCCTTAGGTGGTAGATATATGTGGTTACCTATTGTAAATAGGCCCTAGGGAGGGGGAGGGGGTAACGTTCTGGCAGGGTTAGTGAGGCTCTGATGAGCGGGTTCTATCTGATCCGAAAACCCAAGCAGAACACCAACTTACTCGGCACACCTGGTGACTCTTCCCGGCCCCGCCCCCTTATCGACCCCTAGTATAAGCCTATCACCCGAACGCGCCAGCGGAACGCGCCCGGAGCGAAGACCGGGCAAAGAGCGGGCCGTTTGAGGCCGTTCGAGTACGGGCGAGGGAGGGCGTGGGGCACCTCAGCCTGTCTGTAATCCACCATATACCAGGTGCTGTTGGTGACACTATAACTACGAGAGAAACCAGGAGCAAGAGTGCCATGGCGACGGGAAGGCCAACAGGTACATTGGATACGTACTTCGCTAAAGCTGGGTCTCTTCTTGTGGATGAGATCTCCATTCTTGAAAGACGCATCTCCCAAGAAATAGACTGGGTGAGGAGATCCTCCTTGGGACCCATTGCACACGTTACCACTCCCGTCAAGCCACCAAATCCCATAACACTTCCTGTAGGGGGGGTAGTTGGGCTGTCTGTTCTCCCAGTCTCATCTGATATTAACTGCTCCATTACCTCCTCTATTGATTGTGTTAATTCTGAGCAAGCAGAGCTTAGTATTCCAAACTGCAAGGGCCCCACAGCACACACCACTGCTGAGGTAGTTGTTACCGATTTGATCACAAGCATTACCAAGGACCTGATCCAGCCCACACAGGGGAGAAGGAGGGAGCAATCCCGAAAATGGATAAAAGGGCTTATACAACAAGGGGGGGGAAATCTAAAGCCCCTAAAGCCAACTTTAGGGTCAGGGGAACTAAACAGGACATAGTTAGCAAAGGGCTGGTCCCATCCCGTAAACCCGAAGCCCTGCACCAACACACCCCGGCAAAAAATCCACCTAGCCAACAAAACGCTGCCGGGATGCATGATAGTATGTTCATTGGTTTACGCACCCTTTTGAGGGAATTGCTCACTCCCTTAGAAGACCGCTTGGCCAACATAGAAATCTGCTTAATAGATCTGCGTAAGGGATTACTAGGTCTAGTCTCAGACCAAAGAGCAGGTACGCATGCAGTAGTTGGGCACCCCATAGGGACTTCTAATTTACCTTTTAATCCTATCACCTCGTCCCCTGCACCTCCCACAGTTACCCCATTGGAAAATGTTCAGCCAGCTTCTTTGTCAAAATCTGTTCCCGCACTACCCTGTAACCACCAATCCATCACAGGATCTACCAGCAGGCCGAACTTATCCGGTCCGGCCTCTGGTTCTGATCAGGAAAAATTACCAAATGATGCAAGGAACCTTACAGACAGGCAAGACAGCCAACAAAACTGGCGCAAAGTGATAAATTTGCCTCCCGAGGCTGCTGCCTATTCTGTTGTTCTGAAGGGAGTACCCTCGTTTGAGGGAAGTGTGGTGGAACCTTACGACTCTCTACACAACAAGGTCACTAGCTGGCTAAATATTCATAGGCCATTACCACCTAATACTAAGGGAGAAATTCTCATGGTAAGAAGAGTTCCATGGATCGGTTATACCGATAAGAAATGTGTTGGTGACTGCATAATTGTAAATTTTAGGAACCCTAAAATTGTGCCCTATATTTGCAATTGGACTGGGAACATAGGGTCTACATCTATCGAAGTGGTCCACCTGTCATATTTTTATCCCAATATCCATAAGCCAATTCTGAACAATGACAATGGTTGGACCCGGGTCGGATCTGCTGCTGATGGCCGCAGAGTCAGGCCCACCCGTAATGCTCCCAGTACCAACTTTGGTAACTTTTTACATCCTAATAGATACAGCTGTCTTGAACAGATAGATTGACTTTTTAAGGGTCAGGGGCATGGCGGATGCGAAATAGATATCGCCATTCAAGAATATGGTGCCCCTCGTGGGGAGAACCTGACATCTATTAACCCCCATGGTCAAGAAACTGATTTATCCAAAATCAAAACTATATTGTGCTGTACTAATAACAAGTTAAAATTGCCAGTCTCAACACATCATAAAGTAGACCCGATGGAACCATCAACTTTGGAAATATCTTTGCCCAGGCTTTTGGCTTCACCAACGGAAGCTGCCCCGCTTAAAAGTGGTGGAAATGATCCAGACCCGTTTGACGACTACTTAAAGGTTCTCTCCTGGAATGTCGCTGGCATTGTCAATAAACTTGACACGAGCGACTGGGACTCCTTGATAGCAAATAGCGACATCTGCCTTTTCCAAGAGACATGGGCAAGGGAACCATTATCTAGAGTGGGGTATGCTGTGTTTGAAATAAACGCGATCTGGTCAGGTAGAGGGAGGCCCTCCGGAGGATTGGCGATCTGGGTAGCTAGTCACATTGGGTGTAATGCGGAGAGTCTACCGACTCTCTCGCAGGATATTCAGTGTGTTCTACTCAGGTGGCCTAACGCTTTAAGTTTAGCAATCATTAATGTATACTCCCGCCCCACCAAGTTGGCCATGGAATCTCCCACACTTGATGATCTTACTTGCTTCCTGGCCAGCCTCCCTAATGACTTTAAGATAGTCCTGGGAGGCGAATTGAATTGTCACTTTGAGCCCTTAGAAGGCCTTAAGGAAGGAGCCCTCGCAGCGGAAGATGACCTTTGGGGTGTTCCGCGCTGCCAATCCCCATATGTTAAAATCTGGTCTCCCTTAGTAGTACAAATTCTGTCCTTAACGCTAAATTTCTCCTTAAGGGCATGCAATGGCCGTAGTATTTCAGATACCCCTTCTGCATGCACTTTTAATAGGATGAACCATGAATCTAGGTTAGATTATATTTTTGTAGATATTAGTCTCTGGCCCAAGATTCAGGATTTTGGAATAATAGCAAGAACGGACAGTGATCATAATGCACTTGTAATGTATATGGCGCACCCTAAAGGTGCTGCTCGATCACTTGCCGTTGAGCCCAGTCAAGATCCTGGGAACTTGCTAATTAGTTCCAATAGACGTAGGATTAAATGGGGGAAACTGGCGAGTTCAGAAGAGTCCCTAAGTAAAATTTTTCGGCTAGCACTCCCGAAGCTAATGGAAACGGACAGTCTAATCTCGCAGCCAAGAAACCTGGAATTTAATAAGAAATTAGCCCGCATCCATGAAGAACTGGTGGCCCTTTTAGGTGAGGTCTTTTACCCAGTGTTACCCCTAAAGAAAAAAATAACTCGAACCCCAACCTGGTATAATGCATCTTGTAAAAAGGCTAAGTCCGAACTATTGAAGTGTGTTAAAAAAGGTTCGGACAAGCGCAAACTTGTTGAGCTTAGACGGATTTATAAGAAAACCATGGCAGTGGCGCGAGCTGACTGGGACTGGAACAAATGGCAGGATTTAACATCAGCATTGGAAGCGAAAGATCTGAGGAAATTTTGGTCCCTGGTGAATACTGGTATGCCAGATCCCAAAGCTGCAATAGAGCCAAATATTGCAGCATCTGTTTGGGAGGCCCATTTTGGCCAACTGTACCAGGAACCACCTCAAATTGATGGTGGAAGGGACAGGGTTTTTACTGTTGCTCCTGCCCCAGTACCAGCCTTGGAATTTACTCTTTCTGAGGTGGTCAGTGTTATTCTAGCCCTGGCGAGGGGGAAGGCCCCTGGTCTTGATAGGTTGCCTGGCGATCTTTTTCGCTCATACCCAGACATATGGGGCCCTTATCTTCTCACCCTTTTTAATGCCATTCTGGGTGGGATGGAGATTCCTTGTACTTGGCTGGGGGCTGAGATAGTGCCCATTTTCAAAAAGGGCTCTCCTCTACTCCCAGCCAACTACAGGCCAATAAGTCTCATAGATGTCCCCCAGAAAATGTATTCCCGCCTACTCCTAAACCACCTCACGGAGTGGATGGAGGAAAATAAAATTCTCAGCCCCTTACAAGCTGGCTTCAGGAAAAACACGTCCACCATGGATCAGATCTTCCGCCTCGTACTCCTATACTGGAAAATTGTGAGCATTGAGAGGGGAAGGCTGTACATGGTGTTCGTGGACCTGAGGTCAGCTTTTGACCTGGTCCCCAGGAAGAAATTATGGGAGACATTAATGGGGCTGGGAGTCCCACTCCATCTATTAAATGCCATTATTAGGCTCCATGAAAACAATTTTGCACAGGTCAGGTATGGAAGGACGGGTGCGCTGACATCCAAATTTCCAGTTCATAGAGGGGTTAGACAGGGTTGTGTTCTTGCCCCGACCCTGTTCTGCCTCTATGTTAACAATGTAATTGCATATCTTGACAATGTTCATGATAATGACGCCCCGTTTTTGGCCGGCAGGAGGGTACCGGCCATTATGTTTGCGGATGATACCCTCCTGCTGTCCAAATCTCCGATGGGGATCCAACGGATTGTAGATGGTTTTGGCCTTTTCTGTAGCCAACACGGCCTGGAAATAAATACAGGGAAGACCAAGTTTATGATATTCAATCCTACAGCCAAAACTAGACCAAACCCATCCCTGAGTTCAGTAACACTGGAGAGAGTAAAAACCTTTCAGTATCTAGGGGTAACGCTGCATGAGAACCTATCATGGGAACCTCACGTAGCAATCAGTCGCTTAAAACTTGCACAACTGTCGGGGGGAATTCTGAAGGTGGCAAATTCTTCCACCTACAAATCAATTAGCCCGGCAGTTGTAATGTACAAGTCTCAAGCCAAAGCAGCTGCATCCTATGGTGGAGAACTCTGGGGATACAAGGCGGGCACAGGAATTATTAATGTAGAAAACAATTTCTTAAGGCGTCTCCTGGCCCTCCCCCGAGGTACACCCCTTCTTCCCCTAAGACTAGATATGGGCCTACCCTCTATAAAAGATGACCTGGAACTTATGCCATTAAGGTTCTGGCACAGGCTCTGGTCTACTGTTGAGCTTTTACATTATAGGCAAGAGCTTGTACATGTCATGAATCTGAATTCCTGCGATAAAATCCCCTCGCTAGCCTCCATAAAGAAAGAACTTCATCGGCTGGGACTCCCCGAATTATGGGAGTCGCCTGAGCAAGGCTGTCATGGGGTTTCTCGCAAACGCCTTGTGGGTATATATAGGGAGCAACATTATGCCTCCCTGGTCTCTGCACCTAACAAAGGGTCCCTGACTGATCGATTCTTGACTTTCAAGGGCTCTTATCAGTTTGAGGGATTTATGGACATTATTTTCCCCATCTTATCTAGAAAATTGTTCATACAATGGAGGCTAGGGACTCTCCCTATTAAAATTTTTACCCACAATTGGACAAAAAAGAATGATAAAATCTGTCCAGGCTGCTGCATTCATGATGAGGAAGAAACCCACATTGTGTTCTTTTGCCCAGCTTATAATAGACCAAGAAGATATTGGCTAGCTCCGCTATGCAGAAACCTGGGCATTAGGAGTCATCTGCAGCTGTACAGAATATTGAAAACGAACACTGATCCGCATATAGTCTTTGCAGTTGCAAAATTTTTAACGGCTATGTGGCAGATAAGGTCTAAATTAACTAATAACTGTTCTGTTTAATGAATTCCACTACCTATATGTCTGTAACCTTTTGTATACTGATTTTATTGACTCTATTAATTGTTTTTATTCTTAGTGACTGTTTTAAATGTATTGTGTGATTGTATGTTTTATGGCCTAATTGGCCGAAATAAAGAAAATTTGGATTGGATTGGAATTGTGCACAGGGCAGTGGTGGAGATGTCAGGTGTCCCGGACCGCTTTATATGTGCAAAAATGAGGGGCCAGGACTGCTGACAGCGGTTTCACTTCGCTGTTGACAATTTGCAAACAGTTGGCAACTGTCTCAGGCCTCCTCCACCGCTGTAAATATAAGGATGAAAGGAGGCCCAGGTATGCAGTCATGCTGCCCTGTTCACACCGGAGAAGACAGAAGTGGGATAGCCCTGCTGTCTCACACCTCTAAACCACTTTCACTTTTGCAAGGAGGACCAAGTGGCTCTTCAGAGTTGTCCTGCTGCCCTATTCTAACAAGCATTGGCAAAAGGTTTCACCTGTGCAAGTAATATTGGCTTTGTCAATGTGACATGGCTTTAAATAAAGAAAAAAAGCTCTATGAGGCAGCTTGGGTGAGCATTCAATATTCCCCCCCCTTCTGTCATACGAGTGACTATTAAAACATACCCCAGTAGGTGAGGAAACTACAAAATAACTACAAATACAAGCCCCTTGCTCCGGGGTGCGTCACTTTTAATATGGGAAAAAGTTACTTCATGATGGCGCAAGGGGCTTGTAAATAAGCCCCACCGTTTTTAAAAATCTCTCCTGGTGTTAAATCTTGACCAGGGGCTCCCACTTAGTGTATGCAACCAGGGCTTTATCGCAGTCAGCCTCAAACTTTCACTTTGTCCCGGTCAGAGGCAACCAAATGTCCAAAAGTGGCACTATTGGTTTCTAAGCACTAGAAAGTGTTTAATCTTTACAAATTCATAGCTCTGGTTCCCTACAGTGGATTCTTTTTGTTTTGGTGATATTTTAAAGATAAAAATATTGCCTATTTTTATACATTGGTGTTGGATTTTTATTGTGTCTTAATTATTTACTAAATTGGTGTTTTTAAACACTTTACAAACCTGTCTTTGAAGCTAAGCCTGCCTGCTCGCAGCCAAGCTGCCAAGGGTTTGAGCATGGGAATAATTTTCAAAGACCTATTCTGAGCCCTATATTGTGTCAGTGGCCTTATTGCCAGTGGTAAATGCATATCTGCCACTTCTAAAAATCCACTTTCCGACAACCTCCACACCTGGACAAGGCGGGGGGTGCTTAAATAACCCTATATATTTTGGCACGTCAGAGGACTGACATTGCTGCCTTTGTTCAAGGTTGCGAGACACTAAATGCACACACCTGAGCAAGGAGAGGGAAGGAGTAAATAAATACCCCCTGGCCTTAGAATGTGCTTGGTGAAGATGGAGGCACTGAATGACACAAGCCCTTGGGCAAGGCAAGGCAGTGAAGGTAGGAGTACTGAAAATATCCCCAACCCTTGAGCAAGGTGGTGAGATTACAACGTTTGGCTCCTCCCTCCCCCTCACATGCATACTTTAAAAAAGTATTTCCTGGTGGTCGTGAACATTGATAGGCATTACCTTTGAAAAAATAAAAATGCAAAACTTTTGACAGGACACAGGGTCAGTTGTCACCTGTCATAGGCTTCCTTCATCCTGGAGCTTAAGGTTGGCGTTCGTGCAGTACTGGCCACAACACAAACAAAATGCCACAAAATTCGTTCACAATTGATTGAATTGCCTTAACTCTCACTAACTTGCTTCTAAGTGTGCAACAATAAAAACTATTTAAATTGATTACAAAAATATAGCTCACAGTCCTGGCATTCACAGATGACATATTCTGCATCTACTTCTGCATTCACAGGCAGATGGACCATAGCTGCTAGCAGAAGCAAATGGTTACTCCAGAAACAATTTTAAAAACCATTTATAATGACAGAAATCAGATTACTCAAGTAATTCAGCATTCTTTTGCATTTTGAATATTTGATCTATTGCACTAACGTTTTATTCCCTATTGCCACAATCGCATTTTCAGAGCACATCCTCTACACCCCAGAGAATATGGTTAATTTTTGTTTCACTTTTCTTGGCTTGGGATGTCTAATGCATCAAATCTGGAACTCATATTTCAGAACAGACCCATTAGGTCGACCTTAATCTAAAATAGGGCAGATGGACAATCCACTTGGACGGCCCATAGTGTCCTTCAGGTGCAGTGTGTCCGAACATGTTTCTAAATATGTAGACCACTACCTCCGGGAATGGGTCAGCAGTTTGTCCAGTCACATCAAAAACACTAAGGATTTCCTTACCAAAATTCAGGAGGTACAGTGGGATGAGGATTGTCTCCTCATAACACTGGATGTCCAGTCATTATATACCATCATTGACCATCGTCAGGGCCTGGAAGCTTGTGATCATTTCCTAAAATCTCGGCCCTTACGTTTCAGGGAACACAACAGGATGTTGCTGAGCATGATGGAATTCTGTCTTGCAAATAACATCTTTCTATTTGATGGTGTCCTGTATAGGCAGTTGATTGGTACCGCGACGGGTTCGTGTTTTGCTTCGCGAACCTCTTCTTGGGGCGCTGGGAGCAGGCGATCTTTGCCAGCCCGGCTTATGCAGGGCATCTCACACATATCACCACATGGTGGCGTTACATTGACGATTTATTCGTCATCTGGAATGGGAGGGAACTGGAAGCGATTCAGTTAATTGATGAACTGGACACTAACCAAAACAATATTGTGTTGACCAGCCATATTAGTTAAACCTCTGCTGAATATTTAGTTGTCAGACTTGACATCAAGGACAATCAATTGCATACAACACTTTTCAGGAAAACCACGGCAGGCAACAGTATCCTTCATGCCCTCAGCAGCCATCCGGATACCCTGAAATGGAGTATCCCTTATGGGGAACTGCTGAGGGCTAAAAGAAACTGCAATACAAAATCGGCATACCAGCAAGAATGCAGTGAAATGCTAGTACGTTTTAAAATCAGGGGCTACCCCAATTGGGTGCTTCGTAAAGCCAAAAATAGAGCTGATCATGTTCCTAGATCTCTGACTCTATCTGACAAGCCCCTTGAAGCTGAAGATGATACTGACTGTAACACCCGCCTGATCATGACTTACAATGCAGAATTTAAAAACATCTATAGGATATTATCCAAAAATTGGGACATCCTCAAATGTGATAACATAATTGGGGAATGTATCTCGAACAGGCCTAGCGTGACCTACAGGAAAGGCAGGAGTATCAGGGATATGTTGGTCAAAGTGATGTTACCATCTATTCAACTGGGCACGAGCATGGCCTCAAGGGATATTTTCCTTGTGGCCATTGTAAGGCATGTAATAACAGCACTTTTACCAACATGGTCAACTACAATGGTATCAAGAAAGAGATCAAACAATTTCTCACATGCAGCTCTACCTACGTGATTTATGTGATTGAATGCCCTTGCAAACTTTGGTACATAGGGAGTACCACCCTACTAGCCAAGAAACGTGTTCTTGAGCACTGTCGAGCCATCGTGCATAATGATGAAAAATACCCGGTGGCCTGACACTTCAGGGACAAACATTTCTCCAATACATCACTACTTAGATTCTTTATTTTAGAGCAAATCACCAGGTACCCCAGAGGAGGCAACAGGGTGCTAAAACTCAGGCAGAGAGAGTCTAAGTACATTGTTGATTTTCAGTCCAAAGACCCGGGGGGGTCTTAATCAAGATGAGGAACTAGCAGTACATCTTAGGGAGTAATAGTGACATTACGCCATCTCCATAAGGTTTCCTTTGCTTTACACCTACGGGTTTTTATTGACCATGTTTGCTCCATATCTGCTCTATTCTTTCCTCTACCTCCTACCATTCAGTTTAGTGCATAAGAAGAAGTTTATTCTGTTGTATTGTTTTACATTTTTATAGCATCTGATGTTGTTTTATTATGTTTCTTCTAACAGGAGGAAAGGAAGGGGCCCAACCACAACACTCACTTTTCACGGGCAACCTACCCTTTTCACCATCTTATCACTGAGCACGCCTTCACTGATGGGCATCTCTGGCAAGTACCACCTTACGTCTCCAACTCTTTACAACAATTCTATTATGTGATACAGCCATTATCACTTTACACCAACGCCCTGTGACTCTGGTCATTTGCACAACAATCCAGCAGTTTACTTACATGTTGAGGACATTGGCCTAATTTGGCGGACGGATCGTGCATGTTTTCTCATATATATATTTTCTTTATACATAACTTTTTTTATATATATCTTTATCCAGCATAGACTTTGTGAACTTTCAGATAAGATGGTTGACACTGGACTAATTCCATGTGATGGTTAATACATGCACCCACTTATTTTTACGTATTCTACGTGGTAACTTGAACTTATTCATGTCCTTGTCCTCGCAGTTTGCAATTTGACAACATCTCATGGGTATGTAACAATTTGATTATCAATTTGATTTGACCTATGGTTATGAAGAGACGTTTTGTATGTGGAAATTGGTATTGGTTTAGCCGCTGCCTATTTAGGTAGCAAGCCAATCCATATTGATATGGGATGTATATATGGTGGGACATTAGCCATTATTTTGATGTTTGGCACCATTTCAGACTTCATGCTTGTAGGAGCATATTTATTTATGATTACATCATTATGTTTACATCATAAACCTTCTCAACTGAGGGAATTTATAGAATGTATTGATCGTATGATTTTAATGTAGCATTAGGTCTCTTTTGCGACTTTATTGGGTTAACGTTTACGATCTGCATGCATGTATGAGCTATTTTGCTTCTATACGTTTATCGCAAATTACAATATGTCTGCTACGCAGTTTGACGTAAGGTACTCGATTTCAGTCCTTCATTTGTGTCCTGCAATTGCCTAAAGCGTTATCAGTTCAGTTTTGTTTTTAAGTACATTATTTAAGTGTACAAAACTTGTATGATTTTAACGTTTTATTACGTTTCTTTTGTGACACCATTGCGGTAATCTTTACGACCTGCATGCATACATGAGCTATTTCCATTCGTATATTTATTATACATAACAATATGTCTGCCACGCATCTTGACGAAAAACTACTTTATGTCAGTCCTTTGTTTGTGTCCAGTATTTGCCCAATGCTTTATTAGTTCTGCTTTGAAACACATTCATTTACGTGAACAAGGCTTCCGTGTAAGCCGAAACATGTTGTAAGTGAATAAACACCCTTGGATTTTGCAAACCTGGTGGATCCTTTGTTGCTGAGAGCGCATTTTACTGGAAAACTTGTTTGAGGATTAATTGCCGGCGTGAGCCCAAGCAGTTGGAAGGAGCGACTTTCTGGATATAAATATATATATATTCACTGAAAAAACCATAGGTTTCACACACGTTATAGTTAGGAATTAGCATTTAAAAAACCTTGCAAATTCACTTAAAAAAACCATAGGTTTCACACATGTTATAGTTAGCTGGACATTTCCCTCGTAAAAAACCAATGAAATTCCCCCGTTATAGTTAGTAAAGGGAACTATAACTCACGCGACCGCAATCCACAATGTGTCATTTCAGATGTCATCATTGATGTGATGAGTGATGTCACTGACCATGTCATGAGTGATGTAATATGTGACGTCATCAGCAGTTTATTGTGGGCGCGCAAGTTATAGTTACCTGATCTAACTATAACGTGGAATTTCATTGGTTTTTTACGAGTGAAATGTACAGCTAACTATAACGTGTGAAACCTATGGTTTTTTAAGTGAATATATATATATATATATATATATCACCAAAACTGCCCAGCAGATGAGGCCGCAGCACACAGTAAGTGAAGGAACAACCTTTATTTTCCACAACAGACAGCTTACGATTCCGTTTTTTATTCCTCCCGGCCTGACGCGTTTCAAAGGGTGTCCCCCTTCTCCTCAGAGGCCCCTTGTGCAAATGGATTTCGTGCTGCCACAAGTTCCCTGCATGTTTTAACGTTTCTTTCAATTGGCACCAGGTGTGCCTTCTTCGTTCCTTTCAACCAATGCATGCTGGTCCTTGTGGTAAAATAATGCAAATTTAACCTTCCAGTGGGTCCCAAGAGTCACAAGTCTTTTAAAGAGTCTGATTCAAGCCCCGATTGGGACCCCGAATCGTACGCGTCAGGCCAGGAGGAATAAAAAACGGAATCGTAAGCTGTCTGTTGTGGAAAATAAAGGTTGTTCCTTCACTTACTGTGTGCTGCGGCCTCATCTGCTGGGCAGTTTTGGTGATATATATATATATATATATAGCCTACTGGCGGTCGCCACTAGGTAGTTATAGTTAGGACCAAGCTTAAATAGGAAAAGCATTTTTGGATTTGCTTATAACTTTTGCGTCGTTTGACGAATGTTTATGAAAGTTTCCCAAAATATAATTTTTTCAGATCGGCTCCTATCTTAAAAGTTTGGGGGTGATTCGTCAAGGGGGGGCTGAGAAAAAAGGGGGTCCCAAAACAGGTTTTCTCCATGCAATTTCCATAGGAAACTTTAGACAAGGCTACAGGTCAGGAATTACGCCAAATTTGGCAGGGAGAAAGGTCTTGGTCCAGAAAGCAAGCTTTTGTTTAAATGGTATAAATCCGTTCAGTAGTTTTTGAGAAATATTCAAATTTACAGATATCGATATTTGAGAATTCTGACATCTGATTGGCTGAGGCTTTACGAGCAAGAGGGTATAGTAGGAACACTGTGGACTTAGTTTAAGCAGTCTGTACGGTGCAGAGGCAGGGAGTTTGAATATTGCGTAGGCCATGGAAATCACGTCCGCAGAAGACGGGGTGCGGTATTGCGGCAAAGGTTGCGTTGTCGCTGGAAATCACGTCGGGAAAACAGTGTGCCGTATTGCGGCAAGCAGTGTGTAGGGTGCACACACAGGTAGTGTGAATGTTGCGTAGGCCGTGGAAATCACGTCTGCAAAACAACGAAGCGCGGTATTGCGGCAATGTTCAGTAGGCTTGTGGAAATCATATCGGGAAAACAACAATGCGCCGTATTGTGGCCTTCCTTTAATATAATGCGCAGTAATGTTTACT
Organism: Triturus cristatus; assembly: GCF_964204655.1. Taxonomy (NCBI): domain Eukaryota; kingdom Metazoa; phylum Chordata; class Amphibia; order Caudata; family Salamandridae; genus Triturus; species Triturus cristatus. The sequence continues at coordinate 502,216,952 of NC_140585.1, forward strand.
TATAATGCGGTGTTCACTTTTATCATGGATAGCATCACTTTGTTAGAGGAAATTTAATATTATGTGGGAGGGCCTGTTCTGTCCCTGTGCGCGGAAGAAAATTAACGTTTAATTGGCTGAAGTGTTCCAACAACGAGCTTAATGTTTATTGGCTGCGAACCATTGAAAGTAGAAGTGTTGCTATCTATTCCCTCCCTCTCCGCGGAGTAGCAAGGACATCTGATTGGCTCACATGTTCCAAGCAGGACCTTCCAGAGCTTAATGTTCATTGGCTGCGAACCATTGAAAGTAGAAGTGTTGACAGCCATTCCCTTCCCCTCGGTGGAGTAGCAGGGACATCTGATTGGCTGACGTGTTCCAAGCAGGACCTTCCCAAGCTTAATGTTCATTGGCTGTAACCCATTGTTGGCAGCCATTCCCTCCCCCTCTGCGGAACACCATGGACATTTTATTGGCTAAAGGGTTCCGAGTACTATTTTGCTCCTTATTGGCTGGGAACGGTTCACTGTTGTCATCCATTTTGTTACGCACTTCAAAGGAGTACCAGAAAAAAAAGTAGTAGAGGGGAGGGTAGGAACACTAGTAACTCTGTACAGTGGTCACAAGGTGGTGGACAGGGACTGTGAAGGTAAAAAATATTTTTTATATATTTTAAGGGCCATTTATATAATTTGTGTGGGGCCTACAAATCACGGCGGGAGTGTGTTGCGGTCTTCTTTTTATTAAGTCCGCGGGTGGGATACTTCCCAGGAGCGCTATTTACTTAGAATGTGGTGTTTACTTTTCTGATGGGGAGGTGTGGTTGCGCTGCAAAAATTTCAGTCTAGGTTTGAAACAGTTTTTATTAAGGAATCACAAATATGCTTCCTTAGGAGAGTGAAGCTGTATATATCAGAGGGGTGACAAATAAAAACGCAGTTCATAAAATAACCCTTAAGCGTGGCCACACCCTCACTTTTTTTTGTCACCTATAGTTTGTAAAAGTGTTGACCATTTTCTTGTTAATATAAAAGGGCATCAGTTACTTTTAGATAAAGTAGAAAAGAGGTGCTACAAGAAACACTCCCACACTACATCATCTCAGGTCACAACAACAATAACAAGTAAAAAACAGTTAGACACAAATGACATCATAGTACATAGAAATGTACGCTTTATCAAAATATTAAATGAAGCACTATGTATACAATTTTTTTTTAGCAACTACTATTTTATAAAACATTAGCAGTGTTACAAACTGTGAGGCACTAAGTTATCAACGGAAATAACTGTAGTATATGTTGTTAATTTCTCGCACAGATAGATCTTCAACCCCTTTGAACTAGTATAAAGTCACAGTATTAAAATATACAGGGTGAGTTTATAGTATTCCACAGGCGAACAAGAATAAGGACCACAAAAAAAAATCAAAATTTTTACAATTTCTATTCTGTAGAACTTGGGAAAGTTCTGTCGTAGTGCTTAGAGGTCGCTCACTGCTCTGCTAACAGATCATGTACTCCTTTAAGAACATACAGGATAGTAGTATAATAAGGAAAATATTTTCCAGCGGTGAATATGTTCAAAGCTTCTTTTCTCCGGGACTTCGAAATCTTTCGTCTTCGCGTCGACGGGTCATACACTCCCCTGAGGTCAGTATGAATGTGAATTTTACAAAATACATACTCACACTATATGATTCCAGGGGAGAAACAGAGTAAGAACCAGAAGCTGCTGACGTATAAATCTTTAGTCTTCACGCCCACGGGTCACCAACACCTCTGAGGTCAAGTATAGTGTCAATATTATAATATACAAAGTCACACTATATGAGCTCAAAGGAGCCAGAAAAGGAAAAGTGTTTTCTCTATTCGGTCTGTTTCTGAATACAAGCTGCTGACGTTACATATAAATGGCAAAAACAATCAATAACACTTTTTTCTAAATACAAATCTTTAAATAATCACAAATAGCTACCTATTATAAATATCTGCTATGCCATAATCAAACAACTTACAACTCCGTAATATGTTTTGTCGTCGCAAAAGAAGAATCCGACGCTAGAAAATGGAACCTGCATCACAGAATGGACACGCGTAATTAACTCACAAAAACAAAACGAATTGATCAACGGGTGTGGTTTATATACTTTTTGGTTATTGAGTAGTCTATGGGAGTAACATGCGGCTCAGCCCATTTAGATGTCACGTTTTACAGTTGACACGTGCTCACATTTTCACTGTTTAACTTTTGCACGTTTTGGGAAAAGTTACAAAATGTGAAGCGGTAAAGGTTTCGATCCTCACACATATAAGCTCCTTAATATGTACATACGTTGGAGAGCTTAAAAACTTTTACCCAGCAAACTTAGTCATTTCCTTTCTCGTGACTAAAAACATCTATTAATTCCCGTAATTCTAAATAGAAGATATAAAAAAAATATAGTTCAGAATAGAAGAAAAAAAATACGTGCCAATATTTCTCATCACTATGGTTTAAAATGTAAAAAATGGCAGTATTTGTAAAGCGTACAGCTACCTCCAGAGAGGTGTCCCGGCACTCGTGGGCTTTCGGGAAGATTAAGCAAGGTATTGCCCACAGTGACATAGTGTTGGGCTAACGTGCCGGCAAGCTGGGAATCGAACAGTGAACGCTGTTGTTCGAAGTCACATTTTTTCCACACTAAGATGTTAATTAGAGCTAATTAAGTTTTAAACATTGTTAAATTGTTAAATTATAACTTATAACAGACTACTGTTACAGTTAGTTTTTTACTCCAAAAAGTATGCACGTTTGTTTTAAAAATTTACTTAAAAACAATATAGATTTCAGGGACATTGTAGTTAGAAATTAGCATTTATAAAACCTTTGAAATTCACTGAAAAAACCATAGGTTTTAAAAATTTTATAGTTAGAAATTAGCATTTAAAAAACCTTAGAAATTCACTGAAAAAACCATAGGTTTTAAAAATGTTATAGTTAGAAATTAGCATTTAAAAAACCTTAGAAATTCACTGAAAAAAACATCGGTTTCATGGACGTTATAGTTAGTTGCACATTTCACTCATATAAAACCAGAGAAATTCGCCCGTTATAGTTAGTTGAGCTAAGTATAACTTGCGGCCCCGCAATGTACTGCTGATGACGTCACATATTACATCACTCATGACATGCTCAGTGACATCACTTATAACATCTCAATTGACATCACTGATGACATCATTCACGTGATCCTCTGATGCAGTTCTTCAGAACCAAATAATACCTTTCATACACTCACTCAAAAGTACATACCACTAATATGGAAACCATGCTCATGCAAACAGAAGTTACTACACAGCTTCTTACTGATTTATAGGTCTACATACACATCCACCCACAAATTCATACAGTGTGTTATACACACAGTCATTCATCAATACAGCCAATAATATATCCACTCATACACCTATATAAATACTCACTCACTGCTACTTACCCTAACAGTTAATCTAAAACATAGTGAGTCACCCAAAGAATTCTTTCCAATGCCATTTACTTTTTTTACACAGTTATACACACAGCACATCACTTATTCATACACATATGTACTGTGTTTAACAATTATTGACATAACCACATACTTATCCATAGACCCACTGTCACAATCACTTGCTGTCACATATAGTCACTTATATACTCTAATTCTGTAAAATACTGCCTTTTACATATGTAATTACTTACACATATATCAGTAACACATCGTTGCATTTACCAATCAAGCTATACAAACGTTCAGTCACCAATAAAGTCCTTAGCTCATACACTCACAAATGCATACATGCACAAAATTATTCAGTCACGCATCCATGCAAGGAGTCACACACCCACCCACACATACAGACACTTTAGCACATACACAGGTCCTAACGCAACAAATCATTCTTGAATAGACATTAGCATATAAACATAAACTATTCTTGAACTTTTTAGAAATCACAGTCTGTGGATGATGTCATCAGTGATGTCATTTGAGATGTTATCAGTGATGTCATGAGTGATGTCACTGAGCATGTCATGAGTGATGTAATATGTGACGTCATCAGCAGTGCATTGCGGGGGTGCAAGTTATACTTAGCTCAACTAAGTAACAGGCGAATTTCTCTGGTTTTATATGAGTGAAATGTGCAACTAACTATAACGTCCCTGAAACCTATGTTTTTTCAGAGAATTTTTAAGGTTTTTTAAATGCTAATTTGTAACTATAACGTTTTTAAAACCTATGTTTTTTTAGTGAATATATGTATATATATATATATATATATGTATCGAAAAGTTCCAACTCCCACTACTTCCGACCTCCACACAGCGGCGGCGAAGAAGGAGACTCAGACCCCGCTGAACTTCAGGTAAAGTGTTTATTACGATTTACAACCCACGCACGACGCGTTTCGGACTTCAAGAGCCCTTGATCACATATATATATATATATATATATATATATATATATATATATATATATATATATATATATATATATATATATATATATATATATATATAAAGATAAGAGTTCCTGACTCGATTCTCACTCCACAGAGAAAGCAGGTACGGACCACAACGTGCGTTTCCAGTGCAAGTTTATTGCATCCTAATTCAGCTACATTTCAAAACAGCAAGTGCCCAGCATGACGCGTTTCGACAGCAAGACGCTGTCTTGATCACATGACGCAACACGGGCCAATCATCTTTAAATACATTTTTTTTTAAAGTTAAAAAAACACATTCTTTCTTTTGGCTGCAATCAATAAAAATAGACAAAATACTTCCGTTGTATATAATACAATCGCAGTCAAACAAATAAATTTCAAACACTGCACACAATGCAAATGTTAAGTGTCTACAGTAAACTCATTACATCATGGTTACTTATAGCACATAGATAACCAGTTCAGTTATGTAACTTATTAGCTAAAAAATTCAGTTATTTATAAAGGAATGTTAGAAAACGCCGTAAAGATGCTTTCACAGAATTCTATATGTGTCTAAATACTTTGCTACTATCGTATATCAAGTATAAAATGCAGAAAGGTGCTCTAAAGTGCATATCCTGATAAATCAACATTTATATACAAAAAAAACTTCTTAACTCTCAGAGTTTGAATACTGGTTGTAGATGATAAAATTAAAGTGCAAGTGCAAAAAGATGAACAGATATCACGTTTATAGTGTGAATATCCTGCTAAAGTGCATATCATTATCAATCATCATAAATCTGGCTCATCTTTACTGTGTAAGAGCAATATGATGGTTGTATAAAATGTCAAGATAAAGTGCAAGTGCATCAATATGACATTAAGATAATGAAAATGCATAACAACAAGGCATAAACACTGCAATCTAAAAAGTGGAAATAAGAGTGATTATAATAATGAAATCGTAAAGAAAGAGACCTTCTAACATTGTTCATATCATTGCCCTCAAAGAGCCACATCCAGTAAAAGCCAGGTTAAAACCACGAGTAAAAGCCAGAGAATCCAGATAAAACCAGTAGTAAAAACCTAACTAAAACAGGGCATACCCCAGGAGCCCTGACACGAAGCAATAAATTGAAGTCAGTGTGGTGGACAATTCTAATATAGACCGAAATAGCTGTATGCATTAGGCTGAAGGGGAAAACCTTACATTATAGAATGGAATTCATAAAAAATTGTGTAGGTCCTCTCCTGTATTTAAACCATTCGGCATTTTCGTGTCTAATGTAAGTATATAGTGAGATTCCAACTGCCTGAGCCTTTTCTCCCTGTTGCCACCTCTGATTGACCTTGGTACAGAATCAATTACATAATAATTCAGATCTTTGAGGTCATTATTATGGACATACTTAAAATGTCTGGCCACTGGGTAGCTGGGGTCAGAGTTCACAATGGCTCGTAAGTGTTGCAATATTCGGTTAAATACTTGCAGTTTGGTGCTGCCTACGTATTTCAATTTACAAGAACATTCTAATACGTAGACAGCATACTCTGTCCGGCAGGTTAGCAGAGTATTGATTTTAAGCGGTTTAGACTCAAATGCTGTAATGAATTCTTGAGTATTTTTTCCAAACTTGCAAGCTCGACACGAACTACATTAAAAAAAACCAGTTCTTTTACTGAGCCAGTTAGAAGAACTGATAACTTCAGGACTAGTTCTCACTAATGCGTCTCTCATAGAGGGTGCGCGTCTAAATGTAAGAGTAGGTAAAACAGGCACCATTCGAGACATAGTCAGGTCAGTTTTAATAATGGGCCAATTTTTATATATAATTTTCCTAAACTGTTTGTCCTGACAGCTAAATGTAGTAATGAGTCTGACCATATTGTCACCTCTCGTTGGTTCTGACTTCTGAATATTCGGGGTGTTAGCATTAGAATTGTCAAATAAACCAGCATCCAAAGACTGACCATTGGCTTTATCCATGGCCAATTTTAGATCTTTGGCTTTATACCCACGTCTCATAAATCTTTGGAATGCTTCATTTTGACAGAGCGTCTGATCTTTTTTAGAACTACAGATACGTTTTATTCTTAAAAATTCCCCATAGGGGATACTTTTTATTAAATGGTTAGGGTGCAAACTGCTAGCGTGAAGTACTGCATTGCCTGCAGTACTTTTCCTACGTAATTTGGTGTGGATTGTATTATGTTTAATATAGATTTCCACATCCAAAAACTGCACAGATTCATTACTGATTGTAGCAGAAAAAATCAGATTCAAGTTATTAATGTTAATTTCATTGACAAAATGACTGGCTGATTCCATTGACCCTTCCCATACAACACAAACATCATCAATGAAACGCCACCAATGTTTGACATGAGTGTCATACAGCACCCCATGGGTGGTTCTGAGGACGTGCTCCTCCCACCAGCCAACGTGAAGACACGCGTAGCTGGGAGAGAAGCACGCCCCCATCGCCACTCCGCGTAGTTGCTGATAAACTTCTTTGTTAAATAGAAAATAGTTATTTTGCAAGCAAATTTCAATCATTTTCAATAGCATTACATTGTGATGATAAAACTCAATGTTGCGTTTGGAGAGAAAGTATTTTACTGTTGTTATTCCATCCAAATGATGAATGCTCGTGTATAAGGAACATATGTCCATGACAATCAGAACATACTCAGGTTTCCATTCGATTCCTTGAATTTTAGATAAAAAATGACCAGTGTCCCGTATGTATGATGGAAGAGTTTCTACAAATTCATGCAAGAAAAAATCCACATATTTGGACATCGGTTCTAATAGTCCCTTCTGGGCAGAAATGATAGGTCTCCCAGGTATGGGCGTGATATTTTTATGCACCTTGGGGATGAAATATAGTACAGGTGTAATGGGATAGTCATTTTTAAGGAATTCAAATTCATTTTTACTGAGGAGTCCTGTTCTTTTCCATTGATGCAGTTCCTTATAGGTTGATTCTTTGATGTTTTTTAAATCATTGAACGTAGCTTTTCTATAACAGTTTCCATCATTCAGGTGTTTATAGGCTTCTTGCATGTATAGTTCTCGGGGCCAGAGAACTATATTGCCCCCTTTGTCTGATTTGTTAATAATGATGTTTCCATTGGACTGTAGTTTACGCATGAGGATGGAATATTGGATTTCCTTGTATTTTCTTTGTTTGTTTTTGCGTAAAACTGCTTTATTGAGCTGTTTCAAATCCTCTATTACACAGTCACTAAAGATATCGATGGCATCTTTAGGCATCATTGGTACAAATGTAGATGGTGGACGAAAGGGGGTTAAACTAATAGCAGTGTTGTTAATGCCCACTTCAGATAGATCTTCCTGAGTCGAATTAGTAGACATTTCATTGGACTGAGCTAATGTGTGCATAGATCTAAGTAACTGAATGTCTGATACTTGTAAATTGCCTTCAGATGTGTTGCTGGGAGCCATATTGGTAGTCATATCTGTTTTGTTCAGTTTAAAATGTTTAAGCAATTTTAACTTCCGAATAAATTTGAAGACATCCACTCGTGACTGAGTATACTTGAAATTGTTGTTAGGACAATATGAGAGACCAAGCGAAAGTAATTGTAATTCAGGAATTGATAGTTCTATATCAGATAAGTTAATAACTGTTTTGTCTGAGATTGTAGTTTCATTTATTTTGGGGGCCATTTCCTCCCTCTGCCCCCTCTGCCTACACCTCTGGATTTTCCGCCTCTGCTTTCTGGATATGTTTTTGCATCGCCGTTTTTCTTCTCTGGATCGTAAGAACGTAATGTTTGTCGGCGGTCCTCTATGAGAAAACCTAGTTCCTCTGATGGTGTAAAGCCGGTAGGTAATTTTGTGAGTTGGTTGTTACTACTCTCATCAGACTCATAGTTGCTGCTTATAGAACTAAGCTCTGAGCTGGATGGGTCATTAGTGCATTGGGTTGTGATGTTACTAGCTGTTGATTTCGGAGCCAATGCTTGTCTTTTTGCATTGTCAAATTTCTTTGAAAATGTAAATACTCTGCAAGTCTCGTAATCAGTTTTGTCACGAGCAAATTTCCAAATTTTTCGGGCCTTAATAGTTTCTTCATGTTTTTTGAGCCTTATATCGATATCTTCTCTGCTCTTTTTGATAAAATCCTTTTGTTCATGACCTTCTAATTGTACATTGATTTTATCTATCTCCTTTCTGATCTCTTCTCTGTCAATTTCGGCATATTTGATGAGGATAGATACCATGTTCATAGAGGCCTCTAAGTTGTTGTTAGCCCATTCTTTTAGCATTAATGGGTTAGGCTTCTCAAAAGATGGTGCAATGAGTATTCTAAGCCCCCGGGGCACTCTTCCTACTTCCTTGTATTTTTCCAAACTCTTCTTTTCCCACCATTTGGTTAACTCAGTCCGTAATAACTTTTCCAAGCTTTTAAGCAGGCTTTTCAGAGTTTGATTAGTACTCGTGTTTGTAGTTGATTCATCAGGCACAGCTTTAGTGTCCGGTATGTTTGAAAATAAAGCATCTGCTACGGCTTCTCTAGCCCGCAGTGCGTCTGCTGATGATGACATGGTTGCTGTCGGATGCACGTTAGAAAATGAAGCACTGAGTATGACCGACTAAAGGTATTAAAGTTCTCAATGTCGGCAATATTTCATTGTTGCACAGTCCCAAAAACCCGCATTACTTGCACAGAGGTGGAACCACTCCTGCTTACCCGTATGAGTTGGTAGCAACTGACGGCGTCCTCCGACTCCACTCAGCCGTTAACAAAACCACGGGACCGCCGAGTGTTCGCCAATTCCTCGGATTGCAGTGGCGGGGGGCTGACACGGCAAATACTTCTTCTTTAGTGAATATATGTATATATATATATATATATGTATCGAAAAGTTCCAACTCCCACTACTTCCGACCTCCACACAGCGGCGGCGAAGAAGGAGACTCAGACCCCGCTGAACTTCAGGTAAAGTGTTTATTACGATTTACAACCCACGCACGATGCGTTTCAGACTTCAAGAGCCCTTGATCACATATATATATATATATATATATATATATATATATATATATATATATATATATATATATATATATATATATATATATATATATATATATATATATATATATATATATATATATATGCACAAACAATGGTAACCCATTTGAGACGCACTCGAGCTGGGATGAAAGGTTACCAGCCTTTAACGAAAAGGTATGGACACAGTTCAGCATGCCAGTAGATTAAAACAGCCTTATGAAGCCTGACGCGTTTCGAGGATTCTCTTCTTCAGAGGCTTCGCGTATATATATATATATATTATCTACTGGCAGTCGCCAGTAGATAGTTATAGTTAGGACCTATTTTCCATAGGAAATCCGCAACATTCTATTTCCAATAACTTTGGCGCCGGTCGACAAATATATATATATATTCACAATTTTATTTAATTGGTATGTTTGTTATTTATAAGTAAAATTATGAAACTGCTTCTTTTTTGTATAGTTACGTGTATGTTTTGCTGAGCTGTTTCAGACTGTTTTGCAGCTTTTTTGTTGGGGTTGTTCTAATGTGAAGCAGGTGCTTTCTTTCCTGTTGGATGAAAAAAATGTCAGTTTCATTTTAAATGTTACTTTGTTGGTAGTTTGTAGAGGTTTTAGGTCATTAGATTTATTTTTACTCACTGTTTGGGTGAGTTTATAGGTTTTTAGTAATTTATGTATGCTTACTTTCTTATATATTTTTGCTGATTTGTGATAGTTGTTTTTGTTTTGGCAGGTTATCATTTTTCCAAGTCATATTTTCCTCTTTTAGAAAGTATATGTTTTAGTTTTTATTTATTATTTTTAATCATTTTATTGGCCACTTAAACACAGATAGAAAATATACATGTCATATTATCATCCCAAATGATACAATAATTACAGATGAATGTAAACACTAAATACAAAAAAACAGATATCATAGTGAATAATACAAAACCAAAATATGTGCTAAATGCTATTAGCCCCACTGAAGGCTGGACCAAAGCCTGGCAAATTTAACCATCGATCGCAATCCCCTTGCTTTGGCAAGTGCCAATTCCATTTCAAAGACCCCCCTCAAAAGTAACCAGAAATCAGTAATATTAGGACTAGATTTTTCGATCCATGCCCTGGCAATACACAAACGAGCACATGTAATAAAAATTGACACTAGAGAATTTGAAACATTACCAGTGTCCGACAGTGACCCTAGTAAAATTTCTTTCTCAGATAGAACTGTAACTTTACCTGTTAGCTTACTCAGCTCCTGAGCAACCGTATGCCAAAAATCAGCAAGCTTTAAGCATGAAACAAACATGTGACGTAAATCCACAGCAAATTCATTACACTTAGGGCAGTAAGACTTAAAAGAGTTGTGCGACACGGCCCATTTAGAAATAACCTTTGGAGTATAGTACAGCATAAACAAGATACAATGTTGTTGCAATTTTAAGTTAATTGAAGTGACTGAGGAGCTAATTCTAGCCAATGATTCCGAAACCTCATCAGGAGTCACCTCAGTATCAAACATGCTATTCAATTTGGCTGTGACCTGTATAACATCATCTTCTGAAACATCTGTAAAACATCGATATGCTCTCCCTATGAGGCCTCGCCCCACATTTTTAAAAATTACCCAAAGAACCTCTGTTGTAGGGGAAAGAGCCAACAGGCCTTTGCCCTGCATAAAAAAAATCCTAATTTGTAAATATTTGAAGAATGAGTTATGGGCTACCCCAAATTCCTCTGTCAATGAAAGAAATGACTTCAAGCTGTGTTCATCATATAGATGCCCCAACAGTATAATACCCTGTTGTTACCAAGTTCTCCCAACTGAATCAAAGAAAATACCAGGGAGCCTCGGATTACCCCATAGAAAAATAAATTCATCCTATTCTGGCAATTTAAATTTTGTACATATGTCCTGCCAAATACGAAAAATATGCTGAATAATCTTAAATTGAACTCTTTTGTAGTAGTTCGGGTCTAATTGGTACGCGAGCCAAGGTTTACCCATATCAGGTCCCTTAAGTAAACACTGGATCCGACTAACAAAAGCAGCCCAGAAATAAATTCTGAAATTCGGAAGTTTAAAACTACCTTGCTCAAAAGACAGCTTAATATATCTAAGAGCTCTTCTCGCTCTCCGATACCCCCAGACAAAGCTTCCAATAACGCTATCCAAACGCTTGAAAAAGGTCGCCGGGATTCTTAGTGGGATGGCGCGAAAGAAATAAAGAAATTTAGGTAGTATATTCATCTTAACTATATTACACATCCCAATAATAGTCAGTGGTAGCCTATGCCACCGACGGAGATCAATAGTGACCTTTTTCAACAGTGGAGTATAATTTAAGTCAAAAAGGTCATCGGTACGAGAACTGAGACACACACCTAAATACATAGCAGATGCTGTGATGCCTAACAAAGGTGGGACTACTATCGGTGTAAAATTAAGAATTGACTGTGTCTTATTCAGATTAAGTTTGTATCCAGAAAAGGACCCAAACCGTTGCGCCTCTTGGGTTATCAGTGTTATAGCTTCTACTGGCCTTGTAGTGAATACAGCAATATCGTCTGCATACGCAGTGACTTTTAAAGAGATACCATTAAAAAAAAACAGTGAAATAAGCATGTTGTGAAGTAGGTGTCTAATAAAAGGCTCGATATACAACGCAAATAGTAAGGGAGAAAGCGGACAACCTTGCAGCGTGCCTCGAAAAATACTAAAAGAAGAAGAAGCAAAACCACTGTACTTAATTACGGCGGTAGGTCTACATAAAGTTTCTGTACCGCCGAGACAAACCTCCGACCGAGACCAAAAGAGGCCATTGTGCACCACAGTGAACCCCAGGCCACCCGGTCGAAGGCTTTCTCGGCGTCCAACATCAGCATCCCAATTCACTGATCCAAATGGTTGGCATCAAATGCAGCAATAGCAGTATTTATATGTGCAGCGGTGTCCCTGCCAGGGATAAAACCATGCTGTTCCTCTGAAACTAACAAATGAATCAGTGGAGCTAGGCGAGATGCCAAAAGCTTTGAAATTTTTTTAGCATCTGAATTAATTAGGGATATTGGTCTATATGAGCTCATATTTTCAGCTGGTTTGCCTTTTTTTTGGAAAAACAATAATGTTAGTTTTGTTCCACGAGGGGGGAATCCCCTCCTTCGAGTATCTCATTAACCAACTCGAGAAGAACTGAGGTCAGAACATCCCTAAACGTTTTATAAAATTCAAGTGGAATAGTATCTTCACCCACTGCTTTACCAGTGGGTAAAGCCCCAATTGCAAGATTAAGCTCTGCTAGATCAGCGTTTCCCTCCAGTATCGAAGTTTAAAAAGAGTCTAACACAGGTATCCCACTTTCTTGTATATAATCTATGGCTAGTTGAGAATTGAAACTGCTTGCCTCATTATACAAGTCCGCATAGAATATCCTAAACTGCTCCACAATTTCTTGCGGTTTCGAAAAAACAACACCGTTTGCCCCATTGATTTTCTTAATATGAACTTTAGCTCTTCGATCAGCTAATTGATAGGCCAAAACTCGTCCCACCCGATCTCCGTACTCGTACTGCCTAGTTCTAAACTTAGTATAATTACTGGCTGCTTTATCTTTAAGCCTTCTACTAAGCTTTGCTCTTATATCAATAATCTGTAAGTATATTCGTTGTCCCTCAGTATCCTTCATGGCCATTGCTTGAGCATGTTGCTGCTCTAAGTTCATATACAACCTATGTTCGTTATCAAGCTGATTGAAATAAGACCGATTCTGTTTAACAATATACTGAAATGTGACCCCCTTACATATGCCTTTAAACAATCCCAAACCACAGCAAGGGATGTGGAATGTAGGTTATTTTCTATATAGTCCCTGAGGACCTCTTGCATGTGAGTAATATAGTCTAGATTATTGAGAAGATGCCTCGGAAACGAGAATTCCCTGGTTTGTATTGCAACATTGGGGTCAATAAAGACAGTGAGCATAATAGGATTGTGGTCCGATGTGATCTTGGGACAAACCACCATAGAGGACTTCTCCAGCAAAGCATATTTGGTAAAAATCATATCAATTCGAGAGTATTGTTTATGCGGATAAGAAAAAAAAGTGTATTCTGGCATTGTGGGGTATAGCATTCTCCAAGCGTCCTCCAATTGGTGTAGATGAAGCAAATCTTGTATAGCTGCCCTCACCTGAACCATTCTAAGTCTTGCTTTTATGTTTGTGGTATCGATTTTCTTATCTAATATGCAGTTAAAATCACCCATTATAATAAGATCCCCAGACCATTCCAACAGTTCGGAACTGAGATATGAAATCACATCGGGATAATCATTGTTAGGGCCATAAATCGTGCATATTGTCATCTTTTGACCGCACACAGAGAGGTGAGCAATCACCCATCTTCCCTTGGAGTCATCATGTATGCGTAAAACCTTGACATCCAAATGTCTAGTCTTCAACAATGCAACCCCCCAAATGGATGCCGACTGTGAGGTACATACAATCAGCTCGTAACCTATCTGTTTCAAATAGTTTCTATCTTTAAAGGCAATATGAGTTTCAACAAGTCCCACTATGTCGGGCTTAAACACCTTCAATTCTTCCGCAACCAGCCGTCTTTTATTGGCTTGGTTCAGCCCACAAACATTCCAACTCATAAATTTAACATTCGGCATAAGGTATTTTTACTATGTCACATCGATCTCCATTTCCATCTGTAAATAACCTATAGTAACAAACTTGTGTAAACATTTTCTGTGCAATTACAATTGTAACGTGGCCATTTAACCCCCACCTTCCACTACCATGCATCCCAGCTCTTCCCACCCCTACCATTACCCACCCCCCACCCAGTATCTTGAGAAAAGGAATCAACCCCCTACTTAGCTGTCCTGATCTGACAGCATTTAGAGAGCGCCCCACCCCCACCCCCCACGGATACCCATCGCACTCACTACCCCACACACCTTCCCGTGCCAGCCCGAAAAGATGTTTTACCAAAGGGAGAAAATATTATAAAAAAGAAAAAAACGGAATAAGTTGATAGAGCCCCTTAAATTCTGTAAAATGGCACGAACAACTACAACCAAATCATGGCAAATAAGATTACAAATCAGTCTTTTGGTGTAGATTGCCACTTACAAAGAGCTTTTCTTGCTTCCTGCTCATTAAAGGAAAAATATGTGTGACCATCTTTAATAACTTTCAAACGAGCGGGCTCCTGTAACAAAACCTGTGAGCAGATAACTTTGAAAGAGTCCATAAGCTGACGGAGTTGCCAACGCTTTTCCATAGTATGCTTAGAATGATCGGACCGCACAAAAATTGAAAAAGAATCCACTTTAACAGGGGCTGTAGGGCGTGCCTTAAAAAATATAGCCTGACGCAGCAAAAAGTTACCCAAAAAAGCCAAAATCGGCCTAGCAAAGTTTATTTTGGACCGAGTGCCTTGTGAAAGATAAAGCGGTAACCTATGAGCCCTCTGGACTTGTGTGTCCATGTCCCAGTCTTCCAGGTCCGGAAATGCCCTTTGGAACAGACCAACAATAAATGCCCGGGGGTCTGATCCTTCACTGCCCTCCGGGATCCCGAAAATCCTCAAATTCAGACGCCGCTGTCGATTTTCAAGGTCCTCGAGCTTAGATTGAACCATGACCAACTGTGACTCATGTGATATAACCTGTTTCGTGATTAAAGTATTACCTTCCTCCACGACTGCCACCCTGTTTTGGAGATTGGAGACCTCAGAGATGAGGTGGGACACCTTAGTGGTAACATCCGACAGTGATTTTTTAATTTCAGTGCTATCGACCCCAGCTTGTAGATAGTGAAGTTGTGCTTCTGCTCTCTGAATCTTAAGTGCCTGCATGATTCTAAACAGAGATGGCTCATCATCCTGCTCTTCATCCTGCAGGCTCAGACCAGGATTGCAGTCAGCTCCCAAAACTTCCTTGCGCAACAAGTCACTAGTTGAAAGCAAGGATCCAAGAATCGCAGGTTGGTTATTTAATATATTGGAAGCAGATCCTTCCATGAGAATGTGCTCCAGACCCATTTAAGAGGTAGTTTCTGAGACCCATTCTGAGAGCTGTCTTGAGCCAACATACAAACAGTAGGTGCTTTGATTGTTTCAGCTACCTGCGAGGACTCAGAGAGATTAGCTGGCGGGGTAACAGCAGCAAAATCTGACTGACTATTCCGAATTGAAGAAGTTGTGGTTGCAGTAGGGCCAAATGATCCTGAATTAGATAGTCTGGAAACAATTGACCTCACTTCACCCTTTGAAGAGACCCATTTCCGTAGAGGGCTCAACTCCAAGCCCGCTTTAGTGGTATTCGCTGCCCCCTTCAATCGATCCAGTGCCTCTGATAACTGAGCCTTGGTACTGGCCCCACCCCCACGACCTCTACCACCTTTCCCAGTCCTACCCTGTTTTGGGCCTTTTCCCTTCTGAGTTCCCCCCCCCCCCTCCGGGGTGTTGTTTCTAGAGCTGCGAATAGTCCCCCAGTTGTCAGAGCAACAACTACTGCTCTGAGAGACTGGGAGCTGGACAATACCATGGGAAGCAGATTCCAAATCATTCTCTAAATTACCAATAGCCCCCCCCTTTCCAATGACAACATCGATACTGATCACAGTGCCCCGCCCACTGCAGAGGAGACAGCAGTGAAGGCTGTAATGGACGCAGGGAACGCCAAGACGCTGCCAGGGCCTTTTCTCGGTCCCAGAGCAGTAGAAATAAGCTAATGTGAACCTAGCATTTGTGTTAGGAGCTCCGGAGCCAAAACGAACCGAATTTCTATCTGAGTTGTGATTTCTGGACTCTGATGAAAGGGCAGCCAGAGGACACGGAGACTGAGTCCTCGAGTGTTAAGGAGGTATGTGAGCTGCTAAACTGCTGGAGGCTGGAGGCTGGAGGCTGGAGGCTGCTGGCACTGGCAAGAGCTGTGTCTGTGCTCGGTGAGAGCATAAAAAAAAAACACAGCCAAATTTATATTCCTGCCTGAGGTACTGTGGTAAATAATTTAATTACCGGGACTTAATTTGATATAGAAACATAATGAAATAGCTCAGTAAATAAGAGGCAGAATCCGTGGTATTAGAGGTTCGGAATGGGCTTTATTCCAGAGGTCGATTATAATCGGTTGCTCCAGGTTCCATCACCACGAAGGTTCAGGAAGTGAAGTACATACGTTATTGATAATCAATTACTTTTATACAATAAGCATTACAGTGAAGTTAATACAAGAGGCGTAACAATTGATAGTGGAGATAATACATTCATACGTGGCAAAGATAGGCGTAACTGGGTGTGTTTACAGAACGTCATCAGATGTGATGTCATAAGAGGGTGGTTACATGAAAGAATTTCGCAATGTCAGCAGAAATGCGCGCGCAGCAGCATGATGTGTCATTGACGTGCAACTAGGGGGTGAAGGGGACTTGACATTTAGCTCTACATGTGGCGACAGAAGTCTGGAGGGTCAAGTCAACCTAATCCCAAATCATATCTAACATCCTATGTTTAAAGAACTAAGTTATCCAAAAGAGAGGTCTCTTCGAGTGGAATCTTATTCTATACTGACTATACTGACTATTAGTGCGTGTACAAGCGTCTAAGTGTCTACACTAGATGCGGAGGCGGAATCTTCCATAGTAACAGGGCTATGAGTTATTTGCATGAAGACAGAGAAGCCGGGCTTTTGCTCGGTAACTGGCAGAATGTTTACTTAAGCTAATAGACAGGAATGCATTGGGCAGGGAGCGGAGCAGATAATTTTCGAAGGTGAAATACAGTTTTTGGCAGGCAGCAGGCTGATGTCAGGCTTCGTGGGCCGCGCAGGGAATGAGACAAAGTTCATGGTCACAGATGCAGGCTCAGACTGGAGCTTTCAGAGGCAGAAGGCAAGAAAAGCTTGATGACAGAATCAGGGCCTACTTGCCTGGACTGTAAAATGGCATAAGTGAACCATATAAAGGCGGTGGCCTTTCGTACTTAGGAATGGAATATCCGGCCCATTCATGGCGGATCAACAGAGGACATGTTAACGGTGGACGCACATGTATTTGCGTCTTCATAACTGGAACTGGAGGGAACATACATGTACTTGTAACATGCACATAGAACCGTTGGGGTCCAAGATAGGGGACATAACTGACCAGAAAAATCCATATTTCCACATTCCCTCCTTGTCCCCTACTTGCCCGTCAAGAGATATCAATCTTCATTAATCCATTGATCTGTTCATATAGCATCATTTGTTCTTCTTTCTTTTTCCGGGATCTTGAATGAAAATCTTGATGTGGAATGCACGATGTGGTACACAGACCACAAATCGCTGGTCCACATTGCAGGCATAAGCAGCAACTGAATAGTATGAGAAGGCCAATACCTAGGAAGGATAGGACCTTCCATCCAAAGGTAGATAATACACTCCAAAACCAACCGGACCAAGTCCAGGTGCCTGGATTCTGGTGTATCTGGCTTACAATCTTGTGAAGGCGAGTTATGGGTTTATATACAGATGGCGAATTTTCTGGTATGAAAATGCAACAGCTTGATCCGATGACCCTACAAGCTCCGCCCCTATCAGCCAGGATGACGTCAAGGACAAGACGATTTTGAAGCACAACAATCCGCATAGCAGACTGCTCTTCTGTTAAATTGCCTAAGGCGGAAATAGTTTCGTTCACTACTGCTTCAAGGGTTCTAGTTAATCTACGTATCAGCTTACTATTAGTGACGGTACCTATATAGGGAAAGAGACCTTTATTGAAATCTGTGTATTTTTCCCATGCTGTTTCAGTGTAGTCGACTATTGGGAGATCTCTCCTTACTCTATTATATACTAAATGAATATTTCTGTGATAATCGGGAGGAGCTAGAAAAACAGGTGGCAAAAGGAATCCAATGTAGCAAGTACCATCCCAATCTAGAGGCAAACGTACATATGCCGTCTGACCACATATGAAATAGGAATGGCGGGAAGCTCTAAATGTAGACTTGCCTTGATCACTAAATTTCACTACAGTGGTGCATTTACTATGGCCCATGTGTATGGAACCATTCTTTCTTATACATAATTCACCTTTTACTGGAAGTATTGACATAGCGGGCAAAATTGAAGTAGCTTCGGATTCGACATTCAAGATCAGGAGATTAAGCGTAAAGTTACCTAATCCATATACTTCATTTTCTAGATCAGTTCCTGTTCCTTTGGGAAGTCCCTCCTTGTTGGGGTGGCAGACCTTAAGTAAAACTAAGTTCAGATTTCCCCATACCCCATTGTCTTGATAAACCGCAGAGTTCGAATCTTGGGAATTAATTAAACTAAACCATGCTCCACAGGAGCCGTTGTGTGTGAACGGGTATGGAAAAAGAGGTAGAATTCCCTTATAATTCTGATAGGGAGGGAGTCGGCCACATATCCAACAATTTGTAGCATTGCTAACCTGATGGGAATGATGCAACATACTAATAAACGTGTTATTGCGCAGTGCAAATCTATAAGACAACTCAAGCGGAGGTAATTTACTAAAAGAATGTTCAGCAGTAACATTGTAAACATGTCTAGAAATAGGGTAATATATGTGCAACAATATACTTGCAATAATTATTAGAAGACTTGAGAAAAATAAAATTAATAACGTCACTATGCAATGACTACACAGTGATTTACAGTACGCCTGTCGTTTCAACATTTTTCGGGTGTTTTCTCTATTCAGGTCCAAGGGATACATGTCAGAGACAATTCAACCGCTTCACCTTGGAGAGGACTTAAACAATCAAATTGCTCGACTGATTGGACCTGAGCTTTAATTTATAGTGTTCAGAGTCACTTTTTTCCACAAAAGGAAGTTTTGAGTTAATGGGTGAAGACACACAAGGTGAGGTATTCACATCTGATTTTAGTCCATGAAATTTCTTGATATGACTTGAATGAATCCATCCCTTTCTGCCTTCGATCTTCACGGCTGTTCTTGTGGTGAGCAACACCAGCTGAGGGGACCTCCACCTAGGTTCCAGCTGAGTCTTGCGATCAAAGTTCCTCACGAGGACTAAGTCTCCCGGAACCACGTCATGGGGTTTCACCTCAGTGTTGTCAGGAAAAGCTGCAGCTACCTGTGAACGACAAGATTGTAGTGCAGACATCAAGGAAGCCAAGTAATCTGTCAGCATGTTACAGTCAATATCAGTTATTTTGCGTGGTATAGGCGTCCCCCACATATTTGGTGGTCTGCCGAAGATCACTTCATACGGGGATAGCCCTGTTCGAGAGTGTGCTACCATTCTTGTGTAAAAGAGTGCAACTGGTAATGCTACTACCCAGTCAACACCTTTCTCTCTGCATATTTTGGATAATCTTATTTTCAGAGTCTGATTATGTCTTTCTACGAGACCTGCTGCTTCGGGGTGTCGGACACAGTGGAATTTCCACTGATAGCCTAACAAAAGTGAAACGTGTTTCATTAATTCAGATGAGAACGGTTGGCCGTTATCTGAGTGAACAACACGTGGTAAACCGTATCGTGGGAAGAATTCTCGAACCAACTGTTTGGCAGTAGTCGGGGCAGTGTAATCTGAAACCGGGTATGCCTCCGTCCAACGGGAAAGAGTACACACAACTACGAGAACATATTTAAATCCTCTACATCGTTCCATCTGGATATAATCCATCTGGAGGACTTCAAAAGGATGATCAGGAGGATGAAATCCACCCTGTTCTACGGGAACGCTTTTTCCTGGGTTGAACTGGCAACATATCATGCAGGTACGAACTTTTTGTTTCGCTGCTGCTCGTAAATGCTTGTTGAACCAAATATGTTGAATGCTGTCTAGCATTGCTTTCTCTCCTAGATGTGCAGGACTATGTATAGTGTTAATTATAACTTGGACCATTGAATCAGGAAGGAACCACACAGATTTTTCCTTCATCATCCATCCTTGATCGGTTTGGATCCCTCCTAATTCAGTCCATTTCTTTATTTCGTCTGGTGTAGCATATGTCTGTATGTCAATTACATCAAGAGCGGGGTCCTTAACCATCATACAATGTAGTGGTATCTGGACTATTGTCTTTGTCATGTCGGATGTTTGAGTTTGAGCAGTCTGTTTAGCTGTTCTGTCAGCTAGATCATTGCCTTGAGAAACGATATCAGTAATTTTCGTATGAGCTTTACATTTCATAATCGATATTGCAGTGGGCAAATGTATTGCATCTAATAAGGCATGAATGAGGGGTCTGTGCTGAATGTGGGCACCGTGAGAAGTTAAATAACCTCTCTCTCGCCACAGCACGCCAAAGTCATGTACAACTCCGAATGCGTAACGTGAATCAGTGTATATGTTGACTTTTTTATTTGTGGCTTGAATACAGGCTTGTGTCAGAGCGACGAGCTCTGCTGCTTGAGCGGACAAGGTATTTATACACTTGGTTTCAATAATTTCAGTGTCTGTGGTGACTGCGTAAGCGGCCACTAACTCTCCTGTACTTGTTCTCATACATGAACCATCTACATACAACGTCAGGTCTGGATCTGACAATGGGACATCTGTCAAGTCTTGTCTGGGTTTCGTCGTGATTGTAATAACATCAATACAATCGTGGGCTAATGGGTCTGTTCCATTTACAGGTAAAAGTGTGGCAGGATTCAATGTGTTACAACGTCTGATTTCTATATGTGGCTGAAACAATGTCAGTTCATACCCAGTGAGTCGCGCAATAGTTAAGTGTTGTGTTTGTGTTCTATTCACAAGAACCTCTACGGCGTGTGGTACTTGTACTGTCAATGGATGTCCTAACACTATGGCATCGCTTTGTCTGATTGCTAAAGCTGTTGCTGCCACTGATTTCAGACACGCAGGCAGAGCCTGAGCTACGGGATCTAATGTACTAGAAAAATAAGCACATGGTTTGTGTGCTCCTGCTTGTTCCTGTGTGAGTACTGACAAGGCAGTACCTTCGCGTTCTGTAATAAAGAGTGTAAACTGTTTACTGTAACATGGTGTCGCTAAAACAGGTGCTTGGCATAGAGCTTTCTTTAAGCTTTCAAAAGCGTGTGTATGTTCCTGAGTCCAAGGGAGAACAGTCGATGTGGCTGCCTCCTGTGTTGTCAACTGAATGAGGGGTTTTGCTAGAAATGCATACTGAGGGATCCACTGTCTACAATATGAAGTGAGGCCTATGAAAGCCCGCACCTCCTTTTGTGTCTTGGGTATTGGCATGTTAGCTATTAACTGAATGCGGTCGGATGTAAGCTGCCTTCCCTCCTTGGACAGCGAGTGGCCAAGGTAAATAACTCGCTGGACACAGAATTGCAGCTTAGTAGGGGACACCTTGTGCCCCTTTTCGGCTAAAAATTGTAAAACCGTCAGTGATGCTTTTTCACATTCAGGTTCGCTTCGGGCGGTGATCAGCAGATCATCGACATATTGAAGCAAAGCAGTGTTAACTGGCATGTGGATACTGTCGAGTTCTCGTTTCAGTGCTTGGCTATAGATGCTGGGGCTTTCTGTAAATCCTTGAGGTGCGCGTGAGAATTTAAAGCTACGTCCATTTAAACTAAATCCGAACAAATATTGGCTTTCCGGATCTATTGGGACGCTGAAAAAGGCATTTTTGAGATCAATTACAGTAAAGAATGTTGCTTCGGAATCAATAGCTGTCAGTAATGATGAGATATCGGGGACCACAGGGAATTGTGGCACAATACACTTGTTTAATTCGCGCAGATCAATAATCAGTCGATATACTGGCGGGGCCTTTGGATCTGTTCGTTTAAGAATCGGAATTATCGGTGAATTACATACATTGGAGTCTGTTTCTACAACCACTCCTTGGGCAATGAGTTCGTCAATGATTTGCAGTAAAGCCATTACAGCATCTGGGGGTAACTTGTATTGTCGCATTCGTGGTAGTACCACTCCTGCCTTTAGTGTAACTCGATATGGTGTAATATTCATGCAACCAACATCAGTAGGGCCTTGTGCCCATAGATGTGTAGGTAAAGTCTGCAATCGGGGATCCATGTCTCTAGACACATAATGACCTTTAAAATCACGTAAAAACAATCTTACTCCTTCCGGAGAACAACATATTATAGCTCCTAGAGCTTTCAATGTCTTTATTCCTAACAAGTTTTCTGGACATGATTTAGTAAGCAACAAATCTGTAGTTCGGGTCAAAGGTCCTATCGTAAGTGGAAGAGGCTGTGATACTTCATTAACAATAGGTTTTCCTGAAAAACCAAGGGAAATATTCTGTGAGCCTGAGAGGGGTGCCCCTGGAACTTCACTACGTTTTATGGTTGTTCGACTTGCCCCTGTATCGAGTAAAAATTTTCTGTCTTGGCCTAATAATTCACTATGTACATAAGGTCCTTCTTGGTCTACAGGGACCTCGATAAGGGGTAAGTCAACTTCCCTCTCTAGGCTGGTTCATGCATATCGTTGATAATCAGAATAGTCATACTGTGCGGTCTGGTACATTTGTCGTGTCGTGGTTTGTGTGGCAGCAACAGGCAGCGCTGGTGCAGCTGGCACAAACTGTATAGTCTGTGGTGGAGCTGACATGGACTGTGCATGCTGCAAAGCTCCTTGTTCATTCTGATCCTGTCTAAGTGGCCGTGGTCTTTCTTTTGTAATACCCGTGGCGATATTACGCTTCAGGACTGGACAATCGTGTACATGATGACCTAGTTGTTTACAATAGTTGCATGTCCCTTTTACAGGTCCTGCTAAATCGCCAGAATGTGTCGTACCCTTTTTATGTCCTTCAGCTGGAACTGTCTGGGAGACTAGCATCTTCATTTTCGTGTCTTTCATGCGTCTTTGTTCATGATCTTGTTCCTCTCTAATTCTATTGTGATGATACTGTAACATTTGTAACATTTGTGATGGAGTGTTACCTTGCCAGGTACTCTCGAATTTTAATACTCTATTCTTCACTTGGGGCAAGGAATTTTCAACTAATTTTGTCACAAACAGATGTGGGTATGATTCGCTACTTGCTTTTATGCCACTATTTATACCGAAACATTTTTCAAATCGTGCATAGAAATCACTAGTGTCTTCATCTTGCTTTTGTTTACAGGCTGAAATTGCACCCCAGTCTTCCTTTTTCGTAGTTAATAAACGTGGCAGTACCTGTACTAATAAACCTGGCAGTGCTTTAGTTTTGTCCCCAAGCCCTGAACCTGGACCTCGGGCCTTTTCTTCATTTTCTAATGCTGTCCAGTCTATCTTTTGGTCTCCTACCTCCCATTCTTTTTCCTTGAGTTTTTCATAAATGCCAGCAGGCATTAATACCTTTAATATTGTCATAATGTCGGGATAGGTATACTCTCCCATGAGTAACATGTCTTTAATTTCTCGGTGGAAACCCGCTGGGTCTTTGTCATGACTGGGTACCACTTTCTTCATTTCTAACAATTCTATTTTTGATATGGGCGTATACACATATACACGTTTAAACTGATTGTCCTCGCCCTGTATTGGGTGCACTTCTCGTAAGGGATTCTGTCTGTCCATGTAAT
This sequence comes from Triturus cristatus, assembly GCF_964204655.1. Taxonomy (NCBI): domain Eukaryota; kingdom Metazoa; phylum Chordata; class Amphibia; order Caudata; family Salamandridae; genus Triturus; species Triturus cristatus. The sequence goes on from NC_140585.1 coordinate 502,240,960, forward strand.
ACGTGGTTCTTTCCTTAGTGGGCAGTGAGACATGTTCTGGGCATATAAAAAGAATGTACTGTTTTCTAGATTCTAGTATTTCCTTAATTAACTTAGTACCTGAACCTTTCCATCTATTCGTGAGTAATTCGGTCAATATATCAGGTAAGGGACCAGGATCTGAATGTTGGCTTTTATATAGTATAAGAAGTTGTTGAATCATATAAATCCCAGCTAAACGCTGTTCATCTGGGGTGAGATTCAAAAATGTGTGTGCTACTGTATTATCACCATACATTCCGGGACTGTCAATCCAATGAACGGCTGACCTGGCTAATTCTTGTTCATCCATAGAATCGCGAAAATGATAACCCCTTCGTTCTCGTAGTAATTTGTCAGCGGCTTGGAATGAATGCTCAGGGGATCTCATATTTATTATAGGTGTTTGGAAATTCCTGTTATTATCTGGACATATCGGACGTATCGGGTCAGTGAAATATCTAGTACTATTACAAGATCTTCCTCTACCTACATAGGCTATGGTTTCTGACTGTCCTGTGGACGGTCCTGATCCTTCTTCCTCCTCGTTTTGTTCAAACTGGTCTACCGTTAATCTTTCTTCGTGTAGGCGTTCTATTTCTTTACGGATCTTTCTGCACATGGCTATTATACATTTTTGCCTATCATGTCTCTCTTCTGATATATTCTGGCTAATTTATGAGGAAACGTAACAGTTCCCCCTGTATCTCCACTTTCTGGTATTCCATAGCTCTGTTAATACATTCAGAGTCTCGCCCTGTTTGGACATAATGATATATATTATCTAGATGCATAGTCATTCCAGGTAACTTCCCTAAATACACCGCGGCTCGTCTGATACGTAATGATGCCATGATCATTTCGTCCTCTTTGCCGGGCACAGGGTCATATCTACAATCTACTAGAAGTTCCTTAAGCGTGCGGGCATTTATGAGTTTGGGGGTACGTGGATGTGCTGACTCTTGAAAAGTAAGTTTATTTATTCTAGGTGGCGTAGAAAAGATATTGGTAGCACCTCCGGTAGCCCCGTCTGGGGTATCGGGTGCGAAAGGATTCGTTGAACGTGATACAGCAACTATAGGTGTGGCAGTGACAGCTATAGAAGTGGCTGTAGGGACAGATGCAGAAACAGATGTGCTTGCCGGAACTTGTGTCAGAACCTGTTGCTGTAAGGATACGGGTACTGGATCTTGGCGATGAACCTCCCTGGCAGGCGATCTATGTGGGGCGGGATTAGCATACTCGGGAGCTGCGTCATCTAAATATGAGGAAAGAAAAACATCTTCTGCGGTTCTAGGATGCCCCTTAGGATGTATCTTTATCGGAAATAATGGGGTTGGCAAGTCTTTTGGTATCCCTGGAGTAGCCTTAGGTAATCCTTCAGCCAGAAGGGGATACATACCATTCATAAGGGCATTTCTTTGTCTGTCTACTTGTTCCGATTTCACTCGTGCACCTTCTTTAATTAATAGATTTTCTCGGACTTCATTTGAATTCTCTTTACTCTTCTCTTCCTGTCTACGTGCTTTTTCTGTACGTAAACGATTCTTTACGCCATAATTCAATGGCGTCTTTCTGTGATTGTCTAGCTTTCCTTTTCCATAATTCTTCCTCTACTTTCACGATGCACTCTGCATCCCAGGTCCCAGCTGCGGGCCACCTCTGACTTTCTGGTAATTCCTTAGTGTAGTCTACCCATAAATCGAGAAACAATATGGCGTCTAGGCCATGTTTATGATACATGAAGTACCCTGGAGTGTCCCTAGGAGGAATGGGAACAGCTTCTTCGAGTACCCCTTTTCTAGTTGTGATCTGTCTTAATTTTGAAAAGAGCGGCATATTGAGAACTGGTCTGCTACTTGATCTTGAACAAACTTTATACAATAAAACACAATAATGAACAGTCATTCATACCACAATATGCAGGACGTATCAATACATTTAACATTTAACATTTAACTGAGCAACAGTGATGACGACGATGATCTAAGAAAAACTTAATCATTAAACATGATACTCGACTTGAACTGAATTATTCTGAATTTTTATACTTGATATACTAGATATACTGCTAAACAGTATAGATACACTGCTGAAACAGTGCAGACCGGATTTGTGTACCCAAACCCGTCTGGACCGGCACGACTTATGTGCACGCCAGAACGCCTCCCCAGTAATGGTACTCACCGGGTAGCTCGGAACGGAAGGCCTCGGAAATTGGACTGAACTTGAACCGGACTGGACTCGACTCGAACACTTCGGACACTGGACTCGACTTAGGACTTCGGAAACTGGTGGGCCTCTGTATACCTCGGATCTTGCTCTCTCAGCTAGGCTCTGGTCGGGATACTTCGCACTTCTCACCGCCTCGTCTGGGTGTTGATCGCAGCCTCAGTCGCCCCCGCTTGACCGGAGGGAGATACAGGAAATCCTGCTGGTACGCGTTGTTGTCCGTCCAGCTGTGGCAGGAGACCGGGCCTGCAACGCACCGCCGGCGCGTGAGATGAGAAAGGGTCCCTATTCGGGCGCCATTCATGTGGTAAATAATTTAATTACCGGGACTTAATTTGATATAGAAACATAATGAAATAGCTCAGTAAATAAGAGGCAGAATCCGTGGTATTAGAGGTTCGGAATGGGCTTTATTCCAGAGGTCGATTATAATCGGTTGCTCCAGGTTCCATCACCACGAAGGTTCAGGAAGTGAAGTACATACGTTATTGATAATCAATTACTTTTATACAATAAGCATTACAGTGAAGTTAATACAAGAGGCGTAACAATTGATAGTGGAGATAATACATTCATACGTGGCAAAGATAGGCGTAACTGGGTGTGTTTACAGAACGTCATCAGATGTGATGTCATAAGAGGGTGGTTACATGAAAGAATTTCGCAATGTCAGCAGAAATGCGCGCGCAGCAGCATGATGTGTCATTGACGTGCAACTAGGGGGTGAAGGGGACTTGACATTTAGCTCTACATGTGGCGACAGAAGTCTGGAGGGTCAAGTCAACCTAATCCCAAATCATATCTAACATCCTATGTTTAAAGAACTAAGTTATCCAAAAGAGAGGTCTCTTCGAGTGGAATCTTATTCTATACTGACTATACTGACTATTAGTGCGTGTACAAGCGTCTAAGTGTCTACACTAGATGCGGAGGCGGAATCTTCCATAGTAACAGGGCTATGAGTTATTTGCATGAAGACAGAGAAGCCGGGCTTTTGCTCGGTAACTGGCAGAATGTTTACTTAAGCTACTAGACAGGAATGCATTGGGCAGGGAGCGGAGCAGATAATTTTCGAAGGTGAAATACAGTTTTTGGCAGGCAGCAGGCTGATGTCAGGCTTCGTGGGCCGCGCAGGGAATGAGACAAAGTTCATGGTCACAGATGCAGGCTCAGACTGGAGCTTTCAGAGGCAGAAGGCAAGAAAAGCTTGATGACAGAATCAGGGCCTACTTGCCTGGACTGTAAAATGGCATAAGTGAACCATATAAAGGCGGTGGCCTTTCGTACTTAGGAATGGAATATCCGGCCCATTCATGGCGGATCAACAGAGGACATGTTAACGGTGGACGCACATGTATTTGCGTCTTCATAACTGGAACTGGAGGGAACATACATGTACTTGTAACATGCACATAGAACCGTTGGGGTCCAAGATAGGGGACATAACTGACCAGAAAAATCCATATTTCCACAGTACTTTGAGCACAAAAGGTTCCACAGCTTGGCTGCAGGTGAGGAGGGGAAGGCAGCTGAAGGAGGACGGCGTGGACCGTAAGGCAGCACACTACCCGACGGATTGAAGCTCATTGAAATCTTCTCTCTGACTTGCTAAGCTAATAAATATCTGCAATATTAGCTGGCCTCTGCCGGTAATCTGCTGCTTCCGGTTACTCCCTTATCTTGCTCTGTTTTTCGGACCTTATTGTTCTTAAAAATCAGGGGCTGCTTTTGTAAAAGACATATTGCGAGCACATAAACTTTTGGCATAGAGCTGATATTCAGCAGAGGTTTTGGCTTTAGCTGGGTCAGTTTGCCAGAATTTCGAAGATTGATGTGGTATTGTGTGCAATTGAGTTCTTTGGCAGCCACCAGCGCACTTGTGGCTCTCACACCAGTACCAGCGCCTGCTTACTCCTGCTGACGGGGCAGATCTGCGACTCTTCCCGCTTCTCTCCCGCCGCCGCACTTCCTGCTTGCCACCAGTGCGGCCGCAGTGCGGAGGGGAGCCAGGGTTGTGGGGACTACGAGTCCCAGCGTGCAGTGCGGCCGGAAGCCGCCTACGGCAAAGGCAAAGGAGCGCCAGGAGGCACATAAATCTTACCTGACTGCCCGCGCGGGAGCAAGCTGGGCTAAGCCCGGGCAAAGGGCAGGCCCTCAGAGGCCAGAAGAGGCCAGAAGAGGCCAGAAGAGGCTGGGCTGGGCCATGGACCCTGTACTCTGACCTTTTGGACCTGTTTTACTCACCAAAGTGTGAGTTTTAATTTGTTTTAATTTGATTTGTTTGTCACTAGAAGTTAGTAGCTTGTTTTTTATTCGCCGGTAACTTGTGACGTGCTGAGGATTACTGTCAAGCTTGGCAAAATGGCTAAGGTTAAGGCTAATAAACCCGTAATTGGGGCAGAAAAAATAGAGGCAAAAATCACTGAGCTGTTGCAACCCCTGTTATCTGAATTAGACATAATGGCTCTGGAAGTGGAAAGACTAGGTGGGCTGCTAACATCGCATTTGGCTTTAGCACCAGGAAACTCAAATGTAGAGAATAACAAACCAACAGTTGAGGGTCTGGGAACAGGCAGAGGTAATTTAAAAAATACTAGGCAGTATACATCTGCTGCTGAGCCTGCCCCATTTGATCCCAACCCACCAATTATGCAGAACATAAGGGCTACGGTAGTTCCTATGGGAATGTCAGTCCACAGTTATGTAAAGAAAACTCGCCATGTCAATCTTCCACCTGACTGTGCACCTTATGTGGCTGTACTTACAAATGTCCCTCCCATTGAGTCCCATGCATATCAGGCCCATAAGGAAACTCATGATTCTTTAAAGAATAGAACGGTCTCTTGGCTCAATAAAAATTGTGGGTTTCCTGTTAAATTTGCTGACCAAATAATAACAACAAGAAGGGTGAATTGGATCGGACCATCTAGTAAGTTAACAAATGGTGACTGTATTATTGTTAACTTCAGGCATCCTCAACATGTTGCCACAGTTTTACTAAGAGCAGCATCAATGGTTCATACTCCTAATAGTATTTGCATACGCCCTCTGGGGTACTTCTACTCCCACCTGATTAAAAATCCACCGACCCCTGGGCCTCTTAGATCATGTATATCTTTACAGCCATTGACCCCCAATGGAGCTTATTTGTACAATGTTGGTAGCCAGAGTGGGAATGGTCTCAATATTGCAACACATAATAGATTTGATGCTCTCTCGGGATTAGAGTCATGTGACTGACATGAGGTAGGTAACTCGAAGATCAGAGGACCTGGGATGTATGGAGAGTACCTTGGCAGTAACAAACTCAAATAACGTAATCTCCTGGAATATTGCGGGTTTAGGCTCAAAAATGGTGGACTGCAACTGGATTGGGTACATTAAGAAGTACCAAATTATCTGTTTGCAGGAAACCTGGTCAACTGACTGCAATCATTTTCTGGAAGGGTGTAAGGCTTACTATGTTCCTGCAGTAGCGACCACTAGGGGCAGACCCAAAGGGGGAATGGTTGTGTTTATTTCTATAGCACTTTGCTGTAAGGTACGGAGAATCACAACAAACCATACTGGTATTATTGGGTTGGTTTTAACAGGGGATAACTGTAGGGCCGGCCTGGTCAATTTCTATAATGCTATTAACTTAAGTACTGTTTCCAGTCAGATAGTAACACTGAACGCCTTTATTAGTAACTCTATGAAGGATTGCATTCACAACCTCATGGTGATGGGGGATTTTAACGTGCATCCCTGTGGAGATCCCCTTTTTAAAATGATTACAGAACTTCATTGCTCACGTTGTGAGGATTTCCATTTTGAGCATACAACTGAGGGGGAACACTTAAATGACATGCTTAATGAGTTGGACCTAACAACTACGATGGCTTTGATGGCCCCTATCAAGTGCTTTGATACCCCAACATTTAAGGGGAATGGGAGGGGAACCTTTATAGACTTTGTTCTGTTAACACCAGTAATGCAGTCTTTTGTGGGATCCTTCTCCATTGAAGCTAATGAATTCAGTGACCATAATCCTCTCACTCTTTTCATGAGGGGTCCACTGATAGTTAAAGAAAGAGTAGAGTCCTCCATTGGTAGGGTGAATACCACAGACGGCAGACGCCGGTTGAGATGGTCCACGGTTACCCCCGATCTGCTGTATAATGAAATTAAAGTTACATGTGCAGATGAAATCACGGTATGTACACAAGAGGGTGCACTCCCAAATACTGTCTTAAATGCTTTTCAATGTCTAGCGGATAAGGTGTCTCAGTTATTATCAGCACCTGTAAAGAAGTCGGATCTTAAAGGACCTAGGTGGTTTAATCACGACTGCTCAAAAGCCGCCAGAAATCTAAGAGCGGCACTGGCGTCAAAACCTAGGATTAAAGCTGATGTCCAGTTGTGTCGAAAGACCTATAAAAATATTATTGCTACACAAGGAATCCCTTAGGGAAGAGGCGTGGTCAGAGATTCTAGATCCTGCCACCCTTCGGAGGAGTACTGGATTTTGGGCCTTGGTGAGGAAACCGTTCCTGACCCAGGAGCCGGGAGACGGCCTAGAAAGCCATATATCCAAGGAGGATTGGGAAGCGCATTTTAAGAAGTTATACTGTTGTACAGTGGATGCGATTACGACTTCTGCCTGTATTGATACTGGTGAACAAATTGTTTTTAACAGAGGTGAAGTTTTTGAGGACATTTTGGGGCTCACAGGTGGGAAAGCCCATGGGCCTGATGGGATTCCCCCTGACTTATTTAAGTCTGAACCTAATTTTTGGGCACCCATCTTAGAGTCTGTCTTCAATGCTGCTGTGAAAGAAGGATGTCCACAATCGTGGGGTGTTTCTACAATTGTCCCGGTTTTTAAGAAGGGGGACAAGGGTAGCCCACACTGATAGACTCTATGGTCAAGATTGTAGGAAGAATTGTACTGCAAAGACTTACAGATTGGGTTGAGGAAAAGAATATTATGTCCCCCTCGCAGTATGGTTTTTGTAAAGGCCGCTCGACAATAACCCAATGCCTCAACCTCTTTTTGATATTAAGCAAATACACCATAATACAAAAAGGCACCATCCATCTCGCCTTTATGGACTTGTCCTCCGCTTTCGACTGTGTAAACAGGGGAAAGCTGTGGCAGTCCATGAGGTCGAAGGGGGTAGATAGCGGTCTGGTTGATTTTCTGGTTGATTTACATTGTAATACCAGAGCCAACGTGAGATACTCCCAAGATCTGAGAGTAACAAATAACTTTAGCATTGGAAAGGGTGTCCGGCAGGGCTGTATTCTGGACCCCTTTCTTTTTAACTTTTATATTAATGAGTTAGATGGTGTGTTACAGGATGTTTGTGCTGACTGCCCAAGAGTAGGCAGGCGTGGAATTCCAATACTTCTTTATGCAGATGATGCGGTTTTAATTTCAAGAACAGAGAAGGGGCTTCAATCCTTGTTAAATGTTTTTAGCTTGTTTATGACGGACAGAGACCTTCTGGTAAATAATACAAAATCGTTTGTTCTACAAGTTGGTCAGCAACCAAAAAGGTCCTTCTCATTTAAGATTGGTGAAGAAGTAATTCCCTTATCTAAAACTTTCTCCTATCTAGGAATTCTTTTTGATACAAAACTAAATTGGGAACCTCATCTTGTAAAAAAGAAAGGAGAAATGGTGAGGGTTAATGCATCTATTTTCAACCTTGCTGCCAAACTGGGGAAAAAACCCATTTGCGCCATGCTGAAATTGTATAATGCTAAGGCCGTGGCAACTGCATCTTATGGCAGCGAAATCTGGGGGTATGTTGGCGGGGAGCAATTACAGATCGTGGAAAATTCATTCATGAAGCGCCTACTGTGTGTCCCCATTGGTACGTCTAACCTTGTTGTACATGAGGAGTTGGGGACGCAATATTTATGTGATCTGATTTCTCTACGTCCCTTGACCTGCTGGCTCAAATTATGGCTAAATGAGGACATACCCCTAACACATTTAATTGTGAAGGACTTTATGGGCCTGGACAAGGCAATGTGTACCCCTTGGCTAAACTATTTAAAGTCAAACTTTGCAAAACTTGGACGATCTGAACTTTTTGCCAATCCATGCCTAATTTCAAAGGGAGATCTGGAGTTCGTTAAACAGGCCTTCTTGATGGACAGGAGGACCCTGAGAGAAGAAGTGGAGCTTCAGAAACATAGTGTGAGGAAGTTTGTTATGCTAAAGACTACTGAGGCTCTTGAACCATACCTGGCAGGTTCACTGACCAGATTCTGGTTTAATCTGTTCCATCACCTGCTTATTAGACCTAAGACTGATATTTTTAATAAATCAGCAGTGCCTTGCGGCTGCGACGGAAAGTCTCCGCAGGATATGCTGCATTTTATTTTTTTATGTAAATTTTATGAATTTCCACGCAAGCGATACTTAGTAACTCTTTTAAAATAACTTGGTTTTAAACAAATCAGGCCGGCACTTTTGTATTTGCAGCTTTTGCACAGTGACAGTATCCTCCAAATCAAGGAGTTTTTAAAATTATCTGTCAGACTGAAAAACTGTCTGGACCAGTAATGTTTAAATCATGAAACTCTGTCCTTTTTATGTGCCTATACCATCAATGTCTTTCCTCCTTTGCACTGGCACTTGGTGAAATGTATGGTTTTTTCTTCTGTGACAAAGTATTGTATATTGTATACGCACTTTTATGGTTTGTAAAAGAAACGAAATAAAGTATTTTATGATGATGATACTGATCACATCACTCTCATTGCTACCCAGTCTGTTCACAACCATATTCTCTGGGGAGCTATTAAGTAGCACCGTAGAGCCCTCATTATTTGGACCCAATGGCTGCAGGGTAGAATCAGCTTTGGGAGGTACAGTTGGGATCAGAATGTCTCCAGAGGCTTCGTTAGAGGACGACGTTGACATATCCACTTCTGTATTTACCTCTGGGGTAGAAATGACCAAACTTGCACCAGCCGCAGCAGAAATTCCCAATTTTGTACTACTATTAGAGTCTCCTTCAGAAAAAGCAGTAGGTGTTATTGCAGAGTCTACCGGTCCACCCCAACCCTCATTGACTGCAGCATTTAGAACATCAGCCATTTGAGCAGTTGGAATCGCTGACTCTGAGCCGCAGGAATGAAGCAGCGCTGTAACTTTGCCAGAACGGAAACGTTTTAGCATAGGCTTGCCCACCTGAGGGTCGGAGAGTGAACCATCTCTTGACGCTCCGTTACTTGTCAGAAACTTCTCGGACACTACCCCACAGTCAACAACTGGCGGGAGTTCTATCCCACCTACACCGTCCGTGGCCTCTCCATCAGCAAAGCCAACGGCATTCGCTGCTACCGCCGTTGGAACACCCGCCCGACCTCGGCGGGTCGTCCTTGGAGGACCCACTGTTCTTGGCTGGAAGCACACCCCTCCGTAACAAACGCACAAACTTCCACGGCCACAGCCCAGCTTCTCCCGCCTACCTGCACATCCACAAAGCCCGCGAGAGAAGCGCCGAGGAGACAGTGTCCAAGGTGCAGCCGATGCAGGCGCTCCAAACGTCAGCCAGCTCGCCGCGCGGACGCCAAACACCGCGCACCTGAGTTCCGTTAGACGGCACATCGGCGGCGGCAGCAGGTAAGGAAACGAAGCAGCTTCCGATTTCTTTAATTCTTTAATTATCCCATTCAGACGATTAAATCCATTACTCCCTATCTTTTGAAGTTTATTCACGGCTGGCCATCAGGAAGGGTATAGCAGTAGACCAGCGGGAGCCGCCATGGGAGAGATGGAGGAGGCGTCCTCAGAAGCGGAATCAATCCGCCATCTTCCTTTTCCCTCCTCCTTTAGAAAGTATATGTAAAGGGATAGACGTTGGAGAGTGTATTATTAATTATTTGCTATTTTACATTTTTTAGATTCTTAACAAGCACACTTTAGTTTAAATATAAGTTTTACTTACTTGTTCCGGTAGTTGTTGAGATTTACATATTTCTTCTTTAGGTCTGGTCAGAGAATCCAGCAAAGTTTCCTCGTCTTGCAAAGTTTGTAGTTTTTGAACTATTTAGTTGTTTAAATTAGTGTGCTTTTTATATTGGTGATTTAATTGTTTGTATGATTTTATTGGTTAAAGTTGTTTATAATTGTATTTTATTGGGTGGTCTAGTTTTAGTTTGATTTTTTTTATCAGTTCCATCCTTCTATGGTAAACGCTAATTTAGGTTTTATTTATAATGTATTTTATATGGCTTGATAGTTTTGAATATAAATATATTTATATATATATTTATAAATATTTAGGTTGTTGTCGAAATGTTTCAGGGTTGTATTGTTATTAATTTAATTATATAATTTATCGGGGTGAAAGCAAAATATTTTGGTGAAGTAATATATTTATATTTAATTTGAACATGTGTATACAATGTTAAATGCTTATTTCAAATAATTGTTTTATGTAAAAAGTGATATGTTAAATATTTATTAATGATACCAATTATTTTGGTGATATTATTGTATTCAATATTGGGTGAACCAAGATTTTTGGCATATGAGATGTTTATTTAAAGGTAATGATATTGTTGTTTCCAATATTTGTGTTTTCAATATAAGTAAAAAATATATTTTTTGAACAACAATATTTGTGTTCTAGATATTCCTGGTTTTAATAGTTAAGTATAGGATGTCAATATTTTTGCTATCAATATTTAATTTTCAATATTTTTGTGTCTCGATATTGTATGCAACAATATTATGTCAGTTATCAAGGCCCATATAGTTCAATTTTTAACATCCAAGCTCGCATCTATATCACTTTAAACCTAATGCTTAGTTTGAGCCGGTGGTTGCCAGTGGGGCCCACCGGCACTCGTTTTTGGGGCTGGTTGGGCCTACCTGCACCTATTTTTCTTTATCCAACATTCCCCAAGAGCAACAGAGAGGAAAACATACAAAAGGAAAACAAGAAGGAAGAGAAGACGGAAAAACAGACAATATGTGAGAAAGCAGGAGACTGCAAGAGTGAGATAAAGGGACAGGCAGCATCTGGCAGTGAATTAAAGAGGTCTGAAGTAGATTCAGGACTATGCAGCCTTCGGATTTGGCACAGGAACATTTAATAGCACTGGCCACTGTCTTGGAGCAGTGCTTTGGGCATCGGCACTTATTATGTTACAAATTAAGCACTGCCAAAATCTGAGAGCATTGTACAGAAAAACCACACATGCTTTGGCAGATCAGGTAGCTGATTACCTCAGTACTATTGGTGTGTCTACACTTAGGGCCTGATTCCGATGCAGTTAGGAAATCATTTCTACTAAATCGGTTTGGGAATGGCTTACGACCGACTCGGATTAGGAGAGTCCACCCAACCGAGTCTGATGCATCCGGATGCTTCCAGATACGATTTGGTTGGACTCCCATTGACTTCAATGGGGCCTTTGTTTTCCAGAATGAATGCATAAGCTCCCATTGAAGAAAGGGGTGGCTGGGGAAAATCGGGTACCCTGTGGCGGGCACCCCCTGTTGCCTGCCACACTGTGTACGGTTGGTAAGGGGGGGACCCATGGGTACTCCCACAGGCACGATTGGGAAGGCTCCGGGTGCAGGTAGGCCCACCATGCACCCCAGAGTCTGATTCTGACTGCAGATTTGAGTCGGACAACACGATTCAGAAAGGCTGTCTGAATCCAGCATCGTAATCGGTTGTTTGGAAACATGGCCCGTAGATATGTACTAGTCTGCTCCGTACAAAGCTCTTGGCTCAGTTGGCTTACCACCTGAGTTTTGCCTCTGATTTCAGTTCAAACTCATGGAAAGCTTTGGACGTCTTTGAGGAGTCGCCTCGCCAATGCAGGCTTCCAGAATCTATGCGGGAGACCTGGTTTTGATGATGTTGAAACAAGATAGGGTCCAAAGTGACCTTGGCTCCTGCAAACCTCTTTCCCTGAACAATGCTGATATAAAGATATTAGTCAAGATCTTGGCCTATAGACTGAACGCAGTGATGGCCTGCCTGGTTAACCTGGACCAGTGTGGCTTCATCCCTGGCCCTATTACACATATGAACTTGTGCAGACTCCACAATGTCAAGGATGTGGTGGCAGATACGGATCTTGAAGAAGCATTGATTATGCTGGACATTGATAAAGATAGTGATTCATTGGACTGGGTCTCTGTGTATGCAGAGTTGGTAAGCCTCAGATTCGAACCAAAGTTCCCATGATAGATCAAGTTGCTATATACTGATCCAGTAAACAGAGTCAAAACAGGGTGATGTGTCTCAGAGCAATGGGCTATAGAGAGGGACACAAGTCAAGGTTGCCCTCTTTTGGCATTGTCATTCACTTTGGCACTAGAATCCTGGCACTTCATCTCCTGGAATAAATGAGCGTTAGAACTGGGGGTTTCTAGTTGGCAGAGGTAGGTACCTTTGACCAAATAGGGACCCTTGCTTCTAAGTCAGGGAAAGGGGATTACACTACTGGATAACGCCTGCTCACCCCCTTGGTAGGTTGGCATGAGCAGACAGGCTTATCTCAGAGGCAGTATGTTAAGCATTTGGGAATACATACAGTAATACAGTGAAAACACTACAGATGAACACCACACAGGTTTTATAAAAAATAAGTATTCTTTATATAGACTTAACATAAGACCACAAACAACAAAAATCCATTAAACTGTACTTAAAATTGGCTTAAAGATGTTAGAAGTAACATAGTTCCAGTTGATGATAAATGCGACAGCAACAGCTGCAGCGGCAACACGCTTCTTCTCGTTGAGTCACGCTTCCTGCTCCCAGCGATACGCAGGCTTCTGGAGACAGAATTCCCAGCAAGAAAATTCCGAGGGGAGCTGGTGGTGAAGTCTTTTGTCCCTGAGACTTCAGCAGGAGGCAAGCACAAGTTCAAGCCCTTGGAGCAATATTCTGCAAGATGATGAAAGTTCTTTAAAAGTTCCTTCTCCTCTCCTTGGCTATGAAGACACCACTGCAGGCCAACACAACAACACAGCACACTGGCAGGGGGAAGTCCAACTCCTACAGCTTCCTTTGGTTCTTCTCCTTGGCAGAGGTTCGTTTTGTTGTTCCAGTAGTGATCTAAAGTCTTGGGGTCTGGGTCCCCATATTTATACTACTAAATCCTTTTTCCTCTGGAGGCAGAGGGGCCTGTACCTACCCCAAACCAGTTCTGGAGCACTTTGTTGACAGGACTCCTTCTTTCCTTTGACAGTGTGGGCCAGGGACATCAGACGCACCACACGAGGTTGAGCCAGCATTGTGAAAGGCAGGCACAGCCCTATTCAGACACAGGTGCTATCTCCTCCCACCACTCTACATGCAGATAGGTCTATTCAGCCCTACGCTGACTCACCCTGTCTCCTGGAATCCCCCAGCCCCTGTCACTCACAAAACCAGAAACACAATACACAAGCTAGCAGAGGCAGGCTGGAGGGTTAGGTAAGAAAATACCTACTTTCTAAAAGTGGTATTTTCAAACACAAAGGGGTCGATTCAGATACGGGTCGGACAGCTCTCCGAGAGCTGTTCGTAGCCGTACCGTGCGACCGACACGTTCCCGTAGCCGGTCCGTCCTGTAGATGAAGTACGATGCGCATAACTGCCAAAAACACGACCGACATGTGGGCTGTGTCAAGCTTCATTCTCCGTCCGAGCCGTAACACCTAACGCCAAACCGAGTTGCCCGGAAGCAGTCTCCACAGCAGTTTCCGCCCTGACAAATACGAAGCGTACTTCCTACGTGCCGGACAGGTCGCCACGTATGGCACGTGACAGCATCTGGAAAACAAGCATATCAGCTACGATTCGCGCCACAACTCAATCCACGGCTATGAGACGGACCATCTTGCAGCGGGTACGAGACGGAGCAACAACCAGCGTGTACGAGACGAACACATCATGAATCCCATCGCAAAGGTCATACCAGTACTCTACATCTATGACCGGATCAGGAACCGATGCCGAAGGCGCAGACAGTAAGTCAATCAATCAATCAATCACTGCATTTGTAAAGCGCGCTACATACCCGAGAGGGTCTCAAGGCGCTGGGGAGGGGGGGTGCTACTGATCGAAGAGCCAGATCTTGAGGAGTCTTCTGAAGGCCAGCAGGTCCTGGGTCTGTCGTAGGATGGTGGGGAGAGTATTCCAGGTCTTGGCGGCGAGGTAGGAGAAGGATCTGCTGCCGACAGTGGTTTTCCGGATGTGGGGGACTGTGGCGAGGGCGAGGTTGGCTGAGCAGAGGCTTCGGGTGGGGGTGTGGAAGCTGAGTCGGTTGTTGAGGTAAGTGGGTCCGGTGTTGTGTAGTGCTTTGTGTGCGTGGATGAGGAGTTTGAAGGTGATCCTTTTGTTGACGGGGAGCCAGTGCAGGCCTCTCAGGTGGGGTGTGATGTGGCTGCGGCGGGGGACGTCGAGGACGAGTCGGGCCGAGGCGTTCTGGATGCGTCTCAGGAGCTTGTTTGTTGTTCCTGAGTAGAGGGTGTTCCCGTAGTCGAGTCTGTTGGTGATGAGGGCCTGGTTGACGGTTTTTCTCGTGTCGAAGGGGATCTATTTGAAGATCCTGTGGAGCATACGGAGGGTGTTGAAGCAGGACGCGGAGACGGCGTTGACTTGCCTGGTCATGGAGAAAGTGGAGTCGAGGATGACCCCCAGGTTGCGTGCGTGGTCCGTGGGTTCCGGGGCTGTCCCTAGCGATGTGGGCCACCAAGAGTCGTCCCAGGCTGATGGGGTGGGGCAGAGAATGAGGACCTCCGTCTTGTCTGAGTTCAGCTTTAGTCTGCTGTCCTTCATCCAGTCGGCTAGGGCCTTCATTCTTCTGTGGAGGTTAGCTTTGGCGGTGTGGGGATCTTCGGTGAGGGATATGATCAGCTGGGTGTCGTCGGCGTAGGAGATGATGTTGAGGTTGTGTTGTCGCGCGACGTGGGCGAGAGGTGCCATGTAGATATTGAACAGCGTCGGGCTGAGGGAGGATCCCTGTGGGACGCCGCAGATGATCTCGGTGGTTTTGGAGAGGAAGGGTGGGAGGTGGACACTCTGGGTTCTGCCGGAGAGGAAGGATGTGGTCCAGGCCAGGGCCTTCTCTTGGATACCGGTGTCATGGAGGCGTGCTGATAGGGTGCGGTGGCAGACCGTGTCAAAGGCTGCTGATAGGTCCAGGAGGATGAGGGCGGCTGTTTCTCCTTTGTCCATCAGAGACCGGATGTCGTCAGTGGCGGCGATGAGGGCGGTCTCGGTGCTGTGGTTGCTGTGAAAACCAGATTGGGAAGGGTCCAGGATGTTGTTAACTTCGAGGTAGCGGGTCAGCTGTTTGTTGACAATCTTCTCAGTCACTTTTGCCGGGAATGGGAGCAGGGAGATGGGCCGGAAGTTCTTGAGGTCCTTGGGGTCCGCCTTGGGCTTCTTCAGAAGGGCGTTGATCTCGGCGTGCTTCCAGCTTTCTGGGAAGGTTGCTGTCTCGAAGGAACAGTTGATTGTTTTTCGGAAGTGGGGCGCGATGGTTGTGCTGGCTTTGTTGAAGACGTGGTGAGGGCAGGGGTCCGATGGGGATCCGGAGTGGATGGAGTTCATGGTTTTGATGGTGTCTTCATCGCTGACGCTGGACCAGACGGTCAGGCGACTGGTGCGAGTGGTAGTTGCAGGGGAGGTGGCCTCGGTGTTGGGTGCGGGGGGGTCGGAGTTGAAGCTGTCGTGGATGTCGGTGATCTTGCGGTGGAAGAAGGTGGCCAGGGAGTCGCACAGGTCTTGAGATGGCGGGATGTCGTTGGTGTTGGAGCTGGGGTTGGAGAGTTCTTTCACGATGCTGAAGAGCTCTTTGGTGTTGTGTGCGTTGTTGTCTAGGCGGTCCTTGAAGGTGGTCTTCTTGGCGGTCCTGATGAGTTGGTGGTGTCTGCGGGTGGCGCTCTTGAGGGCTGTGTGGTTGTCGGTCGTGGAGCCATTTCTTCTCCAGCTCCCGACAGGTGTGCTTGGAGATCCAGAGGTCCTCGGTGAACCAGGCGGCTTTCTTGTTGGTGTGGTTGGTTGTAGAGGTCTTCAGAGGGGCGAGGGTGTTGGTGCAGTCATTGATCCACTGTGTGAGGTTGGTCGCGGCAGTGTCTGGGTCGGTGGGGTCGGTGGGTGGTCTCAGGGCGAGGGCGGTAGTCAGTTGGTCCTCGGTGACCTTGCCCCAGCAGCGGCGTGGCAGCTGTTGGGTGCGGGGATGTGTGGTGGGTTTTCTGAAGGTGAAGTGGACGCATGTGTTATTGGTCCAGTGTGGTTCGGTGGTGTGGTTGAAGGAGACGTGGGGGCTTGCGGAGAAGGGGCGGTCGTGCGTGTGTCCAGCGGCATGAGTAGGAGTCGTTACGAGCTGTTTGAGTCCGAGGTTGGCGAGATTGTCGATCAGGGCGGTGGAGTAGGCGGCGCCACGAGGTAAGTCAGACACCTACCACACAAACAAACGACACGTACCTGCAAAATGGTACACAAACACACAGGGGATCCACATCCTGGCCACTAACAACAGGCCAAGATAGGGGTTGCATGGCCAGCACCACTACCACCCCCACCCATAGGGCTTATGTTGCCCATCACCCCTGCCACCCCCACTAATAGGGCTTATGTTGCACATCACCCCTACCACCACCTCTCATAGAGTGTATATTGCCCATCACCCCTGCCACCCCTACTCATAGGGCTTATGTTGCCCATCATCCCTGCCACCCCCACTCATAGGGCTTATGTTGCCCATCACCCCTGCCACCCCCACTCATAGGGCTTATGTTGCCCATCACCCCTGCCACCCCCACTCATAGGGTTAATGTTGCCCATCACCCCTGCCACCCCCACTCATAGGGCTTATGTTACCCATCACCCCTGCCACCTCCACCCATAGGGGACCTGTTGCCCATCACCCCTGCCACCCCCACCCATAGGGGACCTGTTGCCCAGCACTACTGCCACCCCCGCCCATAGGGGACCTGTTGCCTAGCACTCCTGCCACCCCCACCCATAGGGGACCTGTTGCCCATCACCCCTGCAACCCCCACTCATAGGGCATATGTTGGCCAGCACCACTGCCACCCCCACCCATAGTGACTATGCTGCCCATTACTCCTGCCACCCCCCCATAGGGGACCTGTTGTCCATCACGCCTGCCACCCCCACCCATAGGGGACCTGTTGCCAATCACCCCTGCCACCCCCACCCATAGGGGACCTGTTGCCCAGCGCTACTGCCACCCCCACCCATAGGGGACCTGTTGCCCATCACCCCTGCCACCCCCACTCATAGGGCATATGATGCCCAGCACTCCTGCCACCCCTGCCCATAGGGGACCTGTTGCCCATCACCCATGCCACCCCCACTCATAGGGCATATGTTGCCCAGCATCACTGCCACCCCACCTATAGTGACTGTGTTGCCCATTACTCCTGCCACCCCCACCCATAGGGGACCTGTTGCCCATCACCCCTGCCACCCCACCCATAGGGGACCTATTGCCCATCACCCCTGCTGCCCCCATCCATAGGGGACCTGTTGGCCAGCACTACTGCCACCCACACCCATAGGGGACCTGTTGCCCAGCACTCCTGCCACCCCCACACATAGGGGACCTGTTGCCCATCACCCCTGCCACCCCCACTCATAGGGCTTATGTTGTCCATCACCACTGCCATCCCCACTCATAAGATGGGTGATGTGCCACACATCCATCATACTCCAACATTAGGTATGTCAGCAAAATACATCCCCCCTAACATCATGACAACAGTGTGTAGTCTGTGACAAATGCCCACAACAGTGATTAAGACTTCGAACATACACTGTAACTAACAGCACATGTGTGACCAACAAATGAGTGTGCCCTACACAAGGCAAGCATCACTATAGCACTGTGTCATTGTAATACTAACACCCCTCACTGTGTAGAACAAAAGTTAAGTGTGGGCTTCCAAACTGCAGCAAATGTCGAGCATTGTGGTGATGGGGTCTAAACCCCCCCTCATCACAGTGACCAAAAGGTAAGTGTCATCATGGTCAAAGCTGCAAATGCCAAACAGCATGTATGATTCCCGGTCCCAACACATCAAACACTTCTGGGGCAAAGTAGTGGTTGTATCCCATACCAGATGTGGTGAGGCTAACATTGCTGTGAAAACCTAACATACTCTCGGCCATGTGCAGACAAGCACCACCCATGGGGGCTGACAATGCATACAGTGTACAATGACACAAGAGCAGAAGTGACCATCACAAAGCATACACACATCTCGAAAATAGACACACTAATCAAAACAACCTGTGTAGACTGTAGGTGTCAGGTCACAAACTCACATTCCATGCCAGCAATGGCACCTAACAACCAGGATGAATGTGCCCAATGATGTGATATGACTCACAGGGACAGCAGGGAAAATCACAGAAACAGCATCCAGGCAATGGCCCACAACAGCAATACCAATGCACTGATGCAGATGCACAAACAGGCAACCTCACACTGCACATCTGACACAACATGTGTGTGTGTGTTTGTCTCAGTATCCCCAGGCAACTACACAACACATGAGGGGGGCTGAACCACAGTGACACGGATGTGGACACAGTGCCATACAAAAGTAAACCATCATTGGGACACCCTTAGTGGGCAATCAGGTATTGTGAGATGAGAGGGAGCACACCAGACATGTGACACAAGCTGGAATGAACACCAACTAACACAGCAAGAGACTGACACCCAACAGCACTACCCCCAGGGACCAGACATTGGGGTGACACAAGCATGCATGACACCTCCACTGTGATGACAAAGGTAGATGTCGTACAAACTGGGAAACCCCAACATGTGTCCTGTTCCACAAACGTACATCACACATACACAAACACAAATCACTCAGCATGGCCCGTCATCCATGGACAAACGGGAGCTAGGGGCCCATCCATGCAAACATTTACATCAGTCCACCCTCAACACCACACACCCTGAACTGCAACAATGTGCATCTGTGAAGCACACATGGACAGGTGACATTGCACATGCACCCATGACAAACACAGGAATGTTGGGAGGAACTAAGGTGCACAGACTCATCACACAAGGACAGTTTACAACCCTGGTGAATGACAGACATACTGCACAGTATGCGGTACATGGCCATTACGTCAAAGCTCACGTAACCCTCCGAATACCTGCCACAGTCCCAGGGCAATGCAGAAGCCAAGGGGAACCACAAGGCACACATGCTGACACCTGCAAATATTGCAGCCCTGAATCCGACAAGTGGGAGCAGTCACACACACATACACATGTCTCAATCACTGAAAGGTACCACCTAGGGACAACTACGTGATATTGCGAACAAACAAGTGCCTTGGGACCCCTGACTGTGTTCCATCTGTGTCTGACAACATCATCACCACTCAGAACTGACAAATCCCAATGATGAAAGACCAATTAACAGTAGTGTGTCATGCACCCACACATCTGGTAGCCCATGGCAAAGTTGTGGGAAGAACACAGTACCACTCAGCAAGCATCAACAACAGGAACATATCAAGGGAACACTGCCTGTGTATGAAAAGGGATGTGGACACACACACACATGCTCATACAACACACACCATGGGCCCAGGCTATGTCACGGGACAACACACTTACCTGAGGGGACCCAACTCCTGTGTAAGCCCAGCTGTGCCAAACATAGTCACAGCACGTCTCAGTCATGTCAGCAGAACACTTGGTCAGTCAGTCATCAGTTACCACACAATAAAGGCTCTGGTCACAACAGCCTGGGTACGGGAGTCTCCCCTAAGTCATCTGCACATACTCAAAACATATGTACAGCAAGTTGCACATAGGACCCAGTGGCTCCTATACCAATGATGCCCACACCTGTAGGTCCAGTGGTGATGCGCACAAAGTCTGTGAAATAGACAAATTGGACAATGGGAAGCACATCAAATGTGCATGGGTGCAAGCCAGAGATGTGACCATGCAAATGAAATGTTCACAGAGATGTCCACAAATAGTTGATCATGACACACCCAGGTAGCTGCAAAGGATGACGTGGATACCGACCAGAATAGGATACATATCTCATGGACCACATGGAGTACCTCACATCAGTATTCAACATTGGAAACCAAGCATTACAGGTGCAAGGGCATGTTACACATCATCAACCTAATGTACAGCTAAATCAAGTTCACAGGGATAAAGAAAAAAAGCTTTATTCAGCATATTTAATGTTAAACGTCAATTCAAACAAAAGGCCAATGGCCAGTCCATTATCAAATGCCAAGGAGAGTGACAACTGTCACACATTGCTTGCCTGCACTGCTAAGGACAGGGGACATCCCCTCGGAGGGGCATACATGGGGGCAGGCCAGGCACCACAGGGACAGGATCAGGATCAGGGCGCAGCAGAAGGAGGCAGTAAAGAGGTGGTGGATGCAGGAGAGACACTTGCAACTGCAGTGGAGCTGAATGAAGTGGTGGGTGCAGTCACAACTGTGGGGCACAAGTCAGATGGGGTGGGTGCCGGCACAACTTCAGTGGGAAGGTCAGATGGAGTAGATTGGGTCCCCACTGCAGTGCCCAAGTCAGACGGGGTGGTCGTGGACTCCACTGCAGTGCCTAAATCCATGTGAGCAGAATAGGGTGCAGGTGAGGTCAGCAGGACAGAGGGGGGGGGACACGGTCCCCACATCAGTGGCACTAACCGTCTGACCAGGTGTGGAGGAGCAAGTGGTAGGGGGGGAGGGCCTCAGCATTTTGGGGATGGTGTATCTGTGGGTGGGGGAACCCGGGGCAGGGAGTGGCGGTGGAACCTCTGGAGTGGTGGCCTGGGGGATGGAGGACGGAGACTTCGCCTTGGAGCTGCATGGCGACGGTGAGGTCTTGCTCTTCTGGCTCCGGTGGGACTTGCCGGTTGGGGTCTGACTGTGCCTGGGGGAGGGTGTCCGGGTGTGAGGGGCACTCCCCTCTGTGTGTGGGGACTTCCTCTTCCCCTTGTAATCTGGATCTGCTGGGTCGGTGGGCCAGAGGCCAAGGTCACAGAGGAAGAGCTTCTGTGGAGATGAGGTTGCAGGTGAGGCAATGGAAGGGGGCTGGGAGGGAGAGGTTTCGGAGGACTGCGGATTGGTTGTGGATGACTGTGTGTGAGTCTGCAAACCATCCCCTGTGAGTGTGGTATCAGTCCCCTGCGCTTGCTTGTGTGCATGTCTAAACCTTGGTTTGGGTGTTTGTGTGCTGCCTGTGTCTGTGGCTTTGTGAGAATGTGCAGGTGTGTGTGTGCTTGGGACAGGTAGGCTGCTAGGAAACATGGGTGGTGCAGGGGTAGGAGGGGTGCGGGACTGTTGGAGGAGGGACACTGCTGCCATCAGGGACAAGACCATGGACTGATTGGTCCTCTGTAGGGCAGACATGCCCGAGGAAATGCCCTCCATGAACGACACCAGTTGCGTCAACAGACTTGTGTGTGCATGGAAGACCTTCAGCATCAACGTCTGCCCTACATGGATCTGTCTAAGTAAGTCCACAGACTCCTCACTCAGGGCAGCAGGGGACACAGGGGAAGGGGGTGTGGTGCGCGGCACAAAGGAGACATGCTCCCGAAAACGGGAGGCTCCAGGGACCTCTGGGATGGGAGCCGATGGGAGGGTGGTGATGGTGGTGGTGGTGGGGGTGGTGGCGGGGACAGCCTCACTAGCTGGGGTTTGGTGGCTGCTGACACCCGCCTCCACAAAGGAGTCATCCTCAGAGCTTCTGTGGCCCTCAGCTGGGGGGGATGGTGCTCATGACTCCTCTGTGTGGCTCCACTCGCCCTCCGTGCCACTGGGTCCCCCCGACTCCTCTCCTTCTTTCCCTGTCAGGCTCTGTGGTTCCTCCTCGTCCCTGGAGCTGTCCCCTCCTGTGGCCGTGGATGTATCTGGATAGGAATAGGAAGTAAGAGAACAACATCAGTCACCTGCACTGACTGCACACACCACAGTGAGTACATCACATCACAGGGCAAGCCCTGGCATCATCAGCTGAACACAGCTCAAAGTGCCAAGACTGTTTATAATAAGCCAATTGTCATTCTCAACATCAACCATGGCACACATATCCCTCCTTGACTTTCACACATATGTCCGTTGCATGTTGGATGCTAATACCCCAATGGCCCGACATGCACCACCCACACATTTGTTGGACATGCAAGTGAACATGTAGGAGTATGTCACTATACACACAGCACATCTCTTGCTACACTCAGTACAGGTGTCCGGGTGAAGGGATGGGCAGAGACTCATTTCACATGCTTGTGATGCATGCCAGCAACACACACTATGATGTTCTCATGTCCTTATGGGCAATGCCACAATGGGGTGTATGGTGCACACTTGAACACAATGCAAGATCACTCATAGCAAGTTAGATGCCATGGCACTGGCATGCCCTGAAAGTCAGTCAACACTGTCTCCTGTCACAGGGGCAGGGCATCCAGACAACAACAGTATGCAATGTCTCACAATCATAGCTCAGGGGTAAAGCTAACTCTGCAGATGACAGGTGCACTTGCCCATCCCCTGCAAACAACATATCCAGGACTCAGAAGACCCCACATCATGCAAATCAGACATATGAGTCTCTGAAAACACAACTCCCTGTACATTAACACATCACAGTCTGTGATAACACTTCCGAACAAAATTTGTTGCACATGGTTTTCTTTTGTGAATTTTACTCTTTACCCCGTAAAAAGTACATTGTGCCTATCTTGAAGAAACTAAACTTTGTACAAGTGAGGCCTGCATTGGTCTATTTGCAAATGCTTGATTCCCCGGTAGTATGTTTTAGGGTAGCAAGCTTCATTACAAGTGCTATTAGGCGCAGAAATATGGTTTAATTCCCATTATTAATGATCCCTAGGCCCTCTGAGAACCGTTTTTTAAAATCATGATATTTGGAATGTGATATAGAAATGTTTTTAGAGAATTGTAATTAATTAGATGTATTTATTGGACATACTTTTTTTGTGTTTTGCGCCAATGTTTTGTATTATAGTTTTTTGGGATTGTCTTTCTGTACATGCCCGTACCATGAATTATTGTATCGTGCTTTGATGGTTTTAAATTTTGACCGAATAAAGCAAACTTTTGACTTTGACTTTGACTTTGACATCACAGTCTGCCATGCATGTAACCCAGCAGCCTGAAGGACACAGTGGCATACACCATTGTGCGCTGTCAGATGATCACACACCTATATGTCACACAGGTCTTGTCTCTCACAGTCACATCTCAGATGTCCTGCTGACCCTCTAAATCATGGACACCCCACTTGGACGTAACAACAAGCCACACCATAATGACACAAAGGCAGACACCTGGAGGCACATGTCACTAAGCACAACCTGTAATTTGATACACAGAAGTGGGATTACAGAGTGTTTCTAAATGCCCTTGAGGAGGCATGACTTCCCAGGTCTACGTGAAACAGTGTTTGGCCCTGGACAGTAGTCAGGTGGCTAAGCAAGTGTGACATACTTGATATACATACTCCTGAGGCCCCAAAATTGGAGTCCCCTGCTGCATGGGTTTGTTTGGAATACCCCAGCCACATGTGGCGAGTCAGACCAGCAACTGGAACACATCTTAAGGGCACACACAGATCACATGTCAGATCTCAGGCATTGGGCAAACAATTGAACCACCCATGAAACACACAACAGAGTCACGGGAACAGATGCTGTCCGGTAGCTGAAGCATAGCTGACTGCAGGGGCCACACCTGTGGAACAGATGAGTAGGGTGCATCACACAATTGAGGGACCTGAGTATTGGACTACAAGACCTACGTAATGTGGAAGTGTGACCAGGCCAAAAGACTGCAATTAGCATGTCAGACATAGTACACAGATTAGGCATGGCCTTACCCCCTTCCTGCTGCTGTCTGGCCTTCAACTGCCTATCCAGGTCCGGGAAGACCATCGCCAGGATCCGGAGCATGTGGGGGGTCAGGGTTCGGTGTCCGCCTCTCCTGCGTGGAGGTGACAGCTTCAGCTGGACTCTAGCTATCCTCCGGGTCCTGCCCTGAAGGTCCTGACACCTCTTCTGGCAGTTGCGGATCCGGCGCTTGTAGACCCCCACTGAACGAACTGCCCGGGCAATGGTCAGCCATATCTCCTGCTTCTGGTGGGCATCAACCTGTGAGGATGACAACGTTAAAAGTACATTAACAAATATGCCCCATATTTGTGCTGCACACATTTGGAGATAAATGTCATCATCACAAAGGGAAATGAGTTACACAGGTAGTGCAACCATGGGGAAGGACAAATCACCTGCATGTCTGACATATTAACAATGCCTCGGAAGTTTAAGCTTGCACTAATGCACTTTAGCAGCCGGACATCTGTTCATTACATGTACCTACACACTTTGGGTGATGAAAGTAGTCAGTGAGAATGCTTGCCACTGGTGTACACACTGCTAGTACTTCTAGTCAGACAACATGCACAATTAGGAAGGCAGTGGACTGCACACTCACCTGCTCCCCTGGTTTCCCATACAGTTTGCTGTACTGTGGAAGGAGCCTGTCCAGCAGGGCCTGGTTCTCCTCCTCAGTGAAGGCTGGGGCCCTCTCCAGAGTACGTGCCATAGCAGGAGCCAGAGGATGCAGAGACAGCAGCAGTGGTAGCAGGGATGTGGTCCAGTAGCATGTAGTGCAGGCAAGTGAGCTCCCTGGGGGCCGGCCAGCCTTATATCTGTGCTGCAGAGGCAGAATCTGTGCCATGTGACCCAAGTGATAGGTCCAACACGGTTGCATTCTATGAATCTGGCCAATCCAATTAAATGTACGACTTGTACACGCCTTCCGCATAGTTCAAATCTTCACCTTCATGAAACGCTAGTAATTGCAACATTGTTGTAGGCATCCAACTGAATTTCCAGCGCACAACTCGTACAAGTTTTGAATCCGCATCCGTCTTCATGACAGTCCAGAGCGAATGGTTGCGCCCAGCTCGGTCAACTGACTGTACAACGCACCCGTCTCCATACGATTCAATGGCCAAGGTGTACGCCTGTCTCGGACCAGCCTGCCCGACGCGTATGCATGATAGTCACCCGCGTCGGACCTCATTGCAGTCAATGGCAAAGCGCACGCACGGCTCTGTCATGAACCGTGCAATGAGTACGCATTGTCACCCGCGTCGGACCTCATTGCAGTCAATGGCAAAGCGTACGCATGGCTCGGTCATGAACCGTGCAATGCGTATGCATTGTCACCCGCGTCGGACTTCATTGCAGTCAATGGCAAAGCGTACGCACGGCTCGGTCATGAACCGTGCAATGCGTACGCATTGTCACCCGCGTCGGACCTCATTGGTGTGACTATTCAACGGATTCAACACACAATGTCTTGCCAGGGACACCTGTGCACACCTACCACACTACAGCATTGGCCATACAGTGTCCCATGGCATGTAAGGCTGCATTCCCTGGGTGTTTGGGGGGGCACATTTGGTTTGTTGGGTGGCACTTTTGTGCAGCCACTCCCAGGCTGTGCACATGTACATGGGGGCAGAATCCTTTGCGTGTCGTGCACATTACCACTGTGATGTGCAAATGTACAGTAATGGGCATGAGTCACGGACACAGTTTCATGTTGGATATGTTTGGGCCATGTCACATACACCCTGTCCTGGGGGTGATGGCATGTACGTCCCAGTGAAACCTGGAGCCACAATACTGATGTGCACCCACAGTCTGTGTGCATGTTGTGTCTCAGATGTGTCTGATCAAATGTGCCCAATGGGTGACAGTGTCCACATCCATGTGGTATATGCATCAACCTTGATGGTGTGTGTGACTAAGAGACGTACATGTAGGGCCTAGAGGGACAACAGTGTCCACTACCTGTGGGACTCATGCTTGCCTTGTGGTGTGTACGTGATACGCATGTCCATGCCAGTGTCGATGTGGCAATACAGGGACCCTGGGTTTCTGCATGGCAAAGATCTGTGATGCCTGGGAGACATCAGGCCTCACTTGTCACTGTGGTGTTTGTTTGGAACGTCACAGCACTACATAGGTCGGGTGACACAGCCAGATGATGGGCCATTGCACTACATGGGACTCATGTGGACATGTGGAATTGAGATCTGAGGTGATGGTCATGTAGGTGACATATGTGTACATGCCCAACAGCACACACCTCAGTACATTGTGTAATGTCATGATCTATCATTTGATATTGAGCCTGGTCATGGCCACATGGGTGGATGAACCGACATTCTTCTCTGTTCTGCAGGGCACCAGCTGTCTATCGACCGTTCCCAGACCTTGCAACCATGCAGGAACGCGACTGCATCGACCAGACCGCTTCACCAGGCCACTGATTGAGGAGTTGGCGGAGCAGTTGGCGCCACATCTGCTACCTGGCCGGACATACCCTACAGCACTGACCCCAGAGGTGAAGGTGATGGCAGCCCTTCACTTCTTTGCTACTGGTTCCTTCCAGTACACTGTGGCTACTGCTGGTGGTATGTCGCAAACTATGTTTAGTCGGGTGCTACACGATGTCTTGGAGGACATGTTGCATTTCCTAGACCTGTACATCAAGTTCCCGAGCCCAGCTGAACTCCCTGAAATAAAGGATGCCTTTTATACACTGGGGAGGATGCCGAACGTCATCGGATCTATTGATGGGACACATGTGGCCCTGATACCACCACAGACACATGAGCAGGCATACCGGAACAGGAAACATTTCCACTCGATCAATCCTCTGGTAGTATGTCTTGCAGACATGTCTATCACACGTGTGTGCACGGTTTCCTGGTCCTGCGCACGATGCATACATAATGAGGAGTAGTCTCATTTCTACGCTGATGTCACAGATGCCAGCTCAGCATGCCTGGCTTGTCGGTGTGTACTGACTGTTTCTCATTGTGTGTGTTTGTCAATGTTGTATTCCGCCCTCCTATAAAACTCAGCTACTTGTTCATTTTTGTGTGTGTAGGTGACTCCGGATACCCCAACATGCCGTGGTTGCTGACACCCCTCAGGAACCCTGTGACACCAGCTGAGATGCGCTACAATGAGGCACATGGTCGGAGCAGGAGGGTGATTGAGCGGACATTCGGCCTCCTGAAAAGCCGCTTTCGCTGCCTGGACAAGACCGGAGGGGCCCTCCCATATGAACCTGCAAAGGTGTGCAAAATAATCCTTGAATGCTGCATGCTACACAACATGGCAGTGCGGAAGAAGGTGCCTCTCATCCAGAATGACGATGACCAACCTCCGGCACCTGTGGAGGATCCCGGCCTGGGCCAAGATGCCAGTGATGATAAAGATGAGGGTGACGTCCGCTCACAGCTCATCAACAACTTCTTCACCTGAATGTGAGTTTCCAGGGTTGTTATGTCAATGTATGGAGTTAGCCTGGAATGTGTTGTGGCTGCTCTGTTGCTATCTGAGTGTGTCTGTGTGCCACTTGACTGGATGTGTGCAGTGATGTGTCCATTCAGGTGGTGTGTACTCCACAGTAGGGTAGTACTGCTGACTTGTTTTTCTGTAGCTTTCTTGCGACATGTTTTGTGCATGTGTATTGCATTTCTCTCCTGTTCTGCTGTGCTTTTGACTGTGTCTTGTGTCTGTCCTTCACAGGGTAATTTGCCTGTTGTATGTTCAACACTGACCCCCAACACCCAGAATCCGACACCAGTGTGGGAGTAGTCAATTGACATCAAGTGATGTGCCACACACCCCTGGACTACAATTCTCAGACACTCTGTGACCGTGTGTCCACCGTAACATACAATTGCCTTGCAACTATTTTTGAATAAACATGTTGCTGATGTGTAATGAACCTGTGCTATGCTTTGTTAGGTGTGTTGTCAGTCTTCCCACATCTGACTGACATTTGCTTACCTCACCTGTGGACTTGTTACCACTGACTGTGGATAGGTGTTGTGGTTGTGCATACCTATGTGTTTCAAGTCAACATCATTGTGCGTGATGAGTAACATGGTCATGGTGAGTATGTGTTGTGGTGCCATAGTGGTGTGTCTCCCTCACACGTGTCACATCACCATGACTCACCTAACGTTGGTCACATTGTTGCAGTATTTGGCATGCACTGTGTTGTGTAGCATATCGACATCTCCATGACACATGACAATTTGGAATCACAACAGAGGCAAGTATGGTGTACTGGTGATTTTATTTTTGAACATGTGTGAGGAAAGTGCACAGGATGGTGGGTGCTGTACATTGGTTTTGGAATCCAAAGTTCACATTAGAGTTGGAAGTGCTGGTAGATGAAATGTTCGGAGTAGGGTCCACAGTCATCTGCTACATTGGCCCAACATGAACCCTCCATGTCATGTGGGCGAGTTGTGTGCGATTGAACAAGGTGAACGAGTTGCGCACAAAGAACATTGTCCAGAACAGGTTTAGAGGCCCTGGGGGATGTGCTGGGACATCTGCCTCTCACATGTCCTTCTTCAGACGACCCCTCTTCTTCCTGGGGGGGGGGGGATCCTCAGGTGCAGGTCTCTGCGGTACAGGGGACTCTCCGCCAGAGTCCTCCTCCCTCCCTGTGGCGCTGGCAGATGGTGTTGCAACAGATGTTGTGGCCACACAGGGAGGTGTGGACAGGTTTGTGTTGATCTGGCGGAGGTATTGGAGTATGACCCGATGCACCACAGTAAGGGCATCCCACTTGACCTCCATGCAGCC
This sequence comes from Triturus cristatus, assembly GCF_964204655.1. Taxonomy (NCBI): domain Eukaryota; kingdom Metazoa; phylum Chordata; class Amphibia; order Caudata; family Salamandridae; genus Triturus; species Triturus cristatus. The sequence goes on from NC_140585.1 coordinate 502,269,914, forward strand.
ATGGTGGGCCGCCTGCTCCTGTTGCATGTCCTTGAGGATCCCCACTACCTGGCCAAATCCACCGGTGCTATCCTGGTACGCATCTATGATGCGTACCAGTTGGGGGTCATCATGCAGTCCAGACCCCTCTGCAAGGCGCGCCCTCTGCCTCCCACCCCTCCCAGCACCCTTATCCACATGGGCAGGACCAGCGGCGGGACGCACAGGTGACACTGGGACCCCTTGGGTGGTGTTGCTGGTGGTGTTTGCTGTAGCTTCCGGGGGGTTCTGTGTCCCTGTGCTGTGGGTGTTCAGTGGCCTTGGTCTGTCTGTGTTGGCAGGGGTGCCCTGTCAGTTTACAGATGCTGGAGGCGTGGGTACAGGGGGTGCAGATGTTGATGCTGCTGGTGCTGCACGATGACTCACACCGGAGGGGCCAGGTTGGTCGTCGTCATCCGAAGAGGACAGAGACAGAGTCAAACCAGAGAGCTCCATGTCCACCAGAGTCTGGGCCTGGGAATCCTCTTCATTTGGTGCTGGGTCCCCAGCACCACCTGTGTTTGGAAGAGACACACGATGTGAGTTATGTTTCTACATGCATCGATGGTTCACAAACATGACATTTTCTACTGTACGAACAGATGCCTGCCTGTACACTGCTTTTTCCCAGCTTGTCACGGACAGAGTTTGATATTGTTGTTGCCCATGTCCCAGCATGGCCTTGTGCTCCCCACAACAAAGCCCAGTGTCAGACATCCTGTAAGTCCCTTCCCACTCCCTGTGGGGTGAGTATGGTTCAGTTCGAACTCGCTGGGCCATGTGGGTGGGTGTGGATTGTCTGCGACTGCAACTCCCATCATGCTCTTGGCTACACCCCCCTTACCAGCATGCCCATACTTCCTCCCTCTTGACTCTGCTTCACTGTGAGGGGGTGTGACAGCAATGGCAAGATGGCTGACTGTGAAGTCCTGGTGTTTGTTGTAGCCCAGTTCCCAGCAGGGACTTGTGCTCCCACAACAGAGCCCAGTTTCAGACATCTTGTCAGTCCCTTCCCACTCCCTGTGAGGCGAGCATGGTTCAGTGTATGCTTGCTGGGCCTTGTGAGTGGGTGTAGATTGTCTGTGGCTGCGACTCCCATCATACTCTTGGCTACACCCACCTTCCCAGCATGCCCATACTTCCTCCCTCTTGACTCTGCTTCCCTGTGAGGGGGTGTGACATCAATGGCAAGATGGCTGACTGTGAAGTCCTGGTGTTTGTTGTAGCCCAGTTCCCAGCAGGGCCTTGTGCTCCCCACAACAGAGCCCAGTGTCATACATCTTGTCAGTCCCTTCCCAGTCCCTGTGAGGCGAGCATGGTTCAGTGTATGCTTGCTGGGCCATGTGAGTGGGTGTAGATTGTCTGTGACTGCGACTCCCATCATACTCTTGGCTACACCCCCCTTCCCAGTGTCAGCCATCTTGTCAGTCATTTTCCACTCCCTGTGATGTGGGCATGTTTCAGAGAGGTCTTGATGGGCCAATTTTGAGGGGGAGCATTATCTGTGACTACAAACCCCATCATGCTTTGGGGTACACTCACTTCACCTGCATCCCCACAATTCCTTCCTGTCAGTCAGCTGCACTGTGAGGTAGTGTGTTTGTGGTGGCAAACTGTCTGGCAGTGTCTATTTAGATTTGTGCCACTGCCTTTCTCTATTTGTTTGTAGGTTGGTGCATGTCATGACACAGTTCCAAGTCACTATGAGATGGCAGGTATTGTGTTTGTCTGACTGGCATACACATCTTGGGATGATTATCTATTGGTTACTGTAGCTTTGCTTGCTGTGCATGGTTTCACTGTGCCCTTGCCACACAATCTTGGGTATGTTGTTTGTGTACTCATCAGGCTCTGGTATGTCTGTTAGCCCATGGACGCTCTCTGGTGGTAGGATGTCCCGCACCTTCTCCTCCCAGGTCCTGAAGTAGACTGGTTTAGCAGGAGGGCCACCGCCAGTGCACTAACTCAGGGCGTGATCTTTTTCAATGAGTTTCTTATCCCTTCTGCGCACGTCATACCACCTGTTCTGCTGCCTTGCTGATGCTTGAGCCTTCACCTTGTCCACAATCCTCGCCCACATCTTGGTTTTCTGTGACATGGGGGTCCTTTGGACCAATGTACCAAACACATGTGGCTCTACTCTGATGATCTCGTCTACCAGCACTTCTAACTCACTATCTGTGAACTTTGGATTCTTCTTTGGGGGCATGGTGATGGGTGGTGGTGGTGAGGGATGTATATGTGAGGGTGCAAGTGAGGGTGGGTTGGTGTTGGTTTTGCTGGCTGTATGTATGTGTGATGTTGGATGAGGTGCTGATGGTGTGTGAGTTGTGTGATGGGTGAGTTGTGAGTGTGTCTGTGGTTGCTGTGTAATGGTGTTTGGTGCTGGCTGTATCTCCTGTTTGCAAGGGATGATGGTAGTGATTGTAGTCCTTTATATATTTGGAGTTGTGGGTGTGTCTTTGTCTCAGGTTTTTTTAAAATATTTATTGGCTTTGTCATTGCTTGTTTGGTCCTTTTTTTGTCTTTTTTCCTTTGGGTTTTGTAGGCATGAAGGAGAGGTTCATCTGACAGATACGGACGCTGCTGTTGTCTCGTGCGAGCTTCTCCACCTCGTTCACGCTGCCTATCTTCTGTGTTTCATACGCGTCGGTCGCAAAGTTCTCTATTGCTTGTGGGGCCGGTTTTCTGTGCGTGTCGGTCGTGCGGATTGGTCTCCGTGCAAGTCGGTCTGAGTTTCCACGCATTGCATCGTACTGCGCGGATCGGACATCGCGGGTACGGGTCGGTCGGGTTCATTCTGGGTTTGTGTCGGTCGGTGAAAATCGCGTTGGTTTTCCGGCCGGTTCACTATTTTCCCTACGGCTCAGTCGTACGGCTTGTATTCCGTACGCGTCGGTTGTAATTCACACGCGTTGCATCGTACTGCACGGGTCGTACGGCGCAGGTCCGTGTCGGTCGGTAACTGGTCCGGGTCCATGTCGGTTGGTTCGTTTTGCGGCCGGAATCGGAATCGGCCCCAGAATGTTAAAACCAACTTTACTAAAAGATGTATTTTATCATTCTGAGTTCAGGCATACTAAACTCGAATTTCTACCATGTTCCCTGGGTCAGTTAGGATTATAAGGTGTTATAATCAAACTGCCCATTCTGGCCTATGGGGACTGGTAGCCTTGCAATAGTGAAAAACGAAAATGGCTGTAATTCACTATCAGGACATGCTACACACACCAGGGCATGTCCTACCTTATACTTACAAGGCACCCTGCCCTTGGGCCTACCTTAGGGGTGTCTGATATTAAGAAAAGGGAAAGTTTAGGGATTGGCAAGCGGGTTCATTTACCAAGTCGACTTGGCATTACTGTAGCACACAGGCTCTGCAGTGGCAGGCCTTAGACACACTTTACAGGCTGCTTCTGTGGGTGGCACAACCAGTGCTGCAAGCCCACCAGCAGCATTTGATTTACAAGCCCTGGGCACACATGGTGCACTATACTAGGGTCTGACAAGTAAACCAAATAACCCAATCATGGAGTCACTGATCAATACAACAATTTAACATAGGGAGCACTTGCATTGTGGCACTGAATAGCAGTGGCACAGTGCCCAAAGCATCTAAAACCAACAAACAGATCAAAAACAGAGGAGGCAATCAGTAAAAAATGGAAGGGAGACTCACGCCAATGGTATCAGATCTAACAATGAGGGAATGAGGAATCATGATGGGAAACACGAAATATGAAAGAGATTATACTTGCTGGTCGGGTAGATTTAAATCTTCATCCCGCATTGATTTTTTTATAGCTTCACGTAACCTTAAACTCGGTTTTTGTAATACGGTGTTCAATGTATTTTCAGATCACGCTATGCTTATTCGGGAGTTCGTTTTTGGGGATATTAGAAGATCCCCTAAAAGATGGGTCTTCAATAGAGCTTATCTCAGGGATGATAAATGGGTCTCTGAATTAAAAAACAAGATTAAAGATTTTATAACTCTTAATATGGGCACTGCCCCCATAAGTATAATTTGGGATGCCCTAAAGGCTTTCATTCGCGGAATCATCATAGGGAAAGATGCGGCTATGTTAACGGTATCCAGGGCTCAAATCAAACTATTGGAATCTCGTATACAGACACTTAGCGTCCAAAGGCAACAAAACCCCTCACGATTGGTTAAAGAACAATTAGTTGAAGCTAAACAAAAATACACTACTTTTTTATATGAGCAGGGCGAGGCATTTTTTCGTACCCAATATCAAAAAATATATGAAGAAAGTAATTTCACTGGGAGATTCTTGGCCTGGCAGGCCAAGGAACAAGCAGCATCTAATTTAATTCGGGAGTTAAAATGTCCGGTCTCACATCAATCCACAACAGACCCAGATAAAATAGGTGCAATAATGCATTGCCATTATCAAAATATATATTCACACCAGCTTAAAATTAACCAGTCTAAATTAAACTCCTTTTTACGGCAGGCTGAGATTCCTTCTCTTTCCCACCCCGAAGATTTAACCATGGCAGATGGATTTTCTTTGGAAGAGATGGAGGGGGTGGTAAAAAATCTTCCATCAGGGAAAGCTGCCGGTCCGGATGGACTGCCTGCAGAGTTTTTTAAGGTTTTTTTTTCTTCTTTCTCTAATTTGTTGTTACTTTTGTTCAACTCTATGTTGTCTGGAGCCTCAATCCCTGACTCTTTTCGCGAGGGCACTGTGGTCAGCTTCTTGAAGAAGGGGAAAGATGCTACTGATCCTAATTCATATCGCCCCATTACTCTTCTAAATTCGGACTACAAGATCGTTACTAAATTATTGGCTATTCGATTTAATCGCATCTCTTCTGATTTGATCCATACAGACCAAAACGGTTTTATTACCGGTAGACAGCTTATGACTAATACTCACTATCTGGCAGAAGCTTTGGATTACCTGGAGACACGGAGAATCCCTGCACTTATTTTGTTATTCGACACAGAAAACGCTTTTGATTTGGTGGTTTGGGAGACACTTTTTATTATTTTGCAGCACTTTCATATTCCAGGTATCGTTATTAACTTCATTCGTAATCTTTATTCTGGTGCTAAAGCTAATATTATTATTAATTCACATTTGGTTGGATCTGTTGCAGTTAACCGTGGAACTCGTCAGGGGTGTCCCTTATCACCGATTCTTTTTGCCTTTTTTATCGAACCCCTCGCAATAGCTATTCGAAAGTCTGCAGAGATTTCACCCCCAATCCCATTTATGTCTAAGATAAAACTTTATGCTGACGATATCATGTTGCTCATTAAATCCGATTTGCAGTCTCAAGCTCAGGCATTTCAGATTTTTGAGCAATATGAATCTTTTGGGGGCTACAGGATTAATAAAAAAAAGACCGAAATTTTGATTTGTGGCAATCACATTCCAGAATTATATCCGGATCTACGCGGTTGCATAAATAATAAACCTAAAAGATATTTGGGGGTGTTTTTTTCTTCTTCAGTTACAGATCTTTTCGGTTTAAATTTTGTTCCCCTTCTCCAAAGGGTTCGTTCGATGTTAACTCGCTGGAATAAATTACCTTTATCATTACTAGGTAGAGTCGCCCTGATTAAAATGTCCATTTTACCATTGTTTAACTTTCTGTTTTCAACAATTCCGTGTTTTCTCCCAGGGTCTTTTTTTTCTAAAATAGAATCCTTATTCTCAAGCTTTCTGTGGTCACATAAAAAGCCCCGGATTGCGTTGACTACCCTTTATGAGGGTTTAGATATTGGCGGTCTTGCACTTCCAAACATTAGAGAGTATTATTACGCCTATTTTGCTCAGTACTTAACTCGTTTCAAGGTCCCTACTCCGATTCCAAATGATTATATTAGTTTTTTTTTCGATTTAATTTTTTCAGAGAGTCAAATATCCTCCCCTCTTCAAATACCCAAATCTCCAAAATTGGTTAGGTATAAAATAATTGCTTGGTTTTTTATGAAGCGTAAGGCTTTGATTAGTCGATACTCTCTCTCTCTTTTCAATACCTCCTCCTCGCTGATTAATTTACTCTCCTCAAGAGGGCAGGGGGTAAGCCCGCATTTAATGGGTTATTGGTCTAAAGCCGGCTTTAGCACAGTAGGCGACTTTTTACATCACTCTAGGTGGTTAACTTCGCCCGAGATGCGCCTACTACTTTCAGGCAACTTTTTGTTAGCCGGGTCTTATCATATAATCTATAAACTTTTACTGACGCTTGCTCCCACCTCCTTTACTCAGATTTCCCCTTTTAACAACGATCTCCTGTTCAATAGTACTTTAATAAGGAAACCTGGTGAGTGGAAACGTCATCTTGCTCAGATCAAACAAGACGATTTAGAATCGAAAGCAGTTAAAAAATGGTGGGAACACGAAAAGCAGGTTCTATCTTTAACGACGTGGCGGACCATTAATAATTATAATTTCTCCACATTACGGGGAGCCAATTGGCGTAGAATGATATTTTTTGGGAAATGGCTCCTCTACTATACCCCGGCGGTAATTGCCAAAATGTTTAGTAATTATACACCGATCTGCTTTCGTTGTCAAAGTTTTGCCCCCGCTAACTGGACACACGTCACAGTTGAATGTTGCATGATCAAAGAGTTCTGGAGAGATATTTTTGCTTTTTTATCTTCTATTTTTCATATCCAGTTATCTTTAAATTCCAATTTGATGCTGCACGGTTTGGATCAGAATCTAAATATCTCTGTCTCACATGCTAAACTTCTGTTTATTTGCATGGCAGTGGCAAGATCATTGCTTCTTCAGAATTGGCGATCAACTCAGACTCCATCCTTCTATGAATGGTTGCGTAAAATGCAAAGAGTTAAGATTAGTGAGCGTAACTTTGCAGCGAGGATTGGTGGGGGGAGAAAATTCGAAAAAATTTGGGAAAACTTTTTTTGACTCTCTTTTCATTCAGGTCACTTTCAAATTGCTTTTGTTATTGTACAAAGATCTTGGTTCATTGTATCTGAGATGTTTTGGTTTTTGTAATGCGACACTTTCTGTATTAACTTGAATGTTGTATGACACCTTCAGTTTCAACAATAAAAAAAAAAATTAAAAAAAAAAAAAAAAAAAAAAAAGGAAACACGAAATATGTAGTATCAATGTACGCAGACAAATCTTTACTTAACTCCTCCGAAAACGGCGATTCCAGATTCATTCATGAGTTACAATTGTTTGGGAGCCTCTCAGGCATGCGGTGAGAGATAACAGGGCAAAGGCATTGCTGAAGGGTACGAAGAGATGGAAAAGCTACCATATTGTCTAATGGAGGGGTCACATGAAATCATTGAGCTCCTTGGACTTGTCACCAAAGTTGCAGTAGCATGGGACATGACAGTTACAAGAGTGCTATGTAGACCAACATTCTCGAGATCTCTGCAGCTGGAGTGGGCTAAACCATTCCAGGATACAGAACGGCATATGTCATTAGGGGGATGGCGGGCGAGAGGCTTTTTATAGTAGGTGGATTCATTAATACATTTTAAGGATGCCTGTGTGACTTTTGGGGTCAGCCAAGGCCAGTTTCAACAATTTGCTAAACTGAGCAATACAGCCAGAGACGTTTAGACTGAGTTCCCGAATCCGTATTGAGCATTTGCTACACTGGAGACAATGATGGAGGGAGGTGTGGGTGGCCACTTGATAGCTAGACTTTTTAAAACCCTGAAAGAGGACAGAGTGAAAACCCCAATGGCAGTCTAATCAAAATGGAAGGAGGACCTGGGGTGCTCCTTGTAGATAAGGAGTAGAGAGTCACCCCTGCATTAGTACACAAAAAAGCCAGTAACACGAGCTTCAAATTGTCACATTTTAGTGTACTACATTGTTAGATCTGGGGGTCTCTAGTTGGCAGGGTAGGTACCACTGTCCAAGAAGGGACCCTTGCTTCTAGTCAGGGAAAGGGGGATACACTGTTAAGATAACCCCTGCTCACCCTCTAGGTAGCTTGGCCTGAGCAGTCTAGGCTATCAAAGGCAATGTGTAAAGTATTTGTACCAACACTCACAGTAACACAGTGAAAACACCACAGATTTACTCCACACCAGTTTTAGAAAAATAATGTATCTTTACTAAAAACTTCACAAGACCAAATACTACAGACAAACCAACATATAATTCAAAAAGGTTACTTTAAAGATAGTTCAGAGTTTGCAGAAAGTACTCCAGGATGTAAAAGTCAGTGTCCTGCACAATGCGACTCTCAATGCACAAAATGCGACACTTTCGTGCCCAACAGTACCTGTAGTTGCGATAAGGTTCCCAAAAGCTATAACAAGGAAGCTTGCAAAGGCGATGCGATACTCCTGAGATCCTGGGGAGGCTTTGCAGCAGCCCTGCTTCACGCAGCAGAGGTGGATGCGCTGGCTCCGATCTGTAAGGGGAGGATGCGATGACTTTGGCCTTCGTTGCGTAGGTTTCTTAGGGGGAAGCTTCACGCACAGGTTCGATGCGACACTCTTCGATGTGGTGCGATGCGTGGCGCAGCGTTGCCTTCCGGCGCCGCAACTCTCGATGCGCCACGGAACGGAACTCTGCGTCGACGCACGCAGCGATTGGAGACTTTTCACGCACCGGCAGTGGTGCGGCCCGCAAACTGGTTCTGCGACAACCCTCGCAATGGCAGGAAGCTTCACGCTTCGGGACAATGCTCGACGCACTCGGCGATGCGGAGACCCTGCGTGTTGCGATGGTGCCGCGATGAAATTTTCCTCGCACTCTCGTCTTGCGACACGCAATCGGATGATGCGTCGGGTACCAGTCACTTTTGTTCACGCTTCTGCTTCCCAGCTCCCAAACACAGCAAAACGACCTCCTGAGGCCCCAAGACTGGACAAGCACTCCAAGGCAGGTCAGAACTCTTTCAGCAGAGTTCCAGGGGAGCTGGTGGTGAAGTCCTTTTGTTCCTGGGACTTCTTAACAGGGAGCCAGCTCTTCTCAGGCCCTTGGAGATCAGAATCAAAAGAAGGGGACACAGCAAAGTCCTTCCCCTCTCCTTGGCAGCAAAGCAAAACAGCAAGCAGGCAGTCTTCTCCTCTTCAGTTTCTTCCAGCTTTCTCCTTGGCAGAGGTTTCTTCTTAGTTCCAAAGTGATCTAAAGTTTTAGGTGTCTGGGGTCCTCTTCTTATACCCCTCCAAGTCTTTGTCTCTCTTTGTTCCAGTGGGGGGATTCCCCTGCTCAAACCGGTTCCTGGGTGTGCTCTGCTCTGGAGCACCTGGTTCCTTTCAGAGTGAGGGGCAGGGTCGTTAGACGCTCAGCAGGAGGTGGAGCCTTCTTTGTGCCAGCAGAGGCAGAGTCCTCAGCCTGGCCAGCAGGGGGTGGAGCCAGCTTTGTGTTTGTCAGGGGCAGCCCTATTCAGACCCAGGGACTACTCCTCCCACCCATCTAAAGCAGATCTCCCTATTCACCCTGCTGCTGACTCATCCAGGCTCCTGGAGCCACCTAGCACATCACCTGACACCAGTCAGCCAACCAGCACACAGGCACACAGGAAGGTTAAACAGGAGAATAGCTACTTTCTAAAAAGTGCTATTCCCACACAGTGAATTTAAAAACCATCTTGCTAAAAAGATGAATAATTAAATTCTGAACACAGAGATACCAAACTTGGATTTTCTATCTTGCCCCTATGGGAAGATAGGCATGTAAACAGCCTTCCCCATTCTATCCTATGGGCAAGATAGCCTCTCAGCAGTGAAAAACGAAAATGGCTGTAATTCACTACCAGGGCATGTTACACACCTCAGTACATGCCCTACCTTTCAGATACACTGCACCCAGCCCAGGGGGGTACCTAGGGCCACCATAGGGATGCCTGACATGTACAGAAAGGGAAGGATAAGGCCTGGTCAGTAGGTGCACTGGCCAGGTCGACATGGCAGTCCTGGACTGCACATAGGCACTGCAAGCAGGCCTAAGACATCATTTTAGCGCTACTCCTGTGGGTGGCACAATCAGTGCTGCAGCCCACTAGTAGCAGTTGAATCACCAGCCCTGGCACACGCAGTGCACTTTACTAGGGGCTAACAGGTGAAACAAATATACCAATCATGGATAACCAATCAATACAACAATTTACCAAGGGAGCACTTGCACTTTGACACTGATCAGCAGTGGCAAAGTGCCCAAAGCATCTAAACCAGCAAAATCGAAATCCAGCATAGCATCAAAAATACAGGAGGTAGAGGCAAAAAGTCAGGGGTAACCACGCCAAAGATGCCAGGTCTAACACGTGTCCCCTCCAGCTGAAAGTGGGGAGAACTACCCACCCTCTTGGGAGTTCTCATCGCTAAGGTGGAAAAACCTGGACAGACCATCAGCGTTGGCGTGTTCTGTACCGGGGCGGTGTTCCACCGTAAAGTCCATCCCCTGTAGGGAAATGGACCACCTCAACAGCTTAGGATTCTCACCCCTCATCTGCATCAACCATCTGAGGGGCCTGTGGTCCGTCTGAACCCGGAAGTGAGTCCCAAACAAGTAGGGTCTCAGCTTCTTCAGCGCCCAGACCACAGCAAAAGCTTCCCTTTCAATCGCACTCCACCTCTGTTCCCTGGGAAGTAGCCTCCTACTAATGAAAGCTACCGGTTGGTCCAAGTCCTCATCATTTAGTTGTGAGAGCACCGCTCTCACTCCATGCTCAGAAGCGTCTGTCTGCACTATGAATTCCTTGGAGAAGTCAGGCGCCTTGAGTACAGGTGCTGTACACATGGCCTCCTTCAGGGCATCAAAAGCTTCTTGGCAGGCACTGGTCCAAATCACTTTCTTCGGTAACTTCTTGGAAGTTAGTTCTGTCAAGGGAGCCACAATGGTGCCATACCCCTTGACAAAACGGCGATAGTACCCGGTGAGTCCTAAGAAGGCTCTCACCGCTGTCTGGGTTTTGGGGGGTTCCCAAGCCCGGATGGTATCTATCTTGGCTTGTAGGGGCGCCACCTGGCCGCTTCCTACCTGGTGTCCCAAATACACCACCGAACCCTGCCCTATCTGGCACTTACTGGCCTTGATAGTGAGGCCTGCACTATGCAGAGCCTTCAACACTGCGCAGAGGTGTTGCAAGTGTTCTTCCCAAGTGGAGCTGAACACAGCAATGTCATCCAGATATGCGGCGCTGAATTGCTCCAGCCCGGACAGTACCTGGTTGACCAGTCTCTGGAATGTGGCAGGGGCGTTCTTCAACCCAAAGGGCATGACACGGAACTGGAAGTGCCCCTCTGGCGTTGAAAACGCAGACCTCTCCTTGGCCCCATCAGTTAAGGCAATCTGCCAGTACCCAGAAGTTAAATCAAACATACTGAGGTAGTTGGCAGCTCCCAACCGATCCACGAGCTCATCAGCTCTGGGGATGGGGTGTGCGTCAGTCTTCGTGACAGCATTGAGCCCACGGTAGTCCACACAAAACCTAAGTTCTGGAGTGGCACCTGGTGCAGCAGCTTTCGGTACAAGTACCACTGGGCTAGCCCAGGGGCTGCTGGAGGGCTCAATCACCCCTAGCTCCAACATCTTAGAAACCTCCTTCTTGATGCTGGCCCTGACCTTGTCAGCCACCCGGTAAAACTTCTGTTTCACAGGCATGCTATCTCCCGTGTCCACGTCATGGACACACCAGTTGGTGATACCGGGGGTCAGGGAGAACAGAGATGCAAACTGACCCAACACATGGCGACAGTCCCTCTGCTGTTCTGGGGTCAGGGTGGGCGAGAGGACCACTCCATCCACTGACCCATCTTGCTCCTTAGCTGCCAGGAGGTCAGGAAGAGGATCGCTATCCTCCTCCATACCTGCATCTGTAGCAAGTAGCATTGTTATTTCAGACCTCTCAAAATGGGGTTTGAGGCGGTTCACGTGTAGGACCCTCATGGGGTTCCTGGGAGATCGCAAGTTGACCAGGTAGGTCACCTCACTCTTGCGCTCCACCACCTCATATGGCCCAGTCCACTTGTCCTGGAGCGCGCAAGGCTCCACTGGCGCCATCACCCACACCATCTGCCCAGGTTGAAATTCCATCAGAATGGTATGCTGGTCATACCACCTCTTCATCTCATCCTGGCTGGCTTCCAGGTTCGCCTGAGCGAGGGCCCGGAAGCGCTGTGTCTGGTTGCGGATGGACAGCACATAGCTGAACACATCCTGAGGGGTTTTCCCCGGGGATTTCTCCCAACCCTCCTTCACCAGACTGAGAGGTCCTCTAACAGGGTGCCCGTACAAAATCTCAAAGGGACTGAACCCTAGAGACTTTTGTGGTACCTCCCTGTAGGCAAATAATAGGCATGGCAAAAAGACGTCCCACTTCCGTCTCATGGGCTCTGTCAGCCCCATGATCATGCCTTTCAGGGTCCGGTTGAACCTTTCAACCAACCCATTTCCTTGAGGGTGGTAAGGAGTGGTGAACTTATAAGTTACCCCACACTCCTCCCACAGAGACTTCATATACCTGGAGATGAAGTTGGTACCCCGGTCAGATACCACCTCTTTGGGGAAACCCACACGGGAAAAGATCCCCATCAACGCACGGCCCACCACCGGGGCTGTGGTTGTCCTGAGAGGGATAGCCTCCGGGTACCGGGTGGCATGATCCACCAGGACCAGGATGAACCTGTTGCCTAAGGCGGTCCTGGGGTCCAGTGGCCCCACAATATCTATTCCCACCCGCTCGAAAGGGGTGCTCACTACCGGAAAAGGCTGGAGAGGGCCTTTGCATTTTCCTCCAGCCTTGCCACTTGCCTGGCAAGTCTGGCATGATTTACAAAAGGAAGCGACGTCCGTCTTCATCCCGGGCCAGTAAAAGTGGGTGGCAAGCCTTTGCCGGGTCTTGTCCTGCCCGAGATGTCCTGCAAGCGGCACGTCGTGAGCCAGACCCAGTAGGAAGTCTCTGAACCCTGCGGGTACCACCAGGGTACGTGATCCACTGGGCTCAGCAAACCTAGGCTCACTGTACAACAAGTAATTCTCCCAGTAGAGAAAAAAGTTCTTCGGATCAGCACCTGCTGCCTGGTCTGCAGCCTGGTGCCGCAGACCTTCAAGAGTAGGGCATGTCTTCTGCGCACGGCAGAACTCCTCTCTGGAGGGACCACCCTCTTGCTGCCAATGGGTCAGCTCAGGTATGTCTCCCAGCTCAGCGACCTGTTCCCCTGTAGGCACCAGGGCATCCCCCGTAGGTTCTGCTCCTTCCTGGACCGTGGGAACAGCGGGGGTGGACGCACCACGCCCCCTGCCCTTCCTCTTTCTGGCAGGGACCTGGGCCACTGTTTCAGGCTCCAGGTCTGCTTCACAACCCTGTCTGGCTGCCATGGACCGGGTGGTCACACAGACCCACTCAGGCAAACCCAACATCTCCAAATGAGCCTGGCGTTCCACCTCCTTCCACGGGGAACTCTCCAGGTCATTACCTAGCAGACAGTCAACTGGCATGGATGGACTCACAACAACTTTGAGAGGACCTGAGACCCCCCCCACTCAAAGGGAACATGTGCTACCTTGCAAAGGCACACAGAGTTGTCAGCTGACACTACTGGGTGAAGTACGTCTGGAATGATCAGCTCCTCAGGGACCCACTGACACCTGACCGTAGTCACACTGGCTCCAGTGTCCCTGAGAGCCTCCACCCTCCTCCCATTGATGGTCACCCACTGCCTGTACTTCTTAGTGTTATCAGGGACAGGGGTTTCCTGGACCATCTCTGTGTCTCCTAAAGAGACAAGGGACATAACTGCTAAACCCTCCAAATCACTAGAAATTAAATCCCCCCCAAAAGCTACACTAGCTATCCCCGGTGTTGGAGCACCAGTGGGTGCCTGGGATTTCTTGGGACACACAGGAGACTTGTGACCCAATTCCTGACAGTGATAACACTTAATGGGACCCTTGTTATCCGACCTGCCCTTAGGGGGCCAGGTTGGTTTGGGTTTGGACTTGGGGGGCTGGGACTGCATACCCTGGGAACTATTTTGGGGCCCTTGTGAGAACTCCTTTTGGTTACCCTTGTCCCCCCCACTCTTCTGCTGGGGACCCTGCCCACCTTTGGCAATGGTACCCACAATTCCTCTGTGGACCCTGGTACTGGTCCAGCGGTCCGCCTCCTTAGCAAGCTCAATGGGGTCCGTCAACTTGCTATCTAAAAGATGCTGGCGCAGCTCTGGAACACATAGACTACTCAAGTGCTCCCAACTAATTAAATGTAACAACCCCTTATAATCAGTTACCTTGCTGCCCTTCATCCAACCTTCCAGTGCCCGCGAGTACAGATTCACACACTCCATCCAAGTCTCAGACTCTTTCTTCTTGGAATTCCTAAACTGCAGTCTATACTGCTCTGGAGTAAGTCCATACCTGAGACATAGGGCCTCCTTCATATTGGGATAGGTCATGGCACCTGCTAATTCTAAGGGCTCTAGAGCACTCCTCCCAGAAGCCTCAAAATGTTTCCACAGGCCCGCCCCCCAATGCTGTTCAGGCACACCATTCATTCTTAATGCTATCTCATACGATGTAAACCAGGCATAGATATCTTCACTCCTATTGTAATTCTGTACTAAATCTTTGGGGATATATACTTTACCCCCCTGCACTGGCTGTGCGCTGCCACCATTTGAACCGGACTCCACCTGCTTGGCCTTGATGTCCAGTTCTCTCATGCTCACTTCATGAGCCAGAAGCAATTTCTTCTCTTCCAAGGCACGGGCATTCTTGCTCTCCTCCGCCGCCTTGTCCTTCTCTACTTCCAATTGCTTCATTTTCATTTTCATCATTTCCATTTCATGGTCTCTCACCCTTTGATTCTCCTCCAGCTCCTCTGGAGTGAGCCCCCTACTGGAATGGGAGCTGCCAGCCCTTGAGACTGTTCTGCCCACGGGCAGATCTTGGGGAACAAAACCATCCTCTTCATCTGCATCATCCTCCTCTTGGGCCTCCCACCAGGCCTTCAAGATTTTTTGGAGCTCATCTTTTCTAGCTCCGCTTTTAAAGGGGCAACCACGGTCTTTGCAGAATTGCTTGAGTGCTACCACTCCGTACGAATACAAATCCGCAATGGAAAACTCCACTTCTGCCTTCTCGCTTGTTGCCACCTGAGACATGATGCTCTTGAAGAGTTACTCAAAAATAGAATCAAAAATATAGTATGTGGTTGTCTATTGGTCTGCACTTAAACTAGTGATGTACACCAATTACTGTGGGTCAAGTACAAATACAAGTTCAATCCTCACCGCTGACCACCAATGTTAGATCTGGGGGTCTCTAGTTGGCAGGGTAGGTACCACTGTCCAAGAAGGGACCCTTGCTTCTAGTCAGGGAAAGGGGGATACACTGTTAAGATAACCCCTGCTCACCCTCTAGGTAGCTTGGCCTGAGCAGTCTAGGCTATCAAAGGCAATGTGTAAAGTATTTGTACCAACACTCACAGTAACACAGTGAAAACACCACAGATTTACTCCACACCAGTTTTAGAAAAATAATGTATCTTTACTAAAAACTTCACAAGACCAAATACTACAGACAAACCAACATATAATTCAAAAAGGTTACTTTAAAGATAGTTCAGAGTTTGCAGAAAGTACTCCAGGATGTAAAAGTCAGTGTCCTGCACAATGCGACTCTCAATGCACAAAATGCGACACTTTCGTGCCCAACAGTACCTGTAGTTGCGATAAGGTTCCCAAAAGCTATAACAAGGAAGCTTGCAAAGGCGATGCGATACTCCTGAGATCCTGGGGAGGCTTTGCAGCAGCCCTGCTTCACGCAGCAGAGGTGGATGCGCTGGCTCCGATCTGTAAGGGGAGGATGCGATGACTTTGGCCTTCGTTGCGTAGGTTTCTTAGGGGGAAGCTTCACGCACAGGTTCGATGCGACACTCTTCGATGTGGTGCGATGCGTGGCGCAGCGTTGCCTTCCGGCGCCGCAACTCTCGATGCGCCACGGAACGGGACTCTGCGTCGACGCACGCAGCGATTGGAGACTTTTCACGCACCGGCAGTGGTGCGGCCCGCAAACTGGTTCTGCGACAACCCTCGCAATGGCAGGAAGCTTCACGCTTCGGGACAATGCTCGACGCACTCGGCGATGCGGAGACCCTGCGTGTTGCGATGGTGCCGCGATGAAATTTTCCTCGCACTCTCGTCTTGCGACACGCAATCGGATGATGCGTCGGGTACCAGTCACTTTTGTTCACGCTTCTGCTTCCCAGCTCCCAAACACAGCAAAACGACCTCCTGAGGCCCCAAGACTGGACAAGCACTCCAAGGCAGGTCAGAACTCTTTCAGCAGAGTTCCAGGGGAGCTGGTGGTGAAGTCCTTTTGTTCCTGGGACTTCTTAACAGGGAGCCAGCTCTTCTCAGGCCCTTGGAGATCAGAATCAAAAGAAGGGGACACAGCAAAGTCCTTCCCCTCTCCTTGGCAGCAAAGCAAAACAGCAAGCAGGCAGTCTTCTCCTCTTCAGTTTCTTCCAGCTTTCTCCTTGGCAGAGGTTTCTTCTTAGTTCCAAAGTGATCTAAAGTTTTAGGTGTCTGGGGTCCTCTTCTTATACCCCTCCAAGTCTTTGTCTCTCTTTGTTCCAGTGGGGGGATTCCCCTGCTCAAACCGGTTCCTGGGTGTGCTCTGCTCTGGAGCACCTGGTTCCTTTCAGAGTGAGGGGCAGGGTCGTTAGACGCTCAGCAGGAGGTGGAGCCTTCTTTGTGCCAGCAGAGGCAGAGTCCTCAGCCTGGCCAGCAGGGGGTGGAGCCAGCTTTGTGTTTGTCAGGGGCAGCCCTATTCAGACCCAGGGACTACTCCTCCCACCCATCTAAAGCAGATCTCCCTATTCACCCTGCTGCTGACTCATCCAGGCTCCTGGAGCCACCTAGCACATCACCTGACACCAGTCAGCCAACCAGCACACAGGCACACAGGAAGGTTAAACAGGAGAATAGCTACTTTCTAAAAAGTGCTATTCCCACACAGTGAATTTAAAAACCATCTTGCTAAAAAGATGAATAATTAAATTCTGAACACAGAGATACCAAACTTGGATTTTCTATCTTGCCCCTATGGGAAGATAGGCATGTAAACAGCCTTCCCCATTCTATCCTATGGGCAAGATAGCCTCTCAGCAGTGAAAAACGAAAATGGCTGTAATTCACTACCAGGGCATGTTACACACCTCAGTACATGCCCTACCTTTCAGATACACTGCACCCAGCCCAGGGGGGTACCTAGGGCCACCATAGGGATGCCTGACATGTACAGAAAGGGAAGGATAAGGCCTGGTCAGTAGGTGCACTGGCCAGGTCGACATGGCAGTCCTGGACTGCACATAGGCACTGCAAGCAGGCCTAAGACATCATTTTAGCGCTACTCCTGTGGGTGGCACAATCAGTGCTGCAGCCCACTAGTAGCAGTTGAATCACCAGCCCTGGCACACGCAGTGCACTTTACTAGGGGCTAACAGGTGAAACAAATATACCAATCATGGATAACCAATCAATACAACAATTTACCAAGGGAGCACTTGCACTTTGACACTGATCAGCAGTGGCAAAGTGCCCAAAGCATCTAAACCAGCAAAATCGAAATCCAGCATAGCATCAAAAATACAGGAGGTAGAGGCAAAAAGTCAGGGGTAACCACGCCAAAGATGCCAGGTCTAACATACATCATACTTACCTCACCCCCGAAAAGGCTACATAAAAGTTTTCTGCAAAAGTCACCAAGTTGTCCTGGATGCGGAACCTATAGCATAACTTTTATATACATGTTCTAGGTGTGCAGGTAGGTACAGAAATACTGGGAAGAGATTGTGACTTAAGGTAAGCGACACGCATTAATCGTGAGCCCACTGTGAAACATTATTATTATTATTAAACAGTGCATTCTGGCCCTCCTGCCAAAACACAAAGGGGCAGATTTACAAGCCCCTTGCGCTGTCAGTAGGTCACTTTTTGTGATGCACTGGCAGGGCAATACACTGCCCCATATTTACAAGGACAGGAAAAGCCACCCTGCATTGTTTTTCTTGTCCTTGTGAATATGACCCCTTTACACGCAGCACTTTGAGTGAAAGGGGCGTTCCATGGGTGTTGCTGTGGGTGTTTCCACGCAACACCCATGGAACGAGACACATTTCCAGATTTACGAGGAATCGTAAATCTGTAAATGCGTGTGAATGCTAAGCCTCCCCAGGGGAGGCGTAGGGAGGCGCAAAGAGGAGAAATGTATTCATTTCTCCAGTCTTTTTAGGTTTCGCCTACGCAGCACGCATGTGCTGCTTAGGAGGGCCTTTAGCCATCGCTCTGGTCATTTTCAAGCACACACTCGTGCATGTGGCGGCATCCACTTTTCGGGAGCACGCAGCGCCGCGCCACAAGCACGAGTGCAGTGCTTGAAAATGAGAAGACTGCACGAGCACGCTCTCTCGCTCTCTCTCTCCTCTCGCTTTCTCTCTCTTTCTTTCTCTCTGTCTCTCCCGCTCTCTCTTTCTCTCTCTCGCTCTCTCTTTCCTCCTCTCTCGCTCTCTCTTTTCCCCTCTCTCGCTCTCTCTCTCCCCCTCTCTCTCTTTCTCACTCTTTCCCATTCTCTCTCCCTCCCGCCCCCTGCTGGCAACTGAACGTTCATGCTGCTGCTGCTGGTTATTCAGATGTCGTTGGTTGCCCTCAGAGTTCAACAGTTATGTGGTTGTTTTGATTGAATCTCGCAGCCTATGCCAGGAACAACAAAAATAAATATCTGTGTAAAGTAAACCATTAAACCCCTCAGTTGAAATTTCAAAGATCCCTCAATATAGGCATCTGAAGCTAATAATATGATACGGTAATACTAGGGTTTTTATCTTATTTACATGAAGCACACATTTCGTGCATTCTGGGCAATGTGAGTAAAAGTTGACGTTGGTTAAACATTTGTTTTTAAAATTGCCTATCTCTAGATAGTCGCGCCTCAAGGATGTTAAGAGAGGTCCTAGTGCCGCGTCCCATGCTCTCCCCGTCCACAGCGCATGCGCGGTTTACAAGTTCCGCAACTTTATCGAAAGTAGAACCAGGATACAATTCTTATCACATTCTTATCCCATTTCTTGCTGTCCTGTTTCTTTGTGCACTTTTGTTTTGAAGTTTCGTTTTACCTAGATTATTTGTAGCCGAAGTGTAAATTAAAAGGTTTTGTTAGCTTGAGAAGTCCTGTGAGTGGCCAGATGCATCCAACAACCTGTATTTTAGACTCCATATTGTTTCATTGGATAGCGCAGTCATTTTCAGGGCTGGCATGAACTGGAAAACTCTTTCAGCTGTTCATCTCATAGAAAGTGTGGACAGGCGGAAAGATCACGTTTCAGTGGTTCCTTTAGATGGTAGTAACCTCCTTGTAACCATTCCTGTTTTTCATCTTATTTTAAATGTAAAACGGCTATACAGGTCACTCACAACCAAACATGTATGTTCCCAGGAAGCATGTCTACTGTCTTTTTCTATCATTTGCATCACACTATCGCATTTGTAATATAGTTGGGCAGCCAATCAGTCCACCCATATAATAACGTGTATATTTTAGCATCTTCTACAGTGCAACCCGAACCTATTTTTATTGAAGTGCTGCAGGGGCCTGCAGAAGCATATATAACACTAGTTTGTTATCTACAATGCCTCAGTCCACAGTTTTCTTTATTTCTAGTGGTGTAAATAATGTAGATTTTACCCAACCTACTGGTACTCGGTTTACTGGCCTTTGAATGATGGAAGGCTGTGTTAGCTTTAGTGGGTATAGAGCATGTGACCTGCAGATCACAGCAGATGCCAGTGGCCAGTGTTTAACACATTGAACAGTAGTGCTGACAATAAATTAGGGAATGCATAATATATTCATTTTGAGGAAATCCATTTTAACAGCAAATATTTATGAGTTCCACAGTTAGTGAAGATGCGTAAGAAAGGAAGTAATATATCAGGATGGCTTTACGTGTTTTGCAGTGTATCTTATCTATTATGGCCAACCCTGTAAACATCTGTCTATCAATACATGTAAAGCTCAAAGTCCAATCAGAATGTAATCTGTTGCAATAAAATATATTATTTTATGGGAAATGGAGAAAACGCAAGTCACAGTCGTGAAAGAAGCCCACATCAGTTACCCCTCACCCTACTAATAGCTATCCCATGTTGTACCTATCAAACCCACTTGCGGTACTACAAGCTCAAAGAATCTGACTTAAGTAAAAAAAAATCATAAGCAATCTGTTTAGCATTTAAATCTCTCAACAACATGTCTGCAAGTCTCGGTCAGGGTCCTATCATTACAACACTGAGCAAACTTAAGGACCAGGCTCCATCTGTTGGCCTCGTGTAATGGTGCTACTCCAATGCATGTCCACTATGATGCATGTCCCCTTACCTCTCTGTTTCTCCCGATCTCTCTTTCTCTCTCTCGCTCTCTCTCCCCCTCTCTTGCTCTCTTTCCCACTCTCTCTCTTTCTCACTCTCTCCCTTTCTCTCTCTCTCTCTTCCGCCCCCTGCTTGCAACTGTACGTTCATGCTGCCGCTGCTGGTTAATCAGACGTCGCTGGTTACCCTCAGAGTTCACATCTCTTGGTGAGTGCAGAGAGACGTGTTTCCTTATTTTGTCATTATGAATAGATTTTTATTTTTTGATGTTATGTTATGTTATGTTAAGTGATATTTGTAGAGCGCACTGACACCATGGGTTTCCTGGTGCTAAAAAAGACCGAGGAGAGTCAGGGGGACCAGAGGAGGTAGGAATTAGCAGGTAGAGAGAAGTTTTAAGCAATTTCCTGAAATGAAGAAGAGAGTCGCTGGATTTGATGGGTAAGGGAAGAGGGTTCCAAAACTGAGGAGCAAGGTTGGAAAAACGGCGTCCGCCAAATTTGTTGGTTTTAGATTTAGGGGCAACAAGCAGGTTAAGGAGGGCTGAGCGTAGATTGCATGTAGGGCGGTGAGGGTTGATGAGAATCGTCAGAAAAGCAGGACTGGGGCAGTGGAGAGATTTGAACGTGAGGCAGCCCAGCTTGAATGCCGCCCTTTGTTCTATGGGTAGCCAGTGCAATTTATGTAGCAGAGGTTTGGCCGACTGCCATCTGGGAGAGTTGTAAATTAGACGGGCTGCTTGATTCTGTACAACCTGGAGACGGTGCAACAGGGATTTCGGGAGGCCGTAGTACAAGGAGTTAGAGAAGTCCAGACAGGAAAGTACCAGGGAAATGACTACCTGGATAAGAGCGGCAGATGATAGTAGGTGACTCACTTTGCCGATTTTACGGAGCTGGAACATACAAGAGGAGATCACAGTGCCCACATGAGGTCTGAGAGAAAGTTCGGCATCGATGGTCACGCCTAGGCTTTTTACTGATTTCAGAGGGACCGGGGGAGGCCCAAAGTTATCAGGCCAAAACTGTGGGCCCCAATAGGAGGAACTAGAGCCAGGGAGGAGAAGCTCCGTTTTGCCGGGGTTTAATTTTAACTGATTGCAGTCCATCCACTCCTGGATGTGTATCATGGTGGAACGGAAGTTGTTTGCAGCATCCGGAGAATCGAGTGGAAAGATAATCTGCAAGTCATCAGCATAATTAAACACTGTGACGTCCCAGCTGTGAAGCGAGTGGGACGGAGGTAAAGATTGAACAACAGAGGTGACAGGGCAGAGCCCTGAGGGACCCCACAAGTGGTGGGGGTTTTGGGCGCAGTGTGAGGACCCTGGTGGACAGCTTGTGTTCTGTCCTTCAGAAAGGTCTGGGTCC
This sequence comes from Triturus cristatus, assembly GCF_964204655.1. NCBI lineage: Eukaryota > Metazoa > Chordata > Amphibia > Caudata > Salamandridae > Triturus > Triturus cristatus. The sequence goes on from NC_140585.1 coordinate 502,291,655, forward strand.
ACTGCAGGGCCGGGCCCTGGATGCCCGCCTGCTCGACACGTTGGAGAAGGATGTTATGATCAACCGTGTCGAACGTGGCGGACAAATCCAGGAGTACAAGGGCCTGGGGGATCCCTATATCGGCATTCCGCCTCAGAGTGTCCAGAACTGCTAAAATAACAGCCTCAGTGGAGTGGGATGGCCGAAAGCCAGCTTGGTTGGGCTCCAAGTAACCGGAGGTCTCGATGAAGCTGGAAAGACACTGGGTGACGTGAGCCTCAATAAGTTTGGAGAAATAAGGCAAAAGCGATATAGGGCGGTAGTTAGTGTGTTCCGCAGGGTCCAAACCAGGTTTCTTCAAAAGCGGCACCAGAATGGCCTCTTTGAAGGAGTTAGGAACGCTGCCGGTGCTGAGAGAGCCATTCAATAGGGGTAGAATGCAGTTGGGTAATTTGAGGCAGACGTCCCGCAGGATCGCAGGGGGGCAGCAGTCGTTGGGGGAACCTGATTTTACCCGGATTGCCAGATCAGCTAGTGAGGTGGGGTTGAGGAAGGGAAAGTGAGTGAAAGTAGAAGAGTTGTTCAAAGGAAGGACTGGGGGAAGTATCAAGGAGAGGGGGGGAATGGAATCCTTAATTTTATTAATTTTCTCGATGAAGAAAAGATTGGGGGCATCACAGGTCTCTTGAGTAGGGGTCTGACCCGGGAGGGTTCTATCATCCGAGGTTAGTTCATTCATGATTTTAAAAACCTCCTTCGATTTGTTATCCGCAGAAAGGATTCTGGTAGCAAAATGTTCCTATTTGGCTAGGAGAATTGCGTGTTTGTATTCTCTGCGGGCTATAATGTAAAGTAATCTGTCTGACTCGGAGTAGTCACGTCTCCAAGTCCGTTCCAGCTGGCGCACTGTAATAATGAAAGATGTCTCGTAGACAGGTCACTTAGAACAAGTTATAGGTTTATTCATCAAGTTACAAAGTCCATGTAAAGCCCATGTAGAGCTCCTGTAAAGCCCTGTAGATCTCTAGTAAAGCCCCACCAGGAGCAGCCTCCCTGCTGCTCAGCCCATCTCTTCCAACTGCCAACTCCTCCAATCCCACACACTCAACATTCCAAGTGACATCACTCATGGCTGAGCAGCAAGGGACAGGACAGTAGTAAGGAAGATGCACCAACAACAACAATAGGTTATAGCACGCACCCTCAGTTTGTGCTTCTTAAGGTCGCCCGAGAACCATCTGTGAGAGTTGGAATGCCTAGTACTGGGGAATTTAGTAAGAGGGGCAAATTGATCGCTAGCCACCTTTAACCAGGTGCCAATATCACTGTCCAACATGTCGATCTTGGCGGAGATGTCAATGGCAGGGCGGGTGTTAGCTAAGGTCGTAAAGAAGCTTTGGGAGTCGTAAGAGTTCCATTTACGAGAGAGGTCACCAGCCAGCAAAGGGGCAGGAGTCCAACCAGTGACCGTAAGGGTGGAATCAATTAGATAATGGTCTGACCAGACACAAGGGGACACAAATGGCTTGGAGAGCGCTATATTATGGGTCCAAATTTGATCCAGGATGTGGCCCTTGATATGGGTTGGCGAGGAGATTTGTTGGGTCAAATTAAGGCTACAGAGGGCATCAAAGAGTGCTGTAGCGTGTGGCCCAGCGTTGACATCATTAAACCAATAATTAAAGTCGCCACAAAGAGCTAGTCTGGGGTAGGATGTCAGTAGGTCAGAGAGTTGTTCGGACAGAGCGGAAGCAAAGAGCGGCATAGGTTGTGGAGGCCGATATAGGAGGAGGAGTATTAAAACCCCTGCGTTGGTTTTCAGGCTAATGATTAAATTGTCTACTTCCGGAAGGGCAAGAGGTGGAATGGAGGTAGCATTGACGTGTTTAGAAATAATAGCTGCCGCCCCGCCCCCAGAGCGATTGCCGGAACGGTCGGCATGGAGAATATAGTAATCTGGGGGAGGGCTGCCAGGATGTCAGGAAGCGAATCTAAGGTCAGCCAGGTTTCTGTAAGAAGAAGTATATCTGGTTTCTCATTAGATAAAAGGATGAAAATATCTACTTGATGTTTAATTAGGGAGCGGGTGTTCAAATACAGCACCCGGATAGGGGTGTCATTCCTGGCTGAGTTAGCAGGGGGCAGAGGCCGACTGGAGAGATGTACACCAGGGCGCGTGAGGCCAGCTGTAATAATTCGTCTGGAAGTGGCGGGGGAGGGAGGGGGATATGAAAATTGCAGATCTCTAAGTGAATGGGCCGAGTATGTGATGTAGTTGGCAGCGTGCCTGGCCCCTGGGCCCGGTCTGGCGCGGACGGGCGCAGACGGGCTTGCCTTGGGCGCGCCGGCGGCGCGCTCGCTGCGCGCGTCCCCTGCGCGCTCGTGTAGGCATCGTCATTAAGTAGAGAACAGTGAGGAAGCCTAGAGCGCTAACCTCGGAGCACCCAAGATGGCGACTCCGCCTTGCTTCGGCGGGTAAAATCACTAAATGTGCAAATGAGCTCAGCAAGATCAGCAATGTGCAAATAAGCAGCAGCAGTCAGAATAAAAAGAAATAATGGCTATTTCAATACCTCGCTAGCCGCGCGCTCTCCATACACCCGGCTCAAGCGTCAGGTGTCTTTGGTGGAACGGTTTAATTACAGATTGTGTTTGAACTTGGTTAGAATGTGCTTGTTTGTTTGTAAATCAGGCCCGTTGATGAGCTGCGCGTCAGGTCGCTAACAAGGCATCGCGAGGGCACATCAAATGCGGAGTCTGCATCCTATGGCATAGACCTAGTGGATACCCGCTTGAATACCACTATCATCATAGGGGTTATTTCGGTGTCTGACTCTGTAGTTCGTTTAGGTGCGCCATGTCTCCGGCAGCCATGTGTGTGACGGCGTTTGTTTCTATGGCAACGATTGGCCTTTTAAACCACATGCGCGTGCTCTGTCCAGCCGCTACCAGCTAACAAGCATTGGCATAGCCAAAAGGTCTCGCCTTTGGGACCTTACAAGTATTTAGTTATGTGGCACAATATCCTTACTGCAACAAGATTAACTGTTGCATGGCTAAACACTTATAAGGTCCCAAAGGCGAGACCTATTGGCTATGCCAATGCTTGTTGTTTCCTGTTTCTATGCCTGCTGCATTCTGCAGCACACATTAAAAGAGGAAATCACCTCTAATGAATGTCTTTGTTCAGGAAGGGTGCCCTTCCTGCACATAAACAATCATCGAAAGAATGCTGTTTTTCAACTTCTATGTGTGCTAATGCAGCACACATATAAAACGGCATTTCAGATTGTTTTTGTGCAGGACGGGAACCCTTCCTGAACAAAAACAATCTCCCCACGACGCAGGCATCCTTGCACCATGGTGCAAGGGTGCCTGCGTTGGCGCATGGCAGCAGTTGGTGCGCCAACGCAGGGGGAAGCACAGAGATGCGACATATTGTTGTAAATATGTCGCATCGCTGTGCTTCGAAACTAACATAGCACCGCGCAGCAAAATTACTTGCTGCACCGTGCTGCGTTAGTTTCTTGTAAATCTGCCCCTTGCTGTTGAGATCTGCATGTAAACGTACAGGACAGTGACAAACACATTACCAGGGAGGCTACGCTGAGTGAGAACGTCAATGTAGAAGTTCTTGACGTAGTGGAAGTCTTTTTGTCCCCATGCTGTAGGGTGTGGAAGAAAAATGTAAATGGCAACAGACAAATCAATGAAGATGGCTGGCAATGTGGGACGAATTAGCTTTTTAAACCGGGTGGGAGATAGTAACACTGCGTGTTTGGGTAGTGAGAAGCAGCACGGAGGGTGTGGGGGCAGAAGCCACCTGGAGGGCACATGTTCGTGGGAAGCAACCTTCAAACTACAAAGGGGGATAGTACCAGAGTGGTCAGATACAGACTTCGGATCCCCATAGAGGATCGCTATATAAGTGTTTGGTTTTTCTGCGAAAGGCCGTCTTGATATACTTTATTTGAATGTATTTCTCTTTTCTTTAAAAAAAATCGAGACAGGGTTGATTGTATCTTTAAACTTGTAACTCTGATTGGGAGCGAATGATTTTGAGTGTGACTTTGGGCTTAGTTTACATCTCACAAGCTTCACGGCGGCGGGCCATTATGAATAGCCGACTGGTAGGGAGGGTGGAGTGGTTATCAATGCTCTGAGGTCATGAGCTCGAACCCCTCACATTAGGGGCCTCATGTAGGTAGCGTACCAGTTACCACTTCTTAAATACCGAGCCGTACCGACTCGGTATTTAAGAAGTGGTAACTCGTATGTAGGTAATGAGTCGGTAATTGTTACCGATTCGTTACTAGTCGGTGATTACCGAATCGGTATTTACCGATTCGGTAATGAGGCATACCTTCCCATTGATGGGAAGGTATGCCTCATTACCGAATCGGTAAATACCGATTCGGTAATGGGGGGAACACATACAAGGGTGGCAGGGTGTCACATTGACACCCTGTTGCACCCCTGTTTCGGCCATGTGTGCACATGTGGCACACATACATGCCCTAAGGGCATGTATGTATGCCACATTGCACACAGCTACGCGCGTAAAAATGCATTTACACATACATTCATTATTTACCACCAACTATAAGTTGGTGGTAAATACCGACTCATAAACACACACACACACTCCCCCTACATCTCGATTTTGCTTTCGGAATTTACCGAATCGGTAAAATTACCGATTCGGTAACATTACCGATTCGGTATTATTACCGAATCGGTAATTTTACCGATTCGGTAAATTCCGAATTCCCCCTACATACCAATGGCCAAAATACCGGTCGGTAACGGTATTATTACCGAAAATCGGCCGTTACCGACCGGTATTTGGCTTCCTACATGAGGCCCTAGGTTTTTTTCCACATTTGTCGATTTCATAGTTACTGGTTTTCCTTTTATCTTTTTTTATCTGTATAATGAATACACATATGAATCTTTTCGGTTTATTTGTTGAATTAGATTGATTGGATGAGAACCGATATGCTTGCCACTAATATATTGTCATCCTCTTCTGGACAGCTTTCTTTCTGTGCCAGTTCAGCTCACAAATCCGGTCCGGGCTTAACAACTCACTGAGAACAAACGTGTTTTGAATGTTTCTTGGGCTGCGGTGCAACCAATTAGTGATGATGTGATCAGGTGTAGGGTATATATAAAGGCGGGTTCTGTGCGCCCCTTTCTCCTCGGAAACGTGGACGTCCGGGTGAACGTTTGCCTTGATGGAGAGGTAAGTGGTTTTAATGCGACAGTCCATGGTCTTCGCTGCAGCGTGGACTCGCTATACACCGGACCCAAGTGTTCTGATTGGTTTTCTATCGTTTTTTCCCCCCAGCTAGATAGGAGGATGTGAAGGCGGATGATGGCGAATTTCATAGTCTTTAGACTGGGTAGCGCCTCGCCTTTACCAGGCGCGCGCGCGCGCTGTTTGAATTGATGTTGAATGGCAGTAAAGTGCGGGATTTTTCGAGCTAGAGATTCGGATTGCTCTTTTATGGAGTTCTAAAGTGAAAATTACTAGTCCTGTTGGAGAGAAATAATTTGCATATCTTGATGATTATATATAGTTAATATGGAACGCGTAGCAACGGATTTTTACTTCCAACTATCGTTCCTTGCAGCCAATGTGTTAATCTGGCCGGTCACTACGTAGCCCAATGAACTGTTTGTTTAGTAGTTCAATTTGGCATCAGTGTGGCTACTACGGGACGCTTAGAATCGCATCGCGTTCATGTCTGGTTAAAGCTGGCTGTATTTTCACCTTGGCAATAGTGAATCCGTTTTCGAATGCTCCGAATTGACTCCTTTTATCATGTCTATCACGTTGACTGCCACATGGCCAGCTTTAGGGCAGTGCGGCCGCACTGGGCGCTGAACAGTGGAGGAAGGGACTGACCACAGGGGGGCGCTGTGTTTAGGAATAAAATGATTGGCGAGATGAGGCACTTTTGCCCGGCGGTAGTAAGAATCTGAGGAGCAGGTCATGGGGGCACCAAAAATGATGGTCGCACCGGGCGCCCCCAGCACTAAAGCCGACCCTGAACTGCACTGATTCCATTTGAGCTGAATATAGTCCGTTTTCGATGGTTGGTTTTGTTAAGGGTGGTTTGTCTGTTCCTATTCCGCATTTGAAAAGCAAAGTACTTTTAGCACTTTGTTTTGGTTTGTTTTTTTACTCTTGTGCGACAGATTCCTTATGGGCATGGAATAGTCGGAAAGGACAAGACGCCAATAGTCTGTGATATTTCTGTGAAGAGCCCATATAAGAGGTAAGCAGAGACACCCCTCTTGTGTTTTTTTTAGTATTGGAATTACTGATATGAGTCCAATTGAACTTTTACGTTTGTAGATATCTGTGGGAAAACAGAACTTTAAAATTCAATCCATAAACTTTGGTGCTACCTGTAATGATAATTACAGGTAATGTTTCACCTTACTAGCTCAAGAGGTGTTTTTAAAAAAAACAATCTTTTTTAAAGGTGAGCATTGACCATTGTTTACCAAAATGTTATACGTTTCACATAATACTCAATTCCGAGTGCGGCTGCTCATCCCTGAGGGTCTCGAGGCGCTGGGTTGCTTGCATATCAATTTACCTCAAAAATGAGAGGAGAGGCGTTTGGCAAAACAGGAACAGTTTGTTTAATTAAATGCAGTGGCTGGGAGAGCAGGCAACAGTCTGTCTGAACTGTCTCAAAGTACCTTGGTTTTGGCCATCATTTTAAACATTTCACAAAGTGTAATGAAACAGTTTGTGCATTCTTTTTAGAACGGGAATCTGGGCCTAGTCATGGAGTAATCTACTCCAATCTCCTCATTTGGTAAAAAGCGCAGGTGGGTCTTGACACTGCATGGACACAATGTGGAGCTATGTGGCACATCTCCAACAGGAAAAATGAGATCAGTGTGCATGTGGTATTCAAAATGTAACTTGGGGTGGCATCTGACTTTATTGTGCTTTGGGTACGTGTACCCCTCTGGCCGAACTTGTTTTATTGGGGAAACATAGGATGCCTATGCACAGGTTGTCAGATCATACTGTATCAATACAGAAAGTAATGGGAGAGAACAGAAATTTAGACACAATTTCATGAGTCCAACAAGGTTCCAACAAGGTTGGACTCATGAAATTGTCTAAATTTCTGTTCTCTCCATTACTTTCTGTATTGATACAGTATTATCTGACAACGTGTGCATAGGCATCCTATGTTTTCTCATTTTAGACTTCGGTCTACTGGAGGGATTTAGGGTTTGTTTTTCCCCTCGTCCTATTTGCACCGTTCCATTTTCAGCCCTAGACTTCTACGTACACACTGTGGGCGCCATCGCATACCGCAAAGCTTAAAACCCTGCGTTATTAATTTTGTTTCATTGGGGGTCAATCTCCTAAGACCATTGTGGAACATTGTGGAATGCCTATCTGTGGGATTGATCTGGGTTTTGCTGTTTGTGCATTAGTTTCTAGGGTAACATGTCCTCTCCCACCCCTGATCGGTAAATCAGTTGCTTCAGGCCTAGGTCGCAGGGCCTGCCTTACCATGCATTCCAGACTCTGGGTTGAGGGGAGGTCATATTGGATAAATTAGAAATGAGATTTCGTTTTTATACGTACATGTATAGTGGTGTATATAAACATTGTATTTATCAATATTCCCATTGGGGCAAATAGTAACTGCTGAATAGGACCTGATTTGTAATGTTTAACTAAGTATCATGTACTTGTCAAAACGTAAGATGTATAGTGCCGTTGGATACAGTATATATTTGTGAATGTACTTTAAAAAGTGTTACTTGGATACTAAATAGCTGACACTAATGAGAATTCAGTTTGTATTTTGGGAATTAATTTTAATTAATCTCCTTTCCGCCCTAATGAGGCTGTTTGCTGCGAAACGTGTTGACTGAAGTTGGCTAGAAATGTAGTCTATGGAATAATTGCATTGTAACAGATCTTATGTGCTTTCATACTTTAATATCAAAAGATACTAAGAAAAAAAATAATTCAACTACTTAAATATACTATTGCGTTTTTGTTAGAGCGCCCGACAAACCATACTCTATCTGGTTAGTCTTTACTCAAAAGATCCAGCCTCCGTTCATGATTCAATGTATGGGTGCCTTTCCATCTCTGGACTAAGGTCCCAGATGACTGGCAGATACTACTGACTCGTCATGCAGATGGTGCCATGAAGCAAAAGAATCAATTATCCGCTTTTACCTGGCACTCCTTTTAGAGCACGAACTCTTGGTGTGCCCTTATCTCATGTTTCTGGGGGTGTGCAGTTGTAGACGAGCTGTCATGGAGCGCTACAATGGGTCGAACATCAGGCTGAACTTAAGTGTTAACACTTCTAGATTTTGAGGCAAAGATTCCAGTACCCCTCCTCGAGCATTTGTCAACAAAATGGTCTCTAATACTGAAGCGGCTGATCTTAGTTTATCTTTCACAGCTCTAGCACTGTGGTACTCCAGTACATGGTTTTTAACAGCTAGACTTTGTGGTCAAGACTCCAGCCTTAACCAAATGGTCTTAAACTCAACTGGTCTCTTACCTGAACAGGCAGGTTTTACTGGCTCCATTTTAAACCGCTTTTGCACTTAAGTACACTTAAATATGCTCCTAACAGTGTTGGCAATTTGATACTTTAAGCACAATTCTAGGTCTTAAGTTAATTTTTCTTTTTACCGTAACTTTGACTGCACTTCATTTTAAATTTGTATTTTTTATGCTTGCAGTTTAGCAAAGGTTTTAACCATGCAATTAAATACATTAGACTGAGTCGATGACAAGGTACGTTGCTATGGGGCTACAAACCAGGAGTAGCCAAATCTACTAATCCAATTCAACATTCTTGATTTTATGCCTAGCTCAAACTGAATCTGATTACTACACATTGATTCTTCCACAGGCCACTAAATTGGCTTATCAAGAGCTCACTATTCTGTAGGTCTGTGTTCGTAGCTGGGCATTGTCTCAATTTACATCATGATCACAGATGAGTAGCTAACATATTTTAGAACACTACTAGAGAATGATCTGCCTGTTTTGCACCATGGGAACCAGTCCACTGACACCAACCTTGCCAGTTCGGAAAATCTGGAGATGGTTTGTACCGTGCAGCTCTTGAATGTACTGTTCAACAAATACACAATGCATGAACACTCCCAGGTTTGCTGCAGGATAAAATGTTTGGCAGCTACATACTCCAACAAGGACTGATCCACTATGCTGCTTTCTTACTGACAAGGATGTGAAAGAGGCTTGTTTTGAAGTTCAACTACAAGAAAGTGCTAGATTTGCACTGATCTCCAGCATAAATCTATAGATCAGAACAAAGTCCCAATTCCCTATGCTGGAGAAGAGACCATAGCGGTACAAAAGGGGTGGTGATGGACGGAGCATCAGAACCAATCAAACACTCTCACCCAGTCAACAGATCTGGGTTTGATCCATCACCGTTCTTTAGCCCACTCTGCCACCCCAGTTCAGACATGGCCATATGCAAATCAGTCTGACCCTGTCCCTCATGGGAACAGTCCAGCCAGAACTGCCATGCCTTCCCTGGACCGGAAACAAGCTTTCTAGGACCAGTTTCTGGCATTTCAGCCGTCTTCAGCCAGGCTTGCTTGAATCAGTGGAAAAGTGAGCAAGGGAGAAGAGACCATGGCATTCTTCATATCTATGGTCCTGCTCAAAACTAGACATTTACTTAGCCCTTGTGATTCCCTTGCGCCCCTCCTTCCCATAATTGTGACTAAGACTTTGGTCTCTGCAAGTATGCTCCTCTGATTAACATTTCAGATCTCCCAGGCATGACTCCTCACTAGCAGTGATCATTCGTCACTCCCTAGTGGTGACCCTATTGTGTTTATTAGATGACGGTTAACAGATTCTCTACATTCCTTCCATCACTGGGTGAAAGATCTGTTTTGAGGATGGACTGATTTACAGATTAAACATTTGGTTACTGATATTTTAGAAAATCCAGGGTTGGTCGCACCAGATGACTCCGACCCTGTGCAAAATAGAGTAGTTACTTGTTGCCCTATAACAAACTACTTGATCATTGAGGTGCTATGTCATCTCATTGACCATACACTGTCACTAGTTTGGCATGTCTGTTACCCTAGACTACTCCTTGTGTTGGTTACGTCATTCCATGCCCTTGTTAAATTGTCAATTTTTGCTTTTTTTTTTTTAGATGGTTTCTACTAGAAAGAGCAATACTGGAGAGCAGTAACTTGTTCTTCTGATAGACTTCTAACCACAGATTCCTCACCACTTAAATGTGATACCAGTGCAGTACTTATTAGGAAGTGGGTCTGTACATTGACTCAAACCAAGATGTCCTGTAGGACTGAGCAGCGAAAATGCCACTCTTGGAGAACCTAGCTGTCAAGACAGTGCTTCATGAACACATGAAGCAATGTCCAGTGGCGGTTTCTGTCTTGGGGTGTTGGGGGCATTACCCAACTCAATATTTTGTCCCTCATATCAAGTTGTGCAAATGTGCACTCTTAGCCCGTGACTCCTGCTCTGAAATGGGTGGGGCTTCAACAGTGTGATAGACATGGACATGCTGCTAGTGGGTGGCAAAAAACAAGCACAAGGGAGCTAGGCCAAAGTGAGCCTGTCTGGTTGGATGACTGCCATTCTTGGCCAGCCCGACATGCACACTAGCGGCTTCTCTGTGCTGCATATTGGTGAGTGGGGGGCTACTCAATACTGCAGACCCCCCTCACCTAGTAAACAGTGAATTTACCTGCACAAGCCAATCCTGGTGCTACACTTGCTGTGTAACGGCAAGAGAAGTGTGTCTGGACTGTTGAGGGACGCGTTTGCCATGCCTAATATAGTCCTCTGGTGCAGAGTTTGTTGTTCATATGGGACCGTAGGGATGGGAGGCTAGTAGCCACGGAGCATGACCAATCAATGCTTTGGCTTATGGGGATGTCTTCAGCCTGTCTCTTTCCCAACCACCCCTCGGCAAACAAGGTGGAGTTAGACCACACACCAGCCTCAGCTGATGCTGCTGTGGCCAGGCAGGGTCGAGTAGTCCAGATTCGGATCTGGGACTTGAGTCTATTTTCTGAGCAAAAGTAAGTTGGTAGTACTGTAGGTGGCACAATATTGTCGACTGAACATTAAATTAGTCCAAAAAAAGTCCCCTTCATTTACGATCAAGCCAGGAAAGGAAAGACCAAGTTTAGTGGGGGGTGGGGAGGCCAGAAGGGGATTGAAGTGGGATTTGGTGGCAAGAAATGTAATAACTGGGTGAGCCTGGTTTTTCCATGAGCACTGCTTCGTGCACATCAGACTGCTTCTACTGGGACGAATATTGATTGATGGGGAGTATGTCTTACTCGTGCCTGCAAAAATGTACTTGGGGTGCCTTTGGGTGGCAGTCCGTGATCCTAGTTTTATTGTTGGTGCTTCACGGGGTGCTGGGTTGGACTGCTTCCCCATGGGGAGTAGTTGCAGGCGGTGTGAGCAGTTCGGTGGGGGAGGAGGGTGTAACACTAAGATTGCAGCACCTGTCAGGTTGTGTATTAAATTTAGTCTTGTTTTCTTGAATACCCAGCATGATATGGAGTCTGCCGTGGCTCAGCCTCTTCTTCCCTGCAGGCCTTAAGCAGGGTCTGCTTCCACTGATTGTCAAGGCTGCTCCACCCTTCACACAGTCTAGTCAAAAAAGCCCCTCCATTATGGGTAGTTCTGATGGAGGTCCTCGCAGTGGAGTGCGGTTTTCGGGTGCCTTCCGACCAGTTTCCTCCAGTCATGTGGTGTGGGGATTCTCACTGATTGTAGGGCCTTTTGTTAGGTCTCGCTGAGACAGCGAAAGCTGTCTCTTTGAGACATTTTGTAAGTGGGTTTTCAAAAGTGCTACCCACATGGTTTTGCTGGCCTAGAGCTTGAGTGCACAATGGCGTGCACGTGCACAGCTGCTCCTCTGCTCCTTGCATTCCCCCCTCCCTTCTCACCCAGCCCTTTGATGCTCTGCTCTCACTTCCCTCCTCCCGCATGCTGTCTAGTTAGTTTTGCTTCAGTAACGAGTGAGGCAGTATTGTATTTATAGAGTTTTGATTTTGTGTGCTTTTTTTTGTTCACACCAGCTTTCTTTAGCTATATTTTAGTTGTGAGCGAGGCAGTATTGCATTACAGCGTTTTTCTTTTTTAATGCTCCATGACTCCCATCTGGGCTGTTACAGATGCGATAATAGTCCGCAGAAAATAACATCTTGTCAGATGCCCTCGGACGCAAAGAACAGAAATCAATAGCAGGTCTTTGTGGCTGGGTCTGAAAACCAGAGATCTGGCCCAGGAAACACCACTGATCACCGCTGCCAAGGTGCGAGCTGGAGGGGTTGCTGCTGCCTCGGGTCACAGCATGGACATGGCAATCCGAGCTGGCAGCTGCAGCCTGCCCTGGAATGTTTGCAAGCACAACAAATGTCCCTCTCATCCCACTGCCACCCCTCAGAGAAGCGCTTTATTTATGGCTTCATGTAAGTTTACTTCCTGCTTCTTCCCAGGCAGCCTGCATGCACAGGGTTTTGCATCAGCTGGGCCCCCACGGAAGCAGGTAACCCGAGCTGTGCCTAAAACGAAGGATAGAAAATGTTAAGCTTGTAGGCACTGAATTCCTGCTGCTCATAAAAAGCCACCCGCGATTGACGGCAGAGTAAACAAACCCTCGCACATGTTTAAAAACTGACAGAAGCGTGCATTTTTAATCTAGGTTTATTTATTTATTTTTGGCAACTTTATACAGCGCGGACATGGCCCAAATGTATCAAATTGCTTTACAACATAAAATGATGGGACAAATTTTTGCAAAACCAGGAGACATATAATTTTGTAGCAAAATACTTACGAGACCTCTCGTAAAATAGCAAGAGTTCATGAGTGTGCTTTTGTAAGATGCTTTACGTTTTTCACAACCCCGGTTAGGTATCCATGGCGCTACATGTTTTTCTCTTCCCCAAGAAGTCCCTGTTAAGTGCTCCGGTGTGTTTATCCAGCTTGTACAGATCTGGAATACTTCTTCAAAGACACACAGGGATAACGAAAATGGCACTGGCCAACTTTTGAACAGATAATTTCACATAACATGATGTAACAGGACTTTTGACTTCCAAGATATAACAGGAAGTGATATCGCTCAACCTTTGACCCCTGGTGTCAATTTTTAGGTCTCGCCTGACCCAGCGCATGCGCTGGTCTGGCAAGACATTTTGTGAGGGCTCAAAAGTGCTACCGCTGTAGCCTAGAGCTACAGTGCATGTGCACGGGCGCGTGCGCCTCACTTTCGCAGCAGCACAGCCGCTTTGATGTTCTCCGCTTTTTTTTCCTGTTTATTACTTCTATGTAGTAATGGTGGCACCCATGCGCCGCCATTAATACAGAGCAGTAATAAACAGAAACAAGCATTAGCATAGCCAATAGGTCTCGCTTTTGGGACCTTACAAGTATTTAGTTATGCAACTGTTGCATGGCTAAACACTTACAAGGTCCCAAAAGCGAGACCTATTGGCTATGCCAATGCTTGTTTCTCTCGCCCGCAGGTCGCATTGCGATCGAACCTGGCAGGTCCCGTTTCTCCTCAATCATGGTAGTGCGTGTGTGCCTCCACTTCCCAGCTCCGATTTCGTGCTGTGCATGGGCTAGGGCCACCAGCCCCACGCTGGCTGGCGCTGTAACGCAGATGGTTGCTGCTGGATTTAAATTTCCACTATACCTGTGCTGTAGGGGGACATCTGGCATGTGTGCAATTTCAGGACTGTGTAAAAATTCAGGACAAAGGGTCAAAATTCAGAACAAAACTTCGGGACAAAAGGTACGTTTTACAGACACACATCAGACGAGGCCGTACAATAGTATATAATTAAGCCCATCCATATTCAACCATTTGCAACCCTATCCATCCACCCTCTCACTCATCCATCATCCAACCTTTCACCCTATCCATCGGTACACTTATCCATCCACTCTTCCACCAATCCATCCATCCAGCCTATTAGCCTTTCACCCATTCAGCAATCTGTTCACTTACTCACCCATCCACCCAGGCACTCATCCTTCCACCCATTCACCCTTTCAGTCATCCATCCTTTCTCTCATTTGACCCTTTCACTTAGCCATCCTTCATTCCACCATCCATCTACTTATCCACTCATGAATCTATCCATTGATCTATCACTCATCCATCCTTTCTCTCATCCATCCTTTCACTCCTCCACTCATTAATCAATCCTTTTGTCCCTCTACTCATCTGTCCATCCATTCACCCTTTCACTAATCAATTAATCCATCCATCATTTCACTCATCCAGCCACCATTTTACCCATCCATCTACCCTTCCACCCATATATCCATCTATTTACCTTTTCTCTCATTTGTCCTTGCACTCACTCATCCACCCTTTCTCTCATTATCAGCCATTCACCCTTTCACTAATCTATCTAGTCATCCACCCATCCCTTAACTTACACACTTGCCCACCTTTTCAAATTATGAGCTAAGCCTTTGTCGGCAGAGTTGCAGACAGAAGAGGCCCATCAAGAATATCACCCTTGCTGTAGTTCCTAAAGCAAGGGGTTGGATTCACTATGTCCCTGCACATAGGCAACCTGAAAAAGTTGAAGTCATGAGTCATGCATGATGCACAGTGCCAGGCCATGAGGTGACTGTGACATGGTGTTTCCAGTGCTTTAAGTGGGATGAAAAAACGAGGGGGGTTCTCTCCAAAGGGGGTGTTTGATGTAATTAACGGTGTGGCTTAAAACACCCAAGCTAAAAAAATCTGTGCTTAGTATAGTGTACTGCCCAACTGGCATTTTGCCTCTTCTGCCATTGTATCCAGATATAGGATACAACAAGTAATGTTACATCTGCAACAAGCCAGAACTATTGGCTTTGTCAATGGTTAGTTGCATAAAATAAAAAAAAGCAGCAATCATGGCTTCCTTGAATATTGAAAATGCGTCCGTTCTAAAAGGACGAGACTGAACTCTAGCCCCTTAACATTTCACCAGCTTATTCTCTTGAACTGGATTCTCACCTAGCAGCATTGTCCTTTTGGCACATTTCTGCCACCTGACAGAATGCCCTGCCCTAGACCGAGGCTGGGGAGGCCCACCACAGGCTTCAACAGCCCAGACTGGGCCATTGTCATTCTGTATGTGGCAATCGGCCACATACAGAATGAACAAGCATTTACAATGCAATGGTCTCGGCAATATTATAGGTAGAGCTATTGGTATTGCTCATTATTTTTTTTATCATTTTAGTATCCCTAAATAAATGGCATTGTCATTTCTATTGGCATTAGCTTTTTTTTGCATATGTGATACCTATTGCATTAGCAGAGAGAGAGAGTGAGGTAGTGTGAGAGAGAGAATGAGGTATTGAAATAGAGAGTGAGGTAGTGACAGAGTGAGGTAGATAGAGTGAGGTAGTGAGATGGAGAGCCCTAATGAACACTTCTCACCGGGTGGCGAGCTCTGGAAAGGAAAAGCATATTTAAAAGGCGTAGGCATCGCTGCAGGTGCCCCATAACGCCACTTACACACCCATACATACAAGGATACATACAGTCACACATCTACTCACTTGATATGTTAGAAGTAGTATCACTTGGTAGTAGTTCACCTAGTATACTAAATTAACTTTTGTAGTAGGTTAGTATATATGTTTAACACCCATAATCTCTTAAAAACACACCCCTTAATTATGTCATCAATGATGTCACTGACCATGTCATCAGTGATGTAATAAGCAGTGCATTGTGGGGTGTAAGTTATAGCTCAGGCAACTATAACTGCTGAATTTCACAGGTTTTGTACAAGTGAAATCTGAGCCCAACTATAACGTGCCTGTACCTTTTTTCAGTGTGTAGAGATATATATATATTTTCATATTCTCAGTTAGGGGACTCCTGCTCCTTGAGATGCAGCTAAGTCCCAACGCGTTTCGGCTGTAGCCTTGATCACGGTTCAAGAGGAGTCAGCCTGCTAACCATGCAAATTTAAAAAGCCAATAACACAACATAAAGAAAGCACTATAGACCACGCAATTGGGGAACCAGGTTAGTCTTGGCATCGGCTCAATGTCCTGTGATTCTATGCAAATCACTTATTCTTCCTGTGCCTACCAAACATGAATGTGTCCTTGTGTAATGTTACTGGTGCTCATCGCATACAGCACTCCAACACTTCTGCATCAAATTCGCGCTATATAAAACTGTAAAAAAACAAATTTTTCAGTGCATTTGTGTGTAAGTACACTAATCTGAATAATTTACATAGCACCTAATGCAAACTGGATAATGTGGCTTTTAATATTATGTCTATTACTAAACCTTATGACCCTTAGACTAACTAAATATTGACTCTAAACCAGCGGGGTTTCAAAGTGATGCCTAGCAGGTTACATGAGCACATAAATAACGGAGGTATGTTACAAAGATTGTAACTTACGACCAGCAGGTGAAATGAGGATATCTGCAGCAAACGTATTAACCCACTGTGCCGCATTACATGAAATTTAAATCTGTCACTTACACGTTCTGCTTTGCCGAAGGCACATTAACCTTTTATTCTAGTGGGCACATTAACTTTTTATTCTATTTTATGATTCATATTGTGACCCGGGAATGCTTTATTATCACATTTTTTTTGTTGCCGTGTTTTGGGGACAGAGTATTATTGCTGCTGTCATTCACTCCACGCATCACGGCGCTGCATTTAATGACTCCACTCCCCATGACTCCACCTCCTTCTAATTCGACTTTAGAGTAAATATTCCATTTCCAGCAAAGCCAATAGGCCTGTTTTTAATGTACCGATGCAGGCAGCATTAGAATATTAGAGTGAGACTACAGAGGGAAGCCAGTAGGGGTGGATAGAGAGGATTATTGTTGTAAAGTAATCCCTCATGCAGTTCAATACATCGATTGGCATGGTAGAGGTAGGAAGGATACACCCAATCAGCCACTCGCATTAGGTGAGACGGAAATACTTTACTGAGCGGAACCAATATGCCTTATGGAGCGGTGCTGCCATGTGCGTGCCCTGCTGGCCGGCTTGGAAGCTCGTCGCCTCTCGGTCAACCAAGACAGTGGACATCTTGGTGTGTAGTCTCACCCCTGTGCCCCTCCCCAGTAATTGAATGGCCTAGTCCAACCTGTCTCTGAATCTGTGATAAGCAAAGAAGGACTACACCTATTCCATCTGGCACTGGCCTTGAAACTGTACTTCCCTTCGTGCCTGGTGTCCATCTGACATTTTCTTTTGTATTCCAGTCACACTTTCAAGATTGTGTTTAAATTGTCTCTTCTATCGGTGGCTATGAAGTATTAGACTGCAGTACGCTACACAAAGCCCTCTATGCAAATTCAGGGGCCAGGAATGTTCAAACCAGCCTCATATTGCCCCAGGCCGAAACCGGAATGGGGTAATGGCGACATGATTGGGCCACAACAGCCTGTCCTGCTCTGAAAGTAGCCGCCTAGCCTGCAGCCTCCTGGGAAATGCCAGAGTAGCAGAAGGGCCAGCCCAGCCTCGATTCGAGCCTGCAGACTGCCGGCTTTGGGCAGGTTGTATAAGTGGTTGCTTGCAGTGATTGTGGGTAAGGGGAGCACAGCAGGGCATTGGAATTTTGCATTTCTGCGGCCTCAGCGTTGTCCACGTATTTATGGCTTTACATCACTTGCAGAATTAAAAAGTGGGTAGCACAGAGGATCTCGGGGTACCAATGAAGCATCGCACACGGTGGTGTACAGCAACAGAGTGTACCTACTCCCCTTTCAGTTGCTGATTGCTGTGTGCAGGCGTTAAACTAGCACTAATAAGGTGATGGATTTGCACACTGTTACTATGTTAGACAAAATAGTGAAGCAATATTGCCACAGATATGACTAAGCCACACAATTGTCCTTTTCTTGCTGCATAACTTAATCTACACCGCCTTAATCTACGATGCCTCATAATTCGGTCCTCCGATGCTGCATAATTCTAGCGGCCCCGGGTATAAGTGGGCATCAGGACGTGTAAGTGCCTTGGTTTTGGTTGTTCAGTACCTGCCCTCGCCTGGCGTCCCTGGATCTGTGCTGACTTTGCCCCCCTGCTGGATCACGCAGGAGGGGATGTTTGCTGCTCGCAGTTCAGGCGTGTTGGGTTCAGCAGGAAACAACATGCCTGTTTTAGGGCCCTGGGCAGGAAGCCCTCGTTAGTGACTCGGCAGCCCGGCCATCAACGATTAGTGGTAGCATACATCCTTGTAAGAATACAAACAATCTCTTTCAGTCTTAAAACTTTAAGAGCACGTTTTTCCCTCGAAGCCATAAAAGGGTTTTCTTTCATCGACTCTGTTCACCGTCTGTAATCAGACACGCGGAATTAAGACTGGCGACATTTCCTTGTTAATGCACAACACAACAACTGCGCCACAACCTACGTGAGGAGAATGAAAGCAGCAACAACAAACGGCCCGTGGATGCGGCGCTCGCAGACGTAAGACAGCCGAACAGGGGAACCAAGAGCAGGGGGAGAGGACGCCATGAACACCACCGCCTTTCTCCGAGGAAAAACAAAAGAGAACAGCAAGGAACACGCCCCCGAATCTGAAAAAGACGGAGCCTATTTGGAGGGACGGCTCTCTCCTCCAATGGCTGGCCTCCGTTTAGGAAGCCAGCCAATGGAGGAGAGGCAAAAAGAGGCGGGCTAAGGAGCCACTCTCAAACATTAAATCTCCGACTTCCGGTTCTGCCTTCGGCAGACCGGACGGTCCTCTACCTAAAAAGGGCAGGATGGGGCTGCTCTTGTGCTCCGTAGAGTGTGAGGTGCCCCTATTAGGGAGTTGTGGCTTCATGCAGGGAACAGTTCTGTTCCCTGCAAGGCCCGAAATTACGGACAAAAGGCGTCCGTAAAAGGGATCCTCATGGACCACGGACGTGAGGTCCAATTTGCAGATGGTCTGAAATTTACAGATGGTTGCTCACCCTTCTCCAGATTCCCTCACTACCATGCTCCAACAGTGTCCCTCCTCTCCCATGTCTCGTATTTCCTGTTTTAGTGCTGTGTAGTCTCGGATCCTTTTACATCTCAAATACATTACTTGGAGACCATGGATCAGACTTGTGTAAATCCATGCAGAGAATGTTACATAAGACAAAGGACTACACGATGAAGCCGTGACCAGTTATACATACTGTTAGGCAGTATAGTTTAAAACTGGCTGCGTGGTTTGGAGCCCCACAAACTCATCATTTAAAACACCGTCGTTGTGTTGAAAATACTAACTTATTTCTACTCAAATGAATCCTTTTTTAGCAACATTAGGATAATGCCTGGAGAAATCATAACGCACTAACTTATGCCTTGCATGTGCAGCTTGTTTGTATGCAGCGGAGTTAATAGCTCTTATGTTAGGAATTTTACTTTTAAACTGCAAGTAACAAAAGCAGTAACCCATTGAACTATCTACATTATATGCACTTGTGTGATCTGCATGTGGCACGTACTTTGCATATTAACGCTCTGCACATTACCATTGCCTTGGGACCAGTTCCAGAATGCAGAAGTACATGGATAGGCATTGGATACAGTGCAAAGATCTATTTGATCACATTACATCATTGGAAAACTTTATTTTATTTTATTGGTTGGTTTAAAAAATGCTCCAATCTCATTGAAAACAATACGATCCCCCCTCCCCCCCCCCCCCCCCCCCTCCAGGGATGCTGTCTCCCTCAGCAACATGCCATAAGGGAGTTTGCTGTGTAAGTGTGGCCCACCATCCCATGTTGGTGGGCTGCCATCTAACCCCTCCCCCAAAACACCAGCTGGGTTATCTCGGTGAGTGTAGTGGGAATTGTACCTCCATATAGCATTGCAAGGATTTGGGGAAGTCCAGTCTACTCAATTCCAGTTTGTCAGCTGGATTCGACCAACCGCCTTGCTGCCATTTGTTTAATGACCAGTAGATTTTATGCCAGATAGTATAAGTAGAGGTTGGATGTGCCCAACCCACCATCATAGGGGGCCTGCTGACCAGTCCAAAATGCTAGTCAAGGTTGTGAGTTATGCCAGAGAAATGCTATCGTAGTCCATCTCGCAAAACAAGTGGTGAGGAATCTGGTGGGGAAAGATTGGCAGGAGATAGAGGAATTTGCAGCAGTCTCATTTTGTTTAATGCTATTCTCCCCATTCAGTGCAGAGGGATCGCTTGCCATCTTTCAAGATCTGCCGTACTCTTGCGAACCAGCAGGATGACATCAAGGGACCATGCCAGTTCAGGATGCAGGGCCATCCACTCACACAGGTATTGTAATCTGCGATAACCGATGGGAATGTTCGTCTGCCAATTAGTACAGGCTCAGGAGGGTGCCAGAGGGACCAATGCAGATTTGGGTGCATTGACTTGTAGACCCAAGGCCTCCAAAGACTTGTAGAATCCAAAGATGCCCGGTGCCACTGTAGGCTGGGTCTGTTGGGTATAAAAGGACATCTGCATATAGGGCAATGCAGTCCTCATGCCAGTGTAACCCTTCCCACCCCCGAATCTGTGCTTTGTATGAGCCTTGCTAAGAGTTCAATTGCAAGTGCAAAAGGGTTGTGGATAGGGGGCATCCTTGACCGGTTCCTTGCTGTGTGGGGAATCCAGCAGACACTGCTGTTTACATGGACTCTGGCAGTAGGATTAGTGTACAGAACCCTACCCAGGTTCCAGAAATGGATTCCAAAATGTTTTCTCAAGTACCCTGGCCAAATACCCCCAGTCCACAGTATTGAATGCTTTTTCAAATAGTATTAAAAGAAGGGCCAGTGGATGCAGCAAGAGGTGGCGATGTGCAAGTGCCACTTTAAGGCATCACAAGCCATGTCTTGTGCTTTGCACAGGCATAAAGTTGCACTGATCAGAATGGATTAAGACCAAAAGACCTGCCGGAGCCACAAGGCAAAAATTGCAGCAAAGATTTTCACCTCCCCATTGATAAGGGAGATGAGTCGCTAGTCTGCACAGGAAACCGAGGGGGTGGGGGAGGTCGTGATCCAGCCTTCAATGCCTTTATAAGATCCAGGAGGCAGCAGGCAAGTATGTCCTATTCAGCATAGAATTCAGTAGGGTACCCGGCTGGATGTTTTGCCTGCCGCCATCAATGAGAACCTCACCAATCTCTTCCAAAGTAATAGGAGTACACTATGTTCAGCAGCTGAATCGGGCCAGTGCTCCCATGCAGGAGAGGTGCCTCCATTTTACCCGCTGGGAGTGGAGAGGGCGTGTAGAGACGAATGGTAATCTGCAAACGCTTGGGCAATGTCTGAGGAGGTGTGATATGCATGGCCTGCATCTGCTATAATTCCTGGGATGACCCTACTTGCTAAAGGCCGGGAAGCCAGCGCAATAGTTACCCATTTTTGTCCCTACCCCTAGACGGGGGCCATCATGGCCCACCAAATTTGCAATGCTGCTTCTAGAGTGGAGGGGAATCTACTCCTGGACTAGCACGTTGCCTTCCAGCACCTCCAGCAGAGCCACGGGCAAGTTGTCTTTCCAGTTGGGAGCGCTTCAGCCTCCAATTATGTGACACAACAGTACTGCTTACATTGTGCTTCTCGAATATTTTTGGCATGACCTTGCAGTGTGGCCTTGCATACCGCCCAGAGGATACCCGGTGATCTCATCGACCCATACTTAAGCTGGAAAGTCTTTCCTTTCCCACTGCCCAAGTATGTCTTATCTTGGCAATACCAAGCATTAAGCCGCCACATTGGTCAGCTGAGTGTATCTGGGTCCTTTATTTGAAGTGGCATTGGAGTGTGGTTGGAAAGTCCACATTGGTGTATCTGAATGTGGGAAACTAGAGCATCTGGAGCTGGTGTTAAAATCGTTAATGCTCATCGACGTGTGATGTGCAGCTGCAGTGTGTACTGCTGCTGCCTTGGGTTCCAGATATTGCACAGACCTAGTGTGGTTACCCAGTTCTGCAATGATCGAGCTCGAGTGGCATGGGGCCTGTGGAATCCATTGGGGTTGATCCAGGACTGCAGTAAAAACCCGTACCTATAATGGTAAGGCGGAAGCCCTGCAACATCAACGAGTTTTCAGGAAGGAGTCTAATGCCACTGGAGGGGCGTAAATCCATGATTTAAGGACTCTCCTTCTAAAGAGCCTGCAAGGGTGAGATACTGGCCTTGGATCGGAGTGGGTCCAGGTCACCACCATGGGGAAAAAAGTAGCTTACAAGGGATGATGGGCCCTGTCCTGCGAGAAACTGACCCTTGGTCCTCAGCAGGCGAGTCTCTTGAAGCATTCAAATAGAGGGAAGAAAGCGGGGAGTGTAGCGCAGCATGGCAATGCTTTAACTTTTTCCAGGAGACCACTGACTTTCCGCAATATTACACTGTACAGAGTCATGGTAGGGCTTTCGGTGTCAATGTGGACTTAAGCAGGGAACCCACTGGTCTTGTGCACCAAGGAGGGCAGAGCTTTACTGGAGAAGAGTCTAAAGTGTACGATGCCTGTTGCCATTTACATATCGGGTCAATGCAACAATGGAAGGAAGAAATAAGACCTAAATGGATAATAAAACAGTAACATACATGCAAGAAGCATCTGTTGCCCTATTAACAGGAACCCAAACTATATAGAACTAAGTAAGAAAACGAAGCAAGAAAATTTGATCGGGTGTGGTATGGTGGACCCCTCTTGTTAGTAGGATCAATACAGCATGACACGCACAACTGTGCATATTCAGGACACTTAACAATAGTGTTCAGGAACCTCAACTCTCCATTACAGATCCAGCCATGGACCGTGTCAATTGGTGAGGGAGTTTGGCTCAAGTGTTCTGTGGCGGGGGTTTCTCCCTGCGGGGCCCTCCTGTCTGACAGGATTTCAGACAAATTGGATTGCTGAACTCCAACGGAGGGGAGTGACCTGGTCCCAGCATTACACCTGGGTGGGAGCAGCTGCAGGTCTGCCTCAGACGTCAGATCGTTTGCTGCCCAGTGGCCAAGGCCTGCTGGGTAAATGAGGACTATTGGAAATGTGTGGCTCGGTTGCCCTCTCTGCAAGCCAGTCCTAGGCAGTTTAGGGATATAAAAAAAATGGGATCTACCTTCCTGGATAATGAGATGAGCAGGGAACGTCCGGAGATCTGAGATTTTGCTTAACAGCTTAATGCAACCCATGTTTAGCCTGGACTTCCCAGGTATAGTTGGAAGATTAATATTTTGATAGTGGACTTCTTTATGGGACATGGCCTCCCTCAGGATGCAGTCTCTGTACTTAAAGTGGAAGAGTCTCACTATCTTGGGATGTCTTGTATCAAAACCCGAGCACAACCATCATATCATATGTAGATATATTATCCACAAAATATAGACAGAATAGTTCCAAGAATTATTGCAGTTTAATTATCTTCTCTTTTTTCTTTCTCTTTCGTTGGTCCAGCAAACACGTGTTTCGTTGCCCGGGAGTGCCCGCGACTTCCTCAGGGTAAGGCGGTGAATACGATTCAGGACAGTAACCTTAGGACCAGTCCTATTTCCGTCCTGGCCACCCAAGCAGGGAATATGGTGTATCAGTCTGGAAAGCATATATGGTGAAAATCCGTAAATTGTAACTTCCGTATTCAGCTTCAATAATCTTAGTTACGCTAACGTGAGTGCACGTCTAAATCACGGTCCTCGGTCTGGCTGCGAAGTCTTGGGATGTCTGCAGACCTCTTGAGGAGACTTGGGGGGGCAGATCTGTGTGCCCCTCCACAACAAACTAGGCTGTGGTAAATAATTTAATTACCGGGACTTAATTTGATACAGAAACATAATAAAATAGCTCAGTAAATAAGAGGCAGAATCCGTGGTATTAGAGGTTCGGAATGGGCTTTATTCCAATGGTCGATTATAATCGGTTGCTCCAGGTTCCATCACCACGAAGGTTCAGGAAGTGAAGTACATACGTTATTGACAATCAATTACTTTTATACAATAAGCATTACAGTGAAGCAAATACAAGAGGCGTAACAATTGATAGTGGAGATAATATATTCATACGTGGCAAAGATAGGCGTAACTGGGTGTGTTTAAAGAACGTCATCAGATGTGATGTCATAAGAGGGTGGTTACATGAAAGAATTTCGCAATGTCAGCAGAAATACTTGGCAGAAATGCGCGCGCAGCAGCATGACGTGTGATTGACGTGCAGCTAGGGGGTGAAGGGGACTTGACATTTAGCTCTACATGTGGCGACAAATGTCTGGAGGGTCAAGTCAACCTAATCCCAAATCATATCTAACATCCTATGTTTAAAGAACTATGTTATCCAAAAGAGAGGCCTTCTTGGAGTAGAATCTTATTCTATACTGACTATACTGACTGTTAGTGCGTGTACAAGCGTCTAAGTGTCTATGCTAGATGCAAGGGCAGGAATCTTCCATGGTAACAGTGCTATGAATTACTTGCATAAAGACAGAGAAGCCGGGCCTTTGCTCGGTAGCTGGCAGAATGTTTACTTAAGCTACTAGACAGGAATGCATTGGGCAGGGAGCGGAGCAGATAATTTCCGAAGGTGAAATACAGTTCTTGGCAGGCAGCAAGCTGATGTCAGGCATCGTGAGCCGCGCAGAGGATGAGACAAAGTTCATGGTCACAGATGCAGGCTCGGACTGGAGCTTCAGAGACAGAAAGCAAGAAAAGCTTGATGACAGAATCAGGGCCTACTTGCCTGGACTGTAAAATGGCATAAGTGAACCATATAAAGGCGGTGGCCTTTCGTACTTAGGAATGGAATATCCGGCCCATTCATGGCGGATCTGAAAGAGGACATGTTAACGGTGGACGCACATGTATTTGCGTCTTCATAACTGGAACTGGAGGAAACATACATGTACTTGTAACATGCACATAGAACCGTTGGGGTCCAAGATAGGGGACATAACTGATCATAAAAATCCATATTTCCACACTTTGGCACCTAGGATTTAATCCATTCTTCCAGAAACCTGTATGGGTCAGAATCCTGTCCTCTGAATACCACAAAGCGCCGGTTATTGCGTCTTGACAGGTTTTTGGTATCTTCAGCGCGATAAAGTTCCTGTGAGGGTTCGGAGGTGGGCCACTTTGGCTTTGAGGTCGGGACCTCATCTTCCACTGTGGAGAAATGGCACTCTGCTGCCACAATGCAACTGGTGGCATTATGCAGGTCCTGGTGAAGTGCCACATCTAGGCAGACATCACCAATCTTGGTTTCAAAAGCAGCCCATGAGGGATGTATGGCCTGGAGGATCTTAAGAACACCTTCGATTTTGACGCATTTGTCTAATCTCCTCCAGCTTCGGTTGTCTGTGTTGTGTATTAGTTGCTACACAGTTAAACGAGGGGGATGGCTGGTGGCTTCGTGGGTCTCTTCCCCCATTTCCCTCTGGTAACAAAACTATAATCTAGGCAGCTCTCAATTACCCTAGTGGAGTCGCACAGCCAAGTTGACAGCCCTGCAAACTTTTCTGCCCACATTGGGCCAAACCAGGAAGCAGTGGCAAAGGAACCAGTTCTGCAGGAGCCCAGTGGGTTGCAGCCACTATACTCATTGGAGGGGAGGGCAGCAACAGAGGTGAGCTCCAGCTAGTTGTGCCCCAAAGCCTTGGACACAGGATGCGGCGTCAGTGGTAGCATAGCCAGCCTGATTTGTGTCCATCAGAATGGAGGTACTAAAGAGGGTCCCACTCCTAAAGAACACAGGTCTATGGGCCACAAATCCCATGAAGTCAGATTGGACTGCTCAGACTGGAGCTCTACCAGTCACAGGCAGGAAAAGTTGGAACATCTACACACCTCCACCCCTACACTCCCCGTACTGGTTTCATTGCAATCTGCTCTGGCCCAGCAGGATGGAAACGCAGCAGGTGAGACCCACTGAAGAACTCGGTTAAATTGGTTGCAGCGTCCTATGGGTGGTGCCCAGCAGGCTGTCTAGCAGAGAAAGGGGCAACAGCACCAGAAGATCAGCAAGAGTCGCTGGGCTAGTCTCCTGCTGCCGTGGCCAAGCATGTGCAGGATCTGCAGGTTCCATACTCCAGGGAAAGCAGCATACAACAGAGGGCTCAGTGCAGGTTGTTTGCCCTACGCCTGCAATGATAGCCTGTGAGGGGTTTCCCAGGCCACAACAGTGCAGCAGGCTGGTCTGCCCACCCAGTGGTCTGTAAACCCCTACATATGGCTGCGCTTGGTGGAGTGCTGGTAATACGAATCCTCCAGAAGTCTGCTCACATTCTCCTGCTACAGCTGCTTCTCCTGTGGTGCACCACATTTGCCCCAGCTGCGACTGCATTGCTCAGTGTCCAGTCGGGGTCACCATCTTGTAGGCCATAAGCACCCACTGCACGGAAAACAGGAATTCCTGCATCGACCACATTGATGAAGGGCTCTGGTTTACTGGTGCATCTACAGGAGGCTGCTGCGGTCCTTTGCTGATCTAGATATGGTGCTGGGTTCTGCTGGCAGTAAAGGCAGATGACCGAGGGGTACGGAGCCCTCTTAGAGTGCAACTGCCATCGTGATGCCTCAAGCCACACTCCAAAATCCTAATTTCTAAAAAAGCTTGTTGTGAGCAATAGTAACAGCACGTCTGCCAATGCCTACCATTAAATTGCCAAAACTAAAGCTTGGGATCCAAAGGCACTCCACTCACCTAAAATAATTTTCAGGCATCATGTGACTTTGGTGTGATTTGTTTGGTTGACCAAAGTGTTATAATTTCAGCATCTGGTAAAGCCTGACAAACTTTCTAATTTGACAAAGCAAAAGCGAACCCAACCTTCTTTCCTGCTCTTGCACGCCTACAACACAACCCCAGCGTTTTAAGGTTAGTTAACTGATGCCATGTATTTAACATTGTAATTAAGGGATATGTATGTGGTCTACATGCTGGGTGCCATCCATATCAATTTAAGGGATTGAACTGTGTAATGATTAAAAAATTGACTGAGGGCTCTACTGAAGACTATGAATTGCTTCTCGGATAACTTGTGTAAGCCTTCTGCTCCAACATAATTCCAATGTTTGACTTTCTGTTCCCCCTTTTAATTTCAAACATTCTACCTTCAGTGGATGGAATGTAATAGCCTTATAGCCAAGCTGCCTCTGGCTGTACTGGTTGTGAAAAGGCCCTATCCTTGCCTTACTATTGGCCCTCACCTGTGGCTCGATGCTGAAGGCACTGAATCAGACAATCTGCAACCAGAATGGCATACAGAGGCAGCAGGCTATATGGCTATATTTTTAAGACCTATTGTGCAAAGGGGAGCTGTTGGAAATTGTGTTAATGCACAAGATATGTATTTACAGACATTTGATGTTTTTGCACTAAACATTATTCATTGTATTTTGATTGACAGGTAACTTTAATATTGATAAGACACCATGAATACAGCAGAGCAGCTACTTGCAAGGCCATTCATTGGACTGAGACGTAAAGAGAAACTAATTGTAAAACAATTAGGACCTGACCAGCCGGACCTAAAACTTGAACGAAGATACAAGATGGAGTGAAGACTTATTCTCAAACACTTGGTACACACATTGATTGGGCTACGGGGTGTACTTTAACATTTTGTTCTGCTTGCTGTTTGACATTCCTTGGACAAAAAGAGTAACAGACTTAAAGCATTTGTCGGATAAAATAAAGAAACCTGTATACAAGAATCCATATGGAAAAGTTGAGACTGGTGATGTTGGAAGACGTACAGATTGAAGCCCACATAAGAGGCGCGTGCATCAAATCAAAGGAACACACCAGCAGTTGATAGGCCCATACTGTCAAAGAAATGATTGCATTCGTTTCTGTGGTGCTTATGAACTGGCATTACAAGGGCATGCTGAATCTGAAAATGTTCCTCAAATCCTGGTATATTCAGAGGCCTTGTGAATTTAATAGCCAGCACAGACAGTGAAATTATAGCATATTAAGCAAGTGCTACAGTCTTTAAGAGCACCTCTAAAACTACACAAAATTGAGTGTATCCTAGAGATTGTAAGAAGCTATATGCATATAACAAATACTTTGTGGTTTTTCAGGCTTACTCCCACTGAGCCCACTAAATCAGTCTGTATTCTTCTTTTGGTACCTTGACTATGACAGTGAAGTTGTGGAGAGGGTCTATGGTTTCAGACATTTAAGAGACTGTAGTGCAGAAATCATTACTTTAGCTATACTACATGAACTGAGTGAGTTTTCCAGAGTAGCCTCAAACGTATTGCACAACGCTATGACGGTGCTTCAGTAATTAATGGAATCTTTGGGAGTACAAAAACTAGTTGTGTGCCCCACTGCCCAATATATGCACTGGTATGATCAACAATTTAAATCTTTTATGCAACCAGCTGTAGCAAAGTTGAGGCACACTTTCTTTTTGGATATAAGAGGCGGTCCTGTCCCCCCTACCCTACTGAACAGAAGTATTCAGGAAATTGAGGCCAAAAGGCTTCCAGGGGTCACCCTCAGCTCACTGGAACTTTTACATACGTTCAAATAACCTAATATAGGGTCGAGTTTGAGATGTTTTCACACCATAGAAACCAATTTTGAATCCAAGTCCGAATGAGGCCCATGGCTTTGCTAGAACAAAAGACCGTTTTAGTTCTTTCTGTTATTTCATGAAATGTATCATGTCAACATATCATACAACCAGTTACAAAAATTAGAAATGGATACTATCTTTGTGCCAAGAGCTACTGGTCTGTCACCAGCATGAACAAAGCCAGAAGGGATTGGCTATTTAGTCAGCAGGCTGCCACTAGATTCTTATTCCTCAAACCGCAGGAAAAACAGCAGTCTGGTCCAAACTGCAAAGGAGATAGGACACTAATTGTGCATGCACAGGAACGTTTTTCTTTTACAAAGCATTTGTGGAGTGCCACATTGCTGCAAAATGATACTTCCTTCCCAAAGCAAGCACTGAATGAGGCTGTGGTAGTTTATCCTATGATCAACAAATAGGATCAGAAAAACAAGTTAACTGTACTTGATGCATATGTATTGGGAGGCCACTGGTGCCATTTCTTTGCTCTTTCATTCAGAAACTTAATATGGAAAAGTTACTTACAGAGATTGTGGCTTTACTAAAAAAAAGTCACTGCCATACCTATGACAACAGCAGAGGCTGAATACTTTTTCCATTTTAAACCGAATTAACACATTCCTGAGGAACACCATCATTGAGGAAAGACTGAATTCTTTAGTAATGCTCTCTATAGAGACCTTGTTAAAAGAAACCCTGGGGCATATATACAAGAATTGGAGAACTATAACCAACGCTAGTTAGCGGGAGTTTTTTTTTTTTTATTGCAGTGTACCCTGGAAAACTATTGCCATGTTAGGGGTGTATTTACAACACACTGCTAAATGGGGATAGTTTCTCTTACAAGGTGAACTTTCCCACGTTAAGAACAGAACATTTTTCATGTTAGGCTGAAGAAAAACACTATAAAACACCCGCTTTGTAGCCCAAAAACAAAAAAAAAAAACATGGAGGAAGCTGGATCCACTATCTAAGCAAACCCCCTCCCCCCCCCCCCCCCCCCAAACACCCAGGAGGACCAGTCAGAGACCCAGGGGAAAGGCAAGGCGAAGAGAAGGAAGACACAGTTCAGTCAGCAGAAAAACCAGGTACTAATTGCGGAGGTGACAGGAGAACCGTTTTTTGTCAGCTCCGAGTCATTGAGAACAAAAAATGCAATATGGCAATCCATCGCAGCCAAGGTGAATGCGGTCTTGAGAGTTGAGGAGGACCACAGATGACTGCAAGAAGTGCTGGCGGCATGCGAAACGCAAGACCAAGGCGAAACTTGCAGCCAATCTCAAAGCAGCAATGCAGACTGGAGGTGGGAGTCCAGCGCCACAGGAGATACTGGATGCGCTGGAGGACAGATGTCTGCTGTCATCAGCAAAGAGCTGGAGGTCTAGGACAGGATACTGCTGACCAGACACCAGCAACAGGGTGAGTAACAACCGGGGACTGGGGTGGATTGGCCCAATGGCACTCGTGCCCAATTAAATATCTCGGTGCACACCCACAATGACTGTGGATCATGTCCCGGATACCCTTGTCCCTGGTGGCATAGTCACCTCACCCTACTCGACCAATACATTGCAAGACAAATATTGGTGGGCTCACAGACTTGGAAATGTGCATAGAAAAGTAACCCAAATCTAGTCCAAGATTCACATCCGACCACAAAATAAGGGCAACATGAAATGGCAAAGGGCACATTGACTGGAGATGCGGCAGGGTGTCAAACTGTCCCCCTTTCTAACACCACGCATCTGCATGTGCCTGTGTGGCTGAGTCGTGTGCAAGAATGTGCATCAAGGGGTACCTTACTGCACATACACAAGTGTGGTTCGATTGTGCATTCAGACTCCAATTACTTTGGGGCAAATCTTGGGGATACATTGAATTCTTACAGGGGACACAAGGTCGCAGATGTAACAAGGTGGTTTTGCCTGTTTGCCCTTTATGCACAGTTCACCTTTGGCTGTAAATAGGTGAACTTTGTATTAAAGTAATCTTTATTGCTTGATTACTTAAAATCATTGCAATTGCAACAACTTCACATCTCAATCTTAAACTAGATTAATCAGTAAATTCATTATGAGCAAAACCTCTTCCCATCACATAAAATAAGAAACAGTCCTATACATACAATTTTAAAACCTATCAAAATAAAATCCAATCACATAACCTCAATTACAGAATAATATTGC
The DNA here is from genome assembly GCF_964204655.1 of Triturus cristatus. NCBI lineage: Eukaryota > Metazoa > Chordata > Amphibia > Caudata > Salamandridae > Triturus > Triturus cristatus. The sequence goes on from NC_140585.1 coordinate 502,322,415, forward strand.
ACATTTTATATTTTAAAGGTGATGGCGTGCACAGCATACTATTTCCTTGTATGTAATGGAAAGATATTCTAACGAATAACCATTAATTTCAGCTGGGAAACTTTACACATGTAATTCAAAGCATTGATGCGAGGCAAAATTACCTAAAACCAAAAGTTTCTAAAGTAAATTTCATGCACAAATTACATTTCAAAAGTGCTAATGTGCAATTATTGCAGCAACCATATCGGAGCAATAAAGTGCGTCAATGTACTGTAAAGTGCTAATATGCAATAATTACGACCATACTAGTAAAACAATAGTGAATTGCATCAATTACAGTGGTAGTGGCACATCTGAATTAACATGTCAATGTCACACTTGTAGTATTATTATAGCCTTATAGCCCGCCGTAGCGGGCTATACCGGCTGTTAATGGCCCGCTGCAGTGTTAAAGGCCCGAGCCGAAGGCGAGGGACTTTAACAACAGCAGCGGGACATTAACAGCGGTATAGCCCTGCTACGAAGGGCTATAAGGCTATTAGAACATTCTGCCACTAGAGGGCAGAATGTTCTAACAAAACGAAGCCCGTAAGGGAGCGCGAGGGGATTCAAATCCCCTCCGGCTCCCTGAAGTCTTTGTTCACAGCCAGAGCTGTGAACAAAGACAAACATTGGAATGTTGGAGCTCCGGGCTTATACCAGCCAGTATTAGCCCGGAGCGCTCCATTGTCTTCAATGGAGCTGCCAACGTTCCAATGTTCTAATAAGTAGTAAATATTATAAGCCAAATACTATTAGTCAGCACAACCATAAAAGTACTGGAGATCTACTTTATTGTATCAAACATTTTTCCAACTGCCAATACATTTTTTACCAAATGACACAATGGAGTAGATTCACGAGATCGTGACCTGATTAAGACCTGACAAGCAGATCTCGCCCAGCTCTTCAAGAAATGTGGTCTCAAAACGGTACGTCGAAGCTTAATCAACTTGGGGCACACACTATATGGAATAGTGTTTTCTGTGGCCAACCACAAAGTCTGCAGTTAGAGTGTGGCCACTGCTTGATCCACAATTGCGTGCCCTCCTTTGTTGGGTTTAATCCCATACGTAACCTTAAACTTCGCTGAGGAAAAAAACATTTGAATACGGCTGAATACGCAGGTATTGGTATGAATTAATCACATACCATGCATAATTTTTCTTTGCTAGTTCAATTTTATCGCTTCAGTTTTAATAATCTTTTTAAAAAAAATTGTAATTGAGCATTTTCAGGTCTTGCAGTGCAATTTGCAGGACGATATCTCTTAGGGAAGTTTAAAATGTAAGATCTCCATTTAGCCGCGTAGACAGACTTGTCTATTTCTTGCCATGAAATGTTCCCTAAGGATGCTGGTACTGATGACAATGCGTTCCATGCGTTTTTAAAAAAAAGCTCCTTTTGATACCAGGCTCTCTGGAGACCAAACTCCATTCTTATTCCTGCTTGACACACTGATTTGGCAATCCCAAAAGTTGCTTTGAAGACCTTGACAACCAATAGGTCAAGCATCTTCAAATATTTCCCTCTAATAATGGGAGAACCATATATGAGGGTTGGTTGTAATTTGGCTTTAATTACTTTTAAGAATAAAATCATATGATTGGCAGTTCAGTAACTTTTTTTTAAGACATTTAAAAGCGTTTCAAGGTCACAGCCTTGGCCCTTTTAGATCCTTAAGATGAAATTTAAAAGACAGTTGTCAAACGCCACCCCAAGGTATCTATACGTCTTAAGTGTCAATTATACCTGCTCTGGCCTTCCAGGTATTAAACTTCTGTTTTGCTACACCAATTTTCATCACTTTGGTTTTTTTTACATTCAATTAAAGGCCGTTCTGTTGGGTGTAGTCATCAAAGGCGTTTAAGTCTTTGTAGGCCGATAGGAGTATGACTCACGAGGATGGTGTCATCGGCATACTGGAGGTAACTAATTTTCTCCCCCCTCTCCTCCCCAGACCCCTCCTCCCCCCCCCCCCCCCCCCCCCCAATCCTAGGAACATGCCCATTAACAACATCCAAATGTTGGGAAAGATCTGATGAGAATAAATTAGACAGGGGGCAAGGACACAACCCTGCTTTAGGCCGTTATATGTTCTTATTTTCCTTGATAAGGAATTGCCATCACCCAACTTAACTTGAACCCAAGTATCGGTATACAAAAGAACGAGAGCCTTCAACAGTTTCCTTGAAATGCCCGATCCACCAATATTTTCCATAACAGGTTTCGTGGCACAGAGTCGAAGACTGCCTTAAGATCAATAAAAGCAATGTATACATTTTGTTTATTTATGACAGCCCTCTCCACAAGTAAGGTTAAAGCCAGCAGATTTGTGATAGTAGATTGTCCTTCCTGGAAACCAGTCTGATTAAATGGAATAATGCCCTCCTGCGTCGCCCAATCTTCCAATTCTATCGAGTAGAAGCAAACACCTTTGCATCGATATCAGTAAGCGATATTAATCCATAGTTAGCAGGGTTGGCCACTGGGCCGCTCTTCTAAATAGGTTGCGGTATGCTGCTTTGCCAAGATTCTGGGACCATTCCCAGATTTAGCACTTCCCGAATAGACTATGCATAATGCCAGCCCACATGTCACCATTAGCACGAAACAGGGCATTGGGTAACCCAGTGGGTCCGGGGGCACCATTTGCTCGAAGCCTACTTAGCAGGGTCAATACTTGACCACAACTTGGGATTTCCAGGTCAAGATTTGGATCAAAGCTGGGGTCGATAAGATGGTCAATGGAATTCAAATCCAGGCACACTCCATTCCCCACATTGGTTGATAAAATATTCTCCACACATCCATCTAATGTATCAATAGGATTTTCCCTCTGGCCCGGTGAACCATACAAATTAGCTATAAACGTTACCTAACTGGATTCTGATATATTTACAGAAAAAGCCCTACAGCCTCCCCTTTCAAGCTTATTAATAACCGCAGAAATATTTTTTGCATTGTTTTGCTTTGAGGCGGAAAATAAGCCATTCCATAACCCAGTTTGGTGTTTAAGTTTAGCTTTCCAGACTTGTTTATTAGGTCTTAAGTTCCTTCAAATATTCTCTATAAACAGAATAGGACTGGCAATCTGTGCATATGCTGCCCGAACAGCTCTGTTAAGTAATTTCCTTAACTGTTGTAGTTTGGCGGGAAACCATATTTTGAGTATTTACATGAGTATTAATTTTCCTAGTCTTTCCGGCTACAAATTTCCCACAAGGGACCTTGTAATAAAGTTCCATTTATTAATCATATTCATAACTCCCTGGGCTCCCAAGTCACATTCCTTTAGTAATACCTGAGCGGTTTGTATAATTTCCTCCTCTTTGGCTAAATGCCAAACCAGCCTCTTCAGGTTATATGCAGAATGGGCTATATTGGGAAGATAATTTGTTTTAGTGATACTTCATAAGATTACGTTTTACAACCTCAGGGTTGTGATCACTTTCTGGCTGGCCGATTTACCTTATAGTCAGACATATTTGATCTCAGGATGTCTGATACAAATGTGCAATCAATGTGCAATCAATGATTGAACCATGTTTAGAATTCTTAAACATTGGAGTAAACCTAGATTTTTCTTTTAACTGGCTGACTCCAGCCTCCGACATAATGTCACAGCGTTCTTTTGCCAGACCTTCAGACTTGGTTACAATCTGAGAACCGGCTTAGTTGCAAATTAAAATCACCTGATACTATTAAACCAGCATCAGGGTGTTGATCTATTAATGTGGTCAGCACATCCCGCAAGATGTATAACTGTGCAGACTTGTGTTTACTGGCACTCAGATACACGTTAACAATTATACGATCAGTGGTATTTACCACAAGACATTGTAGCCAACCCAGATTGAAATCTACCATATCCACAACTAGGTTTAAGTCTGCCGCAATGTAACATGCCAATCCACATTTAGCACGGCCATATATTTTGGTTTTCACTGCTGGTATACTATAGTCGTTAAATCCAAACAAAGGGGTCATCTGTTCACACCATGTTTCTTGGAATAATAGTATTGCAAATTAATTTAAAAATATTTTATCTGGGTCTGACAAATGGAGCAATCGTGGACATTCCAGGAGCATAGACTTATTTCATTTAAATTACCATCCATAGCTCTGGTTATTCAATTACTGTCTCCACAGGAAACCTTTGCCAATGATGAAGGCCGCCAAGGCCAGTCCTCCATTCTCACATTTTTGGGTAGCCACTCGCAGAGCCTACTCTGTTTGGGAATTGGTGATCAACAGCCCAGAACTGCAAGATCGATTTGTTTAATGGGCCTGCTGCTGTAAGTACAGGATTAAGCTTGTTACTTTCTACTGGTTTGCAACCTTTATCCGCCTTAAGGGCCAGTACTTTCAAGATCCGAGGATATTGTACACTAGCCCAAATCTCAACCTTAATTCCATATTCCATAAAATACAAACTTGATTCTAAGATCTTAGTAACAATATCGTTAGAGGACCAAGTTGTAATAGTGGACTCCAAGAGTTGGGCTGTACCTGTTTAAACTGAACTGACTCCAAATCAGTGGATTTAATAAACTCTAAATTGGGGATAGTAGAAAGAATTTTCAGGAGTAAACACAGATTAAGACTATCATAGGGCCCCTGGGATTCATACAGGGGATGCATTACTAGCTTGGTGTCCCCATTTCTACAGTTATGATCCTGTCTACCACACAGAGTTCAATATAAGCAAATTACTATATTTTGGTAAAGCAGATTTAGAAGATATTTGTAAAAGAGACTGAGTATTAACAGATTCTAACAGAGCTACAGTACGTAACCGCTTCAGGGTAGCTTTAGGCAAACCCCTGTGGTTTATTGTCCAACCTAGACACCCCTTCATCATTGGAAACTCCCAAATCCAATCTTATTGTACCATCAGGTTTAAGAACATCATTACCATTTGCAAATCCCTTATTATTACTTATTGGAACCGGCAATACTATAGTGGAATCCATCTGCCATGACAACCCGGGGTACATTTTTTTTTAACTGATTTAAATATAGGATAATCCTTAAGTTTTGATGCTGTAGCTACTAAGGCAGCTGACCTCCTGGCCTTCTGCGCTTTCCGCAGCCTTTTCCTTGAACGTTTAGATAATGGGACAATTGCTTAGACTATCCACAGAGCTTGAGCACTGTGGTTTAGCAGTAATCAGTGATTTGCCATACTTGGTTCCATGCAAGACCTGGCCATCCTCTACTTGTACATCCGAACACAAGCTGACCTCAGACTCCCTTTCTACTTCTCTAGAAATCCAGAGTTATCACAACCCACCTTTGTCACAACTTCTTGCTGCATCTTATTTTCACAATATACGGTATCGCCCCCTTTCTTGGTACAAACCGAACAGCGACCCAAAACAGGATACCTTACTGTTTTAACTTTCACAAGGGACCCTACAATTTCTGGGAGATCACATTTTATCCAAAATGTGAGACCATGTGCATCTTATCAATTGGTCATTAACCTCAGTCTGGGCCTTCACCACCAATCCTGTCAGGTTTTGAGTCCATACTGGCCACATAGAGTGCTAAAGTATTTAGATCCACCTGAATTTCAAGTTTATTTGAGTGGAAATCAAGTGCACTTTTTATAACATTCATTGTATTTAGCAAACTTTCCATACACCAATATCATCGTCACTTTTATTCATTATAGTATGTGCATCAACATTGGGTAAAACATCATATTTGTCCAGGAATTAAAGGTCAGCAGTGTTCAGTGAATGGTCAGGCTTACCAGGAATAAGATCAACCGGATTCAGTGAAGTATCAACTTGACCTAAAATATGAGCACCCTGATGGTTATTTGTAATTTCATTTTTTTACAGGAATTAAAATTGCATGATCATCCGGAGCCTGTTCATCACATTGTTAGACCAAATATGCCTAATATATTATCATTTGTTATCTCAAATAGGTGATCCTGGTTTCCCACTTTTCTCGTCCACCCCAAAAGCAGGCATCCTAGGTATCAAAAGGCCTTGTAACACTTTGTTAACCTGCACTTCCCTCATACATACAAGAGGCATCCGTGTCATTCAAGGTCATGGAGCAGCTTGAAAAGTCCAGGAAAGTGTCCGCTGTCTGGTCAACTTTAGCACCAAGCTGCGTCATCATTTTGATTGTCCCCACCTTTATATACTCGTTGGTTGGGACAGGATGAACTTGTGCATTAACTACCATTTTGTACGGCGATTTCTTTTCACAGAAGATATGTTCTGGTTTAATTTGACTAGTTGTATTGATTGTATAGAGCTGAATACTGGTTTCCACTATCTCTCAACTCCTCCGGGGGGGAGGTGGGGGGGGGGGGCGGTATGGTCGGTAGGGTCCTCAAGTGCGGCTAGATCTGTTGTCGAAATTACAAATACAGGGGGCAGTTCAGCATCCCCATTGTATTAGTTTTGAACACCCTTCTGTATAAAGAAATCCTTAATACTTTCCCCTCCTCCAGAGTGGGTTACTACTTTGCCCCACAGTCCTCAAGGCAACACCCGGGTTTGTTCTTATCCCATTTTTGCCCAATACACACTCGTTGGTAGACTCATTTGCCTCCTGGGTATTCTTTTTGGAGCGAGTTAGCATTTTCCTGGCAACTCTTCGCATTTTTTGTAACTGTTCTTGAAATGATAGTTGCACTTGACCCCTTATGCAACCAGATCTCATATTGCAGCCAACAATCACCAATAAAACACACTGGGCGAGCGTAAGACTTGAATTAACGTATATCCAGTGAGTTCACTCAATCAGTCAACTCTTAGGAAATTCTGCCACTACTTTTCAGGGGGTTTAATAGTCTGGTAATTCTGACAAAATGGTAAGTGAATGGGTTATGGTCTGGTTAATCTGAAGTAAAGTAATGGGTGACAATAACTGATGTATATTGTGAAATTGGCAGCAGGCAGACAAGCAAACACACAAGCCAGCGAGCGTTTTGAATGTTTTACCAATTTATACTTCCACTTTAATGTGGAAGCAGCTATGAGGCAGACCCGATGCAGATGTAAGGCAGAACAGTACCTACTGAGGTTGGGGACCTTGGAAGACCTTGGAAGGTTTCCTAAGTTCTGGCGTGGTCCCCTGTTTGTGGTGACACCACTTACCACAATTATCCTTGAGCCCACTGGCCACACCTGCAATTCACACCCGGTCTCAGACCACTGAGCTGCTTCTGCGGGGCAAAAAGACAGGGGGGGGTTGTTTACAGTTGCTGTTCAATCTGCTTCCCTCTGTCACCGTTCTCAGTTCTCCATTTGTCCCCTCTTCTCCACTCCGCTTTCTGCCTCTCGCTTTGTTTCTGCTGCAGCTCAACCTGCTCTGCCCACCATGGGGGGGGGGGGCAACTCAGCTGGTTGCCTCAGTCAAAGATGGTTTTACGGGCCTCCATGTAGAAGAAAGAAATCAACGGGGACCAGTGGGGGCTGGGGGCTGAGGTCCGAGAGCTGGTGAACTGAGACGTGAGGCAGCAGATCAGCGTCTTCCGTACTCACTGCAGACAGAATGTGAAGACCCGGTTCGTACTGAAGCATCAGTTGATGGAGCCAGTGTTTCTTTTTATTATAAGGTCTGATGCTTTAGATTACTTCTTCTATTCTCTTTTTCCTTAATGAGTACATTCTGACTGTATATTTTATAATGTTTGAAATGGAGCTAAGGAGCCAACAATTGGGCCTAATAGTATGAATAGGAGTTCTCTATCCAAGGGCTATGGACTAGCATTTATGACTGTTTGCTCCTTTGATTTTTAACAGGGTGGTATCTAGTAGGTAAACTGTAGGTTTATTGGCTTCATTGCACATTTCAATATGGCGGTCAATTTTTAGACTTGCAGAAGTATTTCTATATCTGACTCCAACCCAGTAGAGTCGCACCATGAGATTGAACATGGTTGCAAGACCGAACCGGATAGGTTAGCTTGGTATCTTGAGCCACTTTCCGGTACATATATAGAGGCAGTCTGACTCAAGTAAGTTGCTTTCAATACTACGTGGTGAATACGCACGGCGCATTAGCACTTTGATAGGTATGTAACGACGCGTGGGCAAAAACCTGGGGTGACTTTTAACCGAGGTTAGCAATAAGTGGATGAAGATAGTCATGAGCCACAAGGGATAAGATCAAAGCCACCATTATGCAAAAAAACATAGGTGTGGACCAAGTTAAATCTTTCGAGGTGGGTTTTGGCAGATTAGATAGATTTTTTTGCTTTTTTTCTTTCAGACCCAATTTGTGAAGGGTACTGCTGCAACTAAACCAGCTTTGAGTAAACATTTGAGGGTTTGGGACGGGCCCCCTACCTACAGGTATGTGCAGTACTTTGAGGTCGTGGGTGATGTGGGAACAACTAGTTCCGGGTTAAGGGTACAGCTTTGTATATTGAAGATTTGTGCTGTATCTTTTCAGATTATGAAAATTGAGGATATACCTAGAGATTGGAGTGTGGCAGTCTCATTGTAGCACCTCAAGAGAAGCCACAGATAAAGCAATCTCAAAATATATCGAGCAATCATCTCTATCTTCCACATAGGACAAGGTGAGAGATAGTATAGCTATAAGGATTAAAATTTTTATTGATTTTATAGTACCTCAAGGCAAAATACTTTTATTTGCATCCACATACGTCCTGGTTTTTAATTTGAGACGATGAGATAGTGGAAGGGATCACTTTCTCCATCGGGTTTGATGCTGGCTGATTCCAGCTACCTCTAAAAAGTTTAATAAGAATACAAGGTGACAAAAGGAGGACTGGGGGTGAGTCTTTTGAGCTGACTTGGAAATGCCACTTCCCTGTTTTTGAACGACCGGGACATATGGTCCAGATTCAACTGTTTTGAAAGACAGTGTGCCAGGTTACTTGAAGTGAGGTTGATGGAGAAAGTGTTTCAGGAGGGAAGTCTTGGTATGTATGCCTGACTAGTCGGCTAAAACAATGAAATATAATAATTTTAGGCCAATAGTAATTTGGATTTTATTAAAAATTTGGAATATGCTATGAAGTTAATTTATAGGTGTGATACAATTAATTGGTGTGTTTAAGATATTTTACAGTTGAACTTAATGATTTGAGGCAATTTGGATGAGTTGCATAGTGTTATCTGTATACTTGTGTTTCATCATACAGGTATTTTTATCCCGTTCTGGCAACATGTATGTTTTGAGTCCTAATACTGGTCTAGAGAGAGATGGTCTAATTGAAATTGTCTAGAGGTATACTAGTTTTCCTAGATGATATTGAACATTTTGTCAACTTATTTATGTAACATGATTTTCAAGCAAATATATTAAAGCTTTTATCATTTTAATGAATTATTCATTTTGTGTTTATTCTGTATTTGTTTTTCTAGAAGAATAAATAGATATATATTCTAAAAGTTTTCTTGTTTTGACCTTGGGTTGACTGCAGGATCCCCCTTGTGTGTATGAGGAACAAAAGATGACTGCTCTCTAAATAGCATGGACTAGAAACAATCCAAAGGAAGATTTTCTTTTCTCTTGATTATTTGAACCCTATTCCTTTGGTATAAAGGGGTTTGTTTGTTTCTATAATTGAGTGCAACCGTTCTCATTCAGGATCTTTCACTGTGAGGTGACTGAGCACCCGTGACCATTAATTTGGAAAATGTCAAAACTTGTGGATTCCCAGATCAGTTTATTCGATTAATTTACCAGAATCCACGTAATAGTACCAAGACTACCACAAATCAGTTGAACCAGGAACAACTAAGATTTTTAATTTAAAGAAAAAACTGATCCACACTCAGCTACACACTGAATCTCATTGAGTATCTAAAACCTGGAGTGATACCATTGAGCTTCAAATTAGAAATGAGCCCGGATCATTCATAGAACAAACTTATTGAAACTTGGACTCGTATTGCAAATCGTTGAAGCCACGATTGGATCATTCTTATCATAGAAACAGCACAAGAAGCGGTGATTATAGAAAAAGTATTAGAAGGGAAAATCTCCGCATTCAAAGAGGCAAAAAAGAAACTTGAACAAGAAACCAATAGCTACAGAGTATTAACATGAACCAATAAATTAAAGGAAGACGTAGGAAAGTTTAATTCGGAAGTGGTTTATCCCTATTTAGGGAAAGAATATTACAATATCAGAAGGGAACAAAGATGGGATAAGCCCAACTCTCAGTGTATTTGAGAGAAGGAAATAAAAGAATCCCCTTCTCCGAAACGTCTGGCTCTAGAAGCGAAGAGGAACATCTTCATGAACCACAGAACAGCAACCAGTCTAGATCAGGAATCTTATGGGCGGGGGTGTGGCTTGGAGCCCAGCGGAGATGGCGGTGCCGGGGTGAGGCTCCCGGACCGGAGCGAGGAAACAGCGCCTGTCTCTTCACATTTCGTCTACTTCGTGGAGACGCATGCGGGTGAATTGACGCTCGCACGGATGCTGCAACGGCAGAAGCCCTTCTGGTAATCTTTGTGGCTTTATTTGGCAATTTGAGCGCATCGGTGAAATCGCGCTATGCCGGCCGCCATTTTGGTTTTTTTCCGTTTTTTTTACCGTGGCTGACAGGACACGAGCTCACAAATGAAGTGGTCTTTCTTCATTATTTTTGCCCTTTTAAACTTCAGTTGGCTATTTTGTCTTCATGTGGGGGCGCAGCAACCTAAGTTTCCCTTATTTTTTCTGGATGTTTCGGGTTGACTAGGATGCAGCCGCCATTTTGCCTCACCTGTTAATTTTTCTGTGACTGCACCTGAACCGCCAAGGTAAGCCCTAATAATTCCAACGGATGCTTCATTTAAGTTAAGAGGTCAGCAACTTTCTATAAGCCAGTGACGCTGCAATTTAACGTTTATTTCCCCATATAGGGGGGGTCCCTGTCTCCTCACATATTGACTGCCTCATTCAGGCTTGCCAGCTATTGTCCTGCGCTGGTAACCAAATAGAATCAAGATCAACACTAGGTCCTATTGCTTATTTTTGTCCACTTTCCTTTCATTTACCTAGTCATTTCTTCTCTTGCTGCCCACCTCGCGCTTCCTACATATTTTTTGAGGTTTGGGTCTGTGTCCTACATTCTGACCATAGCGAATTTATGGGACGCACTAAAGGGACCTCCTATGCCACTTCGAAACCTAAACGCATTTTCATTAAAAATTCAAAAGTCTTTACAGAGCTTTCTCAGTTACTGCTTCAGGTCTCCTCACACCGGATTTGTCACGCAAGTATGGAACCTGCACAGGCCGTCACCGCAAGGCTAATATGAAACGTCAAAAAAAAGACCCCCCCCCCCCCGTCACCACCTAAATCGAATTCTCCGGTTTCCATGGAACTGGTGCAGGAAATACGAGCCCTCAGGCCGTTTATGGAGGAAACTAATTCCAAGTTACAAGTTCTTTCGGATAATTGGTCACAGATGGATGCCAGGCTTACAACAGTGGAACAGAATGTCTCCTCTTTTCAAGACACTACCAAATGTGTTACGTCCTTACAATCCCAGGTATCCACGTTACATAAACAAGTCAAGGACCTTGAAAATCGAAATAGAAGGAACAACCTGTGCATTTATAATCTGGCAGAGGGAGTTGAGGGTACAGATCCTGTCGCTTTCTTCAAGTCCTTCCTCCCGAAAGTTCTTCATTTGCCAGAGGTCCCCATGCTGAACATACAACATGCTCACAGGCTGGGGCGTGTTGCCTCTGCAACAGCGTCCTCACAGAAACCGAGGGGTGTCATTCTCTATTTTTTGGAGTACACTGATTTGTTAAGTTCTAGCTGCTGCTAAAGCTCGTCAACAGATTACCTGGTCAGGAGCTACATTATTCTTTGCGCAGGACTATTCCAGAGCTACGGCGTCAAGACGCAAGGCCTTTCTAGACATGAGACCGGTTCTTCGATCCATGGGAGCTAGATATGGTCTGTACCACCCATGTCTGTTCAAAGTCACCTACAACAACAAGACTACTTCCTATGAGGACCCAGTGCGTCTGCAGAGTTTCATCAATGCACACAAGATATACTTAATGGATTCTTCGAGACCCTCTTCCTCTCATGGAACTTGATTGGTTTGAAATCTCTTGTTAAGACTGTTCTCTTTTATTTTTCCCCAGTTGATTGCAGGAGTTGTTATTTATTTAGATAATTAAGTATATTGTTCCTTCTTTTCTCTTAGAAATGGCTAAATTATTTCTTACCTTTCACGATTTTTCCACAGTCTCGTTTATGTCTTGGCGTGTTTCCCCTTGGTTCCGGTTTGAGCTTCACCGCAAGGCCCGTCTGTTTCATGCTGCTCCACCTTCCCCCAACTTCTCGTTCCCTAATTGTAGGTATGTCTTTCGTTTTTTTCTTTTGTTCAGTATTTCTTTTTTCCCTTATTTTCGCTTCAGGTGTCCCTTCTATTCCTATCCAGTCTTATTTTCTGTCCTACTTATCTTCGTTCACTTTCCTACTTTCTTTCCAGCATATGGCGTCATTATCTTTCCCTCACAAATAAGTTTTGTCTATTTTTTTTCCAGCTTTTCCTCTTTTCCTCAACATTTATGCTATTTGATTCTCCTTATCTTTTATATGAGTCATTTTCCTCTCACTTTCTTTATTCTTACTCATTTACATGCAATGCTGCACTAGTGGAATGGTTATGCGTTTTACAGGTTTGGATCATTATCTTTTTAATTACTTATGTCATTGATTTATTTCATGGAACGTAAGGGGTATGAATTTGCCCATCAAAAGGCAAAGAGTTCTCACCCATTTAGCCAAGTTGAATGCTGACTTGGTGTTTTTGCAAGAGACTCATTTAACGGACATCGAGTCATCAAAACTAAAGAGGGTGGGTGGGAGAAGTTTTCTCATCCCCGGGTGATGGGAAGCGCAACGGTGTAACAATATTATGTCGCAAGTCACTTCCAATCTCATTTGTATCACAAGAATCTGATGGGGAGGGCAGATGGTTGCTTGTCAAATTGTTAAAAGGAGTACCGGCATCTCTTCTTAATGTTTACGCCCCTACTTCGGGCGAGTCCTCCTTTTGGTCTACACTAGCTCGACAGATTGCACATGCTATGGAGGACAATTTTATACTGGCAGGTGACTGTAACCAGGTTTTTGACCCATTTATTGACAGGCATTCCAGATTCCCTTTTGTCCCTACCAAACAGCACAAGTCATTTGTTCATGCCATTACCCAACACAAGCTTCTAGACGCGTGGTGTTTGTGTAACCCTGCAATCAGAGAATACACTTTTTATTCACCTACCCACCACACCAATCTAGGATTGATTATATTTTTGTGTCCCATAACATATCGCAAACACTCACACGTGCAGAGATAGGCCCTATTTTACTTTCAGACCATGCTCCCGTTGTGATTGGTATTGATATTTTACCCAAATCCTTAACCCCTCGGAGATGGCGTTTTAATAATGCGCTTCTCTTAAACCCAGACTTTACTGCTTCTTTCAATGATTTTTCTAATGAATATTTTCAACTTAATCAAACTGATTGCCTATCGTTCTCAACAATATGGGATGCATATAAGGCATCGGCAAGGGACTTTATTATCCGTTATGTTGCTAAGAAACTAAGGTCTGCTCGTTTGCATACCAAGATTCTTCTTCAAGACATCAAAGTTGGAACACTTACTACACATCACACTCAAAGGAATGTCTAGCTGCTCTTATTAATGCTAAACTGCAGTTCAATAAGAAGTCAACAGATGATGCTTCCTTGTACTTGCTGAAATCCAGTGCAAAGTTTTATGGTGGCAAGAATAAGGCCGGGAAAATACTGGCTAAATATCTAAAAGTCAAGCAAAACAAATTGAACATTGACTCGGTCTACGATAGTAATTCCAATCTAAAATTTAAGGATGAAGAAATCTTAAATGAATTCTCCCGTTTTTATCAATCTCTATATTCTTCTGAAACGCAACCCACTGATTCCCTCATGTTTCTTTTCTACTATACCAAAACTGAATCCTTCCTCTCTGGATCTATCCCCTTTGGAATCGGATGTTACGCAGCAAGAGCTGGCAGATGCGCTTCAACACCCTAAAGATAAAGCGCCTGGCCCGGATGGTTTTACTGTTGAATTTTACCTCCATTTTGCTAAGACCCTATTACCTAAATCATACCTCTTGACAGTCTTTTTGCTCCGCCAAGAAATCCTCTGGTTCCTTTTCTGAGGCGCATATTTGTCTCATTCCCAAGGAGGGTAAAGATTCCAAATTCTGTAAATTATAGACCCATTTCCCTAGTTAATATTGATTACAAAATTTTTTCCAAAGCTTTGGCTATTAGATTAGATTCTTATTTGCCAAAATTACTGGGGAAAGAGCAGTCTGGCTTCGTAAAGGGGCGTTTTATCACGGACAATACCCGCCTTCTTTTTAACATCCTGTCTAAATCGTCTCGGCTAACGCACTCCCTAGCAGCAATAGCATTGGACGCAGAGAAGGCGTTTGATAGGGTTGAGTGGACTTACTTGTTCTACACTCTTAACTGGTTCGGCTTTGGTCCTAAATTTATTTCTTTGGCTTCCCTTCTTTATTCTAATCCTCGGGCTGCAGTATGTGCTAATGGTTTAATTTCTTCTTTCTTTGACCTAGGTAGGGGAGTTCGTCAAGGGTGTCCCCTATCCCCCTTTCTGTTCAATCTTGCTTTAGAACCTTTCCTTTCTAAATTACGCCACAATCCCTGCTTACATGGCTTTCAAACTTCTAACTTTCATATTAAAATGGCAGCTTATGCTGATGATATTTTGCTTTTTGTTTCTCAACCAAGCGAATCGATTCCTGCTTTTCTAGCTGAAGTCCAAGCATACTCCTTCATCTCTGGATATAAGCTGAATAACGACAAGTGTGAGATTTTACCCCTAACCAAATTTACTTTCCAACCAGATTATAGTGACTAACTTCACATGGAGCCCCAAGCATATTAAGTACTTAGGATTGTATATCACACCTAATATTTCAGATACAGTGGCACTGTGTATGAGCAAGTGCAATCAGAAGCTTTCGGACCTGACCACTAGATGGCATCCTCTTTACTTATCTTGGTGGGGTCGTTTGGATACAATAAAAATGATGCTGTCACCTATAGTCTTGTATACTATATCTAATATGCCAGTTCCGATTCCTATTAAATCACTTAATAAAATTAACTCTATACTAGTTTCCTTTTTGTGGAATAAAAAAACGCACAGAATGTCATTGCAACGGTTAATTTGCTCCAAAGATAAAGGTGGAGTTAATTTTCCGGATTTCAGAATGTACCACCTAGCATTTCTTGTACACCAGGCATCTTTTTGGTTGCTCGAGTCTACGGGTGACTGTCCTTTATGGACCTCAATCGAATGTCTCTCTATATCTCCCTTTTCTTTTCAGGAATACCTCGCCTTTTCGCGTCCACTGCAATCTATTACGACTCCTATTATCAAACTGACTTCCAAGCTCCTCCGGCTATTGCATCCCCCTACTAAACTTACTAAAGATTTCTTCCTCCAAACACCCATTTGGCATAACAGAAATCTTCTCATTCGCAACAGGCCCTTCTATTGGAAGTCTTGGAGACAGAGGGGATTACTCTGGGTTCACCAATTATTTTCCCATTCCGACTTTTTGTCTTTTCCCTCGCTTAGCCAATCATTTAACCTCCCTCCTTCATTCATCACCAAATATAACCTTCTAAAGGAAGCTGCGATGAATGCTTTCACCCATTTACCCGGCGCATCCAGCTCTTCCAATAATTCCGATTCCCTGCTGCAATTTCACAACATGTTAGAGTACTCATAAAGCTTCTACCAGATACAGTTTCTTGCAGAACATTCACGTAACCAGGCAGAAATAAAAAATAGAGGAAGCAAAGGAACGTGATTTGGCAAACTCCTGTCTGGAAGAGTTTAAGGATTAAGATTCGTAAATCCTCTAGGGCTGCCAGTATCACACAAACATTGTTTTTTATATATAACAGGCTCTTACTAACACCACAGGCCTTGCATAAACGCTTTTCAGATGTACCGGATACATGCTGGACGTGCTCTTCCCCCAAACGCTGACCTGCTCCACATGTTTTCGTGTACACATGTAAGTGATTATTGGAAGCAAGTTTGGACTCAAATTAATCTAATTTTTGGTACTACATGTTCTTTTGCCTTCACCAATGTCTTTCTTGGCAGTCTCTCCTGCCTGGGAAAACACATTGTCCAATGTTAAGATTATCGATTTGCTAATTGCAGTCGCTTTTCAACAAATTACTGTTAATTGGAAAGATTGTACACAAATTTCCTATAGAGCATGGTGGTATGCTGTATGCCATAACCACAGATTGGATACGGCTTTTGTCTATTCCGCACATTTGGCAACAAAACGTCTGGTGTTATGGTCCCCTGTCGCTGCCCTCAAAAATTGAATTCTTTTAGTGAGCTAGAATTTATGATCGTGAGTATATGCTCGATATGACTAGAGACCTTAAAAAAAAAGGAAATGGAGGGTGGTATTTGTCAGCCAATTCCCGAACCTGAGTAACCAGGTGAAACCTAGTTAATGGAACTGGAAAATTCTAAAAAGGTCGTGAACATCGCTTAGACAAACCTTTTTGGGTTCAGGTGCAACAAATATATGGAATTCCCTGAAATACATCTAAAACCACTGATGAAAATACACAAACCACTCTTAAAAAAGCAGTAGGAAACCACAAATGTGGTAATTGCTCATTTTGCGACAATTATATAGTGACCAAGAGATTTTGTTTTAATGCGACCACCCTTACTGCTGGTTCATTAAACAACGGCCGCAGCAAAAATATGGTTTATATCTTGGTCTGCCCATGTGGCTTGGGCTACGTAGGCAAGGTGCCTTGGGAATTGAGACTCAGACTACTGGAACACATTCACGTTACAAAGAGAAAATGCACCATTTACTGATCATTACTTCAGGTTCAACCACGCTTGTGATGACTGTGGTACATTTGAGAGAAAATCAAGATTAACAAGACAGGGAAAGTAACATGAAAAAACAGAAGTGGGAACAATGGTATATGTGCAAATTGGGACACCATTACCTAAAAACACCATGACTATCTGTGGGCATAAGCCAAACACTGTAAGGGTATGTTCTCTTGGTCCACGTCTCCCCTTAAGTATGGTTTGATAGTGCATTCAGACTCATCAGTTTGGTGCAAATCTTAGGGATACATTAAATTCTTACAGGGGACACAAGGTCTCAGATGTAACAAGGTGGTTTGCCTGTTTTCCTTGTATGCAGTTCACCTTTTGGATGTTAATAGGTGAACTTGGAAGGTCTGATGCTTTAGATGCCTTCTTAAATTCTCTTTTTTGCTATTATGAGTATGTTCTACCTGTATATTTTATAACGTTTGAAATGGTGCTAAGGAGCTAACAATTAGGCCTTATAGTACGAATGAGTTCTCTACCTTAGGGCATGGACTAGCTTTTACGATGTTGGTGTTTGCAGGGGTGGTATCTAGTAGGCAAAAACTGTAGCTTTATCGGCTTCATTGCACATTTCAATATAGCTGTCAATTTATTCAGACTTGCAGAAGTACTTCTATGTCTGACTCCAACCTGGTAGAGTCACACCATGCAGGACCTCCGCTGAGGTTAACGAGTATGCCGATTGAACATGGTTAAAAGACAGGATAGGTGAGCTTTGTATCTTGAACTGTCTTCTGGTACATATATAGAGGCAGTCTGACTCAAGTAAGTTGCTTCCAATACTATGCGGCGAACACGCACAGCGCATTAGCACTTTGATAGGTATGTAACCCGATGCATGGGCAAAAACCAGGGGTGACTTAAGAGGTTAGCAATAAGTGGAGGAGGATTAGGCTTTTGAGTAATGAGCCACAAGAGGGATAAGTTCAAAGCCACCATTATGCAAAAAACCTAGGCGTGGACCATGGGCTAAGTTAAATCTTTCGAGGTGGGATTTGGGGGAGTGGATATATATATTTTTTTTCTACTGTTTCTCTTGGTTTTTTTCAGACCCAATTTATGAAGGGTACTGCTGCAACTAAACCAGCTTGTGCCACACGAGGTTTGGGATGGGCCCCCCTACCTACTGGTATGTGAAGTACTTTAGATTGAGGGTGATGTGGGAACAACTAGTTCCGGGCGAAGGGTACAGCATTGTAGATTGAAGGTTTGTGCTATCTCTTCAGATTATGAAAACTGAGGATTTACCTAGAGATTGGAGGGTGGCAGCCTCATTGTAGCGCCTCAAAAGAGAAGCCACAATTAAAGGAATCTAAATATATCTAGCCATCTCTTATATATAGAACGAGGTGAGATAGTATCAGAAGGTCGTAGTTTACAATAATTTAAACTAGAAGGAAAAATTGTAATTGATTTATAGTACCTCAAGGCAAATTAAATTTATCTGCATTGACGGATACTTCCTGACTTTTAACCTAGGAGGAGATAGTGGAAGGGATTACCATCTCCACATTGGTTTTGATGATACTGGCAGATTCCAACTACCTCTAAAAAGTGTAATTAAGAATACGAGGTGACAAATGGAGCATGAGGGTGAGTCTTTTTAACTGACTTGTATACTGCTTCTGTGTTTGAACGACAGTTGAACCTGCACAATATGTTCCGGTTTTGAAAGACCGTGTGCCAGGTTACATGAAGAGTGAGGTTGATGGAGTGACTATGGGATTCAGGAGGGGAGTCTTGGTATGTATGCCCGACTAGTCTGCTAAAACCACGAAATATAATTTTAAGCCAATAGTAATTTGGATTTTATTAAAAATGTGGAATTAACTATGAAGTTCATTTATATCTATAGGTGTGATGCAATTAATTGGTGTGTTTAAGATATTTTACTGCTGAGCTTACTGAATTGAGACAATTTGGATGAGTTACATAGTGTTATATCTGTATACTTGTGTTTCATCATACAGATAGTTTTATCCCTTTCTGGCAACATGTATGTTTTGAGTCACACTTCTGGTCTTGAGAAAGATGGTCTAATTGAAATTTTCCATCGAAACGCATAGATGCCCTTCTACATAATCCGTGTAATGATGAACTACAGATAACAAAGAGGGCACATATTATCGAGTTCCATTTTCTATTGTGAGGAACACGGATGTGTATCTTTTTATGACAAATTGTACGGTCTTTTGTGTGTATTCTCCTGTGCTTTTTTGATGTTTGTCCCTGTATATGAATTGTCTAGAGGTATATTATTTGTGTTGCCTTAGTTGGTATTGATAACATTGTCTCATCTTATTTATATAACGTGATTTTCAAGCAGAATGTTTTTAAAACTCATTTATCAGTTTTTAATGAATGATTAAATTTGTTTTTTCTGCATTTGTTTTTAACAAGTGCAGCGCACATGGAAACAGAAATTAGCACATCCTTGCCAATCTGCCTAAAGGGGGTCCCTCCCCACACAACAGTTCTCGCATGAAACCCATGCACATATGCACTACCCAGCAAAGTTGACTGAGCCACACTGACAAGTAACAGTGCATGATAAATTGCATGCCTGCACCCTAAGCATTTGTAACATGGTGCAGGCCATGGTCAGTAGAGGAGTGTGGAGTTCATCCTTAAAGGAGCAGGTCAAACTCAGACACTGCCTCTTGTACATACAACCCCTGATGTAAAGAAGACATCTGCTGCCAAGCGATGCACAAGTGTCCCAACTATGATTAACCCCATATTTATTCCAACTTGCAACATCTCATCATTGTAAATGCACACAAGTGAAAGGCTCACTGGCTGAAAGGGATAAGTGGCAGTAAAACCAAAGCTGCAGGGTGACTCTCACAATGCAGTGCACAGACACATAAATCTGAGCTTTCACTACAATGTGGTACAAACTAGATCACTTCTAAACAGAGGACACAACTGGTGCCGCTTGTGTATAGAAATTGACCATTCATATTTGACATAGCTCTAAACTGTGATTATGTACAATATCACATCCATGATGTTGTACAAATCACTATCAGGCATTGCCTCCTAAACAGTCAGAATAGACATCGCCATGCAGTCTGCTTGTAAAATCACCAATGCATGATCATACTTGAAACACATTTAACTGCATCTTCCCTTTACATTGCAGAGAGAGAAACATCACCTCCTGTACAGCAGCCTGTCCCACTTCACTGAAGAAGGAATGAGGAACTTGCCACCATCAACCAGGACACTCGCCAACAGCTGCCTTACTCATTTAGCACACCATCTCCGGAAGCAAGGCCAATCAGATGCGTTGTGGAAACTCCATCCCCTGCACAAACCACCCACCAGAAAGCACCTACCTCCACAGCCATCTCCGAGGACCTTAAGCACCCCCTTCTGGCATTTCAATGCCGTGCAGTAGAGGTCCAGCAAGAGATGGCTGGTCTGGGCAGGGTTGTCAGCCTGTGGCCAAACTTGATGCCGTACGTGGGTGTCTGAGTCCCATTCGGGACCACCTACAGAACATCAGACACCTACAGTCCAGTCCTCTCCATGCTATATGACATTCCATGGCTGACATTGCTGGAGTTATGACTCAGACAAGAACAACTGTCCAGTTAGAGTGGCTCCAGCGATTGTCAGCCAGGAGTTGGCCTGCATGCGAATGATAATGGAGCAGATGCAAGCGGAACAAATGGCTGCCAAGTCTGCACACCGAGACGTAGCTAGAATCTTCCATGCCCTGGAGCTGATCATCACTGCATCAAGGTTTGGCATAGATGAATGCTGCTGCTGCTACATCTCCGCCCCTGATGTGTCAGTGCCTCACAATGCTGCAGCCAATCTACCACCATGCACATGTGAGTCACATGACCCATCCGAGCACTAACATGTGGATGAATCTGCATTACTGCAAAGAAGAAAGTGGTAGCATCCTCTGTGCGAAATTGACTTTTTTGCCTTGGATCAGTGCTTAGCATCATGCCCTGAAACATCAGCTTCCACTGTCCCAGATTCACTCTGACACTCACCTTGTACCTCAGTATGGACAGCCATGATTTGTGTTCCCATTGACCCTGCTGACTGAACTCAACGTCTTCCTCAGGACATGTCACTTGTGCAGTACTCTCAGGCCCTCCCCTGGGCATCTCTGGAATGTGGGGCTTGTTTGAGCCAAGTACTGGCCCAGTCTCCCAACAGACAATGCGCAATAAAATAAAAATTTAAGTTACACAGGTGTGTGGTCAATGACCATTCAAGTATAGAAGTCTGTAAAAATGTTGGGTCAGTGAATCCATCAAAATGTACACCAAGGGACATATGAGAAATGTCCATGTTTAACTGTGTCCCAGATAGGCAGTGAGATGACTGGGTATGTGTGAACTAGCTGTGCCTTCATTGCTCAAATACACCAGTCTAGCAAGATCTCAATTTAGTCCTACGTACATGATGGAAATAGGCATGTGTGCATATATGTCCAAGTCAGTCGCATGCCACAAGTAGTGTCTCCCTTCACCATTGCTACTAAGTCTCACTTGGCAGATCTACTCACTCTACGGGATGGACAAAGCTTGTTGTGATGGGGCTTGTTGCATTCCAAGATGGAGCACACCAGATTCACATGGATGATGAATCGTTGGGGCATATGTCTACCAGCTGCTATTGGAACAACAATGCCTGCTTCAGTGAAGTGGTGTTGGCAATAGGGGCTTATTCCATAGTGCAAGACTTCAGTCAGCCCCTTCCTGTGGCCTAACAATGCCTCATAATTAAGGAACCCTCTCATGCTGTGAGCGGATAGGGCAATGTGTCTAGGGATGTGTAGTGCACTGTCAGCATATATTTAGATGCTCTACCACCGTTTCAAGGGTGGCATCACTATGAGCAAATGCCAAAAGTAGCAGCTTGGAGAAGTGGCTATGACACTGGCCCGACAGGGAGCAATGCTACATTCCCCTCCTATGTGTAGCAGAACTGTGGGCTTGATTCGCAAAAGTAATCTGAGCCAAAATCCTCACTTTAACCTTTCGGTATTCACAAAAGGCTTTTAGGAGTAGTAGAGTTAAGATTCCTAACTTTACTACTCCTAAATGCCTTTTGTGAATACCGTAAGTCGTATAGTTAGGATTTTCTCTCAGATCCCTTTTGTGAATCAGGCCTATTCTGCCATAGGCCGTGCACATTTGATCTGCAAAATGACAACATTCTGCATGGGCAGGAGGTTGAGCCTCCATGAAGAGGAACATTCAATTTAAATGATGCTGACACACTTGCATTATGCATCAAGTGTGCCGATGTCTGTGCATGGCAGATGGAATTGGCGCCAGGCTCATGTGATATGCAGGGGGTGGACGGAACTTGTGGTACCCGGCGCATACATCCATCTTCATGCGCATACATCCATCTTCATGATGGATGAGAGTTGCAATGTCAAATATCTGCTCAAGCCCATGTCCCTACGTCCATGTTTTCCATTTAACTCAGAAACAAAAGGTCAGTGAAACATGGGAGCCTACACTTTAAGGTAACTGTTGGAAGTTAGAAAGTGACCTGGACAATTAAATGTTGAATCCAGGATCAGTAACAACATGCTGGGGAGACTGACATGACAGTGCATGGCATGTGACCTGTAGTGTCACAACCAAATGAGACTGCCAGTGTCAAATGATGGTGCTGTGACATACTCTGATGGTGACATGTACAAGGAATTGGAGGAGGGAGGCATTAGCCCTCTGGGTGTAGCGCCTTGCTCATCCTCTTCTGTAACAGTGCTGCATCATATGTACAATGAGGTACAGCCCTGCATGCCCCCCCCCCCCGTGACAGCATGAAGTTCATCAATTCAGTGCTAACACAGGTACCTGTGCACAAGTGTCTGTGTGCAGGGGAGGCTTGTTTATGTGTAAGAAGGTTACCCTTCCTACACATGAGCAATCCTGGAACAGCCATACTTGCATTTGTGCTGCAACAAGCAGCACACATGGAAACACGTTAGGTGGCTGAACACTGACTTGTACATGAGGCGCAGGCCCTGTTTCCACCACACCTTAACAATGGGTAACGCGGTACTGGCGTGAGGTGGAAACGTAGTTTATTAAAATTTTATAAATCTGCAATTCTTACTCCGCTGACAATTTTACAATGCATTCCCCAAAGTAACGCCCCCCCCTGGAGTCCTAATGGTAATTGTGTTATAATGCGTTTTAACGAATAGTATTGTTGAGGCCTGCTATGTTATCTATGATATATAGAGCGCACCAGACGGCGGTTTCTTGGCGCTGAGGAAGGACTGCGGCAGTTACAAAATAAAGAGTGGGTTTTCAATTGTATAGCTGGGTGAATAGCCAGGTCTTAAGTAATTTCCTGAACTTGGTATGGATTCGGTGGAACGCAGATTTGGGGGAGGGAGTTCCAGAACTGGGGGGGCCAAGGTCATATATCTAAGACCTCCATGTTTTTTTCATTTAAAAGAATGGGAGAACAGCAAGATTTTTTTTTTGAAGAGCGTAGGTCGCGAGAGGGAATGTACCATGGTATATTGGAGGTGATGAAAGCGGGCCCGTGTCCTGAAAGGGCTTTAGAGATGATACAGCCCAAGTTAAATATACAGCGTTGGGAGTAAAGGAAGCCAATGAAGGCTTCTCACCGACTAACTCACATGTTGATGTTTAGGCTGACCAAAGATAAGCCTGGTGGCCTGATTCTGGACTAGTTGCAGCCGATGTAACTGGTAGGCTGGTATGCCAGCATACAGAGCGTTGGCGTAGTCAATACGTGAGATGACCAAGGCAAGAACCACTTGGGTCACAGCTGCGGTGGAAAGGAATCTTCTAATTTTCCGAATTCTACGGAGGTGGAAAAAACACGCAGAGACCACTGAGCTAACCTGAGCCTTTATGGTTAAATCATGGCTGATAATTCCCAGACTTTTTACTGAGCTGACTGGAAGGGGGGGGGGTGGGGACTTCCTAGCGATGGTGGCCAAAAGTTGGGATTCCAGGGATTAGCCCACCCGCCAGTAAGAATCTGCTCAGTTTTGTCTGGGTTTAGCTTAAGTTGGTTGGTGTTCATCCAATTCCCTGATGAAATTCATAGTAGATTGGAAGCTGGACACAGATGATACAGAAGTGTTGATGTTAAATATCAACTGAAGGTCGTCAGTGTATAAAGACTACGACCTCTCTTTTACACAAAACCAAAGGAAGTATATACAAATTGAAGAGTAAAGGTGAAAGGGATGAGCCCTGCGGGTCTCCACAAGTCAATTTTGTTTGCTCTGCCATAAAGCTGGCCAGGCGTACTGTTTGGGAGCGATTGCTAAGAAAGGAAGTAGTCCATTTCAAAGCCAGACCCTGGATCCCTGCGTGACCGACGCGGTTGATCAGAAGATGGTAATTGACTGTGTCGAAGGCAGCCGACCGGTCAAGAAGCACCAGGGCCCCCCTTCTCAGTTCATCCATCACTGCCAAGATAACCGTCTCGGTGGAGTGTTCAGGTCTGAAGCCTGCCTTGTGGGAATCCATGTAGTGAGTCTTTTATATGAAAGAGCTAAAACAGGTGGCGTCATGAGCTTCTAAGACCTTACTTAGCAAGGAGATGGGGCGGTAACTACCAGGTGTTAGTGGGTCGAGGCTGGGTTTCTTAAGAATGGGGACAACGTCTGCCATCTTAAATAGATTGGTGACAGTCCCTTGAGCAAGGGATTTGTTAAGAAGCAATAAAGGAGGATCGGGACTGTGCGAGAATTTCCCGAAGTATATAGGGAGGACAGCTGTCCATTGGGGAGCCAGACCCAACTTTATTGAGTGGGGCGAGGAGGGTATCCCTAGTAATAGGTGGAATATGATCAAAGAGCACAGAGTTCATACAAAAGAGTTGGGGAACCAGAGGTGTAATAGATTTAGGGATGCTGGCTTTGATGGTATCCATGTTATCAATAAAAAAGGTATTGAGCGTGTCCCATAAAGATTGTGATGGGACAGGTTTAGCAATGACTGTCTAGTTTGGAAAGTTCATCCACTATAGAGAAAATATCCTTCGCTTTATTGGTGAACTTAATATTTTAGCCGAAAAGTATTCTGCCTTAGTTTGAAGGATACTTGTTTTGTAATCTCTTAACAGAGACACAAAAATAGCCTTTTGATTAGGACAGTAGTCCTGTCGCCATTTGCATTCTGCTTGCCTCAAGGCTAGTTTCTTTACAAATCTGCCGAAAACCAAAGTTGGGCATCGTGAGGCCTCTTTGTTTTAACTTTTCCTCAGTAGTACTAATCTATCTCTGGCAGAGTCTAGCCAGATATTAATATTTTCTGCTTGTGTGGGGGGAGACTCCTCTGAACCACCAGGGCTGAAACAGAGAACTGAGTTCATCAATATCTGCTTGACTCCAATTTCTGGCCATAAAATTGCTAGGCAGGGGGACGTGGTCTAGACGGACATTAGGGATAAGAAAGGTGAGAAGGTAGTGGTCAGACCATGTACCTGGAAGAACCTGTAGATGAGAGATTTCCAGATTGGCACTCCAAACCTGGTCTAAGGTATGCCCTTTGGCATGGGTGGCTACCTTTGTGTTGGATACAATTAATTCCTACTGAGAGTTCAGCAAGTTCGATGGAGCAAAGACTTTCTTGTGGGTCGTTAGGCCAGAAGTTGAAGTTGCCACTGATCAAAATTTGAGCGTTGTTGATGAACACCTCTGCAATCATATCGCCCAACAACTGGGGGAATGTAGGCATATGGTGTGGAGGTCTGTAAAATAAGGCACAAATGAATGGAGAGAGAGATGGGACTTCAATTTTAGTAGGAGACTGTCAACTAAGGGAATACCTAAGGTGATTAGTGAAGTAAATTTATGTTTCTGGTGAACTATCGCTGCAATCCCTCCTCCTGCTTTGCCCGCAGGTCTATTTGCCTGGAGGATGTAGTAATGGCCAGGGAGTGCCGCAAGGATATCGGGGGCAGAATCCACTGTCAGCCAAGTTTCGGAGAGGAGGAGGATATTGGGTTTAGAAGAGTCCAAAAGACAGAAAATCTCAAGTTGATGTTTCACCATCGAGCATGTGTTAAGATAATACACTGAAAGTCCCCCCCGACCTCTGATGTGTAAACATAGTTGGTGGTGGCTGGCTTTGGTCGTTAAAAGTCGGCTCTTGGTCTGAGACTTTGGGTGGGCTATCAGAGAGGGGGTTCCCATAGGACAGAATTCCAAGTGTATCTAATATAGCCTTGGTATGAGAGCAAATAGGCCAAGTCCCTTGCAATGATTTAAGGTCTGGTGCAGAATAGGTTACAAAACGGGCATAATGTGTGGCCCCTGGTCCTGTACGGGCGCAGACTGGCTTGCCTTTGGTGCGTCCGCTGCGCTTGAGCAATGGCATGAAATTAAATAGAAGGTTGAGACTCCACCCCCTCTGGTCTCCAACTCGGAAGAGGGGAAAATGATTGTAGCGTTACCAATACTCCCTCCACTCAAGCGGTATAAGGACCCAAGGTGGACCGGGGAGCAGCGCGGCACAATGCACAAGATTCAGAACATCAAACTACAATTTTAAAAAGGTAATAATCTTCAATTGTACTCTGTTAAAAAGTCGCTATATCAGAAAGCGCTATAAGGACACAAGTGAAAGCGGTGCACTCAGCTGCGTCCGCCTGTGTTGTAAAATATATTGCGCAGAAATAACTGCAGAGCAAAAGCATGCGGGGTAAATGCATGCAGAGTAATGTCACACATTCGGTGAGAAGGGCTTGTACATTTGCCCCTGAGTCTACCAGGGGAAATGACCCCTAAGGAGACAGCTTGGCAATACCATTGCAGTGGCAAAACATGCCAATGAGATACATAGTGCCATATTTGCTAGGTGTTTGGTGATCGTGCGATTTATATCCTTGGCTTAAAGCTACGCCCTGGTACTTCTGTGAAGCTGGTATGCAGCATACCTACAATAGTACTGTGCAGACCTGTCTGACCATGCACTGCATGAAAACCACTACCTCCATGCGCATGATCGGGCCCACTTGCACAATCATCTCAGTCAAGGATGTACATGCATTCCAGGTCTAGTCATACTCCTCAGCAACACCACTCACATGTCTCCTCTCCTATCTGTATGCTCTGTAATCCACATGCATGTGCTGTATTGACAGAACCTATAGATATCACTTGCACGGGTATCACTGACTGGGGATGTGCAAAGTTACATCAGGAAGACATATGCATTGCTCCATCTTCACTCACTGATTTGTACACATCACACTTCCTCAAAACATCACATTGGAGGCAAGGTACATGTGGTGCACACCCATACTGCATAGCTACAACGTCAATGATTTCACCCAGACATTCATCACATCGCCAATATTTAATGGCTGAACTCACCAGTGGCGTCAGGCAAGAGCTGAGCAGATACACAGCATGGTGAGTTAAAAAAAAAAATAGGATGAGATTTCCTTAAATGCAGGCATTTGTTAAAATATATTTACAGTATAACGCTAATATGTACCTGTGAGTGTAGTGTTTTGTGATACTTGGCTGCTTAATTTGCTACAACGTGACAAGAATCCATGTATGAGTGCACGTCCAAGAGTTAAATAAACATGGAAATGTACCATTTTACAGGTCCATTTATTCTAAAAGCACAAAATAAATATTGAAAAACACCAATAAAATGGCACAAAAAATAAATATGAATAAATTCATATGGAAATGTTAAAAAAAGAAATGCCATAAAACTGTGAGTCCTAAGTATGATCCAGGAGGAGATGGTCATCTTCTGCATGACCTTTTCTTTTGCCCTGGTGAATCCCACAGAAATCTGATAGTTTGACCTGCATTTAGTACAATTGATGTAAAAGCTCAGCGCTCCTTTGGGGTCGAAACAATGGTGGCCCTCCTCCTTTGAGGGGTCAGGTGGATCACAGACCACCAAGAGGGTGTTGGTTTGACAGATGTGGAACTGTCAAGACTTTTGGTAAGAAAGATAATGGCAGTTTCATCTGGGAAGAAGGTGGTGTACGGCAGATTAGCACAAAGAGCCTGAAGGTCACCTGCCACGGTGATGGCAATGAGGAACACTGTCTTGAGGGGGAGGAGTTGCAGAGGACAGCTGGGTAAAGGTTCAAAGGAGTGCACATCAAATATGTGAGTGCCAAGTTAAGGTCACACTGAGGCATGACAAAAGGAGAGGAAAGAAACCAGTGTTAGAGAAGTTTCTAAAAGTGCATCACGACCAGTGAATTAAATAAGAGAGCTGGCCTGGAAACTGCAACAAAAAAAAAAGCCCAAAGAGCTGAAAGGTAGCTTGTAATTATACCCAAAGAAAAAACTTGCCGGGCAAAAGACAATACAAACAGAACTCAAGATAATGTGGCATGGAGTGGGTCAATCTGGAGTGTGCTGCACCAAACTACAAATCTGTCCTTACGACCAGTTTTGAAGAGTGACATCTGACTGTTAAGATAACGACCACTACCTCCAGAGGAAGGTCAAAGGTGTTCAGCTGTCGCCACTGAATCTCCATGCAGGAACCTAGAGATTGCAAAGGCCCTGGATGCAGAACCCTACCCTTCTGATGTGACCGGTATTCTGGCAAGGGAAGTCTGATCGGGGGTGAAGGGGCAGATGCTGAAGCCCATGAGCTCTGGATACCATACTGATCTTCCAGGCATCAACAGTTGAGCTTGTCTACCCTGGCATTCAAAGATCCTGCCAGGTGGTTCCCACCAGGAAGCTCTTTTGATGGGCCAGCCATTTCCAGATAAATAACCCCAACAGGCACAGGGCCCGGACCAATGTTCCCTCTAATTGTTTTCCTCTATGTACGGCAGTGTATGGTCACTGTGCACTGCAACCAAGGCTAAGTGCGCTGGAAACCATACCATGCGTGTGCGCTGCAATTAACATGAATACCCCAGCCCTGCCAAGTTGCACGCATTAGGCATGGTCCACAACACCACATTAAAATGCATAAATCACTTATTTGTAGCACCTTGACAATGCCAGTGTAAAAGGAGTCAGTGACCACGAGTGTTGGAGCTGAATTAACAGCATTGCGGCAAGTGTTGGCCACATAGTGCTATAGGCGGGACACTGGAAAATCGAACGAGTCGCTTACTGCTTGTGTCATTGTTTCAAGTAAGCATTTTACGTACTGTCCGATTACACAGCTCTGATGTCATGAGGCCGAGGATGGGAAGCGTTGTACTGGGCATGTCTACCTTGGAGAGGGTTCCTGGTAAACACTGCATGCACTCACATGTAAAAGCATGTGATTTGCACACGAGCCCCCGGTAGCCCTGTCTGGCATCAGTCACTGACAGGTGTGCATTGGTGCATGAGCCCCGAGGATCCCAGGTCCAACGTGAGGGGAGGGCTCGGCCTGCGCCCACAGGCCATGCACTTGCAGCAGCTCAGGTGTGAACAGGTAACCTCGGAAAGCAGGCTTCCACCTTATGAGGAATGGATTACCAAGTCACTTGATCTTTCCCTACCTAAACGGAAAACCACCACAAAACGCTGTCATAAATCAGCTCCGTGGTACTCTGAACCCCTCAGAGCTATAAAACGTCAGTGTAGACAAGCGGAAAGGAAATGGCGCCTGGACTCTTTGCCAGAAAACAAAATCCAATACCAAAAACTACTTAAAATATATAAAGAACAAATCAAGGCCAGCAAAACAGCTTATTTCGCCAACGAAATTATCCGAGCGAAATCTAAACCCAGGGAAATTTTCCGTATCGTGAAAAGCCTCACCAAATTCCCACCCAGTCTAGATGAGACCAAGACCGCAGAACACTGCAACAACATGGCAGATTTTTTCCTGCAAAAAATTACTACCATTTATGAATCATTCCCCGCTCCTCCCAGCACCCCCTCTACCGCGAGCAATTCTGACCTGAACTCCTCCCCCACTTTGGACCACTTTGCTCTTCTTAACCTCTCAACTCTTGAGTCCTTGGCAAAAAAAGTCAAATCCGGGTCTCCGGGGGACCCAGCCCCGCCAGACATCATTATGTCAGCCTCGGCTATCACCCTGCCCGTCATAATGGACCTCCTTAACTCCTCCATTTCTACTGGCGTAGTCCCGCCACAATGGAAACAAGCCATGGTCCGAGCACTATTAAAGAAGCCCAACCTGGATCCCTCGAACCTCAGCAACTACCGCCCAATCTCTCTCCTTCCCTGGCTTAGTAAAATTCTAGAGAGACACATCAACAGCCAGTTGTTCAAATATCTCGAAAACCACCAGCTTCTTGATCCTACTCAAACGGGCTTCAGACCAAGACATGGCACCGAAACTGCGCTCCTCATGATCACCGAGGAATCCAGAAACATCCTGGACCAGGGAGGATCAGTGGCAGTGATCCTCCTTGACTTAAGCGCGGCTTTCGACACGGTCAGCCATGATATATTGCTGGACCGCATGGCAATCATCGGCATTAAGGACAATGCTTTATCTTGGTTTGAATCCTTTTTACAGGACAGATCCTTTCGGGTATTTGATGGAACATCTTCCTCTACTAGCAGACCATTAAAATGTGGAGTTCCGCAGGGCTCCTCATTGAGCCCGGCACTCTTCAACATATATATGAGGCCACTGGCTGAAGTTGTTCGTCAGTATGGAATTAAGATCATTTCATATGCTGACGACACTCAGCTAGTGGTCTCACTGGCACAGGAAGCTAACCAGACCTCGAAAGGAGGGCTGAGGAAATGCCTAGAGGAAGTCAAGGACTGGATGTCCTCCTCCTCATTAAAAATGAATGGAGACAAGACAGAGCTTATGCTCCTGGGCCCTGCCAACCCTAACTCCCTCAGCACTCTATGGCCACCCTGCCTGGGTACCCCTCCGGCCCCAAAGGACAGCATCAAGAGCCTTGGGGTGTGGCTAGACAGATCTCTGTCCTTCGGCACCCAATCCACCAAACTGGCAGCCACCTGCTTCGACCTCCTCAGAGTGTTAAGAAAGGTACTCCATCTTCTACCAATGGAGGCAAAACAAGTAGCCATTCAGGGCCTTATCCAGTCACGACTGGATTATAACAACGCCCTTTACCTCGCCGCCCCAGAGTACACGATACGGAGACTACAGACGGTGCAGAACTGTGCCGCGCGCACTTTGCTTCAGATCCCTCGACGTCAATCAGTCAAAAATGGACTGAAAAAACTGCATTGGCTACCCATTTCCCAAAGAACACAATTCAAAGCCTTATGCATTGCGCACCAGGCGTTCTGGAAAACGGGCCCTCTCATCACTCGCAACCTAGTGTCACACTACCTTCCCACTAGGAATCTGCGATCCAACCAGACCTTCACGGCCACAATCCCCAAAATAAAAAAATCCAGAACTGGCGGTAGGACTTTCACCTACAACGCCTCTAAGCTATGGAACACCCTACCCCTCCACCTAAGGAAAAATCCCAATCTTACCTCATTCAGGAAACAGCTAAAAACATTCCTCTTCAATGCTGCTCAATAACGCCCTGGCTACCTCCTCTTGTTCTGTTGGCTTCTTAGCGCTTGGACGCCCCCGGGCAGCAATCGCGCTCTATAAATCAACATACAAATACAAATACAAATACCTGTGAGGGGCCAATGTAAGGGCTCTTGCGTGCACAGGAATGATGAGGGAAATTCAGGGGTGTAAAGAAAGGTTCTACTTTAAATACAACAATATGTGCATGCACAGGAGATACCAGGGAGCTGAACATCAGGATTCGTATATGCACAGTGACATAATGCCATAGCAGACCATGGAAGGGGATACATGGCAGAACTGAAGAAGTGCATGTGCGCAGCTGTTTTCTTTGCTGTTAGTCTTCTTTATGCTGAAGGCCCAGAGCTTCCTTGCTCAGCGATGCTGCATGTGACTCCTCACTAGGGCCGAGGCCATTAGCAGTACCACAGCCTCCAGCACCGTCAGTCATTGACACCCCCTGCAGCAGGCAAGCATGGGGCCTGAGGGTGGCAAAGCCACCACATCGGCAGGAGCTCTTTTTTCCTCATTAAAAATGAGGGTTCGTCTTGTGGCTCCGATGATCCCACCCTACGCTTGTCAATGATAACGCATGCCTATACAGTTCCCTTCCCCTGCCAGAAATTGGTGTTCAGTCCAGGGAGGGTGTTCACAGTAGATCATCAGCTGATCTTGGTATTAGCCCCAGACCATGACCAGCATTTGTATTAGAGGTCCTGGAATTGCTAATGTCCGACGCAAGTCCATGTACTAAAGGGGCAAAAGGATTTTTGCTGTGAAGCCAGTGCTACCCCTTGTGCCTGTTCTGCGGCTGCCTGGTCCTGAGCAGGTCATGTACAAATGTTCCTGCGTTTAGGTTGTGGACCACCCATGATCGTCTGCCTGGTTCTCCATGGAGTTGTGAGCCAAACCTTTAGCGTGGAGCCAGGTACAGACATTCTTTGGTGTTGAGAAGATGTGGGAGGTCTCAACATCCAGTACTTTGAGCTTTGTTGAGAACAAGAGTGCGTACTTTAGCTGCTGCAAACACTATATGAAAAAAGGTACCCCCTAAAAAACATTCAAGGTCTGAGAACGGGCGGGCAATTGAATACAAGACTGATTCCCACTAGACTAGTGGGAATTAGTCTTGCATTCAATTACTTTAGCTGCAGCTCCCGGAGACGTTACTTAACTTTCAAGTAGGAGTCGAAAGCCACTGTTCATGAGCTGTGAAGTCAGGATATTCTGCAATCTCCACGTTTTCATTACGCAAGGAGTCTTTAGTTCAAAATCATTGCAGGACTAGGTCTTAGTCCCAGTAATTGAGGAGACGAGCAATGATTTGTTATGGTAGCGCTCCAAGTGGTGGTGGCAGCCTGCCAGGGCTATGGTGCGCCCACTCCACAGAGAGTAGTTTTGGAACTTTGTTTTCCAGTACCATGGTTATTAGCCACGTTTCGATGAAGAGCTCAGCACTGGGGCCTTGCGAGTGCTCCGGGAAGCCGAGAAAGCAGATGTTGTGCCACAGTACCCTTCAGCTTCCTCTGCTCTGCAGTGCAGTGAGGCTATCTCTTCTTTCATGCAAAAACAACAGTTGATGGACGGAATGCAGAACAATGTCATACATTCACCTCAGTACAGAGATCTGGGCCTAAATCCATTGTTTGTTTGCTCAGCATGCCATTCCAGTTTGGACCCAGCCATATGCAAATCAGTCTTGAAACTGTGCCTCATGGGAACAGTCCAGCCTGAACTGCCAGGCCAGGTCCTCCCTGGACTGGAAAAAAGCATCCTAGGACCGGTTTTGGGGTTTCACCCCTCTTCGCCAGGATAGCTTGAGTCCAGTGACATGGAGAGCACGGGACCCACGTCTGGGCATACCCGTCCCACTCGGGGTGACAAATGCAAAACCAACAGTTGATGGACGGAATGCAGAACAATATCATACATTCACCCCAGTACAGAGATCTGGGCCTAAATCCATCGTTTTTTTGCTCACCATGCCATTCCAGTTTGGACCCAGCCATATGCAAATGAGTCTTGAACCTGTGTCTCATGGGAACAGTCCAGCCCGAACTGCCAAGCCAGGTCCTCCCTGGACTGGAAACAAGCATCCTAGGACCGGTTTCTGGGTTTCACCCCTCTTCAGCCAGGATAGCTTGATTCCAGTGGCATGGAGAGCACGGGACCCACATCTGGGCATACTCGTCCCATTCGGGGTGAAACCCTAAAACTGGTCCTAGGATGCTTGTTTCCGGTCCAGGGAGGACCTGGCTTGACAGTTCGGGCTGGACTGTTCCCATGAGGCACAGGGTCAAGACGGATTTGCATATGGCCAGGTCTAAACTGGGGTGGCATGGTGAGCAAAAGAATGATGGATTTAACCCAGATCTCTTCACTGGGGGGTGAATGTTTTGATTTGTTCTGCATTCCATCCATCAATTGTGTTTCTTTTGCTTTCTCGCCCTAAGTGCGACGTTTTAGTGTCCAAGATAGCATGGAGTACCTTCTCGAATTGAGAAGAGTGTGTGTTGAGGGTGGCTTCTAGAGGTTGCAGGGCACCCATGGACTGGTCTGTGGAGGCAGTAGGCTCGCTAGGACATGGGCTCAGGTGCCTGACAGATGAAGGTTTCCCCATCATGATAGCGTTGAGCTGAGTAGCGAAATCTAGTTCATGTGGGGTATGAGCAAGTCTGCGGCCCCAGTTCCCCTTCAATGTGGCGCAGGTCCACAACAGTTGAGGCCATCATTATGGGGCAATGATAGAATGCTTACGAGCTAGTCACCCACAGTCAAATGCGCAGTCTGGTGTGGTCCCTTAGGTCGTCTTGCCCTGCTTCACTTAGGCTCGGCAACCCTCTGAGCGGCAGAAGAGTGGGGAAAGGGTGAGGGCTGCCCTAGGATGACCCCATTCTGCAGGTGTGAAGTACAAGCGCTGTTGGGGTCTGCCCTGTCTCACCTCATGAGTTCCAGTATCCCCTCATCAGTTTGGGTTCCATTGGCTTGGTTTCACTGGTGCAAGGCAGGGAGCAAGGCCCACGAAAGAGATGTCTGAGTGACCTCATGGAGGCCGTGCCAGGTGGGGCTTCCCTCATGTAAATGCCAGGGCAGGTCGATCCCACTACTGCCATGGCCCTTGGTGAGCCTGCAGGTCCCAGAAGACAGCAGCAGGGGTCAGCCCATAGACAGGATAAAGCCTAGACCCCTCGTGTGCCCAGCGCTGCAAAATGTAGGGTGTCAGGCCCATAGGGAACATCCAGCACCTCCCGGGGTCCTCAAGACCCTGCAGGTTTCCTCGGTCACCAACAGGCTTTATACTTTTTCTACACCATTCAAATGATCTCAGAAAGTTTGAAGTCTTTTAGGGTGACATCTGTGTTCTGTGGATTAAGGCGTCATCCAAACAAATCGTGAGCATCCTGGCAGGATTTAACTTCTTAGGTGCCGTGGCCGAAGCCTGAGCGGATGCAGATTGGGGAGACATCTGTGTCAACGCATTCAAAGTAAATTGTCAGAAGATCCTGGCTCACCCTTAAAGAGTGGACTGAGAATAAGCAATTTGAAACCTTAGCAGCTATAATACTATTTCAAAGGCCCACAATCAGCCCCGCAGCCGTGCACTATTAAAAAAACAGTAATGCAGAGTCTCAAATATTATGTGTGTTTTCGGAATCTGAGAGCGCATGTCGTGTTTAAGACTCTGCATTTCTTTTTTTAATAGCGCACGGCTGCGGGCTGATTGTGCGTCTTGGAGATTGTATTCATGTCAATTGCAGCACCCGTGTGCACTGCAATTAACATGAGTTCTATTTCAAAGGCACACAATCAACCCCGCAGCTGTGGACTATTAGGAAAAGGAATGCAGAGTCTCAAACACGACGTGTGCTTTCAGATTCTGAAAGCACACGTCGTGCTTTAGATTTGCTACATTTCTTTTCCTAATAGTGCGGAGCTGATTGTGGGCCTTTGTAAAAGTAATATTCACTAAGGGGTGACTGTTCCTAAAGAGAAGAAAGGGGGATAGGACAACCTATTCTGGTTGTGAGAATGTGACTCTCTCAGTATGGTTGGGTATAGTACAGGGTGGGGAAATTCTCCTTTGGTATGTAGTGCCCTCACACACCCTTGCGAGTGTCATGCTTCATCATTGGGCGTTGCTCCTCGTGGGGGTGGCGCTGCAGTCCCTCACGGGCCCCGCCAGAGGGCTCTTTAGTGGAGATATTTTTAGGAGACGCCGCAGTTGTGCATGCGGGTGTGGGGGCCTAAAAGAGGTGGGTGAGTGAGTTAAAATTGTTTTCGACGGTACACAGAACTTACCACCGGTGGCAAGAACGGAGGGGTAGGCTCACATCAGTATGCGGGTTAACTGAATATTTTCATCCGCATCTGTCCCTGACCGCTGGCAAGACTGACCGATCCTAAATAGGGGTTGGAACACAGGATTCTATTCGGAATTCTAGTCCGTGTTAATACACACTGCAACCGCATTATAGGTATCAAAGGATTATAGGGCGTCTTTCCCCTGACTCCTTCTCTTTATTTTCACTTGA
Organism: Triturus cristatus; assembly: GCF_964204655.1. Lineage (NCBI taxonomy): Eukaryota > Metazoa > Chordata > Amphibia > Caudata > Salamandridae > Triturus > Triturus cristatus. The sequence continues at coordinate 502,358,362 of NC_140585.1, forward strand.
TTTTTCGCTCTTGTATTTGGTCCTGACGAAGCGCTCTTGGATCCACTAGGGACCGCTCGCAGAGCGAAACATATTGACCTGAAATAGATCTTTTCACACACATTTTTCCTTCACGGATGCGAGAGCAGTGAAAAATATTCACCACTCCTCCACATTTGTTTGAAGGAGGATCTCCACATCCCATTGGCATTTTTTAACCTTGTCTTCAGGACCCCTGAATAAAACACAGTTCTGGGTATCGTCGAAGACAATTTTAACTCACTCACCCACCACTTTTAGGCCCCCACACCCGCATGCACAACTGCGGCGTCTCCTAAAAAGATCTCCGCTAAAGAGCCCTCTCGCAGGGCCCGTGAGGGACTGCAGCGCCACCCCCACGAGGAGCAATTCCCAATGATGAAGCATGACACTCACAAGGGTGTGTGAGGGCACTATATACCAAAGGAGAATTTCCCCACCCTGTACTATACCCAACCATACTGAGACAGTCACATTCTCACAACCAGAATAGGTTGTCCTATCCCCCTTTCTTCTCTTTAGGAACGGTCACCCCTTAGTAATTATTACGTTTACCTCTGGGAGCCTGGGTACTGGACCTGCTACTTTCTTATTTAGCTTTATTTGTGCTTTTTGCCTTTGTAAAAGTATTAATGTTAATTGCAACACATGACGGCGCTGCGATTAACACGAATACCTAGACAAAGGCCCACAATCTGCCCCGCAGACTCGCACTATTAAGAAAATAAATGGAGCAAGTGCCAGAGCCAATTGCTGTTGAAAGCGAGCCCTAGCGGGATGTGGTGTGTGCATGCTAATTATGAGACACTGTGCACTCAGAATGACTTCCGTGCGCGCGTGCACAAGCGCGCACATTATAGGGAACAGTTGCCCTGACCACACTGCTTGTTGCAATACCACTTGGCAGTGGTGTCTGTAAGATCCTGCACCAGCTCCCCTTTCATGGACTGAACGAAAGCTTTCAGAGCCAAGTTGATACCCCTCTGCTTCAAGAGGATGATATAGAGCTGGGCCTTTGATCTACTTCTAGCAGATGGCTGCCCCAGCCCAGAAGGGACCCATTGGTCGCCACTCGACTCTGGGTGGGGTATGAAGAATGGTCTACCTATGACTCAATTGCGAGATGGTAATTACATTGCAGATTTTATACAGTTCTTCTGACATCTGGACACAGTCAGAGATACCCTTGATGTTGGGTTCACTGCACCTCAGATTGCACTGAAGAGCCTGCATATGCCACCTGGCTTGCTTGATCAGCAAAATGCCGGCGGCTATCAGTCCCAGTAGTCTCTGAGTTGGCCTCATTGAAATCCAGGACAGGATCTGAAAGATTGGTATTATAGCCTGGATTCTGCTTTCTGGGGGGGAAGCACACTAAACAGAATGAGTCAGAAGAAAGGGAGTGTCTAAGAAGGAGTCAGGTATGACTTTGGTACAAACCCAAAGATGACAGGAGGTTTGCTGTAGGCTGAGGTCGTTGATGATTCCCTCAGGCAAAGCTGCTTCAACAGCCAACTGTTGAGGTAGGGTAAGACTGGAAACTCTCACCTCAGAAGGTGTGCTTTTACCCCTGCCATCACTTTTGTGAATACCCGAGGGGCAATGGTGACATGAAAGGGGAGCACGCAAACTTTAAATGCTCCTTTCACACCACAAACATCAGGTAGTGCTGCAGGCCGTGTATATGGAAATAGGTGTCCTACACCATGCCACTATCTAGACTCCAGGGAAGAGGGCTGCCAATACCTGGTTGAATGTGCGCATCATGAATTGTTTCTTCTGAAGGAAGGCGTTGAGGGTGCAGGCCTAAAATAGGATGAAGACCTCTGTTCATCTTGGGTACCAGAAAGTAGTGGGAATAGCAACCATTGTGTACTTTTGGCGCTGACACCCTCACAATAGGCCCGATGGGCAAAAGGGTTTGCACTTCCTGCTGTAAGATGGACAGATGGTCCTCCCTCAGTCGCTCTGGGGCAAAGATTGAATTGGGTAGGGGAACGATGTTCCCAAGCTTTATTTGATCAAAAAAGTGGCATATTTTTATCTAAAAACAACCATTCCTGGTTGAAAGGGGGATGAAGGGACTCCTCTACCATAAACTGAAAGAAGAGACTGGCAGCTAAAGAAGAAACAAGCCTTTTCTCCAAGGTGCTGGCTACCTGAAAAATTTAAATATGTGCAGTTGTTTAATCAGAAAATCTAAAGACTACTTGGGAGCCAGTATAGCCTTTAATTGACAGAATCTGCCCCTTTGATAGGAACCATTACAAAGGGTGTGCGCTAGGTATAATTGGCGGTTACTAAAATGATAACATTTGAAATCAGTGTAAACATATATCGCTTTTTGCACATTTTGCAACATCCTACCTATCTTATACTGTATATAATACACTTTTTAAACTGACTTATTTACAGTACTTTCTGTCACATGCTTAGAACTCTTAGCACTATGAGCACAACATCTGAAGTGATCACTTTGACCAACCGAGGTCTTCTATCAGAAAAATGAATTTAAATAGCCTTCATTTTGCATTTAAGGTGTGTATTATAATTTATATGCAGTTGCCTGTAAGTGAAAAGCCAACAAAGTTGCAGAATATTTTTTTAGCCATGTCTCTGACCCTTCCCCCACACTTGCTAACCACGTCCCACATTGTACCCAGGATCACAGTTCCCATACTTTAATTTATGCACTTTGATTGCTGCTCTGGGGACAGTGGAAAGCACAGAGGAGTGGCAAAGAACGGTAAGGTGCACCCCTTCCTGACTATCTACTGGACCCACCTGTCTGATGTGATGGTCTGCCAATCTGGCAAGAATTATTGGATCCTACCTCCAATCAGGTGGCTGTTATCCACTAATGGCACACTAAACAGGTTTGGCAGGTGGGGCTGTAGGAGGGGGTGGCAGGCAGTGGACTAAGAGGCTCACTGACATTGACTGCAGGAGAAGTAGGTGCTGTGAAACTGAGGGGCACCTTTCAGTGGCTGAATTTTCTGATGGTATTGGGTATGTCTGAGGAAACCACGAAAGGAACTATTAGGTTGATGTGGCTGGTGAGGCATGACAGGTAAGCCCAGGGAGCGTGCTGTGACTCTGCTTTCCTTGAACCACCAAGGAATAGAATCTGCCTAGGCCCCAAAAAGGAGTCTCTTCAAAGGGCAGATCCAGAATTTACGACTGGACATCGCCTGAAAAAACAGTTGACTGCTGCCAGGCGTGACGGCAAATGGGGTCACTGATGCAAATGGTCCGCCCAAAGGAATCCGTGGTGTCCAAACCACAACGAATTGTGAACTTGGCTGCATAACATCAATCTTGAATGGCTTGGGTTAGGACTAGTCCGGCCTCCTGGGAAGACTTGGGCCACTGAATACTAAAGAGTCTAGAAAGAGTGGCCCCGGAGGCAGCTGGCATTCACAGGACTGAAGGCCAAGATGGTGGAAGAAAATACCCTCTTCCCAAAAGACTCCACACATTTGGACTCCTTATTGGGGGGGTGTAGTCGGGAAGGTATTCATGTTCAATGTGAATGACACTCTTGCATGCTCAAACGTGTGTTGTGTAGTATTTTGCAGTGCTGCACCATTGAGTCATGGAAAATAGCCAATAAGTCTATAGCGACTGACTAACATTCTCCAACCTATTGCAGCATGAAAAAGTTATGCATGGTATGGTCATTAGAATATAAATGTGAGTCACAATGTGATGTAACATTACTGTTTATTCCCAAATGGATTTCTTTTTCTTTCTTTCTACAGGTTTTCATGTCCAAGAAGTGACTACAATTAGGGGAGAGTATTGGGCCTCATTTGTTCTGCATGGCACAATTGAGTAGTGTAAATATTCCAGGATACAGGTAATTCTTTAAATTGATTTATTAGGTAAGTCAACAGGACCAAGAAAACACGATCCGACTCTTCAGCAGGCAGTGATCAACTGCTGCAGAATCCCAGCTCCACAAAGTTCTTTCCATTCTCTTGACGTGCAAAGGTTCTAGACGTCCAGAGAATGGAAAGATGACCCAACACATCTTTTCCCTTACAATAAAATGCAATAAACAAAAACAATGAGAACAGGAAGTTAAGAAAATTGATATTGAAGGTAAATTACAAATAATACATAAAATATGATTATGAACAAGGAAAGTAGAAATATTCAAACATTGTATATAATTTCATAAAACTTATTGCAAAATATAATCGTTAAACTTGGAGGGTAACTTGACAGTCCTAGAAGACGGAGAACGGGAAGTGGAGTTAGTGTTACTGTTAATGTTTTTGTTAGGTTGAACACCCAAACCTGTTTTGGACACAGCAATCTTCCCTTTGTTCCACCATTTACCATCATCCAATTTGACAGCACCTTTATTAACCCTTACCACTTTCTTGAGAACAGAAAATTTCGATTCTCCCTTGGGTAAAATCCTAGAACATTTCACCCTCACCAGTCTCCCACACAAACATTCAATTGTTAGAAATAGGATTGAACTGTGTCTGATTATATTTGTTTTGTGCAACAACACGTTTCCTGCTAACATCATCAATTTTTCCTTTGGACACAACAAACTCATTATCACCCATCCATCTTCTCAAAAGTTTAGTGGAAGGTATGCGACCTCTTAACAAAACAAATGGAGTTACCTTAGTGTCAGAATTTGGAGTAGTAAAACAGCCCATAGGAGTTTTTCAATTTCTGCCTTGCAATTTAATCCACTAGCTTTAGCTAATTGTACATTCTGTTTAATGACCCTTTTAAAGCGTTCCAAAAGACCATTGCTTCTTGGATGATACAGTGAAGTTGTAACATGTTTAATACCAACAGAATATAGGAATTCTTCAAATTGAGTTGAAATAAATTGGGGGGCATTATCAGAAAGAAGTTCTTGCGGAACACCCTCACTACTGAAAAGTAACTTGAGAAATTTGATAGAGGATGAGTCAGCAGACTTTACCCACTTGATCTCTGGCCAGCGACTGTAAAAATCCATAAGAACAATGCCATACTCAGATAAATTAGCAGATAAATTCAAAGGGCCAATGATATCAACAGCAACCTTAAACCAAGGTTTGTCAAGAAATTCTATGGCTTCAATAGGAGAAGGACAGGTTACTTGCGATTTGTCTCTAATGGCACATTACATGCAATCTCTAACAAGATGTTCTACCTGTCTGTCTAAAGCCGGCCACCAAAAATTCTCCCTTATCCTTCTTTTCATGGCACGCATACCTATGTGGCCTTCATGGGCCAATTTAAGAACTTTGTTCCTCATGGCTTCAGGGACAACCAATAAAGATGGTCTATATAAACGACCATTAACAGTAGATAGTTCATCAAAAACATGCTTGTACTTGTGAGCACAATTGTGTTAGTCAATGTTGTGAGGCCATCCTTGACATATAAAATTCTAAATTTCTTTAAACTCCAAATCACATTCAGAAGCATCTCTCCACTCCCTTTCTGAAATAACACTCTCAGATTGATCAATAACAGAACAAACCAATTCGGAATCCTCATGAGTACCTATGGTCAGATCACCTATGTTGTCGTCAGATGGTAGCCTAGATAAACAATCAGCAAGTAGATTTTTTTTTCCTGGTACATAGTCAATGTTAAAGTTGTGTTCCATAAGTCTGAATTGCCATCTTGCAATTCTGGGGGTTGCTTTTCCTCCGCCTTTAGTAGTGAACAGATCAATAAGTGGTTTATGGTCAACCCGTACTACGAAATTTGATCCTTACAAATAATGCTTGAAATGATGACGCCCCACCAACAAGCAAGAGTTTCACGCTCAATGATAGAATAAGAGGACTCAGCTCCATGTAAACTCCTTGAGGCAAACACGATAACTTAATCCTTGCCATCTCTATTCTGTAAAAGAACGGCACCCAAACCTTTTTGGCTGGCATCAGTCATGATAATAGTTTTATCACACGGATCAAAAGCTTTAAGAGGAATGGCATGAGCTACTTCATGTTTGATTAAATTCTTTAGTGCATGCATCACTCCAAGAGAAACAAACATTTTTCTTGAGAAGAGATCTAATGTTGAAAGTTTTAGACGCGCAATTGGGAATGAAACAGGAATAAAATTCAATGAGACCCATGAAATATCTCAACTGTTCTTTATCGTTAGGAATCTTGCAGTCTTCAATGGCCTTAACCAAGCTGTGCTATGGTTGAACACCATCAGCAGATGATTTGTACCCTAAGTCGTCCAAATTTGTGCAATTGATTTTGCATTTGTCCATGCCAAGGGTGACACCCTTTGATTTTAACAAAGACAAAACCTTGCACAATCTATCATTATGCTGATTCTGGTCCTCACCATACACCATCTTGGAAGGCCATGACTCCGGACATACCTTTAAACATACTTTCAACTATCCTCTGAAAGAATGAAAAGATGACCCAACAAGTAGCTAGACAGAGAGGCCAACAGCCCTGACAAAGGTCTCTGACCCTTACGAAAAAGTCCAAAACATGTTTGCATTATTGTAAGGGTGGATGAGTCATGATTACCCATCATACAGCTGTCATGTTTTGATTTTAGCCAGACCTAGGGTACTCAAAAAAATTAAAAGGAAATCTCTTGGGTATACCCAAGATATTTGTATTTACCTGGATCCCTGCTATTATCCAGTTGTGCTTTATGTAAGAACTTCCATGATTGGTTGAGTCAGCCATGGTGGTTAGGCGCATATGAAGAAGCATGCCATGACAAGTTGTGGGTAAAGTATCTACACCAAAATCTCGTGATTCTCCTTACAGGAACTGCCATCTGATAAAAATAACCTTCACCTGGTTGTCTGTTTGTGTTTAATATAGGGATGATACGACCAGGGCCTTATGTCCTCTCTGTCTTTGTATGACAGTAGAGATCTGTCCATTCTCTGGTGAGCGAATTATGGAAGAGCCAGAATGTGGCTAGAAGAGCAGGTACCAGCATGAAACTGCCTGCTGTTGTCTCTTGCTGACAGATTAGCTATTACAAAAATGGTGGTGCTACCCAAATTACTTTACCTGTTTGCCAATATTCCCATGCCCCTTACTAGATCTTTTTTTAATCGCATTCATTCACTCTTGACCAAGCTGGAGTCGGCTGGTCGTCAACCAAGATTTTCCTGTGAAATTCTGGCCCTGCCCATTAGCAGGGAGGATTGAGTGTTCCTGAGATAGAATTGTATTATTACTGCACGCAGGCCCAATTTGCCCTATTTTGTTTCTATCCCACACAAATTTGCCTCACACTGCAATAGACGCGGACAATGTGCACTCATGCCCTTTACCTATGGCTATCTGTGCCACGCCGACAAGACTTAGATACGATTGACACTTTTAGGTGTACAACTTGGGTATATGCCAGGCTAGATTGAAGGGATCGACTGAACTGCCTCTATTGTGCTGGCCTGCAGCTCCTGATAATCCCACATTGTCCCTACCTTGTAAGAGAGGGTGCAATAACAATTAAGAGATTAGAGCTTTGAGAGAATGGGCGACTTATACCTGATGGATATGTTCATCTCCCTACAAGAAGTGCAGGCCTGCAAGCACTGCATACGGCTAGATATTGCCCTGTACTATTGAGTACAGAGCACCTGCAGGAGAGTTTTATAGCACCTTTCCTTAAGGAGCCGGACACTTTCCATGCACACGACTGCATCTTCAATACTTCCTCCCATAGGAAACCGTTTACTAGAGTATACATAGTTATGCAGGAAAAAGCCCAAGGGCATTTGAGAGGTGGCAAGCAGACTTGGAAGACTTAACTGAGGAGAAATGGAGATATTGCTGTGCCACGACACGCATGCTCTCCTCCAACTACTGACAATGACTTATCCTTATAAAATTCCTTCACTGTATCTACCACACTCTGACTGGGCTGTGCAAGATAGACCTGCCTGACGCTAGGAGCTCAGTGTGTAGCTGGAAAGATGCTGATTTTGTACACTTGGCCTTGGGCTGTCCTGGGATGGCAGCCTTTTGGTTTGACATTTAAACCTGCTTTAAGGAAGTGGTTGGCCGCCCGGTACCAAGGATACCTCTGGTGGCACTGACCTGCTATGTCAAGGACATCCCGACTGGCGCTCGCCGGATATGATGATGCTATTAGCCAAGAGGAGGCAATGCACTGGGGGGGACACACTTGACTGCGTCTGATTGAAATACCCTGTGCCTTTGTTGCCAATGCAACTATACATACTGCCAACAGAACATATGATAAAGCACATGAGCAATATTATCATGCAAGTTGCCAAATGAAGTGATCTGTTAACTACTGTGTATTTTGAATTGTACCTGGATTGTAAAAAAAACCCAAAAAACTTTATAAAGATAGTTTTTAATTAGTATCTACATGTAACTTTGAGAATCCACTGATGAATGCCTTAGGTATCAATTATCAGAGCTAAAGAATAATTATGGTTGAAATGGTATCCCAAATTGAATTAAGTTTTAACTGTAGGCAAACCTCTGAACTCTCGTTAGCGTGTGTGGAAGAATGACACAGAGGCTTCAAATTAGTCAATTAAAACTATAGATGCTTAATCTAAAACTCCTTTTCAGAGCAAGGATGCAGAAAAGTTCAGGGAACATGGCCTATCGCAAAGGACATCCTGCCATCAAGTGTGCATGTATAATATGGGGCATTTTGGAAAATGCTGCAGCAGAGGTGTGAATGACAGGATTAATTAAGTTACTTTCAACAGTGGATAATTTGTATTACAAATCACTGAAATTTGTGTTGTGAGAATAATTAACCGATACCAAATAATTAACAGCCTTCTGATTTAGTTTCACTTAAAGGTATCTGCGTTAACATGAATAGGGATTCTGGGGCACTCCTCATGCTGAGGTTTGGTGCAGTTTATGAGAGACTCTTTATGAGAAAAGAGATACTGGTAGAGCCAAATGTGAAACATTTGAAAATGATATACCTTCAGAAAATCTCGACCTCGCAGACTGTGTTATCGAACTCTGCCATTACTGGAACCAAACCATAAACATTATCTATGTAATCAAGGTCATATGAGTTTTACAAATATCTCACTCTCTGGTTCAAATAAATATGCAATCATGTTTTCCTAAACTGTAATATAATAAATATTCATCAGTAATATTCAGTTCACATTAATACCATATTCACTTCCCTAATCTCATATCACTACATAAACATAATACATATGTTATGAGAAAAGTACAAGAAGATTTTTAGAGTTGAGCATCCTTCCTGTTCAGGAAAGAAATGTGCAAAATAAATGCGAGTTCAGAGTCTTTAAAGGTTATCTCTGAAACAGGAAGTTGGTTCCACAATATGATTTGATTCCTAAGAAAATGTCTCTTTATTCAGCTTGGACTTCAAGCATGCTTCCAAAACGTTAATAATCTCCAAAGTTTTCCATTAATTATGGTAACAAGGTCTTCGCTGCTACAACAATGCACCTCGATTGCCTAGCAAAGACGCTATGGGTCATAAGGTACTTGTACTCAATAATTTAAAGAATGGCCACCACCATTTGCAAACATCATGAGAGTTCTGCAGCTTCTTGGAAAATACACTTTCCTGATTTTTACTTGGGCACCTTGCATAGTGTGTAGGAAGACACAACGCCTCTATCTAAGCTGCACCAATGCTCTTTGTGCTGCGTCAGTCTCTCAAATTATGAAAAGGACCCAAGGCCCCAAAGCAATACCCCCAAGGAGGTGGGATCGTATAGGGCTGATTAAACTGCAAAGCCATACTACGCAGTCCTGGCAAAGTATCCATCACTGCATGCCTGAGCTGCAAGACTGTAATATTTCACAAAATTTGTCAAGTGATCCTCGTGGCTGCCAGGTATTCTTCAGCCATAGGATGGCTCAGGTGATACTAGCTAACGCAGCCATGCTTTTTTCTTGTGGAGTGGGCATGAACGCCAGAGGGAAAAAACAGAGGAATAAAGGGCCTGATTTATAATGTTGGCAGAAACGGTGCTCCGTAGCAACGGTGAATGAGTTCCCTGCGAACATTATGGTCCGCACAACTAATTTAGAAACAGGCAGACAATAGGTTTGACGACGGCAGAGTGTACTCCTTCTCTGCCGTGGTCAAACTTCTGCGAGGGCATAACCGAGCAAGGGCTGTCAGAGGTTTGGCTGTATGTCCTCCCACCTAATTTAGATGGGCGGTCATACAGGCAATTTTCAATGCTCGTCACTGTCAGAAAAAACATCATGGTAAGGGGCACTGAAAAGTGACTAATGCCCACCTTTACATGGGAGGAAACTCCTGCTTCGGGATTTTCTTTTTGAAAATAACAAAAACATTGAAAGTTTGCCATACGGCACAGTCATGCTGATGGAGCCACCCATAAAACTTCCACTGTATTGATAGGAATTACTGTGATTGCAGTTCCTGCCAATGCTAGAAATGTCCACTGGGCCAGTACACATTTATAAATTTGGCGGGCTGCACCTCTGTCAGGATTTAAATTGGACCCATAGTCAAAAAACGGAGCAAATCCAAGCGGGAGAATTCACCATAAGTTTAGAGATGCTCCTCGTTCAGGACAAGGCCACCTCAAATAATGAGGTGTCTAATCACATGGTTAAAATAGAATGTAAGAGCACTGTAAAACCATACCGCGTCTAAGTAATGATATAAATGAATCATTTGCAAATAATGATTATCAAAGAAGAAAACGGAGAACAGCAAACGGTGGAACGCATCACCACACAGAGGTGATAATGTGCATGCAAATACTAATCAGATCACTGCCCAATAACGAGACACAAAAGACAAGTAGAAATGGACAAAGTGTGAAAATATGAAGTGAATAATGTAAACATCACAATGACCAGTGAATGAAGTCAAGTAAGACAAATTTCAAAATTAATTCAGTGCACATGTCCGTAAAATCCAGACTAAGTACTGCTACATGTTAAGAATACACAATAGGTTGGATTCACCCCTGATGCCTCGCACACAAACATGTATGGGCAAGGGGTTTTTACACAAAACATCATTTGCAAGAATTCTCTTGCCATAATGGTACAGATACATCTAGAAACCCAACTCCGTTCACTAGAAATAATTGTAACTCATGATCAGTGTTGAGCCCGAGCCGATTTCAATTTCATTATCCAAGTCGCTTCAGTCCTGCGTAACATCAGTTCTCTGTCACCACCCCGCATATTTGGTGGGATGTGTTCAATACCAAAGAAACTGAACTGTTTATAGGTTTGTTGTGCAGGACACAATGATGCATGAATGGCCATGGGATACCTGGCATCTACTTGTTTTAGGGCACGTATGTGCTCGCTGATGGTACTGCCAACATACTGTTTGTTGCACTTGCAAACAATTATGTACACTACAACCGTGTTAGACAATTAATAGATTTGCCAGCTCTCACACGGTGATAAGCTTTACATTTTGTCACTTTTGGATCATTTTATTATCAGCTGCAATTTTTTGCCATTGGATTTATCAGCCGTTTGGTGGTGTAATTTAGTTTGTTTAACAAATTGTAGTGAGTTTTTCCTCCTCTTGATATTTGTACATATTTAGAGAGATTCTTTCTTTGTCATGGCGGATTTGAATTTATGTGTTGCGCAAACTAACATTGAACACGTTAATTTTGAGTATTGGTGGCTATTTATTTATAGTAGATAGCGTAACCTGATCCTTGCGTTTCACTTGTGCGTAATTGCAGCTCTTTGGGTCTGAAGTACAACTCTTAAGTTGATTTGACCTGAGTACTAGCATCGTTTTGAATGATTACTGGCACTCTGGTAAGTCCCCCCTGGGTGCATTTTCACTTGCAATAATCTCACCATGACATGTACTTGTTAGTGATTTCACCACCCTCTCTTTTTTTATGTGTTCTTTTGTGTGTATTTTTTACAGAACTTAATGAATTGTATCTTTTTCGTGCCGTGAAGGTAGGATTAGGTTTTAACTTTCTCCCTTCCTTCTTTCATTCTTTTCTTGAACTAAACCTGTTTAAAGATGGGTATTGCAAATCTGAAACATACCAGAAAACTGTTTGTGATGTTCAGGGCTTTAACAATAATTTTTGGCTGAATTGTTGAGGATACTGTGATGTCAGAACATTGATTCAATAGACGTACATAGATGTTTATGTAGGTCCATTGTGCCCATTGAGTAATCTATTCGTGTTTTATATATTGTCACTTCATTTTTTGCACTGGGACTCTGTGACATGTAATAAGAAATATGAAAAACATGTTTATTTTCGTTACTTTCTCTTTTTGTGTTGCGGGGCTGTCACTCAGGGTGATTCACTTTTGATGTTAAGTCATCATCAGTATGTTGCATAGCTTGTTGTATGTTGAAACCTACTATTGTATATTATTCCAGCCTTGAAGAAGTCGTGGGTGTTGACCCTGACGAAACACGTGTCGGCTGGGCATTGAGATCTCCAATAAACATAACGAACACGAATCATCTGAAGTGTTCAACACATATCATTGTGTTTGAATTGATGTGTATGAATAATATATAGTCAGAATAGGATCAAGAACAAGACAGTACTAGTTGTCTACATCGAACTTCGTGTGTACACAGGCCATTAAGTATAATTTGTGGGACATTTTTGTCCCCCATAAAGGGTTTGAGGTTTTCCCTTTGCCAGTAGCACCACATTGAATTTGTAATTTGCATAACTTGCGGGACTCTGTGAGGCGCCATCGCATACCGCACTAATAATAACCTGACTCGTTTTTTTGTAACATTGAAAGTTTGCCATACGGCACAGTCATGCTGATGGAGCCACCCATCAAACTTACACTGTATTGATAGGAACAACTGTGACTGCAGTTCCTGCCAATGCTAGAAATGTCCACTGGGCCAGTACACATTTCTAAATTTGGCGGGCTGCACCTCTGTCAGGATTTAAATTGGACCCATAGTCTTTAATGTAAGCAAACAGACCGGGCAACTGTGCATTATCAGTCGTGTGAGAGGACACAGATTCAATAAACCTGTAAAAAAAAAAATGCACCGTTAAGGGTACTTCAATAGAGGGTTGATCATGAAAGGCACATGTGCGTAAACAAGTCTGCCAAATATCCTAACACAGGGACACTGCAATGCCCTGCTGAGGAAGATAAAGCTCAAACACAGAGCATTGGATAGATAGGACTGGAAAGGGTTCACACCTTTCAACTCACACCAAGCAACAAAATTCGCCAAGCAGCCCGCTTAAACTGATTTAGTAGTTGGGTTTCTGGCAGCCAAGATGGGGTCTGCTGCTTTTGATGGTAGGAGTCTGGTTGGTATTGCTCAATCTACTGGCTCAAAGGGTTGAGATATAGGGCCTGAGAATTCTCTATTGAAAGCAAATCCATCCTGTGTTGTAGAGGCAGAGGAGGACCAAATGCTGAGATCCAAATGTCTGGAATACCAAATCCTCCATGCCAATCTGGGATAATTAAGATAATTTTTGCTCGAAACTATTGAGCAGGAAGTGTAGGTGCAACATTTAGGACACGTGCTGTTCTGGGCTGTGGTGAAGAGTTTCATGCCTGGTCATCCCAATTTGGAGAAGATCTTGTGCCCTATGTCTTGATGAACTTCCCACTGCTGGTGCTCTAGTGAGAGGAAAGTCACCATCTTTCCTCACATTGAGGGATCCGGTGTCCCACTCCTCTATGGCACCACTTCAATTGTTCAACAGGTCAAGGACTTCTATCTCCAGTATAGAGGAGTGTGCTCAAGAGCATGGACTGATAGAAGGATGGCCTGGGAGAGAGGTTAGGACGGGAAAGATGTAGCTCTTGCAGTAAGAGGGAGCAACAGCATTTCTGCAGTAACTATCCCCTAATTGGTGATAAAGTAGGAGACCCTACTGGAAACTGGTGGTGGTGTGAAGAGTCAAAGAATCTATGAGTCGGAAGCTGCTTATGATTATGACATTCTCTTAGGTCGACCCCTGTTCTAAAAGAAGCGGTTTAACAGTGGGGGATCCTGGACTGGCTGTGAAGACTTCTGTTATCATGCGGGCCACCCACTGGCGAATCCCTGGAAGTGGCTGTACTGTTTTTAAAAACGTTCCAAAGTGGACTTGGACTTCTCCTGGAAGAGGAAATCTCCATCGAAGAGCATGTTCATTATGGGACTCCTGGACATGCCCTAAATAACTTATGGATTGCATCCAGGCATGCTGGTGCAGACCATTGATTCCAGGGATTGAGCCACTGCACTGGTGATGGCGCCCTTCGCCAGGGCCACTACCACATATGTGAGGCCTCCCAAAACTGGAATCTAGATTCCACACTTTCCTATCTGTTGATATAGTGGTTGGTGTTTGTGTTCTTTGATAGGATCTTCCTTCTGGATGAGGCAGACTGCCTGCAAGTTCAGCACATTTCTGTGCAGCTGTTGCTCCTATGTGGACCAGAGGCCCAGATGAGTACCCAAACCCAATGTGGAGGTGTGCTTAATGGTAGCCTGTGACTGTGGAGGACTGAAGGGATGCCCCGCTGTAAAGCTGGAGGAGCACATTCACCAACAGTGATCTGGGAGAGCCGAATGAAATATCTGCACACATGGCTGGCTACGTGCTCCCCTGGTTCTTGGTCCTCTGTCATCTTAGGCACCACTGAAAGGCTCTCATCTGTTATCTGCCATGCAGTATCAAAATAATACATGAGGCCATCAGCCCAGCAGGGGTAGGACTTTCGGGATCCAGACCAGAGTATAATTCAGAAACATCAGAATCGTATCCTGAATATCTGTAATTGTATCCCAAATATCTGTAATACCACACCAATGAAAGTCAACTTGTTTGAGGGGAGGAGGTGAGATGTCTGGGCATTAATGGTAAATCGAAGTCATGCAGTAAGTTAATGGTGAGCTGAACATGCTGATTGAGTAGCACAGGGGACTCAGCCTTCGTCAGCCAATCATCCGAGTATGGGAATAAAGGGATTACCGATCTCCATAGGGAACCTGCCAATTCTTTGTTGGTCACTTGCAAAGCGTTGTCAGAATTACATATTGAAAGTGATGGGTTCCCACTGTGCATAAGCGGTAACTCCTGTGAGTGGGGAGGGTCAGTTGGTGAAGTAAGCATATTGGAGGTCCAGGGAGACTAATTCCAGCCTAGATCTGAGCCCCTTTTCCTTCTTGAAGACCTCAACTATAGGGTATAAAATCCTGTGACGTCTCAGCATAGCAGTTGAAACCAGGGGCAGGTGATTTGGGGGGCCATACACAACAAATTTATAGATAAATAGTGAATGAAGGGGTTCTGCGTGACCTCATGGACAACTCCTTGCCTATTTGATGTCACTCAAAACCCCGCTGTGGAAAATATCCCCTTAATTCACTATTACCCATATATAATTCTATTTGCTAAAACAAACGAGAGTATAGCTCATGCTTCACACCAAGATACACATCAAGCATTTTAAAAACGTGATTCTGTTTTCATAAACCTATCATGATGGCAGCTGGAACGGCTTTTTTGTTGTCAAGATATCGGTCATGTTATGTATGCACGGCATCTATTATTTCCATTGTTTGGGATAATGAGAACCTATGACAAAAGCCCTCTTGGAAAGTCTTTCTGTTCGAAAACGGGTGACTTTGCAAAGAATGTTAATAAAACTGTGATATAAGTGTGTGGGTTCAAACAACGAAAATAATTAATAACAGTGCGGAGAGCACAGTGCCCTGTTCCCAAAACTCTCATTATATCTAACAAGAAGATCACATTTTTCTGCACTGAATAGTTACCTTTCAAATTGACAGGCTTTTACTGAAATCAGACTGGAGATATGGCTCCCTACCAAATGACGTTGTAGGTTGCATAGCACAGCTTCGTGGTTAAGAGCAAGTTGAAGAGCGCATATTTTCAACACTATGCTTTCATCCATGTGCCTATGCGAACTTTGGTGCATAGCCATGATCGCTAACAACTAGACTAATAAAACATTTGATTTCAGGATGTAGTGCACATAATAAACAACACCTGCAAAGTACAGAGTAATACAACTTTATGTTGGGCACTTCTAAATGAAAAAATGATCTAATGATTTATATAGTAGTATTTTCTTAAATTGAAAATGCAGGATTAAAAAGCATTGGCTAAGCCAATAAGTCTGGCTTGTATTTTGAGCCCAGACTAAAATATATATTTTAAAACGCTACAGTAAAAAATGCTAAACAAAAACAAATGCTTTCTGTGTACAACACATCTATGAGATTAATACATTTATTTACTCAGGATTCAATGCACTTCTGAGATATAAATTAGTCCTTCTTGCAGACATAGGAAGATAATATTCATATACTAATTAGCCATAGCCTGAGATGACAGTAATACTGTGGGGTGCAAGCAAAGCCCACTGTATGCATAGGCCTAAACACATCTAGTGCCATTTTCTTTCAATAGGGTGTAATAATGCCTTACTATAAATGTAAATATGCTTATTTTGCCTGCAGGAGAGCCCACCCAGGAGTCATGAACGTGCTATCTTCAGGATGAGGGAGCAATAGAGTAGTTGGAGTAGTTCCGCGTATAAGAAAAGGTTATGTACTTCTAGTCCTAGTTCTGTTAATTGAAGTCATCAATGTTTGAACAAGTCTTCGTTGCATATGTAGCTACGGATACGTATATACGTCGACACTGAATACATTGTGAGACTTCAAAGCAAGACCCCCGGAGGCCTCAACCATGAGGAGGACCTCCATGTGCACCTAGGCTAGGGAGATATTGATGATTTTTTAACATTACCGCATTGTCAAAGCCCTCGGCAGACACCGCTGGTATAACATCACCCAAACTTAACCTACCCTACCCACTTGGATGCATCCAAGCACCAATGTCCTGAGCCCATACCAATACCCCTCTATGCACCACAGCCAACCATGTCCACAGAGCGGCCACTCTACTGACCAATGCTGGTCTGCCACCCCTTCTCTCTGTGAAAACCGGTAATTTTTTTTTATTTTTTATTTGATCCGGAGTGGGTTTAACCCAGTGTCCCCCCCCCCTTTTTGGACATTTCCCTGGTTTTAACATTTAATTCTGGCACTGGCCATTTGATTTAATGAGAGCCTATGTTATGTCACTCACTAGAATTTTTTTAAAGCGAAGCCCATAGCGCACAACACGCGGAGCTCTAGAGTAGCCTAGCAAGTTGCAGCACTAACTAAATCTGCCACTTGGCAATTTGGATTGTGCTTCCTTTTTTCTTTTCTTCTCAATTCACACAAGAATTTTTATCGAATGTTGCATTGCATTTAATGTTCATTTTCACGAATTGTCAGATTATTTTGTTACAATGAAATGAAAAAGTTTTAAGTCTGTTTTCTGAATTCCAAGACAGACTATGAACCTGCACAGTGTTTCTATGTTTACTACCACACAGGAAATGTTTTTTTAAAGGTCACTGCTACTTCCGGGTCATTGTATGACTTTTTGACAAAGACCGTGCTGTCGAAACGCGTCAAGTCAATAGATACTAATTACTCCGTCAATTGTAAATCCTGAGTGCGACTATTCTTGCGTTCTTGCAGCATGATCGATTAAAAGAAAATATATATATATATATATATATATATATTCCAAAAGAATCAAGTTGCCTTGCAAGGAAACGCCAGCTCAGTTGAGAATTTCACCTACGTATATTGTGGGCAGCAAACAGGTTGTGCTCTCCCTGCCAGCAGATATGCCAAACATGTTTCGGGCCAACAGCCCTTGATCACTGGCGGCATTCAAAGTTCAGGCAGCTGTGTCGACTTTATTAACATAACCCTGCCCAGATGGGACTTTTCATTTGCCAATACATTCTGGGGTAAGTAGTCTTACTGAAACCAAGTGGGTGCTGTACAGTACTTTGTGCCAAAAATGATCCCCAAGTGGGTCCAGTGGCAGGGGAACCCAGCGTTGTCCACTATTGCCTTGTCCCACAAAGACTGGTATTCACAACTCCACGTAGCGCCACTCGTCGCTGCACTACAGGTCCACTGGATATGTGGCGGGGCGTCTCCGCAGCGAGGCTCGCCGCAATAAATATTCCAAAAGAATCCAGTTGCCTTGCAAGGAAACGCAAGCTCAGTTGAGAATTTCACCTACGTATATTGTGGGCAGCAAACAGGTTGTGCTCTCCCTGCCAGCAGATATGCCAAACATGTTTCGGGCCAACAGCCCTTGATCACTGGCGGCATTCAAAGTTCAGGCAGCTGTGTCGACTTTATTAACATAACCCTGCCCAGATGGGACTTTTCATTTGCCAATGCATTCTGAGGTAAGTAGTCTTACTGAAACCAAGTGGGTGCTGTACAGTACTTTTTGACAAAAATTATCCCCAAGTGGGTTTGGTGGCAGGGGAACCCAGCGTTGTCCACTATTGCCTTGTCCCACAAAGACTGGTATTCACAACTCCACGTAGCGCCACTCGTCACGGCACTACAGGTCCACTGGATACGTGGCGGGGCGTCTCCGCGGCGAGGCTCGCCGCAATAAATATTCCAAAAGAATCAAGTTGCCTTGCAAGGAAACGCCAGCTCAGTTGAGAATTTCACCTACGTCTATTGTGGGCAGCAAACAGGTTGTGCTCTCCCTGCCAGCAGATATGCCAAACATGTTTCAGGCCAACAGCCCTTGATCACTGGCGGCATTCAAAGTTCAGGCAGCTGTGTCGACTTTATTAACATAACCCCGCCCAGATGGGACTTTTCATTTGCCAATGCATTCTGGGGTAAGTAGTCTTACTGAAACCAAGTGGGTGCTGTACAGTACTTTGTGCCAAAAATTATCCCCAAGTGGGTCCAGTGGCAGGGGAACCCAGCGTTGTCCAATATTGCCTTGTCCCAGAAAGACTGGTATTCACAACTCCACGTAGCGCCACTCGTCACAGCACTACAGGTCCACTGGATACGGGGTGGGGCGTCTCCGCGGCGAGGCTCGCCGCAATAAATATTCCAAAAGAATCAAGTTGCCTTGCATGCCGCCAGTGATCAAGGGCTGTTGGCCCGAAACATGTTTGGCATATCTGCTGGCAGGGAGAGCACAACCTGTTTGCTGCCCACAATATACGTAGGTGAAATTCTCAACTGGAATATATATATATATATATATTGCAAAGACATTTCCCAAAAGGAATAACGGGCACTCGCAGGCACGTATAAAATCATCCATTGTCCTTAATTGTGCAGACTCAAAGCCTCCAATTAATGAGATGTACAAGAAGGGTCATTATTGTTTTTTAAAGGTATCCTAAGGAAGTCCCAATAAGTGGGTTACATTTGAACATCAAGAGCGGACTGCACAATCATGTTACATCACTTAATGACTATGGTTGTCATCTTGCTGATGAGTCCATAATACAGTCAAACGAACTTGCCGGCATTTCAAGTGATAGTATTACTGTATGCTCCAATACCACAATTAAACTCCCATGGGCAGATCATTCGAGAAATCCCAGCAATCAATTATCAGTTCAGCAAATCATTGTCCCAAAATACATTTAGTCCTCTCCATTAATGATGCTCTGTCGGAGCTGCTCCATTGCCCCCTCGGGGACATCACTCACACTGTCAAGAGCATCCCACTAAATCCTGTGAGTTCAAGCACGTCGCTTGTCAGGGAACATCGAGATGAAAGGAAATACGGGCATCGCCCATGCTGCAGGCGGTATCTCGAATTATATGCCCATCGGACTGTAATTGTGGTATTTGAGCAAACAGTAATGCTATCACTGGAAATGCCGGCAAGTTCGTTTTTGTACAGCATGCCATAAGGTGGGGCAGTGAAAAGTAAATCCTTGAAATTATGGGGCATATTATCAAGGACGGCGTTAAAAATTATCGCGTCTTTAGCGGCAGAAAACTGCCTCTAAACCGGCGATTATGGGCTTGATAATATGCCCTTGTGAATTCCCATAGAAGCCCATGTTCTGGTGTGAATATGGGCTTCTATTGGAATTCTCCAGGGAATATTATCAAGCCCATTATCGCCGCTTAAGCGGCAGTTTTCTGCCGCTAAACCGGTGATAATGTTAACGCCGTCCTTGATAATATGCCCCTAAGGGGCATATTATCAAGCCAGGCGATAAACTTATCGCCACTTTAGCGGCAGAAAACTGCCGCTAAAACGGCGATAATGGGCTTGATAATATGCTCTATGGAATTCCAATTGAAGCCCATGTTAAATGCGAAGGACGTCTAACATGGGCTTCAATTGGAATTCCATAGAGCATATTATCAAGCCCATTATCGCCGTTTTAGCGGCAGTTTTCTGCCGTAAGCGGCGATAATTTTATCGCCTGGCTTGATAATATGCCCCCTGGTTCTTTAAATATCCTTAACATTGTTTTTATCTTTAATTCTTCAAAATGTTAACAATCGCATGAAAACCTCAATTTTCACTGCACATTTTCGCCATGTTGTTCAGTCCTGGACTCCAATGTCCATAATGCACTGCCAAAGTGTTGTTAATACTTGATATGGTATTTCGAAGTCTTTATAGCCTTTCTAATTATCCAAACAAAATAAATCATTAAACATGCCTCAAAGAAGTTAATTGTATGTAGGGCAAATGATATAAATATACTGTGAATACTGTTCCAGGCTATTTGCATGTCAATCCATACTTGTTCCCAGGAAAGCTTTTGCTGTGATTTCACAGAATCACTGATCGGTATGTGCAGAGGTGGATACCTCATTGCAAACCCTGCCGCCTTCACGTGTTGTGAAATGTAACCTTCTCCTGGCGGCCCCCCCGTTTTCTCACAGTGGCCTCACCTTGATTAGCTCACTTCCTTCAGCAGTCATTGTCGCGACCGGCGGGTGTTCACTCTCCAAAATACACCCACTGAATCGGACGCCAGAAAGGGACACCCAGCCTTTCGGGTCGGGGCTTGTAGAGTGAGCATCACCGCTTTCCATGTTCCAAAAAAGACACATGAGCCAAAAGGACAGCACCGTGAAACAAGCCCACCATCCGATCCTCTTTTGGTCATATGTTTATTCACAGCAAAGATTCCAGCATAACTCGTTTCAACCTCTGCATGTCTTAATCATATGCCAAATACCAGGTGACCAGTTACTCTGCTTTTAAAACGTAACTTCCATCAACAGTAAAGCAAGACTTTGAACAGGATAACATAGCTCATTCATTAATCAGACTTTGTACAGGGTGCCATAAGGGGAGGCAGTGAAAATGTAAATCCTTGAAATTATGTTATTTAAATATCCTTGACATTGCTTTTATTTTTTTTCTTTAAAATGTTTACAATCACATGAAAACCTGAATTTTCACTGCACATTTTCGCTATGTTCAGTCCTGGACTCCCAATGTCCATAATGCACTGCCAAAGTGTTAATCATTGATATGGTATTTCGAAGTCTTTATTGCCTTTCTAATTATCCCAATAAAATAAATCCTTAAACATGCCTCAAAGAAGTCAATTTCAAGTAGGGCAAAGGATTTAAATATATTGTGAATAATGTTCCAGGCAATTTGCATGTCAATCCGTATTTGTTCCCGGGAAAGCCTTCGCTTTTGGGGATCATAGTAGTAGAATGGGGTTTGGGATGAGTGAGAGAGTGAAGATAAAGGATATATTGAGAGAGGATTAGGGTGAGAAATAGGGTAGTGCATTGGAAAGAGTAGTAGAATGAGGTTTGAGATGAGCCGGAGAGTAGAGGTAGAGCATATACTGCGAGAGGTATAGGGTAAGAAATTGGATGGTGAATTGAAGAGAGTAGTAGAATGAGGTTTGAGATGAGTCGGTGAGTGGAAGTAGAGGATGTACTGTGAGAGGTATAGGGTGAGATATAGGGTAGTGCATTGGAGATGCTGAATTAGAAGCAAAGTAATAAAGATACAAAAGTACATGGAAGGTATATGTGTATAAGGAAGGCAATATATGTAGATTTAAGTTGTATTCGATAAACTCAGAATTTCAAGTTTTGCTGTACTTTAAGTTAGATGAATGTGAATTGCTCCTTACTAATTCAAGGGACAATTGCAATTCTGGGCAATCGCTAGGACTGGCCTTGCTTTACTTTGATGTTCTCAGAAGGCTAATCAAAATAAATGGTATATGTTGGTGACTAATGAAACAGATCATGTTTTTCTGTGGTGGATGTTTGATGTTCTACTCGTATCACTGACATATAAATCAGTCTTAGTTTAATCCAACGTTGTAATGAATAAACAAGAGATAGAAATACTTTCCACAAAAAAAACACTGGTGTCAGTTAGTAAAGTTGCTGTACAGCATAGAAATGTGTTTTGCTCCAATCCTCACAAGAGCTAGAGGTAAGCAATGTTACACCTGCCCAACCTTTCCCACTTCACTCAAGGGGCACTAATGTACTGCAGTGGGCCACATTTAGTGGTACTAACCTCCCACACATCTCTCAACCAGCAACAGCTTATCCACCATGGCGTAGGAGCATCACCCCACTGGCTCAGAGCCAGCAGCTACAAATAAAACAATATTTCATTATCGTTTTATTTTTAGGCAGATGGCTTAGCCAGCGTGTGTAGGGAGCATTGGGGCCGGAGGATGGGAGGGGGGAGGAGGAGTGGTTTGTGCACTCTCTAATTGAGCATGTGTATTTAGCCAGCTGTCTCAGGCCAGCCAAACACACATGCCCACTTAGGTTTCTCTAACCTGGCTGTATTGAACAGCCGGGTTAGAGAAACAGCACAGACCCCCTGTGCCTGAGCGAGTGTATTATCAGCCCGTTCAGGCCAATCCCCGCGCTGCTCTCATGCAATGAGAGCAGCGCGGGGATTGGAGAGGGAGTCTGGTGCAGCCGCAGTGTCTGCTAGGACAAGGAAGAAGAACCTGACCAGGCGCAATGCGGGACGCAGCTGGCACCTTAAAGTACGTTTTTTCATTTTTTTCATTTTTTATTATTAAATTACCCCTCCGCAATCCCCCCTCCTGCGCGATACCCACCCCGCCACTCTGTGAATGTGCTGGCCACCACTGCTGCATGTGCTCTGCCATCCTGGAACGAAGGCTTAGTACATAGTTCACCACATCTTGATTTGGTATACAATGGGGTTTCTCCCATCCATCCCTCACAAGAGACAGTGATCCCCTTACAGGGTGGCCAAACAGAATTTCAAAGGTTGAAAACACTTCTTTTTTCTGAGGCACCTGTCTGTAGGCAAAAAGCGGACAGGGTAACAGAACATCCCATCAACTTTTGAGTTTTTCAGAGAGTCCCATTATCATACCTTTCACTGTCTTGTTGACTCTCTCAACAAGACCATTGGTTTGTGGTGGTAAGGTTTTGTGACCTAATAGATCACTCCACCCTCTTCCCATGTGTTTCAAGTATGCCGACATGAAGTTGGAACCTCGTTCTGATACTACCTCCTTAGGAAACCCTACCCTGGTGAAGACACCAATGAGGGCCTTGGCTACCACAGGGGCTGTAGTAGTCCTAAGGGGAATGGCTTCAGGATACCTGGTGGCATGATCCGCTACCACTAGTATGAATTTGTTTCCTGAGGCTGTGGGAGATTAAAGTGGTCCCACTATATCCACACCTACCGTCTCAAAGGGTACCCCAACCACCGGTAGTGGAATTAAGAGGGCCTTTGGGTGTTCTCCTGTCTTGCCACTGGCTTGGCAGGTGACACAGGAGCTCACAAACTCCTTTACCTTCTGAAGTGGGTGACCAATTTCCCCCAAGTTTTGGTCTGGCCCAGATGTCCAGCTAGGGGGGATGTCATGGGCTAGAGTGAGTAAACAAAATAACCCTATACAGTTGAGGCACTACCATTCTCCTAGTAGAACCAGGTTTGGGGTATCTGGCCTCAGTGTATAGGAGTGTCTCCTCCCAAAACACCTTGTGGGAGCCACTGACATCTCCATGCTCATGTGCAGCAGCTTGCTGCCTCGGGCCTTCAAGAGAGGGGAAGTCCTGCTGCCCAAGGCACAGCTATTCCCTAGAGGATCACCCTGGTCCCAAAATCCCTACCTCGTAAGGGTCAAGCTCCATGGGCTCAGTTTCCTCTGGGGCTGACAAGTCCTCTCCCTGAGG
Organism: Triturus cristatus; assembly: GCF_964204655.1. Classification (NCBI taxonomy): domain Eukaryota; kingdom Metazoa; phylum Chordata; class Amphibia; order Caudata; family Salamandridae; genus Triturus; species Triturus cristatus. The sequence continues at coordinate 502,382,401 of NC_140585.1, forward strand.
AGAGGGGTCCTGATCTTCTTGCTGTGTGGAAGCTGTTTCACCAGTCTTCCTTACTTTTCTCTTGGGTGGTTAGGCACTGTGCTCTATCACACACTATCTCAGGGACTTGCTGCATGCATCTTTCATTCTACCTCAGCCAATGATAGGGTTTCCAGATCATTTCCAAGCAGGCAGCTGTGAACTTTAGAGAGACCACAACCTGTTTCAGGCCAGCAAACTTCCCCCGCAGTCTAATATCACCATGGTTAGTGGTGACACTGTCACCATTAGTAACTGGATACGTTTTTACAATTGGGTATTGTTCTGGAGAAACCAGTTCATCTCTCACCATAGTGATACTGGCACCTGTATCTCTCAGGGCTTATATCTTAGTCCCATTCTCTAAGGGGTACAGCAGGTGTTTCTCTAAATCAGGGGGCCAGACAGCCAAAGTGGCTAACCCTAGCTCCCCTTCAGAGACCAAATAGCCTCAGGGTGGACCCTTATTTGCTCTGGGCACACTATTGATCTCATCTGGAGATTTTCCACACCAGTGGAAACTGAAAGGGGACTACGGGCTGGTTTTTTGGGGACAGGCAGGATCTCTCAGTTCGGTGTCCCTTCTTGTTACAGTGGAAACACCAGGCCTTTGCAGGATCAAAACCTTTCCCCTTGTACCTACTAGTGGGTTGAGAAATGTTCCTGACCAGGATTTTGGGGTCCTCCAGAAGACTCTTGTATTTTATCTTTGGGTTTCTCACCCTCTTTCCCCTGGGGATGCTTTGTGACCCCTTTCCTTTGGTCACCCCCAGTTATTGCCTTGGTTTCCCTCGTCTTGACCCAGTGGTCTCACTTCTTTCACATTTCTTGGGGAGAAATTGGACTTCGGTCTACCAGGTAGTGATGCAACATTTCATTAATGCAGTTTCTTAAAATAAGTTTCTTCATAAACAAATTATAAAGTTTCTTATAATTCTGCACTTTACTTCCAGCCAACCAGCAACCTAGTGTCTTTATTGAGTAGTCTACAAACCTCACCCAGGACTGACTCTGATCTCTGAGCACCTCTAAGTTTAATTCTGTACTCCTCAGTAGTGAGTCCAAATCCCTTGATCAGGGTGCCCTTCATTGGACTCAGACTCCTGACCCTTACTGGGGCAGAAGCAGTCGCTGCACTTACCAGAGCACAATTCCCAAAGAAGTGCCCCACAGGGAGTCTTCCTCACTTTTCCGGACTCTCAAGCCCTTTCAAAGGTGATATCATCAACATGCTCAAATTTAGGGACAATCCCTCTGAGGATTTTAGGATCATAGGATTCTTCCTTCTCTTGGCTTTTTAAAATGCTGCTACCATTGATGGGTCCTTGGCCCATCTCTGCTCTCTCTTTCTCTAGAGCTAGGAGCCTACTCACCAGGCCTAGTCTTTTGGTCATCCTTCCTAAAAGGAGATCCTCCTCATTAAAGTTGTCTTCACAGTCTGGTATGGAGTTAGCCCTACTTCTGTAGGAGCCAGACCCTGTACCGCTTGGGTGTGGAGGGTAGGACACGAAGTTCCCTTCCTCCCTAAGTAGTTGAGGTGGTTAGTCTAGGACCTCATCATCTTCAATAAATTCCCCATTCTCCTGAAGGCCTTTACCTTCTTCTGTGGGGTGGTCCCTCATGTACCCTGCCAAGAACTCCTGGAGTTGTATTCTGGCAGGGTTCAATCAATCAAGGGGTTTATGAAGCAGGCTACTCACCCGTGAGGGTCTCAAGGCACTGGGGGAGAGGGGGTGCAGCTCCCGATCAGTCGAAAAGCCAGGTCTTGAGGCTCTTCCTGAAAGTGTGCCGAGTGGGGAGTGTCTGATGTCGACTGGGAGCTTGTTCCAGGTCTTTGCTGCAATGTAGGAGAAGGCTCTTCCGCCTGCTCTGGTTCTCCGGATGCGCGGGGCGTCTGCCAGGGCGAAGTCGGCAGAGCTGAGGTTCCTTCTGGGTACGTGGAAGGAGACTCTTTCGTTGAGGTATTTGAGTCCGATGTTGTGGAGCGATTTGTAGGCGTGGGTGAGTAGCTTGAAGGTTACTCTCTTCTCGATGGGGAGCAAGTGGAGGTTTCATAGGTGCTGGGTCATGTGCTCGTGTCGAGGGGTTCCAAGGACGAGTCCGGCTGCGGTGTTCTGGATGGTTTGGAGCTTGTGTAGCAGGGTTCTGTTGATTTCAGCATAGAGGGTGTTACCGTAGTCCACTCTGCTGGTTGTGAGTGCGTGGGTGACGGTCTTTCTGCATTCAGGGGGGATTCACTTGAAAGTCTTGCGGAGGGAGTTAAAGCAGATGGAGGCGATGGAGTTGATCTGGCGAGTTATGGTGAGGGCGGAGTCTAGAATGATGCAGAGTTTTCGGGTGTGGTCTGATGGATTGGGTGGGTTTCCGAGGGCGGAAGGCCAACAGCTGTTGTCCCAGGCAGTGGAGGAGGGTCCAAGGACAAGGACCTCCATCTTCTCCGAGTTGAGCTTAAGGCAGCTGTTGTTCATCCAGGCTGTGACTTCTTTCATTCCTTCCTGGAAGCTGAGTCTGGTGTCTTCGAGGTTCTTCGTGAGGGAGAGGATGAGCTGGGTGTTGTCGGCATAGGAAACTATGCTGAGCCTATGCTGTCTAATGATGGCAGCGAAGGGTGCCATGTAGATGTTGAAGAGCGTGGGGCTGAGCTAGGATCCTTGGGGTACTCCACAGTTGATCTCTGTGGGTTCGGAGAGGAAGGGTGGGAGTCTGATCCTTTGGGTTCTGCCAGTGAGGAAGGAGCAGATCCAGTCGAGGGCGGTTGCCCATATTATGCGCTGGTGGTATTCAGTCATGGCGTTCTTGTAGGTGTTATGGTCTTCGGTGGTTTTCCTGTTCCTCCAGAGTTTCTCAAGGTGTCTGCAGGAGTACTTGGCTTCTTGGAGGTCATGGTGAACCAGGCGGCCTTCAGCGGGCATTGTCTGACGGGGTGGTGGAGGGGTGCGAGCTTGTCTGCGCAGATTGTAATCCAGCGGTGTAGTTCTTTGGCTGCAGAGTTGGCGTCAGTTGTGGCGGAGGGGGGGTCGTGGAGGAGGGTGGTGATGAGTTGCTCCTCTGTGACCTTGCTCCAGTTCATTCATGGTGGGCATGGGACTGGCTTGGGTGCAGTGGTGGTGTTGAAGGTGAAGTGTACACAGTGGTGGTCAGTCCAAAGGGGACGAGTGGTGTGGCTGAAGTGGATGTTTGTCCCTCCTGCGAAGATAGGGTCAACGATGTGTCCGGCTCTGTGGGTGGAAGTGGTGACGAGCTGCTTTAGTGGCGAGGTTGTCCAGGAGGGTGGTTGAGTCTGGGTCGCTGAGGTTGTCACGGTGGAAGTTCAGGTCTCTGATGAGAATGTAGTCCATGTAGGCAATGGAGTGGGGTGCGACGAGGTCAGCAATGGTGGTAGCCGGAGAGGGGCGAGGCCAGGGGATCTTTTGGTGAGGGTCCCGCACAGCGTGGTTCTAGGGCTGGTCTGGATCTGGAAGTGGAGGTGCTCAGTGTTGGAGAGGGGATCGCTCATGGTGGAGGTGGAGAGTCGGAGGGAGCTCTTGTGCACGATGGCAGGCCCTCCTCCTGAGCGGTGAAGTCAGTCCTATCTGTGAATCTTGTATCAACACCGTGGAAGGCAGAGCAGAACCACAAAACAGCAGAGAGGGTGCAATCACGGACCTGGGCAGCCTCAAACTCCTACTGGGAGGAGGTGGAGCTGGGTCAGCAGCGAAGGCACAGACAGAAGAGCTGCTGGGAGGAGAGCAGTTCTCAGACCGGGAGGTCGGAGGTCTTGTTCACACTCCCTCGCAGCAGTTGCCATAAAATAGGGAAGAGGGGCTGGACGTGCAGCTGGGAGGCAGGAACGGGAACTGTCAGGGGGGAGGGGCCGCAGGGGCGTCAGCAGCGGGGAGAAAACAGGGAAAACAAATACAGAGAAAAACGAGCACAATAAGCGAAACATGCAACAGTCAGTAGTACAGCACAATGAATTACAGAGACAGGCACAATAGTTAAACAAAACAGAGTCCAAGGCAGGCAACAGTTAAACAGAGAACAACACCGTGGAAGGCAGAGCAGAACCACAAAACAGCAGAAAGGGCGCAATCACAGACCTGGGCAGCCTCAAACTCCTACTGGGAGGAGTTGGAGCGGGGTCAGCGGCGAAGACACAGACAGCGGAGTTGCTGGGGAGAGAGCAGTTCTCAGACCGGGCGGTTGGACCCAGTTCTTATTTGCTTAGTCTTACAGAGACGCTTTAACTCTCCAACCTCTAGGTTGGAATAAGGGTTGAGGTTGAGCTCCTCAGCCATATTACCTGTGTTGCTCATTATTTTCCTAAAGTGGGGTTCTTTTTAGAAGACCTACACAAAACGTTCTAAGTACTTCCCCTCTATCTTCAGTGACTTTTACTTTTTCAAAAAAAATGCTACAGTGACTTAATACAAGGTCCTAACGAACAAGTTACTTACCTTCAGTAACTCATTATCTGATATAGACTCTATCTAGCTGCAGATTTCTTACCTTTGAATTTCACGGGCGTCGGGCTGGATCCAGAAACTTTTGCTCAAGCAATACCCCTTGGGTATTGCGTTGGCTGGCTCCATATGACTCCGCGTGACGTAGTCGGCAGCATCCATCAAGGAGTCACAGTCACCTATATAGGCGCCACCCAGACGTGCAAATATCAGAACTTTTTTCCACACCAGAAGTGCAGAGCTGCGAAGTAACTGGCATAGTGTTGTGCAAATCTAGGGCCCTGAACAGGGGAGTAACCCTAGCCCTAACAAAATCAGTCTGCATAGTGGGGAATCATGGGTGCGGCTGTAAGCAATCTGCAGCTAGATACAGTCTCTACCAGATAATGTGTTACCGAAGGTAACTAACTTTTTCATCTGATAGACTTCTAGCTGCAGATTCCTTACCTTTGAATTAGATACCCAAGCCGTATCATCCCAGCAGTGGGTTGCGGACCAATACCTTACACTAGGAAGTCCTGCAGGACTGAATGGGCAAAATTCTCATCCCTGCGGACCGGACTGTTCATGCAGTAGTGCTCGGCAAACATGTGCAAAGATGCCCACCCTGCTGCCTGACGGATGTCCTGGACTGGGACACCCTGAGCCAAGGCCGTAGTTGCAGCCTTTTCCCCTGGTGGAATGGGCTCTTAATCACGCAGGGCGCTGCTTCTTAGCCAGGGTATAGCAGATCTTAATGCAGAGAAATACCCAGTGAGAAATGGTCCTTTTCTGCACCGCTCGACCTGTCTTATCTCCCACGTACCCCACAAAGAGTTTGTCATCCACCCGGAACTCTTTGGTGCAGTAAAGGTAGAATGACAACGCTCTTTTTTAGGTCCAGTCAGTAGAGATGCTCCTCTTCCTTAGAGGGACGTGTGTGAGCAAAGAAGGTGGGCAGCGTGATGGATTGACCCAGATGGAATGAGGTCACAAACTTTGGCAAAAATGAAGCACGGGTGCGAAGCACCACTTTGTCTGGGAAACACTTCATGTAGAGAGGCGTGCAAGATAACGCCTGCAAATCACTAACCCTCCGGGCAGATGTTATTGCCACAAGAAAGGCTGTCTTTATTGTAAGCGAACGGGGAAAACAACTGTGCAGAGGCTTGAAAGGAGCACACATAAGAAAAGGGAGGATCAAATTAAGGTCCCACTGTGGCATGACAAAGGGCTTGGGTGGAAACAAGTGAAACAGCTATTTCCGAAACCTATTTACAATTGAAGATCTAAAGAGACAGGGTTGATCTGCCAGCCGCAAAAAAGCAGACAGAGCAGAAAGATAACCCTTGAGAGTACCCAACACTGAGCCCTGCTGCGAAGGGATAGAATGAATAAAAGAACAGTGGAAAGAGAAGCAGAAAGAGGGTCAATAGACATTTCTGTACAGTATAATACAAATTTCTGCCACAACAGGCGTATACCATCTTAGTGGAGGGCCGCCTGGCCGCCAAGATAATGTTGCATACCTTGGGAGAAAGGTCAAAAGCCATCAACTGCCGCCGCTCAATCTCCACGCATGGAGACGCAGAGTTGACAGGTTCGGGGGAGAACCCTCCCCTGCTGCTACGACAGAATATCCTCCTGATCAGGGGTATCCTGATTGGAGGATCGATGCTCATTTTAAAAAGCTCTGGATACTAAACTCTCCTTGCCCAGTCTGGAGCCACAAGAATGACTTGGGCCCTGCTGTTCCTGATCGTCTTCAGAACCCTGGGCAGGAGTGGTGTGGGCGGAAAGGTGTACAGCAGGCCTGAGTTCCACTTGACACGAAAGGCGTCGCCGAGCGATAGCTGCCTTGGAAACTTCAGCGCACAGTATTAGTCACACTGCACGTTCTCTTCAGACGCGAACAGATCTAACGAAGGATCTCCCCAATGTTGAAAGAGACTGTAGGAGGCTGGCTCAGTATATGGTGCTCACTTATGTAAGTCTATCACCCTGCACTAATCCAGACAACCCTTATGGCGATTTTAGTGGTCTTAGACAACCTTAGAAAGCTCGGAGTCATAACATGAATATCCTGGACTTGCTGCTCGGGAGGATAAGCCCAAAGCTGCACTATGTCCAGAACCGCTCCGATGAAAAGGAGCATCTGAAAAGGAGTCAGGCGTGACTTCGGCACTTTTATAGAGAACCCTAGAGAATATAGGAGGTCCGCCGTAGTCTGAAGGTGGCAGGACACCTTCAACAGCCAGTTGTCGAGGTAGTGGAAGACTGACATCCCTAGCCTGCGCAGATAAGCTGCGACTACCGCCATCACATTGGTGAACACCCATGGGGCACTGGTAAGGACGAAGGGGAGCACGGTAAACTAAAAGTGCTCACGGCCTACCTTGAACCCCAGGTAACACCTGTGGCCTGGTAGGACCGGGATGGGGATGTGAAAATACACATCCTGCAGGTCCAACACTACCATCCAGTCTTGTTGCCCAGACAAGACCTGAGCTAGAGTGAGCATCTTTAACTTCTTCTTGAGGAAGAGATTGACGGTCACGTAATCTAAAATGGGCCGCAACCCTTTGTTCTTCTTCAGAATCAGAAAGTAGTGGGAATAACAGTCACTGCCTACTACTGAATCTGGGATCCTCTCTATAGCTCCCTTGGCCAAGAGAGCTGTAACTTCCCTTTGGAGCAATTTCAAATGATCCTCCACCAGCCGTTCTTGATTTGGCAGAACGGGAGGAGGAAAGGAAAGGCATAGAATAGCCCTCCTAAATGATCTGCAAGACCCACTTGTCCGATGCTATGGAGCCCTAGCGGGGAGATGATGATGGATTCTCCCACTAACTGGAGTGGTGTGGTCTTGCAGAGTCAGACTAGGAATGCTTGGAGACTGCGGCTGCCGAGGGCAGGGTGGCCGGTGACTTCTGGCTTCCATTCCTTTGTCGGAATGAACTGCGTCCACGTCCCTGCAAATCTTGGGAAGTCTGTGCAGGACAATAGCTGTGATAGGGCAGACATGGCTGGCCACCCCTTTTGTTACCACCAAAGGGGCGAAAGCTAGACTGGCTACGAGGTGTAGGAAAGAGCCCCAAGGATTTGGCCATAACTCGAGAGTACTTGAACCTCACTAGGGCTGGCTTCTTCCCAAAAAGACGGGTCAAACAGCCTGTCCATCAAATTTGCCTGGACATCGCCTGAGAAGCTAGTTGTCCTAAGCCAGGCATGGTATCTGAAGGCCTATGTTGTGGAAATCAATCTGCCCAGCAAATCCGTTGTGTTAAGGCCACACCTTATGGCAAATTTTGATGTATCTCTCCCATCCTTAACTGCCTGAGAGGCCGAGCCTCTTCTGGGATTTGTAGCAGCAATTAAACAACCGTTTACCCAAAGGGAGTGGGAAAAATGGCCCAATAAGCATGCAGTATTCACCGACCGGAATGCGAGGTTGGAGGAAGAAAACATCTTCTTACCAAGTATAGGAAAGTAGGATCTGCTGTCATGCTTACCCTCACTTTTTGCTGGTGTCATTATGTTTTACTGACTAGTCTGCCTGGGAACCTGCTAATCGGGACCCCTGTCTCTGTGCTTTTTCCCTAAATTAGACATGGTGAGTGTCTTGCTTTGCTTATCAGATAATACAGAATCTCCCTCACAGTGGCTCAACCCAACGAAGCAGGACACATTAACACAAAACAAACAACACCTTTAGAAAAGGGTTTTATTTTACAAAATGCAAAGACTCTCTCTTTTAGAATAAGGCTTGGGGTTTTATTTTACACAATGCTCTCTAACAGAAAGGCTTTCTCAGATGCCAAATGCACAGCATTGAAATACACAAAGACATATATATATATATATATATATATATATATATATATATATATATATATACAGACAAAAGGACTTCCAAGGTATTTCTGCACGACAGCACGAAAGGGAGCGAAAAGAGGAGGCAAAACTCCTTTTGCCAATTTGGATTTCATGGCATTGCGTTGTGAGTGTGATATGTTGCAGTACATCAGGAGGATTTTAAACATTTAGGTGAACTTTGCAAAAGTACGTGACACTTTATTTTTAAATATTACAGTGCACTTGGTTTACCAGAGTTAGGCACTGTGCCAATGATGTCAGCAAACTGTGGTGATTGGATGCTAGTAAGCTGTATTATATACTTACCTCGGTTTGTAACAAGAACCCAGGTGCATTATGGACATCGTAGGTTTGCACCGGGTCATGTGACCATTGAGGGTTTAAAAGTGCAAGTTCACCTAGTGAAAGATTCACCTCACCTGTGAGCAAGGCCAGCAATAACGGCTGAAACGCGTAAGGAGATGTCCTGCTACTAATGCAATGCAATAAAGCCAGTGATTTCTACGTTGGGCTTCACTTCTTTTGTGTGTTTTGGTGTTCCAATTCACGGGTCGCTCCAAGCCCGTGTCCGTGAAGCCGCCTTGCAGGGATGGGGCCCCTTTGCTTGGAGAACATTTTCTTGGATTTAAATAAGGGAGCATGTCCCGCGCGCCACAATGCAGACAAAAGGACTTCCAAGGTATTTCTGCATGACAGCGCGAAAGGGAGCGAAAAGAGGAGGCAAAACTCCTTTTGCCAGTTTGGATTTCATGGCATTGCGTTGTGAGTGTGATATGTTGCAGTACATCAGGAGGATCTTAAACATTTAGGTGAACTTTGCAAAAGTACGTGACACTTTATTTTGAAATATTACAGTGCACTTGGTTTTCCAGAGTTAGGCACTGTGCCAATGATGTCAGCAAACTGTGGGGATTGGATGCTAGTAAGCTGTATTATATACTTACCTCGGTTAGTAACAACAACCCAGGTACATTATGGACATTGTAGGTTTGCACTGGGTCATGTGAACATTGAGGGTTTAAAAGTGCAAGTTCACCTAGTGAAAGATTCACCTCACCTGTGAGCAAGGCAAGCAATAACGGCTGAAACGCGTAAGGAGATGTCCTGCTACCCATGCAATGCAATAAAGCCAGTGATTTCTACGTTGGGCTTCACTTCTTTTGTGTGTTTTGGTGTTCCAATTCACGGGTCGCTCCATGCCCGTGTCCGTGAAGCCGCCCTGCAGGGATGGGGGCCCCTTTGCTTGGAGAACATTTTCTTGGATATATATATATCACTGAAAAAACCATAGGTTTCAGGGGTGTTATAGTTAGCTGGACATTTCCCTCATACAAAACCCTAGAAATTCCCCTGTTATAGTGAGTTCAGCTAACTATAACTCGCGTCCCCGCAATGTACTGCTGATGACGTCACATATTACATCACTCATGACATGGTCAGTGACATCACTGATGACATCACTGATGACATCTCAAATTACATCACTGATGACGCCATCCAGTGACTGTGTGTTTCTGTAAAGTATAAATATGTTTTATATATTTATAGTGAAAGGCCTGTGGAAGAATGAGTGGGTGTACAAGTGTGTGAATGGATGATTTTCTAGGTGCGTAACTGACTCTATAAGTGAGTCATTAAATGTATCTTACTGCAGACTAGTGACTAAACTGTGTGAATGTCTGTATGTGTCTGGCTGTTGGTGTATAAGTGGCTGCATGGTTTTGTGAATAGCTATATGAGTGTCTATATGGGCTATTGATTGGTTGTCTGAGTATCTGTATGGGTGCCTGAGTGTTTGTGTGGTTAGGGTGTGTGTGACTCTGTGCATAGATGTGTGAGTGGGTGATTCTATGGGTGCATGGTTTTAGGAGTGCATCTGTGATGAACTGTATGGTTGAGTGAGTGTATGTATGGGTGTGTTAGGGATTGAATGTATATCTCAGTGGTACATGTGTGACTAACTACATATGTGAAAGGCAGTATATATGCGTGTAAGAGTATATAAGTGGGTATATGTGAGTGTGTGATTGTGAGAGTGGCTGTATGGATGAGTGTGTGCTTGTATCAATGATTGTATAAGAGCGAAAGAATGTGGTACTATTTTTATGAGTAAGTGAACTTGAGTGTGTATAACCGCATAGGTGAGTAAATGGGAGTGTGATTAATTATTTGCATGACTGACTAGGTGTGAGAGTACATCTATGGATGATTGGTGGTGTGAGAGTGTCTATGTAGGTGTAGAAAAATGCATATGATAGTCTTGTACGGAGTGACTGTAAGTATGAGTGACTGTACAGGTGAGTGAGTGGAGGTGTATGTAGACCTAAGAGTTAATGAATGGGAATGTAGTTATTAGTATTGGAGTATCTATGGTTTTGAGAATGGATGTCTGTAATTTTGAGTTGGTGTATCAACGGTTAAATTAGGGTGTGAGAAGATGCAGTAATTTATCACATGGATGACGTCATCAGTGATGTAATCAGTGATGTCATTTGAGATGTCATCAGTGATGTCATCAGTGATGTCACTGACCATGTCATGAGTGATGTAATATGTGACGTCATCAGCAGTGCATTGCGGGGGCGCGAGTTATAGTTAGCTGAACTAACTATAACAGGGGAATTTCTAGGGTTTTGTACGAGGGAAATGTCCAGCTAACTATAACACCCCTGAAACCTATGGTTTTTCAGTGAATTTCTAAGGTTTTTTAAATCCCAATTCCTAACTATAACGCCCCTGAAACCTTTGGTATTTTCAGTGAATTTCAAAGGTTTTTTAAATGCCAATTCCTAACTATAACGTGCATGAAACCTATGTTTTTTTCAGTGAATTTCAAAGGTTTTTTAAATGCTAATTCCTATCTATAACGTATCTCTGAAGATATCATGTTTAATGATTTTGATTAGATTTGTATATTTTTCAAATTCAGTGTGTCAATTTCATTAATTAAGTTTTTTTTAAAATACTTTTTTATCACCATTTCTTAAACTTATTTTTTCAATTAATTCTTTTAAAAATTAAAAAATATTATTTGAACTTAATGGGTTTTTCAAGCATATTTTTTTAACTATATGTTCAAAACTTTATTTTATATATATTTTTCAATGTTTTTGGATCCGCACACCCTAAGCGCACCGTTCTCGATCCCTACGCGATAGCATTAGCGCATGGTAAGCGTTGGGTACGTGTTTAGTGCGCGATTGCAATGCGACCGGTACGTGACTCCCAGCCTTTACGCGACACGTTCGATGTACGTAACGCGACGTTTACGCGCTTCCGCGATGCGTCATCTGCGTCTATGACACGGTAGGTGCGCGGATCCCACGAAATATTTAACATTTAAAAAACATATATATGTATTTCATGTGAATATTAATTGAAGATAAACTCTAAACTAGTCTTAAAACTAATATATTTTTACATCTAATCCTATAATTTTTTTTAATTCAATTTCGCGGATGCGCGATGCGTAAGCGCAGGGTGCGCGGATCCCATGTGACCTGCAAAAAAAGAGATTTGATTGGTTCATTACACTTCCTCTTCTAACTATTGAAAGACCCCACCCATTCCAATCATTCTTCTTTGACCTTCTTTAGAGGACCATCTCTTTGGAGAGAAGAAGATGTTTTAGACTAAGTTTACACTTAGCTCGAACTTTTTTCAACCAAAAATGGCTTTAGGGCGGCAGGCATCACCTGCATCTCCTCATATTTCTGAGGATGAATTTTTGGAGGAGGCACCACCCAAAGAACGTTTTTCTTCAGTGGTATTGAAATTTTTTACTTTTCCCGAGGGGCAGAATAAGACCAATGTCACCTTGGTCACGTGCAAGATTTGCAAAAGAGTCCTGTCGCGAGGGGATCCTAACAAGAAATACTCGTGCAGCACAGCAAGTATGATGAAGCACATGAGGACCCTTCATCCAAACAATCTTGCACGAGAAGAGTGTCGACGGATGAGAAACACTCCTGCTCCTGCGCCTTCCACCTCATCACAGCCGAGCACATCAAGAGTGCATCCATCAGCCCAAACCTTGGACATCCGTCCTCAATTTCAATATTTAAAAATACTCTGCACTAAGTGCAATGCGACTTTGTGCTATGGTGAGCAGTCGATCGATCTGATCTGCCGCCGGCAAGAAAGTTACATTTGCTAGGGTTTTTTTTAAATTGTTCCCTGAAGTTCATTGTTTGGTTTCTCCTGTTTGTTTTTTGTTTTTGCAGAAAAACCAAAAAAATTGAAAAATTGTTCAGAAAACCCCAAAAAAATTATAAAGGAAGAAAGAAGAAAAAAAAAAGTTCTTGTAAGAACTAACTTTCCTGGTTTAAAAAAAGAGCTACATTTCTTTGTTAGTGTGTGAAAGTTTAGATGAATGTATGTGTAGTACGTAATTGACTGAATTAATGCATTAGTAGCGTATGGTGAATGTATAACTGCAGAACTATGAGGAAGTGCTGCAGCATCACACAGTAACCTCTTTAACTACAGTGTGCTGTAGTACTTCCGAAGCACAGGGATGCAACATATGTACATAAATATGTTGCAAATCTATGCTTCTCTCTGCACGGCTGCTTAAATTGCAGCCATGTGGTGACACAGGCACCCTTGCACCATAGTGCAAGGATATCTGTGCCATGTGCTGTTTGTTTTTGTGCAGGAAGACACACCTTCCTGCACAAAAACAATCAGAAAACGCATTTTTCTCCTTCAATGTATGCTGAACATTTTAGCATGCATTGAAGATATAAAAATGTGGAGAAATTAAAACAATTCTCTTTGTTGTGCTTTCCTACACCAATTTTAGAATGGTGCACCATTCACACACATCGAGATTCATGATTACTGATAAATCTGGACATGTGTCTTGTTCTATGAGTATTCAGTGCAATCATGCACAACAACACTTATAGAACACCCTTTAAACGCAAAGTGGTGTGTATGATGAGGTTGTATTTACATGGAGTATAGAAAGTGCACAGAGTGCCTTTTCCTCTCTTTGTAAATATGAAAGAGTGTCTTGCGCAATAACTATGTTACAAAAAGTGACATATTTCCGGTTTCAAAATTCCTTGCGAGTGATAGAAGGTAAGCACAGAGTTTTGTCTCCAAAGATGTTCAAAGAAGAATGATTGAAATGATTGCGGTCCTTCAATAGGTACAATGAGAAATATTATGAACCCCTCAAATCTCTTGTTTTGCAGGTCACATGATATCTGATTATCGTCAGATTTGAAAACTACATACGTATAAACAGAGTGTTTTTAGAAACATGTTTCAACTCTGTAGCTTCTTGCAGACCTCGTCATTCTGCATATTGAGACTTAGTTAAACTTACCTTCACAATAATAGGAATAAAAAATGGTATACATTTTTTTCATATATTCATTGCAGTCTAAATTCATATAAATTGCTTGTTTTAAAATTTGGATCTGTGAAAGAAAAGAAAAAAAAATTATAACATGTAATGATACATTTTTTATAACACAGCATAATTTCCACAAAGTAATTTGTTTGCCTTTTTCGCTGTTCTCAGAATATATTGAATTTCACTAGAAATAGTGATTTCAATCGTACTCATCACTTAACAGCGGGGAAAAAAAACCAATCAGAAAGATTGTTAAAGAAAAACAACATACTATTCTCAGTAAAATACCAGAAAATACAAATCACACATTTATGAAATGCTTACAGATTACAAAATTGTATAACTTTAATTTATAAAAACTGTAAATGTTGCTGTATTCAAATAATCACCGAATAAATGACCACCAAAAAGTCCATAAATCAAAAATATACCTTTCCTTGAGGCCAAATGGTATTTTTGCACTTCTTCTTTATGTAAATTGCCCAATGGTTGTCCTATTAAATTATAATAATAAATTCCTCAGAGAGTGAATTATCTTCCTAAAACTTTGACTTTAAAAATATTAGGTAGGAATTTGGTAATTCACTAGGCAAACGTTGTTTGAAAACCAACTGGGCATCATTACAAAGTGTCCAGCCTTTGTCACATTTTCGATAGGCAGTGTAATGTCCAGATGTGGTGGAAGGACCATCATGGAAAATTATTGCAATTGCTACAAAAGTTCATCCTGATATTGATAGTTGTGCTGCTACAAATTGTTTTATTAAAGTATCCAATTTTCTTCCGTCAGCTGTACAACGTTGCATCATTAAAATGATGTATTTTCCATATTTTGTTAAGAATAATGTGGATAACATTTCTGATTTACATTGGCTACACTCCATGTTTTGAATTGCACCTTTCACTAATTTATTTATAGGAAAGACACTGATTTACAGTCTGATAATGTTAAATACAGAAATCTCTCAGTGTCTACATTGGTGCTACATGTATACATGCAATTTTCACAATAATGTTCCCATTTGTAAGAAAGGCCAAAAATATTTTCTATTTCTACACCTTCGTTTTCAAAAATGGTAAGCATATACATTAAAAATTCCTGAGGATCTTGTTGGATATTTTGTGTAAATTGTGTAGAACCAGAACACACATCCAAAAGACTACGAACATCTGAAACAGATTGTATTTTACTTCCATCACTTGTCAATTTTTCATAAACAGAATGCAACAGAGAACAAAATCTTTTTTGCCGATTCTCCATAATATGTTCTTGCAAACCTTCAAGATAAAAAAACAACATTGACCACTACATTAGCATAGCAGTTGACACCAGAACTATTTTCAAACTGATAACCAACAATCCCTTCAACAGTGTCCAATTTCTTTTTACCTGCAATCACAACATTATCTTGTTCTTTTCTTTTTTGACACCTTCAGAACAGATATTCTCTAACCTTCTATTTCGACCAACCACACGCTTTTCAAATACAGGATATTGACCTAAATTTGGAGCATACACCCTTCTTAACCTATTATACTCTTTTACACAGTTTGCATCTGCAGTAACCTTTGTCTCATCAAAATCAATCAAAAATAATCCAGATATTGTTCTGACTCGCGACAAAGCAACATATGCCATACCCTCTTTAAATACGGTAGATCCAATGTTCACCAATGCACTGTCTATACTTAATCCTTGAGATTTATGAATAGTCACTGCATATGCCAGAGAAAATGGAAATTGTTTCCTAAGGACATATAAATCTTTAACAAGCAAAAAACTAACTGAACAACGACCAATTTCTTTAACTTCTTCAATCTGATCAAATTTAATTTTTAAAAATTCAATTCCTTCTTTTTTCTGATAATTCACAAAATCCACCACTTTGCCCATTGTACCATTAACTAAACCTTTCTCTGCATCCAAATTACGCCTTAAAATTACCCGACAGTTTACACACGCTAATAGTGTCTTTTGTAAACCAGCAGTTTTAGATATTTTTTTTTCCAAACAATCCAGTTTTGATCTCAACTTACCCGTCAAAATAATAGTGATTCCTTCATGCAGTATTTTATCAATGGCTTCCATTTTTACAATTTCTTCATTTTCCAGTTTTAATAATTCTTTGTTGAATATTGAACACTCATGCATTGTTGGCAGTAAGCAAATCACTAACTTATTTTTAGCAATTTCCACGTACACTTTTGCAGGAACTGCATTTTCATTTGGAAAGACATTGCAAAGTAATCAACTCTCCAAAGCTTCTTTCCCTTGTTTTGAAAGAATTCCAATTCTTATATCTTGAAGAATACTTCCATATTCAGCATTATTTGCCTGTCGCATATTTGTGTCAGTTCTTTGTATTCAAAATAACTCCAAATGTTCACATTACCAACACCGCCAAGAGACTTTCTGGTATCTTCATGAGCAAGTGTTTTAAATACCGGTTGTCCTTTTACCGGAGTCAGTTGCAGTAGATCTCCAAAAACGATGACATGTTTTCCTCCAAATAACACGTCATACTCTGTTTTAAGAATTTTCTGCATTCTTAAATGCACAAAGGCAAGCATCAAGTTTGAAACCATGCTTACCTCATCAATAATGAGAAGTTTAATTTTCTTCAGGACTCTTGAAACTTCACAACAAGCTTCTCCAGATAGCTTGTGGTATTCCAATTTGTTCTCATGCTCTACTGGTAGCATTAGTAAACGATGTAAAGTAATTCCTTTAATTTTATGTGCTGCCAACCCAGTTGGAGCAGTGACAACACAAGACAAATGCGACTCAGTTGTGTTTTGCAGATAACTTGTAATTACTTTAATTAAGAAACTTTTTCCTGTTCCAGCTTGGCCACTCACATACATTCGGATAGGTTGGAATGATGTACATGAGCACCCTCTCTTTTCATGAAGTAATCCATGGTCAATCTGCTCTTTCACTTGCTGATATATTTGTTTCTGTTCAATATTTAGTTGCTCTTCCAAGTTTCCTAACTGTATTGCATCTTCTTGTGCTTGAAACATCGCTGTTTCCAAATCATTGATTGCAATCGCTGCTTCATTTTCAACAATTGGTTGTCCTAGTGGATCTTGACTCAGTGCAGCAGAACTTTGACTGTCTTGAGAACTGTCTCTAGCAATCTCAGCTGCAATTATAGCTTCTTTATCAATTTCATCATTCAACATTTTGACATAATTTGCGAAAGCACTGCATTGTATGCTATCTTTACAAGCATTAAATGAATCTTCATAGCTGGGAAAATCTCCAAGTAATTCCAGTTCTGAAAGCCATGGTTTGAACATTTGCAAAAGGGCTAAATAGTAAAATTCCCTTTTGTCAGCAGTGTCGCAACTCAGTTTTCTGTGATTAATTAAATTTCCTTTCCTTTGTTTCACCAGACATCCTTCGGAACCAATCACTCCATATTTTCCATCGTTGATGTTCTCTGTAGTATTCCGTTTAAAAGTGTAGTTTTGCAGCACTTCATAGAGACACATGTCCTCAAGATGATGACTTCTATTTGGATAGTATGTGTCCAACACATTGGTTTTCAAAATATCTGTACTTTCAGGGTCATTTTCTGCTAAATATTCAATTTCTCAGTACCCGATTTCGCATTCCTGCAAGACCTAGACTCACCCAAATGATTCTTCTACTTTTGGAATATAGACTTTTTTTTTTTTTTAACTCTTTATTTAGTATTTATACAACAAGATACATTAATGCAACACACTTGTCCATATACGGAATAATCTTAATATCATCATTATTCTTGACTTTTTACACTTGAGGCTGTTACATAGTCATAGTAACTATGGGCCCCCAGAGCGTCGGTCAATTTATTATAAGGCCCCATCCAACCGGTCAGGCCCACTCAGCGATTCCATTCAGTATGCGGAATACCTCCGGCCACATCCAACTGTGCAAGTCTTCTAAGGCCATTATTGGTCGAGTTCATTCCCTCTTCATATCCCCCTCCTCCGCACCCCCCCCCCGGGGGGAACCACGCACCGTCCGTCCTCAGGAGTGTCGGTGCTGAAGTGTTATGTGAATGCAGGGAAGTGGGTCGAGAGGGGGACGCCACAGGCAACGAACAGTCATCCCCAGGGAAGGCTCCATCCCAGGAGTATCGTTACAAGAATGGGCAGATAGCATGTAATTCCATCCTTGAAAGGCGCCCGCGAGGCACCCTCCCCCCCCGGCGAAACCAGACAGTAGGGGGGCTATCCCTCAGTGACAGCAGAGGACGATGGCCGATCGCCATGCGCAGCGAGGTACCGCGTCAGGGGTCCCCAAATGTCAGGGGGGCGGGATGTGGGCGGGAGCGGCTCCGAGTATAGAAGGACATTTTCCTGGCAAGTGAGCAAATCCCGCAGCCATTCCTTGAATATGGGGCTTCTCCCCCTTCCCCACCGACACGCTATGCGACGCTTGGCAAGCAATAATGCGCTAGTAACAAAGCGGCGATCTGGCTTAGGTATGTCTCGGGTGTACCCCAGTAGTGCCTGTAAAGGAGAGGGCTGTAGTGGAGACCCCAGCATTTCCCCCAGGGCCGTGTATACCTGGCTCCAATATTCATCTATGCTCGGGCAGGTCCAGGCCAGGTGTAGGAAATCCGACCGAGGAGAGCGGCACCTGTCACAGTGATCATTATCGCGAAGATTAAACCTGTACATCTGCGCCGGAGTGCAGTAGAGGCGGTGTAGGAACTTACAATGGATAACGCGAAACCTACTTCTAGAGGAGATCATTTCAGTTTGTAGACAACAAAACTCCCACTGGTCATCCGTAAGGGCAATGCCAATCTCAGCCTCCCAACAGGCCCGGGACCTCAACACTTCCCCCCGATACGGTTATATAGGCGTCGATAAAGAGATGAGACCATGTGCGATGGGGAAGGGGAGTCAATCATATAATGGAATCGTTCCAGAACAGTAGGCTCATCCGGATATGCCGGCAATATTTTCTGTAGCCCACTGCGGAGCCGGATAAAAGCGAAAACCTCCAGGGGGGTGGGGACAGTGTTCCTGTAGAGGAGCGGGAGGTCGCGAAATCTACCCTCATGGAATAAGTCACCCCAGCTCGTGATCCCCATTTTTAGTTTTATGTGCTGGAACAGCCTATCTCCTAAGAGTGGGAGGGTCGGGTGATACACCAGGGGCATCAGTGGGGAATAGAGGAGCGTCGTACCCATGTGGCCAGCAAGAACACTCCAGGCATGTGCCGTGGAATGAACGAGGTTGTGGTCTGCGCAAGACGAAGGCACTTCAGCAAGGACCGCTCCCTCAAGCGGGATCGGATCCGCCAGCCAGTGTTCAACCGCAGTCTGTGGCATGAAAGGGGAAGGCCGGTACCAATAGTACGCATAGTGTGCCTGCGCACAGTTATAGTAAAGTTCGAAGTCAGGCATATCGAACCCGCCTTGTATGTAAGGGCACGCAAGCACACTCCATTTAAGCCGCTGCCTTTTTCCTCCCCACACCAAACGGATGAGTTCTGATCATAATGTCCTAAAGAAATAGCCACCCGGGTGAAACGGTATATTGAGGAAGAGGTAGAGCAGCTTGGGGAGTATAATCATCTTTATAAGTGAGATCCGACCGGCCATGGTCAGCGGTAGGATCAGCCACCTGATCACATTCGATTGTATAGTTTCAAGGGCCCTGCCATAGTTCATGCACATCACCTCCTGCCTGTCCCTGGAAACCCACACACCCAGGTACTTCACGTCGGTCTCGCGCCACTCCAGTGTAAAGTCGAGCGGGACTCTGTCAATACCATCTGTAAGAGGGAAGATAGTGAATTTGCCCCAATTTATTTGTATGCCAGAGTACAGCGCAAATCTCACGAATTCCCTAAGTATGGGGTTTAAATTATCCCGGGGATGTTTGATGTTTAGTGTAAGATCATCCGCGTACAGTGACAATAAAATTTGCCGCCGCTGGCATCTCAGGGATGCCACAAGGTAATCTGCCTAAGGCGGGACGCCAACAGTTTTATCGCCAAGGCGAAGAGGAGTGGCAACAGTGGGCACTCCTGTCTGGTAGCTCTGGTGACGAGAAATGGATCAGAGACACGCCCATTAATGAGGACTCTTGCCATAGGGCGGCGGTACAGGATGTGAATCCATCTGGAGAAGGCCAACGGCATACCCATGTTTTTTAGAATCAAATGGAGGTAGTCCCTTTCAACCGAGTCAAATGCCTTGGTGGCATCTAGAAACACCGCCACCAGGGCGAGAGAGTGGTCAGCGTTTTCCAGGATCGAGAAAAGCGTCCGTAAGTTGTGGGAGGTAGATCTGCCGGGGATAAACCCCACCTGGTCTGGCAGAATCAAGCCTCCGACCAAGAGATTAACGCGGTTCGCTAAGACTTTGGCTAGGATATTCACATCGCAATTAATGAGAGAAAGGGGCCTGTAGGAGTCGCAGCAGTCCGGGGGCTTTCCAGGCTTGAGAAGAGAGACTATTAGGGTCTCAGACATGCTGGGCGGCAGGGACCCAGTCTCATTTGCCTCCTCAAACACTGCCGCTAATGGGTCAATGAAGGTTTTGTAGTACTCTGTAGGGAAGCCATCCAGGCCCGGCGCCTTGCCCGATGCCGTTTGCATTATGGCGTCTTTGATTTCGGCTAGCCCTATGGGAGCCGCAAGGAATTCTCGCTGGGCATCGGAGATCCATCCGAGAGTGATCTCTGACAGGTACTCAGACATCTCTAATGGCGACTCACGTTTGGATGTGTACAGGGCGGAATAATGAGATACGAAGGTGGAGAGTATAGAGTGCGTGTTGCGCTGCAAGGTGCCGTCAGGGGTCTTGACTCACAGTATGTGGTTGGCGCAGCGCGGGGGGCAGACCACTCCCGCCAGAAATCTGCCGGGTCGTTCACCCTCCACATACGCTCGCGCAACAAAATGCTTACCGCGAAAATGGACTTCTCTCTCAGCAGTGGCCTTGAACTCGGTAAGTTTGGTGCGGTAGTCGAGTTGCGCCTTGGGGTCATCCAAGAAATTGGGGGCAGTCTCTAACACGTGCAACTCGCATTCCAAGGAGGTCAGCATGGTGCGAAGAGAGCGCAGAACCCCCGAGCCCTTGGAAATGCACACTCCTTGCATGGTGGCCTTAAAGGCCTCCCACACCGTCGCCACGCAGTCCACTGACCCCCTATTCCGATCTAGAAATTCTGTGATCTCTTGGGACATTTCGGCCTTAAAAAGTTCATCTAGGAGGATATTAGGCTGCGTGCGCCAGGGAAGCGGCGCGCCGACCAGTCCAGTCCTAGCCAGAGTGATCAACACAGGTGCATGGTCCGAATAGGTACGAGATAAGTGTTGTGCGCATAGCAGAGAGGACCCCAAACTTCTGGAGAGTAAAATATAATCTAACCTAGTCCAGGTAGAGTGCGGCGCCGACCAGTGTGTGCCTTCCTGCACATCCGGGTGAATGTGGCGCAAGGCGTCGAGCAACGAATGATGAACCATTAAATCAGAAATGTACGCCTGAGTGCGCGTGTGGTATTTAGTGCCTGCATTAGATCGGTCCAGAGCAGGGTTCAGGGGGGCGTTAAAATCCCCTCCCCAGATTAGGTGTGTGGATCCTATATCCAGTATGACCTCCCACAGGGAGATAAAGTGTGCGGGTTCGTCAATGTTGGGCCCATAGGAAGATGCAATGCTGATGGTAGCAGTTCCCACCCGTCCCCACACGATACAGAACCTCCCCTCCACGTCAGTTTTCTCCCCCAAAGGCACAAATGGAGTATGTTTTTTGACTAGTATGGCTGTTCCCCTGGAGTATGTCGAGTATGAGGAAAAAAGGCTGTAAGCTGCCCACCTAGATGCAAATGTCGGTAATCGACGGGGGTCTGTGTGGGTTTCCTGCAGCAGTGCGATGTGTACCTGATGGCGATCGAGGTAACCCAGGACCTGTCTACGCTTATGCGGGTCTCCCAACCCCCGTATGTTCCACGTCAAGACATTGACCCTGTTATGTGGGTCGCGCTGTGTAAACTCATCCCCTTGTGCCATCACACGGTGTTGCACCAAGTGGCAGTCCCGGGCATGTCTCACAACCGAACACCGCACCCCGCGGTCCCCTCCCCTCCACATGATTAATATGTCGTACCGCCTTCCCCAGGACCCAGCATGGGGACTGCAAAACGTCAATTTTAAGTGTATAAGAGTGTGTGTTCCGATGTCCAAGTGTGTTTTTGCATTTACATTTCCCCCCCCTCGCATTCCATCCGACTTCCCCAACTCGTCGGAGGAGACCCTCCCTAAGAACATTTCTCCTGTCAATGATTCCATGCCCCGTCCTACCCCCTCCCACCACGACAGCCCAAACCTGTCGGGATCCAGACCCCTCCCGTCCCCTATAAGAAACATAACCAGTGTTGTGGGGTATTCCCTCTCTGGGGGACACCAGTGAGCTGGACCTACCCTCCCCTATCCCAATATTGCACCCACTGCACCACCACCATGTTTGGCGAGGGGCATAAGTGGGGTGGGGGGGAGTGCCAAGGCGAATAGTAGCATCGATGTCCTTGCCAGTACGTCAAAGGTATTGGGTAGGATTACGAGTGGGGCCCATAGTTTCTATGTCCTCTTGCCCGCATCAAGTTCAGAAAAAACAAAAAGACTGGGATGGCACCCACCACATTCAAAGCAGTCGTCCCGTGAATTCAGCCAGTCCATAACTGCATCTGGAAGAAGGCATGAGCAAAGAGGAGAGAAAAGAACAAGAAATGTCAACATGACAGCATCACTCATCAGTCAGGAGCAGAAGTCGGAGATCGGGATCCGGACATCACCCCGGGACTGCGCCGGTGCGAAGTGGCAGGCTGCTGCTCTTTCAGGAAGTCCTCCACCTGCTGTGGGTTACTGAAAAAGAAGGGTTTGCCATGGCACATGATTTTGAGCTTGGCAGGATATAGCATAGAATAGGGAATATCTTGCTGTAGGAGTTTCTTCTTCACTCCCATGAACTTGCGGCGGGCCTCTTGTACCGCCTGGGTAATGTCCGGATAGAACGAAATGGTAGTGTTTTCATGTAGTATCGGTTGTTTCTCCCGGGCAAGACGCAGTAGGGTATCACGGTCTCTGTAGTTTAAGAACTTGATAATGACAGGCCGCGGCGGAGCTCCAGGGACCGGGCGTGGCCCCAATGAACGGTGGGCGTGCTCCACAACCAACTGCGGCGAGAAGGAGTCCCGTCCGAAGGTGTCGATCAGTAGGCGCTCTATGAATTCCTCCATGCGTCCCCCTCCACTGGACTCCGCAAGGCCAATCAGGCGGACATTATTCAATCAAGAACGCGCCTCCAACTCTTCATTCTTCTCCGCAATCACCTTGAGCAGTCGATCCATCTGAGATAGTTTAGCTGTGCCGACCCCGGCTCCATCCTCCAGTTCACATATGCGTCCCTCCGCCTCCTTCAGGCGCTCCCCGTGCTGATCCAGCCGGTGCACCACCTCATCCAGACGAGTGTTCATGCCATCAATCTTGGCGTCGATGGAGGTTAGGCTCCTCTGCTTGCCCACAAGAAGGGCCTTCCAATCCACCTCAGGCTCGTCGTCAGGGTCCGGTTCCACCCTACCCACGGATTGTGTTCGTGCTTTCTTTTTTGAGGCACTGAAGTGCAGCGTGGACTGCTTCGTGTCTGTTTTTCCCATGTTGTCGGAGTGCGCTAGTCCAGACCACAGAGGTAGGTCTTTGTACGGGTTGCGGCCTCCGGTTGGCGCCGTATGTCCCGGCCACGAGGATCCAGCAGCAGTCCGTGTGCGCCACAGTGCCACCCGGCACACTCTGTCTCTAGTCTCAGGTAGGTAAACCAGGAGCCAGCCCACCCAGCGCCTGGAGTGTAGTCCGCCCAGACAGTCAACCAAGGGGCCACGCCATTGTCCAGATGCGGTCAGGGTCCACAGTGCCTCCACTGCCCCCCGCGCCGCAGCAATGTCTAGGCGGTGCACCTACCGGTGTGGACGCATCCGGGCAGTGAGCCAGGTAAAGGGTCAAGGTCCCTCCGCAGACTCGGTCCCAGCGTCCTCCGGCAAGGGGGAGCAAGAAGGAAGTACCCCCGTCGGGAACCAGGCAATGCTGTCCCTCAGTGTCTCTACCAGTTCCACACAGGCGCCCCTTAGCACACAGATCAAATCATGTCCCAGGGGCACTCAGCGCGGGCAGATAAATGTGGCAGCGGCGTCCTCACCGTTCCTTAAAATGGCGCCGATGCTTCCCGGCACAGCAATGCTCCAGGCTCGAGCCCTCAGAGCCCGCTCCCAGAATGATCGCCACCCCCGACGGCAGCACTCCAGTCCACAAGAAGGGGGGGGGGGGCACCTCACCAGCAAGCGACCGAGAGCGGCGGCAGCAACGGACCCAGGCCGGCGTCCCGAGCAAGGTCAGGCAGGCCCCACGGATCCCCGGTGTAGGGTGATAGAGGTAGCCGCTCTGGTGCTCAGCAACGTTCCCTGTGCTCCCCCCGGCCAGTTTGAGGTCCGATATCTTCACCGCTACACCTCCGATCTCCGTCAAAGTTTCGCCAAGCGGTCACTGCATGTTCCGCTACACATCCGTGTCATTTATCCATCTGTGTCTGGCAAGAGGATGGTGCTGCAGGGTGTAGTTTCTCCTGGCTGGCTGGAGCCTCACTAGAGTGCGGCCATGTCGGTCCAGCGCCACCTAGTGCCCCCCTACTTTTGGAATATAGACCTGCAGATGATAACCGATCTGAACATTCATATGCTCCAATTTCACGATGCGATAACATCTTCAAACTGAAACTGTATAATTTCTTACTTAGAGTCTTCTCGTGAGAAATCTCTTCCCACATTTCTTTCAATTCAGTCTTTTCTGATTTAGTAATGTAAGACGTTACACATCGAGCAACAGCAATGGAATTGTCCGCAACATACTGAATATCCATGTTAGCGTTCAACATAGATAAAATAAATGGATTGTAGTCAGTTATGTATTTTGATTCTTCGCTTCTTCTTAAGTTGTAGGTGTTTTTCTGAGACTTTCTTGTGATGGTATGTCGTACAGCTGACATAAAACTGTTCACTCTTCCTTTGGATAATAAAGGACGTGGAAATCCAAAACGACATTTGGTATAGAACTTATCCTTTGACTTGTACTTTCGTCGACAGTATTTTCCACACCTGTGGCTTTGAAATCATAAGACTTGTTGTTTTAAGTTTTTGTCTTCTCTGCTATTGGGAAGAGCACATGTGGCATAATCTTCAATGAAAGACAAAACAGTTTCATCTGAATCTATTCCAAATTTGGGGGCGCCCTTGACCCATAACAACATATGTATGTGAGGAGCACCTCTTGCTTGATACTCCTTTCTCCAAAAGAAATCCACAACTTCTCCAAGAGGAGGATTCTTTTTATTGCAGATGAAAGACATCATAGCTTCAAATCTATGATTGAAATATCTGCATACATTGACAGGAACCAAAGAGCACAATTCTCCAGGTGTCTTGTATTCAATATTTTTTATATTGGAATTTGCCTCTCGAAGAAATTCAAGTAAATCATCCCAAGCATACTCAGCGCAGCTTAGTGTAACGAACCATGTAGGAGTTCCGTAGCATACATTTCAGTTCTCCATGTCGACGGTACCAATATTCATTAGTCTCACGCTGACATGCCATCAGATTAATCAACTGAGATTCTAAATGATCATCTCTCTGATGCACTTTATCCATAAAATCCTTTGCAGTTACATTTTGAAGATGCATTCCAGTTTTTAAAATGTGATTTACTGCATATGAAAGTCCAGACAAGTCACTTTCAAACAGAAGATGAAACATATAAGGGATATATTGACGAAATCTTGGATCTTCTCCATATAATCTTGTTGTCCGATATTCAGAGGCAGGAATCTGCACAGGACGTTCATCATATCGTCCACCTTTTCCTGTTGGAAACAAATGCGGGAAACAACGAGCTTCCAAGCTCTCTTCCCATACACTCATGGGACTTCCTGTTGCTTTTTTCATTTGAAACAACTCAATCGTATTCCCCATCACCTCTTTGGAATGAAGTGGATGTACACTGTAATGTTCATAGATCTCTTCACATCTGGACATGTCCACTTTTTCAATTTGTCCACTTAATGTTTCAGTATCTTCTGCTAAATCTATTTCTTCTTCTCCAACAAACACATTTCTATAGTACTCATTATTTTTTAACAGATACAATGATGCCTTTTGCACTTTTCTAACATCCACTAACTCTTGCCAGATTTTCTTATTCTTAGTAGGAACACCATTAACTAGAATGACTAGTGGCTCATTTTCTGCATGATCTACACCAATAGTTTCAATATTTTTCCTGAAATCTAATGGTAAATACACAACTCTTCCTTTCAATTTTCTTTGCAACTCTGATGGAGGTTATTTACTTGTTTTGGGCTCCATTCGAACAATAGCCTGAAACGGGTGAACACATTGTATGAGAATAGACTCATACGTATTTAAATCTATCAGCTCTGGAGGAATAGCAACCAACTCTAGATTATTATGAACAGCTCTAGCAGGCATTTTATTCTCATCTAATTTGTTATAACAATATTTGCAAATACGCTGCTCACATCCCAAATCAAAACAATCCTCTACCAACAAATAAGTTGCAAATTCCATCCACTTATCATTATCTTCTATTTCACTTTTAAAATACAGATTGACACCCCTAGTCTGATTTTTATAGTGACTTCGCCGACAACAAATACAATAAACATTTGGTCTGTCACCTGAAATTACCTTAAACTTTGTGATTTCATCCTCAAATTTTTCTGTAATTACGGGTTCTACATTATCTTCAACATTTTGTTCTACTAATGTGTCAGTTTCTTCACTCTCTTGCTGAGGCCCAAAGTAACAAAACTCAATATCCTCACAGACCTGCTTCACATCTGATACTGACCCATGCAAAAGAGCACTGTTCAACTCACTTAACTTTAGTGCTGGACTTTTTGCATAATACAACCTTCTCACTAACTTCCGCATTTGAGTATGATGTACTGCCAGCATTCTGAAATAGTGAAAAACACTTTGCCAAACTTTCCTAGAAAGACAAGCCAGAGAATGACTTTGCAAACCAGTATGTTTTCTCACTCTGCAAGGGTCTAGTCCTTGCAACAGCTTAATCTTTTGTTTTACACTTTTTTTAGTATAGGCTCTTAAAAAACGACATAATTTTTCAATAGATTTCTGTCGTACACTGCAAACACTACTTCAATCCCAAGTGTACACAGGGTTTTTAGGACGTCTCCCTAAAACTTCATCAGCTATCACTTCTTCTGCATTTCTTTCAACCATTTTCTCTTTCTCCATTGGACAACCGTCACTAACCTCATAACCTCTACCACTGGTGTCAACTGCATACAATAATTTTTCGCTCAGTGAATAACTCTCTTCATTAAAAAAAGGCTCTGAACTAGAACTGTGTTTCCATTCTCCCAAAAAAACATCACAAAGTTTTTTTTTATTAATAACTCTTTTCCTCCTACTTTTGGCCTTCATTACATATATTGGTTTATCTAGTGATCGGATTCTGTTGAACACTAAAATAAACAGTTTTCTTTTGACTTCAAAAGCCTTTTCCACAATGCTTTCAATATGCTTCTTCTTTTTATAAAATAAAGCTCTCTTTTTACATTTCTTCACATCTTTCAGCAAATTATGCACTACTCTCTTGTAAAATATTTTTTTGCGTAATTCCTTATACTGATTTTGCCTTGTTTTACCATACTTTATCTCCTTTGACTGAACATTTGCTTTTTTACTATTCCTCTTATTTTGAATTTTTTTCTTACTTGAAAAATTCTCAGAAGTTCCAGCATTATCTACATTCTGTTTGCTCCTACAAACATTTTTTATAAATTGCTTTGTGATCTTACCAGAAGATTTTTTCCTTTTAGCCACATTATCTTGTTCATTCAATACTTGTGGTTGAGGTTTCTTCAAATAATCCTCCTGTCTCTGTTCTTTTCTTTTTCTGGCATAATTTCTCTATTTTAACGTTGAAAAACAGTATCTGTAAAAAAGAATCACAAATAAATGTATATTAATAACTTTCAAATTTACACTATTCCATTACTGTACAAACACATTTTGTATAAAAACTGACTAAGAAACTATAGCCCTGAACCACAAGTGTGACGATGGTTAAAACACTACATGCATAGTGCATACTACTTTGAAGCAGTTCATGCCCTAAAGCCTACCTTACTAAAAGACTACATGCTAACTGACTGAATGATTACAGTACTATAAGGAGACACACTGGGTGAGCAACAGGGTGTTTGCTAGAAGTGTATGAATACTAACTGGGGAATTGAAGGTGTGAAAGACAACTATGTAGCTGATTAGAGGACTGAATGCATACTGGATAGGCATTTAAAGCAGTCCATGTGCTAAGGCCTGGCTCACTGCATGAGTACTTGGGTACTGACTGAATGATTAGACTACAGCAAGGAGAGTGCCTGGGTGAATTTATAAGTGGTAGGCTTTTGGCGCAGGGAATGGATTAGTACTTGGTACTGAATGGGTCACTAGAGGAGTGCAAAGGGAGTCACAGGATGTTTGCTGGACGGTACGGATACTGACTAGGGAATTGAAAGTCTGAAAGACAAATGTCTAGGTGGTTAGAAGAGTGCATGCATAGTGGATAGGGGTTTGAAACAGTCCATGTGCTAAGGCCTGGCTCAGTGCATGAATACTTAGGCATTGACTGAATGATTAGAGTACTGCAAAGAGAGTGTCTTGGTGAATTTATAAGTGTTTGGATTTTGGCACAGTGAATGGATTAGTACATGGTGCTGAATGAGTCACTAGAGGACTGCAAAGGGAGTGACAAGGTGTTTCCTGGAAGTGTATGGATACTGACTAGGGAATTGAAGGTGTGAAAAACAACTGTGTAGGTGGTTAGAGGACTACATGCATAGTGAATAGGCGTTTGAAGCAGTCTATTTGGTAATGAATGGTTCACAACATAAGTACTTAGAAACTTACTAAATCATCAGACTACTTCTAGGACAGTGCCTTGGTAAAACTTTTAAATTTTCAGTTCTGCCACAGTGAAGAGAATATTACATGGTACTGCACCTTAGTGTCAAACCCTGATTCATTTTATCAATGCATAAGCAAAGACTAGCTTCTAATGCTACTAAAACTTGACAACATGACCGGTTTTAAAAGAGTTATCTGTCACTAAATACACAATGTTACCAAATGCTTCTCTCACAGTGGTTCCCAAATGCACACAGACTCACTGTGTGATTCTAGACAACAACCACTATCCCTGGGAGTTTACCAAAACCGATTCACTACTATGGAAGTGTTAACGGAACTGCACACAATGTACATATTTCAAGACTGCACTTTTGTGTCAAAGCCTGACTCTTTTAATCAACGCATAAGCAAAGACTGGCTTCTAATGCTACTAAAACTTGACAACATGACCAGTTTTAAAAGACTTATCTGTCAGAAAATACACGATGTTACCCAATCCTTCTCTCACAGTGATTCCCAAATGCACACAAACTCACTGTGTGATTCTAGACAAGCACCACTATCCCTGGGAGTTTACCAAAACTCATTCACTACAGTGGAAGTGGTAAGGGAACTACACACAATCTATATATTTCACAACTACACTTTAGTGTCAATGCCTGACTCATTTAATCAAAGCATAAGCCATAACTGTCTTCTAATGCTACTAAAACTTGACAACACGACATGTTTTAAAACAGTTATCTGTCAGCAAATACACGATGTTATCAAACATTTCTCTCACAGTGGTTCCCAAATGCACACAGACTCAGTGTGATTCTAGACAAACAACACTATCCCTAGCAGCTTACCAAAACTCATTCACTACTGTGGAAGTGGTAAGGGAACTGCACACAATGTACATATTTCAGGACTGTACTTTTGTGTCAAAGCCTAACTCATTTAATCAACGCATAAGCAAAGACTTGCTTCTAATGCTACTAAAACTTGACAACATGACAGGTTTTAAAACAGTTATCTGTCAGCAAATACACGATGTTACCAAATCCTTCTCTCACAGTGATTCCCAAATGCACACAAACTCACTGTGTGATTCTAGACAAGCACCACTATCCCTGGGAGTTTACCAAAACTCATTCACTACAGTGGAAGTGGTAAGGGAACTACACACAATCTATATATTTCACAACTACACTTTAGTGTCAATGCCTGACTCATTTAATCAAAGCATAAGCCATAACTGTCTTCTAATGCTACTAAAACTTGACAACACGACATGTTTTAAAACAGTTATCTGTCAGCAAATACACAATGTTATCAAACATTTCTCTCACAGTGGTTCCCAAATGCACACAGACTCAGTGTGATTCTAGACAAACAACACTATCCCTAGCAGCTTACCAAAACTCATTCACTACTGTGGAAGTGGTAAGGGAACTGCACACAATGTACATATTTCAGGACTGTACTTTTGTGTCAAAGCCTAACTCATTTAATCAACGCATAAGCAAAGACTTGCTTCTAATGCTACTA
This sequence comes from Triturus cristatus, assembly GCF_964204655.1. Classification (NCBI taxonomy): domain Eukaryota; kingdom Metazoa; phylum Chordata; class Amphibia; order Caudata; family Salamandridae; genus Triturus; species Triturus cristatus. The sequence continues at coordinate 502,412,632 of NC_140585.1, forward strand.
AAACTTGACAACATGACAGGTTTTAAAACAGTTATCTGTCAGCAAATACACGATGTTACCAAATGCTTCTCTCACAGTGGTTCCCATATGCACACAGACTCACTGTGTGATTCTAGACAACAACCACTATCCCTAGAAGTTTACCAATACTCATGCACTACAGTGGAAGTGGTAAGGGAACTTCACACAATCTACATATTTCAGGACTGCACTTTTGTGTCAAAGCCTGACTCATTTAATCAAAGCATAAGCAAAGACTGGCTTCTAATGCTACTAAAACTTGACAACATGACAGGTTTTAAAATAGTTATCTGTCAGCAAATACACGATGTTACCAAACACTTCTCTCACAGTGGTTCCCAAATGCACACAGACTCACAGTGTGATTCTAGACAAACAACACTATCCCTAGGAGTTTACCAAAACTCATTCACTACTATGGAAGTGGTAAGGGAACTGCACACAATGTACATATTTCAAGACTGCGCTTTTGTGTCAAAGCCTGACTCATTTAATCAACGCATAAGCAAAGACTGGATTCTAATACTACTAAAACTTGACAACATGACACGTTTTAAAAGACTTATCTGTCAGAAAATACACAATATTACCAAATGCTTCTCTCACAGTGGTTCCAATATGCACACAGACTCACAGTATGATTCTAGACAAGCACCACTATCCCTAGGAGTTTACCAAAACTCATTCACTACAGTAGAAGTAGTAAGGTAACTGCACACAATCTACATATTTCAGGACTGCACTTTTGTGTCAAAGCCTGACTCATTTAATCAACGCATAAGCAAAGACTGGATTCTAATACTACTAAAACTTGACAACATGACACGTTTTAAAAGACTTATCTGTCAGAAAATACACAATATTACCAAATGCTTCTCTCACAGTGGTTCCAATATGCACACAGACTCACAGTATGATTCTAGACAAGCACCACTATCCCTAGGAGTTTACCAAAACTCATTCACTACAGTAGAAGTGGTAAGGGAACTGCACACAATCTACATATTTCAGGACTGCACTTTTGTGTCAAAGCCTGACTCATTTAATGAACGCATAAGCAAAGCCTGGATTCTAATACTACCAAAACTTGACAACATGACACGTTTTAAAAGAGTTATCTGTCAGAAAATACACAATGTTACCAAATGCTTCTCTCACAGTGGTTCCCAAATGCACACAGACTCACTGTGTGATTCTAGACAAACAACACTATCCCTTGCACTATACCAAAACACATTTCTTCATCTACAAGGAGTACTACATTTTAGTGCAGAAACATAACTCATTTCACAAATTCATAAACAATGACTGGTTTCTAATTCTACCAAAATATAAAAACTGCATAGTTATCTGTCTACAAACACATGAAAAAAACAAATGCTTATCACAGAATGGTTTCTACATGCACACACACTGTCAATAAGATTGTAGAGAAAAAAAAGTACTCCCTACACTTTAGCAGAAGAAATACATTAGTCTGATTAAAATAAAAATAGTCTACATACATCCCCTCACAATTAAATAACTCACCTTTCAAGATGTTTTGTAGATTAAGAAGTATATCAGTCACACACCAGATTTTCTTATACAGAATCTCTGCATAGTGCACCTGTCAGCAGAACCAAACAATGGCAAAGTTTCCCTCTCATTTTCCACACATATACATGTAAACATCAAATCACATTCCTTCCCACATAAATTCAAAAGCAAACACACATTTCTATTGGTTAAACATTTCAACCCTTTCCAAATGACATAAACTTCAACTCTTCCCCCAATCTGCCTTCTGCCCGTTACCATAGAAACAGGCCATGGAACACTGTACTGAGCACACAGGTCACAAGTTCAGCACACACAATGTTGCTAATCAAGACAGCAAGTGTGCTTGACTTTTCAACATATCAGCTTATCATATATAATGTTCCTTACAATCCGTTTTTGTTAACCAATGAGAATCATGTGTTTAAAAAACAGAAATATACACCCTACCTTTCAGTGTAGAAGGTTGTCAAACAACCAATGATTTCTTGTCTTTTTTCAAAATTGCATCTTAGCCACCATTTTACAAACATCTTACTTTCCAAACTGCCATTTCATTTACAGAGACCATCTGAGTGCATCCAGACCTCCTTACAAGATGCTTACAGTGTGGATTGTGGGACACAGCTACATTTTCTGGAGCCAAAGGTATGCAGAAAACAAAGGCATTCACAAAGACCTAGGTTTGCCAAATGTAGACATTAACTGGATTGGACAGAGAGGGTTAAAGTGGCACCAATTGATGCCATTGGTGAAATCCTTCATGCAAATCCAACACCCTGACCTCATAATAGTGCACTGAGGTGGCAATGACCTAGGCACTTTGACTGGGGTAGGTCTGGAAATGCTTATGAAGGACACCTTTGCAGAACTGATTTCACTTTTCCCTAAAACTTCCTTTGTGTATTCTAACATATGCCAAAGGCAGAAATGGAACTGGTCCGATCATTTTTGTCCACAGATTGAGAAAGCTAGGAAACATGTGAATAAATCTGTTTCTGCTTTTCTCCAAGACTACAGAATGGGGTCCATTTACAATAACAATCTGCGCTTTCATATGCAAGAGATGTATAGGAGAGATGGAGTACACTTTACTGATGAGTCTTCCTCAACAACTTTAGACTCTGTATAGGTACTTACTAATAAGTACCAAAAACTCTGAATGAACACAATGGCTCTTTTTAGAGCCACTCAAGAACAAAACACTTAACCTTAATCTTTATCTCCCAACAATTTCATTTTTTTTTTTCCTTGTATCCGCGAACCCACCGCGAGAGAATCCGTGCATCCAACGCGATAGGATGCGCGCATCTTGCCATTTTTTTTTTTTTTAAAAAGGGGTGCCCAGGGGGTCCTTCTGGGACCCCCTAAGCACCTCTAGAGGGTCAGAGTATTTCCACTCTGCCCCCTTTATATGTTTTACACACTTATTCCCCTTGCTTCTTCAACCTCGCTTCTACCGAGGCAGAAAATGGCCGCCAACAGTTCCTGGTTTAGAATGTAGACAGACACTCGACAGCCAATTAGCATTCAGCGTGCGATCGGGAGGGTGCGCGCTTATTCGGGGAGGGTGCGCTTACGGTGCGTGTAGGGTCTGCGGATCCTCCCCGGCCATAGATATTTATGTACTTTTATATCTAATTTTCTCAGGAACTACTGAACGGATTCACACCATTTATGCAAAAGGCACAAGTCAGAACTGAGGACTACCTCTTTGCCAAATTTGGTGTCATTCCGTTCAGCGGTTCGGGCTGTAGCTGCAACAACAGATCCTATGGGAAATTGCATGGGGAAAAAACGTTTTGGGACCCCCATTTTTTCTCGGCCCCCGCTAGACGAAGCACCACAAAACTTTCAGGGTAGGAGCGGAGCGGAGCTGGCCAACAGTTTGGAAAATTTTGCGAAGATTCGTCAACCGGCGCCAGACTTATTGGGAATAGAATGTTGCAGATTTCCTATGTAAAAAAGGTCAAAGTATAACTACCTACTGGCGACCGCCAGTAGGTAATATATATATATTCACTGAAAAAACCATAGGTTTCACACACGTTATAGTTAGGAATTAGCATTTAAAAAACCTTGCAAATTCACTTAAAAAACCATAGGTTTCACACATGTTATAGTTAGCTGGGCATTTCACTCGTGAAAAACCATTGAAATTCCCACGTTATAGTTAGTGCAGGCAACTATAACTCACGCGACCACAATCCTCTGCTGATGACGTCAGATATTACATCACTGATGACATATGTGTCTTTCTGAAAAAAAAATATTTGTAATATATGTATAGCTAAAAATTAATGGAAGAAGACATGGGTAAATAAGTGTCTAAATACAGTATTAGCATCAACAGAGGATTGCGGTCGCGTGAGTTATAGTTGCCTGCACTAACTATAACGTGGGAATTTCAATGGTTTTTCACGAGTGAAATGCCCAGCTAACTATAACATGTGTGAAACCTATGGTTTTTTAAGTGAATTTGCAAGGTTTTTTAAACGTTAATTCCTAACTATAACGTGTGTGAAACCTATGGTTTTTTCAGTGCATTTGTACGGTTTTTTAAATGCCAAGTTATGTATTTATTTATTTATTTATTTTAAGGTTTTTCACCGTGCGCGTACCGTGCGCGCACGGTGCGCTTCGCGCACCGCGCTCCCACGTTACGTAGTTCACGGAATTTTTCTGTTTCTACCGTGCGCGTACGCTACGCGCACTCTGCGATTTTTAGTAAAAAAATTAAAATACATTTTTGCCCTTGGGGATCCTTCTGGGACCCCCTGACCAAGGCTAGGGGGTCAGGAACTGTCCAGCCTGCCCCCTTTTCACGTTATCCACCTTTGTTTTTCACCCCCTCAGACTGCGAGAGACAAAATGGCGGCCGACACTTCCTGGTTTCGACCGATTCGAATGTTTACTAAGATCTAACAACCAATCAGAATCGCGCCCGCGTACATCAGCGTGCGCGTACGGTAAGGATTACCGTACGCGCACGGTGCGCGCCTATAGATATATATATTGATTTAAATGCTATTTTCTCAGGACATACTGAACAGATTTACACCAGACCTGCAAAAGGCACATCCCTGACCTGAGGACTACCTCTCTGCCAAATTTCAAGTAATTCTGTTCAGCCGTTCGGGCTGCAGCTTGGACTAAAGGTCCTATGGAAAAATGCATGGGGAAAACGCGTTTTGGGACCCCCCCTTTTTCTCAGCCCCCGCTTGACGAATCCCCCCGAGACTTTCAGGGAAGGAGCGGAGCGAAGCGCCCCACCTATTTTGAAAATTTCGCGAGGATTCGTCAATCGGCGCCAAAGTTATTCAAAATAGAATGTTGCGGATTTCCTATGGAAACACGGTCCTAACTATAACTATCTATTGGCGACCGCCAGTAGATAATATATATATATATATATATATATATATATTCACTGAAAAAAAACATAGGTTTCAGGCACGTTATAGTTAGGAATTCGCATTTAAAAACCCTTAGAAATTCACTGAAGAAACCATAGGTTTCAGGGGCGTTATAGTTAGCTAGACTTTTCACTCGTACAAAAACATTGAAATTCCCCCGTTATAGTTAGTTCAGCTAACTATAAGTCGCGCGCCCGCAATGCACTGCTGATGACGTCACATATTACATCACTCATGACATGGTCAGTGACATCACTGATGAGATCTCAAATGACATCACTGATGATATCACTGATGACATCATCCAGTGAATGTGTGTTTTTCTGAAAATTACATATGTTTTATATATGTATATCTCAAGGTCGATGGAAGAATAAATGGGTATATAAGTGTCTAAATGGATGATTTGTTTTTGAAAAATTGATTGTATAACTGACTGATTAAGTGTATCTTAGTGAATACATGGCTTAGTGAGTAATGTTTAAATATATAAATATCTGTATCAGTCTCTCACTTTGTGTATAAGTGGCTGCATGGGTTGGTGAGTAGCTACATGAGTGTCTATATAGGTTATTAGTTGGTTTTTTGAGTATCAGTACGAGTGTCTGTATGGTTCAGTAGTGCATAGGTGCATGAATGAGTGACTCACTGTTTGTATGTGTTGAAGACAGCATGTGTGCAGGAAAGTATGGGTGGATGAGTGTGTGCATGGGTGTGTTAGTGAGTGAATGACTGTCTCAATAGTGTCTTTATGAGTAACTACATATGTTTTAAACTAGTATATGTGACTATTGGTGTATATAAGAGAGTTAGAGATTGGAAGAGTTCCTGTATGAATAAGTATGTGTTTCTATAAGTGATTGTTTAAAAGACTAAATATGTGTAAGTTTCTGTAGAAGCAAGTGTGGTGGTGTGTGTATAACTGTATATGCAAGTAAATGGATGTTTGATTCTTTATTAGCATGAGTGACTATGTGTGTGAGTAACTCTATGGATGAGTGGCATTGTGTAACAGGATGTATAGGTGTATGAGTACATATGATGAGTGAGTACATGTATGAGTGACTGTATAGGACTGTTAGTGAATGAGTGGATGTGTATGTGGATCCTAGAATTACTGAATAGGTTGTTGTAACTGGTATTGGTATGTCCATTGTTTTGAAAATTTTAGTTTCTATTTTTGAATGTGTGTATCAAAGGTCTGCCACTCTATCACAAGGATGATGTAATCAGTGATGTCATCAGTGATGTCATTTGAGATGTCATCAGTGATGTCATGAGTGATGTCACTGACCATGTCATGAGTGATGTAATATGTGACGTCATCAGCAGTGCATTGCGGGCGCGCGAGTTATAGTTAGCAGAACTAACTATAACGGGGGAATTTCAATGGTTTTGTACGAGTGAAAAGTCCAGCTAACTATAACACCCCTGAAACCTATGGTTTCTTCAGTGAATTTCAAAGGTTTTTTAAATGCTAATTTCTAACTATGCCTACAGAGACAGGACATGTGACGAAAAAAGAAAAAACTCACAGAAAGAAAAAAAAAATGCAGAAAGAAGCAACAGAACTCCTCAAGGACGAAGAAAAGTGCAGGAAGAAGGATAACGTGCAGAAGAACAAACAGAAGAGCAGAAACAAAAAAATCATCCTGTACCCTCAACTTTTTCAGACGGATACTGGTGGTAACTGAGTCTGACTAACCAGTCCTAGAGCCAGTGCTATGTTAAAAGACACTTAGAATACAGTGAAAACACCTACATACACTAGGGAAAATTATGCGTTGGGGTCCCCCTGTGATTAGCATGACCTCCCCTGTAAGCCCCTAGTCTATAATAGGGCAGGGGATTAAAACAACCTCTTAAAACGCGCCACAGGGCGTGTTTGCACACGTCACCTCAGGCCCTGTCCCCACTGTGTAAACACACCCTGTGGCCGTTTTAAGTTGGGAGATTAAGTCCCCTTGAATCCTGACGGTCCCTAGGGTCCAACTAGACCAATAGGTACCTCTGCGTTGCTCCCCTCCTCAGGCCACTTATGGCCCCGGGGACCCCATCCCCCGGGGCCGGCCTTTGTTGTTTATTATTTAAAAAAAATATATATTTATAGAAACACCTAGGACATGCTGGACAAACCTTATGTACCTATCACCATGACGATTTGCGTGATATTCATTAAAAGGCGACTATGCATACAATGAATCCACGTGGAATGTATTTACACCGCTAGTGACCTCTGACGTGTCTGACGCCCTACCGTGCCTAATCCCGGCGCCCCTGCCGGTGGGTACTCTCCAAGTAGACACCCTTGTTGTTTATTTATACAAACATGGGTAGCTATTGACGGGCACATTTAATACATACCCACACCAAGCCATTCAAAGGGGATTCGACAACAATTTGACCAAACTATGCAAGAAACTCCCCTCGCGGTTAATAAAACACACATCTACCGCCGGATGTGTAATAGTTTTTATTTTACTCTCTGGAAAGGAGACGAACCTCACTTGAGAGTCACAGCGTGCTCCTGGCTGAGCCCAATGCTGTGTTACACCCACCAGTGCCCGCCGAGTGCCACACACCTCTGTGTTGTATTCCACCAGCTAGTGCGTTTGCTATGACACTCTCTAGCCCATGTGCACTGTACCACCAGCCCGTGAATATGTCATGCCACCCTTGCCTTCGCACTGGTTATATTGCCCCATCTAACGTGCCTTCCTCGATGCCTATGTTATAACGCACAGTGCTATGCCATATATATTACAATCTGGGATCCATATCTTTGTCACAGTGCATATGCAACGTTACACTCCCCAGCACATATTTTATATTACAACTTTAGAGTCTAGTTAGGTTACACAACACTGCCCTGTGCATATTACACTCCAAGGCGCATATCGCATAGCACGCGCTAGTGCCTGTGCTATCTCGCGCTCTCCAATGAATCTGTCATTGCGCACAATGTATTGCATATTATATTTCACACCCCGGTTCATCCTATATCACACTTTTTGGTGCATAGTTTATACCATATACTATATCTAGTTTTCCTTTTCAATCGTGCTCTCAGGACTATGTTCTGTATAACACTGCATCCACCTACCCTTTTCACGGGCGTTACATTTTGCGATGGGGGTGGAGGGTCAGGGGGTGTTTCTGCCAAGTGAGCACGGAGTCACAGTCACAAACGTCCTCTTCTTCCTGAATAAAAGTGAGATTATGCTGCATACTTGTTCATATTTTAAGTAGTTCGCACAGACACACATTTTAAAAACAATAAAGTTCCTAATACCCACCTTCTCTGAACAGTTAGCTTGCTGCCCCATCCACCTCCTCCCTATCCTCTGTTGTCTGAATCCATGGACTAGCCTCCTCCCGCCTACCATGCATGGTCTGATGTGCTGCCACTGCCCTCCATTTAGCATGATGTACCAGTCCACTCCTCCTGCCCTCCATTGCCCAATTCTATGGCCCATCATTGACCTCCTGCTTAGCCTCTGTGCTTAGCTTGCTGTCCCTATTCTCCTTCCCCCTGCCCTCCGATGTCTTTGTGCATGCCCCTGCTCCATCCTTTTTGCCCACCATATTCCATGGACCTGCCACTCCTATCTACTCTGAGTGTTCTGTTGAGCTGCCACTTCCCTCCCACCTGCCTAGCATTGTCAGATGACTGTAACCTGTCCCTGCCACCTCCACCCTGCCGGTCCACATGCCATGCCCCTATCCCCTTCCTCCTGTCCTCCATGGTCCATTTTACTGCCACACCCTTCTGCCCTCCCTGGTCTGTTGTGCTGCAACTGCTCCTCCTGCCTGCCCTGCGTGGTCTGTTGTGAGGCCCCTTTCCCTGAACTCTCTTGTCTGTGCCCGGGTCCTGACCCTCCCTTTTATCCTCCATGGTCCTTTGTGCATGCCCCTGCACCCTCCTTCTTGCCCATCATAGCCATTGTGCTGCCACTAACCTTCCCGCTTGCCATGCGTGGTCTTCTGTGCTGCCATGGCCCCTCCCACCTTCCCTGTGTGGTCAGCTAGCTGCCCCTGACCACCTCCCACCTTCCCTCCATGGTCCCACTGTTGCTCTCCATGGTGTGTCTTGTTTCTAGTGCCCATCCTGCCTGACCTCTGTGGTCATCTTGCTGCTCCTGCCCTGCCCCCTTGCCCCCAGCCCTCTGTTTCCATGTGCAGACCCCTATTTCCTCCCTCCGTGCTTGTCTGTTCCATTGTAATGCCCCTGATCTGTCCCTCCTGCCCTTTATGGTCTGTTATGCAGCTTTCTCTCCTGTCTGTCCATTATGGTCAGTAGCTACCATTGCCTCTTTCCCCTCTGTTCTCTGTTGTTCATGTGCATGGTCCTGTCCCCTCCCTATTGCTTTCTATGGATTGTTGCGCTGCACTCCCGTCCCGCATGCCCTGTGTGGTGTATTGTACTGCTGCAAACCCTGATGCCTGCCCTGTATGGTCAGTTTGGTGCACCTCTCCATGTCCCTCCTGTCCTCTGTTATCCGAGTCCATGTCCCTACCCCAATTCCTCCTGCCTACCATGATCCAATGTACCATACTTGCGAACATTTTGAACTTGGTAAGAGGGAGATTTTGAAAAAAACTGGGGTATTGATTTTCCCCTTTGAATTACATTGAAAAAGGGGAGATTGTAGACAGGAGACAGACCAAATAAAGCCCATTTGCGCTTAAAAACATTGGACGTTTCCTGGCTGAAATGGGTCTGTTGGCATGTATGGTTGTACTTCCACTGCCTCTTCCTTCTGCCCACAATGGTCTATTATTTTGCCACACACTCTCTTGCCAGTCCTGTATTGTTGGTTTGTTGCCCCTGCCCCCCTTTCCACTGCCCTCCATAGTCTGTTGTGCTGCCACTGCCCTTCCTGCCTGCCTAGTGTGGTCAAATTTTTGCCTCTGCACTCTCCTACCTGCCTTCAATTTTCAGAGTCCGTGCCCCTGGCCTCTGCCTCTCAACAGTATCCCAATGAACAACTAGATTGCTAACATTCTATATTTATTACAAAAGTGTGGAACGCCTGACGTCATCTTGATGTAATCAAAACTGTAATACCTAGAGCATTTCCTTTAGAAATTACATATATGAGAGGGGCTTATTTGCATCAAAATTATGGTTAATGCTCTAAATAACTAAAATGAGGACATATTTTCTGAGTTTTCAAATAGCGACAAAGAACTTTTAAATTATTTGTAATCTTTATGTATTTTTATCCAGTTGACCACTTGATTAAATGTTGCACCTAGGGGAGAGGATGTGGTGTTACTTCCAGAGCTGCAGACTTTGCAACTGGGGAACCAGGTTGGAGTTTCTGCTTCAGCTCAACATTCTGTGATTCTGGTCAAATCACTTAATCTCCCCATGTCTACAACCAAAATAAATTTGATCTTGTGTGATGTAACCAATGCTCATGTAAAGCACTCCAATACCTGACAAATCTGCACTATATAAAACTGCAAATACACAAACAATAAGTGTTTTGCACACTTCTGTCATTGGGCTACATCTGGGTGATATTTGTGCTGCATTTGGGCTCTTTTGTCTCTGGTGGCCATCTTGGGAGATTTATTTGTTATGAAGTTTCCTAATTTCCTCATTTACTGCAGTCTCCTCAGTAGGAAATGCTTTCAGTTTTTTACTTTGATTCCATCAAGAAGGTATTCAGATATGTCACACATTTGCCATAAATTCTGAATGTTAGCACTCTAGTTGCTCATTAGATCACTGTAGTAAAGCTACTGCTCACCATGGAAGTCTACTGCTGGTATTAAAAGTGCATGTTTTAGTCTGCATATCAGAATTTTTTAATGAAATAGAACAGGATTTGAGAAGTCACTCAAAATGTGCCCTAATTTTTCTTTCTTCAGCACTAATCATAATTTCTATGGCAAAATGACCCCCTCATTGTGTTCCTTTTTAAATTAAATGTTTTAAGTGTTACCAGTTTATTCCAATCAAGATGGCGTCAGGTATGCCATAATTTTGTCATAAGTAAGACATTAAGCGCCCTAGCTGTTCTTAAGAATACTCTGGGACATTCTGTCATTGGGCTATACTTGGGCTACATCTGGGTGATGTTTGGGCTACATTTGGGGTCTTTTGTCTCTGGTGGCCATCTTGGGAGATTTATTTGTTATGAAGTTTCCTAATTTCCTCATTTACTGCAGTCTCCTCAGTAGGAAATACTTTCAGTTTTTTACTTTGGTTCCATCAAGAAGGCGTTTAGATGTGTCACACATTTGCCATAAATTCTGAATGTTAGCACTCTAGTTGCTGATTAGATCACTGTAGTAAAGCAACTACTCACCAGGGAAGTCTACTGCTGGTATTCAAAGTGCATGTTTCAGTCTGCATGTCAGAATTTTTTTATGAAATAGAAGAGGATTTGAGAAGTAAAAATGTGCTCTAATTTTTCTTTCTGCAGCACTAATCATAATTTCTATGGCAAAATGAACCCCCTCATTTTGTTCCTTTGTAAATTAAATGTTTTAAGTGTTACCACTTTATTCCAATCAAGATGGCTTCAGGTGTGCCACACTTTTGTCATAAGTAAGACTGTTAGCGTTCTAGTTGTTCGTTAGAACACTCTGGGACATTCTGTCATTGGGCTATACTTGGGCTACATCTGGGTGATATTTGTTCTACATTTGGGCTCTTTTGTCTCTGGTGGCCATTTTGGGAGACTTATTTGTTATGAAGTTTCCTAATTTCCTCATTTACTACAGTCTCCTCAGTAGGAAATACTTTCAGTTTTTTACTTTGATTCCATCAAGAAGGCATTCAGATGTGTCACACATTTGCCATAAATTCAGAATGTTAGCACTCTAGTTGCACATTAGATCACTGTAGTAAAGCTACTGCTCACCAGGGAAGTCTGCTGCTGGTATTGAAAGTGCATGTTTCAGTCTGCATGTCAGAATGTTTTAATGAAATAGAAGAGGATTTGAGAAGTCACTCAAAATGTGCCCTAATTTTTCTTTCTGCAGCACTAATCATACTTTCTATGGCAAAATGAACCCCCTCATTTAGTTCCTTTTTAAATTAAATGTTTTTAGAGTTACCACTTTATTCCAATCAAGATGTCTTCAGGTGTGCAATACGTTTGTCATAAGTAGGACTGTTAGAGCTCTAGTTGTTCTTTAGAACACTCTGGAAAGCTGCAGTAGAACACAAAGGAATCAACTGACAGTCTCTGCCCTTGTTGGATGTACATGTTCTACTGAGAATGTCAGACTTCATTCTCACCTAACTGAGAAAGATAATGTGAATTTACAGAAAATATGCTCTCAGTTTACCTTATAGATCACCTTCCAAACCTCTGTGGGAAAAGCATGAGAAAATAGTTTCTCTCAAACATGATTCATGATATCACAGCAGAAGGCTTTTTCACATGGTAAAATCACCTTAGAACACACCACAATTCCTAAAGTGAGTATGGTACCATCAACAAATGATTTATAATGTAACTAAAGTCTTAAAACCTTCTATTAACTGCAATGCTTTTTAATGAGGTGCTATCATGTATATTGGTCCCAAGATGGCTGCGAACACTTATTGGATGAAGTACTGACAGCCAATCAGATCTCACGATGAGATGTGGGGTTAGGCTCCGCCCAGATATACTTATCTTTTTAACTCTAATTTTCTTAGGAACTACTGAACGGATTTACACCATTTAAGCAAAAGGTACGAGTCTGAACTGAGGACTACCTCTTTGCCAAATTTGGTGTAATTCCATTCAGCAGTTCGGGCTGCAGCTGCGTCAACAGGTCCTATGGGAAAATGCATGGGGAAAACGCGTTTTGGGACCGCCCTTTTTTCTCGGCCCCCGCTTGACGAATTTTCAGGATAGGAGCGGACCGGAACTGGCCAAAAGTTTTTAAAATTTTGCGAAGATTCGTCAACCGGAGCCAACGTGATTCCAAATAGAATGTTGCGGATTTTCTATGGAAAATAGGTCCTAACTAACTATAACTACCTACTGGCGACTGCCAGTAGGTAATGTGTATATATATATATATATATATGTTTATATGCCAGCAATAATAACACACTTGGTAAATATGAATGAATAAGCAGCAAATAATATGATCTAACATTCAAGAAAATATTATATAATGGACGTCCTGCAAGAGATCACCAAGATATATATACTCTAGATACATCAAATCATTACTTTGGATGTGCACCTCAACTCACTAACACATCACAAAGAAAACACCTCAAATGATCAAAGCCACTGGCCACACATCACAATGGCAATAATCAAAACTCAAGCACCTCAAATGATCAAAGCTACTGGCCAAACATCGCAATGGCAATAATCAAAACTCAAGCACCTCAAATGATCAAAGCCACTGGCCAAACATCACAATGGGCAATAATCAAAACTCAACACTTTACCTGGTGCAAACACTGCATTTTAGCTCACTCCTGACCGGGGGAATTAAACAGCCGGGGATAAGAGCCTCAGCAACCAGAGCCCCGAAGTGGACGCGTCAGTCCCCCTTCGGATTCCAAAATCCCGGTTTCTAAGTCAACAACCCTGAGCTTTATAATCTCAAAACACACTAGAAGGTTCGAGAGAAACCTCCCACCGTGCCAGAGGAATCTTACCAAAACTGGGCAGCTTCCAAGCAAGCATTCCAATGGCAGGAATGAGTTCCCACGTTCCCTCTCCAATCTCGCATGTTCCAGCCTTTATCTTGAAGAAGCTCACGAAAGCCTTTCAGGGTAAATTAAACAATCTCTCACAAAAAAATCCTTGAACGTGATTAACCCAAACAACTTACAAGTGCTGCTGTGCATGCAGAAAAAGCTCAAGCAAGGCAGAGTCAGAAAACAAGATGACACGAGGCCATGTCAAAGCCAATAGTAAGAAGTTCATAATACTTATCAATGTACAACACAATGCACATTTGTGCACAACTGCTTATAGATCCACATACTTCATCTCTCAATGTCCTATAGCATCACATACTTCATCTCTCAATGTACACCACAGTGTACATTTGTGTACCACTGCTCACAACACCTCACTTTCGAGACCAAAAAGAACATTCCACACCGCTCTCCCTCATGCTTTCAAATGCACATCCCACACGTTCTGTTCTTGGCAAGGCTGTCCTACTCCGTGACAGCTCCCACTGAGATATTGCAAGATTACAAAAAAGAAACTTTTAAGAGAAACAGGCATATGTAGGACGTTGTACATTCAGGCTAGGATAAAATAACACACCGAGTAAATTAAAATAATGGTAGTCAAAGGTCATTACAGGGTGTCAAAGCACAAGAGTGCCTCTAGCACTACAGTGAGTACTTAGGTACACTCCTGATTGGCTACTGGTGTACCCTTATAAGTCACTAAGGTACCCAGGGCATAGGTACACCAGGGGTCCACCATGGGCTGCAGCATGTATTATGCCACCCATGAGAGACCACTCAAATGGTTACTACAGGCCTGCCATTGCAGCCTGTGTAAGCTGGTGCTAGCACCACTTACAACAGATATAAACTTCCTTATATCAGAGGTCACTGTACTTAAAACCTATAAGTCACCCCTAAGGCAGGCCTTTCAATCCTGAAATTAGGGTGCTCAGTTCTAAGTGTGTGGGTGCCCCTGAATGAGCGGGACACCCCTACAACCCACGGAGTCAATTCACCGGGTTGTAAGTGCAACATCCATTACGAGATATAGAGTGGCCATGCGTCATTACGCGGTGACCATCTCTAAACTAGCTAGAATGAACCCTGTTGTTTTTTGTATCAAACATGTTGGAATCATACACCCACACTGTAGACTGTGTGGGGGTATGATTCCACGCACTGTAAAGCTCCTCTTGGAGGCCTTCCATGCTCCCGGTACCTGTCTTCTAGACCAGGACAGAAAACTATGACTATGGCTGCTGCTGACCAGAGACACGATACTGCCCTCCTGCTGCTGAGCCAAGCTCGAGCAGTGGAAGGTAGGACAATAGGTTTCCTGCCACAGGGAGATGTCACCACCTCTCAGACAGGACTTAGTGTAGTGGGACAGGGCGGGGTGCTGGCCAGCACCCCTCAGACTCATTGAAGGGCCCATTTGGTGCCCTGCTTGCATTGTCCAGTCTAGTGAGCCGTTGGTTCCCACTCTGGAGTGAAACTAGACAAAGGACATGGGAGTATACTCCCCATTGTCCAGCCCCTCCTCTAAGAGGGACAGCTGAATCGTTCCAACCCTTTCCTTAGGGTACTGAAGGGCTTACCTGTGGGTGGGTCCCTAGATTCATCATAGAATAAGATTCAGATTAGAAACCACTTCATCTTCGAACATCTGGGCACTCTGGACTTTGCTCTTGAATTTGAGACTGCAGCTGGCAAGACTCTTGCTGCTCCTGGTCTTGTTGTCCTGCCAGTCGTTCTGCAATGTCTGTGCCTGTGCTCCATACAAACTCCTCATAAGGCCGGTGGACATCCAAGACACCTGAAGGAATCTCCCTTAAAGTGAAGGAATCACTTCCTTGCATCTGCAGGCACCGCAACCCTGCTGACCGGTCTGCTGTTTCCCAGTTCCTACGCACTCCGAAAGGTTCAGCAACATAGGTGGTGACTCTACAACTCCTTCAAGACCTGGACTGTTTTCATAGCAAGTTCGAGGCCAGTATCCCTCATCGGAACTACCGGAGCAGCACCCCTGTGCACAGTGCCGACTTGCCATTGCCAAGGCTTGTTGACTCTCTTCACCCGGGAACTATGGGCTCCAAGAAGCTCCAGCCTCAAGCATCTCCTGCAACCAAGATCTTCGCCTGCACCGCATCCTTTGCACCGTGGGCCTTCATCCTTTCGTGCGCTGCTCGAGGTCCTCTTGTGACTCCCATGCCTCAGGCTTGTGGGTCCTCTTGAGGGTCTTCTTTGACTCCAGTGGGCTCCCCTGCTTGCTCAAGGCCTGCTCTGACTTACCTGCTTGTGGTGATTCACTTGGACCTTGCTAGTCCCGAAACTGCACCTTTTTCTCCAACTACGTCACTTGCCGCTGCCATGGCTTGTGGGTGCCCCTGCCAGACACTGACCCCTTGGCTCTTGACATCCAACGTGGGACAGCTCGTGCATGGCTCCTGGCCTTCATCAGCATTCCTGGTCCGTACAGCTCAACTTCAAGGGCACCGTCAACTCTCCTGCATTCCCAACATCAGTGGGCATTCGTCTTACATGCCTCCTGGTCACTCCTGAGTGAAATAGACTCTGTTCCCTCTGCTTGTAGGTACTTCTCATCTCGAATCCACCTTTGGGTTCCACCAGACACTTTCACCTTCTTCGCCAGTGGCATCTTCCTGAAGTCCTCCAGTGTAGTCTACGGCAGTGCCCGATGCCACTGCACACTTATGCATCCGGCTTCCCTGGTGTAGGTATCCTGGTTCTTGGGGTATCCACGGGAGGGGTGGGTCTCCAACCATCTGTCTTCCACTGAGTTTCTTCAGGGTTCACTGGGAAGGGTCCTTCTTCTTTAACATTTCAACCGCGACTTACAATAGACTTCCATTGAGTTTGTGGTCATGTTCCCACTCTGCACACGGCCTCCGCGGGGTTCCTACTTACTCATGTTGGGTGGTTCCTTGGGTCCCCGACTATTCTACGTCTTTGGGGTCCACTCTTGACTTGTCGTGGTTTGCATTCCACTATTTTAGTATATGGTTTGGTCTCCTCCTGGAGACCACTGTGTAGCCTGTGCTTTTTATGTAGTCTATTGACAAAGTATTGTGTGTACTGTGCATATATCTCCGGGTAGGAGATATTGTATTGTGTTAGTGAGTGTTAATAATAGAAACATATTTTTTTAACTACACTATGAGGTTCTTTTTCACTTAGCCCATACCATAAGATTAAGTGCTGGTAAAACAAGCTCCTTTACACTAAACCTGAAGGCTGCTCTCCACAGCTACCACTTAGAGAGCTTTCTAAGGTTGTCTAAGACAACTAAAATCACCATAAGGGTTGTCTGGTTTAGGCAGGGTGCTACACTTACATAAGTGAGCACCATATACTAAGCCAGCCTCCTACACCAAGTGACTACAGCCTATTGGATTCCATATCTGGAGGGGCGGAAGGGAATGCGCCCTGGGATGTAGAAGCCTGCACCACCAAGCTTTCGGGGTTGGGGTGTTGGCTGAGGAATTTTGGGTTGCTCGGAGCTGGGCGATGGCGGTGAGCAATTGTCTTATTCACAGGAGCCCCTGTGCTAGGCTTGGACCACATGCCTAGAAGGACATCAGCTAGTGCCTCGTTAAAGGGCAAAATGGGTTTGGAGGTGGAAGCCACAGGCTGAAGCACTTCCGTCAGGAAATTAGTCCTGATCTGCACTGAGGGCAGCTCTAGCCCGAGGACCTCGGCTGCCCTTTTAATCACCATGGCATAAGATGCCCCCTACTCCGTAGCCACAGTTGGCAGAGACATCATGCCAATATATGGGGGAATTGTCCAGTCCACTGGCTTCCCCAGGTGCCCCATACCAGTTCATCTGTTTCGCAGAGTCATCCTGGTGTTCCGAATGGTCCATAGGCCCCTACCATTCCTCTCCCGAGTCTAAAACATTTTCAAAGTGTTCAGGTGACAAAATAAATCCCCTGGGTTCAAGCAGCATCAGGCTACCCCATTCCGACTCTGTGTCATTGGTGGTAAGGATGGGACTGGCACAGGCACAGGGAGAGGTCACAATGACACGACTGCCATCGACTCTGATCCAGATCCCTGAGGCCCCACCTGCGCCATGGCCGGAGCCGATGGCATCTAATCCGATGGGGCCCCTTCTGACCCCGCGGGTCCTGAGGGCGCACCAGAGGGGTGTGCCCGCTTGAAGACGCAGAGCATGGCTTTGTAAAATTCTTTAATTTGAGAGGGGTTCACTCTGGCTCCCGGAAAGGGAGGGGGGATCAAAGTCGGCCCTGGCTCTGGCTCTGCAGAACCATGCCTAGAGAGTTGGTGCTTACCTTGTTCATCGACCCACGACAGTCGAGGCGAGGATGAAGTCCTCTTGGACTACTACTTCTTCTTGTGCCTCTTCTCCAAGTGTCCTGAAGACTTCGAGTGGGACGAAGAGGACTTGGCTATCCGGAAGTGGTCATGCAACCTTCTCTTCTTCAATCAGGACCGGGACCTCCACGGTGTCTCGCTGGACAGTGCCGATTGCCGGGCCACAAGGAGCTTCTTAGCCTGCTCCGCAAGGCCTTTGGAGCCATTGCCCAACAGTCCGAGCACAACTGCAAATTGTGGTCATGCTCGAGACACCAGAGACAGACGAGGTGGGGGTTGGTAACCTACATCATGCAGTGATAAGCACTGCATGGCTTAAACCCTGTCTTCCTCAAAGGCAACCTCGCACACAAATTTGATATGTTTTCAAAGTCGACAAAAGGCCTGTCAAAAAGCAACAGAGGGGTAGCTCTTCCCGGATCGGCACTTAACTTGCTTGGAAAGAAAAGTATTAACGTCCGTGCGCATGGTTGGCGCCTGTATAGGTTACCGCAACGTCATAACAGACGCCATCGATGTCACGCGGAACCAAATTGAGCCACTTGCCGGCACACACAAGGGGTACTGCTCGATCAAAAGTTTCCAGATCCAGCCTGATGCCTGCGAAATTCAAAGGTAAGAATCTGCAGCAAGAAGTCTATCAGATAAGAATTTTTTAGGAATTTGAAAAATAGTCAATTTAAAAAATGAGTTGTACTAAAGTCACTTTTTGGATTCTTGTCATGTGGTCACCGGTTAACTAAGTTAGTCCAATAAATGCAAGACTTTACATCCCACCGCTGATCCACCAATGTAGAAAGCTGGATCTGCATATACTATACCAAAGTAAGATATAGTGTGCACTGAGTCCCCGGAAGTATAGCAGAGGCTAAATTAGGTAAGTTCTAACAGGTCTCTTTGTGGTAGTGTGGGCGAGCAGTTAGGCTTATCCAGAGGGTGTGTTAAGCATTTATTGTATTCAGTCAATCAAGCCTGATAGCACATGCTCAGAGACAGAATCCAGACCAATTGGGTAAGTATGAAAAAAGGTATACTTATATTTTATTTCTAGAACCAAGCAGGACTTGGTACAGGTAGGTGAAATGTACTTTCAATTGTAAACCTTTACACAGAAATGCAACTGGGAATGGATTTGCCATTGTTACAGGTTGGTATGTTTTCAAAAACTAGATTAAAGTATACTTTTAAATTACTTTTAGATTACATAGACTACTTGGGGTGGTATGCCTTGATACCAAGGGATCTCACAGTACAAGGTAAGTAAGACTTTTAAAGATTTGCAGGTTAGTTACTATTTAAACATCAGTTCAACACTTGAAACATTTTTAGGGCCAAAAACACATACCATTGATCCTTACGGGAGAAAAAAGGTTATCGGTTTCACAGGCAAGTATTCGACATACGAGTGGGAGTTTTGGGGGTTAGGAGCAAGGTTCTCCAAGGTCTAGGTAGGCACTCAAATTGCACCACCAGCAGCTCTGGGGCGGCCAGGTGCAGAATGCAGGGGCCCAATTTTAGCCTATTGGGTAAGGGGGGGCCTTCTGTTAAACGATCAGCACAGGAGCTGCACCACCAGCTGCACAGGGGCGGCCGGGTACCAAGACAATGTCGGGGACCCTGTGGTTTCCAATGGAGACCTTCTATTCGGCAAAGTTGCGGCAGGGTCGGGCAGGGAGACTTTCTGAAGGCGACCACTGTCTGGAGAGGTAAGTTGGTTTCTTGGGACATGTCTGGACACAGTCGGTTGGGCCATCCAAGGCCGTGGGGCATCAGGTGCAGGGGTGTCTTTTGGCATCTGGTTTCTTTATCAGCTCCTGTCACGGGGACCCTTTAGGTTGGGGCTGCAGGTGTTGTCTTGAAGTTTGACGGTGGTCAGGGATCGCCAGATCCCAGGACAGGATCATTGAAGATACCTCTTTGTGGTGTTGGGCTACTCAGACTCGGGCTGTGGGTGTTGGGTGCAGAATCGCAGAGCGGCCTGAATCTGGATTCTGTGGGTGAGTCTTGGCTAGAGCAAACCCGGTGCTCACAGGAGACAGAGTTAGTTAGTTGACTGTAGGCAGGTCCTCGAGGCTCTGGGGGTTGCTGGCTGCTGGACACGCCGGTGTTCTCGCCTTAGGCATGTCATGGATAGGCCAAAGCAATTGGTGTCCTCTTCTTCCCCGAATCTGAGGATGCAAGGTTCAGGGTTGCACCTATATACTAAATTTAGGGGCGTTAAAAGGGGTGTGCTGGTCAGGACCAATGGGCCCCTTCCTTGGTGATGGTACACCCCATATTATGCCACCCTCCAGTGGGAGGCGGCATGAGCCTCTAACTAATTGGCTGAGACCCCTCAACTTTAAGAGGGAGGCGACTGAGATGTGTGCTTAATCTCACCTCCACCCCCTGAGAGGTGGGGTTGGCAAAGGTGTGCACACCTCTCTTCCTAGCTTGGTTTTCCTGCCGATTCTCCAGACCAAAGTGGGGGGCAGAACCGGTGGAAGCCAGTTGCTGGGGGGCAGCAAAAGGCAGGGACAGCTTCCAAAGGTAGCTGTCCTTTGATGCTTCTCCTATGTGGACCAGGCCCATCCTGGGGGAGTAGGCATGATACATCTGACCAGGATAGGCTTTGTTTCTGGACCCAGAGAGCAGAGGCTCTCTACCCTTCTGGCGGTGGCAAATAGCAAGCAGCCATTCAGGAACTACACATGGGCTGGTCATTTTTCAGGTGGACATCTCTAAGATGCTCTCTGAGTGCCTTTTACACAAATCCCATACTGTCATCAGTGTGGGTTTAATGTGCTGAGAAGTTTGCTACCAAACTTCCCAGTTTTTAGTAAAGCCATTATGGAGCTGTGGAGCTCGTAATGACCAACTCCCAGACCATATACTTGTTATGGCGTTACTACACTAATAATGTCTAAGAATGGTCATAGACACTGTAGGATTACAGGGCTCAAGCTACTGCACCCTTACCTGAGGGTATGCACATCCTGCTAGAGGGGTGGCTTGCCTAGGCCTCAGGCAGTGAGTTGCAGGAATGTGTAATGATGAGGCGACAGGCGGAGGTGAAGGAAGCAACCAGCTTTATTCATAGAATGACACGGAATGCCCGTTAGAGTAACGGCTTCCACACGCTCAACCTTAACATTCTAAACGCGCGCCGAGAGCCACGCGCACAGACACAGCAGGTAGGACGGGAACGGGGAAGGGACAAGACAGGATGAAAGGTGACAGTATATTACATCTTCTCCTGTTTTTTAAAAAACAACATTGGAATACATTGTTTTCAAATAAGCAAAGGAAACACTTTTGTTATCCCTAAGGTGAGCTAAAACATTGCATAATCCTTAACTATTATAAGTGGATCAATTTTTCTCCTATTCCGAATGGTATCAACAGGACCAGTAGCCGAACCAGGAAGAGATACTCTGGGAATATCGTCAATAGACACAGGATTAGTGCTATCCCTAAATGCATCACCCATGCGTGACTCAGCAGAGGACACCAGACCATCGTTCTGCAATCCATTAGGCCTGCTCACAGGCTCCGAGATCCTGCTTCTGGCAACTTTCGAACCATTTCACCATTGACAATTGTCAAGGAGAACGGCAGTACCCTTTGTTTTGACCACACGCCTAGGTTCACTGTACTTGCTCATGTTGGCACCCTTCCTGGGATACCTCACTCCCACCACATCACCCTCCTACACAGACATCTTTTGTACAGCATTCCTAGTGTCATAATTTATGCGCATGCGCTTCTGGCGCTCATCCACCAGACTTCTCATCCTGCTCTCACTCTCTTTGTGGTTCTCATTTTCCCATTTTTTCCAAGCCAATGACCAATGTGGTTGCAAACGTCTGATCGCTGCCCTACCCCTGATGAGTTCAAATGAGGTTCTACTAGTGGTATTGTGGAGGGTGGTACGGTACGACCACAACCTAGTGCGTAGTACTGCCTCAACAGGAATATGTGACTTCAAGGCCATTTGGATGGTTTCTTTAATTCACTTGGCCATTGCCTTGTGGGTAATATAAAGAGGATTTCACATGCTCTATGCCATTTATATTAAAGACTGAGACTAACTCCGAGGACACAAACTGCACTCCGTTGTCGGAGACAAGCTGATGGGGAAAACCTTCCCTCCAAAACAACTCGTTCAAGAAGTCAATTGCCTCACGTGTGGTAAGGTTGAGACACGAATTTGACTTCCACCCACTTGCTGAAATAATCAATCAACACTATGGCATAGCGTAATTCTAGACTCAAAGCATTCTTGGGACCTATGAAGTCGATGCCAACTTTGATCCATGGACCTTCTGGTAGTTCAACAGAGGTCATGGGGCAATGGTGTGTCGTCAAAGTTTTGTCAGCTTCATTGCAAACTGAGCAGTGAGTAACAAATATATCAACGTCATGATCCATGGAGGGCCACCAGTACCTTTCCCTCAATCTGTTTGGTGCCTGTCATTCCTACATGCCGATCGTGGGCTAAAGTCACCAACCTGCTTCTCCTGGACAGTGGTGCTACTAAAGTTCCACCCCGGAGAATGACATCTTCGACAACACCAATATCCTCCTTAATTTTCCAGTAGGGTCTAAGTGCTTCATCAAGTGCCCTTTCACGTGGCCAACCTTTGATCACCTATTTTTTAATTCCTTCTAACGCTGTGTCATCTTCTATAGCTTCTGGCCATTCTGATTTAGTAATGGTACCATTGGATTCATGAACCTCAAATAAGCATGCAAAAAGTAGATGATCTTATTCATCCATTTCGCACTCAGAATCATCCTCACATGGGGCACGTGTAAAGTAATCTGCCGACACATTCCGTCAGCCTGGAATGTTTTCCATCCTAACTTGATACTGCTGCAATTTGCATGCCAACTTCGCAATTCTTGGCGAAGGCTGGCTGGAACCCTTTCCATCAAGTATACTGACCAACGGTGTGTGGTCAGTACGGATGGTAAATTCCTTGCCCCACAGGAAACTTTTAAACTTTGTGACAGCCCAAACACAAGCCAACAATTCATGTTCAATTACTGAGTACTTTGTCTCTGGGCCCCTTAACTTCCTGGATGTGAATGCGATGATTTTTTCCCTGTTCTCAGTCATTTGGCTAAGCACAGCCCCAACCCGATTTGGCTGGCGTCTGTTGTTACAGTGCTTTGAAACTTCTCATCGAATGACTGGAGAGATGGTGCTTGCCCAAGTTCCATCTTAATGGTCTTTATGCTTTGTTCACATTCTTCATCTCAAATAAATTCCGCATCCTTCTTCACCATTTTCCGAAGCGGTTCAACCTTGGCTGCGTAATGTTGTATGAATTTGGAATGCAATTCACACATTCCCAAGAAAGATGCAAGATCTTCCTTATTTTTTGAATAAAGTGAACAGGAAATTGCAGAAATCAAGGGCGGTTTGGGTCGTACACCATTTCTATCAATGAGATGTCCCAAGTACTGAACAGTTCCTTTTAGGAATTTGCACTTGCCTTTTTGCAATGTGAGACCACTGTCCTGAATCCTCTGAAGAACTTTCCTCAGGATGATCAGGTGTTCCTCTTCTGTCTTGCTGTAAATCAGAACATCGTCCAGGAACGATCTGATTCCTTCCATGCCGTTGAACAACTGGTTCATCGTGCGTTGAAATACAGCTGACGCTGAACACAACCCGAAGGGTAACCTGCGGAATCGATACGCTCCTTCCGGTGTGATGAATGCTGTGTATTTCTTTGATTCATCTTGCAATTGTATTTGATGGTAGGCGGTGCTGAAGTCTAGTGTCGTGAAGATCTTCGCTTGACCTAACATCATTACCATTTCGTTAATCAAAGGCAGGGGTTGGCAATCAGCTACCACGTGGCGGCTTAGTTCACGAATGTCAATGCACAAACGGATCTTTCTGTTCCTTTTCCTCGCGATAACCATGGTGGGTGACAACCACTCAGATGCATTGATTGGCTCAATAATACCGTCCTTGCACCAATTCTCCAGGATTGTCTTGACTTCAGCGTGGGCAGATAAGTGTATGTTCCTGACCTTCTGTTTCACTGGGTATGCTTTACTCTTCAGGATAATCTGGTGTTCAAAATCCCAATCGCTCGTTGAACACCCCCTCGAATTCCTTGAGAATGGTCTCCAAGCCGTCATCTTGAATGCTGAATACATACGGTGGTTGACAAGGGTTAATCATCATCTTAAGTTTTTGTTGTTCCAGCCAACCCAGAATGTTCACATTGGAATTCACTACAAAGACCCCTGTTGAGGTGTTCTTCCCCTTAAACGACAAATCCAGCTTGAAGACCCCTTCCAATTTTATTTTGAACCCACCATATGCACCTGGAATAATTCTGCTGGATTCCAATGGTGTCTTGCACTTGAGACCGCTGTAAGTGTCCTTAGACAGAACTGTAATTCTTGACCCAGTATTCACCCACATCTCGACATCTTCACCATTCACACCGACATCACACCTTGGTTGGTTTTGTGCATCTTCACTGTTGATAATGGCGACCAGCAGCACCAAGTTCTCCAGTAGTTCACTCTCATCTGATTCTACTTCAGACTTTGACTCATTTACCGTGTAAATCTTCTTAGAACGCAAAGTTCTGCAAACCTTAAGGAAATGTCCAATTTTTCCGCATGCTTGACAGATCCTGCCCCATGCAGGACACTCTTTACTAGTTGCCACATGCGCGTTGGATCCACAACGATAACAGTTTGGCTTTCCAACATAAGTACTGGGGTTTTTAGGCCGAGTGAAATTCTTGCGTGGTGTAGGAGAGCAGGATCTGCTTCACATGGGTACCCCCACTTTTTGCTGGTGTGTCTCTGTTTTTCGACCTTAGTCTGGCTCTGGCCCTGCTAATCAGGACCCCAGCCTAGCTGCTTCCTCTCTAAAATGGTTTCCATGTACATTAGTGTAGGAGAGTAGGATCTGCACTTATGTTGCCCCCACTTTTTTTCTGATGTATACACTAGTTTCTGGCTATAGTCTGGCTGGGACCCTGCTAATCAGGGCCCCAGCATCTCTGTTCTCTCTAAACAACTTGGAGTGCATATTAGATGCACTGCAACTGCACTCCAACTTACCCTGTAAGTCCTGAAGAGTGCATTAATAGATGGGTTTGGCTTAACCACTGAACAGTACAGGGTGAAGTTCAGAGACACCCCGAAAGCACAGACTCAGGACTGGACTGACTTTGTTGATTGTGCAACCAAGGCTCTGGAGGCTTGGCTGGTTGGTAGCAGAGTTACTGATTTTAAGGGATTGTATAATCTTATGATGAGAGAACAGATCCTTAATAATTGCCAAAACCAGTTGTTACATCAGTACCTGGTGGACTCTGATCTGACCTCTCCCCAAGAATTGGGAAAGAAGGCAGACAAATGGGTCAGAACCAGGGTGAGGCAGAAAACCCAGAACCAAGGGGGTGACACTAAGAAGCAAGGTCCTAAAGGCTCAGAGAAAGGTGGGGATAAGTCAAAAGACTAGAAGTCTTCACAAGGGCCCCAAAAATCTGCATCTGGTGGGGATTCACAGTCCAACAAAGGAAAAGGCCAAAAGAAGCCCTGGTGCAAATTCTGTAAACAGAAAGGGCACTGGACTTCTGACTGTAACAAGTCCAAAGACCAAACCACCACCACTCCTGCCCCTAAGGCAACTGTTCCCCCTAGTACAGCTACTGGTGGAGGTGGTACTCGGAATAAGGGTGTAGTAGGGTTGACCCTGGGTTCTGAAGTGGACTCTGGCCTAGTCAGAGTACCCACTCAGGCATTGCCGGTTTGTGATGGAGACATTGATATGTCCTTCCTAGTGAGCCCCAGTAATCAGGGCAAATACAAACAGTAGCCTGTAATAAATGGCAAACAGGCTTTGGCATTCAGGGACACAGGTGCTAGTGTCACCATGGTGGCAGAGGATCTTGTGGACCCTGGGCAGATCATCCTGGGTGAAATGTACCAAGTTACCAATGCAAGCAATGTCAGGACCAACCATAGTCTGGCAGTTGTGAATTTCTCCTGGGGAGGGCTAACTGGCCTCAAGAAGGTAGCAGTCAGTGCAGACCTCCCTGTCGAATGTATATTGGGCAATGATCTAACTTCAGCCTGGTCTGAAGTAGAGTTATGGACTCCTGCTGAGATGTTGGGCATACCTGCAGAGGTATTTGCTGTGACCAGGTCACAGGCCAAAATGCATAAAGCTGAACCATCTCTGGATCCTGAAACTATGGACCAGATGCTACCCAAGAGGAGGAGCAGTAGGGTTAAGGCTGTGCCTTCCCCTCTCTCTCAGATCACAGATTCCCCTCCTGAGGGAGGAGAAGCAGATCCTGAAGAAGGAACTGCCCCAGAGGGACGTGAACCTGATCAGGTTGAGTTCTTAGGGGCAGGGGGACCTTCTAGGGAAGATCTGAGCAAGGAGCAACAGTGCTGCCCCTCTCCTGAACCCCTCAGACAGCAGGCTGCTGGGAGTGCTAGTGGGTCCCATAAAGTTTATTGGGATGAGGGACTCCTATATTCTGAGACTAGAGATCCTACCCCTGGAGCCACCAGGAGGTTGGTAATACCTCAGAAGTTTAGGGGGTTCCTCTTGACCCTAGCACATGACATCCCTTTAGCAGGACACTTGGGCCAAAACAAGACATGGGATAGGCTTGTTCCACATTTTCATTGGCCACATATGTCAGAGGACACCAAGGAGTTTTGTCACTCCTGTGTCACTTGCCAAGCCAGTGGCAAGTCAGGTGGCACAACAAAGGCCCCCGTGATACCACTACCTGTGGTGGGGGTACCCTTTGAAAGGGTAGGGATTGACATTGTTGGTCCCGTTGACCCTCCAACAGCATCTGGGCACAGGTTTATCCTGGTGGTAGTGGATCATGCCACCAGGTACCCAGAAGCAATTCCCCTGAGGACCACCACAGCTCCTGTGGTGACAAGAGCCCTCATTGAGTTTTCTCCAGAGTGGGTTTCCCTAAGGAGGTTATATCTGACAGAAGTACCAACTTCATGTCAGGGTATCTAAAAGCAATGTGGAAGGAGTGTGGTGTAAATTATAAATTCACTACTCCCTATCACCCACAATGCAATGGGTTAGTTGAAAGGTTTAACAAAACCCTAAAGGGAATGATTAAAGGCCTCCCAGAAAAGCTTAGGCGAAAATGGGACATTTTACTTCCCTGCCTTCTGTTTGCATACAGGGGGGTTCCACAGAAGGGGGTTGGCTACAGCCCTTTTGAACTTCTGTTTGGGCATCCTGTAAGAGGTCCATTATGCTTGGTGAAGGAGGGCTGGGAGTTACCTCTCAAACCTCCCAAACAGGATGTTATGGACTATGGACTTGGTCTCCGCTCCAGGATGGCTGAATACATGAAGAAGGCAACTAAAAACCTGAATGCCAGCCAAGAACTACAAAAAACTTGGCATGACCAAAAGGCTGTGCTGACTGTATACCAGCCAGGACAGAAAGTGTGGGTGTTGGAGCCTGTGGCCCCAGCAGCTCTCCAAGACAATTGGAGTGGCCCCCATACAATTGTTGAGCAAAAGGGAGAAGTCTCCTACTTGGTGAATCCTGGAACTCCCAGGAGCCCCCTTAGGGTGCTCCATGTCAACAGAAACCATATGTTGACAGGGCTTGCTGATGGCAACTGATGAGGAACAGGAGGAGGAGAGTGACCCTCCCCCTGACCTGCTCTCACAGAACCCTGATGATGGGTCAGTAGATGGTGTTGCTTTGGCAAGCAGCCTCACTGATCATCAGCAAACTGAATGCAGACAAGTTCTGCAACAGTTTAGACATATGTTTAGCCTGACCCCTAGTCAGACTTCCTGGTGCACCCATGAGGTGGACACTGGAGACAGTCTGCCTGTCAAGAGTAACATCTACAGGCAACCTGACCATGTCAGGGACTGTATCAGGACTGAAGTCCAGAAAATGTTGGAACTAGGTGTAATTGAGCCTTCAGATAGCCCTTGGGCTAGTCCAGTAGTCCTTGTGCCTAAACCTCATACCCAGGGTGGTAAGAAAGAAATGAGGTCTTGTGTAGACTGCAGAGGCCTCAATGCAGTCACCAGGACTGATGCCTATCCAATTCCCAGGGCAGATAAACGGATTGATACTTTGGCCTCAGTCAAATATCTGAGTACATTTGACCTAACAGCTGGCTACTGGCAGATTAGGTTAGCTGAGGATGCCAAGGCCAAAACTGCATTCTCAACCCCTGGTGGGCACTACCACTTTGTGGTGATACCCTTTGGTTTGAAAAATGCACCTGCCACTTTTCAGAGGTTGGTGAACAAAGTTCTGACAGGTATGGAAACTTATTGCTCAGCTTATCTAGATGATATTGCTGTCTTTAGTTCCACCTGGCAGGATTACCTGGTCCACCTCAGAAATGTTTTGGAGGACCTGCAAAAAGCAGGCCTCACTATCAAGGCCACTAAGTGCCAGATAGGGCACAGTCAGGTTGTGTACCTGGGCCACTTTGTAGGTGGAGGCCAGATTCAACCTTTACAGAGCAAAATCCAAACCATCATGGAATGGGTTGCTCTGACCACCCAGACACAGGTGAGAGCCTTGTTGGGCCTGACGGGGTACTATAGGAGGTTTGTTAAGGGATATGGATCTATAGTGACCCCCTTAAATGATCTTACCTCAAAGAAAATGCCAAAAAGGTTCAGTGGACAGCTAGCTGTCAAAAGGCATTTGAAGACCTAAAGCAGGCCATGTGCACTGCCCCCATCTTACAGAGTCCAGACTACACCAAAAAGTTCATTGTCCAAACAGATGCTTCTGAGCTGGGTGTGGGAGCTGTACTGTCTCAACTGAATGATGAAGGTCAAGACCAGCCAGTAGCTTTTATTAGCAGAAGGCTGACCCCTAGAGAGAAACGTTGGTCAGCTATAGCGGGGGAGGCCTTTGCTGTGGTGTGGGCCCTGAAGAAGCTGAGGCCATACTTGTTTGGCACTCACTTCATAGTTCAGACTGACCACAAGCCCCTCCTATGGCTCAAACAGATGAAAGGTGAAAACCCAAAACTTTTAAGGTGGTCCATTTCCCTACAGGGGATGGACTATACAGTGGAACATAGACCTGGGACCCAACATGCCAATGCAGAAGGCCTCTCAAGGTATTTCCACTTAGAACACGAAGACTCAACTTGTCAAGGCTAGTTTAGTGTCCCTGCGTTTGGGGGGAGGTTGTATAGGAGAGTAGGATCTGCACTTATGTTGCCCCCACTTTTTTTCTGATGTATACACTGGTTTCTGGCTATAGTCTGGCTGGGACCCTGCTAATCAGGGCCCCAGCCTCTCTGTTCTCTCTAAACAACTTGGAGTGCATATTAGATGCACTGGTCATTGGATACTGTGGTACCTTATGAGCCCCTAGTATATGGTACCTTAGGTACCAAGGGCATAGGTACTTCACAGGCCTACCAGGGGCTGAAGCATGTATTATGCCACCCCTGGGAAGCAGACTAAATGTGACACCACAGGCCTGCTACTGCAGCCTGGGTGAGGTAGTGTTAGCACTCCTCACTGAGGTATAGGTTCCCTATATCTCACCTTACACACACATATAAGCCTATCAGTCACCCCTAAGGCAGGCCGTAACAATCCTGAGGGCAGGGTGCTTGGTTTACATATGAAGGGGTGCCTCTGCCTGAGCAGGGCCCCTCTGCAGCCCTCAGAGTCTATTCTCTGTGGCTATTTGTGGATGCGGTTAAACCATATACTCTTAAGTGCATTCTAACCTAGCGGTAAATGCTAACTTTGGGATGGCTGCATCAAAACATGTCATGTTTGGTGTCAAACGCTTTGGAATCATACCTCCACACCAGTAACTGGTGTGGGAGTATGATCCCACCCTTCTAGAGGGATAGACATGTACCTACTGTGGAAACACAGTAGATCCTGAAAGAGCCCTGGCATCACAAAATGGATGCAACCAGCACAGACACTGGGCTGCCCTCCTGCTGCTGACCGAAACTTGCAGTGGAGGAGGCCCAACAATAGGCATCCTGTCACAGAGAGGTGTAACCACCTTCCAGACAGGATTTAGTGTATTGGGGCTGGGTGGGTGCACTCCTAGAGTGTTTTGAAGTCCTGCACTGGGGGAGCAGTAGGCTCCTCTGTGCATATGTCAGCTCAAACCGGTTCAGGGGCTACCAGCTCCTGCTCTGGTGCGAAACTGGACAAAGGGACCCATAGGAGTGGTCATAGAGCTAGTCCCTTCCTTTCCTTTAGTATGAGATAGGGAAACCTTGCCATTGCAAACGAGATATCCCTGGACGACATTCTGAAGAAGAATCCTGGAACTTCGACGTTCCACTACCTCTGGAAGACTGAAGAATCTCCCTTGGAGTCAAGGAGTGACTCCCCTGCTTGGCAGGCACCAAAACTTTGCATCAATGGTTGCAAACATTCCCGCTCCCGCCGGAGTCCGAAGTTCCTGCAGCCCCAGAAGTAGATTTCCTGACTTCTCGATGGCCATTGTGAGTCCCCAGCAAAACTGAGGCGAGTGGACCCCACGAGTGACGAGGAACAGCAATACCTGGGTACCGTGCACTATTGTGGAGTGCAACCCCTTTACGACGTTCTACAAACTTGTGCATTGGACCTCGTGGCTGAAGAGTCAAGACACCCATGATCACCTGAAAACACCCAACTTCTGTGGGCATCCAGCTTCCTGGCCCCGGGTCACTGGCAAGTCACTTTGAACACTGTCTCCACTGCTTTCAGGTCTTCTTTCTTCAGAATCCAGCCTTGGATTCCACCGGACACTTCTCCTGTCTTCACAAGCAGCAAGTCTTCTTTGGCTCCCATTGAAAACGACGCCGCGACCCAACACCAAAAGACACCTATGCACCCGGCTTCCCTGGGTGAGGTAACTTGGCTCTAGAACTACTTACCCTGTAAGTGACTTGCTTGTAGACTCTCCCGAAGTACCCTAAAACTTTAAAATTCCAACCGCGACTTGCTCCATTGAAGTCTATTGGGATCCGCGGCTGTGTTCTCACACTGCATGCGTCTCCCGTGGGTCCTTTACTGACCTGCCTTAAGTGGATTAGTGAGGCCCCAGTGCTTCTGAAGACCTTAGCCCTTCTCAAGTCGTTCTTCTTATACCTCTTTTTTAGTATATGGTCCGGTACGCCCCTAGGGCCCCAGCCATATAAGTGCTTAATTTGTTGTGAAACATTGATTTGTGCATATGTTCCTGACTTCTAATCTCATAAACAGATTAGTAGAGTGTTTCTAGAAATAAATACATATATATTTTATATATATACCTGTGTGTAAGTAAGTAATATGTTTATTGTACAGTTAATTAAAACCATTACAAAAATTGACCATCTCTTATTAACATGAAAAGTAAAAGAAAAAAAAAGAAAAATAAACAGCTGATTAAAAACACACATTTAAAATTGCAGAGAATATCCACTCCCCCTGCCTTGGTAGCCCATAATCTTATTTCTTCATTTCTATTGGGAATATTAGCAGCAGTACGTGAGGTAAAATTACCCCCCCTAATCAGAGTCTTAACTGCAAAATGATATCAGGCCGAGGAGTGCAGATTTAAAGTGCATATTTAAAGTGCATAGTGCCACCACAAGGAGGAAAGATGGCCATTTAAATGACCTTTTGATGATTTTCTTAGGGCATTTACTTGTGCAAAAAAAGCTTGAGGTAATGTGCTTAAAACACTGTTGCAGTACACGTATTTTTAAAACGAAGGTCAGCTACAGATAAAAACTTTACTAAGCAACAGGTTAGTTGAACGTCTTCACCAGAGAAGCTTGCAAGCACCGCTTGTCTGCACGACCGTAATTGGTTTTTGTTAAAGATAGGTCTAAGTAGTTACCGGCGTTCTCGCATCAGCTCACGGCAAATCGTTATGATGTGAACTATGTCCTCCTCTCCTTCACCACAAAGACAGCACATTGCTGGTTTAGGAGGGCGCAGCCAAGGAGGCAGATGGTATGCCATCGGTAATAGACCTAACCGAAATTTCAAGAATTTTTCTTTAATGGTTCTAGAGAAGTTAGAAAGGAGGTAGGCTTGAGGAGTCGCTTTCCTCTAGGTTTGTATCGTAAGCCAGCCATGTGAGCGTTTTATCAAGGTTGCTTTATCTTGTAAAATGGGCTCTTTTTTGACTAAGTTGTTTACAATTTTCTTGAAGCTAGCCATGGTCCCAGGCATTGCCCAGAGTTGCCGTAGCCCCAGCTGGTCCAGTGCAGTGTTCAAGTAATATCTGGCTGGGCAAGTTCCTATTGTTTCCACTTCTCTCCACAAGTAAAAATTCAGCGTTCCTGGCTGCCCTTTTTTTATCATGAACCAGGTTTTAACAAAAGCTCCTTTTCTGGCTAGCTCCTGCCCTTGTATCCCAAATTCCAACCTCATTTGTGCCGGAGAGGTAAATCCAGGCAGCCCATAAATTATTTTCAGTGCTCTTGTGATTGTGCCATTTAATATTTCCGCATCCCTCCCTCTCATGGCTTCACTTCCATAGGTGATTGATGGTATCAGTTTGGCCTGAATCACCTTGGTCAGTGGGAGATAGCTTGGTCCAGCGGTTATATTCTTCAAGTTTCTTAAAGCTACTGCTGTTGTTAACCCCCTCTTTTTTATTGCCTCGAACTGTGCTTCGTAATTGCCTTTGCTGTCGATCATAACCCCCAGATATTTGTAGTCTTGAATGACTTCAAGCTTGTATTTTGCCAGGTGCCAGTTGTATTTTGTTTTTATTTTCCGGTAATTTACACACATGACTTTTGTCTTGTCTTGGTTGATACTTAGTTTGTTGTTTTCTGAGTATTGATGTGATGTCCAGCAGGCGTTGTAATCCTATGGGTGTCGGACTGATGAGAACTAAATCATCTGCGTATAGGAGGTTAGCTAGCTGGCAACCTCCCAGCTTCGGAGCATGCGCATTGCTTCCATTAAGTTGGATTGAGAGCTCGGACATAAATAAGTTGAATAGTGTCGGGGCTAATACACACCCTTGTTTTAATCCTGAGGTTGTATTAATCTTTTTTGATAAATGGTCTCCTTCCCCCAACTTTACTTGTACCCAGGTGTTACTGTGCAGAAGGATTAGTTGTGTTAATAGCAGTGGTGGAATACCTAGCTTTTTTAGTTTTTGCCACAGAATGTTGGTTTATATGGTCAAATGCGGAACTATAGTCGATAAAACAGATGTATAAAGGTTGTTTGATTAGAAGTGCAGCGTCTATCATTAGTGAGAGGGCGGAGATGTTAGTAGCAGTGCCCATGTCTCTACATAAGCCGGTTTGATTATAGGGTATTGCTTTAATTTCTGTAGACCATGTTATTAATTCTTGGAGGAGCACCCCGGCATAATATTTGGCGTCATTATCCAAAAGGGCTACCAATCGGTAGCTCCTTGGATCGTTCCTGTTGCCTTTTTTGTAGATAGGAGAGATTATTGAGCCTCTCCATGATGATGGTACTATCGACGTCTGCAGGATTCTATCAAAAAACGGTTTTAGGGCGGTAGCCCAAAATTCAGGGTCTTGTTTGAATAATATCGGCGGGATCCCATTAGGCCCAGGAGCTCCTTTGCGTCTACCTTTCAAGATTCTTTTGTGAATTTGTGTATTTGTTATTATAATTGTACAATTCTGCCCATTTTCTGCAATCAGATTCAGCTGGGACGGTTGAGTTTCCATGCTGGACGCAGGAGTGTTTGAGCCAGTTTGGGGGGTCTGATTTTTATTAAAATGAGGTTCACGGAAAGTTGTCCATGCTTCTTCTGTGACATTGGAACTGATACACTGACCTTGAGGATTAGATAGGGCATTAATTTTCTTCCAAAATTGGGCGCTGTTGTTGTTCTTAATATCATACAGGAGTTTGGCCCAAAGAGTTTCTTCGGCTTCCTTTTTATTTTGCCAGATAATTTTTTTCCGAATCGCTTTTAACTGCCTCAGCTCTTGCAATGCCGAAGGATCTTTCTTCAGTCTCCGCAGTGTGAAGTTTATCCGTGTTTTTAACTTTTTTAATTTGATGTTATTCCATATAGTGAGGCCTGGGCGAGGATTTTGCTGATGTTTTTCTCTCCCATTTGGAGGGTTGCCGTTTGTAGCTCCATAGCTGTTACGTAGGGTGTTTGTGAATGCCTCCCAGCCTCCAATTATATCGGGGGTGGCTGCTTTCCCTTCTTCTCAGAGTTGTTTCGCTCGAGAGAGTAGACCTTCAGGGTCTTTAGTACTACATTTTACTCTTCTCTCATTGTTGGTATATTCTGAGTAGAATGTGTTTGCTGGGGGCAGTTTATAGAGTGATGGCTCTTCTACCGTGATTTCCTGGGGTAAATGGTCACTAAAATCTTTGCTCCCGATGCAAAAGTTTTTTATTTTAGTAAACATGAGCAGAATGTGTAGTCAATTGTTGTCCTTGTTACAGTGTTATTGAACGTTGCTGTTTGCGGGCGATCTCCCGGGAATCTGCCATTTAATGCATGTACGCCCAGTTGCTCTAGGAACGATAATAGATTTTTCGTGGTGTTAGTGAGTCTTCCAACTGTGCTGATGTCTTGGGTCATTTCCTCCCAAGCAAATGGGTCCTCCTCTGGATTGATGTCATTAGCTCGTCTCCTCAGCATGTTTTAATTGAAGTCTTCGGTGATTTTCCAATTATTTGTCTTCTCTCCTGTTATAATTTTCACCAACTCCTCCTTTAGTTGTTGGCTCCCTTTGTTTTTGTCACGTGGGTGCAGGTAGAGATTTACAAGTATTATATGTTCTTTACTTGTCTTCCCCTGTAGGGTAATTCGGTTTACTTGCATTTCATTTGGTGGCGCTAGATTGTATGGTAGGGGTTCTATTGCGTAAATACTGTTTATGGAAGTGTATGTAACAAGACATCCCTTGTTATGACCGAATTTTGCATTTCTAGTTGCCGGTAAATGGAGCATGTTATAGCCATGCAGAGCCGTAGGTAGTTCGCTCCATGTTTCCTGAAGCAAAATTATATCAAATTTATGTAGATAGGCTAGCAGTTCTGGGTCAGAGGTCTTGTCTCCCAGCCCATTGATGTTCCAGGAACAGATTTTCAATAAGTTCTTATGTGGGGATACATTATGCTTAGAGTGTCATGGTCTTCCAGTTTTGGTGTTTATTGTCCTGGAGACCCTGCTCCATTCCAGTGTGGGTCTGCTTCTGTCCACGGGTGCCCTCAATACATTGTGTTCTCCGTTTGCCCTGTACTCTATGCTTTTACTGCGCGCCCCTCTCAGAACTGAGAATAATCATGAGCTCAAATGTTCGTGACCGGGGTTTCCTTCTTGGTACTTTGATTCGGCCAGTAGGGGGTCGGGATACCTTGGTTTTGGTAGTGGCTGAAGTTTGATGCCCCATTCATTGAACCTATTTTGTTCCTTTAAGACTCTCCCGGCTAAGTCTGGTGAAGCCCATACTGTTTTTGTTAGCTCTGATCCTGGACAATCAGGTGACTCTATAAACTCAACTGACTCCAGGTCAGTAGTTTTTATATTCTCAAGCGTATTGATGGACCTCAGTAAACGCAAGA
Organism: Triturus cristatus; assembly: GCF_964204655.1. Taxonomy (NCBI): domain Eukaryota; kingdom Metazoa; phylum Chordata; class Amphibia; order Caudata; family Salamandridae; genus Triturus; species Triturus cristatus. Next base: position 502,448,167 of record NC_140585.1, read on the forward strand.
TGTTGCCCCTATTTAGTATGTCGACCCGACCCCTTGATATGTACTCTGGGTGGAACATGATTGCTGTCATAGCATCTGAGCGCCCTGTTTGTTGAGCCATGATGGGCTCTGCCGCTGTTGAGGTCTCTGTTGGCAGTGATAGCCCCCGTGATGTCATAGTCAAGCCTAATGACTGGCTGTCGCTTACTAAAGCTTTCTCCATATTCAGTACTGATGTTTTAATTATCACCACCTCCATGCCGATTCTGCTTTGTGGGACTGTTTTTTCTCCTGCTGACTCCCGCGAGCCATTAGTTGATGATGAAGCTGAACCCTGTATTACCTTATTGAGAGTACAGTCCATTATTTTTAGTATCGGAGGTTCCCCTGTAGAACTCCCGCTGTTGTTCCCTGGTTTCTGCTCCAGTCCATCACTAATCAATTCAATGGCAGTTGTTCGTACAATAGTTTATAATCCTTTTTCCTGATTTGGGCTCTTTTTTTTCTCCTGCCCCAGGGCCGCATCTTCTTCCCCCCTGCACATATGCACTAGTTGGTCATCCCTTAGTTCGTCCCGGGTCCTGTTGGTTCTATCCTTGTTGTGAGGCGACGCCTGCATGAGGTTTTGGTTTCTCCCCTTCCTTCTTTGTTTTCTCCGCTGTTTGGCGGATAGTTGTGCCCCTTCAGTCGGTGCCTGTTTTTCGAGGGAGTTGCTGGATTGAGTAGTGTTACTCATTAGGGCTGCTGTTGCTCCTTCAGATAATGCACTGGCGTTTGGCCCTGGTATGGATGAGTCCCCATCTTCGCAAGGCTGGTTACCATCTGATGTTAGTGCCGCACTTACGATTTGCTTAGCCTGTTCCTTGCGTCTTTGGAATTTGCTTAGCTTGGTCATTTCTTGGCCACTGACGCTGGAGGGGATCTCTCCTGGCATTGATTGGGCAGGCACTGCTTTCCTTATGTCAGCAAGGAGATTATGCAGTGCCGATGGTAATGTTGCTAGCTTGTCTACAATTGTTATGCAGGTGCAGCTGGCCTGGGCGAATTTTGTCTCTGACTGTGCCCTCTTGATCAAATTGTTGAGGTCAGCCAGCTTGTCATCTATGCCAGCGACAAAGATGGAGAGTGAGTTGAGGACTGACAACTGGAGGTCCATCTTGTCTGAATGGTACTGCAGTGCGTTCACAGACATTTGCATTGTGTGCAGTAGTGTGGGCCAGATGTCGTCCTTATCCAATGATGTATCTTTTCCGATGTTGAAATTTGGAGAGTTGTTATTTCTTCTTTCTGACTCGCCTCCGTTGGCGGCAGAATAGGACGCGACTAGTCCCTCCCATTCTTCGGGTGTAAGATAAGATGTCTCTAGTTCAATTTCCTGAGACATTGGTGGTCGTTCTGTAATGCACTCAAGTTGTGGAGTGACCGGGCTGAGTTGGGTATTGGATTTTGCCCGGAGTAGTTGAGTGTGCGCGTCTTGTAAGGTTGGTGATATTTCGGCCTCTGTTTGTTTTGTCGTATTGTAAGAGTCTGTGCTATCTGCTTTGCTCATATTAGACGTGGTCGTCTTAGCTGTGCAAACCTCCGGGTGCTTACGTAATCCAAGTCTATCCAGTGAATCCGGTGAGTCCTGTCCAGAAAAAAAGCCCAGGTTGGGGCAGTTATTCTTAGGGTTATCTTCTGTTTTAGCCCACGAAGCCGTATCCGGTCGCTGTAACGAACCGTGAGCGGCAGGGCTATGCTTCTGATTCCCAGGAGCCTCCGCCTCTCCTCCCAATTGCAGTGGTAACATTTTGAACAAGGGTCCATCCTTATCTTGCTTGTAGAGGATGGTGTTGTTAGTGCTTTCCCCCTTTCTTCCCTCCCTACCTTCAAGTCCTCCCTCTGCGGTGGTCACTCTGCGACTCGCCACTTGTTCGAGTGTGATATGCCGCCTCCCATTATCTAGTACTTTATTTGTCGGCAGGGTTGTCTCCAATTGATTCAGGTCATCGTGTCCCAGGTAATTATCTTCCTTGAATACCTGGGTCCTTGCCTCCTTGGTTACGGCTTGTGCGTCTTTTCCCTCTTTAAGGCTTACATCGCAAATGCCCATGTCGCAGCTTTTTCCAGTAGCTGATAGGTTTCTCCAGTCTGACCCCTGCTGCTGCCGCTGCTGTACCAGCTGGTGTTCCGTTTGGTGTGCATTGAGAGGTTGAAGTGGGTCAGGGAGGTTGGTTACTTTACTACTATGTAAGCACAGTACCGGCCCAGCGTCTTTTAAAAATGGGAATTTTGTGTACATTTTCGGTTGGTATGTTAACTTAGGCCATCTGGAGTCACAGCTTAAGCTGCTAGCCATACCACTTGATGAGGGTTCAGGACTGGTAAGGAGCGGGGAGATTGGACAGTGGACATCATCTATAGCCCTCACGAGTGCTTCGGTGCTACTCTTGTTTGTAGACTTTTTGTTTGCTCTCCTGGTTCTTTTGGCAGGTTTACCAGGTTCCTGTTGCCTTATCCTTCCGGATCGCATATTTCCGTGCGGGATACTGCAGGCCGGTTTTAGGTTGAAGCTACTGTAAAATTTCCTAGTGTCGTGTCTTTCATGAATTGATATCTTATCTTCCGCTCTTAATAGATTGCATTTGGCACACCTCGTAGCAATTTGGGGGGGGGGGGGGAAGCGTATCCGGAGTGTGGTAGAATTTCTAAGTTTGTAAGCTTGCAAGCTTGTGCGATAAACCAACGGATCAGTAATCACTAGTCAGTAGAGTCAGTAAGGTAGTAAGATAGTAAGTTAAAAGGCCTCACCATACAGCCCGCTGTATCTTGTGCACTGTTCTCCGTTTTCTTCCTCCACCGACTCCTCCTTTGTTTATCTCTGCGGTCCTCTGTGGTCCTCAGGTCTCGAGTATCCAAACCCCCCTGGAGGCCGCCACAGCCTCTCAGCCTTCTTCCGCTCCTCTCCAGCCCACCGATCCAGACCGCCGATCAACACGGCACAACACGGCAGCTCTTACGGCTGGAAAGGGGCTGGGAAGGGGCTGACAGAAAGACGGGAGCAGGCGAGCAAAAACAATGGCCGTAGCAGTCCCGCTCAAGTCCCGCTCGAGCTCGAGCTCAAGCTCCGGTCCGGTCCGGTCAGTCCCCCAAGTTCCAGCTCCAAGCTTCCATACGGTGCACTACCCTCAGTTCCAGCTCCTTGAGCTCCGTGAGCGGACTCCTCCTCCTCTAGCGACTTCCCGGCTCAGGCTCAGGCGTCTCAGGCGTCTCCAAAACTCCGAGCTGCTACCCAGGCTCCACTCCGCTTGCTGCTCCTGTTCTCAGCTCCACACTGCACACAGCACACTGCCGCTTGAATTCGCAGCTTTCGCCCCACACCCCTCAGCTACTCTAGCGCTCCTCCGGCGCTAGCTCCATGCAATGCTCTCCCAGCAGCAGTATAGACCGGAGCGTGGGGGGGTGAGACTCGACTGCACTCTGCCACACTTAGCTGATCACCCTCCGTGACTCAACGGTTGTATGGAGGCAGAAAGTCAGCGGGGGCCAAAGGGCCAGAGCCGAGAACCGGCCGCTAAATGTCGGGAGCCGGCGTCTATACCTGTGTGGTGTCCTTTCATTTGGTAATTCAAGAGATTATAAGGTAAAACAAGCTGCTTTACATTCCTCAGAGACTTAGGTCTGAGGTAACACGAGTACTCCGGTGCTCCCGTGGGTGTTGGCCATAGACACCTCTAAGTCCAAAAGGGTTTGCTTGTATTCGTCCTCCAAGTGTCCTTAACTTGTAATTTTCCAACCGTGACTTTCCCCATAGATGTAAACGGCGATTTGCGCCTGTGTTCTAACACTGCATGCGTTCCCCGTGGGTCCCCTACGTCACTACCTTGGGTGGTTCCTTGGGGCCCAAGCACTTCTAAAGGCTCTAGGCCTTGTGTCTAGTTCAGTCGTGGTTCTTATACCACTTTATTGGTATATGGTTTGGTACGCCCTTAGGGCCCAAACGTGTATTTGTGCTTTTACTGTTGAATACTGACTTGTAACTTAAGTACTTCGAACTCCAGCCTCATAAAGAGACTAGAGGGGTGTGTTTTATCTTAAATACATATATTTTGAATATATACCTGGTGTGGTTGTCCTTTCATTTGGTCATTCAAGAGATTATAGACTGGTAAAACAAGCTGCTTTACATTCCTTCAAGACTTAGCCTGAAGGCTGCTCTTCATAGCTACCACTAGGATAGCTTTCAATAAAGGTTGTCTTTAACCTATCACCATAAGGGGTTGTTTGGACTGGTGCAGGGTGCCCACTTTAATTAGTGGACAGCATATACCAGGCCAACTTCTCACATTGGTGTGCAGCGTGTGGGATTCCAGCTTGCTATTGTTTACCAGATAATCTCAATTGAATTGATCAACTGAAAACCACTAAAGGTACCTTAGATACATATAATATCAAGCTTAGTATACAGTAAGTCCTACTGAATTTAGAGGTGTGTGTCAAGGGCTTAGCACACCCTTTCTACAACTCAAGAGAGTTTAGTAGGCCACACTAGTGTAGATACTGCAATACACCACACCACAGGGTCCCTGCCAGAAGCCAGTGGGCTTCTCCCCTATAAGTATGAGGATCTCAGCTTAGGGCCTTATGTTCTATTAGGAAGCTGAAGACAGGCAAAAGCCCAACCACCCAGCATCTCTTGGAGATACTCGGGCTGGATGATCTCTCAGGGCCTAGTGGACCTGAAGGGGTAGGCAGAGTGGGTGGGGCAGCAGTTGAGGGTGGACCTAGGGGTGGAACTCCCCCTGGCCCAACCTCTGCTGCTGACAAGACTAATGACAATGATCAGGATCTGGACAACCCAGCTCCACTGGATGAGGATGAGGATGAGGAGGAGGAGGAGGAGGAAGAGCACAATGCTCCCCTCTTTGTCCCTCCAGGAAGAGTTGAAGGTTGGGTTAGAAGGGATAGATCTCTCTCAAGGGAGTCTGTCCAGTCTACCTAATCTGTAGGGACCTCTATTTCTTCTCACAGAGGGAGGGAAACCTCCCAGGAGAGGAGAGAGAGACTGCTGAGGTATGAGCAAGCTCAGCTTCACCTCAGAAAACAGCAGATGGCCCTAGATAAGGAAGCCCTAGAGCTCTACAGAAAAAGGAGGGACTAGAGTCCCTTGGTGGCAGCAACTTCCCTAGAGATAGGGAAAAGGTCTCATGACCATAGAAGCCTAAGTAAGATTGCCCCTCCCTACCAGAGTGGGGATGACATCCGCAAGTGGATAACTGCCTCGGAGAGGGCCTGTAAAGTACAGAGGGTCCCCCAAGGGCAGTGGGCAGCAATCTTATGGCTCTCCTTTGCAGACAAAGGTAGAGATAAGCTCCTCACTCTAAGAGAAAAGGATGCTGATGATTACCAGGTCTTGAAAAGTGCGCTGATAGATGGGTTTGGCCTAACCACTGAACAATACAGGTTGAAGTTCAGGGATACCCAAAAGGCACACAATCAAGACTGGGTGGACTTTGTTGACTGTTCTGCTAAGGCTCTGGAAGTTTGGGTATTGGGCAGTAAGGTATGTGACTTCACAGGATTGTACAATCTGATAATGAGGGAGCAGATTCTTAATAACTGTCAAAATCAGCTGTTGCACCAGCACCTGGTAGACTCTGATCTGACCTCTCCCCAAGAATTGGGAAAGAAGGCAGACAAATGGGTCAGAACCAGGGTGAGGCAGAAGGTACAGAACCAAGGTGGTGACCCTAAGAAGCAAGATTCTAAGAACTCTGACAAGGGTGGGGAGAAGGGTAAATACCAGACGTCTTCACAAGGTCCCCAAAAATCTTCTTCAGGTGGGGATTCACAGTCTAAGAAAGGGAAAGGCCAAAAGAAACCATGGTGCAAAGTCTGTAAGCAAAAGACACACTGGACCAGTGATTGCACCAAGTTCAAAGAGAATATTCCAGCCCCCACCAATGCCCCTAAGGCACCTGCTCCCCCTAGTGCAGTTACAATTAGTGGTGAGAATACACAAGCCAAGGGTTTAGTACGGTTGACCCTGGGTACTGAGCTGGGCTCTGGCCTAGTCAGAGAAACCACTCGGGCTGTTCTTGTCTGTGATGGGGGCATGGATATGACCCCCTCTGTGAGTCCCAGTAACTTGGGCAAGTACAGGCAACAGCCTTTAATCAATGGAGTACAGGCTTTGGCATTCAGGGACACAGGAGCAAGTGTCACTATGGTGACGAAAGATCTTGTGGACCCTGGGCAGATTATACTTGGTGAAATGTACCAAGTGACCAATGCTAGCAACGTCAGAACAGACCATTCTCTGGCAGTTGTTAACTTCTCCCGGGGAGGGGTAACTGGCCTTAAGAAGGTTGTGGTGAGTGCAGACCTACCAGTCGAATGCTTGCTTGGCAATGATCTAGAGACTTCAGCTTGGGCAGAAGTAAGTATAAGTATAAAAAGGCTTATAAAGCGCTCTAATGCCAACGGCGTCTTGGCGCTGAGGTGTGAGAGGAGCAATGGAGATGAGAGGGCTGGAGAACTAGAGAACATTAAACAGCCTGGACTTCAAAGCTGTCCTGAAAGAAAGAAGGTCTGGATCCAGTCGAAGAGAGGCTGGAAGCCTGTTCCATAATTGAGAGGCACAGATGGAAAATGAGCGGCCGCCCCATCTGGCACGTCTGTATCTAGCGATGCACATAAGGCCAAGATTGGCCGAGCGTAGATCCCGACGGGGAACGTAAGGTTAAAAAATATTATGGCAGTAGGTAGAACCACCCCCATATTGTGCCCTATGGACAAGGCATAAAGCCTTAAACTCCACTCTCTGTTGGACCGGGAGCCAGTGCAACGATCTCCTAGCAGAGGAGATGGAGTGGCCCTTGGGGATTTGCAACAGGACACGGACAGCAGCGTTCTGAAGAGATTGAAGTTTGCTGATCTGAAACTTGTCCATGCCCAAAAACATAGCGTTGCAATAATCAAGTCTTAACATAAAAAGAGCAGCCATCACCGTCTTCTGAAGAGCAGCGGGAATAAAAGGAAAGATCTTACGGAGGGACTTAAGCAGGAGAAAACAAACAGAAGTTATGCTATTAACCTGCGCTGACATATTCATCTTTGTGTCAAATATGACGCCAAGGTTTCTAACCTTTCCCACAGGGAGAGGACAAAGTCCTACCTCCGGTGGCCACCAGAGGTTGTTCCAGATTGGAGGTCCCTTCCCGAATTCCATAACTTCGGTTTTCTCCATGTTAATTTTTAAAAAGCTAAGCGACATCCAGGCCATAATGTCCTTAAGACACAGGTGGAACCGCCCTGCAGTTAACTCAGGAGTATCTGCTAGCGAAATGACCAGTTGCGAGTCGTCCACGTAGGAGACAAAAGAAAAGCCATGCTTCCTCACAACGCCCGCAAGGGGTCTCACATAGAGATTAAACAAGGTAGGGGATAAAGCAGAACCTTGCGGAACGCCACAGGTCAGACTAAAATTGTCTGATTTCAAGCCCTCCCAACTGAGAGTTTGCTGTCTGTCCTGCAAAAATGAAGAAAGAAGGACCAGGGCTCAGTGACTAATGCCTGCCTCCTTTAGACGCTGCACTAAGACCGTATGGTTAACGGTATCAAAGGCAGCCGACAGATCGAGGAGAACTAAAATAGCTCTACCCCCTCCGTCGACTGCCATACGGATTCCATCTGCTGCAGCAATGAGAGCAGACTCAGTAGAATGATTGGAATGAAATCCATGCTCAGCAGGATCAAGTGGACAATTACGGTCTAGCTATTCAACAAGCGTGGTATTCATATGCTTTTCCAAGATCTTAGCACCAAAAGGCAGACCCGAAATTGGTCGGTAATTTTTAGGCTCAGCAGGATCAAGCGACGCCTTCTTCAAAATTGGTCTAACACTCTCCGTCTTCCACGCAATGGGATAGTTCCCTGATAGCAGAACTTGATTAATTAGAGGCGTAAGGATGGAACTGATCTCGTCTGCAACCGAATGCAAAATTGACGGGGTACAGGGGTCAGAGACAGACCCTGACTTAGTGGACTTTAGCAGATTTGTTACAGCCTCAACCGTCAGGGAACCAAAGCTGGAAAAACCGCTGTGCCTGGTCGCAGGTAACAGGCAGAGTTGGTGGGAGATGTCTTGGCCACGAGCTGGGATTGCAAGATTCGACAACTCCTCATACATAGTTTGAACTTTGACATAGAAAAAGGAAGCCAGCTGGTCGCAGAAACCCTGATCAGGGCTGAATGAACAGCCCTGCTGAGGTTTGGCCAAATAAGATACCGATTTAAAAAGTTCTTTAGTGGAGTTACCAGCGGCCAAGATTTTCCCTGTAAAATAAGATGTCTTTGCTGCATAAATGGCCACTTTATATTTATAAAGGGCGACGTTGTAAAGATCTTTACTGGCCCTGGTATAGTTTTGTCTCCACCGGCGCTCACACCGTCTACATTGGACTTTTAAAAGTTTGAAATCAGGGCTATACCATGGGGCCCTCGCCGGACGCCTATTAAGAGTGGCTGTCTGTATAGGGGCAACAAGGTTAATTGCTGCTCTGACCCAGTCATCAAACTGTGCCGTAGCCACCTCATTATCTGCATCTAAGATTGGGGGAAAATTAATAAGGGCGGCCACTAGATCAGTGCTTGTGATTTTAGACCACCGCCCGAACACGACCTTAACTGGTTTATGAGGGGTGCTCATACCGGCAAACCTGGCCGCGACCTTATTATCAGTCCATGGAAGCGGGACAGCCCTACAGTAGTTAGAATCTGGGTGATTAGAGAACAGTCCATCGAGAGTATGGCCACCTTCGTGTGTTGGTGCAGTCACTAACTGATGAAAGCCAAAAGCTGCCATAACATCACAGAGTGTGCTCGTATCAGAACAAGTAATCGATTCCAAATGGAAATTAAAATCACCCAAGATGGAAAATGAGTCTGAATCCGTGCAGGATTCCAAGTATGTCATAAGAGCCAAAGAGAAGGGAGCCACAGGGCCAGGGGGTCGATAAGTCAACAGGCCCTGAAAAATCATAACCTCCTTCCACTTGACGACATAATGAAGTGCTTCAGTATGAAGCTCTGTAACATTCCTGGTCTGGACAGTGAAAGTTTGCTTATAGACAATGGCGATACCCCCACCTCTACTGCCTAAGCGATCCAATGACATGACAGCATAACCTGGGGGCAGAGCGACATTCCAATCAGGGACGGAGGAAGCCTCCGCCCAGGTCTCGGTTAAAAAAGACATGTCAGGATTACGTGCACTTAAGAGAATTTCAAGCTCAAGTTTGTGCTTGGCCACCAAAAGTACGTTTAAAAGAATGCCCTTAAACCTCTTCAGTGGGGTATGCTCCGCTGTCCCACTCGCGACAGGTAATATGCCTGTGCGAAGGGCAACTGGAGAAGAAAGAGTGTCCTCACCACCCAACGCGGTGTGGCATGCAACATCAGCATGACTCGGCCTAGTGATGTTAAACTTGGTAAATGGTGCAAAATTACAGTGGATGCAACGGCGCAGACCGTGATCATCCCAGCGGTTGAACATGACACCGGCCCCACAGGGTGGCGGCCGGAGCTTGTAAAGCACCTGAGGAGTATAATGGACTGATGCCACTGAAGCAGGGGTCGTGGCCACGGACACATTCCAGACGCTGACTGGCGCAGACTGGCTTGCCTTTAGCGTGCCTTCGGCGCGCCCGCTGCGCGCGTCCGCTGCGTGCTCCCGCCAGGGCGCTGTTTATATTAGTGCCAAAAAAGACTAGAGTGCTGACCACCGGAAGACGGGCCAACTCGCACGGACGGGCCCCGCTACCGGTCGGAATAGCACAGGTGACAGCAGGGAGAGAGGTACTAATAAATATTTTTAAAACTAGGAACAAATATAAAAAATGCCAGATGCCTGAAAGTTGCTCTCGCAGCCCTGATTTGCCTCCCAGCGTGAGCGCGAAGCGTCAGCGTCTCACACCGTAGAGCTCAGGACTCATGCAGAAATGCTGGGCATCCCTGCAGATGTGTTTGTTGTGACCAGGTCACAGGCCAATATGTCTGAGACTGAACAGGCCTTGGATTCTGGAACAATGGACCAAGTGCCATCCAAGAGGAGGAGCAGAAGGGTTAAGCCTTCCCCCCCGACTCAGAAGGAGGATCAGTCTCTTGAGGGAGATGATCACAGTCCTGAAGAAGGAACTGTCCCAGAGGAGCTTGAGCCTGATCAGGTTGAGTTCTTGGGTACAGGGGGCCATTCCAGGGCAGGTCTGAGCCAGGAGTAGCAGAGCTGCCCCTCTCTTGAACCCCTCAGACAGCAAGCTGCTGATGGGAATGCTAGTGGTTCCCATAAGGTGTATTGGGATGATGGACTCATGTATTCAGAGTGTAGAGAACCCAAGCCTGGTACCACCAGAAGGTTGGTTATACCTCTGAAGTTCAGGGGCTTCCTATTGACCCTAGCCCATGATATTCCTTTAGCAGGACACCTGGGCCAGAACAAGACTTGGGACAGACTTGTCCTCCACTTTCACTGGCCCCACATGTCTGAAGACACAAAGGAGTTTTGTCGCTCCTGTGTGAACTGCCAAGCCACTGGCAAAGCAGGTGGCACTATAAAGGCCCCCATGATACCACTACCTGTGGTGGGGGGGGCCTTTGAAAGGGTGGGGATTAACATTGTTGTTCCCATGGATCCCCAAACAGCATCTGTGCACAGATTTATCCTGGTGGTAGTGGATCATGCTACCAGGTACCCAGAAGCTATTACCCTTAGGACCACCACAGCACCTGTGGTGGCAAGAGCTCTGTTGGGAATTTTCTCAAGAGTGGGGTTTCCTAAGGAGGTAGTATCAGACAGATACAAACTTTATGTCTGATTACTTAAGAGCAATGTGGAAGGAGTGTGGGGTGACTTACAAGTTCATCACACCCTATCACGCACAATGCAATGGTTTGGTTGAAAGGTTCAACAAAACCTTAAAGGGCATGATTAAAGGGCTCCCAGAAAAGCTCAGGCGAAGATGGAACATTCTCTTGCCCTGCCTTTTGTTTGCATACAGGGAGGTGCCACAAAAGGGGGTTGGCTTGAACATTTGTTTGGTCACCCTGCCAGGGGTCCATTGTGTTTGAAGGAATGATGGGAGTTACCTCTCAAGCCCTCAAAGCAAGACATAGTGGACTACATACTTGGTCTCTGCTCCAGGATGGCTGAGTACATGAAAAAGGCAACTAAACACCTTGAGGCTAGCCAGGAACTGCAAAAAAGCCTGGCATGACCAAAAGGCTGTACTGACTGTTTACCAGCCAGGACCCTGTGGCCCCAGCAGCTCTCCAAGACAAGTGGAGTGGACCCCACACTATTGTTGAACAAAAGGGAGAGGTTACTTACTTAGTAGACCTAGGAACTCCCAGGAGTCCCCACAGGGTTCTCCATGTCAACAGGCTAAAGCCATATGTTGACAGGGCTGACATGGCCTTGCTCATAGCCACTGATGAGGGACAGAAGGAAGAGAGTGACCCACTCTCTGACCTCCTCTCACAGAAACCTGATGATGGGTAAGTTGATGGTGTGGCCTTGGCAGGCAGCCTCACTGCCCAGCAGCAACCTGATTGCAGACAGGTGCTCAATCAGTTCAGAAACATGTTTTCTCTGACTCCAAGTCAGACTACCAGGTGTACTCATGAAGTGGACACTGGGGACAGTCTGCCTATTAAAAATAAGATTTATAGGCAACTTGACCATGTCAGGGACTGTACCAGGACAGAAGTCCAGAACATGTTGGATTTGGAAGTTATTGAACCCTCAGATAGCCCTTGGGCTAGTCCAGTGGTCCTTGTACCAAAACCTCACACCAGTGGTGGGAAAAGAGAGATGAGGTTTTGTGTGGACTACAGGGGGTCTCAATGCAGTCACTAGGACTCATGCCCATCCAATTACAAGGGCAGATGAGCTCATAGATACTTTGGCCCCAGCCAAATACCTTAGCACATTTGACTTGACAGCTGGCTACTGGCAGATCAGACTAGCTGATGATACAAAACCAAAAACAGCATTTTCGACACCAAGTTGTGGTGATGCCCTTTGGTTTGAAGAATGCACCTGCCACTTACCAAAGGTTGGTGAATGCAGTTCTCATAGGTCTGGAAGCCTACAGTGCAGCTTATCTAGATGATATTGCTGTCTTTAGCTCCACCTGGGAGGATCACCTGGTCCACCTAAGGAATGTTATGGAGGCAATGCAAAAGTCAGGTCTCACTATCAAGGCCACCAAGTGCCAGATAGGGCAGAGTCAGGTTGTGTACCTGGGTCACCTTGTAGGTGGAGGCCAGGTTCAACCCCTGCAGAGCAAAATCCAGATCATCATGGACTGGTTTGCTCTAACCACCCAGACTCAGGTGAGAGCCTTCTTAGGCCTGACTGGGAACTATAGGAGATTTGTCAAGGGGTATGGATCAATAGTGACACCACTGAATGACTTAACTTCTAAGAAAATGCCCAAAAATGTTCAGTGGACAGCTAGCTGTCAAAAGGCATTTGATGACCTGAAGCAGGTCATGTGCACTGCTCCCATTCTACAGAGTCCTGATTACTCCAAGAAGTTCATTGTCCAAACAGATGCATCTGAATTGGGAGTAGGGGCTGTACTGTCACAATTGAATGATGAAGGTCAGGATCAGCCAGTAGCTTTCATAAGCTGAAGGCTGACTCCTAGAGAGAAACGTTGGTCAGCCATTGAGAGGGAGGCCTTTGCTGTGGTTTGGGCTCTGAAGAAGTTGAGGCCATACTTGTTTGGTACTCACTTCCTTGTTCAGACAGACCATTAGCCCCACTTATGGCTAAAACAAATGCAGGGTGAAAACCCCAAACTGCTTAGGTGGTCCATTTCCATGCAGGGGATGGACTTTACAGTGAAACATAGACCTGGGAGTAACCATGCCAATGCAGATGGACTCTCTAGGTATTTCCACTTAGAACATGAAGACTCAACTGGTCAGGGTTAGTTTAATGTTCATGCGTTTGGGTGGGGTTGTGTAGGAGAGTAGGATCTGCTTCACATGGGTACCCCCACTTTTTGCTGGTGTTTCACTGTTTTTTGACCTTAGTCTGGATGTGGCCCTGCTAATCAGGACCCCAGCCTAGCTGCTTCCTCTCTAAAATGGTTTCCATGTACATTAGGTACATCTCTAATTGGATTCTGGAGTGCCTTATGAGTCCCTAGTATATGGAATACTATGTACCCAGGGCATAGGTACCTCAGAAGCCTACCAGGGGCTGCAGCATGTATTATGCCACCCCTGGGAAGCACTCCAAAATGACACCACAAGTCTGCTACTGCAGCCTGGGTAAGGTGGTGCATGCACCCCTTACTGTGGTATAGGCTACCTATATCACTACCATTGCACACACATATAAAACCTATAAAACCTATAAGTCACTCCGATGGCAGGCCTTAACAATTCTGAAGGCAGAGTGCTTGGTTTTTATGTGGGAGGGTGCCCCTGCATGAGCAGAGCCCCTCTGCAGCATTCGGAGTACCTCCTCTGATGCTGTTTGTAGTGCAGCCTGACTATATACTCTTAAGTGCATTATAACCTCGCGGTAAATGCTAACTTTGGACTGGCTGCACGGAAACATGTCGTGTTTGGTGTCAAACACTTTGGAATATTGCCTCCCCGCCAGTTCTGGTGGCGGGGGTAGCATTCCACCCTTCTAGAGGGAGAGACATGCACCCACTGGTCTAACCGGTAAAGACTTTCTAGAGTCCTGGCATCACAAAATGGATGCCACTGCCACAGACACGGGTCTGGACTCCTGTTGCTGACCGAAACTCCGGCAGGGGAGGCCTGGACAATAGGTTTCCTGTCACAGGGAGGTGTAACCACCTCCCCAGACAGGCAGATGTGTATTGGGGCTGGGCGGGAGCACTCTCAGGTGCTTTGAAGCCCTGCACTGGGGGCACACTTGGTGTCCCTGTGCATAGTCCAGTTCAAACCGGTTGCAGGGGCTACCTGCCCCTGGACTGGCGTGAAACTGAACAAAGGAAATGGGTGTAACCACCCCTCTTTCCAAACCCTCCCATAGGTGGGTCCCCAGAGTATGTCCAACCCCCTATCTTAGTATAAGTATAGGAACCCAGTCCTTGAGACTTTGGATTACCCTGGACGAAACTCTGCAACATATATCCTGGACCTTCGACTTTCTATCTCGACTAGAAGACTGAAGAAATCTCCCTTGGGGTCAAGGAGTGACTCCCCTGCTTGGCAGGCACCAAAGAAGCAACTGTCCAGTCTGCACTCTGAAGCTCCTGCCGGACGCCAAAGTCTTTGCATCACCAGAGGTAGATTTCCAGACTTCCCCCAAGGCTACCTTGAGTCCACAGCAAAGCTGAGGCCTGTGGCTCTCGTGGGTGACGTGGAACCATGACCCCTGGACACCGTAAACTTTTGCTGGTACATCATCTTTCTGGTCTTCCTCGAAGTTGTGCTTTGGGCTCTGAGTAGCCCCAGCCTTGAGCACCGACTGCACCGAAGATCTCTGGCCTCCACTCCACGAGTGACCCGTGGGCCAGTTTACAGTGCGACTGCGCGAGGCTCCTTCTCAATCGCTAGCCTGTTGGCTAGTGGGTCCCCACGAATGCAACTCCTTTTCTGCTTGGGCATTCCTGGTTGCTCTAGACGTGCCCTGACTTACCCTCACTGGGTGAGTTCCCCAGACCTTGCTGGTGTGCACTGACGTCTTTCTTCTATTTCCACTTGAATTGCCGTTGCCAAGGCTTGTTGGGTCCATTCTGGTCGCTGACACCGCAGCACTTGACAGACTTCGTGGCACAGCTCGAATCCAGCTCCTGGTCATCGTTGACGCCTCCTGGACCTCGTGGCTGAAAAGTGTGAACACTCCCCAGGAGTTGCATTGCCGGTATGAATTCAGACAGCAACCACCTGGTAAATACATTACCACCACTGCTTTTCATGTTTTAACGTTGAGGCAATGCTGGTTAACCTTTCAAAATGTCTTCATTGGTTGGCACCATCTTTCTTTCTTTTATTGTTTGTCAATCACCATAGGCTAAGCTTGAAGTACCAGTGAGGTGAAGACTGGTCCCCGAAGCCCTGATGAAATTGCCACAAGGTATTGGCAATGAAACATGTTTACCTTTCCTAAATGAAATGGTCTGAAGCATACCGTTCATTTTAATCTGAGTGTGCTCACAGCATCCAATAAAGTACATGTATGTGCGAGTGAGTCACAACTCATTTGAGCTTGGAGAAGCAAATTTTGCTCTTTTTTTCACCACGGGGTCCAGTGGGTATAGAATGACACTAGCACTTGCGTGCATTCTCGCACATATTATTTCTGTTTCTTTCTTCACCTCTTGAACATTATCTTGATACCAATTTTCTTTCTTTTTCCACGGTCATGAAAGTCAACAATGATGAAAACATGAGCAAACTGGTGAGTACCAACCAGCAGCTCCATTGGTGATGCTTACATGAGGTACTTTCTGACCTTACACACACTTTTTTCTTGATTACTTTAACAAGATTTTTTGTATTGTGGTGGATTGACAAACAGTAAGAATTGTACACTCAGATTCCGGATGTTATTGGCATTCTTGAGAAGCCAGCATTTGAGCATAGATATTACATTGTTCTTGGTATCCTTGGAACTTGGTGGGTGTTTAAGTACAATCAGGTCTTCTATATGTTGTGATTTAATTGAGTGGCGGGCAACCAGATTGATTATTCCCTCTGATGCTCCTTATTGTGTACAAAAAATTAAAGTGCCAAACAGACTGAAAGACTGATAGAAGAGATTTAAATACATATATATTCACTGAAAAAACCACAGGTTTCAGGGACGTTATAGTGAGGCTGACATGTTACTCGTAGAAAACCAGAGAAATTCAGACATTATAGTTAGCTGAGCTAACTATAACTTGTGCCCTGCAATGCACTGCTGATGACATCACATATTACATCACTCATGACATGATCAGTGACATCACTGATGACATCATCCTGTGAATGTTTATAAAAAGTTTAAGAATGTTATATATAAATATATATATACACACACACACACACCAAGGTGTATTCGAAGAATGAGTGGGTGTATGAGTGTCTGTATGGATGATTTCTTGGGTGCGTGACTGACTGTATGAGTGAGTGATTAAACATGTCCGAGTGAATGTATGGGTGAGTAAATAATCTGTGTAAATGTGTGTATCAGTCTGTCAGTAGTGTGTAACTGGCTGCATGGGTTGGTGAGTAGGTACACAAGTGTCTATATGGGTTATTGATTAGTTGTCTGAGTACCTGTATGGGTGCCTGAGTGTCTGTGTGGGGGGGTGAGAAGCTGTGTGACTCCCTGCATGGATGTTTGAGGGGGTGAATCCCTGGGTGTATGGGTTCATGAGTGCATCTGTGACGGACGGTATGGTTGAGTGAGTGTGCTTATGGCTGTGTCAATGTTCTTATGGCTGTGTCAGTGAGTGTATAGATGTCTTAGTGGTATATGGGTGAGTAACTGCATATGTGAAAGGCAATATATGTGAGTGTTAGAGTATATAAGTGACTGTATTTGTGAGTGAGTGTGAGAGTGGCTATATGGGCGAGTGTGTGCTTGGGTCAGTGATTGTAGAAGAGTGTAAGTATGTGTTACTATCTGTATGAATAAGTCAGGTGGTGTGTGTATAACTGTAAGATGAGTAAATGGTAGTATGATTGATTCTTTGGGTGACTGGCTACGTGTGTGAGTAACTATAGGTGAATGGCAGTGTGTGTGTGTCTGTATGAGTGCATATATCAGTGGCTGTATTGATAAGTGACTGCGTGTAAAAGTGACTGTATGGGTGAGTGGATTTGTGTGTAGACCTATGAATCAGTGAGAGGGAATGTACTAACGGGTATTGGTATGTCTATGGTTTCGAGAAAGGTAGTATGTATTATCGAGTGGGTGTATGAAAGGATATAATAAGGTGTGAGGAGGTACATCAGATATCAAGTGGATGATGCCATCAGTGATACATTTGAGATGTCATCAGTGATGTCACTGACCATGTCATGAGTGATGTAATATGTGACGTCATCAGCAGTTCATTGCGGGGACACGAGTTATATCTCAGCTATATATAACGGCCAAATTTCTCTGGTTATGTACAAGTGAAATGTCAACCTAACTATAACGTCCCTGAAACCTGTGTTTTTTTCAGTGAATTTCTAAGGTTTTTAAAATGTTAATTCCTAAGTATAACGTCCCTGAAACCGTTGTTTTTTCATTGAATTTCTATGTTTTTTACATGCTAATACTAAATATAACGTCCCTGAAACTTCAGCTTTTTTCAGTGTATTTCTAAGGTTTTTTAAATGCTAATTTCTAACTATGCCTACATACGTAGGACGTGCAGAAAGTGGAAGAAAAGCGCAGAAAGAAGCAAGAGAAGTGCAGAAAGAGGCAAGAGAGGTGCAGAAAGCGGAAGAAAGGTGCAGAAAGAAGCAAGAGAAATGCAATAAGAGGCAACAGAAGTTTAGAAAGAGGAAGAACGGTGCAGAAAGAAGAAATGTGCAGAAATAAGCAACAGAGGTGCAGAAAGAGGCCTACTTCGACTGTACCTTACAACAGACTCATACAAAGTAGCCTAATCACTAATCCTTCTCCCAAGATGTCTTAAACCTCACTTCTCTTGAATTTTCACTATTAATCGACTGCTCGGAATGTTAGGCCTACCAAATATAAAACAGCAATCCTAAGCATATCACTGTTGTAAGTCTTACCAAGTTTGTGAAGGTATGCATGCGTTTCTCTGTTTTTACCTAGTGACATGTCACATAAAAAGTATACATACAAATACTTGAATACCTGTGTTTCAAACAGCATACTCTGTAAATTTGTTTACAAAAAGGTGTATGCATTTCGTTCTGCTCATAATACAGGGCACATGGGTATTCAATAGTATATTTGAGGGGCTCTATAACACCTGTATATATAAGACATCTGCCAGTGCAACCGAATGACAGAGCAGAACTAAGAAGATTTGACCACCTATAGGAGAAGCTACCCACTTTTTAGGCTACCATCTTCAGATGCATAACACGTGAGAATACATGTACAAGTAGACACATACCTTCAGTCACGAGAGCACGCAGACCTTTAAACTTGACAGCTTGCACTTCCCATTTGAATACAGAAAGAGGCGAGAGAAGTACAGAAAGAAGTAAGAGAATTGCAGAAAAAAACAAGAGTTGCAGAAAGAGGCAAGAGAATTGCAGAAAGAGGCAAGAGAGGAGCAGAAAGAGGCATGAGGGGTACAGAAATAAGCAAGAGGGGTGCAGAAAGAAGCAACAGAGTTGCAGAAAGAGGCAAGAGAGGTGCAGGAAGAAGCAAGAGCAGTGCAGAGAGAGAACCAACAGAGGTGCAGAAGGAGGCAAGAGGGGTGCAGAAAGAGGCAAGAGGGATGCATACATTTGCAAGAGAGGTGCAGAAAGAAGCAAGAGCAGTGCAGAAAGAACCAACAGAGGTGCAGAAAGAGGTAGGCAGGAGGGGTGCAAAAAGAGGCAAGAGAAGTACAGAAAGAAGCAACAGAGGTGCAGAAAGGTGTAAGAGGGGTACAGAAAGAAGCAACAGAGTTTTTAAAAACAGGCAAAAGAGGTTCAGAAAGAGGCAAGAGAGGTGCAGAAAGAGGCAAGAGAGGTGCAAAAAGAGGCAAGAGGGGTGCAGAAAGAAGCAAGATATGTGCAGAAAGAGGCAAGGGGGATGCAGAAAGAGGAAAGAGGGGTACAGAAATAAGCAAGAGGGGTACAGAAATAAGCAAGAGGGTACAGAAGGAGGCAAGAGAGGTACAGAAGGAGGCAAGATAGGTATAGAAAGAGGCAAGAGAAGTACAGAAAGAGGCAAGAGGGGTACAACAAGAAGCAAGAGAGGTGCAGAAGGAGGCAAAGGAGGTGTAGAAAGATGCAAGAGGGGTACAGAAAGAGGCGAGAGGTGCAGTTATCGGCAAGAGAAGTGCAGAAAGAGGCAATAGAGTTGCAGAAACATGCAAAAGAGGTGCAGATAGAAGCAAGAGCAGTGCAGAGAGAACCAACAGGGGTGCAGGAGGCAAGAGCAGTGCAGAAAGAGGCAAGGAGGATGCAGAACTTGCAAGAGCAGTGCAGAAAGAACCAACAGAGGTGCAGAGACCAACAAGAGGGGTAGAGAAAGAGGCAAGAGAGGTGCAGAAAGAGGCATGAGAGGTACAGAAAGAAGCAAGATAAGTGCAGAAAGAACCATCAGAGGTACAGAAAGAGGCAAGAAGGGCTGAAAAAGAGGCAAGAGGGATACAAAAAGAAGCAAGAGAAGTAAAGAAAGAGGCCAGAGAAGTACAGAAACAAGCAACTGAGGTGCAGAAAGAGGCAAGAGGGGTGCAAAAAGAGGCAAGAGAAGTACAGAAAGAGGCAAGGGAAGTACAGAAAGATGCAAGAGAGTTGCAGAAACAGGCAAAGAGGTGCAGAAAGAGGTAACAGGTGCAGAAAGAGGCAAGAGAGGTGAGGAAAGAGGTGTGCAGAAAGGAACAAGAATAGTGTAGAAACAAGCAACAGAGGTGTAGAAAGAGGCAAGAGGGTGCAGAAAGAGGCAAGAGCCATGCATGGAGCACCAACAGAGGTGCACAAAGAGGGAAGAAGGGTGCACAAAGAGGCAAGAGGGGTGCAGAAAGAAGAAAGAGAGGTGCAGAAAGAAGCAAGAGAAGTGTAGAAAGAAGCAAGAGAAGTGCAGAAACAAGTAAAAAGAGATAAAAGAGGCAAGAGGGTGCAGAAACAGGCAAATGAGGTGGAGAAAGAAGGAACAAAGATACAGAAAGAGGGAAGCGAGTTGCAGAAATAGGACGAGAGGTACACAAACAGGCAAACGAGGTACAGAAAGAGGCAAGGGGGGCAGAAAGAAGCAACAGAGGTGCAGAAGGAGGCAAGAGAAGTGCAGAAAGAGGCATGACAGTTGCAGAAACAGGCAGAAGAGGTACAGAAAGAAGCAAGAGCAGTGCAGAAAGAACCACCAGAGGTGCACAGAGAGGGATGCAGAAAGAAGCAAGAGAGGTGCAGAAAGAAACAAGTGAAGTGCAGAAACAAGCAACAGAGGTGCAGGAAGAAGCAAGAGGGGTGCAGAAAGAGGCAAGAGAAGTACAGAAAGAAGCAAAGAGAGGTGCAGAAAGAAGCAAGAGAAATACAGAAACAAGCAACAGAGGTGCAGAAAGAGGCAAGAGAAGTACAGAAAGAGGCAAGAGAGTTGGATGAAGAGGGAACAGGGGTGCAGAAAGAGGGACCAGGGTGTAGAAAGAGGCAAGAGATTTGCAGAAAGAGGCAAGAGAGGTGCAGAAAGAAGCATGAGAGGTACACAAACAGGCAAAAGAGGTGCAGAAAGATGCAAGAGGGGTGCAGAAAGAAGCACAAGAGGTGTAGAAACAGGCAGAAGAGGTGTAGAAACAGGCACAAGAGGTACAGAAACAGGCAAATTAGGTGCAGAAAGAAGGAACAGAGGTGCAGAAAGAGGCAAGAGAGGTGCAGAAAGAGGCACATGAGGTGCAGAAAGAAGGAACAGAGGCGCAGAAAGAGGCAAGAGAGGTGCAAAATAGGCAAGAGATGTACACAAACAGGCAAAGGCGGTGCAGAAAGATTCAAGAGGGGTGCAGAAAGAGTCAAAAGAGGTGCAGATAGAGGAAAGAGAGATGCACAAAGAGGAAAGAAGGGTGCAGAAAGAGGCAAGGGGGCAGAAAAAAGAAACAGAGGTGCAGAAAGAGGCAAGACAGTTGTAGAAACAGGCAAGAGAGGTACAGAAAGAAGCAAGAGCAGTGCAGAAAGAAGCAAGAGAGGTGCACAAAGAGGGATGCAGAAAGAAGTAAGAGAGGTGCATAAAGAAACAAGCGAAGTGCAGAAACAAGCAGCAGAGGTGCAGGAAGAAGCAAGAGGGGTGCAGAAAGAAACAACAGAGGTGCAGGAAGGAGCAAGAGGGGTGCAGGAAGAAGCAATAGGGGTACAGAAAGAGGCAAGAGAAGTGCAGAAAGAAGCAAGAGAGGTACAGAAAGAAGCAAGAGAAATGCATAAACAAGGAATAGAGGTGCAGAAAGAGGCAAGAGGGTGTCAGAAAGAGGCAAGAGTAGTGCATAAAGAAGCAATAGAGGTGTAGAAAGAGGCACTAGAAGTACAGAAAGAGGCAAGAGTTGCAGAAACAGGCAAAAGAGGTGCAGAAAGAGGCAAGAGAAGTGCAGAAAGAGGCAAGAGAGGTACACAAACAGGCAAAAGAGGTGCAGAAAGATGCAAGAGGGGTGCAGAAAGACACACAAGAGGTGCAGAAACAGGCACAAGAGGTGTAGAAACAGGCAAATGAGGTGCAAAGAAGGAACAGAGATGCAGAAAGAGGCAAGAGAGGTGCAGAAAGAGGCAAGAGAGGTGCAGAAAGAGGCAAGAGAAGTACAGAAAGAGGCAAGAGAGTTTCAGAAACAGGCACATGAGGTGCAGAAAGAAGGACAGAGGTGCAGAAAGAGACAAGAGAGGTGCAAAATAGGCAAGAGAGGTGCACAAACAGACAAAGGAGGTGCAGAAAGATGGAAGAGGGGTGCAGAAAGAGGCAAGAGGTGCAGATAGAGGCACGGGAGATGCACAAAGAGGGAAGAAGGGTGCAGAAAGAGGCAAGGAGGCAGAAAGATGCAACAGAGGTGCAGAAGGAGGCAAGAGAAGTGCAGAAAGAGGCAAGACAGTTGCAGAAACATGCAAAAGAGGTACAGAAAGAAGCAAGAGCAGTGCAGAAAGAACCAACAGAGGTGCACAAAGAGGGATGCAGAAAGAAGCAAGAGAGGTGCGGAAAGAAACAAGCGAATACCGAAACAAGCAACAGAGGTGCAGGAAGAAGCAAGAAGGGTGCAGAAAGAGGCAAGAGAGTTGCATAAAGAGGCAAGAGAGTTGCAAAAACAGGCAAAAGAGGTGCAGAAAGAGGGAACAGGGATGCAGAAAGACGCAAGAGAGGTGCAGAAAGAGGCAAGAGAGGTGAAGAAACAGGCACATGAGGGATAGAAAGAAGGGACAGGGGTGCGGAAAGAGGCAAGAGAGGTGTAGAAATAGGCAAGAGAGGTGCACAAACAGGCAAAGGTGGTGCAGAAAGATGCAAGATGGGTGCAGAAAGATGCAACAGAGGTGCAGAAGGAGGCAAGAGAAGTGCATAAAGAGGAAAGAGTTGTAGAAACAGGCAAAATAGGTGCAGAAAGAAGCAAGTGCAGAAAGAACTAACAGAGGTGCACAAAGAGGGAAGAGGGGTACAGGAAGAAGCAAGAGAGGTACAGAAAGTAACAAGTGAAGTACAGAAACAAGCAACAGAGATGCAGGAAGAGGCAAGAGGGGTGCAGAAAGAGGCAAGAGAAGTGCAGAAAGAGGCAAGAGAGTTGTAGAAACTGGCAAAAGAGGTGCAGAAAGAGGGAACAGGGGTACAGAAAGAGGCAAGAGAGGTGCAGAAAGAGGCAAGAGAGGTGCAAAAAGAGGCATGAGAGGTGCAGAAATAGGCAAGAGAGGTGCAGAAATAGGCAAGAAAGGTGCACAAACAGGTAAAAGATGTGCAGAAAGATGCAAGAGGGGTGCAGAAAGAAGCAAGAGAGGTGCAGAAATAAACAAGAGAAGTGCAGAAACAAGCAACAGAGGTGCAGAAAGAGGCAAGAGGGGTGTAGAAAGAGGCAAGAGAAGTGTAGAAAGTGGCAACAGAGGTACAGAAATAGGCAAGAGAGGTGCAGAAATAGGCAAGAAAGGTGCACAAACAGGTAAAAGATGTGCAGAAAGATGCAAGAGGGGTGCAGAAAGAAGCAAGAGAGGTGCAGAAATAAATAAGAGAAGTGCAGAAACAAGCAACAGAGGTGCAGAAAGAGGCAAGACAGTTGTAGAAATAGGCAAGAGAGGTACAGAAAGAAGCAAGAGCAGTGCAGAAAGAAGCAAGAGAGGTGCACAAAGAAGGATGCAGAAAGAAGTAAGAGAGGTGCATAAAGAAACAAGCGAAGTGTAGAAACAAGCAGCAGAGGTGCAGGAAGAAGCAAGAGGGGTGCAGAAAGAAACAACAGAGGTGCAGGAAGGAGCAAGAGGGGTGCAGGAAGAAGCAATAGGGGTACAGAAAGAGGCAAGAGAAGTGCAGAAACAAGCAAGAGAGGTACAGAAAGAAGCAAGAGAAATGCATAAACAAGGAATAGAGGTGCAGAAAGAGGCAAGAGGGCGTCAGAAAGAGGCAAGAGTAGTGCATAAAGAAGCAATAGAGGTGTAGAAAGAGGCACTAGAAGTACAGAAAGAGGCAAGAGTTGCAGAAACAGGCAAAAGAGGTGCAGAAAGAGGCAAGAGAAGTGCAGAAAGAGGCAAGAGAGGTACACAAACAGGCAAAAGAGGTGCAGAAAGATGCAAGAGGGGTGCAGAAAGACACACAAGAGGTGCAGAAACAGGCACAAGAGGTGTAGAAACAGGCAAATGAGGTGCAAAGAAGGAACAGAGATGCAGAAAGAGGCAAGAGAGGTGCAGAAAGAGGCAAGAGAAGTACAGAAAGAGGCAAGAGAGTTTCAGAAACAGGCACATGAGGTGCAGAAAGAAGGAACAGAGGTGCAGAAAGAGGCAAGAGAGGTGTAAAATAGGCAAGAGAGGTGCACAAACAGACAAAGGAGGTGCAGAAAGATGGAAGAGGGGTGCAGAAAGAGGCAAGAGGTGCAGATAGAGGCACAAGAGATGCACAAAGAGGGAAGAAGGGTGCAGAAAGAGGCAAGGAGGCAGAAAGAAGCAACAGAGGTGCAGAAGGAGGCAAGAGAAGTGCAGAAAGAGGCAAGACAGTTGCAGAAACAGGCAAAAGAGGTACAGAAAGAAGCAAGAGCAGTGCAGAAAGAACCAACAGAGGTGCACAAAGAGGGATGCAGAAAGAAGCAAGAGAGGTGCGGAAAGAAACAAGCGAATACCGAAACAAGCAACAGAGGTGCAGGAAGAAGCAAGAAGGGTGCAGAAACAGGCAAAAGAGGTGCAGAAAGAGGGAACAGGGATGCATAAAGACGCAAGAGAGGTGCAGAAAGAGGCAAGAGAGGTGAAGAAACAGGCACATGAGGTATAGAAAGAAGGGACAGGGGTGCGGAAAGAGGCAAGAGAGGTGTAGAAATAGGCAAGAGAGGTGCACAAACAGGCAAAGGTGGTGCAGAAAGATGCAAGAGGGGTGCAGAAAGATGCAACAGAGGTGCAGAAGGAGGCAAGAGAAGTGCATAAAGAGGAAAGAGTTGTAGAAACAGGCAAAATAGGTGCAGAAAGAAGCAAGTGCAGAAAGAACTAACAGAGGTGCACAAAGAGGGAAGAGGGGTACAGGAAGAAGCAAGAGCAGTACAGAAAGTAACAAGTGAAGTACAGAAACAAGCAACAGAGATGCAGGAAGAGGCAAGAGGGGTGCAGAAAGAGGCAAGAGAAGTGCAGAAAGAGGCAAGAGAGTTGTAGAAACTGGCAAAAGAGGTGCAGAAAGAGGGAACAGGGGTACAGAAAGAGGCAAGAGAGGTGCAGAAAGAGGCAAGAGAGGTGCAAAAAGAGGCATGAGAGGTGCAGAAATAGGCAAGAGAGGTGCAGAAATAGGCAAGAAAGGTGCACAAACAGGTAAAAGATGTGCAGAAAGATGCAAGAGGGGTGCAGAAAGAAGCAAGAGAGGTGCAGAAATAAACAAGAGAAGTGCAGAAACAAGCAACAGAGGTGCAGAAAGAGGCAAGAGGGGTGTAGAAAGAGGCAAGAGAAGTGTAGAAAGTGGCAACAGAGGTACAGAAAGAGGCAAGAGACTTGCAGAAACCGGCAAAAGAGGTGGAGAAAGAGAGTACAGGGGTGCAGAAAAAAGAAAGAGAGGTGCAGAAAGAAGCGAGGTGCAGAAAATGGCAAGAGAATTTCATAAAGAAACAAGAGAGGTACAAAAAGAGGCACGAGAGTTGCAGAAACAAGCAACAGAGGTGCAGAAAGAGGGAAGGGGTGCAGAAAGAGACAAGAGAAGTGCAGAAAGAAGCAAGAGGAGTGCAGAAAGAAGCAAGAGAGGTGCAGAAAGTGGCAAGAGAAGTGAAGAAAGGGAGGTGCGGGAAAGCAGAAGAGATGTGCAGAAAGAGGCAAGAGAAGTACAGAAAAAGGAAGAAAGAAGAGAAATGCAGAAAGAGGCAAGAGAGCCGCAAAAAGAAGCAAGAATGGTTTGCGCACCATTAGTACTAATTTACACCCACATTTAGCAATAAGTAACAGGTGACCATTCAAGGTTTGCAAAGGTCCTTCCACCATGCTGAAACACTTGTCGCTGCATTTTTGTTGACATTTGAGCCGTTAGAGCTAGAAACAAGTTTTTTTTGTTCCAATCTGCAGATTATGCAGCAGATGATGGATTATGTGGCAAATGCAGAAAATGTATAATTATGCAAAAATCGGTGCAGCCAAACAGTTGCATAATTCCAGTGGCCCTGCTCATACCTCCGACTAGATCCAGAAGCGCTTCTCAGTGGTTCCTTCTTTTTTTGTCTCATTGAGTTTATAGTTTAGCTTCTATGGAAACGAGGAAGTCTAAACCTGAGGTTACCACGCCACAACACAGGCTACCATACCAATTAATTACTCTCAATAATACATAATCCCACTCTACATAATTCTTCAACACCAAATACCACATACTTTCTATCCACATAATTTCACAGCACAACATACCACATAATTCCACTACACACAACGTACATCCACTCCACTCCAATGAACATTAGTAAACAACTTTTACATTTACAACGCCAATAGCCCTACCTTTCGCGACTGCAAGACCTATTACACTGCAAATGCTTATTTAACTAGTAGTCGCGTTTACAGAGTGGTGGATAAAGGGGGCTGGGCCTCCAACCAGCGCTAAGGAATTCCGCTGCATTACACTTACAGAAGGTACCAGCAGGGCTTCTTCACCCCCAAAGTCCCTCAGCAGTAAAGTGGGCTTCATCCCCCAACCAGTAGTATGCCAGGAGGCGCATTTGCAGAGTGCTGGTGAAAGGGGGGGCGTGGCCTCTGAAGACCTCTTAGCAATCCAACTGTGTGGGACTTACTGGAGGTAACAGGAGGGGTAGTTGGCCCCCAGGGACATCCTTGGTGGCCAACTACCTGTGAGAAGTTGTCCTGATATATGCTGTCCACTAGTTCTAGTGGGCACACTGTATCAGTCCAAACAACCCCTTATTGGTTATAGGTTAAAGACAACCTTTATTGAAAGCTATCCTAGTGGTAGCTATGGAGAACAGCCTTCAGGCTAAGTCTTGAAGGAATGTAAAGCAGCTTGTTTTACCAGTCTATAATCTCTTGAGTCACTAAATGAAAGATATCCACACCAGGTTTATATATAAAATATATGTATTTATTATTAAACACACCCTCCTAGTCTCTTTATGAGACTAGAGGTCAAAACACATAAGTTACACTTCAATAATCACAGTAAAATAGCACAAATAAACGTCAGGCCCTAGGGGCGAGCCAAACCATATACTACAATAGTGGTATAAGAATCACGACTTAACTAGACATAAGGCCTAGAGCCTGTAGAATCGCTGGGACCCCAAGGAACCACCCAAGGTAGTGACACAGGAGACCCACGGGGCCGTGTGCAGTGTGTGAACACAGCCGCGAGCTCCCGTTAGCTTCTATGGGGAAAGTCGCGGTTAGATTTTTAAAGATTAGGGACACTTAGAAATGAGTCAGGACCAAACCCTTTTGGACTTCGGAAGTTCTAGAGCTAGCACCCACGGGAGCACTTGTGTTACCTCACCCAGGGAAGCCGGGTGCATAGGTGTCTTGGTGTCAGGTCGCGTCGTCGATTTCAATGGGAGCTGGCGAAGAAGTGCTGCTGCCGTGATGATTGCTAAGTGTCTGAAGAGACCCTGAAAGCAGAGGGGACAGAGTCTGGGTCACTTGCCAGTGACAAGGGAGGCGATGAGCAGATGCCCACCGATGCCGGGTGATTTCAGGTGGAGGAGGTGAAGCTTGACTCTTCAGCCACGAGGTCCAGGAGGCGTCAAGGACGACCAGGAACTGGATTCAAGCTGTCCCACAAAGGATGTCGAGTGCTGCAGCGTCGGTGCCTGGATTGGACACAACAATCCTTGGCAACAGTAACCCACGCAGAAACGAGAAAGATGCTTCGGTGCAGACCAGCAAGGTCTGTGGGACTCACCACTTGGATGGGAGTCAGGGCACGTCTGGAGCAACCAGGAAAGCCCAAGAAACCTCAGGGACCCACCAGTCAACGGACCAGGGATCGCAAAGGGACTTCGAGATGAAACACAAAATGGCTGCCCACGGGTCACTCGGAATGACCAGGCTGACAATCTTCGGTGGATTCAGTGCTCGAGGTGGGGGCTACAAGTCAGCTCAAGCACGACTTCAAGTGATGTCGAGAAGTCAATGCACTTGCAGAAATGCACGGTGACCAGGATTTCCGGTTCCATGCTACTCACAAGAGCTGCGGGTCTCAGCTTTGCTGGGGACACGGGTCGGCCTCTGAGATGTCCGGAAATCCTCTTCCTGGGCTGCAAATACTTTGGAGTCCGGCGGGAGCTTCGATGATGCAGACCGGCAAATTGCTTTGTTAGTGCCTGCCAAGCAGGGGACTCACTCCTTGACCCCAACTGAAATTTCTTCAGTCCTCTGATCTTGAGCAGAGCGTCGAAGGTCCAGGATTCAGCTTTAGAGTTTTGTCCAGGGTAATCTAAAGTCCTAATGACAGGGGTCCCATACTTATACTAAGGTAGGGGGTTGGACATACTCTGGGGACCCACCTATGGGAGGGTTTGGAAAGAGGGGTGGCTACACCCATTTCATTTGTCCAGTTTCGCGCCAGAGCAGGGGCTGGAAGCCCCTGAACCGGTTTGGGCTGAACTATGCACAGGGACACCAAATGTGCCCCCAGTGCAGGACTTCAAAGCACTCAGAGAGTGCTCCCACCCAGCCCCAATACACATAAGCCTGTCTGGGAGGTGGTTACACCTCCCTGTGACAGGAAACCTATTGTCCAGGCCTCCCCTGCTGTAGTTTCGGTCAGCAGCAGGAGGCCAGACCTGTGTCTGTGGCTGCAGCATCCATTTTGTGATGCCAGGGCTCTATTAAGTTTCTACCGGGTATAACAGTACAGTCATGTCTCTCCCTCTAGAAGGGTGGAATCATACTCCCACACCAGTTTCTGGTGTGGGGGTATGATTCCAAGGTGTTTGACACCAAACACGACATGTTTCCGTGCAGCCAGTCCAAAGTTAGCATTTACCGTTTAGTTATAATGCACTTAAGAGTATATGGTCAGGCTGCACTACAAACAGCATCAGAGAAGGGTCTGCGAACGCTGCAGAGGGGCTCTGCTCATGCAGGGGCACCCTCTCACATAAGAACCAAACACTCTGCCTTCAGGATTGATAAGGCCTGCCATAGGAGTGACTTATAGGTTTATATGTGTACATAAGCACGTATCCTCCTGAGGCGGAAGCCGGGAGTTCTTTGTTGTTTATTTTAAAATTTTGATGTCACTGTAATTTCCTGTTTTTAAAAGCACTCACTTGTTCTTTGGGACCCCAGGACTTGCCCTTCGAGCATACCGCACAGCCGAGTGAAGGCTGGTAGCGGACCCAAACCAACAAACATTTCCCGCTGCCATCGCTGGCGAGCCGCGAGGCCACGCCCACTCTGAGGCCACGCCCATCGACCTTCCTACCCCTTGATAAACATGTGCTTTCACCGTACGCGCAGCGGACGGGCGCAGCGGACGCGCCTAAGGCAAGCCCGTCTGCGCCCGTCATCGCCAAGATATCGCCTCTCGCCTGTCCCCCTGGTCAAATCCCCCGGGAAGCCCATCGCTATGATAGAGACTGTCTTCTCGCTCTAAATCCGGGACAAAACTGCGAGAAGATATCGGGAAATGTTGGACAGACATACCTACACTGTAAGTCGTGCCACTTCTCCACACCCAACCCTTGCTCTTCAAAGCGCCTTTCAGCTGCGTATAAACTCACCCCTCTCACCATTTTACAACTTAATGTGAGATCACTATGTAAGCACCATCAAGAGATCAACACCATTCTACTTGAAGATAACCCTGATATCCTTTTTATCTGTGAAACCTGGCTACATGATGATATGACCAGTATCATCAATCTTGCGCTGCCAGAGAGCTATCACATGAAGTCGATAAATAGAGACACCAGAGGAGGTGGCATTGCTGTCATTTATAGAAAGAAATTTCTGTGCTCCTTCACTAAAGAATTTATTTCGAACTGTGAAAGCGCTCACTTTAAGATCATAGCGGGCCCCCACTTCTCTTTATCTGGCCTCTACATTTATCGGCCTCCCGGCCCTTCATCTAAATTTATAGAAGCTCTCCTTGAAACGGCGAACTCCCTGGTGGTGAGCTCGGCTAACTTTACGACTCTGGTAGACCTGAATCTCCATTTCGAGAGGAATCTAGATCCCACTATTAAAAACCTCCTAGCCGACCTATCAGCCCTACAACTCTGCCCCCTGATCCAGGACGCCACCCACTCGGCTGGTCACATCCTAGACCCTGTTTTTACCAACATCCCGGATACTATAATAGAGACGCCCAAACCTATGGATTGGTCGGATCACTACTTAGTCAAATTTACGATACTGATTAAGGAAGTGTTTAATAAAGCTGAACCTATCCGTCATCTCAAAAGAGCATGGCACAAACTCTCAGCTAACGACCTACATACCACCTTAGGAGAATTCCATCAAGAAGAACATACAAACATAAACACCACATATGCTGCTTTCTATGATTGGATTAACCAGGGATTGGATACCCTTGTACCTCTTAAATGGATTAAAGGACGCAGCTCTCCCTCTAACCCTTGGTATAACAACACCTTGAAAGCCATGCGTAAGGACTGCAAGACAGCCGAAAGAACATGGAGACGAGAATACAGTATCAAAGACAAATCTGCCTATCGACTCAAACAAAATCTTTATCACAAAGCTATTTGTTCTGCTAGGGCCACTTTCTATGCGGAAGAAATTACTTCCAGTACCAACCCCTCCAAAGTTATATTTAATTTAGTAGATGAGCTGCAGAAAAACAGATCTCCTTCCTCCAATGCTATGTCAGCACAGCAATGTGAGGATCTTGCCTCTTTCTGTGTGAACAAAGTACAAAACATCTACAAATCCTTTCCACGCCACTCTGCTATAGCTCTTAGCTCCCCTCCTCCTATTAATAAATGCACCAGGATGGAGCTTATACCTGGAATCTCTCATGAAGACCTAGCTGTACTTTGCAGGAAGGTCAAATCTGGTTCCCCAGCAGACCCCATGAGACCGGCCCACTTCTTAGAATCCCTGGATTTCTTTTTACCCTCTCTAGCATCCATATTAAATTTGTCCTTTTTCTCGGCCACTGTCCCGACTGTCTGGAAGCAAGCATGGGTCTCTCCTATCATTAAAAAACCGACCCTTGACCCCTCCAAACCGGAGAATTATAGACCCATTTCGCTGCTTCCATGGATTTCCAAACTCGCAGAAGCTCACGTTAACAACATCCTGACCAAATACATGGATCTATATAACATCTTAGATCCATCCCAAAATGGGTTTAGGCCACGCCATAGCACTGAATCTGCCCTCCTAGCCACGTCAGAACATCTTCGGACGATACTTGATGCCGGCCAAAGTGCTGCGCTGATCTTATTAGATCTCAGCGCGGCCTTTGACTCGGTATCACATAACATTCCACTGTATCGTCTGAACATGGCAGGTATCTCGGACCGTGCATTGGACTGGTTCCGCTCCTTTTTGGAGGACAGGTCTTTTCGGGTGTCAGCCCCTCCTTTCCTCTCCCAGTCCCGCTCCATCGGACAGGGAGTACCTCAGTGCTCCGCACTCAGCCCATCCCTTTTTAACCTATATGTACAGCCGCTTGCGGCTGTAGCTAGAGAATGGGACCTCTCGCTGGTGTCCTACGCTGATGACACACAGCTAGTAATCACTCTTACTGAGGGTACCTCTATTTCTGCAGCGAGGTTCAGGGATGGGCTGGCTGCCGTAGCCCAATGGATAACGGATAATTGCCTGCAGCTCAATCCAGGCAAGACGGAGGTACTGCTTCTTGGAAAGAATACCAGCTACTGGAACCAACACTGGTGGCCTTTGTCACTAGGTACCATCCCTCCCCCCAAATCCCTGGTTAAAAACCTGGGCGTTTGGATGGACTCATCACTCAATTTCCAGACCCACACAAAAAGAGTAGCGGCCACTTGTGTGGGCCTGATGAGGAGCCTTAATCCCATACTCGGCTTCTTCGACTCCAAGGTTCGCCAAACAATTATACAAGCCACAATTCTGTCCCGCCTAGACTACGCTAACGTCTTACTCATGGGCGCTAATAAAGCTGAGATTGCGCGTCTACAGCGTGTACAGAACACCGCGGCAAGAACCTTGGCCGGACTTCCCCGTAGGTGCTCGGCTAGAGCCACTATACACGAAAGCTGCATTGGCTGCCGATTGAGTCCCGTATCCAGTTTAAAGCTCTCGTTATGATCTTTAAAATTCTCAAAACTGGACGCCCAAAACTTCTCCGCCCTTTCCTTATACCTTACGTGCCACAGCGCAATCTGCACTCTCTTGGCCAACATTTATTGACAGTTCCCCTCACAAAATTAGCTCGCATAGGTGGGCGCTCCTTTAGAGTACTAGGAGCCAAACTTTGGAACAATCTGCCGGTGAACATCCGCTCAATGGAAAATCTGTCTGCTTTCCAGAGAGCTGTCAAAACCCATCTATTTCCTCCCCTTAAGGTTTCTGACTCCTGGTTTTCTGTTTTTTGTGAAGATTCTGTGGTTCTTTAGCGCCGGGACGCCCCTTTGCTGGGGCAGCTGTTTTGCGCTCTACCAAATTTTAACATAACATTTAACATAACATATATATAGTGATATAGGTAACCTATATCACAGTGAGGGGTGCATGCCCAGGCTGCAGTAGCAGTGCGTCATTTTGGTTGGCTTTCCAGGGGTGGCATAATACATGCTTCAGCCCCTGGTAGGCCTCTAGAGTACCTATACCCTGGGTACATAGTATACCATATACTAGGGACTTACAAGGGCACCTCAGATCCAATCTGAACTGTACCTAAAGTCCATGGAATCATTTTAGAGAGGAAGCAGCTAGGCTGGGGCCATGATTAGCAGGGTCCCAGCCTGACTAAAATCGAAAAACAATGAAACACCAGCAAAACGTGGGGATAAACATGTGAAGCAGATCCCACTCTCCTACAGGGGTGGTCCCCAGGGCCAAGGAGGGGTCGTGGAAGGGGGCCCCCGCACATTATTAATAAAGCCACATGGAGGTGGCCGTCCCCGGGCCCCTGCATAGTAATTGAATATTGCCCCTGGGACCTGGCCAACCCTGTGGCTTAAAAAAATGAAGTGCGTGAGACCGTGCTTCGTTTTCTAAAAATAATTTGGCGCGATGTGTGTACCGTACGCTAATCCCGCCAAAATCTGTTTAAAAAAATGCTTTTTTATGGCCCTGGGGGCCCCTGTGAGACCTCCTGAGCAGGCAGGTGTTTGCACCCTGCCCCCTTTTCTTGTTTTTTAAAGATTTTTCACCTTTTTTCTTGTGACTCGGTTCAACCAAGTCACAAGATGGCTGCCAACACCTCCTGGTTTGAAGTGCTGGCAGCCGATCAGAGTCAGGCTCATGCTCGGGAGGGTTCGCGGATCCACCGCGGTCACTAAATAAAAATAATTTTTTACGAATGTATTTCTTAGAAACTACTGAACAGATTAACACCATTTTTTTTTTAAAAGCCCACTTTCTGAAGCAAGAGCTACCTTTTTGCCAAATTTGGTGTAATTCCATTCAGCAGTTCGGGCTGTAGCTTTGTCTAAAGTTTCCTATGGAAATTAACATGGCGAAAAAACGTTTTGGGACCCCCTTTTTTGTCAGCCCCCGCTTGAAGAATCACCCCGAAACTTTCAAGATAGGAGCTGACTTGAGCAGCGTATTATTCTTGAAAATTTCGCGAAGATTCATCAAACGGCGGCAAAGATATTGGCAAATCAAAAAACGCTTTTCCTATGGAAACTAGGTCCTAATTATAACTACCTACTAGCGACCGTAGGTCATATATGTATAGTAATATTTAAAATTTTTCATTTAACAGAGGAGGAGATGTAGCGTATTGCGAGTTAGCAATGAAAGAACCCTTTTGGCTCCTGATGGACTCCGTAGAGCTGTGACGTAAGTGTTAGGAGGAATGTAATGAAGGTTGATTTATAATGGAGTTTGCAGTTACACGCAGTAGAATAGACATGTAATATTAAGCTCCGTGTGTGGCGTAGTCATTGGTAGATACTCAGGTTGCATAAGACACTACAGAGGGCAGAAAGGCTTTTAATGCCAAACGGATCGCTCGGAGCTCCAACAGGTTTATGTGGAGTCTGGATTCCGCCGGAGACCACAGTCCTCTGATCTCCACCTCTCTCAGATGGCCACCCTTTCCCAGGAGTTACGCAACTGTCACTCTTGTGAGAGCTTGTTGCAGAAGGGACAGGGGTCTGCCGCTGACCCAATCGTGATTTGTTAACCACCACTGCAGATCGTCTGCAGTACCTTTTGAGATCTGGACCATGTCAAAGATTCCCCTGATGCTGCGCCCACTGGAACATCAGGTCCCACTGCAGAGCCGGCATATGCCAATGGGCATGTGTCACCAGCAGGATGCAGGAGGCCGTGAGGCCCACCAGCCTCAGAGTCAGTCTCATCGAAATCCAGGATACAGGATGAAACATTGGTATCAGAGCCGGAGTATTCTGGACTCTACCTGTAATGGACGATAGGCCTGAAACTGCATAAGGTCCAGAACAGCTCTGATGAAAGGGAGTGTCTGAGAGGGAGTTAGGTGTGACTTCAGCATGTTGATAGTGAACCCCAACGAATGCAGGAGGTCCACCGTAGACTGGAGGTGGGAGCCTGGGGCGAGTCAGTCTTCAACAGCCAGGCGTCAAGAAATGAGAAGACTGGCAGATGAGATGTAACCACTGCCATCGCCTTGGTGAACACCCAAGGGGCGGTGGTGAGGCAAAAGGGGAGCACAGCAAACTGAAAGTTCTGGTGACCCACCATGAACTGCAGGTGACACCTGTGGGCAGGCAGGATGGGAATATGGAAATATGCGTCCTGCAAGTCCAACGCCACCATCCAGTCTGCCGGGTTCAGGACAGTTAGGGTCTGAGCTAGAGTGAGCATTTTAAATTCTCCTGCTTAAGGGAGCAGTTGAGAGAGTGCAGGTCAAGGATAGGACGAAGGCCTCCTTCATTCTTGGGCACCAGAAAGTAGTGGGCATAAGAACCACAAATCACTGGCCCTGGCACTCTCTCTATGGCCCCTTTGACCAAAAGAGCCACCATTTCCTGGCGGAGAAGAGATAGGTGGTCCTCCGTCAGCCTGTCCTAGGTAAGTGACATTGAAGGAGGGGTAATCTCAAAGGTGAGTAGCCTCTTCAGACAATCTGCGAAACCCACCTGCCCGATGTTATTAACTGCCAGCTGGGCAGGTGATGGAGAATCCTGTCGCCCACTGGGTGCCGATGATTGTGAACGAGCAGACTAGGAGGGCTTGGAGGCTGCGACTGTTGGGGGGTGGTGGACTGATCCAACCATTGGCCACCTAGCCCACAGGGCCGGTAGGTACCGCATTCACAGCCATGTAGAGCCTGGAAAGGTTGCACAGCGCAGTGACTGGGTGGGTAAGGACTCGCCTACATACCCTTTCCGTGGTAGCAAAAGGCAGATTGAGCAGGACGAGGAGCCATGGAAAGGACTGGCCGTAGCCCTGATGTCCTTACAGTGCTCTGGCGCAGAATTCCCCTAGTCACCAAAGATCTGGGAGCCATCAAAAGGCCATGAGTGATGTCTGGACATCCCCAGAAAAGCCAGTAGTGTTCAACCAAACGTGGCATCGCAGGGTCACTGTCGACAAAAGTGCCCTGCCCAGTGAGCAGGTGGTGTCTATTCTACATTGAATGGTGTACTTTGCTGCATCCCTTCTATTGGCAACAGCCTGGGAGAGCACAGCCTGGGCCTCCTCCGGTACCGTAGGCAGTACCTGCGCAACCGTATCCTGCAGGGTGGGGGACTAGGGCCCCAGAAAGGCATTCAGTGTTCACTAACCGCAATGCCAGGCTAGTGGAAGAAAAAACATTTTCTTGCCTAAATTGTCCAGCCTCTTGTATTCCCGATCCGGTGGGGTGGTCGGGAATGCATCAGGATTTACATGAGAAGTGGAGTCTTGGACCACCAAGATCTCAGGGGTAGGGTGTTCTGTGAGGAATTTGGGGTCCCCTGGAGTGGGGCAGTGGCGGCAGGCAATTGTCCTGTTCACAAGAGCGCGTGTTGGGCTTGGACCAGATCACAATCAGGACATCAGTAAGTGCTTTTTTGAATGGGAGAAACAGTTCGAAAGAGGACATTCCCAGTTGAAGCACTTCCATCAAGACATTAGACTTGACTGCAACTGAGGGCAAAGCAATGCCCAGGACCTCAGCCACCCTCAGCACTACCATAGCAAATGAAGCTCCCTCCTCGGTAGCCATGGTAGAGGGAGAAAGCCTGACAGTATAAGGAGAAGTATCCAGCAAACTGGCTTCAACCAGTGTAGAAAGCTGCTTAGTATATGGTGCACACTTATTTAAGTGAAGCAACTTGCACTAATCCAGACAACCCTTATGGCGATTGTAATGGTCTTAGACAACCATAGAAAGCTCACCAAGTGGTAGCTGTGGAGAGTAGCCTTCAGGCTTAGTACAAAAGGAGTGTTAAGCAGAACTAATCATATAGTGTAGGTTAAACAAAAAAAAGAACCACACAGTGAAGTTATAGAAAAAGTTATATTTAATATACACACTAACACATTGGTATATCTCCTACCCGGAAGTATCAACACAATATTTCAAATGCAAACAGGTAAGTAAGCACAAATTCAAGTGGTCTCAAGGGGGAGACCAAACCAAATATTAAAGAAGTGGAATGTGAACTGTGACTAAAGTAGAGAATCGGACCAGAAGACTCTGAGCTTGGGACCCAAGGAACCACCCAAGGGATGTGCTCAGGAACCCCACGGAGGCGGTATGCAGAGTGGAAAAGAGGCCGCATACTCAATGCAAGTCAATGGGAAAGTCACGGTTGCAGTTTTCAAAAAGAAGGACCCTTCCCAGTGGAACTTGAAGAAACCCAGTGGAACATGGAAGGTTGGAGAGTCACCCCACCAGTGGATACCCAGGAACCAGGATACCTACACCAGGGAAGCCAGGTGCAAAGTGATGTGGGAAAATGCAGTAGACCACAATGGAGGACTTCAGAAAAGATGCCACTGGCGAAGAAGGTGAAAGAGTTTGGTGGAATCCAAGGATGGATGCTTGATAAGGAGTAACTGCAAGCAGAGCAGACAGAGTCTATGCCACTCGGGAGTGAGTAGGAGGCATGGCAGACTAATGACCTCCGGTGACGGAAGATGCAGCAGGGAGGACGGTGACGTTATTGCTGCAGCTGCGACGACCAGGCAATGCTGTGAAAGATCAGGAGTCATTCACGAGCTGTCCCATGTTGGAAGTCGAGAACCAGGGGGTCGGTGTCCAGCGGGAACACTAACAACCCTTGGCAGCAGCAACAGACGAGGTAAATGGTACAACGTTGGGACCAGCAAGATCCAAGGGACTCACCATGTGCAGGAGAGTCCGAGCAGGCCCCGAGCAAGCAGATAAGCCAACTGAAGCAAAAGACAACCCTCAATAGGACCCACAGGCCGAAGGCACAGGAATAGCAAGAGGACCTTGAGCAGCTCAAGAAGGATGCAGGCTCATGGTGCAGAGGATGCGGCAAGGATGAAGATCTTGGTAGGAAGAGATGTTGGAGGCTGGAGCTTCTTGTAGCCTCAAGATCTCTGGAGGACAGTCAACAAGCCTTGGCAACGGCAAGTCGTCGCGGTGCACAGGGATGCTGTTCCAGCAGTTCCGACGAGGGATACTGGCTTCAAACTTCCTGAGAGGACAGGTCAGGCTTCGAAGGAGATGCAGAACCACCAACTGTGTTGCTGAGCGCTTCGAAGTCTGGTGCAGCAGACCGGTCAGCTTCGTTGCGATGCCTGCAGATGCAGGGGAGTGACTCCTTCACTCCAAGGGAGATTCCTTTGGGTGTCTTTGATGCCCACAAGCTTGGAAAAGAACCTGGATGAAGCACAGGCACAGACGACGCAGAAGACTGGCAGGACAATGAGACCAGGTGCAGCAAGAGTCTTTCTTGGTGCAGTCTTGGTTCTTAGGCGAAGTCCAAAGTGCCCAGATGGTAGAAGTTGAAATGGCTTTGGGTTTGAATCTTGTCCCACAGCGAATCTGAAGAGCCACCCACAGGTAAGCCCTTAAGTCCTATCTGGGAGGTGGTTACACCTCCTTGTGACAGGAACCCTAATGTTCAACCTTTCCCTGCTCGAGCTTAGCTCAGCAGCAGGAGGGCAGAATCATGTCTGTGGTCGGCAGAAGTACTAGCTTGCTCTTAGACCCTGAAAGGCTGGTACTGGGAATACAAGGGGGCTCCCTATTGGAACCCCCTCAGTTCATGGGACCCTACACCCAACACAGGAATCAGTGTTGGGGTAGGATTCCGACATGTTTGATACCAAACCTGACCAGTTTCGGTGCAGCCACTATATAGTTAGACATCTAATAATTCACCTGATGTTCACTATATGTATTAAATGGCTGACTGCACTTACAAAGCCTGGGAAATTGACTCTGGGGTTTGTAGGGGGTGTCCTGCTCATACAGGGGCACACACACACACCCCTATAACCCAACACCCTGCCTTCAGGATTAAAAGGCCTGCCTTAGGGGTGACTTATAGGATTTAAGTGCAGTGACCTCAGATATAAGAAGACATATATCTGTTGTAAGTGGTGCTAGCACCAACTCACACAGGCTGCAATGGCAGGCCTATAGTCACATTTTGAGTGGCCTCTCTTGGGTGGCATAATACATGTTGCAGCCCGTGAGAGACCCGTGGTGTACCTATGCCCTGGGTACCTTAGTACCATATACTAGGGACTTATGAGGGTACACCAGTAGCCAAACTGGAGCGTACCCAAGTACTCACCATGTCTAATTTAGGGAGGAAGCACAGAGACTGGGGTCCTGATTAGCAGGATCCCAGTTACACTTGTCGGAAACCATAGCAGCACCAAGCAGATCCTACTTTCCTATACTCAGAAACCTCAAATCAGTCCAAGGATTTGTAAGGCTGGTATTCTTCAGGGTCCAGCAACCCCTTAAATTCTTCCCAGAGTCCTAGCCCATAGAAATAGGGCACAGGCTCTGGCCTGAAAGTCAGGGCACCAGCTGGCGTTGGATTCGGACGACGTCCCTCCATGTCGGAGTCGGGGATGTAAATTACGGGGAAGATCGACATGGCACGACCTGTGCCGATCTGGCTCCATCTCTGGACTTTGGGCCCCGACTGGCACTGGAGATGCTGGTGTGGATCCAGTAGGGGCCCCTACCGAACCTGTGGGACTCGAAGGCGCACCAGACTGAACCAGCCGCTCAAATATGAAGCACATAGCCTCATAAAACTCTTGAATTTGAGCAGGGGTCGCTCTGGCTGCTGGAACCGCGGGGAGGTGCAGAGTATGCACAGGCACTGGCTTAACCACAGAGCCACACCTCCCTTGTCTTGTCGGTCGAAGGATGAGGTGAAGTCTAAGCATTCTTTGATTTCTTCTTCTGTGTGATAGAGACGTACCTGAATGGCTTGACGACTTCGAGTGTGACAACAATCTCGGACTCTGAGGCAGCTCCCTGGACCTTCCCTTGATGAACATCTTGAGCGTCAAGGCTACACGTGTCGAGCTGCCTGGAGTTTGAGGGATCGCTCTCTCAAGGCCTTCAGATACAAGGTACAGCAGTCGTGACAGGCCTTTGGGTCATGGTGTCGTAAGAGGCACAAGAGGCAAACAATGTGCAGGTCAGTTACCGACATCGGTTGGTGAAACATGCTGTAGGGCTTGAAGCTGACCGTCTCTGATGGCATTTTTGCCACACCAGGAGGTAAGACCTCAAAAAAGACTTCGACAAAACGTCAAAAAAAGCTTAGACAAAAATTGACAAGGGGGTAGTAGCTCTTCCCAGATCTGTTGTGACTGGCGCAGAAAGGAAAGTACTGCCATCAGTATGCCTAGGTGGCACCTGCGCAGCGAGGACACCAACGACGCCAAGCTGAGCAGAACGACGCCACCTACCGGCGCTCAGGGGTACTGCTCATACAATTTCCAGTACAAGTCTGACACCTGGGGATAATTTTAAAGTAAGGAATCTGAGGCTTGAAGTCTCTATCACATGTAGGGGACCACTCCGCCCCCCTCCCCATTACGACAGGATGACCCATCCTAACAATACCCAGACCCTCCATTGTGATGCTGTCTGGGAGGAATACACAAATGTCAACTGCTGACTACACCTAGTCTTATGACCAGCGACAGGCTGCAGACATCAAAGTGTTGGGGACAGAAAAATGCCATAATTCTAAAAAGTGGCATTTTCAAAATTGCTTCTTAAAATTCGACTTTACCAAGAGGATTTCAAATTATAACTTCTCACACACCAAATGTGACTTTCCTACCTGCTCCTAAACAAAATGGTAACCTAATGTTATTCTATGGGGGAGGTAGGCCTCACAGTAGTGAAAAAATGAATTTCTCAGTTTTTCACTAACACACAAGTCACTTACCTTCGGTAATGATATATCTGTAAGAAGCATTAGTTAGTTATAGATTCCTTACCTTAGAATTACCCTCAGGTGTCAGACTGGATCCGGAAAGTTTTTTCGTCAGCAGTACTTCTGCCCTTCGGAAGGTGGCATCGGTCGGCTCCGCATCCGTTGTCAGCGTCGTGATCACCGGGATGACGTCGCGGCAGCTACTTAGACGCCGCTCTCGCGTGCTGACGTCAGTTCTGTATACAACTTTCCGCGCCAGAAACGCAGAACCATGCAAGACATTGTCTATTGGTGCACAAAACTAGGGCCCTAAAAGGATGTCCTTAACCCTAGAAATCAGTTCGCAGAACGGGGAGGATGGGTGTGGCGGTATGGAATCTATAACTAATGTTTGTTACAGATATATCGTTACCGAAGGTAAGTAACTTGTGCATCTGAAAGAAACACGCTAGTTATAGATTCCTTACCTTAGAATAGATACCCCAGTAACACAAACCCCGGTGGAGGGTCAGTGAACCAAGATCACACCAGAAAGTCCTGGAGAACAGAACGGCCAAAGAAACCGTCTCTCCGGACTTGGCTGTCCAGGCAGTAGTGTTTGGTAAACGTGTGCAGCGATGCCCACGTGGCTGCCTGACAATCTTCATTAAGAGGCACTCCCCTTCCCAAGGCAGTAGTGGCTGCCGTCGCCCTGGTAGAGTGAGTGCGTAGCCTGACTGGAGGCTCTTTTTTAGCCAGAGAGTAACAAGCCTTAATACACAACACGACCCATCGAGTAATGGTGCGTTTGTGTACAGCCCGACCCTTCTTTGCACCCATATAACCAACAAAAAGTTGATCATCCACCCAGAACTGTTGTGTGCGATCCAGATAGGGGAGCGCATGTTTTGGGTCCAGACGGTGAAGCCTCTCTTCTTCCTTTGAAGGAGGCGGAAAGAAGGTGGGCAAAGTAATGGTCTGCCCGATGTGAAAGGCAATGACCACTGAAGGAAGGAAGGATGGACGGGTCCGGAGAACCATCTTGTCTGGCTGAACAGATAGGAAAGGAGGTTTTGAAGAAAGAGCCTGGAGCTCACTTACTCTTCTAGCAGAGGTGATGGCTACCAAGAAAGCAGTTTTAAGAGTCAGAAGGCGTAAAGGACATTTATGCAGTGGCTCAAAGGCAGCACACATGAGACACAAGTCCCACTGAGGCATAACGAAGGGAAATGGAGGAAAAAGATGCGTTAAGCCTTTTAGGAAATGGTTAACAACCTGGGACTTGAAAAGAGAAGGCTGATCTGGCAACCGAAGGAAGGCAGAAATGGCTGAAAGATAGCCCTTGTTAGTGCCCAGAGCAGAGCCCTGCTAGGCTAAGAAGAGAAGAAACAAGAGTACTTCAGAAAAAGGGGCAGAAAAGGGATCCACAGCCTTTGCTGAGCACTATGCCCTAAATTTGTTTCACCTACAGGCATATATCGTCTTAGTGGAGGGACACCTGGCTGCCAAGATTACATCACAGACTTCAGGAGGCAGGTCGAACGACGTTAACTGCCGCCGCTCAATGTCCATGCAAGGAGGTGGAGACTGGACAGGGTCGGGTGGAGAACCGTCCCCTGCTGCGGCAGCAGAAAATCCTCCCAAAGAGGCAGTCTGATCGGAGGATCGACGGCCATGTTGATTTGCTCGGAATACCAGACTCTTTGAGCCCAATCCGGAGCCACAAGAATGACTTGGGCCTGGTAACGCCTGATCTTCAGCACTCTGGGCAGAAGTGGTATAGGTGGAAAGGCATACAACAGACTGCAACGCCACTTGTGACGAAAAGTGTTGCAGAGCAAGTGATGCCTTGGAAATTCCAAAGCACGGAATTGCTGACATTGCGCATTCTCTTTGGTGGCGAATAGATCTAACCAAGGCTCTCCCCACTGTTGAAAGAGACCTTGCAACACCTCCGAGTAAAGACGCCATTCGTGATCCATCATGCACCTGCGGCTGAGTTCATAGGCCCAGGTGTTCAGAGAACCAGCCAGGTGTTGAACCACCAAGGAAATGCTCTGATGTTCCAGCCATGTCCTGAAGCGGAGGGCATCTTGACATAAGGTCCATGACCCCACCCCGCCCAATTTGTTGCAATACCATATGGCGGTGGTGTTGTCCTTGGACACCTGCACTCTTCTTCCCCAGACAGAGGGAAGGAATGCCTTCAGTGCAAGACGAATCGCCCGGAGCTCCAGAACGTTGATGTGAAGCCCGGACTCCGCCAGAGGCCTCTGATCTTCACCTCTTCCATGTGGCCGCCCCATCCCAGAAGGGATGCGTCCGTCACCACAGTTTGGTCTGGTTGGGGAAGGGAGAGGGATCTGCCATTGACCCAATCCTGGTTCGTAAGCCACCACTGCAGTTGTTGGGCAGTGCCCTCCGAGATCTGGACACAATCGTACAGATTCCCCTGATGCTGCGCCCACTGGAACTTCAGGTCCCACTGTAGAGCCCGCATATACCACCTGGCATGTTCGACCAGCAGGATGCAGGAGGCCATGAGGCCTAGCAGCCTCAGGGTCATTCTGACCGAAACCCGGTATAGAGACTGAAAGATCGAAATCATAGCCGAATATCCTAGACTCGCTGTTCAGGAGGATAGACCCGAAACCGCGTCATGTCTAGAACCGCTCCGATGAAGAGGAGCTTTTGAGAGGGAAACAGGTGTGACTTCAGCACATTGATGGAAATCCCCAGCAAATCCAAGAGGTCGGCCGTAGTCTGGAGGTGGGAGACGACTGCCTGGGGTGAGCCCGCCTTCAACAGCTAGTCATCGAGATAGGGGAAGATTGAAACCCCTGATCTGTGCAGATGAGCTGCGACCACCGCCATCACTTTCGTGAACACCCGAGGAGCTCTGGTAAGGCCAAAGGGGAGAATGGTAAACTGAAAGTACTCGTGGCCTACCGTGAATTGTAGGTTACGCCGGTCGGCCGGCAGGACGGAAATGTGAAAATAGGAATCCTGCAAGTCCAACGCTACAATTCAGCCTTGCGGGTCGAGGGCAGACAAGACCTGAGCAAGCGTCAACATCTTGAACTTCTCCTTCTGGAGAAAGCGATTGACGTCCCTCAGATCCAAGATAGGGCGCAGACCCTTGACCTTCTTGGGGACCAGAAAGTAGTGGGAGTAACAACCACGACCTACTTCTGGGACAGGAACGTGCTTGACGGCTCCCTTGGCCAAGAGAGCCGTAACTTCCTGCTGGAGAAGGGCCAGATGATCCTCCGACATGCGGTGGTATTTCGGTAGCATGGCTGGAGGAGTAGTCTCGAAGGGGAGGGAGTAGCCTCTTCAGACTAGTTGCAAAACACACCTGTCTGACATGATGGTGCGCCAGTGGGGGAGGTGATGGCAAATCCTGCTGCCCATCGGCGTTTGATGGGCCTGAAAGGACGGACTAGGAGGGTTTGGAGGCTACTGCAGAGGAGGGGGTTGGTGGACCGGCCCACTCGCTGGCCCCCGGAACCATGCCGGTTGTTTCCACATCCCCGCCGCGCGAAGGTTGGGTAACTTGCTGCGGCCTGTGACCCTGGGTGGGACGTAGCGGGGCACCCCTTCCGTAGCCACAAAAGGGGCGAAAAGCAGACATCGCTAGACGGGTGGAGAGGCCCAAGGACTTAGCCATGGCCGGGAGTCCTTGAAGCGCTCTAGGGCGTTGTCTGTTTTGTTGCCAAAAAGGTTACTGCCATCAAAAGGCATCTCCATCAAGGTGTTCTGGACATCGCCTGAAAAGCCAGTGGACCTCATCCAGGCGTAGTAACGAAGTGCTACCGACATTGAAATGGTCCTGCCCAGAGTGTCGGCGGTGTCCAGCCCACAACGGATTGTAAACTTTGCTGCATCTCTCCTGGCGGCAACAGCCTGAGAGAGCACTGCCCGGGCCTCCTCCAGACACTGAGGCAGCACTTGCGCCACCGTATCCCACACTGAGTGCGAATAACAGCCCTAGAGACATGTGGTGTTTACAGACCGCAGTCCTAAGCTGGCGGAAGAGCACATAT
This sequence comes from Triturus cristatus, assembly GCF_964204655.1. Classification (NCBI taxonomy): domain Eukaryota; kingdom Metazoa; phylum Chordata; class Amphibia; order Caudata; family Salamandridae; genus Triturus; species Triturus cristatus. The sequence continues at coordinate 502,491,914 of NC_140585.1, forward strand.
TCTTGCCAAGGTGGTCCAGCTTCTTGGATTCCTTTCCGGTGGAGCGGTAGGGAAGGCGCTTTTGGAGGTGGAAGCTTGAATAACCAAGCTCTCAGGGGTGGGGTGTTGGGCGAGGAAAATGGGATCGCCCGGAGCCAGGCGGTGGTGTCGGGCAATCATCCTGTCCACGGGAGCCCCTGTGTTGGGCCTGGACCACGTGCTCAATAGGAAGTCTGTAAGGGCATCATTAAACGGCAGCAGGGGCTCCGAAGAGCTTGCAGCCGGTTGAAAGGAACAAGTTACTTACCTTCAGTAACTATGTATCTGTAAGAAACATTAGTTAGTTAGATTCCTCACCTTAGAATATCCCCAGGCGTCAGGCTGGATCCGGAAAGATTTTTCGTCAGCAATACCCTTTGAGCGTCGCTAGGCGTCGTCTGCTGCTCCACGTCCATCGGCATTGTGCGCCGGAATGACATCGGAGTACTTAGACGCCGCCCTCGCGCGCTGACGTCAGTTCTTGTACATAGCTTTCTGTGCCAGAAACGCAGAGCCATGCAAGAGACCGACACCGGTGCCAAAAAAGTCTAGGGGCCTGAAAAGGATAACCTTAACCCTAGATGTCGGTTCGCAGAACAGGGAGGATGGGTGGGTTGGTGAGGAATCCAACTAACTAATGTTTCTTACCGAAGGTAAGTAGCTTGTTCATCTGAAAGAAACACGTTAGTTAGATTCCTCACCTTAGAATAGATAGCCCAGGAATACCAACTCCGGTGGTGGGCCTGCAAACCAAGATCACACCAGAAAGTCCTGGAGAACAGAACGGCCAAAGAAGCCGTCTCTCCGGACTTGGCTGTCCAGGCAATAATGCTTGGCAAATGTGTGCAGCGAGGCCCACTTGGCTGCCTGACAGATGTCCTGCAAGGGGACTCCCCGACCCAGGGCTGTCGTCGCCGCCGTGGCCCGAGTGGAATGGGCCCTCAACCCAACAGGAGGTTCCTTTTTAGCTAAGGAGTAACAAGTTTTGATGCACAAAACGACCCACCGAGAGATGGTTCGCTTGTGCACCGCCCGCCCCTTCTTAGCGCCCACGTAGCCAACGAAGAGTTGGTCGTCCACCCGGAACTGTTTTGTGCGGTCCAGATAGAAGGAGAGCGCACGTTTTGGGTCCAGACGGTGGAGCCGCTCTTCCTCTTTCAAGGGATGCGGAGGCGGAAAGAAGGTGGGCAGCGTAACAGACTGCCCGATGTGAAAGGCAGTCACAACCTCAGGAAGGAAGGAAGGGCGAGTGCGGAGCACAACCTTGTCCGGATGAATAGAAAGGAAAGGAGGCTTAGAAGAGAGAGCCTGGAGCTCACTCACCCTTCTAGCAGAGGTGATGGCTACCAGGAAAGCAGTCTTAAGCGTCAAGAGGACAATTGTGAAGTGGCTCAAAGGGAGCGCACATCAGATAAGTCAAAACAAGATTCAAATCCCACATTACGAAAGGGACAGGAGGAAACATGTGAGTAATGCCCTTAAGGAACCGAGAAACAACAGGGGATTTGAAGAGAGAAGGCTGATCAGGAAGCCGAAGAAAGGCAGAGATAGCAGACAGATAACCTTTAAGAGTGCCCAGAGCAGAGCCCTGCTGGGCCAACGAAAGAAGGAAGAGGAGAACCTCAGAAAGAGGGGTGGAAAGGGGATCCACAGCCTTTGCTGTGCACCATGCCACAAATTTGTTCCACCTACAGGCGTATACCGTTTTAGTGGAGGGACGCCTGGCTGCCAGAATCACATCGCAGACTTCAGGAGGCAAGTCAAATGGCATCAACTGTCGCCGCTCAATCTCCACGCATGAAGGTGGAGACTGGACAGGTTCAGGTGGAGGACCGTCCCCTGCTGCTGGGACAGAAGGTCCTCCTGAAGAGGCAGTCGTATCGGGGGATCGATTGACAGACTGAGTAGCTCGGGATACCAGTACCTTCGTGCCCAATCTGGAGCCACCAAGATGACTTGGGCCCGGTCGCGCCTGATCTTCTTCAGCACTCTGGGCAGAAGTGGTATAGGCGGAAAGGCGTACAACAGACCGCAACTCCACTCGCGATGAAAAGCGTCCCCGAGCGAGTGCCGCCTTGGAAACTCCAACGCGCAGAACTGCTGACATTGCGCGTTCTCTTCGGTGGCGAATAGATCTAACCAAGGCTCTCCCCACTGCCACAAGAGGCCTTGCGCCACGTCCGAGTTGGGACGCCATTCGCGATCCATCATGCACTGGCGGCTAAGTTCGTCTGCTCTGGCGTTCAGAGAGCCCACCAGATGTTGAACCACCAGGGTGATGCCCTGATGTTCCAGCCATGTCCAGAGGCGCAGAGCCTCCTGACAAAGGGTCCACGACCCCACCCGCCCTGTTTGTTGCAATACCACATGGCGGTGGTGTTGTCCGTGAACACCTGCACCACACTTCCCTGGACAACAGGAAGGAATGCCTTCAGTGCAAGTCGGATAGCTCTCAGCTCCAAAAGGTTGATATGGAGCCAAGATTCCGCCGGAGACCAGAGTCTCCTGATCTCCGCCTCCCCCATGTGGCCCCCCATCCCAGGAGGGACGCATCCATCACTACTACGTGCTCCAGGTGGGGTAGGGAGAGGGATCTGCCGCTGACCCAATCGCGGTTCATGAGCCACCACTGCAACTGTTTTGCAGTGCCCTCCGAGATCAAGACATGGTCGGACAGGTTGCCCCAATGCTGGGCCCACTGAAACTTCAGGTCCCACTGCAGAGCCCGCATTCGCCACCTGGCGTGATGCACTAACAGGATGCAGGAGGCCATCAGACCCAGAAGCCGCAGCACCAACCTGACCGAAACCCGGGATAGAGGCTGAAAGATAAGAATTAGAGCCTGAATATCCCGGACCCGCTGCTCCGGAGGATAAGCCCGGAACTGCGCCGAGTCCAGAACCGCCCGATGAAATGGAGCTTCTAGGAGGGACTCAGATGCGACTTCGTCACGTTGATGGAGAACCCCAGCAAATGCAGGAGGTCGGCCGTAGTCTGGAGGTGGGAGATAACCTGCTGGGGCGAGCCCGCCTTCAACAGACAGTCGTCGAGATAGGGGAAGACTGGAACCCCTGATCTGCGCAGATGAGCTGCGACCACCGCCATCACTTTCGTGAACACCCGAGGGGCACTGGTGAGGCCGAAGGGGAGCACCGTGAACTGGAAATGCTCCTGACCCACCGTGAACCGCAGGTAACGCCGGTGGGACGGCAAGACGGGAATATGAAAATAGGCGTCCTGCAAGTCCAACGCTACCATCCAGTCTCCTGGATCCAGGGCAGCCAGAACCTGAGCTAGGGTAAGCATTTTGAACCTCTCCTTCCAGAGGAAGGCGTTGACGCTCCTGAGGTCCAAGATAGGGCGTAGGCCCCCTTTGCCCTTCTTGGGAACCAGAAAGTAGTGGGAATAACAACCATGACCTACTTCTGGACCAGGAATGCGCTCGATGACCCCTTGGCCAAGAGGGCTGCAACTTCCCCCCGTAGAAGATTCAAGTGATCCCCTGACATGCAGTGGCACTGCGGTGGCATGGCTGGAGGGGTCGTCTCGAACAGGAGGGAGTAGCCCCTTCAGACGATTTGCAGCACCCACCTGTCCGACGTGATGGAACGCCAGTGGAGCAGGAGATGGTGAACTCTGCTGCTCACTGGCGTGGGATGGGCCTGAAAGCACGGACTAGGAGGGCTTTGAGGCGGGTGCTGCCGGGGTGGATGTGGACTGACCGGCACATTGACCCCCGGTACCGCCTCAGCGGAATCCACGTCCGCGACCACGTGCAGGTTAGATCTGCGGCCAGTGGCTAGGCGGACGTGAAGGGGCACGCCTTCCTTGGCCACGAAAGGTGGAAGTTACCGGTCGCGGCCCCAAGAGGCGCAAGGACTTGGCCGTAGCCCAGAAGTCCTCGAAGCGCACCAGCGCACTATCTGCCTTCTCGCCAAAAAGGCGAGTGCCATCAAAGGGCATATCCATGAGGGCGCTCTGGACATCCCCTGAGAAAGACGTGGACCGCAGCCAGGCGTGGCGGCAGAGAGCCACCGTGGTTGACATCCCCCTACCCAGCGAGTCCATGGTGTCTAGTCCACATCGAATAGCATGTCGTGCTGCATCCCGCCTGTCGGCAAGAGCCTGGGCGAGCCGCATCCGGGCCTCCTCCGGACACTGGGGCAGCACGTCCTCCACCGTATCCCACAGAGAATGGGAATAACGGTCCAAGAGGCAAGCAGTGTTCAAGGACCGCAGTCCCAAACTAAGGGAAGCGAACAGCTTCTTACCGAACTGCTCTAGCCTCTTGGATTCCCGATCCGGGGGAGCTGACGGGAAGGAGGTTTGGGAAGTAGAGGCCTGGATAACCAGGCTCTCGGGCGTGGGGTGTTGGGACAGAAAACTGGGGTCGGTGGCGCCGGGCGACGTTTCGATCCACAGGAGGTACTGTGGAGGTCTTGGACCAGGTGCCTTTCAGAACGTCCACTAGTGCCTCATTGAACTGCAGCAGAGGCTCCGAGGAGCTTGCTGACGGTTGAAGCACTTCAGTGAGGAGGTTAGTCCTTACGGCCACAGCAGGCAGCTCCAGCCCAAGGGCTTCGGCCGCCTTGCGCAGCACCACTGAAAATGCAGCACCTTCCTCCGAAGCCACAGTCGGAGGAGAGATGAAACCAGTGTCCGGGGAGGTGTCCAGACCACTGGCATCCCCCAGCTCATCTGCCCAGTCCTGAGATAAGTTGGCCTGCATGGCCAGAGGGTCCTCAGACCCCTCCCAGTTGCCCCTGCCATCCGATTCCTGATAAACATGGGGAATAATCGGAGCCGGAGAGTAGATGAAATTATCATCCATCGGCGTCGACTGCGGCGCCAGATGGCGCCGCACCGGCGCCTGGCCCGGACCGGGGCTGAACCGGGGAAGGCGTCGTCCGGAGATGGCGCCGGGGTTGGAACCGGTGCCGGCGGAGGAGGCATCGTGAGGTCGACCGGCACCGACTGAGATCCAGGCCTAGATCCCACAGGAACCTGCAGCGTTGGGACCGAAGTCGACGACGGCGCCGGGGCCGCCGGCTCGCTAGGTCGCCCAGTCAAGCCCGCGGGGCCCGAAGGCGCGCCGGCAGGCGTTGATGGCGGAGCCAGGCCCCTCACGGCCGAGAGGAAGGCACTGATCTCTGCCGGAGTTGCGTCAGTCCCAGGGACCGGAGGGTATGGGGACAGACGCGGCTCCTGCGGCTCCGACGGAACCGCGGGGGTGGTACCACCCAGACCCTCGAACGAGTCGTGCGACCGGCGAGGGGAGCCCGAAGAGTGATGTCGCCTCTTGGACTTCTTACCATGCTTCGACTTACCCAAAGACTTTGACCCCGACGAGCGGTGGTGGTGGCTGCGGCTCCGGCTCCGCGACCGGTCTTTCGACCTCCTCCTGGAACCGGGACCGTGAACGGCGCGGAGCCGAGTGTCGGAGCTCGAGAAGCTTACGGGACCGCTCCCGCCTAGCCTTCGAGGTCAAGGCCTGGCAGTCGATGCACGACTCCGCATCGTGGTCGGCCCCCAGGCAGTAAAGGAACCGGCGGTGGTGATCCGTCACCGACATCAGTCGATGACAGGAGTCACAGGCTTTAAACCCGGGCATCCTACCGGCACCAGTTCGAATCGAGTAGACAAAAGAGTCCAAAAAGTTTTAGTAAAAAGTGACTAAAGGGGTAAGCTCTTTACGGCGCTGTCTGGCACGGAAAAAAGAAGAACGGACGTCAGCGCGCGAGGGCGGCATCTAAGTACTCCGACGACGTCATTCCGGCACACGACGCCGACGACGGACGCGGATCCACAGAGGACACCTAGCGACGCGCAAGGGGTATTGCTGACGAAAAATCTTTCCGGATCCAGCCTGACGCCTGGGGATATTCTAAGGAGAGGAATCTAACTAACGTGTTTCTTTCAGATACCTCTGTCAGGAGGTTCGTCCGGGGTCAACGCCGGCCAGGGAGCCGACCCGCGCCGAACGCAGTAGTGGTGCCATAAGGAGTGGCGCCAGTAGAGGTGAAACAAGGTCAACCGGGGCCGATCCGGATCCAAGCCTGGATCTAAGGAGGGCCTGCAGCGCCGGGGTGGAACTGCCAGCAGCGGAGACCTAGGCCCCTCAACGGAGTCCGCGGGGCCCGAAGGCACGCTGGCAGGGTTGGTCCGCCCAAAGATGGCATGCATCGCCTTGTAGAACGTACGAAGCTGGGCGGGGGTCACTCCGGGTCCCGGAAAGGGAGGGAAGCTCGGATTCGACCCGTCAGGCTCCGCGCGCAGAGCCACGGGAGTGGCCCCACCCGTGTTCCTCGTCGGATCGGCTTACCGACAAGGAGAAGTCAGAGAGCGCCGATGCTTCTATGACTTCTTATGCTTTGACTTACCCTACCCCAAGTGCGAAGACTTCCAATGATTTCGAACAGGAATGGTGGTGGCTCCGCGACCGGTCCCTTGACCTCCCTCTCGACCAGGACCTTGAACGCCGTGGAGCCGACGGTCGGCGTTCAAGCAGCTTTCGGGACCACCCCTGCAAAGTCTTTAGCGCCATCAACGGACAGTCGGAGCACAACTTGGGGTCATGGTCGCGCTCCAGACAAAAGAGGCACACGCGTGCAGATCTGTCACTGACATCTGTCGGGTACAGGAACCGCCGGCCTTGAAGCCAGGCATCCCTCGTGCACCTGTTCGGAGTCAGAGACTCGAAACAAGAAGTCGACAAAAGTCGAGAAAAACTTAGTCAAAAAATGACTGAGGTACCGCTCTTCCCGTATCTGTGATGGCTGGCGCGGAAAAAGAAAGAACTGACGTCAGCGCAAGAGGGCAGTGTCTAAGTAGCTGCTGCGACGTCATCCCAGCGACCATGACGCCGATGATGGATGCGGAGCCGACCAACGCCACCTTCCGATGCGCAGAGGTACTGCTGACGAAAAAACTTTTAGGATCCAGTCTGACGCCTGGGGATCATTCTAAGGTAAGGAATCTATAACTAACGTGTTTCTTTCAGATAGGACATGTATCACTTAACCCTTTCAGTGCTCATGACTGAATGGTTTCGTCATGAGCACCAGTGCTCCTGTGCTCATGACGGAACCATTCAATCATGAGTACAGGGGTACTAAATCCCTCTGCTGCATATAGCGGAGGAATTTCCTTTTTTTTAATTGGCCTCAGGAGTTTCGGGAAGAGCTTCCCCAACCTCCAGAGGCCGTTTTGCATTTTCAATGCAATGACGATCGCGCGTATGGCACGCTGACGTCATTGCATTGAAAAGTAAACTGAAACTTAGTTTCATTGTTTCGGTGCTCGTTAGGCTATCTCAGCCCCCGAGCACCAAAACACTTGGGAGAGGTATCATTGTAAAGGGGAGAATCTCCCCTTTCCAATTGTACCTTCCTCTAGAGGATACCTGCTTGGGGATCACTGTGATCCCTAAGCAGGGATCCACCCACTAGCCACCAGGGAGGGGGGGAGCGGCCCCTTGGGCAAGGGCCTTTGCTCCCCCTCATAAAATTGGTCACGTCCAGTTTTTCTGCACCCCGAGGGGCAGAAAGCACCCTAGACGCCAGGTATTATTTTTTTTATAGGCGAGGGGTGAAGGCTGTCCAGAATGGGCATTCCAATGACCCACACTACCCCCCAAAGAACGCAAGACTTTCTGCCCCCTAAGAGGCAGATGGGGGCAATGGCCCCTGATCTGCCCCCCAGGGGGGGCAGAAAGCCCACTAGGCCACAGGAATTTTCTTTTTTTTATATACGTAGGGGTGGGGGCTGCCCAGAATGGGCATGCCGATGCCCTCACCCAAATAAATTGCTTGTCTTTCTCCCCCCTGGGAGGCAGATAGGGGCAGTAGCTCCTGATCTTCCCCCCAGGGGGGGGGATAAAGCCCACAAAGCACCAGGGATTTATTTCCCTTAACGTTTGGGGTGGGGGCTGCCCAGAATGGGCATGCCAATGCCCTCTCCCCCGAAAACAAATCCCAGTCTTCAGCCCCCCGAGGCAGAGAGGGGCAGTAGCCCCAGGCAGAAGGCCCACAAGGAACCAGGGATTTTTATTTTTATATAAGTAGTGGTGGGGGCTGCCCAGAATGGGCAAGCCAATGCCCCAACCCCCCAAAAATGCTGGTCTTTCTGAACACCCGGGAGGCAGATGGTGCAATAGCCCCTTATCTGCCCCCTGGGGGGGGGGGGGGGGGAGCAGAAAGCACACTAGGAACCAGGCATTTTTTTAATAAGTAAGGGTGGGGAATTTCCAGAATGGGCATGCCATTGCCCTCACCCCCAAAAATATGCCACAGTCTTTCTACCCCCCCCAGAGGCAGGTGGGTCTGTAGCCTTGCAAACCTCAAATTTTGTAAAAATAAAAATACATTTTCCTCACATTTCTGTGGTGGAAAGTTCTGGAATCTGCGCAGATCCACAAACTTCCACTCACCCAGTATTCCCCAAAGTCTTCCGATAAAAATGGTACCTCTCTTGTGTGGGTAGGCCTTGTGCCTGGGATAGGAAATGGCCCAAAACGCAACGTGGACACCACATTTTTACAGTGAAAACTGACCCCTTTTTGCAAAGTGCCTAGCTGGTGATTTTGAACCGCAGCTCTGCCGGCACCTAGGGACACCTAGCAAACCTATAAATTTTTGAAAACTAGACACCCAGGGGAATCCAGGATGGGGTGAATTGTGTGGCTCTCACCAGGTTCTGTTACCCAGAATCCCTTGCAAACCAAAAAAAAAAAACATTTCCCCATATTTCTGTAATGGAAATTTCTGCTATCTGCGTTGGTCCACAAACTTCCACCCCCCCCGCATTCTCCAAAGTCTCTGATAAAAATGGCACCTCACCCGTGTGGGTGGGTCAAGTACCCGCAAAACGTATTAGGGAGACATCAAAATTACCCATCACAAAATGACCTGGTTTTGCAAGGGGGGGGGGCACCTGGGTTTTTGGCACCGGGCTCAGTGGCCATCTAGGGAAACGTTCCAAACCCACACATTTCTGAAAACTAGACACCCTGGGGAGTCCAGTGAGGTATGGCTTGCGTGGATCCCAAACGTATCCCTATTCAAAATCCCCTGCAAACCTCAACTTTAGGTGGAAAAAAAATCAAATTTTCCTCACTTTTCTGTGTGGGAAAGTTGTGGGATCACCGGGCTGACACAAATTTCCTACCAACTAGCGTTCCCCCAGGTCTCCCGATATAAATGGTACCTCACTTGTGTGGGTAGGCATAGTGGCTGCCACAGGAAATGGCCCAAATCGTACTGTGGTGACTGCAAAATTACCTATCATAAAACTACCTGGTTTTTTTGGCCCGGGTTCGTGGCCATCTAGGGAAACCTTCCAAACCCACACCTTTCCAAAAACTAGACACCCTGGGGAGTCAACTGAGGTATGGCAGTCTTTTGGCTGTCTATTTGTCTTGGTGTAATCTCTGTAACATTTTTTGAGAGTCCTTTTGTTTGTAAATATGACTTACAATTGGTATTTACAAATGGTTTAGTTTGAGTACAGTCTGTGGGCTGTCTCTTGTTTTGTTCCAAGTGTTGATTTGTGGGTTAGTTGTTTTTTTGGAGTGTTTATGTGGTTGTGGACTGACATACTTGTGAAGTACTTGTTTCAGTAAGTAAACTATGTTTTTTGTGTGAGAATGGCTTGCTGTAACAAGCAGTGTTGTGTGTTCTGAGTGTATGACCCCCTTCTTGAAAATGTCTGGAATGAGCTCAATTTGTTTGTTGTTGTTATTCTGTTATGCAAGTGTCATCGAAAAAAAATAGGCCTCATAGAAAGGAAGAAAAAACGAAATTGAGTGCTTTGCAATAACTAGGACTAAAATACAAAATGTTACAGCATTCTCCTTAGATACATTGTATTAGATACTAAAAGGCATTCACATTATTTGAGTAATTAGTTGCTGTAAAATAAAAGCGCCTCTTTTGTACCACATTACAAAACGATAGATTTTGACTGGCTTGAAAGGCATGAGTTTTAAAAAGATCAAACCGTGCTCACATTTCAGCACCAGAAAGAGAGCCTTTCTTTTTGCAGCTGTTCAAAGCTGTCTGTACCGAAGGAAGCTGTCTGAACAGCAGAGGTTAGAAATGGTTTGCAAACAGGGGGCGTGGTTTGGACACCGGGGAAGATGGCGGCTTAGCGCACTGCTCCTCCCGTGGTCGTGCAATCTGAAGCAGTTTAAGGAGTTAAAGTCAAGCCATGCAAGCGGAAAATGACTGATTTGGCGATCGGAGTTCAATGCCTGACTCTGGTTCGAGTTTGAGACGCCTCTGCAGCCCTGTCAGTGAGTTCTTGCCGAGTCCCATGGAGGCTGATCCCGAGCGAGACACAGGGTCGTAGGACCCTGCTGGCCACCGGACGGATGCTGACGCTGCCGATGTTACTGCACTACTGGAAGGTCTGTCTTGGTGGGTCGTAGGGACTGCACGCAACAACAGGAGTGAGGGGGACCTTTGCAGGATTGAATAAGGTGGTGCTTCCCCGACAGGAGAGGTAACGCGGATACGCAAGATGGCGGCGACGGGAATCCTTGGAGTCCCGGTTTCGGAGCGCGAATCGGCTTCACCGAGGCTTAACTGAGGAAAGGTCAGTGCGAGATCGCTGTTGGCGCATATAAGCGGGGAGCACCTTGGGACCTGTAGCTTTCACCACCAATGTGCCGGGTTGGCCGTGATTCACCGATGTATGAAAGGGCATAAAATGGCGGCGGCAGGGTTCCCCGGAGCCCCTGTGCATTCGTGAGGCTGCGAGGACTGCTGTGTTGAGGAAGAGGTCAGCGTGGACTACAGATGTGGTACAAGACGGGCGAAGTAATGCTGCACATGGCACATAAGAGTGCAATTATGATTTAGTCGGCTGCGCAGGTCTGCTCTCTCACGGAATAGCGGTAGCGGTGGTAGATAGTGGGCTCCTTTGAGGCGCTGTACCTAGCGGCAGGATGTTGGGAGTTCACTTATGCGTGGAGCATGAATGGAGCATAAGGAGCATAACAGACACAAATGAGCATGGAATATGAATGTCGGCATAAGGAGCACGATGAACATAATAAGCACTAATGAAGGCTGGGAGTGCTGATGATGCAGGGGGCTTCCTGATTGCACGTGCACCGACTGTGTAGCTAATGCCTGAGCAGCACATGGAAGCAGTAAGCTAAGAGGAGGCGTGATTGACTCGGATTTGTCGCGGATTTGCCGCTCCATCTGTGCGTTGGCTGGCCTCAAACGGGATGCTGTTGTATGCTGAGGTATGCTCTAAGGTTTTGGATTCCTACCCACACTGCTTCTGGGGAGAGAGACCACATTGAAGGACTCTTGCCGAGGTGAATGTCTTTGGGATTTGTAATTGAGCTTAGCAGCTTCTACGTGCGATCACAAGATGGGGGACAAAGAAACAAACAAAGAAACAAAGAATCTGAAAAGACTCAAAGCGGAGCCACCTAATCCGATCTCACCTGTCAAGGGTAAAAAGGATGTGACGGACACGATGGACATAATACTAAATAGATTGGATGAGGTGAGAGAGATTGCGAAGTCTACAAAAGAAGAAATTGTAGCAATCCGCAAAGACATCAGAGACACTAATGCCAGATTGACGGAGTCGGAATCGAGAATCAGCCGCCTCGAGGATTCGGAGACCAAGACGTGTAGCTCCTTGAAACAACTACATATTTCCACAGAGCAGATGTCAAGGAAGTTGTCGGAATTGGAAGACAGAAATCGGAGGGGGAACCTACGCATTTTTGGGATACCGGAGGGGTCAGAAGAAACGTACGGGTCCTGTGTCCCATTTTTGGAGACATGGTTCTCGCAGGCAACTAATCTTAACTTTCATCACCCACTGGAATTTGATAGAGCTCATAGGGTTCCGATGATTAATGTTGATAATCCCAATGGGAGGTGACCTAGCGTCAGCTTTAATTGTATAAGTTAGTTGTTGCCTGGATAGGCTCGGTTGCTTAATGGGCGCTCAGGTTTGGGCTGTTTAGACGTTGGGTTAATTCCCGAATTGCCTACACTAATGCGATTTGTGACCATGGGAGGGACACTAGTCTTTCCGTGTCACCATGCCTACTAGTTTATCTCGGGGTGGAGGGGTGGGGGAGGGTGGTTGGGAGGGTGAGGGGGAGGTGGGAGGATGGGAGAGGGAGATTGGGGGGGGGTGCGTGTTTGTTTTCTGTGTTAATTTTTATTTATGTTGTTGCTTACGTCATGTTCCAGCGCATACCAGGTCCATTTTATTGCCAATGCCTATGTCGATTGCACTGCCGCGATACTACTTATGTTTCTGTCATGTTCCAATGCACTCCAGACTCAGACTCTTTCTACTGCCACTGTCTACGCTGGGGTGGCTGTCACGATCCTGATAGTGTTTATGTCCAGTTGCAATGCATACCAGGTCTAGTATCATTCTCCTGTTATTGCCCTTGTCGATTGTACTTCTATCTTCATGCCAGTGCTGTGAGAGTTGGGGCGTTTTTGGCGAGAGTGAGGGAGGACCGAGTAAACACTTTTAAGGGTAGTTTGTTAACAATCCACCATGTTGGCTCTTGATTAGTTATGTCATTATCCGCTATTGATACTCCTATAGGCGTAACGAGAATGAATAACTTGAAAATACTCTCTCTCAACGTCAAGGGTCTCAATCAGCCAGTTAAGCGCCAGAAGGTCCTGGAGTATTTACGTAGGCAAAAAGGTGATATTGTGTTGTTGCAGGAATCTAAACTTGAAGCCTCACAATTTCATACTCTCAGGAATAAATTCTTTGTTGAGGTTGCAGGGTCTGAGGCGATAGGAAAGAAAAATGGGGTCCTGACATTGATTGCAAAAAAATCTAACGTAGATTTGCTCTCCTCCGACTTGGACTCAAAAGGGCGATGGGTTACGACCAAGCTGACTAAAGACGACACTGAATTTTATGTGACAAATGTTTATGCCCCTAATACCTGCGACCTAACCTCTTGTATTTCCTTGTCCATCTCCAATGTTAAATCTTCTACTCGACAATCAATCTGGAGGTTTAATGAGGAGGTCCTTGATAAAGAACAACATAAGGTAGAGATAGAGTCCGCGATTAGAGAATATTTAGAACATAATGGTAGAGGAGATACTACTGATCTGATTCGTTGGGAGGCGCTAAAGAGTACAATAAGAGGGGTTGTTATTAAAATAAAATCTGTTATCAACAAGGAACACAATAAAGCTCTGGAGACTTTAGAAAAAGAAATTGCCGCGCTAGAGAAGAAACACCTGTCTGATAGGAAAGAGGACACAATGAATAAACTAGCAAATAAGAAGTATGAATATAACAAAATAGTAAGTGAGAGAGCAGGGATTTGGTTGACTAAGAGGAAGCAATTCAAACTCTGTGCATCCAACAAGGCAGGGAAGAGCCTCGCGGCATACCTCAAATTTAAAATACAAAAAAATACGATAATTTCCATCAAAGATCAGGGGGGAACAGCACACTCTGACCCGGTCAAGATAGCGGAAGTATTCAAACAATTTTATGAGCAACTTTATGCCAAGAATACGGAAGTAGTCGATTCCAAAATAGTCGGTTACTTGGATGGCTGCAATCTTCCCTCCCTCTCCACTGTAGATCGTGATGGCCTTAACGGTCCCATCACACTCCAGGAAGTCGAGATGGTCATTAAATCGTTAAAATGCGGTAAGGCACCCGGACCGGACGGGTTCACTGCTAGATTCTACAAAAGCTTTTCCCCACTATTATCACAACCACTCTTACACCTATTCCAAGAAATCAGTACTGTGGGGGAAGTGAGAGGAACGTTGTCGGAAGCCATCATTGCGGTACTGCCAAAGGAGGGAAAAGATCCGGCGCTACCAAAGAATTATAGGCCTATCTCCCTCATTAATCTTGACTGTAAGCTTCTAGCCATGATTTTGGCTAATCGGCTTCAAAAGGTCCTGTCCAAATTGATACATGCCTCACAGGCGGGGTTTTTAAAGCATAGACTGTCTAGCGATAATACCAGAATACTGGCGCATGTACTTGAAAGGTCAAGACTGTTATCTACCCCCACTGTTGCAATCACGCTTGACGCCGAGAAGGCATTCGACAGAGTCGATTGGAACTATTTGAATGCAGTCCTAAATAAGTTCAACCTGGGTCAAACTTTTATAAAGATGGTGAGGTCTCTCTACTCCTGTCCCTCTGCGAGAGTTAGGGCTGGCGGCTCATTTTCCTCCTCGTTTCACTTACACCAAGGCACCAGACAAGGCTGTCCTCTCTCACCCTCACTGTTTTTATTGGCCATTGAACCCTTTCTCTATCAATTGAGAAATAACGATGGTATTGCTGGTATCCCATTTGAAGACTGTATAATAAAGTTGACCGCATATGCGGATGATGTTTTATTAGTCTCAGAAAGGGCGGAAGAAGCTATACCGGCTCTCCTTTCTACCATTGACGATTTCTCCAGGGTGTCAGGATACAAGCTGAATAAAGAAAAAACAGAGGTTAAATTGTTGAATAATTTGGGTAATAGAGAGATTATGGGGGACTCAGGTTTGACGTGGCAGCCAGGCTGCTTTAAATACTTTAAATACTCGAGCGACCCTTGGCTTAAGACCCAGGTTCCACGACTTATGAGGTCGGGTCACTTTGTCTCTAAAATCTATAAATTACTCCTCCCTACCCCAAGGAAGGCATACAAGAAAAATGAATCCAAGTGGGAATCTGAGCCTAACTCTACTGGTTTGATATTTGACTGGGACTTGATACATGCTGCTGCCCTAACGAATAAGATTTCCCCGATTCTGGCCCAAACCAAATACATGCTCCTTAACAGGACATACTGGACGCCAGAAAAACTCCATCGACTGCATCTGAGGGATAGCCCCCTATGTTGGAACTGTAATTCAGCGGTGGGTGACTTAGCTCATATGCTCTTTGGGTGCTCTGCGCTAGGACTGTTTTGGGGGAAAGTGTTTGACTGCATAGATCATATTTTTAAGATCAAATCTAAGAGGGAGTTTGTCTATGTTCTATTGGGGGTGCTGGATCACGAGCTTCATAATGACAATGACCGTCAGTTGTTAGATATTCTGCTTACTCTAGCTTGCAAGGTGGTACTATGTAAATGGAAGAGCGCCTCTGAGGTCTCATTCAGGGTTTGGCAGGAATGGCTCTCGTTTCTAAGAGAAGCTGATAATCCAGCTCTACACTCATCCCCGTGGTGCGCTCCCAATAGGAGGCTCTGGAAATCCCTGGACAGTTCTTCGTTCTCATTTGACCCGCCCTGAGGGGAAGAGACAGAATTATGTCTGCTAGGCTATAGAGTACAGGGCGTGGCGGACTCTGAAGGTACCACACATGATATAGGGCATTGGCTGATATGGCGCTCACTCACCATAGCGCAATCGGAGTCTGGGGGCCGATATGGGGTTCATGACATATCTTAGTTTAATTCAATTTCATTTATTTTCATTTCATTTAATTTAATTTAATTTCATTTAGTTTCAGTTTCAGTAGTTTCAGTTTCACTACAAGTTCGTCCATGTTATTCGGACGTAAGGTCAGAATTATAGTCCTGACGTACGGATCTTATTACTATGTATATAGGAATATGACTCCATATATGTCTGTGTTGGGGGCGACTCCCCTATCGATTTGCCAGTTCTCAGGGGCTCGGGGATTGCATATGTCATTTATTGTCATTTATTGTATGTCTTTGTCATCTCTTTATTTCTTTCTCAATAAAAAAGATTTGAAATTAAAAAAAAGAAATGGTTTGCAAACTTTTTCAGGACATTACAATACAGTAAAAGGGGGTTCTCCTGAAAAAGGTTAAGAAGTTGACACCTGCTGGTCGCAAAAAGCACAGCTGAGTAAATAACACATGGCTATTCCTGGCCACAAGCCACAGAGGAAAATGCTGGGTCAACTAGATCTTAAGAGAGTGCAACATTGTATGAAGACACGTTCATTAAAGGCTACTGATTTTGAAAAGTTAGATTTACAGTTTTATTATTTTGGATAAAATAGAAAGGATTAAAAGTGTAGGTCTTTCTTTCTTGTTGCTTTTTACATAAGTACATCTGTGGATCTGATGGTAAAATAATTACTGCCCTTTAAAAAGTGGCGCAGGCTATTTCATGTTTCAGTAAAGATTCTGTGCTTAGTGTTATAAATAAATGCATTTAAAGGCGAAAGGAAAGGAATAAAGCTTGCTTTTCATATGTGGAACGATCAAAAGGGGTTAGTGATCATTATTCAGGAAAGATGACTACAAGAAAAAAATTGTTAAAAGCCACTGCATTAAAATCGTTTTTACACTAACAGGATTGTTCTAATGTCTAATACCACTATTGTGAAAACTCAATAATATTTAGCACTGTAGAAAATGACTGTGCACGTTGTGGGTTTAAATTTCAATGTTTAGATGGTTAAATACTGTCCATCAGAATTTAAAAGGCGACTATTAGTTTTTCTAACAATGACAACATTATTGAATCTTAGGGACAAACTTAATGATTCCTAGTATGGCCTGTTGGCTGCAGTCTCAAATACATTTACAAAGTTATGCAAAGAGTACACAGACATGTGAATTACATTACAAGCCTTTATGCAATTTTTCTTGTACAAGAATTCTGGGCACATTATGGCATTATGAAAACTTTAGTTCTTTAGGTGCTAGAACACGCAGTGCACAAGAAATAAATAATAATATGGAATATAAGTCATATCCTACCTTCTAAAATGTCAGCACACAGGCACTGAGCAGGAATGTTTTTCAACCATGCTTCTCGAGCGAGCGTTACTTTGAGTTGTGATAGCTACGTGGGAATAGCCCTTGCACAGAGATGGGACAGCTGGTTTAAGGGTCAGGGGTCGAGTTCTACATTTAGCAGCCTAGCAGGGCTAAGGGCAAGGTTTGCTTAGGCACTTCGACCTCTGAAAAGATTCTGAAAGAAGAGATGACAGCGCAGAGAGAGAAAGAGAAGCTTTGCTTATTTTTTTTGACAAAAGACCAAGCAAGTTTTGCGCAGTCATAGGAAGAGAAGGAAAGGCAGTAACGTATGTGCGCCCTGTGTAGAGCATAGCTCTGCCATGTATATAAAAATAATGGTTTTAGCTTAAAGATTACTGTGCAAGGGCTGAGATAAGGAGGCAATGGGATTTAGTTTGCATTCATGCGCCCTCATGTTAAAATAGTACAATTGCCAAGGAAATTGGTAGTTGGTTATTAATGCTTTCTAAGTTAACTCAATGTGCTTGTGTTAGGCTGAACAAGAACATAGCCACTTTCTAAAGTGCTATTTTCAAACACAATCCTTCCTAACAGATGGGTTATTAAATTCTGAGTTCAGGGATGGCAGACTCTATATGTCCAGCTTGCCGTTATGGAAATATGTAGGTAAACGTTACATAGCATTCCCATGTTATTCTGAGGCCAAGATAGCCTTTCAATAGTGAAAAACGAAATTGAAATTGACAGTATTTCACTATCAGGACATGTTACCCACACTAGTACATGTCCTACCTTTTACATACACTGCACCCTGCCCAGGGGTGTACTTGGGGCCTACCATAGGGGTGTCCAATGTGTGAGAAAAGGGAAGTGTCAGGCCTGGCATGTGTGTACACTGGCCAGGACAATGTGACAGTTCACAGACAGGGGCACTGTGGTGGCAGGCCTGAGACACCATTTTAGGACTACTTATGTGGGTGGCACAATCAGTGCTGCAGGCCCACTAGTAGCATTTGAATCACCAGCCCTGATATACTCGGTGCACTTTACTGGAACATACTGGTAAGACAAATAAGCCAATCATAGATAATTAATTATAACAGCAATTTACAGAGAGGGCATATGCACTTTTAGCATTGATTAGCGGTGGTAAAGTGCCCAGAGTCCTATTGCCAACAACAATAGGTAAGGAAAAATAAAGGGGGAAGAAGAAAAAAAAGTTTGGGGATAACCCTGCAAAAAGGGCCATTTCCAACACTTTGTATACCAAAATGTATAAAGTGGTACAGTTCAATATATTGGATATGGCCTGCTTGATATGGATTCCCCTAGCTATTTACCTCCTATAAGTCTTTCGACAGAAGGTCACCTGTATAGGTTTCCTACTGTCGAAATGGGGGAAAGGAGGTTAGCTCCTGGGCAAATTAAGGGTAAGCAAATTTGTTTTCTCTCTCTTTTTCTCACTCTCTTTTGCGCCTGTCTAAGCTGTCTAGGAATGGCCATGAGACCTTTAATTGGCTATTCAATAAAACTTTTAAAATTAATGTTAGCATTAATAAAATGAATAAATAAATACGTCATGTTACTGCCCATCCTGTCTGATGAAATTATGAAAGGATGAGTAGTCTAGGTTGCTATTACCTTATTTGACCTTTAAGGGGGACTATATGCTATTCTCATGCTATATACAGTTGTGTAAGGGCATTGCTAGTCTCTTATTAGTTAATCTGTGTAAATAAGCTGACAGCCCTTATTAGAGCTGGTGAATGTTTTTTTTTCTTTGAATATTATGTTGCATAGTCCAGATCGTGAAAAGTAGAATGCACGAGGTTCATAATGTCAGGAAAGATGCACATGTGATCCTCAGCAAACATTGTTGAAGGAAAATATTGTTTTATAGGAGTTTGTTTGTTACAACATGTTCTGCTGGAGAAATGTATGTACCCACTATGTTGAAGTTTTTTTTTAGTTATTTATGTAATAAGAATCCATGTTAAAATAGCAGTTTTAGATTTTCCCGCTGCACCTATAACATGAGAGCATAGTCCTAAGCGTACAATGTAGGTGTTTTTACGTAAGAAAAATAATTTTAGAAGTGTCTGCAGTCCTGTACAAGTAGTGAAAGGTTATGCCTTATGAAACACAAGCTTGTTAAGACAAGAAGCACAAAAGAATGCTTGTTCTAAAACTTCCCTTTCTTGGGGTTATTCAGATGAATAATATAGGAATACACAAATGTAAGGATTTAGACTATGTCTGTATTGTTTTTCTTTTTTCCCTCAGAATTTAGTATATAAAAACAGACTTACTTGGCTGCTTCAAATAGTGTAACGTTTTACTCTGGTCAGTTCATCAAAAAGTTTCTTTTATACTCGCTAATAGGTCCAGGGTGTTTTTTACTCTCAGATAGATTAAATGGTTCTTGGGTGCCTTGCTAATATCCCCATTAGACTAAGAAAGTATTCTGAGACTATCCTCTCTGTTGATAGATTTTTTGTATGCCTTGTCTAAAGATTTATTGTTCTGTCCACCAATAGATATTCGCTGCCTTACAACCATTGCCAGAGGGGCCCGGACATCAGATCCAGTCTGGGGAGTCAGCACCAGTCCAGCTTGAAGCCAGGGTAAAGGGAACCAGCACAGGCATTGCTGGCAAATAGTACCTCAGTGAAGGTAGAAGGCCGGAAGCACTGGGTCATGAAGTGTGTACCCCAGCCACTGTCTTGGGCGAAAGACGGGGTCACAAATCAGAATGGAGAAATTGTGAATGCAGTTTTTGATGCCCAGCTGAGAGAGTCACAGACCGACAAGGACGGCAAGGAGGCTTTTGCTTGAGGTGACCCCCTTTGAAACAAGGGTTGCTTCAGATATCCCAACATCAAGCCTTTGAGTCCTAGTCTCCAAGTGAATGCAAGTCTGCACCTCTGTTTGTTGATGAAGAGATACCTGGGCATACTGGGTACAATCTGTGGCCCTAACAAAAGAGTAGTGCGTCAGCAGAGCAACACAGGAGTTAGGGAAGGACTTGAGTTCAGGGTACAGGTGCTGTGCCTTTGGTGCCTGTTAGATTAAAGTGAAGAAAACTGGTACACTGCCTGAGACACTGGACAGGATCGTTGAGGGCATTTGCCCCGGAGGGTGATTGCCCTATCCTGAGAGAAGAAACTTTTCCCTTAAAATTGGGCCGTGATTGTTTTCTTGAGTTGCAAGTTGTGCAGCTCCACCGTTGGATAAACAATAGGAGCCTGCCTGTGAGGCTCAGACGGACACAGGGAGAAGACTCCCCTCTGACTGGTTGTACAGCGGCTTCAATTCCCCCAAGGACTTTTTGTTAGTAATGTACCTGTTTGGTCGTCCCTTTTTTGAGGAGGCGCAGCCCTTTGCGGCTCCTTGTCCTAATTCCCATGGACCCGTGTGGTCCCCTGAAGTGAAGATTGTTTTCGTGACAATATGTCTAATTGCTTTAATATTTGCATTAGGAATGTTTATTCTGCAAGAGAAACGTTTTGTTGAACAGTTGATAAATTCTTCTTTGCCCTCTTCCTGAGCGTTTTAATTGGTACTCTAGCCCTCATGAAAAGAACATTGGAAAGGTCTATTAAAAATACATAGGAGCCCTAAAATATAGAATTGGACTGGATGGTTTTGGGATTTGACTTCTGCTTGGGGATGGAAAATATTGATAGTTCTGTTTGTAATAATAGCCATTATTTTCTCCTGCTATCTGTGTGTTCATTATGACCCAATGCTCTGTTCCCTTTGTGCTCCTGGCTATACCTTATATATGCCCGCTTAACAATGTTTAGAATGTAAATACCCACCTAGCAATGGATCAAGATATTAATTTATGAGAATTAATGTCCGAAATATTTCTTATATTCCTTCTAGATCATAGCGGATGTCTTCAGCTAATGCTAAAACGGCCATCTGTCGAAAGTAGCTGCAATGGCTGTTAGCATCAGCTGAAGCCATTTTGTTTGTGGCAGCCATTTTAGTTAGCCATGTGCTCGCCATGTGCTTGCTCCCTCTTCACTGTTGACTGCCCTTGTAGTCTGCTTGTGTCATGTGATATAGTTAACTCCTTCAGCACTGAGCCAGAGTCTTGCACATGCTCAGAAAGACCTGTAGCTGCCAGAATGCACCTGCTCTTAGTGTATAACTGTCAGGCTGTTTTTACTGATGTATGGAGAAATATCTCCCCTCCCACTTTGTTGAGCAAGCAATTATTGTATACCCATATTAGTCAATAACTATTCTTGTATGTGCCAGTACCTCCCCTTGGTCTCATGCTGACTATGCAACAAATGTATATATAAGACCCATGTTCTCTGTACTCCTTAGACTGTCTCATTACAGTGGCCTGAGGGTACCGTATTGACGCAGTCTCCCTCATGTGAGGTCAGTCTCCCTCATGTGAGGTCAGTCTCCCTCATGTGAGGTTAATAAACTTGTGTTTTACTATTCCAACTTCCGTACCAATCTCTTCTTTGTTGGTTTAAGGACCAGGTGCATCAGTGAACCCCTTAAAGGGTTTTTGATTTCTATAGTGTGAGTGGGGGAGGGGCTGCAGGGGCAGCAGTAGCAGCAGGAAAAACCAGCAAGGATTAAGCTTCAATTAAGCTTAATGAAAAATAAAGTAAACATCAAGTAAGCCTACTTAAAAATAAGCAGCTCAAGTGTGCTAAAAAAAGTGATTTTTTCAGCTAAATTTGTGGTTTGCAGGGGATTTTTGGTAGGGAAACGTTGAGGGATCCACGCAACCCATACCTCACTGGACTCCCCAGGGTATCTAGTTTTCAGAAATGTGAGGGTTTGGTAGGCTTCCCTAGATGGCCTCTGAGCCAGGGGCCAAAAACCCAGGTGACCCCCACCCCCTGCAAAAGCAGGTCGTTTTATGAGAGTTAATTTTGAAGTCTCCATAATGCGTTTAGGGCCCTTGCCTGTTGAGGGGACTTGACTCACCCACACGAGTGAGGTACCATGTTTATTGCAAGACCTGGGTGAACGTTGGGTGGAGGGAAAATTATGTCAGCCCAGTGATCCTACAAATTTCCCACACCAAAAATTTAGAAACATTTGTTTTTTTCAGCAAAATTTGCAGGGGATTTTGGGTAGAAAACATTGGGGAGTACATGGAAGCCATACCTCCCTGGACTCCGCGGGTGTCTAGTTTCCAGAAATGTGTGGGTTTGGTAGGTTTCCCTAGATGGCTGCCGACCCTGGGACTGCGTTGTTGGTGCCATGCTCGGCGGCCATCAGGGGGAAACCTAGCAAACGCAGACATTTCTGAAAACTAGACACCCGGAGAGTTCAGGAAGGTATGGCTTGCATGGATCCCCGTAATGTTTTCCTACCAAGAATCCCCTGCAAACCTCAAAATTAGCTAAAAATAAATCACATTTTCCCTACATTTTTGTGTGGGATCACCGCGCTGGCAAATATGTCCTACCACCCAGTGTTCCCTTTGGTCTTCCGATAAAAATGATACCTCACTTTTGTGAGTGTCCAACGCAGAGTCGCATAAAAACTTATAAAAAATATATATATATATATATAGCGCTTAGAGTTTTCGGTGCTATACCCTCAATGTCGCAGGCACTTGGCCCACCCACACAAGTAAGGTATCATTTTACTCAAGAGACTTAGGTGAACGCTAAGTGGTAGGACATTTGTGCTGGCGTGGTGATTCCACACAAAAAGTGTGGGAAAAGTGATTTTGTTCAGCTAATTTTGAGCTTTGCAGGCAATTCTGTGTGGGAAAACGTTAGGGGATCCACGCAAGCCATACCTAATTTGGCTCCCCAGGGAGTCTAGTTTTGAGAAATGTGTGGGGTTGGTAGTTTTCCCTAGATGGCCGCGAGCCCCAGGTAGTTTTATGAAGGGTAATTTTGAAGTCACCACAGTATGATTTAGGCCATTTCCTGTTGCAGCCACTATGCCTACCAACACAAGTGAGGTATCATTTTTATCGGGAGACCTGGGGGAACGCTAGGTGGTAGGAAATTTGTGTCAGCCCGGTGATCCCATAACTTTCCCACACAGAAAAGTGAGGAAAATGTGATTTTGTTTTCAGCTAAATTTGAGGTTTTCAGGGGATTCTGGGTAGGGAAACGTTGGGGGATCCACATAAGCCATACTTCACTGGACTCCCCAGGGTGTCTAGTTTTCAGAAATGTGTGGGTTTGGAACGTTTCCCTAGATGGCCGCTGAGCCCGGGGCTAAAAACCCTGGTGCCCCCCTTGCAAACCAGGTCGTTTTGTGATAGGTAATTTTGATGTCAATACGTTTTGGGCCCTTGCCTGTCGCGTGTACTTGACCCACCCACATGAGCGAGGTACCATTTTTGTCCACGTTGCGTTTTGCGCCATTTCCTGTTGTGGGCACTAAGTCTGCTCACACAATTGAGGTACTATTTTTATTGGAAGACTGTCGCGGGCTCTAGGCCTTCCCACACAAGTGAGGTACCATTGCTATCGGGATACTTAGCAGAACACAGCATTATAGAGCAACTGTTATTACCTATTGACATCAGATGCATTTCTGCCTTCCTAATGTAAGACAATGTGTAAAAAATATGTCTCTTTGAAAAATGTCCTATTATTCACATGCTAGTATGGGTACAGACGCTTTCTTCTGCAGCACTTTTTTCCCTTTCTCCCCCCCCCGCCCCCCCAAAAAAAATGTAGCTGTAGTTTGCCTAATTTCTGTGTCTCCTGCAGGGGAATCAACAAACCCTGGGTGCCTTTAAAATCCCCATGATGTTGGAAAAAAGGGACGCAAAGTTGGCGTGGATACCTTATGTGGTCAAAATGTTACCAGGGCCTAAGCGCAAACTACCCCAAATAGCCAAAAAAGGCTTAGCACAGGGGGGGAAATGCCTAGCAGCGAAGGGGTTAAAAGTGTATGTCCATCTTTTTAATTCAAAAGGCAGCCTGCACTGTGGGTTTTTAGGGCCTAACAGAGGGGTGACATATGGAATAAAAAGGGAGTTTGAGCATTGGTGAAGGGGTTAACTTGCCAGTCAAATTGGCAGTTTACCACTGCTAACAGGCTGCAGCGGCAGGCCTGAGATATGCTATAAAGGGCTACTTAAGTGGGTGGCACAATAAATGCTCCAAGCCCATTACTAGCATTTAATTTACCAGCTCTAGGCATATGGTATACCACTTTACTAGGGAAATAAGTAAATTAAATATGCCAATCAGTTATTAGCTAATTACACGTGTTTAAGGGAGTGAGCACAAGAACTTTAGCACCTGTTAGCAGTAGTAAAGCGCACATAGTCCTAAAGCGAACAAAAACGAACTCAGCAAAAATTAGGAGGCGTGCAGGCAAAAAGTTTCGGGGGGGGGGGGGAGGGGCAAACCTGCAGAGTAGGCAGAGTCCAACACTTAGGCATTCTTCCAACAAATACTTGTTGGAACCAACAAGCCTCTAAAGCGAACTCCGTCCAGAAATCAATAAATTCATTAATAAAAAATTTGACATGAGCATGTCCCATGACCTGCTTACTGCATGTATAGGCATTCAAGCAAGAATGTACTTACTGGGCTTGATAAATCAAATGTAATGCTATTAGATATACTCACAATTCTGCGAACTAAAACCATCCTCACCGAATGGAAGCTAATCAAGCCATTAAATAATGACATTTGGTAGGAATATTTAGGTTTCCGGTGCAGTGCAGATAATATATTCTTTCACCAATCAATGCTCATTACTCATGATAGAAACACATGGAATTAACTGAGCACCTACCTTCAGAAGAACCAACCACCATCAACAGCATTTGTTTTTTAAACATTTTGAACAATTTCCCTTGCTTTTAATGGAGATCCATAGCTCACCTTTGATATTCATACAAGTGTCCTCTTTCTCAACTCTTAAACTTTCTTAAATTACTATTTTGTATTTTTATATCCTCTTCTATAGGCAAAACATCCCTCCAACTAGGTCTTGCCATGATGCACTAAGGTAGGAGGGGCCAGTTGTATAATATTTAAATCACTTATAATTGTTTTTCTAAGGTTCAATGATAAATCCATAATTCTAAAGACAAGCCACTTGTACAAGTATAGTTGATCCATATGTATGTGTATATACATGCATTCTTATTCACTAGTGCCAAACACAATTGTGATACATTAAACATCAGGGTTGATACTTTATACAACTACAAGCTACTGTCTTCTTTTCTTGAAATCAATACAAACGTTTGAATGATAAAAGAAAATACCAATCATTTTAAAGAAAGGATCTGTAACAAATAATCATTTTTAAATTTAAACTTTACTGTACAATGATACATTTGACAATGATGTGTATACACAATAAATGGGTCATTTGTGGCAAAAGGACAAATAATTTCAGTGCTTCTCTGATGCATACAAGTGCATTAACATTCACATTCTATAGAGAATCAAATTGGATTAAAAAAGAGAAGCCAAAATTCTCGAAGTTTTACAACCAAAAATACATCTTTTGATTATAGTCTGTTTTGGATTTGTGAAGTTTATTTTTAAGGTACTGATGCTACCTAAGTTTAAGTTCTTTGTAAAGGACTATATATTATTTACAAAAATAGTTTCTTTAAAATAATATTTTCTATTAGTCTTTCCACATCAGTCAGGGAGTTTACATGAATATGACATGGCCCATTTGAATGCATATAATTCTTTGTTATACAATGCTGAATACCATGTTTAAATAAATATTATCAGATAAAACTAGTTTTAAACAGTAGGAACACTGAAGAATGCTTGCAAGCATACGATAATACAGGGAAGCCTGTCAAAAAGCTAATCAATAAATATGGTACAACATGTACAATCCTCAGTTTTCTGAGATATATGGAATATAAAACCAGTTCATATGGAGTGCAGGTCACTTTGGCTTCCCCTTAAACATTCATAAACAGTTACAGAAAATGTATATTCCCTCAGTGCATGATCATAAGCATTTTCATTTACAAATAAACAATGTTAATTTATAATGGTCTATATTCCTATATAGAAAGTTGACTATCTTTCCAATTGTATTCCAGTTTTTCTAATAAAAATTAAAATAAGCATGCATAAGTTGCCCACAAAGTCCTCGAAAGTGCTATCCCTTAAACAATTGTTGTATGTGGATTTGCAGTTGTACTGTTTACAACACCCGTTCTATAAGATCCTCATTGCGTTCACCTCCGTTTCAGAAAAAATGGTTCAGGTGTGTCAAAAGCTAATCTTTATGAATGGCTACTTGACAAACATTCACACTTGACTTCTTACAGGTGAATGTAAACAATAGCATGTTTTTCCATGTGTTACAGGCTTGGTATTCTCAGAACTACAGGCCTGATCTAATTTTTTGCATATGGCCCGTCCTCTGCCAGGTCAAAGAAAACGAATCAGTCACCCTGACATTAACAGGAACCTCTGTCACAATGGTTCTTGCTAATGCATTGTAACTTTGAAGGAATTCTCTGTCAAACATGACAAAGCCCCATGTCAAAGTTACATTTATTTTGTTTATTTTCAAAAATCCATTCCAACACAGGATTTTCTTTTAAAAAAAAAAAACAATTCCCCTCGCCATGGGAATTTCCTTCAATGGTGAGGGGGCATTGTGCACTTTTCAGTGCCTCTTAATGCCATATTTTCCCTTGTGGTGATGGGCACTAAAACACTGCTGAAGTTCGCTCATCTAAATTAGGCATTCGTACATAAAGCTAACCTTCCGACACCCCTCATTTTGTGAAGCCATCGGAGCAGTCTGACTACGGCAGAGTAGTCTGTCATCATCAAACTGTGGTCTGCCTGAATTTAAATCGGGTGGGCAGACTATAGTCTTGGTGGGGAGGGAACTTCCGTCCTTGTAACGGACTACCTTCTAAGCCAAGATTAAACCAGGCCCTAAGTTACATTCATCTCTCTATGGAGAAATCATTAAACCAAAACAAAATATTGTGAGTCAACGTTTTCATATTAACTTCAACAAAGTTATAAACTGTGACGGAGGCCTTGCTGAACTTTACGTCGTAACTTCTCCATTACTTGCTGGTTGAGATGCAGCTGACAAGGTCTGGGTTGGTGCCACTTCTATCTCAGATTCACGAAAAGAGATCACTGCATCACCACTGACATTTATTAAACATTGGGCCTGCAAAGCAAAAAGATTAAGGAGATGTTAGTATTAAGAGAAAGTACTTTTACCTAATCCACAGTTGCATTTCCTTCTGGCTGTTACTTATCCTTTTAATTGTCTGTGAGTCTTTTTCTGACTAAAACGTTTGGCCTAATAATACGTGACACTTGCGTTTAATGTTTGTTTTGTAATGACATTGTTCCTAAAGAACTCCAGAGGAAGCTTTTATATACTTTCAAAGCTCTTCCTGCTTGCACACTGGACTTCATTCACTCATGAGTCTTTTCATTGTTAATGTAACCATATTTGTTATGACACTTCTGATGACAATAGGTCAGAAGGGGCATAATTATTATTCAATTAGGGGGATAGTTCTATGGTTACGGTGGACGGTAGCATTATACAACATTTTGTAGTGTTGACCTGTGATTTGCTGACGTTTTTATACATTTGCTCACCTCACACTGGCTGCCTGTGGAATTTCCTTTGCTTTCTATTGTGAAATTTGCTACAAAAACCCTTGAATTTGTGGGTGAGCCAGACCTTTTTGAGTCTCTACTAGGAGGATGTTGCCGATTTCTTGATCGCTTTGCTGACCATTCTGGAGTTGGACTATTATTCCGATTTTGCTTAATGCTGCATCTCTTTAAACTCTGGAACCATCATTGATTTGTAGGTCTTTTGACTGATGCATTGAGATTGCTATATTTTCACCTTTGTGTATTGCACTTTAATATTTTAATAAAACTTTAAGGTTTTACTATATTACTGATCCTAAACTCCTTTTTGAAGTTAGTCTTAATTATTGATTGTATTTTGAAAGGCTGTTTGAACCTTTTCACTAAGGGCACATTGCCTCATCTAGTCTTGTGGACAACACCGCCCCGACCCCATGTGATTTTCCTCTCTATCCTGGCACTGATAGGTCTAACAAAAAAGCAAGCATCAGCAATGATTTTACCGACAAGCGATGGGCCTTCCTCTCACGTCTTTATGATAATGCAATTCTCTCTGTTTTCAATCTAAACCAACACAATGTCACCATGACTCGGGTTTAGCTCAGTTTTATACAAATTACCATAAACTATCACTACTATTTCAAACAGAAATATTTCAGATTTGTGGAGACTTGAATGAAAAGTAGCAGGTAGATTCCATGTTCAGCCTGAAGTTGTGCACTCTGTGGATTATAAATCTACAGCCACCACATCATCAATATTTACTATGCCATTTACACATCTAACATGACACATCTAATACAACTATACTGTCACTACATACTTAAAACACCATTATATTATCAATATCAGGAAAAAAGTACCCTCTGCAATACATTGCAAGGATGTTGCAAGTTACAGAATTCCATGACCATTAAGAGAAATGAGGCTGAAGGCCAGGTTACTTACAAAATGCTTTAACTGTATGGCAGATGGTATTTTATTCCTTATAATACATGGCTATACCATCATCCTTCACACTAATTGTTAAAAAAACTTGGTGTCTTGCTGTTTTATGTTTATTACAGACAAGGAGAACAAAAGCAAAACCTGTATTGTTAAATTAAACCCCCCAAAGTGCTGTTAGTATGTTTTAAAGAGGGTATTAGAATCAGTTTCAGTTAGCAAGGTTAGAAAATGTTGTGGCTCAATTTCTATCTTTCCTAAAATGATGAAGAACTGCTGTTATTTTGTTTTTCAAGCCTTCTATATTGTTCATTGATATCAAAGATTGACATTTTCCTTTTTTCCACACAGGCACACACACACACACACACTGAACTGATAGAAGTCACTTTAAACAAGATGGATGCCATCTCTGTCACTCATTCCGGTTTCACCTCCTGCACACATCTTCTCCTCAAGGGCTCTGCAGGGCTCAATGAAGCTGACGTGTAGTAGTTTATTTCCACTGGTATGATTACATTGCTTTCAATTAACTTTCCCTGTTCTCTATGACTTGCAACATCTGTCAAGGATATTCCGCTGCCGTCACTAGTCTATTCACTGGGTGAAAGTCTTATTGTCTTAATGTATCATGTTAGTTAGAATTTCTTTGGGTGACATTAGCATAGAGGGTGTTGAATGACTTTTTCTGAAATTGGATAATGCCTGTTTGTTAATGTAATGAAGTGTATAAGTCTTGTGCGCTGACTTTCTAAGTAAATGATACTTTTGCTCTCATCACAATGATTCTGCAGTTTCTCTAATTTACTATGCAAGAAATGTGTATACCCCGTAATTTTGTGGGTGAGATAGATTTTACAAAGACTTTCTTATGCTGCTAGGGTGCTTTTGGGGGTATCTAAATTTTGGGGTATGGGTTTGCTCCCACAAATCTTGACACGTCAAGGTGCCCTCCTTTTTCTAAAAGACCCCTTTTAAGTTTTCCACTTATCCCTTATGCCTGACCCTGGGGGATAATTGGTTTTCTGGTGGAGTTCCCAGTGTTGATATTATGCCAACAAGCCTGACTTGCAGTGCTGTCCCTGAATGATTTGGAGTTTAAGTATGACAGTATGTTTTTGTGAGTTGTATTATGAGGTGTTTGTGATGTGTTGCTTAAGTTAGTGTTTGTGAGATGGACTGCTATGCTTTATGTGAGGTAGTTAGTTATGCGATGCAGATTTCTGGTCCAACTAGAAGTTTGATCACTTTTGTGCTGATGTATGATTCTCATTTGAGTATCATGTTTTATAAAAGAGTCGACCTTTGATAGAACTGCACTAAGAGTGGTTGTTGTTCGCTAGCTTGTTTTGTGTGGTTTTTTTTTTGAGTGATCTGAACAAAATTAATGGGTGCTGTATTGAAAAAGCCTAAGGTTTCTATTGTATATTTTACTGAAGGTCAGAAATTACCTCTTGAGGGAACACCTGCAAATGAAATAATGACGGACATTGGGTTATGTACGTATACCTGGATTTCGGAATGGCATGACTATACTGCTTCGGATAAAGATTTACAGTTTCCTTTAGAAGTTCCTTTTAACATTAGGAAGCTAGACTTTCTGAGACAAACAATGAACAACAAAAGGCCTTGCCTAGACATGCACAATTTGAGGCAATAAACAAATGGAATCGAATGGCTAAAGAGAAGGGGGGGAAAAAAGTAAATGACAAAGCAATTAAAGGGTTCACTTAGACTGAGACAGTGGTTACAGAACAAGTGGGATTGACAAGAGAAGTGTTGGAGGGTAGATATTATGTAAAGTATGAACATTTTTCCAGCAATAATTAAAGAAAACTGAAGACAGAAAGAACAATCATTGGTAATGCATCGGTTTTGCCTACATAACAAATAAAGAGCTGTTTTCATCAATCATCGTCCTGTCAGATAACACGAGAGCGGAGAGGATGTGTCACAGCGGCCAGAGCTGCTGACTCGAGTGCTGCGGATCCCGGTTCAAGTCTCGGTGGCGCCGCGCAATATCCTGTGATTCTATGCAAATCACTTAATCTCTCCGGTGATGAGATGGCATATAAATATGCGGCAAGAGTAGAAGGCAAAGCTTTATGAAAATATAGGCAGGAAACTGATAAGTGAAGCAGATGAGGAACAAACATTGGTAAATGCAGGAAAATATGCTACAGCCAATAGAAATGCAGAAAAGCTAAGTGGCACGCACAGGAACCAATTAGAGGCCAGGAAAGAGAGGAGGCGGGACTCCTTTTTAAGTTTATATTAAAACCAATAGATTTCCCAAGCACAGCACATGCGCTGTGCATGCAAAGCCTAAAAATGAGGAGGGGAAAGAACAAAACAAGATTCAGAAGTGGAAAATAACTTTTTAAATGATCTTTCAAACTCTGACCTTCTGCATATCTCAACAGGGAACAAGGAACTGGTGCTGGTGGTGTACCAGAAACGTGTGCGGCAGGAAATAAAGAGCTCACCTATGGCTGTGTCTGTTAGTACAATAGCGAGTGCCCCTTCTAAAATTACAATGACAGCATTACCAAGTACTAATAGAGAGACCTCAGTTGTTACTCAAATTCAAATCTATTCACTTGTTACCACAGTTGTGGTTGAAAAGACTTCGAAAGAGTGGACTAATAATGTTGGTCTTTTGAAAATGATATTTAGAGAAATGTAACAAGATACAATTGACAAATAGATTGTCATACATTGTTGAAGAAATGAAGTATTTGATCAAAGAAGTAGTCAAATGTGCAAATGAAGAAGCTGATAAATTAGAGTAATTAGTTGATGCGTGTGAATTTGACACAGAGAAGATGTAGAATGTGAGGAAAAATTATAATATTGATTTATCACATGACAAAATAAAGGAATTGGATTGGTTTGATGACTTGGAAACAAGGGTATGGAGTCATTCAAAGAAATCCAGCGAAAGGTGGAAGAGTGGGACAACATATCAAAAGAATATTAAGGAATTAGACAGAAAAGTGAAGGGATCAGTTAGGCGATTCAGAAATGGGATTAGGAAGGTTTTGGAATTTCATGGAGAGAAGTACATGGGGGAAATTTAGTGCATGCCATGGACGAGATCTGAAATTTATGCTTCTTCTACAAATTTTCCCGAAACTGCGAGAAGAACCTGATAGTTGGTACAAGGAGGTTCATAGGCTGACACCGGTTTCTCAAATATTGCGGACTGACTTGAATTCACTATTTGAGATTTTAATCACTAGTAATTTATGGTCCGAATGTAAGGTCAGCATAGCCAACTGACGAACCAGTTATAGTTGCTCCTAATAATGCTCCTTCTGAGGAGGCAGCTAACAAATACAGACAGGTGGTTGAACAGTTCAAAAAGAAGGTACCAGAGAAGGAAATAAATTGGGCAACCAGTTTGAGAACTTCATGGGAGCTGAAAAAGTCAAATCATGCCTATTATGAGAGGCTCATGCAGATTTTCAAGAGGAACAGCGGAGTTGATGATCCAAAGAAAGAGTGGTTTTGTTTCTGCTTTTGTTATGGGTTTGGGTCCTGAGTGGAGTAGCCATATACAACAAAGTGAAATGTGTTGGCAGACAAAGAATTTTGATGAGATCATGAAACTGGCCAAATGAAGTAGTGACTGGTTTGATCTGAAGCAGAAGAGAAACAAATAGAATCTGATGGTTGCCCAGATAAAGCAATTTGAAAGATATGCAAGGTGATGGAAAAGAAATGATGGTGAATAATCCCGGAATGAATGCAAATGTTGAAATGGAGCAGCGCTTGCCATTCCTGGGGTAAGACTGGGAATTAGAAGCGGAAATGCAGACAAAATCCTCATAGAATCCAGAATTAATTTGTCCCTCAGATGCAGAAAAATACATGGTCCATGGTCCCGAACCCAATCGACTTCTGCACAGAGGATGCATGATCAGAAATAGTTTTTCATGAAAATGCCTTCAGCCCCAGTGAGTTAGCAAAACAAGAAAAAGAAAATACTATATAGTCCAGGGTACCAACACAATCCACTGATTCTGGACAATGATTCCTCTCAATTTTCTTCAGGGAGTGCCTGAGAAGGGAAGAAGATTGCTTTCTTAGAGAAGTCTTGCAAGTAGATCAAAGTGGGCCATTCATTGCTGGTCAAGTCAATGGCCACCCAGTTTCATTTTTAATCTATATGCCAGCTACCAGTTCTACAGTTTGCTCTGTGAAAGTTCCAAACTGACCCTCACAGAACGTGAAGTCCAAGTTGAAGGGATCAGTAATAGTTAATCAGGTGCAGAAGATGTAGGACATATGGAAAATAAACATCAATTCATCTTGTGTGATTCAAGTCTGGTAAAACAGTTGGGCTGGGACTTTCTTTGCTAAATGAATGTGATTTACTGCACACCGGAAGGTGTTGCGATTTAAACACAAGATGAATTTCAGTGTTCAAAATCAAATCACAAGATTCAAGGGTTCAATAGTTAACAGCTTTAACAAAATATGACCTGCTTTTGAATTTAAGACATGCTGGCAAACAAAAAGTGTGGCATATCTCTGGTAAACAGAGAGGACTGATAAAAAAAAAGTGCAGAAGTTGTTCAAATTGAAATAAAACCTGATGCCATTTTCACCAAGAATTATACATTATAAACTCTCCAGAGAAGCAATGGAAGGGATGAAACCAGTTATGGAAAAATTGATCGAAAGGGGAATCCTTCTGGAAGTGTAGCCCTTGCAATTGTCCTGTGATGGGGATAAACAAACCAAGTGGGAAATGGAGCATTATCCAGGGCCTCCGAAAAATTAAAGTAACTGTCATCCCATGTTGTCTGTGGGTACCCAATCCAGCAGTGACTTTGTTCCCAACTCCATGACATACAGAATGGTGTACAATCATTTACTTATGCCAAGAGTCAATCTCTCTGCATTTGGAAAGTCAGCTCCTCTTTGCATTTCAATTTCAAAATAAAGTTCTTGTATGATGTTGAATACCACAGGAAATACAGAAAGCCTTTAATTCTTTAGCCACATTTTGAAGATAGATCTAGAAAATTTGAGGTTGCTTGTAACATAACCTTAGTTCAGTGAATGTATAGATGAGTTGTTGGTCGCATCCAAGAGGAAACATGACTGTAAACCTGATACAATTGTCATAAAGTTTCCCTACCAAAGATGCAGTAAAAATATGTAATCTATCTTGGTCACTATATTGAGAAAGGTGCAAGAAGAGTCTCAAAAGAACATTTTAGTCTGGACAGCAACATTTTTAATATGGTTGACTTCCAGTGACATAAAAGATCTGGTGCCATTTGCCAAAAATGTACAGAGGCACATTCCAAATACTGGGGAAGAAAGCTTCTGCAATGCATCAACATTTGGAAAGCCCGACTATAAATTAACCATCTATTTGGACTGCCAAGAGCAGGGTGGGTGTGCATTATCAATTCGTACACAAAGACACGGTGGAGCAGGGGGGCGCTAGAGGGCGCCAAGCATGATGGCCGCATTCACATGAGGCTCCTGCAGCTCGGGACACAATCCGACAGGCATCCTCCTAATTTCTTGCCCTACACACCGGACAAACTGATGCAGGGATAGCGCACAATAACTGCCAGCCGTTGACGGGACGAAACTGTTGAAAAACACGCCACAGCTGTGGAGACTGCTTCTTTTATCTTCTCTGCCTCGCGGCTCCAAAATGGCTGCCTCCATGGTCGCGGTCCTCTGAACTCGCCACTGATGCCCTGAGGCAGGACAATCCTGAACTCACATCACCGCTGGAGGCGGCTGCTGACTCTGGGGACGACTCGGCCCGGAGTGCGGAGGCTGCCCTGCCTGCTGTCGGGGGCCCCGGAGATCCACTGTCGTGCCGAAGATCCGGACAAACTTACCCCCGGATGCTGGGAGCCCCGGGACCGAATTGGCTGGCCGGGTGGGAGCGCTGGGGGCCTCGCTCTGCCTCGGCGCCTGTCCGCCTTAATGTGCCTGCGCAGCGGACTACCACCGGGAGTTTCTGCTGACGAGACGGAGGGGAGGATCGGCGTGAACTCTGCCGCAGTGGACTTGGCGGGCCTGGCAGCGCACGCCTGGGCCCTGACCCGGCTGGATCTCCTCTGTACTTGTTGCGGCATAGAGAGACAGCGCCTACCCCTGCTGCACCTGAGTGCTGGCAGGCCTCTCCACGCCGAGGACATTGCCACCCTGTGCCTTCTGTTGGTGAGTCTGCCCGCGGTGGCTGCTACCGCCTCTGGCTGCTGCCCTGATCCCGCGGCACGGCGACCTGCTCCACCACACTGAGGTGTGCTGCCCCCTGAGCGTTCTCCCCTCGGCTGTGCTCCCAGAACACCATCCCGCGGCCTCTGGGCCCTGTCAAACTCATCCCTGCGGTTGCAGGCGTGCTCGGACGTTCTGGCCTCTTCGCCCGGCTAAAAGTCCGACAGAGCGCCATACCCGCCGCACCTCCCGGAAAAGGACTCCCTTCTCCGCCAGGATACCTGCGCCATACTGTCACCATCTCCATATTGATGCATCTTGCATAACCACTTTGCATCCGCAGACCTAACACTCACAAACTGTTGGTGGCTACCCCTTTGCTAAGGTCTGTCCTGCTCCCACCATCAAGGCGGACTGTTTTCACAATCTCTACGCCTGCTCAGCCACCTAGCAATGCCCGCCGGCCATCTCACTGTTGCGGACCAAGCTTAACAACGCTTTCTCACATGGACACCATTCGAGGGCCCGCCGCACCTTCCAGCCTACCTTCGCCACCTGCCTGCCTGTGACTGGGGCTGGAGCGAGAGGACCCTAGCAACAACCCATCCCAATTTCCGCTGACCGCTGCTCTTGCCTGCCCTTTGCCACCAGCAGGGACTATCCTGCTCCTGGGCCTCCTCAACGACGTGCACCGCTGCCCCATGACCAACAACAGAGCTGCGCAACCGCACCATTGGGACCTGCGAGGGAAATAGCGGCGCCGCCTGCCTGTGCTGGAGTACTGTGGAAGAGATTACCCCTGGCCATCCTGATCAAAGATACCTCGCTGCACCTGGTGAGTTACCTTGCCGCTGCGAACTGTTGAACGCTGGTGGCCTTGTGTTGTGGTGGCCGGTACGGTCCTGGGACGCCCCCGCTACCTAGCGATTGACACTGTCCTATTACCTGGGGGATGGCCTCGTTGCTGGTCTGGTGCCCCACCTCTCCGGAGGCCCCACCGCGACCGCGGTTCCTGCTGCCGCCACCGGGCGCATTTCCCACCTTTCCAGGAAGCGGCCTCATCGCCCACTTCCCCGCAGATTGCCACCTTGGGATTGGCGCGGAGCGGATTGGCCTCAGACCTACGTCGCCCCCATGCGCGCCATCCCCATCTCACCAGCGGCCTGTGCAAATTGCGGTGCCTTAGGTTTCCCGTCTTGCGCACAGACGTATCGCTCGGCCCCGGTGCTAGGGTTGGTGGGGCCGCGAGCATCGGCCAGCGCACTTCCCTCTTGGCTGACGCACATCTGCCCCCTCGCTGCACAGCATCATCCCGCCAGCCCGGTCGCTGCCTGTTTCCCGCTGGATCACTTCCCCGCCACGGGATGAACAGATGGAAAGCAACCTTAAACTTACCTTTGAGGCCAGGAAATCCACAAGAACGCAGGCTGACATGGAAGGTGAACACTCCGGCACCCCGGACCAACCCACATCCACG
Organism: Triturus cristatus; assembly: GCF_964204655.1. Lineage (NCBI taxonomy): Eukaryota > Metazoa > Chordata > Amphibia > Caudata > Salamandridae > Triturus > Triturus cristatus. The sequence goes on from NC_140585.1 coordinate 502,527,855, forward strand.
GACGACCTGAAGGCCCTCCTCCTCGCCATAGAGTCCAGCCTGTCCTCTATTGAAACCAAAATGGTTACTATGAATGCCCGCATAGACATCCTAACGCACAAAAGTGACCAACATGATTAACGCCTCAAGGAAGCTGAGCAACGTATTTCTGACCTGGATGATTCCTCCACCACAACCATTACCAAAACGTTGGATATGGAGAAGGTCCTGAAACTCATAGCCGCAAAGAACAAGGACTTGGAAACGCACTCCAGATGCAATAATCTACGAGTCCTGGGAGTACCGGAATCCACCGCCACTGGCAGGATGGAAGAGTACGCAGAACGCATGCTCACCACCGCCTTTAGAAGAGAGGCGTTCTCACCAGTATTCATCATTGAGAGAGCACATCGCTCACTGGCCTCTCGCCCGTGCCTGGCGCCCCTCCTCGCCCCATTATTGCGAGACTCCTTAACTATAGGGATCGGGACACCGCCCTGCGACTCGCCAGGAAACACAAGAAGGTGTTCTTTGACGGCATAGAAGTCCCACTATACCCGGATTTTACAATGGCTGTCCAGGAGGAGTGCAGAAAATTCCTCCCAGTAAAGAAAAAACTCCCAAAAATGAACATTGAGTGCGCTATGCTCTTCTCAGCACGCCCCAAAGTTACTCACCAGGGGAAACAACACTTTACTAACCCTCAACATGTATATGACTTTCTTAAAAGCTTACTCAGGGTGTCCGCGGGCCGTACCTCCTGTAACTCCTCCTCCACTCAACTCACTGACGATGGAGGTACATCGGATGTAGAGTGACGATTCTGCCCCGGCCTGAGGATTCTGTGTCCATCTCCACTTGGTAACTTCCATGGCCACTGACCCCCTTTTTTGACCCACAGCCTGGAACACCGAGCACTGCGCGGTGAACTGTGACACGACCCCCGCTGGGCCTACCCGGCGGATGGTGGGGCTGCTCCCCTCACTAGCAGCTCGCTACTGCAGTAGCTCTGGACTGATGAGGGCCTCTACTAATACCTCCCAAGCACCCTTGCTGAAGCGAGGAGTAATTGGTCGCCCTCTTTCTACTACCCACTCAGGAAAACCCTACATTGTTCTAGTTTGGAATGTTTGACACTTTGCGCCCATTCTCCCCTGTTGGGAGTATGGAACATAGGGTCTTTGGGGAAGGTGGGAGGGGTACACGACGCGGCAGGTTTAGGCTGCTGCTGTGGGAGGGAAAGGGGAATGTTTCATGCCACTTTTCACTAAATTGACTAGCACATGTATGCCCTGGTTAGCTGACCAGCTCAGAAAGCGTCTACTCTCCACCACTATTACTCTGCCACACTGCCATGGAGACCCGACCTAGGCCCCCTAACTATAACTTTCTGACATGGAACATACGTGGCCTGGGAGACCTCCACAAACACCGACACATCCTCTCTTATCTAGACCGCCAAAATGTCCACTGTGCTATGCTTCAGGAGACACATCTTGGCCCCACCGCGTCCCGCTGGGCAACCTGTAGATGCTTCTCATCATATTCCTCCTGGGGCACGGTTATACTGGTGAAACACACACTCCCCTACACCCCCATCGGGTCTCATACCGACCCCAAGGCCGCTACAGTATCCTATGGGGTAGATTGGCTGCTCAATCTAAGACTTTTGTCTCCTGCTACGGACCGAACACTGCCGATCCAGAATTTTTTAGGGTGCCCTGGGGTAAGATACTTGACATTGGCTCCCCACATTTGATGTGGGGAGGAGATTTTAATGTTACCCTGGATCCGACACTAGACCATTCACACCCACAACCCCATCACTACTCCAATGCACATCACATCCTCAACCACATTATCAATGACCATGATCTGATCGACGCATGGCGTGCCCTTCATCCGCAGGTTCGGGAAGGCTCCTGCTTCTCCACGGCTCATTCCTCCTGGTCGTGTATAGACGGCTGGCTTCTCACTACAGGGTTAACCGCACGCACGCTTCTCACCTCTCTCGCACATACTCCGATCATTCACCGGTGCTCATCACCCTCACGAAGAATCTCCCTATCTATCCTGGCGCCTGGCCCCGCAGGCCCTGTTAGACCCAGTATTCAAGACAGAACTAGAGCAAGAGATCACAGATTTTTTCCCCGAAACGACAACTCTGTCACACAATATTCCACGATCTGGGAGGCCTTTAAGGTCACCATACGCAGAATTTGTATTGCCAAAAGTGGGTGAGTCTTCGAAGATATCCGCGCTACACTCCGTATGTTAGAACTGGAGCTCAAACAAACAGAAACGTAGATACAGACTGCACCCGCCCCTGAGTTGAAGGCGCGCCTGAGAGACCTGCTCACTGACTATCAGGAGACGGCCGAGAGGGAATGTAAGTTCAGAGGGAAATACCACCAAGCACACCGCTATGGAGAAGGCGAGAGACTAGGCAAAGTGCTCGCATCTTTGATCCGCCCTCCTAGATTCTCCAATACCATCCTAGAAATCGTTGATGAGGAAGGCCAGCTACACAGAACCACCCCAGATATTGTAGCCGTCTTTAGACGTTTTTACAAAACCCTGTACACAACACACAGAAGGCAACCCGTAGATTTCACCCCCTTCTTTGAGGACACCGCGATAGCCTGGCTGGGAGACAATCAAAGAGAATTTCTCCTTGCGCACCATGAGGACGAGGAGATCATATCCGCTATAATGCAACTACAATCTGGCAAGGCCCCGGGGCCTGATGGCCTCACGGCCGAATTCTACAAAACATATCGCCATTTACTCATCCCCGTGCTGTATCATGTCTTCAAGGAGGCCCGTGAAACGTGCATGTTGCCCCAGACAATTTGAGAGGCGCTAATAATCTCCTTGCCGAAACCTGGCAAGCCGGCCACGCAGTGCGATTCCTACAGACCCCTCTCCCTCATCAATGTAGATGCTAAGATTTTAGCAAAGTTGATTGCAAATCGCATTAGTCCCCTCATGACCGCCCTGGTCCTTCCTGACCAATCAGGATTTGTACCAAGCAGAGGCACATCTCACAACCTGCGCACCCTGTTTGCTGTCCTCCAAGATATTGACCCTGACAAGAACGCTGCGGTCGTCTTTCTCGACGCCACTAAGGCGTTCAATTCCCTAGAATGGGATTATCTTGTGTTAGATCTGGGGGTCTCTAGTTGGCAGGATAGGTACCACTGTCCAAGTAGGGACCCTTGCTTCTAGTCAGGGAAAGGGGGATACACTGTTAAGATAACCCCTGCTCACCCTCTAGGTAGCTTGGCCTGAGCAGTCTAGGCTATCAAAGGCAATGTGTAAAGTATTTGTACCAACACTCACAGTAACACAGTGAAAACACCACAGATTTACTCCACACCAGTTTTAGAAAAATAATGTATCTTTACTAAAAACTTCACAAGACCAAATGATACAGAAAAACCAACATACAATTAAAAAGATTACTTTAAAGATAGTTCAAGAGTTTGCAGAAAGTACTCCAGGATGTAAAAGTCAGTGTCCTGCACAATGCGACTCTCAATGCACAAAATGCGACACTCTCATGCCCAACAGTACCTGTAGTTGCGATAAGGTTCCCAAAAGCTATAACAAGGAAGATGGCAAAGGCGATGCGATACTCCTGAGATCCTGGGGAGGCTTTGCAGCAGCCCTGCTTCACGCAGCAGAGGTGGATGCGCCGGCTCCGATCTGTAGGGGGAGGATGCGATGACTTTGGCTTTCGTTGCGTAGGTTTCTTAGGTGGAAGCTTCACGCACAGGTTCGATGTGACACTCTTCGAGGTGGCACGATGCGCGGCACAGAGTTGACTTCCGGCGCCGCAACTCTCGATGCGCCACGTAACGGGACTCTGCGTCGACGCACGCAGCGACTGGATACTTTTCACGCACCGGCAGTGGTGCGGCCCGCAAACTGGTTCTGCGACGACCCTCGCAGCGTCAGGAATCTTCTCGCACCGGGACGATGCTCGACACACTCGGCGATGCGGGGACTCCGGGTGCTGCGATGACGCCGCAATGAAATTCTCCTCGCACTCTCGTTCTTGCGACACGCAATCGGATGATGCGTTGGGTACCAGTTACTCTTTTTCACGCTTCTGCTTCCCAGCTCACAAAACACAGCAAAACGACCTCCTGAGGCCCCAAGACTGGGCAAGCACTCCAAGGCAGGTCAGAACTCCTTCAGCAGAGTTCCAGGGGAGCTGGTGGTGAAGTCCTTTTGTTCCTGGGACTTCTTAACACGGAGCCAGCTCTTCTCAGGCCCTTGGAGATCAGAATCAAAAGAAGGGGACACAGCAAAGTCCTTCCCCTCTCCTTGGCAGCAAAGCAAAACAGCAAGCAGGCAGTCTTCTCCTCTTCAGTCCTTTTCAGCTTTCTCCTTGGCAGAGGTTTCTTCTTAGTTCCAAAGCGATCTAAAGTTTAGGTGTCTGGGGTCCTCTTCTTATACCCCTCCAAGCCTTTGTCTCTCTTTGTTCAGTGGGGGGATTCCCCTGCTCAAACCGGTTCCTGGGTGTGCTCTGCTCTGGAGCACCTGGTTCCTTTCAGAGTGAGGGGCAGGGTCGTTAGACGCTCAGCAGGAGGTGGAGCCTTCTTTGTGCCAGCAGAGGCAGAGTCCTCAGCCTGGCCAGCAGGGGGTGGAGCCAGCTTTGTGTTTGGCAGGGACAGCCCTATTCAAACCCAGGGACTACTCCTCCCACCCATCTAAAGCAGATCTCCCTATTCACCATGCTGCTGACTCATCCAGGCTCCTGGAGCCACCCAGCCCATCACATGACACCAGTCAGCCAACCAGCACACAGGCACACAGGAAGGTTAAACAGGAGAATAGCTACTTTCTAAAAAGTGCTATTCTCACACAGTGAATTTAAAAACCATCTTGCTAAAAAGATGTATAATTAAATTCTGAACACAGAGATATCAAACTTGGATTTTCTATCTTGCCCCTATGGGAAGATAGGCATGTAAACAGCCTTCCCCATTCTATCCTATGGGCAAGATAGCCTCTCAGCAGTGAAAAACGAAAATGGCTGTAATTCACTACCAGGGCATGTTACACACCTTAGTACATGCCCTACCTTTCAGATACACTGCACCCAGCCCAGGGGGGTACCTAGGGCCACCATAGGGATGCCTGACATGTACAGAAAGGGAAGGATAAGGCCTGGTCAGTGGGTACACTGGCCAGGTCGACATGGCAGTCCTGGACTGCACATAGGCACTGCAAGCAGGCCTAAGACATCATTTTAGCGCTACTCCTGTGGGTGGCACAATAAGTGCTACAGCCCACTAGTAGCATTTGAATCACCAGCCCTGGCACACGCAGTGCACTTTACTAGGGGCTAACAGGTGAAACAAATATACCAATCATGGATAACCAATCAATATAACAATTTATACAGAGAGCATATGCACTTTAGCACTGATCAGCAGTGGTAAAGTGCCCAGAGTCCTATTGCCAACAACCACGGGTCAGAAAAAATAAAGGAGGAAGAAGCAAAAAGTTTGGGGATAACCCTGCAAAAAGGGCCGTTTCCAACACAACCCCCTTCCAGCCTAAAGCCAGGGTAGACCAAGCGATACCTCGATGGGATTCCCTGCTTAGGGCGAGAGAACACGGAAACTGGCCCACACAGCAGGGCACTATTCCTGTTCTACGCCTTCCTGAACCCGGTTGGATCTCTCCATCCATACTCTCAGGGTCCACCAAACCAACCCATGTGGAACCCTTCTCTTCACCTGTGGACACCACCTGTGCAGCACCTAGCCTTAACTTGCTCACAGGTGTGTCCCAACAGACAGACAGCAAGCCGCAGTGACCAGTGACAGTGGTCAGGGATGAGACCCAGGCCTTATGCCTCTCAGGGCCCTCAAACCCCTGTGGCGTCAGAAGGTGGGGGGCAGTAGCCCCAGGTGCTTGGCACCCTTTGTCCACTTCCTTTCCTGTCAGGTCGGGTCTGACAACCTGGCACTGACCCACCAGCCCCGGGCCTGTATCCGGCGGCTGGACAGGAGGCTGGGATGGGCCGTTCCATACCCGTTCCTCCTCTTCCTTGGGGCTCTGTACCCTCCCACCTGGAGCGGTACCCCCTTCTAGAATAGTCAGGGCACCTGTGGCAGGTGTCCTGCACCATTCGCCCACCAGTTCAGGGGTTCTATCCTGCAACTGGGACTCCAGGTCAGGGGGGACACCCCGGACCTGGCCCTCCAACCTAGGGTCTAAACCCTCCAGGTGAACCGGGGTCAGAGGCGAGGACTCCCTCCCTCTGCACCCTCTTCCAGAATTCTGCACCCTCCTACTCGGAGCGGTACACCTCGAAGACAAACTGGTAGAAACACTGATTACAGATGTCCCTCCCTCCAGTTCAGGACCTCTCTCCAGCAACTGGTCTCCCAACCTAGGGTCTAAACCCTCAGGTTGCACCGGGGTCAGAGGCGAGGACTCTCTCCCTCTGCACCCCCTTCCAGAGATCTGCACCCTCCCCATTGGAGTGGTACCCCTGGAAGCCAAACCGGTCAGGACACAGCTAACAGATGTCCTTTCCCCCAGGTCAGGCAGATCCTGAACCTGGCCTCCCATCCCAGGGACTAAACCCTGCGGTTGCACACCTGCCTGGCATGCCAGGACTTCTGGGGACTCACACAGTATCTCCCCGAGGGTGACACATGACTCGTGTGTCTCGTGACAGTCTGCCTGGCGCAGATCTCCCGGCCCCTGTCCACCTGACAGTGCGCGAAGATCCCCCAGGACAGAAGTGGTGTCACCATGGTCACTCCTAGGGGACTCAGCCCTTCTGGCTGGTCCCTGACCCACTGGTTCTCCCACTGGGGAACACATCCCCCTCTCACTCCTCAGTCTGGACTTCTGCACCCTCCCAACTGGAGCGGTACCGCCAGACACCAGAACCACTGGAGCTCTGTTTACAGAGGCTCCAGGTTCTCCTGACACTAGGAGATCCTCCTCAAATGGCCTACTAGCACTGTCTAGGCCCCCAACCTGGTGTTCCTCCAGGCCCTGAGACTGGGTTTCGGGCACCTTGGGACCCACAGTCCCACACTCACCCCTTCTCCACTGAGACAGGACGTGAGCCCCTACACCCCTCCCACTACACTGGGACCTAACTGGGCTACACTGAACCTCTTCCACCTCACAGGTCTGGAAGATATCCGGGCCACTCCTTTTGGGATCACTCCCCAATGCCTCTCCAGACCTTTTGACATCCAACCAAAGGTCTGCCTCCAACGCAAGCTCTCTGGAACCAGAGAACTCACACTCCACCGGGTGTTGGCATAGCTCTGGAAAACAGGGACTTAAAATATGCTCTCCAACAAATGAATCACACAGCCCCCCACAGCTGTTAACCAAGCTACCGTTTGCCTCACCCTCCAGTGCCTCACACAAGTACCCCACACCACTCTCCTGAGATTGGCAAGACAGTACCTGACTGTCTCTGTCACACAACTCACACTCTTCTGGGCGGTCTTCACACTCACACACCAAGGTTTCTACCATGGGGGAACCCCTCTCCCTGTACCTCTCATCTAGGGTCAGTAGAGTGTCCCTCCCACCACTAGGAATATGGTCCCCTGTGCCAGTTCCCCAATCCACTTCAGGGACACTGCACTCCACTGGAACTACATCATAAACCTGAACCCCCTGGTGTATGTCAACCCCCTCCCTCAAGTAAGGCACCACATCTCTGGGTGTTTGTACCTCTCCCTCAGCACTGGATATTACAATCTTGCTGCCACCATCTGAGCTGGACTCCACCTCCAACTCAGCAAAGCTCACTTCTAGAGCTAACCATTCTTCTTCAGCTGAGACACTCATGGCCTCAAGCCTCTCGAGCTCCAAATCAAGCTCCCTCATTCTTAATTCATGTGCCAAGGTCAATTTCAATTCTTCCAAGGCATACATCTTCTTGCTCTCCTCCGCCGCCTTGTCTACTTCCATTTGCTTCATTTTCATTCTCATTATTTCCAATTCATGGTCTCTCACCCTTTGATTCTCCTCCAACTCCTCTGGAGTGAGCCCCCTACTGGAATGGGAGCTGCCAGCCCTTGAGACTGTTCTGCCCACGGGCAGATCTTGGGGAGAAAAACCATCCTCTTCATCTGCATCATCCTCCTCTTGGGCCTCCCACCAGGCCTTCAAGACTTTTTGGAGCTCATCCTTTCTAGCTCCGCTTTTAAAGGGGCAACCACGGTCTTTGCAGAATTGCTTGAGTGCTACCACTCCGTACGAATACAACTCCGTAATGGAAAACTCCACTTCTGCCTTCTCACTTGTTGCCACCTGAGACATGATGCTCTTGAAGAGTTACTTAAATAGAATCAAGAAAAAAAAATATAGTATGTGGTTGTCTATTGGTCTGCACTCCTAGTGATGTACACCAATTACTGTGGGTCAAGTACAAATACAAGTTCAATCCCACCGCTGCCACCAAGGTTAGATCTGGGGGTCTCTAGTTGGCAGGATAGGTACCACTGTCCAAGTAGGGACCCTTGCTTCTAGTCAGGGAAAGGGGGATACACTGTTAAGATAACCCCTGCTCACCCTCTAGGTAGCTTGGCCTGAGCAGTCTAGGCTATCAAAGGCAATGTGTAAAGTATTTGTACCAACACTCACAGTAACACAGTGAAAACACCACAGATTTACTCCACACCAGTTTTAGAAAAATAATGTATCTTTACTAAAAACTTCACAAGACCAAATGATACAGAAAAACCAACATACAATTAAAAAGATTACTTTAAAGATAGTTCAAGAGTTTGCAGAAAGTACTCCAGGATGTAAAAGTCAGTGTCCTGCACAATGCGACTCTCAATGCACAAAATGCGACACTCTCATGCCCAACAGTACCTGTAGTTGCGATAAGGTTCCCAAAAGCTATAAAAAGGAAGATGGCAAAGGCGATGCGATACTCCTGAGATCCTGGGGAGGCTTTGCAGCAGCCCTGCTTCACGCAGCAGAGGTGGATGCGCCGGCTCCGATCTGTAGGGGGAGGATGCGATGACTTTGGCTTTCGTTGCGTAGGTTTCTTAGGTGGAAGCTTCACGCACAGGTTCGATGTGACACTCTTCGAGGTGGCACGATGCGCGGCGCAGCGTTGACTTCCGGCGCCGCAACTCTCGATGCACCACGTAACGGGACTCTGCGTCGACGCACGCAGCGACTGGATACTTTTCACGCACCGGCAGTGGTGCGGCCCGCAAACTGGTTCTGCGACGACCCTCGCAGCGTCAGTTATCTTCTCGCACCGGGACGATGCTCGACACACTCGGCGATGCGGGGACTCCGGGTGCTGCGATGACGCCGCAATGAAATTCTCCTCGCACTCTCGTTCTTGCGACACGCAATCGGATGATGCGTTGGGTACCAGTTACTCTTTTTCACGCTTCTGCTTCCCAGCTCCCAAAACACAGCAAAACGACCTCCTGAGGCCCCAAGACTGGGCAAGCACTCCAAGGCAGGTCAGAACTCCTTCAGCAGAGTTCCAGGGGAGCTGGTGGTGAAGTCCTTTTGTTCCTGGGACTTCTTAACAGGGAGCCAGCTCTTCTCAGGCCCTTGGAGATCAGAATCAAAAGAAGGGGACACAGCAAAGTCCTTCCCCTCTCCTTGGCAGCAAAGCAAAACAGCAAGCAGGCAGTCTTCTCCTCTTCAGTCCTTTTCAGCTTTCTCCCTGGCAGAGGTTTCTTCTTAGTTCCAAAGCGATCTAAAGTTTAGGTGTCTGGGGTCCTCTTCTTATACCCCTCCAAGCCTTTGTCTCTCTTTGTTCCAGTGGGGGGATTCCCCTGCTCAAACCGGTTCCTGGGTGTGCTCTGCTCTGGAGCACCTGGTTCCTTTCAGAGTGAGGGGCAGGGTCGTTAGACGCTCAGCAGGAGGTGGAGCCTTCTTTGTGCCAGCAGAGGCAGAGTCCTCAGCCTGGCCAGCAGGGGGTGGAGCCAGCTTTGTGTTTGGCAGGGACAGCCCTATTCAAACCCAGGGACTACTCCTCCCACCCATCTAAAGCAGATCTCCCTATTCACCATGCTGCTGACTCATCCAGGCTCCTGGAGCCACCCAGCCCATCACATGACACCAGTCAGCCAACCAGCACACAGGCACACAGGAAGGTTAAACAGGAGAATAGCTACTTTCTAAAAAGTGCTATTCTCACACAGTGAATTTAAAAACCATCTTGCTAAAAAGATGTATAATTAAATTCTGAACACAGAGATATCAAACTTGGATTTTCTATCTTGCCCCTATGGGAAGATAGGCATGTAAACAGCCTTCCCCATTCTATCCTATGGGCAAGATAGCCTCTCAGCAGTGAAAAACGAAAATGGCTGTAATTCACTACCAGGGCATGTTACACACCTTAGTACATGCCCTACCTTTCAGATACACTGCACCCAGCCCAGGGGGGTACCTAGGGCCACCATAGGGATGCCTGACATGTACAGAAAGGGAAGGATAAGGCCTGGTCAGTGGGTACACTGGCCAGGTCGACATGGCAGTCCTGGACTGCACATAGGCACTGCAAGCAGGCCTAAGACATCATTTTAGCGCTACTCCTGTGGGTGGCACAATAAGTGCTGCAGCCCACTAGTAGCATTTGAATCACCAGCCCTGGCACACGCAGTGCACTTTACTAGGGGCTAACAGGTGAAACAAATATACCAATCATGGATAACCAATCAATATAACAATTTATACAGAGAGCATATGCACTTTAGCACTGATCAGCAGTGGTAAAGTGCCCAGAGTCCTATTGCCAACAACCACGGGTAAGAAAAAATAAAGGAGGAAGAAGCAAAAAGTTTGGGGATAACCCTGCAAAAAGGGCCGTTTCCAACATCTTGCTTTTGTCCTGCAACGTATGGGGTTCCCCGCTCCTTTTTTAGCCTGGATTAACTTGATCTACACTGGCCTGCAGGCCAGCGTTATAGTCAACGGCACTCGATCCTCTCCCTTCACAATAGCCAGAGGTACTCGACAAGGGTGCCCTCTTTCACCCCTTCTTTTTGCCCTTGCTATTGAACCTCTGGCTGCCAAAGTCAGACAGCACTTCCGAGACCACACTCATCTATCCAGAGAGACATATACTAATCTCCTTATATGCGGACGACCTCACCCTCTATCTTCGCAATTCGGACGAAAGTCTCAACCCCATTCTCAGGTTGCTCATTCTCTTTGGTCACCTCTCTGGGGTCCCTATCAATTGGGGAAAGTCCCAGATTTACCCCCTCACTGATGCCACAACGCAATTCGTGCCTGACCATCCCCCTACATGGTGCGACAACACACTCACATATCTCGGCATAGTCATCACTCGCAATGGGAGTGATTTGATGACGGCCAATTATGGGAGGACGCACAATCTAATGACTGAGAAAATCACCAGATGGATTGTGTTACCCCTCTCCCGGGCTGGGAGAATCTCCCTTATGAAAATGGTGGTCCTACCCAAACTGCTCTACTTCTTCATTAATATCCCCTACGCCCCCAGCCGACATTTTGTTAAAGCCCTTAAAACTCAACTCATTCACCTTATATGGGGTGGGAAACAAGCCGGGCTGCGCGGGACACTCTCACTCGACCCTTCAGTGCCGGAGGATTTGAAGTACCAGACATGGATTTATACTTCCGCTGCGCTCAGTCTCACTTTGTGGCATACTGGATAAATCCCCCCCTCCCCTTACATGCCCCACCTGGCGATAGAGGACATGGCATATCAATACATCAAGACCTGATCTTCAAGGCACCTCTTTTGAGGACAATTATATAAGTGGAGGTAAGGGTTCCATAACTTTTTTCTCCATATACACCCCTATTTAATATTCAGAGGTAGTGACCTCCCACTTTAATGCCTTCATTTTTTTTTTTTTTAAATGTAATTATTTTTACAGATGACAGTCACTGAACTACAATACCCCTGGCCAGCATACAGGAGTGTAGCTGTGAATAGTGTATCAAAAATAGATCACCTCAATCTATATACAAATTCAGAAAAAATGGTGAGATGGCAAGATGGCGCCTCACGTGCGCACCACCAATAGAGCTTGCTGATTGGTACTCACCAGCTATGCCCACTTGTTTCATCATTGGTAGCCGTCTTGCCTTAAAGAAAAAGTGTCCCAAACAAACGGAAATGGTGCTAAGAAAACGTGAAGTGAATATATCAAACCACAAACACGACCATGTGAAAATTAAAATTGATATAAGTAGCACGTTAGCCGAAGTCAACTTTATTATTCACTTGTGCACTTATTCAAATTAAAACCGGTTGCAATGTATGCATACCGCTTCATACTGCGCCAACATGTTTCATTGCCACTCAAATTTTTGAGACAATTTCATCAGGGCAGTGAGGTCGACTGGCACCAGTACTGGACACTGACATTTTCTTTTACAGGGACATAAACGAGCCACAGTCCTTCATACCAGCTCTTCTCTTATGTCACTCAGACAAAACTCCATCCGTGAGTCTTCTCAATCTGATTACACTCTGCCGTAGTGTCAATCGCCTACGTCCTCTGGAAGCGTGTTGTCTCAACCGTCCGGAGTGACATAAGGGAAGACACAGTCTAGCCACACTTTTTAATTCTCCCCAGATGCCAGTCTGGATCTGGAAATATTTCAGAAGTAACTCTGGGCACCGGCGTCGTACGGCTCCATGATGCAGTTTTCTACGGATATGACGTCAATGGAGCCATACAAGTCCCCTCTGGAGCGCAGAAGTCCATTTCTTCCGTGAAACTTTCCGTGCCAGAACACAGAGCCATCCTAGAAACTGGCTGTGGAAACAGTGTGCCCAAAAACGACCAAATTCAAAAAAAAAAAAACATCAATTACAAACAAAATGTAATGGAATGTCAATCCCATCCATAGGGTTTAAAGTAAAAACCCCATATTAATTAACAATGCTTAGGCTAAGTGAAACCCTGCACCCCAAGCAGAAACATCCTTAAAAAGGGGAACACCCTCCACTCTACAGACCACTCACTAATGGAAGTGAGAAGTATGAACATACCAATACAAGACCCATGAAACAACAATAACATGTTTTATGAGCTACTATAAGAGAGATAGTGACCACTGGTATACAAACCAGTATAGATATATGGATAAACCCATTGTCTCATAGGTCTTTCACAGAGCAGGGAGGATGGGCAGGGTACTAAGGAATCAGTGGCTAGACTGTGGCTTTACCAGATATTACGTTACTGAAGGTAAGTAACGTGTACATCTGATAGAGACATCTAGCCGCAGATTCCTTAACTTTTTAAATAAATACCATAGCGATCCACCTCCCCCCCCCCCCCCCCCCCCCCGGGGGGGGGGGGGGGGAATAATCCTACAAGAACCAGCTGTTCAATACCAACAAATGACTAAATGTATGTAGGAAAAGAACCTGGCTCCTAATAGTACCTATGATCACTATCACCGAATATACAATTAATACACCACCCTATACACCCGAAAAAATTGAGTCCTGAAAGAAAACCACTAAATAACCATCTGACAGTTATCAGATACTATTATCTATCCCCTGAGGGAAAAGAGAACTCGAGGTCCAAAAGAGACCAGAATAAGACAAGAGCCTTGTTAACCATAATCTTCACATCAGTAAAGAATTATCAGTAAAGAACCGTCCTGATAAAATCCATAAAGAAGTACTCCCAGGACTCATCCCAATTTCACCAAGATCAATCAATCAATCAATCAAACAATCAGGGGTTTGAAGAGCGCACTACTCACTTGTTAGGGTCTCAAGGCGCTGGGGGGAGGGGGTAGTTGCAGCTCAGTTGGGGTCATTTGACGAGCCAGGTCTTGAAGTCTTTTCTGAATTGGCGCAGTGTCAGGCTTTGCCGGAGGTGGAGGTCGTTCCAGGTCTTGGCTGCGAGGCAGGAGAAGGATGTTCCACCCGCTCTGTTCCTGTAGAAGCGTGGGAAGGTGGCTAGGGAGAGGTTGGCTGAGCGGAGGTTACTCATGGGGACATGGAAGGAGAGACAGTTATTGAGGTATTGTGGTCTGATGTTGTGGAGGGCCATGTAGGCCTGCGTGAGCAGCCTGAAAGTTATTCTTCTTTCGACGGGGAGCCAGTGGAGATAGCAAAGGTGTTGGGTGATGTGGTTGTGCCGTGGGATGTCGAGGATTAGTTTGGCCGCGGCGTTCTTGATGGTCAAGTGCGTTGCCATTGTCCAGTCCGCTGTTGATGAGGGCGTGCATGACCGTTTTTCTGGAATCGGCGGGTATCCATTTGAATGTTTTACTGAATAGGCAAAGGGTGTTGAAGCATGTGGAGGAGACGGGGTTGATCTGGTGGTTCATAGTGTGCGATGAGTTCAGTATGATGCCAAGGTTACGTGCATGGTCTGTTGGGGTGGGTGGGTTTCTGAGGGCTCAGGGTCCACCAGGCGTTGTGCCATGTGGAGGGGTGGATCCGAGGATGAGGACTTCTGTTTTTTCTGAGTTGAGTTTCAGGCGACAGTTCTTCAACCCGGTTGCAACAGCTTTCATCCCTTTTTGGAAGTTGTGCCTGGTGAGATCTGGTTCCTTTGTGATGGGGAGGATGAGCTGGGTGTCAGCGGCATAGGAGACTATGTTGAGCCCGTGGTTTCTGATGATGGTTGCGAGGGGAGCCATGTAGACGAAGAGGGTGGGGCTGAGGGAGGATCCTTGGGGTACTCCGCATCTGGTCTCTTGGTTCTGAAAAGAAGGGCAGGAGTCTTATTCTCTGTGTTCTGCTTGTGAGGAATGAGCCTATACAGTCTACAGCATTTTCTTGAATGCCGATGCCGTGGAATCTGGTGGCTAGTTTGCGGTGGGAGACAGTGTTGAAGGCTGCTGATAGGTCCAGGAGGATGACCAAGGCCCTTGGCCTTGGTCGAGGAGTGCGCAGATGTTGTCTGTGGTGGCGAGGAGGGCGGTCTCAGTGCTGTGGAATCCGAGTTGGGAGGTGTCTAGGATGTTGAGCTTAGCTGCGAATGGAAACAGCGAGATGGGCCTGAAGTTCTTGCGGTCCATTGGGTCTGCGAAAGGTTTCTTTAGGAGGTGGTTAACTTCGACATGCTTCCAGTTGTCGGGGAATGTGGCGGTCTCGATGGAGAAGTTGATCATTCGACGTAACTCGGGTGCGATGGCTGTAGTGGCCTGTGGAAGATGTGAGGCGGGCAGGGGTCTGAAGGTGCTCTAGAGTGGATGCTCTTCATAGTCTTTAGGGTGTCTTCTGTCATGAGTGGGGTCCAAGTAAGTAGGGCCTGTTGGGTGGCGTCGCTGGGGGTGGGGGATTAGGAGGTGCTGAGGTCTTGATCGTCGAAGTTGTTGTAAAGCATCTTGATCTTGAGGTGAAAGAAGGAGCGGAGTCTATTGCAGAGGTCTTGGGAGGCAGGGACCTCTGTTTTGCTGTTTTGTTTGACAAATTCCTGTATGATGGATTAGAGTTCCTTGGAGTTGTGGGCAATGCAGAGGATTCTGTCTTGGAGGAAGTTCTTCTTTGTGGATTTGATGAGTTGGTGGTGTGCCGTGGTGGCTGTTTTGTAGGCGGTGTGTGTTTCCAGGGTTTTGCTGTTTCTCCACGTCTTTTCCAGTCGTCGGCAGGAGCGCTTGGATTCTTGTTGTGCCTAGGTGAACCAGTTCACTGTCTTGTTGTGTCGTCTTGTAGATTTCTGGAAAGGGGGGAGGGGGGAGTGTGTTGGCGCAGTTGCCGATCCATTGGTGGAGGTTGCTTGCCGCGGTGTTGGCATCTATCATAGTTGGGGGTGGAGTGCAGGTGAGGTGTTCTTCGGAGACTTTTTTCCAGATTCTGCATGGGAAGCGGCACACATGCTTGTGTGTAGTGAGTTTTCTAAAGGAGAAGTGGACGCAGTGGTGGTCAGTCCAGAGCAGTTCCACGGTGTGGCTGAAGAAGATGCTGTTTCCTCTTGAGAAGATGGGGTTGAGTGTGTCTCCTGCTGTGTGAGTGGGGGCAGAGACAAGTTGCTTCAGTCCTGTTTTGGTATGATACTCTCGGAGGGCGGTGTTGTTGGAATCGTTGTGGTAGTCCAGGTGGAAGTCTAGGTCTCTGAGTAGTATGTAGTCTGTGGAGGCGAGGGCATGGGGAGCAATGATGTCAGCGAGGATGCTGGCTAACGGAGAGCGGAGGCCAGGCGGTATGTAGACGAGGGTTCCGCGGAGCGTCATTCTGGGGTTGGTCTGGATCTGGAAGTGGATGTGTTCCATGGGGGGGGGGAGAGGAGGCGTCCGGGTTGTGGCTGTCATGGGGAGGGAGGTTTTGTGGATGATGACGAGGACTCCTCCTGGGCAGGTGGGGCGGTCTTTTCTCAGGATCTTGTAACCGTCGGGTATGGTGGTTGCGATGTTGGGGCGGAGCTGGCGTTGGTCCAGGTCTCTGTGAGGAAGGAGACGTCGGGCGTGTGGGTGTTGAGGAGGTCCCAGATTTCTATGGCATGTCTGTGCAGGGAGCACACGTTGAGGAGGATACAGTTCAGTGGTTTGTGTGTGCTGATGTCTGGTGGGCTTGGGGTTACTGCTGGGGTCCAGAGTTGCGTGAAGGTGCCGTGGCAGTGTCGGCAGGAGATCGGGCCTTTGGTGTTGCTCAGCGTCGAGACCTGGGAGTTGTTGCTGCAACCGGGGTTGAGGGTGCTGTGGTCATAACGGTGGCGTGTAGGGGGACCAGGGTCCCTGGCACTGGTCGGCCACAGACAGGCTTGCATTTGGCACGGCCGCCATTAAGCAGGGGACAGGGGAGGGACATCAGCTGGGAGGCGGGAGCGATACGCTTGGGGGGAGGGCCGCGGGGGCAGCAGAGGCGGGGAACGGGAAAACAGAACAAAAATAGAAGCAAAAGAGGAACTAAAATAGAGACAAAAGAGAAAAGCAAAACCACAAAGAGCAAAAAGAAGGAAAAGAGCAAGGCAGAAAGAGTGGAAAAAAAGAAAAAGCCTAAGAGAAGTAGCAAAAAGAGAGAAACGGGCACAGAATAGCAGAAGAGTAGATTGCTCTTCCACTAGACCACCAGGGATGAGGTGCAGGCAGGAGCCTGCTGGTGGAGGAGAACCATTAACACCTACTTGGCACAGAGCTCGGGCTATATGGAATATGCTACTTACCAGTATGCATCTGTTCTTGGCATGTAGAGCTGCAGATCTACACACTTGTGCATAGATCTCCACCTGGTGTTGGGCCCGGATGTTTGCAGTTGTTTTTCCTCTTGGAAAGTCTTTGGAAGTCACGAGGTCCGTGACTCCTCCTTTGGATCGTATTGCGCATGGGCTTCGGCTCCATCCTCAGATTGTTTTTCGCCAACAGGGAAAGATGGAGCGTAGTAATAACCAGAAAGATGCCCATGTGTGTTGCATCTAAATAAGATAAACTGGAACAGATAAAGGTAGCCGGGGAGGCGGGTGGGCGTGTGTAGATCTGCAGCTCTACATGCCAAGAACAGATGCATACTGGTAAGTAGCATATTCCGTTCGAGGCATATGAGCTGCAGATTACACACTTGTGAATAGATTATATAGCAGTACCCACCGTCAGCGGCGACCACCCGTATCTGTGGCAGTGGTTTGAAATAATGTTTTGAGCACAGCCTGGCCCACACTAGCTTGTTGCTTAGTTTGCACATCTACACAATAGTGTTTAGTGAAAGTGTGCGGTGTTGACCAAGTAGCTGCTCTGCAGATATCATCTAATGGGATGTTCCCTAAAAATGCCATTGAAGCCCCTATTTTGCGTGTAGAGTGGGCTTTAGGGGGAACGGAAAGCGTTCGTTTTTCTTTGTGGTAGCAAATCTGGATGCATTTGACAATCCACCTAGCTATTCCCGACTTGGAGATGGGGTTACCCTTGTGTGGTGGAGAGAAAGAGACAAACAGCTGTTTGGTCTTGCGGAAAGGTTGTGTTCTCTGTATGTAGTAGAGTAAGGCTCTTTTGACATCTAGTGTGTGAAGAGTTCTTTCTGCAACGGTTTGTGGTTGCGAGAAGAAAACTGGTAGTTCTACCGCTTGGTTTATGTGAAAGGGAGAAACGACTTTAGGGAGGAATTTTGGGTTGGTACGGAGAACAACCTTGTTATGGTGTATTTGCAGAAAAGGTTCTTGAATGGTAAGTGCTTGTAGCTCACTGTCCCTTCTGAAGGAAGTGAAGGCTACAAGAAAAGCGTTTTTTTATCTTAGGAATTGGAGTTCACATTTGTGCAGAGGTTCGAAGGGAGGTCCCATTAGTCTGGTGAGAACGGTGTTTAGGTTCCAAACAGGTGAGGGTGGCAGTCTGGGTGGAATTATTCTTTTAAGGCCTTCCATGAAGGCTTTAATGGCAGGTACTCTAAAAAGTGATAGATTTTGCCTGTTTTGCAGATAAGCTGCTATGGCTGTGAGATGCAGTCTAATAGACGTATAGGCTAGATTGCATCTTTGCAGGTGTAGCAAATAGCCTATGATGTGTTGAATGGACACATCTAGGGGATTGATGGTATTGTTGTGACAGTAGACAACAAAACGATTCCACTTGGCGGCGTAGCACGCTCTAGTGGTGGGTCGCCTAGCTTCTTTGATGACGTTCATACAGTCAGGGGGAAGATTGAGGTAACCAAATTCTAGCATTTCAGGAGCCAGATCGCTAGGTTGAGCTGAGCTGGGTCCGGGTGTCTGATCTCTCCATGGTTCTGGGTTAGGAGGTGTGGAGAGAGGTGTAACTTTTGGTGCAGTACTACAGATAATTCTAGCAGTGTGGTGTACCACGGTTGTCTGGCCCAAGTTGGAGCTACTAGTATGAGAGTGAGGGAGTGTTGTTGTAGTTTGCGCACCACTAATGGAATGAGTGGGAGAGGCAGAAAAGCGTACGCAAATTTGCCTGACCAGTTCATCCATATCGCATTGCCTTTGGACAATGGGTGTGGATATCTGGCGGCGAAGCTTGAGCATTTGGCGTTTTCGTGGGTGGCGAAGAGGTCTATCTGTGGATGCCCCCACAATTGAAAGTACGGGTGAAGAACTTGTGGATGTAGTTCCCACTCGTGGATCTGTTGTGTCTTTCTGCTGAGTAGATCGGCCATAGTGTTTTGGACTTCTGGGACATGTTGGGCCAGGAGAAAGATTTTCTGGGGTATGGCCCATCTCCATATACTCTGCGCTAGCTGAGAGAGCTGTGGAGAGTGTGTGCCGCCTTGTTTTTGAATGTAGTACCTGGCTGTCATGTTGTCTGTGCAGACTCGGACTGCCTTGCCTGAAATCTGTGTCTGGAAGGATTTCAGGGCTAAGAATATTTCCAGTAACTCCAGATGGTTGATGTGGAGTAACTTTTGTTGAGGTGTCCATCTGCCCTGCATGGTGTGATGTAACAGGTGAGCTCCCCAGCCGGAGAGCAATGCGTCCGTTGTCAGTATTATCTGAGGAACCGGGTCCAGGAACGGTCGCCCTTTGGAAAGGTTTTTGGTGGTCCACCACTGCAGAGAGCGATGCGTACGACCGTCTACCAACACCAGATCTGTTAATTGATCTTGGGCCTGGTTCAATTGGCGCACAAAGCACTCTTGGAGAGGACGCATCTGGAGTCTTGCGTGAGGTACTATGAATATGCAAGAGGCCATCATCCCGATTAGTTGCATAAACACTCGAGCTGGAAGGGAGTGTTGTGCTATAAATTGTGCGCGTAGAGCCTGAATGCTTGTGATCCTGGCCGGACTGGGGTAGGCTAGCGCTTTTGAGGTGTCTATGGTGGCACCGAGGTATTGTTTTACGTGGGACGGTTGCAGATGGGACTTTGTGTGGTTTACCGTGACGCCCAGTTGGTGAAGTAGTTGGATAGTGGCATGCGTGTGTTGTACACACTGGTTGTATGAGCTGGCTTTTATTAGCCAGTCGTCTAGGTATGGGAAGACATGGATGTGTTGTCTCCTGAGGTGTGCTGCCATGACTGCTAGGCACTTGGTGAATACCCGTGGTGCTGTTGTGACTCCGAATGGGAGTACCCTGAATTGGTAGTGTTGGTTGTCCACTACGAATCTGAGGAACTTTCTGTGAGCGTGGTGTACAGGAATGTGGAAGTAAGCGTCCTTTAAGTCTAAAGTGGCCAGGAAGTAGTTTTGGGAGAGCAAGAGAAGTACCTGCTGAAGTTTTACCATGTGAAAATGGTCCGAGTGTTTGTATGCGTTTAGGGGCCGGAGGTCTAGGATGGGCCGTAGAGTCTCGTCCCTTTGTGGTATGAGAAAATATAGGGAGTAAACCCCCAGATTTCGTTGGTTGGTAGGAACGTGTTCTATCGCCCCTTTTTGTAGGAGGGAGATTACCTCCTGCTTTAGTAATGCTAGATGTTCCTGTGACATTGGGCGTTGTCTGGGTGGAATGTTTGGGGGGGTAGACATTAGCTCTAGGCAGTAGCCTGACCAAATTATTTGTGTCACCCATTTGTCTGAGGTGATGGTAGCCCAGACATGAAGGAAATTTTGGAGTCTGCCCCCGACCGGAGTGGGATGGTCTGGGGGGAGTGGAGGGAAGTTATTGGGCAGGTGTGGGAGCAGAGCGGGCGGTGTTTGTTTTGCCTCTGCCTTTATTATTGTTGCCCCTGTAGCCGCCTCTTTGGTAACCCCTTGTAAAGGTGGATTGGGTAGTAGCTTTGTATGACGTGGAAGCGGTATCAGAGGAGTAGCCTCTGGATGTGCTCCGAAAGGAGGAACGGCTAAAGGAACGCCTGGGAGGGTGTGATTGTAAGGCTCCCATAGATATCGCCTTGTCGGTGTCTTTTTTTCATTTTTTCTAGGGCCTCATCCACTTTTGGGCCGAACAGATATTCCTGGTCAAAGGGATGGTTCAGGATGGAAGCTTGCACTTCTGGTTTAAATCCTGAGATCCTGAGCCAGGCATGGTGGCGGAGGAGGACGCTAGTATTGATGGCCCTGGAGGTGGTGTCTGCTGCATCTAGGGCACAACGGATGGAGGTATTACTGATGATTTTACCCTCCTGAATTAACTCGTTTGCCCTGTTTTTGTATGTGTCAGGGAGGTGTTGCATTATGGCTTCTAACTCATCATAATGGGCCCTGTCATATCTAGCCAGTAACGCTTGTGTATTGGCGTTACGCCATATGTTGGCAGCTTGTGATGCAGTACGCTTGTCGGATGCGTCCAAGAGTTTTGACTCTTTGTCAGGTGGTGGTGCATCGCCTGATGCCTGGGAGTTGGCCCTCTTCCGTGCTGTGGATACTACCAGGGAATCTAGGGGTGCTGGCCCTCTGATGTAGGAGGGATCTGTAGGGGCGGCTTTGTATTTTTTGTCAATGCGCGGGTTAATAACCCTGGCTCTGACTGGGTCTTTAAAGACCTCTGGCGCATGTTTTACCACTCCTTTGAGCATGGGCAGTATGGAGGTGGCCCTATGCGTGGTGTCAAAGGTATCGAGGAGGAAATCCTCCTCCACGGGGTCGGTATGGAGATCTACCCCGTGATAGTGTGCCGCCCTCTGGAGTAAATGGTTGAACCCCAATGAGTCTTCTTGTGGGGATGGTCTCGAAGGATAGAGATCATCTTGTGGGACGTTAGTGATGTCGGGGTTGTTATAGTCGTCCCATGGGTCTGGATGTGGGAGTGGGGTCTCCTGTAGGTAAATCATGGGGCACATCCCCCATGTCATCATATGGGGGATGATGACACGACCCTCTGTGCCGGAGTGATGTCCTCCACATCTGAATCGTCGGCTTCGGAGGCGCTGATGAGGCCCTCGTCGGTGTGGTGTTCTTCCGGAGCGTTGACGTCCTCTCCGAAGATGTCATCTGGAATCGCCGTCGACGAGTGCGCCATGGTCCTTTTTGCTCTTCGGTCTCGAATCGTTTTCTTGGACCGGAAGGACTTGCACGCCAGGCAGTCTCGAGCCTCGTGTTCAGGGGAGAGGCAGAGATTACATACTTCGTGGAGATCGGTGTGGGGGAATTTGGACCCACATCGAGGGCACTTCTTGAAGGGAGTCCTTTCCATGAGCCAGGACCGGAGCTTGGGTAGGCCCGAAGGCCGGCGTCGACGACTGGAATCGAAGGTGTTGATCGATGAGAGCCGCGTCGAGTGTGGAGATCGCGATCTAAACAATACCGCAAATTGGGGTGAGGATTGCGCGTCGATTGAACTGGAAACCTGTTCGGAACCGGAGCGCGAAGATTACATCAGAGCCCGATGGCGGAAAAAAACAATCTGAGGATGGAGCCGAAGCCCATGCGCAATACGATCCAAAGGAGGAGTCACCGACCTCGTGACTTCCAAAGACTTTCCAAGAGGAAAAACAACTGCAAACATCCGGGCCCAACACCAGATGGCGATCTATGCACAAGTGTGTAATCTGCAGCTCATATGCCTCGAACATATAGATAGATAGCTATATATATATATATATATACACAAATAAATATATACATGCCAGGTATCTTCCACCAGAGACTCCGACTGGCCGAATAACTCATGGAATTTCACTGGTCAATGTCCCCTGCTGGACCGCAAAGATCTACAAAGCTTGTCCAGCATGGACCTCAGAGCCATAGCCCGGCAGTCTAAACATGAACTCGAGTCGAGGACACCTCGAGGCACCAAAGGGAAATGAGGAAAGAGAAGCAACCGCATCTCACACTAAAAACCTCTGTTTTCTTCCTCTCTCTTTTAAAAAACAAACATGTGTGACACATGCACACAGCCATGTATACACTGTATACAGAATGGCGAAACAGAACTGAGAAACCATTTCCAAACACTTTATAATATTGAAAAAAGTACTGCACTTAACAACAAAACCACCTTAGGTGACAAGCACCAAAAGTTTCATAACCAAAGGTAAACTGCCATTAAGATAATGCGTCCTGTAAAACTGAAACTTTGTCAGCAGCAAGCACATGCAATCACACTTTTGATTGAAACAAAAAAAACACACCCACACCCACCCCTATATATCATTTACCCTTCGTCACAAAGCAGCAGTCATGAATTATCCAGAACTGTTGAGTACCAAAAAGAAAATTAGATACATACCTAAAAAAAAAAACGGTGATATCTAACCTTAGAAAGAAACATATGAAGAAACATTGTAGAAGAGTAAGAATACCACCTTCTTATTCCAAGAATAACTCCTACTATGTAGCCAATGACTAAAAACAGCCTTATGTGTTTCAGACACTACCTCTTAGACAGTTTAAGGCACTGAGCTTATACCACCTTGTTCTAAAATTGAACAAAGGAATTTCCTATGCCTCACAAGAAAGGAGGGATCAATGAACCTATGTATTCCAAGAACACATCATGGTTGTTCATAATCGAAATACTCCTAATAAATATGCAGTCCACTTCAAGCAAAGAAAACAAACTGCACAAAATACGCAGGTTAGAAAAAAACAGACGAGAGTGAAAGGTAGCAAGAAGGAAAATAATGACTATGAGCCCACCTAATGGCCCCTAAAGGACATATAATATAGTCCAAGAAGGACCAATCCAATAGCAAACAAGTAGACTGTGTAAGTAGTACACATACAAGCTATACAATAGCCAACCAATACTCCACATAGAGTAAGGCATATAGAACAAAAGGTATGAACTCTTAAGACTGAGCTCCTCATCAGAGTAAAATAAAAGAACAAATCAGCTATGCAGCTGCAAAGACCATCCAGAGATCAGAAACCAGAGGCAAACACTCTCTCAATAAGAAAGAAGTAGTGCTTAATACTTCAACACCACAAGCACAACAACAGCATAGGTAGCAAATAAACCTTTACCCAACTTAAAGATCCACGACCGTGGCTGTATAAAAAGGGAAGCAAAAGACCTGAAAAGGCCATACTACATGCGCTCAGCTCCCGCAACAAAGCGTGTTTGCAAAGACCAGCAGAACAAGCCATAACACCAGCAATAGAATAGGTGGTGAAAAACCATACAGACTGATTTAACTCAAGTGCAAAGGAAGAAAGTCTGCAAAAAAGTGGGGGGACCCCTCCACCCATGCACACAAACTGAAAAAAGGAAGGGGGAGACAGGCTAAGGATCTGGCCCTCCCGGATTAGCCCTAAACCTAGGTAGGGCCCCATTAGCTTGGGCTCCAAAAAGATGAGCACCATCAAATGGCATGTCAATCAAGACCGAAAATCCAGACGTCCGCAGCCATGCATGTAGTCGCAACGCCACAGCCAGTCCATCTGAGACCAACTGTTACAACTAGCCCCTCTAAGCCTCAGGGAACAAGGGTAAAAACTGACTCAAAGACTCCCACACGGTATGGAGAAAGTGTTCGAGGATGCAGACCGTATTAGTGGAGCGTAAAGCCGCACTTGTCAAGGAAAAAAACAGTTTCTCACAAGAATCCTGTTCCCTGGATTCTTTAACAAAAGGGGTATAAGGGAGGTTCCCCATCTCGGAGGACGACATAATGGCCTGGACCACGAAGCTGTGGTGGGTTGGTTGCCGAACAAGGCAAGCGGGGGTCACCCGGGGCAGGACGGTATGTGTGGGCAATGATACAATCCACTGGCACACCTGACTTGGGTTTTGCCCATGCCCCTAACAAAGTGTCAAAAAGGGCCTCAAGAAAGGGAGCACTGGCTCAATCCCCGAATGGCCAGGATGTAAAACCTCAACAAGAGGGTCTATAGTCTTCTCCACAGTAGGCAGAGTGAGATGCAAGATATCAGCCACTCTCCTCAAGACCTCTGCTAAAGAGGAACTGGCTTCCGAGGCAAGGCCTGGGACAAAAGGGAGGAAGTAGGGGACAAATCCAGCCCGCTTGCTTCACCCAGCGCCGCAATCCAGCTGTCCAACCCAGAAAGAGCCACTGGCTGTTCCGAAGGGGGTCATCTCCTCACAACCTTCCCCTAATAGGTATTGAGGATCCCCCACAGAAATGACCAGTGATGCACATAGCTTCATGAACTACGTTGAACGGCATTGAGGCGACGTCAAAGGGCGTTGAGGCAACGCCGTGTCGATGTCCACCTGGTAAGGAGGAGAGTCTTCAGCCGGTGTCTGCGTTGGTTTCCGGTGTCGCGGCAAAGCTGGTTCCACAGCGCACATCGACTCCAGATTGGAGTCTGCCGGGTGCTGCTATGACAGGCACTGAAATGGCAACCGGCATTGTGTGGGAGTGTAGCGCCATTGGTGGCCCCGAAGGACGGTTCACCGGTGCCTCAGCCAAGGCTGGAACTGCCGCCGAGGCCGAACCTGCCAGCCATGATGCAGTTACGGCGTCTACAACCTCCTTGGGGCCCGCAGGCCCTCCAGAGGATGACAAGGGCCCGAAGACCAGATGGAGAGCTTCATAGTACTCTTGCCTCTGCTTCCAGGTTGCTCCGGCTCCAGGGCAAACCAAGAGGCTCAAGAGCAATGCCGGAGAGGGAGTCTCAGGACAAGATAAACACCCACATCATGAGTCGAAGATGTCATAGAGGATTGTACCTTCGACTTATTGTGACGCAGTTTGCCATGCGATAATGGTGACTGGGAACATTGCCGTTGACCATGGGGAGAAGAGCGGCGTTCCGGGGAACGAACTCTGTCCCGGGAGGAAGATAGATGACATGAGCCAGAAGGACGCGACAATTACGACGTCAGACGCTTCATGCACCGCTCCAGCAGCACCTTCGGCTTCAACTGCTGTCAGGCATCACATTCGTCGGCGTCGTGGTGCTGGCCTAGGCACCTCATACAGATAAAATGTGGGTCCGTACCCAACATCTTACATGCACCTGACCCACAAGACTTCAATCCAGAGGGCATAGAACACACTGTTTCAGACGACAAAAGATCATCGCAGCAGGCCGAAAAATTGCCAGAGATACGCTTCTCTGGATCCGCGTTGTAACAGAGAAAAGAAGAAACTGACTCTCTGACCCCCGGAGGGGACATATGGCTCCCATGACGTCATTTCTGGAGACTACATCATCATTTAGCCGTATGACGCCGTCCTATGGCGCACAGAGGTACTGCTGAAATATTTCCAGATCTAGACTGACACCTGGCTGAGTTCAAAGGTTAAGGAACATGGGGCTAGATGTGTCTATCAGATATTGAACTATATTCCTTCAGTTGCATTAGTCTCAATAACTGATGACATTTTCCTAGATTACTGCAAAGGTCTGGCTGATATGGTGGAATCTGTCTCTCATCAGTTGAGTGTGGCACCAGAAGCAACAAAAGAGATACTATGTGTAGGAAGCTGGCTCTGTATATACTATACCAAAATGAGGTATAGTGTGCACAGAATCCAGGGATTCCCCAGAGGTATAGCAGAGGCTAAATTTGGTAAGTACCAACAGCTCTTTGTGGTAGTGTGAGCGAGCAGTTAGGCTTATCCAGAGGGTGTGTTAAGCATTCATTGTATTCACTCAATCAAGGACTGATACACTCAGAGACAGAATCCAGACCAATTAGGTAAGTCTAAAAAAGATATACTTATCTTTTATTTTTAGAACCAAGCAGAACTTGGCACATGTGAGTAATACATACTTTCAAAATGCAAGACTGTTCAGGGTAATGCAGTTGTGCTTAAAATTAAAATTGTTACAGGTTTGTATCATGTACTTTCAAATTACTTTTGAGTTACTTTGGATTACTTTGAGTACTGGGGGGGGGGCGGAGGGGGGTATGCCTAGGTACCCAACCCTAGGAGCTCTATATAGGTACCCAACCCTAGGAGCTCTATATAGAAGGTAAGTATGACTTTTTATACTTTGCAATTGAGTTCACTTTTCTCCGTAGATCAACAGTTTCACACTTAAAACTATTTTAGGCCCAAAATCTTATATCATGGGTTCTTATGGGAGAAGCATGGTTATCAGTTTTAGAGGTAAGTACACGACTAACAAGGGTGAGCTTTGGGGGTTAGGACCAAGGTTCCCCAAGGTCTAGATGGGCACTCAAGTTGCACCACCAGCGACACTGGGGCGGCCGAGTGCAGGGGCCCAATTTTAGCCAATGGGGCTAAGGGGGCCTTTGTTTAGGGACTGCTGACAAGCAGGCCACTCAGTTGCGGGGCCTTGACAGAGGATTTACGCCTCGTCGTCCACAGGTCTGATGAGGAGGCATGAGATTTATCTCTATCCCAGTTAGACGGTTTAAATGGCACAGATAAGGCTGTCTCTGAGGAGAATTGTTTTTGCTTATCCTTTTTCTTAAGAGTCCTTAGTCTGATGGGAAGTCTCCATAGATTTCCTGCTCAGAAGTCCCTTCATGAGACCTAGCTCTCTTTGTGAGACCTAGCAGACATATCACTGTCTTCCTTAGAAGATGCTCCCTTAGTTTTTACTTTCTGAAGCCACAATAGCAGCCTCCTCTCCGCTCAACAACCTGTCTCCATTTATACTTGGTATATTCTTTAATAAAATCATTCTCGATTTAGGTAACTTACATGCTTGTGTTACTGCTTTCAGTGTTAGTACTTCGAAACATTAAAACACCTTTACTACTTTCAGTTGCTTCCAGATTTCTAAATTCAGGAAAATTATCTATTGAACTGTCAAGGCCTACATTAGTTTCCTCTAAATAATCCTGATGTTCAATGAGTGAATATATTACACTGCACACACACAAACACAACAACCCTTAAGTAAGAGGCAATTGAACATATGTTACACTCTCTGAAACAGAAGTTGGTAAATGCATACTAATGTAACAAGTAGGCATTCATTATTTCTCTACAATTCTTAAATACATTTATAGAAGCGTTTTCTTCAAACCCTTCATCAAAACTATCTCTACATTCTAATCTATGATTCTTAGTGTCTGTCACAGATATTGAACTATTTATTAGTAGTGTTTGAAAGATAGCCATTATGAGGATATATATACAATAACCGCGCAATAAGGGTAGCCAAAATAAAAACTATAAAAATGAATTAGAAAGCCATGCAAAGTTTTTATTTCCTTGAATCTTATTGCGCTACAAGAGTAATCCTTAAACTGGGTATAAATAATTATCCTGCAACAATGGTTCTCATTAGTATAATTGAGGATAAATAAATGAATCAGAAGGTTAAATGACCTTGCACAATAAATGCTGTTGTATGGTAACACCAATATCTTCATGAACATATAAGACCACCACAATTGTTCATAGAATAAAGAAAACCGTTTTATCACTTCAAATATTTTACTAATCCAATGTATTCTGTCATCAAAGTGTAAAACAGTGCATAGTGTCCCCAGTGAATAAAATCACATCACAACCAAAGAAGCAAGCAAAACCAAACAAATACAGAAATGCTTTTGTGTTTGTAACAAACAACTGTTGAAGATGTAATCAAATTAGTCTATTGCTTGTAGTTGGTTGCCCACTTGTTTGTTTGTTACTCATCAGTGTTAACAGCGCTTCGGCCCTTGGCCCTGATACAAGGGTCTCATCGGGACGAGGAATATAGGGACATCTGAATCCTAAATACCAGTGACTGTCTAAGCTTCCGTGTTGTCAAGTGGCAACTTGGAGGACTGACTCCATCTGGTAGGCTTATATTCGTTAGAGGCTTCTTGGCCATCTAATCTGTTTTAGCACTGTGTCCATTATTCATCACAGGCCCTTGCCACTCGGGGTATCAGTCACTCCTGAATGACTATAATTTTTCAATTTTGCTTGGGTGAGCATGGCATGTGTGATTCAGCCACTCTATCCGCACTACTGAATATTGGGATTTTCAGATGTCTCTAGATCCGTTTAGTGCTGAATCCTTGCCCAATGCAGGACTTTTTAAAATCTGAATTCTAAAAGATATTGGCTATCCTGGATTTGGCACCACGGGAAAACTTGGAACTATGATCTCACTAATCTCTCTCAAATCTTGAACTATTCTCCATTTCCCATTCAGTTTGGACAAGCCCATTATCGGCGAGTTGCATGGACTCTCCAAACCATAAATAAAATGCCTCGCTGAACCATCATTTCAATCATAAGTATTATACCTTCCTCCGTTTCTTGAGAAAGTCTATATTGGGGAATGCTTTGAAACACTGCATATGGTTTCATTGTAATTTGCACTGGTTTTGCACTTTTAATTAGCCCAACATCTTTTCCAATAAAATTCCAATTCTCACTTTCGTAAATATTGAGGTATGTTCTCTTCTGTGAGTCCTGGAAATATAACATTTTTCATTTCTTGTGATCTCAGTTTAAATTCTGCATCTGGATCTATTGTCTGAATGTCAAACGTCTGGTGCACAATAAATCAAACTATTCATTTTACACAATAGGTCACAACCCAACACATTTATTGGACTAGTTTTACTCATCGTGAATTCATGCTCCTTTATATTTGAACCTGTTTTCCTTGGAATGTTTAATGACTACCTATTAATCACATATTTATTTTAAATACTTAAACTTGGACTTACATTTCTCAAGAAGTGTAGTTTAGGAACTCCCACTGGTCTAATTGTGGAAAATGTAGCACCTGTCTCAAACAAAAACGATGCAGGATGGCCATTCCCTTCTCTTTCTATAAATGGGCCATTCGTTCTGGCCTACCCTTAAAACTGTATCTACCATACAGTCCTCTTTCACCTCCTTCCCCCGGCACCATCATTGAGTCAAGTCAGCCACATGACTCTGTCCTTGCAGCACTGTGAGGGTACGAAACCAATAAGGGTATCCCTCTGTCTAGTCAAAAAAGCTAGGGTGCACTTCACAGAAAGACACTGCCTCTGCATGAGATGGAAAAAGGAAAAATAATTGTTTTTTATGTATAACCATCACCCACTCAAATATTGGCTTGCTTCATCATTGGGTTCATCTTGACCCCTAAAAGTCAGGGTGCGCTCGACAGTATTCCAGGGAGTTCTTTGAATTTTATGGTGTCTGCAGAAAGCTATGTGTAATAAAAATGTCTCAGCCACACCCAAGGATTATTATTATTATTAATAGTGGGGTGAATGGGCACAAAATAAAATAATTAATAATGGGAGACAGTGAAGGATGTAATAGTAGCCCTATGATCCTCATAGCGCCAACATGTTTATGCCCTATGCTAACGGCCAAAAATGATCCAGAGCATTCGTCAGGGCGGGTTCATTTTGCTAGCACTACCCCGGTGATGGGCTTTTCACTGTGGCATGCACATAAAAATATGGCATGCAAAACGTGTATTGTACTCGCCTGATCAATGGTACCTACAGATACAACTACATAAAAGAAAACATTCTTGTTTGGTGTGCATAAATGGGGATCGTGATGTGCAACCAGCAAACAAATGCGTGTTCATCGGACAAATACATCCTTCGTTGTCCCTCATTATTAATACTTTTCTACTCTGCCCATCCACTCAACTAATAAAGGGATAACTTTAGTGTAGATAAGATATTTTTATTACACATACCTTCCCCAGGACACCATAATATTCAAAGAACTCCCTGGAATATGATGAAGCCCATCCTGGCTTTTAGGGATCAGGATGAACATGATGATGAAGCAAGCCACTGTAAGAGTGGGTGAGGGTTATACATAAAAAAGGATTATTTTTCCTTTTCGCATCTCATGTAGAGGGGGTGACTATCAATAAAGCGCACCCTACCTTTTTCGACTAGGCAGATGGATACCCTTATTGGTTTTGTAACTTTAGACTCGGGAGAGCATATCCTCCTTTGTGTAACAGAAAGGTCTCTGTTCCTTCCTGTTCGGTTAGTCCCCTGACCTCCCATAGAGTTGTTTTGAAGGCACTCCGAGGGTAGCCACAACGGTAGCGATTACTTATGGTCTTACTATGAGTTGAACTGAATTTTGTTGAAATTAAAACTTATGTAGAGTCTGTGGAAATCCTGATCCGCTATTCCATCCACATCTGAGATTGCAGCACTAGAGCTGGAGCCATAGTTCCACTAAACTGCCTTGTATTGTGCATATTCTGTGCAGGTATCGGTAGGGTTGGTCCCTTGATCTACTTTTCCTTGGAAATCAGATTCTGCTGCACAGGGTTCATTTGAGTCACCATGTGTGTCCCATTAGCATATGGCCTGACATTAAATGTAACATTTTTCTCCCAATGTTCTTTAACACAAATGTGACAAGCTTCCGAATTTATATGAACACTGTTAGCATTGTTATTAAAACCACTACCTCTACCTGGAAAACCATTTACTCCAGCTTTTTGAGGACCCTTCAGTTGCACCCCATTTCCCAGAGGAACTTATCCTAGTCCTCCTTGTGAGAGAATTCATTCTGTGTTAACATCTACTTCTCTTTTGTCAATTTCTTTTTAGTCACAATATCACTGCAATATTCACATCACACTGCTGAAGCTATGAAATCAACTCCGGATGCAATCACAATGCAAAAGCTGAAGGAAATCACAAAGTATCTTCTTTAAGTGGATCTGCCTTCAACTCTATTGCCTATAAATCTGCATACATCTCTCATAGAACACATGTACTGATTACTCTGCATTTTGAGTTGGAGTCATGACCTTTGACCAATTAATCTGTTTTGTTGAAACTTCTGCTTTTAAATAATTACTGCCTACTGTGTATTTTTATATCACCACAGCTGAAGGCCCATAAGTCAGCACATTCCTATGCAGTGTGGGAGCAAAACTTTACACCACAATTTAGTCACCCAAAAATTGAACACCCTGCAAATGTCACCTCATACCGTTCTCCCACAATTTGGTGTCAAGGCACTTCACCAAATATCAATTAGGAGAGTAAAACAGTTTATTAACAATTGGGGCTTCTCAATCATTTAATTCTTCATCGATAAAAGTTAAAGGACTTTATTGCACAATTTAAAAATAAGCGGAACAGAGTCAATGCCATGAAGGCTCTCAGATTCAAAGTACAGCATGTTTTAAAATCAGAAAAATATTCAAAGTTGTAGTGTGCAGCAGAATCATAAAAACCATCTGACAGCATCCCTACCAGCATAGAAAAGTCTTTGTTAAATCCGGTTTATCCCCAAAATTAAGGGGTTCTTATACACAATTCTTGCATAGCAAATAACAGAAACTGCAGAGAATCATTGTGTGTGAGCAAAAGTATCATTTCACTGGCAGATCAGAACACAAGAATAATGCATGTCATTACCCTAACACATAAGCACCATCCCATTTCAGAAAAACTCATTCAGCATACTCAATGCTAACGTCATCAGAGATGTTCCAACTAATATGAAACATTTAGAGAAAAGGACTTTCTTTCAATGAGTAGGCAGGTCCTAAAGCAGTTAATCAAATGCAATGTAATCATAACATTGGAAATAAACTACTACACGTCCGCTTGATTGTGCTCTGCAGAGCCTGTGGGGGTGAAGATGTGCACAGGGGGTGAAACAGGAGTGAGTGACAGAGATGGCATACATCTTTTTCTAAATAGCGTTTTTCAGGAAATTTTGGCATAACTAAAACACATTAAGAATATGTTACTGCACATCATATGAAATTCCTTTTGAATGCTATTGTCAATTCAGTATGTGTGTGTGTGTGTATATCTATATATATATATGTATTCACTGAAAAAACCCTAGGTTTCAGGCACGTTATAGTTAGGAATTAGCATTTAAAAAACCTTAGAAATTCACTGGGCGTTATAGTTAGCTGGACTTTTCACTCGTACAAAACCATTGAAATTCCCCCGTTATAGTTAGTTCAGCTAACTATAACTCGCGCGCCCACAATGCACTGCTGATGACGTCACATATTACATCACTCATGACATGGTCAGTGACATCACTCATGACATCTCAAATGACAGAGAGGTGTAAAAAGTGGCACGGCCTGGACCACCTCTCTGCAACGCAGCTCAGTGGTGCTTACTGGAAGCACCTGGTGGGCTAGTTGGCCCCCAGGGTCCCTCAGGATTGAAAGGGAATTATTTCTCCAACTTAAAACGCGCCACAGGGCAGTTTGCACACGTCACCTCAGGCCCCGTCCCCCTCCCTTCACCACTGTGTAAACGCGCCCTGTGGCCTTTCTAAGTTGAGAGATTAAGTCCCCTTGAATCCTAAGGGTCCCTAGGGTCAAACTAGGCCACTAGGTACCTCCAGTAAGCGCCACAGAGCTGCGTTGCATAGAGGTGTAAAAAGGGGCGTGGCCTCAGAACACCTGTCTGCAAGCAGCTCCCTGGCGCATACTGGAGAAACCTGTTGGGCTAATTGGCCCTCAGGGACCCTCAGTATTGAAGGGGAATTAATTCCCCAACTTACAACTGGCCAGGGGGCGCGTTTGCAGAGTGCTGCAAGGAGGGTCATGGCCTACGGCGCGATGCCGGTCATTTATTTATTTTATTTTTTTAAGAAGGAGGGCTGTGTGGCCCCCCTTCTTTTTCTAATTTACTGTCCCTGGGGACCCCATCCCCCAGGGCCTGCACCCTAATTTTTTTTGGTGAAAAAAATTAATTTGGCCTTAATCGGTCCCGGGGACCCCAACCCCCGGGTCATGGCCTTTTTTTGTTTTTTAATTCTTTAGGCCACTTATGGCCCTGGGGACCCCATCCCCCGGGGCCGGCCTTTGTTTTTTATTATTTAAAAAATATATATATTTATAGAAACACCTAGGACATGCTGGACAAACCGTATGTACCTATCACCATGACGATTTGCGTGATATTCATTAAAAGGCGACTATGCATAGAATGAATCCACATGGAATGTATTTACACCGCTAGTGAAGCTCTGACGTGTCTGACGCCCTACCGTGCCTAATCCCGGCGCCCCCGCCGGTGGGTACTCTCCAAGTAGACACCCTTGTCGTTTATTTATACAAACATGGGTAGCTATTGACGGGCACATTTAATATACACGCACACCAAGCCATTCAAAGGAGATTCAACAAAAATTCGACCAAACTATGCAAGAAACCCCCCTCACGGTTAATAAAACACACATCCACCGCCGGATATGTAATACTTTTTATTTTACTCTCTGGAAAGGAGACAAACCTCACTTGAGAGTCACAGCGTGCTCCTGGCTGAGCCCAATGCTGTGTTACACCCACCAGTGCCCGCCGAGTGCCTCACACCTCTGTGTTGTATTCCACCAGCTAGTGCGTATGCTATGACACTCTCTAGCCCATGTGCACTGTAACACCACCCCGTGAATATGTTTATATTACAACTTTAGAGACTAGTTAGGTTACACAACACTGCCCTGTGCATATTACACTCCAAGGCGCATATCTCATAGCACGTGCTAGTGCCTGTGCTATCTCGTGCTCTCCAATGAATCTGTCATTGCGCACAATGTATTGCACATTATATTTCACGCCCTGGTTCATCTTATATCACACTTTTTGGTGCATAGTTTATACCATATACTATATCTAATTTTCATTTTTAATCGTGCTCTCTGGACTATGTTCTATATAACACTACGTCCACCTACCCTTTTCACGGGCATTACATTTTGCGATGGGGGGGTGGGTCAGGGGGTGTTTCTGCCAAGTGAGCCTGGAGTCACAGTCACAAACGTCCTCTTCTTCCTGAATAAAAGTGAGATTATGCTGCATACTTGTTCATATTTTAAGTAGTTTGCACAGACACACATTTTAAAAACAATAACGTTCCTAATACCCACCTTCTCTGAACAGTTAGCTTGCTGCCCCATCCACCTCCTCCCTATCCTCTGTTGTCTGAATCCATGGACTAGCCTCCTCCCTCCTGCCATGCATGGTCTGATGTGCTGCCACTGCCCTCCATTTAGCATGATGTACCAGTCCACTCCTCCTGCCCTCCATTGCCCAATTATATGGCCCATCATTGACCTCCTGCTTAGCCTCTGTGCTTAGATTGCTGCCCCTATTCTCCTTCCCCCTGCCCTCCGATGTCTTTGTGCATGCCCCTGCTCCATCCTTTTTGCCCACCATGTTCCATGGACCTGCCATTCCTATCTACACTGAGTGTTCTGTTGAGCTGCCACTCCCCTCCCACCTGCCTAGCATTGTCAGATGACTGTAACCTGTCCCTGCCACCTCCACCCTGCCTGTCCACATGCCATGCCCCTATCCCCTTCCTCCTGTCCTCCATGGTCCATTTTACTGCCACACCATTCTGCCCTCCCTGGTCTGTTGTGCTGCAACTGCTCCTCCTGCCTGCCCCACGCGGTCTGTTGTGAGGCCCCCTTCCCCTTAACTCTCTTGTCTGTGCCCAGGTCCTGACCCCTGCCTTCTATCCTCCATGGTCCTTTGTGCATGCCCCTGCACCCTCCTTCTTGCCCATCATAGCCATTGTGCTGCCACTAACCCTCCCGCTTGCCATGCATGGTCTTCCGTGCTGCCATAGCCCCTCCCACCTTCCCTGTGTGGTCAGCTAGCTGCCCCTGACCCCCTACTACCTTCCCTCCATGGTCTGTGTGTATGCCATCATAGTCTCATTGTTGCTCTCCATGGTGTGTCTTGTTTCTATTGCCCATCCTGCCTGACCTCCATGGTCATCTTGCTGCTCCTGCCCTGCCCCCTTGCCCCCAGCCCTCTGTTTCCATGTGCAGACCCCTATTCCCCCCCCTCCTGGCTTGTCTGTTCCATTGTAATGCCCCTGATCCGTCCCTCCTGCCCTTTATGGTCTGTTATGCTGCAGCTTTCTCTCCTGTCTGTCCATTATGGTCAGCTAGCTACCATTGCCTCTTTCCCCTCTGTTGTCTGTTGTCCATGTGCATGGTCCTGTCCCCTCTCTATTGCTTTCTATGGATTGTTGTGCTGCACTCCCGTCCCGCATGCGCTGTGTGGTGTATTGTGCTGCTGCAAACCCTGATGCCTGCCCTGTAGGGTCAGTTTGGTGCACCTCTCCATGTCCCTCCTGTCCTCTGTTATCCCAGTCCATGTCCCTACCGCAATTCCTCCTGCCTACCATGATCCAATGTACCATACTTGCGAACATTTTGAACTTGGTAAGAGGGAGATTTTGAAAAAAAAATGGGGTATTGATTTTCCCCTTTGAGTTACATTGAAAAAGAGGAGATTGTAGACAGGAGACAGATCAAATAAAGCCCATTTGAGCTTAAAAACATTGGACATTTCCTGGCTGAAACGGTTCTGTTGGCATGTATGGTTGTACTACCACTGTCTCTTCCTTCTGCAAAACAATGGACTATTATATTGCCACAGCCTCTCTTGCCAGTCCTGTATTGGTTTGTTGCCCCTGCCCCCATTTCCACTGCCCTCCATAGTCTGTCGTGCTGCCAGTGCCCTTCCTGCCTGCCCACTGTGGTCAAATTGTTGCATCTGCACTCTCCTACCTGCCTTCAATTTTCAGAGTCCGTGCCCCTGGCCTCTGCCTCTCAACAGTATCCCAATGAACAACTAGATTGCTAACGTTCTATATTTATTACAAAAGTGTGTAACGCCTGACGTCATCTTGATGTAATCAAAACTGTAATACCTAGAGTATTTCCTTTAGAAATTACATATATGAGAGGGTCTTATTTACATCAAAATTATGGTTAGTGCTCTAAAAAACTAAAATGAGGACATATTTTCTGAGTTTTCAAATAGCGACAAAGAACTTTTAAATTATTTGTAATCTTTATGTTTTTTTCTCCAGTTGACCACTTGATTAAATGTTGCACCTAGGGGAGAGGATGTGGTGTTACTTCCAGAGCTGCAGACTTTGCAACTGGGGAACCAGGTTGGAGTTTCTGCTTCAGCTCAACATTCTGTGATTCTGTTCAAATCACTTAATCTCCCCATGTCTACAACCAAAATGAATTTGATCTTGTGTGATGTAACCAATGCTCATGTAAAGCACTCCAATACCTGACATGTCTGCACTATATAAAACTGCAAATACACAAAAAATAAGTGTATTGCACACTTCTGTCATTGGGCTATACTTGGGCTACATCTGGGTGATATTTGTGCTGCATTTGGGCTCTTTTGTCTCTGGTGGCCATCTTGGGAGATTTATTTGTTATGAAGTTTCCTAATTTCCTCATTTACTGCAGTCTCCTCAGTGGGAATACTTTCAGTTTTTTATTTTGGTTCCATCAAGAAGGCATTCAGATGTGTCACACATTTGCCATACAATCTGAATGTTAGCACTCTAGTTGCTCATTAGATCACTGTAGTAAAACTACTGCTCACCAGGGAAGACTGCTGCTGGTATTCAAAGTGCATGTTTCAGTCTGCATGTCAAAATTTGTTTATGAAATAGAAGAGGATTTGAGAAGTCAAAATGTGCCCTAATTTTTCTTTCTGCAGAACTAATAATAATTTCTATGGCAAAATTAACCCCCTCATTTTGTTCCTTTGTAAATTAAATGTTTTAAGTATTACCACTTTATTCCAATCAAGATGGCTTCAGGTGTGCCATACTTTTGTCATAAGTAAGACTGTTAGCGCTCCAGTTGTTCGTTAGAACACTCTGGGACATTCTGTCATTGGACTATACTTGGGCTACATCTAGGTGATATTGGGGCTACATTTGGGCTCTTTTGTCTCTGGTGGCCATCTTGGGAGATTTATTTGTTATGAAGTTTCCTAATTTCCTCATTTACTGCAGTCTCCTCAGTAGGAAATACTTTCAGTTT
Organism: Triturus cristatus; assembly: GCF_964204655.1. Classification (NCBI taxonomy): domain Eukaryota; kingdom Metazoa; phylum Chordata; class Amphibia; order Caudata; family Salamandridae; genus Triturus; species Triturus cristatus. Next base: position 502,565,280 of record NC_140585.1, read on the forward strand.
TTTACTTTGGTTCCATCAAGAAGGCATTCAGATGTGTCACACATTTGCCATAAAATCTGAATGTTAGCACTCTAGTTGCTCATTAGATCACTATAGTAAAGCTACTGCTCACCAGGGAAGTCTGCTGCTGGTATTCAAAGTGCATGTTTCAGTCTGCATGTCAGAATTATTTTATTAAATAGAAGAGGATTTGAGAAGTCAAAATGTGCCCTCATTTTTCTTTCTGCAGAACTAATAATAATTTCTTTGGCAAAATGAACCCCCTCATTTTGTTCCTTTGTAAATTAAATGTTTTAAGTGTTACCACTTTATTCCAATCAAGATGGCTTCAGGTGTGCCATACGTTTGTCATAAGTAGGACTGTTAGCGCTCTAGTTGTTCTTTAGAACACTCTGGGAAGCTGCAGTAGAACACAAAGGAATCAACTGACAGTATCTGCCCTTGTTGGATGTACATGTTTTACTGAGAATGTCAGACTTCATTCTCACATGACTGAGAAAGATAATGTAAATTTACAGAAAATATGCTCTCAGTTTAGCTTATAGATCACCTTCCAAACCTCTGTGGGAAAAGCATGAGAAAATAGTTTAAGGAATCAACTGACAGTATCTGCCCTTGTTGGATGTACATGTTTTACTGAGAATGTCAGACTTCATTCTCACATGACTGAGAAAGATAATGTGAATTTACAGAAAATATGCTCTCAGTTTAGCTTATAGATCACCTTCCAAACCTCTGTGGGAAAAGCATGAGAAAATAGTTTTCTCTCAAACATGATATCACAGCAGAAGGCTTTTTCACATGGTAAAATCACCTTAGAACACACCACAATTCCTAAAATGAGAATGGTACCATCAACAAATGATTTATAATGTAACTTGTCTTAAAACCTTCTATTAACTGCAATGCTTTTTAATGAGGTGCTATCATGTATATTGGTCCCAAGATGGATGCTAACACTTCTTGGATGAAGTGCTGACAGCCAATCAGATCTCACGATGAGATGTGTGGTTAGGCTCCGCCCAGATATATATGTGATTTTACTTTTGATTTTCTCAGGAACTACTTAACGGATTTACACCATTTAAGCAAAAGGCACGAGTCTGAACTGAGGACTACCTCTTTGCCAAATTTGGTGTAATTCCGTTCAGCACTTCGGGCTGTAGCTGCGTCAACAGGTCCTATGGGAAAATGCATGGGGAAAACGCGTTTTTGGATCCCCCTTTTTTCTTGGCCCCTGCTTGACGAATCACAGTGAAATTTTCAGGATAGGAGCGGACCGGCGATGGCCAAAAGTTTGGAAAATTTCGCGAAGATTCATCAATCGACGCCAACGATATTCCAAATAAAATGTTGCGGATTTCCTATGGAAAATAGGTCCTAACTATAACTACCTACTGGCGACTGCCAGTAGGTAATATCTATCTATATATCTATATCTATATATATATATATATATATGAAGATATGCGTTCCTGGCTCGCTCCTTATCAGCCAAGAAACAGGTACGGACCACAGCGTGCGTTTTCAGTGCAGGTTTATTGCATCCTTATTCAGCTACATTCGTACAGCAAGTGCCCGGCATGACGCGTTTCGACAGCAGAACGCTGTCTTGATCACATATATATATATTATATTGCTCCAACTCTCCATGCCACATACGCACGTAGTCCAGCACATTTTAAGATCAATGTAGGAGAAGGCTCGACCGCCAGAGTTGGTTTTCCATATGCGAGGGATGTGTGCAAGCAGGAGTCTGCACAAGCTGAGTTGTCTGGAAGGTTTGTGAAAGAAGGTGCAATTGTTGAGGTATGCTGGGCAAGTGTTATGTAGTGCCTTGAAAGTGTGGGTAAAAAGTTTGAATTGTGCTAGTTTGTGAACTGGTAGCCAGTGGAGCTCCTTCAGGAATGGTATGATGAGTGCGGCATTGGAGGTTGAAGGTGATTCTGGTCGCCGAGTTCTGAATGGTTTGCAGCCTTCTGGTGAGTTTTTTGTTGATCCTGGCGTAGAGGGTGTTTCCACAGCCCAGCTTGCTTGTTATCAGAGCGTGTTTGACTGTTTTCTGGGTGCTGATTGGGAGCCATTTGAAAATCATCCTCATCGTATGGAAGCATGAGGCGGTGTAGGCATTGACTTGGGCGGCCATGCTCAGTTTGCTGTTGCTGATCAAGAGGTTCTTGGCATAGGTGGTGTGGGTGGAAGGCAGTCCTAGCTTTGTTGGCCAAAAGATCATGATTTTGCTATGGTCGATGTTCAGCTTTAGACAGCTAGTCTTCATTGAGTGGGCTAGTTCAGTCATGCAGCCATTGAACTTGATTCAAGTACATGATGGAGGGAATGAGTTCAGTAATGAAAAGTTGCGTGTCATGGATGAGTTAAGAGAAAAACGTTTTGCCGACAAGTATTAGATGTTTTTGGTGTTTTAATTCCTCCTATAAGCGTAGCTTTAAATGCTACATAGATTAAAGAATTATCAACTTTAGCAGAGCATTTGAACAGTAACACAGTAAGTGCTTTAGCTAAGTTTAATGAAGAGATGCTTGCAAGTAGATCAATGATGAGTCTAAATCGCCTATCTTTAGATATGGTTTAGGCTAAAGAAGTAGGGGTCTGTCATGGTGTGAGAACACAATACTGTATATTCCAGATAATAGTGAGGATGTTGAGAGATAAATGAACAATTCAACTAACATCGTGATTGAGATTCAACTGTTATAAAAGACTTGAGTCTGGGAAAAGATTGGCTCATGGATAGAAGAATTGGTACAGATTTGTTGGTAAACATTTTCATTTCACCAGTAATGATAGCAGTAGCGATGAAAAAGTTACTTACCTACAGAAAATCTTTTTATGGTTGTGACTATCTTCTGGAGACTTTTAATAACAATTTCCTTGTGCCTCAATAGGTGGCGTAGCGTGGCTCTGCCTCGGAACCATCCTTCCCAGAATGTGACTTTGGGGTCAGTATATATGCGCCACCTCCTCATGATGACATCTGTTTCTTTCCAATCTCAGTTCATGCCATCAGACGCAGAGCCCTTAGAAAACAGAAAATTCCAGTGTGCAAATCTGAAGTTTGGGATCTTGCTAATGAACTGTATTAGTCCATTCCATAGAATGGGGAGAGAGTGGGGCATGAGTATCTGTGGTTACATAGTGTCTGTACCAGAAAAATGTGACCCAAGGTTAGCAAGTTATTCTTCTAACCACAGATTCCTCACCTTGTAGATACCAAAGCAGTACCACTCCAGGTGGTACGTCTAAGACTAGAAAATCCTGCCTGATGAATTGGGTAAAATGCCCACCTTCTGTGCTTGGATATTGAGGTAATAGTGCTTAGTGAACGTGTGGAAGGATGCTCCATAGCATCAAGACTGACACACTGCATGTTTGCACAGTGGTACCAGCCTCTGCTCTGGTGGAAGGAAGGAGCAAGCCTTTTGGGGGCTGCTTTTTGGCCAGCCCACAGTAGATCCTAATGTACGAGTTACTTACCTTCAGTAATGATGTATCTGGTAGAGACGTTGTTTAGCCACAGATTCCTTAACTTAGCATTATCCCCAGGCGTCAGACTGGATCCGGATTTTTTTTTCAGCAGCACCTCTGGACCACACTACCCTGTCCTGACGTCGTCCACGGACATGACGTCAGCGAGGTCATATAAGTTCCTCCCGGCGAGCTGATGTCAGTTTTCTTCAGAGAAACTTTTCCGCGGCACAACGCGGAGCCACTAACAAAACAGTGAAAGTATGGGAACAGTGTGCGAAGGAGAAAAAATCTGTATGGCAAAGAAAGCGGATGGTGCATAGCACCATCATAAAGGACAGTATCAGACACTGTCTACTTACAACCCAAGAAGTAAAGGCTAGAGCAACACTCAGAAACAACCCCGCAAAGCGAAGCGTGGACCCTTCCCAGAGACTGAGTAACCAGGGAAGAATATCCCGATAGACAAAGATAGACTGTTATTACAACATAGAACTGTGCCAGCCAACAAGGGCACAGCACAGGAAGAACAACAATCTACTGCGAGAAGGCATTACAAGAATGGCACTTCCCCTATGATAATGGAAAGCTGAAGCACAGCCCAGCAGATCCCAAAAGGACGACTGAATAGGAGACAAGATCTCCAAGTAGAAAGAGGAGGCGGGAGGGAGGGAAAGTAATAGGAGAAGATCCCACACTGAAAGGACCAGGGTGGAGGAATGCAGAGAAAAGGAAGAAGAATCTCCCGGTGAAGGCGAAGCAAAAAGCACCGCTCAACAGGAAGAGAAGCCACCTGGAGGAAGGTGGCTGCATATTGTAAATCATAAAAGGGTTGCACCAAATTGAACACCTTGGATGAAGACCAGTGCCAACTGAAAGGAGGCAAAGCGGAGAAACTCACCTGGCAAGGTCCTCGCAGAACGGGGAGGATGGGCGGGCGTTAAGGAATCTGAGGCTAGACAAAGTCTCTACCAGATACATCGTTACTGAAGGTAAGTAACCCATACATCTGATAGAGACATCTAGCCGCAGATTCCTTAACACAGAATAGATACCACAGCCATACCCCAGGGGGAGGTGGGTCTGCGACAGAACAACAGAAAGTGCCCGATAGCACTGAGCCGGCAACAGAGTGATGGACTAAGGGGAAAGCTGTGGTGGTGCAGCCAGTCAGCAACCCAAGCAGCTCGGAAGAGCAAAAGATAACAGGAGGCGAGGCATCACAAGACTGCCAAAATGGCGTGACACCATACCTGTGTGAGTGCAAGATGTAGAAACGGCACTAAGCCATATCCCAGAATGGAAGAGAGAGTAGATAACGATGGGAGGAAGGAGAACTACTCCCAGAGCTGCATACTGCACTAACCACTCCCAGAGCTCAATGGCGCAGTAAATTGACACCAACCAAGCTAGAGGACAACATGGAGAGACGTACCCAGAGCCTACCAGGCGAGCCCACGCAAAGGAGGCCGGGCAGGCAGCATCCAGAAAGCGAAGGGCAAGAGGCAGGAACAGAGCAGCGCCTCAGAAGCACAGGCGTGTATATAAGACACGCCAAGTGCACAGTTAGTCACTAGAACGCGACGGGCGGACAGTACCACGCCGAACCATATCGAAGCAGGCCACAACGAGAACATGCACATAGAAGAAAGCTACAGCGACAACAAGGTGGAGTAGCTATGAGGAGTACGGGACTGCCCAGCAAGGCAGTTTGAAGGCCAAGGGGAGAACACTCCCAGAAGACAGAAGCGCAGGGTGCAGCACCTGGGACGACCTTCATTAGAGGAGCTGGCCGTATGCACCCAAGACACAGATGAGGGTAACACCCAAAGTAAAAAGACACACCCGAAGAGTGTAGCATCCGAGGCACTGAAGGTGCCTACAGGAACTGTGAAGAAGAACACACATAGCTGTTGAGAACAACATCAGATCTTCAGACCACCACCTCCGACCCGGAGGGCAAATGCACCCCCACAGAAGAGAGGGACTGTGGAGTAAATGAACGGGACAGATAAGGCCCTAGAAAGAGCATCCAGGAGCGGAGGTCCACCTCAGGGAGCGGAACCCTGGGAAACCTCATTGCTGAAGATGCAGGAACATGAACCGAAGGGCAGCATAAACATTGTAAGAAAAAACACCGCCGTGCAGAACGGTGGCAAGCCTGAGTATAAGGGACCCAACTGCTCCACGAAATACGAGGATATAGAACCAGACCTCGCAGAAGCGAAGAGAGGTGGAGGTGTGTAGAAAGGGATACCCAACTGGCAATCCGAAATATATATATCTATATATATATTTATATATATATATCTCAAAAGGGGCCCAGCCACGAGACCAGGCAACTGCGGGTACGGTAGGAGGACCTGCCTGATGCACCTGTGGCAGGAGGCAGCTTCATTTTGAAGCGTGTTGAAATACACTGAAAAGAGATAATACAAGGAAAAAAAACCTAGAATGAGGCATACACGCAAGGCTCAAGGAAGGCGAGACCTGTGGCATGTAGGAGACAGTGCCAGAAGGCACAACACTATAAACTGTCCAACGGTAAGCAAATAACGGTAGTAGGCGTGTGGAGCCCAAGGGAACCTCCACGCCTGCCTGGCGCAGAGCAGAGCTACACAATAGCATACAGGTACCCCACCTGGAGTATATCACACCCCCAAGAAAAACAGGGGAACACCTCTTAGGGTAAACTACAGTCAGAGGACACAACAGAACAATCTGTGGAACACCACCACAGTAGGCTTACTGCCAGCCCAATAACACATAGTCCAACAGGCAGACGTTAAATGAAAGCGTAACCACCCCAGGATATGACAACGTGAGACCCGCTAAGTACAGACCTATTGGGGAGGGCGAAAGCCCGCAAGGAGGCACCGAACTGCCGAATCAGCGTGGGCATCAAACAAAAGGACCCCATCAAAGGGCAGGTCACCAAGGCGTTCCCGGATATTCTCCGGCAAGATGACATCCCGCAACCAAGCATGGCGTCGTAGTGCAACCGAACCAACCACAGCTTGGCCTAAGAAATCCGAGGTATCCAGGGTCGAGCGGATAGTAAATTCCGCCAGATCACTGCAGTTACGGATAAGACAGAGGAGGTCAACACGAGCACCCTGAGATGTGGAAGATAGAAGAGACTCAGCAGAGTCCCAAAGGGTAAGTAGCCCAAGCCAAGACACACACTGTATTGAGTGATCGAAGTGCTGCGCTAGTGGAGGTGAAAATATTACGACCCCACGACTCCAGCCATCTGGACTCTCGGGAGGGAGGAAGCAGCAGCTGGGCAAGGAAGGAAAAGCAGCTTGCAGAACCAACTCCTGAACGTCTGGATGAACCAATAAGCAAACTGGATTGTTTGGAGCAGGGCGGTGCATGATAGAACGAGCCACCGGATCACCCGATGCCGGCTGAGGCCAGGTGCCCAGAAGGGCAACATAAAGAGAAGCTTCGAAAGGCAGAATCGGCTCTACCTTACCCGAACCGTGGTGGAGGACATCCAACAGAGGGTCAACAGGCAGAGGGACTGAAGGGGGATGCATACTCAGAATGCGGCCGGCCATGGAAACAAATCTTAGAAATGACGCACCAGCCTCGGTAGCCCTCCGAGGAGGGGGACAATATCTCATCTGTGGGTGAGAGCTGTAAACTGAGCCTCCCACCCTAAGGAGGGTTTCCGATGAACGGAGGATGAGACCAATGTCCAAATGAAGGAAGCCCCATGGACGAATGAGGGTCCTGAGGAGGCGGAGAATCCACCGGAACCACAAATTCCAAGGGAGGAAGAGGCAATGACAGATCTGGCATTGCCGGACGTTGGGGTGACGCCGAACTCCCCCCGGAAGCCTCCGGAGAGGAGTCAATGATCCGGCGTCGAGGCCGAGGCAGGGCGTCCTCGGCCGGCACTGACTCTGCCTCGTCTGGCACTGACTCTGCCTTGTCCGGTGCCGACTCTGCCTCGTCCGGTGCCGACTCGGCCTCAACCACAATAGGCTCTGGCTCCGAAGAAGGGAACGGTGCCGGAGCGGCAAGTCTACGGCGCCGACCCTGCCTCGACCACAACAGGCCCTCACTCTGAAGTAAGGGACGGAGCCGGAGCCGGGTAGGCAAGCCTTCGGCGCCGAACCGGCTCGGCCTCCGAAAAGGCAGCCGCCTGTCTGGAAGGCCGAGGTGGGCTCAGAGCCAAGCTGTTTGCGACGCCACAGAGAGCCCCAATGGACTATGCGGCGCGGTGGGGGTGCTATGGGTCGAAGAGGGGGACCCAGCCGGGCCACGCCTTGACAATGCCATATCTCCTTCATCCCTAGAGGCAAGGGGCTCAATTGGCGCCGGGGGTGTACCCACCGGCGCCCCGCACGTAGCGGAGGGTCCGAGGATGCCCCAGGGAGAGGAGGGGACCCAAGGGAGGCCAGCAAGGCCGCGGCATAGGCCACCATCTGGGTCCGAGTCGCCGTCACGCCCGGGAAAGGCGGATAGGGGAGGGACGACTCCCGGGGGCACAAGTTTGGAGAGATCCGGGAACTAGTGCCCCCGACAACAGAAGGAAGGGAGGTCGAGAACCTCGGCGACATGTGCCGGGACTTACCAGGGAGGGGCGAGCGACACACACGGGAGCCAGACGGCCGCTGAAGAGGAGGCCAGGGGCCTGGATGGCTCCCACCGGGACAGGCGAGCCGAAAGTAACTTCATCCGGCGCTCCCGCCGGGACTTAGGCTTGAGCTGTTGGCAGGCGTCGCAATCCGTCGAGTCGTGGTGTTCGCCCAGACACCACATGCAGATATGTGGTTCCGTTGCGGACAATTGCCGCGAACAGGAGGTACATGTTTTAAAGCCCGAAGGCATCGCACACTGTTCCAGACGTGAAAGTGTCAAAATGGGCCTGAAAACAGGCCAGAGGAACCGCTTACTGCGGATCCGCGTTGCACGCGGAAAAGAAGGAGACTGACGTTAGTGCGCCGGGAGGGACTTATTTGACCTCGCTGACGTCACGTCTGTGGACGACGTCAGGGCGGGGTCGTGTGGCGCCGTCCTCTGGCGCGCAGAGGTGCTGCTGCAAAACAGTTCCGGATCGAGTCTGATGCCTGGGGATAATTCTAAGTTAAGGAATCAGCGGCTAGATGTCTCTATCAGATACACAGCGCAATCCATTGGGATATGGTTCTCTTTTGCACCACTTTCCCCATTTTGCACTAGAGAAACCCACAAACAGTTGATTGTTTCTGGTCCAATCAATGTAAAAAAAATGAGTCCTCGTAGGGCCAAGATGGTAGAGGTGTTCCACAGCATTAGAGGGGTGGGATAGGGCGGAGCCAGGGCAGGAGGACAATCCTTCTCTCACATTGCGGCCAAGACATGGAACGAGCTCCCAGCAGACATCAGACTCTCCGCCTCCCTGAACACCTTCAGAAGGACCCTCAAGATCTGGCTCTTTAGCTAAGCAGATCTGCGGACCCTCCCCCCGTACCTTGAGACCCTCAGAGGTGAGTAGTGCACTTACAAACTCCTGATTGATTGATTGGTGTGTAAAAGGTCAGCAAGGTGATGTGTAAGGGTGTAACTACCTTCGGTGGTTATCCAATCAATCAAATCTTTATTGTATGATTAATTACAAAATGTAAAATTCAAATCAAAAGTTGAAGACGACTCTTTAGCTAAAAATAGCGTTAAAACATTTCACCACCCCACTAAGTCACCCTATGTCTAAAGGTTCAAAACCTTCAGTTATTGCGTCTCAATATTATCTGGTATTCAACTATTTAAAAGGTGATAGAAATTTCATGCATTCTTAACCCTTTCAACAGCAGAGTACATGGGCCAAGGATTCAGTCTTATATGAATAAGAGGGTAAACCTTCAAGACATCTGGAGTGAAACTGCTAGTCAGATAAAACTGAATAGAGTTTTGCATGAAGGGATGTAATAAAGTGCTGATGTAGATGAAGGTAAGACAGACAGGGCTGTCTAGTACAAAAGAGCTACCCCACTGTTTTCTCAGTAATGGTTTCAGTTGGTGCCACGGGACAGAATGCTCCTAGAGTTCCTCCATGTTAAGCATTTTGATTGCATTTTTCAGGGGCTATAGATGAGACTATGTTAAGTACCGGCAAACCCATAATGCTCTACATAGGCACAATATTAGCAGGACCTGTTTGTCTCTCTTGCAACTTTGCCAGTATGAAAATAAGCGGCCAGCCTGATTTTCTAATTGTTTTTGTAGGTCAAATTCTGTATAGCCTTCTGAAGATAGCACTTTGCTGTATCCAACATCTAAATCTGAATTGAGGAAAAGATTTCACAGCCATACTATAGGGAAAGTACATAAGTTGCTTTTAGCCCCTTTCATAATGGGTTTAGACTTCACAGGGAAATGCTACTTTCGCCCCGGAAGGCTAATTTGTCTGGGAAGAATAATGTGTATAGCTTTTGGATGAACAGGATCTAGAATTCACTCTCTCGCCTTGCAGATTTAATGGTGATGAGGAACATAGTCTTGATCATCAACAAGCATAGAGGACAGCTGTGCATTGGTTCATCCTAAGTGAAAACCAAAGTGATCTGAAAAGTGATGGCTGATCTGGCAAACATAACAAGACCCAAAGGAACAAAAGATAACATTTCACTGTTGCCACAACAAGGCCTTACTAGGCTAAAAACAGACAAAGCAACAAGATATCAGACAACTTTGCATTCAAAGGTTGGATGTTCTGTTGAGAAAAGCAGGTAAACTTCTCCTACCATCCTGCGTACATTGTTTTGATGGTGAATGCCTGGCTGCCGAGATGTCACCAACTACCTTGGGAGGAAGATTAAAAGCCATCAACTATTGGTGCTCAATTTCCACGCATGGAGATGCCAGCTGTGCAAGCTTGGATGCAGGACCCTGCCCTGCTGCTGCAACAGGATGTCCTCCTGAAGGGGCAACATGACTGAAGGACAAATGCTCAAAGCCAGAAGTTATGGCTACCACGCCCTCCGTGGCCAATCTGGAGCCATTAGTACAACTTGTTCCTGGTCTTTCTTGATCTTTTTCAGCACTCTGGGCGGGAGAGGTAGGGGCGGATAGTTATACAGCAATCAGACAGAAGGCATCTCCGAGGGAGTACTGCCTTGGGAACTCCAACATGCAAAATCGCTGACATGTTGCGTTCTCTACAGTGGCAAATAGATTGAGCCAGGGTTCTCCCAAGGGCTTGAAGATGTCCTGCACCATCTTCGAATGTAAATGCCATTCATGAGCAACTTGGTAACAGCACCTGAGTTTATCTGCCCTGGTGTGTAAAGATTCTGCCAGGTTCTGGACAATTAGGGAAATGCCCAAAGCATTCATCCACTTCCAGAGACGTCTCCTGGCACAGGACCCCACTTTGCCTTGTTTCTTGCAATACCACATGGCAGTCGTGTGTTCCATGGCAGCCAGCACTCATTCCCCCTTTATGGTTGGGAGGAACGCTCGAGTGTCAAGTGAATTGTTTGCAAATCCAGCAGGATTATGTGGAGGCAAGTATCCGCTGGAGACCAGAGTCCCCTGATCTTCACCTCTCAAAAATTACTTCCACAACCCAGAATTGATGCATCCATCACCACCATCAGTTCTGGGTGGGACAGGGTTGGGGTCTCCTGCTGGTCTAATTGTGGTCGGCCAGCCACCACTGCAGGTCTCTTGCAGTCACATTCGATACATGGATAGAGTCTAACACGTCTCATTGGTGCTGAGCGTACTGAGACTTCAGATTTCACTGCAGAGCCCGCATGCGCCATCTGACGTGGTCCACGGGCAGGATGCAGAGGGTCAGGAGACGGAGAAGCCCGAGAGCCGCTCTCACTGAGACCCATGTCAACTGTTGAAACATCAGGATCATAGTCCGGATGTCCTGCACCCGTCGAAGCAGCGGAAAGCCTCGGAAGAGCCCCATGTCTAGGATGGCTCCAATGAAGGGGAGGCGTTGAGGAGTCAGATGTGACTTCAGCAAGTTGATGGAAACCCTAATGATGTTGTCAACAGGTAGGCCACTGTCTGAAAGTGGCTTACGTCTGCCTGATGCGAACCTGCCTTAATTAGCCACTCATTAAGGTATGGGAAGACTGGCATTAGCCTCCTCTACAGGTTGCCTGCAACCAATACCATCACCTTCGTGAACACGTGTCATGCTCTGGTAAGACCAAAGAGGAAAATGGAAAACTTAAAGTGTGTTTGACCTACCTGAAACCGCAGATAGCGTCTGTGGAACTGCAGGATGGGAATATGAAACTAAGTTTCCTGTAATCCCAATACCCCAATCTAGTCTCCTGGATCCAGGGTAGACAGAACTTGGGTCAGAGTGAGAATTTTTAAACTTGTTCTAGCAGAGGAAGAAATTCAGAAGGCCAAGATCTAGGATGGTCTGAAGGCCTTCATCCCTCTTCGTCACCAGAAAAAAACATGATTAACAACCAGTCTCGATCTCTGGTGCTGGCACCGATATTTTTGCTCTCTTGGCCAAGAGAGCTTTAACTTCTCCTAGGCGTATGGACATTTTTAGACTTAGCTGCATTCCATCACTTTGAAGATATTGTGCTATGAAAACTGTTTGCTTTCTTTCTTTAAAACATAATAAAATACATGCCTATTGGGGAACAGCAATGATTTTATGTATTTTGCTTTTAGCTTCAGAGCACTGAGGGTTGGTCAGAGCTTATCTTTGGATTTTGGTTGGTTTGGGTCAATCTGGTTGACACGTAGACACACATATGTTTTGCTTATGGTTGGATTATGTTAATTCCCTAATGATTAACTAATCTTTTTGCTTTCTGCAATGATCATTTCGATATTTGAATAAATTAACAGAACTGAGATTTGTATTTCAAGCCTTTTCCTTAATGTTAATGGCTAAATATATGATATCAATATTTCTCTCGTTCCCGCAATTTGACCCTCATAAAATTAGATGTATTTGGGGGTCAACGTCTGCATTCTGGGTCTTGCAAGTTTGATCACGTCTTTTTTCTTTTTCAGCAAAAGTTTATAGCCAGATCCAATAATAAGACATGTATTGGCATAATGCACACTGATTTTGCCACAATTCTGTACCACAACAATAAATAGACTTTTAAACAGACATAAAAGTCTATATACACAGAGTCCTAATATGCAAAATTTCTACGCAGAGAATAAAATATCTCAAGAGAATGTATGTGATCTTTTTAGTCACACAGCATACAGAATGTATGAAACCACAACAGTAACCAGCTGGCTACTATCACTTTTGCAAATTCTTAAAGCATTAACTTGATCCCTTAGTTCTAGGCACATATAGAAATAATCTATCTGGCTCTCAGCTTATAGAAGAAAGGGCAGAAGAAAAGCAAGTGCTCCTCTATTTCCTGAAAGTAACAGCACACTGGACACAGTTTTGACTTGTCAACAGAGGGCAACCAAGACGAGGTCAAATTGACAATTGGCAAGATGTCGTATCTAAAATTCATATTAAGAAACCTCGCATACATTTGTTTGATGTAATCAAGAAACTCCTCAAACCTGAACATGTTTATAAATCAAGAAAAGTATGGACCAACTATTGATGAAATTAGATGATTTGGTTTGTTTAATGAATAAAGAATAATACCTTTTTGTGGAAGAAATAGTGAGGAAGGGTGTGATAGAGGAGTTTAAATTTAAAACTGCACTATGTATATTATAAGATAATGATAATACCTTGTAGGGAGTTTTATTTTTTTGGAACAGTATAGACTAGCCTGTGTCCATCAAATGTATATTGCTCTCTCCCTAAGTAAAACCTGCTAAAACAGACATAAAACAGCCACTTAAGTGATTGAATATAGCTTGTTTTGCTGCCCTTCTGCAGCTGACACATATAGAAGGCTAGGAAGCAAAAGACACAATTGATGGACGGAATGCAGAACAAATCAAAACATTCACCCCCAGTCAAGAGATCTGGGTTAAATCCATCATTCTTTTGCTCACCATGCCACCCCAGTTTAAACTTGGCCATATGCAAATCAGTCTTGACCCTGTGCCTCATGAGAACAGTCGAGCCCGAGCTGCTAAGCCAGGTCCTTCATGGACCGGAAACAAGCATCCTAGGACCGGCTTGGGGGTTTCACCCCTCTTCAGACAGGATAGCTTGAATCCAGTGGCACAGTGAGCCCGGGACCCACGTCTGGGCATACCCGGCACACTTAGGGCGAGGAAGCAAAAGACACACAAGTGATGGACGGAATTCAGAACAAATCAAAATATTCACCCCCCAGTCAAGAGATCTGGGTTAAATCCATCATTCTTTTGCTCACCATGCCACCCCAGTTTAGACCTAGCCATATGCAAATCCGTCTTGACCCTGTGCCTCATGGGACCAGTCCAGCCCGAACTGCTAAGCCAGGTCCTTCCTGGACAGGAAACAAGCATCCTAGGACTGGTTTTGGGGTTTCACCCTTCTTCAGCTAGGATAGCTTGAATCCAGTGGCACGATGAGCCCGGGACCCACGTCTGGGCATACCCGGTGCCCTTAGGGCGAGGAAGCAAAAGACACACAAGTGATGGACAGAATGCAGAACAAATCAAAAGATTCACCCCCAGTCACGAGATCTGGGTTAAATCCATCATTCTTTTGCTCACCATGCCACCCCAGTTTAGACCTGGCCATATGCAAATCAGTCTTGACCCAGTGCCTCATGGGAACAGTCCAGCCCGAACTGCTAAGCCAGGTCCTTCCTGGACTGGAAACAAGCATCCTAGGACTGGTTTCGGGGTTTCACCCCTCTTCAGCCAGGATAGCTTGAATCCAGTGGCACAGTGAGCCCGGGACCCACGTCTGGGCATACCCGGCACACTTAGGGAGAGGAAGCAAAAGACACACAAGTGATGGACGAAATGCAGAACTAATCAAAACATTCACCCCAAGTCAAGAGACCTGGGTTAAATCCATCATTCTTTTGCTCACCATGCCACCCCAGTTTAGACCTGGCAATATGCAAATCAGTCTTGACCCTGTGTTTGTATTGTCAGCATTCCGTCCATCATTTGTTTGCTGTAACACTTTTCGCCCTAAGTGGAATGGGTATGCCCAGACGTAGGTCCCCTGCTCACTGTGCCACTGGATTCAAGCTAGCCGGGCTGAAGAAGTGTGACATACCCTGAAACCTCTTAACTTTTTAAAAATTAAGCTTATCCTTTATGTACTCTAAGAACATTGTTAGAGAACAGTTGACTCCAGTATATGTGATTACATCTCTACATCCACTTGTTTTTATCCCACAAGAGTTTGATTCCTTCTTAACCAACAGACCCTTAACAGGTAATCAAAGCCCAAGGTATCTGAATAGACCAGTGTGATTTCAAAAGATTTATTTCCAGGTAATGTGTTTGAGGTCATTGATTGTGTTCAGGGTTGCACAACACTGCTAGATCAATGTATGATTCTCAATATAAATATAGTTTGTTATCAAGTCTGGGCGACTTTACAAGGCAATATAAAAATCTCCTCAAGAATGTTTCTAGATGGCTCATCTGTGACAAAACAAGCTCTGCATAACTGAGATTAAACACTCATTTAAGCTCACGAGGCAATAAAGAGAATCTGAGACACGTGGTACTCTATTACAAACCTGCATAACTGTTCAGTTAATGTTGAATAGGTTAAGGTGTTTTAAAAGTAAACACTTAATATTAAAAATGTAAAGACCAACATTTGGAGCAATCTGGTGTGAAATGGCTACTATGTATCTCTTTAGTATGGTACACCGCGGAGTGGAGCATATGTGTATCCATATTAGTGCAATCCTTCCCTCTTGTTTTCAAATTCAAAATACTTTATTTAGACAATTAAGTCTGTCAAAGTGTTTTAGTGCCAAGTAGAATAAAAATAATAGACAGTGCCACAATTTTTTCAAAAGTGTTGATGTTTCGACAGATAACCCATGGATCTTCAGCAGGTTTCCTAAATGGTGGTACTGTTAATAATTCAAAACGTGATTCGAAAAGCAAATAGTAACTTGGTAAAATAATCTTTAGGTAAAATTTCATCATGTGAAGCTTGCTAATTATCAGTCTGCTTGAAAAAAAGCCAAAACTTTAGTAATGCTCTGTTTCTATTTAAAGGTAGTCTTTGAGGCTGCTGGGATTCAAGGTTCCTCCCCTTCTTAGTTTAGTGCTTCTGTGTTATTTCTTAGTTGCTGGTCTATACTCTTTAGGAATTTTACCAGTTTAGTAATCTCTTGCGGCTGCGCATTGTTCAGTAGAAAGCTAACGGCAGATGGTAATGTCCGTGTCCCAACCTTAGTTCACAGATGCCGAAGCAATCTTCTGCGGTCTTCCAGGAGTATAGGGCATATGCAGAGCAAGTGAGTTAATGATCGCTGGAATAGACTGTATAGTCGACATGGTTTCAACTCTGGTCTAACAGCCCATGGAGGAGATAGTTCTAAAGACGCAGAAGAGCCCATCCGAAACTGCAGGTATTTCATTTTATAATAGGAGGAGAATGGTTCCATGATATATTTTTGTGGGCCTTCTCTATTGTAACTGCTGAGGACCAAGTGGGCATGTTCTCTTTTGGCAAATGCTCTTTGGTCAGTTTCAAGAGATTTAATTTTAACTTTTCTATTTAGAGCTGTTTTAAACTGAAGGTGTGGTAATTTTAAATTCCATAGCTCCATTGAGGATATTTGCAGCAATGTTTCGGAAAGGGCATGTGATCACACATTTGAGTGGCTTGCACTATAAGGACACGCAACTTCGAGGCAGAGGAGGTTTTTCAATGATCCTTGCTCAGCTGACCTTGTGGAGTGCAAATATTTTATTATGATGGCCTTCTGTGCGAACAACTGGTCCTTTAATGCAAATTCGTCCCTGGGCTGGCGAGGTATTACATGGTAATTGAAATAGAGACATGAACACTGCGCTCTGTGCCCTGTTAAAAAACGTCCCCAGTTTCCCCGGGCCAGCCTCTGACCCATATGACAATGTTGGCACTAATTTGGCAGGGACTATTTTTAGCAGTGTCTCAAAAGAACAACTTGTTAGTACTCTTGAAAATTGTTCAAAAGGCACATTGCAACAAAGCTAGTTTTTGTTTTTAATGCATTCAGGTGCAATAAGTGACCTTCTTTGTCGTATAACCAGCATCCCAAATATTTGTATTTATTCGCGATATTCAAGCGATGGTTGTCAAGATGCCAGTGATGATGTTTTTTCTTTTTCCGGCCGAATACAACAATATTCTTTTTTTCATGATTAATTTTCATCTCGGTTGCGAGGCAGTGTGTATCTAAGACGTCTAACAGTCTTTGAAGCCCTACTGGCGTTTGGCTGAGCAGGACAACATCATCCACATAAAGCCGAGAAGAGATGTGTTGGATAGCTAATTTAGGAGCACAACTGTTTTCTTGGTTTAATGCAGGAACCACATCGCTCATAAACAAGTTTAAAAGGGTGGGTGCTAATACGCACCCCTGTTTGACCCCTTGTTCCAGGCTGAACTTTTCCGATACCGCAGTGTGTCGTCCTAATTTTACTCTGGCCCATGTGTTGGAGTAGAGCAATATGATGCCTTGTAATATTGGCTCTGGGATTTCCTTTTTGTTAGTAATCATGGTTTTGCTCGGATTCAAAAGCAAGTTCCAAAGGTCCATGTTAGGTCTCACATATGGAAGAGTCATACGTCTGCCTGTTTAAGTTGACTAATTCAGCGATGATGATTATGTACACCAGAACCAATATTCACTGAAAGAGCAGGTGAAACTTTCTGCACCAGGAAAGTCCCTATAAGCCTGAAAATACTGGAGCACGCTATTCTACTAGAGCAGGCATCTCCAACCTTTTCTATAACAAGAGCTATTTCTGATCAGTGATAATCGGCGTGAGCTACTAAAGGCCAAGTAACTTGCACATTGTTACCAGACACCCCCTCACCCAGCAATATAACCTTAAACCTAATGTCCAAGGAGCCTGATAATATGGTTTAAACTAAATACTGGGACTGGGGGTACAATGATAGGGCTGCCATGTAAGTCAGTGAGTTCATGGTCTGTAAGGATGTAAGAACATGTGTGTGAATAAATGGGATATATGTGTATGGGTGACTGAGAGACTGTGTAGGGCATACCTTTCGCCATATGTGGCACCATTACATGTACAACACAAACGTATAACCTTTTTTTTTTAATGGGAACAATTAAAGTGCAGAAAAATGTTCTGTAAAAATGGTTCTAATAAGGAACATTTTTCTACACTTTTAAATTTCTCCAATTTATAAGATAAATAGCATATTTTTCAGTTATAAACATGGCAGTGTGTCTACCAGCCAGTGGAACCAAGATGCCTGCTGTGTGTAAATGCAACACTTTGAAATGGGAGAAAATGTAACTTCACAGTTAACGTTCTGTTTATACGCATTACATGAAGCTCATCATTTTAATTTTCTCCCATGTCTAAGTATCTTTACAAACAATTTTATTCCTAGCGGCCAGAAAATATGGTGCGATATTTATAACAGGAAAATACAGTAATTTCTTTAAATGAGAGGAATGTAAAGTGAAGAAACATGCTTCATAAAACACTAGGGCTTAATCTAAAGCAGAGAAAACAATATTTCATTGAAACAAAATCTTCACTTTAAATTTCTCTCATTTAAAAGAAAATAACTGTATTTTTAAGTTATAAATATGGCACTGTGTTTACCAGCCACTGGGATCAAGATGCCTGCTGTTTGTAAACGCACTTTGAAAAGGGAGAAAATTAAAATAAAGTTTATGTAAGCATTAAGTTAACTCTTTATTTGATTTATGTCATGTGAAAGCATTCAGAAACATCATTTTGTTCTCATGCTCCAATATTGAGTTGACAAGGACTTTTATTTAAGAGTTAAATATGTCAGTGCTTCAGATCTTGAACTCTGTGACCCATGTGGGTCATAAATCTGAGTGAAGCAATGCGCATTATCAGTCTCTGCTATCTGCAGCCTGATAAAATAAACATAGCCTTTCCATAATTTTAAAAGGAAAACTTATTGCAGTTCTTAGCTAAAAATGAACTCAAGGCTGGGAGCTACTCTGAAGGTTTCTTTGAACTATGGGTAGCTCGCAATCCACTGGTTGGAGACACCTGTCCTAGAGGCATTGCTAGAAAAAATATCTGTTTAAACACTTTTCAGTAGTAATTGCACAGTCTATAAACCTAAATGGGAATCCGTACAGTTGGTTTAGCTTCAAGCCCCACCAGAAAAGAAATGGTTGAAGGGACAGCACAATAAAGACTGCCTTCAGTTGTTTTTCATTTCCCTATTCTGAGCCAAGCTAACCCACTGGAGTGTATGGAGGTCTTCGTCTTACTCTCTATGGAACCACCATTGTGAAATCATCACCTTTAAATATACCATGGTATTGTCTGGGGTGATAAATATGAGCTGTACACTTGTAACTGGAACATTAAAACTAAAAGTATCGATACAATTCATGGATTTTGGGTTACAGGAGGAAATAAAGAAACTAGCCCACATCAATCAGTATATCAGCTGTACAAGTACTGCTGTAATAGAGTCAAACACACTTTGTTTAATTGTGGCATTTGCCCATGCTGGAATATCTCATTTAAAATTGGGGTACATATGAAAACATTATCACAGGTTTTGCAGGGAAACTGAAATTACCTGGTCAGTCACTGCTCAACATTTTGATGCAAAATTATAAGGCTCGACTCCATTTTTAGTAGGCTGTGACTCTTTTCTGTATTTCTGCAGAAACATCCACATGTCTGCCTTTGACGCAGATGTTGTCCATTCCTATCTTTCCAATAACTGGGAAAGTGTCAAGTCATTTAGAAATAGACATCAACAAAACACATGATTTGACATGTGTCTTTAACAAGTGCTTTGGTATCTCAATTTCAAGGTAAAAAAAAAAAAAAAAAGTCAAAATAGTGAAGTCTGAATTGTCGACTTTTACCTTGTATGTTTAAAAGAATGCATCTAAAGCACACGTTACTTACTTGTGTAACAATATATCTGTAAGAGACATTAGTTAGTGATAGATTCTTTACCTTAGAATTTCCCCAGGCGTCATACTGGATCTGGAAAGTTTTCGTCAGCAGTACCCCTGCACGTCGCTAGGCGTCGTCGTATGGCTCCGCGTACGTCGCTGGCGTCGTAGCCTGTGAGATGACGTCGTTGGAGCTACTAAGATGCGCCCACGCGCGCTGGCGTCAGTTCTGTACGCAACTTTTCCACGCCAGGAGCGCAGAGCCATGCCAGAGACCGACTACTGGTGCAATAGAACTAGGGCCCTGAAAGGGAGGACCTGAACCCTAGAGAACAGTTCGCAGAACGGGGAGGATGGGCAGGCGGTAAGGAATCTATCACTAACTGTCTCTTACAGATATATCGTTACACAAGTAACTTATGCATCTGAAAGAGACACGTTAGTGATAGATTCCTTAACTTAGAATACGTATCCAAGCAATACCAACCCCGGTGGTGGGTCTGCGAAGTGAGATTACACCAGAAAGTCACAAAGAAGCCGTCTCTCAGGACCTGACTGTCAAGGCAAAAGTGCTTTGTGAAAGTATGCAGTGAGGCCCAAGTGGCCGCCTGACAGATGTCTTGCAGGGGGACACTGTGTCCAATGCTGTAGTAGCTGCTGTCGCCCTGGTAGAATGGGCGTGTAGCCCAACCGGAAGTTCCTTTTTAGCCAGAGAGTAACAGGCTTTAATGCACAAGACAATCCATCGGGAGATAGTTCGCTTGTGCACAGCCCGGCCTTTCTTGGCGCCCACGTAACCAACAAACAGCTGGTCTTCCTCCCATTGAAGCATCACAAAAGGAATAGGAGGGAAAAGGTGAGTAATGCCTTTGAGAAATCTATTGACAAGTGGGGACTTGAAAAGAGAGGGCTGATCAGGCAGCCTAAGAAAGGCTGAAAGCAGAAAGGTAGCCCCTGATAGTGCCCAGAGCAGAGCCCTGCTGGGCCAAAGAGAGAAGGAACAATAGGACCTCAGAAAGAGGGGCAGCAAGAGGATCTACAGCTTTCGCTGTGCACCATGCCACAAATTGATCCCACCGACAGGCGTATACCGTTTTAGTGGAGGGACGCCTGGCTGCCAGAATCACATTACAGACTTCAGGAGGCAAGTCAAATGGAATCAGCTGTCGCCGCTCAATCTCCAAGCAAGGAGGTGGAGGTTGGACAGGTTCGGGTGGAGGACCGTCCCCTGTTGCTGCGACATGAGATCCTCCCAAAGAGGCAGTCGGATCGGGGATCTACGCTCACACTGAGTAGCTCGGGATACCAAATTCTTCGAGCCCAGTCCGGTGCCACAAGAATGACTTGGGCCTGGTCGCGCCTGATCTTCTTCAGCACTCTGGGCACAAGTGGCATAGGCGGAAAGGTGTACAATAGACCGCAACTCCACTCGTGATGAAAAGCGTCTCCGAGCGAGTCCCGCATTGGAAACTCCAATGCGAAGAACTGCTGACATTGCGCGTTCTCTTTGGTGGCGAACAGATCTAACCAAGGCTCTCCTCACTGCTGAAAGAGACCTTGCGCCACCTCCGAGTGAAGACGCCATTCGTGATCCAACATGCACCTGCGGCTGAGTTCGTCCTCCCTGACGTTCAGGGTACGTGCCTGGTGTTGAACCACCAAGGAAATGCCATGACGTTCCAGCCATGTCCAGAGGCACAGAGCCTCCTGACATAGGCTCCAGGACCCCACCCCGCCCTGCTTGTTGCAGTACCACATGGCGGTGGTGTTGTCTATGAACACCTGCACCACTTTCCCCTTGACAGAGGGAAGGAACGCTTTCAGTGCAAGTAGGAGCGCCCTGAGCTTCAAAAGGTTGATATGGAGCTTGGACTCCGCCGGAGTCCAGAGGCCTCTGATCTCCGCCTCTCCCATGTGGCTGCCCCATCCCAGGAGGGATGCGTTTGTCACTACTGTGTGCTCCCGTTGGGGAAGGGAGAGGGATTTGCCGCTGACCCAACGCTGGTTCGTGAGCCACCACTGCAAGTCCTGTGCAGTGCCCTCCGAGATCTGGATGTAGTCACATAGATTTCCCCGATGCTGCGTCCACTGGAACTTCAGGTCCCACTGCAGAGCCCGCATATGCCATCTGGCATGATAGATCAGCAGAATGCAGGAGGCCATGAGGCCCAGCAGCCTCAGGGTCTTCCTGACCTAAACCCAGGACCAGTGCCGAAAGATCGGAATCATAGCCCGAATGTCCCGGGCTCGCTTTTCGGGAGGATAAATCGGAAACTGCGCCGTGTCCAGAACCACTGCGATGAAGAGAAGCTTCTGAGAGGGAATCCGGTGCGACTTCGGAACGTTGATGGAAAACCCCAGCAAATGCAGGTGGTCTATCATAGTCTGGAGGTGGGAGACGACTGCCTGGGGGGAGCCCGCCTTCAAAAGCCATTCGTCGAGATAGGGTAAGACTGAAACCCCTGATCAGCGCAGATGAGATGCGACCACCGCCATCACTTTCGTGAACACCCGAGGGGCGCTGGTAAGGCCGAAAGGGAGCAGGGTGAACTGAAAGTGCTCGTGGCCTACCGTGAACCGTAGGTAACGCCGGTGGGACGGCAGGATGGGTATATGAAAATAAGGATCCTGGAAGTCCAACACTACCAGCCAGTCTTGTGGGTCCAGGGCAGACAAGACCGGAGCAAGCGTGAGCATCTTGAACTTCTCCTTCCGGAGGAAGCGGTTGACGTTCCGGAGGTCCAAGATAGAACGCAGGGCCTTGTCCTTCTTTGGAACCACGAAGTATTGGGAATAACAACCACAACCTACTTCTGGCATCGGAACACGCTCGATGGCCCCCTTGGCCAAGAGGGCCGCAACTTCCCTGCTGGAGAAGTGACAAGTGATCCCCTGATATGCGGTGGAACTGAGGTAGCATGGCTGGAGGGGTAGACTCGAAGGGGAGCGAGTAGCTCCTTCGGACTATTTGCAGAACCCACCTGTCCGAAGTGATGGTGTGCCAATAGGGAAGGTGATGGCGAATCCTGCCACCCACTGGCGTCTGATGGGCCTGAAACACCGGACTAGGAAGGTTTTGAGGCAGCGGCGGCAGGAATGGTGGTGGACTGACCCGCAGGCTGTCCCCGGGACCCACCACGGCGGGCCCCACGTCCGCAGCTGCGCTGAGACGCGGCTGCGCAAGGTTGCGGGTCTGAAAGGAACGCACCTGGGCGCCTCGACCCTGACCTCGAAAGGAGCGAAAAGCCGACCCCGAGGGAGTATGCGTGGTGGCGAGACCTAAGGACTGGGCCGTAGCTCGAGAGTCCTTGAAGCGTTCCAGGGTGCTATCCGCCTAGTCACCATAGAGGCGTGTGCCATCAAAAGGCATGTCCAACAAGGTGTACTGGACATCCCCGGAGAAGCCAGTTGTTCTAAGCCAAGCATAACAGCGCAGCGCCGCTGTTGTGGAAAGTGCCCTGCCGAGAGAATCGACTGTGTCAAGCCAATAACGGATGGTAAATTTAGCATCAAGCCAATAACGGATGGTAAATTTAGCAACAACTCTCCCCTCGGTAATGGCTTGGGAGAGAAGCGCCCGTGCCTCCACAGGGCACTGAGGCAGCACCTGTGCCATGGTATCCCACACAAAATGGGAATAGCGGCCCAATAAGCACACAGTATTCACCGCTCGCAAACCCGGAACTGGCAGAAGTGAAAATCTTTTTCCCCAAACTGCTCCACTTTTCTAGATTCCTTGTCCGGAGGAGCAGAAGGGAATGCACTCGGCGAGGCAGAAGCCTGGGCAACCAGACTCTCAGGCGTCGGGTGTTGTATGAGAAAGCTGGGATCACCCGGCGCCGGGTGATGGCGGCGTGCCACATCCTTGTCTACAGGAATTCCTGTGTTAGGTTTGTTCCAGGTGCTCAACAAGATATCAGTAAGCGCCTCATTGAAGGGCAGCAACAGCTCCGCAGAGGAGGACTGTGGCTGCAACACCTCGGTCAGAAGATTGGTCCTGATAGGTACAGAAGGGAGCTCGAGGTTAAGAGCCTCAGCCGCCTGACGCAACACCACTGAAAAAGTTCCAACCTCCTCCGTAGACACGGAAGAAAGGGACAGTGTACCCGGGTGTGGAGAAAAATCCAGATCTACTGGACCCTCCACATCGCCTTCCCATTCAGGCTCATCCTCGCATTGAGCTGCAAGAGGGTCCTCAGACCCCTCCCAGTACTCCCCTTCATCGACCGGTTGTTGAAGAGGCCGGTAAGGACGAGGTGCCCGGGACAAACTCCCCACCAAGAAATGGAATGGGGGGGGGGGGGGAGGTAAGATACCAGTCCCTGTTCGACACCGTCTGGCGTCAGTGGCGGCGCCGCGCCCAGCGCCGAGGCCCGTTCCAGGCACGGCACCGAGGCCGGAGCCGGCGGCGCTGAAGGGCATGGTACTGGTCTAGCCGAGAAAAAAGTCGGCGGCATGGAGGCAGACCCTCCCAATGGATCCGCGGGGCCCGAAGGTGCTCCGGAGGGACCCGATGGGGCAACCAATGGCGCAAGGCCGACACAAAGGCCTGCACCTCGGCCAAAGTCACGCGCGGTCCCAGAAAGGGTGGGTAGGCCGCAGGTAACAACGGAGGCTCCAACGGAGGCGCGGGGGAGAGACCGCCCGCCCCCTCCACCTCGTCCCACGACCGGTGAGGGGTAGAGGAAGAACAACGTCACTTCTTCGACTTCTTATGGTGCCTAGAATTACCTGTCCCCGATTCCAGCGAGGGATGCTGATGGCTCCGCGACCGGTCCCTTGACCTTCCACGGGAGCGGGACATCGATCGGCGCG
The DNA here is from genome assembly GCF_964204655.1 of Triturus cristatus. Taxonomy (NCBI): domain Eukaryota; kingdom Metazoa; phylum Chordata; class Amphibia; order Caudata; family Salamandridae; genus Triturus; species Triturus cristatus. Next base: position 502,589,549 of record NC_140585.1, read on the forward strand.
GAACTGATTACCGGACCTCCAACAACTTTTGGGAACACTCCTGCAAGGCTTTCGGCGCCATGGCCCGACAATCGGGGCATGCCTCGGGGTCATGGGCTTGCCCCAAGCAGAAGAGACCTGTCATGCGGGTCCGCTACCGATATATTTCGGTGGCAGGCCCTACAGGACTTAAACCCGGGCATCCCTACTGCACCAGGAGTCAAGTACTCGACAAAACAAGTTGTCAGGAACCAAGTTAAAACTTTTAACTAGGGGTACTGCTCTCTCTCAGATCTGCGCTGCTGCGCGGAAAAAGAAAGAACTGACGTCAGCGCGCGTGAGCGCATCCAAGTAGCTCCAACGAAGCCATCTCGGTGGCTACGATGCCAGCGACGTACGCGTAGCCGTACAATGATGCCTACCGGCGCGCAGGAGTACTGCTGACCAAAACTTTCCGGATCCATTCTGATGCCTGGGAATATTCTAAGGTAAGGAATCTATCACTAACGTCTCTCTTTCAGATAAAGGAATTCACCTTGTATGTTTAAAGGAATGCATCTTGATGCTTATTGGCTAAATCAAACATTACTAAGGAGACAATACAAATTACATCTCAAATTTAATAAGGTGTATAAGGATTTGCCACTTAACCACCTGTACTAGAAGTCCTCCTCTCCAGATTATCATGAGCAAGATACTGCCAGACCAGAAGACGATCCTGCCTGCCAGAGATGCTCCTGCCATATCGCGCTTTCGACTGAAAGCGGATACCGAGCCCGGGAGGCGTTGCTGTTTAACATGTGTTTGCCTTTCGCTGTGAACACGGTATCCTTGACTTCTAATAATTATAGCGTTCTCCTTTAAACAGGTATGCAGTGCGCTTATCCTCCCTAAGAAAATCTATCTGCAAGTTATTTCTGCTTTCCATGCTCTCTTAGTATAGCACATAGAAGTAGGTCTTAGATGAGATTTTAACCATGTTAATTTTATTTTTGTTGTTCACAATGTGCATTTGTGCTGTTTTAATTGTATTCTGTGTGGTTAATTTGGATGTGCTGAGCAGACCATCATCAAATCTATCCCTCTCTCATGCTCCTGTCTATTTGCAATGTCATAGCTATCTACCACCTTGATGATCAATTCCCCATGAAGGCCTGTGCAATTCTGCAGGTTATCCTATACTTGAATGCTGAATCGTATGATGGGATTTTTTGCACAGATTGATGCCTGTTGTTTATCAAACAGATACATAGATAAGCCACCTCAAGCAGCTTAGACTAGGCAGGACCTAGCAGTGGGATGGGTAGAGACATAGCATTCCTTTGGTTGATTTATTGTGCATCTGTTTGGTACCGAAATGCAAAGAAATCAGTTCTTTCCAAGTTTACTTCGGCTAGACCACAGACATCAGGGTATAACTAGAAGGACTGCCTCTGAACATTCTGCTACTTAGTATTGCAAATCTGAATGAAAGAACCGTACTGTGTCTGAATTCAAGTCAAGTATGAGAGTGGAGCAGTACAGAGTGGGCAAGCATTGATCAGGCGACCCTGGCTCAAAGCTGTGTGGGTGAGAAGTTGTCTCAATTTTCACTGCTATTGCCTCTATACTTGAGGAAGGAACATGTAATAAGATTGCCAGCTGGGATTGTTGCTCTTACTGCTACCAAAGGATGGATTTCCTTTGCATGTCATGGGACTGCAAATGAATCCATTTATAGTTTTAGACGTATTTCCTACAATTTGTATCTGTGGCACTCTTCCCCATAGGATTAATCTCTTCAGAGACAGCTGAACTCATACAATACAAAAAATGTGAGACATAGGAGGGTTGTTGCAGAAGAATTTGCATTAGGGCACACATTGGAACAAATATGGGGCATTTGGGTTCTTTCTTATACCAAGCAGACTTGGAGAGACAGTAATTTAGTGTTATATTTTGGCTGTTCCAGCTGAATCCACTTCCTTCTGTTCGTGCTTCACTTCCCTTCCCCAACTACAAGAACACCCTTTTCATTCAACTGGGACTTTGATCATGTGCTCTGGCTAGAAGGGTGTACCCTCCACTTTATGTGTCTGACATCTGTTGAACCCGACCCAAGGTGTAACCAAACCAGATGTCAAGATGGAGGCTCTGTGATGCCACGTGTGGTATCAGAAGGCAGACCCAATTTTGAGCAATTAAGTCTCCAAGACAGAGCCATATACCTTCTATCGAAGGTTTGCTTAAAATGTGCTTCTCTGTCTACAGCCAGGGAAGATGCATGTGGAGCATTGAAGCTTTGAAAGAGCGGTAAACATTTTCTTTTGGAAATGTCACTCTGCTACTATGTATACTTTAACGTAAGTAGTGACAAGAAAAAACACAAAAGAAAAAAAACGCTATGAACAATACAGCAAGCAATAGAATTAGTCAAGGATACATTTGATTGTAATGCTCATAGACACAAATCTCTTGTTTATTTTCATTATTCTACCCACCACAAGTCTTTGTACCGCTGCATGCATTCCACTTCAAAAGTTAAAAAAAGGTAATGCTAGCAAAGGGTTCACACAAGATGATCATATTCTTTACAAGTCCCTAGGTTGGTTTATTAATCTTTTCACTTTACTAACGTATTTGGGAAGGCATATTGCTAGTTTTGTCCTGACTGAGAACAGAGGCTGGCACTAATACAAAATAAGCTATTTATAGAAGCCTGTTTCTATTTGCCATGCTATATCTGGGACACGTCCTTGTGCTGTCTTCTTGACTAACATTCTTCTTCTCTCAGATATATAAGTAAGATGGTGTGTTGTGGAGAATATTGCATGAAGACATGTCCTTACCTATAAAGCAGTTTTTTCCTTTACGTTTACATATTTGTATAGCACATTGCAAGCAATCTCAGAAACACTTTATGGGACAGGATGACGGAGAAGGGAAAAGCACCTGCAGTCCCAGAAAAATTCTTCACATCTTTTAGGAAGGAGGGAAGAACTCCCAGAGAAGGTGCTAAGGAGAGGGATAAAATAAGGGCTGTAAAAAAGCAGGCCAATGTGAAGCCACGGAAATTTGAACTCTGGCTTTTGATGAGCACTTTGGGATTCTCTGAATAGGGAAGTAGCCAAGAAGATCTTAAGCTGCAAGAGGAGGGGTTGGTTAGAAAAGTCCAATCACAGGTAAAAAAAAAAAAAAAAAGAAGCACTAGAAAAGCTAATAGGTCTCGCCTATTTAAGAGCTATTGAATTAGCCAATGTGTTTTAGCCATGTTGTATACCAGCGTGGATGCTGATCAGCATGACTAAAATTCTGTGGCGTAGAGGAGTGTGGCGTAGAGTGTAGTGTCGTGAAGTAGAGTTTATTGAAGAGGAGAGGAGTAGAGTATTGAGGAGTGCAGTGTTGTTGAGTGGAGTGGCACAGAGTGGCGTTGAGTGGAGTGGAGTAGAGTGCCGTAGAAGGATTTGTGTAAATTGGAATACAGTGTTGTACAGTGGACTGGCATAGAGTGGAGTAGAGTAGAATTTTGTAGTGTGGCGTAGAGGGGAGTAGAGAAGAGAAAGATTGTGTGGAAGTATTGGCACAGGGTGGAGTGACAGAGTGGAGTAGTATGTCATGCAGTGGCATGGAGGGATTTGTGTAGATTGGAGTGAAGCGCCATAGATTGGCGTAGTGTGTCATATAGTGGAATGGAGTGTCGTACAGTAGAGTGGCATAGAGTGGAATAGAATAAAGTGTCGTGGTGTGGCACAGAGTGTAGTAAAATAGCATAGAGGGGGTTGAGTAGAGGGTCATAGAGTGGAGTAAAGTGGTGTGGCATGGTTTGGAGTGAAGTGCCACAGTGGAGTGGTGTACACTGTCAGAGTGGAGTATTGTAGACTGGCATTGATGGAGATGGGTGGAGTAGAGTGTGATAGAGTGCAGTGGCATGGCATATCATAGCGTGGAGTAAAATGTCAGAGTGACGTGGAGTGGCGTAGCGTAGAGTGGTGTAAAGTGTCATGGAATGTCATTAAGTTGGGTGTCCTATAGTGGAGCGCTGTGGAGAGATGTGGCCTAGAGTGAAGTGACATAGCGTGTCGCAGAGTGGAGTGTCAAGAGAGTGGAGTAGGGTGTTGTAGAGTGTAGTATGCAAGGTGTATTACCATGCTGCCATTACTGACAACACATTTTAATTTGAAATTACCATTACACTTTTACTGATAAAACTATACAGCACACAAATGATAATGTGTGGAAATGCCATCACCTAGTGTAATGATTTGTTTTGATTTAATTAAAATATGTTTTGATTTAATTAAAATATGTTTCCACCACACTTCAGAATTACAAAAAAAAGTACTTGATTTTTGCTTTCCATATTCTGAAACATTTGCAACGTTCATTTACAGACATTTAAATTTTGTAGTGCGCTCGAAAAAGGCGTTTCCCACCCATACCCAGCAAGATTGTCATATAAATCCTCTCACTTTGAAGTCACAGAAAGAAAAGTAAACACCAAACTCCCTCGGAAGACAGAGCCTGACAATTGGCCTCTGTCTTTGAATGCACAGCAAATGTGACAAAATAAGAACAAAATGTATGAGCCTGTTTATAGAAAGTGAGCACTTGTGGAAGAATAAAGTGAACATGATATGCTTCATGTGAGCGGACTAACTCAAGCGGTACAGCCTAAAAAAATAAACCCACCAAATATAGAGAAAGCAAATGTGAATTACAAATCACAAAACCAATGGTAAGCAATGGGAGAAACGCATTCCCAGGGAAGCTTTCGGTATGCCCATAACAAGTCTTTTCACAACCAAATGGCAGCATTGTCTGGTACGGTTTGACCTAAAAACAGGACAGAGAGCTCTAGGTTCCCCGAGAGAACCGCCAAGGAGAACATTTCCCTATTAAAAAAGAGAGTTAGAGAATGTTATCCGGCTGTGCCAAGTTCAAAAAGGGGCCAAGCCAGGAATTGAAGACTATTTTTAAAACAAAAGTTAAAGCATGGTTTAATGAATACTTGGCCACTGTCATGTGTCCAATTGCAAGAAAGTGGCTGATACAAATCAGGCTGGGTCAACTTTCCATTCTAGCCGTGGTAGGCAGATGTTCAAGGGGAACCTGGCTGAGACGAATTCTTAAAAATAAGGCGTTCAAACTGTAAGGGAGTCAACAATCCTGTAATTAATATATGAAATTTATCAAGAGCTCATAGAAAAGCCTAATTTTTAGAGAAGCGTGCAAACAAGGACGCGCACAAGTCAAAGGTGAAAAGAAAAGGAGGATTCTCGTCCCTCATATAGAATTCAGTTATAAGCCACTTGCTAGATGTATTTGGGTGTCTTTTGAGAAATTATAATTTGTATGCGTTTTACAAAATCAGTATATTTATTGTTGGTTGTTTTGTACAGCTGTAAAGTAAAATTTATTGACAGGCACTAATGAAAGACCAATCCAGGAGAGCCCCTGGGCTAATTTAGCGACACCAGTGAGGACAGCGAATGGGAGATTCTACCTTAGTTTGGGGGATTGACTACAAAGGAGCCCAGACCAAATAAGATCTGCCCCATTCGAAAAATGTGTGTCCTCTGCATCAAATGTTAACAGTTCGCTACTGCATGTGATGCAGTTGTGAGCACTGCTACCAATTGGAATGCAGAGATTTTCTCTAATATTCCATATTCTCAAATAGAACAGGGAGAGTTCCTTTGCACTACATGTCTGAATATTAACTAATTATCGAAGTTGGAGGCCATAGAAACAAGTAAAAGCAAGAGTTGAACACATTTGCCCTTTTAGGGGAACATTGTTTGTTTAGGAATACTTCATCTGTTTTTTCTAAGTTTAGGATTGTGGTGTAAAAGTAGGTAAAGTATGCATCTGCATCAGGGTCTGCGGCGCTTGCTACAGGCAGACTGCAAACTAGAGCCTAAACCACAGGGAAGAGATTAGTTTTTATTGCCTTCCAAAACAACAGGTAGTTCTCCAAACTGCGAATGTGAGGGGGAAGGGAGTTCCAAAGCTTGGCCGCCAGACAGCGGAAAGATCATCCGCCGGCACGTAAACGTTTTACCCTTGGGACAAGGACCAAGCATGACGCCATAGAGCGCAGATGGCGCGTGCGTGTCAATGGGGCCAGCACATCAGTCAAAATCCAGGGGGAAGAAAGTTTCAGGATTTTAAAGGCCAGGTAGAGAGCTTTGATTTCTATGCGCTTGGCCACCGGCAGCCAGTGTAATCGCCGGATTGCACCTGAGATGGGGCGCCTTCTCGGGAGACCCAAAAGAGCTCTGGCAGCCGCATTTTGGACCCTTTGTAGGCGCATGACCTCAGCTTTATTCGCCCGCCAAAAAAGCGAATAAGCATAATCAAGCCTTGACAGTATGGCCGCCTGGACAATCAGTTGTCTAGAGGACGGGTCAAAGTAACCCAAAAGGGGTTTCAGTCCACGTAATAGACCGAAACACGTGCCTGCTAAATTCTTGCTGTGGTCCTGAAAACTGAGGGTTGAGTCCATCCATACCCCTAAGTTTTTCACCAACGATTTAGGGGTAGGTGCGCTCCCAAGGGAGTTGGGTCACCAGTTCTCACTCCAAAGTTTGATGTTTTTTCCCACCAACAACACCTCGGATTTATTAGCATTAAGCTGGAGGCAGTTAGTGGTCATCCACTTCGCGACCGCCGCCAGCCTGCTCCTAAATTTAGGGGCATCCTGCGTAGAATTGTCGGAGAGAACCACCACTAACTGCGTGTTGTCGGCGTAAGAGACAATGGAGAGACCCCTGTCCTTAGCTATCACTGCCAGAGGTTGGACGTACAAATTAAAAAGTACGGGACTCAGGGCAGAGCCCTGTGGCACACCCTGGCCGGTAGACTGACACAGGAAAGAAAAGGCGGGGCAGACACCTGAAAAGATCTTTCAGAGAGGAAAGATCTAAACCATTCCAAGGCAGAACCACCGATTCCTGCCTCCTCCAGACGATTTAGAAGGATCTGGTGGGACACAGTGTCAAACGCGGCACTGGGATCTAACAAGATCAGTGCCGCGGTATTGACCGCATCTAGAATGGTCCGCAGATGCTCGGTCACAGCGAGGAGCCCTGTCTCCGTACTGTGGCCTGGGCAGAAACCATTCTGCGTGGGATCCAGGATGCCGTTGGTATTCTAAAATGCAGTAAGGATGGTATTGATGTGTGCCTCAGCGATTTTAGCAGCCCAAGGTAGAAGAGAGATAGGGTGAACGTTTTCTTATTTTGCTGGATCCAATGATGGCTTTTGAGAAGGGGGGCTACCATAGCCTGTTTCCATTGCCTCGGAACCGTAGCTGTGGAGAGAGAAGTATTAATCAACTGGCACAGAGGCGCCAAAACCACAGGCAGAGATTTTAAAAACTGGTCCGGCTTGAGCGGGTCTGCAGGGAAGCCAGATTTAATTTTGCTGCAGAGCAGGCGGAGCTCATCCTGATCGACATGAGGAAAAGCTGTAAGAGTGTGAACGGTAGGGGGCCTGGACACAAGGCTGGCACAGGCCGGGCCGGAGGAAAGGACTTGTATATAGTCTCAACTTTTTTTTACAAAAAAGGTGGCAAGGTCCTCACAGTACTTCTTAGACGTTATCCAGAGGCCACAGGTTTTCTTGAGTTTAAAATCATTAAGTATTTTAAAAATGCATTCAGATGGATTGCGAATAGACTGAATTTCCTTAGCAAGGTAAGCAGCACGCTCAGCCTGAATGGCCCGATTATATCTTTTGATGGCAGTCTGATACCATCTCTTAGCAAACAGATCATAATCCCTTCTACAAGCCTGTTCCATTGTTTTACTTGCTTTGCGCATAACAGCCAGTCTATTGGAAAACCAAGGATTGGCATGAGAAGTACGGCACTTGGACCAATTGGCCGGAATAAGAGAGTCCAGTACTTGGTGAATCCAGTCGCAAAAGATTTTATAAGCCGCATCTGGATCCGTAAGTAACGTGGGCAATTTTAGAGCAAGAAGGACGTTAAATTGCTTGAGGTTCAATTTACGCCAAGGGCACTTATATGAGGATTTTTGGGCACCTATAATTGGAGGTACAGGAGCCAAAATGGGCACTGAAATTAAAAAGTGGTCGGACCAACAGACCGGACTAGGTGTGCTAACAGTCAGGAATGGAATGTTAGAAAAGATGGGGTCTATAAATGGCCTGCAGCGTGGGTGGGACCAGAGACTAGTTGATTTAGTTGACATGCTGCAAGATCTGCGAGGAAGTTGCTGATTCTTATCTCTGTAAGGTCATCAAAATGTAAATTCAGGTTCCCAAAAATAGTGAAGTTAGCTGATCTCATTGCCACAGCACTGGTGACCTCAATAAGTGCAGATTTAAATTCCTTGGAGTGTCCAGGAGGGCGATAAACCAGCAGCCCTGATATAGTGTAGTTCGCACTAAAGGAGATCGCAAAACATGCGCATTCACAGCCCGCCACAGGCTCTTTAACAAATGTGCAGCCGTAACAGGATTTAAAAATGGCCGCGATACCCCCGCCTCTTGACATCCTATTTAAGGTCACAATACTATAGCCAGGTGGGAGCGCTAAGCCTGGCTCCGCAACCATATCGTCAGCGAGCCAGGTTTCTCTCAAAAAGAAAACATCAGGCACTTCATCCTGTATTAGATCATAAACATTCAGATAGTGTTTGGCCAGGGACTGGCAGTTGAGACTCAGAATTTTAAAAGAATTCCTGGGTGACGGCACAGAGGAAGAGGGGGACGTATTAATAAAAGAATTAAAACCACAGCAGAGGCAGCAAAAAGGTCTTTCTAAACAGGTTAGCAGCTGACGGCATGGGCTTACCCCAGTATTGGCAGCCCATAATTGTTGAGAAATCACAAAGTCCAGACCAAATCTGGGGAGAGGGAACCAGAGGCACGGGGTGCTGGGAGACGGCAGCCTCCAACATAAACTATGTACCACAATGTAGCCGCTCCCAGGGTGGTGTCGCTAGTGCTAATGCAGTTTTAGTTTGTGAGTGCAAGCTTCTCACAAAAAGTGAAGGACTGGTCTCACACATCACCTGGTGTCATGCTTCATCATAGACCAGTCCTCGACCTCTAAAAACTTAGTTTGATAGAGGGCGGGCATACACCTGACGACAGGGATGCACTTCTAAACTAAGTGGGGGCCCATGGAATAAAATAGTGAGTTAAAAGGCCATTAAAGTTGTCAGCTTAAATTTAATAGTGCTGGCATCTATATGGTAGTTTAAAATAAGGTGATCGGTGTAATGGGGATATTATTGTGCCCCCACCGCTGTCAATGAGGTCAACATGTTTCTGCCTGTAGGCCCAGTTGGGTCCGCGGCATTCATCAGGACCGTGATAACAAAAAAGAGAAAGGGCTCCACTCTTACCACACTACGGTGAGAGGATTTCCACTCAGTGGGGTGATGTGGATCACACTCCACTGTGAAATGGCTAAATTCTAAAGCCCTAAATGAGGTCAGAATGGCCCCATAGGAGGGTGAGGGCAGGAGACCCCTTAGGTCCAATGTGTGAATAGACGTGGTCTCCGCCTCTATACCTAGGTCTGCGCACCTCCGCTCCTCGCCGGTGATTATTTCCACGAATATGAACGCACACCCCTGGCACCGCCTGCAGCATCTCTGGCGTCAGGCAGCGTCCAGGCGCAGACGGGCTTGCCTTTGGCTCGCTTTCGGCGTGTCGGCGCCAGCAGCCCCAGAAATAGGCAAGCTCGTTAGGAAGTCTCAAGTGACTAGAGCGTCACCCGACCCAAGAGGGCGGTAGCAGATGGAACGCAGGAAGTGAGGGAGATTGTGATACCAGAAGGGGCATAGAGGGAGTGGCAGCCCTAAAGAAGTCCAGCATTGACAGCAGCTGAAAGGACTCGGCCTGAGACAGATGAAGTTGTAAACTTTTTTAAGAACCATGATTACCTTCGAGGAAGAGTCTGCTACTGGGGAATACAGCCGCTGATTATCTGAAAAGTCCCAGGAGCTGGGCCAGTTCCTAAAAGAAGAAGAGAAGGACTTGCCCTCCTGATTATGTTCCTTATATGCTTTTAACGGAGGGTGTTTGGACAATCGCGCTCTGTCAAGAAAGTTGCCAAAGGGTGGGAGGGGTACCAGAGTCTCCTTACTGATAGAACCAGAAATAAATTGGCTACAAGGTCCCTGATAACTTTCGCATGAGTCGCAAGCCAAATGAATATGGCCACACGCATGAGTCACAAACTGAACGACTGTAGTCAGGGCTCAGATACCACAGGAAGAAATTTCAGTTATCGGTCAGGAACATTTTCTTGCAGCATCTTCAAGGGAGCTTTAATGCCGATACTTTAAAAGGTGGCATGAAACTTAATCTGCATTGTTCAAACAGTTGAGTTATTTAGTAATCAACGAAAAGAGCTTGAGGCCGGCAATGGTAAGGCACGTAAAAAAACTAACTGATGCCAGTGTGCAAAGCAGTGTAATATCTAAGTTCTGTAGAACGGTGTTGGGACTTCCCATATGGGCGAAGGTGCAATTGAAGCCATAAGGCGCCACCTGACAGTAGAGTTATGGCTTGAGAAAAACTTTTCTGGATCCAGTCTTCCTCTTTGGAATATTCATGAGGTTAGGAATCAGTGGAAATAAGCATCCGTTAAAGATGACCAATGTATTCTTATTACCTGTAAGTCCACACGCATGCTCTACACGCGCACACACACACATAAAGCGGATGAGCAGGCGAGCCTGTGCGGATCCCAACTCTGCACTGGTGTTCTACAGTAGGAGGACTCGGCTTGCCTATCTGCCCCACTGAACAGTCCGTGGATTTCCCAGATGCTCGTGTATGCACAAACCCCTATAGCCTAGTGATTGGTTTTGTGCTTCAACAAGCATGCGTGTGTTCGAGGCCACAAGCTTAAGCGACAGCAATGATCCACTGGACTTCAGAAAAGTGGCTTGACACTAAAATACTCATTATTTTCATGCGCTTCAAAAATAACAGACACCTATTTAAAAAATACTACAACCTATAAATGTAATACTTGCGTAAAATCTTATCTTTGCCCCATATTACTAATACTTGCCTATAATGCGAACATAAACAATTACAGGACTCTTAAGTCATCCAATATTATCAACATCTAACATACAAACCAATTCTATAAAGCATAAGCTAAAACACAGTACATATTTACATACGCCGTGTGATGCCAGATTTTCTGAAGCCCCTGCAGAATCAGAGGGATTGGTGAAAAAATACAGTGGAGACTGAATGACCACTCTGAACATAACCCATTGCCTAGCGATATTTACCGCTAAAATCATTGGCAAATCAATCTGTCTGAATGGCTCCATTTCTCGACAATCCATTGTGCTATTTCTGGAAGCAGCTCCTATTCATGGTTCATTGGATTCCATCTTCTCATCCTACGCCCTCTCACATTCAGAGCGACTTCCAGGCTAATATCTCTGTTTGGGGCCCATTGGCTTAAGCCCTAATCCTATGCACTCCTTTCCTAATTAATGTGTTAAATGGTCTTAATGTTCATATAACAGATGTGAAGTATGTATGTTCATGAAGCACTTTCTACTGTTACATGGCTACTGAATAAACATACCATTGAACTGAATTAGTAAGAATATCTGTTTACCTGATTCTTGTTGGCGTTTTCACTGAACACACACTGCCTCATAATGTAGGAGACCACAGCATTCCCTCCTAAGGCTGCAACGTGAGCACGCACCATGGCAAATACCTCACAGATGAATGCGTGCAGGAAGCCACTGACTCCGCCCTCCTATAATATTGCAATGAACATAAACAAGGATTTACTGATTAGGTTTATCTCACTTTTATTCGCTCACAAGCACATGTAGCTAACCTGGATTACATTAATGCTCATTCAAAAATATTACAGCATTACTACTAGTCATAATGTGGCATATCAGCAATATTTTTTGTACAGGTGAAATTAGCATGGTAGATGACATTTGAAAAAAATACTTTAAGTTACAGAAATGTGGGAGTTGGATTAAGAAGAGAAAGCAAAGTTTAAAACACCACTGTTGTCTGATTCGTTTCAGTGCAGAGGGCTAAACCGGTGAGAATGCTTTCAGGAAAAAACTGAAGACATGGCTATTCCCAGGCTGAGTCGTTGGTGTCCGCTCTCCCCTGCTCCCTAGCGCTGGGAAGCACCTTGGACAGCTATGTGCTCAACATAACTCATAAACCTAAACATAAACGATTGGTCACCCGTTATTTGTTTTTAAATTTAATGAGGATGATTAGGTAGTGAGGTGTAGAAAATGGAGCATAAGAACTAGTACAGGAGCGAAAGCAAAGGGAGATCAGGGGTTAAAAAGCCTCAACTGAGTGAGATTGAGTCCATTTACCTCTAGCTTCTTGGGGCTAAACTATTGGTGCTCTTAAAAGTGAGCACCAAAAAATGTGAATACTAAGAGACTCAGAATACAACATTAAGCACAATAACACTCAGAAACTGATTGTCAGGACCGGAGGCGAGGATTATGCTTTTTACCTTCGCTTTATTCAAACAGCAGCAGCCATTTTCAACAGTATTTTCAAAACTAACATTCCCATAAGCACTTGGAAATAAAGCAAAACTTCACAACCAATCATGGATCAACAGTTCAAAGTCCCTTGTCAGTGTTGCAGCTCTCTCTCTTTCTTTGCTGCTCGCAGCTACAGAGAAGTCCCGTTTTCTTAACTGCTCCGTGTGACAATGTCATTATTGTGCTGACCCACTGTTGGGAAAGGGTTTTAATGACATGTTGCGGCCGCAGTAACGCTTTGCACTCCTCTCGCAGCTGTGTTTTCCTGTTGGGACGGTGCGCGTGGTGCGGTTCGCCGGCCGCTGCCCATCAGGTAACGCTGTGCCCAGCGCGACACTCGGCTTCGCGGCGCGCATGCTTCAAATTGCGAAGTGAAATGGACAGTGCACTGGAGACTGTAAACAGCTGTGAGCAAATTGGTGATGTTTTCAGGGGTCTGTATTTCATTTCTTGACGCCCAGCAGGGCTTATAAAACTGTCAATGGCCACCCAGCCCTCTGTCGGGACACTGTCTCAGGCTCTCACTCCGGCGACCCGAAGGGGTGTGTGTCCCTGGGCATAGACACTATACACTGTGCGGCTTGGCCCACCCCAACACTACTGGACCCTTAGTACCATATCAAGCTGCACTGGGCCTGGTAACCTTTTAACCTTGGTGCCTACTTGATGCAGACGCCTGAGGGTACACTTGGGGAAGGGAAACCCCTGGCTATTCTCCCCTGGGATGATGATTTCTACGAGGCAGTAGATACCTCTGTTTACAGGGCAGTCGCGGAGACTATGGAACCTATGGAAATCGACCAGGTGTGCTCTTCAGCAACCAAATCGGACCTTGCATCTCTAGGCCCCTGGGGCCCTCGCTCCCCCCTCGGGCGCAAAATGGTTCAGAGCCCTTAACTCCCTATAAAAGAGCCCAGGAAGCCAGGGTGGATTACGATGCATTTGTGCGCCTAGAGTGGGTCTTCCTGGCCCACACTTATCCCCCCCCCCCCACACCCAGAGCCGTAGACACAGCCCTCCCAGCTTGTTTCGCTGGGTTACCCTGATGGGGATGACTCCCAGGGGTGATAACGCGGCAGGGCCCTCTAGACCCTGGCACCCCTCCCCTGACCCAGGCTCTGCTGTGGGATCCCTTCCCCCGGGCGTGAAGGAGGACATGCTACGGATGAATGCAGTTAAAACATGGTCTCTGGCAATGTTCAGTCCACAACTGCTGAGGACATGGGAGCTTGGGCAGTGGCTTCAATCATGAGGAGCCGCAGCCATCGGAAGCCACAGTTCAACCCCACGGGAAGTATAGAAGTTTGTGGTAGGTGAGTAGTCACAGATCTCAGCTTTAAGGCCCAGTAAAACCACCCACCGAGAATAGGAATCTGGACCAGCCACAGCTTCTTCAAGTAGGTTACAGGAGCCTTTTGTGGGATTAAAGGTAGTCAAAGAGCCCCAGGATACTGGACAATGGAGATAGCGGCCACTGGCACACTTGAAAGATGAAAGTACAGTTTAGTCCTGAAATACAACTGCGGAAAGGAGCTAAGCTTTGCTATGGCACAGCATGTCTCAGGGCCCAGTCAGGGTCTGCAATAAGTAATGGGAGGGACACAAACACAGAGCTCCCTTGCAGTTCATGCAAGCAACTCTGCCAATCACTCCTAGGCCAAGGGGCAATTGGGGATACAGACTTATGACAGGGGTGCAGGACTTATCATGGACTCCAGGAGCTCCATTGCTTCTCCTCAAGACAAGAGCTGCAACGGGATCATAAATTCAAAGCTGTTCCGAACAGGGGCCCGACATACCTGCCCTGCTACTTACGTCTAACGGGGGTGTAAGAAAAGGAGGGATATAACCAGAGACTTTTGTTGCATTTCTGAAGAACCAACTGTGTGTACATCCCTCCGGCACAAAGGCTATAGAAATGCAAACAGTGTAGTATGCTTTTCTGAGAGGCCACGTCCACTTCAACTTTGCACAGCAATTCTTTAGTGGCATTCCAAGAAGGATTCCACCGAGCCTACAGTCCAACAGGACTCATACTCTCCGGACTTGCGCTACCACACAACAGTACTCTCAATTTAGAAAAAGATCCAGTCCCTGAAGTTTGGCAGTGCTTACCATTTTGAGGCAAATAGGACCCTCACCCATTAGCAGGAACAGGTAAAACATACTGTTCCACTACTACAAATTACACACCACGACTACTGTCCGTCGCAAGGAACACAGTGATCTGGTGATAGGCTCGATGGCTAAAGAGAGAAATCTTGTTGTGTCGCTTCAGATCAGCTCTGAGTCCCAATGTCACTAAAAAGGATCCTCTGTGTACACACGATTGACTGAAACAGGACAAATTGCACCACTTCTTCATCTAGGGGTAACCCAGGGATAGGATGAATGCTCAAACGTCATACGGGGGACTTTCCAAAACAACACAAAGTTGTAGATGTACTAGGTGAGGCGACTGGGCTCCATTGGTATCCTTATATAACTATAACGTGGGTCGCACACCGCTCGTCATACTAGCAAGTAGCCCCATAGGATTCTGGAGAATGAAGTAGCAGCGGCGAGTACACCTATGCCACAAGTATAATATATAAATGCCATCCCTGGACACGTGTTTCGAGGTAGTTGCCTCTCGTCAGCAGGGAGCAGGTCTGTATGCGGGGTGCCTAGTAGACTGCCAAATATATAAGGTTTAGTACCTTTCACGGCGCGCGGGTGCGGGATCCTGACTCGTCAGCCAATCGCTCAAGGGAGCTTTTAAATACAACTATAACGTGGGTCGCACACCGCTCGTCATACTAGCAAGTAGCCCCATAGGATTCTGGAGAATGAAGTAGCAGCGGCGAGTACACCTATGCCACAAGTATAATATATAAATGCCATCCCTGGACACGTGTTTCGAGGTAGTTGCCTCTCGTCAGCAGGGAGCAGGTCTGTATGCGGGGTGCCTAGTAGACTGCCAAATATATAAGGTTTAGTACCTTTCACGGCGCGCGGGTGCGGGATCCTGACTCGTCAGCCAATCGCTCAAGGGAGCTTTTAAATACAACTATAACGTGGGTCGCACACCGCTCGTCATACTAGCAAGTAGCCCCATAGGATTCTGGAGAATGAAGTAGCAGCGGCGAGTACACCTATGCCACAAGTATAATATATAAATGCCATCCCTGGACACGTGTTTCGAGGTAGTTGCCTCTCGTCAGCAGGGAGCAGGTCTGTATGCGGGGTGCCTAGTAGACTGCCAAATATATAAGGTTTAGTACCTTTCACGGCGCGCGGGTGCGGGATCCTGGCTCGTCAGCCAATCGCTCAAGGGAGCTTTTAAATACAACTATAACGTGGGTCGCACACCGCTCGTCATACTAGCAAGTAGCCCCATAGGATTCTGGAGAATGAAGTAGCAGCGGCGAGTACACCTATGCCACAAGTATAATATATAAATGCCATCCCTGGACACGTGTTTCGAGGTAGTTGCCTCTCGTCAGCAGGGAGCAGGTCTGTATGCGGGGTGCCTAGTAGACTGCCAAATATATAAGGTTTAGTACCTTTCACGGCGCGCGGGTGCGGGATCCTGGCTCGTCAGCCAATCGCTCAAGGGAGCTTTTAAATACAACTATAACGTGGGTCGCACACCGCTCGTCATACTAGCAAGTAGCCCCATAGGATTCTGGAGAATGAAGTAGCAGCGGCGAGTACACCTATGCCACAAGTATAATATATAAATGCCATCCCTGGACACGTGTTTCGAGGTAGTTGCCTCTCGTCAGCAGGGAGCAGGTCTGTATGCGGGGTGCCTAGTAGACTGCCAAATATATAAGGTTTAGTACCTTTCACGGCGCGCGGGTGCTTGGTAGGTGGAGCAGTGTGCGACCAATTAGACTTAACTTTATTTCAGGCTCCCTTGAGCCGTTGGAGCCGACGGGCTCATGGTTACGCACCTGCGCGCTACGAGAGGTACTTGACCTGATAACGATTTTAGCAGCTTACACAGCAACCCTACACACTTTCCTACTCCCTGCTGACGAGAGGCAACTACCTCGAAACACGTGTCCAGGGATGGCTAACGCTACTCATACTTGCATGCATTACACGGGCATAGGCGTACTCGCCGACGCTGACCTCAGGGACCATTTTTCATTGGGGTAACACGCTTGGTAGGTGGAGCAGTGTGCGACCAATTAGACTTAACTCCATTGGTATCCTGTCTAAAGCAAATTTGTAAATGAGACAGTTAAAGAAAGGATATGAAGCAACCGATGGCACCCATCCATGTAGCAACGACTGTCAAACCTACCAACCACCTTTTTTGCCCAGATTACGGTTTAAGGACGAGCACTACTTTTGGTTGGATAAAGAACAATCAGACTACCTCACATGTCTTGTTAGGGATGCCAGAGTTAAAGGAACTCAGAAAAAAATGTTGAAATATTTACATGTCTGTAAATATATTCCTTAAACTTTGGGGGGCAAAATAGTTCACTCACAACTTTGGTCCAGTCAGGAGGTAAAACCACAAGATGCATCACTGCCAGCAGTTGTACCGGCCACAATTGAAGTCTTCCACCGTGAGGTTTTCTGGTATGTACTCTATGGCCAAGATGGGCTGCAGGGGCAGGATCCAAATGTGTTTATAATCCTTCCTTTCCGATGGCTGTCAACAGTGCTTCAGGTCTCCGCTCTTGCCCTTGCACTGTGCAGTATCAGAAGGCGCTATCATGAGTACTGATGTGGTTTTATTATTATGTTTTATAGCAGTAGGTTCTACATGAAGATCTCCTCCAGAGAACTCATCACTCACAGAGTGCTGCCTAAACTTTAGTCGTCTTATACTCAGCATTTCTGTACCGACTTGACACAACCAAAAAAGGGGCTCATCCTTAAACTGTAATCTGCGCATAAAAAGGCGATAGGTAGTTTTGACAGCAGCAGCCACCTCCTGTCCTCTGCCGCAGGCCTATGGTATAATCTCAAGTGCCCTAACTCGCTGAAGGGTAGGTCTTTATGAGGCATAAAATGCCTTAGATTATAAATGACTCTGATCAAAAACAATTCACATTGCCCGCTATGCTTTTTTTCTTAGTGTCTTTTCAACAACCTGTTTCAATCCATTATGCAATCCTTTTTTTCCTTCAAACAGATAACCAGCATCAGAGATTCAGCCAGCCTCAAAGGCTATGTGCAACAAGCTTTGGCATAGCCAATAGGTCTCGCCTTTGGGACCTTAGAAGTGTTTAGCCATGCAGCAGTTGCATAACTAAATACTTATAAGGTCCCAAAAGCGAGACCTATTGGCTATGTCAAGCGGCAGTGCGGCCGCGAAAGTGATCGCGATCAAACATCAAAGTAATCGTGGTCAAGCGCGCGCGCACATGCACTTTAGCTTTAGGCTGGCCTGGTAGCACTTTTTGGAGCCCTCTCAATAAGTCTCGCCAGACCAACGCATGCGCTGGGTCAGGGGAGACCTAAAAAACAGGTAACATTTCCTTCCCTTTTTTGAGAGACAACAGACTGTCATCAAGGCCACTGAGCAGAGCCGCGATTCTCCAGCAACAATAAGACTGACTGGTGCACATGCCTCTTTGATGAATCGAGCCCCAGTTTGAGTCGCAAGCCTCGAAACGGGATTAAGTCCCTCAAATTCACAACTTTCCTCAGCTCGGACCCTTCTAAAATATCCATGTTTTGGTCTTCTGAAGTCACTAAATTGTGGCACAATAAGTCAACTATAGAATGTTCATAGCGTTACGGTCTAAGGCTTGAATAATCCAGCCACCATGTAGGTGATTAAAGCGAGGTAGACCCTTCAGTGTCATTTTCACCAATATTGTCTTCTCTTTCCAATAAAAGGCTCAAGCTTTCTTTGGAGGGCACCTGGTCAAGGCTAATACCATTCAAGTAAAATTTACCATAAGATGGTTTCTCGCCAAACACCAATGACTTGTTTTTGAGTGGTAAAACACAAAAATAACTGACACAACAATAACCTGCCAGTCAGTTTAGCAAATGTTGGTACTCAATAATGCGAGGCAGTGCAGCACTTAAACTAGCAGCTTAATTATCAATGAAAGTTAATTCATCACAGAGTTTAACAATCAAGAATTCTCCTCACCACAACATGCAGTAACTACCAGTGTCGCCCGCTTGCCAGCACCTGGTTGGAAAACCAGTCTTCACACAATCGAACTGAATATGGGTACAAGGTCTACAAACAGTAATACTAGGGTGAACTGCTCTACACCATAGCTGACGGAGCTAAACAGCGAATCACCAGCGTATTATACAACATAGAGAAGCATCCCGAGCAAAATCTAATCTGAAGCTATGAAAGTATCCTATTTAATGGACCCATTCATCAATCTGCTTAGACAATTCTTTGGCAAATGTTTTACAGGGATGGCTTTCCATTTTAAAGACTAATAGGTGTAGAAATAAGTATAAGTGCATCTAGCACGGTAGAGGAACACTACACTATTTATCAGGAGTTCATTACGGATGCCTTGGACCAATTAATTCCACTGAGGAAAATAAAAACCAGAAATAAAATCTCTGCACCCTGGTATAATGATGAACTGAAACAGTCATGTCTACTGTGCAAAAAGGCTGAAAGGAAATGGAGGAAGGGGTATTTGGAGGGGGATAAGTTAGTGTTAAGGACGGCACAGACTAGGTATAAGAAACTCATCCTGGAAAGCAAAGCCAACTTCTATGCCAAAACCATCGTACAAGCATCTAATGGGACTAAAGAACTCTTCAAGATTGTTAGAGATATCTCGGCTCCAACCTGTTTGGAAAATAAAGTGGAGGCTTCACAGAAGTTATGCGATGAGATCGCTGCCCACTTTGAGGAAAAAGTGGCAAAGATCGTTGGCTCCTTTAAGGACAACGAAATTGCCATCCAGGACCTTGGTATAGAGGCAACTGAAGGGACTCCGGGTCAGCAATGCTCCTTGGTTAGTTTTACTACCCTCACAGACCTCACTTTTAACACAATGGTGCAAAGTATTTCTTCGGGTTCGCCACTTGACCCCCTGCCCCAGAAAGTGTGGAAGACATATGGCCGCCTGACTCTCCCCTGGCTACGTCAGATATGCAACCACTCTCTGGAAGAAGGCATAGTCTTGAAGGGATGGAAGCAGGCGGTGGTGTCACCTTTAATTAAGAAACCCTCGTTGGACCCAGCCAACTTTCGGCCAATTTCCCTCCTCCCTTTTCTAATTAAAATTTTGAAAAAGGTTGTAAGTAGATCTCTATCAGATTACCTGGAGGAACATCACTTGTTGGACAGGGATCAGTTTGGCTTCCGACCCGGAAACGGGACAGAGTCAGCCCGGACAACCATGATGGACAACTTGCGGATGCGGGCAGACAACAGGAACACCGCAGTCTTGGTGCTCCTGGATATGTCGGCCGCATTCGACACAGTGAGTCATCCAATTCTGCTTGAGAGATTGGAGGGTATAGGGGTAAAGGGACGGGCACTGCAGTGGCTTCGGTCCTACTTGGCGGGGAGACAACAGATGGTAACTTTGGGTCCATTTACATCTGGGAAATCACCCATAGTCTATGGAGTACCACAGGGCTCTAGTATCAGCCCCATTCTTTTTAATATATATCTACAACCACTTTTTTCTATTATTAAAGCGTTTGGGGTCGAATTAGTCAATTATGCAGACGACACGCAACTGGCATTTTCTGTGGAGGGAAAACAGGCTGTCCCCATGGAACAATTTCAAGAATGCATGCGTCTGACCACAGAATGGCTGCGGAGAAATTCCTTGCAGTTCAATGGAGGGAAGACTGAGGTATTGTATTACTCACCGGCAAGGTTTTGTTGGCCCCGGCCAATACAATACGCAATCTGGCGGTTCTAATAGATAAAAACCTCCAAATGGATTCACAGGCAAACAAGACAGCCAGTGTGTGTTTTGGGTTATTGCGCCTGCTGCGCCAGATTCTTCCGATTTTGCTGAAGGACATGCGCCCCCTGATTGTAAGCAGCACGTTGTTGAGTAGAATGGACTACTGTAATTCTCTGTACTTAGGGGCCCCTCAATACATCTTCCAGGGGCTGCTAAGAGTCCAGTCGGCCACGGCTAAACTTGTGTTCAACCGTAGGCGCGACTCATCTTCTACTCAGGCTCTGAGAGAACTCCACTGGCTGCCAATCAAGGAAAGGGTCCTCTTTAAATCTCTTTGCCTGATACACAGAGCAACACATGGGATGGGCCCAGTCCCTCTTCAGGAAAGGTTCACCTGGTATCTCCCCAGAGACAGCTTCGCTCTTCCAGAGCCAATTTGCTGGTAACGCCTAGATTCAAACGGGCTAGAATGGGCGGGAGGGCATTCAGCGTTGTGGGCGCTCGGATGTGGAATGAGTTACCACAGAGGATCAGACAGATCGACTCTTTAACTGATTTCAGAAAGAGCCTTAAAACATGGCTCTTCCCGAGAGCCTGATCTCTTCGTCCTGCCTAATTTCTCCAGCACCGGCAACACTTGTCTATATCAGAGCGCCAGGATACCCGTGGGGTGACAGCAGTGCTATACAAGAATCAATACATTACAAGTGACCAGAGCAATAATGTATGTGTACTTAATGGGCGAGGCAATGAGGAAGAACACTTAATTATGTGTGTTTACTAAAAGAGATACCACCGGACAATTCGGCCATCCTCTGTACTGTCCATTGTTGATGATGAAGAGAATGTAAGTTCTTATTCCGAATTGATAAATTTGATCAGCTCTACGGAAAAGTCATGAGTAGCTGGTCTGGACGGCAAAGTCAGAATGTCGCTGAAAGCACACAGTATGTTGAGAATTAGTTCTGCACACTGTATTCAAAGATAATATGTGGGGTTCACAAACGTTGCATCCCTAGGAGGGTTCGGATTTTGTCCTTTTATTAAAAAGTGTGACATACTCAAGCCATG
This sequence comes from Triturus cristatus, assembly GCF_964204655.1. Taxonomy (NCBI): domain Eukaryota; kingdom Metazoa; phylum Chordata; class Amphibia; order Caudata; family Salamandridae; genus Triturus; species Triturus cristatus. The sequence continues at coordinate 502,610,985 of NC_140585.1, forward strand.
TAATTACAGATTTGTGATGCACGCGCATAGCACAGACACCATTTTTGAAGGTATAATCCAAACACAACCAGTTATGGGGGCCAGGACAGACTTGTGGCCATTCAGAATTCTTACATCGTCAATGCAAAATAAAAGAGTGCGCTTTGCCACAGCCATGAGTTAGTACAATAGAGAACTTAATATAGGCTACCTAGCTGAATCAAAGTTTAGTGGGCAAGTCATCCAGGCATTAACATTCCCCAGTAAAAATAAACAACCATTTGCAATCCAATCGGTCTCGCCTATGGGACTTTATATGTATTTAGCTATGCAGCACATTATCCTGGGTGCTGAAACATCTACTGTTCTTTAACATGGAGGCTTTGACACTAATAGGTAAATTATCATACTATACATTATCGCACATTACTGTAGCGTAGCCTCATCCACATTTATCTTCAGGACAATGACATCCCCAGCTCATGGTAATCACCAAGACACAGGGAAGATCCAACGACTTCCGGTGAGTATTACATATATTTTTTAAATCACAGCAGCACGAGTAAAAGCAGGCACTGAGCATCTCTACTTGCCTTTCAGTGCGATGATGCAGGAACATGCAGTGGAATGCATTTTTTTGAAACCACTATGCCATGGCGATTCGCCTGTAGAAAAGTGCCTGAATGTTCCCCCTCGTCGAAATACCAACACATATGGTCATATCGCCACAGTTGGTTTTAGTAAACATAGAAGTGAAGAGTCCTACTCAATCATTTTGGGATGGTTCCAGGACATGACACTTTGTGGCCTGTTGAGTTTTCTGTTTCTGAACAATATTGGTAAAAAGCCACAACAAAGCGAAGCCTGTTGGCACTGCCAATGCTTGTTTTTGTATGTAGTGAATGCCATTGTGGATTTACCATTTACTAGTCCTGTAAACATGAGGTAGTACAATAACCCAACAAGGATGTACTGTCTTTAGTGAATTCAGAAGGCTAAAGTTGCTTTATCGGCATTCAAACCTGAGACTCGGAAGAGTGCAAGCTGAGTCAGTCTTGGTAGGAGTTGAAGCCATGATCTCCAGAACACTGCAAGTGTCAGCAGCGAGAGTTCATATCTGATATTCAGTATTCCTAACGATTCTAAGCAGTTTGGAGCTTGAAGTAACATCCTGTCACAAGATTTACAGTTGTACAGAGGCACAACTTGTGTTAGGGTAAGTCAAATTTGCTTGTTACGTGGTTTGAGAGTACACGTTTTCACAACGTGATTTGATGATTTATAATTTCAGGAAATTGGTCTCTTGCATAAAAAGTGTATGAGAGGGTGAGATGATATCAGAGTGTGTCGCCTTGGGGCAGCCATATGAAGCTGTGAGGGTGTTGAATGCGATAGCAGGTGGCAGAGATTTGCTGTGCATAAGAGAGATGCTGAGCACTAAACCAGGGATGTAACAGGTCTCTGCCCTGCACCCTCAGGCTCGACCTAAAAATGTGGCGACGTAATCAAGGAAAAGACTCCCAGGGTTTCTCTCTAGCTCAAATGTACATGGATTATTTGCTGTTACAGGGGAAAATGTACAGTGACAAGCACCAATTTTTTGGCGCCCTAGGGGAAACCCACTCAAGAAATTATTATAAGACACTATCAAAACGTACCTGTACTTTATAAGCTGACAGCGTAAATTTGTCAAAAAAACCTAGCAACAAGCTGCTACTTGGTTAACTTCTAGGACTCTTATTAGGTTTAGAAAAAAACAATGAATATGCTGAAACCAAAACAATCAAGAATCATGCGGAGCAATAAAGGAAATGAGACAAAAAGTCACAATTGTTAGGTTGAACAACAAGTCGCTTTACACCTCTGATGTTTCAAACAATATTTCTTTGAAGTCATGGCTCTCACAGGGTTTTTTCACACGGCCCTTATGCAGTGCTGTGGCTATTCAACACCAATCTTTCTCAGCTGTCAATGGGGAAAGAGTCAGAAGATTGAATGTACAGGCTACAATCATGATCATCACTACTTCCCCAATAGTAAAAATGGCTCCATAGGCTTCCCTGGCCGACTGGAACCATTTTCTAAATCAGTTGCATCATTTACAAAGCCATCACAACCAGTACGCCCCACTTAACTGGTGGTTCTTAGCTTTCCTTCACAATGCCAGGACACCATCAGATAACAGACTGAGAAGTTTAAAAAAGAGGAACCAGGCAGCAGTCCTTTTACCTCTATGCACTCGGGATCTGGGCAAACATCCCAATAAAAATTAAGAGCAGCCCGAGATGCTCCAATTTAGGAGAAGGTTTAATACACACCTCTCTTGGATTTCCTGTCCCGGGGTGAGAAAGCGAACGTGCCACGGTAAGTGGAAGCCTGGACCACCAAGCTTTGTGGTGTGGGGTTGGTGGTGAGGAGAAGTGGGTCGCCCGGTGCAGGGCGATGGCAGCGGGAGATCGTACTATTCACAGAAGCCCCTGTGCTGGGTTTAGAACAGGTACCCAGAAGGACGTCTTAAAGCCTCATTAAAGGGCAATAGGAGTTCCGTACTGGAGAACCCAGGCTGCAGGACCTCTGTCAAGACATTAGGCCACTGTAGGGAGCTGCAGGTCCAGGGCCTCCGCAGCCCTACGCACTACCATGGCAAATGATGGTCCCTCCTCTGTAGCCATGGTAGAAGAGGAAAGCTGGCCGGAATCTGGGGAGGTGTCCAAACCACTGGCATTACCCAACTCCTCGTACCAGTCCACATCTTGTTAGTGCGGGATTTCTAAGAGAGTCTGCGCCCCCTCACAATCCTCGTCCTCCATCCCTAACCCTTCAGAATAGGGCAGGGTGAAAGGCATGGAGCCGTACGGCTCCGTCAGTGCTGGTCTCAACGTCGGGGGATGCCCGACCGGCTCTGTGTCATCGGGAATGAGGATCTGGTGGGTGCGGGTGGTCACCGGCAACACCGAGGACATCGGACGCGATGCAGGGGAAGGTTGCTGTGGAGGTGCGACCGGCGTCGGTTCAGACCCGGGAATGGACCAATCGGAGGCCGTGGCAGGAGTCGCAGGCATGGGAACCACGGGGGCCCCTCCATCCTCTGAGCCTGTGGGCCCGAAAGCATGCCGGCAGGGTCAGGCCGCCCAAATATGGCACAAATGGCATCACAGAACTCCTTCAGCTGGGCGGGGGTCGCTCCCGGACCCAGAAAGGCAGGGAAGCGCGGAGCAGACGCAAGCGCCTGCTCCACGGAGTGGGCCTTGAACGCCGAGGTTCCTCAGCCATGTCGCGAAACGAGCAGGGCGAAGTCGAATCACGCTTCGACTTCATGTGTTTTTTGTGGTGCCTCTTACCTGACATTGATGACTTCGACAAAGAGGACTTCGATTCACCGAAGCCGTGCTCGGACCTTCCTCTCAACCGAGACCTGGACTGGGATCGAGAACGACGAAGCAACCTCCGTGGTGCCGGCTGCCGGGCCACAAGTAGCTTTAGGGACTGCTTCCTCAAAGCCTTCGGTGCCATGGCCCGGCAGTTGGAGCATGACTTCGAGTCGTGGTCAAGCTCCAGGTACCAGAGACACACTAAATGGGGGTCCGTGACAGACATGGCGTGGTGACAGGCGCCACAAGGCTTGAACCCCGAAATCTTCTTGCTTGACATACCTAAACACAATAACGAAGTAGACAAAAGGGTAACAAAAAAGTCTGTCAAAAATTGACAGGGGGTAGTTCTCTTCAATGGATTGGTGCTGGCTGGCGCGGAAAGAAAAGAACTGACATCAGCGTGCCAGCATGCCAGAGTGGCGGTAATATTGACGACGCAGATATCATGACGATGACGAACACAACGCCGAAGGTATGTGTAGTCAACCAATGCCACCTACTGGCCCGCAGGGGTACAGCTGAGAAAAATCTTCCTGATCCAGCCTGACGCCTGGAAGTTGAGGAAGGTAAGGAATTTGCGGTTAGATGTCTCTATCAGATGCCTGGGTTAGACAAAATTTGAAGCGAACCGCATACATTGCCGCAAACGTGTTCAACTTGCTTAATTTGCATACATTTTTTCCTACAGTAGTGTCCATGAAGGGTTTTTACATAAATTGTCTCCAGTGCTTACAAACCGCTAGGGGGAATGTTGAACCAATGCTACACTTACAAAGAAGAAAAATGTCTATGACCATGAGAGCTATAGAACAATCAAAAACAATTGTGTAACACAATGTTTTCAGTATCAAATGAGATATATGGTTCCTTTCACTTAGACCTATGTAAATACATTTCCCAGATAAACAACATTTTGACAACTTTGAGTATTTCCTTCCCCCAATGTTTTGAGTATTTTTTTATTTTCTGGTGATGTTTTCACTTAAATTCGATCATTTTGCTTTTGAGCACATTCATTTTCAAGAAATGCTATTTTAGTCTACCTAATTTTTTTGGGGTTAACCTTTGGTCGTCACATCAGATATCGCAATATCATATCGTCCATATATAACCAGCAGACTTTTTTTTGGCTTCCTACCATAGGGGCACCTCCATTAACAGGGAACATAATAGAAGGGCCAGTAAGCATTCCTGTTTTCACCCAATATTTGTGGGGATTTTTGAAGAGAGGCCCTGATTTCCCTCAGAGACGATGACACCAAGTAGAAGCAAACAGGGACATACTAGACGTAACAATGGTTGAGGAACCCCTCTCAACCCTGCTAACAGCATCTTCCATTGGATGGTCTGACTACGTCGTTAAAAGCCTCATATTTTTCATTAATTCTTGAACTACTGCAATATTATTTTTGGTAGAGCTGCTAGCCCTGAATCTGGCTTGTTCGCCCAGCAAAATCATCTTGTCTGATACCCCCCTCCTCCTCCTCCCCCCCCTATAGATGTTCTAAAATACTTTTCGGGGAGATTTCTCCTACTAAGTTTATTAGTAGAACTATCCTTCAGCTCGTCTTTAGTAAGCAAGAGCCTATTCTGTCCTTCTTGACCATTACCAGTGATCTAGTGAGATGCTTCAGAGAAGGGCTCATTAGCCACCCAAGGTCACTGGTCTGATTCTCATTTTTATAAGAAGGGCTCTTGCACATTATAAGGCCATCATGAATCGATGCTAAGGGAGAACCATCTGTATAAATACTATTCATGGTTGATGACACAAAACCATCAGAATTCACAGTAACTCTTTCACCATTACACATGTAGGAAATAAATAAAAAAAGATCAATAGTTCTCTTCCGGATCACACTCTTGATCCTAGGTATGACTGGTGGAAGAGGATACTCCATTGCTATGGTGCATTCTGTAAAATACGTTTGTGTTAAGGAATTGAGTGTGCATAGCGGACAGTGAGTCGCCATAGCTTGTAACTTATGCTCAAATCTTCAATGAAGGATCAAATAATAGGAGAGCATACTTGAGTTCCAGGCCCAAGAGAATTTTCTGGGCATTTACTTGTAGCTTGGCAAGCCCCAGAGAAAATGGTTTGGTAACACTCTCCAAGCTTGTGCCTAATCCGGTTGATGCACATTAACGAACTACATCGCCTGTCTAAGCCTGTGCACCCGCATAAAAGTAGAGGTGCCTAATGCTACCCCTAAAACTCTTGAGGTTCAGAATTCCAGAACTCATACTGACCAGCAGAATTATGGGGGCACAAATCACCAAACCAATCATATACATCTCTATGGAACCAGAAACAACAAATTTATGACACATTAAATGAAACCTACACGAAAGGACACTCACTTTATCTCCACATCATTACCACAGTGCTTGGGTAAACCGCAAGAGATTTAGGACTGACACAAACTCGCAGTCAAACCTGTGCTAAATACTTCCTAGGAGTTCAATTAGCTGTACCCAGCTAAACAGAGGCTGAATACAGGAGCTAATTCCACATCAGTGGAATCGATTTTAGGTTGCGGCCTGGTGAAAGCAGCGCATGCGCTGCACTGCCATGGAGAGGCCTTTTGGAATCGATACGATCCCAGCATGCACGCGGGGGAGACAAACGAGACAGAAGATGTGCACGCGGGGATTGGATGCTTTACTGGTAGCGCGATATATTGGGGACTTTTTTACTCGCCGCCAGTAAAGGCAGTACACGCGTGCACATCTTCTGCCCGTCTACTCTGTCTATTGGGACAGAGTCCAGTGGGGAGACAATGGGATTGTATGGTCTTTTTCGGAGTCCTATCAGAACATCTGTTGAGGAAACAAAACCCCTCTGAGCAGGGAGAGGAGTGACGGCTATCCTGCGAGGTCGTCTTTAAGTCCGATCTACGCATCCAGAAAACCAGAGTACTCTGAGCTCTGCCAATGTGAAGTTTTTATTCCAGGACAGGGTAAAATATTTCCAGATGGGTGTATTTAATTAAAAGGTCGCTTTAAGAAGTTTTTCCTCCGATGTTTCCAGGGATGAACCCCATTGTTTTCAGTCCTCTTGAACTCTTGATGACTCGCTCATACCTCAGTCTTACAGCTGGTGCCAGGCTCTGCTCCCTAGAAGGCCCTGAGTAAGTTCACCGAAGAGCTGGTGAGGGGCGCATCCATCTTCTCTAACACAAGACAGTCTGAGCTCCTGGTACCCAAGGCTCTTGGGAGCCATGTTTCCCTGCAGGGAAGATGCTGTTCTCCAGCAGAACAGGACGTGCTCACTATCAGGGGCAGCGGTGCACCCGGAAGAAAAGGGATTTCAATTCACTGCAGAGGAAATAATGACAGAGAGCCCGATAAAACAAGCATTGGCATAGCCAATAGGTCTAGCCTTTGGGACCTTATAAGGTTTTAGCCATGCAACAGTTGATGTTATTGCACCAAGGATATTGTGCTGCATAACTAAATACTTATAAGGTCCCAAAAGCGAGACCTATTGGCTATGCCAATGCTTGTTAAACTTAGGAACTCCGCAGATTGCAGGGCCACAAATTTAAAAAAACGAATTGTGTAGTTTCAAACTAAGAAACTTTTCGACGTCGTAGACCCCTAATCAGGACCATTTTATTTTTATTTTGCTCTAATTCTGATTCACAGCTGGTTGTAAATTTGATCGGTAGTTTCTCCCATGCATGAACCACAAAAGAAAGCTCAAATACAGAAAAATTAATAAATAAATGTGGAACAAGTTTAAAAAATACAGTTTGTGTGGTGTATTCCTAATTGTGATGATGTTTAGAACTGAATGATCAAGCTATGATGTAATGGAGCCATAATCATGATAGAGTTCCAATTTAAACCAGTACTAAGATGTAATGCTGGAGGTTGTTGTGTTCAGATTCACTTCAATAAAGATCCTATTTTTGATCCTGGATTTGGACTATTTACTACATATTGGCGACGAGCGATCTTGTGCAGGGGACAAGCGATCAACCTCCACCTCTGGACCGACACTGATTTGAGAATTGGTGCTATTGAAGAGACTTTTTGCTGTTTTCTCATCTACTGTAAGTTATTATATACAAGGCTATCTAAAACGGATTAAATTAATATATAACTACAGTAGGAAAGTACATGGTGCAAATTATGTCTACTTTGCAAAGAATCCTTATTGATGAATGAAAGAACTGTCAAGACACTGCAAGTGGGAAGCTACGTATTAAATTAATTGAGAGCTCATTTGAGGATTTGTGATTTTTGAGACGCTGTTTCGTTGCTTTCATCAACATAAGCACCCAAAAGATGAACCAACGTTTTGATGTCTAATTAATGGGGAAGTGATTTCGCTGGCCCGTCCGTGCACAAATTTGAATATAAACACGGCGCATGGTTACCACGCGCGTATTCACTTCAAGTGTACCGATTGCGGTCTATATTCAAGGAGCTTTTCTGTATGTGTGAGCACTAATTTACTGCTACGCGTTGTGGAATACACGTACGATTCAGAGCATCAAAGCGCATCGGTGAACGAAATACGTAAACTGCATAAACTCAAAATTAGCCATCATACAAATTCGAATGTAAACACGGCGCATGGTTACCACGCGCGTGTTCACTTCAAACGTTCCGATTGCTATCTATAGTCAAGACGTTTTTTTGAATGCGTGTGCACTAATTTACTGCTACGTGTTGTGGAATACACGTAAGATTCAGAGCATCAAAACGCATCGGCGAACGAAATATGTAAACTGCACAAACTTAAGATTGCCATCATACTTGTGCTGGTGCCTCGCAAATTATTTTGTAAAAAGAAGACACACCGTATCCACAAGAAAATATTCACAAATCAAATACCTTTCGAACTTCGAGCTATTTTGTGTGCGTTGTAACCGGTGAAGGAGCAGTGGAAATAAAGGAGGACTTACTTTGGAAAAAAGGTTCAAGGAAACAGAAAAAGGACTTGCGTAGTGAAACAAAGTTGTTAAAGAAACTGAAATAGGACTTACGTAGTGGAACAAAGTTGTTAAAGAAACTGAAAAAGGCCTACTTGACCAAGAAGTACACAGTGGTGAAAATAGATTAACTGGAATTTATTTAAGAATGGGTTCAAGTGACTATTCTAGTTGGTTGTTTTAGTTGATTATTTTAATTAATTGTTTTAATTAGTTATTTTAATTAATTATTTCAGCTAATTATTTTAGTTATTTTTATTAATCATCAAATTTGAAAATGTCTGAAGATTCTATGTCAGCTCCACCAACATTTTTGCCTGTGCCTGGAGAACCCACTATCCCATGGAAACGGTGGAAAATATTTTTTTCACTTATTTATTAGCGATTGGTGGCGATAAGTATGGACTTGTCCGGAGACAAGCCATATTACTGCATCATTTAGGTCTAGAGGGTAGGAGAATTTATGATGACTTGCCAGAAATTTCTTTGGGGATGGGAGATGGGCAACCAGTAAACATTTATGAAATGTCATTGCAAATGCTGGAGAAACATTTCACGCCAAAAATTAATGTTGCTTTTGAGAGGCATAGATTTTTTTCCAGAGGGCAAAAACCTGATGAGAGCATTGTATCTTATGTAGCAACTCTTCGTGGATTGGCTGTCACATGTGAATTCCAAACTCTCTGTGATTCGTTAATAAGAGATCAGATAGTCAGGTGCACAAATAATAAAAGAGTTAGGGAAAAGTTATTATCCAAGAATCCTACTCTGGAAGAAGCCATCCAAATTGCTAGAAGCATGGAAGATACTGATCATTGGATTAAGGAGATTGATAAAGAAAAAATAAATCCAGAGAGTTCATTAACAGTAATTGAAAAAGAAATATCAGCCGAAGTAAAGGATGTAAAGAAGGAGGCTAAGAAAACAACATATAAGGGTTATGGGAATGTACCGATAAAACCAGGAGAGAGAAGGCCTGTAATTTGCTACAGGTGTGGGTGTCCTGGGCATATAAATTCAAGTTTTGCATGCGGAGCTAGAAATGCTACATGCAGGTCTTGTGGAAAAAGGGGTCACTTAGCCAAGGCATGTAGGTCAAAAGGAAGCGTACCATCAACAGGAGTGAAAGAAATAGGAAACGAAGAAGAAGACAGTGGAGAGATATTTTTAACTGTAGATGGCATTGAATTAAATGAATGCCAATTGATGGAGACAGTTGAGGAAGATAATGTAGAAGTTGTTTCAAAAGTCAATAAAAATCCAATGAATTTAAAAATGGAGAGTACAGAGAAACTGGTAAAACCACATTGTGAAATTACTGTGGGGGATGGGGTTGTGAAATTAATAGTGGATTCTGGTAGTCTATTCACTCTTATTTCTAAAGAAACTTTTCAAGAGAAATTGAGTGGGAAGATGAGTGAACTTGCATCTCCTGATGTGAAAGCTGTTGGATATGGGGGTTCAAAAATCAATATCTTAGGGATGCAGTGGACAAGTATTATCTTTGAGAAGAGAGGGGTTTATGGAAGGGTCTATATCACGGAAGAGGGATCCAATTTGCTAGGGTGGAGACATCAGAAAGACTTAAGCATAATTCTCAATCCTAATGCACCAGAACCTGTAATGACGGTTGAGAATAATGTGGGAGAAAAGTTAGTTAAAGAAAATGCAGAGGATGAATGGCGTGAAAGGATGATGTATAAGTACTCTAAAGTATTTACTGAAAATTTAGGAATGTTAAAGGGTTTCACACATAAAATTGTTTTGAAAAGTAATGCAAAACCTGTGGTACATAAAGTAAGGACAATACCTTACATGATGAAGGAACCCCTGCAGAAGGAATTAGAAAAACCCTTGCAAGCCAAGGTTATTGAACCAATTGAGTCATCAGAGTGGCTATCTCCGATTGTCGTAGCCCCTAAGGAGGGAAATAATATTAGTTTGTGTATTGACTTACGAGACCTAAATAGAAACATCTGGGTAGATAGGCAACCCTTGCCCAATATTGGAGAAATGTTGAGTGTGATGGGTGGGGGGTGTGTTTTTAGTGTTTTGGATATGTCTTCGGCTTATCATCAGATAAATTTGCATTCAGATTCACGACATTTGACCTAATTTGTGACACCACTAGTAGCATTTCGTTATCGGAGGATGCCATTTGGTCTGGCATCAGCTTCTGCTGTATTTCAGAGGGTGATGCAGAACATATTTAAGGGTTTGGAGAGAGTGATGTGTTTCCAGGATGATATAATGATAGTAGGGAGGTCATTCAAAGAGCACGATGAGATCATGGAAGAAGTTTTACATAGAGTTGACAAATGTGGTTTGACGATAAAGAAGGAAAAGTGTCAAGTCAGATTGGGAGTGGTCAATTATCTTGGACATCAAATATCAGCCGAAGGGATAAAACCAAAGAACAGTATTGTGAAAGCAGTTAAGGATGCACCTTCTCCCACCAATAGGGAGCAATTAAAATCTTTTCTGGGACTTGCAGAATATTGTTCCAAGTTTGTTTCCAAGTTTAGTGAGTTAGTGGAACCTATGAGACTCTTGTTGAAAAAAGGAGCTGTTTTTGATTGGGATTTGGATTGTGAAAGAGCATTTGGGGATTTGAAGTCTTGTCTTGCTAGTGCACCATCGTTAGGGCATTTTGATCCGAAAAGGAAAACTATTTTAGTTAGTGATGCAAGTAACGTGGGTATTGGTGCTGTATTGCTACAAGTGTCTGATGGGGATGAGAAGATTATAGGATTTGCTTCTAGGAGATTGCAAGGTGCAGAGAGAAGCTATTCGACAATTGAAAAAGAAGCGCTTGCCTGTTGTTGGGGGATAGTGCATTTTAGGTATTATTTGTGGGGAATACCTTTTGTACTTAAGACAGACCACAAACCTTTAGTTCACATATTCAAGGGTGGTCGTGGACTAGATGATAGTGTGACTCCCCGCATATCTAGGTGGTTGACATCGGTACTGGATTACAATTTTGTTGTAGAGTATGTGCGGGGAAACAGGAATGTGATGGCTGATTGTCTTTCCAGGATGCCAGTAGAAGATGACTCTGGTATTTTAGATGTGGATGTGGAGGATTTAGTTGTAGAGGTGGATGATGAATTTGCCATAAGTCAAGATGAATGGAAGGAAGCGGTGGAGAAAGATGAGGAATACAAAGGATTGAAAGAACTCATTATCAATTGTTGGGTTGATTCTAATGTGTTGCATAAATACAAACAATATTTACAGGTCAAAGATGAATTGAGTCTGCAAGGTGATAGGATTTTGAGAAGGAGCAGGATTGTTCCCCCAGTTGTGTTGAGACTTAAGATACTGAGAATTGTACATGAGGGACATCTAGGTAGGAGTTTGACCAAGCGGAGGTTGAGAGAGTCGTTTTGGTGGCCTGGAATGGACAAAGATGTGGAAGATCTGGTGAAAGAATGTTGTGTGTGCAGTAATAGTGACAAGGTGAAAATCACAAGAAATCCTCCTATGAAGTGCATTGAGCATCCGAAGAAGCCATGGGAGAAACTGGGGTTAGATATATTAGGCCCGGTTGAGAAATTGGGTAGTAATAACAGATACTTAGTGGTGTTAGTAGACTACCATAGCAAATGGTTCACCTGTAAATCCATGGGTGAAGTGACTTCAAGAAATGTAATAACATTTCTGAAGGAAGTTTTTTTAGAGGAAGGGGTGCCAAAGACACTTGTGACTGACAATGGTGTCCAATTGGTTTCATCGGAAATGGGCAATTACTTAAGTAGTCTTGGAGTTTTCCATAATAAGGTTGCTTTGTTCCATCCACAAGCAAATGGTTTAGTGGAGAGGATAAATCGAATTGTTATGGAATCTATTCAGCTTTCATTGGCGAATGGTTTGTCTTGGAAAGATGAACTGAGAAGAATGATGTGGGGTCATAGGATCACACCTCACACGGTGACTGGAGTTTCTCCTTTTGTTGCATTGAGAGGAAGGGAGCCTGGAACTAAAGAATCTCCAATGTGGTTGCAAGAAAAGAGGCAAATTTGGGTTGACAGAGAAGGAATGAGATTAAGGGTGCTGGAAAGTCAGAGGCGAAATAAAATGGAGTATGATCACAGAAAGGCAGTTAAGGAATTGGTCTTTGATAAGGGTGATTGGGTGGTGGTAAGAAGATTTGGATTTATAAAGAAAGGTGAGAGTAAGTTTTCTCAACCCTGTAGAATAATATCGGTGGAAGGTTCTGTGGCTCTTCTTGATAATGGGAAAAAAAGGAGTGTGGGAGATTTATGTAAAGTATCTCATTTATGAAATCTAATGAATGTAAGATTTATGTAGAGTATTTCATTCATTAACGAATTCCAATGGATGGAAGATAGTTTAAGCATTTATAGTTTCTTTTGCTTAATTTGCATTGTTTTTTTGTTCTGTGGGGTGATTTGGAAAATGTTTATTAATTATTTCTATAAGGGGGAAGATATGTGATGATGTTTAGAACTGAATGTTCAAGCTATGATGTAATGGAGCCATAGTCATGATAGAGTTCCAATTTAAACCAGTACTAAGATGTAATGCTGGAGGTTGTTGTGTTCAGATTCACTTCAATAAAGATCTTATTTTTGATCCTGGATTTGGACTATTTACTACACTAATTTTTTGCACAACCTTAAAAGAGGGCGTAAAAGCTAAAAACTAACTCATTCTGTAACTGGTCCCAAATTTTGCACTAAGGTCGAAATGACCCACAGTTTCACTCAGGGTACACTTCTATAACAAAATGATTCAAGAATAGATCTGTACTGCACTATTTAGTTTTTAGTGACAAAATTAGGGACGCATTTGAAGTTTTACAAGGAAGGTGGGCACAAAATACCCTTTCCACCTCTCTTTTCACGTTTCTAAAAGTCTGTTTCCTTGTAATAAAATTAGAATAATTCAGAACAAAGTTTTAAAGGACAAAGGTGGCATTTCTCTTTCCTTTTGCCCTTGGGACGCTTTGTTTATAAATGTCTTGCTGACAAATTATTTAGGAATATTGTGCGCGTTTAAATATTTATAATTATAAACATTACACAATTTCGAAAGAATTAATTTTGGTTTGCCTATTTAAGTCACCAAATCTTGTGGCATGTAGTTGCATACAAAGGTAATTAATTTTGTTATTTTAGGTTAAATTACCACTCTACTATTCACACCATTACTACGCAAGAGGTTGTAAGTAGGAATTCCATGGAGTAGTTTACCTTAGACGTTTGGGAACGCCCACATACATGCATGTTTGCGGACATTTCAAAACTCCTCTCCGACCACTTTAAACCCTGGAAATGATCGGAAATGTACAGTCCCTTTTCAGGATGAACAGGTGAACGGGTCACTACCACAATTCTTGGGGGTGTAAAAAAATGCGCAATTGCACAGGAGTTTGCAGGCCTAATTCTGGAAATGTTTGTAAACAGAAAAAAATCATAAACGTACTTTCAGGAGGTGTAAATCTCCACCCCTACTCTATGATTATTTTTATGTTTTAGGGCCTTAAGTGCTCAACTTTGCAGGGGGATTTAGACCAGCCGACCCACTCAATCACTAACGCTTTTCTGTGACAGTTAGTCAAATTTCACTTTGCACTGCACTGTTACACTGGGACGTGCCATTTGCACGATTTCATTACATTACAATTGGCAACATACCTTCAGAAGGTCTTTGATTGGATGAGCAGCTCCTTCTTGAAGCTTAATGGATCCAAGACTGAGCTTATGCTCTCGGGAAATCCGCCCCCTCTATCATTGACCATCTGTGGCCTAACTGCTTGGCTGTCCCCCCCCCCCCTCCCCCTCCCCCCCCCCGGCCCCAAAAAGTCGAGTCAAGTGTTTAGGAGTCTGGATTGATCGCAACTTGGATTTTAGAGAGCAATCGCGTAAAGTGGCAGCAAACTGTTACGGATTGCTCAGTAGATTTAGAAAGGTACTGCCAATGCTTCCGTTTGCAGCAAGACGACTACTTGTACAATCCATTGTACTGTCGCGGCTTGACTACGCCAACGCATTATATCTAGGAGCCCCCCTGGCCACTATCAAAAGACTCCAAATCGTACAGAATTGTGCGGCACGCATGCTGATGAACATTCCTAAACGTTCCTTGGCTAGACCGGCCTTTAACATTCTTCATTGGCTTCCTGTCCAGCAAACATACAATTTAAAGCGCTTTGTATTATTCATAAATCATTGGCAGGAACGGGCCCGCCCTTGATCCGCACTTGGAATCAACTGTACATTCCTAATCGAAATCTTAGGTCAGGGAGAAAAGGTTTAATCTGTGTGCCTAAGATCAAACGTGCTCGTAGTGGAGGTCGAATGTTTTCATATAATGGGGATAGACTTTGGTACAGTATTCCACTGCACATACGTTCTGAACCGGATCATCTTAAGTTCAGAAAATTAGTGAAAACCTTCCTCTTCCAGCAATTCATTCGTAGCTTACCGAGTGCCTTTTAGCGCTGGGATGCCTCTGGGTAACCATGCGCTTTACAAATATTCCTTCCTTCATTCATTAATTACATGTGTTAAAGGAAATTAAGCAAATAGTTTTCGCTCCAAACTTAAATACTACAGGTGGGCAAAGCATAGAGCATCTGACTTGCAGCATGTGTTCCCTTTTTTGTATACTTATCATTAATAGGGCTAATCTACGCTCTCAATTTTGTAAATTGAAAAAGAATGAAGTATATCGCAGGCAATATCATAAGTAGCATTTGACACTGACCTATTCTCTAATATTTGAAGAGCAAAATAAATTCCACGATCTGCTTCAAGCAACGGCTACCCGAAAACGAATCTGCGATCTGTGGGCATTAAAAAATAAAACAAGCATTTTCAATGCAATAGGTCTCGCATTTACTAGAGTTTGAGCTATTGGCATTGTAAATGACAATGCTTAGGCTTGCAAATTAAAAACATAGATAAGAACGAAAAGACACGCCCCTTTCACGTGCCCCTGGTTGTAAAAGGAAGTGACACGTAGAATGAAAGCCTACACCATGTGTTGTGCACATGAAAGTGACAATCCGGAAACAAAGCAGGCTGGCCGGCTCTGTGGTCTGCAGAGATCTTATCAGGCGCTATAACCGTCTTCACCATCAATGGGCCCTAAACACTGTCGATCGCCCAAAGTGGCCATATGTTAATGTGATGCTAACACTTGAATGGGTATTTTCCACTTTGAATTCTTCCAACTCTGCCCGAATGAGGAAACATTTTCGTTTCAAACTGCTTTGCCCAGTGCTGTTCTATTACTTAAATTCTGAATGTGAAATCGTGCTTGCATACAATAATATTGTATTTGTGCACACAAACGAAATGGGTGTGTTCCTAAAAGCAGGGCATAAATAAATGGAATAAATGCAATTTTGAGTCTTTCATTAAGGATGAAAGCATGTAAGAGTTCCTGTGTCAACCAAGGAGGCCTTGAGGACACATAGCTGTGCTATCAGAAACTTGGTCCGAAACACGATTTGCTAATGATATGAATGTATTTTTTTAGGAGTGATTAAGTTCATGTTTTGTGGCTTGGAGATAGCACACACACACACACATCTAGTCAGGCGCAAACGTAACTTCAAAGAGTTAGCACATTAAAGTCCGATCATTTGCCTTCAGCGATGCACGTTATGAGTGTCACTTGGCCTTGGAACAGTTTGTGGTTCATGAATGCAGCAAACTGCTGTGTTAAGAGACATATTATGTGCAACGACTGATTACAGAATATGCAGCCCTCCATATGTGCGGTCTGTATGGAGACACAAATGTATAGCATATCTAGTTTTAAAAGCCACCTTATTTTTTGTATTTGTGGCAGTGAGCTGCTCTTTAAGCAGGACTTCCCGTGCCACTGACACGGCCCCAGCCCTTCCAGTGTATCCAACGTGGTAACATGGATTTTTTTACTTTAACTAACAGGCACCATAGTTTTCCCCTTTTACAGTGGCAGTGAGTTGCACGTCAAAGCAGGGTTTGCCATGTCACTAATACTGCCCCAGCCCTTCCAGTCTTTCCATTGCGCACTTCCACTACAGATAATTCCTGCTTTTCCTAGTGACAGGAAAGGAGTAACCTGAAGATGGGGAATCTGTACATTTCCTTGACCTAGAATGTTTCCCCATCATATATTACTTTAAGCAATAAGTAAAGAAAAGAAAATTTGATAAGCAAAACCAACAGCATTGATTTTTAGAACTGCTGCAATACTTTCCGCGGTGCTGTTTTAGCAAAAGATATGCGCTACCCACAACTGAAAGCTTGGGAATGTGCAGCAGATAATACCATCAAGCCAGCACACAATTTGAGACATTACTTCACTATTTACCAGTCTGCTGCACCCGAGCGCAAGATAAATATCTAGCGGTTCTGAGTGAAAAAGAGAGCAGGCTTTCCTATCATCACTCGGGTACTCATATTAATTCCTGCGCCAACAACCAAACACCAGCATTGGACCTTCATGTAAAATTTACAGTACTTCCTCGCTCTGTGATTATCTCACACACTGCACTTCCCCGGTCTTTCTTGTGCCTGGCCCGAACAGACTGTGTCATGTGAAGTAGCACAACCCAAGACTTCCTTTGCCCATGTCTCAGTCATGAGGCAGCAGAAAGGAACAGAAATAACCTGGGGGAAGCTAACCTAATAGCACTCTTAGGATGAGTGCAAATTATCTCACTACCTTTCTCCAGTGAGAGGTGCGTTCAGATCAAAAGTAATCACTGGGACGAGGACGGAGGAAAGTAGGGATAGTGAGACCACTGTCATAATTTGTCACCTCATTGCATGGCAAGTGATAATAGCCAGCCTCTGCACTGCATGGAGAAGTAGTACAATGGTATGCCATATAGGAACTCACACCATTCAATGCATTGTGCTCAAGTGCACAGAAACAGGTATACAAAAGCAACCGTCAACTCTGATTACGAACATGCACTAAGAAATACATCAAACAATATGGGGAAGTGCACAAGACAAACCAAAAGAGAGAAAAACAGCCCGTGGTACCAATCATTAGGAGCTAGGGGAAATGTATGAGTCTAAGCTATGGGGCAAAGGGAAGGCACAGCACATCGACCACATGCCTCCCACCCACATTTACAGAGGTGGATCCCTACACCCCCAAAGTGAGATGTGGCAGGACTATGGGGTTTCTCTACGGGAACTTAACGGTCATTCGGCGAAAAAGAGTCAATTAACGTACTTAACCGGGCAAGTAAAGAGTAAGAGGTTACAGACGGGCCCAGGAGGAGGTAGGGGGGCTCTTACGACTGCAGTACTGGGAACTCCAATTCTAAGGCCCCACTACAAACGCAAACCCCTTGTTTCTACTAAGTATTACCCTTTCACTTAGGTTCATCAGGCAGCCTTCTAGACCAGCTTTGTGAATAAACTCCTGGGAAAACAAGTCCAAACGGTCCCTCTATCCGGCACTGAACATTACGCATAGAACAACAAAAAAATTCCCATCAGCCTTGTGGGTCGTTGGGGCAATTGTGTACAACAGCAGGACGTCATCATCATATGAAAGTCAGGCGCTGACACACCATCTTGAGTGGGACATTAAAACGCCTCCATGGAAATAAACAAAAATGAGTGCAAGTGCCAACACCCACCACCACCGGCACAAGTTCATCTCTGCCACGGTGCTCTAGTTATAAAGCGGGTCTTCTCCTCACACTGACCTACAGGGACCAGTTCTTGTGGTTCATGAGCTACTCGGGTAAATCAGCAGCTCGACGCTCCCACGCTGTTCTACATCTCCACGCCATGAAGAAGGAATCGCACACGGCGTGCAAACAATGTTGCACCGCACAGTTAACATGAGCTCCTGGAAGGAGGAATTTTAAGGGCGTTTCTGCACTCTAGTGCCTGCTGGCAGCACCTGCCCAGCTTGGTTCCATTGGCCAACTGTTTGCGTGTGTTCATGGCACCCTAGAGGAATGTGTGATCCAAGCTGTCTTCAGAAGGAGTTGCAAAAGTACTGTTAACTGACCATTGCACTCCAAGATAACTCGGGTACCAGACTCAGACACACTTTAGAAATGGCCACCTCTGTGTCGTGCAAACTTATACTGCCAGTCAGCAGGTCGCTTTCAGGCAAAGAGTTGGGACATCCCCAAGACCTCCCTGAACTTGAAGAAGTTTGGTTTAAGCTTTCGCAGGGCAATTGCAATAAAGAACAAGCGGCAGAGAAAGCAATCGTTTTCCCTTCCGCTTGAAAAAACCACAAAGAAGCCCACGACTGGTGCGCGCGGGCGCCACTGCGAGCCATGGCCTATTGGTGTCTATTACACGCACCAAGCGCGTAATAGACACCAATAGGCCATGGGCGGAGCACTGCGCCCGCCTTTTGGCCAATTGCGTGCAGTCTTTTATAAAAAGACGCACGCAAAGGCCAATTGCGTAGCACAAAAGGAATCGCACACACACGAGCGTGTGCGATTCCAGGGTCGATTTCTGAACCTCGGACAAAAGGACTCTTGCCTGCGCGAGCACTGCTGCGCAGTGCAACGCAGGTCGCGAGACCTAAAAAACTGCTAAATGGCCATGAGGTATGATGCTTAAAAAAACAATAAATTTTTTTTTAGAAAAGGTTGAAAAAGGATGCACTAGGGATAAAGTCGCCTTGGAAGGAAAAACACCAAGTAACAGTTCGTGTGGGTCCATATACACACATCAAATCACAAAGTCCGTACTTTATACCTTGTCTGCAACAGTAATGGAAATCACTCAACCACGAGCCTCGTCTACAAGCCCGATCATGAATTAATAGTGTAAAAAAGCAAAGGAACACGTTTTCCCGGAGTTTCAGGTTTTTAAAGCACTGCGGATGGCTGAAATAGGAACAAGCACAGGCGCGCCATTAAAAAAAAAAACACGCTTGCGCAACTCGCGCTTTAGAAGGGAGGGAAGACAGGAGGGGGGCCTGCGCCTGTTTCCCTTCCGGGAACGAGCAGGGGCACCATATGTTTGCATGTTAATTACAAACATATGGTGTCAAAGCTCGCTCCCGCAAGGGAATCGCCAGACGTGCACGTGTTGCCATTAAAAGCAATGCACTGCGTACACATTTTTGGTTGAAAGGGCGCATCGATGGCTAAAGGTCTTTCTCTTAAGCAGCGCATGCGCGCTGCGCAGGCGAGACCTAAACAGAGGGACATGCATCTGGTAAAAGGAATTGCTCCCCCACTTCATCTCCTCTGCTTTATCCGTCTGTCCAACTCCACGAAGTGCTGTGCACTATGAAATCACCCAACGCTAACACACCGGGGCGTTCGTCTAATGATGGAGCTCTGAACACTGAAAGACTGTGTCCATCACACCTTTGAAGAGTGATGCTGACACACCTTGTTATGTCTGCTCTTCTTATAATGATGACCTCATGTGCATAGATACCACACCCTTAACACCTGGATAATGAAACAATAACAATCCCAAAAATGCATTGTACAGGACAGCCACCAGCCAGCCTTGTGCGACCTAAAGCCCTTTCCTAGGTGGTCCAGTTACATAAGGGAGAGAAAAGAATGAAGCAGAGAGAAAGGGTGACAAATTTAAGGTGAGAGAAAAGAGAAAAAGGATGAAAGAAAAAAAGTAAGAAATGTATAAAATTATAGCACAGATATGAATTTTATTAAAATATTTCTGTACGTCACCAATTTCTTTTCAGGAAGAATATGTGGAGTGTCATCTGTAGATCTTCAAATGGATTACTGTTAAGTGTTTTTCAGAGAGAGGTGTGGAATGTCAGTGTGACTGCATACATCTGCGTCTCCATGTGTCACTAATTCTATGTCCTATGAGCAACAAAAATATGATGAGGGCTTGCCAGCGCTATATGAAACCCTTCAAATAAATAAATAAATACATGATTTAATTAATCTAGATCACTAGTAGTCTGGAGTTGCATTATATTCCATCGTTTTGTGTTCACCTGCATCAGTAGAGAACGAAAAACGTTGTGCAGTCATGCCCACTTTCCAAAAAAGCAGCACTTGTGCTCAAAATGCTAGGGCACCTGGACCAATCAGGTGCTGAAGAAATTCCCCATGCTCTGCCCATGCACCCTTCTTGCAGCTCCTCCTTGCCTGCCTACCTAGATACCTGTGGTGCTGCACCCAGTGTATATCAGGGGGTCAGGCTCCACATCACACATGCATACACATTCTCATAGGAAAGGGCAACTGCATTATTCTTCATTTTCTCGGATAGTTGGCAGAGGTATGGTACAGTGAAGTAGCCTGTACTGTACAGTAGGTGCGAGAGTAGATAGTTTTCACTTAGGTACGACTGAAGGTCCAGTAGCATGTGCGTTACTGAGATGTACAGGGGCTCACTGTTGAGTAATGCAGCGTAGTCGCCATAGTGGGTGAACTTCGTTGGGTGTCCCTGCCTAGTACTACCCAACTTTGGTAGAGCTTTTCCTTTACTGTGCATCACCAGTGTGGTTGTGTTTTGTGGAAGGGAAGGTGTGTTGTAATTTATGTGTTGCGTGAAGACACGTTGTGATTTGTATGTAGCGTCCTGTGTGTTGTTGTTGTGAAGGAGGGAGCCGTGTATTTTTGTGTTTTCTTGTGTGTCCTGTTCAGGCAATCTTCTATGATGCCATATGGAAATGTGCAGGTGTTACTGTGTGAGTGGACTGGTCCTTTGGCAGTGAAGAGAGGGAGGCTGGGCAAGGAGCTGGTCCTCCTCCTAGTGGGACGCCTTATTAGGTCAAGCCTAGCGGCAGCGCGGAAACGCTGCTCGCTCTGCGAGATTGCTGTAGTAGAGTATGGGAGAGAAGCTGTGCCCACTCTCCTCCCATATTTTTAATTGGCTTGTGTCATTGTCTTTCTTAAATGCTGCCTTTGGATTCGTTAATAGGCTTGTTAGTCCCTCCTGAGTACGGCCTTGTCTTCATTTGTACCCTTCCATGGTGACTGGCCCTTTTACTTCGGCTGTTACACAGGACCTGTTATTTAGTCTGTAAGCACTGTTTACTTTATTGAGTTTCTCTTACTGCAGGCTGGACATGCACTGCTTCAGCTGAAACCGCTTGTGTTTTTTTGAGCAGCACGGCCGCCCTCGTAATACGGGCGCCTGCTTTCAATCACTTTAACCCAGCATTATCTTGTGTCTGTTTCAACCGCTGCCCCAAGTAAAAGGGATTTAGAAATGATTAGCGAAAGTCATGTGAATCCTGTGCTAATGGGCTGAAGCTGACAACAGCACATCTGTGTTACATGTCATCTGCAGTAAAGCCACCTGATGGGTTGTTTTCAAAAGCCTGTTTTATTAACAACACCTCCACCAATTCCCCCACCACCAATACCACCACCTCCACCAACACTCCCACCTCCACCAATACCACCACCACCGCCAATACCACCACCAATACCGCCACCACTAATACCAATACCACCACCACCACCAATACCATCACACATACCACCAACACTACCACTTCCACCACCAATACCACCACCACCACCAATACCATCACCACCAATACCACCACCACCACCAATACCAACAGCACCAATACAAATACCACCAATACTACCAACGCCACCAATACCACCACCACCACCACCAAAACCACCACCACCACCAATACCACCACCAGTGCAAATAACAATACCATCACCACCAATACCACCAGCACCAATACCACCACCAATACCAATACAACCACCACCAATACCAGTACTAGTACCACCACCAATACCACCACCACCAATGCCATCACCATCAATACCAGCACCACCAATACAATCACCATCAATACCACGACCACCAATATCAACACCTCAGCATCTCTCGCTCACTAGTAACAGCAGGGGCACTGTACGAGGCCGGAGCTGCAGCCGAGACCATCCCTCCATGCATGCCATAAAGCACAGCCTGCCCTGCACTAGGAGGTGAAGCCAGGGCCCTACTACAGCTGGAGTGTTTTTCATCATGCCAAAGATAGCAATGACATTACGCAATGCCACACTGCACACTCAAATCACGGAGAGGACAGGAACTAGACCCCCTCCCGCTCTTCCTCCTGAGCCGCGACAGTGTAATCACAGAGCAAAAGGTGTTGGAGAGCTTTGTTAGTGTTTATAGCTCGGATCATATGCAACTCTCGCTTCACACTTGTGTCTGTGTAATTTACAACACTTACAAATCTTCTTCACTGCACTATTTATCACTACTTTGAAGACGTTGCAGGTCAGTCTCTTCTTCTGATATTTACAATCTAACAAGCGGTCGAAAAGGCCCTTTATTGCAATGCAATAGGTCTCACATTTGCAAGAGTTTAAGCTATTAGTATTGTAATTGACATTGCCTTTTATTTATGTTTTAAAACCCAAAACATAAATAAAAGGCATTGTCATTTACAATGCCAATAGCTCAAACTCGTGTGAATGCGAGACCTACTGCATTGCAAATGCTTGTTATTTGCTTAGAGTTGTGGAGCCTAATAAAGAGGGCTCATATGAAGTGGGACATCCTCATACCCATATATATAGCAAACTGAGTTTAGGAAGTTTATGTTTATAATGAGAATGGCCACAGTACAAGTCCTATAATACAACATGTAGCTGGCTAAAAAGCTTGGGTTAAGTGAAGGTATAATACAGGACACAAAGCAGTTTGGTAGCACTTCAGTTACATGTTAGGCTGACCTCTGAAAGGCAATCAAATGTCAGCATCACTCTTGAAAGCACGGCAGGCCTGAGGAATTGTCAGTAACATATTAGGATCTCCACTGAAAGGCTAACAAAGCAAAGTCCATCTCAGTAATGTCATAAAAGTGCCGTCCTTGGGCAACCTAACAAGTAACTGATTCTGCTCCAGCGGTACTGTGCTATATGCTGAAAATAACTGCCCTCTGATGTCTAAGCATCTACTCTGAGCCAGATGTAGAATGAAAACAACCCCTTCTAAAACAGTGGTATCTCCAAATTCCCAAGCCTACTGTAGAAACCAGCTTTCAAGTAAAAGCAACCAGGTCACAACCCAGTAGATTGGTTGTCGCCTTAGATTAATATTGCCCTGAAGAAGTTCTATGTAAAAAGGACGAAACGCGTTGGCTGATGGTTTTGTACAAATTGAAAAATAAAGAAGAGAAACATCATATATTTTGCATTAGCAGTGACTTTTTTCATTGAATTAGGATTCCGCAATATTTATGGTTAATTTCTTATGGACTTTTCTGATGAGTTGTGATGCAGTTCCAATCTAGTTTTTCTTTTTGTATCTATATTCCCCATTGAGGGGAAGTGCCTTTGGACAGGGAGCACATTTGAGTACTTGCACACTAAACTGTTCAGCATTTAAAATGTATTGGTAATTCAAGGAACCGGTGCTGCACATGCTCTTTATGGTCCACTGTCCGCATCTCGAGTTTTCTCTTATTGGATTAACTAAACTATTTAATGATGGACTACTAAAATCATATCTCTATCAATGGTATTGTCATTACATTTACAAAGACTAAAAAGTCCCACACATGGGCCAGACAACTCAGTTTTTACAACAATTAATGAAGAATCCATGATGGAGAACCTCGAAATGTCAACAGCAGACAAGAATAAGATATCATACACAGGAAGAGATATAAAAAGGTCAGTTTAAAGAACTTAGTTAAGATACAAATGAAATTAAGACAGATTGTTCATTGTTCAACAGATGATGGCCAAACTGGATGCCCTGACAAACGTGTGTGTAATGCATCAGAACGATGACTATCTTCTGCTGTTTTCTTTTAAAAAACTGCTAAACTACAGAACTACATATAGAGCAACTCTAAATTTTCACTTTGTCCTCCAATTAAAATTCAATCCGACTGCAACATCTTCCGCAAAATGACACCGAGGTTTCGAGGCTGGCCAAAAGGATGAAAGCATCCAATCTACCTGTAGAACACTGCACGGTAGCATGTACAAAGCAATTACTCAGCTGTATTACAGGCAGATCCAAAAGCAAGGTTCAATGAATCCTTTTGCCACCGAGGACTGCCAGTCCACTTGAAACATGCCTACTCCGCAGAAGAAATGATCAGGTCCACTGTACTGATTAATTATAGCCCAATTTACCTTGCTCCAGCAAAAATACGGAAAGCTAAGTTACAAGACATTTGCAAGAGTACATTGAAGTAATCTCATCATTTGGGATCACCAGGTAGGGTTTAGGGAAACAAGGGGCACTGAATCCGTCCATTGTACTATAGAAAATGTGCCTTTTTTTTTTTTCTTTTAAATTCAGAACAAAACATACCTACCTGCCCTCTCAGGAGCCAACATCATCATGGCCCATGATCTGTTGAGCAGACTCAACAAATTGGTCCAAATCACTCATCTTCCAAGGAGAATCTCTGACACTTCCTCTTCAACTGCATTCTATAAATCTGTTTGGAATCATTCTTCCCATTTGCTTTGAGTCCTATTATTTTCTGAACTCTTCATAGTTCCTATTCTTCAGGGGTAAGACCGGGGAATTACTTCTAGACTGTCATAAATGGTATGACCTTAAATGGCATTACTAACCACAAGACAGTTGCATATCAAACATCCATTGGAGATGAACATTGAGTCGATGCCACAATTGATAAGTGGGTGACTGAGACTTATAGGGGGGGGGGATATTGATAAATGATGTGTGCAAGGGGTTTACTTGGATCTATAAACCTAATAAAGTTTGTTTAAAAAAAATAAAAATAAATGGTATGACTTTCCACCCCTAAATTGAGTAGCATGAATGCTTATTTCCTGGTAGATGAAAATTTCTCTTCCCCCCTCAAAAAGCTTTATCCACCTCTCCTACGGTATCAGTGGTTCACATTTGTCCGTTAAAAATTATGGAGAAGGCATGCTAGTTGTAGCGTTTGCTCGGGCCAGATTAATTCCTAAGTCCCCTTCAGGGGTGCCTGAATCGTCTCCAGGATTATCATCTATTCCTTGAGGTGAACGGGAACCCTCATCAGGGGTACAGCCAGGTTGGAAATTGTTCTGAGCCTCTAGAGCGTCGAGCTGCCTTTTTAAGAAGGCCTTACGAAGCCAAGGAGGGTAGAGGTCGCCCTAACTTCTATGGTCAGTTTGGATTTTCGTTTGCCCTTAGGTGACCTTTAGGCATCAAGAGGAGGCATAGGCCTTCTCTATCCAGAGGTACAACACTGTGCCAGACTTGAATACTCCCCAGGCGTCAGTCTGGATACGGAAAACTTTCAGCAGTAACTCTGCGTGTCGGTGGATGGCATCGTACGGTTCCGTGATGATGACGACTTCAGTCATGATGTCAGTGGTGCCATATAAGTCCCCTCCGGCACGCGGACTGCAGTTTCTTCTTTTCTGCGCTGCAACGCGGATCTGAAGAAGAGTATCTCTGGATGATTTTTGGCCTGCTGTGACAAATTTTTTTCGGCTGAAACAGTGTTTTCTATACCCTCTGGGTTTAAGTCTTGTGGGTACTATGCTCTCAAGATGTCTGGTATGGACCCAAACTCTATCTGTAAGTGGTAAGTGGGTGAACACCACGACGTCGACAAGTGTAATGCCTGTCTGCGGTTAAAGCCAAATGCACTGCGGGAGCAGCGCATGAAGCTTCTGACGGCGTAGTTGTTGTGGACTTCCAGCTCATGTCGTCGGTCTTCCTTCCGGTCCAGAAGTCATTCCCGGGAGCGCCGCTCTTCACCCGGTGGTCAATGTGATAAAGTGGCTCTGTATATACTGTTCCCAAATAGGTACAGTGTGTACAGAGTCCACAGTCCCCAGAGGTTTGGCAGAGGCTAAAGTTTGATATAACCTTACTCTCTAAAGTGGTAGCTTGGTCGAGCAGTAAGGCAGTATCAGAGGACAGTGTAAAGCATTAGTTGCACACACTCAGTCAGCAAATGGTCTCCCACACTCAATAACTGAACTCTAGGCCAATGGAATATAATATAATAAATATATGCTTGTTTTATGTTAGAACCAACACTTGGTATTAAAATATACTTTCTCAGAATGAGATGCTTTATATAAATACTTTTGCAATATGCAATTGGCTTTTGTAGGAAGTTACAAGTGGTTGCAATAGGCAACACAATTGTATGGTTTAAATCTTTTATTGGCATTTCAAAAATATACAACAAGGCTCCAACCCAAATAGATAATAACACCTTGCTCAGTCTCTGAATGGTGGATAGGTTCCACACTTCTCTACCGCAGTCTAAATCAAACGTGGACCAATCTGGAGACTCCATATTAATTCCCCATTATATGCTGTGGAGCAAACTATATATCGAAGATAAAACACCCCTCCCGTACCCCAACCCACCCCCTCCCCCTTCTCCACGTCCATCTGTCCCCCTTCCCCCACCACTGTCTCAGCCGCTCCCAAGCCCTACCCCTCCGTCCGCCCCTCGGACAGCCGCAGCAGGCGCAAATAGCGAGGACAAGTAATTTCCCTGAACTCGAAGGACAACAATGCCAGAAAGGGCCTCCACAACTCCCCATATTTGGAGCCCTCCCCGGTCAGTGTTAGTGTGAGTTTTTCCATGCCTAGGACATGCCACAATCGGTATAGCCAGCCCATAAACATTGGTGGGTTGGGAGTGCGCCAATGAGTAAGTATATTCTGTGTCGCTGAGCCCAACGCTATGGCAATCTGTCGTCCCCTACGCGATTTGAGCGGGTATGTCAAAGGGCTTGGGAGGCCCAACAGTGTGTACGCCGGGAAGCGCAGTATCGTAGTGTCGAAATGCTTGTCCACCTCGTCGAGCACCTGGGTCCAGTATGGCTGGACACACTCCCAATCCTAAAGCAGATGGGTCAAGGTGCCTATCTGCCCACATCCCCTCCAGCAGTGTGCATCTCTCTGCCCATCTATCGCATTTAAGTGCTCCGGAGTGTAATACCAATATGTCGCAATCTTTGTGAGGGTGTCCGTGAGTCCCATGTGGTACGCAGAGTTTCTGGCCCTGTAATATATCCCCCCCCACTCCTCGTGAGTCAAATTCCTACCGAGCTCCCTTTCCCAACGTGTCCATCCTGCATTGTAAGTGTGCGCGAATCGCATTTGGAGCATTCTGTACAGATCAGAGATTAGCTGCTTATCTGATGATCGTGTTATTAACCATCGGTCGTACTGGGAGAGCCGCCGGTCCGCAAATGGGCAGACCCGCCCATCGAGCGCCCAATGTCGGACCTGGAGGTATCGTGTCCGTTCCTCCTCCGGTAACCCGTATTCCTGCCTGAATTGCTGGAATGGGTGCACCCCCTCCGCATCATACATATGATAGAGGAAACGGCAGCCAGCTGGTTTCCACCCGCTGAAGGCCGCCGAGTCCATTCCAGGAGTGAATTCCGGATTGTCGAACAGGGGTGTAAGCGGGGAGGGAAAGGTGGTGAGATCATGAGGGACGTTAGTTCGATCCCAGAATTCTAAGGGGGGCCTGTGTTGCTTCCGCAGGAAGGGGATTTCTTGTAGAGGCCGGGCTGCTACAGCCTGGTCTTGAAACAGCCAATGTTTCTCAGACTCCCAGCGGCTCCACTCCACCAGATAGCGTAACTGTGTGGCCCGGAAATAGAGCTGAAGATCAGGGATCCCGAGTCCCCCGGTTTCAGGTGCGAGAGTGGACAATGACCTCTTCATGCGCGGCTTCCGCCCGTTCCAAATGAACTGGGCCAACTCTGATTGAGTCTGCTGAAGCCACCCCACCAGCGGATACAGAGGAATGGTGCGAAAGAGGTAGAGGATCTGTGGTAGTATGGTCATCTTGACCTCCGCGACCTTGCCCAACTATAAGAGGGGATAGTGCTTCCACTGCCCTAACTCCCTGCGGATCCTCCAGCGCAAAGCGGCATAGTTGAGGGCCACCACTCGCGAAAGCGTAGGAGCCAAGTGAATCCCCAAATAGGGGACCGATTCCTCTGCCCAAATGTTCCCGGGTAGAAGGAGTCAGGGAGATGCCAAGAGCCACCGACTTGTCCGCGTTCACCTTGAACCCCGCCACTCGTTCAAAGGCGTCCAATTCCGCCATGCACGCCGGCAGTGCCTCCCGCGGGTTTGATAGAGACAATAGCACATTGTCCGCGTATAGGCTGATGGTGTGAATATACCCCCCGAACGTAATTCCGGAAATTCACGGATTTTGTCTGATCTTCTGGGCAAGGGGTTCCATGTATGCAGCAAAAAGCAGCGGAGACAACGGGCACCCCTGCCTCGTGCTCCTCGCTATAGGGAAGCTGGTGGACGTGTGGTCATTCACCCAAACCATCGCCGACGGAAATTTGTATTAGTTAAAAATATGGGTGCGGAATTTCTCCCCCAGCCCCATCCGCAGCAATACCTGCTCCAAATACGGCCAGTGAACACGGTCAAACGCCTTTTCAGCGTCGATCGTGAGCAACATGTATTCTCCCGCCGTACGAGAGGCTTTCTCGACCAAATGCAGGACACGTTTCGTATTGTCGGGGGCCTGACGTTCTGGGATGAACCCCGCCTGATCCGGGTCAATTAGGCGTGGCATATACGATGCCAGTCGGCCGGCCAGGATTTCCGAGTAAAGCTTAAGATCGATGTTCAACAGCGAGATGGGGCGGTAGGCCCCACAGCGAGTCCAATCTTTCCCCGGCTTGGGGATGACTACTATGTGGGCCCCCAAAAGGTCTGGGGGGATCGCCCCTGCACTCGAGAAGGAATTGAAGAGCCGAGTGAGAAGGGGCGCCAGCAAGGTGCAGAACTTCTTATAGAAGATGGCGGTGAAGCCATCCGGCCCAGGGGCTTTCGCCGGTTTCAACCGGGAGATAGCAGCAATCACCTCCTCAGGACTGATTTCTTCATCCAGCTGATCTGCCTGGACCTTGGTCAGGGTTGAGAGCGTGACCGAGTCCAGGAAGGCCGCCCCACCTTCGGCGGTCAACTGAGAGCCAGTGTACAAGGTAGCGTAGTACGCGTGGAATGCTTCAGCTATGTCCCTGTCTTCGGTAACTCTTGTGCCGTCCTCCCGGCAGATCTCGTGGACCCCCTGGCGTTTCCGGACCTCCCGAAGTTTGTGCGCGAGAAGGCGCCCGCACCTATCCCCTCCCGTGTAGTAGGCATGTTTTAAGCGAAGGGCAGCGTATTCCGCTCTATCCTGATCAAGCGCAGCCAGCTGCTGTCGAGTGGCTCTCAGCTGCCGCCACACCCTAGGGTCCCCCGTCCTCTAAGGCATCCGCTCCAACTCCTTAGTTTTTTGTGCAAGCTCCTCCCGCTTGCGTCGCCACTCTAGATTGTCAGCAGCAGAGATAGCAATGAACTCTCCCCGAAGGACCGCCTTCATCGCCACCCACTGTGTCGCTAAGGTTGTGTCGGTATTGGCGTTGTGTGCAAGAAAATCTGTGATCGACCCACGAATCTGCCCTATCACCTCCTCCCGGTGTAGCAGGGTGTCCCTAAGGCGCCATATCCTATCCGGTCGCACCACCGGCGACAGAGTCAAGATAGTAAACACCGGAGCGTGATCCGAAAGCGAAGCCACCCCCATCTCTACTGTCGTAGCCATCTCTCTGACCGTGGAGGAAACCAGAAGGTAATCCAGCCGCGCATATGTTTTATGTGCATTAGAGTAATAAGAAAACTCCCGACTCTGCGGGTGGAAACTACGCCACAAATCATCAAGCCCTATGTCTCGTAGACGGTCAAGGCCCGCCGCTGAAAATGCACCTGCCTGATGTGTGCGTTGACAAGATCTATCCTGTACGTTATCAAAAACGAGATTCAAATCTCTCCCCATGAGGATATGGCGGTCGCTCGTTGCCGTGACTTCCGTGAGGGCGGACTGCAAAAAGCGCTCCTGACCCTCATTGGGAGCGTAGAGAGAGCCGATGGTAAAGGTCAGGGCTCCCAAGGCAAACCTGTAGATCAACAGCCGTCCTCTAATTTCCGCCTCCTTCTGCAAAACCTCCCCCCTAAACCGCTGGGCCACCAGGATCGCTACCCCCGCCGTCTTGGTGAGGCTAGAAGAGAAGAGTTGTACCGGAAACTTACGGGACCTGAGCCGGTGACAGTCTTGCGCTAGTAAGTGGGTCTCCTGGAGGAGACAAATATCAGCCTGGGAGTTCTCCAAACAGGACAGCACGTCTCTGCGCTTTACCGGGTTGTTGAGACCCCTAACATTAAGGGTTAATATTTTAAGCGTGTGCGACGCCATTCACTCCATCCAGCCATCTCAGAAAATGCAATGTATACTGCGCAGCCCGTGCAGGAGGAATGTATCATGGGCAAGCGGTGTGTGCTCCCTGTGTGCCTGCAACTGTCACAACCCCACCCCATGATGGACGTGGAACCCCATTCCCTCCCTCAACCCGCTCCCCCCAACCCCAACCCGAACCTCGCAACAATTGAATAGCAACAGTCCATAACCAGTGTCCTCCACCTTCCGGTGGATGGTAATGTAGCAACGTAGAGTGAGGTAGCAGAATGAGAAGCGCCCCCCCCCCCCATAGGCGACCCCTTCAAAAATCCAGTGGTGATGCCGGCTACAACTGTCACACAACTCCGCTGGGCGAAAGACTACGCAGACCCGCAGAGACTGTCTCTAGTGCTGCTTGCTGTCTTCGGAGGATCTCCGCCACTGGAGGTTTCTTAGCGCGCTTACGTCGGCCCTGTTGGCACCAGCCCGGTCCGGCCGTCTTTGCCTCCGTTGGGCCCCCCTCAGCACCGCTGTCTTCTGCCGGTAACTCCACCCCCAACAGCTTGGCCGCCTCTGACAGGGACCGCAATTGGTAGAGTGTGTTGTCAATGCGGAACACCAAGCGGAAGGGATGTCCCCAACTATACCGAATGTTGCGCTGGTGAAGGTGCGCCGTAATCGGCTTAAAAAGTCTACGTTTGTGGAGCGTGAGGGCCGATAGGTCCTGGTATAGCACCGGCGCGTGGTCTAGGAACTTCACTGGATGTTGTTGACGGGCGTTACGCAGTATGTCCTCTTTGGTGCGGTAGTCTTGCACACACACTAATATGTCGGGCGGAGTGGCGGATGAGGGCCTCGGGGGACCCACCCTGTGTGCCCGGTCTATCCGCAACTCCGACTCCAGTGGGCGTTCTAGGATATGATTAAAGAGCTCTTTCGTGAATTCAAATAGATCTTTTGAGTCCTCGGTTACCCGCACTCCCCGGATGCGTATGTTGTGGCGTCGAGACCGGTTTTCCAGGTCTTCCACGTGCGACTGAAGGTCGACCTGTTGGTCATGGATCCGAATGATCTCCTGTTGTAGCGCCGCCAGCTCCGTATCGCGACCATCACTTTTGTCCTCCAGCGTGGCGACCCTTTCCCCGATGTCGTCCACATCCCTGCGAACTTCCTTAAGTTCCGCCGCAAATTCCTTTTGAAGATTTTGGATATCAGCTCTCAGGCCAGTGAACATGGATTCTAGAAATGACTTAGTGATCGGTTCAGCTCCCTCTGGCTGCGTGGATGGGGGACCAGACGCAACCGCCGCCATGACCCCTGTCGAGGGCCCCACCTGTGGCTTCGCGAACAGTTCTTTCAGTGTCTTGTCTCTGCGGCCCTTAGGGGGGACCATAACGTGCCCCCGGCTCCTCCACCTGCTCGCCCGGGAGAAGTCACGACCTCGCCCGACAGCTATCCAGTGCCGGCCGCCCGTCTGCCTTGAACGACTCTGCCGCCTCTGCCGTCCAGTCCACTCATGCGGATCTCACTCTTGATATCGAACCCCAACAGTCTGCTGTGGTGCCCCCGATGCAACCCTGAAGCCGTGCTCCCGGTGACTCTCCGCCCGTTCACTCCGCCGTGGTCTATTGCCCATCGGGCGCCAAGCGCTGTCCAGCCGCGCCACGGTCCTAAACCCGCCGCAGAGTACCGGACGCCGCTGGTCCGCTGGGGCAGCAGGGACCTGGAACGCTTCACCCTGACCCGGCGGGGCCGCCACCTCGAATCTCCTCACCGCTGCTCGGGTGTCCCCAACGTCTGTCCGTGCTATCCCTCGTCGGTAGGTCTCGCCACCAGACAACGGGCCCCAACCTCGATGCTATGCTTCCCGCTTCGCGGACGCAGTAAGTCCCTTCCGGCGTGCCAAGTAGGCGTGGGGCTCGAAAGTCTCTGCATGCTTCACAGGGCCCCACTCCCCCTTCCAGTGCATGTGCGTCCCAGATCCAGGCCTAGCCAGACACGCTTCGGGCCTGCCCTCACAGATCCACGGCCGTACACCGCTGGGTCCCCCGCTGGCAGCAGCCGCCGCAGATCCCACCTTCTGTACGATCGTTTGCCTGACCGCTGTAGAGGCCGGAGGGCCCCGTCCAGGCAATGGGCCCCTCCACTCGCTCCGGGCCGTCCAGCCGCTGTGTAACCGCCTCACGGCTGCAGGCCCAGTCTCTCCGAGGCTCCCGCCCCGACCCCAGCGCTTCACCAGCTGGCAGGCCCCGGGCCCATCGACACGCGTCCCCTCTGTGCGCAAATTGCCAGTCCCCCTCAGGACCTCACGTGCACTCAGGGCCCGCTGGCCCCCCAGCTTGGGCCTCTGTGTCCTTGGGTGTGCTATCGGGCCTTCGTCCCAGGGAAGGGCATCGCAGGTCTCCCGCCGCTGGCTCCTTCCTTCCACCCCGGACCCCCACCGTTGGCGCTGACAGCGCGATCACTTGCCTGTCCGGCGGTGGGGCGGCGGGGTCCCGTCGTTGCTCCCAATCTCCTCCGGGGTCCCCGAGTTGCTGCAGCCGCCCCGAGATGGCCGATCCGTATCTTGCCACTCCGGGTCCGCCGCGCCCGCACTGCATTCGCTGATTCCGTCGCTCAAGGGAGGGAGGAGTCCCCCTCTGCACCGTCCGCCACTGTCGACCTCCCCGCAGGGGCTCACGCTGCCGCCGACTGGTTCTCACTGCCCCCGCCTGGCCGCTACCGCTGCGGGGCCGCGTTGACTCCCCGCCAGACCTCGGCCTCCGGGTCCCCTCCTCGCTCTGCTTAGCCCGGCTTAGGATGCCGGTGTGCTCCTGCGCGGGGGTGGCAGGGATCGTCCGCGGCTCGGCTCCTCTTATCAGTCCTCCGCCCGGGCTCCGCGTCGTAGCAGGCCTACCCTGGATGTGCCTGCCCAGCCTCATTTGCGGCGAGGCCGCGCCCCCTCTCCGACAGGCCTCTCCCTCGCGGGTCCGCTCTCCGTCGCCTACTTTCGGGCCCCGGGGGTCATGTCCGCACCGGACTGCTGCTCTTGTGCCTCCTTCGTCACCACTGGCACCCGCTGGGCTAATGTCGTCGGTGTCGGCCAGGTGGAAACGGCCGATCACCGGTGCTGAGCTAGGCCGCCTGCGATAGAGGCAGAACAACACGTCTGCCTAAGCCGCCATCTTAACCACGCCCCCCCGGCAACACAATTTTAAACACAATAATGCATTGAGTTCAATGGAGGTTTCAAGTTATTTGCAGTAGATTACTTTTTGGAATTCCAGGACTGGATCCTAGATTCAGTCCTGGGACAGTACTTAGAAACAAGTGATAAAAGTCGACTTAATTACTGTGATGATTTTTAGACAATATTTTACTATTTTAAAAGTTGACACTTAGAAAATATTTCATAGAAAACAGTCAATGATTTCCTATGGGAGAAAATTGGGTTACTGGTAAGTACAGTTGTAAGCATTTTTCAGAGTCAATGCTGGGCACCAAGATCCAGCACTGGGAGCAGGTGAGTATTTTCGTTTTCGTTACTCGGCTGATTTTTGGTGAATATTTTAAGTTTTGAAAAGTCCACACTTGGAAGAAATTTCAGGAAAAACCAGTCAATGTTACCCTATGGAGAAAATTGAGTTATCGGTTTAAAGGTAAGTACTCAACTGGCAGAGTTAAGGTTCTGGGCATAGACTCAGGGGTCTCCCAGGGTCAGGTAGGTACAGTTGGTTCACCCTCAGTGGCACAAGGGCGGCCTGGTGCAGAGAGAGTTAGGCCCAATGTTATACTATGAGAGGTAGGGGGGCCTTTGTTGGTGGCTGCTGACTAGCAGGCCACGCGGCTGTGGGAGCTGGGCTCCTGGTCACTTACTCAGGGCAAGTGGGGAAGTGGATAGGTGTAGAGGTTGCACTGCCAGGGCCACTCGGGCGGCTGGGTGCAGGGTGCTTTTGAGCCTTCGGGCGCTCAATTGATTTCGATGGGAAAGCTCTGGTTTAGAAAAAGACTGCAAGCTCGGGGACGAAGATTCTTCAGGTGCCACCACCACTTCGAGAGGTAAGTTGGGTAGTTGGAGGATAGGTAGGTACCCCGGGCTTGGGCAGGGGGGCTGTGGGGTGCCTTTTGGTGTAGGGAAATCTTACCCTCTGTTGATCGCGGTTGGGGGGGCACCTGGTTCTGAGGCTGCAGGCTTCTTCAGGTTTGTTGAGGGAGGTCCTTGGGTGCCGGACTCGGGGTCACAGTCGCCGTGGGGTCGTCCTCATGGTCTTTGTTCACTCCGGCACAGGCCAGGCTTGGCGGGTGCAGAGTGTGCTGGGTTCGCGGTTCCGGGCTGCTGCCAGGGATTAGAAGTAGATTTTGAGTAGTCCCAGGGGGCTTAGAGTCAAAAGGTAGCCAGGTCCTCCGGGGTTTGTGAGGTTGCTGGCCACAAGAGATGCCGGGTTGGAGCAGGAGCAGGTTCGAGGATAGACAGGCCGGTAGGGCTGGGTCCCAAGCAGTTGGTGTCTTCCTCTTCTTAGCAGCTGCAGGGCAGGTCTTCTTTCTTCTAGCTCTTCTTCGGATTTTGGAACCTGGGGAAGGAAGGTTCAGGGTGCCCCTAAATACTAGATTTAGGGGCGTTACAGGTAGGTGAAGGGCAGGGACCTATGGGTCCCTGTCCTGGGGTGGGTACACCCCCTATCCTGACTCTCTCCTGTGGGAGGGGGGCAGTAGCCTAGTCCTGATTGGGCAGGGCTTCCCATCTTGAAGATGGCGAGAGCCCGGAGATGTGCTTCACCTCGCCTCCCCCACCTGAGGGGTGGGGTTGGCAGGCTGGCGCATACTTATTTGGGGTTTCCTGGCCAATCTTCCCGCCAGAGTGGGGGGGTTGCAGTGGCCTGGGGAAGCTCACAGAGGCGGCATGCCTTTGAAGCTTCCCCCTGCCCATCCTGGGGGAGGAGATTTAGCACCTCGCCCAGGATGTGCATTGTTGTAGGCCCAGGAGAGCAGAGGCTCTCCTACCCAGGGGTCCAGCAACATGTCTGCTGTGTGGCAGCCTCCCAGACCAGATGTGGATTGTAGGTTAGGTTTCAGGGGGCATCTCTAAGATGCCCTCTGCTGGATGGCGGACTTTCTAGAGTCCTTTGGGCTTACTGACCTATGGCGCATGCTCCACCCCACCGAAAGTCAATTTAGTTTCTTCTCCGGGGCACATCACTCCTTCTCGCGGCTTGACCACATCCTTACTCCGCTGCAGCTTGATATGGAGGTACTGGAGGCGGTACTCCTCCCTCGGGGCATCTCTGACCATTCACCGGTCCTTACACATATCGTATTTGGGAGTAGACGAG
Organism: Triturus cristatus; assembly: GCF_964204655.1. Classification (NCBI taxonomy): domain Eukaryota; kingdom Metazoa; phylum Chordata; class Amphibia; order Caudata; family Salamandridae; genus Triturus; species Triturus cristatus. The sequence continues at coordinate 502,646,727 of NC_140585.1, forward strand.
AGGGCTGCACTGCCCCAATACAGGCCTGGCACCTGAAACATGAGGTTACTAGAAAACACATTTCCACCTCCATATCGCGTTACTTTACCGAGAATGAGGGGTCGGTGGACTCCCCGGTCACCCTGTGGGAGGCGTTCAAACCCGTGGTGCGGGGTGAGGTGCTGGAGCAGAGTTTTCTGTTTGAAAATTCGTTGGGTTTTGAAGCTCTGGCATGTCTATTTGTCATATTAAGTTATTAATTACTAATAATTAATTATTTGTCTTGTGCAAGTGTGTTTATATTAATCAATCCGTTTGTCCTAATAAGAGAGAGTTACACGTGGGTACGCATAAATGTGCTGTTTAATAATAACGTGCGTGTTTTCATGTTTAAACGTTGCTATGTGCTGTTTATTTTTGAGCACAAAACGCTTTTCGAATTAATGCTTTTCTATGTTGCAAGTGCTAGATAGATACATACACATAAGGGTATTAGTGGGATTAGCACTGTTTAATCACTATGCTGTGGTAACGTTGTTTTTGTTTCTTTTAATTAAGATGGTCTATTGTGGCCTATGGTGGCCTAGACAAAGATGGCCGATTTTGTAAGCCTGGCCTCGATTTGAAAGTAGAAAACCGTGATGGGAGAGAGCCCTGCTGAATATGGTCCTGAAGTCAGCTGACCACAGTCCTTGCTTTCCTTGTTAAAATTTCCGTGAGGACAGCAGCAGCCTGGGTAATCTTCAAGTGAAATGGAACGTCCTTGGCAGCCTTGGGAAACAAAGGAGCCTTAGAGAAAGACTATGAACTATGGTCTCATTGCCGAGGAGAAGTAGAACTAACAAGATACATTTATGTTTCTTGGTTCCTGTTCCGTAGTCTTTATTTTGTGATTTTTCCTGAGCGGAGATTTTCAAATGTAGCAATGTTACATCCTTTCCTTCTCGCTCTGCTCAGCGGTCCAGCGGACATTACAACTTTTCTATGTATCTTTCCTTTGTTCGATTCATTATAAGAATTGTTAGCCTAGAGAGGCCATTTGCCACTTGCCATTTGCCTTTGCCGCGTACCGAATCTGCGTTGCTGAGGATTGATGCTGAAGGGACTTCGTCTTGAGAGACTTTACCGAGAGACTTGTCCTGACCCGTTCTGACATTTAGCTAGAATAGGTAACTATGAGAAAAATGATTTATTCTGATTGATTTCCATTTTGACTAATTTTAGATAAAGCAATATAATTTGAACATGGTGTTGGATATTATTTCTTGTCAATTATTGAGTATTATATTTTGATTATTGCCGTATAGGTTGTATAGATTATGTTTATGGACAGTCATAATAACCAGGTCTTATCAACCTCGATATAGATGCAGGGTGACTAGGAGTTTTCTTTCCACAGGTTTATTGCTGGTTGAGTATTTGAGTGTATGTTAGTGAAATGGGCCCTAGCGTATGATGAATGTATGTGCGTGTAACTGTGAGATTACTCTATCTGTGGTAGTGGGAATATTATACACACCCTGATCTCTATCAATTTCCTGGTAGCAGAGTAGGATGGTTATTGATGATTGTCTTGATCTGATAAGATTGCTTGTACATTAGCTTATTGATTATTGATTATTGGTTGATGTTGGTATATGTACTAATACTATATGTTGGAGTCGTAATGTTGAGTTATATGTAGTGCTTCTGGAACTTGGGAGCTGGTAGCAGTTCCGTAGTAGGGCAGAGGGAAGTATATGCTGCTCTCGGGAAAGACGGAATTGTAAGGAATAACGTGTGACAATTGAAGTTGCGCGTCACATTGTCTGGGTTCGGAATCAGTGACATTGTCGTATGTTACTATTAGATATTTCTGGTATATAAGGAGTGTGTATGATAGTGAAGGTTATCTGTGAAACTCTGGTCTTAAGTCCCAGGGATCCGTAAGGATTACCGTTAAAGCTTATCGCGGGAGAAGTAATAGGTATTCTCTGAGCTTGTTTGAGAAACTGGGCAGAGGAAAGCTGTTTAGTTGATGTATGTTATAATTCTGTAGTGGGACAGATTGTTCGCTGTTCTCGGGAAGCAGGATTCTGTGTGTGTGTACTATATTTTCTTGTATGAATGTGCGTAAATGTATATACATTTAATTGATTGTAAGACTCTTTGGACAAGTCCTAGAGGAAACAGTTAAGAGATGTATGAAAGTTTGTTGACTCTTGAGGAATAGACTCTCTTTTACTATTCTGTGGTTAGCGAAGCAGACAATGGAGATGTTTTTATGTTGTAACTAATAGATTTTGTAGAAATTTTGACACGAAGTCTACTGAGAAGATTTTGTAAAGAAGGGGTAGACGAGTGACAGAAGACAGGAGACAAGCGACTGCAGCGACTGTTGACGTCAGAAAGACCGCGCTCTGATTGGATAGTGGATCAGAATAGTGTTCGCGCTAGGATTGGTGCGTTGGTGTGAGCCGCGCAAGGATTGGAAGAGCTATTTAGTGACGTAGACGCTCCAGGATTGGTGCGTTGGTGTGAGTCGCGCTGTTATTGGTTGAAAATTCGTATTGTATATTTATAATACGGAAAGAGTAGAGAGTTTTGGTAAACGCTAAAATGTATTATCAAGAAGAGAAAAAGAAGAAAACATTTTTTGGTAAAATTAAAAAGTGGTTTAACAAGGATAAAGATGTTAAAACGAGAGAGGGCGAGTTGTTACCTCCAACGAAAACACCTGCATCCTTCATGGCTGCGAAATATGGGTTTCATACCTGTATATGGTTGGAGAATTGGGTTAGGTATACTAAAGAAGATGGTGTTCTAGCATTTCCAGAACATGGTTCATTTAATCTGGCCGTGTTGAGAAATTTACGGGAAAAGATGTTATGTCTAGACCCGAAACCAAGACCTACACAGTTCGAGGCTTTAGTGGAATGGGAAGAGGAAGTACATGAGCGAGAAAAACAGAGATCTGGAGGGTACTACAGGTACATGTTTGGGAGGAGACATGATCGTGAGACTCATAATGATCGAATGAAAAGGTGGCGAGATGCTAGTATGTCAGAGGGATTATATCCGATGAGAACAGTTGAAGGAGGAGCAGAAAGGGTTCCTGAGTCAGAAATGAGAAAATATGGAGTTAATGAGTATGAGGATGAGGTCTTGAATGACATGATTTACAAGAGACCACCTCCATATAGACCAGAACCGGATAAGAGTACACCAGTTGTTTCTCCGATAAGAGATACAGTTTGTGTCAATGAGACAGAAAATGAGACACCTGAGTTAGGAAGTGATCACTACCTTGATGAGAATGCCAGACAATTAGCCAGAACTACAACAGAGTTGACTGAGAAGATTAGGGAGTTAACGAAGAATCTGGAAGCTGTTACGGTGCCTGTAACTATAGGTCCGGTTATGCCTGTGTTTGACAAACAGAGGACAGGTGAAAATGGACTGGTGATTCCATATGTTGGGAATAATTTGACAAATTCAGTTGGTCCTTCAGGAGATTCAGGCAAAAGAGCAGAAAGAAGTGACCTGAGACAATCAAGACATGACATATGTAGTGAAATATTGGATACTAGTGAAGCTAGTTGTTCAGGGATGCCAATTTTAGAACCGCAGAAGAGAGTGGTTCCAGTGAGAAAAACTGCTGAAATAACAGTTGAAGATTTGAATGATTGGATGAAAGTTCTACAGAAAAAGGATAAAGATTCACAAGTAATTGACGTGGCTAGGTTGCGTGTAGAACTAGAAGAGCTTGTTACAGGAACAGTTCCAACAGAAATTCTGAAGAGTCATCATGATGGTGAGTTAATGTTTATGTGCAAGAACATTACCTGGAGAGCAAGAAATACACATGACAGGCTAAGAGCAATAGCGAATGAGCAGGGAGTTGACATTGATAAAGTGAAAGCTTTACAAAAAACCTACAGGATGGATTTTACAGAGAAGGATATTGAAAATTTGAATGCTACTGGTAGAACAGGACAGATTAAGGAAATGGTAGCATTATTGCGAAGATGGGGTGATGTAGAAAAGTGGAAGGATAGGTGGTATAAGAAAAGAGAGGAAGCTGAAGATAGAACAACTTATTCAGCATTTCCAGTGAGAGAAAAAGAGAAACCGGTGGATAATTATCCTATGAGAGAAATACCTGGAGGAGGATATGTACATGTTCCATGGACCAGACAGGATATTTTATCATTTACGAATGATTTCCCTCGATTGAGAGAAAAGCCCGTCGAGTGGTATAGGCAGGTAGATAGGTTTGTGAAATTGTCAAAAGTGCTGTGGGTTGACCTGAATAGTCTGTTTGATATAATTGTTCCAGCAGACTTGTGGACTGAGTGTAAAATAGTTGTGAGTTGGCCTACTGAGGAATATCCAAGAGACCCAAGAACAGGGGCACCAGATCCAGAGGTAATGAGAAAGTATGATCAGGTGATGGTATACCTGAAGAGTAAAGTTCCTGCAAAAGAGACAGACTGGGTAAAAATAGATCGAACACAACAGGAAGCGAAAGAATCAGTTCATGCTTTTTACGAGAGGCTGATACTGGCATTTAAACAATTCAGTGGAGATGAATACCTGGGTGACAAGGATTTGAGTCATTTTGTATACAGATTTGTATATGGCCTTAGACCTGAAATTGGTGAAAGAATTCGTGAGCATACAGTGGATTGGCAGAGTAAGAAAGTAGATGAGATTCTGAGACATGCGAAATACTTTAGTGATGAAATTGAAGCAAAACAAAGAAAGCTGAAAGAGAAAGCAATGTGGGCACAGGTGAAAGTTGCGGAAAGACAGGAAGCACAGTTAGTGGAACAGGCGAATAATCCAGGAAACAATGCAGGGAATAGACCTAGATATGCAGGGAAAGGAAAAGGAAGTCTTGAGGAGGCGAAAAAAAAGTTTCCTTGTCACAACTGTGGCCAATTGGGGCATTGGAGATCAGAATGTCCTAATCCACCATTAGTGAGTAATGAGAATAAATCCTTAAATCAACAGGTGCAGAATGAAGGAAATAATCAACAGCAGCAACAACAGAAAGTTGTGAGACAGCAGAGTCAAGAGCCAAAACCGCCCTTGCCGCAGAATAAAGGGTTACAAAAGTATAATCAGGATTCAGGATTCTACAATGATGAACAGGTAAACAAACCAAGACGTTCAAACAAGGTACAACAGTACTTGTTAAAGAGTGAAGGGAGTGAATCTGAGGGTGATTATTGACGGTGCCGAGGAGAGGAAGAAGAGTGCATACTTGGTGCAACTCTAGAAATAGACCAGGCAGGACCATTTGTGGATGGGAAAATAAATGAGGAGAGTGTTACTTTTTTGGTAGACACAGGTGCGACAAGATCAACTGTCAGGTCAACAGATGTTAGAAATCTTCCTCTCTCGGATGAAGCAATCCAAGTAGTTGGTGTAGCCAATACGCAAATCAGAACACGTCTTACTGAACCAGTAAGAGTACAGATAGGGAAATTTTCAGACATGCACAGATTCATTGTCTGTGACACGAGTCCAGTGAACCTGTTAGGTAGGGACTTGTTGTGCAAGATGAACTGCACAATTTTTTGTACACCGGATGGAATAGCCTTTGAGACACCAGATGAGGATGTTTTGTACCGAGTGACTCTAGAGAATAGAGAAAGTGAGTTAATTGGTGCATTTGCTGTGTTTAATCCGGAGGATTTGCCTCGAGAGCTGAGAGACACAGTGAAAAGGACAGTTTGGGATTTTACTGGAGAGGATGTGGGATTGATGAATAATGTAGATCCAGTGAAAATTGCAGTAAAAGAGGAAATTACATATCCTAACATTCCTCAATACAAAATGACACCAGAAATAATTGAAGGGATAACTCCTATAATTGAGAAAATGATTCAGCAGGGAGTCCTGAGAGAACTACTGAGTAGTCCGTGTAATTCACCGATAATGGGACTAAAAAAGCCTAATGGGAAATTTAGGATCGTACAGGATTTGAGGAAAGTTAATCAAATCGTGGTGGCATGTTGTCCTATCGTGCCAAATCCATCAGTGATCCTGTATCAAATTCCACATGATGCTGAGTAGTATACAGTAATTGATTTGTGTCATGCGTTCTTTTCAATTCCATTGCATCATGATAGCCAGCCGATTTTTGCATTTAGGTTTGGCCAGCGTATTTTAGCATGGTGTCGTATCCCACAGGGGTATACGGAGAGTCCTTCGATATTCAATCAGTTGAAGAAATCGTTGGAGAGTTTGATCATGCCTGAAAGTTCAGTACTAGTGCAGTATATTGATGACCTACTTGTGGCATCAAAGACACGTGAAGCTTGTGAAGTAGATACCATAGCTTTACTGAATCATCTGGCCGATGGAGGGTTAAAGGTATCTCCAGCTAAATTGCAATTTTGCAAGAAAGAGGTGCATTATCTTGGACACAATATTGAAAAGGGTCTGAGAAAAGTGACGGATGACAGGATCAGAATAATCAGAGAAATGAAAGCCCCAAAAACTCAGAGGGAAGTGAGAATGTTCCTGGGTATGGTGGGTTATTGTCGTCAGTGGATAATTCATTTTTCTTTGATAGCAAAGCCACTGATTAAACTGACAAAAAGTGGGATGACAGACCCATTGGCTCTAGATGCAGAACAAATGGCAGCATTTGAAGAGCTCAAAAGTAAAATGTGTGAGGCTCCAGCTTTGGGTATGCCTGACTATGAAAAGGAGTTTGAGTTGTACTGCAGTGAGAGAAATGGATGTGCACTTTCAGTGTTAATTCAGAAGCATGGATTACTGAGAAGGCCTATTGCGTACTTCTCATCGACACTTGACCCTGTAGCTGTGGGTTTACCAGGTTGTCTGAAATCTGTGGCTGCAACATGCAAAAGTCTGGAACAAAGTGAGGGAATCATAATGGGATATCCTGTAAGGGTATTCGTACCTCACAATGTGGCAATTCTTTTGACAAGAAGCAGAACCCAGACATGTCACATAGTCGGTTGACTAAATATGAGAAAGTGATTCTAGGAGCATCAAATGTGACTCTTGAAAGATGTGTGAATGTGAATCCAGCGACACTCTTGCCGGATATTGAAAACGTGGGTGTAAAGATGGAAGATGATCATGATTGTTTGGATGTGCTTGAGTACTGTACAAAACCGAGACCAGACATAAGGGATCTTCCCTTGCATGAGAGTGATCATGTGTTGTTTGTGGATGGATCATGCCTGAGAAATGATAATGGTGTGTTATGTGCAGCATATGCGGTGTGCAAAGTTTCAGAGGTCATGGAAGCATCACCATTGAAAGGAGTGAAATCTGCGCAAGTTGCTGAATTGATGGCATTGACAAAAGCTTGCGAAATTGGGAAAAATTTGAGGACAACTGTGATGACTGATAGTCAGTATGGATTTGGAGTTGTGCATGATTTTGGCCAGCTTTGGCTACAAAGAGGTTTCTTGACATCGAGTGGAACTCCGATAAAGAATGCTGAAATGATTGGTAAATTGCTTGAGGCGATACAGCTGCCTAAGGAGTTAGCAGTTGTAAAATGTGCTGCCCATGGACAAGGAGAAGATTTTATAACGGTCGGAAACCGTTACGCGAATGATGTTGCGCAATACTGCGCCAAAACAAATCAGTCCATTAATCGGGACCGAGAGGGGGAAATGTCTTTTCTCTCTGTGATGTTTACTAATGTCTTAGAAACATGGGATGAAGTGAAACAGTTGCAAGATGAGGCAGGAGAGGAAGAGAAAAAAGATTGGATTAAGGCAGGATGTGCTCCAAGAGAAACAGACCATGTTTGGGTCTACAGAGATGGCAGACCAGTAATGCCTAACTCCATTTTGTCGTCAATGGCAAGAATGTATCATGGCCAGGGACATTTGGGGAGGGATGCAATGGTTAGGTCATTTAAACAAATCTGGTACAATGCAAAGTTCAGGACAATTGCAGAAAGCATCTGTCAGAGGTGTTTGGTTTGTCAGCAATTTAACACTGGGAAAAAGACAGTGGTGAGTCTGGGAACAATAGGCAGAGAAGGAGGTCCTTTTACAAGAATGCAGATTGATTTCATTGAAATGCCCCAAGTAAACAGACTGAGGTATGTTCTAGTGGTAGTCTGTTTGTTTTCAAGGTGGGTGGAAGCTTACCCGACTAGAAGAAATGATGGAATAACAGTGGCAAAGTTACTGTTAAGGGAGTTGATTCCTAGGTACGGGTTTCCAGTAACAGTTGAGTCTGATAGAGGTGGACACTTTCAAAATGAACTCATGGGTTTGATTTGTGAAGCATTGAAAATACAGCAGAAGCTACATTGTGCATACCGACCAGAGGCTTCTGGTGTGGTTGAGCAGATTAATGGCACAATCAAGAACAGGATTGGAAAAATGTGCTTAGCCACCGGCATGAAATGGCCAGATGTTTTACCTCTAGTGCTGATGACTATTAGATCTACTCCAGATAGAACTACTGGCTTGAGTCCGCACAAAATAATCATGGGACGTGCAATGCGCCATGCATTTTTGCCTGTCAATAAGTTGGTGACAATAACTGATGACATGATTTTGGATTACTGTAAAGGCCTGGCTGACGCAGTTCATTCTGTGTTTCACCAGGTTGGAGAAGAAGCTACCACACTTGAGAAGAAGCAAGCCCATGATCTGAGTCCAGGAGACTGGGTGAGGATTAAGGTACATAGAAGAAGAAATTGCTTGGTTCCAAGGTGGGGAAGGCCGAGACAAGTTATTCTGACTACGACAACTGCAGTAAAGTGTGCTGGAGTGAAACACTGGGTACATGCAAGTCATACTCTGAGAGTTCCAAACCCAAAAGAAGGGACTGGTAAAGAGTATTTTGAAGAGTCAGATTCCAGTGATGATGAAGATACAGAATCAGTGAGGAAAGAAGTAGGAAAAGCTTCAAATGAACCACTGCGAGTATCAGAGAAAAGATCAGATTCTGTAAGAAAGCCTGAAGTTTCAAAAAGCAGTGAAGGAAAAAGAAAAGAAAAGAGAAATTTCACAGAGACTACTCCTGAATCAGAAGAGGAGGAGATTGAGGAACCACTTGAGATTATACTTGAAGAAGTAGGGTCAGAAGAAGATAGAGAGGGAAAGATTGCGGAAGACCCCCGAGGAGGTGTAGGGAACATTCTTGATGAGCTAGGTGAAGGGACAAGTAGACAGCAAGAAGATTGCGTGTCGGAGACTCGAGGAGGGACAGAAGTAGGGAAATCTCAAACAGTGGTGAAAGAATCTGTGGAAAAGAAGAAAACTGCTAGAAAACGAAAACAGAAGGCACTTGAAGTAGAATTGGATGATGAGAATGAACAAACAGAGGGTCGAGTTCTGAGAAAGAGAACTTGGATTTGAGAAAGAAGTAATAAAGAAATAAAGCCGAAAAAGGTGATAAAAGGAGATCGTTGGCCTAACAACAGAGTTAAGAGGCTGAGATACAGAATAATAAGAGCAAATACATCAAAAGCTGAACAAGTGAATGAAGTATCGAGTCAAAGTTCAAAAGCTGAAGGAGAAGAATCAAAGGAATCAAAAGAACCAGTAGAAATAAAAAGAGTAAGAAGACCCAACCAAAAGTACAGATCACCGGAATGGTGTTATGTGGCACTGTCTGAAGAATGAAAAGAAGAAACAGTGACTCGAGATAATCCGGAAGAGATCTTGAGAGAAGTGGTTGAGGAAGATACTGGTGAAATTCTGAAAGTACTCTTGACTGACATTGGAGAAGAGTCAAATACTGAGGATTTTGATGTTGGAGATCTAATACAATTTGATTTTGAAGAAATTGAAGTGAAGAATGACAAGTATCCAAACTGAATAAAGGAAGGATTCACTTGGATTAAGTGAACGAAAGGATCATTTGGAAAAACTGAGGAAAAAAAATTTTTGGGAAAGAATTGTTGAAGAATTTAAGAGTTCCAATTTCAGTAGTGGAGTAGTAGAGGCTAAATTAAAGTAGTAAAATGGCTAACATAGAGGATAATCGAAATAGATGTGCCTTCTTTAAAAGGTGGTGTAGAATGTGCTGCTGCTGTACTGGATTATTAATGCTTCTATGGGGTGTTTTAGTTTTATTAGTTACTTTTAAAGTTGAGTTTGAGATGCATACAGAGAATGTGACAAATGTAGAGAAGAATTCGCAAAAAGTAGTTCCGATTAGAATTAGTAATACTTACATACACAAAGGTAATGTTTTTTCAAAATTGTTATATGAATATGTGAAAACAATGGAAGTGAGGGATTGCTACGTTTGTATGCAATTACCTGCATCCGTTTCAGAGGGTGTTACTTATCATCATTTACCAGCTACATATGGTATTTCTTGTAGTATTTTAAGTAGTGTTTTTTATTTGTTAGGGAAAGTAGATTATAAGATGTCTAGCAGAGATAGTATTTTTGGGCATTTGCCAATGAACAAGGAGCTGAATCCAGCTAAAGAAGCTAACACTTTTGGTGAGATTTTTATTGAAGAAAAAGGATTAACATTAGATTATATTTTTAAGAATAATTTAACTTGCAGTCTGAAAGGAGAGGAGAAAGCTTTCCTGGATATGGTAGAGGAAAGGAGATTGAACATGCAGGAGAAAGCAGGAAAATATAAAGTGAGTGAGACAATTTGGGACATTGAGATGGGAAAAGAGTTGAAGAATGGGGCTAGTCCAACTTTAGCTTTAGATGCACCACAGAAGGGTAAACTTTGCATTACAAGAAGGAAATCCCAATATGATACATATTTTGTTGGGACTAGTGAGTGCCATGATACATACTTCATTGCAACAGGTTGGGGTTTCAGAGGTGGAGAAGATACAATTTTTCCAGGAGTATACTATGTTTGTGGGAACAAGGCTTATTACAAGTTGCCTGACCATTGGTATGGCACGTGTTATGTGGGCCTGGTTTTTCCAAAGATTTTTCATATAGATAAGATAAGAGATGTGGAACATATTAATTTACTAATGCGTTTTAAGAGAGAAACTTGGTCTGAAATAGTGGGTGATATTTTTGGAGTTTTGATTCCAGCAGTGGGAATTTCTTTGAATGCTTATGGAATTAGGAAACTGTCCACAGTGGTTGATCGCTTATCGACAAATACCGCTGGAGGGTTTCTTTTGGTGAATACGGAATTAAGTGCCGTACGTGCCATGTCTATGCAAAATCGACTTGCCCTTGATATTCTATTGGCCAAGGAGGGTGGAGTCTGTGGAATGCTGAAAGTTCAACATTGTTGCACTTACATTCCAGACGAAAGCAAAGACCTGAAGGTCTATATCAAAAATATTACTGATTTGCATGAAGAATTAGTACCACTTGAAGCTGAGAATTTATGGACTAAAATAGCTAATAAAATGATAGCTGTTAAGGATTTTATTGCGAAAGTAGGTAGTAATATTATAGGTAGAATATTGTTTCCTTTAACTTGTATAATTGTTGCTTTATTGATACTGAGATTAGTGTGTGTGTGTTGTAAAAACAGGGGAGGGAAAAAAGGGAAAAAGAAATTGAATAAAGAGAAGAAAAACAAGAGGTTGAAAAGAGAACCGCAAGAAATTGAATTGGAAGAATTGAGGGAGAGTGTTTACTTAGAGACAAAAAGGGATGATGAAAGAGTGACTGGTGTGTAATGTTGTGTAAGGAGGAAAAGACATTTCTGATTTCTCCTAAAATGGGACTAAATTTTCACTAATTTTTTTTTTGGGTTTATTTGGTGATAAAATCACCAAAGGGGGGATTGCGGGAGCAGAGTTTTCTGTTTGAAAATTCGTTGGGTTTTGAAGCTCTGGCATGTCTATTTGTCATATTAATTTATTAATTACTAATAATTAATTGTCTTGTGCAAGTGTGTTTATATTAATCAATCCGTTTGTCCTAATAAGAGAGAGTTACACGTGGGTACGCATAAATGTGCTGTTTAATAATAACGTGCGTGTTTTCATGTTTAAACGTTGCTATGTGCTGTTTGTTTTTGAGCACAAAACGCTTTTCGAATTAATGCTTTTCTATGTTGCAAGTGCTAGATGGATACATACACATAAGGGTATTAGTGGGATTAGCACTGTTTAATCACTATGCTGTGGTAACGTTGTTTTTGTTTCTTTTAATTAAGATGGTCTATTGTGGCCTATGGTGGCCTAGACAAAGATGGCTGATTTTGTAAGCCTGGCCTCGATTTGAAAGTAGAAAACCGTGATGGGAGAGAGCCCTGCTGAATATGGTCCTGAAGTCAGCTGACCACAGTCCTTGCTTTCCTTGTTAAAATTTCCGTGAGGACAGCAGCAGCCTGGGTAATCTTCAAGTGAAATGGAACGTCCTTGGCAGCCTTGGGAAACAAAGGAGCCTTAGAGAAAGACTCTGAACTATGGTCTCATTGCCGAGGAGAAGTAGAACTAACAAGATACATTTATGTTTCTTGGTTCCTGTTCCGTAGTCTTTATTTTGTGATTTTTCCTGAGCGGAGATTTTCAAATGTAGCAATGTTACATCCTTTCCTTCTCGCTCTGCTCAGCGGTCCAGCGGACATTACAACTTTTCTACGTATCTTTCCTTTGTTCGATTCATTATAAGAATTGTTAGCCTAGAGAGGCCATTTGCCACTTGCCATTTGCCTTTGCCGCGTACCGAATCTGCGTTGCTGAGGATTGATGCTGAAGGGACTTCGTCTTGAGAGACTTTACCGAGAGACTTGTCCTGACCCGTTCTGACATTTAGCTAGAATAGGTAACTATGAGAAAAATGATTTATTCTGATTGATTTCCATTTTGACTAATTTTAGATAAAGCAATATAATTTGAACATGGTGTTGGATATTATTTCTTGTCAATTATGGAGTATTATATTTTGATTATTGCCGTATAGGTTGTATAGATTATGTTTATGGACAGTCATAATAACCAGGTCTTATCGACCTCGATATAGATGCAGGGTGACTAGGAGTTTTCTTTCCACAGGTTTATTGCTGGTTGAGTATTTGAGTGTATGTTAGTGAAATGGGCCCTAGCGTATGATGAATGTATGTGCGTGTAACTGTGAGATTACTCTATCTGTGGTAGTGGGAATATTATACACACCCTGATCTCTATCAGAGGCACTGTCGGCCATAGCGGCCAGACGGCGTGACCGAACCCAGCAGGTCACGACACTTGAGGCGCAACTGGAAGAACTGGAAAGGGAGGCGACGGCTAGCGGGGACCGGGAGGTGAGGCACAGGATGCAGCTCAAGGCTGCGGAATATAGAGCGCTTGCGACCCACGAAGCCCAGGAGGTGGCGCGGCACAAAATCGGCAGGATATACGACCAAGGTGATAAAGCCGGGAAACTTATTGCTTGGCTTGAGCGGAAACAACGTGCCGGTCGGGTGGTGCCTGAGCTGCGCACTGAAGACGGGAGAGTGCTTACAGAGCCGCGGGAAATAGTACAGCAATTCGCGGATCACTATCAGCAGGTCTATAGGCGGGAATCGGACCGGCCAGAGGAGGACTCTACGGACCTCCTTGCCGACATACGCATGCCCACTCTCTCGGACACAGACCGGGAAGCTTTGGATAGCCCACTCACTGAGGCGGAGCTACAGCAGGCGATTGGGGACCTCCGCCCGGGTAAGGCGCTCGGTCCAAACGGAATTCCCATAGAGCTCTACAAGCTCCAGCCAGACGTCACTAGTAAACACCTTAAACCTATGTTTGACCGTAGCAGGGAGGTGGGGATGCTGCCCCAGGATCAGCGCATAGCCACCATAGTAGCACTCCCGAAAGAGGGGAAACCTAAAGACCTATGTGCCTCCTACAGGCCCATCTCGCTCCTAAACGCGGAACCCAAAATACTGGCGAAAACGTTGGCCAATAGGCTTAAGCCGGTGCTAGCCTCATTAATACACCCCGACCAATCGGGGTTCATGCCTCACCGCAACACGGCCCTCAATATCAGAAGACTCCACGGGGTGCTAGGGCAATGCCATAGGCTGCAGGAGGACGCGGTGGTGGTCTCATTGGATGCCACCATGGCCTTCGACACCTTGGAATGGCCGTATATGTTCGCAGTCTTACGCAAGTTGGGCTTTGGACCTCGCTTCATCGAGTGGGTGCGCTTAATGTACGCAGAACCCCTGGCGCAGGTGCTGGTAAACAACAAGGTGTCTGAAGTCTTCACGCTGGCCAGAGGGACTCGACAGGGCTGCCCCCTTTCGCCACTTCTTTTCGCCCTCTCCCTGGAGCCGCTTGCGGCCTGGATAAGACAGGTTGCCACCGTGCAGGGCATAGTATGGGCGGAGGGGTGGGAGGATAAAATATCGCTGTATGCTGATGACATACTTCTTTACCTCTCTAAGCCGCGTGGATCCCTGATCGCGGCGCTGGACATACTGGCCAGTTTTGGTCGCAACTCTGGGTTCCGAGTCAACTGGGCTAAATCGCATCTCTACGTCCTACACGGGGACCCTCCCAGACTCCCTGCCACTTGTCCTATTCGGGTGGCTAAGGACGGGTTTAAGTATCTCGGAGTGTATATCACCGCTAATAAGGCCCTGATGTACGAACACAACCTCAAACCGCCGCTGCTCCGGCTCCAGAGGGAGGCGAAGTCCTGGCAGAACCTCCCACTGTCCTTGCTGGGCCGAGCAGCGCTATTTAAGATGTTATCGCTCCCGCGATTCCTCTACGCGCTGCAAAACTACCCTGACCTGTTTCCGAACAGTTATTTTCTGGCGATCGAGACCGCGGTACGCACCCTCCTCTGGGCCGGGATGCCCCGTATCTCGCTGACTAAGCTCACGCTGGGGTGGTACGATGGTGGAATTGCTCTCCCCGACATCGGTAAATACTACTGGGCGGCTCACCTGTCCGCGATTAACCATTGGACGTACGGGGACGGGAACGACCCAGCATATGGCATGGATAGATGGTTGCTTCCCGGTGGGAATTATGAAGTAGCACTCTATTCTAAAAGAGGGGCGCGCGGACTCACCGGTCCGACGCTCCACTCGGTGCAGATATGGCATATCGCCCAGAAGAAACTCGGCTGGTCGGGCGTCCTCACGATGGCCACGCCACTTTGGGCCTCCGAGGCACTGGGCAATCTCAGACGCACCAAGGGGTTCCGTAACTGGGACCTGATTGGCATCTCCCAGATCAAAGACATCTGGGGGTCTGGCGGGCTCCGTACGTTCGCCCAAATGCGAGAAACCTACGAGCTGGCGGATACTGAATACTTTAGGTACTTGCAGAT
Organism: Triturus cristatus; assembly: GCF_964204655.1. Classification (NCBI taxonomy): domain Eukaryota; kingdom Metazoa; phylum Chordata; class Amphibia; order Caudata; family Salamandridae; genus Triturus; species Triturus cristatus. The sequence goes on from NC_140585.1 coordinate 502,661,921, forward strand.
AAGTCACTCCCTGCAAGCCAACATCCCACCGGAGGCCAAACTGCCGCCTGCCTCCCCCCTCGAAGACAGGCTGCTGGACGGCCATCTCGCGGAGCACGCCATCTCCCTCACCTACAAAAAACTTATCAATAACCCCCCAGATATGCTTCTCCCCCTAAAAGAAAAATGGGTCGCGGAAGGGTTGGAGATAGATGATGAGGAGTGGCTGTATGCCCTGGCTTCCCCCCGTGAAGTCGCGATATCGGCTAGATTGCGGCTCGTTCAACTGAAGATTCTTCACAGAGTCTACATCTCTTGCACGAGACTACAAGTGATGGGGAGGGCGGACACAGCGCGCTGCAGGAGGGGTTGTGGGGACACGGGAACCTTTTTCCACATATTGTGGGGCTGCCCGAAGATTCAGAGGTATTGGAAAAGAGTGGTGAGATGTATGGAGGAGGTGTGGGAAGTGGAGATTCGCCCGGAGGCTAAAAAGTGCATCCTTAATATATGGGAACCAACCGACCTGCCGCCAAAAGGGAGGCTCTGGGTCACGCTTGGTCATATGGTTGCGAAGCGGAACATTGCTAGGCTCTGGGGAAGCGCTGTTCCACCAAAACTATCAGATTGGAACAACGATATGGACTGGTGCATGCTGCAAGAAAGAACTGTGTATGTGGCGAGAGGGTGCCCTCGCAAATGGGTTGAGGTATGGACCAAGTGGAACGATTTCAGGGGCGGCATTTGCGAACCTCCTGCTATCGCGCAGGAAGACCCTGGAGATGTCTAGTATCCTGCTGATGCGGTTAGGGTGCAGGGAAGGGGGCGGCGACTGCAGCCCCCAGCCTTGGACACGTGAGATGAGCGTAGTGATGACCGGTAGTTAAGGGGTGGGAGGGAGGGGGAGTTTGATTGTTTGGCACATTAATGCAAATTGGGGCGCTCTGCCCATATCTCTGTGGATGTTCTGAAGGACACTAGACCTGCCACATTCTGGTTTCACCTTGGTACACCTGCATCCTTCAACGCCGCCGTACCTCCGGGTTGACGGCATAGGGCTGTGTGATTCGAGACATATGCGAGATATTTACCACGGCCGGCCCATAAGGGTTGTAGGCTCTCTGCTGTGTACCTTGACTCTTTGAATAAAGGTTTTTCAAACAAAAAAAAACAAAACAAAAAAAAAAAAAAAGATGCCCTCTGGGGTGCTTGGTACATTAAATCCCACACTGGCATCAGTGCGGGTTTAATGTGCTGAGAAGTATGATACCAAACGACGCCCCCACACCTCAATGGGGGAGCCGCCACTGATTATACCTCATTTTGCTGTAGTATATATAGAGCCAGATTCTAACAGGGAGGGTCAAACCCTTAGCCTGTCTCCTCCTTCCCTTTTCAATTTGCGTGGATGGGGGAACCCTGTTCTGCGGACTTCCCTCCTTTTTGCCCGAGTTGACTCAGTCTATATGATTTTTACACCACTGATTCTATTGGTGCTGCTATGGCTCGTTTTGCTGCTCTTTGCAGACACGCTTTGTGGCAGGAGTTGAGCGCTTGTAGTGTGGCCTTTTTAGGTATTTTGCTTCCCTTTTAGACAGCCATGGTCGTGGATCTTTAAGTTGGGTAAAGGTTTATTTCCCGAGAACCCAGTCTATCGTTGCCATGTATGGTGGGCTAAGGAATTGGCGGTGTTCAAGCCACGACGAATTGTGAACTTGGTTTCATCACAACCATTTTGAATTACCTAGTAATAACAGTTTGAAGGTCTTTGGGCACAACAGGGATTTGTACTATGAATCCGTAAGGGTGTAGAAGTAGCTTCCCAACAAGCAGCTGGCATTAACAGATCAGAGGGACAGACTGGTGGAAGAAAATACCCATTTGCCAAACGTTTGCACCAATTTAAATTTCCTGTAAGGGGGAGTGGTAGAAAATGTGATGGCATTCGATCGGCTGTAGGTTTAGGGTGCTGCAAGAGAAAATCAGGTTCACCTGCAGCAGGATGATGGTACATGGCAATCTGTAGATTGATTGGGGGAAAGGAACAAGGTTTGTCCCAAGCCGCAAATAAGGTATCTGTCAGTGCCTCATTAATTGGAAGGAAGAGCTCAGAATATGTCTGCCTTGGTTGGAGGACTTCTGTCAATACATTGGGTTTAATCTCCTATGTGAGGAGTTAGAGGTCAAGTATTTCAGCTCTCCTACACATCACCATGTTGTAGGAGGCAGATTCCTGTATCACTGGTACAGTGGGTGAAAGGATACCTGTTTTCAGGGATGTATAGAGACACCTACCCCACTGTAAGTCCTGGTGCCAATTATCATCCTGATAGGGTTGAGCGAACTCATCACCTGGGTCACAGTCATTATCTGAGTCTGTTCCAAACAGAGAATGCAGAGTGTGTGTTCTCCTTTGTGGAGGTGGTAATAAAGTGCAGGAAGTGGTACCTGCACTGGAATTGGGCACAATGTCAGTCGAATTCAGACTGGCATTGACTCTGTGTTGGAAAGAACTATAGGAACTGTTTCCCCTGACATTTAAATGGACATCGAAGTGCCCGGGCCGGCGTAGGTCGTGGTGCCAGAAGTGGGGTCGGGACTGCAGCGTAAGCGAGAAGGGCGCAGAGGGTCCAAATGGTGTCGAGGGTGAAACCGTCAACAGCACTCAAGATGGGAGGTCTCTCAGCTCAATGGGGTTCGAAGACGTGCCAGAGGGAGTCCGTAAGGATCCGATGAGATGGAGCATGGCTGCATGGAACTCCTTGATCTAATGTGGCGTGGCTGTCCGTCCTGGAAACTCCGGTTGTGTTGGAACCAGGTGCGGGATCTACTCCAAAGTCAACCGCTTTTGGGACAGAAATTGAGAGGTGTGGCACCATTCCTGTGCTGATCAGAAAAACGTGAGTGGGGAGAAGGAGCAGAATCCCGCTTCAGTTTCTTGTGGTTTTTTTTCTACTTATCCGACGATTTTACCCATGATAAAGACCCGCCAATAGAGTAGCTTTGTCGATTTCAGGAACAGGACCGCGGTGGAAATATGGATGCAGACTGTGACTTGGAATGGCCCCGGCGAGGAGTCTTTTTATGGTTTGTGGTGTAAATCTTCGCCTCTTAACCCCTAATGGCCTTTGGGCTTATCGGTATGTAATTGCAGGCCTTCGAGTTGTGGCACAACCCCAGACACCACAGGCATACCTGGTAAGGAGGCTTCTCCTGGTGGTGCTCTCTCCTATGTAACTTGCTACTCAATAAACCTACATGGAAAACTACTTGGATTCGACTACCTTCATTTTACTACATTTTGGTACCAGGAGTGTCTAACTACGGTCTGGAAAAGAACTACTGATATTTCAAACATCAAGCCATTCCTAATCTTGAAAAGGCTGACAAAACCGGACACCCATGATCAAGCTAAAGGACTTTCTTTCAAACTAATGCTGAGCACTTCAAGTTAACAGGCACCTCTGAGCCTCACCAGTGATCTTCCATCGGTCGCCCACAACCCAAACGTGCCAGTTACAACTTAAGTCTACTAGCTCCTCCTGCCTGCTACGTACCTGCTGTCTTGCTGCCTGCCTTGCTACTTGCTTCTTCTGTAATGTTTCTGTTCTTGTCCTGCTGCCTTCAGACTAACATCCTTGTCTTGCTGCCTGTGCTACTACCTCTTGTAAGAAGTCTTCATCTCTAAAGAATGAAGTTAACGGAGCTGAGGTGATACCGCCTACATACTGGTGACTGAGTTTACCAAGGAACCGTCGTGAAGGAGAATACCAGCTTTTCCTGTTTTTGCACTGAGGAATTCATTTGTCATGTTTTGAAGAGGAGTGATCAGTGGGAGGGAACTACCTATAGAAAATAACCAATTCCCGCTATCCCTGCCGCCACCGGAGGACCACTGCAACCAGCCTGCCCTGCTCTTTCTGGCGCCTCGCGCCCACCAATCAGTGCTTGGAGGTGCTTTGAAATCGGACGCGGGCTCCCGCAGCGCGGATCCCGCTATCCCTGTCACCACTGGAGGACCACAGCAACCAGCCTGTCCTGCTCTTTCTGGCATCTGGCGCCCACCAATCAGCATCACCAATCAGTGCCTGGAGGCGCTTTGAAATCGGGCGCGGGATCCCGCAGCGTGGGATGTGTGCGGCCGTACCCAGGCTGTGCCCGGACGAAGCCCGGGCCAAGGGCTAGCCCATCTGCGCCCGTCAGAGGCCGGGCTGGGCACCCTCTCTGACACCTGATGATCGGGACACTTGAGCAGGTGACTATAGAGGTACTCATTCTTAAATAAGGTCATTGCGCTGTATTCTGATCAAATCCAAGAGGGTCCTGGAGTAGTGGAAGTCTTCACTAACAGCGGTGTACAGACATTGAACCAAATTCATCTTGGTCTAACAGAGTTTATAATTGTATAATATTGTATTTTACACTTGCTAGGGCTATCCAGTATGGGAAGAGGACATTGTGTGAAGGTGGTACAGGTGATGCACAGAAAAGGAAAGTCATAAAGGGAAGAAGAAAAAGTCCTAGCCACAATGATGCTGAGGGTGGTGTTATGGATAGGATAGATAGTTTACTATCCGAATACGAGGGGTTATTGGAATTCACACACCTTGCCCAGGCCCCTAGGGATAGCACGCAACTCATTCTGAGTAGCAAACAATCGAAAGGGCGTGTACCCGACATGTTTAAAAAATCAGCCAAAAAGCCAATAACACCAGACCCCCAGAATGTACCAGAATTAAATATAACAGTAGAGGGACCCCTCCAGTGCCAGTCGGACACCCACAAAGCTTTTAACACTTTAGCATGTAGTAATAGATTCTCAATTCTGGCTGACCTAACTGACCCGTTGGCAAATACCCTACACAATGGAAATGAGGGATACACTATGGGCCTGGATAATGCAGTGAGTAGCAGCCCTAACAATCATAGGTGTATGGGTGATCGAAGTGTAACCGGCACAGATAACAGTGCGTCCGTTGCTAGCAACTTACAACAAGAAAGACCTATAGATGACACTGTCTATCAAACAGTGACTAATAAGCTGGTTACATTGATGGATGAAATCAGGGCCCTCAAATTGTCAGTTAGCATACTTAGTGACACTATAAGTAAGGTGCATGTAGCAATGGGCACCCATCCGAGTCATAAATCATCCTTACATTCCGTTATAGGTGTTAGCAATTATCCAGTGGTACAAAGTGTGGCTAAGACATCCCAGAGATCAAGTATGAATGGATTTTCTGGTCCCCTAAATACGGATACGATGAGTAAAAGTCATGGGCACCCTGGGAGGAAAGACAATTTAACGTCTATCCTCAGACCCCTGTTGCTGTTATTCCAACCTCTATCAATGCTAATAGATATGATGGCCAGAGAGTGGTAGGAGCAGGGAGTAGCACACCAAGTACAGCAAATAAGGTGTACATGATTAACGTCCCCAAACCTTCAGGTGCATCCTATAGAGAAGATGAGGGATCACTTAAGAATAAGTAAACTCAGTGGATTCGTTATGGTAGGGGCTGTCGGTCAATAATAAGGGATGACATCATCACAGCAGAAAGACACTGATGCCCTAATGCCACATCTGACTATATTGCCCTGACACTAACTCATCAAGACTTAGTGGAAAACCTCGTAAGCTTTGATATTCGCACACAAAATCTTACCTGTTCTAATACTAGACCAAAGTACAATCCGCCAGAGACGGCTTTGATTTCCAGCTCACCTCTAAGGGAGGTAGATTGAAGAGTGAAGTTTACTTCCACCTGCTGGCGACTTTTTTGGAGAACACAATACAACTATCCCCCAGCGATTGTGGAGCTCCCGTGACATTAAATCTAACATCTACTGAACCTAGACAAACACCTGACACTGCCTTGACAATAGCGGGAGGGAGGGATAGTGGTACACTATCTACCAATGTGGGCGTTGGGCAGATTTCATGTGGATTAACTACACGTAGGCTAGCAGTATTGTCATGGAACATCGCAGGGTTGGGCACCAAGGTTACATCCCCTGATTGGTTAACATTTATTGACTGGTTCGACATCTGCCTTTTTCAAGAGACGTGGCTAGTCGACCCTCTCTATCGAGTGAGCTACCTGAATTATTATATTCCAGCCATAAAAGGGGTTAAAGGTCGACCTGCAGGGGGCCTTACAATCTGGGTGCGTCAGGAGATCAGCTATAAAATCCAGTCTCTTCCGACCCAGAATAATGATGTCCTCTCAATACGGCTGAGAGTAAGCCCACAATGTAACATTGAGATTTACAATGTTTACTCAAGGGGTCTTCGTGGGGGCAAGAAGTCTGAGGTTATAACGGCCCTCGACGATCTTCTGGATATACATTCCTGGGACTCCCTAGTGTTGGTGACTGGAGACTTCAACCCGACCTTTGAGCCTCTTTGGCATTGAGGACCAAGACCTCACAGGCGAGGAAGATACTGGGTGGGGCATGCTAAACTGGAACTAGCTGGACGGATGCAGCAATCCAAATTAAAGCACTTTGTCTTGAAAAAGGGTTGCGGGCAGCAAATGGACGCACAGTCTCCGATAGGCATGGGGCTAATACTATTGACAACGGCCATAGTGCTAGCCGTATAGATTATCTACTAATTAATCTATAGTTATGGCACGCCTTAGGGGATATGATTGTGAGGGATCGTCTAGAGAGTGATCATAATCCCTTATAATCAACCCTAGATTTTCAAGTACAGAGCACAGTGGTTCAGCCAGTTCCTGAATTACTTACACTAGATTTGATCCCCACTAATGATATGCGGCGATTTAAATGGGCTAAGCTCGTATAGAACCCAGATTTTCTAGATACTATTAACAGGGACATTGATTTTACTATAGCTGACCTAGACCCCTGCCGTGATCACCCCGAGTTCTCTAAGAAAATTATCGCAACTCACAAAGAATCTTTTTCCCATCTAAGATTGTATTTTTTAAAGCAGGATACAGATAAGAATATAAAAAAGAAAAAACCTAGCTCATGGTTTAATGAGGATTGTAGGCTGGCTCGTACAATACTGGGAAAGGAACTTAAGACTGGGGCGCAAGACAAAGTAAGGGTGGCCAGGAGTAACTATAGGAAGATCCAGGAAAAGACCAAGAAGCAATGGGATGAAAGCAGATGGAAGGATTTGAGACTGGCATGTGCTACTAATAACTCCAAACAGTTTTTGAACATTGTAAAATGGGACAGGGGATGACAGCCAGTCCCGCCACAAAATAATGTACCTCAGGATGAATGGGTTAATCACTTTAAACCCCAATACTCTTGTAGTGATGTAGTGCCCCCGTTGTGCCTTTACACGTGTCCTACCAAGACACAGCCTTTACACTGGCTGATGTTAACTTTACCTTCGGATAATGTAATAGGGGGTAAAGCACCAGGTATAGATGGCATCCTGGCTGACATTTTCTTGCATGATAAACCGAAATGGTGCCGGTACATTATACTATTGGCAAATGCCATTGCCAAAGGAGCCCCAGTGCCTGATTCTTGGAAAGGGGCTGAGATTATCCCACCCAGGTAATTATAGGCCCATAAGCCTCATAGATTCACTACAAAAGGTTATGGGCCGGGTAGTGCTGAATAAGGTCCAAGCCTGGATTGATGAGTATGACATTCTTTCACCACTACAGGCAGGCTTTCGGACCCATATCAGTAATATTGATCAGGTTTTTCGGTTTACTTTAATATATTGGCGGACAGTGGTATTAGGCAAGGGTTCCTTGTATGCTGCATTTGTTGATCTTAAGTCAGCATTTGATTTAGTTTCCCGCAGCAAGTTATGGGCGGTGCTACAGGAGTTAGGGATGTCACTTGAGGTGCTATCGCTAATCATTCGCTTACATGAGGATAATTTTGCCCAAATACGGTGGGGGTCACAAGGTAGTGTTACTAAACCATTTCTCATTGATAGAGGTGTGCGGCAAGGCTGTGTAATGGCTTCCACATTATTCTCACTCTTAATCAATGGGATCGCTAAGTTCTTATCGCTAACCCCCACGGATGCCCCCGTATTAGCGGGAATTCATATCTCTATTTTAATGTTTGCGGATGATACGCTGATTATCTCAAAAACTCCCAGCGGCCTTCAGCGTGCCTTGTTGCTATTCGAGGAGTTTGGAAATAAACATAGCCAAAACAAAGTTTATGTCATTTAATCAACACAAAACTTTTAAGGGTGGTCTATGTATGAATACCCGCCCCTTAGAATAAGTAAGGGCTTTCACTTACCTGGGGGTAATCCGCCAAAAAGACATGAAGTATTGTACTGTATGCGGTATTTGTAGAGCGCAAATATCACCCAACGGGTATCTTGGCGCTATAGTACGCGGATCATCAATCAGTGGAAGGTACCAGAAGTGGGTTTAGCAAGGAAGTCCTCCAAACTGTCGAGTTCTAGGGAACAGCCATGTTTTAACCTTTTTCCTGAACTGCAGAAGATCATGAGACTGTCTAGTTTCCAAAGGGAGGTTATTCCAGAGTTTGGCAGCGGCCGAGCTAAACGCCCTGCCTCCTGATTTGGCTTTGCGAATTTTAGGAGCTCTCACCAGACAGGCAGTGGAGGAGCGAAGACATCTAGATGAAGTATACCATGTAAAGGTCTCCTGAAGAGGTTTGGGTCCAAAACCATGAAGGGCCTTAAAGACCAAGCAGAGAGACTTGAACTGAACCCTCTGCATTATTGGTAGCCAATGAAGCTCTGCAAGGGCCAAAGAGCCTGATGAGTAACGTGGTTTCATCAGTGCCAGTTTGGCCGCCAAGTTTTGGACTCTTTGAAGACGTTCAACCAGGAATATTGGGGCCTCCAATAGTAGGGCGTTGCAATAATCCAACCTGCTGAGGATGATACTTCCAACGACCAGCGCTCTGGCCGTCTTTGGCAACAGCGGGAGGATCTTCCTCAAAGCTCTGATCAGGAAAAAACAATTCCCCACCAACTTGTTTACATGTATTTCCAGGGTTAGATGAGCATCAAGCATAACTCCCAAATTACATACTGCTTTAGCCGGGACCAGAGTAGATGCAGTTGGAGAAGGCGAGAAATTGTCAGGAAATGGGGGAGGGACTTTCCCCACAGCACAATATAAAACTTTAGTCTTATCTGAGTTGAATTGAAGTGAGTTGACTCTTAGCCAATGAGCAGTATCTTGCATACAGTCGTGAAAAGTCGCCAGAGGAGTTGACTGATTTCCCTCTAGGGTGAAGAAGAGCTGAGTGTCATCGGCATAGTTCACCAATTTCACACCATGCGCCTTTATGATTTCAATCAAGGGTCTCATATAAATGTTATAGAGAATAGGGCTTATCGACGATCCCTGAGGAATGCTGTGGTGTATATTGAAAAATTTAGATTGATACGGCGGGAGGGAGACCGCCTGACACCTGCCGGATAGATAGGAGCGGAACCATTCTAAAGCCGTCCCCGACACCCCGACCTCTTCTAACCTGGTCAGCAAGATGTCATGGTTGACCGTGTCAAAAGCGGCAGACAGGTCAAGCAAAATGAGAATGCCAGATTGTCCCCTGTCTGCCCGCAATAGAAGATCATCTAACACGGTCACCAGAGCAGTCTCAGTTCCATGGCCAGGGCGAAAACCAAACTGATCATCATCTAGCCTGGAGTTGGATTCCAGGAATTGAGACAGAGTTTTGCTGACCAGACGTTCGATGATTTTGATCGGATATGGTAAGAGAGAAATTGGTCTGTAGTTACCAGCGCAGGTCGGGTCGAGTGCCGCTTTTTTCAAAAGTGGAGTGACCACAGCCCGTTTCCAGCATGCTGGTACTAGTCCAGAAGTTAGGGAGTTATTGCAAATCTGACGCAAAATGGAAAAAAGCTCAGAACCCAATTCCTTCCAGATTTTGTGTGGGAGAGGATCTAAAGGGGAACCTGATGACACACCCAAAGCGGTTCTGTTAAAAATCTCCTCTGAGGGTGGTTCAAAATGGTTCAGGGAGGTCAGTGGGTCTGACTCTGCCCCGTTTACCTTTCCTATATCTCGTGCCCCATTAGTTTCCACAGTGAGGCCTTCTTTCCTGGAAGGATTATTCACCTTCAATCCATCAATGATGTTACTTATTTTCTCCATACGGAAGGTCGCTAAGCTGTCACACAAAGCTTGAGTTGGCAAGATTTTAGATTGTGTACATTCAGGGACAGTCATTTCCTTCACTAGTGGAACTGCCAACTTGATATGGCTACTTTAAAGCACCGGCAACTATCTGGGGCTCTACTCACTAAGTTCAAAACATCTCTCACAAAGCCAATTAGCCCTGTACTATGTATTTATGGCATGAAAGGTGTGAGCTCCACTCTATATGGGGCCGAGCTCTGGAGTTTTGAGAACCTATCTCAGTTAGCCATTGCATAAAACAGGTTTTTACATAGCATTACGGGCCTTCTGCAAAGTACCCCAGTGTGTCCGATGCTATTTGAATTAGACAGAAAATCTGTGGGTGATATTGCAAGAATACGTCCACTACTCTATTGGCGCAGAATCTGGTGCATGCCAAAACTAGCACCATATGCTTCTGACCTTAATGATTTAATCCGGGCAACTGCTATCACAAAATCAAATGGCTGCGGGAGATAAGAACTGTATTAGTTAAGCTCGGCTTGGCCGTTGTTGTGGGAAGACCCTGTTAATGCGTCTTTCCCCCCCAAAAGATTATCTAAAAGAAAAGTACTGGGAATGGGTTTCCTCCGATATCCATCGAAATAGTGCCACTTCAATGCTTACTGAAAGTTTTTGGAAGTTAAGTTTCCGCCAAATCTCGAGCAATATTGGGATGTAATAAACAAACCATTCGACCGGAAGCTGTATTTTCAATTCAGGGTGGGCACACTAACAATAAGATCGCATACTGCAAAATGGGTTCCATCTGGTAATAGTAAGTGCCCCTTGTGTCTGGACCTACAGGCGACCCTGGCAGACTTATTGTTTGTTTGTCCAGCTTATGTGGCCCCCCCGTAAACTGTGGCTTAAGCTAATCTGTAAGTCTTTGGGCTTCAGAAGGTGTGCCAATGCATTACAAATTTTAAGTACTGAAATGTCTCCATGTATTACCATCGCAATGGCTAAGTTCTTGAGCGGGTCATGGACCAATAGATCTCCGCAAACCCTTGAAACCGGAAGTACGCACTGAAAAGAGCTATTATGGCGATTGCAGATATGTTGGTGGTAATCACTCATCTTGTATTGTATTCATGCCTGGCTCTATGGTAAAGTGCAAGGTCTCCGAAAAAACTATACGTATTAGTGCCATTTTACGTTATGCCCAGTAAAAATATAATCAATTTTATTCTCTGATTTTTAACTCAAAGAAATGTTTTAATACTTGCTATGACAGTTAATGTGAATATTTAATAATGTTTTAAAATTGCGCTGGCTTATTTATTCATTGCTTAGTGTGCTATGTAATATTTTATGTATGTGCTTTTATGACTTAACTGTCGAATAAAGCTTGTTGGAACTTGATATGTCACAATTCTGTTTGTCACAGTCCCAGTAGGGCTTAAAACCTGTTGTTTTTGGGAGTTACATCCATTGCACACTGAAGAAAAATCTGAGGTAAAACTCTGAGAGAGACATGAAGGGATCTCCAGATCAATGTCTGGTGGTGCAAAAACAAAGGAACTGATGTCAGCGCACATGGAACCTATGTGGGCTTCGCACATCATTCTGGAGCTGAAGAGCATCAGGGCGTAGCCACAAAGCGCCACCGGAGGGCAGACCAAGGTACTGCTAAAAACGTTCCGGATCTAGTCTGACGCCAGGAGGATATTCAAAAGGTAAAGGATCTGCAGCTACAATTCTCTATCAGAAACATTGTTTATTCTAAACACCCAAAACAACTGCCTGAAAGGCTTTAAAATATTCAAAAAGAATTCTCTACACCTGTGGCACTGCACTCACGTAAAACAGTGTCAAACGAGATGCGAGAATATAGTTTAAAACTCTTGGTACTGTAAACAAATCTTAGTAGGGCAAAGAAACACCATACCTACAGGGACTGCCCCGCCTCCACTCTTCACGGGCAACTGAAACCTGTGATCAGTGATAGCAAACCTAACCTATCAGACTTCTGAGATTCACTGGACCCAGACTGCGGATCCATGCATAAGGCTGGAAAGGCCTGAAATTGTAACTGTTCTGGAGTACATACAACAAAAAGCCACTATCTTGAGGTTAGTGGTGGAAGAATCGTGGACAGAGACCTCTGCTTTACCGAATAGACTTTAACTCCTCTTTTTCTTTACCTTGCTCAATATTATAAATAAGGCTTTCCAAAGTGAATGAAAGAAATACATGATAAATAAATATCCAATAACATTGATGCAGTAAAATAAGAATTTGAAATATATTTATTAACTACCTAAAAATACATTAGACTTTGCACTTAAAAAAGGATGTGCTGAACCCATTGGTGTAGTAAATTCATAAAGCTATTTGACCCACAAGTCGTCTAGCAATTTACAGATTAGTTGGTCCCTGCATAGGGCATAGATTTTTAACAGTTAAGCACATACATAAAAAGATAGGACAAAGATTTCCCTATTCAGATTTACAACTGAGGGAGCAAGAGAAAGCTGAGGAAAATCTTTGACAGCTCTTATCCTTTGCAATTAATTACATTTCAGTTTGTTTTAAAATGTTTTGGCGTCCTGATTTGCAAATACATTGCAGGCCAGTATGAAAACTACTGTACCATCAGACAGATCATATTATATTTCTTTGAAAATTCACTTAACATAGGGGAGTTCCTCCTACCACTTACTCCGAATAAAACAATAGGTTACTCACTTTAGTATTTCCTTCACACTAAGCCTTAATAGACAACAGTTACTGCAGAACTATTTCATGAAGATATCAAGAGGCTAGAAGCTTTATAATGCTCAGGACTGCAGGGCTTTCATGTACATTACAATGTCCTATACATTTCGATTCCTTGCTCCCGATTCAGTGGCTTTGTCCCAGTCTTGGGCTGGTCCTGTTGCAGAGGCATTCTTTGTTTTTTACTGGGTGAAAAAAAAGCTTCTACTGCTGACATCAGGAAACTTTTCTTTCTTTTTTAAATAAAAAGATTGTAATTTAGCCCTCTATGGGCATGCATATTCTGCTCCTTTTTCTCTCTTGTGCATGCACATTGCATGTTCAGGGCTCCTTTCCTCGCTCCCCGTGTGTCTCTCATTCGCACCATTCAAGCTCTAATGACCCCACATCCCTGTCTAGATGTTTCAAGGTCCACCTTCCTCAGACATCAAGCACTTCATATTCATCTTTCTCTCTCTCTCTTTTGCCTTCTCTTTTCCCCAGCCTCTCTCCCACCACTCTCAGCTTGAGGTTATTGGCTCTGCCAGTACTTTAGTTGTACCAGGAATGGAAAGGCAACAGAAGTGGCTTGCTATTTGAAACTGTATTTTATATACTTCTAAGATGGTCATTGCTTTGTGGGTAGATGCCACATATTGGCCATCTTAGAAGTATATAAAAAAACAGTCCAAGATGGCAGACAGTTATTTTCCAAACTTCCAAGATGACCACCACATTGCAACTACAACATCATGCCATCTAGGAAGTATAGAAAGGAAAATGTTATTTACCCATCAAACATCTCTTTGTGGCATGTAGTGTTGAAGATTCACATGCTTAGCATAATCTCACCGCCTAGTGGATGTGTGCAAGTTGTTTTAATTCAAAGAAAGTCTGGAGTCAGGAGGTATAGAGACTCCTCCTCTTGCTTGTAATGCACATGGTCATCGACTCCATTGTTAGATTGTTCTCCACAAGGTGGGTGAGGATGGAGTGTAAAGGATAGTGTAGTATAGTGAGATGACCATGCGAATGGAATGGAATATATAAGTAACTGCAACCAACAGAGGTAAAACTGGAGGTGACTAGAGTGTAGGGGCTCGAATGGAGGGCCCATGAGCTTTGTTAATACAATAGTAAGATTCAAGCTGGTGGTATCCTAGGAGGAATGACTCTCGAAACCCACCAGGAAGGCTTTAATTACTGGAATCCTGATTAGAGAAGTTTATTATCAGTTCTGGAGATATAAGGCTTCTGCTGTTAGGTGTAGCCTTCTAGATGTAAAAGCTAGGCCAGAGGTATGTAAATGAAATAAATAACACTGTCCTAAACTTTAGCCCCTAGAGGATCAATATGTTAGGAATGACAATAGTGAACTAATCTTTCCCACTTTGCAGCATAACAGGCCCTAGTGGTGGGTTGTCTTGCTTCTTTGAGAATGTCCATAAAAGGTTGTGGTAGATTTAAGGAACCAAACTCTAGAACTTCAGGAGCCCGATCTCAAGGTTGAGGTACTTGGGGTGTCTGACTTCTCCATGGTTCTGCATGAGAAGGTCCTGCCTGTTGGGCAGTACTTGGTGGGAAACTACACACAACACTGTCACTTTACAAACAATAGGAACAATCAACTGTATTTCTGTATCGCCGACTGTCATGAGGAAAGAATTAGATGAGTTGTTTGAGTATGGCAAGAAACGTCATGGTACATTTCTGGAAACAGAACATGCAGACAGGTCTCTAAAAATAGAAAAATCAAATTTTCTAAGGTCCGGACTTTCATTGCTGCCTCAGTGCTAAAAACCATTCTTACCCAAATGAAAATGATTGTCATATCCTATGTTATGGGCAGTGAATCACAGAACACAGTGTTGTGGAATACTTCAATATTGATCAGTTCCCTAGCTAAGGCAGTTCTACTTCTCGGGAAGCTAGTTTTTTCCTCATTCTGCTGTAAATGATATCCACAAGATCCTAAATGATGGGAGCTCTGCTGCTCTCATCCTCATTGATCCATGGGCAGCCTTTGATACCTTCTCCCATACGATTCTTTTGGAGAGGATGTGTGAAATTGGTATTCAAGGCAGTTAATTTCAATGGTTGAAGTCCTTTTTGACAGGTAGAACAAAGGCTGTTCAAATGGCATCGTACTGCTCTAACTTTAAAGCAGAGTCCTTTAGGGCTCCGCCCCCAACCCCCCACTCTAACATTTACCTGGCTCCATTGGCGGATCTGATTTCGATCTTTTGGCATAAAGTTGTAATGCTATGTAGATGACACTCAGATGATCATGCGCATGGAGGGTAATTTCAGTCACCAGCAAGACAAGTTTTAATATGGTCTTGGTGAGATACCATTTAGACTTCAACAGGCCAGACAGTTCTGAATACAAGCTTTGATTATCAGAAGGCAATCTGTGTGGGCAGCACAATTAATCAGTTTACATGAGAATCCACCCTCCGGTTGAAATCTTAATGGCGGCACTATGGTCATTGCTTAATGGCTGCAATCACTGCACTAGACGAATCCATACTTTAAGTAGTTTTCACATTAAAATTCATCATACCGTAAAAACTTTCAATGGGACGAAGCACCGAATGCAGAAAACCGCCAACCGTCCCGTTGGAAGATTTTTACAGGATGGTGAATTATAATGTGAAAACTACTTAAAGTATGGATTCGTCTAGTGCATTCAGTCAACAACCAGCGCTTAGGTTGAAAAAATAAATAAATACAAATAAAATAATATATCTATATACAAACACACACATATATATGTATACATAAAATTATATATTAAATATATCAATGTATTAGAGAAAATGAGAGGAGCACCCATGAAGTGGGTATGTTTACTGCTACTAGGTTTATGGATAATTATTGCTCCAACTGGGATTCCCTATCGTGGGGGTCTCCATAATCACCTGGTTTAAGGATTCCTATTGTTCCTTTGGGATGTGTGCCTTATGAATAGACAGTTCCACAGAGCAGTTAACCTGGCCCTGGTTATGGACATTATTGCATGACAGGGATGATTTCCTGTTATCCAGTAGCTGGTTGCATCTTTCCTTTGGGTACTCGTGTCTTGGGAATATACAGCTCCATGCAATTGTTAGCCTGACCGTGGCTAGCTTACACCAATTCATCACAGGAATGATATATTGCTATCCAGTGGCAGATTACTTTAGTGTGACACCCAGGGTCGGACTCGGACAGAACACAGACCTGGTGTAGGAAGGTATGATCCTTCTGCATGGCTACCCCCACTTTTGGCCTCGTGCTGTGATGGTTTTTTTATTAGTCTGATTGGGATCCTGCTAACCAGGACACCAGTCTATGTGCTTTCTCCCCTAAATTGGTTTGGTAAGTACATAGATACATCCGAGATTGGACAATGGTGCAACCTTATCAGTCCCTAGTATATGGTACTAAGGTACCCAAGGCATAGGTACACCAGGGGTCCCCCATGGGCTGAAGCATGTATCATGCCACCCATGGGAGACCACTCAATTTGTAACTACAGGTCGGCCAATGCAGCCTGTGTAAGCCGGTGATAGCACCACTTACGAAAGATGTAGGATTCCCTATTTCTAAGGTCAATGCACTCAAAACCTATTGGTAACCCCTACAGCAGGCCTTTGCAATCCTGAAGGCAGGGTGCTCGGTTCTAAGTGTGAGGGTGCCCCTGCATGAGCAGGACACCCCTACAACCTACGGAGTCCATTCTCCCGGGTTATAAGTGAGGCAGCCATATGACATATGGAGGGGCAGGCACTGCGTCATTACGCAGTGACCATCTCGGAACTGGCTGCAACGAATCCTATCATGTTTGGTATCAAACATTATGGAATCTTACCCCCACACCGTAAACAGAGTGGTAGGTATGATTCCATGCACCGTAAAGCTCCTCTGGGTGGCCCTCCGTGCTCCCGGTACCAGTCCTCCAAACCCGGACAGCAAGCTAGGGCTTCTGCCGGCCAATGACCCGTTTCTGCCCTCATGCTGCTGAGCCAAGCTTGGGCAGAGGAAGGCAGAACAATAGGTATCCTGTCACAGGGAGGTGTGATCACCTCCCAGACAGGATTTTGTGTATTGGGGCAGGATGGGGGCGCTTGCCAGTGTCACAGAGTCTGTGTGCAGGTCACACTTGGTGCCCTCCATTCCAACCATTTCAGGAAACCGTTGGCTCCTTCTCTGGCACAAACCTGGACAAAGGACAGGGGAGTATCCTCCCCCTTGTCCAGCCCCTCCTTAGGGAGGGACCCCTGCATCATCCCAACCCTTTCCTTAGGGTATTTAAGGGCTTACCTGTGGGTGGGTCCTCAGATTCATCGTGGGACAAGATACATTTCTGACACCACTTCTTCTTCAACTGTCTGGGCACTCTGGACTTCGCTTTGGGCATCAAGGCTGCAACTAAGAATACTCCTGCTTCCCTGATCCCGTCCGTTTCTGTGCACCATACAGGAACTTTACAAGGCCTGTGGGCATCCAAGACACCCTAAGGAATCTCCCTTAAAGTGAAGGAGTCACTTCCCTGCATCTGCAGGCACCGCAACTAAGCTGACCGGTCTGCTGATCCTGGGCTCCCACAGACTCCGAAAGGCTCAGCAACACAGGTGGTGGTTCTCCTCATCCCTCGAGGCCTGCCCTGTCCTCTCACCAAGTTTTAGGCCAGTATCCCTCGTCGGAGCAGCAGGAACTGAACCCCTGTGTACCGCCTCGACTTGAAGTTGCACAGGCTTTTTGACTTCCTCCCACCAAGATCTTTGGGCTCCAAGTAGCCCTATCCTCAAGCATCTCCAGTGACAAAGATCTTCACCCTCACCGCATCTCTTGCATTGTGGGCTTTCATCTTTGGTGAGCTGCTCAAGGCCCTCTTGAGACCCCAATGCCTCCGGCTATGGGTCTTCTTGAGGGCCATCTTCGTATTATTTGGGCATCCCTGATTGTTCGGGGCCTGCCCGGACTCCCATGCTTGTGGAGAGTCTCCTGAACCTTGCTGGTCCCGATATTGCACCTTTCTCCACTTCCACGTTGGTTACAGTTGCCAAGGCTTGTTGGTGCTCCCACCAGACACCGACCCCTCAACTTTCGACATCTGACGTGGGACAGCTCATGTACGGCTCCTTGTCTTTCACAGCATCGCCTGGTCAACACAGCTGCAGATCCACGGTCACCGACAACTCTCCTACAGTATAGATATTGGTGGGCATTCTTCTTCCGTGCCTCCTGGACACTTCCAAGTGGCATAGACTCTGTCCCCTCTGCTTTCAGGTACTTCTCGACTTCAATCCACCTTTGGTTTCCACCGGACACTTCCTTCTTCTCCTGAAGCGGCATCTTCCTGATGTCCCTCATTGGGTCCGACAGAGATTTTCGACGCCACTTCACACCTATGCACCCGGATTCCCTGGTGTAGGTATACTGGTGCTCAGGGTATCCACGAATGGGTGGCTCTCCAACCTTCTGTCTTCCACGGGTTCTATTCAGGGTCCACTGGGAAGGGTCCTTCTTTAAATATGCAACCGCGACTTTCCCATTGATTTGTATTGATCACCCTGTTGTGTTCCCACACTGCACACAGCCTCCGTGAGGCTCCTAGATACTTACCTTGGGTGGTTTCTTGGGTCCCTGACACTTCTACGTCTTCTGGGTGTAGTCTTGACTCGAGTTGTGGTTTGCATTCCACTATTATAGTATATGGTCTGGTCCCCCTGGTGACCACTCTGTATTACGTGTTACTTACATGTTTCTATTGAAATGTATTGTGTGCACTGTGTGTATTTCCTGCTAGGAGACACCTGTATGTGTTAGTGAGTGTTATATAATCGATACATATTTTTATAGGTACACTGTGTGGTTCTTTTTCACATAACCTATATCAATAAGATTATGTGCTGGTAAAAAAAAAGCTGCTTTACACTCCTTTGTTACTAAGCCTGAAGGCTGCTCTCCACAGCTACCACTTAGAAAGCTTTCTAAGGTGGTCGAAGACCACTCAAATCACCATAAGGGTTTTCTGGATTGGTGCATCACATACTAAGCCAGCTTCTCACACCTGGGCACCAAAATAAAAGCGGCACCCAGTAGCAAATTAGATAGCTAGAATATTGCCCCATGTCTGAAAATTGAGGCGGTTTTGAACTTGTAAAGGCATGCAATCATTTGTGAGGTATGGATTTGAGCTTGCTACAGGCAATGTTTGTTTTTATATAAGGGATAGTAAAAACTGACCCAGCAGACCATAAAACAGGCCCTAAAACAACCAAAAAAACAATTCACACACTGTCCTGTCCTGTTGGGCACTACCTGATTGCGTACAGGCCAGTCCAACCCTGGTGCTACCACAGCGTCGATCTCTTGGGCATCTGTTACTTGCAGTGCCCCATTTCATTCGTTATGGTAGCGATTCCCTAATTTACTATAAGTGCAACCTGAACATAACAACACTTGCACTTGTTTTTTTATTCACATAGAACACACATAATTGTCTTCTTTTGGCTTACAGTTCCATATTGCCACGGGTTGTCCGTAGTGCATTGATTATATATTCTGTTTCTTTATGGTCATAAACATGTGAATGCTACTAGAATATGGTTTGTAATATAGGATTCATTCATTAGCTACAATTGCTTATCATGAATTGACAATTTTGTTATTAACCCCTTGTGAATATTATGATGCGGAAGTATGTTTGCCATGTTTATGGTTAATTTGGTATTTGTTTTCATAGGTAAATGGGCACGTTTTCACATGACAAAACGAGTTGTGTTAGTTCGTTCATCACAATAAATCGGTGTTTAATAGTAGGAGAGTGACACATTTTTTTTAATGATTTGTTGCTGGGCATGTAAGACAGGTCTCAAAGCCTGCTGTGGGCACTGGGAACTGAGGTCGCTTCTATGAATAATCTTTCGTCTGAGGATAATGCGATCTGCACTAAAAAGTATCAACACATTTACTGGCTTGGTTCTTGGCAGGCCGCTGTGCAGTTTCAGACGCGAGCTGTTGAGTAATAGGCGGCACACATGGGATTGTTTTATGTTTAGATTAGTTTTCATTAATAATAACATGTGATAAGTAAATTTAACACATGATCCTGCAAAAATAGACTGAATTAATATAGTTGCAATAAAAACTAATTTGATAGGATTTATACAAGTGAAGTAATTCATGCTTTTTAGTTAGGCCACATGTCTGTATAAATCTCAATTTTCAAAAAGATAGATGCCATCTCTGTCACTCACTCCTGCTTCACTCCTTGCAAACATCCTCTCCCCACAAGCTTCACAGAACACAGTTAGCTGATGGCATAATGGTTTATTTCCACTGCAGTAGTTGCCTTAATAGTGTTGAGCTTGCTATGGTGGGGATATAAGATTGCAACAAGTATCTGTCTCATTTGGTTTATTCACTGGGTCCATTCACTAGAAGAAAGTCTTATGTCTAAATGTTTCATAATTGTCTGAACATCGGCAAATTACATTTCCATACGTTGAATATGTTTTTTTTCGAATTTGGATGGTGCTTATGTAAGGTAATGATGTGTATTATTCTTCTGTTCTGATTTGCTAAAGAAATGATACTTTTGCCCACATCATGATGATGCTGCAGTTTTACTATGCAACATTTTGTATAAGAATCTCTTGATTTTCGGGTGAGAGAGAACTCTTTCCTGTGCTACTAAAAAGCTGTCAGATGTTCTTATGATTATGATGCCCATTGAGACTTAGCATATTTTCCGGTTGTTATATACTTTGTGCAACCTTGGATCTGAGCGCCTTTGATGACATTGACTCTGTACTTGAAAATTTGTAATAAAATCCTTTAACTTTTCATTGATTTAGAACTCAATGAGTGGACTCCATTATTTAACGAAATGTTTTTACTCTAATTGATGTTTGGGGAGGTGCCTTAACGGGGGGGCACATGGTGCCTCATGCACTCGAGGTTTAACACCACTTCCGATCCAGTAAACTGTGGGAGAAATGAATGGGATACATTTTGGGGGGGTCCTAATTTTGTTAAACAGTTTTGCTCCTACACACAACGGGCTAAATTCTTTCAAGAGACTTGGGATGATGCTCCCCTATCACTGGAAACTTTCAGCAACGGTTCATTGTGACAACCTTTTTACGCTGCCAAAGCATGAATGACAAACAAAAACGTCAAGAGGATACACAAGCACTTTTCTATGTAAATACATTGGTGGAGATCACAGGCACTTCCTACTTAATACAATTCCCCCAGATTGGTCTAAAAAATATAAACTATTTTAAATTGAAAAAGTTGTCGAAATGAGAATCTAAATAAGTGGTGGAAGTCAACATCTCTACAGAATTAAAATGAGGCATGGTGAGCACCAAGGGGCATTCAGGTCTTTATTGTTCCTATCTATGAAAACCCACATCCTGAACTTCTTGAGGGATGGTCTAAAATCATGGTCAACATGCACAAAAGCATGCTCGAAATTCTAGTAAAATGTGCCAAAAGGCATACTAAAGAGGAACTATCGAAACTAAGGGAAGAAACAGAAAAACATAAGGATGAGACCTTAGTAAAAGAATTTATAGAAGCATTGGTGATCTGACTAACGAAATATGAGAATGAAATTAAATTGAAATTAAGACTGAAGTTCCCCAAGGACAAGAAACACTATATAGAAGGTTGCCAAAAATACACCTTACCTACAAATGAGTTAAGCACCATTCAAGCTCATAGAAAACAGGAATTATTTGTCCCAAATTTTGTTGTCAGTTCGGAGCATGTAGTGGTGTGTCGAGCAAATAATGGACTTATTTTTTTTTAAGAGTTAGGACTTCTAAAACAGAAACAAGACCACCCACTAAGAGGCAGGCCAAAGAGAAAAGGCAGAAGAGATAAAAAAAAATATTCACAAGATGAGAAGAGGTGGCAAGGGACAAAGTAGAGCACGACCAAGCATACCAAGAAAAAGGAATGAATCCAAAATCAATGGAAGAGAATAAAGGAATAAAGTCATTCTATCCAAACATGTATTAACTTCTACTGAATCATCTGTATTTATGCTTGGGCTTATCATTTTGCCCTGATGAACGAGTTACTTACCTTCGGTAACGATGTATCTGGTAGAGACATTGTCTAGCAGCAGATTCCTTAACTTAGAATATCCCCAGGCGTCAGACTGGATCCGGAAAACTTTTCCTGCAGCAGCACCTCTGCGCTCCGGGGGGCGGCGCCGTTCGGCTCTGCCCTGATGTTGTCCCCGGACATGACATCAGTGGAGCCATATATGCCCCTCCCTGTGCGCTGACGTCAGTTTTCGTCGGAGAAACTTTTCCGCATTAGAATGCGGAGCCAGTACCAAAAAACTGTGAGAATGAGGGAACAATGTACAATATGATGAAAAAATTGAAGAAATTGACAGGCGAGATAGAGCAGAGCTCCGAAAAGCCATCCTGCAAAAGCGAACGTGCAATGAATGTGAAAGGAAGACAAGAATGTGGAAAACAGCCTGGCAGAGATTAGAATGCCGCATCCAGAATGGAAAAACGTGAAGTTGAACAAGTGTGGAACCGAGGAGTAAAGAAAGTACACCATAAGACGTCACCAGAAAGAGATGTCCCAATCCAAATTAAAAAACCCCAGAAATGTACAGAACCACAGATCTGAAGTAAAATGGCGCAGGGGTGGGAAAGATCCTGAGGCAATGGAGAAGGGGAGAGAGGGAAGGTGGGAAAAATCCGGAAATGTATGCCACACCGTACAGTTCAGCCTGATGGTTTGGAAGAACACATGATGCATGAACACACCGCTTGCTCCTGAGGAGGCGCGGACTGGATTTGAGAAACAGAATGAAGCAGTCTGTGTTAGAGTGAAGAGAGTACAACACTGTTCAAAAGGGCAAGCCACCTTAAGGGAGGCGAGTATAGAAGGCCCCAACCTGAAAAGGTCCTCGCAGAGCGGGGAGAACGGGTGGGCGTTAAGGAATCTGCGGCTAGACAATGTCTCTACCAGATACATCGCTACCGAAGGTAAGTAACTCGTTCATCTGATAGAGATGTCTAGCTGCAGATTCCTTAACTTAGAATAGATACCAAAGCCATACCCACAGAGGAGGAGGGTCTGCGACTGAATCCCATGAAGTTCTAGAAAGAAGTTAGCGGTCCAAGGGAAGCCGACTCGACGCCGGAGCCGACGTCAATCGGCGCCGTAGTGGAGTCGCCAGGATGCCGACAACCTCCCTGAAGAGAGTACAAGGCGCCCGCGCCGAGCCTTTGGCAGTACCCGGCGCCGAGCTCGGTGTCGCCGAGGCCCACGCCGCTGAGGCCCGCGCCGAGACGTCGGCACAGGGAGCCCTACAGGGCTAACGCTGAACGACGGGGAGGGCCGTGCTCAGGGGCCTGGCTTGTCGGCGTCGCATCGGCTCCGGAATCGGAGTCGACGCACACAGCCGGTGCCGGGGAAACGTCCACAGACGATGACCCGGCCACAGTGCCTGCTACCTCTGTGGGGTCCGACGCACCAGGGAGAGGGGGCGACTGAAAACAACCCTGGAGTGCCTTAGAATAGGCCTCCATTTGGGCACATGTTGCCCCAACACCCGGAAAGGGTGATACGGAGGATGCCGAACGCCTTTAACCAGCTCATTACGAGAGGAATGGCCTGTAGCGGTACGGGTGGAAGAAGATCTCCGTAAGTGACGCCTGTGCTTACGCTTACCTGGTGTCACACGGTGGTCGCGGGAGCGACCTCGGGAACGAGCCTGATCCTGAGAAGAGCGGCAACAGGAGGGAGCTGGACCGGACAGCCGTGCGGCCAGCAATTTCATGCGTCGCTCCCTCAAGGACTTTGGCTTCATCTGTTGACATGCGTCACAGTCCTTGAAGTCGTGGTGCATGCCGAGGTACCACATACGTATGAAGTGCAGGTACGCGCACAGGCTTCACAAGCTTTAAAGCCAGGTGTTGCACACTGTCCCCCCACAACCCCCGACACACACAGCATCGAGAAGGCCCAAAAACCAGGCCAAGGAACTGCTGGTTTTCCAGGATCGGCGTTCGAACGCAGAAAAGAAGAAAACTGACGTCAGTGCGCCGGGAGCGGCATATATGGCTCCACTGACGTCATGTCCGGGGACAACGTCAGGGCGGAGCCGGACAGCGTCGCCCCCGGCGCGCAGAGGTGCTGTTGCAGGAAAAGTTTTCCGGATCCAGTCTGACGCCTGGGGATATTCTAAGTTAAGGAATCTGCAGCTAGACGTCTCTTATCAGATATTGATTTTGACCATCCTAAATCTAGAATTGACTAACTTTTTGTACATTCATAAATAGAAATTGTTGAAAATGTATAAAATATGGAGAAGGGGGAGTGAGCTGGAACCAAGATGCACCAATTGAAGTCTAAACTTAATCCCAACATACCAAATGATCATGAAATGACCATTAGCTGCTTGAAATGACAAAGGAAATGTAGAAGCAACATGAATAAAAATCTCAATAGGGAACATTGAAGAGCCCTAGATAGTCCAATGAACGATCCCAAACCCTTAGCTAAGTGGGGAATGTTGTCTTAACGGATATTGACAAGTCTAGGTCAGAGACGTCTAGACAACTGTCCAATTCTACCTGCTTTGAGAACATCACAATTAATGACATTAAGAAGGCCATTAGTGAACATCATGAACTTTTTTGGGAATGGAGAGAGCCCCGACTACACCTTTTCGAAAACTGATAACCAAGGGATCTATGCTTATTTTCGAAGATTCATTAACATGTAACCAACCTCAGGAAAAAACTTTTTTCCCTCTAATGGTTGGCTTCTAGAAAATACAATTTTATAGGTTATTCACTTTTTACACCCACATGCCAGGGTTTTCTCATCGTGCTGCAGGGACAATTCTGACAAAAAATCATGACATCACATGGGAAGCTATCTAAATCATGATTACATTAGACATGAATTCCAAACACACCTGTATAAAACAAGAAATGGGGGATCACACATGTATACTTTTTCTTAGAGGCAAACCACTTACATTATTCGATCACACTAACATGTTACAATCCGTGATGAATTTTTGCCTCAAACTAAATATATTTAGCTAGCTTCCCCCAGATTCGTAAATCTTTTTACAGGCTGGTGGGATGAGGAGGTGATGTAGATGGAGGCAAATGAACAGTTCACATACCATATACCTCTAAGCGCAAGATACACTGATGATCATTTCTTGAAATGGAATGGTACCACTGAAGTGGGAGGGATATGTATTGGCACCTTACAAAATAGTGATCTTATTTAGACTTTTTTCAATAAAGAAAGGAAGCGGTTTAACATCTTGACATTTTCCTGGAAAGTAAGCATCATCAAATTCTGCCGAAACTACATAGAAAAGAAACAGTGGGTAACAACATGGTACAAGCACACAGACGCCACCCACCCAATCTGAAGTACAGGGATGTGGAATTCCTATAGCCTGACGCCCAGGACATATTGTTTGGGGTCAAGGGCAACACGTTTTCATGTGTATTTTGTCCTTGGGACAAGTTTGCCCAACCCCCTGCGGCACAAACCCTTTAACTGCCAGTTTGCAGTACCACATTATGGATCAGGGAAGGGCACTGTCTGCAGTTAAGGTAATATGTTTGTCCATATGTGAATGCTGTTCAAACTTGTATTTATGGTTCATTAATGTAAAGCCTTTATGATTAAGGGTGAGTGCTCTCAGTAAATGTTGTAGGCTCTGACTGCACTACTGACAGTGGTTTCAGTATAAAAATGTGTAAAAACGTTTTCAAAGTTAAGTAATATGAGGCTCAGTATAATGCTCCCAAGAATGCTCTCTGATTTGATGCAAATATTTGCAGACGCTTGAAAGCAAGATTGATTATTCTTCGCTTTAAAAAAAAAATGTTCATATAGAAATGAAATCAGGAAAAGCATTTTTTAGCTTAACTACTGTAAAATTTCAGGTACCATTTCTTGCATCATTTAGTAACATTTGTTGATGCATGCTGGTATTTCCCAAAAATATTCAGAATGGAAAATGAGTTTAACCAGTTTCAATAAGATTATGGGAAACAAAAATAAACAAGCATTGGCAAGGCCAGTAGGTCTGAAATCGGTGGTCAGCTTTAGTTTTGTCAATATGTGACTTGTATTGGCATGGTTTTTGTAAAACCTTATTGGTGTGGGAGCTGCCGGGCCCTCACCATTATAATAAACATTGGCAAAAGCAAAAATAGTTTTTTGGTCTCAAAAAGCACACAAAACCACAGTAGTTACTGGCACTGAACAAAACTACTTTGTGTGCCGATATGCTCCTTGTGAAAGAGCAGAATGCGGTCAGTCACAGTGAAGCCAGCCGTAACAGAGAGAGAGAGAGAGAGCGACACAGAATTTAATAAACACAAAAGGTCACGGTCAACACCAGACCAAATTAGGGGCCGAATTATAAAAGAAACTCTAAAAAGTGCACCCATGGTATATGTCCTTGCATTTAGTGCAGCTATACAGCTTTCCTGAATTCCCAAGAAGTTACAGAAGTAGGACAGGAAATAGTATTCCTAGAAAATATTTGTGAACTGCATTTTAGCATGAGCAAATGTGCATGTGTAGATTTGCTCATGCAAAAATCTGAGTGTTTGTTAGTTCACTTTCCTCCAACCACTTTTTTCCCCAACTCTGAAAGAAAGTTTTCGTCTGCCATTGTCAGGAGTAGATTTCCAACATTTCTCAGTATGGGAAAAGATTAGAGAAGAGTTGTTGAAGACCCTTAAAACATGCAAGTAAGTAGGTTTGCACAGACTCAAAAGGACATTCTAACCCTGGAACTATTGCTTACCACTACCTTGAGCCCCAGTATGTAGATCTGCAGAAACGTGGCAACATAAGGGAATTGCAAGTATTCAAACACTACTATGGTATGAGCCCTGGCATAATCATAGAGGCTACATGAGAAATCTTATATAATGAGATTGCTGCCATAATTTGTCACTGCACCACATGGCACCAACGGGGCATGTGGGTTTTGTTACAGGACAAGTAGATTTATGAAGCCACCTGCCCCATGGACAAGTAAATATTTTATTAAATTCCACACCCCTGGAAGTACCTCATTCAATCAGAAACTCCTGAACAAACGTAACTGCAATAACACCAGCCGCTATTTAAAAGAGGAATAGCTCAACTTACAAAGATTCATGGAAAGTAGATATGGTGAAAAACAGTAGAGAGAAAGGAATATGCTACTTACCAGTATGCATCTGTTCTTGGCATGTAGAGCTGCAGATCTACACACTTTTGCATAGATCGCCATCTGGTGTTGGGCCCGGATGTTTGCTGTTTGTTTTTCCTCTTGGAAAGTCTTTGGTAGTCACGAGGTTGGTGACTCCTCCCTTGGATCGTATTGCGCATGGGCTTCGGCTCCATCCTCAGATTGTTTTTCGCCAACATGGAAAGATGGAGCGTAGTAATAACAGTGAAGAAACCCATGTGTGTTGTACCTAAATAAGATAGACTGGAACAGATACAGGAAGCCGGGGAGGCGGGTGGGCGTGTGTAGATCTGCAGCTCTACATGCCAAGAACAGATGCATACTGGTAAGTAGCATATTCCCTTCGAGGCACATGAGCTGCTGATTACACACTTTTGCATAGACTATATAGCAGTTCCCAACCTTAGCGGCGACCACCGGTATCTGTTGCAGTGGTTTGAAATAGTGTTTTTAGTACAGCCCGGCCCACACTAGCTTGTTGCTTGGTTTGCACATCTACACAGTAATGTTTAGTGAAAGTGTGCGGTGTTGACCATGTAGCTGCTTTGCAGATATCATCTAATGGGATGTTCCCTAGAAAAGCCATAGAAGCCCCTATCTTTCGTGTAGAGTGGGATTTAGGGGGAACAGATAGCGTTCGTTTTGCTTTGTGGTAGCAAATCTGGATGCATTTTACAATCCACCTAGCTATCCCTGATTTTGAGACAAATAGTTGTTTGGTCTTTCTGAAAGGTTGTGTTCTTTGGATATAGTAAAGTAAGGCTCGTTTGACATCTAGCGTGTGTAGAGCCCTCTCTGCAACAGTTTGAGGTTGCGAGAAAAATACCGGTAATTCTACAGATTGGTTTAGATGAAAAGGGGAAATGACTTTAGGTAGGAATTTTGGGTTGGTACGGAGAACAACCTTGTTCTGGTGCATTTGGAGAAAAGGTTCTTGTATGGTAAGTGCTTGTATCTCACTGACCCTTCTAAGGGAAGTGATGGCTACAAGAAAAGCTGTTTTCCATGTGAGAAATTGCAGTTCACATTTATGCAAAGGTTCGAATGGCGGTCCCATTAGCCTTGTGAGAACTATATTTAAGTTCCACAAAGGTGAGGGTGGTACTCTGGGGGGAATTGTTCGTTTTAGGCCTTCCATGAAGGCTTTAATGGCAGGCACTCTGAAAAGTGATAGGTGCTGCCTGTTTTGTAGGTAAGCGGCAATTGCTGCGAGGTGTAGCCGAATGGATGTATATGCTAGGTTACACCTTTGCAGATGGAGTAAGTAGCATATGATGTGTTGTATAGACACGTGTAGAGGATTGATTGTGTTGTTATGGCAATAAACAACAAATGTTTTCCAATTGGCAGCGTAGCAGGCTCTAGTGGTAGGGCGTCTAGCTTCTCTGATGACGTTCATACAGTCAGGGGGAAGGTTAAGGTATCCGAATTCTAGGATCTCAGGAGCCAGATCGCAAGCTTGAGCTGAGCTGGGTCTGGTGCCTGATCTCTCCATGGTTCTGGGTTAGGAGGCATGGTGAGAGGTGTAGCTTTTGGTGTGGTACTACCGAGAGTTCCAGCAGTGTGGTGTACCACGGTTGTCTGGCCCATGTTGGAGCTACTAGGATCAGTGTGAGGGAATGCTGTTGTAGCTTTCGCACCACTAATGGAATTAGTGGGAGAGGTGGAAAGGCGTACGCAAATTTGTCTGACCAGTTCATCCATATCGCATTGCCTTTGGACAATGGGTGTGGGTATCTGACGGCGAAGCTTGGGCATTTTTTGTTTTCGTGGGTGGCAAAGATGTCTATCTGTGGATGCCCCCACATTTGAAAGAACGGGTGAAGAACCTGCGGGTGAAGTTCCCACTCGTGGATCTGCTGCGTCTGTCTGCTGAGCAGATCTGCCATGGTGTTTTGGACTCCTGGTACATGCTGGGCCAGGAGAAAGATCTTGTGTGGAATTGCCCATCTCCATATGCTCTGTACTAGTTGAGAGAGCTGTGGACAGTGTGCGCCACCTTGTTTTTTAATGTAATACATGGCCGTCATGTTGTCTGTGCGAATGAGGACTGCCTTGCCTAAAATCTGTGTTTGAAAGGATTTTAGGGCTAGAAAGATTGCCAGTAACTCCAGATGGTTGATATGGAGTAACTTTAGTTGCGGCGTCCATGTGCCCTGCACTGTGAGGTGTAATAGATGAGCTCCCCAGCAGGAGAGCGATGCGTCTGTTAGTATTATTTGTGGAACCGGGTCCAGGAACGGTCAACCTCTGGAAATGTTTGTGGTGTTCCACCACTGCAGAGAGCGATGGGTGCGACCGTCTACCAACACCAGATCTGTCAGTTGCCCCTGGGCCTGGTTCCATTGGCGCGCTAAGCACTCTTGGAGTGGACGCATCTGGAGTCTTGCATGAGGCACTATGTAAATGCAAGAGGCCATCATCCCTATCAGTTGCATAAACACTCTTGCTGGAAGGGAGTGTTGAGGTATGAATCTTTGACGCAAAGCCTGAATGCTTGCAATCCTGGCCGGATTGGGGTAGGTTATGGCTTTTGAGGTGCCTATGGTGGCACCGAGGTATTGCTTTATGTGGGATGGTGTTAGCTGGGACTTTTGGTGGTTCACCGTGAAGCCTAGCTGGTGAAGTAGTTGGATTGTAGTGGCGGTGTGGTGTACACATTGGTTGCAGGACGTGGCTTTTATTAGCCAGTCGTCCAAATATGGGAAGACGTGAACGTGCTGTCTTCTGAGGTGTGCCGCCACTACCGCTAGGCACTTGGTGAATACCCTTGGTGCTGTTGTGACCCCGAATGGGAGCACCTTGAACTGGTAGTGTTGCCCGTCCACTACAAATCTGAGGTACTTTCTGTGAGCATTGTGTACCAGAATGTGAAAGTATGCGTCTTTCAAGTCCAGTGTGGTGAGGAAGTCGTTCTGGGAGAGGAGCGGAAGCACCTGCTGAAGCGTTACCATGTGAAAATGGTCTGAATGTATGTATGTGTTTAGGGGCCGGAGATCTTGAATAGACGGTAGAGTCTCGTCCCTTTTTGGTATTAGAAAATATAGGGAGTAGACCCCTAAATTTTGCCGATTGGCGGGAACTTGTTCTATTGCCTATTTTTGTAGGAGGGAGATTACCTCCTGTTTTAGTAATGTGGAATGTTCTTGTGACATTGGGTGTTGCCTGGGTGGAATGTTTGGGGGGGTAGATGTCAATTCTAGGCAGTACCCTGAGCGAATAATTTGGGTCACCCATTTGTCTGAGGTGATGGTCTCCCAGACCTGAAGGAAATTTTGTAGTCTGCCCCCGACCGGAGTGGGATGGTCTGGAGGGAGCGGGGGGAAGTCATTGGGTAGGCGGTGTGGCAGAGCGGGTGGTATTTTTTTGCCTCTGCCTTCATTGTTATTTCCCCTATAGCCACCTCTTTGATAACCCCTTGTGAAGGTGGACTGTGTAGGGGATTTGTAGGAAGTGGACGCGCTATCTGAGGAGTAGCCTCTAGCCGTACTCCGAAAGGAAGAGCGGCGAAAAGAGCGCCTAGGAGGGTGTGACTGCAGGGCTCCCATAGATTTCGCCATATCAGTGTCCTTCTTCATTTTCTCGAGGGCCTCATCTACTTTTGGGCCGAATAGGTGTTCTTGGTCAAAGGGATGATTTAGGATGGTGGCCTGTACCTCCGGTTTGAAACCTGATATTCTCAGCCGAGCATGGCGACGGAGGAGGACGCTAGTGTGAATGGCCCTGGAGGCTGTGTCTGCTGCATCTAAGGCACAGCGTATGGAGGGGTTAGTTATTATCTTACCCTCTTGAATTAATTCATTGGCCCTATTTTTGTATCTTTCTGGGAGGTGGTGCATTATGGTTTCTAATTCATCATAATGTGCCCTATCGTATCTGGCCAATAGCACTTGGGTGTTGGCGATACGCCATATATTGGCTGCCTGTGACGTAGTACGCTTTCCTGACGCATCCAGTAGCTTTGACTCTTTGTCAGGTGGCGGTGCTTCGCCTGACGCCTGGGAGTTTGACCTCTTCCGTGCAGTGGAAACCACTAGGGAATCTAGTGGCGCAGGCCCTTTGATATAGGCAGGATCTATGGGGGCAGCTTTGTACTTTTTTTCTATGCGTGGGTTAATGACCCTAGCCCTGACTGGGTCCTTAAAAACCTCTGGCACATGTTTTACCACCCCCTTGAGCATAGGTAGTATGGAGGTAGACCTATGTGCGGTATCAAAGGTGTCGAGGAGGAAATCCTCCTCTACTGGGTCAGTGTGTAACTCTACCCCGTGATAATGTGCCGCCCTCTGAAGTAGGTGGTGGAAACCTAATGAGTCTTCCGGTGGAGATGGCCTGGAAGGTAAAGGTCATCTTGTGGGACGTCTGGAATATCTGGATTATTGTAGTTGTCCCATGGGTCTGGGGATCCTGTAGGGGTGGGGTCTTGGGGCACATCCCCTGGATCGTAATATGGGTCCCCCTGATCATCATCGTCTGGAGACGGAGTCGGAGAGCGATGAGGTGGGGGTGGAAAAGGCGGAGGGGGCGGAGGTGGAGAGGGTGGAGGAGGTGGGGAAGGCATTCTGAAAGGGGAGGTAACAGAGTCCTTCCTCTTTGGAGGTGGAGGCGGAGCCGGTTTGTCCAAATGTCTCTTTTTGGAAGAGAGTGCCAAATGTCCAGTTTTTGGATCCTTGGTAAGAGTTTTTTGCAAGGGATCCGGTGTAAACAGTTCCTGTGACAATGTTTGTTCCGTCGGTGCCGAAGTTTTTGGGGCCGATGACTTTTTAGGCTTGTCCGTGCCGTGCTTAGTACTGGGCTTTGGAACCTCCGTTTTCTTGGTCGGTGCCGAGGTGGGCTTCGGCGTGGAAGTGTCGGTGCCGAGGGCCTTATGGGGTTTGGTCGGTACAGAAGATGGCGTCGGTACTGAAGGCTGGGTTTCGACACCGAGGAGGTAGAAGCCGGTTTCTTTTTCGGTGCCAAAGTGTGTTTCTCGGCACCGATGGAGGGCTGGCTCGAGCCCGAGCCGCCGGAAGGCTTATTTGGCTTCTTCACCGGGCCCGAAGGTGGGGTGTGTGAAGCAGTGTCTCTGGTCTTGCCTAGGCCCGGAGGCGAAGACGTGACCGAAGCCTTTTTGGGTGTGGGCGCGGGTGTGGGAGGGGGTATAGTACTCACGACCCTCTGCGCCGGGGTGAGTCCTCCACATCTGAGTCGTCTGCTTCGGAAGCACTGACGAGGTCCTCTTCGGTGTGCTGCTGTCCCGGATCTTCGACGTCGTCCCCGAAGATGTCGACTGGAACAGAGGTCGAGGAGTGCGCCATGTTTCGTCTGGCTCTTCAATCTCGAATAGTCTTTTTCGATCTGAAAGACTTACAGGCCGGACAGTCTCGAGCCTCGTGTTCAGGGGAGAGGCAGAGGTTACACACCTCATGAAGATAGGTGTGGGGAAATTTGGACCCATATCGAAGGCACTTCTTGAAAGGAGTTCTTTCCATCAGCCGGGACCGGAGCTTGGGTAGGCCCGAAGGCCGCCGTCGACGACTGGAATCGAAGATGTGTCGATTGAGAAGGTGATTCAGGAGATCTGGATCTTAACAATACCGCGATAAGCGAGGAGTCCGCTTCGATCGTCGAACTGGAAATGTTCGGAACCGGAGCGCGAAGATTACATCAGAGCCCGATGGCGGAAAAAAACAATCTGAGGATGGAGCCGAAGCCCATGCGCAATACGATCCAAGGGAGGAGTCACCGACCTCGTGACTTCCAAAGACTTTCCAAGAGGAAAAACAAACTGC
Source organism: Triturus cristatus (assembly GCF_964204655.1). NCBI lineage: Eukaryota > Metazoa > Chordata > Amphibia > Caudata > Salamandridae > Triturus > Triturus cristatus. The sequence continues at coordinate 502,694,761 of NC_140585.1, forward strand.
AAACATCCGGGCCCAACACCAGATGGCGATCTATGCAAAAGTGTGTAATCTGCAGCTCATATGCCTCGAACATTGTGTTTCAGAGGAAATTTGATGAGAAAAAAAGAAAATGATTAAATCCGATTAATGCACAAGTTACTACTTTTGTAACGATATATCTGTATGAGACATTAGTTAGTGATAGATTCCTTACCTTAGAATATCCTCAACTTCAGACTAGATCCGGAAACTTTTCTCTAGCAGTACCCCTGCGCGTCAGTAGGTGGTGTCGTGCGGCTCCGCGTCCGTCACTGGAGTCGTAAGCGCTGAGATGACGTCACAGCGACTACTTAGGTGCCACCCATACGCGCTGACGTCAGTTCTGTACACGACTTTCCGTGGCAGGAACGCAGAGCCATGCAAGAAACTGACAGGTGCCATGAAACTAGGGCCCTACAAAGGGGGGGATGACCTTAACCCAAGAAATCAGTTCGCAGAACGGGGAGGATGGGTGGGGCGGTAAGGAATCTATAACTAACTAATGTCTCTTACAGATATATCGTTACACAAGTAGTAACTTGTGCATCTGAAAGAGACACGTTAGTGATGGAGTCCTTACCTTAGAATAGATACCCCAGCAAAACCAACCCCGGTTGCGGGTCTACAAAAGGATTACACCAGAAAGTCACGGAGAACAGAACGGCCAAAGAAGTCATCTCTCTGGACCTGACTGTCAAGGCAGTAATGCTTGGTAAACGTGTGCAGCGAGGCCCACGTAGCTGCCTGACAAATGTCCTGCAAGGCAGTGGTGGCTGCAGTTGCCCTGGTCGAATGGGCACGCAGCCCCACAGGAGGCTCCTTCTTAGCCAAGGAGTAACATGCTTTGATGCACAGAACTGTTCCCATGAGGCACAGGGTCAAGACTGATTTGCATATGGCTGGGTCCAAACTGGAATGGCATGGTGAGCAAAAAAACGATGGATTTAGGCCCAGATCTCTATACTGGGGTGAATGTATGACATTGTTCTGCATTCTGTCCATCAACTGTTGTTTTTGCATTTGTCACCCCGAGTGGGACGGGTATGCTAAGATGTGAGTCCCGTGCTCTCCATGACACTGGAATCAAGCTATCCTGGCTGAAGAGGGGTGAAACCCCGAAACTGGTCCTAGGATGCTTGGTTCCAGTCCAGGGAGGACCTGGCTTGGCAATTCGGGCTGGACTGTTCCCATGAGGCACAGGGTCAAGACTGATTTGCATATGGCTGGGTTCAAACTGGAATGGCATGGTGAGCACAAAAACGATGGATTTAGGCCCAGATCTCTGTACTGGGGTGAATGTATGACATTGTTCTGTATTCTGTCCATCAACTGTTGTTTTGCATTGATGCACAGAACGACCCACCGCAAGATTGTCCGTTTGTGCACAGCCCGACCTCTTTTGGCGCCCACGTAGCCAACAAAGAGCTGGTCATCGGGGCGTGGCCAGGCGCCGACGGAGATGGCCGCCTAGTCCGTGAGCTCCGTTGAGCTACCTGTGCTGCCCGCATAATCCGCTTCAATATCCGCCCTGCAGGCACCGGAGCAGCCGCGCGGCCTTCCTGAAGGGGGGCGCGCTCGGCAGAGGTCAGCGGGAGCGCCCGGCGACGGAGGGGGCGATCAGTGGCCGCATCGCCTGGTGAGGCGCCGGCATCTGCGACCGGCTGGAGCCTGAGACCCGGGCCGGCCGTAACTTGAGGTCCCGACTTGGGGCCTGTCTCGCCTGCGGAGCCGCGGCTGGATCGCGCCTGCGGGAGGCGGCCGGACTGCCGTGAGAGGGCGTGAGGCCTGGATACTGTGCTGCAGAGGGGCCGAGCCTGCAGAGATCCGGAGGGGGAGGCTGCCTCCGCGGCGCTGGGCACCGGAGGCACGTGGCAGGCCCGACGCTTGACCGGGGGCCGGACTGGGAGCGGCGAGGAGAGTGCCGTGGCCCTGACGCTCGGGCCCTGCAATGCTTCGAGACAGTGTGACCAAGCTGCGACAGAGGCAGAGACAGTAGGGTCGCTGCGGGGGTGAGGTGTATTGGTCCCCACGAACGAGGAGCCCACGCCCGGCCCGGGACGAGAGTGAGCAGGCCCTGGCACACGAACTCGGTGGGCAGCTGCGACCCTGAGAATAAGGCTGCCGGGGAGGCGCCGACCGGTGGCAGAGACCTGCTTTGGGTGAGGCGTGACTGGAACAGCCATCCCGCAATCGAGCGCCCACCATTTGGGGGCCCCGGAGAGTGACTCACGCCGGAGGTTGGCGCGCACGGAGGGCGCGAGTGGCCGACGCTTGTAGCAGGGAGACGACTGTTGGTCGGATCACGAGTGCGACGCAGGCCGTGGAAGAGGCGACGGCGCGCACACCCGGGCGACAGGGGGACACACCACGAGGCCCGGGGCCCTGGCTTGCGCCCGGACTGGGGCACGTCTTTGACGGAGCGACGAGGTACTGTTGCCATGCGCCCCAAGGCAGGGAAACCCTCGTAAACTAACAAGCTGGACAAGTATACAGTGCCCGCTGGTCAGGCCCTCCCCGGGGCGACGGCGGATCCCATGGCGGAGAAAGCGGAACCCTCCCTGACTTCCATCATGGCCGCCATCCAGACGCTGGGAACGAACCTGGAGACCAAAATGGACAAGATCTCGATCGAGGTCAACCTACTGCGCACGGATCTTGGAAAGACTACAGAGCGGTCGAAAGCCAACGAGACGGACATTAAGGCCCTGCAGGCAGCTGAGAAGCGACTGGAGGGCCGCATCAATGAGCTAGTCTCTCAACACCGCCAAATGGCTCTGCGGCTCGAGGACCAAGAAGGGAGGGCGAGGCGAAGTAACATCCGTGTCGTGGGTGTGCCGGAGGGAATGGAGGAGGGCAGTGTGGAGCTCTTCCTCGAGGACCTCATCCTCCACCACTTGAAGCCCGGAAGGCTTTCGAAGCTCTTCATGATAGAGCGTGCTCATCGGGCCCCGATCCCTAAGCCGCGGCCGGGGGCCCCACCGAGGACAATCATCGCGAAGATCCTGAACTACCGAGACCGGGACGCCATCCTGCAGGAGGCCAGACGGAAAGGGGATCTCCAACGCGAGGGGGCCACCATCAGATTCTTCCCTGACTTCACGCTCCGGGTACAGCAGGAGCTCGTTCCTGGGCGTCAAGGCGGCGCTCAGGGCGCGAGGGATTAAATACATGATGTTCTTCCCCACTAAACTGAAGATTATCACAGAGGGCAAGTCGCACTTCTTCACCTCTCTCCGGAGGCGGTCCAGGAGTGGCTGGACGCGGCCCCGGCGGAGGTGGACGCGACCAGGACCGCCGGCCCCGGGTGGTGGAAACTTCCCCTGGATCATTAGAGACCGGAGTGGGGAGAGCGGAACAGAGCCAGGGGTCGTGGCGGTCCAGATCGAACAGTCCACGATGGGACTCCCCCCCCGGACACGACGCAGCGCTGAACATTCTGACCACGGCGGCAGGCCGCAACGAACAGTAAAGTATGTGACCAGAACTGGGGACCTGGAAGGGTGGCAGGGAGGTGGGATGGATGGGAATCCCTTCCCCTCCCCCTCTCTTTAGTGCCTTTCAATGACATTGAGCTGATACCTAAAATTGCCTTGCACATTTCATGGTGTTTTACTGCGGGCAGCATAGTGTGGGCGGCGGCTAGAGTTGGCGCCGGCCTCAGTTTTTTCTTTTTTTCCCCTAACAGAGTTTTCCGGGGAGGGTGGCTACTCTCTCCGGGTTGGGCTGGGTGGACAGGCGCTCTGCTAATTGGGGTAGTGGGTAGTTTCAGGCCCGCAGAGCAGGGGGCAGGGAGGGGGGTGGGGGGTTTTGTTTGGGGGACGGTTCTAGGGGCTGCAGGGGAGTTATGGCTAACGCCAGAAGTTGGGCCTCTTGAGTGGGCCTTAATCGTGATGTTTACAGCAGAAGGTTGCGGGGGGGGGGGGGTGGGTGGGAGGGGTTTGACGTTGTAGGGTTGTTATGGTCACACATTGCTAGTTGCTGGGGGACGGCGGACAGCGCCGGGGCCCGGGGACGGGCGGAGATCCTCTGTAGGGACTATGGCTAGTAGTGGAGGGGAGGGCCTTAGGCTCCTTAGTTGGAATGTCAATGGGCTGGGGGATGGGCTCAAGCGTACTATTGTTATGCAGTTTATCAAACGCCACCTTCCAGATGTAGTGCTTCTACAGGAAACGCATTTGATGGGAAACACGTGTCAGGCCCTCAATAGATTTGGATATACCCTAGCGGTGCACTCCGGCTTCACCTCTGGCTCGAGGGGAGTGGGGATCCTGCTGCGACGCTCCCTGCCCTTCCAAATTGACCGCACGGAAATAGACTCCCTGGGACGATTCGCGGGTTTGTTGGGGAGGTGGGCGGGTCGGCGGGTCAACTTCGTGTCCACATATATTCCCCCCGGCTTGCAGACGCTGGCATACGCAGACCTGGGTAAGCTTCTGCTCTCCTTCCCCGACGGACAGTTGATGGTTGGGGGGGGGACTTTAACGCGGTGGCCTCAGGCACACTGGACAGGCACCCGCCTAGGGTGACCCCCCCGGGGCAGGGGTGGTTGGCGGATTTCCTCGAGGCCTTCGGGCTTACGGACGCCTGGCGGCTGATGCACCCTGAGAGTAGACACTTCACCTTCCACTCGGGTCCGCATCGTTCTTTCTCTCGGCTGGACTATGTCCTGACCTCCCTGCTGCCGGATATGCACATCCGGGAGGCCTCGCTCCTGGCACGGGGCATCTCTGACCATTCGCCAGTGTACGTGCGGGCGGAGCTAGGGGGTGGAAGGGAGGGATGTATTTTCCCCATACCCGCTTGGCGCCTACGGAGCGAGGACATGCGAAGAGAGCTGACTAGCTCCATTGAGCGGTACTTTGAGCTCAACACTGGGTCGACGAGCTCGGCAGTCACCCTATGGGAGGCCTTCAAGGCGGTGCTGCGGGGGGAGGCCCGGTCGGCTATTACCGGCTGCCGTAAGGAACGAGAGGCGCAGGTCGCCTCGGCTGAGGCGGACCTGCGAGCGCTTGAAGAGGCCGCGTGTGAGGAGACGGAGCAGGGTGTACATCACCGGCTGCGTCTTAAAACCGCAGAATACAAGGAATTGGTAACACACGCGGCCCAGGCGGCCATTCAGCACAAGGTGGGCAGGATATACGACCAGGGAGACAAGGCAGGCAAACTTATCGCATGGTTGGAGAAAAAGCAGCGGGCAGTAACGGTGGTGCCGGAGATCAGGACGCGGGCGGGGGATACGGTAACGGAGCCCAGAGAGATTGTCGTGGAATTCGCGGAGCACTTCCGACGGGTATATAGTAGAGGGTCGGACCGTCCGGAGGGGGACTCAGACGACTTGCTGGCGGATATTCGTATGCCCAGCCTGTCAGATGCCGACCGCGAGGCTCTGGAAGCCCCTCTCACCGCGACCGAACTGGAGCGCTCGATTTTGGACCTCCGCCCGGGGAAGGCGCTGGGCCCCAACGGCCTGCCTATCGAGCTCTACAAGCTGAAGCCGGACGTCCTTGGCAGGCATCTCCTCCGAATGTTCGAGGAGAGTGTAGAGGCGGGGATACTGCCGCGTGACCAACGCGTGGCCACCATAGTGGCCATACCCAAGGAGGGGAGGCCCAGGGATGCCTGCTCCTCGTATAGGCCGATCTACTGAACGCAGAGCCGAAAATACTGGCCAAGTCTCTTGCGAATAGGCTCCACTCAGTTCTCCCCATGCTGGTCCACCCGAACCAATCCGGCTTCATGCCCCACCGTAACACGGCGCTCAATCTCCGCCGCCTGCACGGGGTACTGGGTAGGTGCCATACGATTCGGGAGGACGCGGTGGTGGTATCGCTTGATGCCACAATGGCATTCGATACACTCGAATGGCCCTACATGATGGCAGTACTCCGAAAGCTGGGTTTTGGACCGCGCTTCGCGGCATGGGTTCGACTCCTATACACGGAGCCACTGGCGCAGGTAGTGGTTAACGGCAGGGTGTCGGAGGTGTTTGGTCAGGAGAGGGGAACCAGGCAGGAGTGCCCGCTTTCCCCTCTCCTCTTCGCGCTTTCTCTCGAGCCGCTGGCGGCGTGGATCCGACAGGACAGATGCCTCACGGGGCTACGGTGGGCGGACGGATGGGAAGACAGAATATCCCTCTACGCTGATGATATCCTCCTTTATCTTTCCCACCCGCGGCGATCTATACTGGCGCTGATGGATATTCTTGTCAGCTTCGGGAAGAATTCTGGGTTGTGCATCAATTGGGCGAAATCCGTCCTTTATGTTCTGCACGGCGACCCCCCCAGACTGCCTGACACCTGTCCACTAGCAATCGCGGATGAAGGCTTCAGATACCTCGGAGTGTTTGTCACACTGGATAAAGCCCTCCGGTTTGAAAGGAATCTCATGCCGCCGCTGCAACGGTTCCAGCGTGACTCAGCCTCGTGGCAAAGGCTGCCGCTGTCGCTGCTGGGCGCGGCCCTCTTCAAAATTATGGCCCTCCCTAGGTTTCTGTATGCGCTCCAAAACCATCCGGACTTGGTGCCTGCCTCGTACTTTGCGGCGGTGGAGGCGGCACAGAGGGCCCTCCTATGGTTGGGAGCGCCCAGAATAGCGCTGCGGAAGCTCACCCTGGGGTGGTATGATGGGGGGATCGCTCTCCCGGATATCCGCAAGTACTACTGGGCCGCCCACCTGTCGGCAATAAACCAGGGGACATACTGCGACGGCAACGACCCGGGGTACGGGATGGACAGGTGGTTGCTCCCAGGGGGGGAACTACGACGTTGCGTTATACTCTAGACCGGGCAAGTTCCACCTCACGGGGCCAACGAAACACTCAGTTCAAATATGGCACACCGCGCACCGGGCGCTGGGGTGGGCTAACACACTTACACTGGCCACCCCCCTGTGGGCGTCAGAGAGATTGGGCAGCCTGAGGCACACGAAGGGGTTCCGTAACTGGGACCTCATTGGGATCTCCCGGGTGGGGGACCTTTGGGGGCCGGAGGGGGTCAGACCATTTGACTACCTCCAGGACACCTACGACATGGCGCAAACAGAATATTTCTGGTACCTCCAGGTCCGTCACTCCCTTCGAGCTAACATCCCTCCGGGGACCCGCCCTCCGCAGGCCTCCCCGCTTGAGGACAGGCTGTTGGACGGCCACATGCCAGAGCATGCCATCTCCCTCGCATACAAAAAACTGATTAATAACCCCCCCGACCCCCTAGACTCCCTGAAAGCGAAATGGGTGGCAGACGGGCTGGAGATTGATGATGAGGAGTGGATTACCGCGCTGGGGTCTCCTAGGGAGGTAGCGATATCAGCTAGACTCCGACTGGTGCAGTTAAAAATTTTGCACAGGGTATGTCTCCTGCACCAGGCTCCAGGCGATGGGGAGGGGAGGGACTGTGCTGTCGGGGGTGTGGAGAGAGAGGTTCCTTTTTTCATATTCTATGGGAGTGCCCGGGGGTACAGCGGTACTGGAGGCGAGTGGTGTCCTGTATGGGGGAGGTGTGGGAAACTGAGATACGCACGGAGGCTAAGAGATGCTTGCTGAACATTTGGGAACCCACGGACTTGTCCCAACGGGGGAGACTATGGGTCACACTGGGACAAATTGTTGCCAAAAGGAATATAGCCCGCCTCTGGGGGGCATCGACCCTGCCGAAATTGAGGGACTGGCAGAACGATATGGACTGGTGTATGCTACAGGAAAAGACGGTATACACGGCACGAGGGTGTCCCAGGAAATGGGAGGAGGTGTGGTCGCTCTGGAACGCATACCGGGGGGATATAGTTGAGCCGCCGCGGGCCCGCCTTTCGAAAGTGTTGACGCCATATAGGCTGCAGGCCGGTTCGGGCTGCTAGCCTGGTCTTTTGACTGTCCTCATAAGTTCCCGGTGCTGCGCCACCCGAGATGAACTGCATGAAAGAGACCTGTCTTGTGTGACCTGTTTTGTGTTTTTTTTTTTTTTTTTGCTGTCTCAAAATAATAAAAAGATTTACAAAAAAAAAAAAAAAAGAGCTGGTCATCCACCCGGAACTGCTGCGTACGCTTCAGATAGAATGCGAGCGCAAGTTTAGGGTCCAGACGGTGGAGCCTCTCCTCCTCCCTTGAAGGCTGCGGAAGCGGAAAGAAGGTGGGCAAAGTGATGGTCTGCCCTATGTCGAAGGGCGCGACCACCTTTGGCAAAAAAGGATGGGTCCGTAACACCACCTGTCCGGATGAACAGAAAGGAAAGGAGGTTTGGAAGAAAGAGCCTGGAGCTCACTCACTCTTCTGGCAGAGGTGATAGCTACCAGGAAAGCCGTCTTGAGAGTGAGAAGACGCAAAGGACAGTTATGAAGGGAGCGCACATCAGATATGTCAAGACAAGGTTTAAGTCCCACTGAGGCATTATGAACGGCACGGGAGGAAACGTGTGTGTAATGCCTTTCAGGAAACGGTTAACAACCAGGGACTTAAAAAGAGAAGGCTGATCTGGAAGCCGTAAAAAGGCTGAGATAGCCGAAAGATAACCTTTGATAGTGCCCAGAGCAGAGCCCTGCTGTGCCAAAGAAAGAAGGAACAGAAGGACTTCAGAAAGAGGGGCAGAAAGGGGATCCACAGCGTTCGCTGTGCACCATGCCACAAACTTGTTCCACCTGCAGGCGTATACCGTTTTAGTGGAGGGACGCCTGGCTGCCAGAATGACATCACAGATTTCGAGAGGAAGATCGAAAGCTGTCAACTGTCGCCGCTCAATCTCCACACATGGAGGTGGAGGCTGGACAGGTTCGGGTGGAGGACCGGCCCCTGGTGCTGCGACAGAAGATCCTCCCGGAGAGGCAGACAGATCGGGTGATCGATCGCCATGCGCAGTAGCTCAGGATATTCGTGCCCAATCCGAAGCCACAAGGATGACTTGGGCCCGGTCGCGCCAAATCTTCTTCAGCACCCTGGGCAGAAGTGGTATAGGCGGAAAGGCGTACAATAGACCGCAACTCCACTCTCGACGAAAAGTTTCGCCGCGCGAGCGCCGCCTTGGAAATTCCAACGCGCAGAACTGATGACATTGCGCGTTCACTTCGGTGGCGAATAGATCTAACCAAGGCTCTCCCCACTGCTGAAAGAGACCTTGCATCACGGCCGAGTTCAGACGCCATTCGTGATCCATCAAACACCGGCGGCTGAGTTCGTCCAGGTCTTGAACCACCAAGGTAATGCCCTGATGTTCCAGCCATGTCCAGAGGCGCAGAGCCTCCTGACATAGGGTCCAGGACCCCACCCCGCCCTGTTTGTTGCAAAACCACATGGCGGTGGTGTTGTCCGTGAACACCTGCACCACACTTCCCCAGACAGAGGGAAGGAATGCTTTCAGTGCAAGTCGGATTGCCCGAAGCTCCAACAGATTCATGTGGAGCCGGGACTCCGCCGGAGACCAGAGGCCTCTGATCTCTGCCTCTCCCAAGTGGCCTCCCCATCCCAGGAGGGACGCATCCGTCACCACTGTGTGCTCCGGTTGGGGAAGGGAGAGGGCTCTACCATTGACCCAATCGTGATTTGTGAGCCACCACTGCAACTGCTGTGCAGTGCCCTCCGAGATCTGGACATGATCGGACAGGTTGCCCTGATGTTGCACCCACTGGAACTTCAGGTCCCACTGCAGAACCCGCATATGCCATCTGGCATGTGTCACCAGCAGGATGCAATCAGGCCCAGAAGCCGGAGGGTCGTCCTGACTGAAACCCGGGACAGAGGCTGAAAAATCAGAATCACAGAATATCCCGGACTCGCTGCTCGGGAGGATAAACCCGAAACAGCGTCGAATCCAGAACCGCTCCAATGAAGGGGAGCTTCTGAGAGGGACTCAGGTGCGACTTCAGCAGGTTGATGGAGAACCCCAGCAAATGCAGGAGGTCGGCCGTAGTCTGGAGGTGGTTAACGACTGTCTGGGGCGAGCCCGCCTTCAACAACCAGTCGTCGAGGTAAGGGAAGACTGACACCACCGACCTGTGCAGGTGAGCTGCGACCACCGCCATCACGTTCGTGAACACCCGAGGGGCGTTGGTAAGGCCGAAGGGGAGCACGGTAAACTGAAAATGCTCCTGGCCTACCGTGAACCGCAGGTAACGCCGGTGGGCCAGCAGGGCGGGGATGTGAAAATAAGCGTCCTGCAAGTCCAACGCTACCATCCAGTCTCCAGGGTCGAGGGCAGCCAGGACCTGAGCCAGAGCCAGCATTTTGAACTTCCTACAGAGGAAGCGATTGATGTTCTGGAGGTCCAAGATGGGGGCGCAGGCCCCCTTTGTCCTTCTTGGGGACCAGAATGTAGTGGGAATAACAACCACTCCCTACTTCCGGCCCAGGAATGCACTCGATGGCCCCCTTGGCCAAGAGGGCTGTGACTTCCTGCTGGAGAAGCACCAAGTGATCCCCCGACATGCGGTGGCACCGAGGTGGCATGGCTGGAGGGGAGGACTGAAAGGGAAGTGAGTAACCCCTGCAGATGATCTGCAACACCCACTTGTCCGATGTGATATCGTGCCAGTGGGGGAGGTGGTGGCGGATCCTGCCACCCACCGGCGTGTGGTGCTCCACAAAGCTTGGATTAGGAAGGTTTGGAGGTAGAAGCGGCGGGGGCAGAGGTGGACTGACCCCCACGCTGATTCCCAGAGCCGCCCCTGCGGAAACCGCATCCGCGGCCGCGCTGAGGCTGGTTCTGCACAGTCTTGCTGAAGGAACGTGCCTGGGCGCCCCTGCCTTGGCCACGAAAGGAACGAAAACCAGGAGTGGCTGGGCTCTTCGTGGAAAGACCCAAGGACTTGGCCGTGGCTCGTGAGTCCTTAAACCGCTCTGGTGCACTGTCGGCCTTATCAACAAATAGGCGAGTGCCATCAAAGGGCATATCCATGAGAGAGCTCTGGACATTGGGCGAGAACCCAGTAGATCACAAGCAGGTGTGGCGACGCAGCGCCACAGTCGTAGAAATCGCCCTGCCCAACGAGTCAGCGGTGTCCAAACCACACCGAATGGCTTACTTTGCCACATCCTTACCCTCAGCAACCGCCTGGGCAAGTACAGCCTGGACCTCCTCAGGACGCTGAGGCAACACCTGAGCAACAGTATCCCACACCGCATGGGAATAGTGGCCCAATAAGCAGGCAGTGTTCACCGACCGCAGCCCAAAGCTGGCTGAAGAGAACAACCGCTTACCGAACTGTTCCAGCTTCTTAGAGTCCTTATCCGGCAGAGCCGTGGGAAAGGCACTCTGCTACGTCGAGGCTTGGATGACCAGACTCAGGTGTGGGGTGAGTGGTCAGAAACGTGGGGTCACCAGGCGCTGGTCAGTGACTCCTGGCGACATTCTTATCCACTGGGACCCCCGTGCCTGGTCGCGACCAAGTGCCCAACAGGACGTCGGTAAGGGCGTGATTGAAGGGAAGCAGGGGCTTCGATGAAGTAGACGTCATCTGGAGCACCTCGGTAAGAAGATCGAGGTTGAGGACCTCAGCAGCCCGACAGAGCACCATCGTGTAGGAAGCACCCTCCTCCATTGTAGGCGGGGGAGAGGCAAACCCTGGGTCAGAAGAGACATCGAGGTCGCCGGCGTCCTCCAGATCGTCCACCCAGTCCTCCCAGTCATTCTCCACCTCAGCTGCAGGAGGAACTGGCCGCGGCGGTAGAGCCGGAGCCAGAGAAGGGACAAACGGCGTCGGAAACGGCCCAATGCGGATCCCAGACAGGAACAAAATGGTCCTGGAACCGAAGGGCAGAACGAACGGCACCCACTGCGGTGCCGAAGGCGGCAGCGCCGGACCTCCTGGCGCCGGGGCCAGAGCCAACGGCGTAGGATCCTGTGGCGCTGAAGCTGGATCCGCCGGCGGTGCTGACGGGCCAACAGGATCTGGACACGGGACCGCAGGCCTGAAGGCGCACCGGCGGGAGCCCGAGGACTAAAAAGGCAGTCCATGGTGTCAAGAAACTCTTGCACCTGTTTGGGAGTCGCCGAAGGACCCGGGTAAGGCAGGTAAGGCCGTGGGACTCCCAGGCCCCAAGGGAGCCACAGGGGCAGAACAGCTGTCCCCCTCGTCCGCATCCGAGGACCGACGGGTGGACGTCGGAGAGCGAACACGCTTCTTCAACTTCTTTTTATGTCCTTGCTTACCGGAATCCGAGGGCGAAGACTTGGAGCCCGAGGAGCAACGACTGCGGCCCCGCGAGCAGTCCCAGGAACGGTCCCTGTACCTGGAGCGGCATTGGGACGAGTGCCAGACCTCCAGCAGTTTCCGGCGCCGCTCCCTCAAGGCCTTCGGGCCATGGCCCGACAGTCCCGAGAGTCGTGGTCGGCCTCCAGCCAGTAGAGGCAAACATCATGGGGGTCCGCCACTGACATATTGCGATGGCAGGCCCCACAGGACTTAAATCCAGGCATCCCTACGTGCACCAGGAGAAAAAAGGGGAGAAAAAAGTCTCAAAAGAATAGTCAAAAAGTGACTAAGGTACGAGTTCTATCCGGATCTGCGCTTGCTTGCGCGGAAAAAGAAAGAACTGACGTCAGCGCGCATGGGTGGCGCCTAAGTAGTCTCCGTGACGTCATCTCGGCGCTTACGACGCCAGTGACGGATGCGGAGCCGCACGACGCCACCTACTGACGCGCAGGGGTACTGCTACAGAAAACTTTCCGGATCCAGTCTGACGCCTGGGGATATTCTAAGGTAAGGAATCTATCACTAGCGTGTCTCTTTCAGATTACTGTTAACAGCAATTGCTCTCATGAACTAAGGTTTACTGCAAACATTGAGATATCCTTAAATATGCCCAAGCAATGAAGCGAGTGGTGGGTTCCCATTTGGCTACAATATAAAAGTTTGGAGCCCTAACTGATATTTTGGTACAGCCACCTAGAGATTCTAGAAAGAAATCCTGGTTAGGATCTTTCAAGAACCCCTTCAAATGTGATAGAGGTAAAGCATGTAAGAACAGAATGAATCAGAAGACATATAATCTACCTACGTGTAAATCTAGATTGATTCTCAAGTATGTCAAATGTTCATCAGATTACTGCATGTATAGTGGCATAGGTCTTACTCCAAAAAAATAATGCATCATGGAACAATTTCAGACTTCCTGACGATGCAGAGCTTCGAAAAATTGTAATGTCACTAAAACCCTCTAATCATTTCCATGATCCCTTGCTGGCCAAATTCTTCAAGGGCCTTAGATCTGCCATCCTCCCTCTCTGGTCCTTGATTATCCATGAATCGCTCATACGGGGTAGGATTCCTGACTGCCTAAAGATAGGACAAGTCACACCCATTCCAAAAAAGCCTAATGTAGACTTATCTGATCACAACAATTTCCGTCCAATTTCCAACATCATGACTCTAGCTAAACTTCTTCAGAAATGTGTACACTTGCAATTCTGCAATCACTTTGAAGAGTTTCAGCTGCTTGACCAATAGCAATCTGGTTTTAGAGCGGAACATAGCACTGAAATGGCCATAACCCACATTGTTGATGACGCCTTGAGTCTACTTGACCAAAATGTGACATGTCTACTTATCCTTCTTGATCTATTCTCAGCGTTTGACACGGTCAAACATGGAAACCTGATTGATATTCTGGAAAAAAGGAGGGGGTTATCGGACCCGGTCTTAAATTGGTTTGACTCGTTCTAACAGAACGCAAAGAATAAAAGTGAATCATTCCCTCGCTAAGAGTACACCAGTTTCATTTGGAGTTCCTCAAGGTTCCACACTCTCTCCAACACTCTTCAACTTGTTCATGGAACTCCTCACAGAAATCCTGAAAATTCAAACATACTACACCACACGTAAGCTGATGATATGCAACTTTCTATGAAAATGGCCTCTCTGGAAGACATCAAAACGCTGAACTGTGTTCTTCTGAAATCTCAACAATGGCTAACTCACATTCACCTTTTGCTTAATACTCTCAAGACTGAATTTCTCCTGATTGCCCCGCCCACCTACTCCTACCATTCAAGATTGGCTCAAACAACTTATGGCCCTTAACGATCCTCATGTTGTTTATTCAACTAGATCCACAGGCATCGCGCTAGACAAACATCTGAATATGCAAAAGCACATCAGCGCAACAACTAGGGGAGCCAACTACCATCTCGAAGCCCTCAAACTCATTGTCCTGTCAATGATCCTATCCCGCCTAGATTATGGCAACGCCCTGTATGTGGGCATTCCTGCCTACGAGTGCCGTCGCCTGCAGCTTATTCAAAATCAAGCGGCTCGCCTCATCTATAGGCTCCCTAAATCTACTCACACCACCCCCCTGCTTCCGACTCTCCACTGGCTCCCCATTAGGGAGCGCTCGCCCTTCAAGATGGGCTGTCTGACCTTTATGTCTCTAGCCGGCAGTGCCCCTGTGTAGGACCTGGGGTCTCCAGGCCCTATGGGGCGGTAACGTAACACGAGCGGTCGGGCCACCAAAGGTCTGTGTGTAAAGCAACCATACAACACGCACCTCACATGGGACGAGGAACACACACAATAAGTGACGCCACACTGTAGGAGTTAGGTAAATACTCAAGTTTATCCAAGTAGATCACGTTAGATGCAGTTCATGAGGTAGCAGTACATTTCATAAGCTGATAACACAATTCCTAGCGATATACATATCAGTCAGGAGCTATAAAAGTTGGTCATACCCTAAATGCAATTCATGAAATATCAGTACTGCCTGAGGGACAACTACTATTCACGTAGGTGTCCAAGCGCGCTTCACTTTCCTGTAGCGCCTTAGGGGGGTGATTACAGCGCTGTGCGCGCTAACTGGTGACGACCTCAGAACGGGGCATCTAGCACCGAGAGCTACTCGTAATAGATGACATTTAGCACTTCAATCTGGAACATGAATAACAGAGCGCTACTCGTAATCAATAGCATGTAGTACTTCAATATGGGCGTGAATAACAGAGCGCTACTCGTAATCAATAGCACGTAGCACTTCAATATGGAACCTGAATAACAGAGCGCTACTCGTAATCAATAGCACGTAGCACTTCAATATGGAACATGAATAACAGAGCGCTACTCGTAATCAATAGCACAATAACAGAGCGCTACTCGTAATCAATAGCACGTAGCGCTTCGATATGGCACATAAATAACAGAGCGCTACTCGTAATCAACTACATTTAGCATTTCACTACGGAGCATGACTAACATAGCGCTGCCCGTAAGCGATGGCCTTTAGCACTTCAGAAAGGAGCAGGGATATCAGAGCGCCACTCGTACTCAAGGACAGTCAAGGCTTCCCACGGGGCTGTCAGCAGGGATCGCACGGGACTTGCGGAGCGAGTCTCTCGGGCTCCGGTGCAGTTCGTAGGGCACCGCACTTCAGTGCAGTCACGGGGGCACCAGGGAGGGATCCCTCGGTGGGGTCTCTCTGTTGCAAAGACAAGGGGGACTCCCACGGAGAGGGAACCTGGGCTGAGGGTGCGGTGTGGCTCCCAACCAGTAGGGGGCGCACCAGGGACAATCCCAGCCTCCGGGCTTACCTCGTTCTCGGCGTCGGAAGGCGTCCGCTCCAGCGGCGATGGGGAAACTTCGGCCCAGGCCTCACGCACCTTCTCACGCAGCTGCGACGGCAGCGGCGGGGCCCGGGCTTCTCACGGGCCTCGCGACTCTGCAGGGCACTTCTTCCGGCCTCCGGGCCGCGGCGGTGAGGGCGCTGGCTTCCACGCCACAGGGGGGTGCTCAAGTTAAGGATGGGGGTTCCGCGCTCAGCGGAGCACGCTGCCGGGGGTCCCAGGCCAGGTCAGGGAGCGCAGGGGTCACAGCGCTAATACCTGGTCGATCCCCGGTGGCTCTTCAATCTGCTTTGCATACGGCTTCAGGGGTCAGTCTGGACATGCAGTCTCAGTGCTTGGCATGTAAGTTTAGAGTTCAATCTGGACACGCAGTCTCAGTGCCTGGCATATAATTTTCTGTTCTCAGATGTTAGGTGAAGTCTTGTTGGCGCAGATGTATCTGGCGCCCTTAAGGGGTTCTGTTACAGGGGGGTAGGGATGGAGAAGGCGACTAGGTCCTTCCTAGTCAGGCTGGGCAGAGGTTCTCTGGGTCCTCCTACTGCTGGGCAAGATCAGTGGGTTTCACAGGGTCCCTCACTCACTTAAGAGGCAGCACCTAAATCCTGTCACTCTCAGAGGCATAAGTCCCTGGCTAGGCCCTACCGCCTCCACTCCTGGTGGATTCTTCCAGCTCTGCTTCACCCCACTGGCCAACTCACCACAAAAAGTTCCCTCCCTCACTTAAGTAGCCCTAGGTCAGATGACCTCTAGCCAAGGCGGCAAAAGAAAAACCACACCTCCCTTCTAGAAGGTTCCAGCCCATTCCAGGAGCTTCCCCACTCTACCTATGGGACAAAAAGGCGGGCTGGTGTCGCAACATTGTTGTGGGGTTCCAGCCAGCTCCTGGCAGCTAGGGTGCTACTATGACAGGCCACTCTGCAGTAGCAGGGGCCTGTGGCAGCCATCTTGGGTGAAGGGAGCACCTGCACCTTAACACTACAAAAACGAAAAAATTCAGGGAAAAAGGGCCAAGTCCAACACCCTGCATTTATTAGATCTAAGATCAATGCATATGCTCCTGTCAGAAATCTTCGCTCCTCCACCCAGTTCCTTCTACTTGTCCCCCGATTCCGCAAGAAGAAATCGGGCGGCTCCAGGTTTGAGACACTCGCCCCCCACTACTGGAACACACTCCCTTTGGCAATCAGGTCTATTCCCTCCTATTTGGACTTTCGGGCTGCCCTGAAAACCCATCTTTTCTCCTCTGCCTATCCCTCTTAAACCCTCACCCCCCCCTTCCCTCCTCAGTTTCAGTTTCCTTCTGCAGCGCCAAGAAACCGCTTGGTAATAGAGCGCTATACAAAACCCTTTCAACTTCAACTTCATCTCAACACTCTTAGGAAAATCAAGGTGATCCTGCCTCCTGTGGACCTGCAACTTGCAGTCTAGTCCCTATTGATCTCCCATGTGGAATATGGAATTGTGACCTTGGCTATATACATATCAGTCAGGAGCTATAAAAGTTGGTCATACCCTAAATGCAATTCATGAAATATCAGTACTGCCTGAGGGACAACTACTATTCACGTAGGTGTCCAAGCGCGCTTCACTTTCCTGTAGCGCCTTAGGGGGGTGATTACAGCGCTGTGCGCGCTAACTGGTGACGACCTCAGAACGGGGCATCTAGCACCGAGAGCTACTCGTAATAGATGACATTTAGCACTTCAATCTGGAACATGAATAACAGAGCGCTACTCGTAATCAATAGCATGTAGTACTTCAATATGGGCGTGAATAACAGAGCGCTACTCGTAATCAATAGCACGTAGCACTTCAATATGGAACCTGAATAACAGAGCGCTACTCGTAATCAATAGCACGTAGCACTTCAATATGGAACATGAATAACAGAGCGCTACTCGTAATCAATAGCACAATAACAGAGCGCTACTCGTAATCAATAGCACGTAGCGCTTCGATATGGCACATAAATAACAGAGCGCTACTCGTAATCAACTACATTTAGCATTTCACTACGGAGCATGACTAACATAGCGCTGCCCGTAAGCGATGGCCTTTAGCACTTCAGAAAGGAGCAGGGATATCAGAGCGCCACTCGTACTCAAGGACAGTCAAGGCTTCCCACGGGGCTGTCAGCAGGGAGCGCACGGGACTTGCGGAGCGAGTCTCTCGGGCTCCGGTGCAGTTCGTAGGGCACCGCACTTCAGTGCAGTCACGGGGGCACCAGGGAGGGATCCCTCGGTGGGGTCTCTCTGTTGCAAAGACAAGGGGGACTCCCACGGAGAGGGAACCTGGGCTGAGGGTGCGGTGTGGCTCCCAACCAGTAGGGGGCGCACCAGGGACAATCCCAGCCTCCGGGCTTACCTCGTTCTCGGCGTCGGAAGGCGTCCGCTCCAGCGGCGATGGGGAAACTTCGGCCCAGGCCTCACGCACCTTCTCACGCAGCTGCGACGGCAGCGGCGGGGCCCGGGCTTCTCACGGGCCTCGCGACTCTGCAGGGCACTTCTTCCGGCCTCCGGGCCGCGGCGGTGAGGGCGCTGGCTTCCACGCCACAGGGGGGTGCTCAAGTTAAGGATGGGGGTTCCGCGCTCAGCGGAGCACGCTGCCGGGGGTCCCAGGCCAGGTCAGGGAGCGCAGGGGTCACAGCGCTAATACCTGGTCGATCCCCGGTGGCTCTTCAATCTGCTTTGCATACGGCTTCAGGGGTCAGTCTGGACATGCAGTCTCAGTGCTTGGCATGTAAGTTTAGAGTTCAATCTGGACACGCAGTCTCAGTGCCTGGCATATAATTTTCTGTTCTCAGATGTTAGGTGAAGTCTTGTTGGCGCAGATGTATCTGGCGCCCTTAAGGGGTTCTGTTACAGGGGGGTAGGGATGGAGAAGGCGACTAGGTCCTTCCTAGTCAGGCTGGGCAGAGGTTCTCTGGGTCCTCCTACTGCTGGGCAAGATCAGTGGGTTTCACAGGGTCCCTCACTCACTTAAGAGGCAGCACCTAAATCCTGTCACTCTCAGAGGCATAAGTCCCTGGCTAGGCCCTACCGCCTCCACTCCTGGTGGATTCTTCCAGCTCTGCTTCACCCCACTGGCCAACTCACCACAAAAAGTTCCCTCCCTCACTTAAGTAGCCCTAGGTCAGATGACCTCTAGCCAAGGCGGCAAAAGAAAAACCACACCTCCCTTCTAGAAGGTTCCAGCCCATTCCAGGAGCTTCCCCACTCTACCTATGGGACAAAAAGGCGGGCTGGTGTCGCAACATTGTTGTGGGGTTCCAGCCAGCTCCTGGCAGCTAGGGTGCTACTATGACAGGCCACTCTGCAGTAGCAGGGGCCTGTGGCAGCCATCTTGGGTGAAGGGAGCACCTGCACCTTAACACTACAAAAACGAAAAAATTCAGGGAAAAAGGGCCAAGTCCAACACCCTGCATTTATTAGATCTAAGATCAATGCATATGCTCCTGTCAGAAATCTTCGCTCCTCCACCCAGTTCCTTCTTCTTGTCCCCCGATTCCGCAAGAAGAAATCGGGCGGCTCCAGGTTTGAGACACTCGCCCCCCACTTCTGGAACACACTCCCTTTGGCAATCAGGTCTATTCCCTCCTATTTGGACTTTCGGGCTGCCCTGAAAACCCATCTTTTCTCCTCTGCCTATCCCTCTTAAACCCTCACCCCCCCCTTCCCTCCTCAGTTTCAGTTTCCTTCTGCAGCGCCAAGAAACCGCTTGGTAATAGAGCGCTATACAAAACCCTTTCAACTTCAACTTCATCTCAACACTCTTAGGAAAATCAAGGTGATCCTGCCTCCTGTGGACCTGCAACTTGCAGTCTAGTCCCTATTGATCTCCCATGTGGAATATGGAATTGTGACCTTGGCTGTGCTGTCCAAAGCTAGACTGACCACCCTAAAGTCCACTCATAACTCTGCTGCCAGACTCATCACGGGCTCTCAAAAACACGATCAGATCACACCTGACCTAATTCAGCTCAACTGGCTATTGCTTGAAGATCGAATTAGGTTCAAGATTGCCTGCCTGACGCACAAAGCGCTCCATCATAATACTCCCACTTACTCGGCAAAAAAGCTCAAACTTTTTAATGTGTCTCGTTCCCTAAGAAGCTCCAGCACTCTCCCACTGAAACAGCACAAATTCAAAAAGAAAATAACATACAACCGCGCATTCTCCGGTCTGGCCCCAAGAATTTGGAAAGCTCTTCCTCCTGATATCCGTTCCAACCCTTTGACCTCCTCATTCAAAATACAAGTCAAAGGACTTCTCCTGAATTACCAGCTGCAACAACCGTCCCGAAGATAATATAACTAATCTTTTTATACCATAAAGAAAACACGGCTATCTCATTTGTTTGAGACATTTTCGGGATGCAACTTATGTTCTTGCTACAGGTTCCTCATGTTTGGTTTTGCCCTTATTGTATTGGGGTTGGTTCACTACAAATGATAAGGATGTTTACATACTTAGTGACTAATCGTATCTTTTTTCTGATGTACAGGGCTCTGATACCCTTTTCGGGTCATGTTCACGCTTTATAAAACTTTACAAATAACTATGTGCTGCACTGGGGAGTCTAAGCAAAGTCAAATATGTGAACAGCACCATATTTCTGGTGAATAAAATGATATTGGAACATTTACACGCTATAAGAAAACTGACTTACTCGGATGCTAGACACTTTGCAGAAAAAGCTTGATAGTAAATCTTATTTACTTGTATTTTTGGGATTGAGAGGATTGAAATGATGGACAGAAAAAGTCTTCGGATTTTGGAATCATGTTTCATTTTGGATTTGGATACTAAGTAACAAATAAAGTAAATTAGATAAGAAATTGGTTATACATATTGGTTCAGTACCTCACTCATGCATGAGCATTCTGTGGCACACATATTTGTCTGTTTTATTTAGCCTCTGTTATATGTTTATTATTTCACTAAGTTATATTTGTTTTTTAAAGCAGTTCTACGTAAGTCTCATGAATGTGTTTGCAATTTTTGCTCATTAGGGTTTTAAAAAAATAATAATTCTGTTAGAACAAATTAGGGGAGCATCCACAAAGAGGGTATACTTATTGGTAGAAGGTTTAAGGATAATTATTACCCCAATTGGGGATTCCTGTCTTGGGAAAATATATTCTTAAAGGAATTCTATCAGATCCCCACTGGAGTGCATGTAAAAGTGTGCACCAATATACATGCAGAAGTGGGAGTCTCCATTATTAATTGGCTTAAGGATTTCTATTCTTAAAAACGTGCACCTAAATGAATAAATCATACAATCAGGTGAAAGATTACCATGACCGCAGGCTTCCAAGTTACCCGAACCCTCTGTTCCTACCCTTCATGGAGCACTAGTACAGTTTGAAGTACAGGAGCTGTGACCTGCAGACGAGTTGCCTTCAGGCTTTCGCGAGCACCTTGTTAGCTGGACTATATCTTAAGGCTAGCATAAGTGGTGAATGGAAGCACTGCGTAACTGCTGGGTCGCAGAAAGAAACCCTCTGGTGGCAGCAGCACCACAATATGAAAAGAGCAGATAATTCCTCTTGGATGGGGTCTGGATGTAATTACCAGCCTTTGCTCAGGATGTTAATTATGCAGATAATAAACGAGCAATCCTGCCTCAAAGCATGGACATCATCAACACGGTGTGGGCAGAAGACATCAGAGCCAGCCTTACTAACTTTGACCACCACCTAGCAGAGGTAAGCATTACCTAGGGCACGCAGAGCCTGCGTGCCAAGTTTAAGTCAGTGAGCTGCAATCTACCTGGCTAACTGAATCACAGACTCTGCAGCCCGAGCTCATATTGCAGTCAGTCAGTTAATGGCATGCACTTAAGCCTGGGAAAGGGTTGGCAAGGGGGACATTGACAATCTATGGAGACCACCCACTGTTTTGGCCATTGCACTGCCCTGAACATAGACTATCTGGCTTCATGTGGTGAAATTTCTATTTCAGTTCCTGGGCAGGGAAAAAAGGATGCGACAGGAACACACAGTGGAACATCTGAGTTTACCTTCTTCACCTGGACTGCTGCCTGTTAGATGGCCTCAAGAGTCACAGTGGACAAAATTAAGTACGGATGATAACCACAGGCAACCACTGCCACAAGCTAAGCACTGTTCACAACTTTTGTGGGATAACTCAACGCATGCTAACTCTCCACATGCAAAGTGTCTGTCATCTATGCTTTTCTAATGTCTACTTCATTGATTTTCTGTGGAAGGCAAGAACTGCCCAAGACTTCACCAATATATTTTACCATAGCTCTTTAGTGACAATATGTGGGAAAGATCAGCCCTCATTATATCCTTGTTTCTAATGACAGTAATGTCAGCTTCATACTGAGAAGTAGGAAGTAGTGTTGCAATGCAATGGCAAGGCAATGACATGTAGAGGTAAAAGCAAATGAACTATAAAACCATATTTTCTAGAAACTCACCATTAGAGTAAACAATTGGTCTTCCTGGAGGCTGGTGGCATATTAATGAACCTTTGGAAGAAAATATAAGCATGGTTCTCTTGATTGTCAAAGATATACTGATCAAAACAAATGAGTCCCTGCGCTCTCCATTTCCAAAGATGTTCACGATATTTACTAATGGGACTCCTATAGTCATTATTTGTGATGGCCTAATAGCAGTCAGAATTGGACAGGTGTCTAGATGCCTCCGACCTATACTATCCATGAAGACGACTTTCCCTCCTTTATCTGAGGGTTTTGGCGACTAATTGGAATAATTCATTGGACTATGCAGGGCTGTTCAATGACATTCCTATTAAAAATAACTCATCAGCGCCAGTAGATTTATTTCGAAGTTTAAGCTAGACCAGCATTTCCATGCTCTATGTTTAGAGGACCCTCTCTGCACGGTTAGGATATCCATTTCAACTTGAGTTTCCGGGCTGGTCCACTGATCTCCACCTCCCCTGCAATCCACATGCTAAAAGTCTCAGATCCACCATAGCAAGCGCCCTTCCTCCCTTAGGTGGCAGACATCCTTCTCACTCATGTGAGCCTTCCGGAGGTGTCAACATTTATTCTCTTCCCTTAATGTCTTAAACAAAATGTCTTTCACTTCCTGCTACTCCTCCTATGTATTGCCCTTGTGACACCTCCTATCTCCTTTTTCTTGTTAATCAATGTCTAGGGGTGCTTTGTCCTCTAATCAATTTCAAAGGTATGTCAACTCCATTTCGACCTTCAATGGGTTATAGAGATGGGATTCCCTCTCATTACATGTGTGAGGGGTCTCACCTTCTCAACATTATTGGCTGTCCTGAAGCGCTGTACCTTATACATCATATAAATGCAGGTCACCTTGTTAAATGTCTCATACTTTCCCATTCTTTCCTCTTCGGATTTGTATTAAGTCTTTTTGTCCCCCACATGTCCACTGCTGAAAGCACGAGTTTCAGTTTTTCCTTACAGATAAAGTTATCAGGATGTGAGAAAGGTGCAGAATTTAAGAGGTGGGGAAAGAACATTACACTTTGACTATTTCTCATAACCCGACACACAGTGCATACATACCTTGTACTAAAATAATATTCAAAACAACAAAAGAGTGTATCCTTGAAAAGGAGAAATATATCAGGAAGGAAAGAGTCACTTCAAAGTGGTAAAAGAACCCTCACTCACCAACCCGGTTGGTGACATGCTTCATCATAGGGTCCCCCCCAGAGATGCAGAATGCATCTCTGGTGTGCTACAACGCTTTAGTATAGCGGAACGTATTTATTTAAAGGGGTCATGAATCAAGTGTGATAAGTGCAGAGATGGTGAATTTAAAAAGAGGGGCCTTTATCCTCCAAAGAGTTTTTATTGACGGAAATAAAGGCGCCAATTTAAAAACAAGTGAAATGGATGTCCCTATCTGGAATTAAATTGACCAGATACATCCTAGAGATAAACAAGTGGTCAACATGTTTCAGCTTCTATTACATAATTTGGTGAAGCTCTCGTCAGGAACCTGTGGTGTATCAGTGTACCATAACTCACGGTTGTGTGGAAACCTTCAAGAATTTTCTCGAAAGCCCAAGGAGTATCGCAAAACCGAAGACTCCGCTCCTTAGGTACTGCCGTGTAGCGGGAGCCTCATTCAAATTTAGCAAAGGGTCAACCGCCGGACATTGAACCTATGGTTCTGCTAAATTTAAATGAGGCTCCCGCTACCCGGCAGTACCTAAGGAGCGGAATCTTCGGAATCGCGATACTCCTTGGGCTTTCGAGAAAATTCTTGAAGGTTTCCACACAACCATGAGTTATGGTACACTGATACACCACAGGTTAGGGTAAGCCTTAGCGTGCTTATACCGCCGTGGTGTTCCCTTGGTCCTGACGAAATCTTCACCAAATTATGTAATAGGAGCTAAAACATGTTGACCACTTGTTTATTTCTAGGATGTATCTGGTCAATTTAATTCCAGATAGGGACATCCATTTCACTTGTTTTTAAATTGGCGCTTTTATTTCCGTCAATAAAAACTCTTTGGTGGATAAAGGCCCCTCTTTTTAAATTCACCATCTCCGCACTTATCACACTTGATTCACGAACCCTTTAAATAAACACGCTCCGCTATACTAAAGCGTTGTAGCACACCAGAGATGCATTCGGCATCTCTGGTGGGGACCCTATGATGAAGCATGTCACCAACCAGGTTGGTGAGTGAGGGTTCTTTTACCACTTTGAAGTGACTCTTTCCTTCCTGATATATTTCTCCTTTTCAAGTATACACTCTTTTGTTGTTTTGATTATATTGACCTAGGGGGACTAAGAGTGGTTCCTCAGTTTTTTCACCCTCTCTCTCTTGTTGTTTTGAAGTACATACCTTGTACAACACACTTTATTTAACAAAAATTACTAGGACATAGTTTATGGTTTTGCCACAAAATGTCAATGTACCCTAGAGTTTGGCGCTTAAGACGCACGAATGTAAGAAATTACTGGAACACGTTAGGATAAACATTGGATATCATTTTCATGTTCAGTTCAATACATCTAACGTGGAGAGGCTAACTGTATGTTACGCATTTGCCAGCTGATTTTCACAAACCAACAATTGATGAAAAACGCACAAAACACATATTTCAATTACTCATGTGTGTGCCACATGAATTCATCTCACCTCACGCAGAGATGTTGTTTCCCGAATAAAAAACATGTTGATTATCCCAAGATATTTGGTTATTTTGGCCCCAGGTATAAGAGAAAGTGGTGTCATCTTAACAACAGGGACGGTGGAACTTGTGCAAGAACCAGTTGAGCGATGGCGTGAGTGTCCTTCCGCCAGTGGACTTGCTTTGTCAAGTGAAGTGACTAAAACAGGCAGGTGGAAAGAAAAGAGAAAAAGAATAACTATTGGCTGCACTTCTACAGCTCATTCACATGAACACAATGACAGACCTGCATTATCGACAACGGCCCGGTGAAAACATATGGATAAAAGATCTGAGAAGCACAGCCATGTGACAACAAGTACAAGACTGTCATAAAAAAACGAAATCATGCAATGCATGCATGCATACCAAAAAAACAAAAGAAAAAAAGCTGAAATGAAATTTGGTTTTAAAGTAGTGACGTACCTGCAAAGAAAATATGGAGGCGTGTGACAGCACATACAGCAGTTGACAATCAATAAGAGAAATTAAAAATCAGGATGCAAAATTTGTCAAATAATTGTTTTGCTGTTGAAATCGAGTATTAATTGAAGAGTGTGAAAGTTGAACAGTTTGAAGTCTTAAATTATCTGTCTTCCTACGTAACGGGAACTTAGGTTTCTCACAGTAAAAGGGACGTTGATGAAACTCTCCTTATACATTCATCATGGTCCCAGTGCATAAAAACCTTTTTTATAGCAGTTATCGAAAACACAATAGCTGTTTTGGGTAAGTCCTTTCCATTTCTAAAGCCATGTGGATGGATGATGTTTCATATATGGTCTCCATGTCCAGACATATGTGAGATAAGTTTCATTATGTGCTGACTTGGAAACATCCTATGTAGAAGTGTTAGTCGTGTACTTTTTAAATTTACCCCTAGAAATATCTATAAATCTCAAATAGAAAGGACCTGCAGCTTTCACACTCTGCTATTGGTTGCGTGTTCAATCGGCAATGCCATTGCTGGGTTGTAATGTCCACCCATCACCTTGGGGGAATCAAAGGCCTCATATTATGATCATAATGTGGTAGAAACAACATCCGCCTACTTGTCTTAACTGATCCGCGCCTTATGGTCTGAGCTTTCAGTTTAATGTGCTCTATCCAGCTGTTGCATCTGTCTGCAAGGGAACTGTAATCAACTGAAGTCACTGGAAACATACAGACAGAAAGGAAAAAAACAGAAAGAAAAAAAAATATATATATGGGTGACGTCTCTTGCGCATTGGAAAGCTCCCTGTGATGAAGCAAGTATCTGTATCTGAGGAAAAGAATGGTCCCGTTGCAAATCAGAATGAAGCATGCGACAAACAGAAAGAACTCACCTCTCTGAGCAGCTGCAGCTGCCACGGCTATAGCAGTATGGGGGCTTGTTCTCTCAAGCAGCTCTGTAAAAGCAAAAAGGGTGATATTATTATGAAAGCATTAATATGGGGACTTTACACAAAACAGACGTTTCTTCAGAAAAGGTTACTTCCCTGCAACAGTAATTCTGCATGATCTGCATCCTCCCCAGATTAGCATTCTGTATAGTTCTTTCCAGCAGTGAATCTACACCAAGGTTCTTTCCCTTCATGAGGGCAACAAAAACATGTTTAAACGAGGTGCTCCAGTAACAATTTTCTCTAACACTACAAATTAGAGGGCGGTAACGGAGCTGAAGAATTAGTGTTAAATAACTTTTAATTCTCTAAAACACATTTGCACTGGTATTAACATCATTCAGAACAGATTATCAAGTACCACAATTGTTATTTTCAATTTCCTGAGCGATATTTGACAACCTAGGAATCAAACAATCACCAGAATAAAGACAGCTATGTCTGCAATATGTATGAAGAGAGCTGCAAAAGGCAGTCACGGCAATCTTTGCCAGAACAATGGGTACCAATGCCCTTATGTCTCAACGGATTTTCCCAAACAGAAAAAATGGTACACCCCCTTGATACAGGAGTACTGCTTTTGTCTCTTTGCCTCTTGTGAACTGGGCTCTGTATGACCTAGTAAAGCATGAATAGTCCTCTGATAGTAGACATAACTACATGTTATATATTGGCCTTGTGTGGTGGACAATAAGTCACAAAAGTCTGTCAACATGCTTGATGCATCTCTTCATTCCAAATGATAACAAATCCCATTTCAATCTGTATAAAACACAGAGATTGATTTGCATGTAATTCGGTCTGAGGGAAAACAATAGGCAAACTGATAGGATCATATAAACAGAAAATTACTTCTAAGAAAAGGTACAGGTGGCTAAATAGTCCCTCACGAATAATTGTTAACAATACAGCCCGAATGCACGCATTGCACTCACCCTGATGACAAACTATTGTCTATAAACAATTTTCAATGAAGATATTCTAACTTAAATTTCCGCATGGCTTCAAATGGGGTGGACTATCGTTTCAGGGCGAGATGAACAAATGGTTTCTGTAAATGGAAAGCCTGTTATTCCCAAACTGACAGGCACTGTGATTGCAAAAACAGTCCCGATCTTCTAAAGGGACACTGCAAATTGATAGCATCTCTGCAGCTCACAATGCTAATAATGTTGAAGGTGTTAAAAATGCTGAAGGTGTTCCATAGTCCCATTAGAGGACTTCAGGAATAACTGAATTTGTTACATACAGGGTGGTGTGTTGGGATTTAAATCCTACCCTCAAGATCAAGAGTTGATTGAGCCTTGGCTGTCTGGAGTAAATCTGGGCAGTGTCAGCTTCACTTATGCAAGAGTAAAAACAAAAATGATAAATCATGCATTCGTGAGTTTTGCCTAATAAACAATTCAGAGAAAAGGCATGAAGAACTCTCTTCTTGAATATCAAGTTGCTGCTATTAATTTCTGTAAACATCTGGAGTTACCCGCTGACTGATTTACAAACTCAGAGTGAAACACACATATAATATTGTGCGTTATGTCTTCTTAGAATGTCATCCTGCTGATTTTGTGTCCCCAAAGGTTTGCTATAAGTCCTTATTCAGAACGTAAATGCAGAGCAAAAGGGCATCTGTTCAAAGTGCTTGAGATGTCAATCCTTGTTAATTGTTTGCTCTTCTCGTACATTGCCTGTGTGTCGCTTGGATGTGCAACCACTTTTGTTTGGAGTTGGAGAGAATGATCAATAAGGTAAAATTAGTGATCTAAGATGTTAAGACTAATCCGAGAGATTTCGGTTACCATTATATTATAGGAATGCCCTTAAACCAAAGAGGATCATCCAGAATATTAAGTCTTCGAATAACTTCAATAACCCGAATACTAGTTGGAAAATCATTATCAAATCTTCCTTGTTATTCCAAATTGTCACCAATTGCCAACTACAAATTTTCAGTGAGCGACACATGTGTGGAGAAGGTAAGAAATACACGACAGAAGAAGTCACCAAAATAGGATTCCTATCCGACACAAATGATCTAAACATAAAAAGCTTGCCTTCCAATGGGTATATACGTTTAACTATATTGTCTAGATAACTTCTCCAAAGTAATATGGTTTGTCAGGATGGGAAGTTACGTTTCTTAAGTGATCGTAAATTCTAATTGGAAAACATCTCTTTATTAAAACATCTCTTTATTCAGAAAAAAAGATGTCTCAAACATAAATGACTTGTTGCTAGAGGCATTCTCTCACAAAGAGGATAGTTCTTAAACAGCTGTCACTACAAACCTTCTGAGGTACTTAAAAACAGAAAAGCAAAGACTTCAATCAGTTAAGTAGATGAAATCAAAATGGTTCAATGCCTTTAAAATGCAGTCAGTTTTTAAGGATTCCCCCACATCCCTCATCACTAATATGTTAATATTACAACAGTATTACTGTGAACCCGCATGTGGGCGGAGACTGAATAAGTCTTGATCGTCCAAGTGGCGCCCCTCCAGTACTGGGCCCTTGGAAGCGGTGCTGAAGGTGCTCAGAGAGCCCAAATCCAAATCTTGGGGCTTGGAAATGATATGTCAAAAAGTGCTCTAAGAGCCGAGAGAGACCGTTCCTTAATTGATTGCTGGTCGGCTTGACTTCACGCTAGCTCTCACTAGCAGCAAATCCTGTACAGCGGCTCCTCGCAGAAGGAATATCCAGGCTCATAGATCCCTCGTTGGCTACAGCCTGCAGCTTTGTTCGCCTACAGATTTTTATCTTCCATAACAGCACTAAGTCCGAACATAGACATTTACACTGTAACTTCGTACAGTGGCTCCCCGATAAACACGACAAGCAAGGTGAAGAAAAGTGTCTGAATTTACAGCGCATCTCAGACACTGAACATCCTCTGAAAGCCCCATCCTTTATAATTGGGCAGGAGTATTGTTAATTTTGAGCAGAAGTGTATTATTCTAAGTCTAAAATTCGGGGAGAGGGTACCAGACTGAGCACAATATCGCCACTGTTATACAGTGAGAACAGGTTCCACATCTGCCTCCCAAGCAGACTGAGCTCCTGGGAAACACTCACAGGCACCCTCTCCTGCATTGTAGCATATTTGTGATCAATGCATCTAACACATGGAGTGTTGGTGGGGCCTTGGGGAAGGTTGTGGGCAACGTGAGAAAAGCAGTATAGAGCGGATGGTACATAAGGACATCTATGGGTGTATGGGATCGATCATCCAAAATGCATTGTGATGGGAGGTCCAGGCAGAGGTCACCAAAAGTGTGTGTGATGTAATTGATGGCGGACATCAGTCATTTATGGCGGAGAGCAAAGGGTTTCTAGCCAGTTAAAAGCTTGGCGCATAGAGGCAGTCCAGTCGGGTACGCAGTAGTAGTCGAGCAAGATTGTTGGGCAGACAGATATAGAGCAGTGAGCCACCTTGCAGGACTCTGCAGATGGAATAGGCAAGGATGAAGCCAGAAGTGGGTGAACTGTGATTGGACGCACTGAAAGTATAGGTCCATTACAGGGGCACCTAGACCACCATACTTAAATGCCCAGCCCAGGCCAGGGTTTGAAGCTTGGATGGGAGACGCATGAGAACATGTTCAGTGAGTGGAACAGGGATATTAATCACAAGATAAATAAACTTGGGAGTACTACCATTTTGGCAACTGCAATTCTGTCCACTAAGATAAATGGCTGTCTGGACCAGGACGGTACACGTCATTCCAGCTAAGTCATTAACTTGCCGTAATTTAATGGCCAGAGTTCATCAGTGTTCCTGCTGAGCCATATTCCAAATGCAAAAAGAACAATTGATGGACAGAATGCAGAACAATGTCATACATTCACCCCCAGTACACAGATTTGGGCCTAAATTCATCGTTTTTTTGCTCGGCATTACAGTTTGAACCCAGCCATACGCAAATCAGTCTTGACCCTGCACCCAATGGGAACAGTCCAGCCCAAACTGCCAGGCCAGGTCCTTCCTGGACTGGAAACAAGCATCCTAGGACCGGTTTCAGGCTTTCTGCCCTCATCAGCCAGGATAGCTTGACTCCAGTGGCATGGAGAGCACGGGACCCACGTCTAGGCATATCCGTCCCACTCGGGGGGACCTATGCAAAAATAACAATTGATGGACAGAATGCAGAACAATGTCATACATTCACCCCAGTACAGAGATCAGGGCCTAAAGCCATCGTTTTTTTGCTCACCATGCCATTCCAGTTTGGACCCAGCCATATGCAATTCAGTCTTGACCCTGCGCCCAATGGTAACAGTCCAGCCCGAACTCCCAGGCCAGGTTCTCGCTGGACTGGAAACAAGCATCCTAGGACCGGTTTCGGGCTTTCAGTCCTCATCAGCCAGGATAGCTTGACTCCAGTGTCATGGAGAGCACAGGACCCACATCTGGGCATACCCGTCCCACTCGGGGTGACAAATGGAGGGTCTATGGTATATATGAGTGCATACATTGCGTGTAGGTTATGAGCTGTTAGTGGCTAAGAACAAAGCTGGATTGGTCAGGTCTAACACTCTCCAGCAGTAGAGGTAGTAGGCAGGTTGCAATTAATTTTTCCAGGATTTTATTATCTACATTAATCATCGAGAGCGGCATACAAGAGTCGCTAATGTTTGGTAGCTTACCAGGTTTCAGTATGGGACGAATACCGATTCACGCAGGGAAGGTGACAGTGTTTCATACAGCAGGGACTCCTCATATACTACCAGAAGATTGGGGAGCGGTGGGACCGTGTGCCCTGTCTCCAAAGGGAGAATTTGGAAATAGTCTTTATAATAGGACATGGTTAATCTGTACAGGCCAGGCGCTTTGTCGCCAGGCATACTCTCGATGACCTCTACTATACCCCCAACAGTGGAAGGCATGGTGAGGTACCGACAATGGGTGTCCTACAGTCATAGGAGTTGTATCAAGTCAAAGAATGCACGCAGGAGAGCGGAGTTCTGTACCAGCGATGTGCTATATAAATCAGTGTATAAAAGGGTCATGGTAAGTAGGATGTTATCAGGAATAGTGTGGATTATCTGCTGTTCATCAATAAGTCCCATGATATAGTCATTGGCACAAGGTTTCCTGACAATACTTACTAGAGTTTTACCTGCTCTCCCACCCTCCCTGTAGCGCCTAGCTATGGCCTCCTTGCCCAAATAGTGTGTGTTCGTGAGTGTTGCCTCTTAAGAGCCTCTAGTATATTTCTGACCCCAATAATGAAGCTTGAGGGTGCATATATCCATTTCCAGTCGGGTCAGCTGTGTACGTAATGCTCTTAGTACCTGTTTGGCCATGCAGGCTCCACAAAGAACAACTATGAAAGCTTCCAAAGTGTTGAGAGGGGTTGAGAGGGATTAGACAGAATGAGTGTTGTGAGTAAAACACTACTGTTTTCATCTCGTCCCGAAAGACAGTGTCCCTAAGAGCAATTGGGGGAAGCCTCTAGGAGAAGTCCCTTTATCAGTGTTAGGGTGAGAACTCTCTAAAGGAACAGGGGCATGGTCTGATAAGAGTCCTGGGGAGGTGGTCCATTCTGGTGGTCTATGTAGCAGTTTCTCTGGAGACCATCTAATAATCAGAACTCTCATTGCACAGATCCCCTCTTCCCCCAGATCCCCTGCTCCCCCGACATTGCTTTTCACATTTGCTTTTATTGTGCAGTTTTATGTAGTGCCAACACCACCCAAAGGTAATGGAGCTCTTTACATAAGCATCAGTTGCTTTTTTGTGTGCAGGTGTATATAGCACCAACACCACCCGAAAGCTGGAGCACTTTCCATTAACGGCAGTTACTTTTCAAGAGGACACCATAAACTTAGGCAAATCACTTATTCACATCATGGTATCCCGCATTCATTGTTGGTTGCCCATTAACCTCTTGTCCATCGCTGCTTGTCCACGCTGAACTCCCATTGCACAGATCCCCTCCTCCCCGACTCTGCTTTTCATATTCGGTTTTATTGTGCAATTTTATGTAGCGCCAACACCACCCAAAGGTACTAGAGCGCTTTACATAAGCACCAGTTACTTTTCTGTGCAGTTTTATACAGCATCAACACCACTTGAAGGTACTGGAGTGCTTTACATTAGTGCACATTACTTTTCACAAGGAGGGGTAGACACCTTGGAGAAGAATCTCCAAGAAAGATTCTGTAACATGAATAAAATGGAAATGAAGGCCTTGGAATCATTGGCAACGGATGAATCCACTGTAATCAAACTTGCTGACAAAGGGGAAGCAATAGTGGTTCTCCCAAGTGAAATGTATAGGAATGAGCACAAAAAAGAGCTACTGAACGAGACAGGCCATTACAAACGGATAACGAAGGATTCCTCAAGAGAGGTACAGGAAGAGATTGCTTAAATGGTAAAGGAGGGCTTTGGAAAATGGGTGGAGAGCAAAACATAGAGCCGATTTCCTAATCCAAAAACAATCCAGAGTACACTTCTGCTATACAATCTAATATATCTGACCCCACTCCGGGTGTCGTTGAGCCAGATAAGTCTAAAAAACAGTGGGTGATGAGTGAATCCTTAGTAGACCTCGAGAGGTAGACAGACACCCAAAATAACGTGTTCTATGGACCATGGTCCCTTGCAATACAAGGCATTTAGTTCACAACAATAACATCACGGGCAGCAATTAGCCTTCCACCGACTAGCGGGGACTCATGGTCATCTTGTGTGCCCTATGTGGCATAGTCTAAGCAAAAACGTTCTCCCAAAAATACCCTGCATTTGCAGGGCTGTCATGTCCCAACAATGGCATCTCAGGGCGTGAACAATCAGTAAGATTGCCATAAGTCCCCTTTTTATTGGTTGGCCAGAACGTACTCTATGGGAAAAACGACTTTTCCCATGAGCACTCTGGAGTCACAGGGCTCTCACTTCCTGAACACACCCCACTAGGCGCACGGCCGCTGTGCAAGTATTGTGGAAGGCGGTGAACAACTCAAAAAGACGGCAATCGCTCCAGCCACCAACACCAGTGGTCCGGAGTGGTTAAAAGTGGGTAACCCAGTGTGGTTGGTGTACCTCTTGAAAAGTGGGATAACACGGGTTCCATTACTTCTGTTAAGCCCACGCAGTCACCACTTGGGAAAGGGACTGAGGCAGTGAAATGGTGTCAGCACTGCCGGGCGACTTGAAAACCGTAGGATCCGGGCAAATCCGCACTCACAGCTTCAGAAATGGGTCTGTAATCATTGGCTTAACCCAGCCCGAACTGTATGTGTGCAATGAGTGTATGTGAGCGGCAACAACATTATGCAGGAGTGCATCCTCGCACAAAGCGATACACCATCTTTTCTGCTTCGTGTTTTACACACACTTGTTGGGCATGCAGTGTGTTGAGCGTGAGAGTGAGCGCATATTGCTTAAACAAGATAGTGCTTATTTCCTGCTATCCATGACAGATAGGTACGATATACGACATAGCATGACTGAAAACAATGCCCTGTGTGAATGTTCAGAGGATAATGCACAAAGTGATTACATGAAACTCTTGTGCGCCTGATGGGACGGTGACCGCCATATACTACCCATTTTGGCTAGATATGCACACATTGATTGGTGATAGCATGGCCCCTTGTGATAGGGTGCAGCGTGGTTATATACCAAATATTTTCTCTCATTACTTGTGGTGTGCCCCTCAAGCAAAGTACTAACTTTTAGTCACCCCTAGGCCGCAGTAGATGTACAATGTGAACCAGTTTTCCTACATTAGGTAGGACAACCTACTTTACCGCGACTAACATTTGTCAACTTGTGATTAGTGTGCGACTACAAAGGACATCATTCCTCCCTTAACCATAAAGTCGGTGTGCCCTATAGTTTAGGAAAAGAAATAGTCTTGTTATTATTATAATAATTGGTTTATTTGAGATTGTTTAAGTCACATGTCAAAGTCGCATCGGATCTCTCCAGGGTTCCCATGCCCTTCCACTTTTCATGTGGGTCATTTTGTAGTGATGTGCAGTAAAAATGCACTTGCATGCCCACATTTAAATGAAAACATCTGCTGATGTAGTAAAGTATCTCTCTCTCTCCTTAATAAACTATTTTTTAATAAGTTGTATTTTTTTTATTAATCTTCTCCTAATAGGGTAATGGATTAAACTAGATCCAGTATCGGGGAGGATTCACCTGGAATAAAGGTAGCTTACAAATTTTAGTAGCATTTGGTTAAGAGACTATTAGAGTCACCGAAGCAAGTTGAAGGGATCCACAAGCCCTGAAAATTGCCCCAGACCTGGCTATTATCAATTGATCAGAAACATGTTGGCAGATGAGACTGGTCTGAGCCATAGTCCTCAGCATACCCGCTCCTGATTGTTTTTAGATATACCGGTGACTAACCAATAAAGGTAAAATACCAAGGAACATCGAGGTATGTTTAGCAAAGTCTGGATTATTCAAGAACTTTTAGCAAAGTCTGGATTATTCAAGAACTCCCTTCTTCCTTTAAAGTCTTTGAGGAAGTGGAGTCCGCCCTGGTGGCACTGAGCACCAGTTACATTCCAAAATGGCACATTCCTTTCTATCGCTGATCCTGCTTTAATTAAGGTATTTTTTTACGCCTTCATTGTTGCTTCCTCCCGCCCCATTTCTGTTGTTACTTCCCATCTCCTCATCCCCTCCTACTTCCCTGCTTAACCCGTACCCCCACTACCTTTATCATCGCTGTTCCTTTTATTTATTTTTGCACAATCCAATGGTATTGGAGCGATTGTTCTGTCCTCTGTCTTGCCATAGTCTCCTTTATACACCTATGCACATACCACTAAAACACATGAAGGTGTGCATAAAGAGATGCATTTCTTAAACAGTTGTTGAAACATTAACAACACTTATTTATTTTTTGAATGATCAGGTGGCATTGGAGCACACTCTCCGTTCTCCGTCTTGCGATAGAGCGGACATGAGCCAATAGTATTAGAGCACTTTAAGCACTCACCAGTTACATTACACACTGAAACATTCACTGTTTTACGCAGGAGGAAGCGGAAGTTATTTGCCTAGAATCACAAACTGTTCGGTCGACCCAGAGATTTGAACCTGGTTCCCCTGTTGGCAGCTCTGGCCATTATACCACATTCTTGCTTCACTACAAAGCTCCTCAACTGTTTCTCACTATCACTTCCACATTTGTTCAGCAAGACCCCATCAACACTGAGTAAGAACCAAACAAGGTTCAATAAATAATCACAAATTCCAAACCCAGGACTGGATCAACTGTGAGACTATATACGTGGTGTACAATATAATCTGTCCATGAGGAAAAAAACTATATTGGCAGCACAATAAGACCCCTCAAACACAGGATACAATAGCACTTCCGCAAAAGTAGACTTGAAATTACCACTGGTTAATCACTTTATAAAATTCAACCACCAGAGAGAACTTTTTCCTTCCATGCGATTGAAAAACTGAACAGAAACCCGAAGGGTGGAGATTTGGAAAATTATCTATGGAAACGGAAAGTAACATAATTCTAAGATGTAATACAGTTAAAAAAGGGTCTCAACGAAGATGCTGAACTTCCCAACTGGCTCATGTAAAGTAATTTTAAACAAACGAACATCCAGAATTTCAACCAGGAATAACCGGAATAAAACACTGGCCAACTCATAATGAAATCAGCCACTCAGAGTGAACTCTCAACAAAGAATTTTCTGATGTGAAGTACTGTACAGTATTTGAACCTTTTCTAGACTTTGACCAGATGGGTCAGAATAAACGAAAGACAATTACTGAAATTTGTTGTGATTTATAATCCTTATTGTCATATCTCATGTAAGAACTAACAATTCTGTCTCTTAAATCAGATTAAGACTTTCAGTCAAACGGAGGGGGGGGGGGGGGGTAGGAGCAATTTGAGGTCCAGGCACATTCTCCCATCCAGAAGTATACATGAAAAAGGAGTGCGACTGTTACAATAGAGATAAGAAAAAGTTGCGGTTAAAATGTGGCTCTTTGGCAGAGAACTTCACTTTTTTGCCATTATGATGAGTGAGGGAATGCGGAGGTAGGGTAGTATGTATACTGAGAGGTGTTTTAAAACTATCTAAAGAGTACCATTTGGTTTAAATTAGTGGTCCCCTTGGCAGGGCTAAACAGAAGAGTGTGAGTGTTGTAAGTGGGATATTATGAACCGTGACAAAATCACATTGTGTCTATTAGGGTCAACATGTTTCACGCCTAAGTGGCCGAGAAGGGAACCATGGCGTTTCTTCAGGACCGAAAAATTTAATAACCCTACCCTACAATTAAGAGGGATATGTGGCTGGGTTTAGAGGTAGCTGAGGTTCACTTAACCAGCATGTAGTATCCCTAACTAGATTTCGATTCTGCGAGTACTCCTTGAGAAATATAGAAAGTCCCCATAGTCATGATTATTGTGTTATCAAATGGACTAAAACCATGCTTGGAGCACAGCGTAGCTCCTTAGTGAAGAGTGAATAAAATACACTACAAATCAGGCGAGTGAACTAGTCGTGGTAATAGGCAACATCACTGCAAGACGGAAACATATCAATTTTGGCAACCATACACCCACACAGTATTATATCTCAGCTTAGGGTAGGGAAAGTATCTTACCCTGCTGGTATTTGGTAAATACACCTTAGATCAGGGCAGAGAACCGCATCTTAACTGCGGCTCAATCTGCAAATATAAATCAATTGGAGTTGTTAAACAAGCATTTGCAATGCAATCGGTCTCGCCTTTGGGAACTTATATGTATTTAGCTATGCAGCACATTAGCCTGGGTGGCAGTTGAACAAGCAGAAAGCATTTCTGTTATTTTACTGACCTCTACTGGTCGTTTTCTATCGAGACAGTTAATTAGAGGCAGCTAAACAGAAAAAAAAGTCCCTAAGCGGAAGCAGACAAGTCCTAGGGCTGATCTCCAGAGCCCACAAAGTACATACACATATAAGTATATACTAAAGTATATACAAGAGGTCTCGAATGCTCGACCTAAAAAGTAGAATGCACTGCAGCCTGGCCCTTCCGACTTAGTGGTAACAAGTTAGGTATATTGAGTAGATGTACTATGCCTTCACCATATATCAGAAAATGGAAAACACCCCACATCTGTGTCCTCAGCACACATTCGCATCACCAGCAACAGCAGATATTTTGCCAGCATTCTTTGCCTCCATTAGGCTTATAGACTGCGCCTGAACAAGAGATTCCCCCAAAGTCCGCAGAATGAAGAGTGCGTACTCCTAGCGAATAATGCAGAGATCGCAGCACGACAGGCCTCTCACTAGAGGCCCAAAACTCAGTATTGACAAACTCATCAAGTGAGGTCTAGACCATGTTCGGCACCGAGCTACAGCCAGACCTCCTCCATTCCTTCTTCTGCCGAACAGGCACGGGTAGCAGAACCTCTTCAGCTTCAGAGGCCATGCTGCATAGGAAAGGATGAGCTGGAGAGGTGTTTTTCAAATAGAAAACTGCAGACCTAGCTGTCCCTTACCTCAATGCTTTGAAGTGCGGCACAGGAACCTGCTGACACCGGTGATAATGCATGCTAAAAAGAAAGCTAACACTTGAACTATTAATCTATGCTAGTACCTTACTGATCAGCCTTTGGAAGACTGGCCCCGTAGTAACCGTAGGCACAAAACACAGACCTATTCACAATTCTTCAGGGATACTCTCGTTTTCAGAAGGGACATGCGTTACAAGAACATTGTTTTTTTTTCAATTTAATTGGTCATGTGAGGCTGTAACCTTACACCCCCAACTCATCAAACCCGCATTGACTTCTGTTTTAAGTCGACCTCTACAAACCCCGTATAAGTAAACAACACAAATGTACTCTTCCTCCAATTATATTACCAAAATTAGCATGCCCGACATGCAAAGATCGCTACGGCATCGTAGTTTCTTTCCAATGATCAAGAGGGGTAGCAAATATAGTTTCCCATTTCTCCCATAAAACATAAAGGCCGCACTCTCCCCAATAAAGTCAATGATCAGTCTCGAACAGTTTCACAGCTGGGAAAATTTATCAGGGACGACAACACCACTGTTGGGGAAATCTAGGGGCAGCCTGCCTTCTCTCTCATCCTCAACCGACCACCCCCCTGCCCTCCCCCTCCCCCAGAAACACAAGGCCTGTAAAGCTTACGTCTCCTCCTTCCCCGCCAGAGGCACTCTGTACCTGGCCGCCCCATTCCAAGAGCTCCGGCTGCACTCTCAATCGAGCCCGAGGCTTCGACAGGCCTAGGCCGCGTTCTATCACACAGAGGAGATTCCGGTCGTAGGAACTGGGGACATTATGGTGCACAGAGTACACGGATGCCGCCACATCACCCCCAGCTCTACCACCCCTCCAGCGCATTACCTGTTGCTGTGTTCATTCTTCCCTCGGGTGTCGGCGGGTGGGTCTGACTCAGATGACCCCTCGCAGTGGGCCTCTCACGTTTCGTGATCACGTGCCCACCCCTTTGGCCACCGGGGCGCTTCTGCGAATCTAATCTTCGCCAACAGCCCCCAGGCCCTGGAAAGCGTGGAGAATTGTCAGGGACCGGCCATTCAATTCCTGCAATAGAGCAAGAAGGCAAGAGGGGGAGAAGGAGGGTGAGGGGGCATGCATGCATTACACTGCGCAGCCTCCCGGGGGTGGGAGGCAGATTTAACCCTCTGCGCACCGACAGCTCAGGGTCTGAGTTAGAACCAGATTTGAAACCGCCGTACAGCACGGTAGCCAGAAAATACATGAAATCCCCACCCCCTTTTGACTTGGACCCATACGTGTAATGGCACCCATCACGAAGGCTCCCTCGGAGAGCACGTCAGGAGCCACGAACGAGTGTGCGGGAATGGCATGGCAGAGGGGGTGGAGTCTCGCCACACCTGGCTGAGCTAAGGCACGGTCGGCTTTCACTTTCATCCTTCGCAAAGCTTTCTTGTCTTTATGGGGCCATATGTTTGAAACACATGGCCCCATAAAGATGAGAAAAGCTTTTCCCACAGACATAAAGCAACCGAGCCAATCCAACTGGGACGGCTCTAAAAGAGAAAAGTGTACGTCACTAGACGCTCTTTTCCAATGGCTGGGCACCGTTTAGCATAAACGGTGACACCAGCCAATGGAAATGAGGGGCGGGGCTTAAAGCCCACTAGAGAAATCTACCCTAACTCATGAAATCTCGCCAGCGAGACTGCGCATGTCTGCGCAGTCTACGCCAAGCGAGACCTAAAAAGCAAGTACACGAACCAGGGGAGGGCATGCTGTTAGGATCATAGCACTTACATGGTCCCATGTGGATTTGCATTATTGACCTACACCTCTCTGCCTGTCTGGAGGTAGTGTGCAGGGCGGAGGAGAGCTGTTTTACATCTGCCATGAATAGTTCTCAGGGGTGCTCTGTTAGCAAGTACACATCCGTGTGAAAGATCGCAGGAGGTAAACACTGATCAGTGTGGCCAACTTGGCCAGGTCTTTTGTTGTGTGAGGCGTACGCTGTTGTTTACAAATAAAATGAAAAAATACTGGGCCGAGTCACTGGCGAAATCAGGGGGGCACCATGTACTCTGAATAGTGGTGGTGTCCCTGCAGCGATCGTCATGGTGTGGTTAAACTGGTTCTCCATGCCTCCCCTCTCTCTCAGGCTCCTTCTCATGACGCTACATAAGCCTGGGAAAAGCACCCAGTTTGTTAACATGGAACTAGTAGCTTAGACAACGGTATCTTGATAGTGTGCTGTCTCTGGTATCTCTGGCACTGATCAGCGTTTACCTCCCACAAGCTTTCTACTGTTCAAATCACTGAAAACAGAGCTATGATGCAGAGAGTGCAGGCCATGTCATAGCACCTTTTTGTGTTAGGAGGGGCAGGACAATTAACACAACATGGGGGTGAAAAGACTTGGCGTTAGCTCAACATCCTTTGATTCTGACCTTTCAGCGACTTTCAGCCATGATGAACAGCAGATATGCTGCTAGAGAACATGGCTAAAAGGCATTCACATTGACAAGGCCAATAGCTTGGGCATTGCCAAGACCTATTGGCTTTACCAATGCTTGTTAAATAATATTGGTTATCTTGTATTTAACCAATTTGCCAGAAGATGGTAGTGTTAATCAATTTAGAAGCATTTTGTCTCCTTTAATTGTGTATATGTGCGTATGTGTGTTTATAGATTTTTTTAATGTTGTAATGTTTATTATTTTACCAGGGAGATCCACAGAACACACTTTAAAAACACAAAATAATTTCTGCTTTCCTTTCCCATCATCTATTTTATTTGCTTTTCCCTCCTGCCCTATTTATTTACCATCTCGACTGTTTTCACTCCACAAATGTATATTTACACTTTATTGTCACAAGATTTGTGTATCGTGAGGTAATGTAACAGAAAAGAACATGCAGCTCTAAGATAAGTTAGCATGCAGCGCGCATTAATACTGTGCAGTCTACAGTGTTTGTCCGGTGTGGCCCTATAGACAGAAAAGTAAGAAGAGATGGGTTTTTAGCTTCGTCTTAAGTTATCTTCATAATGTAAAGGAGGAACAGATGCCCTAAGGAGGAGCATTTGAACGCATCGGAGGTATTAGAAAGTTGTGCAAGGACCCTAAACCCGTTCCTGTTAGACAGGTAGATATTTACCCTGAACGTGAGATGCCAGCCCAAGTCTGCATTTCAAAATAGTGCAAAGAACCTTCAATCTAATACTGCCTATTACTGACAGCCAATGAAGGCGCTCCGTGGTATCCAATTAAATCATTGTGAGCATCATGGCGCTGGTAAATCTC
Organism: Triturus cristatus; assembly: GCF_964204655.1. NCBI lineage: Eukaryota > Metazoa > Chordata > Amphibia > Caudata > Salamandridae > Triturus > Triturus cristatus. The sequence goes on from NC_140585.1 coordinate 502,735,650, forward strand.
ATGTTGGGTAAGCCCATAAAGTAGGCACTGATCCCCACAACCTAGGATGATAGAAAGATTAAAGACATCCCCCCTATTGTTATAAGATGCAAAACAAGGTACCAGATGCTTCTGCTAACTGGAATGGCTTGCGATTCCATGACAAGCGTGTTACCAATAATAGCTCACTATGTTGGTCTGAAATCTTTACTTAGACTCGTGAGCTAATGGGTATATAATCGGCCTTTCAGAGACTTCAAGCAGTTCAGCACACGGAGGGCTGATAAAGGCTACATTAAGCAGTCCAAGGACAGGAAGTCCCTGCTCCCGTTATGGCAAAACCTGTGAGGGTTACTACTGTTAGAGAAGGAGCCGGCAGTTACATCCAAAGGGAAGAATGTATGTCTTTGGGCCTATGTAGTTTTGGAGTAACCAATAATTGACTAAAAAATGGCACACTACACATGAACGCAGAGGCAATTGAAACGGAGTCCTCTACTAAATCGTTGATCCTAATTCTGGTAGGGGGAGAGGGCTGGAAACTGGCACCTACGATACAAGAAGTTGTAGAAGTTCTAATAACAAAGGGCAATAAGCATACGCCTGAGTTACAAAGATTTAGGGTGTGGCAACACAGGCCCATTTGATAAGGCCAGAACCTGGCAATCGTTATGGGGAGGATTCTATCTCAATCGTGTAACTCCTCTGACAAACTAAAGCTAAGAAGTACAAAACCCAAAATGAGAGCTCGAGTCAACACATTTTTGTAAGCTCTTCTGTGAGATCTACGACTCCCTAGCAGCCTGGTCATAGGATAGAAAGGCTCGGTGAGTTTGATCATCATGGGTGAACAAAACTCTAGGGACATATGCCTGACAGAGATAGCTGAGGACAGGCTCAGTACAGTGTCCCACAATGACAGGACTAAATAATTCTTGGGCATCCATGTTTCATTGCATAATTCCATCCTGTCTCTTATGAGATGTGCTTGAGGGAGGGGGTGGGGTACAGTTAACTCTCAGAGAAGAGCAACGCCTCACAAAAGGCATCAACTTAAACCTAAACCCTTTCCTCCCACTTGCCTCCCTGGGCTTCTGGTGCATGCTGTGAGTCGAATGATTGGAAGGGGTTTTGTGGAACAAGGCAAAACAGAACATGACCAGATTGGGATTAAATCAGACCAACCCTGATCAGCCATAGGAAAAAAAGAAGTATTAAGAAGGCAAAAGGACCCAAAAGGGAGCTGCTTAGAATAATGTGTGGAATTTTGACGATACCTCATTAGTGGTAGAAATTCCCTTTCTAGAGGTATCGCTGCTGATCCCAATAAATGAAACCCCCACCGAATACCATCTGGAAAAATAAATTGGAAAGTACTATGAAATCCTTCAATATGGAACAGGAGATGGACTATGAGACTATATGTCCAGGCGGCACTATGCATTTCCTTTTTACACATGAGTCAAACTCATAGGCGACGCAACCTCAGTGTACAGTCCCTCTTGCCCACAGATAGTTTCTATGATTTGAGGACAAATCTTGAGCTCTCCTGGGGGAGTTTCCTTCACCTCTCCTCTGTTAGAAATGTATCTCCGGGAACTCAGTGGTACCCTTGATGTACAGCTGGCAAGAAGTGAGGGGAGACCTAATACATGGCTAGAAGGACTGGAGCCTTAAAGCTGTTCAATGAAAGCCAACATGATTGATGTGATTTCAAGCAAACCACAGGCTACCTGAAGAAAAAGATATGTTTTTTAAAAATGATCTTAATGGGAAACAAAAAGTGTTGCAGAACAAAGCAAATGTAATGCCAAACGCTAAGGGAAAAAAATAGATACAAAGGCGAAAGGTAGCCCAACAAATATATTGGGTGACACTTAAATGTGGGAAAATACACTCAGAATATTGGAAGCTGAGAAGGATCTTGGTAATAAGACTATTACATCGGAGTGATCTATAGGCATATTGACTGCAACAGCTTAGAAAAACACTTTCCGTTCCTCTTATAACTTTCTTTCAAGTCCGACCGGTTGGTAATAGGAAGGGGCCTAATAAAAGAGTCGATGGTCGATATCAAAAATGTTTTTAGCATTAGTCTATCATGGGAAATAGAGCCACACTAGGATGGAATGTTAAACGTAATTGAAACAATCAAGGCCAAATCTGGGCTACACAAGCTGGGTAAAATACAACTGGAAACAATATATGTTTATCCTAATACATTAGGCAAATATTTAGGAGGTTAAATACCCGAAGACAAACCTTTGGAAGGTGAGAAAGGAACAGACGAAGGGGTATCAGAAAAAAGCTCCATTGGAAACTGTAGTTGTTCTTCGTTTTCTGCAGAACCTTGAAAAACACACAGAAAGGTTATTAATTCTGCAGGCACAGTGCACATCGATACAGAGTGAAGGAACCAAATTTAGCATTACCATCAACATAGCTGTAGAGGCAATGAAGCGGTGACTCTAGCACCACATGTCCTAAACGCCCCCTTTTCTTCAGACATTTAAGGTGTAGCCCCCTTTTCTTCAGACATTTAAGATGTTCAACTAGCAGAGACCAGATCCCTTTTTAGGTCTCACCCACATCAGTATTAGCTGTAAGTTTGAGATCTCAGATTACCAATATTTTAAACACATTGCACCTTCAAGAAGTAAGTTAGTCAGTTTTGTGCCAGCCTCTTTTAGGAACCGTGGAATACTTTGAGTCCTCCAAGAACTTTTTTTGAAATTGGTTATTTACCTCTGAACAATATTGGTCTTTATACAACGTACTGTTTCTAGACCCATTGTACTTGAGAAAAGGGTGTGCGTTATTAACTGATTTGTTTTTGATAATTGTACGGACTAGTTGTTTCTTCAACTTGCCAACAACACTTCTAGGTAGTAAGTGTTTACAGTTACATCAGCAGCCCGATATACTTACATGTGCAAATTTGAATACGCCACTTACTGGTTTTTGTGTGACAGGACACTTATAGTTGATGTGCGGTTGTTCACCCATTTTGGGAACACTACTACCTTGTCTGCAATTTAATTTTTAGTGGTTACCGGCACTCATTTTTTCTATAGGCGTTATCTGATCACTATTTCTGATCACTTCAGACTAAAGTAGAATTGTACATAGACAATATGGCAGGATTCAATGATGAAAGGGACAAGTTATTCAATGATATCTTCTCTGGACAGGGAGTTCAAATAGGTAGAACCTCTACAGTAGAGGCCAAACCACAGGGCCTCAAACAGCTATTTACGAAACTGGAGAGACTAAGAAAGGCTGAACACTTCAGATGGTGGGATCTCACTACATTAAAAAAGTATATAGAGATCAAACAAGTCCCGAGAGGGTTGAGAGTCATTATCTTTCCAACTTTCGAGGACTTAGATCTTTTACAAGAGTGGGAAAATCTCATCTCATCTTCATCATTTGGCATGATGGATCTCTTGATCCGCCATGCAGAAAGAAAGAGAGCCAAACTATTGGAGGAGGATGAGATTAAAAAACTTAACTTGGACGAGGCTACAGAAAAAAACTTTAAAATACTGAGAGAAGTACTAAGTGCCCACCAAACATATATCCGGGATAAGAAAATTCGCAAACTAAAAACGGATGAAAACGACTACAGGAATGGTCGTATTTTCACTTTTGCTAAGAAATTTGATGAACTCAGACGCAGAGCTGGGACAAAGGATCTGGACAGGAAAAGATCGGACATTGAGGTCATAACTAGCGAATCAGAGTTGTCTAGCGTTGCCAGCGATATCCGTGATACTAGAAATGATGGCATCTCCACTATAGGATCCAACAACATTGCTCCCGGTACATCTTCCTCTTTTTTATCAGAACTAGAGAGGTACAGATAGGGCACCAGATTGGGGGTCAACAATCCAAGAACGGCAGGAAGACAAGGACTAGGCGGGGGGGGGGGGGTGCAATAAATACAGAGGAAAGCTAAAGGATCACGAGATCGGTATCGCGTGTACAGAAGAAATGAGTGCCGGTAGGGATTCCCGGGATGCCGGCGTAACATTTTGTACTGCTAGTCCTGGTCTTGATTTAAATCATGATGTTTACATTATTAATCTTTCAAAACAATCATTAAATGATACAGAGTTGAATGTATTGAAAAAGGGACTTAGCTTCTGTCCAATGTCCAGGCCCAATTTTACTCAAATTCACATAGATTTGTTTAAATTTACACGTCGACTCAAATTGAAAAAGTTTTTTGACAATCAGAACAAATTGTGCTCTATTCCTATCTATACAACTGATATAATTGGGCAAACAATTCCGGACATCCGGAATTTACAGACGCTAATGTCGCTTGATGACAGTTTGGACATGGTCCCCAATATGGAAGAAATCATGCAGGACCTTAACATCACCATGAATTCACAAACGGATAGTGGGTTAAAAACTAAATCCTCCTTTATTCCAACCTTGTCTCCAGATAACATGATTGACTGTTTCTTCAAGGCAGTCACAACAGAATTGTATAAATTAGAGGACAAATTACATCGCTCCCCAGGCAGATTTCGAGATAATCTTACCAAAGAAGAAAGGACTGCTCTTCTCCAAATCAAAGGTTACTCACATGTTACGATCAGGGAAGCCAACAAAGGGGGTAACATTGTCCTTATGGACAACGATTTCTATCTAAGTGAAATATACTAAGATCATCCACAACACCATGAAAGAAGTCAACATCTTGATTAAAAAAACATTAAGATATTGGTTAAATGCTGGGCTTCTTTCTGACATTGAATTCAAATATTTGTTCAATGTGACACCTAGAACAGCGTACATCTATACCCTGCCAAAGATTCATAAAAACATCACAACGCCACCAGGTAGGCCAATTATCTCGGGTATAGGAGGACCTACTGAACATATATCTGAATACATAGACATTTACCTACAACCTATTGTACGGCAATTACCGGCATTTATTGAGGATACAAAAGATCTCCTTAATAAATTAGAACACTTCTCATTGGCTGATGATCTCACTCTTGTCACATTGGATGTCAATGCACTATACACCAGCATCCCATTGGACAAGGGCATGGAAGCACTAACATACTTTCTGTCCAAACGGGATGCTACTCTGTATGATCACACTAAAATGATATTGGAACTTAGCAAACTAACCCTAGAGAATAACTACTTTAAACATTTGAACACATGGTATAGACAACATTCAGGAGTCGCAATGGGGGCTAAATTTTCGCCCTCATTTGCGAATATCTACATGGGCTTTTATGAATTGCATCACATATGGAAATCATGTCCATCCCATTTGACCAATCACATTGTTTATTGGGGTCGCTTTATTGATGACATCCTACTCATATGGGGGGGTGACAGGAAAGATTTGCGTGACTTCATTTGCCATCTAAACACCAATGATTTCAATCTCGGCTTTACTTACAACTTCAGTAAGACTGAAATTGACTTTTTGGATGTCACACTCTATGTTGACAATGGCATCTTGGAGACAAAACTGTTCCGGAAAAACACTGCATGCAACTCTATTCTACATGCAAGTAGTGCTCACCCTGTCTCCCAAATTCGGGCCATTCCATTTGGGGAGATGGCGCGTCTGAGGAGGAATTGTAGTACAGAACAAAACTTTCAGAAGGAGCTGACTAGCCTGAAGGAGCGATTTACCATCAGAGGATATGACAAACTTACTCTTGATAAAGCACATACTAGAATAAATAGAACAAAACGATCTAATTTTCTCAAAACTAATAAGAAAACTAAGGACAACTCACCAACAAGACATATTGCGATGATTACGCAATTCCATACACACAGCAATGAAATGTATCGAACTCTTCAAAAGCATTGGCATCTTCTAAAGCTTGATCGTGACCTGAACCCATACCTCAGAAATAAACCCCACATTACATATGTGAGAGGTAGGACATTTAAAAACATCCTCAACCAAACATCACAGATTAAAACACAACCAAGCACCTGGTTACCTGCAAAACCAAATGGTTTCTTTAAATGCTCTATGTGCAATGTATGGCAATTTGCACAAGATAAGACCACAAGCTTTAGCTGCAATACTGGACGCGTATACAACATCAATAATTTTATCAATTGCAATACCAAATATGTTGTGTATTGTATTGTGTGCCAATGTAACATGATCTATATCGGTAGCACTATAAGACCATTAAAAGAACGTGTTCAAGAACACATCAGAGCAATCAAAAACAACAATGGCGATTACCCTTTGGCAGTACATTACAATGCCGTACATAGATCATCTGAGATATTGCATATTAAATTCCATGCTATTGACAAGATTATTGATGATCCCCGAGGAGGAAATAAAATCTTGGCTCTAAGAAAATTGGAATCTAAATGGCTAATCCGATTAAGATCTGTTGATCAGGGGCTTAATACTGATAGAGAATTGCACGTTTTCTTAAAAGATTGATTCCAATGTTATCTGATTTTTATATAATTACGATTTATGCTGTGATTGTGTAATAATAAGGTACGATTTCTTTAAAATGCTGAAAAATCGTTTTTTTGCTAACGTAATGTCGTCTATGTTCATAATACATCTGGTTGTCGACACATTATTTGGCATGTACAAGACACTGTTCTATTTGGAGATAAACCCCGATAAATCTAACAAGGGATGTTCACTGTGCTACATGTAATACAGTCAACATCCATTATATAATTTGCTATTTTGGTCTTGCATGGCTCTTCGATTAATCTTACCTGCCCTCCTTCCTTTTTCTTCATTTCTGTGGCCTTTGGTCTTTCCTCTCGTGCTCTGTTATAAAACACTAATGCATGCAATTACTGCTGGATTCGCGATACGAAGATCAGATGCGTCTTACACCAGTACGTGCTTCTTCACTGTTTTTTAACTTACCAATCCACTATATGGATATTTGTATACACGTCATATTATTGTTTACATTTACCTGTGACGTGCATATTTATTACTCGGAATTTTACAGACTAGGCTTTTGCCTTATGGGGGACTGGTACTTAAACTAATGTGAGTGTTCTGAATGTTTATTTGCGGACATTGCAAGATGGCGCCCGCGATTTGGATAACAGTCCTACTTTTATGTTCATATATTCCTTTCCGTGACGATCTATTCTCGCGATAGAGTTCAGCTATTTTTATGATGGCGGCCAGTCATTGCGTTTGGCACTTCCCAAGAGTATTACCAGGCGCGGGTTAATATACGTGCTACCCAAACACACGGTAAGAGGACGTTTGTTATGATACAGATACAAAACATTGCCTTGGTGATCCTAATAGTTTCACAATGTTTAAAACTAAATGACATATTTGCATAAGATCAGTAATAGGCGACTTATGTACGGCTCGTTTTCAAATAGTTTGCGTCTATTTTTATGTTTAAATGTAGTTTTAAGGAGGGGTGGTCTCTTTGCAGGATTGTTATTAACTGATCACACCTTATTTCGAGTGTGACTATTGATGCAAGATTGGATTTCATCTACAAGTTTCAAGAACACTGCTATTCAATTGTTTTGGGTGAGTTCCCATAATATCGTTGGTTCACGGAAAATGCTTTGAAATTTCACTGGCTTAGTTAAATAAGGAGCACCCGAGTAATAAAGTGTGCCGTGGATGTTGTTATAGTAGATGCTATTTCCACAAGGTGGACCTATGAGGAACTGGACATATGTAATAGGGTCTGTTCTCGAACAAATACTTTCATTCAGTCTGGAGGTGGTGTATGTACATTGCTCCCTTAGGTTATATTTTTCTGAGCGATTCCACATTATACATAAATCTGGTGAGGTTCAGGATAGGAATATTGGTGCAAATTGGGGCGTATATATTGCTGACTCTGACCAGTGATGATGAAATAGTGGATAATTTTGTTTATTTATATAGAGGAATGCCACGAAAAATCTTTTAGACATATGGTAAAATACAGATCCATGATGATACCATTCCTCCTCCAAATGTCTTTTATCCTTTTAGGACATTTAAATCGTGTTTATATAATTGTTTTTACAGAGTCATCTATGTACCTTTTTTACTAGAATTTATGTGACGCTTCCTTAGACATTATGGCGATGTCTAATTGATTTGACATCTCGTGATTCACGTCGTATTTTGGAGTTTGGAAGTAACAGCACCAATCTCTAGGTGGGTCCTAATTATATATTTTCGTCCTATTTATTTAGAACTCCACTTCACATGAGGTTTTTGCTGCATGTTGGCACTGCACGCTGATTCGTGACACCATACATTAACCAATTAGGCAATTTCATATATACTTTATCAACATTATAAGACTTATGGGATTGGTCTTTTTGTTGGATTCCCACCTCTCTACCATCATTTAACACTTCGGGGTCATCACACTTTTTGATTGTCTCTTCGGACTATCCCTCTCTTACTTTTTTCTTCTTCTTTTCCGCTTTTTCTGGGAGTCAATGCTTTGGGTGACAGGTCTGGTTCGTTGTATCTCGCGTTTTAATACTTCAACTACTGATTATCTTTCCCTTTTTTGAGTACTTGTGAGATCTTGTATTCCTAATTTCTCTAAAAAACTTTATTGGCAATGTTATGTAGTATTATTGGAGTTGTGTGTATAAATTTCAAATATTGTTTTCTATAAGTTTTATTACAGTATTTATGTACTTATTTCTATGTCCACAGCCTTGAGAAAGTCTTTGTGTATATCAAGCACGGACGAAACACGTGTTGGCTGCTTTGGATATTTGATGGCTATTTTGAATACTGAATATGGGTTTCAAAACCAATAAAAAGAACATTTGCTTGAAGCTGTGACGAGTACTTTGTCCCATCCAGTGGAATGGTGGAACCGTGGAATACTTTGAGTCCTCCAAGAACTGTTTTTGAAATTGGTTATTTACTTATGAACAATATTGGTCTTTATACAACGTACTGTTTCTAGACCCATTGTACTTGTGAAAAGGGTGTGCGTTATTAACTGATTTGTTTTTGACCAGCCTCTTTTAGTACTTGGCCCTCATGTGTTTTTCACAATTTACATAACTGCTTAGATGGGCTCTCAATGAAGCCCACGGCATTTAGAACATGGCTACAAATTCTCATTACATTGTTTTAAAAAGTGTCACACATACACTTATATGACTTTTCACGGTGGGAGCAGCAGTGAGAAGCTTGTCTGGAAGCAGAAATCACCATCATTAGGTCTCGCCTAGCATCGCAGCGCATGCGCTGTCGCTCTGCGAGATCTACTGTTATCGAGGAGATTTCGGAAGTGGAGTGGAAGCTCCGCCCATGCTTTTTATTGGCGCGCATGGCACTTTATGCTAAACGCTCGCTTTCTATTTAAAGTGAGGTTTGTTTGTTCCCTCCCTGTCTCCTTTTGCCCCTGCCCATCCCGACTGGATTGTTTGCTTGCGGCGTTATCCTGTCTTCATTTAGTCGGTACGCACTTTTTTTTAGGTACGCTATGCTATTTGAACTGGTCCTAGTTTTTGTTTGTTTTTGGAATGACTAGAAATGTATAAGTGCATTCTTTACCGATTAGTTAATTAACGCCAAAGAATACAACCTCAGAATAAAACAACACGAGAAACGAATATCTCACCCAGAAACGTGAAACTTTAATACTCGTGACAGACATCGGCAAAATTAAGGATCCCAAATTACTCCCAGTCATCAGACTCCAAATTCTAGTCCAGCCCTCCATTCGACAAACCCCTATGTCCAGCACATCCAGTGGATTCATTGAAGGTGAACAGTGACCCACTCCCAAGGGGTGACAAATGCATGCCCAGGGTTAGACCTCGGCGCCCCCGGTGACATGGAGTCACCCGGTAATTCTAAAACGTATCCTTGCTTATAGGGCCTAGCGCTACAACCGAGCTAGGGGTGCCGCTGGCTTGTTGCTTGATTAGTGTTTGCCCTCCCTGCACCCTGCCCTCTCACCCCCATTGCTGTTTGTTAAGAATTTACTCTAGTTTCAAATATTAGCTCACCTGAAGAAGAAACGTCTTAAACACGAGTTTAAAATCTCATTGATAAACTGAGTTAAGTTTGTACATACAATGGAAGCTGAAACGTAAGTAAAAACTCGAGAGACCCTCCATTCCTCTGAGGAGTGAAGGAGGAGAGGGGGTCAGTCAACTAGCGCTCAACCTGTGCATAAATACAGCGCAAAGATACGCGCTCACCTTCTTTGCAGGCGCCAGGGCACAGGAAGCACAGTGCTAGGAACCCCAGCACGACTGCTGTTCTCATACTGACGTAGTTTGCAGCTCTCCGATGCATGCTGCTGCCCAGACGTCACATTTTCGGGAGCGCTGATGCGGGCTCGAGCCGCGCTCTGTAGCCTTGAACGTACCCGGAGGACGTCCAGGCGGCTGCGGTTCTGTCACTGATCCGAGCGCCTGGAGGGAGGGACCCGGGCTATGACTCGCTGCATCAAGCATGACTTTCAGGCAGGAACCACTCCTGTCACTCCCCAGGGAGCGAAGTTTAGTTCTTAACCCGCTGGGTTTCCCGTCAGAGGCCAGCACGTGTTTTTAATGTTCAGACTGGTATAATGTTTCAAACATTGCGCCCGAATGCCTGTCCTCGATGTGCCTAACATTTCAACGTATCCCGTGTACTTAAATACAACGTTTCCGTGAATTCTCTTACGAAGCACATACCGCTCAGTAAATAAAAGTTGGTACCGCAGATTGGTGCAATAATAAACATTTGTGGTATCTTTTTACCAAGAACTGTCCACGTGTTTGGGTAGGGCCAGGGCCACTGCTGTTATGTGTCAATAAATGTGAAAGTTATGCGCAAGATAATGCCGCGTACATATATTATTCAATAATATGCAAATTCCGTGGTAAGTTGTATGGCAATATCTGTTTTGAAATTCTCCAGCTTATCCTACACTGTTGCAAATTTTATCCCAGAGCAGTCGAAAAACCCTTAAGTCTTAATAAGAAAAATACAATCATTTTATGAGATTCTAATGTTATTCCGCAACTATGAGTTTATCTCGGGAGAGGGGGGGCAAGGGGGTGGGGGGGTGTTGGGCAGAAACGATAATTGGACCGGTCCTTTCCTTTCTACGCCCAGACTAAAACACTTTGTGTAAAATGTATACATTGTTGTACTCGCAGAAAACTAATATATATATATATATATATATATATATATATATATATACACACACACACACACCCCAACCTTCTTGTCAAAAAAGTGCTTCTTTTTTTTTTCCACATCCCAGATATGTTTTTTAATTTTACTTTTATTTCAAGTTTCTCAGTGTTTATAGTATATTTATGTTCTGAATCAACCATCAAATTAGTAGTTTACACCACATCTTTAAGTACCATTGTAGGTCAGCTTTATGGAAAAAACAGCTTGGGCAAACAGGTTCGGAGCTACACTTTCCTTCAGACCAATTTCTCAGAAAATTTCAAGATTAATGAATGTAGTGTTTTTGTGCAAATGCGTAAAAAGTAATTGGTGATGACTTAACGTATTGTGTTAAGCCATGCACGCCAGAATTCCCATCAGCCAGTTTTTACCACAGTGTTCCTTGCTCACTACATTGAATAGCCAGGAGGAGGAAGAACAGGGCCAGACTGGCCTGCCGGGCAAGCGGGTAATCCATCGGTGGCTGGAGGCCGGTTTTGACCTTTGGAGGGCCAGTATCGGCCACCAGGAGGCACAGGGGCTGTCAGTCCTGGCCGAGGTTTCTTACTAAGTACCAGCAGAACACTTTCAGAGCCAAAGGTCAGGTCCATAAGCTATCCACCTGTGCAGCAAACACACACAGATAGTTCTTGTTGGCTCAGGCCTGTTCATTTTTGTGCAGCCTCCCTGCTGATAGTTAACAGGCCTCTGCTGCACCAACGGGCTCAGAGCACAGCCCGGGGCTTTCTTTCGGGTCTGATGGCTTAGTGGACTAATGCGTCTTCTGTAGGGGCCTGTGTTCAACCTCATGGTCAGTTTCAAATCCCGTTGAGTCAACTGAGCCTTTCATCCTTCTGGGGTTGATAAAATGTGTATCCTTATGGAACAATAAACATCTGTTATTCAGTGCTAAGATAACCTTGGTAGAATGCATGCTTTACAAATACACATGTTCTGTTTGCTTGAGCAGCACTTGTCTTTGCCCACCGGCTTGGCATGCTTAAGACATGTTTACCATATGCCCAGGCCTGCAAACAGTCACAGAATGCATAACGCCCCTGCCTTAATGTTTTAATTTGTCCCTCTTCTGATGCAGGGGCATCATATGGGGCCTGTCCGCTGGGTGTCTTTCTTGATAGGCCTGGCTGGATACCTTGTAGGGGGGCAGTGGTTTAGATACATTCGGACAAATTGAGATCAAAGTTGGAGTCTGCAGTTGTTGGTGACTGATGAGGCCTGCTTGCCTTCCTTATATGCCGTCTGTGTTGGGCTTGCGTTCCTTTCCATATGCACCGAAGGTGTTCGGCCTCCAGCTTGGAAGGCAAATAAGGTAAATAATTAAAGCTATACGAAATGCATTACACGTGCAGTTCTATGAACCTGGCCTATTCTAGTGGGGTGCTGGGACAATAGACAAAAAAAACCTCTCTACCAGATTGCCATTTTAGAGAGTGGTCTTATTCTAAAAATGCTTTCATTTATATCTAACATTTACTAGAAAGCATGTGGTAAAACAGAGAGTTTGTGGTTCCCCAAGATCTGAACCAACTCAGTCCAATAAACAACAAAACGTCCCAATAATGAGGAATCTGTGTGTACAGCTGATAGCTAAACTTTTGAAGGCAGGGCTGTAATACAGGGCCCCAGCAATCGCTTCGGTTCAGGGGACCTCCATCCCTTTAGGGTTCCTCCAACCCTTTGCGGTGGGCCCATTTCACCCTAGGCCAATATCTGTGATATAAGGGGGACTCAGGGACCTCTTTTCACATTGTGCGGGGGAGGGTGGGGGGGGGGGGGGGGGGGGAGATTCTACAGACCCAGATTCAACAGACCCATGTCCTGCTTATTCTATTCCACACGCCATATTTACATGTGAAGGCTGCTCTGCAACAGTATACAGATAAGGCAGGCGCTTCAGTGTAGCATGAGGAAACATACCCCCATCATGCATTTCTTTCCAGGAAATAAGCGCAGAGTCTCACAAAGTGCCAAGAGGCACCATATCAGCATGTCCTGGTGTTTTAGCCAACTGGACTCTGAATGCAGGCATTTTTCTGTCCATGTTTATGGATAGTGTTAAAAATAAAACTACAAATCCTAGAATGCAATGTACTATAGGCTGAAAGCTCAAACCCGAGTGAAGTTACAGACTTGGCACCTACAAATGTAGCGTAAATCACTCACTGTTGTCATGATTGACATCTTATTTTGTTCTCGAAGAATGCCTGTACATGCCTTGTTGGTGCCACTATGATTAGGTATTGAGGAGCAGAGCATGGTCATCATTTCTGTGCTTTAAAAATGATGGTATTTCAATATATAACTAAAAATGTGGTAGAAAATGGCCAATTTTCAAACATTTTCACAAATATTTCTGCAGAGAGACACCCCCAGGCCCCAGCTTACAGTGGCGGGCTGCTTTTGCTTCCCAGTCCGGCCCTGAATATGATGATGGCGGGGCAAAGAAAGTGACAAATGCTTATTTAAAATTTCTTCAGCATCAGTGCCCAAGAGGACGATGGTCCAGTCTCCACATACATAACTTAGAGCAGCAGTGATTTCCTACAGCCTAGAAACTAATGCCATAATGGTCCTTCCAGTTACTTGATGGAAGTGAACTGATGTATAGTTGAATGGAGCTTGCTTTTAGCTCGCCATACTTTAACTAGGAGATGCAGTGGGCACCTGCCAAAACAACAATTGTACCTTAGTAGAGAATTACATACAATACTCAAGGATTTTTTTTAACCTGAAAGCTGCCTCCAAAAAAATGTGCTGTCGAACAGTGCTTCCAGATATTGGTAGCTTGTGACTTATCATAAGCGCTTTCCTTTCAAGAATTAGCCTTAGATATGTATTGTCTGAAGCACAGAATTTTGAGTCTTGGTGAGGTTTACTTGGAGGTTGTTGGATGACTTGTAAAGGGCAAGAGGGTTCCAAGTCCCTGGCAAGCCAACTGTGGTTCACTCGAGTAGCAGGGCGTCCTCCTCATTGTCGACTGTCATTACACCGTGCCCACTTAGTGAAGGGAGATTGGTCCGAGCCAGTGCCAGATCGGTGTCCGGACCAGTTACAGAGATGTTGAACTAGAAAAGAGCAAACACGCAAACTGCAAAAAAAAAAGTAATATCTAGTGCGCGACATATCAAAGTTGATAAATACATTATTAAACAAGCATTTACAATGCAATAGGTCTTGCATTTTCAAGAGTTAGAGGTATTGCTGTTGTAAATGACAATGTATTTTACCCATGTGTTTTGGTTTGGAGTGTAGTGAATGTATGTGGTGTGGAGTGGAATTATGTGAGTTGTATTGGAATCGTTTGGGGTGGAATTGTGTGGTGCGGAGTATATTTGTGTAGTGGAATTATGTGGCATGGTGATAAGATTGTGGGTGGGAGCGGCACAGAATAGACAGAAAGCAAGATAAAGAGGAATAGATAGTTTGTTCAGGAAGTGGTGAATGAACGAGATCGAGGAGCAGAAATTGTTTGAGAAAGAACATACTGAAGTCCTGCCTTTCTCTTAATCAGGCAAATGGACCTTCAGTTTGGCACAGAGAGTACTCAGTCCCCTTTGCAACAGAGTATCCTTTCCACCAAACTGTAAATCGGCCCCTCCCTATGTTTGTTGACTTGCGCTGCGAACGCAAAGGCATGATGTAATTTCAAGGATGCACAATATACTTTTTAAAAATCACATAAACTCACAAACACATTGTGTGCCCGGCCTTGTCCACAGAGACAGGCTTCTCACCCTCAAGGCTTTTCGTAACAAGCATTTACAATGCAATAGGTCTCGCATTTACGTGAGTTTGAGCTATTGACATTGTAAATGACAATGCCTTTTATTTTTGTTTCCGTTTTTAAAACAGAAATAAAAGGCATTGTTATTTACAATGCCAATAGCGTAAACTCGCGTAAATGCGAGACCTATTGGATTGCAAATGCTTGTTTTTAAGGTAGTGCTCGACTTTACTATGACAAAAGATTTGGCCAAGAGTCGCAAGGAATGCCAGCAAGAGTAGTTTACACTTGGGACACTAGCCTAGCCAAGGGGTTTACGGACAATATTTCTCATCAGCCACATGATGAGGCCTGATCCCAAAGACATTTGCAGGCCTGGTCCTAGAAAAGGCTTCTTGGGGAATAAGGTGGCTATTTTTTTAAATTTATTTATTTATAAAGTTTTGTATAGCGCGAACATGACCCTTACGGGTATCAGAGCGCTTCACAATTTTGGGTAAGAGAGATACAGTATTGGGAGGCAAAATAATCGTTACATAATTATGCAAGACGCGTGCAGGACTCCTGTAGGTATCGGAACACATCACATAAGGGTACAGGAATGGGTGATGAACATTCGAACATATGTATGAAAAGGCTAGAAAAGGGCAGCAGGAAGTGGAGGTAACGGATGGTGGAAGATTCATTTAGATTTTATAAGAAACTTTTTCGGGAGTAGGCTCTTTTGACAATGCCTTCCATTAAGTATAAGACATAAAATACCATCCAGTATGGTCTCTGCACTTACCCACATTTGATAGCTACATTATGCCCCTCACTTTCAGTTATTCCTTCGTAAGTGCTGGTCCTCTGGGCAGCTGTGTTTACAGCCCCCTCATAAGGTATGGAAATTATCCAAGATGAGATCGCTGCCCAGCTTGCAATGTTTGCAGTTCCTTCCTTTTCCTTGTTCCTGCTTTGTTTTTCTCTACTGGCAATATATTTTGCCATGAGTAACAAACATGCTAAGAAGGATAGTAAATATTTGGAATGCTGGCCTTACGCTATGTAAGACTGACATCTTTAGGCACAACATTTCCCACCAGTTGCGTGATGTGGCATATTACAAAAGACATTTGTAGGCTCAGAAAAGGCTGCTTGGGGATTAACCCCTTCAGCGCGGCGCGGATTTCCGCGCCACGCTGAAGGTTCCATGCGCGGGCGGGGCCATGACGGAACGGTTCCGTCATGCGCACAGCGCAACCGACGTGCATGACGGAACCGTTCCGTCATGCGCGTCGAAGGGGTTAAGGAATCTGGGGTCGGATGCACAAAGGTTTTTTGAGGTCCAGACACCGCAATGGTATGTGTGGATATTTGCGACTGAAGTGCGGTCGTAAAACATATGCATTTTACCACCTATTACAAGTAGTTGGTAACTCCCCCAGGGACCCCTTCGCAAATGTTCGTAAAAATATTTCTGAGAGTAGGCTGTGAACCCATTTTCGTTTTGAAACACATCTCATTTTAATTCAAGGAAAATGGGATGCATTTAAAAAATAGAAAAAATTGCTTTACTGAAAAGCAATCACAGACATGGTGGTCTGCTGACCCTAGCAGGCCACCATCCCTGTGATTTTTGCGATTTCTAATTGGTCGCAAACCAAGACCTACCTCATGAATATTAACGAGGTAGCTCTATTTGCAACCCAATGGGAAACGCAAAATGTGTGAAAGACACATTTGTACATTGGTGTTTATGGTGACCAAATAGGGAATCGCAGAAATTTGCTATTTGGTAATCGCAAACCATTCCCTATATACATCTGGCTCCTCAAAACAGACGGCAGAGAGAACAGAGGTGATGGGTGCTAGTGGACTCATTTATATTTAATGAAACGTCTTTCTTGACATTAGTTATACTATGTTTAATCCCATCCAAGATAGCCTCTGCTCTAACCCACATTCGGCAACCACACTAATGAACTTCACTGTCGGTTCCTCATAAAGGCTGGATTTCTGGGTTGCTGTAATGGTACCTATTCGAAATGGGGGGCCTCACCCTCGATGCAATAACTGCGCAGGTGAAAATGTTTACAGTTCCTCAAATTTCCTTCCTCCTGCTCTGTCTTGACAAATGCACATAATACTTGTTTTGGACGACATCATCATGCTGCCCTTCAGCTTTTAAAGCGTCCACTGATATTGCTAATCCACAGAGATTTTCAATTATTTTATTAGAATATAAATCGGAGACAAATAGTGTGCAATGGGTTTTAGCATTATTGTTTGGCTCTCCCAATTCATGAAAGACTTCGGAAACAAACCAGTCTAGTATGTCTTTTCCTAGCTCTTGCAGAATCAAGGATACAGGGGTAGCCTCTGACGTTACCCTGGCTGGGTCAACTTTCACTGGCCTCCGAGAGTTGTACCCTATGGCAATCTTCTGATATTTCTAGTCAGTTTTTTCATTATCAGTGTAGAAACGTAGAAAGCAGCTGACGGAGGTAATACTGTTTAGATCACTTAATTAAAAAAAACGTTAAAAGCTGCATTAGAAAGTTGAAGAAAAGCACACTGGCTGTACTGCAGTGAACCTTACTGTAGCAATCAATGGTGGTAGCTGAGTATTTTTATCAATTAAAAATAATGGTTATTTGTGTGTGATTAAAGTAGCATAACCAGGTCTCAGGTTGAATGTAGTGGGCATTTGCGTGTTTGCATTGACATCCACCTTAAAGCTGCTGAAGAAAAAGTGCTTTTTTAAAAGTTGCACAATCATTTTTCCTATGCATATTTTTCACTTCTGTATTTTGTCTTTTCATAAAATAGTTGAAATTAGATTTATTTCATGGTGTAGTTTTCTCGTACTGTATTAGAAATGGTTGTCTCTAGTTGGCAGAGGTAGGTACCTTTTTCCAAGTAGGGACCGTTCTTCCTAGTCAGGGTAAGCGGGATACACTTCTAAAATAACCCCTGCTCATCACCTTGGTAGCTTGGCACGGGCAGACAGGCTTATCTCAGAGGCAGTGTGTAAAGCATTTGTGCATACATACAGTAACACAGTGAAAACACTACAAATGAACACCACACCAGTTTAGAAAAATAAGTAATCTTTATCTAAACCAAAGACTAGAACGACAAAAATATACAATACAGTAATAAAAAGGTAGAAACAGTTCTGTTCAAAGCAAATTGCAGAGGCAGCACTTTTGACACAAAGTACCTTGGATGTGTCACGGGCACAAACAAAAAGGGTCGCAGGGAAGGTGATGCGTCGGTTCCTTGAACACAGGGAAGGTGATGCGTCGGTTCCTTACTGCTACGCAGAGGAGGTGATTCGTCAGTTCCTTAACTGAGAGGGGGTGATGCGTCGGTTTCTTACTGCATCCCCCAGCAATGTGACTGACCTGGCGCCTCGATGCGATGTGTGATGATTTTCGGAACGATGCGATGGAGCAGGGCCTGCGTTGGAATCCGTGCGGTGATCTTGGCCTTCGTAGATCGGTACACTCGATGCGCAGTGCGGCGATTTACTGAGTCGCAGGCAGGTGTTGCATCGGTTTTTTTAGCGATGCGTCCGAAACAAGTGCAGATGTGTCTCGCCTCTCTTAGTTGCGTTGCTTTTCCAGCTCCCAACAGAAAGGAACAACCTTCAGAGGCCCAGAACAGCACCAGGCACCTCCTGGCAGGTCAGAACTCCCAGCAAGGAAGTTCAGCGGAGCTGGGGGTAAAGTCTTTGTATGCCTCAGACTTCAGAAACAGGAGGAAATCTCTAGTTCAAACCCTTTGAGATCTTCCTCAAGCAGGAGACACAGCGTCCTTGTCCTTTCCTTGGCAGAAGCATCCCTGCAGGCCAACCCCAGACAGCACTCAGTAAAGGGGCAGTACTTCTCCTCAGTTTCTCTAGCTCCTCTCCTTGGCAAAGGTTCCTCTTGAATTCCAGAAATGATCTAAAGTTCAGGGGTCTGGGCCCCACTCTGTTCTCTGGAGGCAGAGAAGCTCTATGTCCAGCCAAAACTAGTCATGTCCTCTCCGGTGCAGCTTCCTGGCAGGAGGTGGAGACAGCATTGTGCAGGGCAGACCAGGCCCATCCAGGTGTGAAAGAAATCTCCCCCTACTCTGAAAGCAGCCCAGGTCTATTCAGCCCAGCCATGACTCACCCTGGAAAGGCAGGAGACACCTCAACCCCCCAAGTGGCTGTCTGAACAGAATGCAAATCCCCAGCCCCTGTCACTCCAATGCCAGACAGTCAATACACAACCTAGAGAGGCACACTGGATAGAAAATACCTACTTTCTAAAAATGGTATTTTCAAACCCAGAATATAAAGATCACCGTCATTAAAAGATGTAGCTTAACATTCTGGGTTCAGCTGTATCAAACTTTATTTTCCTATCCTTTTCCCATGGGCAGTAATGCCGGTAAGATGTTATGAGCAAACTCCCCATTCTATCCTATGGGGATAGATAGCCTTACAATAGTGAGAAACGAAATTGGCAGTATTTCACTATCAGGACATGCCACACACACCAGGGCATGTCCTGCCTTTCACATACACTGCACCCTGCCCACAGGGGTATCTTGGGCCTACCTTAGCGGTGACTAACATGTAAGAAAAGGGAAGGTTAGGGCCTGAAAAGTGGGTGCACTTGCCAAGTCGACATGGCAGTACTATACTGCACATAGGCTCTGCAATGGCAGGCCTGAGACCTTGTTGCAAGTCTGCTTGTGCAGGTAGTACAATCGGTGCTGCAAGCCTCATAGCAGCATTTGATTTACAGGCCATGGGCACACACAGTGCACTATACTAGGGACTGACTAGTAAATCAAATATGCCAATCATGGAATCACCAATCCATAACAATTACAGGGGGAGCACTTACACTTTTGCACTGAACTGCAGTGGCAAAGTGCCCAAAGCATCTAGACCAGCAAAAACGAAGTCCAGCACACAGCAAAAACACAGGAGGCAGATTTAAGCTAGTTCAATAGTGAACTATATTTTGATTATGGCTAATTGTCTTCTGTTATGATCTGCGGCAATTGCCTTTATTTCTATGCATTATTAATGCAGATTTAAATCTAAATACTTTTTGCCTTCTGTAAGGATTTTTTATTTTGAATAAACATTCATGGTTTTGACTTCTGTTGTGCAAAGGTTTTTATTATTTGTAATATGGCCCCAGTCCCCTGCAACTCACACGGCTCCTGCGTATTGGCCGTTTGATTTTATTAGTGCAAAGCACAGACAGAGGCTACCTAATTAAAATGGTTGCTGGCAGGATGTTTCAAAACGGTAACTCTTAGGTCATGAATATTAATACAAGCAAGGCCAACTTTGACTTCTGTCCTTTTATTATTGGTAAATTGAGTATTTACAACTATTACAAACTGCACTGAGGTGTTGTAAAAACTCCATTACCCATTGAGGGTAGGGGACTATACAAGTTTTGCAGGTGTAAACAGGAGTGTGTGAGGTTCGAGCTCCAAGTCTATTTTTGTCTGAGATCACCAAATTGGAGCCACTACTACCACTGTCTCATGATACCTGTACACCAGCATCTGTAACCTCGCTACCACTGCAAAAGAAGCAAATGCATGAGGCGCTAATCTCCTCTAATTTTGAAAGAATGCGTCCATTCCAAAAGTTTTTGGGTCCTGTTTCCAGCTTAACAATCTTGAAAGCTGGGTGTTCAATCTGAAAATCGTCCCTGAAGGGTTTCCACACTTTCTGAATCATGAGAAATAAACCAATATACAGCATCCAATAACTAGCATCCTGAAAGTTCCTGGAGAACCAGACCAACACTCCACTGATCAGAATTGGAATATGGTCTGCCACCAACACGATTCCCTTGCTCATACAATACTCCTAAAAGACATTGGCTGCCTCTGCTAGTCTCTTTGAAAGCAGCCCCTCCCCATTTTCTTCATATATCGAACTGCTGACATGTCCATGCACAACATTACACAACACTTCATCTTATGCCCTGAAAAACATTGAGCCACAAATGAACCTGCTAACAACTCAAGATAATTGATTTGGAAGTTCTTCTCTTGGGCTGTCTACCGAGCACCAGCAGATAACTCTCCACGTCATTCCACTACCTTCCAAACTTGCAGATTGAGACCTGCTCCAAATGTTGCCTGGCTGTTTTATGCCTTCACATGCTGCAGTTACCACCCCAAGTCTTCCTTTGCCTCTATAATAAATTTCATATTTTCTGAAATTCTCCTTCCTTTTCCTAAATGTGCTATCATTAATCTATGCCAAGCCAGATAACAAAGAGGCCCTGGAAAAACTGCCTGAATAGCTCATAATGAACTACTCTACAATACATGCTAACATTCCCTAAGAAAAATCTATTTCTTTAATTTCTCCCTAGGCAACCTTAATTCCACTACAAGTATGCATCACATATCCGTCTTGGGTGGAGTATCATGACCATGTATAGGCACTCTGTGAAAATAGTCAGCAGGGTTCTGATCTAAAACGCTTGCAAAAACTAGGGTAGCATGGTGAGCAAAAAACAATGGATTTAGGCCCAGATCTCTATACTGGGGTATATTGTTCTTTTTGCATTAGTTACCCTGAATGGGACGGGTATGACCAGATGTGGGTCCCTTGCTCGCGATACCACTGGATTCAAGCGATCCATGCTGATGAGGGGTTATACCCCAAACACAGTCATTGGATGCTTGTTTCCGGTCCAGGGAGGACTTGGCCTGGCAGTTTGGGCTGGGCTATTACCATGGGGAGTAGGGTCAAGACTGATTTGCATATGGCTGAGTCCAAACAGAGGCTGCGTGGTGAGCAAAGAAACAATGTATTGAGAACATATCTCTGTACTGGGAGTGAGTGTTTTCACATTGTTTAGCATTCCGTCCAAAAATTGTCCTTTTTGTATATGTACCAGAAGCTCTCCACAAATAGCCACTGTGTTGATCACCACAAAAAAACGAATTACAGCCCAATATCCGATGGTTCCTTTCAAACAAGTCCTTATGTCATCCTAATCTTCATTATCTGAGGGAGTACAGTGATCCATGCACAACTTTCCCATGATGGTGCAGCCATCAAGAGAAGTCAGATCAAGTAATTGAAAAGATGTCAGCTCCCCACAAAATTATGCTTATGCTGTCAGCATGTAAACTGCTTATACTTCATTCAAAATATGCTTAAGTAAAAAGTCATCTAATTTCTAAGTTGACTCAATTAATCCTCGGAATCGTAAGAAAATTGTTACCACATAAGGCGATACATTAAAGCCCATAGTGTCCCGAGTTAGTGTCATGAAGATCATCAAAACTCAACAAAGGTATAGAAAGATGAATATACCTATATTGAAGACATTACTTTACTGTAAGATACAGGTTAAGCTCAGTCTATCACTCTAAACATCCAGCATTAAGCCCCATTCACTTTATTACTCAATGATTTTTTTAAAATGTAATTTAAATTTGAAAATGACCAATTTTCAAAATTCCAAATACCAAATTCCAAAAAACCCAGTCCTCTCCCAACCCTCCTACCCTTTCTCCTCGTTCTAAGTTTCTTTCTGCTCTGGCTGCTTATTTTGCGAGCAGCAGCAGCAAAAGAAGTGCGAGAGCTGTATGTTTTGGTGTTCTATTACTTCTTAGAATTTTACTAAGGCTCTAAATTATTTCTTATGTTGCAGGTCAAATGGGAGCAATGAAATATACGGAATTATGTCAGCCTCCGTGCATTGTCTTCAAAATAATTTTTCTTACCAAGGTGCTTGTCCCCAGAATTTCTTTTCTTATCTGGGCAGGATAGTGAGTCCTAGGGCAGAAGTGGTGTTTATCCACAAGTCTACTCGAAGTTGGTTCGCTTTTTGTCTCGCACTTGTTGGCAGAATCAATCCTATTTTGCCCAGTACTGGTACTCTAGCAGCCAGGAATTCTTTGCCATGTTGTTTCATCTTTCTTTGAAGGGTTGAATAACTTACTTATTCTATCTAGAGTCATCTTCTCTCCTGCACATTCATGTACAGCTGGTTAAAGGTGCACTTCAGCTCTCCTTTCTCATAGCTTCGTGGAAAACGTGTAATATTTTACTTGGCATAAGCGACAGCCATTTTGGCTGCGGTGTCCATTTAAGTTTCCTTCGTAATTCTTTCGTTTTTTCACTATGCTTGTGCGATCTATTTTAGTTGACTTCCTGACTCAGCTAAAAGCAATGTACGTGCTTCGGGTTCGTAGCTGCCAGAGCACCTGGTCTCAGATGTTAACTGTCAACCATTTACTGCTGCCATAAGCACTCCTGCTCCCCCTCCCACTTTACTGACCACGTGGTTATTCATCTGCCTTTGTTTGCCGATAACTTTTTCTAAAACGTACTCTCCCTATTTCTGTTCACATGCTTACACTGCAGAAAACCCGTATAAAAGACCTGTGTTCTGAGAATTCAGGGTACTACCTCAGGCAGCACTTGAGAGTGCTGTATGGATGTGGTCCTACCCATGAGTGATTAATAAAGTTGTTATTTATTTCCAACTCCAGTGCTGATCTCTATTTTGTTGGTCTCTGAACCGGTGGACAAAAGGGTGACCCTCCACCAGTGTACCCCTAAAAAGGTACAGTTCCACAGCTTTGCCTAGGTCATGGCTTAGATCTTCAAGGACTGATGAAACAGAACTGTGTCCAGAATTTGGTACTAATGTGTTTTATGCAATTTAAGCATGCACATTCAGTTTGAAGCATCAAGCCCTAAACAATGGCTCTTTTTAAAGTGTAGGAAACTATGTCCTGGACAGGAACCCAGAAAAATAATTGAATAATGGAGTAAACTCAAAATTAGACAATGCATTGGTAAAGTGAAAGGAGGCATAATATGTGCTGTGGCTCACTATTTAATTGGACAGAAGCAATACTTCACATGAGTCCAATAAGGTTACAACATGTTTAGTATTAATTGAGTTCCAAGTTATGATCCAATTCTCAGTCGTGTTTGTGGCTTAAAACTGCAGCTCAGGGAATGACTGCATCCTGTTTCTGAATCAGGGCACATTTAGGACAATTTCAAATTTGCTGGTACCAAAGTAGAATTGCTGTAGTAGCAACAGATGCTTTTGCTGCTGGTATCCCAGGGGTTCTGTTGTGCCAGGATGTGCTCCTTCAGAAGGTGGCAAAGGAGAAAGAAAAGGGGGATGATCTAGTGTGGTGGCGGAGCAAACGTCAACAAGGCTTTCAATAAAAATCCTGACAGATATGTAATTTGATTAATACCGTACCCCGAAGCGACTTCTCCAAGCCCACCTGCCTCACAAGTTTCTACACGACGAAGATGGAGCCCAAGGCCCAAGCAGGTAGTCAAGTTCACTCAGTGTATGGCTTGACCTCCAAGTTTTTAGGACAGGAAATGACCTGCACACTTGACTTGGTGTGCCTAACAAGGACACATTTTTCAAAGGGCAAATGTTTTTCAAAACCTACTTCATGTTAATGCCACATGCAAATTTTCAAAACACTAAGGGCATACAGATGCTAAATTTGGGCATTTTTTATTTATTCAAGCCTAATGTCCTTCGCAAGAAAACTGCAATTAGGGGGACTGAGTAGGTAATGGTTTTGGCAGTGCTTAACAAAAAAGGTAAACCAATTGCCAATGTTTGTTTGCATGGACGCCAATTCACCAGAATGCTAGTGGTAGCGGAAGGGACAACACAACATTTGTTCTCCCTAATGAAATCACATAATAGACCTCTTAGCACGGCCAACAGCCTCCTGCAAGCTTTTAAAGACTAATGTAAGGGGTGTAAACTCATTTTCTAAATTGAGCAAGTAAAGCCCAGTTTGATTTCTGCACCTTGACCTGTCATGACTCCCTAAGAATAAGTGACACCCCTGGTGATCCCTAATGCATTTTCCTACATTGCATGAAGTGCACAATTTGGGTGACAGGGGTACCAGTCGCAAAAACAGTTATGAACTGGAGCAGCTTCTATTTTCTTACCAGGTTTGGAATAAGCTAAACTCTGGGCAATGCACGCAGACTGTGCCCTCTGTTCAGAAAGAATGTACCTCCAAGGAGGAGAGGATCAAATTCCATCCAGGATCACAAGAGGACACCTGTAATCATTGTGATCCATAGTGTGGACACGCAAATGATATATGATTAATGTAAATGCACGTCAGAAATATTATGGGCCTTAAATAAAAGGCTTTTGTCGTGATGTTACTATGATGTGCATGAGATGAAATTATTTTATAAGCACGAAAACATAGTACAGGAATTTCAAAAACAAAATGTAAGAAATCTGCAAGGCTCGGTGTCTTTTCAAATGCAAATGTTTTGACTATTATACACAATTACAAAATTGGCAATATGCAACACATATTCTGGCATAGGTGTTGTTTTTGCTCAATCAGTGGAACCAACAGTGTTCCAGAAAGTAGTTTCATTCAACAAATGTTCAATTAAATACATTGTTTAGTTAGTAAATTAATTCATTCACTATTTGCAATACAATCCAGCAAAAAGTACACTTCCCTATTACTTCCTACTCTGATTCGCGGTTTGATGAATTTGTTGATTGAAGTCTTCTGGCGTTCCAGGTTTGCATTTAGTTTATTGAATCAGAAACTAATTTTCCTAGCCATGATTGACACACACATCTAAATACACGCCCACCCAAAAATGAAGCTGGCAACATAAAATATTGAAAATAATTTCTTATGGAAAGTAGTCGTTTACATTTAAATGTAAGTAATGCATCTAATTCTTAAAAATACACCTCCCACCAATTTACTCCCATAACTCCTTACCTCGCTGCATTAATTTTTCTGTTACACTTTTATTCATCTGTAATTCCTGCTGTTTGTCGAAGGTTATTGCAACTGCTGTCACTGCAACCTGCAAAAAGAAACTCAGAAATTTGTTTCACAGATACTTGCTATTGCTAACATTGTTTTCATTGCTACACCACATATAAAAGAAAAAAAGCAATGGCAACACCAACAAGTCTTGGTAAGGCTGAGCTACTGGCTTTGGCAATGCTTTTTGCCGACCCCACTCGTATGATAACATCAACTTGCACGTACACACTTGGCAGGTTATCTTTAAATGGATTTTATATTAAGCAAAGTCCATTCCATGATGACTGGCAATGAACGTACATCCGTCATGACACGTGTCAGTAGAGATGCGAGCGGCCCAGCAGCACATAGCAGCGGAAATAAATAATATATATATATATATATATATATACATATATACATATATCTAACCATCACAAGTGGTATTTGTAGCAGCTATTATTCCCCCTAGGGTAGTACGATCCACAAGTGTCATGGCATTTATGCTATATATTTTACACATTGTTTTATGATCAAATTGTAAACAGTGGGTCCTTTTATTGACTTATTTACTTGTTGTCAAATATACAAACAGCGAATTTTGCACATATTTATGCATTTTAACATTTAAGTTATTCAATATAATCTGAAGATTGGTTTTTGCACTTTTGCACAACCATACTAGGTGCCACTTTGCAGTGGCTTTCTATGTCTATGATCATGGTGATCACATGATCCTAGTTTGAAGTTTGAACCTTGTGCTGACACTATGTATTGAATCACTGCTATTCCTCACGTTGTCATGTGAACAAGGCTCATCTGAGCCGAAAAGTCAAGACGACACTGCGAATGGAATAAATTAAGCACCTAACTGGAGGTCCGTGTCCGCCTTTTATTTTGAAGTTGAGGCGTCAACCGTCGTCTTCATTTTACTCAGCGGCATTTGGATATATGTGGCAGATTGGTTTCGTCAAGCCACAACACGGGACCCTTTCTTGCAACGGTCAACGCCGTCAATCGAAACTTTGTCCAAGTTCACTTGGATTGTATTTGCTCCGGAAAGAGAAAGGCGTTTGATCCCCCTCGTAACCTGAATGAAACGGAAGTCATACGGAAGCTGAGAGCAACTTGCGAGTACCAAGTCGGAGGACGCGGAGCATCGGAAGAGCTCTCCAGCAGTTGTGACTTTACATTAAGCAGGTTCAAGTGGGGGAGGAAAGTTATTGGTGCATAGGCGCATTTCAGTAGTTAGGTCAAACAGCTGATTTTTAGTCGCCAGCATTCTATCATTCTAACAGCAGTATGTCGGCTGACAACGTGAGAGACCGGGAATCAGCCGCGTCAACCATGTTTACAGATAGTCTCCCAATCCCCAGCAATATACGTGGGAGAGTGAATGAAGAAATGAACACCACTAACAAGTCTCTAAAAGACATTTTTAAAACACTAGAAAAGAAATCAGAAAGTGAGCAAGCCAAGTGGTGGGAAGCTAAATCCCTACAAGGATACATAGAAGTAAACCGCATACCGAGGGGTCTTCGTATTATGATAGCACCTAGCTATGAAGACCCGAATCCTGATTTAATGAGGGAATGGGCAGAAAGTAACTTCATGACGACTAGTGCTCATCCTAATTAAATATGCGGAGATAGATCGGACCAAACTATTAACAGAGATAGCTACCCTGCATGAGCAACTGGAAACCCTGGGTACAAAAGAGGAGAAGGAAAAACTAACAATTGAAATAAACATACGTTTAAAAAAAGAGGAGACCAAGATAATGGAAAGAAAGGCATACAAATTCCAATGAGACAGGAATGATTATGATTTAGGACAAATCTTCACATTCTCGAAGAAGTTTGATGCCCTCAGAAATCCCGGTGATAAAAGTCAAGTCAAAATGAGGAATACCAGAAAAATTAATGAACAGGCAGAGTCTTCGTTGTCGGAATTAAGCTCAGGGGCAGGCACGGAATCGGAAACAGAGATGCGTGATGACACCCAGCTGAGACAGAGTGACAGACCATCCCCCGGAAGAGAAATCAGTTTTTTAAACCGGGAAAGGTTGCAAACGCTCAGACCTCGGACTCAAAGGCAGCACGGAGAAAATATGCAAATTACAAATGCAGGCAGAGGCAGAGGACGAGGAAGAAGCACTGCCTTCGCAAACAAAAAGAGGGGCAGAGGTCAATGGATGGCCAAGGAATAATGCCATCCAAAGAATGTGATAAAACCATCATCAATCTCACGTCTTGTACTTTGACTGATGAGGAAGAGGGCATCCTTAAGCTAGGCCTGTCGTAAGTCCCCCTGTGCAATATGAACTATGCCAATACTAGATGTGACATTTACAAAGCAAGGAAACTCAAACTACGGAAATATTTTGCCTTAAATGATACCACAGACAAACCTACGTCAATGAATCAGCCCCCCTCAATCAGTGATTCATCAGAAACATTGCTAACAGCCGAGCTTCTTGAGCTTTGGGAAACTGATGGAACAGGCTATGAGCAGAGAACAGTCTGTGCAAATACAAGAGCTAAAACGCCTTTCAAACCTCCATCTGTTTTCAATCCTCTTATGCCACGGGATGTAATTGACATTTTCCATGAGAATACGACTATTCAAATAAAAAAACTTTATAAAAAAACAGTAACTTAGAAAAAGAAATATAACAAACAAACATCTGAATATGAAACGCTCATGAAAAAACTTAGCGCAGACAAAAACATTGTCATTCGACAAAGCGACAAAGGTGGAAATGTGGTTCTTATGATGCGAACAGATTATGACAAAGAGGCCTACTCTCAACTGAATGACCGCCAGTGCTACGAAAGAAGTAATGCCAGTGCACTCAAGGCTACCCAGCAAGATTATCATCTGAAACTCACCAAGTGGAAAAACAAAAGGCTTATTACAGAGGCGGAGTACAAATTTTTCAAGGTTGATAATCCGGTAACCCCAGTAATCTATTTTATCCCAAAGATACATAAAAATGAGAAGAAACCCCCTGGTAGACCGATAATATCAGCTAGGGGGGGTTACTAGAAAAAACTTCAGTGTATATTGACTATTTTTTACAGCCATTTGTCACAAAACTTTCCTCATATATACAGGATACAGGAGACTTTCTCTGTAAACTTCAACAAATCAAGTGGATTGACGGTTATTGGATGTTAGCTCTTGATGTTACCGCACTGTATACAAGTATTAAGCATGAAGATGGTCTAACAGCAGTAGCATATTATTTGAACCAAAGGGAAGGTCAGGACAGTGAACACAACAGTATGTTATTTCAAATGCTTGAATTTTGTTTAACAAACAATGTCTTCATGGTCAACAATCTCCTTTATCGCCAACTACAGGGAGTTGCCATGGGGGCCAGTCTTTCGCCAAGCTTTGCCTGTCTGCATATGGGCGCTTGGGAGGAACTGGTCCTCAGAGTCAAACACAAGGATGAAATAGACGAATTTGTGGTAGCATGGTTTCGTTACATTGACGATTTGTTTGTTATATGGAGGGTTAATGAGGACCAAGCAAAGGAATTTGTTACTAATATCAATGTGAATGAGTACAATCTTGCATTCACAGTAACTATGAGTCAGACATCTGTCACTTTTTTGGATACTGAGGTTTACATTAAAAATGAATCTATAGAAACAAGATTATTTCGCAAAAAAACAGCTGGCAATACATTATTGCATGCTGGTAGTGCACATCCAGCTCATTTAATTGCGAGCATTCCATTTGGGGAAATGCTACGCCGCATCAGAAGAGTATGTAGCAACACATTAGACCTTGAGACTGCACAATTGTCCAGCAGGAATAGATTCATTGAAAGAGGGTACTCTAAAAACAGCATAGACAGTGCTATAAACAGGATCTTTTAAGTTCTTATACTCCTGTGATACAGAATACTGATGCAACTCAGACTGATATTCTTGCAACAACAGAAAACACCTTCAGAATCATCACAGGTTTCAGTAAGCAACACAAAGACATACATAGGATCATTAACCGCAATTGGCCTATAATCTTGAATGATCCTATCATTGGTCCTTCTTTACCAACACGAGTTTCCCTCACGTTCAGTAGAGCCCCTTCGATGAGGGACCTCCTTGTTGACACTAGCCCTGAGACCATTGAAAAGACCACTTGGCTGCAAACCAATACAGGTTTTTTTAAATGTAAAACTTGTAAATCTTGTACGCATGGGGTGAGTACCAAAACATATCAGGATGGGTTTAGCAATTTTGAACATCAAATCAAAAAGTTACTGACATGCAAAACAGAGTTTGCTGTGTATATACTTGTATGTCCATTTCCCCTCAGATATGCGGGCAGCACAAAATTGGCCGTGCACAAACGGATTTTACAACATCTCAGAGCTATATCCAATCAGGACAATACTTATCCTGTGGCCAGACATTTCAGGGATTTACATCAGAGTGATAACCGTCTTCTCAAAAACTATGTGATTGACGCTGTAAATGCTAGCAGACGAGGGGGCAACAGAGACACTAAACTCCGCAAATTGGAAACCCGCTATATCTTACAGCTAGATACCAAATACCCCATGGGGCTTAATGTTACTGAAGATCTGTACACTTGCTTACCTTAATTCTTCAATTCTTCAGTTCATAACAGCTTGTGTTTATCTGGGCATGTGCAAAATGAATCAACTAAACCTTTTTAGTATGTCCTGATACTCTGATATGTCTTGCTAAAATGCCGGCTGGCATTTATCGTTTTGTGATGTTTTATTCAAACAGAGGGTTACTCTAGTTACCCTGTCCTGCCTTATTGAAATACAATTTGATAACTCTTTAGTATCTATTTATCGTTTTTTCTCTTTACATTTCGTTAGACATGGCAGTTACACCTATTTCTTCTGGGTATAAATGTTTAACCAATGAGAATCCAGGAATTAGCTATTATTTTCTCATTTGGATATGTTCTTTTCATCATTTTTGACCTTGCACACAAAGTGATCCAAATTAGTAACAAGTATAAATCAAGGGTTCAGTACATGGCTATAAGGTATTTTACCAATTTTTATTATTCTATGCATATTCATGTATTTGCTGATCTATTTGTTTGTACATAAAATTATTTATTTGGATGTTAACTGTCATAGGCATTTATGCCGCTATATCTAACCATCACAA
This sequence comes from Triturus cristatus, assembly GCF_964204655.1. Taxonomy (NCBI): domain Eukaryota; kingdom Metazoa; phylum Chordata; class Amphibia; order Caudata; family Salamandridae; genus Triturus; species Triturus cristatus. The sequence continues at coordinate 502,766,503 of NC_140585.1, forward strand.
GTGGTATTTGTAAGAGCTATTATTCCCCCTAGGGTTGTACGATCCACAAGTGTCATGGCATTTATGCTATATATTTTACACATTGTTTTATGATCAAATTGTAAACAGTGGGTCCTTTTATTGACTTATTTACTTGTTGTCAAATATACAAACAGCGAATTTTGCACATATTTATGCATTTTAACATTTAAGTTATTCAATATAATCTGAAGATTGGTTTTTGCACTTTTGCACATCCATACTAGGTGCCACTTTGCAGTGGCTTTCTATGTCTACGATCATGGTGATCACATGATCCTAGTTTGAACCTTGTGCTGACACTATGTATTGGATCACTGCTATTACTCACGTTGTCATGTGAACAAGGATCATCTGAGCCGAAACGTCAAGACGACACTGCGAATGGAATAAATTAAGCACCTAACTGGAGGTCCGTGTCCGCCTTTTATTTTGAAGTTGAGGCGTCAACCGTCGTCTTCATTTTACTCAGCGGCATTTGGATATATATATTATCTACTGGCGGTCGCCAGTAGATAGTTATAGTTAGGACCGTGTTTCCATAGGAAATCCGCAACATTCTATTTGGAATAACTTTGCCGCCGATTGATGATTCCTCGCGAAATTTTCAAAATAGGTGGGACGCTCCGCTCCTACCCTGAAAGTCTCGGGGGGATTCGTCAAGCGGGGGCTGAGAAAAAAGGGGGGTCCCAAAACGCGTTTTTCCCATGCAATTTTCCATTGGGACCTTTAGTCCAAGGTACAGCCCAAACGGCTGAACAGAATTACTTTAAATTTGGCAAAGAGGTAGTCCTCAGGTCAGGGATGTGCCTTTTGCATATCTGGAGTCAATCTGTTCAGTAGTTCCTGAGAAAATTGCAGTTAAAAGTACATAAATATCTATAGCCTCGCACCGTGCAGGGTGGACAGTTCCTGACCCCCTAGCCTTTGTCAGGGGGTCACTGAAGGACCCCCAAGGATGAAAAAAACATTTATTTTTTTCAAAAAAGCGCGGGGTGCGCGCATGCAACGCACAACGCATCGTGGGCGCACGGTGCGCGCACGGTGAAGAACCTGAAAAAAAAAATATGAATAAATACATAACTTAGCATTTTAAAAAACGTACAAATTCACTTAAAAAACCATAGGTTTCACACACGTTATAGTTAGGAATTAGCATTTAAAAAACCTTGCAAATTCACTTAAAAAACCATAGGTTCACACATGTTATAGTTAGCTGGACATTTCCCTCGTAAAAAACCAATGAAATTCCCCCGTTATAGTTAGTGCAGGCAACTATAACTCACGCGACCGCAATCCTCTGCTGATGACGTCAGATATTACATCACTGATTACATATGTGTCTTTCTGAAAAATAAATATCTGTAATATATGTATAGCTAAAGATTAATGGAAGAAGACATGGGTAAATAGGTGTCTAAATACAGTGATGTAATATCTGACCAGGGCACTCCCTTGGGAGGGAGGTAAGCTGGACCCCGATATTCCCTTGAAAGAAAGGCTGGTCTGCCTCCAGTGAAAGAAAGGAGGCATGGTTGCAACTCATGGTCCTATTCTTTGTCTAATTATCTCTCCTCAGTGACACTTCCTTTTTTTTCCTTTTTTCTACGTCATACTGTTGCAGTCTACACCAGGTACCCCTAAGTAAGGGTGTATAAGGGTGTGACACCATCCAAACAGTGCACCTGATGTCTAATTTCGCCAAGATTGTTTTTAAAAATTATTTGGAATCAATCCGTCCTGGAATCGGGCAACACCTCCCACTCCTTGAGCCCAAACTATTTTTCTCACACCCCCTTACCCCCCCAACTTCCCTACCGAGGCTTTGAGCCCAAATATTACAGTCATCCCCATGGCAAGTGAGATGTAATGTGGATTACTTTGGGCGCGGATTGACATATGGCTTGGCAGGGACTGAGTAAACTCCCACTCTGCCTCCTCACTGTCAGAAATACTGTCCAGCGCCCGGGTTGGGGACTGATGTCAAGATGATCCCACCCCCGACTCAATACTTTTCTCATTTTTTCTCCCAGGTAGTCTGAGGGTTTTGATCATCCCACAGCCCCCGATGAGCATATTGGGGTGTTTACCCCTCATACTCCCATTCCGTGAAGGGGGAGGCTCTGAAAGGAAAGATAATTAGTGCTTATGAATATTACTGAAGATCTCATGATGCAGAAAGCATCTTTGAGAGATAACGATGAACCCAAAGCACTGACCTCTAGACGCAGAGTTTCAGAAAGTGAAGATAATCTCTAAACAGATCTTAAAAGTTTAAATACCTCATCTAATTAGCATCAGATACCAGCGTCTAGCTTAGAGAAATGGGGGAAGGATTAAGGTGCTTTTAAAAAGCGGGATTGCAGGGAAGCTCTTAAGTGTCCAAGAGAAATAGTGATCATGGCAAAACTGAAATGACATCCTACTGCATACTTTAAACAAACAAAAGAAGGAGTACATCCAGGAGACGGATCGAAATCTCCAAATTGCTGGGAAAGGAGCACAAGGCAAGAAAAATGTTCTTTTCTTTAGAAGACCCCTCACTCACCAACCTGGTTGGTTACATGCTTCATCATCGGGGTCCCACCCGGATTGCCGAGTGCCATCCGGGTGTGCTTCGACACCCGATTACAGTGGAGCAGGTAGTGTTTTGGTGCAAGTGGGTGAATAGTGGATTAAAAATAGGCCAGATATCACTCACTATGAAGATTTATTCCGGAGCGACTGGCCAATCTTAAAAACATTGAGTAGATACCTTGCTTGGTTAGATTGACCAATGGTATCTAAAAGTGGGAAATAGAGCTAATAAGTGCAAAAACAACGGTCTACATGTTTCAACCTGTGTTATGGTACTGTTAGGTTTTCGTCAGGACCAAATGACGTGACCCGGGCGGTGTACACACGCCAAGGTGTACCCTACCCTTGATCACTGTGACCTAACCATCTACTCACGGTCAGGTGTCCTGTCATCCAATTTGAAGACAGGAAGAATATACCTATTTCCTCCAGATCGGGTTCTGAGCCAGCACCACGACCCCGACTCCCATGAGGCACGCTATTACGCGTCTAGTAGTAAGTGCCCTTTTCTCCCCTTTCATGTCAACCTGTACCACATTTTAACGCTGAGATAACGAGCATGCATGCTTTGTAACGTATGCCCTCATGATTATGTTTGAGAGCGGAGACACCCACTATGAATGACTGAAGAGAGTGGGTCTGTATGATTCTTTCACAGGCACAAATGATACCCTGTGGATTATCTTAAATGCATTTGCATGCAATGGCGTATTTACGCCCATTGTACTTGACGATTATGAATGGGTCATAATCATTGCTTTCAGCAACTGAATCGGTTACTGAATTACCCACATACCTCTACCACTGCAATTCAGGGGTAGTCCTTCAGTTGTGTTTGTACGCGACGCACACATCTGGGAATAAAAGGAGCACTTTTACATCAAACACTGTATTACATACGTTTTATTGCGTTTGCTTGTAATAATGTGTTTGTTTTTTACAGATTCTTCCGGTCTTCAAATTGGATGACAGAACACCTGACCGTGAGAAGATGGTTAGGTCACAGTGATCAAGGGTAGGTAACACCTTAGTGTGTGTACACTGCCCGGGTCACGTCATTTGGTCCTGACAAAAACCTAACAATACCATAACACAGGTTGAAACATGTAGACCGTTGTTTTTGCACTTATTAGCACTATTTTCCACTTTTAGATACCATTGGTCAATCTAACGAAGCAATGTATCTACTCAATGTTTTTAAGATTGGCCAGTCGCTCCGGAATAAATCTTCATAGTGAGTGATATCTGGCCTATTTTTTATCCACTATTCACCCACTTGCACCAAAAAACTACCTGCTCCACTGTAATCAGGTGTCGAAGCACACCCGGATGGCACTCGGCTATCCGGGTGGGACCCCGATGATGAAGCATGTCACCAACCAGGTTGGTGAGTGAGGGGTCTTCTAAAGAAAAGAACATTTTTCCTGCCTTGTGCACCTTTCCCAGCAATTTGGAGATTTCGATCCGTCTCCCGGATGTACTTCTTCTTTTGTTTGTTTAAAGTATCTCAAGGGGACTAGGAGTATTTCCCTCCATTTTTATGACAATTCCCTTTTCTCTCTTACTTGTTTTGTATATCCTACTGCATACAACAGAATGGTTATTTGCTTAAAAAATGTCTCAGGAGTGTTTCACTATTTTACATCACACAGAGATGCCAAATGAATCTAAAAATAACCATGTAATGGATAATGGGGGAACTATACAGCTAAATAATAAGATGTGGCAGAGCCTAATACGGCCACCTGGCTTGGGTTAACGGAGTCTTTCAAGGTTCAGATTATGAAATGCCTTGGCCAGTACTTTACTTGCTTGTGAGTCACTGCAACACTGCAAATGGCTGTAACAGTAATTTGCCACATGGGTTTTGTGTTTATATTGTAATAAAACCCAAAACAGAGCTATTCTAAAACAAACACATCTACCCACCGAACTAAAATGTACTTTCAAGAATACGACTGAAAAGAAACAGCTGTCCCCAATAGTGAAACCATAGATTATTGTATTACCTGAATTGATTCATCCTCCGGAAGAGCCACTGTAAAATTGACATGACAGAGGCAGCAGGGAATCATTGATCGCAGCTTGAAATACAGACTCTGTTAAAAAATATTGAACATGTGTTTATAGAAAAAGTATAGCATACAGAATACCTAATGGTTTAAATAGTTATAGTCTTCACAGGGAACATAGAGGAATAATTAAACTAAGCATCTGCACATATTCTCACCTAAAACCAGAGGAGAATGACAAATATACATTTTAAGGGATGGTTCTAGATTTACTACAAATAATAAAATCCAAATAAGTTTTATATTTCATTTTGAGTCCTTCTACTTAAGATTAGCATACCAGGCAACTTTGTATACACAGACGCACACATTTAAGTCTAAGGTATTTCAGAATTGTTGCTTCATAGTTTCAGAAATACTGAGAGGCGGCATTACAACATTAATTACACATTATAACTGCCCATTTTACATCAGGCCACGTTTATCACAAATTGAAAAGCTGATGTGAACCCCCTCTTCTCAAAAATTTAAATGCCTTCTCTTCAATTTCTGTCCAACACAGAATTTACATCGATACACCTAATACAATTATAGAGAAAGAGAAGCATTTGGATTCTCACCAGATGAGATGTTAACCAATAAACCAATGCTCACATCTGTCACATGTCCCCTTTCAATGGAAGTGGGTGTGTGAGAGTGAACTGGTGGTTTTCGCCATTGTTTCAATATCTGTTTTATTAATATGCGATGACACAGAAGTGCTACTCAAAAGACTGACATCTCTTGGTTACCCATTTAGCTGACATCATGCTCTCATAGAATTTAGAGGTGCGTAACTAAAACTGGCTAAAATAAAATCTGGATGTAATGATTGCGCTCCTCTACCAATATACCAGTTTTACCAACCAAGCATATGGAAAGCACAAGACCGAAAACACAGATTGTGTACCTTGGAACGAGACTAAGAACGTCCGGGTTCCGCTAATGCGAGCCAACAGAAATACATATTTCAAAGAGAGAAGAAAAGAGTAAACCCTTGGGAGACTACAAGCAACTGCTGGTCACACCACAGCATTTAAACCACACTTGCAGTCCTGTCTGCGCACTACTACATCACTGCAGGTGTAGGTCATTATATCGCCCCTTCAGGAGTCTTATGATATGAGCAGAATTTATAAAGCGCAACAAATGCCCATAAGAGTCAAGGCGCTGTAGTGTCGGTGACCACTGGGAAAAGAAGCTGGTTTGACAGGAAGGCAAGAAAGACTGTCTCTCCCAACAGGGTAAAGAGCCAGGTCTTTAAGGTTTCCCTAAAGGGAGAGTGCATTTTAATACAAGTCAGAGCTTTGCAGCCGCAACCACGAAGCTCTCCCTCCCCATCTTTTCTTTCCAACTCTCGGTATAGTAACCAAGTTGTAATGAGATGAACAAAGATTTCTCCCAGGCATATAACAATGAAACATAGCCTACATTCCCTCTCCCTCCAGGCTAACATGATGTACAATGCAGGGTAACTTGAACATTATGTGCTTTTTTATTGGGAACCAGTGCAGGCAATGTAGTACCTGGACACAGACTGTCGTTTCGGATTATCCAGGCGAGCCTTGCCAGCACATTCTGCACTAGTTGCAGTTTGGCCTGAGTGTCTGCACTAGTTGCAGTTTGGCCTGAGTGTTATTGTTGGTCTCTAGGTACAGCACATTACAATAGTCAATCCTAGAGGAGACCAACGCTAAGGCTACTTGTTTCTGTGCCGGAAGGGGGATGAATGGAAAGATTGTCTTCAACATTCTAATGATCCAGAAACAGGTTGTTGTGGTGCGCTTGACCTGCCGGTGCAGGGAAAGCTCACTGCCCCAAGATTCTTGGTTATGTCTGTTTGAGCTGGTAAGATACCCAGAATATCCGGCAACCAATTATTGTTCCACATAGAGGCTTGTGTTCAGAAGAACATTACCTCCGTCTTCTCACCATTAAGCTTTAGAGAATTTTTTTCATCCACCCAGCTACTGTTGTTATCATACAGCTGATAAAGTTGGCTGCGGTGGCATCCATGTCTTTAGAAATCGACACAATTATCTCGGTGTCATCAGCATACCTCTCTGATTGTAGCCCAAAAGCGTGTATAAGCCTGGCCAGTAGGGAGAAGCTAAAATTAAATAGCATGGGGCTCAAATGTGAGTCCTGCGGCACCCCACATGGCAGGGAGAAAGGGTCAGATTGCAACTGATTCACATACACCCTTTCAGATCTATCCTCAAGTAATGGGGACAGCAGTTTCAGTGCCCTATCTGTGATACCCAGTTCCAGTAAGTTTTCGATCGGCAGGGATGGGGAGATGGTATCAAAAGCGGTGCACTTATCCAACAGGATCAGCACCGCTGCCTGCCCTGCATCCACTAAGCATCTGATACTGTAACATAGCAGATAACACCGCTTTTTCAGTTCCATGATTTTTCAGGAACCCGAACTTTGAAACGTCTAACAGACTCTGTTCCTCCACTTCAGCCATCAAGTGGCTGTTAATATGTTTCTCCAAGTCCTTGGTTGGGACAGGGAGCAGAGAAATAGGACAATAGTTCTTAAGGCCATCGGGGTCAAGATTGGGATTCTTGAGAAGTGGCATTACTATTGCTTCCTTCCAGAGCCGAGGGTAGCACCCTGAGATGATGGCTTTGTTCATCAATGCAGATAACGGTTGAGCTACCCCATCAGTCACCATTTGAAAACTTTTTGGTGCACATAGCTCCTGGGGAGAACCTGATTTGGTTTGAGAAGGTGTAGTTCAACAAACTCCAGTGTAAGTCAATGAATTTTCCTTGACACCTATAGATTTTAAGGAGTCTGGCAGCAGCTCTAAACTTGAAGACAGCGTATCATCGGCTTCTGTTTTAGAGACTTCTAACTATAAATATTTGAGATTTTAAGTTGAAAAAAACTCTGCTAGCTGGTTACATAACTTAAATAAGCCTAACATTTCTGACAAAGCTGGAGGTGTGGATAGCTGCTGAATGATTGTAAAGAGTTCTTTAGAAGAGTTAGTTGTCTCAATTATGTTAGTGCAGTAGATGCCTTTTTCTTCTCTGAGAGCTAATTTATAGTGTCTGATCGCAATCTTATATGCGGATCTTTCCTGCATCTCATAATTGTTTTCTCCAGGCATGTTCTTGGTGACTTCAAGCCATTCTGAGAAGCCTTAGTCTTTCTGTAAACCAGGGGGCCGTGGGCAGTTTTCTCCTGGCATTGACTTACCGTATAAGTGCTACCTTATCAGCTGCTGCACACAGCCAGGCTGAGAGGTCCTCCGCCCCTTTGTCCACATCCTCCTGGACAATGAAGAGCTTGCTTCCAAGAGAAATAGCAACGGATTCTACTGATACCCCCTTCCAATCCCTCCTGGGGATCTTAATATTAGAGAGAGTATCACTTTTTTGGGCAGGTGGCAAGGTGAATGCAAAGTAGACGGCACTATTGTCCAACCAGCTGAGGGAAAACACTTTCTGAAAAGACAGCCGAGGGTCAGAAACCCATAAGCTTGGACCTGTAAGGATTTTTACTGCAATGCTCCTTAGGTGCCTCTGGAAATTCCTTGTTTGTTATTGTCATAACAAGAAGAAAAGAAAGGAGAATGCAGTGCGATTTACTCTCCAAAGAACCTTCAATGGGAAAGGCCTCCAATTACTGGTAAAAGAATTACATTTATAATGCTCTGCACTCACTTGATTATTCTTTCACAGAGAGTGACAGGGTGCCAGGCTACTTCAGTGCCAGGGGTCTCAGCCTTACAACATATAACTGTTGTAAAGAAGCTATGAGCAATTATTTCACCTCTATGCGGATGTTTACAATTTCACATCTTCAAATAGTTAAGAGCATGGCACTTTGGGGCAGATGTTCGCAAACTAGCAGATTAGCAGAATCTGCCTGTTTGTGAACGCAAAAAATACTTTTCCGATGTAGCAAACCCAATTTAGCGATTTGGTAACCTGTTACCGAATCGTAAAATAGGTTTTGATACGGTATTAGGAAGGGGCGTGTTTAGGGCGTCCCTTCCTAATACCGTATCGCATCGGTATGTATGAATGTTTTGTGACCGTAAATGAGGTCACAAAACATTTGCATTTTACCACCTACTTCAAGTAGGTGGTAACCCATTCACAAAGGCTTTGTCAATGTTCGTAAAATCATTTTTTAAGAGAAGGCAGTGGTTCCACAGACTACTGCCTGCCCTTAAAAAATGAAAAGAAAACTTTTCCCTTTTCTTTTTGTAAAGCATCTTGTTTTCCTTTAAGGAAAACCGTCCCCTTTACAAAAAAAAAGATTGCTTTATTTAAAAGCAATCACAGATATGGTGGTCTGCTGATCTCAGCAGGCCACCATCCGTGTGATTTTTGTGATTCCTAGGGGGTAGCAAATTGCAACCTACCTCATTAATATTCTTGAGGTAGGTCATTTGCGACCCCCTAGGAATCGTAAAAAGTGTACTACACACCTTCAAACATGCCATTCTGCGAATTCTTAGGTAATCGCAAAATGGTATCTTCATACATCTGGCCCTTTGATTCCTATTCAGTTTGGTTTAAACCCTGCTCCACTAAGCCACTTCTCTGACAATCATGCAGAAATATACAGTAACATGAAGGAATATGCTACTTACCAGTATGCATCTATTCTTGGCATCTAGAGCTGCAGAGTTGTACGCTTAGCATAGATCGCCATCTGGTGTTGGGCCCGGATGTTTGCAGTTTGTTTTTGTTCTTTGGACAGTCTTTGGAAGTCACGAGTTCGGTGACTCCTCCTTCGGTCCGTACTGCGCATGGGCTTCGGCTCCATCCTCAGATTGTTTTTCGCCAACAGGAAAATGATGGAGCGTAGTAATAACAGTGAGAAACCCATGTGTGTTGTATCTAAATAAGATGGACTGGAACGGATACAGGTAGCCGGGGAGGCGGGTGGGCGTGTACAACTCTGCAGCTCTACATGCCAAGAACAGATGCATACTGGTAAGTAGCATATTCCGTTCGAGGCATATGAGCTGCAGATTGTACACTTAGCATAGATTATATAGCAGTACCCAACCTTAGCGGCGACCACCGGTATCCGTTGCAGTGGTTTGAAAAAGTGTCTTTAGTACAGCCTGGCCCACACTAGCTTGCTGCTTGGAATGCACATGAAGGTGTGCGGTGTTGACCATGTGGCTGCTTTGCAGATGTCATCTAAGGGTATGTTCCCTAGAAAAGCCATAGAAGCCCCTAACTTTCTAGTAGAGTGGGCTTTAGGTGGAACAGATAATGTTCTTTTTGCCTTTTGATAGCAAATTTGTATGCACTTTACAATCCACCTAGCTATCCCTGATTTAGAGATGGGGTTGCCTTTATGTGGTGGAGAGAAGGAAACAAACAATTGTTTAGTTTTCCTGAAAGGTTGCGTTCTCTGTATGTAGTACAGTAAAGCCCTCTTAACATCAAGTGTGTGTAAGGCCCTTTCCGCAACAGATTGAGGTTGCGAGAAAAAGACAGGTAATTCCACCGATTGATTGAGATGGAAGGGGGAAATGACCTTGGGCAGAAACTTCGGATTTGTACGAAGTATGACCTTGCTGTGATGTATTTGTAGGAAGGGTTCCTGTATAGTGAACGCTTGTATTTCACCAACCCTTCTAAGGGAAGTGATAGCTACGAGGAAAGCTGTTTTCCAGGTGAGGAACTGTAGCTCACATTTATGCATTGGTTCGAAGGGTGGACCCATTAGCCGTGTAAGAACTACATTTAGATTCCATACAGGGGAAGATGGTGCCCTGGGAGGAATTACTCGTTTAAGGCCTTCCATAAAGGCTTTAATAGCGGGCACTCTGAACAGTGATAAATGCTGTCTGTTTTGTAGATAAGCAGCAATCGCTGCTAGGTGTAGGCGTATGGATGAATATGCCAGGTTACACCTGTGAAGATGGAGCAGATAGCATATGATGTGCTGTATGGATGCATCTAAAGGGTTGATTGTATTGTTACGGCAGTAAATTACAAATCTTTTCCACTTTGCGGCATAGCATGCTCTAGTGGTAGGACGTCTGGCTTCCATGATAATGTTCATGCAATCAGGGGGAAGGTTAAGGTATCCAAATTCTAAGATTTCAGGAGCCAGATCGCAAGGTTGAGCTGAGCTGGGTCCGGGTGCCTGATTTCTCCATGGTTCTGGGTTAGGAGGCATGGGGACAGGTGCAGTTTTTGATGTGGCACCACCGATAGCTGTAGTAGTGTGGTGTACCACGGCTGCCTGGCCCATGTTGGGGCTACCAGAATGAGTGTGAGGGAGTGCTGTTGTAGCTTTCTTACCACTAACGGAATTAGTGGGAGAGGTGGAAAGGCGTATGCAAATCTGCCTGACCAGTTCATCCATATCGCATTGCCTTTGGACAATGGGTGTGGGTATCTGGCGGCGAAGCTTGGGCATTTTTTGTTTTCGTGGGTGGCGAAGAGGTCTATCTGAGGATGCCCCCACTGTTGGAAGAATGGGTGAAGAACTTGTGGATGCAGTTCCCATTCGTGTAGTTGTTGCGTTTGTCTGCTGAGCAGATCTGCCATGGTGTTTTGTACGCCTGGAACGTGCTGTGCCAGGAGAAAGATGTTTTGGGGAATTGCCCATCTCCATATGCTCTGGGCTAAGCGGGAGAGCTGGGGAGAGTGTGTCCCCCCCTGTTTTTGGATATAATACAATGCAGTCATGTTGTCTGTGCGAATGAGGACTGCTTTGCCCGAAATCTGTTTTTGAAAAGATTTTAGGGCTAGAAAGATCGCCAAGAGCTCCAGATGGTTGATGTGGAGCGATTTTTGCTGTGGCGTCCATAGACCTTGCATGGTGAGGTGTAAGAGGTGCGCTCCCCAGCCGGAGAGCGATGCGTCTGCTGTTAGAGTCACCTGAGGAACCGGGTCCAGGAACGGCCACCCTTTGGAAAGGTTTGTGGTGCTCCACCACTGCAGAGAGTGATGGGTGCGGCCGTCCACCAACACCAGATCCATCAGCTGACCCTGGGCCTGGTTCCACTGTCGTGCTAGGCACTCTTGAAGTGGACGCATGTGGAGTCTTGCATGGGGGACTATGAAAATGCAAGACGCCATCATTCCTATGAGCTTCATAAACACTCTTGCTGGAAGAGAGTGTTGAGGAAGGAATGTTTTGCGCAAGGCTTGTATGCTTGCGATTCTGGCTGAGTTTGGATAGGCAATACCTTTGGAGGTGTCTATAGTGGCCCCGAGATATTGCTTTGTGTGAGATGGTATGAGGTGGGACTTTTGGTAGTTCACCGTGAAGCCTAGCTGGTGGAGCAGTTGGATGGTGCTGTTTGTATGTCGCACACATTGGTCGTAGGACGCTGCTTTTATCAGCCAGTCGTCTAAGTAAGGGAAGACGTGAATATGTTGACGTCTGAGGTGTGCTGCTACTACCGCTAGGCATTTGGTAAACACCCGTGGTGCGGTGGTGACCCCGAAGGGGAGAACCGTGAATTGGTAATGCTGACCGTCCACCACGAACCTGAGGTACTTCCTGTGAGAAGGGTGTATTGGAATGTGAAAGTATGCGTCTTTCAGATCCAAGGTAGTGAGAAAGTCTCCCTGACAGAGGAGCGGGAGGACTTGTTGTAGGGTGACCATGTGGAAATGATCTGAGTGTATGTAGGCATTTAGAGGCCGGAGGTCCAGAATGGGCCTCAGGGTCCCGTCTTTCTTTGGTATTAAGAAATACAGAGAGTAGACCCCTAGATTTTGCTGATTGACGGGGACCTGCTCTATAGCGTGTTTTTGGAGGAGGGAGAGCACCTCCTGTTTGAGTAGTGTGGAATGTTCTTGAGACATTGGACGGTGTCTTGGTGGGATATTGGGTGGGGTAGATGTTAGCTCGAGACAGTACCCTGACCGAATAATTTGGGTCACCCATTTGTCCGATGTTATGGACTCCCATGCGTGGATAAAGTTTTGCAGTCTGCCCCCGACTGGAGTGGGATGGTCTGGGGGGAGGGAAGGGGAGTCATTGTGCGGGCGGGGTGGCAGAACGGGTGGTGTTAGTTTTGCCCCTGCCCTTATTGTTGTTGCCTCTGTAACCACCCCTTTGGTAGCCCTTTGAAAAGGTATTTTGAGGAGGGGACTTGTAGGAGGTAGAGGCGCTATCGGTGGAGTAGCCTCTGCCTGTGCTACGAAAGGATGAGCGTCGAAAGGAGCGTTTAGGGGCCTGTGATTGTAGTGGGCCTGTGATTGTAGTGCCCCCATAGACTTTGCTGTGTCTGTGTCCTTTTTCATCTTTTCTAACGCTTCGTCCACCTTTGGCCCAAAGAGAGTTTGTTGGTCAAAGGGGTGATTTAGTATGGACGCCTGGACTTCAGGCTTGAACCCTGAGATCCTGAGCCAGGCATGACGACGAAGCAGGACACTAGTATTTATGGCTCTAGAAGCAGTGTCAGCTGCATCGAGGGCACACTTAATGGAGGTGTTAGTAATTAGTTTGCCCTCCTGTATTAGTTCATGAGCTTTGCGTTTGTGTTTTTCGGGGAGGTGCTGCATAAGAGCCTCAAGCTCGTCGTAGTGTGCTCTGTCATAGCGCGCAAGTAGCGCTTGTGTATTTGCAATGCGCCACATGTTTGCAGCTTGGGAGGCGGTGTGTTTGCCAGACGCGTCTAGAAGTTTGGATTCTTTATCCGGCGGTGGGGCTTCTCCGGAGGACTGGGAGTTAGCCCGCTTTCTAGCTGTGGACACAACTAGGGAATCTAAGGGAGCAGGGCCCTTAATGTATGCAGGGTCTGTGGGTGCCACCTTGTACTTTTTTTCTATTCTAGGGTTCAATACCCTGGCCCTGACAGGATCTTTGAACACCTCTGCAGCATGCTTGGTGACACCTTTAAGCATGGGCAAGATAGATGTGGACTTGTCCTGAATGTCAAATGTATCCAGTAGGAAGTCGTCTTCCACTGGTTCACTATGCATTTCCACCCCATGGTAGTGTGCTGCTCTCTGCACTAAGTGGTGAAACCCTAAGGAGTCCTCTGGAGGAGACGGCCTGGATGGGTATAGGTCGTCCTGAGCCACATCCGGTATGTCAGGGTTTTGGTAGTCTTCCCATGGGTCTGGGGTCCCCGGTGGAGTGGGGTTCATTGGGGCGTCCGCCGGGTCATAATCTGGATCCCCGTAATCCGGACCTGGGGACGGGGTCGGGGAGTGATGAGGTAAGGGTGGCGGAGACCTGGGAGGGGGAGGGGGGGGAGGGGGTGGAGGGGGTGGAGGAGGTGGAGGAGGTGGAGGAGGCGGAGGATGAGTTAGTGGGGAAGGCACTCTGAGAGGAGAAGTAGCAGAGTCCTTCCGCTTGGGTGGTGGAGGAGGAGCCGGAGTGTCAAGGCGTCTTTTTTTGATAATTAAAGTCAATAGCCCAGTCTTTGGATCTTTAAATAGAGTCTTTTGCAAAGGGTCTGGTGTAAACAGATTCAGTGGCGCCGAATCGTCCGCTGGCGCCGATGGTTTCGGAGCCGAGGGCTTCGATGGTTTCTGTGCGCCATGCTTTTTTGGAGCCTCCGGTTTTTTCGGCGTCGAAGGAGTTTTCGGCGCCGGAGCGTCGGTGCCGACAGATTTGTGTTTGTGTTTGGTCGGCACCGAGAGTCCAGGCTTCGGCACCGGTGGCTTCGGAGTCGAGCTGGGTGTCAGTTTCTTCGGTGCCGGATGGTGTTTTTCAGCACCAGGCGTCGGCTGGCTCGAGCCCGAGCTGCCGTGAGACTTTTGAGGCTTCGACACCGGGCCCGAAGGTGGGGTGATGGAAGCTGTGTGCTTGGTTTTACCCAGGCCTGCAGGCGAGGGTGTAACCTGAGTCTCTTTGGTTTTGGGCGCGGGGGTGGGAGGGGGTACAGTACACACGACCCGCTGCGCCGGTGTGATGTCCTCCACGTCGGAGTCGTCGGCCTCGGAAGCGCTGACGACGTCGTCCTCCTGCTCGGTGTGTAGTTGCCCCGAAGCTTCAGCGTCGTCTCCGAAGATGTCCGGTGGAGCTGCGGTCGATGAGTGCGCCATGGTGCGTCGAGCTCTTCGATCCCGGATGGTCTTTTTTGATCGAAAAGACTTACAGGCGGGGCAGTCTCTGGCCTCGTGTTCTGGAGAGAGGCAAAGGTTACACACCTGATGGAGGTCGGTGTGGGGAAATTTAGACCCACATTTTGGGCACTTTTTGAACGGAGTCCTTTCCATCGGCCGGGACCGGAGTCGAGGAGGGCCCGAAGGCCGGTGCCGATGTACGGAATGGAGAAAAGTGCTGCTTCGAGAGATGAAGATATGATGAAGAAACTCGAAGAACGAGAATTTTCCGTCGAGGCTGGAACCGTAGAAGTTCGAAGCCGGAGCACGAAGTATCACATCCGAGCCCGATGGCGGAAAAAAACAATCTGAGGATGGAGCCGAAGCCCATGCGCAGTACGGACCGAAGGAGGAGTCACCGAACTCGTGACTTCCAAAGACTGTCCAAAGAACAAAAACAAACTGCAAACATCCGGGCCCAACACCAGATGGCGATCTATGCTAAGTGTACAATCTGCAGCTCATATGCCTCGAACATACACTTATTCTATCTATGATTTTACACTGCTTTTAGCACTGAAGAACTAGTTACTTATCTTCGGTAACGGCTTATCTGGTAAAGGCTAACTAGCCACAGATTTCTTTAACTTAGAATTATTTCCAGACATCAGACTGGATCAGGACATTTTTTGTGAGCAGTACTCCCTGCATGCTGATAGGATGCATCGTTCTGCTATGCATGGCATCGCACACGCCAAAAGTGATGTGTACGGTTCCTATATAGGTACCACCCCAGGGTGCTGTCAGTTTCTTTTTGCGACTTTCCACACCAGAAGCACAGAGCCACGAAGAACACTGACCACTTGTGTGGGGAACCAGGGCCCTGAAAAGGGGAACAGCCCTTAACACTAAAATCAGTTCGCAAAGCGGGAAGGATGGGTGGGTTGGTAAGGAATATGAGGCTAGCTAGGGTCTCAAACAGATAAGCCATTACCAAAGGTAAGTAACTTGTTCATCTGACTTCTAGCTGCAGATTCCTTACCTTAGAATAGATACCCAATCAATACCTACCGGGAGGGGAGTCTGCAAACATGATTGAAACCAAAAGTTTCTGCAGGACCGAACATGCAACATGCCCATCCAGACGGACTTCACTGTTCAGGCAGTCTTATTTGGTGAACGTGTGAAGCAAGGCCCATGTTGCTGCCTGGCAGACGTCCAGGACTGGAACTCAATGTGCTAACGCAGTGGTTGCAGCATTCGCTCTGGTGGAATAAGCATGAAAGCCCTCCAGGGGTGGCTTCTTGGCCAATGCATAGCAGATCTCAATGCAGAGTTTAATGCATCTGGAGATGGTTGATTTATGCACGGCCTTCCCCTTCATGGCTCGACATATCTGACACAGAGTCGATTATCCACCTCAAATGTTTTTGTGCGGCCAAGGTAGAAAGACAACGCTCTTTTTGGCATCCAGCCGGTGGAGTCTCTTCGCTTCTTTAGAGTTTGAGGCGGAACGTAAAAGAGTAGGCAAAGTGATGGACTGGCCTACGTAGAATGGTGTGACTACCTTCGACAAGATGGACGCTCGAATCCGAAGGACCAGCTTGTCTGGGAAGAAAGACACATATGGAGACTGAGATGACAGAGCCTGCAGTTCACAAACCCTATGGGCAAGTGCAATTACCACCAGAAAGGCCATTGATGGTGAGAAGCCTAAGAGGGCAGGTATAACTCGGCTCAAAGGGTGCGCACATCAGAAAAGTAAGAACCAAATTAAGGCCCCATTGAGGCATAAAGAATAGAGTTGGTGGAAACATACTGGAACCTATTTACCATGGGGGACTTAAAGAGGGAAGGTTGATCTGGTAGCTGCAGGAAGGCAGGGATGACAAATAAGTAACCTTTAACATGCCCAATGCAGAGCCCTGCTGGGCAAGACTAAGGATACACAACAATACCTGGGAAAAGCAGACAGATAAGGTCAACCTGTTTGTCTGTGCACCATGCCACAAGCCTGTGCCAACGGCCGGCATATACAGTCCTGGTGGAGTGATGCCTCGCTGCCAAGATAACATCACAGATTACATCACAGACTTCAAGAGGAAGGTTGATAATTGCCAACTGTCGCCGCTCAATCCCCACTAATGAAGGCGCAGCATTAACAGGTTTGGATGCAGAAACCTTCCTTGCTGCTGCAACTGAATATCTTCCCAAAGGGGCAGCCTGATCAAAGGACATGCTCAACAGCTCGGGATATCACTCTCTGAGCTCAGTCCGGAGCCACAAGCATGGCTTGGGCCTGGTTGTTTCTGATCTCCATGAGAATTGTGGGCAGGAGTGGTATGGAAAGAGTACAGGAGGCCGGAGCTCCACTTGCGACGAAAATCATCTGCGAGCAAGAGCTGCCCTGGAAACTCCATCACACAGAAGTGCTGACATTGCATGTTCTCAGCAGTGGTGAACAGAACTAGCCAAGGTGTTGTAATGAAAGTCTCCAAGCAGGATAGGAGAGGAGAACAAGTTTATTACAAGTGGACCCTTCAGCCTTCGCTTAGATATCACGAACGTTCTAACCCAAGCTTCAGCCACCAACATTCCAACGGTGGACAAACCCATTAGGAGAGGTAGGGCGGGGGGAAAAACAGGGACAGGGAAAGCGGGACAGATTATAACACATCTCCCTGCGGGACAAAGCAATAACAGTTAAGTTATACTGTAAGTTACATTGTAAACATTTCATACCCAAAAACTGTACAGTGGAAAAGGAAAATGCCGGCTCCCTCGAAACTTGGGAAAAGCATTGTCCAAAACGAGAAAGCAATCACGATATGTACAAGCATACAACAATACTGTAAAACTTCCAATAAAGGGCCCCCACCCGCCTTGGAAGGAGAGCCAAAGGCCCAAGGATGGGTTAAGGTCCCATTTTGTAGTCTGCTTGCCAACTTGGGGGTCTACGTGTTCTGGTAATTTTGTGTTCCTCTCTACACAGCCTACCCGTGTTCTGGTCACTCTCACATGTAGGTTGGGTACCAACTGTGCTTGGGCACCCCGCTATGTTATCCATGCTCCATGTGCCCCCATCTTCTAGCACTACAGCGTTGTTGTAGACCTTCGTTATCCTTAGCGGTTTTGAAAATGAAGAAATCTTGGATTTAGATAGAGAGGGCCTCTTAACCACCACCCATTGGCCTTCTCTCCACTTTTTTGTAGACGCTCCCCATCGGCTGTCGTACCTGAGTTTGTACTCTTGTTGATGTTTCCGCGTCTTCTCAGCCACATAGTCTCTGTCCACCCATACGGGGGTTCCTCCATTAAGCCAGTTGGGCGTAAGTTTAGAACCTGGGTTCCTCCTTTTGAGTGAAACAAACGGTGACACTCCTGAGACCGCATTGGGAGTTGTATGGTATGACCACAGCATCTTCCTGATGGCCTCCTCAACTGGTACCTGAGAGCTCAATGCAAACTGAATGGTGTCCTTAATCATCCTGTTTGCTCTTTCTACTAGCCCGTTGGCCTTGGGACAGTAGAGTGGTGCCTTGATGTGAGTGATAGCCAGTGTGGTCAAAAACAGCTTCATTTCCTCCGAAACGAATTGAACTCCGTTGTCCGTTATTAAGACCTCTGGTATGCCCTCCTTGGCGAAGGTATCTCTAAGGAAACTTAACAATACTGCCGTTGTGATGGATGGGACCAGTCTTGTTTCAATCCAATGAGAGTGATAGTCAATCAAAACTAACAAGAACCTCTGAGATTGGTTCAGTAGATTGAGGGGACCGATTATATCCAACCCCAATTTAGCCCATGGTATAGTAGGGACTTCAACTGGAACAAGCGGGGACTTGCGAATCACTTTGGTTTTGTCGCTGGAACCACACGCCGTGCAGTTCTTAACTTGCTCCTCCACTCTGGAGTCCATCCCCGGGAACCAGTAATGTTGTCTGATTTTACTTTTGGTCATACTTCTCCCTGGGTGACCCTCATGCGCAATCTGAATTATTATTTCGTACATGTCCTTAGGAGGAATGATTTTACTTCCTCTGCAGATGTGCTCACTTATGATGGATAGTTCATCACGCACAGGCCAGAATTGATGGATAGGTTCCGGCACCTCAGACTTGTTATCCGGCCATCCTGTGCGAATCATGTTCTTCAATGCCATCAGAATGCTGTCCTCCTTTAAGGATTCTTCCCACTCCTTGCGGTTGATGGCAGGAATCTCCACCCATAAGACCGTCTCTTCCGGTAGATTTTGCATCGGATCACCCCCGTTCACAGGTAGCCGTGAAAGACAGTCTGCTATCCTATTATCACTTCCTGGGACGTATACCATGGAATAGTTGAACCTTTGAAGACTCAGCACCCACTTCACTATTCTCGGAGTAGTACCTTCCAGCCGTTTGGTGGAGAATAACGGTAATAACGGTTTGTGATCCGTTCTCAACACAAATGGGATACCCCACAAGAAATACTTAAAGTGGTTGATGGGCCAGTAACAGGCTAAAGCCTCTTTTTCCACAGTTGAGTAGTTTAATTCGGCGTCTCACAATGTTCTGGATGCGAACGCTACCACGAACTCTTGTCCGTTTTTTTTCTGGGTTAGTGCTGCTCCTAGCCCCTTCGTGCTAGCGTCCGTGGTAAGTGTGGTCTTGGCATTGGGGTCAAACGCACCCAGAATAGGGGCATCCGCGATTGCCTTCTTGATGAGTGTGAAGGCTGACTGATGCTGTTGATTCCACTCGAAATTGGAACACTTCTTTAGCAACTCTCTGAGGGGCTGCACCTGGTCTGCGAAGTTTTTTACGAACTTAGCCATATACTCTGCTAGACCCAGGAATGATTTGAGCTCCTCTTTGTTGGTGGGCTCTGGGGCTTGTTTGACGGCATCTACCAAACTGGATTTGGGTTTGATTCCTTCGCTTGATATGTTGTGACCAAGATAGACCACCGAATCCACTCCTATTTTGCATTTGTCCCTTTGAGTGGTAAAACCTGCCTTACTGAGTCGGGTCAACACTGCTTCTAAATTCTTATTATGCTCTTCAGCGGATGAACCGTGGATCAAGATATCATCTTGGAAGCAAAGAACTTTTTCCAAGCCTTGCAGGATATGTTGCATGATTCGTTGGAATACTGCTGCCGCCGACGCCAATCCAAAAGGTAACCTGGAGAATTGAAACGCTCCATGTGGGGTTATGAACGAGGTGAGAGGTTTGGACTCCGGATGGAGGGCGACCTGGTGGTATGCTGAAGATAGGTCTAACACCGAAAAAACTTTTGCCTCGTGGATTGCAGATAGCATTTCATTTATGTTGGGGAGAGGGTGTCTGTCCACCCAAATATTAGAGTTTAAATCCCTGAGGTCCACACATAGACGAATCCCTTTGTTTCCCCCTTTAGCTGCTACTACAATGGGCGCCAACCATTCAGAACTTTCAATTCTCTCTATGATCTTGCACTTTTCCAATCTGTCCAGTTCCTTCTTTAGTGGCTCTCTTGTCAAAAGTGGAATGGATCTAGGTTTATGAACTATAGGTTTAGCATTAGTTTTTAGTTTGATTTTGTGAAGGAAACCCTTTAGCAGTCCTACTTCATCCGTAAACACCTCAGGAAATTTGTTGCATATTTCTCTCCCCACATTGGATCTGTCGATCAAGTACACTGGTTCAGGAGCGTTAGGGTCTAACTTGATCCCCAAATCCTTTTGGTGTTTCCATCGCAGTAGGTTTGATCCGTTCTTCGTGATGTAGACTTTCCCCACAGTGGATCTATCTTTGAAATCTATGTTCATAAGTAGCATCCCCACCAGTGGTATAGGATCTTGATTATACCCCCCAGGTTTGATGTCAGGCGGCAGGAGTTTATACGCACGCGTACCTGAATTAGCTTGAAAGGTCGCTTCATATACAAGAGTGTATGGGGAACACGAATCAGCGTTGACTTCGTACTTAATACTGTCCAACAAAATTTCACATTTCGGGTATTCAGTGCTATTACCTTCTAAAAAAAGTTGGCTACTTGAAAAATTATATCTTCACTAATAGGTTGTGGCTCTAAATCACTCCCTATCATATGGGTGTATGGGTGACATTAGTTTTAGCATTGTGACACACTTTGGAAAAATGACCCCTCTTCTTACACTTGCTACATACGACACCCCTTGCAGGACAATTCATGCTGTTGGCCATATGGTTAGGATTCCTACACCTGTAACATTTAGGTTTATTACTCGCTGCAGCATGTACTTCTGGACCAGCAGGTGGGAGTTTATGCTTGATGTCTTTGCTAACTATTTTGTGGACACTGCCCACTGCACCTTGTTTTACCTCAACAGCTTCCTTCATTTCATTCATGCAATACGCTGTGTGTTCAATGCTTTTAGCGATATCAATCGCACGTTTCAAATCTGGGGCTTCTGCTAGAAGTCTTTCTTGAATTTTCTTATTGCTAGTACATCTCACTAACTGATCCCTGACTAAAGACTCAGTTAACGTACCAAAATCACATGTAGAGGCTAACCCTCTCAATGCAGCTACGTAATTTATCACTTTCTCACTTTTCCCTTGAATGCGCAAGAAAAATTTGTGACGTTCTAAGACAATATTGATTTTGTCCCCAAATTGTGCCTCCAATTTCAATAACGTCAACTGATACACATCATGTTGTACATCACCCTCACCCCCTGCTTCTACATTTACATTGTCAACAATGTCATCAGGTAAGTCCTCAAAAGTTTCTCTCCCTTGTTTGCCCAAATTATGTAGTAAGACATGTTGTTTGCGCACAGCGGAAAATCTGTCCCCCCCCAATAGCAATAAGGTATGATCCAAATAATTTTACCCATTTCTTCCATGGAACTGGTGGATCATCCCCTTCCTCAAGAAATGGTGGAGGTTGTGACATTGCGAATGCAGACATGGTAAAAAGCAAGAGGGAAATATGAAGGCAAGTATCCAGCGAAGAGTGAAAGAAAAGACAGAAAGGAATATGTCAGGAGAAAGGGAAATGGGAAGAATGAGTTATGAAAAATTGCGAATAAAAAAAGAGGGGTGGTGCAGATACTTTAGTAATATCAAATGGAACAGACTGGAGAACCCCTTCTACTCCCCTAAACCAGAGGCGATGAAAGGCAAGGTAGTCAAAATTATATAATGTAGATTATATGAACTGTTCACTAAGAAGCTCTTTCCTGTTCAATAACAGCAAAACCGCATATGGCCAGCAGGTGGAACCGATGAGGTGAGGAAATGAAGAATAGTGTCTTGTGACAGAGCGTCCTCCATGAGGAAAAGTTACTGACAGGCTGGCGCTCAGGACCCCAGGTAGTGTCTCCACACGGAGCGCTCCCAAGGACGTCAGATCGCAACAGCAGGCAGAACACTCAGTAACACGGTCCTCGTGGAAGTGAAGATTCCCCCGCTGACAGGCTCGCCCCAACCGCTCCAGCGCACAGGAAAATACCGCAAATACCTTAGGAAGAGCGTCGTTCCAAGTCGGGAGAGTCGTTCCAACGAAGTGCGCGACCCGTCCCAGCTGACTGGAACTCCGGACACCAGCTCCCGGTGAAGAAATGGAAACAGGCAGCCAATACAGCACCAGCCTCGCAGAACCAGCAACAAAGCCTGAATCCGTAACACCAAAGAACCATCACTCGCTGGCCAGAGGTGGAATGACGAACCCCAGAAGATGAGCTCGACGACCGGGAGGCTCCTCGAAGGCAGAACAGAACTGGGGGAAGGGTCCCAACCGTCCCCAGCACAGTGAGTAAAATCGTCGCCAAATGATGTTGTAATGAAAGTCTCCAAGCAGGATAGGAGAGGAAAACAAGTTTATTACAAGTGGACCCTTCAGCCTTCGCTTAGATATCACGAACGTTCTAACCCAAGCTTCAGCCACCAACATTCCAACGGTGGACAAACCCATTAGGAGAGGTAGGGCGGGGGGAAAAACAGGGACAGGGAAAGCGGGACAGATTATAACACAAGGTTTTCCCAACTGCTGAAAGAGACCTTGCACCACCTCAGGATGTAAGCGCCATTTGTGCTTTGCTAGGCATCTTCGGCTGAACTTGTCCACTCTGGCGTTCAGAGATTCCGCCAGGTGTTGAACCACCAGGGAAATGTCCTGATGTTGTAGCCAAGTCCAGAGACGAAGGGTCTCTTGACAGAGGGTCCACAACCCCATCTGCCCCGTTTACTGCAGTACCACATGACGGTGGTGTTTTCCATGAACACCCACACTAGCCTTCCCTTGATGGAAGGTAGAAAGACTTTCAATCCCAGTCGGATCGCCAGAGACCAGAGTCCTCTGATCTTCACCTCTCCCAGATGGCCGTCCTAGGCCAGGAGTGACGCATCTGCCACTGCTGTTAGACCTGGTTAGGGAAGAGAGAGGGGTCTGCAGTTGAACCAATCGCATTTCGTTAACCACCACTGCAGATCTTTTGCAGTGCCCTGCGAGATCTGGACCATGTCGGGAAGATTCCCCTAATGAGGACCCCACTGGAATTTCAACTCCCACTGCAGGTCCCGCAAAGGACAGCTGGCATGTGTCACAAGCATGATGCCATGAGACACAGCAGCCTGAGTCAGTCTCAATAAAATCCAAGATAGAGGCTGAAACATCGGTCTCATAGCCTAAATATCCTGGACTCAGTTTGGAAGGGTGACAGCCCTCCACAACAGCTCCAATGAAAGGGAGCATCTGAGAAGGTATAAAGTGTGACTTCGGCACAATGATAGTGAGTGCAGGCGAGTGCGCCATAGCCTGGGGGTGGGAGACAACTGCCTGTATTTAAAAGCCAGTCATCCTGATAGGGGAAGACTGCCACCCCTGATCTCTGCAGATGAGCTACAACCACGTCATAACCTTGGTGAACTGCCAAGGGGCGCTGGTACGGAAAAAAGGGAGCACTGTGAACTGTAAGTGCTTGTGACCTACCATGAACCGCAGGTAACATTTGTGTGCAGGAAGGACGGGGATGTGGAAGTAGGCGTTTTGCAAGCCCAACACTACCATCTAGTCTCCCGGGTCCAGGGTAGACAGGACTTGAGCGAGCGTGAGCATTTTGAATATCTTCTTCTTCCGCAAGAAATTGAGAAGGCGCAGGTCTATGATAGGATGAAGGCCTCCGTCCTTCTTGGGTACTAGAAAATAGCAGGAATAGCAACCACCACCTAGTTCTGATGGTGGCACCCTCTCTATGTCTCCCTTGGCCAAGAGAATCGCCAATTCCTGTTGGAGCTAGGAGATATGGTCCTCCATCAACCTACTGCAAGCAGGTGGCATAGATGGAGGGGTAGAAACTAAGGGGCGGGAGTGACCCTTTGGGACAATCTGGAGAACCTAGCGATCGGATGTTATCTACCTCATGTGGTGCAGATGATGGCGTATCCTACCTCCCACTGGGTGCCCACGATGTGTGGAGGCTTGGAAGCTGCAGCTGCCGGGGGGGTGGTGGACTGGCCCGACCTCTGGCTACCTAACCTTCGAGGCCTGTGGGTGCTGCGTCCCCAGTCACGGAGGGGCTGGGAAGATTGCATGCTGTGGTGCCTGGACGGGTAGTGACACGGCTGGAAGCCCCTTCCGTAGCCACGAAAGGATCCTAAGGCGGACTGGGGTCGGCGAAGGGCAATGGAAAGGCCCAAGGACCTAGCCGTAGTTCTGCTGTCCTTGAAGCGCTATGAGTCAACCTTATCTCCGAAAAGACATGAGCCATCAAAGGGCATGTCCATGAGCGTGGCCTGGACATCCCCGGAAAAGCCAGTTGTTCTCAGCCGGGTGTGGCGCCTAAGGGCCACCGATGATGAAATGGCTCTGGACAGTGATTTGGACGTATCCAGTCCACAGCGAATGGCGAACTTCGCTGTGTTCCTCCCTTCAGCAGTTGCTTGGGAGAGTATGGCTCGAGCCTCCTTCGAGATCATAAGCAGCACCTGCACAACCAAGTCCCAGAGTGAGTGGAAGTATCGGCCCAAAAGGAACATGGTGTTTACCGACCTCAGTGCCAGGCTGGCAGAAGAAAACGTTTTTTTGCTTAAGGTATGCAGCCTCTTGGATTCCCCGTTCGGTGGAGGGGTAGGGAATGCAGCAGGATTTAGTTTGGACGTGGAGGCTTAGACCACCAAGGTCTCTGGAGTGGGGTATTGAGTGAGGAAGTTGGGGTCCCCTGGGGCGGACCAATGATGGCGGGCTACTGTCCTATTTATAGAAGCCCCTTTGCAGGGCTTGGACCAGGCCTGTGTATGACATCCATGAGGGTTTCGTTAAGTGCGAGAAGCAGTTCAGATGGGGTAACTCTGGGTTTAAGCACCTCCGTCAAGACATTCATCTTGATAGTCACACAGGGTAGTGTAAGGTCCATGACCTCGGCCGCCCTCCTCAACACCATTGATAATGAGGCCCCCTCCTCTGTAGCTACGGTAGGAGGAGAGACCAACCCAGTATCTGAGGAAATGTCTAGTGAATTGGCATCTGGCAAATCCTCACACAAGCTGTCCTCACTGGGGTCGAGGCTGGCATTCGCCAGGGTCCAGTGGCCCATCCCAGTTTTACCCCAAGTCCTAGCCCATAGGAAAAGGGCTCAGGCTCCAGCCTGGAGGGTACGGCTACAGTAGTGCCGGAGTCGGTGGTCAGACGATGCCCATCTGGCTCCATGTCGGAGTCGGGGGATAAGAATTGGCGCTGGCAGTACCGGGGACGTCAGCAACAGACTGGCACCAGGGAACGTCGAGATGACTCGACCGGCATCAATTTGGATCCATCCAAGGGAACCCACTGGTGTCTCGGGCAAACCCACTGGCAGAAAACGACACTGCGGGGCCCAAAGGCGTGACAGTGGGAATAGATCACCTAAATATGAGAGGCATGGCCTGCATACTACTGCCATCTAGTGTTTGGTCTGGATGTTTGCAAGTTGTTTTTCTTCGAATAAGTCTTTTCCAGTCATAAGGTAAGGTGACGCCTACTTTCTGTGACATTGCCATGGGCATACACTCCATTGTTATATTGTTTTCTCGCAAGTGGGTGAGAATGGAGTAAGTAAGTGAAGTATAGAGATGTCCGTGCGTATGTAATGTAAATAAAAGAGAACTGCAACAACTACAGGTGTCTGGTGAGGTGGGAGGGTGCATGTGAATCTACAGCTCTACATGCCAAGAACAGATGATTACAGGGTAAGTAACATAATCCGTTCGAGTTATGTGTGCTGTCGATACACATGCTTTGCATAGACTATATAGCAGTATCCTCCCACAGCGGTGGCTAACTGGTAGGTATTACAGTTGTTTGAAAAAGTGTTTTTAGTACTGCTTGTCCTACATTAGCTTGTTGACGCGCTAACACATCCACACAATAATGTTTAGTAAAATTGTGTGGTGTAGACCATGTTGCTGCTTTACATAGATCAGCTATGGGAATGTCACCTAAAAAGGAAATAGATGCTCCTATTATTCGAGTGGAATGTGCTCTAAGAGGTATAAAGTTCTTTTAGCTTTAACATAGCAAGTTTGAATACATTTAACAATCCATTTAGAAATACTAGATTTAGAGATAGGATTGCCTTCGTGAGGTGGAGCAAATGCCACTAAAAGTTGTTTGTTTTACAAAAAAAATGAGTCCTATCACTATAGTATAATAGTACTCTTTTGACATCAAGAGTGTGAAGAGCCCTATCTGCCACTGAATCAGGCTGAGGAAAGAACACAGGAAACAACTGATTGGTTAATATGAAAAGCACAAACGACTTTAGGAAGGAATTTAGCGTTTGTACAAAGAACTACTCTATCTTTATGAAGTTGAAAGAAGGGTTCTTCTAAGTTTAATCCCTGTAGCTCACCAACTCTCCTAAATGAAGTGATAGCAATTAGAAAGTCAACTTTCCATGAAAGAAATTATAATGAGCAATTGTGTAATGGCTCAAAACATGGACCCATGAACATTGTGAGAACAATGTTAAGGTCCAAAACTGGTGCAGGTGGTATCCTGGGTGGAATTATTACTCTTTTAAGTCCTTCCATAAAGGCTTTAATTGCTGGGACCTTAAACAAGGAGAAGTATTGTCTGTTTTGCAAATATGCGGCTACTGCTGCAAGGTGCAACCGAATGGATATATAGGCTAAGCCAGCTCGCTGTAGTTGCAAAAGGTAACAAATAATATTTTGTATAGATGCATCTAGCGGATTAATAATGTTGTTACGATATACAATAAATTTCTTCCATTTCGCCGCATAACCTGCCCTGGTGGTAGGTTTTCTTGCTTCTTTAAGAATTGTCATACAATCTGGTGGTAAATGTAAGTATACAGACTCTATGACTTCAGGAGCCAGATAGCTAGGTTGAGCTCCTTGGGGTTTGGGTGTCTAATTTGTCGATGTTTCTGAGTGAGAAGGCTGGAGTTGGGGTGCAGCTTTTGATGTGGAATCACTGATAGTTCTAACAGTGTGGTGAACCATGGTTGATGAGCCCATGTGGGAGCCACTAAAATCCGTGTGAGTGATGTTTCCGAACCAGAAGCGAAAGGAGAGGGAGAGGCAGTAAAGCATAAGCAAATATCACTTACCAGTTCATTCATAGGGCATGGCCTTTGGATAGGGGGTTTGGGAACCTGGAGGCAATGTTTGGGTATTTTGAGTTGCCTGCAGTGGCGAACAGATCTATATGTGTGGGAATCCCAATTTTTGGAAGTATGGAAGAAGAACCTGGGGATGAAGCGCCCATTCGTGTATTTGTTGCGGCATCCTGCTGAGGAGGTTGGCAATTTGATTGTTCACGCCTGGGAGGTGCTCTGCCAGAACATGAATTCTGTGATGAATTGCCCAACGCCAAATGATCTGAGAGAGACGTGACCATTGTAGAGAATGTGTGCCTCCCTGTTTTTGTACATAGTACATGGCTAACACAAGGAAATGATGGACGGAGTGCTGAAACTTTTCAGTCACTCGACCCTAGTCACAGATCTGGACTGAATCCATCATCGTTCTTTAGCTCACTTCGCCACCTCAGTTCAGATACAGCTATATGTAAATCAGTCTTGACCCGGTGCCTCATGGGAACAGTCCAGCCCGAACTGCCAAGCTAGGTCTTCCCTGGACCGGAAACAAGCATCCTGGGACCGGTTTCGGGCTAACAGCCCACATCAGCCAGGCTAGCTTGAATCCAATGGCGAAGTTAGCAAGGGACCCACGTCTGGGCATACCCTGCACACTTAGGACGAACAAAGCAAACACAAGGAGATGATGGACAGAGTGCAGGAACTTTTCAGACACTCACCCCCAGACACAGGTGTTAATATACGAGCACGTACAGGGTCTTTAAAAATGCCATCGGCATCATGCCTCATCATGCCTTTTAACATAGGCAAACTTTGAGTTGTTCCATGTGTGGAACCTAGTGTCTTGAACAAAAAGTCAACTTCTAAAGACACTTTCTATAATGTAACCCCATGGTAAGATGCTGTCCTGGAAATCAACTCCTGATATCCTATGTCGTAATCAGAAGGTGATGGTTTTGCAGGATATAAATCAGGGTCATTATCCATCAGTAGATATTATAGTCATCCCATGGGTCTGTTGGTATTGGACTATTGTCATTATCCTCATTCCCTGTATCAGGCTGTGTGTGTGGAGAACCCTGAGGTGTTGTGTGTAAAGGGTATGAACTTGGCAATGGTAGTCGTGGCGAAGATGGTGGAGGGGATTGAGGATTAGGGTAAATAGGACTTGCAGCCAAGTCCTCCTTTTTAGAATAATTTTGTAGCTAGTGTCCTCTGAAAGAATCTTTCTTTTACAAGGTGTCACACCTTTAGCCAATATATGTCCAGTGTCTGGATTTATATAGATTTTCTTTTGCTTAGGGTCCAGTTTCTCCTTCATAATTTCCAGGATAAGTTCCGGAGGCTTTTGAAGGGTATCTTTTAATTTCGGTGCAAAAGGTTTCAGCGTTAATCCGGACTTGTCCTTTTTGTCTTTTGGAGCAGAAGGTTTCGGTTCCGAAGATGTCTTTTGTCATCTTGATCCCGACCGGAAGGCTTGACTGACGGTTTCGGTGCCGAGCCCGAGGGCAGGACGTTGGAAACAACATCTCGGTGTCGACCATGGTCAGAAGGCAGTGGTGGTCCAGAAGCCTTTTGTTTCATTGAAGAGAGTTTGAGGAGCAAAGGGGTTTTGTTACTCATGGCACCCTGTCCTGGTGGAACGTCTTCCGACTAACTCGATTACCAACTCGGAGTCCGATTCGTGGATAGAGAAGGCCTCCTCCTCTTCTGCCACGGACGTCTCCATCTCTTCGTGTTCAGTGTCTTCTTCGAAGATATCCGGAGTGTGTTCAATGTTTTGTGGCTGCATTTCCCTTCGTCGAGGCAGATGATCCCGTAAAGTCTTTTTCGATCAGAACGATAGACAAGCGTCGCAATCCTCTTCTTTGTACACCGTGAGTGGCACAATTTGCAGACTTTATGCAGGTCGGTGCGCGGGTATTTGGAGTGGCACAGAGGACAGAATTGAAACAGAGTCTGTTCCATTGGCAGAAAACTAGAAAACTGACTAGTACGGACGGAGTGGCAGTGAACTGACTAGGCTAGGCCCGAGGGCCACCTACGATCGAAGATGGAGAGTTTTCCAATCTATTCGATACACAGAGAACAGTGGAATGTGTACGAGAACAATACGCACGAGTGTACAGTGGATTGCGCACCGAGGGGAACCTGGAGGACGGTTTCTAACTGGAGCGCCGCAATTCACGTCAGAACTCGATGGTGGAAAGAAAACGATCTAACAATGGAGTTGATGCCCATGTGAAATATCACCGAAACGAGCAGTCACCTTACCTCATGACTGGAAAAGACTTCATCGAAGAAAAACATCCTGCAAACATCCGGACCCAACACTAGATGGCAGGAGTATGCAAAGCATGTGTATCTACAGCATACATGCCTCGAACATAATATTTTCATTCTCCAAGATTTCTCTCATGGGAACATCAAGTCAATGGAGTTCTTCTACGGCCCAGTAACACCTATCAAGGTTTCTCGGCAATAGAAGGGAGAAACCCTACTGGTCTTAGTATACAACTGTAAGCCCTAGAGAACAACTAGTTTTTTTAAACAATTTTCAAAATTTCTCTGTAGCACCTGGCCCCTCTCAATTGCATGGGTCTGAAGCACCTTATTTCATATAAATTTTTTTGGTGCCATTTTTGATTTCATTACTAATGATTTTTTCTGCCTTTGAAGTAATAATTTTTTCTTTTCCCCTTCTTGTTTGTGTCCTCATTTCTGTTTTCCCCTCTTCTTTCCAGCTTCCCCTGGAAGCAGAGGGCATGAAAGATCTCTATAGGTGGAGCAGGAGCATATCCTGAGCGCAGCCCTCTTCCCCATACACCAAGCTTACATAGACACAGACACACTGTCCACAGACCTAATACAGACAGACTTCCAGCTTACATACACCTCCAGATGCACAACGCCTTAGAGACACAAACACACTACAGATGCCAACCCTGCACAGATACACCTACTGATAAGCTCACCCACAAAAGGCATTCAAACATACTGCACAGACACCCACCCTACACGGATACACCTGCCGATTCACTATGAAACATGCATTTAGGCAGACATACACACACCTGCAGACACGCATCGTGGATCGTACACAAACTGACTGATAGAAACACACACACAACGCTCTGCAGACACACACAAACAGTCCTCAGGGAAACACACCCCGTAGACAAAACTCTTAAGAACACCAAGGATGCCCATACAGGCATTGCTACAAACACACAGACATTATGCACGCAAGCACTTAGAGGCTGCTGCCTGGAGGGGTGATGGAAGCAGAGGAAAGAGCACAAGCAAGCGAGATTAAGTCTTCAAACTGCCTGGATTCCAGAAGGTGCTGGGGAACAGTGCATGCAGAGCTGCCTCTGAGTTGTAGGTGAGTGCTTAAGAGATCAGGAGTGGAGAGGGTCAATAGAACGTGCCCTTCAAATGAGGTAAGCGGATTAGCGTTGTTGAACAGCATGGATTCTTGAAGGGTGAGTGTTTGTGAGGAATCCAAAGTCTACAAGATGAACGACCTGATCGTCAGTTGCAAAAAAAAGTGCTGAAATAGTACAAGGACAGAAGGAGGGCTGAATAACAGGTGCCCACTCACTGAAGTAAATTCGGTATCAGCATGATAGTACCCACCCATGGCTTCTTTATGCAGCATTCAAATCAAGACTTCTCCATATCTCACTTCTATTCCTATTCTCCACCACAACTTCACCACCACCCGTATGTCCCCATCACTTTTACCCTAGTCAGCACAGAAGGGGACCATGTGCAGATCCCCAAAACAGTGCTGTACTGTACAGAAGCTTTTTGAGTGCTGGATCCTGTTCTTATCAGTAGCTACGGTGACAGGAAAGAACATCAGAGGCTATTAGCATTCCACCAACTGTGCTCGACTGAAAAAGATGCTTATTTGCATCAAGTTTCAGAAAATTTAGCTGAACTATTCCAAATGACCTCTTAAAGAATATTAAACTGCATCAGACTGGAAACACTTAGTACTGAAATGGACAGTTTGATAAACGACGGGCATTTAGTCATGCTCTGAGGGAAGATTTTCTATGGAAACAGAAGCTAGAACAGCTTAAGGTTTTTAATTTTACTTTAGCCTTCAGAAAACTGTTAGAAGGGGCTGCCACTTCTACGTTTACTTTGTAGCCCCCCAGCTAATAATAGATGAGTGCATGCCTTGAAAATACAATCCGTACCCATGTTATTTTTGCAAGAAGAAATGTTTTACTTGGCAGTGTTTCCGGGGTGCCTAGACCCAATCTCAGTGTATATTGAGATTATGGGCTAGTGGCCAATCATAGACCTTTATACATTTTCCACAGTGATTGGATCTCTTCCTACCATCGGTTGACAGCACTATGGTGCCACAGCTCATTTCTGTTAACCTCAATTTAAAGTCTAGTTGCCCATCGGACTAAATAAACATTAAGTCTGCTAGTCGCTGACGGAAAATCGACAGGTCTCAGGAATTATCAATTTCACACCCCTGCTACTACTGCTTCCTCAACTACATACTACATTGAATTTCCAAGGTCTTGGTGTTTACGAGACTTCAATATTGTTAAACAGTATATGCTGGAGGGCCAATGAAAGAGTTCTTGATGCTACAAAGACAGCAAAACCAACCTGCCAGACCCGACCTCAAACAAGAGAAAATGAAAATAAATAAATACAAGTATTTAATAGTTTGAAGCTGTTCCTTATGATGCGGAACGAGTATGGTCACCATGGTATTCCAGGCCCATCACAACAATATCACTTTCTTTGGCACAATCATATAGTGGTACATGCATCACAAGGATGCATGGTATTTCACCTTTAAATGTAAAAAAACAGAACTTCCAACTACACTAGGGAGAACCACCGAATATCCACATTGAAGGTACATTTTTATTAAATAGATAGATGTTAAAATAGACACAGATGATAAAAAAAAGATTCTCCTTACCTTTAACAAATTCTCACACAGATCATTGAAACTTTTATTAAGTGTTTGATTTGTGAGGTAGATGTTATTCAATCTCATTACTCTTACTGATGTGAACATCTGAAAAAAGTAAAATAAAAACCTTAAAACAAACATGCCAATATTTTAATATAAAATAATCCTAAATCAATAAGCAACCACTAGTTCACTTTTTAGATCACATTTTAGTGAAATTTGAAAAATACTTTATAACGGGTGTTTGTCCAGCTTCTGTGCAAAGCAATAACACTTTTGGGGATGCAGTGTGCCTTCTAACTACAGCGATATGAAGGGGAAAAGATAACCAGAAAGTGCCAGCGTCTTGAACTAAAGCACTTTAATAGTAGAATTTGACCCAATTAAAGAAACAGATCACTTTCTATTGGCTTGGGAAGTAGGGAGTAAAAATCTTACAAGTCACCATAAAAGGTATCTCACAATATCACTTGAAAACATATGCAGGATTGACGACATCAGGTGTTAGAAGCAGTAACAGAATTAAACGTTCCAAGAAAAGCAGGGAACTGAACATCCTAGTGGATATATACAATTGTCATCTAGAAGATGACTGTAAATCAACTCCATTGGCCTCTTCCTAATTACAATAATTACTTCACTAGAGAGGAGCCTACACACTGAAGCAGGCATCCCACTGATTAGCATACACCCTTTGTTTTAATACTATTCCCTCCTTACTGGACATCTTGTAAAAAAAGAACTCTCCACACACATCAATCCTCTTCCCAAATTTTGTCAGTTGCTATATGTGAGGCATGTACCCAGGCCTACAGTGAGCGACAGGCTGGATTTTGGATGTACAGGCTAATAAGACTGCCTGAAGTCATTCATGGTGGGTATGTGAATGGAAAGTAGCTTTACTTATGTTAACAAAGACAACTCCTCCATTTTTCCCAAAAGTAGCAACGTTTCCCTGAAGGGATCAAACTAGTCCTTCTGTACCAAGATACATGTGTCCTAGAAAGTGACCATGAAGGCCTTGATCTGACAATGGTTCTCCTAGACGTCAGCAGGAGCATAGAAGAAGCAGGAAATGTAAGAATGAGTATTAAATGCCTGAAGAAGTCTGAGGCATAACTTCAGGGCCTTGGACTTTCAAGACTTTTAGATAACATATCTGAAGATTATGCACTGAAAGCTTTTTATCTAGGCTAAAGGATGTTTGACATTTGACTTTTAAGATTGTTCTATAGGTGGCTAAAGACCAGACATGTGCATGTTTTTTTTAAGGTAACCATGCATTTCTTCTCTATGCTTCCCCCCTTGAGGCAAAAAACACGCTGTAGAGCATCAACAGGTTCAGAGTCTTTTGCAGATCAGACTCATACTAGCCCTCCTCATTAAAGTAAGGTAAAGCATTACAGAATCTACAGAATATTGGTTGGCATGGAGAAGGAAGAGTCTTTTTTCTTGCTGTATGAAAACCATCTATAGCAAACCAATGAGCCCTGGGTCTCCCGTGACAGAACAGTTACTACATCGAGTAAGTCACATTTCCTAGGCAATATAGCCTCACCTCATCATCCTCAACACTGACTCAGAATCAATCAAAAGAGGATCAAACCCTCCATTTTGAAGAGGTCCATGCATCTGAATAAAGGCAGTGGATTTTGTGATATTTTCAGCACTATCTAAAAAAACCTCCTCTTATTCTTGAGTCATTTAGAACAGCAAGGCACTCGATGGATAAAATATATGCATATCTCCATCCTCACCAGACCAGCACCAAAAAGATCTGAGGTTTGCATTAGGGGAACATAATTATTTAGCAGTTCCTATATGTTAGCTAAGTTCTGCTAAGCCATATTCTCACCAAACACCAGGCTATCCTGGTTATCCCTTCTTTAGAATCAAGGATTGAGGAGATACATGTATTTGGTAAACATGCTAAGTCCCAGTGATAATAACATGCTCTGGTCACCTACCAAAGGAGTGTGCATATGAAGATTTTAATGAGGAGAAACATCAGAAGTAGTGTCTACAGATCTTCCTATCACACTGAATAAAATTAATCTAGAATGGTGCAGAGGTTTTTTTTTTTTTTTCTTTTTTTTTTTCCTTCAGAGGTTTAGGGCATTATGGCATCTATTGAGAAGTCAGTGTAGCCTCTTGACAGGCACATGCTTATTCAGAGTTAGAAAGCTTAGGAAAGAGAGTGAGAAATGTTTTGCAGTTCACTGACAGACTCCAATCCAAGTCTGGAGATGGGCAAGAATGTAAACACAGATGGAAATTTGTGGAAGAAGGAAAATGCTACTTACATTATGCATCTGTTCAGTGCATGTAGAGCTGTAGATTCATATACTTGCATAGATCGCCATCTGGTGTTGGGCTAAGATGTTTGCACTTTGTTTTTGTCTTCGAAGTAGTCACGAGATAGGCGATGCCTCCTTAGGGTGATAGTGCGCATGGGCATCGACTCCATCTCCAGATTGTTTTCGCCATAAAGGGTGATGATGAAGTTAGTAAGATATAGAAATAGAAATAGAAAGAGATGTCCATGTGTGATGTATCTAAGTAAGATAGCACTGCAACAGATAGAGGTACCCGGGAAGGAGGGTGGTGTATATGAATCTACAGCTCTACATGCCTAGAACAGATGCATACTGGTAAGTAGCATTTTCGGTTCAAGGCATATGAGCTGTAGATCATATACTTGCATAGACTATACAGCAGTTATCTACCAAGCGGTGGCTAACCTGTATCTATTGCAGTGGCCTGAAAAAGTGTTCTTAATACAGCCTGGCCCACACTAGCTTGTTGTTTTTCTTGCACATCTGCACAATAGTGTTTTGTGAAAGTGGGCGGTGTAGACCAAGTGTCTCCCTTGCAGATGTCATCTAGGGGAATGTTCCTTAAGAAAGCCATAGAAGCCCCTGGTTTGTGTGTGGAATGAGCTCTAGGGGGAATGGTTAATGTACGTTTGGCTTTAAGGTAGCATATTTGGATGCACTTAACAATCCACCTTGCAATCTCTGCTTTGAGATGGGATTACCTTTATGAGGTGGGGAGAAAACCACAAAGAGTTGTTTAGTTTTTCTAAAAGATTTTGTTCTTTCAATGTTGTAGAGTATTGCTCTTTTAATGTCCAGCATGTGAAGAGCTCGTTCTGCCACTGAGTCTGGTCAAGGTAACAAAACTGGGAGTTCTACAGACTGGTTAAGGTGGAAGACACAACTTTAGGTAAACATTTTGGGTTAGTCCTAAGAACCACTATGTTATGATGGATTTGCAAAAATGCTTCTTGTATGGTTAATGCCTGGAGTTCACTAACTCTTCTAAGAGATGCGATAGCAACCAGGAAGGCTACTTTCCAAGTGAGGAACTGTAATTCACATTTGTGTAGAGGTTCAAATCGAGGACCCATGAGTCTGGTAAGGACAATAGTTAGATTCCATCCCGGAGAGGGTGGAGCTCTGGGTGGAATTATTCTTTTAAGTCCTTCCATAAATGCTTTGATAGCGGGTACTCTAAACAAAGACAAGTGTTGTCTGTTTTGGAGATAAGCTGCTATTGCAGCGAGATGTAGTCTTATGGATGTATATGCTAGGTTACATTGCTGTAGGTGCAAGAGATAACAGATAATGTTTTGAATAGAAGCATCTGGTGGATTGATTTTGTTATTTGTACAGTAAATTACAAATCGTTTCCACTTTGCGGCACAGCATGCTCTGGTGGTAGGACGTCTAGCCTCTTTAATGATGCTCATGCAGTCTGACAGGAGACTGAGGTAGCCAAGACTTCAGGTGCCAGATCGCAAGGTTGAGTTGACTGGGATCTGGATGCCTTATGGTTCTGAGTGAGAAGCTTGGGTGAGAGGCGTAACTTTTGATAAGGAACTTCTGATAGTTCCAAGAGGGTTGTGAACCATGGTTGTCAGGCCCATGTTGGCACAACCAAGATCATTGTGAGGGAATGCTGTTTAAGCTTCCGAACCACTAACGGAATGTGCGGGAGAGGCGGAAAATCATTAGTTAATTTGCCTGACCAGTTAATCCATAGCGCATTGCCTTTGGACAATTGGTGTGGATACCTGGACACGAAGCTTGGGAATTTTGAGTTTTGGTGTGTGGCAAACAGATCTATTTCTGGGTGGCCCCACATGTGAAAGAATGGAAGAAGAACTTGAGGATGAAGTTGCCATTCGTGAAACTGCTGTGTTTGATGACTGAGCATATCTGCAATCTGATTGTGTACGCCTGGGAGGTGTTCTGCAAGGAGATATATGTTTTGCGGAATGGCCCATGTCCATATGCTTTGAGCTAGGTGTGAAAGCTGTAGAGTGTGTCCCCCCTGTTTCTGTATGCAGTGCATTGCTGTAATGTCTGTGCGGACCAGGACAGCTTTGCCTACCAGATTGAGTTGAAAGGATTTTAATGCCAGAAACATTGCCAGCAATTCTAGGAATTTATGTGGAATTGTTTTTGCTGAGGGGTCCATATGCCCTGAATGGTATAGTTTTGAAGATTAACTCCCCAGCAAGTGAGCGATGCGTCTGCTGTTAGCACTATCTGTGGAACCGGGTCGAGGAACGGCCGTCCTTTTGAAAGATTTTGTGTGTTCCACCACTGCAGAGAGTGATGTGGGTGGCTGCCCACCAACACCAGATCTGTTAGCTGACCTTGAGCCTGGTTCCACTGATGTGCCAAACACTATTATAAGGGACGCATTTGGAGTCTTGCATAAGGGACGATGAGAATGCAAGAGGCCGTCATACCGATTAACTGCATGAACACTGGAGCTGGTAATGAGTGTTGAGGCTGAAATTGTGATATTGGAGCTTGCATGTTGCGTATCCTGAGTGGGTTGGGGTATGCTAGAGCTTTTGAAGTGTTAATTGTAGCTCCTGGATATTGTTGTGTGCTGGACGGTTGGAGGTGGGACTTGGTGAGGTTCACCGTGAATCCCATGTTGTGAAGCAACTGGATTGTTTTGGGTGTGTGTTGCACACAGCTGTTGTGTGACTTGGCTTTTATTAGCAGGTCGCCCAGATAAGGGAAAACGTGATTATGTTGTCTTCGTAAGTGAGCTGCCACTACTGCGAGGCCATTTGTGAAGACTCTGCGTGCTGTGGTCACCCCGAACTGGAGGACTTTAAACTGGTAGTGCTGACCGTCTACCACGAACCTGAGATATTTCCTGTGAGCGGGGTGAATGGGAATATGAAAGTAGGCATCTTTTAAATCCAGAGTGGAGAGAAAGTCGCCTTGTTGAAGCAGTGGTAGCACCTGTTGGAGAGTGACCATGTGGAAGTGGTCTGACTGAATGTAAAGGTTTAACGGTCAGAGGTCCAATATTGGTCTGAGAGAGTCGTCCTATTTTAGAATTAGAAAATAGATGGGAGTAAACCCCTGCGCCTTGATGTGGCAAGGGGACTGGTTCTATTGCATGTTTTTGTAATAGAGAGAGAACTTTTGTTTTAGAACAGTCAGATGTTCCGAGGACATTGGACGTTGTCTGGGAGGGATGTTTGTGGGAGTGGAGGTGAGTTCCAGGCAATGTCCATACTGTCTGTTGTGATGGAATTCCAGACAGGTAGGAACTGTGAGAGACGTCCCCCGACAGGAGTGGAATGATCGTGGGCAAGTGAAGTCACTGCTTGGTGGTAGGGGAGCTGCGGGTGTTGTTACTGCGGCCTTTTTCCTTATAGTTGTTACCCCTGTGTCCTCGTCGAAAATATCCTCTGGAGGAGGTAGTTTGATTGGGACATTTATATGATGAAGAGGGATGTTCTGAGCCAGTAATTTTGGAGCCATCCCTGTAAAAGGAGCAACGAAAAGAGCCTCTAGGGGAAGACAATTGCAAGGCCCCCATAGATTTGGCAGTTTCAGTATCCTTTTTCATCTTTTCTAATGATGTATCGACCATAAGCCCAAAAAGATGCTCTTGGTCGAAAGGCTGATTAAGAATAGTAGATTGGACCTCTTGCTTGAATCCGGATATCCGGAGCCAAGTGTGCCTGTGTAGCAAAATGCTGGTATTAATAGCACAAGATGCTGTATCTGCCGCATCAAGGGAGTTTTGATTCCTTATCAGGAAGAGGGGCGTTGCCTGTGCTCTGTGAATTAGCCCTCTAGCGTGTATTAGACACTACAAGAGAATCTAAAGGGACCTGACCTCTGATGTACACTGGGTCATTGGGAGCTGCCTTATATTTTTTGTCCACCCTGGAGTTGAGGATCCTGGCTCTGACAGAGTCTTTAAACACCTCTGGTGCATGTTTTAGCATGTCTTTCAGCATTGACAGGGTGCGTGTAGACTTTTGTGAGGGTGCAAATGTTTCTAATAAGAAGTCTCCTTCTAAGGGATCAGAGTGTAATTGCACCCAGTGGTATTGGGCAGCCCTATTAATTAGTCGCGCAAACCCAATATTATCATCTGGTGGTGATGGCCTAGAGGGGTAGAGGTCTGGATCATTGTGTGGATCGGGATCAGTATTATAATCATCCTAAGGGTATGTATCATGTGGGATAGTATGTGCGTCATCATCCCTATGTGGATCTCCGTTCCCATCACCATCAGTATATTCATCTTCATCATCCTGTGGTTAAGGTGAAAATGTATGTTGAGGAGAGTGTGCTGGAAAAATTAACAAATTGGGATCAGCTGGAGAAGGAGAGGGTGGTAGAGAAGTATTATTGCCCATTTCCTTCCGTTTAATGGGTATTTCAGAGTCTTCTGAATGGTCCAGTTTCCTCTTTTGAGGAGGCTTGGCGGTAACATGACCGGTTTCTGGGTCAATGCGGAGTGTTTTTTTGCTTTGGATCCGAAAAATCTGGCACAGACTGTTGAATGGGTACAATGTCCTTTTTCGGTACTGAAGGCTCAGGGTCAGAATGTTCCTTTGACTTTGTCTCTGAAGCTTTCTGCAGGGTCTTGGACTCTTTAGCTTTTGGGGTGGGAGTTTGTAGTTCCGAGACCTTTTTCGGCTTCTAAGGTTTTGGTTTAGCCTGTTTCGGCTTCGAAGGCTTGTCCGTTGTTTGTTTCGACGCCGAGGGCCTTGGCGTCGAGGTTGTTTTCAGTGCCAACGAATAAAAGTGTGGCACAGGTTTAGTTTTGGGCTTCGGTGCCGAAGGTGACTTGTCGGCACCGGAATGGGGTTGGCTCCAGCCCGAGCCTGAAGGCTTTCCTTCCGGTTTCATAGCCGGGCCCGAGGGCGGGGCGTCTGAAATGCTTTGCCGGTGTTGACCTGAGCCCAAGGGCGGAGGTGTTACCAGAGCTCTTTGTTTTGGATTTGTTAGGGGACGGGTCTTGGAACTCAGAGAGTGATGCGTATGGCTGCCCACCAACACCAGATCTGTTAGCTGACCTTGAGCCTGGTTCCACTGATGTGCCAAACACTATTATAAGGGACGCATTTGGTGTCTTGCATAACGGACGATGAGAATGCATACCGATTAACTGCATGAACACTGGAGCTGGTAATGAGTGTTGAGGCTGAAATTGTGATATTGGAGCTTGCATGTTGCGTATCCTGAGTGGGTTGGGGTATGCTAGAGCTTTTGAAGTGTTTATTGTAGCTCCTGGATATTTTTGTGTGCTGGACGGTTGGAGGTGGGACTTGGTGAGGTTCACCGTGAATCCCATGTTGTGAAGCAACTGGATTGTTTTGGGTGTGTGTTGCACACAGCTGTTGTGTGACTTGGCTTTTATGAGCAGGTCGTCCAGATAAGGGAAAACGTGATTATGTTGTCTTCGTAAGTGAGCTGCCACTACTGCGAGGCCCTTTGTGAAGACTCTGGGTGCTGTGGTCACCCCAAACTGGAGGACTTTAAACTGGTAGTGCTGACCGTCTACCACAAACCTGAGATATTTTCTGTGAGCGGGGTGAATGGGAATATGAAAGTAGGTATCCTTTAAATCCAGAGTGGAGAGAAAGTCGCCTTGTTGAAGCAGTGGTAGCACCTGTTGGAGAGTGACCATGTGGAAGTGGTCTGACTGAATGTAAAGGTTTAACGGTCAGAGGTCCAATATTGGTCTGAGAGAGTCATCCTTTTTTGGAATTAGAAAATAGATGGAGTAAACCCCTGTGCCTTAATGTGGCACGGGGAGTGGTTCTATTGCATGTTTTTGTAATAGAGAGAGAACTTTTGTTTTAGAACAGTCAGATGTTCCGAGGACATTGGACGTTGTCTGGGAGGGATGTTTGTGGGAGTGGAGGTGAGTTCCAGGCAATGCCCATACTGTCTGTTGTGATGGAATTCCAGACAGGTAGGAACTGTGAGAGACGTCCCCCGACAGGGGTGGAATGATCGTGGGCAAGTGAAGTCACTGCTTGGTGGTAGGGGAGCTGCGGGTGTTGTTACTGTGGACTTTTTCCTTATTGTTGTTACCCCTGTGTCCTCGTCGAAAATATCCTCTGGAGGAGGTAGTTTGATTGGGACATTTATATGATGAAGAGGGATGTTCTGAGCCAATAATTTTGGAGCCAGACCTGTAAAAGGAGCAACGAAAAGAGCCTCTAGGGGAAGACAATTGCAAGGCCCTGAAATGCTTTGCTGGTGTTGACCTGAGCCCGAGGGCGGAGGTGTTACCGGAGCTCTTTGTTTTGGATTTGTTAGGGGACGGGTCTTGGCACTCAGAGAGTGATGTGTGTGGCTGCCCACCAACACCAGATCTGTTAGCTGACCTTGATGGGTCTTGGAACTCACGGACTTAGAACTCACGGACCGTTGAGCCGGGGTGACTGTCTGGTCCTCGATGTTGGAGTTGTCGGCCTCAGAGACAGAGATCTCTCCTTTATCAGGTTGTTGTTCTGGATGGACATTGGGATCTGCTCCAAAGATGTCCGGAACCGCGCTGCTTCCGCGGGACGTTTCGTGACTTTGAGCCCGACGGTCACGGATGGTTTTCTTCGACCTGAAAGATGCAGAGGCCTCACAGTTCTTATCTTCGTGCTCCGGGGAGAGGAAGAGAGTACAAACCTCGTGTAAGTCGTTGGTGGAAACCTAGCACCAC
The DNA here is from genome assembly GCF_964204655.1 of Triturus cristatus. Lineage (NCBI taxonomy): Eukaryota > Metazoa > Chordata > Amphibia > Caudata > Salamandridae > Triturus > Triturus cristatus. The sequence goes on from NC_140585.1 coordinate 502,807,660, forward strand.
ACCGGGGGCATTTTTTTAAAGGAGTCCTTTCCATTGACTGCTGGCGTGGTCGGCGCAGATAGGCCCAGCGGGCGGCGTCAAAGATCTAGGTCGAGGATTTTTGTATTTTCCAAAGATGCACGTTGAAAGGGAAACACGATCAAAACAATACCGTTGAGTGGTGAGGAATTGTGCGTCAAAGGGGGGGTTCGAGAACGACACCGACCTGGAGCGCAGCAAATCACATCCGAACCTGATGGCAGAAAAAAATAATCTGGAGATGGAGTCGATGCCCATGCGCACTATCACCCTAAGGAGGAGTCACCTATCTCGTGACTACAAAGACTTCTTCGAAGACAAAAAGAAAGTGCAAACATCCGAACCCAACACCAGATGGCAATCTATGCAAGTATATAATCTACCGCTCATATGCCTCAAACATAATGCTTCTCCCCAAGATGTGATTAGAAAGCTGAAGGAATTCTCTGCCAAACTTTGCATAAGCCCTTACATAAAAATCACCACACTACTGGTTCATAAACCCATGTGTCAAATGACGGATAAAATGTTAGAAACAGATTATAATGAAAAAGAATTTAATTACTTTGGGATATGCCCTCTGCTGCTCATTAACTGTGCAGTTATTGGCAAAATCGGTTCTCTCAATATATAGATGAAGCAGTCTGTTCAACGTGTAATTTAAAGCTATTTCGTCAATACTTGTGACTAGTACCATATTTATTTATCTGTTAATGTTTTTTCTGTTTAATTCGAAAAACAAACCCACTGAGTAAGAGGTACCTGAAAGTATAAATTGTTGAACAATCATTAGAGTTGAGGTAATTGTTTCTTCTCCATCATTAGAACTTTCACAGACCCAAATAGTTTAAATTATAACACAAAGGAAAAAAATAAGTGGGATGGTGAAGTGTAAAACAACAAATAATAAACTTTCAAAGAAAATCTGTCCTATTTGAATTTTTTAGCATACATTTTCTCCAACAACATGAATGCTTGGTAGATGTATGTTGTGCCACTATAACAGTCATGCTTATTGTTGAATGAGCTGTGACTTCTCAGTAAATTATTTTTAGCCCTTTGATATGATAGATTAATGTAAGAGATGGTTCAAATGCTACTTCTTTAACAAACATTGGCCTCTGAAAGTCAAAAGGGGCAAAAAATGAGTGATCTGAGATTATGTTTTTCTGTCAACAAAGATCCTTAATGTTCCATTGGTACCTAAGGTGTGCAACGCCATTGCAGACAACATGGTATGATTCTGGAACAAAATGGTAAAGGAATAGTTTTCAGTTCTACATCTACAGAATGCTGTAAAGGGCACATTTCAGGTAACTCCCCAACTCTTCTAGCGAGGAAAGGCATTCTCCTCCACCAGGAATGCCTTTTATTCCCCACTGGGTTTGGGATGTGCTCACCTTGCCCCTTTCATAGCCTTAGCAACAATTCAAACTTACATTGAGGAACACAGACACTATTTAACGCTGAACGGTAAAGGCAACATCAACAACAAAGGCAACATCAACAACATGCAGAAGTCAAGAAAATGAGGCAATGATTTGATTAAAAATGTATATTTTAAAAATGTTCCTGCAATGATACCTGGAATTTGTGTTGAATAATTCTTGAGTGTTGTTAAAATAAACGACAAAATTGTAAATGTGTGCTTTAACTCGTTCCGTGCTCATGACGGAACCACGCCGTCATGAGCCACGGTTGCCGTGTGCTCATGACGGAGTGGTTCCGTCATGCTGCGGCCGTTGGCGGCCGCGCCGCCCACGCGGCGCTAATTCCCCGCCTGTGCGGGCGATTAGCGCCGTGGGCGGAGTCATGACGGAACCACTCCATCATGAGCACAGCCCAACCGTGGCTCATGACGGAGTGGCTCCGTCATGAGCACAGCGCCACCGCGCTGCCCCCAAACCCCCCCCCAGCGCTGCGGCGGAATTTCCGCCGCAGCAAAGGGGTTAAATCATGTTTCACTGAAAATTAATAATAGTCCTTTTCTTTTATAGCTAAACAGACACATTCATTTCAGTTTAGATATTCTCACCATACATATATGCCCTCTGCATGAAAGCAAAAAGATCTTCTGTTACATTGAAAAGAAAGTTAAAAAAATATCTTACCTGGATTTCAGATGTCCAATTATTTATTCCAGGCATTATTTCTGTATTACAGCTGTAGAATCCTATAAACGATATTGGTAAGTGGATTCTAAAGTCTTTTTAGTGGTGCATAATTCATGCATTAATATTTAAGCAGCAAACATATTTTGGTAAACATACAATACTCAGTGGTGAATCTAAATGCTTCCAATGTATTAAAAAAAAGACTCTTCAATAAAAGAATAACTTAGATAAAAATATATAATTTAATCAAATATAAAGTTTAAGAATCTTAGTTTAAAGGCCCTTAACTCCAGGCTTAAGTGATATCCGCATTAACAGTAGGCATAAATAAAATACATTCAGCACAGTACAGGTAAAGAAAGTAGAAGAGATAAAACATCGGCTTGTCCTGAACCTCCATAAATGTCCACTGCCTTAAATACTCCAGATGTCAGGTTTCACCAGCACAGTGCTTGCAAAGACTCTTGTATTCAGGATAAAAACCCGCCCCTTACTTACCTGAACCTACCATTAGTTTATTCCAACGGCGCTCTAATTTATGCGCTTCTGATTGGCCAGCATGTTGTCTGCTTTCACTTCCTGCACTGATGTCCATGCCGTGGGTGTGTAACCTGGACAGTTTCCAGTCACTGGCTACTGGCCAGTGTACTTCCATAAACTACTCACTCTGAAGGTGCTCTTATTTTTGTTTTATTATCAAGCACTCCATTTGAGTGCATCTGTACCAAGACATGGGTCCAGTGCATACTATGCACCCAGATTCAAGCTAGCCTGGCTGATGAGGGGTGATACCCCGAAACCAGTCCCAGGATGTTTGTTTCTGGCCCAGGGAGGACCTGGCCTGAAAGTTCAGGCTGGACAGTTCCCAAGGGGATCAGGGTCAAGACTTTTTTCTTGAAAATGTCCATCTTATGGCCTTCTCGGTTAGGGGAGGTGGTGCATGAGGAAGCTGTGGCTCAAGAACAGAGGGTTTTCAACCATGAAACACAAAGATACTGTGCTCCCTCTCTTCCCAAAGAAGCATCAAGTTGGAACTCTGACCATTTTCCTTGGATGGTCTTTCAAATCTCACAGGAAGCAATCCTACTCCTTTGATGTTACTGTCAGGTCAAATCCTTTGGAAGCCCTTTTCCAGCTTGTGTAATCTAGAAATTATATCCACTGGCTAGTCTGAAGGTTGGAAGTATTTTGAACCGCTACTGGGTGATGTAATTCCACCATTCATTTTCCAGATTATTTTGTACTTCATCCTCTGGCCTCCCGTTTCTCAATAGTGTCCACTTAGGATTGTCATAGAACTATCCAGCTGCGTATAGTGTCTGTGGAGGCGATGGCTAAGGAGGAGCTGGCAGGAAAGTCTATTAAGGAACAGCTGAAGGTTAACATCTGGGAAAATGGGCATACAAATCCTGCATCATAGTTTGGCTTTTTATGAGTTCAGTGCAAGAATCGGTCTGTACTTTAAGTGCTGATAGGCGGTCGTTCCTTTAGTAGTGTGATCCTACTCATCCCTGCAGCTAGCTCCACAATATTGCCACTTCTACTTTTCCACCTGAAGGTAAGCGTTGTGATTCCCCACTGCTTCTGCATCTTTTATATACTTTTCTTCATATACTGTGCAGTTTTCTTTCTCTCCTCCTTACTCCTCACATTTCGGCACACATCTTTGGTGAAGTTTGCCAGGAGAACTGGGTTGGAAGCTCACCACAAATTTTACTAAGCAAGGCATTAGAGACATGGAGAGTTCCAGAGTTTGTAACCATAGTAATCAACATGGTCTGCTTTCTGCCATATGCAAAACCTTTGTTTGAGTAAGGGACAAGACCATGGATGATGAAGCCAGCGCCAAGAATATTTGCAAATATTCAGCTGACAAATAGGCTACTTAATGTGATGTCTCTGATGAGACAGTAGCTGTTGAAGACCTTGATGGACAAACCACTAATAAGTACTTGCTCAGAAGTTTATTGATGCAATGGGGTGCAGAAAACAGAAACACTTTTTCCAGGGCTCATCGAAGACTATATTTTTAGGACAAAGATGGTACAAGGTCTGGAAAAAAGATTTTTCTCTTTTGCTGCCTCACTGTCAAAAGGTGGTTTCCCTTTCCCCAAAATCCTAAAACAACTCTGACTGGAGGAAAGGCTGCGGTAAGGGAAGGTTGCTACTAAATCAACACAGTTGCTTGCCTTTAGGCCTGCTAATACTATTTACTACTATGCACAGAATTACTGGGGACTCATAGTATCATGACAGGGAATGATTTAAGCTTGAAGACCGAATGCTGAAAAACATTTTTACTCATTTTGTTGATAGAGCACTTGCTTGTTCATAGAACACAAAAACAAAATGGAACACAATTAAACCTCATCCTTTAAACACAAGATATACGATCTATGCAGCATGGTTTCATGTGAAAGACAAGAGACGACTAATGAGTTTATCAGAGTAGCAAACACCCATTAGATCTGCAGTGATATGTCAGTTTGGCAGCTAAGTTGTAGTAAGTAGACCTTCGTGCATGTCCCAAGGTTTAGCCTTCAGCTACTCTTGACTTTTACCAGTGTTGTAATCACTGATCAGTAGAGGTCCAAAAAGGATAAAAATGCACTCTGAAATGTATAGCCATCTTATGAAGGCTACCTGTGGTAAACAAAATATTTTATGCTGTTGTCATGCTTCCAGTAGGCTTAGAGTGTCGGATTATTTTAATCTTGTATCAAACCTCATTCTTCTGTTGACAAGTAGCGTAAGGCCTTTACAGGACATATTTTAAAACGTGCAACCTATCGAAGAAAACGGTCAGGTCATATTCTTTGAAAGAAAACTGGATATCCTTTGACAAGATTTATTCTTCTAGTGCGACATTTGTCAATTGCATCTATATTTATGCCATACATCAGGTGCTGCCCCGTATTGCGAGTAAAGATCATCTTTTCCTTCTGTGCTATTGCTTCTAACATAATTGCTTTTCATCCGCAAACAACGTCACAAGTGACATCATTTCACAAATATACCTTTCCATAAAAGTTATGAAATCTCTCTCAGATGTACATAATATACATCCTCAGAATCAATAGATGTAATCTCTCTTTTGGTGGACATGGCAAGTTAAAATGCAAAATTGTCTGTAATAGTGGCCATTATAGGGTCCTCTTTATATTGTTCATCACTTCAATGGTCTGATAGTACTTTTCTAGTCTCAAATTCACAGGTTTAACCACAGTTTTATATAATTTAACTTTCACAGTTTATGTAGGCATCTTGGTGTTGTTTGGCTATTGGGAGCCTCTTGATGGACTGGCCCACAGACAGAGTGTTCCCTTGAGGGTAGGGTCACATGAACCTCAGCTTCTATTACTATGCCTATACTCCTAATTACTTTGAGCTTTCTGAGTCGCTGATTCGGAGACAGTAGGTCTCTACTGGTCAGCTGTATGTGCCCTGTCTCTGTTCATTTGCATTACTAGTCATTTACACTTTCCATGTTTTTCTCTCTTACTGGATCCCACCACCTAGTTATTGGTTATCTCAATGGAGATTTCCTGGGGGCAGTTGGGCAGCTGGTCTTCTTACTTAATGCTATCTCATCTTGGTATTAAATGATAAGAGATGTAGATTTTTCCAATGGCAAGGTTGGTGGGATGTGGTGCCCATGTTAATGTCTTGAGAATACTTGAAATTATGCTCATTAATGCCATGTTTATTGGGCGAGTGCACTTTTCATCAAGGTTGGATTATATCCAATGGCTTAGTCAAAGCTAAATGTATGCCATGTATCCTCTCACCGTACTTCATTCCTGCCTTGTAAGTACTGCCTTCAAGGTGTGGTATAAATGATATCACCTTAACCCCTTTAGCAGCCTGGACATGACGCTCATGTCTCCTGCACTACCTCTGTAGTGCAGAGAATGAGAACAACACACCCTTGCAATGAAAGCAGGAAAACCCTGTAAAACTCGCACTGGAAGGCTTCCTTTTTATTGTCCCCTATTTTTTTTCAATTACAGACTATCAGTAAACCATGCTTGTTGACCTCATCACTGCTGAAAGTGATGGTTTCTGTTTGGTGCTCAGGGACGCTGCTCAATCACCTGGGCACCAATTTCAACAAGAAAGGCACCAATGGAAAGGGGAGACACCCGGGTATCTGTGCCTAAAGCATTTCTGCTCATTGATCACCGCAGGAGATTGCCCTCTCCACTCCACTGGATCACCAGGGAAGAGAATCATTGGGGAAGCGCACTAATGCTCCACATTAACCAGGACCAGCACAGTTTTTATGCCTCAGTGGGGGGCAGGGGGTAGATTGGGACATTTAACCACCATTTGGCATTGGGCTGTCCCCAAACCTCTTGAACAGTACACAATCTTTCTACTCCAGGGAAGGGGTGACTGAGAGGTTTATTTCTAATTTGCCTGCCCCACGTACTGGGCACAAGGGAAATATTTAAATAAATGAAACAATGGGATTACGGCTTTTCCGTCTGGCATCAGGTTGTCCCATTGGCCCCTGAAGACAGAGACTGTCTTTCTTGCCCCATAGGGTAGGCAGTTCGAGGGATTCATCCCTAAATTCCATGCACTTGGGGGCCAAAAGGCCCACTAGTCACCAGGAAACATTTAATTTTTTTTTTGTAGAGACCGGCCTGTCTGGAACAGATGTGCACCCCTAGACAGTCTTTCATCCAGTGAAGCATACTGGGGGATATACCCCCAAGCTGTCAACTAGACTTAAAGAAAAATATATAAATAAAGGAATGGGTGAGGGCTAGCCCATCCTCCCATTGGTCCGGTCGCCACTCTCGCCCTGTGCCTCGCAAGTCTTTCTATTCCCTCTGTGGTGGGGATATTGGGGGATTAACCTCTAGTTTTACCACTCTGACGAAGCAGGGGTCTTAAATATTCGTTTTTAAAAAAAGGAATGGGTGGAAGGAGGGCAGGCTTGGCATCAGGCCACCTCTCACCCACGTGACCTACAAAGTCCAGGAGTGGGAGTCGGGGGTAGGTAGGGGGAAGTGTGCTTAATCCCAATCTGCCCACCTCAAGGGGCAAAAAGCCCACTAGATGCTAGGGGAAATAAATAAATATATATTGTTTTTTTTTTTCAATAAAGGGGCTGAGTGGTTGATGTTTGAAAAAAGGAGAGAAGTGTGGGCCTGTCCTGGCACTGTATTGCATATGCTGACCGCCCAGGCGCTAGTATCGCTTTCAAACTCCTTGTATGTCCCCGAAGCCAACTCTCACATCTCCCTCGACTCCATAGCAGTGGAGAGAGCTCATCTATTATCATCATGCAATCAAATGGTCTTTTTACATCGGAAGAGTTGAGATGCTGTACAACTTCACTTAATAGGATCTCAGAGAAGCACATAATATGAACCGGATGGCAACTTTGCATGACCCTGAGGCAAAAATTTAAATAGAGTGTTTACCATCGACTTCCGTTCAAGTTATTCTCATACAACCTGGAATGTGAGTAGACTACTGTTTGCAACATTAAGTTGAGGTTCTATATGATGATCCTTCGATCAATGCTCTCCAGTCAGGTTCCATGTCTCAACCACTGTGCTATTTTTTCGAGTCGCGTGCACCAAGTACTCTATTTCTGTTCTGAAACAGACAGCTGTAAAAAAACGTGGAGTCCTTGGTTGGAGTCCTCATTCTGATGCATTTTGAATGTCAGGAAAGTGATCACGGCGGTCAGACCATCAGTGCGAATTTGGCGGTCGGACTGCCATGACACCGCTGCTACCGGTGGGGATACCATGGCGGTCTTGCAGTAGTCTGAGGCTGCAATATGCTGGCGGTGCCCTGTGGCACCGCAAAGCATATTACTAGTTTCCTAACTGCCACAGTTTTCATGCCGTGAGCCCCCCATGAAAGTGTAGCATGAGGAAACTATTGGGGCTCTACAGGGTGCTTGGTGCTTCGGTGCACGGGGGTGAAAGCAGAGGGGCACATAGTGTGCCCCCTGTCTGTATGTACCCCGTTCCTGCACAAAACAAAATGTACAACCTTCCTTTCTTTTAATTTTAAAGTGCATACCAAGGAATTTGACCTAGGAGGATTGCCAGTGTAATTTAGCTTTGTTCACGCATGATGATCTTTTCAAGGTTCAGGGTGTAACCGGAAACCTGCACGTAGGAATTTTAGGCTGAGAAGATTGTAGGGATAGCATTTTCGGCCTTGTGAGATTATGAGACCATCGTCAGCATAGGCGGCGACTTTGTAGGAGTGTTTTCAATAGGTATTCCTTTTATAATTTTGTTGGTTCTGATGGAGGTGAGAATGGTGTCAATGGCTAAGAGGTAGAGAAGGGGAGAGAGAGGACATCCCTGTCTAGTATCTAGTGCTAAATTTAGTTTATTGGATAGGAACCCATTAACTCTGACACAGGCCACAGATGAGCATATAGCATGAATGTTTGAGGGATAAAGGATTCTCTGAGATTACATTTACACATGACCACATGAAGAAAAGGCCAAGATACCTTACTAAAGGCATTTTCCTCATCCAAGGCCATAGCCAATGTACGTGATGGTAACGAGCAAGCTTTGTCAATGATGTGACAGATAAGTCAGACATTGTCTGAGCCATGTCTACCTTTGACAAAGCCGGTTTGTGATCTGTGAATAAGGAATGGAAGAATTCTCTCTAATCTGGATGCCAGGATTTTTGCAAAGATTTTACAGTCTAAGTTTAGAAGGAAAAAGGGTCTATAATTTTTAACATCTTGAGGATCTTTTCCTTCTTTATGGGTCATGGTGATAGTGGCTTCAGAGGTTATACCTGTGATTTTGCCAGCTTTATCAAAGTGAGTGAAGAGGGATTCAAAATGAGGGGTCAGTTTATTTTGGAAGGTTTTATAAAAGCTGGCAGGTGTTTTCCCAAGATTAAGGGAGCAAATCCGTTTTTGTAATTTCAGAGTGGTAACGGGGTTGGTTGAGGGAGATGAGGTCAAAGTCGCACAGAGCTGGTAATTTGATGTTTTCTACGTTTTTCTCGCAATCCGCTATTGGTTTGGAATGGTTGGGGTTCTAGAGGTTGTGGTAAAATTCTCTGAAGACTTTAACTATTTCTAGGGGATCTAAGATGGCATTTCCTGTCTGGTTTCTAATAAATGGAATGTAGTTGTGACTGAGTGTGAGTTTGAATTTTAAGTAGTTGGCTAGTGCTTTGCTTGCTTTGTTGGAGTCTTTAAATGTTTCCATTTTGTTGTGCTGCCCCCATGATGTGCTGCCTGCTGCTCAAAATCTTGTTATATTTAGATCTTGAAGTTTTGAGTTGTTGTAAGTGTTCCTGTTTTTATTAACTGAGAATTCCTTTTCTAGTTGTTTAATTGATGGCTCTTAGTCTTTGATTTGTTTTTTCGTGCACTTATTTATGTTGGATATGATGCTAATGCGGGCGTCCCTAATGGTAGCTTTCATAGCATCCCATAAAATATCTTTAGAGATTTCTTTGGAGTCATTTTCATGAAAGAAATCAGTAATAGAGCTTTTACTTTTTTCATTGTGATTGATCTTTAAGGAACTTGTTGTTAAATTTCCATTGGGACTGATGGGGGTGGGGAGGAGGAGGCCTAATTTTAAGTCTACTGATATACAGGCGTGGGCTGAGATCAGTATTGGTTTGATCGATGGGGCGGAGGCAGATGGGGTAAGTATGTTATTTGTTAATATTTAGTCAATTCTTGAGAGCATGTTGTGTGGGTAAGAAGAGAAGAAAGTGAATTCACTTCCAGGTGGATTACGAAGGCAATGTTTTTTTGCATACGTTCCTCATTTGTTTGTGTAATATGTTTGGTCTGTACTTAAAAGCAGAATTCCTATCCAATATAGTAAGTATCTCGTGGGAGATTAATGTTGCCTGCTCAGAGAATATTAGAGTCATTAGGGAGTTGTTTATTTAAAGTCACCCAGAATTCAGGATCATCAGCTGTAGGGGCATATAGGTTAACAATGTAGAAAGAGCTACATGGCTAATTTTAACTTTGGTAATTAGCAATATGTCGTAATTTTCGTTGGCTTTTTTCACAACTCTTAAGTTAGCTTTTTTTCGTAATAAGGGTGATGACCCCATTTTTCTTCTTAGTGGCAGGGGAGGCGATAATGCCATGTATCCCGAGATAAGATAGAGAGTTGATTCTTTGTGACCTAATTTTGTTTCTTGCAAAAGGATTATATCACCCTTAAGTTTGGAGCAGTAGTCTAAGATTTTCCTTAGCTTTGCTGGGTGATTGATACTTTTTGTGTTAAGGGAGAAAAATTTGAGTGGATTGTTAATCATGTTTTTCGGTTAAGGGAGCTGAGATCTGCTTTCATCCATGGGGAATGAGGAATTAGGTTATATAATAGGAGTAGAAGTTCTGGGTGCTTGTGAGCATTCAGTCATGGTGGTATGGTGACCATCTGAATACTGTTGTGACCAATTGTAATACTGGGGTTGTCTTTGGGAACTCTTACTAAGTAATCTCCATGGTGTGACATGGAAACGGGACGTTGGGGATATGGAGAGACGTGTGAGCCAGTTATCGTTGATTATGGGTTTGACACTTCTGATTGTGACATCTGCCAGAAAAGGGGTAGTCTGTGGGTAAGAGAAAGGACAGGGAGAAAAGAAAAATGAGGGAGATCGGCAAGAGGAAGAATGAAAAACCTTTTAGACCCATGACCCACTCACTGAGCACCTTCTGGGAGATGGTGCGAGACCCCCGAGGGGATCAGGAGGCTGAGGGGAGGAGAGAGAACAGGGAGAGGAACAGAGCATAACAATAACTACGATTTATCTGACGTGCATACTTATGCATTCAAATCAAATCAAGCTTTATTCGACTATTTGTGAAATAATCATAAAAGCACAATAAAATTAAGTTAAAACAAAACATGTAAAAGTACATTCGCTGAGAAAACTGGGTGAGCAAACACAGACATTAGCTAATCGTTAAATTCTCAGAATTAAAACCACAGTTTACATAAACATAGTTTTTCTACTTGTGAAGACCGACCTTAAAAATGCAGTTACAGATAAAATTATAAGTTCTTCCCCAAGCGATTGCATAACCAAAAATGCAGGTCGACATTGACGCAGACCTAATGATCTAAGGACAGGGAGTATCCATCTCTTCCTATGAACTTGATAGTATTTACAGAAAAGAACAACATGCATCGTAGTCTGAACTGATATCTCATCACATGGGCAACTGTTTAGCACTCTAGACCAATCATTTCTGGCTGGGAAGCTAAGTGATCTATGAATAATGCCCAACCTAAAATGAGTGAGCAAAAATCTATCGTAGTCAGGGGTAACCAGTTTTAATGGGTTGCATTTTGGGGGAGATCAGATTGTGTTGATGGGCAAGAACTGTAATTTTGGTAATTTCTAAACTAAATCTAAAACTTTCGACAAAATGAAGACAACTTTGTTTAAAAACTTTCCTGTTTAAATTGCATAAAATAGATGGATTATCAAAATATTCCTGGTGACCCATTTTGCACAAAAAGTCTCTGACATATTTCAACCAGCCAATACAGAGAGCCCCATCCAACCTGCAATAATCAGTAATCAATTGGCGGTTCAAAATGGTCTGCTCTGAAGTCCAGAGACGATGCCAGAGAAGAATCGGTTGAATACGAATCTCATCCGTTATATATGGTAAACCAAGTTCCATATGGCAGTTAAAAGTAGAAACACTCTCCAGGACGGCCAATAAGAATCTAAGAAATCTATTTACCGCCGTCTGTAGAGCGGTCACAGACATAACCCCAGATGCCCGCCCCATAAGTTGCGATAGCAATACATTTGGCTTTATATATTTGAAGTAATTCTGGGGGCGAACGTTTACCCAGTTTCCTGCTAAAGTTAGTCAAGGCTGTCAAAGCCTTTGAGAATAACAATTTCCTTGAATGAACAGCCTGGGACCATGTGCCTGTTTGATCAAATAGGATCCCCAAATAGGAGCAGGTATTAGAGCATTCTCTATGGTTTTTCTCTAGGAAGAACGAGCGGATGTTCTTGCTCCCTACTCCACATTTTAAAATAAAGGTTTTGGAGGTATTGCCTGAAAGGCCCAAGTTAGACATAAAATTAGCAAAATTAGATACAACTTTCTGTAGGCTAATCGGGGTACGGGCCATAAGGACAGCGTCATCTGCATACATAAGCGCCGGGAGAGAGCGCTTCCCTACCAGTGGAAGGTCCTGGCATTCATCGGTCAAAACCTTTCCTAAGTTGTTAATATACAAAGTGAATAAGAAAGGTGCCAGGACGCAACCTTGTCTCACTCCTCTTCCAATGGTAAAGGGATCAGTGTACTCACCCCCTGCTCCGTAGCGTACTCTGGCCCTAGCATTGATATAAAATTGTCTCAAAAAGGAGATCAGACTGGAGTCCACTCCCATACTTTCCAGGAATCAGCGTGGATGACGCAGTCAAAGGCCGCGGTTAAATCCACAAACGCCAAATAAAGGTATATTTACCGATGGTAAGATTCAAATTTAAGCATTGATCAATGGTACCAAGGCCTTTACGAAAGCCGTATTGGATGTCGCTAATTATTTGATGGTCATCTGCCTAGTTCTGTAGACGGGCTAAAAGAGCTCTCCGAATTATTTTAACTGTCGTGTCCAATAATGAAATTGGCCTGCAACAAGCCGGGTTATGCCTGTCCCCTTTTTTAAAAATGGGCACCAAAATCGATTCGCTCCAAGTTGAAAGAAAACCAAAAGAACTACATGCATTAATTACCTGAGTTAAAATGGGGCCTCAGAACTCAATATTATACTTAAAAAGGTCCACGGGTATACCGTCTGGCCCGTGTGCCTTCCCCCCCTTACTCAATGTTATAGCCTCTACGATTGCACTCAATTCAAATTGAAGGTGTGAATGGGAACTGATAAGCTGGGGTTCTTCCCTATCCCCAACCTGATCATTACTTGTGGAGTCAGAATGGGATTTATTATATAATTTAGAGAAATGTTCAACCTATTCACCCCTCGTTATTGCAATTTCTACGGTTGCCCTCTCTGTATCTACTAAAAAGGGGGCATTAACCGCATTCCAAAAAGCTGAGGAGTCTCTCTGTTCTGAAGCTTCACGCAAGGCCTTCCAATCGTCCTCCTTTAAAAGTTTTTTCCTTGAAGCCCGTGCAAACTGGTAATCCCTTCTAGCTTCTTTTATCTCTTTCTGGTTTTTAACGGTTCTATGGAGGGCGGCTTTAAGAGCGGAGTGAGCTTTCGAGCAACAGGTATCAAACCAACCCCTCTTTTGTAGGGGTTTACTTCTTGATTTTATATGTAGAGCATTGCTAACAAACTCTGCTATTTTGAAGTAACCCTCCACAATATCTTTGGGGGGGGTTTCCACTACCAAGACACATATTAATAGCATCACTACAGTTTGTGACAACCTTAGTCATAAACACGTCTGGGTTAAGTTTCTTCCAGCGAAAGGCATAGCCGTTTTGTCTGGCCAGGGTAATATCTACCACATGGGGAACACTACTTACAGACCTGCTAACTGCCTTATGGTTGACCTTGACGTTTATGCTCTGTGGAAAATGGTCGCAAAGGGAGATGTCATGTGTATTAAACTCCAATAGTCTTGAAGCATGTCTTACGGATATTAAAATAAAATCTATTAGAGAGAACAACCCTCGACCACTAAAGGTCGGATTAAAAGGGATCGACGGACTACAGAGATTATTTGCAAATCCCAGATCTTCAGTAAACATTATTTCATTAATCGTATCTCCCAGGGTAGAATGGATAAAATGGGGAATACTTGAAACTTTGTCCTGCTCAAGACCACAAACCCTATTATCCTCCTGGTGACATAAGGTTATGTTAAAATCTCCCCCCCAAATACTGAACAAATCCTTTAAGGTAGCTGACTGTAGCCTATTAATGTGCAATTTTATAACACTAAAAAAAACCAGCTAGATCTTCACGTGGCGCATTATTATAGAGATTGACTATTACAATGGCTGTTGAATTATCCATGTTGGCCACCAGGATTTGGACATAGCGATTAATCACTAAAGTTGTAGTTATCCTAAAGTTAAGATGATTTGAAACATAAGTACACAACCCTCCCAAGGGTCTTCCATGGGTTGATGCAACCGCAGGCGTATGAAATGTTTTAAAACCGTTAATGTGAATGGGGTCGATCAGCCAGGTCTCTTGTAAGCACAAAACTTCGAAGCCCATAACAAACTCTGACCACAAGGGGCTCACAATCTTCGCCTTTAGGCCCGCAATATTCCAAACCATGATATGACATCCGATATACCTCTTGAGACCATTAGCAACATGGGTACTAGTTCCAGGGGAAGAGACAATATGGACCACAGGAGGAATAGCTGAGCTAGTAGCTGTGGGGTAAACAGGGGGAGTAGCTGGAGGCAGAGTCTTACACCTGATCATGGATCCTGCTATCGGTGATGGAGGATAGTTATTGTGCCCCTGGTAACCCAATGAACTGGAGTCTAGTGCTGGTGGAGTGCTCGCAGAGGCTTTAACCCAGCCATTCTCCCTAATTCCTGTAACGGAAGTGCCCGTATTTATAAAGATTCCCCCCTTTGCCATGTCTCCTCCTCGGGGGGTAATCGGGAGTCAATCCACCTGATCTAAACAGGAGAAAAGGTCAAAGCTGTTGTGGACTGGGACATTGTACAAAGGGGAGGCATTCGAATAGTGTCTCCCAATAAAAGAATGTAAACGATTGGGGCAACGCAAATGATAGAAAAACCCCAGAGCGATCACAATAATCTCACGATTTCAGATGAAGTAGGAACCTACCATGGTTAGGATATGATGTAACAGTTGTGGAGATTTAAAGGTCAAAATCACACAATCCCCTGGTAGAGACTTCTGGCCTTTCCCTAGCCAACTAACACGTCTGACCATTTTAAAATTTGGAAAGAGACTCTCTGGTGACCCGATTTCAGAACCCAACCAGGACAGTGATTTATTCCTGAGTTCCTCCCAAGATTCAACTACCCCAGCCGATAATACGGGAACATTAGCTAGAATGATCGTGTATGGGGTCACAGCTGGGGGTGGATCCAGCACTACCGTGGATGAGTCAACTCCCTGATTATGGATCGGAGCACAGATGATTAGAGTAGGATGTTTAGAAGTTCCCTGAAGCATAGGAACTTGATGACCTGGCTTAGGGTCATTACTTCTAATCTTATGTGGGAGTAATGGGGCCTTAGTTACGTTATCGGAGGTACTCATAAAGAGTCCACCACGTAAAGCCACCGGAGGAATGGGTGGGACAGGATGTAGATCAAAACACGGCCTGCTCTCATTTCTCCCCAATACCGCCGACTGGTTGCTGGAGATAGTCGCCCCACTCTGAGGCGGATTGTTGGCACCAGAATCAATGTGCTTACTCCTACAGTTGGCTACATCAATTACTTCAAGGTCAGAAGCTGTCGGGTATCAGGGCGTTTCGTAAGGATTTCTTCAGTAGCACTTACTCTACTGGATAATTTAGTCAAAATTTCTCTCAAGTAGAGATCTAATAAGTCGAGCTTATTAGTTAATAGTACCAGGTTGCTGGAGTGAATAAGTCTAGGGCCCATGGTCGCGTTACCTTTACATCCTTGCTTTGGAGACGGCAGTGGCTTGCCCTTAGATGCCGTATTTCTACGCGTTAAACAAGGGTTTGGGCTATTCTCATTTACTGCTATCTCTGGGGGCATAGGAACGGTTTTGGTTGTAGTTGTATTTCTTAAATGTTTAGTAGGGGGCTGGGAGTCGCTATCTAGATCACTGGCCGAAATATGGTCGGAGAGGTTCAGGACACAACCATTGGTGGTTACACCGCTCCTTAAGGTGTTAAAACTGGCCGTAATAAGGGCGGAAGTGCCTGATTCCACGTTACCTGTAGGGGGGCCAAAGACCAAACCGGATCTTTCTGAATTTATGGCCTCCTCCACCGAAGTAATCTGTGGGTCTATTGCCCACCTAGCCCCAGTAAGGTAACTTAAGAGAGAGTGATTCCCCCCCTCCTTAAGAACTTTTTTAGGACCACATGTAGTTTTCCTTTTACCCATCTCGAGGCGACACCACAGGATAAAAGCAATACAAACAATAACAGTAAGGGAAAACCAAAAAGATGGAAAACGACAAGACTAAAGAGTTTTATGAGCTCACCGAGTTCTTGTCCATAAGCTCCTTTGTACTATAATCAATGGAGTCCATATGAATATCATACTGCTAGTGAATTATTGTATCGATTTGTACAACAATTTAAATAATATTTATGAGCTGACTTTAAGGTATAAGCTGTAGTATGTATGAGTCATAGGTTGAGCATCGTACCTGAATCAGGTCACAAGGGGTAACAATTTGGAGTGTGTTGCTGAAATATACAGGTGTGTTGGCTCTAACAAAACTGCAACACAAAACAATTAAGTGCTTTGGTGTCAAAAGATTAATTGGATGGAGTGATAGTTGGTGTGTTTGTTAGGTGTTATTATTTGTTAGTTGTAGTTTGGTCAGTGATGAAAAGGGAAAAGTCAAAGGACGACAATTAATATATGTATGTCAACGAGATTAGTATACTTACGAACACCAGTGATTACATACATCTTGTCGAGCACACCTGTTTGCAGAAGGAGTGGATTAGTGTATTAGTTTCAAGAGAAGGATAAGAACACAATCATGTGGCAACTAAAGTGAGTCACTTTGGACAGGTGAGAGAGAGTGACATATGAGAAGAAACATATCTAAGTTATGTGAAGAAAGAGTTCTATGTGTCCATCTTTTGTTGCATGCAGTCATCCAAGAATATTTCAAGTTCTTTTGGCTCCTCCAAGCAGTAGGCTTTCCCATTTCTCGAAATTCTCAGTTTAGCGGGTCCTACGAGTGAGAAGTAGTCCATTGATTTCAATCTGATCCTTTGAGCCAAAAATCCTTTCCTATGTGTCACTGTGTCTTTCGCGTAGTCCTGAGATATTCAATTTTTTGGGCCTTTCCAGGTTAGTGTGTTAAGGTATCATTTTTGGTTCAGGATTTTCTCAGTATGTTCATACCTTAGAGGTGTAAGGTACATAGGACGGGTCGTCTTTAGAAATTGTGATGGTCTACATGGGACTCTATGAGATCCTTCAATTTCAAATTCTCTTTTAAAAGTCCATTTTTCGTTGTGAATGGCAGAGTGGCGGCGCCCTTCGGGTTGGGAAGAGGCACGCGGCAGGGTTGTCCGCTGTCACCCCTCCTCTTTGCACTTGCCCTGGAACCTCTGGCTGCTTGGTTACGATGGGAGCCCTCGTTGCGCGGCATTAGGTGGACGCCTGAATTTGAGGACTGCATCTCTCTTTATGCGGACGACATTCTCCTGTACCTCACGTCTCCCCGGCAGTCTTTGATAGTACTGGTCGATGTTCTGAACTCATTTGGTCGCAACTCCGGCTTGGTCATTAACTGGGCCAAGTCATGCGTCTATGTTCTCTCTGGGGACGCTCCTCTTCTTCCGGCTGCCCTATCCAGATTGCGCCATCAGGGTTTAAATACCTGGGAGTGTTCATAACTTTGGACCCTGTGGCCCGTTATGAGCGGAACCTACTCCCCCCACTCCAACGATTGAGGGCCGACGTCTCGAGGTGGCGACGGCTTCCGCTCTCGCCGCTCGGGCGCGCGGCGTTGTTTAAAATGATGTCGCTGCCACGATTCCTGTATGCACTGCAAAATACACTCGACGTCATACCGGCCCGCTATTTCCGTGAGGTGGAGAGCCTGCAGAGGCGGTTGTTCTGGGATGGGCAATCCCGAATCGCTCTCACAGAATTGACACTCCCTTGGTATGATGGAGGCATTGCTCTCCCCGATATCAAGCGATATTATTGGGCGTCCCAATTGGCGGCGGTGAACCATGGGATGTACGGGCCGGCCCTGAACCCGGCGTTCGAGATGGATAAAATGCTATTGCCTGGGGGGGATTATAACAGAGCACTCTAGTCGAAGTCTCCTGGTGTGCAGTTGACAGGCCCAACAAAGATAGCGGTACGGGTGTGGCATGCTGCTAATGCTGCGATGGGTTGGAAGGACCGCCTGACTCGAGCGACTCCACTGTATGCTTCGGAAAGGCTGCGCTGTTTGTGGAAAACCAAAGGGTTTGAGAAATGGGATATGATTGGCATAGGTAAGGTGAGTGACCTCTGGGTGAAAGGGGAAGTTTAAAACGTTTGAAATGCTGAAAGCGGAATATAAGCTAAACGATGGGGAGTATTTCCGGTATGCCCAGGTCCGTCATGCGTTGTGCTCGGTTTTCCCTGATGCTACCGCTATCCCGGAAAATTCCCCGCTGGAGGATAGGGTGCTCGATGGCTACGTGCCTGACAGCACAATTCCTTGATCTATAAAAAGCTTATCAACGATCGGGCGGATCTGTTGACCCGCTTGAAGGAGCTCTGGGTGGCTGACGGTCTGGAATTAGATGATGAGGACTGGGTTTCGGCATTGGCCTCCCCGCGGGAGGTGGCAATTCCGGCCCGCCTTCGGTTCGTACAACTAAAGATACTCCATAGAGTGTACGTCACTGGTCCCCGCCTGATGCGCAAGGGTTTCTCCGTGGACGGGATGTGTAAGCGTGGCTGTGGTTTGCTGGGTACTTTCCTTCACGTTATATGGGAATGCCCTGAGGTGGCGCTCTTTTGGCGTCGGGTGCATGCGGTAATGGAGGAAGTCACTCACGTTGCTCTGCTTCCAGAAGCTAGGAGATGCCTGCTGAACGTGTGGGAGCCAAATGATTATAATGTGGCACAGACGCGGTGGGCGACTTTGGGAAATATGGTGGCCAAACGCAATATTGCCCAGTTATGGGGTTCCCAGAGGCCGCCCACGGTCTCGGTGTGGAAGGAGAATATGGATTGGTGCATGTTTAGAGAAAAGACGGTGTATGTAGCGAGAGGCAAGCCGCGGAAATGGACTGGGGTGTGGTGTCCGTGGAACGCTTATCGCGGAGACATCTGTGCCCCTCCACTGGCTGTTGTATTGGATGCCTCTTCGTCCCCCTAGTCGAGCATTCCTCGTCTGTTCAAGTTACGAGTGTGTTACAGTTTGCCTTTTCCTCTGTTCCCGTGCCCCCCTCCCTTTTCTGCCGCTGATCATCGATTCCCTACCCCGGGGAGCGCGTCCTGTCCTTTACAATGTCTATTGCCTTGTTTGTGTGTAATGTTTCTTAGTTTTAAAATTGAAAACTGAAACCGTATTTAATGTTGTCACTCAACCATCGCTTCTGCCTTCACTGGGTGCGGTGATGGACTGACGGGCTCCCCGGATTGACCAATCTGTATAACGGTGAATGGTACGTCTCATGCTACTTAGCGGCCGGCCCAAAGGGTTGTAGGCCCATGTCTGTAACCCCTTGAAGTCAAATAAAGGTTTCTTTAAAAAAAATAAAAAAAAATAAAAAAAGTCAATTTTTCGAACTTGTGGTATCCAGGATGGTAGAAAGGACACGCAAGAGTCATTCATTTTTCATCTACTTCTGACTTCTAGGTTTGTGATTTTTTTTTTCTCTCGAGAAATTGTATCTTTTTTCATTTCTTTGTAGTTTTTTTGTAAGAAGTTAGATTGATCTTCGACACTGCTAACTCTGTTCTCAGCCTCATTTACCCATAGTGTTGTTTTGCAGTTCTTATCTGAGTTCTTGCATATCCGCTTGTAGGTTGTCCATGTTTATTTTGGTTGAGCTTGTTATTTCATGTAGAGCGTTTAGCTTCTCCAAAATAATCTCCATATTTGCTGCCTGTTCAGGTCTTCCGTTGATCACAGATTCTAGGGCTGGTGAAATGGTTTTGGATGTTTTATGCCCTGGTTTGTGCTCTCTGTTATCTTTAGAGTCTCTGTCTTTGTTTATGGAGTCCACCATAGCCGATGGCACGGTTGCTGTAATTAGGACTGTACGCTTTGAGCCCTACACCGTGGTAGACTGATTCACCTTGTGTGAGAAAGGCACACTGGTGGTGTTGGTTGTTGGAAAATTCGATGTCCGACTGCAGATAAGCGACTGATGGGCTGTTGAGCTGGATGTGGCTGGCTATTATTAGGGAGTGACCTACAGTAGAGACCTATATTTATGCAGGTTGTGGGACGAACTGCTTGAAGCGTGGTGGGGACAGACAAGAGAACACACCACTTATAATCAGCGAGTGAATGTGGTTCTTAGTT
This sequence comes from Triturus cristatus, assembly GCF_964204655.1. Classification (NCBI taxonomy): domain Eukaryota; kingdom Metazoa; phylum Chordata; class Amphibia; order Caudata; family Salamandridae; genus Triturus; species Triturus cristatus. The sequence goes on from NC_140585.1 coordinate 502,827,977, forward strand.
TTAACAGTGGATTGGCCCTTCTTACTGAGAGGTCTCCAGAGCTCAGGCCTGAGCAGGAGATGTGGTGAACATATACGAGTGGAATTGGCAAATTCCATTGGCGGAGTAGCTCAGGCAAGATTTACTACTTCAATGGTGTTGTGTTAATAAAGGTTAGTAAGTGGCTCTAGAACTGTGTAACCAAACCAACCAACCATCAGACAAGTAAATGAAACGAGGCAAATGTATGTATGAGTTTGGTTGCGAGGTGAGGTATTGTTAGCCCTAGAGAAGAGGCCTTATGAGCTGGCACTCCTCAGCTAGGTTTATAGTGGTAGAGTCAGTGGTATGGCGTAAAAAAGAGTGCACAAGCATGCAAGCTCTGGGATTACCTGAGTAATGGGCGTTAACAATGGATTTATGGTGAATAAGAGAACTAGTCACAATGCTGGTCACATGCCTGGTTGTGCCAGACTGCCAGATTACAACTGCAGGGGGAGCTCAGGAGGCCTCGTGAAATGTAATTCCAGAGAAGAGATGGAGCAATTACAAAGAGGCCTGATATTGGCCTACAGCAGGCTTAAGTCAGACGTACCGATGGGCAGTGAGCTGTACAATCAGCGTCAGTTGGGTGCAGGAGCAATGTGGGACTGCATTTAAAGCAGAGACATAATCAACAATCGCAGGCAGTCGGCAACACAGAGATTGACAGTATTGACGCCCCAGGCTGCTGCAGAGTCGAGGGCGCTGTGTGTAGTTGCAAGTGCTTTAACCGTTGGCGTAACTTTTCATTTAGATTTACTTGCCTCTGTAGTTATGGCAGTCTTTTAAAGACTTTTGTTTATACCTCTCTTGCGATGGGATAGGGTAAAAGCACCTGCCTAGCAAATCACTGCAGAATGCATCATAGTATGTAAATATTATACTAAATAGGCAACATCCAAGATCATCTTCATTCCTATCATGGACTCTTCTAGTTATCCCACAAGTTGTGAAAACAACAAACTGCTACATTCTTCTCTTCGTTGTCTAAAGGCAAGCAGTCGATGCAACATTCAATTTGTTTAAATTGCCATCTTCCACTGCCAGGCAAATCGATGTTTGAAGAGAGGCCTGCTTCAGCTCCTCAAAGCTTTAAAACAATCTATTATCCAGCTAGAAGACAGCCGGAAAGCATAAACGCTATCTTGCTGCCCAATACATGTTGTCAAATATTCTTCACTTTTCCAGTTTAGAACTTGATATTCAAAACACCAGCTTCCTTTGTGGAACAAACCGCTATGTGTTCGCAAAATGCAAAGTATATGAAAGATTCATGCTGCTAAAACCTATTACATCTATAATGTCGCATGAGTAACCAGTGCAGTGTATTTTAAATTCCAAAAAGTCACAATAGAAAAAATAACTACTATGTTACTTTTTGAATTGTATTTTTAAAGTAGTAGTACTAGGACCAAAACATGGGCAAACAAATTGTGAGTAGACAACTAAGTTACTAAATTAGCACACATTTGTATTCCAAGCATTCTTCATTGTAAATAGGACTTACAAATTTTGACTTGATACAGACACTCAAACAAATATCCATCGTCACAGACATATAGAAAGACAAAATACTGATTTAGAGACCTCATGCATCCAGGTTCATAAACCTTGATTTAAATGTATATTAGTGACAAGTCCAGGTTTTTAAATGATAATAATTTATCAATAATGAAGAGGAAGATCAAAGAGAAAGGGATAAAGAAGAAACTAACAAAAAATTAATTTACGTCCATCATCTAAGTCATATATATGCTTTAATGCACAGTAAAGTTATCAGCATATGGAGACTGACAATGATATAACTTAGCCGGATGGCCTGGTTTGAGGAAAATGTAATATTTGTTTTATTCTAGAATGAAGCAACCTATACTTCACAAAAATAAATGTGAAGAGGAAAGAAAAGAGATGAGAATCTGTAGGCATATTACGGAGGCAAGATGGCGGCCGCTTGCTCGGCCGAGTAAGCTGGATAGCGGCACTCTCCCGGAATAACCCCCCCCTGCCGCTTTCTACAAACCCTGGTAGCGAACGGCATATTGGCTAAATCGGAGAATTAAAGAATGGAGAGAATATGAGGAAGTGGATAATTGGTGAATAAGTTGAATATGCTGTGGCAGTTTATTGTCGTGGCGACTGACTTTTTCACAACGCTCCAAGTTCGTTCTTTTTGGCTTCCTATTCAATCGGGATACAGCCTTCCCTCTCATACATGTTGTAATGCCTCCAAAAGGTATGGCCAAGGGAGCTAAGACCCGGGCGCCTCCAGCAGGTAGGGCCCCAGCTGCAGTGAGTCTGGCGAAGGTCAATCGCGGGAAAGGAGGAGACAGTGGCAGTGCTGCTCGTCGTCACATGAACGGCTCCTCACCAGTTTCTGCAGCAAAGGACGGTATTTCAAATCGGAGGCGTCACAAAACAGATTGGTAAAGGCAAGATCCCGGTGGAAGCTGACACGCCGGCTGAGTGTGATGTGAGTACCGTGAAGAGCTCTGGATACAATGTTGCGGCGGGGCCGATTTTCTCGACAATACAAGGTATCAAATTTAATTCAGGGGAGACTCTGAATGAAGCAAATGATGGCGGGGGGCAGCCCAGGGATGTTCAGAGGGCTTGAGAAGCGATGTGCAGCGCGCTGGGGCTATAATGGAAGGAGATAATCAATTGGCTATCTTTTCTAGCAGGAAATGAGACTTTAAGGGATGCAGCAGTTGAAAATGATCTTAAGGTCTCTGTATCTGTAGCAACCCCTAGTGCTAACTCCTTGGTAACCGGTCAGGTGTTGGAGGCCAGTAGCCATAATGTGGACTTTAGCCGTCCGGAAAGGGAGGAAGAAGGAATGCAGGGTTCACAAAGTCTGGATCAATTAATTACAGTTGGTACTAAAGAAGTAGACTCAGGCGACAAATTCTACTCCATGTCGGACCCCTCTAACTCTTCCGGGGATGAGAGTCTGGGTAAAGATTGGGCAGATGATGGAAGCGAGACGAACAGCCTAGGGCTGGATCAAGAAGAGCTGAGTGAGGAGGCTTCAGTAAACAATGCGACCGCCCGGAAGCAAAGGGGGGTGCGTGACTCTCTGGTAAATGGAACTCTTGGCATTGCAGGCTCCTTAGTCTGGGACTATTCGTTCTCCCCACAGATTGCTGATGAAATAGGGCAAGGAGAAAACCTTAAAGAAACTGCAGGGTCAGGGATGCCACCGGAAATTACTCTTGCTACCATTTATCCAAGTATAATGGCACATCGAGAAGAGACCAGGGTGGAAGGGCTCCGGACCCAGGGGGCGGTACGCAAATTGCAGAATGCTGTGCGCAGAGTAGCGAAATCTTGCTCAGATTTTGCAATTAGAATCGGAGAAGCTGAAACCAGAATCTCAGTACTGGCAGATGAATGGACACAGCAGAAGGCCCTAACTGAATCTTTGAAGGCTCAGAAAGATGATACAACGTGGAAGCTGACGGAATTGGAAAACCACTCCAGAAGGAACAATCTGTGGATTCTGGGAGTACCGGAAGGACTGGAGGGCAACGATGTCCGGCAGTTTGTAGTTGAGCTTTTTTCAGAAGCACTTCCAGAGTTGGTGCAATGGGACTAGAAATTTGAGCTACAGAGAGCTCATCGGTTTCCATTTAATCAGTCAAGGAATACGGGGGGGGGGGGGGGTTCAATTGAAAGGCAGAGAGCAATTTTGATATGTCTTAACAATTTCTTGTTACGGGAAGCAATATATGATCTGGCACGACCGGACAGGAAGAGAGCGGGCAAGGGATGTGAATTCTTGGTCCGCCCGTATTTCTGTCAGGTCACAGTCCAAAAGGGCAAATGATCCCTCTATTTCAGGCAAATGGGGCTCAGGCTTTTTTACTTAATCCAGCCAAACTGAAAATTTTACATAGGGGTCAGGCACATTTTTTTGTGTCTGACGTTCTGGCTAGAGAGTTTTGGAGTACAATTTGAGGTGGATAAGGTGCTTTGCTTCCATGTTTGTCTGATATTTGCACTGTTCTTTTCTGCTTTCTAGCTCTCATTTTTCTGACCGCACTATTTTCTGATTATATCAGGGGGGGGGGACTCCAGGGATATGGCCCATTATCCGCTTTCCATCACAAAGGACCATGGTCCTTATGCCTCCTGTGGGAGGGAGGGAGTGGGGGGGGGGGAGAGGGAGGGGAGGGTTGGGGTGGGGGTTGGGGTGGAGGAGGGGGGGAGGGAGGCACGGGCGGTGCAGAGTGTTGTTATCTTATTATGGTTATGGTCCATGGTTTTTGTGTGAGAGAATATGCTCTTTTTCGTGCTCAAGGTACTTAGCTTTGGGTATGGGCTGGTCCGAACTGAGCTGAATCTTTGTTTCGATGAGGATTGGTAGCTTACGTTTCTGTTCTTGGAATATATGTGGTCTGAACGATAGGAGGAAAAGAGGGGTGACCGCTCATATTTTACAGGCTATGCATATCGACCTGCTCTGTTTACATGAAACCCATATCCCTTGTAATAACAGGGGGTGATTGAGGGATTTGGGTCTGGATGTGCTTGCCTGTACTAGACAAGGTACTACGACTAAAGGGGTAGCTATATTGGCTAAACATGGCCTAGGAGACTGTAAACGTGTAAAAGAGGACACTTTGGGGCGGTGGCCCATTGTTGAAATTTCGGTCAAAGGGTCTTTGTTGTCAATTTGCTCTATTTATGGTTCAAATTTAGACGACCCGGAAGTGCTGCATTATTTGAGTGTTGAATTAGCACTATGCTCTCATCCCGTAATTCTGTGTGGAGATTTTAATTTACACTTAGATAGTGGTTTTGACGTAACGAGTAATTTCCCATATAGGGGAAAAAAACAAAAGTCTTCAAAGCCACTCAAGGGTTAGTTAAGGAGTTAGGGCTGGTGGATGTGTGGTACAGGCACATAAGAAATGATCCTGGAGCTACTTTTTATTTAGCTCCCCATAAAAAATGTGTGCGCCTTGATTTCTCTTTTGTTTATGTGGAAAAATCTGAGAAAGCTAAGATAGAGATCGCACCTAAGGTTGTTTCAGATCACAACCCCCTTATTTTAGAATTACCAGTCAGTTTTTAGAAACAGCAAACATCTTGGACTTTTGAAAGAAAGTATCAGTATACTGTGCGTACATGGGAAATTGGATTCAGTAGTTTTTCAAAATCAATAGGGACTCAGCTCCTGACCCTATTGTATGGGATGCATTTAAGGCCAGGGTTATTCTTTATCCAACCAGCGGAAAGTTCTTCGGGAAATTAAGGGGTGGATTGAACAGTTAAGATTGTTAGAAATTGAGCTTATGGGGAAAATAATAAGGCATTTAAGTGGTGAGGAAACCCACAAAGCTATTGCTATTTTTAAAATGAGAATTCATCAACATTTGGCTGAGAAGGTAGCTGCCAAATCTGCCCATTATCGGCCTCAAGTATATGAAATAGGTGAAAATACCGGTAGAATACTAGCAAAGAGACTGCAGAAAAGGGAAGTGGCTAATCGAATTTATAGAATTAAGGATCACGGTGACCAGATTCAGGACTCCCCGGAAGCAGTTCTAGATGTGTTTAGCAGGTATTATCACCATTTATATACAGAGGGAGAGACTGTTGAAGGAAATGATATGATGCAGGAATTTAGTTTAGGAGTAGTGACAAATAAGGTAACATCTGATCAGAATTAGCAACTGGCTGCGCACATTGCCTGGGAAGAAGTGGAGGGATCCATTGTGTCTTTAGCTACTGGGAAAGAGGTAGGGTCGGATGGTTTTCCCCTTGAAATTTTTAAGACGTTTCGGCAGGTGCTTCGACCAGAACTTATATTACTATTCCAAGTTGCTCACCGGGGTTTAGTCCCGGAATCCTGGCGAAAAACTACTATCATTGTCTTTAAAAAAAAAAGACAAAACCTGAGCTAAACCCTTCTTCATACCGACCTATTTCTTTGATTAATTCTGACAGCAAGATTTTTTCAAAAATGTTGGCTTGTCGGTTGGGGAAGATTATTACATCTTTAGTTTCTGATTATCAGCATGGGTTCATTACCGGAAGGGATACAGCCGATCACGTGAGGAGTGTAAAAGCGCTGTTAGACTGGGCTCAGGCTACAGAGTCTCCGCTGGGAGTGATCCTGTTGGACGCCGCAAAGGCGTTCAACAGGGTCTCCTGGCGGTTCCTGTGGGATGTTATGCACTGGAAGGGCTTTTGTTTGGAATATATATAAGCAGTAAAAGCTTTATATATCAATCCAGTGGCGGTTATACAGATCTCTGGGCAGGAGTCAAGTCCATTTAGTATTAGCAGAGGCACTAGGCAAGGGTGCCCATGCTCCCCCTTGCTTTTTGCACTTTATATTGATTTATTTCTTAACAAACTTAATCTGAGTAGTAATATTAAACCAGTTAAGAGTTCATCATACTGAATATAGAGCACTGACGTATGCCGATGATATTGTGGTTCTCACTAGTGATATCACTCCTTGCTATAAAGTTATTGGCCGAGCAGTTTGGTAGATTTTCCGGTTATAAATTAAATATAGATAAAACTCAGATGCTTCACTCGCGCACTAAGGCTCCGGCAAATCTACCATTAGTTTCTTCAGCAACATATTTGGGAATTAAAATTACACCGGACGTGGACTCGATACCAGATCTGAATATTACACCAGTGATGGATAAAATCAATAAAACTCTGGAAAGATTGGATCACCTACATCTTTCTCTTCATGGATGCTGTAACGTTTTAAAAATGCTGGTTCTTCCTAAGTTCCTTTATATGTTCCGAACAATCCCCCTTGAGTTTTCTGTCTCTTGCTTTACCAAGTTAGAGCAGATTTGTTCTAGATTTCTTTGGCGATATCACAGACTGAGAAGAGCATTTAAAAGAATGATTCTACCGAGAGTTCGGGGAGGATGGGGTATTCCACATTTTTTGGTGCATTATTGGGCATCTATGCTACAGCATATGGGCACTCTCTTAGTTGGGGGAAAGGCGGAAATCCCAGTTTTCAACAGACCCTCCATTTATGTTTTGGGGCTAGGGGATGAGGCCAATAGCTGCTTGGTTAGGATATTGGAGCCCAGTTATTATAAAAAAAAAAACAAGTTTGCAATTCTCAAGGCTTCATTTCAAGTTTGGAAGCAGATTAGACGAAGGTTGAATATCCCAAATCTTAATGTATATACCCCTTTTAATGCCTCAGGTATGCTCTCTACTATTTTTCGGGACCAAGTCACATTTAGATGGGGTTTGAAAGACCTTAGCTATTTGGGCGATTTATTTGATGGGGGGCCAATTTATGTCCTTCTCAAATTTATAGGGGAAGTTCGGCCTAATAACGCAATGACTTTTTTAAATATCTTCAAGTTTGTAGTTTTCTAGGTCGGCCCGGGCTAAGAGCAGAGCTATAACTGGTTAGAATTCCCCTGATTGAAAAAGTGAGGGAAAAAACCTCAATAGGGCAGGTATATCAACAGACATTGGAAACATTTCCGGATGATCTTGATATGTGGAATGTTAAATGGGAGAACAAGCTGGGGACTGCCGGTATAAATGTAGAAGAATATTTAGGTTTGCCAAACCAGATTTTAATGACCGGTAGACTAAGGAGTCAGCATCTGATGTGTCTGTTTGATTTATACTATACCCCAGGGAAGATTGCTAAATGGGTGGCATCGAAGGGGGATAAATGTAATAGGTGTGGATTGCAGGCTGCAGACTCGGTCCATATGTTTTTTTCCTGCCCTAGATTAGGGATTTTTCTGTAAGAGATTGAGAATTTTTTGGGCATACTATTTGGGACACCAATAAAAATTACAGGGGAATCGGTAATTTGGGTGTGGGATTTGACAGGGAGGGTAATTCAAGGCCAAGGCCTATGATCGGCTTATTGTTTATCGCTATGGCCTTGGTCCGTTCATGTATCATCAATGAATCGATTAGCCCCGATCCACCCACCTTTATTAATTGGCGGTCGAGACTCCCAGCTATATATAATTTAGAAATCTCAATCTATAAAACCAAAGGGAGAAGAAAAAGGGCCTTGGGCTGTAAAATTTGGGCTCCTGTTACGGATTGGGAACAGTCAATTTTGGGCAGGCTGTATGATAAGGTGGTAAGAAGGTTAGGGAGCCCGTATTTTTTTTTCTTTGAAGGATGTCATGTTTATGTTAATAATTTTCCGGCAGGGGTTTGGGAAACAATCCTAGGTACTATAGTGATATATAGTATCGTGTGGCGGATAACCAGCCCAAAATGAGTAGTCATTTCATTATTCTTTCTTTCTGCTGTTTATTGATTCTGTTTATTACTGTCTTGATTGTACCATAAACATGCTTAGCCGGTTAGTGCCATATAAAAATGAAAGCTTGAAAACCTAATAAAAATATTTTTTTTTTTAAAAGAGAATCTGTAGGCGTACCTGGAGGCGGTGGGATATCTGTCAACAGTGCATGTACATCTTCCATGGCATCGGCATCATCGATCTAAAAGAAGCAACAGTATCAATAGATATCAAGGTCCAAATAAATTCAATTAACAAAAGCAAGGAACACAGTAAAATAAAGACTCTGTTTAGGGTCACTGGCCCTATTCAACAATATGGGTGAGCTTAACAGTTTTCACTTTGTTCACTAAATGTCAATAGAGGCTAAAACGGCATGCAAATATAATCCCCACCACTCATGAAGAAATGTTGTATGGATTACCAGTAGTTGATGAAATGGGTACTTATCGTGTGCAAGAAAGCTCATATTAGTCAACAAAATGGACAGCAAAGTGAAGCCTTATTTATCAAGTGATATGACAGACTCATTGGAAAGCAACCATCAGAAGGGGAGAGGTGATGATCAGAACCAATAACCTAAAAAATAAAATAGTTGCAGGACCGGAAAAGACAGCCACTTGAATTTTACAAATATTGCTCCAAGAACAAACTCACTACTCAACAGATGTTTTAATTATATGTCAAACTACTTTTGCTTCCCAGAGATGTAGAAAGAACACAAATCATTGTATTTTTAAAGGAGGAGAAGCACCATAAGTGAATGGGGGTCTTACTGTTTTTTTTGTTCATAAATGATTCAAAGTTTCTCGCCAAACATGTTACCACAGAATAGAACTTGTTCAGTAACCCGTTCATTCATTCTGAAGCACTAGAGTTTAAACCGAGAAGAGAAACACTGCAGCCAAAAAAGTAATTAAGAAGTCCCTCTTAATTCAGAAACCGCAGTTACTAGTCCCACTAGATCTAAAAGACCTTACAGAATACCATGGATCCATTTAGTTTGACCCAATTGCAGCAGCTAAATTCTCAGGGTAAAAATCTGGTACTGGGGCTTGAATAACAATGGAAATCAGACCTGAAATTGTTAATCCCCAAGAGCTATTGGTACACTTTGTATTAGTTATTCTTGGGGTCAGAATTACAAGATGAGATTCAGAAGCCCTCAGAAGGAGGCCTATAGTTAGCGGTGTCTTTTACAGATCTAGCTAAGGAGAAATCAAAACTCCATCTGACCACTCTAGATGCTTAAAATCTTTTTGATAGAGTATTGTGAAAATTCTTTTGGGAGGTAATGAAAACGGCAAAGTTTGGTGAGCAGCATCTGGGACAACTAACAAGCCTTTACAAAAATCCCAGGGCAGCAATACGAATGAACCCTATCTGTCATGGGATTCGCTTTGAATTGCTGCAGTAGAATATCGCTAAGCATGCAATTGATTTCGGAATAAAAAAAATTAAATACATAAATGTTGATGTTGAAATGAATTTAAAACAAAAAACCACGCACTAAATGCAACATGTTCTATCTTTATTTTAATATTATTATTGTTTAAATAGAAAATTAATCGATTAATCAAAATTAGTCAAATAACTTACATTAATCTGAAATCACCCAACAAAAAGCAGCATGGCAAAAGAAAAGTAAAGTAGGAAATGACGCTACCTGCATAGATCGTAATAAGAATAAAAAAATCAGCTCAGCCTTTTTAAGAATTCCAGAAGCTGCTCCTGCCCCCTTCAAACATATACTTTTTAGGGGAAGGGTTTGTTTTTTCTCTAGGTAGGATTTTTTCCGCCTTTTTCTCAGAGGTGTCTCCTTTTCTGTTTGTCAATCACTGTGATCTCTATTGAGGAAATGCTCATCCTTTGATCGTAAAAGGATTAGGGAAGTATAGTGCTGATATGCGCATGGTCTGCCATACAGCTTCCCACACAACTGAAAGGTGTGGCATTTGCCTAAAGGTGTCCTAAAGAAGCATAGTACACAGAGAAGGAGCATGTTTAAGAGTGTTTCATGGGAGATCAAGAAGCACAGATCTCAACGAAGTACAGATCAGTAGCTCCTCCCGGTCACATTTAACAGATGGGGCCACATTCCTCCTCCTCAACCCTTGTAAAGACTCAGTCTTGCAATCTTCAGAGTTTAGTTCCACCACCACTCTAGTTCATGGTTGATGTTGCATCATTGTAGGCACTCTGTGACGAAAATCTCAGAATACCAAGGATTGATTTCAAGGACATCAATGTCAGTGAGAACATCTCCATATGCTGATTCAATTTAGAAGCCAACTGTAAAGATCCTCTCCAACACAGAATTGGTGATGTCAATCTTTATTTGTAGTACATAGGACATGTACCTCCAGCTTGCTCTTCCAGCTTTGCAGTACCAACTCCCCCACTTCAAAGATCAACATTCTACCCTAGCAACAAGCCTTACATTCAACCATTGAAAAGACTCTACACATCTCCCCCCTTACATATATCATAATAATTAAACATGCAAAAAAACGAGTAAATCATGCAATGAGAAAATAGGCCAGGTAGTAAAACTACATAGTTACCCAACTAATACAAACATAGCAGGAGAACATTAATCTCGTATAATCAGATTAGGAGCACTACATTTAGAAACATTTCCTACGCTCCAAGCAGAACCATCTGTCAAGATGAGAATGTCCCTTTTTACCACTTTCACTTGTATTGGTTGTGAAAATTTGCTTTCACCTTTTATGACAATACCCCCTCGTTTTGTGACAACCCAATCTCCAGCATTTATATCATGGTTCTTGACTCCTTCCCTGGTATTATAATATTTTGCAGAAGCCTTTTGTCGGGCCTCAATTACATCCTTCACTGCATCACGATCAACCCACACACACTCCTTGTTCTTAAGCCAACCTGGAACTTCCTTCATGCCCGGTTCCCGTCCCTTAAGAGAGACAAAAGGAGATACTCCTGTCACTGAATGTGGTGTTACTCTGTACGACCAAACCAGCTTTTTAAGTACTTCTGACCATGGCAAACCATTAGAAATAGAGAGTTGGATGTTTTCCATTATCAAGCGATTAACTCTTTCCACCAACCCATTGGCTTGAGGTCTGAACAACGCAACCCTCTCATAATTGATTTCTAATTTACAGAGGAACTCTTGCATTCTTTTAGAAACGAATTGAACCTCATTGTCTGACACAAGTGTCTTGGGTATTCCCTCATTCATAAACACTCTTTCCATAAATGGAATCATTTTCTCAGTTTCAATGCAATCGGTACTCTCAACAACAAACCACTTAGAGTGATAGTCCACCAAAACCATCAAGAATTTACTACGTGAACCTAGTTTAAAAATAGGCCCTAGAAAGTCAATCGCCACCCTTTCCCATGGACGCTTCGTAAACTCAGTACATACTAGCGGCGGTTGCCTCACGACTTTTGTCTTGTCACTCCTGGCACACGCATAACAATCTTTGACTACTTCCTCTACTTCATTGTCCATACCTGGTCACCAAAAAGACTGTTGCACACGCCTCTTGGTCATGTTGCTCCCCAGATGTCCCTCGTGAGCTATATTCATTATCTTACATCTGAGACTAGTTGGTGGTACTAGTTTATTTCTTCTCCACAACTTTCCTTCACTCACACTTAACTCAGTTTCAACATTCCAATAACTTCTTAATCGAATATCCTGACTATGACTGTCCTTCCAACCTGCCGATACGCAAGCCATGACCTCTTTTAATACCTCATCATTTAACATACCAGTTCCCCACTGTTCTTTATCAAATGCTTGCTCATCACTACACCTAATCACGTCTACTCCTTCATCCAAATCTACATCATTGACATTCACCGACAATTTGGACAAACAATCAGCTACAACATTTCTTAAGCCTTTCACGTATTCCATTTCAAAATTATATTCAATCACTGATAGAATCCACCTGGAAATTCTTGGGGTAACATTCCCTTCTAAGCCTCTACCTCCCTTGAACAAATGTATTAAGGGTTTGTGATCGGTACGGACTTTGAAAGGTAATCCCCAAACAAAATAACGAAAATGCTTAATGCCCCAACTGCAAGCTAAGGCCTCTTTCTCGATTACAGAATAGAATACCTCTGCTCCTTGCAGCCTTCTGGATGTGAATCCAATAATTCTTTCATCACCATTGTATACTTGAGTCAAAACAGCTCCAATGCCAACAGCACTGGCGTCAGTAGTGATGAACGTTTTTGCATTCACATTGAAGTGTCCAAGTGTAGGAGCATGGAGTATACAGTACTTTACTGATCTAAAAGCCTCATCACACCTTTTGTCCCAATCAAATGCAACACCATTCTTCATTAATTGCCTCAAAGGTTCCACAATCTCTGTAAATCCACTCACAAATTTGGAGCAGTACTCCGCTAAACCCAGGAAGGATTTCAGTTGTTCTTTATTGAGTGGGACGGGAGCATCACTAATCGCTAATACAATGCTTTTCTTAGGTTTGATCCCCATTTCGGATATCTCATGACCTAAGTATGTTACGGAACTTTTCCTCAGTTGACATTTTTCTCTCTTTATTGTTAGCCCATGACTTTTCATTAGTTTTAGAACCTCGTTCAGCACCTTATCGTGATGTTCACCACTTTTCCCTACAACCAACACAACAAAACATTCTCTAATACCGTAAATAATTTGTGCATAACCCTTTGGAATACTGCCGAAGCAGATGCCAAACGGCATTCTACAATAGCGAAAGGCTCCTAGCGGTGTTATAAATGAGGTTAGATGCCTCGATGCCTCACAAAGATCAATTTGATGGTAAGCTGATGACATATCTATCACACTGAAAACCCTGCCTCCTCCCATAGCAGTTAACATTTCAGAAATATTAGGTAGCGGTTGTCTATCTACCCATATGTTGCGGTTCAAATCGCGCAAATCCACACACAAACAAATTTTATTTCCATCCTTGGGGGCGACCACTATGGGAGCCAACCACTCTGAAGCCTCAATAGGTTCAATAATTCCTTGATCTAACAATTTATTCAACTCCTTTTGGAGTGGCCCTCTCATTAGGTGAGGAACATTCCTTACCTTATGGTGGGAAAAGTTTACAAGCTTCCCTAATTTATCAGAGAAGACGTTGGAGAATTTTTCCATTACATTTGCAAGATCTTTCTGATGACGCCAACCAAGCAAATTAGATCCCTGTTTTGTTAAGTATACTCGTCTGTAAATTTTTTCATTTGGAAAGCTTATTAACATCCATTTAAACCCTAATATATCTATTGTTCTACCACCATAACCTACAGCTTTAATATCGGGAATATTCCAGTCTTCCAATTTACTCGTCTCTCCCCATACTTGGATATACATGTCTTTAGATAACAATGTATACAAGCTTCCAGAGTCAATTAACATTCTCACATCGTTCATGTCTAAACTGATAATAGAATGAGGCTTTTCCAACTTATCAGTGCTTTCCATAGCAATGTTAGTATTATTGACAACATTACAACTTGCTTCATTAGGAAGAGATAAGGCATCCACACACAGCATTAATTCATGAATGCTTTCGCAAGTGTCGTCAATCTCTTGTACATATTGGGTTTTAGAGTTACATACTTTGGCAAGATGTCCCCTTTTCCCACACGCTCTACAGATGGCATCTCTGGCCATGCACCTGGTGCTTGAAGCAATATGACCAGGAGCACCACACCGATAACATTTAAAACTGCGTGTATTGGTCGATGATGTCATGTTTTTTTAACGTGTTACCTTATCCGTACAGTAAATTTCTGTGGGTTTCTTAGGAGGTCTAGATTGTACATTTCCTAAGTTTTTTACTGTTTTAGTTTCATCAACACAAGCATGAATTTCTGATCCCTCAGAACTTATATCTTTTGAGACTATGTCTTTTGACATTGCCTCCTTTTGCATTATTGAACTACTGCACTTCTCCATTTCTCTTATCCATAGGTCGGTATGCTCTAGCCCTTTCGCTATTTGTACCGCCTCTTCTAAGGTACAATCTTTGATGAGGAGCTTTTCCCGTACCCGTTTATTGTTAGTGCACCTGACAATTTGGTCACGTATGAGCGAATCAGCTAATCCTTCGAAACAACAAGTTAGGGAAAGTCCCCTTAATGCAGCTACATAAGTTCCTATGTCTTTGTCAGATTTTTGTACGCGACAAAAAAACTTATGTCTCTCCAGCACAACATTCATCTTAGTGATAAACCTCACTTCTAACATTTGCATACTCATTTCATATACATTAGTAGGTTGCCCGTCACCCATTCCCAGGGAAATCTCAGGAAGATCCTCATATAAACGCCGGCCTTCCACACCTAGGTGATGTATTAATATGGCCTGCTTGCGTACAGGGCCATATTTATCTGCACCAGTTGCTAAGATGTATGTTAAACATAGTTTTTTCCATTCCTTCCAAGGAATAGAAAGATCGCCCGGAGTGGGAAGAAAAGAAGGAGGCACTGTTAACCCTTGATCCGTCATCATAAAATTGAGGAAATTACAAGTGAGTACAATTAATATATGTAAGATGCAATACAATTGAAATTTCACCTGTGGAGGAAAAGAAAAATGTTACTAAAACAATAAGTTAAAATAATAAATTACTGTTTGTATTTTGGGCTTGCCAGTCCATCCGCTGCAAAGTCTTGTTGAAACTCCTTGTAGAAAACGAAGAATGTGAGATCGAAAATCTCTTCCAGGAAGTAGAAAACGCTAGGTGGATGATTCCCCAATCATCTAAGATGGCCGCCACGCATGCGTGGTTGTGCGTCGCGCGTCTCTTTCTTAAGTTGATTGGGCACGTAACTCAGGAAGTGTTTCACGCGTTGTTAGTGCGCATGCGTCTCGTGACAGGATTGGAATGCAAGTATGAAGTTAAAGAATGCATTCGGCGATGAAAGATTTATGGTCAGTAAATTGTCAGGTAATTATTTATGCCCACAATCTGTTGACAAATATCAATGTAGAATATTGTAGTCAACACATGAATTGCATATTTGGTGTTAAATTAAGTCTAATCTTTTCCGTTACTTGCACTCATGAAAATTCAACGTGTGGTCAATCCATGAATTGCGCGTTTGATATTAAATTCACTCTAGTCTTTCTTGTTCGCTTGCATTCATGTAAGATCAATGCGCGATGACACGAAATATAACTTTCCAGTTTCTTTACACCCGCGAAGAAAAGTTAATCCCCAAACAACAGCGTGCATTCAATCGGTAGTTATAGTTAGTGAATTGACGTCGGAATCAAACAAATTGTGTAAATTCAAGCCTTCGCAAAATAGAGTAAATGTAGAGTAATGAATTGTCACGTAGCACAATTCAGTTGCTTGAGAAATCAAATATCGTCGATGCTGAAAGAGCCATTAATAGAAGTGAGAAGAATTGTTGGATTGAATCACATACAAAGTACATACCCTGACTTCAGTATGGTGATAATTCATCCAAGAAAGTACAATTTCTTCTTTTGAAACGGTGGGTCCTTTTCAATGTGTACCAGAAATTTGGTAATTAATCCAGAGGTTGAGGTACTTGAAGTCTGCCCCCTGCGCAGATTAAGTTCATCGTCGCCAATGTAAAGATCCTCTCCAACACAGTATTGGTGATGTCAATCTTTATTTGTAGTACATAGGACATGTACCTCCAGCTTGCTCTTCCAGCTTTGCAGTACCAACTCCCCCCACTTCAAAGATCAACATTCTACCCTAGCAACAAGCCTTACATTCTAACATTGAAAAGACTCTACACCAACTTAGCCGACATCAAATCACAAGATATGACAAAGGATCATGCCTATCTCTCCTCAGCTGATGAGACAGTGACAATCCCAGCCTGAGAAGATGGCAATCATAATCCTCTCCCACAATTTGACATCAGACACTGCAGTGGAGAGGCAATCACCTTTGAATGTCTCTAGCAGGCTGGTTACACAGCCAAAACTACCGCAGCACTAGTAGAGAGAAGCAGAAAACAAATGTCTAGGACAGATGAATCCTCCATGCACCACAAGAAAAGCACTAATGAAAGAAGAGAAAGCCGGAAACATCATGAAAAGCAATCTTAAGAGGAGAGATCAAGCAGCTGACAAAATCCACATTCCAGCGACAGACATTTAACAAAGGGAGAGAACACACGAATAGTCAACTTCGTCATGTAATGCCCTGCATTTTTTCAAACGCTTAAGTGCCACCCTGCACCCAATGCTCAGTGCCTTACTGGGAGGGAACATAAGAAAACATTTCCCTCCCTAACGTAGTTCAACCCAGGATAGAGGGATGTAGGATAGTATGCATCTTCCCTACGCACATTTCATCAAGGTTAGCAATACCGTTACACCAGTGTCAGGTGGCTTAGGAAACAGGTAGTCTGCTAAAGAACTGAGCAATGTTAAGAAACATCAACAAAACAAAGAGAGTTTACACATGCTACTACCTGGTGAGGAAACAGGCCCCAAAAAGGGCACAATGGCCCATCCAGGATAGCAAACATATGGGTTATAAAGAGAAGTTTGGAATTGTTAACCATTAACCAAATATTTCCCAGCCATCATCAACATGACTGCAAAAGTGCAATAAATTCTGCAAGACGCACTCTTTAACTTCCAATCTTAACAAGATACAAAACGCCCACAATAGCTTCTGATTGGCAAAAAACACCATTATTACACAGTACTTCAGTTCATTCTGAATTCAGGTCTTCAAGCATTTACAAAATGCATGTCTGTGATGACTGGTCAGCTTCATAACAAACTAAAAATTAAAAAAACTGAAGATCTGAGAACTACAAACCTCTTTATTAAACAATAGCTGGCCTTCACATCAATGTGGACAAGTTTTCACTCTCTCTATCACAAATCATCAATTAGTAGGGAGCAAATCTAGACTTAAACAAGCATTTGCAATGCAATCGGTCTTGCCTTTGGGACCTTATATGTATTTAGCTATGCAGCACATTAGCCTGGGTACTGAAACATCTACTGTTCTTTAACATGGAGGGAGAGTAAGCACCAAACTGCGTGACACGCAGGTATGGGAACACATGGAGAGAAATATTTATCCAATATTTGAAAATAATTATTCTCCCATCAGAAACGGAGTCGTCTTTATTATTGTTCATCTGGAACAGAAAGCTTATGTTCAAATCTTCAGTTCACATCTGAATGCTCTGTCCTGAAGATGGTCTTGTAGATGACAACACCAGATAAGACCGAAACTTCGACACTGCCAAGCCATTTTTGTCCATATTTATAGGTAGGAACTGCTCCTTATATATTTAATGACGGTTTCCTTTTGTTTACTGTAAGAAATGTTTTTTTGTAAAAGTGTCCATGAGATAAGATTTCTGTAAAAATATTATCCATCTCAGTTACTTTTGTACATGTGAAATGTTTTTTGTACCCTCTTATGTTAACATTTTCACATACATTTCTATTTATAAAATATACACCCTTTCTGTATTTGTTTTTTGTATTTGTATTGTTTGCCCTTTTCCTTATTTGGATTGATTCTTTAGGAATTATTTTGATTAATTATGCAATTCATTTGTAAAAGGCCAATTGCTTGGGTTCGCATAATTTGTTTTGGACCATCTAAATATTTCCTTTAAAAAAAATCCCTTGTAGGCATTTGTACCCTATATTAAGCTCTATTTACCCAAGCCTCCAAGGGTTTATTGGGTCACCCATTTTTCCCTAAGAGGAGCTCGAGAGAGTGCTCGCTTTAAGCCTTTAGGTACATGGCACGGCAGTCACAGCAGGCCTTCAGGTCATGGTCGCGCTCAAGGCACCAAAGTCACACAAGATGCAGGTTCGTAATCAACATTTGTCTGAGACAGGCGCCACAGGGCTTGAAGCTGGCCTTCTTAGAGGACATAACTGCTATACCAGTATAAAATCTCAAAAAAGATTCAACAAAGAGTCGTAAAACAGATAGTCGAAAAAGACTAAGGGGTGGCTCTCTCCGGATCTGCACTCTGCCATTATAGGCTCTACGCATGTCACTTCCGGCGTGGACTATGCTGACGACACCATGCAGAGCCAATGGACGCCACCTACCGGCACGCAGGGGTACTGCTTGAAAAGGTTTCCGGATCCAGTCTGACGCCTGGGGACCCATCTAAAGTAAGGAGTCTGCGGCTAGAAGTCTCTATCAGATTGGGTGCAAAAAGCTGGGCACAAACACCAAGGAGGGAATATCTGGCCAAAGGACACTCGGCTAAATGGCTTCATGCCAATAGAAAGAAGGATGGATATCTGATAATCTGGTTCCCAGGGATGATGATATATAGGTAAAAAAAGGATTCCATAAAGTAACAACTCAACTACAATGACTATGGGCCAAACCTGTGGAGATCAGTTCTTTGGAATGAAGTGCTTACTATAAAATTTAGCATTGTGCCTCATTTTTGGTTGTTCACATCTTTTATAGCAAGGGGAAAGGACATAACAAGAAGAAAGAGAAACACAGGTGAGGATTGTAAAGCTGATACAAAGAAGATGCAGAATAAACAGAAATAACATGTTAGAAATATAAATGGTTTAGCGTAAACACGATTTGCAATGCCCATTTTTCCACTCACGTCAGCTTCATATCTCACGAGAGGTTCGCTAACTGTGAAGGGTGTGATGCAGGCTAAAGGTTGTCTGTAGTAGGGAATTAGCTATATAACAGAGCTTAAGTGTCTGGAGGTAGTTGGTTGTCTGTAAACAGTGGTTTACAGATTGCAGTTTTGGTGCTCACCTGACCCTTGCCCCTTGCTGACCTCTGGTCCCAAAGACTGGAACTGTAAGTGTGATACTTACCAATTTAACTGTGATATTGTTTTCCCCATAGGATAACATTGAACTGTTCTGTAAATTTTGAATTAAAAAGTATTTTTCTTGAAAAACGTATTTACCTCATTGCGAGGATCTTGGTCTTAAAATAAAATACAAAGTGTATTTTTCTAAAATTGGTGTGGACCTCCTTTCGGAGTTGTGTGTTCATTATTGATCAATGCAATAAATGTCTTGCACTCCTCTGTGTTAGGCCTAAGGCTGCTCGCCCACACTACCACTAATAGAGCACTGTGGGTTTTACATTGAGCCCTGTATACATTTAGGGAACCCCTGGATACTGTGCACGGTATTATCACCTAGTGGCAATATCATATACTAAGTCAGCTTCCTACAAGAAGGAAGCAAAAGAAGGAGCAGGTAAGCTGTACAATAAAGTGCTGCGTGCAGAATGTGAGGAGCTCTGCAAATAGATTACCCCCAAACGAAGCAACCCCAATAAGATGCAATATATTTAAATATCTGGGAATCAGGTAGAAACGCCCCCAAGTTAAAGGCCCTAGATTAACTTCCAGTGTTGGCCCAAGTAGGTAATTAAAACTTGGAAAAAATGTTAAAAACAGAGCTAAAACCCCGCACAATAATGCTGTGTGAAGTTGCCTAGCGATAGCCCCAAGAAAATCACAGCTGGGCTACCTGTCAGCTGCGCGTCAGCGCCATACTTCTCTTTCAATCAGTTCCAACATCAAAATGCTGCTCAGCTGTGCCACAAGCTGTCTAAAATGGCATCCGTCAGGGCACACCAAGGTCAGCAAGTATGCGTTCCAGCTCCCTCTACTCAACTGGGGAACCCGTGGCAGATCAGGGAGCTGGAGCGGGAAGCGTAAGAAGGAGCAGGTAAGCCCTGCAATAAAGTGCTGCGTGCAGTATATGAGTGTAGTCAAGTAGGATCTTTTTGGCATAGATACCCATACTTTTTGCCTGGTGTCAGTGTGTTTTGTCTTTAGTGCAGTGCTCTCTCCTCTAAAGTCTATGGTAAATACGTTGTACACCCCACAATTGGCATGCTGGGGTACACTGTAAGTCCCTAGTATATGGTACTTAGGTAACCAGGACATTGGTACACCAGGGGTCTCCCATGGGCTGCAGCATGTATTTTGCCACCAATGGGAATCCATGCAAACTGTGTCCGCAGAGTTGCAATTGCAGTCTGCGTGAAATGGTGCTGGCAAACTTCAATCTAGATATAAGGTTTCCCTTATATCTCAGTCACTGCACTTTTAACCTATAAGACACTCCTAAGGCAGAGCCGTCAGTCCAAGGGCAGGGTGCATGGTTCTAAGTGTTTGGGTACCCCTGCACAAGCAGAGGTGCCCCTACAAATCACAGACACCATTCTCTGGGCTTTGTAAGTGTGGGGCAGCTATTATAAGGTATATAGTAAGTCAAGATGGCAAATCGAGATGTCTAACTATAAAATGGCTGCTCCAAACCTGGTCATGTCTGGTAACAAACATCTTGGAATCATGCCACTACACCGAATCCAGTGTTAGTTGCATGATACCATGTACTTGGGGGCTTCTTAGAGGACCCCCCCCCCCAATACCTACCAGTGTAGCTATACAGTGTCTGCCTGCTAGCCCGCACTGCTGCCGACCCTAGACAGTGTTCTGCCCCCTCCTGATGCGCTTAACTCAGGCAGGGGAAGCTGTACAAAGGATTTTCTGCAAAGGAGAGGTGTGACCACCTCTCCTTTAGAATTAGGTAGGGTGGAGGCGCGTCGAGTGTCACCAGACTGCATTGAAGGGCACATTTGGTGCCTTCCTTGCATAAGCCTGTTTTGCCCAGTTCAGGAGCCCTTGGCTCCCACTCTGGCGTGAAGCTACAAATAACAGGGGAGTGTCAAACCCTTCCAGCTCCTCCCTAGGGAGCTGCCCAGAGATCCTCCAGGTGCCCACTTGATTGCGCCGTGTTGAATCTTGGCCCCTGGGAGCATCTGACTGGCTAAGCCAGCTGAGTAGCATCCCTGACCCCCTTTGCCCCCCAGGATAGGTGGGACCTCATAGAAGAGGCCTGAGAGTAGGTCCTTAGATTCAAGATCCGACGGCCTGTCATCTGAAGACTGTTAAAAGACTCTTCTGCTGGTGGACACTGGAACTCTGCTGTTCTTCAAGCCAGGACTATTCCCGGTTAGAAGATTCCTGCTGCACCTCGTCCCCGTGTTTCATGTTCTGTAACTCCATGGTCATGTATCCTCTGAGTCACCAAGGACTTAGCCTGCATCCATGCAAGAAGGAATCTCCCTTGGAGTGAAGGAGCTACTTCCTTGCATCCGCAGGCACCTATACATTTGCTGATGCTGTTGTCTCATGAACACTGCCCGGCTTTGCAACACAGGAGGTGGTTTGTTGGTTTTTCAGAGGCCTGAAGAGTCTTCTCTGCAACTTGAACAACTGTTATCCCTTTCCAGCGAACGTGAACCACCTCCCTGTGCACCGCATCTGTTTGCCGTTACCAAGGCTTGTTGGCTCTCTCCATGAAAGTTCTTCAAGCTCCAAGAAGCCCCAGCCTCCAGCATTGCACAGCTCCAAGAACTACGTCCTGCCTGCATCCTCTGCATAGTGGACCTTCATCTCCTATATGCTGTTGAGGTTTCCTGAGGCCCCTGGAGGGTGCTCAATTCCTGCTGGCTCCCCTGCGTGCATAGGGCCGTCTCTGACTTATCCTTGCTGGGTTAGCACCACAGACCTCGCTGGACTGCAACACGGCATCTTCTCCTGCAAACCATTGTTGGCATTTGCCATGGCTTGTTGGTGGTCCAGCCAGCCACTGACCTTCCTGCATTCGTCGACCGGCATGGGACAACTCGTTGACAGCTCCTGCATCATTGCCTGGTCGCCACAGCTGCTGCTTCAACCTCACTGTGCTACAGCAAGAACCAACAAGGGCTGGTAATGTGATCCTGTGCCTCCTGCTCACCTCCGGGTGGTTTGAACTCTCTCCCCTCAGCTTTCAGGTTCTTCTCGTCATGGATTCCACATCCTGGCCCCACGAGACTCTGCAGCTGCTGATCCTCCACGATCCTCCATTAGCGTCAACGAAGGGTTCCGACACCACTTCACCCCTATGCACGCTGGCTTCCTGGTGTAAGTATTTGGGTTTTCTGGGTATACCCGGTGGGGTGACTCCAACCTTCCTTGATCCAAGTGGTTCCTTTGGAAGGGTCCTAGAACCATACATATCTAACCCCGACTTACCCAATGTTATTCTATGGACATCTGACCCGGTGTAGCCACTCTGCACCTAGGCGCCTTGGGGTCCCTGGCTACTCACCTTGGGTGGTTCTGTGCTTCCACTGGGGCCTCCATCCTTGGGTCTTAGTCCCTTTTGGTAACCATTTCACATTCCACTATTTTAGTATATGGTTTGCCCTCCCCCCGTGAGGGGCCCATGTATTTTCCTATGCTATTTATCTGTTTCTGAAGTATTTATTATGTGTAATTGATATCTCTGGCTAGCAGATATACCAAGTTGGTCTCTAGTGTGTGCTCATAAATAAAAAGTATTTTTATACTCATCTGGTGGGGTTCTTATGTGTAAGCTTGCTGACTGACTATAGTGGTACATGCACCCGCTTTACACCCTCCTGAATAAGCCTTAGTTGCTCTCCACAGATAGCCCTTGAGAGCTTTGGTTTTCAGGGACCTAAATACTATCACTAAGGGTTGCCTACACTTAGTGCACAGTGCCTCCCCATAGGTGAACACTATATACTGAGCCAGCCTCCTATAATGAAGAGCTCTGCAAATAGATTATCCCCACACAGTCACCTCAAAAAGATGTATTCAAATACAATATATTTAAATATCTGGGAATCAGATAGAAATGCGCTGAAGTTAAAAGTCCTATAATTCCTTGCAGTGTTGTCCCCAGTAAGCATTTAAAACATATAAAAGATGTTAAAAAAAAAAAAAGAGTTAAAATGCCTGCACAATAATGCCGTGTGAAGTTGCCCGGCAATAGCCCAAGAAAGTCATTGCTGGGCTACCTGTCCGCTGATTTGGTGCTGATAGGGGCCATCGCCCATCGCTCTCCACAGTGGAGGAACTGCAACAGTTTGTTGCAGAGCAGCAGTTGAGCAAGTGACCATCACCACGGACGCAACTCTTGCTGGTTGAGAAGCACATCTCAACGACATGACAGTCCAGGGTAGGAAGCAACCTAATTAACAAGTCTTCACTTAAACTACTTGGAACTTTTAGCTATTCACCTAGCCCTCAAAGCCCTTGAGATATTTGCAGCCAGATGGTTTTGGTGTGTACAACCATTAATGTCTTGTTTCATCTCCAGAGCAGGGAGGAACACACTTCCCTCAGCTGTCAGCCTTAGCACAACAAATCTGGCACTGGGCCACCGATCACCAAGTACATCTCCTAGCAGAGTGTCTTCTGAGACTGGATAATGACTGTGCAGTCTTGCCCTGCAGGATGCTGCAACAAGTCCACGAATGGGAACTTCACCCACAAGTCCTACTCCTTTATTGTCAAAGATGGGGTACTCCAAACATAAGCCTTTTCTTAATGTTTCCAAAAATACAAAATGTTCAGACTTCGCCACCAGGTTTCCACATCCTCAGACCATGGGCAATGCTCTGTGAAATAACTGGTATCTTTGCATACACTTTTCCTCCTCTCCCACCTCTACTGTACGTGCATAGGAAGGGGAGTCAAATATCCCTCGCCCTGGTCGCTCCAACGTTGGCCAGACAACCATGGCTCTCAACCCTTCTAGAGATGTCTATTGCCACTCATGAGAAGCTTCCCAAGTAGCGGACCTTCTCACACAAAACTGTGGCATTCAAACTCCCAGACCCAAGGGAGCTCAACCCGGAGATTTGGCTCCTGAGGTCCTGGAGTATGGTTATCTTCGCCTACTTCAAGTGTGCATGGATATGCTCAGGGAAGCCCTTAGGCCCACTACACACACCTGCTATGCAGCTAGGTGGAAGTGGTTTGTCTACATCTGTATTCCAAACCATATAAACCTTCCTATGCCTACCATACAGGACATTATCTGTTACCTCCTGTTTCTACAAAGCTCAGGGTTGGCCTATACATCAATTTAGCTACAACCAGTCCGCTATTACTGCATGTATGCAGAACAGGACAAAATCCCTGTCAGTAAAGCTTTTATGGAAGACTTTAAATGTGTTATCCTACCAATGGTACATCCAGCACCATTCAGGAATCGCAATATTGTCCTCATCAAAATAATGGGGCCCCTTTTCGAGCCACTACATTTGTGTCCTATGCAGTTCCTGTCTTGGAAAGTTACCCTCCTTGCAGCTATAACTTCCCTTAGACATGTCAGTAAACTTTAGGCCCTCACACTGCAGGAACCTTTTCTCCAGGTTCACAATGACAGTGTGGTGCTTAGAATCAATTCTAAATTTCGACTTAAGGTGGGTCTCACTATTCCACCTCAACCAAATAATCAAGGTTCCAGTCTTTTTTTGTGACCCGACTTGGTAGCTGAGAGAGCACTGCACACACTTGATGTCAAGCGTGCACTCATGTATTATATAGATAAAACCAAGTTCTCTCACAAGACAGAAACATTGTTGATACCTTCTCACAGTCTCATAAAGATCATCCCAATTCCCAGGGATTGTCAGATTAATTGCTAAATGCATCCAAACCACTTACATCAAAGCTGCCTTCCGGACCCTGGCCATACTCCACCTCAAGCAGGGTGCAACTATGGCTTTTCTTGGGAACATACCGATAGACATCTGTGAAGCTGACAAATGGTCCATTCCAAACATCTGTGTAGATATTCCTGCAAGGCAGCAAGCCAGAGTTGGTCAAACAGTCCTCAGGACTCTGTTTCAGACCTCTGCACCATCCACTGGCTAGCCACCGCTTACGGGGTGCTGCTTTCTAGTTGATGCAGAGCATGTGCAGCTACAGCCACAAATGCTACGAATGAAATATGCTACTTACTCTGTCAGCATCTGTTTGTTTCGTGTAGTGCTGTAGATTCACATACGCTGACCCTCCTGCGTAGAAGTCCATGTTTGTTAAAGATATCTTTACCTTCACAGTTCTCTTTCCTACATGCATGCCACTACTCTATTCACTACTTCAGAGCTACTCTCACCTGTTGTATGAAAAACAATCTAACAATGGAGTAGGTGCCCATGAGCGTACACGACCAGAGGAGACATCACCAAGTCCTTGTGATTCTAAAGGCTTCTTAGAAGAAAAACAAGTTTCGATTGTCTGAGCCCAACTCTAGATGGTAGAAATATGCAGAGCATTGTACCTACAGCCACACATGCTAGAAATATTTATTTACATGAGCTTGTATGGTTTTCTCTCTTGGTGCCTTCCTATGCCAAAACACTTCACCTATTGTTATGAATTACTCCCTCTCCAGAGCGTCTGTCGGCCTTTGGCAAACACTGGGGAGGGTTGGAATGGCCCTTGTTTAGGGATCGCCACAGGAGAGCAAGCCCCAAGTAGGGATCCACCCTCTAGCCACCAGGCATATGTGAAGCGATCCCCTAAGGGGCATTTCAGTCTTTCTGCCCCTTCGGATGGCAGACCCAGAGGGGTCAGGGTCAGAGAGCCCACTAGACACCAGGGATTGTGCCCACCAGGCACTCTGGCATTGGCCACACCCCCATTCCAAAAGGGACACATCAATCTTCCTGCCCCTCCCCCCAGAGGTAGACTGGGGGGAAGGGCGGGTTACACCCAATTTGCCCCTGTGGGGGACAGAAAGACCCCTTAGAAACCTAGGAATTCACAATGGCACCAAACCAAACATAAGTAGATGAAAGCCTACCCTGGCATCAAGTTTGACCCCTGACCATAAGGGAAAATAACTCCTTTCTGCCCCCGCCCCTCCCAGGGCCAGATAGGAAGATTGTCCCAATTGAGGTGGTTGCCCCAAAACCGCCCCCCGAGGGGGGGAGGGGGTAGGAGACCCACTAGAGACTATGCATTTGTGGGAAAAGAAAGGGGCACAGGCGTTGCACTATGCCATTGGCCACATCCCCACCCCAAAAGGGACAAACCAATCTCCCTGGCCCTCCCCCAGGAGTAAACAGGGCGTTTGCCCCCGGGAGCAGAAAGCCCTGTGGATGATAAGGCAATGTTTTTTTAATGAGAGTCACACAAGTCACCCCACCTTGTATTCCTCCAGGTATCTCGTTTTCAGAAATGTGCAAGTATGCAAGGTTTCTATAATTAGGGCTCAAAATCCACAGCTACCCAGTTTGCAAAAAAACTGTCAATTTTGAGTGAAAAATGGGATTTATCCATGCTGCATTTTGGATTATTTCCTATCGCTGGCACTGGGCTTACCCACCCAAGAGAGGTCCCATTTGTACTGAATGTCTTTGGGGAATGCTGGGTGGAAAGAGGTTTGTGGCTCTCCACAAACTTCAGAACTTTCCAACACTGAGATGCGAGGAAAAAGTTTGATTTTTGCAAGGGATTATGGGTCAACAACCTTGTGAGCGCCACGCAAATCATCCCACTCTGGATTTCCCCAGGTGTATCGTTTTCAGAAATGTGTACGTTTCCTAGGTTTCCAGAGTTGCCTGCTGAGCTAAGTTCCAAAATCCATGGTATACTGCTTTTGTAAATCAGCCATCGTGACAGATGAAACTGTTGTTACAAATTGGCAGTTTTTTCCTTCTCATTCTCAATATTTTTTTTATTTCAACAGTCCGCTTCTATGGTAAAACCTTGAGGGATCACACATTTGACCCCTTGCTGAATTTAGAATGTTGTCTACTTTTCAGAAATCAATAGCTTTCCTGGATCACCCATGTGTTTCAGACTGGTTTTCACCACTAACTGGAAAAAGGTTGAGAGCACAAAAAAAAGGAAAAGTGCACTACATCATTGAAAAAAGCCAAAACTGTGGTAAAGAAATTAGATTTTTTATTCAGCTCTACATGGTCCTGAAAGCTGGGAACATGGTGACTTTAGCACAACAAACCGGTCATTGATTCTATTTTTAGGGGGAAAAACACTTATTCAGACACTTTTTTCCAACTTTTCCTAAAAAGCGCAAAAGTTTTAAATATTTAGTCTATTTTATCGGTCTCCTCCAGGGGAATCGACAAATCCTGGGTACCTTAAGAATCCCCAGAATTTTAGAAAATGAAGGACACAAATTTGGCATAAATACCTCATGTGGAAAAAAGTTTTGAAGCCCTAAGCACGAACTATCCCAAGTAGCCAAAAAAGAGCTCAACACTCAACGGGTAGGTAGGAAGGGTCAGCAGCTGAATTTATCCAGACATTTTTTAAGTAAAAGGAACAATAATGTTACAATACCTCCAAAACAAATGCATCCTTTTTCCCATGTGACAGGTCCAGCTCTGTAACTTCATCTGAGCTTTCTGACTGAGATCGGAATAGCCTAGAGCGATGTCTGGGCTCTGGAATAGGAGAGCCGATGACTTCCTCCAATATTTCCTGATTTTTAAGAAAGATAAAAAAAATGTTTTTGTTAAACATTCATAAATTCATGTTTTTTCCATATGTTTTTATGCTCTAATATATTTACTAGTCCGTGACAATGTAAAAAGTGACCATGTTTCTCTAAGAAAGACTTTACAAAATGTTGCCGACTGCAGCAGAAGAAAAAAGAAAAACCTCGAAAAATACCTTACAGCTTTGACAATATGGCTTGTTGTAATATTGCTCACTCAATTTATTGTATGTTATGCTCCTTGTCTCCTCTCTCCTCTACCCCTCCTAACAAATAAATGCCTTAAGATGTTGTGACTCATGAACATTCAATTTCTGCTTCCTAGCTGAGAGGCTGTTGATGGTGCTTAATATACTTTGTGTATTCTATAGCGCTTTCCACTTAACTCTTGATTTACAATGGTGATCAGTTAACTAAGGCTATGCTGGGTGAAGTTGGTGACAGTTTAAGAACTTCTGAGGGAATCTTTCCTAAGACCTTATTGTACTGGGTGATTGCATATTTTTTGTCAGCCTCACATGTTCTGCCTTAGGTACTTTTTTCGCACTCCTGCCTGGAATGATTTTGTATGCCATGATTTCTCTACAGCCTTTCCTCGTGTGCATGATCTTTGTGTACTGTTCTATTGTGCTGTGGGGGGCTTATGTTCTTCATAGCTGAAGACACCTTCATCACTTGCTTAATCTACGGTTTTAATCTATTTGCTTTCTTTTATCACTGGTCGAAGTGGGGGAAAAAAAGTAGGGGAACTGTGGGCAGGGAGTATCAGAGGGTGGGAATAACCCGCGGATTGGGTCAGTAGGTGGAGGCAGAGGTGTATCCAGAAAGAACAAAACACCACAATTTTTAGTATTTGTTTGGTATTTCACTGTACAATTACAGCTTATTACATTATTTAATTCAACTATGGAGGCACATGTTTATTAAAGGTTTAATATGAGTTGTTGACATTAAAATACATCAACAAAGTGGGATACGTTTACAATCAAAGAATGTTCCAAAAACGCTTAAAAGTGGAAGCATAAGCCATTGTTTTTCCCATCAGCACTTCTCCTCCCCTTTTCCACAAGAGCAGTTCAAACATGAATGGCAAAATATCCTAGTTTGCAAATGTGTTCCACATAATTATGGCTCTGTCATATTTGCCACATAATACATCATCTGCTGCATAATCGGACGATTTCAATTAAAAAATTGTTTGTAGCTCAAACGGATCAAAAGTTACTAAAAATGTGACTTGTGTTGCTGCGAAGTGGAGGGCTCTTTGCAAAGATTGACTGGTCACCCTTCTCACTACTGCATTTTATGTTACACTGGAACTAATGAGACAAGTTGCAGAGACTGTTAGTATGTTTTAAACTGACAAAATAATAAAGCATCAGAAAATATACTGCATTACGCTGCAGCCTTTTTTTGCTGCATAATCAGTCAACACAGCAGAATTATTTTGTCCTCCATTGCTGCATAATTTCAATGGCCCCAAAGCAGGCAGCACATGTTAAAAGTGCTTGTGCATGAAGTGCAGAGACTGTGAAGTTTGCGAACTCAGTTTGGTGTACGTGCAAACCCTGCATTGTCGATCCCTGGTGAGTTGCAGCTGCTACTGCTGAAACAAGGCCTATGGAGGTACGAATGGGTGAGGCGGACTGGCCTCAAGGGTCCTGTGACCTCAGTCACAAAGTCATTGTCGCTTTAGGATGTGCTGCTTCATAGGCCTGCCCGCAAGACTGGAGGTGAGCTTCAGTATGGATTGTGGTGGACAGGCCATTAAGGTTTATCCACACTTGCCACCACTCGGGCCCAGCTGCTGGTGCTATGACACCAGGGCTTCTAAGGTCTATCAGGGCCTTCTAAGTACTAGCATGGGAATGTGCACTCTCAGGAGAGTGGTCTGATGGACTGTTCATGAAGGATGAACCTGATTCCCCAGTTCCAAATTCAGCAGCTCTGGCCATAGTGCCATATCCTCTCCCCCACTGAACACCATACTGCCCCACTGAGAGAAACTCACACTGCATTCAACTACAACCCAATTGTTCCCCGCTATAAACACCTGGATGCGACTCAATTCATATTATGCACTATACAAGAGTAATATGCTGCCTGAAAAATAAAAGTAACAACATCCAGGAAAAAGCAAACACTTACAAGGAATGCAAGATTAAGGAAAGCATGTTAAATATAAGCAGGAACAACAGACAACATGGTTACCTTAACACATTTACTCTTAATATTCAGGAATCAATGAGTGCTTTTGCCTGAAAAGTTAAGGACATGACTACAGGACCCGAAAGGGACCCGTTTCTATATCCATTGCTTATATCCATACAAAACCTAAGCAGTATGGTTTATAAAGATAGAGAGAACTCCTGAGGCGGAAAGCCGGGAGCAACGAGCATTCTAAAAATTGTTTCTGTGTTTTTTTAACTCACCTTTCTGGCAACATCCTCGCTACTACTATCCCCGCACAGCCGATCGAAACGCTGTCGCGGGCCGCTACACTTGGCGACGTCATTCTGGGGAAGCCTGGTCAGGCCACGCCCCCTTCACAACAGGCCACGCCCCCTCCGCCTTAAAACGCGCCAAATCCCAAGCGCTGGCAGATAGAGAGAACTCCTGAGGCGGAAAGCCGGGAGCAACGAGCATTCTAAAAATTGTTTCTGTGTTTTTTTAACTCACCTTTCTGGCAACATCCTCGCTATTACTATCCCCGCACAGCCGATCGAAACGCTGTCGCGGGCTGCTACACTTGGTGACGTCATTCTGGGGAAGCCTGGTCAGGCCACGCCCCCTTCACAACAGGCCACGCCCCCTCCGCCTTAAACCGCGCCAAATCCCAAGCGCTGGCAGATAGAGAGAACTCCTGAGGCGGAAAGCCGGGAGCAACGAGCATTCTAAAAATTGTTTCTGTGTTTTTTAATTCACCTTTCTGGCAACATCCTCGCTACTACTATCCCCGCACAGCCGATCGAAACGCTGTCGCGGGCCGCTACACTTGGCGACGTCATTCTGGGGAAGCCTGGTCAGGCTACGCCCTCTTTACAACAGGCCACGCCCCCTCCGCCTTAAAACGCGCCAAATCCCAAGCGCTGGCAGACAGAGAGAACTCCTGAGGCGGAAAGCCGGGAGCAACGAGCATTCTAAAAATTGTTTCTGTGTTTTTTTAACTCACCTTTCTGGCAACATCCTCGCTATTACTATCCCCGCACAGCCGATCGAAACGCTGTCGCGGGCCGCTACACTTGGCGACGTCATTCTGGGGAAGCCTGGTCAGGCCACGCCCCCTTCACAACAGGCCACGCCCCCTCCGCCTTAATACGCGCCAAATCCCAAGCGCTGGCAGATAGAGAGAACTCCTGAGGCGGAAAGCCGGGAGCAACGAGCATTCTAAAAATTGTTTCTGTGTTTTTTAATTCACCTTTCTGGCAACATCCTCGCTACTACTATCCCCGCACAGCCGATCGAAACGCTGTCGCGGGCCGCTACACTTGGCGACGTCATTCTGGGGAAGCCTGGTCAGGCCACGCCCTCTTTACAACAGGCCACGCCCCCTCCGCCTTAAAACGCGCCAAATCCCAAGCGCTGGCAGATAGAGAGAACTCCTGAGGCGGAAAGCCGGGAGCAACGAGCATTCTAAAAATTGTTTCTGTGTTTTTTTAACTCACCTTTCTGGCAACATCCTCGCTACTACTATCCCCGCACAGCCGATCGAAACGCTGTCGCGGGCCGCTACACTTCGCGACGTCATTCTGGGGAAGCCTGGTCAGGCCACGCCCCCTTTACAACAGGCTACGCCCCTTCCTGTTGTTTCTCCTCTACTTAAATCATGTGCCTTCCACGTCCGCGCAGCGGACGGGCGCAGCGGGCGCGCCGGCGGCGCGCCAAAGGCAAGCCCGTCTGCGCCCGTCAGCGCCAGGACGGGCCTAAGGGCATGCCACGCTGCCCACTCCATCAGTTACTCAGCTCAGGCACTCAGAGATCTCGAGAACACTGCCATTGTACCATCTCCTACGGCTCTGTGTTGCATCTCCTCTGCTGGCCTCATGCGCTCCGACCTACCCCCCATCGACGGTCGTCCTCCCCCAATCATGCCGACCAGGAACACCACGTCCATCCGGGTAACATATCTGAATACCCGCTCGCTAGTAAAGCATTCTGAGGACATTTTCATCTTGCTATCCACTTCTAGTCCCGATATGCTTCTCCTCACAGAGACGTGGCTCACTTCAGAATCCCTGCCAGATATTCTGGCAGCACTTCCCCCCGATTACTACATCCTCCACGCCGACCGCCCTGGCGACCGGCCTGGAGGCGGGGTAGCGGCCATCATCTCCAAACGCTTTAACTCCATTTCTTCCTACTCTCTCCCCCTTTCTGAGGTGGAGAATCTAATCATCAATGTGCAAACGGACACTGGTCCCCTTACCCTTCTCTTGCTATATCGTCCTCCACACTCTATGCCGCTTTTTCCTACCATCATGAGTGAACAACTGTCCTCCCTTCTTACACTGCACTCCCACTTCGCTATTTTTGGGGACCTAAATTACTGGTTCGGCGATTCTAACGCCGGTCCCCATGCTACTGAGTTTTTCGAGACCCTTAAAAATCTGAATCTCGTCCAACATGTCTCTCAACCCACTCATATTGGGGGACATGTTTTGGACCAGATCTGGTCCTGCAACCTGAAGTTATCCCCACCAGACATATTCCCGTGTGCCTGGTCTGACCACCACCTGGTGGACACCACCATCACGGTCACCGGTCAGACCCCTCTTCCCCTGATGGCCGGCGGCCTTTCCCGCAAATGGAGCTCTTACGATTCCCAGGGCTTCCTTACTACCCTGGTCGACTCCTGCCCAGTCATTCTCGACCCCACCGACATCGACGGGTTAGATCGAGATTTGACTTTTTGGCTTGAGTCGGCTAGCGATCGGTTTGCCCCCCTAGCTAAATTCCCCTGTACCAAACACCGGAATTCTCATAGGTGGTTCTCCGATGACCTCAAAGCCCGGAAACTAAAAACACGCCAGTTAGAACGCACCTGGAGACATCACTACTCTGATTCAGCCAAACAATCTTATTTGGCCGCTCGCACAGACTTCAAAAGAGCCATCCGTTTAGCCAAAATCGAACATTTCTCCAATAGGATCTCCTTGGCAGCCGATAAATCTAAGGAGGTGTTCAGAGTTCTGAACGAACTAACTATTGATGACAGAACCCTCCCAGCCCAGACCCCCACCCAGGAAGCCTGCGACACTCTGAACACTTTCTTCTTAGAAAAAATCTCTACAATCAAAAAATCCATTCCTCCACTCCCTCAATCGTCACCTCTGGACAATTCTTTCAACAATCCCCTGACCTTCACCTCCTTTCCAATTCTAGATTCCATCTCCCTGGCTGAACTAGCCACTCGCGTAAAATCTGGCTCCCCGAAAGACTGCTGCCCGCCGTTCATCTTGCGGAACATATGTCTTAAATTACCCGATAGCATCCTACACTTACTCAATAGCTCTCTCAGTAGCGGCATCTGCCCCACCTCCTTTAAGGAGGCCATCCTGGTACCCCTCTTAAAAAAACCCGGTGCTGATGTGGCGGAGCCGTCGAACTATCGCCCCATTTCCCTCCTTCCTTATTTCTCTAAACTCATGGAGGCCCATGTCACCCGCTGCCTGTCAAGCTTTATAGAATCTTCCTGCTATCTCGAGCCGACCCAGGCCGGTTTCAGACCTGCCCACTCCACTGAAGCCGTTATCTTGGCAGTTCTTGACACACTCAGGAGTAACGCAGACGCGGGTATCCCCCAAGCCCTTGTCTTACTGGATTTGTCTGCCGCGTTCGACACGGTGGACCATAACATCCTTCTCCACCGTGTCGAGCAGGCGGGCATCCAGGGCGTTGCTCTTGAGTGGGTCAAATCCTTTCTCACGGGAAGAACACAGGCGGTTCGCCTAGGTCCTTACACTGCAAATAAGTCCTACACCTCTTGTGGTGTCCCCCAAGGCTCTTCTCTCTCTCCGCTCCTCTTCAATCTTTATCTTCGGCCCCTTATCAACTCACTTTCGAAATGGGATATCGTCACCTATAACTATGCTGACGACCTACAAATTATCTTCTCTCTCAACTCACCACACGCTATTAAAACCTTTCACGGAGCCATGACTCACATCCAACTCTGGATGAACCAGAACCAACTGAAGTTGAACCCCGGCAAAACTGAGCTCCTTCTCCCCGGACTCAGTCACATCTACTGGGGTCCTCAGTTCTGGCCTCCTGAGTTTGGCTCCCCCCCTACCCCAGCAA
Organism: Triturus cristatus; assembly: GCF_964204655.1. NCBI lineage: Eukaryota > Metazoa > Chordata > Amphibia > Caudata > Salamandridae > Triturus > Triturus cristatus. Next base: position 502,861,876 of record NC_140585.1, read on the forward strand.
AAACAGTAAAGAGTCTGGGTGTCATCATTGACACCGAGCTCTCTCTTAGGGCTCAAGTTGGAGCGGTGGTCTCCTCCTGCATGTATCAACTCCGAAGGATCTGTAAAGTCCGTCACTTTCTGCCTCCAGCGGCACTCACCCAAACTATTACTTCGCTGGTACTCTCCCGTCTGGATTTTTCCAATGCCATCTACCACGGTTTGCCACAATTCCTGATTCAACGCCTCCAGGTTGTCCAGAATCAGGCTGCCCGCCTGATTCATGGAACTCCCAGATGGCAATCAGCCAAGCCTCTGCTCACGAACCTCCACTGGCTTCCCATCGATCGAAGGGCCGCCTTTAAGGTGGCATGCCTCACTTTCAAAGCACTTCATTGTCTTAGCCCTGTCTTTTTAAAATCTCTCATTCGCCCTCACTGTCCCACACGCAATCTCCGATCTGCTCACCGCGATCTACTGACTACCCCAAGGAGTAAAACCAAGAGATTCGGCGCTCGTCGTTTCTCCTATCTAGCTCCTGTGCTCTGGAATCTTCTCCCTCTCTCAATCAAATCCTGTTCCTCCCTCCTGAATTTCAGGAAAATGCTAAAAACCCATCTCTTCCCCATTCTCACTTAGAATCTGTCACTTATGTTCCCCCCTCATCTGTTCTGTTTATCAGCGCCAGGAAGCTTCGGTGTCAGTGCGCTTTATAAGTTACATTTAACATAACATAACATAACATATAAAGATAACATCTCTGAGTCATGGTACACATTTGATAAACTTAAATAAGGAAAACAAGTGATAAGATCACATGAAACGTTTTCCACTCTACATATTAACCAGGTATTGCAGGCCCTGCAGGAATGCTGCACTTCCCCACCCGGGGGAAACAATGCTGTTCAAAGAGACAAGAAAACAAAATGAGTGCTTTGCTGGCAAACTCTGTAAAGTGGCGCTAATCTGTGCAGGTGTGAATAAAATCACATCAGGCCACTTTGGGACCACTCTGTCTTGCTTTGTTTAGTTATTTATTTATTTATTGTATTTTGAACCTTTAATTTCTCTCTGTCCCAAGGCTGCTCTTTGGAATCGAAAAAAGTCAGAAAAAGAGGACCTTTCCAACAAATGTTTCTGTTTTTTAAAATCTAGAAACTCCCGTTTCAAATGAGGCCTCTCTGAAACTGTTTCCTGGCAGCGGCTCGCGGACGTGGTGTGATCCACTGCAAGGAAATCCACTAGGCTACCAGAGAGATTGCTTTGGGTGTCAGCCCTCAAAGGAACAATTTTTTTTTTTTTTAAAAGAGATGAGCTTTTGCCCATGGTATTCTGGGTAGAAAACATTAGGGGATCCATACAAGCGACACTTCACCTTGATGTTTACTTTTCAGAAATGTTTGGGTTCGATAGGCTTTCATTCCTTGGTTGCAGATGCCAGGACTAATTAGTATATCTACCATAGTTATCATTATCACCACTATATGTTTTGGGCCCTTCCCTGACGTGGGCACTTGGCCCTCCCACACAAGTGAGATAGCATTTTTATAGGGAGACCTGGGGAGAACGCTGGGTGGTAGAAAATGTCTGCTGGCCCGGTGATCCCAAAACTTTACCACACAGAAATGTGAGGAAATGTGAAACTTTTGCTAAATCTGAGGTTTGCAGGGGATTCTGGGTAAGAAAATGTTCTGGATCCACACAAGCTACACCCTCCTGGACTCTCCCATGTCTAGTTTCTAGAAATATCTGGGATTGGCAGGTTTATCTAAATGGTCACTGAGCCCAGGACCAAAATCGCAGGGCCCCCCCCTTGTTAAACCAAGTTGTTTTGTAATACATATTTCTTTTTTTTTTTTTTTAAAAACCTTTATTTACGTCAACATGGTACACAGCTATTCAGCCGACATCCCGGAGGTCCGGCAGCACGATGAGAGCAATACGTAGGTCGGTCCATGTCCGTACATCAGGAGTAACAAAGGTTTAGTTTTAATGTAAACCAAAAAATAAAAACACAAGCAAGGCAAAGCATACAATAAGCATGCGCTAGTTCTCAGCCGGGGCGAGGTCCCACTCCCATCAGCGGAGCAGTACACCACGCCAAAGAAGTGAGGGGAAAGCAGGGGTACTGACTCCAGGTTATGAACAGTTTTACGTATATAGTTGGGAGTAGAGCTAGGGGGAAAGGTGCACATCGAGCATCTCAGTAACCGGGGGCACACAAATATCTCCCCCTATAATGGTTCCATCGCCCCCATATCTTATGCCACTTCTTAGGGCGACCTCGGGCACTGTACACCGTTTTCTCCCGGAACATGCCCCAGTCCATATTTTCCATCCATGTCACCAAGGTGGGAGGCCTGTGGGATCCCCACAGCTGCGCAATATCTCGCTTCGCCACCATATTCCCCAGGGTCACCCATTGGGTCTGAGCAGCATCATAGTCAGTGGGACCCCAAACATTCAATAGGCATCGTCTCGCCTCCGGGAAGAGTGTGATACCCGTGACCTCCTTCATAACATCATGAATTTGTTTCCAGAACTCTACAATCTCCCCACACTCCCAAATAATGTGTAGAAAGGTGCCCAGCATCCCACAGCCTCTCTTGCATAAGCCATCGTCAGAGAAACCCATATGAATCAGGCGGGGCCCCGTGACATAAACCCTGTGAAGTATCTTAAGCTGCACCAGCCGCAGTCTAGCCGGGATCGCAACCTCCTTCGGAGAGGAGATGGCATATTGCCAGTCCTCATCGTCCAGTTCGAGACCATCCCTAGTCCATTGTTCTCGCACATCAAGGAGGAGGTCGGTCCGAACATTTACAAGCTTCTTGTAGATCAAGGAGATTGTACTCTCCGGCATATGACCATCCAGAATCCGATCCTCCAAAGGAGAAGACTCAGGCACGACCTCCCCCTCGGCACAGACAGATAGTAGAGCGTGACGCACCTGGGCATATCGAAATTATTCGGTACCCCCTAGTTCGTACTCCGTCTGCAGCATCTCAAACGATTTCACCTTACCCTTAATCAGCAAATCCCCAACTCTAGAAATCCCGATTAGGTCCCACTTCTCAAACCCTTTTGTGTGCCATAATTTCCCTAGTATATCGGATTCGAAAAGCGGAGTAGCCTGGGTAAGTCTGCCCTTCCAGCCCAACGAGTTTGTAACCGCCTTCCACACATGCACTGCCGTCTTGGTTGGCCCTGTGAGGGACCCATCCAATGATTTGGAATACAGCACCCTAAGATAATTACCCCCGCGCAACAACCACCGATCCATAGCAAACCCAGGGTTCAACGCCGGACCGTAAACACCGTGGTTAATCGCTCCCAATTGGGTAGCCCAATAATATCTTCTGATGTCAGGGAGTGCTATCCCCCCGTCATACCATGGAAGGGTCAACTTTGCTATAGCTATACGCGGTCGACCGTCCCATAACAGCGAGCGCTGGAGGCTCTCCACCTCACGAAAATAACAGTCAGGAACTAACTCTAGGGTGTTCTGTAAGGCGTAGAGAAATCGGGGAAGAGACATCATTTTAAACAATGCGGCGCGGCCTAGGAGGGAGAGCGGTAGCCGCCTCTAACCCGCAACGTCCCGTCTCAAGCGTGACAATGGAGGGAGTAGGTTCTTCTCGTATCGGACAGAGGGATCGGTGGAAACATATATCCCCAAGTACAGAAAGCCCCGCTGGGCGATCTGGATGGAGCAATTCCGCGGGACGGTGGGGGTGGCTCCACTGAGGACATATAGATGCGACTTTCCCCAATTAATGGTGAGACCCGAGTTTCTACCAAAAGAGTTCAAAACGTCACAGACCACTATGAGGGATTTCCTAGGTGAGGTCAAGTACAACAAAATGTCGTCTGCATACAAAGAAATGCGGTCCTCGTGGTCCGGCGACCATCGGATCCCTTTTATGTCTGGCTGCCATCTAATCCATGCCGCCAGCGGCTCAAGGGCGAGGGCAAACAATAGTGGCGACAGAGGACATCCCTGCCGGGTGCCCCTCCCAAGCTCGAACGGAGATGACGCCCTATCGTTCACCGCGATTTTAGCCAACGGTTCCTCATAAAGTAGCCTAATCCAGCCTATAAAACCCGGGCCGAAGCCGAATTTTGTGAGCACTGCCCACAGATACGGCCATTCCACAGTGTCGAAAGCCATCGTGGCATCAAGTGACACCAAGATGGCCGACTCCCGGAGCGTCCCAACCCTCGCGAGCACGCCATGGAGTCGCCTGAGGTTCAACGCAGTGTTGCGGTGTGGGATAAACCCGGATTGGTCCGGGTGGATCAAGTCCTCAATGACCCTGATCAAACGGTTAGCCAACAGTTTGGCGAGGATTTTTGGCTCAGCGTTGAGTAGGGAGATCGGCCTATACGATCCGCATCTGTTCCGGGGCTTGCCATCTTTATGTATAACCACTATTGTCGCCAGACGTTGGTCAAATGGGAGACGCCCCTGCTCCCGCGCCTCTACAAACATATCTCGCAAATACGGAGCAATCTTATCCGGCTTGAGTTTATACAACTCAATCGGCAAGCCATTCGGGCCCGAGGCCTTGCCCGGGTGTAGCGAACGGATAGCGACTGCAACCTCATCCGCGGTGATGGCACCATCAAGGTCCTCCCTGTCGACGTCGGATAGACAAGGCAGGGCAATGTCTCTCAGCAGTTCATGCGAGTCTTCCTCCGGCCTGTCCGACACAGACGTATAGACCATGCGGAAGTGGTCCGCGAAACACTGGACTATCCCATCGGGTTCTGTGACAATATCCCCGCCATCAGTCAGTATTTCTGGCACTACTCTATTCACTCATTCTTTCCTGTCTAACCACGCTATTAATTTCCCAGCCTTGTCGCCCACATCATACAATCGCCCTTGTTGTTCCCTGCTAAGCACCTTAGCCGCGTTGGTCACCAGTGCTTTATATTCAGACTGTTTTAATCTCAACTTATGCAGTGTTTCCGCCGTAACCTCCTCTTCCAGGACAGACTCTAATGCCACTATCTCAGCCTCGATCTGCGCCACCTCAGCATCTCTCCGACGTTTGACATCCGCTATCAAGGAGAGGGCCTCCCCTCTCAGTACTGTTTTAAACGCTTCCCACAAAGACACCGCGGAGGTAACCGAGCCAAGGTTCTCCGAAAAGTAGAGATCAACCACTTTCAGCAACGCGCTACGAGTCCTAGGGTCACGGAAATACCAGGGGTTAATCGGGGCAACCCTACCTGCCGCTCCACGGCCAAAATCCATACAAACCCACACCGGCGAATGATCGGAGATGCCCCTGGCCATGTGCCTAGCGTCGGACACCAAGGAAGCGTGGGCAGCCAAGGCGAGAACATAGTCTATTCTAGAGAGACTGCCGTGTGCCCCAGAGTGAAAAGTGTACTGCCGCTCAGCGGGGTGCAGCAGCCTCCAGCAGTCAACCAAACCCAGGGTATCAATAAAATCTGGGAGCCATCTCTGCGCCCCCCCAGGGTCCCTTGGCGGATGTCTGTCTAGTAATCCGGAACCAACTGCGTTAAAGTCACCACCCATTACCAACACGCCCTCGGGGAGATCCAACATAGCCCTCCCCAAGTCGACAAATGTGGCGGTGTGCAGGCCAGGAGGGACATAAACAGAAACCAAAACCAGTGTCCTGCCCTCCCATCTCCCCGCAACCGCCACAAAGCGCCCCCTCTCATCGACAGTAGTAGAATCAATCTCAAACGGCAGCGAGGTCCTAACCAGTATTCCAGCCCCCCGGGATCCCGAGGAAAACCCAGAGTGCGCGATAAATTTATAACCCTTTCTATTGAGAGCATGACACGTGTTGCCAATCAGGTGCGTCTCCTGCAGCAAAACTATGTCAGGAGAGCACCTCTTCAGAGATTGCAAAACAATCCCCCGCTTAATACGATCCCCCAAGCCATTAACATTCCAACTAAGTATATTCAAACCCCTACCCCCCATCACAGAATGGCATGAGACCCCCGCCCACCCCCGAGAGCAGCACACGAGACCTGTATTGCGATACCTTGCAAAATGAAGAACAACAACAAACACTCCAACAAACCCAAACCACCCCTCACCCTGCACCCCTGCATAAGCCTAAAAGCCCCCCCAACTTGCAGTGTGCCTGTCGCCCTGGCAGAAGCTAATCTACAAGAAGAAACCCCGTGGGAGGAAAGAGATCCCATTGTACCCTCGCCACCCCCGGACAATAGCTAGCAGTAAAAAACTAATCAGCGAACCACTGTCCCGTGCTTAGCCAGAATGTTCGATCACCAGAGTCCTCACTCTTTCGCGACATGGCCTCCTTCCGCTCCGCCAGCATGATCCCCGCTAGTCCACCGCTGTGGCACTGTGTCGAGCCATTCCCCAACCTCGTCTGGCAAGTCAAAGAAAAAGGTTTGTTCTTCGTACTCGACGCGCAACCTGGCTGGGAAGAGCATGGCATACTTCAGGCCCCTCTCACGTAGCCTCCTCTTGACCCCCAGGAAACTCTGCCGTTGCTTCTGCACCGCCTGGGTGAAGTCAGGATAAAAACTCACTGCAGTGTTCTGGAAAGTGACCGGTCCGGACCCTCGTGACGCCTGCAAGATGGCATCGCGGTCCCTAAAGTTAAAGATCCTGGCGATGATCGGTCTCGGGGGGGCTCCCACCTTGGGCCTCCCGCCCGGGACTCGGTGGGCCCGCTCGACCGCAAAGAACTTGCTGAGGCCCTTAGGCGCCAAATGGTTAACCACCAAGTCCTCGACAAACAAGTCCGCTGATTGCTCCTCCGATTTCTCCGGAACACCAACAATGCGCTCGTTATTGCGCCTCGCCCGGCCTTCAAAATCCTCCATCTTGCGGGCAATGAGGTCATTGGTAGTCCTCAGCGTGCGGACCTCTATTTGCAGATCAGAGACGTCCCCCGTGAGGCCAGTGGTTTTTTGGTCCAATGATTTGACTCTCTCATTAGTTTTCCCCAGGTCAGCGCGAAGCAAATTAACGTCAACTGAGATGGTGTCCACTTTGTGTGCCAGGGTCTCAAACTGTTGCCCAATAGAGGACTTCATCTCCTCAATGGCGCCCATGATGTCTTGCAGTGTCAATTCCGGTGCGGGGACCGAGTCGTCTCTCGATGAGTCCTGTGGCTTCCCCGGTCCGCTTGGCGATCCCTTTTGCTGGGCATAGCGATCCATATTGTTGGTTTGGGTGTAGCCCCCCGCCTGGTATTCTTGGGCTTCTGTTTGTCGGCTTCCGATTTGGTCGACATCCTCAACCCCAGAACAGTCAGCGTCAAAAAACAGGCCGCTCAGCCATGCAATTGGCACGAGGTCCACTGGATCCGGGACCCCGATGCAAGCCCATGCATGTGCAGGCCGAGCTACAAGCAACTGCTGTCCAAGACACTCGCGGGCCGAGGCACGTAGTTGTAAAAGAAAACGAAAGTGAAAGTGTAAACAGGCCCCATCCGATGGTCCAGCCCACACACGGCCGCTGTTATTGAATTAGTGTCCGGGCCCATGCCAACGCGAGACCCGGGCACCTCCCGGTGGATAGGCCGCGAACTTCCACTTGGCACAACTTCGGTCTCCGGTGTACAATTTCAGTCCGGACAACGACGCTCGCCTCAGCAGTGGTTCATCTCCAATATTCCGGATATTTGACACAGGATTTTGTCAGGATAATCGCCGGAGGGAACGAGGGTTGCGGGAGCTCTGTGCTCACGCGGCCATCTTGGTCCCGCGCTAGGCTCCTCCTCCAAGAAGTAATACATAATTTTGATGCTTCCACAATACCTTCTGGGCCCTTCCCCGTCGCAGGCACTTACTTGGCCCACCCACTCAAGTAAGCCACTGTTTTTCTCAGGAGAATTTGGGAAATGCTGGGTGGGAGGAAATTTGGGGCTGCCTGAGATTCCAGGACTTTTTCTCACAGAAATGCAAGTGAAATATGCTTTTAGGTAAAGGTGGAACTTTGCAAGGGATTCTGTCTTAAGGAACCTGGTGAGATCCACGTAAGTCACCCCACCCTGGACTCCCCCGGGTGTCTCGCTTTCAAAGATGTTTGGGTTTGGTAGGTTTCCCTTGGCTGAGCTGGGGCCCAAAATCCACAGCTAGCCACTTGGTAAAAAACACAAACATTCTGCAGGGTGAAATATGAGGTCTCCTAGGTCACGTTTTGGGGTGTTTTGTGTTGAAGGCGCCCAGCCATACAAGGGTGGTACAATTTTTATCAGGAGACATGTGGGAATACAGAATAGTAACTGCAAGGCTCCCATTGATTTAGCCGTGTCGGTGTCTGTTTTCATCTTTCTAGAGATGAATCCACGGCAGGGCCAAATAGATGTTCTTGATAAAATGGTTGGTTAAGTATGGTATTATGAACTTCTGGTTTAAACCACTGAAATGGGGCTCCAACGCGGGATTCGAACAACGCAAGCAGCAAAGCCGCCATGCAGGGGAAGAGGAAGACCAAGACAAACATTGGCATCAAAGAGTAAAGTGTATGACAACCAAGGACTTCTCCTTTTCAACGGAATGGATCTTTGTGACTGCCTTGATGAGGATTGTCTAGGCTGCTTCTATGCTTGCCCAAACTGCGGCTCGAACAAATGTGGAGCTGAATGTCGCTGTGACCGCAAATGGATATATGAACAAATTGAAATCGAAGGAGGGGAAACTATTCGTAATAAACATGTGGGATAATTAGAAAAAAAAAAAAAATAAAAAAATAAACCACTGAAATGCGTAGCCATGCATGTCTACGTAAAAGGACACTTGTGTTGATGGCTCGGGAGGCGGTGTCTGCCACATCTAGAGCACAACGAATGGAGGTGTTTGTTATAAGTTTACCCTCTTGTATGAGGTCGTTGGCTGTGGCCTTGTATTTGTCTGGGAGGTGTTGCAATAGGGTTTCCAACTCACTGTAGTGTGCCCTATCGTATCCAGCCAGCAAAGCTTGTGGGTTGGCGATACGCCATATGTTGGCTGATTGTGACGCTGTTCGTTTACCAGAAGCGTGCAGGAGTTTTGACTCCTTGTCGGGAGGCGTTGCATCGCCTGATGTTTGTGAGTTAACCCTCTTTCTGGTGTTGGACACCACTAAGGAATCCAATGGTATTTGTCCCTTGATGTAAACAGGGTCTGCTGGGGCAAATTTGTATTTTTTCTCTATTCTGGGGTTAATAACCCTAGCCCTAACAGGATCTTTGAACACCTCAGGGGCGTGGTTAATTACCCCTTTTAACATAGGGAGAACAGAAGTGGACCTTTGAGATGTATCAAACGTGTCCATTAGAAAATCCTCCTTCACAGGGTCTGCATGTAGATCCACCCCGTGGTATTGTGCAGCTCTGAACGAGCTGGGTGAAACCCCTAGTGTCCTCTGGAGGGGAAGGTCGGCACATCAGGGACATCTGGCGTGCCATAATTGTCCCATGGGTCGCCTGGGGTGTAAGGGTGACTAGGATCCCCTAATGGTTCATCGTCTGCACCCTCCCCCCCGTCCCCAGAAGTGTCATCATCGTCCTGAGGTGGAAGAGATGGTGAGGGGAGTGGAGATAGAGTAGGGGAGTGGTGTGGCAGGGGAGGTGGAGGAGGAGGTGGAGAAGGAAGTCTGAGAGGAGACGTTGCAATATCCCTCTTCTTTGGTGGAGATAGAGCCGGTACAGGCATGTCCATTGTTCTCTTCTTGGAGCTGAGAGTTAGTTGACCTGTTTTGGGGTCTTTAAGAAGAGTTTTTGTGTTGGATCTGGTGGATCTGGTCGAAAAAGCTCTTCCAGTGGAGGTTTGTCTTTTGGTGCCGATTTTTCTGGTTCCGAAGGTTTGTGTTGCGCCGAATCTGGAGCCGATTTATGCTGTTTAGGCTTGGAAACGTGAGATTTTTTGATTTATGAAGGAGTCTGTGGAACCGGTTGTTTTTATCGGTTCAGAGGGTATTTTCGGTTCCGTAGGTTGAGAACCTGCACTCTTCGGAAGTGGCTTTTTACTCGGTTCTGATTACTTTTTCGAGTCGAGGGGTTGGTACCAGTAGGTTTCGGTGCAGAGTGCGTCGATGTGGAGCCAGTGGTCGGCACGGAGGGGGAAGACAGTTTCTTATTGGGTGCTGGGGATTGGGTTTCGGCACCGACGGCAGGCTGACTCGATCCAGAGTGGCCTGAAGGCTTATTTGTCGACTTATTTGTAGGGCCCGAAGGACGTGTGCACCTAGGCCCGAAGGTGATACTGAAGCCTTTTTCGGGGGTGGCGGGAGGGGGTCGAAGTCACTACTTACGACCCGCTGCCCTGGGGTGATGTCTTCGATGTCGGAGTCGTTGGCTTCAGAGGCGCTGACAAGGCCTTCTTCGACCCGCTCCTGCTCTGGTACATTATGCCCTCCTGGAAGATGTCATCGGGAATGGATGTCAACGATCGAGCCATGCTTCTCTGAGCTCGACAACCCCGGATAGTTTTCTTGGAGAGGAAAGAGACACAAGCTGGGAAGTCTCTGACCTCGTGCTACGGTGAAAGGCAGAGGTTACACACCTCATGCAGATCTGTGTGTGGAAACTTGGATCCACATTGAGGACACTTTTTAAAAGGAGTCCTTTCCATGAGCCAGGTCGAATGGCGTAGGTAGGCCCAAAGGCCTTCTTCGACACCTGGAATAGAAGACTTCGAGCTTGTAGAGATGCGCGTCGAGTAGGGAACGTGATCAGAACAATACTGGAGAAAAGGGTCAAGGATTGCGCGTCGAATGTTGGATCGGTAACGGCACCGAACTGGATCGTGATAAACACATCCGAGCCCGATGGCGGAAAAAAACAATCTGACGACGGAGTCGATGCCCATGTGCATTATTGTCCAAAGGAGGGGCCGCCTATCGAGTGACTTCCAAAGACTTTCCAGGACAACAACAAAGTGCAAACATCCAGGCCCAACACCAGATGGCGATCTATGCATAAGTGTGTGATCTACAGCTGATATGCCTCGAACACCTTTTTATCCTACTTTTTAGGTAGAGCCTGGGCAGCACATGCGCTGCTCTGCGATGCATGCTGTATTCAGGTATGGACCAGAAGCTCAGCCCAATTTCCGCCCATCTTTTCAATTGGCTCCTGTTACTGTTGTTTCTAAATAGTTGCTATTGATCCATGAATAGGCTTAGTAGTCCCTCTTTAGTACTGTGCTGTTTGCATTTGTAACCCACCATGAGGACTCAACATATTACTTGTGTTGTTAATAGTCCGCTTTATCTACAGTCTGTGAGCACTTTTTTCTTAAATGAATCTCCCCTATGGCAAGCACAAAGTGCTTTCCTGCAAGGATGCCCGCTTTGCCTCCGAGTGCTGCGCTACGGTTTCATCATGGCGGTTGCTTTTACATTTTTATTACCAATAGGGCTAACTTGCACCATTTCATCCACGTAATTTTTTATTTGATAGCACAGCACGCTCTTATTTTCTTCGGAACTTACCGCTTTTTATATGCATTGTTTATTTATTTTGCAAGCGTGGCACGCTTTTACTATTTGTGTCGTGCGCCTTTATTTTCTTGTGAACTTGCACCATTTTATATGTATTGTTTGTTTATTTTGCAAGTGCAGCATGCTTTTACTATAGCGACCTCGCACCTTTTTTCCCCTGCAGAAGTAGCCAATGGCGGCCGCAAGCCTTTTTTCAATACACCACCCCCCCTTACTATGGCTGTTGGAACTGGAAGAAGGCATCTCTGTGGCAACCAGCAGCTGCAAGCAGTCACGTTCTGAGGCAGATTTCACTTCTATGGGTAAGAAGAAATGCTTGTTGTGCAAAGGGGTGTGGTGCTGTTTTCTCTTGTGTTTGCCCTACTAAGAAGGAGGGTCCGAAGTTTGCTATCAATTTTTGTGTTTCCGATTCGCGCCCTCTAACTGTGTAACACAAACTCCAAGCAGGCAACTACCACATGCACTCAAACACATACACATTTCTTCGCACCACATACATGTTTCTGCACACCATATGCTGGCAGCTGAGCCCTACTTCTCTCAAATCATAAAGACCAATAAGAAGAGCTAACTGCATCTATGTTTTTACAAGTAAGCAGTATTCCAGTGGGAATACAGCAAACAAATATTTGGCAAATTTGTCCACTGCTTGGCAGATTTTCAATGCGTTTTAAAAAGTTTATTCAAGTTAATTATACCACTTAAAGGGCCACTTGAGGAATTGGGAGATTTTAAATATGAGCAGCTAAGTTAAATAATAGTTGGCTTGCACATTGCTGATCATACTTAACAATATTATAGCACCTAAAGACAAAGCCCCCCTCTACTCCCCGGCCCATGCCAAATGCATTTAGACTGCTCTTCCAATTACAAAGTCGTCTTTTGCTCAACGACCATCAATTACATATCTAAGTGACAAAGCCAAAACAACGTAGCCACATACATCTACTTCACTCCAAACAAAAAACGCATAGGTAAAAGACGTCATTTACAACGAGACCTATTGCATTGCAAATGCTTGTTAGAAATGCTATAGGGGAAACACTTTTTATTAAAAACTTCTGCTATGGTGTTTTCACCGCCATAGTAACAAGACACTTTCCTTCTTGATGATGTGCAAGTAGGCCTCTTTAGAAAAGGACTACAATACCTCCCCTAATAGTGGTGCCATTCATGTAAAACTGAGAAATGTAAGAAATGTAATATACCATTTATAAATTGTTGCTAAACCACAGGCAATAAGGAGAGAATGACAATTCTTATCAAGCTAGGCCCGAAGAGGCCACTGGGCTCAGCTTCTACATACAACTTTTGGTCTCAGTGTGCATGCAATGCATGGCATTCAACTACATCGGACCATTTATCTTGGCTCCCAGTGAATGAACGTTATATAGCCTTTGACAATGCAGAGGGTTCTGGATGAAGCACCCACTGCATTGTCCTGCGGCACCCTAATTTGGAAAAGGGGTCTTCGAGTCAGCACTAGCTCTATAAAGAGTTCTCTGAGAACAAGGCACAGCCATCTGTTACACGTTTAGCTATGCCACCCTGTATGCTGGTTATACATGGTCTTTGTATGAGCATGAACATGTGTAGCGAGACAAATGCTTTGGTGCAACGTGGATCATTTCATTATTTTTACAGTTCAGTGGAACAAGAACAAGGAGGCAGGAACAATAAAAGACATGTGTAAAGAGGAGTTGGATAAAGCAGTATGGACTTAAGTCTTCCATAAACTGTGAATGGTGGCAGAGAAAATGAATTGCTTTTATGAACCATCCATCTTTATCCTGCCAACCTGAGCACCTATTTCCTATGGCAGATTATACATCACACAGAAAAGGAGTGTCAGTGAATTCCTCATCCACCACGATAAGACATACAAAGGTTGTCTACTTGTGGTAAGAGCATCTTCACGAGATATTTTATAGTCACAGAGTGCAGCACAATATTCCTCTTTCGCAACATCATCCAGTTGGACCGACTGTACTTGACACCCCTTTCTGAGAATAGAGATATCTTAAGTCACTTATGTGTTACTGTTGGATACCCTGCAGAACACAAAAGTAGAGAAACTACTACATGGAAGTACTCCTTAGCCTGTCCTACCTGTTATTACTACGGTTTAGGAACTTGAATCTCCAAACAGCACAGTAAGCACATTTCTGATGACAGGTATAAGGTGGTGTGATTAAGCTAAAAGTCCATGAATCTTGTGGACCACTTTAAATGTTCCATTATTTAATCAAGTCCTGAGTTAATGGACGGACTCCGAACAGGTTCCTTACAGCTCCATGGCTAAGGTGTGGAAACAGGTGAAAAATCTTCATCCTAAAGGAAGTGGAAGGGCAGAGAAAGTAACACGGGTCTTCACTCTCTGCTAGAGTGCACTTGTGGTGCTAGAGCAAATGCCAAGGATGAACATAGTGCCATAATATGCTGTGAGGCTATCAGGGGAGGTGAGTGCCTTTCTGTGCTGTTGTATTTCAGGATGCAATAAGCATGAGCTGGAGCACTTGACAAGGGTTCTCCACTTTCTTACTGTTGGAGTCAGCAGATGGACCTACAGGACCAAACTGAAAATGTAACAGACTCTACCCACAGGAGAAGCTAGACTACACTCCCTGTACTAACCTTCTAATGCCTTTTCACAATGATGAAATCCAATGTCTCGGAGTTTCTATGCACCCTTTGCTCCTCATGCAAACTAGATTATGGTTCCTAAGATTGTTCAGCTATTTTTTTTTTTTAGATTGAAGCGACCAGACAGCGCAGCTCTCTGGTTGTGACCTTTGTTAATGCCTTATCTGGTACAGACTATCTAGCTGCAGATTCCTTAGCTTACAATTATACGTAGGCATCAGACTGGTTTCTGACATTTTCCGTGAGCACTATCCCTGCACGGGGGTTGATGGCGTCGTTCAGATCTGCGTGGTATACATGGCGTCATCTGATCAGGAAAGATTATGTTTCCTACCCAGTAAGCATCTGTTCTTGGCATGTAGAGCTGTAGATTCACATGCTTTGCATACCCCTGCCATCTAGTGTTAGGTCAGAATGTTTGCAAGTTGATTTTCTTGAAGCAAGATTTTTGAGTCACGAAGTAAGGTGACTCCTCCTTTCGGTGATCGTGCGCATGGGCATCGACTCCATTGTTAGATTGTTTCCCCACAAGAGGGTGAGAATGGAGTGTAGTAAAGAGATGTCCATGCATATATCATGTAAATAAAGAGAACTCCAACAACTACAGGTGTGTGGGGAGGTGGGAGGGCGCATGTGAATCTACAGTTCTACATGCCAAGAACAGATGCTTACTGGGTAAGTAACATAATCCGTTCGAGGCATGTGTGTTCGAGATACACAGGCTTTGCTTAGACTATACAGCAGTGTTCTCCCAAAGAGGTGGCTAACCATTAGATGTTGCAGTTGTCTAGAAAAGTGTCTTTAGCACTGCTTGTCCTACATTGGCTTGCTGGCGTGCCAACACATCCACACAATACTGTTTAGTAAATGTGTGTGGTGTGGACCATGTTGCTGCTTTACACATATCAGCAATAGGAATATTACCTAAAAAGGCCATAAGATGCCCCTAGTGTACGAGTGGAATGTGCTCTAGGGGGTATAGATAAAGTTCTTTTAGCTTTAACACCCTGCTTCAACAGCCTCCGTATGCTTCGCAAGATCTACAGATGGATCCCCACCGGAACCAGAAGGACGGTCACCCAGGCCCTCGTCAACAGCAGGCTGGACTACGGCAACGCCCTCTACGCGGGAACCACAGCTAAACTCCAGAAGAGACTCCAACGCATACAGCACGCCTCATCCTCGACATCCCCCACCACAACCTCATCACTGCCCACCTGAGGAACCTGCACTGGCTCCTCGTCAATAAGAGGATTACCTTCGAGCTCCTCATCCACGACCACAAAGCCCTCCACGACGCCGGACCAGCATACCTCAACAAACGGCTCACTTACTACACTCCCAACCACCAGCTTCGCTCAGCTGACCTCGCCATTGCCACCGTTCCATGCATTCACCGAATGACCACCGGCGGTAGATCCTTCTCTCACCTCGCCGCCAAGACATGGAACACCCTTCCCATCCACCTATGACAGACCCAGGACCTGCTGGCCTTCAGGAGACTTCTCAAGACCTGGTTGTTCGAACAGTAGCGGCTCCCCTCCCCATCCCCCTCATCACCGTGAGACCCTCACGGGTGAGTAGCGCGCTCTACAAATGTTCGATTGATTAGCTTTAGCATAGCAAGTTTGAATGCATTTAACAATCCATCGGGAAATGCCTAATTTAGAAATAGGATTGCCTTTGTGAGGTGGAATAAATGCAACAAAAAGTTGTTTTGTTTTAAGAAATTGTTTCAATATAACACAATAAAGCTCTTCAAGTGTGTGAAGACCTCTTTATGCTACAGAATACGGTTGAGGGATGAACACAGGTAACTCAACCGATTGGTTAATGTGAAAAGCAGAAACTACTTTAGGGAGAAATTTAGGATTGGTGCGACAAACTACCCTATATTTATGAAGCTGAAAGAAGGGTTCTTCTAAAGTTAATGCCTGTAGCTCACCAACTCTCCTTAATGAAGTGATTGCAATGAGGAAGGCAACCTTCCATGAAAGGAACTGTAAAGGACATTTGTGTAAAGGCTCAAAGGGTAGACCAATGAGTCTTGTAAATACAATGTTAAGATTCCACACCAGTGCCGGGGAATTCCTGGTGGAATGACTCTTGTTAAGCCTTCCATAAAGGCCTTAATCACAGGATCTTTGAACAAGGATAAATGCGGTCTGTTTTGCAAATATGCAGCGTTTGCTGCAAGGTGCAATCTAATAGATGTATAAGCTAGATCAGATTGTTGTAGATGCAGAAGGTAACATATAATGTTTTGAACGGAAGCATCTAAAGGATTAATTTTGCTGTTATCACAATCGATAACAAAATATTTCCATTTTGCTGTATAACAATCTCTGGTGGTAGGCTTTCTTACTTCTTTTAAGATACGCATACAGTCAGGTGGCAGAGTTAAATATTCAGGAGCCAAATTGCTAAATGGAGCTCCTTTGGGTTTGGGTGCCTGATTTCTCTATGGCTCTGTGTGAGAAGGCTGGAGTTGAGATGCAGCTTTTGATGTGGAACCACTGATAATTCTAACAGTGCGGTGAACCAAGGTTGACGAGCCCATGTTGGGGCTACTAGAATCAGTGAGAGTGACGTTTGCCTGAGCTTCCGAACCAGAAACGGGAGTAGTGGGTTTGGCGGAAAAGCATAGGCAAATATCCCTGACCAATTTATCCATAGGGCATTGGAACCTGGAGGCGAAGTTAGTGCATTTTGCGTTGTTCACTGCGGCACACAGATCTATCTCTGGGAATCCCCATACTCAAAAATATGGAAGGAGAACTTGGGGATGAAGTTCCGATTTGTGTATTTGCTGTCTCCTTCTGCTGAGGTCGGCAATTGGATTGTTCACCCATGGAAGGTGTTCCAACAGTAGATACATTCTGTGATGTATTGCCCAACTCCAAATGGTCTGAGAGAGGTGAAACAGTTGGAGAGAGTGCTTCCCCCCCATCTTTGTATATAGAACATAGCTGTCATGTTGTCCATGCAGACTAAGACAACTTTGCCTTTGAGGTGAGACAAACGCTTTGAGTGCTAGAAATACTACTAAAACCTCCAGATAACTGATGTGCAGATGTTTGTGCTTGGTGTCCCAGAGACCCTGGATTGCGTAATCTTGGAGATGGACACCCCAACCTAATAGAAAGGTGTCTGCCGTTAGCACGATCTATACAATAGGGTCGATGAAGGGCCACCATTTTTATAAATGTTGTGGATTCTACCACTGCAGAGAGAGATGGAAGTGGCTGTCTACCAACATTAGATCTGTCAATTGACCCTGTGACTGATTCCACTGACGTACTAAGCATTCTTGTAGGGGACACATGTGTAGTCTTACATAAGCACTATTGCTATGCATGACGCCATCATCCCTAGCAATTGCATGAAGGTTCTGGCAGGTCATTTTTGGTTCGCCTGAAACTAAAGTAACAGAGCTTGAATATTGAGAATTCTGGCTGCATTTGGAGAGGCTAGAGCTTTTTGAGTGTCGAGCGTGGTTCCCAGTACGATTGTGTCTGTGAAGGCTGCAGGTGAGACTTTGATGCGTTTCCCATGAAGCCCAGTCTAGCGTGACCTGAGTGTGTTGTAGACACTTTTGGCATGTGCTGGCTTTGATGAGCCAGTCATTTAGGTACGGGAAGATGTGGGGCTGTAGTCTTCTGAAATGAGCTGCCACTACGGCTAGACATTTGGCGAACACTCTTTGGGGCAGTAGTTACTTCGAATGGGAGTACTTTGAATTGATAGTGTTTGCCTGCTATCACAAATCGGAGGAATTTGCGATGAGCTGGATATATGGGAATGTGAAAGTATGCGTCTTTTAAGTCCAGTGTGGACATAAAATCGCCTTGCTGCAGAAATGGAAGCACCTGTTAAATTGTTACCATATGATGATGTTCTGAGAGTATGAACTGATTTAACACTGAGATCCAAAATGGGTCTTAAGGAGCCGTCCTTTGTGGGAATGAGAATATATAGAGAATAAACCCCTGAACCTTGGTAGTGAAACGGAATTGGATCTATGGCTCCTTACTGTAAGAGGGATCACACCTCTTGAATAATTAACTGTAAGTGGTCTGACAACAGTTTGTAAGTGAGAGGTGGAATGTTTGGAGGATCGGTGGTAAGCTCCAGGCAATAGCCATGACGGATAATGTTGATCACCCATTTGTTGTTGTTATGGATTGCCAAATGGTGAGAAACTGTTGAAGTCTTTCCCCGATAGGTGTTAAGTAATCAGGGGAAAGTGTGGGTAAGTCACTGTTTGTTAGGGTAAGGGGTGTTACATGTTGAGGTGCCTCTACCCCTACCTTTGGAATTATTTCCTCTATACCCTCCTCTATAACAACCTCTAGAGGGAGAGGATTGGGTATTGCTTTTAAGTGGAACCATTTGGGTCTGAGGATGTGATTTTGGACTCTCCTCTGTAAAAGGAGCCTCTATTTGATGGGGACTGGAGCGCTCCCATGGACTTTGCCACTTCTGTATCTTTTTTTATTTTTCTAGGGATTGATCGACTACAGGACCAAACAGGTGTTCTTTGTCTTAAGGGTGTTTAAAACGGATTGTTGAACTTCCCTGAAATCCTAAGCCATGCATGCCTTCTGATGAGAATGCTGGTATTTATCTCCCTAGCAGCAGTGTCAGCAACAATAGAAGAGTTAGAAATACATTTGCCCTCCTCAACTAACTCTGTTGCTTTGTTTTTGTATTCTGGGAGATATTGGAGCAGTTGTTCCATCTCATCCCAGTGTGCTCTGTCGTACCTAGCTAGCAGGCCTTGTGTATTTGCGATGCGCCAGTAATTAGCAGCTTGAGCGGCTACACGTTTGCCTGAAGCATCTATGAGCTTAGATTCTTTATATGGGGGAGGAACATCACAAGAAGCTTGCCAATTAGCTCTTTTGCAAGCGTTGAACACTACAAGGGAGTCAAGAGGCAGCTGACCTTTAATAAAGATAGGATCGGATGGTGAAGGGTTGTATTTTTTACTGACTCTAGGAGTCAAAATGTGTGCTCGCACGGGGTCTTTGAAAATGTCATCTGCATACCTCATCATGCCCTTCAGCATTGGGAGTGTCTGACTTGCTCTGTGTGTGGCCCCAAGTGCCTCAAATAAAAAGTCCTCTTCTAACGACTCTTTATACAACGTCACTCCATGGTACTCTGCTGCTCTAGCAATGAGTTCCTGATAAGCCACATTATCATCAGGTGGGGAAGGCTTTCCAGGGTAAAGGTCTGGGTCATTGTCTAATGGAGGGTCAATGGTGTAATCCTTCCATGGGTCTATAGGTAAATGAATATCTTCCTCATCAATATCCCCCTCTTTAGGCTGTGAAAGTGGAGACCCCTGAGGTGTAATGCGTAAAGGATCTAAATGTGGAGAAGAGGGTGGAAATGGAGAGGTTGGTGGAGCAGGATAAACAGGGCTGGTAGTGACATCCTTCTTCTTTAAAGGAATCTTATTGTGAGAGTCCTGAGAAGGAAGCTTGCGTTTAACTGGAGCTTTAGCATGAATATGTCCTGTGTCAGGACTTGTATAAATCTTCTGTTGTTTGGGATGAACAATGTCTAAATTAGAGTCAGAAGGTACAAAACTGCTGTCTTCTGATTTCGGCATCGGAGGTTTTCAATGCCAAGATGGACTTTTATGAGTGGAAGGTTTCGTCTCTGAAACATGCTTTTCTTTTGGTGTGGAGCATTTTGGCTCTGAACCAGATTTAAATTTCGGAACTGGAAGGTTGCCAATCCGAAGAGGATTTTGGTCAACTCGGTGCCGAACCGGCAGGCTTGACTATCTGTTTCGATGCCGAGCCTGAAGGTGGGGGGTCGGAAACATCGTCTCGGTGCAGACCTTGGCCAGAAGGCAGAGGTGGTGCCGAAGCCTTATGAGGTTTGGGTATGGGCTTAAGGGGCAACGGGTCATTAGTACCCACAGCACCCTGCCCCGGAGGCACGTCTTCAGACTTCATGTCTATCTTGAGCTCCGAATCAAACTCTGGAACCGAGATGGCCTCTTCTTCTTCTGCCACCGACGCTTCAACTCGGACGCTCGGCACATCCTCAGACCCAAATGGTTCCACTTAAAAGCAATACCCAATCCTCTCCCTCTAGAGGTTGTTATAGAGGAGGGTATAGAGGAAATAATTCCAAAGGTAGGGGTAGAGGTACCTCAACATGTAACACCCCTTACCCTAACAAACAGTGACTTACCCACACTTTCCCCTGATTACTTAACACCTATCGGGGAAAGACTTCAACAGTTGAGCGAAACTCGGATTCTTCACTGAAGATATCCGGAGTGTGTTGAATATTCGGATGTTGCATTTCACGATGTCGAGCCCATCGATCCCGGAGAGTCTTTTTGGACCGAAACGTCGCAATTGTCTTCCTTACACTCTTTATGCGAGTCGGTGAGAGGATACTTAGCGTGGCACCGAGGAGAGAATATAAACGGATTGCGTTCCATCGACAGAAGACCGGACTGACGTGGTGAGGCCGGAAGGCTGCCCACGAAGTTTTCTATAAAAAAAATGAAGGATTCGTTGACCGAAACAATACGCGGAGAAGTGGGAAACGTGTACAAAACAATACAATCAAGGGTGAAGTGGATTGCGCACCGAGGGCAACCCGAAGAACGATTTCAAACCAGAGTGCAGCAATACAAGTTCGAACCTGATGGTGGAAAAAAACAATCTAACAATGGAGTTGATGCCCGTGCGCATTATCACTGAAAGGAAGAGTCACCTTACCTTGTGATTAGAAAGACTTCTTCGAAGAAAAACAACTTGCAAATATTCGGACCCAACACTAGATGGCAGGAGTATGCAAAGCATGTCTATCAACAGCACACAAGTCTAGAACATGACGATAGCGATGCCTACATAGGTGCCAACCAAGCACGCTGACGTTAGTTACTTTTCGCAACTTTCCATGCCAGAAGCAAGGAGCCACGAAGTACACTGACCATTGGTGTGAAAGGAGAAGGCTGTGTCCCCAGAAATCCGTTCACAGAGTGGGAAGGATGGGTGGGTCGATAAGGAATCTGCGGCTAGATAGAGTCTCTACAAGATAAGTGTTACCGAAGGTAAGTACCTTGTTCATCCGATAGAGACTTTCAGCCGCAGATTCCTTACCTTAGAACAGGTATCCAAGCAAACCTCCCCTGAGGTGGGTCTGCGGCCCAATTTCACATGAGGAAGTTTTTCAGGACCAAACAGGCAAAATGCTCATCCTTAAGGACTTGACTGTCCAGACAGTAATGTGTAGTAAACGTGTGCAAGGAAGCTCATGTTGCCGCTTGACAGATGTCCAGGACCAGAAGTCCGCATGCTAATACAGTGGTGGCAGTTTTAGCTCTGGTGGAATGAGCAAGTAAACCCTCTCAGGGTTGCTTCTTAGCCAGTGCATAGCAGATCTGCATACAGATCACGATCCATTGGGAGATGGTCTGCTTTCGCACAGCTTGACTTTTCTTCACTCCGACATACCCCACAAAGAGTTGGTCACCCACCTGGAACTCTCATGTGCGATCAAGATACAACTACAATGTTCTTTTTGGGCCTAGATGGTGAAGTCATTCCTCTTCCCTGGAGGGATGAGGCAGAGCACAAAAAGTAGGAAGAGTGATGGTTTGCCCTATGAGGAATGGAGTGACAACTTTCGGAAGAAAGGAGCTCTCGTACGAAGCAGCAGCTTGTCTGGTTGTATGTTCAGGTAAGGAGGTTTGGATGGCAAGGCCTGAAGCTCACTGACCCTCCGGGCAGATGTTACTGCAACCAGGAAGGCCGTCTTGATGGTAAGGAGCCTGAGAAGACAGTCAAGTAAGGGCTCAAACGGAAAGTGAGGACCAGATTAAGGTCCCACTGAGGCATAACAAAGGGAGGAGGAAAAATATGTTGCAAACCTTTCAAAAACCTATGTACAATAGGGGATTGGAAAAGAGAAGGTTAGTCAGGCAACTGCAGCAAAGCAGATATTGCAGAAAGATAGCCCTCAACAGTGCCCAAAGCAGAGCCCTGCTGGGCAAGGGAAAGGACAGACAGAAGAACCTGAGATAGGAGAGCAGAAAGAGGGTCAACTTGTTTCTCGGACACCATTTCACAAATCTGCTCCAATGGCAGGCATACACTGTCTTGGTGGAGGGGTGCCTGGCTGCCAGAATAACACTGCAAATGTTGGGCAGAAGGTCGAAAGCTGTCAACTGTCACTGCTCTATCTCCACACAAGAAGGCGGAGGGCAGACAGGTTTGGGTAGAGAACCCTCCACCCCTGCTGCTGCAACAGAAGATCACACCTAAGGAGCAGCCTGATCGGAGGACCGATGGCCATGCTCAACATCTCTGAATACCAAACTCCGTACCCAATTCAGCACCACAAGGATGACTTGGGCCCGGTCGTTCCTGATCTTCTTGAGGACAGTGGGCAGGAGTGGTATGGGCAGAAAGGAGTACAGGAGGTCTGAGCTCCACCCGAGATGAAATGAGTCTACAAGCGAGAGCCACCTTGGAAAGTCCTGCGCGCGGAATTGCTATCATTGCACATTCTCGTCGGTGACAAAAAGATCAAACCAAGGCTCTCCTCACTGTTGAAAGATACCTTGCTCCACCTCCAGATGGAGATGTCATTCGTGATCTGCTAGGCATCTGCAGCTCAGTTTGTCCACTCTGGCGATCAGAGTACCCCCCCAGATGTGGAACAACCACATCTGCTGTTCCAGTCATGTCCAGAGAGGCATGGCCTCGACCCCACACCAACCTGTTTGTTGCAGTACCACATGGCGGTGGTGCTGTCCAATAACACCTGCATTAGCCTTCCCTGTATGGAAGGTAGAAAGACTTTCAATGCCAACTGGACAGTTTGATGTGGAGTCTGGATTCCGCCAGAGACCAGAGTCCTCTGGTCTCCACATCTCCCAGATGGCTGCCCCATCCCAGGAGTGATGCATCTGTCACTACTGTGAGATCTGGTTGGGGAAGGGAGAGTCGTCAGTTGTGGTTCATTAACCACCACTCCAGGTCTTTTGCAGTTCCCTCTGAGATATGGACCATGTTGGAGAGATTCCCCTTATACTGGGCCCACTGGAACTTCAGAGCCCATTGGAACTTCAGGTTCCACTGCAGAGCCCTCATATGCCAAAGGGCATGTGTCACCAGCAGGATGCAGGAGTGCAGGAGGCTACGAGGCCCAGCAGCCTCCGAGTCAGTCTCACCGACAGCCAGGACAGAGGCTGAAGCATCAGTATCATAGCCTGATTATCCTTGACTCGAAGTTCAGGAGGTTGGGCCTGAAACTACATGGTGTCCAGAACAGCTCCGATGAACGGGCGTGTCTGAGAGGGAGTCCGATGTCACTTCAGCACATTGATAGTGAACCCCAGTAAATGCAGGAGGTCCACCGTAGTCAGGATGAATGAGATGACTGCCTGGGGTGAGCTTGCGTTCAATAGCCAGTCGTCGAGATAGGGGGACACTGGCACCCATGATCTCCGCAGATGAGCTGCCCCCATCGCCATAACCTTGGTGAACACCAGAGGGCCGCTGGTGAGGCTAAAGGAGCGCACAGTGAACTGAAATTCTTTGTGGCCCACCCCAAACCACAGGTAACACCTGTGGGCAGGCAGCACTGGAATGTGGCAATACACGCCCTGCAAGTCCAACACTACCATTCAGTATCCTGGGTAGACAGGATCTGAGCAAGAGTGAGCATTTTGAACTTCTTCTTGCGGAAAAAGTTAAGAGTGCAGGTCTTGAATAGGAAAACGGCATCCGTTCTTCTTGTGCACCAGTAAATAGTGAGAATAACAACGACGGCACTCTCTCTATGGCTGCTTTGGCTAAAAGAGCCGTCACTTCCTGGTGGAGAAGAAATAGGTGGTCCTCTGTGAGCCTGTCAAAGGTAGGTGGAATGGAAGAGTAGTTTCGAGGGGGAGGGAGTAACCCCTTCGGAAAATCTGCAAACCCCACCTGTCCGATGGTATGGCCTTCAGTGGGAGGGTGATGGTGAACCCTGCCAACCACTGGGTGCCTATGACGGTAAGCAGCAGACTAGGTGGGTTTGGAGGCGGCATTTACAGGGAGTTGGTGGACTTACCAAACCGCTGGTCCCCCCCCTCCCCGGTGGCGGTAGGAACTGTATCCACAACCACGCAGAGGCTAGAACGATTGCATGCCGCAGTATCTGGGGGAGTAAAGACGTAGCTTTATGACCCCTCCTTGGCCACGAATGGTGGATTTAGGGTTATGAGGGGCCATAGAAAGGCCCAAGGGCCTGCCCATAGACCTGCGGTCCTTAAAGCGATCCAGCGCCGAATCTGCCTCATCTCCAAAAGGATGGGAGTCATCAAATGGCATGTCCATGAGCGAGGACTGGCCATCCACAGAAAAGCCAGTAGTCCTCAACCAGGCGAAGGGTCTCCGGGCAACTGTGGACAAAACCTCTCTGCCTTGTGAGGGAGCTATCCTGGCTGATGGGGGGTGAAACCCTGAAACCGGTCTTGTATTGTTCATCCTGATTTGATAACAAAATGTCTAGTTTGATTGCTTTGATATGAATAAAAATAAGAACGCAATTTTTTCTTATGTTCTGTGATTCATTTGAATGTATACCATTTGACCTAATTTCTGTACCTTCATTAACTGTATACCCTATGATCGGAATCCTGCTAGGCGCATGTTGTGACTCGTTAGAGCACTCTATAGAGATGAGTTTTTCCATCATTTGTAGTATTTTGCTGACAGGATAATTCTTTTCTTCTAGTGAGTTGGTGGTGCTTAGTCCACAGTGAATGGTGAACTTGGCTGCATCACTCCCATCGGTAACATATTGGGGGAGCATGTCCGGTACCTTAACCAGGACCGTTCGCAGCACCTGCGCAACGGTGTCCCACAGAGATTGCGATTAGCGGCCCAAAAGACATGCAGCGTTCACTGTTCGCAATGCCAGGCTAGTGGAATTAAACATTTTCTTATACAAGCTGTCTAGCCTCTTGGATTCCTGATCCGGCAGTGCAGTTGGGAATGCACCCGGATTTACATGAGATGTGGAAGCCTGAACCACCAAGCTCTCTGGAGTCGGGTGAGGAAGTTTGGGTCCCCTGGAGCAGGGTGAGGCGACAGGCAATTGTCCTGTTCACAGGAGCCCCAGTGCTGGGTTTTGGATAACATCCAAAGCAGGATGTCAGCAAATGCTTCATTGAAAGGGAGAAATGGTTTTGATGGGGACACTCACGGCTGAAGTACTTCCATCATGACACTAGTCTTCACTGCATCCTAGGGCAAGCTAAGGTCCAAGAGCTTAGCTGCCCTCCACACAACCATTGCGAAGGAAGCTCCTACCTCTGTGGCCACGTATCCTGTCCACTGACTTCACCCGGATGCTCACACAAGTCCATTTGTTCTTTTTAAGGCTGGTATTCTTCAGGGTCCAGCGATCCCTCCCTCAAGACCTTTGGATGCATAGAGCGGCAGTAGGGACAGGCCCGCTCGAGGCACCAGAGGCATTCAAGGTGTGGGTCCATTACAGACATCTGTAGGTCAAAGGCGCCACAGGGATTTAAGCTGGTCTTTTTTATGACATTACTGCCACACCAGGAGGTAAGCTTCAAAAATACTTTGACAAAACGTTGAAAAAAACCTAGTCAAAAAATGACTAAGATGTAGCTCTTTCCGGATCTCTGCAATCTGACACGCAAAGAAAAGAACTGAAGACAGGTGCCTGGGTGGTGCCACCTACCAGTGCGCAGGGGTACTGCTCAAGAAACATTTCTGGATCCAGTCTGACGACTGAGGATACTTCTCAGGTGAGGAACCTGTGGCTAGAAGTCTCTATCAGATAAACATTGGGGGCTTACAAAGAAAATGTAGTCTGCCCATTGCTTACCTTTAGGTTGGCAACTGTCACTCATTTGCCTGCTTTTTACTTGATATAAGAGAGAGGAAAATGTAGAGAAACTGCACAAAAATACACGCACACAAAGACAGAGACATCTTCAGTTTCTGATCACTGTGCATAAATGTAACATTTTACTTACAGGTGGGTTAATCTCATATAGCTCCTTGTTTTTAGCAATTGTATCGTTGATTTTTTTCTGCATGTGAGAAATGTGCTGTTCATAAGAGCCATCATTTGGAGTCTTGCCAGCTATTTGGATACCACCAGGAGCCGGCAACGCAGTTAAATATACAGCTGTAGCAGACTAAAATAAAAATAAAAAATAAACACTCCATTAACATTAGGCAAGTGAAAAGTATTAATAACATGATCAAGTAGCATGTACCAACGTCATTTCTGTCAACATCCCTAAATCTTTAGAATTCTAACCTTCTGTCTGCCTGTTAACCTCGGTAACCCTCTTTCAGGTGGCTAATCCAAGTGCAGATTCCTCATCTTTTGAATCCTTCTAGTTGCCAAAGTACACTTGGAAGCATTGCAAAAGCTCATGCGCACAACGAGGTTGCAAAATGTAATGACACGGAGCCGCATATGGGTGCCACCCATGAGCACTGATTTCAGAATATCACTATTTTCACACCCTTAGATGCAGAGCAACTGAGAGATGACAACGTGTCAAATCTAAATTGGAACTTTTTAACACCAAAAGTAAATTCAACAGACTGGGGAGTAGGATGGCCAATGAGGATTACAAGGTTAGAGTACCCACCCAAAAGAGTGCTACCAAAGCACTTCCTGTAGACCGGAGATTCGATAAATAATGCCTGGGGAATGAGTGGACGATGCACATGTAGCAGTCTGGCAGATATCCAGAATAGGAACCCTCCCCCAGCAAGGCTGTAGTGGCAGCTTTGGCCCTGGTGGATACATAGGATGATTCATCTAGACAAGGTTCACTTTTGGACTGACTCCCCTTTTTTCATATCTGCTAACTCAATGAAAGGTTTGTTTTACAGACTGTGCTCCCAAGTTGCTATTAATACAGAAACTAAAAGCCCACTTGTGATACAACATTTGCAGCCTCTAATCCTGCTCCTGAGAAGGATGTGTTGAAAAGAAAAGTGCAGGGAGTGACAGACTGCCCCACATGGAAGGTCGACACCACTGTCAAAGAAAGGATGCCCAAGTGCAAAGCACCAATTTGTCAGGTAAGGGATGTGATGTATTGCAGACGCACAAATAGTTCCTGAAGCCCACTGATGCTACATGAAGGGACAATGTTAATAAGGAATACAGCCTTAAGAATCAATGACCATAGGGCAAAGCTGCGCAGGGGCTCAAAGGATGCATACATCAAAAAAACTTGAGAACTAAATTAAGGTCTTGCTGTGACATAACAAATAAAGAACAGGGGGAAACATAAGTAAGCCCTTACAAAACACAAATCACAACTGGTGATCGGAACAAACAGGACTGATCAGGCAAACACAGAAAGGCCAACAGAGCTGAAAGGAAGCCCTTGACCGTGACTAAAGCAAGACCTTCCCAGAAGATAGACATAACAAACAGGAGTACATCAGTAAACTTCACCTGAAGAAGGCAAATCTGCTTGTTCTCACATTAGGCTGTGAAAGTTTGAGTGCAGAACCAACTTCAGCTGTTTGAATAACAGGTCCTACCAAGAGGAATTTGCAAGCTTTTGGGATCTGAAACAATTAAAGATTGACAGAGAACATAGATGCTGTACACTAATAACGAATGAGCTTGTCTCTAAGATTCAGAGGGCCTTTCTGACAAAAATCCATAGGGGTTATGACTAAGAACTTAAAGTGGATACACTGTTCCATTGGCAGTCAGTGTAGACTTTTCAAAAAAGAACTAGATTGTCGACAAAAGATATCCAACGTTTGCCTAGCTGCACAGTTTTGAACCACCTGCAGCTTATGAATCAAGTAGAACGGCAGACCCAATTACAGACCATTGACATATCCAATGAGTGCACATTGCGTCTAGGACCAGAAGTAGCATTTTCTTCAGGGATTTCAATTCAGCTGGCCACCACTATCTCAGATTTGTATCGGAGTTCAGCTTTAATAAGCTCTTTTTCATCCAGTCTGATACAACTTGCAAACACACTTTAAATGTATCTAGAATGCCTCCATTCATCTGCTGAAAGAAGAGCATCAATTGGATTTCACCTGCATATGATACCACATTGAGATCCCCACAACTTCACAATCTTTCCAAACTATGCCATACACATATTAAACTGTGTAGGGCTCCAAGCAGAGCCCTGAGGGACACCATGTCTCACTGGTATAGAGGTTAGGATGAGGAGATGGAGATTGACAGCCTGGAATCTGTCTGATATTAAAGACTGACACCATTATTGTGCTAGGCCTTGAACCTCTATAGTCCCTAACCACTCCAATAGGATGGGAAGGGCCATAGTGTCAGAGGTCCAGTAGGAACTCCACCACAGAATGACCCTGCTTAAGATACATTTTGATGAATTTAGCCACTTCCAGGAAAGAAGATTCTGCGCTGAAACCAGTACGAAAGCCAGACTGAGTCCTATAGAGTAAGTGGTTAGCATCCATAAAGAAAATGCTACCTACCCAGTATGCATCTGTTCTTGGCATGTAGAGCTGTAGAATCTCATGCTTATGCATAGATCGCCATCTAGTGTTGGGTCTGAATGTTTGCACTTTGTTTTTCTTTGAAGAAGTCTTCCTAGTCACGAGGTAGGTGACTCCTCCTTTAGGTGATAGTGCGCATGGTCATCGACTCCATCTTCAGATTGTTTTCCGCAGAGGGTGAGAGAATGAAGTAGTAGTAAAGAATAGAGATGTCCATGCGTATGTATGTATGTATAGTAACAAGAGAACTACAGCAGCAACAGGTACCCGGGGAGGTGGTTGGGGGCATTAGATTCCACAGCTCTACATGCCAAGAACAGATGCATACTGGGTAAGTAGCATTTTCCGTTCAGGGCATGTGAGCTGTAGATAACATGCTTATGCATAGACTATACAGCAGTCTCCCCTAAGCGGTGGCTATCCTGTAACTGATGGAGTTGTTTGAAATAGCGTTTTAAGTACTGCTTGGCCCACATTAGCTTGTTGTCTGGCTAACACATCTACACAATAGTGCTTGGTGAATGTGTGTGGTGCGGACCATGTTGCAGCTTTGCAGATGTCAGTAATAGTGATGTTCCTTAAGAAGGCCATAGTAGCCCCTAGCTTACGAGTGGAATGTGATCTGGGGGGTACCGTTCGAGTCCTTTTGGATTTTGCATAGCAAATCTGGATATATTTAACGATCCACCTAGCAATACCTGAGTTGGATATAGGATTGCCCTTGTGAGGTGGTGCAAAAGCGACAAAAAGTTGTTTGGTCTTACGAAAAGATTTTATTCTTTCGGTGTAATACAACAGTGCTCTTCTAACATCTAAGGTGTGTAGAGCTTGTTCTGAAAAAGAGTCAGGTTGAGGGAAGAAAACAGGTAATTCAACCAACTGATTTATGTGAAGTGCAGATACTACCTTAGGTAGGAATTTGGGATTGGTACGAAGGACCACTTTATCTTCGTGTAGCAGGAAAAAAGGTTCTTCTATGGTTAGTGCCTGAAGTTCACCCACTCTCCTTAATGAAGTGATTGCAATGAGGAAAGCTGTTTTCCATGTGAGGAACTGTAGTTCACATTTGTACATGGGTTGAAACAGTGGGCCCATTAACCTTGTGAGGACTATTTTAAGATTCCACACTGGGGCAGGTGAAATTCTTGGTGGTATATCTCTTTTCAGTCCTTCCATGAATGCTTTGATTACAGGCACTCTAAAGAGCGATACATGTTGCCTATTTTGACGATAGGCTGCAATTGCAGCTAGATGCTGTCTGGTGGATGTATAGTCCAAAGATGACTGCTGCAAATGTAACAGGTCACAGATAATGTTCTGTATGGAAGCATCAAGAGGGTTGATGTTATTGCTATTGTAATAGATAACAAATAGCTTTCATTTGGATGCGTAGCAAGCTCTTGTGGTAGGCTTTCTGGCTTCCTTAATAATGTTCATACAGTCTGGTGGAAGGTTCAGATAACCAAACTCTATGACTTCAGGAGCCAGATCGCGAGGTTCAATTGTTTGGGATCTGGGTGTTTGATTTCTCCATGGCTCTGTGTGAGGAGACTGGGAGTTAAATGTAATCTTTGATGTGGTACCAGAGAGAGTTCCAACAGGGTTGTGAACCAGGGTTGACGTGCCCATGTTGGAGCTACCAGGATTAGTAGGAGAGTTGTTTTCCTGAGTTTCCGAACCACTCATGGAATGAGTGGGAGAGGCGGAAAAGAAAAGCAAATATCCCTGACCAGTCCATCCGTAGAGCATTGCCCTTGGATAACTGGTGTGTAAACCTGGAGGCGAAGCTTTGGCATTTTGTGTTTTCGGGTGTTGCAAACAGAACTATGTGAGGGACTCCTCAAGCTTGGAAGTATGGGTGGAGAACTTGAGGATGAAGTTCCCATTTTTGTATTTGATGCCTCTGGGGAGATTCGCAATCTGGTTGTTGACTCATGTAAGGTGTTCCACTAGGAGATAGAAGTTGTGGTGATTGGCCCACTTCCAGATGTCGTGGGCTAAGTGGGACAGTTGGAGAGAGTGTGTCACCTCCTGTTTCTGTATGTAATACATAGCTGTCATGTTGTTGATTCGAACGAAGACAGCTTTGCCAGATAGGTGATCTTGAAAGGAGTTGAGAGCTAGAAAAATTGCCATGAGCTCTAAATGATTGATGTGGAGGGACTTTTGGTGGTCACTCCACAGCCCTTGCACTGTGTGTTGCTGCAGATGAGCTCCCCAGCCAGTAAGGGACGCGTCCGCTGTTAATACTGTGTGTGGTACCAGGTCTATGAATGGCCGTCATTTTGACAAATTTTGGGTTTTCCGCCACTGCAGAGAGCGATGAGTATGGGCGCTTACCAACATTAGATAGGTTAATTGACCGTGTGACTGGTTCCACTGACTGGCTAAGCATTCTTGAAGTGGGCGCATGTGCAGCCTGGCATGGAGAACGTTCATGATGCAAGACGCCATCATTCCCAACAGCTGCATAAAAACTTGAGCTGGAAGTGACTGACTGGCTTGAAACTGGAGAATTAATGCCTGAATGTTTCGAATTCTGTCTGCGTTGGGAAACGCCAGAGCCCTCTGAGTATCCAAAGTGGCTCCTAGATAGTTCTGAGTTTTAGCTGGCTGAAGATGTGATTTTAGCACTTTGACTGTAACCACCAGTTGGTGAAGCAACATAATGGTTGCGGAAGTATGCTTGCGGCAATGTTGATACGTGGCGGCTTTGATGAGCCAATCGTCCAGGTATGGGAAGACATGAATGCTTTGTCTTCTTAGATGCTCAGCTACTACAACCAGACACTTTGTGAAAACTCTGGGGGCAGTGGTGACTCCGAATGGGAGTACCTTGAATTGGTAATGTTCACCTGCCACCACAAACTTGAGAAATTTGAGGTGAGCCAGGTGGATTGGAATGTTAAAGTAGGCGTCCTTTAAGTCTAGAGTAGACAGAAAGTCACCCATTTGCAAAAGAGGCAGTATCTGTTGAAGTGTTACCATGTGGAAATGGTCTGACTGTATGTAAGAATGTCGTTCTCGGAGATCTAATATTGGTCAGAGAGAGACGTCCTTTTTGGAAATTAGGAAGTAAAAGAAATATACTCCCGACCCTTGATTTTGTGGTGGTACGGGCTCTATAGCTTGTTTTAGTAGTAGGGATTCTACCTCTTTTTGAGGAGATGTAGGTGATCCAGTGAAAGCTTGTGTGGCTTTGGGGGAATGTTTGGAGGAGTGTTGATAAACCCTAGGCAGTAAACAGAATGCATAATTTGTAGAACTCACTTGTCTGTTGTTATCGACTGGCTCTTTGGTAGGAATTGTGACAGTCTTCCCCCCACTGGTGTTAAGTGGTCGGGGGAACTATGGGCAAGTCACTGCTTTGTATTGCAGGGTGAGGTATGAGTGGTGAAACCTCTACCTCTGCCTTTTCCGTTGTTTCCTCTATACCCCCCCTCTGAAGTAGGTTTTGGAACCAGAGGGTTGGTTATTGCCCTTATAGGTGGATGTAGTTTCCGAGGACGTATTTTTGGACCCTGTCCGATAGAAAGAGCACCGCAAGGAACCACGGCCTGGTGTAGACTGAAGGGTGCCCATAGATTTAGCCACTTCAGTATCTTTTTTCATCTTCAAGTGAAGAGTCTACCACCAGTCCAAAAAGGTGTTCTTTATCAAAAGGTGTGTTCAAAATGGAGGTTTGAACCCTGATATACGTAGCCAGGTGTGTCTTCTCAAAAGGACAGTAGCGTTCACCATACTGGCAGATGTGTCAGCAGCATCTAGGGAGCACCTAATTTGATTGTTTGAAATTAATTGTCCCTCACGTACCAGGTCTTGCGCTTTAGATTTGTGTTCTTGGGGTAGAAATTGGATGAGTTGTTCCACTTCATCCCAATGCGCATGGTCATTCATATCTGGCTAGCAATGCTTGTGTGTTAGATATGCGCCAGAAATTAGCTGCCTGGGAGGCTACCCTTTTCCCTGAAGCATCAAGGAGCTTTGACTCCTTATCTGGGGGTGGAGCGTCTCCAGTAGTTTGGGAGTTTGCCCTTTTGAGTGCATTGGAAACAACTTAACAGGTCCAAGGGTTATTATCCCCTCATGTAGACTGGATCAGATGGTGCAGGTTTGTATTTTTTATCCACTCTAGGGGTAAGGATATGTGCCCCGACAGGATCCTTAAATATTTCATTGACGTGCCTGGTCATCCCCTTGAGCAATGGCAGCATAACAGTTGATTTCTGTGTGCTGTTCAATGTTTCAAGGGATTCCTTATGGAGCTAGACCCCTTGGTAATTGGCAGCCCTGCCTAGCAATTCAATATAGCCTACACTGTCGTCTGGTGGAGAGGGCAAGGTAGGATAAAGGTCAGGATCATTGTCTAAAGGCAAGTCAGTGTTGTTGTCATCCCACTCCTCTGTAGGTCCTGGCTGATCATCATCATTGTTATCATCCCTATCCTCATCACCCTGATTGTCAGGTGTACGTGGTGGTGAGTGCTCAGGTGAAGTTGGCACAGGTAGAGCCTGAGGCAAAGGTGTTGATGGAAGAGGAGGAGGGTAAGGTGTTTGTTCCAATATTTCTCTTCTTCAATGGAATATTACATTCCTCTTTAGAGTCACCTTAGTGGTAATGTGTCCAGTTTTTGGATGTATGACCAAAATGTTCTATTTTGGGTCCGGTTTTTCGAGCGGATCACCAAAAGTATGCTTTTTAGGTGACTTTGGTGTTTCGGCCTTTGCTTCCGATGGTTTGGGGGTTGTTATTTTCGGATCCAAGGTGGTTTTCGGTGCCGAGTGGTGATGGTCGCAGCCGGACTTTGTCTTCGACCCCGAAGGCTTTGGCTCGGTGCCCGACTTGGAATGGGGTTTTCTGAGCCGGAAGACTTTTTGGTAGGCTTTGGTGCCATGCCAGAAGGCGGGTCGTCGGAAGCGCGGTCTTGGTGCCGACCGGGGCCCGAGGGCGCGGGTTGGTCCGGAGCCTTATTTTTGGGTTGACTTGGGAGTCGGGGTGAGTTAGGGACTGTACTTACAGTACATTGTCCATGCAGGATGTCTAAATCCAGGTCGGAGCCATCGTCGGAAAGGGAGATCTGTTCCTGTTTCTCCTCGGCTCTGATAGCGTCGCTGGCTTCTTCATCCACTTCAGGTTCGAAAAGGTCCGGAATGGAGCCTGTGTGTTGGCTCTCCATGCCGCGTCATCAAGCCCGACGGTCGCAAAGTGTCTTTTTGGAATGGAAAGCTCGGCACGGGTCGCAGTCCTGTTCACTGTGTTCCGGTGAAAAACACAGGTTGCACATTTCGTGTGAGTCGGTGCACGGGTATTTCACATGGCACAGAGGACAGAATTTAAAGGGAGTTCGTTCCATCGACTGCGAGTCGAACCAGGGGCTAGGTCCGAAATAGGGTTTTTATCAATAAATACAACACGCGAAGAATGGGGAATGCGATAGGAAACAATACCGTTGAGGGTGAGTGTTCTACGCAGCGAGAGAAACCGAAGGATCAGCGTCGAACCGGAGCGCAGCGAGTAACATCCGAACCCGATGGTGGAAAAAAAAACAATCTGAAGATGGAGTCAATGAGCATGCGCACTATCTCCTAAAGGAGGAGTCACCTACCTCGTGACTAGGAAGACTACTTCGAAGAAAAACAATATGCAAACATACAGACCCAACAATAGATGGCGATCTATGCATAAGCATGTGATTTACAGCTCACATGCCTCGAACACCGTTATACCAGCATGTTAATCAGCTACTCTAGTATTTTAAAGGGGCTGGGAAGAGAGATATGGGCCTAAAATTGGAATGGTGAATTGGTAATGGTCCATCCGAACCATGAACTGGAGGCAACGCCTGTGGGACTTCAAGATGAGCATATGAAAGTATGCATCCCGCAAGTCTACGAGCTCCATTCGGTCTCAGTGATCAAGGGCCGAAAGAAGCCAGGCCAGCTGCAGCATTTTGAGCATTTAGGGACCTGATGTCTAAGACAGGCCTTCACACCCCCTATCCTTTTATGCGTCAGAGCCGGAGTCACCACCAGCACCTACGGCAAAGTAGTCGAGGCATGGCCTGGTGCTAGAAGAGGGCCAGAGAAGATCTGACAGTGCCAGAGAAGGATCCACATCAGTGGAGTGCCACCCTTAGCCCCCAACCGATACATGGGGCCCAAAGGCACACCAGCAGCAATCTAACCACTCTAAACATCTGCAGAATGACCTTGTTAAAGATTTCAAATTGCGCTGAATCGAAAACTTGGGGCACATAAGCTCCAGATCCAGGATGCACCTGGAGTCGGGGCTTTGGCATACCTGCTGCGTGACCTTTCCCTAGAACAAGAGCTTCAGGAAATGCTGAAACCCCACTTGGACTTCTTATGCTTCCGCAGAAACTTCTCTCTTGATTTCATTTTAGACTAATGTAAAGAAGATGAATAACAGGACAGGGGACCGTAAGAGGCCCTGTATTGTGAACAAGACTAGACTTCCTTCTTCTTACATTCCAAGATGTTGTTTTTAACCCAACACTCTCTGATGGCCTAGAGATGTATCCGGGAGCATCTGTCATATAATTTCGAATTATGTTTGGAGCAAAGGCACCAAAGATAGACACCGAGGGGTCTGTGATAACATATGTCTGCAGCAGTTGAGGCATGGCTTGAAGCCTGTAGTCTTCAATGAGACATTTCCTTAGCACGCAATTTTTCTGAATTTGGGAAAATAGGTATAAACCAACTCAAGTTCCAGAGCTTCAGATTCACATCAAAGAGTAAAATGAAAAACTGAAGTAAGTGTGCATCGGAGGCCCTTATGTGGCTCTGTGTCCTTACATCCAGAGGTGCTGCAGCCGATGCTCCAACTGCTGGTGTGCAGGAGCAGTTGCGAAGTTTACAGATCGTGTCATTCACATGGAAGGATTCAAAAGATGAGGATTTCGCGGTTAAAAGCATTCACCAGAAATACAATATGATAAAGATAGTGATTCTTAAACACAATGGTTGTTTTACAGACTCGCTTCTAATGGGAACAGATAATTAACAGAAATGTGTGTGGAAGGGGCGAGTCCAAGGGCAGTATATTATGGGAAAATAGAAAATAAAGAAATTACTTCAAATTAAGCTTGGGTGTTTTAGGCTGTCAGTCACCTTTTAGAACTAGTGGGATGCAATCAAAAGTCTCATCAATTAATTCACAAGGTAATTATCTGATTAACCTTTAAAGGAACAAGATCGCCAAGCATTATTCAACACCTCTGGCGCTGCCTTCCAATACAAAAAAAAAATAGAAAAAATAAATGTAATCGGTCCATCAAAGCATAAACAGAAGTTAGAATTTATTTTCATTACAGATGACAAGTCACTGAAATACGTGAATTTCATTCTGCATCTTCTAGTCACTAATTTTTAGTTACAATAAGTACCCATTTTGATGAGATAATGGTTTATGTGTTTTATCAACGTAAATTGTTATTTAATTACTATTCCGCAAAGTGAACATTGGTCATACCTCAGTTAATGTCAAAAAGTACCTTTTTCTAAAAGATCCATCCTCTGAAAAAATAAACATGTGAAAAAGAAAAAAAGTTTCAATCAGAAAGGATGTATAGATTAATTAGTAACTTACAGCCAAACCCATCAGCATAGTTTCACCGACTGTGATTTGAACCCGCAGGCCAAACAGAGCATTCATGCCTTTTAGCTTCAATTTATTCATTAGCTGCGTGTGTAGCTCGTACTCCATAAAAGGAAGTAGGTTGCTGATGGCTGTGGCATTTGCTTCTGCTTGTGCTTTCTTTTTCAAGCGACATAATCTATTGAGTGAAAAAAAAATTGTTAGAAAACTCCCATCCTTCATCCTATTGCGACTCCACGGCTATAAAATCACACAACAAAACTATCATTTAAATAAAGCACAAGCAATTATTATAGGGTAATAGTTAAACGGCATAGCAGCCAGTCAAGCAATAAATATAAATAAAAAGAGAACAAGATGACAGTGGTAAGTAAAATGATTGCACATCACGATAAAGTTAAGGTTGGTACATAGAATAAAAAAAAGTCCTGTGTGCTCAAATGGATGCACACTATGCCATCAAAGTAGTGTATACAAATATATATAGAAACAGCGTTTCCATACAGAAACAAATTTACATAATCCAGAGCCTGTTACAATTTAGTAGGTAATTTCCTGACTTCTTTCATTTTTATATAAAACATTTTTTATGGTGATTACTCTTTCTCCTTTTGGTTTCCAATCACTGCACTCTATGGTTGTTTTATTTCTAAGGTTTGATTTCAGAAGATATTACATGGTGTGGCTCAAACCTTCTTACCGTTTCTTTACTTTAAGTAAGTGTTTGATCACAACACTATGCATGATCACTATTACTCTTCACTTGTGTCTAAGAATATCATGTTCTAACACATGCCTCTCTTTGCACACTTTTCATGATACATTTTAGTACACACTTTCTGAACAAAATGTATGTATATAAGGAATTTCTACAAATATGTAAGGTATGTATTTTAAATTAACAGCCTTGAAAAAGTCGTCATCACCATTTTTTCCTTGACCTGCGGGTCAATAAAATTCTTGGATTGGATCAATTTGTGAATAAAAATTGGTCTGTGAAATAAGACAGATCGAATTTGACTGTATTTTGTGTAGTGCTCTGGATTATATAAAGCAATACATGTAGCCATGAATACGGTGGCTTCGCAGTGTGAGGACTGAAGGACTAGACACACACGTTGTCTGCCCATTCAAAACAGAGAACCCAACTACTGTATGGGGAAGAAAATACAGAACTTCTACCTGTATTTAAATAACATTTTATTGTACCTGGGTTGATTCAAGAACCAATATAATCGACAAGAACCTACAAACTCAATATCAACATTTACATTTTTATGAAAATAATCATAACGTACTTAGTTGTGCACATAATTTAGCACTTCAAAAGAGAAGTAGTGCAATTCATTAATTTACAAAACACACATATCCAATGCATTGAGTTAGGTGCCAATATCCCACTAAACTAGTTTACAGTACTGTAACCGCCTAAGAGGCCTTTTTATTAAGGCTGTGATGATAAAGTAGAGATTTGGGAAATTTACGTAATTTGCTTTTGCATTAGGATGCGAAATCACAGGAAAATTATGTGAAATTACACAATTATGCAAAATGCTAATCCATCACTTATCACTATATTTCTGTGTAAAATGCTCCTTCACATTACATTTTGACGCAATGGCATGATTTAGTCTGGGGCTTAGTAAACTGGACCATGTTACGGAAATCACAGTGAAACCATATCTTAAATTTAGCTTAGGTGTGGCTTAATCAAAGAACAGTAGCAACAACAAGGCAAAAGCAATTAACTCCAGAACAATCAGCTTTAGAACAATAGGCCTATTCATAAAATATGAGTTAGGATAAAGTCCAACCGATGACTCATTCCGTTTGACTTTATCTTACCTCATAGGCAAAAATACCTTTTTTGTCCTACCACAAAGATGGTGGACAATGAAAAAGAGCTTAACAATTCATTAATCTTATGGACTAGGCTGCAAGTCAAACCAGACAAGTTATTGCCTTGCAGTTGATTTCAGTGGCCCTCTCTGTAAATAGAGGCCGGCATCTGGATATCATCATGGGTGACAAATAGTGCTCTACAAACCTACTGATTGAAAACTGATTGTTTAGTGTAATCAAGGTGGAGTGGGCTGGCGTTCAAATAATGTTGTTCATCGAATTGCTATGGTAAATTATACCTTAGAGTTTTACTATCGCAATCACTTTTCACAGCATGCATCCAGGTTGAAGTCTTCCTTAACAGCGTCACGAGTTGCTAACAGAAGGTATTATAAATGGGTAGAGGTAAGGAGGGCGATGGTATGTTCGGAGAGTGGAGCGGATATGCACAGAGTGTACACCTAAGGGAAGCGTATCAAAAACAAGCATTGGCAAAGCCAATAGCTCTCACCTATGCAAGATTTATTGGCTTTGCGAATATTTTATAGCCATGTTGTCCACCAGCATGCCTGCTGATCAACATGGCTAAATGTTAGTGGGGTAAAGGGGAGCAGGGTGTCGTAAAGTGGAGTGGAGTGTTATGGAGTGGCATAGTGTAGAGTTGAGTGGTGTGAGTATCATGGAGTGGTATAGTGTCATGGAGTGTTGTCTCGTGCAGTGATTAGAGTGTCAAAGTGAAAGGGCGTAGAGTGCAGTAGAGTTAAGTGACAGAGTGGAAAGGAGTAGAGCGTCAGAAGAGAGTAGTGTGTCATGGAGTGGTGTAGAGCCAAGTAAAGTGCTGTAGAGGGTGTTGCATAGAGTCGAGTGGCATGCTGTAGAGTGCAGTAGTGTGTCGTAAAGTAGAGTAGAGTGCGGTAAAGTGGTATGAAGTGGCTTAGAGGGAGTTGCGTGGAGAGTCGCAGTGGCTCAGAGGGGAGCAGAATGTTGTGGAGTAGAGTATCAGAATGGAATAGAGTTTAATGGAGGAGTCTCAGAGTGTAGTGTCGTAGACTGTAGTGTCAGAGTGTAGTGGCGTACAGTGCAGTGGCTTACAGTGTAGGGGCAGTAGAGCGGAGTACAGTGCAGTGGTGTAGAGTGGTGCAGAGTAGATTGCAGTGGCGCTGAACGGTGTGGCGCATAGTAGATTGTTTCAGAGTAGAGTGAAGTGGCGTGGTGCACTGTAGTGTGCAGAGGAGTTAAGTGGCGTAGAGTGCAATGGCATAGAGTGCATCTGCATAGAGTGCATTAGTGCAGAGAAGAGTGGTGTAGAGTACAGCTGAGCAGAGTAGAATAGAGTTGTGTAGAGTGCAATGACGTAGAGCACAATAGAGTATTGCAGAGTATAGTGGTGTACAGTGCAGTGGTGCAGAGTAGTTGGCGTAGAGTGCACTGGCTTTGAGTAAGGCGGTGTAGGGACAGATAAGTTCCTAGTTCTCTTCCAGGGGATTTCCTCATTAAAGTTATAAGCACTGAGTGTTGCCGCCCATGCGGGGGGAACCCCGGAATACACAAAATATATATATATAAAAGTATATTATCTACTGGCGGTCGCCAGTAGATAGTTATAGTTAGGACCGTGTTTCCATAGGAAATCTGAAAATTCTATTTAGAATAACTTTGGCGCCGGTTGACGAATCCTCGCGAAATTTTCAAAACTAATGGGGCGCTCCGCTCAGCTCCTACCCTGAAAGTCTCGGGGTGATTCGTCAAGGGGGGGCCGAGAAAAAAGGGGGTCCCAAAACGCGTTTTCCCCATCGACTAAAGGTCCATGTTTTCCATAGGACCTTTAGTCGAAGGTACAGCCTGAACGGCTGAACAGAATTACTTGAAATTTGGCAGAGAGGTAGTCCTCAGGTCAGGGAAGTGCCTTTTGCAGGTCTGGTGTCAATCTGTTAAGTATTTCCTGAGAAAATAGCATTTAAAAGCATATAAATATCTATACGCGCGCACCGTGCGCGCACAGTGCGCGCGCGAGCGAAATTCTGATTGGTTGATAGATGTCAGTAAACATTCGAATCGGTCGAAATCAGGAAGTGTCGGCCGCCATTTTGTCTGTCGCACTGAAATTAAAGGTGGAAAAAAGGTGGAAAATGTGAAAAGGGGGCAGGGAAGAGAGTTCCTGACCCCCTAGCGTTTGGCAGGGGGTCACAGAAGGAACCCCAAGGGTAAAAAAAACATTGTAATCTTTTTGAAAAAAAGTGCGGGTGAAAAAACCTTGAATTCTTTTTTAAAATTAATAAATACATAACTTAGCATTTAAAAAACCATACAAATTCACTTAATATATATATTCACTTAAAAAACCATAGGTTTCACACACGTTATAGTTAGGAATTAGCATTTAAAAAACCTTGCAAATTCACTTAAAAAACCATAGGTTTCACACAGGTTATAGTTAGGTGGACATTTCACTCGTAAAAAACCAATGAAATTCCCCCGTTATAGTTAGTTCAGATAACTATAACTCGCGCGACCGCCACTCTATCACAAGGATGATGTCATCAGTGATTGCATAAGTGATGCCATTGACCATGTCATGAGTAATGTAATGTGTGACGTCATGAGCAGTGGATTGCGGGCGTGCAAGTTATAGTTATCTGAACTAACTATAACGGGGGAATTTCATTGGTTTTTTACGAGTGAAATGTCCACCTAACTATAACCTGTATGAAACCTATGGTTTTTTAAGTGAATATATATATACAGCTCTATATATATAAAAAATGTATTAGCCAATGCAGCATCCAATGCTCTGGTAACCTGCTTCAGCAGTAAAAGTCACAAATTCTGCTCTCTTTAAAAAAAGAATATATATATATATATATATATATATATATATATATATATATATATATATATATATATATATATATATATATCGTTCCACAAGTGCTCAAAGCTTTAGGAAACACTCTCCATCTGCGAACATCAGTTCCATCCGGCTGCGTCACAGTCACAGTCTATATATATATATAGATTTTTTTTTTAAATACGTTTCCGAATACGCGATTTATGTACATTTGTAAATGTATTGTGTTTCCAATTTTGCGAATCATGAGTGAACAGGTTGCCTTCAATTGTCTGGCTGCAACAAACAATACATTTACAAATTGCAAAATAAAAAATGTGCGGTATGGAATAATCTGCCCATGTAACAAACTTTACATTGGGAAAACTAATCAAGAAATAAGTCAGTGGATTTGTCAACATAAATCGCATATTCAGAAACGTATAAATACAGCACCTTTGGTAACACATTGGTTGGAAAAGAAACAAAGAAATTGATTTGAAATGGACAGTTATTTCATCCATTGACCCAAACGACAGAGGAGGTGATTTGGATCGCAAATTAAGCCAGCGAGAGCGTTTCTTATTGTCAAATTTTACTCTGTGAACTGAAGGTCACAGAATCTGTGAGCCTCCCACATCTCTGCTGGATGACATACCTATTAACAAACGTTTTTATTCTTCCTAGTAATTCTCTATCTTTGATATGAATTATCCATGGGACCTCAGGCATGCAAACTTTTAACTCTCATACCAATTGAGTCTCACTCTTTTGAGACCCGACCAACAAATACACATCTAGTTAATATACCACTGACAACTTTGAATAGAACACCAAATCCTTGAGTTCTTTCATAACCTGTTCACACACCATCAGAGCAATGGTGTGAGTCCCTTAACTGCACGGATCATAAGAACTATTGGCAGTCCTTTTGAATCGAATGCCCTTTGAGATATCCGCTTTTAATAGACTTCATGTTTTAATTGATTGAATAAGGGTTATTATAGTCATCGGCTTAACGATGTGATGTGCTCATCACACATTCAACACAGCATAAGCATTCATTGTGTTACAACACCAAGTAAGATGTAGGTCAGAAGTCAACATGGATTGATTCACCCAGATGGGATGGCAACCTAGATTTGATGAATGGCGCATTAATTCAGGGTTAAACAAGTGCCTAACGTGATCGCATGAAATGAAGAATGCGAATAAGCAGCTGACATTTATTTCGTCCATAAATATACTTTTAGATCTTTTATGCGCAAAGGCATTAAAGACACCAATAAAGCCACTTCCTCTTTGAATGAAAAAACGACGTAATTTTCACTTCAGAGCGCCATACATTTGCACCTCGAGGAGTTGAGGACATCAATAAAGTTGCTCCACATTTGAATTAAAAAACTACGTGACCCGGAAGCAGTTTAAAGTCAGCTGCCGACGTACCGGCATCTTCTGCCATACTCTTATGGTGTTGCTCACAGATAAGTCGGACCGAAACTCTTGGAAAATATTCTTGTTTTGTTTACATAGATCGGTCA
The DNA here is from genome assembly GCF_964204655.1 of Triturus cristatus. Lineage (NCBI taxonomy): Eukaryota > Metazoa > Chordata > Amphibia > Caudata > Salamandridae > Triturus > Triturus cristatus. The sequence continues at coordinate 502,904,310 of NC_140585.1, forward strand.
AGTAGCATGTCGTGCAATTTAGTATAATGGGTGATTAGGTTAGCCTGACCGCCTGGCCTCTTTTGCTTTTTCCACAGTCGTGAAAATTTGCACAAGATAAAGCGAGACTGAGGTTATCATTCCCATTTTACAAGTAAGAAATCATTCAGCTAATATTTAATTCTTTGTTTTTGGGGTTTTTCTTTTGTTGACATGACGTGGCAGTTTTAAACTGTGGCATTTTGGATATTTTGTTTTATAGTGTTGTCCTGGGTGGCAAGTGTCACCGGACGGTGAAAAAAACAGAAGAGTGAAACTTCACTTTAAGAGACTGAGGTAATTGTTTTGGGATGAATGGGGCTTGAGTGGCTCATGTCTGGATGTGATTTTCATGTTTTGAAACTACAGTAAATTCTTCTGTTTGCTTTGTTTGTTTTTTGCTCTTTTACGGTGTCTTGAGGAGAACCCGACAACTAATCTCAGTGGAAACTAAACGCGTCGACTGGTAGATTCTTTGACCAAATAGGTGCTCATGTAAATAGGACACCACTCGTGCTCACCAAAAATACAGGTTTTTTCAACTACTGCGAATACGTAGTGAACAGAGTAGGGACACCATTTGGCCTTGGCCTCTGATACAACTTAAAAGACGATCATCATAGAAAACATTCATAGACATTGTGGTTCGTGAATATTGTCATGAAAAACCAGACAGAACTAGAGCGAAATATGTATTGTTTAGGTTTGTAATGTGATATGATCTTTTTTGTATAATGAGAACACTTGTGTCATATAAAGTCTCATGCTGTTGTGCCTTCAGTGTTTGCCAAAAGTTTATACATATATATATTTATGTTTAACAGTTAAAAAAAAAAATTTTTTACAGAAAATAAGGTGAAAAAGACTGAAATCAAGTGAAAACAAATTAAAATAAAAAAATGTAGATCAGATTGATTGGGTCCGTTTGATCGTGGTACGAAAGGATGAATGAATGAGCATCAGTACTGGCCTTTTCTGAGGTTTTTTGCTTATATATTGGTCCGGCCTTACTGATTAAGGGCCAGACCCTTGTTTGTTATTTGCGAAACGTAAAGTGTCGGACCCGGGGGGGGCAGATCGGGAATAAGAGGCTGCAAGCCTCGGGTGCCACTGTTGACTGTGTTGATCTGGGCCGAGCCACGCATAACAAAAGAAATGCGTGGCCGCCATCCTGGAACCTGTAGCGTGACTCGAGGTTGAAAAAATAACACAAAGCGCGTCTTTAAACAACAGTGCTTTAAAGAAAATATATTATGGCGTGAGCAGCGTTAATTATTGAATCAAAAAACATAACATAACTTGAAGCGTGGCCGCGTTGCTTGAAGAAAAAAAAAGGCGGTTGCAGCAAAGCATGTTGTGCGTGCAATAAGAGAAAGTTATAGAACAAAATAGTCCACAGACTGTAAATAAAACATCCTGAGTAACAACACACGTAAGAGGGCCTGTTCTCATGGGAGGTTACAAGGGAAAAGGAGGTACGAAGGAGGGACTGCTAAGCTTATTGATCAATGAAAAGTCACCATTTACAAAGGACAATATCAGGAGCCAATTAAAAAGATAGGCAGAACTTAATGCCCATATCCTGAATACAGCATGTCTCGAAAAGACCGGGCAAGTGCTGCTAGGAGAGATCTAAAAAAACATTTCAGTTTTCCTCATGCACATCCCCAATAGCCAGCATGATTGCCACATAAATCCTCTCACTTCAAGTCAGAGAAAGAAAAGTAAACACCAAGCTCCATGGAAGACAAAGCCTGACATTTGAACTCTGTATTTGAATATACAGCCAATGTGACAAGATAAGAACAAGAGATAAAGGCCTGTTTACAGAAATCCAGTACGGGTGGAATAAAACAGTAAATAGGGTTTGGGCAACAGAAGAGATGAACTCATGCTGGACAGCCTACTAAACACAATAAAGCTAGCAAATAGAAAAAAAGCAAATGTACGTTACAAACCACATAGCCAATAATAAGTAATGGGTGGAATGCACTCCCATGAAAGCTTTCCGAATATCCCCAAGATGATGGTAGGCTTCCACCTAAAATGGAGCAGAAAGATACGCTGACTTTGAAACCTATATCTCGTAGTTAGAAACTCACTGCAGTTCTTTAGACAGAGGAGTAACCATTAGTCACAGAAGTACCACATTTCTTGTCAAGATCTAATGAGGGAAACAGATCATGACACATGGTCCTTCAACCCCCGCCATCTATATTACTCTCTGGCATAATACATGCACTATGTAAAAGAGAAAAGCCTAAACATGAACAAGCCAGCTAACAAAGGAATAAAATCCAATGCTCACCCACAACTAGTTCCTAGATAGGAATTGGAATGCATGCATGGCTCCTTAACACACCATATGTAGTGAAATACAGACAAGTATATGATCCTATTACAGATAATACATTTAATCTCATGTATTTAGAGAGTCAGGGACAGATGGGGACTGTGACCCCTGCTCAATTAGATGTAGCTCTCAGTGAGCAGAAATGTGTGCAGTTTAAATGCGGCAAAGGGCATTTTTATACTGCAAGATATACTGCAAGATTTTCACTTTAAATTGCTGCATTTGAAGAAAAACTACCCCTAACCCAAAACACCGGATCCGCTAACTACTAGAATTATGTTGCTCTACTGAACACCACTATCACATTCTAATCTTTCAGAGCGCAGTCAGAATTTGTGGCCAACGTCAGCATTAGTTTAAACTTGTCAACAATCAATGAGCTATCAATGTATGGATATACCAACCTGGGCTCACATTACGTGCACTGCATTGACCTGCACTTTTGTCCACCCTTTCCTGTGAACCCTATCACAATGAAAATGCTGCCCCAGAGCAGCTGCAACTTTGTATCTGCCCTGTGGGAGCACATTAGTTAAAAAAAGGGCTACTAGATGAAGCCGCTGGTCGACCCTTCTCTATGCAGCCCTGTATTTGAAAGTCCTAGACAGAGCTGTGAGGGGTGAATACTGAGGGCCATGCACCCTAAAATGGCTTAACTTTGGGTTTGACAGCTGTCATATCCTTGATTTGTTTATTTAGGGTAGGCAGTCAAAGCAAATTTTAGTTCAAGTCAGTCTGCGATCTGTGGAAATTTCATTTGGTTAATTTATTAAGTGTGATTCAGAGCATTTTCGTTTTTATAAGCAAGGCAACACTTATCACCCCTTATGGGGCTTTATAATAATATCTTTTTGTGATGTGTCTAATAGTGTTCAGTACTTTTAGTAGTGATGTCCACTCTTAGAGATGTATATAGCTCCGATTATAATACTTGCAAAAAACGCTACTACATTCTGCATTTAATATGTTGGTCTGTTAAGAAGATCATCAAACTATTCGCTCAAAAAATGACAGCATTTTCAAGACTTCCCCGTACTTCAATGATTGAAGGAAGATATTAACAAGATATTACCTCCTAACTAGATCAGAATTCTATCACATAAGATAACATAACTCCTTTGAATGATGTTTTACCCTTACTAATACTTATCTAATATATGGCGACAAGTACCAGGCTGTCGATAATTTTACTCTTCTTACTTACCCTATTTCTTCAAAACCATTTACCTATAACTGGTTTGTTGAGTCTTTGTTTTCCTACTATAATAATATGAACTCACTCTACAGAGAGCAATTAACCTTCAGTTACTCCGTATACAAATCAAGACTAAGTTTGCTCACTTCATTTCAAGATGGCCACGATTGGACAAACAGCACCAAGTGACATCCATCCTGACCTTCATTCTGTGTCCATTTTTACAAGTCATTTTTTTATCTTTCCTCAACTATCTTGCCACATGGAGTTTCAGAATCAGATGCTCCCTCTGTTTTCAGGCCATTCTATGGACGTTATAGTATGATAACCCTTTCTGGCTAATCAATTTCAACCATGTTTTCGTTAAATTTTCAGATGGTGATGCCATGATTCACAGTACTTCTCATACCAACTAAGCATAACCCAGTCTGCTTGTGACATTTCAAGATAGCCGCCCCCAACATAAAATCCCATGTGACTTCTACCTTGACTTCTGACAGGGACTCTGTTCATTAAATCCAGTGCTAAACCTTCCGGGTTCATTATGCTATGCACCAAAGGTAATGGGCTGTGTCTGTTTTTTGTCTCTTTGTAGGCCGCCCATAAGTATCTGTTGCCTTCAGCTCAGTCCCATCCTCTTTCACCCTCAGCAGAATGTGCCCGGTAATATGAAGATAAAGGAACTAGGGTATGGACACCATGGCATGCCTTCACAATATTTTCACTTTTTTCCGCTCCATAACAGACTTCCATAGTAAAAAGTCTCACTTTTGCCTCCTACATGAACTAGTTAAACCTGGATTATTGTTACAGCCGAAGGTTTACCTATACTTCTGCCTCAACATTATTGAAAAAACGATTTAGGTATGAATCGATCAGATTACTACTTTCTTCCTTGTCTTCTTGTCTTTCATGACTAGATCAGATAACTACCTGCTTTTCGGTTTCTGTATTTACCAAAACTAACCGGGTCTTGTGCTATTTTATACTATCTACCTATGCACACTTGTCATTACTACGTTTTGGCTCCTCGGCTTGATATATGCGGGATAACCACGGAATTATACCTTTTCCTTTTGACACAGTAATATTGCTGGTATGATTTGTAGTGAGTCATCACAAAAATATTAACACTAAACTTGTATGAATCATTTACTTAAAGAATATTTAATAATGGTAATTTTGTTTGTTCTTTTTTGACTCCTGCTTTTTCCAATCCCCCCAATTTCTATGTATTTTAATTTGATCCTAATTGAATTATCTTTTAATTTGTCCCTACTTTTGTAAATTAGTATGAATGTAACTCTTAACAATCACTGTATACTGCCTTGAAAAAGCCCCAGGCCTGCGCACCATGTTTGGGGCGATCCACATGTGTTGGCTGGCCTATAAAAACAAAAATGCTCAGCATCACCCTTACTAAATTAATCGTATGAAATCACAGACCACAGAACAGAATGACTTGAATAAAAATGTGCTTCAACTACCTACCCTTAATATACCATACTGCTTTTAAAAGTGGAGCATATATCCCCCTTCAAACAGGTGCAGTGAATTATAGCACCTGCCTCTAGATGGTAACTGGGATCTGTCTCAGACTCCCCCCCCCCCCCCTTTCCACCAGGCACCATCGGGGGTCCAGTAGATATGCGCCATCTTTACGTGTGACACGGTCAGTACGCCTTATGATGTCCTCTATGCCTCCGCGTCTATGAAATAGCAAGGGTTCAAAGGCCAAGGATTTCCTCATTTGCATGGGGCCTCACATGTAAATCTTGAGATCACCCTACACGCAAGTAGCATCAGCATGAGCTGTATAACAGAAAGGGCTGGACATGGGTCTGCAGTCCCTTCTGTAATACCAAAGTGCCCAAGGAGCACAAAAAGCAGGCAAATGTACCTATTGAGCCTCTGGACATTTTTGATGTGGGGGGCAGCTATTATCAAAAGTCACCAAGGGTGCAATGGGTTTGTGTATCTGCTTCGTAGGTCCCTAGGCACCTTTATATTAAGACGGGCTGCAGGTGCTCCTTCTGTAATACAAAGCATGCCGGCATGCAAGGGTGCATTTCTTATTTGCATCAGTTTGTGGCCCCATGCAAATAAATAGATACTTTGCCTCAGCTTCTGAGCCCTGAGTTGTATTAAAGATGCGGTCACACAGGCAAAGGAGCTGTCATGGGGTGCACTAACTGCACAGCACAAACCGGTGGCACATAGTCAATGTGCCACAAAAGAATGCCCATTTAAATGGGATAATGAGCATCACATGGACCCGTCAGAAATCACACTGCACACTGGGGCAGTCACTCACTGCACCTGGCTGCAATGGGATTTACCTCCTGGTCAATGCAGGCCAGTTGCTGCCTGCATACTGAAAGGTGAACCTGTAGCTTCAAACAGCTAGGCTGCTTTTCACTAATACCATGGCCCCATGGTAGGTGGGATTTTGAAGCTGCATCGAGGACAACGTTTTTACTTAAATTATTATTTAAGGGTTCACTTCGGTGGAGACTAGGGTAGTTGGCCCTACCTATGATATGGAACATTTTATATTTATTACCATCTATAGGTTATCCCCATAGAATAGGCCCCACACTCAAACTCATTTTCCATGCAATACTATGAAGTTGTATGCTCACACGACTGAAATGTCTGGTCAGACCACTGTGCAGTTGCCTTTGAAAATAAACAGTTGGAAGGAGAATGGAGCTACAGCAACAAAAGCTCCTGCAGTCTCAAGGTTTAGTTAAGCTGAGGTGCTGAAGATCCCTATGAGTGATCCTAATCAGCGAGAAAAGAAAATATCATCTGTAGGAATTTTCATTGTTCTATGGACTGTGCCTTTTGCCTCTGTGCTGAATATTTTCCTTACATGGAACATACTTTTATGTTCGGCTTAGTACCACAGCGATTTGGGCACTGATACAAAGTTGCTCTCGTTCTGGGAGGGCTTTAATGTGATGTCATGGTGTTTAAGCTTTACAAAGCCACTGCCTCTTCCACGTTTCATCTCCAAGTAGTGCGAACATTGGCAGAATATCTTAATTGTTGTATTGTCTGTGAATAGGTGCTTTAAAAACGTTAATTGCTTTACTCCATTTTATTGCTTACACTTCAAAAAAAATGTTTTTAAAATACAAAATCCAAAGAAAATAGTTTGGAAATCTTTCAATAAGAAATCACTGTGATACACCTTAAATCATGGACTGGGACTGTTCCTAGGACTAGCTGACTCATGCACTAGGTTATAAGTTCCAGTGGCAAAATTTAAGTAGTGTAAAATGCACGTAGAGAAAATATGTAAATATCCATGTGAAAAATGGGTTCCTTCCCATTTAATCCCTCCTGGTTTTAAGGACTTATGCCATGAATCAGTCTCACTTAGCGTAAGCTCTATTGTAATAGATTCTGAACGCTAAAGGCCAGTGTCCGCATTTCAAGATAAGGTCTGTAGTTAGGGTATGTTCTGGGCTTGTTGTGCATGTGCACAAATGTTCAGGTTAAGCGTGAGACTAACATGTATTTCTCCCTGGTATCTGTGTGCAGGTAGCCAGTCACAGAGTAGATCCGTCAAAAATTGGTGCTGGCCGGGGCAGGCCTGATAATACGAGTGGGATTGGCAGTGTGAGTATGTGCATCTGTAGTGCTTCAATAAAGTATGTAGAGTGCGTTACTGTGTTGTACACTATGGACAAAATATGCATCAAACTACAGTTTCTCATTGTTCGGCTTAGAGACTACGTTGATGCACCCATATCATGGCAAATCAGAATACCGAAGGCAGATAAGATATTAATTTCCACATTTCCTAGCGACACTTCAAGAATACTTTTTCTCTGACTGCTTCTAATTAGATTCAAACCTTTAAATAACCCTGCTCCACCAAGTTAATTACCCTACTGGCCAGCTGTAGGATCACAGGTCTCTCCACACAACAAGGCCATAAGCAAATAATTAGGCCTGCGCCTGGGAGAGGAGAGGGTGGGGACGGAAGATGCATGGGCTAATAACATTTCACACTGCACTTAGCCCCAGAAACATAGGAGGACAGCCAGAACTCTTAAGACAGTCACAGGACGGGTTTCTCTTTTAAGTTTTGGAGGGAAGTGAAGAGGCAGCTGTGGTAGGGCTTAGGCTCAGAGACAGTCTTTAAACAAACCATCTTGGAAATTCTCAAAATGCGGTGCAGTAGGGTGTGAGCAGGGGGAAGAGTGGTGATGTGTTACCCCAGAACTGGGCAGAGGAACGTTCCACCCCCGTTAAAAATCCCTACCCAAGGGAGAGACTATTGAGAACAGTCTGGACCTGGGGGAAGCAATGTTGGATGAATGCCAAACTGGAGAGAAGAACTCACGGACTTCCAATTTCAGTTGGAACTTCGGGATAAGGACTAGTTTCTCCAGGGCCACAGGCGCTGCCACTCCCACACCCTCTGAGAAACAGAAGAAGGATGCATCTGCTGAGGAGGGAGGAGAACCTGGAGGGTTCACCTGGATCTTCTTGGCTGGTGTGAGTGTAAAAGTAGTTTGTTTTAGAATGAAAAGCACCGACTGGACAATGATTTAGTGGGTGATGTTTGTTGCATGCCTATGGAATTGGCTAATAGCCCACAACATCTCCCCCGAGTAGGCCTTGGACTGCTCATCCTAGTTACCCTGAGACAGTAAAGTGGTACAATGTGGTACTTGGTTCCCAGGAAACTGAAAGTTGCTGACCTATTACTTGTGAAGAACACACATCCTTGCAAACTAATTATCCACTTTCTCACAATTTAAAATGCAGAAGCCAAAAAAAGTTAAGAAATCTCTTGAAAGAAAATGGTGCCAGAGTTACAATACTGAACCTAACTGATATTTGTGTAAGACCCACATGCAAAAGGAGAAAATGCCAATTTCTCAGCATCGATGTATCTAGCATTGTACCCCAGGAGGAATTCGGGAAAATATTAGCTGAAAGCATGACATAATGAAGGCTTTCTGTCCAACATTCCTCGATGCAATCCTGCTGCATTACGCAACAAAAATACCAGACTAGAATCTGAAATCCAGTCTAAGCACGGATTTCCAAAATACAGAGTTTGGAAACAACCTCTGAGCAGACAGGACCTCAGATAAAGTAGCCGTTAGCATATAAGCCACCTCAAACTAGCAGAACACGGGGCATGGTCAAGATGGCGACCGAGTAGGACGTGCCTGCTCGTCACTCCGTCTTACCGACTGGGCCCATTGCCAAGGCATAGAGCTGCTGGGCCGTGGAGTCCGCTCCCTACCCTCCGATAGCCAAGGCGGGGCCAGCAGACCCTGAAGAGGCGCCTTTTTCAGTGAAGGAGCGCGCAACGGCGAGGTGGAGGTGGCCTAGCATTGCGCGGCCCAGGATAGAGGGAGCCACTGGAGGCCGTGGAGGCGCACTGACCATTCTAGGTCTCAGTCGGCAAGCTGCGTGGATCCAAGAGCCGGTCAGCCTACAGCAGCAGCACTCTGGAGGAGAAGCCGAGGTGAGAGATTGCAAACACCTGACTGCATCGAGCCAGAACGATCACAGGGCTGTGCCTGGTGCCCGGTCGGAGGCAAGCCGTGCTCAGGACTGTGCTATCGGGGCCCGGCAGAGCCTGGTAGGAGGGCCCCGCTCACGGGAGCCCTGCAGCAGCGGACAGTTGGAGGTGGAAGGGCTGGCGTCCCGAGGGGGGCCCTTGGGAGCAGCATCAGGAGCGGGCCGCACCAGTGGGGACATAGGCCGCAGTATCAGCACGTGATCAGGTGGCGGACTTGAGGGATCACCTGGGAGGAGCAGCCGTGGAGAGAGATCGCACGTCCCTGGTAGCGCTGAGCCAGAAAGCTTGAGGGAGCGGCGTCCAGCGCCTGGCCAGAGTTGGCAACCTACTGAGGCGGACCGAGGGTGGTACGGCCCGGGAGACTATGCCGCCGGAGTTCGTGGGGGGTGGGAGGTTGGCTGGAGCCTCTCCCCCCAGCCATGAGCACTGCAGGAGTTGGGAATCAGGAGTAAAGAGGGTTTGTGATCCCTGGTGGGGCCATAGGGAGTGACGTATTAAGAGAGCTCCAGACCGCAGCAAAAGTAAGAGGCCAGACGACGGACTTGATGATCCGCATACATACTCTGCGGGCAGAAGAGGGGGCCAATTGATACCCTCCTCCTCTACAGGAAGCACCACCACCACCACGACAAAACTGCTGTGGGTCAGAGGGGCGTCTCACCAACGGCCATGGGGCAGAGAGAAACAAACGCATGAGCCACACCAGCAAGACAAGCGACAGCACGGCCCTGCTCGTGGGGACCCCAGGTGAGATGGGCGGGCCCGCGCAGACGGCGCTGCTCTGTCTAGGGCCATACCTTTGAAGCGAAGGGAGATTCCGCATCAGTACAGCCCACCTCCACAGCACCTCATATCATTATGGAGACTCCTGAGGCGTGAGAGACCAGGGGGAGGCTGTCCGGACTGCAGGGTGAATGCTTCGCCACAACATACTGGGACTCTATCTACGACACCGGCCTCCACCAAGCTCGGAGGGGCCACATCTCCCTGGCCTTCACAGTCAGCACTGAGGAGGGGACAACTTCGCGCCCAACCAGCGCCCCATCATTATCTAGGCATCTGAGTAGGTCGCCTACGCCGCCAGAGCGCAGAGAGACTCCCGAAAGGCGAACAGGGGGGGGCCCCCATAGGATTACAGACTTTAACATGGCTGCCGCTAAAGATAAAAAAGATCGCTCAGTTAAAGATCTCCTACTCAAAACATCCAACACTCGGACGCCAGAGGTAAAAAAACTCCATGGAACCGGGAGAAACAGAGGGTCCGCTCACACGTTTCTTTATTGAAACACTCTTCGCCTCTCTGAGGGAGGACCTGAAAACAATGAAGACCGAGCTATTCCAAGAGTTTGGGGAGGTGAGAAGGGACGTGGACACCTTGGCAGACAGGGTAGACACATTGGAATCGCAGAGCACAAGCAGGGATGAAGAGTTCGAACAGCTCCAATAAGAAGTGATCCGCCTCCAGGATCAGCATCTCGACCTCCAAGCACACGCCGAAGACTTGGAGAACCGCTCGAGATGTAATAACATCCGCATTCGAGGGGTTCCACATGTATCAGAAGGCCAGAACATCGTCTCTTCTGTAGAGGGACTTTTCAGATCAATACTGGAGGCCCCCTCTGATCGACCGTGTGCATTGAGTAGGCCCACTCCTCCGCTCCTCCTGCAGATATCCTTACATGTGTTCAGGACTTTCAGCAGAAGGAACGCATTTTGCAGAAAAAGCCAAAGGACTCCCACCCAGTCCAATATCAAGGGCTCCAACAAACCCCTTTTCAAGACTTAGCGGCCTCCACACTGCAGAAAAGAAGAGCATTTCGGATAGTCACGTCTCGCCTCCTGGCCAATAAAATCCTGTACTCTTGGGGGCACCCCTTCCACCTCATCTTCCGCCTTAACGGGAATATCCACTAAATTTGTTCGCTGAAGGAGGCTTGCCAACTACTGAACATTGCTGAGGATCTTGTCAGGCGCTGAGCAAGGCGCCTACCAAAAGTGCAGTTGGACCACAACTCCCAGACATCTCGGCGGGACGAAGGCGTGGTCACAACTGTTAAGTACGGGCACCGAGGACCAATCGGTGCGCGTAATACTGCCTGGTTGGATTTGTTTTGGTGGAAGCGGCAAGGAAAGAAACGCCGGAGCTCGCACGAGCACGAGAGAAACAGCCGTGTGCCCCGCTTGACCGAGGATTCGTCGAGGGGTACGAGAGGCCGAGTATCGATCTCCACACAACTTGGTTTGCGGGACGCTGAAGTAAGCGTCACCGCGTCTGAAGGTTCTGGGTGCGAACATATCTCTACTCGCGGACCGCTGGACGAGCGTGGCCGCGTTGTCTACACCCTGGACCAAAGAAGAAGTAGGAGCGGACGCTCCCTACTCGAAATACGGACCGGTGAGGTGGGATCACCGGAGACACCGACACCGCAACGTTCAGGTAGCTCAGCAGGAAGGAGGGGCTGCACAGTGCGGGACAATAGTCAGTGGTTGGAAGACACCACGAGTGTAGGGTTCAAGGGGAGAGCGTGACTGTATCCTTACTCCCCGCATACGTCAATATCAGTTGGGGCTTACTCTCGAGGACCTTCGAACTGAGTAGGTTCGGGTTTCGTTTGGCGAGAGAGGTCCCTGGTTTTTCACCTTTTCTTTGTAGGGAACATAGGGGGACTGTCAAGTAGCAAGGTCCTACCGGTTGTCAATTGCTGGAAGGGGAGCGATCTTCTGTTTTGTCACATTGGTTTTGAAGGCACGATTATCGTTGCCTGAGTATGTTTTGGAGAGACACACTGTTGAGGCATACTTAGTGAGACCGAATGAGAGTAGGTTGCCTTATGTGTACCCTAACGTGTGTTATGATTTATGTTATGTTACAGGTATCCCTATCCCTGCTGTTCCCATCCTAATTCCCTTTCCCTCGCCTGATTGCCCTGGCACTCTGTTTCCCTATTCAGAGCCGGGGACGTCGGGAGGTGGACCCCTTGTGCTTCACTCGACTCAGCGGAACAAGAATAAAACGTGACAGAATTACGCGCCCAAGAAATAGTTCTGTGTGGGTCGAGTCAAGCACAAGTATGGCCTCTCTAGATGAGGTGTTACAAGCCCTCATGTTGGTACAACAGGAATTGGCCACATCTAAGATAGAAACCGCAGCCCTAAAAGACAGGGTAGAAAGGCAAGGGCGCAACCCATTTGACGCCTCACAGTCATCGAATCCTATACATGTAAACGTTTCACCACCCATACCCCTGGCAAGCCCGGAGAGGTTCTCGGGTGACCCCCTCAAAATCCAAACCTTCCTCACTCAAATAGCATTACATTTTTCATGCAAACCCGCTTCGTTTCCGACTAACCATTCACGAGTGGCGTTTGCTATATCATATATGACGGGGGACGCGGCCAATTGGGCGGTCCCCTTGGTCAAATACGACGATCCTCTGCTGTCAGACTGGAACGCCTTTAGAAGCGAGTTTGAGCGGGTGTTTGACAGGAGGGCCACCACCTTATCAGCGGATAGAGAATTATTAGCACTCCGACAGGGAAAAAACGATCTAGTAACATATTTGACCCAGTTCAATCGTCTCGTAGCGGAAACAGAGTGGCCTGAGGAAAAGCGTATGTCCCTCTATTACCAGGGCCTGAGGGATGACATGAAGGATGTACTGGCGCAAATTGATCCGCAGCCCACTACGTACACAAACTTGATGAACCTCACGCTTAGGTTAGACCATAGACTGGCAGAGCGGAAGGGAGAGAGGGTTTATGCCCACGTCGAGAAAGCCGAGAGAGGACAGCATCCCCGGACTCTCATGCAGAACCTATGGAGGTGGGTGCAATCAGAGCCCCGTTATCACGGGTCGAGAGAGAGAACCGCAGACTAGCCAGTCTCTGTATGTATTGTGGCAAGAAAGGCCACTATGTTCGTGACTGTCCCGTCAAACCCAAAAGAGGGGGGTACGCAGGTACGAAGAAAGTGGCAGTAGCCACAGTACAGGCATCACCTTCTGAAGTACGGGCCGCTGTCACTCCGGATGAAACACCCGCCTCTAGGGTCTTGCAGTTACCTTCTTTAGCAGTTGTAGAGTCGGTTGCATCTGAATCACACGTTGTGTTACACATGCGAGTAACGGTGGGAACTAGAGAGCACGAGATAGGAGTGATGATTGACTCCGGTGCCACTGGAAATTTCGTTGATAGTGGGTTAGTACAGCGGCTTGGGTTAAGGCGCATCCCGAGAACAAACCCCGAAGTAGTCTGGGCGGTGGATGGAAAGCCTCTCAAATCAGGGCCCATCACCGAGGTTACGGAATCTCTAACCCTGACCAAACCAGGTACCTTGTGGGATCATGTAGAACAGGTAGCTTTGAACATTATTGAGGCTCCACAATATGAAGTGATCCTCGGCATGCCTTGGTTGACGACTCATAACCCCTCCAATAACTGGAAGCAGAAAACGGTGGAGTTCGACACGGATTACTGTAAAGAGGCGTGTGTCAACGCGCATCGGACTCACCTTCTGGCCCTCACTCAGGGGTATCACCTCAGTACCGCGGCAGAGAAAGAGACGGTCCTCCCAGCCGCCTACGAAGCTTACCGAGAGGTGTTCAGCGAAAGTAAGGCTGAACTCCTGCCACCGCATCGCAGTTATGACTGCCAAATAGACTTAATCCCAGGGGCAATCCTGCCGTCTTGTCGAGTCTATGCCTTGTCTGAGCCAGAAACCGAACATCTGCGAAAATACCTAGAGCACTACGTTGAGATAGGGTTCATCAGGCCTTCCCGTTCTCCGGCTGCTTCGCCCCTTTTCTTCATCAAGAAAGCCAATGGCGACTTGAGGACGTGCATCGATTATAGGGCATTGAATAGAAACACCGTCCGCAACCGCTACCCTCTTCCTCTCATCCCTGTCTTGCTGGATCAGATGAAGGAGGCGACCGTATACTCTCGATTGGATCTGAGAGGGGCATATCACCTGGTCCGGATAAGGGAGGGGGATGAGTGGAAGACGGCCTTTAAGACGCGGTACGGGCTGTTTGAGTATAGGGTAATGCCCTTTGGGCTGTGTAACGCCCCGGCCGCGTTCCAGTATTTTCTCGATGACGTCCTCAAAGAGCTCATTGATAGAACAGTAGTGGTGTATATCGATGACATACTGATATATTCCACAGATCCCAGGGAACACGTCACGCACGTCTCACAAGTGTTACACAAGCTAGGAGAGAACAATTTGTTTTGCAAGTTGAGCAAGTGCGAATTCCACGTAGAAAGGGTAGAATTCCTGGGGGTGGTCCTGAGTCCTTCCGGGTTGAGCATGGCTGAACGAAAGGTGGCAGCAGTACAGGAGTGGCCCATACCTAAAACTGGGAGAGATGTGCAGTGTTTTCTGGGCTTTTCAAATTATTATAGGAGGTTCATCTCTCACTTTTCCCAGCTTGTCTCGCCGCTCACTCGTTTGCTACGCAAGGGTCATCCGTTTTCCTGGACTCCGGAGGCCATGCAGCATTCCGCGAGTTGCAACAGGCCTTTACCACCGCTCCCATTCTGCAACATCCACATCCTGAAGTACCTTTCGTGGTAGAGGCGGACGCTTCTGACATCGCCGTGGGAGCCGTGCTATCGCAGAGAGAGGCTCTGACCGGACAATTACATCCAGTAGCATTCCTGTCCCGGAAGTTAACAGCAGCCGAGGCAAACTACACGATTGCCGAAAAGGAACTACTGGCTGTTCACAAGGCGTTCCAGGAATGGAGACACTACCTGTGGGGGGCTAAGCACACCGTAACGGTTTATACCGATCACAGAAACTTGCAGTACTTGAAAACGGCTAGGCATCTCACGCAACGGCAAATGCGTTGGATGCTGTTTTTTGCAGGCTTTGACTTTGTCATTACGTATCGACCTGGGTCAGAGAACCGGAAAGCGGATTCGCTATCGCGGCAAGAGGGGGGACAGGTACATCGGTCAGAGGTGATCAAGGCCCTCATTCCCCCGGAGAAAGTGGTATGTGTGGTGCGGGCTGACACATTTCTGAACTCCATAAGAGGGCACCGCACATTGGTGCAATGGCTTCAATGGGAGGAGCAGGAGGCGGACAGGCACATAAAAGAGGGGTTGCCCTTTTACCGAGATCGTCTGTTTGTGCCTTTGGAGGAGCTGCAACGCCAGGTCTTCGTTTGGTGCCATGAATCACTGGTAGCAGGGCATCCAGGACGGACCAAAACCCTGCACCTTATGAGACGACACTTTTGGTGGGCTTCCATGGACAAGGACATTCGGCAATGGATCCAGCAGTGCGATGTCTGCGCTAGGGCGAAAGGAGACCATTCCAAGGCTAAAGGCAAGTTGGTCCCGCTACCGACTCCCGCAGGGCCCTGGCACAACATAAGCATGGACTTTGTGGTGGGTCTACCACTGGACCAGGGATGTGATGCCATCATGGGAATTGTGGACGGCCTCACCAAAATGGGTCATTTTGTCCCGTGCAAGAACTTACCCTCAGCCAGTCAAACCGCCCAGTTGTTGTTGTCTCACGTGGTGCGACAGCATGGATTGCCAGGAGTGATAGTATCTGACAGGGGTCCGCAGTTTGTTGCCCGGTTTTGGAGGTCTTGGTGTAAAGCCTTGCAAGTGGAAGTGGCCACGTCCACCAGCTTCCACCCCCAGACGGATGGTCAGACCGAACGTCTTAATCAAACGCTCAAGACGTATCTCCGTTGCTACGCAAGAGAAGCCGGTACGTCGTGGGTGTCCCTCCTGTGGTTGGCCGAACTCTCCTACAACAACGCTTGGCACAGCTCCATCAAAGAAACCCCTTTTCGGGCTAACTACGGTTATCATGCCAAGACGCTCCCTTTCACATTTCCAGTGGAGACGCGCAACCAGCCTGCTCTTGCAGCTCAGTTGCAGGCCTTGGGGGAGATACACCAACGTTTGAAAACAAACCTGGAGAGGGCCAAGATCTTGTACAAGACCTGGGCGGACCGCCATCGTCAGGACGGACCCGTGTATCAACCGGGCGACCGAGTGTGGTTGTCCACAAAGAATCTCCGTTTTAAGTTGCGCAGCATCTTCCATCCTCGTTTCATTGGTCCGTATCCCGTGGTGAGACGAGTGGGAGCAGTGGCGTACAGGTTGGCGTTACCGGCCTCGTTGCGGATTCATCCGGTGTTCCACTGCAACCTCCTGAAGCCGGCGCGGGGGGCTCGGTGTGTGGCCGCTCCTCCGGTAATCAGGGAGGGCCAGGAGGAATACGAAGTCCGTAAGGTGGTGGACTCGCAGTTTCGGAGGGGTCGTTTGTGGTACCTCATTGCTTGGAAGGGGTACACGGCGGAGGAGGATTCCTGGGTTCCATCCTCGGATGTGCATGCTCCTACTGCCGTGAGGTTATTTCACGCCCGTTTCCCGGCCAAGCCTGGTCCTAGGAGGCGCTTGGGCGGGGGGCATACTGTCAGTCGCTGAGCAAGGCGCCTACCGAAAGTGCAGTTGGACCACAACTCCCAGACATCTCGGCGGGACGAAGGCGTGGTCACAACTGTTAAGTACGGGCACCGAGGACCAATCGGTGCGCGTAATACTGCCTGGTTGGATTTGTTTTGGTGGAAGCGGCAAGGAAAGAAACGCCGGAGCTCGCACGAGCACGAGAGAAACAGCCGTGTGCCCTGCTTGACCGAGGATTCGTCGGGGGGTACGAGAGGCCGAGTATCGATCTCCACAGAACTTGGTTTGCGGGACGCTGAAGTAAGCGTCACCGCGTCTGAAGGTTCTGGGTGCGAACATATCTCTACTCGCGGACCGCTGGACGAGCGTGGCCGCGTTGTCTACACCCTGGACCAAAGAAGAAGTAGGAGCGGACGCTCCCTACTCGAAATACGGACCGGTGAGGCGGGATCACCGGAGACACCGACACCGCAACGTTCAGGTAGCTCAGCAAGAAGGAGGGGCTGCACAGTGCGGGACAATAGTCAGTGGTTGGAAGACACCACGAGTGTAGGGTTCAAGGGGAGAGCGTGACTGTATCCTTACTCCCCGCATACGTCAATATCAGTTGGGGCTTACTCTCGAGGACCTTTGAACTGAGTAGGTTCGGGTTTCGTTTGGCGAGAGAGGTCCCTGGTTTTTCACCTTTTCTTTGTAGGGAACATAGGGGGACTGTCAAGTAGCAAGGTCCTACCGGTTGTCAATTGCTGGAAGGGGAGCGATCTTCTGTTTTGTCACATTGGTTTTGAAGGCACGATTATCGTTGCCTGAGTATGTTTTGGAGAGACACACTGTTGAGGCATACTTAGTGAGACCGAATGAGAGTAGGTTGCCTTATGTGTACCCTAACGTGTGTTATGATTTATGTTATGTTACAGGTATCCCTATCCCTGCTGTTCCCATCCTAATTCCCTTTCCCTCGCCTGATTGCCCTGGCACTCTGTTTCCCTATTCAGAGCCGTGGACGTCGAGAGGTGGACCCCTTGTGCTTCACTCGACTCAGCGGAACAAGAGAAAAACGTGACAGATCTCACAGCAAGTCCATTGCTTCCCAACAACTCGGATGGGGGGGGGGGGGGGGAGGGGACGAGACTGGGACAAATGGAGAACGGTGGGCCTCACCCGGACTCCGTTACATCCAGACCCAGAGACCATAGCCAAGGAACATCAAGCGGTTCTAGCATCCTTAGGGGAGGATTCGGCTGGCCCCGTATCATCCCCGGACTGCAGGACCTACGCTGAAATGGGACGTCTGCGGTCCCTCACCGGCTGATCTGAAGAGAGAGTGGGCCCGAGTGGGACGGGGGGACGAGATATTCCGAGTTGCTTCCACCCCTCCCTCGTGGGTTTGACCACCCAGGACATTCATGGGACTGACCGGCAATGTTATTTGTTTGTTGTTTGTGTTTTGGTTTGTTGGGTTTTCCTCCCTCTAGGGATTACCTGGCCCGGCTTACAGGTCTATGCACTGCTATGTCACTGCTTTAAGACGCAGACCACGCGGCCACAGCGACTTCCTCACCTCTCCTACAGCACACTCCCACAGCTACATATCATGACCGATTTAATGTCACAGACTCTTAAAATACTTACTGTAAACATGAAGGGGCTTAACAACCAAGTCAAATGCCAGGTTATTCTCTCCTATTTAGAACATTCAGGAGCACACATCTGCCTTCTTCAAGAGACTCATATCCTCCTTGGAGACACACAAAGGTTCCACAATAGAGTATTCTGCTAGGGGCTCTGTTACTCTTTACCCACTAAATCCGCATGGGTAGCTATTCTCATCTCGCCCACGTTCCCTGGGAAGCTGGGCCCTAAACAGGCAGAACTTAAGGGCAGACTACAGGTGTACTCCTTCCTGGTTGGTTCCCACACTCTCACAGTTGGCTCCATCTACGCCCCAAATGTGGGACAGGAGAAATTTATATAGGCGCCAGTGGCCGAAATTAGCGCATCCCCTGACAAGCTGCTGTTACTAGGGGGAGACTTGAATCTGACTTTTGATAACGCCCTAGACAGGTCGGCCCAGAGACAGGGGCAATCTGGGTTGCTTTCCAGGGAGAGAGTCCAGAGGCTGAAGAGCGCCTGCCTAACCGACATTTGGAGAGATATGCACCACACATCCCCGAAATACACATTCTATTCCCACTCTCATAAAACCTACACAAGAATAGATTACCTGCTGGGTACACAGAATTTCAGGTCACACGTCACACAATTGGACATACACCCACGTACCCTGTCCGATCACTAGGCGGTGACAGTGAATCTTTCCCGGCCGTCCACTGGCCACCCGCCCCAAACCTGCCGTCTATGTGACCCGCTACTACAGCAACCCAGGTGGTACAACGGGACTCCAAAACCCTATAGGACTACCTGACGATCAATGACACTCCCAAGCCCCCCATAGCAATCCACTGGGAAGCCCTGAAAGCAGTAGTTTGGGGGGAATTTATAGTGGTTGCAGCCAGAATGCATATAGAGAAAGGAAATCTCCTGACGGCACAGGTACAAGAACTTGAGCGCATACATCAACGAACAGGTGCCTCTAGAGTCTGGCGACAGCTAGAAGCAGCACGTACCCAACTAGCAGCCTTAGCTATAGACAGAGGAGAATATGCGGTGCTTAGGCTACTCCACACCTTCTACACGGGAGGCGACATATGTGGGAGATTACTGGCTAATAGGCTGAGACTGCAGATACAGATATCTGGGATGATCTCAGTATTTACACAGACGGGAGCGTTGCCTGAGAATTACCTACAGATTGCAGAAACATTCCGCCAATACTATGCAGGGCTTTATGAGGCGCAGGATCTCCCCCCAGATGACCCAGCCCAGTATTTGCAGGAATCGGCCACCTCCAAACTGAAGCCAGAACAGGTGGACACTCGAGTCCCCTATTCAGATAGCGGAAGTAATTGCAGCTATTTCCAAACAGAAATTACTTAAGTCCCCAGGTCCGGACAGGTTCACGGCCCTGTTCTACAAGACCTTCTGCCACATTTGCGCTCCGGTCCTCACCAGAGTATACAATGCCATTGAGTCCTCCTCATTACTACCGCAAACCATGCCAGCAGCTTCAGTGGTTGTAATACCCAAACCCGGTAAAGACAAGAGAGACTGCGCCTCATACAGGCCGTTCTCTCCTCTTAACGCTGACCTAAAATTGTTCACAGGAATCTTGGTGACACGGCTGTCTCCCCTTCTCCCTGGCCTGAACAATCCAGACCAAGCTGGACTTGTCTCTAACCGACAATATGCTAAGAGATAATACAAAGAGACTACGCCATATTAGAGATAAGGCACAGAGGTTCAAAACCGAGCGCATGCTTTCATCTGTCGACGCCGAAAAAGCGTTCGACAGAGTACATTGGCCCTATCTAAAAGCGACCCTAAGTCACTTCGGACTCCCCGCCAGATTTATAGACTGGGTCTTCAGTGGCTTCGGTCAGGGTAAACAGATATACGTCTTCTCACTTTCCCATCCAAAGAGGGACAAGGCAGGAGTGTCCTCTCTACCCCCTACTTTTCGCTCTGTACATGGAGCCAAAGGCCCAAAGAATGCGCAGCAATCCACATATAACAGGAGTAAGCTTTGGGGGAGACAAACACACACTAAGCTTATAGCTTATATGCGGATGATGTGATAGCATCACTGGAAGATCCCCAGGCCTCCCTTCCAGCCTTCCTGACCGAGCTGGAGCACTTCTCCCAGGCGGTGGGCTTTAAAACTAATATTCAGAAATCTCAGGCTCTCAGCCTTTCTCTCAAGTCCTCCACACTAGCGGAACTGCGAGACACTTATCCTATTCAATAGGCACCGGTTGCAATAACATACCTGGGAATACAACTCGCCACATCTCTACAACAAACTACATCACTGAACTACACTGCTCTACTCCGGCAAATACGGTCGCACCTCAGGCAGTGGAGACCGTACACACTGTCCTGGTTTGGCTGAATAGCGGCCGTGAAAATGACTATATTACCCAAAATTCTGTTCCTTTTAAAGACACTCCCACTAGAACCTCCCCCCCCCCCAGGCACCATACATTCCCTTCAGCGTGGGGTGGAGCGTTTCGTATGGGCTGATAAGAAACCCCGACTACGCCGGGAGCTAAGCTACAGGTCCCTAGGTGAGGGAGGACTAGGAATTCCAAATCTTCAAGACTACTACTGGGCAGCTCAGATTAGAACATTTGTGGAGTAGTCTTGTCCTGAATCCGAAATGCACAGACTTTTCATGGACAGGGCAGTGGCGGGGAAGTCACTGTGGAAGATCCCCTTCCTCCCAAAGCAAGCGGGTCCCAGGAGCTCTCGCTACTTACATGAGCTTCCCTTGTGGTGTGGGACAAGGTAGCTGAAAGAAGGGCTTTAACAACTCTCCCATCACCTCTGACACCCATTGTAGACAACCCAGAATTCTCCCACAAATGGAAGTGGAGATCTTTCTCTGCTGGACCCAAGATGGCTGTAGATCCATCGGACAGTTTTTTGATGAGTCTGGTCCCCCGACATTCGAGGAAATTGAGCAGTATCGCTACCAGCAAATCAGACACTGCGTGATGCATCCAGATATTCGCCCTCATTTGCAGCGCCAATTGACAACATTCGAGAAATGGCTGCTATCCAAATCGTCCGATACCCACCTTATATCGGAACTATATAGCCAGTTAAGACCCCTAATAAGTCCCCGAGTCAAAGACGCTGGGAATCAAAACTGGGGCGCGAGCTCATGCTACGTGAATGGGAAGACATCTACTATAGGGCCAGACACACAGCACGTAATCTTACAGTAATAGAGACAGCCACCAAAATAGCCACTTGTTGGTATCTCACACCCTCTAGACTCCACAGGGGGAATCCAGCAAGAGACCCCTTGTGTTGGCTTGGATGTGGAACTCCGGGAACTCTAACACACATACTCTGGGAGTGTCCGAACATAGCCACTTACTGGAAACAGGTTCTCGATGATGTTGATACTTGCTTTGACACGCAACTTCTTTCCCTTATGGCTTATATTCTCTTAGGTTTGCCCAATGCCCTTATGTTCCCTCTCAAATCAAGGAAAGGCCGCCAAATAGGCCTGACTCTAGGGGCAGCCCTCCAAAACATTTTGGAGCAGTTCAGCCCGTCTCCCCACCTATTCAGGATGACTACACCGCATAAGGTATGTCCTAGGCATGGAGCGTATTTCCCTTTCCCTCACAAATCAAGGGGCTTCGTTCCCTGACCTTTGGAAACCATTTCTAACAAAGCTCTCATCTAAATTTAAAGAACTCACATGCCCAAAGTACTTACTACTACTACAACTCACAAAGCTGTCGGCGGTATCCCAAGAGAAAGCATAGATTCACACCAACTGATCAGGGGCTGAGTGGGGGGGGGGGGAGAGGGGTTGTGGCGGGGGAAGGAAGGGGACTAGTTTTAGTGGGGAGGTGGGTGTTGGGGGGTTGTTTGTTTTGATAATCTTACCAGCCTTCCTACGATTGTGGGGTGTCAGATTTGTATAAGCTTTTTCTGTTCTTTTTGTGAATTCAAATTCAATAAAGAAATTATAAACCTAAACACCAATGCTTACCAAAAAGTAAGAGACCCGTACTAAGGTCAACAAAAACCACCACAAAGCACTAAGGAATCAACTCATCAGACAAGGCAAATGAGGTAAAATCCAGATGGATGTCCTAACACATACTCTCCAAAAAGGTCAATGGCACATCCACCTCCTAAATAATACGGTTCTTCTTCGCCCACACACCCCCTTAAGCCAGACAATGTACAAAACTGGTGATTAAAACAATTAGAACTAGAAAGAACAGCCTTACCTGTTCTAGTTTCTACCTTTTCTGTTGGGTGTCCCTGCTGCAGTCTAGGAAAAGAAGGACCCTATTCCCCCAAAAGGAAACTTTTTTCATCTGCATTTCCTCCCTCAACATGCAGAATTCTTCAAAGCATTCTGGAGTTTCACCAAAGTGGTGTTTTCTCCCTTGGATTTCCCAAATGAACCCCTTATAGGCAGAGAAGGAAAGTAGGATCTTTCTGTATAGGTACCCCCACTTTTTGCCTGGTGTCAGTGTGTTTTGACTGTAGTTCACTGGGATCCTGCTAATCAGGACCCCTATGGCAGTGCTCTCACCTCTAAATTGTATGGTAAGTACTTTGTACACCTCACAAGTGGCATACTGGGGTACCACTGTAAGTCCCTAGTATATGCTACTGAGGTATCCAGGGCATTGCTAACCCAGGGGTCTCCCATAGACTGCAGTATACATTATGCCACCCAGGGAAGCTCATGCAAACTGTGTCTGCAGACCTGCCATCGCAGTCTGCGTGAAATGGTGCTTGCACCTTTCACTTTGGATATAAGGTTACCCCTATATCCCAGTCACTGCACTTTTAGCTTATAAGTCACCCCTAAGGTAGGCCCTTCAGTCCCAAACAAGGTCATGTTTGGTATCAAACATGTTGGAATCATGCAACTACACCGATTCCAGTGTTAGCTGCATGATACCATGTACCGGGGGCCAGTGGTTAATTTGTCAAATAAAAAGTGCCGGAGCTCTCCTCAGGAGGCAGCGCTAACAGGAGAAATGTGCTGGGACAAACTGCCTCCTGACTAGAGCCCCGGCACTTATTATTCTGGAGAGGACTTGGCCTAATGGCTACAGCTTCTGATTTCGGAGCTGGAGAACCAGGTTTGAGTCTCGGCGTGGCTCACCATCCTGTGATTCTGTGGAAAATCACCTGCCTTCCAAATGAGTGTGTCCTTAACTGGTGCTATAAGCACCGGTGCTGAAGATTAGGTGCCGGTGCTGAGCACCGGAAAGCACCTGCTCAAATTAAGCACTGCCGGGGGCTCTTTAGAGGACCCCCCCATTACCTACATATGTAGCCTTCCAGGGTCTGCCTGCCAGCCTGCACTGCTGATGAGCCTAGACAGTGTTCTGCGGCCTGCCGCTGGTGAGGTTAACTCAGGCAGGGGAAGCTGAACAAAGAATTTCCTGCAAAGGGGAGGTGTGACCACCTCTCCTTTACAATTAGGTAGGGTGGGGGCGCTTTCGAACGCCACCAGACTGCATTGAAGGGCACATTTGGTGCATAAACCAGTTTTGCCCTGTTCAGGAGCCCTCGGCTCCCACTCTGGTGCAAAACTACACAAAGGACAGGGGAATGTACAACCCCCATCCAGCTCCTCCCTTGGGAGGTGCCCAGAGCTCCTCTAGGTAGCCACTTGATTCTACCATGTTGAATCCTGGCCCTGGGGAGCACCTGACTGGCTAGGCCAGCTGAGAAGCGTCCCTGACACCGGAAGCCTTGCCCCTCCGATATCTTGCTCATGCTCAAAGCGCAGAGGCACACTTATTTCCTTGTACAGCATATTGCGGTTTTTAGGAAGTGGCTGGCTCCTGTGAAGTATGTAGATATATTCATGTGTTTCATTTTATGCTTCATTTTCTTTTCTCTTTTTAGTTTGTCTTAAATTAACAGTAGGCTAGCCTTTAAGAGGGAGCCTTTAAGGTTAAGAGGAGTAACTGGACTATGCTTTGTATTTTTATTTTACACCACCTATCTTTTACTGGGTGCGTTACTTCACAGTTGAAGACACACCCTCTGGTCATTGTGGGCTTTTTAGACAAATTAGGAGCGCATCCACCGCAGCAGGTGCACCACTGGCGTGGCAAAACTTGAAGCTTGCCATCACCCTTGATTCTTGCATTGGGCAGCAGATTAACAACTCTATCCAATTCCTTTAGGAACTCAACACATGCAGGAAGTGAAAGACATTCTGCATGCAGATAAATCTCATGAATTTGGATAAGCTGGGATTGTAAATGATATAAAATAACATACTATGTCCACACAGAGGGAATGGGTGCCTGAGGTTATGTCTCCTGACCTGCTTAAGGCTAGCAGTGCTCAATATATCAATGCATGACATCCGGTGGGTAAGCTGGACGGCATTTCGTGTTTTATTCTTTACACCAGCTCGCTGGTCAAAAGCACACAGACCAGAGATTGTATTTTTAATGGAAACATGGGTATGAGAAACTTCTGGAACCGATTTAGCCATTGCAATCCCAGCGGGGTATTCCATACTGTGAAAAGGATGGTTAAATAAGGTGGACGGGCAGATTAATGGTGGTTTTTAAGGACACAATCAAAGGCTCTATATTCAATTTGGAATCCTCCCACTGCAAAGCTATCTTGTTTTCTTTTTAATTAAATGCATTAAGTTCCCTCTAAAGAGTTCGGTTATACAGACCTCCAGGCCCCACAATTCATTTTCATACAATCCTAAGATCCCTGCTAGAACTTTTATTTCAACTGGACTATTCTAGGAAACTTTAACTGTCACTTTTCTAGGACTTTGAAAGAAGAAATTATTGCACTCACTGAAACTCTAAATGCCCTTGGCTTCTCTCCGCTTGAGTATTCCCCCACTCACAGTGCGGGACCCACGCTGCAAGCTATGTATATTAATTATTGTCTATTAAAGTAAAGAACTCCCCTTCAATTAACTTACTCAGACCTTGTTGCCATAGCCTTTATTTTTAAACACCCTACCAAACAAGGCTAGGATTCTTTCTTCCGTAGGCTTTTCAGGCACTTGTGGTAAGGTGAAACAGACATTTTACTGCAGCATTGGAAGGGAACTTGCCCGGAATACAGGATACCATGGTATTTGCTGCTGCTGACTTTAATAAATGGATTACTATGGCTCTCGATAATCTCGGACAATCTCATCATGTGAGGCAGAAAAGCCCTTGCCTTACTACCCCTTGGTATTCTAGCAATCTGAGAACCCACAAACAGAACTATCAAAGGATAGGATAGAGATTGAGGAAAAACTACTAAGCTGATGATAAAACCCATCATAGAGCAGCTATCGTGAATACAAGCCAGGGATTTTAAAGGAAAAATCAAGATATTTTAACTTATAACGTTTTTTTAAATTAGGTTTAGGATTTACTTGCAGGGATTACGAAGATGGCCTTTCCTAGCAGTAGGTCTACTATCAACCGGTCCCAATTTATCAGTAATCCGTTGGCAAACTGTTTCCAAAGTAAAATGGAAACTTCGAAGAGGAATGGGGGGGTGCAGCTGTCCCTGCACCCCACGGGAAGTGATATACAACGTCTGGTGCATGATGATCCGATTTGCACCAGACAATCCAGTCCCAATCAGCCCACAGTCAGGTTCCCCTTACCTCCCTGGAAATGAAGCACAAAATCTGGTCCGCGATGATACGAGTCTCACCAGACAATCCAGTTACAATCAAACAACAGTCGGGTTCGCCTTACCTCCCTAGAATGAGGCACAATGTCTGGCGCGCAATGATACGAGTACCACTGGACAGTCTGGTCCCACAAACACAGTCGCAAGTTCAGTAGTACCGCACAAGATAGAATGAGGCACTACTACAGATGCGTACTCCCTTCAAGGGTCACAACCTGTGAATCGGGCACCGCCTGCAATGAGTATGAAGTCAGCGTGTCGCACAAGAGAGAAGCGGCACGGATGACGAAGCGGGTCACACAACTGGTGAATCCGCTCATCACCAACGATCCAGTTGTGCGTGCTAAGGCCCCACGATGAAGAGCCACACTTCGTAGATGCAGGCACGGTTTGGCGGCTCCGCACAAGGCAATCCGGTCTCCAGGCACAAAACTCAGTTCCACACTCACATAGCACTGCAGTTAGGATCTAGCAGCCGAAGTAGGTGCTTGAGAGTGCACCGCTCTCCAGGTGAAACACGTCGGTGGTGTAGGTCCATCACGAGAGGTCTTTGATGCCACTGAGATCTCCACAAAGAAAAGAAGGCAAGCCAACAAGCCCTTGGAGAGAACATTTCAGGATGCCACACAGGAGCGGTAGTCGGCCCAGGCCAGACACTATTCAGGCAGGGTGCACAATCCCTTTCAATGGCAGTATCCTCCTTGTGCACAAAAGTTTCCTCTGGAAGTGTGCACCACGCAATCCAGGATGTCTGGCCCCATGTCCCCACAAGTGTATCTCTGCCCTGCTAAAATATGGCACCAGTCCTTCTACTGTAGTGTGCATTTGAAGTTGGGGGTGTTTCAGAGGGTTCACCTTTGAACCACAGATGTCTCTCCTAATTTTCAATCCTGTCTGCCATGAGGCCTTGGAAGGAAGATCTTGGTCTTTAGTTTGGCCATGATCCGAGGTCAAGTGTCAAAACCTATCCCCCTCTCAAATGACAGAGGTCTGTCATTCCACTTGCATGCCCAATGTTTATGGCTGTTTCTGGGAATGCACAGATGTGCTCCCCCAGCCTCCAGTGTGGACTGGAGTCAAACTAAAAGACACAAAAGAGTTTAGCGCAGGGAAATGCTCACTTTCTGGAAGTGGCATTTTAAGCTATTAATGACAAATCTGCCTTCACCACAAGAAAGGGTTTGTCATGGTGAATCCAAGGATAGTTAACAACAGGAGGCTGCTCCACAGTCAGCCACCACTGCAGTTTAAAGTAATCTAAGCAATTTCCCCATGTTAACTTATGGGGAGAGCAAACCTCAAAGGTGGTACAAAAAAACACACACAAGGGTTTTTCAATACCTAGGCTGGAGATTAGGGGTGGGCGGAATTTGCGTAATCGTGTTACGCAAATCTCCGCGAAACGGTAAAAAAATCTCCGCGAACATGCAGAAATTCCGCGAACATGCGGAATTGCTTGTTCGCGATGCTTTTTTCCTGTTCACAGTTGCTGTTGCGTGCTCGGGGAGAAATATCTCGCGAACACGCATTTTGAGAACGTGAACAGGAAAAAATTTCGCGAAGTCGCGGAAAGCAGCATTTTGGGCAATTTCGCGTTCTCCGCGGAACGCGAAATTACCGAAATTCCGCAAATTCCGCGAGCGGAACGGAATTTACCGCCCAGGCCTACTGGAGATACACGTGTACCTGCCCTGCCTTTCACCTATCACTTGCTCCACCCCCATGGTTTACCCTAGGCCTGCTTTGGTGTTAGTAAAAGGCACCTTCAGCATTGGCCAATGATTTATACAGGCCAATCTGAGCATAAGTGCAAATGCGCGCACACACAGGTGTGCAGTGGCAGGCTTTAGACATGTTTGAAAACACCATGAAGCTACTCCCGGCTGTAAGCTAAAACTGTAGTTTAAAAGTCATTCAGCAATTCCCCCATGTTGACCCATGGAAAGAGCAGACCTCCTAGGTGAGGAAAACCCACATGGGGATTATTCACTACCTGGGCAGGGCTCGCACATGCATACCTGTCCTGTCTTACCCCTACCACTTGCACCACCCCTTGGGTCTTACGCTAGGGGTGTCTTAGTGGTAGTGAACGGCCCACTCAGCATTGGCTAATGGTTTATAAATGCCAACCTGAGCATAACTGCAACTGCGCGCACACAGGCCTGCAATGGCAGGCTTCAGACATGTTTGAAGGGCTATTCCTGTGAGTGACACAATCAGTGCTGCGGCCTACTAGTAGCCAGTGGAGTACCTACCCTGGGTATGTGGTATACCTCTTTACAGGGTACTCACAGGTACAGCACCTAAACCAATCAGGTAAGCACCACTTCCTACCATGTGTAAGGAGGGCGCGTGCGCTTTCACACTGCATTACAGTGGGAAAGTGCCCAGAGTCCTAAGGCTCAAAAAGAGAATCAGCAAAAACCAGGAGGAAAAAAGTAAAAGGTTTTAGGGAAATCCCAGAAGAAGGGCCATGTACAACAAGGCTTTAGTATGGCATTGAACATTTTGGCTGAGCTCCACAGTGCTGTTGAAAGAGGCATAACAAGACATTGTGGATCGGATCTAAGATATATCCACACAGAGCATTTTGTCCTGCCTCCACAAAGGAGGCATCATAGCCTAAGTTTTAAGCGTTTCTTCCTCTCAATGTACCAGATAAGGCTGGCGCTCCTGTAAAGCACCTTTGCTTTTCTAGGCTGGGAAGCTGGACGCTTGTGTACTATTGTAGTAGCCTTTGGTTACCCCACTTTTGCTGTCCCCTTATTGGTTCGAACTCCAATACCATTTGAGATACTGTCAGTATTTACATTTGACAAAAGTGATTTTACCTCCTGTGAGTTGGGGATAACCCGAGAATGCCCAATGTTTTCTTCCCACATACAGCGCTACTGTTGGATCTAGCCACAGGTGGATAGATAATGTCTGAGGCAAGTAGCAGGCTGCTCCTTTCGCTAAATGAAACATGGGGGGAGGGACGACTTTTACCTAAGGGTTTGACAGAAAGGCAGAAACTACCCAAGTTCTTCTCTGATGCTAGTGGTTTAAACCTGGCTGGACAACCTACTTTTTGTCTACAGCATGGCACTTCATTCGAGGACTGGACTCTGCTGTGGACCGAGTGGGCATTCTTTGCTGTTGCAAGGGAAAATACTCTGGTTGCTAAAATTATGGTAAATAGTTGTTGAAGGATTCGCTAGCCATGCTGTTTCTAGTGTACTTGATGTATTTTGGGAGCATTCTCTTCGCCTTCAGATAGACTACTGGCTACACTGCCGGCTGAGTTCTTCTCTTCTTTGGTGGTATCTTCTCCTTCTATTTTCCTGATTTCTGTCAGGTGTATTAGCAGCATTATAGACACTGTTGTTTAGCCTTTTGTGGTGGTGCAAAGTGCAAAGATTTTGTCAGGCCAAGACTCACCTCTCCTTAAGCATTCTGTGGTGGTGGATCTTGCTGGTTATGAGTGGCAGCAGGGGCCGCTGCAGGTAAGAGAGGGCCAGCTGGGGGGATTTGGAGAGACGACCACGAGGGGAAATTATTTATTCAATTTTCCCTCTTGGTCGTCTCTGGAATTCACCCCCCCCCCCCCCCGCCCCAAGCCGGCCCCACCGCTCTTACCTGCAGCGGCAGCAGCTAATGAGTGGTGCTCCTTTTCTAGCTCCGAGCCAGACGGGCTTTGCCTTGGTGATCACCGACCCACTTTTTGCAGCTGACCCACCTGCCTACATCATCCTAATCTTAATCTACATATTAAGCTGTTTCATGCATGATCTCAGTGTCGTGGCCTGGACATTACACAAGTCTGGAATAAAGGGGACTAAGAACGTCCATTACAAGAGTCATGGTGGTAAGCAAATTATACTGTATTTAACAATGTGCTGAACATAACTGAGTATACTTAAAGTACTTAGGAAATCAAATTATTATTTTTACCATTTATGTTATATTCTTTCTTTAAAACAATGCTGTGGTGTTCTTCAGCAGGTTAACAAAAACAAGCATGGAGCGGAATAAAAAGAATAAAAACGGCATTTTCAAACCGATACCTGGCTTGAATAAGACACCCTTTCCCAGACACGGTTGCATCTGCCGGTAGGTCTATTGTCGTGAACAGAACATCGGGAACCTTCTGCTTGCGACAGCCGTAACAGAACGTGAGGTGTGCGGGGAATGGCATGTTGAGCTCATCATACGGTATGTGACAAAACCCACAGGCCGGAGGCGAAGGTTCATCAGGTCTGAAAACCGAGAAAAAGAAACAGTTAGAAAAAATATAACTTATTTCCGTCATATAAAATTAAGGCCATTTGCAAGCAGAGGTATTTGAACTTTCAACATACTTAGGCCTGTGAAATAAAAGCAGTTGCAGACAATAACTATCACAGTGCCTAGAAGCGTAGGACTGCTACTTTGACCTTGTAGAAATGCACAATGCGATGCAAAAAAACGATATACAGTTCCTGGGAAAACACCAAAACAATTTGCTCTCCTCCACTGTAATCTATCCGACACAAGTCTCACTTTTCAAATGTGTGTTTTGTCCCCTTCCTAAAGTGTACCCGTCAGCGCGCAGTAACCATGGCCGTAGCTGCAGGGGAGGTGTTTGGGGTGTTACACCCCCCTAAAAAATGTATTTTCTAGAAAATTAGTTATACAGGTGCTTTCAGTCGGGGATGGTAAGGTGTATGTTGGATTTCACAAGTTTTTTTTTTACATACACAGATAGAAATTCACACACTCTCTCTCTGTCTATTTTGAAAGTCTTCAAAAAATGTTACTTATTTTACAAAATATTGTGTTTTCTCTCATTTAGTACCTCAACGAATTCGCTTCTCCCTCCGCATGGCCCTCAACCCACCTCAATGCGCCCTGCTTGTTGTATGGTGTATTTTAACATTATATGCCAGACGATTTTTGGACAGTCTGAAGCCCCCCCCCCCTCCTTCCACCCCACTCCCCACCACGCCCAATCTCACGGACCAAGCTACGCCCCAGGCAGTTACACCTCATGCTTGCACATTGACAATTCTACAAATCCACAAAACACACTTTTATGCATTCAACACTTCTCTTTTCCAAAATATAAATTCAATACTTAAACCTTCCTGCAAAATCCCTATCTAACAATTCCCAATGCAACACATTTTACAGGGTTTGAGGACGACACATTGACATCAACTGCTTTAAGGCTCTTTCTTACAGTCTCGGTGAAAACACTTCCCCCGTTTCCACGTACAATACTAAGGGCCTTATGTAGGTAAATTACATTTACCGATTCTTAAATACCGAATTTTACCGATTCGGTATTTATGAATCGGTAAATGTAATGAAGGTAAAAAAATACCGATTCGGTAAGTGTCGGTATTTTAGAATCGGTATTTACCGATTCGGTAATGGTAACCTGTATCTCATTGATTCCTATGGGCCAGGAGGCCCATAGGAATCAATGGAAAGCCAGTTACCATTACCGAATCGGTAAATACCGAATCGATAATGGGGGGAGCTCAATCAAGGGTGGCAGGGTGTCACATTGACACCCTGTTGCACCCAATGATTCCTGCATGTGTGCACATGTGGCACACATACATGCCTTGAGGGCATGTGTGTCTGCCACATTGCACACATCTAAGGGCCAAATAATGCATTAACAGAGACATTCGTCATTTACCACCAACTTTCAGTTGGTGGTAAATAACGAATCCCCACACCCACCACACACTCCCCCTACATCTCATTTCTGTATTCGGTATTTACCGAATCGGTAAAATTACCGATTCGGTAATTTTACTGATTCGGTAAATTACCGAATACAGAAATGATCCCCCAACATCTCAAAAGCCTAAATACCAGTCGGTAACGGTATATTTACCGAAAATCGGCCGTTACCGACCGGTATTGGGCTACCTACATATGGCCCTAAGTCGCATAAAGTGTCAAGGGCCTGGTGAATCAGAGGGGTTTTCCCATGCTGCGTTTATGAAAACGCGTGTTCGTGCGTATGGGCATCAATTATTTTACTAGGTTTAAATCATCAAATCTAACATCCTCAAACACTCCTTTGTTGTTGTTTCACTCATCTTAAATCTGTAAACCCACTATTTTTAAAACAATAGACATAAATCGCGTCTTTTGTAAATTGACACTGAAAGGAGGGGGACAGTGTATTGGGGTTAATAAAAGGTCGAGATACGTTTATCATAAAACCGGGGTCATGCGGATTCCGACAGGGAAACATCAAGCCCTCTTTGTTTTAAATCACGCTGCTCCAACGCAGACAGGCAAACAAGGCAATAACCTCGTGCACCTGACTAACGTACGCTGTATGAAGAACGCGATCAGCTGTTTGTAAAGCCCTATATCACTGCACACACAAAGATCTTAAGACATCCTAGAAGGCACACTGTTTTAGACACAGAGGAAGGACGGCCAATGACAACAAGTGCCCAGAGCAGTCTCTACAGCAGGCCCCTTTCGTTATGAGGTTTTACCTTTAGCGCCACACCGAGCAACAAACTTATTCCAGCGCTCAATGTAGATTTACTTGACCACAAGGATGACATCAACCACCTCGGTCAGCAAATCAGATACATTTACCTGCCGCCACCCAATCCTTACTCATGGGGATGTAGGTTGTGGAACCTTCAATGCAGAACCCTGACCGATTCCTCTGAAAGCACGCAGTCCCAAAGTGGAAGCCTGAACAAAGGACAAATACTCAGGTTCAGGAGCATAGAGCACCACACTTTCCTGACACAGTCTGAGCGATATGAAGGACTTGTGTCCTGTCAGACCTGATATTTCTCAGAACTTGAGGCAGGAGAGGTAGCATCAAAAAGCGTACCGAGGCCCTTCCTTCCATTCCAACGGCACCAGCGTGCAGAATTGCTGATACCGTGCGTTTTCAAGGGTGGCTAATAGTGCTAGCCAAGGCATACCCTACTAATCGAAAAAGTCCTGTAGCACCTCGGGATCAAGACACCACTAGGAATCCACCAGACAGTGCCTTGTTAGTTTGTCCATTCTGGCATTCAGGGCCATGGTAGGTGGTTGGTGGGCAGGGATATGTTCCACTGGTCCAGATACCTCCACAGGCATAGTGCTTCCTGCAGAGGATCCAGGACCCCACTTCACTCTGCTTGTTGTAGTGCTACAACTATTGTGTGTCTGTGAAGACCTACACTAGCCCACTTTTAATGAATGGGAGGGAGGTTTTCAAGGCCAGACAGATCACGGAAAGCACCTGAAGGCTGAAATGGAGCTGCTCACCACAAAATATCAATGGGCTCTGCTTCCCCTTGGGCCTGCAGCGACACAGCTCTCGCCATCATGAACTTTAGATGGGGTATGGAATGGAGAGTAGTCTGACACGTATGGCCTGACACGTATGGCCTGACACATATGGTCTGACACATATCACTTTGGCGTCCGTCACTCACCACTGTAGATCCTGTGACATCTCCTTTGAGATTTAAATGGAAAGACATCCCTGACGCTGAACCCGCTGAGACTGGAGGGTGACCTGCAGGGTCTGAATGTGCCAATCGGCATTTAGGACGAGACAGATGCACAAGACCAAGAAGTCTCAAGAGGTATCCTCACAAGACCCAGAACTGATCCTGAAACATCAAGATCATATCCTGAATGTCCAGGATTCACAGAGCTGTAAAGGGTCAAGTTGACAGCCTCAGGAATAGTTGACAAAGTTTGTCCAACTACCTCAATAGACTGATTTAGTAAACTGGCATCTAGCCACAAGAATTACATCCATTACTTTAGCAGGCAAGTTGAAAGCGCTCAGTTGTTGCCACTTAATCTCCATGCATGGAAGTGAAGGTTGTGGAGATTCAGGTTCAGGTCCTTGACGCAGGAGGTCCACCCAGAAAGGTACACAGATGAGAGGTCAAATGCCAAGGCTCAAAAGATAAGGATACCAGACTCACCTTTCAAACACAGAGAGGTAATTTGAGCCTGGTCTGTCCTGTTCTTTAGAAGTCGGGCAGAAGCAGTATTGTTGGGAAAGCATACAGGACATCTGTGTCCCAATGCAGCTGCAATGCATCTTCCAGGGATCCTCTTGGTCGAAACTCTGGTGTGCAATAATCCAGTCATGGTAAGCCTCATTGGGTAAGGATGCCTTGAGCGACCTCCAGATGAAGATGGCATTTGTGGTCTGGTAGCTGATTTCTGCTGTGCTTGTCTCTCTTGGAGTTTGGCCCTCATGCAAAATGGCTGGCTACGACAGAGATCGCCTGATGATCCAGCCATGTCCAAAAATGCAGGGCCTCCAGTCACAAGGTACAAGATCCCATGACGCTCTGC
Organism: Triturus cristatus; assembly: GCF_964204655.1. NCBI lineage: Eukaryota > Metazoa > Chordata > Amphibia > Caudata > Salamandridae > Triturus > Triturus cristatus. Next base: position 502,938,468 of record NC_140585.1, read on the forward strand.
TTGGTGCAATACCACATGGCGCTGTCCATGAGAATCTGAACTTACATCTTGCTGGTGGATGGGCTGAAGGCCTTCAGAGCCAATCAAATGGCACATAGCTCTTGTAAACGTGATACAGAGCTTTCACTCCATCGGGACAGAAACCAAAGATTTACACTTTTTCCAGATGAGTAATCTAAACCCTGGGAAGATGCATCTGTCACTACAGTGAACGGTCGTTGGAGAAGCTGCAGAGGAAGCTGCTGTCCTCTTGCAACCATTGAAGGTCCCTGGATTTGTCTTTCGAGATGCAGCTGTTGATTAACAGCCAGCCTCAATGTTGTGACCACTGAAACAAAAGTTCAATTTAAGGCCTGCCTGGGCCAGCGGCATAAGGAACCAGAAGAAAACACAAGGCCAAGAGTCCAAGAAGGCTCAGAACCATCAGCTCCAGAACCCAGGAATTATACCCGAAGCATTAGGATCATATCCTGAATGTCCTGGACTTGCAGCAGGAGAGGCGACAGCTCTGAATGCAACTGTGTCTAGGAAGGCCCCATGAAGAGAATCGTCTGTGAAGGCGTCATATGAGACTTTGGCTTGCTGATAGAAACCCCAGCAAATGAAAGAAGGATAATCGTCACTTGAAGGTAGTCTGAGACTGTGGGGAGCCCACTTTAGTAGCTAGTTGTTGAGGTATGGGAACAAGTGTATCCCGACCTGCAAAGGTAGACAGCGACCACTGCCTTCATTTTTTATCAACATTTGAGGGACGGAGTTGGGGCCAAAGGGCAGGACAGCAATTTGACAATGCTGTGACTCCACTATGAACGGAAGTTGACATCTGTGAGACTGCATGCCAGCCACATAGAAATATGTCTCCTGCGGGTTAAAGGACATCAACCAATCCCTTGGAACCAGGTTGGAAAGGACCTAGGCGAGAGTTAGCATCATGAGCATGTCCAGTCGTACAAAGGTATTTAGGGATGCGATTATCAAAAATCGGCCTGAGAACTGCAGCTTTCTTCGGTCCTAAAAAATTAGCAGGCCCAAAAGGCCTTGCCTTTTTCCACCATCATGAGTCTCTCAATGGACGCTTTGGCCAAAAGCAATTGAACATCCTGCAGAAGAATGGTGGAATTATCTAATCAAGTTTGAGGGAAAATAGGCGGCATGTGAGGGGAGGGGGGCGCAGGGGATAGGTGAGAGCTGGCTGCTGCACAGCAGAGGTTTGCCTTTGGTAGTAAGTTAGGCCCCGTGAATATCCTCTGACTTTTATGTACTGTTGTTGGAATTGACGCGCCAGCGAGAATAAATCTATAGAGCAGGGTGCAATTTTAGCAGAGTCACTTTTCTAAAAAAACGTCTTGAACTATCAAACGTGTGGCTCTACATCACTGGAGGAGTCTGTAGCACGCATCCAGGCATGGTGCCTTTTCACAATACTGGAGCCCATTAAATGGCCCAGCACAGTCCGATGTGTCAAGGCATCTTGTCCATTCTGCTTTGTTTGGACAAGGGAAGCCCTGAATGTATACGGGATGGCCAGCAAGCTCTCACTGGTCATGTTCAAAAACGTCTGATTATCAACCCAGGAGACGGACATCTTTCAGTGACCTTAGGACCAAGCCGGCGGAAGAGAACTCTCTTGGGCCAAATGTGCTGAAGGAAAACTATTAGGGATGAACTTATTTGAGGAAACTTGGATGACAGAGCCCTCCCGAGACAGGTGCTTAGTAGGGAAGATCAAGTCTCCAAGAACTGACCAAAGCAGTCTAGCTATTTTGTCAACTAACTGGAGCAGCCAAGTACGACTGTATCCACGACACCATCACGTTGTCTGTTAAGGCCTCAATAAATGGCAAGAAAACCTGCGACACTGTAGGCCCAGGGTGCAAGATATCTGTCAAGAGGTTGGATTTGTTTGTATGTTTTGGCGTTGGAGCGCTTGTATCGCTTGTCCTTCTGCTGCCCTGCAGAAAACAGCCACGAAAGAGGCATTTTCCTCAGTGGTGGTTCCTTGTGGAGATTCTAATTCGGTATCAGAAGTTGAATCTAAACCCACCTACACTAATCCAATTATAGTAACAACATCAGTATAATGAGAGTTAATCAAGCTATCCGCCTCCTCATCGTCGACCTCATTATGTTGAACACTTTGGAGCCCTTGAACTTTGTCTGCACCAATGTCAAACAGGGCCTACAGCCATCGGTACTCCTGGCATTGAGGATGAGGCTTGGGATCAGTCAAAGGTGGAGGCTGGGCTTTGGTTATCTCACAGCCAGACATGGGCCGATGATACTCCGAATCAGACCAGATCTCAGGCAGGAGTTGCAGCAGTCAAGGTCAGCGCCAGAGTGGCAGCAGCCAACGTAGCCTCTGCGTCCAACACGGAGGCGCCAGCAAGGAGCCGGGTGGGTGCCCAATGGGTTCGATCACGTAGTGGGGGTGCCACCAGCCGAAGTCTGACTGGGAGGAGCCCCTAAGGCACTATGGGCCCTGAACGTGCTCTAGAGAAAGGCAGTATTGTCTTGAAAAGTTACAGCATGGCCTCTTTGAAGGCCTTTATCTGCTGTGCGATTTATAGTGTCCCAGGATAATTGGGGCACATCAGGAACAACCTCTGGGTGGGCTAGGAGTCTGTGGTCTTGGGAAGAGAAACTTGCACTGTTGTTTCTCTTGATATTTCGGGTCAGTGAAAACCGTAAGAAATTGGTAGAAGAGCTCGGATTCTGCAGAAATAAAGGAACTGATGTCCGTGCGAAGGTGTGGCACTCCTGGCACAAATATACTTGTGCGGTCACTTTCAGACGGTGGAAGGTCGCCAAAGAGTCTAATGGCACCAGCTAGTGATGCAAGGGAGTAATTGCTTGAAAAATTCCAGATCAAGTCAGGCGCCTTGGAATACTGAAAATGTGAGTAAGCTGGGAGTACATTTCTCTTACAAACGTTTCATTGGAATTCGATTTAAAAACAAATATCTCCTACATGTGTATAAACGTAGTGCTTTAATCTATATCTTATTGCCCTGAATAGGGAAACCCTTTTGGGCAAGGGTAAAGTGGACGTTGACAGATGCTCAAAGCTGGTTCTAGGCATAGGAGACACTGCTTAACTTATTAAGATTAATATTTAGTCTTTACTTTTTCATGTTTTATTTACAGGAATAATTTAGATGAGAATATGGCTGCAGATGCGAGATCTGTTGAAAATATTTTGTGAATAGAACAAAATTTGAAATTTTCCTTAACAAACTCCTTGAACAAGATCATAGGCATGTGGTTTGGACTCCCTGATTTACACACTTATCCTTGTTTTACTGTTTTGCAGGTGAGTTACCAAAAGGTTTTACAGTTCAGGCAGGTAGTCTAATGAATTTTACTAGTAAGATCCATTATTCACTAGGTCTCGTTGCAATTCATATTGCCTAAAAAAAAAAAAAACAGGTTGTTATCACTATGCAGCCAGAAATGATAGATGCTGAAGAAAAATCGGCACTAAAAGCGTCTGGTGTGCATACAAAGTTTCATTGGTTGCCCTAATTTCAGTACATTTGGTTGAGAGTGGACGAGTGTGTCATAGCTTATATGCAACTATTGAAGAGAAAAAACCCAGAAATAGGGCACAAATAAATTGCAATTCACTTTAAACATAGTTTGAGTGTGGGTTGACGATTCGAAGATGAGAGAATCAAATCACTATAAATCGATATGTATCCTTGTCACAAATATTTGAATTGTATGTTTGCCGACACCTTCAAGCAATGAAGAGATGCCAGTGCTCTCAAGATGTGATCCAAAGGCTTTGATTTCAGTATAAAGTGGGTTGCAGAATTCTGAACAGATTGCAGTTTGAAGATTACAGCGTTTGGTAGCCTATCACAGTAAGCATTACAGTTATCCAGTCAGGATGATATAAATGCATTAATTAGAATACATTTAAAAAAAAGTGAATAATTGTGATAGATGTTTTAATGTTTGTATATTAAAGAAGCATGATTTTACCACCACATTACCAGGCACCTAGAAACAATTTCACCCAGTCTCACTGTTATCTTCCAGCAGGTGTTTGCCATCTGATATTTTCCCACTCAATGGAAGGTAGCGTCAATATTTATCCTTATAAAGAAACCTTCTCTTAGTCCCACGGATACCACCAGCTAATGGCCTATTTCGCGCCTGCCCCTACCGGTTAAGATTGTTGAAAAAATAATGAATCTCCAGCTGGCCACAACTATATAGGAGAACAACCTTCTGGACCCCACACAATGTGGGTTCAGAAGTGGGAACAGCACCGAAACAGCCTTAATCAAGGCGACTGAGGAGATCAGAGTGACGTTGGACCAAAGTGGTAAAGCTGCCCTCATCCTACTCGACCTGTCGGCAGCATTTGACACGGTCAACCATGAGCTACTGACAGGCTGATTATATGACATCGGAATCGGAGGAATGGCACTTGCCCTTCTGAAATCTTTTCTGTTCGGGCAGAAACAATCAGTTTCATTAAACGAGATCACTTCTGATCCTTTCTCCCTTTTTTGCGGAGTGCCGCAGGGCTCTTTCTTGAGACCAACACAGTTTAAAGTTCATGTGCCAAACCTGGCTGATTTGATCACACAGTTCAGCTTCTCGCTCACGTCTTATGGCGATGATGCACACATTGTCATCTCCATAACTAAGAGTGATGTTGATACAGGCTCTAAATCGCACAACTATATCCAGGCTGTCAACGACTGGATGGCTAACAATTGCCTAATGTCAAATTCAGGTAAAACTGACGTCATCTTGTTTGGGAACTCTTAATCTTTTTAGTCCCATTCTTCGTGGCCACAAGAGCTGGGAACCTTACGACCCCAGTCAGGAAGGCACGTCATCTCGGAATGATAATTGATGATAGACTAATTATAGTGATGAGGTAAATTCTGTTACTTCTTTCACTGTTTACACCCTTAGGACGATAAAAAAAATCTTACCTTTCCTCCCGACAAATCTGCAGAAAACAGTAGTTTCCTCTATAATACTTTAAAAACTAGACTATTGCAATGGTCTATATATCAATATACAACATTATCTGAACAAACTACAGATTCTGCAGAATGCAGCAGCTCAGCTCCTTTTAGGCATCCCTAAATTCAAATGTGCCTCTAAAGCAGTTACATTGGCTGCCAATAAGCCAGATAATAGCATTTAAGGCCCTCCGCACTGCATTTAAAGCTCTACATGACATTCGACTTGACTACTTAAAGAACAAACTCAACTGGTACATGCTACCAAGAAAGGTCCTCCGCAGTCAAATTCAGACTTGCCTTATGTGGACGAAAACGTTTTGTGATCGGTGTATCACGATCTTGAACACCCTGCCGATCCATCTTAAAACTATAAACAATCTGCTGGTCTTCAGGAAAGCCTTAAAAACGTGGTTATTCAGTTCCCTATGAACTTAGGGCAAAGCCTTTCTGCTGCATTTCTGACAATTGGCGATCTTCTTTGAGCTTTTGATTTTCAGGTTCTGTCAGGCTAGCAGCAAGACACCTCAGGGTAATCGTGCGCTCTAGAAATACATTTAACATAACATTGATTTGTGGTTACCAGACACTCAAATCAGCCTTTCTTAGTGGCATAGTAGTTAGCAATATAGCAGACGGCTTCACTTTATAGAAGTAAAAAGCCTTTGAGGTGCCAGAGGTGATCATCAGTGGGGCACTAACAACTAAGCCAGCGTCAAAATGTGGAAACATTTCACTACTTGGTAAAGCAAAGGTCCAGATATGAAATGCTGATATCAGCATTTTAAGTTGAAGGCAATCTTATCACCTTTGTTACAGGAATGGAACAAAGCGATTGTTCGCATGGTATTGTATGTGACTTGTTATCTGGTATGCAGACTGGAATTATGGCCTCACTAGTTGAAAAAACAAAAATATGCTTCCTGATTAAATGAAGGTTTATGCTAGCCAACATTCCCAAAACAAACTGTGAAATACCTGGAATAATTCTGTAGTATCTTCATATTGTTATAATGTTCTCTGTGATCTTGTTCCTAGCTGTTCAGCCAGTGTGAGTGTTCTGTGTGGAATGTTGGTGTGTGGGCCATGAGTGGAATGCTTGGGTGACTGGTGTGAGTGGGGAAAGTTGGTGGATGGGCTAAGCAGCTAGGAAGCTGCTCCTGATGGGGCTGCTGTATTGGATCTACTCTACAATATGATCTATTTCAATAAACCTACTTAAACAACATCTACCAGCGTGGACTACATTACTACAAATTCTACAGCAAAAAAACAGCATGCGGATGCAGAGGCTTTTTTTTTTATTCTTCACATTTTCGCTGGAGTTGTGGGACTCATCCAGGCTTCTTTACTTCAGAAGAGAAATGAGGGTGAGGGTAAGGTTGAGAATTAAGGTGTGTGAGAAAACCAAGATATTCTGAAGTGTATTAAATGGAACGCGACACCCTGAATTGTAATAACTTACATTTTATTTTGGTGCTATTCTCAATATGTGTTTATGGTTTATGACTCCCTCCATTAGTTGTATGTCTATTGTTTTTGTTTCTATGTGGATGCTCTATTTTCAATATTTCATCAAAATGTTATATATGGATATAAGTTGCTTTTCATACGAAAAAGGGTACTTTATCAAAGGTGATAAGGTAAAAAAACGTAAATGAGTTTAAAAAGGATTGGGACAGATGCTGAGGAAGTGGTGGTAGACCATGTGGGCTTTGTGTAAACAGTAAAATGGCATTTGAGACACATTTGACTGTACTGTTACATAGCCTCCAAATAATTGTTTTAGATTTACCTTGTAAACAAAAAGGAAAAGCTTACACTGGAAGATGTAGGTTCACAAGCGTCTCATACTGCTGCCTTGTAGTGTTGAGCTCTGACGTTTGCAAATTGTTTTTCTTCTAAAAAGTCTTTTGAGTCACGAGATGTGCTGTGACTTCTCTCTTGGTGGAGAATGCGCACATGCATTGGCTCCACTTTAGATTGTTTTTCGTACAGCAGAGGAAAGTGTGTATGAAGTATCAAGTGAGTATAGCATGGTGCACTGCGTGCAATGTCCATTGTTAACTAGTTAATTCGAGAAGAGATCTACAATGAACACAGGCTTAAGTGGGGCGAGTGGGCGCATGTGTGTCTACAGAACTGCACGCTACAAACAGATGTTTACAGGGTACGTAACATTTTCCATTCATAGCATCTGAGGCTGTAGATACGCATGCTCTGTAGAGACTGAAAAGCAGCACTCTTCTAAAGCAGTGGCTAGTATGTGTTCAATGCAGTTATCTGATATAAAGTCCTTACAACTGTTTGCAAACCTTAGCCTTCTGGCGGGCCAGTGTGTCTAAACAAATAGCGTGTGGTAACTGTGTGTGGGGTGGACCAAGTGGCTGCTTTGCAAATGTCAGCTAGCTGTATACTGCCTAGAAAAAGCCATGGATGCCTCTTTATAAAGGTGGAGTTTGCCCAGAGTAGGACAGCAGGAATCTATTGGCATTGTGGTAGCGAGTTTAAAGATGGGGTAGCCTTTGAGAGGTTTGTCAAAGGCAACAAAGAGGTGGTTAGACTTACGAAAAGGCTTAGTACTGTCAATGTAAAACATTGGAGCTCTTTTGATGTCTAACGTGTGTAACTATCTTTCTGCTAGTGAGCCAGGTTAAAGAAGGTGAGCTTTCTAGTTAGACTGAAAAGGAAAGGGGATAGCAGCTTGGGTAGAAATTAGGTATTGGTTCTGAGAACAACCCTATCGTTATCAACTTGAAAAGAAAGGATCTTGTATAGTGAAATTCTGTAGTTCGTCAATACATCTTATGGAATTATTGGCCACAAGGAAAGATACCTCCTAGATAAGGAACTGAAGGGGACCTGAATGTAAATAAAGGTTCAAAGGGTGGCCCCATGAGCCTCCTGAGGACTATGATAAGGTGAGGCACTCTTGTAGGCGGCACATACCGAGCCTGTGTGAAGCACAATGAAGATTTATGATGCTATCAACCCCCGAAGGTGCATGATGGTCCCGACTGTGAGTGAAAGACAGGATTGAAAAAGCATCAATAGGTGCTAGAATCTCAGCACTCTTTGTTGACTGGAGTAATCTTTCTCTGTGACTGCGCCGAATAGGCACCCTAGGACCAGAGCAGAGGAAGGCTTGAAGGTACGATTTGTGGCATTTATATTGAATCTCAGACTGTGAAGCAGGGAAATAGCAGGCTAAGTGTGTGCGAGGCACTGTACTTGGTCAGCCAATAGTTGGGGTAGGAGAAGAAACAAGTGTCTCCCTTCGCACGTTGGCAGCCACCACGGCTCTTAGTGCACAATCTTGGAGCCATAGTTAGCCCGAAAGGCAGTACTCTGAATTTGGTAATGATATCCACTTAACACAAAACAAAAAAAACGGCAGGTGTGCAAGGTGGACGTGTGTAAAAGTAGGTATTGTTGAGGTTAAGCTCAATCATACGATCGTCATGTCAGAGTAGAGAGGTGAGGTCTCCTAGAGTAGTTACATGGAAATGTTCCGACATGATGCATTTGTTGAGAGGCATGAGGTTTAAAATGGGCCTAAGGAAGCCATCCTTTTAGGTAATAAGAAAACACAGGGAGTAACCTCCCCACGCTTGTTGGTACCTAGGCACTCTCTCTATTGCACCTTTCTGGAGGAGCATCTTCTTTGGGCAGGCAAAGACGGTCTTTATTGAGGGAGTCTGCAGGATGGGATATTGGGAGGGGTTGTGAGAACTTCTAGGCAGTAGCTGTAGCAAACCACTGCTAATACCCACTGGTCTGTGATTTCCTCTAAGCAAGAGGAGAAAGCATGCACTCCCCAGTGGCAGGTGAGGTGTGATTGGGGTGGGGTGGAGGAAGGGCACATCACTGCTTTGAGGTGGACGCTTGATTGCCACAGCCACCTCCACCCTTACCTCTGTTATTGCCCCTATAGGCACCCTTGATGTAGACTTTACCTCCATGTTGATGGACGGTCTTTGGTAAAACTGGTTGGGTGAGGTGGGTTTAGCTCCACCACTGGGCTGTTTTCGAAAGGAACCTCTGAGAGAGGTTTGCAGGGCCCCCATACATTTTGCAATCTCCGTGTCCTTTTTAATCTTCCCAAGCATCTCATCAATCTGGGAGCAAATGAGTTGCTCCCAGTTGAACAGAAGGTTGAGACAATGCTGCTAGTCCTTGGGTATGAAAACAGATACGGAGTCAGACATATCACCTGAGGAGAACACTTGTATTAATGCCTTTAGAGGCTATGTCTGCTGCATCAAGCGGGCAGCGGATGCGGACGATGGAAATGACCTTGCCTTTGGACACTATTTCCTCTCACCTCTTCCTGGACTCCTCAGGGAGATCTTTGGCAAGGTCCGGCATCAATTTACTCTGGCACCTGTCATAACTGGCAGGACAAACAGAGCTGGCTATCTGCCAAGTGGCTGCCTCAACAGCTACTCTCTTGTCTGCTGTGTCAATATTCTGGTTTGCTTCATCAAGCAGCGGGGAATCATCTGTATTCTAGGCAGAAGCCTGTCTGTGGGCAGCATGAACCAACAGGGAGTCGGGGAGAACTTGGCTGCTGATGTAAACAGGGCCGTCTGAGTCTCGAGCCAGATGCTGTACATTCGTACGAGAGCCGGTGGTCTTTAGGCCAGCTTGACATTCTGTACCTCTCTATGGTCTGATGCCCATAAAGACAGCCCAATTCGGGACTGGGAGTGCCCTTCATTGCGGGGATACCCGATTGGTCAAGCCTATTCGCCCTCCTTAGTGTCAAAGTGATCTTCCTGAATATATCTTGAGTCTCTGAGCCTACCTACTGGTGGAACTTATAATCAGCCCCTTTCCATTTGATATCATATAGTTTTCTATGAAAGAAAGGCGAGGCAGGAATCACAAGAGGTATCATTATGGTTGAAGCAAAGACACAAATGGCAGACCTTGCAGTAGTCTGCCTACGGTTATTTGGAATTGAACTGAGGGAAATGTTGGAAGAGTATACGTTCGATCATTCCTTTCAGGTCTGAATTCTATAGTGTTAAGGGCCGAAAAAGAGTCTGCAATCCCCGTGTCATCAGGGTTTGAGCATTTGTCATTGGTGCCTTCAGATGTATGTGAGAAGGAGGCACAACAAAGACTGCTCAAGACGTATCAAAAACTAACCGTGTGGGCCGAGAAACGCATTGATGACACAACAAACTATGAGCCTTCTAAATGACTGTCTAAAACCTATGGCAGAATAAAAAATAATTTAACATTAAGTCTGTGCCCATTCAAATTCCCCAATAAGTGTCGAGTCACAGCTTATCTTGTGATACAAAAGACTTATTCAAAGAAAAACTACTTGCAAACGTCTAACACCACCACTAGATGCAAGTAACATGCACAGCATGTGCATCTACAGCAGAGGCTTTCAAACTGTGAGGCACACCCACCGGGGGGGGGGGGGGGGGCGTGGCCATGCTCCTGGGGGGAAGGGGGGTTGGGGGGGGGGGGCAAAAATGCCTCAGTAGGAAATTGTAAATGAAGAAGTCCTGGAAGCGCAAATTTGTTTATAAAACGAGTTTCCAGGTTATCTTCATTTACAAGCAGCAGCTGAAGTACATGACAGGATCAAAGATATGATTAAAAAGAGAATAATATTCTGGAACACTTTTGTACTATTTTTTCACCCGCAGGTTACTGCAGATAAAATAACTCATACGGTAGATGAAAAATTGTTCCAAAATAATTCTTGTGAATCCTAAAAATGGAAAAGAGGCTTGTGGATATATAGATCTATGAGGTCCAAGCACGTAACAGAAAGAACTGTGAATGTCAATATGTAAATCATCATTTTAAAAATACATTACAACCAGTATAAGATACGCTGTTGCAGAATGATTTAGTCAGAGCCACTGGAATTATTCAGCAGGAGAGAGCCAAATTATGTACCAGGGTTGACGAAATTATGCAAGAAAAGGCAAATTATGTGGAATAATGTTCCATATTCTTACATAGTATTACTTCCTTATTGTGTACTTTTTACACATGGTAATACTGTAAGGGTAAAGATTTTACCTCATCAGTACCAGTTTAGCAACAAATACAAAAATAAGCAAATGAAAGCAGACCAGTTAAACTTTGTGAAGGGCCTTCCATTGCACCAGATGATGGACTATGTGGGAAATGTGGCATATCCTGAATTATGCAAAAAATCAAAAGCCACAAAACGCATAATTCCAGTGGCTCTGGGTTTAGTGTTGAAGATAAAACAAGCGATTTCAGAGAATATATTTAGTAATGGATAACCAGACTGTACCTAGTGCAACCATTCTTATAAGTATCCATTAAAAAGGGCACTTACTAGAACTCACCACTCTTATGTCACTTGTCCTCAATAAACTTCCAGTGACTCCTTCAATTGAGGCTTATACTGGGTCCCAAGCAGCTCTTACATTTGGCGATTAACCAATTGCACATATTTAAATTTTTTTCAGGTAGCATGCACCTTGGTGAGAAGGCCTATTTCTTCTTTATCTCAGTCCTGCCCTCTCAACACATGAGAGCACCACCCCTCCGTTTTAACTTTCCGCCAGAGGCACCGCAAGGCCCACATTAACCTCAGGGATCGCGGTTTCTTTTTTTGTTTACTAAAACGTATGGGAACTTCTTTTGTTTAATGAAAGAAGCAGAGGCACATCGATCCCCACAGATCCTGCCCACTTCGACATGCAGATGTCCTTTCAGGTAAGCTGAAGGGGGGCCAGTAGGCTCGCATTCGAAGCCCTGACCATTCGGACTCCTAGGGCTTCAGAGTAATGGCCCAAGATTAAGAGGAAAAGAGCGAGATCAATGGAGAACATCAAAGAAATAACCCAGAGGAGGGGTGCTATCTGGGGGCTAATATTTCCATCTACAAATAGACAGGCATATTGGCAACATATGGGGGCTGTTTTTTTAACGAAAGGGCCAGCGCTTCTATTAATGTAGCAGGTACAGTAGCACTGGGATCAAGAGTGTGATGAGCCCACTGCACCCCAATTATGACAGTCTTACTAGCAAAAAGTGGAGTGGAGGCCCATTTCTCTTGCAATTATTAGGGCCCAGGCCACCCTTGTTGCGCAGGGAACAGTGGCCCATCACAAGGGAGGGGGAAATATGGGGCCTTGCCCCCTTTTTTAATTTCACAAAGGGGCAACAGCCTACTGTGTGCCTTAGGCCTACGAGTAATAGCTCTGTTTAGTAGGCAAAGGACAAAGCCTGTTTTGTAGGGCAGCATGCATCATTGGTGCTGCAGGTGCATTGGCACTGAGCCCCAGTGATGTGAGGGGGCTAACTAAACCCCAATTATGGCTGTTTTATTATCCTTCCTTTCTTCTTTGCATTAGGCCCCAGTGCATCCTTTCTGTGCCAGTGTTTTTGGCCTCATTCCAATGGCCCATGTTTTTAACCAAGAGCAGAGGAGACTGCCTGGTTCGCAAGGCTGTAGCCATCATTAGTGAAGCAGGTAAAGTGGCACTGGATTCAGTGGGTTGAGTGGCCCACTGCATCAGAACCATGACTGTCTTACTCTCCAAGGGGGGCGTGGCCAGCAGGCAAACATGGCGGACGTGGCTCACTGAGGCTCCGCTCTGAATCCCTCCATTATCCTGTATTTTCGCCCTACATCCCGCCCATCTGCCCACAACTACGGTGGGGAAACGCTGATGGCTGCCTAGATTTCACCCTGTAAAGTTACTGCAACGGCATGCCCCATGGCCTCTGGAGGCAGTGAGTGTGCGGGACGGAACAACCCGGCGACCTGAGGATCGCGGCCTGCTGTGCCCGAGTTTGTCCACCTGGTTGGGGCGCGCACCTTCCCCAGTGATCTGTTAAGGTATGCCCTGCGCAGTTGATGGAAGAGGGGGCAGGTGAGGCCTCGCAGGCGATGGGGGAACCACGAGGCTGCCGCTACACAGAAGGCCCGAGATCGCGGCGGTGTTTCCCTATTGGTGGCTGCGACGCCATAGCCCGGTTGGCCTGGGGGAGCACCCTCTGAGCGGGAGCAATCATCCTCCTACCCCCCTGCGGACCATGCTGTAGTGTCCTGCGAGACACGTTCTAGTGTCCCGCAGGAAGTTGCACTTCCAGCCACTCCCTTGAGGGCTGGTCACACTGCACCCCACACCCATCCATCACGGGCGTCACGAGTGACGTGGCCCCGTCAATAAAAGAGCCCGAGTGCACGTGCTCGTGGCCAGTTGCTACAGTACCGATCCTGGTGTCCGTGTCCTTCCTTGCCATGATGGGGGCCTGAGGCCCAACATTACACATGCCAGATTGACGGCGTTGCTGCTGGCCTCCGCCCATGAGTTCAGTGGCACCCGACCGAGACCTGGGAGCACCCGGAGGACAGGCCCTGCAAGCCCGCGGCGGCGAACAGGCCAGCTCCTCTTACCTGAGGGGGCGAAATTAAGTGTTTACCGGCAAGAACCAATCACGGAGGACGCATAGGCTGCCACTATTGCGACTACCGGGGAATCACGAAGACCCAGACCCCGCGGCTTGGAGGCTAGCGCAGAGCTATGCTGCCCCATGTAGACCTGATGTGAGGACAGGGTCGATGTGGACTGCTGCATAGGGAACTGCAGTAACAGGTTTGGATCACCTCGAACGCACTGCCAACCGTGACGGCTCGGGCCTGCTCTCTGCTCTCATCTGTACCTCCTGAAACCAGCTCGACGCAGCTGGCCAGCAGCTGCAAAAACGCAAGATATGCACCCCCCGTTCTGTACCACATCATTGTATCGGCGACACAACTAACTGTGAGTTTGCACTGTCTGTGGGGCGCACCTGGTAGTGGATCAACAGGGGCCCTTCGCTTACCCATATGCTGTCCACCTTGACGATGACCCCATCTACAGAGGGCCGGCATTGAGGACATTTGAGATGACACTCATTCCCTATGTCTCGTAGCTGCGGCACTGGGGGCGGACCTGCGACACAAGCAACGCAGCGTGGGCCTTCTGGGTCTGTTGCACGCCGCGCGAGACACGAATAGCGCCGCGTCAGGTCGTGACACTGCCTGTCGCACACACTGTGATACACGCAGCTCCCGGAATCAACTGTGCTCCCACGCTCTGCCCTGACACCTGTTGCTGTGTTGTCGCCCAGTACTCAGGGTCAATGCTCTCCGCACAGAAGCTGGCAATGGGTCTTCTCCACAACAGTACATAGCAGATTGCAGCGCAGGCTACTAACCTGGACCTGCAAAATGCTACTACTGGTGCCTCTGGTGATACTCCGAATGCCGCACTAGCGTTAAAGCTGGACACGGAGCTGGCGGCGGTCGAGGGACTCGGAACCGCGCTGGAACAGACGCGTACGTCACTTGAGGCGCGCATAGACAAAGTAGCATCGGATTTCACTCTCTTAAAAGCGGATCACCACAAACTGGCGGAGAAGGTGCAGATACAAGCCCAGTCAAAATCGGACCTGAAACCGGTAACCCACAGCCACGCAGCGACTTTGCAAGATGTCCTGGACCGAGTGCACGCCCTGGAGGATACAATCAAAGATGCGGAAGGGCGCTCCCGCCGTAACAATATCCGCGTGGTGGGCCTTCCGGGAGGGAAGGGAGGGAGGGCCAGACCCCAGAACAATATGTGGAGCATTGGCTGCAGGGCGTCCTACCTCCGGGAACACTATCGCCGCAATTTGTAGTGGAAAGAGCCCCTTCGGGTGCCGGCCCAAAGGCCCCCCCCCCCCCCCCCCCCGGGGCACGGTCAAGACCCTTCCTTTTCAAGCTTTTGAATTATAGGGACAGGGACACGGTCCTACGTGAAACATGCAAGCTACCCGACCTGAAGGTCAATGGTAAACCGATCATGGTCTTTCCGGACTACACTTCACAGGTGCAGAGACAGCGTAGCACTTTCATGCCAGTGAAACGTCAGTTGCGGGAACTGGCACTCCCATACTCCCTGCTTTTCCCAGCCAGATTGAGGGTGGTGGCAAACGGCACTACCCGCTTCTTCGAGTTGCCAGACGAAGCGTGGGACTGGTTGGAAGACGCTGGTCTGTGGAAGGGATCCCGCCCCGCAAACGAGGAGGTGGACCGCCCGGGCAATAATAGGACCCGACGCAGTGGGAAACGAAGGAGATCGGGAGGCATGTCACTTACGGCAGCAGCGCCACAACCAGAGCAGTGTGAGATGGAGCGCCGTAACGCTCTGGAAGCGGTTGCAACTCTGGGCTCTCAGACACACCGCAAGACCCACGGAATCAGCTCTTCCGACTCGGCAACCGTCAGCGGCTCGCCTACCCCCACGATGGAGAACTTAGAGGAGGTGGTCCTGCCAGCTGTCACCCAACAGACTGCCGATGACATTATCCGAAGTGTCCTCCTCCACCCGGAGTGACGGGAGGGAAGGCGCAGAGAAGAAACTGTACAAGCAAGTACAAATGACTGTACCGCTGCAGGCTGCTGATGATGTTGTTGTTCCCTTTTTCCCTTTCTGTCATTGCTGCACAGCGCGTCGCCCCTGACTGCGCCAGCCTCATATACATGCGCTCTCCGCTGGCCGTAAACACCGCACCCCACACTTAATATGTTAGACGCGCGTACACGAGGGCTAGGGAATGGAGTGGCATATCCTAGACACAGAGGGACAAGCAAAACATGCAGATAGACGCACACCAGCCACACCCTTATTGTCCTCAACACTAGTCCGTGCCACATACCCCACACCGCACTATAAGTCTGTTTGACACAGTTTAAGCCCGATCGGGCATCAAAGTTTGGACGAATACCGCTTTGGACTTTGCCCTTTAAGTTATGCCCAGTTTCGTTTCTACCAACACCCTGTTGTTAGGCACACTGAGTTGGAGTGCATTTATACAGCTTCGAACATGTCACGTCTGCGAGCCCCCTCGCGCAGGGCTGATTAGTGTACATAGGAATCATGACGCAGGATAACATAGTCACATGGAATGTGCGCGGCCTACACACCCTGTCGAGTAGATACTCGATTTATGCATACCTTCTGCACCAAACTACTGACATAGCTCTGCTTCAAGAGACGCACATGACACACGTAGAACTTGGTCGCTTACGGCAAAGATGGCGAAGCCAGGTGCATAGCACCGGCTACTCAGCGCATGCACGTGGCGTGCTCATCTGAGTCCGAGCAGGAGTCCCCTTTGCAAGCGATGAGGTTCTTGTTGACCCTAAGGGGCGATACACCTTAGTAAGCAGGCAGCTGAATGGCCAACCAGTCCTCCTTGGCTCCATTTATACCCCAAACGCTAATCAGTCTTCCTATCTAGAGTACCTCTCACAGATTCTAGCTGGCTGGAGCGGACTCCCTTGGCTTCTGGGGGGCGACTTTAACTCTGTGCTCAGCGTAGAGCTGGACAGATCCTTCCCGTCTCTTACCAGGACCACAGCTGTGTCCAACGCGCAGGCTCTCAGGGACTGGCTCACCCACTGGGCACTATCAGATTTCTGGCGGCCTCATAATCCAGACGCCTGGGTCTACTCACACTAGTCAGCAGTTCATGGACTGCATGTGCTCCTGGACAGAATAGTGGGGTCACCTGTGCTACTCCCCTTAGTCCGCCGCATTGAATACCTGGACGGCACACACTCGGATCATAATCCCCAGTTGCTTCAACATTGGAGCCTGAATGCCCCCCTGCTCCCACGTGGAGACTCCAAACTGCTGCACTGGAGGATTTTCCATTCCGATCCTCTCTGGGCATGGCGATTCTTGAATTCTTTGAGCTCAATGAGGGTACAGCAGGGGACACGCTAGTGGAGTGGGATGCCTTTAAAGTTACAACGCGGGGCATTGCATGGGCGCGTCCTGGAACATAAGAAAGACATTAACATCTGACCTGAGCACACTTGAAATGAGACTCTTGCAACATGAGGTTGGAGGAGAGGGGGGCGGCAGGGAAGGACAACAGCTAGAGACACCGCACGCACAGCACATTGAGCTATTGGAACGCCTCTGCTGTCACAACTATGTGGCCCACACCGCCCGCAAGCACGCACGCACTCCACAGATGACTGCGCAGGCCATCTTCTGGCTTGGCTGATTCGCCAAGAACACATCTGGTAACCAATCGCAGCAATATGTGATGAGGTGGGACATTTGGTGTATGCACAACGCGACATTCACGCTGCTTTGACGCACCACTACACTCGACTGTATCAGAGTCAAGTCCCACAGGATCCAGACGCCCTCCAGTCCTCTTGGGCCAGGTCCAGCTACCTGAGGCATCTCCAGCGCATTATGAACTTCTGGGCAAGCAGATCTCGCCAGAGGAGATTAAGACAGCCACTGCATCTCTAGCCACAGGGAAGACCCCGGGCCCAGATGGGCTTCCGGCGGAATTCTACAAAGCGTAACAAGTATCGCTGGTGCGGCGGCTCCACACCCTCTACGCCACTACTGTAGTGGAAGAGGGACTTCCCCCCTCATTATGCAAGGCCCACTCTATATCCTTGCCTAAGACCGAGAGGCATCCAACTGATATGAGCTCATACAGGCCCCTCGCCCTGCTCAACACTGATTATAAAGTTCTAGCAAAGCTCCTAGCTGACAGGCTGGTGCAAGTGGTCCCCATCCTCGTACACTCAGACCAGAATGGATTTGTTCCCTCCCGCAGCACCTCTCTCAACCTGCGGCGGTTCTTCATGTCCATCTCAGGATTAAAAGTGAACGCGGCCAAATTTAAGGTATATGCCTTTCGAGAGGGATGTCACAACCCAGCATTGATGTTAAGCGGCACACGAGTGCAGTGTGTGCGAGAACACATGTTGTTACCTGGGCATACGGGTATGCCACCAGCCGATGGACCTTTTTGATGGTAACTTGGGCAGGGTGCTGACAGCAGTGAAATCCCAGATGCAGTTCTGGAGCACACTTCCCCCTGCAGTGGTGGGCAGAGTAGCGCTGGTAAAAATGGTTGCCCTCCAGCGATTTCTGTACTACTTTGCCAATCTGCCTATCTATGTACCCGTGTCCTCCTTCGTGACATGGGAAAAAATGGTTAGAGATTTCATCTGGGGTCCTAATCGACATAGAGTGTTGATTAAGAAGCTTTACTTGCCTACCAACCAGGGAGGTCTGGCGATGCCTAATTTTGAGCATTACTACCTAGCGTCGCAGTGGGTTGCCCGGGTTGTTGGCGGATCGCCAACGCGACGACATGGTAACCACGTGCCCAGCTTACACACTACCCCAGTTACTTGCGTTGTTCTACCCCGGCGCTCGGACAAGACCCCCGGAGCCCCAGCTACTAAATGTGGCCTATCGGTGCAACCGTAGACGCCTTTACTCAACTCGGGACACGACACCCTATGCTCCTGCGCTCCCACTCAACGGTACCCCTAGAGGACAGACTAAACTTGTGAGTGCCGAACTACAATGCTGACATGAAGCCGGGATACAAACGCTAGGAGACCTGTACGGTGATGGGGTTCTCATCCCTTATACCACACTGGTGGAAAGAGATGTTCTCCCTGCAGGACAGTTCCTCCTACACAGATCTCTGATTGCCACACTCGCGCTGCGGTGGGTAGACATGACGGTAGAGCCACAAATGCACTTAACTATACAATATTTACATGTCATGGGGCGGGGCAAACACCCGATGCGCTGGTTTGCGGCCTCACTGCGCCTGCACGCTGCTTTCAGTTTGAACTCTCTCCGACAAAAGTGGGAACAAGATCTGGGCCGTCAATTCTCACACAAGGAGTGGGAGAAGGTGCTTGCCGGCCCAGTCCAGATACCCCGAAACGCTCAATTCAGGCAGATACAATACTACATTACACAGCGCGCGTACCTCACGCTAGCTAATATCAATAGATATTTTCACCGCATAGACGCAGCCTGCCCTAGTTGCGCCGCTATAGGCGCAGACCTAATACATATGCTATGGGGATGCCCCAGGCTCAGTGAGTATTGGACAGGGGTGGTGGATTGGCTCCGTGCCTACACTGACAGAGACATACTCTTTGACTGGCCCACTTATTTGCTACATCTATTTCGTAGAACCCGTAATACTAAAGTCACTTCTCGATTCCTTGACATGGGCATTGTGGCAGCAAAAAGGCTGATTACGAAGCGGTGGAAAGCACCAGACTCCGCGCACACCCACGCTTGCAGACGTCTGTACTAGCATGGGCTAGAGCTGAAGGCGTTGCGATACGCCGTGAGGAAGTTGTAAGCCTCAGGAAAATACCTATCTCTACCTACTGGGATGCGATTCTGGAAGCGTTTCAGCGGGACATGGACAGGCCACACCAGCCCGCGCAACTCCCTTATCCGACAGAATAGGCCTGCACAAGCACTACCTACCTTCGCACTACCCAAAGGCACTGCGTTAGTTCTCCCTGCCTGGGTATGGATATTTAAATCCGCGTGCCCGCTGCGTGAGCGGGGAAACGCCAGGAGACAATCACACATGTCAATAGCTACAGACTAACAACCTCCCTCCAACTCAACCCCCAGTTCTGTTACCTACCCCCCAGTTACTTTCGGATGTTTGGTATGCCACATACACTACTGTGCCACTCACCTTGACAGGTTATCCGCCATACGACTCGCACGTGGCGAGACTAATGGACTATGTATGCTGAGACTGACTAAACATGTTGCATGAACATCTCTTGCCTGGACATACTGCCTGGACATAATGCCTGGACATAATGCCTTCCGATCTGATGTATGTGCGAATATGCCCAGTTGTAACACACGTAATGCTGTCTATGTTATTGCTACAGGCTATAACTTTAATAAACTCAATAAACACATTTAAAAAAAAAAAAAAGACTGTCTTACTCTCCAAAGGAGGCATATGGCCTTGCTAGCATTACAGCTGAAGTAACCGTTGCAGCATAGTGGTGGCAACACATGGGGGTTAATTTTATTCTGAAAGGGTTAGAGTGTTTCAGAACAGGAAGAATGACCAAGCATGGTGTGAGAGGCAGCCTGCTACTCAGGGCTGCTGCTATCATTAGCGCAGGAGGTAAAACTGCATTGGCACCCAGGAGAATGAGGGGCTCACAACACCCTAAAAAATGTGGGGCAACGTTTTTGGGTCAATTGTTTTGTGACATATTGGCTCTTTCATACTGCTCATATTAAGTGCAGAATTTGAGCTACTGAAAAGTACCCGTGAAATGATCTCATACTCCCAGCCCTCTGTGCTCAGCTGTACCACTTCCGCTGCCCCAAGTCTTGCCATAAAGTTATTGGGTGGGGACTTCAAAACATTTTCCTTAGGGGGCTTAGATCAAAAAGTTTAAAGACCTCTGATCTACAGCTACTCGTACTACAAACGAACTAGTTTTTTTAAAATATAATTATTAATGTCGTGAACAGCTGTTCATAGCAGTAGCTCTCAATTCCAGATCTTAGTGAATTAGAATAATAAGTACACCGTTATCTGTAATTTCAACTAACATTTTTTAACTCATCTGTTATCCGCCATCTAATTCTACTGGTAAAGCACAAATCATAGCGCACAAGCTGTCGTCATAAATAAAAATGAAACAACTACGTGAAATAAAGTAAAATATAGCAAAAGATAAGGTTTCAGTATGATGTTTCTACGGTTAGTATTCAAATGTTACCTTACTCATGTTGTTAGAACTAAAAACAGTGTATCTACTTTTGTGCAGAGTCCCGTTGTTGTTGTTAGTGACATCAGTTAAAGTGGTCGGTCCTGCATCCTGCACGGTAACTCTGCAACCTACCCTAAGAGAGGAGCACTATGTTGGGAGTGTAGCAAAAACTCAACCTCTCCCTTCTCAGACCCTAGGGAAAAGAAGCCAGGCTGCCATGACAACCTTTGTTCCAAACAGCCTTCTGTGGTGCCATCCTGGAGAAATCTAGGATTCAGTACAGCTGCTGTGCCGGATGCCGACAAGATACAGACCTCCTCCCTATAAAAGAAAAAGAAAGATTTAAGTGTCACTTCACCATGCGCTCTTTCTAAATATACACTCATGTCAACAAAAAAGTGGCACTGGCACAAGATTAAAAGATGCTCTAATTAGGACTGTCAAGTTTGTGCGCTGAGCACTCTGGCAAAAAAGACCTGAGTCTTTGGTACAGTGTATATATTTTGTTTGAGGCGGTGCCCTTGCAGCATTCAACAGTTGCAATTGATTTCAAATTTACCCTTGAACAACCATCTCATATCCAATTCTGATTCCACGCTTTATACAGATTCCAATCTGTGCACTTGTATACTACTGCAATGTCCTAACAGCACACATGTTTATCACAAAAACACAATCCAAGCAGTTAGACAATATATTTAATAACATCAAACATCCTCTTCATTGACGTGAAAATAAGCACTCGGTGGAGTAGTCACTGTGCTTCGTTGGCAATAAGTTGGGACAGAAATTCTCCACGTTTCGTTGCATAGATGAACTAGAGACCCTACTCTACATAAACACCCATGGGCTGATCCTACAAATGCACACAAATAATCAAACCATACAACACACATCAACACTTCTCTTCTGTGACGTTCTTATAAAGAGGACTCTAGTTACTATTTCACCTTCATCTGTCCAGTGATGAGGGCAATCCAGACCCTCATGGGCTCAGAAAACCTGGACCAGTAGTTTTCAAGCATTTCATTTAGAGCCTTTCACAAGCGAGCTAAAACAGTGCAGTAGACCTTGGGCGCATCCTCAACAAAAGGAAGAGAAAACGGCTATTCAATATGGATTTCCAGAGTAGCACAATAAATATATAAGCTGTGAAACATAGGAGAACAAAATATTTCAAGTAAAGCTGAAATGGACAATTTTACAAGAAAAATCCATGAACTAGCTTTCGAGGGGAGACCGCCTTTACAACGAAACTGTTACAACGCATGCCTTTACATCGCATGTCGTTGCAACGCAAATGGTGTGCAGCAGTGGGTAGGTGTTGGATTTCACTCCAACACCTTACCTACTGTTCCACACACTGGAGTTGGAATAGAAAATGTATCTATTCCAACTTCCAGCACCCCCCCCCCCCAAACAGGAAGTCGGAGTAAAAGTTTGCGTTGCAACGGCGTGCGATGTAATCGCATGCGTTGTAACGTCACCTATTGCAAAACTAATGCCTCCTTATTAAAGAGGTTTGAGCTCTCTTCCTATACCGACTTTTGTTTATATAGCTTGAAGGCTGTCTCCAGGAAGGGTGTGCAAAATTTGTGCAATTTCTGTTTGCGAAAGTTCACGAATTTCTGCAAAAATTCAGTGATTACAATATATAATTTAGTGTTAAAAACAGTGCAAAAACACAACTGCCTCAAACAGACATTTGTATTCCCCTGACCAACAGTGTGAGGACCTCATTTTACGGCAAGCCTTCTCAAGTTTTTTGGCAACCTACAGTAGCATAGCTGTCAGGCCTTACAGCATTTTTCTGAATGTGCTGGATTACTCCTTCATTAACCCGGTCATATTCCCCCTTTACTGACTGAATCCTCTCTGATTCACCTGCCTATTTACAAACGCGCATCCGTCTTATCTGGTCTTTACAGCCCATTCAAGATGACAATGTAAATTCCAGTCCACCTTTCAACATATGAAATGATGTCCCACAAATTATTCCACTAGGTGTTGTGCGATAAGAATGACATATGTAGCTCGTCTATTATGGATCTTCAAACTGGACCAAGTACAACCCTTTCCACATGTGATTGATTGTCAGTGGTAGCAATGAGAGCAGTCACAGACTTCACAGGCAGGAATGTGGGGATGCTTGAGCTCAACAATCACACAACAACACAATAATGAAATTTCCAGCCCAATATTTATCTTTAAAAGAAATTGAATTATTTATTGGCACACCATGAAAATAAATACAACACAATAAACAACAGGATACTTTTAAGTGCCTTTGGGCATTATCAAGGAAGTTCTGTGCCCCTAACATGCTATCTCCCTTCTCAACCCAGACTCCAGGTCCAAGGTGAAGCATTTCCTACGGCGTATGAGGTAGTAGCATGAGTAAATCTAGGGTGCAATTCGTGTCACTCCTAAATCAATAGGTTCAGTTGACAGTCACAGTCTTATCACTCACAGTGGATCAAAACTCAATAAGTTGTTAAGCGCCGTGCTCTCCAGCACACTTGTACCCTCTTTCCTTGAGAGGTTGTCAGACCATTTGGTAGCGTTTTCAGCAAGCCCTGCTTTGTTTTCTAGACCAGCACTTGTTAGTGTCAAGTGGCGGAGAGAGGAGTCCTGGGGAAATGCAGTACCAACTGGACACACAGTGAGAATCTCAGTGCTAAAGGTATTGGTGTTGGGCTCACACTGGATCCCGATTCAGCCAGAAAACTCTCGTAGATGTAGTCTCTACTGGACAGTCACAAATTCAGCAGATGTAGCCCTTCATGGATACGGTACAAAGGATTGTTGCAGAAGTGTGCACGGGCTGATCACGCTGGGCAGTTAAGGCCAAACACAGGTCTGTCGCTGTGGACAATTTACGTTCTGGCTGTGGTGCTTCACTTGCTTACCTTTTTCCCCTACCTTATGTTTCTCAGTTTGTTTGGGCAGAAGCACAACCTGGGTGTTACGCAGAACTCCTACCTGGTGCCATGCAAATGGGGTGGTGAAGTTCAACGTAGAGAGGGACCGAAAACCTGGTGAACTGTGACTGCCTGGAAGCAGAAACCGAGGCTGTGAGAGGCGTACATGCTGCATGCATCGCTTTTTGAAAGCGAAAGGAGAAGCCGGAGCTCAGCTGAAGTGTCTGGCGAGCAGCAGCAGAGAACCGGGTGAGCCCGCTTTCCACCTGCCCACCTCCCGCAGCCAGATTGGTATCAGGGCGACACCCCGGGGACAGATGTCGACAGGGCCCAGAGGGCCTAATAGTGAGAAGCGGGACAGGGTCGGCCACTCGGCCTGTCAAGTAAGACTGTGGCTGCAGAGCAGGGAGAGTGATCATGAGACGGCCAGGCCCGGAGAAGGACACCCCGCAAGGCCAACAGCGCCCAGAGCTACACAAGATGGGGGATAAAGTTGGACCTGGGTAGACTGGAACGCGAAAGGTGCACGGACAGTGCCGCGAGAGGAGATAAGAGGCTGAAGGTACCCGGTAGCGACCGGCATTGAGGAACCTGCACACCGCGAGATCAGCATTCCGGGATGGGGCAGCCGGGGCGAGAGGGTGTGGAGAGCGACCGGCAGGGAACTTTGAGTACTGCCTGAACGTGCCTCTCCGCCCTCCTAGTCAGGCGGTGCGGCGTGCACGAAATGGTGATCAGCAGGGGCATTACCAGAGGCGTGCCCCTGGAAAAGGGAGACGGGTTCAAGACCAAGCCGGACAGAGGCAGTGAATTAAGCCTTTTCGGGAAGGACAGAGCACTGAGGATCAGTCGAGCCCCGAAAGTGAACTGCGGGCCAGATTACAAAGCGTATAAAGAATACACAATTGACGCTGGGGTGCATCATTGTAACAGGGCTACCGCAATTGGAAGAGCAGTGTCTGACTGTGCATCAGAGAGGTAACGGAGTGTGAGTGTGCTGACAGGATAGTGCAACTCGGTGAAGTAGACGATGCAGGAAGGGTGAGGAAACCCTGGAGGCCCACCAAGACGTCACAGAATACAGGCCCGAAGTAGCACCCAGATTGACAAGCCCCGAGTTGTGAGCGCACGCGCAAAAAAAAAGCCCGCGAGTGCTGCGTGCGAGGGCGGCAAAAGGGAGTGCGCTACAAAAAAAAAGCACACGAGTGCTGCGCGTGAGCAAAGTGAAAGTAAGGCAAAAGTGAAAGTAATCGAGATCGCGCTGTAAGGGTGCCCCAAGGATGCGCTTAATGAGGCATGGCGGAAAGCCAGATGGCGGCTGCGCGCGTGCACGTGACCGCTAGCGCTAGGCCAGCAAAAGCGCGTGGTAGCACTTTCAAAACCCCACTTACTAAATGTCTCGCGGAGCAGCGCATGCGCTAGCTCAGGTGAGACCTAAAAATGTTAAATCTTTTTTTATCCAATGTCTCTGCCCCTAAAAGGGATGCAGTGGGAGGTTTTGTATAAAGCAAACCATGGGCACAGCTTCAAGGTAAAGAAAACCAATCAAAGTGAAAGAATTGTTCATTAAAAGATAACAATACGGCTGCTCAAAAATAATTCTTCACGTTTTAAATAAGTAGCCGCAGAAAATGTGACATCATTATTCTAATTACGCAATTAGGATTCATTAGTGATTGGTTCACAAGTTGATACTCCTTTCTGGTACACAAGCAAACAAAGAAAGTTCTATTTGTCTTGGGTCAGGTTTGGGAAGCATCCTTTACTTTAGTGCTCTTCTGAAGAGCTTGATATTTGAAGCAAAACAACACTACATTTAGCCAAACCCGGGCTAAGTGGACATCTACAAACTGAATTAAAAAGATCTATTTTTATAAACTTCCTCGAAATATTTCCAGAGTCTGGGGAAATCCTGATTATCTCAATATTTAGTGTACAAAACTGTGTATAGAACAAAGAACAGAACGTTTCTTTTTGATATTTATTTATTGTTCGGTGCTTCGACCTCTTCTTTCTAGTCGATCTTGTGAGCTTTGTCAAATATCAAGTTTCCATGCCAATACAGCACAACCAAAATTATCGTTCTGGATGTAGAATTATTCATACTGGACAGCAAGATACACATTAAGCTTTTTCGGAAGCTCACATCAAGCAACTCTATTCTGCACTCTTCCAGCAGCCATCCAAGACATCAAATAAAATCCATCCCTTATGGGGAAATGATCCGTGCCAGACGCAACTGTAGTGAGGACTCTGGTTTCATTTTCTGCATACAGGCCATGAAAGTGTGCTTTTCACAAAGAGGATACCAATCACGGGACATAAATCAAGCATGCAGCAGGGTCATGAAGATGAAACGAGAACGAACACCGAGGCATGCTACACCAAAACAGAGACATTTGTGAGGATGGTCACCGACTATATCTACTTATACATCAAATTGATATACAAAAGCATGCAAAAACATTGGCACATCTTGAGTGCAGCTAGCACACTTGAAGACTGTACCTCAAGAAGACCGGACATCACATTTCGTAAGGGTAGAACCAGGAGTACCATTCTGAGCCCCAGCTCTCCTGCTTTACCTTCGCAGGACAATTGGCTAACACAACATACACGAGTTCTACAAGTGTGGCCACTATGGCATGTGCAAATGGGCACTGAATAAGCAAATGACTTTTGGATTGGATACAATAAATATGTATGAAATCTGTAAAACATCAACTTTAACACCAAATTGGTATTTATGTCATTGAATACAAGTGTCACCAAATTTATGATGGGAGCACTATAAGGTCCCTTAAAGAAAGAATAAGTGAACATATGCGGGCACTTAAGCAAGCAGAAGAAAGATATCCAATCAAAGTAAATGCTATGAACTGTAGTGCACAAGTGTCAATCAAAAATTTCAATTTTTATGGCATAGAACATATCCTCAGAGACCATTGTGGGCAGTGGTGTAACAAAACTTAAGGGGGCCCCCCTGCAAAGTACATGCAGGGGGAGGCCCAGGCTCCGGACCCAGTCTGGAGCTTTCAGGCCAGGGATCTGCCAATAATGAAGGGGGCCCCCTGAGATTGGGGCCCCCCACACCGCAGGGGCTGCGGGGGCTTTTGTTACGCCACTGGGTTCACTTGGTTCTACACATCTCCCTTTGCTAGGAATCTTAGCATTATCACTTCATAAAACTTCCTCTTCCTAGTCCTAAAATTTGAAGGGTGCTAATCTCCAAGGACTGACTTCTAAAATCTTTAACTAGAAATCTAAAAGATTTTTGCACCACGCCTCCAGGGAAGGGATAAGACAGAGCTGTAGCATGGCACAGGCTTGTATGGCGCCTGTGGTAGACAGGTAAGATGATGTTTCTCTTATTATTTAGTTCAGTGAGGTTTGGAGGACTTATCCGAAGAGAATGAATTAAAGAGGAGGCTGCTCTGCTTCCAACCTCTTTATGATTAAGGCATTAGTCTTGTTATATGAGCAGCCAATGGATTCCTGCATGCCACGTCTCCTCTTTGCCCTGGGATGATGCCATGAAACTGTTTATGTACTCCACAATGCACAGCAAGCAGCATGGCGGGGAGAGTTTAAAAAAAAACTTTCTTTTTCCCTGTCTGTGTAAAATTTGGAAAATTGTTATGGAGCCTTGCTTGGCTGATCTTGTGGAGTGGATCTCTAGATGCAGAGGGTTGTAACTGATGCTTCTGGGCCAGTTTTGTGCTGTATCCCAGTAGTGTTTGTACACACTTTCCATAGGAGCTTTCTTTATTTAAGACGCTCAGTTTTATATGGTTAGTAGTTTTACTAAGCATATTTTGTGCTAAAAGTATCTCTTTGTGAGCTATGAACTTGCTCTCCCTTCCATGAGAAAGTGTTTCTCAAAACAGAAACATGCAAATCAAGAAAGAAAGCCTGTCTCACTCACACAGATGACACAGGCATAACAGGAGAGAGCAATAGAATTGGTCCATTTTCCCAACATCTCCTGCTACTCTAGTCCTGTTAACAAATATTTTGAGGCTGATGATTGAAAAGCCCTAATGCCGTCATTGATCTGCATTTCCAACCTCGGTTGCATCTGCATGGTACTGGTCTTATTCCAAATGAACAGCCTTCTCAACCTGGTTATCGTCTGGGTGGGAATGATGGAAGATTTTCTCTCTATAACAAATCATGATGAAATCCTTACAGTGGAGCAAAATGGTGTTATATTTTAAAAAATGTTTTTTCTTTCAAAGACCTAAGATATGATTTTTTGCTTCCTCTCTTAGATCTTCCATTAGTTGCAAAGGCTTTCCAGCTGGCCCGTTTGAGCCCTTAAAAGAGGCCCCTTTTAATATCCTTTCTGCTAAGGTAGTTTTCTGGAGGCCGTCGCTTTGGCAAGGAGAATAGAGCAAATTGGTGCCCTACATTTTTTCTTCTTTTCTTTCCAGTCGTCCTTGTCCTACGTCTCTCTCCTGCTTTCATTGCAAAAGAAATTATTCGTCCTCATCTATATCCCTCCACTTCTTTACCTGGAGAGATTCCTCTGCACTCTCTAGATGTGGACAGAGCTGTATGCATTCACCTTCAGAGAACTTCTGAACTTCGTTCATCAGATAATTTTTTATGACTTTTGGTTCAGTAAGAAAATGATATAAACCTTCAGTGGCTACCTTTAAGTCATTGAGTATGAAATGCAATTTTAACCTCTTATGAGTTGTCATGTATTCCTTTGTCTCCCTCTATTTTGGGCTGCTCCATGAGGCGTATGGCTACTAGTTGGGCAGTGGCCCTGAGAATTTCAGTGTCTATGGTGCACTGAGCAGCCACTTTACAGACTGCATGTGTTAAATATTGTGGCTATGTTGGTTCCTTCAGTCTTTGAAGCAGTGAATACATTAATATATTTTATTTGTTTTCCAGGGTAAATGCATGGGTGCAGCATCAATTTCTTATTTTGTTTGTTCAACCATGCCTCTTTTGTTTGTTATATCCTGAAATTCTATAACTGAGAGAAAGAGGTGTAACAAAGCAGTAATGCCCTGACTGCGTACTGGCACTTTCCATTATCCTAAGTATACTTTTCCTTGCCCCAGTCCTACTCCCTCCCTCCCTCCCTTGAGGTTGTGGGAGGCATAGATGTATTTTGTTATGCTTACAATTTCAGGAAGTGTTTAGGGTAGAGCTCTGTCTAGTACCCCCCTTGGAGGAGGGTCAGAAGCCAACCCTTCCGCAACTCTTAGGACTGGGAAAAGGAAGAGTTTATAATGAAAGTAACTGGTAAGTAGTAAAGGAGTTCTGTTAAACACTGGAAGCTTCTAAGCTTTCCTCTCACCACTGCCCAGCAACAGGATACAAGGAAATATATATGAAATCATCCAAAGCCTTCCCTTCCTCTCTGCAGAGGCCTTATTAATGAGCAGAATAGACAACTGTAAAAGCCCCTTTCCAACCTTCCATGATATGATCTTGCATTACTGGATAAGGACCTCAGCTTTGCCACTCAAACCCTCTTTGACCACTCCAAACAATGTTTCGCCTCCTCTTTCATACACAATGCCTGGTGTTTGTCTGCAAACAACTACTGATGCAGGTGTGGCCTATTGACCTGATCACACGCTCTCGCTGTATACCCGCATGCAAGATACACTTTGCTGCCCGCCACATACTATCCACTCCCAAGCTGCGTGGCACCACATCCAGGTTTGAACGTTTCAGCCTCTTTGCTTTGCTGCGTTTGTACGCACCCTAGCGTGTTATAAGTAGCCACCTCCCTCTCCTCTCTAAAACTGCACTCATAGTGCACCTCACTTCAATCAAATCAGTGGAATACTGGTTATAGAGTGCGACTGCTACACAAAGGGAGCCCCACCACGAAACAAGGAAAACAGAAATTGTAAAAGTGTGCTACACAAAAGAAGGGAAGGGAAGGAAAAAGGGAAGGGAAAATGTAAGGGAAAAGGGAAGGGAGCGAGCGGCGTACTGTGTGCTGCACTCGAAACATGCAGGGTAACAGGGGCTAACAGTGTGAGGAGCAGAACTGAGGAGAGACAGGCACAGAGGAGAGACAGGCACAGAGGAGAGACAGGCACAGAGGAGAGATAGGCACAGAGGAGCGGCTGCACGGAGAGAGGAGAAAGAGGAATAGGAGAGACAGCGGGGGGAGACACAGGGGCCGAGGATAGACAGACGGGAGTGACAGATACAGTGGGGGAGAGGTGGGGCAGAGCGAGAAGCACACATGAGAAAGAGGCACAGAGGAGAATGGATAAGGGGGGTGAGCCACAGAAGAGAGCAGGAAAGAGGCAGCCGAAGCAGAGAGTAACATAGAGAAGAGACAGGCACAGAAAAGGAATAGATAACAAGCATTTGCAATGCAATAGGTCTCGCATTTACGCGAGTTTAAGCTATTGGCATTGTAAATGACACTGCCTTTTATTTAAGTTTTAAAAAAGAAAACAAAAATAAAAGGCATTGTTATCTGTAATGTGAATAGCTCAAACCTAAATGCGAGACCTATTGCATTGCAAATGCTTGTTCTGCAAATGTAGAGGGGAGTAGAATTACGTGGTGTCAAGTAGAGTGGAAATATGCAGAGTGAAATTATGATGTGTGGGGTGAAATTATGTGGCATGAAAGTATGTTGAGTGGCTTGGAACTGTGTGGCATGGAGCTGAATTGTGAGATGTGGAATTGATTGGCGTGGATTGTATGGAAATGAATTATGTTACCTGGAGTTAAATTATGTGGCATGGTGTGGAATTAAGGGATGTGGTGTGGAATTAGTTGGCATGGCGTGGAGTAGGATTATATGGTGTGGTGTGGAATTGTGTGGAGTGGAATTGTGTGGCATGGAATTGTGTGGCATGGAATTGTGTTGAGAGGAATGGAAGTATGTGTCATGGAATGGAATGGAAATATGTGGCATGGAATGAAATTATGTGGTGGACTTGAATTTTGTGCCGCTAAGTGGAATTATGTTATTGAGTGGATTCATTAATAGTGGAGTGGAATTATGTGGCATGGAATTACGTTCCATGGAGTGTAATTATGTGGTATGGCATGGAATTAATTGGTGTGGATTTGTGTGGTGTGGCCTAGAATTGTGGGGTGTTGAGGGAAATTGTGAGACATGGAATTGTGTGGCGTGGTATGCAATTGTGTGACATGGAGTGCAATTCTGCGGAGAGGAAGTATGGGGGTGGAGTGGAATTATGTGATGTGGTGTGGAATTATGGGGTGTGGTATGGAATTATGTGGCATGGAATTGTGTGCCATGGAATGGAATTATGTGGTGTGGATTTATGAGAAGTGGAGAGCACTTTATGTGGCATGGAATTATGTGGAGTGGAATTATTTTGCATTCACTGAGATAGACATGTTACTGTGTGGCGTGAACTACAATTATGTGACGTGGTGTGCAATTGTGTGGAGAGGAATTCAGTGCCGTGAAGTGGAATTATGTGGCATGGTGTGAAATCAAGTGGTGTGGCATAGAATTAGGTGGCAAGGAGTGGAATTATGCTCCGTGTAGTAGAATTATGAGATGTGACATGGAATGGTCTGGCGTGGAATTGTGTGGTGTGGAATTGTGTGGTGTGAAATTATGTTGGTTTGGGGAGATTAAATTTAGGTGGTACAGTGTGGTACAATGTGGAATTATGTGGTATGGAGTGGAATTACGTCTCATGGAGTGGAAATATGTAGCATGATGTGGAGTCATGTGATGTTGCATGGAGTGAAATTATGTGGCATGGAGTTGAATTGTGTGGCATGGAATTGTGGGGTGTTGACTAGTGGAATTATGTGGTGTAGAGTAGAATTAGTTGGCGTGAAATTATGTGGAGAAGAATTGTGTTGCATGGAATTGTTTGGCATGGTATTGTGCGGCATTGAGAGGATTGGAATTATGCGACATGGAGTGGAATTATGTGGCTTGGATTGGAAATATGAGGGTGGAGAGCACTTAGGTGGCATGGAGTTGAATTGTGTGGTGCAGAATTGTGTTGCATGGAGTGTAATTGTGTTGACTGGAGTGGAATTGTGCAACGTGGAATTGTGTGGCGTGAAATGCAATTGTGTGATGTGGAGTGCAATTGGGTGACATGGAGTGTCACTGAGTGGAGTGGAAATCATATAGCATGGAGTGGAATTATGTGACATGGTAATGAATTGTGTGGTGTTGAGTGGAATTACGTGCCGTGGAATTATGTGGCATGGAGCCGAATTATGTTGATTTGAATTGTGTGGCATGGCATTACATGCCATGGATTGGATTTAAGTGGCGCAGAATTATTTGGCATGGAATTGTGTGGTGTGAAATTGTATGGCGTGCAATTGTGTGCCATGGAGTGAAATTTTGAGACATGGAATTGTGAGGAGTGCCACTGTATGACATGGAGTGCAATTGTGTGGAGTGGGATTAAGTGATGTGGAGTGGAATTATGTGACGTGGTGTGGAATTATGTGGTGTGGAGTGAAAGTGTGTGGCATATAGTAGAATTATGTGGCATGGATTTATGTGATGTGCAATTGTGTCGCATGGCAAGGAATTGAGTTGAGTGGAAATATGTTGAGCTGAATTATGTGGCACGAAAGGGAAGAGGCATTATGTGACACAGAGTGGAATTATGTTGTAGGGAGTGAAATTATGTGGCATAGTATGTGGCATGATGTGGAATTATATGTTGTGCACTGAAGTGGAATTATGTGGTATGGAGTAGAATTATGTGGCATGGAATTGTGTGAGTGGAAATTTGTGGCATGAGTGGAATTATGAGATGTGGAATTGTGTGGCATGGACCTGCGAGGCCTTGAGTGGTGTGAAATTATGTGGCATGGGGTGAAATGATGTGGTATGGAGTGGATTGTAAATAGGTGGAGTGAAATTATGTGACTTGGAGGGGTAATATATGGCATGAAATTATGTGGTGTGGAGTTGAATTACGTTGCGTGGAACTTGGTTGCGTGGGATTCTGTGGCGTGGAGTCGAATTATGAGACATGGAATTGTGCAGCATGGAGAGCAATTGTGTGGCATGAAGGGCAGATGTGTAACTTGGAGTGCAATTGTGTGATGTGGAATGCCATTGTGTGGAGTGGAGTCATGTAGGGAGGAGTGGAATTATGTTACACTTTGTTGAATTATGTGGTGTTCTGTCAAATTATGTGGCATGATGTGGAGTGGCATTATGTGATGTGGAGTAGAATTATGTGACATAGAATTGTGTAGCATGGCGTGGAATTGTGTTGCATTGAGTGGTGTAAAATTATGTGGCATATAATAAAGCATAATTATGTATAGAGGATTTGAGCTCACTGATGGATTGTTATTCAGCTGCTCACTGCATACATCTATTGTAATCAATTGCTCTTAAATGCACATCGGAGGTCAGCGAAATTAATTTAAACCACCTTCCTTTTCTTAAGTCATGGAAACAGCTGTATTTGTGTTCATATTTTTCAAAAATGTCTGTAATTCATTTCAAACAAACGACGTTTTCGGCAAAACTCACACACGCTGGCGACTGTTTTTTCAGGAACATATATTTCCCGAGAGATATTTACCAACGCGTGTAAAAGCGTGAAAGTGAGGGTTTCAGAATATTGCTGGTACGGATTACTCGAAACATGCATTTCAAACTCAAACTACAGCAGCAATTTGTCAGAATTACTCTCATCCCCGTGCCTCCAGACAAGATGCGTCATCGTGCATCTTACGTCTCAATGTGCATGGGGCAGTTCTCTGGTTCACACGCCACCAGTTTATCAACTGAAGCAGCAACCAGTGCCTGTGCGCTTATCCCCAACGCCATTTCAGGAACAAGGCACTTGCGGGATCCGTAGATGTGCTTAATGAAAGAAACGCTAACAAGCAAACATTGGCATAGGTACTGAAGATAGCCCCAACCCCCCCCCCCCCCCACCTAGTTTAAAATAGCCCCCCCCCCCCTTAAAGTGTGTATGTAATAGCGCCCCTGACAGCAGATGCAGTGTTTTAAACTTTGATTGGAGAGCTCTGGGGCCAGCATGCATTGGCACGGTGTGATGGTCACTCGTAAAGAAGAACCCACGCGTGCCGGCAGGAACGCCAGTGTAATTAGTGTTGTCAGAGGGAGAACACGTGGAAAGTATGCGGCCAGGAAAGTGTGAGAATGAGCCGGTTAAAGCAGGGCGAGAGGCAGAGAGGAGTAGGTGTTTTTAGCGAGATGGAGAGGGAGGGAACACGGAGAGCTGTGAATGCAAAGAAAGATGTAGCGGTGAGAAAAGGAAGGGTGTAAAAGAGGAAGGTATTTCACGGGTTGCTGATAGCAGGGAGAACGGATAAAGGGAGAGGAGGAGTGAAAGAGGTGAAGCTGGCGAAAGATGAGGAGGGAGCGGGGTGTATGCTCAGAGCTTTGTCATAATGTGTGCTATTAAACGCTGCAGGGTGGCACGACTTGATGGGCAGTGCTCACGAGAGCACACCGACACCCAAACACATGGCATGTGACTCGTGTCGGTTTGTACAGATTTCTATCTGATTTTCGTAGTGTTTAGCATTATTGGGGCCCCATAGGTCATTTAAGTGCCTGCTGCTTGTTTCCTCTGACAGACGGTCACTTGAGAGCAATGTATCGGAGTTCGGAGCTGATCAATAACGTGTCCACAGGACCCGATGTGTTCTCGGCTCAGAGGGGAAACAGCAATTAAGGAGGATGTCTCTGTCTCCCTTCACGCCCAGGGAGGAGGGAGATGCGAGCAGAGCATCAAAGGGCTGGGTGAGAAGGGAGGGGGGAATGCAAGGGTCAAAGCGGCGAAAGTGAAAGTAATCGAGCAGAGCATCAAAGGACTGGGTGAGAAGGGAGGGGGGAATGCAATTAGCAGAGGAGCAGCTGTGCACGTGCATGTGATCTCGTGCACTCAAGGTTTAGGCCAGCCAAAAGACTGTGGGTAGCACTTTGAAAATCCCACATATAAAATGTCTCTTCGAGCCTTTGGCTCGCCAGACCTAAAAAGGAAGTGCAACAGTAGAGATAAATAAAAGAAAAGACGGAGGGCGAGAAGGCATGCTGTCACACCGGGGTGGAGAAAGACAGACAAGAAAGAGGCACAGAGGCCTCAGAGTGGAGAGAGACATACATCGTGACAGAAGACACCACGGGGGGAGGGGATGGGGGGGGGGATAAGGACAAAGAGACAAGGAAACCGAAACATACAAAGACTGAAAGAGACACTCAAGACATGCACTCCGAGACAAGCTGAGCAGCAAAGTCTTGAGCAGTAACTAGTCTAGAGCAAGAAAGAACACTGTGCGTCAGCCTCAGGAGACGCTGTAGGAGAGACATCAGCAGACAGGCAGCCCAAAGGGAGAGAGACCACAGCGTCAGCAGCGCTCTTTTATCATCCGAGAAACCCCCGAATCTAAACCCGCGCGGCCCTGCAAGATGGGGTCCCCAAGACAAGGTAGGTGATACCCCATTGCTCAGATAAAGACATGCATTTCTCAAGGTCTGGGTCAGAGAGAAATTTGCTTTGTTGAGGTCACTGGTGGCCGTGGCCCTCAACATGTTGAACATGTGCAGCGCCGAGTTTGGGACTGCATAGTGCTTAGCGCGCGCTTCAAAGCCTGTTCGAAGAGGTGCACGTCTGTGTGTCTGGAGATCCCATTGGGGCCCCCCACATTACAGGGAGGCTGGAACACGGGGGCTGCGGGGACTACATTACATTTTATGGCCTGCCCCATGAAGCATGTGATGTCTAGTATGCTGTCCAGCCCAGAGCCTACCCCACCCTCTGAGACTCACCTGAGACCTGGCCTGCAGCTTCAGTGAAAGGCACGAGCGGGTGCCAGAAGACCGGGCAAAGCTAGCCAGGGGCTAGCAATAATTAAATTATGGCTGCAGCTGCCGCACCCTCTCAGCCGTCTCGGATTGATGGTGTGCCTTGTTCGGCCTTGTGCATACTTTTAATTGCGCAATGCAAATGCGCATGACAATGACTAGCTCACATGAGGTGCAAGGTGCAACGACGGCGAGACAAGCGTAACGTAAGTTACGTAACCTAACCAACATATAATCACATCCCAAGCACAGTGATGTGTGCAGTGCTTTCTTGCTTCGCGGAGGGGGTCCCCAGGAGCGCAGGGCCCCCTGCCGAATCGGGGGCTGCGGGGGCCTGTGTTACGCCCCTGATTGTGGGGGAAACAGAGAACTAAGATTAAGGAAGAGAGACGCAATTTGGATAATGTGCCTCAATACAGTTGGATAGAGACTTAATATTGACCAGGAACTTCAATGTCCTGGGTGACTTATTATTTGCTTCACAACCAGGCCTAATTAATCAACTTTTCACTTCACCACTTAGGATTCCGATTAGGAATTTGGGGGTACACAACAGATGAACGAGCACTCTAACATATTTAAAGATGGCGGCCGCTTTACCTTGGCAGGCCACATGGCACTGGCAATGTAGAATCCGTCCTCTATTGCCAGCGTATTTCCCAAACCAGGCATGGACACCGAACAGAAGATGTCTCAATCGGATGTGAGTGGCGTATCTTTAACAGGAAAGCGATACGAGCGATCCGGGTTACACCCTGCGGACGATCCTACCTAGCAGTTGTTACCCTGGTTTGTGGGGGAGAACCATAAGTCCCATTTTCTCATTTATACTCTTTCAGGGAGGACTCTCCTGCTCTTCAGAGAGAATTGAGCATGATATAAGAGGTCTTCAGTATAGCCCTTAGACCACGGATATATTCCGTCAGAAAAGCATAGAGTAGAGATTGACACAATCATTGAGGTAGACCATTATGGATCTCTTTAAATACTTAGAGTATATATTGGTATGCTTGTGCTTGATCTAGGACTATTAGTACAGCGTTTTCAATTTTGTTACAGGGTAACACTCATACACACTTTGGTTGAGATTCCAAGAATACAGGTAATCTGACAATGGACAATCGTAATGCAATATAAGGAATCCAGGTCAAACCATTGACCTACTCTCTTTAGTTAGCCTTCTTTAAGATTACCATCCATAGGAGGGATTACAGAAGCATATAGTTCCTATGGACCTAATACTACTATAGCGGTTGTATCATTCTATGGGCGTGACTATCGAGGAAACAGCGTAAAGCACACCGCATCAGGGACACAGGAAGGCTGAATATATTATTTTGGGGGGTTGCACGCACAGCTGGATGTAAGGCTCATAACTCTCTAAACCTGTTACTCAGTGTTCAATGTCTGTTGGCCTAAACATTATTTATCATTTACACCATAGGGCATTTTATAAGATGCTGGTAATACAAGAGGTACATATTTATTTGTTATGGATTTGATCCACCAGAACTAATGTGCTAACAATAGAGGACACATCAGCACTGTAATATTGGTTGAGTAACAAGTCTCAATGGGGGCATATGGTCCTTGAAATAACACAAACACCCTCTTCTGTCCAGCTCAACACAACAGCTAGGAGCTAACCATGTATGAACTTTAACATGAGCATTATTTTCTTGAATTCTAATTCACTAGGTGTAAAGAGGTGCTAAATACTGCTCTGATCTACGTTAGATTCCGAGACAATATTGAATCTGAATAAATAGACAAACGTTTTATAGGCATGGGTTTCAATGAAACAGAACTCATATGTTGTGATATTTGAAGTTGAATGCTTACATTAGGGTGGCATTCTGAAATATTCCATGTTTACTTTTTGGTATAAATTTTAAAACAATGTTGCAACTGTAGCTAACTTTTACTGTTTTGGCCTTGAGAAAGTAGTTGAGAGACTCCCCATATACAACAAAACAAGTGTTGGCTAAAGCTCACAAAATCGACTAGAAAGAAGAGGTCGAAGCACCAAGCAATCAATGAATATCATCAAAATAATTCTGTTCTTTATTCTGTACACTGTTTTGTACACTAAATATTGAGATAATCACAAGTGTCTCAGACTGTGGAACACTGGTAGTCTAATCCTGAGATTGGACTCTTTTTGTGGGAGGGGGGCATTTATTCCCTCGTTTTGAGAGCACTGGGTTGCATAATCCCTAAACCAAAGAATACTTGTAGGTGACTGTCAACAGAGTACTGCATACCTATCTAATGGCCACTTTATAGATATATCTCCTCATAATACATTGTAAAAGCTTATAAACATCATAAAATATCAGAATTAACATGTCAATGACTGAAGCGTGTATTGGCTTTCAGAAGAATCTGCCATATTTCTGTCTGGCCTGTGATGCTAGAAAGCCCGTGTGATTGGTAAAGAGTCAGTCATCCTGTAGATCGGTTTCAGACATGTGAGGGTCTGAGGGTCCCCTCCTTGCTGACCTTTAAGAGGCTTCGGACAGAGAAGAATTCATTCGATTTCACAACCCCCCCAAAAGACCACGGGATTGACTGACTGTGCCCTAGCACAGAGGCCCTAGACAGTAGAGCTTTCTCCAGATTGCCTTAAAGCTTTATGTAAGTAACCAACCACCTCAGCCATACTGACCTCCTAGAGACTCTTCTATGGACTTCTCTTCTAATCCTATAAACCGCCAGTACAGACTGACAAGAATGACAGCACAAGTAATGTTAGGTTCCTAAATTCACCAAAAATGTGCCAGAGTCTGGCATCTGATTTACTATTCCCAGTACCGCTGCGTTTTCATTGTCCGGCAGAGTCGCCCATACAAGATGGCAGACGTGGCTGCATATTTCTCAGCCTTGCTGCTTGGCTGCCAAATATATATAAAAAGTGTGACCCCTTCATTCACTCCTATTTCTTTACCAATAGCCTAGTGTTTGTTAGAAATTGTAAGCCCATGCTGCCATTGGAAAATGTAAAACTTCAGGTC
This sequence comes from Triturus cristatus, assembly GCF_964204655.1. Lineage (NCBI taxonomy): Eukaryota > Metazoa > Chordata > Amphibia > Caudata > Salamandridae > Triturus > Triturus cristatus. The sequence goes on from NC_140585.1 coordinate 502,976,780, forward strand.
CCAGAATGCAAAGTGGTGTAGGGTAAAATGTTAGGATTTGTTAAAGTTGTGGGGTTACACAAAAGCTATGCTTACTAGCCTTGCACATGCCCTGGTCTGTCTGGAATAGTGCTAAGTTCCAATATTTTACAAGTGCAGTTAGGTTTTCAGCTGTCCCCGTGTTATAAGAGTTGTCAAGCAGTGGCACAACTACCATCGCTGCAGTGGCACCAGGACCTGGAGCGCCTGATAGCTGCTATATTCACCACTCCGTCGGATTCCACAGGGGCCATTTTCCTTGCTTGGACCAGAGCCTACAGCATCCTTGCTACTCTGATAGTCTGACTCTTGCTTTGCTTTTATAAATCACTGTTAGTGCAAAAGAAATGAACCACCACTACTACTCCTAGAATGCTTTCAATTTTTAGAGAAAACCGCGGGACTGAATATTGTCATCGCTGTTAAGACGAGCAGTCTGGTAAACGTATTCTGGTTGTGTTTTTAAATTAGACGGTTGGCTAAAATATACATTTTGGGGGGATTCTGTTGCAGTTTTTGTATTCTGTGAACTCATACCGAAGATATTAGAGCACTTTACATGAGCACCAGTTATATTACACAAGGACACATCAATTGTTTTTGTCACAGGACGGTTCCCCAGCTTCAAAGTCAGCAGCACCAACCTAAAATGGTAAAAGGTAAAACAACAGCGGAGAGTCTTTTTAATATGAGTTTTTGCACAGTGAAGTTTCTCATACGCTGGGTCGAAGCTGCCAGTAAACCCTGGGGTCTGGCTGCCCTTGAAAGGCCGTTAATGGCGTTTTCTTTTTCAAATGATATGTTTGTCACTTACAATGTTCAGAGCATCCAGCACACATTGAATACACATATGGTAAGGAATGGAGTAGCCTAACAGCTAGGCGGGTCGACCTCGAATCTGGGGAGCTGGATTCGAGTCTCGGCAATGACGCTGAACATCCTGTGATTCAGGACAAAACACTTAATCTCCCCGTGCCTCACACAAAAATGAATGTGTCCTCATGTAATACAACTGGTGCTATGTAAAGCGCTTTTTACCGGATTTGGGTCAAGTTCGCGCTATATAAAACTCTGTGGGGGAAAAAAAATGTCTAGCTTGTTATCTATTGCACTGGAATTAGGTAAACTCTTCTGTCTTGTCTAACACCAGCCCTAAGAACTGAAAAGGTCTGTGTCGCTGTTCAAGTGATTCTGAACTGCCTGCCCAGAGCACCTCTTGTAATAGAGGTATCAGAAACACTATTTTGTGTTTAATTGTAGTACCAAGAAAGAACCTAGACACAGTTATAGAGGAGTATTTTCTTGCCTCACTCGCCACTCCCAAGTAATTGGAAGGCTGTGTGGTGTATGCCAACCTGCAGATTCAGACAGTGGGGGGTGTTAAATGATGAGCCCTCCCCTCCAGAATGTGATAAGGGCCCCAAATCCCCCCACCAGTCACACATATCTTGCAGATACTGATTGGCCTTGGCATGAATGGAGGCATAGCTGCCAGGTCCATGGGTGATGTGCTACTCCAGTCTAGGCTTCACCCTTTGAACGCTGGGACTTGCAGACCTGCTTTATTCAGGAATAAACAAAACTACGAGTCGTTGAATTAAAAGAAAAACCTGGACTGGTGCAGAAAATCACGCGTGGACCTGGGAAACCTGGAAAAGCTGCTCCCCTCTCTTTTACGTCGCAGGGGCTTGTGTTACGCGCCCTTATTCGTGCCAGAACTCTGTCAAACACTGAATTTACATATCAAACAGAGGCTGCACAACTGAGAAGAATGACATACATCAAATGTACCGATACAAGACTCAGGAAGTAGGCTCTGGCATCATGTTTATTAGCAGGTCAACCATTTTTCTACTATCATTGACCGACTTGGTTCGTCTGATTAGCAGTATTTAAAGATTTAACCCATTTATAAAGGAATTTAAGGTACCAGGCTTAAACCCCATTTAATACAGTTCTGGGGTCAGCTTGTGAATAGAGGCTTACGTTTGGCCCATTACAGCTCTTATTTAGATCAGATTCCAGTTCATATTGGAGATTGTTCGCTAATCTAGAATCATGGTTATCTAGTGTTCCTTTTGCTTAAATTACTATTCAGTTAAATCATCATGAACGGACACCTGATGAAGGCTTAGCCGAAACGCGTTGTGTGAAGAAAATCATCGTCATTAGGGTTCTGTCTTGTTCTATGTACATATATATTTTTGGTCATGTTACATGTCAGATTATGTATATAATTCTGTGTATTATTTAAATAATATAGTTATTTTAGAAATTATCATTGTCCATGTATCAAATAAGAGTTACTAGGAATATTTATTGATTCATAATAACTACTACAAACAAACAAAAAAAAATTATTAAAAATATATATTTTGTCTATAAAAATTGTTTGCTTCTTTTTCACCTATATATATATTTTCATTTATACACCACTGGGATATTATCTAGAGCTAATATATAATTTTCTGCACACTCCGTTTTATTATCCTTGCCCTCCTTTTTACCCTTAACGCTCCTGTATTCATACACTTCTTGGAAGCTTTGAAATAGGGTTCTCAACTTAGCTGTGATCATCTGGCAGATAAGGATTGTGTATTGTAGGCAACTGATGGTGCAGCCAAGGTCCAATAAATATAATGGAAGGAGAAAAAAATGCCGTATTTTCTGAACAAACTGCCTTGCCCAGCGACCGGCAAGCGGCGCAAAACAGGGAACAGGATTAGAGCATTTTTAAAGGGCTAAAAACAAGATCAAATGAACCGAGGGATGGTAGAGGTCCAGAAATGATACAATATTTTTATTTTACTAAAATTATTTGCGTAGTTAACTTACAGAGGCTTTTAGTCGGCCTTCTTCATCCATTGTTCTGTTATTGAGTCATTCACATTTCTACATCTTGCTTGAGGAAGTGCGCATGCGCAGTCTCTTCGAGAGCTATTGTATCTTAAACCTGAAAAAGGCTTGGAGCCCATCCATTGCCAGTCATTAGTTGGCATCTTCATCACTCTAGCTTCTTTCAATTTGTCAGCTCCTCTTGCTTCAGAGAGCTTTGTGAGGATTTCGGCTTCACTTATTTAGATTAGACACACACCGACTTGCACTCACGCATTCTCACATACACGGTCTCTCTCTCATTTATTTTTAGGTCTCACCTGCACGAGCAGGTGCTCTCACTTGTGAGACTACTGTGTTCTACAATGGGCTTGGAACCAGCCCGTTGCTTACTATTCGCTTGCAGCGTTGTCACTCTTCTTTGCTGCCTTCTAATTGGGCGGTGCTTGCCATGCGTCAGTCTTTCTTTCAGTGGCGCATGGACCGAGCCCAGATTAATGAACTTTAATTAGTGTCCATCTGCTGCTTACACTGTGACTGAGGTACTATTTCTTAAATTAAGAAAAAGCTATGACGCAGAGAATGCTGGCTGTGTCATAGTGCTTTATTTTTACCTTACCCAGCCTGCCCTATCCTGTTTCTTCAACATTCTGCTTATTCTCCCCAGCACACCCACATCTTGTTTCTTTTCCCCTCCAACCCACCCCATTTGTTTCTTCTCCCCTCCCACCCGCCCCATCTGTTTCTTCTCCCCTCCCACCCGTCCCATCTGTTTCTTCTCCTCTGCCCGCTCCATATGTTTCTTCAACCCTCCGGCCGGCTCCATCTATTTCTTCAACCCCCTGCCTGCCCAATCTGTTTCTTCAACCCCCTGCCTGCCCAATCTGTTTCTTCAACCCCCTGCCTGCCCAATCTGTTTCTTCAACCCCCTGCCTGCCCAACCTGTTTCTTCTCCCCCTGCCTGCTCCATCTGTTTCTTCAAGTCCCTGCCTGCCCCATCTGTTTCTTCAACCCAAAGCCCGTCCCAACTGTTTCTTCTTTCCCTGCCTGCTCCATTTGTTTCTTCAACCCTGTTTTTATTCCCCCCGCCGACTGATGGATCCTGTTTCCTCTTGCCCCCCCACCCCTTCCTTTTCTCTCAGTCTGCCATCCCCATCCTGTTTCTTCTCCCCCTGCCCCATCCTGTTTATTTGAACACTGCCTGCCCCATCTGTTTTTTCACACCCACACCTGCCCCATCCTGTTTCTTTTGCCCCACACCATCATGTTTCTTTTTCCTCCGCTCACCTAATCCTGGTTCTTCTTCGCTGCCTGCCCCTTTCTGTTTCTTCTCCCCCACCCTCCCCATCCTGTTTCTTCTCCCCCACCCTCCCCATCCTGTTTCTTTTCCCCCACCCATCCCATTTCTTCACCCCAACCTGTTTAACGTCATTCCACTCAATGCCACTCCACTCCATTCTATGCCAGTCCACTCTAATCTACACTTGACTCCACTTTACTCAACTATATGCTACGCCACTATACACCTCTCCGCAACACTCTACTACACTCTATGCCACAACACTTCTACGCCCCTCCACTCTATATCACTCAATATTACATCACTCCACGACACACCACTCCATGACACTCCATTCTAATCCTTGGCACTCCACTCTAATCCACAACAATCCACTTTACGACACTCTATGCCACTCAACAACACTGCACAACACTCCATTCTACGCCATTTCACTCCATGACACTCTATGCAACTTCACTCTACACCACTCCACTCTATGCCTTGCCACTCTCCTCTATGCTAAAATCTATTAGTCATGCTGAACATTAGCCATGCTGGTGTACAATATGGCTAAACAACATTGGCATAGCCAATAGCTCTTGCATAGACGAGATCTATTGGCTTTGTCAGTGCTGGTTTTTACTTGTCTACAACAAGTTGATAGACGTCGACCATCATGTATTGAAGGTATAACCATGGTGGTTGACACAGGGTCTGGAGGGAGCTTGCTTGTCCGGCAACATTTGTGTGGTTTTCCTACAATTGTGCAGCTGGGATTTGCCTCCACTGCTCACACCAGAATACTTGAGGATCTGTACAAATCCAAGAGAAGGAGAGTTCCAAGCAGTGGCACTGTGTGGCAGACACCCTGTGTACACAGAGGGGTATGCAAGTGTCTTCCTATCAAGAATCACAGTTGGTTGCTTAGAATTTAAAGTGAGATGATCAGCAAAAAGAAAAGGAGTATGTTACTTACTCTGTAAGCATATATTCGTAGCGTGTAGTGCTACTAATTCACATCCTATGTTCACTCCAGCCATCTAGTGCTGTGTCCGGACTCTGCAAGTTGGTTTTCTCCCAGAAAGTCTTTATGGTCGACTCCGTGACCCCTCATCCTCGAGGTACTGCGCATGTTCAACTGCTCCTTTGTTAGATTGTTTTTTTCACTATCGAGCTCGGAAAGACTGTGACGGAAATCCATAGTCCTATAAATTCAGAGTAGTCCCTAGTACAGGAAAGATGTGGAGTAGTAGAAGATACATTTGAAGCGGAGTGGTCACGTTTCCTAGAGTTCCTGAAAGAACCTGCCTTGTTACTATGCCATGTATGGCACCTTTGAGGAGACCAAAACTTTCTGAGAAATCTAGATCTAGTGCGTAATCTCCACTTTTGCAGTCTCCTCAGGAGCACACATAGGTGGCACCTGACAGATCACTGGTGACGTTGGCCACTGCAGTGATCTTTAAGGTAGTGTAGTAGTAGATGGTGTTCACGAAAAATGTGGCGAAACAGTATTGTACCACATTAACCACAGGTGTCACATCTCTGGCGGGTGAGTACACTCTGGAGGAATCCAAGTCTGAAGAACATGGCACTCCTCTTTTTTTAAGGGGACACAGCCAATTGACTATAGTCTCTATATAGGAGAACCAGAAGAAGGTCCTGGTTGTAACAGGGATTGTCTAGATGCCAGTGGAGCATCTTCTTGGCGAGGGAGGTGGCACCAATGTTGCGGGAGGTGGCACTGATGTCAAAGGTGGTAGCGTCAACTTATTGTACCTTCTGGACTTCGATGTTATGGATGGCTCGTGTCTCGATGGCGAGCATGTTGACAGTACCTGTTCTGGACGTGGAGGACCTCAACATCCAACAGAAATGTTGTCCTTTTTCTTGCCTTCTACGCACCTTAGATCTACCACTTGCGTAGTCATTTGAGCATGAAGGAGGTGCTAAGGTAGATGGTGAAACCTCTCCTTGCACTTTTGAAGGTCCTGAAGCTTATCCCTGAATCCTCTCCTGCAGACATTGTAGCCTGATCTTTTGTCTACCCTACAGTATCCTCCTGGACATTTTTTGACAGTGTTTGCAGTCTTCATTATGGCGAACCTCTGGAAAGGATACACAATACAGAGGTTGTGGCGGTCTGACTAGGATTTCTTTCTTGCCACAGGCAGGCCACTTCACAGAAAGTAAAGTCATTCTGACAAGAAAAAATAAAGGAGTCCTGGCAGAAATTGGGTAAACAACCTCTCTAGTCCTAAGGGACAAAGTGAGGTAGATTAAACCAGGTTTTAAAAGGAGTTTAAAGAGAAAAAGTAAAAAAACGGGTTGAGCTCAGAGCTCCAGGGTCCTACTGAATGAACTGACCTAACTGGGGCACGATGGGACATTGAGGAAAGATGAAACTCTTCAATGTACAGTGCAGACTGACTCCTAGCATTGCCCTGCCTTCCTTTTCTTTGTCCTTATTTCTACTTTTTGAAAAGGGATTTGGGAATATTTTCTAGTCACTTTAAGTGTAATCGCAATTTTCCTACAATTAAAGATATTTGAAAAGAAAAACTATATGTAATTTGGGCATTTCTAGATTATCTCACGCTAAAAAGAATTATATTTAGGAATATGCGCTTTTATTGAAAAAAGGGTTTGTCCATTTATATGTATATATATATGTATATATATACACACATATATATATACACACATATATATATATTTGTATCTTACATATTTGCTCTGCAAAGTGCTACGGGATCTGACACGTGGCCGGGACAATGCTGTGCTTAGGACTATTAATGAGGAGTTATATGTAATACATGATAATATGTATCCAAATGTAGGAGGTGGGATGCAACAAAATCATATCAGGTGAATACATTATAGACAGGGTATCTCTTTATCCCACATGATGAAGCCATAACAGTTCTCATGTCAACCATGGATTAATTTTCCTACAGATTCTTTCCAATCTCACATGAGGAGAATGCTAGTGCAGTGGCTACTTGGTCCTTAACCCTAGGTAGCTGTTGGTGCTGCCCATGAACCCTGTAACATACCGCCAAAATGCACTTAACATGTTCTAAGATGTATGGGAAGTCAGCAAACCTGCCCGTGTACAGGTAAAACATACAAGTTAGGTTCTGTCTCTCACTCTTCCTTACTGTTAAATGTATTGTGCTTGAGAGTGTGTTGGAGTATCAGGGTTTCAGTGTGGAGTTAGTAGAGTTGGGCTGACCAAATGTCAACCCGACTCTTAAACAAGTAAAATTTGACGAACTCTTCAAGCATACGTTTGTGACACGCAGTGCTGTAGATTCACATGCTCTACATACTCCTGCCATCTTGTGTTGGACTTGGACAAGTATAACTTGTTTTTTTTCGAAGAAGCCTTTCAAGTGACCAGGTATAGTGACTACTCCTATGAATGGTACTACGCATGGGCATCAGCCCCATCGTTAGATTCTTTTGCCTTGTGGCAGGCAAGAATGGAGATGGAACACAGAATTGACAGAAAATGTCCATGACAGTGAATGTTGAAAAGCAAAGCATTTGCAACCACCGGGCGCATGGTAATCTACAGCACTACATGCCACGTACAGGGTAACATTTTTAGTTTGTGGCAGATGTAGTTGTAAATACACATGCTCTGCACAAACAGTAAAGCAGTTCTTCCCGAAGCGGTGGTTAGCCAGAAGATGTTGCAGAGAACTGAAAAAGTGTACGTAGAATTCAAGTCTTATTTAACTAAATCTCGCATAAGTACGAATAAGTCTTCGCTGGCAGGATCTTACGCCCTCAAGGACGCCAACAGGGTCCTAACAACTGCACAGCCGGCTACTGAAGCCGACGGAACGGAGGTGGGTGACAAATCTTAGGTGGTCAACATAAAGTGCAAGAATAGATTTTCAGCCCTGGGAACAAGTGAGGGTCTTTTGGCTTTACCTGACCCAACACAAAGTGGCCTTAAAACTACCCCAAATCAACACTTAGAGAGAAGTGTAACAGTGGAACAGTTGCTCCATCTGAAGGCTGCGATATAAGGGCTAGAAAAGGCTATTCCCACCCTCAAACAAACACTGGCTGCAAAGGTAGACAAATTAACTGAAATCTCGTCTAATCTTAGAAAGGAGGTGTGGAACAGGACATCTAGTAGTACAATAGTGCAGAGCCTCATTTTCATGAGGTTTATGTCTTAAATAACCTATCTAGTCAAGGGACAACTACCCACTCAACAAGTCAGGGGGACCAAACTAACAAACAGAGGCAAATCTAAACTAGTGGATAGTGACTTTAGGAAGGGGAATGGGAGTACCACACTTACCCAGGCACCAAGGCACCCCATGAGCGTGGGACCATCAACAGATAAGTCTTCAAGCCCAAATGGACAGTCCAACAGTTTTTCGCCCTAGAAGAGAATGGTTGTGGTTCCGCTGCCTTATGCATAGAGAGACACAGGAGTGACCGGTCAGCCAGGCAATTACATTTTTATGATGTCCCCAAATTGAGGCCAGAGTCTTTAGAAAACAGAGATTCGTAAGTAATAAAACCATTAAGTGACTGCAACAAGTTCGCAATTGCAGATCGATAATAAGAGATGATATTGTGATGGGGAGACACCACATAAACAAGCATAGTAATATGGAATACACTGGAGTACGATTTGCTAATAGCAAAATGTATTAAGGTTTAATAGCAGTGGAACAGAGTAGCATTAAATCATGGCTCAAATATATGTATACAAATGAACTCACCCCAGAATACACTTCCCAAGAGAAGTAATGAGATTGTAGTGCCACAAAACGAGGTGCGGGTTGCACTAATGGGTAGTTGATGCTCCTTGGTAGCCTTAGATATAGATTGACTCCCACAAACACACTGGCACAACAATGATGGAAACTAGGTTACAAGATGTGCCCCACAGGTGGCCATTGGTTTAAACTCCCAGTGGTCTACAAGTGTTGGTTGGGAATGGCAAAAGGATCTTTTAAATGGCCACCTAAAGTATGCAATACAATCCCAGACTGCAACGTTGGCTCCTTCTCTGTCCACAATTCCAACTGCTCCTGAACCTGGGAAGGGAACTATAGTTAGTTCATGTATCATGGAATGTGGCTGGACTACAGGCTAAGCATAATGACCTCGAGTGGGGAGAATTCAATGATAATCATATTATCCTCCTGCAGGAAACATGGGTGACAGAGCAAATCTATAGGCCAGATTATCTTTCATTCTTTATTATTGCCACTCCTGCTAGTTCGGGGACAGCCTTGGAGGCTTTACTACTCTGGCTAAAAACATGAATCACTTTAAGGTGAAGGTCTCAGACTCTGAATCAAAGCCTATACAGGGGATTATTTTGACGTCAGATTGTGCTGTCCCGATTAAACATATTGTAATGGTAAACATGTATGTATACGATCAGTCCAGGATAACATTGCATCCCCCATCATACATGCTTTACCTACCTTACTAGACACTAGTTTACACTGCACTTGGCCAGTTATTATAGCAGGTGACTATATGAAATGTTACCTTTTCTCCCTTATGATAGTGGAGGATGAAGAGTGGGGCTTACCTGGGCTATCAAGTAAACCAGTTAAGAAATGGTCAAAAGTGGGCAGACAACCTTTCCACCTTTGCCTGGAGCATAGGCTGATAGCTGTAAACGGGTATACTAAATTCAATCATTACCAAGAGGACTGTATATAAATCACATAGATTACATATATTGCCTGACCTAAGGATATGGTATTATATGATCAACATGAAAAATTTGGTACGTCCGGACAAAGATCACAACACTCTTGTTGCAGAATTTCACTTAGATGTGTTCTCACACCCCACGATCATATTCATTACAACGTCCCAATACTGTTAGCTCTTACAAATAATTGTAAGAATATAAGATGGACTAACATCAATGACAAGGAACATGGTGAGATCAAGATTTATCAAGCACTGGTGGCTTATTTTGACCCTTACAAACAAGCTTTGTTTCTTAACTTAATTTCAATACATTCGGATTTCTTTGAGACCCTAAAGCTTGTATACAGGAGCAATCCAGGAAGTCGCAACCTACAACCATTTTGTGTCCCTGGTACACTAGAGACTATAGGGTAGCAAATGGCCATATAGGCCATAAAAGAGGGTGCTAAACCCGGTGTAATATGCGCCAGGAAGGTCTAAAAGACAACGTTGAATAATTCTTTAAAAAAAACAGGAAGAAGGGCAGTGAGTTGAGTTACTAGAGCTTTTTGGAGGAATATTGCCACCAGCAGCAGCTCTGGAATAACCAAACCAGACTTATTCGTCCCAGCAGAGCAATGGATTGCAAATTTTCTGCTCTATATGATGTAAGGGATAATGCTAGGCTAGGCTTAAATTCTAATAATGTTAATAGATGAGTTTCTTTTTTGGCTCCGCCATCCTGCTTAGGTGTCCCTTCACTTGTCTTCACTCTTAAGGAAACCAAGCTTACTCTCTTACATATGAAAAAAATAAAAAACTCACTGCACTGAAAGTATACTAGGGAATTTGTTTCACCCAGAGCCAGATATATGGGCTCCTTACCTGAATATGCTCACTAATGCCATAGCTAGTGGGGAGGAAATTCCAGCGTCATGGCGCGGTGCCATCATTGTTACAATTCACAAGTAGGGGGCAAAAGATAACCCTGCAAATTATAGGCCGATTAGCCTCATTGATAACACACAGAAGATATTTTGAAGGCAGGTCCTCCACAGGTTGCAGGGGTGGATGTTGAACACCAGGTTTACTTTTATCGAACTTCCAGGCAGGTTTTCGCAAGAAAACAAGTAATATTGGCCAGGTGTTTTACTTCATGCCCATCTGTTGGAAGAACATCTTCATTAATAAAGACCACTTCTACATAGACTTTAAGGACACGAGGGCTGCATTTGACCCAGAATAATTCTATGGGAGGTACCGGGCCAATATGGAATGCCACAAGATCTCCTTCATCTCTCAGATAGACTCAGGCACTTATGCACAGATCAGGTGGAGTGACCAAGTGAAGTGGAATACCAGGATCCCTATAAAGTGGGGGTGAGACAAGAGTGTGTCCTGGCCCAAACACTGTTCTCTTTGTATCTGAACGGCGTAGTGGAATTATTGAATGAATGCCAGCATGACGCACCTAATTTAGCTGGTACTGTTTCGCTGTTCACAGGGACCCTAATACGAATGATGCCACAACCACTTTGTAAGGGACAGGATCTTTTTATATGGTCTTTTTTTTAAGTAGGTTTTTTTGTATAGTTTGTTGCACTAGACTTGTTAATTTTCTACATAGGCAAGTGTGTCAAAGCATTTTGAACGGTGACATTTATGTGATTGCTGCTATTTTGAATTGTTGAACTTGCTATTTTGAATTATGAATTTTTTGTTGCAAGTTGAATGTGTTCTGGATTTGGGATCGTTTTGCGAAAACAGCACTTGTCGCTTTACAAACGCTCAGATTTTGCACATGCCAGCCTTCTTACATGCTTTTTGCATAGGCCCAGATGCACTAGTCACTCTAAAACCGATTGACTTTTTATCCTGTAAATTTGATAATGATTTGATGATGATCGCATAACTGTGAACCAACACAAGTAGTACTGGACTATTTTAAATTTGGCGATGAGTATCCAATTTGTAGTCTATGTACTACGATGCTTTTTGACTCTATTATGTTTCTATTGTACGTTTAAGGTTGCTTACAACCGAAGTAAAGTAAAGATTGAGTATCTCTCATCCTACGATGAGCAGCTATCACTGCAAGGCATTTGGTAAAAGACTCTGGGAGCGGTAGCTACCTCGAAGAGCAGAACTCTGAATTGAAAGAGATGTCCACTTAACAAGTATCAGGGGTGTGCAGGATGGATCGAGATGGGGAAATATGCGTGCTTCAGGTCTAGAGCACTCATGAAGTTGCCTTGAGTCAGCAGAGGAATGGCATCTTGAAATGTTACCATGTGGAAGTGTTCTGACAGGATGCACCTGTTGTATGAGGTGGCATATGGGCCTGAGGGACCAGTCTTTCTTGGGGATGAGAAAGTACAGGGAGTACACCTCTTTGCCGCATTTGTGTGGTGGCACTGCTTCTATGACCTTTTTGAGTAATAGCGAATCCACCTCCTCCTGGAAAAGACGTTGGAGTTCTGTGGAGAGGGAGAGTTTGTGGGGGCATGTTTAGGGGTGAAGCAGTGAGTTTGAGGTGGGAGCCCTGTTCTACAATGGGCAGAACGCATTGGTCTAAGCTGATGTTTTGTGCAAGCATTTCCCTGGCAGGTGTAATGTGGTCGGAGGAAATGAGGAGGGAGTCACTGCTTGGCAGGAGCAGCTCCCTTTGCCGCACCACCTCTGCCCTTGTGGTTATTTCCCTATAGGCACCTTTGGAATATCCCCAGGAGGTCTGCTGCTGTTGCCTCTGGTATGAGGTGGAAGCCTCCGGGGAGGTAGCTTTGGCGCCACCACAGAACTAGGAGTGTCTAAAAGTGCCATGGGGCAATGGAGACTAAAGATCCTCAATTGCCTTGGCTGTGTTAGTGTCCTTCTTGAGCTTCTATAGCATCTGATCAACTCGAGGCCTGAAGAGGTGTTCCCCATTACAGGGCATGTTGATCAGATGCTGTTGGACTTCTTGCTTGAAGTCAGAGACACCGAACCAGGCATGTCGGTGGATTACGAAGCTAGAGTTAATATCCCCTGCAGCTGTGTCAGCCGCGTCCAGGGCACATATAATGGTCATGCTCGAGATGGTTTGCCCCACCGCTATGAGCTCCTGAGCCCTTTGGCTGTACTGATCCAAGAGGTGTTGGATCAGGTCTCCCATTTCATCCCACTGTGCTTAGTCGTACCTAGAGAGTAGGCCGACTGAGTTGGTGATGCGCCAATGGGTGGCAGATTCAGTGGCCACCTGTTTGCCCCCTACCTCAATCTTTTCACTTTCTTTGTCAGGGGTGGGGCGTCACCAGTACCCTGTGCATTTGCACATTTACGGGTGGTATGAATGACCAGAGAATCGATGGGAGCTACCCCCTGATATAAGGAGGGTTCAAAGGAGAAGCCTTGTACTTTTTGTCACCCATGGCTGTGATTATTCAGGCTTTAACAGGGTCTCTAAATGCTTCCTCAGTGGATTTTAATATTCCTTTAAACATAGGTTGGTATAGGTCTGAGTGCGAGAGATAGTTTCCACCAGGAAGTCATCTTTCTCCGTGATGGTGTTTAGGTCCACTTGTTAAAGGTGGCCACTCTTAGGATGACATCATGAAACGAAGTGGTATCATCCGGAGAGGAGTATTTGGCTGGGTAAAGGTCAGGATCGTTGTCACCTGGGGGGACAGCACCATAATCATCCCAGGGATTATCCTGGGGCTCCAGGGTTATGCGTCTGTAGAATCTAGGGGACTACTCTCTCCATCGGAGGAATGAGGGGACCCCTCTAGCAAGGAAGGCAGAGAAGGCCTGTGTGGTGGAGGGGAAGTAGCAGCATAAGGTGGAGGGGTAGGTACCTTCGATAGAGGAGGCCGAATTTTAGGTGGAGAAGAGGAAGGAGGAGGAAGAAAGGAGGAATGAGAAGGAATAGGGCTACTACCCCTGTCTCAATGCTTCTGTCACTTGGGAGATGGTGGTGGCTCCAGTGTAAGCTGCTCCTCGAAGGTACGTTTTCTGTTGCGAGGAAGAGTGTCCTGCACCTTTCGTGGCAGCTTAGCAGAAATCTTGGCATTTGTGGGAGTATGCATAGTTTATTCTAACTACTGTCCAGCTCCTCCTGAATGTGTTGTCTCATGTTCCCCATCCTTGGGCGTTGGCCCAATGGGGATGGTCAATCTTCAGTATCGGAGCCCAATGGAGAATTCGGCTATAGGCCGCAGGTTGATCGGCGGAGGTGGAGGCACCTGTTTCCTCTTCAACGTCCTCCCCAAAAATGCTGGGGAGGGTTTCCTCATTTTGCCACGAGCCATCTTGTGGTCGAGCGAGGCATCGATCACATCGGTATCTCAGGGTCCTCTTGCACCAGAATGTGAGGGAGGCAGGGCAGGAGAGCTCGTCGTGCTCCAGGGACAAGCAAAGGTTAAAGACCAGATGATGATCTTGCCACTAGTACTTTGAGGGACATCCTGGACAGTACTGGAAAGGGGTCCTTTCCATTAAGGCCTGTACATTCTCAAAGAGAGTAACTGAGGAGAAAGGCCAGAGGGGGGCATTGAAGATAACAGGAAACGGATACCGTGGGCGGGTCGCAGTCCTCGTTCCGTCACGGCATACCAGTGCCGATTGATGCGGAGGGACTGACGCGACTCCGCCCACTTCCCACAGTACTTCCGGTGCAGGGGGCATATGATGGGCGAGACTCGGCGGCCGCGCAGCTCGAGTTGAGTGTGTGGTGATCAAAACTGTCAATTCTAATTTTTAACTTGCTTTTACATTGCCTGAATTTATTTGTCTGTCTGTTTAGTACCGATCCTTTTAAACGATCTTTTAAACGTTTTAAAAAAACGCTTTTTTTTCATTGTACTTACTTTTGCTGCTGCTGCACTTTGTCACTTTTTGGGGGGCCACTGCTTGGGGTTGTTAGTAGCTGGGCGGGTCGCAGTCCTCGTTCCGTCACGGCATACCAGTGCCGATTGATGCGGAGGGACTGACGCGACTCCGCCCACTTCCCACAGTACTTCCGGTGCAGGGGGCATATGATGGGCGAGACTCGGCGGCCGCACAGCGGCCGCGCGCAGCGGGCGCGCCGCTGGCGCGCCGAAGGCGCGCCTAAGGCAAGCCCGTCTGCGCCCGTCCGCGTCCGTTGCGCGGCCAGCGCCAGCCACGCTGCCGGGATGGTTGGAAGGAGCCACCTACGGTGGTCACGAGAGTTACTTTTAAGCCTCCAGGGCGCTGTCTGTAGGAGGGCACATCAGCTTGATCTGGCTCGTTCCTGATTGCCACACTATTGCATAGAATGTGGTCGCCGCTGGTTCAAAGTAAGGTGGGGGTGGGGCAGGCTTCCCAAAGCTCTCTCTCCGATCAGGGGGCCGCACTTAGTTTGGGATTGGTTAACTGCAGGTCTTTACCTAAACATGTCGAGGAGATCTGGTCAATTTTAATTGAAGAGAAGTGGGATGCCCTATTCCTTACAGAAACCTGGTTGAGCGCTGATGCAATAACATCGATCTCACTTGCTACCCCACCAGGGTTCAAAATATGTTTTGTTAATCGTGAAGGGGGAAAAAGAGGTGGAGGGGTAGCGATTATCTTTAGAGATTCCTGGGAGCTTGTGTCTTCTGCCTCGCTGCTCCTGCATGGTATTGAAGGCTTACATTTTTGCTTCCAGATTACCCCTGCATTTGCCCTAGCTGGCATTCTTATTTATAGACCGCCTGCATGTGCAGCAACGGCCGTGCAGTCTCTATGCGATCTGATTGCCCAAAAATCAGTGCTCTATTCGAATTTTCTGGTTTTAGGTGACTTTAATTTACATGTAGACGACCCAGATTGCGTACAAGCAGCGCAACTTGTGTCATCCTTAGAGGGGGCTAACCTCCTACAAGGGGTGCTTTCCCCGACACACATGGCAGGTCACACGTTAGACCTTATTTTTTCGAATATACAAAATACCGTAATAGGGCCCCCACTACCACTGACCTGGTCGGACCACTCCCTAATTCCCTTTTCAATTACTCTCCCGACTGTCAAGTTAGTAAAAAATATTCAGATGGTGCAAAAAAGAGACTGGAAGAAACTGTCGGTGGAATCCTTAAGCCCCATACTGAGGGAGAGTTATCCTCAGCTATCCTACGACCCCACTCGAGATGCAGCTATTCTGCACAAATGGATTGGGGACGCAATGGAAGCTGTCGCACCAATTAGAATGAGGAAACCAGATAGATGCTCTCCCTCGGCGCCATGGTTCTCCGCGTCCCTGAAAGAACAAAAAAGTCATTGTAAAAAATTGGAACGCCAATGGAGATTAGCCTACTGTGATTTAGCCAAAGTGGTTTATAAAAAAGCGATAAAAGAACTCCATAAGGCTTTAAAAATTGCTAGACGAGACTACCTTGTAGCACGCATTCAGAATGCGAACCACTCTGGCACAGAAGTTTTTAAAGTAGTTCAATCCTTTTTTAAACCCAAGGCTAGTGAACTCGAGGTTACAGCCTCTGCAGAAGGGTGCGAAAAAATCGCTGACTACTTTGACGACAAAATCTCTAAAGTCTATGACTCTTTTACTCCCTCCGAGGCCACGGTAAAACTGGAAACAACTGCAGATGGTGGCGGGAGGGAAACACTTTTAAACTTTACCCAGCTATCGCACCAGGAGGCATTAGCAGAAATATTGAAATGTAGGTCGGGCGCACCAGATGACCCCTGCCCTTCAAAGTTTTGGAAAATGTTAGCTCCATCTTTGATTGAGGGACTTCGCCATATCTGGAATACCTCCTTAGAGACAGGTATCTTTCCCGATTCTTGGAAACACGCATCTCTCCTCCCTCTGAGGAAGAAAGTTAATGGCGACCCGGGTGACCTTAGCAATTTGAGGCCCATTTCTTTGCTTCCTGCCCCGGGTAAGATGCTGGAGAAAATAGTTCAACGCCAATTGACCCCGTTCTTAGAGCAGAACCGTGCTCTTCATGACACGCAATCGGGTTTTCGGGCAGGTTTTAGTACCGAGACAGCTCTTCTCGAGGTGGCAGAGTCGGTAAAATGGATATTGGATTCAGGAGCATCGGCACTCCTGGTGCTCCTGGACCTGTCCGCGGCTTTTGATACGGTAGACCATGGCATCCTGATCCAGAGACTACAAAATGCGGGTCTTGGTGGGACGGTGCTAGCTTGGGTTCAATCTTACCTAAGTGGGCGCTCCCAGAAAGTTGTTCAACAATCATTTGTTTCCAGACCTAAGCCAATTAAACGTGGCGTCCCCCAGGGCTCAGCCCGTAGCCCCCTGTTGTTTAATGTCTACCTAGCTCCGCTTTTCACTCTTATTGCCAACTGGGGGGTCAAGGCGATTTCGTACGCTGATGACACCCAGTTGGTTTTTCCATTTAAGGAGCGGTCGGTAGATACTTTCAAGAATTTTAAGGGCTGCCTTCAAGATATATCATGCTGGATGAATGCTAATAAACTAAAGCTCAATGCCGGAAAAACTGAAGTCTTGATTTTTGGCAAGGGCTTAGCTCCAGATCCAGCACTGTGGTGGCCATCAGAGATGGGGACACCACCAATACCTGGTTCCTGCACTAGGAATTTGGGTGTGAAATGGGAGGCAAATCTCTCCTTCTCTGCTCAAATTAAGCAGGTGTCTGCTAGGTGTTTTAGCACCCTGAAAAATTTACGAAAAATTTTGCACTTTGTACCGGAGGACTGTCGAAAAACTATAGTACACGCTACAGTCACGTCCAGGTTAGACTATGCGAATAGTCTCTATTTAGGCCTACCCAAATATGCCATAGGACGTCTCCAGATGATTCAGAATGCGGCTGCGAGACTGGTGTTACGAATACCTTTTAAACAACATGTCTCTCCGTATTTACAGAAGCTCCACTGGTTGAAAGTGGAGAAGCGAATCCAATTTAAGGCCATGATTCTGGCGTATCGGGCCCTAAATGGGAATTGTCCTAAATATCTGAAGCAAAGATTGAGCATATATAAACAAAATCGGGTGTTACGCTCAAACTCTCAGATGCTGTTGCAAGCCCCGCGCTTTGCGAAGGCTCGTTTGGGTGGAAGGACTTTCACAGTGGGGGCTGCATCACTGTGGAACAACCTTCCAGAGCCCTTGCGGAAGGTTAATACTGAATCTAGCTTCAGAAAATTATTGAAAACATGGCTTTTTTAGGTCCCTTTGGCTTTTTCTGGTCACCACTCACCTATCTCTAGCGCCGGGACACCCCTATTTGGGGTAGCCGTGCGCTCTATAAATTGCATTAATAATAATAATAATAATACCGACGGAACCAAGACGAAGTAGAGAATAACGCAAAGAACACAACTGTTTAATGCCAATGGGGTGGAAGCACCAGAAGGCCCCACCCAAGGAGTGCCACGGACGTCAACTCGGAGCTTCAGCGACACACATTCAAACCTGATGGCGGAAGACAACAATCTAGCGATGGAGCTGGTGCTCAAGCAAAGACTTCATCGAAGAAAAACAAATTGTACATGTCCAAGCCCAACACTAGATGGCAGGAGTATGCAGAGCATGTGTATCTACAGCGATGTATGCCACAATCATCTCATTTAGGTTTCTTACAACATATTGACAATTGAAAACATGAAGCTCAAAAGGAAGGACTTTTTATGCAGTTTTTAAAACTATGCGTTTAAACATATGCATTTCAAGTGAACAGCAAATCCAAGTGGCTCATAAGGTCTTCTCCTAAAATGTAAACTTCCTCTTTCATAAGTTTCTCTTTATGGTTCTCAGTGCGACTTTGCATACTAGTGACACTGCAAGAATTCGACTCAAACTCTTTGTGAAACCTGCCATTTTGATTTTGGCTTCTTCTACCACTTGCAGTATATGTCTGCTCCCGAATGCAACCCACAAAGGTTAACATTTTAAATTAAACAACAGATATTAATATGCTTTTTAAGATTCACACATATCTGCTTCTAAAAACAATCAGCAAATTGATTACACTTGAAAACAAAAGGCAAATGTTATAATGATTATTAAGACTCACCGAATACTGGTTGATTCACTATAGCCTACAACAGCATGACAACCTAGTGCTTTAGCATGGGATTTTATCTCTTGTCTGATTTCTGCCCACCAAGCATCTCGCGTTTCTGGTTCTTCTGCAAAAAAAAGTAATGCATCCGTTCATTAATTCTAAAGAATCAACATGCACATGAAACATCCTTATGTTAATACTGAAAAAATAATATTCTGAATAAATAGAATTTGTCATGCAAATCGTCTTAGTGAAAAAAGTATATACATCGATTCATTTTCAATACTTTTACCTGCTTGATTACATTTATAGGACCTGAACCACTTCTGATATTTCAATAGTGCAAACTTAGCCAAAAGGCAGTGGAGCGCATTTCACGGTTAAATACATAAAAAGCATAAAGTCAATGAGGGAAAGGAGAGGTAGCTGAGTTATGGACAGTCCATGCAGTGTGATATTCTGTTCTTTAAAATGATAAGACTTCAACTCTTTACTGAACTGGACCAGCACTAGGCAGTCCTGACGGATATGGAGATATTTTTCTAGAGCCTGGGGGTGAAGATGGAAATTGCCTGCTGCCTTGTACTTTTCTCTTTTTCACTTCTTAGTCTGATGGTGTCCAGACTGCAGGTGTACCAAGAACCACCAGAGATGGTGGGCTTGTCTGCAATGTAAGCGGGGTTAGTGAACGCAATGGCTTTGTAAGTGATGCAGTTGGTTTACAAGATGGTGAGGGACAACAAGGGGAACCAATGGAGTTCAATCAGGATTGATGTGATGTGATATTTCTTCAGGCTCGGGATGAAAAGTGCTGCTAGATATAGTATGCCAAGGTGGAGCATGGAATTACCATCACTCATATTAGAGTATAAGGACTTGAACAGCTGTTCTGAAGTCACGTCTGGACTAGACAAGAGAGCTGGTACCAGGTCATCTTTGTATTTTTTTAGGATGAGATTGGTGACTAGGAAGAATCCAAGTGACTTGGCATTCGGTGGTACATTAGGGTTCAAAGCTGAATTTGAGTCTTGGTTGGCTTCGGCTTCACAGAGGCGTTGGACATCCTGGTCTGAATAATGTGCACACACTGTTTGAGTTGCTGCATTCATTCAAAGGCCTGACAGACTCAAGGCTCACCAAGTAATACCCTTTTTAATCCAGTTCCATCTTCTGATAAGGAAGATCCAAAGTCACTCATATAAGGGTAGGGCCAACAACACCTCTTGTTTAGATTCAAACGTGCAGTAGACAATGAGTGCATCCTCCACAAAGCTTAATTCAGTTCTTTTCAACAAAATTGGCAAAGGCCCATATAAGGTGTGTCAATGAAAGACATTAATTCTAAAAGGAATATGTTCCTACTTCTGTGCTTTTATTGTTCTTCAAAAGTAACAATATTTTTAACCAAGTGACAATGTTTTAAGCCAACACGTATTTCACCCTATTGAGGCATGCAAGCCTTTGGAAGAACGATAAAAGTTCCTGCTTGCAGAAAGAAATGTGCTCTTTCATTTTTTGTTAACAAGGCTTCTCAAGTGCATGTGTTTGTGGGCTTTTCTAATCCAGAAGATCAGATAAATAGAAGCCTAGAGAATGTTCTCTATAATAATTAATTGTATTAACGTGTGCTCCTCATGAGGAAGCCATGCTTATGGATGCTCATGTTTTGTAAGTTTCAAGGTCCTTTGCTTGTGTCTTGCCTAATGTTCATTCATTAGTTGAACCTCTCAATGCATTTCCGTATTATAAATGTCATTTTGTACATGTTATTCATTAATATGCAGTAAAGTAGGTGTTTCTAGATGTATCTTTTAGAATAAATCTTATGTACTAGAAAGCTTATTAGCTAATGTTTCGATACATTGCTAAGCCAACCCTCACAGACCATTTGAATTAGATAAATGAATGTGTCTAAAACCCTATAAAAATTATGGTTTTTGGGATATATGCCAGTCTTTTCTGGTGGTCCTCTTGCTGCATTGTACCTAATTCTGGCTATTTGCATACTTTAAAGGTAGGCCTTCTCTTGATCCTCTTGATCCTCTTCCATTATTTTGCTGTACTACTGAGATATTTATTGCTAATTCCCCAACTAATTATTTTTGCCTTCTGTAATGATTTTAATTTTGAATACACCTTATTGGCTTTTTATTTTATTTTAAAATCTTGTCTTGTGAAGGTTTTCTTGATTGGCTCAGACAGTCTTGCTAATTCTCACAAGGTCACACAAAGATTTAGATAATCCGGACCCTTCGCATTGCCCCATTTCATTATTTAACTAGTGTGACAGCAGTACAAAGCGGCTCCATGTAGACGCTAAAGACGATGGGAGACAGTATGGAACCATGCGGGGCTCCACAGGTGATGGGGAACTTTTGTGGCCTGGAGGTACTCATGTGAAAAAACTGTTGTTGGTTGGAAAGGCTGGAGTATTGGTACAGGAAATTGTAGGCGAATCCCATTCAAGACTACAGGGTGTTTATGAGGGAAAGATGGTCGATTGTGTTGAAGGAAGCTGAGAGGCCCAGCAATATCAGGAGGCAGGGGGCATCTTTATCTGTGCTGAGTAGGGCATGGTAACCGATGTTTAAGTTAGAGGTCTCCATGCTGCTTCGTGAGCTGAAGCCAAACGGGTAGCCATGCAGAAAATGGTTAAGCGGAGCAAAATATCTGGAGACAGTGGATCACAAAAACATTAATATTATCATTTCTATTTCATAGACAGTGACCAACTATTATTTATCATCAAGCTTGTTTAGAGAACATATTAGTCATCTTACTTCTTTTTTGTATCTTCTCCTGAAGCACAAGAAAGATTTCTTCCAGAATGTTGGTCTTTGACATCTATCTTAAGTACAGACATGCCATGCTCATAGTTCATTCTCTAAAACCTTTGAGAAGTGAACTATTTTAGCAGTATGAATTCTGAACAGACCTCACCATTTCGCAGACTTACTAGTGCCTAGTGGCTGTGCCAAGAGCTGGTACCACTTGTTTCTGCCACCATAAGCAAAATAATGTTTTGTAATTTCAATCACCACCGACCACAATGCAGGATCTATCCCCACTGTTTTGAGCTGGGCCCTCTCACCTTGGGGTGCAATGGGGGAACACCTAGGTTTGGGCTTCTACAGAAACTGACAACAAAACAAGTAAAGTGACAAACAAAAACTGGCAAAGCAAATAGGTCTGGCTTTAGTATGTAAAACGTTAATACATGCAGTAACACATTCTATTTATATGTGTTGCATGAATTAATCACATTAAACCCTGCCGCAATGTTTTTGTCAATGCTTGGAAAACATAAGGTCTTTGTCAATGATGGAAAAAAGCAGCAAAAACGGAGTTGCTTTCTGTATAGAAAACATTTATTCACGTAGAAAATAAAGAATTCAATGTGACAAACTGTGGGATGATTGAGTGCACTTTTCAGATCCAAAATAATCCCCAATACAATTCAATGAAAGCACTTTGTGAAAGCCTAAATCTATATCAAATAGCCAACCCCATGAAGTGAAAAAGTAATACTCCTCTGGTTGGAGATTGGTAAGATATTGGGCAGACAGTTGTGCTGTCAAACCAGACCCAATTGATTGCTGTGCTTTGATGAAGCCCCCCACTAGCTTGGCAAGCTTGAAAGCAGTAATGTTCTTACATTACGTTTACGATTCAAATTTCAAAACAATCACAAAATCTTGCTGACCAACAACAAGTAAGCTGAACTTAATATAACGGAATTGCGATTTTTTTTCAACAACCTGATAAATGAAACAATGCAGTAAACTGCCTGAAGATCTCCCAATAGTAGTTTAAGTAGTAAGTCTATTAACATATATCTCCCTAACTTCTTTACAGAATGTGGGAGTTGAATCAATGCTACGCAACCCTTGAGGCATTATGAGTGTACACCCAAGCTTTGCTAATTGTTCCTCAGTGATGCCTAACTTGTGAAGGTGGTGACAGCTATTACCATATGAGTTATTATCAATGTATCCTACGGTCCTGGGTGTGGAGTCCCATTCTCTTTGTTTAATGTGGTGTTACTTAGTCACACAGACAGGGGCCACTCCTACATCATCTTCCTTTACTTGTACTTATTTTTAGGCTTAAACTAGGGAAGGTAACCTAGAAAGATTACATATAAATGCACTCTGTCCATGTTTGAACTGGGAAAACATAAGTTAACCTCACCCAGATTTCCCTCTATTTATTTCTAGTCTAGTCCCATGAACCCGTGAAAAGGTAAATTTCCAATTGGTGTAATTAGCAGCTTAGTAATGGAACCAATGATGATCTGTTCCCATTTCCGCTTCAAAATTGTAGGCGCCACAATATTCACAGAATCTATTCGGAAAGAAGGGGAAAGCCTATCGCCATAGAAGACATGAATCAGGCCTTTCAAGCACCAAAGATTTCCATGCAGTCCAGCTTCAATATACTGCAATACAAATAAACTCAGTGGTGTAGGAACACTCAGAGCATAGTAACTATAATGCAGTACAGATATTTAACTCAGAATAATTAGTACAACAATTGGCAAAACAGATGAGTCTCAAGATGCTTTCTGAAAGCTGTATAGACAGTGGTGTCCTTACATCAGGGGGTTAAGCTTCCTGGTGTTGGTAGCAAACCCAAAAAAGGATGCCTGTAAAGCAGATGAGGTTTTGAATTTGGAAACATTCAGCAGTAGGGTATTACGATTACTAATGCTTCTCGTGCCCCAAACTGATTGTGATCAGATCTACTAGCTATGGAGGGATATTTTAATGTATTTCTTTTAAGCCATGCAGTGTAGCTGAAATTAAATACTTGCTGACATTTAGAGCCTGTGGAGTTGTCACAGAATAAAGGTGACATGATCGCAATTGTCCTAAAGTGGTGATGAGCCTGGCTGCATAGCAAAACACTGCTTTGAGTGTTGAAGTGGAGGTCTGAGAACCCACTTGTATAACACAAAGAAAGTCATGTGACAGGATAACTGAGGAAATACAGCAATTTGTAGTGGGCTGATAGACATATTACGGGGCAACTTTTTTTTCCGTGTGAGAGGTAAAGATACCAATTACAATACATTGATTATGTATAGGATTCGTGTGAGGGCAGGACTAGGGGTGCAACTAAGTGATTTTACCAGCAGAGAGAGCGAAGAGCAGAATCAACTAATTTCCAGCTTATCTGGTATATAGAAGTCAATTTTGTTCCTACTGGAGGAAATTAAAATTTAAAATCCGTTTGCTCTGGCTTTAGCTAAAGGATGTTCTCTTTCATACATTTCTGGAGATCAGCTGGGTAGGTCTGCAGAGTTATGTTGTCCTCCAATGTTGATGTTTTTAGATTCAGTGTAGTTTCATCTTTCCTGAATACTAGACACAGGGGTACCACATTCAGATCAATCAGAACCGGAGGCAAGATTTGAACCCTGCAGACAGCGTATAATATTTTGGCTTTTAATGAAGCGTATTTGCAATCCTCACTGCTTGGGATCTATTGGTGAGGAAATAGGTAAACCACCTCGGGGTCGACCCTATGAAGCAGATTGCTGCCATGGTCAACAGTATCAAAGGTCTTTGATATGTCCGACAGTACACATGAGCGGGTGTAACTTGTGCTCAATGTCTAATATACGTCATCCAGTATCTTAATGGTGGGAGTTTTTATACTGAAGTCCACATGATAGTTTGTCAGAAGGTGTTCCTTGTTGACTACATTTAGTTGCTTTCACTAGTCAGTCAGTTTGAGACAGGTCAGTAGTCTGATACCAAGTTTGAGTCAAGGAAAGGTTTTTGGTTTAAGTGACACGACTAAGCATCAGGGAGTTTTAGTTTAAAGGTATTGATCACGCCACAGCTTGTATTTTCAAAGATGTGGAAATTGTCTTTGTGGGGTGAAGATTGTTGAAATATTTTGTTGGATTTTGCTGTTTTATGATGGTACAAGTTATGGTTCTATGCACTAAGATAAAAGGCTTCTGATCAAGTGCTAGAAAGGTATCTTTATGAAAGATCATTTCTTCTTTATGTCATGGCTAAAGATAAAATATGCTTTCTGCAATACAGCTGCCCAAAGTATTATGAGTGGCTCCCAAGGGCCGGACGCAGGCTCTCCTCATGTCCTGGCCTAGACAAACTGGAGTTGCTACTTAGCTCCAAAGATCCTCTGGTAGAACGGAATTAAGGGAATGAAGCACTGCACTTCATTCGAAGTACCAAGCAAAAGGTCTTAGTTGGATGATGAAGAAAAACATTGGTGTAAACTGACAAACAAGTGGGAAAGATGGCCAGCCTCATCCACGGACGATGCACATTAGTCAATTCAGTGCGTGCAATCCGTTCACTCCTGTAAGGAAGACTAGTGAAATCAGTAGTTGGGGAAAACACAAACATAAGAAATGCTTGGTGAGAACTAATGAACAAGTTACTAACCTTCGGTAGCGATGTATCTGTAAGAAACATTAGTTAGTTAGATTCCTCACCTTAGAATATCCCCAGGCGTCAGACTGGATCCGGAAGATTTTTCGTCAGCAATACCCCTTGCGCGTCGCTAGGCGTCGTCTGCGGCTCCGCGTCCGTCGTCGGCGTCGTGCGCCGGGATGACGTCGTCGGAGTACTTAGACGCCGCCCTCGCGCGCTGACGTCAGTTCTTGTACATAGCCTTCCGCGCCAGGAACGCAGAGCCATGCAAAGACCGACACTGGTGCCAAAAATAAAATCTAGGGGCCTGAAAGGACAACCTTAACCCTAGATGTCAGTTCGCAGAACGGGGAGGATGGGAGGGTCGGTGAGGAATCTAACTAACTAATGTTTCTTACAGATACATCGTTACCGAAGGTTAGTAACTTGTTCATCTGAAAGAAACACGTTAGTTAGATTCCTCACCTTAGAATAGATACCCAAGCAATACCATCCCCGGTGGTGGGTCTGCGAACCAAGATCACACCAGAAAGTCCTGGAGGACAGAACGGCCAAAGAAGCCATCCCTCCGGACTTGGCTGTCAAGGCAATAATGCCTGGCAAACGTGTGTAGAGAAGCCCACGTCGCCGCCTGACAGATGTCCTGCAAAGGGACTCCCCGTCCCAAGGCAGTAGTAGCCGCCGTGGCCCGAGTAGAATGGGCGCGCAGCCCAACAGGAGGGTCCTTTTTAGCCAAGGAATAGCAGATTTTTATACACAAAACGACCCACCGAGAGATGGTTCGTTTGTGCACAGCTTTCCCCTTCTTAGCGCCCACGTACCCAACAAAAAGCTGGTCGTCCACCCGGAACTGTTTTGTGCGGTCCAGATAAAAGGAGAGCGCACGTTTTGGGTCCAGACGGTGGAGCCTCTCTTCCTCTTTGGAAGGATGCGGAGGCGGAAAGAAGGTGGGCAAGGTGACAGACTGCCCAAGGTGAAAAGGAGTCACCACTTTAGGAAGAAAGGAGGGACGAGGCCGAAGGACAACCTTGTCCGGATGAACAGATAGGAAAGGAGGCTTTGAAGATAAAGCCTGGAGCTCACTCACCCGTCTAGCCGAGGTGATGGCTACCAGAAAAGCAGTCTTTAGAGTTAGAAGACGAAGAGGGCAATTGTGAAGAGGCTCGAAGGGAGCGCACATCAGGAAGGTCAATACCAGATTCAAGTCCCACTGAGGCATTACAAAAGGGACAGGAGGGAACGTGTGTGTAATGCCTTTGAGAAAGCGTGTAACCACAGGGGACTTGAAAAGAGAAGGCTGATCAGGAAGCCGCAAGAAGGCGGAGATGGCAGCAAGATAACCCTTCAGGGTGCCCAGGGCAGAGCCCTGCCGGGCCAGAGAAAGAAGGAAGAGGAGAACCTCAGAAAGAGGGGCGGAAAGGGGATCCACAGCCTTTGCTGTGCACCATGCCACAAATTTGTTCCACCGGCAGGCGTATACCGACTTCGTGGAGGGACGCCTGGCTGCCAGAATGATATCACAGACTTCAGGAGGCAAGTCAAATGGCATCAACTGCCGCCGCTCAATCTCCACGCATGGAGGTGGAGGCTGGACAGGTTCGGGTGGAGGACCGTCCCCTGCTGCTGCGACAGAAGATCCTCCCGAAGGGGCAGACGTATCGGGGGATCGGTCAACAGACTGAGTAGCTCGGGATACCAGTATCTTCGTGCCCAATCCGGAGCCACCAAGATGACTTGGGCCCGGTCGCGCCTGATCTTCTTCAGCACTCTGGGCAGAAGTGGTATAGGCGGAAAGGCGTACAACAGACCGCAACTCCACTCGTGACGAAAAGAGTCGCCGAGCGAGTGCCGCCTTGGAAATTCCAACGCGCAGAACTGCTGACATTGCGCGTTCTCTTCGGTGGCGAATAGATCTAACCAAGGCTCTCCCCACTGCTGAAAGAGGCCTTGCACCACTTCGGAGTTTAGACGCCATTCGTGATCCATCATGCACCGGCGGCTGAGTTCGTCTGCTCTGGCGTTCAGAGAGCCCGCCAGATGTTGAACCACCAGGGTGACGCCCTGGTGTTCCAGCCATGTCCAGAGGCGCAGAGCCTCCTGACAAAGGGTCCACGACCCCACCCCGCCCTGTTTGTTGCAGTACCACATGGCGGTGGTGTTGTCCGTGAACACCAGCACGACACTTCCCCTGACAGAGGGAAGGAAGGCTTTCAGTGCAAGCCGGATCGCTCTCAACTCCAACAGGTTGATGTGGAGACGAGACTCCGCCGGAGACCAGAGGCCTCTGATCTCCGCCTCTCCCATATGGCCACCCCAACCCAAGAGGGACGCATCCGTCACTACGACATGCTCCGGTTGGGGAAGGGAGAGGCTCTTGCCCTTGACCCACTCGCGGTCCGTGAGCCACCACTGCAACTGCTGTGCAGTGCCCTCCGAGATCAAGACATGGTCGGACAGGTTGCCGTGATGCTGGGCCCACTGAAACTTCAGGTCCCACTGCAGAGCCCGCATGCGCCGCCTGGCGTGATGCACTAGTAGGATGCAGGAGGCCATCAGCCCCAGAAGCCGCAACACTAGCCTGACCGAAACCCGGGATAGAGGCCGAAAGATGGGAATCAGGGCCTGTATATCCCGGACCCGCTGTTCCGGTGGATGGACCCGGAACTGCGCCGAATCGAGAACCGCTCCGATGAAGAGGAGCTTCTGAGAGGGACTCAAGTGTGACTTCGGCACGTTGATGGAAAACCCCAGCAAATGCAGGAGATCCGCCGTAGTCTGGAGGTGGGAGACGACTGCCTGGGGCGAGCCCGCCTTCAACAACCAGTCGTCGAGATAGGGGAAGACTGGGACCCCTGATCTGCGCAGATGAGCTGCGACCACCGCCATCACTTTCGTGAACACCCGAGGGGCACTGGTGAGGCCGAAGGGGAGCACGGTAAACTGAAAGTGCTCTTGGCCCACCGTGAACCGCAGGTAACGCCGGTGGGCCGGCAGGACGGGGATATGGAAATATGCGTCCTGCAAGTCCAACGCTACCATCCAGTCTCCAGGGTCTAGGGCAGCTAAAACCTGAGCCAACGTTAGCATCTTGAACCTTTCCTTTCGGAGGAAGGCATTGACGTTCCGGAGGTCCAAGATAGGGCGCAGGCCCCCCTTGCCCTTCTTGGGAACCAGAAAGTAGTGGGAATAACAACCACGACCTACTTCTGGACTCGGAACGCGCTCGACGGCCCCCTTGGCCAGGAGAGCCGAAACTTCCTCGCGGAGAAGATCCAAATGATCCCCCGAGATACGGTGGTGTTGTGGTGGCATGGCTGGAGGGGTCGTCTCGAAGGAGAGGGAGTAGCCCCTTCGGACGATTTGCAGCACCCACCTGTCCGAAGTGATGGACCGCCAGTGGAGCAGGTGATGGCGAACTCTGCCGCCCACTGGCGTGGTATGGGCCTGAAAGCTCGGACTAGGAAGGCTTTGAGGCGGATGCTGCCGGGGTGGATGTGGGCTGACCACGTCGGCCTCCATTTCCGCCACGGCGGAAGCCACGTCCGCGACCGCGTGCAGGTTGGTTCTGCGGCTGGTGGCTCTGCGGACGTGAGGAGGCGCCCCTTCCTTGGCCACGAAAGGGGCGAAAAGCGGAGGTGTGCGCCCGCGGAGCCGAGAGGCCCAAGGACTTGGCCGTAGCCCGGGAGTCCTTAAAGCGGTTCAGCGCACTGTCCGCCTTCTCACCAAACAGGCGAGTGCCATCAAAGGGCATGTCCATGAGGGTGTTCTGGACATCCCCGGAAAAGGACGTGGACCGCATCCAGGCGTGGCGGCGGAGCGCCACCGTGGTGGAAATCGCCCGACCTAGCGAGTCCGTGGTGTCAAGCCCACATCTTATGGCGTGCCGTGCTGCATCCCTCCCATCGGCCAGAGCCTGGGAAAGACGCGTCCGGACCTCCTCCGGACACAGGGGCAGCACGTCCTCCACCGTATCCCACAGAGAATGGGAATAACGGTCCAAGAGACAGGCGGTATTTAAAGACCGCAGGCCCAAACTAAGGGACGAGAACAGTTTCTTGCCAAACTGCTCGAGTCTCTTGGAATCCCGGTCCGGCGGAGCGGTCGGGAAGGAGGATTGGGAAGTAGAGGCCTGGATAACCAGACTCTCGGGGGTGGGGTGTTGGGACAGGAAGCTGGGGTCGCCCGGAGCAGGGCGGTGGCGCCTGGCAACGTTCCTATCCACAGGAGGAACTGTGGAGGGCTTGGACCAGGTGCCCTGCAGAACGTCAGTGAGGGCCTCGTTAAACGGCAGCAGAGGCTCAGTGGAGCTTGCTGAGGTTTGAAGCACCTCAGTGAGGATGTTGGTCCTCACAGCCACGGCAGGCAACTCGAGCCCAAGGGCCTCAGCCGCCTTGCGCAGCACCACAGAAAATGCTGCACCCTCCTCCGAAGCCACGGTCGGAGGAGAAGTGAATCCAGCGTCTGGAGAGGTGTCCAGCCCGCTGGCCTCCCCCAGCTCATCTGCCCAGTCCTGAGAAAGCTGTGACTGAACAGCCAGAGGGTCCTCGAACCCCTCCCAGTCGCCCCCTTCTTCCGATTCCTGATAAACAGGAGGAATGATCGGAACCGGACTGTAGAGATGGTAGGTCTCTAGCGGCGTCGGATGCGGCGTCGGCGGACGCCGTGCCGGCGTCGGGTCCGGATGAGGGCTAAACTGGGGCGTCGGCGTCACAGGCGTCGGCGTCGGCGGCGCCGGTGACGGCGTCGGTGGTTCAGGCGTCGGCGCCGGTGGAGGAGTGACAAGGTCAACCGGCGTCGACTGGGGCCCAGGCATGGGCCCCGCGGGGACCTGCGGCGTCGAGACCGGAGTCGTCGACGGCGCCGGGGCCGGAGCCGCCGGCACGCGAGGTCGCCCAGTCGAGCCCGCGGGGCCCGAAGGCGCGCCAGCGGGCGTCGACGGCGGGGCCAGGCTCCTCATGGCCGAGAGGAAGGCACTGATCTCCGCCGGCGCCGCGTCAGCCCCAGGGACCGGAAGGTATGGGGGCGGACGCGGCACCTGCGGCTCCGCCGGAGCCGCGGGGGTGGAACCACTTGGACCCTCGGCCGAGTCGCGCGACCGGCGAGGGGAGTCCGAAGAGCGATGTCGCCTCTTGGACTTCTTTGAGTGTTTGGACTTACCCGACGACTTGGAGCCCGACGATCGATGGTGGCGTCGGCTAGGGCTCCGCGAGCGATCCTTGGACCTCCTCCTGGACCGGGATCGCGCACGACGCGGAGCCGAGTGGCGAAGCTCGAGAAGCTTGCGGGACCGCTCCCGCCTAGCCTTCGAAGTCAGGGCCTGACAGTCGTTGCACGACTCCGCGTCGTGGTCGAGGCCTAAGCAATAGAGGCACCGGCGGTGGTGATCGGTCACCGACATCAGTCGATGACAGTCTTCACAAGCCTTGAACCCAGGCATCCTACCGGCACCAGATGTCGACAGACAGGGATCAAAAATGATCAAAAAGATTTAGTCAAAAAAGACTAAAAGGGGTAGCTCTCCCGGATCTGCGCTTACTGGCGCGGAAAAAAGAAGAACTGACGTCAGCGCGCGAGGGCGGCGTCTAAGTACTCCGACGACGTCATCCCGGCGCACGACGCCGACGACGGACGCGGAGCCGCAGACGACGCCTAGCGACGCGCAAGGGGTATTGCTGACGAAAAATCTTCCGGATCCAGTCTGACGCCTGGGGATATTCTAAGGTGAGGAATCTAACTAACGTGTTTCTTTCAGATGCATAAGTACACGAGTAACAAGCACTGCAAAACCAATACCTCTCGCCTATGCAAAATCTATTAGCTTTGTCAATGTTGTTTTAGGCATGTTGTACAGCAGCGCTGAAAGTCGGGGGGGGGGGGGACGCTATGACACAGTCAACGCTGGCCACGTCACAGCCACAAAATGGCAAAAAAAATAAAACACAGACAAAGTGAAACAGCTTTATTGTTTGGCTGTGTTAATGTGTTTTGAGCCATGTTGTACAGCAGCACGCCTGCTGTGCAGCATGGTTAGAGGGCAAAAAAAAAAACGGTCTGTGACACAGTCAACACAATTTTTCGAGACGTTTCAAATACAAGTCCGGGAGAGTAAACCACATGACACACATACCAATGCCAAGCGCATATATTGACGAGCACAAATGTGCTTAGCTTGCCAAATTCCTGTCACTGAAGATCCAGATAACATTCTTGAACGGCAACACATGCATTGAAATTCAAGTATAAAACCAACAGGTGAAAGTAGCGTCAAGTATGAAGCCTACGGAAGATGCAGTATACACAACACTGCACACGAGACACCGTGGAAAAAAGAAACATACAACTTTGCAGACACAGGAAGATATCATTCCCCCTCATTTCATAATATCGGCACTATTGTCATCATTATTGCCATGTACACAGCAAAGAGTGGCTCACGGGGTACACAAATGCACAGTCATGGACCATCATGAGGAAACGGTTGCAGCAGCAAAAACCGACAACTTGTCGACAGAGCAACCCAACACGCCAGATCACATTCTGAACCTATGTCATTGTCAATATCAGTATGTGCTATTCAGAAGATTTACCCTGTATGGTTACTGCATTCTCCATGCATGCTCCAATAGTGAGCACGGAACCCTCCCAGGAATAAAGAATATTATCAAAAGTTTGAAAAAGAGTAAGATCATACATTTATAAAGCATGTATTACAGCAAAGACAAGTTCAACTGAATGCTACCCTCAGCAAAACTGTTCCAAGTAAAATTGAAGCATACTATTCCAAATGTAACCCATCATTAGCACAGGGGACGTGACTATTTGAGAGTACAGGGCTAAATCAGGCAATCATTATGAAATACATCTCTTAGGAAAAAAAACCTCACAGGCTGTCAAGTTTCTAACTTAACAGCTTACAGTTCTGCATGTGCAGGTGAACCGGTCATGTAGTTTTTGCAGAGTGTGGGTTAATCTCTCTGAGGAGCAGGAGACAAAGAGTGAGGGTTGGCGAGGGTGCAGCCAATTCCCTACCTTATGAATTTCCACAGACACAAGACTGAATCCATAAAACTTAAAAACAATGCTCCTATGCGCTGCTAGGTGGTGACACGTGTCTTTGCGTTTCAGAAGGACCAAACGCAGCCACATAAAAGCCCCACCTATGCACAGGCGTCAGTTTCCTTTACGAGGTCTTCCAGGTCCTCAGACAAGGAGCCCTTTAGCAAACTAACTAATGTGCAGATTACTAGATTGGGACCTTTTGGATGAAAGAGACTTTACCACTGAAAGTGGGGTGAGAGGGCGGTAAGGAATCTGCTGGTAGATAGGGTATCCACCAAAAAGAGCATTACCGAAGGTAAGTAACTTATTCTTCTGATGGATACTTATAACCGCTGAATTCTCTCTTTGAGAATAGATACCAAAAACATACCTCCAAGGGTGGTGGGTCTGTGGAATGGCTCAGACCAAAAAGTCCTGAAGGACTGAGTGGGCAAAATGCCCATCTCGACGGACCTAACTACTAAGGCAGAAGTACTCTGAACATATGCAATGATGCCCATATAGCTACCTGACAAATATCCGGAACAGGTACTCTGCTTGCAAAAACACAGTTCACCCTTAGGCCTTCTGGGGGCTGCTTCTTAGACAACACATAGCAGATTTCAATGGAGACGACTATCCATTGAGAGATGGCCCACGTCTACACAGCCATGTCATTCTTCTCTCCAGAGAAACCCACAAAGGGCTAATCATCCATCCGATGCTCTCTGCTGCTAACAATGTAAACACTTAGTGCCCTCTTGAGGTCCAGACAATGGAGTCTTCCTCTTTTGAAGGATGAGCTAAGAGAAA
The DNA here is from genome assembly GCF_964204655.1 of Triturus cristatus. Lineage (NCBI taxonomy): Eukaryota > Metazoa > Chordata > Amphibia > Caudata > Salamandridae > Triturus > Triturus cristatus. The sequence goes on from NC_140585.1 coordinate 503,009,848, forward strand.
TTGGAAGTGTGACGGCTTATCCAACATGAAAACAAGTCACTGCCTTCAGCAGGAAAACAGCTTGAGTCTTTCACACTAGTTTGTCAGGGAAAAAGGTGGTACAAGGAGGCTGGAGCGAAAGGGATTGAAGTTTACTCACTCAGCATGCAGATATCATGCCAACCAGGAATATAGCTTTTAGAATTAATGGTTGCAATGGACAACGGAGCACTGATCAAAAGGATTAAACATTAGAAACATGCGAACCAGATCTAAGTCCCACTGTGTCATCACAGAGGGCTTAGGTGAAAACAAGTGTTGTATACCTGTTAGAAAATCCACCATAACTGTGGATTTGGTTAAGGACAATTGGCACGGTAAATGGAAAAATGCTGAAAGAGCCAAAAGGTAACTTTTAACTGAGCCCAGAGCAACACGTTACTGGGACGAAACAAAACAAACAACATTACATAGAACAGCTTTGCCTGCAGTGGTTCCAACTGAAGGGCACTGCACCAAGCCACACACTTGTCCCAGCACCCTGCATACCCTGATTTCGTTGGAAGAGAAATCTGGCTGCCAAATTGACATCTATGACCTCAGAAAAAACTCAAAGGGGATCAACTGTCACCACTCAATATTCACATGCAGAGGTGCAGGTTGAGCAGGTTCAGGTGCAAGACCCTGCCAGATTGCTCAACAGTAGGTTCTCTTGAAGTGACAGCCTGTCTGGAGGACGGATGGTCAAGCCCAGAAAAACAAGTAATTTCACTTAGGCAACGCCTTTTCTGGTAGAGACTTTATTCTAACATCAGTCTACTCATCATGTGAATCTACCCAGGTGCCACACTGGGTCTAGAAGATTTTCATAGCAACACCTTCATGTGCAGATAGGAGGGACTGTACGGCTCCCAAGAAGTGACATCGGGGCCACTATATCTTCAGCTTGTTCTGCGTGCTGTCAGTTTTTTTATGATCTGTGTCTACACAGAACCCATAGAAATCTGAATATGCTATTGTGCGGGTCTCTAATTTTGAGAACATATTAATGGGCTATATGGGTCCATTTCACAGAATGGTGAGGAGGGTGGGTCGGTAAGGAACCTGCAGTTAAGAGTTTATACCAGAAAAGGCGTTAACACAAGTAACTTGTTCTTCCTTGTGAAGAGATATTAAAGCAGCACCTCCACAAGTGGTGGGTCTATGGAAGATCAGGAATTCTTGCACAACAGATTGGGAGAATGCCCTTCCCACCAGACTTGGCTATCCATGCAATAGTGCTTTGTGAACGTATGGAAGAAAGACCTGCACACCAGAAGGTGTAGGCTGTGAGGCTCTGGTGTAAGACAAAGCTCTGCTGTTGAGACAGTCCTGAAGGGGTAGCCAAATCAGAGGACATATGCGCATTGCCAGATGTTCTAGATACCACACACTCCTTGCACAGTATGAAGCCACTAGGATGACTTGGGCCCGGTCTATCTTATTCTTTTATAATACTCTGGGCAGGAGAGGGAGAGGTGGAAAGGTGTACAGGAGTCCCAAGGGCCATTCCAGGCAGAATGGTTCTCTGATGGAGAAGAGACTTGGGAACTCAGACTTGCAAAAACCTGCAGTGGCAAACAGATTGAGCCATGGTCCTCCCATTGTTGGAAGACACCCTGTGCCACCTCCAAGTGCAACTGCCACTCTTGATATGCTATGGAACGTTACCCGAGTTGGTCTGCCCTGGTCTTTAAAGATCCTTCCAGGTGCTGAGCACTCAGGGAGATGGCCTCAGAGTTCAGCCACTTCCACAGGCACAGGACCCAAGACTCCACACCGCCCTGTTCACTGTAGTACCACATGGTGGTCATGTAGTCTGTGAGAACTGTACCGGTTCCCCCCGATGCCTTGAAAATCGTCTGATACTCTAAGAAGCTGATATGGAGAAATGTCTCCGTCGGAGACCAGAGACCTCTGATTGCCACCTCTCACAGATGAAATCCCCAACCCAGCAAAAACGTGTACACCATGAGCATTCGCTTTAGTATGGGGAGCGAAAGAGGTCTGCCAACAGGCTAAATGTGGTCAAGCAACCACCACTGCAGAACTTTCGCAGTTTCCTCCACTCAAATACAAAAGGTTCCCTTTGTGATCAGCCCAGTGAGACTCCAGAGCCCACTGCAGAACCTGTGTGCGCCATCTGGCATGATCAGCAAGCAGGAGGCTTCGCACTCTCAGAGGCGCGCTCACTAAAACTTTGGCAATGTTTGAAACAACGGGACCATAGCCGAAACATTACTGAGGTGGAGAGAAGGCTTGGAAAAAAACAACATTCCAAGGATGCCTACGATGAAGGGGAGTCATTGTGAAGGAGCCAGGTGTGATATCGGCACATTGATGGAAAAGCCCAACTATGGCAACAAGTTGCCTGTCATCTGGAGGAGGTTTATGATGGTTTGAGGTAAGCCTGCCTTCAATAAATCGATCATGCAATCAGGGGTTAGTGAAACGCACTACTCACCCGTGAGGGTCTCAAGGCATGCAGGGGGTTGAGCAGCTCCATTGGGGTCACTCAAAGAGCCAGATTTTGAGGTCCTTTCTGAACTGGTGCAGTGTAGGGCTTCATCAGATGTGAGGGGGGAGTTCGTTTCAGGCCTTGAATGCGAGGTGGGAGAACGATCTTCCACCTGCTCTGGTCCTGAAGAAACGAGGTATGGGGGCATAGAAGGAGATTCAGTTGTTGAGGTATTGGGTCTGGTGTTGCGGAGGGCTTTGTAGGAGTGTGCGAGCAGTTTGAAGGTTATTCTTCTTTCGAGGGGAAGCCAGTGGAGGTGTTGCGGGATGTGGCTGTGTCGTGGGATATCGAGGATAAGTCTGGCTGCGGCGTTCTGGGCGGTCTGTAGTTTGTGCAGGAGTTTTTTATTAATTCGGGAGTAGAGGCGTTGTCGTAGGCCAGTCTGCTGGTGAGGAGTGCGTGGGTGACGGTTTCCTGGAGTCGGGGGTCAAGGAACCACTTGAACAGCTTTTGAAGTGTTCAGAGGGTGTTGAAGCATTCGAGAGGATACGGTGTTGATATGGCAATTCATGGTGAGTGAAGAGTGGAGTATGATGCAGAGGTTGCATGCATGGTCCATTGGGGTGGGTGTGTTTCTGAGGGCAGGAGGGCACCAGGCGGAGGGGGTGGAGCCGAGGATGAGGACTTCTGTTTTCTCCGTGTTTAGCTTCAGGCAGTTGTTGCTCATCCAGGTCGCAACAGCTTTCATCCCATCTTGGAAGTTGCGCCTGGTGATGTTGGGTTCCTTGGTGAGGGAGAGGAAGAGCCGGGTTCCTTGGTGAGGGAGAGGATAAGCTGGGTGTAATCGGCGTAGGAGATGATGTTGAGCCCGTGGTTTCTGACGATGGTTGCAAGGGGGGCCATGTAAACGTTGAAGAGCATGGGGCTGAGGCAGGATCCTTGGGGTACTCCGCATCTGATCTCTGTTGGCTCTGAAAGGAAGGGCGGGAGTCTTATTCTCTTTGGTCAGCCTGAGAGGAAAGATCGTATCCAGTCAAAGGTTTTTCCTTGGATGCCGGCGTTGTGGAGTCTGGTGGCTAGTCTGCGGTGGGAGAGGGTGTTGTAGGCTGCTGATAGGTCCAGGAGGATGAGGGCTGCCGTGTGGCCTTGGTCGAGGAGGGCGAGGATGTCGTCGGTGACGGCGAGGGCGGTCTCACTGCTGTGGTTGTTGCGGCATCTGTATTGAGAGGTATCTAGGATGCTGTTGGTTTCTAGGAAGTGTGCTAGCTGGATGTTGACGGCCTTTCTGATGACTTAGGCAGCAAAAGGAAACTGAGATGGGCTTGAGGTTCTTGAAGTCAGATGGGTCTTCAGAGGGCTTCTTTAGGAGGGGGTTGACTTAGGCGCGCTTCCAGTTGTCAGGGAATGTGGTGGTCTTGAGGTAGCAGTTGATAGTTCGGCGTAGCTCGGGTGCGGTGGCGGCTCTGCGGAAGATGTGAGGCGGGCAGGTGGTGCTCTGCAGTGGATGCTTTTCATTGTCTTTAAGGTGTCTTCTGTGTTGAGAGGGGTCCAGGTGAGAAGGGTGTGCTGGGCGAAGCTGAGGCGGTGCCGTGGTCTTAGTTGTTAAAGTTGTCGTAGAGCTTCTTGATCTTGAGGTGAAAGACAGAGCCAAGTTTGTTGCAGAGGTCTTGGGAGGGAGGAACATCAGTTGTTTTGTGTCTGGTTTGGTGAATTCCTGTATGATGGCGAAGAGTTCCTTGGAGTAGTGGGCGTTGGAGAGGATTCTGTCTTGGGTGAAGTTTTTCTTAGATGCTTTGATGAGTTAGTGGTGTGCTGTGATGGCTGTTTTGTAAGCGGAACATGCTTACGGGGTTTTGCTGTTTCTCCACCTCTTCTCCAGTCATTGGCAGAAGAGCTTGGATTTATGGAGATCTGTGGTGAGCCAGTTGGGTTTCTTGTTTTGTTGTCTCGTCGTGTTCTGGAGGGGGCGAGGGTGTTGGCGCAGTTGGTGATCCTTTGATGAGGTTGTTTGTCGCTGTGTTGGTGTCAGTCGTAGTTGGGGGTGGAGTGTAGGTGAGGGTGGAGGTGAGGTGTTCTTCAGAGGCTTTGTTCCAGCTTCTGCGAGGGAGGCGGCCTGTGTGCTTGTGTGCGGTGGGTTTCGTAAAGGAGAAATGGATGTAGTGGTGGTCTGTTCAGAGTCGGTCCGTGTGTGGCTGCAGCAAATGTTGTTTCCTCCGGCAAAGATGGGGTAGAGCGTGTGTCCTGCTGTGTGAGTGGGGCTGGAGACCAGTTGCTTCAGTCCTATGTTGGGGAGGTTCTCCCGGAGGGCGGTGGTGTTGGGAATTGCTGTGAGTGTCCAGGTGGAAGTTCAGGTCTCAGAGTAGTATGTAGTCTGTAGAGGCGCAGGCGTGGAGTGCAATGTGGTCGGCGATGGTGTTGGTGAAGGAGGTGCGGGCTCCAGGAGGTCTGTTGGCGAGTGTTCAGCGGAACGTTATTTTGGGATTGGACTGGATCTGGAAGTGGATGTGTTCCATGGAGGTCGAGGTGTTGTCCAAGTAGGTGGTTGTCAGTCAGAGGGAGATTTTGTGGACGATGGCAAAGCCTCCTCCTGGGCGGTTGGGGCGGTCCTTTCTCAGGATCATGTACCTGTCTGGGATTGAGGCTGCGATGTCGGATGCAGAGTTGACGTCCAACGGGTCCAGGTCTTTGCGAGGAAGGCGACGTCGGGCTTGTGAGTGTTGAGGAGGTCCCAGATTTCTATGGCGTGTCTGTGCAGTGCAAACACAAAGGACAGGGGAGACCCTACTCACTAGGAACCAGGGCAAGTAACTTATTAACAGAAACAGCGGTTCCTGTGGAGAAAATATCAACAAAGGATGTAATACTAACATGCGCAATCGCAATGTCTATGGGTTGCAACGGTGTCCAAAGGAGAAATGACCATACACAGCTTAATATCCAATAATAAATATTTATACAAGTATGAATACACTTTTACAGTATATTTAAAAAAAACTGTGATTAAGTGTCCCCAGTGAACATGGAACCTAAAAACAGTAGTAACACGTTAGTGACATATACAATCGGTTTCCAACATGTGTAAAGTCGACCATTTAGGGAAAATAAATGATTACAACAGCATCCTTATTGAATAATAGGAGCTGGCAAAAATGGTTCGCTTTGCTTGTGTCTACGGCGTTTCGATCCATAGTTAAATTAGGGGTCTCATCAGGACCTATGATTGTAGGGACATCTATGGGAAAAAGGGAAAAGATAACATAAGAGAGGGCCTTGTATAGTCTAGCACACAGTGTTAAGAGAGGTACGGACGGCTTGGACCTGAAGGGGAGGATAGCAGGCCAGCGTGATTCAAAAGTGCACCTCCAGGAAGTGATAAAGTGAAAAGGGGAAGAGGGTTTACTCACATGGCACTGCACATGTGGAGGGAGGAATGAGAAAACGAGTCAGCCCAATTAAGCACAAAAGTAGGTCTAGTACATCTGTATAAGAATAACAACAATGGCTGTTGTTGATATTTTCTCCACAGGAACCGCTGTTTCGGTTAATAAGTTACTTACCCTGGTTCCTAGTGAGTAGGGGCTCTCCTGTCCTTTGTTTTCGACTTTTAGAGCGGTGGCTACACCGCGAGGGACTATTCTGTAAGGATTTTCCTCGACACCCTGTGCCAATGCAGGCTTTATCAGGTTGCTTCTGGGTAACGATGTCCGAAGGAGAAGCCCCACTTTACACTGATGAGTATTTTGCAAAGATCATTAGTGGCCCATCATTGTTCTCAAATCAACCTAGCAACAGTGTGAGTCCTAAGCATTAATTGTTAGAGGAATTGGAAAAGGCCAAGAAAAAACCAGTTAGAAAAGAGATTCTTGCTCGAATGCTAACCGAGTATCTAAAGGCAAGGATCATCCCTCAGGGATTACAAGTCAGGAACGTCCCTGGTATTTTTAGGGAAGATCCCAAATTCAAAAGGTAACTTCAGCCACATCTCTTCCACATGCTCACACCATTGGATGGTGTTAGGTGTAGAGACTGCAGTATAACACGCAAAAATTGAAGTAAAGGAAGTAGAAGAGTTAGAAAAAGAACTTCTAGGAGGAGATGGAATAGCGGAAGCAAAGGTACTACTAGACCAGGGGTCTCCAACCTTTTCTGTAGTGAGAGCTACTTCTGCTCAAGGAAAGTCTTCCCGAGCTACTAGCAAATTTTATACCTGTAAAATAGTGACTACACTATGACCACCCAAAGCAAGATTTTCAGTAGTTACCACCCAAGTATACCAAGTGCGGTTGCTAGCAGAAATGCCCACTGGGGGAGAGTGTTGACGTTTCGACCCTGGTGCAATGAGGGTAGTTTATATACTCTGCAGGTGGGTTTTCCTCAGGACGGGGGGAGGGGAGGCAACTTAGGGTGAGGTACAGTCAGGATACAGCCCCTGAGGAAGACCCGCCTGCAGAGGATATAAATTACCCTCATTGCACCAGGGTCGAAACGTCGACACTCTCCCCCAGTGAGCCTTTACCTGATATCATCCCAGTCTGCCTTTTCACAGATGAATGTTCTCTGTGCATCATCAGAAATTCATGAAATGAATATTTGTAAATCTATAAGGGACTGGTCTATCTGTAAAACTGGTGTCATTATGAACCACGGCCAGTTTTACTAAGGATACCAGAATGTGTAATTGATTGGTTATTGAATTTGCCTTTTGGATTCTCCTCCTTTATATCGGTCCTACCTCACAAGCACTTTCCTTTTTCACACTCCCCTTGGAGCAACCTCTTTCTCTATTTGGAACATTGAGTATGGTGATCTGTTATAAAAGTAACTAAATAATAAACAGTCACTAGTGGAGTGATATTTTGTGCCTTTGTGTCTTTTGAGGATATACGTGTTTGCATTGTAAAGAAAATGGTGGTACATTAATGATAGAATGCTAATTTTATATGTACCGGATGCTCTTTGACTAATGAATGTTTTTCTTAACTGAATTGTAGCTTTAAAGAAGTCTAGGAACTTTGTTTCCTATACCAATCGTTACCCAGGTCCGTGGACAATTGTGGGTTACCCCATTATATCATAATGGATGCTCACCATAGCACCACGGATGCCTGGATTATGCCAGTAATGCCCACCATTCTACTAGGGCAACAGTTGTGCCAAGGCTGGAAACCAGAAGGATCAGGGATAAGACCATATATCAGCCATGACCATTAATATGCCAGGAATAGGTACATATAGGCTAGTCATGCACTTAGTATGTCAATGACGGATGCTAGCATACAACAACTAGACCAAAAATACTAAAATAGTCAAGGATGACCATAATTATGCCATTGGCACTATTATGTCAGGAATGGACACAATTATACCAAATATAACACTCTTATGATGGGGCAAGCATAAATATTTGGCGGTTCTTGGCACCAGGCATAGTTTCAGGAAGCAATATTGTTTATTATGGACACACACATAAATGTTGATGAATCTCTTAATTTTCTCTGGTCTGGATCATACCCTGTTCTCCTCAGGTCTTGAGCTGTTCATGCATCTACCTGACACATTTTCACTCTGGCTCCTGCAGTCCCGAACTTTGGTGGGTCAGCACTGATTACAGCTCAGGCTACTGCTACCATACTTTTTTGATGATGCACTGTTCACACACATGTTGTGACTACTAAAGTAGAGACTGCAACATGGTCAATCTCCTTGTGGCTTAATTATATTGAGATTGGATACAGACTGTCATGTAGCAGGTCCTATAAGCTGGCACAGTGTGTGTTTGAGTGTTAGTATGAGTTACTGTGATAAGTGTGGCTGGCTGTCACTCTTATGGTCTTGAGATGATCAGTGCTACCTTTTTTAATAGGCACCTACTCTTGAATTGATACTGGGCTTGACTTCACCTCAGAGAGCTACTTTGAATGTACTGGTGAGCTACCAGTAGCTCCCGAGCTACTCGTTGGAGACCCCTGCACTAGACAAACGTAACAAAACCATAGACGACTTTAACACATTTGAGTTAAAGAAAAAAGCAGACAAGGTCACCAAGGACATAAAAACGTTTCCAAAGAAAGGGCCTACCCATAAAGAGGACTACAATACCACGATAGGTATACACAACTGACAGAACATGTGGGGCAGCTTCAGAAGAAATCAACCCATTAACTTTATGAATCTTAAGGTGTCTCTGAAGATTCGGACGCACAACCCGGAACAAGCCATTCCGACAACCACCCAGGACAGCCTTTTTTAGTAAGAGGTGTCAAGACAAAAGCCAAGACGTGGTATCTGTATCCGGGAGAAGGGCAGACACGGAGGAAGCATTATCAATGGGGTCCCCAACCATATTAGACTAGGGAGCGTAACAAAATCATGTGGTACCAGTTTTTAATTTGTCCCAGCACATATCATCATCAGCGGAGGTGTCCCTATTAAGCAAGGGCCTATCATAAGTTATCACCAAACTGACTCATTTTTTTCAATCTTAAAACTGAGCTCTTTCAATTCTTTAGAAAGATAAAACTACAACTGTTTTTTAAAGACAGAGAACCCATGCAGCAGGAGTCAGTAACAGGGTTAAAACCTCCCTCCACCTTTTATCCCTCAAACTCAACGATGCCACCGGAACTGTTAACCTTTGAGAAAGTAGTACTGGGAGGTCTAGTCAAACTCAAAACTGAGAAATGTTTCATTCCTTACAACATCACTAGAGATGAACGAGAGGCTCTTCTAGCACTAAAAAATGACAATACCATAATCTTAAAGCCTGCAGACAAAGGAGGGGGCATCTTAATTCAGGACAGAAAAGAGTATGATGTAGGACTTCGCAAGCAGATAAACGAGGAGAAACACTACAGGAAACTAAGCAAAAACCCACTGACATATAAAAAAAGAAATCTAGAGGGTCACTACAGAAGGTAAAGAACAGGGTTTTATCAGAAAAAAAGAATTTGAGTATCTAAATGCTGAGTATCTGTAGTAATGTATTCCACCATTCATTAGAATGTTCCCCCAGCACCATGGTTATAGAATGTATACACTTGAACTCCCCAGGGCTGTTGCTCATTTTCCCTGGAAGCTGTGGAGACGAACGGTAATTAAACCTCAGGTGTTACTACTTACTTCGTGTTTGTGGTCACTTCAATTTGCGACAAGGTGGTCTACCGTTCACTGTCTCCATCCACGCGTGTAGATGAGAAAGAGTGGAACAGACTGAATTCTGCATCTGATCTCTTCGGAGTGCCATCGTGAGGAATTTTTCCTTCAAACTGCCGATGGGACATCGTGTCTCAGCTTAAGGCGCTGTTCAAAGTCTTTGGTCCGCATTGGAAAAGCTGCAGATTTTCTTCGGTTTGGTGGCACAAGAGGATTTCATTTTTGTGAAAGGTGAATTCTGGATGTCAATCCGACAATGTACTTTGGCAGATAACAGTCTGTAGTCTTTTCCGTTGTATGGTTGAGGTTCGCTGTTCCCAAAGAAAGTGTGCTTTTCATTTCCCTATCCTTCTTTTTGGGGCTACGTGATAAGACTGGAGGAGAAACCTTTGGTCCGCACCCTCCAGCTACCGCGCGTCGAGTGATGACGTAGGAGCATACAGCTCCTGTGACACATACCCTACGCGCGCACCCCACAGTAGAATAATCAAGGACAGAGGTGATGTGCGCATGAACGCAACGCAGCATCTTTCACGTCAGACGTCGGGTGTCAGATACAGAGTGAAAGAATCACAAGAATTCACCATCGTGGAGGAGGAACAAGTTATGTGCGCTTATCACTTTGAATTATCATCACGGAGAAGAAACAAGGGTTTGTTTTATTCCGATTGTTAGCATTATTATACTGAAATTTGTTCTATTTAGTACGCACATATTTTTTTACATGTTACTTCCTGTCCTACGTTCATCCTTTTGGACTGTGATGAAGACAACTACCACGAGATTTTGAGGACAAACTCTGCTCCTTTATCATGAAATTGTCATTGTTGGACGTGTGAAACTTTTGTGGTGTACATACGAGTAGTTGTACACATTTCTCAAAACTACATTTCTTTTTTGAGCATATTGTATTAATTTTCCAGAGTGCGTTTTTAAATAAAAAAGGAAAATTCTATTAGGTTGGAAAAGGGGGTGGCAGTTAATTCACAAATTATCGATTTGTGTACATTTTGTATTTGTACTGTCTTTCTTAGGAGTTACAACTTATACTGTTGTGTGTTTCACAGTAGTTATCTGTTTAATCAATATGCAGAGTGTACAAGCCCCTCCTCCCTTTTTACAGCTTCCAGGAGACCCACCAGTTAGGTGGAAAGTGTGGTATAGTGCATTTGCAAAATATTTAGGAGCTATTGGTGGTATTAGATTTAGCGCAGAATGAAAAAAAAATATTTTAGAGCACTATCTTGGCCTTGAAGGACAAGCTGTTCTAGAACATTTACCCCCACTTAAAGTACAAGAGGGTGAGGAACCTCTTAACGAATTTGACCAAGCTGTTGCTATGTTCGAAAAACAATTTGACGTTGAGAGTAGTTTAGTCGTGGCTAGGCACACATTTTTTAAAAGAGAGCAAGAAATAGATGAAAGTATTGTATCATACGTGGCTTTGCTGTGCATTTTGGCTTTGAAGTGTGAGTTTGAACAGTTTACTTCGCAACTGATCAGAGATCAAATTGTGGTACGTTGTAGGGATAAAAAAGTACAAGAAAAGCTTCTAACGTTAAAAGATCCCTCATTACAAGAAACTATTTCTATTGTTAAAAGTTATCCCACACGGCTTCTAAAGAGTTAAAACCAGACAAAACTGCTATGGGAGTGATCAAAGAAGGGAAGGATTTTGGGGAAAAACAAACCTTTGAACAAAATGGAGTAAGTTACCTTTTGTCAAGCAAGGAAAAAAAAATACGAAGTCAACACAGAAATCTGTGTACAAAGTGTGGTTTCCCTTCACATTTTCCCAACTCACGTGTGTGCCCTGCTAGGAATTCATCTTGTTGAATGTGTGGAAGACAAGGACATTTTGCAAAAGTGTGTAATTCCAGAAGTAATGTCAATGCGGTATGGGTTGACAATGATAAGTCTGACACATCTGTGGATGTGGTAAGTTGATGTTAGTTGTAAAGGATGATTGTAAAGACTGTGTGGATCCAATTGTTGATGTCACTGGTGATGGGAAAACTTTACAATTACTGGTTGATTAGGGAGCCCGGATGACGATGGTCACCGAGGAATTGTTGTGTCTGCGTGGACTGATAAGTGTCTAGAACCTCCAGACAGAAGTCTCGTATGAGGGCAGAAGAATTAAGTTGAAAGGTTTTTTTGACAGTACTCTGATGTTCAAAGAGAGATGTATCACTGTTAAAGTGTATGTTGCTAAAAAAGGATTGAACATTTTAGGGTGTATCACCAAGGGTTATTTGGAATGACCCTTAGACCGGGGACAAAGGAACCTGTGTCTGTGGTGGGTGATGAGGTACATAATGATGGCTCATCTCCTTGGGCTACCAAATTCAGTAGTGTGTTTGTTGACAACCTTGGGCTGATTAAAGGATGTAAACATCTTATCAAAGTGAAGGATCAAGCAGTTCCCGTAAAACACAAGTTGCGTAATGTACCTCAGAGATGATTTAGCTGAGAAACTTAAGAAAATGTGTGAGTCGGGTGTCATTGAGCCTGTGGAATGATCGTTGTGGTCAAGTCCCTTGGTCGTGGCTCAAAAATAAAATGGTAATCTTAGGGTCTTCATCGATTTACGCAGTCTCAACAAGGAAATATGGGTTGATTCACACCCTTTACCCCGTATTGATGACATTCTTTCCCAGTTTGCAGGTTCAAAGTGGTTTTCAAAGATTGATTTATCTTCGGGCTACCATCAGGTTGAGCTGGATTCATCTTCCAAACATCGGACTGCTTTTGTTGCCCCTGTTGGAACGTTTCAGTTCAAAAGGATGCCTTTCGGGCTTGCCTCGGCAGCTTCCGTGTTTCAACGCATCATGGAAAAAGTATTGATGAGAATTGAAGACACAGTTGTTTTCCAGGATGATATTCTGGTAGCGGGAAAATGTAAGACCTCACATGACAAGAATCTTACCGAAGTTTTGAGCAGATTACATGAGAAACGGATTGTTGCCAACAAGAGTAAATGTGTATTTGGTGTTGAGTCCATTGAATATCTAGGCCACTGTATTTCTGGTGAAAGAAATCTTCCAAGAGAGGGGTTGATTGATGCAATTGTTAAGGCTCCGTGTCCTAAATCAAAAGAACAAGTGTCATCGTTTTTGGGGATGTGTGAATTTTATTCTAAATTTATCTCCAATTTTGCTGCTAAGACCGTTTATTTACGTGAACTTCTTAAAAAGAGAGCAACTTTTTTGTGGGATCAAGTGTGTCAAGGTGTATTTGAACAGATTAAGATTGAGCTTGGTGCTAGTAAAATTTTAACTCCTTTTGATCCTTCTTTGCAATTCATTGTCTCAGTTGATGCTAGTTTGGATGGTCTTGGTGGAATGATAACACAAATCAAGCAAGGTGTTGAGCACACTGTTGGGTTCGCATCCCGTTCTTTGGGTCCAAGTGAAAAAAACAACTCTGTAATTGAGAGAGAGCTCTTAGCTTTTTGTTGGGGTGTGAACAGATTCAAGAGCTTTTTATGGGGCAGGACTTTCAAGCTCTTGACTGATCATAAGCCTCTTATTCCCATTTTGAATGGAGCTGTGGTAAAGGAACATAGTCCCAATATAGCCAGACTGAGTTCCAAATTGCTTCAGTACAATTTCCTTGTTGAATACATTCCTGGTGGAAGAAATATTAGGCCTGATTTTCTCTCTAGATCATCTTTACCATGTTGTGAGTCTGATTTTCCTGGGTGTGATGAAGATGAGGAGTGTTTAATTGCAGTCGTAGATGTTTGCAATGTTGGATTTTTCAATGAAAAAGAATGGTTTGATGCTTTGGATTCTGATTCTACACTTAGGGAGGTTAAGAATTTTATTATTTGAGGTTGGCCCAAAGAAAAACACCATGATGGCGAACTCCAGCCATTCTCGAAGGTTGCTGATGAACTTTCTATTGAGGGTGGTGAAATGATCTTACGGGGCGACAATTTTGTCCCTCCAGTGTGTTTGAGAGATCGTATTGTTGATGCTGGACATGAAGGTCATCTTGGACAGATTAGCACCAAACGCAGAATTGGAGCTGTCTATTGGTGGCCTTCCATGGACCGTCAAATTGAAAATGCGGTCAAAAGCTGTATTATTAGTTGCTCAAGTGACAAGGTGGGTAAAATTGTTTCTTCCCCTAAACTAGTAGTGGAGCTTCCCTCTGGACCCTGGATGAAGTTAGCTGTGGATTTTGTTGGACCTTTTAACGCGTTACCTAACAGGTATAAGTTTGCCTTGGTGGTTGCAGATTATTATAGTAAATGGTGGGAGGCGCACTTTATGGTTGATCCTAACACTCATGAAGACTTTAGATTTTTTGAAAGTCTCTTTGCCAGGGAAGGATTTCCTAAAGAATTAGTGTCAGATAATGGGTTCCAATTTGTCTCAAAGGAGATGTCCAATTTTCTTGGTCAATCTGGCATCGTTCACCGTCGAGTCGCTCTGTATCACCCACAGGCCAATGGTTTTATTGAGCGCATGAACCGAATTTTGGTTGAGTGTGTTCAGTGGGCGGTATCCAACAAGGTGGAGGTAAGAGAAGTTATTCAGAGCATGTTGTGGGCTCACCGTACCACTCTGTGTATAGTTGTGGGAAAGAGTCCTTTCGAGTTGCTGCGAGGGAGAGTGGCCACTTTTGGTATGTGTCCTGCTTGGATGAGGCGGTGGGGTTTGTTTTCTAAAGTGTCTACTTCTTTGTCTGGTGTGGAAGCTGCGGTGAGATGTTTAAACCCAGATGTGGTGGCGAATCTAGCAAATCTTCTGTTTCTGTTCCCTCAAAAATGGGTTCGGATAAAAAGGAATGGGATTCGAAAATCAAGGTGGGAGATTGGGTGACGATTAAAATTCCTCACAATGTACCTAAGGGCCTGTCCAAATTTGATCCACCTGTTCGTGTAGATGCTATTTCTCGCTATGCAGTCAGAGTCAATGGTAAGAGTTGGTGAAATATCTCAAGGATTTATAGAATTCCTGATATTGTTGTACATCAAATGGGACTGGAAGTTGGTTCTGAACGTTCTTTGGAAATGTCTATCCGTGGAGCTTCTGGTTATGATATCAACAAAAGAGCTTCTGGTTCTGATATCGACAAAAGTCTGGTTCAACCTCCTTCTATGCGGAAAAGTAGTCGGAGAAGAGTTCCGCCGAAACGGTTGGATTTGTAATCTACTCTACATGGATATTTCTATGTAAATGCTTTTATATCCTTTTTCTGGATGTATTTTTTTATATTGTATTTGGATCTTTGTTTCTCTATATTTCTTTTTATCTTATGTATGGCTTCTTGGTTTTTCTTTTCTTCATTTTCTCTGGTTTTTATCTTTATATTTTGTGTGCTGTAAAGAAGGGAGATGTTGTAGTAATGTATTCCACCATTCATTAGAATGTTCCCCCAGCACCATGGTTATAGAATGTATACACTTGAACTCCCCAGGGCTGTTGCTCATTTCCCTGGAAGCTGTGGAGACGAACGGTAATTAAACCTCAGGTGTTACTACTTACTTCGTGTTTGTGGTCACTTCAGTATCCGAGAACCCCCATCCTGTATACCCTCCCAAAGATCCATAAGAGTACCACCAACCCAGCAGGGCGTCCCATTCTATCTGGATGTGGTTCAGCTCTGGAGCCTATTGGGAGGTATATTGATTTTTTCATTAAATAATTTGTCCCTGTGCAAGACACATATGTGAAAGACACCATGTATATGATTAACTTGGTGGATGAGATGCCCTACAATAGTGAGACAGACTGGCTTGCCACCTTAGACATTTCCTCTTAGTATACCAACATACCCCACGAAGACAGCATTCTTATAATAGGGAAACTACTAGATACAAGAACAAAGCCTACACAAATCCCCACAAATTTGTATCATTTCTCTACTCAAAATTGCTCTTGAATTCAACTATTTTGTATCTGAGGGTACATACTATCAACAATGCTCCGGAACTAGTATGGGGGCTGTTTTCGCTCCTAATCTAGCAAATATTTACATGGATTATGTTGAACAGAACTACGCCTTTGACACCACTAACAGATACCGCCCTAACATTAAGTGTTGGAAGGGGTATATTGACGATATTGTTTTAGTCTGATTCAGCAGAAAAACCGAATTCTATGAGTTTGTCGAATACCTCAACAATGTTCGGAAACACATGACTTTTACATCTACCATAAATAAGTCAGTAATAGCCTTCCAAGATCTAAAAATCATACATGAAAAAGGTACCCTTTATACCAGTCTCCACAGGAAACATACAGAAAGAAATACACTTTTAGCATATAAAATCACCACCCGCGAGCTTTACAAGATGGCCTACCCGTTGGCCAATTCCTGAGGCTACGCAGGAATTTCCCACATAAAGAGGACTACATGCGTGAGGCCCAGATTATGAAATCCAAACAGCTGGCCAGAGGGTACCCTAATAGAGTGGTTAGAAAATCAATGGTTTCATGGGTTCTGTCCAAAAGACGAACTTTTAGTTACCAAAGAAAAGACTGCAATGGACAGAGTGATTTGTGTCACTACTTTTGGTGTGCACACAAACAAGATTCGGAATTTGATTACCAAAAATTGGAATCTGATAAAAAGCACTGATTCTACCATAGAGACACCGATGTTTGCTTTCAAACGGGGCAAAAATGTGAAGGATCACCTGATACGGTCCTCCACTGAGAGTAGCACCGCAAAACCAAGTGGCACAATAGGATCAGCATGGGGACTACCAGCACCCAAAGGACATATTAAATGTGGGAATTGTGTCGCGTGTGCTTACACTTTTGACACCAACACGTTTGAACATGCGAATGTAAAACAAACACTTACATTTCTATCGAACTGTAACACACGCAAAGTGATGTATTGCATATGGTGTCCATGCAATTTACCTTACATTGGTCAGACACAACAACCTATTAAAGCACAAATTGGGCAGCATCATAGCCGAATCAGATGTTCAGTACAAAATGCCTGGCTAGTGACACACTTTTCTGAAAAAAATCACACAGAAGATGATATCAAGTGGCAAATAATTGATAAAGCAAAAATCCATGAAAGAGGGGGTGACTTGACACAAATCTTACAGCGACTAGAATACCGATGGATAGAAAGAACCAACTCTATAACAGAAGGATTAAATTCAGCTGAGGAATGGCGAGGTTTTGTGACCACATTAATTAAATGAATTGTGTGGGTTCCATATACTTATTCTGCGTAGGACTTATGTTCTGCATCTTTTGCAAGATGTTTCAATATTTTCCAACTTGTATGAGTCCAACACTTCATAACAGACTTTGGAATTGCTTATGCTGTTGCAATAATCTTTAATTCCCTGGACTATTGACACCGTTGCATGTTCATTCACTGTATTATGTAACACTGTATACAGAGGTTTGCAGGATGACAGATCTCACTATTATGATTCAATGTTGCAAAAGGTTGGCAATTTTTCTGCAAGATTTATGTTTTACAATTGTTATAAGGGTGCACGACTGTGGACTTCAGCCACACAGCTTTTATCTTCAAAATGTCTATAATATAATTTAAACATACCAAGAGATGTTATTCAACAAATACATATCAATAGTGTTTGTAATTGATTTACCCCCGTTATGGGAGGGTCCCTATGCCAGAGGTATACTGTGTATTTGTAATAGGGGAATGGTATAAAGAATCAGCATTTGTGTGTGGGGATATGGTTGTCTACAGGATAATATATGAAAGTGGATAAATTTGTTTAAATATGCAGACTATTGCGATTTTCCATGGGCTACAGTTGCCTTTTTCTGTAGATACGGTTGACATATGTCACCAGAAGATTCTTCCTGGGTGTCTGTACCATTTTGGTTTATCCATGAGCTCCACCTTGAGCAACATCCATTAATATTTTAATTCCATCCCCTTTTCGTACCCCCCACTTCTCATGTGGTTTCGCCACACTTTCCAATTTTTACAGGCTTGGCCTCTCACAGGTCTGTCCTCCATCTCCTTCTTTTTCCAACCGGAATCCATCGTCAAGCGGCTATCTAGTAGGATGCCTGCTGTGACGTCCAGTTCTGACGCGCCCCGGGATCTGCATTTAGCGACTGCCTGAGTCCCAGCACGCTGTCATTACACAAGTGCAGACGGACTCCGGCAGTTCTGCACCACGCGTAGCAGACGCACAAGTTTCCCGATTGGAGGCCTCCCCTGGCAGGTACAAGCAGATAATTAACTGCTTAAGCAAGTGAATGGTTTGCCCCTTACTTACCACCACTTCATTTTCCACAGATACACAGATTGACGTGTACCGTAGTGCCTTATTCTCATCACTTTCAAAATAGAGGGCTGAATGACTGTGGTCTACGCCCAGTAAGGGTTTATCGTTTCCCGTTTTTCCACACCGTAATTGTATTACGATGGGTCAGACTTTATTAATTAGTCTTCCATTACTCTTCACAGAGGCTTTACTACACTAACTGGACTATTGTGATCCGAGTGAATATTCATTTCCTTATATTCTGCAACCTGTGCAGCTGCCAGTGTCAGCACCCCCCTTTACTTCCCATGGGGTAAGTCCACAGCCATTGTTGTTGTTCTTATACAGGTGTACTAGACCTACTTTTGTGCTTAATTGGGCTAACTCTTTTTCTCATTCCTCCCTTCACATGTGCAGTGCCTGGCTGGGTCCCATGTGAGTAAACCCTCTTCCCCTTTTCATTTTATCACTTCCCGGAGGCGCACTTTTGAATCACGCTGACCTGCTATCCTCCCCTTCAGGTACAAGCCGTCCGTACCTCTCTAACACTGTGCTACTACACAAGGCCCTCTCTTATGTTATCTTTTCCCTTTTTCTCATAGATGTCCCTACAATCATAGGTCCTGAAGAGACCCCTCATTTAACTAGGGGTTGAAACGCCGTTGACACAAACAAAGCAATCCATTTTTGCCAGCTACTATTATTCAATAAGGATGCTGTTGTAATCATTTATTTTCCCTAAATGGTCGACTTCAACACATGTTGGAAACCGATTGTACAAGTCATTAATGTGTAACTACTGTTTTTAGGTTCCATATTCACTTAATCACTTTTTTTTAATAACTTGTAAAAGTGTATTCATACTTCTATAAATATTTATTATTAGATATTGCGTTGTGTACGGTCATTTCTCCATTGGACACCGTTGCAACCCATAGACATTGCGATTGCGCATGTTAGTATTACATCCTTTGTTGATATTTTCTTAACAGGAAAAAGTGTGTGTGCAGGGAGCGTACGTTGAGGAGGATGCAGCTCAGTTGCCTGTGTGTGGTGGCGTCCGGCGGGTTGGGGGTAATTGTCAGGGTACGGTGAAGGATAAAAGTGTGGCGGAAGTGTCGGCAGGAGGTCAGGCCTTGAACTTATCCTACAGAAGGAAACAATCAGAGGGTAAAGATCTATGATGGGGAAAAGACCTCCGTCGTTTTTCATCACCAACGAACAATATGAATGACAGCCAGTACCAATCTTTGATGCCAGCTCTCTCTCTACGGCTCCCTTCGCCAAGAGAACCTGAACTTCCCCTCCAAGTGTGGGTAAGTGGTCCTCCGAGAGGTGATGTGGTGTTGGTGGCATATCCAAGGATGTGACGGGAAGGTTAGGGAGTAACTGTGTTCAACAATCTGGAGCACCCATTGGTCAGATGTGATACCCCTCCACCCCAGGAGATGAAAGATGATTCAATCTCCCTTGGGACGAGTCGATCATGTGTTGCAGAGCTGAAAAAGTAGTTTTGCAACAGCTGATGGGAGGAAGGACTGGAGTTTAGGGAGATAAAGATGGTAGAGGTGAGGTTGATGCAAAATTGGTGGAGGTAGTACCGGGTTCACTTAGAAGTAGGGAAGGATAGTAAGCTCCCACTTTGGCATCAGCGGCTTCGAAGACGTTAGAAGCATCGATATTGAGCTGGAAGCCAGAGGTGACATTGAGGAGTTGCACATTCGGCATTGGGAATGGACCTACCAGCAGTGGACTGACAGGAAGTCACCCTGGATCCTTGGGGTCCATAGGGGCACCATAGGGGTCCAGCTGGGCAATGAAAATGTAGTCCCTAGCGTCGCCATGAGCTCCAAAAGTCGTGAAAGAAAGTCATGAGGGTCAGAATCTGTGCCGGGGTCAGAGACTGATTTTGCCATCTTGCAGTACCCGAAGCATTGCACTACTATGAGTGATGGGAGGGGCGGGGCGGGGCAAGGCAGAGCAGTGTTTAGGCTTCTTATGTTTATCACTCTTTCTGGACTTTTCTGAAGACCTCGATTATAAGGATGACTGGATCGGCACTGGAAGCAGGAACGTGCCTGCTTCCTCAACCAGGATAGGGCTTAGAGCACACCCAACAGACACAGGCTTCTTGTGGGTCCGTTACAGACATCTGCTTGTGGCAAGCCTCACACAGTTTAAATCCTGTCATTTTAGGGAGGGGCAAGGCCTAATTCTTTTGAGGGAAAAACTCTCAGACTTGAGGAAGCAAGCTCTGGATCAGCATCAAATGGCGCAGAAAAAAGGAACAGATATCAGTGTGTGGAGGTGGTGCAGATATAGTGGCACAACATCACATGCAAGGTGGGGAGGACCAGACACGGAGCCGCAAGATGCCACCTACTGGCACTGAAGGGAGTTGGTATGAAACTCTTCCGGATCCAATTTGGCACCTGGGGAAATTCACAAAATGAGGAAGCCGCAGTTAGAAGTCTCTAAAAGAAGTTCCAGGTATGACACTGTCCTGGCCCCATCCGGAGGAACTCAAATTACTTGGGCCCGATCGGCCCTCATTTTCTTCAACTCTGGGAAAGAAAGGAAGTGGCGGAAGGCATGCAGGAGTCCCATGCTCCTCTCTACATGGAATGTAACCAAAAGTAAACTCTTGGGGGGATAAATTCAAACAATTTTTAAAACCACTTCCCAAGGGAGTGAATGTCCATTATAAAACATCAAATCCTCATGTATCTTTCTTGACTCTGATTAACTTACTCTGTATTATTATATATAGAATTCATGACGAATACATACATTTTCTTATTACAATTACAAACATTTTCTTACTACACATATAACATATGCTCATAGGACAGTTCATTCATAACAAATATTTCCAAACAAGGAACACACGACTTATGAACAACCCATTAAATATGGAGTCCTTGTATACAAATTTAAATCAATAGTGATTAGTGTTTGAAAATTCCTCCTATTTCAATCTAACTGAAGCTTGTGTGGGAATCCAATTGCCTCCTAATCAGTCCTTCAATATAATGCACCGCATAGCTAACTTTCTGCTTGTATTGCTATTTGGAGTTGAGCTTTGTTTATGTGGTGTAGACTCATTTCGGCCCCCTTTAAATACTTTCTATGGACCTTATAAAGGGCCTCGTTTGTTTTATTATTTGGGTGCTTCCTCTAAAAAAATGCCAGACATCACTACTGGAAATGAAATTCCAATCGAAATGAAATGTCGGCTACCGCCTTTCAGCAAACCGAAGATGGGCAATGTTTGACTAGAAAAGTTTCCCAGCTCGCTCTCAGGTGGCATGAATTTCTGGGAGACAGCCTTCTTGGGAACTCCAGCATGCTAACTGCTGACATTGTATACTCTCAGCGGTGGCAAAGAGATAGAGCCAGGGATCTTCCCTTGGCAAAAGGTGCCGCCCTGTGCCACCTTCATATGCGATCGGCTATGCCCCAGCTGATTTAATCTGCTATAGCGTTTAAAGATCCCACCAGGTGATGTACCCACCAGGGAAATCAACTGATAATTCAGCTGACTCCAAAGGTGGAGGGCCTTTTGGCACAAGACCAAGGATCCCCGCCCCATCCTGCTTGTTGTAGTACCACATGGCAGTTGTATTGTTTGTTAGAACCTGCACCAGCTGCCCCTAGATGGAGGGCAGGAATGTCTTCAATGTAAAGAAAATCTGCCACAGCTAAAGCACACTGATGTGGAGGAAGGTCTCTGCTGGAGACCAGAGTCCTCTGATCTACTTGCCTCCCAGATGACCTCCCCAACCTAGTAGTGAAGCATCTGTTGCTACCATCTGTTCTGGGTGGGGCAGGGAGAGGGTCTTCCCGCCTCCAACAGTAGTCGAGCAGCCACCAGTGCAGGTCTTTTGCAGTCTCCTTCAACACCTGGGTGTAATCGGACAGGTTCTCCAGGTGCTGGGGTAGCTGAACTTTCAAATTCAAGCAAGCCTGGCTGATGGCGACTGATTAGCCAGAAACCGGTCCCTGGATGCTTGTTTCCAGTCCAGGGAAGACATGGCTTGGCAGTTCGGGCTGGACTGTTCCCATGAGGGACAGGGTCAGACTGATTTGCATACGGCCATGTCTGAACTGGGGTGGCGGAGTGAGCTAAAGAATGATGATGGATTAAACCTAGATCAGATGACTGGGGGTGAGTGCTTGCAATGTTCAACACTCCGTCCATCATCCCCTTTGGTTTTGCTTTGTTCGCCCTAAGTTGGCAAGGTATGCCCAGACGTGGTGCCTTGCTCACTTTGCCACTGGATTCAAGCTAGCCTGGCTGATGACGGCTGATTAGCCTGAAAGCGGTCCCAGGACGCTTGTTTCTGGTCTAGGGAAGACATGGCTTGGCAGCTTGGGCTGGACTTTTCCCATGAGGCACAGAGTCAGACTGGTTTGCATATGGCCCTGTCTGAACTGGGGTGGTGGAGCGAGCTAAAGAATGATGATGGATTAAATCCAGATCAGTTGACTGGGGGTGAGTGCTTGCAATGTTCAACACTCCGTCCATCATCCCCTCTTTGGTTTAACCTCACTGGGAGTCCCAGCATATCCCTGGAGCATGAAGTCATGCCAGACAGAGCCAAGAGAATGCCTAAGTTGCGCAGCAATATATATCTAGGGACAAGGGTCCCTATAACACAAATGTACAAGGCATAAACACAGAATTCACAAGGTAAGAAATCTACAGTTAGAAGTATACATCGGGAAATGTTCTTTTTTGCCAAATGTTCCCCATTCTAAATGGTGTAAGCAATTGGTGTTGTCCCTCCTTAAGCCTTTTGCTTGTTCTTCTTTCTCACCCGAGTAGAATTTAAGGTGTTGGGTCTGATATAAAGATAGGATGTGACCAATCAACTGATCTGTACTCTTATCTTATCAGATCTACCTATTTCTCAATTTCCTTATCTGCCAGAACCTAGGATGGCTTAGCATCATGCTAAATGCAGTGTAGCCATATTGTTATTGTCATGCTGGAATGGTTTATTTGATCAGTAGACCTCACCAAGTTAGCGTTCCCTACTTCAAACATTTGAGGCAGAGGAGTGCTATGCAGTCGGTAACCAGGCAGAAACTGCCTAAATCACAAGTAAGCTGGAATATGTGAACAGTAGAAGCTGCTGTGGCAGTGGATGCCTGTTCCTGGCTTTGACCAAATGGGGTTTTGCAGGATTAAAATAAACCAAACTAAATTTCCAAATTTGAGTGTGGCTTCTTTCTGCCTCAGAAGCATTTCAAAGTGATGGGTGTGATGCTGAACTTGTGAAAACGGAACTACTGATTTAGGTTAGTTTGAAATATTCTTGCTCAAATTTCTATTCCTTTATTTTTAGAAACATAAAATGTCTGACGCCTGCCATCTCTGATAAGCAAGCATTGGCAACAGGTCTCACCTACATAATGCGAGTGGTCAAGCTGTTGGCTTTGCCAATGTTTGTTTGTAGAGTATTTTTTTTTTTTAAAGGGAACAAACATTTCAAAACACTATTAGGGTATCTGGTGTCTCAAAACTGTACACCAAATTCAATGGTTTCAATCTTAATAAATGGCATGGTATAGTTTTCAAATAGTTTTCATTCAGGAAACTGTACAGGATTTACAAACAGTAAGAAAGTAACAGAATGTAAAGTGAAATGCTTGTCAAGGCCTCATTTACTTTCCACAAGATTCAGCCACACGATCTTCTGTACTAGCCGCAGATTTTTGGGCCTCCAGGAGATGTATCATGCTAAGTACACCTTCTGCCTCGGATGACAGCTGAGTGAGTGCAGCACCATAAATCCTTAGTGTTCCAAAGCTTGTCCTTTCATTCAATTTGTGGACTGCAGAAGATGAAACAAAAACAACCCTTACACTCTACTCTTCATTCACACACCAATACAAATATCCCTGTTGCTGTGCTTTTGACAGATAAGCTGGGAGAGATGGGGAACAACATAGTGCAGGAAGGGAATGGGGGAGAGGATGTATCCTAACGGCTAGGGTGGTCGATGTTAAATCTGGGGAACCGGGGTTGAGTCTCGGCAATGATGCTCAACATCCTGTGATTCTGGGCAAATCACCATCTCCCCGTACCTACGTGCCCTTGTGTAACACAACTGGTGCTCATTAAAGCACTCTGATACATTTGGGTCAAGTTTGCGCTATATAAAACAACGAAAAAGGAGAGAAAAAAAAAAGGAGAACACGAGTGATGGAGTTAGAGAACACCTGCACTCTCATGGAATACTGAATGAAAAAGCAAAATGTAGATCCCCAATTGCGAGCACTGGAACGATACCAGCGAGTCGATAACGAGGAGGCTATACCACAGAAAAGGGACAAATGCAAGTAGAGCAAGGGATGCAAGCTATTGAAGAGAAAGCAAGCAAATATGAGTGAAAAAGCCAACCAATGGTAATCAATAGGCAGACTTTGAGCCCACTGTAAATTCACAATAAGTCTTTCGCAACAAGACAGTGGCTTGCACTGTCTGGTAGGCTCGACCAAGAAAAGCACAGATTCCAAACAAAAACTAGTAGTACGATCAAATTTCATGCTGAGCAACAGCTCTGGTATGGTCATTTATGGTAAGGGGGCAAAATCCATCAACTACTGAGCCTTGTCACCTGTCACATTTGGTTTAGTGTGCATATTTTTACTGTTTATTCCAATTTTTAATAAGCCCAATTACATATGAATGTTTGATGAAAACTGCTAGACTATTTTGATTTGCAATTCTGGCGATAGTGTATTTACTTATTTTTATATGATTCTTGATCTTCTACCGTGTGTCAGTAAAATCGACCCTTTGTAAAAATTCAGGACAAAGCATCAAAATTCAGGACAGTCAATGCCCATATTCTGCCTCCATGCCAGGTGGTCACCATAACCAGGATGGTGCTGCTGCTGGAAGAAAACCAGAAGAGATTTGCCATGCTTTTGTTTGTGTTTGCAGTAAGTTTGTCTATCAGGACATGTGAGGCCAGGTTCATTCTGCATATGTGTACAACTGTAAAACGAATGATTGATAAAAGAAATTTTGGGTGCTGGAATAACCAGCAACTGATTTACATGAACTTAGAAGGATTATGGTTCAAACGAGGTGTATATTTAGGTTTGTAAAATGGTGTATGCTGCAACAATGCAATAAAACATCGTAAAGAGGCGTGGCCAAGAGTGTCAAGATGGCGGTCGCACTTTAGGAGTGCTCCAGACCCCTCGGTCATCCGCTCTCCATCTGCCACCATCTTCTATTACCTGCAGTCAGATCCTGTTGCCGCTTTGTCCTGGAGTCCGACCCTGTGCCTGCCTGGAGTGCGGTCTTAAGGCCATCCGCAGCCTGAGAAGCGATCCTGCCTCGCGGCACTTATAAAATGGCGGCCGCCTCGGGCCGGGGCTCTGGCCTCACCCGGAGATCTGAGGTCGGTGCTGGACGGGGCTGAAGGGGCTGGCGTGTGCTGCTCACCGGACTCTCGCCAGACTCCCTCGCTGAGATCTGGAAGAGGTTTGTCGGCGCCTCCTGTGGTAATCTTGCAGCGGCGGCCGCTCCCGTACCCTTAGGGACAGTGGCGCCACTGCGACTCTTCCCACCGCCTGGACCCTGGGAGTGCTTCGCCTCGACCATCCCTATCAGTGCATGCTAATACACAGACCTTTCCCGAAGCCCGGTCCTCCCTGCTGGGTCACTCTGACTCTGCCGCACTCCCTGGCACTGACAGGCTTTGCGGCTGTTTGCGCTACAACTGACTGATTGCTCACTTGGTCTACAATGGTGACTTCTATAGCACATCCTGCTAAGAGGAGGGGTCCTCTACGTCTCCTAATCCCAAGCGTTCTAGTTTGGTTTTTCTTTTCAGGTTTCTCAGTTCGGTCGACAGATGCTTCTGTTGCTGAAGTATAGGGATGGGGGAGGGGGTTGGGTGGGGAGAGGGGACAATTGTTCCAGTTCTTGTTTGTTCCTTTTCGTCTGCACACACAGTCTAACTCAATCACACTCCTTCTGCGCACCTTGTGGAGCCCGCAGCTTGGGCTCTTTACAGCCACATGTTTCTCACCACATCCACACCTCTGGCCGCCACCATGGCAGTCACCCACGCCATCAGCTTCCCGACGATTCTCTGTGCGTCAAGCGCGGACCCGTCCGCCCACCTGTGCCCGCTGCCCGTGTGAGGCATCTCTTTCTGCATTCATACCCCCCATGACTGACGCACGCAGTGGAACAGAGTTGCTCCATGTAATGCCAACGGGTTACTGGACAGGGTCAAGCGCACTGCGGTCCTGCGGTATGCTCAGCGCCAGGCAGTTGACATTCTGATCCTTCAAGAAACTCATCTCATAGGCAATAATTGCCTCTTCCTGGCGAGATATGGTTGTGGCGGGGTTTGGCACTCAGGCTTCACACGGAGGTCGAGGGGGGTGGCCATTCTTGTGCGTTGCTCCCTTCCCTTTGTCATTCACAGGGTTGTGACTGATCCCATGGGTTCCTTTGTTGTCCTGGAGGGGGCGGTGGGAGACCGCGCACTCAACCCGTTGTCGATTTACTCCCCACCGTCTCTGATGAGTTCTACACTCAAGCAACTCGCGGAGTTGATCGCTGCCCTGCCTCCGGGGATGACTATTATAGGGGGCGACTTCAACGCGGTCATGGACCCTATCCGTGATGTCACAGGGATCCCCTCGGCCTCTAGGACCTCTCAGGCCAAGCACTTGTCCGGCTGGGCAGCTGCACTGGGGCTCTGCGACGCCCGGAGACTCTGGCATCCCACAGCCAGTCAATATACTCATACATCGGCATGCCATCACACTCACACCCGGATAGACTTCATCTTCCTCCCGGCTCTTGACTGTCGCACGTTCAAGGAGATAACCATACTCCCTCAGGGTATTTCCGACCATTCCCCAGTTGCACTGCGGGTTGGGGATCTACCGAGCACCTTGAGGCCGATATGGTGGCTGAATGCCTCGTTTCTCCAGGATAAAGGCTTCCATGAATCAGTAGACGGGGAGCTCCGGCAATTTTTCGCCACTAATCAGGGATCCGTTTCTTCCCCCGCCACCCTGTGGGAGGCGGGCAAAGCCACCATTCGTGGGTTCGCTAAGAGTCAGCTCAAACTCAGTCGCACCGAACAGGAATCCCGGATCACCCTCCTGGAGGCCCAGGCTACTCTCATTGAGGGGCGCCCACCTGATGAGCGAACTAAGGCCCTGAATAGGAGGCTGACATCCTTGCAGGACGAGATCAGGTTGACTTCCATGGAGGCTGCGAAGCTGCTTTGGAGGTCCTCGGTGGCGCGCGTATACGGGTGGGGGGATAAAAATGGCAAGCTTCTCCATCGACTGGCCACCTATCCGTTGGCCAATCGGATTATCCCTGAGGGGCAGGACTCAAGCGGCGAGACCCAACGATCTCCAATGGCGATAGCTCAGTGCTTTGCCACCTACTATGCTGTCCTCTACACCGCACAGCCTTCACGGCTGTTGCTCCCTGACTTGCTTCGCCGGGAGGGAATTTCTCTTTCACGCCTCAGCGAGACCGATGCTGAGGTGCTGGACCTCCCGATTGCTCCAGAGGAGATCAATGTAGTGATCTCCCACATGGCGTCTGATAAGACATCGGGTCCGGACGGTTATCCCCAAGAGTTCTACGCGGGCTACCGCGACACGCTGGTGCACCATTTGCTGGAGCTGTACAACGAGGCGGTTGATCAGGGCTCATTCCGCTCTGAGACCGACATGGCCACCATCGTGGTGATCTCAAAGTCTCAGCTGCCCTTGAGGCATTGTACCGATTACCGGCCCATCTCTCTTATTAATACGGAGCTCAAAATCTTTTCTACCGTCCTGGTCAACCGCATGCGGCCAAACTGGTTCATCCTGACAAGTGCGGCTTTATGCCCGCCCGGGGTACTAGTCACTGCCTCCGGCGACTTAATCTCGCTCTAGCATATCGCCAGTGCCTGACCCCGTACCTCTCCCTCCTCCTTATAGATTTTGAAAAGGCATTTGATTCGGTGGACTTGCGATATTTGGAGGCGGTCTTGGAAGAAATGGACTTCGGGGAGCGCTTCCGCTGGCTTGTGAAAACACTATATTGCCGACCGAGGGCCCGAGTGCTGGTTAATGGAGCCATGTCCCCGTCTTTCCCTATCTGCAGGGACACCAGGCAGGGCTGCTCCCTGTCGCCCCTCCTCTTCGCCCTTGCAATGGAACCCCTGGCGTGCCTGATGCGCTCTGATGAGCTCATCCAGGGGTGGAGATGGCCTTTACCTGGCTGACCCTGCGCGGTCAAATCCGTCCTGGTCCCCCTTCATCTTTCCCGTGAGTGCTTCGAATGGCAGCCCACAATACGCCTCCGGCGGCAGTCCTTTAAGTATCTTGGGATCTGGGTGGCCCTCCTCCCTGATCTAACCTGGGCGCTGAACGTCACCCCAGTGGTGAAGAAGGCCCGGGCCGATCTCCTCCGATGGCAGTCGTTGCCCCTGAACCCTATGGGTAAAATTGCCTTATTTAAAATGATGATATTGCCCAGGTTCCTCTATATGTCCAGAATATGCCCCTGCTTTTTATTCCCGTGCGTGGTTCAGAGACATGGTTAGCCTAGCTGTCAAATTTCTCGGGGGGGGGGGGGGGGGGGTCGACGGCCTCGCCTGGCCCTCACGCAATGTCGGATCCCACCTTGCGATGGCGGTCTAGGGATGACGAACCAACATCTTTACTATGTGGCGACCCGCCTTCTTGTAGTGCATGACTGGTTCAAAGGGGGATGGTCGGATCCGACCTACCGGTTGGAGCTTCACACTCTGGGTCTGCCCAGTATTCAGGGAATGCTATACGGTAACACCATTCCCGTAGTGCTGCCGGAGATCACACGCGGGGTCCTCCTGGCCTGGCGGGCCTCCCTACGCCACACTCATTGGACCGGGAAGCTGACCCAATGCACTTCACTCTGGCAGGGCGCCCAGCTCTAAGGAGTGGCGGCATAATCCGGCTTCAGGGCATGGGACTTAATCGGAATCTCACAGTTGGGAGATGTCTTGAAGGAGGGACACATCCATACTTTTCAAGATACAACGTACCTTCTCTTTACACCCTTCGCATTTCTTTCGCTATCTACAGCTGCGACACGCCATCCAATCACACGTCCCAGAGGGCACGACTCTGCCTGACTACAGCCCGCCGGAGGCCCAGGTTCTGACTGGCATCTTTGGTGGAGGGGGGATCTCCCGCATCTATCGCCCCCTTACCAACCACACCCCCAACACACTCTCACAGCTCAGAGTCCGGTGGGAGGGCTGGATTGAATCCTTAGATGACTCTGACTGGCGCGACGCCCTAATGGCCCCTAAGTTCATCACTGTCTCTGACTGGTGCAATTATTCTACTTACACGCTGCCTATCTCATGCCGCTGCGCCTCCACCGAGCAGGTCTCCGTTCAGAGGCATACTGTCCGTGCTGTTCACACCCTCATGCAGACTTTTTCCACATGGTATGGCCATGTTCACACATCACACACTTTTGGGAATCCGTGCTGGGGGAACTCACTGAGGTCCTGGGATGGGAGGTGTCCTTTAATCACACTAACGTACTCCTAGGTATCACAGAGGGACTGGACGGTTCTCGTGAATATAAGCTCTTCCTCCACACGGCCCTAGTGGTGGCATAGAGAGACATTGCACGATGCTGGCTGAATTCAGCGGCCCCTGCCCTGTCCCGATGGCGCAGAGGAATGGAAAGGTGTGCCGCGCAGGAGCGCTCTGTGTATGAGGCTAGGGGTTATCCTAAGAAATTCCATAAGGTGTGGGGTAAATGGGTGGGGGCGGTAGACGACTAGCTTTCCGTTTGGACATTGTGGGATGTGGTTAGTGCCAGGTTTAACCCCTTCAACCACTGGATATTATTGTGCAGTGTTATGGCATATAATGTTCTCAGGTGCATTGTATATTGAACAGACTGTGTATACTTCGTTTGTGTTGTGTGCCTTCTTCAAAAACTCAATAAAATTGGTTATCAAAAAAAAAACATCGGAAAATGAAAAAGTGTGTTTGATGCTTTTCATCATGAAAACAAAGAAAGAGAAAAAAAGCCGGACCCAAACTAGGGCCTTGATGTAGGGGAAAGTCACTCTGCCACTTTGCTACACGCCAGGACCTCCAGATAAATGTAGAAAGAGACATAAGGAACGAACTCCTTTGAGTCCTATGAGTGAAATAGATCCCATCCAATACAAATCACTGTCAATAGCAGAACTTCTAACAAATGACATCGGATCTTTCTTTATATTTGTTGACGAGGCTTCAACGAGATTTGAGTTTAAGCAGAACTACAATTCATGATACACATTAACTGCTGTGTTTTGAGGAAGATGCAGTAAAGGGTTGATAAAGGTTTCCAAGCTTCTGAGGCAAAAGGGAAGGAGATGTCATTAAAGCGGTATACGATGCAGATCAGAGAAATGAAAGAACCGTGAGTAAGGGTGAAAATAAAAGCTATAATGGAGACCAACAATACATAAGAAGCGCTCCGGAGAAACAAACTCCCTAAAAAGACCCAACAGAGCACAGAAGAGACGTGTGTAGCTTTAGCTTGTCGCCCCCTCCCTTCACCTGAAATGCAAGTACAGCTGTGAACAGCTTGAAGGAGACACTGGGCACAGGACTAAGAGATATATGGCCTGTTGAAAACTGTGTGCACCCGCAATGCAACGAAAACTATAGGACAATAAAAGTTCCTTTAACATTACAAGTGAGAAAAAAGCTTAGATTCGAACTAGAGTTGCCGCTCTGTGAGGACGTTACATACTTCCCTTTACTACATTCCTTTGTTTTTTAAATGTAAAAATGCAGCTTAGGTACACAAACTGACTGGCTTGATGAATCTGCTTTTAGGACCCCGAGCACTCAAGAAAGAACAGCAAGGGAGCCGCGGGACGCTTAGAAATTCAATGTAAACGGCGAAGCAAAGAGAAAGTGTTGGGGCTTGGGGAATATCTTATTTGACCAGTACAAAATGTCAAAACTGCAATACACAAGCGTGGAATTCCGCGGGCTGAAAAAAAGCATGAGGGTCCCTTCACACAACCACTGGCTGAAGGCTCCGTGCACTAATGCATCTACTGCAGGGTCCTGTGTTCAACCTCATGGTCACAGGTTCAAATCCCAGCGGGTCCACTCAGCCTTTCATCCATCGGAGGTCGATAAAAGGAGAAACATTGAGTTGGGTAACAATAAACATGTTATTCAGCGCCAAGATACCTACGGGTGAAGGTGTGCTTTACAAATACACGTAAGGAGCCAGAACACAGCAAGCCAACAGCTGAAGGAGGCTTGTCCAAAGCGCCCCTTTGTGGATTATATACAGTACTTGAAGTGCACGTACCCTATACCAGAGTACCTACTTGTTTTTGTAAAGTGTTGGTGTTCTCCAATTCAAAGTATTGCACCCCTATCGGGTAGTGCTGGTACTCACCCTCTCAAAATAAAGTATCACAGGTACTCAGTACCCACGAGTACAGGCCCATTTAAAGCACTGATTATATGCTGTATGTCGTCTGAGTGTGGACTGCGGACATGAAGTCCTTCAAAGCGGTCCACAGTGAGGCCTAAAAACAGAAAAAGTACAAGAGGCACATTATAATTATCTACTAACTATAAAGTAACAGAAGTAGATTCTTTGGTCCTCTTAAAAAACGTTTGATTGTTCAAAGCCACAGACAGCCTTCCCTCATTCCCTGAAAATACACTATTACAATGTGTAAATCACTCTCAGACTTTATCTTAAAAAAACAAGTTTCCATTTATGTCTTCTTCTGAACAGGTCACATCTGCTTCCCCTTACTCTGAATTAGCTGTGCATTTAAATTCACCAGCCAGATCATATGGAAGTGTTACAGTTGATAAAAGGATGTCCTTCCTACCAACATGTTCCCTCAGCCAAATTGAAGATATGCAACTTTTGTGAAAGGCCTTACTCTAGCTATCACATTTAACTAAATATTTCCTTTCAGATTCCGAGTACCGAGCAATATCCATTACTAGTTTGAGCCAGGTTGAAGCTCAACATCCTTCACCATGGTCAGGCAAGGCCCCATTCTAGGCAGGGGCAGGCACGGCTCTTCTGAGGTGGATGCAGAGGGGTGGACTCTTCCCCAGAGATACCGAAATGCTTTTATACCATACATTTTCCCCAGCCAGGAGGAGCTCAACAGACTGATTCCCGGAAGCGGGAGACCTAGGAGAACAACAGAGCACTCCAAAGTGTAATTGCTGGGGGCGCCGGCAAGTACACCAGAGTGCTAGAGCCGAGTTGTCTGGAAGGGTGTGGTAGGCCCAAATGAGAAGGGGCAGTTGGCGAGGGCGAGGCAGCTCCTGCAACCGCGTACCATGTTGGTCAAGGTTGAGGGCCGTAGACTTGTAGTAAGCAGTCTACTGCGTTGAGCCAGGAATTGGACAACGTGAGACACGTTGAAAAAAGACAAACTTTGGCCCCCTCTATAATACCAGTAATCACGGTGGGGTTGCGTGAATTTGGCCAGTCTGTTAACGCACCGGACAGGTGAGGACACAGTGAGCCAGGGTGCTGCACTGGGCTGGAACTAGCCACTGCAGGACCCTAAAGGTGAGCTGAATTGGACTTTAGACAGTGGTGTGATAGCAGGCCTGATACTACAACCAACGACTCATAGCCAGAGTGCAGCCCAGGGAATGAACGGGGGTATGGGCTGTTTGCTGTTGTCTGAAATGTCTGGGCCCTGCTATTTAAGGTCACTGAAGAAGTGTATGCAAGGAAAATATCTTCGACACAGACTCCCCAGGACTTTATCCTGAGGCCCTGTGCAGAGACACTCAGTGGTGCAGTGACCCAGCAAAACATCAGCCCCGCAAGACCAAGACAACTCCACATACATGACAGAGTGCTGGAGGGCAAGCTAATCACCCAGTCATCAGTGTATCAAGTCACTAATGGGGCAGGTTTCGCGCGTCTCTCTGGACAGAATGTTGTTTACATCCCATCCCAGATGATGTCCTACACCATGCGCACTGGGGAAACGAAACAGTAGGTACACCAGGCAGCCCTTTGAAACACAACGGGTGCAGTAGCGAGGCAGAGAGAGGGTTTATACATTCAGGTGAGGGGAGTGAGATCCCACAAGGAAGGGACGTCACAAGGACTCAACTGCTGGAATTGAAAAGTAGCCTCAACTCCACTGATGGCAAAATAGCCCACTTTATGAGGCTAGATAGACTACATGAAAGAACACATCGATAAAAAGGGGGTAACAACTGGCATGCCACTGCCACCCAGATTTCTACTTTCTTTATTTCTTGTTATATGAGAATCGGATTTCTGGAGGTAAACATTATTTGGCACCGCATGTTTCCAACTTTACTGTCCATTGGTAAACATGAGATAACAATAAGACTGGTAAACAGGGCCACTGTGTGCGTGTGTTGATGTATGTGAGAGGAGATAGGAGATTCAAAATATGTATGAGGAAGTGGCAGAAAAGGAATAGAATTTCTTGCCTTTTTCTTTAAGAACATAGATCTTCAAAGCCTTTTATTCATCAAAAGGCCAAGAAAGTACCAGAAAACCCATGGACGCTTTAGCAAACGTGTGTATTTAAAATAGCTTGTTTTTTCACAACATGCAGACGGAGTTGGATTAATTTTAGTTCAGTGTATGCACAAGGTTAATATACGTTTTCTTAGTTTAAACTAAGTCGTGCAAGTCAGGGAGTACATTTATGTAACTTTTGGGCATAAGTCAGAAAGAGCCGATGTACCACCAAAGTGACCTCCTAAATACAGCAAGAATCCTCCCCCTTGTGGTGAAGAAATACTCAAGCCTAAATCCATTTCACGCAATTGATTTATTCCATAAGCAAGTTGTGAGTCAAACGCCCGACGCGTTTCGGTGCAGCTGCACCTTGGGTACGGGTCGAGGGAATGTGTTAAGGACTATGAAGACCCTTGAAACAGGGGTGAATACCATTGGGGTAGCAGGGGAGGAGTTGGTTGGAGAAAGTCTAACTCTTGACTGTACTAGTGGTAGTAATTTTAAACCCACATCTAAATTTATGCCTCAAATCCATAACGAAGCGATTGAAATTTTCGAAAAAAAGAGTTAAAAATAGAGTTTAGAAAACTAGAAATAATGTCAAGCAAGAAACACAGCAATCTCACCCTAAAACAACAGAAAGCAGTGAAAGAGCTGCAAGATAACAATCAAATTATTATTAAAAAATCAGATAAGGGTGGCAATGTTGTGGTTTGGCCCAAACAAATGTACCTAGAGGAAGGCAAAAGACAACTGAATAACAAGAATTATTCTGTGACAAGTAGAAAATGTTATGAGAGAAGCAATGACATGTATAGAACACAATTGAAAGAGTGGAGAAATGAAAAATTGTTATCTGAAGATGAATACAAGTATCTGTATTGTGAATTTCCTAAATTGGCCACAATGTATCTTTTACCAAAGATCCATAAGAACAAGTCAAATCCACCTGGACGACCTATTGTATCCTCCATAGGAAGCATGTATGAGAATACTTCCAAATATATTGATTATTTTTTACGCCCATACGTCCAAACTCTCCCCTCGTATATTCAAGATACAGGGGACTTTTTGAGACTAATAGAGTGATCTGGGATCCTGGTATGTTGTTAATGACACTAGATGTCAATAGGCTCTATACCTGCATACCGCATTCTATGGGTATGGAGGCTAGTAGACAGTATCTAGAAAAACGTGATTTATCATATTATAAACATACAGAGATGATTTTAACTATGATGCACACATGTTTGGCAAATAACTACTTTGTGTTTGACCACGTGATCTACTGCCAGGCCCAGGGTACTGCGATGGGGACCTGCTTCGCTCCCAGTTATGCGGGGTTGTACCTCGGATGGTGGGAGGAGCAGGTGGTGAGTAACATCGAAGCCTTTAACCGGCATGTAGTACTCTGGGCCAGATATATTGATGACGTTTTCTGTATTTGGAAGGGAACTAAGCAAGAAGTAATACTGTTTGTTGATACACTTAACGTAAACCAGTGTAATTTTACATTCACAAGCACTAAACAAGAAAAAACAATTGAATTTCTAGATGTGGAAGTTACAGTGAACAATAATAAACTGGAGAGTAGACTGTTTTGCAAAGCTACCGCAGGAAACAGTTTATTACATGCAAAGAGCTGTCATCCTTTAAACTTGGTACAGAGCTCGCTGTGTGTTGGGCAAGATGGCTGCCGAGAGTCCATAGGGGAAAGTCGCTTTTTCCTTCCTCTCCTCAGAATATAGTATTATCCCATAACTGTGCTAGGAGATCTCTTGTCTTTTCGACCCACATAGCGAACCATGTTCTGCACTTGGTAGCTGTTGATCAAGCGATTTTATGAGCTATGAGGCATGGGACGGCGTTTATGGATGCAGTCGAATATCCTGAGCTTAACGAATTTAACGGCGCTCCTTCCTAAGCACCGTACTGCGAGCCAGCTGACCGTAACTATTATCTGGGCCTCCATCACTCAGCGCAAAATAAGGAAAAATAAGAAAATGGCTTCCAAAACTCTGCAAGCTGCAAGGGGGCTAAGGGACCCCGGAGTAGAAGAGAAAGACTACCTGAACGACAGTCCGGGACATAGCGATCCCGATCCCGGTGCTCCTGCAGACAATTCGAGAGCAAAGACTCGCCTGAAAGCCCAGGCGCAGAAGGACAGTGGGAAAAATATTCGAGCAGAGAGATATGAGAAGGTTTCTAGGAGTGTCCCAAGAAAAGAAAAAGAATCTAAGAAAGCGAAGGTTTTGCCAATTAAGAAGATTATTAAGGATCGTGCAGCTGACACGGCGACAGGATTGCCTGGGCTCGAAGGGAGAGATGGAAGAGATGCAGTTCTTCGCCAGCCTACCTTGAGGGAAGTTTTTTCCGCCACAGCGACGACAGCATCGGCCACCCGAGGGCTGCTTCAGGATCGAGAGAAGGCACCCCCCTCTCTCAACGATGTTGCCGGAAAGGACGCCACTAGCAACGTAGCCTCACGCATGCGGAGTGAGAGGACGAGCGGTGAGCTGACTGGGCCAGACTGTGCGCTGGGAGCCCGGAGCAACAACGCAAAGCGGATTACAGCCGGGGACGTGGCCCCTGAGAACACAGCAGCACCAGATTCACTGCAGCACGAGAAGGACGCCGACACTGATACTGACCCCCTTAGCGTTCCTAGGAAAACCCAGGTACAGACACAGTCATGGGGGGGGGGCAAGAATAAGAGTTTACACTTGGTACCTGCTGAGAATGTAGAAAATGATACTGACCTACTTTGTGAAATTGCAGAACCTGAGCCTGAGCTCAAAACTGGGACTAAATCAGACATACAGCCCACTACTATGGGAGAACCAGGTGACAGGCAATGCTCAGCCGAACCCTTAACTGAAACTGCTCAAGCTATTACTAATGGCAAACAAATACTACAACCCTTAAAAACAGTGCAGGGTGTAGTTATTCCAGGCTCGCCAACTGATGATTGTTTCTATTCAGTTGATGACGACGAGGAGGAGGAACAGGCGGGCAAAAATAAGGGTAAGGGCAAAGGTTCTTCCCATATGGACTTAAATATAGACTCAGCCTCGGGATTAAGCGATAGATCTGACTCATATTTGGATTCAGATTCAGCTTCAGGGTCATCCTCATCCTCATTGTCTCCAGGACACCAGCACAGAAAATCTGAGATTGAAATCGAGACCTCAGAAGTAGAATTAAAAAGAGCAATGGGGAGTAGAGACCTCAGAGGCCGTAGGTCGAAGAGCGTTAGAACGAGGTCGCATGGAAAAGTACATGACCCAGCACAGAATTTAGCGAGCCCTACGCAGCGGGAGGTGGCTAAGAAGCTGGACTGGGATTATTCAGCCACATCGCATATTTATCAAGAGGGAACCGTATACCCTCAACCCCAGCAACCCCAGCAACCTTCTCAACATGGTTATCCGGAGCAATCAGTGACTCAGGATTCCAGTTCTAATTTTGATTTGCTACTTGGAACATTAAAACAAATGCAGAGCGAAGCAAGGCTAATAAAAAAATAGAAGGATCCCTGCGCAAAGTGAATAAACTATATGCAGATATGGCTGGAAGAGTCACAGAGGTAGAGGAAAGGACTGGGAAGCTAGAGGATTTAGTCGCCAAGCTTCAGGAAGATAAATGTCTACAGGAGAAAACAGCAACAGATGTTCTTTGGAAGCTTGAGGAGTTTGAGAATAGACAAAGGCGGAACAATATAAGGCTTCTTGGTGTGGAGGAAGGCAAAGAGGGTCAAGACGTCCGAGCCTTTGTGGTGGACCTGTTTAGAGGGGCATTTCCCGAAATTACTAAATGGAGCTGGGAAAATGAAATTCAGCGGGCCCATCGTTTCCCTCTAAACCAGAGAAGAGGAGATACAGAAGGCAACCCAAGGGCGATCCTTGTCTACGTTGGTAATTTTCTGGCGAAAGAAGAGATTATGAGTAAGGCAAAGCCAGCGACCAAGAGATCTTATAAAGACATACACTTCTTCGCTCGGCCAGACTTTTGTCACACTACCGTCGAAAGAAGATGGCGGATGAGACAATTAATAACTCCTTTTCAAAATGCAGGCTGTGAAGCGTATTTGATGTTCCCGTCCCGTCTAAAAGTAATAGCTAATGGGCAATACAGGGTGTTCTCTTCTGAGATACTTGCTCAGGAATACCTGGTGGAATTGAAGGATAAAAGGGGTCAGAAGAGTCAAGTAACTACTTCAGACACAATTTGATCAAGATGATGAATATGATGAATAATAGGAATGTTCACAATTTAATCTATTTGGCAAGTACAAGTACAAGAAGGATAGTATTGAGGGAGTATAGTGGTAGCACACGGGATAAAAGTAGGAAAGACAGGGCAGTAGGCGTGTGGGGGGAGGAGGAGATGGACATCCCAGGGTTAAGGTAGCCATATATAGGTCAACCTTGACCTATTTGCCAGTAAGGGGGGGTGGGTTTGCAGGGTGGGGGGGGGAGACTGGGTGGGGGGGGAGGTGGGGGGAAGGGGGACAGGGCACGACAAACTAAGAATCGCACAACTGAAGATAAGCAATTAAGAGAAGGATTAGCATTGCTTTGTATTTTAGGAACACAGGGAAAGCTAGTTGCACGGAAATCAGAAAATAACACTGGTAGTAAGGTAGCGATATTTCTGAAGCAAAGTCCCTATGATTTCTGTTCTTTTCTGCTTTTTTTTTGAGAATATTGGCTTTACTTGAGATATAATGGTGATTAGAATAGCGACGTGGAACGTCAGTGGTTTGAATGACCGCCAGAAAAGACAAAAAAATCGCCGTGTCATTAAAACAAATGAATGCCGACTTTATATTCATTCAAGAAACACATATTATGGCCTCAAAGGTATATCTTTTGGACCAATTAGGCTTCCAAGTATTAGCATATTCAAAGCAAGGTTCTAAACTTAGAGGGGTCGCAATATTATCAAAGAGTAGAAATTTGAATATTAGAAGAAAACTAGAAGACCAATGGGGGAGGTGGGCATTAATTGAATGCTTTATTGAGGGAGAGTGGTATACCCTCGGGGTCATCTATGGGTCAACGGAGGATGATCTAGAGAGTTTTAAATTCTTAGATGCAGAACTATCCTCCTGGTCACCTCAGATTATACTAGGAGGAGACTTTAACATAAATGGTGCAGATGGCTTAGGCGTAGAGACAGGATCATACGGGAGGTATCAGGGAAGAAAGAAAAGAGTATATCGAGCACTAGGAGAGCTTGTGAGGAACAATATGTTGTCAGATATTTGGGGGAAGTTAAAAAAAGGAGATAGTGGATTTACGTACTATTCTGCCCCTCACCAGGTCTGTGTAAGATTAGATTATTTTTTTGCTTCGAACTCAATGATCTCCTATGTAAAGATAGAAAGACTTCCCCGCATATTTAGTGATCATAACCCTTTGATTATGAGCCTAAATAGCCCCATTCGATCTAGGAAAGCTAGAATATGGACATTTGAGCGTGGGCTTCTCCAAGACTAAAAATATATTCAGCATATGACTCGTTGGATTAAGGAGTTCTTTGAAAATAATAGAGATAGCGCAGAGACAGGAATAGTCTGGGATGCTTTCAAGGCGGGGATACGTGGGGAAACCTTAAGTTTCAATACTTTTAAACGTAAACAGGAGCAATCTAGAATAGGAGAGCTAACTGGGGCAGTCTTGGAGGCGGAGGAAGAATTACAATACTGCGTCTTAGCAGGGGCTCCCTTAGACCAGGCCCTTTTAAAAGTAACAAAGGCAAAAATGGATGTTAATTTGTGTACAAGTCAAGATGAAATAAGAGAGGTATTTAGGAAATTTTATACCTCGCTCTATGATGAGCAAAATGGTTACGATCTGGATGAGATGGGGATGTACTTGGAAGATATCCCGGTGGTGCGAATGGCAGAGGAAGAAGCAGAGGGGCTGGAAGATCCATTGGATTTACAAGAGATTAAAAATGCTATAGCGAATCTCCCCTCGGGTAAAGCGTCAGGCCCCGATCAAATACCAATCGAATTTTATAAAATATTCTGGGATGCTCTTTCTCAAGACCTCGCTATAATGATACAGAAAGCACAATCTGGGGTCTCTGTACCAGAGTCATGGGGTGGCGCTGAAATAGTGGTAATTTTGAAGAAAGGAAAACCTCCCACTATGCCGACATCATATAGGCCAATCACGCACATGAATACTGACGCAAATTTTTTTTCTAAAATACTAGCTACAAGGTTTGCCCAAATAATTGGCTCCCTTGTGAGTATTAACCAGCATGGATTTATTCCGGGGAGGGGTACTACTCACCATACCCGTAAGGTCATTACACTTTTTGATGCCATGGAGGTTTTAGGAGACCCGATGGCCGTAATGTTATTAGATGCAGAAAAAGCATTCGATCGGGTCTCCTGGAACTATTTGTGGTACATCTTGAGAAGAGTAGGGTTCAAAGATGGTTACATTAAGGCAATCCAAGCGCTATACAGAGCTCCAAGCGCTATAATCCGGATTAACTCAGGCTTAACTAAGTCTTTTCAAATTAAGAGAGGCACCAGGCAAGGCTGCCCTTGCTCTCCGCTTTTATTTGCGATGTATATTGACCCCCTGGTTCGAAGACTAGAGAGCTGTGATATGATCTGCCCAGTATGCACGCCCATGGGATATAGCAAGGTCCTCGCATATGCCGATGACGTGGCAGTGATTACATCTAATCCCACAGAAGCTATAGCGCAGGTTGAAATTGAGGCCATCAGATTTGGACAAATATCGGGCTACAAAATGAATGCCAATAAGACTCAGATAATTAAGAACAAGTATGTAGACTGCCTTGACTATCGGGTGGTGCAGGATGCGGAGTATTTGGGGGTAACTATCTCTTCCGACTTAGATACGTTGGTAGAGAAAAATACGACACCAGTCTTTCTTAAGGCAAGAAAGGATCTAGATAGGCTCGAGAATCTTCATCTTTCCATTGTGGGGCGCACTAATATTATAAAGATGTTGATTTTACCTAAGTTTTTATATCTCTTCAGGGCAATACCATTATTATTTGAAACAAAATGGTTTAAGGAATGTGAATATATGATTAATAGATTTATCTGGGCAAAGGGAAAGACAAGGAGAGCTCTTAGGTTCATGGCACTGCCTCGTGATAGGGGAGGTTGGTCCTTTCCGGACCTAAAACTATACTATTGGGCAGCGGCCCTACAAAATATGCTGGGCCTGATAGGAGGGGCAGAGGTCGAAGGACAGGATAAGTTTGGCACGTTGGCAATTCACGGCTTAGTCATGGGGGTAGAAGCTGAGAACTTATTCTTAAAACAAACCGATTTTTGTTACTTTAAAAGGACGCGATTTAAGACGGTTTTAGCAGCTTATAATATATGGAAAGCATTCTCAAAAAGTTTTGGTTTAGGGAAATATAATGCATACACTAGAATGAGCGCGAACCCTACTTTCCCAGTAGATATTTTTGCAGGTTGGGTTTTTGGAGAATGGGGAAGAAAGGGGATAAGGATGCTGGGAGACATTAGGACCACACAAGGGGTCTCGCAATTCTCCGAGCTACAGGCAAACTATGGAATTGAGACAAGACATTTTTTTAAGTTTTTGCAAATAAGAAGTTATATAGAAACAAAGCGGGGGGGTCCAGCCGGGTTTTTGAAGGATTCCAATTATGGATTTAGTACAAGCTGGGTCAGACTGCACGATTCGGAGGTTTTACTCAGAGTTGATAAAGGCTAAACAAGACGATAAGGATAGAATGGCGCAGAAATGGGGGAGGAAGTTGGATATAGTAGAAGAGTGTTTTCATGTGTCACTAGAGTTGGGACAGAGTATTTTATGTTCGGCACCCCTACAGGCGCAGCACTACAAAACTATTTACCATCTTTATTACACTCCTGCGAGAATTGCTCAGTGGGGAGGAATCTCGGGAATTAGATGTCCGAGATGCGGAAGCTCAGACGCTGATTTGACTCACATGCTTGCAACATGTATCCATTTGCAATCTACTCAAAAGAATATCGAGGAATTTCTATCTAGAGTTTTAGCTGTAGAAATAATCTTGTCTCCATCGATAATCCTCCTTGGGGTTAACCATAATGACATACACATGAAGGGGGGATACTTTATATTTGTTGCCATGGCAGTATTAAGACTATGTATAACTTCAGCCTGGCTAGATCCTATACCCCCATTGTACCATCAATGGTTTGCTCGATTATTGGCAATATATAATTTAGAGAACGCTATATTTGCTAGAAAGGGGAAAAGAGGGAGAAAATAAGGAAGAAAAATTTGGGATCCAATGAAGAAATGGAAAGAGGATCCTATCTGACTCCCTATTGAAGCTTTGAAGTAATAAGAGTATTTTATAGAGACATTGTGTATGGCAACAATATTTTTCCTGTTTACTGCTTTGTATATTATTTCATTTCAAATGTGTTGTGCCCTGTTTATATTTATCAGAAACTCATAAATAAAATAAAAAAATAAAAAATAAAAAAATAAACTTGGTACAGAGTATTCCATATGGTGAGCTCCTTCGAGCTAAGAGAAATTGTAGCTCGGAGGTAGCATTTAAGGAAGAATCACTAATCATGCAGAACAGGTTTCCACAGAGAGGTTATTCAGAAAAGGTCCGAGCAGATACATTAAAAGTAGTAAAAAAAGATACAGTTCAAGAGGAACCTATCAGGTTCATAAAGTCCTACAGTAATCAGTTTTGGGAAATGAGAAAATGCCTTAAAAAACATTGGCATGTGCTTAACACGGATGAAACCTTGAAGAAACATGTAGGAGGAAATCCGAACATTACATTTAGGAAATGTAGGGCACTCAATGATCTACTTTGTAGCAGTACATTACCAACTGAAACAGTGTTGAGTCCCATTAAGGTTTTTTTTGTCTGCGGCTCTTGTAAAGCTTGTAAGACAAGTGTGAACCGCAAGGAAATCAAATTGTCTAAAATACAAAAACCCTTTAAAATTGAAAAACATTTGACATGTAAATCGGACTATTGTGTGTATGCGCTGAGTTGCCACTGCTCCTTGACATAGCACAGTTCACCCCGCTAAACGACGCATCCTGGAACATTTGCGTGCTATCAAAATGAAGATAGAAGCTATCCAGTTGCGACACATTGTAAAGAGTTCCACAGTAAAAATAGTGGTCTCCTTCTGTTTTGTGCCTTGGATAGAATTCCCGTTGCTTGATGATGACACGTTTGACCGGATTCTTAGTGCAGAGGTAACTGTTGATAATTCTTCGTAATTTTCTTCGTTTTTTTTGCCGTTTGGGACGCATTAGCGACATTAGACCACTAAATGATTCCACGCAGGGAATATCATGGATGTACGAGACTGGTGGAACGTGATATTCTACATTACTTGTCAATTTGTGAACTATGTAACGCATTTATGTGTCCATATATCACTGTATGATGCCCGGCTTAATGATTTGTGTAATTCAAGAAAAACAAATTTAAAAGGAAAAAATTGACAGAATTCTCGTTACAGAAAGAGGAGGTAACAGGATAAGGGAACTTAGACGCTTGGAGTCTAGGATGATTATCACATTTGGGACAACGTATCCGATAGGATTAAATAAAGACGAGGAATTATCAGTCCATTTGGGATAAGGTTTCATGTAATATGGTGTCTGTAATTATGTCCATCTCTAGAAATGAAATGATTCTCTTGCCATGTTTGTTTTTTAAGAGTCACATTGTGTTAATTGCACTTTTTTATATTTTACTGTAGGAGACGATGATATCGGCTTGTTGGAAGGAGAAATACAAAAGAGCCACGAATATCTTATATAGGATCATGAATGCTGTTTAATTTATTTGATTTGTTTTTTTTATTATGGGTAACACAATGTTAAATGGATCTAATCTTGTTGCTTAACAGGTATACCCACCGGGGTGTAATTGAAATTATACAAATAGGAATAAGTAATAAGGTATTTCTTTATTTGAATATTGGCCCACTGGGGCAGAATTGTTGTTTAGTGCTAAAAAAAAATCTGTGTTACTATTTGAACAAAGTTGTAATCACAGTATTTCTGTATCCAGAAAATAATCAGTGAAATATTGTTTGATTTTCACCATTACAAAATAGCCGCTGTTTTTCACCTTTAAAATTGCAGCATTTGGGATAGGTAGTCCTACACTTATGTTTATTGAGCACTATATGTAATTACGATTTACAAACGTTCCCTCGACCAAGGTGCGACTGCACCAAAACGCGCCGGGCGTTTGACTCACAACTTGCTTATGGAATAAATCAATTGTGTGAAATGGATTTGGGCTTGAGTATTTCTTCACCACAAAGGAAAGGATTCTTGATAGATATATATATATATATATTACCTACTGGCGGTCGCCAGTAGGTAGTTATAGTTAGGACCCTGTTTCCATAGGAAATCCGCAACATTCTATTTTGAATAACTTTGGCGCCGGTCGACGAATCCTCGCGAATTTCTCAAAATAGGTGGGGCGCTACGCTCCGCTCCTACCCTGAAAGTCTCGGGGGGATTCGTCAAGCGGGGGCTGAGATAAAAGGGGGGTCCCAAAACGCGTTTTTCCCATGCATTTTTCCATAGGACCTTTAGACAGGGCTACAGCCCGAACGGCTGAACAGAATTACTAGAAATTTGGCAGAGAG
Organism: Triturus cristatus; assembly: GCF_964204655.1. Taxonomy (NCBI): domain Eukaryota; kingdom Metazoa; phylum Chordata; class Amphibia; order Caudata; family Salamandridae; genus Triturus; species Triturus cristatus. The sequence continues at coordinate 503,053,931 of NC_140585.1, forward strand.
GTAGTCCTCAGGTCAAGGAAGTGCCTTTTGTAGGTTTGGTGTAAATCTGTTCAGTAGATTCTGAGAAAATAGCCTTTAAATCAATATATATATCTGAGCCAGCTTACGGTACGCTTACCGTAAGCTTACCGTACGCGTACGGTGGCGTGCGCGAGCGCGATTCTGATTGGCTGTTACATCTAAGTAAACATTCGAATCGGTCGAAACCAGGAAGCGGCGGCCGCCATTTTCTCTCTCGCACTCTGAGGGGGGGGCTGTAAACAAAGGCAAAAAACATATAAAGGGGCTGTTTAGACAGACCCCATGCACATAGCCATGTTAGTTGAGTCCTCAAAGATCCCCCAAGGCCAAAAACGTTTTTTTTTTTTTTTTGAAAATTTCGCCGATTACGCTTACCGTACGCGTACGGTGCGCTTACGCTAAAAATTTTAATAAAAAAAAAAACACTCTGTGCATGGCATATTATTGTCATCACTTACAAATTAAATTTAACAGATTACCTATCACAAGGAAGCGCATAATATGTCCTCCATGTGCGCACGGTGCGTAACGTGGGCACGCGGTGCGCGTAGCGCACTGCGTGCCCACCTTGCGTGTACGGCACTAACTGCGTAAAGTGGGCGCGCGGTATGGCGTAAAGTAACTTAGCATTTAAAAAAACGTACAAATTCACTGAAAAAACCATAGGTTTCACACACGTTATAGTTAGGAATTAGCATTTAAAAAACCTTGCAAATTCACTGAAAAAACCATAGGTTTCAGACATGTTATAGTTAGCGGAAATTTTACTGATAAAAAACCAATGAAATTCCCCCGTTATAGTTAGTGCAGGCAACTATAACTCACGCGACCGCAATCTTCTGCTGATGACATATGTGTCTTTATGAAAAAAAAATATTTGTAATATATGTATAGCTAAAAATTTATGGAAGAAGACATGGGCAAATAAGTGTCTAAATACAGTATTAGCATCAGCAGAGGATTGCGGTCGCGTGAGTTATAGTTGCCTGCACTAACTATAACGGGGGAATTTCATTGGTTTTTTATCAGTAAAATTTCCGCTAACTATAACATGTCTGAAACCTATGGTTTTTTCAGTGAATATATATATATATATATCAATCAAACATTTATAAAGTGCGGCACCTCACCGGTGAGGGTCTCGAGCAGCTGTGGACATTTAGGCTGCTGCATGGTGAGATGTTCAGTCGAACGGCCATGTCTTGAATTCCCTCTTGAAAAGCTGGAGTGAGGGTGAGGTTCTTAGGTGGAGGGAAGGGCTGTTTCAAGCCTTGGCCGCAAGGTGCAAGAAGGAGAGTCCTCTGCCCTTGGTTTGGTAAATCCGAAGGGGTGTCTGCGAGGGCGATGGAGGCAGATTGAAGGATGTGTGGTTGCTGGAAGGTCAGGTGTTTGTTGAAGTATGCTGGTCTTTTGTTTTGTAGGACCTTATAGGCATTGGTCAGCATACTGAACTGGTATCTCTTCTGGATCAGGAGCCAGTGGAGTTTCCTGAGGTGGGGCATTCTGGAGAGGTCAAATATGAGTCTTGCTGCAGAGTTTTGATCGGTCTGTAGTCTTTTCAGGAGCCGTTTGGGGATTCCTATGTGGAGTGTATTTCCGTAGGCCAGTCTACTGGTCACGAAAGCCTGCATGACGGTAATTGTGGTCTTGACTTGAAGCCAGCTAAAGATCTTGAGGAGCAAACGGGGTATGTGAAAGCAGGCGGATGAGACTGTGTTGACTTGTTTCTTCATTGAAAGCTGGCTGTCAAGGATGATGCTTATATTGCAGGCGTGGTCTGTTGGGGCAGGGGAGGTCCGAGTTCTGTGTGCTGCCATGCATCGTTCCAAGGCAAGGTATGGTTTCCAAAAATTAGGATTTTCGTCTCGTCTATGTTGAGTTTGAGACAGGTGACTTTCATCCAATCCGCTATGTACCTTATGCAACTGTGAATGTTAGCTATGGTGGTGGAGGGGTCGTCGGAAAGTGAGGATGAGCTGGGTGTCGTCAGCGCAAGAGATGATATTGAGTCCATGCGTCCTGACGGTGTCAGCCAGCGGGGTCATGTAGGTGTTAAAGAGTGTGGGGCTGAGGGACACTCCTTGGGGGACTCTCCAGATGATTTTCTTGGACTCCAAGGTGAACGGTGGGAGCCAGAAACTCTGGGTTCTACTAGTGAGGTGAGAGGCGATATATTTGAGGGCTGCTTCTTTCATCCTAATGAGGTGAAGTCTGTTGATCAGGGCGTGATGGGAGACTGTGTTGAACACTGGTGACAAGTCCAGGAGGAAGAGGTCTGTAGTTCTTACGCAGTCGAGGAGTGCCCTGATGTCGTTGTTGGCTAAGATCAGGGCTGTCTCGGATCTGTGGTTGGCACGAAATCCTGACTGAGAGGGGTCCATGAGGTCATGGTGTTCTAGGTGTCGAGTGAGTTGCTTGTTGACTGCTTTCTCAAGGACTTTTGCAGGAAAGGGGAATAGAGAATTGGGCCGGTAATGCTCAGGTTCTACTGGGTCAGGGGATGGCTTCTTTAGGGGGGTTTCACTTGAGCGGGTTTACAGCCCTCTGCTATGATGGAAGTCTCCAGGACTTTCCTGAATTTGTCAACGATAGTCTTGATTCCCAAGTTGAAGACGTGGTGGGGGCAAGACTCTGTGGGTGCTCCCAAGTGCACAGAGTTGATAATGGCTATAGTGTCTTGAGTGGTGAGGAGGTCCCTGTGGGTGAACTGATGTTCGGAGTTTGAGTTTGTGGGGGGCCAACTGGTTGATGGGGTTGTTGGCAAGGGGTTGGCGTTCAAAATATTTATAGATGGCCGATAACGTGTCAGCAAGGTTGTTGCACAGTTCCTGGGAGTGAGTGAGGTCGTTCTCGACGGCTGCTGGGTTGGAGTAATCCTTTACGATGGTAAAGAGTTTGTTGTTTCAGTTCAATGCGATCTGCCAGGGCATTCTTCTTGGGTTTCTCTCAGGAGGCAGTGGTACTGGTTTAGTGCCGTCCTGAAGACAGTGTGGTCTTCTGACAGTTTGCTTATGAGCCACTTTATTTCTAGTCGCCGGCAGTTGCATTTTGTGGCTTGCAGTTCCTCGGTGAAAGAGATGGCTCTTTTGGTTAGTCCTCTAACGATTCTGTCAGCTCCTCCTGTGATCCACTGGGAGAGGTTTTTTGCTGCTTGATCGGTCAGGTGTCGAGTCTGGGATGTGGGAGCAAAAAGTGTTGTTCTACAGTTCTTCTGATATCTCTTTTCAGGCTACGCACATGGATCTGAGGGCTGCAATGCATGCGTTGGTGGGCCCTGCGATGGTGAAATGGATGCTGTAGTGGTCGGTCCAGATTTGTTGTGCAGTGTGGGTGTAATTTGACTCTGTCGCTGGAGGTGAAGATGGGGTTGAGCATGTGTCCTGCGATGTCGGTGGGGTTTGTAACCAGTTACCCCAGGCTGATGTTGCTCAAACTTTCCAAGAGGTCGGTGGTGTGAGCGTAGATTGGGTCATCGAGGTGAAAGTTGAGGCCCCCTAGGAAGATGTAGTGCTTGGAGTCAATGGCGATCAGGGTAATGAGGTCTGGGATGGCACTGCAGAAGCAGGGGAGCCGTCCAGGTGGTTTGTAGGCAAGGGTGCCCCTTATGGTTCTTTTTCCATCTGTGTATAGTTGGAAGTTGAGGTGTTCCATCAGTGGGGTTGAGTTGTCTGGGGATGTCGCGCAGTGGATGGTGTCCTTGTAGATGACGGCAATTCCACCTCTGTGTGTTAGTTTGGTCTTAGTGAGTAATTATGTAGTCTCCAAGAATGGCGGTTGCAGTGTCCGGTGCAGAGGGAGGGTTCAGCCAGGTCTCCTTGAGGAAGACAACATCCAGAGTGAGGTATATTATTGTGTCCCAGATTTCTGTGGCGTGTTTGACGAGAGATCGTGCGTTGAGCAAAATGCACTGAAGTTTTGTCGGGGTAATCCCGGTCTGCATGGTGTTTGTGTTGTCTCTGGTGCCGTTGGTTGCTTCGGTGCTGAAGGTAAGGCAGCAGTGTTGGCAGGAGAATGGTGCTCTGGTGGTGGGGACCTGCAGCAGCAGTGGTTGTTGGCCCATCCGGAGTCCAGGATTTGGAGGTCTGCGGATGTGTAGGTACATAGGAGGAAGAGCCAGAGTACATGGTGCTAAGCACGGTTCAGAAATGGTCTAGGCGCAGACGGGCTTGCCTTAGGCACACCGGTGGCGCAGCTGTGCAGCGGCATGCATAAATCGAGGTGGGAGGGGCTGTCGGGGAGGCAGGAGGGCAAGTGGCAGGAGAATCAGTAAAGGGGTGTCAGCACAAAGAAATCAAGACAACAGTTTTAAATTAAAAATAAACCGTGATCACAACAGTGAGTACAACATTTAAGACACTTTTGGCTAACAAAATACACTGGCTGTGGAAAACAAATAAGTGGCTAAAGCAAGGAGGAGATTCCTACAGTGGTACTGAACCTGCAGGCTCATGGATCGTGTTAAGGTTGCCTGGCCTGTAGTGCAAGTCGGCAGAACAGCGGCGGTTGGGAGAAGTGGGCTAGACCAGTGAGGTCAGGACTAGAATTCCCTTATTAGACTTCAACAATCAGCAAAAAGTATCAACACAGGGATTAATAGAGGCGTATGTTGGACTTTACCGAAAGATATAAATCCAGAGGTACTTGGGGTTGACTACAACTTTGTTATATCACAAAAGACAAAGCACCACTTCCAGGTAATGCTGCTCACCAAAGATGCTGCATGGAGATTTTGTTGTTGTTGAGTTACCATAAATGCTGTAATAAGAGAATTCTGTTTGTTGTACGTTTTAGGAGTCATTTGCACGGTTGTGCAATCAGCAACGTTTCTGTTTCTTAAAAGCCAATCACAGTGCATGTGTGAGTCACAATCACTCACTGACCCTGCTCATTTATGTTATAAACCTGTTCTGACTAAGAAATGGCAACTTTTCAATCACTCCATAACTTTAGTAAATTACAACAGAGGACACTGCCCTGATGTGACTGCCTGGCACTACTTACATGGCAATAATATTGCTGCCTGTACTTCAGATGTCCTAATGTGACACCTATGAGCCCAATCTCGGTTTCTTTTTCAGTGCACTGCTTTAACATTGTATCCTGCTAAAATCAACTGCTGAAGAGGATATCTTTTTCAGGCAGCTCAAAGCTGTTCAAAACTGTTTCAAGCATGCTAGGGTCTTCAGTATAACAAACGAGCATTGGTAGAGCCAGTAGGTCTCAATAATCCAAGAACTATTGATGTTGGCAATGTTATTGTTTTTTAGCCATGTGTTATTGGCTTTACTTGTCAAGACGGGTATAAAAACTTTAACTTGAATGTCTAAAGAAGGCAGCTCGTAAGACGAGAGGGGCCTCAGGCAGACTAAAACCAAACTTCACATGTGCTCTTATCATAGCCCAGATAGAGCAGTCGGCTTCAAGAGATTGTTGTAGTGAATGCTTATACACTCGGCAGTGCTTTTTGACAGTGCCCGGAGTAGCTTCTTGGCGCAGGAGATGGCTAAATGAATGAAACGTAATATACATCTCCATATATAATACAGCTGGACCACTTATAACGAATAGTTAGTAACCGAGTTTGGTTCAGTTTATTTTTCTTACAGTCCATGTAGTGCTAGCTTGTTTTTTGTTTCTCATTTCCTGGTATTAATCTGAGATAATCTCTGTTTAAACTCATTTTCTCAATATGGGGAAACGCAAACCTAACCCTGCACCCAAACTGGGTTGATTGGATCATCCAGTAGGAGGGGACGAGGGGGTGGAATGGGCAAGTTGGGCAAGGAACCCTTGCGCCTGGAGGGGTGAGAAACACACAAGAAATAAGAAGTGACTCAGACACTGGGCATAGAGGACTAGCTGGGAATGGGGATGGAAATACTCTAAACCTACCCCCTGACTGCACTCCTTATAAAGTAGTTTGGACAGGCGTTCCTTATCTTCCCACAGGTCAACAAGAAAGCTGCTCGAGCCTCATAAGTAAGGCAGCAAACTGCTCAATGAGAATTCCATCCCCCTTTAATAGGCCCAATGTTATTATTATGGCTAGGAGGGTGGGCTGGAAAGGCCCCACAACCAAACATCTAGAAGGGGATTGCGTTGTACTTAATTTCAACCACGCAAGGTGCGCATCCTTTGCTTTGAAGCATGTTACAGCTTCATTAAACGAGCAAATAAAGGTTTGTCCTTTGTTTTTTTTCTATCCCCCTCAACGGGAGATAAGTGGGTGGCAACAGGCCCCGGGATTGGGCCCAAAAAGACACCTTCCCTTCATTGTTCATTTATCCATCTGAACCGCTTTGATGTTCTCTCAGGCCTAACAGAGATTGATTGACTGCCTGCTCATTCAGGCAGTCTAGAAGATCGGAAAAGGTCCTGCCTAAGGTCCAATGTTTCAGGGAGAAACTTAAGAAAAGATGTCAGTGGGAGTAGGCAATTAATACATTTATCTGGTCTCTCGCTGTCAAATGCCAATACCCCCAGCATTGATCTAAAGTCTCCTGAACTTCTCATTTGGGATTTAAATCCTGATTCCTACACAAATAAGGGGGGGGGGTGGGGGAGAGGCTTGTGGTGCTTTGACAATGCCCGCCTTACTTCCAAAGTATCCAACTAGGATGAGCACGCCAAGCCAGGACCCGGTTACCCCCGTGTAAAATCATATCATGGAACATTGCAGGAATACGCACAAAATTATCAAATGAGGATTGGGTGTCTTATATTAAGGATTTTGACATTATTTGTCGGCAAGAGACATGGTACCAAGCTGATATTATGTTGGATGGGTACTGTTCTTTTAATGTCAATACAACACCTTCACTAGCTGGGAGGGTGAAAGGTGGTCTTGTGATTTTGATTTCAGCCAAATATGGGCATATACAAACACAGGTTGTGAAAAACACTCCCAGGTACCAGTTAGTCCTCATCTCCAATTTAATTGGGGTTAAGTTACTGTTAATAAACTGGTATTATAACACCTTTGACCAGAATAGCAGTCATGTGATCGAGGACCTACAGGTGCAGATTAATAATATCGCAGGGAAATGGCAGCCCCTATGCTTCCTGTGGGTGGGTTACTTTAACTATACTATTTGTCCGTTGAGCAAATCAGGAGTTTGTGGGTTGCTAGACACAGATGGGCAGCCACAGCCACATTTCATTCATACTGTGCAGGGTGAGGCATTGAATTCTATTATAATGGCTAATGATCTAGGCCTCATCAACACTAACACCAATTGTATGGATTGCGATCCTCTACCCCTGTGTCCTACATATGTTGGAAGTGGCAGGGAAAGTAAAATCGATTTCATGTTCATAAATAGGAAGTACTCCCCTCTCATTGGAGACTTTGAGGTAGCACCAAATGCTGCAAGTGATCATAAGCCATTAATCGTTCTTTTTAAGATAATAGCTGGTATAGGAAAAGCAGAAGGATGTCCAAGTGATTTTAACCAAAATAAGGTAATGAGGCTAAATTGGGGTAAAGTTGATCACACCCAATTCGAAGAAAAAATCCTCAAGGCAAACTTGAACCTTTTAAAGAATTGTCTATCTGATGATTCTCCACCAAATGAGGTGGTTTGCGACTTCGAGCTGATCTGTAGAGACGTGGTAAAAGAGCAGATCGGTTCGAAGAAGGGAACCCCAGGAGGTGCGTTGGTTTAATCCAGAGTGCTCTAGAGCACATAGGATAGGGATTTAAAAACGGCCCTCCACACCAACCCACATGATAGAACACAAATTAAAATTATAAGGCAGATTCATAAGCATCACATCAAAGAAAGGCAAGAGGAATTGAGAAGTATGGCGCAGGAGGACCTAGAGAGAGCAAGTGCCTTGAAATACTCAAAGTTTTTGGGATATAATTAACCGCCCGTTATTTAAGAACAAATCTAAACTTGTAGACTCGCTGATCCTGGGCCCTGTCTGGAAATCCCATTTTTCAGCTATTTTTAACCCAAAAAATGGCTCAATAGATGAAGTGAGAGATGCACCGGTATTTGATTTAAGTCTGGCCTTACAATTTAGCTCATCGCTCACAGTGATAGAGGTAGAGGATGCATTGATAAGGGGAATTAGGTTGAAAACTCCTGGCCCCGATGGAGTCCCTCTGGATTTATTTAAAACTAATTCCAAATTATGGGCACCTATACTTACTAATGTTTTTAAGGCTGTAGTGATCGGTCCCATCCCAACAACCTGGAAGGAGGCAATTGTTGTCCCAGTATACAAGAAAGGTAGTAGGAACGACCCTGCATGTTACAGGCCAATTACATTAATTGACGCTACCGCTGAAGTACTGGGGAGGGTTATCCTGGCGCGCATCGAGACCTGGGCAAATGAGACAGGGATTGTGTCAAGATTACAATATGGCTTTAGAAGGGGGATGGGCACTACTGAGCAATGCCTAAACCTGTCACGTATTATGGGCAAGTACATGAAGGCCAGGAGGGATCTATCCATCTGGCCTTCATGGACTTGTCCAGTGCTTTTGATACGGTTAACCGGGAGAAATTGTGGGGGTTAATGGAGCAAATGGGTTTGGAGGAAGCCCTAATAACTCTCCTACGCAGGCTTCGTACCTCCACGACGGTCGCCGTACGTTATGGCTCTAGGGGGGAGAAGAGGGAGTCCGGCAGGGCTGTATTTTAGCACCATTCCTTTTATTATTATATACTAATGATTTAGAGGCCTTTTTAGTAGAGAAGAACCTCGATTTCCCCAAAATCGGAGGCATGACGATCCCATTGCTATCATATGCAGACAAAACTGTTTTATTGGCTTTAACAGACAATAGCCTCCAAAAATCACTTAACGCTTTCACTGATTTTATGGCATCATTAGATTTTAAAGTTATTTTTACCAAATCCTGTCATTGTCTGTGGCTCCAAAGGCACTAAAAGAATAAAGTTCAAAGTTGGAGGCAAGACCATTGAAAAGCGAATTATTTTTTACATATTCAGGGAATATTTTTAATGAAACTATGCCCTGGGACCTACTCATTGCAGCTAGGGCACATCAGACTAGCAGTGTTGTGGAAGGACTATTTCAATTTGCTCGTAAGCTACGCCATAAACCAGTGACAGAACTAGTCACCCTATATAAAGCGAAGTTTTTACCGGTGGCATCATATGGGGTGGGAGTTTGGGGTTACTATAACACTAAACGGCTGCAGGTCATTGAAAATAAATTTATAAAGAGACTTGTATTGCTCTCGAATAGTAGTCCCACACATTTTTGCCATCAGGAGATAGGGCTGACCTACCTTGAAGATCGCATTGCCATTGCTCCGTTGCTCCTATGGACCAAGATCCGGTTGTCTGAGGACCTAACGTTCTCACGTGACTTTATTTTGGACTGTATGAACTTAGATAGCGCACTGACTATCCCCTGGCTTCGCTTTGTGAAGGAAAATTTGAATGAGTTACGTCTGGGTCATTATTATGATAAACCCCCAAGCATTAACAAATGCGAAGGATGCCATAAAAGAGGCATTCTATGCCAAGGCCCACTTATGTCGCGCACAATTGGTAGTGCCTGATCCTTCAGGTTTATCCACCGGTGAACAGAAATTGTATTAATCTTTTACTACTAATCTTCAAGTACGATTTTCTCTGACCAGGTTGCGATGAAATACATTGCACTATTTAGTAGCATTTCCTAAACAATCAGGTTGGGCTCAGAATGTATCACCCTGCCCGTGAGACAATGTAACGGCACAAAGCACGTTGCACTTTATCCTATTTTGTCCCCTCTATAAGGACCCAAGGAGGCAATTTTCAACTTCACTAAGGGAAATAAGGCCTTGCACTTTTATTGGCGGTTTTAATTTTTGAATGTCTCTGTCGACACCAACCATTTGCATTGCTGTTACGAATTTTAATAGAACTGCAATGTCTTTAAGAAAACGTTATGAATTGGTATAGTTGATGAAATTATTAGTGACTGCTGCTGATAAATCAGTTATACTGTACGGGTGATATTAGAGATGAATGCCTAATGTATTAGATATCAAGGTTTATATATTTTTAATGTGCATGTGCATTTTTTTTTTATTTTTTATCCATGGTCCTGTAATCCTGATAGATTAATCATAATTTTGCAATGTATCTGTGTCAAACTTTTATCGTTCTCATAACCGAATAAACCTATTTTTACTTGACTTGGTTTGCTGCAGTACACTCACAAATAGTTAAGAAGACGACAAAGGCAAATGAATGATTGAAAGATTTCATACAGTGCCTCAAATCAAAGATGTGTTACTTTCACTTCTTTGACATGGCTATATTGTACAGATGTCAGCGTTTAAACAGCAGATCACCAAAACTCTTTTGTAGATTTTTGCTTCCTTGGCCCATTGCCCACGAAGGTGTCTTCACAGCCCACCTTGACCGAGAATAATGAAACCTCGCAAAGGCTAATTGTGAATAGAGCCATGATAATGTGTCACTCAAGATATCACTCACACTCAGGAACTGGCAATATCAGACATAAGATGAAAAGTACTAAATAAGCAGATTGAAAATGCATTGGGCCGGATTTGAACTAAAATTACTCACTTCATAATGGTTATTTCTGTTGTCACTCACTGAACGCCAGTTTATAGCAGACGCATCATGATGATTTAATTTGATCTGATGTTGCCTGGTTCCAAAATGGCTGCTAATCCAGACAAAGTAGCGCACAGCTTGCAACGTTTGGCTAGGTTTAGTAACTAAAGAGGTAGAAAGAGTTATGCCAACATTCAATCCTATTAATAGGTGAAGAATCAGGGAAGTAGTAAATTAGTACCAGCTGTACATTTCCTACGCATTTTGTTCTAGACACAAGGTCTTTAAACTGGCGCTTGAGCGAATGCGACCAGAACATCGAAATATGCCATCTGCATTCTATGTTAGTGGTAGGTAAATTGGAAGCAAGAGCAACCATCTGGGAAAATACTGCCCAAAGCAAGCTTATCTCCATCTAATTAAAGTGTTACGTATACTAATGTCACTGAATTCGTGTAGTGAATCAGCCACTTTAGTGGTCTGACACCCTATGATGACCCTCAACCACCACCATTCTGTACTGACTTAAGTGTGTTATGTTATCTTAGCCTTAATGTAGGATGGGTTTGCATATGCCTGCTTTTCTTCTGCCTTTTAGTGGAATAGTCTTTCCAAGAATAGAAGGTATGGGATGTTGAGGTGCAGTCTTGTGGGTGGTGGTACACACGTGCTCAATGTTGTATACTGAGGAATTAAGTGTATAATGTTATTTGGGTTAGGTGAATTATGACTTTGACCTATTGGCTTTGACGTGGTCTAATGTCATTCCTTCTGACTTTACCTTGCTTCAAATTTTTCTGTGTGCACAGTGGTGCTTGTAAGTTGTGTGGATGAGAATTATAGGTGCTCCTTTGACATGGTTGTATGTCATCCTTGCTTTTCTGATTCCATCTTGCTTTGGGTCTTTGTGTGCATGGCTTAACTAACTCCATTTTCATGCTGAAGCCATTTTCTGTGCCTGCACGAAGAAGAGGGCATGTTCTGCTCTCTCCTGTTTTTCGCATTTTTCTGACTAGAGAGAACTGGTTCTTATCAGAGGAATGTACATGGTTTGACTTGTAGTCATAGCAAGGGCCTGATCAACCGTTGCTCTGACCTTGAAGCAGGCTGGTACGGGCTCTCATGAGAACTAGGGGGCGGAGTTTGCTAGAAGCTTCGCTGTGTTTGAATGTGTATTAAAAAGGGGAGTCTACACTGGCCTGGTGGGAGTTCATCCGTGGAGCAGACGTGTTGTCACGGAAAAGTGGTGTCACCTCTGAGCTTTCGCCCGGTTCAAGCAATGGACTCCCCTTGAACAAAGTGGGGTGATATGATGGAGCATTAGGTGAGGTGTCTCTGCTACTGTCTCTTGATTCTTTACTGATTCTCTCCTTATTTTCTGATTCTTATATCCACACATATATATTTCTACATATATATTTGCCTTGATTGGGTTTCAATCATACTATTGATATGTTAGAGTCTGCTATGATAGGTGCATTTGGCTTACTGTGTGATGCTATTTACTAATAAATACATCCCAGATATACCAATTCGTCTTTTCCTTGTAGCAGGAGGGGTGGACTCTTCTTGGCCAAGTATGATGTTGTAGAAGGATGGGTGAATTCCCTTCTAGCAGGTAATTGTGTTATAGGAAGTTGTGCTACTTACTCCTGACAAGTGATGCGCAAATTATTGTTTTCTTGCCTTGCCTTTGGGGGAGTGTTGAAAGTTTGCCCACCTTAGGAAGTGCTGTGTATATGTTATATTCCATAAGTTTGGAACTGATATTCTCTCCCTGGGAAAGTGACGGTACATTCCTTGGTCCAGGGGAGATCTAAAGTTTGTCATTACAGTGCGACAGCTTGTTTTGGCTAATTGCTGTTGGCAGTAGCGATTACTCTGACATAGTAGTTCCCTAGCAATTTGTTGCTGTATAACTGCCGCTGCCAGTTGAAGGCAAGATTATTCCGGGATTTTCTTTTCAGAGGCGCTTAGGTCAGGAACCGTATGTACTGCTTTGAGACGTTTATTATGAAGTTTGTCAGGTTTTATGATATTTGGGATATATAAAGCTCTGTGACGTATCCAAGTACTGGAAGTAAAATATTATAAAGCCTCCTGAAAATGTTTGGGTTATGTTTAACTTTAATTGTCAAGCAGCCTGCTATCAGACCAGTCATTCCGAATGCAAGCTTCCTGAAACATGTTCATTCCATATTTTCAAACTTCCTTTATTAAAAAGTATTAGAATTACGAGAACTTGTGTGGAGTGCTAAAAAACAAAGTAAAAAGTAGCTCCTAAAACGGAAGGAGTAGATGGACACAAGTACTTGGTCCACGTTCTGGGGGCGGGTTAAACACAAGAAGAGGCATGACGCATGCATGCCATTGATAAATGGGGATAAAGGATATGGGAGTGACGATGGAGAGCACAAATGGTAAGCCTATGGGCGGGTTAAAGCCAACAGTTTGGACACAACACATCTCTTTAAGACAGCGCATACACGGTCTAGTCGAGACCTAAAAAGGTCTGTCTAGTCTCCAAAGTCGCCCGTATAAACTACCTCTTCAGCATTAATTAATCTTCCCATCCTAACAGGATGCGAAGCAACTGCGTGAAACTGGAATAAATATAAAAATACCAAATAATCAGTTAGAGAAAATGCAATGTTTTCAAAACATTAGGTTATGCAGGGCATAAGAAATCACTGAGTACTTATCAACCAGAATTGATAATGTATCCATTACATGCCTCTAAGACCTGAACAAATCAAAACGAAAACATAAATAAAGCATGTGCAAGGCTGCATCAAAATTTTCACATTATAGCTTGAGTATGTTTCAATCCTTGCATGTATAGATCTGAACAGTGCTGGCATTTTTGAACATCCGATGCCACATTCAGCAATAATTGCGTACAATCTACAAGTCAAATATAGTACGGAGCTCAGACTTACCTTTACATACCATAGCACATCTGAATAACAAGGCAAATTCATTGCAGAAGCAGGCGATACAAATACTAAATGCAGTGGAATGATTAGGATTTCATATTTTGTGTGTGATAAATATATTCATAGATTGTGTAAGAAGATTCTTTGACACGAGACAATTCCACATGGGGATACCATTATAACAATGATGTTTTAGCTACGCTGAGGATTTCGACAGCTGCTAACACATTTTATACAAGGGGTATACTGCAGGAGAGCGAGTGTCAAACACACAAAGAATCATATTTCCAGAAAGGGTTAGGAGCTCACAAAACTAGGGATGTGCAAAGCAGACAGACAGACATGAGGGTATTTTGCCACATGCTTGGATCAGATGATGGTGCAGACTGAAAACTATGGCAGCTCACTGAAATGATCACAAAGTAATGATGCTAAACTCTAAGAAAAGCAAGGCAAGCATTGACCTCTTCCAAGTGTTAACATCTCTCATTTAGGTTGAAGAAAAAGTAAGCGTTCAGTACAGTATTTGAAATCATTTCAAAGCTTTTATACTAGTGGCAGCAATTAAAGATTATTATGATATGCTATCACTGCAATGATTAATTAGATAGGTCTTCGAACATTTTCATATTGTTAATTTGTACCAGTGACGAAGTTTAAAACAATGGCAAAGAAAGTCTGTTAAATAAAACTTACTATAATTTTATAAGCAATGGCTGGAAAAGAGCACCTACAACATTTAAGCCCTAATGTACATTTGAGTAGTAATGGAACATCTTCTGATTTCTGGAAGAAATATTGAACTATTTTTAGGTCGAAACCTACCAGATAGCGCAACTGTCTGCTTTGCTAAAGATATCTTGGGGACATTCAGAAAGATGACCTAGTATTGCATTCATCCATTACTAACCATTTGCTTTGAGGTTTGTAACTCACATTACTGGCTTTCTATTTGCTGATTTTATTTGTTTTAGGCTGCTGTCCCTCCAGATGCCAAAACCTTGTTTTCTGTATTCTTCCACAAACTCGCTTTTTGTAAATAGGCCTTTAAATCTTGTCATGATCTTGTTAAATTTGCTGTGCATTCAAAGACAGAGGTCAAATGTCAAGCTGCCTTCCAAGGGAGCTTGGTGTTTACTTTTCTTTCTCTGACTTCAAAGTGAGATAATTTATGTGACAAGTACCCATGTAAGAGGAGAGGGTGTAGGATGTTATTTTTCAAGCACAAAACAAACAAGCATTTGCAATGCAATAGGTCTCGCATTTGCTAGAGTTTAGGCAATTGGCATTCTAAATGACAATGTCTGTTATTTTTTTGTTTTGAAAACCAACACATAAACAAAAGGCATTGTCATTTCCAATGCCAATAGCTCAAAGTCTCGCAAATGGTTGTTATTGTAGTCAAGCAGGCCCACAGGCTTGCCCCAGTTTCAGGGGCTGGGACAGCATGACGGCCATTCTGAATCACTTTGAGGAGTAACTGCCAAGCCACAGTCTTTGCAAGGACCTCACGTCAGGACACGCAAAGCTCCAAAAAATACAATCCTGACAGCTCTGAAATGGAAACCGTTGCCTTTGGCTTCATGTTTCCCGAATTCCGCCACAATCCTGCGCTGTTCTCCTTCTCGTTCGGGTAAACATGAAGTGAGTGATGGCCCATTACCGCCACGCTCCAGACGTAGCTGTAGGTAATTCTCGCAGCCAGGCCTCGCCCTGATGTAAGAGGCATTTTGGCGTCTGCTGTTCCAGGTTCTGCTAAAACCTGCTCTAACACACGATTTGCATGTCTGGTTTACGATAATCAATCACCAAAGACTGTTGCTCACGCAGGTTAGGTCTATAGACTGCACACACCAGCTGATGGAGAGAACATTTTCGCAATCTCTGGTTACTAATGTGCTGTTAGTAGGTTGTCTTCATAGTCTGTGAATGCAGGTGTTCCCGCGTCAACTTTTGTGCATTTTTACTCCGACTCTCGGCAAGCAAGGGCATTATTTAGATCTGATGGTGAGATATGGAGATTGACAAAATCTGCCATTTAAGTGAAGTTGTTCAGTTGTTTCAAACAGCCTAGTGAAGGATAAAGTGGTAATTGCAAGAGACATACAAACCACTAGAAAGCAATCCCAACAAAAACTAAACATCCTAATGGTGAAGGAAACAGCACTTTGAGCTCCAGCTAGTGGAACAAGCGGACGCGAAAGTGAAAGTGATCGCAATCGCGATCAAACTTCAAAGCGGCCGTGCGGCCGTGAAAGTGAAAGAAAACGAATGCTTTCAGGCTGCCAAATGGTGCGCGCGCCCGGAGCACATGCACTGTAGTTGGCGGCCTGAAATGCACTCGTTTCCACTTCCAAAAGCGCTTACTATAAGTCTCGCCAGAGCAGCGCTAAAGCGCTGTCTCAGGCGAGACCTAAAAAATAACTGTGCAAAATTAGCATAAATGAAGCACTTTTTTGTAATTCTGAAGTGTGGTGGAAACAAATATTTGAATACGAACAAAAGAACACTAGTTGATGACGTTTGCACACATTACCGTTTGTGTGCAGTAAAACCGTATTTAAGTGCAAATGTAGTGGTCATTTAAAAAAAAAATGTGTTGTCTGTAATGGCAGTGCACCACACCATACATACACCACACTATGCCACTCCACACCATGATCTTACTCTCTATGACACACCACTCCATTCTACGCCACTCCACTCTATGCCACTCGACTCCTAGCCACTCCAATCTACATCACTCACTCCACGACAAAACACAACTACACTCCAATCTACATCTCAGCAGTCCACACTACTTACTCCACTCTACCCCACTCTATTCTACCCTACTCCACTCCACTCCAATGTACCCCAATCTACCCTGTTCCACTAGGCTAGTATCTACCTCACTTCATTTCAATCGACCTCAATCTACCCCCCCTTAATCAAACCCATCAACCCCACCCCAATCCAATCAAACCCACTGTACTACACTCCATTCAAATCTACCCCACTCAGCTCAAATCAACCCATTCAACCCCACTCCACTCCAATCTATCCCAATCTGCCCCACGCCAATGTACCCCAATTCAACCCACTGCACCTCAGCCTACCTGACTCCAGTCCAATCTACCCCAGTCCATTCCAATTAACCTCACTCAACTCCAGACTCTACTACAATCTATCCAACTCCTCTCTCCCACAATCTACCCCACTCCACCACACTCTACCACAATTTACCCCACTCCAATCTACCACAATTTATCCCACTCCAATCTATCGCACTCCAAACTACCACAGTCTACGACACTCCACTCTACCCTACTCCAGTCCATCCCTACCTACCCCACTCCAATTCATCCTTAGCTAACCCACCCCACTCTATCCCTATCAACCCCACCCATCTATCCCTATCTACCCCACTCCAATCTACCCCTATGCGCCCTATCTATTCCACCCCTATCTACCCCAATCTAACCCACTCCACCCCACCCCACTGCAATCTACCTCCAGTCCAGTCCACTACACTACACTCCACTCCACTTCACTCTTACCCAATCTATCTCAATCCACTCCAATGTCAAATCCATCTCAATCTATTCAACTCCACTCCAATCTACCACGCTCCACTCTACCCTAACCTTCTCCAATCTACCCACTCCACCCCAATCAACCTCACTCCTTTTCATTCTACCCTACAATGCACCCATTCTACCCCACTTCAAACCAATCTACCCCACTCCTCCTCAAGCTCCCCCACTCAAACACAATCTACCCCATATATCTCACTCCACCCCAATATATCCCACTCCACTCTACCGCCAATTTACCCCAATATAACCGACCCCACTCCACCCCAATCTATTCAAATTCATTCTACCCCACTCCAATCTACCACACTAATCTACCCAACTCTGCCACTCCAATCTACCCCATTCTAGCGCGCTTCAATCTACCCCCACTTTAAGCCAATCTACCCACTCCTCTCTACCCCACTTCAATCCAATCTATCCCCATCCCATGCCACTAACTTTTAGCCATGTTGAACAGCAGCCAAAATGGTGTACAACAGGACTAAAACACCTTGCCAAAGTCAATAGCACTCACACAGGCACGACCTATTGGCTTTATCAATACTTGTTTACATTTATGCTAAACTGTTTGCACATTCATTGCTCACACGTACATACCCCAATTACCAGTTACAGTGGTTAATATATACACTACCTTTACCCAGCACAAGATTAAGCAAAAGACCTGGGTGAAAAAAAAACTTTCCCTCATGGGGTTTATAAGAAGCTGGATTTGGAAGACGAATGGGATCAATAGATTGCAACCCTGGGATGGAACAGAAGGTTCCTAGTTAGTTGTGTTTATAGGACTGGCAGTATTCTATGTCTACATCGCAGGAATTGTGGGTTTCACTCTAAGGGGCCGATTAGGATGGCGGGCGGACTTCCGTCTGCCTGCCACCCTAGCGGTTCTGGGACCGGCCGCCACTGGATCCGCAGTACCTCTGCGCATCGGTAGAGGTCGTCGAGCGACTTCGTAACGACGTAATCCACCTTTTGTAACGTCATCAGAATCCGTATAAGCCCTCCTCTGACGCGTTGACGTCAGTTTCTTCTGCGACTACTTTCCGTGATAAAACGCAGAGCCACATATAGAAATTGCAATGGAAAAAATATGCCCAAAAACGAATTCCTCTTTTGAACGATGTAGGAAGCTGGCTTTGTATATACTTGACTAAAGTAAGGTATAGTGTGCACAGAGCACAGTGGATTCTCAAAAATAGGCAGAGGTAAAAGTAGATAATATCTTACTCTCTATTTGTGATAGTGTGGGTGAGCAGTAAGGCTTTATCAGAGGGAAGTGTTAAGCATTTATTGTACACACTCAGGCAAGACATAATGTCACACACTTAAAGACTGAACTCAGACCAATTTGTTCGTATAAAAATATTATTTAGTTGTATTTTATTTTATAGATCCAAGCCAGGCCTGGTACAGGTAATCATAAAAATACTTTGCAAGAATAATGCAGTTAAATACAGTTTCAATGCAGTTGAATTGCATTGGATTGGTTACAGGTAAGTCATTAGTTTATTAAACAAATAGAATTACTTTTCAGATTACTGAGTACATTAATTTTCAGATTACTTTTTAATAGACTTTTTCTACTCAGTGTGATATGCCTACATATCACAATGGGACATTTTCTGGATAAAAGGTAAGTAAATCAGTTTTTGTATATACGTAATTTCTTAAGGTTTCATACAAACCAACTCCACACAAACAACAATTTTACAAGAAAGCAGTCAATGCAGTCCTATGGGAGAAAACAATGTTGTCGGTAAGTACTTCGTTTTGGGAGTTGTTTTTCTGGGGTTAGGGAAAGGGTTCCCCCAGGGTCAAAGATGAACTCTCAAAGCACCCTCAGCAGCACAAGAGCTGCTGAGGCTCAGTGTTATCCAATGGGGGGAGGGGGTTTTTGGTTGGTGGCTGCTCATGAGCAGGCCACAAGGTTGTGGGAGCAAAGCTCCAGGACTTAAGCTCAGGGCAAATGGCACAGCGGCACAGGGGTGGCTGGGTGCAGAGTGCTGTTCTGGCATCAGGTGCCCTGTTGTTTTCAATGGGAGTTGCAGGTTTTGAATTTTGGCTCCAGGCTTGATCCTGGTAGTCTTATGGGAGGACCCATCAGCTGGGCAGGTAAGTTGGAGGGCTCGGGAACGTAGGTGCACCTCAGGTCCTCTTCTCCCAGGGCACAGGGCGGCTGGATGCAGGGGTGTCTTTTGAGGTTGGATTTCACCTTACCGGGCTACTAGCATTTGGGGAGGGGAGTCAGTGGGGGGGGGGGGGCTCTGTGCAGAGGCTGCAGACGACATCAGGGAGTCCTGGAGGGGTCAGCCCACGGTGAACCCAGACTCTGGATTGCTGGTGACCTCGCTGAGACCGGTGGGCCACTCAGATTCAGGACGTAGGCGTCAGGTGTCTTCTTAAGTCCTTCTTCCTAGGTTGCGGGAATCGGCCATCTTGGTTCAGGGCTGCCCCCTAAAATTGTATGTAGGGGGTGTTTTGGGGGTCTCAAGGTTAGTAGCCAATGACCTACTGACCGTAGGGTGACTACACCCTTGGTGTGCTCACCCCACGTGGGGGGGGCAGACACAATCCCTAACCCTGATTGGAGAGTGCCTGCCATCTGCAAGATGGCAGGCACTGAAGAATAGGCTTCACCTCGCCTCCCCCACCTGAGGGATTGGCAGAAGTGGGCACACCTTCTGGGCTGTTCTAACTTTTCCCACCTGTATTCCCGCCGAAAATGAGGGGAGACAGGAATGAGGCCTGCTCCTGATAGCAGGAGAGGCTGGGGGTCAAAGGCAGCAAGGCCTCTAAAGCTCCCCTGCAACAGATGGCTCTTCCAAACCTGAGGGAGGTGTGACCTCTGCCCAGGAAAGGCTTTGTTTCTGGGCTCCGATAGATAGATTCAAATGCTATCGCCAGAGGGGTGTGTCTCAATACAGCAAGCTTTGAGAAAGGCAGTGGTGCCGAAACGCATCTGCTTTCAGGAACAATAAACCTATCTTGATATTACCCCGTGAGTGCCCACATCTCCTTAGTTGGGGAAATTGGTGGATGTTGACGTGAGTTCACACTCACGAACGGTGCACCCGCTGAAAGAGTTCAGCAACTTGGTGAGCTTGTAAAATTGATATATATATAAATATATATATAGAGAGAGGTTTATTTTTTTAAAGGTTGAATAAATTATGACCACACTGGCATTGAAGAAGGCGATCGTGCCAAAACTGTCCAGTGTTTCTAACATGCTGGCAATAGACAGAAGATAAATACAAGTTCTGAGTGTGCGCTTCAATTTTCCTTGGTCATGAAGGGACATGGACATGGAATATAAATATATTTTATCTACTGGCGGTCGCCAATAGGTAGTTATAGTTAGGATCTATTATCCATAGGAAAAGCATTTATTGATTATAAATATATATATATATATATATATATATATATATTTATTTATTTATATATATAATATACAAGTATCCCGGCACTCAAAAGTGATATCCTATTTTTTCCCGTATATAACCATTATAAGCAAACTACATTTAATTGTGTCAATATATCACTGGCGACAAACAAAGATGGATTCATACAAAAAATGTATTTTTAATTTAAAAAGACATTGTGTAAAACATCACAATTTTCAAGCAAGACCATAAAGACCCATTGTCCCTAGACAAGCATAACATTGAAGAGTATTTATAAAGGGTATTTGTAGCTTTACAGTCTTGATCCGAATGCGCAACACCCGACACGTGTTTCGTCACATCAATTGACTTCCTCAAGGCTTACAAAAAGTATTCTTTTCTGTGACTAAAAAATTCCTTATTGTTCCAAGGTAATTTGCCAGACACGGTCCGAATACGACCAATATGTTCCCCGTTATATGAGCGATATCCGCCTATCTCATAAGTTAGGATACCATAAATCTCCCTAACAGGTAGTTCCGCGAATGTGTACCATATGTCTCCGTTTGTATGTCAAACTATTCTATATATAGCGTTCGTTTGCAAAGCCCAAAGGACCGGATCCAAAATATCCTTGCCCCTGTTAGAATCTCTTCATTCCATAGTTCAATTTCCAAAGGTATATGTAGCCTTTAAAGTATCTTGTATGTAACAGCCATATTTGAATTCACAACAGGCTATGATAAGCTCCAGATGTTCAGTGCAGGAATCCAACGGCGTGGGCTTTGCGGAACACGTCCGATGAAAAAGCTTGCTTCACATAGTGACTATATGTAGGATCTGTGTATTTATGCACCTAAGGTAGTAAGGTGCATTTGTTATGCCGAGGGGCACCACAACAAATTGCTTTTTGTCATTTGTGAAAAAGAAAATTAAGTAAAATATTTTGACTGCCCAGTCTGATTATATACTGCTCTCTGAGGTGCGATCCGCTATACATTACTACCACTCTTGTGTTTGCCATATATTTATATATATTACCTACTGGTGGTCGACAGTAGGTAGTTATAGTTAGGACCCAGTTTCCATATGAAAAGCGTTTTTTGCTTTCGCAATAACTTTGGCACCGGTTGAAGAATCTTCGCAAAAATTTAAAAACTAGTGATCAGCTCCTGTCTTGAAAGTTTTGGGGTGATTCGCCAAATGGGGGCCGAGAAAAAAGGGGGGTCTCAAAAGGTGTTTTCCCCATGTTTTTCTGCATAGGAAACTTTAGACAAAGCTACAGCCTGAACTGCTGAACGGAATTACACACAATTTGGCAAAAAGGTAGCCCTTGGTTCAGAAAGAGTCCTTTTTGTTAAATGATGTAAATCCGTTCAGTAGTTACTGAGAAATTCAAAAATAAAAGTTTCAAAATCAATTTTCCATAGGAAACTTTAGCCAAGGCTACAGCCTGAACTACTGTCCGAGGCCACGCCCCATTTTACACCTCTCTGCAACGCAGCTCTGTGGCACTTACTGGAGGTATCTGGTGGGCTAGTTGGACCCCAGTGACCCTCAGGATTCAAGGGGACTTAATACCCCAACTTAAAACGCGCCACGGGGCGCGTTTGCACACTTGTCACATCAGGCCCTGCCCCTTGCCTTCACCACTGTGCAAACGAGCCCTGTGGCGTGTTTTAAGGTGGGGGATTAAGTCCACTTGAATCCTGAGGGTCCCTGGGGGCCAACTAGCCCACCAGGTAACTCCAATAAGCACCAGGGAGCTGCATTGCAGAGAGGTGGTCCAAGGCCACGCCCCCTTTTTACACCACTATGCAACACAACTTTGTGACGCTTACTGGAGGTAGCTGGTGGGCTAGTTGGCCCCCGGGGACCCTCAGGACTCAAGGGGATTTAATCCCCCAATTTAAAACGCACCAGGGTGCGCGTTTGCACAGTGATGAAGGCAGGGGGCAGGGCCTGATGCGACAAGTGTGCAAACGTGCCCTGTGGCGCGTTTTAAGTTGGGGGATTAAGTCCCCTTGATTCCTGAGGGACCCTGGGGGCCAACTAGCCCACTAGGTACGTCCAGTAAGCGCCACAGAGTTGAGCTGCAGAGAGATGTAAAAAGGGGTGTGGCCTCAGACTACCTCTCTGCAACGCAGCTCTGTGGCGCTTACTGGAGGTACCTGGTGGGCTAGTTGGCCCCCAGGGACCCTCAGGATTCAAGGGGAATTAATCCTCCGACTTAAAACCCGCCAGGAGGTGCGTTTGCACAGTGGTGAAGGGAGGGGGCGGGGCCTAATGTGACATGTGTGTACTTATCCAATCACTCCGCCAAAACCCAAGCACTTATTAATACATCATGCACTCTCCTTGCAGCACTCTAATCATCCAGTCACTACCCATGCACTCATGCAATGACCCATGTACCAACTCATGCACTGCTACAATATGATAAGCACTACCCATGCAGTCCAGCCATCGCCCTGTCACTACCCATCCACTCCTCCAATCACCCAGCGAGCACCATGTACTTATCCAATCACTCCGCCAAAACCCAAGCACTAATAATTTCAACATGCACTCTCCACGCAGTACTCTAATCATTTAATCAGTACCCATGTACTCATGCAATGACCCAGTCACTCCCCGTGCACTCCTCCAGTCACTCAGCCACTACTATGTACTAATCCAAACACTCTGCCAATACCCAAGCACTTATAAATTCACTCTGGCTCTCTCCTTGCAGTATTCTAATGTTTCAGTCAGAAGCTATGTACTCATGCAGTGATCCAGGCACTAACTGATCACTGCTACAATCCCCTATGCACTACCCATGCAGTCCTCTAACCACCTACACAGTACTGATTCACTCCTGCAATTACCCAGGCAGTACCCATGCTCTCCAGCAATCCCCCTGTCACTACCCATGCACTCCTCCAATCACCCATCCAGCATCATGTACTTATCCATCACTCCGCCACAACCCAAGCAGTTATAAAATCACCATGCACTGTCCTTGCAGCACTCTAATCATCCAGTCACTACCCATGTACTCATGGAATGACCCAAGCCCTAACTCATTGCAAATGCAGAGGTCATGCTAATCACAGTGGTACCCCAACACATAGTGCTCCCTAGTGTATGTTGGTGTTTTCACTGTATTAGAAGTGTCTTTTAGCATAGCACTGGCTCTAGGCCTGGTTAGTCAGAGTCAGTTACCACCAGTACCCGTCAGTAAAAGGTTGGGGGCACAGGAGGACTTTCTGCTCCTCTGTTGGTTCTTTCTGCATTTGTCTTGCTTCTTCCTAGACTTTTCTTTGTCTTTCGAGACTTCTGTTGCCTCTTTCTGCATTTGTCTTGCTTGTATGTAGTAACCGTTATTGGTGTGTCGATGGTTTCAAAAACGTAGTCTGTATTTTACAGTGAGTGTATCAAAGGTTATAGTGTGAGGAGGTGCATCAGATTTTCACTTGGATGATATCATCAGTGATGTCATTTGAGATGTTATCAGTGATGTCACTGACCAGGTCATGAATGACGTAATAAGAAACGTCATCAGCAGTGTATTGCGGAGGCGCGAGTTATAGTTATCTGAACTAACTATAACGGCGGAATTTCTCTGGTTTTGTACGAGTGAAATGTCCAACTAACTATAACGTCCCTGAAACCTATGGTTTTTTCAGTGAATTTTGAAGGTTTTATATATACACACATATACATATACACATATATATATGTATATGTAAATGTATATATATTAGATTTACAGGCGACACATTTATAGCTTTTGGCGTCTCATGTGTAATATATGAGGTTTCCCACTTAGGTTGGCAACATATAGATTTGTTTTGATGCTTAGATTCTTCATCCACACAACATATTTCTATGTGACTGTGTATATATTTTGTATGTGTATTGCGCAGCATTTTATCCATCATCAGAGCACTTGTTAAATGTAGAGGGTTTGAAGTGAGGCACGTAGTAGGTTGTTTATGTTTACTAATGCCTTAAGTGGGAGTGACTATTTAGTGTGAAAGTGAACTGGCGCCAAATAGATTGATAAAGGCTTCCTAGAAGCCGAAACGCGTCTCTTTGGTCTTGGGGTCGAGGGTGACTAAAAGAAGCCGTATACCATCAACCTGAAGTCCGTGCCTTCTTCGTTTGGAGTTTCCTTTTGAAGTTAGGTGTTCTGTATGTATATATATATATATGTGTGTGTGTGTGTGTGTGTGTATATATATATATTCACTGAAAAAACCATAGGTTTCACACACGTTATAGTTACGAATTAGCATTTAAAAAACCTTGCAAATTCACTTAAAAAAACATAGGTTTCCCACATGTTATAGTTAGCTGGACATTTCACTCGTAAAAAACCAATTAAATTCCCCCGTTATAGTTAGTGCAGGCAACTATAACTCACGCGACCGCAATCCTCTGCTGATGACGTCAGATATTACATCCCTGTATTTAGACACTTATTTACCCATGTCTTCTTCCATTAATCTTTAGCTATACATATATTACAAATATTTATTTTTCATAAAGACACATATGTCATCAGTGATGTAATATCTGACGTCATCAGCAGAGGATTGCGGTCGCGTGAGTTATAGTTGCCTGCACTAACTATAACGGGGGAATTTCATTGGTTTTTTACAAGTGAAATGTCCAGCTAACTATAACATGTGTGAAACCTATGGTTTTTTAAGTGATTTTGCAAGGTTTTTTAAATGCTAATTCGTAACTATAACGTGTGTGAAACCCATGGTTTTGTCAGTGAATTTGTACGGTTTTTTAAATGCTAAGTTATGTATTATTATTATTTTTTTTTTCAGGTATTTTTACCGTGCACGCACCGTGCGCGCTATGTGGGCGCTCGGTGCGCTTCGCGCACCGACAACCCCCGGTTCGCAGTGCGTGCCGTGCGTGCACCTAGCGATTAAAAAAAAAAAAAAAATTGTTTTTTTCTCCCTTGGGGGTCCTTCTGTGACCCCCTGACCAAGGCTAGGGGGTCAGGAACTGTCCACTCTGCCCCCTTTTCACGTTCTCCACCTTTGTTTTTCACCCCCTCAGACTGCGAGAGACAAAATGGCGGCTGACACTTCCTGGTTTCGACCGATTCAAATGTTTACCGACATCTAACAACCAAACAGAATTGCGCTTGCGCACGGCAGGGGGCGCGCACGGTGCGCGCGTATAGATATTGATATGCTTTTAAATGCTATTTTCACAGGAAATACTGAACAGATTTACATCAGACCTGCAAAAGGCACTTCCTTGACCTTATGGCTACCTCTCTGCCAAATTTCACGTAATTCTGTTCAGTCGTTCGGGCTGTAGCTGCGACTAAAGGTCCTATGGAAAAATGCATGGATTTCCACTACCTTTGAGAGATCTGAAGTTATTGTTATCCCTAAATAGGTAGCTGAGTCTGTAATTCTTTGATCCACCATCGTTACCTTTTTATTAATTACTATTTGAGTTTTGCTCTGGTTTAATTTATACCCCGAGAGCGCCCCGTAAGCCATTGCTTCCCTTTCTATTTCTAACAGCGCTACTGCTGGATCCGTAGATGTTGTGGCTAGGTCGTCGGCATACCCTAAAATTTTTGTTTCAAATCCATTCAAAACAACAGGCTTGATATTTTCATTTAACTCTATCTTTCTTATGAAAGCGTCTATATAGAAGGCAAAGAGTAACGGGGAGCAGGGGCACCCTTGCCTGGTACCCCGTCCAATCTTTATTATCTCGCTCTGCTCTCTCATAATCCTTAATCTTATCGTGGGGTTCTTATATAGAGCTCTCAGAGCCCCAATACAGACATCTCCTATGTTTGCCTTCCCCAAAGCCGCCCAGAGGAAGCCCCACGAGACCCTATCAAACGCTTTTTCAGCATCTAACAAAATTAAAGCCATAGGGTCTCGTGAGGTTGCCGTCCCGTCAAACAATGCACACACTCTTCTAATATGGTCCGCTGTGCCCCTTCCTGGGATAAACCCATGCTGTCGGGGAGAGATAATCTTGCCTATGACTGCACTAAGGCGATTAGCTAATATCTTAGAGTAAACCTTAGTGTCGCTGTTCATCAGACTTATGGGTCTATATGACCCGGGATCGGTTGAAATTTTATTCTTTTTTTAGGAATACCACCATAGTTGCTTCCCCCCATGACTCGGGAGGTATCTCCCCTCTTTGTGTAGCTACCATTAATTGATAGAGATCCTCTTCTATACTGGGAAGGAATTTTTTATAAAATTCAAGCGGTATAAGATCAGGACCCACAGCTTTCCCAGCAGGTAAATCTTTAATTGCTGCCCGTACCTCTTCTATCGAGAAATTAATTTCCAACTCCGCTCTATCCTCCATTGTCATTTTCTCTACTAGCGCACTTTCTAAGTAATTCTCTATTTCACCACCTGCAGCACCACTTTCAGGATTATATAAATTCTGATAAAACTCTTGGAAAACAGAGCATATCCCCCTTGGTGTTGTCGCTGCTATCCCTGCCACGGAATTGACCTGTAAAATTTCTCCTTTAGTGGCCGCCTGTCGTGTCCTAATAGCTAAAATACGCCCTATCTGTTCGCTGAACTCATATTGGTCCTGTTTCCACGCCAAATATTTTCCAGCCGCTTTGACTGCGAGCAACTCACCCACTGCTGCCTTTGCTATTGCCACCCTTTGTAGTATTCCAGCGACCTCTTGCCTGGCCTCAATTGCTTTAATTAATTCTTCTTCGACAGCAGCGACTGATCTCTGTTTGCCCTCCATTTCTTCTTTTTCTAGTTTATTTCGTTTTAATGTAAAGCTGATAGTCTCCCCCCTTATGCCAGCCTTCATAGCATCCCAAACTATTCTGGGGGAAGCAGTTCCTCTGTTTACCTTTAAATATTCTTTTAGCCAGCTATCCATCTGGGTAACATACTTAGAATCAAGCAACAGAGCTCTCTCGAAGGTCCAGCTAGATCTCTCTTTTTGTTGATTTGAGATAGCGATATCTAATATCAGAGGGCTATGGTCTGATACCACCCGTGGCAATTTTCTAACCTTAGAAATCGTCGTCAATACTGGTGATACCAGAAAATAGTCCAATCTAGCTAAAGATTTGTGTGGCGCAGAATAATAGGTGCTTCCCCCTCCCCCAGTATTTTGCTGTTCCCAAATATCCATCAGCCCGTTATCCTGCATCATCTGTATTAGTGCCCTATGACTTTTCTTTTTTCGACCTGTAAATCTAGTTGGATCATTTTTCCACAGACCATGTAAGCCGTTAATATTCAAGTCTCCACAAACTATAATCGGCATAGGCCAGTTTGTCAATTGTGCGTTAATATGATCTATGGCCTCTGGATCATCGACTGTTGGAGCATAGATGGAGCATAGTGTAAAGACAAACTCTTGCACCTTGCATTCTATTATGACCCATCGACCATGGGGATCTGCCTTCTTTTTTTTTACTGTCACCATGCCGCCCCGTGCTAATACCGCCACCCCCCGTGTCCTAGACCCTTGCGTTGTACATATTAGGAGTTGATACCCTAGTTGCTCTAGCAGGTATTTTTGAGATATCTCAATATGTGTCTCCTGTACACATACTATATCGGCGTGTATTGCCCTAAAATATTCTTTCAGCTCTCTCCGTTTTTTAGCATCGTTCAGACCGCTTATATTGATTGTGACTATCCGCATAAAGTTCGATTTTTTTTCCCCTTTTTCCACTTAATCCCCTCCTTCCTCCTACTGTATAATTTCTTGATGATGATGTCATTTTTCTCTCTCTTTTCTCCCCCTAAACCCCCCCCTATCCCACCCTTCCTACAGGGTCCCCCCGTGGGGTGGCCCCTCCCTCCCTCCCCTCCACCCAGTGAGGCAAGCAGACCAATAGGTCTCTGTGATGGAGTCTGACTGTCAGCCTCCCTAAGCCTAAAATCCTTTAACTTTTTTTTTTTGGTGCATTATACAACCATATCGTCCGTTTCTTCTTCTGTTGTTACACCCCTCCTTCATTTTCTACCCCTTTTTTTTTTTTTTTTCCCCCCCCCCCCATCAGCAATATCTAAATAAATTACATGGCCTATAATATTTCTTATATTTCCTCCTTCAGGCAGTGGTACTAATCTTTTTTTAATGTATCCATATACGCCTTTGCTTGTACTTCAGAAGTGAATACTCTAACCGTGTTTTTATATATAATCTTCAACCTGGCAGGGTTCATCAAATAAGCCTGCAATCCCATTTGATGGCATGGATCTAGCAACTCTCTCAGTCTCCATCTCCTTTCCACTGTTGTATGACAATAATCAGGGGTTGTAAAGAAAGATTGGCCATCGAACGAGCATTTAGAGTTGGGACGGGCTTTGGCATACACTTCCTCCCTTAATAAGAAGTTTCCAAAAAATATCAATATAGCTCTTGGTCTCTGTGGTCTCTGGGTTCCACCCTGAGCCTGAGCCTGTGTCTCTTTCTTCTTCATCATCAATGGGAATCGATGTACTCTTTGGACTTCCTTCTCCCAGTCCCAATGACTCAGTTCAGGAAAGGCTCCTTTCAACATCTTCAATACGTAGACTCTCACATCATTCCCTTCCTTTCCCTCTTCAATACCCAGGACTCTTAGATTATTCCGCCGTTGGCGGTTTTCTAAGTCTTCCAATTTCCATTGGATGTCAGAGAGTTGCTGTTCATGTCCTTTCGCCTTAGCAGTATCTTCTGCATGTCGATCTTCCATGGTGCTGATACGGTCCTCTAGATGGGATACCTTCGTTTTTGTGTCTGAGCAGATTTTGGCTATTCTTTTAATTGAGCCTTGCAGACTCCTGGTTGCGAGCCGATTTTTCCTCCCCTTAATCTTTGTTGCCTCTTGGAGTTGTTTTATCGAATTTAATATCAACTGCAGCGGAGGAGCTTCCATTTCTGGCTCTCCGACACCCCCCTGCATCGGTGGTTCCGGATAAACCTCCTGGGTGGCTGAGTAATCCCATTTTAGATTTGTTGCGCTACCCCCTCCGCGTATGTATTTTTCCAATGCGCACACAATAGGTGTGTATTCATAATTTCGTTTTCACTTTATTATAGGTCCTGCACGGAGTGGTGCACATGGGACTGGTCCCCATGTTGTCCTGAAGAAGAGGTTTTAGGGGATACCTCGAAACATGTTGACATAATACTAGGGATTGTAATTACATAACAGTTATTTTTCCCATTATTAACCCCTTTTTATCCTTACCAACCAGGAGCAAGAATAAAAGATTAGCTCACTAGTTAGGTAAATTTTAATTATCACACACACCACTCCCCGTACACTGCACTACACATATTCTCACAAAATAAGTGCTCCTACGTAACTCTGCAAGTCGCAGCACGCCCCAAGCAGTAGATGTTTGGGATGGCCCCAATGATGAAGCATGTCACCTCGGTGCAACCCTGGGTGAGTGAGGGGACTCAAGAAAAGACATTTTTCTTTTCTACTAGGAGATGCGGTTCACACCAAATTGGTGAACCCCCCGTTTTCCTTGGCTAGGTTCTTGTAATCCGTCATCTACGGATTCTTTTTGGTGTACTCTTAACTCTTTCACCATAAGTGCCAGAACAGAAAGCATTATGAAGGGGACTACCTGGTCAGTAGAGTCACTGTTTAAGCCATTTTACTTTGATCCTATGACTGACATTGCTTTTCTACTAGTGTTCAAACTGCCAACAAGTGTAATCCTCAGCTCTGGACCTATCACAGAATATAACATTTCCTTATTTTAAAATCTATTAAAGCCATGCAAAATGAGTTATTAATGTTTGTTGCCCCCTTATACAGTGCCTGTACGTATAAAAGCTAGGCTTCCATTTATGAATAGAGAGTAAAAATTGATGCAGATATTTATGATTGTTTGGACTAAATGAGTTTCATTGAAGATTCTATGAAGTCAAAGAAAACTGTTTCAGTGATTAACACAGGCTAGAAAAGGGGCTCAAATGATATTTCCACTAATGAGTGAAACAGGCTACAACATCATATTGCTAGTCCAAATGAGGTGTCAGCAGCCTGTTAGCACAAAATAGTCACCCAATTATTTCTGCAGAGCATGCAGAAAGGCAAGTAGCTTGCCATCCTATTCCTCTTCTGCCTCTGACGTATTCATGTTCTCTTGTTTCTCATGTTTTTGACAGCATTGTTCATAGATGAGGGTATAGTTCAACGTGCGGCACTGGTGGAGGTGTGTAGGTAGTTTAAGAATGTTTTGACGATTCAAAACATTGTGTGGACCTACAGATTTTTACATTGGGCATAAGTTGATTTCAGTAGCTGCCTTCGTTATAGTTTCTAGCGTTTTGTTTGCATTACCTTTGTTGTCCAAATTGAGTAGATTGGTAACTCCATTAAAAACTCAATGCAGAATATTATATCTTTCACGGACTGAGATGGATAAGCCCCTTGTGGGGGCTCAAACTATGCACCGGACGAGAATATCACCGTTTTGAGATGATCAACTGTTGTTGACTTTTCTTAGGGTGATAGTGACCTAATTGAGGAGCAAGTTGGTGGGAAGAAGTCAGTTCATTAGTTATAAATAGTAGATCGTCTGCAATATTTATTATTGTGTCTGGAGAAGCAGCCGGAGATCCAAGAGTTTTATTACCAAGGTTTGCATCAACAAGGCCTGTTGAGGGACGCTCTGCACTGAACAAGTTGCAGTATGTCTCAGCAGTTCATCAGGGATCTCACCCGAGGTTAGGTTCCCTATGTGACATGTCGTACACACAATTATATGATCTAGTATTATTCACAGACTTGAAAATAGGTTAATGCTTAAGTGATGTTTCAGAGAGATAGGAAAAGTGAAGTAAGATGGTTTTGTTGCAATTAGTATTTTTAGCTACAAGATTTTTATTGAGCTTTTTCACTTTCTTCCTCCACCTTTTACTTCTATACTGTTAAAATCCACTATTCCTGTCCTTAGTACCTATACTGCCATTCTGGTGAAGATTCTGATAAACTGGCTTTGACTTCATTTCCGTTGTTTGTGGAAGTTTAGCTATTAGTATCAAAGTTGTCAATAAGGGTTGTTGTAGCCTTGGCGGGCAATTGTGCCCTCTTGACATTTTGAGAGGCTTTGTTGGTGCAACAAAAAGTTGTAGTCTGTGTAGTATTTTCCATACTTGAATTGTGTACGGCTCCTAGGTGACTTTTAATGGTAGCAATTGTTAAGAATCTATAACATCATTGCTTGGTATGGAAGCAAGGTTTGCTTCCAATTTAGAAAATTAGTTCTCGACTTTCACTAAGGATTTAGATTCATTGCACAAGAACTGCATGTCCAGATTATTATGTGTTTAAAATGGATACTTGCTCAGCAATAAGTTGGGATTGAGTGGAAAGAATATCAGATATTTGAGTTAACGTGGAACTAATAGTGCCCATTGCAGCAAGTGCTGGGTAGGTGTGGAAATAGAGTTCCAAGTTTGAATTAGATGATGATGATTTCTGTTTGAGCTGTCCGGGTAACCCTAGATCCAGGGGAACACCTGCTGTATTTGGGGTAAGGCAGTGAGTCCATCAAGTGCCGAGAGTAGTGATAAGTTATCCAGCGAGCTGGCTAGTTCTGAAAAAGTCTCCTTTGGATCATCGGGTTCCAGATTCTCATCTACAGAATCCAATCCACTGAGATAAGCGAAAATATTGTCCTGATTATTGGAGGCTTATAATGTTGAGTTAACTGTAGTTCTATGAGGTGCATTTCGCACATTGGGATTTGCATAAGTTAATCCCATGTTTGATAAGTTGATAGACGAAGACACATTAAAATCAGGATGATCCGTGGTCGTTTTAGCTGCTAGAACAGTTGAAGTGGCGACTGCCATATTCGAGAGAAAGTGGTTAAAACATTTTGTTATAATTTGCAGGGTAAATCTTGTTAATGCTGAGGAACCTGCTTCCAAGAGTGTATCTGATCCAGATATTAATCTTGATTGATCGATGGTTGAGGCCAGAGAGTGCATTAAACAAAGTGACTTGATGGTTATCGAGTCTGTCTTTGTAGAACTGGGGAAGAGTAAGCAAATGTTTTGGCCCCACATTATAAACACATGGATTTAGGTGAGGCTTAGATGCAAGAGGCTTTGAGCATTGCTGGCCAGGCACAATATTCAAACTTTCCTTGCATTTTGTAGTCTTTTTCAGACTTAAAGATTTGTGGGATATTGTTCTCATGTTGTTAATTGCTGGTCAGTCGGAGCAAAAGATTTAATTATTAATGGCCAACTAATAATTACATTAATCAACAGGCCGACCAGTTACTTAAGAAAAATAAAGTCAAGAATCAGCAAGGGATGCGGAGACACGAAGAACATAGGGGTTGGCAGCAGAAACAGAGTAACGATTACATTTTTCAGAGGGAGGAAAACAAATAAAACCAGCATTGGCAAAGCATCCATGCACCCCAGCACCCTTCACCCCACAATTGGGGTGAAACACCCAGCATCCAGGAGTACCCAGTTACCTGCAATCCAGAGGATACCCAGCAGGACACTCTAGCAAGCCCTTGTGCACCCGCCACTGGCCCCCTACTGGCAGGAGATAGTGACTGGGCAACTCTGTCTGCTAGGCCCTCAAACCGATGCCAGGCACCTCACTTCAGAGTGCAGCCCTGGGATGCTAAACCTCTGGGACACCTAAGCACCAAGGTGCTTGAGGTTGGGTCCTGCGCCAGGGTAGTTTCCCCAACTGTGACTGGGACTAACTAGAGTATCGGGACACAGCAAGATACAACAAGATTCGACAGATACAGCGGGATTACAGCAGACATTTTTCAGAAGGCGTGGTCAGTGGTGCAGCAAGCCCGGAGTCAGGATATCCTTAAACTACCAAGTCATTTTAATGAACTGCAGTCAACAACTTCGACAAACTTAATTAGCCTTCAATTTATATATAATCAGACCTATAAAACTAATGTCATTTAAACACAGTAGAACTCCAGACCGTCTAAAAAAATATGGCCCAAGAGATGTGATTTGGCACAGTGGGGTATTATAGTCAACCAAGTTCCAAAACCAAATATATGGTTTTTTTTTGTTGAAATTTTTTTTTTTGTAGTTGAAACAAATAAGAGCAACATATATGGCACCAATTCAGGCACCCACAAAAAGAAATACAAAAAAGGAACAACGCAACCGCCCTCCCGTTCCAGTCGTCCTACAGCCAATACACTTCAAAAAAAGGAAAGAAGAGAAAAGGGACAGCAGAAACATTACATAGACCGGTACTAAATTTACACCCTTTGTGTCTCCTGGCACTGGGCAACCAATGCACCATTGTTCTGCTCAATGTCTACCCAAGGGACTACAGTGAAAAGAACTTAAGCCAACCGCCCCACACTTTATAAAGGTTTTGGGGGCAAACCCTGCTAGCATACGTAATTTTCCCTGCCGTCATGTAACTGTCCATACCTCGTCTTCACTCATGAAGTTTAATTAACCCCTATTTGCCACTACCAGGCCTAGGCCATAGAACAGCAACTTGGCCCGCAGAAGGTCCACATTATTAGGGATCCCCAAAAGAATAAACTTTGAGTCCAGCAGGATCTGACTAAGTTCTTTGAGAATTGCCACCCAATATTCATGAATCAATGGGCACCCACAAAGTGTGTGAATGGAAGACCCATCCAAACCCTTAAAACACAGGCATTTCAGGGACATCGTCCTTCCCATACTATGTAACAACAGAATCTTAAACTGAATCAGTCGTAGCCATGCATTTTGCAGGAATGGTTTGGAGTGCATTCCGTACTAGCAATCCGGAAAATAGCATGACGTCCCTCACCTTAGGGACACCAGTCAGGCCTCAGTGCGCTAACCCCGCTAGTTTCCCCACCTCCATGAGCCAGGTTCCCTCCCACAAGGGTGTTTCTATCGTGATTTTCTGGGACCAGCTCAGAAATTTTGTGGCCCTGTTGGAAGGCCGCTATGGCCACTTGGATGGCAGGGAGTAATATCTGTGTCCCTTAACTCTCACAGAGGTAATGCGTGTACACTTGCATCCCCCACTTGGCCCGGATTTACATATATTCTTACACCAAACTATGTAAGTAACAGATCTGTTTCACTAATTTCAAATAGAATGTGTAGTATTAAAGGCCCTGAATTCAAGCACAGCAATGTCATTTTTTATATCTTAACTAATCAAGTTGTTCTACCAGCTCAAAGTCTTGATTCTTTAACTTTAAATACTCACAACTCAACCTAAACACCTTTCAGGATCCCTAACCCAATGAGCATTTCTCTTATGCCTCAAGAGAAAGCATTTATAATTTGCTCATGGAACATTACTGGCTAGGAACAACAACTTTTAGATTTCACGAGACAGTCTACTTGTTTTTTCTTTTACCTCACAAAATAATTTGCTTCCAAGAATCTTGAAAAGCCTCTGCCTTCAGCTTATCTCATTTTACTACATATAAAAGCCTAGCAACAAAAAACAATGCAGGACGCCCTAGTGGTAGCCAGGTCACTCTAATAAGTAAAACCTTAACTATGAAATTAACTAGGATTGAACTTAATTTAAATGATATCTTAGCAATTCTGCTGGAAGATACTCATAAAACCAACATAGTAATCATATATACTTTACTTTGGATTTGCTAAAAAACTATTCTCAGTACCTATTTACACTGGATTAATTAGATTATATTCTAGAGCTCTATGCCCAGCACTTGATCATACCAAGAGGTGACTTTAATCAATATCCTTTTTCTGTTAACAGTGCTACTGCAGCAGAAGATCCGCCTGACCTGTTCTTCAATATGCAATACCCTGTTGTAAACAACAATGATGTTTCTCAGACCTTGTGTACAACGTTAAGGAACTTTACTTATGATCTGCTTCATGATTTAGGTTTTAGAACCTTAAATGGTAGATTTATAATGGACCAGCCTATGGAGTGTACATGTCAGTGCACAAAGGCTTCCAACATATAGAATTATGCCTTTCTTTGCTATTTCAAATGTTATT
This sequence comes from Triturus cristatus, assembly GCF_964204655.1. Classification (NCBI taxonomy): domain Eukaryota; kingdom Metazoa; phylum Chordata; class Amphibia; order Caudata; family Salamandridae; genus Triturus; species Triturus cristatus. Next base: position 503,089,393 of record NC_140585.1, read on the forward strand.
GTTGTTTCGCATTTGAAATCTTGCCTCGAGATGAGAGCACTCATAACCTGCATGTTACAACACCGAGTGTAAATTACCAGGAATACAAACACAAGCAGATCATTATTAATGGTTCCTCTATTTCCATAAATATTGAATAAATAATAACATTCACTAATTGAAATGGAACCCTGTCATTACCTCTAAATTAAAAATTCTGTGGAATCAAAGGTTTATAACAGCAGCCCATTCATTTGTCAACCCAGGTACCTCCTGGTCTGAATGGGAAACTCTGCTAAGTCTTGAGCAAAGACATCTCTCAGTACAATCGACGTCCTGTAACTTAAGAAACCAGTCTTCTTCCTAAAAAAACTATGCTTCCCCTTTAATAACAAATGCAAAGCGGGTGTACTGCAAACAATTAAGAGCATTCGTAAAAAATCCTGGCTCCAAAGAGAGGGATACCTTGATAAAATCGGCCAAGGCACAGATGAAATTTACAATTAAGAGTATGACTCTTAACTTACAGGAAGAGGCTTGGGCGAAGTTAATAACCATTATTAAAACAAATAACATTGAAATATTCTGGTCACCGATTGGCCCGGGTTCAGGAGCGCACAGACTAGCAAATGACCACATTAATTCTAGTGGCTCCTGGTTATCCCAAATTGAAACATTATATTCTTCTTCTACTTTGGTCACTCCATCTTACATTGCTTATGAGAACCCTGCTTTTATACTCTCGGTGAAAGAAATCACTACTTTAATAAAGAGGTCTTGCTCCTCCCGAGCAATAGGCCCAAATGGCAGATCCTGATCTTGGGGTGTCATGTTATACAAACTATTTAGTGCAGTGCTTGCTGTTGGATCTATGCCAGCTCCTGGAAGGGCTGTATTATTCACTCTATCTTTAAACAAGCATTTGCAATGCAATAGGTCTCGCATTATTAAAGTTTGAGCTATTGGCATTACTAAGAGAGAGCAGAGAGAGCGATATATATATATATTTTTTTTACAGTTTTATATAGCACGATGACCCGAAGGTATCAGAGCGCTTAACATGGACACCTGTTGCATTACAGACGGACACATTCATTTTTAGGCACAGGGATATTTAAGTGATTTGCTCACATCACAGGATGTTTGAGCCTCCGGCCAGACTTGAACTGGATTCCCCAGCTTCAGTCGGCCGCCCTAACCGTTAAGCTACACCCTTTCCCTAAATTTCTTGGCTGTGTGACACTACAGCGCTCCCTTGCACAGCGTCTGCAACGTGACCCGTTTAAACCTTTGTGCAGTAACATTGATGCTCAAGGTGCATTCTCTGAATTTGTAGGACTTGCTACAAATGCCGAGATGATGGCCAGCAGGGCATCTCTTTACCTTTTTACTGCCGATTCTCAATGATTTACACTGTTGACATTTTGACCTGCAAAAACGTGCATGTAGCAGAATCCCTTTGGGGCTTGGTTCTTTGAGTTTCACACTTGCAAAGCCCGTTGCCTTCCGAAAACGAGTTTGGAGTATTGGCATTGTAAATCACAACTCATTTTATTTATTTTTTGGTTTTTAAAACATAACTAAATGCATTGTCATTTACAATGCCAATAGCTTCAACTGAAAGGTCTTGGCTAACGCCAGACCTAAACGTCTATGTCTTCTAAAACACGAAAGCAAAGCAGATGGATGTCCTCACAGTGAGCACGGCAGCAGTCAGAGGGCTGTAGGCCAAGTGCTGCTGCCACGTGGCCATACACAATAGGCCATGGATCAGGCCCTTTTGAAGGTCACCGGATCAGCTACCAAACATGATCCTGTTTGCAACCTGGCACCGTATTTGGTAGCGTGCAGAATTGGCATCACCTACCCTCACCGGCACCAAGGAATGAGAACCAGCACTTCGCCTGTAATACAAGGGCAGAAAGAATGTCAGTCGACTCCACAGGGTTTAATCCGGCACTGCAGTAGGTCGTTTAGCTTACCCAAACGGTGCTTCATACTGGGTTTCACCTTCCATATTCAAGAATTTTGCTGGAGTATTGGCAGAAACTTTACTTGAAGACTTGTCTTTAGGAAGTAGGACAGACAACACTCCTTCTGCTGAGCTAATAGCAGACTGAAAACGGCCTTCAAATTCGGTGATCGGTCTTTCCACAGGGAGTGCTTCATTTACCTGTAGACTGGCTCGATGCCGTCCTGGTGCCGATGAGGTGTCGAGGATACCAGTCACTGATAAGGGCAGCATAGATATGGACTTACTTATTGAGGGAGCTCTGGAGATGGCACCATCCACAGGAATTGTTCTAGTGGTAAGTGTTGAAGACTGAGTCAATGAGGGTTGCGGTGGGTGTCTCAAAACACAGTTTAAGTGGTCTGTTTGGCAGTTTGGCTGATTTTAGAGACCTTATTTGATGCTTCCCAAGGCGCACATACAGACTCCTCTACTGAAGATAATATCTTTAATGCCTCATCTCCATGTATTGGGCACTTTAGTGGCTTTTTCATTTTAGGTATGTCATTTTGAGTGGACTCCTTGCAAGAGAAAGCTGGGTTACTGGCTTTTTCTTTTGTAGCCACCTCAGAAGGCAACCCTCACAGTCATTCAGGCATTGGAAGAGAACGTCTGACGGCTTCTATAATTCTCAGGCTGTTTTAGTACGGTAGAGACAATAAATGCAGTCTTTCTTAGGACTGTAAGGCAATAGCCCTTAAGACCCACAAGACCACAAAATGGCTTACTTTGGCGATTCAGCCATGTTCAAAAGCAAGGGAAAATTGGACTATAGTCCAAGGACAACAGTTACCATTAGGAATGGTCACAGGACACAAAAATCCAGGAAAGATGTGAAGAAAATCCACACAAATGCGATAGAGATCTTCTGCAGGGAATTGAGCCAGTGGAGCTGTCACCTTAGTTGCAAAACCCTGGATTTTTTTAGATGAGGTGGATGTGTTACTAAAGTGAGGCTATCCTTTGACTTTTTAGACAGAGTTGTTTCCTTATCACCATTAAAACTTTACAGTAGGGGCTCGACAACGGGCATTGCTTCAAGGATGTGAATTTATGAAACATTCAATGTTCGAAAACTGTTTTTAATATAGGTTTTAGGTTTGTGAACTGAAGATTGATGCCCATGTCTTTTGTTTTATATACGATGAACAGAAACAAGGTTGAGAGGCAAAGAAAACAATGATAATGTCATTAAGTCACTCTGATGCAAAGAAAGAGATCTAGATGGAAGACTAAAAAAGTGTTATCCTATTTCTTCATTTGTGATTGGTCAGTTTCTCATTTGTTTCTAATTGTAACGAATTTACTCACTGGTCATTCATTTTTCATGGTATTAATTGATAAGGAGTTATAAGTAGAGAATGTTTAAAATATAATCCACGCATCAGTATTTTTACTTAAGTTGAAAATCTCCGGTCATGTTAGATTTTTTTGTAAAATCAGTGTAAGATAAAACTTCTTTGCAACATAATTCAACTGACCCCGGCACAACTTCTGTGACATCTGGGAAAGACTAGTAACATTATATACTGATTAAAATTGAAATCAGTGAGAGTCAAAAAATTAGGATGTTGGTGCTCCACTAGTGCCAAAGAGGACATGTATGAACACATAAAGCCTGCGCCAAACTGTCATAATACATTTAACAAAAACACAAGTGTAATACTTTCAACAAAACTACATTTGATAAAAAGTGTGCTAAAATTATGGTCTAACAAATATTGATTGTGGCTGAAATACAAATAATGTATTATTTTCAAAGATTATAATTTTGTGGCAGTGCTAAAGTTTGAATTTATTTGAGGCCAACCTTACTCTGCAATATTTCTCTCTTTCTGGTGAATACTCTATCTAACCACAGATTCCTCACCTTGTGAATACCACTCAGGTGCCACACTGTTTCGGGAACTTTTTCTCAGCATTGTTCCCATGTGTTGGTAGGTGTCATTGTGCAGCTACTCCACACTCCAAAGGCCATATACATGTGCCACCCCTGCACGATGAACTTCATTTCTTTCCTGACTCTATCTGCACAATCGGATGCGGAGCTTACTAATCAATCAGATATGACAGTGTGCAGATCTCTGAATTGGGATCTTTGATGTATGATGCAGAGTCCATTCCACATAACGGAAAAGTGGGGGGATGGAAAGGATCAGCAATTAGATAGAATATTCTTCAGAAGGAAAATGCTACTTACCCAGTATGCATCTGTTCTCGACATATAGAGCTGTGAAGTCATATGCTATTCATAGATCGCCATCTAGTGTTGGGTCTGGATGTTTGCACTTTGTTTTTCTTCGAAGAAGTCTTTCCAGTCACAAGGTAGGTGATTCTTCCTTTCGGTGATAGTGCACATGGGCATCAACTCCATTGTTAGATTGTTTTCCCGCCGAAGATAGTAGGAGTAGTAAAAGGAGATGTCCATGAATGCATGTATCTAAATAAGATATTACTACAACAGGTATAGGTACCAGGGGAGGTGGGTGGGAGCATATGACTCTACAGCTCTATATTCCAAGAACAGATGCATACTGGGTAAGTAGCATTTTCCGTTCGAGGCATACGAGCTGTAGATCATACGCTATGCATAGACTATATAGCAGTTATCTCCCAAAGCGGTGGTTAACCTGTATCTGTTGCAGCGGTCTGAAATAGTGTACGTAAAACTGCCTGGCCCACTCTAGCTTGTTGTCTTGCTAACACATCCACACAATAGTGTTTTGTGAATAAGTGAGGTGTAGACCATGATGCAGCTTTGCATTGTAATCTATAGGTATATTTCCTAAGAATGCCATAGAAGCTCCCAGTTTGCGTGTAGAGTGTGCTTTAGGGGGAACTGTTAATGTTTGTTTTGCTTTTGCGTAGCATATTTGAATGCACTTGACTATCAACCTTGCAATTCCTGATTTTGATATGGGATTGCCTTTGTGTGGTGGAGCAAAAGCGACAAAAAGTTGATTTGTGTTACGGAAAGGTTTTGTCCTTTCTATGTAATACAGCAATGCTCTTTTTACATCTAATGTGTGTAGGGCACATTCTGCTACTGAATCTGGTTGAGGGAAGAACACGGGTAACTCAACGGATTGATTGATGTGAAAGGCAGAAATAACTTTAGGAAAAAATTTAGGATTAGTCCGAAGAACCGCTTTATTTAGGTGCATTTGTAAAAAAAGATTCTTCTATAGTTAATGCCTGAAGCTTACCCACTCTTCTTAGTGATGAGATAGCGACAAAGAAAGCAGTTTACCATGTGATAAATTTCAGTTCACATGTGCGCGATGGCTCAAAGGGTGGACCATTAGTCTGGTGAGGACAATGTTGAGATTTCATACTGGAGCAGGTGGACGTCTTGGAGGAATGACTCTTTTGAGTCCCTCCATAAAGGCTTTGATAACAGGCACTCTAAAGAGAGCTAGATATTGCCTATTCTGTAAGTATGCTGCTATCGCAGCCAGATGTAAGCGCATGGTAGTGTAAGCTAAATTGGACCGCTGTAAATGTAAGAAATAACATATAATGTTTTGTAAAGAAGCATCAAGCGGGTTGATGTGGTTGTTATTACAGTATATTACAAACTGCTTCCACTTTGCTGCATAGCAGGCTCTTGTTGTAGGACGCCTAGCCTCTTTGATGATATTCATGCAGTCTGGCAGTAGATATAGATAGCCAAACTCTAAGACTTCAGGAGCCAGATCGCCAGATTGAGTTGACTGTGGTCCGGATGTCTTACGTCTCCATGGCTGTGTGTGAGAAGATTGGGTGTAAGACGTAATGTTTGGTGAGGAACTAGTGAGAGTTCCAATAGGGTTGTGAACCACGGTTGCTGTACCCATGTGGGAGCAACTAGGATTAGTGTCAGGGATGCTTGTTTGAGTTTCTGAACCACTAATGGAATGAGTGGGAGAGGCAGAAAAGCGTAAGCAAATATCCCTGACCAATTCATCCATAGTGCATTGCCTTTTGACAATGGGTGTGGATACCTGGACGCGAAGCTTGGGCATTTTGCGTTTTGGTATGTGGCAAACAGGTCTATGTGAGGGACTCCCCAATGTTGAAAGTATGAAAGGAGGACATGAGGGCGGAGTTCCCATTTGTGTATTTGCTTTCTCTGCCTGCTGAGGAGATCTGCAATCTGGTTGTATACTTCTGGGAGATGTTCCGCTAGGAGATACATTTTGTGGTGAATGGTCCACTTCCAGATGTCTTGGGCCAAGCTAGATAGTTGGAGAGAGTGTGTCCCACCCTGGTTTTGTATGTGATACATGGCTGTCATGTTGTCTGTACGAATTAGGACAGCTTTTCCCTTTAGGTAAGTTTGAAACGCCTTGAGTGCTAGGAATATTGCAGCTCTGGGTAATTGATGTGAAGCAACCTCTGGTGTTGGCTCCACAAGCTGTGCACTGTGTGCTGTTGTAGATCAGCTCCCCAGCCAGTGAGGGACGCGTCCACTGTCAGTACTATCTGTGGAACCGGGTCTAGGAACGGCTGTCCTTTTGATAAATTTTGTGTGTTCCACCACTGTAGAGAGCAATGAGTACGGCCACTTACCAACACTAGATCGGTTAATAGACCGTTTGACTGGTTCCACTGTTTGGATAAGCATTCCTGAAGTGGACGCATGTGCAACCTGGCATGGGGAACGATCATGATGCAAGATGCCATCATTCCCAGCAGTTGCATATAAACCCGAGCTTGAAGTGATTGATTGGGTTGAAACTGGAGAACTAAAGGCTGAATGTTGCGAATTCTGGCTGCATTGGGAAACGCTAGAGCCTTTTGAGTATCTAAAGTGTCTCCTAGATAGTTCTGAGTCTTGGCTGGTTGAAGATGTGATTTAGCACGTTGACTGTGAACCCTAGTTGATGTAGTAACTGAATGGTTACTGAAGTATGTTTGAGACATTGTTGGTATGTGCTGGCCTTGATGAGCCAGTTGTCCAAGTATGGGAAGACATGAATGCTTTGTCTTCTCAGGTGAGCAGCTACCACCGCCAGACACTTTGTGAAGACTCTGGGGGCAGTGGTGACTCCAAATGGAAGTACCTTGAACAAGTAATGTTGGCCCGCTAACACAAATCTGAGAAATTTGCGATGAGCAGGGTGGATTGGGATATGAAAGCATGCATCCTTTAAGAGTAGGCAGAAAGTCGTCCTTTTGCAAAAGAGGCAGTACCTGTTGAAGTGTTACCATGAGGAAATGGTCTGACTGTATGTAAAAATTGAGCTCACTGAGATCGAATATTGGTCTGAGTGAGCAGTCATTTTTGGGTATTAGGAAGTAAAAGGAGTACACGCCCGCCCCTTGGTGATGTAGTGGTACGGGTTCATTAGCTCCCTTTAGAAGTAACGACTGTACCTCTTGTTTGAGGAGGTGTAGGAGATCCTGTGAAAGTTTGTGTGACTTTGGCGGAATGTTTGAAGAAGTGTTGATGAACTCCGGGCAGTAACCAGAACGGATAATCTCTAGAACCCATTTGTCTGTTGTTATTGACTGCCAAGTTGGTAGGAAATTTGACAGTCTTCCCCCGACTGGTGTTAAGTTGTCGGGGGGAAGTACAGGTAAGTCACTGTTTTGTATTGAGGGGGAGGTGCGTGTGTTTGAACCTCTAACTCTGCCTTTGCAGTTGTTTCCTCTGTAACCCTCTCTGAAGTAATTTTTAGAGCCAGGGGGTTGGTTATTACTCTTGTAGGTGGATGTAGTGTCTGAGGAAGCAGTTTTGGACCCTGCTCGATTAAATGAGAGCCGAAAGGAACCACGGCCTAGTGTTGACTGAAGGGCTCCCATGGATTTGCCCACTTTGGTGTCCTTTGCCATTTTTTCTAATGATGTATCTACCACTGGGCCAAAGAGGTGTTCCTTATCAAAAGGTGTATTTAGTATGGAGGTTTGGACCTCTGGTTGGAACCCAGAATACGTAGCCAGGCGTGCCTTCTTAAAAGGACACTGGTGTTTACCGCTCTAGCAGCATCTAGGGAGCATCTAATTTGATTATTCAAAATCAGTTGAGCCTCCCTCACTAGGTCTTGAGCTTTAGCTCTATGCTCTTGTAGTATGTTAGAGTAATTGTTCCATTTCGTCCCAGTGTGCACAGTCGTATCTGGCTAGCAATGCTTGTGTGTTAGATATGCGCCAGACGTTTTCTGCCTGAGAGGCCATCCTTTTCCATGAAGTATCAAGAAGCTTAGATTCTTTATCTGGAGGTGGAGCATCTCCTGTAGTTTGGGAGTTGTCTCTTTTACGTGTGTTGGATACCACTAATGAATCCAATGGTAATTGTCCTTTTATGTACACTGGGTCAGATGGTGCAGACTTATATTTTTATCTACCCTAGGGGTAAGGATACGTGCCCTGACCGGATCATTAAATATATCAGAGACATGCCTAATCATTCCTTTGAGCATGGGTAACGTGTCTCATGATTTTTGTGTACTGCTAAGGGTCTCAAAGAGGAAATCCTCTTAGAGAGAATTTTAATGGAGCTGCACCCATGATAATTAGCATCTCTACCCAGCAAATCAATGTATCCTACACTGTCATCTGGTGAAGAGGGCTTGGTAGGGTATAAGTCCGGATTTGCCTGATGGCGAGTCAGTGTTGTAGTCCTCTCATGGGTCTGTAGGCACTGGCTGAATATCATCATCATCCCCATTCCCATTGTCATCCCCATCATCCTAATTGTCAGGTGTATGTGGTGGTGAATGCTCAGATTAAATTGACACAGGTAGAGACTGAGGAGAAGGAGGTGATGGAATATGAAGAGGAAGAGAAGGAGGGAAGGGTTAGTTCCAACCGTTCTCTCCTTAAAGGAATGTGATATTCCTCCTCTGCATCTGTTCTCCTTTTTAAAGTCACTTTGGTGGTAATATGTCCAGTATTGGGATGAATGTAAAACACTTTCTGTTTCGGGTCCGGTTTATCGAGCGGATCATCAAAACTGTGCTTTTTGGTTGACTTCGGTGCATCAGGCTGTTTGACGCCGAAGATTTCTGTGCCGACGGCTTCAGGGTTGGTGTTTTCGGATTCAAAGTGTGTTTCGGTGCCAAGTGTTGTGGGTTAGAGCTGGACTTAGGCTTCGATCCAGAGGTTTTCAGCTCAGTGCCCGATTTGGCTTGAGGATTTTCGAAGCCTGAAGGCATTTTGTAGGCTTCAGTGCCGAGCCAGAAGGCGGGGCGTCAGAAGCGTGGTCTTGGTGCAGACCGGAGCCCGCGGTAGCCATCTTTTTCGGTTGAGGTGGATTTTGGGTCGAGGGAGGATCTGTACTTACGGTACGCTGTCCATGTGGGATGTTTTCATCCTGGTCGGAGCCATACTCGGAAGTGGAGATCGGTTCCTTTTCCTCCTCGGCCCCGATAGCATCGCCGGCTTCTTCCTCCGATTCAGGTCTGAAGAGGTCCGGAATAGAGCCTGTGTGCTGGCTCTGCATGTCGCGACGTCTAGCTCAACGGTCGTGAAGCGTCTTCTTGGAGTGGAAAGCCCTGCACGCATTGCAGTCCTGTTCACTGTGCTCAGGGAACAAGCACAGGTTACAAATTTCATGAGTCGCGGGTACTTCGCGTGGCACCGAGGGCAGAATTTAAATGGAGTTCATTTCATCGACTGCGAGTCGAACCGACACGCAAAGAATAGAATACGTGATCGGAATCAGTACTGTTGAGGTAGAGTGTCTTGCGCACCGAGGGAAACCGAAGGAACAGTGTCGGAGCAAAGCGATTAACATCTGAACCCAATGGCGGAAAAAAACAATCTAACAATAGAGTCGATACCCATGTGCACTATTACCGAAAGGAGGGGTCACCTACCTCGTGACTGGGAAGACTTATTCGAAGAAAAACAAAGTTAAACATCCGGACCCAACACTAGATGGCGATCTATGCATAGCATATGATGTACAGCTCATAAGCCTCGAACAGAGTGTTACCTAAGGTAAGTAACCTTCTTCTAATGGATACTTTTAACTGCAGATGGCTTGCATTGTGAAAAGATACCAAAGAAGTACCTCCCAAGGTGGTGTGTCTCTGGAATGATACAAACGAGGAAATACTGCAGGACAAAACAGGCAGAATGTCCTTCCGCAAGACGTGGTGATTAAGGCATTAGTGCTTCATGAACATATGGAGTGGCGCTCACATCACGGCCTGACAGATGCCGAGAGAAGGCCCTCTGCATGCCAACGCAGCGGTAGGAGCCTTGTCTCCAGTCTAGTGAGACATCAGACACAGTCTGCTTTAGTGCCAATATGTAGCACATTTTCATACAGAAGACTATCCATCTTTGAATGGCCCTTTTCTTCACTGCTTCCGTGAACCATATGAAGAGCTGACAGTCCACTAGATAGTCTTTGGAACGATCAATGTAAAAGTTGAGCGCTGTTTTGGGGCCCAAGCAATTAATTCTCTCCTCCTTTATCTAGGTGTGAGGTGTAGCAAAGAATGCCAAAAGGTTCATGGATTGTCCAACATAAATGGGCGTCACAACGTTAATCAAAAATGCCACCCTAGTATGTAACACCAGTTCATCCAGAAAGAAGGTGGTGTTGGGTGAGTGAATGGGCACAGCTTATAGCGCACTCATCCGATGAGCTGAGGTTATTACTATTAGGAAGAAAGTTTTGAGAGTCAGTAATCTCAAAGAACAGCTGTGCATTGGCTCAAATGAAGTACACATCCTGAAAGTGATGACCAAATTAAGGTTCCGCTGTGGCAATACAAAAGTTTTGGGTGGACCAAATCTTTAAAGTAACTCATCACAATAGGTGAATTACACATGAATAGTTGGTTAGGTAAAAGTAAAAAGGCAGAAAGGGAGGACAAGTACCATTTAACTGTGCCCAAGGCAAGTCCTTGCTGGGCTAGAGACAGCACGAAAAGCAGATCATCCGATAGCCATGCTTGTAATGGGTCTGTGTGGTAGCAATTTCACAAACTTGTTCCAGCATAAACAGATTTCATAGATGGACGTGTGGTTGCTAGAATAACATCAACTACTTCGGAAGGCAGTCGACTGTTGCCACACAATCTCTACGCATGGAGGTGTAGCTTGTGAAGGCCTGGGTGCACAGAGACCCAGAACCGACGCAGAAGAATAAGGATAATAGCCCAAATGTCCTAAACTCATTGAGCTGAAGGAAAAGCTCAAAACTGCATAGTATCAGAATGCTTCAAATGAATGACAGCCTATGCAAATGAGTCAAATGTGACTTTGGTATGATGACCGAAAACATCACAGACCTGCAGGAGGTTTGCCATCGGAGATGGTCGATAACTGACAGTGGTTACTCACCTTTAACAGCCAGTCATCGAGATTTGGGAAGTTTGGAATCCCAATCTGCGAAGATGTGGTGCAACCACTGTCATCATTTTCGTAAAACCTCTGAGAGGCTTTGGTAAGTCCAAAGGGGGCAAGGAAAACTAAAAATGCTCTGGGCCAACCAGAGAAGGTAACGCTTGTGGGACTGCAGGAGAGGAATGAGAAATTAGCCATCCCGCAGATCCAGAGCTACCATCCAGTCCTTTGGATACAGGGCAGCGTGAACTGTGCCAAAATGAGCATCTTGAATTCGTTCTTTTTCAGGAAGCGATTGAGAAGGCAAAGGTCTAAAATAGGGCAAAGGCATCAGCAACATCCCTGCCCCTGTTTGTGATGCCGGGAAACTGTCTAAAGCTCCTTTGTCCTTCGACAGACACTCTCGTGTAGGTGGAAAGTGCAGCGGGTCTGAAAGGAAAGGTAGGGCATAGTCTGGCTGGACTATCTGGAGCACCCACCTGTCATATGTGATGCTATGCCACCCATTGAGGTAATATCCTATCCTTCCTCCAACAGGGTAGCCATGTACCACTGAGGGCATGCTAAAGTGGCTTGGTGGCAGTAGCAAGGGGCAGGCGGCTGAGCAGTGCATGAGGGCATGCATGGTGTTGGCTGGATTCCCAAAGCTGGCCTCTTAAGGGCAGGAGGTCTGTTCCTGTGGAGGCAAATCTTGGCTTAGTCCCTGCACCAAGAAACTTCCAAAGCCTCAAAAAGGGCACTGCTGCACAGATGAGAAAGGTCCAGAAAGGGTTAGGTTTGCGCCTAGTTGTCAATGACTGAACCACCAACCAAGCTTCAGGCATACGGTGTTGCATAAGGAAAAGAGGGTCACCCAGGGCAGGAGCGTGTGTCCTGAAAATTTCTGTTAGTTGTCTGGCAAGGGACAGGTTTGGCCCAAGAACCCATTGGTGTGTCTGTCAGGGCTTCAGTAGAAAAGAGGAGTGGTGCTGTGGAAGTCTGCCCAGGTTCTAGGACCTTTGTCAGGACATTAGTCTTTACTTCTACAGACGGAAGTTGAAGGTCTAAAATGTCAGCACCCAATCTTATCACTACAGCATCATACCAGTCATCTCCATGAACATTTTGACTGTGGTTCTGAAGCAATAGGAATGTGGAACGTTTTAGATGAAGAAAGAGCTCTATCAGTCAGAATGAGGATGGACAGGCTACACTAAAACTTGCAGAGGGTACTTCATCAGTCGAGGCCATATTTGATTTCCTTCTAAGTCTGATAAGATAATGGGTTCTTTTTCCAGCGTCTATGTGAGAGGAACCGGTGAAAATCATGGCAACAGATTTGAAGTTGGACTGGGTGTCGACCCTTGAATCGAGGCGGACCCTGCAGTAAAGGTACGAAGCATAGAGGACACGGAGGATGGATCCACAGATGGTAGCCTGACTTAAGACCTCTTTGGATCCTTGGGGCCAGAAGGCAGTTCGAAGAGAGGCAGAAGGGGGCCAAAGATGCACAATATGTTCTCCTTGAAGGCCTCAACATGATGCCTTGAATTGGTATAAGCTGTGGAATGGGCTATTCGGTAGGGGACCAGGACTGAGCTCAGGAGGCACTTTGATGTCCACGCAATGTTTCCTGCAGAGAGTGGCGGAATAAGGGAGACACACACTTCGACTTCTCATATTTCTTTTTTTGCCTTGGAGTTACCTGACAACTCGGGAGTACAAAGAGGAGCAATCACAGGAACAGCCTTGAGAATGGGAATTGTCTGGCGTTCTCAACCACGATCGGAACACACGCTCCTTCTAATTGTGTTTGGCGGCATAAAGCTTGATTTCGCAGTCATGAAGAGCCTTGAGATGTATTAATGCATAGAATCCCACAAGACTTGGACTTGTGCGCATTTGGAGCATTATCAAGGTCCAATACCAATGCTCCTTATAAGGTTTGGCATGTGTATCAACAAAACTAGTGCACTCATTCCTGTCTAGAAAAGATGAAAAGAGAATCGTTGAAAATAGAAAAATGTGAGGGGGATCTTCCTTATTAGGAAGTGATGTCCTCACACACCCATGTGGGTGTCATGCTTCCTCATCTGGCTTTTTGCTCTTCGTAGGGAGCTACAAATCCTCACGGGCCCCACGAGAGGCCTCTTTGCCTGAGATCTTTTTAATAAAAAAGCCTTGATGGTGCGTGCAGGTGTGTTGAGCTGACGTGTGTGTATTTGTGAATTAAAACTACCTAAAGGGTGCCTTGTGACAAGTTTATTAAAAGGTCCCTATGGTAGGGTTAAAAAAAGTGTAAACTCTTGGCAGTCGATGCAGAGTTAGGAAACAAGACAGTCTGGAGAATAGAGTATAAATGCAGTGTAGTTTATACTTGGTCAGGTCGACATGTTTCACGCCTTGGTGGTCCAGACAGATCTGTGGCGTTTTGTCAGGACCAATGAATGTAGTGTAGACCCTTCTCTGGGTCTGAAAGTGTGTGGGGGTGTTGTAATATATAACCTATTCTGGTGGATCAGCATAAGGTTATGCAAGTACCTAAGATATGCTTCTCCTATTGTACATCATAATCCGACCTAGAGAGAGGGAGGAAAAAACAAGAAGAAAAAATAATAATGAAAGTAATAAACTGGCCACAGAATAAATAATGCTGTGTCCTGGTAGGGGAACTCTCAATGGAGAGTCACTTAAACAAATCATTACAAAGTGCATACTGTTCTTTCAATCGTAAGCATAATTGGGAGTTATATATGCGATTTCTGTGTCAATTATGGGGCCGGGTTAAGCTGACACAGAGCACCACAATGCCAACTAACTGATTTCAGAAGAAATGGTGAAAAAGTCTGTGGATCCAGTCTGGCACTTGAGGGTATTCACAAGGTGAGGAATCTGTGGTTAAAAGTATCGATTTGAAGGTACGTGGTCCACTTTTGGAATGGATTAACAGAGAAATAGACTCCTTATAGTTCTCGTACAAGACAAAGTTGACAATTGTGTCTAGTAGTGTGCCTCAAGAAAATTAAGAGAGTGGACTGGCCTTATAGCTTTGTAAAGTTCCCAAGTAAAGATATTAGATCACCTTGTGTCCTTAGAGACAATGTTACAGTCCTGGACTGACATGTAACCATCAACAGCATTCTTTCACTTGCAACCACGCGTACAATTACATTTCACTCGCTGGACTAAATGTCTAGCTTCAAGAAGGAAAAGACAGTCTGGAATATCATGTCTCTGGACACAGATCCAATGCGCAACAATAAATACTTACCTCTGGAAAGCAAGTGTTATTTCCTTGAAGTTAACCACTCTACTAAAAAAAGTATTTTTTTAATTTGCGTTAATGCCTTCATTTGGTTTCAAATTATGTTGAAGATAAATCAAAAAGTATCAATTGAATTTGTATTGCAGAGACAAAGTACTGTGGAGTCAGGGTGAACTTGGAAACAAATGATACTACTAAAAAATTAAAAGGCATTAAATACATGAAATGACTAACTGGTTCTAGCTAATTGAACGAACATGTTGATTTTTTTGTTAACCTTTGATTCTATTAGGATGAAATCTGTACTTCGCTGAATTACATTTACCTTATTGTATTAGTATGTCAAGAAATGAAACGGAGATGGATTACACTAGGATCTGGGTCCATTAACAAATTCAAAACATAGCAATGTATAGCTTGCCTGCAGTTTAGATAATTTTTATCTGAATGTGTTTTGAGAAGGCATACTGAGGATACATTCTGAGAATTGCTTGGTTTAACTAAGCATGGCAATATTTGTATAAATCATTAAACACACATCTTTTACACTGTCCAAGTTTAGTAGATGTGAAAATATTGGTGTATGGTCAAAAAAGCTTCCTAGCGTCTTCACTGAGCTGCCATAATTTATTTAAGTGTGTGCGGTATGGAAGAGCTAATGAAATACCTGCATTGACACTATTCCAGTCTAGCAGTTTGTGTGATCTTGTGTTACCCATAATTCCGACAAAAGCTGAGTTCAAAACAGCAAAATACATCAGTTAAAAGTGACAAACACCACACAAACAAGAACAAAACTTACAGCACAAGGTTGAAAGAGACAAACAACATTATTAATAAGAGGTTGACTAGCAAACAGAAGAAAGTAGGAGCATGCAACAGCAATTTGTAAACATTAATCAAAACAGTAACTACAGTATTGTTAATTCATGGACTTCATCACATTACTCTTGAGTGCCAAGTTTATGCTGTGCCTTCTAAACAGCTCATCTCCACATAGACCCCAGCATGCCTCTTTCCCAGTTAAAAAGCACTGGAGTGGAACGGACATAGATATAGGTCACTATAATTTCAATTAGAAAAGGTGAATGAATTAAGAGTACCGAAATTGTTATAGTAAGTTATTGTTTCCCAACAACTTGCTCTCTTTTCAGATGCCTTCTAATGTCCAACTTTTGGAAAATGATATGCAAGTCAATGTTTAGCTGTAAACAAAACAGATGACGAGGAGCAGTTTGAACAAATTAGATTCCAATTCCAGAGCACTGGTGCCAATTGAAATCCAGAGAATAATATTAACATAATACAAAAAAATAAAAGAAATAGTCCATGATCTTTCAGTTCAGTTTCAGTATAGGAACTCATGTTTATATATTTAGCCTGAACAGAGATATGAAATACATAATTACTGGGGGCTAGACAAGAATGGATGCGTGGGAGTATTCCAATCTTAGTCTATCTGATGAAGAGTCAAACTAAGGCCTTTGCCCATCTAAATTGTGAAGGGTTTCTGTGAAGCATCAGTGAAACCTGAGGGTTTCTGGAGTGAAAGAAGGAATATAGGATTGTTACAAGTCAAATTCAGTAAGAACAGTGAAGTTATAAATGATATGGATACAATCAGAGGGTTGAAAAGGATGAAGATACTAACAATGGGGAAAATCTTGGATCTTGCTGTTTGAGAAACAAGTCCGTAGCAAAGGAAATGAACCCGAAACCACAGATCTAATACAACTGGAGGATGGCACTGTCGATCCCAGAGTAGTACAAGGAGTCAGGGGTGGGGGAATCATATCGCCCGACGCCCGAGCCATGTTGTTTTTTGTGACGGGCAAGAAGATTTAATGTCTATTTTGTCCGATGGACAAGTAGACATTAAATCACGTAAGTAATACATGCCCAGAGTACCCACAGCCAATCAGAAAGGCTGGAAGAGAGCCAGAGACCCGTTAGAGGCCTCTGATTGGCTAGCAGCCCATGACTGGGCTCGAGCCTACCCAGTGATTGTCTGGGGGAGTGAAACGTCAGTCTCACTCAGCTAGTGGTTGTTTATTGCCGGCCGCTGCAAGGCTTACACTTATATAAAAAATAAGCACTAAGAAGGTGTACCTTCATGCAAACAAATCGCTCTAAACATTAATAGAAACTCACTGCCCGCTGTCACGGAAAGCGTCTAGTGAGGTGTCCTTGTGGCTGCAGGAAGGGCTGGCTCATATTGATCTAATCGCTGCTATTGGAGCAGTGCTGCAGCCGTGCGGACTGCACCTTTTAATTGGTCGGCGCAGAGCAGATTCGAACACCCCTTTCGAGCCGGGCGTGCTGCAACAATCCCAACGGAACGATGGCTGAGAGGATGCCTTTGAGCAGGTCGGAGTGCAGTGCTTCTCCCGGTATCATGGCGAGTGACGGCAGCAAATAGGAGCAGTAGAGGAGACCGGTAGTGTGTGTGCGCTGCATCACTGCCTGTGAGTGCTGGTGTGCAGACTACGAGCATCGCATGCCCGTGTCCAGCACCTTAGTGCTGCATCTCCTCAGCCGCGGGATGGCCTGCCTGTGCGTCATGTCATCAGTGCTTTGCAGAGCCGAACTTGAACTTAAGGTACACGATTACGAGACTTTTATGTTGAATATATGTCGGGGTGGGGGGTATCTCCCCCAAAGTATCTGCACTTGCCACTCCCCTGCCCCACCCTTTACTAAGAGGACTCCTGCCTCGCCACCCCCCTTCTTCTCTGTAATGGAAGATACAAGAAGCTGTCAAGAGTGACCTGTCACCCCGTGACCTGAAGACCTGAAAAGCAGTTAAACTGACATCACGCACAGCAGTGGTGATTAGCAACACAGCGGCATCCCCGGGGGCTATTTACTGCATAGCCCCCAAAGCCAGTGGTGGCAAAATGCGAAGCCCCCAAATGAACACCAAAGCCTCGCGATCAACTCCCGCGCACACTTTAGTGGTTAAAGCAAGCATAGGATCGAGTGGGGCAGTACTCTCTGATACCCGAATGTAGACATTATATACAAATCATAAAAATAAAAACACAATGCCATACTCTATTGCTGTTTTGCAGCTGAAGCGATCTGGTATGTAGATTGTTTCCTAGAGGTGCGTCGTATGCTTCAAAGAACTACACCAAAAACAAAGAATTCTGAAAAACTAAAATTATATTTTTCTCAAGGGGTGAACATTACCCAGTGAGTCCGACTCCACCACAGTGTTATCTCTACTATTTCCCACCAGAGGCCTGGGCCGTGCTGCCTGGAGGGCGTATGAAGGCCTCAGTCACTGCTCACTGTGTTGATATGAGTGCATACATGGGAGATTCATTTGGGCATGTGTCTTGAGCAGATAAGGTCATGGTTTCACGGGAGCATCGACTTGCCATTGTTAGCATTCGCATTGCTCCTCCCTTGCTTACCTTGTAAAGTTTTAAAGGAGTGTAATGTACTGCCAGAAAGTTCATATTGCTCGCTGGTGTGCTAAACTCCAATGCAGAAATATGTATGTGGCCCGCAAGTCATTAGAATGTTTCTAGATGTTCCGGCTTATCTATTCATCCTTCCTCTCACAAAAAGGACAGACTTTAGCAGCCAGTTTGTTAAAAGGGTCTCCCACTTCAAATGTGAAAATATGGGGATTTGTGGCAATATCATTATTTTACTTTCTGGTGCCTTCCCCAGTAGTCGAGGCCCTCAAGTAAACAGGTCAGTTTGGTGTGCGTGGCCTGTTCATCAGGTACGAGTGCTGAAGGCTCAATAAATGGAAATGTTGTGCCGCCGTGGAGGTGCAGGGGTGGTGCTATTCTTGTTCTGAGCCACATCCTCTGACTTTTTCTATGATGAAATTCCTAGTAAGTAGGAGGGTTTCCAGGCTGATGGATTAATTTGAAGAAAGGGCAGGTAGAAGCACTCACATACCCGAAAAAAGCCAGAGCCCTCAGATAATAGAGCTGTCAGCCTTGTTTTAAATTACCCGCAGAATCCAGGGAGGGGAAGGCCTAGATGAGTTATGGTAGCGTGGGGATCAATAACTGAACTACCGAAAAAAATTATCTTGCGTCAGGTTATCTCCCTGAGCAGAAGTCGTTATCATGGAAACTAAGACTTTAACATTTGCACAAACAGTTTTCACTTCTTGCCTGTCAAGATCCTTAGAATTATGTACCAGCATTCCTACATCTCCCACCTCTAGATTGATTCATAGTCACTCAGAAGGCTGGCCACAGACTTCAGTGTGGTGTGCCCTGCACAACCAACATCAGTGGAAGTGACACCTTTCACACTTCTGCTCTGTTAGCAGCAACACGAGCGACCATGCCACAGCAATGTGATAAAACTGGAGGATAAGTGCAGAAACTGTCAGATGCTTTTTTAACCTGCATTTAATTTTCATTAAAGCTGTCCATTATAATACTACCTGAAGGTGAAAGACCAAAAAAGTTAAACAATATTTTGTTTTTTTTTGCTACTACTTTGACCGCACCCCCAGACTCATTCACCCTGTATCCTTTTTGGACAGAATAACAAACAGTTCCGTTTCTTTTATAATGCACTTCTTCGACCACTGAGCCTACAGCACCTTCTCCAGCCTCACATACTGTGCCTGGTACCACTACTGCGCTCACACTGCCTATGCTACTACCGCTGCACTCACACTGCCCCCTACATACAGTATTCAGAACAGGGCATGAGAAGGAGTAGGGCCAGGGCCTTCAGTCACAGACTCAAGACTGGGCAAAGGGAGCAAATAGTCACCTACTGCGAAGAGAGAGTGGGGCTGCTTCATCACAATATTACCAACCACCATCCCTATGCCAATCACACACACACACACATACCAACCCTGCTCCCGACCCCCAACCCCCCAGACACAGCCAGAGCTGCCGATTTCAAACCTTGGGGTTCACGTTTGAGTTTCAGTGTTGCTAAACATCCAGCGATTCTGGGCAGTTCCCTTAATCTGCCCATGCCTAAATAACATGAAGTTGATCTTGTGTAAATGTAACTGGTGTTCATTAGAAGTGCTCGCCTTCGGGTCATATTTGTGCTATATCAAAAACCTGCACGAAATAAACGCCCACACCAGGCTCGCATTACAAGCTTGGTGCTTTCCTTTCACAGATGAAGCAGACTCCCGGTTTAAAGGAGAAAGGCAAGAATTGATGTAGGGACGGAAGTAGGTGGGACAAGTGGATTTTACAGGACATATAGATCGCAGTGGCATTTTGTCCCTCGGTCAAGTAGATTATTTTAAAAATTCCACACCCCTACTTAAAGAGTGTTTAGTGAAATGTTCAAAGGTATGGGAACAGCAAGCTGGTGTTATGAGGACTGTTAGCCAAGTGTTCATGATCCCAGTCTGCTAATTAGGGGCTGGTTGCCTTTTACAAAACAAGGCCACCATTTCTTATGAAAAATGAGAGGCAGAGGTAGAAATTTACTGTTAATTAACACCACAATAAGAGAATAAGTCAAAAACCGAGATTTTGATCCGATTTAATAGATAATGTGCGAAGGAAAATAATGTAATGCGAAAGTAGGTGCTGTGTCTAGCCCAAATCATCAGGGAAAAATATTACACTTTAAAAGATAAATTTACAGTTTTACAATAAATGACTGGGTACATTAACAATTGATGAACTTCTAAATACCTCAAAGGCAGCCTGAAAGTCAGCACTCAAGGTTAAACATTAGGTGTGATATAAAAAAAAAAAATTCTTCAATCTTTATTTATGCATATGCATACATCAATCCCCCTAACCCCAACAACAGATAGCGCATGTTAGTGAGTTTGAGTATCAAATCACATTTCCCCAGTGGAGGAGTAGCAAGCACATCACAGAACAAATATCATATGTACCAAGTCGGATTACAGATCATGGACGTCAATATCCGAAAACCCCCCACTTGGCAATGTCGGCTCTCCTACTCATCACGTCTCCAGTTCACCCGGGTTGGAGTCCATATCTGGGTCTTATGTTCATTGAGAGCGTCCGGCATTGCCCCCCAGGCTGCCAAGTCCTCTGCGACCCTATCATCTGTGCGAGAAAGTCTCATGTGTTGCTTCTCTGCAACTTCCCACTCTAAAACATCCCTAATCCATAAGACCTCACTCTGGATCCGGGACCCCATCCACCAAATAGTTGTTCATCGTTTATCAAGAAGTAGTGCTAACTGTAGGAGTTTGTATGAGATTTAGTGTCTCTTGGGTTTCACCACTATACCCACCGCTTCCTGAATGCGGAGGCTCCAACTCCTCGCAGAAACCATGCACTCCTGCACAGTGCCATCCCAGATGTATGAATGTGGCATCCTCCTCCCAAAAGCATGCACACCTAGGGGCCTTGCCAGGGTCAATACTATTGAGCGGGTTGGTGTTATGAATGTGTGGTGCAGGAAATTAAAGTAGAGTAGTTTACATCAGTTGTTACATGAGACCGTCTTTACCAGGCTGCAAGCATGATTCTAGTCCGAATCCTCAACGGCTTCCCCCAAATCTGTTTCCCCATGCAGTTTTCGCTATGTTCACGCTCTTCACCAGGTCACCCTGAAGATCTTTATAGAACAGGGAGATAAGGTGTTTGCCCTCCCCCATCAAATGCGCCCCCCCAAAAACCTTAGATGGTGATGATGCTGATGGGTATGTGCGCCAGGGTGCATTCGCAGTATTCTCCAATTTGGCATACTACAAGAAATGGCCCCGTCCCACATCAGAGCAAAGAGGTATCCACCCTCTCTTCACCTGTACATGGACATATCAAGGCCAATAGAGCCAATTGGTCCCAAATCCCATATGTGTAATTCCCTGACAAATGGGGCCTTAAGTAGCACTTTCTTTACCACCATTGTTCACGCTTCTGCTGTGTGGCCGACAAAATATGGTATGGGAGCATTTGGCCAACCCCCCTCATTAAGATGTGGGGTAACATGTCATCCCCTACCAAAACCTGCAGGAGCCGTTACAGTAAGTTGTCGGTATCCGTCAGCCATCTGGCAACATGTTGCAGGTGGCTGCAATATAATAACGTTGAATGTTCAGAAGGGCCAGACTGCCCTGCTCCATATTCCTTTTCAAAACAGGTAGAACCACCCTGCTACTATTCCCTGCCGACACCAGTGAGATGAGAAGGGTAGGAGGTGTCCGAAAAAGATTCTCGTGCAAAGGTAATAGCACATTTTCTACTAGGTATAGGCACCTAGGAAGGAAGATCATTTTGGCTACAGTCGCTCGTCCCGAAACTGGAAATTTAAAAGTTACCTTTTAAAGAGGTGAATTCAGTCAAAATCAACGACTCCCTCTTATATACACACTGAAACATAATGGGACTAACTGATACGTAGACTGACACAACCATGGACAAAAAAATCCATTTTACTAACACATGCAAACAGTTACGCATACACACCCTGACATAAACTATGACTAATTGACACATACACTGACAGACCCATGGATTCAGTAAAGCATTCACTAACACACTCGCACACTTACTTGTACACACCCGAGACAGCCTAGGACTCCCTAATACATAGGCTGACACAACTATGAACACACTGATGCATTAACTGACACTCTCTCTGTCATACACACACTGACACACTCCAAAACATAGTGATGTATTAAGTAACATACTCACTGACTCAGTGATACACACTATGACACACCCTAGGTCTCTCTAATACATACACTGATACACCCATGGACACACTGATTTATTAACTGACATACTCCTTAACTCAGTCCTACACACTTTGACACACCCTAGGTCTCACTATTACATACACTAACACATTTATGTACACACTCATGATTTCACAGACTCACTCAGTCACTCACTCATACATACATAGACTCAAACACCGCAGGACAGACTGATACATACCCTAACACAACAATGCACAAACTAATGCATTCACAGACTCTCTCAATCACTCATGCTAAACTGAAACACCCCATGACACACGGCTACATACACTAAAACAACCATGCACACACTCATGCATTCAGTCACTCATACATGGACTAAAACACCCTATGACACATTGATACATACACTGACATACCCATACACACATTCATGCATTTACTGGCTAACCTAGTCACTCACTCATACATCGAATCAGACACCCTGGAACACACTGATACATGCACTCACAAAGCAATGCTTATACACTGAGAAATTCACACAAATACTCACATACACACTGAGATACTATGGAAGTCATTACTATATAGAAATAAAATCCACATATTGACTTATTGAGTCACCATTTACCATATAGACAAAAATTCAAAAGAATAATAAAGAGCCAGACACAGCTCTTTCTTTGTATCGATGGTGGTTCTAACAAGAACCTTGTTTTCGTATATTTTTGTAAATGTTTTTTATTTAGTTTTTTTATCTTTGCTTCAAATTAACTTTAGTAAAAAAACAAAATGCACCAACTTTGCATTATCGAAGCACAACAGTGCTGTACAACAATTATTACAAAATTGAGTATAAAAAAACTAGCAACGGTGCTTCTTTACATCCGCAAAAAAATTATTTTACGTCATTCACCATTGCAGCTGCAAGCTTGCGGTAGGTGGCACAGTGAGTAACCACAGTGCACAACTACTAATAATCTCAGGAATTTGTGGAGTTTCCTGGCTGTTAGAATGTGAAAGTATGCATGCTGAAGATATATGAAACAGTCAGTCTCCTTCATGGATTTGAGGATAATTTGATGTAATACTAGCATTCTGAAATTGTCTCCATAACCATTTGTTTGCGAGTTTTCAGATCTAGTATGGGTCTGAATTTGTTTTTTGAGATCTTTCTTTTTCACCAACCAATTACGGGAATATAAATCCCCGTTGTTTGGGAGAAACGTGCACCACCGCATATTTCTGCGGAACAATGTTCACTTCTGATCTCAGCATTTGTAGATGTTGATCGGATGATTTTGGTGGAATATTTGGTGGAAGACTGGTGAATCTGAGACAATAATTATTCTGTGCAATATTCAGAACTAATGCATCATTTGTGAGTAATTTCCACTTAAATATTGAGAAATACTTCCCCCTACCTGAGCAGGTAACAGAAGAAGGAGAAGCAGAGACTCATTGTTTGGAGCCTGTAGGCGGCTTTCCTGCTTGGGCAGGTTGGTGGCCAGTTCTTTCCTTTGGTTGACACCTTTGGTGCAGCTAGAAAAGTCTTTGCTGCTGCTCTTAGTGGTGTCCTTCCAACCACTGAGGTGTTTGAACCCCCAGTGGCTAGAAAAGTCTTTCATACGTTTTGTGAGGGTGCTTTTGTTGCTCCTTACGTTTCTCATGACCAGCCGCCTTCAAGGTCTCCCTTTGGGTGTTCATTTGATCCATTTATCATCTTTACGAGTTCCAAATGGAGTGTTACCAAAGAAAGGAAGATTAAGTATTCTCTGTTAGGATCCCTGCTTGAGTGCCGTAAGACGAAGCCAAGAATGTCGTCTAAGGGGGCGTGGCTAACTGCTGCAGAAGATGGCTGCTTGGTGAAGCGGCTCTGCAACTTAGCCTCCCTAGCCCCAGTCTATTGACACTTAAATCCGCATTTGTCTAACAGCTGCTGCTGTGTAGGGTAGCTGAGCGCCCGACGACTGCTCCAGTGACTCAGTGAAGTGTGGCTAGAATGCGGCAGTGAATCCTGTCCTAAATTCAGAGGTGGGGTGTGCCTGAGCCGCTCCAGTAATGTGGGGGCTTATTGAGTCGCGGCCGAGTACCGGGCCAGACCAACGGGCTACAATACTTTCTCTCCCGCCTCTCTTGGCGAAGACAGTGGGGGAAATATTGCAGCACCTCACGGACCGAGGATGCGAGATAAGGCGGCGCCAAGGTTGTGGCGTACATGCATGCTCCGTCGTTGGATCGGTAGCGGAGGAAACCAACGTGAGTGAAAATAAAGGCCCCGAGGAGAGGACTGATTCCAATCAGGGCCCACAAGAGTTCCAGAAGAAGGGCAGGAGGGGAGCCAACCTCCCACTGGCCCTATGCCTACTCTGTATGACACTGGAGACCTCACCGAACATCCCAGATCGGAGAGCCAGATTGGTCACAGTACAGCAAGCCACGCAAATGTAAACCGCTTCCAAGGTAAGTGGCACTAATAACATTGATTTCAAACACTGCTATGGTGAAAACATTCAGCAATCAGCCACACTACTGGAAGAGGCTGGATACTGGTGGCACCAGACGGACGACAAGAGACCCTGATCCCTGTAGGCCCACTGCACACCCATTAAGTGTGAAGGTAGGTGTTAGAGACGCAGGGGAAGACCTGACAGGCCGCAGTAGCTGGCTTGCGCAAAGCCTCGGAGGCGGCCGCGACTATCCCGGTCTCCCACTTGCCCCACACTAGATCCACCTGCTCAGAGGCCCAGGATGATAGGAGGGAAAAACATGAAGGGAACTCACCAGACCAAGCTCGACAAATTCACGCTACCCAAGGGAGCGGAGGCCCAGGAAAGCTCCCGGGAACATCCACCCTCCGAGACTTCACCAACCCCTACTGGAGAAAGGTTATCTCTCCATGACATTATTGCAGATATACAAGGGGTCCATAAAGCGTTGGAGGGCCGCATGGACTTATGACAGAAGTGTCACTGATACGTGCTGACCTACGCAATATCGGGACAAGATTGAAAGAAGAAGACTCAGCCACAACTCTGCTCCACGACACTAAGGTCCTTAAGCTTCAAATGGTGGAGTTACAAACAGCCAACTCTCACCTGGAGACAAGAACAGAAGATTACGAGAGTAGATCAAGGCGCAATAACGTTCGTATCCTGGGGGTACCTGAACAGGCAGAGGGACCAAATGTTGACCGGCTTGTTCAAGATCTCATAATGAAGCACCTCCATCCACGGGGTCTCTCTAAGTTCTTCTCGGTGAAAGGGGCCCACCGAGTACCAGGATGTTGGACTCGACCTGGGGCCCCACCTAGACCTATCCCCGCTCGTTTCCTCAACTTCCCAGATTGATATGTAGTACAACAGACAGCACTGCTCTACCAGTCCTCTATGAAAATACTCAAATTATCTTTTTCTCCTGACTTCACTCTAAAGGTTCAGAGACTGCGGTAAAGCTTCTTCGAAGTGAAGAAGGCTCTAAAAGACATGGAAGTGAAGTACTCAATACCTTTCCCGGCAATACTGAGGATTGAATCAGAGGGTAAGCTATGGTTCTTAACAACCCAAGAAGCCTTATGGGAATTGCTTGAGGGTTGGAGGACAGTGGTGGGCCCAACCGAGCATGGTGCCAAGGGAGAGAAAAGAAATTAACAGAGACAACTGATGATGGCTCCTCTGATGATGCGTCCCGGGGGGAGGTTTAGAACTATGTTCATAAACACCATAACAACTGACTCCCGTGATATTAAGTGGAAGAGTCTTCCCTCCAGATCCAGTCTGTGTGACCTCTGCCAAACTATACTCGAGCCACTATGTGGTTGGGCTTGAGGTCTCTGCAATCAGTTGGAGCCAGTACCACAGTCAAATTCTTTAGTTGGCTCATATTGACTATTGGACGGGGGAAGAAGAAACCGGATCACTGACTACCCAGTTATTCATTTACTTGATATAAAAAAAATACATGCTTATGCCTTGTTGGGGGCGGGGTGAGAGTTAGAAGGATAATCCACGTTTCCCTATGTTTGTTATGTTTGGAAACGGTTGACAGGCACTCTGCGGAGTTGGGGGCGGGGGGGAGCAGGCAGGTGCAGGTACATCAGGCAGGGATGCAGGTTGCGAGGTAGGTTTAATAAGGGAGGGTGGGACATAGTTGAGAGCACTCTAATGTTTTTATTCTGTTTCCTTTCTGTTTCGGGCTCTATAAGACGAGCAGTAGTTATCCATCACTATACTCCACCTACTATGACTAATACTATCAAATCGAACATGGCGTGTCGAGGGCAGGGAACACAACACATACAATACCAGTCTCCCTAAGACAGGGCAATCAAACCCTGAAATTCGACTAATGATCTGGAATGTCAATGGCTTAGGGGACCAGATTAAACCTGGAATAGTACTTCAATTCATTAAAAGGCACTCCCCTGACATTGTCCTATTGCAGGAAACTGATGTGATGGGTAATACATATAAAGCCCTAGACCGGAGTGGGTATTAAATAAGAGTATATGCGGCTTACACTTCTTGGTCTGGGGGTACCGGGATTCTCCTCAGGAAACGATTGTTCCTCATAATTGACAACATTTGGGCAGATAAGCTAGGCAGATGTGCTGCACATTCGGGTACATGGGCAGGACAAACCAATAATATCCTTCCAGCTCATGTCCCCCCCGACTCTGAAGGAGTCGAGTCTGTCCAATCTAGGGGCTCTTATGCTCCAATTCCCGATTGGACAGCTCTTGTTGGGAGGCGATATAATATGGCAAGATGTGATTATTTGGATCGCTTAACGTCCCTCCCAAACAAGTCTTGCGGAGTTGCTCTCCACCCGGGCACAGACTGATATCTGGAAAACCCTAAATCCTACCACACATGAATACATTTTTCACTAGGGGGGGCACAAGGAGTCGCTCGAGAATCGACTTCCTCTAATCCCTAGCACCACATCTCCCACATTTTACAGACGTGAGACACATGACGAGAGGCCTCTCCGATCACTCCCTATTATGGGCAAAATATAATGTGGGTAGCCCTTGCAACACTGGACCAATCGCCGTTAATTCCTGGTATATCAAAATGCCCAAAATTAGGAAAGGGCTTGTTGAGGCCATGGACCACTACTTTTGAGAGAATATGCACTCAGTTACTTAACCACTGACACTTTGGGAGGCATACAAGACGGTGATTAGGGGACAAGCTCTCTCATTAATAGCAGGACACAAACGAGATAGGAGAGCTGGGGAAATGGAATTAGAGTAGGCGATACTGGATCTCGAGGCCATATTAGTGATACATGACACCGAGAACACAAGAAATACATTAGGCCTCAAACAGAAATACAAAGTCGACACAGCACGAGGTAAATGAGCCGGGAGACAAGGTATGTAAACTACTCGCATAGCTTCACCAAACCTTTTTCTACGAGAGGGCTAAGTGAAGGGTTGCGGCCACACGTAAGTAAGAGGGGGAGCTCCTCCGTGATCCTCATGCGATCGCAGACTACTATTAGTAGATCCACTCCGCAGACTCTACATCATCAGAGCAAGACTCTCTGGCGTTCTTAGCAGACATTTCACTCCCGTCCGTAACTCATGAGGATGCATGAATTTTAGATACTTACAAAAGATGAAGTAGCGCAAGCAATCAGGGCCATTAACTCAGGCAAGGCAATAGGCAAGAACGGTATTTCAATCGAACTATACAAACTCAAAGCCCCCTCCGCAGCGCCACATTTATTGAAGATGTTTGAAAAAAGAGACAGCGTAGGCTCCCAACCGATCAAAGACTCACTGCCATAATGGTTATTCAACGGGACGGAAGACCTGCAGGGCAGTGCACCTCCTATCGACCTATCTCAATGCTAAATGTGGAAGCAAAGATTCAAGTTAAACTTTTAGCCCTTCGACTTCTCCCGCTTCTCTCTGGATTGGTCCATCCGGACCAATCAGGTTTTATGCCAGGGCCCAGCACCGCGCTGAATTTAAGACGACTCCATAGAGTGTTCGGACGCACACACAGAATCCGAGAAGAGGTACTGGTCCTGTCCCATGATGCACATATGGTATTTGACACCATTGAGTGGCCATACCTATTTGCCGTACTTAGGCGCATGGGCTTTGGGCCACGTTTTTTCTCCTGGCTTCGCCTCCTGTGCCCAGACCCCCGTAGCCACAAGTAGTGGTTGTAGGAAGCTGGCTTTGTATATACTATACAAAAGTGGATCCCCAAAGGGAGGCAGATGTAAAAGTAGATAGTACCTTACTCATTATTAGTGGTAGTGTGGATGAGCAGTAAGGCTTTATCAGAGGGTAATGTTAAGCATTTATTGTACACACTCAGGCAAGAAATGATGTCACACACTCAAAGACTGAACTCAGACTAATTTATTTATATAAAAAATATTATTTAGCTGTATTTTGCCAGGCCTGGTACAGATAAGTTATTGTACTTTGCAAGAATAATGCAGGTGAACACAGTTGAAATGCAGTAGAATGTATTGGTTTACAGAAAGGTCATTTGTTTATATAACCATTTGAATTAGTTTTCAGTTACTTTTCAGATTCTTTTTAAGTTACTTTTTCTACTCGGTGTGATATGCCTTGGTATCACACTGGGACATTTCCTAAATAAAAGGTAAGTAAATCAGTTTTTGTACATATACAGTTTCTTAAGATTTCATACAAACCAACTCCACACTTAGAAGATTTTTCACAGAAAATCAGTCAATGCAGTCCTATTGGAGGACACATTGTTATCGATTTATCAGTAAGTATTTACTGGGGTTAGAACAAGGGTTCCCCCAGGATCAAGGATGCACTCTAAAAGCACCCTCAGCTGCACTAGGGCGGCTGGGTGCAGAGTGCTGAGACCCAATGTTATCTAATGGGGGAAAGAGGGCCTCCGGTTAGTGGCTGCTCACAAGCAGGCAACAAGGTTGTGGGAGCAAAGCTCCTGGACTTAAGCTCAAGGCAAAGGGAGATTCAAGTTAGTACACAAAGTGCACCCACAGCGGCACTGGGGCAGCTAGGTGCAGGGTGCTGTTTTGGCGTCGGGTCCCTTGTTATTTCAATAGGGGTCGCCAGTTTGGGATTTTGGCTGTAGGCTCGGTCCAGGAACTCTTCCGAGAGGAACCAACAGCTCGGCAGGTAGTTGGAGGGCTCTGGGAAATAGGTCTACCTTGGGTTCTTTTCTCCAGTGCGCAGGGCGGCTGGATACATGGGTGCCGTTTGAGGTTGGATTTCCCCTTACCGGGCCATTCGCGGTTGGGGGGGTGGGGTCTCCATGCAGAGGCTGCAGACGAAGTCAGGGAGTCCAGGAGGGGTCAACCCATAGTGGACTTGGACTTTGGAGCACTTGGGGACCTCGCTGTGACCGGTGAGCCACTTGAACTCGGGCCATAGGCGACGGGTACAGTGGTGGTTCCAGGAGACAGGTGTCTTTGTCTTAAGCAGGCTCAGAGTCTTGCTTTGGAGATTCTTTTGAAAATAGCTGCTGTTCACAGGAGATCCGTTCTTTGTTGAAGGCAGTCAGTCCTTCCTGGAGTTCTGGAGGTCGCTGGCTGCAGGACAAGGCGACTTTTGGCACTGGAGGTCTCCGCTGGATGGAGGCCTGAGAAGATAATATATCACTATAAGCAGATAATATTCTTCTCTATGTGGCGTCACCCGGTCCTCCATTCCCAGAATACTAAACATTTTCCAACCTTCAGAATGTACTCCGGATATCTGATCAACTGGTCCAAATCGGAGGTGTTTGTCCTTCATGGACCGACACTATGTTTACCTAAAGAATGTGCTGCGCAAAAAGTCACTGATGGGTTTCGCTATCTTGGTATTTCCATCACTATTAACGCGGTCCTCTTTCATGTTCACAACTTAGAGCCCCATAACCCAACGCATGAAGGATATACAATATTGGTGGTCTCTTCCGCTCTCACTCCTGACAAGAGCAGCTCTACTTAAAATGATGGCATTACCACAGTTCCTCTACATATTACAAAACACGTAGTTTTCAATACTCAATACATATTTCAAAACTATAAAGACCGAAATACAGACCCTCCTTTGGGACGGAGGCTTCCCACGAATCGCGCTTAATTAACTACTGTGTAGTTGGTGTGAAGGGCTAAGTGTTTTGTCTGACATCCAAACCTACTATAGAGCTGCACAGTTGAAATCTATAAATCAATGGGTCCACCAACCACTGACTGAACCCGGATGGACCGACTGGTTCTCCAACCAAAGGGATACCTTGGAGCTCTCTACACCAGTCCTCAACGACTCCCTCTAGAAGGGCTTACCGCCTTGACAGTCCACCTATGGCATTCAACTCTCACCAAGCTGGGTTGGAAAAATAAAATTACCAGGGCTACGCCCTTTGTGGGAATCCGAGCTCCTGGGCACAATCGGCACAAGAAAAGGATTTGATACATGGGATTTCATTGGGCTCTCGCAAGTGGGCGATCTTCACTCCGGAACTGAAATAATACCATTCCGAAAACTACAGAGTTCACATGACCTAGCCCACACCAAAACTTTCTGATACCTGCAGGTTTGTCATGCCCTACTGGCAGTAGTACTGCTTTGTGTGGCCTTAGCCGCATATTATACTCCAATTATAACAATGTAATCATGATAATCCTTTAGATTCTCCTATACAATTTTTCTTGCTTGCTGGTCCACACGTGGAGTTAAATGCCATTTTCTAATTTTCTAATGTTTCAAATGTGCCCATCCGGACCTCTTTAGGAAACACGACTGACGCATGATTCATCGCAGGCAGTGTTTATTCAAAAAATCCAATGCATTTCAGGCATTGCACATGCCCTTCGTCAGGGATCACTATAAATAACAAATACAATTCTAATTAATTATACGGCCGTCATGAATTTCACGAATACATTCATTACATTCCAGTGCAATTGGTTTGGGGTAAGATGATGCCCCATCATGCGTCAGTCGTGTTTCCTAAAGAGGTCCGGATGGGCACATTTGAAACATTAGAAATTTAGAAAATGGCATTTAACTCCACGTGTGGACCAGCAAGCAAGAAAAATTGTATAGGAGAATCTAAAGGATTATCATGATTACATTGTTATAATTGGAGTATAATATGCGGCTAAGGCCACACAAAGCAGTGCAATTGGTTTGGGATAAGATGATGCCCCATCTTCTGTAGTTGTAACTAAGTTGGTGCCGTTTGGGCATGGCACTTCACCAATGTGCACGCAATTATTGAACAAGATGGATGAATTTGACAAATCGGAATAATGGAGTGCATCCCAACCCCCCCTAATGTTGATTATATTCAAATGCCCTACATGGAGATAAGCACCCGCTGGTCGAAAAAGAATCAGAAAGGAGAAATGGACAACGTTACATGAGTCCACACGGAGGAGAAACATCTTGGTTCATCAATATAGTTGGTGTTGAATTCCTAAAGAGAAAACAAACTTTTTATCATTCACTATTCACAAAAGGCAATATGTTTTTATATTAAGATCTAATTTTGAAATGGCAGTTATATATGCACATCCTCGTGTTTATGGTTTCACCTAGAACATTGCATTATGGGCGTTGAAGTTGGGCAGACGGGTTAATAGCTTCAGGTGAATCAAATGTGTGAAACGGGCCTATCGGGAGGCAGTATTAAGTTTGAATTTCGGTGAAATAGGGGAGGAGTAATGGCGTGAAATATCATTTCCGGGAAAGCAGAGACGGATGTAGGTTTTTCAGCGTGAATGGCAGGTATGAGAATATTTTCACAGGTCACTACGGGAGATTGGTAAAAACAAAACGGGTGGTTTTCAGCTGTGATTAAACTGTAAATGCGTGCATATGCACCAATTTGAAATGTAATAAAGTGACGATGGGTGAAATAAGGAAGGTTAACAGCAGGGTGAATTAATCGTAGTGACCGTAACGTTTCATACAAACGGGACGAGAATGTTAACCGAAAGAAAGGGAAGGGAAAGTAACAACAGTTATGAACAGGTGGTTTACAAAACAGAGTGATTTACTTAAATGAAAGAATAGAAGAGTTAAAGTTTAGGGAATGACACATAGATTGTTTTTTTGTGATATAAAAGGAAGGAAATAACTTGTACAGGTGATGCATGGGTTCATGGTGGGAGTCAATGACTGGGTTGTAAAGCATACGTTAGTGTAAAGCATACGTTATTGGAATGTAAGGAATGTATTCGTGAAATTCATAACGGCCATATAATTAATTAGAATTGTATTTGTTATTTATAGTGATCCCTGACAAAGGGCATGTGCAATGCCCGAAATGCATTGGATTTTTTGAATAAACACTGCCTGCGATGAATCATGCGTCAGTCGTGTTTCCTAAAAAGGTCCGGATGGGCACAACTGAAACATTAGAAATTTAGAAAATGGCATTTAACTCCATGTGTGGACCAGCAAGCAAGAAAAATTGTATAGAAGAATCTAAAGGATTATCATGATTACATTGTTATAATTGGAGTATAATATGCGGCTAAGGCCACACAAAGCAGTGCAATTGGTTTGGGGTAAGATGATGCCCCATCTTCTGTAGTTGTAACTAAGTTGGTGCCGTTTGGGCATGGCACTTCACCAATGTGCACGCAATTATTGAATAAGATGGATGAATTTGACAAATCGGAATAATGGAGTGCATCCCAACCCCCTCTAATGTTAATTATATATTCAAATGCCCTACATGGAGATAAGCACCCGCTGGTCGAAAAAGAATCAGAAAGGAGAAATGGACAACGTTACATGAGTCCACACGGAGGCGAAACATCTTGGTTCATCAATATAGTTGGTGTTGAATTCCTAAAGAGAAAAACTTTTTATCATTCACTATTCACAAAAGGCAATATGGTTTTATATTAAGATCTAATTTTGAAATGGCAGTTATATATGCACATCCTCGTGTTTATGGTTTCACCTAGAATATTGCATTATGGGCGTTGAAGTTGGGCAGACGGGTTAATAGCTTCAAGTGAATCAAATGTGTGAAACGGGCCTATCGGGAGGCAGTATTAAGTTTGAATTTCGGTGAAATAGGGGAGGAGTAATGGCGGGAATTATCATTTCCGGGAAAGCAGAGAAGGATGTAGGTTTTTCAGCGTGAATGGCAGGTATGAGAATATTTTCACAGGTCACTACGGGAGACTGGTAAAAACAAAACGGGTGGTTTTCAGCTGTGATTAAACTGTAAATGCGTGCATATGCACCAATTTGAAATGTAATAAAGTGACGCTGGGTGAAATAAGGAAGGTTAACAGCAGGGCGAATTAATCGTAGTGACCGTAACGTTTCATACAAACGGGACGAGAATGTTAACCGAAAGAAAGGGAAGGGAAAGTAACAACAGTTATGAACAGGTGGTTTACAAAACAGAGTGATTTACTTAAATGAAAGAATAGAACAGTTAAAGTTTAGGGAATGACACATAGATTGGATTTTTGTGATATAAAAGGAAGGAACTAACTTGTACAGGTGATGCATGGGTTCATGGTGGGAGTCAATGACTGGGTTGTAAAGCATACGTTAGTGTAAAGCATACGTTATTGGAATGTAATGAATGTATTCGTGAAATTCATGACGGCCATATAATTAATTAGAATTGTATTTGTTATTTATAGTGATCCCTTACGAAGGGCATGTGCAATGCCCGAAATGCATTGGATTTTTTGAATAAACACTGCCTGCGATGAATCATGCGTCAGTCGTGTTTCCTAAAGAGGTCCGGATGGGCACATTTGAAACATTAGAAATTTAGAAAATGGCATTTTACTCCACGTGTGGACCAGCAAGCAAGAAAAATTGTATAGAAGAATCTAAAGGATTATCATGATTACATTGTTATAATTGGAGTATAATATGCGGCTAAGGCCACACAAAGCAGTGCAATTGGTTTGGGGTAAGATGATGCCCCATCTTCTGTAGTTGTAACTAAGTTGGTGCCGTTTGGGCATGGCACTTCACCAATGTGCACGCAATTATTGAACAAGATGGATGAATTTGACAAATCGGAATAATGGAGTGCATCCCAACCCCCCCTAATGTTGACTACTGGCAGTAGTGCCACGCCCCGAAACCCTGCCAGAGGCGTCACACTTATAATGTAGACTCCTTGAGCAACATATAACACGCAGGGCGACTTCACTCACACTTCAGAAGCTCATTAACAACTTCCCCGCCACCCTCACACACCTACAGAAACGCTGAGAAAGTGACACTGCAGCCCTACATGAAGACGACTGACCAGAGGCCCTGGCGTTCCCTAGGGAGGTGGCCATGAGAGCACGTTTTAGATTGGTTCAGCTTACAATTCTACACAGAGATTACATCTCCTGCAACACAATGGTCAGGGTGGGTAGGTGGGCTGACCCACTTTGTCTTAGACGTTGTGGGGTAGGGGTAATTTTACCACATTTTGTGGTCCTGTGTGAAAATCCACTCATATTGGGATACCGTAGTAGCATGTATGTCGGAGATATGTGGGGAGAAACTATTGCTTTTGCCCAAATATTGTCTTCTCAATGTTTGGGAGGCCACAGACATTGGACGAGCGGACCAAATTTGGGTTACCTTAGGCCTGATGCTTGAAAAATGCAACACAGCATGGAATTGTGAGGCGGAAGCTCCACCAATCCTTTGAGATTGAAAGAAAGACATGGATTGGTGTATGGTGGCAGAAAAAACAATATATGTGAACAGAGAATGGCCCCGGAAATGGGGGAAGTGTGGGACAAATTCAATATGATTGGTATGGTGCAACTCTACATTGTCAATGTGTTATATACGACTGTGATATATTGTTTTTACTGCCTCAAGTTAATACAAAGATATATAAAAAAAAATAGTTTACATTCGTCTGAGGGCCAAACCGTGATAGTAGCCGTGGGGTGCCAGCAAAGATA
This sequence comes from Triturus cristatus, assembly GCF_964204655.1. Classification (NCBI taxonomy): domain Eukaryota; kingdom Metazoa; phylum Chordata; class Amphibia; order Caudata; family Salamandridae; genus Triturus; species Triturus cristatus. Next base: position 503,124,469 of record NC_140585.1, read on the forward strand.
AATCAGCAGTAGCGCTAATCAATTGGTTCAGGACCATCATGCCTTCATTCATGATTGAGAAATCATGAGAAATCTTGAGAAATCTTCAACAAACTGCTGCAGGGAGTCCCATAAGGATCTGTCATGCCTGCCTTGCAGGGCAGATGCACTTGTCGCTTTCATGACTCTTTCAGCTATGCCACATACATTACGTCCTACTGAAGGCAAATGCTACTCACCAGTATGCATTTGTTCTTGGCATGTAGAGCTGCAGATCTACACACTGTGCATAGATCGCCATCTGGTGTTGGGCCCGGATGTTGCAGTTGTTTTTCTCTTGGAAAGTCTTTGGAAGTCACGAGGTATGTGACTCCTCCTTTGGATCGTATTGCGCATGGGCTTCGGCTCCATCCTCAGATTGTTTTTCGCCAGCAGGGAAATGATGGAGCGTAGTAATAAACAGTGAATAGGCCCATGTGTGTTGTATCTAAATAAGATAAACTGGAACAGATAAAGGTAGCCGTGGAGGCGGGTGGGCGTGTGTAGATCTGCAGCTCTACATGCCAAGAACAGATGCATACTGGTAAGTAGCATTTGCCGTTCGAGTCATATGAGCTGCAGATTACACACTGTGCATAGATTGTATAGCAGTACCCATCCCTTGCGGTGACCACCAGTATCTGTTGCAGTGGTTTGAAACAATGTTTTGAGTACAGCCTGGCCTACACTAGCTTGTTGCTTAGCCTGCACATCTACACAATAGTGTTTAGTGAAAGTGTGCGGTGTTGACCATGTAGCTGCTTTGCAGAGATAATCTAAGGGGATGTTCCCTAAGAATGCCATGGAAGCCCCTATCTTACATGTAGAGTAGGCTTTAGGGGGAACAGATAGCGTTCATTTTGCTTTGCGGTAGAAAATCTGAATGCATTTGACAATCCACCTAGCTATCCCAGATTTGGAGATGGGGTTGCCTTAATGTGGTGGTGAGAAGGAAACGAACAGTTGTTTGGTCTTACGAAAGGGTTGTGTTCTCTCGATGTAGTAGAGTAAGGCTCGTTTGGCATCTAATGTATGGAGAGCTCTTTCTGCAACGGTTTGTGGCTGCAAGAAGGATACAGGTAGTTCCACAGATTGGTTTAGGTGAAAAGAAGAAATGACTTTAGGGAGCAATTTTGGATTAGTACGGAGAACAACCTTGTTATGGTGCATTTGCAGAAAAGGTTCTTGAATGGTGAGTGCTTGTATTTCACTGACCCTTCTGAGGGAAGTGATGGCAGTTTTCCATGTTAGGAATTGAAGTTCACATTTGTGTAGAGGTTCAAAGGGTGGCCCCATTAGTCCAGTGAGAACGATGTTTAAGTTCCACAAAGGTGAGGGTGGCACTCTGGGGGGAATTATTATTTTGAGGCCTTCCATGAAGGCTTTTATGGCAGGTACTCGAAAGAGTGATAGATGTTGCCTGTTTTGCAGGTAAGCTGCTATGGCTGCAAGGTGCAGTCTAATAGACGTGTAGGTTAGATTGCATCTTTGGAGGTTTAGTAAATAGCCTATGATGTGTTGAATGGACACATCTAGGGGATCGAAGTTATTGTTGTGGCAATAGACCACAAAACGTTTCCACTTGGCTGAGTAACAAGCTCTAGTGGTAGGTCGCCTAGCCTCTTTAATGACATTCATACAGTCAGGAGTAAGATTTAGATAAACAAATTCTAGGATTTCAGGAGGCAGATCGCAAGGTTGAGCTGAGCTGGGTCCGGGTGTCTGATCTCTCCGTGGTTCTGGGTTAAGAGGCTTGGAGAGAGGTGTAACTTTTGGTGCGGTACTACAGATAGTTCCAGTAGTGTGGTGTACCACGGTTGTCTGGCCCACGTTGGAGCTACTAGGATGAGAGTGAGGGAGTGTTGTTGTAGTTTGCGCACCACTAAAGGAATGAGTGGGAGAGGTGGAAAAGCGTACGTAAATCTGCCTGACCAGTTCATCCATATCGCATTGCCTTTAGACAATGGGTGTGGATATCTAGCGGTGAAGCTTGGGCATCTGTGGATGCCCCCACATTCGAAAGTACGGGTGAAGAACTTGTGGATGGAGTTCCCACTCCTGGATTTGTTGTGTTTGTCTGCTCAGCAGATCTGCTATAGTGTTCTGGACTCCTGGGACATGTTGGGCTAGAAGGACGATTTTGTGGGGTATGGCCCATCTCCATATGCTCTGTGCTAGTTGAGAGAGCTGCAGAGAGTGTGTGCTGCCTTGTTTTTGTATATCGTACATGGCTGTCATGTTGTCTGTGCGGACTAGGACGGCCTTGCCTGATATGTGTGTTTGAAATGCCTTTAGTGCTAAGAATATTGCTAGTAGCTCCAGATAGTTGATGTGGAGCAACTTTTGCTGAGGTGTCCACCTGCCCTGCATGGTGTGATGATGTAGGTGAGCTCCCCAGCCAGAGAGCGATGCGTCCGCTGTCAGTACTATCTGAGGAACAGGGTCCAGGAACGATCGCCCTTTGGAAAGGTTTTTGGTGGTCCACCAATGCAGAGAGCGATGGGCACGACCGTCTAACAACACCAGATCTGTCAGTTGACCCTGGGCCTGGTTCCATTGCCACGCTAAGTATTCTTGGAGAGGACGCATCTGGAGTCTTGCATGAGGTACTATGAATATGCAAGAGGCCATCATTCCTATGAGTTGCATGAACACTCGAGCTGTAAGAGAGTGTTCTGGCTGAAATTTTCCACGTAGGGCCTGAATGTTTGCTATCCTGGCAAGACTGGGGTAGGCGAGCGCTCTTGAGGTGTCTATCGTGGCACCTAGGTATTGTTGTAAATACTTTATTCGATAAAAAATTCATCATAAAAGTGTGCAATTTACAATACAATGAAAATATAAAAACAAGAACCCACCTATCCTAAAGTACAAACAGCAATTCCGATTTCACAATTACTAATTTAATAAGAAATACGAAAGGAACACTGTCAATTTTCAAGGAGGCCTCCTTCCAAACCTTCTAACAATTAAATAGGGTGGGGGAAGGCTTTAATACGCCTCATGCGTGACAACCATGCACTGCCCAAGAATTTAGCTACTCCGCACACCATGGCAATGGAAGTCGTGTCAGTGCATAGAATCCTTAGGGCCATTTTATGACATCTAAGGCCCAGCCCCTTACATAATGGTTTTAGCCATATCCTCCTAGCTACCCTGTAAGCTGGGCAGGCAAAAAAGAAATGCGCCACGGACTCAGTAGGGGCTGCGCAACCTGGACCAGAGTTCGATTGGCCACCCTGTTTTTTCCACCCCAAGGTAAAATCGTTCACCGGGAGAGTCCCGAACCTAACCTTTAAATAAAGTGCTCTGTCCAGGGGTTTCTCTATAAAATCCAATAACGACATGAACCGCTCAGTTAGGGAGCCCCCAACACAACTACAATAGGTCTCCTTCTGAACCCAATCCCAGTACAACTGCTTGATCACTAGCTTAGGTGGTGGTGTTTGGCTCTTCCATGCTTCGCTCAGACCCAATAGAACAACCAGCTGCCTCAGATTGTTCAACCACTTAATCCTGTTTCCTGTATTAAGCGAAATGAGTTCATCTAAAGCAGCTGCATACTTTTGAAGCTCCCTGGTCCTTCGCAGGCGAACCCAAAAGAGTAGTGGGCGCAGGTGCACTAGATCTTTAAATGGGCGCCTGCCCATGTCTAACTGTAGAGGGATTAACGGGGTGGAAGCGGGAAGGGCAACCAGGTCCCTCAAGAACTTGTTTTCGGACATCACTAGCTCCTGTGTGTTCTCGAATCCCCATGATTCAGAGCCATATAGTGCGGATGGTAATACTTGGCCCTCATAAATTGCGAGAATCGGTGCCACGGGCTTGCTCGTGGACTCCTGGTGTTCTCTTAAGACCGCACCTGAAACTCTTTTATAATTTAGCAACATTTTGGCCAAGTGGTCTTTCCAACTCATCCGACTATTAACCCTAATGCCCAGATAATCGAAGGATTCTACCAGCTCCAAAGGCTCACCATTAAGCAAAAGATTATTCCTAAATCTGGTAGAAGGTGATAAAGCCATAAGCTTTGTTTTTGAGGTATTGATGGTAAGACCTCTATCGGTGCAAAACGCACTAAAGCGGTTCAGGAGCTTTTGGAGGCCTGAGGGGGACTTGGAGATCAGAATGGTGTCATCCGCGAAGAGGAGTGTGGGAGTTTTTTCACCTGCCAGGGATGGCGCATCAGCCGGGTTCTCTCTCAGATGGTCCACCACACCATTCACAAAGAGAGAAAACAGCGTTGGTGCCATGACACATCCCTGGCGTACTCCCCTCCTCACGGGTATCCTCTCCGTCAGTTGGCCTTGGGTGCCCCATCTGATCCTCGCATAATTCCCCTCGTGAAGTTTCACAATAAAGCCCAAAAGTGAACCTGGAATGCCCATCTTCTCTAGGACTTCCCACAACCTTTCACGAGGAACCAGGTCAAAAGCCATCCTGAGGTCTATGAAAGCCAGGTATAGGCTACCTTTGTTGATGGTTACTGTCTTCCAATAGATCGCAGAAAAGCGGAAGACCTGGTCCATCGTGCCCACCTTTTGGCGGAACCCAGCTTGGAAGTGAGACAAAACGTGCTCCTCTTCCATCCAGACACCTACCCTCATAATAATGACCCTGCCAACCACCTTCTGAATCACGTCAATCAGACTGATCGGTCTGTAGTTGGCAGGGTCATCTCTGGCACCCTTCTTAAACACAGTAATCACCTCCGCTCCCTTCCATGAGTCTGGGACGGGGAATCCCCTAGAGATCAAATTCATTATTAGGGCAATGAGTTTAGCCCATAATGCGGGTTCTTCCAATAGGAGATTTCCTGGAATTCCATCAGGGCCAGCAGCTTTCTTTGGTGTCAAGTGTCTAATAGCCAGCATCACCTCAGAAGTCAAGAAGGGATCTACAGGCAGCAATAAAGAAGAAGCCCTAATAGATGAATTGGGGGGAGGAGAATGGACCGCTTCTGTCCCACCATACAATGCAAAAAAATGGCGATACCATTGCTGGCTTGTTATATGATTAACTAAAGATGGTGAGTTACGCTGCCTAGCTTTGTTAATAAATTCCCAAGACAACAATGAGTTCTTCCTTTTAGAAGCACATTTAAGGTCCTGCCAGTATTGTTCCTCCCACTCACGTTTGGCCTGCTTCAGAGCCTTTGCACAGTCCTTTCTGGCTGCTCTAACTAGAGGTTGACTCTTTTTACGCAAGGCGGCTGTTATCTCTTTTCTTTTTGCCTTGCACTGGTCAGAGTACCAAGGGTTGCTGGGTTTGGGCGTTTTTTTTCACCAAACTACCATTTTTGTCTTGAATTAAAAAGAATTTCCCTACTTCCTCTACTGCATTCTTGTAAGCCTGTTCTTAGGTATTGTTTTATGTGGGACGGTTGCAGATGGGACATAGTGTGGTTTACTGTGAAGCCCAGTTGGTGAAGTAGCTGTATAGTTGCACGAGTGTGTTGTACACACTGGTTGTATGAGCTGGCTTTTATTAGCCAGTCGTCCAGGTATGGGAAGACGTGTATGTGTTGTCTTCGCAGATGTGCTGCCACGACCGCTAGGCACTTGGTAAACACTCGCGGTGCTGTGGTGACTCCGAATGGGAGCACATTGAATTGATAGTGTTGACCGTCCACTACAAACCTGAGATACTTTCTGTGAGCTGTGTGAACGGGAATGTGGAAATAGGCGTCCTTGAGGCCTAGGGTGGCAAGGAAGTCGTTTTGGGAGAGCAGGGGAAGTACCTGCTGAAGTGCGACCATGTGGAAATGGTCTAAATGGATATAGTGATTTAGGGGTCTGAGGTCCAGGATGGGCCATTGAGTGTCGTCCCTTTTTGGTATGAGGAAATATAGGGAGTAATCTCCCATATTTTGTTGTTGGGTAGGAACTGGCTTTATCGCACTCTTTTGTAGGAGGGAGATTACCTCCTGCTTGAGAAGTGACAAATGTTCCTGTGACATTGGGCGGTGTTTTGGTGGAATGTTTGGGGGGATTGATTTTAGTTCGAGGCAGTAGCCTGACCGAATTATTTGTGTCACCCATTTGTCTGAGGTGATAGTAGCCCAGACATGAAGGAAATTTTGTAGTCTGCCCCCGACTGGAGTGGGATAGTCTGGGGGGAGTGAAGGGAAGTCATTGGGTAGGAGTGGAAGCAGAGCGGGAGGTATTAGTTTTGGCTCTGCCTTTATTGTTGTTACCCCTGTAGCCACCTCTCTGGTAAACCCTAGTGAAGGTGGATTGTGTAGGGGCTTTATAGGAAGTAGAAGCGCTGTTGGAGGAGTAGCCTCTAGATGTGCTTCGAAAGGAAGAACGACGAAAGGAGCGTCTAGGAGGGTGTGACTGTAAGGCTCCCATAGATTTTGCCGTATCGGTGTCTTTCTTCATTTTCTCAAGGGCTACGTCTACGTTTGGGCCAAAGAGATGTTCTTGGTCAAAGGGGTAGTTAAGGATGGAAGCCTGTACCTCTGGTTTAAAACCGGAAATGCGCAGCCAGGCATGCCTCCGGAGGACGACGCTGGTGTTAATTGCCCTAGAGACGGTGTCGGCAACATCGAGGGCACAGCGTATGGAGGTGTTTGTGATGGTTTTTCCCTCCTGGATTAGCTCGTTGGCTCTATTCTTGTACTTGACAGGGAGGTGCTGCATGATTGCTTCTAGCTCATCATAATGTGCCCTGTCGTATCGTGCTAAAAGCGCTTGTGTGTTCGCAATGCGCCATATGTTGGCCGCATGGGATGCTGTTCGCTTGCCAGAGGCATCTAGGAGTTTAGACTCTTTATCATTTGGTGGTGCCTCACCTGATGCAGGGGAGTTTGCACGTTTCCTTGCAGTGGAGACTACGAGGGAGTCTAGTGGTGCGGGCCCTCTCATGTAGGTGGGGTCTGTAGGGGCAGCCTTATATTTCTTTTCGATACGAGGGTTGATGACCCTGGCTCTGACCGGGTCTTTAAAGACCTCTGGCGCGTGTTTGATAACACCTTTAAGCATGGGCAGAATGGAAGTGGCCCTGTGGGTGGTATCAAAAGTGTCTAGGAGGAAGTCCTCCTCCACGGAGTCTGTTTGGAGATCAACTCCGTGGTAGTGTGCAGCCCTATGTAGCAGCTGGTTAAACCCCATAGTGTCTTCTGGGGGGCCGGTCTTGAAGGGTAAATGTCGTCCTGCGGGACGTTAGGTATGTCTGGGATGTTGTAGTCGTCCCATGGGTCTGGGGAGCCTGTAGGAGTGGGGTCTCCTGTGGGTTGGTCATGGGGTCCCTCCCCTATGTCTTCATAGACATCGTCATCATGCTCATCTGGAGAGGGTGTGGGGGAATGATAAGGTAGGGGAGGCGGAGGAGATGGAGGAGGTGGAGGAGGAGGTGGAGGAGGAGGTGGAGGAGGGGGTGAGGGTAGTCTCAACGGGGAGGTACCACAGTCCTTTTTCTTTGGAGGTGGAGCCGGTGAAGGCTTGTCCAGCGGTCTCTTTTTGATGCTGATCATCAAATGCCCAGTTTTAGGGTCTTTAGTAAGAGTTTTTTGGAGTGGATCGGGCCGAAACAGTTCCTCTGTGAGCGCGTCGATCCGTCGGCGCCGAAGGGGTCAGAGCCGGTGGTTTTTTAGTCTTGGAATCATCTGTTCGTTGTTTTGAACTGTGTGGTTTAGACATGTCCGGTTGTTTTCTCGGTTCCGAGATGGCTTTCGGCTTCGAGGTGTGGGTGTCGATGGCGTTGGCTTTTTTGCTCGGTTCCGAAGCTGGCGTCGGTACCGAGGAACTAGTGGGTGTCTTCGGCACAGAGTGTTTCGGTGTGGAGCTCGGCGCAGAGGAAGCCATTTTCGTTTTCGGTGCAGAGGGTTTCTCGGCACCGACGGCAGGCTGGCTCCAGCCCGAGCTGCGAGAAGGCTTGATGGGCTTCTTAACCGGGCCCGAAAGCGAGATATGTGAAGCAGTGTCTTTGGTCGTGCCTAGGCCCAAGGGCGAAGGCGTGACCAAAGCCTTTTTCGATGCCGTCGAGGGTGGGGATCGATATAGTAGTACTCACGCCCCTCTGTGCCGGAGTGATGCCCTGGACATCTGAATCGTCGGCTTCGGAGGCGCTGACGAGGCCCTCTTCAGTGTGCTGTTCCTTGGGAACATCGACACCTTCTCCGAAGATGTTGTCGGGGATTGCAGTCGGCGCGTGTGTCATGGTTCTCCTCGCTCTTCGGTCTCGAATAGTCCATTTGGACCGGAAGAATTTGCACGCCGGACAGTCTCGAGCCTCGTGTTCTGGGGAGAGGCAGAGGTTGCACACCTCATGGAGATCGGTGAGGGGAAATTTGGATCCACATCGAGGACACTTCTTAAATGGAGTCCTTTCCATGAGCTAGGACTGGAGCTGAGGTAGGCCCGAAGGCCTGCGTCGACGCCTGGAATCGAAGTTTCTCGACGAGTCGCATCGAGTGTGGAGATCGCGATCAGGAACAATATCGCGGAAGGGAAGGATTGCGTGCCGATGAGAAGAACTGTAACTGGAAACGGTTCGGAGCCGGAGCGCGAAGAAACACATCCGAGCCCCATGGCGGAAAAAAACAATCTGAGGATGGAGCCGAAGCCCATGCGCAATACGATCTAAAGGAGGAGTCACATACCTCGTGACTTCCAAAGACTTTCCAAGAGAAAAACAACTGCAATATCCGGGCCCAACACCAGATGGCGATCTATGCACAGTGTGTAATCTGCAGCCCATATACCTCGAACTCTAGTTTTCTACTTCTTTGTCTGGTGGAGCTGTGGATGAAGGAGTAGTTAAATGTATTTTCCTTGCAGCCAAAACAACAACTGAATCAGGTGGAACATCTGACTGCAGGAATATTCGGTCCTTCTCTTGAGGCTTATATTTTTTTCTGAAGCCTAGACGGAGCTGCTTTTGCTGCGGTTGGCATAAGGAAAAGTTCCATGGCTGGTTGTAATAAACCTGGAACTAGACGTAGAAGGGGTCCTGATGTTGCACGTTAGTGAAGAGTCACAAAAATCGCCAATGTAGACACTGATGGAGCAGGTACTGAAATGTTCAGTTTTGCAGCCCCTTGTACAAGCACCTTTTCAAGCACGATGTCAGCAACTGGCAAGACCCTTGGCTGTGGAGAATTCATCAGTGTCAGTGAGTACCTTTCACTACTGAAGGAGGAGGTGAAATCACATTACCTCCGTCTTGATGGTAACCTAGATCTGGATCGTGACCTAGGACAATGTCTTTGAGTGCGCCGAGAAGAGCGGCTTGATGTGGAGTGCATAGGAGAGCCTACAATGATGACTATGTCTCAAAGGTACCTATGTTCGCGACCCATGGCGAGATCTGGATTGACGACACCTTGATCTCAGAGAGGAAGCTACCGTACTTGCCAGAGAAGGAGACCTTCCAAAGGTGTCTCTGTCTAAAGTAGTGGTGGAGGTGAAAGCTGTTGAGTGAAGGTGCTGACAAAACTTTCTAAAAGAAAGTTTTGAAGGAAAAAGCAAAACAAGGCCAATTTCAGTGCTCCAAGATCCTACCACCAAGAGACGCAAAAAATAACTTAAGTAACTGTCACCTACTGAGCATGATGGGATACTGGTGAAAATAAGCTCTTAAAGGCAGATTTTCTTTCCATATCTGTAGAGTTGCAGCTTATTAATCCACATTGTCCTCTTCGGTTTTCCACATTTTCCTTTAAAATGGTTTGTGACTAAAATTTACAAGAACAAATCAGGAGTGTGTAATTTTTAAAATCATCTACTTGGCCAAGGGACAAAATGCCACTGAGATCTACATGTTCTGTAAAATCTACTTGTCCCACCTTACTCACGTCCCTACATTAATTCTTGCCTTTCACCTTTAAACCGTCAGTCTGCTTCATCTGTGAAAGGAAAGCACCAAGCTTGTATTGTGAGCCTGGTGTGGGCGTTTATTTTTTGCAGATTTTTGATATAGCGCAAACATGACCTGAAGGCGGCTTTGGTATGCGTGTGTGTGTTTGATTGGCATAGGGATGGTGGTTGGTAAAAAGGTGATGAAGCAGCCCCACTCCCTCTTTGCAGTAGGTGACTATTTGCTCCCTTTGCCCAGTCTTGAGTCTGTGACAGGAGGCCCTGGCCCTACCCCTTCACATGCCCTGTTCTGACTACTGTATGTAGGGTGCAGTGTGAGTGCAGAGTTGGTAGCAGGGGCAGTGAGAGCGCAGTAGTGATAGCAGGCACAGTATGTGAAGCTGGAGAAGGTGCTGTAGGCTCAGTGGTCGAGGAAGTGCATTATAAAAGAAAGGGAACTGTTAGTTATGCTGCACAAAAAGAAAGCAAGGCGAATGAGTCTGGGGGTGCGGTCAAAGCAGTAGTAAAAAAATATATATATTGTTTAACTTTTTTTGGTCTTTCACCTTCAGGTAGTACTATAATGGACAGCTTTAATGAAAATTAAAGGCAGGTTATAAAAGCATCTGCCAGTTTCTGCACTTATCCTCCAGTTTTATCACATTCCCGTGGCATGGTAGCACGTGTTGCTGCTAACAGAGCAGGAGTGTGAAAGGAGTCACTTCCACTGATGTTGGTTGTGCAGGGAACACTACATTGAAGTCTGTGGCCAGCCTTCTGAGTGGCTATGAATCAATCTTGAGGTGGGAGACGCAGGAATGCTGATACATAATTCTAAGGATCTTGACAGGCAAGAAGTGAACACCGTTTGTGCAAATGTTAAAGTCTTAGTTTCCATGATAACGACTTCTGCTCAGGGAGATAACCTGACGCAAGATCACTTTTTTCGGTAGTTCAGTTATTGATCCCCACGCTACCATAACTCATCTAGGCCTTCCCCTCCCTGGATTCTGCGGGTCATTTAAAGCAAGGCTGGCATGGAAGCTCTATTATCTGAGGGCTCGGGCTTTTTTCGGGTATGTGAGTGCTTCTACCTGCCCTTTCTTCAAATTAATCCATCAGGCTGGAAACCTTCCTACTTACTAGGAATTTCGTCATAGAAAAAGTCAGAGGATGTGGCTCAGAACAAGAATATCAACACCCCTGCACCTCCACGGCGGCACAACATTTCCATTTATTGAGCCTTCAGCACTCGTACCTGATGAACAGGCCACACCAAACTAACCTGTTTACTTGAGGACCTCGACTACTGGGGAAGGGGAATCCTAAAAAAGGCACCAGAAAGTAAAAGAATGATATTGCCACAAATCCCCATATTTTCACATTTGAAGTGGGAGACCCTTTTAACAAACTGGCTGATGAAGTCTGTCCTTTTTGTGAGAGGAATGATGAATAGATAAGCCGGAACATCTACAAACATTCTAATCACGTGCGGGCCACATACATATTCCTGCATCAGAGTTTAGCACACCAGCGAGCAATATGATCTTTCTGGCAGTACATTACACTCCCTTAAAACATTACAAGGTAAGCAAGGGAGGAGCAATGCGAATGCTCACAATGGCAAGTTGATGCTCCCGTGAAACCATGACCTTATCTGCGCAAGACACATGCCCAAATGAATCACCCATACATGCACACATATCAACACAGTCCCACAGTGAGCAGTGACTGAGGCCTTCATGCGCCCTCCAAGCAGCACGGCCTTGTCCTCTGGTGGGAAATAGTAGAGATAACACTGTGGTGGAGTCGGACTCACTGGGTAATGTTCACCCCTTGGAACAATATAATATTAGTATTTCAGAATTCTTTGTTTTTGGTGTAGTTCTTTGAAGCATGCGACACAGCTCTAGGAAACAATCTACATACCAGATCACTTCAGCTGCAAAACAGCAATAGAGTATGGCATTGTGTTTTTATTTGTATGATTTGTGTATAACGTCTACATTCCGATATCAGAGAGTACTGACCCACTCGATTCTATGCTGGCTTTAACCACTAAAGTGTGCGCGGGAGTTGATCGCGAGGCTTTGGTGTTCATTTGGGGGCTTTGCATTTTGCCACCACTGGCTTTGGGGGCTATGCAGTAATTAGCCCCCGGGGATGCCGCTGTGTTGCTAATCACCACTGTTGTGCGTGATGTCAGTTTAACTGCTTTTCAGGTCTTCAGGTCACTACTGACAGCTTCTCGTATCTTCCATTACAGAGGAGAGGGGTGGAGAAGGGGGTGGCATCGCAGGAGTCCTCTTAGGAAAGGGTGGGGGCAGGGGAGCGGCAAGTGCAGATACTTCGAGGGAGATATTCCCCACCCCGACATATATTCAACATAAAAGTCTCATAATCGTGTACCCTAAGTTCAAGTTCGGCTCTGCAAAGCACTGATGACATGACGCACAGGCAGGCCATCCCGCGGCTGAGGAGATACTGCACTAAGGTGCTGGACACGGACTGGCGATGCTCGTAGTCTGCACACCAGCACTCACATGAAGTGATGCAGCGCACACGAACTGCCGGTCTCCTCTACTGCTCCTATTTGCTGCAGTCACTTGCCGTGATACCGGGAGAAGCACAGCAAACCGACCTGCTCAAAGGCAGCCTCTCAGCCTTCGTTCCGGATTGTTGCAGCACGCCTAGCGCGAAAGGGGTGTTTCAATCTGCTCTGCGCCAACCAATTAAAGGTGCAGTCAGCCCGGGTACAGCACTGCTCCAATAGCAGTGATTAGGTCTATATGAGCCCGCCCTTCCTGCAGCCACAAGGACGCCTCACTAGACGCTTTCAGTGACAGCAGGCAGTGAGTTTCTATTAATCTTTAAAGCGAGTTGGTTGCAAGAAGATACACCTTTTTAGCGGTCATTATGGCAGTGCTTATTTTTAAGATAAATGTAAGCCTCGTAGCGGCCGGCTACAAACTACCACTAGCTGAGTTAGACTGACGTTTCACTCCTCCAGCCAATCACTGGCTAGGCTCGAGCCCAGTCATGGGCTGCTAGCCAATCAGAGGCCTCTACCAAGTCTCTAGCTCTCTTCCAGCCTTTCTGATTGACTGTGGGTACTCTGGGCCTGTATTACTTATGATTTAATGTCTACTTGTCCATTGGACACAATAGACATTAAATCATCTTGCCCATCACAAAAAACAACATGACTCTGGTGTCGGGTGATGATTTCCCCCACCCCTGACAAATACAGCTCCTGCTAATTTTTTCCTCGTCTATTAATTACACATGAACCCCTTTTGTAACGCAAATTAAAGCAATTGGCCATTATAGCCTCATTTATAGGCTGAATAATATTTTAATAAACGATGTGCTTATACTGGCCTTACCAAAGAAAGGTGAACATCTACACTTAAGAATAAATATTGTAAATAAGTTCTCTGGCATCCCCGCACGTCGGCTTGACTATTCAGTGCTTATGATTATCAAAGGAGATCGCATGAGAGAGAACTTGTTTTTCATTTTACTTGCTGGTATTGAGATTTCATAAAACAGCAACCAGGTAAATACATACTAAATATAATGTTCAAACATGACAGCACCTACTGCAAACTTTGTTTTCTGATATTGATGACTGGTAACCTTTGTAAGAAATTGCAGTATTAGTTTAGTGGGGTAAGTACCAACCTCAAAAATAATCACAATCCTGGTCAAGGTGAACCCTCAATTTCACTGAATTAACCTGAATTCAACCCTCAAGTAGCTATGACACGTAGCAGACAGGCTTAACTTAGGGCAATGTGAAGAGTATCTATGCAGTACCAAAACAGGACTAAAGTCTGGGCAGGAGTGGTATAGGCGGAAAGGCGTACACAAGACCGCAACTCCACTTGGGATGAAAAGTGTTGCCTAGCGAGTGCCGCCTTGGATATTTCAACGTGCAGAATTGCTGACATTGTGCGTTCTCTTTGGTGGCGAATAGATCTAACCAAAGCTCTCCCCACTGCTGAAAGAGAGCTTGCGCCACCTCCAAGTGAAGACGCCATCCATGATCCATCATGCACCTGCGGCTGAGTTCGTCCGCCCTGGCGTTCAGGGAACCTGCCCGGTGTTGAACCACCAGGGATTTGCTCTGAAGTTCCAGCCATGTCCAGACACGGGAAACCTCTCGACATAGGATCCACGATCCTACCTCGCCCCTTTTGTTGCAGTAACACATGGCGGTGGTGTTGTCCTTGAACACCTGCACTACTCTTCCCCGGACAGAGAGAATGAATGCTTTTAGTGCAAGACGGATCGCCTGAAGCTCCAGAAGATTGATGTGGAGCCCAGACTCTGCCGGAGACCAGAGGCCTCTGATCTCCGTCTCCCCCATGTGGCCGCTCCATCCCAGAAGAGATGCATCGGTCACCTCTGTGAACTCTGGTTGGGGAAGGGAGAGGGATCTGCCGTCGACCCAATCCTGGTTCATTAGTCACCACTGCAGTTTGTGTACAGTGCCCTCCGAGATCTGGACGCAATCGGACAGGTTCCCATGATGTTGTGCCCACTGGAACTTCACGTCCCACTGCAGAGCCTGCATATGCCACTTGGCATGGTCCACTAGCAGGATGCAGGAGGCCATCGGGCCCAGCAGCCTGAGAATCATCCTGACCGAAACCCGGGATAGAGGCTGAAAGATCGGAATCATAGGCCGAATATTCTGAACTCGCTGTTCGGGGGGATAGAACCAAAACTGTGCCGTGTCCAGAACCGCTCCGATGAAGAGGAGCTTCTGAGAGGGAGTCAGGTGCGACTTCGGCACGCTGCTGGAGAACCCCCGTAGTCTGGAGGTGGGAGACGACAGACTGGGCGAGCCCGCCTTCAACAGCCAGTCGTCGAGATAGTGGGAAGACTGGAACGCCTGATCTGCGACCACCGCCATAACTTTCGTGAACACCTGAGGGGCGCTGGTAAGGCCAAAGGGGAGCACGGTAAACTGAAAGTACTCGTGACCTACCGTGAACCACAGGTAACGCCGGTGGGCCAGCAGGATAGAGATGTGAAAATAAGTGTGTCCTGCAAATCCAACACTACCATCCAGTCTCCATGGTCGAGAGCAGACATAACCTGAGCTGGCGTCAACATTTTGAACTTCTCCTTCCGGAGGAAGCGGATGACATTCCTGAGATTCAAGAAAGGACGCAGGACTTTGTCCTTCTTGAGCACCAAAAAGTAGTGTGAATAGCAACCACAACCTACTTCTGGGACAGGAACTCGCTCGATGGCTCCCTTGGCCAAGAGTGCCAAAACTTCCTGTTGGAGAAGGGCCAGATGATCCTCCGACATGCGATGGTACTGAGGTGGCATGGATGGAGGGGTAGTCTAGAAGGGGAGGGGGCAGTCTCGAAGGGGAGGGTGTAACCCCTTCGGACTGTTTGCAAAACCCACATGTTCGACGTGATGGTGCGCCAGTGGGGGAAGTGATGGCGAATCCTGCCGCCCACTGGCAGTTGGTGGTCCTGAAAGGTCAGACTAGGAGGGTTTGGAGGCTGCTGCAGAGGGGGATGTGGTGGACTGGTCCGCCCGCTGGCCCTAGAACCACGGCGGTGGTTTCCACGTCCCCGGCCACGCAGGGGCTGAACAGCATGCGCTGACCTGTAGCTTTGGGAAGGACGTGGCGGGGCACCCTTTCTGTAGCCCCGAAAGGAGCAAAAAGCAGACTGCGCAGGGCAAGTGATGGAGAAGCCCAAGGACCTGGCCGTGGCCGGAGAGTCCTTAAAGTGCTCCAGCGCGTTGTCTGCCTTGTCGCCGAATAGGCGACGGCCATCAAAGGGCATGTACATGAGAGTGGATTGGACATCCCTGGAAAAACCAGTCGACCTCAAACAGGCGTAGCGTCGAAGGGCTACCGACGTGGAAATCATCCGGTCTAGTGAGTCGGCGGTATCCAGCCCACAGCGGATGGTAAACTTTGCTGCATCTTTCCCTTCGGCAACTGCATGGGAGAGTATGTCCCGGGCCTCCTGCGGGGACTGGGGCAGCACTTGCACCACCGTATCCCACACAGAGTGGCTGTAACGGCCCAACAGACATGCAGTGTTTACTGACCGCTGTCCCAAGCTGGAGGAAGAAAACATCTTCTTACCAAGATGGTCCAGATTTTTGGATTCCCTATCAGGTGGTGAGTTAGGGAATGCGCCTTTGGAGGTGGAGGCTTGAACCACCAAGCTCTCAGAGGTGGGGTGGTGGGAGAGGAAAGTGGGGTCGCCCGGGGCCGGGCGGTGGCGTCGGGCAATCATCCTATCCACTGAAGCCCCTGTGTTGTGCTTTGACTAGTTGCCAAGAAGGATGTCTTTTAGGGCTTCATTAAACACCAGCAGGGGCTCCCAAGAGCTCGCTGACAGTTGAAGCATCTCTGTCAGGTTAGTCCTGACCGCCACCATAGGTAGCTCGAGGCTGAGAGCCTTGGCCGCCTTACGCAACACCACTGCGTAAGACGCTCTCTCCTCCGTAGCCACGGTAGGAGGAGACAGCATGCCAAGGTCTGGCGAGGTATCCAGACCACTGGCCTCCCCCAGTTCTTCTCTCCAGTCCGGTTCATAGCCCAACTGGTCAGTTAAAGGGTCTCCAGACCACTCCCAGTCCTCACCTTCCTCTGGCTGCCATTCTGATCTAAAAGATCCAGGGTAGAACAAGGGTACAAAAGTACCCGTCAGCGCCGGACACAGTATCGGTCAACACCGGTCCGGCTCCATGTCTACATCGGGATGAAGGACGGGGTCGATGCCGGCTGGGGACACAACCGGCGTCGGCTGCGGGCATGGTGCCAGTGGAATCGGCATGGGGAGGAGTAATGAGGTCGACCGGTGCCAATCCGGATCCAGGCCTGGATCCAAGGTGGAGCAGCCGGCGTTGAAGGCCCAGGGCCCCTCCGCCCACCGAGTCCGCAGTGCCCGAAGGTGCACCGGTGGAGTCAGTCTGCCCAAAGATGGCATGCATCACTTCATAAAATTGGCGAAGCTGGGTAGGGGTCGCTCCAGGTCCCGGGAAGCCGCATGAGGGGCACCATCCGCATCACTCATCGTGTCAGCCGACAGACTGGGAGAAGTCGAAGAACGACGATGCTTCTTCGACTTCTTCTTGTGCTTCGACTTACCTGCCCACAAGTGCGAAGACTTGGAAGAAGAATGATGATGATGACTCCGCGACTGGTCCCTCGACCTCCCACGCGACCGGGATCTAGAACGGTACAGAGCAGATTGCTGGGGGGCCTCAGGAAGCTTTCGGGACCGCTCCCGCAAAGACTTCGGATTCATGGTCCGGCAATCAGAGCACGACGTGGGGTCATGGTCGCGCTCCAAGCAAAACAAGCACACGCTGAGCGGATCCGTCACCGACATCAGTCGGCTACAGGAACCACACACCTTGAAGTCCCTGACGTGCACCAGGAGTTGAAGACTCGAAAACGGTGTTGATAAAAAGTCAGTCAAAAAGTGACTGAAGGTACTGCTCTCTCCGGATCTGTGCTGGCTGGCGCGGAAAAATTAAGAACGGACGTCAGTTCTACGAGGGCAGCATCTAAGTAGCTTCCGTGCCGTCAACCCAGCGACCACGACGCCAACAACAAACATGGAGCCAACCAACGCCGCCTTTCGACGCACAGGGGTACTGCTGATGAAAAAATTCTCCGGATCCAGTCTGACGCCTGGGGATAATTCTAAAGTAAGGAATCTATAACTAGCTGTTTCTTTCAGATATATTTGTTATCACTAAATTGGATTTGAAATATCTATTAAAGAGTCATTGTATTATATTTCTAGCTGCTTCCAAAACGAAATTCGCAATATAGCATTATTATATGTAATAATGTAACCCAGTGTTTTCCTATGGGCAGCCTTGCTAAAGTAGCATTTAAAGAGTTTCCACTCTCAGGCCATGTGTGACACTTATATGCTCAGCTTTCAAATACTATGCACCCTGCCTTATGGGCAGTAAGGCCTATTTAGGGGGTGACCTATAAATATTGTAAAGGAAGATTGCGGCCAGTGAAAAGACTTTATTTTGGCAGGCTAAATTGAGTTTTAAAACTGCAACAGCTAGGCCATATACAGTAGGTCTGCAGTCATGTTTGCACTGTCAGTGAAGTGGATGGCAATTCACTAGTGACATTTAAATTGCAAGGCCAGGGTAGGGTACAGTTTAGTATCACATAATAGGGATTTCTAGATAACTTATTCAACCAATGCCAATTAGGAGAGTCCCAATTTTACCATGCGTAAAGCGCAGAAAGCTCAATAGTCAGGAAACATACAGGGTCCAGCAAAGGTGAAAGGTTCGATGGAGGAATTCATTCAACCTAGTGCACAGTAGTGACATGTGCAATGCTAAGCAAGATTTCATTTCAATGCACTACATATAGCCAAATGATCATCTAAGATGGTGGACACACTAGCAGGTCCACAAGCAGAGAATGCATGGAAAATGACAGAAAGAGCAAAAAAACAAGCATCTGGTAAAGAATCTTCAAAAATGCAGATAAAGGGGGAGGAGCCTAGCGCGCATCCAAGATGGTCGCGTGAGCACAGGGCTCCCCGGACCCTCTCCGCTCCTCGGAATCTATCCTGAGAATATCCTGAAGTGGCTTATGGAATCTGGGAGATAAAGACCAGCTGAGCATATATCTCTTTTCAAAACTCAAATCGGACCTGGGAATCCTGAGTTGTCGTCGTCGGAACTTTTGGGACCCACCCGACGGAGGTGACCGGGGTGAAGGTGACCCGAGGGGCCGGGCTGCAATTGAACAACAGCGGCTTCAGCGCGGTGCCAACTGCCGATCCATCACTTTCGGTTTCGGTTTTGCACTTCAGGAGACCGGCAGGGGGGTGCGCTCGGGGTGGCGAGGTGCTTCCTGGGCCTCTGCATGAGGTTTCCTTTCAACTGCCACTAGAGTGCCTATCGCTTCGGACCCCCTATATTGACATTTTGTGGTCTTCTTGCTGGTGCCCTTACACCTCTTGATTGGAGGTCCCCTTGAGTGACCGTGTTCACATGGGGGGTAAAGGGGGTCCCGAGGGCCGCAAGACCAAGGCTTCCCTCCGCGGGGGACCGGTCCAGAGCAATAACATGGATCGCTACACCCAGGGCAGGGGGCCCTCTGGCGCTGCCGGCCTCCCCTCGGATACTGCGGAGGGAGGCGCGACCGTCTCTACGGAACTATCCCTACAAGACATTATGGGCGCCATTGATGGCATTAGGGAAACCATCGCGACGCAATATGAGGCCCTGGCCCGTAAGATTGACACTGTCGCGATTGATGTCACCCTGATCCGGGCCGACCTCTCCAAAACTAACGAGAGGGTCCAGGCTCTCGACACGCGGACCTCCACCCTCGGTGCGGAGGTGTCGGATCTGCGGGCCGCGCTTGGAGACGCCAGGGTGGTTAACGATCATATGGCCCGGCGGCTTGAGGACTTCGAGGGACGGGCCCGACGCAACAACATTCGCGTCATAGGTGTACCGGAGTCCTCCGACGGCAGCCCGGTTGACCTCGTGGTCGAGGAACTTATCCTGAAACAGTTGACCCCGGCTGGCCTAAGTAAGTTCTTTGCCGTGGAGCGGGCCCATCGAGTTCCGGGCGGTCGGCCACGGCCGGGGGCCCCCCCGAGGCCTATCGTGGCCAAACTGTTCTACTACAGGGACCGCGACGCTATTCTGCAGGCCTCACGGGCCCACGGCCCGGTTCGTTATGAGAACTCGACCATTAATTTTTATCCGGACTTCACGCAACTGGTCCAGAAACAACGGATGGGATTCCAGGGGGTGAAGCGTCGTCTTCGCGAGCTGGGCCTAAAATATTCGATGCTCTACCCTGCAAAACTCCGAGTGGAACATGGGGATCGGACAGCCTTTTTTGACTCTCCCGTGGCTGCAAGTGACTGGCTGGACTCTCTGCCGGACGGAGGTGGCCGTCCCGGACCCTCCGCGGGCACCGCGGGTGACGGGTCCCCTCTAGAATGACTTTTGGTCCTTGATTTTGCCGTTTTGCACTGTACAGTCGGGTCTTATTTCATTTGCATATTGTGTTTTACCAGGACCAGTGAGGGGGGCGGGCGGGGACGGGTCCCTTACCTCCTCTGGGGTCTTTTCGTAGAATGGGGTTAGAGGGGCGACAGGCACACTGCAAGTTGGGGGGGTTTTTTGGCCCGCAGGGGTGCAGGGTGGGGGGAGTTTGTCCTGGGGTGGGGTTGGGGGGGAGGAGGGGTTGTTTTGTTGTGTGTTTTTTGTTTACAGGGCGAGGTACTGATTTTTGTCCACATTTGGTAACTGTGCTGCAGGCTGGGGGACCCTTGATCTATTGGGGGGGATGGGGGGGGACGGGTTGAGGCTTATGTCATGGAACGTCAATGGGTTGGGGGACCGTATCAAGCGGGGTGTAGTACTGCAATATTTGCGTCGTTTGACTCCTGATGTGGTGTTTCTCCAGGAGACGCATCTGGTTGGCAATGTTTGTCATGCAATGAACAGGGGGGGATACCGCCTCGTGGCCCATTCTGGTTTCACAACTGGTTCCAGAGGGGTGGGCATTCTCCTGCGAACCTCACTTCCGGTGGAGATCACTAAGATAGTCTCGGATGACAGAGGGCGCTATGTGTGCTTGATTGGGAGGTGGGAGGGGCAGCCCCTTGCCCTGGTTTCAGTTTACGTCCCCCCGGGCCTCCAGAACTCCACCTTCACTGACTTGGGTCGAATGCTGCTTGACCTTCCGGACAGCCTCCTGCTCATGGGCGGGGACTTTAATTCTGTGGTCTCGGGGGAACTGGATCGTCACCCACCAAGGACCCTCCCCGCTGCCCAGGCATGGCTGGGTGGGATGCTGGATACCTTCGGCCTGGTGGATAGTTGGAGATTAATGCATCCGACCCAATGTCAATTCACCTTTCACTCGGGGGCGCATGGGAGTCTCTCTAGGTTAGACTACTTCCTGATGCCCGCGGCGCAGACTGGTCGGATTCGAGAGGTCAGGCACCTGGCGCGGGGTATCTCCGACCATTCTCCGCTGTGGCTTCTTTTCGACACCGGGCCGCGGTCTGCAGGGCGGATCGCTCCCATTAACCCATGGTACCTGCGAGACCCTACGACTCGTGACAGCCTGGTTAAGGCTATGGACCAATACTTCCTGGATAACGAGGGGTCGGTGTCGTCTGCAATGTCCCTGTGGGAAGCCTTTAAAACCGTGATCCGCGGACATGCCCTTTCCCAGATAGTGGTGGCTAAGAGGGTCAAGAGTGAGGCAGTGGTGAGGCTGGAGACTGACATCTTGGGGCTGGAGTCGGCCTTGGAGGCGAATGTCACTCCGGACGGGCTCCATGCCCTCAGCCTGAAACAGTTTGAATATAGGTCCCTGGTCACTGGCGCGGCCAAAACTATGTATAGGGAGCAGCAGGGTCGACTGTACGATGCCGGGGACAAGGCGGGAAAGTTGATCGCGTGGCTGGACAGGAAGGAGAGAGTGAATCGTGTGGTCCCGGAGTTGCGTGCTGCGGATGGTGTGTGTGTGACGGAGCCTGACGAGATTGTGGAATGTTTTGCCGACCACCTCCGGGCTGTGTACTCCCCAGTGACTGACAGGGATGAGGACGACTCTCGCCTTCTTCTGAGGGATATCGCCTTGCCCGGCCTGTCCGTCGAGGACCGTGAGCGGCTGGACGCCCCCTTGTCGGCGGATGAAATAGCGACCGCGATCCGCTCCCTTCGCTCGGGCAAGGCTATGGGTCCCAACGGTCTGCCCATTGAGCTATATAAATTGCGCCCTGACAAGCTTGCGCCCTTCCTCAGTCGCATGTTCCGTGAGTCTCTGGCGGCGGGTTCCCTCCCGGCTGACCAGCGTCTGGCCACGATAGTCGTTATCCCCAAGGAGGGCAAGCCGCGAGACCGCTGTACTTCTTACCGGCCTATTTCACTGCTAAATGCGGAGCCTAAGATCTTGGCGAAAGTCCTTGCCACTCGTCTGTTGAGCGTCGTGTGCGATCTTATTCATCCGGACCAATGCGGATTCATCCCGCATCGTAACACCGCTCTTAACTTGCGGCGTCTTCACGGCGCCCTTGCCAGGGCGGAGCTCCTCTCCGAACCGGCCGTGCTGGTTTCTCTGGACGCCACGATGGCTTTTGACACCATCGAGTGGCCATTCCTCTGGGCTGTCTTGGCTAAATTTGGCTTTGGGGAAGGATTTATTGGCTGGGTGAAGCTTCTTTACACGGGACCCATGGCCCAGGTGGTGGTGAATGGGCGGGTCTCGCGGCCCTTTGCCCTCGGCAGGGGCACGAGGCAGGGATGCCCGTTGTCCCCTTTGCTCTTTGCTCTCGCCCTGGAGCCACTCGCTGCTTGGCTCCGCTGGGAGCCCTCGCTTAGAGGGATCCGGTGGGCCCCGGGCTTTGAGGATCGGGTTTCCCTGTATGCGGACGATATTCTCCTATATCTCACCTCACCGCGGCAGTCGCTCAACGTCCTCTTTGACGTTCTGACTTCCTTTGGGAATAATTCGGGTCTCACGATCAATTGGTCTAAATCCTGCGTCTATCCGATCTCCGGTGGTCCTCCTCTCCTGCCGCCTCGGCTTCCGATCCAGGTATCTCTGAGCGGCTTTAAGTACCTGGGGATATACGTTTCGCTGGACCCGGTGGCTCGCTATGAGCAGAATCTCCTGCGTCCGCTTCGGCGATTGCGGGAGGACACGGCCCGGTGGTGCAGGCTGCCCCTGTCCCCGCTGGGTCGGGCCGCGCTGTTCAAAATGATGTCTCTTCCCAGGTTCCTCTATGCACTCCAGAATTCCTTCGACGTCATCCCAGTGGCCTACTTTCGGGAGGTTGAGAGCCTGCAGAGGAGACTGGTGTGGGACGGGCGGGCGCGTATTGCTCTGGCTAAGCTTACTCTACCCTGGTACGACGGGGGCATCGCGCTTCCCGACATTCGCAGGTATTATTGGGCCGCGCAGCTTTCGGCCATCAACCATGCCACGTATGCGCCTGGCCTGAATCCGGCGTATGAGATGGACAAGTTCCTGCTTCCCGGCGGGGACTATAAGAGGGCGCTTTACTCCCGCTCGGCTGGCCGGACCCTTACGGGTCCTACTAAGATTGCGGTGAGGACTTGGAGGGCTGCCACTGCGGCCACGGGCTGGAGTGAGCGACTGACTTGTGCTACTCCTTTGTTTGCCTCCGATCGCCTGGGGAGCCTCTGGACTACGAAGGGGTTTGACCAGTGGGACACGATTGGTATCAGCAAAGTGGGAGACCTGTGGCATAAGGGCGCGGTTAAGACTTTTGCGGCTCTTCAGGCCGAATATGAGCTTACGGACAGGGAGTTCTTCCGCTATGCCCAGGTTCGACACGCCCTGCTCTCGGTCTTTGGAGAGGGGACCAAGATCCCGGTTTCCTCGCCCCTCGAGGACCGCATACTCGACGGACATGTCCCTGACAGTACTATTTCTTTAATTTATAAGAAACTGATTAATCATCGGGCTGACCTCTTGGTGCGCCTTCGGGAGGCTTGGACGGGGGATGGGGTGGAATTGGACGACGAGGACTGGCAGTCTGCACTGTCGTCCCCCAAGGAGGTCGCCATTCCAGCCCGTCTCCGGTCGGTACAGCTTAAGATTCTTCACCGGGTGTATGTGACGGGTCCTCGCTTGGTCTCGATGGGGTATTCCGACGATGGGCTCTGTAAGCGGGGTTGTGGGCTCAGCGCCACCTTTCTCCATATCCTGTGGGAGTGCCGCGAGGTGGCGGACTACTGGCGCCGGGTACATACGGTTATGGGACAGGTCACTGGGGTTGTGCTGTTGCCGGAAGTGCGTCGCTGTGTCCTGAATGTGTGGGAGCCCAATGATTATAGCGCGGCTCAGACTCGGTGGGCGGCCCTGGGGAACATGATTGCCAAGAGAGATATAGCGCAGCTTTGGGGTGCCCAGCGGCCGCCCACCGTGTCAGTATGGAAGGAGAATATGGACTGGTGTATGTTCAGGGAGAAGACTGTGTATGTAGCCCGTGGTAAGCCGGGGGCATGGGGCAGAATCTGGGGGCAATGGAATGCATATCGTGGGGGTATCTGTACGCCCCCCCTGGTGGACACCGATATCGCCATGTCCCCCTGACCCTTGACGGTTCCGGGCACCTTTTGGAATGACTACATATGGACGTTCATTTCCCTTGGCCCCCCCCCCCGTCCCCAGCCTCCCGGGACTCCTTCCTTTCGCGTGCTGCTTAATGGTCTGAACTGGAGTTCCCCGGAGGAAGCCTGACCTGCACTGTTTGTCTTTATGCCTCGCCTTTTGTTTTTCTTTTAGTTTTTTGTGTTTGTTGGATTTACGTCTCCTGTTCCTTTAGGACTATCCGGAGTCACTACGGGGCCGAACCCCGGGAACCGACTGCAGCTTTGATAAATGTATATTTCATTCTGTCCTTAGCGGCCGGCCCTGGTGGTTGTAGGCCCGTGCTTGTAATCGAATTATTGTTCAATAAAAACCTTTAAAAAAAAAAAAAAAAAAAAAAATAAATGCAGATAAAGTTGCTATAGAAATGGGACTCCACATATAAGAATTTATCTTCCACTGTACACTTTTTATTGTGCGTCTATACATCAGGGATGCTGCATTACGTACTTAAGCCACCAGTCCTAAGGCCCTAGTTGAGCGTTGATTCTTATGATGGTTTTCCAAATGCACAAAAGTGAATATCCCGTTTGAGTTGGATAAATGTTTAGAAGTCAACACTTTGTATTACGTACAAAGTAAGAGTACAAAAAAGAATGAGAAAGATGGTACATATGACTGCACCTTAAAGGCCAAGGAAACTTCTCTATGTTCAAATAGTTATTAAATAAATAAGTGAACATAAATGTGCATTTGAATACAACATAATCTCATCTCATTAGGCTCCACATAGCACCCAAATAATCAATATGTACATCTCTCAATAAATAACAGCTAGTCTTAAGTATATTTAGAATCCTGGGTAAATCCCATATGTCGCGATGCACAATTAAATAATTATTTACAAATATATTTACCAAAGACTTGAAAATATACATAGCAGCCCACTTTTTCTAGGCTTAACTGGTATCCTAGAGAATTAATATTTAGGACTAACGTAACTATGAAATGAGTAATAAAGTATGATAATTCAAAGTAGTTTGAGAGCAAAAGAACACGTTTTTGCTCAGAGGAAGACAAAGGTTGCATTTCTCTTTCACTTTCAAGTAAACAGCATCCTTTCGATGATTTTCAGGACATTTTCCAAAAGGAAAGCAAGTTTGATATTTTTCAGAAGCAAATTACTTGTGAATGACAAATCTATTTGGAAAAAAAACACAATCACATAATCCAGAGTCACAAAAACAGAATAAGCATTACTTTTCACATAAGAGGAATCCAGATTCACCACTAGTGATGGAATGGTGGGAGACCTTGCACTTTTTGCAGCAGAGATGCTGCATTGATAGCAATGAGATGGAAACGTTCTAGTAAGAAATTTCATTGGGTTAAGCACCTATTACAGATTTCTATGTGTCCAATGCAGGCCAATGGTTCAAACTATAGCAAGGATGAATTTACCTTATCTTCTTCTGAAAGTTGTTAAAAGGAGAACCATTAAGTTGGTTAATAGAAAGATGTGTAAATTGCATTGTAATAATATTATGCTCCTAGGCCCGCATTAAATACAGTGCCCTAAGGGGCGCAATGGGCATGTACATCTGTTTTCGGCACCCCAGAAAACAGTAATATTACAAAAGAGAGCGCAGATGCTTATGATGGTATCAGTGCACATATAGCGTCAGCGCTATTATAAAAGGGGGTGGGGTTCCCTCATTTGCAGGGGAGTGGCCCTATGCAAATGAATGGATGACTTTGCCTCTGCACCCATGCTGTATTATTGACGTGGGCGCGGAGGCAAAGAAGCAGTCAGTAGGTACACTAACTGTGCACCGCAAAGAGGTGCCGTAGTCAGTGGCCCATGACAGCAGCCCTTTGGAGGAAATAAAGTCCCACTGCTGTGTTCTGGTGGGCTTTCATCCACCAGTTATGCCAAATTCCACAAAGTATGAACATAGCGGCCTAGTAGGACTGGAATATTCAAAATATTAAGAGTGAGGCTGTCTGGAGTGACTACCTTCTGGAACGCCGAGTCCAGTCGTTTAGACTCAGTGCCCACAGTGCCATAAGGAAGGCACAGATACTCAGTTTTGAGGATGAAGACTGAAGCACAAGGCTCTATAGTAAAGAGTGTGAGGAAATTAATTGTGTGTCACCCAGCGTAGACCTATGGCATCTGGCAAATTGCCTGTGACTGCTGGACCTGAGAAGGGCTTTCCCATGCTGCCAAGACAGGGTCCAATAGTGCCTTATTAAATGGGCGCAAGAACCAGGAACCTGAAGAGGCAAGCTGAAAGATTGTCATGCTAGACTCAGAAGGCAAGGTCAGTTCCAGAACTTCAGGAGCTTTTTGTACCACTGTTGTAAATGAGGCTATTTCTCTGTCAGAATGCCAAAGGGGTAAGGGGCACTCCTTTCTGATGTGGTATCTAACCCACTGGCATTTAATGAGTCAACATATAAGACAGCATTGGAGTAAGAGGGAGAAAGCAGAATTTCAGTCTCCGAGCATCTTCTGTACAGTCATACTCCCTATCGCGAAGGTATATGCCATCAGAATCTCATTGAAATAAGCCCCCCTCCTGGCAAATGAATCTATTCTGAGAGGAGTCCTTTCATCCAATCAAGCTCTGACGTTTTCTTTTGCTACCTGGATAATTCCTGCTGAATTTGAGGGCAGTGTCGACAGCTCTGATCGCAGTGCAATAATCAGCTCAAGGACGGCGACATGGATGGCACCAGACCAGCAGGAGATGCTTCTGTGACATGGAGTTTCGATTAGGTGCTGAGACCACTGCATGCAACAATGCAGAGTTGCAAGGTTTTGGAGCTGAGGCCGCCAAACCAAAAGAGGCAGGTTTGCCCTTGGGGAGTGGCTCAGAGGGTGCTATAGCCATTCAGAAGATACCAAACATCCCTTGACCTGCAGACGAAGAAGGCTAATTCTGGTTAGATCTTTTGTAGCTTTAGAATTGGTTCCAAGGACAAGCAAGAGCCTGGCACTGGAAAACAGCATGGAAAACCAAATAGTCTTGGGAGCAGGACAGTTTCCTTCAGAAGAAAATAGATTCTCCTACCTATGACACTTTTGTTTTTTTCTGGAAAGATCTCCTGGGAGATTATTTCCTCTCAGGGAATAGGAACTCTTTTGCATGTCTCTGCATTACTTAGACCAGGAATATTTAGCCATTCATTCCTAAATGGCCTTGATGCGCATCAGGAAACAATGGTTGTATGTCGAGAAGTCATGGTCAGGGCTAGGAAAACTTATGCAAATGTTGTGTGGATCCAAAATACATCTGCTAGATGTAATTATGACAGGGCTTGCACCCTGAAACTTTTCGGGGAGAATTTGAAGTTGGAAAGCTAAGGAATTTCTTTTGATTAAGTCCAGAAAAAGAGCTGAAAAACTGAAACCGAGGTCAGTGTGCATGCTGGCACCTATTATATGGTGCTGTTGATGCCTGGTGAACAGAGTAGCAGATGGCGCTGCATGAGGTCACCTGGCGGCGCTTGAGAGCTACTGCTGGGAAAAAGACAGATTTGAGACCAGTCGGATGCCTGGACAGATATTCTTAAGATGGAGAATCTCTAGGAAGATGTAGCTATCAGAACCGTTGCTACTAAGTAAGTACTTTATTAATGTTTGATTAATGAAAATCTTACATACAATGCACTCTAAAAAAAACAATCCCCATTTCATTCAAGTAGAAGGTATAGAATTATAATAATAATAAAGGTAAAATTTAAATTCTCTAAAATTATTATGTGGGGAAACTGCAATAAACGTATTTAATTATGTGCAAAATGGCAGAGAATTTGGCTATAAACCGTTTGATGGAAACCTTTAAAAAATCTAGCAGCTTGGGATAGATCTGTAAATGGTGGACTATTGGTGCAATGCCTAAGGGCATCATTACAAATGTCCAATATTATTCTTTAATAACATCTGCTACAATAGAATCTTCCTTTCCCTCTACATTCCTTAGCAGCTGCATGTAATATGTGTACGCGATTCTTTATCATAGTAACATAGTCTGCACCTGTAGTCTTGTGGCTACTGAGACTTCCAGGATCGTCTCAGTTCTTTGAAAAAAAGAAATAAAAATCACATACAAAAAGATAATCTAGTTGAATTACACAAGGGCTCCAATACATTTTCCTGTGGAGTGATTGTATTGTATGAATCCATAATGTACCCTGAGTGCTTATAAGTGGCTAAGACAGTTGTATTGATAAGTCTGCTAAGCAATAGGATTTGTGTTTTCAGGGCTTATTTAAGATCAGTATACGAAAGATCATGAGCCCAAATTTATCATGTCTCCACATCTTTAAAAGAGAACTGAAAAAATGTGGTCCATGGGGTAGAGGATGGTGCATCTTGTATCAAAAACTACCTGAATTTTGCTTTTAATGATCCTGGCTTTACCTTTTTAACCATTGAGCAGTGTCCAAAATGTTTGCCTCGCAGGCAAGATCTTGACGCACTAGGCCAGATTCTAATCAAATTTGTCTACAAGCACAGCATCATGGTTGGTGAAACAACCTTTGAAACGTATACACTGTATCAAATCCAACATGGAGGCAAATAAGCCTGGGAAGTCCTGATGACCATAAAGCATAGAAGAAATTAATTTTGTTCTGGCAACATGTAGGATTGAGGTGGCTAAAGGACTTTAGAGTTTGACATCAAGCTTACAAAGAGCATATTTCACCGAAATTCCTTTGTACCTTAACTTCACCAGGTGAGATCTTGGTGTGCCATTCTCAGTCGGCCGGATGCCCAGATATTGATAGCTTGTTGAATATTTTATTCGGCATGGGGCAGATAGCCAAGTTTTCTCAACTTTCTTCTGGACCTTTCCAAAAATCATGACGCTAGACTTAGATGGATTTCGCTCAAGCCTATTTCTCACAGTGCTAGGCAAATAGTTTATTTAGTGCCCTTTGCAACCCTATGTTTGTATGATCAAGAAGGACAATTTCATCTGCATACTGTAAAATGTATAAATAGTTGTTGATGATCTTCGAAAGAAACAATCCTACCTTCCTGTGAGCTGGCCCAATGACTGCAGTGTAAAGTTGAATAACAGAGGAGCGAGGATGCAGCCCTGCTTTAATCCCTATTAGTGAAGATAGTTTTTGAGACTGTGGACCCTTTTCCAACCTTAACCAGGGCCTAGCTATAAGAGTATGAAGAGATTATCACTTGAAGCAAAGCAGATGTAATGCGCAAGGCTTACAGCTTCCTCCACTATATATGCCAATCGAACCTTGTCGAAGGCATCCATGTAATCAATAAAAGAGGCATATAAAGGGGTCATTGGTGACTAGTGGCTCAGCTGATTAGATGAGAAAGCAATACAATATTGCCTACGGCACTGCAATTTTGTCTGAACACAGTTTGACAAGAAGGAATTATGTTCTTACTGGTTGCCAATCTTCAAGTTCTAGTAATAACATTTTTGCATAAGCTTTATCTTCAATGTAATTTGACGATAATTAGATCAATCTGATCTACTACCCTTGTTCTTATAAAGTGGATGTAAGTTTCAAGAGTCCACAACTGACTGAGCTAAAAACGAGGTCCTGAACAAAGTGGTCGGAGACAACTGCCGAAAGGCTTTATCTGATTTAAACACAGTCTGTGTTTAAATTAGATAAAGCCTTTTATGCCATTCACACCCGGAGCTCAACTCGATCTCCACTTGTTACCACAGGGTACACTGTTCTTTTCTTTCAAGTATATTTTCTTCACACACAGCTGGCACACCAAATAACAGAGCTTTAATAAAGTCAGAATAGTAGAACAACACAGACTTCCATTTAGGTTTATATCTTGTTAAAGAAAATGGTTTTAATTGAAATTACAGGTACTCGATGGATCCAGCATCTCTGTGCAAATTATTCCAAATGCTTTATATGAGAAAAAATGTAAGGATATTTTTTCATTTTCCACAATGTGCACTGGCATTACGGTTTTACAGACCATAAAGAAACTGGTAAAGGCAACTGGACATTATCTGGGTACAGATGAAAATTAATATGATCAGGATGGCAATAACAAATGAGTTAATGAGAGTGTAGTTCCTAAGTCAACAAAAAATTATAACTGAATGACAATCAAAAGATTATACTGTAAAATTATTTTTAAATTCATATTCTTCATAGCAATCGACAATCACATATGTACGTTTTATTATTTCCTAGCTGAATCAAAAGGATTTTTTACTGGTAGGGGACAGTTTCTGTTACCAAACATACCAGGGTTGTGTATACGATCCAAAAGCTTCACAGAACGTGCGCTGACAACACCTCCGACATGGACAAGGAAACCCAGAGGAAAGGTCGTCAAGGTGAAAAATGGAAACTCCTGAAATTATAAAACGTGCTATCAGAATTCCTCAATAAGATGATTTTACCAAGAAGATAATTACTTAAAATACTTTATATAGATATGCTATATAAAGTTGGCTAGCACAAAAAGTGGTTTCTTCCACCTATTAACCTGTTAGTTATATTTCATATGTAGTCATTCAACTGCAAATACCCCTGTATGGTTTTAACTCTGGAGTTGTTTGTGAGTGGCAGTTTAAGAATTGCTAATCTTTATGAAATGTAATATATGCAGATTTCAAGGATAGGCTATGACTGGTCAACCCAGCCTAACATTCTTGCACAGCACAGTAAATTGAAAAAAATTATCAACTGTAAGTTGAACAGGTGGTTCAAAGGTTTCAGAAGAGTTGAAGCATGACACAATTAGCCCATCAATAAAACAATACTTCCATGTAGCTAAACTGATACTTGGAATTTTAATAGGTATTCAAGTGAGTACTATCTAGGGAACAAACAAGCTGGTTTTTCAGGTTCTGATTGTCAATCCATGATCAATGTTGCATTAAGCAGGTTCAACATTAGTAAGATGTTCCCCACAAATTACCCCCACTCACCTCTAGCCAATACTTAGAATTGTAATGTATAGTTGTATTGAGAGTGATTTCCTTTTCTAACGGTATTCCTCTTATTTTAACAAACTCAGTGGTTTCTTGTAATTCAAGCAGCTAACTTTTGTGATCCACTTTCCTCACCATCTTCCCAATCCATGCTCCAACTTTCTGCATCAGATCAACTCCCTTCTTTCCCAAAACCCTTCTGGTCACTGTCTCTCAGCTTCTCTGTCACATCGACTGCAAAATGTCTCATTCCTCATATTTACTCCCACTCATTCTGTTGTAAGACAGGCTTGTCTTACTTTTGTCTCTGCCATTATCAATGTAGAGGTTGAAGTATACAGTGATTGACACAATCCCCTGAAACCTAGGATCATCATTCCTGTCTTTATTAACTATATTAGTCTATCATCCTTGGCTATCAGATGCCACATTAGCTGCAAACCCAGGTCTCTGTAGGTACCGCTCCCTGGCTGCAAAGCTTGGCACAATCTGCATTGGTCAGTGAAGAACAAGTTACTTACCTTTGGCAATGCTATTGCCAGTAGATACTCAATCTAACCGCAGATTCCTCAACTTGGGAATATCCCCAGGTACCAAATTAGATTGAGAGATTTTTCTCAGCAATTCCCCAACGCACGGGTATGTGGTGTCGTGTGGCTCTGGGTCAACTCCGTCATGTCCCGGAAATAACACTGGAGCCACATAGAGCCGCCACCCTGAGTGCTGCCATTAGTTTCCTTCTTTGATTGCTAAGGAACAATAGTCCCTATGGTAACTGTGATACTAAATAATAACACTTTCTGTACAGGAGTGACAGTGAGGTAAAATAAAAAGTGCTCTGGCAAGAGTGACACATATGTGTAATTTATTAAATGTATCATAAATCCACAAAATTGATATACATCTTGAGTCTTTTAAATTCTCATTTAACTGTGACTGCAATATTTGGCATCTGCATTGCAAACCACTACAATTGTAGGATCATTTTTAGGACTTCAATTAGTGTTGACTCTAGACAGTACTAAGTAAAATAAAAAGGGAAACGCAAAAAGAAACGTATATAAGGGAAGCTCACACAACAAAATTACTGCATAATTATTGCAAACTGTGCACTGGTATGGAAGTCCTATATGCATTACTTATATATATTGGTATAAGAAACGGTTCTCAATATAGAAGGGATGCAGGTGCATCCAAAGAATAAGAAAATGCAGAGAATGAGAGGGTAAGAAAGCTTGCAGGTTTGCAAGCACAGATCAGAGTCATACAGGTTCGAGGGAGAACTTACCGGTCCGAGAAAGCAAAGTGTCTGCACACTGGGTTGTCATGGTGATTCACACAGGGATTGGGTTGGACATGAAGGATTCCAACTCAGATGGTGCTCGAGGAAGCAACCAATGGGAGAGGGAGGAGAGAGTTTCAAGGCTACATGGTGTGGCCATATAGTACTGCCAGACTTTAATCAAAACATACTTACTTGGTTGCCTGCAGACAGGGAATTTTGTATTGAAAGGTGTGGAAACCAAGGGATAAACTTCCCTTGTCAGGCACCCTTTATGCGACTGAATCGCCACGAGAATTTGGGTCATGCTGGGACACTTGAGCGCTGAATAACCCGTGTTATAGGCAACGCAGTGTATCCTTCAATAAGAGATGCTCAGAGGAGTGATACAAGCCATGCAAAAAGGGCCACTGCGGGCAAACAACTTTGACTGGCAAGACAGTGGCCATTTTGAAATGAGGACAGGGCACATGAACAATAAGGGAAAAGGATCATAATAAATACATTGGGAGAGAAATCTGGGAGAGAAAAAAACATTCACAGAATTAAGTTGAACAGTGGGATCAACCTCTCTTACAACTCTGGGAGAAAGATGAAAGTGGGACCAAACTGAATAGCCAGCTTGACAGAGCAAAATGGCATCCCTATTTGGACTGTTTTTGGGAAAAGAATAAGTTAGTAAAAAGGAGAATTATGTCAGGTTATCAGAGACCATGTCGTCTGACCGTTGTGTTACAGTAAGGCTGCATAATTTCCATTCTGTTCAGGCCGGAGTTTATGGTGTCAAGACCCAAGAACCATTTTAATTCTTCGTTGTTCAATAATGCTATGATGTCGCTGCCTCTGCTTGGCTTCTTGATGACTGAAATCATTTGCCAAAGGAGATTATCTTCGGTATGATTTTTTTGTAAAAACAGTTCAACTAATGGTGCACTTGTGACGTCACACCTGGCTCTGCTTCAGTGTAAGCAGATTCTGATTTCATGCATGGTTTGCCCAATGTATACCAATTTGCAGGGGAAAATTTTGTGTACACCATATCTTGAGTGTTGCAATGGAGAACTGCTTCAGACTGATTTGGTATTGGCAGGTTTATGCTATGTTATGTTAATAGTACTTGCTAAAGCGCAAGTCCACCAGCGCTATAAAACTAAGGGAATGAAAAGGACCAGAGAGTCTTACTAGCACGTAAAGGCCTGTCTAAGAGTCGAAGACCTCCAACTTGCACATATAGGCTTGTCTAAACAGCCAAGTTTTAAGCTTGTCCAACAAGTAGATCTCTAGCTACTTTCAAGTAGCTCTCCCGCTCGTAGCCTGTAGTACTAAATTAGAAGATTTTGCTTGGTTGAAAGAATGTATGAATCCCCAAAGTAAAACATTTGATGGTTCAATCATGCATCATTTCGGAGACTTATTACAAATATTATTACATTGGTGCCAGGGGCATTGCAGCTACAGCTGTCATGTAATAAACATGATTAGGTATTCCAAATCCAAAATCTTGTTTGGAGAGCCCACTAATGTAATCATCTCTGACTTGGTCACGGTTACCATACTAATAATATTAGTAGCTCAGGATGATTTTCATATAATATTGTTAGTTCTGATTACGGAAACAGTTGAAAATCCCTGTTTTAAGCATTGTGCTTAAGGTCAAATTGCTGTTTTCTTGCCTCCAGTAATTAGCTAAGGGTTACACAACAGGGTGACCTAGACTGAAAAATTAGGGACTCCCTATACATTGCTTCTTATACCATGGAACCTGAGAAAGATATGTGCTGGAATATCTTAACCTGTATGAGAGAATGTATTAAGTAAGTCTCTTCACTAAAGAAAATACAGAATTTGTGAATCTTATTGAGATTAAATATTGTGTCAATAGTTAAAATCCCCAACCACTTCCAGTTGATAATAATGAGTCATAAGAGAACTGGCCAATTCATGAAAGGTTTGGGAAAGAAAGTCCTATCTGGGGTTATAATAGTAAGCATAACAAAGAATTATTGTTGAAGTCAATCTTTAAATCAATTAAATCAATGTCAGGGATAGGTTCAAGAGACATTACTGAAATCTGGAGGTGGTGTTGTACTATTGCAGCGAACCCCCCACATCGCTTTCTAAGAGGGTCTATTCCTGTATAACAAATTATAGTCACTGGGTGTAGCTGCCAATAAATCAGCCAATAATTCATAGTTAAGCCAGGTTTATATTAACAGAAATATATCAGGTTTGCTTTGATCTAATAAGGTAAAGAGTTCAGCGTTATGTTTACCAAGCAAACGTGTTATGGTGCGCCCGTAATTGCTGTACCATCTGTGTCTTCTTATTTACCTTGCTGAACTGTCTGTGTTTTTTCGCTGTTAATTTGTTTTTCAGTCCCTTGCCTCATTCTATCCCCGCTCCCGTTCCACCGCTGCTGCCCCTGCGGCCCAGCCCCCCTGTCCTCGTCCGCTCCCCGCCTCCCAGCTGACGCCTCTTCCACCTCCCCTAATTGATGGCGGCCGCTGTGGGGTAGCGCTAGTAAGACCTCTGACCCTGGTCTCAGGCCTACGCTCTCCCCACAGTTCGATCCACCTTCGTCGCCGTTGAGCCCTTCTACCCCCCCCCCGGGGAGGTGTTCGAGGCCGCTGTGTGCTCTGCCTGCGCCTGTAATTGCTGGTACTATCTGTGCTGTTCCTAATTTAGCTGCGCCCGTAAGTGCTGTACCATCTGTGTCTTCTTATTTACCTTGCTGTACTGTCTGTGTTTTTTCGCTGTTAATTTGTTTTTCAGTCCCTTGCCTCATTCTATCCCCGCTCCATTCCCGCCGCTGCATCCCCTGCGGCCCACCCCCCCTGTCTTCGTCCGCTCCCCACCTCCCAGCTGACGTCCCCCCCACCTCACCTGGCGGGCGCTGCTGGCGTGCCTAAGGCAAACCCATCTGTGCCCGTCCACGACCCACCGCGGCCAGGGACCCTGCATCTCGCACCCCCCCACACACTACAGCTCAGCTGCCCTCCATGCACTCAATACAGGAAGACACGGGGACTGCCTCTAAGCCACGTCAAACACGACCCACAGCCAGTTCTCCTGCCTCCACTGCCACCAGACCTTCAACACCACCCCGGCCTCCAAAACTACCGACAACCATACCAACGACACCCTCATCTGCATCTTCCTCAACGCGCTCTCTGTGCACAAACATGCCGTGGAGACATGGAACCTACTAGATGCACTCTCGCCCGACATCGCCTTCTTCACAGAGACCTGGACCAATGCCACCTCCGCCCCGACATTAACACCGCCATCCCTGACGGATATAAGATCCAGAGGACGGACCGCCCCAACCAGCCCGGAAGGGGGCCTCGCCATCGCCCACAAGAACACACTCCGCCTCACACCTACAGCGAGACCATCTCTATTGCTGAACACCTGAACTTCCAGATGAAGACCAGCCCCGGCACAACACTCCACGTAACCCTAGTCTACAGAACCCCCGGGCCTGCTTCTCTGCTGCCATCACAGACCTCATCACACTCCATGCCATCGCCTCAATGAACTACATACTCATCAGGGACCTGAACTTCCATCTCGACAACCCCACGGACCCCAACTCCACCACCCTACGGGACAACCTCGCCAACATCGGACTCAAGCAACTCCTCACCACACCAACCCACAGGGCGGGACACACCCTCGACCCCATCTTCACCGCAGGAAACAGCGTACACTTCAGCCACACCACGCAACCTCCTTGAACCGACCACCACTGTGTACACCTCACCATCGACAATCCCAAAACACCCAAACCTGCCCCACACCCACCATGACGGAACTGGAGCAAATCACAGATGAGCATCTGAACTCCACCCTCACCAGAGTGAACCACACCACGGCAGCAGATGCCAATGCCGCAGCTAGGGAACTCCACACCTGGATCTCCACTTGTGCAGGCGAGCTTACCCCGCTACGCAACCCAGACAAACAACGAACCCAGGAAAGCCGCCTGGTTCACCTCCGATCTCCAAGAGGCCAGACGCACCTGCAGACGCCTTAAGAAGAACGGGAGAAATACCATGACACGAAAACCACACCACCTACAAGAATGCCAAGACGGACTACCACAACCGGATCAGAACCACCAAGAGGACCTTCATCCACACCAAGATCCTCGCCAACTCCACCAACTCCAAGGAGCTCTTCAGTGTCATCCAAGAATTCTCCAACCCTAGGAGCGAATCCACAGACATCACGCCATCCCAAGACCTCTGCGACTAGCTTGGGACTTACTTCCACCTCAAAATCAAAAACCTCTACGACAACTTCAGAGACCATCAACCTCACGCCACAGCCAACCCGCCCCATAGACACACCAGCCACCCCACCATCTCCACCTGGATGCCAATCACGGCCGAAGACACTGCCTCAACCATGTAAGGCATCCACTCAGGGCCCCCCACCGACCCCTGCCGACCTCACATCTACCACAGAGCCGCCGCAGTCATCGCACCCGAACTACAAAACACCATCAACACCACCTTCGAAACAGGCACTTTCCCAGATGAGTCGAAATGCGCGGAAGTCAGGCCCCTGCTCAAGAAGCCCACAGCTGACACCACTGACCTCAAAAACTACCGCCCCATCTCGCTCCTCCCCTTCGCAGCAAAAGCTGCAGAGAAAATGGTCAACAGGGAGCTGACACGCTTCATTGATTACAACGCCATACTCGACCCATCACAATCAGGATTCCGAAGCAAACACAGCACCGAAACCGCCCTACTCGCCGCCACAGACAACATACGCAACATCCCTGACCAGGGCCACTCCGCAGCCCTCATCCTTCTGGACCTCTCAGAAGCCTTCGACAACGTCTCCCACTACACCCCCCTCGCCTGACTACACCCAGCTCATCCCCTCCCTCACCAAAGACCCCATCAGCGCCAGACTTGTGTTACATCCTGCTCTTCCTCCCTCTTTGTCCCTCCTTAGTGTTAGTGTCTGCTTGTCTATATCATGTCTCTGTGATGTCATCCATGATTCTACCTGTTGCTGTTCAAGGGATTTTATCAGTTACCTGGAGGGTGAGCAGGAGGTTATCTGCTCCCGGTGGGGTTTTCTTATCAGATTACATTTCTACTTGAATGCTGTACCTGACCATCTGATCCCAAGATTAAATATACTACTTGAACATTACAACGAGGAGTCTTTCTTCTTTATTCTATTGAATGCAACACTGGCAACGATTTAAGGAAAGAAACAACACGTGATCAAAACATACTGCAACAGAAGAAACTAACAACCTCATGCCCAACCTCTTGATTGCCCCACCGGTGTCTACAACAGCAGACAGCCAGAAGAAAGTTGGGTTTGGGACATGATAAATTACGCATAAACGTTGGATGTTTAAGCTGTCACCTGCTGTTTGAAATCTGCTCTTACATGATATAATATGCAGCTACATGTGGAGACTCCCTGCCTTACAGTCATCTTACAAAAGGAAGTGATTCGATTTGAATAACTTGGAACTTGTACATGGATACTTTATGCTGCTAGTATATTCTGAAACTAACTTTGTTGCCATCAGAGTTGTGAAATAATGTAGCGTTGGTGTGCTGTGAACAATTATCAATTTTGCCGGCTGTGCATCTGAGATGATCCGGATAGTCTGTGAACCCTGCTGAGATTACTTGGTATAGTTTAAGGGAAATTTCTGCCTCCCCGATGGCATCATCCTTCGCACTACTTGGGGGGAAAAAGGTGACTTTCATGGACTTTTTGTGCGCTTTCTGTTTGTTTGGGAGTACAACTGAGGTGAGCCTATCTACATCCATGAAAAGGCTGCTTCATCTAGTGGTGGGAAATAGCTGAATAAACACCCAAATTCAGATCACGTCACGTCTTGCAGATGAACTCGGATTTCGAGGTGCTCTGCCGTGAGATCGGTAAAGTACTGTTACATTGATTTTATTTGGGTACTTTGGAAATCAATGTTAAAAGCAAACTGTCTAGTTTAACTGCTGTGCTGACATTCAAACGTTTAAACTAGGCACGCGCTCCTCACCTTTCAAGCGGACCAGCTGAAGAACCTTGTGTGACGTTTTTCTTCGTTCCAGTTTTCATTGCTGCCTGTAGATATCTTCCAGCAGCAGCGTGCCTGGAGCGACTCAGCGTGCGTCTCCGGTACGTGCCGCCATATTATGCTTGGAAGTAGCACATAAAGTGTGTAGTGTTAACCACATAAAAGCAATCAAAACGTCGTGGCAGTTCTATAATTAAAGGTGATTTTAGGATTAGCGTACAAGATTTACCAGGTTGCATTTCACTCGCCTTGTGGACACATAAATCACCATTTCCAGTCTGAATTCAGTTAGTTAAATACCAATCCAGCCTACGATGCGACCGATGGAGTTTGATTCATCAGCAGGCATGTGTTTCCTCTTTTGAAACACATGGAAGACACTGAACTTTGACAATGGTTTCACCGCAGTGAACATTCAGTCTCCATGTTCTAAAAGATTTATTGGTACGGTGATTATCCTTCGTCCACACTCTATTCAGAGAAGAAGCTGTCTCCAAAGCTTTGATAACGGTGACTACATTTATTATTTTAATTTATTATGTTTATAATATTGTCAACTAATGTACGATCTGTGCTGTTGGTCTGATTATTTACAGTTTGTTATTTATTTTCTGTTTTGTGATACATTATGCAGGTCATTTCATGCATGCCAGTTTACAATGCTTC
Organism: Triturus cristatus; assembly: GCF_964204655.1. Taxonomy (NCBI): domain Eukaryota; kingdom Metazoa; phylum Chordata; class Amphibia; order Caudata; family Salamandridae; genus Triturus; species Triturus cristatus. The sequence goes on from NC_140585.1 coordinate 503,163,377, forward strand.
CTTAGAGCTGGAGATTCTAATTTATTTTGTGTGGGGAGCCATTTTTGATGCTCAATATTTACATTTTGAGGTGCTCCATTTATTTGTTGAGGTGTTTAATGGTTTAAATGAAAGAAAGAACGAAAGGAAGAAACTATGCATGCTGATGAATTCTTCAAGTGTTGCTGTGAGGAGCCACATCTGTGCTCAACTTCGTTGAGGCGCTCCATTCTTGTTAAGTTTAAAGTTGAAGAGCCGTGGTGTGCTCACTTTTGTTCATGTTCAGTTTTATTTGTACTAAAATTTTGATGAACCAAGGAAGTGCTGTAATTATTTAGAGGTGTTCAGTTTCAGTATTTCACATCCTTACAGTGAGGAGCCGTAGGTGCTCCACTCTTCTCTTGCTTATTGTTGATCAGCTTTAGTGATGCTCAGTTGTTAGTTCTTGTTTTTTGTGAACCACTTTATAAATGCTCTATTATGTTAGAGGAGTTCATGTGCATGCTGTGAGGAGCCGTAAGGGCTCAATTTTATTGTCATTTCAGGTAAACCACTTATAGTGCTCTATGGTTAGAGGAGTTCATGTTTTTACTGTGAGGAGCCGCTTTGGCTCAGTTGTATTGGTGATTTTCTGTTACTTATTGTAAGGAGCCGCAGGGGCTTAGTTTCTGTGAAGAGCTGTTTTATTGTCATGGACCACTTTTATTGTGCTCTTTTTTTAGAGGTGTTCATGTATTTACTGTGAGGAGTTGGGCTCAATTTTATTGTGATTTATTTTGAGAGGAATCGAAAATATTCGAATTTGAGGAGTTGAAATTTTATTTTCTATCTAAGGTACTTAGCCATACTGTACTTTTGCTCATTTGGTTTTGAGATGTTCAGTTTTCATTTTGTGGATTTGTCATCTTATGGACTTTACCACATATACTTATGCTTACGTTCTTTTGTTAGCTTACAGTGCTTGTACAACCTTTGTACCTGCGCCCTTTGGTGTTACCTCTTCTTTCCACCATGTTGAAGAGGGTGTTTATTTCTTGTGCGTTTATGTTCTTTCTTTCTTCTGCCTTTCTGCTTCTGCCATCTTCTGTTTTATCTTCTTCATCTTTTCAGTTAAAGGGGGGAGGTGTGTTACATCCTGTTCTTCCTCCCTCTTTGTCCATCCTTAGTGTTAGTGTCTGCTTGTCTATGTCATGCTTCTGTGATGTCATCCATGATTCTACCTGTTGCTGTTCAAGGGATTTTATCAGTTACCTGGAGCCTGAGCAGGAGGTTATCTGCTCCCGGTGGGGTTTTCTTACCAGATTACATTTCTACTTGAATGCTGTACCGGACGATCTAATCCCAAGATTAAATATACTACTTGAACATTACAACGAGGAGTCTTTCTTCTTTATTCTATTGAATGCAACACCTACATTTCCAGAAAGGAATGCAGGACATAGCGGCCTGGATGACCGACAGCTGCCTAAAACTCAACGCCGAGAAGACAGAAGTCCTCGTACTCGGTACCACCCCCTCAGCATGCGACAACACCTGGTGGCCGACTGCTCTTGGAAGTCCACCCACCCCCTCGGACCACGCCAGAAACCTCAGAATCATACTCTACTCTTCTCTCAACATGAACCAACAGGTCAACGCATCACCTCCAGCTGCTTTAACACCCGGCACATCCTCTGCAAGACATTCAAATGTATCCCCTCTCCCCCGAGTCAAAAAAGACCGCCACCCACGCACTCATCACAAGCAGAGTGGACTATGGAAACGCACCCTACGCCGGCATCAACAAGCCCCTACTCCGAAAACTCCAGACGATCCAGAACAACGATGGCACTCGTCCAGGGCATCCCCCGGCATGAACACATCAGCCACCACCTTCGAAGCCTTTTACTGTCTCCCCGTAGAGAATAGAGTCACCTTCAAAATCCTCATCCACGCCTACAAATGCCTACACAACACCGGACCCAAATAACTCAATGACAGAGTCAACTTCCACGTACCCAAGAGAAACCTCCGATCCTCGAACCTCGCACTGGCCGATTCCCCGCACATCCACAGCGCCAGGGCAGACGGAAGATCCTTCTCTCACACTGCGGTCAAATCCTGGAACGAGCTCCCGGAAAACGTCAGACACGCCTCCTCCCTGAACACCTTCAGGAAGACCCTCAAGACCTGGCTGTTCGGCTAACAGATCTGTGGACCGCCCCCCACCCACTCAGCGTCTTGTGACCCTCACGGGTGTGTAGCACGCTAACAATTGATTGATTGATGGTAAGTAACCTGGAATAACTCTGCAGAGCTAATAGTCAATTGCCGCCTTTCAGGTAATGTTTGTGTGCTCTTATTAATCTCCGGTATCTAGGTATAATTTGAAAACCATGATGATAAAACAGGTCATTTTACTTAAAAGTTCTCAAGAGCAAAACAGTTTCCAGGACACAAATTCAGCCACTGAGTACGATAGAAACACAGCAGGCGGCAGGATCCCTGGCCCCTGGTCTCATTTGGGCACTGAAGGGCTTGCTTTTGGCATGTCAGGGGCACAACTGCACTGGAAGCTGTTTAAATAGGAAGAGCTCACAGCTGGTTGGACACCTCCAACAGCTAGAGCGCTAACTTCCAAAATAATGGCTTCACACTAGAAAGGACGAAAAAGAAGTCCAGAATATACACAGTAGCAGAGCTCCAACACCAAAGGAAGCACAAATTAGCAATTAAAGCACAACTGCAAACAAAACAACTTCTGTCGCAGAAAAACGAAAATCAAAACAGTCCCCCAATACAAGTTCTGTGCCACATAAAAACAGCATGAATATGTACTCACACTATCCAAGGATTAAAAAGGTTAAAACGGTTCAGAGTTGTCCAGCAAAAATAGCAGCAAAATTGCAGCAATAGAACCCTTACTCCTTAGACTCAATGGTGAGCAAGCAAAGGCTGCATTGTTTGCCCTTGAAAGGTCCGAACACTGCAGGTAATCCCCCACAGATTACTTTATATAAGGGCGGCATCGACTAAATGGTCTTTGAACTTTCTCCTTTACAGAATGCACAGATGGAGCTTTCAAGTGTAAGGCCAATAGCTGCAAGGACAATCCAGTTTAAAAAATATATATTTTTAGTATTTTCATTTTAAACAAAAACAAAACTTCAGCCATTGCATGTAAGAAAGTGGCTCTGTATATACTGCACCAAAGTAAGGTTCAGTGTGCACAGAGTCCACAGTCCCCAGAGGTTTGGCAGAGGCTAAAGTTAGATATAACCTTACTCTCTAAAGTGGTAGCTTGGTCGAGCAGTAAGGCAGTATCAGAGGACAGTGTAAAGCATTTGTTGTACACACAGTCAAGAAATGGTCTCACACACTCAAGAACTGAACTCTGGGCCAATTGTTTTGTATATAAAAATATATAGTTGTTTTATTTTAGCACCACAAGTAGGTATCAAAATACTTTCTCAGAATGAGATGCTTTAGTTAAATACTTTCAATAAGCAATAGACTTTCAAATGCAATAGTTACAGTTGTTGCAATTGGCAACACAAGTTAAACACAATTATAACATTGAGCTCAATGGGAATTTTTAAGTAAAGGCAATGTCAATTACTTTGCATAGGTTTTTCTTACTCAGGGCTGGATCCTGGATTCAGCCCTGGTGCATCTCCTCTAAACAGTTGAAAGAAATCGTTTTTGTTACACAGGGGATTTTTAAGGAATATTTGTATGTTTTAAAAATCGACACTTGGAAGAATTTCTGGCAAAATCCAGGCAATGTTATCCTAAGGAGGAAAGTTTGGTTATCGGAAAATCACAGTTGTAATTGCTTTGCAGGGTCCGTGCTGGGCACAAAGATCCAGCACTGGGATCTCTCCTGATAACAGGCGAGTAATTTCGTTTTTGTTGATCGGGTGATTTTTAGTGAATATTTCAAAGTTTCAAAACTTGACAGAAGAAATTCCAAGTGAAAACCAGTCAATGTTACCCTATGCAGAAAAAGTGAGTTATCGGCTTTCAGGTAAGTACTCGACTGCCAGAGTTAAGGTTCTGGGCATAGACTCAGGGGTCTCCCAGGGTCAGGTAGGTACAGTTGTTACACCTTCAGCGGCACAGGGGCAGCCGGGTGCAGAGAGGGTAGGCCCAATGTCAGCCTATGGCGGGCAGGGGGCCTTTGGTTGGTGGCTACTTGCAGGCAGGCTACGCGGCTGTGGGAGCTGAACTCCTGGTCACTTACACAGGGCAAGTGGGGAAGTAAGATAGGATAGATGTTGCACTTCCAGGGGCACTCGGGCGGCTAGGTGCAGGGTGCTTTTGAGCCGTCGGGCGCTCAATGCATTTCAATGGAGAAGCTGCAAGACGAACAAAGGCTGCAAGCTCGGGGACGAAGATTCTTCAGGTGCGACCACCACTTCGAGAGGTAAGTTGGGGAGCTGTAGGTTAGGTAGGCACCCAGGAGTTAGGCACAGAGGGCCGCAGGGCGCCGGGGTGTCTTTTGGCGTCGGGAAATCTTAACCTCAGCTGGTCGCGGTTGGGGGGGATGTCTGGTTGTGAGGCTGCAGGCATCGTCAGGGGCGTCGAGGTGGGTCCTTTGGTGCTGGATTCGTGGTCACAGTCGCCGGGGGGACGTCCTTATGGTCTTTGTTCACTCAGGCACAGTCCGGGCTCTGCGGGTGCAGAGTGTGCTGGATTCGTGGTTCCTGGCTTGGCACCAAGGGTTGTTGCTTTGTTTGTGCAGAAACACCGCTCGTGGGAGTCTCAGTCATTTAGAGGAGCAAAGCAGTCAGGTCTTCCGGGATTTTTGAGGTTGCTGACCACTGGAGACGCCGGGATTTAGCAGGAGCAGGTTCGAGGGTCGACAGGCCTGTAGGGCTGGGGCCAAGTCAGTTGGTGTCGTCCGCTTGTTAGCAGCTGCACGGCAGGTCTTCTTTCTTCTTGTTCTTCTTGGTAGTTTCAGAATCGGGATCTGAGGAAGGAAGGTTCAGGGTGCCCCTAAATACTAAATTTAGGGGCGTTACAGGTAGGTGAAGGTCAGGGACCAATGGGTCCCTTCCCTGGGGTGGGTACTATTAGGGAAGAGGTGTGGCGCCGCGGCCAGAGTGACTAACTCTGGAATCTGGGGATCACGGTTCGATCCCCGGCGACGGAGGCAGCTTAGCCCAGCACCATGTGACTCTGGGCAACAGATTGCTTAATCTTCCCGACAGCCCCCAGTGCCTAGAGACCCTTACGGGTGATTGTTCGCGCTTTATAAATGTGGATTATTATCCTGCCACTTTCCAGTGGGAGCAGGCAGGAGCCTAGTCCTGATTGGGTAGGGCTCCCCATTCTCATGATGGCAAGAGCCCGGAATTGTGCTTCACCTCGCCTCCCCCACCTGAGGGGTGGGGTTGGCAGAGGCTGGCACTCCCCCTTTCCTCACTTGGGTTTTCCCGCCGATCTTCCCGCCAGAGTGGGGGGTCAGAACCGGTGGGTGCCAGTTGCTGAGCACAGCAAGTGGCCTGGAGAAGCTCACAAAGGCGGCATGCCTTTGAAGCTTCCCCTGCCCATCCTGGGGGAGGAGACCTAGCACCTCGCCCGGGATGAGCATTGTTGCAGACCCACGAGAGCGGATGGCTCTCTACCCAGGGGTCCAGCAACATGTCTGCTGGGTGGCAGCCTCTCAGTCAGGACGCTGGTTGTTGGTTAGGTCCAAGGGGCATCTCTAAGATGCCCTCTGTCGTGCATTTTACATTAAATCCCACACTGGCATCAGTGTGGGTTTAATGTGCTGAGAAGTTTGATATCAAACTTCTCAGTCTTCCCAGCACCATATACTCTAAATGGCAGCACTGCACTTACAGTGCCCAGGAATGGACCTGGGAACTGTAGGGATACCGGGCTCATGCACCTGTACTCACACCACTGGCATAGGGCACACAGCTAGAGGGGTGACTGAGGTATGCCAGGGCAGTGTGTTTTGTGGGCATGGCACACAGAGATATTTTGTTCTGCACCAAGTCACTCAGCCTGCAAAGGCAGTGTGTGTGTGTCAGGGTACAGGGCCTCTACGGGTGGCACAATAAGTGCTGCAGCCCTTAGGGGGCTTCTCTGGTCACAGGGCCCTGGGTACCATTTACCAGGGGCTGACATGTGGGCAGAGATGCCAATTGGGTTTAGGCTTCAATGCAGTTTTAGGGAAGGAACACAGGTGTAGTGGTGGACTTGTGTAGCATCGCGCGGTTAGCGCGCGATGTAGTTTGTGTTTGTTCGAATGTAGTCGGATGCATGGAGTGTCCGCGGGCGGGGATTCGATGTCGGTAGGACAGTTGCCGTTCATCGCCTGCCTGGGAGGACGCTCCATGTGTGTTGGGTGGAGTTAAATGAATAAAGCCTTATTCATACATCTGGAGATTGCGTCCTTATCGTTCATCATTACATTTGGCGACGAGTGACTCCACCCACATACCCACGCAAAGGAGGATTTCCGAATTTTACGAATAAACTATCGTACCTGTATCCTTTCGCCGTCTTCGAAGCAGGAGCTGCAGAATCGCGTGACAAGTCAAGAAACGCTGACCTGCGCCGCCTGTGTGGTGAGGGTACAAGGAGGTACGTGGTCTTTGCCTTGTAATTTGTGCGGAGCACTCGGAGCACCCAGCCGGCGCGCGCTCAGCCCCCAGACATCACTCGGCGGATCGACGTCATCACGCGACGCGACGCCATCTTGTATTGGGAGCATTGGAATTGGGATTACCGGCAACAAGCACAGCGCGTCTGAAGCCCACTCATTTTATTCAGCGACGCGCACGCTTTATTTATTTATTTGTTTTCAAATTGCCGTGCACCTGCTCAATTGCCAGCGATGCACACGCTTGAGGTTAGATTTCATTAACGGTGTTACTCAGCGCTCCTGTGCTACTTACTGCGATGCGCACGCTACAGCAGGGGATCATTTAATTAGTTATCGTTTTCAAGCATCAGCCTGCCGAGCGTTTGATCATAAGCTCTGCTATTTCTGTTCATAGTGCATCTGTTTCTCCCAGCGATGCGCACGCTATAATTTGGAAGTTTCGAAGTTCGTGACTGACTATTGTTTAATCTGGGTCATCACAGCACTGCACAGCACATACATCTGGAATAGGGTTCATCATAACGTCCAGCAATACATCAAGTATTGGAGACACTGCATATCGTAATTGAATTATTTTTTCTCTTTCTTCAACATATTTGGTTTTTGAGAATTCATATAATATTTTGTTGGGTTGTTAAAAAGTTCTGGTACACATATTTGTCTCCGTAAATTGGTTGTTTTCTATGATGGCCAATGTTCAGTTGATAACACAACCCCCTCCTTTCCTCAGCAAACCAGGGTGCCCACCAATTATTTGGTCAGAATGGTACAGACTATTCGAAAATCATTTGGTAGCCATTGATGCAACAGAGTATTCACCTGCACGTAAATTTGCTTTACTCTTCGGATGTTTGGGTCAAGCTGCACAAAGGATTTTCGATAGTAATGACCCTGTTCCTGCTCCGGCATCCAGTTCTGGGGACAACGAATGGAACGTATATATAGAAGCCGTCGCTCGGTTAAAAAACAGTTTTCTGATGAGCCAAATATTATGTTGGAGCGTCATAAATTCTACAAAAGGAAACAGGGAGAGGAAGAGAAGGTCGAAGAATACATTTCAGCACTAAGGGTTTTGGCTACTACTTGTGGTTTTGGATCACTCACTGACAATTACATCAGGGACCAATTTGTTTTTAATTGTGTTTCACGAAAGATCAGGGAAAGAATTCTGGGTTGTAAAAATCCTTCTTTATCTGAGGTTACTGAATTAGCTCTGAGTATCGAGCGTTCCGTGATCTCAAGTAAAGTCATGCTAGAAACAGCTAAAACCGGCATTAATGTTGTGTCATCCGCTGAGGCAGAACAAGACAATCCTATTTGTACCATAAATGTCAAAAATAGAAATGTAAAATTCATTCAAAAGAAACAATTGTTCTGTTACAGATGTGGGTCCAAGTTCCACATAGGTAATTCTCCAAGTTGCCCTGCCATAGGTAAACGCTGTGTTATTTGTAAAAAAGTTGGTCCTTTCCAGGGTGTGTGCAGGAATGCCCGAAGGTCACTCAATGTGAACAGTATCGACAATGAGATAGATACATGCAGCAATTCGCTAAGTAATGTAATTGTTACACTTGATTGTGATAATGGACCTAACAGTATAAAAGGTCCTTTATGTTCTGCTATTATTGATAGTGTCCCATTGCAGGTAATGGCCGATTCAGGATCACCCATTACGATTTTAAGGGACACAACTTTCTACGAATTGTGGACAAGACAGGTTAAATCACTACAGTCCGACGTAAATCCCAAGGCATTTGGGGAAAAAGATATTAATATGATTGGGTATTTTACGGGCACTGTACAATGTCTCGGGAGAGAAACCGAGACTAAAATCTACGTTGCTGAGAAAGGGAAAAACATCATTGGGTGGAAAGACTTAGCACGGATGGGACTATATTTAGTCCCAGGGGATGAGAATGCAATTAAGGTGGGTGATCTGCCAGTATGTAGTTTAGAGTGTCCTGTCACTATACATGAGAACGTACAAGTAGAAAAAATAATTTCTGAATTTAAAGAGGTTTTTAACGAGAAAGTGGGTTTGGTCAAAGGATTTGAACATCACATCAGATTAGTTCCCGGTGCCCAGCCAGTCACGCATAAAGTACGCTCTGTTCCTTTGAGTGTCAAGGACGAATTGAAGCATACTTTACAAAACCTATGTGATCAAGGGATTATTGAGGCTACCGACTCTTCACAGTGGGTGGCTCCCATTGTGGTAGCACGCAAGAAATCCGGCGAGATTAGACTCTGTGCCGACTTGCACGCGCTAAATAAAAATGTTATTGTGGATTGCCACCCGCTGCCGAAGATTCACGAGTTGTTAGCGAATCTCGGGGGGGCCAGATGGTTTTCATTGATAGATTTAAGATCGGCGTACCATCAGGTAGCGTTGACGAAAGACTCGCAAGAGCTAACAACTTTCGTCACCCCATTCGGGGCATTCAAGTTCTTACGTTTACCGTTCGGTCTTGTCTCCGCTGGCAGCGTTTTCCAGAAGCTTATGGATACCCTTTTTCGTAACGTTGAGGGAGTTCAAGCTTACTTGGACGACATTTTAATTTTCGCAAAATCTGTGAATGACCATAATGTCATTTTGGGGAGAGTACTTTCTATCCTGAAGTCTAGAAACATGACCGTCCGTGCGGACAAGTGCAAATTCGCCATACAGGAACTGGATTATTTGGGTCACTCCATATCAAGTTTTGGAATTAAACCCAAGTTCTCTGTAATCAGAGCTATTGAGGACGCTAAGCCTCCTTTAGACAAGGATGCCTTACGTTCCTTTCTTGGGCTAGCTGAATATTATGCTAGGTTCGTACCTTGCTATGCCCAAGCTGAAGAACCTTTGCGCACACTGCTTAGGAAGGGACAGAGTTTCAATTGGTCTACTGAGTTAGACAAGTGTTTTGAAGATGTAAAAGAAATGGTGGTGGCAGCTCAGGCGTTACACGCTTTCAGAGATGACTGTCTCTCTTGTATAACAGTAGATGCTAGTATCCATGGGCTCGGGGCAATTCTCAGTCAGAAAGTAGAGGGTCAAGAACAGACTGTAGCGTTTGCCTCGCGTTCCTTGAAATCGTTTGAGCAACAGTACAGTACCATCGAGAGGGAGGCACTGGCATGCGTATGGGCTGTTCACAAGTTCAGAATGTATATTTGGGGACGTAAGTTTGAGTTGGTTACGGACCATAAACCGCTCGTTTACATTTTTAGTAAAGTAAATTCACCTAGCATGTCGGCGAGATTAATGAGATTGGTATCCAAACTACAAGAGTTTTGTTTTGAGATCAAGTACATACAGGGCGGTAAGAATTTTCGTGCTGACTGTTTGTCTAGATTATTAATGCACAAAGATGATGACGAAGATTCGGTCCCTGAAGAGATTGAATGCGTAGCTATTGTGGACGCAATTCAAGAATATAAGTCTGCTCTATCTGAATCCGATTGGAGTTCTGCGAGCGAAAAAGATTTGGTTTTACAGAAAGTGGTAGAGTATTCCTCTCATTCTTGGCCTGATGCTAGGTGCTTGTCTGGGGAATTGCGTGTGTTTGCTCAGGTTGCTGCTGAACTTTCGGTGGAAAATAAGATTGTTCAGCGCGGTGACAAATTTGTTCCTCCGACCTCCCTTCGGCCCTCAATTATCAACGAGGCGCATCTGGGACATTTAGGGGTGACTAAAACCATAATGAAAATCAAGCAGCATTACTGGTGGCCATCATTAGATACCCAAGTCAAAAAGATGATTGATTGCTGTTCCGTCTGTTTGCTGTCAGACAAGCATTGGCGCACCATCAAATCTCCTATACACCCCACAGAGTTTCCAGGTAGTCCGTGGGAAAAAATTGGTCTTGATTTTTCAGGTCCTTATTCTATTCTTAATCGAGACGAAAGGTATGTGATTTTAGCGGTAGACTATTTTTCGAAATGGATGTATCATAGTTTTGTGGCATCTCCGGACACTGATGCAACTATCAATTTTTTGAGGAAAATTTTTCATTTGGAGGATTTTCCGAAAACGATAGTTACCGATAATGGCACACACTTCGTTTCAGAGAGAATGTGTTCATTTTTAAAGGATTCCGATGTCAAACATTTGAAGGTTGCATTATATTCCCCTACATCCAACGGGTTGGTTGAGCGTGGTAATAAGGTTCTGAAAGAGGGCATTCAATCCGCACTTGCTTCTGGGATAGATGTGACATCCTTTGTTGAACAAAAGATTTGGAATTACAATACTTCCCCACATTGTACCACTGACGTAGCTCCTTTCACTTTATTAAGGGGTAGAGAAGCACACACTGTTCTTTTTCCTTCTTGGCTACAGAAGATTTCTGGTGAAAATAAGGTCAACTTTAATGAAATTGCGGAGAGGGTAAAGTCAAAACAGGTTGTGATGAAAAATGTGTTTAATAAAAAATGTAACTTGCATTGCATGGATGTGCTGGTTGGAGATTGGGTGTTGATCAAGAACCCAAACTTTGTAAGGAAAGGGGAATCGAAATTTCTTACTCCTGAACAGGTGCTTAAAGTCAGTAAGGGGGCTGCTTTTGTAGGTAACAAAGGTTGGTGGAATAAAAGGCATCTAGTTAAAGTTTCTCCGCGTCAAGCGGAGATCATACACGATAATCACAAGAAAATGGAAGATGATTCAGAGTGGGAACAGTGGTTAGATTCAGGGAAGGAAGCCGCGGGTTCGGTTCCACCTGTTTTAACACAAAGTGTTGAGCATGGGTCAGTCATTAACACCCAATCTGTTTCTTCCACATCATGTCATAATTCTAGTGCCTGTACCTCTAGGGGTCGGACACTGAAATTACCCAAGAAATTTGAGGGTTTTATTAGATATTAGGATTTTACTGTAAATGTTAAATACATTTTGTTTTGTGTTTTTAAAAGGGGGAAGGTGGTGTAGTGGTGGACTTGTGTAGCATCGCGCGGTTAGCGCGCGATGTAGTTTGTGTTTGTTCGAATGTAGTCGGATGCATGGAGTGTCCGCGGGCGGGGATTCGATGTCGGTAGGACAGTTGCCGTTCATCGCCTGACTGGGAGGACGCTCCATGTGTGTTGGGTGGAGTTAAATGAATAAAGCCTGGAGATTGCGTCCTTACCTTTCATCATTACAACAGGCCCTGGGCACCTGATTGGCAGGAGCCCAGGGCACACTCAAAGCACACCAGCAATTCAACAAAAAGTGGGGGCATACCATGCAAGAAAGATGGCACTTTCTCACATTGCATCAGTAGGAGAACCATTGTACACAGTACATTTTACATTAATACATTCAATAATCACTTCGGGCAAACAGAGGTACAAGAATATGTTCCAGAAATTGCACCTACCCCCTCCGTACCCAGCGGTGGTCCCTTCTTATTAACATATGCATGAAGAGTGACTACTCTTCTGTAGTTGGATGAGTGTTGTGAACTCCCAACCCTTCTATTTCTAGGCCATAGTAGCTCAGCCATGGGGACCATATCTTAGTTAACTTTTTGGGGCATCCTCTGGCCGGTTAAGTTGTCTTCTCTGCTCCAATGTAAAAGTCCATACTGGCTCACCACTCTGCTCTTGTGGGCAGGTCCGTGGCTCCCCAGTGTCTGGCAATGTCTCTTTTGGCAAATATCAGCCCTAAGTTACATAGTAGAAGTTTGTGTCTGGGAAGGTCATCTTCCGTGGGGATGCAAAGTAATATGCATTTAGGGTCCATGGCAATCTGAGCCTCCAGTATATCATTCAGTTCTTTTACTAGCCGTGACCAGTAGCTTTGTATGTATTGGCATTCCCATAACGTGTGTATATAGGTGCCCCGTTCTATATTGCAGTGTAAGCAATTGGGTGAGACTGCCCTCCCCGTAGTATGAGTCGGGCCCTATCAAAGTATACCCTGTGGAGGATTTTGTATTGTATCAGTCTTAGTCGGAGCTTAATTACCACCTCTCTTGGGTGCATCAAAGCCCCTTCCCAATCAATATCCTCTAGTAGATCAGTGGTGTCTTCTCATTTGGACCGGAGGATTTCAATTTATCAGCAATGCTATTGATTAAAGTTTTGTATGTCCAGGATACCGCCCTGGAGGGCATTTCCTCTTACAGTAATCTACCCTCCAATGGTGCATATTTGAGGATGTCTGCAGTATCTATCGTTTCTGCTCTCCAGGCGTCTTGCAATTGCAGGTTTTGGTATTTTTGTGTATGTGCAAGGTGGTATTCAGTTTAAAGTGCTGAAAGGAGATTAAGTTGCCACCTTGTAGGATATTACCTACAGTAGTAATCCCAACCATGTCCCATTTCTTGAATCTCTGAAGTCTACATATTTCAGGTAGCCTCTTGCCCTCCCAGAGGGGCGTCCCCCTTATCAGCTTTTCGTCCCATCTCATTTGTTGCTCCGCCCCTTTCCATGCCTCGATCGATCTGTGTGTGGCAGGCAACAGGCCCTGAGTTCCTGCATCCCAGTAGATGTAGTGGAGGTAAGCGTGTTTCTGGAATTGGAGTCTTTCCAGACCCTATGTGGGGTGGTCTCCAGTCACACGTTCCCATTCATTAATTACGATGAGATGTGTGGCTCAATAATAAGATTGTATGTCTGGCAGGGTAATCCCCCGATTGTATTGGTTGCGTTGTAGGGTCTGCAGCACCACACTTAGGTGACCCTCATTCCATTAAACTGTACGGAATTCAATGTTAATCGCATTGAAAATTGCCCCTGGCGCTCTATGGTATGTGGTCTGTAAGATGTAGAGTAGCTTAGGGAGAATGGTCATTTAATACATAGCTGCTCTACCCAGCAGTGCCAGAGGGAGCTGCCTCCATCTGGCCCCGTCTTCACGGAATTACACAATAACCTGTTTGATGTTATGGTGTAGGCAGTCTACTTCATTGGTGGAGATGTAAAGTCCCAGGTATCTGAATCCCTCACTGGTTATGTAAAGGTGTCTCGGAATTGTGTTTGTATCAATGGTACCTCAAACAGGGTACAGATTTGACTTATCCCAATTTATGCTATATCCCACATGTTCACTATACACCTTAAACAGTTGCAGTATTAGTGGGAGTGTCTCGTCAGGGTAAGTTAAATAAAGTAGGATGTCCTCTGCATAGAGAGAAATTAGTTTGTCTCCGAGGCAACCTCAATTGTCTCGGAAACCACTTATTCCTGGATGAGTTCTAATCAGACATGCCAGTGGCTCCAATATCAGAGCGAATAGCAAGAAGGCAACCTTGACAAGTTCCTCTTTTTATTGGGAAGTCTGCCGACAATTTCCTATTAAATCGGACCCTGGCTCTGGGATTAGTGTAGACCAACTTCACCCATGTCATAAAACAGTGTCCAAATCCAAATTTCACTAGGACTTAGCGCATGAAAGGTCAGGTGTTAGACCTGGCATCATTGGTGTGGGTTTCCCCTGTATATTTGTCCTTGCCTACTGTTATTTTGCTGTGTGTTGGGCTTCGTTTTTGCTGTTCTAGATGCTTTGGGCACTATGCCACTGCTGTTCAGTGCCAAAGTGCAAGTGCTCCCTTTGTAAATTGTTATGTATTGGTGATTCCATGATTGGCATATTTGATTTACTAGTCAGTCCCTAGTACAGTGCGCTGTGTGTGCCCAGGGCCTGTAAATCAAATGCTGCCAGTAGGTTTGCAGCACCAATTGTGCCACCTACAAAAGCAGCCTTGCAACAAGGTCGCAGACCTGCCATTGCCTATATGCAGTCTGGTTATTGCTATGTCGAATTGGAAAGTGCACCCACTTGCCAGGCCCTAGCCTTCCTTTTTCTTACGTTAGTCACCGCTAAGGTAAGCCCAAGTCACCCATGTGGGCAGGGTGCAGTGTATGTGAAAGGTGGGACATGCCCTTGTGTGTGTGGAATGTCCTGATATTGAAATACTGCCAATCTTGTTTTTCACTATTGTAAGGCTATCTGTCCCCATAGGATAGAATGGGGAGTTTTCTCATAACATCTGATGTGCATTACTGCCCATCGGAAAAAGATAGAAAAATAAAGTTTGACATGCCTGAACTCAGAATGTTAAGATGCATCTTTTAGTGAGGGGGATTTTTACATTCTGGGTTTGAAAACACCACCTTTAGAAAGTAGGTATTTTCTTGCTTAACCATCCAGTGTGCCTCTGCTAGGTTGTGTATTGACTGTCTGGCTTTGGATTGACAGCAGCTGGGGATGTGCATTCTGTTTTAGACAGCCACTTGGGGGGTTGAGGTGTGTCCTGCCTTTCCAGTGTGAGTCAGGGGTGGGCTGAATAGACCTGGGCTACATTCAGAGTAGGGGGAGGAGATTTCTTTCACACCTGAATGGGCCTGGTCTGCCAAGGACAATGCTGTCTCCACCTCCTGCCAGGAAGCTGCACCAGAGAGGACAAAACTGGTTTGGGCTGGGCAAAGAGCTTCTCTGCACTAGAGAACAAAGAGATTTACTATAGACATACCCCAGACTTTTAGATCATTTCTGGGAATCAAGAGGAAGCTTTGCCAAGGAGAAGAGCTGGAGAAACTGAGGAGGAATACTAGCCCTGTGTGCTGTTGGCGGTCTGGGGTTGGCCTGTAGTGGCTACATTCCGCCAAGGAAAGGGAAAAGGACTTTGCTGTGTGCTGTGTCCCCTGCTTGAGGAAGATCTTTAGGGCTTGAAGAAGAGCTTGCCTCCTGTTCTGAAGTCTCAGGGACAGAAAGACTTCAACCCCAGCTCCCCTGAACTTCCTTGCTGAGAGTTCTGACCTGCCAAGAGGTGCCTGTAGCTGTTCTGGGCCTCTGGAGGTTATTCTGGCTGTCGGGAGCTGGAAAAGCAACGCAACAACGAGAAGCGTCATGCATCCGCACCTGTTTCAGCCGCATCGCCGAGGGAAATCATCGCACCACCTGCCCGCGACTCGAGATATCGCCACACACCGCATCGAGTGCACCGATCTCCAAAGTCGGAGATCACCTCACCGATTCCAACGCAAACCCTGCTTTGCAGCTGCAAGAATCCATGCATTGTCCCGGATCGTCGCATCACACCTCTCCACGCAGTTAGAAACCGATGCATCACTTCCTCTCCGGTAAGGAACTGACACATTACCTCCCCTGCGCAGCAGTAAGGACCCTCACCTTCCCCGGAGCAAAGAACCGACGCATCAACTTTCCTGAATGTAAGGAACCGACACATCACCTTACCGGTAACCCTTTTTGTTTGTGTGCGCGAAGCATCCAAGGTACTTTGTGTGAAAAGTGTTGCATCTGCAATTTACTTTGAACTGAACTATTTCTACCATTTAAAAGTCATATTTTTAAAAGTGTATTGTGGATGACTGTCGTTTTGGCTTGTTTGGTTTAGATATGTTGGCCAAAACCCGTAATATCTCTCTGGTGTCATATGCAGATGATGCTATACTTTACTAAGGATCCCAGGCAGGATGCCGCCAAATTTCGAGACGATCTATCTGCCATAGCCATCTGGATGGAAATGAACTGTCTCCAGCTTAACTCATCCAAAACAGAGATCCTCCTATTTGGCAGACTTTCACCTCTGGAGAGACAAGTGGTGGCCGCCAACGCCGGGTACTCCCCCAGTGCCCAAACCCATTGTAAAAAACCTGTGTGTTCGGTTCGATAATTCCCTCTCCTTTGAGGACCATGCTAAATCCGTGGCTTTGGCCTTCTGCGTGGTGTTAAACCCATATTAGGCCTATCTCTGCCAACTAGAGACCCCCATTTCTAACACCAGTGAACTGTGTCAAAGGGTTTTTCTGCATCTAGGGAAAGAAACTGATGTGGGGCGGACCCATTTTTCACCGTATCTAGCCAGTTGGCCAAGCGACGGAGGTTGAAGCGTGGAGCTCGTTTGTGCATGAAGCCGGATTGATCATGGTGGATGAGAGACATGATCACCAGTAGCAAACGCGTCGCTAGAATGGAGGCCAGGGTTTTGGTTTCAAGATTAAGTAATGAGATTGGGTGATAGGACCCACAGCTCTCCAATGGCTTCCCTGGTTTGAGAATCACCA
Source organism: Triturus cristatus (assembly GCF_964204655.1). Taxonomy (NCBI): domain Eukaryota; kingdom Metazoa; phylum Chordata; class Amphibia; order Caudata; family Salamandridae; genus Triturus; species Triturus cristatus. The sequence continues at coordinate 503,179,947 of NC_140585.1, forward strand.
CTACAGAGGTCTGTGGGGAGTGTTCCCTCCTCTCGTGCTACGTGGTACATATTTAAGAGATGAGGGCGCTGGCGGTCCATTTGAACATGGGGTTTTCCCAGATTTGTGTACATTAATTACATCTAGTACTTCTGTCATGGTAATATCCTGATCTAGGGCTCGGTCCTCCTTGGTCAAGCTTTCTTCTCGTGTATCGTGGCCACCCATCTTGATTCTCTTTCCTTCATGCCTAACCAGGCCAGTAGTTTCCCTGCCGTATCTCCCAACTCATACAGTCGGTGATGGGAGTCCTGGATGTGAGTCTGCACCTCCCGTTCTGTCCGGGATCAGAGTTTCTTACGTGTGAGTGCGATTTGGCAAAACAGGGTCATATCCATGTCTGGGTCTACGTCTTTCTCAGGCTGCAGGAGCTTTCGTTCCTATGTCTCGACTTCGCGGATCTCCTCCCTTCTTTTCCGCGCTGCAACATCCTGCACCCTGCCTCATATAAAGAGGGAAGGAACAATAGGACCTCAGTAAGAGGGGCAGAAAGGGGATCCACAGCTTTCGCTGTGCACCATGCCACAAATTTGTTCCACGACAGGCATATACAGTTTTAGTTGAGGGACGCCTGGCTGCCAGAATCACATTACAGACTTCAGGAGGCAAGTAAAATGGAATAGAGTGTTGCCGCTCAATCTCCACGCAAGGAGGTGGAGGCTGCACCTGTGGCTGCGTTTGTCCGCCCTGGCGTTCAGAAAACCTGCCAAGTGTTGAACCACTAAGGAAAAGTCTTGACGTTCCAGCCACGTCCAGAGACGCAGAGCCTCCTGACATAGGGTCCACGACCCCACCCCACCTTGCTTGTTGCAGTACCACATGGCAGTGGTGTTGTCCGTGAACACCTGCACTACTCTCCCCTTGACAGAGGGAAGGAATGCTTTCAGTGCAAGTAGGATCACCCTGAGCTCTAAAAGGTTGATATGGAGCTTGGACTCCGCTGGAGACCAGAGGCCTCTGATCTCCGCCTCTCCCATGTGGCCGCCCCACCCCAGGAGGGACGCGTCCGTCACCACTGTGTGCTCCAGTTGGGGAAGGGAGAGGGATCTGCCACTGACCCAACGCTGGTCCGTGAGCCACCACTGCAAGTCCTGTGCAGTGCCCTCCGAGATCTGGACGTAGTCGGACAGATTTCCCCGATGCTACGCCCACTGGAACTTCAGGTCCCACTGCAGAGCCTGCATATGCCACCTGGCATGATTGAGGAGCAGGATGCAGGAGGCCATGAGGCCCAGCAGCCTCAGGGTCTTCCTGACCGAAACCCAGGACCAGGGCCGAAAGATCGGAATCATAGCCCGAATTTCCCGGACTCGCTGTTCGGGAGGATAAACCCGAAACTGTAACGTATCCAGAACCGCTCCGATGAAGAGGAGCTTCTGAGAGGGAATCAGGTGCGACTTTGGCACGTTGAAGGAAAACCCCAGCAAATGCAGGAGGTCGGCCGTTGTCTGGAGGTGGGAGACGACTGCCTGCGGCGAGCCCGCCTTCAAGAGCCAGTCGTCGAGATAGGGGAAGACTGAAACCCCCGATCTGCGCAGATGAGCTGCGACTACTGCCATCACTTTCGTGAACACCTGAGGGGTGCTGGTAAGGCCGAAAGGGAGCCCGGTGAACTGAAAGTGCTCGTGGCCTACCGTGAACCGTAGGTAACGCCTGTGGGCCAGCAGGATGGGGATATGAAAATAAGCGTCCTGCAAGTCCAACTCTTCCAGCCAGTCTTGCAGGTCTAGGGCAGACAAGACCTGAGCAAGCGTGAGCATCTTGATCTTCTCCTTCCAGAGGAAGCGATTGACATTCCGGAGGTCTAAGATAGGACGCAGGCCCCTGTCCTTCTTTGGAACCAAGAAGTAGTGGGAATAACAACCACAACCTACTTCTGGCGTCGGAACGCGCTCGATGGCCCCCTTGGCCAAGAGGGCTGCAACTTCCTGCTGGAGAAGTGCCAAGTGATCCCCCGATATGCTGTGGCACTGAGGTGGCATGGCTGGAGGGGTTGACTCAAAGGGGAGGGAGTTGCCCCTTCGGACTATCTGGAGAACCCACCTGTCTGAAGTGATGGTGTGCCAGTGGGGAAGGTGATGGCGAATCCTGCCGCCCACTGGCGTCCAGTTGGCATGAAACACCCGACTAGGAAGGTTTTGAGGCAGTGGTGGCAGGGGCGGTGGTGGATTGACCCGCCCGCTGGCCCCGGGACCCACCACGACGGGCCCCACGACCGCTGCGTTGAGGTTGCGGTTGCGTTGGCTGGCGGTTCTGAAAGGAACGCGCTTGAGCGTTTCATCCCTGACCTCGAAAGGAGCGAAAAGCAGACCCCGAAGGAGTGTGCATGGTGGCGAGACCAAAGGACTGGGCCGTAGCCCTAGAGTCCTTAAAGCGTTCCAGGGTGCTAGCCGCCTCGACACCAAAGAGGCGTGCACCATCAAAGGGCATGTCTAACAGAGTGTTCTGGACATCCCCAGAAAAGCCAGTAGTTCGGAGCCAAGCCTAACGGCGTAGCGTCACAGTTGTGGAAAGAGCCCAGCAAAGGGAGTCATCCGTGTCAAGTCCACAACGGATAGTGAATTTGGCAGCATCTCTCCCCTCGGTAATGGCCTGGGAGAGCACCGCCCGAGCTTACACAGGGCACTGAGGCAACACCTGTGCCACGGTGTCCCACACAGAATGTGAGTAGCGGCCCAACAGGCATGCAGTATTCACCGCCCGTAGTCCGGAACTGGCAGAAGTGAAAATCTTTTTCCCAAATTGCTCCAGTTTCTTAGATTCCTTGCCCAGAGGAGCAGAAGGGAAGGCACTCGGAGAGGCAGAGGCCTGGACAACCAGACTCTGAGGCATCGGGGGTTGTGTGAGAAAGCTGGGGTTGCCAGGCGCCGGGGGATGGCGGCGTGCTACGCCCTTATCCACAGGAACCCCTGTGTTAGGTCTGTTCCAGGTGCTTACCAGGATGTCAGTAAGGGCGTCGTTGAAGGGCATCAGCGGCTCTGTAGAGGAGGACACTGGCTGCAGCACTTCAGTCAGGAGATTGGTCCTGATAGGCACAGAAGGGAGCTCGAGGTTAAGAGCCTCAGCCGCCCTTTGCAACACCACAGAAAAAGTCCCAATCTCCTCCGTAGCCACGGAAGAAGGGGACAGGGTACCAGGGTGTGGAGAGAAATCCAGATCGCCTGGACCTTCCATATCACCCTCCCAGTCGGGTTCATCCTCACATTGAGCTGCGAGAGGGTCCTCAGACCCCTCCCAGTACTCCCCTTTGTCCGCCGGCTGTGGAAGAGGCCGGTAAGGACGAGGTTCCTGAGGAAATGGGAAAAACTCCCCACTCGGAATTGGATTTGGGGGGGTAGTAGACCAATCCAGGATCAACGCAGTCCGGCGCCGAGGCCGGAGCCGGCAGCGCCGCAGGGTATCGTGCCGGCGTAGCCGGGGCCAAAGGCAGCAGAAGGGGTAGACCCTCCCAACGGGTCCACGGGGTCTGAAGGCGCTCCGGAGCGACCCGATGGGGCAAACAAACAGCCCATGGCCGACAGGAAGGCCTGTATTTTGTCCGGAGTCGCGTGCGGGCCTGGGAAGGGCGGGTAGGCCACAGGCAACAACGGAGGCTCCATCAGAGCCGCGGGGGAGTGACCGCCCACCCCCTCCACCGCTTCCCGCGACCAGTGAGGGGTAGATGAAGAGCGACGTCGCCTCTTCAACTTCTTTTGGCACCGTGACATACCTGTCCCCAAATCCGACGAGCGATGGTGCCGGCTTCGCGACCTGTCCCTCGACCTCCCATGGGGGCGGGACTTCGAGCGGCGCGGAACCGACTGTTGGACCATGGCCAGACAATCAGGGCACGCCTCGGGGTCATGGGCGTGCCCCAAGCAGAAGAGACACACGTCGAGCGGGGCCGCCACCGACATGTTCCTACGGCAGGCCCTACAGGACTTAAACCCAGACATCCCTACTGCACCAGGAGTCGAGTACTCGACAAAACAAGAGAAACACGTTCTCAGAAACCAAGTTAAAGTTTTAACTAGGGGTACTGCTCTCTCTCAGATCTACGCTTGCTGGCGCGGACAAAGAAAGAACTGACGCCAGCGTGCATGGGCGCGTCTAAGTAGCTCCGATGACGTCATCTCGGCAGCTACGACGCCAGCGAAGTACGCGGAGCCGGACAACGATGCCTATCGACGCGCAGGGGTACTGCTGACGAAAACTTTCTGGATCAAGTCTGACGCTTGGGGATATTCTATGGTAAGGAATCTATCACCAACGTGTCACTTTCAGATTGTGTTAGCAATGTTAAGTAACTTGTTCATCTGATGAATACCTCTCACTGTAGATTCCTCACCTTGTGAATTGATACAAGAGCAGTACCCCTCCCACATACTGGGTCTGTGGGATATCTCAGACTCTAAAGTCCTGCAGGACCGAACGAGCAAAATGTTCCTACTGACAAACCTGGTCTATCAGTGCAGTAGTTCTTTGTGAACGCGGTACTGATGCCCAAGTAGCAGCCAGACAGATTTCCGAAACAGATACTCCACTCGCAATGCTATGGGGTCAGCCTTTGCCTTGGTGGAGTGAGCCATCTGGAGGTTGCTTCTTAGCCAAAGCAAACAGATCTTTATGCAGAGAGCTATCCATCTAGAGATCAATCTTTTCTGCACCTCTTTAACCTTCTTTCCTTCTGCGAACCCCATAAAAAGATGATCACTAACCCTGTGTTGTCTGATGCAATAAATATAGAAACTTAAGGCTCTCCTGGGATCCAAGCAATGTAGCCTCTCTTCTTCCTTGGATAGATGAGTTGGAGCAAAAAATGCCAAATGGGTGACAGGCTGTCCAATGTGTAGCTGCATCGTGACTTTTGATAGAATTACTGCCCTGTTCCTGAGCACCCAGTTTGTCTAAGAAGAAGGTGGCATGTAGTTGCTGGACAGGACTTGTGATATACTCATTCGACGAGCAGAAGTTTTTACTATAAAGAAAACAGTTTTCAGGGTTAGAAGCCGCCAAGAGCAGCTATGCACCCACTCAAACAGGGTGCACATTGAGAATTTTAAGACGCAATTAAGGTCCTGCTCTGGAGTCACCAAGGGTTCAATGGGAAACGTGGGTTAAACTATTCAACCAACACATCACAACAGGTGAACTGAATAACAATGGTTGATTAGGTAACCACAAAAAATCCGAAAGGGTTAAATAGAGAAAAAAATAACACATCAGACAGCTGAGCCAGCAGAGATTGTATGTAATGAAAAGTTCACCAAGCAACACATTTTTCCCAATGTCAAGGCAAGAATTGGCAATGTATGGGCTGCCTTCATTTAGCAAAAGAAGATTCGGAGCTTCAAGGACCTAACGCTGCAAACTAAGATCAGGCTTTTAACAACCATTGTAAAATCGGTTCTTCTCTATGAGCAGAAACCTAGAGGACAACAGTGACCACCACCGAAAAAGCCTTGATCCTCATCAAAACCTGTCTGAGGAAAATCCTCCAAATACGCTGGCCAAACACTGTCAGCAACAACGACCTATGGCAGCAGACTGTCCAACTCCCTGCTCACGAAGAAATCAGGAAAAGATGCTGGCGCTGGATCTGTCACAACCTCTGCTAGCTCCCATAAAACACCACCAGGGAAAGGAAAAGTGGAAAGCCAAGAAATACCTGGCACCAATACCTCGAAGCTGACTGCAAGGGAAGGGTTACACCTGGAGTTAGACTGAAAGAAACACCCAGAACAGAGCTGGCTGGACAGTCCTGGTTGATGGCCTATACCCTAGGTATGGAGGCCAGCAGGAATAAGGAAGATGGATGACCAGCTGTCAAAATGGCATCTACGACCTCAGGACGATCAAATGCATTCAAATGTCGCTGCTCAATCTCCATGCCTAGAGGTGTAGACTGCACAGGCTAAGAAGCAGGACTTTGTCCTGATGCTGCAACAGAAGATCCAATTGAAGTAGCAGCTGGATCAAAGTACACAAATGCTCATGGCCAGACGTTCTGGGTACCACACTCCACACTCTACTGGACCAGTCTGGTGCCACTAAGACAACTTGGTCTTGGCCCTTCCTGATCTTCAGAACACAGGCAGGAATGGTACAGAGTCCTAGGTGGACAGGAGTCCTGAGCAGCAGACCGGTCAGAAGGCAACTCCGAGGGAGAACGGCCTGGGGAACTCCTGCAAAAGCTTGGACACTGCGCAGTCTCTGCAGTGATAAGAATCATTGAGTCAGCGTACTCCCTAATGCTGGATGACCCCAGCGCTACCTCTGAATGTAATTGCCATTTGCTAGAAAACGCCAACTGAGTTTGTCCAGCCCTGGCATTTAAAAATCCTACCAAGAGGTGTACTATTAGGAAAATGCCCTGAAAATTCAGCAAGTTCAGTACTAACCACCAGACTTTTGGCTCATCTCCCCGATCTTATTTACCCGGATCAGGCGGAATTTATGCCCCAGCGGGCTACGCGGCATAATATACGCAGGGTGCATAATGCAATCATGGCTGTAGATCGTCTCCATCATCACGCTGCCCTTTTGCTAGCTGATATCGATAGGGCTTTCAATTCGGTCAGCTGGGCATATTTATTCATGCTCTTAAAGCACCTAGATTTTGGTCCAAAGTTCCTATCATATATTCGTCTGCTGTATAACGAGTTGACCGCCTCCGTGCGTATAGCTGGAAGGGTGTCTGCACCATTTCCAACTGGCCAGGGGCACTAGAAAAGAATGCCCACTCTACCCTTTGTTTACCCTGGTCATTGATTCACTTTGAAGCTCAGGTCAGGGGCTGTGAGTGGAACGCCAAAGTTTCTGATTGGATAGCCATATACGCCAATGATATCCTCTTCTTTATGACAGACCCGCATAGGTCTGACCCCAGAATTCTCCAAATTATGCGCATATTTGGCGAGACCACAGGGATCTTTCTGTATGTAAATAAATCTACACTCTGGCCTCTGCGGGGGAAGGATGACTATTATAGATGAACTACAGATCTCTCTTAGACTTAGGAGGGCTTGAAATATTTAGGGGTTTTCATCACAGATAGGCAAGACATGGCGTGGTCTCGTAATCTAGACACGGTCCTTACCAAAGTTAAAACAGAACTGAAATCCTGGGCGGGCCTATCCTTCTCCCTATACGTACGCTCTGCAATATTTAAGATGATCTCTCTCCCCAGGCTCTTATACCAGCTTCAGAATCGCCCCTATCCCATTACGCAAACGTGGTGCGGGACGATAAATTCCTTGTTAAATGGGTTTATTTGGGGGAGGGGCAGTCAGGCTAGAGCGCCGCATCTGTTTTCTCTCCATCCATTGTGATGGCATTGATACGGCCGATATACAGTCATACTATGCGGCCTCCCAGCTACAGGTGCTTAATGACAGGTGGTACTACCCAAGAGAGGAACCTGCATACAATGTCGAGAGATGGCTCTTGGGAGATCCCTTGGTACAAAAATTCCTATATGGTACTGGGCGTGTGGCGGCCGTCTCTTCACCGCATCGGCTGGCTAAATAGGCTCACAGGCAGGGCCCCACAATTACAATGCTTGCAAGGCTTTCAAGGTTGAGATCGGATTGGGATCTCTACATTGGGAGATGTCCTTCAAGGCACTATTCTTAAATCCTTCTCAGACCTACAGAGGGACTATTCCATGCCACACACCCAATTTTACAAATATTTACAATTCTGCCAAGCTCTCTCTCCCTAGCTCAAAAAACTCACAGACATCCCCGAATTAAGTCCACTGGAGGTCAAACTTCTTATGGGGGACCTACAAGACCAAAATATTTACAAAATATATCAAATCTTGGTTACCCACAGCACATCATAGCTACTGTCCCTTCGAGAGGTTTGGCAGGTGGATATTGGCCCTATTGATGATGACGACTGGAGGGAGGCTCTGGAGTCCCCCCGAGGAGCTGCCATCTCCTCGCGACTGCGGTTGATACAGTTAAAATATCTGCATAGATTATATTATACTCTGGTTCAGCTCCATAGAGCCGGGCTCATTGAGTCCCCTACATGTCTACGCTGTGAGGCGGAAGAGGCCACCTTTATACATACGGTGTGGACATGTTCTGCTCTGGATAGGTTCTGGAAGGGGGGCTCATAGATGCCTAGCTGAGGTGCTGGGATGGACCATACACAGTACACCAAGACTAGCCCTACTTCATATCGCTGAAGATATTGGGGGCAATAGATATAAGCGCCACTTATTGCTTTTAGGAATAACCTTGGCCAAACAAGACATTGCTCACTCCTGGAAGGCACCCTCGTCACCGCTATTAGTAGTCTGGAAGCGGCGTCCAGATTTTTGCATAGGACTGGAAGAACCCGTCTTCAAGGCCTGGGTTTTTCCTCAGAAACACACACTTATATGGCAGCGTTGGGTGGACTATAGAGGAATTGTATTGACCCCTCAGACTCCACCACCTACCTTACTAGACCTGGAAGTGATGCCCCATCCAGAATGTTTTTTTCATATATATCGTCACCAAATTACTGACTGGGTTGACAACCGAGACAACATCCAGGGACTAGATTATTCAGCAATGATATTATTCCATTCTACCTGGATCGCAGCTGGTTATATGTTCTTTTTGATTTTGGTTATATTGTTAAATTATGCAAATGTAATTCTTGCTTATACATGTCAACATTACTTTTGGTTGATTGTATAATGTGGCTCCTGGAACATGATGTTGGCAAACAGAAATCAATAAAGTAGGTTTATAAAAAAAGAAAAGTCAGCAAGTTCAACCAACATAAGCTTCCTGGCACAGGCTTCCCAAACCCAGCCCTACCTGCTTGTTACAGTACCACATGCCAGTAGTGGTTTTTTGGAGCACCTGCACCCTTTCCCTCTTGATGGACGGAAGTGCCAAGTGCATCGCCCACAACTCCAGCAGACTGATGTGGAGCCAGGTCTCTGCTCTCCACCTCTCCTGGTAGCCTGCCCAAACTATCAATGCATCCATCACAACTGTCAGCTCTGGGTGAGGTAGAGAGCAAGATCTGTCACTGATCCATATGCGGTAGATCAACCACCACTGCAGATCTTCTGCAGACTCCTCTGACACCTGGATGGAATCTTATAGGTTCCCTTGATGCTAAGCCCACTGAGACTTCAGATCTCACTGCTGAGCCTGCACGTGACACCTGGTGTGGTCCACTAGCAGGATGCAAGAGGTCAAGAAGTCTCAGAGCCAATCTCTCTGAGACAAAGGCCAAAGGGGTACAGGTAGAGCCGAAGGGGAGCATAGAGAACTGGACGTGCTAATGGCTCACTTGTAAACACTGGCATTGTCTGTGGGATTGCGAAACGGGAATGTGGAAATAGGCATCCTGCAAATCCAATTCCACTATTCAGTCTCTTGGATTCAAAGCAGACAGAAGTTTGGTCAGGCTGAGCACCATGTACTTGTCTTTTTTGAGAAGAAGTTCAGAAGGTGAAGGTCTAAATTAGATTAGTCTTTAGTTTTTCTTCAGCACCAGAAAATAATGGGAGTAGCATTCAGTCCCTATATTGTATGCCAGCATCCTCTCAATGGCTCTTTAGCCCAAATTAGCCTAGACTTCCATTTGTAGAGTAGACGAGTGGTCCTTCAAACGTTGCTGTGGTGTAGGCGGCATGTGTGGAATGGTGGAGGAGTATGGTAAGGCATATCCATTCTGGACAATTTGAAGCACCCATCTGTCCGATGTGATGCTTTGTCACCTGTAGCGGTAATAACGTATCCTGCCTCCAACAGGGCAACAATGTGTCACCAGAAAAAGCTAAAGGGGTTTGGGAATGGTGGCAAGGGTGGGCGGGAATCTGGGTGGTGCATTGCCCACTAGGGCCTGGACACAGTCTGCTGTGGATCCCAGACCCGTATCTCAAAAGTATATGGAGGTCTGTTGTTGCAGAGGCGGGCATTGGCATTGCCTCTACTGGATGGCCCTTCCAAAGCCTTGAAAAGGGCAGTACTTTTGGAGATCAGGCAGCATGATTGCTAAGAGGCCAAGGGAGCAAACTGTGCCCGTTTGTTCTTTAAAGCACACCAAGGCCGAATCTTCTTTGTACCTGTAGACACTGGTGCCATCGAATGTCAATCAGTGGCACCTTGAAGTCACTGGAGAAGTCTGAGGATCTCATTGACGCGCGGTAGTGAAGCACCACCTTGGTACAGACTGCCACACCTAAGCAACGGGTGGTGTCCAGCTTGGTCTGATGACATTCTTTGCAGTGTCTTGTCCATCTTGTATGATCTGGGCTACATTGGCAAGAAACTCATCAGGGACCACAGGTAAGATTTTGCTCACCATGTCACATAAAATGTATGATTAACACCCTAAGAGGCAACTAGAGTGAAATGATCTGAGGGCTAGGCTGGCTGATACATGCCTTCTCGCCTCAAAGGCCTCCATGCATTTGGATTCCCTATCTGGGGGCATAGCAGGTTAAGAGTTAGGATTCAACCTGCTTGTAGAAGTGTGAACCACAATGCTCTCAGGAATACAGGCAGGCAACATCTAGGTTTGGTCCAACTGCCTATCAAGGTATCTGTTAGGGCCTCACTGAAAGAGAGGAGCAGATATAAAGAAGTCTGGCCAGGCTGCAGAACTTCTGCGAGAACATTAGTTTTTACCTCTACTGGTGGCAGATGGAGGTCGAGGACTTCCACAGTCCTCCTAATGACCACAACAGAAGATGCTGACTCCTCTAGCGAAGAGCCAAGGTGGAGAGTACCGGCCAGCGTAATGGGAATCGTGATCCCAGTCATCACGGTGTTGGGATGGGCAATGTCCCTTCAGAATCAGAATGGGGCTTAATGGGCTGTGTCTGCCGTCTAAGTGAGTGTGACTTCAATATAGGTCATGGTGGATTCACTTCTGGCCATCTGTTCTTCCTCTGATGCACAGGAAACCACCGATTACCTCAGCACAAGGTGAAAAGCCGGGGCATGCATCAACCCCGGAGTTAAAGCGGGCCCTGCAGTCAGGTCAAGTAACACACCTGGCATGGGAACTGCTGGCAGTTGTCCTGGAGACCTCCTTGGATCCTTGCGACCCAGAGGCATGCCAGAGGGAACTGATAGGGTGCCAAATAAACACAACATGGCCCCTGGAGGGCTTCAACCTGTTGTGGCACCGCATTGAATTCCAGATTCTTTATCTTTTCACTGAATTTGGAAGTCCTCTTTTTTTTGGTAAGGGTGCATTGACATATGGGCCTGATCTACAAAACAAGATTAATTTGTAGCATTTCTGGATTATTTTTAGATTGTTTAAAGTATATATACTTTAATTTACACGAATGAAAAACATTTTCATTACATTATTTTGCAGTTTAATATTTTTGCAATTTAATATTTTAAAAATCTACCCTCGATATCTAATTCTATTAGCTTGCCTACATCACTCCCCATGGCACAATTAATGATACTCAAATTGCGAACTCCCAAACAGCAACATGACCCATATGACCCCGGCGATCCTACTCAGTCAGCTCACTAGTTCTACACCTCCTCCCCTCAAGTTTACCTCCATCTCCAACCTGCCCTCCCCTCATCTGGCTCTCTGGCCAGCAGTGTTTAACACCAAAGGTCTGAACACTTCCCCACCTCACCCCCGGCCCCTTGATCCAAACCTCGAGCACCTGTTTCCATAACTCACCAGAATGCAGACTCAACGAGATTACACTGGACTTACATCAACTTATGGCCGACTTACAAAGCCTAATAAACATTACCTCAAAAGTGGTGAACAACTGGTGGTCCAAAATGATCCCTGCGAAGAATCATCACAACCTTGCCCAACCCACTAACTACGACACAAGGCTGTTATCACACACCCCAACTCGTGCGTCCTCTACAGTTTCGACGTCTCTCCTGTAAAATGGAGAACTGACCCTACCCTAACTCCCCCACTCAGCCCACTAGACTGAAAGATCCACTATCAGACAGGGACACCAACTCCCTCCTTTGATATAAATCTACACACTACATTAATCCTGACAATGTTAATCAAATACAAACTAACAATGTGAACCCACACAGAGAACACATGCCCAACTCCAGAGCCGTAAATAATTCTAACCTTATGAAGAGTTCCCATCACACAGACTACCTCAGCTGACACTAACCCACACCTGAAGAATAAGTTATTTACCTTCCTTAACGCCTTATCTGGTAAAGTCTAGATCTAGCCGTAGATTCCCTACCTTGGAATTACCCCCAGGTGCCAGACTAGATCCAGAAATCGTTCTACAGCAGTACCTTTGCATGTCGGTAGAGAGCATCAAGCGACTCCGTAACGATGTATTCCACCGCATGTGGATGGGTGGGTCGTTAAGGAATCTGCGGCTAGATCTAGAATCGACCAGATAAGGCGTACCTGAAGTTAAGTAAGGAACAGTTTCTTACCTGTAACTCCAGTTCTCTCGAATTTCCATGATAAGTCATAAGCACTTGAATAGTCCCGCCCACGTACAGAGACCCCGGAGCACTTCTTTTAGATATATCTTCTAAAGTGGATATTCTTCACCTTTCTGCAGGAAGGTCTGCAAAGACACTTAAGAGACAGAGACTATAGTGCAGCCTAAATACATAGGCTACACTGGCAACGTCTTCATCTTGAAGTGAAAAAAGGGTGCCAGTGTACTATATTTTGTGCAATTTTGTAGTGTTTAAAACACAGAAGAATCCCCTTCACAAAAATCATTTTTTAATGATAGGGAAGAAATGCAGAGGACAGAATAGCTTCATAGGCTGCCATGTCTTGAAAGAATAAGCTGTGCCTTTAAGAATCCAGAGACCACCAGTATCCCATCATGCACAGCTAGTGGCAGTTACCGCAGTTCTTTTTTCTGGCTCCTGCCATCAGGACCCTGGAGCATTGAGCTCGACCAATTTTGTTTTTTTTCTTTAACATTCACTAATGAATTTACCTAAAAGCTACTTCACTTGACGTCTTTGGCCTTTCCCTACCTTTTTCTGTCAGGAATTTCTACAGTTTTTCAGTCAAAAATGCCATCTCTTATTGATAAGTGTCCAGACTGTGGTAGAAAGAAGGCCAAGACTGATGCTCACTGAGCGTGTATATTATGCTTACCGGCAAGCCATGCTCCGGATTCTTGTCTTTTAACCGTAAAACGTTCTCAAAGTGCACTCTGCGTGACAGAGATTCAACTCCAAGGAGCAGAGGAGAGGCAAAAACAGCAGGCTCAGTCTTCAGGTGGGAGAGGGTTAGTCCTCTACCAGGGCTCGGTCTTCAACATCTGGGGGTCCCCCCAGCAGAAGGGTTGAAAAACGGCATCAGTCCCGGTTTACGTGGAGGAGTTACAGCACCGACCTGTTCACAATCGACCCAGGGCTCAGGGTCAAAAAGGAAATATCCCGTTGTCGATTACACAGCTGACGATGAGGACACCCTGGTTGGTGTCAGGAAGCCTACAGCAGACGACACTGTGGAGGCCACCGTTGAGATCCTCATCAATGTCTACGCATCATCACCAAGCGGCGTCAACATACGATCACAGCCGCTTGACGTCGAGACACCGCCATCGATCTCCAACTCTTTCTCACTGTCAGTCGACGCCAAGGCATCATTGTCGTTGATTGCCGACGAGACACCACCGTTCGACGTCAAGATCCGCTGTCAAGGGGGACAGAGGGTTCGGCTTTAAGGTGCTCAGCCACTTCAAGGCCTCAGAAGGGAAGCAAAAAGAGAAGGCTAATATATACATCGGATTCAGAGTATTCCCAAACCTATTCTCTTTCTAGGGAATTTCCCTCTCAGATGCCAGTGCTTCCTCCTGAGCAGCCTCCTCCTCAGGTACCTGATTTGGAACCAAGATCGCCAACACCTCTGCCACCTGCACCACCTCCTCCGCCTCCACCTCCTTCACCACCACCTCCACCGCCTCCACTACCACCTTCAAGACAAAGATCTAGGTATGGCACTAGACATCGGTCTCACAGACAAAGACGCTCAGCGATATCCACTGCATTTCTCATTGCCTATCTGCAATTGAGTAACATGCATATCTGATAGAGACGTCTAGTCGCGGATTCCTTACCTTTGAATTATCCCCAGGTGCCAGACTGGATCCAGACATTTTTCTACAGCAGTACCTCTGTGCATCGGTATGTGATGTTGCTAGAGTCCATATAAACACTTCCGTGATACGCTGACGTCCGTTTTTTCCTTTCCATGCTTCCACGTGGATCCGGAGAGCAGTACCTCAGGCCATTTTAGCCTACTACGATGATACAGTGTGCTTTTTCTAGAGATCTCCAAGATCTACCATGGCGACCCCGCATGCTCATCCTATTTGCCCGTGGTGTCTAGGCATGCACCCTGACTCCGAACAGTGTGGCTTGTGTCTTCAGCTTCAATGACGTCGCAGAAGGACCACATGACGCTGTTGGCGATGCGGTGGTCGGCGGCCCCTCATCGGTCGCGAGCCTCTTCTTCCTCAAGGATCTTTTAAGGGCTATCTCCCCAAGTCCTTCATCCTTGAGGTCGCCTGGTAAATCACACTATACTAGCCTAAACGCAGAAAGACGTAATCTTAGACTAGCTGAACGATCGTTGAGATTCTCACCGTCCTTCGAACACCTTAAGCACTCGCGATTAATGAGGAACACTTATAACAAGTACATTGGAAGTTCAAAAGCAAACTTCTTTAGAAATCAGCTAGATAAAGCCAGAAACTGACCTAAAAAGTTTTTCGCACTAATCAAACTAGTGATTTCTAGGTTGGACTAAGGAAGTGCAACCCTCCACTGAGGGCCCTCCTTAACTTTGCTGCAAGGCTAATCACAGACTCTAAAAGAAACAACCACATCACTCCTGATTTGAAATTTCTAAACTGGCTCCTAAATGTGGAAAGGATACACTTAAAAATTGCTTGTATGACCCATAAAGCCCTACACTTCTACACCCTGGGGTACCTTGCACCAAAACTAGAGTTATCTGGTGGCTGCATATCCTCTAGAAGCACCAGCAGAAAACAAAGACAGTTTCTAAAACGAAAACCTACAACTGAGCCTTCTCTGATATTGCCCCAAGAATCTGGAACTCCCTGCCCCCTGAGATCAGACTGAACCCTTCAAATGCATCATTCAAAAAGAAGGCAAAGCTTTACTAATTAACAAATTCCTGACCTAGAACCCACACACTCTACTCACCTGTCCTTGCTATAGTGCAGGATCTACACCTAGGTCTATTGCTTGCTTGTTATTCTCTTGCTTGTGGAACTAACGTGCTGGCCCTTGTGGTTGTCTTCTCCCTGACCTGGTGAATTATTACATCTTGTACTGTTCAAAATTCGGTTGGGGTTCTCTCAACCTGCTTCTATTCTTGACCATTTGTAAAGCACTCAGATACCCTCTAGAGTCATGTTCGCGCTATATAAAACTTTACAAAAAAATAATGCTGTACGTATGCATATTTCTAAAAACTGTTTTTTTCTAATTTTCTCTTCCACTATATTTTTTTCACTACTTTTGAAGTTTATATACAACATATGTAAACTCAATATTGTTCCTGGTAATACGTCTGATACAATATTCTCTTGTCACAATATGTTTGGTGATAATTTTGTGGCATACAACCTCATAAGAGGCATAAAGCTTACTCTGTGTAGAACTATAAAATGCTGTCTACGACAGACAGCTGAGGCTGCCCACACTGAGAATGAAAAAGGGGACAAAGAAGACCCGTCACACCACAGTAATGTAGGAGGCAAGGCTAAACAGGTTTTCTTTAAGTGGAAGGATAGGTAGACACTGCTAGAGGGATCACTTTCAAGTACTTACTTTTAAGGCCAAAAGTATCAATACTCTTGTCCCTCAGTATTTATTAATCATATATACTGTTCTCAATTATACATTCACCTGCTCCAACAAAAGAATTAGTATTACAAAACAATCAAACTTTACGGATATTTGAAAAACATGCTTACCCTCTGTTCCAGCGCTGACTGTGTTTGTTGTCTTAAAAGAGCTTTAAATGGCCCCCCTTCTTTTCCACCACTGCCACTGCCCATTCCTAAAGAATATTGGCAGAAAAATACATCCAAAGAAATGCGTGTTATATACAGGCTCGTTTCAGACTCTTTATGCTTGATAAATACATTTAAAAAAATCAAGTAAGGGTTGTTTTAATAAAAACAGCCAAGGATGACTGCTTTGCTCAGGTTGAAATCTACAGCAAACATTTACATACCCCGTCTAAGCTAAATATTCAGAATAAGAACACACACGTTGAGAATCAAGCCCACAGCAAAATGTGCTCACAATTTAAATGACAATTAATATTGCCCACATTGCCCTTAATTCCCCTAACTGCTGGAATTATTTCCACAGAAAAGTACCTCAAATTATTACACCTGCTGATTCTAGAATTCAGCATTTGCCAACAAGATTAGTATTATCCTGTTCCCAAATTCAGCTAATGAGAAGTCATATGAAGTGCACTGAGATTTGTATGTATGTGTTTACCATTATGGGATATCTTAAAGGGTTACTTCTTAGAATGTAGCCCCCTCCCCCCCAAAGTTAGTGTTGACAGTCATTTGTGAGCTCTGTAATAGAGAGTTTAATTAAATGGAGACTTTCTGTATATATGGTACACTAATATTACAACTTTAAGCCATACAGAAAAAGTGGACAGCCTCACGTATTAAGAGTCATTTTGTTGACTATTACATGATTGAATGTTAATTGGCATGCATCATTCAGTACTTTCATTTGCAAACTGTTACTGTGTTTGTTGGTGATCTCATCCTGATTGTCTGCACTTTCAACACTATGAACAAAATTACACAATATGATTCTAAACGGTGTACATCCGTCCTTACAGTCAACAAATAAGATTCAATATAACCCTTCACAAACTGAGGAAAAAATATCTATAGTTATCAGTGATTGTTGCAGCTAGAACCAATACTAAAATGGGCCTTTTATACAATATGTCCCTCTCCATTGTACCTTTTCTTAAACACTTATCACTGAAACTATGCTACCGTAGCTATTCAAAAAGGATTCTTCTAAGGCAATCCACACACATTACAAAATCTATTTGTTCTACTACAAAAATAAATTAAATAAAGAACATTATTCTTGCCTCTTACCTTTTGGTACAGTGATGTTTACTCTTAACACAACTCAATTAGAGGTGCTGGTCAACTAAAAACAAAACCGACCTATCAACTTACACGACTTGCATAGTGAGTTCTACTTTGTGAAGTATAATAAGAGATAACAACTGAAAAGTTAATTATCATTCAATTAAAAAAGAATTCAGCAAAGCATGCTCTAACTACTAGGGTATACAAAGGTACGACAACATTTTTAGCTGTTCTTGGATAAGGAAACAAAATACAAGTACGTGACTAGATCCTTGTTTTTTTCTGTTTTTTTTTTTAAACAACGGTGTCTTTATCAGAACTGAACAAACATTTAATTCACTTTTAAAAGGAACTAAGTAATATTAAATCAGGCATGTGAAATTAATAAACATAGCTATAAAACAAACTATAATGCAGAGCAAAACAATATCTCTCAAAAGATAACTGTCTACAAAAAAGCAGACAACTGTATTAACTATGTTAATTTAACATGGCAATTTGAGGCTGGGCTTAGACAGGGAAATGTCAAAGTACACTACATGCTGAGAGATTTTTGGCTGTTGAAATAAATATCCTGTTCAGATTTCATTCTGATTACAGAAATACCTAAAGGCTAAGACAGTAATTACAAAAGCCAAAATTTGATAAATGAACAAAAAAGTCAACATTTATAATAACCAAGCCGGCACCTTGCAGCATTTCCAATGAGAAAAATTGGAAATGTCAAGTGCAAAACAGTGCAATGAAATGCGAGACCATATGATGAGAACATGAAGATATGATTAAGAGCGGTTTAGTCATGGAATTTTAACTAAGTGACAAAAACGTACACAGAAAATTATGGTATGTTTAATGTGTCAACTATGAAAGTTCTCTGCTGATGAACTGAAAAGTTAACATATTTACTGATTAAATATGTAGCTGAAATACATTTGTAGCTGAACTGGAGAAAGGCACTATTCAAAATGTTAAATAGTGGCATTAAATATATGTGTTGACGGTTAGCATGAGGATTTGAGGGTTAAAATAGAAAAGAAAAATAGTTTTGAGACTGTTCAAAAACCTACAACACATGCTAAGTCTACAAAACGTTAAACGTAAATAAAAGTCATGCTTTTTTAATTTGATTTCAAATGTTATGGTGTTTGTGTCAGAGCATTAGAAGTGTCATGCAAAATAAAAATTATGATGTTGCGTCAAATAACTGTTGTTAGATTCCACAACAAAAAACAGAAAGCAAAATCTTTGTGAATATATTGTTGCAGGTTGTTCCTACCAGCCAGAAGCAGCTCTTCGCTGAAAGAAATGGATTTCCTCAAAACAGGGCAGATATGGCTAGTGTGAAGTGGGTTTAGACTAGACCCCAAGACGAGGGCATGTGTCTTTCTAAGGTCTGGAGACACACAATAGAGATTAGGGGAGCTGGGACACAGGGAAATCCTATGCCTCAGTGAAAGGAAGGGAGCTGTTGAAGGAAAGCAGCAGAGAAAAGATGCAGATTCAGAAGATGAAAACTGGAGAACAACAGGAATAAAAGAAAAGAATGATGAATCAACTAAACAACAAAAGCTACCAAAGAGATTTATCAAGTATGTAGTACTGTTTTTATGAGAAATACCACTAATGGTTACAAAATAATGAGAACAAAAATACAACACCATGGGGATGAAAGGCAAGTTATCAAAAATCTGTTCATGAACTAGTATATTTGTGATGCCTTTGGTAAAATATTCAAATTATTATCTCACATTTTGAAACTGCAATGGCAGCTAAACATTAGTCTCAAACATCACAGAAAAAGATGTTAAATGAGAAATCTTTGTCAAATTCTAATTAAGAGATATTTTTGATTTCCAGAAGAGAAATCTATTGTTTCATACTTTTGCGCCTAAAAGGAGATATGTTAACTTTTCTAAGCCTAGCAATTTTTTGTCTTATTATCTAAGGGTGAAAAATTCTTTCAACAGAAAGTAGAATCATGTGTACATCAAGTAGCACAAATCAGTATGCAACACATACTAGTGGTAAATCTGCAATAAGCATTTTGGAAAATGTAAACAAATGGACATGAAGATGTGGACCACCCAGGTATTTAGATCTCAAGAAACATCTTAGAGATCTGACTTCACATGCAGCAAGCGTAATCGGTCAGCTTGTGGAGCAATATTTTGTTAAGCCATAAAAGTTTAGGTTAGCTATCAAATTTTTTGCAATTTGCCTCATCCAATTAGTTTGATTGGGAGACGATTGTATTCATTCTCAAGAGGAACATGTGCATATATAGTTGTACTTTTGGCATCTCTGTTGATGCTGCATGCCACTCTTTCGGGTCGGTTCACAAAGAGTTTTCTGAAAGTAGGTGCCTGACTATTGTATTACTCCTTTTACTTCTACTGGAGATGCTTAAAAATATTTTTGTGAACTTGCAAAAAATGTAATAGAATTCTTAGTGAAATAACTGAACTATTAGAGTTTACATTAGGCATTAAATGTGAGATCTGTCATCTAGAAGTAGAAGTACATTTACATGCCTACCTGTATTGCAGACTGACAGAACCTAAGACCTCAAAACTACTCTTCATTCCCATACTTGTCCAACAAACACCACCTGATAGCGATTTGTACAGAGTTTGATTTTAACATCATTGCATAGTTTATTCACAATTATATAGGATTGTAGTTTGTGCTACTGCAATCTCCACAGGCTCAAACTTCCCAGATAATTAATTTGTTAGGTTTTGTTTGGAGACACAGCAGAAATCAACACCTAATGTGATGCTTAGTTAGGCATCCAATTTATTTGCACATTTGAGTAATTTTAGTATTTGCTGGTTATCTTCATCCGAGACCTCTAGGCTTACTGTGGCATTTACATTAGAAATCACTTGAGGAAAACGTTTACCTGTACATGAGGAAGCATTTATATTAGAACCAGTTTAAAAGAAATCCTATTGTTATTCAGACAACTGGTAGTTTGTTATTCAGATAAACGTGATGAGTATGCTACTACAAAATAGTGTGCGACGTCTCTTTGGAAAATGTATGTATGTGCAAACTGCATTGTCTCTATACCTCGCTGCCTATTCTCTCATGTTGAGTCTACGTTTTCTTTAGATTAGACTAACCAGAGTCTGTGCTTTCTATAAAACCTTGTAACATAAATTCCACTTCATTCATTATTTATTTATTTCAGACTTTCTAATTGCTACAGGTTTTGCCAATCACTGTGCCCATAAATATCTACTTTAAAATAAACAACCAGCTGAAAACACAGGAATAAAGACCCACACTAAATCTTTCCCATGACTGACCTTATGTGTAATGCACAGAGCTATATTACAAAACTGTATCTTGGGAAATTTATACAGATTGAAGGTTTAAGTCCAATAGTCTTACAATATAAGAATTATGTTTATTTAGTGTGGGAGTAACACAGGATTCTTCTGGAAAGCAAAAATCACATCATAACTGTGAATCTTTTTATCATACTGTACTTCACACAGTATCACAGTTCACATTTGTGTTCATAAAATTTATTTTTTAGATAAAATTTGTTTAGCATAGCCTTTGCCGTCCTCTAGAACTCTGAAACATCAAATGCATAAGAATACATTTTCAGTGCAAGTGCTGCAGAACACAATTGAAAACAATATTCAAACACCTTTTAGAAAATGTAGAGGTAAAAGAGTAGTAAAAAATCATAACAGTTCAGGACTTATTTTGCAACCGTTTATTTGTGAATACCCGGTAATGGGTTTTTTGAAATACCAAGAAATGCAACTGGTCAACTGGAAAAAAACATTGATAATTCAGGATTACAGATTCAACACACTTGTTTATGTCTCTGTAAATATATCTTATATGTTAGCCTTAGCAACCAAGGTCCTTGCAATTAACAATGAATAGGTAACCCGTCGTCTTTTGGGACCTACTGGAAAATGTGCCGAGGCTAAATGGTATCGAGGACACATGCATGGCACCTCTCTATTGAACTCACACTTGGATACCATGCATCATTTAATTCTCTGTTACCTAACACATTGGTTAAAACTTGACCTGGGTCCCTGGGGCATATTTCTCAGTCCTAAAAACGAATATCTGACAGCAAACGGAGGAGCGGTGTCATGCTGAACTAGTGCTACATCTGTCAGGTCTCATTTGCTCTTCTGCATACCTTTACCTGGGAATACCCTTTATCTCAACAGACATTCTAATCTGTCTTAATCAATGCAGGTATCAGTCCACCAGATTTTAAAGGTCACACATTTGCACTCCACTGGCCACTCTAGTAGTCAAAACACTGTGAAGGACTCAGAAATGCTTGCAATTGTGTTGCTGTAGTCAACCATATAGGATCTTAATCAGTGTCCACACTGCTGGCAACAGTCATCAGTCATTTAGCTGTCTGAACTGACGCCCTTCTATATGCCAGACCGGAGAAGTGCTGTCTGTAAAGCAGCACAATACCAAAGCACTGGTTCAGTTGCCTATTCTCTCTACCTAGTTTGCACAAGAAAATGTGCTTTCTGTACTGCTATTCAGCAGTCAGTCGCATACATAGCCTATGGTTCCACACATGATGGACAGCATGAAAAGCTGTTCAAAATGAGGAGAAAGGTCTTCCCTGGGTAGGATTATTCAAATGTAAAAGTGTAGAACTTCAATTCTGGAATACTGAATAAAACACAAGTAGAACTGAGATACTCTGAAATAGCAAGGCAAGTACAGAACATAAAGGAACAGTTGGATGTGCTGCAACATGCAGGACAGAACAGAAGTACGTTGGCAGAGCGGTGTATTGTTTCGATGTGCTTGAATCTGCACATCAGTACATTGTAAGGGAAGTGCACTTTCTTTATTTCTGGACTAGCTGGATGAGCTGCAACCTGAAGTTCACAACTGAACTACCTTTTGCTGAGCAATGACAGTCTTGCTGAACTTGGAAGTGTTGAACCCTTTCATTAATTATTATGGAACATTGATAGAGGAACGTAATAATCTCAGTGCAGTCAAACCTCTAGCACGTCATGACTGAGTTGTGTTAAATAAGCCTTATATATGGTAGTTGTATCCGTTAAAGGTCAGCAAGTAGCCATTTCTGTATATTGGTTTATGGCTCTTAGGTTTGCAAAAAGCGCGATCTGATAGGAGGTGGTATTTAAATACATTGGTATTGGGTGCCTAAGGCCTAAAATCGGATTTGGGTTCAAACTCTGATTTTTATTTAACACAAATTAAGCAATGGCCTCGTAAAAGGGTAAGGACTGACCTCACAATACATTTTATTTTGTGGCGAGCACCCTTAGTTCTCATTGTTTGGCGGCATTCTAAAGAAGACCAAAGACCAGTCTTAAACTCAGCTAAGTTAATAATTTTGAAATCCTTTATGAAATATACTTGTATATGTCAATGGTGATGAAAACATGCAGCAGTTATTTTGCTCTTCAAAACCACTAGAAAACCCACGGTCAAAGTGTAAGGATGAATGAGCACTTCTAAGTTAGCAACCAAAGTCATTTCTGAGACTAGCGGTGCTTATCTAAATTTAGGCTTATTAGGATGATCAATCTTCCGGTCTTCCAAGATCAAAAGGTGCTTTTGTATGTCTTTTGCTCTAAAAAGCTATTGCCATTAAGCATATTAGCACTTGGGGAGCCAGAAAACAAGATGGAGCAAACAACATGGTATTCATTACTACACTGCTTAAGACTTGATGTGAAAAATCTCAACAATTCTGATGGTGATCCTCGGTAGTGATTGAATAGTTATAAAAAACACTGCACTACTACAAATATTTTTCCTGTATTGTATTTTGTACACTAGAAACCTAATTATCAGTAATCACTATTTGAGCTGCCAAAATATCTGGACATTCATTATTCACTAGTTCATTGACATCATGCCAGAACATTTTAGTATATTTCACAACAAATAAAGATGACTCAAAATCTAGTTACTCTTACCACAGGAATTTGTTGCCCATTACATTTCTTCAGTATCTTTGTCCTAATTCAAGTACTAGATATTGATATATATTTGGAAAGACCTAACATTCTTGATTTTCTAAGACTGTTACATGGAGATGGTGCATGCTTTTTTAAATAGCTACTACATTAAAATAAAATAGCTCTGCCAACCTACAGCCATTGAATTAACGGATTTAAAGCTGAAGATTGGCACCCTCCACTGAAAATCAAGCTAAAAGAAGTTGCTTTCCCAGTTCATTTCTGCAACACAATGAAAATGCAGTCTCAATGCGAATCTCTGTCTAATTAAGTGAGCACCACACTTCTACATAAAACTAAACGGTTTATGCATGTTTAGTTTCAATCCGAGTAATTTACTCTATGTAGAAAATGAAATCTCAAAAATTAGGAAATTACTTTTTAGTGGTGTATTTCTCTTATTTCAATGTAAGACATCTTAACAAATATTTGGGCTTCAACCTCTGGTGAAATTTCCTAGCTTGTCCATCATTCTGATAACGTGCCAAAAAATGATAACAAAGAGGATAAACAAACAAGTAATAAAATAGGAAACATAAAAAAATATAAAGTGGGTGGAAACACCTTACCAGTTTTGGGTGTCAAACTTAAATCTGTGTCAGAAGAGGAGGACTGTCGGCTGTAACACTTGGAAGGTGAAAAGGAATAGGTTTGGTTTTTCAGAGGGGTGGAGGGTCCTGATGAATGAGTATTGGGGTTAGGATCTTCAGTGAAGGGAACCCTGCCAGAAGAAGGTGGAAACACATTCAGTAATCCTGCCCCAAAGGGACTGGATGACAATGGCATGATCCAAAACTCTCACCCAGGGCAGCACTTACTTTTCCTCACGGTAGATTCAGGAAATTTAGGTAGAATGATAGAAAACAAGTCTACACATTAGCCATTTTCAGCGTAAAATTATGTACATCAACAATTAAAATCCATAAGAAAGCCAATTTAAAAAAGCATGAAATGTCAGACAAAACAAAAAGAATAAATATGCAAAAAATACAAAAATGAAATACTTAAAAAAAATAATCATAAATATATATCTTTTTTATTTGGTCAAGTGATCTGGAAAACAAATAATAAAGGGAAAAATAAAGATGTTTCCTTATCCTATAGCATCAAAATGCCACAGCTAAAAACAAAGTCAAGGACAGCAGATCCTACGAGGCATTACTACAGCAAAAAGTCTCTTCTCTAACAGCAGGTTTCCTACTTACCTGTTCTCCACTGAGGTCTCTTCCACAGATCCACATACAAATAGGCCCTTATTTCTGGACCCTTTACTTGGTGCTTAAGATTAGATGGGTGTCAGATTGCAGAAATACAAAATGACCAACATTTCCACAAAAATACATTGAAAATGGACTATATGATTGACACGTTTTTTGAAAAAACAAATTGAAATGTAGACTCCTTGCTTTTAGGATAGGGCTATTTTTTAAGCAGTAAAAAGCACCATCAAATCTGTGGAACAGACTTCTTAATCACTCATTCATATATGCAACTATTGTCTTTAATTTAGCAGTTGGTTTCTTTATGACAACAGCACACTCCCAGTTAGAAAAGGAGGGAGAGAGTGGAGAGAGTAAAGATGAAGGGTACCTGCCTACACTGCCTGCCTGCCTGCATTTTGTGAAAAATATGTCTTTGGCCTGCCTCATCCCTGTTCCTGAGCTTGTGCAGTCTCGTACCAGTGAAGATGAGAGTGGGAACAGACACAGAGAAGTTCTGAGTTAGTCGTGAGCCAGTAGCAGTGTGAATAGGGCTGTTGTGAGTCGAACGGCATCCATGGCTTGGCGGAAGTACCAGCGGAGACCTGAGAGAATCGGTGGCCAAGATGGAAGAAAAAAAAACAATGTATACAACAAATTGCAAAGTTTTATGTTAAAACTAAGTTCAGGGAAAATTAATTAGTGGTCACTTCATAAACCATTCATATGAGCATGCATGCAAAAGTATAAATGAAAACAAATAAGGTGGTAAAAGGAATTAGCAAAAGCATTTCAGAGTGAGTAAGCAAAATCATCTGCAGAAGGTTGCTACTAATGAAAGATTCTATTAGGTTTAGGGTGACTTTAACGTCCATTCTCCGTTAAACCAACTACTCTTATCAAAATAATTATTTTCCATAAATGTTCACTAATCAATTATTAGTGCCTGAAAATACTAAGCATCAAACACAAATGGCTCACAATACACATCAATTTGTCGAAAGCCTTAAACTGCATTGTTTTTTACTTAATTGTAATACAAAATAGAATCTGGGTTTTTCTCAACAGTGAAATTTGCAAGCAGAATCCTAGAAGTATCAAGTACTTCAAGCGAACATCAGTAAGCCAAGTGTGGTTTAAATCACTACTCTATTACACAAACCATACATACTTCATTTTTTAACAATTAGATCTAGAAATGGAAGTAACAGTATTTCAAGTGTGACATGAACTACTTTAAAAGCACTTCATACAAAAAAGCTAAGGTGCATCTCTGCACCCTATGGCCAACCACCCAACACAAATCTTGAATGGATGCCACTCAAATGAAACAGTTATCAAATTTTTGAGCTAGACCACAAATAGTTCAAACTAAATGAGAAATGTGTGGTCACAAACCTGATATTTGTTCTTAGAAATTGACACTCCTTTTTGTATTTCGAAGGCCTTGAGTGCCATACCTTAAATGACCATCACAATTCACAAGCAACTTTGCTACAACAGCTGAAAGAAAAGTACAGCAGCAATAAAAACTCTAAGACAAAGCTCCTGGGCTTCAGTGAAGAGTAAATTAACAAGCCTTTCTGAATTTTTTAGGGCATGGTGCGAAGACAGGAGATGGCAGGGGATGTGTGTACAATTACAGGAAACGGGAGTCAATACACATTTGAGGACAAATGGTAGGTGGATTATCTCAAAACGAAGAAGTGTTAAATTTCACTGCTAGAGCTCTCATCTGGATTTGCAGAGAGGGCAGCATGTGAAAGAAAGCTTGCATTTAATTGAAATCATAGTCTGAGTATTTTCTAGAACGTGTTTATAATACTTCATTGGGCTCGGCCAGAATTTGCTGCTTTCCTAAGCATCTTGAATACCACCTCCTGCAAGACCCAATTCTGTGTCTGATTAGTGTATCCATAGTTTATATAGAGGCAGGCCAATATGCTGAAGTGTATAGTCATTGATTACATTATCAGGCTGTCTACTCCTGCTGCTCATATTCGTCTATGAGCCTATGATGGTGTTGAAGTTACTCCTGTGGAGAGGTTGAACTCCGAAACTCAATTCGAGTCCAGGGCATTGGAAAACCTTGTAGCTCCAAGAAGAGTTTGAGGCAGGGGGACACGATGGTGTTTTTAACTGTATAAAAGGACCAAATAAGTGAGTGATTACATCAGAGCATGTTCCACAGCAGTGTGAGACATAAGAGAGAACAAAAAGACCACAGAAACTACATCCCTTTCCTAAACATTCCCTACAGATACCTTTCCACTCTCACCCACATTGGCAAGCATCTACTTATTTTTTTATTTCTATTCAACCGCCTGAAAAAAAAATGTCTCTATTAACTTTAATGGAGTCATCCGCTTTTTAAATTTATATCACCTTCAAAAAATGATTCATTACTTTAATGGATTACTCTTAAATTGCCAATTTCACCCACATTTTTGAGTCGAGGGTTTGACAGATAGGTTTCTTGTCGCACACATAACCATAGTAACACATATTACCATAGCAGACCCTGGCCCTGAAGAGAACGACTTTGTGTGTGAATGTGTTCCGTGTGAAAGGGGAACATACCATAACTCTTAATGAAGTAAGCCACTAACTCAAGTGGGCTGATGCACTGCCCCTTAATGAATGCTGAAGTGGGTAGGAGAAAAATGTGAAAGACACCAACCACAGACTAATAGATGAAGTCTGGCTGAAACCCCTATAAATAACTATGTTATACACAGGTCTTGGCTAACACAAACCTACAAAGGTCATCAGTCTGGGATTGGCTGCTGGCCTCTTCCATAGAAAGAAAGAGGGGAAGAAAGAGTGAAAGAAAAAGAGGGGGAAGAAACGGGGGAATGAAACAGGGGGGGAAGAGACAGAAAGAGGGAAAGAAAGGAAAAGGGGGGAAAGAAAGAAAAAGGGGTCACCTGTAGGAAGCTGACTCTGTATATACTATACAAAAGTAAGGTAGAGTGTGCACAGAGTCCAGTGGAACCCCAAAGGTAGGTAGAGGTAAAAGTAGATAATACCTTACTCTATTTGTGGTAGTGTGGGCGAGCAGTAAAGTTTTATCATAGGGTAGTGTCAGTCAGTCAGTCAGTCAAAACCACTTTATTCGATAATTTAAAATCATAAAAGTATGTGCAAGATACAGAAAGATAAAACATCTTGATTAAAATTCAGATAAAAACTATTTTGTTAACATTAAAAGGTTTGAAAATCAGCCAAGTCCATTTTAAACAGTTAAGACAAGATCATTTGTTGCCAGATACTGAAACGGGGTCACTGTCTTGGACATTTTTGAGTCTGACCCTCCTCTCTCTAACAGATGCTGCTAAAAAACTGGCAACACAAAACATGGTTAATGGACACTCTAAAAAAGTCAAAAACATTAAAGCTGGCCTATACTGGACAAAATTCATGCTTTTTAACAGTGGTATAATAAACTTTTTCCTAGCCTGTTTAAAGAATGAACAAAAAAGTAGAAAGTGCAAAGTGTCTTGGGGGGAAAAGTCATCGCACTTACATGGAGCAACGTCTACAGGTCTATGCCATCCCTCCACATCCCAAAGGACCATATGTATTTGGTTAAATCGCAGTTTGGTCAATAACCATCTGTGGAAAGGTTTGGAAACTAATGTCAAGTATGGGGACAACCCTGAAGATATTGTTAGCAAAACATGCCCCCTGACAGAGGATTTACCCAGCTCAACTCTCTCCCGCTCGGCCTCCCTTAGTTTAATGAAGTTTGATTTCACCCACTCCAAATCTGCCTTACAAAGGGATTCCGGATTGAGGAAAATATCCGGTCTCCCTAGGTATGCAGCTGACGTCTCGATGTTCAACAACCACTGAATTTTGTTCCTCTTGTCTAGTCTCATGCAGTCCTTCAAGATCTTATGGTTAAGGGATAAATTCGGGTTTAACCAAATTTTGATCCATAGCAGTAAAGGTGCTAAATTAATTTTATCTGCTATGAAGCCCATCCCAAGTTCCAAATGGACTGAGTAGGAAGCGGTTGAATGTGGGAGTCCAAGAAGAGAGCGCAAAAATTTATTTTCCTCTGTCTGAATGGCATCGGGTTTAATATAACCCCAAATTGAGGCCCCATAACTTACAATAGAAATGGATTTAGCTTTGTAAATTGTCAATATTGCCTCAACCGGTTTACCACCTAGCCTTTTTGCAAAACCAAGAACTGCCGCAGAGGAATTTCTTACAGAATTAACCTTTAGTAAGAGCTGAGGGGACCAGGAGCATTTGTCATCAAAAACTACTCCCAAATAGGTGAATGCCTTCACTCTTGATATTTCTTCTCCCCCACAAAAAAAAGGGTTAACACTTTTCTTGGCCGGACCCAGCGACATCACATGTGATTTCCCATAGTTAACTACCAGGTCCAGACTGGTCATAAAGTCACCAAACGAGTCAAGCAGTCTTTGCAGGGCCAGAGGGGTCCTGGCTAGAAGAACGGCATCATCCGCGTACAGGAGGACCGGGATCGGGGAACCTCCCATACGCGGAATGTCCGGAGTTGCTGCCAACAAGTTTTGTTCCAAGGCATTTATATATAAAGTGAACAACATGGGGGCTAGAATACAACCCTGACGTACCCCTCTACCGGATTAAAAACTAGATGTACAATGTCCCTTGGAGGTCATCCTGATACAAGCATTCAGGTCTTTGTGGAGCTCAGCAAGGAAATGCACAAGGGGTCCATCAAGTCCCAATTCCAGGAGCATTGTCCACAATTTAGTCCTCTTGACTAAATCAAAAGCCGTGGACAAGTCCATGAAGCCAAGATAGATGGAACCCCTGGCCGCCTTGGTATATTTAGCTGTTATTAAAAGTAGGTTCAGGCATTGGTCCTCCGTGCTCCGCCCTGCTCTGAAGCCGTATTGGGCATCTGACAGGATATTATTGTCAGAGGCCCACCGCGTTATCCTGGCTAGGATGACCTTCCCCAGAATTTTAATAGAGGAATCCAGGAGGGATATGGGCCTATAACATCTGGGGTCTGCCCTTTGGCCCTTTTTAAAAATCGGTATTATTACCGACCTGGACCATGATTTAGGAAAACCAACACAGACCGAGTGGTTAAATACATTTGTCAATATGTTGGCCCAAAACAGAGGATTAGCTTTGTACATGTCGGCAGGAACTCCATCTGGGCCAGGGGCCTTTTTCCCTGCAGAGTCTTCGATTGCTTTTATGACCTCTCCTATGTGAAACTTGAGAGGTGCTGAGGAAGAGTCAGAGACTGGTCCCGCAAAAGTATCAAATTCAAGGTGACTGCCATAAATGTTTTCAAAGTGTCTCAACCAATCCTCCTCTGCGATATTAGTTTCCAAAACACCATTATTTGTATTAGAAAAAAAGGGTGTATTAATTATAGACCAAAATTTTGCACTGTCTTTTAGAGTGGCTTTGTCCATAAGTTCAACCCAGGCATTGTGTTTGATTTCTACTTTCCTATCCTGAATAATTTTTTTGTATTCTTTTCTAAGCTGTGACACTAGGCTTTTGTTCCTTGGACAAGCCTGAAGAGCTTTTTTGAGATCTTTATGGGCTTTAGTGCATTTATGATTGAACCAGCCCATAACTGAACTATCAGTGGCCGACCTAGTTTTACAAGTTAGCTCTTTTGCCACAAAATGACAGATAGCTTCATACGAGGATATTACTTGTTTCCCCGTAGAGAAAAATCTCCACAGATTTCCAAATCCGGCGCCACCTCTAAGGAAATGGTTTTGAAAAATTCCTCTGGAATTACCTTGCTCCAACGTAACCTCCTCCCCTGATCCTTTACCTTCAGATCGGCCACCACCAGGTGAGGGGAGCAAGAGTTTAGAAACTGGAGGCCATCAATCAATTCAAGTGTCACCGGATTATGGTCGCTAAAGATTGACTGTATAGCGGTGTAGGACACAACAAAATTTAAAAGCCCGAGAGAAAGAAATATGTAGTCAATAATTGTATCGGTGTCCCTACCTTTAAAAGTGGGAATCCGCAACCTTTGATCGGGGAAACCTGGTTCGTACAAACCGATCTCAGATAAAAGGGTAGTGTTAAGCATTTATTGTACACACTCAGGCATGAAATGATGTCACACACTCAAAGACTGAACTCAGACCAATTTGTTTGTGTGAAAATATTATTTAGTCGTATTTTATTTTCTAGAACCAAGCCAGGCCTGGTACAGGTAAGTGTAATACTTTGCAAGAATAATGCAGTTGAATACAATTGAAATGCAGTAGAATGCAATTGGTTTGTTTACAGTTAAGTCAACTGTCAAAATTACTTTTCAGTTACTATTGTGATTACTTTGTATGTTACTTTACAGATTACTTTTTAGATTACTTTTTCTACTCATTGTGATATCACACTGGGACACTTCCTAAAGAAAAGATAAGTAATTCAGTTTTTGTACATTAGCACTTTCTTAGGTTTTCATACAAACCAACTCCACACAAGATTTTTCACAGAAAAGCAGTCAATGCAATCCTATGGGAGAAAACAGTGTTATCGGTTTAATGAGAAGTACTTTGGTTTTGAAGTTGGTATTCTGGGGTTAGAACCAGGGTTCCCACATGGTCAAAGATGCACCCTCAGCAGCACTAGGGCGACCAGGTGCAGAGTGCTGAGGCCCTATGTTATCCAAGGGGGGATAGGGAGCCTCCGGTTGGTGGCTGCTCACGAGCAGTCCACAAGGTTGTGGGAGAAAAGCTCCTGGTGTTAGGCTCAGGGCAAATGGGGATCGATTTAGCACACAAGGTGCTCCCACAGCGGCACAGGGGAAGCCAAGTGCAGGGTGCTGGTTTGGCATCGGGAGCCCTGTTGATTTCAATGGGTATTCTCTGATTGGAACAAACACTGCAGGCTCAGGGACAAAGATCTTCTGGAGGTGGCCACCAGTTGGAGAGGTAAGTGAGGATGCTTGGGGATGCCAGGACACCGTCGGTTGAGCCGCCCAAGGTCGTGGGACATCGGATGCAGGGGTATTTTTTGGTGTCGGGTTTTTCTAACCGGCTACGACGTGGTCGGAGGGATCCTCCAGAAAGGGGTTCTAGGCGTCAGGTGGAGACTTGAGGCAGGTCAGGGATCACCAGATCAGAGGTCAGGGTCGCCAGGGAGACTGCCTTGTGGTGTTGGGCCACCCGAAATCCGGCCGTGGGTATCGGGTGCAAACTCACGAATTTGGCCGGAGCCAGCGTCTGTGGGTGAGCAAATCCAGGGCTCATGGGTGACAGAGTATGGTTTGGGAAGGCAGGGCAGGTCAGGTCAGGTCCTACGGGTTCTTGGGGGCTGATGGCTGCAAGACACCAGGATTTCACAGGAGCAGACCAGTAGGGCTGGGGCCAATGTAGTTGGTGTCGTCCTCTTCTTTTTCAGTCCGTCTTCTTTCTTCTTGTCTGAGGAGGAAAGGTCCAGGGTTGCCCCTAAATACTCAAATTAGGGTCGTTACAGGTAGGTACAGGTCAGGACTAATGGGTCCCTTCCTGGGGGTGGGTACACCCCCTATTATGCTATTAGTGGGAGGGGGGCATAAGCCTCACTCTTGTTCGCTGGGTACCCATATCTGCAGGAAGGCGTGGACAGAGTTGTGCTTCACCTCGCCTCCCCCACCTTAGGGGTGGGATTAGCAAAGGTGGGCACACTTCTCCTAACTTGGTTTTCCTGCCGATTCTCCCATTCAATGGGGGAGGGGGGTCAGAACCGGTGGGGGCCAGGTGCTGGGAGCAGCAAATGGCTGGGGTAGCTCACAAAGGCGGCAAGCCTTTGAACATTCCCCTTCGTGGATCCTGCCCATCCTGGGGAGGAGGCAGAGCACCTCGTCCCAGGTTGTGCTTGGTTTCAGGACCCTGAGAGCAGCAGGCTCTCGACCGGGGGGTCCAGAAACATGTCTGGTGGTCGCAGTTGGCAGCAGGTAAGCCATTATGGTGCAGTGGAGTTCGTAATGACAAACTCCCAGACCATATACTCTTTATGGCATTACTGCACATACAAGGTCTAAGAATTGACTTGGACACTGTGGGGGTTCAGGGCTCATGCAACTTTACCCTCACCAGTGTTATAGTGCACCCAGTTAGAGGGGTGGCATGGCACACAAGGATGTTTGCCATGTCGACTCTTCACTTTGTTCTGCACCAAAACCCGCAGCCTGCAACGGCAGTGTGTGTGTACAGGGCCTCTAAGGGTGGCACAATAAGTGCTGCACCCTCAGAGGCCTTACCTGGTCACAGTGCCCTTGGTACCCATGGTACCTTTTATAAGGGACTTACAGGTGGCCAGAGAGTAGCCAATTTGGGTTTTGCATCAGTACAGTTTAGGGAAAGAACATAGGCCCTGGATACCTGGTTGGCAGGAACCCAGGGCACACTCCAACAAAGTACATCAACATTAGGCAAAAAGTGTGGGGGGGGGGAACCATGCAAAATGGGGCACTTTCCTCCCTCACTAGCATTTTTTAGTCAAAGTTTTGACAAATTGTTTTCTTGTTCTGTGACTCCCACAACTGATTAAGGAACAAGTTCACTGTACCAGTCCTCAGAGTGCTGATATTTTCTTCATACGGTGAATGCTGTTTGTATGTGGCTGGGATTATGTGCTCATCTCTAATGTGTGAGTTTATCTAGTCTATGTGTATACATCTATAGTTTATTGTATATTTATAGTACCAATCCTAAGTACAAGTTATTCATCACAGTATATCTTGCATTCCTAGTACCACACTTCTTCTGCCGCTGCATTTGTGGCTAACTTCTCCACTAGGAAGGAGATTGGAATCTTTTCAGAAACAAAAAGAAGCTTTTGAAACCCAGGTACATTTGGAGGAATTCCTGTTGAAGCTCAACTCCACACCACTCACCATTTTCTTCACAGTTTCCCTTCAAAGAGTTCTATTATCCCAGTTGGTGTGCATGTACAGAATGGTAATGGGGTGTCAACTGAAACTGGTGATCTTGGAATGCAAGAGTCACTACAGTGAGTTAAGTGCCCATACTCCAACGTCCATCACACGCTTCTTCTGTAATGGATGGGACAACATAGGCAAAAGCTCAGAACGTTCAAAGATTAGGCTACAATTCAATTTAAAGTCTTTATAGAAAGTTTGAGGCAGCCCAAATGATTGGCCTGCAAATCAATTCAAGAGGAATGGGTAGAGGGACAGTGATTAGCAAAAAGCCACAACTCAGCCTCCGCCTTAATACATAACCATGAAAGTCATTTTAAAAAAAGCACACTGACAGGATAACATTTCAGTAAGCTTTGAAGCACTTTACTCACAGACAGAACCATCATATGGTAAATAATGATAACAATTACTTGTGAACCAAGCAGTATCTGCATGCTTCAAACAGAACTCGAGAGTCCTAATGATACCAACATTTGAATATTTTTCATTTTCTCGTACAACATTCAAGAAGAATGTTGAGGAATGCATCTTTAATAGGCAAATCTCATACAACCTTCAGTAGGTTTTTGATATGGGATCTAGAAATGTCCATATCTTTATTGTACACTGTTTAGAAGTCATCAGGAGAGCAAATAGGTGGGTGCTTGTAGTTAACCATTGAACCCATAGAGTACAGTATTCAAATCACCATGCCCACTACAGGAAAAAATAGATGAGCACTGGCAAAAGCAATAGCTCTGGCGTTGGCAATCAGCCTTCTGGCAACTCTTGTTTTGTGATGGTTTTTGCAAAGCTTTATTGTTTGGGAATATGCTGTGCCATCAAACTATTTTTTTAAAAATGTGCTACATGCAAAAACGTTAATGGAATCTAAATAAAAAAAAACACACATTTCCATTGTACTCAAGAACTATTTTGTGTGTGAATGTGTTCCTTGTGAAAGGGGAACATGCCATAACTCTTAATGTATTCAACCAGTAGCTTAAGTGGGCTAATGCACTGCCCCTTAATGCATGCTGGAGTGGGTGGGAGAAATATGTGAATAATAATAATAGTAATAATAGTTATATTTGTAAAGCGCGAACAGCTACCTCAAACAGAGGTGTCCCAGCGCTGTGCGGAAGACAGGTATGGAGACTGGGACCTAGAAGCTATCCTTGCCTGAAGAGCCAGGTCTTCAAGATCTTCCTGAACTCAGGTTCTGTGTACACCATGCACAGGTGCAGTGGTAGGGAATTCCATACCATGGCTGTCCTAACTGTTAAGGACCTTCCTCCCATTCGGGCATTTACAAATCGAGGAACACAGAGTAGGTGCTAGGAGTTCGATCTCAGCGTTCGATTAGGTTGGTATGGGCGAAGCCTACGTCTGAGGTATCTCTGTCCTTTGTTGCGCATGGCCCGAGGTCTGGCTGAAACCCCTATAAGTAACTATGTTATACACATAGATTTAGTAAAACCAAAAGGTCTTAGCTAACACAAACCTAATAAGGTCAATCAGTCTGGCATTGGCTGCCAGCCTCTTGCCTTATATATAAAAAAAAAAGAAAGGGGGGGAAGCAAGAAAGGGAGGAAGCAAAAAAGGGAGGAAGCAAGAAATGGAGGAAGCAAGAGTGGAAGAAAATGGGAATAAAGAGGAGAAAGAAAAAAAGAGGAATAAGAAAGAAGAGGAGAAAGAAAGAAAGATGAGAAAGGAGTAAGAAAGAAGGAGGAGAAAAAATAAAGGAGAAAGAAAAAAGAAAGTGGGGAAAAAGAAAAAGGCAAGAGGAGAGAAAGAAATAGGAAGCAAGAAACCAAGAGAGAACGTGGAAGAAAGAAAGAAAGGCAAAGAAAATACTAAACAGAAGAAAGAATGTATGAGACAAAGAAAATGAAGCAAAGAAAGAAGGAAAGAAAGAAAGAAAAAAAAAAAAGAAGATAACCTAATACAAAAGAGTTACATGGACACCATCTGGTATACTGTGAAATAGCAGCAGTCAGAAAAGCAAAACAGTCCAAAAGGAATTTAGAGCAGCATTGTCAGGAGATGGGATCTGAGAAAGATGGAATGTACACACAACAGGCCAATGGAAGAAGAGAGGTGGCTGAAATCCTCGATATGTAAATATATCATACAGATTTTAGTAAAAATCAAAATAACTTACCTGACCTAAATAGGATACCCTTTATCTTATTAGTTTGGTTTTACTGGTTTACGAGGCTCTAGAGAACATGTGAACCACAAAAGAATGAACATTAATATCCCAACTGATATGGGGTATTCTAAACAGGGTATATAACCAGTAGAAATCTGCATGCTTTCTTCTGGATGCTCAACTGCCTTTGTGAGACAAACAATGACAACACATGTTTCTAAGTGCAGAAGACAAATTATTTTTTTTTAAACTTAAAACAAAGGTCAAACCTCCAACTACTTTGACTCAGATACCCATATTACATGAAATTGCTGCCTTGTGATTGTCTTCTACAGATCAATTTTGTTCAGGGAGAATTACAGTCACAAGCTTTATTACACTCACTAAGCACAAATCAATCTCTAGAAAGTATTTCCATAACACCAGTAAAAGATCACAGAGTTGTGATACACAACTAGATTGATAACCTTGCTCAAATAATGTGTCATCTCTGGAATCTATTACATGGAATGTACCAGTTTTAGAACCAGACAGTTTTGATCTATGCAGATACAAATTTTTTGTACTTAGAGGTCAGAAAACATTACTTCTCCTACCATGTTTCCAGTTTGCGTAAAATATGTTATACGAGGTAATATATTAAAAAACGTATTTTGTTTTAAAGTAACTAACTGCCCCATTGCTCAGATAAGTACAATAAGTGCTGCAAGACCAGCCATGTTTGAAGTAAAAGAAAACAGAAAGTATGGAGATCTTCAAAAGACGAGCGAACAAGGCAGCAACCACAGCAAAGAGAAAGGAGAATAACAAACCTAAAAAGTAAACTCTCAAAAAAAGAACAGGAAACAAAAACCGGAACCAGAAAGAAAATAAAACATTGTTTTGCATCACATTAAACTATTAATGCCGGCCTTTAAATAGGAGTGTTGCATAATGGCACATCCATGAATCACCCAAAAGGGCTCCTGCCCCATCTTGGATTGGGGCTCCCTCGTTTGTCTTTTTTCCTGAAATAATCAGATCCATTTTGAACTGGCGATAGAACATTTTCTCTTTATTACCAGTAGCTGTCACAAAAAGCAGGAGGCCCGGATAAGAGCAACCAACTCTGTCCTCAGATGCCATGCACTCAAGTGCCAGTGACATACCACTGGTGGAAAATCCAGGGGAAAAACCAGTACATGGGTGGTGTGACTCCCAAAAAATGCATATAAGGCGGTACCACAATGGTGAGCTGTGTTAGAGACCGACCAGCCACATTCCCACTTGTTTCACCATGTATGTAAATTACAACTAATGCTAAATTCTCCTGGTGAAAAGCTGCAACAAGAAAAATCAAGAGAGGAATGCTTTCAAAACACATGGGAGGTGGTTTAAGTTGCTGCCCTCCAATTGTCTATGATAGGAACACACCTTTTGAGGAAACTCATGCTCCCTTTGCTCTGATAAAATGAGCAAAGGAGCCCAAACTCTTCTTATATCTTTAGCTTTACAGATGTAGGAATCTGACGAAATGGCAATAGTTACTTTTTTCATATTTTTTTTTAAAAGTATTTTATTTATTTGAACAAAACATGGCCATTTATATGCAAGTGTCAAATCATGGACGAACGGTAATAATACACTGCAGAGTTGCTCCATTGCATTAACATTGTACAGTTAAATGATCTCAAAAGGCATATTCTCCCACTGGACTTTCTGCATCTCCCAGTACCCCACCGCCCTCCACATCCCCAAAAAAGCTTTCCCTGAGATTATCATGCATATTGAACAATGCTAGAGTGAGGTTACGTAATCCATGCCTTTTCTACACCGGCGAGTGTTGTGTCTACAGGTGTTACGGCCGGTCCAGTGTCCAGTGTTACGGCATCTGAGGTAAGTTATGAACGGTTCCCATATATCATGAGGGCGACTACCTTGTGGCTGCAGTTCCCAATAAACAGTCAATTCTTCTTGGCAATGTGCAATGTCTGTTAGCCAATCTGGGAGCTCACGACCTCCCCCAATGCATAGCCACCTGACGCTTTGCTAGAATGAGTAATATCCCAACCAATTTCCGAGCTACCCGGGCGACCTCGCCCACATAACCCAGCACCCCAGTAATGGTGTAAACTCGACAGACAACCCCATGACCTCTTCTATTATGCGAAAGACCTCGCCCCAGTAGGCTATAACGGTGGGACAGTGCCATGCAGGGTGAATAAAGTTTGAATGTGGCGCACGACAGCGTTGAAATCGGGAATCAACCCCATTCGGAATAACTGCGCAGGTGTGCGGTATAGTCTGTGCAAAATTTTAAATGAATCCAGCACAATCTGTAATTGTGAGAAAGCATATCTAGCTGACGGCAACAAAGCAATCGGCAATAGTGACTTTAGTTGCATATTTGAAAACAGATGCTGAGAGAATCTGAAAGATTTTGATCTTTTACAGTATATGTTAACAGCTCTAGAAACATCTGAGTAGTCTCTCCAGCTAAAGAAGCATGGGGTTTATGCTGAAATAACCAAGAAAACAAGTTCTATATTTAAGGGGAATGGTGTGTAAATCTTCAGAATGAAAGACGGGACTGTTCAAAGAACAACTTTGACCATGAAGAAGACGATACCTAATGCCTCAGAAGAGAGCACCTGACTCTTATGATAGCTTATTGCAGAAGTGATCGCTGTCAAAAAGATCACCTTCCAAGACAGCAACTCAATATCAAAGAACAGCAGGGGATCAGTTTATGCAAGAGGGAAACCAAAACCAACTTGAAGTCCCATTAGAGAGCAGCATTCCCAAAACATGGAAGAAGATGGAGAATACAATCAAAATGAAGTACCATCACTCTATTTGCCCACGAAAAGGTCTAGGAAAGTCTAATTAAATACTCTGCATTAGCCATTTGGTAATGCTTGCATTACTACATTTTGGTTTTCTATAGAAGCTAAAAACAATATGAAAGAAAGAAAATCATCCAAGGAATCCTTGAGTTGATTCAATAGCCTCTCTCGGGCCAAGTAACAAAAACCTAGCCATTTCCAACAGCATCCTTTCCTAGTACAATCCTTTCAAGCCACCTACATCATAGCTATGTTTAATTTAGGCAAGCCTAAGTGTAAACACTCTAGTTTTTCAGAAACCAGGCCCTCAATTTAGACATGGGTAGGTAGAACTGCATAATTAGATCAAACTGGAGAAGCAATAGAAAGCTTTGCCTGAGAGGAGGTGACCTAAGGAACACATTTGGGAAAAGCAGAAATAGGATATCTTGAACTTAAGCATCCAAGGATCAGATGAAATAGTTGAAATCTGTGAAGAAATGCTCCCAAGCAGTCTAGAAGGAGGCCACCCCCCAATGACTACTCTCAATTATCTAATCGATAGGAAAACGTCACATAATATGCCACTTACACTTAGAGGAAACAGTGAAACAAAGTGCACCAATATAAAAGAAGAACCACTTAAGAAGTAAATCCCTCCCCAATATGTGGGAAAGAACTGGCACCAAATGAGGCTGCTGGTGGTGCAAACACATGAAAGCCCTTTTTATGATTTGGATTGCAGCACAGGAATTTGGCAATCACAAGAGAAGATGGTAGAGAAGGACAAGAGAGTAAAGATATTGAAAATCAAGATGAACCATTTTTTAAAACCTCGAAGTTAGAAAAAAAGCACCTGGATAAATCCAATGCCTCTTAAGAAGTGTAAGAAATTGGATCATTATTTGGGGTGGGTGGCCACCCACCTCGAGGAATAATCACAACCCTTGTCAGGGTGAATCTCAAAGTAACTAAGTTAACCAGAGGGACAGAAAAGACAGGCTGAACATAGGCCTATTTGTAAAGTACTTATGCAGTACCAAACAGTAAGAAAGTCAAAACGCAAAACATTACGAACACCAAACAGGAAAATAGAGTAAAATGTAATAAACAAAATGACAAAAATCCAATAAGAAAAACTGGTGACAGGAACAATTAAAGTTTCATATAAAAATAGCGCCAAGACTCATAAAGTGCCAATGACAGTGAAAAGTCATAGTTGACCAGGACCTAGCCACAATTTGACTTTCACCGTGATGGAGCGTGAGTCAAATACACCAACCAAGCATGTCTGAATCAAAGATTTTACCTTCTGACTTTCCATCACAGGAGTACATTTGCAAAACCCTTAGGGCTCCTGAGGAAGCACTTAAAGTCTCCCAGAGTGTCAGGCAGAGGCCAAACAACAAGGTCAAGTTCAGATGGCAGTGGTAGTTCCACTGGTTAGCTGGGCGGTTGCAGGAAAGACATGATGTAGCTTCTTGTATCCCTGTAGCTTCAACAGGAAGTCAGCCGGATGACCATTGGAGTCCACTTCTTTGTTATGGGTACAAGAAGGAGAGCAGATCCAGTCCTTTAAGGCTCTTTTCTGGTCTCAGATATCAGGTCCAGACCTCTCCTGATCCTCCTCCGGTCCGTAAGTGTTTTATTTTATGCCTCACATTTGCTAGTGGATGGAAATGACTTCTGTGGAAGCCCTAACCAATGGGGCACAAGTTTCCAGGGTCTCCTCTACCCAATTTGGGCATTTTCAAGATGAAGGAAATCTTCAGCCGCACTAAACTTAGGATCTGAAGAATGGGGGGTGTGGGCATGCACTATGGCAATCCTAGTGTCCTCCCTCAACAGTGCGGCGACAATCCCATTATATAAGAGCTCTGATATAGCCTCTCTGATTATGCCAGGGCTCATTCCATAGTAGTGTTTGAATACTTGCAATCCCCTTATGTTGTCAGGTTCCTGCAGATCTATATACTTGGGCTGAAGGTAGTGGTAAGCAATAGTTCCAGGGTTAGAATGCCCTTTTGAGTCAGTA
The DNA here is from genome assembly GCF_964204655.1 of Triturus cristatus. NCBI lineage: Eukaryota > Metazoa > Chordata > Amphibia > Caudata > Salamandridae > Triturus > Triturus cristatus. The sequence goes on from NC_140585.1 coordinate 503,220,193, forward strand.
CAAACCTATAACTTGCATGTTTTAAGGATTTTAAACAACTCTTCTCTAATCTTTTCCCATAATGAGAAAGGTTGGAAATTTACTCCTGACAATGGCAGACGTAAACAGGAAAAAAGTGGTTGGAGGGAAAGTGTACTTGCAAAACACTCAGATTTTCGCATGAGCAAATCTACACATGCATATTTGCTCATGCTAAAATGCAGTTCACTATTTCTTGTCCTACTTCTGTAAATTCTTGGAAATTCACAAAAGCCATATAGCTGCACTTAATGCAAGGACATATACCATGGGTGTAGTTTTGAGACTTTCTTTAATTGGACCCCAAATTTGGTCTGGCGTTGACCATCACCTTTTGCGTTTATTGAAATTCTGTGTCTCTCTCTCTCTCCGTATCGGCTGGCTTAACTGTGAGTGACAGCATTCTACTCTTTCACAAGGAGCACATTGGCACAAGTAGTTTTGTTCAATGCCAGTAGCTACTGTGGCAGTGTGTGCTTTTTGAGACCAAACGCCATTTTTTGCTTTTGTCAATTTTTGTTATGATGGTGGGGGTCCGGTAGCTCCCACACCAATAAGGTTTTACAAAAACAATGCCAAAACAAGACGCACATTGACAAAACTAAAAATCTGACCACAAATTTCAGACCAACTGGCTTTGCCAATGCTTGTTTATTTTTGATCCCCATAATCTTATTGAAACTGCTTACACTGATTCTTCCTTATGAATATTGTTGTGATATGCTAGCAGGCATCAACACATGTTACTAAATGATGCTGCAAAGAAAAGGTACCTGAAATTTTAGAGTAGTTTTGCAAAATGTTTTTTTTTCCTGCTTTCATCTTTTTATGAACATTTTATTTTGACTGCGTAGAATCATCAATCTTACTTTGAAGCTTCTGCAAATATTTGCATCAAATCAAAGAGCATTCTGGGAGTATTATACATAGCCTCATATTGCTAAACTTTGAAAACATGTGTACACATTTTTAAACTGGAATCACTGTCAGTAGTGCAGTCAAAGCTTATAACATTTGCTTATAGCGCTCACCCTAATAATAAAGGCTTTCAATTAATGAACCATAAATACAAGTTTGGACAGCATCAACGTATGGACAACAATATTACCTTAACTGCAGACAGTGCCCTTCCCTGATCCATAATGTGGTACTGTAAACTGGCAGCCAAAGGGCTTGTACTGCAGGGGGTTGGGCCTACTTGTCCCAAGGACAGAATACACATGAAAACTTGGTGCCCTTGACCCCAATCAACATGTCCTGGGCGTTGGGCTATAGGAATTCCACATCTCTGCAGCCTACCTGGCTGGGGGGACAAAACAAGATCTCTGCCCAGGTGCCAACTAAAATTTGTTTGGAAACAAGGATATGGAAATGTAAAAACACAGACCAAGCCCAGAGGGTGGCGAGTTCCTTTAGAAACTAAGAAAGGAAAACAGGAAGATACGTCCTCCTGAAACTGAACGAACACTACCTGGATTGTATCCCTCCTGACCTAATGACACTCAATATTATAAGAATAAGTGCCTGCCTCACCTAGACACCACTTAAATAGGAGTGGGAAAGGAAAAAAATATATTTTTATATGTAACCGTCACACACTCTATGAGTTTCATGCTTCATCATTGGGTTCACCCTGACTTCTAAAGGTCAGGGTGGACTGGACTGTGTTCCAAGGACCTCTTAAATGAAAAACTGACTAGGGGGCATAACTGGAAGATAAAAATCCCTCATCCACTCCAAGGTATCCTTTTATTCACGGAGTATATGGGAACGCTAACATCAAAACTATAGAAGGCCATTGTAGGATTCAATGGTCCTATGACCCTTACTCAGCCAACATGTTTCAGCCCTACTCCCACAGCCCTGAAGAGGTCCGGGGCTTTCATCAGGATAGATTCATCTGTGGAACACTCCCTCAGTGACGTGGCAAATTATGTGGTCTTATTTATTATGTTTAGCATGCGGTTTCCTTACAACATGCACTGGCAGTGTAATACTTACCACTTATGGTCTCACTCAAACCTTGGGAGAAACTGACTCCACGGTGCGGGAGGTATGGAGGTTGGCCCTGTAGTCAAACCTTTGTTAAGGGTCCCTACCCCCCATTGCACCTACTTGGCTCTGCTCTACCTAGCTTGTGGCAAGATTCTCAAACCCTTTTAGGCCTGTGAGAAGGGATGAAACATGTTGGCTGAGTAAGGGTCGTAGGACTACTAAATCCTACAATGGCCTTCTGTAGTTTTGATGTTAGCGTTCCCATCTACTCTGTGAATAAAGGAATACCTTGGAATGGTTGAGGGATTTTTGTCTTCCAGTTACACCCTCTAGTCTGTTTTCCTTTTAAGAGCTTGTTAAACAAGCTGATCAGGGGTATGCCAATTTTACCTTGATGAAAGGAGAAGCACAGCAGCGTTATCACTTATTAGCAGGGGTAAAGTGCACATAGGTCTCTAGCTAGCAAGACTATAGAGTCCAGTAAAAGGCAAAAATTCTGGGTTGACCCTGCAGAAAGGTCAAATTTCCTACAAACAGGGATGCAAAATTTGAAAATGTTACTTATGGTACTACAAGTACCGTATTTGGAGACAAAGTTCTTCAACCAGGACTCAAAAATAGGACTTTAGAAAAGCAAATTATTATGAGAGAAAAGCAAATTGTGACAAACTTCAGAGATCATCTTCCCTAGTGGAGAAATTGAGAGGTCGGGAAGGTGTGGAAATGTGTAGGGTAGTTTTCGAGTTTATATCACTTTATAGAAGGCTTTGAGTCCTGTTAAAGTGAATTAAATACAATAGTGTGGCTGCACAATGGGCTTGGTCGATCTCTGGCGCAAACACCACCCCACAGATCCCATATACTCCTTTTTTTCTGGAGCACATAAGGTCTTTTTCAGGCTAGATTACCTCCTTACCCCAGTGGGAGAAATAGGGGTGGTTGATAAGATACAATATTTGGCAAGGGGGCAATTCGCCCACTCTGGTTGACAGCAGGGGACGACACCATGGACAACGGTCAGGGTGGAGACTAAACGCATGGTACCTAAGGGACAGGGAGGTAGCCTGTGAGATCAGAGTAGATTCAGAACTATACTTTAGTGAACACAAGGGCACATGTCCTCAGCAGTCAGCCTATTGGAGGCATACAAAATCGTGCTTCGGGGTAGGGCACAACATACAATAACCCACAAGAAGGAGAAAGAGACCTGTGAGATCGAAGCACTGGAACATAGCCTTTTAGAACTGGAGGGGCAGGCCGACCGAGACAATGACCCACATGTGATCCTTCAGATATCAATCACTCGTAGGGAGTACTACGCTCTAGCCAGACGGGAAGCGAAAACCCAGCTGATGGCAATGCACCCTCGTTTGTACGAGATCAGCCATAGAGCTGGGAGATTATTAGCGTGGTTAGACAGAAAAGGGAGGGCAACGGCCATCCAGCAGGATGGCGTCACGTACATGGAAAACCAGGGTATAGCAGACGGCTTTGCACGATATTACACAGACTTCTATAAAGCCAGGGCATTTTCAGAGACCCCCCCCCACCCATTTCCTAACTACTTAAACACAATTAATGTCCCCATTCTCACCATAGACGACCGAGTAGCCCTTGAAAATAACTAACCCTGGAAGGAGTAGTGAAAGCTATAGCTAAGCAAAAAATCAGGGAAGACCCTGGGTCCCACCGAACTTCCGGCAGAATTTTTTGAGGCGAATGCCAGTTTGCTGGGTCCTCATCTCCTCAAGATGTACCTGGCGGCGCGGGCAGCTGGGACTCTATCACCTGACCTCCGCAACGCCACAGTAGTGGTGATCCACAAGCCAGGGAAGCCCGCTTTGGACTGTGGGTCATATCGACCTATCTCATTACTGAAAGTTGAAACCAAAATATTAACTACAATATTAGCCACAAGAACGTTGCCAGTGAGAACCTCCCTCATACACTGCGACCAATCCGGAGTTATGCCCAAAAGGACAACGAGATTTAACCTCTGTAGGCTGGCTAACTGGCTTACCACAGTGCAAAACAGAATTGACCCGCATGCGATTCGGTCCTTGGATGCAGAGAAGGCATCGAAGGATGTTCATTGGCCATTCATGAGATGAGTTCTACTGAAATTTGGGTTAGGCCCCACTTTCCTAGCCTGGATAGATCTACTATACGCAAACCCAATGGCACAAGTGTGGGTAAATGCAGTAATGTCGATAGATGTTCCAGTGTGCTGGGGCACCAGGTAGGGATGCCCTCTCTCCCCCTTGATATTTGTCTTGATAGTGGAACCACTGGCATGCCTGCTCCGAAACCACCTGGACATTAGAGGCTTTAGAGACTATTTGGAGCTGCTCAAAGATGAGCGGCTCTCACTGTATGCAGATGACATCCTTTTATATGTCCCCAACCCAGACCTGACACTCCCCACTATATTGAAGGTATTTGAGGACTATGGACACCAGGCGGGTTATCCAATAAATTGGGATAAATCCAGCTTATTCCAGGTAGGGGGTGCCTAAATACAGGGAGTCTACCCAGACAACTACACGTCGAGAGGGAGGGGCTTCAATACTAAGGCCGCTATATAATCATCAATCTAGCGGCGAGCATCGACCGCAACATCAAAAGGATACTGAGGGAACTCCACGAAGACACAGAAAGATGGAGAAAGCTTTCCCTGAAGCTACTAGGTAGAGCAGCCATGTACATAATGATCACACTCTCCAGGTTGCTATATATTCTCTAAAACACACATCACAAAATCCCCGAGGAGACAATAGATTAAGGGACACGCATACTCCTATGGGATGAGGAACACCCACGGGTAACCCTCCAGACACTTCAACGTAGCCAATACAATGTAGGGATGGTGCTCCCAGGTATAAGATCTTACTATTGAGCATCCCACCTGGTGGTCATAAACGAATGGTGACACCTGCCAGCCGATCATCCAACATACGCTCTTGAGATGCTTCAATTTCAACCCCGAACATCTCTCCACTACACATATGGGGCAGAGGAGCATGACAGTTACTCCCAGCAACCCAAAGGACAAAAGATGCTTCAAAGGTGTCGGAATGCCAAATGAAGTGGGACAAGAAATGTACGAAAGAAACCCCACTGCGGGAGGGGACACGCCTACCAGAAATGGGCAAACTGCAGGGCTTTAGATCCTGGGACACTATAGGGATCTCCAGACCTGGGGACAATCTAGAGAAGGATTCCCTGATCCCTTTCCGCTCACTCCAACGTGAATTAAAGCTGAATGATACCCAAAGATCATACCTGCAACTACAACACGCCCACCAAAGGGCAGAGAACCTAAACACATCAGACAACCCAGAATTTGCACCATTAGTGGGAAGATTACTGCAGGGAGAAAGACAAAGTGATCTCCTGGACATACAAAACCTTCATCAATAATATGCCAGACAACCTGAGAACTCTCAGATCAAGATGGGAAACTTCCAAGGGCGAGCTGGAGGACATAGATTGGGAGACGGTATTAATGCACCTGAGAGAAGTGGCCATTAAACTAAGGTTATGCCGAATACAATTTAGGGATCGTACACAGGGCCTACTTTGATAGGGTGTGACTACACAAAATGGGGAGGGCTGAGTCACCAGAATGTATCTGTTGTAAGACAGAAAATGGGACCTACATTCACATGGTATGGGAATGCCACCATATAAAGCTATACTGGAACCAACTAACAGAGGAAAGGAGAAGGGAGGTGGAGGCACAATTACCCATACATTCCCAAGTATGTCCCCCACTCAGGTGGATCTCCCCCCGCTACAAACTGCTGTTATGTAACCTAGGACTGATAGTAGCCAAAAGAGATCTTGCCAAATACTGGGGAGCTCCGAACCTCCCCACATTGGCTGAGTGGAGGACAGGAATGGACTTCTACATGGGGGCAGAGAAGGTGACATTCCAGGCAAGGGGGTGCCCAAAGAAATTTACCAATATCGGGGGCCAATGGCTGAGATATTATGGGCTGGATTTAGAGAGTGGGACAGAAAAACCCATGCCAGGGACATGGAAACCAGAAACGGTATGAAGCAAGATATCCCACACACCTCCGACACACATCATATGTTAGTATGAATCACCAAATACTGTTTAGTGATGGACATTCCGATAACGATTTGTATTGGTATCATTGTCAACTGGATTCAAAGCTGTTACACTTCATGTTGCTCTTAGTCTGCAGTTCACATATGTATCTATACTGTGTTTTCTGGCAAACTTTAATAAAAATATTTTCAAAAAACAAATTGTGTGGCTGCATGTAGTATATCTTGTTAGGGCACGCTGAATACAACTGAAATGGATTCTTGAAACATAAAAACTTAAGACAGATTCATATTACCAAAAATATTTACTAAAAAAACAAAATTGTAAAAAAGAGACCATAATGCATAAATAACATTTACAGACAAAAAGAACAAATAATTGAATGTCAATACTGTGGGTAGGTTCACAAGTGTGAGAAACAGCGCTATAGATAAATGTAAAGGTGAAAGTGGGACTGAACTAATAGAATGTGAGCAAAATGTGACTAACAGATTAGGTGCATCATGCTTTGAGTACCAGATGGAGAAAACTAGATACAAAGTGTTAGCATGTGATTAACATTCCAGCAGTCTGCAGCAAAGCAACAGTGGGAATTGCAAAAATATGTGTATCCTTATGTTAGTTTAATTGTGGCAACAAAGATCTTTGGATTAAATGAGGAAACAGTGCAGTCATGCTCACTGTCAAATTTATAAAACTGTAATAAACAGCATCATGAGTACATTTACAGCTGACTAGGCCAAGAGATTGGAGAGTGCCACAGGCTTTCGCATCGATTGCAAGTGTTCTGTGCCGAGGTGTCATCCCTTTCGCCCGGCTTCTCAAATATTGATTTTTCATACTTGATAATTACTCATGCTTCTTATATAGTAATTGGACAGGGTTTGTGGTTTTTGTGGTAATCAGACACTTGCCTACTAGTTTTTCCGAGTACCCTGCGGGACTACCGCTTTTTCAGCAGGCCGCATCAGCCTCAGGCATGTAACTCTATGTCCTGATGATGATACTGGTACTCCTGTGTATGGGATCGAAACGTCGTCGACTCCTTGTAACCATCATATGTATTACTGAATTGTGCTATGGTATTTGCCTTCATTCATGCTTGACAATTTACTGATTCTTTTCCGAATTCTAAGAAATGCCTGAGCCTTTGTTCTTTTTCTTGCTTTAATTGTCGCAGAGTTTGTGTTTCCACTTCATAGTTTTTGTTTTCTTCACAAATACGCAAAATATTAAAAGTATTTCTGTCCGGATGGACAAAGTGATATAGATATAATTGTATTTCTATATTTATTGCTTCTCCCTTATCCTTCTTGTGAGGGACCACTGTTCATATAACAGGCTTACCGGAAGCACATACAATGCATCTCATTTATCAAATAAATACTTTTCTCTATCTCATAAATGCTCATATTGGTTCCTAAGAAGTATTGGGAGCCCATAGGGTGGGGGGGGGCACGATTGTTAGTTAGGAAGCAGCACATGGAAGGATGAGCAAGAAAATACATGCAATCCCATGGCGTGTTCAAAGATAAAAAGCAATTCCCTGATATGAGCTGTAGAAGGATAATACAAGTCATCCAATCAAAAGGATGTTAAAGAAGATATGTCGCAGGGGAAGGATAAAAACAAGAAGAGCAAGAAGAGGCATCAAAGAAGAAGCAAGCAAATACGAGTGACATTAACCCCTTCCCCGCTCATGACGGAACCGCTCCGTCATGAGCCACGGTTGCCGTGTGCTCATGACGGAGCGGTTCCGTCATGCCGCGACCGTTGGCGGCCGCTCCGCCCACGCGGCGCTGTTTTCCCGCCTGTGCGGGGGGACAATGCAACTGGGCGGAGTCATGACGGAACCACTCCGTCATGAGCACAGCTCAACCGTGGCTCATGACGGAGTGGCTCCGTCATGAGCACAGCGCCACCGCGCTGCCCCCCCGCACCCCCCAGCGCTGCGGCGGAATTCCCGCCGCAGCGAAGGGGTTAAAACCACCCATTGGTGTGCAATAGACTGACCCAAAGTCTACTGTAAACATTGGCATCATCCACAACAGGCTTTCAACACGAACCAGGATAACATACTCTACCTTTTATTAATACAAACAAAATACGAATGTTGGAGAAATAGGACTGCAAGTATGTCACTCTGTTTTCTCTCTAATCAGGTTAGTTGCGATAAATGATGACATTCTTAGCCTTTTTCAAAATTGTAGAGCTAAGTAGACATGCTATTACCAAGTGAAGACATTCTGTAGGGTTGTAACCATTTTAGTTAGAGATGCCCCACCATATCTGCTGCAATAGTTATTCGCAGATTACTGTAATGCCCTGAGCAGGGTTGATGCTACTAGGAGAAACATACAGGATGCACAAAGCAAATAATGCTAAAGAAAAATTGGCTACAGATCTATAGAAACACAATGTTTTCCTAAAAAGGCTCAGTGGAGGTTCAAAATCCATCTTGGAGGTTTTAGGTTATATACAAATGTATGAATGAAGGTGCAGTAGCTCTCTAGCCCAATTTATCTCCCAGTTTCAGGCCAGTAGTCCTTTCAGTGGTGGCCAAAAATAACTACCTCACCAGAGACAGGTGCTTTGTCAGTTTACGGTCCACAGCTGAGGAAGAACCTCCCTGTAGATATTATAATCATTTACTTCTTTTTCTTCAGAAAGTCTCAGTGTCATCACTTCACACATGTTACAATCTGTGAATGGCTGTGAACTTACACAGCACAAACCTAGTTAAAAGGACACAGAGCAAGACATAAAGGAAAAAAGTAATGGGAAAAGGGAGGAGTGGTTTGAAGTGGGGTTTTCAACAGGAATAGGCCAGGGGTTATGTGAAGCAGCTGGTTTGGTTGGAGGAGGGGAAGGGAAAGGTTGCAGTAAAGCATATAAGAAAGGGACAAATCTGCAATGTCCATGGCAGGGAGGTTACACCACAAGGTGTTATTGCTTAAACAGCTGGGCTATGAATTATTTTGTGGGGGAAGAAAAAGAGTGCTTGGAAACTTTTGCTTGGAGGCTCCTGCACCCCCCACACAGTTAGTCTGGAAAGAACTGTTGGAGGACGTGTAGAGGACAAGAGATTTTGCTCAATTGTATAGTTAAGGTGTGAAGCCATGCAATACACCTCATTGGGAATATTCATGGACAAGATGTTGCTACCTCATATTGGCAACAGGGACAGACTCTGACCTGGTCTGTTTCGGCTGAGATAGGTGTTGAAAATTCAGGCTGGAATGTGCAATGAAATGTTCAAAATGTGACCCTCAGGTAGAACTCGGACAGCCTACAATACTCCCAGGTGTTCCATACACAATATGAAAATCATTAGCAAGAGAATGAAGCCTTTGGGGGTGCCTTAAGTTACTACAGGTTTGGACCTTGAAGTCCTCCGCTCCAATTTTCGGTTCTATTGATATGACTAAAACCACTGCAGGACAATGCATAAGAACACATTTGGAGTGTGAGAGTGCAAAGTATGGCATGATAAGCAATAGAGTAGAAGGCTAGGGAGAGTTCAAGCATACCAAACAAACAGTAAACATTTTCTATGATCCAGGGAACCTTGCCAGTTAGGTGACTGATCGTTATCTCTATGCTGCATCATTATCGAAAGCAACAGGGATTACTGCAGAAGGGCTTTGCAAATAATCTGTTTAAGTACCAGGATTGTGACAGCCTTCATAGCGATGCGCTCTGGGAATGATAGGTGTGTAACTGAGTAGCCGTTTACAAAGCCATTATGGTCTAAATCCTGCGATCCGAAGTAAAAAATAGTTAATCCTCTACATGGGTCATTTTTCAAGGGCTCCATTTTTCAAGAATGGCCAATCCATGAGTAAAACACATAAGCACTTTCTCAGCGTAAAAACAAAGATTTGCTTCTCTAAAGGGACTTGCTTATTGTGAGGAGTGCTTTCTGCCACATTCCGTTATAATCACAGGCTAGGGAACAAAGTATTCTAAATAACAGATTCTCTTGCACAGTTCTGTCAGAATGAAGATCAGATCTCTCAGACATAGGTTCAAACTGCATCTACCGAGAAGAGTGGAATGGAGGTTATGCCTCTTACTACTTTGAGATTCATTATGTATTTCTACTGTAAATGTAATGGGGCACTAACTGTTCTTTAGATACCACTGAGTCTTTTGAGCTTCAGTTACCATGTAGCCCACAACAGCATGTAAAGCAGAGATGGCATGCTGTAATTAAAAAACTGCATCTCCGTTTAGGCAAATGTTATTGCCAAAGAAAGAACTGTACTAGTTTCATTCAATTAAGAGGTTGCCAGTGTTATGAGCATGCTGTTTCAGTGGACCAAAGCTCGAAACTACATGCCTTTCTATTAAATGCTGGCAGTTATGCCTTTACCACTGAAAACTGCATAAACGTAGACGCGCAGGCTATGAAGGCAGAGCATACAGCTGCAAAACAAAATCATACTAAACATGCACAAAGTTAACTGGGTATGCAACCAAAAGGAAAGTAAAAAGCTCAAGGCCTTTTAAGATTTATGGCAATACTTACTCTTTCATTTCTTTGGATGGAGAATTACATGCAGGCGGAAAGGTAGATGTATTACTTAATTTGTCCAGGGTACATGCAGTCCCTATTGCTCGTACAACCAACCCAGATTCTCCTTCCAGGTCAAAACACTGCAGGTAACCAACCACTGCATTTCCTCTCATTTCAAGAACCTTAACTCCAATCTTCCTCTGCAGTTCACCTAAAAAAGAAATAACATTGTTCAAGAAGGGTCAAACATGCATATTTAAAAAACTTTGCTCTAGTCTTCTCAATTGTACTTTTCTTGAAATGAAAATCTCATGAAAATTTCAGAAATGTCAGACACACAGTACATTTATTGATTAAGAGAACCGATACATAGATAGGGTTAGAATTCTCTTAACTGAAGCCATCAGGCTGTGAGCAAGTGCATGTGACCAGGCAACAGACCGTAATTGGTTTACAGAAAACAGATTGGATGTAGGGACTTATAGAGTTTCCCAAACATGAAATATTGATGACTGCTTATGATTCTTGGTGGTGTTCAACGCATCCCACTTTTCAAACTCATGTTCTGAGATTTCTAAATTATTTATTAATGCATGAGAAGAGATGAATTGCACGAATGTAACAACAAAAACAAGGAAGAAAAGGTTTCTTTCTGTAATCCTAGTTCTCCTTTAGGGGAATCTTCATAGAAATCAAACAGTGAATAGTCCCACCCATACGCAGGACCCCGGAGCACATCCTTAAAATAAATCCTCTTTACAAAGTCTTCACCTTATTTCAGGAAGTCCAAGTTTTAACATACTTTAAAAATTGTGAGAAAAAGTTAATCTTTAAAACAAAATCTATTTCACAAACCTTTTGAAAGGAAATGGGGTTGAAGGAATCAGGGCAATGCAGACATATAGGTTGAGGCTATGCGAGTATAAAAACAGATGCACCTTTAGGGGCCCATAGCCTTCAAGTACCTCATCATGTTTAGCATGTGGTAGTATCTCAGTTCTTTTTTTGCAGAGAGACAGAGAAAAAGGATTCTAAAAACTAGAACGGCTGTTAATTAGGTTTGTCCTTTCCATCAGGGAGGAGGGAAACGTGCCTATGGTTTCAATGGAGATTCCCCTAATGGAGAACTAGGGTTGCAGGAAAGAAATCTTTTTTCCTCCTTCAGGGGATCATCATTGATAATCATAAGCATTGAGCAGAGTAGCAAGTACATCCTTATAAAAAAAAAAGAGGGGACGAAATAGGAGAAAGGAGTCCAACGGGAAATTCAGCAAAGAGAATTCTGAAAGAGGCTTGTGCTACTTAAGCATCTGTTCAAGTATCTGGATCAAGACAAAAGTGCCGTGTAAAATTGTAAACAGATCACCATGAGGTTGCTTGGCAAATTTCCGCAGTGGGACTATATCTCATTTAAAAAATCTGTTGCAGATTTACCCCTGGTACAGTGAGCTGTTGATTTACCAGTTAATATTTTGTTTGAGAGTTGTCAATCTGAGCCAAGATTGCAACATTCCACTTTACGACCCTCTACTCCTTCCACTCTACAGCACTCTACTCCACTCCACATTTCTCTAAACCACTAACATTTACCCATGCTGAGCAGCAGCCACACTGGTGTACAACATGGCTAAAACACATTTGCAAAGTCAATAGTTCTTACATAGACAAGAGCTATTGACTTTGCCAATGCTCGTTTTATTTATAATCTCCAGAAAATAATTAAAGGCCTCTATGTTGAAATCTTACTTTGTGTCTAAAGCAGCCCTAGCCAGCACAGAGCATAGTGGGGATTTGGGTCACTGAAAGCTGCTCTTGCACACTGCATGGGTGGTTCACCAGGGATATGGGGACATCCAATACCTCAAGACCTTAATATCTCTTAGTCTGATTAGAAAGACCCTTAGACTGCTAAGAGCCACCTGGCCCCTTTTAAACAACTTGTAGCTAAAACAACTGAACGTGATGGCAAAGATGATTACCTACCCTGGTAAATACACTGCTGTGTTATTTTATCTGCATATATATTCGCCAAGTATCACAGGGTAGCACCACAGCCCATCATCAATGTCTCTTCCTTAATGATTCAAGCTCTGCGATCTTGGTTTGCGTGGCTCTGCTTAGGTTCAAGAAAATCAGTATTTTGCTTCCCTTACAGGAAAGCACTCGGTTCTTGATGGGTATTACTGTAACTTCTTCCTCCTTTTGTGGAGATCTCAATCAAAACAGTTCCATTGTTCAAGGAGTTTCTCTCTGGTCATCCAGCTGACGGATGGACTGCCCTAGGAGCCTCCTTTGGGACTGTCTCTTCTTTTCCCTTCACCTTTATTTCCAAAGAATGCTGTACCACCTCTCTGAGGTTTTCTAGCCTAAGGAACCCCTGGATTTTCAAGTATGAGGCCTGGAAGAAGTTGTCCAGAACTTCAACCTTCTCCTCCAATCAGACCATAGCAGAGATGGCACATTTCTTGAGGCTCCCCTGCTTCTCTATCGGCTCCACCTGGGTAATGACAGTATGCTTCAGTTTCATCATGTGCCTCTCTACACCCCTCTGTTGTAGCTCATTTTGGTGTACTGTCCCCTTAAGTTCTTCCAAACTGCCTTCAATAGTTGTGATGCTGCGGTCAGTACATCAGATAGTAAGTGGCCTTCAACTCTCTCAATAAGGGTATTAATAGCTCTCCTGGGGTGAAATTAGCCATAATAGGGTCCTCCTTGCTGCTATACTTCCAGATCACCTGGGACTGCGCTGCATGGCATTTGGCAAAATAATATATTTTTTTCTCTGGAGGTCTTTGGTTTCATATATTAAGATGGCATGTTAGCTGATGCCCACCAATTTTAAACTCCCCTGTAAAGTGTGGAATCAGTGTCTATGTGTAAGGAGCAAAGAGGACTCTGTAAGCTCACCGTAGGCAGGCAACTGTCATCAAATTGAGTCAGCTCTCATGGGCACTCTATGCCCTATTCTTCCCCACACTGTCTCTCCCCCACCTCTCCCTAGGTTCACCACATTACCATAGTAGGTGGGGAGCCATAAGCAGCTTGCCCCAAATTCCAATTTTATGGGAGGCCTCGGGTTCCTCTCATGCAGCCTGCTCCTCTGACTGCAGTACTATGTCTGTAACATGCAATCAGAGAGCCTACTTGCAATGCTATGCAGCCCTTTGCTGGCTCCGTGAAAAGTGCTGTGGCGCCATCTTGGATCTTTGGTGCAAAGGGAAGGAAGAGAGGTCAGATCTCTAGTTTTCAGGGGAGAAAATAGAAAACCAAGGTTTAGGACCGAACCATCGCACTCCCCACCACCAGTTCTGGAGGGGCATGAACTGAGGCAATGGGCAAAGCAAGACAAAGGTGGAGAGCTTGAGGGGCAGTGACTTCTGCAGAGTGTCTTGCCAAGGGTGCTTGGATGTGCTGGCAGTAAGTTCCTCTCCGGTGCAGTTATCTGAACTTGTGCAAGACCTGAAGTGGTGCTGGTAGCAGTTAAGAGTGATGAACAGAGGACGTGTTTATCAACTCCACATTTTACACCTAGTGACTTCAGGTGTCTTGCTTTTTTCTGGGCCTTATTTCTGCTGGCGTTAGGTCTCTTTACACTTTGCTACTGCTAAACTGTAGTTAAACGAACCTCTGCTTCCCGTCTAAAACATGTACAATAAATCAGATCTTCCAATTGGACCTAATTAGCTTCCCTGTAAATCCACTGTATATGGTTTCTGAAGTGCACCTACTGAATGGAAAAGTCAAGGTCATAAGTGGGATGTTGTTTATATTTACAGCATCCATATATGCAAAACAAAAGTATATTTCTGCCAGGATCGCCACTGTGCTCTAAATAAGACTGCAATTTAAATGCATTGCAGTGACACAGGGAAAGTAAAATTGACTTTGCCGTGTAAGAAAAGCCTTGTTTTTATATTTATAATTCACTTCAAAAGTGTGCCTTGTAAGCGCAATAGGCAGTCAATATATAAAAATAAGACAATACATTATGGGGCTAGTGTGAAATAAAATGGGAGAATGAGGTCTCCTGCAAATCACAATCCAGAGCTGGAATACACATATTTGGCTGGGAGTTAACAACTCTGGCGCAAAGGACAACAGAAGCAAAGAAAAGGCCAATGGGTATTAACTGCTGACCACACAGGGATTAGCTGTCTGGGAGTGGACAGAACAGCTGGCAGCACAAAGGACAGCTTTAGCACTACCTCTATTGACATGAAGATATCAGGGTGACATTTTTCTATTCATCCACAGGACCCTCCTAAATAGTGAGACTCAAGCCAGAGAAGGAGGCAAAACCAGTTTTGACCTTTTAGGAGGGGGAGTAGAAGAAGCAGAAGACAGGCCTGCCTGGGAGCCCCGGCATGTTGAAACCTAGGATCCTAGGTAATTTTACAGTAAGGCCAAATAGAAAATGCTTCACAAGCAGTTGGGGGCACTGCAAGAGTTGGAACTGGGTGGTAGATTCTCTCCTGTCACTGGCTAGGGCACAGAATACATCTGGCACCATGTCAAGGTACTGCTGGCACCACTTCCTCTCAGCACGGGAGCAGAATGTCGCAAGTTCCCAGTACCTCCCCTAGCCTTCCCAGTGTTCCGCGTAATAACCTGAGCGAACACACCAAGGAATTCCAGAGGGGGAAAGGGGATGGGACAGAGAAGAGGCAGCCACTATTGTCCTCTTGGTTCTTCACTCTTCACGCCCTTCTATCTTCTTGGACCGGACAGGTGAGTCTTTACTAAAAGAGAAAACGACATTTAAATCAAATATATCCTTCCTGCCTATCCATATGTTGGTGTATTGTGTAATCCTCCTCTAGACACCTACCCTGTCTATAGTGACCTATGCTTCTCTTCTTTTGCTTTTTATCTCGGTTCTTTCTTTCTGTTCTTCTGCGGACTGTAACCACAGACTCGAGACGAGCGCCTCGACTGGATTCTGTTCTGGTTAGTAATATCCCTCTCTACAAGTTTTTTATTCTGTTTTCAGTGTGAGTCTGGAATTCCTTAGTTCTTTCTCCTCCTTGCTCTCTAATTCTTTTCTTTTCTGTACACTACTCTCCACACTAAGAGTTCTGAAATTACATCTGACTGAAAATCTTTATTTTACATGGTATGAGTTGTTCTCATGAAATGCCTTAAACAGTTGATTACTGCTCTGTTATTTCTCCTCAAATTATGCTGCCTTACACTGCGGTAGGTAATTGCCACTAATGTGCTCGAAGACGAGGCAGACTACTTCAGCTCCAGGAAAATATCTTAATAATTAATATCAGGAACAGTCTTAGTTTGCTTTTCTCCGCTACGGACTAACAATGCTCAAATACTGGTTTGCGCGACGCAGCGTCTTATCCCTGACTGACTTCACGACGCTTGCCAAACAACGACCTTCTCTCCTCAGCTTCTTGGTGAAGTGCAAAGCGGCAACCGCTCAACACCTGCACCTTCATAATCTTTGTGGAACGCTAGAGCGCTAACCTGCAGCTCCTTCGGACCAGTGTTGGCGGCCATTTTGGGTTCAGCTCGATCCTTAAATAAGCTTAAGGAGCCGCTCTTCTTTTTATGAACATTCGTCTCCAGCACCCTTGACCTTACAAAAGGCTTCAATCTTATCTTTGGTCTGACAGTCCTGACACACCACAACCACTTCTTCATAATATTCCTGGACGTGGGAATGCACCAACGGACAGAAGGCCCTGCCTATGATTCCTGCTAAAAGAAAAGGACTCAAACAATGACTCCCGAATTCTGCTGGCAACCCGGGACTGTATTTGCTCTCCAAGGGTCAATGAGCTTGGCTTCCTGTTTACCAGGGCCTAGATGAATAAAGAGGACTAGACCCTGCAAGAGACTTGGCTGAAGAGAGGACTAGTGCCGACATGCCCGCCCTGAGGAGCTAGGGGGCTGCAAGACTGATTACAAGAAGCTTTTCCAGCAGTTGGATACCAAGGGTCGGATTTATAATCTGGCCGGTGGTCCGTTTCTCCACCAGGGCGACTGAGTAAATTACTCAGTCAACCAGACGGAGGTACAGTGGTACCTTCCACCAGATTTAAAATTACCACCAAACCAGGCAGGAAAAAACAAAGGATTGCCAGGAACAGCTGTCATATCTGGTGCTGTCAATGCTTTTGGCAGTTTGGTGCAGGGCTCGATCAACACCAAACAGTTTTCTTTTTCAAAAATGAAATCCTGAAACGGGATTTTCTTTTTGAAAATAAAAAATAAGGGGGGTGTGGCTAAGCGCTGATGGAGACGGCTGCAAGTTAGATCATCTCTGCTGAAATATCGCCGGATTCCCCAATAATCCGACCAAGTGATCCGGAATCCAGAGAGCCACATTCTATAATCGAAACCCTCTCGATGTGATACGGCCACAGCAGAACTGTACTCTCTCATCCGAGGGCTGGAACCGGAGCGGCCTATAGAGAGTGATAAGCCAGGAGCCTGCGTGATTTGACCGGCTGAAGACCAAGCGGCGGCCTGGAAGGTTAGGTAAGAGAAGCGAACCTCAGAGTGAGAGGGGAGTGAATTACTCGCCAAACGACGTCTTCCCTCCCCCACCCTTCTGCCCCGATTGCAAAGCTAACTCTGGGGGCCCGGAGAGAGTAGAATGGCCCCCAGTACAGAGCGCAGGCAGGCGAGGTGGCGGTCTTACGACTCAGAGGAAAATATACCCGGAGGCTCTAATTAGCATACAAATAAGGATGCGCGCCGGCAGTTAACAAGGAAAGAAGCCCCAGCACAGGTATTGAAGCCCTGAAGGGAACACACAGAACAACTTTGGTGACCCACTAGAACTCACACATACAGCACGCATCGCACTCAGGAGAGCAGAGTAAAACTGCGAAACACGCCCAATGCCTCGCAGATCAGAGGAAGTCTCGTGGAGGTCCTAATAGACGTGCATATAAGACTGCGCGCTTGCAGTTAAAGTGAGCTCTGGAGACTCAGAGAGTGGAGTAGCCCTCAGAGCACAACACAGACAGAAACAGAAGCAGCCCTGCGGCTTGGACGAAAGCACGGCTGGAGACTCAGATTGGCACGCATGTAAGGCGGTAGGTACGCCCATTGTCAATAAGCAGGGAAGCATCAGTGACAGAGGTCTTGGTCCACCAGCATCCGCACCTATATAGCAGATACCGTGCACGCCGGAGCGAGCCCGGTAAAATAACGGCCCCACCAGTGGCAAGACACCGGAGGGCAAATCAACGGGCACAGCCCTGGAAAAGCCCCCGCCCTTTAACCATAAAGTCTACAGCCAGTGACATCATCCCTGGGGCGACTCGCCCGAGTGGAGCTCCAACACAGACCTCGAAATCTACCTCGGGGAGATACCTGGCAGGCCACGTAGAAAGAACTCACGTAACAGTCAGGCGACGGGGAGTAACCCAGAGTTTCCAAACCTTGGTGGGACACACAAAATCCTCCCATTCGCTAGGGTTGACGGGTGGGAGGGAAGAGGGCCGAGAGGAGCGCATCAAACAAAGCTTGATAAATTCACGACATATAAACACCAGATGGAGGCCACTCCAAATTCTTCTCGGTGGAAAGGGCACACTGGGTCCCCGGGAGCAGGCCCAAACCCGGAGCCCCACCTAGACCTATCCTGGCCCACTTGTTTAACTTCCTTGTGTGGCAGACTCACAACCCAATAACACAGCACTACACATTCCACTCAGGAGCTCACAATAGTCTCTCCAGAATAGATTACGTGATTACCTTGGCGGATATCGTGGGGCGTTTCAGAGGTGCATCATCTAACATGGAGACTACAGGACCACTCACCGCTTTGGGGGGTCTATTCAGAGGGTGCGCTTCAGGTAGGAGGGAGGATAGCAATCAACCCATGGTGGCATAAAATATTCCGGGTAAGAAAATGGACTGCCTCAGGCAACAAAAAATGTATTTCTCAGAAAAAGTGGGATAGGTACAATCAACAAGGACTCTATGGGAAGAGTGCAAGCCTGTGGGAAGGGGACAAGCTATTTCCTTGGCAGTTGGGCACAGAAAAGAAAAAAGAGCCGCAATTTAAACTCCTGAACACAAGCTCTAACAGCTGGAGGCAGCCCTGATGGGCAACAGCTCCAAAGAGACCAAACACATCCTCAATCTCAAACAAAGAGAGAGCATAGAGAGCTGATAACGGAAGCAGCAAAGGCCCACCATACGGGAACTCGGCACAAGCTATATGAAGCAGTAGAAAAGGCAGGGAAGCTGCTTGCATGGCTCGACAGGTGAGAGCAGACCAATAGACTAGTTAAAGCCATAACCTCGGAAGAGGGCGAGACGCTCAGAGACCCACAACAGATAGCGGACACGGTTGCCACTTAATACCGTGGCGTCTACTCGCCCTCTGGGACATTGACAAGAGAGGAGGCCAAGGACCTGTTGACAGATATTCCCCTCCCTATCCTCAGCTCAGAGGCTTTAGCACTAACAGAGGGTGAATTTACAGAGGGAGAGATAGCACAAGCTATCCGAAACACACAAAACGGGGAAAGCAACGGGGCCCAACAGCCTCCCAATTGAGCTATACAAGCTAGCAGTCAGCACGGTGGCCCCTCACCTTAAAAATATGTACCTAAAGAGTTGAGCGGTGGGGACACTCCCAGAGGACAAACGGCTTGCTTCCATAGTAGTGATCCATAAGGAGGGAAAACCGAAGGACAACTGTGCATCCTACTGCCCTATTTCATTGATCAATGCCAAAGCCAAAATCCTAGCTAAATTACTCAGCAGGCGCTTGGTCCCGATCATTCCTCAGCCGGTGCATTGTGACCAATCAGGCTTCATGCCCGGACGAAATACAGCACTTAACTTAAAGTGACTGCACAAAGTGTTGGGGAGAGTGAAGACGCTCAGAGAAGATGCAGTGGTCATGTCGCTTGATGCCCGTGTGGCCTTCGACACTGTGGAACGGCCATAAATGTTCACAGTGTTGGAAAAAATGGGATTAGGTCCCAAATTTAGGCCTGGCTCAGACCCCATAGCACAAGTAGAGGTCAACAACAAAACATCTCACAGATTCCCTTTACGGAGAGGTACAAGTCAGGGCTGTCCCCGTTGCCATTCATTTTTGTTTAAATGCTAGATTCACTAGCTACTTGGAACCGAAGGAATCCATTGATAAGGGGCCTACTATGGACCAACAGCTGGGTGGATAGAATATCGTTATACGTGGATGACGTACTTCTTTATTTAGCATCCCTCAAAACCTCAATAGAGTATTGAACATACTTACATTTTCGGCAGATATTCAGGCTACAACAGCAAAAGGCCACCACCTACACACTTCACTGAGCGTTCCCAAAACATCCCAAGGAATGTGTGGCAGAGGTGGTGACAGAGGGGTTTTGCTATCTTGGAGTTTCCATCACCATAGATCCTGATCTCTTATCAACGTAATCGTTCGCTCCTGCTGCAGCGCTTACAAGGAGATGTGTATCACTGGAGGACACTGCCACTTTCCCCATTAGGGACAGCTGCCCTCTTTAAAACTCCCTTTATATCCTGTAAGTCACAACATGTGCACTTCCTTCCAAGTATTTCCAAACAATAGAAAGTGAACAAAGGATATTATAGGACGGGAAGCCTTTGAGAATGGCACTTCAGAAACTGGTCTGGGTGTGGTACGACAGGGGTATTGCATTGCCTGACATACTGAAATACCACTGGGCGGCACAACTAGTAGCCATCAATCAATTTATCAATCACAAGATGAGCCTGCTTACCAAATGGCAAGACATGTATTATGTATGTATGTATAGGATTTATAAAGCGCTGGAATCACCCCCGTAGGGGTATCTCTGCGCTATAAGAAAGAGATTAGGCAAGAGGGGATTATACCAAAGCACTCTACACCTCTCCCTGACGGGCCCAACATAGACTACAGTCCAACTTTGGCACATGGTCCAGAACAGATGGGATAGGACAACAAAATAACACTGTACACTCCACTGCGGGATGCAGAAAGGCTAGGTACCATGGGCAGAATTCATGGCTTTGACAGGTGGGACTTAATAGGCATATCCCGCATGGGCGACCTATGGGCAAGAGGAGGCGTGATATATCTGTTGCAACACTCCAGAAAGAATATGTACTGTCAGACGCAGATTCATTTAGTTATCTGCAAATTAATCATGCATTACAAGCAGCAATGCCCAAAGGTATGGAGGTTCCGGAGTCTTCCCCACTAGAGGACAGAATTCTGATTGTCCACATGGCCCATAAGGCAATATCCCTGACGTACCAGAAATTAGTCAATAACTCCCCTGACCCCCTCACTAGGCTCCAGGAAAGGTGGAAAGCAGACATAGGTGACCTGGATGACGAGGCTGGCAAGAAGCTTTGGCATCCCCAATCGAGAAGTGACCATATCGAGCAAATTACAGTTGCTACAACTGAAAATACTCCACAGAATATACTACTCTTGTCGTAGTTTGGTTAAAATGGACAGAGTGGATGATCCTACTTGCAGTAGGTGGTGTGGCCACGAGGGAACACACTATCACACACTATGGGACTGCCCTCTCATACAACAGCACTGGGCAGCCATTGTCCAAAACTTGAACGGGGCCACAGGAGTGGAGATGGCCCCTACTCCGAAATGGTGCCTCCTCAATGTATGGGAAACCACTGATCCCAGTGTCAAAGAAAGAAACTAGGTGACACTGGGAAAGGTAATTGCTAAGCGCAATATAGTCAAGAAATGGTGGGCGCCAGACATACCAAAGTTACGAGATTGGATGGAAGACCTTGATTGGTGAATGATAGCAGAAAAAAAGTGTATGAAAGCAGGGGCTGCCCCAGGAAGTGGGAACAGGTCTAGAGTAAGTGGAACACTTACTGTGGGGAGCTAAGCAGGAGCCCGGAAAGGGGACTGCAGCAAGGGACTGACAGATGGGATGACCTCCCCTCCCCCCCTGAGATCGCAGCTGAATGTTGTAGAGGAAAAAGGGAAACGGCAAAGTGGTGTTAAGAGTCATTGTTTGAGTCCTTTTCTTTTAGCAGTTATCATAGGTAGGGCCTTCTGTTCTTGACAGTGGCAGGCAGTGAAATCTGCCCTCCAATTCCACCCATCTAAATTAGGTAGGCTGAATTAGAGGTGAGGGGTTTAATCACGGCAGTGACATAACAGTCTCCGCTGTGATTAAACCAAAGGTCCATCTGCAACTACATTTGGCAGGCAGACTGTTATGTTGGTATTATGTATGCTCATCACCACTGAGACTGCCTCAGTTTGAAGGTAAAATCTTTGGCCTGGACTTGGTGTATCTGACCTCCGCTCCATCACGATAGGCATGAAATAGCACCTAGGTCCTGGCCCACCACGAACTGTTGTTTTCCCATAGTGCTGGATTTTTTCTTAGCGCTTCTTGCCTTTACATTTTTTTTAATTCATATTTCCATTTCCCCTTACCCTATTTTGACTATCTTGGTGTGGATTCGCTCATTACATTTAGTTTGTGAACTTTCTTGTGTTGTGTTCTTTACTTTGGAATTGTTAGTACTACGTAAACTTAGCACGCACTTCTCTGGTGATTGCCTACTGTTTGTGCCATAGGAACAGGGGTTAAGCAGAGATTCTCTCAGAACTGTGTTTTGACTTATTCAGAGTGAATTTATTGTACTTCTTAGGGGTACAGTCAACTGAAAATAATAACCTCATTTCTGAAGTGTGGATGGGCTGCAAAGAAAGGGAGCTGCAGCCACCAAAGTGACAGATATGCAAATGAGTTACTAATTAACAGAAGTATAATTAAAAATGCAGAAGAGATTCCCTGAGTGGGATCCAGTTGTAGAGAGATGTCTAAAAGTGGAGCCTGACAGTAATGGAGACATGAGGTTGCTATTTGGCGTCAAAAGAGGAGGTTATGAAATGATACTGGTAGGAGGCACTAAGGAGGTTTGGAATAGGAGACGGTTCAACATGTCTGGGCATCTTGTGGTTTGCTGGGGATGCTATATAATGTGGGCATACAATATCCAGACACACATGCTGCAAAGTCTATGAGAAAAATACTTTTCTATACACCACCTCCTTCCAGAAGAACTAGGAGATTTAATAATTAAGAGGTGTGTACTGGACAACTGCAAGCTAATGCATGTACAACTTTTCTGACAACTAATTCAATTAAACATTGAAATAAAGGTAAATAGACAAAGCCATGGTAGTATTCTGCCTTATTCATGATTAGGTTTACATCTGTAGTTTCAACAAGGTTTACAGTAAGGAGAGAAACAGTTGGGAAAGGGTTCTTAGATGTCTACTCAAGTCAAAAGATTTTATTGAGTTAGATCTCAGCTGAGATCAGCAATATTTAACATTATATACATTATAAATATTTACAGATCAACAACAGTTAAAACAATTGTAAAAAGGATTTTAACAAATTTAAAAATGTTATAGCAGACTAACTCGTTTTGAGAAGCTATTACCACGTAAGCCAGTTCATGAACTTCTGTAATTTCACATTTAAATTACAGTGGTATTATAAAACGATTTTTAGCATCAACAGCTGCATTTGGACATACAAAACATTTGTGTCTAAAATCTTGGTCCCCGCCATCACAAAGCTCTCTTATTCCCATCAAACTGACAGTGCCATATCGGTGCCTTTCATAAACATTCAAAGGTAATATACGCAGTCTTAACATAAGTATTGTTCGTCTAACACTGTGATCCAAAGAAAGGGATACATATTTTTGAATATGCTTAAAAGTAAATGTATCAGAGTAAAATGTATATATTATTAACAACGAACAGTGGGCGATGTCACTCATGTAACTTATTCTAGGGGATGCGTTTTTTAATTATAGCTTACATTGAGCAGGAGTCCAAGTCTGTAAGTGAACTGGAGTATATTGTATTTCAGATAAGGCAACTCAATGATTTGCATACAAAATATTGTCTTTTGTGCTGTCAATAGCATATATCTCATAGTGCGGTCAGGAGCATGCATGCATTAAGTTGTAAGCCCATCTGGGCACATTAGCCATAGATTAAAAAAATAGGCAATTGTAAATGCAAATTCAAGGCCCTAAGGCTTGTGCAGGAGTAGCTTTGATGAGTGTCTGCCAAGAGAAACTGCATTATCTTTTGATATTTGTGAACAATTTATGTTATGAAAATAATATGCACAATCTGAAACAAGACACACACACATACTATGGCCACAACTTTTCAAGCCAAATGTAAAACAGTTACATTCCAATACCCTTTTCTCAGAAGTGCAGGGTCTAAAAATTATTCATTAACCAAAGGATTCTAAAGCTTGTTTGGAAACATGAAGTGTCACTGTAACCTTTGAAACGCCAACAATTGCAAATTCCTCGTGGCTGTCTATTTTAGGATATGAACGTGAATACCTTCCTCTAGGAGAAAGAGATATATAACATCAGCCCATCCAGTTCTCAAAGTAAACTTTGGACACAATCCCTATTTTGAAAGGTGCAAGGCAGATTTCTGTTTGCCTGCCAGTAAGTGAACAGAGAAGGAAGCTCCTTAGGCTTATACATATTGTACATGGTACTGCTAAGTTTTTTTAACTACTAAACCCCACAAGAAGACTTTCACTGAAACGTTTCTCAGAACATGCCCACAAAATTCGATGTGTATGAAACAGACTTTAATAAACAGCATTAACGAGTTCCTGCTGTTAGTTCCAGCACACCACTGTGTACAGGTGATTATACTAGATAGATTAAAATAATTATTTGAAGACTTAATAGTATACTTGCCTTACAGCCTGGCCAGATTACTACTAACCAATCCCGGGTCGGCTAGTTAATTGGTCCCTTGATGGGTGTTTACCATGGTCCGTGTCACAATATATCTAGATGATCCTAGCTTGTATGATTATACAACTAGTGTGGTGCAGCTTAAAATAATGTTTCAGTGTGCTGACCGAGAGGAGCGGACCTGTTTGACATTGCTCAGGGAGATGTTTAAGTTTTCACAAATATTTACCAATTTAGATAATTATAAGATGTGATGTACACTTAGTTTAAACAAATCCAACGACCTTATTCAGAGGAGGTCTGAAAAATTATGCAAGTGACTAACTTATTGGCACAAGTCGTCCGTCATCTCTGTTGGACCTCTTGGACATGTCACTGATTGAGCACTAGCTTCAGAACAGGAAAACTAAAGGCTTAGGAAAAGCTGTTTTACCTTGATCATCTTCACCCAAACGTACTGCGACGAGGATTTCAAAAGTTTCTTTTCTTCTCACGGACAATTAGTACAGATAGTAACTGCTAGAGGCCCTTTATCTGAGATAGAAAAGGAACCAAAGACGTGAAAATATATATATATCTCAGAACCTCTGGCCTCTACTATTTGGCCTTTCGGTGACAACTCTTGGTGACAGGCCCTAGGTTTGCATGCTTACCCATGCCTCTTGGGCAGGGCCTTTACATGGAAGCACCGAGACGAGTCACTGGAGGGTACTGGGAAGGGGAGGGCCTAGTGCTGGTGCTCTGCATGCATGCTCAGCTGGAAAATACAACAAGCATTGGTATAGCCAATAGGTCTCACCTTTGGGACCTTATAAGTGTTTAGCCATGCAACAGTTGCATAACTAAATACTTAGAAGGTCCCAAAAGTGAGACCTATTGGCTATGCAAAGCAGCCATGCGGCCGCGAAAATGAAAGTAATCGCGGTAAAGCGCGGCGCGCGTGCCCGCGCACATGCACCTTAGCGCTAGGCTGGCCTGGTAGCACTTTTTGGAGCCCTCTCAATAAGTCTCGCCAGACAAGCGCATGCGCTGGGTCAGGCGAGACCTAAAAAAGCGATGGATGGAATGCTTGAATTAATCTCAGCTACTGGTAATTACTTGAGAAGCATCCCTGTCCGTTTTATTTTTACACACCATGTCACCTCCGATTGGACACAGCAATATGCAAATCTGTCTGCCTGGTCCAATGGCAACAGTACAGCCCGAACTCCCCTGAACAGAACACAAACAAATCGGGATTGATTTTGGCCGTATTAGGGCCCATCAGTTGCGTATAGCTTTAGTCCAGTAGAAAAGTGTGTATGGAATCCACGTCTGGGCATACAGTCTTACTTACGGCCTCACACTGAAGTATACCAGAAAGTGATGGCTGGAATGCTTGAATTGATCTCAGCCGCTCGTAATTACTCAGACTGCATCTCAGTCCTTCGTTATTGTGCACATCATGCCATCTCTGATTGGACCTAGACAGATTGGTTCATGTAAGTAAATGCTCTCATTGTTATATAGTTATGATGCTTCCCTTTTCCTTTCAGTGTAGGGGTTAATATTTCACGTATCAATAACACATGAAGGGTAACAATGCTTTCAAGATTAGTAATCTGAAGGAAACACTTCCCTTCCTGCGCAAAATAAAGAAACAAACCTCAACCACATGTAGATCATTTATTACTGTAAACTTCTCTTCCACGCAGCTGCTAACCTACCAATGCCCCATCTATGCATCACAACATCGCCTTCAGACTTTGAGAAAGCAGGTAAATCTTTATCTAAGAAATTATTGACATTACAACCCAGCACTAACATCAATCAGATCCTCAACCCGGAATATTGTAATTTACAAGTGGACCCAAACACCAAAGTAATGAAAACTCCTCAGGCCTCAAAGCACCTCAACTCTATAAATGCATCCTTAGCAACAACACTGGCCTTTTCAATAACAACCACTGTCTGGCGAGGCCTGCTACAATTCAACACACTGAGCAGATCATTTTACCACCACATTCTTTATTGAACGCACAACAACTATCCACCTGATGGCAAGCAAAGCAATAGTATACCTGTTTACTTACAATGCTTTCTTCATCCAAATATAATGCATGATTTTTATCAACCTTCATGCCATCTAAGAACCAACTGACAATGCAAAACACCCACCATCAACATTCACAACCCTCCCCCAAACACAATGCACCATAAAAGCACTATGAAGGTAAAACCACGTGTCACCTGATATTCTCAAGAATAATCAGGAAGAAAAAGTGCTATAAGTAACAAAAGAACAAGAAATGGGATAGGATACAATTCCAGTACACCCAATAGAATGTGCACATTTGATCGTCAAGCCCAGCTGCATCACAGAGAAAGCAGTGAGAAAAAGCGACAGGAAAACTTTACATATTCAGTGGACAACATAGCATAAGAAATGAGACCATGAAAAAGTGGATAATGAAATATGCCAAGAAGGAAAAACATAACAAATCTTCTGTAGACTTACCCTTGGAATAATTAAAAATATCCTTACATACATACATCTAAGCCCCATTACTGCTGCATTTCAGAAAGAATCGCAGGTCCCATCTCTTAAAGAAACATCTTATTATTCAAGAAGGACCACATAAAGGTACAACATTAAACACTCTCTCCCCTCACTCCATTCCAACACTGCTAGGTTTACTGCTACACTTGCACATCATTCTCGAGCATTCCAATAAAGCCTAAGGAAGTCTTTCTAGACTCCATGGCAGGACTTTTTTCAAATTATACAGCACTTTTCACATAATAAATTGCTGCAAAACTAATACTGGTGCTGCAGCAGTTGACACATGCACAGCTCACTATAGCTTTTAACTCGAAACAATGTAGACGCCATTTTGCTCTGCATTAAAACAAACCAGCAATCCACATACACTGTTCTCAGCAAGTGAATATTTGCACTACTAGCAAAGCCAATTTGTCAACTATAACACCTTTCATCGTCCATTGCATTGTCCAAAGAACGTATATTGAAAACTTGCCCAAAGCTAGAAAAGCAATTATCTATTAGATTAATTGACATGATCATATTTGATTTGTTTCAGTTTTATGTCTAAAAATATCAAACTAGGGGATGTTTGAGATCTTTTCACAGACAAATATTAACTTTAAGAAAGAAAGACAACAATGATCAGGTAGGAAAGTAATGGGGAGGGTATTTGAGAAACCAAAAGAGCTGCATGGCATAGCAAACGAAAATAGAATACTAAATGTTATGGAACTCTTCAGATACTTTTTTCTTGATTTTAGCAATGCACACTGTTCTCTGTCGAGGAATCTGGTGTGAAGTAGGCCAGAGCATTGTTTAACTTTTTTTAAACGCACGTGGAGTCTGTGTCGTACGCTAAGTCTCAACTTCTGACATCATTTGATTGTAGTGTCTTTTTTCCTCAGCCATGATTTTTCCTTCAGGGATGCGAGGACTAGATTATAGACCTTGTTATGTTTTAGGTTCTTGCATGGCGTGATGCAGCTAACTTGAGAAGATGTATACCACCACTAAGATAAATCTACTTATTACAAAGGAAGAGGTTGAAGCAATCATATGGATCGTTTAAAAAAGCATGGCCTTCAGCATTTTTAAACATATCTACATTTCTCACAGCACTGGATGGAAAACGGAAGCATATTCCAATATTGGGACGCCAAATAAGAAAAGGAAGAGCCCTCGCTCTCATCTTGTGGATCCTGACAGAAGTCACAAGAACCATAGGTAAGGCCACCGCTGTACAGTGCTCTATGAGAATGGCACAACAACTTAAACATAATCCATTTGCAGATAAGCAACAAATGCAAGAGGTTCAGAAGTAGTCCCGAAGATGTCCTTGAAGAAAGGTTGAAAATTAATCTTGATGCGGTATTCTGAATAATTTGCATCCACGACAGTAATGACCCAATATTAGAACCATAAAGCGCATTACCATAGTCCAAACAACTAGTAATGATAGCCTGCACACAAGTCTTCCAACATTGCAAGGTTAACCACATAAATATGTTCCTCAGCAGACGGACAACACAAAAGCAAGATTCACAGACAGCATCAATATGAATTTTCATGCCAATGGTATCGTACAGGAGGATATCCCCATTTTGTGCCACCCGTCTTAGGAGACTGAAGTGCTCAATTCAATAGGCCATTAATCATCTGACCGGAACATTTTTGCATTTCCAAACAAAATATCCTTATCTCCATTGAGTTGAAGATGGTTCCGTTTCACCCAGCAGGCAACTGATTTCAGGCAGTCGTGGAATCTAATTCAGTTTAAGTTTAGATTTCCCATGACCAGAACAGCCAATCAGCAAAATCCAGAACAGTAACTATTTTAGCCACTGGTGCCATATAAATAATGAACAAAGTGGGGATAAGGCACCCCGCACTGTGTACTGGTGATCTTTGATCTGAATAGTGGCAAATAAAGGGTTTGAGTCCTGTTGGCCCAAAAAATAAGTAAGCCATGCCAATCCTCTAGAACATGGTTACTCAACGAACATTTTCCTGGGGGGGCCACGAAGTACTGTCTGTGGCGTGCCAGCGGGCCGCACCTATGCCAACAGAGCAAGAGTCGGGTTAATGATAGGTGGGCATAGAAATGAAATGAAAAAAACATTTGAATACCGCGATAGCTACCCTGAGGCATCCCAGCGCTGTAGACGGACGCGGACAGGAGAAAGGACTAAGCGGTTATAGGGACAATTGTTAAAAAGTATAGTTTTTAAAAGTTTGCGAAAGGGTAGGAGATTGGGCTCCGTTCGCATGCGTAGGGGAAGAGAATTCCAAAGCTTGGCAGAGCTGTAGGAGAAAGAGCCTCCGCCGCATCTAGCTCTCTTTATCCTAGGTAGTAGGGCGAGGGAGTAGGATGCTGAGCAGAGGTGCCTGTTGGGCTGGTAGGGAGTTATCATGGACCGGCTGATTATAGTGCCCTTCTTCCAGAAAGCCTTGTGCACAATGCACATGGGTTTAAATTGAATTCTCTCCCTGACCGGTAGCCAGTGGAGGCTCCTTAGGGTGGGAGCAGCGGACTGTTGTTGCGGGGGTCTGGAGGAGTGTGCGAGCTGCACAGTTTTGAATTATCTGGAGCTTGGATTGAGGGGCCCCTAGATACAGGGCATTCCCATAATCCAGGCAGGAGAGGATAAGACCTTGGACCAGGATTTTTTTTGCTTGAAATGGGAGCAGGGGGGAGTATTTTACATAACATCCTCAGCAGGCCGTAGCAGGCAGCCAAGAGTTTTGCTGCTTGGTAGTTGAAACTCAGGGAGCGGTCCAACCATATGCCAAGGCTTTTGACTCGGTCTCTGGGGACTGGAGCGTCACCAAGGCATTTCGGCCAGAGTTAAAAGAGGGGTAGTTCCCTAAAAGCATAAACTCGGTTTTGTCCCCATTAAGCTTTAGGCAAGAGAGTTCCATCCATTTGGCAACCTCAAGACAGCTTCCCAGGTTGCTTGGTGATTTTCCGGGGTGGTTTAATGCCACCACGAGCTGAGTGTCATCAGCGTAACTGATGATTTTTATGCCAAATGGACGGACAATCTCTGCCAAGGGGCTCATGTAAATATTAAATAGTGTGCGGTTCAGGGAAGAGCCCTGGGGCACATCACAACTGAGTGGCATCCGTTTGGAGACCACATCGCCTTCAAAGACCTGGAAGGATTGTTCGCCTAGAAAGGATTGTATCCAGGCGATGGCACTGTCTGACACACCCAGGTTCCCAAGTCTCAGAATCAACGTTTCGTGGTTTACAGTGTCAAATGCGGCACTGAGGTGGAGAAGAATGATTGCCGCAGAACCTCCATGAGCCAAGATCCTCCTAGCCTCCTCCGTTACCACGAGGAGGGCGCCCCTCGGTCCTATGTTGGGGACGGAAGACAGTCTGTGAAAGATGGAGTAGATTGTTGGCTTCTAGAAACCCTACCAGTACTGAGTTGACGTATTTTTCCAAAATCTTGCTCAGCGAGGGAAGGAGGGAGATGGGGCGGTAGTTGCTCAGGTTATCCTGGTCAAGATTGGGCTATTTTAGGAGATGCCTTTACCATAGCACATTTCCATACCGGGGGAACCAATCCAGAGGAAATGGAGGCATTCAGCAGGTCAAGAACCGTTGGTAGAATGTTTGCTATGACTGGTAACAAGTCACTGGGGGGCGCTGGGTCTAAGGGGGAGCCCAACTTTACCCGGTGCATGATGGAATCTAAGTTTACGAAGTCCAGGGGAAGGAACAGCTGTAAAATAGCTTGGGTTCCGCATCCTGTACTATTGGAGGGGGCCAAAGTTAATTTAGACTGGTTAGGAGTAAAGGTGAAGTATATATTTTGTATTTTCTGGTGGAAGAACTCCACCAGGTTGTTACAACGGGACTGAGCATCATCCGTGGTTGGTTGCTTATGGGGCAATTTTGAAAGGGTTTTGGCGATCTGAAAGATTTCCTTGGGAGAGTTAGAAGCTGCATTGATTTTCTCCTCGTAAAAGGCGACTTAAGCGATTTTAATTTCGCCTTTATAGGTTTTTATTGCCTCCCTATATTCGGATTTGCTAGAGACTGTATAGGTATGTCTCAATTTCCTCTCTATCCTTTTGCAGTGTTGTTTGAGATCCCGTAACTTTGGGGAGTACCAAGGGGACGAGGTCTAAGGAGTTCTGGGTCCAGCAATTACATTTCTCGCTGGCTAAACTAGGGTTAGGGTCCCTGTTAGGTCTGGAAGTTTCGAGGGCTGAGATCCAAAATTCTCTGGGGAGCTTAGACCAGTTGCGTTCCTGGCGTGAGGTTGAATTGGGTGGAAGGGTGTGGTCCGGGATTTCCCAGGTCAAGGGAATCAGGAAGCGATCCGACCAGGGTAGCGGGGTTGGTACTCCTGATGTAAGTTCGGAGCAGTTTCTAAAAACGGGGTCAAGTAAGTGGCCTTTAATGTGGGTGGGTTCGGATACTAGCTGCTTTAGCTGAAGAGCGGGGAGAGGCTCATTGTTAATTCTTTAGTGGTATGGTCAGAGGTGTTGTCTAGGTGGATATTAAGATCCCCCAATACTATGAAGTTGGATGGCGAGCAGGCTAAATTAGCGATGGTTGGTGGGAGGGTATTGAGGAATTGACCCAGGGCCCCGGGTGAGTGGTGATTAATAGCCCTGAGAAGGTGATAGTGGGGGAGAAGTCAATGGAGAAGAAAAGTTCATCGCAGTCTGGTATCTGGTCTGGGGAAATGCAGCAGTTAAAATGGTCTTTAAAGACTATCGCTAAGCCCCCCCCCGCCTTCCTTACGCTCCTCATGTTGTATGAGGTAACCATGAGGGAGATTTTGAGTGAGGACCGGCTCGGACTCATTATTAAGCCATGATTCCGTCAAGAAGAGGGCATCAGGTTTAAGTTCCTCCAATAGTAAGGCGATTTCAGTGGCATGCTTAGGGAACGACCTGCAGTTTAGCAAGAACATCTTTATAATTAAACGATTTGCAGGGGGGTTCCACGCCTTAATAACTGGCCGGAAGTTAAACCCACAGTGTGGACAGTCGATGTGTTCAACTGCTACATTCCACGAGTGTCGGCAGTTGTCAAATGTCGTTCCTCTTAGGTTGAGTAGGGCGTGTAGGCTATAGGATCTAATATGGGTCGGGGAATAGGCAGAGGTTGTGGCCCCTGGCACCGGCTGGACACAGACGGGCGCAGATGGGCTTGCCTTAGGCACGCCTTCGGCCCGCCGGTGGCGCGTCTGCAAGGCAAAGCTTGTGGCATGTGGGCTAAGTACTGAAGACGCTCCGCCCTCTCCGGTCTCCTGCCTGGAAGTGGGTGGGTAAGGTTGGGGGACATAGGGGGACGTGATGAAGATGCATGGTGTGGACAACAAATGGAGCCTCATGACTTCAGTCTGCCACCAACGCTCTATTCTCATGCACCAAGTAAACTATTAATGTAAAATGTGAGCGAGAAAGAGATCCTCATTTGGTGACAAAGCAAAAGATACACAATTGATGGACGGAATGCAGAACAAATCAAAACATTCACGCACAGTCAAGAGATCTGGGTTTATTTATTTATTTATTTTTAGCTTTTGTACCGCGCCTGAATCACCCCCGAAGGGGTATCTCTGCGCCAAGGATTTGCATTAGCCAAGTAGACAGACCTTAAGGAAATAGGGCAGTTTTAAGAAGTTTTCTAAAACGCAGATAGTTAGGGCACTGTCTCAGGTCGATTCAAAGCTGGTTCCAATAGAAGGGAGCGAGGTAGGGGAAAGACTTCCCGCCTAACCTCGCTTTCCTCACCCGAAGGACAACAAGGAGAGCCTTGTCTCCCGACCTGAGTGACCTGATAGGGACATAAGGCTTAAGTTTCCTGGAAATATAAGAAGGACCTTTGTTATGCAAGGCCTTATAGACAATGCATCAAACTTTAAATTTTGCCCGCTTATGGATGGGCAACCAGTGTAGACGTTGAAGCAAGGGAAAAGAAGGAGTTCATGGCGGGGCATTCATAATAAGACGTGCCGCCGTGTTTTGAACCACCTGCAATCTGCTTAGCGAGGACTCATTAGCAGATATCAGGAGAGCATTGCTGTAGTCCAAGCGGCTCATAACCATGGTCTGAACAAGGGTTTTGAGAGTAGAGTCCGGAAGAAGGGGGGAAGACTCGACGAAGCATACCCAACACATGAAAGCAACAGCTTACCAGATAACCAGAGCCTTCAGGGCAGGAGGAGAACCAAGGGCTGCTGGCCACCAATCAGGTGACCACAGCAAAGGAGCCTCACTGAAGAGCATAATCCCCGTCTTCTCAGCATTAAGTTGGAGAAAATTACTTTTCAGCCAATTTGCGGTAGCGGTCATACCGGCAGAGAAAGAGGACTGAGCCAACAAGGAGGATTTGTTGAACGAAAAGAGGAGCTGCGTGTTTTTAGCGTAAGAAATCGGCGTGAAGCCACAGGATCTAAGAAGATTGGCCAAGGGAGCAATGTAGATATTAAACAATGTGGGGCTGAAACACGAGCCCTGAGGAACTCCCTTGGTCAATTCCAGAGGCTTCGACCGAAAAGGGTCCAAATTGACAATCTGGGAGCGGGAAGACAGAAAACTAGTCATCCACTGAAACGCGGAGCCACTAAGTCCAATGTCCTCTAATCTACTCTAAAATCCATCATTCTTTTGCTCACCATGCCACCCAAGTTTAGACCTGTCCATATGCAAAACAGTTACGACATTGTGCCTCATGGGAAAAATCCAGCCCGAACTCCCAAGCCAGGTTCTCCCTGGACCGGAACCAAGCATCCTAGGACTGGTTTCATCAGGTGGCTGAATAGCAAAATGTGAAACCAGAAATCCTTTATTTATGCCAGTTTCTTAGCTTTCTGAATGTTCCTGATCTGGCAAGTAAACAACAGCCCAGAGATGCTCGTCACCAAGGGGCTGCAATTAAAAGTCAGGAGAGCCGCCTGTAAATTATAACCACTGCTAGAGATCACAAAAAAACGTAAACGCCTGGAACAATTACTTAAGCCGTCTCCTATCACACACCAAATTTCTAATAGCATCTGAGGATGTCAGACTGTTGCTTAACATGCTTTCCTTCAAGAAAAAAACTTGAAAACCAATCTATTCAGAGTTTAATTAAAGAATACTTTCACCCTTGATTGTTAGAAGCTGGTGTTTACTTTGTGTTGCATTTATTTTTTCAAGTGAAGCACTTGAGCAAACACTACACTAGTATCTTAAATAAATAATTAGTAAATTGGTGGCAAGCAACGGGGTTTGGAACATTATTTAACTGAGTGGCTTACAAAAAATGTACAATTACCTTTTCAGCCCATAGCTATATTCACCAATTCCTCACTTCTAAATTACTAGTCGACATAACTAGCTATGCAAAAGCCTTTGTCCCAAGCTGAAGAAATACCTTATACTCGTCCTCTCTAAAAGAGACATATAACACTCAAGTACTTGTCCTCATGAAATCACTAACTTTTTCTGTAATTTGCTATAGCTCGGATATTGGAGATCCAGGACAATGATGCCTTCATATTATTACATTTATTTTTCCCTTGAGGTGATAAATGTGCATCTCTCCTTACATTTAAGGTTTTTATGGTATCAGCTCTTTGCTTTCATTAGTGAATCTTTAGTTTGTCCTGAAAGGAAACGTAATCTAAACCAAAGTAACTGCCATACTCTTCTATCTAATCATAACGTAAGAATCCTATAAAGTCATTGTATGGTCACATCATTTTCTGATTTTACCACACAGACTGCTAGATTTAAAAAACAACGTTAACTGCAACAACCTGATTCACCCTTGAATTAAAGAGAGTCTGCTACATACTGTACCTCGCCATTACATTAGCTCACTGACTGAACTACCACAAGGATACACTTCGAATGTCCTTCAAATGCTTCAGGTTGTTAGGTGGTTGAAAATCAGCCATAGGAACACTTTAAGGGTAATTTAAAGCGGTTTGCTTTCCTTCAAGAATCCTGCAGCTGTGCCATGAAGAATAATGTGAACAGTAGTCAAACTACCGAGATGATGTTAAAGATTAGAATTTCTTAAACAACGCAGAATATACATTAAAATAATTTCTTGGACAATAGTTTAGAAAAAAGCTCTAGCAAAAAATAGAGCCAAGAAATGGAAAACAGTTAGCAGACCATTCCAAGCTTCACAGCATGGATATCCTGAGAATGATACACTGTGATATAACTTGAAAAGTTGCATGCAATAATCGGGTTGGTCTATCAAGCGTAGTCAGAATACATTTGCAGAAGAACAAATACTACTGAGATCATTAATGAATTAGAGAAGAATACCTGACATTAATGAAATAAGCCGCTGTCTGGCCTCATTGGAAGCTCTGGGAGTGCGGATTCGATCAATCCACTGGTATTCAGGATCCTCGTTGACCACCAATTCTTCAACAAATCCATGAATTGTTACAGCTCTGTAGCACTTAGGAATCGATGTTGCTGTTAATGAAATAAATGGTGCACATTTGAATACTACAGTTACAGTACCACAAAAGGAGAAATTTAGCCATTCTCCACTCCTGAGAAGCCCACAAAAAACTGTTTACACAAATGGAAAAAAAACCTCCATGTGAGGGCAGAGGATGGAGATAAAACTGGGCAAGGGTGGGGGAAAGCAAGGAGAGTGGCCACGGAATGGAATAAAAGAGTTGGAGTAAAGCAGAGTAAGGAATTCATGAATTTAAGAGGTACTTTCTATGATCATTGGGTTTGTCAATGAAGAGCACTGCGAATGAGGATGATGGGCACACACATTTTAACTCTTGCTCTTTGCAATACTTTTAAAAATAGCAATTTTTTTTCTTCTAACATGTGAAGTGTGTTTCATAGCATTGAAACCTAGCACACAAGTCAAAAAAGTTATCTGGTTAACTTTATCGATGACTTTATAACTAAAAACATAGGCTGTTTCCTATAACCAACTAATGAAAGTAACAGAAAATGTTTATGCACTTGGTTACAATAAAGTCAAACGTCAGAGGAAAAAGAAGATTTATTGTGATCCACCCACAAAATGGAGCACCAACCATCCCCAGCAACAGGTGAACATCAACTGCACAAGAAATACTGCAGCTATAGGCCTATACTGATTTGAAGGATTTAGCAATTTAACCATGATCAGGCACATCCTGGACTGCTGGAAGTCTGTGTTTTCAACAAGTTCTTCCCATAAAAACGGAGGAGGATGGCGTCAGCCTGAGCCTTGTGTTTAAAGTCTAAAAACTTGAGCCATAAAGACAGCCACATGGCCAGATCAGTGTTCATGGTTCTGGCAACTAAATCAATGTCCATGAACAGCAGCGGTTCCTGCTCTTCAGCTTCCTTGCCCATGGAAAGCATAAGCTGATGCTCTTCCTATGCAAACTATAGCAGCAGTGCCTAGAGCCATCAATATTGTATTAGAGGTGACAACAGCAGCTGGCCATGATGATTGCTACATACATGGACATAGATACATACTAGCTGCAACTGGGTCTGGCATTTACCAACCCGGAGTTTATATGTTCAATATTTGCAACGCTGGTAATCCCATGTCTCGAAACATCAGGACATGTTTAGTTGCTAAAGTGGCCAAGAATGAGCTAATCATAGAAATGTAAGGAAAAAATGTAGAAGACCTATGAAAACATGAAGAACAAAAACAAAGGCTTTTCATTTCAAAAAGACATCCTGCCAGCAATATTTAACAGAAGAATATTCGCACAATAAGACTGTGGGAGATACTTAAATACATTACTAGTAATATACCTGACGCAGACATATTTGAGACAAGCTAGACTACCAAATTAGCGATTCCCTACAACAGAAACCCCCAGATATGAAGACAAGAAACATTATGGCAATAGACCGAAGTACCTGGAACAAACATTACACATCAGGCTTACTTACATCTGTATCAAATAGGAGAGATTGGGGAAATATAATATATGTAAAACAGGTCACACGTCCTGACAGCAGCACAAATAAGCAATAAAGAATAAGAGTGGGAGAGCTGCACATTCATGATCCCTTGGTATCAATGTTATTTCATGAGTGTGTAATAATAAAGCCACAAATAAAGCACAACCCCACAGTGTAAAAGAATGTTGGCTAGCTTGTGGCAAACAAAGCAATGGAAATCCTTACACTGCCTCATATTAACAACTATTACTTTTCATGACTAAGCTTCAACTCAGGCATTTGTTCCAGGTGGTATAAACAGCTGACATCTGAGAGGGATAGTGTGAAGCATGGTGCATGAGATATGTACAAGAGGTACCCAAGAACGTAATTCACAGTGGTGTAATGTTTCTACACCTACAGTCTAATTGGGTGCATTTTCCAGTGGTTGAATGAGGGTTAACAGTACTTACCTTGCTTTCAGCAGTGGCAATTATCTCTGAAAGACTGCTTGCCTTTCAGGTTTTCATCTTACATTTGTCAACCACCCCCTGCACATACTGCAGCTCTCCAAAGTCAGTTGCTTAGTATTATACGGATACATGCATTGGTCATAGCTCATTCACTGAATCAACTTTATGTGTGTACTTCGGTCAACCTTGGATGCATAAAGAAAGGTTTTCAATATAAAGGCTGCACTAGATGTCAGGAATGTTGCTGATGATCATGAAAATTACTTGATCTGGTCTGCAACCTATCTACAATAAGGCTAAATATCTCCTGACCTCATTCTCTTATTCACTTCTTTAATCTAAAGTTCAAAAGGTAAAACCCACCACAAAGCAACGTCCACAATTCTACGGTACTTGGATCTGGTCACGTTATCTATAGTTCTGTAGAAGATAATGAGGTCTATAAGAGAGAGCACGTTTAATGAACTAGTCATATTCATCCTGTGAGGAAATCCATCCCGGCCCCCAAAACATACCTGCACAACAGGACGAGGGTACCCCCTCCGACGACCGGAGGCAGGACGTGACCCAGAATCAAAATAAGTATCCCATCCACTTCCAGGAAATAACCCCTCCTGTTATGTGTCATCACAGGACGAGACGGGTTGGTTGAACCCTACACCTGGAAGCGGAGCTAACCCTGGAAAGACACTCGTGGAGAGAGAGAAAACCGACGATCCAGAGATAACTAGGAGAGACCCGGAATTGTGGAAAGAAGACGAAGACAACTCGACAGAAGCTTATGTCCCGAGAAATCCAGTGGAGGGAACGCGAGAGGAAGGCGGAGCAGAGGAAGAATCCGAGAGCTGGAGCAAGAAGTGGTGGTGTCCACCGGAGGATGCGGAAGTGCGGCCGCAACTCAGGAGAGTGGGGGCGGAAAGGGTGAGTGCTGACGGGACGGGTGAGTAGCTGTTTAGGAAACGACCACGTCGGCAAGGTGGGGAGCATGAAAAGGCTAGCTCCTGGCACTGTTTTTGTCTGTCCTCACTAGACACATCCTGAGAAAACCCTCACACCACTGATCCAGGACACATAGTAACCGCCGATAGGCTGTTAAATATAGCTGGTGCTTACCCCGACCTGTAAAGAGAACTTGCGAACTACGCTGGAGAAACCCGTGGAAGAAGCATTCCACAAATATTTGTTCTTCCAATTATTTTTTGTTAACTCCCCCCACTTCATTACCTTGGTGCACCAAACGGGTGAGGTGAAGAGATGGTTTCCTTTTTTCCCAGTTACTGTCTGCTCCTTTGTTTTGCTCATTTCGAAGCCTCTGGGGAAAGCATCCAACCAGGAGAAGGTGAGAAGAAGGAACTAGGGTACTGGAAGGAAGAGGAAGAACCGAGATACACCAAGAGGTTCCTTATAAGCAGGCTGTGAAATCTGAGAGACCAAATAAAATACCACCATTAAGACATATATCCAGCATCCGCATCTGTTTATCTGGCCTGCCCCCCCACAGGTGGTATCAGAAGTGGGATCCGGAGACATGGAGGCCGTGATAACCCAGATGGCAGAGAGCCAACGGAACTTGGAAAAGGTCATAGAGAAGTTCTTACCGGAGGCCGAAGAGAACCGAGAAAAGCTATAACAGGCATTGACTGGTCAAAGCCAGACACAAGAAAAAGCCATGGGAAAGCTAGCTGAGGCCATAGGGCAACAGAGGGGGTCATACCTCTCTACCCTCCGTTGTCATGCAGAGGTATGTGAGCGGTGAAGATCCTGACTACTTTTTCAACAATTTCGAACAAATGGCATTGGTGGCAGCCTGTCCCGCGAACAAATGGGGTAAATACTTGGGTCCGTTATTATCAGGAGACCTACAGGCAGCATATCAGATGGCAAATATGCAAGGAGTGACCCCATATGCAGACATTAAACAGTGTATATTGGAATGATTGGGTATTGACTACGAGACATATAGGATACGACTGCGACAGTTTAAAGAGGGGCCTCAAGAGACACCCAGAGCTTTGTATTTGCAAGACGTTTTATTTAATGCTTTTAACGTGGTTTTAAAGGGCTTTGAAGATAAAGCGTGTATTTCTTTTTAAACTAAAGTTCTCTCAGCAGCAGGGGCACACTCTTCTTACCTGTGCGCTGTGTTCCCGAGCAGGCTGTCATTGTGGTGCTGGGCTCGGAAGCGGCCATCTTGGGGGGATCGAAGGGTGACAGACTAGTTGTCTGGACGCCTGCCTATTTAGGGCAACGCTTGGCCATGGACTCAAGGGATATTTTACCTACTGGGTCCTGCTTAAACTGTAAGATGACGCTCCCCAAGATTCTGCATCAACAGGTTAAGACTAAGAAGGTCCTCGATCTACGGGCCGGCTTTATGGCTAAGACGATTAGTTGTATTTTGATTAATGCCAGGTCATTAGTAAAACACAGTATTGAATGCGCTAACTTGATGGAAGATAATGGGATAAAATTAGCATTCATTACGGAAACATGGACGGACGAAGCGTCCGGACCGGACCTAGTCAAAGCCACCCCACCCGGGTTCCAGTGTGAGGTTCTGAACAGGCCAATTAGGAAAGGAGGGGGGCTGGCTATCCTCTATCATAATTCTATTCAGGGGACTTTCAAACCTGTAAACTTGCCCACATGTGAAGCCCTCTGCTTTAACCTTAATTTAACACATCACCACTCTTTTAAGGGCACTCTACTATATAGGCCTCCAGGAGCCAGACTTTATTTTTTCCCTTCCCTGGGAAAGAAGAAGCCCTACTGGGCGATTCTTACACTATTCTTGGAGACTTTAATTTCCACTTGGAACTCGCTAATGACCTGGAGACAGCTCGGTTAATGGATTTGATGGAAGCCGCAGAGCTCACACAGCATGTTAAAGGACCCTCTCACCAAGCGGGCCACACCTTGGATGGTGTTTTTTCCAATTTTCCAGGTCTGTCCTTTGTGGGCCTACTGCCTCAGGCCTGGTCGGATCATGCCACGGCGCTGTTTAATCTTAATCTGAAGAGTCAAAAGACTAAAGGTAGAGATTCAAGAGAACAGATTAAAATTAGAGCATGGAATATGGTGGAGGCAGGGAGCCTGCATAATGCACTGACCTCTTCAGCAGCCCACATATCGTTTGGAATGAAGAAGCAGTAGCCTCATATACGAGATGGCCCTCGCAGGCTTGTGAAGAACTAGCCCCACATAAATTTATCACGCCTAAAAGATTTCTTCCTTCGGCCCCCTGTTATTCAGAGGAGTTAAAACGGCAAAAATGTACGTGCAAACGTCTGGAGCGTAATTGGAGGAAAGGGTATCTTGATAATGAGAAGGTGTTATACAAAACTAGTTTGCATATTTATAAGCAAATGGTACGGTTGGCCAAACAGAAATACTATGCAGTCCAAATAGAGTCGGCCAAGAACTCCTCTAGAGAGCTCTTTCATACGGTCTCCAAGTTGGCCACCCTTAGGCCATCTACTATCCAGTCCAGCCCGGAGCTTTGCGAAGAGATGGCTTCGTTCTTTCAAACAAAGGTTACTAATATCTTCTCAAGCCTTTGTGATCCAATAGACGATGTCTCGTCGGAAGGTACGGATTCTGTAGATTCAGAACCGCCGGAAGGAACTATGCAGGTGTTTAATTCACCCACTGTGCAAGACACGTTGGAGCTTTTAACAGGTTCTAAATCTGGATCACCTCTAGACCCTTGCCCTCTGAAAATTATTAAAATGGTCCCGGTCCCTATTGCTCGATATCTTACCCCCATTTTTAACGGTATGTTCGATGGTGGCCAGTTTCCTAAACAATGGAAGACGGCCTCCATACTACCTCTTTTAAAAAAGCCCAGCCTTGACCCTCAGGATCCGAATAACTTTCGGCCTATTTCCCGCCTGCCTCTTCCCGCCAAGATGGTAGAAAAGGCAATGAATAGACAACTTAGTGCCTTCCTTAAGAAAACTCATAAGCTCGATCCCTCCCAATATGGCTTCAGGGAAGGACACAGCACTGAGTCTGCCTTGATTAAAGCCACGGAGGAAATTAGAGCAGCAGTGGACCAGGGAGGTAGGGCAGCCCTGATCCTGTTAGATCTCTCAGCCGCATTTGATAC
This sequence comes from Triturus cristatus, assembly GCF_964204655.1. Taxonomy (NCBI): domain Eukaryota; kingdom Metazoa; phylum Chordata; class Amphibia; order Caudata; family Salamandridae; genus Triturus; species Triturus cristatus. Next base: position 503,261,539 of record NC_140585.1, read on the forward strand.
GGTCCATCATGGGCTTTTGATGGACCGTTTAAGGAAATGCGGGGTTCAGGGCAAAGCTTGGGAGTTGCTTAACTCATTTCTCTCTGACAGAAGCCAGATAGTTGCATTTGGCAAATTTCACTCAAAATCCTTTTCATTACCTTGTGGGGTCCCGCAGGGGTCGTCTCTAAGCCCGACCCTCTTCAATGTTTATGTCGCTACCCTGGCTCCAGTTATAAGTGGCTACAGGTTTAGGATTACCTCGTACGCAGACGATACACAAATTGTGGTATCACTACTACCTGGCAAGGAAACTGGATTGGATACGCGTTTCCAGTCATGCATGGCAGAAGTAGGACGTTGGATGGCAAGCAATTGCCTAAGGTTGAACTCGGATAAAACCGAGGTGATGTTGTTTGGAAACAACCCTAACTTTTGGACTCCCTCTTGTTGGCCGTCTTCACTGGGGTCTCTCCCTACCCCAGCTGAGTAAGTCAAAAACTTGGGTATACTGTTAGATGTAAAATTATCTATGGGTTCCCAGGTCAAGGCGGTAGTTTCCAAAACAGGTTACATCTTAAGAACATTGAAAAAAAATCCTGAATTTGCTGCCGCTAGACTGTCGTAGAACCGTGGTCTCGGCCTTGGTTTTATCAAGGCTGGACTACTGCAATAGTCTATACTTAAACATACAGCAAAAACTGTTGCACAAGCTTCAATGCTCCAAAATGCTGCGGCTAGACTTCTTACGAGTACTCCCAAATTTGCCCCTATCTCCAATGTTATAAAAAAACTGTACTGGCTCCCGGTCGGGAAGTGGGTTCGGTTTAAATCTCTATGCCTGGTTTTCAAAGCTCTGCATGGAGAGGGGCCTGACCATCTTAAAAGACAATTTCAATGGTATACTCCACCGCGCTTGCTCCGTTCGTTAGAAGCAAAATTGATCGCAGTCCCTTCTACAAAAAAAGCCCTTTGGGGCGGTCATAGATTCACTTTCGGGGCGGTAAAATCCTGGAATAAATTGCCTTTTCATTTAAGAAATGCCAATAATCTGCTTAGTTTCAGAAAGGATTTGAAGACTTGGCTGTTTGTAAAATAACTCTCCCTGCCATGGCCTTGCCCTTGGAGAAGTAGTCAGCGCCAGGACACCTATCTGGTAACCGCACGCTTTAAAAATCGCCTTAACATAACATAACATAACATAAAGGACATGGCCGACAGGTGGTTGAAACCCATAGCCACAACCAAGGAAGAGATAATGGCCAAAATGTATTTAGAACAGTACTTGTCGTCCCTTCATCTCCCAATACAAAAGTGGGTTCGATAGCATACCCGGCTCACACTAGAGTCAGCTGTGGAGATAGACAGTGCTAACAGCAGACCGCAAGAAATCCAGAAGGGCCGAGAGGAGACACCTTGGAGACCCGGAGGAAGTGGGGGTCATCGTCTTCCTCGACCCTCTATCATGAGGAAACCAGACCCCGTTAGAGTCATACCCAATCTTCCTGTACTTAGACCGCCAACGGCTGGACCACAGTGTGGTGGTATAGGGCATATAGCAAGGTTCTGCCCACAGAAAGAAGAACCTATGGAGATTGGAGTCATAAGAAACTACTACTGTTCCCCTCCAGAGAAGAAAACACCTCCCCACCATTGCCGGCTTTCTGTGAACAGACAACCAGCCACAGTCTTGGTGGACACAGGCTGTCTCCAGAGTGTCCTACGACCCCAAGACCTGAACCAAGGGATAAAACACACTACGGAGACTGTGACCATATAATGTGTACACCGAGACAAAAAACAGTACCCTACCATGGATGTGTCTATCCAACGCAGATCAGAACCAGCGTCAACCCTATGGGTAGGGCTCATCCCACAATTACCAGAACAGTTAATTGTCGGAAACGATTACCCCGACCTGACTGGGTTACTTCGACAAACCCAAGAAGAGGGAGAAAAGTGATGGGACACCGCTCCATTTTCCTAGGATGACAAACCGGAAGGGCCACCTTCAAAAGTTAGAAAAAGCCCGACGCAAAGACGAGAAGAGAAGAAGAATCATATCAGGGATTTTCCTGTCCTAAGAGAGGAAACCCCCTGGGTAACCGACAGGAAATTCCATGCAGCTCAAAGAGAGGATCCTGTTCTGCAAGAGGCCTGGAATATGGCAACAACGCAAGAAGACCCCCTTCAAGTAGGTCCCCAATATTTTGTGAAGAAAGGGTTACTATATAGAAAGGGGGGCCCAACACAACATCCACAGTTATTAGTACCTGGACCCTTTCGTGATAAAGTCCTCTACCTCGCACACAGTGATCTATTGGGTAGGCATTTCAGTAATGAAAAAACCGAGAAGGCCATCTTGGAGAGATTCTACTGGCCAGGGATATACCAGCAGATAAAAACCTACTGCCGTGAATGCTCCATATGCCAGAAGAATAGCCGATATAGGCCTGCCCGTGTACCCCTTCATCTGCTCCCCATCATAGACGAGCCCTTTTGTCGAGTGAGCATGGACATCATAGGTCCCCTGTTACCCTCACTGAGTGGTGTCGTTATGTGTTGGTCTTGGTCGATTGTGCCACCCGAATGTCTCCAATATCGCAAAAGCCATGGTTAATATCTTTTCCAGGGTGGGGTTCCCGAAGGAGATGTTAACCGACCAAGGCACACCATTTGTTTCCAAGCTCATGAGACTGGTATGCTCACAGCTAGGAATCACACAGATACGCACGGCCACATCCCACCCACAAACCGATGGGTTGGTGGAACGATACAACACCACCTTGAAAAGTACTCTAAAAAAACTCCTAGCTCTTGAAACCACGAAACAGGAGGAGATGCTGCCACTAGTTCTGTTCGACATCTGGTGCAAGGTCCAGAAAAGTACAGGCTATTCTCCTTTCGAGTTATTGTACGGCCGACAACCTCGTTCTTTATTGGAGACGGCTCACGAAGCATGGGAGAACAAGAAACACGAAACCAACCTCAAAACCCATTTAGGCCAAATCCGGGCTATCGTCCGAAATAACATGGAAGAGGCACAGACCGCACAAAAAGCCCAATACGACAAGAAAGCCAAGGAGAGATCTTTCAACGTGGGTGATCCCGTACTGCTGATAATGGCATTGTCCGATCATAAGCTGTTAGGCCAAAGGCAGGGTCCTTACACAGTACTTGAGAAGGTGACTCCTGACACCTATTGGATCGAGCTACACGCCAACCGGGGAACATCCCAAATAAATCATATAAATCTGCTAATAAAATGGGAGGGTCCTGTTCTTATGTTGGTGGGGGTAACGTTAGGACAAAATCCGATGTTTGACCAATGTATAGATACAGACCTCTCACAACCCTTAAAACAGAACCTAATAGAGAGACTTCACCCTTTGAGGCAGGTGTTTTCCCTATCGTCAGGAAAAATGTCCTTACTGGAGCACTCCATAAAAACCCTTCCAGGGAAAAGAGTATGCCTGAGACCCTTTAGGATACCTGAAGCACGCAGAGAAACCATCAAGGAGGAGGTCCAACAGTTGCTGCACATGGGCATCATAGAACCCTCGGTTAGTGAATGGAGTTCGCCTATTGTCTTGGTGCCCAAACCCGATGGATCGATTTGTTTCTGTATAGACTTCAGGGAAGTCAATAAAATATCAGAATTTGACTGCTATCCATTACTTAGGGTGGACGAGATGATCGAACAAATGGGCAAAGCTAAATACAACAGCACCCTAGATCTGTCTAAGTGGCAAATACTTCTTAGAGAACAAAATAAGGAGATGACAGGCCTTTTCCACCCCTGACAGGCTATACCAATTCACCGCATTGCCTTTAGGTTTGCATGGAGCTCTAGCCACCTTTCAGAGGGCGATGAATATGATTCTCCAGCCACATGAAAGGTACTCTGCTGCCTATATAGATGACATCATCATTTAAAGTGACACGTGGGACCAACACTCAGACCTGTGCGGTGATACAGGCCTTAGGGGCTCATGAGCTGAAGATCAACCCCGCTAAAAGTCACCTGGCAGCCTAAACTGTCCGTTACCTGGGGTACCGGTTAGGGGGAAGGGGTCATCAAACCCCAAAGCAACAAGGTAGCGGCTACTTCCCAGATTCCCTTTCCCAAACCAAAGCGTGATCTCCGAGCCTTCTTGGGTTTTCTGGGTTATTACTGTCGGTTCATTCTGAATGTTTCCCAAACAGCCGCCCCTCTGACGGATTGGTTACAGAAGAACATAAAAACAGAAGCAGTATTACGGCATCCCTCTCTTGATCTACTTCAAGCCTTTAATTCCCTAAAAACGTCCCTGACTTCCGAAACCGTACTATCCCGTCCTGACTATTCACGACCATTCATACTACAAAACGACGCCTCAGAGGAGAAGAAAAAACCCATTGTGTATATAAGTCGTAAACTTTTCCCCAGAGAGAAAAACTATGCAGTCATAGAGAAGGAAGCACTTGCCATTAAATGGGCTTTCGAAACCTTACGGTACTATTTGGAGGGACGGGAATTTGTACTGTTCACTGATCATGCCCCCCTAGAATGGTTGGTCTGGAACAAGGTAAATAACAAGAGGGTGCTAAGATGGTTCCTAGCCCTACAGCCATATCACTTTCTCACCCAACATCGAAAAGGGACAGACCAAGTCAATGTGGATTTTCTATCCAGATATCCACAGGAAAACAATACCACTAGAAAGACAGCTAGGGAAGGGGGATGTGAGGAAATCCATCACAGCCACCAAAACATACCTGCACAACCGGACGAGGGTCCGTGCTCCGACGACCGGAGGCAGGACATGACCCGGAATCAAAATAAGGATCCCATCCACTTCTGGGAAATAACCCTATCCCGTCATGTGTCATCACAGGACGGGACGGGTTAGTTGAACCCTACACCTGGAGGCGGAGCTAACCCCAGAAAGACTCTCGTGGAGAGAGAGAAAACGGACAACCCAGAGATAACGAGGAGAGACCCAGAATTGTGGAAAGGAGACGGAGACAACTCGACAGAAGCTGAAGTACCGAGAAATCCAGAGGAAGGAACACGAGAGGAAGGCGGAGCAGAGGAAGAATCAGAGAGCTGGAGCGAGGGGTGGTGGTGTCCACCAGAGGATGCAGAACTGCGGTCACAACTCGGAAGAGTTGCGGCGGAGCAGGTGAGTGCTGACGGGACGGGTGGGTAGATGTTTAGGAAACGAGCACGTCAGGAAGGTGGGGAGCACGAAAAACTAGCACCTGGCACTGTTTTTGTCTGTCCTCACTAGACACATCCTGAGAAAACCCTCATATCACTGATCCAGGACACATAGTGGGCAATTAAAGACGAGGCATTGGACGAAACCGCCAATAAGTTGTTAGATGTAGTTGGTGTTTACCCCGAAAGAGAATTTGCGAACTATGTTGGAGGAATCCGTGGTTGAAGCATACCACAAATATTTGTTCTTTCTGTTTTTTGTTAACCCCCCCACCCCTTCTTTCCTTTGTGCACCGAACGGGTGAGGTGAAAGGATTGCGTCTGTTGCTTTTTTGCCATTTATTGACTGCATCTTTGTTTTCCTTATTTCCGGGCTTCTGGGGAAAGCATCCAACCAGGAGACGCTGAGAAGAAGGAAGAAGGATACTGGAAGGAAGAGGAAGAATAGAGATACACAGAGATGTCACTTATAACCAGGCTGTGAAATTTGAGACACCAAATAAAATATCGCCATCAAGAAATATATCCAGCCTCTGCGTCTGTTTAACCGGCCTGCCCTCCCACACATCCTTTATCAGTATGTGCTGCCTCCCAGTTTGTCTCTACAAAAAGTGTTATTCTTTGTAGCCGGTGTCTGGCTGCTACAAGCTTAAAGACCTGCTTATTGTCATTAGCACTAACAACCAAATCGTTTTCGTTTTTTATTTTATTTAGGATAAACAAAATCTTACCTTTAGTGTCAGAACAAAGAGTAGAAAGCAGCAGTTACTTACTAGTAGTCTTTGTTGTGCATGGTAAGGATCTTCAATAAAGTCATAATATTAGAGTACGGGGTAGCCGGGAACAATTTATGTATCTCAACGAGGGTGAAGAGCCCACTGTCTCCAAACAGAGAAAAGCACCATCATAAGTCTATCAAATGGAAGCCTGTCTGAATTTTCAGACAGTTAAAACCCCTTTCCCAAAACTTGCAGCATAAGTCACACAAACTTCTGCCTATCAATTCGAAGGAATAAAGAATAAAGCAACCTGATAAGATTTAAAATTAGGAAAGTTGAAAGCACCCTCTCCAGGAGATTCCAAATTTTCTATAGTTTTTGTAAAGCGGGTAGCCACCCAAACCATCAGTTGGAATCTCAAGATATCGCACAAACTCAGTTCTTTTTTGAGGATATCTTAAGTTGAATATAGAATAACCTCTTCATTTTGATCCTGTAGGGCAGAGAGAGCAAGCTCACGGAGGAGGGAGGGTCGTTTTTTACTTCAATGAAGATCCTAATAATTAAAAAATGAATAAAAGTCAGTTGATATACTTCCATTCAATTGAAGAGCCTGCAAAGGCACTTCTAGTGGATTATCCAATGAAACAACAAAAAGGGAGATCCTAATGTTTGTGGAGACTCGTCAGGTGGCATCGACTTTCCATTCTGTTCTTAGGAAATATGTCTGGCCTCTGAAGATTCCTGATCTACTCTATAGCACCCCAATAAGTGGCCTAAAGCGGATATATTGTCTTATATTTTATAGATGTATTAGGTAATTAATGTAGTATAAATTGCGTTCTTCATGGAGTCTGGTCTATCTGCATTTAGCATAATTTAAATATGTAGACATAAATAAAACATTGCTTTGTATTTTCGTTGCCCTTTGTACGTGTTGATGTCTGCGTTTCTCATGAGTTGTATAATTAATTTGAAGAACGTGCATTTGGGCATTGTATCACGTTTTCCAAAGTGCTATTTTATACATAATACTTATACCTCAACAGTGTTTTTAGGTAATTTATTCTGTTTTTGGTATATCATTTTAATAGTACAATGTTTTAATCAGAGTATACGCAAATAACTACTGAGTCTATCCGAGTAGCAAACGAAAGGTAATCCCAGATGTCCTAGTTCAAGGTTTAGCTTTGTGTTTACAGCTGCAATGTTGGTAACGCATTCACTGGTCCCTAGTGCAAATTAGAAAACAGATAATAAAAATGTGTAAAACGTGTTTAAAAAACAGGAAACTGCAATTTTATTAACTGTTATTTTCAAAACCAGTTAGTAATTTACTTCAGTTTGCCCAAAGAATACAATTTCCAAATCACTTACTGCAGAAAAACTTGACCCCGCAGGATGACTGCCTGAAGCGGTTTAAGTCATTGAACAGGTCAACTTTAACCACAACGCTGATCTCTCCACGAATCCCTGTGTTAATAAAGGACAATCAGAGGAGAAGGTTTATCTCAACTAAATTGCCAGAAAGCTAAATACAAATTACTTTGTACAAAATCTCACAAAACAGTGGCATTTCATTTTAATAGCACTTTTATGGTACGTAAAACTGGTAATTAATTCAGAATTTACAACATAAATTATGATGCTAAGTACAAAGCAATGGGAGCATCTTTACTCCAAGTAGTGCACAGGCCTTCGAGATCCACGCTGCACACAACCAGAGAACTTTTTATCACTTATTACATTACCATGTATTAGCTATAGTATGTGTCCCGGTTAAAAGACTCCTTCACAAAAATAAAACATAAAAACTGACACAGTGAGGGAGTAGGTAATATAACAGAAAAGCAGATCATTAGACATGAAAAAAATACTTGAATTGCATAATACCTCCATGTAAACGTAATCCCTACTTGCTTTACCGCAGATAGTTCAGGAAAACAACATTTTTAAATCATACAATAATTTGGTAGAGTCTAATCAATCATCTGAGTCACGAGTCAATAAGTAAGCAAGCATACACTTGCAAACATTGTTCCCTTTAATGGTGTGACCCATCCTAACCGACCCTTAGACTTCCAGCATTGTTTAGATATCCCCCGGGGACGGGGGTCTCTCCTGTCAATCGTCAGGTACAGCGGAGGGCTCCCAGATGTCTCTCCATGCCCCCAGCACTACCTGTGTTGCTGGAGGCAGGTCTGCCAGAATCGGTTCCCTGTATAAGAAGTGTAAAAGTGGGGTGACATGCATCGCTGAACCTTTGGAAGCATAGGTTGAATCCTGAAATTGAACAAACCATTTTTCATTTAGGATGACCAGTTGGGCTGCTCTGTAATTGCACTGGATGTCCAGAGTTGCCATTGCTCCATCATATGTAGATTTAAAACATTTGCTCAACGCAATGCAGGAAGGGAGGTGGGCTTTTGGGTCCAAAGTAAGCACCTAATTAATGAGTTAAAGCCAGTAAAATGCTTCTCGTGATCACATATGGTTCGTTTTGGAGTTAATATAGTAAACGTGTGGGGGCTACCATCTTGAAGATAGTCAAACGGCCCAGAAAGGAGAGAGGATGATCAGCCCAAAAACGGAAATCTTTCATGATGTCAAGCTGCTGATTCGAGTGCTAAGGTCACTGAAGGCCCTCTATTATATATACCTCCAAGTAGATGAACCCCTCAGTGACGACTTGCATGTCCACAGCTCAAGGCATAAGAGGGGGGACTGCCACCAATCGGGTATAGTGACGATTTGGTGAGCAATTTCAAGAATTGCACTAATCACGTTTCAGATTCAATAGGGTCTTCTGAAAAAAAAAGGACATGGACCATGCATAGTTAAATTCTATTTTCAAACCGGGGGGCCCACTTGAACCCTTTTTATGTGGGCGTCAATCCTCACCTGCTCCACCAAAGGTTCAATGACCAGAGTAAAGAGCAGGGGCAGCAGTGGGCAACCCTGTCTCGGATCCCTTTGGATCGACAAAGGCTCAGACACTGCTCCCCCGTACCTTTGCAGTTAGTGCTGTCTATAACAATCGGACACAAGCAATGTATCGGGGTCCAAGGTGAATTTTGGCTATCACAGAGAAGAGGTAGTCCCATCACACCGAGTCTAAAGCTTTGCAGAGGTTTAAGAGGATTACTGTGTGTTCTTCGAGAAGCCTACTCGCTAAGGACAGAGAGTTGGGAACTCAACGGATGATGTGTCTAGTTGCCTGTTTCGGCATAAAGCCTGACTAGTTAGAGCAGATCAAAGAGCTCACCACTTTCAGCATCCTGTTCTGCATAATGTTAACCCATATTTTAACTTCTATATTGAGAAGTGAGAAAGGGCAGTTGGACTCATACCCTTAGGGGGGTTAATAATGTTTTGGAATAACTATGTCCGCAGACCGCATGTCCGCCGGTAGCAGCAGTTTCCAGGGCCTCCCGGAAAATGGCCTGCAAATGCGGCTCCAGGTGCAACCACTCAGCCTTGAAGAACTCTGCCTGAAATCCATCCAGTCCAGGGGTTTTGACAGATTGCGGCTGAGCCAAGGTCTCCCAAATTTCTTCCAGGGTGGTTCTACCCTCAAGAGACTTCCTTCTCTTCACTGGACAGTGTAGGAGTTGGGAGATCAGCCAATACAGGAGTGCAAGTCACCTAGTGCAGAAACGTCAGAACAAGCTTAATAGTTTGGTTTAATAGGCCTCGAAGCCACGGTCAATAGGGAGATTTCCACTGACCTCACTGTCTCCGCAATCGCTGATGTAAGCAATGGGGTCTCTCTCCATTTGAGTTGAACTAAGCCTGTATAGTGTCTTGCTAGCCTTGTCTCCCTAATGGTAAATTCAACTCTTGTAGCGTGGACCAAATTGAATGAGATTCCTGAAGCATGGTCTGTTCGACTGAGTGGAACGAGTCGCGGAGGATGGTGATTGCAGCTTTAGCTTCCGTCATCACACGCTGCTCACTACTCTTCTCTTTCCCTCCTTTCTGCTGCTGTTTTCCTTGGAAGAGTCTCACCAATTTACTCTCCCTGCAATATGGAGCTTCTTTTCAGACAGGCTATCACTCTCTTCTCCACTCCTCCAACTTTTCGCCATCTAGCCCAAGACAGTTTGAATTCCACTAACTGTAACCTAGCTACATATCCGGCAATAATCTCTGGTCTTCTCTCACGATCTTTAGATTTTAATATTGTAGGAAGCTGGTTCTGTATAGGCTATACCAAAGTAAGGTATAGTGTGTACAGAGCCCAGTGGATCCTCAAAGATAGGCAGAAGCTAAAGTAGATAATACCTTACTATCGATTTGTGGTAGTGTGGGTAAGCAGTAAGGCCTTATAAGAGGGTAGTGTTATGCATTTATTGAGCACACACAGGCAAGACATTATGTCACACACTGAAGTATTGAACTCAGACCAATTTTGTTGTATAAAAATATAAGTTAGTTGTACATAGGATTGGTGCAGGTAAGTGAAAATACTTTTCAAGAATAACACAGTTGAATACAGTTGAAATGCAGTAGCATGCAACTTGTTTGTTTACAGGTAAGTTACCAGTAAAAATAACTTTTCAGTTATATTGCAATTGCTTTACAGTTACTATTACTGATAATGCAATTTGCTATCACAACACACTTGTATGCTTTTTCATAGAACTTCCAACTCCACACACATAACTTTCTACAGAAAAGCAGTCAATGCAGTACTATGGGAAGAAATGAAGTTATCGGTTTCGAAGTAAGAACTTTGTTCAGGGAGCTGGGTTTTGGGGGTTAGACCAAGGGATCCCCCACAGGCAAGGATGCCCTCTCAAAGCACCCTTAGTGGCACTAGGGCAGCCAGGTGCAGATTGCTGAGGCTTGTGGCGTTGGATTCTTCTTACCGGCTCCAGTCGCGGTTGGGGGGGTATCCTCTAGAAAGGGGCTGCAGGCGTCGGCTGAAGACTTGAGACTTGAGGTAGGTCAGGGATCGCCAGGTCAGATCACCAAGGAGACCTCCTTGTGGTGTTGGGTCACTTAAACTCAGGCAGTGGGTGTCGGGTGTAGAGTGGAGCAGACTCACGGATTTGGCCGGAGCCAGAGTCTGTTGGTGAGCAAATTCCTCACTCACAGGAGACAAAGTCTGGTTTGGTAAGGCTGGGCAGGTCCTCCGGGTTCTGTGGTGCTGCTGGCTGCAGGACACACTGGGATTTCATTGGAGAATGTCGAGGTCGGGACAGACCGGTAGGGCTGGAGCCAAGTCAGTAGGTGTTCTTCTCCTCTTCTTCTTTTAGCACGGCTTCTTCGGTCCTTCTTCTTCTATCTACTTGACTGAGGAGGCAAGGTTCAGGGTTGCCCCTAAATACTAAATTTAGGGGTGTTACAGGTAGGTACAGGTCGGGACCAATGGGTCCTTTCATTGGGGTGGATAAACCCCCTATTATGCCACCCTCCAGTGGTAGGGGGCATAAGCTCTGGTTGGCTGGGTCCCCACACCTTCAAGATGGCTGGGACTGAGAGTTATGCTTCACCTCACCTCCCCCACCTGAGGGGTGGGGTTAGCAAAGGTGTGCACACCTCTCCTCCTAATTTGGTTTTCCTACTGATTCTCCAGCCCTAAGTGGGGGTCAGAACCGGTGGGGGCCAGTTGCTGGGAGCAGCAAATGGCTGGGGCAGCTTAGAAGGCGAAGGTTTCCCTTCGTGGACCCTGTCCATCCTGGGGGAGGGGGCCTGGCACTCGACCCAGGATGTGCTTTGTTTCAGGGCCTGAGAGTGGCAGGCTTGTTAGATTAGACACGTAAATGTTCTATGCTATGTCATCTTTAAGTTAACATTCACTATGCCATTTTCTTTGCAGGTGCCATTTTAGGCTGTTCGAAACGGATTTTGTCCTTTTCTGAGAAATGGTCTTTGCTAAGTTTCGTTTCTGAAATGATACGTTTTGTCTCAGTAATTAGTAGACTGTTCAGGTCAGCGCATAGCTTTCTCACTAGATAGTGGCCCTCTCCCACCTGTCTGGTGGCGGGCCCAGGGTGAAACGACCTTGGACTGTGCAAGATAAGAGAACTGAAACCTTTTTTTGTATTTCACTGTCCAGCTGCATCTGCATGAAAAATTCCTTTGCGGGCGTGTCTTTGCCCAGCTATGAAATGTACATAACGTATCTCTATGCTTGCTGTTCTTTAGTTCCCTTTGTAACACTCCCAGCGACTATACAGATGGGGCTCCACTCTGAGTGTATATACCTAAATAGTTATTGGTTCATATTCTCCACTGCCTGAGCGACTCTTCATTTGGTACGGAAGGCTGAAAGGTGGTCATTGGTGACCCGGGTAGCCCCAAGCGGGTCACTTCCTTCAGGCTCTCGATCCAGGGGTCCAGAAATATGTCTCGTGGTGGCAGCTGGCGAGCAGCCACTCAACCAGGACACTAGAGTTAGGTCGTTTTTCAGGGGCATTTCTAAGATGCCCTCTGTGAGTGCATTTTTCATTAAATCCTACACTGGCATCAGTGTGGGTTTAATGTGCTGAGAAGTTTGATAATAAACTTTCCAGTTTTCAGTAAAACCATTATAGTGCAGTGGAGTTCGTAATGACAAATTCCCAGACCATATACTCTTTATGGCTTTACTCCACTTACAAAGATTAAGAATGGACTTAGACACTGTAGGGGTACAGGGCTCATGCACCTCTACCCTCACCACTGGTATAGTGAACCCAGCTAGAGGGGTGGCTTACCTATGCCAGGGCAGTGGTTTGTAGGCATGGCACACCTGGATGTGTGCCATGTCAACTTTTCACTTTGTTCTGCACCAAAACACGCAGCCTGCAATGGGTGTGTGGGTGTGTCTGTGTGTGTGTGTGTCTGTCTGTCTGGTCTGTCTGACTAACTGACTGTCTGTGTGTGTAATGGCACAGGGCCTCTGAGGGTGGCACAACAAATGCTACAGCCCTTAGAGGCCATCCCTGGTCACAGTGCCTTTGGTACCTATGGTACATTTTACAAGGGACAGAGAGTTGACAATTGGGTTTTGCAACAAAACAGTTTAGGGAAAGAGCATATGCCCTGGGTACCTGGCTGGAAGGAACTCAGGGCACACTCAGTCAAACTGCATCAACATTAGGCAAAAGGTGGAGGGGTAACTATGCAAAATGGGGCACTTTCCTACTAATATGTGATGAATATGTTATATGCTCTACAAATGCTCAGTCTTCTGAATCCGATGACTGTGTCATCCTTTTAAATTTTTTTATTTTCCAACTTGCTGTTTTTCCTAGCTCTGTACACCCATAAATTCTTTCTTAAAACCCTCGCCCGCTACATTTCCACATGATCTTTTAACATTCTCTGCTGGTTATGTTAGCTGGATTTGGATTCTTCCTCCCCAGTTCCCATATGTATAATTTCCACACACTAGTGAGCATTTCAAAAGCTTTTTCCAACACGCCGCTCAACACCATCACCTTAATATTGCTCATATTGTCTCGATATATGATATACTTTTTTTTATTCTGAACCTTTCGAGTTTATCGCTAGCAGATGGAATGCTTCTTTTAGTCATTAATTTAATGTTCATGCTGGGAAAATAGATATTTTTTGGGGTGGAGACTATCATTCAACAGCACAAACTAGCATAAGATTCTTATTATTAGATTCCAGAATAATGTTTTGTAGGATATAATAAATCTAAATTCTATTTATGGCTAGAGTGTAGAATTCCTATCAGACAAAGTTAAAGATATATTGTTTAAGATCCAAGACTACAAGTCTTATTTTTTATTTTGTCCACAGGACAAGTAGGCCTGTAGCACAGACGCTTTAGCTGACAGTTTACAGTATCAAAATATTCACGGCCGCCACATTATGGAATACTTTACCTCTGGCATTGAGGAGTAGCCAAGATCTGCCCTTTTTCAAAAGGGATCTTAAGACCTACCTGTTCCCAAGAGCAATGTAATACACCTCACCTGATGGTTAGATACGGTCTCAGCGCCAGGATACCCTTTCGGGTGACAGTTGCGCTTAATAAGCATTAAATACATACATACATACATATTAATGGCCCTGGAGGCTGTGTCTGCTGCATCCAAGGCACAGCGTATGGAGGTGTTAGTTATTGTCTTACCCTCTTGAATTAATTCATTGGCCCTATTTTTGTATCTTTCCGGGAGGTGGTGCATTATGGTTTCTAATTCATCATAATGTGCCCTATCGTATCTGGCCAATAGCGCTTGGTTGTTGGCTGCCTGTGACGCAGTGCGCTTTCCTGACGCGCCCAGTAGCTTTGACTCTTTGTCAGGTGGTGGTGCTTCGCCTGACGCCTGGGAATTTGACCTCTTTCGTGCAGTGGAAACCACTAGGGAATCTAGTGGCGCTGGCCCTTTGATATAGGCAGGATCTGTGGGGGCAGCTTTGTACTTTTTCTCTATGCGTGGGTTAATGACCCTGGCCCTGACTGGGTCATTAAAAACCTCTGGTGCATGTTTTACCACCCCCTTGAGCATAGGTAGTATGGAGGTAGACCTATGTGCGGTATCAAATGTGTCGAGGAGGAAATCCTCCTCCACTGGGTCAGTGTGTAACTCTACCCCATGATAATGTGCCGCCCTCTGAAGTAGGTGGTGGAAACCTAATGAGTCTTCCAGTGGAGATGGCCTGGAAGGGTAAAGGTCATCTTGTGGGACGTCTGGAATATCTGGGTTATTGTAGTTGCCCCATGGGTCTGGGGATCCTGTAGGGGTGGGGTCTTGGGGCACATCCCCTGGATCGTGATATGGGTCCCCCTGATCACCATCGTCTGGAGACGGGGTCAGAGAGCGATGAGGTGGGGGTGGAGAAGGCGGAGGTGGAGAGGGTGGAGGAGGCGGAGGAGGTGGGGAAGGTATTCTGAAAGGGGAGGTAGCAGAGTCCTTCCTCTTTGGAGGTGGAGGCGGAGCCGGTTTGTCCAAATGTCTCTTTTTGGAAGAGAGTGCCAAATGTCCAGTTTTTGGATCCTTGGTAAGAGTTTTTTGTAAGGGATTCGGTGTAAACAGTTCCTGTGACAATGTTTGTTCCGTCGGCGTCGAAGTCTTCGGGGCCGATGACTTTTTAGGCTTGTCCGTGCCGTGCTTAGCACTGGGCTTGGGAACCTCCGATTTCTTGGTCGGTGCCGAGGTGGGCTTCGGCGTGGAAGTGTCGGTGCCAAGGGCCTTATGGGGTTTGGTCGGTACCGAAGATGGCGTCGGTACGGAAGCGCTGGGTTTCGACACCGAGGACTTTGGTGCGGAACTCGGTGTCGAGGTAGTGGCCGGTTTCTTTTTCGGTGCTGAAGTGTGTTTCTCGGCACCACTGGAAGGCTGGCTCGAGCCCGAGCCGCCGGAAGGCTTATTTAGCTTCTTCACCGGGCCCGAAGGTGGGGTGTGTGAAGCAGTGTCTCTGGTCTTGCCTAGGCCCGGAGGCGAAGGCATGACCAAAGCCTTTTTGGGTGTCGGCGCGGGTTTGGGGGGGGGGGGTATATTGCTCACGACCCTCTGCGCCGGGGTGATGTCCTCTACATCTGACTCGTCGGCTTCGGAAGCACTGACGAGGTCCTCTTCGGTGCGCTGTTGTCCCGGATCTTCGACGTCGTCTCCGAAGATGTCGACTAGAACGGAGGTCGAGGAGTGTGCCATGTTTCGTCTGGCTCTTCCGGCCCGAATAGTCTTTTTCGATCTGAAAGACTTACAGGCCGGACAGTCTCAAGCCTCGTGTTCAGGGGAGAGGCAGAGGTTGCACACCTCATGAAGATCGGTGTGGGGGAATTTGGACCCACATCGAGGGCACTTCTTGAATGGAGTTCTTTCAATCAGCCGGGACCGGAGCTTGGGTAGGCCCAAAGGCCGCCGTCGACGACTGGAACTGAAAATTTGTCGATGAGAAGGTGATTGAGGAGACCGCGATCTGAACAATACCGCGATGTGAGTGAGGATTCCGCTTCGATCGTTGAACTGGAAATGTTCGGAACTGGAGCGCGAAGATTACATCCGAGCCCGATGGCAGAAAAAAACAATCTGAGGATGGAGCCGAAGCCCATGCGCAATACGATCCAAAGGAGGAGTCACCGACCTCGTGACTTCCAAAGACTTTCCAAGAGGAAAAACATACTGCAAACATCCGGGCCCAACACAAGATGGCGTTCTATGCAAAAGTGTGTAATCTTCAGCTCATATGCCTCGAACAACTATTTCTTTGATATATAAAAAAAACTGATAAATAATATGCTAGACCCTCTTCATTCACTCCGGGAAAAATGGTCAGGGGATGGAATTGAGATGGATGATGAAGAATGGCAAGAGGCCGTTTCCTCACCTAGAGTCGTGGCGATACCAGCGCGACTCCGATTAGTGCAACTTAAAATCCTCCATAGGGTATACGTGACGGGACCCCAGCTGGTGCGGATGGGAAAAGTGGATGGGGGGGAAAGAAGACTGGGATGTGGCCAAGAGGGTACATTTATGCACATTATTTGGGAATGCGACTTTATTCAACCCTACTGGCGTAGGATACATGACACCCTCAACACAGTGCTAACCACCCAGCTTGGTCCTGAGGCCCGTAGATGCCTATTGAATATTTGGGAACCGACAGATTTGAACATTTGTCCTACACAGTGGGTCACTCTGGGGCTTATGCTAGCTAAGAGAAACATCGCACAGTTATGGGGAGTTTCACATCCTCCTACAGCGGATAACTGGAAGAAAGACATGGATTGGTCCATGTATAGGGAGAAGATAGTATATGTGGCTCGGGGTTGCCCTAAAAAGTGGACCCGCATATGGGGTTTGTGGAATTCTTATCATGATGATTTATGTCCACCGCCCCGCGCTGTCAGTTATGATGATCCCCCTAGATCTTCCGGCGATATACTGCAATGACTGATTTTACCTGTTGTCTCCATGATGCTAGATTTATTACTTCCTCTGTACTGAAATTAATAAGCTGATGTATGTTAATAAAAAGATTTACAAAAAAAAACAAAAACTTGGGCATCTGGTCCAATCTGTAGCCAAAGACAGGCTCTGTGCCGAATGCAGAGTCTGCACAGACTTAAATATTTGACATAAATAAGCCCCTGATATGCTAGGGGTCTGGTATAATCAGTACGGTGGCATAATCACAGCCTTGTTAACATCCAAACCCTAACACAGCATAATCCTCTGCATAATCAGGGATGATTTTTTCAAAGCTATGATTTAATGACAATGCTGCTGTAATTTGTCACCTCACTGCATGACACCAAATGAGACAAGTGCATTTGTTTTTAGAAGACAAGGAGATTTCAGAAGCATCTCGTCATTTAGAAAAGTAGACATGTTATCAAATTTCACACCTTTTTGATGGGTTCACTTACAAGTTTGCATAAATGATTCTAGCTTAAAAATACACCACTGCAGCTTGTGCAAAAGTTAAGTTTCCCGAGTACTAGAACTGTAATGTTCTAGAGTTATGCTCTAGACAAATGACTTAGATCCCAGCATTTCAATTCCCCTAATCATCCCTACTCTCTGGGATTAAATAATACCTCACTTCTAGGTGCACTATTTCAAAATAAAAGTTGACTCTGTATGTACTTCAATGAAGCTTGGCTAAATAATACATTTGGATTCTAAGGTGTCTTGCGATAAATGACTTCAGTTAGTGATCTAACTTTCAGTACAAGGATATACTGTGTAAGATCTGCCTGCTAGATAATATAAAGAAGGAAAAAAAATACCGTGTATTGTGTCATAGATTGGGAACCATCCTGAGATAACAGTAGCTGCCTCGCTGTAGAGCAGTGGATCAATATCGATGTACACTTTGCCAATGGCATCATTAGCACTGTAGGTGTCATGGTCAAGGACTGTGATCTGCAAAGGCTCATCTTGCAAGTCTTCATCATCCACCTAGAACAAAAGAGACCAGCTTTAACAGGTTAGTATTTCTAGTCTGGAACAAGGTTTTTAACAAAAAAATCTCTGACAATGAAAAATGATACAGTTCAACTGACAAAAAACAAAGGGATCCACCCTTATGGGAAAGTATAGAAGTGTTCCTCCAGACTACGTGTGTCTCCTACAATGGTGGAAAGCACAAAGCTTTGTTTAAATACCCCTCACCCACCAAATGGACCCTTGGTGGCATGCTTTATCATCGGGGTCTTCCCGCCCCTCTGCGGGACGGGGCGTGCTACGACCACGTGGGAGCATTGGTTATGAAAAAAAATACTGTGTGTGGTGTAGGAGTGTGAGTGGAAGGGTCAGAAGTGAGTAAATGGAGAAAAATTAAAAAATACCTAGCTTAGTGAAAAAAATAATTTTAATGTTCCTTTGAGCTGATATCGTTAAAAGTAGGGAATGAGATGGAGATACTATGCTTTAATGAGCAGTGTCTCCTGTGTCGACATGTTTCGAAGCCCTTCCCTGGCTTCTCATCAGGACCTAGAAGAGATCCCTTCTACAATCAAATCAAATCAACTGTGTATTTACATATAATCCTAACTAAAGGGTGCACATAAATTTAACATGCACAGTATACTATACCCCAGTAGGTATATTGCTGAATATGAAATTGGAAGCTCACATTTTTCGATGGCTAAAGCAACTATGAGGGCCCTTTTATAGCCCGATCCGGAACTCTGAATACTGATGCGTTTCCACAAATAAGAGTTGGAGGATACATGAACTTCTTGGTATATGAACATAGGAACCACTACTAGCGCACAGGAATAAACATACCCTGGAAATTGTTTTTGGGCTTCCAACTATTAATACGCTCTGGACATCTGTTAAATACGTTGAATCTTGCAACCAGATACACTCAGGACCTACGAGAAAAGTATTTGAGACAACTAATGAGCTTGATCTCCGGAACTACAGTTGGTCAAACAGGTTGAAAATTCTTTGGGAAATATATAAAAAACACAGTTGGGATTCATGTTATAGTCGTGTCCTTCACAGTCTATGAAGGAGCAGGACTGGCCGTTATTACGAGCACCAAATATTTTCTAGAAAGCCTTGAGTAAGTCACTGGATGTGACGAAACACGTGTCCGCTGTTCTTGTGCATCTTGATCAAGACTGTGTACCATTGAATTCTATGTACAATATCTCCCCACTTGTATGATTCTGAAAACAGGGGTGTATACAGTCTTGACTGAAATTGTCATGTTTTAAGATATCTGCACAAATGAAAGAAAATAACTTTTTTTGTACAAACTCATCTCTGTTCTTTGACAATATATTTTTGTGAAATCAACTTATTAAGGTTCCATATTTGAAGGAATTTAACATTTAGAGTGCCGGGGTATAACTGTGTTATAATATATTGCTGAATGGGTTCTGGAAGAATAAATACAGAGTTAAAATAACATAACACATCCAAACTGCACCATATGTGGTGTTGACCTGTAAAGAACAGTTCTAAATTTCTGTGATATATTTTTCTTATCTTTATCCATTGTAATTGATAATCAGTGGTGTGTTATGCCGGCGAGATGGGACAATACAAAAACATACACACACAAAACATAAAACACACATTCTCTATCTATGGACCGCGTGGTATGCATATCCATATGATAAGTATAACTGAGAGTATCTCTTAAATATATCTCTCCTTCAAAAAAACAGTTTAGTGACAGATAAAGAAGCCTCCACAGTTTAGGCTGTTACTCTTATGTCGCCCAGATAATGCCCGATGAGCCTTCAAAACGGGAGGGAAGGGCTACCTATAGTCACACACTGTTAAAAGAAATTGAAAAAGAAAAAAACTGTTTGTTTTGAGATCCTTCCTAATTGAGCTGCGTTTCACTGTTGCAAATCGGCTGTGCTGTACTTACAATATCAAGGTTACCGCCTCACCAGGACACTGCCTCGTCGCGGCTCCGTGGAACATTGAGCCAATGTGGCAATGTCCTTAAACACTGAGCATAATTGGCAGCTTTGCCGCCAAAAAACTGCACTAGACCGTCAGAAAATCCAAGATGGTGACCTAGAATGGCACCACCGGCTGAATGTGTTTGTTCCTCGCTTCATGTTGCTCAAGGGTGCCTGTTGTATAGCCCTGGGATGGAAAAAGACTAGTGCGCTAACTAAAAGGACACTACCTCTTCCTAACTCTTTAAACTATCTGGTCGTAAAATGTGGACCAGTCGGAAAATGAAAAAAATAATAATATTAAAAATAATAATAATATTAAAAATAAAGTAAACTAGGTCTGGGCAAGTATTTACTAATGGTACATATAATCACGTTTATGGTAGACAGTGTACCAAGGGAGTGTGCAGCCAGACATGCAGGTTACTCCGAAGTATTTTTTTCATGTTTCATAATATGCACGACAAAAAGATGTTCAAAAGATTTTTATGTAGAGGACATATAGTGGTAATGACACCTCTCTACAGAAGGGTGAGCTCAAGATGGCAAAAGTCAATGTGAGTGGGAAAACGTGTGGCAGGACATTAAATTCCACAGGGTAGTGTACAGGCCACATTATTTCAAGGGTGTTTTTTTGCTGGCCCCAAGTGTTTAATAGAAGGTTGGCTAACATAAGGGTTCTGCCCAGTCGTTTCAAGAGTTTCTATGCAGTGTATTTGCAGTAGTTTTCTCTTCCCAGAGATAGTGACAAAAGTCACGGGGAGATACAAATCAGCTAAATTGTACCCAGGGGATGTCGTCTTTCAGACCTGTAATGTGTGTCCCCAAGCGGAACACTTCTCGAGAAGACCATTTTCACTGTTCAGTGTAGTTCTTCCATTGTGTGTTGGGTTGTCAAGTAGTGGATAGCCATTTTCGTAGTGCTTCTTTTGCAACGTACGTTGCTCCTGTGCTCTCCTATGCATGTCTTGACATGTCTAGTTGTCATTCTGACATATTCCATTCTGCATGGGCAACTGATGATATGAACCACATTCCTGCTGTTGCAGTTCGTAAATCTCCTCTGCTCCCATTCCGTACCATTCCTGAATTTTATAGTTTTGCTTTTCTTCGTCAGGTGGCAAGTGCTGCAATTACCACAAGGATAATGGCCCTTCACTGGGGGGTAGGCGGGTATTTTCTGCCTCAATTGCTAAGGTGTGTTGTGGTCTTGTGTGGAAGCAACTTTTTATCGTGCATATTGTGAAACATGAAAAAAACACTTTGGGGTAACCTGCATGTCTGGCTGCACACTCCCTTGGTACAATATCTACCATAAACGCGATTACATGTACAATTAGTAAATACTTGCCCAGACCTGGTTTACTTTATTTTTAATATTATTTTTTTTTTTTCCATTATCCGGCTGGTCCACATTTTATGCTCAGACAGTTTAAAGAGTTAGGAAGAAGTAGTGTCCTTTAAGTGAGCGCACTAGTCTTTTTCGCTCCTAGGGCTATACAATAGGCACCCTTCAGCAACAGGCAGTGAGGAGCAAACACCCTCGAGCAACAGGAAGTGAGGAACAAACACATTCAGCCGGAAGTCCCATTCTAGGTCACCAGCTTGGATTTTCTGACAGTGTAGTGTTTGTACCAATTAGTGCAGTTTTTTGGCGGCAAAACTACCAATTATGCTCACTATTTAAGGATACTGCCCACACCGGCTGAATGTTCCATGGAGCCGCAGCGAGACAGTGTCCTGGTGAGGAGGTAACCTTGATATTGTAAGTACGGCACAGCCGATTTGCAACAGTGAAATGCAGCTCAATTAAGAAGGATCTCAAAACCAACAGCATTTCTTTTTCTTTTTCAATTTCTTTTAACAGTGTGTGACTATAGGTAGCCCTTCCCTACTGTTTTGAAGGCTCATGGGGCATTATCTGGGCGACATAAGAGTACGTGAACAGCCTAAAGCATGGAGGCTTCTTTATCTGTCACTAAACAGTTTTTTGAATGAGAGATATATTTAACAGATACTCTCAGTTATACATATCATATGGATACACACACCACGCGGTCCTTAGATATAGAGTGTGTGTTTTATGTTTTGTGTGTGTATGTTTTTGTATTGTCCCATCTCTCCGGCATAACACAGCACTGATTACCAATTATAACGGATAAAGATAAGAAAAATATATCGCAGAAATATATCGCTGTTCTTTACAGGTCAACACCACATATGGTGCAGTTTCGATCTGTTATGTTATTTTAACTCTGTTTTTATTCTTCCCGAACGCATTCAGCAATATACCTACTGGGATATAGTATAATGTGCATGTTAAAAAATTTTGTGCACCACTTAGTTAGGATTATATGTAAATACACACTTGTTTTGATTTGAGTGTAGAAGGGATCTCTTCTAGGTCCTGATGAAAAACCAGGGGAGGGCTTCAAAACATGTCGACACAGGAGACACTGCTCAATAAAGCATAATATCTCCATCTCATTCCCCACTTTTAACGATACCAGCCCAAAGGAACATTAAAATTTATTTTTTCCACTGAGCCAGGTATTTTTTAATTTTTCACCATTCACTCACTTCTGACCCTTCCACTCAAAACTCCTACACCACACATAGTATTGTTTTTCATAACCAGCGCTCCCACGTAGTCGTAGGTCGCAGCACGCCCCTTCCCGCAGCGGGCGGGAAGACCCCGATGATGAAGCATGCCACCAAGGGTCCTTTGGGTGGGTGAGGGGTATTTAAACAAACCTGTATGCGTTCCACCATTGTAGGAGACACACGTAGTCTGGAGGAACACTTCTATACTTTCCCATAAGGGTGGATCCCTTTGTTTTTTGACAATAGAACTTGAGGAGGATGTATCCACCTCTTCTGCTCTTTTGAGCATTACCTCTTCACTCCCTTCTTGTGTTACTTTGATATAACGACAGCGTGCAACTGTGGGAGCGATCCAGTATTTCTGGCGATTAGGTATCGGAAATATTATCAATACTATAGGAAGTCATTGAATCCTTTAGAATCTCAGACACAATCATAACACACACTTCTATCACCTTTATTTTTCAAGTACCAGAGTCCCAATATTTTGACCATGGCTGAAGCAACCGGCCTCACTTTTTCAGAGGAAGAAGTGGATAGAATCCTGAATTCCATCAATCCCTTTGAGGGGTTAAATACCTCTGAACCTGGTCCAAAGAATGGGGATTGGGATGAGTTGGCAAGTTTGAGGAGAAATCAGATCAAGAAAGCACTTCAAGGTTTGCTGATGACAGAGTATGTCAGGGCGAACGCAGCACCACAGGGCCTAATCGTCCGCAATGAACCCTTCATATTCCAGCACGATAGGATGTTCAAGAAGGATTGGTCATTGACATCATGGCATTGTACCCGTGACTGGCTCATCCTAATCATCAAAACGGCCACATGGTTGACCCAGGAACTCAAGATTCAGATCCAGGCTTTGGAAGTACAGCTGAAGAGTTACCAGTCTCCAAGTGTTCTTAAAAAAAGCCTGGAAGAATTAAACTAGCAAATGAACGAATTTGAGATAACACTAAAACAAAGCAAATACAATAAGCTGAAGAAAGACACAGCGCGTTTCAGTCACCGAAAGGTATACCCATACATTCGTGACGACTATGTACCTAGGAACTCAAACCAAGATCAGAGCTCAGAAGGAGCCGCATCTGACTCAAGGTTGCATAGTTCCAGTTCCAGCAGAGGGAGCGGCCAAAGATACCAACAAGGGGGCAGACAACACCAAAAAACCCTCAACAGAGGACGAAGAGGATGGTGGCACTATCACGGGCCACCAGCATATCCACCATATCCCTATGGCCCACCACCAATGGGAGGGGCCTACCCACACTGGTTACCCCCACCACAGGAGTATGACTATAATTATTATGGACCACCACCTTTTTTAGGGGCATGCCCTGGACCACGAAGGGGTCGGAACCGGAGGGGCAGCAATGTCCACTGGTCAACCATAGAAGACGAGGCGTCACGTGTCTCCACCAGGAGCATGACAAGCGCATTGTCCAACCAACCATCAACGAGCCGGAAGATAACTTAGTGGTCAACCTAACAGATCATGAATTGACACCAGCAAGGAATTAATTCGAAAACTCAAGTTACGCACTTTCTTTAAAGGAAAAGAACCATCTGAGGAAGAGCGAGAGGACACAGGAATACAAGTAAAATCCTCCTTCACCCATCCTGACTCAACACTCCCTATAAACTACTAACTTTCGAGAAAGCGGTGATGAAAGAAGTGGAGAATATTTGTCCCCTGAGGCTTGAGCCGGGTGGACGCTGTTGAGCGCGATACTTGGTATTTTTAACCTCTTTTTAACCTTTGCTTTTAATAGTGATACTGTGTGTGCTGCTATTATACGTTGCCTAATTTGCACAAACCTTCAGTCCCTATGGGGTCCTCATGCCATTAGACGCGACCGCCATCTTCAGAGGTAGGCAGGTTGACAGTCTAGTTGCCGCTCCTCCAGGCTAATTAATCCGGAAATCAGAGCGAGCTCGCTTGGTTGTCCCCTGAGGCTTGAGCCGGGTGGACGCTGTTGAGCGCGATACTTGGTATTTTTAACCTCTTTTTAACCTTTGCTTTTAATAGTGATACTGTGTGTGCTGCTATTATACGTTGCCTAATTTGCACAAACCTTCAGTCCCTATGGGGTCCTCATGCCATTAGACGCGACCGCCATCTTCAGAGGTAGGCAGGTTGACGGTCTAGTTGCCGCTCCTCCAGGCTATTTAATCCGGAAGTCAGAGCGAGCACGCTTGGTTGTCCCCTGAGGCTTGAGCCGGGTGGACGCTGTTGAGCGCGATACTTGGTATTTTTAACCTCTTTTTAACCTTTGCTTTTAATAGTGATACTGTGTGTGCTGCTATTATACGTTGCCTAATTTGCACAAACCTTCAGTCCGGCACCGGCGCACGGAAGGCAAGCCCATCTGCGCCCGTCCGCGCACGATCCGCGACCAGCGCCAGCCCTAATGACGGTTTACAGCGACAGAAACTACACGTTGGACATACTCTAGCCAATCGTTGCATAAACTAAACAGTAAGATACATAATTCCAGCTGTATTGGTCTATTTCCTGACACACTTCCTTGTATGGACCAGACAACTTGTACTAACTGCAGTTCCAGAATATTATTACATCACCCTCACGCGCTAGTGAGCACACAGTCCTGGTCCAAAGAAAATAGTGGGGGTAAAGAAAAGAATGCATTTAAATGCCTTCTGCTAAATACCAGATCTCTAGTCAAACATAGTATTGAATGTGCAAATTTTTGGGAGAACGAAGGGATTAAGATCGCTTTTATCACTGAGACCTGGATGGATGAGGCATCGGGTCCAGATTTGGTAAAAGCTACACCTCTGGGGTTTAGTTGCCATACACTAAACAGACTGAATAGGAAAGGAGGGGGGCTTGCAATAATTTTTCATGAATCTCTAAACGCTATGTTCAAGAGCTCGTTAAGGCCAGAATGTGAAGCATTAGATTTTTGTTTCTATCTTTCCCATCAATACACGTTTAAAGGTACTCTGTTGTATCGGCCTCCGGGTCCTAAATCTCAGTTCATAACCCAAGCCGGTAGCTGGGTCGAGAACGAACTAGGGACATGTTCTTATACGATACTAGGGGATTTTAATTTTAATTTAGAAGTAGAGGGAGATCCAGATACTAATAAGTTAGTAGATCTCATGAATACAATTGACCTGAAGCAATTGGTCTCGGGTGCCACACACAATGCGGGCCATACCCTGGATGGAATATTCTCTAATAACGAACAGGGTACCTTTATTGATACCTACCCAGTAACCTGGTCGGACCATAACGCTGTGATATTCACGGTTGCTTCCCCCTCACCGAACCTTAAACAAGGCATGACGAAATATTTGGTAAACCGACCTTGGAGTAAGGCAAGGGAAAAATACTTAAATAATCTACTAGCTGATACCTTTCCCACTCTTCCTATTGATCTAGACGACGCCGTTATATGCTATTCTAATTGGCTAGAAGCAGCCAGCAACAAACTGGCTCCTAAAAAAATTTACTGTAACACCAGAAAGCGACCAACGTCCCCCTGGTATTCTCCTGAACTCAGAGAAAAAAAACTCTGTTGTAAACTTCTTGAAAGAACCTGGCGAAGGAATTATACTGAAAAAAAAAAAAATTACACAAAGACTGTTTGAATGAATATAAGAAACTTTATTTAAAAACTAAACAAGAGTTTTTTGCTCTCAAAATCAATGATGCAAAAAACTCTTCCAAAGAATGGGTCAAAACAGTAATGACGCTGGCTCACCCAGTTCCCCCCCTATAAAAACTACCCAAGATCTCTGTGATAAGATAGCCAATCACCTTTTCGATAAGGTTGATGCTATCTTCTCTACTTTTTCACATTCCCCTAAAATATCCCCACCTAGGCTGACAGATCAGAAAGTTATAAATAATTTGTTGGATCTCCTCTGGACCCCTGTCCCATTTCAGTATTGAAATTAGCACAGGAACCAGTTACGGCAATCTTAGCATCCATGATTAACTCCATGTTCGAAAAAGGCTATTTCCCTAAAGATTGGAAATCAGCATCGATCCTTCCGCTCTTAAAAAAAACACAATTGGACACCAATGATCCTAACAATTTTAGGCCCATATCTAGGCTCCCGCTGCCTGCTAAAATTGCGGAAAAAATAATGAACACTCAACTCAGTAGTTTCTTGGAAGAAGGCCACGTGCTGGATCCCACTCAATATGGTTTTCGGGCAGGACACAGCACCGAATCGGCGCTCCTCAAGTCTACTGAGGAGATCAGAGCCATACTGGGCCAAGGAGGAAAAGCGGCTCTGATCATGTTGGATCTATCAGCGGCCTTTGATACGGTCCATCACGGGCTATTGATGGACCGTCTATATGAAATTGGAGTCAAAGGCAATGCCTGGAATCTTATCAAATCTTTTTTGGAAGATAGAGTACAAACGGTTACATTGGGAGATTTCTCTGCCAAACCCTTCTCCTTTCCCTGTGGGGTTCCACAGGGTTCTTCCATCAGTCCAACCCTTTTTAATATTTACGTAAAACAGTTGGCCCCTTTGGTAGAATCCTTCGGGTTCTATCTTACCTCCTATGCAGATGATACCCAGATCGTGGTGTCTCTGCTCCCGGGGCAACACCAGAATACTACTTCTGGGTTTAAGGACTGTATGACGGCGGTTGGTAATTGGATGGCCCAAAATTGCCTTAAGTTGAATTCCAACAAAACTGAGGTGGTCCTTTTCGGTAATGATTTAAATCTCTGGACCCCAGAATGGTGGCCAGATTCATTGGGACCACTTCCGTCGCCCAGTAGGAAAGTAAAAAACTTAGGTATATTGATAGATAACCAGCTGTCCTATAAAGAACAAGTTAATGCGGTAGTTTCGGCTACGTCATTTACTTTGAGGTCATGTAAAAAAATCCTACCCCTGCTGCCAAAAGAGAGTCAAAGAATTGTGGTCTCAGCCCTTGCCCTTTCAAAATTGGACTATTGCAATAGCCTTTATCTAAATATTCGGGAAGGGCTATTGCAAAAACTCCAATTATTACAAAATTCAGCCGCTCGACTTATCTCAGGGATTCCAAAATAGGCTGCAATCTCCTCTGAAATCAAAAAACTTCACTGGCTTCCAGTGAAAAAACTAATACTGTTTAAAGCCATGTGTGTCGTGCACAGGTCACTTCAAGGCAAGGGGTCTACCTACTTGACTAAGCACATTCGGTGGTATGCGCCCAGAAGAATGTTACGTTCCTCTGAGGCAAAATTGGCCTCAATCCCCTTGGTAAAAAAAGCTAATTGGGGAGGACGAAGCTTTTTAGTTGGACCAACTAAGGCTTGGAACACTCTGCCACGATACCTCAGAGACACTTCAAATCACCTGAGTTTTAGGAAGGCACTGAAAACCTGGCTATTCACGCTCAAGTGGTATTGTTCATACCCAACTAAACCTAAGGAGGGACTTCCTACTGTAGCGCCAGGACACCTGCGGGTAACAGCTGCGCTCTACAAATTTTATAACATAACATTTGATTCTAGAACCACTATCAAAGTTGGCGGACGCTTTCCTTCGCCCACTGGTCCAAAAAACTGATACATAACTGAAGGATACAAAGGAAGTCCTACAGCTACTCCAAGGAATTGACTTTGACCCCAACAGACACCTCCTGATGGGACTGGACGTGGAGAGTCTGTATACCAGTCTCCCACATGAAGCGACACTAACGATCATTGAGGATGTAATCTTCACCACCGATTGGGGATACCACGCACCGCGTAACGTGGTTATGGAATGTGTGTTCCTGGCACTTACAAAAAACGTCTTTGCTTACGAGGATACCATCTAGCTACAGAAGCACAGGACCAGCATGGGGAGCACATTTGCTCCCAGTATAGCTGGGCTGTACGTCTACCACCTAGAAGTGAAGAAGATCCTACACCCCAGTAACTCGTTTGTCAACAACATAAAAACATAGAAACGTTACATAGACGATGTGTTGGTTATATGGAAAGGAGACATTACATCAACTGAAAACTTTATGACCTGGCTGAACCAACAAAACATCTATCTGAAATTCACCAGCACAACCTCACGGACCAACTTGGTCTTCCTGGATTTGAATATCTACCCAGATGACGGCACTTTAAAGACTACCACTCACTTTAAAGTTACAGCAAAGATCTGTCTGCTGTTATAGAACAGCTTCCATCCCCGCCCTCTTCGGGACAATCCCCCATACGGACAGTTCCTCCGCTTGCGGAGGAACTGTACGGAGATTAAAGACTTCAAGAGGCAGGCAACTGATCTACAAGAGAAACTACAGAAACGCAACTACCCTACACGAATCATTGATAGAGCCATGACGAGGGCACGTAACAACAATAGGGAAGCACTGCTGGAACCGAAAGTACCCAAGGACCCAGAAGCGAGACCAACAGGTGTCACTACTTACAATACCAACTCCAATCAAGTGACAAAAATTGTAAACAAACATTGGAGACTCCTGCCATGCGGAACCCTCAACCTTCCCAAACCGATGTTTGCCCACAAAAGGGGAAAGAGCCTGAGGGAAAATGGAATATGTCGGAATGACAACTATACCTGTCAAGACACGCATAGGAGAGCACAGGAGCAACGTACGTTGCAAAAGAAGCACTACAAAAATGGCTACCCACTACTTGACAACCCAACACACATTGGAAGACCTACAGTGGACCATTATCGAACAACCGAACAGTGAACATGGTTTTCTCGAGAAGCAACAGCGGTGGGTGTTCCGCTTGGGAACACACATTACAGGTCTGAAGGACGACATCCCCTGGGGACAATTTAGCTGATTTATATCTCCCTGTGACTTTTGTCACTATATCTGGGAAGAGAAAACTACTGCAAATACACTGCATAGAAACTCTTGAAACGACTGGGCAGAACCCTTATGTTAGCCAACCTTCTATTAAACACTAGGGGCCAGCAGAAAAACACCCCTGAAATAATGTGGCCTGTACATTACCAAGTGGAATTTAATGTCCTGCCACACGTTTTTTCACTCCTATTGACTTTTGCCATCTTGAGCTCACCCTTCTGTAGAGAGGTGTCATTACCTCTATATGTCCTCCACATAAAAATCTATTGGAACAACTGTTTTTCATGTTGCATATTATGAAACATGAAAAAAACACTTCAGAGTAACCTGCATGTCTGGCTGCACACTCCCTTGGTACAATGTCTACCATAAACGCGATTACATGTACCATTAGTAAATACTTGCCCAGACCTGGTTTACTTTATTATTAATATTATTATTATTATTTTTTTCATTATCCAGCTGGTCCACATTTTACACTCGGATAGTTTAAAGAGTTAGGAAGAGGCAGTGTCCTTTTATTGAGCGCACTAGTCTTTTTCGCTCCTAGGGCTATACAACAGGCACCCTTGAGCAATAGGTAGTGAGGAACAAACACCCTCGAGAAACAGGAAGTGAGGAACAAACACCCTCGAGCAACATTCAGCCGGAGGTGCCATTAGGTCACCATCTTAGATTTTCTGACGGTCGTGTTTGTACCAATTAGTGGAGTTTTTTGGCAGCAAAACTACCAATTATGCCCAGTATTTAAGGACACTGCCCACACTGGCTCAATGTTCCATGGAGCCGAGCCGAGGCAGTGTCCTGTGTGAGGAGGTAACCTTGATATTGTAAGTACGGCACAGCCGATTTGCAACAGTGAAACGCAGCTCAATTAGAAAGGATCCCAAAATCAACAGTTTTTCTTTTTCAATTTCTTTTAACAGTGTGTGACTATAGGTACTCCTGTTTTGAAGGTTCATGGAGCATTATCTAGGCGACATGAGAGTACGTGAACAGCCTAAACTTTGGAGGCTTCTTTATCTGTCACTAAACTGTTTTTTAAAGGAGAGATATATTTAACAGATACTCTCAGTTATACTTATCATATGGATACGCACACTAAGTGGTCCTTAGCTATAGAGTGTGTGTTTTATGTTTTGTGTGTGTATGTTTTTGTATTGTCCCATCTCTCTGGCATAACACAGCACTGATTACCAGTTATAACAGATAAAGATAAGAAAAATGTATCACAGAAATATATCACTTTTCTTTACAGGCCAACACCATATAAGGTGCAGTTTGGATGTGTTATGTTATTTTAACTCTGTTTTTATTCTTCCAGAACCCATTCAGCAATATACCTACTGGGGTATAGTATACTGTGCATGTCAAATTTATGTGCACCACTTAGTTTGGATTATATGTAAATACACAGTTGTTTTGATTTGAGTTTAGAAGGGATCTCCTCTAGGTCCTGATGAGAAACCAGAAGAGGGGTTCGAAACATGTTGACACAGGAGACACTGCTCATTAAAGCATAGTATCTCCATCTCATTTCCCATTTTTAACGATACCAGCTAAAAGGAACATTAAAAACAAAAAATCCACTGAGCCAGGTATTTCACCATTCAATCACTTCTGACCCTTCCACTCACACTCCTACACCACACATAGTATTGTTTTTCATTATCAGTGCTCCCTCGTAATCGTAGGTCGTAGCACGCCCCTTCCCGCAGCGGGGCGGGAAGACCCCGATGATGAAGCATGCCACCAAGGGTCCTTTTGGTGGGTGAGGAGTATTTAAACAAAGCTGTGTGCTTTCCACCATTGTAGGAAACACACAGAGTCTGGAGGAACACTTCTATACTTTCCCATAATGGTGGATTCCTTTGTTTTTTGACAATATAACTTGAGGACGACGTATCCACCTCTTTTGCTCTTTTGAGCATTACCTCTTCACTCCCTTCTTGTGTTACTTTGATACAGATCTACTGAGACAGCTTCAATATTGTTTAGTTATTCAGAGATGATCATGTTTTACCTCTTTGAAAGTTACACACTTGCAAAAAGTCTTGACTATTACAAGGTTTATTACACACAGTTCACGTTTAAGCAAATGCTTATTAAACTTTCACCAGTGCATATAACCAAAGTGTAGGATGTCAGCCTTTTTCTGTGGGGGTCACTTCCAATTTTTCATCTTTTGCTGGACCTTTTGTGCTGGCTTTAAGACTCTGTGCACTCTACCCGTAAAAACCAGTGGTAAAATGCCAGTGCTTCCTCTTTAATATATTTTAAATGTTCTTACTCCTAACTGGCACTTCTAAGTTATCGATAGGCCCCTAATATGTGGTGTAAAAGTGCACCCAACGCCAGGAGCTTAATGCCACTAGTAGACTGCAGCACCTATTGTGCCATCCACTACAGTGGTAGGGTAATCATGTCTTCATGCCTACCTTGTGTACCCCGACTGCTGAAGTATAGACCCTGCAGTAGCATCTGTTAAAATAACACTTCTTGATCGTAGAAAATCTTCCTTTTAAATAATAGTCACCCCTATTTGGCCTTGCAGTTGAAGCAGTAGTGTGTGTGGTATTTAAAACTGGGACATGTAGCGGGGTGCCTGACAGACCGGCAGCAGATGGTGACCACTTATCCAGGCTTCACTGGCTGCTGAATTAATTTGATCATTCTCTCCAGTGGAAAGACGACCTCAAGTCTCACACTGCCTCGCATCAGCTGTTGACTACTCCTGAGTGCGGACGGGCCCTGTATTGCCCTGCTCTGGGTCTTTTGAGGAGAGTGATCAGGCTGGGGTGGGCTTCATCGGCCAGCGCAGCAGCCTTAATACATGGAAGGAAGAGCCACCTACCTCTCCCCTATCGGCATCTGAATTTGCTGCACCCCAGAGCAGACGGTGGGCCCAGAGGGCACGATTCCTCTGCCATCAGGCCAGCAGGGCCTCCCAAGGAGACCACAATGCCAAGAAATGTGGCAGCCCTGGGGAGCCATAGAGGGAGCAGTTGAGAAGCCGGCAGGTCAATTTGACTCCGAGGAGTATCCCTGCTCTTGGTACAACAAACGAAGGCCCAGAACACTACAGAGACGGGTACATGAGGGGGCTGGTGCTCGGGGACAGTGCACACCACACAAGGATCCCCCTGGCCTTGAGGCGTGAAGCTGGAGCCCGCAGGGGAGAGGACGCTGAAGCCCTTTTGCTGCACAACTGGAGACTGATCCGGTCAATCTGTGGACCCCTCCGATATTCCTGCAATACTTGCCCGAGTATTTCTATAGGACTGCGCCCCAAGAGGCTATGGCAGCTTACATTATAAGGGAGTCTACGTCACTCCTTGCAAGCAAACAAAGCTTCCTGGCCCTCTGCCCCGTGTACTCTGATAAGGAAACAAACATTGCAATAGCTCTGTCCCCAAACCAACATTGCCCAACAGAGAACTGAGTCTCCTCATGCCTCCCAGTCCAGTTCCTGCAATGGTTGTGGTCAAGTGTGACTAAGTGTTGCCTGTACATTGTGATCAGTGGCTGACAAAACCTGTTCATCATGGGCAAACGAGATACAAAACAAGCTAAACTAGCGTTTGATGGCAAGAGAGACAAATGCACACGACTGAGCCGGACCAGGGTACTCAGGTCCTCACTGTGCCTGCACCTGGGGTGCTCAAAAGATATGCTTGTTGATGTAAAAAAACAGCCTCTGCACTATTGACTCCAAAACAGATCTACTCACTTAACAGAATGGATTGCATCAAGGAGAGAGTGGAAAAACACAAAGATGGCATTGACCATTTGGAGAGACAAGCCTCATACACTAAAGACTCCCATGCCTCTGTTGACGAACATCTCCTTAGAATAGAGAAAGTACTGGAGGTCATCAAGAACAAAAGGGAGGAGCTTGAAGCACGCTCCAGGCACAACAACCTCTGAATCCTGGGAATGCCTGAATCAACTGCCATTGAAAAATGGAAACCGTAATCGAAAATATTCTTTGTTCCCGGTTTGAAGATGCTCTATTAGAGGTCTTTATTGTTCAACGCTATGCTCACACCCCCTACCTGGCATACCAGTGAGACCTATTGTGGACAGACTGATTAATTATGGGGGCAGGGACACCACTTTAAGGCTCGCCAGACAATGTCAACCTGTCCATTACCAAGGCAATGCTATATCCCTGCATCCCTACTTTGCTGTCAAAACTGGTTGCTAGATTTTTTTACCTGTGAAACACAAACAGCAGAAATTGGGGGTTGTCTGCTCCTCAATTTACCCAGCCAAACTACAAATTCACTTGGATGGTAAGCAATACTACTTCACAGACACCAAGGCAACTAAGAAATTCTCTCTGAAACGTGCAACATAGATCTGCCCATCGCTACAACCAACACTGGGGAACTGCTCAGCAACAATGACTAGCCGATATATGGACATCCCCTCGCTGAGATGTTCAATTACTATGCTGAGGATGTGAGCAGGGACTCCGGACCTGGATACCACTTATAACTCACTACTTAATCCACATGATTGAAGATACAGCCATCCTGCCCGTATCTGCACCAGAGGTCCTGCTTGTCATGAACATACAGTTCTTTGCACAAACCTGCTCTTTCGGTTCTTTTCCACTTTGCCCCTCAGCCACCCGGTCTAGGACTGACTGGGATGAGCTTAGACCTTTGGCGACCCTGAGGGATGTTTCCTGGTGTGTTGCACTGTGGTTGGGGTATGTAATTAGGGTGTGCTGGGGTTAAAGTCATTCAACTAGTTGAGTGGGCTGGAGTTAGAGGGTGCCTTATTGTTCCGTTCCTGTTTGCTAAACATGCCTTACATTCCTCTACAGTAGCCAAATTTACCCTGCAACTCTGCACACACAGCACACAACCCCCACATCTGTTGCACAACCACCATACACTCACGGCGTACGTGATGACATCCATTAGACGCCTTGCTTGAAATATCCAGGGACTCAATGATAGACGCGGCTAATGTATGAATATCTTAACCGGCACAGCATAGATATTTGTTTTCTGCAGGAACTTCACCCGACTGATGAGATATGCACTGCTATACTCCTTCGTAAGGAACAACAATGGCACACACACAGAATCTCTGTGATACGGAGGCAGATTCGTCATAATATAGAGCACACTATGCGGCTTCCCTAAATACTTGCCTTGATTTATGGTCTCAATACAGATGCCTTGACTTCTTTGCAGAAGTTTTGCATTTGATCACTGCCATGGGACACGGCACAATAGTCTGGGGTGGCAACTTTAATGCGATACTGTACCACATTTTCGATAGGTCTAGGGACCCACACTGAATTATTACTGGAAGACTGGGACCCGGGATAAGCATTTTCGATTATTTGAACTGCAAGACTACACAAAAAATACAGAAGCAAGCATTCACCAAATAAGTGAATGAATATGAATTATTGTATTTAATTCACAAACAACTATATAAAAGATCAAAAGTTTAAATTTTATGGGAAGGTTGGAGCTTTTATAAATTCAACTGAGACCACTTATCAGCCATACTATTTTCTGTTTGATGCACGTACACTGCTCCTACAAATCAATCTAAAGCAGGGCTCAAAAAATCCGCTCGCATTTGCGAGCCAGATTTAATCAAGACAAGCTATTTCTAGTTCCTACTCGCCCTTTCTGGCAAGTAGGAAGACAAACTGACTTTTGACCTCTGCCTCTGAAAGCAAAGCAAAACTTGTCACATTTCCTCTGCTTTCAGAGACATTATGATTTTTGAGCCCCGTAAGGATACTAACTTAATTCTTAGCCTCCAATTTCAAAGTCCTTCACATTTACAGAAAGTTTTAACATGTTTATTATTACATGGTGCTTCTTAACTTTTGTACTCTTTATTTATCGGTTAGTAATATTCAATTTTCTAAGCATTCGCGGACCCCCTTAGAAAGCTTTGCAGACCTCCAGGGATCCCCGGACCACAGGTTGAGAACCTCTGATGTAGATCATTGTTACCATTTCCCTACAGTGGCAAGGGACTAAAAGCTAGTTTCACAGTGGCAGGCCTAAATGTCCCATGTAGAACCAGAGTGCAGATTAAAATATTAATACTGTATCTCAGGAATGGGAACAGCCACAAAAATAATTAAACCACTATTTATAATTGCAATTAAAAAGAAATGTAATGGCAAAGTCAGATTTTTCAATAATTAGTAAGAAAAAGTAACTTTTGGGAAGTTACTCTTTACCTGACTGAACTGTCAGGAGGCTAATTAGACTAATCCTCTGCCAGCTATCAGACTTAAATAGGTGTGAAATGCCCCCAGGATCAAACAATGAACCCTCTGAACTCCACAGAATATTCAGAATTAGGGCTGTGGGCATCCAATGGCCCCATACTGTCAAATCCTGCTTGAAAGATCTGTTGAGCCACATGTAGCACTTGGGGCACAATGGAAAGGGAGAGAACAGGATGCAAAGACAATTCTGGTAGCTGAAGGACCCTGCTTTTGTCCTACCAGACATCTGTCTCTGACTTTCAGACAAGTGTCTCTGGTATCATATTTCCGGGACCCCTTAATGGATTCTGGAGCAATTATATTACATTTTACTCTATTTTTCTAATTTGGTTGGGATTTTTATTGTTTGCTATTTTGACGGTTACTGTTTTGGTACAGCATAAATACTTTACACATTGCCCTATGTTATGGTTCTCTGCTCTATGCCATAGCTACCAGGGGATTGAGTTCCGATTAATTTAATGACTTGGAAGATTCATCTTAATAGGAGTTGTCATTATTCCTTGAAATAAGCAGTAAGCCACCCCAAATATAAATCAAATGTATTCACCTACTCTTAAATGTTACCCACACAATTCTGTTAAATAATAAAGCAGAAGCATATTGATCTGAGTTACAGTTACTCACACATTGAGAATCATTCAACTAAGAAATGTATCACAACAAGCATTAGAGGAAAAACAATATTCTTTATAATCAGCTCACACTGCTCAGCACTGCGGTGGATATAAACTCTGAACCAACACAGAAGCAGACTGTGCAGATATGCACAATGGCCCTGAGGGGGCAGATATTGTTTCCCGTGAGTCCAAGAAATTGTTTTGAATAAAGCCATAACTGTCAGCCTCAAGAATTTAACAAAGGTAAACCACTCCAAACATTGCTTAATAATCGCGTAGGCAGTTCTCCCCCTGTGTTGGTAAGCAGTATTCAATTATTTTTACTTCACTTTAAATTGTACATATCATAATATTTTAACTTATGATATCATAAATGTGGTTTGTTAAAGTCCATTGTTCAAGCTCCCTTACCCGCAGGTCAACTAAATCACAAAGCTGTAATCCAAACATGTTTGTGTCATCTGAGAAAATCATCAATCTATGTATTGATTCTCGTGAGCAATCTGATGTTAAAAACGTATAGAAAGCAAACTAGAACATCACGGTGTACAGAACATCACAGTGTACCCCTATCTGCAATATCTGCAAAACGTTGGCACTGCGTAGAATTCATCAAATTATTTTGCCTATTACAACAAAATAGTTATCAAGCTGGTTGCATGTTTCTCCAATTCACAGGAATTTTAGCAACAGCACTGAATATATATATATCAGTTAATATGGTTCAGCAACCTTCTTTTGAAAAACCGTATTGTTTCTTGCTCATAATTATTATACAAATAATTTATAACATCACATTTTCAATGTCAAAAAATTCATATTTTTCCATGTGTGTATTTTGAAGAAAATTCTTTATTCTTATTCAAACCCTTCTTCTTCTAAGACTAAAAGCCACATTAGCCAACACCTTTCGTCCTGAGGGACATATGATTTTTCACAGGGGACCACTTCCAAAGGTCACCTTGCCTTATACCGTAGCCTAAATCCATGTCCTGGAACAATCCTACCTCTAAAATGTCATAAGAAACAAACTAGTGAGCTGTGGCAAAACCTTCTGTGCCAAATAAAAAGTGGTCCACTGTGATAAATCATATGTACCACAGGATTTGAGAAACAAGTCTCTCTTTCAGGAAAATTGATCAAATAAAGTCTGAACCCATTATTTTCAATAAGAACAGTTAACAGTTTTAAAAGAAGCCCTGAAGAAGTCCCTCAGGACGAAATCAGTTGGCTAATGTGGCTTTTAATCTTAGAAGGAGAAGAGTTTGAAAAAGAAAAAAGAATAAAGAATTTTCTTCAAAATACACACATGGAAGAATGTAAATGTTTGACATTGAACATGTGATGTTATGAATTCTGTGTCAAATGATTATGAGCAAGAAACAATACGGTTTTCCAAAAGAAGGGTGCTGAACCATACTAACTGATTTAAGTTGGAAATGTTTCCATTGAAAGAGGTTGAACTTCCGGTTCTGTGCACCTGATAAGTTTAAATAACTTCTCACACGGTAGCATTGCGTGCGGTAGGATTTTGTCTCAAACTCTTTTGCATATTTTATAGATATATATACATATACACACACACACCAAAGTTTGGCTGCATCTTTTTTTTAAATATTTAAGAAAAACATAGATACACATATCTTACCTCAAACTTAAACCATTCAGAGTTCCACTGGGGGTTGAGGGATTTGGGATATACATCAGTCTTAAATGTGGTATTAGAAAATTTAACCTAAAAACAAAAGTTATATTCAGATGAAAACAAATATTAAGATAATACAAAATGCTCAAGGTGCATTCATAAATAACTGTGTTAAATATGATGAATACTCTATAGCCTCTATTTCACTTCAAACCAGGGATGCAAAGTTTATGCAAAACATAGTAATTATATCAACCTCATATGAACTGGCATTATGTTAACACTTTAATTAAATTTACACTGTCATGCAATCTGCAGGTCATAATTCCAGGCTGACACTATGGGCACGATTACGATGTCGGTCTGAGTTGCCTCCGACTGACACCATCGTGGTTTCGAGACCGGCGACCAGAGGTCAGTCGGTCCCGACACCGCAATTACAATGCGAATGCACATTGTGCTGTTGCATACTCCCATTTCTTTATGGGAGCTTGTGCTACTGCTGTAAACCAGCAATGGCACAAGCTCCCATAGAGAACTGGGAGATTCTGTTATTGCCTACACCGCGTGGCAGGCACCTTAAGGTGCCTGCCACGCGGTGCAGGGATTAACAGGGGGCCCCTAACCAGAGGCCACAGGGAGAAGTAGGCCCTGCTAGGGGCCCCCAAACTTGCTTTCCGACAAGCTTTCCATGTCAGAAAGCCCAGCATGGAAAGCCCGCCTGAAACAGAGCATCATAATCCCAACGGCGGAAATGCCATCCATTGGGATTACATGCTGGTCTCCGACTGCCCATCAGTCTCCTTCAGTCAGTCGGAATCAAGCCATAAATGACCAGCCGGTTTCAGTTTTGACCGCGTGCAATGTAATGCGGTGGTCAGAACTGAAACCGCGATGAGGCTCGGAGAGTCTGAGAATTTCCAAGCCTCATCGTAATTGGGTTCTTTGTACGTCACTTAGTTACCATTTGTTACAAACTGGGTTTTTGGTTGGCAGAGGTATGCACCCTGTCCAAGCAGGAACCACAATCCTAGTCATGGTAAGTCACAACACACCCTAAATGATCTTGTGCTCACCCTCTGGTAGCTTGGCACAGAGCTGTCAGGCTTAGCTTGAAGAAGTTGAAACATTTTAGGAAACATTTACCACCTATTAAAATAAAGATGTGCCTTAACTTTAACATAAAAATGTGTAATAAAATAGATGCTAGGAAAATGTGCCTATATTAAATGTGCAATAGTGAAAATGTTGCTTGTTTCCTGCAGAAAGCTCGCATTTCTATCGTTCTCACACTGCTAGGCCGCACTTTTATTCTTCTATATCCCTTAATATCAATGCTTTTAGCAAAAAGATGAATCAATGTTATAATTGAACTGTAGAACCTGACCTCTTAGTGAAATGTACAGTTTCCTGAAAATTGTCCTTCTCTTTTCCACATACCATATGATTCCACTGTATTTAGATTGTTTCCTCTACTACATATTCATAATGAATACGCATATTAATGAAAGAAAAAGCTTGCTGCAGCTTAAATTTCGTGATCTAACAAGGACATACCATATTTAAAAGATTCATTTCATAGAATAAACTCATAGTTACACAATAGGGCACTAAGCAGTTAATTTTTTTATTTTACAGAGTTTTATATAGCGCAAACCTGACCCGAATTGGGTATCAGAGCACTTTACATAGCACCAGTTGCATTACACGAGGATACATTCATTTTTTATTTTTTTTTGCTGGGCATGGGGAGATTAAGTGATTTGCTCAGGATCATAGGATGTTCAGCGTCATTGCCGAGACTCGAACCCAGTTCCCCAGATTCGAGGTCGACCGCCCTAGCAGTTATGCCAAGAGTAGGCTTTCAAAAAGTTCTTTGAAGAACCTTCATATATGTATCTTTTTGTAGTAAGCTGTAGCCACTTCTGAGTGACTTCATGTTGATATGAACGGTAACCGTGGGAACAAGGACAAAGACGACGGACCATCGGAAGATCTTCCTCCATTGGACGTTGATGACATTCGCCTGTTTTTGCAACATGTGTAGTGGCTTTTCTAAATAGCCCGTGCTCCTAGCTAGAGTCAAGGCATTCTATGCACTCCTACCCTGCCATGCCCCTTAACACTTTATGGTGCTAGCTCGCGCATTCCCATAAGGTATCGCTAAGGGTGATTTTCTTGGATTATCCTTGTTGTATGTGAGGAGACTTTCTATCACTATGTCAATCACAGCTATTGCTGTGGTTCTTACCTTTCACTTGTCTTAATGGTTACTATTGCAGCAGTTTGGGGAGTTCTACTTTTCTTAGTTATCTGACTTTGCTCCATAATTTACTTAGTCTTTTCAAAAAGGAACTCTTTATGGTTTCTCGTTAGGATAGGATAGGTCCTTTAGATTAGAATAGGGACTACATTCTGAATGCAACACGCTGCTATTTTTTATGCTTGTTCTACCTAAACTTATTTTCGATAATTTCTGTAATTGGATCTATTTGACTAATTTGAATAAAAAGAACAAAAATACTGACTAATCTCTTAAAGAGAAAATAAACTTTTGAAATACCCTAAGTATAGAGAGCAGTGTAGGCAATTAATTTCAAAAGTTAACTCCAACTTTTTTCTTATTGCAATTATTCCCTAAATCATTTTATTTTTGCAGTATTAGCAATGATTATTTTTCTGAATGCGCCCAAAAAGGAAATCTATAATCACAATCATAAAGAGATTAACACTAAAGTCACATCGGGGCGTGGCTTGCCAGCGCCCTAGATGGCCGCGTTCCTGTAGAGCTCCGGCAGCCTCCGTAATATAAATCCCCCTTATCCGCCAAAGATATCTGTTTGCTGACCCAGATAGAGACAGCTGAGACCTCACACCGCCCCCCATGTTGAACCGTATCACCCGCCGTTTGATTTTCGAGAGTCGGTGGCCAGGACCTGGAGAACTCGGTCCCGACGTGTAGAGCCGCTGCGGAGCCGAGGTTTCGGCCGTGACATCACACGGCTCTCTGCGGCGGGCTTCGGAGTGAGACCTGGTGGATCCTTCGGAGCCGCGCTGGCCTTTCTCTACGGCCCCTGTGTGGTGTTGCACTGTGACCTCCAGTGCTGCACCACAGAGCGGTGCTCCCGGCCGCTAGGGAAGGCGGCGGTGAGTCTTATGTACTCTAACATTGGGGCCCTGCTAACTCTTGATCAGCTGCAACTCTGCCTGCCCGTGTTAAGGTGAGTGCTGTGGGCCTGATCGGAGTTCCCACCTCCCTACACGGGGCTCCTTTACATGCTTTGGGGAGAGGTGTAATAACATTAGGCACATCCGCCATCTTGTGCTCCCTTTCCTGATCAGGACGGGCCAGGCCGATCAGTCGAGTTCCCCCGGATCGGTACGCTACATGAGTTGTGCTCTGCAGGGATCCACCAGAGGGACGCACAGAGAGATAGCGCAGCGGGGGTCAAGACGAACATTGAGGCTCCTTTCTTGTCAGGGCTTCCCCCGTCCCCTCCCCCCCCCCCAACCATCTGAGAAGCATTTTTGACTGGATTCCCCAGGTGTGATGATTGCGGCCCTCGATGTCTTTGGTTGGCCAGGAGTCCTTGTGAGGCCTGTGGAGATTATGAATTTCAGCTAGTTCATTCGGATCTGCCACCAGTCTGAAGTCTGGAGAGCCCACTCTTGAGGGCTGTTTTCATTGGGCTCCACTCTGCTTGCCTACTACTCCCCGGGTTTGGCCCATCGCATGCCTAGATACAGTAGGCATGGCCACGGCTAAGAGCACCAAGCAACCCCCTGCTGCGCGGTTGGCAAAATACACGCAAACCAGGTCGGATGGGGCATAAGAGCTCAACCGACTCAAAACATCCCTCGGAAGAAGATACCCTGACCTTGGTTGATGTGATGGCGGCGATCCAAGGGGTTCGCACAGCGCTTGAAACGAAAATAGATACTGTGACCACGGAAATCACCCTGATCCGTGCGGACTTGAGATATATGGGGGACAGGGTTAAGACAAATGAAGACTATCTCCACCTAACAACACTCCACCAAAGCGTTGGAGACTACGGTTAAACGCCTTCAGACTCAGACAATGGACTTAAAGGCCAAGCTAGAAGACTGCAAAGGGAGGGCACGCCGGAACAACGTGTGAATTTTGGGGGTGCCGGAAAGAGCGGAAGGACATACGGCGGATCTATTTGTGGAGGACCTCATTCAAAAGCATCTGCAACCCCGATCGCGGTCATAATTATTCTCAGTGGAGCGTGCCCACAGAGTACCCGGGAGATCCCCCAAGCCAAGTTCGCATCTTTAATTTCCGAGACAGAGATGCTATCGTTCAGACGGCGAGGGCTGCTCCGCCGCTTGTTTGAAAACTCTACCATCACCTTTTTTCCGGACTTCACCTACAAAGTGCAGCTACAACATCGGTCCTTTTTGGAGGTCAAGCGTGCTCTCAGAGGTCACATCTTGAGGTACGCTTGCTGTTCCCAGCGAAACTCCGGATGCAGGATGATGGGAAGACGTGGTTCTTTAGGACCCTAGAGGACACCTGGGACTGGCTGGAAGGCTGGCGATTGGCTGCGGCTCGGAGGGGGTACTCCCCGTCTGGTGAACCTCGAACTGGGGATGAGTGACACTTTGGAGACCCTATTAGTGAGAAATGTACCTCAATTATTGCAGACCTGTATACCTTGCAGGGTTATGCAATTGTGGGTTAACAATGTCTTTTGATTTGTTCTGTATTGCTGCAAACTGATGACAATCTCGTGAGTTTAAAGGGGTCTCCTAATTGATTGGCTGCACTGTACCTTCTTCAGTGTTTATGGTGGTGGGGTGGTGGGGGGACAGTTTGATATTGATTGTCTGCGCTGGACACTCGTGTTGCGAAGCTCTGTTTACGGTTTGCTACTGGGCAAGTCTATGGGTTTGAGAAGGGGGCGGAAATGTTGGGTTTCATGTGCGGCGTGCTCAGGTTGCTTTGGCTGAGTAGCATTCCCCTACATTTAATCTGTTGTTGTTTGGGTATACAGGCGCTCTGCAATTTTGGGGGTGGGCAGTTTTAAGTCCACGTTGCCGGGAGGTGGGGAGGGGGGTATACATGAGTAGTTTGGAACGTTAATGGTCTGGGGGATCGAATAAAAAGAGGTGTAGTGTTGCGATACCTTAAACGCCAGACCTGGTGCTTCTTCAAGAAACTCATATCCAAGGTCCCTCTTACTGTGCGCTCAATAGATGGGGATATAAGCTCATAGCCAATGCAGGTTATACCCGCAGGTCTAGAGGAGTTGGTACCCTAGCATGCGGCTCCTTTCCTTTTCAGGTTCAGAAAGTTATACGTGATCCCTTGGGTCGATTTGTCTCGGTCTTGGGGAAGTGGGAGGGTAGATCTCTAAATGTCACATCCTTGTATGTCCCTCCACAGTTACACGCTACCACCTTGAATGACTTGGGTTCACATCTGTTGAATCTGCCTGAAGGAGACATGCTTTGGGGCAGGGGGGGGGGGGGGATTGTAATGCAGCTTAGGACAGGATGTTGGATCGCCTACCCCCTAGATCGGGCGAATCATCGGGTAGATTGTTGTCTGATTTTTTGAGGGC
Source organism: Triturus cristatus (assembly GCF_964204655.1). Taxonomy (NCBI): domain Eukaryota; kingdom Metazoa; phylum Chordata; class Amphibia; order Caudata; family Salamandridae; genus Triturus; species Triturus cristatus. The sequence continues at coordinate 503,304,837 of NC_140585.1, forward strand.
TCTTGGTATTATAGATGTTTGGCGAGTCTGTAACCCCTCTGAGAAACAATATACTTTTCACTCTGGTGTGCACGGTAGTCTGTCACGCATTGATTATCTCTTTTGTGAGGCTGTTCAGCTCCCCCTGTTCGATAAATTATCCCTTCTTCCCAGGGGAATATCAGACCACTCGTCCATTGTGACTTATTATGGAGGCACACCCCCAGCAGGCCGATGGGAGATGATTCTCCAACCCTGGTATCTTAAAAACCCTGAAATACGTACCAAACTGACTGAGGCCACTCAACATTATTTTGAAGAAAATGTGGGTTCGGTTCAGTCGGACGTGTTACTGTGGGAAGCATTCAAGACCGTGATATGGGGGTGTGGGGTGGCGGCTGTGGCAGGACACAAGAAAGAAAAGCAGAACAACTTGAGGTTATTGAAAGTGAGATTTCGGCCCTTGAACGGGACCTGGTTTCCGAGGGGTCGCCAGAGATCTCATATAAATTGACCGTTAAGCAAAAAGAATTCTGGGACATTGCAGGTGATTCCACTAGGGCTCACTATAGGGCCACCCAGGACAGGATTTATGATATTGGCGATAAAGCAAATAAGTTGCTGGCTTGGCTTGATAGAAGAGATCTAGCGAATAGATGGGTTGCGGATATTGTGGATGGTGATGCTGTCCGTCATCATGATAGAACTGGTTTTGCAGATGCTTTTGCCACTTATTTTGGCACGGTTTATTCTCCTGTCTCCTCTTCCATGGAGGAAGAGGCAACGGAGTTGCTCGCCACACTGCCACTGCCGTGTCTAGACCCCTCTAGAAGTCGCAGAGCTGGACGCGGCGTTAACGCCTGATGAAATATCTAAGGCCGTCTCCTCCTTGCAATCTGGAAAGGGCATGGGCCCCAGTGGACTTCCGATTGAGCTATATAAGACCGTGGCTTCTCTTATTGCCCCTCATGTATGATACTAGTGTGCAAAAAGGCGTTCTCCCACCTACACAACGTTTGGCCAATATAGTTGTCATTCATAAGCAAGGGACACTTCCAGACCAATGCTCCTCCTACCGACTAATTTCCCTCCTAGATTCTGAGGTCAAAATTTTTGCTAAAATACTGGCTCTACGCCTCTCGCCCCTCCTTCCCAAACTGATTCACCGGGACCAGTCGGGCTTTATGCCAACCAAAAATACAGCCCTCAATCTACATCGCTTGTTAGGGGTATTGGGACGGGCCTCCGCTATACAGGAGAATTTGGTTATTATGTCCCTGGACGCCAAAATGGCGTTCGACATGATTGAATGGTCTTTCCTTTTTGCAGCATTGAAAAGGTAAGGTTTCGGTGACTGGTTCATAGCTTGGATTCGTCTCCTCTATTCGAAACCCTTGGCGAGTGTTGCAGTGAACGGGAGCAGATCGGCAGCTTTTGAGTTGAGATGCAGTACACGACAGGGATGTTCATTGTCCCGTTTGTTGTTTGCCCTGGCGCTTGAACCTCTTGCGATATGGCTCAGGGGGCACTCCTGGATTCGGGGAGTGAAATGGTCACCGGAGTGAATGGACAAAGTGTCCCTCTACGCAGATGATATTTTGCTTTATCTGGCCAATCCCCGGTCTTCTATCCATGAAGTACTCCACGTTTTTACTCTATTTCAGAAATACTCCGGCTATACTATTAACTGGGATAAGTCCCTAATATATGTCATGAGTGGACACCCTCCGTGTCTCCCGTCGAGTTGTGGCACTAAAATTGTAATTGATGGCTTCCGATATTTGGGAGTCTACATTACGACGGACGAGGGTTTTTTTATCAACGTAATCTGCTGCCTTCCCTTCAGCTTTTTAAGGCGGATGTACTACACTGGAGGACTCTTCCTCTTACGCTCTTGGGAAGAGCAGCTCTCTATGATGGCCCTTCCTCGCTTCCTTTATGCGTTACAAAATACACTGCATTCAGTCCCAGCTCAGTACTTTTACCCTCGCTAAACTTATTAGGAGCTGGTATGATGGCAGTATTGCTTTGCCAACCATCAGAGCATATTACTGGGCTTCTCAACTTATTGTCCTTAATCACTGGACACATTGGCCAGTTGATGACCCAGCATATCAGATGGACAGACATAACATGCTACGTGGTACGTATTTGAGGGCGTTATACAGAGGGTCGAAACTAGAGCCCAAATTCACCCCGACCTCCACGACAATCTCTGTCCGACATATCGCGAACGCAGCGCTGGGCTGGAAGGGTAAAATTACGCAGGCGACTCCATTACTTGACTCCTGTCGCCTGAGTGTCCTCGGGCGGCAACAGGGGTTTGATAAATGGGATTTGATCGGGCTGTCCAGGGTGGGAGACTTATGGGTTAAGGGCGGTGTGGTGTCTTTCAGTGATCTACAGCGGCAATACCAATTACATGACGGCGAGACTTTTCGGTATCTACAGGTGCGCAATGTATTGACCAAGGTGCTTTCTAGAGGCGAGGAACTGCCGGTTTCCTCCCCTTTGGAAGACAGACTATTGGATGACTATCGCCCCAAGAAAGCCATATCTCTCACATACCGGAAAATTCTTAACAATTCACCTGACCCCCTCGATAAAGACCGTACAAAGTGGTATTCTGATGTGGGTGAGCTTTCCGATGAAGAGTGGAGGGAGGCTTTGGCGTCGCCCCATGAGGTTGCAAATCACCCCCGGTTTAAACTGATCCAACTCAAGCTATTGCATAGGGTTTATTACACAAGCTCCGTATTGGTTAAAATGGGTCTTCTGGCATCTCCGATATGTTCCCGCGGATGTGGCCACATGGGTACATATTTGCACCAATGGTGGGACTGTCCGATTCTTCAAGGATATTGGAGGGACGTTATCGCCGCTGTATCTCAGACTTTCGGTAAAGAGGTGGAGGCCACCCTGAAGTTGTGTCTCTTGAATATCTGGGACGTCACTGATCTGTCTAGGCCAAAGCGGCTGTAGGTCACTTTGGGATGCATGGTTGCGAAGCGCAACATCGTCAGAACCTGGAGGCAAGGGGTTGATTTGAAAAGTGCTGAATGGGAGTCCGATATGGACTGGTGCATGCAGGCTGAGAGAGTGGTATATGAAAGTAGAGGTTGCCTGGGTAAATGGATGAAAATTTGGGCCCCCTGGAACAAGAGTAGATGTTGGCTGTGTGCTCCTTTTACGGACACCTCTCCGTTTGCTGTCAATGATGAAACATTGTAACTATGCATTGCTAGATTATCTGCAAATAGGAATTCTTCAATCGGGCTTCACTCTGTAATGCTTTTCGTAATATTCATAATTATTTTGGTCGGCCACTTCTCATTTAATTTTTAATTGTGTATTTTAATGATGGCTTGTTTTGCATTTATGTGATGTTTTTTGATTAACCTTTTTCAATAAATAGATTTTTTTTTTAAACACTAAACTCACATCTGCAATTTTTTGCCTTAAGCTACTTTTTGTTTTAAATGTTTCATGATGACATCAACAAGATTGCAATGAACATTAGACAAATTGCCCCTAGTAACTTCCAGGATGGCTAACAGTAGTCCTATAGAACATAGCACCAAGTCATGACATTTTAACATTCTGAATAGCATGCACTGAAAGTGCCACTCCGATCTGAAAAATCTACAATGTGTAGAAAATAGGAATGGTGAGGGGGACAAAGAGACAAGAAGAGAAACATACAGTTTACACTCTGTGTGAACTATTGCACCATGAGTCCCTGCCAGCATTCAAGATGACATCTACTTTTGAGCCACAACCCTAGAGACAGCGAATTCTACTGAGGCTTGCCCCAAGACCAGACAACCAGGTACATAAGCAACTCATTAAAGAGCATACATCCTCAGAGGATTGCTTACCTATCAAGATCTCAGTAAATATTAACAATTTCATATTTCTTTTAGATTGCTTGACTACTCCCCAAAACTGCACTTAACATGCAGAAATGGACCTTTCTGCAGAAATCCTAATTCAGAAGTATCCACGCCACTGGCACTTTGAATATTAGCCAATCATGTGCTGTCGGAATCGATTGGAGGAAGCAAATGACCACCCTCGCTATCGTCATCCTCAGCATTTGAATTGGATCAGAGTCTGAGCCCAAAAACAATTCAAATATTATCTCCAGACATTTCTTGGTATTTAACTTGGGAATCTCAGGAAATATTCCTGCAGGTATGCTTCCGATTTAGTCGTAGCAGACAACAAAATGGATTGGGTTTAAGAAATCAAAGCAGGCCCCAAAAAAGGAGTATCTGACACAAGATGCTCTTGAGGTGTTTACTGACAAAATCTGTGCACATAAGGTGCTCTATTGTGTTCCCTCTTACGTTTATCATTCATTGATGGACAGTGACTCCTAGTTCGAGAGCAGGTACAAGCCCTCCCTTGACTGTGATCTGGAGTTGCTCTTCGTGGAAGCAACCAAAAGCTTAGCCTCCATATCCTGAATTTCCTTTGGGGGGCTGAAGGGGAGTGGGCGCACACAAGAAACAAGAGATGTTGTAGTGAGACTTGCTCAGACACCACAAGCCCTGATAGAGTGTGTCCATGATTTACATTGATCAATAACACTAGGAACATAGCTCAATTGCCTCAAGATGTCAGAAAACAATTGTACCAAAACAAAGACACCAAAGCAAGCTCGTCAACTGTTGAAAGTAAACTTCAATGGTACAGATGTTGTATCGAAAAGGTGCAGAAAAATTGGACTGATGACAAAAACAGTAGGTGCCCTTTACACTAAATGTACATCCGGTGTAGTTGCATGGTTACGTTTTTAATATGATAGGAAGCCTTTTGGCATTAATGGCATGTTGCTGGCAAAATGTTTCTGGATCCAACCCTCCTGGAAAGGGGGTTCCATCAAGAAAGTTAAAGGAACAAGTAGGTATACATCAAAAGTAAATGTGTACATAACTGTTAACACACTATCCAGCACTTCATGACAACTAATTTTTCAAATTTCTTTACAGCAGAAAACATATTTCAGCAAATGAAAAAGCAGGTATATGAACTGTTTATTTGTGCACTTGGCACAAAAACATTACTATTTACTTCATGGTAAGTTAGTTTTCCCCCAAATACATGCACATGTTGATTTTTCTTTTTTAGAACAAAACCAACCTCTACAAAGGCATCTGTCAAATCACTGGCTCTATCCATTACAGGCAAATGGCGCCCAGCCACAATTTTGACTTTCAGCTTCCCAGGCATGACTGTGTAGTTTGTTCATTTGCCTAAAAGATAACAAAGTTTTAATATTAAATGTTAAAAAAAACATTCAAAGTTACAATAGGCATTGCGCATGATAGACAGTCTATATAACAAATGATTAACCACCTCAAACCTTTTCAAGTTCATTAAAAATGACATAATTCTCCGTAATAAAATATCTTCTTCATGCATGTGCATACACCTAAGGATGGATGCCAACCCTTGGTCTATTCTGAAGACAAAAAAAATAATTTCATTCTGTATTTTCGATTTAGAGAATGGTAAAGCTGAATAAAATATTAAATATTAAAAACATTATGATTTTCTTAAAACAATGCATTAGTCCTAGAGCACAGGCTTTTAGGCCATAAAACACACATGTACGGAGAAAAGAAACCCCATGATTGGTGCAACGTGTACATTTCCTACAAGACATGCAATGTCTTAAGCACGGTGGGCATAAAGCTTCTCACAGTATAGCTATATCAGCATGTCCGAATGTAGTTGATGGTGCCCCCTCACGACGGGGTAATCTAGGTTAAGGGGCTTTACAATCCTCCCTCATTTTACTGAAGAATGCTAGGACTAGTATGATCTCTTTTTCAAAGAGTGAAAAACGCTCATAAATAGTTGAATAAAAAGGTTTGGACGATCAACAGCGCAAGGTATAACTGGAATACCCGCATGACCTCTTATTTCTGCATATGGATCTACAAATACTTATTAAGGCCTTGCAGTAAGAGGTACTGAAGAGGAGCTGTGAACTGGTATCTCAAGTCATTGTAGAACCAAATCTACAATAGACCATGTTTGCCATTCATTTTGGTGACTTTGGTCTGAAATATATGTAAAGGTGGGTTCAATTAGTGCTCAAGGAACAACAAGCAACTCATGAAAGAGCTTTTGATAATAACAGTCTTACTCAGAACAACTAAGCCCCTAGCATACAATAACCATTGATTTAATCATAGATGTATCTCCATCTGACGGCAATCGTGCAATTATGGTCACAGTACATACCACTTTCAAGATGGCTCATTGTTCATCTTCCCAGTCCACTACACAAATGGTAAAACAATTTATTACAGATGTCATTTGACTTCATTATTCTTGTACACACTAATGTCTCAGACAGAGGCATATATCAAGTGTTGAAGGGTCTTTCTTCATCACTAGTCATAAAACAATCACCATCATCTTAGTTCCATCCACAGACAAATAGTCAGGCAGGGAGGGTAAACCAGTGTCTTGGGCAGTATCTCCGATGGTAAAGCAATGCTACCCAAAAACTGGTCTGAATATCTACCTCTCACAGAATGTGCATGTAAGAATGCCACTCTGCCACCAAAGTATGACAATTTTTCTGTCTCCAAGGATGTCCTTATTTTTCCTTCAATACTCCAGATAAAACCTTTAACTTCAGCAGCCACTGAATTTATGGAACACTCCTAAGTACATGAGTAACGTAACTCGTGATTGAGAATCTATAACGAGCCATAAAGACTGACATTTTAAGTCAATAAATTCATAGGATTTAGCCATGATTTTGGACCTGGATATACTTTGGATGTCTTCTCGCTGCCGCCGGTCAACGCTGTTCGTCTCTGACCTCATTATTTTAGTACTTTTACTACTGTCAAAAGCATTCCAACTACCTGCCTCACAAATACTACTTCCCATGTTTCACATTAAGAACACTAAGTCACTTTTTTATTTTTATTTTTAAACACATTTTTATTGCCTTTTACATGGTATACAGCAGGGCAGCTCTCCGCGGTGTCAACAGATAAGTTACAGGATCACTGTAATGCATCACATTGCAGCCTTTACCTGGTCTGGTAGTCCCAGGTTCTGAGTTTATGGCCTTCACAGACGCCTGCCAGAAGCTTTTTAAGTGTTAGCTGTATCTGGGTCCGTGTTGTAATTGTGTGTGTGCGTGCAAAAAAAGGGTGGCAGCTGCTACACACAGACCCCAGCTGCAGTGCTTAAAGGAGACACCACGAATGGGGGGTAATATCCCCTCCACTGCATGAGTCACCACCCAGGCCTGCGAATGATGGAGGTGACCACAGGACGGGGCTGATGGGAGTGGTGTGTCACCGTCCCTGTGACCGGCATCCGAGGCGCAAGAGGGTTTCTGCTGCAAGGATGGCTCTCCTCCAGTTACCCACCTGCAGGCAGGCTCTGGGGGTGGGGTGTGAGGGGGGAATGCTGCTGGCAGCTGCTCTCGGAGGTGAGAAGTTAGCAAGCACGTTTCCTGTGAGACACACAACACGGTCTCTTCCTCTGCAGATTCCGTTGAGATCTGAGGCATGTTATCCTTTAGGAGGCTTAGATTTAAGGTAACATGGCACGTTTTATTCTCACATTTGCACTTATCACCGGAACAGTGACTTTATCCTCAGGAAGGTAGCACGGGAGGACACTGGAGCTGCCGGGAGCAATCCACCCCGTTCATCTCAACGAATTCCGTGTTTACATGTCAGTGCACCTACTTCTCTTTTGGCAGGGTTAGCAGAACCCCGACCCTTGCCGTGTCTTATCTCCCCTATTGAGTGTAAGCTGAGCACGGTACTCTCGATGTAACTTCCAGAACAGAACACAGAGCCCCAGTAGTGGCCTCCACAACAGGAAGCAGCGCCCCAGCGGTGGCCTCATAGCAGGGTGCATTACTCCAGATGAGGCCTCCTAGCAGGGTGCTTTGCTATAGATGTGCCCCCCCTTGAACTGGACACAATACCCATGCCTCACCCCACAAGCTCACTTTTGTACAGAAAACAGGCTACAAACATTCACAATAAAATATGCGGACAGTGCATCCTCTTAGCCTTCGAGGCTTCGTTCCGCCTTTGCTTTTACTTTAGGAACGAATGAAAGCAGTATTTGTAAAGCGCGAACAATTACTGGAGGATGTCCCTGGGGGGCACTGGGGGCCATCGGGAAGATTAAGTGAGCTATTGCCAGAGTCACATGGTGCTGGGCTGACCTCTGCCGGCATCGAACCGTGAGCCCCCTAGTCAGCCGCCCTGGCCGCTGCGCCACACCTCTTCCCTAAACCCATGAGTCTTTACTCTGCTGGTGACGTGTTACTTGAAAGGAGACCCGGTTTGTGTAGCACATTTTCGGTACATCTAAACCTCAAACAGTTATGTCCATGTATATATTAAGGTTTTTTCTGTCGCATTTAATATGAAGGTTCATCAACACTTACATTTTTTGTTCGGCAACGATTGAGGACACGAAAATGTAAATTATGAATGGCCCATATTACAAGATTAGAATGTCCATCTCCGAGTCCGTCTAAATGTGTCCTGTTCTATGCATGCGCTGCTCATCCTTCACACTTCAGAAAAAGAAATCTGGGACATGTATTTCGGACTTTATAATGATATACTCAAGACTACAATTACCAGAATGCAACGAAAAAACCTGCAGAAGGAATTACAAGGTTGTGATAAAACACAATAATAATAATTCCCCACCCCCTCCTCACTACCCCTCTGGCCCGTCCCATCGCCGTTACTCACCGTTGCCGATGGCTATTGGTATTCAGGCCAGCGCCTGGAAGAGATTTGTTTCGCTGGGCGCAGCGCTGAAGGAAGCTCTCTGTTCTTCGCTCTCTGCCCCCAGCAGTCGAATCAGATCGTCATGCCGCCTCCAGTCGTAGGGGGCAACCGACAGGGAGTGTACCTGGAGTTGGCAGCCAGGGTTTTGGACTCGCCACTCTCACCGGACAGCAACAATGCTGCACATTTGTTGAGTCATATCTGTCACGTGCTCTTATATCTAAAGGGACATACACAGCGCTGGATTTTCACACAGGAGCGCTTTAATTGGTGGGCTCTTTCATAAAATGTAAAGAAGAAAACTACGAGTCCCAGAATGCACAGGTGAGATATAACGCTGCCACCTGTCCGCCATGAGTAGCTGATTTACTACTGTGTTATCTTTTATATTTTGGAACTTGTTGTTTGGTTTCCCATTATAAACACAGGACTACTCATCCCAGGCTGAAAAGGGAAAAAAAGCAAGCGTGTGTCTGCCTTGTAGTGTGAGCGCGCGGTGGGAGCTTGAGAGCCAGAAAGGAGACGCCATGCGGGCGCGCACATATACTGAAAGCCAAAATGAAGCGCGCACTGACAGCCTGTAAAACAGAGAGGAGACGCCATGCGCGTGCACATCGCCTGTCTGTGCACGCACATGGTTTGTCTCCCTTTGCTAGCAAAACCGACAACAATAGTCTCGCCAAGGTGAAGCAGCGCATGCGCTGCGTTCGCTAGGTGAGACCTAACAAGGCGAAGCAGCGCATCCGCTGCATTCGCTAGGCGAGACCTAAAAAGTGACTTGAGGCGCTTTTACAGCACAATGGAGCAGCTGAAACCAACCGTATCTGATAATCTCGATTTCACCCTCTGTGCCTAATGAAAGAGAGGTATTGGAGACTGTCCTGCGTAGCTCGCTCACTGGTCCAGTGAAGCTATTATTTTTCATTTCAACAAAGCCTATTTATTCAGGGCGGGCAGTCTCCCTGAGCACTGTCTGCTCTCTGTGTCATCCCTACTAAAAGACTGAGAAAGAGGTTCGACTTCTCCCCAAGTTTTCAAGGATTTACTGCAGCCAATGCCTGGCTAAATTTAGAAGTAAAAATAAAAAACACACGTGTGTACGTTGGACAATGACACAGTGGGTTTAGAGACGAGTAAAATGAAGCTGCGTGCAGGCACGTAAATGGGGAGACGGTAAATCTAGCCAAAACATACTTTGGAATTCGCAAAATTCATGTTTAAACTTTGTTCTTTTCACTGCCAACAGACTTATAATTCAGGCCCATCTTGTTTCCTTTGAATCATTGTTGTTCTCGGTGTGTGGATCTACCGCGGCATGCTTTACTTTCACTATCATCAATTCTTTAGTCACCGGTTCGAATTCTATGTGGTCACAGAATCTCCGATCATGTTGCTCCTTACATAGCACAGCTTTGTTGGCTACCTATTGTTTTTGTTTACAGTTTTATCATTATTTGCAGGCGAGATCACGGCCAGATCTGCAGACAGGTAGCCAGGTTTGACTCTCGACGTCAACTCATCATCCTGTGATTTTGAACAAATTATTCAATCACCCCATGGGTAACAAAAAAGCATGGCTGCAGTGGTACTATTTATGCAAGTTGTATTTTATTATTATATTAATTAGCAATTTATGAATATTGTATTGTATCATCATATTAATTTTGTATTAGAGGGTAGTCATGTTTTGTATTGGCATTGTTCAGGTTTGTGAGTCTCTTGTATTTTGCCCGCTGCTCCTCTAAGGTTCTAGAGTCCTTGACTTAGAACTAGAGGAGTTGCTTGGAGAGGAGACAGGGACAGGACAAGTGAACTGATACTGCTGTATGTGGGGTTTCAACTTTACAATAAATTCATCTTAAACCGTCAGTGCCGTGCATTTATCATTAAAAAGCTGGCGACGAGTTGTTTAAGCACCGAATAACCCAATTTCATCTTGTTGGAATTTATCGTCTCCATTTCTTTTATTCTGGAGTCTACAGTGGCAGTTGTCTTACATCAGAGGATTTTGCCGTGCCTTACCTGTGAAGCTACTCTTTACGGATTGGGGTAGGAACAAGTTCTGTTTATTTCTATACCGCCTTTCTCGGTTCCAGCATCAGTCCTCTGTTGCTGTGACATGTCAAGTGGGAGGAATGCGGTCTGCGTTGCAACTACGCGGTGGCCTGCGCTCCAGTTTCACCGTGTTCATCCACATTTAATTGCCTTCTGCTTAAGGTTACAGGCCATTTACGTGCTTATGTTGCATGCATGCCAACATCTTTGTTACTTTGAAATTGACTATGCAAATTCCTACTCAGCAAATCCTGCTGGACTCCTTCAGTTCAACAGCAGATCTGTGACCGTCTGCTACGTGGCAACATTTTTCTTCAGGCGTCGTGTTGGACTGCAGTGTGAGTCTACATATATTTTGGGGGGAAGCTGCCAAAACACCGTTTGGATTATTTGTTTGGGCGTGGTTTTTTGAGGGCAGTGAACTAGTCTCTTCTCTGAGTGAAGAATGGGCCCTGTTTCTTTGAGTTTGTTTGCAGTGGACTAGTCCCTCATTAGGGTGAAGATTGGACACCGAGTTTGTCGTTGGATTATAATTTTTTGTTCTCTCTTTCCATCTTTTACTTTCAAGTTATTACGGTTTCCAAGAGTTAGTTGCATTAATCAGTACGGTTTGTATGGCAGTGATGATAATTTTTAGATTTCTTACATAATGGCTACACAAGGTTTTGCACTGCAACCCCCACAACCCTTTTGGCCTATGGGTGGAAATCCTTGCATGAAGTGGGTGGATTGGAAGTCGTATTTTTTTAAATTTTCTTGATACAATTGATGAGGAAGGTAAAACGAAGCCAGAGAGGACAAAACATTTTTTCTTGCATTCTGTGAGTCCGGGGGGTTTAAAAGTCTATGAACAAATGACTAAATCTGCATCTAGTGGGGATTTGAATGTGTTTGATACGACATTAAAAGATTTTGGCAATCACTTTGCGCCTACAGTAGGTATTGGTATTGTTAGATTTAAACATTTTCAGAGGAAACCAGAATCTGTGGAAACTGTGGATGAGTATGCAGCTGCATTTAAGAAATTAGCTAGTGATTGTAAGTTTGATCATCTCCAGCTTAACCGAGATCAGGTAGTCATGCATACTGCTGATCCTGCGATTCAGGAAAGATTGTGGATCATTGTGGATGCTGAACTTAATGGACTAATCTTAGCATTAGTGAGAAAAGATGAGCTTTCTAGTTGCAGTGCGAAAGCTCTTAAGGCAGATTCTAGAGAAGTATCAGATGTGGTTGGTAAAGTGAATAACTAAATGTTTAAGAAAGTTAAGAAAGAGGGTACGAAAATGCAGGAGTCGGTCAAGAAAGGGAATTCTAAGGGGCATGATACCCCAAGGAAGGATGGTTTTAGATGTTATCATTGTAATAGTAGTTCCTATTTAGCTTCAAGCAAGTTTTGTCCAGCACTCAAACAGGTGTTCGGCGTGCAATTTGGTTGGGCACTTTGCTAAAGTTTGTAAAAAAAAAAAAAGAACAGTTTAAGGTAAAGTGCGTGGATGAGCCTAATTCTAGCGGGGACAAAGGTAGTATGAAGAAAGTCATGCATTGTGATACTGACAACAATAGTCAACAGGATTTATTCTTAATATTAAGGACAATGCAGGGGAAATTAAGAAAAAGCCTATTGGTATGATGTCTATAGGTGGAGTCAATGTGCAAATGTATGCAGACTCTTGGTCCCCCATTCACTATTGTGAACGAGGAAGTGTGGAACTCCAGTATGTTGCAAAGTTATTGGGGACCTTACTAGCATCTGATAATAACCTTGAGGGTTTCTCAGGAGAGAAGATTGATTTGGTTGGGTATGGATTGCTTGTATGCAGCTTCAAAAATAGGGAATGCATTGGGAAACTTTACATCACCAAGAAGGGTCCTTCAGTGCTTAGGTGGAGGGACCAAGGTGATCTGTACATTATTTTAGATACTATGATTTCGGATCCTGTTCTCATTGTGGATGATAGCGAGACTGTAGGAAATTAAATGCTTAAGAGGTTTCCTCAAGTTTTTTGTCGGGAAATCGGTATGTTGAAGGTCTTTGGACACTGTATTGAATTGAAAAAGAATGCATGTCCAAAGATTCACAGAGCTAGAAACATTCCTATTCTCCTCAGAGAGAGAGTTGAACAGGAATTAGATAAATTAGTCTATGCATGTATAATTGAACCCATTGAGACCTTTGAGTGGATTTCACCAGTAGTTGTTGTGAGACGGAGCATTGGGAAAATCAAATTATGCATTGACTTTCGCCCTTTAACAACAATATTGAGGCAGATCAATTTCCTCTTCCCAAAATTTCTGAAATGCTGGTGTTAGTTAAGAGTGCTAAATGGTTTTCCACTATACATTTGTCTGCTGCTTACCACCAGATTTGGCTGAAGGAGGAGAGTAAACCACACACAGCATTCATCACCCCCATGGGTTGTTTTCAATACAAAAGGATGCCTTTTTGATTGGCATCAGCACAAGCCATTTTTCAAAGATTAATGTACCAGCTTTTTGGAAAACACTCCAAAGTAAAATGTTTCCAGGACAATATTCTTCTATTTGGGAAGGATAGAAAGAAAATGATGAAGTGTTGACCGAGGTTTTGGGTATTCTTGATATGAATAGGTTGACTGTAGAACACTCTGTAGTGTAAGTTTGCTGTGTGTTCTGTTACATATTTGGAACATGTTCTGTGCAGAGAAAGGGTTGCTACCAAACCTAAGTTGGTGGAAGCAGTGCAGAATTCACCACATCTGTCTAATAAGGGTGAGCTTAGGTCCTTTATGGGCCTCGTTGAATTTTATGCAAAGTTTGTTAAAAGATTTTTTAATAGAGGCTATAACATCAGACAATTACTGAAAAATAAAAGGAGCTTTGTGCGGTCGGAGGATTGTAAGGTGAAATTTGCTGATATACAGAAAGCTATTGCTGAGGCTCAGGTATGGAGTGGCTTTAATTCTGAACTCCCAAAAATTGTCACAGTGGATTCCAGTAACAAGGGCTTGTGTGTTGTGTTGTCACAAATTGATAAGAAGTGTAAGGAGTATATTATGGCATATGCCTCACGTGCTCTTTTGCATATTGAAGAGAAGTTTTCGTTATTGAGAAAGAAACTCTTGCCTGTGTGTGGGTCTTGGAACATCTTCGTTCTTTTGTGTGGGGTAAATCGCGCACTGTGCGAAGTGATCGCAAGCCCCTTGAGAAATTGTTAACTACGGAGGGTTTTTTCTTTCTTTTTCTTTTTTTTAACAGAGGTTTATATAGCGCAAATCACCCGAAGGTATCGGGTGTTGGAGCACTTTACATAGCACCAGTTGCGTTACAGGAGGACACATTCATTTTTGTTAGGCACGGGGAGATTAAGTGATTTGCCCTGAATCACAGGATGTTCAGTGTCATTGCTGAGTCTCGAACCCTGTTTCCCATATTGTAGGTCGACCGCCCTAGCCATTAGGCCAACTCCTCTCCCCAATGTACCGGCTAGGATAGCAAGGATTTTAATGCGGTTGCAAGATTTTATTTACAATGTAGTGTACGTTCCTGGTAGAAGTGACGTTTTTGCATATTATTGGTCTTGTTTTCCGACTGATATGCAGGAGTGTGATAAAATTGAATTGGAGGATGTGCAACTTGCCCTTATTCATGATCAAGGTGCTCCTAAAATCAAGGAGGATGTGTGGAGGAAGATGTATGTGGGGGATAATCTGTTAAAAAAGCTCATTGACCTAATAGAGCATGGTTGGCCTCAAACGTCCTGTGTGGCTATAGATTTAAGGAACTTTTGCGAAATCAGGAATTAATTATCTGTTTGTCAAGGTAGTGTCCTTAGGGTTAATAGGGTCATTCCACCATCTATGCTGAAGCAAAATATTGTGAAGTTTTACCATGAGGGCCCTTTTGGCACTGTGAAAACTAAACAGAGGGTGAAAAGGTGGTATTGGTAGCCTGGATTGGATTTGTGCGTAGAGAGGTTGGTGAGGAATTGTGTGTGGTGCGCTAACTCTGACAAATCTTTGAGGACTTGAAGACCAAACATGTGAACCAATCATACCAAAGAAACCATGGCATACGGTTGCAGTGGATCTCGGTACTGTGGGATCGCCTGCCAAGTATAATATTTTGATGATTAATGTGTTTTCTAGGTGGGCTATAGTCGAGGTTGTGGAGAAGGTTGATTCAGTGAAGTATTATGATTCACTGACAAGGTTTTCGTGGACGAGGGTCTACGGGTTCAGTTAATTAGCGACAATGGTGTGCAGTTTACATCAAATTTGGCTAAAACGTATTTTCGGAGAAAGTTAGGGGTGAAGCCCTGTTCTACTTCCCTATAGAATCCAAGTGGTAATGGAATGATTAAGAAGTTTAACAAGGTTTTGAAGGCGTCCATACAGATTGCAATACAAAATGATGTTGACTGGGAGAATTAAGTTCATAAGACGGTATGGGCTTATATGACCACTGTTCATGAGGCACTGGAGGTGTCTCCTTTTGAGGTGATGAGAGGAATGCAATCCCAAGTGGCTGTTAAATGGTTCTGATTTTGATGTGCCAATGGAGGAGGTAAGGAGAAGGATTATTAACAAACACAAGAAGGACAAGGAAATATTTGATCACAGGAGGGTTCAGGAAATATAAGTAACAGTAAAGGTGATTGGGTGAAGGTGAAACTTCCTTGGACAGTCAGCAAGGGTGAGAGTCAATTTTCGGAGCCTTTGCAAGTGATTGACATTTTGCGCAATGCAGTGTGCCTCAGTGATGGCAAGGTGTGGAGTCTCAGGAGAATAGCCATTCTTAAAGGTGAACGTCAGGTGTATGAGAAGAAGGTTGGGGATTTCGAAGAGTTATTTCCGGATGAGACTGTTGATTTGGAGGGTTCTGGCAGTAAGGAAATAATTTGTGCGGATGCTGAGACGGTGGAGAGCAGAAAGGGTGATGTGATGGATTTGGATGCTGGTGCTGTGCCTTCAGAGGAGGGGGATGATGGTAATAAGGATGGTTCTGTTGGGGAAGGAACAAATTTAGATGCTAGTTCTGTTCCTGTATGTGAAGGAGATTTGTCAGTTTGAAGGTTGGGAATGATTATGTACTGGAGAAGAATAGGAGTGTGGAAGGGTGCAACTAGAGGCCACATGTGAGACCCAAGTGGATGTTAGATTTAGAGTGTGATATAAAATAGTTTTTGGGAGAAGAAAGGGAATGATGTGTTGTGTTGCTATTTATGTATGTTGTATTTTTATGAAATTAATTTGCCATTTATGTATATTGAGTTATATCATTATACTAATTTGGTATTAGAGGGTAGTCATGTTTTGTATTGGCATTGCTTAGATTTGTGAGTGTCTTGCATTCTGCCTTCTGCTCCTCTACGGTTCTAGAGTCCTTGACGTAGAACCAAAGGAGTTGCTGGGAGAGAAGACCAAGACAGGACGCGTGGACTGATGCTGCTCTATGCGCTTTCAGCTTTACAATAAATGTATCTTGAACCTTCAGTGCAGTGGATTTATCATTACAATGGCCTCGGGAAATGTAACTGCCACTCATAAAGCGCTCCAGTACCTTCGGGTCGAGTTTGTGCTGTGTAAAACTGCAAGAAAGTTGCTTATAAAATATTCTTTGTTCTCAGTAGGCAAGTTCCTAGTTCTAATAAATGTAGACATTTACACAGCCGCTGTCGGACACAGACTTAAGACTGCATCATGAGCAAAGAAAATCTTCCTTAATGCTCCCCGAAGAAGTAAAGGAAGTAATTTTTGACGTATCTTAAAATTGATATTGGTTATAACAATATTGCATGCAAACAGTAAACTGGTATTTTACTTGGAAATGCGAACGTTTTCGTGACTCACCTGCATGTGTAACATTATAACAGGCTTAATTAGCATAATACTTATCAGCCATGGTTTATGAAGGGTTAGGGGCTATCTGTAGTGTTCTGGTAATAGAGTGGTTAAGGTGAATGGAACGTTAATAGGTCATCAACAGAATGTTCCCATTCAAGTGTTCTTTGTTTATATGTGAAATGTGGGGGAAGCCTTTTGACAGCAGGATGTTGGCTGTCACGAGCTGCATGCCACTTTCCTTGTATGGCCGTTCATTGGAATAAATGTACCTTTCTGAAACTTCTAAATTATCGTAATTTCTTCCCTGGTGGTGTCAGAATGGCTATATTCTGTGTGGCGCAGAGACAAAGAGGAGCTGCCATGCAACAGACACCAGCATTTAGAGGACTTTGGCTGCGACCAACAAACCACAGGTCAATTCTTTTTATAGACTACAGGATAAAGCAGCAAGGTGCACCATTTTAAAGCAAACATGAGTGGCGCCTATCTTTTCGGCAGTACAGGCATATTCGATAGTGCTCGTGTTTTAAGATAGTGTGTTTTAAAATAATATGGATGTGCTTATGCAGGGCTCGGCTGCCCTTTTGTAAGCGATTCATCCTCTTTTTGTTTTTAATTAAATGTTTTTATTGAATTTTCCAGCTCGCATACAGGCAATGCATGGTACAATATAACATGTGAAAGTACAGTACATGTGATGGGCAAATATAAATACAAACGTATTGCGGTCTTGCAATGCCTGCATTGGGTCTCAATACAGCATTAACTTACAGAGTGTTGGTTGAGCCCAGGGTCCTCTTTCTTACAAATACAGCATGATGCACAATGCAGAGTTTCCATCCTACTGCATGAGTTTTCTCATGTTGACAGGTCCATGGCACATGCTCTAGAGTCCCTCCGCACCCCCTCCCTTTATGGACCACGACACAAGAAATCCCCCCAGGTGGCCAGCCATGTACACACGTCTCATCTGCATGCTCCCGTAGATATTCCACCAGGGGTTCCCAAATGTCTCTGGGGCGGGATGGGACGGCCAGCAGAGCTGTATAGGTTGTAAGCTGGTCTTTAAAATATATGAAGTCTGTGAGCCAGTCTTTGAACTTGGGGGGGAGGCCATCTGCCCAGCTGCAAGCCACCATGCGCTTGGCCAAAAACATTTTGGATCGTCCATCTATCACCTCCCGCCAGTACCCCTGAACCTCCCAGCATTGCCATGCGAGATATAGGAAATCTGCTCCCTCCTGCCAGCAACACACGCAATTATAGTTGTTTCTCAATTTATATTTGTAGGCAGTGTAGGTGTATAATTGGTTCTGTGCAGGAACTTTAAAGTGGAAGATTCGCAGTCGGCTGCTCGCCTTGATGGCTTCAGTTTATGTGCAGCAATAAGACAATTGCTCATCCGTCAATGGCATTTCCAAGTCTTGATCCCATGCCTCCCTCGCCCCGTATGTCAATGGTGGCTTTTCTAACAGCACAGTTCGATATATTGGGGACACAGCTTTCGCCGGTCCTGACATTTTTAACATTGTGTGCAGAACCATTAGCGTGGGGGGCTCCTTTGGGAATCCCGGGATATTGGCCCTAATTTCATGCTTAAGCATGTGTATAGAAAAACCTCCAGCGGGGTAGGCCCCTCCCCAGTCAGAAGCTCCTGTGGGTCTTTAAACTTGCCCTCCGGTACAGATCTCCCCATACACTGGGGTTCCTTTTGCGAAGCATTTTCCGACATACAGCCTCCTGAGTAACAGGAGCAAATCGGGAGATGCCGAAGTGGCACAAGCAGGAAATATAGCACAGGTTTAGCCACTATTCTAGCTAAGAGCTTCCACGCTTGATTGGTGCAGGTTACCGTGTGGTGAGCCAATCCCTCCCCAGGGACATGTGTTCCCAGGACGGAGTTTAGGGGCGTGGCTCCATGTATCCCCACTCAATGGCCTGGTGTGGCATAAAAGGCAGTAGATGGCGCCAGTATACTGCATAATGGGCTTGAGCACTGAGGTAATATAGTTCCATATCCCCAAATCCCCCCTAGTGAAGGGTTGCTTCATGATCCTCCAGCCCACCCGGGGTTGCTTATCCCCACGCCAGCTTGATAAGTAAAGATCGGAGAGTGTTGAAGAAGGGGCATCCTGGGTTGCAGGGTATGTTGATGAAAAGATATAGGAGTTTGAGCAATATATTGTTCTTCATCAGTGCAACCCTGCCGGCTAATGAGAGTGGCAAGTGTGATCCATCGTTCCAACCAGTTGCAGATAGTTTCAACTGCAGTGCCATAGTTTGCGCAGAGTTTCCTCCTTGTCTCTAGTGATGGTCACGCCTAAATATTTTTACTTTAGTTTCACACAAGCTCAGTGGGAATTCCAGGGTAAATTTTGCAGTGTTGGGGGTGAGCGGGAAGATCTGTGATTCACTCCAGTTAAATCTTATCCCGGATAGGTCGCCAAACCTGAGAAACTCCCGAAGGATCGGGTTGAGGCTAATGTTTGGTTCCCATAGACAGAGGGTGATCTCATCGGCATACAATCATATTAATATCTGTCGGGAAGGGTATTCTATGGCATAGTCTCTGTGATGTTGCCATATTTTGGCCGCCAGGGTTTTGATGGCCAGGGCAAATGGCAGCAGGAATAATGGGCATCCCTGAGCCGTGCCTCTCATAATGGAGACCGGGGTGAAATATAGACCATTAATCTGAACAACGGCCTCAGGCTGGGAGTAGAGTAGTCTTATTCACGCTAGGAATGGCTGGTGGAGGCCTATTCTGCCCAGTATTGTGATCATGTAATCCCCACCCCAAGGAATCAAAGGTTTTTGTGGCATCTAAAAAAATCCCAGCCGCGGAGATCTCTGAATCTAAGTCATGCAGGAGCGCATATGTGCTTCGCAAATTATGTGAGGTGCCTCTGCCCGGTATAAAGCCTGCATGGTCTGGGATGACTAGTCCGTCCATCAATAGGGTCAGCAGGTTGGCAATGACTTTAGCAAGGATCTTGGTGTCACAGTTTATTAGTGACAAAAGTCTATATGCCTCGCATTTATTGGCCTCCTTGCCTGGCTTAAGCAGGGATATGAACATGGCTTGCTGCATGGAAATGTGAAGAGTCCTGGTCTCTCTAGCTTCCTCAAAGACTTGCTTGAGGAAGGGGGCCAATCGCTCAATGTAACATTTATAAAAATCTGTGGGGTAGCCGTCAGGCCCTGGGACCTTACCCGAGCGCAGGTCCATTATTGCGGCCCGGATTTCTTCCTCCTCGACGACAGCAGCCAGAAATTCTCTGCGGGAATCATTGATCCACCCAAGGGCGGTATCTTCAAAATAGGAAGCTAGGTCCGGTGAATCGCAGCTACGCGTGTGGTATTGTCGTGTAGTTCCTATATTACCTATACAGGATCTGCACGTTTGGATAACAAACTGTGGGATTGTTGGCAGACTAATTCTGTGCACCCCCACCGGATAAGTTACCCTGTCTGTATCAGCTAGCTCCCAGTGCTGCTAGAATCTCCTCTTATAGGGGAGAGAATAGTTCTTGGCAACCTCAGAACATAACAACAATGATCCCTCAGAATCGTGGAAACAATATACTACCTTTCGCTCAGTCACTCGTGCTCACTTAGTTCGTCTCAGAGATACACAGAATAAACAGTCTGGGTATTTCAATAAGAATTTTATTCAAGAGTTATTATTCTATTGTAGAATAGATGAGCTGAAACAACCATCAGACAGTAGCAAAGATATATGATTAGCAGTACTGCGAAAGTGAAAGGATGGTACAGTTCAATCATTTTGCAATAGTCATGAATACATACAAGTATATAAAACACATGATAAAAAGTGTGTACTCCTACTTTGCCTCCCTAACTAGATGTACCTAAATGTGCCCAGCATCTGTGTAGCGGTTATGTCAAGAATCCCTCTAGGATATAGTCAACTCCATTACCTGAGAATGAGAGAGTATGGTACCCCGTCCTGGTTTCAAGTTGGACAACCCGCGAGGGATGTTAGACCACTGCTAGCTGGAGCGTCTGCATGCAGGTACCTCAGCGTCTCTGGTCAGTGTGTCAGCCGGGAAGTCACGGTCTCCTCTGTCTTTCTAAGCAAGACATGATTTATATATACCCATAGGTCTCCCCAGGGGTCCTACCTTGCTGTGTTACTGTGTCTGCCTAAAGGATGACGTTGGGCCTGAACGTTATACAGAGATATTATACAGGAGATGTCAGCCCTGCTGTTAGTCCTGCTGTGCTTCCAAGAAGCCTCATGCATGATGTATGAGATTCGAACTAGGGAAAAACCAGTGTTCTGAATGCAGTGTCATATCTAGGTAAAAGGTCAGTCCCTTTGAACCGTTATGTATGTAATGTAGGTAAGGATATAGGTGAAAGGTTGCAATGTTACCTGCGCCTATATAGGGTACCTATATGGAATATAACAGTATAGTGCTGTATAATATTTGGAGAAGACGTTAAGGATCGCCAGTGAGTCTGTATGCCTATTGCCTTAGTCGTCAAGTATTTCCAGGATCTGATTAGCAAACCTGGGGATTCTAGTTACTTCAACTAAGGTTTTGCCAGAACGCTCTTCCTCCCCGTAGGACCTAGCAATGTGGTATTTGGAGCAGAATTTAGATTTGCGCTCCACCTCTAGTAAATATTTAGTTAGCAGCTCTTTGAGCTGTGCCTTTTGGTGCGGGGTAGAGATGGAGGCCAGTTACTCCTCAACTTGTTTAATGTCTTTTTCTAATCTGTGTTGAGTCCCTCCGATGGAGCGAAGGATCCCCCCCCCCCCGCTCTTGGCCATACAGAAGCCCCTCATTGTTGCTCAGAGTTGAAATGCTATCTATGTTGTGAGGGAGGAATTCACGGATTTCTTGGCGTATGTCTTCGCGAAAAGGCGCTATCTAGCAGGGCTATATGGGGACTTGTTACCTGGCGGTGATATCTTCATGAACACAGGAGACTGATTTGAGACGGTGTGTGCCAGGTGTGACACCTCTCAGGGCCCTGTATTCAGTCCCGTCAATAGGAGCCAATAAACTAAATGGGACCAGCTGGAGTGCACCCTGGAAAAGAAGGTGCCCTCCCTCTGCGTTGGGTGTAGGACCCTCCATGCAACAAAAAGTTGGTGGTCGGCCATGATATTTGAGAGATGTTTAGTCACTTACGGATGCGAGGGTGAGCGCGCGAGATCGACCAATGCGTGGATCCAATGCTAAGTTAGGATCTAGATGCGTCTCCTGTGGCATAGCCACCTGGACTTGGTGCCTGTCTAATTAGCTTAGGACCTGCCTGTGCTTGCGGGGATCCCGGAGCCCTCGCACATTCCATGTCAAACAATGATGGGGGGTTTTACTGGGCACAGTTTAGTCATGGCCTCTGTGTTGTCACCGGGGAAAAGGGTGTGCGAGGGTGTTGCCATGCTGAGACTGCTGAAAGTGACGTTTGTGTATTCGCTACTGCACAAGTTCTAGGTTGTTCCATGCAATGCCGCTGTGTACAACTATAACAAACCTATCCCACCACCCTCTCCCACCTACGGCCCAATCCCGCAGGCGTATGGTGACCCGCCCTGCCCTCCCACAATTTAGCACATTCAAAATAAATTCTAATTTAAATGTTGGTCCACATCTTCCACAGAAATGGCGGTGGAGCGTGAAGGGAGGGTAGCTTGCAAGTAGCTGATATTTGAAAGTGCACTAACGAAAAAACAACAACAAGTGATAACATATAAGCAATACAAAAGATTTTCCGGGGGGGGGGGGGGGGGGAATCCCACTGGGAACATGCGCTAGAGAGGCCGTCAGCGCACCTTGCAAGTGAGAGGGAGCCTAGGAAATCATTATTATATGGCAGGGTCACCAGGGCCAGTGGCGCCCTCATAGGAACGAACAGGTTTTGTACAGGGTCAGACCCATGCAGACCAGCACGTGCTCTCTCTTGCCATATAATTGAACAAGATGCATAGCCTTACCAGTTCTAAGTGCAGTCTCTAACCTTACGCAATCTACCATTAGTCCTCTTCAGGAGCCGGTGAGGATCGGCTGGAGTACGGGCCATAGTCCTGTGGTGTGGGTTAGCACCTCATGGTGGTTTTTAGGAAGTGCTGAGCTTGTTGCCGGTTATTGAAGACGTGTCTTCCTGCGGTGAAGAACTCGCATTCTTGCAGGGTAATGTATAACATAATGTATATTAGCTTGTTGGAGCTTTTTTTTTTTTTTAACAGGCAGAATTATTTTTTCGTGCTTCCTGTACACCAAGATGAAATCTGGGTATATCGAAAGTCTAATTCCGTCATATATCAGGATCTTGCTTTTCTCTGGCTAGCCTCAGCCAGCACCGTGTCACGGTCCTTGTAATTGAGTATGCATGCCAGGATAGGGCGGGACGGTGCGCCTAGTGGCAGCCTTGCCGCGAGTGAACAATGGCCCTCTCCACCACTAAAACTTTAGAAAATGCCTCTGCACCGATGAGGCCCAACAGCATTTGTACCACATAGTCCTCCATGTGGCCGTAGCAGTGGACTCTGGGACCCCCACTATGTGCAAATTATTTCTGCGCGAACAAGCTTCCAAGTCCTCATTTTTAGCAGCGATAATTTTCTGTAATTTCTCCATGCATTGTAGCCTTTCGGCGCTCGTAGAAGAGTGATCTTCAAGTGAGAAAATGCGCTGCTCCACCTCCAATATGCGCTCGTCATGGTTTTCTAATTTTTGTGTGATGAAGTCAATGCGCATATTCATAGCATCCACAGTGGACTCAACAGAGGTGAGACTTTGAGGCATACTGAGGAGCAATGCTTTTAGATCTGTATCCTGTGAGGAAGTGGAGGCCGGGTCTACTTCCTCCCTTTATGGATCGGTGTCCTCGCTGGGAGCGTTCTTCCATACGGAGAATTGTAGTTTGGCCTGCTTGCCCTCAGTGGGGCCCATGGTGCGTTCCCCTGTGTGGCCCAGACGAGCGCTGATTGCCCCACAGAATGTCCAGCAAGGATTATTTGCTTTAACTGACTTTGTAGTGGCGGGGGGAGTAGGAGACACCGCAATGTTGTAGTGCCCCTTTGTGCCTCCTGGTGGTGGTTATGGCCGGTCTCAGCCTCTCTCCGACGTGGGCCCACACCACTTGCTCAACTTTGGCTCTTCACTTGGGCTTCCGGATCAATGAGCGCGAACTCTCAGGCAGGTCCAGCGCCCACATCGCCCCCATCGCCCCGTGGTGGCTATGGCTGGTCTCAGCCTCTCTCCGGCGTTAGCCCCTGCGGCCAGCTCTACTACAGCTCATCACTAGGGCTTCCAGATCAACAAGCATGAAGTCCCAGGCAAGTTCAGCGCCCCCCGTCCCCACAGCCTCTCCAATCACCTAGCACCCCAGAGGGTCCCTAGCACGGTGGCCCCCGGACTCAGGACTGCAACGTCACCGTACAGCCCACCACCTCTCACCTGTAACTTCCTAGGCTGAGCGCCAGCCGGGACACTCCTGCAGCACCCTCAGGGGTAGGCCGCACACGCAGGTCGGGGCAGTTGGCAGGTTTCATGCAGGCCGCCGGGGCCGCCCGTCCCTACAGCGGGTCCTGGAGGGTCTACAGGAGGCCGGTACTGTATTTCTCTCAGCTCCACAGTGGCGGCAGAACGGGACGGTCACCGCTGACCCCGCCCTCGATTAGCGTCTCTTTGCCTCAAAGATCAGGATGCTCACACATGCCAGGCACAGCAGGAGATGAGTCCCCGCTTCTTATAACAGCAGCAGCCGCAAGCCCGGCTATTGCGTCTCCACCATGTTGTCTCGGTCACAGGCCGTAATCGGAGGCAAGCGGCGGCAGGTGCCCATCCGTCTGTCTGCAGACTCGTGTTCCCCGGTGGTTCTCTAAGAGTGTGCCATAGGTTTACAAGTGGTTATGCTGTCATGAAGTGCATGATTTTGTAGGATAGTGTTCCCAGGCTAACAGAGACTCTCTAGGGTGCGGCCATCTTGTTCGTCGGCTCTCTAGCGCCCCCCCCTCTTGTTGGTCACCTTTTGACTGGTGATTTTTTTGTTTTTGTGTTCAGCCATAGAACCACATATCATCAATCACACAGAATATTGTAACAACAGCGGACCAAAGCTACTGCACCTCATTCCACGTTTCAGCAAAGTAGGGTCCCATGCACTATTCTGGGACATGCCATTGTTTTGGTACCACTGTGCAGCAGAAACAAGTTAATACCAAATGTGGAAAGGTGCACTCTGAAAACCGTTCAGAACCATAAAAATTCAATAATATGTTTGCAAAAAATCTTTTTTATTATTTCTTCTTCACTTTGAGTCCATAGATATAAAAAGAATATCCAGCCAACGCGTTTCGTTCATAAACATCTCTTTTGAATTTCATCAGGGCTGTAGAAATAGAACTTAGAAAGAAATTGAGTGAATTGAGTGCAAAGAGCTGATTGAGAAAAACTATGATATCTTAAATAAGGTGATAGAGAACCACCATCAGTATTTAAAAGACAAGATGATGAGAGAGATCAAGCGCGATGATCGTGATTACAGAGGTCGCACATACACCTTTGCAAAAAAGACATGTAAATGTCAACACAATGGAGGATAGGAGGAGAGCTAAAGAGGAGAGCAATAGAACTAAGCCAGCTAACAGTAGCTTCATTGCGTCTGTGGGTACTACCACCTCAAGCAATTCAAAATCAGATAACCCTTTAGGGGAAGGTCCCTCCGCTTTCCAAAGGGAATTGGAGAGATTACGAATAAGCAACAGACAATGCAAAAAGGAAGTAAAAATATCAGGAGAGATGGGAGAAGATGGAAAGGGAAAGCAGTCAGAGAGAATTGGTGTTCAGGCTTGTTCAAAGAGAAATTAGTTGATGTAACTTTTACAAGAGTAACTAGTCATACCACTGTGGTCAAGAATTCAACTCAAACCAACCAATGTGACACTGATACACATAAGGGCCTACAAATCATGAATTTTTCAAATAGACTACTTGACGAAAATTAGACTAATCTATTATGAAAAGGTCTAGGATTTTGTCCAACACAATGTGGTGATGTGGGGGATGTACACAAAGATCTGTATACATTTATGGGATCTTTGATTTTTTTTTTCACAACAACCGCACAAAACTCTGATGTTTATGTCTCTAAACAATCTCCAGCTAAACACACTATTTCTGATGTACATGATCTGCTGTGTCTCTTATCGATTGAAAATAATGAAATTATTGATATGCAAGCACTATTATATGATCTCATTGTGACAAAGAGTCTAGATGTGAATAGTCGTTTAAGGCCGGGCCCTGGTGAGAGGGTAAAACAAGAATTACACTTGTTGAACTCTCCTAACAGGTATGGCCCCCAATCTAAATTTAACCTATCACAAAATGGAAGACAGGCACTCTTAAAATTACAAAAAGACACAAACGTTGTGACCAGAGAAGCGGGCAAGGGCGATAATATGGTCATCATGAATAGGGTTGATAGCAGATGCTCAGGCTGACTTGTGGGGCAACTAATAGAGTTTCCTGGGGGTGAATGAACCCTCAGAATGTGGATTGCTTCCCCCTGTTTGCTCGACAGAGCCCCCTTAGTTGGCGGTCTCCAGGACATATCCGGGATTATTGGTGGCTACTAGGGTTGGTGGAACTGATGGAGGGTTGGCTAACAGCAGTACATAAAGTGGGGGCTGGCTCAGCATCTAAGATGCCTTCACATTCATTTAGCAGGCAATCACTGCGGTCTAAAACACAATTGATGCCTGAATGCTTTGACGATTTTAATGATTTTTTTGCTTTTACCCCTTACCAACAGGCCTACTTCCAGTGCCCTCCATAGCTTTCCTTTTCCTCATCCCTCTCTGCCCAGAACAGGATGCGGTTGTGGGTCCGAACCTAATCAGCGCTTTGCAGAAATGTTACCAAACAGGGATATTTATGAGCACTTAGGCAAACAGGAGGTTATATACCACCAAGGAACTGTAACCCACCCAATTTGAAAGAAAAAACACCAAGCAGGAGTCTCTTCAATAGTCCCAGGATAAAGAACATCAGAGTACCCCTCTCATGATGGACGAATGGGAGAGCTTGATCGGAGAGCTTGAGAGGGTAGTTATTGACAGTCAGTTGGAACGGCCGGGGGGGGGGGGGGAGGGGGTCAAGAGTCTCGTGCAATGTCAGAACAGATAGTCAGTACCGGGAAGCAGGTTGTAGGACAATGAAAGACTGTTCATAGACCACCAAACAAGCAAACGGGAATATTATAGTACCTTATGGGTCAGGGATGACTCCTCACACAACTATCAGAAGGCCAGATGCAAGGGGGGTGGGCCCTGCCTCTTCCTGGCAATGATGGGCAAGAACGGGCCTGCCCTTGGCCAGGGCTTTGACCGGGCACAGCCCAGGCGAGTCTGCGCACGGCCCGCGCCATGGTAGCCCGGTGCAGCTAAAAGCGCCTCCAGGCACAATGACGTGGCAGCGGTGTCTGCCGCGAGGCAACGGCAGTGCTGACTGGAGTTCCTCTCCCCGGGTTGGCGAAGTCTCAATAGCAGGTTCCCATGCCGCAGGAGCCCGTTGCAGCTAAAACTGCTTCCTGGGGCGATGACGTGGCAGCGTGTCTGCCGCGAGGTGAGGCAACCACAGTGCTGGCTGAGGGCTGGAGTTTCTCTCCCTTGGTCGGCAAAGTGTCAATAGCAGGCTCCACATATTACAACAGTCACCTTGTCTTCATTTTAATTCCACAGTCACCCAATGATATTCGCAGTGATACGCATTCTAGAGAGTCTGTGATCTGCTTTGGAGTAGCTCGAAGGATTTTCAATGTATACTATTCTTTTATTCCTGTTCAGGGATACATGCACTTTCATGGACTCTGAGCATTTCATTTCGGCGTGTCACCTAACTGTACTTGCTGTGATAGGCACACTAGAGATTTTGTGGTCAGCTCTAGAGTAGTTACAAGAATTTCTGTTGAATCTTATTTCTTCATTCCTGCTCAGACTCGCCATATTTTATGATCTGTGGTCTTTTTTTGGGATATCTAGTGTGTTCAGGCATGTTCCAGTGTCATATACGTGTCTACATCAAGCAGTCAGTAAACCCACTGGATTCTAGAATCACCTGTTGAACCACCTGTTGAATGGAAAGTCGTTTGACGCATTCCAAACTTATCTGGGAGCAATTGGAGCATCCAGGTTTCGACCAGAGTGGATTTTTCTTTTTATTACTACACTCTTTGACTTTTGAGGGTCGTGCAATTTTTGGGCACTTACTGGAGGTGGAGGGTGCAGTTGTTGATGAGTACACTGAAGCTGTTAAAAAACTAGGGTTACGATTTGATGTTCAGCCCAGTCAGGTAGTGTTACTTCACAAATTCCTCAGGAGAAGGCAACTAAGTAGTGAAAATGTTGACATTTTCACTACTTCAGCGCTCAGAAGACTGGTAGCCGATTGTCACTTAGAAAATTTCACATATCAGTTGGTTTGTGATCAATTAATTTGTAATAGAACGAACAAAACTATTCAACAGAAACTGTTGTCATGAGATAATACTACATTGGAAGAAACATTGCGTATAGCTAAAAGCGTTGAAACTTCACAGCTTTCCATGAGAGAACTAGAAAGAAACAACAGGTGTTGTTAGTGTTATTCGTCATAAAGGGGAAATGATGGAAAATAAATAAGTTATGTTGAAGAGGTTTCCAGGTCGGATTTTTTATTTATTTTTATAAGCCAATATACGTTTCCGATGTGGAACTATTGCTGATACTAAGAGTGGGAAACAATGTCTGGCTAAGAATTTTACTTTCAGAATTTGCAACAAGTCAGGACATTTTGCCAAGATGAGTCAGAGTCAGATGAAACAAACGGAAAGGGGAAACAATTTAGTACCAATTCGGTATTACCAGAGACAGTCAGTTAGGCAAATTCTAAGAGGATCTTCAAAACATGGTTAAGTAGTTCGTGAGAAAGGTGTGGCCACAGGTGATTCAGCTGAGTGTGTGGCCCCATGTGATGGTGGGTGATAGATCAGTGAAGACTTTGGTGGATTTAAGGGCCAAGCTAACCATGATAACTAAAAAATTGCTTGATGTAAAATGGACCGGTAGAGTTCTGGAACTCCCTGATCGCATCCCACTGTCCTATGAAGGGAGACACATTGAACTGACATGTTTCTTGAGTAAGTGACTGCGTTAGAGGACAGAAATATTTTTGGTAAAAGATGTGTGACGGTCAAAAGGTTCCACCAGCGTTTTTTCAAAAGGGTATTGAGACCTGGCACCAAAGACCAAGTTTATTTAGTAGGAGAAGAATTGGTGGAGGAACTCAAGATCAAGTTCCTTCTGTTTTTTTCTGATAACCTGGGTACCATTAGTGGTTTCTAACATAGAACTAAAGTTAAGAAGGCTTCAGTGCCAATCAAAAACAAGTTACGGTGTGCTCTTTTTCTATTACAGAAGATATTGAAAAAGAGTTGATGAAATTATGTGACAAGTGGTTATTGTTGATGGTGGTAGCACCCAAGCGCAATGGTAAACTAAGTTTGTACAGATTTGTGTAGCATGAATAAGGCCAAATTGGTCGATTCACACCCTTTTCCAAAAAGTTTAGATTTTTTGGCTTCAGGGTTCTCCGAGCTGGATCTAGCTTCAGCTTACCAACAAGTTGTATTGGAACCACAGTCTAGACATTACACTGCATTTGTTTCTCCTATAGGTATGTTACAATACTGTGGAATGCAGTTTGGGTTAACCTCAGAGACACTGGCTTTTCAGAGGGTTATGTACCAGTTGTTCAAAAGCATCAAAGGAATTGTTGTGTTCCAAGATGATGTTCTGTTTATGCAGTAACTAAAGAGAAGCATGAATTAATTCTCAACCAGGTGTTTAGCATTTTGCAACAGAAGGGAGTGGTCCTGAAAATGGAAATATGTAAAAACAGGGTGGAGTACTTGGGTCATGTTGTCTCTGCTGAGGGAATCAAACTGAGACCAGGTTTAGTAAATGCCATAATAGATGCTTTACCACCCACTGATAAAACCTCACTCAAGTCTTTGATGTGAATTTTACACTTGTTTCATTCCCGGTTATGCTTCACATATCAAGCCCCTTACCATGCTTTTGAAGAAAAATGTACTGTTTAAGTGAGAGTCAATTTGCCAGGAGTCCTTTGCATAGATAAAGAAGCAGTTGGCAAGAGCAGCGTTTCTCTAAATGTTTATCCCAAGGTTGTCCTGTTTTGTCACCATTGATGCAAGCAATAATGGTTTGGGGGGCGGTTCTCGCCCAAAGCTATGGCAATGTTGAAAATACCACTAGGTATGCCTCTAGTGTTTTGAGAGAGGACGAGACTATTTTTCTTCCATCGAAAAATAATTGTTGGGCTGTTGGGGGGCCGACACCCAAGTTCATACCATATATTTGGGGCGCAATCTTTATTGTGAAAACAGATCATAAACCCCTGGTGGCTATTCTGAGCAGTTTTAACATAACTAGAATTTCAAAGCTGTCAACTAAACTTTTGCAGTACCTTTTTGACATAGCACAAATAATGAGAAAAGAATGTGGGAGCTAAATTTATGTCTAGGTTTCCTTCTGAAAACAATGGTGGTGGATGAGGTCAGATCAACTGGAGGAGTATGGTCTAATTGCTGTGTTAGATTTTGAAAGTGTGTGAGTCAGTTTCAGAGTATCAGTGGAAGGCAGAGATGTTGAGAGATGAGAATCTGAAGTTATTCGTTACATGTGTGACACACTGGTGGCTGTGACACACTGGTGGCTCACAGAAGATGCCTTGGCATAGCCAATAGGTCTCGCCTTTGGGATGTATAAGTGTTTAGCCAGAGTTATTTGGAAAGAAATTGCGTGTGTGTGTGTGTGTGACTGTGTGTGCTTGAGCGAGAGATAGAGGAAGTGAGAGAGAGAGAGAGAGAGAGAGAAGGAGTGAGACAGAGAGGGGACAGAAAGTGCTTGTTACGAAGAGTGACCACAGGAGGGATGAAAAGAAATAGAGGATGAGTGCCTGGGTGATGGCTACACAGAGAAAGTCAGCTGAAGACTAGATACAGAGATTTAAAAAAAGAGCAGCAAAGAGACGAGGGAAAATGGTGAGAGGAAGAGTGGAAAGAGAAACAGAGGAGGAAAGAAATAAGAAGAGAAAGGTTGACAGAGGAAGTGCGAAAGAGAGCTAAATTAATATATAGGAAAGGGGACAGGAGAATAAAATACATGAAAACTAGCACCCATAATTCGGCTAGAAGCCTCGTGGCCCTTAAGACGCAACACAACCTTCCCATGGGCGTGTCACAATACCACTGTGCTCCGCAAGTAAATGGATATAGTGTGAGGGGAGCATGATGTGCAGCAGAGAAATGACGTACCACCCCCGGTCCCACTGGACCCTCCGGCTGAACTGGTCTGCGTCATTGTAAGGTGCCCCACAATTACATTATAAAACACATACACCAGCTGTAGGCAGCTGTACGCAGAGCACCGATTTCACCAGGTAAAGGGGAGGTGGGGGACATACTGGGTAAGATGCAGTTGGCAGCCCCCACTTGCTACCCGTGAACGTATTCGAACAAATGGGCATGTGTGAAAAACCAAATTACCAGGGGGAGTGAGGGGCGTAAGAGGGGCAGGGAGTTGCGATGAGGGCGAAGCAGGCATAGTGAGGGTGGGGGAGGATTCACTGAGTGTTGGATTGAAGCACCGAAGGTCGGAGAGGGAACATGGTGGCCTGGGGGGGTGGGCTAGAGATAAGGTCGGCTATGGGCAATGCGGGGTTTAGGGTGAAGGAAGTAGTGTTCAGTGAGCTCGAGTATGAGGTTCAAACCAGGCAGAGTGAGGGTTGTGAGGATGCAATGAGGGTCGGACAGGGACTGAGAGGACTGTAGTAGTTGTGGTTAGAGCGGAGGTGAGCCAGTGCAGAGATTGGTCTAGAGGTTGCAGTAAATGTTTCAGTGAGATTTAGAGGTGAGTGTGTTGCAGTGGGAGGTTTAGTGAGTGCTGGAGAGTGGGTGTGTTGCAGTGAATGCTGTAGTGAATGCTAGAGAGGTAGGTGTCGCAGTGAGGGTTTTAGTGAGTGGTAGAGTGGGAGTGAATGGCAGTGAATGGTTTAGTGAGTGCAGAAGGGTGAGTGTGTTGTAGTGAGGGTTTAGTGAGTGCTGGAGTGACAGGGTGTTGCAGTGAGGGTTTTAATGAGTGCTGGTGGGCAAGTGCGTTGCAGTGAGCATTGTAGTAAGTTCTGGTGCAGGACTGTGTTTCAGTGAGGGCTGTAGTCAGTACTTTAGAGGGAATGTGCCGCAGTAATGGAGTTAGTGAGTGCTGGATTGGTAGGGTATTGCGGTGAGGCTGTAATTAATACTGGGGAGTTAGTGAGTTATGGTGAGGGCTGACTTGACCACGGTCGGTTTCACTGGCACCTTGTTGCATTTACTAATATGTACTTATGTGCACTAGAGAACATGTGAAAGGGGCCTGTTTTGGGGGGCAGGTCTGGCACTCACTGCTGGAGCAGGCCCAGGAAGACCTCTGTGTTATACACAGAACATGTACGTACAGTGTATGTTTTACACTTAAGCACACGCGGTGTTGGATGTCGGTACATTCTGCTACGCAGAATATTTGATACACTAGGGGTACCCAATGCTAGCGCTTCCCAAGGCTGCTTCGCGGGGGTCTGAATTGTAGTGTGTGGATACACAATTGAGTACACAAAGTACACAACAGGGCACAGTACACGTAATAACAGGCGCTGCACAAACATCCCCATGGTGCTGATGTGTGCGCTCACGGCTATGTGTGTTCTGGGGCTGCTTGTCACAGGTTCTCTAAGGGAGAGATGCGCACTAGATTTATTCAGTGCACAGTGCGGCACCGCACAATTCCGTGCACCCTGAGACCCGCTGCCAGAGACTTCCCAAGTCATGTCGAACTATTTTACAAACGTGTGGTCTTTGGTGCTAAATGGGGCGCATGTGGATACAAACAGCTTACTTCCAATTAAACGTACAGGCAAAGGGCCTACAGGGTCCAGCATGCGTAGTGTTATAAAATGCGAGGAATGGCTGAAGGGGAGGTCACATGACAAATGAGTCGCAAGCTTTTATATGGGAAGGAAAAACAAGTCCTGTGCGTGCTGGTATTACCAAACTCACGTTGTGCTGGCTACTCACATGGTTGAGGCGCCGGGGAGGAACCAGTCCCTGGAATCCTACAACAATTAGCTGAACTAAAATGGGTAGCCTCTGCTTTCTTTCAGAATCCACCAAACACCATGACAAGCACAGGCCTCCTTTAAAACAAGTTTCAAGCCCATGGTGATAAAAACCAGTAGACTACCAAGCTGGCTGCTGAGGGTGCCCGGGGCTTTTGCTGCCTCACTTGATGCGCACAGAATGGTTGGGTGGAGGTAAACGCTGTGTTTGTGTGCGCAGAGGGTGGGTGGAGTGCTCCTAATGCAAATAAACAAGGAGGCACTGCAGCTGCCGCCCTGCGCGCTACTGCTCGCTCCCAAGGCAAAACGCTGTGGGAGTGAACCTTTTCAGAATAGGTGGGACATGCACCCACCTTTAGCCATTTGCGTGCTTTCATTATAGTAAGACACACGCAAAAGCAAATCAAATGTGTGGGAGGAATTAGACCTGCACAGAGTAGATAAAAGGAGCCTCGCAGAGCAGCGCATGCGTAGTTCCGGTTTGCATTGGTGGTAGTTTATTAGGTCTCGCCTGATCCAGCGCTTGCACTAATCTGGCCGAGACATTTTGTATACAGGCTTTTCAAAGTGCTGCCGTGGCCTAAAGCTTCAGTGCACGTGAACGTGCACGCGCGCAGTGCCATGTGTCTTTCCTCCGTAGCACACGATCATAATCGCGATCACTTTCACTTCCAATTTCCCGGTATTTAACTCTTCTGCTTGTCTTTACCATCATATCTCCGTATTCTGTTGATTGCGGCATCCTTCTACCGCGGTCCCACATCCCGTCTTTCACGTCGACTGTTCACGATCACTTTCACTTCCAATTTCCCGGTATTTAACTCTTCTGCTTGTCTTT
Source organism: Triturus cristatus (assembly GCF_964204655.1). Lineage (NCBI taxonomy): Eukaryota > Metazoa > Chordata > Amphibia > Caudata > Salamandridae > Triturus > Triturus cristatus. The sequence continues at coordinate 503,338,531 of NC_140585.1, forward strand.
ACCATCATATCTCCGTATTCTGTTGATTGCGGCATCCTTCTACCGCGGTCCCACATCCCGTCTTTCACGTCGACTGTTCAATCTCTGGTCAACGGAGCACTCTTCTTTCTGCCTGTCTGACCTCAAGTGCACCTACTTTTTCGTCTCACCGTCCCCCTGCGTTCCCTCTTTTTAACCTACCAATGTCTATGGATCGTGCCCTTTCACATCCGTGAGGGCAATTGTACCTTTCCCGCTCTTCCGGACTCGGACCTCTCTCAACTCAGTACATTTTGCCCATTGCCCTTTCACCACCTCTCTCGTGCCGTACACTGACATTTACCGTATTCATCATCTTAGCACTTTACCAGCGGCCACTCACCCTCATTCACGGTGTGTCCATTGCAGGCAAGGAACATCGCCCCATCTGAGGACATCGCCCCATCTGTTTAAGTAGAGATATTCAACCATAATCGGATACAGAGGCTTCCTTATGCCCCTGGACTCCCTCACCAACGCACCTGCTGCATTATTGATTTCGCCGACCTTGCCCTCCCTCCCTCCCTTCTGTGTCTTTTCTTTAGTCCTTCAGGCCTTGGGCCTCACTCTTTTACGCCTTCATTGCCCCATCGCCCGCCACTCTTTCCTTTGAACCTTAAATGTTATTCGTCTTATATTATATCCTCTGTCTTCTCGGGTACTTTCACAAACTTCCAGCAACGTGTCTCTCGTCCAATAATCCCTGTTTCCCGAGCTTTTGTGGCCTCACACTCACCCCTCGCCTCACCATGTCTTCGGCTCCACCCTTGCCCACCATCTCCTACCCCTTCAAGCTCTGTTTGTCTTCCCTTCCTCTCCAGCCTCGTGCACACACCACCCCTGCCCTGTTCCTTCATCGCTCCCGCTCTCCCATCTCCTTGGTGATGCTGATGTCATGGTCGCACCTGCACGAGCACTTTTAATGTGCAGCTCACCTGTGTCTAATTGTTTTGTTTGAACTCTGTGCAGAGGCAGAGGCAGCAGCATCCCCCGGGAAGGCCGCTCAGACTGACGCGTCCCGCGCGGACGCTGTAAAGTGACCTTGAGGCACGCGGGTGGGCATGGGACAGACTGTTGAGGCTCACTGGCCTACAGGGAAATGATCACATTTTTATGCCATCCAGTGTATTTTCACTGACTAGCGTGGCGAGGGCTGGGATTTATCTGCTAGGCCAAATCAAGAGATGTCACCCCAGACTGTTGTCTCTGAATGAACGGCGGAACACAGACAGAAACAGTGGATATACTATTCTTTTCAGCCTGCTGTATCCCAGAATAGTAGTGTGTAGGATTGTCACAATCCAGGAGTCCCCCCAGAGTCACAGTAGTCAGATTTCCAACTCATTGGGGCAAGGACTTGCTCCAATGCACCAACAACAATAATTTGCAATGCATTAGGTCTCGCATTTGCGAGATTTTGTGCTATTGACATTGTAAATGACAATGCCTTTTAGTTATATGTTTAACCCCTTCCCCGCTCATGACGGAACCGCTCTGTCATGAGCCACGGTTGCGCTGTGCTCATGACGGAGTGGTTCCGTCATGCCACGGCCGTTGGCTGCCGCTCCGCCCACGCAAGGCGTTTTCCCTGCCTGTGCGGGCGTCCAACGTAAGTGGGCGGCGCCGTGACGGAACCACTCCGTCATGAGCACAGCTCAACCGTGGCTCGTGACGGAGCGGTTCCGTCACGAGCACAGCGCCACCGCGCTGCCCCCAAACCCCCCCCAGCGCCGCGGCGGAATTCCTGCCGCGGCGAAGGGGTTAAAAAACAACACATAAATAAAAGGCGTTGTCATTTACAATGCCAATAGCACAAAATCTCGCAAATGCGAGACCTAATGCATTGCAAATGCTTGTCTCTATTCCAAGTGGCTAGAGAGAGGTAAACTGGGCCCAACACCAAGACTGTCATTGAATCTTTAAAGAATAATTTATTCTGAGAAGGTTTTCCTCAATTTATAGTTTCTAATAATGGCTTACAAATTGTGGATGAGGAATAAGGCTGGTTTCTTAAGTTGGGAGATGTTAAGCATTTGAAAACATTGTTCTATCATCCCCAAACCAATAGCCACGTTGAGCGTATGTACCGTGTGTTGGTTCAGAGTATTCAGTGGGCAATTTCCAATCAGTATGTAATGCTTTAGGTGGTGCATTTAATGTTATGGTTTTACCGCACTGGTACGCATTCATCTAATCGGGTGTCTTTTTTTTAGTTGCTTAGTGGAAGGAAGTTTGCCACCAAAGTTAGCCCGTGTTTGATGAGCAAATGGGTGAAATTTGGAGTCGAACTGCAGGATCTTGACTTCAAGGTAAAAGGTAATGTTGTGGAGGCTAAATACAAGCAGAAGGACGTTTTTGACTGCTGCAACCACATGCGAGGTCAAGTTTCATGTAGGTGATGTGGTACGCATCAGGAAAGGAGGTTTTGTTAAATAGGCTGGTAAAAATTCAGACGCTCTATGGTGGTGGACAAAGTGTGTGAAAGAAATGGGATTTTTGGGAGGCTAGGGCGTGGGCCAAAGCCAGGCAAAAACCACCACTCTAGGATAAGGGAGTTACACGTCTAAAATAACCCCTGCTCACCCCCTTGGTAGCTTGGCACGAGCAGCCAGGCTTATCTTAGAGGCAGTGTGTAAAGCATTTGCACATAACCAACAGTAATACAGTGTACGCACTACAAAAGGACACCACACCAGTTTAGAAAAATATCCAATATTTTTATATAATTAAGACAAGACGAAAAACGATAAAAATTCACAATACTATACTTAAAAGTTCACAGTCCCAAAAATACGCTGATTAAAAAGTGTTCCTTGTGTGGATAGCTTCGTCCGGGCTACCACGGCATCGTGAACAACAAAATCCAACAGTTCTGGCTGGTCGCGGGCCAGCTACGGTGTCAGGAAGACCCGCAAAACAGTACCTGTGAGAAATGCAGGGAGTTGATGCCCTTGAAGTCACTCGCGTTTGCAAGTTGGGCTCCTCTCTGGTTGAATCAGGAGCGCTGGCACTGGCAGACATCGGGTGCTGTGGTGCGAAGCGCAGCGGTGCGGTGCCCCCAGGTCGTGGTGAGAGCAACGGCTCGGTGGTGGCGTCAAATGACGTCGTCGTGAGACCAGGGTCGCGGTGCGAGATGAAGGCTTTGCTCATCACGGTGCTAGCAGATCGCGGTGCAAGCAGCAGCGTCGTCTTTGCTGAAGCGCTGCCGTCGGCTGACGAACTGGTGTCGATGGTGCCGGCGTCGGTAGGCCAAGGCTGCGGATCGGGAAAATGGCGGTGTGTCATGCAACTTACGAGCGGTGCTCTCAAACACGGTGCAAGCAGCAGCATCGATTTTGGTGGGAAGTGGCGGCGTCAGGCCGGCCAACGCGTCCTCGTGAAGCAAGGCGGTGCAGAGTGCAGTGGCAACAGGCTTCGTCGGTGAGACCTGGGTCGCGGTGCGGCGGTGCTCTCTACGGTGCCAAAGCAAGGCGGTGCCCACAGGTCGCGGTGCAAGCAGCGGCTCGGTTGCGGCGGCGGCGGTGAGACCAGGGTTGCAGTGCGGCAGTGCCAAAGCATCGGCGTGAAGCGAGGCGGTGCGGAGTGCGGTGCCCACAGGTCACGGTGCAAGCAGCGGCTCGGTGGCGGCATCACCGGTGAGACCAGGGTTGTGGTGTGGCATTGCCCTCTGCGGTGCCTTCAGGACACGGAGTCGGCAGTGGCATCGTAGACGTCGTTGAGTTGGTGTTCCTCAGGTTGCAGCACAAAACACACAGTCCCCAGTGCTGCAGGGTCGAAGAACTTTAAGTCTTTGCTGTTTCTGAGACTTTGTGAACAGGGGGCAAGCTCTACCTCAAGCCCTTGGAAAGATTCACAAATTAGGTTGCAGAAAGTCTAGTCCAGGCCTTTCACTGCACAAGACAGAAGCAGCCACTGCAGGTCAGCCCAGCAAAGCACCTAGCAAAGCAGTTGTTCCTTTTTGCAGCTTCTCCGGCTCTTCTTCTTGGCAGTCTTCTTGTTCCAGATGAGTTCTAAAGTTCAGGGGTCCAGGATCCAGTATTTATGTCCAAAACTCCTTTGTTCTCTTAGGCAGAGAGGGCCTGTGCTCGGCCAGAACCAGTTCTGCTTTCTCTGGTGTGAATTCCTGGCAGGAGAAGGAGACGGCATTTGTCAGAGGCAGAGCAGGCCCTTTGAGGTGCAAGGAAATCTCCTCCCCCTTCCCCCATCGCAACCCAGGTCTATTTAGCCCTTGCCTGACCTACCTAGACAATCTGGAGCCCCTCCGGCCCCCCAGCCTTCTGTCATCCAAAACCCAGACAGGCAATCCAAATTCCAGCAGAGGCACACGGGATGACTGAGCAAGAAAATACCCACTTTCTAATAGTGGTATTTTCAAACACAGAATGTAAAAACCACCTTCACTAAAAGATGCATCTTTAGATTCTGAGTTCAGGCATACTAAAATCTATTTTCTTGCAGAATTCCCGGGCCAGTTATGTTTATAAGATGTTATAAACAATCCTCCCATTCTTTCCTATGGGGAACTGGCTCCAATTGGAGGAATTTTGGAAGAGTGGTGAGATGCAGGGGAGGTTTCTGTACAGGTGACATGAAGGCTGTTGATGAGAACAGTGCCAATAGAGTTGGTCGTGAAGATGCTTCGGAGGAGGGTGTGACTAATGGTCAGCAAAGTCCCAGAGTTGAAGTCCGTAGGAGCAGTAGAGTCAGACAAGTGCTACTATATTGCAGTGATTTATGATTTGTTCTATTTTATTATCTATTATTTTTAGACCTTATTTATGTCTCAGATAGTTTTAATCAGCATCTTTATTCAGTTTATGTAAAACAGCTATAGACAACAGAGATAAAAAAAATAATAAATACATCATACAATAGGTAAAAATTTTGCAGAGTCTAGCAGCACCAAATAAAACTTAAACATCATACATTGAATAAAATCTTGCGTAATCGCACAGCACCATGGAAAAAACAAGCCAGATTAAAACAGGTAAATCCATTGGATAGTAGTATTAAATAGAACAAGGCAGTTCAAACTTGATCAAACTGCGTGTCAACAAATAGATGTACAATAAAATATTTACATATTTTTTTGTAGAGTGTAAAACATTGCAAGGTGTCCTGAGTTGAAACTTTTCATAACTGAATGGGATGAAAACAAGTTCGAATGAACTGCCTCTAGGGACGGCTAGCAAATAATGTATTAAATTTAATCTAACACATGTCAAAAAGATACAAGGATGTTCTGGCATAACATAAATTAGATATGGTTAGATTAAAGAGTTGCCTGTGGTGGAAAATAAACTCTAACAGTTAAGTTTTCTGATACAGATCTGGATCCCTCATTTTCCCACAAAGCCTTTAAAACAATCTTAGTCCATCCCATATCTTCTGTATTTATAGACTGAGGATTGTTAAAAATCTTAGGTCGGCCCATTTTAGAGAAATTGTCCCTTTACATAGCTTAGCCAAATAAAACTGGACACTCGGTCAAGGGCCAAACAATCATTTAATAGTAAGGGATCAAAGCTTGCAGCAGGGCGGAACCAAACCGATATCGAAAGAAGTAAGGGCCATATCTGCAATATATCAGCAAGGTATTCTAGCCCAAGTTATTTATGGATGATAATTGAAGATGAGCTCTGAGGAAGACATAAGTCCTAAAAATGTGTTGTCTAAAACAGTTAATAGAGTCACAATTGCAAATCCCCATATGTCACTACCATAAGCAGCCATAGGAACACAATTCTAAAGCAATGCCCCAAGCTGGTTGAGAAATCAAATACTAAAGCAATGCTCCTAGTGAGCATATGACACCTGGGAGTTAACAAGAAAGACTAGGACACAGAAGAGTCGAAAAATACTCCTAGGTAGGGTAGTGTAGCGACTTGAATGATGCCATGACCTTCAATTTGACACCTTCTGTATTAGTAGACCAGGGGCCAACCACCAGGACGTGTGATTTTAGTATAGTTAGTGCTTAGACCAAGGCTATCCATAAATTCCACAAAGGAATTAAGCAAACAATCTAGTCCCAATGCTGTTCTGGTAATTAGAACAGCATCGTCTGCGTAGAGCAGCACAGGGATCGGACGAAGACCAATGTTGTGCATATCTTTTCCTCCTTCAATTAATGACTTTTCTAAACTATTAATATATAATGCAAATAAAAAAACAAGGGCCGGATGCAGCCTTTACGTCCCCAGGTTTAGCTCAAAAATCTCAGTACATTTCTCCCATTGTTCCAAATCAGACTGAGGCAGACAAGTTAAAATGAAGATCCATCAGTGATAAAACCACATTTTTTTCCACCCGTAAGCCCAGCAAAATATTTAATAACTTCTCCCTGTTGACCCTATCAAATGCAGTACTCGCATCCATAAAAGCCAGGTGCGAGGCCCCTTGTTTAACAACTGTGTATTCGTTAATAAGCTAAAGATCGAGACATTTGTGAAACGTCCCTAAACCAAGCCGGAAGCGAAAATAGGACAAAACGCTGTGATTGAAAGCCCAATCAGTAATCTATTCAAGACAACCCGGCCTAGAACCTTGACCGTAGACCTGATAAGAGAGATAGGATGGTAACACTTAGGATCAGAGCTGTTACCTTTGATGAAAACAGGAACAATCACACAAATGGACCAGCATTTTGGGATAGATGATTTCATGGCTGCGTTAAGGTATAGGGTTATCAGCAAGCACAAGAGCTCAAAGTTTGATTTAAAAACATCCAATGGGACAACATCTGGAATGGTAAAACTTGTATAGCATTAGAAACCTGATAAGAGAAGTTAGTATATTCATTTCAAATATCAGTTCCTAGGGTCTCAAATAATAGATGTCAGATTAGGTGCAAGATTAGGTGCATTATAAATGCATTCAAAATGTTTTACCCAGACATCCGGCGAAATAGAAGTCAGTAAGGCAGGATGCGTAGCAGACTTAACAAGCATTTGCAATGCAATAGGTCTTTTTATTTGAGTTAGAGCTATTGCTGTTGTAAATTATAATTTTTTATCTTTATGTGTTTTGGTTTGGAGTGTAGTGGATGTATGAACAGAGACACAGCTGCACCACTGCCTAGCTGACTTTGAATGAGAAATTACCACTGGGACCAGAGAAGCAGCTGGAGCACTGTCTAAATGTCTTAGGAATGGGTAATTACTGACAAGATCAAAGATGCAGCTGTAGCACTAGAGAACTTAGAATGAGGAAATACCAACGGAACCTGAGAAGCAGCTAGCAGCACAGCCTAGAGGACTAAGAATGAGGAATTACCACTGTGACCAAAGACACAGCTGCAGCACTGCCTAGAGGATTTAGAATGTGGGAGATATTGATGGAACCAGAGAAGCAGGTAGCAGTACTGTCTCGAGCACAGCTTTCCAAACTTTTCATGCTGGTGTCACACTTTTTCGACATTCATCTTTTTGCGACACGGTAATGTGTGCGAACCCGAACCACCTAAAGGGAGTTTGGGGGGGGGGGGGTTCTCCCCCAGAGAAAATTTTGAAAAAATAGTGGGCAAATGGTGCATTTTCAAGCAAATTTGAGAAAGCAGGTATGTTAATAAAGCAATTGTGAATCTGTTCTAACAAAGACAGTGACTGGCAAAACTGGGTGTACGGTTCGGTATGTGCCTGAAACAAATATATAATCATGCACACATTGACACATGCCCCAGTGATTTACAGCACAAAAAGGGCGGGTGCACGCACTGCCAACCCTTGCAACCATGCACAAAGTCCGCCTGCTGACTTGCTGAATATGAGTTATACGAAAATCCGTTCAGGAAGGGGGATTTGTGAGTGGTAAAATAATGATGCAACTTATCAGCCGGTCTCTGTGCACTGAACTCAGGTGGGGCCGCTTTCCTCAGTGCAGCGCGCCAAAAGCCAACAGAAAATAAGACGAGTCATATGTTTTTCCATTCAGCACTTTGAGGTAAAATTAACTGCATAGAAGAGATAAGGCTACAAAAAATAGCTAAAATATTCTACCAAACTCATACCCCAACAAAAAAACAGTTAAAAAAATTAAGTACAAACAGCATTTTAGAGACCATTTAAAAATGAGCTTCTGGCCTGGGCTGTGTGAAGAGTTACATTCAGCTGGAGTGGGCTAGTTGAGCGCAGCCAGTGGGGCTGTGAGGTTCGGTGGAAGTCCCCAGTCAGAGCTGGAGAAGGTGCTTCTGCTGCTGACAGACACGCGCTGGCTGCGTTTGCAATGGAAATGCCAGGACAGTCTATTGATCACATTAGCGCTCACAAAAGCTGCCTGTAGTGTAGCCAGATGCTTAAAGAGGAGTAAATGGCAGAACTCTGGCTCCAGTTCCAACAAGGCGTAGTGTAGTCAGTGTCAGCCAGAGGAGCCCTATGCTGCGGCATAATGCACAACGATGGAATTACTATTTGCAGAGGACAGCCAGGTGTGTGTGTCTGCATCTGTTTGGATGAGATGTGTGTGGTCTGTCGCAGGTTGCTCAGGGCTCATTGCCTGGTATGCCAAGGCTACAGTAACTATGCATCACTATGCCAAAATCAAACAGATGGCTGTAGTATTCACTCATGTTCCTGACAACTTCAGTTCTCTGCTGTTCGACACACTTTCCCAAGAAACCAGAAATGTGATGGAGTAGTATATGGTGCTAAAACCTACAGAGCAGATGGCCGTTTTACGCTCCCCATGGGTGGACAGGCCCTACTTGTATCCTTCAGGGATTTTGACACTTTGCCATATAAATCAAGTATTATTATGTGTCTTTGGGCAGGTGTCTATTGCCCGCTCCCACGTTGGTGCTCAGTACCTGTTTGTGTTTATCTGCTGATAGAATGGGTAAAAGAGATAGACAAGACCTATTGGTTTGCCAGTGGTAGTTTTTCCCCTGGCTCTGCACATTCTTCGGCTCTTAGAGCCAAGGCAGCGCCCTCCCATGAATTCTCTGGCTCGCCCACCTCTACACTTACGGCCAGGTAGACTCAGGTAGAGGCTAGCTGACAGATCCCTAGTGCATGGTGACTGTTTCGTGAGCCCCCTCCTCTGTACAATGATTATCTGCTTCCTGCAGATGTGCGTCTGGAAATTGTGGCTCAGATGAGGGCTAGATCGCTAACCAGTGGGGAAGTGTGCAGCAGCCAATGAGGAGTGACCTGCCAAGACCAGCCCTCTCCACTCAAACAGTGCGTAATCACAATGCTGCGGCAGGCCGGAGGGTCTTCTAAACAGCAAGACAGAGATTTAGAATAAACTGAAGCTTAAAGTCCCCGCCCAACACAACCCCAAATACTTAAAATATGGCGATTATTAAAACTGGTTCCAGGAAACACGAGTAAGGGCTCATCCACGCTATCATCTGGCTAAATAGCGTAGTAGAGATGAGCGCTAGACTGCTAACCAATGGTGGAGTGTGCAGCAGCCAATGAGGAGTGACTTGCCTTCTCCACTCAAAACAGAGCGTAATCACCACACTGTTGAGGACCAGAGGGTCTTCTAAACAGTAAGATGAAGATTTAAAATAAACTGCAAGCCAAACGATCCCTCCCAGCACAACCCCAAAATTGTATACAGGGAACCTGAGTAAGGCTGTACAACCACTTTGTCTCCATTAAGCACTCAGTTTATCACCACTCAAAATTGTCTACCTTCTTTCAGCAGTTGTCTCTGCTTTATTATAGTTTTTCTCTCACCAATCTCTCTCTTCCTCATCTGTTTCTGTCTGTATCACAGCTCTCATATTGACATCACCTTTTTTCTGACATACCTCATGGTGGCAGGAGCACCCGGCGTCTCCGCACCCCAGGGCTCAAAAAGACAACATAGCCAGGCTCCCCTCGGTGGCCTCGGGGTTTTGCTCCCCCGTCGTCTCCCAAAACTGCGCCCTACCGAGCGCCTGGAAAGGGGGGCAGAGGCAGCTCTACTGACTGCGCATTCGACGCGCAGGCACACGCTCGCCTGTCTCCCTCTCCTTACTCCGCGCACTGCGTCACAGTCATGCGCAGTCCATCCTAATTGAAATTCAGAGCGTTGCAATGCTCCAGCGATCAATTCAGCTCTGAAGCCGGTAATGGCAATCACTATATACCGGAAATGCATATCCTGGAATTTCTTCCTAGGTCTAGTCTGACGTAACGTACACAGTGGCAGCAGCAACTGCAGTATCACCTTCTGGGGAGGACGTGGCCCTAGCGACAGACCTGCCGACTCTGGCACCAGAGAACAAAATTGGAGTCTCTGGGCCCGCACAACATCCTGGGATTCTGGCCAAATCACGTAATCTTCTCGTGCCTAAAAACACGAATGTGACCTTGTGTAATATAACATGTTAAAGCTATCCAATACATTCGGATCGCGTTCAAGCAAAATTGGAGCGGCACTGTACCCGTTGTCTCACTGCACGGTACAATATGTCAGCTTATGAAAAGAAGGTGCTTGTGAGGCGGTAACCACAGACTGACTTTTCCCGGTTCAGTTTTTTCTTCAGGCAAGAAATTACACTTCGGGCGAGGAGAGACGCTTAGAGCAGTGAAGGGCAGCAGAGATGATACGGGCAGTTGTAAAGCGAGAGAGAAGTAGTGTCTGGGGAGGGGGCAGGGAATGGGTGAAGGGCAGTACTGAAATGGCAAGAAAGTCCAGGAGAGGCTGGCGAGCCACACAGAGACTGAGGGTCAGAGAAGTGCATGTAAATTGGGGGCAGAGCAGTTAAGACACCGCATCTCCGCGACATACCCACACATAGCAGGCAACACAGTACCGTGTCGCGACACAGAGTTTGGAAAGCTCTGGTCTAGAGGACTAACAATGAGGAATTACCAATAGGACCAGAGAAGCAGCTAGCAGCACTGCCTAGAGGACTGAGAATGAGGAATTACCACTGGGAACAGAGACACAGCTACATCAATGCCTAGAGAATTTAAAATGCAGGAATTTCCGATGGGACCAGTAGCAGCTAGCACCACTGTGTGGAAGATGGAGATGAAGAAATTACTGAATGGACCAGAGTAGCAGCTAGCAGTGGCAAGTAACAAAATATGATAACTAAAGAAAACAAGAATTTACAACGCAATAGGTCTCGTACTGATATTATTTTGAGCTATTGACATAGTAAATGTTATTTTTAAATATTTTGTGTGCGGATTCCTCTGAGCCTCCGCTAGTAATCCAGGCGTATCTCTGCGTGGACCCTTTAGACACCATGGGCTTGGCTGCCATCTCCAGCCTCTATGTTTGTCTACCAGCTCTGAAAACCATCTGTTTACCTGTCGGAAGTTAGGTCCAGGAAAGAGTGTTCTGTCAGCGTGATAAGGCATTACACGTGGGGACATTCCGTGAGAAGCCACAAGAGAGCAAGGGGTGAACGATGCAGCAGGCCGTGTGCTGGGACCTCTTCGCCACAGGTGTCGGTCAGTGCACAGAGCACAGTACGGGAATGGTATGGCCCTTCTCTTTTGCCGGTCGTCATCGGAACCTAAGCCCTTGTACTCTTCCCTCTGGTGTGTTCCTGCCGGGACTCCTGGGAGACCCACAGAGACAAATGACACGGTACTAACAAGAGGACAACATAGCTGTGGTCCCTACTGCCCTGTGTGACCAGAACACACTGGAGAGACCTGGTGCAGGACTAAGATGATAGATGCAGGGCATGACCACTACTCACCTGCAGTGACAAAATAGGTTTAGGTTGACAGTCAGTCAATCAGGACGTTCTTTCTAGAGGGAGATAATATTAATGTGTGACTGGGCAACACCAATCTACTGCAAGTCAGGCGGTATGTTATTGGATTTTGGTTTTATTTTGTATATATGGCACAGGAATGCCGGACAAATCAGCTTCAAGCTGCAGACGCCATTGATGCACAAATGTCCGCATCTGAAGACGGCGCAACAGAGCACGGATTAAAGTGATATGTATCCTCTTTCCCAAACTCTCGATATGAGAGGCGAGAGTCACGGCCCAAGAATGGCCTCAGATGAGCTGCAAAGCCCCAGGGGAGATCACAACAGGACTGTCTTTGAGGTCACTTCCTTTGACATGACGAACCACGGAGGTCCACACGTCACAGACTCTCCTCATCCAGTGTTCTTTAGTGCAAATGAGGCCGCCTGGAAGAGAACAGAAGAATCACGGATGGGAGCTACAGCCCCAGCAGGGTAAGGACGCAGTCCCAGAAAGGTTCTCGCTCTCTCTCTCTGCTGTTAAGTAGGTGTGCACAAGGGGCACGTAGATGGAGCCACGCTATTTATGCACAGGAACGTACTACCTGCAGGATATATTTCGGGGGTACAACGTGCTTACAGACTCATCTAGGGTGAGCAGAGCAGCAACAATAATTCAAACGTACATTCTCATTGTACGGACATCTTTGTCTTGCCAACGAATGCCCCCCCCCCCAATCAGTAAAGACCCGGTGCTCATTGCGCAACGACCTTCTCCTTCCTGCAGCTGATCACCCGCACCTTCTTGTCTTTGTACGTCGTGCAGATGAGGCTGCTGTTGCGGTTCCAGCACAGGTTGAAAATCATGTCGGAGTGCATGTTGTCGAGGGTGATGAGCGCCTTGCCAGTGCCCACATTACAGATGATGATCACATGATCCGTCACTACACTCCCCTAGGCACAGACTAACTCGTAAACATACACGCCCCCTATAGATAAGAAATTGCTTGACGACAGCCCTGAAGCAGACGACCCAGTCCGGATAGGCCGGACAAAAAGGAGAAAGGGCGGTAACGAAAAAGCATAATTTTCAATGGGAAGCCAGCGTTTAGCATAAACTCTGACGCGACCCAATGAAAATGATGGGCGGGGTTTTAAGTCCCCTTCTGAAATCTACTTAAACACAATTTTTCTCGCAAAGCGAGTAAAACATGCACGCTGCAACGCTAGGCGAGACCTAAAAAACACATACGGTCACAGAGAGCAACACAGAAGGGTGGAAACATGATGCAGTGGACATCGTGCAAATACATGCAGAAGGAGAGTGAAAAGACAGTGATTGAGCAGCTGGTGCAAAATTGTGTATACCTCCTCTATTTTGCATGAAAATATTAATTGAATAACCTACTTATTATAATTTATAATTTATTAACTGTGTGCTGTGATATATTAAAACTAACCATTTGCATACACAAATTATACGCGGGAACTTGCAATTTCCATGGCAGAATAACTCTAATAACTAAAATATGTACGCATATTAATATTAGTATACGTGGTAATTAGATATTGCATGATTTATGTTGCTTTTGTGAGGGTTGCATCTTCGTGGAGGACCGTAAAAGGTGAATATAATGCTTTAAATGTCGCTATATGCTAGGTAAATACTGATACATAAAGGGATTAGTAAGGGTATAACATTAGAAGCATCATTTATTTGTATTAATTATTCTTTTGTGTTTGTTTCGCTTAAGTTGACATCTGGGTCTAACGCAATATGGCGGCAGAAACCGAGTTCAGAAGTGGCCACCGTCTCGTGAAGCGCGAAGTCTACGGCGCAGACCCGGACGGCTCCGTGAACTTCCTAGCGACCTCTATACACTCTGTTCCTGTCAAGGATAGGTTATTGGAGGACTGCCCAGACCCTGAAACTAGAAACTGGTATAAATGAACAATGGATTCTCTAACTAGAAGTCGAAGCTTTGCAACATTATCATTATATCATCACCGGAAACCGAATCAGCAAAATCCGTGTGAACCCGGACTGACTAGAAATCGGACGTTTGCCACTAGCCAATCACGAACATTCTCCGCCCAAAAATGTTTCATGTTATCCCGAAATTCATTATAAAAGAATAGTAGACTAGGGAGGGGTTTGATGCATTCGACGGTTACTATGACCGCACACCCTCTTTGACCCCACAGGCAATGACTGATGCTGGCACGACTTCTGGTCCTTTGGCAATTTTTGGGACTGTAACGTGCTGAGCAGAGGACTTTTGGACTTTGAGCCTTGGCCTGCTTTACTCTGACAAATGGCAACAAAATTCGGTTATGCAGAGCCAATGAATTAGAGAAACCCCAGATAGCCAGAATAGGTAAATATGATGTTCTGCGATTTAAATAAATTGATCTAGAAATTCTAAACTTTGATGAGACAATTGCAAATATTAGTTACAATGAAATTTTAGATAAACAAATATTGATTAACAGAAATTATGAGTTTGTGTTTTTTTCGTTAAAGAGAATAAAGGATTCTGAGTCTTAAATGTGTTTTAGCTGGTTCAAAATCACCATCAACCAATCCAACTAATTGGTCCGTCGACCAAGTGGGTGGAGTGCCTTGATGTTTAGGATTAGGGATCTATAGGTGACGAATGTAAATGTATATTTTGTAAGATAACCTTTCTCTCCCTATAGGTTATAAGGTATTTCCCCACATGTCCAGTGCATGAATTATTCATCCCTGTGTGTAGGCTTATGGGAGGAAGTGTGAGTGTTGGTGTTATGGGCCCCACCAATGAATACGTGTGCGAATGAGTTAGTGTGACGACAGGTCTGCGACGCAGGGAGGATATCGGTATATGTTATTTCCCTTTTCCCAGTCTCGCGCTGGATCAACAGCAATGGAGAGGAAGGAGATGAAGCATGAAACATGCAGATGAGGGGGCTTCAGAAAGAGATGTATGGTATTGGTGTTTTGAAACGTTTATTCAAAATGTCTCCTAAGAAATGTGGTGTTCCTTGTTCTGTACACGCAAAAAGAAAATTCCTGAGTGACATTGTTACAGTAGTTACAAATAGGTAAGACAGGTGTGTATGACGACTAGTTCCAGAGGTTAAAGTAGGCAGGATTTATTGGTAACTACATCCCCAAGCTTTTTTAATTTTACCAAATCAGTAGCTATACTTAGTGTCAAAAAACAACCGTTCCTGCACTGTTAATGCCCATGTTCGGCTGCCTCAGTCTGAAAGGGAAACAAGACTCTCGTCTACTCTGTGAAGAGAAAGAAGGGACAGACAGCCGAAGAAAAAAACAAGCCTCTCCGTAGGTACTACCTGAAAGAAATGGAAGTGTGTGCAACAGTATAATTAGCCAATGTAAATGGCTAATTCATCTGTAGAATCATTTGAAGCAATGTGGCAAACAAAGAGTTCTTGTATTTGCGAGGCACTGTAAGCCCATTATCTGTTCTTGAATGTGTCATTTTAATGGAAACCTATAAGACATGTCTGCACTAGGTAAAGTCTAATAGCATAATGCTAAATATATAACTTTTTTTAAAGTACTGTAAGCACTCAAATAATGATGGAGTTACTAAATGTTCATGTAATGCCTTGCAGCAGCCACATTTGTCTACTGCTGCTGTAATCTCCTGTACTGGCACTTTAATAAGGGTGCCTAAAGCTATGCAAGCCTCACTAGCGCAGAAATGGGTGCGTGCTGTCTAGCGTAGGATTTGTACTGAAAGCACATCCATCCATTTTAAAATCCTATGTTTATACACATTTCAGAAGGGTCCCACGCACTAGAGGTGTGCTGTGCACATTAGGACAAATATGAAATGTCTGTTTTTTTCCTCGAGCAGCAGTACTTTTTCCACATTTCTGCACTGCAGTACATTTTTTGAGAAGTTCGGCAGGAAATTGCTGTAATTAAATTGCTGAACAGCGCCTTGCTCTTATACAAAGATACCGGCACCATTATCAGACGCTACCACGAACTATACTATAACCCAAGTGCGCCATCTATCTACTCACTATTGTGAGTTCATGTTTTATAAATACATCCAATACAATATTTTGCCTTTGCTTACATAATGTACGTGCAGTTGTTTAGTAAGGGTACAGCCAGTGGGCCCTATTGTAACCATGGAAAATGATCTTCTATTCCTATGGTGAGTAGTATAAAACTGCACCATTCGAGTGCAGACAACCCTTTACAGCCGGGTCCCAGTGCCACTGCTGCCCCATTGATAGCCACACCCCGGTACTAGCACCAAAGGAGTGATGTGCCTAAACTAGATGAGTACAGATTTACCAAAAGGCCCATGTTCAGGGCTAGCTTTAGGGCAGTGCAGCCGCACCTGTTGCTAACCTTGGGCGCCCTGTGTTTAGAAATAAGTTATGGTTTTAAAAGCACCTGCTACTGAGTGTCTTGTGCATCCAGTAGTTTTCAGGCAGCAAATAAAATGTCAAGATAACGATAGTAATTAATGTAGTAAGGTAGTGCAGAGGGCTAATATGCCTGCTGCAAAGAACGTGTACCTTGCAGATCTCAGAACGGTATTTTTTGTGGCTAGCTCAGTGGATTACTGCTTTTTCACAGAGATCCTTGTTACAACAGTTCATAAATTACAGTCCCAATATAGAACAGTTACTTCTACTGGCATCAAAGAGCTGCACGTAAACTGCATATTACAGGCTAGGACGTTATGCTTTTTTCACCAGTATTTCATTATCAATCCCTACTATTGCTAGAAAGGGTTTATTTGGGTACCTATACATCCTTATTAGTAAAGACAACCCCAAGCAGCGATTTAAAACAAATTAAGTATGTGAGAGAGGGCCTATGGAGAGATGAAAGGCTGTTAGAGGATGGTAGTGAGAAATCCGTGAAGGGGGCCAATGGTTTGGGTTTGGAGGGGAGAATAGAGGCTCCAAAAACGATTGTCGCATCGGCAATACCAACACTTAAGTCGGCCCTGCTTATGTTGCTGTGTGACGCCCTCTGACAGCCCTGGCTTTTTCATCCACAGGCGAATTCTGGTACTTGTAGTTTTGTTTTTATGTGTTCTGATTCGGAAGATTTTTACAAAATACTGGGGTATCCCAAAGAAAGACCCAGAGGACCTGGGTAACGTGGTACGTAGAACAGAAAGGTCCTACTGGGACATGATCAATAGAAGATACAACACTAAATTTGTATTGCTGGAAAGCGAAAAAAACAAGCAAATAAAACAAAGGCAACATTATAAATGAGTCTCACTCTGTGCTGAATTTAATAGCGATGGCAATGAGAGAATCCAATTTTGCCACGGCCAAATAGCCTAACTGGGAAATTTATACAATCATTTATTACTCTGTTCAGAAATAGGTGGTGCCTGGATAGGACAACCACCCCACACAGTTATATTCAGTCCAGGCTAGGTGGTATAATAACATAGACGCTTCAACCCGACTGTTGCGAGAGGCAATTAGAGTCCTAGCATGCGGGTCTTCATCAGGGCAGTAAAAAAGTACGGTGACTTGAAGGGCAACCTAAAAGAAGACACACTCGATTAGTTCTAAAGTGTGTCTCATGAAAAACATTTGCATTGCCAAAAGTGAGGGTAGATACCAACCTCACAGCAGTGCAGCCGCACTGTGTAATGTGGGAGATGTAGATCTTCCCCTCTTGAAGTTAAGGATTGTTGTGGACTATTTTGCACCTCAATTTGTGATTAAAACAGAAGGATGAGTGGCCTGGAGTTGCCATCCAACCATTAAAGGATAAACAAGTATCAATAAAATGGGAGCCTACCTTCCCGTATGGAAGTTCCCTGTTGGAATCGACTCAGTCAAGCAGCCATTAGCTCTCAGGAAGTGACTGAAAGGTAAAAAGGGGCAATCAACCTGATATGGGGTCGAGTAAAAGCAATTAAACAGAGCTAAGCAACCTTCAACAACACTTGCCCAAAGGTGATAGAAATCAATTCTATGTTGGCAGAGCCTTGGGGGACCCCACATAGCAAGGGTTTTTCGTCTGAGACAAAAGGAGGGAGGGAAACTTGTTGGGTCCGGCTGCTCGGATAGGACCGGATCCAAGACAGGGGTGTGCCGTGAATCCCCCAGATGGTTTAATCTATCTAGAAGAATAGGATGGGAGACCGTATCGAACGCCGCGGACAGGCCGAGAAGCACTAGCTTGGCTGCTTTGCCTGAATCGACGCATTCACAGATGGTCTCAGAGACTTCGAGAAGGGCTGTCTCAGTACTGTAGCCGGACTGAGAGTCATGGAAAAGGTTACGGGATTCCAAATGGCTGGAAATGTATTTCTGAACTAATTCTTTAATAATTTTAGCTGGTGCTGGTAGAAGGGAGATAGGTCTATAATTTTTATAAACAGTAGGGTCGGCATCCGTTTTTTTAAGAATAGGCACTAGGAGGGCCTGTTTCCACAATGTAGGGAATGGTACCAGAGCAAAGGGATGCGTTCCAAATGTGGTTTAATGGGGTGTTGATGAGTGGGGCTAAGGCATTAAAGAACTGAGCCGGGCAAGGATCCTTGGGAGAGCCGGATTTGCACGTTAAAAGTTTATGAAGTGAGGTATCGGAAGAGATGGGACTTAAGGTGTTCAGAAAATCATTGCCGGCCGACCCAGTGACAGGGACTGGGGGGGTGAAGTGGAGGGGCAAAAGTTGAATAGATATCAAGAATTTTGTCCTGAAAGAAATCTGATAGCCCAACTGCAAATGGCTTTTCTCTACACGCAGCTCAGAAGTAAACCAAGAGACTGATGATTTTTTTGTATAGAAGAGTTTGTGGGTTTGAAGGGGGCAACAATATCTAGAGCAAAGGTTAACCAACTGTTAAAATTTATAGAATCAAGGTCAGGATCACCTGTCAGCTGAAGGGAGATGGGGGAGAGTGCAGGGGACATGCTATTGCTAGTGATTTTGAACCATTTCCTTCTGCTTTCCAAGTTATGGGGAGGACTGGAAGTCCGTGGAGGTAGTAACAGGCTGAAAGGAATTAGGAAATGGTCAGACCAGGTAAGTGGGAAGGTGGTGCTGAAGTCAAGTTGGAATTATTTGGGAAAATCAGGTCTAACGTGTGCCCGGCCGAGTGCTTAGGGCCATTATACAGCTGGGTCAGATTTAGGCCATCCAAAGTATCAATAAGTTGACAGGCTTTGGTGCAGTGGTTGTCATCTGCGTGTGCGTTGAAATCTCCTAGGATCGTGAAATGAGCATGTTTGAGACAGAGGTCTGTCACCGCACTCCTCCTCCAGGTTTGTTATCGGCCCTATTGACCCCCACGATCCGATAGCTAGTTGGAATGGCTAGGGCAAGGTCGGGATTAAAATGGATTCAAATGGTCCTTGGTCCAAGTTTCGGTCAGGAACATTAACCCAGGAATGGGCTTCCAGGGAAAGCCAGATGTCATTTTCTTTCTGCTTCGAATAGGTAGGGGGAGAGGAGATGGCCGGGAATGGTTGAACAGGATCAGCCATGAAAGAGAATTGACAGGTTCTACATTTAGATGAAGAAAGGAACCCTGAGTGGTCAGGATTTAGCGAGTGCTCGCATTTCCCGGACCTCAGATTTAAGAGTTGAGCCCTGGACCATAGGTCCATCGGAAGGGCCACGGGCAGCAAGGCTGGCACTGGCCGCGGGAAGGACGCAGAGGGGCGCAGAGGAGCTTGCCTTTGGCGCACCTTCGGCACGCTGGTGGCGCGCCTGCTACACATCGAGAATGGCAGGTGGTGTAAATAGGCAGTGGCCGTTAACCGTCAAGCTCCGCCTCGGTTTTTAGGCCGGAGGAGGAACCAAAATGCCACCAGCTCCCTCCGGGCAATTGGGCGAACCCGTGGTGGACCGGGCAGCGGTGGGGTGGGGAGGTGCAATGCAAACACTTCATAAGAGGTCAAGTTATAATGCCAAACAGCCAAAGTGCCGAGAGTGAAATGTACTTTACCTCTGGGGGGAAAGCCAAAGTCCACTCCAAGTACAAGCTGATAACAGGAACGCAGACAGCTGCATTGCCAAGCCAGACCGAAAAAGCATGAGACAACTTGGGTAACTGTTCTGGGGACTTACAAGACAACAGCACTAATCAGAGCAGTAGGAGCAATAGCTTCTTAAATATTAAAAGATCTTTAAGCAAATATGGGATGAACCTTACTTTGTGCTGTAGCTACAGAGGAGGATATTTACTAACCTCCTGTATTGTCCCATTCACTTTCTTATTTCTACACCCACAATACCATTACTCTTAAGCGCCATGAGTACATTCATAATGTATTTCCATGCCAATGTTTTTTAAGTGGAGATTTGCTTTCAAGGAGTTTCTAGGGTCTTGGTAAGAGCAAGGTGAAGATTTTAAGCATACCTTTTATGCTCCATTTTTGTGTTTAACAGTGCTGCCTGTAATGTGGTGGCGAGCAACACCCTTGGCAGAGTTTAATTAGTATTTTACTTTAGCGTCCATGTTGAGTGCTTATTGTAGTCTGGACATTAATTTCAGTTTGTTGGTGGAAGGAGTTGTATAAGGTGAATTTTTGAATTTAGTTAGATGTTGGATGCAGTGAGCATACCAGTAGTAGTAGTATGTATGTATGCATGTATGTATGAATTGTGTTGTGAGGATGGGTACTAGATTTGTACATCAGAATCTGGTCATCTTGTTGCTATTTTTCAGGTGAATATTCTGGCACATGTGGTGCTGTAGCTGCAAGGTGCAACAAGCCTTGGCTACTTGTTCTCAGAGTGAAAGATGGTCTGATGATACCTTGCTGCTCCAGTAGTTTGGGACACCAGAGAGGAGTGGTGATATGTACGCATTTGGCCTCGCTCCCATGCACGCCTGCCTCCATGTTGCTAGCTCTGTGAAGGGTGAGGTGTGATTTGCTGTCTTACTTCTGCATGAATTGTGATTCATGCAGTGCCAGCTTTTGGAGTGAGCCAACTAGACCCAGGCCCATGGCTGCAATCTTCTGAGGGCTGCATGGAGATGTCTGCATTAAGGACACGGAAACTGCAGAGTCCCTCTTACTTGGCTTAAGAGATTCAGTTTTAGGGGTTTTTAATTTTTTTTAAAAAACATTCAAGCACTATATCAACATCCCATCAGTTATCGGTCTTCTCCTCCCATTCTCCTTAGTGAAGTTCTCAGAGCTGCAGAGAAGTTTGTGTTCAGAGCGCTAGTCACTCCTCTGATGTAATCAGGTAGGTACTGACTGGTGAACAGAAAAGGCCCAGCTACAGCATTTTAATTACCAGCATCAGCAAGGGCGCTCAATTTCTATGAATTGAGGGCAGTATTCTAGCAAAGGCTAACTGTGGATTAATCTACATGGTTTGCTTGTGATTTGGCTGCTGTTATTATATGGTTGATTAATAAATATACAAATTTGTGTTTTGGCAACAAAAAAAAGGTAATGTGGTATTCAACAAGGACAAACCCAAAACTTGGAAGTATGAATTCCCCTTAAGAGAAAGAAAAATATCTCAAAGACATATGGATTGTCATATCCTCCAGCCCAGGCAAGATGCAGCATATCTTGGGATCAACTAAGAGTGCAGAGGCAGCAGAAAATAACGTGCTGAGTTCTGCTAAGAGACATGAAGTTAACATGCCAATTTAACTGGAGAGGTTCTTCCAGCCAAACCAGGGATGATTATAACAGGGCAGGACTTTTGGCTCCTACGAGACTACCGCAAACTTCTTAAATTATAAAAGAAAGTTCTCGAAAAGAGCCCGAGCACCCCATCAACCAGCTCTATCGGGAGCCCTGAAGGCAGAATGTGGCTCCATGCCAACAGCAAGCGGTAGTGCACTACGGTTCAGTTAAAAAATAATGTTCATTTAGACCATTTGGTCTTTAAACCACAGCTTTTACAATAACATTTAAAAATGTTCACATTGCTAAATTACGTTCTTAAACATTAAGAGTCATAAAATCCTTAAAAGATCATTCTTAACAATTTTAAAACAGTTTTACAACAGATAATTTCATTTACAATTGTAAGGCACTAGCTACTCTTACGCCTCTAATGAGGCAGGGAACTTATATATACCCTGCATATATTTCCCAATGGCTATTGCGATATCTAAATTTTCCATATCAGCAAAAAGCTCCCATGCTTGTAAGTGCGCCCTTACACCATATTTTAAAAATATCGGACGGAGGAATAATTTACGTAAATTTAAAAATCTTAGACAATCCAATAAAATGTGTAAAATGTTGCATTTCAATCCTATCTTGCACATACACTTGCCCTCACGTTGCATTAAAACAGATTTTATTGCGCAATTTATTATGGCTGGGTTAATGCCAATTCTTATCCTAAGTACTTCCATTCTTAACCAACGGTTCGGTAGTAAATCGAGATAGGGAAAGCTGATATCTTTCCCCCAGCTAGAACGCATGAATTTTACAGAATCTTTCTTGCTCAAATACTCGCGATCTGTTGCTCTAGAAAATTCTTTACCCTGCATTTTAAGTACACTCTTTATTACATTTATTTGTAGAGTCAGGGGGTCAATTTTCACATTCAAGTGATCACACATGGTCAGGAGTTTCCTTCTTGAGGCCTTAGTCCACTTTAACTCACTGGACTGAATTTCTTTCATACACCATTGGGACACCTTTGTGACCTCCCCAAGACTCAAACGATTCCAAAATCTGAGAAAACTTAATTGCACCTGAATGTTCCATGCAGTTAGGCCTAAGTCCATTCTGATTGCCTGGGTCATTGCCGAGCTGGGAAGTGACAATAATGATTTCAGACATTTCCCTTCTTCTTTATCCCAAGAGCTTTTACCATCAATACAAATTACTTCTGAACCATATTGGAATTGCGGAGGGATCATGGCTTTATAAGCCGTCAAAAGTGGCTTATGGGACATATCACCATAACTGTGATTGAATCTTTTCAGCCCACATACCGCTAGATGAGCTTTTATTTTCTGTGCCTCCAGATGTATGCCCCACTTCAAGGAATTCGTAAACCATATTCCAAGGTATTTGTATTCATTTACAACCTTTAGTTTTGTTTGGCCCAAATACCAATTAAACTTCATATTCCTCTTCCCAAAGCACAAAATGTTTGTTTTGTCCATGTTTACAGTAAGTCGTTTTGCCGTACAGTATTCGCTGAATATATTCAGCTTTCTTTGAAGCCCTATATCAGTTTGATCCAGTATTACTAGATCGTTGGCATACAACAAACAAGACAAATGCCTTCCATTTACTTTTGGGCTTGCACCTCTGGCAGAGCCCAAGGCAAGAGGCAAATCTGCTAAGAATATTGCGATCACATAGTTGACGTCGACATTCTGGATGTCCTGGCCGACGACCAATCGATCACGATTAAACAGGCAGATAAAGGTGGTGCTACAGTCATCCAGTCCACCTCTGACTACGAGACAGAATGTCGACGTCAACTATGTGATCGCAAGTATTATACACCAATCACAATAGATCCTACGACAAGATTGAAGAATGCCATCACTAGTCTAACTCTTGAAGCAGAGACTAATGGATGGATCACAAAGAAAGAAGCAGATTACCTCACTGTTCGTGATCCTGTAACACCATATTTCTACACGTTGCCCAAGGTCCATAAAGGAACCTCACCGGTCCCGGGCAGACCTATTGTGTCCCGGATAGGCTCTATTCTTGAGCCTCTGTCCAGATTCGTAGACCATTTCCTACAACCACTGGTCCAAAAAATACCGTCATACATCAAAGACACCAGTGACATCCTCAGAACTAATGAAGGGTTTGAACCTAATGGGGAGATTAGCCTCCTGGTTACTTTAGATGTGGAGGCTTTGTACACCAATATCCCCCAACAGGCAACCCTCACAGTGATTGAAGCGGTCCTTCGAAATGAGGAATGGTCTTCACCCATTCCTGTGTCATTCATCATGGACCTTGCTTCCCTGGCATTGACGGAGAACTTCTTTGAATTCCAGAATGAGCTATTCCACCAATGCCAAGGCACTTCAATGGGTAGTACCTTTGCCCCTAGCCTGGCCTGCCTATACATGGCCGCATTCGAAGAGGAGATCATCCGGAGCCCCACCAATCCTTTTGGTGACAACTTGATCATGTGGAGACGCTTTATAGATGATATCCTAATTTTTTGGAATGGGTCGCGTACACTATGTGATGAATTCTGTCAATGGATTAATGTGCAGAACCCTTATTTGAAATTTACTAATCACATCTCAACGACCCACATAGCATTCCTGGACCTTGACATCAGATTGGCTTCCGGGGTACTATCAACCAGCCTTTACAAAAAACCTACCGATAGGAATAGCCTCTTGCTTTACAGCAGCCACCATCCCAAGGCACTGAGGGACAACTTACCTTTCGGTCAGTTTCTCAGTTTGAGGAGAAACTGTAGCTCAGTAGTGGACTACAAAAAAGAGGCAGATATCCTAGCGATTAATCTAAAAGAAAGAGGGTATCCAACTAACACAGTTACAAGAGCTATGAAACGCGCTAGGAATAATCCCAGAGAGGCACTGCTAGAGACCAGGACTAGGGAACAAACTGACATCCTGACCTGCGTTACCTCGTTTACCCCAGCTTCCAATAGAATGAAAAAGGTGATTAAAAAACACTGGGGTATCTTATCTTCTAGTGAACTTTCCTTACCCCAACCCAGATTCGCTTTTAAGAGGACCCAGAATCTGAAAGACATTTTGATCCATACAAGACCTGCCAGAAAAGAAATACAGAACCCCCAGGGCACTCTATGGGGGCTTCCACCAGTTGTTGGACATTTCCCCTGTGGCAATTGTACGTCCTGTAAACAGACGATTGCCACTAAGGAGGTGACCTTGTCTGATACTCTCACTTGGTCACTGACACGCCACACGAATTGTAATTCCACCAACTGCATTTACCTATTGCAATGCCCCTGTGCACTGATATACATAGGGATGACGACACGAGCTATTAAGACACGCATCACCGAGCATAAGAGTAATATAAGATGCTTGAAGGAGACCACAAAACTGTATACCCACTTCAAGAGTTTACACCATACACCGGACTCCCTTAGATGGGTCGTTTTGGAGTCACATCCGAGAATTACAGCACAAGCACTGTTCAAACTCGAACAAAGATGGGTACACAGACTTTCATCTGATAGGAGAGGTTTGAATGACGATATACCGTGGGGTGCACTGACACACTGACATATTGACACTGCCTCTACAGTATTGTCATTGACCCTACAGTCTTGTACCGCCCCCAATATGTAATGGGTGGACCCAGTTATTTATTGTCGTGATGGTTACCTCCCAATGTCCCATGCCAATAACTATACTTCCCTGGTGCGTGAACATTGTAACAGTGACTCCGGAGATACCTTGGTCCAACGCACATTACGCACTCTTTTTTACGGTACATACAACCAACACTACTCACACTGTTGAGTTGACCCATACTCTATGAACTAAACTACACAGGTCCTTACTGAAGTGAGTAATAAGACTCCTTCAGGGGTTCTTTGAGCCCCTAAAAGATACCGACTGCGACTATACTCTATCTGGTGCGGATCCACTACCCCGTCCCAAGAAGGCGCCCACAGTCACACTAAACAAGTTGGTCTAACCCACACACTAGGAACCACCCAACACGGCGCCATACACATCCTACCTCTCAAGAGAGTAACTAGACTTTATCCGGGCCGCTCCTTGTGTCTTACAAGATACCATAACCATCTTGACTTAACCTGGTACTGATTCAGTACCCCGTTCCAAGATGGCGCTCATAGTCACACAACACTTGGGTGGGACTTCCAACACGAATCACATGACACTAGACGCCCAAGCAGTTTACACCCACACCTGTCCCAACCGGTTCTTATTGGAGCACTGGATAGTGAACACCACTTCCCGGTTTCGGCGGAGCGGGGTAGGTTCTGAGACCACCCTTGGGCAACAGAAACGTAAGTAAACAACTGCTTGGACCGCTTAGCATTGATCGTACGGACTGTGATCCCTAGACGCTTGGTAGACGGGTGACCGCTGTTCGTGTGGTTAACCGACCCTAACGCTGACATGGCTGCCGACTCCCGTGGGCGGCACATTAGGCTTAGAGGTGGGTCGCTCCTCGAGCGGCGTCTCCCTGTTGCCGGGGGTCTGGGGGATCATAGCCTACTTGTTCCCTTGACCGCACCTAGCGCTCAGCAGGTGTATTGTGTTAATATACCCACGCAGTTGAGTCTCTTGTTTCAATGTACTTTACAGCAGGCTACTACGCCTTCCCATGAGGCTCGCCACGCACCGACTGGAGCGGTACTAGCTTAATTCTTAGGTGAGCGCTTTAGACTTCGTTACTGTAATTCGGGTTGTCCTTAATTCAAGTCTTCTAGATCACTTGACACGGTGTCTGACACTGCATCCACTTATGCATGATCACTATATTCGAGCGTATCTGCCTCATATATAGGGCATGCACACGAGGAGTCTTCTGCTCCATATTACCATGTACATATACGATAAAGTGTTTTTAATGTTTCGTGTTGGCCTGTTATGCTTATCTTTCCCTTTCTTTTAGGCCACTCCTTTGCGGAAGTGTTAGATTTTTCCACACTTTCATAGGGCAGATTTGACTAGGCACATACACATAAATGTGATATCCTGTCATACACCCTCACGATTGTAGATAGTTTACACCACATTGGTCCTGATGAATTGCCGTTGGATCCTCCTGACCATTAGGCGAGAAACATGTTGACCATCTGAGCTGAGCGGAGCGAGTCTTTGACCCACTGTGTCCAGACTACCGCCACTCATATCGTTTTTAAATAGGGTGGTTTACTGACCCAATAAACTCGTTATTCAGACTAACCAACCCTGTTTTATATACACTCGCCAACATCTACACCTACCTGGCCCTCACTTGCACTCACCTTTCGGCAAGGAACAAAAGATCTCCGACAAAGAGCCCCTTCTTTGGGTGCCCGTTGGGAATTGCAGCGCCGACCCGACGAGGAGCAAAACCCAGATGATGAAGCATGACACCTAGCTTGCTGGGTGTGTGAGGGTTTTATTTCCACCCCTGTGGGTCCCCCACCCGCCACGTGCATTGAGTTCTCAGGCCGTCTAGATATCATTTTCCACTTTGTCTCCACCCTGGGGTAGAGTGTATACTTCACACAACCTCCCCTGACCAGGAGGAACAGCATACTTTTTCTTTCTTAATTAAACATATAGTCATCATGACTTA
This sequence comes from Triturus cristatus, assembly GCF_964204655.1. Lineage (NCBI taxonomy): Eukaryota > Metazoa > Chordata > Amphibia > Caudata > Salamandridae > Triturus > Triturus cristatus. The sequence goes on from NC_140585.1 coordinate 503,365,438, forward strand.
AGAAAACTCTCCCTGTACGTCTTCGCCCGACCCTCTCCTCTCACTTTGGCTACCAGATCCTCTGTACACATCCATCAGATGTCAGCCATAGGCTGCGCTTCTCCTCCTCTTAAAGCTAGAGTGAAAACATGCAGCAATAGGTGCTCCAAAATGTCTTCCAGACAGGGTGGTTGTTTTTTTGCTGCGGGCAGTGACCCAGGGAGGCAGGCCTTTGATCTCATGGGTGTTTCCCGGATAGATGATTGCCTGTCTGCAGCTATCGCCCTGTCCAAACCAATGTGTTTGCTTATTCCCTCCCATGCTAGGGTCACTTTACTGGTGGAGAACAGCGAGAGGAAAATGCGATCTTCAGGTTTTCATTAAAGTGATATGCTCAGTAAATTCCAAAAGCAGTATCTTTAACACGCTGCAACTTTTCTGTGACTTATCTATTCTGCCTTATTATAGTGAAAATATTCTGACCAGGCATGTAAAATGTAAATGTCAAGGTACTTATAGAGCGCACTGTCACCAGACGGCCACCTTGCGGTGTCGCCTTTGCGGTTTCCTGGCGCTGATACTCATACCGCTGTGGAACCCCTCCTGGCTTTCCCTGTGAAGTGTCCACTCCTGGGCACCCCCAGGGTGAAGCCAGGCATCCTTAGCGCTGTTGGGACCGGTGTGGAGGCTAAGCAAGCTATTGCCCAGAGTTGCAGCGTGGGGCCCGTGATTAGAATAGGCACCGAGGCGAGAATAGAAGGGTCCGAGGAAATTGAGCCCGAGCCCCGCCGAGGCAGGAATCGAACTCTGGTCCCTGGCCAGAACTCTGCTTCAGGGTCTGCCGCTCTAACCATTGAGCCACACTCCTCCATACGCCTCTGCTTTATGCCTAATCACTCTGCCTCTGGCATTTTGCTAGGAAACCTTGTGGCTGGACAATCCTGACATTGGGCATTCAACTTTAGAACTCAACCCTGAGCTTTTGGGAGCGCTCTGTAGCTGATGGGTGGTCCTGCAAGTCACATGCTAAAGTCATTTTCCCGTACGACTCTTTTGAAAGCTGAATTTTCTCTCATGTATTTTTCTTTTTGAAGTTAACTGTTCTGTAGGGTGAACAACTTGGTCTAAGAGTATTGGCACACTTTACCTGAGCACCTGTTACATTACATTAGGCCAGATTTAAATATATTTTAATTTTTCTTTAGGTGCAGCAAGATTCATTGATTTGCCCAGAATCACAGTATCTTGAGGGGGATGCTGATATTGAACCAGGGCCCCTAGTTTTAAAGTTGGTACCTCTAGATTGACCCTCAACTTTCTCGTGAGTTGCCAAGTGCCTGCTCGAGCAGTGCGATGCCGTGGGGCATCTGTGTGTGGCAAACGGGCTGCGAGTGTATTTACAGACACACATGCCAGGATCCCACTCTTACAGAGAGGTTTGTATGCGGCAGGACAGGCATTTGCAGCCTCCGGTCACAGAAGCCGCTCTAGCCCTGCTGGAGAGGGGTCAGCTGCTCTTTGGGGTCTGGTGGAGGAAGCCAGTCCTACTGCCTGCCCCTGAGATGTACGAGAAACAATCTTGAGTGCCAACTTTCACAGCCGTCATACAGCGGGGTGGGATCTGTGATTCTTATGGACCACACTCCATCCTCTGACAAAATGAGAAAAGGAGGCAGTGAAAATGAGCATGAAGCCCCAGGCAGTACAGAGCTGATAATCAAGCCGCCAGAAGCTGCTTCAAAAACTGAAGTCCTTTCAGCTACTGGAGGACTGACCCATGCACGCGCACCATACTGCGAGCGCAGAGCCAGAGTATGAAGCCAACAAAAACAAGCATTTGCAATGCAACAGGTCTCGCATTTCGTGAGTTGTAAATCACAATTCCTTTTATTTATGTTTTGGTTTTTAAAACATGAATAAAGGCATTGTCATTTACAATGCAATAGCTTAAACTCGCGTAAAAGCGAGACCGATTGCATTGCAAATGCTTGTTAATACAGTGCCTGTGGCAAACTCTGTTTACACTGAGGGGAAATCATTGGCCACACTTGGTTAAAACAGCAATTGGACCCAACATATCAGAATTCTAAGGTGAGAATTACATTGACAAAATATATGACTTGGTGTGAATCCCTAAAGCATCAGAAGACTCCTAAAAGAGGTATTATCTGACCATAACTGCACAGAAAGGAGACTGCATTCCTTTGCAAGAATTAACATTAAATCAATAGCGATTTTCATTAAATAAGGGGAGGATTATCAAATTAATGGGGAAAATGTGACCCGATTGAGTACAGTCCTGTGAAGCAAGTTAAGGACAAGGGAGTCCTATGTTACTGTTGAGGCATTGAATTGAAGCACATACGAAGAGTGTGATTCCTGCACAGGGATAGTGTCAACTATGGGAAGGTCCCTGCAATGGAAAATGCAGTTCCTGCAAGGGGGTTGGGGGGGATCTGACAAGAGTGCTCTGGACAATTGATCACGATAGGCTGTCGCAATTATTTTACTGTTACAGAAGATTTAATCAAAGTAAAAAAATTAAAAAAACGTAGCTCTTCCACCCGCTTTTTGGGGCTACACATGCTCCCTGCCTGATGTGTTTCTTTACAGAGAAGTGGTAAAGGACTGTCACTCTTGGATGTTTTTCACTCCAATCAAAGAGGGTACATTCACAGACCAACAGGCTATTTGAATTGGGGCGTATGAGGCAATTCATAAGTCTAATGCCTTTTCTATTGTTCTTTACTGCTTTGCTTCTCATTTAATTAATCCTTCCTGTCTCATACATTAGCAGATATTGTTTACATTTTGGTGTTTTAGTCTGTGTGCAAATGTCAAGAAGCTCAATTAAAAAAGAAACAAGTAGGCGTACCATGTCCTCTCTATTGCTGTCTTATGTCTGAGGCCGGGGTCAATAAAATGAGTATCATTGATGGGAGTAATAAAATCTGTTAAACAGTGCTGAGAGGTGGATGTGGGCTTCACAAACACACTTGCTATGTTGACAATCCAATATGTTTGTCCACAGCAGGACTAGCTCTATACCTCTGGCATTTTCCCAGTGAGATTGCCGCTCTTGACTGCTTTTAAAGCAGGATGGGCTGTCATCAATGCCTGATTTATAAAAATAAAAAATAAAAGTGTTGGGGCTCTAATGATAGTAACAACAAAACTACTAACCATCACACTCCTACAAGTGTGAAAATTCGGACTAGTTCAGGCCCCCAAAGCTGTCAAAATGGTTTGGGTGGCAGGTAATATCCATTTTTAATGTATATTGAATCAATAATTAACTGTTGTTGTTGTCGTCATCTCTAAATTAGCGAGACAGAGTCACCTTGTGGCAGACTATCACAAGCACTGGTGTTGACAATTAAGAGCCGGTGCTAAGCACCGGAAACCACCTGCTCAAATTAAGCCCTGGCTGTCATGATCCAGGCATGCCCTGATGGCCCAGATCTAGTCAAGGCCTCCAGCAGCGTACGCGCACTTTGTATATTTTTGCCATGATCAAATTTGGTTTCTGGCCCTGGGTCTGGCTTTAGGTTACTGCATGTACAGTGGGACAATGCACATATATACATGTACACACAACACATACAGGGAACCTTGCACCCAGACCCACCGATATACATTCATCTATGGAGAGATGGCGACAGATAAAGACAAAGAATCTGCGGGTCTTGATGAGGAATATATACACAGACCAGTAAGCAGTACACCTCCACAGGAGAACACACAAAAAGGAGGGGAATCTCAATTAAGAGGACGGAATCCCATCACCCACCGAGGTGGCATGCTTCATCATTTGGGATCTCCTCTTGGCTGCATGCTAGTGCAACCAAGAGATACAACTCCATGCGAGTGTACAGGAGGAGCTCACGGATGTTTTGGTATAATCCGGACCTAGATCATCTAAGATCGATGAAGCTACAAAACAGTGTGGTGAGAATGCGTGATTCAGTGTCTATAATAGGTGTATTAAAATTGACTACCAGGAGAGAAATAAATATTTAATGAGTATCTTGTGGTGTCAAAGGTTAACAAGCATTTGCAAAGCAATAGGTCTCGCATTATAAAAGTTTGAGCTATTGGCATTGCTAATAATAATGCAACACCACTCGCGCAAACATTCAGTAATGCGAGACCTATTGCATTGCAAACGTTTTTTGTTTGTTGTTTTTTTATATAGCGCGACTTGACCCAAAGGCGTGCATTTATGTTGTATTGAGTTCAGTGCAATTATGTGGTATGTTATTATATGGCACGGAGTGGTATTAAGCGGAGTGTATTTATGTTGCATTAAGTAGAGAGTAATTATGTGACGTTGAATGATATAGTATTGAGTGGTATGTGGAGTGCATGTATGTTGCATTGACTACAGTAATTATGTAACGTGTAATTATGTGCTACTATGTGGTATTATGTTGAGTGCAGTTATGTTGCATTGAGTAGAGTGTAAAATATGTGGTGTGTAATTCTGTGATACTGAGTGGTATTTTGAGGAGTGTATTTATGTTGCATTCAGTAGAGTGTAAATATGTGGTATGTAATTATGTGGCACTGAGTGGTATTATGTGGAATGTATGTTGCATTTAGTAGAGTGTAATTATGTGGCGTGTCATTACGTGCCACAGAGTGGAGTGCGAGAGTGAGAGGGAAGAGGGATAAAGAGAGAGAGGGAGGGAGAGAAAGAGAGCTAGAGAGAGAAAGAGAGAGAGAGAGAGAGAGGGTTAGAAAGAGAGAAAGAGAGAGAGGGAGAGAGAGAGAGAGGGAGAGGGAGAGAGAGAGAGAGGGAGAGAGAGAGAGAGATAGAAACAGGGGAAGAGAGGGAGGAGAGATAAAGAGAGAGCGGGAGGGAAAGAGGGAGGGAGAGACAGATTAAGAGAAATAGAGAGGAGAGGAGAGGAGAGGAGAGGGAGAGAGAGAGAGATAGAGAGAGCGGGAGGGATATCGGGGTGATTTCCACTTCCAAAATGAATAAAGTAAGGCTGAGAGAAATGTGGGGCAGAGGGGTCATTATGTCACAATCCTCACAGTGTGTTTCAGGTCTCTTGTGCTGTGATATTTAGTCTGAGCTGCAGTTAAAAATGTTATGCTACAACTCCTGCTTTGTAAAATTAGGATAAGGGCAAACTTGGCACCTCGCTGCTGCCCGAAGTATCATCGTTTTGAGTTTAACAAGGGTCAGAAAGTACTTGAGACAAGAGAAGCTGTTTAAATGCAGACAAACATAGATGAGCCACAGCTCCTAACAGCCTTCCAGCAGCCTTTGAGTGCTATGTACCTGGGATCAGACTGGTCGCTCTCGTCTGGCCCAAAGTAACCGACTGCAAACTGAGTGAAATGTACCTCATTTAAATAAACATGTTCAAATCGGCGAGATTTTAGAGAAGAGTGCGGTTCTTTGTAAATATTACTGGGAACAATTAAACTGCATTTCCTGGGATGTTAACGCTACCTTCAGCAAAGCAAAAAGAGCTTTTCAAACATGCAAGCATGAAAGGGAAGAATATGCAGAGTGCCGGGCAGTTTGTTACAGTAAGGGGTCACATTGGGGGAAAGACTGTAACTACTGTGATAATACCAAGCCAAGACACCCGCGACGCTGGGCCATGAAGAGCCGAAAAACCCCACCGCTTTATTACAAGCGTGCTGAGCTACAAATCCGAGCCGCCAAGGGAGGGGGGTGGCAAATGGTGAGCACTTTCGCGGCCGCTTTGATGTTCTCAGTGGCCGCGCGGCTCACTGAGAACATCAAAGCGGCCGTGAATGTGATCACACAGGCTGACAAATGGTGCGCGCGCCCGGCGCTCATGCACTGTATTTGGAGGCCTGAAAAGCACTAGTCTGCACTTCCAAATCGCAGTTTACTAAAGATCTCGCCAGAGCAGCGCTAAAGCGCTGGCTCAGGTGAGACCTAAAAAGCAGTAAGAGCGCGATCTGAGTAAATGTGCGAGCGCGCTAGTGAGAAGGTCTACATGTTTCAGCCAACCATGATCTTACTTTGATTGTGGCTTTCTTCAGGACCAAGTTGTGACTACTGCATACAAAATATGTGAAAAAGTAACACAAACAACCTTATAGGAACGATACAACCATATACCTGTGTGATGCTTATGTAGAAACTACAGGCATAGGTGCTTGCACTCCCGTATTTACTATTGTATCGCTTGCGATACTCAGGATCCGGCCCAGGGTAGCGACGGAGCAGAGCATTGCCTCACGCCCTGAGCTGTTGCAAGGAGCGGTGGGTTCCATCCTGATTAAAAAGGGGAGTGCAATGTGTAATCCTAGCATGCATGAACTGAATAATTACCATCCCGGAGGCACACCGGAGGCCATTTAATGAATGCAAACACGCAGGGGGGCTGTAGTGAGCCTTGTTTAATTGTCTGCTCAACACGGCCTCTGAAGAGAAGCAACACCGCTTTGAAACACGTCAGGCCAGGGACTCATATCGGGGAAGAGAAGTTGTATGCTTTCAATAAAGAAATTGGAAACTTACTTGGTGTGGAGTGCGGTCCTACATCTGGGGAACTTTATGGTGAATAATTACAACGCGGCGCCGCCAGGCCGCAGGGACGACGCACCGCCTGAGAGCAACGAGGGATCCTTGGATGTGAGAAGTCACATCCTGATGGACACATCAAGTGAAATAAATTAGGCATACAAAGTCTCTTTCTGTAGCCCACTGGAGAGCTGTGAAAAGGTGTCCTAGATTGAATGCGGCGGACAAACCCACTGGAGGGTGTAACTGGCGAAAAAAGACTACTAATCCCAGCGTGCATGAACTGAATAATTACCATCCCGGAGGCACACCGGAGGCCATTTAATGAATGCAAACACACAGGGGGGATATGGTGAGCCTTGTTTAATTGTCTGGTCAACACGGCCTCTGAAGAGAAGCAATACCGCTTTGAATATATATCCATCAAACAAAGGTTTGCTCCTTTTGGAGAAAGCCTCTAAAGGTGAAAAAACGAATTCCCTGAGTGAAGGTGCAGCGAGCAGAAAAAAAGTGCCTCAAATCTCAGCCATACGCGTTTCGGGCCACCGCCCTTGTTCATGGGCAGCAGGAGAAGGAACTTAAATTTGCAGTCACATGCTTTTATTTTTAACATTGCCCCGCCCCAACAGGCCCCTGGGCACTCTGGCATTTGTAGTGCTGCACATGATAAAACCCCAGTGGGTTTCAGAGATAATATATATATATTTTAAGCAGGTTTCCTACTGCCCTCACCTAAGATCTACTGCCTAACAGCTGACAACTATATTTATAATGCCCGTAATCATTCTCACTATTATGGTTCAATAACTATGGCCTTCATCCCGACTTGTGGGGTGCCACCAGGGGCGTTAACTTGGAGTGGGATATCGTTCTCGGCCATAACAGGCCAAAACAGACAGCACAAACTGTACACGCTCCATAATTCCAGGTTAGGATACCCTATATACACATGCCCACCATGTGAAACCGCTGCAGGGGCGGTGGCTGCAAGTAGGAGTACAACCCAGGCCCCCACCCAACCCATGCAGCCCCAGGGGGGGAGCAGAACACGCCCCCCACAGCCTACTGAAACCTGCCTTGGTCGGCCTAGGCTCCAGTGGTCACTTTATAGAAAGAAGCAGAATCTCCACACTTTTTACAAGAGGTAAGTGGCAGCATGGCCTGCAGTGTAAAAAAAAGCACCAACAGGCCAAAAGATGACGGCTGCAGGGGCTGTGTGCACTCCGAGGTGGGGCGGAGGGCTTATAACGTTGAAGCAGAGCAGAACGAAAACAGGAGGACGCCGCACCTAAATAAAATAAACAGAAAAAAAAAATCCATGAATAACCTATGGTGTACGAAAACTGTAAATGGATGGTGCTCCTAGTTTGAAAACGGAAGTGATGTATCGGGAGCACTGGCCAATAAGGAGCAGCGATGGGGTTGTCAGCTGTGGAGTGATTACAGCAGGTCTTGCAGACAGCGCATGCACGCTGATGCTTCGCCAAAAAGAAAAATACATAGGCTCTAAAAAAGGGCTAATCGTGTCATTAGGCTGACTAAAGCACCCTAGAGTACAAGGATGCAGATTAAAATCCCCAGCTAAAATAAAGTATTTCTCTAACCTGGATTTAGGTAAACAGTCTGAAAAAACTCTTGAGAGTCTGTACTTGGTTGGGGGATCCGTATAAAGAAAAAAACATTCTAAAAATGCACTATTTGGAGGCTAGGAGAGTTAAGAAACTCCAGAAAAACTGCTGCAAGATTAAGTGTGCTAATATGAACCATTGAAGCAATACAAACTGGCTTTAGTGAAACCAAAATAAGATATCCACCTACTGCCCTACCATGAGATGAGAGAGCAGCTGGAACATAAAAGAAAGGTAACCATTAAGATAAAAATCAGAAGGATTCTCCCAAGTCTCTTGTAGACACACCATATTAAATTTAGATAAGAAATCATCAAAAAAACTAATTTCCCTTCATGTTAGTGGGACCTGCAATGTTTCAGCTAAGAACATCCAGTGTATCAATGTTCACCTGGCACTGTCGAGTGACACCTGGATTTGGGAGCACTCTCGTGTAGACAGTAGTGGGCAGTCGATTATCATTACATCGCAAGTTTAAAGGAGTAAATTGATTAAGAGTAGGAACCGTACCCTTGGACAAAGGCAGTGTGATGGAAACTGATGAGCCAACAGGGGGAACTCGGTTAACCTTGCACTCCTTAGGAAGAGGAAGAAAGTTTATAGAAAAAACCTAAGTGAAACTCAGTAATGCCAACAGGTGTCAAATGGGATAACAAAGGCCAGCTGTATTGAAGTTATCAAAATTGAATACTGAACAAACTTAGAGGTAGTTGTTTTTACTGATGCATAAGGTCATTCACCCTATTTTAATGCTCTTTGTTCTATGTGTTAATTTTGTATTGTCTTTTGTTTTGTTTTATCCGTGTTTTGTGTGATTCGTTAGTTTTGAAAGTTTGGTTTATGTTTTCGTAAGGGGGAAAGTAATGTAGTGTTCTGGTAACAGAGATTAATGTGAACGAAACGTTAATAGGTCATCAACAGAATATTTCCATTCGAGTTATCTTTGTTTATATGTGGAATGTAGGGAAAGGCTTTTGACAGTTCGGAGTTGGTTGCCGAGAGCTGCATGATGCTTCATGCGTGTGGCAGTACATTGGAATAAACTTACCTTTCTGCAACTGCAGAATTATAGGGATTTCTTCTGTCGTGTGCTATTGGAATCACTACATTATCCTTTATTTTACATGAGTTGGGGACAAAGAGAAGGAAGTGAAGAGAAATAAAAAGGAGCATCGAAAGGGGCAAAAGAAGATGGGGAGATGAGTGGATGAAGACAAAAAGAAGGATGACAAGTTGGGGAGGAAGTAGGAGGGAAAGAAGAAGAAATATAGCAGTTGGAAGAAAGCATACCTAGAGAAGCTGAGAGATGGGGGAAAAGAGGACAGAAAGTCGAGAGGTAGATCATAGAGAGAGGAAAGGTTGGAGGAGAGGTAAAGATTTAGAAAGGGTGAAAGATAAAAGAAAGGGTGGTGAACCAAAATGTGGTGGAGGTTGGGGACAAAGAAAGAGTGACTGAGCAGCTAAGAGAAGGGTGAGAGGTGAGGGGGGGAGTGTGTCAGGTGTTTCCTGGTTTGTAACAACAAGGAAAGTGTGTATATTGTGACCTCAGCACGATCTCAGATCACGAGTGAGCCAGTAGTCTACGGGGCTCATTTCAGGATAGGCTTTAATACAGATGTCTAAAAGAATTTAAAGATCTGGAGGAAAATACACCAGTGGAATTTCCCTCTACAGGTATAGTACTGCGACGGACGTACTACTGGTAGATTCTCCTCTGGTTTTTGCACTTCATGCAGAAATCTTTTATTACATTCGGAAGAGGGGAGCATTCCAGATATTTACCTCATTACATGTACCTAACTGCTTTCTTCTCTTTAAGGTGTCACTTATCATGTCACACATAGGCCATTGAATGTCACACACAAATGTGCTTAAAATATCACACGTTGAAGTGAAAACTTGACAACTATCATTGATTAATAATAAAAGTAAACACTGACAAAAAGGCTATGTTAACAAGCATTTGCAATGCAATAGGTCTCGCATTTATAAGAGTTTGAGCTATTGGCATTGTAAAATTACAATGCCTTTTATTTATGTTTTGGTTTTAAAACAAATAAAAGGCATTGTCATTTACAATGTCAGTAGCATAAATTCGCATAAAAGCAGTGTGTGGAGTGCAGCAGTGTGCGGCGTGCAGCAGTGTGCGGCGTGCAGCAGTGTGCGGCGTGCAGCAGTGTGCGGCGTGCAGCAGTGTGCGGCGTGCAGCAGTGTTTCGTGTAGCAGTGTGAGGCATGCAGCACTGTGACATGCAGCGGCGTGCAGCAGTGTGTGGCGTGCAGCAGTGTGCGGCGTGCAGCAGTGTTTCGTGTAGCAGTGTGAGACATGCAGCACTGTGGCGTGCAGCAGTGTGCGGCGTGCAGCAGTGTGCGGCGTGCAGCAGTGTCGTGCAGCATGCAGCAGTGAGTAATGCAGCAGTGTGCAGCAGTGTGTGGCGTGCAGCAGTGTGCCGGTTGCATCAGTGTGTGCCGTGCATCAGTGTGTGGCATGCAGCAATGTTTTGTGTAGCAGTGTGCGGCGTGCAGCAGTGTGCGGCGTGCAGCAGTGTGCGGCGTGCAACAGTGTGCGGCGTGCAGCAGTGTGCGGCGTGCAGCAGTGTGTGGCGTGCAGCAGTGTGAGGTGTGCAGCAGTGTGTGGCGTGCAGCGGCATGCAGCAGTGTGTGGCGTGCAGCAGTGTGCGGCGTGCAGCAGTGTTTCGTGTAGCAGTGTGAGGCATGCAGCACTGTGGCGTGCAGCAGTGTGTGGCGTGCAGCAGTGTGCCGGTTGCATCAGTGTGTGCCGTGCAGCAGTGTGTGGCATGCAGCAATGTTTCGTGTAGCAGTGTGTGATGTGCAGCAGTGTGCGGCATGCAGCAGTGTGCGGCGTGCAGCAGTGTGAGGTGTGCAGCAGTGTGTGGCGTGCAGCGGCATGCAGCAGTGTGTGGCGTGCAGCAGTGTGAGGCGTGCAGCAGTGTGAGGCATGCAGCAGTGTGGCAGTGTGAGGCGTGCAGCAGAGACACGTGGAGGGTGAGGACAGACACGTGGAGGGTGGGGAGAGACACGTGGAGGGTGAGGAGAGACACGTGGAGGGTGAGGAGAGACACGTGGAGGGTGAGGAGAGACACGTGGAGGGTGAGGAGAGACACGTGGAGGGTGAGGAGAGACACGTGGAGGGTGAGGAGAGACACATGTGGAGCGTGAGGAGGAGACACCTGTGGAGGGTGAGGAGGGGACATGTGGAGGGTGAGGCGGAGGGTGAGGAGAGACACGTGTGGAGGGTGAGGAGAGACACGTGTGGAGGGTGAGGAGAGACACATGTGGAGGGTGAGGAGAGACGTGGAGGGTGAGGAGAGACACGTGTGGAGGGTGAGGAGAGACACGTGTGGAGGGTGAGGACAGACACGTGGAGGGTGGGGAGAGACACGTGGAGGGTGATGAGAGACACCTGTGGAGGGTGAGGAGAGACACCTGTGGAGGGTGAGGAGGAGACACCTGTGGAGGGTGAGGAGGAGACACCTGTGGAGGGTGAGGAGGAGACACGTGTGGAGGGTGAGGAGAGACACGTGTGGAGGGTGAGGAAAGACACGTGTGGAGGGTGAGGAGAGACACGTGTAGAGGGTGAGGAGAGACACGTGTAGAGGGTGAGGAGACACGTGTGGAGGGTGAGGAGAGACACATGGAGGGTGAGGAGAGACACATGGAGGGTGAGGAGGAGACACCTGTGGAGGGTGAGGAGGAGACACGTGTGGAGGGTGAGGAGGAGACACGTGTGGAGGGTGAGGAGAGACACGTGTGGAGGGTGAGGAGATACGTGTGGAGGGTGAGGAGAGACACGTGTGGAGGGTGAGGAGAGACACGTGTGGAGGGTGAGGAGAGACATGTGTGGAGGGTGAGGAGACACGTGTGGAGGGTGAGGAGACACGTGTGGAGGGTGAGGAGACACGTGTGAAGGGAGAGGAGAGACGTGTGGAGGGTGAGGAGAGACGTGGAGGGTGAGAGACGTGGAGGATGAGGAGAGACACGTGGAGGGTGAGGAGAGACACGTGGAGGGTGAGGAGAGACGTGTGGAGGGTGAGGAGAGACATGGAGGGTGAGGAGAGACATGGAGGGTGAGGAGAGACACGTGGAGGGTGAGGAGAGACACGTGGAGGGTGAGGAGAGACATGGAGGGTGAGGAAAGACCTGGAGGGTGAGGAGAGACACGTGTGGAGGGTGAGGTGGAGGGTGAGGAGAGACGTGTGGAGGGTGAGGAGAGACGTGTGGAGGGTGAGCAGAGACACGTGGAGGGTGAGAAGAGACATGTGGAGGGTGAGGAGAGACGTGTGGAGGGTGAGGAGAGACACGTGGAGGGTGAGGAGAGACACGTGGAGGGTGAGGAGAGATGTGGAGGGTGAGGAGAGACACATGTGGAGCTTGAGGAGGAGACACCTGTGGAGGGTGAGGAGGGGACATGTGGAGGGTGAGGCGGAGGGTGAGGAGACACGTGTGGAGGGTGAGGAGAGACACGTGTGGAGGGTGAGGAGAGACACATGTGGAGGGTGAGGAGAGACCAAGGTGGAGAGTGAGGAGAGACCGAGGTGGAGAGTGAGGAGAGACCGAGGTGGAGAGTGAGGAGAGACCGAGGTGGAGGGTAAGGAGAGACCGAGGTGGAGGGTAAGGAGAGACCGAGGTGGAGGGTAAGGAGAGACCGAGTTGGAAGGGAATCAGAAGTGGAGGAGAGAGAGAGGTGGAGGGTGAGGAGAGACAGTGGTGGAGTGGGGGGGGAGGGGAGGATATCACTTTTACTTCCTCTCCTAGTGTAAGGTAACGCCCCCACCCCACAGGCCCTGCCGGGGCCGAGAGCAGATCACTGTTCGCATCAGCCGTCACCCGAGACCGCTCCGTACTTGTTGGTAAATAGAGGTTCACTATCTGTTGATAATGGGATTCACTTGGGGGGCTGACTTACCTCCTCCACCCCCAGGGCCAACACTGAGAAGGCATCAGAGACCTGGTGCTGCCTATGCTGCAGTACTACGAGAGAGAGAGGGATGGGGGGGCGGGCAGAGGAAGAGGAGTGGGGTTAGAGAAGGGACAGGTGGGGAGAGAAAGAGGAGAGAAGGGACAGAGAGTTGGGGAAAATGAAAACATTACGAGAGAACATGTAGCAAAGAGGTGGAGAGAGAAGATGGGAGAGAGTAAGGACGCAGCCAATAGATAGGGCAGAGACAAAAAGAATCGAAACAATACAAAAGTATTTTCCAAACTCGTAAATAACCACGGGCCAAACAACTGATCTGCAATGAAGCATCCGAATCCGGTATATCATGACGTTAACCATGCAATAAAAAATTTTTTTTTTTAAAAACACCCAAAAACACGTATACACCATGTTGACCCTTTTCCATGCAACGTATTCTAAAATGCCATTCTCATTCATACATTCACAGCAAACCTGTTCACAAGAGTGACAGAAAATGTGGTATTAGTGTTACATTTTTGTTTACATCCATACCCGCTCACTTATGCAATTAAAGGATTCATGACCACACGGATGTATGACGTTACAACGCATACTATTACAACGCATACCATTACAACGCATTTTTTACAACGCAAGTACTACTACAACGCATTACTTTACAACGAATACTTTTACAACGCAAAACCTATTAAAATACTGAAAAGTGCTGTTACAACGAAATCTATTACAACGCATACCATTACAACGCGAATTTTTTTTTTTTTTATTTAAAAGTACAATAAAATCTGGCACGGGATGCAGGGAAATTAGGGGTTTTAGGGTGGGGAAGTGTATTAAAATGTGGAGAAAAACTGAGCGTAAATCTACTGAAATGCATTACCAAATTAATACTCGAGTATTAAAATTAATACTCGAGTATTAAAATTCATGCTCAAGATCCCCCATAAAATTCCGTTTTCACACATTTGAAAGAAGATTTAACAACAGTGCTTACACATTTTTATCATGATTACATCGGAAAGTAAGTAAACAGAGTAAAACAGAAGACACATACACATAGGCGCCATTTTAACCATCTCACTTGTAAAACTTGTCCTACAACACTTTCTATGAAAACAATACCAAAAGACATGTTCCAAAATGGATGCCAAAACGGAGCAAATGAATGAAAACGATACATTTTAAAATGCATTTTTAAATTATCATTTTCCACAGTAAAATAAAGTATAAAAAAAAACACAACGAACGCAGTTTTAAAAAGAATTAATAGTGACACAGAGTAAAACTTATAAATACCAGGAAGACACCATTTTGCAATCAGTTGATTATCAACTACCAGAGAGACCAGACGTCAAAACCTGACCCTCTGTCACCTCCACTGCGACCTCCTCAGAGAGAGCACTGAATTCCTTCGGAAAAGCATTATTAGTAGACAACTACTAGTAAGTCAGTAAAATATTTTTATACCATGGTTTTGCGTAAAATATGTCTGCTTTCCATACAAAATATATTTTTAAATTTTTAATATTAACTTTTAAAATGTACTGTTTCTAATTTGTTATCACTAAAAATATATACCAACTTAAAACAACTACTTTCTTTTCCTAAAACAGAAACTTGCTAAATATTGAGAATCAAGAATTGGTGTACCTATTTTTGCATCACCTCAAAGGAATCGACTCACCTTTACGATTGTGAAGGTAAATGTAATTTAATTTAAATTATTTTACTTTAAAAATATATTTTTAGCATTAGCAAAAGTGTTGTATTGCAAAGGTAACTTTTTTTTCCCCTCAAACACACTACATCATAAACGAAATTATACCATGGTGCAGGGGTAACAATTACTAATAGGACTTCAGTTAGGTACTACATGTGAAAAAGCGTTTCAAGTTACTGAGGTAACTATTAGTATTCTATGTCCCAGAATGTTCAGCGGTAGAGTAATTGAGTGATAGTGTAGGTGTATCCATTATTACTCTTATTTTAAAATGCATTCAATGTGTATTATGTTTTGCTTAACCAATTGTTACTCATACTCATTTGACAAATATCATAATTTTCAAAAATGGTTTTTTTTTTAACCAACGTTGGCAAAGTAACATTAATTTTTTTAACTTTTTTTTTTTTCCAGAGTAAATCGGTTACAAAAAAATAACTATATCCTGCAGCAAGCATTACCTTAAAGGCACGAGAACAAACAACAACTGAAAAAGGTATTTTACATTATGAGTATTATAATTTCCACAATTTAATAGTCATTCCTTTTGCTATTGTTACTCGACTAAAGTGCAGAAATAGGATAACTGATGGATAGTGTAGGGGTACAATTTACTATTCCAACTCCAGGAAGGTGCAGCAGTAGGGAAAGTGTTGGATGGTGTAGGGGTAAATTTCTCTATTTTAACTCCAGGAAGATGCAGTGCTTAGGAAAGTGTTATGTAGCATTAGTTATATTCTATGTCAAAATTTCGAAAAGATAATCTGAATTTACATTTTAAAACAACGTTAAGTTTTTTTTTCCTCTTTTTTTTCCAAAGACAATTGTTTTTTTCGTTCCTGAAAGATTCTTTCCATCACATACGTTACAACTGCAGCCAACAGGCCAATTCAACTTTACAAGCCTCACCAAGAAAAGCAATTTTAAAAAAACAAGGTATTGTTATACAGCATTGTTTTTAAACCTTCAATATGTTAGAATAACCATTTAATTGTTAATGTAAATAAAACCCAAAATAATTAGAAAAACAGTTGCAGTTTGAAGAATTTCTTTTCAGAACTCCAGGAAGGTGCATCAGTAGGGAAAGTGTTGGATGGTGTAGGGGTGTAATTTACTATTCCAACTCCAGGAAGGTGCAACAGTAGGGAAAGTGTTGGATGGTGTAGGGGTGCAATTTACTATTGTAACTCCAGGAAGGTGCATCAGTAGGGAAAGTGTTGGATGGTGTAGGGGTGCAATTTACTATTCCAACTCCAGGAAGGTGCATCAGTAGGGAAAGTGTTGGATGGTGTAGGGGTGCAATTTACTATTCCAACTCCAGGAAGGTGCAACAGTAGGGAAAGTGTTATGTACTATATATTAAAATGGATTTAATTTTTGCAAAAAGTTATTGTAAATTTGCATATCTCTACAACGTTCAGTTTTCTCATTTTTTCCTTTTATCACTTTTGCAGACAATTGTTTTTGTTTTACCATTGAAATCAACACATAAGTGTCTACTCCAGCCTACAGGCCATCCCCACTTAAGAAGACTCACCAAGAAAACCAATTTCAAAAAAACAAGGTATTTTTACACAACATTATAAGGTGCAGCAGTAGGGAAAGTGTTGGATGGTGTAGGGGTGCAATTTACTATTCCAACTCCAGGAAGGTGCAGCAGTAGGGAAAGTGTTGGATGGTGTAGGGGTGCAATTTACTATTGTAACTCCAGGAAGGTGCATCAGTAGGGAAAGTGTTGGATGGTGTAGGGGTGCAATTTACTATTCCAACTCCAGGAAGGTGCATCAGTAGGGAAAGTGTTGGATGGTGTAGGGGTGCAATTTACTATTCCAACTCCAGGAAGGTGCAGCAGTAGGGAAAGTGTTGGATGGTGTAGGGGTGCAATTTACTATTGTAACTCCAGGAAGGTGCATCAGTAGGGAAAGTGTTGGATGGTGTAGGGGTGCAATTTACTATTCCAACTCCAGGAAGGTGCATCAGTAGGGAAAGTGTTGGATGGTGTAGGGGTGCAATTTACTATTCCAACTCCAGGAAGGTGCATCAGTAGGGAAAGTGTTGGATGGTGTAGGGGTGCAATTTACTATTCCAACTCCAGGAAGGTGCATCAGTAGGGAAAGTGTTGGATGGTGTAGGGGTGCAATTTACTATTCCAACTCCAGGAAGGTGCAGCAGTAGGGAAAGTGTTGGATGGTGTAGGGGTGCAATTTACTATTCCAACTCCAGGAAGGTGCATCAGTAGGGAAAGTGTTGGATGGTGTAGGGGTGCAATTTACTATTCCAACTCCTGGAAGGTGCAGCAGTAGGGAAAGTGTTGGATGGTGTAGGGGTGCAATTTACTATTCCAACTCCAGGAAGGTGCAGCAGTAGGGAAAGTGTTGGATGGTGTAGGGGTGTAATTTACTATTCCAACTCCAGGAAGGTGCAGCAGTAGGGAAAGTGTTGGATGGTGTAGGGGTGCAATTTACTATTCCAACTCCAGGAAGGTGCAGCAGTAGGGAAAGTGTTGGATGGTGTAGGGGTGCAATTTACTATTCCAACTCCAGGAAGGTGCAGCAGTAGGGAAAGTGTTGGATGGTGTAGGGGTGCAATTTACTATTCCAACTCCAGGAAGGTGCAGCAGTAGGGAAAGTGTTGGATGGTGTAGGGGTGCAATTTACTATTCCAACTCCAGGAAGGTGCAGCAGTAGGGAAAGTGTTGGATGGTGTAACTGTTATATTTTAGGTATTTCATTTAATTTTTCAGACTAATTTGTTTTTCTTCTCTTCTCTTTTCAGATAATGTCTAGTCTGGAAGCTGCAAAGTATGTTAAATCCAGGAAGGGCAAAAATTTATTAAACCATGGAGGATACATATATAGTAAGGAAAGAATAAGTTTAACTAGAAATCATTGGAGGTGTGTGCAATACTACACTACCCGTTGCAGTGGCAGAGCGGTTACTGTTGATAATTTAGTTGTGAAAACCACAGAACATAACCACTCTGCCTCTGCAATGGAGGTAGAAATTAGAGAAACTGTGAACGAAATGAAAGCTATTGCAAGCACCTCCAATGATTCTACAGGATCCATTTTAAGAGAGGTTGCACAGCATGTCCCCAGTCATGTTGCTAGTAACATGCCTATAATTCCTAATTTGAGAAGAATTATTCAAAGACAAAAGCAGGCAAGTAACATTCAATTATCTGCACCACATTCTTTCTCTGACATTAGAATTCCACATGATCTTTCTATTTCTTTTTCTGATGAACCTTTCCTTCTGCATGACAACGAAAACCCTCAGAAACGAATTCTCATTTTTAGTACCCCACGTAACCTTGCTAAGTTAGAAAGTAGTGAAATTTGGATGATGGATGGGACGTTTAAAAGTACACCCCATCCTTTCACTCAAATTTACACTATACATGCCAAAATTAACAATAGTGTAATTCCCTTAGTATACAGTTTGCTACCTGATAAGACTTCTGCAACATACACTGAACTTTTATCAGTGATTAAAAGTAAAACATCTCAAAGTCCTCGGAAAATAATTATTGATTTTGAATTGAGCATGATCAATGTGATCACTAAAACGTACACGGATACCCAAATTCAGGGATGTTTTTTTCATTTTTCCCAGGCATTTTGGCGTAAATTACAAAAAACATCCCTAGTTGCAGAATATTCTCGTGATAGCAAACTGCAATTTGAACTAAAAAAATTAACTGCACTTTGTTTTGTTGCTCCCGATAGTGTGGACGAGTACTACACTGCAATTATAGAATCTGTTTATTACACGAGTAACGAAGAAAAATTGGCACCCATTCTAAATTATTTCGAGGACACATGGATTGGACACCTAAGCAGATCGGGTCGCAGGAGGAAGCCACGATTCCATGTGGAGTGGTGGAACTGCTACACGAGTTGTTTAGAGGGAGAAGCAAAAACAAACAATGCCATTGAGGGATGGCATAACTCCTTCAACCACACAATTGGCAAACCTCATCCAAACTTCTACTCTTTTTTGGAAACTTTGAAGAAGGAGCAAAGTTTTCAAGAAATGAGAATAGCCCAAACACTCGCAGGTAGTCTAAACCCACGAGTAACAGTCAAAACAAGGGAAATGTCTGAGAGACTATTGGCTATTGTACAACAATTTTCGTTGTGCGTGGCTATAGACTACCTGGAAAATCTTTCTAACATTCTTTCTTTCTAAATTCTTTTTTTACTTACTTTCCTGCTTTGCTTCAAATTTAAAAAAAATTCAAATTACAATTGGCATACAATGTATTTTCTAAAAAATTTTTCAAACAACCAAGTCGGGTTTTTTTTTTTTTTTCAAAATCTTCATTTCTAGCACAACTACCAATGTCAACAAATTTACTTTCCCATAGTATTTGACCAATTTTTCTACATCCGTACGCCATTAATATAATTACAGAAAACTTCCTTTTTTATTTCCGACCTAAAAAATCACCAAAACTCAAACCAATCTAAATTGTACATGTCAAGCCATAATCCAAAATGCACATTGCTGCATAAACACCAATTTTTATTCAATCATTATCTCCCAAAATTTACGAGTACGCTATTTTTTTTCACTTAGAAATGAAGATCAAAATCACTTTTTTTAGTTCCGAAGTAAAGAAATAAACTTTGTGAACAGTAACTTTTAATTTTTAAACAGTTACATACATTTTTTAAATAAACAAATAACTTTTCGCGACCCGACATAGGCATGCATTAATGACATTATTGTGGACATGTTTAAAAACATTTAAAACATCAATTAGTTTTCCCGCAACCTCTCCTTATTCTTTCCTCACTATATATGTATCACTATTAAAGGTTTAATATATATTTTAAAGTGAAAATATTTCCTACCTGGACGCAGATCAGCTTCCTGCTGCTTCCTCCTCCGATGCTCTTCAAAATGGCGCATTACGTCGACGCTCACGTCATTACGTCATCGCGTGCATCAATATTTATAACGGACTACTTTATTTAACTAATCTGTAAATAAATGTTTAAAAATGTTAATAAAATATTTATATGTTTTCTAAAAATTGTTACTTGCTTTGCAAAATTAAATAAAAATATGGTTTATTTTTTATGGATTTTTCAATAAATAAATATTTTGAAAACATTATTTGTTTACTGTCATTATTTTTTAAATTGTAATTTATTCATTAAAAATGTAACTTTTTTATTGTAAATTTACTAAATGTGTTCCTTACCTCGACTCTATTGTCTTTTTCCTTCAAAACTTGCTCTTTCTTCTCTTTCTGATTCTTCTTTTCTTGTTCCGCGGGTTGTATATTCTGAAGCTGCCAAAATAAATGAAGGACAAATTATCTCATAGACTTCAATGTAAAAGCATGGGAATTTTTTTTTCAAGTAAGTTATTTTTTTCCTGGGATTTTTTCTTAAGGTATTATTATTTCTGAAATTCATTTCTGATTACTCTTTTAATTTTAATAATATATATTTTTTTTTTTTACATTTCTCTAATTTTTAAATATAATACTCCAAAAGTACTCTTCCTTTTTTTAGACAAACATTAAACTTTATATAAGTAACTTAAAAATACTCTAGTATTAATCTTTCTTAATACTAATTTTTTCTTTAATTAACTGTTATTAATTTTAAATAATTGGTCTAGTATTAATATTTAATAATAATCCTTTTTTAAATTTTATTTACATATTTAATTTTAAATAAAATTACTCATTTATTAATTCCTCAAAATACAATTCTTTTATTATTAATATTAATACTCTTTTATATTTGAAAAAAACTCAAGTACTAATATTTTGTTAAACTACTCACACTTATATTTTTAATTTTATAATAAAATATACTCTTTCTATTTTGAAAAATACTCAAGTATTAATTTAACTTAAAAAATACTCTTTTACATTAGAAAAATACTCAAGTATTAATATTTAGTTAAACTACTCACACTTATATTTTTAAATTTAAATTAAAATATACTCTTTCTTTTTTTAAAAATACCCAAGCATTAAATTAACTTAAAAAATACTCTTTTATATTAGAAAAATACTCAAGTATTAATATTTTGTAAAACTACTCACTTGTTTTAAATTTATATTTTTATAAAAAACATTTAATTATACGATATATATTTATTTAAGTTAAAATTCCAAAATTAAAAAATGCGTTGTAATAGTATATGCGTTGTAAAAGTACTTACCATATAATATCATGCGTTGTAAATGCATGCGTTGTAAATGCATGCGTTGTAAAGGCATTTTCAAAGAATGCGTTGTAATGGTATATGCGTTGTAAAAGTACTTACCATATAATAGCATGCGTTGTAAAAGCATGCGTTGTAAAAGCTTTTGCGTTGTAAAAAATGCGTTGTAATAGCATAGCGTTGTAAAAGTTGCGTTGTAAAGGTAGTTCCCCGACCACACGGTTAAACAAAACGTACTGATTGGCCTTGCCGTGAAGGAGAAACATGTGTTGACACACACTCCCGATCTGTGAAACGTTCACCCCACTTTCTCGAAATTGAAACCAGTGCATGTGTCCGACGAACTTCCTGCCGCTTATCTGAATGCACCAGTGGCAGAAGATAGTCCCCATCTTGCAACACCACAATTAAAGGGAGGCATGTCTGTCTCTCCCCACCGTCACATGTTTCTGAGTCTTATTGTCTCATGCACGATCTCCCTCTAGGAGACAGCTGACACCGACTCTTCCCCTGAGACAGTACGGGAGATGCGTGTGTGTGCATAGTGTGTGTGTCTATATGTATATATCTGCGTGTGTATGCATGTGTGTGTGTGTTTGTATGTGTATATGTTTGTGTATGCATGTGTGTGTTGGTGTGCAAGTATGGGTGTGTCATTGTGTTCATTTGTCTTCATGGATGTGTACACATATGTTTGTGTGTATACCTATGTCTGTGTATGCATGTTTGTGTGTATGTATATGTGTTTGAGTATGTTGGTGTGCGTGCTTGTTTATATGTGTATGTGGGGTTGGTGTGTTGGTGTGCATGTATATGCATATGTTTATGCATGTCTGTGTGTGTTTGTATATGTTCATATGTGTGTGTAAATGCATGTGTGTGTTTGTATGTGTGCATAGTTGTGTATGCATGTGATCAGAGGGAAGAGTGCACTTGAGGGCAAAGAGGAAAACATACAGGGAAGAGTATGTGAGGGCAGAGAGAAAAATACAGAGGGAAAAGCACGCGAGGGCAGAGAGAAAATACAGAGGGAAGAGTCCATGTGAGGGAGGAGAGAAAAATAGAGAGGGAAGAGCTCATGTGAGAGCAAAGCGAAAAAAATACAGAGGGTAGGGCGCATGTTAGACCGGAGATAAAAACATAGAGGGAAGAGAGCATGTGAGAGCAGAGAGAAAAATATAGAGAGAAGAACACATGCGAGGGCAGAGAAAAAAATACAGAGGGAAGAGTACATGTGAGGGAAGAGAGACAAATACAGAGGGAATAGCATGTGTGAGGAAAGAGAGAAAAATAGAGAGGGAATAGCACATGTGAGACCAGAGAGAAAAACATAGAGGGAAGAGCATATGTGAGGTCTAGACGCCTTATACAATTGGCGCCCTGAGCAGCATTTCCTTTTCATGCCCTGGCACAATCAATCTTACATTCTATGTCACGTCACTCAGGAGTACAACCTCGAATGCTAAACACTGACCAATGAAATTACGTGGCGAAACACCAGCCTATTCAGTGTCATGGACCCCAGGGCAAGTAAGTAAATGACCCCCCAACCTCCTCAATATGCTACAGTTATATTAAATACACGAATTATCAGCGTTCGTGGGCCCTGGTGCCACTGCACCTGCTGCACCAATTGAAGAAACGCCCCTGGGCAAAGGTACACAAACAAGGAATCAATGACTGCCGACCTACCGGAACCACTGCAAAATGATAAAATAAAAATACTTTCCAAAGAACATTTACGATGGAATGCATAGAAGCGCTGCCATTATAGCATTATTAATAGAAGATCGTTGCTACACGTTTGTTTTTCAAGTGTCGAATTCTAACCTGGAGAGTGAGGATGGTATATTTTAGGAGGGCTGAAGAGGCGCATGGCGTGGGATCGCGCTAGCATGCATCACAGCTCACAAACCTCGGACACATTAGGGGCAGCGGAATGTACAACATACAGAAAGTATGTGCATCACCACGTCGTTACAAAATTGCAGAAACCTGATGCTTTGGTTAAAACATGGCCACAATGTTATCAACTACTGCAGAAGAAAAGATGGACAAATGGGAAACGTGTGGAAGGAGAGGAGTTTTCTTGTTTGAGAACAAGGCTGTAAGATTACGACGACATTTAAAAGTCAATTGCTTCACTTAAGGCGAGAGTTTATTATTAAAGTAAATTAAAGGGAGTGGACAAAAATAACCGGTTCCTAGTCGGGAAAGATGGGTCTAGTGAAGCAAAGGTGACCCAAACAAGATGGACTTACAAAGGGATTTAAGGACAGTGAAAAGGAATTGAGCAGAGCATCAAAGGGCTGGGTGAGAAGGGAGGGGGGAATGAAAGTGAAAGTAATCGAGCAGAGCATCAAAGGGCTGGGTGAGAAGGGAGGGGGGAATGCAAGGGTCAAAGCGGCGAAATTGAAAGTAATCGAGCAGAGCATCAAAGGGCTGGGTGAGAAGGGAGGGGGGAATGCAAGGAGCAGCTGTGCACGTCATCGTGCACTCAAGCCCTAGGCCAGCAAAACCATGTGGGTAGCACTTTTGAAAGCCCACTTACAAAATGTCTCAAAGAGACAGCTTTCGCTGTCTCAGCGAGACCTAAAATTGAATAAAGACAATTTAGTATCACATCCAGGCGTCTCTTGGAAAGGTGTCTATCCTGTAGCCCCAAATGAGAACTCCGGAATCGTGTTCTCTGTTGTAGCTCTCTGTACTTGTGATGGATGGCGCCAGATCGAGGCAGAGTCTGACACGGATGAATGAAAATAATTCAGAAAGGAATGGAAGGAGCTGGGTGGAGTACCTGCTTCGGGAAAAAAAATCCTTTGTACTTTCGCTTTTAAAGGCTTACTAGGCGTCGGCGCTGTACACGCAGCAGGAAGCTCTTTCACAGACACAGAACTAGGACAAAGAAGCATTGAAAATGCAATAGGTCTCGTATTTACTGGAGTAGAGCTATTGGCATTGTAAATGGCAATGTCTTTTACCTATGTGTTACGGGGTGTATGTATGTGGTGTGTAGTGGAATTATGTGGGTTGCATTGGATTAGTTAATTGTGGAATTGTGTGGCGTGGAATTGTGCAGTGTGTAGTAGAATTATGTGCCATGGTGTGCTGTGGAATTATGTCGATAGTAATTATGTGGTAGTAAGTGGATAATGGGCAGTGGGTTTATGTGTTATGGGGTGTAATTATGTGGAATGGTATTTCGTGTTGTGGATTGGTATCTTTACAGCGACCATGGTAGTATTGTATATTAAACTGCACATTAACACCAATGGCCACATATGGCTAAATGGCAAAATCAGAGTGCAGCTATGACCACAAACGTACAAGTAGTCTGCTTACTAATATGCATACTTGCAATTTCTTGGAGGCTATATTGCTTATTATACAAGACCCTCGTCTCACAGCCTCCAACGCCCAATATCTGTTAGAGAAACATCCAATATCAACTGTATGGTCATGCAAGCTAATGACCACACTGATTAAATTATAATTCCAACAAACGTGGCTATACCAGTCGCAATAAATAAACTATGAAACCACACAAGATCACACTGCATATGAAAAATACAAAGAAAAAAGCTAGTTAGGAAAAATGCATCTAGCTACAGATATGCATGTTTATTTATGTATTTGCATTAGGCGAACTAGAGGTCACATAATACACAGGCTAACGTATTCAGCCTTCATGACTCTAAAACCAAGCTCAGAACTACTTAACCGAACCATGTAAACCAAAACGTTTGTAGCAACAGCGGAGTTAAACCCCGAAGATGTCTTGTGGATATTCAAATGAAGGTTTGCACATAAACTGACTGTGACATATACTTGTGAGCGTTATAATGAACTTTAAACAGGAATATATAAGAAAGGTAACTTTTTTTTTAGCTAAGTAAATCAGAAGGAAACAGCATACAGTGGTGGCAGTGAAGTACAGGTGATAAGGCCTAGGGGAGGGTGGTGTTTGGGTGCAAATAGAAGCTGTTCAGTCATGTGCAGATGTTTGCTTCTTGAGAGCTGTCTTCCATGTAAGGTAAATTTACAATACGAGTTCTCTAGAGGTGTATTGGTGAAGGTGCATACATTGTGGAGCATGCGGACGAGTTTGTAATCATTTGGCAATTGATTTTTAGGTCTCGCCTGACCCAGCGCATGCGCTGGGCTGGCGAGAAATTTTGTGAGGGCTCCAAAAAGTGCTACCAGGCCAGCCTAGACATACAGTGCATGTGCGCGGGCGTGTGCGTCGCGCTTTCCCGCGATTACTTTCACTTTAGCGGCTGCACGGCCGCTTTGATACTTGATCGCGATCACTTTCGCGGCCGCATGGCCGCTTTGATGTTCTCCGTGAGGCTTCAATAAATTGCAGCAGTTAAAACAAGCATTGGCATAGCCAATAGGTCTCGCTTTTGGGACCTTATAAGTGTTTAGTTATGCAACTGTTGCATGGCTAAACACTTATAAGGTCCCAAAGGCGAGACCTATTGGCTATGCCAATGCTTGTTACATTTGGTTTCAAACGTGGTGCCCAGCCCTGGGTCAAACTTTTGCGAAGTTTAGTGTGGGAGGTGGAGGTTTTTACAGCATGGTTACTATAATGAGCCAAAGGCAGTTGTGGCACGCATTGCTAATCAGTATATCTGTACACATTGCACTGATACTGTGTGTTCACTCCTATTGTCATTCCACAGTTGTATGGGAGTTCCTTCCAGGAGTGTCACCTAGCAGCTCCGGTGCTTCTGTTTTTGGCGAGGCAGGTAATTGTGGTGGTCGGTGGGCACTGAGTTTTTTGTAAGAAGAGCTATAGATCTCTGTTACTAGTTAGACTGTGTTATAGTGCACTTTTTGTACTTCAACTTATGTGTGTGGTTTTGTGTGTGTCTGCTGGTAAAACAGCCTAGAGTCCTGTTGGGTACTCAGCATTGGGTTGGCTATGCATTTACAGTATTTTCCCCAAAGTAGCTAACTAATGTTGTATCTTTGTGTTTAGAACGAGTTTGCTTATGATACATGTTCTTTGCATATTATCATGTCCCTTTTAGCCTCTTGCATCTGGATTGAGATATCTTGGCTTTGTAGGCTTGTACAGATGTGTGTATACACATTGGATTTTTTTCAGGTTTCAGTAGTGTAGGTTGCTTCTACTTTCGTTACTACTGAGGTATTTAATTGATGCCCATTATCAGTGCGAACCTGTGGGTGCGATATTAAGTGCTGTTTGTATGCTCTGTTTATTGTACACACGGACTTCGCTGTACATCTGTGCATTTTATCTCCTGGACTTCTACTCTGTCGAACACTGCTAACCCGACTTTATAGATGAGCTCATTGTATTTGAAATGTACGATTATGACAATTGTGCATAAAAATGTTTGAACTAAATTCCAGCTGGACAAAGATGACAAATTAATAGTAGGACGCTAAAAACACTGTCTTGTGCAACCAGAGGATCAGTGTTGCAAAACCTTAATACGCGCCGTGGAAGATGCATATAGAAAAAAATAATACTTGCGAAGGTGAGCATGTGTCAAGTTTCATTTAAGTGAACGCTTTAGGTTTGGTACGTCAAACTGTATTTTGATTGACCCTTCGGCCAAGTTACTGACCTTCTGCAGTCACCCTGCACTGCAGTCACCCTGCACTGCAGAAGGAATGCATAAAAGAAAAAGGCAACAAAGGAACACCAGAGGAACGGGCCAGGTATACAATAAAAATAAAAAAAGTCAACACTCACCCTACAAGTGGCGCCCGTAACATAAGCACCCGAATCTAGTAGTGGGAGGCGGAGGCCTCTTCGCCCGCTCACTGATGACGCACACCTACAGAGGAGGAGGCAGTGGTAAAGACAGAAGACGGACACCGCCTTTTCTGTATTTGCTCTTCTACTGTGGCCGCCCTTTTGGAACAGAAACACTTCCGCCTCACATTGATACTAACATTGCCATTCCATTATTTACTAAGCTGTTATTGAACGGTTTGCTCTTCAAGTTCGCTCCTCAACGGTAGCAGAATAAAAATAATATAACAAGAATAGCACGAGCACCCAGCGAGCGAAGGAATTCGGTCCAATCCTATATATTAATTTTTAACCTGGCTTGTCTTTATTTATCGGTCATTAAGGCAGCTGTAAAACACATTTTAAAGTGTATTCTTCTCAGATTTACTGTTGAAAATATGTACAAAAAGGGCTTTAAGTGGTTTTCAACTAAAATTAGTACCGAAAGGGACATTAAAATACTGATCATAGTGGTATAAAAACCTGCCAGGTGGCAACTATGCATGCTTCAGGTTATGGTTGTGGCAATATGAGGGAAATTACAAGTAACAACCATTTGCAATGCAGTAGGTTTCGCATTTACACGAGTTTAAGATATTGGCATTGTAAATGACAATGCCTTTTATTTATTTAAAAATATATATATATATAAATAAAAGGCATTGTCATTTAAAATGCCAATAGCTCAATCTCGCGTAAATACGAGACCCAATTGTAGTGGGCTGATACGGCGAGAAAGGAGACGCTGTACAGGATCGCGTTATAAGTTTCCTTTATTAGGTCTCGGCTAGCGAAGGCTGTGCTTGCGCAGTCTCGCCGGCGAGATTTTACGTTTTCCAGTAGTGGGCCTTGAACCCGCCCCTCTTCTCCATTGGCTGGCCTCTTAAATGCTGGTCAGCCATTGGTGAAGAGCTTTGTCTGTCAATTCAAGCCCCGTCTTTTTCAGATTTGGGGGTTGTGTTTTTTCGCTTCTTTCTCTTTTTTAAGCCCCGTCCCTTTTACACTGGTGGGCGTGGTTTTTTTTTTTACAGGGACGTTCTCGTGTTTATTCGTGTCTCTTGCTGGGATGTACAGAGCGAATTCCGAACATCGAAGGTAAGCTATCTTTGTTTATTTACATTTCTTGTTATTTTCTTAATCTCCTGCGTTTTTCTTTTTCTACTTAGCTAGTCAGACCCACCAGAATTCGAGAGAGGTAGTGGAGTTGAGGTAAAAGGTTGAGCGCGAGTTGCATGACAGAAGGGCAGAGGTCCGCCTTTCTCTTGGTTCCAGGCCGTGCTTTGCCTTCTTCCTCTGGGCTTTGTTTAACTGACTGCCAGGAGGAGGCGGAGCGTCTTGTGTATGCGGGCAAGGAGGTCTGGCCTATCATTTTCTTTGTCCCTGCTGTCGGAGAAGACGGTGCTGGTTACAGCTGGAGGGTAGAGAAGAAAATAACGTCTCACAGCACCCTTCACCACCTGCTACCAAAACGTACGGGCCTTGCTCGCTATGTCGGGCCAGCTCTGCTTCGACGCCGGCTTTTCCAGTGAGGAAGTGCTGAGCAGCCGATTCCCACTCCACCGTGCCTGCAGGGACGGGGACCTCCGCGAGTTGTGCTTCCTATTGCAGCCGCCGCGCGCCCCGAATGGCGCCATCGACCTGGCCGCGGAGGACTCCTTCTACGGCTGGACCCCGATTCACTGGGCCGCACATTTCGGCAAGTTACAGGGCAAAGGCGGGGGTCGCGTTTCTTCTTTATTGTGGCGCGCAGCGAGTGAAACTACTGCTGTCACCTGGACCATTTGGTTTGGTGGGGTGTAACCCCTTCTCTGCAAAGGACACATCACGCATGTATAATAGTTTGTTAGGGTATTTGGTTTAATGGTCCATCGCCTCATTTTGAATTCCTCCCCTCTTCTCGCTCCAATGGAACGTTCCTTACGTATCTTTCTGTACATGGCGGGGATGGGCTGCACCATTTTTTGAACGGGGTGGGGGGCAGAGTTTTCCACAGCTAAAACATTCATTTTTCGCGGGCAGATGTTGCCGGCTAGAGTTTGCCTGTGGTTTTCGCCCACCTCTTCTCCCGCCTTGAATTTTTTTTTTATTCTTTCTCCTTTCGGGCAAGATATGGCACCTTTATTCGCCAAAGCAAGGAGTATCCTACAAACTGCTGTTTGTTAGAAATGGCGATTTCTGGTTGGCTAGGGCTTGCGCCAAAGCCAGGCAGAAACCACCACTCTAGTCAGGGCTGGGGAGTTGCACGCCAAAGATAACCCCTGCTCACCCCCTTGGTAGCTTGGCACGAGCAGTCAGGCTTATCCCGGAGGCAATGTGTAAAGCGTTTGCGCGCGCCCCCAGCAACAACACCCAAGGCCCTACACAAAGGTAACTCCACACAAGGATATATATAAAAATAGCCTTTGTATTATACCATACACATTAGATAATATTCACACAATTTACACTGTGCCAACTGGCACTGGGCAGAATTTTACAAGGGACTATTTACACGGGACAGGGCCACATGGGCCACTGTCAGAATTAGCACAAATCACCAAGTGTACATGTAGAACATCACACAAATTAGCACAGTAGAACACAACCAGTAACTACTGGCGCAATAATGACCTCAGCGTCATCACTCTAGCATCAGGTATAAAACCTATCCTGCATCCATCACAGGGGCATAAACACATTATGCAATTTCTCCTTGGTCTAACGCATTAGACCTAACCACCTAAGTATACCTATACTAGGGGCATACATCGCACAGGGAAGTACAATCTCCCTAACAGAAACCTAAACAGGTAAAACAACCTCCTAGGCAGAAATAACCACATTTAGAGGTATAAGACACAGGGGGCGCAAAACATGCTATACACAGTACATTTCCTAGCACCAAAAGCATGAACACAGGGTGCGCAAAACATACTACACCGTACATTTCGTAGCACCAAAATCACATTAGAGTCCAGGTCGCACCAGAACCTAAACGTAGCAGCTGCCCACTACTTGCTGGCCAGCTGGGGACAAGAACAGGGCCTAAACGCTGCAGCTGGCACTAAGTGCTGCGCAGCTGTGAAGGCAAATAGGAGGCATGGGCGCTCACTAGCCCTTGAAACAATATGCCAAGACGTTGGGGCCATCTGGCTCAGAAAATAACATGTCCCCATGGAGCGCACGGGCTGGGGAGTTGCACGCCAAAGATAACCCCTGCTCACCCCCTTGGTAGCTTGGCACGAGCAGTCAGGCTTATCCCGGAGGCAATGTGTAAAGCGTTTGCGCGCGCCCCCAGCAACAACACCCAAGGCCCTACACAAAGGTAACTCCACACAAGGATATATATAAAAATAGCCTTTGTATTATACCATACACATTAGATAATATTCACACAATTTACACTGTGCCAACTGGCACTGGGCCGAATTTTACAAGGGACTATTTACACGGGACAGGGCCACATGGGCCACTGTCAGAATTAGCACAAATCCCCAAGTGTACATGTAGAACATCACACAAATTAGCACAGTAGAACACAACCAGTAACTACTGGCGCAATAATGACCTCAGCGTCATCACACTAGCATCAGGTATAAAACCTATCCTGCATCCATCACAGGGGCATAAACACATTATGCAATTTCTCCTTGGTCTAACGCATTAGACCTAACCACCTAAGTATACCTATACTAGGGGCTTTCATCGCACAGGGAAGTACAATCTCCCTAACAGAAACCTAAACAGGTAAAACAACCTCCTAGGCAGAAATAACCACATTTAGAGGTATAAGACACAGGGGGCGCAAAACATGCTATACACAGTACATTTCCTAGCACCAAAAGCATGAACACAGGGTGCGCAAAACATACTACACCGTACATTTCGTAGCACCAAAATCACATTAGAGTCCAGGTCGCACCAGAACCTAAACGTAGCAGCTGCCCACTATTTGCTGGCCAGCTGGGGACAAGAACAGGGCCTAAACGCTGCAGCTGGCACTAAGTGCTGCGCAGCTGTGAAGGCAAATAGGAGGCATGGGCTCTCACTAGCCCTTGAAACAATATGCCAAGACGTTGGGGCCATCTCGCTCAGAAAATAACATGTCCCCATGGAGCGCACGGGCTCCTGAAATAATTGTGCGCCAATATAGCAAAGGGGCTTGCCCCAAAGTACTGTGGAGCGCACTGGCGCTCTCTGTGCAAACAATGCTGGGCTGGAGCCTCTCTGGCTCTCAAGGAAATGAGGGGGGCCAAACGTTGGAGCCTTCTAGGCTCTTAAACCAAACTTGCCCACGTGTTGGAGCCACCCGGGGCTCTTAGAATCATTCTGCCAATCACTAGAGCCACACTGGGCTCTTAGAATCATTCTGCCAATCGCTAGAGCCACCCGGGCTCTTAGAAGAATAACCATGTCATCCTCGTTGGAGTGGCCCGCTCTCTTGCGGGACCACTCAGCACCAATGTCAATAATCATGCCCCACGTTGGAGCGGAGGGGCGCTCAACCCAAACACGCCCCCTTTGGAGCGGCCCGCTCTCCTGCGGGGCCGCTCAATCCCAGGCACCGTCTCGGTGCCTCCACCGGCACCATCGCAGTGCACACGGAGTCCCACTCACCGGTTTGCAGGATCCCCGGCAGGCTCGGCTTCACTGGAGGCACTCTCCCTCGCTCCAGCGGCCTGTTGGAAAGAAGGCTGTGGAGCAGGGAGAACCCTCTGGACTCCTGGTCGACTCCTCTTCGGTTCGTCCCAGGGCGGACTCTTCTCTCGCGGGGCTTCCCTTCCCGGAAGCCCAGCCCATGGAGTCCCTACCTTCCGGGTCGCACTGGGCAGCGGCCCGGAAGGAATTCAATGTGCGGCTCGGGCCGCGGCGGTGAATCTCGGCCACAAAATGCGGGGTGGCACCCGCATTAAATAATGGAACAAGCGGGGTGGGCACCCGTAACGGCCGCCAATGCGGGGTGGGCACCCGCGAGATAAGCGTAAGGCAGGGTGGGCTCCTGCCCACCGTAAGTAACAAAAGCGGCAAAGAAGGGTAGGCTCCCTCCATGCAATCAGAGTGACGGGGGACTCCCGCCAAGGCACACAACGCGGGGTGGGCACCCGCATTAAAGGTATTCACATAAGCGGGGTAGGCTCCCGCAATTACGATACAGGTATCACGGGGGAATCCCTAGGTAGGGGATTCCCCCAGCAGGGGCAGCAGCGCCGCGCTGCGCAGCCCCACATTCTCCATCAGCTGGGCAGCTCCTCGAAGGTAGCGCTGCCAGGGCGTTGGAACCCAGGAAAAGAAACAGAGCTCTCACCAGGCACTGGAAGATCAAAGCAAGCCTTGGCAAAAGCAAAAATAAAGCAATAGGTCCAAGAAGTCCATCAGGTATCCAGGGGCTGGGCAGGGCCCAGGGAGGCAAGCCTTCCCCTGAGCCCCAGCAGCAGCACGCTCCTCGTAGTTTCTAGTCCAAGAACAAGAACATTTTCATGGGGTCACAGCCCCTCTTTTATACACCATATCCTTTGTTCTCAAGGTGCAGGGAAGGGGCGAACCAGTTACAACTGGTTCCTGAGCACTTTGTTTTGCTCAGCCCCTCTCCCTATTCACAGGGCAGGCCAGGGTCATCAGTTGCACCACAGGGGGCGGAGCCAGCATTGTGTGGGGAAAGCCCAGCCCTATTCAGGACCCAGGTGTACTCCTCCCACCCATCTAGCTGCTGATCTCCCTATTCACCACTGGGTGACTCCTCCTGACTCTGGGGATTCCCTAGCCCGTCACCTGACCTCAGCCAGCCAATCACGCAACAGGCAGTCACTGCACATTTATGCCAGCGTCTAGAAGTGGCACTTCCACACTAGACACAGCCACGCCGCACACATCATCGCGCAGCATTTAATCACACGAGTCCGCACATACCAAACTCGCACCTGCACTCCCCACGCATCAGGAACTACCAGGGACACATACATTCCCCCATGCATTCCTATGGGAGGGCAGGTCGGTCTCACTAAATCCTACACAGAGCGCACGCGCTTTCCACTGGGACACAGTGTGAAAGCGCCTAGAGGCCTAAATCCACTAATACACCATAGGAAAAAGGCTAGGACACTGCAAAAAGTTCTAGGGGTGATAATAATAACTGGTAGGAGAGTTGTGTTCTGGTGGGTGCTTCCCTGGGAGGGTGCGGAACCCCAGAAGTAGAGGTAGGGTGGGGCATTCTTGCCCGTGACCTCTGGTCAGCCTGAGGGTGCGGACCCTAGGTTGAAGGATCAGTGGTAGTTTGGAACTACACTGAGAGGGAGAGTGGAGAATGGCTTGTATGCCAGGGGTTACTACCCCCCACTCTGGGTTTGGCAAGGACCAGTGGTATCTGGGTGGCCTAGGGCCTGGCCCTGGCCGTGGACAACTAGGAAGTACCAGTGGGGTAGCCTAGTTGGGCCTGAGTTTTTTTTCGGTTGTTGTTTTTCCAGATGGAACCATGTTGATTGAGAATGGCGTAGAACCGGAGAGTGTCCCTGCAGTGCGGGCCTGCGTCCGTGTTCTATTGCCCCAAGCAGGGAAGACCATCACGGTGGTGATTGGTCTGCCCTGCGTTTTGGCTGGAAGGGGGTTGTGTTGGACTTGGCCCTTCTGGCAAGTTCACCCCTAGACTGGGTTTCGGGCACCTGGAGACACGCAGTCCCACCCACTCCTTCTCCGCAGAGACAGGACGTGAGCCCCTACACCGAGACCTAGCTGGGCTACTCTGAACCTCTTCCACCATGCTGGGCTGGAAGACACCTCAGCCACTCCTTTTGGAATCACTCCCCAATGCAAGCTCCCTATCCCAGAGAACTCACACCCAATCAACCAGCAAGCTCCTTATTTCAGAGAACTCACAGCAAAGTATTCAACAAGCTCCTTATTTCAGAGAACTCACACCATTCATCCACATACACACACCCCCCAGACTAGTAAGACAGTTTCTACCGCCCCTGATTTCTCAACCTGACCACCAATTGACACAGGTACTGTTACTCCGGGAACTGGGAATGGGACATTCACATTCATCCAGCGCATTACACATTCATCCCCAAACCCCTCCCAAGACTGGTAAGACAGTTTCTACCGCCCCTGATTTCTCAACCTGACCACCACGTGACACAGGTACCACTACCCCGGGAACTGGGAATGGGAATACATGCACTGGACACACATCTGCTGCCACCACTGGATCCCACCCTTACTGGTGAATCCAGAAACGCATTTCCACAGAAATGATACTTAAAAACAAATTTAGAACAATAATCCCTATACCATGTGATTATCTAAATGCAGAGTTTTTTAGTGCAGCCAGTTGCTGCTGCGGTACTGCGCAAACGCAAGTCCTAATCTCACCGCTGATCACCAATGTTAGAAATGGCGATTTCTGGTTGGCTAGGGCTTGCGCCAAAGCCAGGCAGAAACCACCACTCTAGTCAGGGCTGGGGAGTTACACGCCAAAGATAACCCCTGCTCACCCCCTTGGTAGCTTGGCACGAGCAGTCAGGCTTATCCCGGAGGCAATGTGTAAAGCGTTTGCGCGCGCACCCAGCAACAACACCCAAGGCCCACCACAAAGGAAACTCCACACAAGGTTATATATAAAAATAGCCTTTGTATTATACCAAACACATTAGATAATATTCACACAATTTACACTGTGCCAACTGGCACTGGGCCGAATTTTACAAGGGACTATTTACACGGGACAGGGCCACATGGGCCACTGTCAGAATTAGCACAAATCACCAAGTGTACATGTAGAACATAACACAAATTAGCACGGTAGAACACAACCAGTAACTACTGGCGCAATAATGACCTCAGCGTCATCACACTAGCATCAGGTATAAAACCAATCCTGCATCCATCACAGGGGCATAAACACATTATGCAATTTCTCCTTGGTCTAACGCATTAGACCTAACCACCTAAGTATACCTATACTAGGGGCATACATCGCACAGGGAAGTACAATCTCCCTAACAGAAACCTAAACAGGTAAAACAACTTCCTAGGCAGAAATAACCACATTTAGAGGTATAAGACACAGGGGGCGCAAAACATGCTATACACAGTACATTTCCTAGCACCAAAAGCATGAACACAGGGTGCGCAAAACATACTACACCGTACATTTCCTAGCACCAAAATCACATTAGAGTCCAGGTCGCACCAGAACCTAAACGTAGCAGCTGCCCACTACTTGCTGGGCAGCTGGGGACAAGAACAGGGCCTCAACGCTGCAGCTGGCACTAAGTGCTGCGCAGCTGGGAAGGCAAATAGGAGGCATGGGCTCTCACTAGCCCCTGAAACAATATGCCAAGACGTTGGGGCCATCTGGCTCAGAAAATAACATTTCCCCATGGAGCACACGGGCTCCTGAAATAATTGTGCGCCAATATAGCAAATGGGCTTGCCCCAAAGTACTGTGGAGCGCACTGGCGCTCTCTGTGCAACCAATGCTGGGCTGGAGCCTCTCTGGCTCTCAAGGAAATGAGGGGGGCCAAACGTTGGAGCCTTCTAGGCTCTTAAACCAAACTTGCCCACGTGTTGGAGCCACCCGGGGCTCTTAGAATCATTCTGCCAATCGCTAGAGCCACACTGGGCTCTTAGAATCATTCTGCCAATCGCTAGAGCCACACGGGGCTCTTAGAAGAATATAGAGAACAACGAGAGAGCTAGGGAAAAGGAGAGGTACGTCCGTATCCCCTGAATGTAAGTTAGTTTTATCAATGGTGGACGAACCCAATGCTGTGTGGTACGATCACTGTGAGACAGTGTTTGGGAACCCACTAGGTAGGTTAAAAGACCCCTCACACACCAACCTGGTTGGTGTCATGCTTCATCATCGGGGTCCCAACCGGGTGGCCGAATGCCCCCCGGTTGTGCTACGACGCCTGGCTACAGCGGAGCTGGTGTGGTGCAAGAGTGTGATGTAGTGATTGTTAAAAATATCTCTGAGAGTCCTTACCATTAGGAAATTTATTACTAGCGGCTCAGGATATAAATAAAAACAGGGTATGTGATGCAACTACGAAAGAAATTATTATCTACTAGTTGTCGGTGTTGTAGGTCTACATGTTTCAGCTCTCGTGGTGAAATATGGAGCTTTCGTCAGGACCAGTGAAGTAAGTGAGTGGCAAAGTGCGAAGTGCCACGTGATGAGTGAAAAAATAAAAAGGTTGTTTACCTACACACTCGCTAAGGTGTGTGGACCCAGTGTCGGCACAATTGCGGACACTGCAGCGCAAAACCTGTGGAAGGAAACAAGACAGCACAAGAACACATATGAGACTACCACTTTGGTGCCGTGGATTATAGCAACTATAAAATGCAATCTTGGGGGGCGCTAGAGGGCGCACAAGCAGAATGGCCGCACTTGTGTGAGGCTCCTGCTGCCTGGAAGAACATCCTCCATTTATCCTGGTCTAGACCGCTGCTCCTGCGACGGAAACCGCCAACGAGTGTTGCTATCACCATCTAGCACACTCGGTGAAAGTTTGGTGACTGTGTGTTTTTCCGCGTTAAAGATATGAACAGTGCAAGTTGGAGCGGGCGACTGGCTGCCTGAAGGTGCGGACCCTGCCCGGCGAGCGCTCCACTGTGGACCGGTGCGTGACATGTGGCGGACAGGCCCTGACGGAGTTTAGCGGTCACGGAGCCCTCCATTCTTGGGAGATCAGCGACGGCTGCCGCCTGGTGACTTCTCCCCCCCCCCCCTCTGCCGAGGTGAGGGGCTTTGTGGCGTACCCTGCACCGGGACCTGCTACGCTATCTGTGGAGGGGGATCAGAGGTGAGGGGAAGGGGAATGCTGCTGGACCCCGAAAGTATGCCACACTGACACTGGCTACAGGCCGTCCCCTCCCCCCGCTAGGGTACTGAGGAGGAGTGTAACCTGCAACGGGGCGCCTGGCCAGCGGAGGCGGTGCCGGTCGTCAGAGACCTCGCCGTACTGGAGGCTCGAGTGCGGGGTGCTGCCTGCTGCGTGTTGCGCCCGGGGCACTGGCGGCCGGCGCATTGCAAAGGCCCTGAGGGGTGAAGGCTCCGCGGACGACTGAGCTCGCCCCCCCCCCCCCCGGCTGTGAAGTGCGGATGAGAGCGGTGACTTCCCGATATACCGGGGGACGGAGACCAGCAGGTGCGTTTCTGGGAGCGCACGTGACGGCTCACGGCTTCCCACTTTGAGATTCTGGAAGGCGGAGCACTTGTACTGGGGGCAGATCCTGAGGCGAGCCCCGGTGGTGGTGGGGCCGTATCCTTAGCTGCGGGGGGCTGCTGAATGCCACCGCTCCAACTTCCCGCTGCCTGGAGGACCGTGGGAGAGGCTATCAGAGGTATGGGCCTGTCGCCCTGAGGCTGGGTGCGCGGCGCGGCCCCCCTCACCCCCCTTCCTGCTGCTTCTCGGCTGACGTGCTGGGCCATACTGGTGGAGAATAAGTGATTGCTGCAGGGCCCAGTCCGACTAGTTCCTGCCCTGACTCCAACGGCGGCTGCTTGGCGGCGACGACCGGTGGAGCGCGAGTGTCGCCACCTTCCCTGCTTGACTTCTTGGCCCAAGGGAACAGGACTGGGCCATCTCGAAGACTGCTGTTTCGTTGCCGCGCTCCGCTCGGTGCCCCGGGCCCGTCTGCGCCTCAGTGGAGCACGAACTTGCCCGCCCCCCCCCTGTTGACTCCAGCTGGCCCTTACGCGCCGTCCGTGATGGGGAAACAAGACAATCGGCAGCCTAAACTCACGTTTGAGGCCCCGGCGACTAAGAAGGGGGTGCGAGGCACGCAGGATGCGGGGACTTCTCTGGGCCCATCTGCGGATGGCGCGACATCGGGCCCCTCTGCATCGGAGGTACAGCAGCTGATGCAGGAGATGCGGCAGGGGTTTGCTACCGTGGTGGATAAAGTAGATCGGCTGTCGTTGCGAATGGACGCATTTGCTCATAAACTGGATGTACGCTAGCGCCACACGGGGCTCTTAGAAGAATATAGAGAACAACGAGAGATCTAGGGAAAAGGAGAGGTACGTCCGTATCCCCTGAATGTAAGTTAGTTTTATCAATGGTGGACGAACCCAATGCTATGTGGTACGATCACTGTGAGACAGTGTTTGGGAACCCACTAGGTAGGTTAAAAGTTCCCTCACACACCAACCTGGTTGGTGTCATGCTTCATCATCGGGGTCCCAACCGGGTGGCCGAATGCCCCCCGGCTGTGCTACGACACCTGGCTACAGCGGAGCTGGTGTGGTGCAAGAGTGTGATGTAGTGATTGTTAAAAATATCTCTGAGAGTCCTTACCATTAGGAAATTTATTACTGGCGGCTCAGGATATAAATAAAAACAGGGTATGTGATGCAACTACGAAAGAAATTATTATCTACTAGTTGTCGGTGTTGTAGGTCTACATGTTTCAGCTCTCGTGGTGAAATATGGAGCTTTCGTCAGGAGCAGTGAAGTAAGTGAGTGGCAAAGTGCGAAGTGCCACGTGATGAGTGAAAAAATAAAAAGGTTGTTTACCTACACACTCGCTAAGGTGTGTGGACCCAGTGTCGGCACAATTGCGGACACTGCAGCGCAAAACCTGTGGAAGGAAACAAGACAGCACAAGAACACATATGAGACTACCACTTTGGTGCCGTGGATTATAGCAACTATAAAATGCAATCTTGGGGGGCGCTAGAGGGCGCACAAGCAGAATGGCCGCACTTGTGTGAGGCTCCTGCTGCCTGGAAGAACATCCTCCATTTATCCTGGTCTAGACCGCTGCTCCTGCGACGGAAACCGCCAACGAGTGTTGCTATCACCATCTAGAACACTCGGTGAAAGTTTGGTGACTGTGCGTTTTTCCGCGTTAAAGATATGAACAGTGCAAGTTGGAGCGGGCGACTGGCTGCCTGAAGGTGCGGACCCTGCCCGGCGAGCGCTCCACTGTGGACCGGTGCGTGACATGTGGCGGACAGGCCCTGACGGAGTTTAGCGGTCACGGAGCCCTCCATTCTTGGGAGATCAGCGACGGCTGCCTCCTGGTGACTTCTCCCCCCCCCCTCCGCCGAGGTGAGGGGCTTTGTGGCGTACCCTGCACCGGGACCTGCTACGCTATCTGTGGAGGGGGATCAGAGGTGAGGGGAAGGGGAATGCTGCTGGACCCCGAAAGTATGCCACACTGACACTGGCTACAGGCTGTCCCCCCCCCGCTAGGGTACTGAGGAGGAGTGTAACCTGCAACGGGGCGCCTGGCCAGCGGAGGCGGTGCCGGTCGTCAGAGACCTCGCCGTACTGGAGGCTCGAGTGCGGGGTGCTGCCTGCTGCGTGTTGCGCCCGGGGCACTGGCGGCCGGCGCATTGCAAAGGCCCTGAGGGGTGAAGGCTCCGCGGACGACTGAGCTCGCCCCCCCCGGCTGTGAAGTGCGGATGAGAGCGGTGACTTCCCGATATACCGGGGGACGGAGACCAGCAGGTGCGTTTCTGGGAGCGCGCGTGACGGCTCACGGCTTCCCACTTTGAGATTCTGGAAGGCGGAGCACTTGTACTGGGGGCAGATCCTGAGGCGAGCCCTGGTGGTGGTGGGGCCGTATCCTTTGCTGCGGGGGGCTGCTGAATGCCACCGCTCCAACTTCCCGCTGCCTGGAGGACCGTGGGAGAGGCTTTCAGAGGTATGGGCCTGTCGCCCTGAGGCTGGGTGCGCGGCGCGGCCCCCCTCCCCCCCCCCTGCTGCTTCTCGGCTGACGTGCTGGGCCACACTGGTGGAGAATAAGTGATTGCTGCGGGGCCCAGTCCGACTAGTTCCTGCCCTGACTCCAACGGCAGCTGCTTGGCGGCGACGACCGGTGGAGCGCGAGTGTCGCCACCTTCCCTGCTTGACTTCTTGGCCCAAGGGAACAGGACTGGGCCATCTCGAAGACTGCTGTTCCGTTGCCGCGCTCCGCTCGGTGCCCCGGGCCCGTCTGCGCCTCAGTGGAGCACGAACTTGCCCGCCCCCCCCCTGTTGACTCCAGCTGGCCCTTACGCGCCGTCCGTGATGGGGAAACAAGACAATCGGCAGCCTAAACTCACGTTTGAGGCCCCGGCGACTAAGAAGGGGGTGCGAGGCACGCAGGATGCGGGGACTTCTCTGGGCCCATCTGCGGATGGCGCGACATCGGGCCCCTCTGCATCGGAGGTACAGCAGCTGATGCAGGAGATGCGGCAGGGGTTTGCTACCGTGGTGGATAAAGTAGATCGGCTGTCGTTGCGAATGGACGCATTTGCTCATAAACTGGATGTACACGAGGAGCGTATAACAGAAGCGGAGAGACGAATATCCGATCATGACGACACTACGGCCGCGCATGCCACACAGCTCTCAAGAATGGACAATGTCTTACGAGTCATTGCCGCCAAGAATGAGGAGTTGGAAGCCCGCAGCCGCCGTAACAACATCCGCGTGGTGGGGGTGCCGGAGTCTACCAATACAGGACGCATGGAAGAATACGTGGAGAAGATACTCCTTGCCTCCGTAGGGTCTGAAGCGTTCTCTAGGCAGTTCATCGTCGAAAGAGCGCACCGCTCTCTTGGACCGCGGCCCAGGCCCGGAGCTCCGCCGCGACCCATCATTGCACGACTCTTAAACTACCGCGATCGTGATGTGGCGCTCAAGGCGGCACGCGCGAACCAACCGCTATCGTATGATGGTGTCAGCTTTACCCTCTACCCGGACTTCACGCCAACTGTGCAGGAACAACGCCGCAAATTCCTAGAGGTTAAAAAGAAACTCCGAGCCCTGCAAATTGATTATGCATTACTGTACCCTGCAAGGCTGCGAATCACCCATCAAGCCAAGCAACATTTCTTTCTGAATCCACAACAAGTGGAAGATTTCTTGAAGGCTTTAAAACAGGCGAGGACGGAGCGCCGCGAGGAGGATGATGAAGCTCATGAGGATGAACACTGACGGCGGATGCAACTTCTTATTGAAAGGTCCCCGCGCCACGAAACTGCTGCTTGGCCACTACTGTGGTGGCCTTTCTGCTGAACATGCGGGAGCTGTGGTGCCTTGACTGTACGAAGATGGCGTGGCCGGCCGGAGAACGGTGGTTGGTAATGTATTCCAGGCACCACCCCCCCCCTCCTCTTGACTGCGGTGGAGGGCAGGTTGTAGGGGGTGGCCTCGGGCGCACTCTGGATGACCCCCGTAGGGTGTACCCCACTGAGACTGTTGACACTGTTGCTCTTGTTGAGCTGTTTGATGGGATTTGGGGGATGGGGGTGGGGACGGGATGCTGGCAAGTTGGGGAAGCTTCAGTGGGTGGGGGGATCGAGGTGGCTCTGGATTTTCCCATTGGGTGGGTTAAGGGGGACTTTTATCCTGAGATGTATGAGACTGACACTCTTCCATTACCTGATGGTATTACGGGGGAGGCGGTTATGGAGAACTCTTCGAGGAACTTTCGGATGAGGGGATGGAGACTGGGGATGTTTGGGATTATTGTCATAATGTTGAGTTTGGATGTTATCACAGTGATGTATTTCACGGATCTTGAGAGAGAGCACGAAAACGCAATGCGAAAGAAACCCTATTATGGTGTATATGGGACACGCAGACATTCACATAGGCTTTGCAGTGGGGCTTATGTTTGGGCAGGACACACGGCACGATTCTGTTGCGCTGTACAGATGGAACGGGTCACGCACACGCTCACTGGAGGGAACGAGTTAAGATTTCTTGTGCTGATACTATTTGCTCCCCTTTCATGGCTAACACGGCTAGGGTAGATACGGATTTAAATATCCTGACTTGGAATGTCAGAGGCCTGGGAGACCCGCGCAAAAAAAGGCAGATCCTTTCTTATTTGGATCGCCACACAGTCCATATAGCATTCCTCCGGGAGACTCATTTTAAAGTGCAAGCTACTCACACTTTTGCCAGTAGATGGGCGAAACACGCAGTCTTCTCCTCCTACTCTTCCTACTCCAGAGGGACGGCGATACTGGTCAAAAAGGGTACACCCTTCAATATGACAGGCGTCAATGCGGCCATAGTGGGCGTGGGCCCTGGACACCTCATTTGGGGTGGGGATTTTAATACTACGATTGATCCGTCTAAAGACAGGTCCCACCCGGCCCCGCACCACTATACAAAAGCGCGTGTAGCGATGACAGAGGCGATAGCTGAACACAATCTGATTGACACATGGCGCCATTTTTTCGCGGACAAGCGGGAAGGCACACATTTCACGGCGCAAGCCCGGTCGTGGGCACGGTTAGATTACGTTTTCCTGTCGCTCCATTTCTATACGGCTCTTGTGCGGGCATCCCATCTTCCACGAACGTTCTCTGATCACTCGCCGGTACGCGTTACGCTAAGGGCTGCGGACATTGGCCCCCCCCCTGACTGCGTGGCGTTTACGGCCCGCAATGCTCCTTGATGCGGTGTTTCAAGAGGAACTACGGGACGAATGTTTGGATTTCTTTAGGCGCAACAAGGACTCTGTGGATGCGGTTGAAACTATCTGGGATGCATTTAAGGTGGCAGTGCTGAGTGAATGCCGGACACGGACGCAATATCGACTCACGATAGGAGTCGAGGGGATGAGCCTTGAACAAGTGATTGCCGCCACACATACAAAAGCTCGAGGGTAAAGGTATGCCCATGATGGGCAATATCCCGAACTGTTTTTAATTGATCAAGCAAGGCTAAAGGGTGAAATGATAATACCCCACGCCCTGAAGAAGTTGCCGTGAGTTTTTCCAAATGGCAATGAAACATGTCGGCATTTTTTATATATGAGTGGTCACACAGCATAGAATAAAAAGTATAAAGCCAGTGTGAACCAACTCAAATTTGTGTATATACACTGTGGGGTCTATTACGGTGCACGGTTCTCTGCACAGCTTTTTTCATCTTCCTGTTACACACCCTAGCACTTTGCGTTTTGGGTCATTACCCAGTCTCTTGTTTACACTCTCTCACACACATTTTCTTCCTGCGGAGTGGTGGCAGCTGATGATGAGATCTTGAGGTAGCAGGCGAGTACCTTCCTGCTTTATCCTCTGTGGTGTTGCTACCGTGAGGCGCCATCACTCCTTTCTTACACTTTTTACCACATGTGGGTGTCTGTAGATATTATTGTTGGATAAAAAGACAGCCTTTTTCTTATCTCGTTTGAATAACCTTTGTCTTCCCTTTGATTAGTGAGCCA
This sequence comes from Triturus cristatus, assembly GCF_964204655.1. Classification (NCBI taxonomy): domain Eukaryota; kingdom Metazoa; phylum Chordata; class Amphibia; order Caudata; family Salamandridae; genus Triturus; species Triturus cristatus. Next base: position 503,408,349 of record NC_140585.1, read on the forward strand.
TACCTACAAGCAGCAAAGATGACATTATCACTTGCTCTACAGTCTGTCTAAATTAGATGACAACTGCAATGGATATATGAACTAAATGCTCACTGTGTGAACAGGTCCTTTACTGTATACATGCATTTAAGGTGACTCTGAGGGGCATGTGCATAGCCAAGGGGTACGGTGTGCTGAAGAGTATACTGGCTTGCATAAGAACGTTGGAGGGAGACCTTGCTGCGCTGGAGGTGTCGTTGGCTGGCGGCCCGGACGATGCTACACTGGCGCGAATCCGGGAAAAGGTGTCGGAGTATACGGAGGAAGCCAATAGGGAGGCGAAATTCAGAGGCAAATACTGGGTAGTCCGTCGCTATGGCGAAGGCGAGAGGCCTGGAAAGGCCTTAGCGGCGACGATCAGGCTGACAAGGGCCCCCGCCACTATAATAGGAATTGAAAGCATGGAGGGCGTGGTGTATCGTGACACCGCACAAATCCTTAACGTGTTTGTGGAGCACTATCAACACCTGTACACGTCAACTAGAACGGGGGACTTAGATTTGCAGGACTACCTGAAGGATGTGTCCCTCGGATGGCTCAGCGACACACACAGGGCGTTTCTGAGCACTCCCTTTGAGTTAGATGAGGTATGTGAGGCCATTATGCACATGCGCTCGGGCAAGGCCACGGGCCTAGATGGAATATCAATAAAGTTCTATAAAACCTACATTGATTTCATGGCACCGGTCTTGCGGGAGGTGTATGAAGATGCCCTTGAGGTGGGCCATTTGCCCCCTTCTATGCGCATGGCCCTCATTACGTCTCTCCTCAAACCTGGGAAGCCGGCAAACAGGTGTGACTCATATCGGCCCCTTTCATTGCTCAATTGCGATGTGAAAATCTTAGCGAAACTAATTGCTACTCGTCTTAACTTGCTACTCCCTAACTTGATACTACCTGATCAGGCGGGGTTTGTGCCCGGGAGGGCAACATCCCATAACCTGCGTACCTTTTTTTCGATCCTACACTCGGTACATGAGGACCTGCCGATGGCCGCCGTCTTCCTCGACGCTTCGAAGGCCTTCGACTCCTTAGACTGGGATTATGTATTCCAAGTACTGGTGCGAATGGGGTTTCCGCTCATCTTCATCTCCTGGATTAGATTGTTATATACGTCCCCTAAGGCCATGGTGCTGATCAACGGCAAACTTTCCTCGCCGTTTCCCATCACCAGGGGGACTAGGCAGGGTTGCCCCCTGTCGCCCCTGCTATTTGCTATAGCCATGGAGCCCCTCGCAGCTAAGTTACAGCAACATCATAAGGAAAAGGCATTGCGGTGCTTTCAGAGGCAAATATTAATATCTATGTACGCAGATGATATCACTCTGTACATAAGGGACCCCAGTGATAACCTCAACCCGATCCTTAGGGAATTTATCCGGTTTGGCATGCTCTCGGGAGTCCAGATCAACTGGAGTAAGTCGCGGGTTTTTTTCCTCACGGCTGCTACGAAGCAGTTTGTTCTGGAATACCCAATAGCATGGAGTGAAGGTGACTTTAAGTATTTGGGGGTGCACATAGAGAGGGACAGGGGTGAGCTAATGAGGGCGAACTATGGCACGACAATGACACGCATTGCAGACTACGTTGCTAGATGGATCACGCTCCCCATCTCCATGGCGGGAAGGGTGTCGTTGATTAAAATGGTAATTTTGCCTCAGCTGTTGTACCTGTTTTTGAATATCCTTTTTTACCCGGGCAGTTTCTTCTTCCGGCAATTACGGTCGGAGCTTATTAGATTGGTTTGGGGCGGGAAGTCACCCCGGCTCAAGTGGGAGGTGCTTATCAAGCCATATGACCAGGGCGGGTTTGGCGTCCCTGATTTTGAGCTCTACTATCAGGCGGCGCAGGCACATTATGCATATTTTTGGATAAAGCAGCCTCTCTATATGCCCCAACTGGCGGCCGAACACTGGCTGGCGCACCCGGTTCCCATAGAGGGTGCCTTATATATCCCCGTGCAAGGGAAGGACACGTCACCTACGTCTGTGATGAGTACGGTCCGGGCGTGGAATCTAATCACAGCTAAATTGGGGAATACCCAGTTGTATGCACCGCTCCTACCCCTGGTTTACCATCCAAGCATGCCCCTGTTGCAGGAGACGGGGTTTCGGAAATTACTTCATAGTATCCACGTTACGACGTGGAGGGACCTATACCACAATGGCATGTTCCGTTCTATGGACCACTTATTTGCGGGCATCCAGCCATCTCCCCTTGACGTTTTTCTGTATATCAGGCTTCGGCAAGGGATTAGGGCACTGACACCCGATTTTCCGCATGAGCCCCCCGCTGTGGCACCACTGCAACGTATTCTCTTAGGTGACTCCCCTGCAAAGTTAGTCTCCCAAATATATAAAATGACCCATTCGCACATGGTCGCCCCGCCTCTGACGGCTCGAGCTAAATGGGACCTAGAACTGCAAGTCTAGTAGCAGATTTCGGATTATACATTATAAATACATTCACAGGCTCTATCATACTCCTGCACGGCTTTGCAGATACCGGCTCCGTGAAGATGACAGATGTGACAGGTGTCAGTCCCCGGGGGCGGATTTTCTCCACCTGGCATGGTCGTGTGAACCGGTGCACCGCTATTGGTGCCAGATATTTACGGCACTTTCTAAAATGGTTAATTTGGAGATTGAACCCTCCCCTATACTTGCCCTCTTGGGATACGTGGAACCCATACAGGCTGCGCATCGCAAATTCGTTGCGCTTGCCCTTTTGATGGCTAAAAGACGAGTCGCATGTAAATGGGGCAGGGGCAGAGCCCCCAAATTTAAAGATTGGGTGCGGGATCTTACTTACTGCAACGAACAGATTAATACATACTCCGAACTCATGCCGCCAACATCACGACCAGCGGATATTTGGGCTCCACTGCGCTGCTATCTGTTAGGGGGAGAGGATGCTATGGGAAATGGGAATCTCGCTTAGCCTCTTATTGGGCACTTGAGAGTAGACTGTTTAGGGATTGTTGTGGGATGGTGTGGGGCTCTGCGGGTGTTTCCTGGTGGGAAAATCTGGCCTCCCACGCCATATTCACTAGATGCCTGATGCCAAAACACATGTGACCTGCAGGGAGGACCCCCCCTCTTCCATTCCCCCCCCTCCTCTCCCCCCTCCATCCCCCCCCCTCCCCTCGAGGCGTGGGTGGCATAGGCAAGCTGTCGCCCTGATATCCAGCACTGCTTTGATAGCCAGAATTGAAATGTCCGTGTCTGATGTGTTGACAATTTCATGCCTCTACTGTGTTGCTTGTGAATGGAATATGTCCTCATGGATGCTCTCGAGACTTTGATGTATGTTCGCTCCAATCCATTTTTCTTCAAAATAAAGTTTAAAAAAAAAAAAAAACTATAAAATGCAATCTTAAGTGCTGTGGTGTAGCAAACCTATCTTCAAGGATCGTACCTGTGGTGACACACGAACTATGGAGGTGTATCATGCTGCTGAGCGTATGAAAATCGGAGGCAATTCAATTAGAGATGCTAGGTAAACGCAGAGCGCTCTGTGAACTATGTGTGCCAAGTGGTAGATAACACGGCACTACAGCAGTGAAAACAGATGGTGGATTATACACATATGGTGCCTGGTGAGTTTGCAGGCATCGATCTGGTGTGAGGAAGAACCGTGAGACCTCGAGTGAGGTGTGTCACAGTGAATGACCCAGTGAGCGCTGGTACGACGAGGCTGACTGAAGCCATGAGGATAGCGCTTGACTAGTTCGGAGTGGGCGCTGGTTACTAAAAAAAGGGGGGGGATGCGCAATGCAGGGAAGAAAAAGTAAAGAAATTAAAATAATTACACTATGGCTGAGTGAGTACGCTGCTCAGGAAACGGGAGGAGAGCGCTCCTCGCGTCAATTCTGAAGAGAAAAGAAGTTACACGTCTCAGGGGTGTGGTAGGGAAGAATGTTGTAATCCCCAGGGAAAAAGGCAAACGCCACCTTACTTGGTTGAGGAGCTGTCAACGCCTGGCACCTACTGTGGTCTCCCGAAGTCCCGGATGCTGTGGGACCCCAGGAAGGGAGATGTTAAATAGTGAAGTGCTCCATTAGGTACGTGCGGGCTGGCTGGTGAGTTTGGGCGGGGCCGTGAGGACTGCGCATGCTTGAAGGAGCAGTGTGAGCCTGGCACGCATGCGTGAGTGCTGCGGGAACGCAAGGCGGAAGGCTAAGTAAAAGGCGCCGGCTCCAAGGAGAGAAGTGAGCCAGGCGCGCAAGCGTAGGTGCTCCGGGGGCGCGATGGGGAAAGTGAATGGCATAGGGAGATGTCACTATACCTGCGCGTGCGCAGTAGGAATAAGGCCAGTGATGTTGAATTGCAGGGAATGGCCTGTGGGGGACCGGTAGAGAGCCGATACTGATGCTAATTTAGGGCTCAGAGGATTAAAAGTCTCGAAGGAGGTTAGGATGCTAAGTTAAGCAGAGATATGTTTAGGACAGAAACACCAGGGAGGGGCAGAATGATGGTTAAGCCTATTCCAGGGAAAAAAAATCAGGATTTTCTCAGGCTGTTCCAGGGGATATTATCGTTCAGGCCGGTGATGTGGCTGGACAGCCGATATATCCATCTCTGTTCCTGTTCCAGGAGGCGGGTCTGGATGTCGGGGAGGTTGTGGTCTAAGGCTTCCAGTACGACCCATCTCATATCATTGGTCGTATGGCCTTTTTCCAGAAAGTGGTTGGTCATTTTTGTGGTATTTTTCTTGCAGCGTATCGTGCTGCGGTGTTCGCAAATGCGGGTTTTGATTTTGCGAGTGGTCATACCAATGTAAATGAGGTTACATGGGCATATGATCCGGTACACAACATTTTCTGTGTTACAGTTAGTATGTTTGCGTAATTCCCATGTTTTTCCAGGTTCAAGGTTGAGGTTTTTGGTCGTCTCAGTGATGTGACAGACGCTACAGTTTCCGCAGGGGAAGTGCCCTTTGATGTTTGGGAGACCCCAGGAATTGAGCACCGTGTTCAATGGTCTGACGGGGAGAACCGGTCTGGTAGATACAATAGTGTCCTTGATAGATTTTGCTCTTTTTGTTGAGAGAAGGGGAGGTTCCCATTTCAGGTTACCTGTATTCAAGATCTTCCAATTCTTTTTGATGATTTGGGAAACTTTATTGGTCACCGTATTGTAGGTGGTTACGCATGTCAGTGGCGGAGGAGTGGGTTCTCTGGGATAGGTTTCCAGTAGGCCTTCGCGGTTTTGGTTTCTGGCCCTCTTATTAGCGATCTTGGTTATGTGAGTTGGATAGCCGCGTTGGTGCAGCTTGTGGCAAAGATCCTTGGCTTGCAATTTGTAATCCTTAGGGTCACTGCAGTTTCTGCGAAGTCGCAGAAATTGGCCATACGGGAGGTTTTCACGGAGGGCTCTGGGGTGAAAACTGGAAAAGTGCAGGAGGGAGTTGCGGGCAGTGGGTTTGAAGTGTGTCTTACTCATGAGTCCTCCTGATGCTGCTTTTATGTCCAGATCTAAGAAAGTGGTCTGGTGCCATGCCATTCACTTTCCCCATCACGCCCCCGGAGCACCTACGCTTGCGCGCCTGGCTCACTTCTCTCCTTGGAGCCGGCGCCTTTTACTTAGCCTTCCGCCTTGCGTTCCCGCAACACTCACGCATGCGTGCCAGGCTCACACTGCTCCTTCAAGCATGCGCAGTCCTCGCGGCCCCGCCCGAGCTCACCAGCCAGCCCGCACGTACCTAATGGAGCACTTCACTATTTAAAATCTCCCTTTCTGGGGTCCCACAGCATCCGGGACTTCGGGAGACCACAGTAGGTGCCAGGCATTGACAGCTCCTCAACCAAGTAAGGTGGCGTTTGCCTTTTTCCCTGGGGATTACAACATTCTTCCCTACCACACCCCTGAGACGTGTAACTTCTTTTCTCTTCAGAATTGACGCGAGGAGCGCTCTCCTCCCGTTTCCTGAGCAGCGTACTCACTCAGCCATAGTGTAATTATTTTAATTTCTTTACTTTTTCTTCCCTGCATTGCGCATCCCCCCCCTTTTTTTTAGTAACCAGCGCCCACTCCGAACTAGTCAAGCGCTATCCTCATGCCTTCAGTCAGCCTCGTCGTACCAGCGCTCACTGGGTCATTCACTGTGACACACCTCACTCGAGGTCTCACGGTTCTTCCTCACACCAGATCGATGCCTGCAAACTCACCAGGCACCATATGTGTATAATCCACCATCTGTTTTCACTGCTGTAGTGCCGTGTTATCTACCACTTGGCACACATAGTTCACAGAGCGCTCTGCGTTTACCTAGCATCTCTAATTGACTTGCCTCCGATTTTCATACGCTCAGCAGCATGATACACCTCCATAGTTCGTGTGTCACCACAGGTACGATCCTTGAAGATAGGTTTGCTACACCACAGCACTTAAGATTGCATTTTATAGTTGCTATAATCCACGGCACCAAAGTGGTAGTCTCATATGTGTTCTTGTGCTGTCTTGTTTCCTTCCACAGGTTTTGCGCTGCAGTGTCCGCAATTGTGCCGACACTGGGTCCACACACCTTAGCGAGTGTGTAGGTAAACAACCTTTTTATTTTTTCACTTATCACGTGGCACTTCGCACTTTGCCACTCACTTACTTCACTGGTCCTGACGAAAGCTCCATATTTCCCCACGAGAGCTGAAACATGTAGACCTACAACACCGACAACTAGTAGATAATAATTTCTTTCGTAGTTGCATCACATACCCTGTTTTTATTTATATCCTGAGCCGCCAGTAATAAATTTCCTAATGGTAAGGACTCTCAGAGATATTTTTAACAATCACTACATTACACTCTTGCACCACACCAGCTCCGCTGTAGCCAGGCGTCGTAGCACAACCGGGGGGCATTCGGCCACCCGGTTGGGACCCCGATGATGAAGCATGACACCAACCAGGTTGGTGTGTGAGGGGTCTTTTAACCTACCTAGTGGGTTCCCAAACACTGTCTCACAGTGATCATACCACACAGCATTGGGTTCGTCCACCACTCTTAGAAGAATAACCATGTCCTCCTCGTTGGAGTGGTCCGCTCTCTTGCGGGACCACTCAGCACCAATGTCAATTCAATTCATGAAGCTTTATTCGGCACATGTAAATGACCATAAAAGCATAAACAAAAAACAACAATACATTTTTAAAAAGACATTACAGCTAAAATTTACAATTGATAGTTATAGTCAATTACTCATTAGACAATGCATATTATCTTCATAAATATGTGAGATTAATGATCAGAATTCATTAAAGCTCATACTTTTCCTGGAATTGATGCACTGGTTTAAAAATGTGGCAGTATAAAAACAAATATCTGCCGATTGCAAATTAAAAATTAAAGCCATAGCATGTTTGACTGTACGTACTCCGTATTTAACAAACAGAGGTTTCAAAAATACTATACGAAAGCTCGTGTACAGTTTACAGTACAGCAGAAGGTGCACAGTGCTCTGTGTGGATACATCATCGCACCTACATGGCCCGATTGGATGTTTCTTAATGTTTGGATGGGCTACTAAACAATGTGCCATCCCAAATCTTAGTCTGGTTAGCACAAATTTGTGTGAACGCCTAGTCACCATAGTTAGGTAAGATGGAAAACCCTCCACTAAATTATGTCTATTATAAAAAATGACAGAGGACAATGATCCGGCTATGATTGCTGGTTTCCTTTCCGCATAAGTCAGGAATATACTTTTCATTTCTAATTTGGAGATCGTTGATGCTGCGCTAGGGTTATTTAAAATATTCAGCTTAAAAATGTCTGAAAAACAGACGACGACATATTTAACCCAGGGAATATCTCGGTATTTATCCAAACGTAAACAATCGCCGACAATAAATCTATTAAGTGACTTCTCATCGCCAAGCCAAAAAGACCGCCAAATCATCAATGGTCTAAGCGATAAATCAATTAGGTAATTAATGGCTACTTCTCGATGGCTTAATTCAGTTGAGACAGAGATGGGCAAAAACAGGAGCTCTTTTAAAAACATATTTTCCTCTAACTGTAAGTTGTAAGAACAGCTATAGCCCCATACTCCCGCCCCATACAAAGCTATGGTCACACATCTAGCTTGGTAAATCTTAAGCATATCCCTGGTACGACGATCCCCAACTATTGCAGCAAATCTATAAATACCATGGGCATTTTTTGCCATTTTGTTCCGGATATTATTAAATTCATTGTTCCACTTCCTGTCGTTGGAGAAGGTAATACCTAAGTAACAAAATTTGTCCACCTGTTGCACCTTTTCACCGTCTATAAAAAAGGCATTTAACCTTTTAGCTTTAGTTCCACAGGTCATGGTATGCGTTTTCCCCTTATAAATTACTAGTTTTCTACCTTTAATAAAGGAGGAGAAACTATCCATTAGTCGTTGTAGTCCAACAGGTGTTCTAGAAAGTAAAACAGCGTCATCGGCATATAGTAACACCGGCACCGGAACACCGTTGATCTGGGGAGCATCAGCATTAACTTTTTTTAAAATAGCACCAATTCCATTAATAAATAAAATAAATAGGAGGGGTGCCAGAACACAGCCCTGTCTAATTCCTCGTGTAACACAGATTTTTGGGGTACATTCTCCTCTGGTTCCAAAACGTACATTGGTTTTCAATTTCTCATATAACCTAGCGAGAAAAAAGATTATGCCTTCTGGTGCTCCTAGCTTTAACAAGGTTGGCCATAGAATAGAATGATCTACCATATCGAATGCGCTGCTCAGGTCTGCAAAGCAGAGATACAGGGAGCCAGGTTTCGCTTCAGTATATTTCCCGATCAGTAAATCAAGATTGATGCACTGGTCGAGCGTACCCCGTCCCTTCCTAAAACCATACTAGCTGTCGGCCAGTATGCTATCCTGCTCAACCTATTCCTCTAATCTCACTAGCATGACTCTACTCATAACCTTAACTGAAGATTCAAGTAGAGAGATTGGGCGGTAATTCTTAGCATCAGACCTACTTCCCTTTTTATGAATTGGCACAATGATTGATTCGCCCCAGGTTACAGGGGCCTCGGCACACACAGCTGCAGTAAAAACGATAGTTAAAAGAGGGGCCCCAGACATCTGGTGCAGCTTTATAGACATCTATAGGTACCCCATGCGGGCCCTGGGCTTTCCCTCCTTTGCTAGCACGTATACCACATTTAACCTCACTAATAGAAATGTCCAATGTCAATAATCATGCCCCACGTTGGAGCGGAGGGGCGCTCACCCCAAACATGCCCCCTTTGGAGCGGCCCGCTCTCCTGCGGGGCCGCTCAATCCCAGGCAACGTCTCGGTGCCTCCACCGGCACCATCGCAGTGCACACGGAGTCCCACTCACCGGTTTGCAGGATCCCCGGCAGGCTCGGCTTCACTGGAGGCACTCTCCCTCGCTCCAGCGGCCGGTTGCAAAGAAGGCTGCGGAGCAGGGAGAACCCTCTGGACTCCTGGTCGACTCCTCTTCGGTTCGTTCCAGAGCGGACTCTTCTCTCGCGGGGCTTCCCTTCCCGGAAGCCCCGCCCATGGAGTCCCTACCTTCCGGGTCGCGCTGGGCAGCGGCCCGGAAGGAATTCAATGTGCGGCTCGGGCCGCGGCGGTGAATCTCGCCCACAAAATGCGGGGTGGCACCCGCATTAAATAATGGAACAAGCGGGGTGGGCACCCGTAACGGCCGCCAATGCGGGGTGGGCACCCGCGAGATAAGCATAAGGCAGGGTGGGCTCCCGCCCACCGTAAGTAACAAAAGCGGCAAAGAAGGGTAGGCTCCCTCCATGCAATCAGAGTGACGGAGGACTCCCGCCAAGGCACACAACGCGGGGTGGGCACCCGCATTAAAGGTATTCACATAAGCGGGGTAGGCTCCCGCAATTACGATACAGGTATGACGGGGGAATCCCTAGGTAGGGGATTCCCCCAGCAGGGGCAGCAGCGCCGCGCTGCGCAGCCTCACATTCTCCATCAGCTGGGCAGCTCCTCGAAGGTAGCGCTGCCAGGGCGCTGGAACCCAGGAAAAGAAACAGAGCTCTCACCAGGCGCTGGAAGATCAAAGCAAGCCTTGGCAAAAGCAAAAATAAAGCAATAGGTCCAAGAAGTCCATCAAGTATCCAGGGGCTGGGCAGGGCCCAGGGAGGCAAGCCTTCCCCTGAGCCCCAGCAGCAGCACGCCACTCGTAGTTTCTAGTCCAAGAACAAGAACATTTTCATGGGGTCACAGCCCCTCTTTTATACACCAAATCCTTTGTTCTCAAGGTGCAGGGAAGGGGCGAACCAGTTACAACTGGTTCCTGAGCACTTTGTTTTGCTCAGCCCCTCTCCCTATTCACAGGGCAGGCCAGGGTCATCAGTCGCACCACAGGGGGCGGAGCCAGCATTGTGTGGGGAAAGCCCAGCCCTATTCAGGACCCAGGTGTACTCCTCCCACCCATCTAGCTGCTGATCTCCCTATTCACCACTGGGTGACTCCTCCTGACTCTGGGGATTCCCTAGCCCGTCACCTGACCTCAGCCAGCCAATCACGTGACAGGCAGTCACTCCACATTTATGCCAGCGTCTAGAAGTGGCACTTCCACACTAGATACAGCCACGCCGCACACATCATCACACAGCATTTAATCACACGAGTCCGCACATACCAAACTCGCACCTGCACACCCCACGCATCAGGAACTACCAGGGACACATACATTCCCCCATGCATTCCTATGGGAGGACAGGTCGGTCTCACTAAATCCTACACAGAGCGCACGCGCTTTCGACTGGGACACAGTGTGAAAGCGCCTAGAGGCCAAAATCCACTAATACACCATAGGAAAAAGGCTAGGATACTGCAAAAAGTTCTAGGGGTGAACTTGCCAGAAGGGCAAAGTCCAACACTGTTCATCCACAGTAACTTCTAATTAGTTTTACACGGTATAAGTGCAGATTGCGAGTTATCCCCGTTCGTGGAGTCACGAAAACAAATTATTTTATGAACTGTAACAGATTTTTAACCCTATTGAGACTTCTCTTCTTCGTGATTTATCTGTTGCGTCCGGTATTTTTCAAAATAAGACTTTGTTGAAATCTTAGCATCCGTTTTCATTTCAGATTTAGTTTAAGGACCTGAACGTCAAAACATTTGATTGGTTTGTGAAATATTTCCTCGTGTGTTAGGTGAGGTGCTTCCCATTTACCTCGGGTTCAACTGGTGACATTCGGAAGTCTCCAATTTTGACAAAATGACAAGAAGGTATGCTCGTAAATAACTTGAGCTTCTTGCTGAATGCTAATTCTGACGTTCCTTATGAGGGTATCTGTATTTCATGATGAAAACTCACTACACTGTATACACGGTTATGCCTTAAAGAATAGGAAATAAAACCTTTTTGTAAACCAGTGATTTTTTGATGATGTTTGGGCAATTTGGCCTGCAGAATAACTCCCTCTGAGACAAATGTATATTTGTACTCCTTCGCATAGCTGCCGCTGTCATCACTTTCTAGAATCTCGTGAATTGTTGTATCGAGCTTGTTTTTGTTGAGGGTGTATTTTGTTTAGTTTTTTCACGTGGCCCAACACATCAATGCATTTTGCCTTAAACTATAGTCGAATCCCTTTGATACAGTATTCAGAGCCGAGCAGGAAAGATGCCCAGACTTTGTAAGCGCTACAATGATACACACACACGGTACCAGTTACTACACAAATACTCGTGGCATAATATAACATCCTTCAATTTAATAATCTGTGTAAGCAAAGTCCAAAAGTTCTTTGGTCACTTTTCAGTTTTGAAAGCTCTACCTTTACTCGGATCCAGTCGAAATGAACAGAGGGGAAATGGGCTTGTAGCGCAAGTAACAATTTAGTGTCACTTTTAACTGGGCCGAAAAAAAGTTAGTGTAAATTTACCGAGCATTGGGGCATATCAACAAGGGCTTTATCTCTGCTTTTTTGGCTTTAAAAGCCAAAAAAGGAGAGATAAAACTAGCGCCCTATCAACAACAGGGTGCTAACACGCAAATTTGCATGTTAGCACCCTTTTATTCTACGCTTCCCCTTGCATCTCTAATGAGATGCAAAGGGGGCGTTCCAGAGTAAAATAATAGGAGAAATGTCGCTAAGCGACATTTCTCCTATTATCAAGAATGTCGCTAACCCTGTTAGAGACAAAAAAAGCAGCGCTAACCGCGGTTAACGCTGCTTTTTTACATCTGGTATTTTTCAGACTTAGCCATGATATCCTATGGAAGGAGGATATCATGGCTAAGTTTGCCTGTCCCTATCAACAAGGTAACGTGAGATTATCGCTGGGTTTCCAGCGATAATCTCACGTTAGCCTGTTAGCGTGAGGATTTTTATCGCTATTGAGATAAGCGTTGATAATAGCACGCTATCTCAGTGATAAAAATCAACGCTAGCCGGCGATAATTATCCTAGCGCTAAGTGCGCTTAGAGATAATTATCGCCGGTTGTTGTTGATATGCCCCTTCTTTCTTTCCAGGTTGTCCACTGGTTTTGTTTTTGAGTACATTCGTTTTGGCACTGTCCCTACTTGTGTCACCCGTCCTAGTCGGTATTTTTCCCAGTGCTCAGCCCCCTTGGTTCCCAGCTGCTTACTGCACAGATGGTTTTTCTTTATGCATACTTGGTACATTATTTATTGGAGTATAAATAGTGACACTGTGTGATGTTTTCCAGAAGCCAAGCCTTCCTCTTAGTCACGTAACTCCTACTGGACTGCTTAGCTGCATCAGTTCCTGATTTTAAGCCAAGTATCATCTTCCCTAGATATTGGACTCAGGCCAACTTGTGACTGGAGCAAAGAAAATGAGCTGTAGTAGTGTAAAGTAAACTATTATTTACAGCCTACGGTATATATGTATGTTTTCATTCGTTTGGACTGAGCATTATGGACTACTATGCATCCTCTACTACACACACTGTCTTACACACTATACCACACAATTCTGCCATACACTCTCTACCACATACTCTTTAGCACACACTCTTTACTACACACACTCTTTACTACACACACTCTTTACTATGCACACTCTGTGTGTGTGTAGGTGTGCAGGTGGCTCTGTGTGGGTGGCTCTATTTGTGTGTGGGTTGCTCTATGTGAATAGCTCTGTGTAGGTGGCTCTGTGTGTGTGGGTGGCTTTGTGTGTGTGGCTCTGTGTGTGGGTGCAAATGCAATAGGTCTCGCATTTGAGAGAGATTAAGCTAATGACATTGTAAATAATAAATGTTTTAACCCCTTCAGTGCCACGCCCTTTCCCCCTCCTGTGCCGGGCGTTGCACTAGTGGGTGGGGTTCATGACGAGATAGTCTCGTCATGGGCACAGCGCAACCGTGCTCCATGACAAGACTATCTCGTCATGGGCACTGAAGAGGTTAAAAACAAAAACATAAACAAAAATAATGTCATGAGCAATGCCAATAGCTCTAACTTTAACAATGCCGAGACCATTGCATTGTAAATGCTTGTTAAAATACGGAGCGAGAGCGCCGGGGTGACTCACGCGCGTAGAGCACCCAGCGCGGAATGGCCGCCGGCGCTCCCAGCATGCCTCTGTGCATCACGTGGTGATAGCCACTAGAACGCTACACCACATATCTCCTCCCTTTAATCAATTATAACAACGGGAACTGTAGACCATACAGTGGTGCTAAAGGGGTAACATTAAAGGGCTCTGATATCTTAACACATGTCAATATATTGTGCAGGGGGGTGGAAACAATGGGAAAAAAGGAGTGCATAACATAGCGGGAAGTCACAAATCATATTCTCTGTATCTTTTTGGTAATTCTACTGCCCTGCCTGTCCGGGTGCATGTAGTGGGTACTTGTGGCGCATATGTGTCCCTCGTGCGTGTTCTGGTTTCCCCTGTGCTCTCTTGTTGGCCGCTATCGAGAGCTGTGGGGTTTTGTAGCGAAGTGTCTGCTTCACGGGCTTGGTGGCTTTCTTGTGGCCCGAGGTGTAGTGTGTCCTCAGGACTCCTCTGTTCTCTTGTGTTACTACTTTCGTCTTCATTGTCTCTTGTTGTACTGTGTCTCTGTGTGTCTCTCTCTGTTCCGTCCTCCTCGTTATCTAACTCCCAACTGGTTGTTCTGGTGCTTGTTGTGGAGTCTTCCTTGTTCCAACCAATCACTTTGTTGCATTTGGTCATTCTGCTGTGGGACCATATTTTGCCATCACTTAATAAGGCGGATCTCGAGTAGGTTTCTTTGACTTGCAAGGGTTCACTGAACTTGCTTTCGCCTTTCCTACGTAGTTGGGCTAGCTTTACTCGGACCCATTCCCCTTTTTCCAACGAGACCTCTCTCACGCTGTGTTTCTTGTTGTAGTGGTCCGTGTAGATTTTCTGGGCCTTCTCCACATTGCTTCTGACGACCGCTGGGGACCACTTACTCTGTACTGTAAGGTTCAGGCAAACTGTGTTGTCTCGTGTAAACGGGTCCCGGCCACGTAGAATCTTAAACAGACTGTATCCGGTCGTTGTGGGAGTGATGCGGGAAGCCCATACAGTGTGTCTGATTTCCGTCTCCTAGTTCTTCCCTGCACTGATGGCTGCTTGGACGGACCCCATGATCACACGATTGAACCTATCTGCGAGGCCGCTCCCGGGCCGATGGCACATAGGGGTATGTCTAGTTACGATGCCATTCCTCTTCATGAATGCAATACATTTGTCCGATGTGAACTGGGGACCATTGTCACACGTGATGGTCTTCGGAATTCCCTCTCTCAAGAATGTGGTTGTGAGGAAAGCTAGGATCCTGTCCGTGTCCACTTTTCACATAACTCCACTTCTGGCCACTTGGAGTATCGATCCATTAACACAATGGCATACTTGGGTACGCCCCACGACTCATTGATGGGACCCAGGACATCAACCAACAACTCTTCCCATGGACTGGTGGGAGTGGTGAACTTCCCCATAGGTGGTCGTAGCATGGACTGTGATTTGTCCGCGTTGCTGCACTGCTCGCAGGCCCTCACGTGCTTCTCAACATGGTTGTCGAGTGCGGGCCACCAATATGAGTGTTTGACTCGACTCTTTTTCTTCACTATTCCTAAATGGCCTTCATGCAAGATTGTGAGAAGTCTTTCCACCAGTTGTCACGGAGGAATCTCTTTGTCCCCCCTTAAGAGGAATATGGCATTCTCACTGATGAACAGTTCCTCCCGCACTTCCCAGAATTTCAGTGCCCAAGTGCCTCTTCTCAGGCCACCCCTGCGTGACAAACTTTTTCATGTTCTTAAGATGGGGGTCTGTCTCGTACACTGCCTTCCATTCCTGCGCACTGATAACTTCTTCCTGGTCATTTGTGAATGCTATTGTGTACTTGTCCCATTCCGAGTGTGTTGGCGTTCCTTCCATTGCCGCCGATCTACTGAGGTAGTCTGCCACTTTGTTCTTGTTCCCTGGTAAGTATTCAACATCATACACATAGTCCAACAATCTGAGGGTAATTTTTGCAATGCGCGGTGTGGCGCTGGCATGACCGCTGGATGTAAGAACTTTAATTAGCGGCTTGTGGTCCGTCCTGAGGAGGAACCTGGAACCCCAGAGAAATTGTCTGAACTTTTCCATTGCCCAGACTGCCGTCAGCATCTCCTTCTCTATGACGCTGAACTTCTTTTAATTGGGGGCGAGGGAGCGGGACGCGAAACTGACGGTGGTCATAGCGCCTTCGGTGGACCTTTGCGACAGGACAGCTCCCAGACCCTTGTCACTGGCATCCGTGGTGAGGATGGAGAGGGCCGATTGGTCGATTCCATGTAGAGGCACTGCATTGCAAATATCATTTTTGATTTGTAGGAATTCCCCATTGGAATGGCCGACCAGCTGAAGGCATTTTTGTCTTTAAGTAGCTGGTGGCAAAGTTTTGCACAAATTTTCTGTGGAACTCGGCCAATCCTTGGAATGAACGGACTTCTTCTTTGTTCTGTGGAGTGGGTGCAGCCATGATTGCTTCCACGTTGGATTTCTTGGGAAATATCCCTTCGTCGCTTATTTCGTGGCCCAAGTATGTGACGGAGTGAAGGCCGAACTTGCATTTTTCCCATTCCTCCGTAAGGTCGTTCTGCGATAGGATCCGTAGTACTGTAGCATGTTTCTCATCATGGTCTTGTTAGTTTTTCCCCATGATCAGGATGTCATCCTGGAAGTATTGCACTCTCCGTTGATGTCTTTGAATAACCTGTGCATCCGCCGGATCCTGTAGCATCCAAATGGGGTTATGAAGGATGTAAGTTTCTTACTTGAGGGGTGTAGTGAAATTTGGTGATATGCCGCTGTGAGGTTGATGGTTGGAAACCATTTGATTCCCTTTGTCTGGGCCAACATTTCATTAATTTTGGGCAACGGGAATTTGTCCACTATGATGTTTTGTTCAGTTCCCTGAGGTCTATGCAGAGATGCACTTTCCCGTTGGGCTTGCGTGCGACCACCAAGTGTGCCAACCATTCAGCACTCTCTACGGGCTCAATCACACCATTGTCCTCCAGGCACTGTAGTTCCGTCTGTACTGCCTCCCTGCAATTGAACGGGATGTTTCGTACTTTGTGACATACCGGTGTGGCTCCTTCCTTGAGGCAAATTCTGTGCATAAATCTGGTGAGCTTGCCTATGGTGCCACCGAAGACCGATGGAAAGTCGTCTTTTAGTGTACCTCCCTCTGGTGTTGGTGAATCATCTGTCATGAGGACTTGGGTTGAGCCTCCTGGATTAAGCCCCTAATGCCTCCTGGTTGACCCACACTAACACAGAGGGTCCCTTTTCCACCACATACAGTTTGCCGACTGAGGTCCTCCCGTTGAACTCAAATCGGAGTGTGTGGAAGCCTACCATGGAGATCTTCTCTCCTGTGAAGGTGACAGGATGGACGTCCGTGGGGTGTAGGTGAGTGCCTAAGGTGTGCATGAAGTCCCTCTCTCAAATGTTGTGTTGAATGATGATGTAGGGGGACCCTGAGTCTGCCCCCATGGAAACCTGTATTCCCCCAATGGACAATAAACATGGGGGTTTCTTACTGCTGTAGCAATCGATACCCAGAATCTGGTCATCTATGCATATAATACTGTCTTCATCTGCTTCACCCTCCACCCCTTCAGTGTCAGAATCCTGCATAACGTATTTGACAAAGGAGTTGCTAGGTTTACATCTACACACTTTCCCAAAATGGCCCATCACCCCACAAAAGGAGCATTTAACACGGAATGCTGGATATCGCCTGTCGCTGGCTACGTGTGCTTGACTGCCACACCTGTAGCAACTAGTCTTGTGGTCACCGGGTGCCTTGTGGTGTCCAACCGCTTTCGACATGTGCTTCTTGTTGTACTTTGCCCCAACCATGGGTGGTGTTTTGGCATTGTGGGCTTTGGTGTCAGTCACTTTGCATACTTTGGCCTTACTTTCACTGTCTTTTTTCGCTGCGCATCTTTTAGGGAGTTCTGCTTTCTTCACTATAGCAATGATCTCGTTGAGGGGGCATCACCGCTAACCCACAATTTCTCTTGTATGTTCGTGTTGACAGTGTGCATTATGATCTGGTCACGTACCAGGTCATCGTGGAGGTGGCCAAATTTGCAAGTGACCCCTTCAGCGCAGCTACGTAGTCTTCCACAGACTCAGTGTCCATTTGTTTTCGTTGGAAGAAATTATAGCGGTCTATGGCAGTGCAGACGACAGGTTGATAGTAACTGTCTAAATCTTCCAACACATGCTGGAATACATCGTCGTCGTTGGGAATTCTAGTCTTCTTCACCATGTTCTCATATACCCTAAAACCCTCCGGCCCCAGATTATGCAAAAGGATTTTTTTTCTGCGTTTGCTAGAAAATGCCTCTTCCCCTTCGTCTTCCAGAGCAGACAAATAATTCAAGAAATAACCCTTCCAGTCCTCCCACTTCATGGCTGGCTCCCCCGGTTTTGGCAGGAAGGGGACTGGATTGGTGGGGGAAAATGTCTGTGCACACATGCTGGCTGGGTGATGGGGCCGGGGTCCACCGGGTATGTACCTGCGGATGCAGAAAGAGAACTAGCCATGTATATGAGCTGTACCAGTCCGGTGTGCTTGGCTGTCGACGGTGTGTGCTCCTGATACTTCAGTGCAAGGGGCCGGTGTGAATGGCAGGGATGCTGCGCTCCTCGACCCTGTGTGTGCTCTGTGGGTGCTCTGGGAAATCAATAAACACATTTTATCAAAAAGGGAGGTCCAAGGGAAATATGTTTACCGACCCTCCGGTTTCTAATCCCTTATTACCTTATATGAAACACCAGCAAAGAAACCTAGGGTCAAAAACAATGAGCACTACAAAATTCAGTAAGAATACTCAGAAAGTTAGGAAGCAAGGGAACATTATCATTTTTGATAAATCCCATCAGCCACCAAGAGTAGCAAGCATCATCATTTGGGATTCATGCAGTCGTGCAACACCCTCCAAAACGTGAGGGCTGAATCTTATATGAGCAACCGTATCTTTTAGACATAGATAAGGTTTTTACTCAAGTGTTCATATCTTGTTGAGAATCCACGTGATGTAGCAAACATGTGTTTAAATGGTGGTGATGATGAAAGCAGTGCAAGTGAACCAACAATAGTGAGTGCCAATATTAAGATCATCTAACTGGCCGGAACAGACATTTTATTAATAACTGACCAGGTGATGAGATTAAAAACAAGTTTAGAAGCAGTTTGACAAAATAACTGCTAAAGTCCAAAAGGAGGTCTACATGTTTCAGCCTTTAGATTTAATGACAATCAGGCTTTCGTCAGGACCAAAATTAACTTATGCTACTGCTGTAACAATCGTGTAGTCCAAAAGTAAAACACACCAGTGATGAAATATACAAAACCTACTTGAGTAAGGGTTTTCATAGACTCCCAAATAGTTTTGGAGTTGTTTTCAAATCCCGTAAAAGTACGGGAGCCCTCCTCACCTCACCTGGCATCCGCTCAGATAAATGAGTCCCCGCTCTGTCCGTTGGTACCTCCGGCTGTATCGAGCTGGATGGGAAGACCTTCCCATCCAGCTCGATACAGCCGGAGGTACCGACATGTACTTTTGGACTACATGATTGTTACAGCTGTAGCATAAGTTCATTTTGGTCCTGACGAAAGCCTGATTGTCATTAAATCTAAAGGCTGAAACATGTAGACCTCCTTTTGGACTTTAGCAGTTATTTTGTCAAACTGCTTCTACACTTGTTTTTAATCTCATCACCTGGTCAGTTATTAATAAAATGTCTGTTCCGGCCAGTTAGATGATCTTAATATTGGCACTCACTATTTTTGGTTCACTTGCACTGCTTTCATCATCACCACCATTTAAACACGTTAGCTACATCAAGTAGATTCTCAACAAGATATGAACACTTGAGTAAAAACCTTATCTATGTCTAAAAGATACGGTTGCTCATATAAGATGCAGCCCTCACGTTTTGGAGGGTGTTGCACGACTGAATGAATCCCAAATGATGATGCTTGCTACTCTTGGTGGCTGATGGGATTTATCAAAAATGATAATGTTCACTTGCTTCCTAACTTTCTGAGTATTCTTACTGAATGTTGTAGTGCTCATTGTTTTTGACCCTAGGTTTCTTTGCTCAGGGAAATCACCAGGCGTGGCTGCAATCTGGGGAGCTTCCTGTAGGCAATCTGCTCCCAGGGCTCACCTCTAAGGGTACTCCGCAGGTTCTGTGGTGGGGCTGTAGGCTGTGGCTGGTAGTGGGGTGGAAGGTCCCTGGTGATGATCCTCTCCCCACACAGGCAGGCAAGCACTCCACCAGGCACTTACTGTGGAGGAGCTGGTCCTTGGAGGTCTGGTGTGCCAGCTGCTGGGCTGTGGTTCAGGGCTTCCCGGATCACTGGAGGGGGGGCGCCTCACATACCCAGGATCCCTCTGCCACACTCTCCCTCCTTGGCAGGATGGCTGCGCCGATCGTGGGGCCTATTCAAATGTGCACTCGGGGTGGGTGCTGCACAGCGTGACTCGAGCACCAGCCTCATCGCCAATTTGTAGTGGGCTGATACGGCGAGAAAGGAGAGGCTGCACAGGATCGGGTTATAAGTTTCCTTTATTACAATATGGAGGGAGAGCGCCGGGGTCACTCACACGCGTAGAGCACCCAACGCGGAATGGCCGCCGGCGCTCCCGGCATGCCTCTGTGCGGCACATGGTGATAGCCACTAGAACGCTACACCACACCAATGCACTGCAAATGCAAACTGCAAACATACTAACATTTTCCAGTGAAGAAACCCATTCTGCCACCCACAGCAAATTTTGGCATATTTACTTACCCCCACCCACCCTTGAAGGGCATTTAATTATGCCCATGACACACCTACATTTTCAACCATTTTTCAGGGTCGGAAGAAGTCGTACCCTCAAAGTTGTAAGTTTGTATGTGTTTACAAAATTCCTGGCATTTCTCACCCTGGCTCGGGCATTCACACCCACAGGAGGAAATGTATTCGCACAGAATCCTCCGTGTAAAAGTGACTTCTGCGTATTATAGAATTTTATCATAAAAGTTATTTTGAACTTAAATAAAAGGCTTTTTTCGGGCATGAGTCGTTTGACACAAGTTAATGGTTTGGTGAACGAGAACCATTGGGCTCACTTGTAACTTCACAGCCTTCAGCATGTATACATGGAGCCTGCCTTTCAGTGTTGGCTTTATTGCATGCTTTCTAGAACTTAAACATATTGTAAGGAGCTAGTTTCTCATTATAGTAAGCATTTGCTTGTATTAGACTTCAATATATAAGGCATGTTAATTTAAGTGGACATGTCCGACTTTTTTCATTTTTTTGTTGCACATAATACTAATTTGGGCAGAAAGAAATACAGACGCTGTGATCTGTTCAAAAGAATTTGTGTTTTCTGTAAAAAGAAAAATAATGATAAAAGATAGAGGCGGCTTTTGCTTCCACCGCATTCCCCTCTCACCCACACCAAATATGGACAGCTATTTTTTTTAATTTAGAGCGCCACATATATCACACATGCTTTACAATCCGCTGTCAGATGCCACCATTTTATTTTTCCAGGGAAGCAGCAGAGTGACAATTTTGAATAAAGTACGGCCCGCTTTGGTCTAGCAGTGGCATCCGTTTAACAACTACAGGCATGTACTGTTACTCATAATGAACGTAACTTGAGGCCTCTGCCACCCATTCACCTACTGACAGTAATAAATGTATGGGAATCACAAAAGCATTAAGTAAATAAATAATTAAATGTGACTGCTATAGTGAAAGTGGATGTGCTATAATTGAAATATATACATATAAAAATCAGAGGGCCTGCTGAAATGTCGTGGGTGGAATAGGGAAGTTCATTAAAGAAAAAATGCTTACCGGCTTATGAAGGAGGCCATGTAACGCCACAAGTGAAAGATCCAGTCCTCATAGGAAGTAACAAACGGCGACAAGGTGGTAACAAGGAGGGACTAACAAGCCTCATAATCAATCAGAAGCCAGCATTTACCAAGGACAATGACATCAGCCAATGAACAATTTGGGAGGAGAGTGGGTGAGGCTTCCACAGCATCCTCTACTATAGCATGTCTCGCATGCTAGGCTCGACCTAAAACCCAGCCCAACAGACCATGAAACAGGCCCACAAATAGCCAAAAACCAGCCCAGATACTGACCTATCAGACAAGTCCTTCTTACACTGCAGTGTCATCCTTTAGGTCAGTCCAACATTGCACATGACATTCATTTGCCAGATTGCTGAGGGGCTCAATCCCAACGTGGGGGATGCCGCCCACCCCCAGCTCTGCGGGCCTGCATGTCCTTTTCTTTTGCCCCTGAACTACATAATATAGAGATCTTTTGCTGCCCCATATTTCCAATCAAAAACTTCATTTCCAAGGGGTTAAACTCAGGTATATTGTAAGATTTTCAATTTGTGGGTGCAGGGCACATCTAAGCTGTAGATGCACAAAACAAAAATAATGATGTTTTTGCACTTCAGTCTGTTGATAAGCCTTCAAATTAACACATCACTGCCCCCTAATTTATACCCCGAGGTTAGACACGATGATGGCATTCCAACACTAAAGGGTGTGTACCTGGCCCAGCACTTTCCCCAGCAGAAGCGGAGATTGTTTTATCAACTTGTTATGCCAAGTTTTACTATGCAGGTTTTTCAGCCGTAGTTTTCGTACTGTAATTTTCATGGGTTACAAACAGGGGGCAATGGACCTGATCCAGCGAACGTCCAGGGATGAACACGTCACAATCAAATGAAAAATTCAATGGGCCCATATACACATTCAAGTTTCCTTGTTGTTTCGCGGGGGTCGAGTTTTGTAATTCACTTTGATCTTGATTAGTTAACTCACTGAAGATTCAGTTTACTCCTGAAACATTTCTAATGCCTAACTAATCCTTTGGTCAATTGACCATTAGTTGAGTAGTTGATGGTGATATGAACAATCAACTAATTAACTTACGGATCTTAGTGAAATAACTACAGACTCTGCGTAAGATTCAATAAAGTTTATCTAAATCTCAGTCATAAATGTACGCTCAATACAAATTCATAGTGCAAACACCATCAAATTTTCATGGGAGAGAAAAATTCATTTAGCAATATACATTCAATTCACAGACTCATTCAACAAATCGATGCATTAAGAGTGGATAGATAAAGAGACAAAAGGCATAATAAATCATACATTTGCAAAGGTATGCAAATTTGAGACAGAATAATAATTACCCAATGGTGATAATGGAAAACCAACTCTCTGGCCAAAAGGGCTGGTGGAGGTTTCCTGATTAAGAATCAAAGGACAAAGACTATATGACAGGCTCAGGACAGAATAATACTTACTAAATTTCTCTACAGACCCGACGCACCGGGGTGCATCCCTCACTTACACTCTCTCCCTCCACGATATTCTTCTGGAATCTTAAATCTAATCAAGTGTCTTTCAGAGGTGAATCTTCCCAGTCTGTTTTCTCCTTCCTCAGCAGCAGTAGTTCTTGCCTCTCTCTCTCTCTGCAAAGTCGATCTCTCTAACACGCCTGACAACTCTTACATTTTAAGTCACTCCAGTTATAGTCTTCATTTCTGCTTGTCCCACACTCAAAAGTTACAAATCTTGAAGAAATACGAACTCTGATTGGGCAGGACCAGGGGAGTTATCATCACCTCACGCTGACATGTTTAATGTCTTAATAAACTCTTTTGTCCAACAAACCCTTCTCCCTTCGCTCATTCATTATTCTGTCTCATTTCCTTTCCCATATATTTGATGTTGCAAATCAGACACATCGTGTATGCTGTTTCAAAGTCAAGAAGAGGTTTCATACAGCTGTCGTCCCTGAAGCTTGGCAGTTTGTCAGCGACACGGTCAGCTGGTCACATGATGATTTCACTGCGCAGGCTTAGCTTGCCTCCATTTTTGTAGCCATCTTTTTCTCTTGCACGTAACCACAGGCCCAAACGTACACTATAAATAAAGGAATCATAAACAGATGTTAATTTCTCAAATATGTGATTTTCAATGTTCAACACCCACTTCTACTCTATCCCAAGTTATGTTCTCTTTCATTAAGCAAAAGCATTAGCAGCAACAGCTCTCTTGAAATTCAGGCGAGCATATGCCAGGCATGCGGTGCCTCAAGATCTAATGTTAGTAATTTCTATGCATGCGTGAGAGTTTTCCCTCTCAAAACGGGTTAGTCACGTTACTATCTACGTAGTTCTAATTCGCACATGCGCAAAGCATTTTACAGTTTAAAGCGGGTTTTAGTCACGTTGCATTCTATTTTCATTAATTAAGCATGCATGAAGCTCTTTTCCCCATATGTAAATGTTGTGCGTGTATATTAATTTTGTTTTCTCTACTATTTCTAACAATTAGTACTGCTAATGAGGGATTTCTCCAAGCAAGTTTTGTTTTCTTGAATCCTTGCTCCATCAATCCCCCCTCTGATGGCATTTTAGAGCCATCATAAAATACCCATCACTACCAAGTGCCAACTGTATCTGTTCTTGGCATCTCCATTAGATTTTACACACCCTTCATTTATCTATTTCATGTTTAGTTCTTTCATTTTTCCATATAGATTTTCTTTCATTTCTTCTAATTCTATCTCTTCCCTTTTTCTCTTTCTTCCCATCCTTTTATTCTTTGTTTCATTCTCTAATCGTGTTCTCAATTTTCCTTTGCAACACTTATATGTCATTATTATCATCAAAAGGACTAAAGCTATTGATATTACTGGAATTAATATCTTCCCTAACAAGCTACTCCCAAAAGTGGAAAACCAGCTACCTATAGTGGAAATGCTTTAACTGAGTCTTTCCCAAACACCATCAACCTCCAGTTGGGTCAAGTCTTTATGTATTTTTGTAATATTCTTGATATATCCCTCAATACCTTTGCTTTTGTCTGGGATATATGTACAGCAGTGTTGAACTTTCAACATGCCGCAGACTCCACCCTTTTTTGCCAATAATATATCCAGGGCAAGTTTATGTTGTAAAACCATGGATCTTATTGCAACCATTTCGGTATTAATCATTAAGAACCCTCTAGCAGTACCTGTTGATAAACGATCAACTACTGTTGATAATTGACGTATCTTATGTGAGTTCAATACGACTCCAACTGATGGTATCAGTGCACCAAATATGTCACCTACTATTTCTGAAAAACTTGCTCTTTTATTTCTGGTTAGTCCTTCACTTATTACATCCACTTCATTGTTCTTAGTTATGTGATATACCTTCGGGAGTACAATGCCAAAATAGCAACTACCACACCATCGCGCAGGCAACCTATATTAGGCATTTTTATTGCACACGTAATAGATACCTGGGAAAACAGGATCAGTTAGCCCTTTCAGTCCCCATCCCCCATAATTAGGAAGGTATGTTCACATTCACTAGTACCAATGAAAATGCTATTATACTCTGTTTTTAGTCTATGTAGACAGAATTTCCCCAATTTTGATAAGTCTAGAGACATTGCAGCATGAGTCTCGCTTTTCTTATAGTCTCTCTCTAAAATAGTCCATGGCGGTACATGTGACTTCTGCTCTTCTACTAAATTTAGAAAATCTTTCTCTTCATCACGCAAAAGACACGTTAATTTATTTCTATGAGCATGTGTTATATCTATAGGATTCGTTGTTAGGAAAAATTCACCCATGAATTCTGCATCTTTACTTCTAAGCACTGGATTCATGTTTCTTCTAATAGGGATTCTGAAAAGACTAAATATATATTAGAATAATAATATTGCAACTTACCAGTAACATAGAACAAACTAGACACACTACAGGACACACCATAAGTTAATGGAAGATGGTGATATGTCATACCTTCTGAGACAGAAGTAGGTAGTTTCATGCAGACATAACAGTCACTCACATCCATCGTGTTAACATATTGGTAAAGGTGTTTAGTAAATACATTTAATAACGAATCACAATTTTATTTGTCATGATAATACATGCTCTTATCCATTTGTTCTAAATCTGTAGTAGTCGTTTTCTTTGTGACTGCATTCTTTCTTTCACTAGTATTTGTGTTAATCTGATTATTAGTCACCATTAGAACAGGTATCACAACAGTTAACAGTAACCACATCAACATTAATATTGTAATACTACATAAACAATACTTAACACATCTCTGTTTCAAACTATGTTCAGTCACTTTTACTTCTGCCATTTTTAGTATCTAAAATTATTTCTAAAATGTATTTTCTTTCTAAAAAAGAATATGTAAAAAATGTAAAATCTTTGTGTGATCCCACACTTCAAAAGCTTTCAGCTTTAGTTAGCCCTTTTCTTTGGATCCTTTCTCATCTTTGTTTGATACATTTTTCAATAAATCCACCTTTTGTGCAAAATGTCTTTCTTTAAGGTGGTCTCAATTCCCTTTCATTAGATCCTCCAAAAGTGTCACTTATTGGTTCTTCATTATTAAAATCTTCAAGGATGATGTACGTCCACTCTGGAGCCTTATATTTTCTACTTGGAACCCTCACTCTTTTTGACAACCTTAATGATCTTCTTCTTGATTCTTCTTGCTCAACCTGACTTGACACCTCATTTACTTGCTCTAGTTCTTTCCCTGTTTTTCTTCTTAGAAAGTATCTCAGTCTTTTTACTCCACTCGGCCAGTGATCTCCTGTTCTAATCCTTTTTGTCTGTACTGCCCTTTCACCTTCTTCACCTATTTCAAGTGTCCTTTTATTTTCTCTTTCTTTTGGTTGAACGTGTCCTGAATTTTCTGCTTCTTCTTCTTCTGTTGTTTGTATTTGCTCTGGACCTTTAGGTCTTTCCTTATCTTCTTCTGACTGAGCTTGAGCTGGATTTTCTATAGAAGATTATTCTATTCTTTGTTCACTTTGTTGTGGTCCTTAAAGCTCTGGCTCTTCCTCAGTCTCTACAGCAGTATCTTCAGTCCCAGTAACTGGTGCCCCCTCTACTTGACTTGTAATTGGTTATTCTTCGTCAATGCATTCTTCAGAGTCTGATTTCTTCGACTCCATAACTCTCAGCTTCTGGTTCTTTTCTTTGTTCTACCAGTTGCTGCTCTTGTTGTTCAGGTGGACTTGGGACTTTTTGGGTATGACTGGCATGGATCCAATTTGGCAAGCCAGCACACTTCACTGCTATTGTCGTGACCAATATGATTTGATGAGGTCCTTTCCACCTGGATTCCAAACACCATTTCCTTGTGTGCTTCTTTACCACGACTCAGTCTCCAGGACACAAATCATGAGCTTGATTCTGCTGTGCTGTGGTTGCATCTTCTCCAACCTGGCGAGACACAGAACGTACCAGAACAGCTAGTCCTTTCCAATAATCCAACATTAGATCATCAGTTATATTCATCAATTTGTTTGAAGGTACAAATGCTTGTCTCGTTGCTCTTCCCATGAGGTTCTCAGGTGGACTCAATCCGGTTGTTCGGTCAGGAATGCTTCTAAGGCTCATCAATACAAGGGGCAAAGCATCAGGCCATTTCAGTGAAGTGAATGCACACACCTTTCCTACCCTGGATTTTATTGTACCATTGTGCTGCTCAACCACTCCAGAGGCTTCTGGTCGATAGGCACAATGTCATTTCTGCTCAATTTCAAAAGCGGTACAAATTAGTTTGATTACCTCATTATTAAAATTAGGTCCTCTATCTGATTCCCAAAGTGACTGGAAATCCAAATCTAGGTATGAGCTCTCCCAACAGTAGTTTGGCAACTGTGAGACTGTCATTCCTTCTCGTGGGATAAGCTTCTACCCATCGAGAAAACAGGCATACAGTGACAAGGACATACTTCAAACCGTTACACGGTGGCAACCCAATGAAGTCAAGTTGAAATCATGTGAATGGTCCCTCTGCTCTTCCAATTTTTCCCCAACTGACAACCGTTTTCCTAGCTGAGTTTTGCTGTTGGCAGGTCAAACACCTCTGGCAAAGACTCTCTGCAACTACCCTTAACTTGGGATTATACCATGTCTGTCTGAAATGTCTAATCATGGCGTACCTCCCAATGTGTGTGTTGGCTTACCATCTGGACACACCCACACTTCATTGTCTGCTCTTCTTGTGCAACCTGATTTGATCCAGTGTTCCTTCTCTTTTGCATCTGACTCATCCTGTAACTGTCTAACTTTGTCCCATGTTTCAAAAGCCGAGAAAAACATTAGTTGGCAATTGGTAACTTCTTTTTCCATCCCTCTGTTCAAAGACATTGTATGTCGAGCACAAAATTGTGCAATTTGGTCAGCATACCTATTACCCAATGTCAAATAATCATCTCCTGACTTATGTGCGGCACATTTGACCACAGAAATTTCTTTTGGCAATTGCAATGCTTCCAATAGTTCTTTGACATTTTTCCCATCAGAGATCCTGAAGAAGCCTGAAATCCCCTCTGTAGCCACAATTTGCCAAAGTCGTGCACAATCCCAAAACCATATTGACTATCCGTAAATATGGTTACTCTCAATTTCCTCCCAATTTGACATGCTTTGGTTAGAGCGAACAATTCAGCAATTTGTGCAGACTTGACTCCTCTTAAACAGGAATCTTCTAGAGTACCTGACACAGTACATACAGCATAGGCAGAACTCAGTTCTCCATTTTCCTCCTCAAGCATGACCCATCCACAAACATTACATAGTCTGACTCTTCCAAAGGGACGTCAAGGATGCCGGGCCTGGGCTTTGTACACATTTCTGTCACATCCAAACAATCATGATCAACTTCCTCTTTCACTTCTTTACAGTATGAATCAGTCAACAAAGTCGCGGGATTCATCATGGTGCATCTTGTCACACTTACATTTTCAGCACCCAATATTACTCTTTCATACTTAGTCAGCAGACTAGGGGTCAAATGCTGAGTAGGAGTCCTTGTTAAAATGATCTCGACTGAATGTGGCACATACACCTTGATAGGATGTCCCATCACAATCGATTCACTCTGTTCCAGACTCACTCAAGTAGCAGCTACTGCATTTAAGCAGCCTGGTAATACCGCAGCTACTGGATCCTGAGTAGCAGAAAAGTATGCTACTGGATGTCAGACAATCCGTGTCTTTGTGTTAACACTGAAAGTGCACAACCTTCTCTTTCACAACAGAAGAAAGCAAACTCTTTCGTATAGTCTGGCATTCCCAATGCTAGTGCTTGACACAAACAACTTTTCAGATTTACAAATGCTTCTGCACTTTCATCATCCCATTCAATCGGATCCATCACATCCTTTCGTGTCAACCTTATCAAAGGTTTTGCAAGCAGTGAGAATCCACTAATCCATTGACGACAGTATCCAACCACTCCTAAAAACATTTGCACTTCTTTCTTGGTTTTAGGCAGACTCATTTGTCGAATCACTTTTATTCTTTCTGGTGTCACTTTTCTGAGTCCTCTTTCAATCTTGTGTCCTAAATATTGAACTTCTTGTCGGCGAAACTGTAATTTTTCTGGCGACACCTTGTGTCCACCCTCTGCTAAATGGTTTAGTAAAGCTACTGTGTCAATGACACAAGCTTCGCGTGTCTTTGATGCCACCAATAGGTCATCAATATACTGAACCAAGACCTAATTTCCTGGCATAACCAAAGTCTATAAACATTTTTTCAGGATCTGATTAAAAATCAGGGGACTCTTTGTGTACCCTTGAGGAACTCTTCACCATGCCAGAACACGGTCTCCGAACCGGAATGCAAATAAATATTGGCTATCCGGATGCAATGGAAATGAAAAGAATGCTAGGCACAAATCAATCACAGTGTACCAATGGGCATCCCATGGTATCTGATAAAGAATCACTGCTGGATTCGGTACACCTGGACAACAGGGTACTACTATTTTATTGATTTTCCTCAATTCTTGCACTCTTCTATATTTTCCACTAGGCTTTTTAAGTCCCATGATTGGTGAATTACAAGTACTGCTCAATATTTCTTTTAGACTACCTTGCTCAATCATTTGATCAATCACTGGGGCAACTCCTGATTTTACTTCAGGACTCATTGTGGTGTGTTTGGATATATCGCACCTTCTTTCACCACAATTTTGATTGGGTCTACCTTTGCCATTAGACCAATTTCCTTTCCTGTAAAATCCCACATATCTGACCTCACTGTGGTTCTCAATTCATCAGGCAAATCGCTTTCAGTAAGAAGTGAAAACATCTTATCCACTTCTGTTCCCTGTTTCACTAACATCATTTTGAAAGCGACATCTTCATCAGGTGTTTGGAAAGCAACACCATCAGGCGTACAGAAGATGGTACAGTTTATCTTACACAATAAGTCCCTACCTAACACACTCACTGGACTTGAATCACATACTACAAACCGATGCATGTCTCTGAAATAACCAATATTTACTTCTATTGGTTTTGTGACTGGGGTCCTTATTTGTTTATTTGAGACTCCTACCACTTGGATAGATTCTCCCGCGAGGGGTAGGTTTGGAATTTCTGCTGCTCTCACAGTAGAACAGGTAGCGCAAGTGTTGCAAAGTCATCCTGTGCCCTGGACAACCCCCAACGTTTTGCTGACTGATGCTGGTGGTAACTGACTAACCAGGCCCAGGGTCAGTGCTATGCTGAAAGAAACACATTAGAATACAGTTAAAACACCTACATACACTAGGGTACACAATGGTATGGTGGGGTACCCCTGTGATTGGCATGACCTACCCTATAAGCCCATAGTATATAATAGGGCAGGGGATTGAAACTACCCAAAAGTCTCCAGTAGCATGGGGCATGGCAGTTTAGAGGCCAGCAGCCTTTTTTCTGCACTTGCATGTGTGCACTGCTGAGGCCTGAGGTCAGTTTAAAATCAGCCCTGGGTGCCAGGACTGCTTTTGAAAGGTAAATTGTGCCCAAACTCAACTTTGATGTTTGGGACACTTAAAATAGATACCCTACAATGTTGTGGCATATTAGGGACCCCCAGGGTCTCCCCTAGGTATCTCAGGGGTGGGGGGGTCAGGTATATATAGGGTGCGCCCTTATAAAATAAGTTTTTATATGCCTGGGTAAAGTGAAATTTCACATTTCACTCCCCACATTGTGGTACAGTGCTACTCAAATTTGACTTTGATGCCAGGAGCACTGTGAAGGGAAAATCTTCAATCTTTTTACAGATTCAGAACCCCTAAAGTTTCCCCTAGTTGCACATGGGTTGGGGTTCCTGTAGATATTAGGCAAGTACTTATAAAATAGGTTTTTGTAAGTCCTGGTGCTGGAAAAATGGCCCAAGTCATTTTTCCCATTGCAAATCCCTTGTTACATAGGTTAACATTGCAGGAAGTTATTAAATAATAACTCCTCATATGAAGGCGGCAGAGCTACCGTAAAAAACACTTCCTAGAATGGTAGTGAAAAATCCAATAATATTATATTGTTGAATTTCTCCTAAAATGTACAGACAAGAAGTTATTAGACTTTGTTTGTGGATCCAAATTCAGCCTTCCAATGGTCTGCCCTGATTGGTCATAATTAAGTGGATTAGCCAGGCTGTCTTGAAGAGGTGCTAAAGAGCACCTGGGGTTAACCAGCTCTGCTGGGAGGGCAGTGTGCTGTTCCATAGGAATGCCAGGCCAGGCCAGGGGGAGGATTCGTAAACCATGGGCTTCACAGGCAGAGGGATGGCCACATTGTCAGTTTCTACTTTACACTTTTGACCTCTACCATACCCAGGTTTAGGGACGGTATGTTCCTGATTGTAGGGGGAAAGTCTATGGAAATAAGCCATCCTAGGGGGTGTGTTTAGCCAGCTCTTACCTCCTTGCTGGAAAATCAGCCATTATGGATTTGGAAGATTTGATGCACTCTGGGACACAATAATGCCACACTCTACAGGATGTGGTCATAACTTTGAGGAGTGACCCTGCTCCCATTGGTCAGAAGTGACCTCCTGCATGACCCAGAGCACTTGAAATAAGTATCTGAGAGGGGCAGAGCCCTCCAGATCTGCTGCTTGAAACTTACTGAAGCAAGAAGTGCCCTGCTGAGAAGCTTTGCTGTGCAAAGATTTCTAAGGCCTGACCTCTCAAAACTGCACCATCTGAAACTACAGCCCTGTGGATTATTTTGCTGAAAAAGAACTAACGAGTGGACTCCCTGAAGGCTACAGGTTGAAAGAGCTTAACTGGAACATAACCAACTAAATCTACACCTTGGAGACCCATCAGTGGATTTGTAAGGGTTTTGTACCAGTGGAATGTGGGAACTCATGTCCTCAACTTTCAACGACCATCTTGGAGCTGCCAGACCCTTGGAGTAAGTTTGAGACACTTTGAGGAACCTCTGGAAGAAAAGCTCCAGAAAAGTTTCTAAGTGTGAAGGTAGAGACTGAGACCGGGACCTGCCAGGAGTTCTATCTACTCAGGGCTCCATCGCACCTGGCCTGAAACTTTGACTTCACCATGGCCTATCCTGAGCAGGTATCACAATATGGTGCTATAATCTTCTAAGTGCCTTATTTTATTAAATCTTTGAAAAGTCATATCTCTGGTTTCCTACATTGGATTTTGTCGTTTTGGTGTCATTTTAAAGATGAAAATATTTCCTATTTTTATCAATTGGTGTTGTATTTTTATTATGTGTTGTGTCTTAATTATTTACTGAAATTGTGTTTTTAAATGCTTTACATACCTGTCTTTGAAGTTAAGCCTGTCTGCTCGCAGCCACGTTACCAAGGGTTGAGCACAGGAATAATTTTCTAAGACCTATGCTGAGTCCTATCATGTGTTAGTGGCCTTATTTCCAATGGCAGACCTACATTTGCCCCTACCAATAACCCACTTTCCAACATTTGGTGGCAGCGGTGGGATGAGGACTTGTGTTTAAAAAGTACACCTTTCAGCGAATGATTTAAGATTATAAGAATCCTCTAAATTGCCTTAGAACAACACTTTTGAGTTTGATTATTGGAATTTGGACTAAACTGTTTTTAATCCATTGTTTTGATTTTTCCAAATTTTTCTAAGTCCGGTGTGCCTAGGTTTTTGTGACCCAAAACTAGAGAACCATGGAGCTGGACCTGGCTAAACTGTCCCAGTTTAAGATGGCTGATCTTAGGGAACAGTGTAGGCTTAGGGGGCTGTATGCTGCCAAGAAGATGAGGAAGGCAAGGTTGCTTGAGTCCCTAATGGCCTGAGCCAGGGCAGCTGAGGAAAACCCCTGGGGGTAGGAGGATGTTCCCCCCCAACCTCACCCAGAGTGGGGTGAGGACGAGACCTCTTCCATTGTGACTACGGTTAGCCAGGTGAACCAAGGGGGTGGTGGGAGTGGGGAAGGGTCCCTGATGCAGGCACCACTACCGTCTCTTGCAGGGAGACAGCTCCAGGCTCAATTAGAGTTGATTACCTTGGAGAAGGAGAAATTGGAATTGGCTAGGAGAAAATGGGAGAGGGAGGAGGAGAAGAGGAATGGTGGCAGCGAAAGTGAAGAAGATGTTGAGATGTCCAGGGGTGGTAGATTTGAACCTAAACTTCCCAAGGGCAGAGTGCCCAAGTACACTGAGGGGGATGACATTGACAGGTGGCTAGCAGCTTTTGAGAGGGCCCTTAAAATGAGTAGGGTCCACTCTAGGTATTGGGATCCACTCCTGTGGGAGTTGATTCCAGTAGCTGGGAGGGATAGGCTCCTGACCCTGAAGGGAGAGGATGCAGAATCATACCAGCAGATGAAGGCATGCTTAGTCAACAGATTTGGTCTGACTCCGGAACAGTACAGGGTGAAGTTTAGAGGCACCCAGAAAATGAGTTCAAAGTCTTGGGTAGACTTTGTGGACATTTCAGTGAAGGCACTGGAAGGCTGGACTGTTGGTAACAAAGTTGACACATATGAGGGATTGTATAATTTGTTATTGAAGGAACATATTTTGACTCATTGTGCAGAAGAGAAGTTACGCCAGTATCTAGTGGACTCTAAGATGACAGACCCCAGAGAGTTGGGGGAATCAGCTGATGAGTGGGTGAGAACCCGGGTTTCCATTCAGCACCAGGGGGGTGACCAGGGGAAAGGAGGACAGGTCCCTTCCCAAGGGAAAGCCCAGGGAAATGAAGGTCAAAAACCTAAGGAGTCCTCCAAAGACCCACAAAAACCTGCACAAGGAGGGGGCACGAGCCAACCCAAATTCAAAGGGAGGGGGTTTCAGGGAAAGCCTGGTAGGTTCTTTGATCCCTCAAAGGTGGGTAAGAGATTTGACTATAACCAGCCAGGTCATAAGCAGGGAGATGCTGTCTGCACCAAGAAGCTCCCCCCTAAGGGGCCATCCACAGGGATTGCCAGTATCAGTGTAGGGGTAGAGAGTGGTGCCCCAGGGAGGGGTAGTCAGGTGGTGGAAGCAACCTTAGTTTTCCTGAGTGGGGTAAATATTGCCACCATTGCGCCTTACCTCCAAACATGGACAAGTACCGGCAGAGGCCTAAAGTGAATGGGACTGAGGCTGAGGCTATCAGAGACACTGGGGCTAGTGTAACTATGGTCCTGGATGAACTGGTGCCTCCAGAGAGGTTGTTACCTGGTCAGTTTCACCAGGTGACTTATGCAGAGAGCACTACCAAACTCCATCCTATGGCTGTGGTGGATTTGGAATGGGGAGATGTGAAAGGACCTATGAAGGTAGCTGTGTCAAAGGTGCTCCCAGTCCAGTGTTTACTGGGCAATGATCTTGAAGCCTCTGTGTGCTCAGAGGTGGAGAGAGAACTTCATATGAAAATATTGGAGCTCCCTGTGTGGGTATGTGCTGTGACTAGGTCACAGACTAGCCAGAAGGGAGGTGCTGGACACTTGAACCCTGGAACAAAGGGCCAAGCATCCAAGTACAAGGGTACTGGGCCTGGTGAGCCAGCCCAGGGAACTGCAGAGATGCAGGAATAATCTATCCCTGATGGGGAGGATCTGGCCTCTGAGAGGGACTCCATCCCTGCCAGAGCTGGCAGATTTGGCAGAACTGACAGGAGCAGGTGTACCCTCCAGAGAGGAGTTCAGTCAGGGACAGCGTAACTGTCCCACCCTTGAAAGCTTGAGGCAGATTGCTTCTAAGCAAGAGGAGGGAGATGACAGTGGGTTTCATAAACTCTACTGGGAAGATGGACTGCTTTATACTGAGGCCAGAAACTTCAAGGAGGGGGCCACCAGGAGGTTGGTGGTGCCCCAGAAGTACAGAGAGTTCATCCTGACTTTGGGTCATGATATCCCCTTGGCAGGACATTTGGGACGGACAAAGACATGGAACCGGTTGGTGAACCATTTCTACTGGCCCCATATGTCTGAAAAGGTAAAGGAGTTTTGCAGCTCCTGTGTCACCTGTCAGGCAAGTGGCAAGGCAGGGGAGGGGGGCAAGACAAAGGGTGTAGATGGTCATTGTTGATCCCCTAGACCCACCTACTGCATCAGGGAATAGGTATATCTTGGTGGTAGTTGACCATGCCATTAGATACCCTGTAGCCATTCCTCTTAGAACCATTGATGCTACTGCTGTGGCTAGAGCATTACTTGGTGTGTTCACCAGAGTGGGTTTTCCAAAAGAGGTGATGTCAGATAAGGGAACGAACTTCCTGTCCAGCTATCTGACTGCTATGTGGGATGAGTGTGGTGTCAACTACAAGTTCACCACCCACTATCACCCACAAGCAAATGGTCTTATTGAGAGATTCAACAAAATCCTGAAGGGCATGATAAATGGGATGTCAGAGAAACTCAGGAGGAGATGGGATGTTCTCCTCCCATGCTTACTGTTTGCCTACAAGGAGGTGCCACAGAAAGGGGTTGGTTTCAGTCCCTTTGAGTTGTTGTTTGGACACCCTGTGAGGGGGCCATTGAGCTTGCTAAGAAAGTCTTTAGAGAAGCCTCTTAAAGAAGCTAAGGACAATGTGCTTGATTGTGTGCTAGGCCTGAGGTCTAGAATGGCAGAGTACATGTACAAGACAAACAAGAAACTGGACGCCAGCCAGAAGCTCATGAAGCACTGGTATGAACAAAAGGCTACTATACCTGAGTATACTCCAGGACAATTGGTGTGGGTGTTGGAGCCTGTATCTCCAAGGGCCCTCCATGACAAGTGGAGTGGGCCCTATACAATCTTAGAAAAGAAGGGTGAGGTTGCCTATTTGGTTGACCTTGGCACCCCCAGGAACCCTCATAGGGTACTGTATGTGAATAGATTGAAACCCCACCACGACAGGGCAGACATGACCATGTTACTGGTCACTGATGAGGGTGTGGAGGAGGAAACTGAGCCTGTGCCCAACCTCCTCTCCACTAATGTACAAGATGGGTCAGTGGAGGGGGTTGTACTCTCTCCCAAATTGACAGACAAGCAGCACAGAGACTGTAAGCAAGTGCTGGAGCAGTTTGCTGGCCTGTTCTCTTTGTCCCCAGGCATCACTGAGTGGTGTGTGCACCACATTGACACTGGTGACAGCCTGCCTGTCACAAATAAACTGTACAGGTTGTCTGATCATGTCAGAGCCAGCATTAATGCCAAGGTTGCTAAAACGCTGGAACTGGGGGTAATTGAACCATCTGAGAGTCCATGGGCCAGTCCAGTGGTGCTGTTACCCTCTTAGGGGGGACCCAAGGAGTTAAGGTTCTGTGTGGACTACAGAGGATTGAATGCAGTCACAAAGACTGACGCTCACCCTATACCTAGAGCTGATGAGCTCATTGATAGGTTAGGGGTTGCTAAGTACCTGAGTACTTCAGGTTACTGGCAGATTGCCCTCACTGATGGAGCAAAGGAGAGGTCACCATTCGCCACACCAGAGGGATCTTATCAGTTCAAGGTAATGCCCTTTGGCTTAAAGAATGCACCTGCCACCTTCCAAAGGTTGGTGAACAGGGTCTTGTCTGGGTTGGAACAAATCCCTTGTTACATAGGTTAACATTGCAGGAAGTTATTAAATAATAACTCCTGATAGGAAGGAGATAGAGCTACCGTTCAAACACTTCCTAGAATGGTAGCGAAAAATCCAATAATATTATATTGTTGAATTTCTCCTAAAATGTACAGACAAGAAGTTATTAGACTTTCTTGTTTGCGGATCCAAATTCAGTCTTCAAGTTGTCTGCCCTGATTGGTCAGAGTTAAGTGGATTAGCCAGGCTGCCTTGAAGAGGTGATAAATAGCCCCTGGGGTTAACCAGCTCTGCTGGGAGGGCAGTGTGCTGTTCCATAGGAATGCCAGGCCAGGGGAGGAGTCGTAAACCATCGACTTCAAAGGCAGAGGGATGGCCACAGTGTCAGTTTCCACTTTACACTTTTGACACTCACCAGACCCAGGATTAGGGAAGGTATGTGCAGATGGTAGGGGGAGAGTCAATGGAAATAAGCCATCCTAGAGGGTGTGTTTAGTCAGCTCTGACCTCCTTGCTGGAAAATCTGCCATTATGGATTTGGAAGATTTGATGCACTCTGGGACAAAATAATGCCACACTCTACAAGATGTGGTCATAACTTTTAGGAGTTACCCTGCTCCCATTGGTCAGAAATGACCTCCTGCATGACCCAGAGCCCTCCAGATCTGCTGCTTGAAACTAACTGAAGCAAGACGTGCCCTGCTGAGAAGTTTTGCTGTGCAAAGATTTCTAAAGCCTGACCTCTGAAAACTGCACCATCTGAAACTACAGCCCTGTGGATTATTTTGCTGAAAAAGAACTAGAGAGTGGACTTCCTGAAAGCTACAGGTTAAAAGAGCTCTACTGGAACATCACCAACTAAATCTACACCTTGGAGTCCCATCAGTGGATTTGTAAGGGTTTTGTACCAGTGGATTGTGGGAACTGAAGTCCTCAACTTTCAAGGACCATCTTGGAGCTTCCAGACCCTTGGAGTAAGTTTGAGACACTTTGAGGACCCTCGGCAAGAAAAGCTCCAGAAAAGTTTCTAAGTGTGAAGGTAGAAACTGAGACTGGGACTTGCCGGGAGCTGTAGCACCTCAGGGCTCTATCGCGCCCAGCGTGAAACTTTGACTTTTCCCTGGTCTAATGTGAGCAGGTATCACAATATGGTGCTATAATCTTCTAAGTGCTACATTTAAGTAAATCTTTGAAAATTCATATTTCCTGTTCCCTGCATTGGATTTTGTCGTTTTGGTGTCATTTTAAAGATAAAAATATTTCCTACCTATATAAATTGGTGTTGTGTTTATATTATGTGTTGTGTCTTAATTATTTACTGAAATTGTGTTTTTAAATGCTTTACATACCTGTCTTTGAAGTTAAGCCTGTCTGCTCGTAGCCACATTACCAAGGGTTGAGCATAGGAATAATTTTCTAAGACCTATGCTGAGTCCTATCATGTGTTAGTGGCCTTATTTCCAGTGGCAGACCTACATTTGCCACTACCAACAACCCACTTTCCAACAGCCAGTATCTACTAGAAAAGTAATGTAATTTCCTTCAACCTTTCCATCAACAAATGGACCTGACTAATCTTCCGCCAAGGATGCACCAAGCACGCACTCTTCTTCCCCCTCAGGCACCGTCA
This sequence comes from Triturus cristatus, assembly GCF_964204655.1. NCBI lineage: Eukaryota > Metazoa > Chordata > Amphibia > Caudata > Salamandridae > Triturus > Triturus cristatus. The sequence goes on from NC_140585.1 coordinate 503,446,372, forward strand.
TTGGGACATTTCCAAATCATTCTCATTACTTTGCATCCAATATTGTTGAACCGTCTGTGTATTCTTACCACTTTCTCCACGAAATCCGGTGTTCGCACCTGAGCGTTCACATTGGTGGGCATAGTGGCTCGTGGCACCTGCAACTGAGGAGTAACTACCTGTTGTTGATTCACAACCACCTCATTCTGCATCTGAGGATTTAAAATGTGATTTACCCCATTATTCTGTTGAATATTTCTACACTCGTTCTTCCAATATCCAAGTTTTCCGCATCCATGACAAGGATATTTCTTTTTCGCTTCTTCTCTACTCATTCGTCCTTATTTCCATTCGACACTTGACTATTCTGATTCTGCCCATTCATCTGGTTATCATTTTGAGAACCAGAAGTTGCCTCTTGGTGTTCTGCTAACTTTACTTATGCCCACTGTTGAGGGGTGCATTAGACCCTCCTGTGGTGGTCAGGGGCCACACAAACACTGATTATCTAAAAATAATGAACACGGATGTGAAGCAAAGGTCTTACGTTGAGGTGGCCCTTTTATGTATCAAATCATTAACACAGCAGGGAATATATTCATCAATTCATTAGCTCCAGAAAGACTATTCAAAACTACAATTGTAATCAGCCAGAAATAGCAACACAAGAATACATGTTTACGACGCTCAAGTGCCCAGAAGGCAAACCCTTAAATGAGAAAATTAACCATGCAATAATTTACAATTTCAAAGTACATTTAAAGGCTATGAAAGGGTGAAATTTCATGGTCCTGGGGCACTGCACCAAGGCATCTTAATTTGAAGGGGTGCTGCAAAATTATGACAAAATAGACGTGGAAACGATAGAGAAAAATAGCTTTCTGATTTATATGAAAGAAGAACCCTTTTTAAAATTCAATAATGAGCCTGGGAGTCTTAGCACAGTCTTGGCATTTAAAGACACATTTCTGGAGTGAAGAACAAACTCATGCAATTCAAATATATTTTAAATCAATGGAAATACTTTAAAAATGCAAAATACACTTGACTGCAATGCTAGGAATGCACACGTTAGGTTAGGAGGACAACCATTATTGCTTTGCAATTGCAATACTGTTTTAGAATAAGGGCAATGCAGAGGAGAGAGAAAGAGACAATTTCAAAGTACAATAAGAAATTAGGGCATCAGCCAAAGATGCTTAGATAGAGGGCTGAAGGAGACCACACAGGCGTTAGCGACCCAAGGGGTCACTGCAGCTGGGTAGTCTGTCGAATGGACTAAGGAGCAGATCTTTCTACTCTTTCAATGATGAACTATTGACCACAAAATGACGACATTATCAGGTGCCTTGGACCTATAGGACATGACGCATTGTGGTCACTTCTGGGAAATATTTAAGAAAATAGAAGTGCCACTCACGCTACAAAAAGTTTTTCTGAAGGTCACAGGATGTTTGACCATGAATCATAATGAAATTGAACATCTATTGAACAGGATTTGCGTCACTTCAGGGAAACCTTTATAGGAAAGCGGAACATTAAGGAAGATATAGGTTGCATGTCTTAGCTACATTAAAGCTAGCAACAGATACAATAATATGAAAGATGACAGATGGCCGGTGGCCCCCACCATCAGGTATTGCGAGATGTCTCTTTTAGCTTGGGAAATTCCCTATTCTTGCAGTATTGCTATTCTTGCGGTAACTATGTGGGTGTAAGAGAAGAAGAGCACATCAAGGGAGCGGGGGCCCGGGGAAGCTGGGCCTCGCTGAGGAGATGTTGTGTGAGAGAGACACTTTGGGGCCTATTCATAGAAAGAGAACAGCTGGGACAGTTTGGTCAATTTAACAGATTCCTTTTTTGCTAGCTGGTGGGGGCTTATCAGGGTCTCATGCCTCAGGTGTGGGCAGCATTGGCCTAGGGTACTATGTGATAAAAAAATAGACACTGCTTCACCACACCATTTTCTCTTTTAACTTTGTGTGCTTTGCATCAATTTAATCACTACAATACTTCGCATATTTTAAAATATCATCAATCGGCTTGCTTTGCCAGCAAAGCATATGCTGCTGAATCATCTGACACATTTTTGACCTTAATCCATACACAAACCTATATGCAAAATGTCCCATATCTTTATCACCCATATTTTCAAATCCACTATACTGCTTAAACACCTGTAGCAACCTTTCATAGTGTGCATGCACTGACTCCTTTGGTTCTTGAGTTGTTCTATCTATTTTAACCCAATCTGTTTCTTTAGAGGGAATTTTCCCTTTCAAAAAGGTAGCCACTTGATTATATTTTTTCATCACATCCTCTGAAGGTGCACCTGTCTTTGCATCTCTAGGATACTCTTCAGTTGGCCAATCAACTGTAATTTTACGTTCTGTCCACAAATCAGTTGGTACCACTATGTCAAACAGGCCATCCAAATCTTTCAACAAAACCTTTGAAACCCTTACGAATCTCTCTACCTGCTTTTACCATTCAATTAGTTTTTCTCTCAATCTAGGGAAGTCATTCGTAAAGGACAAAATATCCTGTCTACTCCATGGGACATGAACATATCCACCACCAGGAACTTCTCCCATCGGACACATCCTTTCAACCTTTTCTACTTCTCTCAACGGGAATGTGGATGCTTCCTTTGTAGCTGCTTAATCCCTCTTTTTTGTCCATCTACTTCTCCATCGAGTTACATCTCCTCATTTCTTTAAAATGTGCATTAGTTCCATTATTTGCAATCTCCTTCCCGACACATTCAAACTCTCTAAATCCTCCTCAGTAAATTCTGATCTATAAGGTTTTTATAATATTTTAGATTTCTCTACATCTATTCCAAATTCTAAAGCTGCTTCCACTATCTTCTCATGAAGATTCTTTGTTCTCCGGGTTATACTTTTACACAAAAACAACAATTCTTCATCTCCATATGAACCTAATCTGTCTGGACTTATTGTACCAATAATCATTTCCTCCAAACCCACTGTCAACTTTCTTACATTTATAGTTTTTGGTTGTGGTTTCTTCTTTTCTAATCCTTTTGCCCATTCTTCTAGATCTTCAGGTGAAAATCCAGTATAATTTCCTATCACTGGGTTATCAGTGGTTACTTTCCTCCTTGTATCTATGGGTGAAATTCTTTTTGGGGTTTCGGTCACAGTCTCAAGATTTGGGAGATCTAATAATGAAACATCCTAATCACTCTCACTAGTTTGATCTTCTAACAACACTTTTCTCACACCATTCTGTGTAACTGTCAACATTTTGTGGTTTTGGTGCACCACGTTTGTCACCATACAATAGAATAACAGGACCAATAGTTACTGGTACTGTCAATGCTTCTGCATTCAAACCTAACTGATTTATTTTCTGAATTATCTCTTCTTTTGTTTTATTCAATGCATCCCTTTCCTTTTCTTGTGACGCTTGGATGACTGTTGCATCATATAGCACTTGTGGAACCAATGGTGTTACCATCATAGGGGCACTGGGAGTTGTATCTCTAGCACTTTCTTGATAAGGCGGAGGTCTTTTGACTAGAATATCTTCCAACAACTCATCATCAGATTTATCACACCCTATCCCTGTCACACCTATGTGTTTCGTTTTTTCCTTACATTTACTCTCTTCTTGATCCTCTATACTGGATATAAACCTTCCGTTACTACAGCCCTTCTCCATCTTTTCATTAAATCTTCTCGGGTGTGAAATAGGTATCTGGGTAAAAATCCTCTATTTATTCTTCTGCCTCCTCTGTATTTCTCTCGTTCAAATGCCTCAACTTCACATTCTTCCAAAGGCTCATACTGTGTTAACCTAGGATTTGGTTCTAACAAATTCATCCTGTTTCTCAAATTCTGAAGAATCCTTACATTAAATTTACCATGTTCTGGAAAAGCTGAAACACCATCATCTTTCGTATACTCCACCCAATTTTCCAACCATACACACGTATGATATCCACTTTCCATCATCATATAGGAAGCTGGCGTATTAAGAGGTGGCATAAGAATTCCCTCCCCAGTTACTATGCGCTTGTCCTTCCTAAAGAAAATCTTGATCTTATTAATCAACTTCATTCTCACGTTCTTGTGACTTGTAACTTGATAAAATCCCAAAACTCTTCCGTGTTTTCACGAATCCTGTTAGCTAACACTCATCCTATACCAGCGCGACTCACACCAACAGTCCAATCAGGTCTCAATACGTTTCTTTTTCCACAACCAATACTAGCACAGTTCTTGTCTACTGACCAATCAAGGCTTACAACACACCCACTCCTCTGACCAATGCCAGTGTGGTTATTTGTGATGTCAGTATTGCTCCTACTACTGACCCTCCCTTTAGAATCTGGACCTTTCACACGCCCGCTGTTTCAACCAATACCAGCGCGGCTCTCTGTGACGTCAGTATGACTCCTGCTACTGACCCTCGCTTTACAAGGTAATACGAAAATGTATTTTCCTACCTTTTCTTTATAAATTTCTGTTGGTAACAACGTAAAAACAGCACTACTCTGTCTGTTCTGCTAAACCAAAAATAGTTTCTTCACTCGCTTCAAAGAGAAAATTCTTCCTTTCACTATGAGTAAAAACCACTATGTACCCCTCACTTAAGCTCTGGGAGGACCTGTTACTCCTCTAGGGATACTCCTTCTTTGGGTAAGGCCAAAGTTTCACAGGCGGGCCCTTTGCTGTCACTCACACTCTACGGTTATACAATATAATCCCTAATATAACACCTACAGCCCTGCGTAGCTTTTAGGTATTATGACAACAGACGAGTAACCTTCTGCTTTGTGATTTCCTTACCACACTCTTCTAAATTCCGTTCCCAGGATTCCCAGGTATCTCTGTACCTGTACTTCCAGACAACATAGAGCACAAAACTAACTCTTGGTGTTAAACATATAGTTAATATTCAGAAATCAATATTCAATAATTAATAATCACCAAACTAATCAATAATAACCATAGCTCTGCTACCAGAAAAGCGGATCCAGTAAAAGGCCATGGATGAACACATCACAATCAAATGAAAAATTCAATGGGCCCATATACACATTCAAGTTTCCTGGCTGTTTCGCTGGGGGTCAAGTTTTGTAATTCACTTTGATCTTGATTAGTTAATTCACTGGAGATTCAGTTTACTCCTGAAAATGTTGATTTCAATGTCTAACTAATCTTCACAGATCAGCACTCTTCCTTTGGTCAATGGACCATTAGTTGAGTAGTTGATGGTGATATGAACAATCAACTAATTAACTTACGGATCTTAGTGAAATAACCACAGACTCTGCGTAAGATTCAATAAAGTTTATCTACATCTCAGTCATAAATGAACGCTCATTAATACAAATTCACAGTTTAAACACCATAAAATGTTTATGGGAGAGAAAAATTAATTTAGCAATATACATTCAATTCACAGACTCATTCAACAAATCGATGCATTAAGAGTGGATAGATGAAGAGACAAAAGGCATAATAAATCATACATTTGCAAAGGGATGCAAATTTGAGACAGAATAATAATTACCCAATGGTGATAACGGAAAACCAACTCTCTGGCCAAAAGGGCTGGTGGAGGTCTCTAAGAATCAAAAGACAAAGACTATAGGACAGGCTCAGGACAGGATAATACTTACTAAACTTCTCTACAGACCCGACACAACGGGCGCATCCCTCACACTCTCTCCCTCCTCAATATTCTTCTGGAATATTCAAGTGTCTTTCAGAGGTGAATCTTCCCAGTCTGTTCTCTTCTTCCTCAGCAGCAGCAGTTCTTGCATCTCTCTCTGTCTGCTAAGTTGAACTCTCTAACACGCCTGACAACTCTTACATTTTAAGTCACTCCAGTTATAGTCTTCATTTTCGCATGTCCCACCCTCAAAAGTTACAAATCTTGATAACATACGAACTCTGATTGGGCAGGGACAGGGGAGTTGTCATCACCTCACGCTGACATGTTTAATTTCTTAATAAACTCTTTTGTCTAACAAACCCTTCCCCATTCATTATTCTGTCTCATTTCCTTTCCCATATATTTAATGTTGCAAATCAGACACATCGTGTATGCTGTTTCACAGTCAAGAAGAGGTTTCACACAGCTGTTATCCCTGACTCTTGGCAGTCTGTCAGCGACACGGTCAGCGGGTCACATGAGGATTCCACTGCGCAGGCTTAACTTGCCTCCATTTTCGTCGCCATCTTTTTCTCTTGCATGTAACCACAGGCCCAAACGTACACTATTAATAAAGGAATCATAAACAGATGTTCATTTCTCAAATATGTGATTTTCACTGTTCAACACCCACTTCTACTCTATTCCATGTTATTTTCTCTTTCGTTAAGCAAAAGCATTAGCAGCAACAGCTCTCTTTAAATTCAGGCAAGCATATGCCAGGCATGTGGTGCCTCAAGACCTAGGAGGGTCATTAGTATGGCGGGCGGACTTTTTCCACCCGCCATACCCCTGGGAAACGGGACCGCCCACAATGCTTGCGGCAGTCCCGCACCTACAATTAGATGGCGGGCGCATCCCGCATTTGTAACACTTTTGAAAGCACCGCCCACCGCAATGCCACAAAAGCAAGTTGTGCCTTTCAAAGCACAATGTGAAAGGCACCGTGCGGTGCCTGTCACCTTGTACATTGAAATGCTATGTACACCCCCCACCCACCCAGAATCCCTGGGGGCCCGCTACTGCCCACCAATGTTGAAGACCGCATGCCGGTATGTCCCCGCCTGCATTCTAACATGGATGGCAGTGTCTACCAGCCACCGCCACCATATTAACAGCTTTTCTGCCCGGTAGGCAATCGGGCGGATTGCCTACCGGCAGAAAACCGGCGGACGGTCTTTCCGTCCGTCGGGGTCCCCCCCCGCCATAGTAATATGGCGGGGGGAGAATGGCATGCGGGCGGGAAAGAATGTCGGGAGGATCGCCACCGCCATGTGGGCGGAGGAGATCCGCCCGCCATTCTAATGGGCCTCCTAATGTTAGTAATTTCTGCGCATGCGTGTGAGTTTTCCCTCTCAAAACGGGTTAGTCACGATACTATCTATGTAGTTCTAATTCGCAGATGCGCAAAGCGTTTACCAGTTTAAAGCGGGTTTTAGTCGCGTTGCATTCTATTTTCATTAATTAAGCAAGCGTAAAGCTCTTTTCCCTATATGTAAATGTTGTGCGTTTATATTAATTTTGTTTTCTCTACTATTTCTAACAATTAGTACTGCTAATGAGGGATTTCTCCGAGCAAGTTTCGTTTTCTTGAATCCTTGCTCCATCATACATGCCTTAAGGAAGTGTAGTGGGTGTGTTTCTCGAAAGCCCAATTCTCATTTGCAAACGCGGGTATGCTTTTGTGTCATTAAGTCATTCTTTGGCTTTTACTAGGTGGAAAGCACAATAATATGACACAATGCCTATGACACTTATCCCTCCGCCATCATAAAGAGATTTGTAAAATTTCTCCACAGCAATCCTTTGGTTTTTCTCTCCCAATAAGGAATTCCAAGCTATCAAGTTGAGATGAGCAGTGGCGTAGCTTGTAAGCTACCAATGTCGGACGTGTGAGCCGGGCCCTCTGCACCCGCCCACATCCAATCCTGAAAATTACCAGTCCCACCTGCTTGATATACTGCAGGGTGGGTGGCGCCTCCAGGGGGACAGCCCGCAGGATACAATCCCGCTGTACGAAAGCCCGGAAAGAGCTCATAAGATCATAGCTGAGAAGATGGGCTCTGCGAAGGGCCGGGCTCCGAGGTGGTGGTTCTGGCCGGTTGAGCATAGAACAGAAAAGGAGAAACCGGAGCCTACTCGGAGACAGAGGGCAACCGAGAACCGTGAGGTCCACTGAAAAAAAACGAGGAAGGAGTGGTCCAGCATTGGGGGCAAAATCCAAACCTGACACCTGTGAGTACAGCCGAGCCGAGACCGAGATTGCAGGGAGGAGCTCAGAATCTGGCTGTGGGGGTGCCGGTGGTTTATCCCCTGCACCTGCAAATATTTGATTGCGCCATGAGCGAGTGCCCGACCCTTTAGACTGCGGATGATTGCTGGTGAGGCCAGAAGGCAAGTGAGATGGTGGCTGGCCTAGCAAAGGCCTGGGCACATAATGAAGAGGAATAGACACGGGTGAGTGGCCCTGAACTGATACAGTTGGCCTTGCTCTGAAGTGGGACTGCACATTGCCCCCACACACGAATCCTGCATGCACAGTTAGGAACCCGTGCCTGTGCGGGTGATTTGGCCCCTCAGAATCACCATAAGTCCCCCGCTCTGGAGCTGTGCTACGTTTTCTGGTGACCTGTCAGGCCAGGGTGCAAGGGGTACGGTGTAGAGCGCCTGAAATCTGGGTAGCACCTGCTGGACCCCACTTAATCATCCCTGGCTGGTGTACAGCGCTGAGGTTGTGGGACTTGCCTGGCCGTGGACAGTGCAATGAAGATACCTACCTTGGCAAGATGGGAAAGGCCAAGGCGAAGACGGCGAGAGTGCCCTCGGACCACGGAGAGGACGCCGATGAGCAACAACAGGTGCCACCAGGATTGACTGTCCTAGTAGGCCTGGTGCAACAACAACTGAACAGAATTCTTTAAACTGTTGCAGATACCAAGGCCACCCTCCACCAGGACATTAGTACTGTGCCAGTAGGCCAGGGGCTGTTCAGAGCTGAGCACCACAAACTGGTAGAAAGGGTGAAAACTGCAGAAGCCTCAATCAAAGAACTTACTCTGCACAATCGGCACTGACACACTAAGTCACTGACCTTACTGACCAGGTCCGCAGGTTGGAACGCAAGGCTGAATTTGGAATACCAGAAGAGTCAGAGGGTGGAGATATAATCACCTTTGTAGAACCTTGGCTATGCAACACAGTGGCACAAACTGGTCTCTCGACGTTCGACACACTCGTAAGGGTACACAGGGTCCCAGTTAGCACTCCTGCACCAGACCGCTCACCATGACCTATGATGGCAAGACTCCTTCATTATAAATATAAAGATGCCCTCTTACAAAAAGCAGGCTCATATGGTCCATTTGTTTTAGACAATAGTAAGGTTTCTACTTCCCGACTACACTGCAGAAGTGCAAAGGCGAAGGGCCTCATTCCTTGAAGTCAACAGAGCCCTACATGAAGAGAATTCTACAATACTTCTTAATGTCCCCTGCCAGTCTCCCCATAATGCTCGAAGGGAAGGCACACTTCTGCGGTGACCCTGAGGCAGCCTGGGAGTGGCTCGAATCTCACAAAACTGGGGGATCACCCTGAAAAACGGATACTGCCTCTGAGACCCGCGGTTCAGGAAGTCCAAACGGAGACCATCTAAAAAACCAAGTTCCTCCTAGACCGAAAAGGAGAGAGCTGCAGCATTACAGGCAGGAGCCCACATCATGAAAGAAAGAGAACCACTTTATCCTAACCTGGTTCCCGTTCAGCTAAGGGGACCAGAGACATAGACTCGGATGCCTCTTGTGCTGATAATGCCACACTGTCTTGGATCACCCCAAGAACGGCAGACGATTTTGCAACCTCTTACTCCGCAAATGCCAGGGTAGTGTTTTTGGATACGGGCCGGAGTACCATTCGGACCCCTGCACACACTGATAGATAAAGAGGGTAGATATGTACTAATGCAGGGTAAACTGTTTGGGCATGATGTTATATTATGCAGCATCTACACACCTAATCAGGACCAGGTGTCCTTCCGCCGGGACCTCTCCTCCCCTATGGTCGAGATGTCAGTGACAGTCATGCTCTTGGGGGGCGATTTAACTGTGTTGCTGATAGTGCACTAAGTTGCTCCCATCCCTCGTTGCCAGGTGCCCAGGCTCCATGCATGACAGCAGGGTTCCGAGACTGGGAGAGACACAGTGGGCTAGTCTACATTTGGAGAAAGCAACACATGGGTGACAGAGACTACTTGTAATATTCTCCCATACATTGATTGCACACGAGGCTAGACTCCTTCTTTTGCACCTTCGGCCTGGGCAGCTCTGTCACCCACATGGAATACTTAGGGCATACACTCTCAGATCTTAGCCCCCTGCTGTTGACCTTCAAACATGTTGGGGAACGACCGCGGATCCCACTAAGGCATCCTAATACATTGATGCTGGAAGACTCTTGTTTTAAGGAAACCACGGGTGCTGCAATAGATACCTATTTTTCTAATAATACACTAATGGTATCCACAGCGCTCGTGGAATGGGAGGTGTTCAAAGTAGTGATAAGGGGACACTGCCTGGGACCATTGATAGGGGCACAAAGAGAGATGCACTAGGAATTAGAGGACCTGGATAATAGATTTAATGTGCTGGATAATGTGCAGGGAACTAGTCCAGGTGCGCAAGACACTTTACGAGAAGCACAACCACTTTACCACCAGACACCCAAAAGACTGCGATGTCATGACTATAAGGGGAATCTTAATAAAGTGAAAGAGGAGGAGGGGAGGCCTGGTAGATTGTTGGTGTGGTTAATTAGACCAGAGACCCGGGTATCCCCGATCACACATGTCCGGACTGGCACAGGGGACTCTGTCCATGTCCCTGAGGCGATTTATAACCTCTTTCGGGAATATTATGTAGCCCTCTACAGGTCACACCTGCCAACCTCACCAGAAGAACAGAAAGAATTCCTGACAGCATTAGGGCTTTGAGTGCTGGATCAGCGGGAGGGGTGCTGGGGGGCCCCTGTGACGATACAAGAGATTCGGGGTGCCATGGGTAGTATGGCTACCGGGAATACCCCAGGTCCTGATGGCCTCCCTGCAGAATGTTATTTAGTATATGCCTCACGACTGGCTTCCCGCTTAGAAACCCTATACTCAGAATCTCTGAGGCTCGGACAACTCCCGGAATCTACACAGGATGCATTAGTGATTCTACTCCTAAAGAAGACCACTGCAGAACTCAGAGAGGGTCGGTTGAAATGGGTGACAATGCTCTATGAAAAACCTATGGCACGTGTCAAGACAGGAAAAACGGTATCCACACAATATGGTATCTTCCACGGCACACAACATGGTTGCCAACTGTCACACCTCCTGTTTGCCCTAGCGTTCGAGCCCCTGGTGCCACTGTTCAGACAGGTAGGTGAGGGGATAGGCCTAACTGTGGGGGGGGGGGGGGCAGACCCACATTATATTCCTATATGCAGACAACCTCTTGATCTATATTAGTGAGGCGGTGGTGGGCTCTGCAACAGCGCTGGACCTGCTGGGACAGTTTGAGCACCTATCAGGACTGAAAATTAACAGGAGTAAGACCTATTTATTCCCTGCAACAGTGGAACTGCCCCACCCCCTGGATCTCCCTGTAGACCTCAACTGGCCCTCTCCACCTTTAGATACCTGGGGTTTCATAACTTCCACTCCTTAGATGACCTACACGAGGAAAATCTCGGATGGGCTCTCAGATCGCTTCGGTCATGCACCTCCCTATCTAAAATTGTTATACTGCCATGCCTGCTATACTTTTTCATTAATCTTCCAACCACCATACCTTCCACATGGTTTAGACAGTTGGACACACTGTTGCAGGACCTCATGTAGGAGAAGGTTAGAAGGAAGGCAGGCTTAGCAACACTGCGGTGCCCAGTGACCGAGGGTGGCTTGGGGGTGCCGAACTTCGAGCTATATTTCTGGCCTCCCAACTACAGTGTTTAGCGCAGTGGCTGGAGGGAATGGGCCTGCAGGGGACAGACAGGACAAATTCTGGAACCCGCACAGATTTGCTTTTGGTCAAAATGCTTGTTACAGCGGTGGTCATCCCCCAACAATCCCTGTTACTGACCACAGCACTACAATGCTGGAAACGCTGTATGGTTAAAGTGCCTCTGGTTGGCCTACCACATGGTAACCCCAAGACGACGTTCACTATTGAACAAATGAAAGCCTGGACCGACATGGGGCTGGAAACAGTGGGAGACTGCTAACAGCAATCTGCCCTGACCCCCTTTGAAGAATTAGTTGAGAATTTCGGCCTTCAAACTGGTCAATTTCTGATATATGAAGCTGTGGTGCGGACATTCAGGGAGATATGGGGCGGGTGCCAGGAAGAACCCACAATGCATGCAGTTTTGCACTCTACACTCACTCTTGAGGCTGCAAGGCACCAAATAAAATGGTTTTACGCCTCGCTGTTGGAGATGTCTCGCACTCCCTTATTAAAACTCAGTGAATGTTGGGAGTCTATTCTAGATAAGGAACTCCCAGACCCAGAATGGGGTAGGGTCATTTCTTATCCCTAAAAGGTCTCCTGCAATACTAGTCTAAAATACATGCAGTTTAATTATATACAAATGACCTACATGACACCTCACAGGTTCAGGATTGCCTACAGAAGCGAAGTACGTAATTGCTAGCGATGTAATCACAATGACACAGATTTCATACACATGACCTGGGGTTGTCCCATGCTGTGAGAGTTCTGGGAAGAGGTACTGGAATTTATAGGGGCAGCGGTGGGGCGTACATTAGAACCCACAATTGAGGTCTGCCTGTTGGGGCTCTCACCCCGGCCACCTAAACGTAAGATGGGAATTAGATTTTTGGATCTTGCCTTGGTCTTAGCTAAGAGGACAATAGCAATGGCCTAGGAAAGTGTAACTGGACCTATGGTTGAGGCATGGAAACGAGATGTAATGTACTGGGCTTGAGCGGGGGAAATAGTCCTGGCTAGAGAAGAAATGAGGGGGCTAAGGCAACACCCCATTCCAAGGCTCTGGAGACAGGTCCTGGAGGACTGGGAAAACCCGGAATGTGACAGGGGTGAAGGAGTAAGGAGTGGTGAAAGCACCAAATCTGATGGAGAACATAACCAGGCAGAGGTGTGGTACCTAAAAGGAATAATGCCGCAGCTAGGGACTAAGGAACTAATTGGTGAATATCGTGATACCACACGAGCAGCTAGTCAGCTGACAGGTACAGAATAGCTACCATATTAGCTAGAAGCCAAATAATAGTGGAGGCCTACTGTTCACCCTCCCTCCATGCACAGCGCCACACTTCCCAGTCCCCTATGTATACCCATATACCGCTATTGAGTAGATTGGACCTTCCCTTGCATTTGTTTTCACTGTTTTACATAATCTGAGTGATTTTCCTCCTCTGCAGGCCCCTTTTTAGGTCTCGCCTAGGCAGCGCGCATGCGCTGCCCTAGGAGATGACCTTTAGAAATCGATCTGCTCTTTTTCCCCACACTTGTACTGGCCTCCACCTTGCAGGAGCAAATGGGCCTTCCCTTGCATTTGTTTTCACTGTTTTACATAATCTGAGTGATTTTCCTCCTCTGCAGGCCCCCTTTTTAGGTCTCGCCTAGGCAGCGCCCATGCGCTGTTCTAGGAGATGACCTTTAGAAACCGATCTGCTCCTTTCCCCCACACTCGTGCTTGTGTTGGCCTCCACCTGGCAGGAGCGAGCAGCGGCACCGCTGCTCGCTCCCGCAAGGCAAAGGCCAGCACAAGCACAAGTGCTTCTGTTTATAATTAGGGACATGAGAGCACTTGCTATACCATGCGCCCCATTCCACGCTTTACCTTGCATTCGCTGTTCGTTCTTAAACTTCTCACGAATTGTACTAACTTGTCATCGGGCCGCGCAGTCAGTGCTTGCTTTCATTATTTATTTTCTTTGCTCCTCGCACGCCTGCATAAAAGACTACCTTTAGACACATTCTGTAGTGACTAGTTATGCCTTCTTAAAAAACACATTTGGACTTGGAAACAAAAACCCTGTATTATAGAAATTGCAGCACAGGTGCACTATGGGTATGGAAATTAAAAATTACACCAAAAATATTCGAGAAATATAATGGTCATGAAACCCTCCCTTGGGTATCTCATGATGGAGCGAGGGCACTGTTAGGGACAACTGCTTCTAGTAGGAAACAGCTCAGGGAGCTCGTCCACAGGGACCCCTAGTAACAGCATAAGGTACTGCACCATTTCCTTACTTGTGCTTCCTGTTCCTCGCACGCTCTACGGGCAACGTGGAGGTTTCTTCAGATATCAGCGCTGCATACAAGTCAACTACCATTCATCACATTTTGTAGTGACTAGTTATGTTAATGCAGCATGGAAATCTATATTTGAAGATAACCTTCTTTGCCCTGTGCACTGCCGAAGCAAGCACAAACCTAATGATGTACGAGTCTAAATTTTGCAAAATTACTTACTAAGGGTGGCCATCTCATACTAGAGATCTGTGGGTATTACGTTTGTGGTAGCTTGTTTTCAACATTAGTTACGCCTTCTTCTTACAAAACATTTAGATGTGGAAAGAAAACCTGCATTACAGCAATTGCAGCGGAGGTGCACTATGGGTATGCATATTAAAAAAATATGACACCCTCGCCCCAGGCTGGTTGTACAGTACTGCTGGCAAAACACATGGACCTAGAGAAATATCAATCAAGAAGCTTGAACTTCACTGTAATTTGAAATTCAAACCCCTGATTCCCTTAACAGCAATCCTAATTTGGCATTCCTAACAGCCACAAATATTCGGGAAATATAATGGGCATGAAACCCTGCCTTGGGTATCTCATGACGAAGCGAGGGCACTGTTAAGGACAGCTGCTTCTAGCAGGAAACAACTCGGGGAGCTCGTCACTTCCTTCCTCTAATAGGAACCAGCAAGGCAATTGGAGGTCCTAATGCTCTGTGTCTTGCATAGTTTACGGATTGTGCATACATTTTATCTCACAAACTGTCTTGCAAATACCAAGTTTACTACCGTTAGGTTAAGATTTTTATCGAGCCACCTTCAACCTCAATGAAAAGATTTTTAAAGTTGCAACAAGCATGTGCCCCCTCGGAGAACTCACAATGGGAAAATAGACTCGTACAACATTAGGTTTGTGCTTGCTTCGGCTGTGCACAGGGCAAAGAAGGTTATCTTAAAATATAGAGTTCCACGCTGCATTAACATGACAAGTCACTACAGAATGTGATGAATGTGTCTTGCATAGTTTACGGATTGTGCATACATTTTATCTCACAAACTGTCTTGCAAATTTTTTTATTTTTTTTTATAGGGTCTTTCAGTTGTACATAATGTCTTCTTGGGTATATATAAGGTAAGAAAAATGCTTACAACATGTTTTTATTATAAATTTTCAACATGCAGCCACTCTGCTCTATAACCTAGTTTAAAGACTTTGGCAAAACCATTCACTCTGGCTAAACACTTATAAGGTCCCAAAGGCGAGACCTATTGGCTATGCCAATGCTTGTTATATATAGTAGTATACCATTTATGCTGTTACCATGATTGCTAGAAATCAGAATACGGTACAGTCAAAAGAAAAAAAGTATGCGTAAACCTGTATATGATACTGTTATGCTGTGTGTTACAATGAGATATGTGTAATGTATGCGTCAGAACTCCTGATTGAAGATACATTCAATGGCAATAAAAATATGTTTGAAAAAAGAAATCAAAGTAAGATGAGCAAGAAGCTTATTTGGAATTTGAGAGGGGCAGCTTTGAAACTAGAATAACAAACAAGGAACGGGTATCATTTTAAAGATTACAGCTCTGCCTATTAAAACTGCCTAAAGAGTCAGTCTGTAAACTTACATGGGGGGAGATGGGGGTGGGAGTTTCTCCTTTGTGACATGTACACCTAGACACCTGAATCCCTCTCTTGCTATCATCAAATATGAGGCTGTGTAAGATGGAATGTCTGGAGAGACCCAGCACACTGAGAAAATTACGAGCACCTTGAAGAGAGCATAGCCTGTAAGACCTCAGTTCATCTCGTCCTTTCTTTTTAGGTCATGCGTACCAGAAAGAGAAGCTGTCTGGTCGCAAAATACCTATTGTCACCTTATCAATAATTTACAGTGGGATTAAGGTCCACTGATTGCCTACTGTAACAATGTGCTTATTTCACTGCATGCATTTCTCTGCATTACTTAGGCCTGTCTCCATGTATTCATTTGAGTGGCACCATGGTGATAGAACCTTGTGCTAGATGTGAGAGTCAGTTGCATCTGGCTCAAGCTCCTGGATGGATGAGACCTTTTTCTCCTTAGAATAAACTTTCTTCAATTTGATCCTGAGTCTTCCTTGAGCCTCAATTACTTGATTTTACACTGGGGACGAGTGAAGGAAACCTACCCTGCGTACGTACCCACGTCTGGGGGAGAAAGATAACGGTCTCAACATCTTTTGAAAAAAGAAGAAAGTGATTCATCTTCAAGATCACCTTTAAAGAACAGCTATCCTTGGTGTTTCTATGTACCACGTGAGTTACTACATAAACTTTTCTTGGGAGACATAAGAGCATTTGCCGCATGTATCACCATTATTTATTTATACAATTCTGAGTTGGGAGGCTTTGATGCAGGCTCCACTAAGTTACTCCTCTCTTTCTTGTTGGGAGCAATCGCCGCATTCCTCACCTTTTAACACCAGGGGTTGGGAGGTTCGTTGCAGGCTCGCGAATAAGGAGTTAACTGTTTCCCTTTCTCGCCATTTGTGACTCAGGGGTGCAAAACCACTCACAAGTAAGGAGTTAGCTGTTTTCCTTGCACTTTGACTAGCAACGCATGATTGCGAACTGTGTCACTGCAGAGTTTCGTCTTTCGAGTGTGCGGAATCTCCCCTGCTTCTACTTTTAAATTACAGCGCTCATGCTGGTGATTTCCAGAGTGCGGAGTCTGCTCTGCTTCTACTTTTAAATTACAGCGCACAGGCTGGAGATTTTTTTTTTGAGTGTCTGTGATTTCTCTATTCTAAGGTTACTAGTGCCTTAAGACAATCCTTGTTTTTGTGTACTTTATACTAGTCCATGTTGTTGGAAAGTTGAACTCACAGCACAACGTAAAACATCTACTGCTCTTTACTTTTAAACATTAGTGCTGCGGTTTTTTAAAAATTCCAGCGTTGCCAACACCACATGTTTTGACTCAAACGCACTTGCCAGGCATTGTGATCGTTGCTGTTCTTGGCTCGTGAGATTTCCACTGCTTCGAACGTCTAGATTGCGCCTCGGGTGAGCTGCTTCTTCTATTCCTGACATCACAACGTCACGTTAAGCTTTACGTGGCGTACGCGAAGTGACGGCCATTTTGATTCTGTATATGCCTGGACATCGGGATTTTCTCTCATGGACCGGAACATTACAGATTTATTCAAGCCATTAGAGAGTTACCAACAACCGGTAACCAACTTATTTTATTTTTCTCATTGACTGGCATTATTCGTGCAGCATAATCGACTATGTTCTGAACAGTGAATTTAAATATTTTTATCGCTGTGCTGCCGGTTCTTGTTTGGCTTATCTCTAACTTTTATTTCTTTTTCAGGTCTATTATTTTACTGATACATTTTTTCACCGCTATTCATTAGTACTAGTGATTTCACTTCAGAATTTTGCATTCAAATGTGTGTTTGATTGTACTATTTCTTGCATATGCCTGACTGTGATCAATCTCTGCTTCATGTACACTTTCATGTTCATTAAGCATGATAATACTGGGAATTTCATATAGAGTGGTGTACTCATATATACCTTGCCTGATTTGACCATCCTTTTATGTTTTAGCTTTAGTTTTATCTTGTCAGGTGTACACAGCCATGCAAAATGTAACTACTCCACCATTTTTCCTGTCGTCACCTGGTGATCCACCCATCAGGTGGCAGAAATGGAAATACGTATTTGAAAGGTACTTCAAGGTGTGTGGAACTAACCTTAGTGCAGAAAGGAGAACGGCTCTTCTTCTGCATTGTCTTGGCTCGGAAGGGCAAGAAGTTTTTGATCACCTACCTGCGATTGTTGACCCTAATTTGAATGAGTATGAAATGTGTATTTTGAAACTAGATAGGCATTACTTGCCCAAGGTAAGCATGATCAGGGAACGCTGCCATTTTGGTCGCACAACACAAAATGATGGTGAATCTGTAGAGAACTACATAATTGCCTTAAGGAAGTTAGGGTCCTCGTGTAAGTTTGGAGCTTTGTTGGAAGAGAGAATAAGAGATCAATTTATGTTTGGTTGCAATGTCCAGAAAGTTAGGGATGATATTTGGCAAAAAGATGATCCCTCGTTAGAAGAAGTGATAACCATTGCCATACAAATAGAACATTCACAAAAATGCGTAGACATCATTACCAAACATGAAACAAAGAATGATGTTGTACATGAGGTAAACTTTCATGTATTTGCATAGCAATGGTTTTCAATGTTGTTTCTTCTTGTTTTCATTTTTTCCAGCCGCCCCTGAAGAAGGGATGTGAATCATCCCGAAATGCATTGGGCTCGTTTTTGATTTTCTTCAGAATTGACGATACAATTTACTGCTCTAGTGCAGTTTACCGTTGTTTGTATGATTTTGTTTCAATTGCTTCACTGTTTGTAGATCGAACAGTTACTGTGTTTTTCATTTTTTCAATACAATGAGTTAGCAATAAATTATGTGTTGATTGTTTATTAAATCACAGTTCAAAACATACTTATACTTCACGATAACTTTGCCTAGTTGTTCAAGATCACTGCAATTGTTTCTTTCCTCCGCAGTGCACTCAGTACACTGGTGACTGTTCACCAGCAACATTGCAGTACATGAGGTAAAGACATCCTCAAAAGAAAAGCATGTTAAAAAAGGGTAAATTGTTAAGACAGAAATAAGCGTGTCTCGCAATTTTCAAAAAACAAGTTTCCAACCTAAGTGTTTGTAATGAAAGGTCTCAGATCTCCCCTGGACCAAGGTATGTACCGTCACTTTCCCAGGGAGAGAATATCAGTTCCAAACTTATGGAATATAACATATACACAGTACTTCCTAAGGTGGGCAAACTTTCAACACTCCCCCAAAGGCAAGGCAAGAAAACAATATCACATGAGACTCCTCTAGACCAAGGTAACACACACAACACTTCTCTAGAGCGAGACATACTTTGCACATCACTTGCCATGAGTAGAACAACTTCCTATAACACAATTACCTGCTAGAAGGGAATCCACCCATCCTTTTACAACAGAATACTTGGCCAAGAAGAGTCCACACCTTCTGCTACAAGGAAAAGACGAATTGCTATATCTGGGATATATTTATTAGTAAATAGCACCACACGGTAAGCCAAATGTGCCTATCATAGCAGACTCTAACATATCAATAGTATGATTGAAACACAATCAAGGCAAACATATATGTAGAAATATATATTTGTATATAAATGTATGGAACCTGAAAATAAAGTTATAGTAAGCAAGAACAGTAGGAAAACTAGAAATTAGTGGAACACCTCACTAACTGTCTGTCCTTCCCGTTTCCACTTCGCCAAAGGGGAGTCCGGTTCTTCGGCCGAAACAGGAGACAGTAGTGACACTATACGCCCCACCGCCGCAGCTGCACGTCTGCCCTGTGATGAACTTCCACCGAACAGAACACAGACACCTCCTTTAGTACAAGTGGAGACGCAAGAAAAAGCTCATGGTGAGCCTCGCCCCCTTTTCCCATCAGAGTCCGTACCACTCCGCACCAAGGCCACAGCTTCAGCTGGCCAGGCGTCTGTTATGGCTTCAGAGCAGAGCGAGCACATTCCTCTGACAACATCCAGTTCTTTCTGGTCAGTAAAGTGCGAAAAATAAGTGAAAAGGAAAACATGCCCTTCTCACCTAGTGAAGCTCGGAAAATGGCAAAAGCTCAGAAAATGGAGTCACTCAAGCATAAGCCTCTATTCACGCAAAGGAGCAAAATTAGTATGCAAGATGACATAAGATCAGGCCAAAGCCAATAGCAAGCACTGCCGTTAAGCAAGATAAAGTCAGAATCTGTGTTATAATATGCTAAATAAGACTGAGATGGTGATGGGCGACGGTCATTATCAGGCTATTTATCCACATAAATGGCACATTCATTACATTCCACCCATGACCATCGTTCAACACCATCAAACATAAACATAACGTATAGACTGCACACGTTGAATGCAATAACATAATGCAACTAAAAAACAAATAACTAAGAGTGCACCACCCAAGATAGAACGTAGCATACCAAAATCTGGTAGCCACCCAAAAAACCAGTCCCATCACCCTTTATTCTTGGCAAGACTATTCTACTGAAAGACAGCAAGATTATAGAACAGAAGAGAAGCAGGCATATGCAAGACCATCCTACATTAAGGCTAGGCTAACATAACACATTAAAATCAGTTAAAATGGTGGTGGTTGAGGGTCATCATAGGGTGTCAGACCGCAAAAGTGGCTCATTCACTACAGTGTTACAGATGCGGGAATCCAGGACATCTCGCTAATGACAAGAAGTGTCCAGCATTGAAAGCCACTTGTTTGAATTGTAAAAAGGTTGGGCATTTGACTGCTGTTTGCAAAGCCAAGAAAAATAAGGCAAAAGTAAATGTCATTTCACATCACACTTATAGTGATAGTAATTCTGGTTCTGACTTTGACTGTGGTCAAATAGTATCACAAGTAACAGATAACAGGAAGAAGGGTCCTTTTGATGAAGTGTTGGTTGAAGGTAGAGGAACTCATGTGTTATTTGATTTGGGGGAGAAAATAACCATTGTCTCTAGACATTTCTACACTCACAACTTGAAAGATAAAGTTAAACTTTTGAGAGCTGACATCAAACCAAGTGCCTATGGTGGAGTACCTATAAAGCTCATGGGTTATTTTCATGGTTTGATTGGGTACAAAGGGAGGTACATTTCTGGGAAAATTTACATATCACATTAAGGTGATAGTATCCTAAGCTGGTTCCATCAGAGGGATTTGGGTGTCATTCTTGATCCCAATAATGATCCTCCTTTAATGAAATACATTTTTTCCGGAGAATGAAATTAACACTCAAGACAGCAATGATGTTTATACTTCAAATCTGAGGAGGACATTTCCCAATGTTTTCAGGATTGAATTGGGATACCTTTGTGACTATGTGCACAAAATACAGTTGGTGTCTGTGGCTGTACCAGTAGCAAGTAAAGTTTGTGGGGTTTACCTAGCAGTGAGAGATGAGATGAAATCTTTCAATTGGAGAAACTTAAGTCAGAAGGTATAATTGAGGAGGTTAAAGGGACCCAATGGTTGGGGCCAGTCGTCCCTGCACGAAAATCTGATGGTAGTCTCTGTCTATGCATAGACTTGAGGGAGCTCAACAAACAGGTTGTGGTGGATAGATATCCACTTCCCAAAATCTCTGATATGCTTATGCTTTTGCAAGGAGCTAAGGTCTTTTCCACCGTAGACCTAAAATCTGCATATCATCAAATAAAGTTGGATGAACATTCCAAAGACTACACTGCGTTTGTAACTCCATTTGGATCCTTCAGATTCATAAGGCTACCTTTTGGGTTGGTATCGGCAGCCTCAGTATTCCAAAGGGCTTTAGAAAAGGTATTAAGAGGACAGCTGGATGTCAAAATCTACCAAGACGGTGTCCTGATTTACGGCAGTGATGAGGAAGAACACGATTTGAGACTCAAGCAAGTGTTAGAGAGGTTTAATCAACACACTCTCAATGTCAGGATAGATAAGTGCAAATTTAGGAAATCCTCTATCGACTACCTTGGTCACACTATATCTGGCAAGGGTGTAGAACCTAAGGGTGAGTTGATCGAGGCCATACAAAAATTGGCTTCACCAACAAACAAAAAGGAACTGATGAAATTTCTTGGCATGGATGAGTATTACTGCAAATTTGTGAAGGGTTTTGCTGAAAAGTATGTTAATATGTGGACTCTTCTGTGTAAAGGTGCTGACTTCATCTGGTCGGAAGAGTGTGAAGCTGAATTTAATGAGGTCAAAGAATTACTTAAGAAAACTCCAAAGTGAAGGAATTTTGATCCTTCTATGAAGTCTGTCCTTATCACTGATGCCAGCATGAAGGGCTTGGGGGCCGTTTTGCAGCAAGAGAATGGTAACACGGTTAATGTGATCCTGTTCCTCTCTAGGAGTCTTAGAGGGGCAGAATTGCGGGATTCGGTCATAGAAAGGGAGGCCCTTGCAGTACACTGGGCCACTAAGAAACTTAGAAATCTCCTCTGGTGTACCAAGTTTGTTGTACGTATGGACCATAAACCTCTATGTGAAGTATTCAATAAAAAAGGAATTGATGCAATTTCTGGCAGAATTTCCAAGTGGGTTGTGGCACTTCAAGGATGTGATTTTAATGTTGAGTATTTGCCTGGAGCACGCAACAGCATAGCTGACACACTTTCAAGACTTGTGCCACCTAACGAGGACAATTTGTGCTATGAGGAACAAGAACTTAATGAATGGGTGTGTAACATTGAAAATGATGGTGTGAAAGAAAGCAGGTGGTGTGAAGTGTGCGGATCTGATAAAGAGTTATTAGAACTTTCTTCTTTGCCCAAGGAAGCTTGGAATAGGAAAATCCAAGGACACTCCGAAAGTATTGGAATGTAAGGCATGAATTGTCTGAGTGCAGGGGTTAGATTGTTCAAGGGACAAGACTGACTCCTCCTATGGTACTTCATAGTGAATTGCTTGAGTTAGCCCATCAAGGGCATCAAGGGATGTCAAAGACTAAGGAGACGCTCAGACTCAATTACTGGTGGCCAGGGATGTACCTATAAGTTGAACGCCTGGTTAGAGAATGCATACAATGTACATTAAGTGAAAAAAATGCCTTAAACCCAGGGTACAACCCATGATTATCAGAGAACATCCTAAACGACTTTGGGAAGAGTTAGCGTTAGATATCTTGGGTCCGATACAAGGTAAAGACTGTGACAGTTATGTTTTTGTCCTCATTGACATGTATTCCAGGTGGCCTGAAATTAAGATCACAAAGGGCATTGAGACTAAACATGTTTTTGCATTTCTTAAAGAGGTATTTACACGAGAAGGACTACGTGGTTTCTTTTAACGAATATGGGGTCCAGTTTGTTTCCAATGACATGGAGGAGGTCTTACAAGGGTGTTCCATCAAGCAGAAACGCTGTTCACTATATCATCCCGAGACAAATGGTATGGTGGAACACTTTAACCGTGTCCTTAAAGAAACCATTGCCATGTCCAAACAGAACTGTTTGGACTGGAAAGAAGAGATTAATTAAAAGGTGCAGATGTATAGAATCTCTACTCATGCAACTACTGGATGTACTCCATTTGAATTATTCAAGGGAAGACATCCTAACACACTGATTGCACCTTTTTGGGTAAATGAGGCTGAATCAAAGTTTATTTTATTTGTTTGATTAATTAAAATCTTACAAAAAATTACTAAGAATGTCATCAAATATAAAAGATTAAAGGAACATATATGATTAATATCATAACTTATACTTGATAAAATACAATACACAATATATTTTAAGATACAATAGATAAGGAATTCAAATGATACTCATCTAATTTTTTTCCAACAGCACACAGAAATTTTACAAATGCAAAATTCATGGATATATCGTCAGAGCTTAGACATACTATCAAAGCTTGCCTACATGTCCTTACTTCACGATCATTAAATAGTCTCTTAAGAGTAATTTTCCATTCATTTTCTAATTCAGGACAAAGACACAGTAAATGTATAATGTTCTCTTGTCCGGATTTACATAACCTACATTGGGTATTCTCTTCTGATTTCTTCCATGGAGGTAAATGACATAAACCCGGCAGTAAGCCAAATCGTGATTTAATAAAGATATGTTTGTTTTTCTGCGACCACGATGTTTCAAGATATTCTTGGACTTTTTTTTTCTTAAATCCATTTATTATTGGCCATGCATGTTTTCTTTTTACAAATATATCTTTATCTTTTATCATCGATAGATGATTAGTTATTTTGTTGATTTTTTTTTTAAACTTTCCTGAGTAATTGTATTTTCCCAAATCGGTATTGCGCCAAATTCTTCTATCGCGGCATTTAAGTAGGTCCAGGCCTGCAGTTTCCTATTATCTTTTACTTCTTGCCATAGCAGCTGAGACAATTGATTTTCTTGATCATTTTTAGGTCGAGGACCGTCCGATCTGCCGAAGGCAGAACCGGAAGTCGGAGATTTAATGTTTCTTAGAGTGGCTATTTAGCCCGCCTCTCTTTTTGCTTCTCCTCCATTGGCTGGCTTCCTAAACGGAGGCCAGCCACTGGAGGAGAGAGCCGTCCCTCCAAATAGGCTACGTCTTTTTCAGATTCGGGGGCGAGTTCCGTGCTCTTCTTTCCACTTTTTAGCCACGCCCCCTGTTGGACCTACGTCCTAGGGGTAGCTTGACTCCGGTCAACAGGCTTACATCTCCACTTGGCCTCTCATGCTTGCATCCTGCCCAGCTCGCAATCTTGCGCAGCCTCACACAAAAAGGACACTACACCGATTAAATTTGAGGTTTACTAGAATCCTTTAACTTTCCTTCTCTTTAACAGGGATACTCAGTTTCACATAGCAGAGTAAAACATTACATTTGCATTTAGAAGGGCAATTTCATTCCAACGTTACATCTTAAAGAAAACGGTACGTGAACACCCTCTGAGCTTCTTCTCCCACCCGGATTCAGAAGACCCAGGATAAATTCCCACTGGGAGGGCTCCAAACCACCACTATAATTTCTGCAATGTCAAAAGAGAACTTGGTCAACTCCCAATCTCCTCTGTTTAAGCGCTGCGTTGGATACTCCCTGTTGCTGGCAATAAATGGATTACCTCTAACAATCTACACTTGACTATTTGCTATCTGGCCAATAAATGATTACATTACAACACTGTACATGAGCCCCGGTGATTACCAGTGGGGAGACTGCTTTTCTCAACCCTATGATGGATATCTGTTTCTTCGCCTCCACCCTCCCCTCTCGGTGGACAGTCTCGTTTACAAACAAATCAGTCTGCCCGCACTATCAGTCTCGAACCTGGGTCTCTCAGAGACTGTCACTAGGATACCTCACGGCAACGCCTGGCCGCCACTGTGCGCTCTTGGGTGCCCTCCGGGGTTCTCTCCCACCTCACCTTCTTAAACCCCTCTTACTGTGCAGCCACGGAGGTCTTCTGCCGACCGGTTCAGTGGAAACCGGAGCTGAATGACTTGGGGGTGGGCCAGTACTCACAGCGCCAGACGGGAAATCCTGACACCAGGTAGAAGGTGAAAAGCTCGACACCCTCTTTCAAAGCGCTTTCCCCCTGCCACGGGCCTCACTTTCTCCGCAGACTTGACCAGCTGGGTAGACTCGGGTCGACCCGGTTTCAATGGCAGGATACGGCCGCCGCCTCAGGAGTCAGCGTGTCTTGGGGGGGCGCGGCCTACCTCAGCTTCCGGCAACAGAGAGGGGCGGCCTCTCGGCCCCTCTCACGTGATACGAGGAGGACGGCCTCCAAGCCTGTCGCGTCCCTCGCCTCCCTCAGACGACTCTCCTCACCCAGATCGCGGCGCCGTTTGCTCACCAGCCTCCTCTCCCCAAGCCTTTCCACACCGCTCTTGCCAGCAGCGAGCCACCACCAGCGGACAACAGGAGCCCTCAGTGCTCTTCAGGGACAGCAGAATCCACTTCAGGTAGGGACTCGGGTAGGGAGGTTGAAGGGGGCCCCAAATTGAAGGTGCCCAGAATTCTCCGGTGCAGCTTGTCCGGATTTTATAGTTCTCTTATCTCCTGGGGGGGGGGGGGCCTCGCCTCTTCAGCTCGAGATGAGAGGGTATCGCCACCGCCAGTCAAACTCCACCCAAGAAGAGATGAGGATAGGGCTGGTCGCATTTAGGGATCCTGGACCTCCTTCAAGGGTTCGGGCCACTTTTCTTGGAAATACTATAATTACGCTGTTCCACCAGTTCACTGCCTGCATTCAGGGACCGGTCACAAGAGTAGGGGTGGCGTTACTAGGATAGGACTCAGTGCAGACCCGTGGACCTGTCCGTTCCCCTCTGAGTACAACCACCTCCTCACACGAGCGCCTCACTCCTGAATGACTCCACAGCCCAACTTGATTCTAAAATGGCCGCCCTCCTGCCACCTCTATTTGTCACCTTGGCCTGGACTTGCCAGAGGGGTCCAGAAGGTTCTGGAACCTCCCATGGCAGTCATGGCCCGGGTGCTGAGGTGACAGTTGGAGCCACCATTTTGTGAATCCTACCTTCCTCATCTATCTACCTCAGGGGAGCACCTTGCGCCTTTCCCTCACGTGATGTGGAAAAGACACCCAGAACCTCTACATCAGCACCCCAAAAAGTTTAGTAGACAGAAAAAATGAGAAGGTGAAAAGGGACAGAAAATAATAAAATGAGGAGGGAACTGCCAAAGGGCTGACAGGTCTAACACCCCCGAATCTGAAACCACAGCTGCGTTTCTCCGAGGCATTGCTTCGCCTCGGAGAAAGGCAGTGGTGTGCTTGTTTATTCGTTTCCCCACTTTGAGAGCTTGCCCTGTCCTTGCATATAACTGGTTATTTAACCCAAATTCCAGCCTCACTTGCGCTTGTAAGGCGTTATTAGGCAGGCAAATATGGATTTTATAACTTTTTGCAACCGTATTATTAAAGATCTCCGCATCTTTTCCATTTAGTACCTCACTACCATATGTCAGAGTAGGTAACAATTTCGCCGAAATAATCTTTAAAAAAGGACGATAAGACAAGTCACTTATTGCTTTCTGTACGATCCTAAATGCTGCTTCCAAAGTATTTGCTTTTCTGGTGATATCCTTTTTTTGCAGAAGGAAATTTCCATTATCCTGAAATATAACACCAAGATATTTATAGGATTCAACTTGTTCTAATTGAGTTTCTTCCAATGACCATTTATATTTATATTTAACTCTTATATTTTTTGTAACTACCATTACTTTGGTCTTTGCTTAATTTATTACCATATCATTTTCTTTTGCATATGTTGATATACGATCGATTAACCTTTGCAACCTGACTTTAGTTTGACTTAAAAGTATAACGTCGTCTGCATACAGCAAATTGGATATTTGCTTATCAGCTAACCTAGACTGATGTGCGTTTACTTCATTCAGTGCGGTTGAGAGATCTGCTAAGAAAAAATTAAAAAGCAGTGGGGCCAGGACGCACCCCTGTTTTAATCCTCCAGTCGTAGGTATTTCTTTTGTTAGCGTCCGACCAGCACCAATCCTCACCCTGATCCAAGTATCAGTATGCAAAAGTTGAATCAATTTTAATAGTGAGAGTGGAATTCCTTGCTCTTCTAGTTTTTTCTACAAGCGATGTCTATTCACACAATCGAAAGCCGATTTAAAAATCAACAAAGCAGAAATACAAGGGCTGTTTTGCTAAAATTGCCTTGTCCATTAATAAAGATGGGATTAGTATGTTTGTAGAAGTTCCTAGATCTTTGATGAATCCTGTTTGATTCAGGGGCAGTATCTGCTTATCTTTTACCCAATCTGTTAAGTTTGATAATAAAATCCCAGCGAACAATTTTGCGTCAGTATCTTGAAGGGTTATCAAACAATAGTTCTCCGGCAATTGCTAATTTCCTTTCTTAAAAAGAGGAGATATTAATGACCCTCGCCAAGATTTTGGAATCAACCCAGTCTGTACAACTTCGTTAAAAACCTCTGTTAGATATGCAGACCAAAAGTCTGTTTTTTCTTTATAGAGAGCAAACTGGATACCATTGGGGCCTGGTGCCCTATCGTTTTGTTTCTTTATTAGTTTAGCGATTTGAGATTTTGTAATATAGATTTCAATGTCACATTCTAAGTCTGTTGTATCCATCCTGATCTGTTTGCCATCCTGTATATTTCCTTTAGCAACTGGGTTTAAGAGTTTTATAAGGAATGTAAACCATTCATCTTCGGTTAAGATGGATGCTATCACAGATTTGTTAGGTCTGACTAGACCATTAATCATTTTCCAAAACTCACTTGAGCTTGCTTGATTACTAGCGTAGAAATTTTTTGTCCACCAGTCCTGCCTGGCTTTGTTTTTTTCGTTCCAGATTAGTTTCCTCAAATTATGGTTTATATTTTTAAATTTTATTTGTATATCTTCATTGTTTGGAAACTTAGTTAGGTGTTTCCTGAGTCTGTTATGGGTCCGTCTAATTTTTCTAACCGTATATGGTAGGTTGATATTATTTTCCCTTTTCCCATTTG
The DNA here is from genome assembly GCF_964204655.1 of Triturus cristatus. Lineage (NCBI taxonomy): Eukaryota > Metazoa > Chordata > Amphibia > Caudata > Salamandridae > Triturus > Triturus cristatus. Next base: position 503,474,398 of record NC_140585.1, read on the forward strand.
AGTCACTTGTTTTTTCTCTACGCAAGGAGTGGAATCATATGGTTTAACTATTTTCTGTGTGAAGTTTTCCCATTGCTCAATTGCAGACCTCATGGTGTTATCTTTAAAACATTCTTTAACCAGTTCTTGCACCTTTTCCTTTATATCATCCATATTATTTGTTTTCCATATAAGTTTTCTATAATTGATGGTACAGGTCTGACCTTGCGTTGTCAAATACATTTGATGTTTCAAACATGACAATTTCATATTAATTATTTGTTGACTATGGTCGCTATCAAGCACCTTCCTTAGATGGTAGGAAATGACGTTGTTAAAGATATTTAGTGATACCATTGTATAGTCAATTCGTGAATTAAAATTATGTGACTGAAATGTCCAAGCCGGTGGAATATCCAACGCAAATCATCCGTTTAATATTCTTAGTCCCAATGCTTCCACATCCATCAAAAAAATTCTCCCCATTAAACTTTGTTTAGCGTTTATTGAGGGATCCAACATTGAGGCTGCATCAAAAAAAGGGAGGATGTCCTCGGATAGCAAATGGAAGCTCAAAGAGGCAGAAAAAATTGATGCATAGAAACCAAGTTGTGACGCAAGGAAATCAGTCAAGGTAACTCCTGTGTAAGTAGGTGATTGGGTACCCCCAAGGCAAGGGTACCCAAGGCACCCTTTGGAAGGAAAGCGTCTGGTCTGTTCCAAAGACCGCATAGAGTTGTCAAGCTGTTAACAAATGCCATAAAACCTGAAGATTCTCGTATATGGAATCTCAATATTATCAAGAACAGTTCCTTTTTGTGTGATGGGTGTGTTAGTCAACCGACGAATTTGGCCTCTTGTCTTCCATCGATTTCAAGTTTTACTCACCAAAGAGAAAGAAGAGCAGTAAAACAACCCTATAGGTTCAAGAACTTTGTCATGAAGTAATTATGTTATATTCTCCTTATTCTAGTATAGTTGGTTCCTTTCAATTTTGTTTTTTATTTTTTGTTCTTTCCTCTTACTGTTCCTCATTGTAATATAAAGAGGGAAGGTGTGAAACAATGTGCTTATTTCTCTGCATGTATTTCTCTGCATTACTTAGGCCTGTCTCCATGTATTCATTGAGTGGCCCATAGTGATAGAACCTAGTACTAGATGTGAGAGTCAGTTGCATCTGGCTCAAGCTCCTGGATGGAGAGACCTTTTTCTCCTTAGAATAAACGTTCTTCAATTTGATCCTGAGTCTTCCTTGAGCCTCAGTTACTTGATTTTACACCTACCATTGGCTGCTTTATTCTCCCTCTTATTTGCCAGCTTCTTAATCGATGTCTTACCATCTTGAGTTTGTTCCTCCCCTGGAGCATAGCTTATTTACTTGTGTTCTTCCACCGCTCACTTTTAGGGAACTGTGAGAAAGTGGATTATTAGTTGGGGTGGAGAGTTTACCACCACAAGCAATAATATCACAGTACTTTATAAGGTCCGGTAAAGGTTTCAGAATTTTAAATCTGAGCTCAACCCTTTGTATCTATGGTATAGAGCAGACAGCGTTATCTTAAGAAATAGTGTAAAGCATTTAGAAGTACCAAAACATTTCAAAAGTTGAAAACACAACACAATAAAAATACCACCCTCCTTTCTAAAATGAGAGAATATTTTAGTGAACAAAATGAAACAAAAATCCTAATAAGGCGAAGTGGAGATTTGAATTTTTAAAGTTTTGAATAAAATAGCTCCAAAAATTACAAATCCCCAACTATGGCTGTCTGATCGTGGTAGACCTGGTCAAAAATGAAGCCCGAAGTCCACGCCAAAGAAGGCCTCGGTGTCAGTCGAATGCTGCTCAGCGCCAGTCCAATAAAGCCCTCTATATTCTAACTTAGAAGCTTTTATGGAAGTTGAATTCCTTTCAGTGGGGCCCGCCTGCAAGTTGAAGCCAACCAGAGATTCAATGTCGGCAGCTGCATCTTTGATGGTGATCTCGGTCTCAGTTGGTTCTCCAGGCAGAACGTTGGCAAAATGTCCCACAGTTTAGGAACAAGGGCTGTACACTCTAATATATCAAATGGGTATGCAGTTCCTTAATTGAAGTAAGAGAAAGAATATGTGTGGTCGTCAATTATCTAAAGGAACGGTCTGGGGGTCCGCTCCTTTAGGAACTTGGGCCCTTAGACACCCAGTTGGGTGTCACGCTTCATCATAGGGCTCGCTCCTCATCAGGCTGGCGCTGCAGTGCCCGACAGGCACACGTAAAGGGGCTCTATATCAGAGATCTTTAATTCCAAAGCCGGAATATGAAGTTGGGGTGTAGGGCTGTGATCTGTAGATCAGTGATGTGAGGTGTAGGTGGGTCGAGATAGTGTTGTGTTGTCAAAATAGACTAAGTAGTTCTTTAAAGCAAGTTCAGTGCTGATTTGGAAATCGCCCCATGCATAGGACACAATCAGAGTCAAGTAAAGGTAGACGCGCAAACATGAAGTCAAACTCACCTCTCCGTCGGTGCCTCGGTCCTTCCTGTGTTTGTGGGAGGTGCCGAGGCAATGTGTGACGAGAGTTTAAAGCGTGAGTGAGTCATGTGACGCTTCACGCTACGTATAGCAAATGACTCGGGGTGATGGACAACTTGTCACTTTTTCTTTTTTCTTAATCACTTGCAGTAGCAATTATGTATTGGTCCTGAAGAAAGCCGGGAACACTTTCCCTTCTGGCTGAAACTAGTCGACCCCTATATGACGCAACCTATTTGCTAAAAGTTGCCGCTACACGCCTTTTTAATAGGATTGGAACAGAGATATTTAATAAACATAGTTTTCTCTGTCCAACTCCCTTTTAATATTTTCACTTGCACTGCACATTTACACATAGTACCCTTCAACAGAAATACATATGGCCACTCTTGGTCGATTTCTCTCTTGAACTTGTACTCTGCTCTGATCTTGGCTACTACATCTGCCTCTTGGCTTGGAGGAGTAGTGACAAGAAGGAAGGATTACCAAGTGATGACACTGGCCTCCCTTGGCAGTTGATGGGAATCCGCATCTAGAGTTCAATGTTCTATCTCTATCAACCACACTCAGACTTGTTGATTATAGTAACTCTCTATATCTTATCTGTTCTTCATATTCAGTTCCTCATTGTGCACGACCACCAGTTCACGATTGTTTTTCATATGTAAGGATTGGGGATTTGAACTGTTGTTTTGGTCATTAAACTTTTCCCTCAGACCCTTTTCCCTTCGGGAATTAACGTTGATGCTCTCTGATTACAAGCCTTGATTAGGTAGACACCTGGCGGCATACACATGGGGACAAGAGGGAGTTTACGTACCTTTCGGCGGTTCATGAGTCATTCTCTAGGATCGACTATGTATTTGTTCCCCGAGCGCTGGTTACAAATGTGGTGTCCGCCGCCATCCTCCTCCAGGGGTTCACTCTCCGAGGTCTGTAGAGCTGCAGATGGGCAGGGGACGGCAGCCCTTTCGTTGGCGTCTCTCCGTATGGAACTTGCAGAATGACGAATACGAGAGGCACTTGAGGGAGGTGGTCGCAAACTACCTTACCGCCAATGTGGGGTCGATCTCCAGTGCCGTGACACTTTGGGAGGCGCTGAAGCCCACTTTACGTGGGGAGGACATAGCATGGTGCGTGGCGGCTCGTAAGAAGCGCCGCGAGGAGTTGGTCCAGGCTGAGGCAGAGGTGGAAGCGCTCGAGCGTCATAGCCGGGAGGCTGGTGACGGGCCGGCGGTGCGACAATTACTTCTGGCACAGCAGTCCTAAGCCTCGCTCCTAATGGACGAGGCCAAACAAGTCTGGCTGGCAATGCGTAGCAGAATCTGTCAATGGGGTGACAAGTCGAGTAAGATGCTACATCGGCTTTACCAGGGTACTCTACAACCCCATGCCCTTCCGGGTGTGCTGGATGAGGGTGGGGTGCCGATGATAGACCCTAAGGCCATAGCAGAGAGCTTTGCCATTTACAATGCGGACCTCTACGCCCCTCGGGAGTGCTTACCGGAGGCTATGGTTGACAAATTCATTGCGGATCTCCCGCCCAAAGCGGTGTCCAATGAGACGCGTCAACAACTGGAGCTTCCTCTATTGGATGAGGAGTTGAGCAAGGGCCTGGGAGAGTTTAACTCGGGGAAGGCACCTGGATCCAACTGGTTCCCCAGTGAGTTCTTTCGTCGGTATAACGTCGGTATAACCTTCAGTTAGCCTCTTATTATCGGGCAGCTGTGGAGGAGGCCAGGGAGGCCGGTCGGCTCCCCCCGGACTGGAGATTGGGGTTCCACAAGTCTGGTCGGCCTCATACCGCCCCATCTCTCTTCTTAATGTGGAGGCCAAAGTCTTGGCCAAAGCATTGGCCAACCGCCTCTTGCCGCACATTTCGGCCTTGGTACACCCGGTTCATGCCCCAGAGGGCGACGTGACACAACATTAGGCGGGCACACGTGGTGCTGGCAGCGGTCCGATGGACTGGGGAGCCAGTGGCACTCCTGCTAGCGGACATGGACAGGGCATTCGACTCCCTGAGTTGGGTCTACCTGTTCGCCCTCCTACGTAGACTTAATTTCGGCCCACGCTTTTTGTCATATATGATGCTCCTGTATACAGATCTGACAGCGTCGGTACATGTGGCGGGAGCGGTCTCGTCCAGCTTTCCTATTAGACGAGGCACCAGATAGGGGTGCCCCCTGTCGCCATATTTATTCGCCCTAGCTATGGAGCCATTGGCGGCCTGGGTGCATATCGACGCACAGTTTAGGGGTTTTGAGTGGGCTCCGGGTCTATCCGACATGATAGCATTATATGCGGATGAAGTTCTCTTTTTTCTAACTGCATTGGATAGATCGGGGCCAGGAATCCTTGAGATCATGCAAATTTTCAGGGAAATGACTGGGTTGTACATGAACCCCCGTCGGTCCACGCTGTGGGTCTCAGGAGTTCGGGTGAGCATGGGCACGTGGGCATCAGCGCTGCAGGTGGCGGTGGGAGGTCTCAAATACCTGTTGGATGTACCAGCCATATCTTGGAGCGGAACTTGGCACCGGTCTGGGAGCGCGTTCGTGCGGATATAAAGATCTGGTCGCGTATGACCGTAACAATATATGGCAGATCAGCGATCTTTAAGATGGTGGCGCTCCCTCGCTTGTTGTACCAACTGCAAAATCACCCGTATCCGATCGCGCCAAGATGGTTCAGGCTGGTGAATTCCGTGCTGGGGCAATTCCTCTGGGGTGGGGGGCGGTGCGGGTAGCGTTGCGCATGTGCTTTCTCTCCACCTACTGTGGAGGTCTGGTGACCTCAGATATTCTTTCATACTACCAGGCCTCGCACCTATTAGTTCTAAATGAGTGGTGGTATGGAGACAGGGGGGATCCGGCTTATGCGCTGGAGCGACACCTTATGGGGCCTCACACCCTTCACACGATTCTCTATTCAGCAACGCTGCGTGGTAGGCTACCACCGGTGACAAAGGTAGTTTTTAGGTCTCGCGATCAAACATCAAAGCGGCCGTGCGGCCGCGAAAGTGAAAGCTAATGGTGTGCAGGCTGACAAATGGTGGGGGATCTGGAAGTGCAAACGAGTGCCTTCAGGCCTCCAAATACAGTGCATGTGCGCCGGGCGCGCGCACCATTTGTCAGCCTGAAAGCACTCGTTTGCACTTCCTGATCCCCCACCATTTGTCAGCCTGCACACCATTAGCTTTCACTTTCGCGGCCGCACGGCCGCTTTGATGTTTGATCGCGATCACTTCGCGGTTAACTTCCTTGTATATTTATGAAGTGCACTGCTTTGACTTCAAGCCCACACGCGCTGTTTTAATCAATTGCTTTCTGTTCCATTATCAGCCGCCCTCCACCCTCCGAACACAAACACAGCAGAAGCAGTCCTCCGGTGGTCCGCCCATTCTGCGAGCAGGCCTCCACCATCTCCCTGCTCAGGTAGGGAGAAGCCCGCCGAGGCGTACTGCACATTGGCAGACACAAATGTCGGACATCGGCAATCTGAAACTTGACCTTGCCAATGCTTGTTATCTTCGCTCCGGAACCACTCACGTATACTTAGATGCCCCTACTCGAGCTGTAGACCTTGTTTCCTAGTAAAACAGGACATAGCACAGCGCTGTCACTGGCAGTGGACATCAAAGACGGACGAGTGTACATTCCTGTCTGCGGGAAATAAATGTAAACAAATTTTCCTATAATCAGAGTCCAGCCCCCTTTGCAGAGCAAGCTACCCCGGGCCGGGGCCTAGCCTTCCCAAATGGAGCATATGTTTGCCCACACCCCAGGCCCCGTGCAGCTGGCTCACCCCCGCAGAGTAGGCCTGGCATGTGAGGGGGCTGGCAGGCACAGCATCAAAGCCCAGAATGCGCTGTACCAACCCTGCGTGGCATCCCCCAGCCCGAGGGACATCTACGGCCTTTGTGCACGGTGGTCGCACCTACCGAGCAGGTCACACGGCTTCTGGAAGGGATTATGCATGTGCAGTGATGTGTGTGCCAGCCTCTTACTTGCTTTTAAATATGAATTTCACATTGACGCGGCGCCTTAAAGCCATGGATACCACATATGGCACTACTGCTTACACAGTGGGCAGTGCCAGTATTAAACATCGGCACACCGGCTCCGAGACGAATGCAATATTGACCCTACTGTGACACTGATGAAGCCATAAACAGAAATGAACACTTGTTTAGATAACCAGCCTGATTTCACAATAGTTTAAGGCGCCCCTCACGTTCAATAATTATATCACACCTGAATCCATTCATATCTAAGAATTAGACCATTTCACTAAAACAGTAAAATAATAAATAGAAAGATAAAATAGCTTTACTTATAGTGGTATCAACATTAAATCCTTCTTATAGTTATTATCATTATTAATATCAATAATAACTATTGCAGTCCTATAATTATTGTATTGGCGTTAATATTTTACTTGTTATTATTACTGTTGTCTTTTTTTGTTAGTACTTTTTTTTGTCTCATGTCTTTGGCATGCTAGTCTATATTTTCAGCTAATAGGCAAATCTTTTTTTCCCGCCATTCTCTCTCTCCACTTTTATTACCTTTCATTCTCTTTGCCTATCTCAGCCTCTTCTTCCATGATAACTTTTCCCCTTCTTTCTTGCAGTCCCACTGCGCTCTCTCTCTCTCTGTGTCTCTCTCTCTCTCTCCCTTTGTCTCTGTCTCTCTCTCTCGCTCCCTCTCTCTTTCTTTCCCGCTCCCTCTCTCTTTCTTTCCCTCTCTCTTTCTCTCTCCCCCTCTCTCTCTCCCACTCTCTTTCTCTCTCTCCCTTCATTTCTCTCTCTTTCTTTCCCTCTAGCTCTCCTCTCTCTCTCGCTCTCTCTCTACCCCTCTCTCTCTCCCTCTTCTTTCCCTGTCAGTTTCTCGCCCTCTCTCTCTTACTCTCTCTCTCTCTCTCTCTCTCTCTCTCTCTCTCTCTCTCTCTCTCTCTCTCTCTCTCTCCCCCCTCTCTCTATCTTTCCTTCCCTCTCTCTCGCTCTTTCTCTCTCCCACTCTCTTTCTTTCTTTCTCTCTCCCACTCTCTTTCTCTCTCTCCCCCCTCGCTTCTTCCATGATGACTTTTCTCCATCTTTCTTGCTGTCCCACTGTGCTTTGTCTCTCTCCTCCCCTCTCCCTCCCTCTCTCTTTCTTTCACTCTCTCTCTTTCTCTCCCTCTCTCTCCCTTTCTCCCTCTCCCTCTCTTTTTCTCTTTCTCTGTCCCTCTCTCTCTCTCTCTCCCTCTCTCTCTCTCCCTCTCTTTCTCTCCCTCTCTCTCCCCTCTCTTTCATTCCCTCTCTCATTCTGTTTCTCTTTCTCTCTCTCTCTATTTCTCTCTCCCACTCTAGCTTTCTTTCCCCCCTCTCTCTTTCCCTCTCTCTTTCCCTCTCTCTCTCCCTTTCTCTCTCCCCCTCTATCTCTCTCCCTCTCTCTTTCTCTCTCTTTCGTTCCCTCTCGCTCTACTCTCTCTCTCTCTCCCCCTCTCTCTCTTTCTTTCTTTCTCTATCTCTCTCCCCTCTCTCTCTCTCCCTCCCTCTTCTCTCCATCTCTTTCTATCCCTCTCACTTTTTCTGTCCCTCTCTCTCTCCCTCTCTCTCTCCCTCTCTCTCTCCCTCCTCCTCTCTCTTTCTTTCGCTCTTTCTCTCTCTCTCGCACACACACACACACTCTTTTTCCCGAGAGCCATATATTTATAACCACATCTTAAACTTATGGTGGTGCGATAGGTGGCACTTCCTCCTTGTGATTGCTCCCTGATGGAAAAAATGCAAAATGTAAAAAATATTCAGTCTCTAATTTGTATTCATGGCTACAAAACCAATGCTTGATTTCCAAAATGTGGTAAACCATACATTGCTAACAACCTTCCTCAAATATGCTTTTTACACAGCATAAAGTGAATATAAACTGCTTTCTTAGCACCACAAAACATATTTTTTTAGGTCTCGCCTAGGCGCATTAGGGTTAGTAATGCTCATTAAGAAAACATTTATGGTTGTGGTTGAAGCAAAATCAGCTAATAATTTTAAGGATGTTGGATCACCAGCATGTGTCAGATAGCTAAGTTAACAGAAAATACAGAACATGAGTAGTTAAACTGGTGGAATAATTTTTGGTTATAAATGGAACGTCGACAGATGAGGCAAGGATGAAAAAGCATGTACCAATGACTGGTAACAACAAGCATTTGCAATGCAATATGTCTCACATTTACGCGAGTTTAAGCTATTAGCATTGTAAATGACAATGCGTTTTATTTATATTTCAAAAACCAAAACATAAATAAAAGGCCTTTTTATTTACAATGCCAATAGCTCATGCTCAGGTAAATGCGAGACCTGTTGCATTGCAAATGCTTGTTCAAATTTGGCGGCAGTCACTAAGACGGATGGGGTGGTGGAATACCCTAACTGGAGAGACTCCGCTATGGCAAAATGGGCGCCTGCCTGAGCTAGCGGCCTTGCAGGGTTTTCGGGGATGGGATGCCATCAGCATTTCAACCCTGGGGGATGTCGTGCAGGATGGTTCCATTAAGTCCTTCCGGGATCTACAGGTTGATTTTTGCATGCCCCGGTCCCAGTTTTATCAGTACCTCCTGTTCCGCCATGCGCTTTCCCCCAGTCTGGTGGGTCTTGACTCTCTCCCCGAATTTAGTCCGTTGGAGGCGAAGGTCTTTATGGGGGATTTGGAGACCAAGAAGATCCCACGGATATATCAGTCCCTAGTCACCCACTGCGCTCCTACGCTTGGAAAGCTACGGGGAGTATGGGAGGAGGATGTGGGTACGTTAGAGGAGGAAGACTGGAGGGAGGCCCTAGCCGCCCCCCTGGGAGCGGCCATAGCGATGCGGCTCCGCCTCATTCAATTTAAATACCTCCACCGGGTCTACTTTACTCTGGTGCGACTGTGGCGGGCGGGACTGATTGCCTCTCCGGAGTGCCTCCGGTGTGGCGGGGAGGAGGGCACATTCTTGCACACCGTTTGGCTATGCCCATCACTTGATCGATTCTGGAGGGGGATATTCTCCTGTCTATCTGAGGTACTGGGATGGACACTTCCACGTACACCACAGTTCCCCCTGTTGCATGTGATGCATAAATGGCATCTTATGCTGCTGGGCCTCACATTGGCGAAACAAGATATATCCAGGATGTGGAAGGATGCACGGGCCCCCTCAGTGGCCACCTGGAAAAATGGCCTTGACTTCTGTATGGGACTGGAACAGCCAATCTTTGTGGCCCGGGGATGTCCGCGTAAGCACTACAAAAGATGGAAGAGGTGGGCGGAATATAGGGGTTTGTGGCTGGAACCTCGGATTGCGATGGACGATCCTCCGGGGGAATGAGGGCAGGGGCGGTCGGATTGGATACAGGGGAGGGTAGAGGGGTAGTCTGGGGTGTGTGTGTGCCAAGGCTGGTTTTTTCTTTTGCTGTTCCTATTTTTCTATTCTTGTTTCTTCTGGCCCGATATTATGTGCCTATGGACTGGTCTCAGTGGACTTTGCGCAACTCGGGGGGGGGGGGTAAGTTGGGGAGGGTGGGCTTCACATCCTAACAGATATGATATGTCAAGTATTTTGGTTGCCTTGTTTGATGAAAAAGAAAGTCCGTTGCTGTTGTGCAAATGTATAAATTGATACTGCAGGGGCCTTTGGGGTACAGAGCCCTGCGACCTCTGTGCAAATTGACAATAAAATATGTTTTAAAAAAAAAAAATTGCAGGCATGGCTCACAAAGCCATCCACTTCAAGACGCCGTTGTACCTTGCACAGAAACTGGAACTCTCCTGTGGTTCTACAGCCTCCAGAAGCGCCAGCTCCCTTTTGCTTAAACCTCAAAAATTCAACAACAAAAAAGACCTATAACCGAGCGTTCTCAGGGATGGCTCCGAGGATCTGGAACTCCCTTCCCCCTGAAGTCAGGGTGAACCCGTCTACTGTCTTCTTAAAAAAAGAAGTCAAAGGTCTACTGATGAAGACATTTCTGCCTTAGCCTGGCACCTTCCTCTGATTAGGGGATCATACACGTTGTTCTGTTCCCCAGTCACCTGTTAATGAGTTGGCCGGACAATTCTAGACTGTGGTCTTTTTTTTTTTCACCCTCTGTTGTTTATGATATGTTTTCCTGTGCCTCCACTAGATTGTTGGTCATTTCTGACTTTGTATTTGTTGTTTAGGTTATTCTGTTTTGTATGTTCTGTACCTGGTGATGCATAATCTGTAAAGCGCTCTGATACCCTCGGTGGTCAAGTTTGCGCTATATAAAACTTTCAAATTAAAATAAAATAAAATAGGTCATATTCTCATTCTGGTGAAGCATGCAACAGAATCATCGACATGCTGTTAATGGTATAGTTCAAGTTGTGCAGTGAAAAGAAAAGAAAAGTGACAAGAGTGTGACAAGGCTAAATGAAGGCAAGTAGATTTCAAACACTCTGATGGGGGAATAAATAACTCACCCAAGTTGGGTGGCTCTCAGGTCCCCTCCAGTAAAACCAGAAAGAACGCTCATTTAGCATCCTGAAAATAAAGAGTTAGAAATTGACATAATAGTTCGGCAGTTTTAGCACTCATGTATGACCTGTGCATAAAATCATTCAGCAAGTACTCACTGCATCATAGTGACGGTCCCGATGAATTGCCATTTGATCATTTTTGACAGTCTAGGCAAGAAACATGTTGACCTATGATTTCTTAGAGCTACCAGAGATCATTGTCTCTAAGGCTAGCCATTACTGTTTTAACCAGACAAGCGGACTCACTCATTAAAACTTTCTTTAGAGAACTACTTAGTCCATTTTAACAACAGTATCTCAATGCACCTACACCTCACAACACGCATCTACATACCACAGCACTACACCCCCACTTCACACTATGGCTTTGGAATAAAAGATCTCCGAAAAGAGCCCCTTTACGGGTGCCTGTCGGGCATTACAGCACCGGCCCGATGAGGAGAAAGCCCCATGATGAAGCATGACACCCAACTGGGTGTGTCTCCTTAAGTTTCTCTCGAAGTTTTATATAGCGCGAACTTGACCCGAAATCAGGTATCAGAGCACTTTACATGAGCACCAGTTGAGTTACATGAGGACACATTCATTTTTGTTAGGCACAGAGAGATTAAGTGATTTTCCCAGAATCACAGAATGTTGAGTGTCGTTGTCGAGACTCAAACCCGGTTCCCCAGATTTGAAGTCCACCGCCCTAACCGTTAGGTTACATCCTCTCAAGGGCCAAAGTTCCTAAGGGAGCAGACCCTCCATCTGTTCCTTTAGATATTTGACCGACCACACATAATACTCTCTCTTACTTCTATTAAGGAACTGCATACCCATTTGATATATTTGAGATTAGGGGCACATATGATGGAACTACTAGCACCCCTGGTCTCCTTTTTAGGTCTCGCCTAACAAGCAATTTCATCTCTCGCTAGCGAGATCTATTGTTGCCGACTTGAGTTTGGAAGGGGGACAGGAGATGTGCACTTTCCCAGACAGCCGATGTGCACGCTCACAGCGTAGCTTCGGGCCGGACAGCTGATGTGCACGCTCGCACGCTCACAGCGTCTCTTTCAGCTTGCGCCCTGCCCGGACAGCCCATGTGCACGCTTGCACGCCAGTCAACCCCTTGCCCAGCTGGGGTTGCTGGATGGTGCGGAGTGCTGGCACGTTTGCCCGTCACGCCCCCTGCGGGAGCTGGAGGCTGAGGGCCGCCGCTACCCAGCCGTGGTCATTAAGGACGTGTGGCTTTTGGACGCCAGGGTGCTACTCCCGCTACTGCAGAACTGGGCGCTCAACCTGCGCATCATCCAGCTCTTCCGCGACCCCCGGGTGGTGCACAACTCCCACCTCAAGTCCAAGCAGGCGTGGTGGCCGGTGTGAGGCCGTGTTTCAGTGGAAAGGAGGGTGAATATTCCCAGACTTGGAATGCTGCAACAACAAAAAAGTCAGTACGAACAAAAGCTTAATAATGTATGATCGATGTGGTAAATTGTGTAAACGCTTGTGTGCTCGCATGCCATGCCTGTGTCTGAGGGGTGTTCGCGCAGCTGCTGCCTGCTCCTCACCCGGATGCTGGCGCGTTCCTCCTTTGAAGAAGGCTGGGCGCTCAGGTAGCAGAGCGCGCAGGGGTTGTTGCTTTCCGAGGCTCCCATATCAGCATCCCGAGGCCCAGCTTGGAAGCAGTCAGCTGTGCTCGTCTGGTGATTAATGCGCTGCTTGCTGGAGGTGTTGATGGGATAAGGGTGAGAGGGGCTACTCGTGGCCAAGGTAGCGAGCAATTACTCCAGAGTAATGTGTTCATCAACTTAAAGCACAGGCAACTTGGAGGCTGGCACCGTAGAATGTACAAGTGCCTACAGGAGCGCGTGCTGGTGATTCATGGCGGAGATTAGCGGGAGACGCACCGTATCCAGCAGGGATTCCTTTATCTCCGCAACCGCTACATGTGTGTGCGGAGACAGCAGCTCATGGAGCACGAGGGCTTAGGTCTTCCATTTTTTCTTTATTATTATATTTTTATTGCATTTTGATTGTCCCCAACATACTCGACTCATTATGTTCTATCCAGCCATTACTTGTTGCGCTTGCGCCTTTATACTCACATGATGTGCTGCCTCCAGAAATCGACTATGGAAGGCAATGATGAGATTTTTGAACAAGCCATTACCTCGCCTGACATGTGACCGACTGTCCCAAACCTTTTACCTGTGAGATGAAATCGCTAGTCACATATCTAATCCCTCTGCCCACTGCACAGCTATACTGATCCTGTTGTCTGCCTGCAGTGCTTCACCCATGCAAAAGACACCCATCGATAGGCGCCATTGGACAAGGCTTGTTTGTATGCAGTCCTGTGTGTTTGCCTGTTCCTTGGAAAAAAAGCATGAGGATCATAGGCTGTTGTGGCGATAGTGAGGTGCTCCTATGATGTTCTTTTTAGGTCAAGCCTATGCAGCGCATGTGCTGCTCTGCTGCATACTGTATTGGAGTATGGAATAGAAGCCCCGCCCACTCTCCGCCCATATTTGTCATTGGCTTGTGTCATTGTCCTTCGTAAATGCTGGCTTCTGAATCGTTAATAGGCTTGTTAGTTCCTCCTTAGTACTGCCTTGTCTTCATTTGTAACCTCCCATGAGGACTGGCCCTTTCACTTTGGTTGTTACATAGTACGTCTTTTTTGGTCTGTAAGCACTATTTTCTTTAATGAGTTTCTCCAACTGCAGGCACTACATGCTTTCCTGCAACATTCAGCCCGCCATGCGTGCTTTCACTTTGAGAGGACTATGGCGGCCACTTCTTTGAATATGTCTTGCATTTAATTAGCAAAAGAGATAAATAAAAGGCATTGTCATTTACAATGCCAATAGCTTAAACTCTTGCAAATGCGAGACCTATTGCATTGCAAATGCTTGTTTCATTTGATACAGTGTGCACTTTAATACCTGCCACGTGTCCAAGAACTTGGGGCACCACCTTGGGGGTTAGGATCAATGTTCCCTCCAATAGTTTTTCTCTATGGACGCCAATAAAAGTGCTCTGTTCACTGCAGCCAAGGCTTTGTGCACTGAAGACAGGCGGCAACGTACTATGCAAGCACATGCAGTGGGCAGCTACTAAAGTCAGTGATGTTGCAAGAGCGTGATAGGCCTTTATGCAAACCAGAAAAAATTGACCCCTTGTTTAATATTCAAAGGCACACGTTATAGGTGGCCCCTTTCACCCGTGGGCACTAGTGCCATTGCATCTTGTGCCCTAATCAATCAACTTCTTATTCCTTTCTCTTCTTTATCTCCATGCCTCTCCTATAAGCCCCTTGCAACTTTGCAATCTCATGCGTGTCCTTACCCCAGCTTCCCTTTTTTCGTTGTCTTCTCTGCTTGCTCCTCCTTTCCCTCCCCACTTTCCTTTCTCCCTTTCTGCTCTTTTCCACTGTTCCCTCATGCTGTCTCCTCTCTTTAATCTACCTCCTACCTTCTCTCCCCCAATTTCCCTGTAATCTCCCTATCCTGTCTCTCATTCCACCCTTTCTCTATCAAATCTATATCTTGAGAATGCTTCTCTCTCACTCATTGTGTTCATTTTCTTGTCTGCTACCTCCTTGTTTGTTCTCTTTGTCTTCCTATTCCCTTATGTTTGTTCGTATCATCCTTGTCTCCTTCTTTCTTTCACTTCCTTTCTCCTGTCCCTGCTACAATTCACTCCCCTTTGTTTCTTTTCCTCTACATTTTGTGTGTATTCACTTCTTCCTTTTTCTACTGCACTTGCATAGTTCATACTCTCCATAGATGCTCCCTTTTCATTCTAAACTCAAATCTTCCCTTTCCTTGCTCTCTTTTCTAAATATCTTACTTCTCTCCATATTTCTTTCTTTGCATTCCCTGTTATCTTCTTTTTTCTTTTTTCTGCTCTTCATCTTTCTTTCCATTCTGACTTTCCTGTCTCCTTTGTCCAGGGCCAGACTGGCTGTAGCAGGCAGCAGGCGTTTCCCCAGAAGGCTTGAAGAGTTGGACCAATTTTGCCCTGGTGGGGGCCGGTTTGGTTACTGGGGGCTGGCAGAAATGTGTCACACTTGCCTCACCGTCCCTGGGGCGTGGGGTTGGGGGGTTTCTGGTCCAGCAAAATTGCCAGGGTTGCTTTGGGTTCCCAGTTCGGCTTTGCCTTTTTCCATTTTCTCGCACTGTCTCCTCTTCTTTTATTCTCTCTACTTCAGATCCCATTCTTATCCACATCCCTCCTTTCTTCGCCGCCTTAATATCTTGCCTCAATATCTGCTCTCCTGAAGCCTGGCTCTGGCTCCCCACGAGGACTTGTTGGAACCTGAAGCTCATAACGAGCCCAACTTTCATGTGGCTTCTGTGTGGCATTCACCCATATCCAGGATTCGGCATTACAGCCAGAGCTGCCGACTTTGGGCCTGGGGAACCAAATCTAAGGCCCAGCATTGGCTCAACATCCTCTGATTCTGGGAATGTCACTTGATCTCCCGGTGCCTAAAAGACAAATGTGACATTGTGTAATGTAACTGGTGCTCATGTAAAGTGCTCCAATATCTTTGATCAAGTTTGCGTTATACAAAAAAAGGCACAAAAATGTAAATGCAAAGCCTTAACATAAAAAAAGGAAAGAATTAGGTACCCATTTAGTGACTGATTTGTACAAAGTGAAACCAGAAAACCTGGATAAATTGTGGCTGCCACACTCAAATTGTGTGATTTTAGGTAAATGTTAATTATACCAAAACTCCTTTATAGGTCTCGCGCCTAGCGTTGCAGTGCGTAGCACTGCTCGCGCAGCGAGAGACTTCTTTCAGGAGGTTTCAAAACTAACCTAGGAATCGCACACGCTCGTGCGTGTGCTTTTTGTTTTGCCCAACGCTATTGGCCATTGCATGCGTCTTTTTATCAAAATAGCACGCAATTGGCCAAAGGCGGGTGCATTGCTCTGCCCATGGCCTACTGGTGTCGGTTACCCTCACCACCGCCATGTGGTTTCAATTATCGTGCCCAGACACGGGCGCGACAATTGAAACCACATGTGTCGCACTTTCGCGATCGCTTTCACTGCCGCTTATTATTATTGCGGCTCCAAGTTCTCAGAGTGTCTCGTTGTTCCAATAAGTGTGATTTCTGATATTTATGTTCCCCTCGTCTTCATTGCTTGAGTTTGCTCGCGAGAAAGTGTCGCTCATAGTCGCTGAATGTCACTAATATTATATAGAAATTATGAAAATTTCATAACGTGAGCAATCTGAAACCATGACATACATGGCTTTGCTATAGATACATTTGGCACACACACATTTTAAGATGGCCGCCTCGTTCACGTACTTTTTAAATCGATCCGTTTACACTCTTGCCCCGAATTAGTAGTAGTGAATGCTTGTCAGTTGCCATGCCAACCACCAAACTCTCAGTAAAGAAAGGCTGAGAGTTCTCGTTTTTCTTCTGCATCTCGGCAATGGAAACGGTAAGTGTTACCTCCTACACTTCCCGATGTCTTACCCTCGCCCAGTCACAGTGATGGAGTTGGCACCCTCACAGCACACACGACTGCAGAAGTTGTGAAAACTCAATGAGCTGTACACAGAAGTAATCACACGAGGCTGCTTCTAATCAAAGCGGAGGAGTAAAATGCATGTACCTGGTGATTCGCGCATGAACATACCATTAGATTCGACCACACGACGCTCGCAAAGGTGTATAAAGCAAGCTCCTTTGCTTAATGTCATTTTTCATTCCAGAGATACAAATGCTTTGCCTTTGCGGGATCCTCTGCGCTAACTACACTACATTGGACACGTTTTGTTTGAGGGGACGACAGGCAAAACTCGATTGGAACAAAGTTTGTTTCGCCCTTCTGTAAACCGCTGTATTCACTTTAACTTATACACTATCCCAACTTTCTTAGATCTTAAATCAAGTTCAGCTGAGATCCCGATTAAAAGTTTCACACAGTGTATGGTGTGTATGGTGCTGTAACAATTTTCAATGTCTTCAAAATCAACAAGCATTTGCAGTGCAATAGGTCTCGTATTTACACGAATTTGAGATATTGACATTGCAAATAATAATGCTTTTTATTTTTGTTTTAATTTTAACCTCTTCAGTGCCCATGACGAGATAGTCTCGTCATGGAGCACGGTTGCGCTGTGCCCATGACGAGACTATCTCGTCATGAACCCCACCCACTAGTGCAACGCCCGGCACAGGAGGGGGAAAGGGCGTGGCACTGAAGGGGTTAAATACATAAATAAAAGGCATTGGTATTTGCAATGCCAATAGCTGAAACTCTCGTAACTGCGAGACCTATTGCATTGCAAATGCTTGTTCTTCATTATGGTGTATGAAAGCACTTTCAAATATGTAAGTTCAGAATACCAGTTGTAAAAAGAAAAACGATTGTGCTTTATTTAATAGACTATAATGTTGCTCTTTAACCCCTTCCATGCTCATGACGGAACGGTTCCGTCATGAGCATCGGTTGAGCTGTGCTCATGACGGAACCGTTCCGTCATGGCCCCGCCCGCGCTCGAACCCTGCAGCACCGCGGGGGAATCCGCGCAGCGCTGAAGGGGTTAATAATCTAGGCCGTGTACAAGGTTTACATAACATCCCTCTTGCCTCTTAGTTTACTAATTGTTCATGTTTAAAAACTAGCCCTTTTCACAGGTACTTCTCAATGTAGTGCTATAAAGTGACGTATTAATGTCAAATCTTCCACATGTTAGAGAAATACACATTTTTGAATTTTGAAGAGATCTTAATATATTTAACATGATGTTTGTTGTGTGATTTGCATAACAATATATTTAGGCATTGGCCCGTGCACAGGCTGTAGCATTTGGCATCTAAAGTTGAATCTGGCCTGAAAAATATTTTATCATTTATTTACTGTAGGGGATATGGCCTGCAAATGGAAAAAGACAAATGATTGCAACTCAATGTTTTGTTTAGGCAAACTAATGAAGCTCAGCATGCCATTACTGTGTGAAATATAATCATAATTATGTTTCTATTTCACACAGAGTGGGATCGAAACCTGTCTGAAGCACTTCATTCTTAAATTAAAGGAAATAGAAGCCCCTCTGTTTTCAGTCGATGTCCTAGTGTGCCTACCGCCTGCCACACGCAAAAAGAATCAAGCATTGGCTGCAAAAGTGAAAGTAATCACGGTAAAGCGCGGCGCGCGTGCCCGCGCACATGCACTGTAGCTCTAGGCTGGCCTGGTAGCACTTTTTGGAGCCCTCTCAATAAGTCTCGCCAGACCAGCGCATGCGCTGGGTCAGGCGAGACCTAAAAAATAAAAGTTTTTACACCTTTTGCATCTTTGTAAACATGTGACTGGCATATGCAAAATATCTCTTTTGTTGTCTCTTTTAATTCTGGCTGCGTGCTTGTCTGGGAGCATAAAGCGCACTCCCAGAGACAGTCTGGGCGCTAAGCATGTTTACATGTGCACAAATGCGAACAGCATAGAGCGGGCATAGGTTAGGAGTCTTTCCAAAAGAAGCCACCAGCAGGGTGTAGGGCAGGTCAGGTTGAAACTGGTCAGTTGGGCTCTTTCAGGAAAGTCGGCGCTTCGCAGCATTGTTTCCCTGTAGCTTAAGATAAGCTCAACCAACAAATGCTTGGAGTTCACTTCTATGTCTAGGAAACAAGTGGGAGCAGGTTTTCTCTTAGGGTGTTACTTACAGGTCTCAACAGCAGGTGCTGTTCTTGTCATCGACATGTCTTTCTATTGTGTACCAAAAGAGACCATTGTCATCATATTATAATTTTCTTTGTATTGTATTGTAGCTATGGTATTGTTGCTCCCTTTTCTTTAAATTTAATTAACATGTTGAGATGCCATCTCGTGGCGCTCCCATTCTATTTTTTTGTAGCAATGGGTGTATTAGTGAACTCTAGAGCTCTAAATGGGCGGGGTGGATGGGTTTATGCTCTCTCTCTTGCATTTTACTTGTTATATTTTCCCCAATAGCTTTCTCTTCATCCCTATCTCTATCACTTGCAGTTTTGTTAGGCTTACCTCACGTTTTGGGCCCTCCGATACCCTTAAAGGGCATAAATGGCTTACATACTGATACACTCTGTTCTGTTGGTGCCATCTATGCACAATCTTAGTCTCTTAAAGGGCATACATGGCTTACATACTGATACACTCTGTTCTATTGCTGCCATCTATGCACAATCTTAGTCCATTTTGTTACCCTATTTTGATCCTCATGGGACACTTTAGACAGTACATCACACTAACCTTCCACTGTTGCGTGCTAATATTTAACAACCTTTCTAAATACTTTCTCTCAAAACTAAGGGCCTTAATCAGCACAAGAAAAATGAGTTGCAACATTGAATTCAAAACATTCTAACATTTCAGCTACTTTACACCAACAGGAAAACTTAGGCAGATGGGTACTTATTTTACCTAAAAAAGAAGAAACAAGAGTTTTATGTTATCAACATCTACACTCCAAATAACGACAACACTGATTTTTGGTCTTTTCTCAATAGAACAATCACAGATCTCCCACAACGTTACAGCACAATATTAGGTGGTGATTTCAGCCTCCCAATAGATGGCACTCTTGACAGTAAATATCAAAAGAGATCTTAGGCAAGTGAATATACAGGCAAATTGTAGGCACAAAACACAGTAATAACAACTCGATAAGTTATTCAAACAAATTACAAACACAAAACACAACATAACAATCATAAGTGTTTAGGACAAACATATAAAATATATTTAATTAATGAACAATGATATAGGTTTAAATACACATACTAAAAATAATGAGAATGTTCATCAGACATACTCTCACTCATGCTTACTAACATCATTTACTCATCATGCTTAGTGTCAATATATATTACGAAAGTAAAGAATTATTTAAATCTTTGCTAATGCAGAATTGGGCACAATGTTCACAATTATCAGTGATGCAAATGAATGAGCATGTGATGACCATAGGACATAATACTGAAGGGCTGTGATGTTCTACGCGCGTTTCGGCATAGTGCCTTCATCAGGAAGCCCTCAGGGTAATGTCTGTATCTATATAAAAGATTACATGGTTCTGGCTTTCTTGCTTTTAGGGCAAACGAGAATTTTTTTTCGAACCGTGACCAAAAGATGAAGGAGAACATATAATCAGTAGAAAGGTCACTGTCCTAACGTTGTCATGCCGTTAACAGAATATCCAGGCTGGCAGTAGACTTGTGGAGTGTAAAGAATTCATCAACTTGTCTTTAGATTAACTGACACATGGGCAGTTCAAGATTAGATGAAAGGAGCCTATTATACTGACTCAAGTAGGTCGCGTCCAGGGATGAGGTTTGGCATGGTGAACTCACTCCTTAGCCTATTACAAGTACAATTTAGGCCCAACAGATTACAAGCCTACCTTCCAAACCTTTGTAAAACACATAATTTAATGGATATATGGAGGATTCATAATCCTATGGGTAGTGAATATACATTTTACTCACATCCACATGACTCCTTTTCTAAGATTGATTACCTTTTAGTAGAGGATTGTCTTCTACAAACAATCAGCTTCCCCACAAATAGAACAGATTGTTATATCTCCTTAGACTTGAATTTCTGTTGTGTTGATAGTAATTCCTAAGAAGGGTAAAGACCCACTGGAGATTAAAAAAATAAAAAACTACTGCCCTATCTAACTTATAAACATTGACTGCAAGATCTATGCCAAATTGTTAGCAACAAGAATAGAAAAAATATTAGTTCACTTGATACATCCATCTCAATCAGGGTTCCTCAAAAGTTGATTAGCATGTGATAACGTTAGAACAGTCAATAACAGTTGTTATAGCCCTTGTGCTAGCTAGAGCTGATTATTGTAATGGATTTTATCAAAACCTTCCCAAAATCTTGCTTGATAAATTACATATTCTTCAAAACTTGGCTGCTCAGATGCTGTTGAAGGTCCCCAGATTTCATTTTGCCTCACAGGATACCAACATATCCTGTGAGGCAGTGGTTGCTTGTGAGGAAACACATAATTTTCAATGCCCTCTGCATCACATATAAGGCTCTTCATGGCTCTGGTCCAGTGTATCTGAGAGAAAACTTCAGATGGTATGTGCCAAGCAGAACTCTTTGTTCAAGCTTACCCAATAGTGTGACCGATCCCTCCCACAAGCTTTCCTCCTGGAGAGGTAGGAGTTTTGTTATTCGCACTGCACGCAACTGGAACTCGCTCTCTTTAGGACAGAAAATCTTTTAAAACCTGGCTCTTTAGCTACTAGGTTTCCAGTCTGCTCTGTAATGTTTAATTTATTGGCTTGTCTGCCAATAGAACCTTCATTCTTCTCACTAATCCTGTCACGTAGCACCAAGATGCCTCCTGGTATTTGCTTGCGCTTTACAAATAAATACATCAAATCAAAATCAAACATTGTGTCATGCTCTAGAAAAAGCCAAATTCTTGCTTTCTCCCACAGCTGCTATAGCCCTAGACGTGGAGAAAGCTTTTGATAAAGTATCATGGACCTTCCTGAAGGCCACCTTACTGAAATAAATTCAATCTATGTGAACATTTTGTAAAGATGTCTTTTGCACCTTTTTCCAATCCACAGGTTACAGTACAAATCAATGATTGCACCTCAAAAAGATTCCCTCTACAATTAGGCCCATATCAGGGTTGCCCCTTTTTCCCGCTTCCTCTCATATCATCTGGTGAACCCCTTCTTAAGTTCATTAGAGATGATAGTGGCATTAAGGGAATTTCTTTCTCCTGTGGGTCACAAAAAGTAGCAGTTTATGTCAACGATGTCTTAATCTTCACAGAAGCAGCTGACAGAGGTATTCCTTGTATCCTATCAGTGATTTCGGACTATGAGGACACTTCTGGCTCCTCACTCACAAAGAAATAAAAAAACAAAGTCTTTCCCATGAATATCTACTGTTGCCTCTCTCATATTCAGAATACAGGTCTCACATGGCAAAGAACCACATTAAAATACTTAGGAATATGGTTTGGGAAAGACCTTCAAGAAACCCTGACAATTATTGAAAGTAAAACCATTTGCAAGATTTGAGAACTGAGTACACAATGGTCTCCTAGAGTTATAGCCTGGTGGGGTACATTGGAAACAATTAACATGATTCTGACACCTATAATTAACATCCTGACCAGCATACTTCTCTTTAAATTCTCACACAACCTTTAAAAATCCTACTTGATTTCTTATGGAAAAACAAGAAATCTAAATTTTCTCTCTAGATACTTAGAATGGACAAAAAGAAAGGAGGTGCTAAAGTCCCAGATTGCTTTGATACCAACAGTCCTTTCTGGGTAGACAAGACCCTTGGTGGTTTTGTGCCACCACTTCTAATATACCTACATGGCTGCCTATAGAAAACATCCTCTTAACAAAACAGAAGTCCTCATCCTTGGCTCCACTCCCTCAGCATGGGATGCCACCTGGTGACCCCCACCCTCAGAAACAGCCCCACTCCAACAGGACATGCATGAAACCTCAGCATCATACTGGACTCATCGCTCAGTTTGAACTTCCAGATCAACGCTGTATCCTCTGCATGCTTCAACACCCTCCGCATACTCTGAAAAACATTTAAATGGATCCTCTCCGAATCCCAAAAAAGTTCACACACGTCATCATCACTAGCAGACTGGACTACGGCCACGCCCTCTATGCCGGAATCAACAAAAAAACTTCTCCACAAGCTCCAGACCGTCCAGACCGCGGCAGCCAGACTGATCCTAGACATCCCCCATCACAACCACATCCCCCAACTTCTCTGCAATCTCCACTGGCTCCCCATCGACAGAAGAATAACCTTCAAGCTCCTCACTCATGCTTACAAGACCCTGCACAACATCAAACCAGAACAACCGCCTCTCTTTCCACGCCCTCCGGTCAGCATAGTCTCATACTCCGACGACACCCAGCTCCCTCACCATGGAACCTGACATCACCAGGTATAGTTTCTAAGAAGGGGTGTTGCAACCTGGATGAGCAGCAGCTGCATGAAGCTCAACTCGGAGAAAACAGAAGTCCTCATCCTCGGCTCCACCCTCTCCGCATGGGACAAAAACAGATCAAGTAGAACAAAGTGACAGTGATCGTGAACAACCAAAGGTCAGAAGACCAAAGAGAGTGAGAGATTTTACCAGAAAGTATTCATCTCCAGCATGGTCATATCTATTCCATGCCCAACAAGCCTAACATCAGATGAAATAATCAATTTAACAAGCTATCCAATCATTTTCAAAGAACCTCCATGAGCACTGATCTCATCAAAAGATGAAACAATCTTTCCTGAATATTTTCTTTTTGTATTTCAAAAGAGTTCATTGATAAAAGATACTCATAATACATCATAACGGTATAATTAGTATATATCAAGCAATACATCTAATGTCTAATAAACTGTGTGTTTTTGCTAGAGGCCCTCTAATGGTTTGACACCACGTGATGACCTTTGGCTACCATCATTTTAATTGTCTTTTGGTGTTTTACTTTACTCTAACCTGTATGTACGACGTCCTGCATATGCCTTGTTTCTCTTGAAAGTTTATTTCTTGTAATCTTGCAGTCTTACAGTAGGAGCTGCCACAGAATAGAACAGCCTTGCCAAGAACAGAACGTGTGGGATGTGCATTTGAAAGAATGAGAGACAGAGAGGTGTGGAATGTACTTTTTGATCTCAAAGTGAAGTGTTATAAGCAGTGGTGCTCAAATGTGCATTGTGTTGTAACTTGGAAAGTATAATGAAGTTCTTACTATTGGCCTCATGCCATCCAGAATTCTGACTCTGCCTTGCTTGAGCTTTTCTGCGCGCACAGACAGGCCACCCGAGTGTTTGCAAGTTGTTTGGGTTAATCACGTTCAAGGTTGTTTTGTTTTTGGAGAAAAGATTGTTTATTTGTACCGAAGGCTTTCATAAGCTTTGTTAGGATAAAGGCTGAAACATGTGAGAATGAAGAGGGAACGTGGGACCTCCTTTTGCCCTGGAATGCTTGCATGGAAGGTGGCCAATTCCAGTAGGTTTCCTTGGTGAAGAGGGAAAGACTCTCAAACCTTCTAGTGTGTTTTGAGACTATAAGGCCGGAGACTCTTGGCAGCCAGCTTGGGAGCTCATTTGTGGGACAGACATGTCCTCACAAAAGAACAGAACCTGAGTCCCGGTCGAGAGTCTATTGCATGGCTGTTAATGGGCTCCTCCAGCTTGAGTTGGCAAGGATGTCGAGTGAACGATCGGGTGAGGTGATTTGTTTCTGGCTAGTGCCATTGTGATGCGTGATTCCAGTGGCTGTGGTCATTTGAGGTGTTTTCTTTGTGATGTGTGAGTGAGTCACATGCAAAGTAATCATATATTTAGTGTATATATATTTCTGATTTCTTGCAGGACGTCCAGTGTTATGTGCTGCTTGTTTAATTATCATTATTATTTGTGAATTTAACTGTTGCATTTACCAAGTGTGTTATTATTGCTTGCATATAAATATATATCTCTATATACATTTGAACCCTGAACCTCATTCTAAAAAGAGAGTCTTTGATGTGTTTAATTTTATAAAGTGAAACCCCTTTCTAGGTGTTGTTGTGTTTTATGGACATGGACTGACCACTTCCTTGTCTCTCTGTGCCTCTGTATTGTAGGCACCACCATTCGCTCCCACAGTCAGTCCTTTATGAAGAGCCCTTGGCATAAATTTGTAGCGTCTACCTTTATATCCACCCTAAACCTGTCCCGCCCAGAATGGCCCACTGACTTAGAGGCAGCCGATAGCGTGTTTGGAGGTTGGATTGACAACACACTTATCACTGTATTCTGCGGAAATCGATTTGTGCCAAGCTTATTCAAACCCACGCCTGGTACAACAAGGTACTGAGCATGGAAAAGAAAACATTTTAAATAGTAGAATGGGAATATCATAGGAGAACTGCCTATGGCTCCACTGCCAAAGCTACTTATAGGAAAGCAATTAAAGTTTATCATAAACTAGTTCAAAAGACCAAGGCCACGTTCTATGCCAATCTGATCTCGTCAAGCCCCAATCCCTCTAAAACCATCTTTTCTCTTATAAAAAACATGGTGAAATCCCTGGCGGAGGCTAATAACATCATATCCTCCAATACACAATGTGAGACACTGGCTAAACACTTCATTAATAAGGTGGAATGTATTTACAGTGCACTCGAAATGAGGAAGGGAGTTTCCGAAGTTTTAGAGAACCTCACTATGACAGTACAATCCCACTCCTTACAAGATCTGCCACCCATGTCCCTTAAAGACATGAGGGTTCTGTCTACTAGGGTCAAATCAGGCTCTCCAGATGATCCTTTAAAACCTGACCTTTTTAGGAAATTCCAGGACTGCCTCTTGACTGAGGGTCGGGAACTGATAAACATGTCACTCCAAACCGCGACGATCACCAAATCATGGAAGCACGCTAAGGTTATTCTTTTGTTGAAAAAGCCCACACTAGACACGTCTCTGCCAGAGAACTTTCATCCTATTTCTCTGCTTCCCTATTTGGCCAAGATTATGGAGTCCCATGTAAATATTGCTCTGACCAAGACACAGTACTGAACCGGCCCTACTGGTAGTAACAGAGCAGCTACGGGCCACGTTAGATGAGGGCAACACTTCTGCACTGATATTATTAGACCACCTTTGACATGGTCTCCCATAAAATTCAGCTTCAATGGCTTGAGGAGATCAGGGTCAAGGGCAAGGCCCTGGCCTGGTTTGCATCTTTCTTGGCCGACCGCTCCTTTCAGGCCTCTGTCCTTCCCTATCTGTCCTCTCGGTTGTGGTGTACCACAGGGCTCTGCCTTGAGCCTGACGTCCTTCAACGTGTACGTCCGCCCATTGGCCCTCTTGGCTAAAGCACGGAATAACAATATGGTATCATATGCGGACGATACCCAATTGGTATTCACCTTCTCCAACAACCTTAAACAGGACCAAGTGAAATTCTAAGCGGATCTTTTGGCCATCTCAGACTGGATGTCAAATAATTGCTTACAGCTGAACTCTTCTAAGTCTGAGGTGCTCTTGGTGGGCCACGATGTCAAGGTCTCACCTATGTTTTTGCAGGAACATCATGGACATGAATGAAAGTCCACAACTTCACCAAATCCCATATTGCACCCAACGAGGTCAAAGTGACAATGGTAACCTGGGGAACAACGGAAACAAAACAAGGAAGGAGAAGGACACTCGTCGAGCCCCAAGCTGCATTAGGGCCAGGCAAAAACAAGGCACAGCATCTTAAGGTTCCCCTTCTTTGTAGTATTATTAATGGCTATGGTATCAAGCAAGGATCTGATCCTTATCCTTCCTAACACCTGCTGGACAATCTTCATCACAAATAAAATGTCTACTTGTAAATAAATGAAATAGCCTTAAAGCTCAGGCAAAAAACAATTAACTTTCTCTTTCTTCCTATTCAGGTTCAAATATCCCAAGGAGCAAGAGAAGGAACGAATGCCTAAAGCGCCAGAATAGCCTGATCAGATAAGTATAATGGGGCGAGTACAAAGAAAAATAAATAACAGCGCAAGCGCTACCACCGTAATGTGGAAGTAAATCGGCTTTCTGTTTGTCTTTTCTGTCTTGCCGGAGTGCACAGTACATAGGGGGACAGGAGGAGGAAGCACCAGAACAATGAACCGTACTGTCTGCAGGCAGTAGGCGCCGTAATCAGGAACACCGGGAGGGGAGAGTGCTAAGACGAGGAACCAAGCAACGCGGAAGCAGGATGCCGAAGAAACTTCCGAAGCTCCAGAAGTGACGAGACCCGGAAGGTAAGCCTCAACCCAAAAAGACTGAAACGTGAAGCGCTGCCGCTCGGGGACATCCGCGCTTTAACCTGTCTGGTCATTGCGCATGCGCGTCCCCCATGCGGTGGCCATTTTGGTAGTTCGCATGGCTCCAGACGTCCGGCAGCCGTGACAAGCGATACCCATCAATGGGACAACCAATGGTGGCCTACGGCTCTAGATACCCCCCTACCAAAAACCGTGGTAAGGAATTTAGGGGTTCTGATGGATAATGCCCTCTCACACAAAAAAAGTGGCGGGGACTTGTTTTGGCCTCTTACGTGACCTGAAACCCACCTTGGGATACTTTGACGCACCCACCTGCCAAACGATCATTCAATCTGTAGTGCAGCCTTGATTAGACCATTGCAATGGGCTCTTACTCGGTGTGGACAAATCTGTAACTAAAAGACTCCAAAGGGCACAGAATGCGGCAGCCTGCACTCTTTTTGCCTTACCAAAGCACTACCATGCCTCTAATCTTCTCTGCCGTCTTCACTGGTTGATGATTGAATAGAGTCCAGTTTAAGACCCTGTGCACTACGCATAAAATCTTACATAGCCAAGGCCCTCAAATTCTGCAAGGGCTATGTTCCCCATATTTTCTGACTCATGCCCTACGTTCTGCTGACTTGCACCTGGCTTGTACTCCCCGAGTGCACAGGCGGAGAGCAGGAGGGCGCTCCTTTAGGGCAATGGCCTCTGCCCTATGGAATTCTGCCCCTCTTGCTGCTCGATGTACACAGGATCACTGTGTTGCAGGGATTCTGCTCATGCACAGAACTATGCGCAGGAAACCAGGTCGTCAGTGAATTGCGGTGTACCAAAAATTCACCTCAGTGCCCAGAACCCCTATCTGACCAGCATCAGTGTCTCATTCGCTCTTCATACCATATAGAAGCTACCAATGATTAGACAACCCAGAACATGCGACTTTAGAGTACTCTCAGGAATGGTGGGAATCAGAAATATCTGTTCATTATTATTCTCATATCAGTCCACAACAAGTGTATTCAGAGACACAGTAAAGTTTAAAATGTTTATTTTATAAACTACGTGTCCTAAGATGCAGTACTTTGGCTAACATAAGCAGACAAATGATTAAAATTAAAACCATCAGCATTGTTACAATACCATAGAAAATGAAGGGAGAAATCATATTACAAATGATAGTGGAATACAACCGCCCTCCCTTCGCTAGTAAGCTAGTATTATCAGACTAATAGAAGGTCTCTAGGCTTGAATGGGGTACCCCATACCGTAAAGATAAGCTTAGGTGAATCACATCACAGGATCAGCTTTGCTCTGCGCCTGGAAAAGTTCTTCCCCAGAATGTGTGTCTAATGCATGCAAACTGCAATATTAAAGGCTCTCGACTTTCAGATATTTGCAGCTGTGCGTGTGTTATGGCTAGACCGTGGGCCGATCAACCTGAACTCAAAAGCATACATTGTTTGTTGGCTCAGACTGTTTCTGCACACAATGTTCAGACCAAGGACGCAGTGCACGTCTAGGGATGTGAACAACAGACAGTTCTCATGTGAAGAAAAGGCAAGCAAGCAGTTTTCAAATAATAACATCTATCTGCAGTGTCGTGTGCAAAAGCAGCAAAAGTGGCAAAATGGCATTTCTAGCATCTAAGACGCTTATGCTAACATAGCAATGTGTGCATCTAAAACTCCGCCTCCACTACACCCTCCCTTGATCGGACCACGAACAAATAGGGATACAATTGAGGAACGCAGAGTTCAAGTTCAACAGAGACAGAACCAAGTGCATGTATTGTAAATCCATAGAAATGGGAGTGAAAGTTCGAATAAAAAAAAACTGCGTAAAAACTGAAGGGGAAAAAAGAAAAAAGTAACATCTTGCAAAGGCCCAGCCGAGCCTAAATGTTGAATAAAAAAAAAAAAGAAAAAAATGTGTCGTTCGTATCTCTAAAGGTGGATGACATCCGAGTTAATACATCAATGCGTAAGCACAATAAGTAGCGACAGCTTCTAAGAGGAAGTCATTAGAATGTTCTGCAAAAGTTTCCGCCATCCAGTCTAATAAGGTAAACGAACATACATGTTCCTTGACAACCGGGGCCTCTAGCACAATCAGAGGACAACTGGCGTGTTCTTCAAGATAACTTCTTGCCAAGAAGTCATACGCTGCCGTACCAATGTCCCAGTTTCCTAGGACTCCATGTGCCGCTTCACAGGCCATAATCCTGACACCAGAACAGTCCAACTCATGAGCCACTAAGGGACTTATCAGTCGATCATAATCTGGGGCAGGAGACACTGAGTTTGACAAGTACAAATCCAGAGCCCATTCGAAAGGACAATCTAGGCAATGAAAAACAGGTTGCACGCAAGTTAAGTATGAAAACCGGAAGGACAATCCATAGGCTATGCTTAAGGTGGCCAGTGGCAATGTTCCATAATACTCAAGCATCCGGTTACGAAGATGGAGCAGCCGGGACAGGCTGTCGTGTGACACAAATTGTGCAGCCATTGCGCAGTAAGCAGACCAACAACAGCACACCAGCCGTGAGGGCGAGAATCAACGGGAACCCGCCAAAGACGCTGGAAAAAATAGAATGAAAAAATGCCGGTATCACACAAAAATAGTTTGGAAAGAGGTCACGAGGCCGGAGCCCACAATTTTGAAAAAATGTGCCAAGCCAGTTGTTGACAAGGCATTAAATATAGTTTGAATCAGGGCACCGAAATGAAGTGGGAGATCAGTATTTAAAAGAGCCTGCACCTCGGTGCGGGTGTTTGCCACGTGAAGGACAAATGTTTCACGGGATGAAGTCAGAGCGACTTCTTTTTGAGAAGATGAGCTGAATAAGGATTCAGCTCATCTTGTTGAACTCTGCTTTCAAGGTTGGAATGGAAGGCCAGATGGATACATCCAGCCGCCCATGCGGGGGCAGGAAAAGGACATTTTTACAGCAGACTACTCTTTGTGATACAGTCACAATGTAGGGAATTCCCACTAGCATCCCACAGCAAGCCTCGTTATTTAAAAGCAAATAACTACCATTAGCTAACAACGTGAAAGAGGGTGTAATAGCTGGCACTGGAATCCCTTTCAGGACGCATGCTAAATTTGGTGCCTGAACATTGCACGCACCATGCAATTGGATGTGTCTACAGACTACTGAGTGATCAGGTGTGGAAGTGCATTCCTCACCTTTCAAATAAACTTCTTTTCCTTCTCTCATGCACCTGTATGTAAATGGGAGTGACCAAACTTCATGCAGGAAAGCTGTACCCAACGGTTCATATCTGCCTAGGGCATAATGTTTCATGCACGAACTGAACTTAAACAAAGGGAACGGTAATGTGAGTAACCCGTGGATAAGCCACACAGCGGAGTTCAATTCGGCCACAGAGAAAGGCAAAGGTTCTAACTTTTCAATATGTAGTAATGAATATGTTGCATCTTTCATGGACATGAACTGTTGTTTCGCAGTCAGATTAAAAGGAAGGAATAAAAACGATGTATTCATGTAGTCCCAGGGAACTTTCCCAGCCTTCAACGTTTGTAAAGTCCATGCAAACTGCATTATAGTACGCAATTGATTTTGACCATGGTACAAAACAGACATATCATCCTGCACAATATCAACAATAGATGAAACAATATTATCTAATGTGCAAATTCTGGAAGAAAGGGTGTTAATGCTATTATCGATAACAGCTAGTACTTTTTCCAAATTGGCTTGATCAATGGCTCTCAATCTGGAAGCCGCTTCAATTTGCGACAATTTCCAAACTTCGTTATAAACAGCATACACCCATCTTTTGGACCTGCCACCAATAGGACCGTTTACAAAATCGTTCAAATCTATTTTGTCATGCAACTTTGATAAATGATGCTTAACAGAAGCCAATGTTGAATGTTGCAGCCAAGTTTGGCATAACTTCCCCACAGAGTAGGTAGTAACTGAATGGGAAGATTCAAAGCTGGGGTCCACTCGAACCTGCGTATACCCAGGTTGCAGACCCAGAAAACGATGTTGACAGGAATCTGAGCTCGTCTGCCATGTTAACCATCCTTCCGGATCTAATTTGGAAACATTGAAGGTTGCATTAGTAATGTATGACTGCAACTCATCAAGGGACAGGTCTGTATGATTATCCCAATTAGGATAAGCACCCAGATCAGGAATAGAGGGGGAATTCAGCTTTTTAGAAGTAGCCAATCCAAAGCAGGTGGTTTGAAGAATAGTAGAATTCAAGAATAACATGTGGGTTGGGATGAGGCAGGCACGATGCAGAGCTTCTGTTCCTCGTACCTGCCATGTCTTAGAACCCCAAACTGATTTAAGATCAATAGTAGCTTTCCACAGATCATAACCCCGACAGCCAATTCATCCATAAAGGATTTGGAATACAATAATGTATTGTGTGTCATCCTAACTGTCGAGGCAGACTGTGCTGCCAATTTAAAATAAAAGGCGGCAGGTTTTGAGACACTGAAATCAGTAAAATATGCAAATTTGTTCACCAATGTGTTGGAGCTGCCTTGCATTGGCGTCGCACAATGTTCCCATTGTGTATAATTTACAAAATTTCGAAATGTATTGGCTTTATGTAGGAAATGATTGCCATAATGTTGATAGCAAAACAGTTCCCCATAATTAGCAGTGTCTAAATACAAATCTCCAGCATCAAAGGCAGCATAATATTTTAAATCAGAAAACAGTGCCTCTATGGCCTGAACGTTCCAATCATCAGAGCGGATGTTTTGTTTCACAACATCACCCATAGAAACACGAAGAACATTGGGAACATTAATAACCTCCGTGGGTCCATGAATCTGAAATTTAACAGCATCCCACACAATCCTATCTAACACAGGCCAGGGAGTAATATTCACAAAAGTCTGGTCCCTCTTCATGATGTGTGATGAGGAGTGGGGGGCCAAAGTTCCAAAAATTAGTCTAATTGTAGATCTTTCCTTGATATAGTGTCCATTTATAAGACGAAAAAATACCACCACAAATACAACGGACATAAACAAAAAAATACTGATCAGCACTAGCCAAATGTAAGTCCAAGGGGGAATTAAAAAATGTCTCTTAAACCAAACAGCAAAAATAGAAGTTTTTGATGGAGCATTGGAAGTCAAAGACTTAGTGTCAAACGAGAAACGCGACTGGTTAACTGCAGTCAATTGTAAAACAGGCAATTTAACATCTGTGGGATAAGCATACTCAGAATCTTCAGGTGGTCCAGCAGCCGGTGGTGGCAACAAAGGATTAGTAACTGTATGCATCTCGACGGCAATATCAGGCATGGTGGTAGAAGCCGGAGCCAAAACAGAATTTCTCAGCATTGCAGGGCAAGAGACCGCTGGAGTCATACTAAGAAGAATCAGCCACTCGCTGTAGTTTGACATTGTCAATGGAGATGTACCTGTTATCCTTGCGACCAGGAAGTGGAGGTAAAATGGCTGTTCTTGTACCCTGCACGCCAAGCACTGGAACCAGTGCACGATAAGAGGGGCCGAACTCCTTCTTGTTCTCCACCTTCTCACGGACCAGGTCACCAACTCGAGGTAGCCAGCCGACTACCGGAATCTGAAGCGCAGCATCTGATGTGGAGGGCAAGTGTTCCTTTGCAAGACTGTCTCTGGTCTCTTGTAGATTCTGTAATACAGCACAGTGATCATCTACATGAAAGGGTGCGTCTGACGCCGCCATGTCTAGACCATCAAGGTCTGGGACAAATATTTTCATGCCAAAGAGCATCTCGTATGGGGTCCGCCCACCCAGAGACCTTCTAGGGAGATTATTAAGTGTACGTTGCACGTTATACAGATGGGCTAACCAATTCCTGCCAGTGCCTAAAACCGTAGCTGTCAGGGATTGCTTTAAGTCACGGTTAATTCGCTCCACCACACTATTACCCTCAGGCTGGTATGGAGACGAAAATTTGACTTGGACCCCCAAAGATCTCATGGCTTCTTTGTACGCCTTAGAGGCGAACGCAGGGCCCTGGTAAGTACGCCCGAAATTCAGAAAACTCAGCAAAGATTGTAATTTTTTCAGTGTTGTTGGAGCACGCAAATATGCGCACTTCTCCAGGAAGTGAGGAGCTAATCCTCGACCTTCATTGTTGAGCTCGTAGCCCAAAAACAACACTGTATACTCTGCAATGTGGGACTTCGCAAAGTTGAGTTTGTAACCGAAGTCCGCAAACATAACAATGATGCGATCAACGCGACACAGATGCGGCCATAATTCGTCGTCTGTGAGATAGATATCATCAACATACGAGTACGCATCAGGGTCAATGCTCTCCAATAGAGAGACAACACGTGCGGCAAAGATGCCAGGGCTGTTTTTATAGCCCATGGCTAATCTCTTAAACTGTTTTTGTTTGCCGCCAGAAGTAAACGCTGTCCACTGACTACTAATAGAGGACAGGTTATGGCTGTAAAACCCATTGGATATGTCTAATGTGGTCTTTAGCCTTTTTCTCACAAGACTATCAACAAGGGCAGAACTGTGGGTATTCTGTACAGCACAAGTCCGACAATGAGAGTTCAAATGCCTGTAATCCAAAACTAGGCGGTACGACCTATCGGGTTTAGTTACAGTGAATAAAGGATTATTCATTGGTGACACACATGTTTCAATAACACCCTGATATTCCAATTGCTGAAGTATTTCCGCGACGTGAGATCTAGCTTGGCGGCGCATGGGATATTGGGGCTGCGGCTGGGGCATAGACCGTAAAGGAATCTCATGGTTTGGTGACAATTAATCCCACTCAACCTGAGTACGGTACAAAGCCAGAGAAAGCACCTGAACCCACTCTTCGGCAAACCTTTCAGCGTGCTCCTTTGGCACTGTGTGCGCAAAGGACGGGAGGATTACTTCATCCCCTCTAGGAGCCTCCAAAACGAAAGCAGGGGACCAGTCCGCCTCTGCTAAGAGAATATCATAGGAGGAGGTCAGATTATCCCAAAAAATCCCTTGTATTGTACGTTGTATATCACCTTCAATTAAGAGGACTATGTCATATAGTCTGTCAGGGGGAGCCACTCTAGTATCAGCAGTTTCTACAGTTATGAACGTATCAGTTGCTGTCGCCTCCAGATATGGATGCAGTGCTTGCCGCACTACTGTAACCTCCGCTGCGCTGTTGAGCAGCGTTAGTGCCCATGTCAGGTTCCGAAACTGCGTTCTCACTATCTGTGGCATACCTCGCTGCTAGCGCAGCAACTTTCTTCTTCTGAAATGGGGAACGTTGACGTGCAAACTCGTCCTGCTTGCCTTTACCGTCAGACTGACGGGGTTGCTCACGTCCTTGTTGGGCACCCCGACCTTTGCCACGTTCTCTGCCACCAGACTGTGAGGCTGATGTTTCCTGTGAAGAACGAGGAGAATGTTGTTCAGTAACCTGAAATCTATCAGGTGACCTAATACTAGTGTGATCGCGCAAATCATATGTGCGTTCACCAGTCGCCTGTACCGGTGACGCAGGACGGGACCCTTGTTTCTGTTGCTGCTTTCCCTGTTTCTTTGTTCTCCAATTTTGTTTAGGAAAATTTGGACGATCGTCTTTTTGTGGTAAATATTTAAATTACCTGTACTATTTTTTTATGCGGTAAAGTCTAGTAAGAATAACTCAGTCAAAATAAGAGGCAGAATCCGTGGTATTAGAGGTTCTGAAAAGGACTTTATTCCTTACAAAGGAATTATGGTTCGAACCAGGCAGTCATATTCCATCACCACGAAGGTTCAGGAAGGGATCAGCAATACATTATTGACAAGTAACAATATATATATGAGAAGCATTGCATTAAGACAGATGCAGGAGGCGTAACAGCTGATAATACAGATAAGAATACACATACGTAATGAAAATAGGCGTAAATACAGGCGTATACTAGAAACGTCATTTAAAGTGATGTCACAAGTGGGTGGATCCATAAGAGAATCCTGCAGTGTCAGCAGAAATATTTGGCAAAGATGCGCGCGCAGCCGCATGACGTGTGATTGACGTGCAACTAGAGGGTGAAGGGGAATTGACATTTAGCTCTACATGTGGAGACAGAAGTCTGGGGTGTCAGGACAACCTAGTCCTAAATCGTATCTAGTATCTTGTGTTTAAGGAACTATATTATCTGGAAGGAAAGGTCTTCTCGGACAGATCCTATTCTATACTGACTGTTAGTGCGTGTACAGGCGTCTATGTGTCTACATGAGATGCGAGGGGGCAGGAATCTTCCCTGGTAACAAGGGCTATGAATTACTTGCATAAAGACAGGGAGGCCTGCCCCTTTGCTCGGTAGCTAGAAGGATGTTTACCTGAACTACTAGACAGGAATGCATCGGATGAGGAGCGGAGCAGATAACTTGAAGGCTGAATACAGTTTTTGGCAGGCAACAGGCCGCGTCAGGCACCGTTAGCCGCGCAGGGAGTAGGACAGAGTTCAGGGATACAGATGTAGGTCCAGGCTGGAGCATTCAGAGGCAGAAGCAGGAAAAGGCTCGATGGCAGAATTCAGGGCCTACCTTGCCAGAGCTGTAAAATGTAAAAAGTGTACCATATAAAGTCGGTGGCCAATCATACTTAGGAACGGAATATCTGGCCCATTCATGGCAGATATGAAAGAGTACATATTAACGTTGGACACGATTGTATTTGCGTTTTCATAGCTTGAAGTGGAGGGAACATACATGTACTTGTAGCATGTACATGGAGCCGTTGGGGGTCTAAGATAGGGGACACAATTGACCATAAAAATTCATATTTCCTCATTCCCTCCTTGTCCCCTACGGACCCTCATGAAATATCCATCTTCATCAATCCATCAATCTGTTCATATAGCATCATTTGTTCTTCTTTCTTCTTCCGGGATCTTGAATGAAAATTTGAAGGCGGGATACACGATGTGGCACACAGACCACAAATCGCTGGCCCACATTGTAGACACAAGCAGCAACTGAATAGTATGAGAAAACCAATACCTAGGAAGGATAGGATCCTCCATCCCCAGGCTGACAACACGCTCCAAAACCAACCGGACCAAGTCCAGGTGCCTGGATTCTGGTGTATCTGGCTTACGATCTTATGAAGTCGAGTTATGGCTTTATATACTGACGGCGCGTTTTCTGGTATGAAAACACAGCAACTTGATCCGATGACCCTACAAGCTCCGCCCCTATCGGCCAGAATGACGTCAAGGACAAGACGATTTTGAAGAACAACAATCCGCATCGCAGACTGCTCCTCTGTTAAGTTGCCTAAGGCGGAAGTAGTTTCATTCACTACTGCTTCAAGGGTTCTAGTTAATCTACGTATTAACTTACTATTAGTGACTGTACCTATGTAGGGAAAGAAACCTTTATTGAAATCTGTGTATTGCTCCCATGCTGTTTCGGTGTAGTCGACAATCGGGAGATCTCTCTGTTGTCTATTGTGTACTAAATGGGTGTTCCTATGATAATCAGGCGGGGCTAGGAAAACAGGTGGCAGAAGGAATGCAATATAACAGGTACCATCCCAATCTAGGGGTAGGCGTATGTATGCGGTGTGACCACAGATGAAGTAGGAGTGACGAGAAGCTCTAAATGTAGACTTGCCTTTATCCCTGAATTCTATTACAGTGGTACATTTACTATGGCCCATGTGTATTGAACCATTCTTTCTTACACATAATTCGCCTCTAACTGGAAATACTGACATAGCGGGCAGGATTGGTGTAGCTTCGGATTCAACATTCAGGATCATGAGGTTAAGTGTAAAGTTACCTAATCCATATACTTCATTTTCTAGATCAGTCCCTGTTCTTTTGGGAAGTCCCTCCTTGTTAGGGTAGCAGACTTTAAGTAAAACTAGGTTCAGGTTTCCCCATACCCAGTTGTCTTGATAAACTACTGAATTTGAATCTAGGGAATTAATCAAACTAAACCATGCTCCACAGGAGCCATTGTGTGTGAATGGATACGGAAAGAGAGGCAGAACTCCTTTGTATTTCTGATAGGGAGGAAGTCGGCCACATATCCAACAATTTGTAGCATTTCTGGTCTGATGGGAATGATGTAACATACTAATGAATGTGTTGTTGCGCAGCGCAAGTCTATAGGACAACTCATGCGGGGGTAATTCGCTAAAAGAATGTTCGGCAGTAGCATTGAAAGCACGCTTGGAAATTGGGTAATACATGTGTAATAATATACTGGCAATGATAATCAGAAGACTTAGAAAAAACATAATTAACAATGTCACTATGCAGTGACCACGAAGTGATTTACAGTACGCCTGTTTCTTAAGCTGTTTCTGTCTCTTTCTCTCTCTATTTCGGTCTAGAGGATACATGTCAGAGACAAATTCAACCGATTCACCTTGGAGAGGACTTAAACAATCGAATTGTCTGACTTGCTAGACCTTAGTTTCAGTTTATAGTTCTCCTTTCCAGTCTTTTCAACCAGGGGGAGTTTTGAGTCAGTCTGTGAGGGAATGTAGGGCTGAAAATTCAAGTCGGATGATAGTCCATGAAACTTTTTGATATGGCTCGAGTGCAACCACCCTTTACGTCCCTCAATCTTCACAGCTGTCCTTGTGGTCAATAAGACGAGTTTAGGTGACTGCCAGCGAGGCTCCAGCGGGTTCCTTCTGTCGAAGTTCCTTACTAGTACGATATCTCCCGGAACCACGTCATGGGGCTTCACCTCAGTGTTATCGGGAAAAGCTGCAGCTACCTGTGAACGACAAGATTGTAGTGCAGACATCAAGGAAGCCAGGTAATCTGTCAGCATATTACAATCAACATCAGTTATTTTACGAGGTATAGGCGTCCCCCACATATTTGGTGGTCTACCGAAGATCACCTCATACGGGGATAGCCCTGTTCGAGAGTGTGCTACCATTCTCATGTAAAAGAGTGCAACTGGTAGAGCTACTATCCAGTCGACACCTTTTTCTCTACATACTTTGGACAGTCTAATTTTCAAAGTTTGATTATGCCGCTCCACGAGACCTGCTGCCTCGGGATGTCGAACACAGTGGAATTTCCATTGATAGCCTAACAAAAGTGAAACATGTTTCATTAGCTCTGATGAGAACGGTTGGCCATTATCTGAGTACACGATACGGGGCAAACCATACCGTGGGAAGAATTCTCGAACTAACTGCTTGGCAGTAGTCGGGGCAGTGTAATCTGAGACGGGATACGCCTCTGTCCACCGGGAAAGAGCGCATACAACTACGAGGACATATTTGAATCCTCGACATCGTTCCATCTGGATATAATCCATCTGGAGGACTTCAAAAGGGTGATCGGGGGGTTGAAATCCACCCTGCTCTACAGGTACGCCTTTTCCTGGATTGAACTGACAACAAATCATACAGGTACGTACTTTCTGTTTAGCTGCTGCTCGCAAGTGTTTATTGAACCAAATGTGTTGAATACTGTCTAGCATAGCTTTCTCTCCTAGGTGCGCTGGACTATGTATTGTGTTAATGATGACTTGAACCATTGAGTCGGGGAGAAACCATATAGATTTTCCCTTCGTCATCCATCCTTGATCCGTTTGGATCCCTCCTAATTCAGTCCATCTCTTTATTTCTTCTGGTGTAGCATGTGTCTGTATGTCAATTACATCAAGGGCGGGATCCTTAACTGTCATGCAGTGTGTTGGTGTCGGAACTATTGTCTTTGTCGTGTCAGTTGGACGAGTCTGATTCTGAGCAGTCTGTTTAGCTGTTCTGTCAGCTAGGTCGTTACCCTGAGAAATAATGTCAGTCACTTTCGTATGGGCCTTGCACTTCATAATCGATATTGCAGTAGGCAGATGTATTGCATCTAACAGAGCTTGAATAAGGGGACCGTGCTGGATGTGGGCACCGTGAGAAGTTAAATAACCTCTCTCTCGCCAAAGCACGCCGAAGTCATGGACGACTCCGAATGCATAACGTGAATCTGTGTATATGTTGACTTTCTTATTTTTGGCTTGAATACAGGCTTGTGTCAGAGCGATGAGCTCTGCTGCTTGAGCTGACAAGGTATCGATACAATTTGTTTCAATAATTTCAGTATCTGTTGTGACTGCATAAGCGGCCACTAACTCTCCTGTATTTGTTCTCATGCATGAACCATCTACATACAATGTCAGGTCTGGGTCTGATAATGGAATATCTGTCAAGTCTTGTCTGGGTTTCGTCGTAATAGTAATGACTTCAATACAATCATGTGCCAATGGGTCTGTTCCATTTAATGGCAAAAGTGTGGCAGGATTTAATGTACTACAACGTCTGATTTCTATGTGTGGCTGGAACAATGTTAATTCATAACCCGTCAGTCTTGCTATAGTCAAGTGTTGTGTTTGGGTCCGGTTCAAGAGAACCTCTACTGCGTGTGGTACTTGTACTGTCAATTGATGTCCTAATACTATGGCATCGCTTTGTCTGATTGCTAAAGCTGTTGCTGCGACTGATTTCAGGCACGCAGGAAGAGCCTGAGCTACGGGATCTAATGTACTAGAAAAATAAGCACATGGCTTGTGTGATCCTGCTTGTTCCTGCGTGAGTACTGACAAAGCAGTACCTTCACGTTCTGTAACAAAAAGTGTAAAACGTTTGCTGTAACATGGTGTTGCTAAAACAGGTGCTTGGCATAAAGCTTTCTTTAAGCTTTCAAAAGCTTGCATATGTTCCTGAGTCCAAGGGAGGACAGTCGATGTCGCTGCCTCCTGTGTTGTCAACTGAATGAGTGGTTTCGCTAGAAATGCATATTGAGGGATCCACTGCCTGCAGTACGAAGTGAGGCCTATGAATGCCCGTACCTCCTTTTGTGTCTTGGGTGGCGGCATGTTAACAATTAACTGGATACGGTCGGGTGTAAGCTGTCTTCCCCCCTTGGACAGCAAGTGCCCAAGGTACACAACTTGCTGGACACAGAATTGCAGCTTTGAAGGGGACACTTTGTGCCCCTTGTCGGCTAAGAAATGTAAAACCGTCAGTGATGCTTTTTCACATTCCGGTTCGCTTCGGGCGGTGATCAGCAGGTCATCGACATATTGAAGCAGGGCAGTGTTAGCTGGCATGTGGATACTGTCAAGTTCTCTTTTCAGTGCTTGGCTATAGATGCTGGGGCTTTCTGTGAATCCTTGAGGTGCGCGTGTGAATTTAAAACTTCGTCCATTTAAACTGAATCCGAACAAATATTGGCTTTCCGGATCGATTGGGACGCTAAAGAAAGCGTTCTTGAGATCAATTACAGTAAAGAACGTTGCTTCTGAATCTATGGCTGTTAGCAATGAAGAGATATCTGGGACCACGGGGTATTGTGGTATAATGCATTTATTTAATTCTCGCAGATCAATAACTAATCGATATACTGGTGGTGCTTTTGGATCAGTTCGTTTAAGAATCGGAATTATCGGGGAATTACATACATTGGAGTCGGTTTCCACAACCACTCCTTGTTTAATGAGCTCGTCAATGATTTGCAGTAAAGCCACTACAGCATCTGGGGGTAACTTGTATTGTCGTATTCGTGGTAGTACCACTCCTGTTTTGATTGTGACTCGATATGGTGTAATGTGCATACAACCTACATCAGTGGGGCCTTGTGCCCATAAATGTGCAGGTAGATTCTGTAACCGGTGATCCATGTCTCTAGACACGTAGTGACCTTTAAAGTCACGCAAAAATAATCGTACTCCTTCCGGAGAACAGCATATTACAGCTCCTAGAGCCTTCAATGTTTTTATACCTAACAAGTTTTCTGGACATGATTTCGTAAGCAATAGATCTGTAGTCCGTGTTAATGGACCGACTGTTAATGCAAGCGGTTGCGATACTTCGTTAATAGTGGGCTTTCCTGAAAAACCAAGGGAAATATTTTGTGAGCCTGAGAGGGGTGCCCCTGGGACTTCGCTGTGACTGATAGTGGTTCTGCTTGCCCCTGTATCGAGTAGAAACTTTCTGTCTTTCCCTAATACTTGACTCTGTACGTAAGGACCTTCTTGATCTACGGGAACCTCAATAAGGGGTAGACCAACTTCCCTCTCTAGGCTATTTCATGTGTAGCGCTGATACTCTGGGTAGTCATTTTGTGCATACTGGTACATCTGTTGTGTCGTGTTTTGTATTGCAGCAATAGGCTGTGGCTGTTGTTGTGGTTGTTGTTGTTGTTGTGGTGCGGTCTGTTGTACAGCTGGCATAGGCTGTATATTCTGAGGTACTTGTTGTTGGATCTGATCCTGTCTAGGCGGACGTGGTCTCTCCTTCGTTATACCCGTAGAGATATTATGTTTTAAAACTGCGCAATCGTGTATATAATGACCTGGCTGTTTACAATAGTTGCATGTCCCTCTAACAGGACCTACTGAATCATTGGACTGTGTCGTACCCTTTTTATGACCGTCAACTGGAACTGACTGAGCAACAAGCATTTTCATTTTCGTGTCTTTCATACGTCTTTGTTCATGTTCTTGTTCTTCCCTAATTCTATTGTGATGATATTGTAACATTTGTAACATCTGTGACGGTGTGTTTCCTTGCCAGGTACTCTCGAATTTCAGTACTCTACTCTTAACTTGGGGCAGAGAATTTTCAACTAATTTTGTCACAAACAGATGTGGATACGACTCACTACTTGCTTTTATGCCACTATTAATACCAAAACATTTTTCAAATCGGGAATAGAAATCACTAGTGTCTTCATCTTGTTTTTGTTTACAGGCTGAGATTGCACCCCAATCTTCCTTTTTCGTAGTTAATAAACGTGGTAGTACCTGCACTAATAATCCTGGTAATGCTGTAGTCCTTTCCCCAAGCCCTGAACCTGCAGCTCGGGCCTTTTCTTCGTTTTCTAATACTGTCCAATCTATCTTTTGGTCTCCCACCTCCCATTCCTTTTCTTTGAGTTTCTCGTAAATACCGGCGGGTAATAGGACTTTTAATATTTTCATAATGTCAGGGTAAGTATACTCTCCCATGAGTAACATGTCTTTTATCTCACGGTGGAAACCTGCTGGGTCTTTGTCATGGCTAGGTACTACTTTCTTCATTTCTAATAATTCAATTTTAGTTATGGGCGCGTACACGCGCTTAAAAATATTGTCCTCACCTCTGATTGGGTGTACTTCGCGTAAGGGATTCTGTCTGTCTATGTGATACATTTTTCTTTCCAACTTGGGGGGAACTGAAACATGTTCTGGGCATACGAAGACAATGTACTGGTGTCGATATTCCAGAATTTCTTTAATTAAGTCAGTACCTGAACCTCTCCATTTGTTCGTGAGTAATTCTATCAGTATATCGGGTAGAGGACCCGGATCGGAGTATTGGCTTCTATATAATATAAGGAGGTGTTGTATCATGTATATACCAGCTAAACGTTGTTCGTCTGGGGTAAGGTTCAAAAACGTGTGTGCTAACGCATCATCACTGTATTTTTCAGAACTGTCAGCCCATTGTACTGCTGACCTGGCTAATTCTTGTTCATCCATGGAATCGAGCATATAATACCCCCTTCGGTCTCGGAGTAATTTATCAGCAGCCTGGAATAAGTGTTCAGGGGACTTCGTATTTAGCATAGGGGCTTGAAAATGTCTGTTGTCTGGACGTATCGGACGTATCGGATCATTAAAGTATCTGGTATTGTTACAAGGTCTTCCCCTACCTACATAAGCTATCGTTTCTAATTGTCCTGTGGGCATTGCTGATTCGTCCTCCTCCTCTCCCTCTGATTCAGTTTTGTCTGCCTCTAATCTGGCTTTATGTATTCGTTCTACTTCTTTGCGGATCTTTCGGCACATAGCTACTATACATGTCTGTTTATCATGTTTTCCCTCTGATATATTCTGACCCCATCGGGTAAGTACTTGCATTTCATCCTGGTCTACCTCGGACCTATCTCTGTCTCTGATCAAGCAGTTTATGAAGAAACGTAACAGTTGTCTCTGTATATCCGCTTTCTGGTATTCCATGGCTTCGTCAATACTTTCAGGGCCTTGCCCTGTTTGGACAAAGCGATATATATTGTCTAAATGTTTAATCATTCCTGGTAGCGTCGTTAAATATAGTGAAGCTCGTCGTATACGTAGTGATGATAGCAGCATTCTATCATTTTTACCGGGCACTGGATCATATCTACAATCTACAAGATGTTCTTTAAACATGTCGGACGTTGCTATTTGGGGTGTACGTTGGTTGGCTAAATCTCTAAGAGACGATTTACTTCGTGACGGTGGCGTGGCAAAAACTGCTGTCGCACCTTCTGAGGTGCTAGGCACGAAAGGATTTGTGGGATGTAAGGTAGAAACTGTGGATGCAGGAAAAGCGGTGGAAACAGATGAACCTGTTGGATTATGCGGAGGAGTTTGTTGTTGCGGAGGTGGGGGTAGATGATCTCGAGGTTGAGCACCATCGACAGGTGGCGTGTGTGGTGGATCATTAACATATTCGGGAGCTACATCGTCTAAATAGGATGAAAGGAAAATATCTTTTGCGGTCTTGGGATGTGCTTTAGTCGGGAGTAATGGGGGTGGCAAATCTCTCGGTACTTCCGGGGTGGCCTTGGGTAAACCCTCGGCCAGAAGAGGATACATACCATTCATAAAAGTGTTTCGTTGTCTGTCTACTTGTTCTGATTTTACTCGAATACCTTCCTCAATTAATACGTTTTCTCTGGCTTTATTTGAGTTCTCCCTACTTTTCTCTTCCTGTCTGAGCGCTTTCTCTGTGCGCCTATGCGATTCTTTACGCCATAGTTCAATGGCATCTTTCTGTGACTGTCTGGCTTTCTTTTTCCATAATTCTTCTTCTACTCTCATGATGCAATCTGCATCCCATGTCCCAGCTGCGGGCCACCTCTGACTTTCTGCTAGATCCTTGGTGTAGTCCATCCATAAGTCAAGATATAATACGGCATCTAGGCCATGTTTATGATACATAAAGTACCCTGGAGTGTCCCTAGGTGGAATGGGAACAGCTTCTTCGAGTACTCCTTTTCTAGTTTTGATCTGTCTTAATTTTGAAAAGAAAGGCATCTTTAAACCTTGCTACTTAGTCCTTACTCGAACTGGACTTGAACACAATTAATACGATAAACACAATAATGAACACTCATTCATACCACAATTTTTAACCTATTAAAACATTTAACATTTAACATTTAACGAACAATGATAATTAGAAGAAAACTAGTTACTGACATAATACTAATACTAGATAATACTGAATTATATACATGAACATACTGGATATACTGCTAAACA
This sequence comes from Triturus cristatus, assembly GCF_964204655.1. Lineage (NCBI taxonomy): Eukaryota > Metazoa > Chordata > Amphibia > Caudata > Salamandridae > Triturus > Triturus cristatus. The sequence goes on from NC_140585.1 coordinate 503,518,460, forward strand.
GTACAGATACACTGCTAAAACAGTGCAGACCGGATTTGTGTACCCAAACCCGTCAGGACCGGCACAAATTAATGTGCACGTCTAAATGCCTCCCCGGCAACGGTACTCACCGGGTAGCGCGGAACGGAAGGCCTCGGAACTGAACTGAACTGGACCGGACTGGACTCGACTCGACTCGGAACTTCGGAACCTGGTGGGCCTCTGTATACCTCGGATCTTGCTCTCTCAGCTAGGCTCTGGTCGGGATACTTCGCACTTCTCACCGCCTCGTCTGGGTGTTGATCGCAGCCTCAGTCACCCCCGCTTGGCCGGAGGGAGATACAGGAAATCCTGTGGGTACGCGTTTTTGTCCGTTTAGCTGTGGCAGGGGACCGGGCCTGCAACGCACCTCCGGCGCGTGAGATGAGAAAGTGTCCCTATTCGGGCGCCAATTTATGTGGTAAATATTTAAATTACCTGTACTATTTTTTTATGCGGTAAAGTCTAGTAAGAATAACTCAGTCAAAATAAGAGGCAGAATCCGTGGTATTAGAGGTTCTGAAAAGGACTTTATTCCTTACAAAGGAATTATGGTTCGAACCAGGCAGTTATATTCCATCACCACGAAGGTTCAGGAAGGGATCAGCAATACATTATTGACAAGTAACAATATATATATGAGAAGCATTGCATTAAGACAGATGCAGGAGGCGTAACAGCTGATAATACAGATAAGAATACACATACGTAATGAAAATAGGCGTAAATACAGGCGTATACTAGAAACGTCATTTAAAGTGATGTCACAAGTGGGTGGATCCATAAGAGAATCCTGCAGTGTCAGCAGAAATATTTGGCAAAGATGCGCGCGCAGCCGCATGACGTGTGATTGACGTGCAACTAGAGGGTGAAGGGGAATTGACATTTAGCTCTACATGTGGAGACAGAAGTCTGGGGTGTCAGGACAACCTAGTCCTAAATCGTATCTAGTATCTTGTGTTTAAGGAACTATATTATCTGGAAGGAAAGGTCTTCTCGGACAGATCCTATTCTATACTGACTGTTAGTGCGTGTACAGGCGTCTATGTGTCTACATGAGATGCGAGGGGGCAGGAATCTTCCCTGGTAACAAGGGCTATGAATTACTTGCATAAAGACAGGGAGGCCTGCCCCTTTGCTCGGTAGCTAGAAGGATGTTTACCTGAACTACTAGACAGGAATGCATCGGATGAGGAGCGGAGCAGATAACTTGAAGGCTGAATACAGTTTTTGGCAGGCAACAGGCCGCGTCAGGCACCGTTAGCCGCGCAGGGAGTAGGACAGAGTTCAGGGATACAGATGTAGGTCCAGGCTGGAGCATTCAGAGGCAGAAGCAGGAAAAGGCTCGATGGCAGAATTCAGGGCCTACCTTGCCAGAGCTGTAAAACGTAAAAAGTGTACCATATAAAGTCGGTGGCCAATCATACTTAGGAACGGAATATCTGGCCCATTCATGGCAGATATGAAAGAGTACATATTAACGTTGGACACGATTGTATTTGCGTTTTCATAGCTTGAAGTGGAGGGAACATACATGTACTTGTAGCATGTACATGGAGCCGTTGGGGGTCTAAGATAGGGGACACAATTGACCATAAAAATTCATATTTCCTCATTCCCTCCTTGTCCCCTACGGACCCTCATGAAATATCCATCTTCATCAATCCATCAATCTGTTCATATAGCATCATTTGTTCTTCTTTCTTCTTCCGGGATCTTGAATGAAAATTTGAAGGCGGGATACACGATGTGGCACACAGACCACAAATCGCTGGCCCACATTGTAGACACAAGCAGCAACTGAATAGTATGAGAAAACCAATACCTAGGAAGGATAGGATCCTCCATCCCCAGGCTGACAACACGCTCCAAAACCAACCGGACCAAGTCCAGGTGCCTGGATTCTGGTGTATCTGGCTTACGATCTTATGAAGTCGAGTTATGGCTTTATATACTGACGGCGCGTTTTCTGGTATGAAAACACAGCAACTTGATCCGATGACCCTACAAGCTCCGCCCCTATCGGCCAGAATGACGTCAAGGACAAGACGATTTTGAAGAACAACAATCCGCATCGCAGACTGCTCCTCTGTTAAGTTGCCTAAGGCGGAAGTAGTTTCATTCACTACTGCTTCAAGGGTTCTAGTTAATCTACGTATTAACTTACTATTAGTGACTGTACCTATGTAGGGAAAGAAACCTTTATTGAAATCTGTGTATTGCTCCCATGCTGTTTCGGTGTAGTCGACAATCGGGAGATCTCTCTGTTGTCTATTGTGTACTAAATGGGTGTTCCTATGATAATCAGGCGGGGCTAGGAAAACAGGTGGCAGAAGGAATGCAATATAACAGGTACCATCCCAATCTAGGGGTAGGCGTATGTATGCGGTGTGACCACAGATGAAGTAGGAGTGACGAGAAGCTCTAAATGTAGACTTGCCTTTATCCCTGAATTCTATTACAGTGGTACATTTACTATGGCCCATGTGTATTGAACCATTCTTTCTTACACATAATTCGCCTCTAACTGGAAATACTGACATAGCGGGCAGGATTGGTGTAGCTTCGGATTCAACATTCAGGATCATGAGGTTAAGTGTAAAGTTACCTAATCCATATACTTCATTTTCTAGATCAGTCCCTGTTCTTTTGGGAAGTCCCTCCTTGTTAGGGTAGCAGACTTTAAGTAAAACTAGGTTCAGGTTTCCCCATACCCAGTTGTCTTGATAAACTACTGAATTTGAATCTAGGGAATTAATCAAACTAAACCATGCTCCACAGGAGCCATTGTGTGTGAATGGATACGGAAAGAGAGGCAGAACTCCTTTGTATTTCTGATAGGGAGGAAGTCGGCCACATATCCAACAATTTGTAGCATTTCTGGTCTGATGGGAATGATGTAACATACTAATGAATGTGTTGTTGCGCAGCGCAAGTCTATAGGACAACTCATGCGGGGGTAATTCGCTAAAAGAATGTTCGGCAGTAGCATTGAAAGCACGCTTGGAAATTGGGTAATACATGTGTAATAATATACTGGCAATGATAATCAGAAGACTTAGAAAAAACATAATTAACAATGTCACTATGCAGTGACCACGAAGTGATTTACAGTACGCCTGTTTCTTAAGCTGTTTCTGTCTCTTTCTCTCTCTATTTCGGTCTAGAGGATACATGTCAGAGACAAATTCAACCGATTCACCTTGGAGAGGACTTAAACAATCGAATTGTCTGACTTGCTAGACCTTAGTTTCAGTTTATAGTTCTCCTTTCCAGTCTTTTCAACCAGGGGGAGTTTTGAGTCAGTCTGTGAGGGAATGTAGGGCTGAAAATTCAAGTCGGATGATAGTCCATGAAACTTTTTGATATGGCTCGAGTGCAACCACCCTTTACGTCCCTCAATCTTCACAGCTGTCCTTGTGGTCAATAAGACGAGTTTAGGTGACTGCCAGCGAGGCTCCAGCGGGTTCCTTCTGTCGAAGTTCCTTACTAGTACGATATCTCCCGGAACCACGTCATGGGGCTTCACCTCAGTGTTATCGGGAAAAGCTGCAGCTACCTGTGAACGACAAGATTGTAGTGCAGACATCAAGGAAGCCAGGTAATCTGTCAGCATATTACAATCAACATCAGTTATTTTACGAGGTATAGGCGTCCCCCACATATTTGGTGGTCTACCGAAGATCACCTCATACGGGGATAGCCCTGTTCGAGAGTGTGCTACCATTCTCATGTAAAAGAGTGCAACTGGTAGAGCTACTATCCAGTCGACACCTTTTTCTCTACATACTTTGGACAGTCTAATTTTCAAAGTTTGATTATGCCGCTCCACGAGACCTGCTGCCTCGGGATGTCGAACACAGTGGAATTTCCATTGATAGCCTAACAAAAGTGAAACATGTTTCATTAGCTCTGATGAGAACGGTTGGCCATTATCTGAGTACACGATACGGGGCAAACCATACCGTGGGAAGAATTCTCGAACTAACTGCTTGGCAGTAGTCGGGGCAGTGTAATCTGAGACGGGATACGCCTCTGTCCACCGGGAAAGAGCGCATACAACTACGAGGACATATTTGAATCCTCGACATCGTTCCATCTGGATATAATCCATCTGGAGGACTTCAAAAGGGTGATCGGGGGGTTGAAATCCACCCTGCTCTACAGGTACGCCTTTTCCTGGATTGAACTGACAACAAATCATACAGGTACGTACTTTCTGTTTAGCTGCTGCTCGCAAGTGTTTATTGAACCAAATGTGTTGAATACTGTCTAGCATAGCTTTCTCTCCTAGGTGCGCTGGACTATGTATTGTGTTAATGATGACTTGAACCATTGAGTCGGGGAGAAACCATATAGATTTTCCCTTCGTCATCCATCCTTGATCCGTTTGGATCCCTCCTAATTCAGTCCATCTCTTTATTTCTTCTGGTGTAGCATGTGTCTGTATGTCAATTACATCAAGGGCGGGATCCTTAACTGTCATGCAGTGTGTTGGTGTCGGAACTATTGTCTTTGTCGTGTCAGTTGGACGAGTCTGATTCTGAGCAGTCTGTTTAGCTGTTCTGTCAGCTAGGTCGTTACCCTGAGAAATAATGTCAGTCACTTTCGTATGGGCCTTGCACTTCATAATCGATATTGCAGTAGGCAGATGTATTGCATCTAACAGAGCTTGAATAAGGGGACCGTGCTGGATGTGGGCACCGTGAGAAGTTAAATAACCTCTCTCTCGCCAAAGCACGCCGAAGTCATGGACGACTCCGAATGCATAACGTGAATCTGTGTATATGTTGACTTTCTTATTTTTGGCTTGAATACAGGCTTGTGTCAGAGCGATGAGCTCTGCTGCTTGAGCTGACAAGGTATCGATACAATTTGTTTCAATAATTTCAGTATCTGTTGTGACTGCATAAGCGGCCACTAACTCTCCTGTATTTGTTCTCATGCATGAACCATCTACATACAATGTCAGGTCTGGGTCTGATAATGGAATATCTGTCAAGTCTTGTCTGGGTTTCGTCGTAATAGTAATGACTTCAATACAATCATGTGCCAATGGGTCTGTTCCATTTAATGGCAAAAGTGTGGCAGGATTTAATGTACTACAACGTCTGATTTCTATGTGTGGCTGGAACAATGTTAATTCATAACCCGTCAGTCTTGCTATAGTCAAGTGTTGTGTTTGGGTCCGGTTCAAGAGAACCTCTACTGCGTGTGGTACTTGTACTGTCAATTGATGTCCTAATACTATGGCATCGCTTTGTCTGATTGCTAAAGCTGTTGCTGCGACTGATTTCAGGCACGCAGGAAGAGCCTGAGCTACGGGATCTAATGTACTAGAAAAATAAGCACATGGCTTGTGTGATCCTGCTTGTTCCTGCGTGAGTACTGACAAAGCAGTACCTTCACGTTCTGTAACAAAAAGTGTAAAACGTTTGCTGTAACATGGTGTTGCTAAAACAGGTGCTTGGCATAAAGCTTTCTTTAAGCTTTCAAAAGCTTGCATATGTTCCTGAGTCCAAGGGAGGACAGTCGATGTCGCTGCCTCCTGTGTTGTCAACTGAATGAGTGGTTTCGCTAGAAATGCATATTGAGGGATCCACTGCCTGCAGTACGAAGTGAGGCCTATGAATGCCCGTACCTCCTTTTGTGTCTTGGGTGGCGGCATGTTAACAATTAACTGGATACGGTCGGGTGTAAGCTGTCTTCCCCCCTTGGACAGCAAGTGCCCAAGGTACACAACTTGCTGGACACAGAATTGCAGCTTTGAAGGGGACACTTTGTGCCCCTTGTCGGCTAAGAAATGTAAAACCGTCAGTGATGCTTTTTCACATTCCGGTTCGCTTCGGGCGGTGATCAGCAGGTCATCGACATATTGAAGCAGGGCAGTGTTAGCTGGCATGTGGATACTGTCAAGTTCTCTTTTCAGTGCTTGGCTATAGATGCTGGGGCTTTCTGTGAATCCTTGAGGTGCGCGTGTGAATTTAAAACTTCGTCCATTTAAACTGAATCCGAACAAATATTGGCTTTCCGGATCGATTGGGACGCTAAAGAAAGCGTTCTTGAGATCAATTACAGTAAAGAACGTTGCTTCTGAATCTATGGCTGTTAGCAATGAAGAGATATCTGGGACCACGGGGTATTGTGGTATAATGCATTTATTTAATTCTCGCAGATCAATAACTAATCGATATACTGGTGGTGCTTTTGGATCAGTTCGTTTAAGAATCGGAATTATCGGGGAATTACATACATTGGAGTCGGTTTCCACAACCACTCCTTGTTTAATGAGCTCGTCAATGATTTGCAGTAAAGCCACTACAGCATCTGGGGGTAACTTGTATTGTCGTATTCGTGGTAGTACCACTCCTGTTTTGATTGTGACTCGATATGGTGTAATGTGCATACAACCTACATCAGTGGGGCCTTGTGCCCATAAATGTGCAGGTAGATTCTGTAACCGGTGATCCATGTCTCTAGACACGTAGTGACCTTTAAAGTCACGCAAAAATAATCGTACTCCTTCCGGAGAACAGCATATTACAGCTCCTAGAGCCTTCAATGTTTTTATACCTAACAAGTTTTCTGGACATGATTTCGTAAGCAATAGATCTGTAGTCCGTGTTAATGGACCGACTGTGAATGCAAGCGGTTGCGATACTTCGTTAATAGTGGGCTTTCCTGAAAAACCAAGGGAAATATTTTGTGAGCCTGAGAGGGGTGCCCCTGGGACTTCGCTGTGACTGATAGTGGTTCTGCTTGCCCCTGTATCGAGTAGAAACTTTCTGTCTTTCCCTAATACTTGACTCTGTACGTAAGGACCTTCTTGATCTACGGGAACCTCAATAAGGGGTAGGCCAACTTCCCTCTCTAGGCTATTTCATGTGTAGCGCTGATACTCTGGGTAGTCATTTTGTGCATACTGGTACATCTGTTGTGTCGTGTTTTGTATTGCAGCAATAGGCTGTGGCTGTTGTTGTGGTTGTTGTTGTTGTTGTGGTGCGGTCTGTTGTACAGCTGGCATAGGCTGTATATTCTGAGGTACTTGTTGTTGGATCTGATCCTGTCTAGGCGGACGTGGTCTCTCCTTCGTTATACCCGTAGAGATATTATGTTTTAAAACTGCGCAATCGTGTATATAATGACCTGGCTGTTTACAATAGTTGCATGTCCCTCTAACAGGACCTACTGAATCATTGGACTGTGTCGTACCCTTTTTATGACCGTCAACTGGAACTGACTGAGCAACAAGCATTTTCATTTTCGTGTCTTTCATACGTCTTTGTTCATGTTCTTGTTCTTCCCTAATTCTATTGTGATGATATTGTAACATTTGTAACATCTGTGACGGTGTGTTTCCTTGCCAGGTACTCTCGAATTTCAGTACTCTACTCTTAACTTGGGGCAGAGAATTTTCAACTAATTTTGTCACAAACAGATGTGGATACGACTCACTACTTGCTTTTATGCCACTATTAATACCAAAACATTTTTCAAATCGGGAATAGAAATCACTAGTGTCTTCATCTTGTTTTTGTTTACAGGCTGAGATTGCACCCCAATCTTCCTTTTTTGTAGTTAATAAACGTGGTAGTACCAGCACTAATAATCCTGGTAATGCTGTAGTCCTTTCCCCAAGCCCTGAACCTGCAGCTCGGGCCTTTTCTTCGTTTTCTAATACTGTCCAATCTATCTTTTGGTCTCCCACCTCCCATTCCTTTTCTTTGAGTTTCTCGTAAATACCGGCGGGTAATAGGACTTTTAATATTTTCATAATGTCAGGGTAAGTATACTCTCCCATGAGTAACATGTCTTTTATCTCACGGTGGAAACCTGCTGGGTCTTTGTCATGGCTAGGTACTACTTTCTTCATTTCTAATAATTCAATTTTAGTTATGGGCGCGTACACGCGCTTAAAAATATTGTCCTCACCTCTGATTGGGTGTACTTCGCGTAAGGGATTCTGTCTGTCTATGTGATACATTTTTCTTTCCAACTTGGGGGGAACTGAAACATGTTCTGGGCATACGAAGACAATGTACTGGTGTCGATATTCCAGAATTTCTTTAATTAAGTCAGTACCTGAACCTCTCCATTTGTTCGTGAGTAATTCTATCAGTATATCGGGTAGAGGACCAGGATCGGAGTATTGGCTTCTATATAATATAAGGAGGTGTTGTATCATGTATATACCAGCTAAACGTTGTTCGTCTGGGGTAAGGTTCAAAAACGTGTGTGCTAACGCATCATCACTGTATTTTTCAGAACTGTCAGCCCATTGTACTGCTGACCTGGCTAATTCTTGTTCATCCATGGAATCGAGCATATAATACCCCCTTCGGTCTCGGAGTAATTTATCAGCAGCCTGGAATAAGTGTTCAGGGGACTTCGTATTTAGCATAGGGGCTTGAAAATGTCTGTTGTCTGGACGTATCGGACGTATCGGATCATTAAAGTATCTGGTATTGTTACAAGGTCTTCCCCTACCTACATAAGCTATCGTTTCTAATTGTCCTGTGGGCATTGCTGATTCGTCCTCCTCCTCTCCCTCTGATTCAGTTTTGTCTGCCTCTAATCTGGCTTTATGTATTCGTTCTACTTCTTTGCGGATCTTTCGGCACATAGCTACTATACATGTCTGTTTATCATGTTTTCCCTCTGATATATTCTGACCCCATCGGGTAAGTACTTGCATTTCATCCTGGTCTACCTCGGACCTATCTCTGTCTCTGATCAAGCAGTTTATGAAGAAACGTAACAGTTGTCTCTGTATATCCGCTTTCTGGTATTCCATGGCTTCGTCAATACTTTCAGGGCCTTGCCCTGTTTGGACAAAGCGATATATATTGTCTAAATGTTTAATCATTCCTGGTAGCGTCGTTAAATATAGTGAAGCTCGTCGTATACGTAGTGATGATAGCAGCATTCTATCATTTTTACCGGGCACTGGATCATATCTACAATCTACAAGATGTTCTTTAAACATGTCGGACGTTGCTATTTGGGGTGTACGTTGGTTGGCTAAATCTCTAAGAGACGATTTACTTCGTGACGGTGGCGTGGCAAAAACTGCTGTCGCACCTTCTGAGGTGCTAGGCACGAAAGGATTTGTGGGATGTAAGGTAGAAACTGTGGATGCAGGAAAAGCGGTGGAAACAGATGAACCTGTTGGATTATGCGGAGGAGTTTGTTGTTGCGGAGGTGGGGGTAGATGATCTCGAGGTTGAGCACCATCGACAGGTGGCGTGTGTGGTGGATCATTAACATATTCGGGAGCTACATCGTCTAAATAGGATGAAAGGAAAATATCTTTTGCGGTCTTGGGATGTGCTTTAGTCGGGAGTAATGGGGGTGGCAAATCTCTCGGTACTTCCGGGGTGGCCTTGGGTAAACCCTCGGCCAGAAGAGGATACATACCATTCATAAAAGTGTTTCGTTGTCTGTCTACTTGTTCTGATTTTACTCGAATACCTTCCTCAATTTTTTTTTTTTTTTTGAAAAAAGTTTTTATTGAACAATAATTCGGTTACAAGTATGGGCCTACAACCACCCGGGCCGGCCGCTAGGTACATAAGGAAATATACACATATCAAAGCTGCAATCCGTTCCCCGGGCACTGCCCCGCAGTGGCTCAAGATAGTCCTCGAGGAACAGCAAGCGTCAGTCCAACAATAACAGAAACAAAAAGAAAAACAATAAAAACAAAAGGCGAGTTACGAGGGATACCAGTGCGGTTCAGGCTGCCCCCGGGAGACTCCAGTCAGAACATTTGAGCAATCCGCTAAAGAGAGGAGTACCGGGAGGCCGGGGACGGAGGGGGGGGGGGAGGGGGTCAAGGGAGATGAACGTCCGTATGTGGTTGTTACAAAAAGCGCCAGGAGCCGTCAAGGGTCAGGGGGACATGGCGATATCAGTGTCTACCAGGGGGGGCGTACAGATGCCTCCGCGATACGCATTCCATTGACCCCAAATTCTACCCCATGCCCCCGGCTTGCCACGGGCCACATACACTGTCTTCTCCCGAAACATACACCAGTCCATATTCTCCTTCCATACAGACACGGTGGGCGGCCGTTGAGCGCCCCAATGTTGCGCTATATCCCTCTTGGCAATCATGTTCCCTAGGGCCGCCCACCGAGTCTGAGCCGCGTTGTAGTCATTGGGCTCCCACACATTCAGGACACAGCGACGCACCTCCGGCAGCAGCACAACCCCGGTGACCTGTCCCATAACCGTGTGGACCCGGCGCCAGTAGTCCGCCACCTCGCGACACTCCCAAAGGATATGAAGAAAGGTGGCGCTGAGCCCGCAGCCTCGCTTACAGAGTCCGTCGTCGGAGAATCCCATCGCGACCAAGCGCGGACCCGTAACATACACCCGGTGGAGAATCTTGAGCTGTACCAACCGGAGACGAGCCGGAATGGCAACCTCCTTGGGGGACGACAGTGCAGACTGCCAGTCTTCGTCGTCCAATTCAACCCCATCCCCAGTCCAAGCCCCCCGAAGGCGCACCAGGAGATCCGCCCGGTGATTAATCAATTTTTTATAAATTAAAGAAATAGTACTATCAGGGACATGTCCGTCAAGTACGCGGTCCTCGAGGGGCGAGGAAACAGGGATCTCGGTCCCCTCCCCGAAGACCGAGAGCAGGGCGTGTCGAACCTGGGCGTAGCGGAAGAACTCCCTGTCGGTCAGCTCGTATTCGGCCTGGAGCACCGCGAAAGTCTTGACCGCGCCCTTGTGCCACAGGTCCCCCACTTTGCTGATACCAATCGTGTCCCACTGGTCAAACCCCTTGGTGGTCCACAAGCTGCCCAGGCGGTCGGAGGCAAACAAGGGAGTAGCACATGTCATTCGCTCACTCCAGCCCGTGGCCGCAGTGGCAGCCCTCCAGGTCCGCACAGCAATCTTAGTAGGACCCGTAAGGGTCCGGTCAGCCAGGCGGGAATAAAGTGCCCTGTTGTAGTTCCCGCCGGGAAGCAGGAACTTGTCCATCTCATACGCCGGATTCAAGCCGGGCGCATACGTGGCGTGGTTAATGGCAGTTAGCTGCGAGGCCCAATAGTACCTGCGAATGTCAGGAAGCGCGATGCCCCCGTCATACCAGGGGAGAGTGAGCTTGGCAAGAGCAATACGCGCCCGGCCGTTCCACACCAGTCTCCTCTGCAGGCTCTCCACCTCCCGAAAGTAAGCCACTGGGATAACGTCAAAGGAGTTCTGGAGTGCATAGAGGAACCTGGGAAGGGACATCATTTTAAACAGCGCGGCCCGACCCAGCGGGGACAGGGGCAGCCTGCACCACCGGGCCGTGTCCTCCCGCAGCCGCCGAAGTGGACGCAGAAGATTCTGCTCGTAGCGAGCCACCGGGTCCAGCGAAACGTATATCCCCAGGTACTTAAAGCCGCTCAGAGATATTTGAATCGGGAGCCGAGGCGGCAGGAGAGGAGGACCACCAGCGATGGGATAAACGCAGGATTTAGACCAATTGATCGTGAGACCCGAATTGTTCCCAAAGGAGGTCAGAACGTCAAAAAGGACGTTGAGTGACTGCCGCGGTGAGGTGAGGTACAGGAGAATGTCGTCCGCATACAGCGAGACCCGATCTTCAAAGCCCGGGCCCCACCGGATCCCTCTAAGCGAGGGCTCCCAACGGAGCCAGGCAGCGAGTGGCTCCAGGGCGAGAGCAAAAAGCAACGGGGACAACGGGCACCCCTGCCTCGTGCCCCTGCCAAGGGCAAAGGGCCGAGAGACCCGCCCATTCACCACCACTTGAGCCATGGGTCCCGTGTAAAGGAGCCTCACCCAGCCAATAAATCCCTCTCCAAAGCCGAATTTATCCAAGACGGCCCAGAGGAATGGCCACTCAATAGTGTCAAATGCCATCGTGGCATCCAAAGAAACCAGCACGGCCGGTTCGGAGAGAAACTCCGCCCTGGCGAGGACCCCGTGCAGACGCCGCAAGTTAAGAGCGGTGTTGCGGTGCGGGATAAAGCCGCATTGGTCCGGATGAATAAGGTCGCACACTACACTCAACAATCGATTGGCCAGGACTTTCGCCAGGATTTTAGGCTCCGCATTGAGCAGTGAAATAGGCCGGTAGGAGGTACAGCGGTCACGAGGCTTGCCCTCCTTGGGAATAACGACTATAGTGGCCAAGCGCTGGTCGGCAGGAAGGGAACCCGCCGCAAGAGAGTCGCGGAACATGCGGCCGAGGAAGGGCGCAAGCTTATCAGGACGCAATTTGTATAGTTCAATGGGCAGACCGTTAGGACCCATAGCCTTGCCCGAGCGAAGGGAACGAATCGCGGTCGCTATTTCATCCGACGATAAGGGGGCGTCCAACCGCTCCCGGTCCTCAACGGACAGGCCGGGCAGAGCAATATCTCTCAGTAGGAGGCGAGAGTCATCCTCGTCCCTGTCAGTCACCGGGGAGTACACCGCCCGGAGGTGATCAGCGAAGCATTCCACAATCTCATCCGGCTCAGTCACACACACACCATCCGTAGCACGCAACTCGGGGACCACACGATTCACTCTCTCTTTTTTGTCCAGCCACGCAATCAACTTACCCGCCTTGTCCCCCGCGTCATACAATCGGCCCTGCCGCTCCCTATACATAGTTTTGGCCGCGTCAGTGACCAGGGACCTATATTCGAACTGTTTCAGGCTAAGGGCATGTAGTCCGTCCGGAGTAACATTCGCCTCCAGGGCCGACTCCAGCCCCGAGATGTCAGTCTCCAGCTTTACCACCGCCTCGCTCCTAACCTTCTTGGCCACCACTATCTGGGCGAGGGCGTGTCCGCGTAGCACAGTTTTAAAGGCTTCCCAAAGGGACAACGCAGACGACACCGACCCCTCGTTTTCACTAAAGTATTGGTCCATGGCCTTAACCAGGCTGTCCCGAGTCACAGGGTCCCGCAGGTACCAGGGGTTAATGGGAGCTATCCGACCTGCGGACCGCGACCCGGTGTCAAAGAGAAGCCACAGCGGAGAATGGTCGGAGATACCACGCGCCAGGTGTCTGACCTCTCGAATCCGACCAGTCTGCGCCGCGGGCATGAGAAAGTAGTCTAACCTGGAGAGACTCCCATGCGCCCCTGAATGAAAGGTGAACTGGCACTGGGTCGGATGCAATAGTCTCCAACTATCCACCAAGCCGAAGGTCTCCAACATCCCACCCAGCCATGACTGGGCAGCGGGGAGGGTCCTAGGTGGGTGACGATCCAGTTCACCCGAAACCACAGAATTAAAGTCCCCGCCCATGAGCAGGAGGCCGTCCGGAAGGTCAAGCAGCATTCGACCCAAGTCAGTGAAGGTGGAGTTCTGGAGGCCCGGGGGGACGTAGACTGAAACCAGGGTAAGGGGCTGCCCCTCCCACCTCCCAGTCAAACACACATAGCGCCCCCTGTCATCAGAGACTATCCTCGTGATCTCCACCGGAAGGGAGGTTCGCAGGAGAATGCCCACCCCCCTGGAGCCAGTTGTGAAACCAGAATGGGCTACGAGGCGGTATCCCCCCCTGTTCATCGCATGGCAGACATTGCCGACCAAATGCGTCTCCTGGAGAAACACCACATCAGGAGTCAAACGACGCAAATATTGCAGTACAACACCCCGCTTAATACGGTCCCCCAACCCATTGACGTTCCATGACATAATCCTCAACCCGTCTCCCCCCATCCCATCCAATAGCTCAAGAAGCCCCCAGCCCGCAGCACCGCTCCCAAATATGGATAAAAATCAATACCTCGCCCTGTAAACAAAAAACACACAACTAAACAACCCCTCTTCCCCCCCAACCCCACCCCAAGTCCAACGCCCCCCACCCTGCACCCCTGCGGGCCAAAGACCCCCCCCAACTTGCAGTGTGCCTGTCGCCCCATTAACCCCATTCTACAAAAAGACCCCGGAGGAGGAAAGGGACCCGTACCCGCCCGCACCCCTCACGGGTCCTGGTAAAGCACAGTATGCAAAAGAAGTGAGACCCAACTGTACAGTGCCAAGCCGCAGAAAGTAAAGACCAAAAGTCAGTCTAAGGGGACCCGTCACCTGCGGTGCCCCCAGAGGGCCCGGGCCGGCCACCCCCGTCCGGCAGCGAGTCCAGCCAGTTACTTGCGGCCACAGGAGAGTCAAAAAAGGCTGTCCGCTCTCCATGCTCCACTCGAAGTTTCGCCGGGTAGATCATTGAGTACTTCAGGCCTAGCTCGCGGAGACGGCGCTTCACCCCTTGGAATCCCATCCGCTGTTTCTGGACCAGTTGCGTGAAGTCCGGATAAAAGTTGATGGTCGAGTTCTCGTAGCGGACCGGGCCACGGGTCCGTGAAGCCTGCAGAATAGCATCGCGGTCCCTGTAGTGGAACAGTTTAGCCACGATAGGCCTCGGGGGGGCCCCCGGCCGCGGCCGGCCGCCCGGAACTCGATGGGCCCGCTCCACAGCGAAGAATTTGCTTAGGCCAACCGGGGACAGCTGTTGCAGGATAAGTTCCTCGACCACGAGGTCCACCGGGCGGCTGTCGGAGGACTCCGGTACCCCAATGATGCGGATATTGTTGCGTCGGGCCCGTCCCTCGAAGTCCTCAAGTCGCCGGGCCATATGGTCGTTGACCACTCTAATGTCCCCAAGCGCGGCCCGCAGATCCGACACCTCCGCACCCAGGGTGGAGGTCCGTGCAGCAAGGGCCTGGACCTTCTCGTTGGTTTTAGAGAGGTCGGCCCGAATCAAGGTGACGTCGATCGCGACAGTGTCGATCTTACGGGCCAGGGCCTCATATTGCGTCGCGATAGTTTCCCTGATGCCCTCGATGGCGCCCATAATGTCCTGCAGGGAAGGTTCCACAGCAACGGTCGTGCCTCCCCCTGCAGCATCCGGGGAGAGGCCAGCAGCGCCAGGGGACCTCCTGCCCTGGGTATAGCGGTCCATGTTGTTGCTCTGGACCGCTCCCCCGCGCAGTGAAGCCTTGGTCTTGCGCCCCTCCGGACCCCCTTTGCCCGCCATATGAGCACAGTCACTTAATGGGACCTCCGATCAAGGGGTGCGCGGGTGCCAGCGAAAGGACCACAAACCGTCGGTGTAGGGGCCGGAGGCGTCAGACCCGCCAGTAGCAGATGAAAGCAAACCTCGGGCAGAGGCCCAGGAGGCACCTCGCCACCTTGAGCACGCACGCCAGCTGATCTCCTGAAGGCCAAAACCGAAACCGAAAGTGCTGAATCGGTAACTGGCACCGCGCTGAGGCCGCTGTTGTTCAATTGCAGCCCGGCCCCACGGGTCACCTTCACCCCGGCCACCTCCGTCGGGTGGGTCCCAAAAGTTCCGGCGACAATAACTCAGGAGCCCCAGGTCCGATTAGAGTTTTGAAAAGAGATATATGATCAGCTGGTCTTCATCTCCCAGATTCCATACACCAAATCAGGATAGTCTCAGGATATATTCCGAGGAGCAGAAAGGGTCCGGGGAGCCCTGTGCTCACGCGACCATCTTGGATGCGCGCTAAGCTCCTCCCCCTCTACCTTCCTCAATTAATACGTTTTCTCTGGCTTTATTTGAGTTCTCCCTACTTTTCTCTTCCTGTCTGAGCGCTTTCTCTGTGCGCCTATGCGATTCTTTACGCCATAGTTCAATGGCATCTTTCTGTGACTGTCTGGCTTTCTTTTTCCATAATTCTTCTTCTACTCTCATGATGCAATCTGCATCCCATGTCCCAGCTGCGGACCACCTATGACTTTCTGCTAGATCCTTGGTGTAGTCCATCCATAAGTCAAGATATAATACGGCATCTAGGCCATGTTTATGATACATAAAGTACCCTGGAGTGTCCCTAGGTGGAATGGGAACAGCTTCTTCGAGTACTCCTTTTCTAGTTTTGATCTGTCTTAATTTTGAAAAGAAAGGCATCTTTAAACCTTGCTACTTAGTCCTTACTCGAACTGGACTTGAACACAATTAATACGATAAACACAATAATGAACACTCATTCATACCACAATTTTTAACCTATTAAAACATTTAACATTTAACATTTAACGAACAATGATAATTAGAAGAAAACTAGTTACTGACATAATACTAATACTAGATAATACTGAATTATATACATGAACATACTGGATATACTGCTAAACAGTACAGATACACTGCTAAAACAGTGCAGACCGGATTTGTGTACCCAAACCCGTCAGGACCGGCACAAATTAATGTGCACGTCTAAATGCCTCCCCGGCAACGGTACTCACCGGGTAGCGCGGAACGGAAGGCCTCGGAACTGAACTGAACTGAACTGGACCGGACTGGACTCGACTCGGAACTTCGGAACCTGGTGGGCCTCTGTATACCTCGGATCTTGCTCTCTCAGCTAGGCTCTGGTCGGGATACTTCGCACTTCTCACCGCCTCGTCTGGGTGTTGATCGCAGCCTCAGTCACCCCCGCTTGGCCGGAGGGAGATACAGGAAATCCTGTGGGTACGCGTTTTTGTCCGTTTAGCTGTGGCAGGGGACCGGGCCTGCAACGCACCTCCGGCGCGTGAGATGAGAAAGTGTCCCTATTCGGGCGCCAATTTATGTGGTAAATATTTAAATTACCTGTACTATTTTTTTATGCGGTAAAGTCTAGTAAGAATAACTCAAATAAGTCAAAATAAGAGGCAGAATCCGTGGTATTAGAGGTTCTGAAAAGGACTTTATTCCTTACAAAGGAATTATGGTTCGAACCAGGCAGTCATATTCCATCACCACGAAGGTTCAGGAAGGGATCAGCAATACATTATTGACAAGTAACAATATATATATGAGAAGCATTGCATTAAGACAGATGCAGGAGGCGTAACAGCTGATAATACAGATAAGAATACACATACGTAATGAAAATAGGCGTAAATACAGGCGTATACTAGAAACGTCATTTAAAGTGATGTCACAAGTGGGTGGATCCATAAGAGAATCCTGCAGTGTCAGCAGAAATATTTGGCAAAGATGCGCGCGCAGCCGCATGACGTGTGATTGACGTGCAACTAGAGGGTGAAGGGGAATTGACATTTAGCTCTACATGTGGAGACAGAAGTCTGGGGTGTCAGGACAACCTAGTCCTAAATCGTATCTAGTATCTTGTGTTTAAGGAACTATATTATCTGGAAGGAAAGGTCTTCTCGGACAGATCCTATTCTATACTGACTCTTAGTGCGTGTACAGGCGTCTATGTGTCTACATGAGATGCGAGGGGGCAGGAATCTTCCCTGGTAACAAGGGCTATGAATTACTTGCATAAAGACAGCGAGGCCGGCCCCTTTGCTCGGTAGCTAGAAGGATGTTTACCTGAACTACTAGACAGGAATGCATCGGATGAGGAGCGGAGCAGATAACTTGAAGGCTGAATACAGTTTTTGGCAGGCAACAGGCCGCGTCAGGCACCGTTAGCCGCGCAGGGAGTAGGACAGAGTTCAGGGATACAGATGTAGGTCCAGGCTGGAGCATTCAGAAGCAGAAGCAGGAAAAGGCTCGATGGCAGAATTCAGGGCCTACCTTGCCAGAGCTGTAAAACGTAAAAAGTGTACCATATAAAGTCGGTGGCCAATCATACTTAGGAACGGAATATCTGGCCCATTCATGGCAGATATGAAAGAGTACATATTAACGTTGGACACGATTGTATTTGCGTTTTCATAGCTTGAAGTGGAGGGAACATACATGTACTTGTAGCATGTACATGGAGCCGTTGGGGGTCTAAGATAGGGGACACAATTGACCATAAAAATTCATATTTCCTCACTGTGAGGCTGATGTTTCCTGTGAAGAACGAGGAGAACGTTGTTCAGTAACCTGAAATCTATCAGGTGACCTAATACTAGTGTGATCGCGCAAATCATATGTGCGTTCACCAGTCGCCTGTACCGGTGACGCAGGACGGGACCCTTGTTTCTGTTGCTGCTTTCCCTGTTTCTTTGTTCTCCAATTTTGTTTAGGAAAATTTGGACGATCGTCTTTTACAGACGAACGCACCTTAGTTTGCTGTTGTATGTCTGGAATGACAATAGTAGGCTTAATCCCCAAACTACTGCAGCCAATAGCTCTATAAGCCTCCGCAATAATTTTAGGAAACTCTCGGGGCTTATTGAGTTCGTCAACGAGGGCTAACCCATTCGCCACTTGAAAGTGTACCGCATCTCCCTTGAGGTTACCAAGGATGAGAGAGGCCACTACGTCAAACACTCCGACAAGCCTCATCCCAACTCTACTGCCGCCTCCGGACCGTGTTGATCTTGAACACGCTTTATGACGGAAGGAAGCATGTCCATAGATGGGGTGCCGAAGTATTACAAGTAGACCGCTGCAAAACCTTTACCCCAGTTGTCACAATCGGACACCTCTGGGACTAAGTCCTTCTGCAAACTAATGGTGAGTATCCTGTGTTTCTCCACAGGAGTAGAGTGCGGAAAGAAAGCCTCTAGCTGGTCAAATTTCTCAGCAAGCCAATAAGGTAAATCATCCTTATTCTGGGGACGGTTGCCCATTACCGAATTAACCATGACGGGACTAATGACAATCCCGGCTGGGCCAGCTGGCTGCCCCGCAACAACAGGTGCCCACACCTGCACGTTACGAGAAACGTACTACACTAAAGCCCGATATACTGTAATCAGGGCTGTATGGAGGACACACAACTCATCTACCGGAGCCGTTTAATAACGAGGGTGAGGTGTAAATCCGGCCAGTACTGGCCAAGTGGCCCCTGGAATTGACAAAGGGCCAATTCGAACTGGTGTAACCGTATGGGGAAGGGCGGAATTAAACCAAATGCGATGCTGCCAAATTGAAATAGGAATCTCCTGTGTCCTATATGGCGTATAATTTGCTGGGATCCGCGTGGGAGTATAGGAGTGAAACGTATCATCATCCGCATTTACTGCCGGCATAGTCACCCAAGAGTAAAATAACTCGTAGGGATATGATGCATCGGCACTCACCACAAAAATAACAGCAATCCCATCGTCCGGCACCCCAAACTGCGTCAAATGACGCCGCAGAGGTGTACGGCTATGTGCTGCAATATCGACCGCCATATGGACACAGAGAAGAACAACAATGTATATTATAGTAGCACAAAGGTTCAAAAAATATAAAAACCTTTTTAATTGACAAGCTTGATGGAAACTATTGTACCAATAGGTAGGTTAAAACCGTCACTCCCGCTATCCGGAAACAAGAGTGAGGGTGTCGTACTATAAGCACTACTAAGGCGTCTCAAATCAGAAGACCAAACTTTAGGTGCGCCATGTTGCAGGGATTCTGCTCATGCACAGAACTATGCGCAGGAAACCAGGACCTCAGTGAATTGCTGTGTACCAAAAACTCACCTCAGTGCTCAGAACCCCTATCCGACCAGCATCAGTGTGTCATTCGCTCTTCATACCATATAGAAGCTACCAATGATTAGACAACCCAGAACATGCGTCTTTAGAGTACTCTCAGGAATGGTGGGAATCAGAAATACCTGTTAATTATTATTCTCATATCAGTCCAGAGTATTCAGAGACACAGTAAAGTTAAAAATGTTTATTTTATAAACTACGTGTCCTAAGATGCAGTACTTTGGCTAACATAAGCAGACAAATGATTTAAATTAAAACCATCAGCATTGTTACAATACCATAGAAAATGAAGGGAGAAATCATATTACAAATGATAGTGGAATACAACCACCCTCCCTTCGCTAGTAAGCTAGTATTATTAGACTAATAGAAGGTCTCTGGGCTTGAATGGGGAACCCCATACTGTAAAGATAAGCTTAAGTGAATCACATCACAGGATCAGCTTTGCTCTGCACCTGGAAAAGTTATTCTCCAGAATGTGTGTCTAATGCATGCAAACTGCAATATTAAAGGCTCTCGACTTTCAAATATTTGCAGCTGTGTGCGTGTTATGGCTAGAGCGTGGGTCGATCAACCTCAACTCAAAAGCATACATTGTTTGTTGGCTCAAACTGTTTCTGCAAACAATGTTCAGACCAAGGTCGCAGTGCACGTCTAGGGATGTGAACAACAGACAGTTCTCATGTGAAGAAAAGGCAAGCAAGAAGTTTTCAAATAATAACATCTATCTGCAGTGTCGTGTGCAAAAGCAGCAAAAGTGGCAAGATGGCGTTTCTAACATCTAAGACGCTTATGCTAACATAGCAATGTGTGCATCTAAAACTCCGCCTCCACTACAACTGGGCATTTAGGAAATTGATTGAAACCTGGCTTTTTTCTACTCTTTAGTTTCCTCTCTATTGCCCTCTGTCTGTCAGTGCTGGGACGCCCCGTTGTTGGGGCAGCCATGCGCTTTACAAGTTTGTTTAACATAACATAACATATATCTCCTGTTTCGTTGTGTTTGGGCCATCATGTGGGTGTGGTATTTTGAGGGCGAGGCAAGACATGTGGGTAGGACCATGGGGGTGTCAGACCATTGCAGACAACAGGGAATCTGGAAACATGGGCCTACCATCATTTGAAACCCAGGTGACACTTGCATCTGTGAAACATTCTGTTCTCACTCCCTTCACTTTCTCATCTGTTATTCAGCGCCAAGATACCCGTAGTGGTGAACGTGCGCTTTACAAATACACGTGTTATGTTTATGTTATGTTCGTGTTAGAGCTCCCTGAATGGCTAAACTATTGTCAACAAAATTTCTGGTCACATTGTCACTGAAGTTTTACATGGTTCATCTAGATTGAATGATCTGGACTAGAGTGCAATATTTTGCTACCTGATCAACAAGTTAATTTCCCACTGTGACCGCGTTCATGCCGCTCTTTTGTGCAGCTCATTTCACAAAAGAAAAAATATCGCTACGTAACTTCAATGCATCAAAAAGATTTAGAATGTACATGCCTTTGCAACAGAATCAGAGGAAGTCAAGAAATCTCTTTGCAGCTGTCCTAAATGATGTACTACGCCAAACCTGTATTGGCTGTCAGTGCAGATAGTAACACTCGTATCAGTGGCCACCAATCATGCTCTTGTTAAGGCAAGCAATTTGGCTACTTATGCTGAGGTTACATTCTTCAAGTAGGATGCTTCCACAATACCAGAGGTGGTGAAAACTACATAGGCTGCTCTCAAAGTTACATAAGGGTCTTTCAGACAAGAGCCATCTACAAATAATGTCAAATCAGCAAATTCTAGTGGTATGTGGCATATGTGTGGCCTTGGCTTGGTGCATAATTCTGTGACTTCCATATAGTCTTAGTCAAAATTCTCTTCCTCATCATCTACTCTAAAGAGAGTCCCACAAAATCTTCAGAGGCCGCTATCTATGCAAATCATAAATAAGCAAATTGTTAATCCCTCCATATCTACCATATGTGCAAAAAAATAGCGTGTATTACGTTCCTCGTGCACGTCGCACAGCAATGTAAGAATTCATGAAAACACTTGTCCGTTCAATATTCCATTTTAATCATATTTTTATTTATGATATTCTCCACAAGATTATCAAATTTTTTCACCATTTGAATTTGAGACTTCGTAAATCCTATTTATTTCAAATGCTGAGGAAATGCCTATCCAGGCCTTTTTCATAAGCACATGGCAGCCTCAGGCAGCCTCGTTCATGATTACTTAATGCATTTCGGGCTAAAAGCAGCCCTTCTTCAGGGGTAGCTGCAAAGTTAAAACAAACAACGATGTCACAATGCTTGGACAGCTCTCTATTCAACATGCCTGTAACCCTAGTACTTAATGCAATCGATCTACAATTATCAGGTGTATATTGTGATACTACTGTTCATTTATGTCCCCCTGTGCAAAACCACATCCCGTTAATTGAAATCTAAAATCGGAAAAACACCGTCATCAATAATGTGCTCCCCAACATTCCTAAACATTTCTTTCAACTACAATGATCCTTAAAAAAAGCATTCTACATAAACCCCAATAACCCATCCACCCCCCTGTTTTTAACCCTCAATCCTAAAACAAACCACATTAGTATCTTTACATTCCTACTTGATGTGCCGAAAACATAACCATCTCAAAGGCACATCGTTGTTTGTTTTCACTTTGCAGCTACCCCTGTTGAAGTGTTGCTTTTTGCCCGAAATGCATTGGGTATCATGAATGAGGCTGCCTGGGGCTGCATAGTCCCATGTGCTTTTGGAAAAGGCCTAGATAGGCATTTCCCCAACATTTGAAACAAATGGGATTAACAAAGTCTCGAATTCAAAAGGCGAAAAAAATTGATAAACTTGTGGAATATATCATGGATAAAAATTGAATTGAAATGGAATATTGAACGAACAAGAGTTTTCTGGAATCCTTACATTGCTTTGAGACGTACCCGTGGACCATTATGCACGCTCCACTTGTTTGGGAATCAATGAAGACGTGCTGCTGGGGCATAGCACGAGCACGTCTGCACGCACAATCTTGCCTAAGAGTATTCTTTAAAAACAATGCACTACTACTATAAAGGAGTGCCTTCTATCACATTCATAAAACTAGTGATCTTTATCCCAACAGATTTTATTTAGAAAAAGACTCTAGTTATGGTTCATAGAATTGTGTGAAAGAAAGAACCATAGTCAAATAAAAAGAACCGTGTTATGAGGTAAACTCTGGGTTTTTTGTCAAGGATGGACAACAACACACTCTCCATAACTACTCATTTAGTATTCCAACCAGTTTTCAAACGAAAAAAGCACATCACACGCTGAATCTCGTAACTCAATAAGGATGGCCACGAGTAATTTATTGTGTTAAAAGCTGTAATGATATAGAATTCTACGTCAACAACAGTGTTTTCAGTAGAAGGTGGGCCAGCCAACAAATTAATGTGGAGATCCGAGCTAAGGGTCTGGCTCGGGTTTTGGAGCCTTTGCATGAGCTGACCCCTGAAAATGTTTGCTATGTAAATCACAGACCAAACATCAGGTAAAAAAATGATAACATCTCTTTAAAATTCAAAAAAGTTTATTTTTGTAGCATGTGTAAGATTTGACATTAATAGATCACAATATAGTGCTGCCCTGAGAAGTACTTATTAAAAGTGATTGTTTTTAAATGTGAACTAAGAGGCCAGACAATTGTCCTGTAAACCCTGTACATGATCCAGATTATTACAGGGCACCATTATAGTCTACAAAATCAAACAGAATAGTTTTAGTACAACTGGCATTGTGAGCTCACATATTTGAAAGAGCTTTCATACATGATAATGAACGAAAAGGAGTTTGGGTGCAATACAATTTGCCTAAGATCACACAATTTAATTGGGAAAGCTGCTATAAATCAATTTTTTCTGGTTTCACTTAGTACAAATAAGTTAGTAAATGTCTTTCCCTATCTTTGTTCCTACATTTTAACACATTTCCTGACATTTTAAATATAGCGCAAACTGGAGATGAAGGCTGAGTGCCTTCACAGGAGCACCGGTTACATTATACAAGGTCATATGCATTGTTTGTAGGCACTGGGAGATTAAGTGATTTGCCCAGAATCACAGGATGTTGAATGACTCCTGTATTTGTAGCTTCTACCCCAATTGCACAGTCGGCACATCCTGGGCAGAGTGAGGGTGGCAGGCAATCAATCAATCAATCAATCAATCAATCAATCAATCAATCAATCAATCAATCCATTTGTAGAGAGCACTACTCACCCGTGAGGGTCTCAAGGCGCTGGGGGGAGTGCAGGGGTGCTGCTACTGCTCAAACAGCCAGGTCTTGAGGAGTCGCCTGAAGGCCAGCAGGTCCTGTGTCTGTCGCAGGCGGATGGGGAGGGTGTTCCAGGTTTTTGTGGCGAGGTGGGAGAATTATCTGCTGCAGGTGGTCGCTCGCAGAATGCGGGGGACGGTGGCGGGGGTGAGGTCAGCGGAGCGAAGCTGGCAGTTCGGGGTGTAAAAGGTGAGTCATTTGTTGAGGTACGCTGGTCCGGTGTTGTGGAGTGCTTTGTGAGCGTGGGTGAGGAGCTTGAAGGTGATTCTCTTGTTGACGGGGAGCCAGTGCAGGTCTTTCAGGTGGGCTGTGATGTGGCGGCGGATGTCGAGGATGAGGCATGCAGAGGCGTTCTGTATGCATTGTAGTCGTTTCTGGAGTTTGGCTGAGGCTCCTGCGTAGAGAGCGTTGTCGTAGTCCAGCCTGCTGCTGACGAGGGCCTGGGTGACCGTCCTTCTGGTTCCGATGGGGATCCATCTGTAGATCTTGCGGAGCATGCGGAGGGTGTTGAAGCAGGAGGAGGAGATGGCATTTACTTTCTGGGTCAATACCAACACTGAGTCCAGGATAACCCCCAGGTTGCGTGTGTGGTCAGTGGGGGTCGGTGCTGCCTCCAGTCCGGGTGGCCACCATGAGTCGTTCCAGGCGGAGGGGATGGATCCGATGATGAGGACCTCCGTCTTGCCTGAGTTCAGTTTCAGGTAGCTGTTCATCATCCATTCGGCGATGGTCTTCAATCCTTGGTGGAGGCTAGATTTCGCGGTGCCATTTAGACGTTGAAGAGTGTCGGGCTAAGTGACGGTCCATGATCTTGGTGTCTTTAGAACGGAATGGGGGGAGGCAGACACTCTGGGTTCTGCCGGTGAGGAAGGAGGTGGTCCAGTCCAGGGCTTTGTCGCGGATCCCTGCGTTGTGGCGGCGTGTGCGGAGGGTTTGGTGCCAGACGGTGTGGAAGGCGGCCGAAAGGTCCAGGAGGATGAGGGCCGCGGTTTCTCCATTGTCCAGCATGGCCCTGATGTAGTCGGTGGCGGTGATGAGGGCTATTTCGGTGCTGTGGTTGCTGCAGAATCCAGATTGGGATGGGTCCAGGATGTTGTTCTCTTCGAAGAAGGAGGTCAGTTGCCTGTTGACAATCTTCTCGATGACTAAATCTGCATGAAAGCTTGGCTTGTTCTGGGCTTCAAGTTCCAACAGGACCTCGAGCTGAGCCAGAGCCAGGCTTTAGGTTCAAGCTTTCAGTGATTCGCCCACCTCTAGTTTTCAGCCAACCAAGCCAAATATCTAAGCCAGCACAGTCACAGTTGTAATCCGTGTATAGCAGCCTACATAGCAGCCTTCGATCAGTGTTCAGAGCACTTGACAAACGCAGAAACCCAGGATCATGCAGGTAGTTTTGAGTGGGCAGTCCAACGTATTCTTGCAGTCTGGGGTTCAGACAAGGTGCAGTACGATGACTTTTTCTAAAAGCTTTTAAGTAGATTGGAAGGTTCTGGACTTACTATTGAAGTAGAAAAATGTCTGTTTGAAGTTGAGGAAGTGGAGACACATTGTTGTATGATGGTGTGAAACCCAAATTAAAGTTGGTGGAGGCCATTGAGAGAGCACTTCCACTGGTGAATGTATTGCAATCTTTTCTAGGATTGCTAGAGTACTACTCCAAATTTGGATAACATTTTGCTGAAAGGTACATGTGTTACGCTCCTTGATGAAAAAGGGAGTGGAATATCATTGTTTGGTTACTTGTCAACAGGCTTTTGAGGCACAGTGAAATAGTCTATCATTAAGTCTGTTGTGTTGAAACCATTTGATCTGTGTGATGATAATTGTTGTCACCAATGCGAGTGTTATGGCTTTGGGGCAGTTCAAATGCAAGCGTGTAATGGTCAAGAGAGCGTGGTAGTGTTTGCGTTGAGGACGCTTAAGGATGTTGAAAGTACATACTCTACCATTGAGAATGAGGCATTAGCATGCTAGTGGGGCTATCAGACTTCAGGACATTTGTTTGTGCACCGATCACAAGCCCCGTGTTGATTTATTTACTACTATGGGGTTAGGTAGGCAAACTCCGGGTATCGTCAAGTGGCTGTATCTCTTCCAAGAATTTATATTTACCATCAATTATCTACCGAATGTTAAGAAGGTTAATGCTGATTGTCTTTCACAATTACCTTTGGATGATGATCAATATGTAGATGATGGAGACTGGGTAGTAGCTAAGGAAGGAGTTGTGAGGAAGCTATTTCAGAGGAGCAATGGAAAGAGACTATGTCGAGGGATCAGAAGTTACAGTTAGTTGAGAAATTTGCTGTTAAAGATTGTACGCAAAAAAAGTGAATGAGACCTTGAGTAGGTGCACAAATGTGTTGGAGGAATTGTTGTAAAATGAAATTTTTGTAAGGTGTAATAGGTTATTGGTATCTATAGGCATTTGTCCACGCTTGTTGATCTTCTTGCATGTTGGACATGCGGGTACGTTAGCCATGAAGAGGAGAGCATGCCTTGATTTTTGGTCGCCATGTATGGACAGGGAAATTGAGAGGTTTGTCAGGAACTGTGTGGCGTGCACTTGTAGTGACAAGTCTCATAAAGCCACAGAGACACCTATTGAATTGGTAGAATGTCCTCAAAGAGCATGGTCAAAAGTTGGCCATAGATATTTGTAGTCCATTTGAGTGTCTGGGCTGGATAGTAGGTTTGTCATCATGAGGATAGGCTAATATTCTAAGTGGTCAAAAGAAGCTTTTCTGGGGGAGATAAAAGCTTCCAATTTGGTTGCTTTTTGTGAAAATGTTTTCAGGCAAGAAGGGTGTCCTGGAATGATCATCTCGGACAGTAATACACAGTTTGTTGTGGAGGAGTTTGAGACTAAGCCCCAAGAAAGTGGGCATCAAGCATCATAAAACTGCGGTATATCACACTTGTGAGAATGGCTTAGTGGGACGCTTCAATTAAGTGTTAAGAGAGTATATCCAATTGGCAATGAGTGGGGACTTGAACTGGAAGCAAGAAGTGAGTAACATGCTTTGGAGTTAGTGAACCACTCCACATTCAATGACAGCTGAGACCCTGTTTTTCCTTCTAAAAGGAAGGGTGCTATGTAGTACAGTAGTTCCAGCTTGGATGGAAAGGATGACTCATTCTGGGGTAAACAAACAACTTTTGGATGATAAAGTGGGAACATTTCAAGATCAATGTGTGCAAAGACACAATGATAGATTGATGAGAAGAAGCAGGACAATAAAGATAGGAGATTAGGTATGTGTATAAATTGGACCCTGGAAAATGGCAGTTGCAAATATTTGTGCCCTAAAGAGGTGTGTGAGGCAAAAAGATAACATGACACTTTTGTTTGATGGCAGATGATGGAATGTAAGGAAAGTAAAGTGTTGCATTGGATTAGAGCAGAACATTTGAAAGAACAAGGATACATCGGAAGCTCCGGCTGAGATGGACAGATGTAAGATAAGATATATCATCTTAGAAGGTTTTCTCTTCATGATTCTGTGATGAGGGACAGGCATTAGGGCACGCAGTTGGCAATGATTAGTGGTGTGACTGCCAGCGGTCGTATTGGTATTCCATGCATAATAAACCTTTATTTCCTTTACTCCGGCATGTGTGGTCCTCTTTCCAAAAATAATTGTCTTTTAAAACATGTACTCCTGGCTCCCAGTATATGGGCGAAGCCAAAACCCCTCTCCTGGTGATTCTCACATAATTTTCTGGTGATAGCTGTGCCAGACAATAAAAAGCAAGCAGAAAGAGACAACAATTCACACCAGGGCGACCCTCCTGCAACTGGAAATGCAAGGCAATTGCTCACTACATGGCTGCCTAGAATAAACAATTCACTCTGCCTTAATACACGGTCGAAGCGCAGGGGTCAAAGGTGTCATAATCCATTGTTATTTTGCCCACCATGCCACTTCAGTTTGGATCCAGCCATATGCAAATCAGTCTTTACCCTGCTCCAATGGGAACAGTCCACCCTGAACTGCCAGGTCATGACCTCCCTGAACTGGAACACAAGAAACCCAGGGCCCGCTTTGCCCTAGTTAGGACTTATCTGCCAGGAATTGTTTGGTTCCAGTGACACAGTGTGCATGTGATCCACCTCTGGGCATATCCATCTCAGTCAGGGTGGTAAACTAAAGTATGCCAGTAGCTGGGATTAATTCAAGCATTCCATCCATTACTTTTTTTTGTATACTTTAGTGTGTCGCCGTGAGTGGGACGGGTGTGCCCATATGTGAGTCCCATGCACACTGCATCACTGGAACCAAGCTTTGCCTCACTGATGAGCCCTAACTAGGACAAAGCCAGTTCTAGGTTACTTGTTTATACGTTCAGGGAGGACCTGGCCTGGCAGTTCAGGCTAGACTGTTCCCACTGGAGCAGATAAAGACTGATTTGTATATGGCTGTGTCCTAACTGAGATGGCATGGTGTGCAAAATAATGATGGATTGGGATGCAGGCCTAGTAATTAGCAGTGGCTGAGGTTAATTTAAGCATTCCATCACTTTTTGTTGTGTATATTTTATAAAATACCATACACCTTAAATCAAAAATGAATGCAAGATAAGCTAATCAGTGAGAAATGCACTATTTTATGTGATGAAACCTCTACTGGATAATGTGATCACTGCAGATGTCTGTGTGTGAAACCAAACAGGCACAGAATTGAATCCTGAATAGTGTAGTGGAGAAGAGTGACAAGTGAATATATACATTTAAAATTACGCAATTGATGTAGCATGAGAGAGAAACAACATATCATAACTTATACTTACTTACATTAAAGACATAAAGTGAAAATGAAAAACGGTCACAAAAGAAATGGAAAGAGTGCTTGTGAAAAAGGAGATAAAACTGCTTTAAGTATTTTTGTCACAGGGTTAAATGAACCAGTCTAGTTATTTCACAAGAAGAAGTGGAGTACGGAAAAGAACATTCTTTGAGGGGGATGTACTTCTCTGTGCAAAGCATGCTTAACAGGGAAGCTGCAAAGCTACATGCCTTGTTTGGGCACAGCTTTGTCATTTTCCGTTCTCTATTACTGCCACATATGAGGAATTCTGACTAACTTCAATCCCTGAAAGGTGGTGAAATGCCCTATTTAACCAGATGAAACCTCTACTGCTTAATGTGATCAATGTAGTTATCTGTGTGGCTAACCAGAGACACAGAATTAAATCCTATTTGGAGGACTGGGTAAGAATAGAGTATTTTTAGTGCTATAGGGTCACAGCCTGTGAAGGAATGGACTCCGAATATGTAAGTTATTATTTTAAACTTGCATTACACACAGTATAAGATATCTGTGCTCCAAGAACACCTGTAGCATTCTATGAGTCTCTTAATGGGTCTGTGAGTGGGTGTGTGAGTCTCTGAGTGGGTATATGAGTCAGGGTGTGAGTTTCTGAGAAGATCTGCAAGTGGGTGAGAGACAATATGAGTGATTCTGTAAGTGGGTGCATAGGTGTTCAACTGGGTCTGTGAGAAGGCGCTAGAGTGCCTAAGTTGTTCTGTGAGTGGGTGCATGAGTGCCTGAGTGGGCTCTGCTCAATTTCTGCCTTATTGTCTGCTCACTTCTGACCTTTATTTTGCCTCTTTTTACTCGCTGCTGGCCTTTATTTTTCCTCCTCTGCTCATTTCTGACTTTTATCTTACTTCTTTCTGCTCGTTGCGGACCTTTATTTTTTCTCTTTCTGCTTGTTGCTGATCTCTATTTTGTCTCTTTCTGCTCGTTTCTGATCTTTATTTTGCATCATTCTGCTAGTTTCTGATCGGTTCGTCGTCTTTCTACTCAGTGCTGGCCTTTATTCTGCCTCTTTCTGCTCATTACTGGCCTTTATTTTGCCTCTTTCTGCTCATTTCTGACCTCTACTTGCCTCTTTCTGCTCGTTTCTGATCTCTATTTTGCCTGTTTCTGCTCGTTGCTGACCTTTATTTTGCCTCTTTCTGCTCGTTGTTGACCTTTATTTTGACTCTTTCTGCTCTTTGCTGACCTTTATTCTGCCTCTTTCTGCTTGTTCCTGACCTTTATTCTGCCTCTTTCTCCTCTTCCCCCGGGACCGCGGGGGAGCTTCAAAGCCTGCAGTCCCAGCTGGCTTCAATTTACTTTCACACACAGGAAACTGCTAAACATGCAGAAGCAATTCCTCTGTTTCCCTGTTCACTTGACAGCGAATAGGAAAATAGACAAAATCTCTGCTTCCAGCAAGCGAGAGCATTTTCACAGCTATTGCTTGCTGAAAGTGGAGTGTTTGCTGTGACTTGATGGAAGCGGTTACAGCTCCTGCCAAGCCACAGCAAACAGCTATGTCCCGGGTTGCGGTCCCCAGGGCCATATACGGCTCGTGGAGGGGGGGGTTGTGCAGCCCTCCTCCTTTCTTCAGGAAGGTGGTGGTCGCCGGCCCCCCTTCTTTTAAAAAAGTGAAAGCCCCAGGGAGGTGGTGGTCCCCAGAGTGCGGAGTTCAATCGTCCCCCAGCTAAGTTTAACAGGTAGCCCTGAGGAGGTGGTGGTGGTCCCCGGGGACTAAGGGAGGTCTGCCTCATTTTTGGAGCAGCCCGGAGAGGTGGCAGTCCCCCCCTCAACATTTACAATTAGCCCTGGGGAGGTGGAGGTCCCCGGGGCCAGGAGGTTCAGAGCGGCCCTCTTTATCAAATTAGAAGCCCTGGGGAGCTGTGATTCCTGGGGCTCAAAAGAGTCAAAGGGGGCAGGGGTACCCATGCACCACCTCCCTGCATTAATCATGCATGCTTCCGGGACCTGGCCCACGCTTTTTAAAAAAAATATAAAAATTCAGCAGGAGCCATGGATCCAGCACAGCTGCCACTAAAAATGAAAAATAATAATAATAATTCCCTGAGGGACACCCCTAAGAGGCCTAGGGGGTCAGGACTTCCTACCCTGACCCCTTCTCTTTTCTTTAACATTTTGCTTTGGGATTAGGCTGAAGCCGAGTGTACAGCCCCCAGCCTAAGAAAAAGAATAAGCCCTTGACTTTGTAAAAACACATAGGCCCCAGTGTGGAGGATAACGTGCCAGATGAACGACCAATTTGCGAGTGCAAATTCGGCCACAAACAAATTTGCACATGCAAAATTGGCCGTGCGCAATGTACGAAAGGCACTCACTAAACCAAAAACAGCGAAGCAGATGAATACTGACTTCCAATAAAAGCGACAGGTATGTGCGTACCAAAAATAGCAAATCGCAGTTTGCGACTTGCAAATTACAATGAACAGACCATTCGCAAATAACTAATATGTGCAAAATGGCCCGCTTGCGCGAGCGCGAGCAATTCACCATGAATCAGAAACAGGGGAGAGGATGTGGTCTAAATGCTAGGGCAGTCAACCACAAATTTGGGGAACCGGGTTCGAGTCTTGGGAATGACGCTGAATATCCTGTGAATCTGGGCAAATCACTTAATATTCACATGCCTAACAGAAATTAATTTGTACTTGTGTAATGCAACTGGTTCTCATGTAAAGCGCTCTGATACCTGATACCTTCGGGTCAAGTTCGAGCTATATAAAACTCTGGAAAAAAATCCAGGCCCAACCTATAAAAACAGGCCCAGAATGCATCAGAAACCTTCCCACAATGGCTGCCCTGTACGTGATAGCTAGGGGGATGCAGATACTGGCTGCTCAGCAGAGGAGATGAACACATGACAGCTTAACCTTGTTTGAGAAGACAGAGGAGGAGATATATGACCAGTACAGGCTGAGTAGACCTCATAGACATCTTGAAGCCACAATTGGAAAGCAGAACTCAGCGCAGCAATGCAATCCCCACACATGTTCAGATGTTCTGCACCCTCCTCCTATTGGCCACTGGAAGCTACCAAGATGTCATTGCAGTGGCTGGAGGTGTGACGCAGAGTACGTTATTGCATTTCTTTCACAATGTCCTAGATGCCATGCTACACCACATACATACAACACATCTATCTGCCCAGGGATGATGTGTAACTGGAAAATACAAAACTGCAATTTTACAGAATAGCAAGGTTTCCACATGTCATAGAGTGCATAGATGGGACCCATTTCCCCTATGTCCCCATACCGGATAGAATACATATTCTGCAATAGGAAAAGTACACGTTCCCTCAACTTCCAAGTTGACTGTGACGCAAACAACATCATCACAGACATTGTGGCCAAATATCCTGGGAGCACCCAGGACTCATGCATATTCAGACAGAGTGGCATAAACCACAAGTTAGAAAGAGGTGACTTTGATGAAGGATACCTACTAGGTACTCATATGTCATGTCAACACTTAAATGTATTTGCACTTTCATGTCTGTCTGCATGTTGCCTCACCATCATATTTTCATTACCAGGTGACAGCGCGTATGCCCTGCGGCAATGGATACTCACACCATACCTGTCCCCAAACAAACCAAATGAGAGGCGGTAAAACATAGCACATAGGTGCACCAGGTCTGTGATTGTGTGCACTTTTAGCATCCAAAAATCGCACCTCAGGTGCATTCACAAGAGTGGCGGAGCCCTGCAGTATGCAACTAAGACAGTGTGCAAAACAGTGGCAACATGTGCCATGCTCCACAACATGGCCTGTAGGGGTGGCTTGCCCATGGATGTGTCTGACTCACATTCAGAGGATGATGACCCTTGACCATCTAACCAACAGCAACGGGATGGTAGCTCTGCAGCAGAGAGAGGAGGAGGCGCAGGGACCAGATAGCCAAGAATTCGTTTTCAAGGTTTGTCCAAACTAACGACACACTGCCCTCTACAAAAGACAGTACAAAATGTGAAGTAACTTTGAATTTAGCTTTAAAAACAAGATATGGGCAACCTGTCCGTATAAAAACATATAAACAAACACATGCAGCAGTGTATTGTGGGTATAGAACCACAAATGAAAACAATGCTATGGGCCCATGACTGTGCAATTACTGTTCACAAGTCACTTGCTGCCTTTACGTCAGGCCTGGGAGAGCTTATACCTTGTACAGATTCCTGGTGGCTGCTGCTTCTCCACAGCTTTGGTGTGTCCACTGCAGACATGCTACTGCAGCCTGAGACCTCACTGTCAGCTCCCTCAGTTGCACCCCCACTGGCACACATGTGAGTTTGCAGTGTCTCCACTGCTGCTGTAATGTGTTGCAGGCCACGTGCCACATCACCACTGTAGTGGCCCATCTCCACCTGGAGCCCCAGGGTGTGTGTCATGTGTTGGGTAGTTGCCTGCGCTAACCTCCCAAAGGCCCTGGTCAAAGCATCAATCCTGTTTCCCGTGCTGCGCTCCATGCATCTTTGCTTCCCCCGCTCCTCAGCCAATTCCTTTCACAGATCACCAATTGCACCTGTGAGGGCATCAAATTTCTCCTCCATGTGGCACGGGTTTCCACCATCTGCTGAGTTATGTCCCTGAAACCTGGCTCAGCTTCAGGTTCATCAGCCTTACTTGTTTTTGTTGCAGGCGCTGAATTCAAAGAGGTGCCTGTTCCAGGCTGCCAAACAACACCTGATTGAATGCCCCAGCAGGTGGCTGGGTGTTCAGGCTGGCTTGCATCCGCCTTCTGGACTGCTGGGATGGACGGACCAGCCGGACCCTGGTGGCAGGAGTGCATTGTGCATCACACTGGCTGGAGCCTGTGTTAAAGTCGATGCACCACTTTCTTGGACTTCGGGACTACGTTGACCACTTGATGTTGCCCCATCCTGCCCTTCCTCCATCTGGGCCTGCTCCTGGCTTCCCTCAGTGTCATCTGCACTGTGCTCTCCTCCCAGAGATGTAGTTGTGTGGCAAAAGATGTAAGGAGACAATAAATTATGTGAGTCACTATCTCAGTGGTGTTGCAATGTTTTTCAGCTTATGTAATTCTGTAACTAAACTGTGTGTGTGTCAGTGACTATGTTTCCCATGATGCACCACTTGGGTTTTTTGGGTGTGACGATGGACTTTAGTGTGTGGCTGATTGGCATGCCTGTGCCGAACCGGCTTGAGTGGTGGAGTCAACACATCTTACACATTTCACACTTACCAGGGTTTGTTGTTGGCTGTTATGTGTCGAGGGTCCCAAAACCAACAAATGCCTCCCTCTCTAGGGTACTCTCCACCATGGCCTCTGCTACAGATGGTTACGATGCAGTAGTTGGCTTTCCTCCTGTCACTTGGACTTCTTGCAGTCATGCTGTCACCCTCTCCTTGGCCCTGGAGCGCATATCATACCATCTTTTTTTAATGTCGTCCAGGGACCTGTGTGCTACACCCAGGGCATTAATGTGCTGCTGCATTTCCCTCCAGATCTTTCGTTTGTCCACTTCTGGGACAACGTATGATGCCCTTCCGAACAGCTGCTCATGGTTGTTGCAGCATTCCTCTATTATGATGTCTATCTCCTTTTCAGAGAATTTCAGTTTCCTCAAACGCTCCTTTTCAGCCTTGTCACTGACCTTGCTCCTCATGTTTTTTCCGCGAGCCTGCCTGCAGTGTTGAACTATGCTGCTGCACCTGACCATGTGCTTGCTAATCTGCTCAGTACTCTCCAGGGACACCACTTCCTGTTTTGGGATCCTCCAGCTCTCCCAGGAAGTGGTTTTGCCTTTTTTTCTCGCGTTTGCAATTTGCGGGCGCTTATTGGGCTTGTTTTGGCCGCTCTCGCTATTTACGCACGCAATAGGTCCTTTTCAACCGGCAACGCTATTTACCTTTTTGGTAAGTAGTTATTTTTTACAAATCGCAAATTGCAAGTCTCAAATTGGTACAATTTGCGACTTGTAGTTTTGGTTGGTCGAACATCTGGCCCAACATGTCCGATATAAGATTACCAACAGCCATTCTACAATATTTTGAACTTGACTGGATATTTTGAGGAGTAACTGGCAGAAGCTATGTTTCCATTGGTTATTTCCACAGGCCTCACCTGAGAACAAAGGACTACCAAATACGCCTTTAATAATGCTCAAGAGGCATGTGGTATTAACATGACTCCTTCTGGTATTACCCTAAAAGGTACAAGTAATTGCCAGATGTAGTTAGAAAGCTCTGGGCGTTTAAAATCATAGACTCTTGATCAATACACACTTTTCCACTACAGTGGAATGAATGCTGTAAAATATAATGACCCTATACAATGAAAACTAAATTTACACTTAAAAGCACCTCTTTCGCACATGGGCACGCAAGGAGTTATTACAAAAATACTAATATTTATCTTGGTCCATTTCATCCAAATACTAATACTTTTCTCTAATCAAAACTTTTGGAATTTGGGAAAATACAAAGCAGAAAGTTCTAAGGGTAAAGTAATCCTCGGGAGCAAAAAGCACCACATATGCCTCATCACTTGGTGGAGATGGGACTATTATACATTTTTAGGTCTCGGGACCATCCGGTCTGCCGAAGGCAGAACCGGAAGTCGAGAGATTTAATGACTTGGAGAAGAGGGGCTTGAACCAGCCCCTCTTCTCCCCTGTTCTCCATTGGCTGGCCTCTTGAATGCTGGCCAGCCACTGGAGAAGAGGTCCCGTCACTCAGATCATGCCCCGTCCTTTTCGGATCGGGGGGCGTGTTTTTTGCAGAAAGTCTCAGTTATCTCCTCCAGCCAATGGCTGGAGGAGATAACAGCAAAACACGCCTCCGAATCCGAAAAGGACGCTGCGTTTCTCCGAGGCATTTCTGCTCTGCCTCGGAGAAAGGCGGTGGTGTCTTCCGGTGCCCTCGGCTTGTTAAAGCAGTGATGGGACCCAGGCTTGGAAAGAATGCTTCAGCTTTCATTCTGTTTGTGATCCTGAGCATACGTAAGTTAGCGGGAGCAGGCGTGCACGCTGCCTTTCTCTCTGCTCCTTTCACAACAACACCAGCGCGCCTATGCTCCAGGGAGATTTGTATGGGATCCGACGCCTGTATCAGCCCTGCAAAAAAAGGAAACAAGCATTTGCAATGCAATAGGTCTCGCATTATAAAAGTGTGAGCAGTTGGCATTGCTAATAATAATGCAACACTAGCTATTGGCATTGTAAATGATAATGGCATTTATTTATGTGTTTGTTTTATAAAATAGATAAAAAAAGGCATTGTCATGAACAATGCCAATAGCTTAAACTTTTGCAAATGCGAGACCTATTGCATTGCAAATGCTTGTCTTTGTTTGCTGGAGTTATCCACAATCGTCGGCCCATGCACCCTTGTCATTGACATCATCAGATACGTCATCCTCAATGGAGATCACCCAAATACTGATTTTAATATAATTTCTCTTTGGGCTTTTAAACGTGTTTCTGTCTGCTGGGGAATGTAGATATTTATTTTTCCTACTATAATGTTATGAGTGCACATTGGTATTACTGTCTGCAGGCCTGCGGTGTTGGTGCCAACGTGAGAAACATTTAAACAGTGTCACAACGCGTTTGTAGATCGCCTCAATGTTGGCAATCTTTATTACAGCTGGGATTTTGGTGTTTTTTTTTAGGTCTGCACAAATGTGCTTTTTTTCCAATCTTTGCAAAAGTTTGTAGCAACGTTCAATGAGTTAGTGAAGGTTTAGCTTCGTGACATTAGCATAAACATCGTGACACTGACAAAATATTCTTTTTGGCCGCTAAAACTGTTCTGAAGAGGCATTCTTTGCAGTTTCTAGTTAGGGTTCTTGTTTATATTTGCCTTTTACATAGCTGTGAGCTAGTGATTTTCCCGAATTGTGATTTGTTCTCGACTTCATCTTGTTGCCTTCGCCCTATTAGAGAGCTCTTTTCGGCTGTCTGTGCAGTGCAAGTGATGCCTCTCCCATCGTCACATGAGGCTGCAGGCCGACCCTGATTGACTTCACCGGACCACCTAGTCTCCGTGCTTAGCCATCTGTGTGAATGCGACAGGGCAGACCGCGTGAGTGGCGCCAGCACGCGGTGATGTCTTTGTTAGGGGTGAGATGTTCCTGCTGTGACATAATAGGGGAGTGGGTTGGATGTGGCAGACCACGTCTGATGCTGACTCCCAATGACAGATACATGAGCCAGACGCACGTCAATACAGATTGCAAGTGACTCTGCCGGCGCTAACGGTACAGAAACATTCTCAGCTGCTCTTCAGGTATCCTGGACACAGAAGAGAGTTTCAATGGTAAACCTCATAGCCAATAGGTCCCGCCTTTGTGGCCTTATATGTGTTTAGCCATGCAACCGTTGATGTTGTTGCACTAAGGATATTGTGCTGGTTAATCAAACACTTATAAGGTCCCAAAGGCGAGACCTATTGGCTATGCCAATGATTGTTTTTTTGTTTTTGCTCTCCTTCTCTCGGGCAAAGTTTGTTGAGGAAAAATGAGTGCCATTGGCCCCACCTGCAACCACCGATTGAAATTACACCCGGTCTCCATTTCAGTGCCGCACCTACCCTCACATAATTGCATACGTAACACAGTATGTTTTATGCTCAGTTGATTTTGCTTCTGCGCTGGAATGTTGGACTCATCTTGAAAATGCGGGCCCCGGGGGAAGTGAAGGTCGCAGACCAGTCTTCCCCCGGGGCATTCGCGCAACGACCGGAAGGACATGGTGGGGGTGGGATCATAGGAAGGAGAGGGGCGGGAGTTGGGAGGGTATATAGGTGTCAGGAGAGGAGTATCCGGCCTCTTCCTGACACCTGAGCACCACCGGGGGGAGGAAAAAAGATTGTCCCCCCACCCACCCTACAGACATTAGGCGAAGGGTGGGGATAGATTTTGGGCTGAGCGTGCCAGTTTAGGGCAGGGTTGCAGAGTAGAGGCGTCACGGTACTTTGGAGGGGTGGGTAGTCACATACGGGCGGATCCACCCCTCGGGAGGGGAGAACGGTACACAGGTGACTGATAGCGGGCGCGGGAAGCAATGACCAATGAAGGAAATTACACTGAGGATGCTTGGAGGGCAAGTGATGGGGAGAGGAAGGAGGTCACCGAGTAAATGGGGGAAGAGTCTAACAGGTGAGATGGTTTTGAGAATGGATGAAAGGAGAATGAGTCGGTATGGGTTGGGGTAAGTATATTTATTGCATTTATGTACTGTCGAATAAAGTCTAAATGATTGCAACCATGTCCTAATAAAATGGCCTTTTACGCTTCAAGTAACAGCGTGGAGTGTGGTTCTTCCGCGAGGGATTATTTATAAATACGGGCCCAGCGAGATAGCAGCGGTTTGTGTGTTGTTTATGTCAACGTTTCATCTTGATGTAAACTTTCGTGTAGGTTTCTGACGGTGCCTTTAATCAAATCTTAATTAGGCAACGATTGTGCTTCCACCCCTTGGTTATTACCGACACTTAATGACTGGTTTGCGAGTTTACAGCCAAGGGGAAGGCATGGGTGACTGAAGTTTGAAGAAACAGCTTGATTTAACTGCAGTGGAGACTGATTTAAAGGGGGCGCTCAAAAAAAGAAGGCTGGCCAGATTGATGTGCTTAGCAGAGAGATGCAAGTGTCTGGAGCTCATTTGAGGCCCGGCTGCATAGGAAACGTCTCCTCGCGTTGTCCTCTGTCGGTTTACCATGTATTTTCTTACCGGTAATAATACAAGACATTCCCTCGGTTATTTTTATTACGGGAACTGTATCGCTTTGATCCAAGCCGAGATCTAAAAGACAGCCCATCAATATAGCGTGAGAGAAAATTAAGAGCACAACAACCCAGCAGCATTGTTAAGATGAAAAACATGTTAACGTGATGACTATGTGCCATAATTTGCTCATAAATGAGGAGAAATGTATTTCCGCCTCGTGCAACCCGGAGGAAGTTTGTGTTCTGAATACAGTACCGGCGGCATGAGGTGTGTCTGAGCATTTGTAGGATTATTGGATCAAAGTGGTCGACCTCCTGTTGGCAGTCGTATGCTGATCCCTCCCGCCTGCCCATGTTCAGAGGCGACTTCCTAGTCTTTTAATGAGGAGACCGTGCTTTCCTTTCTCTAGGTCTGGCTGGAGACTTCTTTGGTAAAACTAACCTAATCACACAAAAAAGGAAATAAAAAGCAGTATAGCTATATGGGCTTTGGTGGCACCCCTTTGTTGAACATTTCTTTAGGAACATGTGATTAGGCAGCAGTTATGTCAGTCTGCCCGTGAAATAGATTCCTGGCTCATAAATAGTAAAATATTGTTAATGCAGACCCCATGTTCAATACAGGAATGAGGGTCTTTTTATGTAGTTACTTCGTAAACAAGAGCGCACTGAAGCTGACGAGGAGGGAATGGGAGGGGGGAGTGGGGGCGGGCACAGTGGTGCGGGCCGCAGTTGTAAAAGGCAGGGAGAGGGTGAGATTGAGAAAGGGAAAGATAGGGATCAACGGAAACAAGGACGACACCTAGATAGACAATAACAAGCAAGAAGGGGGTGGCAAATGGTGTGCACTTTGATGTCCTCAGTGGCCGCGCGGCTCACTGAGGACATCAAAGCGAAAGTGATCAGGCAGTGCTTTTCAGGCTGCCAAATGGTGCGCGCGCCGGCCGACGCACATGCACTGTATTTGGAGGCCTGAAAAGCCACTGTTTGCAATTCCAAAACTCGCTTACTATAAGTCTCGCCAGAGCAGCGCTAAAGCGCTGTCTCAGACGAGACCTAAAAACAAGAAAATTACATAGGGCCTCATGTAGGTAGCCAAATACCGGTCGGTAACGGCCGATTTTCGGTAAATATGCCGTTACCGACCGGTATTCAGACAAGTGAGATGTAGGAGTCCAAAAACGACTTTTCGGTAAATATGAGGCGGTAAATACCGAATCATATTTACCGAATTCTAAAATACCGAATCAGATTTACCGAATACATACTTAACGAATCGGTAAATATGAAGTGGTAAATATGAAGTGGTAAAAATTAAAATGACATGTAGGAGCACTCGGTAATTAAGAAATCCAAGAAAATCGGTAAATAAGAGTCGGTAATTAACACGGATTGAAAGCAGGTGGTAACCATCAACAGTACAAAAGGGGGACCCCTAAGACAATAGAGGTAGAGCAGCAGGGGATAAATCACAAATAAATACAAAACGATCTGCTATACCTATAATCTTTTAAATGTTGCATATAAGTCAATTTTTGAAAAGAGAAGAACCACTCTATCTAGACCATGCATAAATCAAGATGAAAAACAATTAACGATATTTATCTTTTTTTATTTTGTTTTGGTTTCTGAATTAATTGAAAAAAACTTATTTAATAAGTGTGCAAATTAGTATTGCAAAGACAATTTAACGAACAAAGGCCAAAATGGTCCTACAACACAATAATGCCCATGGAAAGCCTAAGACATAAGATTGTTCAATACTCTCATTCATACTCAATCACACCATAATCACATATAAAGCATACATCCTAAGGGGTAAAAAAGTGAACAATTTAGAGGCCCAACGTGGTAGGCTAGTCTATTAAGGCGTGAAAACACACAAATAGAAAATAGGACATGAATATTAATACAATCAAAAATATCCAATAATGGAAAGTAATGAATCTGTGTGAGGAACTATTCAGTTCAAGACGCCGACGCGCGTTTCGGTGTGACACCCCCTTTCCTGGGGTAACACCTTCTTCAGGGCATGAAATTATTCAAATTCGGTTTCCATGGGACATATCAGGTAATAGACACAAGATATGAACATAGTATACAAATTTTGAATTGTTACATTGAAGGATCTAACATTTTCAACACTTAGACATTTCAATCATCAAATTGGATGGGCACTGGTCTAGGCAATTGAGTGGTTGAGAACATGATACATTGTTTATATTAAAACGTTGCACACATCGAACAGATAAGTGGAAAAAAATAAGAAATAGAACACATAAAGTGACGTTTGTAAAAGAAACAATATGAAGACAGTTTATGACAGGAGCCCAAGAGTTGTTTAAGGGTTGCTGCTAACATTCCTACTTCTAAACGCCAACAGATGGCTCAGAGATAAGGTACAGATGCGTGCTCACCAATAAACATAGGGAAAATGTCCTCAGGTTCAGTAAGACAAGTTCAAAATTTCTTGCAGGGGACGTGAATAGCAGTAGAATAGAGCTCGTCCTCTAAGGAAGTTAATGAATCTGAGAGCAAGTAAGGAAAGAGATTTTGGTTAAGTTATGGAGACTGAAATGAATGAATACTGAATAACATAAGCCACAAACATGGGATTGATCTACCTGGGGTTCAGTGAGTCCCACAATATCTTTAGTGGTTGCTAACAGACAAGTCAGTTGAAATTCTGAGTCTGAAAAGAGAAGTACAAACACTATCGTTGAGTCGTTCTACAAAAGACTCCAGATAACGATCAACAAACTTAATTGTCAGGGTGTGCTACCTACTTGATTAAAAAAGGAAAGAACTTGATTCCGCTGCTTGGCCCAAACGTGAGGGCGACTCCGAGGAAGTGGGGTAGGTGATGAATGATATGGCAATTCCTCCAGATCTGGGAGTCAAGAAACACTCGGTGTTAGAAAGAAATAAAAAAGAAAAAACGAGAAAAACGTAGGTTTATGGACACCTTTACTAGCATAGTTCCGCCGTTTTTAACAATTCGCTCACCGTAGAGAAATATCCAGACTGGATAGTTAGAAAGGAGAAAACCACGTAACTCGGATTGGATATGTAGATTAAGCAATAACGCGGGCTTGACGCGAACTCTAAAAATAATCAAAGAAAAGAAGATGTTGGCGTTAATGGAAGGCGCGGGGGATTTAAAAGGGTTCCAACTAGCCTAGTTACACCAATTATTAAAGCCGCTTACCGTGAGGATGTGTCTCGGCAAAGTGAAACACCCGTCTAAGCTCACTCGAGCCGAGCAGATAATGGGAGGCGCTCCTTCCTCAAGAGGGTCTTTCTACACTGAAGAGGCCACGTAGCTCCGATAAGATGGCTGGGTTAGGCAATGATGTGTGTTAACCGCGAGTTCTAAACACAAACAGAAAGCAGATGCTGTTAGCGCTCACAGAGAGCGCAGGGAGTTTGGGAAAGCTTCACCTTGAAATATGGCAACGATTTTTGAGGCTGCCTACCGTGGAAACGTTTCTTAGCTGGATAGAAATTCGTCTAAGCTCGCTCGGGCAGCACGGACTATTGAAAAATACTCCTCCCTCAATGAGGCTCTCTCCGAGGAAAGAGGAACGAACAGTTTGACGGCACTCAGCTGTTTAAGTATCGTTAGGGGGAGTGCACAAACTACGTCAAAAGGCGGCATATAAGAGGTGGCTAAGGATCACACCGGAAATATCGGACCGGATTTTTCAGGACTGGTAACAGGGGCTGGTCATTAAGAAGTGCACTAACTGCACTATTATTGCGCGAAGGCCCAGAGTGGAACGTGTTGAGTCGCACAATTTGTAGGAAAGAATTCAAAAGATCAAAATAAACATAGCTCAGGTGAGAAATATATAGGGACAATCCAAATAAGATTAGTAAGTGTCATATAACGTTACAGGAATATGAGGTTAATGAATCAAAGTCCGAAACAGATTTAGCGTGGGAAATGCGATCAAGGAAGAATAAAATGATGGAGGTAGTCTTAGAAGGCAGGTAACTCGCTGTATCAAGGGGATTATATAATTGCGTTTTCCCAAGGTAATTCCTCGTTTAATCCCTGTGTTTTGGAGTCCAGAAGAAAAATCCAAAAAACTTCTCGCTTCTTTCGAATGCGAGCGCTGTCGATGCCCTTTTGTGTTCTGACCTTCTCTAAGATGGTCCAACGCAGTTCTTTCTCTGTATGTTTGGACTCCATCCAGTGTTTAACCAATGGGGCTGCAAGATTGTTGCGCCTGATGTTGGACTTATGTTCCCCTATGCGTGTTTTGCATTCTCTGCCAGTCTCACCCACATAGGGGATGTCACAGGGGCATAAGATGACGTATATGCAGTTCGATGTTTTGCAGTTAGTCATCTCTTTGAGGTTGATTGTCCTACCATTGATTACGAAATTGTCACCAACAATGGCATTAGGACATGCCTGGCAGCTTCCACATTGATAGTGACCCACAACGGGGGTGCTGCCAGTTATGGATCTCTGTGTCGCAATGTTTCGTTCTGGCAGTTTAGCCCTTACCAACATGTTTTTAAGGTTTTTATTCCGTCGGAATGCGAAAAGAGGTTTCGGGATCCTAGTTGTCTGGTTGTCCAGATTGAGTAGATGCCATTGTGAGTTGACAATTTGACGTATTTTGTGGTTTATGGGGGAGTGTTTGATGACACAAACCAGTTTTTCCATCTCATTTTCTTTCTCTTTGGGGATGAACAGCGCATCCCTATTGTAATATCTCGCTCTCTTGAGAGCATCCCTAACAAGTCTGTTGGGGTACCCTCTTAGTATGAATTTCTGTTTCATAAGCTCTGAATGAAAGAGATAATCTTTGACCGAAGTGCAGTTTCTACGAAGTCGTAGAAACTGGCTGAATGGAATGCTTGATTTCTGGCTGTTGGGATGAAAGCTCTTGAAGTGGAGCAGAGTATTCCTAGCGGTAGGTTTCGTGAAGAGTGATACCTGAAGTTGATGGTCTTCATGTTTGACATAAACATCCAGGAATTCTAGTTGCTCCACACTTCTTTGTGCTGTAAAACGGAGATTGGAGTCTGCTGAATTAATCCAAGAGATGAATTCATTAAGGGAACCTTGGTCACCGCTCCAGACAAAAAATATATCGTCGATGAAGCGTGACCAGTGACGGATGTTCTCGTAGAAGGGGGCCACCTCGTTATAGATGTTTCGATCCTCGAAGTGCCCCATGTATAGACAGGCGACACTGGGCGCACAGGCCGCCCCCATGCTTACTCCCTGAATTTGATGATAAAAATCACCGTCAAACTCAAAAAAGTTTTCTTCTAGAACAATTTCCAAGCATTGGATCAGAAATGTTTTGTTGTGTAGTGAGGGGCCACCTTATCAAACCCCCCAATACAGATCAGACGCGGAGAGACATCAGAGTGAGAATCGTTTTTTAGGGAATCGAAGGGGCGGATTCCGCCCACGATTTCAAAACCAATACCGAAATCAATACCAGGGTACACATCAGAGAAGTCAATATCAGGAACCAGTCCAACAACAGAGATACCAGGAACCAGCTCAACCACAAAGATACATCAGGACTCGCCAGAACCAATACTGGCGAACATAGAGAAAATTCCAGTGTTTAACTTATCAACATACACGATGGATGACCCCACTGAAGCTTTACTTACCAAAGGCTTATCCTTTGTTCCTTCAGTTAAGATGAACAAATTCGAACTCATGACAGACATGCATGCTTTCTTCCGTAAAATCAGACTCAAGAAATTTTTCCAGAACAGAGAGGCATCTAATGACAATGAGAACCGTTCCGGTTTTAAACCACCATCGAGCTTTACCCCCACTATTGATCAAATTGGCAAAGAAGTAGACCTCTTTGAGAAAGCTGTCCTGAACAAGATGCAAAAAATAACCTCATTTGTCCCCTTTCCCACCAACAATATCACTAGGGAAGAAAATAATGCCCTCTCCATCATGAAAAACAACAAAGATATCACATTGAAACCATGTGATAAAGGGGGAGGCATAGTAATTTTTGACACTTGTGACTATAAGGATAGAATGTATGCACTCTTGGGGGCACCTAGACATTATTCAAAAATCAACATCAATCCGGAACCTAGACTGAAACGTAGAATCCTTCAGGTGGTGATATCAGCCGTAGAGAGGGGGGAAATATGCG
Organism: Triturus cristatus; assembly: GCF_964204655.1. NCBI lineage: Eukaryota > Metazoa > Chordata > Amphibia > Caudata > Salamandridae > Triturus > Triturus cristatus. Next base: position 503,562,837 of record NC_140585.1, read on the forward strand.
AAAAAGAAGCAGAGTATCTTACCCCCACTCATACCCGGATCCCGATTATTTATGGAGTTCCTAAAACTCATAAAAATCAAAAAGACCCCCCAATGAGACCCATTGTATCCACTATAGGATCGGCGACAGAACCACTTTCAAAATATATTGATCGGTTCCTGCAACCTTTGGTTACCATGCTCCAATCCTATGTCAAGGATACAGGACATTTTATCTCCAAAATAGAGGGTCTGCAGTTCGATCCTGAACGAGAAATTTTAGTCACCATGGATATCGAGTCCTTATACTCGAATATCCCACAAGGAGATGCCCTGAGAACAGTTAAAGACAAAATCGAATCAGAAACCTCACTACACAACAAAACATTTCTGATGCAATGCTTGGAAATTGTTCTAGAAGAAAACTTTTTTGAGTGTGACGGTGATTTTTATCATCAAATTCAGGGAGTAAGCATGGGGGCGGCCTGTGCGCCCAGTGTCGCCTGTCTATACATGGGGCACTTCGAGGATCGAAACATCTATAACGAGGTGGCCCCCTTCTACGAGAACATCCGTCACTGGTCACGCTTCATCGACGATATATTTTTTGTCTGGAGCGGTGACCAAGGTTCCCTTAATGAATTCATCTCTTGGATTAATTCAGCAGACTCCAATCTCCGTTTTACAGCACAAAGAAGTGTGGAGCAACTAGAATTCCTGGATGTTTATGTCAAACATGAAGACCATCAACTTCAGGTATCACTCTTCACGAAACCTACCGCTAGGAATACTCTGCTCCACTTCAAGAGCTTTCATCCCAACAGCCAGAAATCAAGCATTCCATTCAGCCAGTTTCTACGACTTCGTAGAAACTGCACTTCGGTCAAAGATTATCTCTTTCATTCAGAGCTTATGAAACAGAAATTCATACTAAGAGGGTACCCCAACAGACTTGTTAGGGATGCTCTCAAGAGAGCGAGATATTACAATAGGGATGCGCTGTTCATCCCCAAAGAGAAAGAAAATGAGATGGAAAAACTGGTTTGTGTCATCAAACACTCCCCCATAAACCACAAAATACGTCAAATTGTCAACTCACAATGGCATCTACTCAATCTGGACAACCAGACAACTAGGATCCCGAAACCTCTTTTCGCATTCCGACGGAATAAAAACCTTAAAAACATGTTGGTAAGGGCTAAACTGCCAGAACGAAACATTGCGACACAGAGATCCATAACTGGCAGCACCCCCGTTGTGGGTCACTATCAATGTGGAAGCTGCCAGGCATGTCCTAATGCCATTGTTGGTGACAATTTCGTAATCAATGGTAGGACAATCAACCTCAAAGAGATGACTAACTGCAAAACATCGAACTGCATATACGTCATCTTATGCCCCTGTGACATCCCCTATGTGGGTGAGACTGGCAGAGAATGCAAAACACGCATAGGGGAACATAAGTCCAACATCAGGCGCAACAATCTTGCAGCCCCATTGGTTAAACACTGGATGGAGTCCAAACATACAGAGAAAGAACTGCGTTGGACCATCTTAGAGAAGGTCAGAACACAAAAGGGCATCGACAGCGCTCGCATTCGAAAGAAGCGAGAAGTTTTTTGGATTTTTCTTCTGGACTCCAAAACACAGGGATTAAACGAGGAATTACCTTGGGAAAACGCAATTATATAATCCCCTTGATACAGCGAGTTACCTGCCTTCTAAGACTACCTCCATCATTTTATTCTTCCTTGATCGCAGTTCCCACGCTAAATCTGTTTCGGACTTTGATTCATTAACCTCATATTCCTGTAACGTTATATGACACTTACTAATCTTATTTGGATTGTCCCTATATATTTCTCACCTGAGCTATGTTTATTTTGATCTTTTGAATTCTTTCCTACAAATTGTGCGACTCAACACGTTCCACTCTGGGCCTTCGCGCAATAATAGTGCAGTTAGTGCACTTCTTAATGACCAGCCCCTGTTACCAGTCCTGAAAAATCCGGTCCGATATTTCCGGTGTGATCCTTAGCCACCTCTTATATGCCGCCTTTTGACGTAGTTTGTGCACTCCCCCTAACGATACTTAAACAGCTGAGTGCCGTCAAACTGTTCGTTCCTCTTTCCTCGGAGAGAGCCTCATTGAGGGAGGAGTATTTTTCAATAGTCCGTGCTGCCCGAGCGAGCTTAGACGAATTTCTATCCAGCTAAGAAACGTTTCCACGGTAAGCAGCCTCAAAAATCGTTGCCATATTTCAAGGTGAAGCTTTCCCAAACTCCCTGCGCTCTCTGTGAGCGCTAACAGCATCTGCTTTCTGTTTGTGTTTAGAACTCGCGGTTAACACACATCATTGCCTAACCCAGCTATCTTATCGGAGCTACGTGGCCTCTTCAGTGTAGAAAGACCCTCTTGAGGAAGGAGCGCCTCCCATTATCTGCTCGGCTCGAGTGAGCTTAGACGGGTGTTTCACTTTGCCGAGACACATCCTCACGGTAAGCGGCTTTAATAATTGGTGTAACTAGGCTAGTTGGAACCCTTTTAAATCCCCCGCGCCTTCCATTAACGCCAACATCTTCTTTTCTTTGATTATTTTTAGAGTTCGCGTCAAGCCCGCGTTATTGCTTAATCTACATATCCAATCCGAGTTACGTGGTTTTCTCCTTTCTAACTATCCAGTCTGGATATTTCTCTACGGTGAGCGAATTGTTAAAAACGGCGGAACTATGCTAGTAAAGGTGTCCATAAACCTACGTTTTTCTCGTTTTTTCTTTTTTATTTCTTTCTAACACCGAGTGTTTCTTGACTCCCAGATCTGGAGGAATTGCCATATCATTCATCACCTACCCCACTTCCTCGGAGTCGCCCTCACGTTTGGGCCAAGCAGCGGAATCAAGTTCTTTCCTTTTTTAATCAAGTAGGTAGCACACCCTGACAATTAAGTTTGTTGATCGTTATCTGGAGTCTTTTGTAGAACGACTCAACGATAGTGTTTGTACTTCTCTTTTCAGACTCAGAATTTCAACTGACTTGTCTGTTAGCAACCACTAAAGATATTGTGGGACTCACTGAACCCCAGGTAGATCAATCCCATGTTTGTGGCTTATGTTATTCAGTATTCATTCATTTCAGTCTCCATAACTTAACCAAAATCTCTTTCCTTACTTGCTCTCAGATTCATTAACTTCCTTAGAGGACGAGCTCTATTCTACTGCTATTCACGTCCCCTGCAAGAAATTTTGAACTTGTCTTACTGAACCTGAGGACATTTTCCCTATGTTTATTGGTGAGCACGCATCTGTACCTTATCTCTGAGCCATCTGTTGGCGTTTAGAAATAGGAATGTTAGCAGCAACCCTTAAACAACTCGGGCTCCTGTCATAAACTGTCTTCATATTGTTTCTTTTACAAACGTCACTTTATGTGTTCTATTTCTTATTTTTTTCCACTTATCTGTTCGATGTGTGCAACGTTTTAATATAAACAATGTATCATGTTCTCAACCACTCAATTGCCTAGACCAGTGCCCATCCAATTTGATGATTGAAATGTCTAAGTGTTGAAAATGTTAGATCCTTCAATGTAACAATTCAAAATGTGTATACTATGTTCATATCTTGTGTCTATTACCTGATAGGTCCCATGGAAACCGAATTTGAATAATTTCATGCCCTGAAGAAGGTGTTACCCCAGGAAAGGGGGTGTCACACCGAAACGCGCGTCGGCGTCTTGAACTGAATAGTTCCTCACACAGATTCATTACTTTCCATTATTGGATATTTTTGATTGTATTAATATTCATGTCCTATTTTCTATTTGTGTGTTTTCACGCCTTAATAGACTAGCCTACCACGTTGGGCCTCTAAATTGTTCACTTTTTTACCCCTTAGGATGTATGCTTTATATGTGATTATGGTGTGATTGAGTATGAATGAGAGTATTGAACAATCTTATGTCTTAGGCTTTCCATGGGCATTATTGTGTTGTAGGACCATTTTGGCCTTTGTTCGTTAAATTGTCTTTGCAATACTAATTTGCACACTTATTAAATAAGTTTTTTTCAATTAATTCAGAAACCAAAACAAAATAAAAAAAGATAAATATCGTTAATTGTTTTTCATCTTGATTTATGCATGGTCTAGATAGAGTGGTTCTTCTCTTTTCAAAAATTGACTTATATGCAACATTTAAAAGATTATAGGTATAGCAGATCGTTTTGTATTTATTGGTAACCATCAACAGTGCATATAAGCAATCCCAAAATGCAACAGCGTGGACAACATGGCCGCTATGTATGTCATTGCAAGGCGCCTACGTCTACAGGCAGCAGGACTGAGGGCTTGGCGACGGGAGGAACGCATCTACAGACAGCGCATCACACTATTCCAGCTGACTGATGCAGAGATACATGAGAGGTACAGGCTACACCCCGAAACCATCATGGACTTAATCAGGGACCTTCACCCACTCCTGGACCAGCCAATAAGAAGGGCGCACGCCATACCCCCACATGTGCAGGTGCTCTGCAGCCTACATCTGCTGGCATCCGGCAGTTATCAGGTGGTGATAGCTGCGGTGGGTGGTGTATCCCAGAGTTGCCTGTCACGTTTCCTCAGGAAGTTCCTGGATGCCATGATGCAGAGAATGCACCACTACATCAGCTTCCCCAACACACAGGCTGCACTGCAGAAAACAAAAACAGACTTTTATCACATGGCACAGTTCCCCCATGTCATCGGCTGCATTGATGGTACACACATCCCAATCTGTCCACCAGCTGACACAGAGCACATCTACAGGAACAGGAAGTCCACCCACTCCATCAATGTGCAGGTGATCTGTGATGCAGGGAACATCATCACAGATATTGTTGCAAAGTTTCCTGGGAGCACCCACGACTCGTACATCTTCCAGAATAGTGGGATCTACACACGACTGAGTGCCGGAGAATTTGGAGAGGGATACCTGCTAGGTGAGTAACAGTGACGCCCCTTGCAACCTGCAAATCATAGTGTAAAGAGGCATGTGACTGATGTGTCCCTTTTACTCATCTAGGCGACAGTGCATATGCATGCCGGTCATTCATCCTCACTCCCTACCTACACCCAGCAACCCAGAGTGAGAGACGATACAACGTGGCACACAAAACAACACGCAATGTGGTGGAGCGCACGTTTGGACTACTGAAGAGCAGGTTCCGCTGCCTCCACAAGAGCGGAGGCGCACGCCAGTACACACCCATCACCTGCTGCAAGATTATTGCCACTTGTGCAATGCTGCACAACCTTGCCACGAAAAAAGGTACAGATGTGGAACTAACATATTTTGAGGACAACGAGGATGAGTCAGGCCAGCCACAGGGCAACGCAGCTAGAGTGCCAACTGCAATCGATGGGAGAGAGAGACGGACAGAGATCACATGCAACTATTTCTGAGTAAGTAAGGGGACACAGCCAGTTGTGATGAGTCATGACGTAGTTTTAATGTGGCACCACGCCATGAACACATGAACAAGCCAATCTGGCAATATACCATCTATACAAGGAGTATGTCCAGGGTTACGTCACCCATTGGGAAGTGGCTAAGCAGGGCCACATCAATGTTTGCGCATACGCGCTGCTGTGGTGGAAGGCACGGCCTGTGCATCCTCACTAGAGCCAACCCCAAGCCGCCTGCTGCTCCTGCGTCCTTCTGGGACGGGGGGTGTGATGCTGCTCCTGCTGCTGGTGTCGATGCTCTCCGCAGCATCCCCTGCAGCAGTTGTCGACGCCTGACTAGTTGATAGCACCCCTAGTGCACTTGTCACCTGCACCATCCCCCGAGACAGGTCGCTGCAGCAGTGTGTTAGGCCCTCCTGCATCGTCACAGAGCGCCGGCACAGTAGAGAAGTCGCAGTTGCCAGACGGTTGAGTGCCCTGTTGGTAGTGTCCCTTCTCTGCCGTTCCCGGCGCCGTGCTTCGATGTCAGCATCTAATTTGCTGCACAACTGCTGGATTGACTGGGACATGTCCCGAATGCCCGCAGCCATGCCGCTGATGTTATTGTCCATGTTGACTAATGTAGTTTTCATCACCCGCATGTGCCTCTGGACTGACATGACTGCCTTTGTTTGCAGGCGCTGTTGTTTCAACATTTGGCCCTTGAGACCCAAGAAGACACCATGGCCGTCAATGGGTGCTGGTGGACTCTGGACACGCGACCTGCGGCGCCCTCTTGCTCCCGTCTGTGCTGCCTGTGAGGTGTGGGGCACAGTGGCATGGCTCCCTTCCTGGGGCCTGGTGAGTTCTTCAGGGCCCATGCTGTCGTCTGACGAGGTGTCTAAGGCTCGTAGCCTGGCTGCTGGACGCCTCCTCATTCCCACACCTGCAAGCGGAGATGTGGCCGGTGATTCAAACATGAGTGGCGATGCTGGCTCTGGGTGAGGTGATGCTGGCTCTGGGTGAGGTGATGCTGGCTCTGGCTGCGGCGAGGCTGCCTGTGTTGGTGGTGCGGCTGCCAGTGGGCCTGCTCCCTGGTCTGAACTTGTGCTGGCTAGAGGTGATATTTGTGGCCGGTGTGCCGTCTCTCCTGCAGCATGCCCTGTCCTGCATGATGTCACATCTGTGGACAGAAATACAACATTGGCTCAGTGTCCCCGAAGGGCTGCATTGAAAGCGTCACAATAAATCATTTCACATTCCAAAATGTCCTCTGTCTCCTTGTGCCTCGAGTGCGTGACATGCCTTGTTGCCCTGTAACATCTACGTCATGGTTGGTGTTTCCCTGACTAAATCTCCCGGAATGCATTGCCTGTCTGCACTGACACGTGTGGACTGCAGTGTGATTCTCGTTTCACAATGGGGGATGTGGGATAGGGATAGGGGGTGCTACATTGCTGTGCTTTCGTCTTACCTTGTTGTGTGGCGGCTCTGGCAGAGCTGTCGGCGTCCCCAAGACCCACGACGCTCTCTTGCTCGATTGTGGCCCCCACCAGCTCCTCCAGTTCGGTGAGGGCAGGTGCCCTGTTGGTTCCACCTCCAGTCTGGCTGGCTTCCTTCTGGATGTCGCCCATCTTCCTCTTGGTTACAATCCTCAGGTCATACCAGCGCTTCTTTAGGACCTCTATGTCCCTGTGGGTCACTCCCACAGCATTCACCTGGGCCTGGATGGCCAGCCATATGTTGCGCTTTTCAGCCTCAGGCACTTGCAGGGATTGCCTTCCAAACAGCTTCTGGTGCTGCTTCACCACCTCCTCCACCAGCACCTGGAGTTCCTTGGGGCTAAATTTCAGCTTCCTCCTCCTTTCCCCTCCGTCTCTCTGTGTTCTCTGGCTGGACATGATGTTCGTTTTCCCGCTCGCACAGGCACCGGCTCCCTGCCTCTCCTCTGCACTCCAAGCCTCTCCAGGGTCGGCTAATTATGTACACCTGCCTGGGTGTGGCCACTTCCTGGTTGGGTGGGCTGTGGTTGCACGGGATTAGCTGTTTCGTCAAGTCATGTGATTTTATTTACCGATTCCGTACATACCGATTCGGTATTTTCCGATTCGGTAAATACCACCTCGGTATTTTCCGATTCGGTAAATACCACCTCGGTATTTACCGATTCGGTGAATTCCGATTCGTGATTACCGAATGTTACCGAATCGGTAACTGTTACCGAATTTTTACCTACATATAACTTACCGATTCTAATTTACCGATTCGGTACGGCTCGGTATTTAAGAAACGGTAAAATGTATTTACCTACATGAGGCCCATAGTGAGCTGATGCAAATGATATCCTTGGCGCATCTTCCCCCAATGCTCCTGTGAGCTTCTTGACAGCTGATGGCTAGATTAAACAAAAAGGCCAGTACCATGCGAGTATTAGCTCAAAGCAATCACGGCTCATTATTTCAATTACATGGGTAAATGCGCGCAATCACATATCAAATGCCTGCTCCCTTTTCAAGAGCTTCTCCGTGGAGCGGGATTTCTGCCAGCCAAAAATGTGCAAATATTTACACTGCTTTTTTATGCAACTCAACCTTTGTTTGGCAAAACCACCCTATGGCTACAATTTTTGAGTGATATTTTGAAGAAAAGGGGGGAAAAACACAAACAAAAAGAAGGCGGGGAGGGGGAGGGTGGGGTGCAGGTTGCGGCGGCTCATTAGCAGTCTGGGGGCAGCCCCCTCCTGTTTCTTATTGCTACCTGCCTTGTCGCCGTGAATGCCGGCCCTTGCTTTCCCCAAAGCCCAGGCCGCGCGGGCTGCAGCGCCGGCAACTCTGGCTACTGATGGATGGATGCGCCGGCGCTGCCAGGGGCGCGCGCTCATGAATTATTCAGGCGCATCCCTGCGCCAGAGGAGCTGACAGCAGCTCCTGACACCGCCTGAGCGCAGCTCACCAGCAAATCACTTACGAGGAGCTGCAAAAAAGCGCTTGTGGCATGGCGGCGGCGTCGGGGCCCTACGAGCGGCAGCGCGGGCGGGCGTGCGTGAGGGCGTGAGGGGCGAGGGTGAGCCATGCCCGTCCAGCCCTCCGTCCATCCATCCATCCCTGCGCCCTTAGCTTCCTGGCAGTCTCTGCAAAGCACGGACAGACAGATGGACAGATCATGTGTCCCTACAAATCCCTGGGGAAGTAGAAATGATCGGATACTTCATTTTATGCACCTCCTTGCTATGTTTTCAAAGCCTCGTTCCTCATTCACATCTGAACAAAGTGATCGATCTGGTCAGAAATCATTGCAAATAAATTATGTGGTGAAAGTTAATTAAAATATCCATTTGTTGTTTTCCGGCTACAAATAAATATACTATTATAAAAACGTACTTTCACGTGGTTTCTAAACTTTTTAGATAAAAAATAAAACAGTTTACGACCAACTTTAAATAAAATTAAAAAAATTAACGTCTGAAATATAGCAACATTAAAATATATGTCAGCCATTCAACATGAATGTCCCTCAATTAAACGGTATATTACATTTCTGGGAGTTTTTTAGTGCTCATAATGTTATATGATGTCTAATGGTGTTGTAAGGCAGTATTATCTGAAGCCAAATGATCACTTGTTTTAATGTAACACAACTCTTTAGAAGGGCGTGGTATGGGGTCGCTGTTCGGTTCGAGTGTGGTGGGTGTTGCTCATAATTGATACATAGTTATGTATGTAGTAAATGTTGTGTGGATGAGTGGACGAGGAGCGTGGGCTGTACTCAGGAGTGATACACATGTAGTCATTTCACTAGTGCAAGCAGAACATGGACTGGATTCCGCTTGTGTTATGCACACGTCTGGTCCTGCAGAGTAGACGTCCCTTCTTGTGGTGTTGCTCAGTGTGGTACCTGTTGTGCTCATGTGTGATGCACATGTGGAAGATTCACACGTGTAGTCATTTCACTAGTGCAAGCAGCACATGGACTGGATTCCGCTTGTGTTATGCACACATCTGGTCCTGCAGAGTAGACGTACCTTCTTGTGGTGTTGCTCAGTGTGGTACCTGTTGTACTCATGAGTGATGCACATGTGCAAGATGCACACGTGGAGTCATTTCACTAGTGCAAGCAGAACATGGACTGGATTCCGCTTGTGTTATGCACACATCTGGTCCTGCAGAGTAGACGTCCCTTCTTGTGGTGTTGCTCAGTGTGGTACCTGTTGTGCTCATGTGTGATGCACATGTGGAAGATTCACACGTGTAGTCATTTCACTAGTGCAAGCAGCACATGGACTGGATTCCGCTTGTGTTATGCACACATCTGGTCCTGCAGAGTAGACGTACCTTCTTGTGGTGTTGCTCAGTGTGGTACCTGTTGTACTCATGAGTGATGCACATGTGCAAGATGCACACGTGGAGTCATTTCACTAGTGCAAGCAGAACATGGACTGGATTCCGCTTGTGTTATGCACACGTCTGGTCCTGCAGAGTAGACGTACCTTCTTGTGGTGTTGCTCAGTGTGGTACCTGTTGTGCTCATGAGTGATGCACATGAGGGAATCTCCGAAAGCGCCATGCTTTCTGACCAGTCCCAGGGTCGCACTGCGTGGACTCTCCCCATTGGACGCTTGTGGGAGTTCACACAAACCACGCTTTGTAAGACCCGTTCCCCGCACTTGGCGTGGGAGCAGGATGTGGAGGTACGGATGTCCCCTTACTGTTGGTGGAGGAATCCAAACTGGTAAATCTATGTTTACACCCGTCAGGAGCCCTTTGTGAGTTGTTTGCGCGCGTGAATGGGCCGTTCTCGCCATTAAACATGCGTTTATATCCAAAATGCCCTTTGTTAAGGCCTCATATGTTGAAGGACATGTTTACAAGGAGCTGTTCGACACTGGTGCACTTTGGAAGACGCATCACTGTAGTTTTACCCACAGGAATGTTTTCTAATTCCAATAAAAAAGTTGAGAAAGTACAATGTGAAGTTCAGTACACTTCGGAAATTGCAGCACTGTAATATTTATGCAAATGTGCATTTTGGGTGTTGTCTGTTTGAGGGACAGGGTTCTGTGAGATCCAAGCAGAGTCACAGCCCAATAAAAATTGAATAAACATTAAGCGGACTCAACTTAAAAAGTTTTAAGTTGCCAAAACATTTAAAGAAGATGACAGGGCTGCGTACATTGAATGTATTAAAAAACAGAAACTCAACAAAAATAAACAAGCATTTACAATGCAATGGTCTCGACATTGGTAAAGTTAGAGCTATTGGCATTGCTCATGACGTTATTTTTGTTTATGTTTTTGTTTTTGAAACATTTAAAGAAACGGCATTGTTATTTACAATGTCAATAGCTTAATCACTCTCAAATGCGAGACCTATTGCATTTGCACCCACACACAGAGCCACCTACATACACACTGATTAAGCTATTGACATTGTAAATAACAATGCCGTTTCTCTACATGTTTTAAAAACATAAACAAAAATAATGTCATGAGCAATGCCAATGGCTCTAACTTTAACAATGCCGAGACCGTTGCATTGTAAATGCTTGTTAAAATATGCATCTGTGTAAACAGCGCATCATGTTGAGATTACAAATTAGGAAAATGCATTCTTTATGCTTTAGCAAATGACATTCTGCAACACCTGATTTGATGGTTTAAAGAAAAGAAAAAAATATTGTATTATCACTCAGGCCACATGATTGTTTAATGTACAGAAAAGCACTACTTTCAAAAACAGGCACTTTACTTCCAAGTCTTCCTTTGTAACTAAAAGTCGCTGATGCGAAAACCCTGGATGATTTCGGATAAAAGGTACACTATTCTAACATAGAGAGAATCACAGAAAATACAATATTGACTGCAGAATCAAAAGAAACATAATCATTATATATGGGCAAATCAAACTATGAATCTTGCCAATCAAAGAAAAAGTGTGGAAATAAAAGTAATAATCATATACTATTTTAAAGTATGTTCCTCCTCATCAGTGAGATCAAATGTGCAATTCCATATGAGGGGTACCTAAGACTATATAGGCTTTCTATTCCATCTATGCACTACCAAATACTTCTGATCAGTTCCCTTTAGTGAACCTAAATGGTGTGACTAATAATTTATCTACATCAATTACTTCACAGGTTGAGAATGAAGTTTTGCTTATGGGATTTCTTCCTTTCTGGTAAAGCTAAAAGGACGGTCCAGGCACTAGGAGAGCTGTCACTGAATGTTGCATGTCATTATTCAAAATGAAAATGTATGGCTCACATATTGGTTATTCACAAACAGGGTGTAATTGTATCAGATGGAGTGAAATGGGTTACTGTACCGTTGAAAGTCAGATAATTGCCAAATGACATTGGGGCTGATGTATTTTTATTATTTCAAAATAATCACAGCATGGCATTTTTGCAACAAGCCAACATGCATGCATGCTTATAAAAAATGAGTCCTCCCAAGATATAGATATTGGAGGCAAACTAGGCAAAATACACAATGAGATGGTTAGCCATTAGTTTTTGTTTACTTTACATGTGATTTAGACATCCTGTCACTGGTAACATGCCAGAACCAGATATTTATGAGGAAGGCAAACTACAAAAAATTAATGATACTATCTATCCAAGAGGAAATGTCATGGAGGTGCAAAGGTCTACCAGAGCAATAGACATTCTACTGCTTTCTACTGTAATTACTACTCTGTTTGCTTATTTGCTGTGTTACTGCTGATTGGCTGACCGATAAATAGTGGTGTCTACCCATTTTTAAACACAGCAAGGGTATGTGTGGCTGTACGATGTGTAAACAATGTAGGGTCGTTTGGTGTATGTCTACTATTCAATCCTGATCGTGTGCATAGGGTAACATTGATCTATTAGCGGAAGGAACTTACACTTCTTATAGAAGCGCGATAAACACCTAATTTTAGTGAAGCTGAAGATGGTCACTCCAGCACCTTGAGAATTGCTGACCGGTAAAGGTAGATTTTCTGACAGCTCTGCTCCGCAGTCATCAATGTTATTACGTATGTAGTTCTCTAGTTAGTGCCTTGACTTGACCTTTGAAATTATCACGAGGAATCAAATACTCAGCAACTAAACCAATTAGTTAAATAACTGCCCCATCATAGACCTAGATATGGCCAGGGGTGCTAATTTCTCTATGCATGCATCAGCATCAACAAGCATCTACATACCATCTACATACCATCTACATACCATTACGCCGTCAGCAGTTTCAATTCAATATATTGTTTAGTTTAAAACTATAAAATATGGTTAAACATTAATGTATATCATATTTGTCTATATCACTGTTATGTTCACATTCATCCAAGAGTAAGTTCTACAAATTGTAGTAATAAAAGGATGGTGTTTATTGGTAACAAGAGCAACCACCAAGATCCAGCAAGAATAGCTGCTGTTACAATCTACCAGCAGTACCGCGCATTCTCTAATATATTATGTGGTTCCTTGGCACTGAAATGCACAAGCCACAACACATCCCCCATGTAACCCAAATCTAGTTACAAAATAACGCAGTATATTTATCTTTCTACTAAGATGCATCTAAGGAAAGAAAACAACAATTAATAAAACAATAATTATAGAAAACAGGGAGTGGAGTAGGAAACTACAACCACAATTCAATAGTCTATAGAACATGAAATGAGCAATACTACCCCAGGTATATCATACAAGGTCCTTTATCCAATGTGGCCTCCTCCAAGGACACAGCCTATCAAAGTGCTGCCAGAAGTCTGATGTAGCAGCTTTTCCTGAGTGCCAGATGCACTAGCAAGCCTGGGCAGGCTCCAGATGTCACCAGTGTCAGCAACCGCTACATTTCTTCAGACCTCATTGATGACAAATGGCACCAGAAAATTGGTGTTCCTCTTTTTCACAAACCTGGAGTTCTTTAACCACACACTGCCACAACTTCTAGTTAACTTGTCTACCTTTAAAGTTCATGTCTGGTCAGGACCTGTACTTGTTCTGATATGTTTGACTTTGTCTGCCAAAGTAGAACTGTCAAATACTATCTTCCACAATGTAATCTTCAACTATTCCTGACTTTACTTTATTCCATGCACTTGTCTCTTCGGGCTTGCAAATGGCAACACATTATTTACACAGTTTGGTGAATGCACAATGTCTCTCAACGCAGTTTACAGGGGCAATTTCCTTGTACGCTATCTGTGATTATCCTTGCCATCCTTCAGTCTAATACGTGGGAAGCACCATTTACATCACATTTAGTACAACGCATGCAATTACAACGTGGTCATTACAACGACCGCGTGGTTACAACGCTAACCATTACAACGCAAGTCATTTCTACGACTTGCTTTAGGGGGCACTCTAAACTAAGGAATAGTATAATTTACTATTCCAACACCTTCCCTACTGTTGCGCTGGCTGGAGTTTGAATAGTAAATTATACTATTCCTAAGTCCAACGCGCCCCCTACAGCAAGTCGTAGAAACAACATACAATGTAATGGTATGCGTTGTAACAACGCGGTCAGTGTAACGACTGCGTTGTAATTGCATGCGTTGTACCGCATGCGATGTAACATCACATATTCCTAATACGTTAGCCTGGGGTGCATAAAGATTAGCTCTTAGATGAGCAATTGCTCAACTTCCAACACATTTCTGCATCTCCAAGGACATGATGAATGAAACAACATTTTCCATTTCCATGGTTTTGGTAACTTCAATTTGTCAGCAATTCAAGAATCGTGTGAGTCATGATGCTGCCCACACACCAGGCAGATACACGTTTTGTTGTATTGTCAACAAAACAATAACACATCTTTCAGTGGGTTACAAAAGTTCGAATGGGCCGATGATATCCATTGCCACTTTAGACCGTTGTTGAGCAGGACCCACTACTGGAGTGAAAAGAGGCTGACTTATTAGTCTACTTTTGTCATTAGAGACACACTGTAGGCAATAACATAGTACATGCTGTACCAATAGGACTTTATTGGGCCACCAATCTAGTTTTCTCAATTGTGCCTATGTAAACTTTCTCCAAGATGTCCCTTGTGAACCAAGTTGATTAACTTTGTCTTAACTTTGTCCCTGAGGTTTTCTAGAGGTACCCAGTAATTTATTGTGCACAGCAACCCTTGTTCAGTACTCATTCCTGACTTGAATTATTCTCAGCTGCTGGCTACCGATCGGGCCACATTCCCAGTCCATCGTTTTTCGCCCACTATGCCACCTCATTTTGGACACAAACATTTGTAAATCAGTCTTGACCCTGCTCTAATGGGAACAGTCCAGCCCAAACTGCCAGGCCAGGTCCTCCCTGAACCGGAACACATCCAGGACTCGCTTTGCCTTAGTTATGGGCTCATCAGCTGGGTACAGCTTGGTTTCAGTAACACATTGTGCTCTGAACGCACATCTGGGCATACCCAGCCCGCTTAAGGTGTTACACTGAAGAATACAAACAAGTGATGGATAGAATGCTTGAATTATTCTCAGCGATGGTAATTATTGGGACCACATCCCAGGACATCGTTATTTAGCACACTGTTTGGCCAGCAAAGAAAGTGGGCGTGAACCTGCAGCGCTCTGCTTGCTTGCCCGACAATCTTCATCCATCCGTGCCATGTAGCCAATCATATTGGTGTTCCAGCACCAGCGGTCTACTTATCAATCCCTCCTTCTCATGCCTGCCATCAGAGGAGCACCCACGAGTGCTGCAGCGTGGCCCGGTGCATGCCGAGACTGATGGCTGCACACAAAATGGCAGTGGTGCGGGAGGCCGGGGGGAGGCATGGACCGCCTGGGTGCTGAGGAGGCCCTGCCGGAAACTGTCCCTTCGATATTTCACTGTTTGTGGTGACTCGGCCACTGGCGGCCTCTTGGACTCGCGGCCGTGCTCTGCAGGCGGGGGTGCTGATCTGTGACCCGCCTGCCTTGAGAGCCCCACTGAGCTTTGACGGGTAAGCCAGGGGCATCTGGGGACGGAGAACTGCATCTGGCACAGAGTTGCTGCACGGCGCAAAGGAGTGTTGGACGGGTGGCCCATTAGTGGTGCCGGGAGAGAGGAGAGAAGGTGGCAACATTGATCCCCCTGGACCCGGTGTAGGATCCCTGAGGTGAGATGCTCACAGGTGGGTGGGATGTGTGGACTGCATAGGTGGAGTGATCCCCCTGCAGTGTCCGACCTTCCCCGACAGCTGCCAGGCCTGCTTTAAAGCGGAGGGGCTCCCACTGGAATTTACTCTCTGGCCTGCAGCTCCACTTTGGGCTCACTGAGCCGGCAAGGAGGATGGAGAGGTGCCCTTTACCCACTGCATACTTGCTTTAGGAGGCGCTATAGTGGCACAATCGAGATGCGCACTTTCCCTCCCTGGGATGGAGCAGCCATCACAAGTTCGAGTTCCCTCAGTCAAGGGCACACAGCGAAGAGAAGACTACCACGACAGCGAGGGACGTGCAATGGCGTGGGGGAGTGGTGCAAGCAAGCTGTGGGGACAGAGTGGTTCCCCTCCTCACGCTGCCTGATTTACTCAGGGGATAATTAGGCCTTGTAGTGACGGAGCCACCCGGCCCGTTCACGTACGCCTTACACGCACACACGCCCCCGAGGGCGGGCTCGCCCGAGGGTTTAAATAAAGGGGCTCAGGACCGCTAGGGGTCTTGGCCCAGTACTGTATCCAAGTGTGTGTGTCCCTCATTTGCTGTGGCCCAAGCCTGCGGCCTAACTAATTGCAGCAAGTGTCCTGCTAGTCAGGGACACTACACTGGCGACGAGGCGGGTCTCACCCACACCTCGTGTTGACCTCACCTGGAGTGCTCCCCAGTGCTCGTGGTCGCGGCCGACCACCGTCGCCAAAGTTCCTGGTGCGTGTGCGGTCCACGCAGCCGGTGCCGCGGGTGCTGCCCTGCAGGTGCCCACCCCGCGCGCCTCTGGTTGCGCTGGTGAAAAGGTGCACCGGCGTGTGTATCCTCAGCAAGTGCCCACCCCGCCACACGTCGCTGCCAGCCTGACATCTTCGGCGCGTGGAACAGTGCCACGAGGTGAGGCCAACCCTGTCCACGTATGCCTGGGCCTGCAACTCCATTACTTGTGCCTTCGCGCCTACGCCCCTGCGTTGTCACAGCCCAGCCGTGCTCCCACAGGCACATGGTCGAGCCGGCGGGCGAAGCACACGCCTCTCACCACATGTCTGCTGTCTGGACCCCGCTGCACATTTGCCCTGCACGAGCATGCTCATTACGTCGATCGGCCCAGCAGCCCTCAGCCTATCAGCCCAGCAGCCCATCAGGTCCAGGAGAGGGAGACCTACACCACGTGAAGGAGCCACGCACAGCCCTGACACTTGGTCCTCTAGGGAGCGGACAGGCTTCCCAGCATGAAAGCTCACACCTGAGCCAGCCAAGACATTCAGCCAGCTCTGCCAGCTGCTCGGAGGCTCCCCTGTTCGGCACTAGCAGCAGCAGCGCAACCTCAGGGCGCGCATAGCAATGCCACACCCGGCGCAGACACCACGTGCCTGCCTCACACGCCACAAACCAGCGACACATCAGCTCTAATACGAGCCCCAGGCCAACCGGTGTCACCAGTCATCACTGCCCACACACTTCACCAGGCAAGCTAACATTGGAGGATGAGCATCCAAGGTACCAGTGGAGGAGGCGCTTCCTCGGTGGCGCAGCCGTCACCCTTCAGCGGGTAGACTCACCGGCTCATGCTTGGCCTGGCCAGGCCACAGCTGCCCCTTTACCACCTTTCAGCAAGCTCTCTGACCCTTCCACAGCCGCGGCGCACTGGAAATCCTGGATTGGCAGCCTAGATTATTACTTCATTGGCGTGCTAGAAACCGACGGGAGGGAGAAGAGGTCGCTCCTCATGTGCTATGGAGGAGGCGAGTTGTATGACCTTTTTGAGACTATGCCGGATAGAGAGGCAGACGACTACTACAACGGGGCAGTCGCTGCCCTAAACCGACATTTTGATCCCCAGATAAACCCAGACTTTGAGTGTTTCAAGCTCCGGCAAGTGTGGCAAGGGGAGGCTGAGACCATCAATGTCTTCTATGCTCGCTAAGGAAGCTAGCTAGCTCCTGTATGCTGCCGGACCAGAGGGAGGAGAACAGGGCACAGGTCATCCAGGGATGTTGGTCAGTCACGCTGCAACGCCTGATACTATGACAACCTGGCATCAGTCTGGATGAGAGTCTATTACTCGCCAGGTCCCACGAGCTGTCCAACGCTCGCACGGACAAAATGGAGGTGGCCTCAACCGGCCTCCTTCGCAGCCCACTTCAACGCAGCCACCCACGATCCAAGAGGAGAGAGTGGACGTGATTCAGAGACGACCGACTCAATCAAGAGGATCCACGAGGCCTCCCCAGAGGAGTACATGCGGGAACGGTGGTTTGGATCACCCTCCGGCAGGGAGGTGTTTCGCGAGAGGAAAGACGAGCTCCCAGTGCGGAAAATTTAACCACTTTGCAAAGGTCTGCAGGAGTGGAAGAGGAAGGAGCAACACCCCTGGCCCACAAGGGCTCTTGACGGCTGTGAAGCAATTGACGCTGGAAGACCCAGTAGAGCAAGTGGAGCAAGTGGACAACACCCCACCAGGGTTTGGCCTCGTATCTAAAGATGACGGTGTGTTCTTTGTGTCATTTGTCTGCCGGGATAGAACAAAGCGCCGACCAGCGCCCATGTGCACCATCACCGTACCTGGGTCTCCTGTAAGTGCCCTCATAGACACCGGAGCGTCAGTCAACGTGATGGAACCAGACCAGTAGGAGAAACTTTCACCACGCCCGCCACTCCTACCGCCAAAGGCAAGGATATACATGTACAACGGAAATGAGCCACTTCCTCTACGAGGAGTCATGGAGGTCGAAATTGCCAGCGAAGGCCATCGTCTCAACACAAAGTTTCACGTCACCGAAGGAAAACGAGGCACTCTCCTCAGTTGCCACCCGGCGGAGGACCTGGAGTTAGTGTTCTTTGAGAACCAGGTGCATGATTTGCATGCCCGAGAGATGCTCAGAGACTTTCCTATGCTGTTTGAGGGCCTTGGGTTCCTGAAAGGGAAAACGTTCAAGCTGCACCTTGATCCAACGGTCGGGCCCATGGTGCTGAGGCATCGGCGAGTGCCATTTCACTTGCATCCGCAAGTGGAGGAGGAGCTGAAGACATTGGAGGACTTGGGGGTGTTAGAGAAGGTGTCGGGCCCCACACCGTGGGTGTCTCCTCTAGTCGTAGCCCCGAAACCAAAACAGCCGGGAGCCATTCTTCTCTACGTCGACATGCGTCTACCAAACAAGGCCTTGAAGAGAGAACATCATCTCACACCCACGATGGATGACATTGTGGCCGACCTGAACGGCGCCAAGTGGTTCACCAAACTTGACCTCAATGCCAGCTATCATCAGCTGGAACTCCACCCCGACAATCGAAACATCATAACATTCTCCACCCATGTAGGACTGCATCGCTACAAGAGGCAGAGCTTCGGCGTCTCTTCGGTCGCGCAGGTGTTCCAGAATGCAATAAGGGAGACTCTTACAGGACTGCAGAGCATAATAAATTTGAGCGATAACATTTTCGTATTCTCCAAGACACTAGAGGAGCACCACGTACACCTCCGGGCCACCCTTCAACGACTCGCAGACAACGGACTCACCCTACACAGAGCCAAGTGCTCGTTCTATCAGGAGTCGGTGGACTTCTTCGGATACATCTTCTCCAGGGAAGGGCTGCAAGTTGACCCGAAGAAGGCGGCGGCCATACGATCTTCCCTGAGACCCACGTCAGCCACTGAAGTCCGGAGTTTCCTGGGGATGGCCACGTACTGTGGCCGGTTCATTCCTAACCTGGCGTCCCGGTCAGAGCCACTCCATACCCTCAGAAAGTCTGGTCAACGGTGGGTCTGGTCTGCAAAGGAAGATCTGGCATTCCATGCCATCAAGGAAGCCCTCATCGATGACCAAGTCATGGCATACTTTCGCCCGCATCGGCGCACCGAGGTAGTGGTGGATGCAAGTCCTGTAGGACTGGGCGCAGACCTGATGCAGGAGACGGAGTCCAAGGAATGGGTCTCAACCTCGGCTCCTCCCTGGATTGAGAGGTGGGCAGTTCAGCTGCAGGCATACTGCTTTGAGGTGATCTTCCATCCGGGGGTCAACAACCCTGCCGACTTCCTGTCGCGGCACCCCGGCCCGGCCGTACCGTCCGATGCACTGGCCGACGAAGACTACACCAAAGAGTTTGTCCGGATGGTCTCTCTCTAGAAGCATGCCCAGTCGCCCTCATGCTAGAGGACATCGGAAAGGCAACCGAATCCGAAGAGTGCCTTGCCAAGGTCAAGACTACGTCAGCCAACAGGAACTGGCATCACTTTCTAGATGGTATCAGCTCCCTGACTGCGGACGAAAGACTATTCCGACAACAAGTGTGGAGAGTACAGAGCGAACTCAGCGAGGGCCTTCATGGAGTTGTATTGCGTGGAACCACACTCGTGATTCCGAGGAGCCTGCAAGAGGAAGTGGTCCGTCTAGCACACCAAGGTCATCAAGGGGTCTCGAAAACCAAGGCCAGGCTGTGGAGCAAAGTCTGGTTCCCGGGGATGGACTCCATGGTCGAGGAAGTCATATGCACATGCCACACCTGCAACATCACAGGTGGCGACCCTGCACCCCACCCGGTGATCACAGAAGATCCATGTCTGGAGCCGTGGTCCAAAGTGAGCATCGACTTTGGGTCATTTTTGGATGGACGAAACACCCTGGTACTCGTCGACTCCCATTCAAAGTTCCCGGTGGTGGAGGTAGTGTCGTTGACAGCGTTCCACCACATCAAGACTGCTCTTGAGCACGCCTTTGCCATGATGGGACTGCCTGAGGAGATCAAGTCAGATAATGGGCGCTGTTCCAGGGGAGGGACTTCCAAGAGTACCTGGCCTCCAGAGGCATTCAACACTGAAAGATCACGCCACAGTGGCCCCAGGCGAATGAGGAGGTGGAGCGATTCATGCGAACAATGAACCGGGCCCTCAGAATTGGAGTTGAGAAGGGAGAAGATGTCAAGCATTGCCTTCTGCAGTTTATCAGTGCCTATCGTCAACCCCCACACTGCACCACCCAGTGTGCACCAGCTCCCCTAGTATTTCGTAGGACGCCAAGAGACAGTGTTCCTTTAGACCCATTGTAGAGTCCCCCGGCGTTGGATCAAGGGGCTGCCCAGACCCGAAGGAAAGCGTCTAATGATAAGGCACGCTAAGCTCGAAGGGCAGAGCCAATGAACATTCATGTTGGGGACCGAGTCGTGGTGAAGGACCGCCACCCCAGCTGGAAGTATCGCACCCCGTATGAGCCCGAGGTGTGGGAGGTCATCAATGTGCATGGCACCATGTTATCGGCTATGCGAGGGGCTTGTGTGGTCACAAGGAACACCTCATGGTTCAAGAAAGTTGTGAATGGGACACCTCCTACCGACCAAGTCACAGAAGACCTGGAGGAAGGAGATGGGGTAGTCACCACAGACACCCCTCTTGGTAGCCCGGAGCCTACACAACACCAGGCAGGAAGATAAGTGGAGGCGGCGAAAGAACCGCACAATTCTGGAGCCGTGTCCTCTGAGCCAGAAAGGGACAAATAGAGGTCGGAAGCAAGGAAGAACTCCCGGAGCCAGAGGTATGGTCTCTGGCCGTACCCAACCCCTAGCCAGAGACTGAGAGATTTTGCGTGGTGCACAAAGAAAGACTGAACAAAAACCTTAAAGGGTCACTGTAGCTAAAAGATTGGATGGATGTAGTGATGGTGCCACCAGGCCCGTTCACGTACACCTTACACGCACACACACACCCCGAAGGCGGGCTCGCCCGAGGGTTTAAATAAAGGGGCTCAGGACTGCTCGGGCTCTTGGCCCGGTACTGTATCCAAGTGTGTGTGTCCCTCATTTGCTGTGGCCCAAGCCTGTGGCCTAACTAAGTGCAGCGAGTGTCCTGCTAGTCAGGGACACTACAGGCCTATCTAGAAACGAGTGGCCACGTTGTAGTCCACGATGCTTCCCCCTCCCTCCTGCTGCAAACTCACCCGATCCTGCTGAGCTGACAGATGGATGGGGGGGCCTCTGCCAGCTGCCCACCTGCCCTGAGTGGCACATCGGTGCCACAATCGTGGCACAGGACTCCTCCCCTGAAACTGCACTACAGGAGCAGACCGGCCCGGGCGCCAGGCTCTGCCTGAGGTCATACCACTGAGGGACACCCGTTTGAGAGCCCCCCGCACAGCGTGTCAGTTGGACCAAGGCTTCCCCCAGGACCAATTGGAAAAGCCACAGCATTCCACCACCCCTAGGGGACAGCTACAGGGCCCTCTTCCCTGGGCTACGCACAACCAAGGGAAAGTCCCTCACCCTGCTGAGGGCTCTGGGAGCCCGCAACGGTCTGAGTCTTCCTGTTGCCCTGGTCCTGTTGGAGCCTTAACGCAGATCTGGTCGACGTGGGAAAGATGGGGATGTTGCGATCGGCATTTGAGGCCCACCCACTGGCTCCGTCTGGCCTGCGGACGGAAGACACTGTCACTCTGCAAGAAGAAGACAGCCCATCCCTCACCATCGGGGTCTCCCTTGGAGAAGCTGGACAGAGTCATGGCAGCCATTGAGCACTACCACATCACAATGGAGGCCCGTTTCGGGTCCCTTGCGATTGACTTCTCGCTCCACCCAGATGACCAATACAAGTTGACCGACAGGGTCATAGATTGGGAGAAGGCCCCTGTAACTCCCCAGCTGTTTGCTAAGGAGAACTGCTCTGGCATTGCTTACTTTCAAGCCCAGATTGCACACTTAGAAGGCAGAGCGGACCCCCTTGCCTAACTGGACTCCTGGTTTCGCTCGTTCACCCCTGCCACCGAACTCACTGCCTTCTACTCCCAGGAGCGAGCACATCGGATTCCAGTGCGGTGTCTGCCCACGGGATACCCTCCTCGCCCAATGCTGGTGAAATTACTACACTTCAGGGACAGAGATGCGATACTCCTTGTGGCCAGAGCATCAGGGGCACTACGAGTGGAAGACATAGGGGCCGATTCTGATCTGGGTCAGAAGGGCACCGAACGCGATCCGGCCGTAAAAATACGAGCCGTACGCTTGTTTTCCGCCCAACTCGTACAGCTGTACGAGCGAGCCAGTACGATGGGAGCTACATGAAATTCACCGACCGAGTCGTTTCCGGGTCCGAACCGCTCCGTACGTCTCGGTCGTAAGCTAACCGTGGCGTGCAATGGATGCGATTCACGACCGAGCCAGTACGATGCACGCGCCGGACAGCCTGTGCGAGCCGGAGTGTCCGGCTCGCAAAAGCTCCCGGAGTCGGACTTCGGGGGTCCGCGTCGGACCCTCTGACACCCGCAGCCGTACGACTCGCACACAGGGGGAGACACATGGGTCTTCCCCACACAGGCATGTACGGCACAGATGGCACCGATGCGTACCCACTGTAGGGGGCACACTTGTTCGAGACGTACCCATTCAGTCAATGGGAGCGCATGTACGCGTCGTACAACTGGCTCCCATTGACTTCTATGGGAGTCCGACTGAACCAAGTCCGAGAGCATACGTGCGCATCATACTTGCTCGTCGGACTGTAGGGGTTCGGCTTGGTCAAAAAACACTCTGGATCTGACTCGGTCGGAGTGCTTTCCGACCCAGATCGGCATCGGCCCCAAAGTTGTTATTCCTAGTTTACACTCGAGTAATCCAACACCCGCGCTTTTCCTTCTTGGAGGTCAAGCACCGCATCCAGCAATGATGGTCACTCCACAGGCAGCAGACCCTCTCTTTTAAACCTTTATGCAATATCCTTTTTATACTGCTGGTGTCAGCTGCCCCTTTGCTGTTTGACGATCTACGTATGGCCGACAACATTGTATTAGACTTTGATGGGCTCTCAATTGCTCTACAAGGACAGGAGTTGTTACATACTTTTTTCTCCTCCCCCCCCTTGATTCTCTAGAGAACATAGTGGATACCAGGTTTGGGCAAATCGCCGTGTGCAATGGGCTACTATTGGGACTCTATCTCTACCCAGTTACAGAAGTTTTCTCCCACTCTCTTCTCCCATGCTTCCCCGCTACACAAGTGGGGGGGGACACTGCATGGCGCCCGAGGTATGGACAGAAAGGCTGTGCTTCAGATATTTCCCATCGCAGGCACTCACCACTCCAGTTAGCTCATGACTCCAACCTCTGAGATTCGATTAATGATTTTTTTAAATGTATTAATAATAGGCTCCCGGTTTTATGGTATTTATTTTTTTGACATTTCCGTCTGTATTTATCCATATTTATTTGTTGCTAATTTTATCTGTATTTATCCATATTTATTTTGGGTTTTATGGAAAAATGAAGCTGAAATTAGTATATTTCCACACTAATTTAATCGGTAAATATGCACTCATGCTTGAATGCCTACTAGGTTTCAATATTGTAAACCCCCACAGAAGATAAATCAATGCACTGATAAGAAAATATGCATATTTCAGTATCAACTTTGTGCATATCTACTGCTGTTAAAGCCTCTTTACTAAAATTCCTTTCTTTTTTAGCCCCCTTACCTATCAATCCATAAAGCAATTGGCCTGCAGTCATGGCAGACAGTACTTAGAATTACTCAAAAAGCAACCCAATTTCCGTTTTTATCCACATTTAAAAATAAATACAGACAAGAAAATAAGGTGCCGATTTCGATCCGTTAAAACCCGGGTATGAACCGTCGGACGGAGCGTTTTCTCCGTCCGACTCGTACCCGGGAAAAATACCTTACAAACATGCAAGTACGATTCGTACGCAAACACCATTTGCATACGAATCGCAAAAAGCACCGACCGACCTAAAAATACCCACAATTCCGATCGGGACACCGCGGACGTGACGTCCGGACGGAGTCAGGCAGCGTTTCACGAACCAGCAATTACGATTCGTGCCGACGTCACTCCGCACGGACAATATTTTACGGCAGCCAAAAACTGCCAGGAAATCAGGACGACGCGCAGAAGGAGCACCTGTACGCGACGGACAGCCATGGACCCCAACCTACATGTCCTCCCGGCCCTCATAGCAGTCCACCTGGTGTACAGGAACCGACGCAGACGCCGCAGAAGGTCAGAACAACACCCAGGGGTAAAGGGGGGGGCAGGGGCAGGAAACATAACCCCCACCCAAGTCCAAAATCACACATGCCCTGTACATACCTGACCCCCAGGTCCTGGTCACTTCGGGGGTGGGGGCGTCTCCACCAAGGCCTGCGTCCGCCACAACGGAAGTCAACATGGACGCGGACCGGCATCACAACTATTCCGGTACGCACTGTACCCACGCCTTAAGAGCGTGGGTACGGGTCGTACCACGCCCACCCCTATGTCAGCCCAACAATGGCGGTACGGCCCGTACCCACGTCCCAAAGGCATGGGTACGGGCCGTACCGCCATTGTTGGGGTGACATAGGGGTGGGCGTGGTACGACCCGTACCCACACTCCTAAGGCGTGGGTACGGGCCGTACCCCTACGGCACCCCAACAATGGCGGTACGGCCCGTATCCATGTCCCAAAGGCATGGGTACGGGCCGTACCGCCATTGTTGGGGTGATGTAAGGGTACGAACCGTACCCACGCCTGAAGAGTGTGGGTACGGCCCGTACCACGCATACCCCTACGTCACCGCCACAATGGTGGCACGGCCCGTACCCAGGCCCCCCGAGCGTGGGTATGGCCTGTACCACCATTGCAGTGGTGATGTAGGGGTACGCGTGGTACGACTCGTACCCACGTCCTAAAGGCCTGGGTATGGGCGTTACCTCTACGTCACCGTCACAATGGTGGTACGACCCGTACCCACGTCCCACAGGCATGGGTAGGGCCCGTACCACCATTCCAGTGGTGATGTAGGGGTACGCTTGGTACGAGCCGTACCCACGTCCTAAAGGCATGGGTACGGTACGTACCCCTACGGCACCCCAACAATGGGGGTACGACCCGTACCCACGTCCAAAAGGCATGGGTACGGGCCGTCCCGCCATTGTTGGGGTTTGCCGTAGGGGTACGGCCGTACCCACGCCTTAGGAGCGTGGGTACGGCTCGTACTACGCCAGTGGACAGACACATATGGGTGTGTGGCCATCAGCCCCAGCAGTGCCCAGACATAGGAGGGGTGGGTGCCTATCACTCCCAGCAGTGCCCAGACATAGGAGGGGTGGGTGCAGAGTCCTCCCAGCAGTGCCCAGACATAGGAGGGGTGGGTGCCTATCACTCGCAGCAGTGCCCAGACATAGGAGGGGTGGGTGCAGAGTCCTCCCAGCAGTGCCCAGACATAGGAGGGGTGGGTGCCTATCACTCCCAGCAGTGACCCAGACATAGGAGGGGTGGGTGCAGAGTCCTCCCAGCAGTGCCCAGACATAGGAGGGGTGGGTGCCTATCACTCCCAGCAGTGCCCAGACATAGGAGGAGTGGGTGCCTATCACTCCCAGCAGTGCCCAGACATAGGAGGGGTGGGTGCCTATCACTCCCAGCAGTGTCCAGACATAGGAGGGGTGTGTGCAGAGTCCCCCCAGCAGTGCCCAGACATAGGAGGGTGGGTGCAGAGTCCTCCCAGCAGTGCCCAGACATAGGAGGGGTGGGTGCCTATCACTCCCAGCAGTGCCCAGACATAGGAGGGGTGTGTGCAGAGTCCCCCCAGCAGTGCCCAGACATAGGAGGGGTGGGTGCAGAGTCCTTCCAGCAGTGCCCAGACATAGGAGGGGTGGGTGCAGATTCCTCCCAGCAGTGCCCAGCCATAGGAGGGGTGGGTGCAGAGTCCTCCCAGCAGTGCCCAGACATAGGAGGGGTGGGTGCCTATCACTCCCAGCAGTGCCCAGACATAGGAGGGGTGGGTGCCTATCACTCCCAGCAGTGCCCAGACATAGGAGGGGTGGGTGCAGAGTCCTCCCAGCAGTGCCCAGACATAGGAGGGGTGAGTGCCTATCACTCCCAGCAGTGCCCAGACATAGGAGGGGTGGGTGCCTATCACTCCCAGCAGTGCCCAGACATAGGAGGGGTGTGTGCAGAGTCCCCCCAGCAGTGCCCAGACATAGGAGGGGTGGGTGCCTATCACTCCCAGCAGTGCCCAGACATAGGAGGGGTGTGTGCAGAGTCCCCCTAGCAGTGCCCAGACATAGAAGGGGTGGGTGCAGAGTCCTCCCAGCAGTGCCCAGACATAGGAGGGGTGGGTGCAGAGTCCTCCCAGCAGTGCCCAGACATAGGAGGGGTGGGTGCAGAGTCCTCCCAGCAGTGCCCAGACATAGGAGGGGTGGGTGGGTGCCTATCACTCCCAGCAGTGCCCAGACATAGGAGGCGTGGGTGCCTATCACTCCCAGCAGTGCCCAGACATAGGAAGGGTGGGTGCAGAGTCCCCCCAGCAGTGCCCAGACATAGGAGGGGTGGGTGCCTATCACTCCCAGGAGTGCCCAGACATAGGAGGGGTGGGTGCAGAGTCCTCCCAGCAGTGCCCAGACATAGGAGGGGTGGGTGCAGAGTCCCCCCAGCAGTGGACAGAGACATGGTGGTGTGTACACCATCCTACAATTAGCAAAACACCATGGGTGCATGAAGGCATACACAAAGTGAGACAATATTGAGAGTGGCATGCCAACACATCACTGACAGCAGTGTCCCACTCCCATGAGGGTGGATGTCCATCCCCCACTGCATGACACACCACATGTGGGTGTGATGACAAATGACACATGCATACCCACCCCTGGTGCTGGCAGCACAATACACACAATGAGAGCATGCAACAAGACTGTAAACTCATGTGCCACCCTGTTGGACCCGGCCTCGTGGCGTGGTCCCGAACCCTCCTACCCGACCAGACGGGGGCAGCCCCCACCCTTCGTGGTCCCCCTGGATTGTACCCCGCTACCCGCACCCGCCTTCACGACGCGGCCCGCTCCGGCCTCAGTCCCAGCGAAGCCCCGACATCGAGGCGCCAAGACCCGACCAAGGGGGGTCAAGTGGCCACTCCACAGCTCCCGGAGGAGGAGAGTTTCGATGGGGCCTCCAGCCGTCCCCCGACGCCTGGCTCTGATCGCCCTCCGGCCTCCCTAGGCGCTGGCGTCCCCCCCCGCTGGGTGTCTGGACTCTCTCATCCCGGCCCCTCCGACTCCCCCCAGGCGCGAAGGGTCCGGACATCAAAGGGCTCCAGCCCTATATCTGGGGCAGCCCAAAACCAGGACGGCAGTTGTATCCTGGAGTCAAGAGCCCTGCTGATCGGATCGCGGCTGACCCTACGGAGAGAGACTCATTGCCTGGAACTTGGAACTTGAGCCCTGCTGACTGCGTCGCGGCTCCCCCTTTCTGAGAAGAAGACCCTCACGGAACATCAGAGCCCTGCTGACCTCGTCGCGGCTCGACCTCGCTGAGCTAAACCATCGGAGCCCTGCTGACCTCGTCGCGGCTCGACCTCGCTGAAGCTAAACCATCGGAGCCCTGCTGACCTCGTCGCGGCTCGACCTCGCTGAAGTAACCATCCGAGCCTGCGGACGACGTCCCGGCTTGCGGAACCCTCCCAGCTCGAGGATTGAGAGCCGGGCGCAGGGTGCTCCCGTAGCAGGCCGGTACTGAGACTGTCCCGCTACCCCGTCCCTGAAAGACCCTGAGACTCTTTTGGATCCCTCTATCCGCCTGTAAATATTGCCACAGAAACCTGCCTTTAATACCGATAAAGACTTGTGAGAATTGATACCCTTGTTGTGTCCCTTTGTGGTGGGGGGGTTGCTTGGCTGGTACGATCATAGGAGAAGGACCTCGCCCCGGAGGCTTCTCAGCGGCGCTCGGCTACTTTCCTACGGAACGGTGGCACTCGGGGTGGCCCATCCGACACCGTCTGACTCCCCGGAGAGCGGCCTTCCAACATTGGTGGCCAGCGGTGCGATCCGAGCCCGACGCAAATCGTACAGCGAGTAACTCACCCACTACCTACCCAGACACAGAGTAACCATGAGCAACCAAGAGACCGCCCCAACCGCGGAGTTCCAACAAGAACGGTTGGAGGAAAATACCCATAAAGAACTAAAACAGTTTTGTAAAGACAAAGGCATCGCGACCACCGGATTAAACACAAAAGAGGACCTGCAAAAAGCCCTAAAGGCCTGGGTAGAGTCCGAAACGGCCTCCCCCCAGACCGAAGAAAACCCGGTGCCAAACGTGCACCAGCAACCAACCGCAGCACCGGCAGATGGGAGAAGAACCAGCATAGAGACGGGCCTCTCCCCGGAAGAGATACGAGAACGGGAGAGGGTCAGGACCCACGAGTTGGAGCTCGCCCGACTCTGCCTGGACGGCGAACTCCTACTAGCCGAAAAGAAATTAGCCCTAGAGCAACTGCGGCTGCAAGAAGAAATAGAAGAGAAAAAGCGGCACCGAGAACTGGAAGAAAGGAGGCTAACCCTCGAGCATGAGCGGGGCCTGAAAGAACTTGAAATTAAGTCCAAAGATGGAGAGACCGGCACCCCCGGAAACAGGGACACCCATCCGCCGGCCGAGGCGAAAGTACATATCCCCAAGGATGTCGTCAAAGAGTACTACAAGAACGACGACATCCAACAATGGTTCAAGGCCTACGAGGTAGCCATGACCGCCCATCGGGTACCCCGGAAAGATTGAGGTGCCGGCCTATGGGGACGGTTCCTCAGCGAAGGCAGAGACACCCTGCTACAGCTCCCCGACGAAGTGATGACCTCTTACGACCATATGAAGGAGGCCCTGCTCACCCGCTACGGTCTCACCTCAGAGATGTACCGCCAGCGCTTCCGGGACTGCAAGAAGCTCCCCGGTACCACCTGGGTGGAATACGTGGACTTTTTCAGCAGAGCCCTGGAAGGTTGGATCAAGGGCAGCAAGGTCACCTCCTACGAACAGCTGTTCGGCCTCATTGTATGGGAGCACCTCTCCAACAACTGCTTCGTCGAGCTAAGACAGCACCTCCTCGACAGCAAGCTGACCGAGCTGCAGAAGCTCGCAGCCGAGGCCGATCGATAGGTGAACACCCGGGTCCCTCGGAACTCGATGGGGGAGTACCAACGGAACACCACGGTGCCCCCCCCTTCCAGCGGGGCGGAGAAGGAGGATCGAACAGGAACAGAGACTTTCCAGCAGGGCCGCCCCGGAGTCCTCCCCGGGGACCGCCCCCGAACCGCACGTCTCCGTCCCTCACCCGAAGAGGGGCCCCCCTAGCCCGACCAGGACCTCGGCCGACGGCAACGTGCTACAACTGCCAACAGCCAGGGCACTATGCCAGTGACCCAACCTGCCCCGTGAACCGACGAGCTGGGACCACCGGGCCACCTCCCCGCCAGTTGGCGGCCGCTGCCCTGCGGGAAGGGGGAGAAGAGGAGGAGAACTACGACGCCGGGCCAACTGAGTGGGAACCCGCCGCCATGACCTTAGTATGCCTGGGAAGCCGAGAAATGGTGCCCCGGGCTCCCATCCCGAGCAACACCCAGAAGTACCAACAGTGGGTCACCATAAATGGACGCCGGGCCGAAGCCCTCCGCGACACCGGAGCCAGCGTGACAGCCGTCCGCTGCCACTTGGTGACCCCCGAACAGATCATGCCTAATGTACAGTGCCCCGTCCGGTCGGCAGACAACACCGAGAGCTTGTGCCAGATGGCCCGGATCCCCTTCGAATGGGGGGGGAGTGTCGGGCATGCTGAAGGTGACCGTCCGTGATGACGCCCCCGTAGACTGCCTCCTTGGGAACGACCTGGAAAGTTCCCCCTGGGCCCACGTCGAGCACCGAGAGCATCTGGGAATGCTGGGACTGCCCGAGTGGGTCTGCGCAACCACCCGGTCAATGACCGCCCGGGCCATCCAACCGAGCGGAGCTGCTCCCCCCGAAGAGCCGGAGTGGCCCGAGCTGCCACCTCCCTCTGTAGAGGAATAAACCGACGCCGAGTCCGGGCCGCCACAACCCGCCCCGGACGAGGTCGCCGTGCTCGGCGACCTCCCCGAACTCGCCCAATGGCGCCAAGAAGGTGGCCCCACAAGGGAGCAGTTCCGCCAAGAACAGAAGACTTGCCCCTCCCTCGAAGGGACCCAACAGCAAGCAGCCACCCAGGCCGCCGGAGATCAGACAGGGATCCACTGGGTCTATTGGGACAATGACCTCCTCTACAGCGAGCAGAAGACCGCAGAATTGGGGGCCAGCTGAGTACCGGTGGTCCCCCTCCGATTCAGGGACTTCCTCCTCAATCTGGCGCATGATGTTCCGCTCGCCGGGCACCTGGGGCAAGACAAAACATACAGCCGCCTGGTGACTCACTTCTACTGGCCCCGAATGCGGAAGGACGTGGACAATCATTGCTGAACCTGCCCGACCTGCCAAGCCAGCGGGAAGAGTGGGGGAAGGGTCAAAGCCCCTCTCCAGCCCTTTCCAATAGTAAACACCCCGTTCGAGCGAGTGGGGATCGACATCGTGGGGCTCCTGGACCCCCAAACCTCCCAAGGAAATCGCTTCATCCTCGTCCTGGTCAATCATGCCACCCGATACCCCGAGGCCATCCCTCTCCGAACAGTGACGGCCCCCATGGTGGGCCGGGCCTTGATGGGAATCTTCTCCCGTGTGGGTTTCCCCCGGGAGGTTGTGAGCGACCGAGGCACAAACTTTATCTCAAAGTATATGCGGTCCCTGTGGCAACAATGCGGGGTCACCTACAAGTTCACCACCCCGTACCACCCCCAGGGGAACGGACTAGTCGAACTATTCAACCGGACGTTGAAGGGAATGATCAAAGGCCTGGAGGAGCCCCTGAGATGCAAATGGGACGTCCTGCTGCCCTGCCTCCTGTTTGCCTATCGGGAGGTCCCGCAAAAGTCTCTGGGGTTCAGCCCCTTCGAACTCTTGTACGGACACCCTGTCCGAGGCCCCCTCAGCCTGGTCAACGAAGGCTGGGAGACCACCATCCAAAATGCTCCTCCCGATGTCTATCGGTAGCTCCTGACCCTGCGAAACCAAACCCGGAAGTTTAGGGAACTGGCCGAAGCCAACCTCGAGGCCAGCCAGGAGGAAATTAAACGCTGGTATGACCAGAACGCCTCCTCCATCGAGTTCGAGCCAGGCCAGCAGGTCTGGGTCATGTCGCCCGTCGACCCCTGTGCCCTCCAAGACAAATGGACCGGGCCCTTCAAGGTGATCGAGAAGAAGAGCCCCGTCACCTACCTGGTCGACATGGAGTCCCCCAGGAACCCCCTCCGGGTCCTCCACGCCAACAGGCTCAAACCCCACTTTGCCCGAACGGAACTTAGCCTGCTGATGGCTACAGACAATGTGGCCGAAGACGACTCCGAGCCCCTGCCCGACCTCCTGAAAACCTCCGAAAAGGACGGCTCCGTGGAGGGAGTCATCCTCTCCGCCACCCTGACTCCAGAGCAGCGCCAAGATTGTCAAGGGCTACCGCATCACTTCGCTGCTCTCTTCTCCCTCACTCCCGGAGTCACCCGATGGTGCGTCCACGACGTCGACACTGGGGACAGCCACCCCGTGCGACACAGAGCCTACCGGGTCCCCGAACGGGTGCGGGCCTGCATCCACGCCGAGGTCGCCAAGATGTTGGCCCTGGGGGTCATCGAACCCTCCGACAGTCCCTGGGCCAGCCCTGTGGTCCTGGTGCCGAAAGCTGCCGCCCCCGGCACCACCCCGGAGCTCCGGTTTTGCGTGGACTATCGGGGATTGAATGCCGTCACAAAGACCGATGCCCATCCCATTCCTCGGGCAGATGAACTGATCGACCGCCTAGGAGCAGCCCGCTACCTAAGCACCTTTGACCTCACCGCCGGATACTGGCAGATCGGGCTCACCCCAGGCGCCCAAGAGCGTTCCGCTTTCTCCACCCCGATGGCCACTACCACTTCCGAGTGATGCCCTTCGGCATGAAAAATGCCCCAGCGACCTTCCAAAGACTGGTGAACAAAGTACTGGCCGGCCTAGAAGCGTTCAGCGCCGCCTACCTGGACGATATTGCAGTGTTCAGCAGCCACTGGGCCGAGCACCTGAGGCACCTCTGGGAGGTCCTGACCGCCCTCCAAAGGGCCGGACTCACCGTAAAAGCCAGCAAGTGTCAGATAGGCCAAGGGTCCGTAACCTATCTGGGACATCAAGTTGGGAGCGGCCATGTGGCTCCCCTCCAGCCAAAGATCGACGCCATCATGGCCTGGGAGCCCCCAACCACCCAAACCGCTGTGAGGGCCTTCCTGGGTCTCACAGGCTATTACAGGCGGTTCATTCAGAACTATGGAAGCATTGTGGGCCCCCTCACGGAGCTCACATCAAAGAAACAACCAAAGAAGGTGCACTGGACGCCCCTCTGTCAGGCGGCCTTCGAGACCCTCAAGACAGCGATGTGTACCGCCCCCGTGCTACAAGCCCCCGACTACAACAAAGAGTTCGTGGTACAGACGGACGCCTCGGAGTACGGAGTCAGGGCTGTCTTGTCCCAAGTGAACTCTGAGGGGATTGACCAGCCGGTGGCCTTCATCAGCCGGCGCCTGCTGCCCCGGGAGCAGAGATGGAGCACCATTGAACGGGAGGCCTTCGCCGTGGTGTGGGCCCTCAAGAAGCTCCGGCCCTACCTCTTCAGCACCCACTTTCGGGTCCAAACCAACCACCGACCCCTGCGGTGGTTAATGCAGATGAGAGGCGAGAACCCGAAGTTGTTGCGATGGTCCATCTCCCTGCAGGGGATGGACTTCACTGTAGACCATCGGCCCGGCACCGACCACGCCAACGCCGACGGCCTGTCCCGCTTCTTCCGCCTCGGCGAGGAGACCCCCCAAGACGATGGGTGACTCTCCCTGCCTTCAGATGGGGGGGACGCCTGTTGGACCCGGCCTCGTGGCGTGGTCCCGGACCCTCCTACCCGACCAGACCGGGGCAGCCCCCACCCTTCGGGGTCCCCCTGGATTGTACCCCGCTACCCACACCCGCCTTCGCGACGCGGCCCGCTCCGGCCTCAGTCCCAGCGAAGCCCCGACATCGAGGCGCCAAGACCCGACCAAGGGGGGTCGAGTGGCCACTCCACAGCTCCCGGAGGAGGAGAGTTTCGATGGGGCCTCCAGCCGTCCCCCGACGCCTGGCTCCGATCGCCCTACGGCCTCCCTAGGCGCTGGCGTCCCCCCCGCTGGGTGTCTGGACTCTCTCATCCCGGCCCCTCCGACTCCCCTCAGGCATAAAGGGTCCGGACTGCAAAGGGCTCCAGCCCTATATCTGGGGCAGCCCAAAACCAGGACGGCAGTTGCATCCTGGAGTCAAGAGCCCTGCTGATCGGATCGCGGCTGACCCTACGGAGAGAGACTAATTGCCTGGAACTTGGAACTCGAGCCCTGCTGACTGCGTTGCGGCTCCCCCTTTCTGAGAAGAAGACCCTCACGGAACATCGGAGCCCTGCTGACCTCGTCGCGGCTCGACCTCGCTGAGCTAAACCATCGGAGCCCTGCTGACCTCGTCGCGGCTCGACCTCGCTGAAGCTAAACCATCGGAGCCCTGCTGACCTCATCGCGGCTCGACCTCGCTGAGCTAAACCATCGGAGCCCTGCTGACCTCGTCGCGGCTCGACCTCGCAGAAGTAACCATCCGAGCCTGCGGACGACGTCCCGGTTCCCGGAACCCTCCCAGTTCGAGGATTGAGAGCTGGGCGCAGGGTGCTCCCGTACCAGGCCGGTACTGAGACTGTCCCGCTACCCCGTCCCTGAAAGACCCTGAGACTCTTTTGGATCCCTCGATCCGCCTGTAAATATTGCCACAGAAACCTGCCTTTAATACCGATAAAGACTTGTGAGAGTTGATACCCTTGTTGTGTCCCTTTGTGGTGGGGGGGTTGCTTGGCTGGTATGATCATAGGAGAAGGACCTCGTCCCGGAGGCTTCTCAGCGGCGCTCGGCTACTTTCCTACGGAACGGTGGCTCTCGGGGTGGCCCATCCGACACCGTCTGACTCCCCGGAGAGCGGACTTCCAACACACCCTACTAATCTAAGAGACCCAAAGGGAACACACACTGTCACGCACATTCCAGGACTGATAGGAATGTACAGGTGCTGGGGCAGCCAACAAGTTGTTGCCTCCCATGGAAGGAAAAGGGTGGAGTACCCACAGATACAATGCCCACAATTGTCAGTCAGGTGACCAAAGACCCTGCAGAACACGAACACATGTGTGCGAGGCTGGGAGTACACACATGCATAGGGCGTAAAAGGGAACATGTCCACATGAAGTCATGTCAATATACTCCATACACTAGTACAGTGACCACCAAGGATGCCACAAATGATGCAGGTGGAGACATTGCTGAGCATGCAAGGCCAAAGTTGAAGGGATCCGTCACACACCCAGGATATGTAGACACAGCTCAGCACAACAATTGGGAAACAGCCTGCAGGGAAGATGTCAGGGTCCACAGAGGAAGGAACACACCTTGGGACAAAATCACCATACAGTAAGAGCACACATGACCAAGGATTATTTGCAGAGCCCTTGTGATGGCACACAGATACCAGGGTCCACCCCATGAGCAGCACACTACAACATTTCCCAGACACCTAACACATTATCACCACCCCAAATCATGGAGCAGCACCACCAACAGCAAGTCCAGGAAAGCATTAGTGTGCAAAAGAAAAAGAAAAATGCTTTATTCAGCAGAAAATAATATTTGCTAAATGAATGTCCAGAATATAGAGGGCCCATAGGCCAGGCCATGTGAAAAGTCCTGGTGGGGGACACTTAGGGACGTGTCTCCCCTAGCTTGCCTGCACAGTTCACTGTTCCATTTTATCCACAGAAGGGGGGGCATCATGGGGGGGGGGAAGGACCAGGCACCGCAGGGACAGGAGGGGCAAGGGTAGGTGTTGTGGGTGCAGGGACGGACGACTCCACCACAGGGGGTGGGGCAGCGCCAAAGGTGGTGGTGAGGATGGCGCTGCATACGGTGACAAAGTCTCCCAGCATCTCCCCTGCACCCCAATGAACCACAGGCCCCAAGGAGGGGGGGGGGGTCGGAGGGATGGGTTGCAGCACTACTGGGGGAGGGTGTGGACAGGGGGGGGACTCAACTCCCCTGCTCGGGGACTCTCTCGACCGCTTGCGGGGTGGTGTCACACTGGGGCTGAGGGACAGACTGGCCATGAAGGACTCCTTGTCCGACTGTTGGGCAGGGGAGCTAAGGGGAGTGGTTTTGGAGGAAGTGGGTCTTGAGGACTGCGGACTCCCACTGTGGCTGCGTGCCTGCCATTTGCCCCCAGACCCAGTGGGTGTGCCTACTTCCCCCTGTGTGTGCATGACTGGAGGAGTGCGCTTGGCCTTCCCTGGTGGTGTGCTGCCTGTGTCTGGTGGGGTGCGTGCATGGGGACGTCTGGGTGTGCGTGGGACAGGCATGGGAGTGGGAAGTGTGGATGGTGCAGGGGTGGGGGGGGACGGAGCGCTGCTGGAGATCCACTGATGCAGTCAGTGACGAGTCTATGGACCTCAGCAACATCCGTTGATCAGACATCGCTGCTGACATGCCCTCCAAGTACGACACCATCTGTGTCAGCAGTGTGGTGTGGCCATGGAGGACAGTAAGCATCGATGTCTGACCAACCTGCAACTGCCGCAGAATGTCCACAGACTCGGCATTGACGGAAGCAGGGGAGACAGGGGCAGGGGGTGCGGTGCCTGGCCCGAAGGAGACCTGTTGGCGCCTAGCATGGAGGGAAGGGACCAGAGCAACTGGTAGGCGGGTGATGGGAATGGAGGGGGCGGCGACAGATGGAGTGCTGCTTTCAGCTCTGGGAGCAGCGTCCGCCCCCTCTGGGAGCTCAGCCTCGGACCCGTCAGCGTCATAGTCTGTGGTGAGACTGGACAGGTCCTCCGCCGCACTCCCCTCCGCCTCCGTGCCACTCGCTGAGCCAGACTCGCCAGCACTGGTGGCACCGCTGCTGGATCCCTCCTCAAGGTCCGTGCCAGTGTCTCCCTCGGTTTCCCCCGACGATGCTGTGGGCAAGGTGAAGAGACAGGAAATAATCAGACACCTGTATACATATGACACATGATTCAAAACTACATAGGTCACAGTGCATAGCATGAAAAGCAACATGAGTTACATCTACAATACTACGCACATATGTAGGCCCTGCACGACACAGTTGGTTGACCCACCATGCCACTGAGAAACAATGGAGAGCATGACACAACAGCAAAGAACTTGTTATCAAATTAGACAGAGGAGCTAGCCTCTGGGGACAGTTGAGTACTGCATCTGGACCACACACCGTGGCCAAAAAAGGGATGAGCAGGAACCATGTCTTTTAATTTTTGGCACATGCTGCTTAGCAAATACATTAAACCCTGCCCAACATGACTGGGTCACTGCATGTTGAGTGTATGTTCAGACAATCATCACACACAGGCCAGACCTGGCAAGGACACATACGGTTTGGACATGTAGGCCTTGCCCGCACAAACCCCCCCTACCTGAGACAATGTGAGTGACACAGAGGAAGTACTTACACCTCTTATTCGGGGATTACTAAAATGCCCTTCAATGAATCCTGAATGTACACGAACTAACCCTCGTGTGCCTGTCCACACATATAATTGACAAACAACCATCATCAGATAGTTGTACCAAAACACACAGGCACCGGCCACTGTGAGTATGCACAAGCCAAATTGGGTCACCCTGTACAGTGGACACATGTAGCACACTTAACGTAAATACAAATGAGGCCAGGGTACAATGCCACAGAGCCCAACCTATGCTGAAGACACAGAGAATGTCCACTTTGTTGGATGACACACATGATACCTAGGAAAAGGTGCCCCAGGGGACTGTAGTGGCCACACTCCTCCATGGTCCTGGATGGATATGACTGCAACAGAAGCAAACGTCCCTGCACTATGCATATCTCCCACTCATGCACATCATGTCTGAGGGCACAACATTGGTCATGCATGCTGTAAGGCAGTACACTTTTCAGACACACTCCTATGTCGGGACTCAGCATCAGTGCCAACTAACATGGATCCCACATTGACTGAACTGGCCAGGGCACAGGCAAGGACCCAACACATGTTACACACCACCCCCACACATGATGCTGCAAGCATTGGGCACTTGGATTAACTGGCAGCCTAGATAACCTTGTGCAAGAGTGACTACACACAGACCAGGGACCACATGTCAAGGAGGGGAAGGGAGGAAGAACAGCACCGGTTAACTGGGGGGAACCGGATATGTACTGCACATATGAACCCTGGCAGTGTATCCATGCAACTGGGCACTTCCAAGAGCTGGTGACACACAACAAACACACATGTACCTACCCCCTTCCTGCTGCTGCTTCTCCGCTAAGCGCCTATCCAAGTCAGGGAAGACCACCGCCAGGACACGCTTCATCTGGTGGGTCAGACGCCGGCGCCCATGGTTCTTATGGCTCTCTGGTGAGTCCCCCAGCAGGACCCGGGCGATCCTCCTGGTCCAGCACCGGATATCCTGCCAGCGTTTCCTCACCTGGGCCAGGCGCCGCCTCCGACCCTCCACCGACCTCACGGCACTGACGGCTTGCTTCTAGATCTCCCCCTTGGCATAGACGCCTACCTGTGAGGATGACAAAGTGAGACAACATCAATACACCTGCTCCATGTCACAGAGACACACATTTGAACAATTTGGCTGGTTTGAACAGGGCATAGTATGCAGCAAACTCATTGCACCTTTGTCATAGGGACATCATCCTCTGGGGACGGCCAAATGCACTACATAGCATTGAAAGTACACAGGTGGAATGAGGGGTGCAACACAATCACTGATCCCGGCTCACACTGTGCATCACAAGCTACACCACGAGTATGTACAGCACCTCAAAGCAGTCACATGCCCCAGGCCACTGACGCAACCTCAGCAGGGTACACAGACACACACAGGCACAGGACAATCACCTGCCATTGGCAACTGCGGGTACAAACATCACTCTGCACATGTGCCACTAGACTGGGGGGTGTCACAGGTGTGGGGCAGGCTCAGCACGTCAGACATACAGCACTGCTCCCTGCACACATCAGATGGGTAGGGTATATGCATCCCTCATGCAGCTGGGGTGCAACACTCCACATAGACACTCACCCACATGACAGGGGACTTACACACAGACCAATGTCCAGAGGACGAACACATCATTTGGACACCCTCACCACAGGTACACTCAACTCACACACATCTGTGGGTACAGTCACCTGTCACACTGGGGGGACCACAGAATCACATCAGGACTGTAGAAACAACATTCCCAAGAGGATTAGCCAGGCTGAATGTGGCATGCACCATGCAGTGATTGTCACAGTAAGCACTATGCAAGTGAGGAGTGCAGACATGCACTACAGCATGCTCTGCATGGGAGACATGAGGCATTCCCCCCCCCCCCTGGGACCCACTCCAAAGAACATTGCATGTCTGTCACACTTGGACACAGTGCCAGAAGTGACAGTCACAAAAAAGGGGCACAGTCTAAGCTAATGGAGTCAGCACTCACCTTCACCCCTGGTCTCCCATACAGGCAAGGGTACTGTGGGAGGATCACATCCAGCAGGGCCTCGTTCTCCTCCTGGGTGAATGGCTGTGCCCTCTCCACAGACCTGGACATGGTGCCAGAGGAATCACGAGCAGCAGCAGTGGTGTGGAATGAAAGGTTGTGCAGGCAAGTGCTCTCTCAAGGGGCCTGGCTGCCTTATATTTGCCTTGCTGGCCAGTTTCATTTACAGGAGTACAGAGTGATTGGTCAATCTCATTTGCATCCTACGTTTCCTCCAATCCCTTTAAACCTACCCCAGTGGGTGCCTTTGCATGTTTTAAAAAAGGAGCATGATGTCAAGTCAACAACCACTTTGCAACTTTGTATATTGTCTCCAACCGACTTCTGCTGGCCACCTGATGAAAAGATTTGAACTTGAAACTGGGTCTCCATGACAGCCAGCATGCATTTAGGCACTTATAATTGTCCCTCATGTGTCCCCTATGTAATTTCACTATACACACACAGGTACGGAGCGTTCCACGCCCCTAGGGCACCACTACTCCAGTGATACGGTCCGTACAGGCGTCTGTAGGGTCCGTACCACTATGGCTGTGTCACCATAGGCGTACGCCATAGGGATACGGTCCGTACACGCGTGTGTAGAGTCCGTACCACTATGGTTGTGTCGCTGTAGGCGTACGCCCTAGGGATACGGTCCATACAGGCGTCTGTAGGGTCCGTACCACTATGGTTGTGTCGCCGTAGGCATACGCCATAGGGATACGGTCCGTACAGGCGTCTGTAGGGTCCGTACCACTATGGTTGTGTCGCCGTACGCGTACGCCATAGTGATACGGCCCCTACACACGCGTGTACGGACCGTCTCACTATGGCGTACACCTACGGCGACACAACCATAGTGGTACGGCCCCAACACATGCGTTAACGGACCGTCTCACTATGGCGTACGCCTACGTCGACACAACCATAGTGGTACGGACCCTACAGACGCCTGTACGGACCGTATCCCTAGGGCGTACGCCTACAGCGACACAACCATAGTGGTACGGACCCTACAGACGCCTGTACGGACTGTATCCCTAGGGCGTACGCCTACGGCGACACAACCATAGTGGTACGGACCCTACAGACGCCTGTACGGACCGTATCCCTATGGCGTACGCCTACGGCGACACAACCATAGTGGTATGGACCCTACAGACGCCTGTTCGGACCCTATCCCTAGGGCGTCCGCCTACGGCGACACAACCATAGTGGTACGGACCCTACAGATGCCTGTACGGACCGTCTCCCTAGGGCGTACGCCTACGGCGACACAACCATAGTGGTACGGACCCTACAGATGCCTTTACGGACCGTATCCCTATGGCGTACGCCTACGGCGACACAACCATAGTGGTACGGACCCTACAGACGCCTGTACGGACCGTATCCCTATGGCGTACGCCTACGGCGATTTCAACAAGCAAGAACTGGCACCACGTAGCATAATTTTCATGTAATCTGGACTGGGTGGAGGAAAAATAAGTTTATCAAAAACCTCCAATATCCATTAAATCATATTGTATAACCCCATCCAGTATTCTACCAATACTTAAAATTTCAAAGCAACAGAAAAGATGGAAACAAGAGAGTGAAGAGTCAGTCCACAAGATAGTTTAACTACTTTTCTCACTCTACACACACCCTTATTATTCAAAAGGTAGGTGAAAAAATGTGTAAAGGAAGAGAAAGTATCTCACGTGCACACCACCAGAGGAGCTACTGGTAGGTTCTCACCAGCTTGCCCACGTTTGTTTCATCATTGATAACTTTCTCATGAGAAAAAGAGTGATGTGTCCAGTGCAAAGAAAGAAACGAACACAACAAAGAGATGTGCACTGTGAAGACGAGAACAAAAAATGTACCAACAGAAACAAAGAAGGGGTTAGACTCACAATTATGCTTTTATTTATTTCAATTAGGAGTCTATCCCACTATTTAAAAACACAGCATGTTGTATACCTTATTAATGACGGCCAACATGTTTCATTGCTAATTAATTTGTGGCAAATTCATCAGGGCTATAGAGGTCAAAAATCACCTCCCTGGACACACAACAATAAAAAGGACTAGTCGGAGCCTTGGGCCCACGTACCACCTACCAACCAGTCACAGGGGCGTGTAAACTGTTTGCTATCGCCTCCCTGTTCAAAAAAGCACACCTGTTGCTAGTGCCTGCGTCGTATACCTTCCCACACGGGCGGTAACTCAACCCAGCAACCAGGGATACGGTCCATACATGCGTGTGTAGGGTCCGTACCACTATGGTTGTGTCGCCGTAGGCGTACGCCCTAGGGATACGGTCCGTACAGGCGTCTGTAGGGTCCGTACCACTATGATTGTGTCGCTGTAGGCGTATGCCATAGGGATACGGTCCGTACAGGCGTCTGTAGGGTCCGTACCACTATGGTTGTGTCGACGTACGCGTACGCCATAGTGATACGGCCCCTACACACGCGTGTACGGACCGTCTCACTATGGCGTACGCCTACGGCGACACAACCATAGTGGTACGGCCCCTACACACGCGTGTACGGACGTCTCACTATGGCGTACGCCTACGGCGACACAACCATAGTGGTACGGACCCTGCAGACGCCTGTACGGACCGTATCCCTAGGGCGTACGCCTACGGCGACACAACCATAGTGGTACGGACCCTACACACGCCCTCAGAGCGTGTGTACGGTGCGTTTCACACCTTACACTGGTGACAGGCGGCACACAGAAAGGAATTGAGCTGTTATACTTGGCCGAGGCTGGACATCAAGTCATTGTCAGTGCAGTCCTACATGTCTCGGGCCTAGGTGTGTCAGGCTGTGATGTGGCACAAATCTCCTCATGTTTGAACCCAATAGATGTGTGATGAGCTGTGTACACATGTCATGTGTCAAGGTGCACTATGTGCCACACATTCCCTTCACACCTTTGACATGTGTGCATGTAGTACAGACTTATTGAGCACTGCGTCACTGGCATGGCACAGTCGCCAACACCCGCAACTGTCCCCTGATGCCAGGTACATGGATAATGACACCTGACATGTGACTACCGGCGTTGCACGATGTGAGAATGTCATGTGTGTGTCATGTGTTCCCATAAGCTTGCTGTTGGTGTTCCGTCAAATGCATCTGCAGTTGCTGCATCCAACATGTGCATGTGTGTGGATGGGCATGGCACACTATTATGCACACCAGGACACATGTGGAATCAGACATAACGTGTGTATGTATGCATCGAACATGGACTTGCGAGACAAGGACATATCTGCGTAGTATCAATGTATGTGTGATCAGTTTTGACATGTACCCCTTCATGGCAAGGTGTGTGGTCTGTCCTTTTTTCAGGGACATGAGACCTGTGCCTCTAGTGTTCCGCAAACTGTCTGTATGATAAACATCCTTCTTCTGCACACATGTGGATGTCTGTCACTCCTGTAATGCGTCTGCCTGTTCACTTACACTGGCCCACAGCTAGTTTCATGCCATGTCATGTTGAGCTTGTGAATCCACGTTTGTAGCTGGCTCTTGGTAGGAGTGTCACCTGCCTGGCATACGTGTCCAGGATATATTGCACAGACCTGACTCTGCATGTAGCATATGTGTATTGGCTGTTCAACATGTACTCAGTACATTGACAGTGTAGTTGTACTGTACTCACTCTTCCAAATTACTGCAGGGCTCCGCCTCTCCCCCGACCAATCCCAGACTTGGCTGCCCTGAGGGAACGTGACTGTATACGCCGCTACCGCTTCACCCAACGGTTGATTCTGAACTTGACAGCAAGGCTGGCACCACACCTCCAACCGCTACACTGGTATCCTACTGCACTGACACCCAAGATGAAGGTGATGGCAGCCCTACATTTCTTTGCCACGGGTACGTTTCAAGAGACCATAGTTCATGTTGGTGGCATGTCCCAGACCATGTTCAGCCGTGTCCTGCATGATTTTTTAGAGGCCATGTTGCTTCACCTGGATGAGTTCATTCATTTCCCAACTCCTGAGCAGTTGACAGGTGTCAAGGGTGACTTCTATGCCTTGGGAGGGATGCCCCATGTCATTGGGTCTATTGATGGGACACATGTGGCTTTGGTACCACCACAGGCACAGGAGGTAGCCTATAGAAACAGGAAACATTACCACTCTATTAATGCCCTTGTGGTGTGTCTTGCTAACATGGTGATTTCCCATGTCTGTGCTCGTTTTCCAGGATCAGCACACAATGCCTACATCATGAGGCGTAGCAGGGTGCCTGAAATGATGCTGCAGCTGCGCAACGAATGAGCATGTCTTGTTGGTGGGTATACTCTGTTACTCCTGTATTTAGCGTCATCTTTCTGTCTTACTGCTTCTCCTGACCCACTTCTGTCCATGATGTTTCCATGTAGGGGACTCTGGCTATCCGAACATGCCATGGCTGATCACGCCTCTCCGCAACCCCAGAACGGCTGCCGATCACCGGTACAACAACGCCCATGGGCAGACCAGGCGAGTGATAGAGAGGACCTTTGGCCTTCTGAAGAGCCGATTCCGGTGCCTCCACAAGATGGCGGCGCACTCCCATATGCACCGGTGAAGGTCTGCAAAATCTTCCTTGTGTGCTGCATGCTGCACAACATGGCAGTGGAGAAAGCTGTGCCACTCATCCTGGATCCGGATGAGCAGGAACATCCACCCGTGGAGGATGAGGGGCTTGGTGACGAGGCAAGTGATGTTGAGGAGGAGGAGGAAGAGGACATCCGGAGTCGGCTCATACGCAACTTCTTTGCTTAGTGGTGAGTTGCAGTGTCTGAGTGTGCACGCATTGAGCCTTGTGTGGCATGTGTTGCAATGTGTGGGTCCATCTGCATGTATGGCAAGTGAGTCAGAGGTGTGTTTGGATGTGTCACTCGAGTGATGGTGTAATAACAGTATGTCTTACCTGAGACACTATTTTCACCTAGCATGTTGACAACCTTATACGTGTCGAGTACATGCCCATGCATGCGGATGTGCTTCTTTTGGCTCACTTCTTGTGTGTCTCTCATGCCCAGGTATTTGCGCATGCTGTCTGCTGGTGGCATTGTTGTGCTCCTGCTATTCCTCATGAATACAGCAATGTGTGCTGAATCAGCGTAACATGCACGGACATGTTGAAAAATCACCTTAGGGTAAGGGATGCACCACGGCTTTTTGGGTGTGCTCTGATCCTGTTCATGTTTGGTTACTTAGCATACATGTAGAATCACCATGGGTCACAAGACATGGAGCTGGATTCACCCGAATTGATAGTCACACTTGGTGACAGTCATCTGTAATGCGATTGTGGATTGTGATGAAGGCATCAAAGTGTGTAACACTGCCCTTGGAAACATACGGGATGCACCAGGTTGACATAGTGTGGGACATCCCCATTAGTGGCTCAATGGTGAATTGCAGCCTCTCCGTGAGCAGCACGGGGTGTTTGCCTCAAACCCGTCACTTGTGTGCCAGTTCTATGGGTTTCCTGCATCTGTGGTGCAAAGGGGGGTGCCAATGTAGGTTCCACATGTTCATCCACATGACCTGTGCATCTGTTAATATAGATGCATTTGCTTTCCGGCAAACATGACTAATAAAGGTGTCCCTCAGCCTCCAAGGTGCCTCATCTCTGTCAATGCAGGTCTCTTGCCACTGTTTATGCGGCATGTCTGGCATAGT
The DNA here is from genome assembly GCF_964204655.1 of Triturus cristatus. Classification (NCBI taxonomy): domain Eukaryota; kingdom Metazoa; phylum Chordata; class Amphibia; order Caudata; family Salamandridae; genus Triturus; species Triturus cristatus. Next base: position 503,607,533 of record NC_140585.1, read on the forward strand.
TGTCACAGATTGTGCATATGAGTCTATGTGTAGAGTAGCAAGATGCAAGCTGTTTGTTAGGGATTATGATATGTATTGTGCATGATGTACATGGCTGTGTAGGTATTTTGGCATCTCAGTCCCCACAACGGCCACTTTGCTGCATGTGCATCCATTGTCTGTGTGTGTGCCATGTTGAACCAGACACTCCTCCCTTCTCATACACCATTTGCAGTAGTCATTTCTGACATGCTTGTGTTAGTGTGCAACTTGTGCCATGGTTTTCAGGACATGGCGCCTGCTGCTGCAAGCCCTGCAGCAAGGGCACACAGAGTTTCTATATTTGCCCTCACACACACGCCTCTACGACGCACCCCCCTTCCTCCCTCCACCCATTCATTTTGGTGTAATCTGCTTGTGTGTGACACAGTTGCGGTGGGAAAGGCTGGACCGTCTGTACATGCTACGTGCACATTGCACGTGCCTCATGTCCTTGCATGTGCCACATCACGCTACACTATGATGTTGAGGCCACTCACCAAGCAATGTCCATCCAATACATCTGTTGCATGCACTCAGGCATGCACTCATCGCCCACACAACACCTTTGCATAATGAGTGTGCAACTCCAACTGCCTACACAGCGCTGGCACGCCTTCCAGGCCCTGTCACACCAACCAGGTCATGTCCCTCCTACTCCCCACCGGCTCTGTACCCCAACATGGCCATGCGAGTGGTACTCCAGGCCTCTGCATGTAGTATGGTGTCGTTGTGGGACACATGGCACAGGTATCATGTCTCAGCGTGTCAGTCTACAATGTGTCCAGGATCCCCCTCTACCCTCACCCCGAGTGGGAAGGGTATGCTCAGACGTGAGTCCCTTGCTCTCCATGCCACTGGAATCAAGCTATCCTGGCTGACGAGGGCTGAAAGCCCGAAACCGGTCCTAGGATGCTTGTTTCCAGTCCAGGGAGGACCTGGCTTGGCAGTTCGGGCTGGACTGTTCCCATGGGGCACAGGGTCAAGACTGATTTGCATATGGCTGGGTTCAAACTGGAATGGCATGGTGAGCAAAAAAACGATGGATTTAGGCCCAGATCTCTGTACTGGGGTGAATGTATGACTTTGTTCTGCATTCTGTCCATCAATTGTTATTTTTGCAGGATCCCCCTCTACACCATGACATGCGCACTGCATCTCATCATCATCTGGTGTCCCATTGACAGGCAGGTGCTCCTCACCCTCCCCAAAGACGCAGTCCTTGCCAGTTCTCATATTGAATAATGCATGGTATCCATTAGCAGATGGCTGCACGTTGGCCACCTGATGCTGGACTTCTACACAACTGAGGTGTTCATCTGCGGATTTTCCCCTTACAGCTGGGTCAACTGCTTGTGTCCCACCCGCAAGGGCCCTGCACAGGCACACAGTGTCCACGCACACGAGCTGGTGTGCATCATGGAATGCTTGCTCACATGTGCTATGCTGATCACCAGCATCTGTACCTCAGGCTTCAGCACACTCTGCATTATGCACAAGATCCACAGTTCAATCCACCTCAAGGCAAGACAGACCATCCCCCAGGTCAACTTCAACATCCGTGTCTAATCCTACCCTGCACTCTAGGGAGAAGTACGTTACAACTCCCATGAGACTTGTCCACATCCAGGGTGCATCTGCACAGCTCTGCTTCAACATCCGGCGACCCAGCCACATCACCGTTCAACAGAGATAGCTGCAATGGATCACTGTCAGCTGCAGGATGACCTTCACAATCCACGCCCACACTCAGGATGCAGACCACGACCCCAACACAACCTTGTGACACTGTCATCCAAGACCCCATTGTGCCATCTCCATGCATCCAACCTTGGCCTGGCCACCATTCTCCACATCCACCTGACTCCTGCTTGCAGGACATAGTTCTCCCACCTGGCTACACATACCTGGGACTCCCACCCCAGGACACTCCACATGATCCCTGACCTCTGCGCATGACTGTTGTTCTTCGAAATAGGTTTGTCCGCACAGTTGTGCAGGCACCCCCTCAGCTGGTTGGGCCCATCACGGGTGAGTATGGTGCTCCATGTCTGTATTGGATGATACATTGTGACCCATGTGTGTCCTGTGCCAGACTCAGACCCCAGGGTATGCATGGTTGGAGTTACTTAAAAACTCAGGCATGGTTTGACTTTCCAACACACACATGTAATGGAATAATGCTAAATGACGGCATCATCTCGTGATTTCTAAGATCTTTATTAGTGGTGGGGTACGTGTTTGGGGGGATGTAAAGTGGTGCTCGCCGGGTGTCTATAATCCAAAGTTCACAGGGGGAGTTGGGATCCTTGCCATTGGAAGTCATCAAAGTCCATGCCACAGTCTTTGTCAACATTGGTCAGACAGTGACCAGCAAGTCCATGTGGCAGAGAATGTCATTGGATGAGGTGCTGCTGTTGCGCCAGAGGGCCAGGTGCCAGCCCAGGTGACCTGGGAGATGGTGATGGTCCGCTGACTCTCACGGTCTTTTGCGTGGACGACCCACCTTCCTCCGGGGACCCTCAGAAGCAGGCCGTGATGATGTCTGGGATGCTCCATCGGACGAATCCTCCTCCTCCTGATCCCTCCCTGTGGCTGGTGGTGAGCTACGCCTGGTGGCACAGGGAGGGTTGCCCTTGTTTTCGGCAATCCGACGGAGTACACGGGTTATGTCCGTTTGCACCGCCACGAGCTCAGCCAGTCTTGCCTCCATCCGTCCTTGGTGTTGCTGTTGAGTGGCATATTGCTCGGCCTGCACGTTCTTAAGCTGATGACCCTGGTGTCACGCCGGTATGTGTCCAGGATGTTGCAGACGTGTGACGTAACCGGTTCCTCAGCTGTCTGGTCAGGTTCGCGCCTCCGCCATCCTCCACTCCCACCACCCCTGCCCACTTGAGCCTGGCCTGCCGTTGTGGGCACATCGGGTCTTCGGGACCCCTGAGGGATGGCATTTGCGGGGTCGCCTGCCTCCTCCTGGGTGCCCGGGGTACCTTGTCCCTCCTGGTCAGACTGGCTGCGTTGTGTGCGATCAGGGCTCCTGTGTGTATCCTGGGATGTGGCAGGAATGGGGGTGGTGGTTGGCACAGTTGTACCTGACGCAGGTGCTGCAGGTGCTTGGGCACCAGAGGGGCCAGGTTGGTCGGGGTCATCCACGGTGTGGTGAGAGTCACCGCTGCCGGTGGGATCATCGTCGCACCGAGCCTGGTCCTGTGATTCTTCTCCCCCAGTGTTGGGGGTAGATCGACGACGTTGACCTGTGTGTGAGAGAGACAATGTTAATGGTGTTACATGGGTCATCCATGTTTCATACATATTCAAGTTGGCACAGTTCCTCTGGGTAGTTGGATATGTCTAGCATTCCTCTCACAGTGCACTTGTGGATGGGTATGTTGCGGGGGACAGATTGATATGTACTCCTGGTTATTTGGCCTGTCTGATGAGTGTTGGGATGCTTATTTGGCTATGGATTGGTCTTGTTGTGTCACATATCCATTGTGGGAGTGCCAATTTGCGTTGGCTGCCCCGGGGGTGTGTGCTTGTGTAAGGGGGGGGGTGTGTGTGACCGGGCATGCTGTTGGGTGTGGTATGATTTGTCATTGGGTCTACCAGGTGATGTGTCTATCCCCTCATGGTGCCTGCTGGCATGACAGTGAATGTGAGTTCCTGTGGTAGGTAGGTGGCATGTGGAGTTGGTGTTTGAGTGTACAGTGGTCACAGGTTTGCCTTGTGCTGTCTACAGCAGGGCCAAGTGTCATCTACCTTGTCTGTACTTGGCAAGTCCCTGTGCATTGTGCATGGTGCATGGGTATGTCCCTTGGCCACAGCTGTCAACACTTTTCCTATGTGTGACACACTCTTTGTTGTTGCATCAGTTTTGAACGCAGTGAGCAGTGTAGCAAGCGTGCGTAGCGAGCGCTGCAGAACCGACTTACGTGTTGCACTGTACGTGGCCAAATGTTGCTTTGTCATGTCTATTGGAGAATGCAGGTAGGTAACTTATGCATTTGTGACTGGGTTCTAACAAACACAGTGAGTGGGTATACTGGGTGTGAGGTTAGGTTTGTGCCTGCAGCAAGGATCGACTCGTGCACAGTTTGACACATGGCCCAGTGCTTTCCAAACGAATGAGGGGTGTTTCACGCACTGCCAGACCTTGTCAACATGCACACAGTCCACCTGCTGATGAGCGGACATGCCCACACCACCCAAGGGTGATTTTGTCTCCCTCTGTCTCCCTCTCTCCCTCCCTCTGTCACCCTCCTCCCTCTGTCTGTCTCCCTCTGTCGCCCTCTGTCACCCTCTGTCGCCCTCTGTCTCCCTCCCTCTCTCTCCCTCTCCCTCCCTCTGTCTGTCTCCATCTGTCGCCCTCTGTCGCCCTCCCTCTCTCTCCCTCCCTCTATCTGTCTCCATCTGTCGCCCTCTGTCGCCCTCTGTCACCCTCTGTCTCCCTCCCTCTCTCTCCCTCTCCCTCCCTCTGTCTGTCTCCATCTGTCGCCCTCTGTCGCCCTCCCTCTCTCTCCCTCTCCCTCCGTCTGTCTGTCTCCCTCTGTCGCCCTCTGTCGCCCTCTGTCGCCCTCTGTCTCCCTCCCTCTCTCTCCCTCTCCCTCCCTCTGTCTGTCTCCATCTGTCGCCCTCTGTCGCCCTCCCTCTCTCTCCCTCTCCCTCCGTCTGTCTGTCTCCCTCTGTTGCCCTCAGTCTCCCTCCCTCTCCCTCCCTCCCTCTCCCTCCCTCTGTCTGTCTCCCTCTGCCGCCCTCTGTCTCCCTCCCTCTCTCTCCCTCTCCATCCCTCTGTCTATCTCCCTCTGTCGCCCTCTGTCTCCCTCCCTCTCTCTTCCTCTCCCTCCCTCTGTCTGTCTCCCTCTGTCTCCCTCCCTCTCTCTCTCTCTCCCTCCCTCTCTCTCCCTCCCTCTGTCGCTCTCTGTCGCCCTCTGTCGCCCTCCCTCTCTCTCCCACTCCCTCCCTCTGTCTGTCTCCATCTGTCGCCCTCTGTCGCCCTCTGTCTCCCTCCCTCTCCCTCCCTCTGTCTGTCTCCCTCTGTCGCCCTCTGTCTCCCCCCCTCTCCCTCCCTCTGTCTGTCTCCCTCTGTCGCCCTCTGTCTCCCTCCCTCTCCCTCCCTCTCCCTGTGTCTGTCTCCATCTGTCGCCCTCTGTCTCCCTCCCTCTCTCTCCCTCTCCCTCTCCCTCCGTCTGTCTGTCTCCCTCTGTCGCCCTCTGTCGCCCTCTGTTGCCCTCTGTCGCCCTCTGTCGCCCTCTGTCTCCCTCCCTCTCTCTCCCTCTCCCTCCCTGTCTGTCTCCATCTGTCGCCCTCTGTTGCCCTCCCTCTCTCTCCCTCTCCCTCCCTCTGTCTGTCTCCATCTGTCGCTCTCTGTCGCCCTCTGTCTTCCTCCCTTTCTCTCCCTCTCCCTCCGTCTGTCTGTCACCCTCTGTCACCTCAGCCCAGCTTACTGGGCACACACACTTTGCAGGTCTTTCAAAGGCCATTGGCTTGTTCATGTGGCTTTGTTTAGAATCTCCCGGACCCCATTGGGCAGAGTGTCTCTGAGTCTGCGCTGCAGCGGCGGTGTGTGCTGACACTCTTTCACAGTGATGCCTCTTCATTAGCTGCTGTTATGTGCAAATTGGGCCTTCATACCCATGTCATCCTGCGACGCGGCCGCCATTTGCAGGCGACACAGTACAGTGTCAGGACACACTGTTTGTATAGCTGTGTCCTAGGCCATATGGGCTGAGGGCATTGGTGTCTGCTTCTGAGTTGCACAATGTGATTTTGGAGGCCCCCCCTCCCGGCATCACGGACATCCTGTCTTGTGTTGGTGTTTTGTGTGGCCTGTGACTTGGCATGGCCTTGCTTGGTGCATGGGGCATGGAGCCGCTAGTGGCATGTGCGTGTTTTTGGAGTGTGGTTGTGTCCGGTGATGGCTTTGGGGTAGTTACGTGCATTATTGTGAGTTGGGTTGTTGATGCGGTTCCCCCCATGTGGGGTGAGTTGTTTGTGTACTCACCAGGCTCGGCGACTCCTCCTACTACGTGTACTCCCACCGGCGGCAGCGTGCGCATCACCTTCTCCTCCCAGGGATGGTAGTGTACCGGTCTGCGGGGCGGGCCACCTCCAGTGATGGTCCCCTGGTTGTATTCGTCTGTCATTTTGCGGAGGACCGTCCTCCGCAGATCGTACCACCTGGCTTGGCATTCATGCCTGGTCCTTCTGATGGGCGCAACAGCATTCACCCTCTCGATGATCCTCTGCCACATGGCTGATTTAGCTGATACGCTGGTCTGTCTGACCAATGTTCCAAAGAGCTGTGGCTCGACTCTGATGATTTCGTTGACAAGGATCTCCAGCTCTGCTGTTGTGAACTTTGGATTCCTGTCTGTGGGCATGGTGTGGGGTGTGGGTGTGGATGGTTGTGGGTGTGTGTGTGTGGTTGTGAAGGTGTGTGTGTGAATGTGATGAGGGGGTGTTTGTGATGGTGGTTGTGTGAAGGTGTGCAAGTGTAAGGTGTAGTAAAGGTTCAAGTTTTGTGCTGTGGATTGTCTGTGGGGTCTGGCAGCAGTGGGTCTGTTGCAAAGGCTCATGGTTTGTGTGTGTGGGCCCTTTTTATTGGTCCATTTGTGGGTGTGGCTGTGTTTGAACTTTGGGTGGGTGTGTTATAAGGAGTGGTTGTGTTTGGGCCTCTGTTTACCTGTTTGGTTGTTGCAGGTCAGTGTATTGGATGTATTTGGGCTTGTTGGACGTGTTTTGTGGTGTTGTGCGATTCGAATTGACTCTCCTTGTGGTGTTTTGCAGTGTCCTGGTTCAGTACGTGTGTTTTTCGCGTCTGTGAGGTGCGTACATCGGTGTTAGAAGGGCTTGCCTTAGGGAAGGACAGAATATGTACCTGACCACCCTGCGCCCCACCCTTCCGGGAGAAATAGCCGAGCACTGGCTGGAGACCCCCCTCAGGGCTGGGTCTCGTACCTAGGATCGTACACGCTGATTTAGCACCAGGCAACACAGAGACACCACACCATAGATTCTGGAGTACGTATGCTTTATCTAGAAATATCAGGATCTTTATGATCCGCAGAGGCATATGTACAAGTAGAGCAAGGGCTCACAAAGTCTCGGTTGGGGTAGGGGTAGCGGGACAGTCTTAGGATCGGGGTCAATGCGGGAGTGTATCCGGCGCACGGCTCTCAATCCTCGAGCCGGGGGATACGAGACGATCTTTGGGGCCCAGCCGGACCGGAATGTCTCTTGAGGGTGTCCAAATCTGCAGGACTCGAGTCCGGGTGTCGGAGGTCGGACAATCTTCCAGGAGCCACGAGTTGCTCAGCAGGGCTCAGAGTTCTCTAGGGTGCAAGGTGAGCCGCGACCACGTCAGCAGGGCTTGGATGTTTTAGGCAGAAGTCTCTGCCAGGTGGAGCCGCGACCCTGTCTGCAGGGCTCCCCGAGGTTCCAAGAGTTCCGTCGGATTTCGGGAGGATGTTCTTCAGCCGCGACCACGTCAGCAGGGCTCGTTTCGTTCCAGGATTCAACTGCTGAGGGTCCCAGAGCGCACCTTGTTATAGGGTGACTCCTCTTTGATGTCCGGAGCCCTCATGGGCAGGGGTCTTAGCGCCTGGGGGTCGTTTGTTGGGGGTTCCTGCCACGCGGCCCTTTGATCCTTTCAAAGCGGGTTCGGGAGGGATCCCAGACACGCAGCAGGCGTGGAGACAGCCCCCAGGGTGGCCGGAGGGCCGACCGAAACCATCTCTTGGGAGGAGGCCAGGTGTGAATGAAACCCCTCCTCCCTCTCCTGCTCTCTCTCCTCCCAGCCGGCATGGCGCGACTAGGCCAGGGTTGCGCTTGGGTCGAGGGCGGCCATCTAGGGTGCTGGGCCGGGTCACTGGAGGCCGCGAGGCCGATGGAGGGGGAAGGATGCCCGGTGTCGGGAAGATGGAGGGGAGGACGTGGGTAACCCCAGGTTCTGGGTCGGGTAGGCTATGCTAGTCAGTGTCATGTGGGGTGTAGAGGTTAGTCTGGTTCACTACGGGTCGGGATGGGCCACGCCATGAGGCCGGGTCCAACAATCGGCCATGTTGTTGTACAGTGCTTACATTTGCTATGGCTTGGTACGACTCGTACATGCGCAAGGCTGGGTGAGGGTGCTGGTGTAGGGGCCTTGGGTAGGGTGCGTACAGGCACGGGCAGGGTGTAGGGGCCTGGGGGTACATGCCGTACATACGTGAACCGAGGGTACGGTGCTTACATGGGGGGGCTGGGGGTATGGCACGTACATACGGGGTGCTGGGGGTACGGTCTGTACCCCCACCCCCGTATGGACGGTGCGTACCCCCACCTCCCCATGGACGGTGCGTACCCCCAGCCCCCGTATGTAAGCACCATCCCCCAGCACATACCCCCATCCCCCGTATGTACGCGCAGTACCCCCAGCCCCCGTATGTACGCGCCGTACACCCGCCCCCCCTATGTACGTGCCGTACCCCCAGCACCCCTATGGACGGTGCGTACCCCCACCCCACCCCGTAGGTATGGAGCATACCCCCACCCCCCGTAGGTACGGAGCGTACCACCACCCCCGTAGGTACGCTGTGCACCCCAAAGCGTAACGCACCGTACATACGGTGGGGTGGGGGTACGCTCCATACCTACGGGGTGGGGGTACGCTCCGTACCTACGGGGTGGGGGTACGCTCCGTCCCTACGGGGGTGGTGGTATGCTCCGTACCTGGGGGGGTACGGCACGGACATGGGGAGGTGCTGGGGTACGGCGCGTACGTGGGGGGGTGTGCTGGGGCGGTGTTCGGCACGTATGCGGGCAACTATTTGGACGTCTCCATACTTGCTATGGGAGTTCGCACCGTACGGTGTTTTTTCCATACGGTTGTGCATTCAGACGGACGGGAAGGATCGTACTTGCGCGCTCGGACTTCAGTTTCCCGTTTCGTAGGTAAAACTGTCCGGGGACGTGTCGGACACTTTTTCCGACCCGAGGAAGTGTCGGGGAATTTTCCCAATGCGATTCGTATGGATTTTTTCACATACGAATCGTACTTGCCAGTTTGTACGGGACTTGTACGATTCGTACGGAAAAAAAACCGGATACGATTCGTACGGGGAATATTTTTCACGGATCGGAATCGGCACCTAAATGTTTTCTGTCTGTATTTATCTGTGAAAATCAGTAAAAACGGAAAACAGGGAGCCTTAATTAATATTTATTTATTTGAGATTTTAGTAGTGTTAATCGTGGGAGTAATTTATTATTAATTATTAATAAGTTGTTAATTAATATGAATTGATTAATCGGTAATTAATGATGGTAATTGCGTAATTGTTTTAGCTGTAGGGTGTGGGGTTTATAGGGTTAAAGGGTGGGAAGTAATTTATTTTAAATTAATTAATAATACGTTGTTAATTAATATTAATTAATTAATTGAAAATTAAATATGGCAATTGTGTAATAAATTTTAGGTGTGGGTTGTGGGATTTATGGGGTATAGGGTGGGAAGTAATTTATGTTTAATTAATTAATTGATCATTAATATTAATTCATTAATTGATATTAAATTAGGGTCATTGTTTATTTTTTGGTGTGTGGGTTTTACTTTTATAGGGGTAAGGGTGAGGAGTAAATTAATTTTACTTACTTTATAATTAGTTGTTAAATACTAGTAGTTTTTGAATTTAAAATACATTTTAATTGTGTAATTCATTTTTTTCAGTTTAATTTTAGATGTGGGTTCTGCGGATTACAGGGTAAAGTGTGGGACATTAATCAATTTTTACGTGTTTTAATGAGTTTTTTTAATGAATAATATTTCTTTAATTGGTAATTGATTATTTTAATTATGGAAGTACATTTTTTTTATATTTAGATGTGGGTTGTGAATTATTTGGTCTTACAAGGTAGGAAATAAAAAAGAAAAAATGTAATTCATGTAATAATGTTTTTGTTTGTAAATATTTTCTAATTAAAAATATTTATTTGTTTGAAAATTCTTTTTTTATTTTATTTAATATTTGTAGGTTTTTTGGCATATGTATTTAACATTATAATATGTTTTCATTAATTTTTATTTTAAATATTAAATATATTTATATTTTTAATTTTTTGCTTATATATATATATATTTTTTGTTTTCTTAAAATATTGTGTTGTTAAAATGTTGTTTGTTTTTAATTTTGAACTGATTGGAGTGGGAATATTAATTGTTACCCATCTGCAATCCATCACTTTCCCTACTGTTGCACTGATTGGAGTGGGAATAGTTCATTTTATCCCACCACTATCCAAAACACTTTCCCTACTGTTGCACTCACTGGAGTGGGAATATCAATTTTTACCCCTCCGCTATCCAAACTTTCCTTGCTGCTGCACTTATTGGAGTGGAAATAGTCATTTTTACCCCTCTGCTATCCAATACTTTCCGTACTGTTGCACTGACTGGAGTGGCATAGTAAATTTTATTCCTCCGCTATCATACACTTTCCCTACTGTTGCACTCACAAGAGTGGGCATAGTAATTTTCACTCCTACGAAATGCAACACTTTCCCTACTGTTGCACTTATTGGAATAGGAATAGTAATTCTTACCCCTCCGCTATCCCACACTTTCCCTCCTGTTGCACTCATTGGAGTGGGAATAGTAAATTGTATTCCTCCGCTATCCAACACTTTCCTTACTGTTGCACTCACTGAAATGGGAATAGTAATTTTTACCTCTTCGATATCCAACACTTTCCCTACTGTGGCAGTTATTGGAGTGAGAATAGAAATATTTCCCCTCCGCTATACAACACTTTCCCTACTGTTGCACAGACTGGAGTGGGAAATTTAAGTTTAAAGATTTTTAAATAGTTTAATGTTTTAATTTATAATAGAATGTGTTCTTTATTAGCTTTTATGTTATTTGAAAATGTTTATATAATTTTAAAATTCTAAAATAAATTAAAATTAATAGTTTATTAATTGTGTTAAAGTAAAAAAATATATATATATAAATTCTATGTATGTGTGTTTAACTTTTTTAAATTAAGTACATTGTTGTATTTGTTAAAATGTATATTAAGTTTTAAAAATATATTTTATTATTTAATATATTTACTATTTAATATTTTATATATATATATATATTCACTGAAAAAACCATAGGTTTCACACATGTTATAGTTAGCGGAAATTTTACTGATAAAAAAACCAATGAAATTCCCCCGTTATAGTTAGTGCAGGCAACTATAACTCACGCGACCGCAATCCTCTGCTGATGCTAATACTGTATTTAGACACTTATTTGCCCATGTCTTCTTCCATAAATTTTTAGCTATACATATATTACAAATATTTTTTTTTCATAAAGACACATATGTCATCAGCAGAAGATTGCGGTCGCGTGAGTTATAGTTGCCTGCACTAACTATAACGGGGGAATTTCATTGGTTTTTTATCAGTAAAATTTCCGCTAACTATAACATGTGTGAAACCTATGGTTTTTTCAGTGAATTTGCAAGGTTTTTTAAATGCTAATTCCTAACTATAACGTGTGTGAAACCTATGGTTTTTTCAGTGAATTTGTACGTTTTTTTAAATGCTAAGTCACTTTACGCCATTCGTGGCGTGCGCGCCCACTTAACGCAGTTCGTTCCTTGCGTGCACGGTGCGCTTCGCGCACCGTGCGCGCACAGTGAGCACCGCGCGCCCACTTTACGCAGTTAGTGCCGTGCACGCACGGTGGGCACGCGGTGCGCGTAGCGCACCGCGTGCCCACGTTATGCTAGATGAGCCAGGTACGCACGATGCGCTTCGCGCACCGTGCGCACATGGAGGACATATGATGCACTTCATTTTGAAATGTAATATTTTAATTTTTCACACCTGTTATAAGCCATGCACAAATGGTGCCCTTCGGGGACCATTTGCACACGGGGTGGGGAGAGTGTGGATGATTTTTTTTTTTTTATATTTTTTTACCGTACGCGTACGGTAAGCGTAATCGGCGAAATTAGCGAAAAAATAAAAATTCCGTTTTTGGCCTTGGGGGATCTTTGGGGACTCCGTCAACATGGCTAGGTGTTTTGGAGCTGTCCAAACAGCCCCTTTACATGTTTTTGTGCTTTGTATTTTAATCCACTCTCTCAGTGAGAGAGAGAAAATGGCGGCCGCCGCTTCCTGGTTTTGGCCGATTCGAATGTTTACTAAGATCTAAGAGCCAATCAGAATCGGGCTCGCGCACGCCACCGTACGCGTACGGTAAGCGTACCGTAAGCGCACCGTAAGCTGGCTCAGATATATATATTGATTTAAAGGCTATTTTCTCAGAATCTACTCAACAGATTTACACCAAACCTACAAAAGGCACTTCCTTGACCTGAGGACTACCTCTCTGCCAAATTTCTAGTAATTCTGTTCAGCCGTTCGGGCTGTAGCTGTGTCTAAAGGTCCTATGGAAAAATGCATGGGAAAAATGCGTTTTGGGACCCCCCTTTTATCTCAGCCCCCGCTTGACGAATCCCCCCGAGACTTTCAGGGTAGGAGCGGAGCGTAGCGCCCCACCTATTTTGAAAAATTCGAGAGGATTCGTCGACCGGCGCCAAAGTTATTCAAAATAGAATGTTGCGGATTTCCTATGGAAACGTGGTCCTAACTATAACTACCTACTGGCGACCGCCAGTAGGTAATATATATATATATATATATATATATATATATATATATATGTTACCTACTGGCGGTTGCCAGTAGCTAGATATAGTTAGGACCTATTTTCCATAGCAAATCCGCAACATTCTATTTGGAATAACGTTGGCGCCGATTGACGAATCTTCGTGGAATTTTCCAAACTTTTTCCTATCCTGAAATTTTCACGGTGATTCGTCAAGCGGGGGCGGAGAAAAAAGGGTAGGTCCCACAACGCGTTTTCCCCATGCATTTTCCCATAGGACCTTTAGCCGCAGCTACAGCCCGAACTGGTGAACGGAATTACACCAAATTTGGCAAAGAGGTAGTCCTCAGTTCAGACTCGTGCCTTTTGCTTAAATGGTATAAATCCGTTGAGTAGTTCCTGAGAAAATTAGAGTTAAAAGTATATATATATATCTATGGCCTCGGAGGATCCACACACCCTCCCGAGCACGAGCTATATGCTAATTGGCTGCCAACACTCTGAATCAGGAAGTGTTGGCAGCCATCTTGTGAACCGAGGCACAAGAAAACCCAAAAAAACAGGAGGATGCGCGCTGGATGCACGGATCCTCCCGATAGAAAAAAAAACTTCAGCACGGGCTCCCGCGCTGAATATGCTAATTTGCCCCCGGGGGGCCAAGTCCCGGGGGCAGAATAAAAAGAAAGTGTGGGGGGATCCTGGGGCTTCTGGAACATGGGTGGGGGGGCTCTCAGCCCCCCCAGCCCCGGGGATCGCCACCTCCCGGGGCTTGAAAGAATTTGGGGTGGGGGACTCTTAGGCCCTTCCAGCCCTGGGGACCGCCACCCCCCGGGGCAATTTGTAGATGTGGGAGGGGGGCCACGCGGCCCCCCTCCTGGAGCCTTCTATAGGCCCTGGGGACCGCACCCCCCAGGGCCGGCTCCTGCAGTATCCCGGGGTGCCCACCCCCGGGACACTGTAGTTTGCAATGACATAGCGGGAGCCTCGCGGCTCCCGTCCTGTCATTGCAAACTGCTTTGCTTCATTGAAGAGAGAGCAGGGAAACCTGCTCTCGCTTCATTGAAGCAAAGCTGATTGCATTTCCACATGGGGAGCAGCATGTTAGCTGCTCCCCATGTGGAAAAGCAATGCCGGTTCCCGCAGGACGCGGGGAGGCGGCTGGGACCGTGTGGGGATTGGGGACCCCCCCACGGCCCCCAACGGAGGCCAGGCCCCAGAGAATGGGGCCCGCGGGGCCATAAGTGGCCCCCCTCCACCAATAATAAAAAAAAAAAACTATGGCCAGCAACGGGGGAAGAGGTCCGCGGGGCCTTAAAGTGGCTCACGGACCCCCGCAGCACCGGGACCTGCACCCCCGGGGCTTCTTAAATATGGGTGGGGGGGCTCTCAATCCCCCCAGCCCCGGGGACCGCCACCTCCCGGGGCTTGAAAGAATTTGGGGTGGGGGGCTGTCAGGCCCCCCCAGCCCGGGGACCACCACCCCCCGGGGCAACTTGTAAATGTGGGAGGGGGAGACGCGGCCCACCTCCTGGAGCCTTCTATAGGCCCTGGGGATCCCCACCCCCCAGGGCCGGCTCCTGCAGTGTCCCGGGGTGCCCACCCCCGGGACACTGTAGTTGGCAATGACAGGGCGGGAGCCTCGCGGCTCCCGCCCTGTCATTGCAAACTGAAAGCGAGAGCAGGGAAACCTGCTCTCGCTTCAATGAAGCAAAGCTGATTGCTTTTCCACATGGGGAGCAGCATGTTAGCTGCTCCCCATGTGGAAAAGCAATGCCGGCTCCTGCTGGATGCGGGGAGCCGGCTGGGACCGTGGGGGATTGGGGACCCCCCCCCATGGCCCCCAATGGAGGCCAGGCCCGGGGGATGAGGTCCCTGGGGCCATAAGTGGCCTGAGAGGGGGGCCATGCGGCCCCCCTCCACCATTAAAAAATAAATAAATAAATAAATAAAAACAATAGCCGGCCCCGGGGATGGGGTCCCCGGGGCCTTAAAGTGGCCAAAAAAAAAATTACATTATTTATGGAGGGGGGCTACGTAGCCCCCCTCCATAAATAATTTAATTTTTTTTTTAAAAAGGGCCATGACCCGGGGGATGAGGTACCCGGGGCAAAAAAAAGAAGAAAAAAAAAAGACGGGACCGGGCCGGAGGCCACGCCCCCTCCTTTCACCACTCTGCAAACACGCCCCCTGGCACATTTGCAGAGGGGGAACTAATTCCCCTTGAATACTGGGGGTCCCTGGGGGCCAACGAGCCCACCAGGAACCTCCAGTATGCGCCAGGGGGCTGCGTTTGCAGTGGTGAAGGTAGGGGGTGGGGCCTGAGGTGATACGGTGCAAACACGCCCTGTGGCGTGTTTTAAGTTGGCGAATTCATCCCTCTTCAACCCAGAGGTTCCCTAGGGGACAACTAGCACACCAGGTACCTCCAGTAAGCGCCACAGAGCTGCGTTGCAGAGTGTTGTAAAAAGGGGCGTGGCCTCTGAACACCTCTCTGCAACGCAGCTCCCTGGCGCATACCAGAGGTACCTGGTGGGCTAGTTGGCCCCCAGGGGACCGCAGGATTGAAGAGGAATTAATTCCCCAACTTAAAACGCACCACAGGGCGTGTTTGCACACGTCACCTCAGTCCCCGCCCCCTTCCTTCACCATTGTACTAATATTCCTCTAAAATTAGACGAACTATGAATTGCGATTTACTCACCTGTTATCAGGAGAGAACCCAGTGCTGCATCTTTTAGAGCCGCACTGACCCTGAAAAGTAATTCTAAGCGTACTTACCAGTAATTTGTATTTCCTTCCATAGGAATCCATTGTGTGGTTTTCACAAGGAAAGTTTCTAAGTGTTCATTTTTGAAACTTACAAATATTCTTCTAAAATCAGCCGAACTACGAATTCCGATTTACTCACCTGCTATCAGGAGAGAACCCAGGGCTGCATCTTTTAGCCCAGCACTGACCCTGAAAAGTAATTCTAAGTGTACTTACCAGTAACTTGTATTTCCTTCCATAGGAATCCAGTGTGTGGTTTTCACCAGAAAAGTTTCTAAGTGTTCATTTTTGAATCTTACAAATATTCCTCTAAAATCAGCCGAACTACGAATTCCGATTCACTCACCTGTTATCAGGAGAGAACCCAGGGCTGCATCTTTTAGCCCAGCACTGACCCTGAAAAGTAATTCTAAGTGCACTTACCAGTAACTTGTATTTCCTTCCACAGGAATCCAGTGTGTAGTTTTCAGCAGAAAAGTTTCTAAGTGTCTATTTTCACAAACTAAAAATATTCCTAAAAAGTCGTCTGTGTGACTTAAACACATTCTTTCAACTGTTTACAGGAGATTGGCCAGTGCTGGATCCAGGATCCACCACTGAGTAAGAAAAAGTGACGATAACACTACTTACCTGCTTAGTGAATTTTCTGCCATAGGATAACATTGGTGATTTTATGTGAAAAATGTTCCAAGTGTCAACTTTTAAAATACAATAATAATCCTTAAAAATCACTACTGTAACCAGAACGCTTTTACTCAACTGTTTACAGGAGATGTCCAAGGACTGAATCTAGGATCCAGTCCTGTGGTTAGAAAAGTAATCCATAAAGTAACTAATTGCATTTGACTAGAAATTCACATTGAGCTCAATGTTGCTGTTTTTGAAATTTTGTTGCCCATTGCAACAACTGTAACTACTGTACTTAAAAGTCTATTACCTATTTGCAAAGTATTTAAACTAAAGTAATTCATTCTGAGAAAGTATATTTTGTATTGTAATGTATAATGTAATTTTAAAAAATAAAATATCTAGAAAATAAACAGTTAAAAAAATTCAGTAAATCAGTATCAAAAAAATCAGTATAACAATTAATACATTAAAAATTGTTATTTACAAAACCTTTGAAATTCACAGAAAAAACCATAGGTTTCAGGCCTGATATAGTTAGGAATTAGGGGTGTTATAGTTAGCTGGACATTTCACTCGAACAAAACCATTGAAATTCCTCCGATATAGTTAGTTGTACTAACTACATCTCGCACGCCCGCCCGCAATCCACTATATGTATATATATATATATATATATATAACATCAATACTTTGTAAAGGTATATTTTTGACATCGATATTTTTCCCCCAATATTTTTGTTCTTACCTGTTCAGGTATATGGAGTCGATATTTCTGCATTCTATATTTTCACCTCAATATTTTTTACATCTATATTTTTGAGGTAGATATTCTGTCAGTGAACAAGGAGACTGCTTCAAACAATAATTTACAGAAAATTCAAACACGGTATCCACCAGAATGCTGAAATAGGACGCCTTTAAAGGAGTGCTGAGGTCACACTGTCAGATCTTAGCAAGGCGGGGGACACAGACCCCGCCCTCACCTTACAGCTAGCGGATGCTAAGGTAGCTCACCCTGTCCCACTAGAAAGCCTGAGTCGCCACAATTTCTCTGCCTATGTGGCAAGATTGCTCTAAAAGGGGAATCGACCCAGCCAGCTGCTGGCATGGCTCCCTTGACAGGACATAGAACCTCACCCCATTACCGAAATTATATCGGAACAGGGCGTTGTACTCCATTCACAAGAAGGCATCCTGCAGGCCTTCCATGACCATTACTCGATGTTGTATAGTGCACCAACGGACTCCAGTGTGGCTCGCCCCGATGGCTTTCTGTCTGGCGTTGTACTCCCCGAGTCCCCTCCTCCATGAAGGCGGCTTTGGATGCAGCCATTACATCCGCAGACTGAAGCAAGCGATGAGAGACCTGGCCCTCAGTAAATCCCCCAGGCTGGATAGGCTGCTAATGGAGTATTATCACACATTCTCAGCCCTCCTGTCACCCAATCTGGCTGCCATGTTTGGAGCGGCAGTAGGGGGGCTACCCCCCTCAATCCCTGTGGGAGTCCCTCCTGGTTTCCATCCTTAAGCCCAATAAAGACCCCACTCGACTTGCCTCATACAGGCCTATTGCCCTACATGGAGCCGACTACAAGATCGTGGGCAAAGTGCTAGCCACCTGGTACACCCAGATCCTTCCTAGACTGGTGTGCTTGGATAAGAACAGGTTCGTCCCGGGTCGTAGCATTTTGCAAAATCTTCGTCACCTCTTTCATACAAGACCAGGTGCATGGGAAATTCCCCCAGGCGGCATCGCTTATTCTAGATTTAGAGAAGGCGTTTGATATCCTATTCTGGCGCTAACTATTTGCTGTACTGGCGCACCTGATAATAGGGCCTAGGCTTCTTAGCTACACAAAACTGTTGTACTCCAGTCCAGTTTCCCATGTACGCCTGGGCCGCCTCATCTCCTCCCTGTTCTCGGTCCATCGAGGGACGTGGCAGGGGTGTCCGCTATCCCCCTATTGTTCGCGCTTGTCATAAAGCCGCTCGCCATACGGTGGGAAGGCTAGAATTGAGGCATCCCGCTAGCAGACAGGAATCAATCATCATCTCTATATGCCAAAAATCTGGTCCTCTATGTGCGAGATATCGCAACTGATCTCATATCAATTCGGGACACCGTCACAGGGTTTGTCTCTCTGGCAGGGCTCTGATCACGTTTGAGGCTAGGTCCATGTACTGTATCCCTGTACATTTACTCACATGACGCCCTATAACACTCATTTGAGGAGACACCCGCAGGGAGTATGAACTCGTATTAACTGTATCACCTATGTCTATGTTATGCTTCATAATGGAACCTGTGCTGTATGATGTGGTCAGATTGTTCAAAATGTTTAAAGCAAATAAAAATAATTAATCAAAAATAAAAATAATAATTAACACACCATGCCAACTCAATTTGCATCCAGCCATATGGAAATCATTCTTGACTTTGCTCCAATGGGAACAGTCCAGCCCAAACTGCTAGGCCAGGTCCTCCCCGGCACACTGTACTTTGCAATGACAGGGCGGGAGCCTCGCGGCTCCCGCCCTCATTGCAAACTGCTTTGCTTCATTGAATCGAGAGCAGGGAAACCTGCTCTCGATTCAATGAAGCAAAGCTGATTGCTTTTCCACATGGGGAGCAGCATGTTAGCTGCTCCCCATGTGGAAAAGCAATGCCGGCTCCCGCAGGACGCGGGGAGCCGGCTGGGACCGTGGGCGGATTGGGGACCCCCCCACTGCCTCCAACGGAGGCCAGGCACCGGGGGATGGGGTCCCCGGGGCCATAAGTGCCCAGGGAGGGGTGGCACGCGGCCCCCCTCCACCATTAAAAAAAAAAAAAAAAAATGGCCGGCCCCGGAGAATGGGGTTCCCGGGGCCTTAAAGTGGCCAGAGGAGGGGGGCTACTTAGCCCCCCACCATAAATAATACATTTTTTTTTAAAAAAGGGCAATGCCCCGGAGATGGGGTCCCCGGGGCAAATTAAGGCCTCGGGAGGAGGGCCACGCGGCCCCCATCCGGATTTTATTTTTTTTATAAATAAAAATTGGGGGCAAGCCCTGGGGGATGGGGTCCTCAGGGCCAAACAAAATAGAAAAAGAAGGGGGGCTACACAGCTCCCCTTCAAAAAAAGAAGAAAAAAAAAGACGGGATCGGGCCGGAGGCCACGCCCCCTCCTTTCACCACTCTGCAAACACGCCCCCTGGCGCGTTTGCAGAGGGGGAACTAATTCCCCTTGAATACTGGGGGTCCCTGGGGGCCAACTAGCCCACCAGGAACCACCAGTATGCGCCAGGGGCCTGTGTTGCAGAGAAGTGTAATGAGGCCATGCCCCTTTTTACACCTCTCTGCAACCTAGCTCCGTGGCGCTTACTGGAGGTACCTGGTGGCCTAGTTGGCCGCCAGGGGACCTCAGGATTCAAGGGGACTTAATCCCCCAACTTAAAACGCGCCATGGGGTGTGTTTGCAGTGGTGAAGGTAGGGGGCGGGGCCTGAGGTGATACTGTGCAAACACGCCCTGTGGCGCGTTTTAAGTTGGGGAATTCATCCCTCTTCAATCCAGAGGTCCCCTAGGGGACAACTAGCCCACCAGGTACCTCCAGTAAGCGCCACGGAGCTGCGTTGCAGAGTGTTGTAAAAAGGGGCGTGGCCTCTGAACGCCTCTCTGCAACGCAGCTCCCTGGCACATAGTGGAGGTACCTGGTGGGCTAGTTGGCCCCCAGGGGACCGCAGGATTGAAGAGGAATTAATTCCCCAACTTAAAACGCACCAGAGGGCGTGTTTGCACACATCACCTAAGGCCCCGCCCCCTTCCTTCACCATTGTACAAATATTCCTCTAAAATTAGCCAAACTACGAATTCCGATTTACTCACCTGTTATCAGCAGAGAACCCAGTGCTGCATCTTTTAGAGCAGTACTGACCCTGAAAAGTAATTCTTAGCGTACTTACCAGTAATTTGTATTTCCCTCCATAGGAATCCATTGTGTGGTTTTCACCAGAAAAGTTTCTAAGTGTTCAATTTTGAAACGTACAAATATTCTTCTAAAATCAGCCGAACTACGAATTCCGATTTACTCACCTGTTATCAGGAGAGAACCCAGGGCTGCATCTTTTAGCCCAGCAATGACCCTGAAAAGTAATTCTAAGTGTACTTACCAGTAACTTGTATTTCCTTCCATAGGAATCCAGTGTGTGGTTTTCACCAGAAAAGTTTCTAAGTGTTCATTTTTGAAACGTACAAATATTCCTCTAAAATCAGCCGAACTACGAATTCCGATTTATTCACCTGTTATCAGGAGAGAACCCAGGGCTGCATCTTTTAGCCCAGCACTGACCCTGAAAAGTAATTCTAAGTGTACTTACCAGTAACTTGTATTTCCTTCCACAGGAATCCAGTGTGTAGTTTTCAGCAGAAAAGTTTCTGTCTATTTTCACAAACTAAAAATATTCCTAAAAAATCGTCTGTATGACTTAAACACATTCTTTCAACTGTTTACATGAGAGTGGCCAGTGCTGGATCCAGGATCCACCACTGGGTAAGAAAAATTAACTATAACACTACTTACCTGCTAAGTGAATTTTCTGCCATAGGATAACATTGGTGATTTTATGTGAAAAATGTTCCAAGTGTCAACTTTTAAAATGCAATAATAATCCTTAAAAATCACTACTGTAACCAAAATGCTTTTACTCAACTGTTTACAGGAGATGTCCAAGGACTGAATCTAGGATCCAGTCCTGTGGTTCGAAAAGTAATCCATAAAGTAACTAATTGCATTTGACTAGAAATTCACATTGAGCTCAATATTGCTTTGTGTTTGAAATTTTGTTGCCCATTGCAACAACTGTAACTACTGTACTTAAAAGTCTATTGCCTATTTGCAAAGTATTTAAACTAAAGTAATTCATTCTGAGAATGTATATTTTGTATTGTAATGTATAATGTAATTAAAAAAATAAAATATCTAAAAATAAACAGTTTAAAAAATGTAGTAAATCAGTATCAAAAAAATCAGTATAACAATTAATACATTAAAAATTGTCATTTACAAAACCTTTGAAATTCACTGAGAAACCATAGGTTTCAGGCCTGATATAGTTAGGAATTAGCATTTAAAAAACCTTTGAAATTCACTGAAAGAACCATTGGTTTCAGGCCTGGTATAGTTAGGAATTAGCATTTAAAAAACCTTTGAAATTCACAGAAAAAAACATAGGTTTCAGGCCTGATATAGTTAGGAATTAGCATTTTAAAAACCTTAGAAATTCACTGAAAAAACAATAGGTTATAGTTAGCTGGACATTTCACTCGAACAAAACCATTGAAATTCCTCTGATATAGTTAGTTGTACTAACTACATCTCGCACGCCCGCAATCCACTATATGTATATATATATATATATATATATATATATATATATATATATAACATCAATACTTTGTACAAGTATATTTTTGACATCGATATTTTTTACCCAATATTTTTGTTGTTACCTGCTCAGGTGTATGGAGTCGATATTTCTGCATTCTATATTTTCACCTCAATATTTTTTACATCTATATTTTTGAGGTCGATATTCTGTCAGTGAATAAGGAGACTGCATCAAACAATAATTTACAGAAAATTCAAACACGGTATCCACCAGAATGCTGAAATAGGACGCCTTTTAAGGAGTGCTGAGGTCACTGTCAGATCTTAGCAAGGCGGCGGACACAGACCCCGCCCTCACCTTACAGCTAGCGGATGCTAGGGTAGCTCACCCTGTCCTACAAGAAAGCCTGAGTCGCCACAATTTCTCTGCCTATGTGGCAAGATTGCTCTAGGAGGGGAATCGACCCAGCCAGCTGCTGGCATGGCTCGCTTGACAGGACATAGAACCTCACCCCATTACCGAAATTATATCGGAACAGGGCGTTGTACTCCATTCACAAGAAGGCATCATGCAGGCCTTCCATGACTATTACTCGGTGTTGTATAGTGCACCACCAGACTCCAGTGTGGCTCGCCCCGATGGCTTTCTGTCTCACGTTGTACTCCCCGAGTCCCCTCTTCCATGAAGGCGGCTTTGGATGCAGCCATTACATCCGCAGACTGAAGCAAGCGATGAGTGACCTGGCCCGCAGTAAATCTCCCGGCCTGGATAGGCTGCTACTGGAGTATTATCACACATTCTCAGCCCTCCTGTCACCCAATCCGGCTGCCATGTTTGGAGCGGCAGTAGGGGGGCTACCCCCTCAATCCCTGTGGGAGTCCCTCCTGGTTTCCATCCTTAAGCCCAATAAAGACCCCACTCGACTTGCCTCGTACAGGCCCATTTTCCTACATGGAGCCGACTACAAGATCCTGGGCAAAGTGCTAGCCACCTGGTACACCCAGATCCTTCCTAGACTGGTGTGCTTGGATAAGAACAGGTTCGTCCCGGGTCGTAGCATTTTGCAGAATCTTCGGCACCTCTTTCATACAAGACCAGGTGCATGGGAAATTCCCCCAGGCGGCATCGCTTATTCTAGATTTAGAGAAGGCGTTTGATACCCTATTCTGGCGCTATCTATTTGCTGTCCTGGCGCACCTGATAATAGGGCCCAGGCTTCTTGCCTACACAAAACTGTTGTACTCCAGTCCAGTTTCCCATGTACACCTGGGCCGCCTCATCTCCTCCCTGTTCTCGGTCCATCGAGGGACGTGGCAGGGGTGTCCGCTATCCCCCTATTGTTCGCGCTTGTCATAAAGCCGCTCGCCATGCGTGGGGAAGGCTAGAATTGGGGCATCCCGCTAGCAGACAGGAATCAATCATCATCTCTATATGCCAACAATCTGGTCCTCTATGTGCGAGATATCGCAACTGATCTCATGCCAATTCGGGACACCGTCACAGGGTTTGCCTCTCTGGCAGGGCCCTGATCACGTTTGAGGCTAGGTCCATGTACTGTATCCCTGTACATTTACTCACATGACACCCTATAACACTCATTTGAGGAGACACCTGCAGGGAGTATGAACTCGTATTAATTGTATCACCTATGTCTATGTTATGCTTCATAATGGAACCTGTGCTGTATGATGTGGTCAGATTGTTCAAAATGTTTAAAGCAAATAAAAATAATTAATACAAAATAAAAATAATAATTAACACACCATGCCAACTCAATTTGCATCCAGCCATATGGAAATCATTCTTGACTTTGCTCCAATGGGAACAGTCCAGCCCAAACTGCTAGGCCAGGTCCTCCCTGAGCCGGAACACAAGCAACCCAGGACCGTTTTTTCCCTTATTAGGGCTCACCAGCGAGGTTTAGCGAGGTTTAGCTTGGTTCCAGTGGCACAGTTACATTTAGGGCTTCAAAAACCAGGTGATTGATGCAATGCTTGAATTCGTCTCAACCACTGCCAATCATCCATCGTTTTACACCTCCCATGCCTCCTCGGTTTAAAAAACACGAGTTTTACAATGTTCTAGGCAGTCTCAAGTACTATGTTCATGGCATTTAGTAATATTTCACCACTAATGCTTAGCTGTTCATTTATCTTGCCCCTTGTGTAAACTTCGGTTCAATAGCCATGAGTGACCTCAGCTTCTGGTCAATATTTGTGTCAAAGTTGTCACTACACTAGTCAATCTAATCCATTCCATGCCCAACCTTACACTGACCTATTTCTGCCTATGTCCAAAATAGTAATCGAGGTGCTTTCGGTGTGCCTTCCAGGAGCTCACGAGCACTGTCAGAAGCCTTCAAGAACCAAGATGCTTCCCGAAACTACAGGGGAACAAGTATATGTTCCCCAGGTCTTCACAATTTTCATAAAGAAGCACCAGTTGTGGCTCTCGACATATTACTTATATTCATGATGGCTGCTGCAATATTTCCTGGTCTCCATACCTCATCATTCTGACAACATTTTGAAAATGATGTGGTAACTTCTCTGAATGCGAACCTGGATTTTGTCAAGAACAAACAGATGTAAACAAACATATAGGGAAGGCCAGCCCCAACCACTGGGATGTGTAAGGATGCACAAGGGGTTAGGCAAATGAACAGGCCTAAGGGAAAGGATAGAGCCCAGTACTGCCATGATGATTGAGGAGGCAAGGGAAAGGGAGCAGCATAAACACCACGGGGCAGATTTATGAGCCCCTTGCGCCACTTTTGCGTCACTTTTCCCATGTTAAAAGTGACGCAAAAGTGGCGCAAGGGGCTCATAAATCTGCCCCTACATTCTTTGTTCAAAACCATGCTTGGAAACCACACTGACAGTGAAGTGGAAGCATTTATTTTTAATTGATGGGTTGCTCATTGGCACCATTGTTCCAGATGTTTTTGGAACGGTGGTGGGGTTCACCGTGCGCATCAGTGATGGATTAAAGGTTTGTGGGATGTAGGGTTTCCATTCATTGCAAAAGCCTCTAGAGTAACCCATGATTTATAACACCATAGTCACAACAACCATGGATTCACTGTAGATCGCACATTCAATGTATCTTTAAAAAAAATATGAAGGTAATAGAGGTGAAAACATTTCAAGAGTGTCTTTGTTTTCCAGTGAGAGGTGCAAGAGGGGTGAATGTCCTCATCCATGAAAACATACTTTTCTCTTTTCCTCCAGCAGGCTTCATCTATGGCTTGATCTAACACGTTTTCGAGAAATGTAAATCCATACATGCTTTGAAGTGGTCAGTACAGTCCTATTTATAGAGGAAGGGATAGGTTGGAGTAAGGATTAATTACTGACCATATTATTCATCACTATTGACAACGTCTATCAAACAAAAACTCTCCACATTTAGAAAAATGACCTATTTACTCAAATCAAGACAATTGCAATTAAATGTGAAGGGAGAGAACCAAGATCTCAGAATTAATAAAACCGCTGGAAAGATTTCAACATGTTATATTCAGACAGTTGTTCCATAGGAAAGGAGACAAGACTGGGAAGTTGTTAAACGTAAAAACCCACCCACACGTAAAAACCCACTCGCTTGTCACCTCCAATAGAAACAGTTAAGAGTACATCGAGGAAACACTGGAAGGCATAAATTAGGTATAATTCCTTGATCAGTCTCTACATTTCTTTTTATATTATCAGAATATACCGTGGTTGGTATTCTGAAAGATTTTAATATCCCCTAGACCTAATTTCTTTGTCTGCTCAAAAATGAATTTCAAGTTTTTTTTACTTGTATTTGGCAACACCACATTTCATTCTGTACTTAAATATTTGGTCAAGTGTTGGTTTTTTGTGATCGTCTCTTGCTCCAATCATTTCATGTTCTTTTCTGTTTGTAATTGACTGGTTAGACCATCCTGTGAGCCTGTTTGACTTTTGTGGCAATGTTTCCTACAGTACTGTCAATTCTAAGCCCTAGTCAAACTCATTATTTCAAACAACTTTGTTTTCCTCGGCTCCCTAATTAAATCCTTTGGCCAGGTTGATGAGTTATTTGCTTTTTTTCAGACACTGTTAATTTTATCAAGAGGAATATTTCTTTCTCGAATAAATTAGGAAACAAATGAAAACATGCTTCCTGGCACTCTCGGGTACTTAATACCATCAAATCCCAATTAAAAAAAGAACATAAATTCTCAACCAAAATCTATTAATTAGTCAGATTACTAGGGTAGCTAATGAGCCCTGAGCCCTTTTTAAACTAGATTGTCTTTGTGTGGTACCGAGCCGCTATCACAAATTATTACTTTCGCAGAGATGCACCTAACATCAACTTAGTTTCTCCACAATTCCTCCCCTTTAATCAGAACAAATTAATTTCCTTTGATGAGGCTCCTCTATCTTACTTCTACTCTCTAGTGCCAGTCTTTAAATTCAAAACATTTTAAAACTAATCCTCTCTAACCATTTTTAGGGCTTTCCCCATACTGCAGTGCAGTACTTCGTACTGCTTTGCGACTGTATCCCTATATTGTAGTATTTATCCCAATTATTTGAAGGTGGGATACATTTCTTTTTAATCTGATCATTTGTTTGTACTGAGCAACCTTTGGCCAATTACATGTTTATCCTTACTGAGGCAGTATCATTGGCAAAGCTGTTGAATTACAGTCACTGATCATTCATATCTTTTGAGGCTGAAGCAATACACATCAACCCATCAATAAAACTGTGCTTCTATAGCGGGACATATCACCCGTGAGGATATCCAGGTACTTGGCTAAGAGTCTCAGTCGAAGAGCCAGGTCCTGAGTCCCTTCCTGAAGTCTGCCAATGAGGGTGATGTTCGAAGGATGACGGGAAGGGTGTTCCAGGACTTAGCAGAAAGGTGGGAGAAGGATTGTCCCCTGGTGCAGCAGATGCCCGGTGTCTGTGTGAGGGTGAAGTAAGTGGAGCAGAGGTTTCTGGGTGGCTGGTGGAAGTTTAGGCGGTGGTTCATGTTTGCTGGTACTTAGTCAAGAAGGGTTTTGTAGGTGTGGGTCAGAAGCTTGAAATTGCATCTCTTCTAGATGGGGAGCCAGTGGCAGTCTCTCAGGTGCTGCGAGATGTGGATCTTTTTGGGCAAGTTGAGGATCAGGCTGGCTGCTGTGTTCTGGATCATCTGGAGGCTTTTAATGAGTTTGCCGGTGGTGCCTGCATAGAGTGCATTACCGTAGTCCAGACTGCTGGTGATATGGGCCTGCGTCACTGTTTTTCTGGTGCTGGTGGGTAGCCATTTGATAATTCTGCAGAGCATGTGGTAGAAGGCTGAGGAGACAGCGTAGACCTGTCGCTTCATGGAGAGTTCACTGTCTGGGATGATGCCTAGGTTCTGCGCGTGATCTTTTGGAGTGGAGTTGGGTCTGAGTTCCGATGGCTACCAGGAGTCGTTCCAGAGGGAGGTGTGTCTGCTGAAGATCAGTACTTCGGTTTTGTCCATGTTGAGTTTCAGGCAGTTGTCTTTCATCCAGGCGGAGACGTTCTTCATGCAGTTGTGAAAGTTCGTTTTTGTCGATGTGAAATCCGCAGGGAGTGAGAGGCCGAGCTGTGTGTTGTTGGCAAAGGAGATGATGTTGATGTCGTGGGCTCTGATGATGTCTGCTAGCGGCGTCATGTAGATATTGAAGAGGGTGGGACTGATGGACGAGCCTTGCGGGACGCCCCAGATGGTGTGCTTTTGCTGTGAGGTGAAGGGAGGGAGATGCATCGTCTGTGTGCGCCCTGAGAGGAAGGAATCCAACCATCCAAGAGCGGCGTCTGTAATTCAGCTCTAATGCAGTCGGTAGATAAGTGTGTGTTGGGAGATGGTGTTGAAGGTAGCAGAGAGATCGAGAAGGATCAGAGAGGCTGATTGCCCTCTGTCAGGTAGGGTGCGGACGTCATCTGTCGTGGTGATCAGGACTGTTTTGGTGCTTTGGTTGGCACTGAATCCTGATTGGGAGGGGTCTAGAAGGTTGTTTCTCTCCGGGTGTTCAGGGAGGTGGAGGTTGATGGACTTCTCCAGGACTTTGGCAGGAAACCGGAGCAGAAAAGTGGGGCGATAGTTCTGGAGGTTGTTGGGACTGCAGAGGGTCTGAGAGGGGTTGGATTTCTAAGTGTTTCCAGGCATTGGGGAAGGTGGCTGTGGTGATGGATGTAGGAGAGTAGGATCTGTTTCACATGGGTACCCCCACCTGTTGCTGGTGTTTCACTGTTTTTCGACCTTAGTCTGGCTGTGGTCCTGCTAATCAGGACTACAGCCTAGCTGCTTCCTCTCTAAAATGGTTTCCATGTACATTAGGTACATATCTAATTGGATTCTGGAGTGCCTTATAAGCCCCTAGTATATGATATACTATGTACCTAGGACATAGGTACCTCAGAGGCCTACCAGGGGCTGAAGTATGTATTATGCCACCCCTGGGAAGCACTCCAAAATGGCACCACAGGTCTGCTACTGCAGCCTGGGTAAGGGTGTGCTTGCACCCCTTACGGTGGTATAGGCTACCTATATCCACATATATATACAGACACATATAAACCTATAAGTCACTCCTATGGCAGCCCTTGACAATCCTGAAGGCAGAGTGCTTGGTTTTGTGTGAGAGGGTGCCCAAGCATGAGCTGAGCCCCTCTGCAGCTTTTGGAAATGCTTCCTTATGGCTGTTCTGTGATACAGCCATACCATATACTCTTAAGTGCATTATAACCTTGCGGTAAATGCTAACTTTGGAATGGCTGCATCAAAACATGTCGTGTTTTTTGTGTCAAACGCTTTGGAATACTACCCCCCCCACGCCAGAACTGGCGGGGGGGTAGCATTCCACCCTTCTAGAGGGAGAGACATGTTCACACTGGTCAAACCCGGTAGGACTTTCCTGAGCCCTGGCATCACAAAATGGATGCCTTTGCCACAGACACGGGTCTGGCCTCCTGCTGCTGACCGAAACTCCGGCAGGGGAGGCCTGGACAATAGGTTTCCTGTCGCAGGGAGGTGTAACCACCTCCCCAGACAGGCAGATATGTATTGGGACTGGGCGGGAGCACTCTCTGGTGCTTTGAAGTCCTGCACTGGGGGTACACTTGGTGTCCCTGTGCATAGTCCAGTTCAAACCGGTTGCAGGGGCTACCTGCCCCTGCTCTGGCGTGAAACTGGACAAAGGAAATGGGTGTAACCACCCCTCTTTCCAAACCCACCCATAGGTGGGGCCTTAGAGTTAGTCCATCCCCTAAACTTAGTATAAGTATAGGAATCCAGTCCCTAGGACTTTAGATTTCCCTTGACGAAACTCTGAAACATATATTCTCGACCTTCGACTTTCTATCACGACTAGAAGATGGAAGAAATCTCCCTTGGGGTCAAGGAGCAACTCCTGTTTCGCAGGCACCAAAGAAGCAACTGACCAGTCTGCATCGCTGAAGCTCCCGCCAGACGCCGAAGTCTTTGCATCACCAGAGGTGGATTTCCAGACTTCCCCAAGGCTACCCTGAGTCGACAGCAAAGCTGAGGCCCGTGGCTATCGTGGGTGATGTGGAACCGTGACCTCTGGACACCGTAAACTTTTGCAGCAACACTATCTTCCTGGTCCTCCTTGAAGTTGTGCTTTGGGCTCCGAGTAGCCTTGAGCATTTCCTGCACCAAAGATTGTTGGCCTCCACTCCACGAGTGACCCGTGGGCCAGCTTCAAGTGCGACCGCTCAAGGCTCCTTCGCGATCACTAGCCCGTTGGCTAGCAGGTCCCCACGAAGGCAACTCCTCTTCTACTTGGGCTTTCCTGGTTGCTCCAGACGTGTCCTGACTTACCCTTGCTGGGTGAGTCCCTTAGACCTTGCTGGTCTGCACCGCAGTAATTTCTCTGAATTCCAGTGACTTGCCATTGCCAAGGCTTGTTGGGTCCATTCTGGTCGCCGACACTGCAGCACTCAACAGACTTTGTGGGACAGCTCGAATCCAGCTCGTGGACTTCGTCGACGCCTCCTGAACCTCGTGGCTGAAGAGTCAAGACACCCATCAACTCACCTGAAGCACCCGACATCTGTGGGCATTGGTCCATCCTGCCCTTGGTCACTGGCTAGTGACCCAGACTCTGTCCCCTCTGCTTTCAGGTTCCTTCCATCCTAGATTCAGGCTTCAATCTCTTCGGGCACTACTCTTCACGGCAGCAGCAGTTCTTTGCAGGCTTCCATTGAAATCGACGACGCGACCCGACACCAAAAGACACCTATGCACCCGGCTTCCCTGGGTGAGGTAACTCGAGTACTCCGGTGCTCCCGTGGGTGCTGGCCCTAGAACTTCTTAAGTCCAAAAGGGTTTGGTCCTGACTCGATTCTAAGTGTCCCTAATCTTTAAATTTCCAACCGGGACATTTTACAATGTTCTAGGCAGTCTCAAGTACTATGTTCATGGCATTTAGTAATATTTCACCACTAATGCTTAGCTGTTCATTTATCTTGCCCCTTGTGTAAACTTCGGTTCAATAGCCATGAGTGACCTCAGCTTCTGGTCAATATTTGTGTCAAAGTTGTCACTACACTAGTCAATCTAATCCATTACATGCCCAACCTTACACTGACCTATTTCTGCCTATGTCCAAAATAGTAATCGAGGTGCTTTCGGTGTGCCTTCCAGGAGCTCACGAGCACTGTCAGAAGCCTTCAAGAACCAAGATGCTTCCCGAAACTACAGGGGAACAAGTATATGTTCCCCAGGTCTTCACAATTTTCATAAAGAAGCACCAGTTGTGGCTCTCGACATATTACTTATATTCATGATGGCTGCTGCAATATTTCCTGGTCTCCATACCTCATCATTCTGACAACATTTTGAAAATGATGTGGTAACTTCTCTGAATGCGAACCTGGATTTTGTCAAGAACAAACAGATGTAAACAAACATATAGGGAAGGCCAGCCCCAACCACTGGGATGTGTAAGGATGCACAAGGGGTTAGGCAAATGAACAGGCCTAAGGGAAAGGATAGAGCCCAGTACTGCCATGATGATTGAGGAGGCAAGGGAAAGGGAGCAGCATAAACACCACGGGGCAGATTTATGAGCTCCTTGCGCCACTTTTGCGTCACTTTTCCCATGTTAAAAGTGACGCAAAAGTGGCGCAAGGGGCTCATAAATCTGCCCCTACATTCTTTGTTCAAAACCATGCTTGGAAACCACACTGACAGTGAAGTGGAAGCATTTATTTTTAATTGATGGGTTGCTCATTGGCACCATTGTTCCAGATGTTTTTGGAACGGTGGTGGGGTTCACCGTGCGCATCAGTGATGGATTAAAGGTTTGTGGGATGTAGGGTTTCCATTCATTGCAAAAGCCTCTAGAGTAACCCATGATTTATAACACCATAGTCACAACAACCATGGATTCACTGTAGATCGCACATTCAATGTATCTTTAAAAAAAATATGAAGGTAACAGAGGTGAAAACATTTCAAGAGTGTCTTTGTTTTCCAGTGAGAGGTGCAAGAGGGGTGAATGTCCTCATCCATGAAAACATACTTTTCTCTTTTCCTCCAGCAGGCTTCATCTATGGCTTGATCTAACACGTTTTCGAGAAATGTAAATCCATACATGCTTTGAAGTGGTCAGTACAGTCCTATTTATAGAGGAAGGGATAGGTTGGAGTAAGGATTAATTACTGACCATATTATTCATCACTATTGACAACGTCTATCAAACAAAAACTCTCCACATTTAGAAAAATGACCTATTTACTCAAATCAAGACAATTGCAATTAAATGTGAAGGGAGAGAACCAAGATCTCAGAATTAATAAAACCGCTGGAAAGATTTCAACATGTTATATTCAGACAGTTGTTCCATAGGAAAGGAGACAAGACTGGGAAGTTGTTAAACGTAAAAACCCACCCACACGTAAAAACCCACTCGCTTGTCACCTCCAATAGAAACAGTTAAGAGTACATCGAGGAAACACTGGAAGGCATAAATTAGGTATAATTCCTTGATCAGTCTCTACATTTTTTTTTATATTATCAGAATATACCGTGGTTGGTATTCTGAAAGATTTTAATATCCCCTAGACCTAATTTCTTTGTCTGCTCAAAAATGAATTTCAAGTTTTTTTTACTTGTATTTGGCAACACCACATTTCATTCTGTACTTAAATATTTGGTCAAGTGTTGGTTTTTTGTGATCGTCTCTTGCTCCAATCATTTCATGTTCTTTTCTGTTTGTAATTGACTGGTTAGACCATCCTGTGAGCCTGTTTGACTTTTGTGGCAATGTTTCCTACAGTACTGTCAATTCTAAGCCCTAGTCAAACTCATTATTTCAAACAACTTTGTTTTCCTCGGCTCCCTAATTAAATCCTTTGGCCAGGTTGATGAGTTATTTGCTTTTTTTCAGACACTGTTAATTTTATCAAGAGGAATATTTCTTTCTCGAATAAATTAGGAAACAAATGAAAACATGCTTCCTGGCACTCTCGGGTACTTAATACCATCAAATCCCAATTAAAAAAAGAACATAAATTCTCAACCAAAATCTATTAATTAGTCAGATTACTAGGGTAGCTAATGAGCCCTGAGCCCTTTTTAAACTAGATTGTCTTTGTGTGGTACCGAGCCGCTATCACAAATTATTACTTTCGCAGAGATGCACCTAACATCAACTTAGTTTCTCCACAATTCCTCCCCTTTAATCAGAACAAATTAATTTCCTTTGATGAGGCTCCTCTATCTTACTTCTACTCTCTAGTGCCAGTCTTTAAATTCAAAACATTTTAAAACTAATCCTCTCTAACCATTTTTAGGGCTTTCCCCATACTGCAGTGCAGTACTTCGTACTGCTTTGCGACTGTATCCCTATATTGTAGTATTTATCCCAATTATTTGAAGGTGGGATACATTTCTTTTTAATCTGATCATTTGTTTGTACTGAGCAACCTTTGGCCAATTACATGTTTATCCTTACTGAGGCAGTATCATTGGCAAAGCTGTTGAATTACAGTCACTGATCATTCATATCTTTTGAGGCTGAAGCAATACACATCAACCCATCAATAAAACTGTGCTTCTATAGCGGGACATATCACCCGTGAGGATATCCAGGTACTTGGCTAAGAGTCTCAGTCGAAGAGCCAGGTCCTGAGTCCCTTCCTGAAGTCTGCCAATGAGGGTGATGTTCGAAGGATGACGGGAAGGGTGTTCCAGGACTTAGCAGAAAGGTGGGAGAAGGATTGTCCCCTGGTGCAGCAGATGCCCGGTGTCTGTGTGAGGGTGAAGTAAGTGGAGCAGAGGTTTCTGGGTGGCTGGTGGAAGTTTAGGCGGTGGTTCATGTTTGCTGGTACTTAGTCAAGAAGGGTTTTGTAGGTGTGGGTCAGAAGCTTGAAATTGCATCTCTTCTAGATGGGGAGCCAGTGGCAGTCTCTCAGGTGCTGCGAGATGTGGATCTTTTTGGGCAAGTTGAGGATCAGGCTGGCTGCTGTGTTCTGGATCATCTGGAGGCTTTTAATGAGTTTGCCGGTGGTGCCTGCATAGAGTGCATTACCGTAGTCCAGACTGCTGGTGATATGGGCCTGCGTCACTGTTTTTCTGGTGCTGGTGGGTAGCCATTTGATAATTCTGCAGAGCATGTGGTAGAAGGCTGAGGAGACAGCGTAGACCTGTCGCTTCATGGAGAGTTCACTGTCTGGGATGATGCCTAGGTTCTGCGCGTGATCTTTTGGAGTGGAGTTGGGTCTGAGTTCCGATGGCTACCAGGAGTCGTTCCAGAGGGAGGTGTGTCTGCTGAAGATCAGTACTTCGGTTTTGTCCATGTTGAGTTTCAGGCAGTTGTCTTTCATCCAGGCGGAGACGTTCTTCATGCAGTTGTGAAAGTTCGTTTTTGTCGATGTGAAATCCGCAGGGAGTGAGAGGCCGAGCTGTGTGTTGTTGGCAAAGGAGATGATGTTGATGTCGTGGGCTCTGATGATGTCTGCTAGCGGCGTCATGTAGATATTGAAGAGGGTGGGACTGATGGACGAGCCTTGCGGGACGCCCCAGATGGTGTGCTTTTGCTGTGAGGTGAAGGGAGGGAGATGCATCGTCTGTGTGCGCCCTGAGAGGAAGGAATCCAACCATCCAAGAGCGGCGTCTGTAATTCAGCTCTAATGCAGTCGGTAGATAAGTGTGTGTTGGGAGATGGTGTTGAAGGTAGCAGAGAGATCGAGAAGGATCAGAGAGGCTGATTGCCCTCTGTCAGGTAGGGTGCGGACGTCATCTGTCGTGGTGATCAGGACTGTTTTGGTGCTTTGGTTGGCACTGAATCCTGATTGGGAGGGGTCTAGAAGGTTGTTTCTCTCCGGGTGTTCAGGGAGGTGGAGGTTGATGGACTTCTCCAGGACTTTGGCAGGAAACCGGAGCAGAAAAGTG
Source organism: Triturus cristatus (assembly GCF_964204655.1). Classification (NCBI taxonomy): domain Eukaryota; kingdom Metazoa; phylum Chordata; class Amphibia; order Caudata; family Salamandridae; genus Triturus; species Triturus cristatus. The sequence continues at coordinate 503,641,369 of NC_140585.1, forward strand.
GGGCGATAGTTCTGGAGGTTGTTGGGACTGCAGAGGGTCTGAGAGGGGTTGGATTTCTAAGTGTTTCCAGGCATTGGGGAAGGTGGCTGTGGTGATGGATGTAGGAGAGTAGGATCTGTTTCACATGGGTACCCCCACCTGTTGCTGGTGTTTCACTGTTTTTCGACCTTAGTCTGGCTGTGGTCCTGCTAATCAGGACTACAGCCTAGCTGCTTCCTCTCTAAAATGGTTTCCATGTACATTAGGTACATATCTAATTGGATTCTGGAGTGCCTTATAAGCCCCTAGTATATGATATACTATGTACCTAGGACATAGGTACCTCAGAGGCCTACCAGGGGCTGAAGTATGTATTATGCCACCCCTGGGAAGCACTCCAAAATGGCACCACAGGTCTGCTACTGCAGCCTGGGTAAGGGTGTGCTTGCACCCCTTACGGTGGTATAGGCTACCTATATCCACATATATATACAGACACATATAAACCTATAAGTCACTCCTATGGCAGCCCTTGACAATCCTGAAGGCAGAGTGCTTGGTTTTGTGTGAGAGGGTGCCCAAGCATGAGCTGAGCCCCTCTGCAGCTTTTGGAAATGCTTCCTTATGGCTGTTCTGTGATACAGCCATACCATATACTCTTAAGTGCATTATAACCTTGCGGTAAATGCTAACTTTGGAATGGCTGCATCAAAACATGTCGTGTTTTTTGTGTCAAACGCTTTGGAATACTACCCCCCCCACGCCAGAACTGGCGGGGGGGTAGCATTCCACCCTTCTAGAGGGAGAGACATGTTCACACTGGTCAAACCCGGTAGGACTTTCCTGAGCCCTGGCATCACAAAATGGATGCCTTTGCCACAGACACGGGTCTGGCCTCCTGCTGCTGACCGAAACTCCGGCAGGGGAGGCCTGGACAATAGGTTTCCTGTCGCAGGGAGGTGTAACCACCTCCCCAGACAGGCAGATATGTATTGGGACTGGGCGGGAGCACTCTCTGGTGCTTTGAAGTCCTGCACTGGGGGTACACTTGGTGTCCCTGTGCATAGTCCAGTTCAAACCGGTTGCAGGGGCTACCTGCCCCTGCTCTGGCGTGAAACTGGACAAAGGAAATGGGTGTAACCACCCCTCTTTCCAAACCCACCCATAGGTGGGGCCTTAGAGTTAGTCCATCCCCTAAACTTAGTATAAGTATAGGAATCCAGTCCCTAGGACTTTAGATTTCCCTTGACGAAACTCTGAAACATATATTCTCGACCTTCGACTTTCTATCACGACTAGAAGATGGAAGAAATCTCCCTTGGGGTCAAGGAGCAACTCCTGTTTCGCAGGCACCAAAGAAGCAACTGACCAGTCTGCATCGCTGAAGCTCCCGCCAGACGCCGAAGTCTTTGCATCACCAGAGGTGGATTTCCAGACTTCCCCAAGGCTACCCTGAGTCGACAGCAAAGCTGAGGCCCGTGGCTATCGTGGGTGATGTGGAACCGTGACCTCTGGACACCGTAAACTTTTGCAGCAACACTATCTTCCTGGTCCTCCTTGAAGTTGTGCTTTGGGCTCCGAGTAGCCTTGAGCATTTCCTGCACCAAAGATTGTTGGCCTCCACTCCACGAGTGACCCGTGGGCCAGCTTCAAGTGCGACCGCTCAAGGCTCCTTCGCGATCACTAGCCCGTTGGCTAGCAGGTCCCCACGAAGGCAACTCCTCTTCTACTTGGGCTTTCCTGGTTGCTCCAGACGTGTCCTGACTTACCCTTGCTGGGTGAGTCCCTTAGACCTTGCTGGTCTGCACCGCAGTAATTTCTCTGAATTCCAGTGACTTGCCATTGCCAAGGCTTGTTGGGTCCATTCTGGTCGCCGACACTGCAGCACTCAACAGACTTTGTGGGACAGCTCGAATCCAGCTCGTGGACTTCGTCGACGCCTCCTGAACCTCGTGGCTGAAGAGTCAAGACACCCATCAACTCACCTGAAGCACCCGACATCTGTGGGCATTGGTCCATCCTGCCCTTGGTCACTGGCTAGTGACCCAGACTCTGTCCCCTCTGCTTTCAGGTTCCTTCCATCCTAGATTCAGGCTTCAATCTCTTCGGGCACTACTCTTCACGGCAGCAGCAGTTCTTTGCAGGCTTCCATTGAAATCGACGACGCGACCCGACACCAAAAGACACCTATGCACCCGGCTTCCCTGGGTGAGGTAACTCGAGTACTCCGGTGCTCCCGTGGGTGCTGGCCCTAGAACTTCTTAAGTCCAAAAGGGTTTGGTCCTGACTCGATTCTAAGTGTCCCTAATCTTTAAATTTCCAACCGGGACATTGCCCATAGAAGCTAACACACTGCATACAGTTCCCGTGGGTCCCCTGTGTCACTACCTTAGGTGGTTCCTTGGGGTCCCAACGATTCTACAGGCTCTAGGCCTTGTGTCTATTCCAGTCATGGTTCTTATACCACTTTTTTGGTATATGGTTTGGTACACCCCTATGGCCCAAACGTGTATTTGTGCTATTACTGATAATTGCTAACTTGTAAACAAAGTACTTCGAACTCCAGTCTCATAAAGAGACTAGAAGGGTGTGTTTTATCCTAAATACATATATTTTGACTATATACCTGGTGTGGTTGTCCTTTCATTTGATCATTCAAGAGATTATAGACTGGTAAAACAAGCTGCTTTACATTCCTTCAAGACTTAGCCTGAAGGCTGCTCTCCATAGCTACCACTAGGATAGCTTTCAATTAAGGTTGTCTTTAACCATTCACCATAAGGGGTTGTTTGGGCTGATACAAGGTGCCCAATAGAACTAGTGGACAGCATATATCAGGCCAGCTTCTCACAATGGATGTGATGAAACTGGTGGTGAGCTGGTGACTGATCTCATCGCTTTCGAGGTTGAAGAGTCCATGGGGGCATGAGTCAGTGGGTTCTCCTGAGTGGATGGAGTGATCATTAGGGCCTTGGTGTTCGCTGTGCTGAGTTGTTCACATGTGGTGAGCGGGTGGTCTGTGGCTGTCTTCACAACAGTGGGGATGCTGAGGAGGTCAGTGGCTTGGGGATCTTAAATTCTCTATATGGTGGCTAACTTTTTGTGGAATGTCCAAGTGTACCATTGTTCGTCATTAAACATTGTGACCTCTTCATTCTTTAGACTATTAGAAGGTGTCATTAAGGACATAGGTGTCATAAAATGTTTGTCATCTGTACAGTTGCCTCTTTGTGACTGAGCCATTGTAAGACCTATTGATTGCACACAATTGCTTCCTCACTCACCAGATCTCACTGAAAGGTAGTATATGAAGTCCTAGCACACCTTGAAAGAAATGTTCTTGTCCAGTACGTACCCTTGCCCATTTGCCCACCTGCAAGCCTAATTCCATGAAGACCAATACACGTTACACAGATTTCACTAGTTGAAACATCAAGGCAGAGCCCTGAAAAGCAACTGGAATAAATCACTGCTACCATTTCTTTGAATCACTCACAGAACACACTCTGTGGTCAGCAAATGATATTGCAGGAGAGCTATAAAATAATACTTCTACACTCACATTACTGAAGCATAAAATGTAACCATGGAACCTTCTTATTGAGTTATTGCCACTCACTGATGGTACTATCAGAAAATTCTTGATGTTCTTCAAATGATCTTCCCCATCATGCCATGTTTGTAATTTAAATGTGGTTAGCCTGTGTCTCAGTGAACCTTTGCCTTTAATCACCAGACTAATGAATCGCTTCGTCTGTCTAAGAGCAAGACCTCAAACTTGTCATTTCCATCCCTATTGAAAGAAACCTTAGAAGGATCCAGATTATCATTCGAACTACTGTCCTATTTCAGGCGCAATCTGCGTGATAATGGCACTTGAAGTAGTTGTCATTCATCAATTTCCCTCAGGGTTCAGACCAATCAGGGACAGAGGTCAACATTGTTAAATATTAGAGAAGTACTACTCAATATCTAGGACCAGTACTACTTCGATCAATAAATCAATCAGGGATTTGTGGAGCGCACTACTCACCTGTGAGGGTCTCAATGCGCGGGGGGGGGGGGTTGATTGGGCCGCTCCGGTCATCTGAAAAGCCAGGTGTTGAATCTTAATCTACTTAATAGATTTTAAGTACAACTTAATATCTAGGACCAAGCATACTCTATAAACAAACACAAAACAATGAGGTATGAGGCAATTCTATCGGCACCTATTATTTAGTGGGGTCAAAGTCTGTATTGGCTTCTTAGGGTGCTAAGGATCTGAGGTTCAATACCTCTAAACCTCCAAAGGAGTCATAAACAAAACACTATGATCCAGCACACCACACAAACATTGTATATAGTACAGTGTTGTAGATTCAAACAATATCAGTCCAGTCAGCAGGTCATGTTTCGAAATTCTTTATTTAATTTTCTTTCTTTAAAATCTGCGTAGCCAACGCATTTCGTCCTTACGGACATCTTCAGGGCTACAAATAAGTATAAACATACATGAAAGCAGTAGATAATATATTTTAAACACAAACATTACCATATGTACAATTGTATTTACATACTAAAAGAATGTGATATACATTTATATACAAAAATATACAGAATATATACAAAACGAAGTTAGACAGACCAACAGCCTATTTCTTGTAGGTTTGTTGCACATATTGTAAAGAAAAATAAACAATATTTTTAATCGACCTGCTGAGTCAATGACAATCAAATATCTCATAGAGAGATAGAGAACTAATCTATGTTCGATAAGAAAGCAAACATTATTGGTTATAATCCTACTAGGTTAATGACAATCAAATATCATATGTAAAGAAGAGAGCTGATCTACATTCCTTCAAGGGTCACTGCGTTATAAATCACATGGACGGGACAGGATTTTTTCTTGTTTCTTTTAAAAAGTTTTTAAGGATTGATAAAACAAATGAGCATATGAGAATATTTATATCACGCACAATGATTTTATTGGGAATATGAAGAAAAAGTATGAAGAAAAATGTTATTCTTACCAAAAGGAAAGTATAATATGAGGGTCCAACGGGGAACGCCATCTTGTAACTGCACCAATGCGGCAATCTGTGATGCACGATTAGCATAAACCAAAACATTGCAAAAAAGGAGGGCAAATACATAGAATTTGGTACAGTACAGAGAGCCCTCATGAGTTGAAGGACTTAATCAAGAATTTTTATTAATTTCTTGATGCATCTGAGAACGTGAGTGCACCAGTGATTAGTTCAACCTAAACATAAGTATCAACCCGTAGGGCAAAATGATCGTTGGCGCCATCTTTGAATATCAATGGAGCGCTCATAATACGAGTATTCTATATAAAAGAGGGGCTGCAAAGAAATTAAACAATGATTTAATATAAATTATGATATGTTCATGAAAAAGATATTATTGAACACTCTAGTATTTAAGGTACCAGTCCTGAGGTATATGTGTCAAAACATCGCGTCCTGATAACCGCACAAACAGACAATGCAAAAATTGCATCCGAAGTGATTAGTGATCCAAAGAGCATATCCTTTCCTTTAAAAAAGAAGGGGCTACATTATGTTAAAGATTTTTTCAAAAAGTGTCACAACCTAATCAAAATCTCCTAACTTACTATATACAATATGATAAAAGCGGCACTCTAAGTCACTGAACTCCTAAGGGATATAGAATCAGTCCCAAAGGTTTCAGAATACAATGCCATATCTACTCATGAGAGATTTTAGTCAACGGATACTCCAATGTTGCATATAAATGCATCTGTATATAGTGTGATGTAAGCCAGTGTTATAGAAAGTGAAAGAGTTCATTATTAATATTTAGGCCCATATTGATGGTTCTAAGGCGACAAATCCAGCTAGCCTCAGCCTGCCTTAACATCTTTTCTCTGTCGCCACCTCTTTCTGGAGCCTTCACATGGTCAATGGCATGAAACCAAATTCCCGTCTTGTCTGGATGTGACTAAAAAATGTGTGTGGCAATCGGATACCTGTCATCTCTATTTTTTATAGCCCTTACGTGCTCTTGTATGCTTGTTTTTAAACAACGAATACTACTACCAACGTAAATCTTGCTACAATAGCATCCAATCACGTACACAGTATGTGTAGTATTACAATTTATAAAGGAGTTGATCTTATATTCCCTTTCAGTGTTATATCTAAATTTAGATTTTTTATTCAGTCCAAATGAGCAAACATTACATGAGCCACACGTGAAGAAACTAAAAGGCTTTATCGGTAGCCATGAACCACTCTGTTCTTTCTGTTCTTTAACATAGATCGGGCAGAGAATGTTTTTAATAGCCTTGCCTCTTTTGTATACTATTCTAGGCTTGGTAGAAATTGTACCCATAGGAAGCTGTGCCTTGATCAGTAAATGCCAATTATTTCGTAATATGTTATATACATGACTACTGTAGGCACTGTATTGGGTCACAAAAATTACACCCTCTTTTCCTATTTGATTCTCTGTTTTTTGCCTCTGTATCAAAGTGTTTTTCCTATCTAGCTTTCTGATTTTATTTTCAGCTGCTACAAGGCATTTTTTAGAGTATCCTGTAGCGAGAAAGTTGTTTTTTGTGATTTACAAATTGACATTAAAGGGTCTTTCTTCCCTACAGTTTCTCCTTATGCGAACCATTTCGCCATAGGGTATCGCGTCTATGGTTGCACCAGGATGCACGCTTTCAGCATGGAGCATGCTGTTGCATGCAGTTGGTTTTTTAAAAATCTCACTTTGTATTTTGTCACAGATATATAATCTAAGATCTAGGAGCTCAATCTTTTGACTTGAATGATTCATAGTCAATTTGACATTGAATCTATTCGCTCTGTCTCATACATGCCCATAAAAAGGTTTGCATAAGACGGAGTGAATGTTTTCTTACACAATGGAACCTGGTTTCTACAAAAACAAGGCACGGCGATGTGATCCAGGTTTACTCCATCGTATGCAAACCTTTTTATGGGCATGTATGAGACGGAGCATGCCTGGGGACTGGGCTCAAGGAAATGGATCAACAATGCCATTTTCTAGATACATAGATGACATTTTATTGATGTGGAATGGATGTGAAAAAGAACTGTTGGACTATCAGGATTATCTTAATACAAATAGATTCAATGTCTCATATTGTATATAGTAAGTTAGGAGATTTTGATTAGGTTGTGACCCTCTTTGAAAAAATCTTTAACATAATTTAGCCCCTTCTTTTTTAAGGGAAAGGATATGCTTTTTGGATCACTAATCACTTCAGATGCAATTTTTGCATTTTCTGTTTGTGCGGTTATCAGGACGCGATGTTTTGACACATATACCTCAGGACTGGTGCCTTAAATACTAAAGTGTTCAATAATATCATTTTAATGAACATATCATAATTTATATTAAATCATTGTTTATTCTCTTTGCAGCCCCATTTTTATATAGAATACTTGTATTATGAGCGCTCTATTGATATTCAAATATGGCGCCAACGATCGTTTTGCCCTACGGGTTGATACTTATGTTTAGGTTGAACTAATCACTGGCGCACTCACGTTCTCAGATGCATCAAGAAATGAATTAAAATTCTTGATTAAGTCCTTCAACTCATGAGGGCTCTTTGTACTGTACCAAATTCTATGTATTTGCCCTCCTTTTTTGCAATGTTTTGGTTTATGCTAATCGTGCATCACAGACTGCCGCATTGGTACCGTTACAAGATGGCGTTCCCCGTTGGACATTTTCTACCTTTTATGAGTTTACTATTGTTTTACACAATTATAAAATGGCGCCCAAGTAAGTCTCGCGTTGGTGATTGATAAATCTTCTCGTTATAAGATGGTGTTTTTTCTTTGGGCATTTCCTACTTGATACGAGCTCTTTTTTGTGTTCATTTTTTTATATATGATGCCCAAAGAATTATCGCAGCGGTAAATTCTTAAGTCTTCTTGAACATAATAAAACGTTTTTTTACCTCTGCCGTTATATGACAGTGATTACTATTGGGTTATCTTTTCTCTTTTTCTACTTGTATTATATATATTTGGAGATTATGCCTTAAAATTACTTTATTTTAGCCACTATAAGTTGGCGCTCTGTATTGGGTCCTTTTCACTATATGTAAACGGAGAGGGTATTTATCATTTAAAGATGGCGCCGAAAAAATATAAATAGGTTAACCTTGTGAACAAGTACATCGCATTATGAACTATAAACCGACTATTCCTAGTACATCATCTAGGAAACTTTAAATACTTATACAAAACTATATATTGGGGGCTTTAAATAATTTAAATAATTTTATACTTTTTAGCGAGTTGGGTTTGTATATTCTTGAATCAACCCGGTTATCTTGCTTCTTCTTTCTGAAGTATAAAAACTTTACAATATGGCGGTTCCGTTTTGCAAGCATGCAGTGCCAATTATTGCCCTGAGTAGATGCAGGTGTTGCTCGAGGCGGGCTATATAATGTGGTGCTTCGCGTTAGTCTCATTATCATATGGACTACATGATGAAGGACCGCTCCTGCAACTCTAAACTTAAAAGTAAGTGCTAGTAGGAAACTTATTCCTCTTGCCTTTTAGAAACTAGATTTCAACTGGCATTAACTTAGGCTAAACTCTAAATAGGTTTCTCTGGATAATACATTTATAACTGATTATTATAATCGTTTTATAATTTAAATTAGTAGAGTTACTGACTTGCACTATGTGCGTTTGTCACTACATGGGATTTGATATATTTACTCTTCTAATGAAAATTGCATCAGGATCTGTGGTATGCAATGTTGGTTGGAGGAGTGATGCAGGCTTTTTCTATGAAGTGATATCTCTAGATCTACAACCTGTAGTTACAAAGAAATTGCATCCCTTGTGAGCTTTGTGATCTGAATGAATGATTTATTGCATTTTATTTTACTTTGTTTCAACATTTTTTGCAGATAGATACCAATCTTAGTTCCTAAACAGGATAATCTGCACTGAGAGTATTGTACAGATCTGAGGAAATATAAAACGGTATACTCTATTTTACCTCATATGGTAATCATAAGATTATTCATGATATCTACTCGATTGACTGACTAACAGACTGAGCCTTTCTCTATTTGTAGGAGTAGGCACTGATGAATTAAAAGATCTACTCACTATAGTTTTTGATAATCAGTATAAGGGCTTAGGATTAGTGAACATATGCATATCCTAAAAATATGTTGCTTTTCCCACCGCATTTTCAGGTTGTACATAATTTGGTCTATAAAGGAGCGCTTATTACTGACTTCAGTTTTGAGGGAATATATAGAGAAGACCCTCATATTATACTTTCCTTTTGGTAAGAATAATATTTTTCTTCATACTTTTTCTTCAAATTCCCAATAAAATCATTGTGCGTGATATAAATATTCTCATATGCTCATTTGTTTTATCAATCCTTAATAACTTTTTAAAAGAAACAAGAAAAATTCCTGCCCCGTCCATGTGATTTATAACGCAGTGACCCTTGAAGGAATGTAGATTAGCTCTCTTCTTTACATATGATATTTGATTGTCATTAACCTAGTAGGATTATAACCAATAATGTTTGCTTTCTTAAGGAACATAGATTAGTTCTCTATCTCTATATGAGATATTTGATTGTCATTGACTCAGCAGGTCAATTAAAAATATTATTTATTTTTCTTTACAATATGTGCAACAAACCTACAAGAAATAGGCTGTTAGTCTGTCTAACTTTGTTTTGTATATATTCTGTATATTTTTGTTTATAAATGTATATCACAGTCTTTTAGTATGTAAATAGAATTGTACATATGGTAATGTTTGTGTTTAAAATATATTATCTACTGCTTACATGTATGTTTATACTTATTTGTAGCCCTGAAGAAGTCTGTAAGGACAAAACGCGTTGGCTACGAAGATTTTAAAGAAAGAAAATGAAATAAAGAATTTCGAAACAAGACCTGCTGACTGGACTAATATTGTTCGAATCTACAACACTGTATTATATACAATGTTTGTGGGGTGTGCTGGATCATAGTGTTTTGTTTATGACCAAGCATACTCTATGTATGAATTTATTAGACCTTTCAGCCACATTCAGGACCATCAACCTCAATGTGCTGCTCGACAGCCTGTCGTATATGGTTAGCATTATAATATTAGTATAATTGCAGTTTTACCTTCTTCATAACCACTTCGTTTTTTCTAAAGCACTGCAAAAAAAATTGTAGTAACCTCACATTGCCTTGGACCAGGTACATAAAAGATTGAAAGGTGGGTTCTATCAGAAATGTCCGATACTGTGGATCACAACACACGCTTGAGACATCTTGCTATGTGTCAGAGTGCTCCAAAAATTAACTAATTTCCTTCCACTGATGCTAAGATCCCAACTCCCACGGGCAGGTAAATGACCAGACTGAGGAAACGATCTGGGCAATTCACAAACACGGGGGAAAGGGGAATGGGAAGACAAAGAGACACCGCCTCCTGATCCAGTATCCTCTGATTCTTCTTTCAGTGAACACTTTTGAAGGCTCGCATCAGAAAAAGGGGAGAGCAGAACCTATACAATATTAATGTTATAAATTAGTACTGCTATTTTAGAACCTCATAAATATCTCTAGTAGAAGACTTTTCAACTATATGTATAGGTACACAAACCTGGACACTGTGGAAGGCTTGCCACTCTCTGAATTGGTGTGTACAACCTCTTGTCACTTTTTAAACTCTATAGTACTTGGCAGGTTATTGAAGTTTAGCCAGTCTCTGGATTGATGAGTTCAACCTCTTCTCAGTTTAAACTTAAATAAAGACTTAAAATAGAATTCAACACATTTCTCTGGACCATGAATACTCGCCCATAAATATATACATATAAGTCTTTGAAATCATGTAATACATAGAACGTTCTTACTTCTGTGGTGGTTTCAATGCTTCAAAAGAAAACCTTCTAACTCGTTTACATATGCGCAGAGAATAGCGAGTCTTCTCCCAGGGCTCTGTGAACTAAACTGAAGCTCTTTGTGACTAAAGAATTGAGACACTAGTCTCCTTGAAATAATAGTCCTTGGTGTGCACACCGCTATTTGTGGGAGGAGTTCAAATACGACGATTAAAAGAAAATCTCCACAGAAATCGGCGCACTGGAAAGACGCTTCTCCTCAGCTCTGAATCCACAGTTGAAGTGCGCTGGTTAGAGGGCTCGCGCGCTGGAAGAACACTTCAGCGCGAGAGCAAAAGACTAGACTGCAACACTTGATCTTGAAGACGGCCGCCATCTTGGAATTCCGGGAAAGCCAATGCTGGCGGAATTTTGACAACAAATTATAAATAAACATCTTAGAATGGAAACGTTGCTGATACCAATGTGGGTAAAGAGCAAAGAAAGTCTTTTTCTTTTTGGGGGAACAATTAAGCAGACAAGCAATAGTGTTCCTGACACTATGGCTGGATTTAAGAGGCCCATCTTTAGATGATCTTCCTTCTTTCTCAGAGCATACTCAAACCGTTTCATTTCCCAGTTTTTGCTCTTTATTTCTCCAAGAGAATAGTCAATGTTTTGAACTACCCAGTTTTTGCTAAACACCTTTTGCAAACAACTTTAGGGTCCTTGTAGGGATCCTCCCTCTCTTTGATGTTATTGAACATCTAAATTTATGCTTTCAAAATCAGAATGAATGCTTTTACTTCACTTTGAGGTTTTTTTCTCACTATGATTCTTACATATAGAATGTATGCTTATGCCAACTCCTTTTCTCAAGAATCCTAAAACATCATGAACAGCCTGGGCCCTTATATTTTTACTGTAGCAGTTTGCACATCTGAGAGCAGTATAAACAGTTGCACTCCTCTTGGGCATAGTCTTCTACCCGATTACTTTGTTTATATATATATTTTTTTATTGGCATTTTAAAAGAATATACAGAACACATCATGACCTGTATTCATGAGACATGCTATCAAACATATGTGTTAATCCAACTTTTATCAAATAGTATTCTTTATCTACAAAGAGCAGTTATCCAATTCACATGACATTGTGCACTCTCAATTACATTGTATTGCCATATACTGTTTCAACCTGGATAACAAAAGAACACAGTAAACAATAAACATCCCCCCCTTCCTTCTCTGCATGTTAATCAGTACAAGTCTGCTAGCTGAGATCACCAGTAGGTCCAACATACTCATATTAATCAGATGACGGGACTTGCCTGTCTGATTGTCCGTCTGGGTTATCCTCCTGGGTGCTGTTGTCCCATCATTATGCTGGTTGGGCTGTCCCTGATCTGTTTGTAGGTCCACTATCATGGATGCCCGGGCTAGTTTATCATCCTCTGCCTTTTCATCCTTCCTCACAGATCTCATCCGGACCAGCTCCGCAGTCGCCCACTCACTCATATCCCGTAACCAGTTTGAATATTTCGGAGGGCTTGGTCTCATCAAGACAATTACCATACGCCTCTTTGCTAGTACTAGTCCCAGGTGTACAAAGCGTCTGCTCAGCTTTTTATTTTTTGGTGCGGGTAGCAGTCCAAGCAATACTGTCTTTATGTCTCGTCAGATGTTCCACCCAAAGCATCACCTAGGTTCTCCGAAACCTTTTCCCAATAGGGTTGCACTGTGGGACTCTGCCAAATCATATGAATGAAATCTGTCCCCATTGTGGTGCACCTAGGGCATCAGTCCTTCCGCTCAGGATATATAATATGCAGCGTGCGAAGGGTCAAGTATACTTGATGTATAACGTTATAATTAAGTAACTTAAAACAGGCATTTGTGCTCACTTTGTGTACTACCTTATGCACCCTCTGCCACTCCTCCTTCGTTAAGGGTTCCTCTAAGATCTTATCCCATTTCTGTTGAAGGCCCAGTGGCTCCCTTGGGAGATCCTCTCTTAAATCTCTATACAAATGGGAAACGAGTCGTCTGCCCTGTACCAGCTCTATCATCATCTGGAGGACATTGGTGACGGGCGGCTCATCTGGAAAATTATGCCAAAGCTCCCGTGGGACACTTGATATTTTACTATATTGTAGGAATTGTCCTGGGTTATGAAGTGTCCCCCATTATAAAGGTCCCCCATTAGCAAGCATCTCCCCTCTTTCCAGCGGCTAACTGACAGGGAGTCCGCAACTGCAGCAAATGGTCGGACCGCCCATAGAGACCTATCCGGTGCATATGAGGCATGCTGAACCACTTGTCTTATTGCTCGTTCCAGAGTATAGCCACATATCGTATCACATATGGGCGAGTTTCAGGGATTGATGACCCTATCATTAAGAGTTCCACCAGGGAGTCCCTCCCATATGTCCCGGCCAGTAGATCCTTCTCCCAGTTGTCCTCATCATCGAACCGTTGTACTGTGTATTGCAGTTGAGATGCCATATAGTACAGGTCTAACCTTGGTACCTCAAGCATCCAGTACGACCGCTTGTGCCAGGGCCCACTGCACCTTGTAGGAGTCAGGAAATTCACAGCCAGCAGCAACATCCCACAAGAAGGGACTCATGCCTCATCCAGCGCTTCAGCTAGCTGATTGCAGAAGGCACAGAGAGGTAGAGACAGAAAACAAAAGGAAAACAAAAGTAGAAAAGGAAAGAGACAAAGGGAGGACACCAACAGAGGACAGACAGCAAGGGAGGCACAAAGGGACACAGTGCAGTACCCCTTGGTGCAACAAGACTACCCACGGTTCAGTGCCACCAAGGCTCAAAAGACTCACACGACCACAACACAGAACAGCGAACATGACAGACAATGCCGCACAAGCAGGTGCACAACAGGTGCAACAGGCAGGGCAAAACCCCGCCATGCGCTACCGCCATTCAGTGAGCATGTCAGTGAGCTTGTCGACCCCGCCACGGCATCCCTCAGGTGGAGAATATGGATCAGCCGTCTAGAAAATTACTTCATCACGACAAGGGAGACAGACAACGCCATCAAAAGATCACTGCTACTACACTTTGCAGGAGAAGAGATACAGAAACTCTTTGAGCACCTGCCGAACACCGGAACTGCTAATGACTACGATGCAGAGATCAGAGCTCTGAATGCTCACTTCAACCCAGAACTTAATCCGGACTTCAAAAGATTCAAGCTCCACCAAGCCCGCCAAACAGAGGGTGAGTCTATGGATGCATTCCACGCACTCCTGAGAGAACTGGCCAGCACATGCACGGCTGATGACCAAGCTAAAGAAGTAAGAGCGCAGGTCATGCAAGGATGCTGAAACAAAACCCTTAGGAGCCTAATCCTTTGCTAATCTGGGATCCCGCTGGAAGACATCTTCGTCATTGTGCAGTCTCACGACCTGTTGGACGCCAGAGCAACGGAGATGAACATAGCCATCACCCAGCAACCGGAAAGGAATGTCCCGATAAAGACAGAATGAGCACATGCTATTCGAACACAAGGAAGAGGAGGAAGACATCCGGCAAAAGGTGCACCCTAGCTCACGGTGTGGTTACTGTGGACGAGAAGAGCACTCCCTAGAGGAATGTCCAGCACAAGGGCGGGCATGCTCAAAATATGGCACCCTTACCCACTTCGCCACTGCGAGCAGAGGTGGACCAAGGAACAGGGGCTCGAGGAAGGAGGACACCATCAAAATCCGTGATGCAGCTATTCCTCTAGGACCCAGAGAACTCGAAAGTAGTCAAAAACCAGCAACTGCAGCAATACCGCCTAGAGGACTCATAAAATGAAAATGAATGCTTCCTCATCTCATTCGCCAGCGACTTAAAGCACCGGAGGAGCCTGCAGCCCACGTGTGTCATAGAAACTGCAGGATCCCGCGTCACAGCTCTGATCGACACCAGACCATCCGTCAATGTGATGGGCAGCCAATAGTACAAACAACTACATCCGCGCCTCCAGCAAGCCCCGTCCAACTTCAAGATATTCACATACGGGACCCACACACCGCTACCTCTGAAAGGCAAGATGACCGTGCAGGTGAAAGCAGAAGACCAGGAGATCATGACAATGTTCCACATAGTCGACATGGAGGTCGACATCCTAGTGGGAAGCCACACCTGCTCAGTCAAGGCACTTCAGACAGGTGATATACATAAACTATTCCCACACCCCTTCACTGGGCTAGGGTGCATAAAGAGACCACCGGTCAATCTCCACAAATCAACCAAACCAGTAGCGCTCTGTCACAGGCGCATCCTGTTCCACCTACGGCCATTGGTCGAACAAGAGCTACGTGACTTGGAACGACAAGGAGTGATTGAAAAGCTCACTGGCCCGATGGGGTCTCGCCCATGGTAATTGCGTAGAAACCGAATCAACCGGGAAAAAAACGGTTTTGCATTGACATGCCCCTACCCAACCAAGTTATCAAAAGGGAGAGACATATAACACCAACAATGGATGACATCATAGCAGACAGCTCCCGATGCTTCTCCAAGCTAGACCTCAACGTGGGGTACCATCAGCTGAGGCTAGCAGGATAGAGCCAGTACATAGCGACCTTTTCAACACATATTGGGCTGTGCCATTATAAACCACTGAACTTTGGCATATCATCTGCCACTGAAATGTTCCAAGACGCAGTCCGAGAAACTCTTTCCAGCCTACAAGTTGTACTTAATATCAGTGACAACATTCTAATTCACTCGTCATCCATCAAGGAGCACCACAAACACCTCCGAGCAGCCCTACAACGGCTGTGAGATCACAGCATAACCCTCCACACAGACAGATGCTCGTTCTTTCAGAATTCTATAGAGTTCTTTAGATACGTCTATAATCAGGAAGGAGTACAGGTGGATCCACGAAAATCACACGCCATAAACCAAGCAACAGCGCCAACTACGGTATCGGCAGTGCAAAGCTTTTTAGGGATGGCTACATATTGTGGGCGGTTCATCACCAACCTCGCCACCATAGCCGAACCCCTCTGAGCCCTAATGAAAAAAGATGCCGCATAGAAGTGGGGCCTCGAAGAAGAGGATGCATTTCAAAATATCAAGGACGCATTGCTCAGCAAAACCACCATGGTATACTTCGACGCCACCCGGAACACAGAGCTATTGGTAGACGCTAGTCCCGTAGGCCTTGGGGCTGTCACCACGCAAGAAGTAGAATCTGGCAAGTGGGTGCCCATTGCATTTGTGAACAAAGCCCTCAGAAGCGCTTTACACCCAGATCGAAAGAGAGGCACTGGCAATTAAGTGGGCAGGCAGCCACTTTCATCTCTACATCAGAGGATACCCCTTCTGGGTAGTCACCGACCATCAGCCACTTGTTCCACTGTTCCGAAGCACAGCCCCACACCCTCCGCCACGAATCCAACGGTGGGGGATCCAGCTGCCACACTACCAGATGGATCTAGTGTATTGGCCAGGCTCAAAGAATCCTGCGGATTTCCTCTTCCGGCACCCACCAGACCAAGCCCAAGAGACAAAGACACTGACAGTGATGCAAAAGACAGAAGAATACGTCAACATGGTGTCCCAAGGTTCATGTCCCTGTGCCCTCACCACTGAGGATATCAGGTCAGCAACCAAGAACAACCCTGTCCTAGCCAGAGCCTTGGGCTCCTTACTCTGAGGATCGTGGGAGAACTTACTGTGCAATGCCAAAAACTGGTGTGGCCCAGACAAAGAGCAACTTGGAGGACTATAAAGGGTGCAGGACGAGCTAAACCCAACAATTGAAGGTCTAGTACTAAGAGGATCCCAAATCGTAATCCCAGAGAGTCTCCAAGAGAAGGTGACGACCCTTGCACACGAGGGACACCAAGGGAAAGTGCGAATTAAATCACGCATGAGGGAAAAAGTGTGGTTTCCAGGGCTAGATGCTCCAGTGCACAGCCTGGTACGTAACTGCCATTCCTGCCAGATTACAAGCAGCCAGGAACCCCTGGCGCCAATAATCATGGAGGATCACACCCTGCCCCTCGGTCTTGAATCAGTCTCAACTTTGGAAGGTTCACAGATGGGTGAGTGACAATTACTACTCATCAACAGCTATTCCAAGTACCCAGTAGTCGAAGTAGTGGATTCCACAGCATTCGCCCACATCGCACCAGTCCTAGAAAATACATTTGCTTTGTTTGGTCTGCCACAAGAAATGCAGAGAGACAATGGTCCACCATTCCAATGAGGAGAGTTTAAAGATGTACTTACATCTCTGGGCATACAACATCACCGCAGGCCACTGGCGACGTAGAGCAGATCATGCGCATGCTGAACAAGGTCCTGCGCATCGCCGTGGCAGAACAGCCCAACCCGGAAACAGCACTACAGCGATTCCTGAGAGAATACTGCAGCACACCACATTGCACGACACAAAGATCCCCCTGGTCCCTGATGCTCGCCACATATAGACGGGATCCATCCCTGTGTCAGAATGCTGTATCCTACCACCATACAAGTCAGCCAATGATCAAATCCGCAGGGTCCAAACAACGAGCGGGCCAGCCAGAGGTGAAGAGTCAAACCTCGAATCATTGTGCCAGAGAGCCTGGTACTGATTCGAAGCCGCCAAGCAGGGGGGATGTTCAAGACGCCCTACGAACCAGGGACTGGGACCGTACTGCGGGTGAATGAAACAGCCATCACCGTCAAATGTGGAAACGAGACAGTCACCAGAAATGTTTCATGGTTCCGGAAAGTAGAATTACTGGATCAATGAGACGTTAATCCAGAAGACACAGACGCATAAACTGACTGGGCCGAAGGGACCTCCCAAACTAGTACTAGAAGATCATATCTGGCCGGTCCTCCTAGCTCTCTGGTAACCCCATCTGAGGCGAGCGAGGAGTCAAATGTCAAATCCCAGCCAGGCCCAAGCACTCAGGGTGCAGGACATTGATCCAACTCCCAGTGCTAGAACCTAAGGCCGAATCCACCACCCAATCAGAGGCTCAAAGACTTTGTTTGTTGAACTTTGTTGAAACAAGTTAATACCAAGTTGGAGAGGGATGTAATGACCCTAGTCCCACGAGAGCAGAACCAGGGACTCGGCCAGAATGGCCTGCAAATAATGTATCACCCGCCGGCCATGCGTGGCCATAGGATATAACTGAAGAGGTGATTATCGCTTGTGGTTTTCCGCCCATACCAACTATCCCGAGTGTACGCTGTCCTTTGTGTCACTAGCCTTAGGCCACAAACATAGTTTGTATTTGCCCTCACCAAACCTACCAGCGCATGCAATGAAGCCAGAAGAGGAGATGGTAGACCTTCTTGAGTGCGTGCCATCTCAGAAAATAACACATGAAGGGAGAGTGACCAGTGCATGAACCAGTGTGTGAATTGTCATTGTGAAGGATTTTGCTGGGCCGATGCGTGCTGCCAATGGTTGAAATGACAGCACATGAGCTAAGCACGGGCCATCTTCCTATGAACAGCACTTAGAACCTATGAGGGCATTGAGGGAGTGTATGCACGAGACTTGCAGCTGCTATGTCAGAAAGTAAGCACAGGGTTAGCGATCTAGTTTCCTATTGTACATATCAACGTCACAGAGGAAGTCCTCTGGTCCCGCAGCCCGGATTCCCCTGGAAACTATGAGACGGATGGGGAATGCAGGGTGATGTTCTAGTATTTACAAGGAGCTGCAGTCTACCAATCGTCTAAATATGTTAATACAGCATGCATCATCGCAAGAATGAAATATTCTGGGACGTTGGTGAGGTGGTAGTATGCATCATAGCAGCAGATGAGTAACGTGCAGTCTTTCAGCTAATAATGTAAGAGGTACATTAGACATGTGCACCCACATTAGTGAATGCCGGCGAGGTGCCGTTTTGGTGAGGTACAAATTTTTGACATTCAGCTGAGCACTTCATGATTTGTAAACTGCTATGCTTCAAAGTTCTGTGTGTAATTTCGGATGAGAGGTCGCTCACTGGGGTCAATGGCATTGTGTTGCCTGCCATAGAGTTAAGGGTGATGTATTTATTGAAGCTGCCAAATTGCATTGGAATGAACACTTTACTAAATGTTATGTATGATTGTCATGTCATAATATTTAGATTTTTGCAATGTTTGGCCAAAGGCTCGTTGATAGAATATTTCTGTATGTGTGGAGTGATAAGGAGGGAGTGTTTTTGTTTCCCTATGTGTGGTATGTTTCAATTGTGCATTTTTGCTCCTGTAGTAGGGTACAGGGTAAGTGACTATGTACCCCTGGTCCTGCCATGTGTTTTTAAGTGGATGCAGTATAGGGTATGAGAGGTCCTTGGTCCTGCCGTGCATTTTTAAGTGGATGCAGTACAGGATATGAGTGGTCTCTGATCCTGCCGTGTGTTTTTAAGTGGATGCAGTATAGGGTATGAGAGGTCCTTGGTCCTGCCGTGCATTTTTAAGTGGATGCAGTACAGGATATGAGTGGTCTCTGATCCTGCCGTGTGTTTTTAAGTGGATGCAATGGAAGGGTATGAGAGGTCACTGGTCCTGACATGTGTTTTTAAGTGGATGCAGTAGAGGGTATGAGTGGTCCCTGGTCCTGCCATGTGCTTTTAAGTGGATGCAGTAGAGGGTATGAGTGGTCCCTGGTCTAGCCGTGTGTTTTTAAGTGGATGCAGAAGAGGGTATGAGTGGTCCCTGGTCCTGCCGTGTGTTTTTAAGAGGATGCAGTATAGGGTATGAGAGGTCACTGGTCCTGCCATGTGTTTTTAAGTGGATGCAGTATAGGGTAGGAGAGGTCCTTGGTCCTGCCGTGCATTTTTAAGTTGATGCAGTAGAGGATATGAGTGGTCCCTGATCCTTCCGTGTGTTTTTAAGTGGATGCAATAGAAGGGTATGAGAGGTCACTGGTCCTGACATGTGTTTTTAAGTGGATGCAGTAGAGGGTATGAGTGGTCCCCGGTCCTGCCATGTGCTTTTAAGTGGATGCAGTAGAGGGTATGAGTGGTCCCTGGTCCTACAGTGTGCTTTTAAGTGGATACAGCAGAGGGAATGCATGGTCCCTGGTCCTGCTGTGTGTTTTTAAGTGGATGCAGTATAGGGTATGAGAGGTCACTGGTCCTGCCATGTGTTTTTAAGTGGATGCAGTAGAGGGTATGATTGGTCCCTAGTCATGCTGAGTGTTTTTAAGTGGATGCAGTAGAGGGTATGAGTGGTCCCTGGTCCTGCCGTGTGTTTTTAAGTGGATGCAGAAGAGGGTATGAGTGATCCCTGGTCCTGCCGTGTGTTTTTAAGTGGATGCAGTATAGGGTATGAGAGGTCACTGGTCCTGCCATGTGTTTTTGTGTGGGTGCAGTAGAGGGTATGAGTGGTCCTGCCGTGTGTTTTTAAGTGGATGCAGTATAGCCCTAATGTTGTGGGTCCTTCCTAAAGGATTTGTGTATTATGCCCAAATGTAGTGAGTGTATTTCCTAAGGGTTAAGGATGTAGGAAGTATGTGTGTTAAGCCTTAATGTTGTGTGTGTGTCCTTCCTCAAGATGTTAAAGATGTACGGTATATGGTAGGGGTAAATTGGAGTTACCTGTTGAAGATTTATGAGTCTAATACTCATAGGACTGATTGATTGTTTTCTTCCATCTTTTGTCCTTTTCATTTGATGTTTAATGAGTTTGAATTTTATGGGGCTGGTTGGTTGTTCATTTATGTCCTAATGGGAGGCGATGTGTTGTAGCTGGTGATTGTTGCTATGCATCTTCTCCAGAGTTCTAAGTTCCCTGCTGCTCAGGCAGTGTGTGTGTGAGGCCACGTAATGTTAATCAGAGCCTGGTTGGTGTGAATAGCAGTTGGGGAGAGTGGCATGAGCAGCAAGGATGCCTCTCCTGGTGGGCGTGACTCTTAACCTTTAACCTGCAACTAAGATACTACTTGCAAAATAAATCTACTTATGATCAACGTGACTTAGTTACCTGTGTACAAGAGAGTATCTTCATTGTAACAATAAGCCCTTTTTCCCTTGCACATTTCACAGTTCAGCAGCCAGATAGCCACAAATGTTCTTAAGATTGATTTGATGTAACACATTTTCTTATTTTTTTAACAAGGTAGTCTACTGCATATAAGTAGAGAGACTATAAGGCTACAAGCAGCAACTTGTGATCATGTGCAATTTACCTTATGAAAAAATGCATTTATGATCTTCGTTAACCCGTTGAGCTACTTTACTGAAATTGGAAGCTGGGACCTACTTATTAAATTTACTACTTCAGCTGCACATGTGATTTCGAGCTTCTGGCATGTTGTGTTATCTTCCGGGGTTTGCAAACAAATTAATTTCAGGGAGGCAGTTTTAACGAATGGTTGCACTTCTCAATAATAAGTGAGTTGAGCTCATCGACAAAAATTCTGTGTATTATAATAAATGGAATGTTCGATTGGCTGCATCTCCTCTCAACCCTTTCACAATGCTTTGTGTTCATATTGGCCTTGAGGGTTAATGTATCACCAGACAAGTTTGTGGCCATTGACTATAATTGCAGCATTGCCGTTGAGTCTTTAATCCTTCTTATGTTTGAAATGCTTTATTGAAGAAAAAGCATAGTGAACAACAAAATACAGGTCATATATAGAACATTGTCATACAGAATCAAAAAGAGAAAAATAATAGAGGGTCATCATGCGTTAAACATAAGAAACCTGAGGAAAAATTTAAAAAGCATTTTGTAAAATTTTAAAGGCAACCAGGAGGAAAAGGGGGAAAGAGGAGAAAAAGGGAGGAGAAAGGAAGGAAGGGAGAGGAGAAAGAGAAAGGTAAATATGAGGCGTTAGGAGAAGAATAGATGATGAGATCAGAGAGAAAGTAGGTAGAATAGAAAGAGCAAATAAGCCAAGGGTAGGGAATAGTTGAAAGGCAGGAAAGAAAAATGCAAATGTAAAAGATCTAAGAGGAGTAGAGAAGAAGAAAGGAAGAAGAGGGACAGAGCAAAAGTCACTCATGGGGGTTTGAAATTCTCAGAGGATAAAGGAGAGATAGATTTCGATTTCAGAGCCATGCGGTCAAGATATGCTGTGAGAGGCAACCAGAATAAATCTCTATTGAGGGTAGGAGTGGAAGCAGCAGCGAAACGAACATCAAGCCTGTGATAGTGACAGAGAGAATTCCACCAACATTGTATAGAGAGCTTAGAGAGATCCTTCCAGTTAGAAGAAATGTGTTGGAAAGCCAAAGCCAACATAAGATCTAATAGACCAGAGGAGCGAGAAGGAATATCAAGAGTGTCAGAGATACTACCTAAAAAAAGGAGAGGGATAGAGTATGGGATAGAGATAGAAAAGAGACGAGAGATATGAGACCACACCTGATCCCAGAGTGCGAGAACATAAGGGCATAGAAAAAGTAAATGAAAAAGATCAGCATTAGGGACAGAGCAGGTCCAACAGGTAGAGTCCTTATCAGGAGAAAAACGAGAAATAGAAACGGGAGAGAGATAAAGTCTATGGTATAGAAAGAACATAGATTGAGTTAGTGAGGCGGAACGGGAGATTTTTAAGGACCTGGCCCAAACTTTGTCCCAAACAGCTATAGACCAGTCACAGCCCAAATCAAGCTCCCAAGCAAGTTCCAATTTAGATTTCGGGCGGGTCGGATTGGGGGAGGAGAAAAATTTATAAATAAGAGAGGCTTTAGGGAGAGTAGACAGGATCTGAAGAAGCGGGGAATGGGAAACAGAAGAGGATGATAAGGGAAGAGAATAGTAGACATCAAGTATGATGGCCATGAGGACAGTGAATCGGTGGAAAAAAGACTGGGGCAGTGAAACAGAAGTCGGAATTGAGGAAAAGAACATGGGAGAGAACCATCGAAAAGTTGGTTAACCCACATCAGACCCTTTGATCTCCACACAGTCCAACAAATAGGACGATTATTGAGGAGAATAAGCGAATTGTACCAGATAGGGGAGGCCAAAAAGGATTCACGAGAGACCGGGTCAGGACGGACCAGAGCATGTAAAAGAGAAGAAGTGTGCTTGAACAGGGGTAGAGGAGTGGTTAAATTCTTAGCAGTGAAATGCACAATTTCAGATAGGGAGAAAGGGGAGAGGAGTGAGCGTTCAATAGAGAGCCAAAGAGGAGCAAGAGGGGAAGGTGCAAGAACAAGCCAATTAGAAGCTTGACGAAGAGAAAAAGATTTATGATAAAGACGGAAATCCGGAAAGTTGACTCCGCCATTGGACTTCGGTTTACGAAGAGCAGCTAGCGCAACTCTCGATTTTTTATTATTCCAAAGAAACTTAGAGAGACAGGAATCAATGCGTTTGAAATAGATATCAGGGATATGAATGGGGAGCATGGAAAAGATGTATATAAGAATGGGAGATATCATCATTTTGATCGAGTCCAGCCGACCCCACCATGAGAGAAAGAGAGGATTCCAAGAAGAGAACAACTTATCCATACGGGATAGTACAGCAGACATGTTCAACCGAATAGATGAAGAGATGGAGTTAGAGAACAAAATTCCAAGGTACTTAATTTTAGAGGAGTTCCATGCAAAACCAGTGGTCGAAAACTGATGAGGGAGACAAAATTTAGTAAGAGGAAGGATCTCAGTTTTATCAGAGTTAATCTTGTAACCAGAAACTTGGGAAAAGGAGTTAAACTCAAGTAGTAAGGCCGGAATGGATTGGTCAGGATCAGAGATAAACAAAAGAATGTCATCTGCATACGCAGAGAGTTTCAAATGAGTCTTATCATAAGGGAAGCCAGAAATAGAAACGTTGTTTCTAATAGACGTAAGAAATGGCTCTAAAGCTAGGACAAAAAGTAAAGGGGACAAAGGACAGCCCTGACGGACGCCACGTTGCAAGGGAAAATAAGGGGATAGCTGGCCATTAACTAAAACAGACGCTTTAGGGGAGGAGTAAAGTAAAGAAACAAGAGAAATAAAATTAGGACCAAAACCGTGCCAACGAAGGGAGGCAAAAAGAAAGGACCAATCTACTCTATCAAAAGCCTTCTCAGCATCAACCGATATGGCAGCTAGAGAAAAGTTGAGAGAAGGTACCTTATTGAGAACATTGAGAAAAAGGCGGGAATTATCTGAGGTGAGTCTGCCCTTTACGAATCCACATTGTTCCTTACCTATAAGGTGTGGGAGGAAAGGATCTAAGCGCCGGGCAAGAAGTTTAGCAAATAATTTATAGTCTACATTGACAAGGGATATTGGGCGATAATTTTTACAAAATTGCGGGTCACGACCCTCTTTGGGTATTAGGCAAATCGTAGCCTCGTGAAAGGTACCAGCAGCTGTACCGGAGGTAAAGAAGGATTGGAAGAGGGAGAGAAGTTTAGGAAGCAAAAGATCTGAAAAATGTAGATAAAACTCCACAGAGAAACCGTCTGGGCCCGGAGATTTACCCTTGGTTAGAGATGTTAAGGCGCTATCCAGTTCGGTAATAGAAAGGTCAAGTTCAAGATCAGGGAAGTTAAGATGAGAAGTGGAGGGGGCAGGAATTTTGTCCAAGTAGGATTGAATAAGAGCAGCCGAAGGGGGGGATTCAGGAGTATAAAGAGATTGATAGAACTGTTGAAATTGGGCGAGTATATCCTGCTCCTTATGCAAGAGAAGATTATCGGTGGAATATATTGAATCAATCAGATTACGCTCCCTGCGAGACTTAAGGTAGTTGGCCAAAAGTTTACCTGACTTGTTGCGACCTCCGTAGTAGCGGGCGCTGCTGCGGAGTAGTGATGAGGAAGCGTTGTCAGTGGAGATTTTGTTAAAATCGAGTTTGGCGCGTATAAGGTCTGGTAAAACCGTTGTAGTAGAAGAGGTGTAGAATTTATGCTCCAGGGATTTAATATGGGAGAGAAGGTCTTTCTGTTTCTTAAGATAAGACTTCTTTTTCTTTGAGACAAAGTCAATCACAAAACCGCGAGCGGTAGCCTTAAAAGAGTCCCAGATAACATGAGGGGGTAAAGAAGGATCAGAATTGAGTAGGAAAAATTCCGTAGCAAAGGAAAGAAAAGAAGAAGAAAAGAGGGGATCCAGGAGGAGAGAATTATTGAAGCGCCAGCGGGAGGATTTGGGATGAGGAGGAAGAAGATCAAGAACAGTGACAATGGGAGCATGGTCTGAGATAACTATCGGCTCTATAGATGAGGAAAGAAGATTTTGAGAAAGAGACTGAGAAAGGAAGATGTAGTCAATCCGAGAGAAAGAGGCATGAGGAGGTGAAAAGAAAGAATAGTCCAAAGAGTCAGGGTGGGACAGTCTCCATGAGTCAAGAAGGTGAGATTTGGAGATAGTGTCAAGGAATTGTGTATGTGATTTGTGGGGGGTGAAGCGGGCAGAGGATTTGCGATCAAGAAACGGATCAACAATTTGATTACAGTCCCCCCCCAGAATGAACAGGGAATCACTGTATTGAAAACACTTAGAAGTTATTAGAGGCCAAAAATTACAGTCAGGATGAGTGGGGCCATATACATTAAAAACCGTCAGAGATACAGAGTTGATTAACAGTTTGACTAAGACCCAACGACCCTCGGTATCATTTTCTTGACAAAGAACTTTACATTTGAGCTTCTTGTGACACAAAATGGCCACACCATTCTTTTTGTTAGATGTAGGAGAAAATAAAACCGTTCCCACCCAGCCTCTTTTTAACTTAAGAGACTCCGCCTCAGAAAGATGAGTTTCTTGTAAAAGAACTAAGTCAGGAGTGTAAGAGGCTAGATGGGAAAGCACTCTCTGCCGTTTAATAGGGCTAACAAAACCTTTCACATTCCATGAGATAACTTTGAATTAAATAACAATAAAATGTGCAAGGAACAGAGAAAAGACATAAAACCAAAAACGCCATAAAGGAGAATAACAAGCGAGTGAAAGAAAAGAGCAAGACAAAAGAAAGTCAGAAGACATAGTAAAAGAAGAACAAGGAAAAAGGAAAGAAAGGAAAAGGGAGGAAAAGAGGAGTAGAAGAAGAGACAGTACATATCCAAAACGGATGACTGAGGAAAACATACCTGAAGGGGGAAGGGAGATGACAAGATGACGATGGGGTGTGGGAGGATTCGACAAGAACAGCCCCCCAAGCCGGAGAGCAACACACCGCACCAGGACGGAATATGAGGAAGACGGATCATATGATACGAAGAGGACTACAAGAGGGTTGATCGAACAGAAAATCTAAGGGAGGGAAAAAGAAACATGTTATGCAGAAGTCATGGGGAGGTAAACAGTACAAAAACAAACAATTGTATGTAAAACAGAAAACCCAAACGACAACCATTATACAATCACATCAGGCAGAAGAAGAATCAAACCAAGGGGGGAAAAAAATTCCAGCAGGAACCTGTAAGGAGAAAAAACCAAACAAATAAATAATCAACCAGTAGGAGGATTGGATGTGTCCATGCCAGCATTAGTCTGAATGTGAATGAAATTCTTAAGTTCAGCTGGGTCTTGGAAAGTCCAGGTGTTGTTTTGATGAGTTACCTTGAAGGTACAAGGGTGAAAAAGGCCATATCTAGCTCCCATAGAGCGCAGAGGAGCACGAAGAGATAGAAATTATTTTCTTCTGGCAGCAGTGACATTAGAGACATCCTGAGAGAGAAAAACTCTCTGACCCATCCAGGACACTTGGCGTTTCGCTCGAGCTGTGGAGAGGACCAGAAGGAGATCCGTAAATTTGAGGAAGAGGATGATGACCCCTCGCGGTTTGGTTGAGGAGGAGGAGCGAGGGCCAAGTCTATGGGCTCGTTGGATACTGAGAGAGGTAGTAGCAGGAAGGTCCAACAATTTCAGAAGGAAAGAAGAGAAAAACGTGACAGGATCATCTCCTTCCAAGGATTCCGGCAGGCCATAAACGCGTAGGTTATTCCTCCTGTTCCTGTTTTCCAAGTCTTCAGTGTGTTGTTGAAGGGCGAGAAGAGATTTTTCCAGAGAGGAGATGCGTTGAGAATTTGACTGAATTTCTGGAACCTGCTGCTCCACGGAAGAAACACGAGCCTCCATAGTTGACCATTTGGCCTCAAAAAGCTGCATCTTAGTATTAGTCTCCTCCACGAACGGGCGCAAAGCGCGAATCTCCTCAAGTATCAACTCCATAGATATAGGGGGTGGAGATGTCTCGGGTGGAGGAGGAGAGGAGTCCTGCTTCAAGCGCTTAGGTAAGGAGGCAGGAGGAGAAGACTTACTGGAGGTAAGTTGTGATGGAGAAGAGCGGGTGGAGGCTGTTGTCGCCATTTGATCCGTGGAAGGAGGATGAGGAGAATGACCTGTTGATGAGGAGGAGGCAGAGGAAGGTGGAGTCTTCGAGGGCACAAAGACAAACTTTGGGTTGCGTAGCTTGCCCATAGAAGCCTAAACGTGCCAGTGACAGTGACCAGAAGGCAAAGAAGCAAACCAACACAACGACCTGCACTCAAAAGCAGAGAATGTCAATATGTCCAGTCTGAAGAGCCCAGCGGTCAGCAGGAGTAGCAGAGGACACTTGGAAAAATCATGAAGAAACCCCAGACCTGGAGATAATGCCAGCAGATGTTAGAAGATGTTTCCAGTAATAACCAGGAGATCACCAGTGGGCGCGAAAGCCGTGTGCACTAAGACTTGGTGAGCATACTTGCAAAAAAGGAACTAGAAAAATAAGCCTTATGCCTTGGAACTGAAGTAGGTTATCATTGAAGAGCACAGCATATGCGGCATATTGCGAGGAAAGCATGAAGGCAGAGGTCTCAGAAAACGGAGCGCCAACATGAGGAGTAAGTTGGAAGCATAGCACACTGACAGGGCGCAAAACACAAAGGAGAGGTCCTTAGTTGCCTAGAGTACAGACCAGTGACTGGAGAAAGAGCAGGAAGATCATGACTGTAACCACCTCAGCGACGAGCGGACATCGCGCATAATACAAAATGGCGGTCGCGTTGAGGGACTTACATCAAGAGATATGAATGGGCGAATCACTTGCAGAAAAACGAAGTCTGGCCATCACATCTTCAGCACGAAGCCATCCGCTTACAGGAGTCACAAGAAGTCTCAGAAGCTGGCATGAATAAAGAGACCACGTGGAGCCAAATGACATATCCCCCTGATGCAGCCACCAGAAACAGTTCATACAGGATTGATGATTAAATAACGTTGCCCAATAGTAGATTTAGCGCCATATGAGATTTGGCTGAAAGGAAACAAATTCTGCGATGTTTCATTAAAATTGTGTAAATGTCACAGCAAGAGAGTCTCTGGTGCAAAATCTATCTTTATGCGCCCACATTATGTAGATATCAATTTAATTCACCTCTCAGAAGCGTTGAAGCAGATGTGACAGACTCAGGGAGTAGCAGAGAGCCACAGTAGAGGCATTCCCCTCAGACGCGGTGGCATCGTAAAATCATCCCAAAATGGCGGACGCGCTGAGGCGATTAGCAGATTCGGCGAAAATGAGGCATTTTTCACAGAAGAGCGGACCCCCAGACCTCACCAGGTGCACATCACGCTCCGATGCTGGGAACCGCCAAAAGAAACGGAAAAAATGCAGGAACGCCTCCGAACGGGTTGAAAGTCCGTCCCGGTGTTGCGGAGCTCCAAAGTCAGGCGGCCATTCCAGTCGGCGTCCAAGCCACGCCCCCGTCTTTAATCCTTCTGAGGTGGGTAAAACGAGCACCAGTGGATGAACACACAGAATGAGTTATCTCCACCAAGTTACTAAATGTACCCTGGAGAAAAACAATTCCACAGTAGCTCTCACCCCCACATCCTCTCGGTCTGGCTTTTTGAACAATCAATCAGCACTAGAGGTGGACGAGCCACTGTGAGCTCAGGACAGGCTCGAGCTTGAAGGCAGCCCTGGCTCGCCTCGAGGTCCTGTTAGAACCTCCAGCCCATAACGAGGCGAACTTTCATGGGACTTCTGCATGCCATCGTCGCTCTGCACAGGATGTGGCGTTACGGCCAGAGCTGCTGACTTTGAAAATGGGGAACCAAGTCTCCACTTCAAGTCAATATTATGTGAAGGTGACCTTGTGTGATGTAAATGTTGTTTATGTAAAGAGCTCCAATAGCTTCGGGTCGAGTTAGCGCTGTATATAAACTGCAGAAAAATGCACAAAGAGGTTAATACAAAGCATTAGCATAAAAAAGAGAGACAAATAGACCAGAAAACCTGAATAAATCGTAACTTTCCAGCTTAAATTATGCGATGTTAGGCAACTAGTTTGTTTCCCCAAAACTCCTTTTTCGTTCTGTTTTATATGAAAGCACATTAAATACTTGAGCTCAGAATACAAGCTGTACAAAAACCGATGGTGTTAATAGACTACAATGTTGCTTACAATAATCTGGGCCACGTACAGGGTTCACATGCAGTGGCAGCTGGTGAAGTGTAAGAGTGGTGCGCTAGGATTCACCTTTTAGGGTAAGGAAGGAGGGCACATTACGGGGGCACGGTACAACATTTTTATAAATTGGATACAAATATGCATTATCCACTGCACCACAGCTGCGGCTGTCTTCTACTTCCCATAGGATAGCAGGATTCAATGTTTCTTGATAACAGTAGGCCCCATGACATTCATAGCTCAAATACATTCACCATAGTCAAGGGGGGAAAACCTGTCCCATATTGTTTGTTTATTCTCAATATGTTGTAACATTGTGGAGCCTCCCTGATGTTTACCCTTGCCTTCATAACACTGCACTGAGAAGTACTTATTGAAGTGATAGTTTTTAAACATGAACCATTAGTGCACTCAGATTCAAGACAAGTTAGTGACCCAGAATATTACAAAGCAAGTTCTGAGCAAGATTAGCAATACCTTCAGGTCGATTTCTAGCAGTCGATATAAAAACTGCAATTTCTGTCTGATTTTCACAAAGTGAAATTAGATACTAGAGTATTATCTCTACGTCCGCAGTTGAGGCGCAGTCTCAGCAGTTGGATCGGAGTGTCCGCACTCGGGGTGGAATCTCCGTATTCGGGGCAGAGATTCCACAGTCCAGGCAGGATCTCCACATTCGGGACAGAGTAAGATTGCTTTCATCCTGGCACACCTGTGCCAGTGCCTACCATTCCCCCACCCAGCTCCAGCTGAAAGTCGGTAGCCCAACAGCCAATCCCTGCGTTGATGCAAACATAAAAGCAGAGCTGCCACACACAAAACCCTTTTAGTCCATGTTGCTGAATGTGTTTGTTGGTTTGACTCTTGCCACGCCACAGAATGATTTGAGGAGGAAAAGGAGGATAGCAAAGGGGATTTTTAATTAAAGGATAAACCTCTCTCAGATGTCCAGCCAAAATGTCATGTCCAAATGCCGTTTTCCTCTGTTATCATCTTGGAGATGGTTTGCAAGTAGGAGCAAGATCTCGACTCTGAGACCTGCCTTCCCACACCATCCTAGCCTATGTCAAGATCCTAGCGGCTCTCCATTTTTTTGCTACAGCCTTTTTCCAGAGGTTGTCCAGTGACTTTGTGGGCATTTCTCAGGCAAACCAATCCCAATGCTTGCGTCAGGTACTGTGCTGCATCTGTAGGAGAGCATATCTCCGCATACCTATACCCCATACACTGGCAGGAAGGCAATGGGTAGCTAGGGTTTTCTACCTCTTTTCCCACTTGCCACTTGTGGTAAATGCAATTGATTGCACCCATGTGACTCTTCAATGCACACATCTTCCGCAACAGACATCTCTGGCACTTTATCAATGTGCAGGGTGTATGTGAATCCAGTGGTAGCTTTACTGATGTGAATGCAGTGTGCCCAGGCAGTACACATGACAGCTACGTATTCCGCAGGTCACCTTTTGCCTGGCAGATGGCAGTGGGAGATTTTGGCAACATGTGGCTTCTGGGTAAGTACCAAGCACTATACAAGTTTGATATCTGTCATTCTTTGTTTAATATACACAACCATTATGAAACATTAATCCCTATGCCACATACATGACCCCAAAAGACACTACATGTACCATTTCATACATCATGTACAGTACAGATGCAAGAGTGACGTACAAATATTTTCTCATTTTCCTCTTCAGGTGATGTTGCAATATGCACTCCCCCCTCATCTTATCACACTATGCACATGTGCAACTACTGTACCTCAGCGTAGGTACAATAGGGCACACATACATTCATAAACCATCATAGACCAAATTTTTGGTGTCCTGAAGTCACGATTCAGATGTCTTGACTGTACGGGGGTGTTGCTGTACTCTCCTGAAGTTGTGTGCAAGATAATATTAGCATGTTGTGTCTTGCACAACATATTAGTTAATCATGGCTTACACATACCTCTGGACTTTCACCTAGGTCTGAATCCGGGCAACTAGGCCATTTTACAAAACAGAGGCAAGGGTATGCAGATACCTGCCAGCAGGTTGACCCTTTTTTCTCCTTAGCAACCTGTTGTGTTACAGCCCTTATGTAATTTGAAGTCTGTTGTCAATGATGATTGGTGGACATTTAACACTCTGTCCATAAATTCCATCTTGAGACTACATTATAAGTCATACATAATGTATGGAAACAACAGCTGTTGTGAAGAGTCAAAAGACTGGCCATGCAATACATTAGGTGCACATGTCAGTGATTAGTGTGGACAATGTCTCAAAGGACTCCATTACCTTAGAGGATTATATGTCACTGCATATGTGAGACCTACCTGTACAGTATAGCAATAGGGGCCTGATTCACATCAGGACTCTGCTCTCATAGCGGAGGCCCTGCATTTGTGGGTGAGTCTTCACACTAAGGTCAGAATCTATGCAATTCTGACCCAAGTGTGTAGACTCCCCCACAACTACGGTCCTCCTTCATGAGGACAGAGGCCCGTTGTGAATTAGGATCCTTGCATTTATGTGTGCTGCTACTCATCTGGCATTATGGTCATATGTCTGTCATATATACACCATGGTTCAAGCCTGTGTAATGACATGGATACTGCGTGCTGACAGCTGCCAATTTTTCCAGAACCATGCAGGATGTGTCACTCCAGGCCAGGTGGTTATTTTGTGTAAACTGGGCCTTGTGGGTCAGTTTTACTATGGAATTAAATGGATTACAAGTTCCAGAATTCAAAGTGAAAACCAGGACTGGATCACCAAATCATGATGAGGCATGGGAAACTTTGCTCAGCTCTGTGCTTAGAAAGAGACTCTCTTATGCATAGAACTCACAACTACTGCCCCCCTCTAAAAGGCTAGGCATTTTGTATTGTGTGTAATGCGGAATGCATCACACACGCAGGTCTAATGTTCACCTATGATCATTTGTCACTGTCTCATGAGATATTACAGGTACCTTGTGAAATAGAGTAGCTGCCCTTGTCTCAGCTGTAAATGTTGTACTAACATCCCCCAGCACTTATGGCACATCTAGGCCAATTGCAGGTACACAGACTAAGGTGCCGATTACGATCCGGTAAAAAATTTCCCCGTACGACTCGTATCCGGTCTTTTTACCGTACGAATCGTACAAGTGCCGTACAAACTGCCAATTACGATTCGCATGGGAAAAAGTCCATACGAATCGCATTGGGAATTATTCCCCACACGTCCTCGGGTTGTAAAATGTGTCCGACACGTCCTCGGACGATTTACCGTACAAATGTGAAAAGTGAAGTCCGACCGCGGAATCACGATCCATCCCGTGCGTCCGATGTTACAACCGTATGGAAAAAACACCGTCCGCACCGAACACCCATAGCAAACATGGAGACATGTGCCCGCATACGCGCCAAACACCCCCCCAGCCCCCGTACGTTCGAGTCGTACCCCCGTGTATGTACACCCCCACCCGTGTATGTACACCCGTGTACGTGTCGTACCCCCCGTGTACGTTCGTGTCGTACCCCCCCGTGTATGTACACCCGTGTACGTTCGTGTCGTACCCCCCCGTGTATGTACACCCGTGTACGTTCGTGTCGTACCCCCCGTGTATGTACACCCGTGTATGTGTCGTACCCCCGTGTATGTACACCCGTGTACGTGTCGTACCCCCGTGTATGTACACCCGTGTACGTGTCGTACCCCCCGTGTATGTACACCCGTGTACGTGTCGTACCCCCGTGTATGTACACCCGTGTACGTTCGTGTCGTACCCACCCCCGTGTATGCACACCCGTGTACGTGTCGTACCCCCCGTGTATGTACACCCGTGTACGTTCGAGTCGTACCCCCACCCGTGTATGTACACCGGTATACGTGTCGTACCCCCCGTATATGTACACCCGTGTACGTGTCGTACCCCCCGTGTATGTACACCCGTGTACGTGTCGTACCCCCCGTGTATGTACACCCGTGTACGTTCGAGTCATACCCCCACCCGTGTATGTACACCCGTGTACGTTAGAGTCGTACCCCCGTGTATGTACACCCGTGTACGTTAGAGTCGTACCCCCCGTGTATGTACACCCGTGTACGTGTCGTACCCCCATGTACGTACACCCGTGTACGTTAGAGTCGTACCCCCCGTGTATGTACACCTGTGTACGTTAGAGTCGTACCCCCACCCGTGTATGTACACCCGTGTACGTGTCGTACCCCCCGTGTATGTACACCCGTGTACGTACACCCATGTACGTTCGTGTCGTACCCCCCATGTATGTACACCCGGGTACGACACGTGTCGTACCCCCGTGTATGTACACCCGTGTACGTGTCGTACCCCCCGTGTATGTACACCCGTGTACATGTCGTAACCCCGTGTATGTACACCCGTGTACGTGTCGTACCCCCCCCGTGTATGTACACCCGTGTACGTTCGAGTCGTACCCCCCGTGTATGTACACCCGTGTACGTTAGAGTCGTACCCCCACCCGCGTATGCATGGAGCGTACCCCCACCCCAACATTCTAAGTACGGAGCGCACCCCAGGCCCCAACATCACCACCTTCACACAACATCGCGCATGTACGAGTCGTACCAAGCCACACACAAGGATAGCACTGTACAACAAAATGGCCCATGTACACACCGTACACACGCTAAAAACGCACGTACACAACCAGGACAAGCCAAAACAACACAAGAATACACCATTCGAATGGCACAAAGCCACAAAACATGTCCAACAACCACTAAAACAACACATTCACTGACCTGCAACTGCCAAAAACCAAAACAGAGGCCCAAAACACAACCACTCCTTATAACACACCCACCCAAAGTTCAAACACAGCCACACCCACCAATGGACCAATAAAAAGGGCCCACACACACAAACCATGAGCCTTTGCAACAGACTCACTGCTGCCAGACCCCACAGACAACCTACAGCACCATACTAGAAGCTTTACCACACCTTACACTTGCACACCTTCACAAACACACCTTCACAAACACCCCCTCATCACATTCACACACACACCTGCACAACCACACCCACACACCCACAACCATCCACACCCCCCCCACCATCCACACCCACACCCCTCACCATGCCCACTAACAAGAATCCAAAGTTCACTAGCCGAGAGTTGGAGGTCCTTGTCGATGAAATCCTCAGAGTCGAGCCACAGCTCTTTGGAACATTGGTCAGACAGACCAGCACTTCAGCAAAAACAGCCATGTGGCAGACGATCGTCGATGCTGTGAATGCTGTTGCGGACACCAGAAGGAACAAGCAGGAATGCCAAGCCAGGTGGTACGATCTGCGGAGGAGGGTCCGAGCCAAGATGACCGATGAACACAACCAGGCCAACGTCACTGGAGGAGGGCCGCCCCGCAGACCCGTACACTACCATCCCTGGGAGGAGAGGGTGATGGCCATACTGCCGGTGGTGGCAGTGGACGGAGTAGATGGACTCCGAGAGCCGGGTGAGTACACAAACAACTCACCTCACATGGGGGGAACGTCATCCACAACCAAACTCACAAACAGGCACGCAACCACCCCAAGCTATCGCATGACTCAACCACACTCCATGAACACGCACATGCCACTGGCGCCACCATGCCCCATGCACCCAGATGGACAATGTCAAGTCACAGGCCACAGAAAACACCAACACATGACACGGTAAGCCGGATGGCGGGAGGGTGGGCCCAAAAAATCACATAGTGCAACTCAGAAGCAGACAACAATGCCCCCTGGCCATATGGCCTAGGTCACAGCCAGACAAACAGTGTGTCCCAACACAGGAATGACTTGCCAGCAAATGGCGGACGCCTTGCATCAACACATGGGGGTGACGGCACGTTCTTGCACATGACAGCAGCTAATGAACAGCCAACACTGTTAAAGAGCGGCAGCACACACCACCACAGCAGCAGTGCAGACACAGACACTACACCCAATGGGTGCCTGGAGATCAGAAACAAACTCACATCAACAATCCAAGGGCCATTCAAAGATCTGCTAACAGTGTGTGCACAGGAAGCTGGGCTGAGGTGACAGAGGGTGACACACAGAGGGAGGGAGAGGGGGACAGAGAGGGAGGGAGACACAGGGAGACGGACAGAGGGAGGAGGCTGACACACAGAGGGAGGGAGAGGGGGACAGAGAGAGAGGGAGACACAGGGAGACAGACAGAGGGAGGAGGCTGACACACAGAGGGAGGGAGAGGGGGACAGAGAGGGAGGGAGACACAGGGAGACGGACAGAGGGAGGAGGCTGACACACAGAGGGAGGGAGAGGGGGTCAGAGAGGGAGGGAGACACAGGGAGACGGACAGAGGGAGGAGGCTGACACACAGAGGGAGGGAGAGGGGGACAGAGAGGGAGCGAGAAAGGGACACACAGGGAGAGCAAATCAGCCTTGTGGTGTGTGGGAATGTCTGCTCGTCAGCAGGTGGACTGCGTGCATGTAGACAAGGGTGGCCAGTGCCAGAACCCCCCCTCTCCACCATGGCAAAACACAGGGCCATGTCACAACCTGTGCACGAGCACAACGACAGCTACCTGCATCATATAAGTATGTGGAACAACTCCATGTGCCCACGTACAGTGCTACACGGAAGGCGCCAATGCATGGCTCGCCACACCTGCCCACTCCACTGCTGACTGCAGTCACACTTGACGCAGCAAGTAAGACTGTGCCACACATAGGTAAAGTCGCCAAAGCTGTGCCCAAGGGACATACCCATGCACAAGTGCACTGTGAGTGGAATGCAAGACATAACCAAATTCCCAGAGGAAATGTGCCAACTTTGAAACGAATGAAACATGGATGTTGCATGGAACAAAATTAACATTGTCTCTCTCACACACAGGTCAACGTCGTGGATCACCCCCCAACACTGGGGGGGAAGACTCACAGGACCCGGCTCGGCGGGATGACGGAGCCACTGGCAGCGACGACTCTCACCACTCTGTGGACGAACCCGACCCCGACCAACCTGGCCCCTCTGGTGTCCAACGACCTGCAGCACCTGCGTCAGGTACAACTGGGCCAACCACCACCCCCACTCCTGCCACATCCCAGGAGACACCCAGGATCCCTGCCCCACCACCACAATGCAGCCAGGCTGGCCAGGAGGGACACGGTGTCCCGGGCACCCAGGAGGAGGCAGGCGACAACGCCAATGCCACCCCTCAGGGGTCCCGGAGACCCGATGTGCCCACAAGGGCATGCCAGGTGCAAGTGGGCAGGGGTGGTGGGAGTGGAGGACGGCGGAGGCACGAGCCTGACCAGTTGGCTGGGGAACCGGTATATTCCCATGTCCGAAACATCCTGGACACATACCGGCAGGACACCACGGGCATGGCCCAGGTTGTGTCCATCCTCGAGGAGATCAAGACCCAGCAGTCCCAGCAACATGCGGAGCAACATGCCTGTCTACTGCAACACCAACGACGGATGGAGGACAGACAGGCTGAGCTCGTGACGGTGTTCACAGGAATTCACAGTACACTCCGTCGGATGGCCGACAACATGGGCAACCCTCCCTGTGCCAGCAGGCGTAGAACATCACCACCCACAGGGAGGGATCAGGAGGAGGAGGAGGAAACATCCGATGGAGCATCCCAAACATCGTCACGGCCTGCTTCTGAGGGTCCCCGCAGGAGGGCGGGTCGTCCACGGAAAAGACCGTGAGGGTCGGCGCTACAGCACCATCTCCCAGGACACCCGGCCTGGCACCTGGCCCACTGGAGCAACAGCAGCACAGCACAGCATCAAAAGACATTCTCTGCCACATGGACTTGCTGGTCACTGTCTGACCAATGTTGACAAAGACTGTGGCATGGACTCTGAGGATTTCAAATGGCAAGGACACCAACTCCCCTATTGAACTTTGGATTCCACACACCCGGAAAGCCCCTCATGTCAAACCCCCCCCCCCAACCAAAATAAAAAGTCACACCATGAAGAGAAGATGCCTACTGGTTGCATTATTACCTTACATGTGTCTTGTAAAGTCTAACCATGCCTGAGTTCTCATTTGACTTCAACCATCCACACCCTGGGGCCTGAGTCTGGCACCGGACACACATGGGTCACATTGTATCAGGCAAGACAGACATGGAGCACCATACACACCCGTGATGGGCCAAACCAGCTGAGGGGGGGGCCGCACAACCGTGCCGACAGACATATTGAGTACAGCGACAGCCATGCGCAGAGGTCAGGGATCATGTGGAGTGTCCTGGGGGGCACCCAGGTATGTGTGGACAGGTGGCAGAACCATGTCCTGGAAGCTTGAGTCAGGTGGATGCAGAGAATGGTGGCCTGGCCAACGTTGGATGCATGGGGATGGCACATGTCACAATACCCACACAGTCATGGACATCATGCACAAGACACAGTTTAATCCCACACAAACAGCTTGCATCTTGCTACTCTACACATAGACACATAGCCACTATCACGGTAAACCATGCCAGACATGCCGTATGCCCCATGGCAACACACCAGCATTGACTGAGAAAAGGCACCTTGGAGGCATAGGGACACCTTTATTAGTCATGTATTTGGGATTGCAGAGGCAACTCGGAGTACACATGAACAGGTCATGTGGAGTAACATGTGGGTCCAACACTGGCACCCCCCTTCTGCAGCACAAATGCGTGATAGCCATGGAACTGGCACACAAGTGTCGGCTAACAGCTAAACACCCCCTGCTGCTCACGGAGAGCCTGCCATACACCATTGATCCGCTGATGTGGAAGTCCCACACCATGTCAAGCCAATGCAAACCGTATGTGTCCGAGGGCAGTGTAACACACATTGATGCCATCATCACATTCCACAATCCCATCACTGATGACTGTCAACAAGTCTGACCATCTATTCAGGTGTACCCAGCTGCATGTCATGTGTACCATGGTGATGCGACATGTCTGCAGAGGAACCAAACATCGACAGGGGCAGTGTGCATACATCGTAAACAACTGCCACACCCAATACACCCCTGATGCATCCCTTACCCTAAGGAGACTTCCAAACTTGTCCGTGCGTGTAACGCTGAGTCAGCACACGATGACGTGTCCATGAGGAATAGCAGTGCCACAACAATGCAAGCAGCAGACAGCATGCGCAAGTACCTGGGGAAGAGAGACACACAAGAAGTCAGCCACAAAAAGCACAGCCACTTGCATGTGCATGTACTCGACACATGTAAGGATGACAACATGCTAGGTCACAATTATGACTGGGGAAATACACATCACTGGCACCATCACTCCAGTGATACATCCACACACACCTCTGACTCACGTGCCATAAATGCAGATGGACACACACATCGCAACACATGCCACACGGGGACCAATGCGTGCACACACAGACACTGGTACTCACCACTAAGCAAAGAAGTCGCGTATGAGCCGAGTCCGGATGTCCTCTTGCGGCTCCACATCCTCCACATCACTAGCCCCATTGCCAAGCCCTTCGTCCTCCACGGGTGGATGGTCCTGATCATCTTGATCCAGGATGAGTGGCACAGCTTTCTCAACTGCCATGTTGTGCAGCATGCAGCAGACCATGAAGATTTTGCAGACCTTCGCCGGGGCATATGGGAGGGCGCCACCGGTCTTGTGGAGGCATCGGAATCGGCTCTTCAGGAGGCCAAATGTCCTCTCTATCACTCGCCTTGTCCGGCCATGGGCGGTGTTGTAGCGGAGCTGGGCCGGCGTGATGGGGTTGCGGAGAGGTGTGATCAGCCATGGCATGTTTGGATAGCCAGCGTCCCCTACATGGAAAGCACATGGACATAAGTAGGACAGGAGAAGCGGTCGTACTGGAAGTCTACGCAAAATACAGGACAGACAGAGTGTACCCACCAACAACACATGCTCGTTCGTTGCGCAGCTGCGTCATCATTTCAGGCACCCTGCTACGCCTCATGATGTAGGCATCGTGTGCTGTTCCTGGAAAACGAGCACAGACATGTGAAATCACCATGTTGGATAGACACACCACAAGGGCATTGATGGAGTGGTAGTGCTTGCGATTCCTGTACGCTACCTCCTGTGCCTGTGGTGGTACCAAAGCCACATGTGTCCCATCTATGGACCCAATGACATGGGGCATCCCTCCCAGGGCATAGAATCCACGCTTGACCCCAGTCAACATTTCAGGGGTTGGGAAATGGATGAACTCATCCAGGTGAAGCAACATGGCCTCTAAGAAATCATGCAGCACACGGCAGAACATGCTCTGGGACATGCCACCAACATGAGCTATGGTATTTTGAAAGGTACCCGTGGCCAGAAAATGTAGGGCTGCCATTACCTTCAGCTTGGGTGTCAGTGCCGTAGGATACCTGTGCAGCGGTTGCAGGTGTGGTGCCAGTCTCGCCGTCAACTCCAGAATCAACGGTTGGGGGAAGCGGTAGCACCGGATACAGTCATTCTCCCGCATGGCAGCCAAGTCCGGAATTGGTCGGGGAAGAGGCGGCGCTCTGCAGTAATTTGGAAGTGACAAGGAAGAGTGAGTGCACTACAACAACAATTTATATGTACTGAGCACATGTCAATCTGTCAATACACATATGCGACATATGGAGTCAGGTATGTGCCACATGCCCTGGACACGTATGGCTGGCAGGTGACACTCCTACCAAGACCCAGCTACACACGGAGATTGTGAACCTCCACATGCCATGGCATGGGATTAGCTGTGTCCCAGTGTAAGTGAACAGCCAGACGCAAGACAGGAGTGACATACATCCACACATCAGCAGAAGTAGGATGTCGATTGCAGAGACTGGTAGCAGAACACTCGAGCCACAGGTCACATGACATTACACTAGGACAGGCCACACATCTTGCCATGAAGGTGTACATGTGATGACTCACCACACATTCATAGAGTGGATGCAGACATGTCCTTGTTACGCTACTCCGTGTCCCATGCATACATACGCACCTCACATCCGATACCACATGTGGCCTGGTGTGCGTAACAGTGTGCCATGTCCATCTACACACAGACACATGTTGGTTGCTGCAACAGCTGATGCTTTTGAGGGAGCTCCAACATCAACCTAATGGGAACCCCCCACACATACATGACATAGTCACATCGTGCACTGTGGGTAGTGACATGTCTGGTGTGGTAACCCCTGTACCGGGCATCAGGGGACACTTGCGTGTGTTGTTGACCGTGCCATGCCAGTGACGCTCATCCCAAGTGTGCAGTACGACATGCACACATGTCAAAGGAGTCAAGGGCATGCCTGGCACACATTGCACCGTCACACATAACATCTGTACACATCTCATCATACATCTGGTGCCTTCTCGACTCAGGAGTAAGTTGCCACATCACAGCCTTTCACACCTGTGCCCCACACATGTAGTACTGCCTAGACAATGGCTTGATGTCCATCATGGACAAGTATGTCAGCCCTATTCCTTCCTGTGTGCTGCCTGTCACCACTGTGATGTGTGAAAGGCACCGTACTTTCGCTAAGAGGGCCTGTGTACATTCCCTATCACTATGGGAGTGCTGCCGTATGTGTACCCATAGTGATAGTGAGCGTACGCACGCGTGTACGGTCTGTCTCACTATGGTTGTTCTCGCGTATGCGTACTCATAGTGATAGTGAGCGTACAGGCGTGTGTACGGGCCGTACCACTATGAGTACGCATACGCGAGAACACCCATAGTGATAGTGAGCGTACAGGCGTGTGTACGGGCCGTACCACTATGAGCACGCATACGCGAGAACACCCATAGTGATAGTGAGCGTACAGGCGTGTGTACGGGCCGTACCACTATAGGTGTTCTCGCGTATGCGTACTCATAGTGCTAGTGAGCGTACAGGCGTGTGTACGGGCCGTACCACTATGAGTACGCATACGTGAGAACACCCATAGTGATAGTGAGCGTACAGGCGTGTGTACGGGCCGTACCACTATGAGTACGCATACACGAGAACACCCATAGTGATAGTGAGCGTACAGGCGTGTGTACGGGCCGTACCACTATGGGTGTTCTCGCGTATGCGTACTCATAGTGATAGTGAGTGTACAGGCGTGTGTACGGGCCGTACCACTATGAGTACGCATACGCGAGAACACCCATAGTGATAGTGAGCGTACAGGCGTGTGTACGGGCCGTACCACTATGGGTGTTCTCGCGTATGCGTACTCATAGTGATA
Source organism: Triturus cristatus (assembly GCF_964204655.1). Taxonomy (NCBI): domain Eukaryota; kingdom Metazoa; phylum Chordata; class Amphibia; order Caudata; family Salamandridae; genus Triturus; species Triturus cristatus. The sequence continues at coordinate 503,682,746 of NC_140585.1, forward strand.
GTGAGCGTACAGGCGTGTGTATGGGCCGTACCACTATGAGTACGCATACGCGAGAACACCCATAGTGATAGTGAGCGTACAGGCGTGTGTACGGGCCGTACCACTATGAGTACGCATACGCGAGAACACCCATAGTGATAGTGAGCGTACAGGCGTGTGTACGGGCCGTACCACTATGGGTGTTCTCGCGTATGCGTACTCATAGTGGTACGGCCCGTACACACGCCTGTACGCTCACTATCACTATGAGTACGCATACGCGAGAACACCCATAGTGGTACGGCCCGTACACACGCCTGTACGGGCCGTTGCTATGCATTTGGGGTGCCCTAGGGCCCCGGAACGCACCGTACCTGTGTGTGAAGCTCCAAATTCCATAGGGGACACATGAGTGACAAGTATAAAGGCCTACATGCATGCTGGTTGTCATGGAGACCAAGTTTAAAGTTTGAATATTTTGAAGCAGGTGCACAGCAGTAGTCAGTTTGAATGAATCTACTTTGTTGCAATGTGCTTCAGGAGATGACATCATGCTGAAGAAAAAAACCACAATGAGAACCCACTGACTGTGCTAGGTTTGAAGGGATTGGAGGAAACATAGGATGCAAATGTGAGTGACCAATCAGTCTGTACTCCTGTGCATGAAACAGGCCAGCAAGGCAGATATAAGGCAGCCAGGTCTCATGTGGGAGCACTTGCCTGCACATCTTTGTATTCCACGACCCAGCTGCTGCTACTGATTCCCTGGAACCATGTCAAGGTCTGTGGAGAGGTCACAGCCCTTCACCCTGGAGGAGAACCTGGCTTTGCTGGATGTGATCCTCCCACAGTACCCCATGCTGTATGGGCGACCAGGGTATCAGGTGAGTGCAGAGTCCACCAGCACAGACTGTGTCCCTTTTTTGTGAGTGTGACTTCTGGCATTGTGTCCAGGTGTGACACACATGCTATGTACTGTAGGGGGGGTCCGGGGGGGGGAATGCCTGATGTCTCCCAGCCAGTGCATGCTGTGGTGCATGTCTGCCGTCCTCACTTGCATTGTGTTTACCGTGACAATCACTGCATGGTGCATGCCACATTCTGCCTGTCTTGTCCTCCTGGGAATGTAGCCTCTGCAGTCCTCATGTGATTATGTGGTCAGCCCAGTGTGACAGGTGACTGTACCCACAGATGTGTGTTAGTTCTGTGTACCTGTGCTGAGAGTGTCCACATGATGTGTTCGTACCCTGGACATCGGTGTGTGTGTAAGTCCCCTGTCATGTGGGTGGGTGCATATGTGGAGTGTAGCACCCCAGCTGCATGAGGGATGGATATACCCTGGCCATGTGATGTGAGCAGGGAGCAGTGCTGTGTGTCTGACGTGCAGAGCCAGCCCCACACCTGTGAGCCCCCCCCGTCTAGTGGCACATGTGCAGAGTGAGGTTTGTCGCAGCATTTGGCAATGGCAGGTGAATGTCCTGTGCTTGTGTGTGTCTGTGTACTCTGCTGCGGTAGCGTCAGTGGCATGTGGCATGTGACTGCTTAGAGGTGCTGCACATTATCCTGGTGTAGCTTGTGATGCACAGTGTGAGCCTGGATCATTGATTGTGTCGTTGCCCTCATTCCACCTGTGTACTCTCAATGGCACGTACTGCTTTTGCCCTTCCCCAGAGGATCATGTCCCTATGACAAAGGTGCAATGCGTTGGATGCATACTATGCCTTGTTGTAAACAGCACATTTGTTCTAATATGTCTCTCTGTGACATGTGCCTGGTGTATTGATGTAGTGTCACTTGTTCATCCTCACAGGTAGGCGCCTCTGCCAAGAAGCAGATATGGCTGACCGCCGTCAGTGCCGTGAGGAGGGCGGATGGTCGCAAGCGGCGCCTGTCCCAGGTGAGGAAACGCTGGCAGGATATCCGGTGCTGGACGCGGAGGATCGCACGGGTCCTGCTGGGGGACTCACCTGAGACCCATAAGAACCGGGGGCGCCGCCGTCTGACCCACATCCACAAGCGTGTGCTGGCGGTGGTATTTCCAGACTTGGAGAGGCGCTTACAGGAGAAGCAGCAGCAGGAAGGGGGTAGGTACATGTGTGTTTGTTGTGTGTCACCAGCATTTGTAAATGCACAGTTGCATGGATACACTGCCAGGGTTTAAAGGTGCTGTGCAGATCCAGTTACCCACAGTATAGCTGTGCTCTCCTGCCTCCCTTCCCCTCCTTGCAATGTGTTCCCTGGTCTGTGTGTAGTCACTCCTTCACAAGGTAATGTAGGCTGGCGCTTTCTCCACGTGAACTATGCCTGTAGCATCATGTGTGGGGGTGGTGTCTAACAGGTTTGGGGACCTTGCCTGTGCCCTGTCCAGTTCAGTGCATGTGGGTTCCATGTCAGTTGGCACTGATGCTGAGTCCAGACATGGGTGTTAGTCTCTCAAGTGTCAGGCCTTACAGCGCGCATGTCCTATGTTGTGGCATGTGACATGATGTGCATGAGTGTGCGATACGCATAGTGCAGGGATGGTGGCGTGTGTTGCAGTCATTCCCATTCAGGACCATGGAGTTGTGTGGCCACTGCTGCCCCTGGGGCATATGTTCATAGGTGTCATGTGTGTCATCACAAAACGTGGACACTCTCAGTGTCTACAGCATAGGTTGTGCTCTGTGCCATTGTCCCCTGGTGCCATGTCTAATGACGTAAAATGTAGTACAAGTGTCCACTGTGCAGCCTGACCTGATTGTCCTTGTTCATACTCACGGTGGCCAGTGCCTGTGAGTCTTGTTACAATAATCTGAGGATGGCCATTTGTACATGATTATTTGGACAGGCGCACCTTGGGTATTTGGCGTCCAATCTTGCATTTATGCAGCCCCTGTGTATTTCACCCAGACTAAGAGATGTAAGTGCCACCTGTGTCTCAACAAATTGTCTCATGTAGGGGGTGGTTGATGCGGGCCAAGCCTACATGTCAAAACCAGAATTCTCCTTGCTAGGTCTGGCCAGTGTGTGATGTTTGTCTGGACATACACTCAAGGTGCAGTGAGCCAGTCATGGTGGGCATGTTTTCAGTATTACCTATGCAGCATGTGCCTCAAGTTCATGTATATGGTCCCTGCTCATCCCTATTTTCGGCAACGCTGTGTGGTGCAGATGCAGTGCTGGATTGTCCCCAGGGCCTGGCTCCTATGTCAAACTCCATTTCATGTCATTTGCTATTGTGTCATGCTCTCCATGGATTTTCATTGGCATGGTGGGTCAACCAACTGTGTGTTGCATGCCCTACATCTGTACCTTGTTTTGTAGGTGTTACTGATCTTTCTTTGCAGGCTATGCACTGTAACCTATGTAGATTGGACTCATGTGACATATGTATACAGGTGTGTGATTAATTGCTGTCTCTTCACCTTGCCCACAGCATCGTCGGGGGACACGGAGGGAGACATGAGCACAGACGGAGCGGAGGGACCGAGCACCAGTGCCAGCGCTGACATCGTGGCTGGCACATTGAGTGGTACTGAGGCGGAGGAGAGTGAGGCCGAGGACCTGTCCACTGGCACGACTGAATATGAAGCTGACGGGTCCGAGGATGATCTCTCCGAGTGGGCGGAGGCTGCACCAGCAGCTGACAGCGGCACAACATCGCACCCCGCCCCCTCCATTGCCATCAGCCGCCTCCCACTTGCTCGTGTCCCTTCCCAGCGTGCCCGGTCACCACATGTCTCCTTCCTGCCAGGCACCACACCCCCTGCCCCTGTCTCCACTGCTGCCGCCAATGCTGAGTCTGTGGACATCCAGCAGCAGTTGCAGGTTGGTCAGGCTGCGATCCTTAATGTCCTCCATGGCCACAGCCAAGTGCTGCACAACATGGAGGCATACTTGGAGGGCATTTTTTCATCGCAGGCTGACCAACGCCAGTTGCTGAGGTACATAGACTCAACACTGACTGCAGCAGTGGGTCTCCTGCAGCGCTACGTCCCTCCCCCTACCCCTGCCCCATCCACACTTCCCACTCCCATGCCTGTCCCACGTACACCCAGACGTCAGCATGCACACACCACAACAGACACAGGCACCACACCAGCAGGGAAGGTCATACGCACACCTCCTGGCACACACACACAGGGTGAAATAGGCACACCCACTGGGTCGGGGGGCAAACGCAAGTCATGCAGCCAGAGTGGGAGTCCGCATTCCACCCAATCCACTCCCTCCAAATCCCCTCCCCTCAGCTCTCCTGGCCACATATCCGGCAAGGACTCCTTCATGGCCGCTCTGTCCCTGAGCCCCACTGTGACACCACCCCGCAAGCGGTCAAGGGAGTCCCCGGTCAGGGTGGTTGAGTCCCCCCCTGTCCACACCCTCCCCCAGTGGCGCTGCTACCCATCCCTCCGCCCCCCCCCCCCTCCTTGGGGCCTGTGGTTCCTTCGGGTGCAGGGAAGACGCTGGAGGACCTTGCTAAGGTGTGCAGCGAGATCCTGGCCTCCGCCTTTGGCCCTGCCCCACCCCCTGTGGTGGAGTCCTCCATCCCTGCACCCACGACGCCTACCCTTCGCCCTCATGTCCCTGCGGTGCCTGGTACATCCCTCCCCGCTGTGGAAGACGAAGGAGTCTGACTGTGCAGGCAAGCTAGGGTACACGCGTCCCACTGTGTCCCCCATCCAGCTGTGACTCATGGACTGCCCTATGGGCTTTGTAAATATTGAACTTTATCCACACACACATTTTTTTGTAATGCTGAATAAAGCCAATTTTTTTTTCCTTAGATCACTACTGCTTTTCTGGTATTGCAGTTGGTGGGACTGCTACATGATTTTGGGTGGTGAACATGTGTTGGGTGTGTGGGAAATGTAGTAGTGTGCTGGTCATAGTGGGGACCCTGGTATCTGTGTGCCATCACAAGGTGTTAGCTAAGTGTCTTTGTTCATGTAAGCAGTTAATGCATGGTGAAATTGTCCCAAGGTGTGTTCCTTCCTCTGTGTACCCTGACATCTTCCCTGCAGGGTGTTTCCACTATGTGGTGCTGAGCTGTGTCTACATCAGCTGGGGGTGTGACGGACTCCTTCAACTTTGCACATGCATGCAGAGCGATATCTCCACCTGCATCATTCGTGGCATCCTTGGTGATCACGATACTTGTGTATGTAGTCTGTTGACATGACTTCATGTGGACATGTTCCCTTTTAGGCTGTATGCATGTGTATACTCCCAGCCTCGCACACATGTGGTACATGTACTGCAGGATCTTTGTGCACCTGACTGACATTTGTGGGCATTGGATCTGTGGGTACTCCACCCTTTTCTTTGCAGGGGCACTGCTGTGAGTGTTAGGCACCCCCCCTCCTATGTTTGGGCACTGCTGGGAGGACTCTGCACCCACCCCTCCTGTGTCTGGGCACTGCTGGGAGGACTCTGCACACACCCCTCCTGTGTCTGGGCACTGCTGGGAGGACTCTGCACCCACCCCTCCTGTGTCTGGGCACTGCTGGGAGGACTCTGCACCCACCCCTCCTGTGTCTGGGCACTGCTGGGAGGACTCTGCACCCACCACTCCTATGTCTGGGCACTGCTGGGAGGACTCTGCACCCACCCCTCCTATTTCAAGATATGTACTCTTAGAACATACACGGGTGTGGGGTTAGCTCCATGCATACGAGTTGGGGGTACGTGTCGTACATACACTGTTGGGGTGGGGGGTACGCTCCATACGTACGCGGGTGAGGGTACGGGTCGTACTTACACTGTTGGGGTGGGGGTACGCTCCATGCATACGCGGGTGAGGGTACGGGTCGTACATACACTGTTGGGGTGGGGGTACGCTCCATGCATACGCGGGTGAGGGTACGGGTCGTACTTACACGGTTGGGGTGGGGGGTACGCTCCATACGTACGTGGGTGAGGGTACGGGTCGTACTTACACTGTTGGGGTGGGGGGTACGCTCCATACGTACGCGGGTGAGGGTACGGGTCGTACATACACGGTTGGGGTGGGGGTACGCGCCATGCATACGCGGGTGAGGGTACGGGTCGTACTTACACTGTTGGGGTGGGGGGCACGCTCCATACGTACGTGGGTGAGGGTACGGGTCATACATATATGGTTGGGGTGGGGGTACGGTCCGTACTTACACTGTTGGGGTGGGGGTACGCTCCATACGTATGCGGATGAGGGTACGGGTCGTACTTACACTGTTGGGGTGGGGGGTACGCTCCATACGTACGCGGATGAGGGTACGGGTCGTACTTACACTGTTGGGGTGGGGGGTACGCTCCATACGTACGCGGGTGAGGGTACGGGTCGTACTTACACTGTTGCGGTGGGGGTACGCTCCATACGTACGTGGGTGAGGGTACGGGTCGTACTTACACTGTTGCGGTGGGGGGTACGCTCCATACGTACGCGGGTGGGGGTATGGTCCATACATATGCGTCCCCACGCTATGTGATGCTTGTGCGGGCCGTACCCAGGCCTTTGCCACGTGGGTACAGCCGTCCCGCCATTGTTGGGATGACGTAGGTGTGGGCGGGGTACGACTCATACCCACGCTCTTAAGGCATGGGTACGGGACGTACCTGTATTGTTGTGTTGCCGGTTCGCGTCGTCAGGCACTTCGGTTGTGGCGGACGCTGGCTTTGCTGGACACGCCCCCACCCCCTCGTAGTGACCAGTGCCTGGGGGTCAGGTATGTACAGGGCATGGGTGCTGTGTGACTATGGTGGGGGTTTTGTGGCCTGCCCCTGGTCCTGCCCCCCCCCCTTTCCCCCCTCCCTTTGTTGTTCTGACCTTCTGCGGCGTCTGCGTCGTAACCTGTAGAGGAGGTCGACTGCTATGAGGGCCGGGATGACACGTAGGTTCGGGTCCATGTCTGTCCGTCGCGTACAGGTACTCCTTGTTCGCGTCGTCCTGATTTCCCGGCAGTTTTTGGCAGCCGGAAAATATTCACCGTGCGGGATGACGTCAGTGCGAATCGTGATTCCTGGTTCGTGAATGGCAGGCTGCGTGCGTCCCGACGTCACGTCGGCGCTTTCCCGGATCGCATTTGTATGTTTATTTTCGTCGGTCGGGGTTTTGTACGATTCGTACGGAAATGGAGTTTCCGTGCGAATCGTAATTCCATGTTTGTATATTTTGACGACCGGGTACGCGTCGGACGGAGAATATGCTCCGTCCGACGGTTCGTACCCGGTTTTTACAGGATCGTGATCGGCATCAAAGTGTTCTGCAGCATGCTGCAATGCCACTTTAGTATTAGTTGCATGCTGAATCACTCAGCTGCTCTTCTGGTCCCCCATGAATCAGAGGGTACCTATCAAGTACCCCCTCAGCTAGTATGTTCAAATCCATATTACACTATGCGTGTTTGATTTGTCCTCGAGTCCCTCGGCCGTGTTGGGGCAGGCGAGTTAAACAGTGCAGCAGGATGGCAGAGGATCTTGCTTGGAGGTGAGGATGACTCCGAATGACCATGAAATGGCTGCCTGCAGCCTCCTGTATTGAACTTTCTGCCTTTTTCGCTGTGTTTGTAATTTTCAATGTTAAATCTTTGTTTTCTGGTCCATTCGTATAAACTCCGCCTCAGGTGCGACCTCTCCGTCCCGGATGTGGAATTCTGCACTAGGGGCGGAGACTCCACTGTCGGGCTGGAACCCAAAGTTTTTATACAGGCAATGACTAACAGGAAATAAAAAACAGGAAGTTCAATACAGGAAATTGCCAGCAGCTATTTATGCTCATTCTGAGTCAATCTCACCTCCAAACAAGATCCTGTGCAGCTCTGTGTAACTCCCTTGCCCCCAAAATGGCTGAGGGACTTGAAGACAAGGCACCACATTTCAGTCAAGGTGAACTGAGTGTACTAGTTGAAGGGGTGCTTGATAAGCACCCTCAGCTTTATGGGGGCTCTAAGGCCTAGCTGAGCGATGCAGGGGGCACCAGAATCTGGAGAGAGAATGATGCTCCTTGCAATACAGTGGGCATTTACCAACAATGGGCCAAAGCTGGGATGACTTGCGATGCTGTGCCCAGATAAAGGCCTAGGACTTAATGGGCCTGTCCTCTGAGTTCCACTTACAGAGGCCCTGCCTTAGCCCACGGTCCTGTGGGAAACCTGGCTGGCCCTCCATGCTCAGCCGGAGGAGTATGAGCAGCAGAGACTTGGTATGTGCACAAATTTAATCATGCATCTGGCAGTATGATGTGAGTAGTGAAAGAGATGTGCTATTATGTCTTGTCACCTTTCACATGATCAGAATAATTAATGGCAGTAGTACTTATAAGGTCAATGCATCATAGAGTACATTTAATACAGTTTCCAGAATGCATTCTGGGACTTGTAGTGCACTAAACCCAACTGGGGAAATGACCCTTACAGTTGCATTTATATGAATAAATGCACTTAAATCATCATAACAAGTGAACCAAGGGCTTTTTAACTGTTGTGTGCATTGGAGACGGAATGGCAAAGACAATGTCTAGTGTAGGGATGAGAGGACTTTGGGTAGTGGATGCTGTATCATACAAGCCTTTTGTGTGTATCTTTGGCCACCTTTCACATGATCAGAGTAAGGGCTGCAGTACTTATGAGGCCAATGCATCATTGGAGCACATTGAATGTAGTTTCCAGAATGCATTCTGGTACTTGCAGTGCACTAAACCCAACTGAGGAAATGGCCCTAACAGTTGCATTTAAGTTTCAAGAATAGGTTTATTTGAGAATAGCCATCAAATAACAATACTTCGTACAGATAATCAATAAAATGTTCATAAATACAAAAAAGGAAATAAGGGATATTGGTGATACGGTAAATAGTCCTAATATTGAAAAAAAAATATCGACTGGACAGAATATCGAGTTTTTAATACAGAATGGACAGAATATCGAATTGCCAAAATATAGTGGTGAAGAATATCGAAAATCAGGTAAGAAATATCGATTTACATAATATAGAAGTAAATAATATTGACAGTCATAATATAGTTGTTAAAAATATCAATTTTTTTTATAGTGTTTTAAGTGTTAGTATATGTGTTAAACGTATGTATTAATTTTGGAATGTATGTTTGAATATTTTTAAAGTAATGAATTTTATGTTATTTAATTTTTGTGTAATTTAATTCCGTAGCGGGTTGTGGGTTTATAGGGGATTAGGGTGGGAAGTAATTTAATTATAGTACATTAAATAATAATTTTTAGGAATTATTAATTATTTGTAATTTAATTTTGCGTTTTACTTCTGTAGCGGATTGTGGGTTTATAGGGGAATAGGGTGGGAAGTAATTTAATTGTTATTAAGTAATTATTAATTGGTATTGAAAATTAATTGGTTGTTGATTAGTTATTAATTGGTAAATAATTTGTATTAAATGGTAATTAATTTGTATTAATTGTTTAATTGATAATTATGTTAATTGTATTAATTTATTATTTGTAGCAGGTTGTGGGTTTATAGTGGAATATGGTGGAAAGTAATTTAATTGTAAATAATTAATTATTGAAATAATTTTTGTATATTGATAATTAATTTATTATTAATTAATTATTAATTGGTATTATTTGTATTTATTAATTTTTGGTATTAATTTAAAAAAAATGTTGGTATTTATAATTAATTAATTATTAAATATTGGTAATTAATTTTCATACTTTTTTATTGTATTAATAATTAATTTATTTTTAATAAAATATTAAATTATTATTTTCCCTACTATTGCACTCACTGGAGTGGGAATAGTAATTTTTACCCCTACGCTATCCAACGCTTTCCCTACTGTTGCACTCTTTGGAGTGGGAATAGTAATTTTTACCCCTATGCTATCCAACGTTTTCCCTACTGTTGCACTCACTGAAGTGGGAATAGTAAATTTTGCCCTCCCGTTATCCAACGCTTTCCCTACTGTTGCACTCTCTGGAGTGGGAATAGTCATTTTTACCCCTACGCTATCCAACGCTTTCCCTACTGTTGCACTCTCTGGAGTGGGAATAGTAATTTTTACCCCTACGCTATCCAATGCTTTCCCTACTGTTGCACTCTCTGGTGTGGGAATAGTAATTTTTACCCCTACTCTATCCAATGCTTTCCCTACTGTTGCACTCTTTGGAGTGGGAATAGTAATTTTTACCCCTACGCTATCCAACGCTTTCCCTACTGTTACACACACTGGAGTGGGAATAGTAAATTTTACCCTCCCGCTATCCAACGCTTTCCCTACTGTTGCACTCTCTGGAATGGGTATGGTAATTTTTACCCCTACGCTATCCAATGCTTTCCCTATTATTGCACTCTCTGGAGTGGGAATAGTAATTTTTACCCTCCCGCTATCCAACGCTTTCCCTACTGTTGCACTCACTGGAGTGGGAAAAATAATTGTTACCCTCCCGCTATCCAACGCTTTCCCTACTATTGCACTTACTGGAGTGGCAATAGTAAATGTTACCCGCCCGCTATCCTACGCAAAAAATATTGAATATTTTTTAAATAATATTACGTTAATATATGTATTATTGTTTTTTTATTTTACTTACATTAATTATTTATTAATTGTAAAGTTATTTAAGTATTTTAAGTATGTTTTAGTTAATTATATGTATTATTTCATTAATTTTACATTACTTTTAAGACATTTAAAAAATTCGATATTTTGACCAACTATATTTTTTACAACGATATTTTGGATTCTATATTTTTGTACTTACCTGTTTGTAGATAGGGATTTGATATTTTGGCATTCTATATTTTTTCCTCTATATTTTGGCAGGTCGATATTCTTCTTCTCGATATTTTGTCAGTAATCCTGGTGATAGATAGTTACAATTGAAGTGGTAAAGAAGATACCTTAAGAAATATATAAGCATGAAAAAATAGAAGGGTCTGGTTCATATTAAACTTAATACAGTACAAAAGGAGAGTGTAATACTGTGCAATTGTATTATCATATATCCATTGTTGAAATGAAATACTAAGCAATGACAATTCAATATAGAGGAAGTCAAGGAGGCTTAGCAACCTCTTGTAGTGGAGGTCTGGATGCAAAGGACCTTTGTGCACTATCATCCAAAAATTGTGTAACAGGAGACCATAGTTGCAAAAGTTTTGTAACAAGCGGTAACGGAGGTACAAGAGTTGTGTCTAATCTATGATTATGACAGATGGCATACCACCAAGCGAGATATGATAGTTTAGAAGTGTCCTTCCAGTTTTGTGTTATCTGATGAAAGGCGACTGCTAATAGGAGATCTATGATTCGCGTCTGCGATGAACTTCTCTCCCAATCGGTGAATAGGCTACCTAAGATAATATTGGTGAAGGAAAGAGGGGCTGTAGGGTTGAGTATGATGTTAATTTGAGACCAAACCTGTTCCCAAAACTTAAATACGTATGGGCATTTGAATAACACATGTTTTAACTCAGCCACGTCATGAGAGCATGACCAGCAAGTACTGGGAGTTCCATTATGCATCCTGTGTATATGTGCAGGTAAAAGAAGCAGCCTGTTATAAATAAAGAAAATAGTTTGTGTGGTACTTGAAGCTCTGGATGATTTCCTAATTTTTATCCATATTTGATTCCATAAAGTGATAGGCCAATCAATTCCCAAATCAGTCTCCCAAGCGAGTTCTAGGCCGGATTTATCACTGTGACTAGGAGATTGTACTAAACAAGAATAAATAGTAGAGGCTTTAGGATGTGCGCCTAGGAGGCTGTTACAAGTGTAATCAGTCTGGGGAGATGGGTAAAGGACATGTTAAAACTGAGAACATGCTTCAAGTATCTCAGTTCGCAGGATTGAAAATGTATGCTGAAAGGAGGAGGGCAGGTGATAAAGGATACGTGCCTGTGAGAATTGAAGAGGTGTGCCTTGTTCAAATAATTGATGTACCCATATGAAACCTTTATTTCTCCATACTTTCCAGTACATAGGTTTATTTTTAACAAGTATAAATTTGTTATGCCAAATTGTGGACTTTAAAAAAGTGTCAGAATCACGTGGGACCTGACGAAGAGTAGCTTGTAAAAATTTACATGAGTGTTTAATTACTGGTGTGTAGCTTTTTTGCGGTTTGCGCGTGAATGCCTGATATTCCTGAAATGAAAAGGGTGCTATAAATAAGGTCTCCAGATCAACCCATAGTGGTTTATCTGATGTTTGATCAGACAATTTGATAATTGTTTCAGTTGAAAATCTCTATGATAGTTAGGAAAGTGGGGAAAATGTACACCCCCTTCTGATTTTGGTCGTGTCAATTTCTGTAGTGCCATTCTTGTTTTTTTTATCATTCCATAAAACTGATGTTAGTACGGAATTAATCTTATGAAAAAATTTAGCCCGGTATAGATATTGGTACATAAGAAATGGTATAAAGTACTATAGGGGTAAGCATCATTTTAATGGTGTCCAAACATCCCCACCATGAGAGATGAAGCGGGTGCCATCTCGCAGTGAGCATTTTCAATTTATCAATGAATTTATCTAAATTTAAAGAAATGGATGCTGTTATAGAGGGAGAAAACCATAAACCAAGGTACTTAATGTGTGTGTAATTCCATACAAAATTGGAAATCTGAAAATCTTCTTTAAAAGTATATTTGGTTAAGGGTATTATCTCACATTTTTCATTATTTAGTTTGTAGCCAGACACCAAACCATAAGCTTTAACCTCCTGCATAAATGCATAGAGTGAGGACTGTGGTTGAGAGCGGAACACTAATATGTCATCCGCATATGCTGCTAATTTAATCTGTTGGGATTCAGATGTAAATCCCGTTATAGAATGATTTTGGTGGAGTCTAGATAAAAAAGGCTCTAACGCTAAATTAAAAAGAAAGAGGGACGAAGGGCAACCTTGACGCACTCCTCTTTTAAGAGAAAAGTAGGGAGATACCAGACCATTAGTAAAGATTGCCGCCTTGGGCTCTAAATAGAGTAAAGCAATTAGGGAAATATTTTTTGGGCCGAAACCAAACCATTTAAGGGAATGAAAGACAAATGACCATTAGACACTATTGAAGGCCTTCTCCACATCTAGGGCAATTGCTGCTAGTGGATCTAAGTGATGAAACGTTCTGTATAGAATGCCAAAAAACAATCTTGTGTTGTCTGTGATATTACGCCCCCTAACAAAGCCTCATTGTTCCTTGCCAAGCAACAGAAGAAGATGTGGTTCTAGCCGTAAAGTTAGTGCTTTGAATTTTTTTTATAATCCACATTAACTAGTGAAATGGGACTATAATTTTTGCAATATCCGGGATCCTTACCATCTTTCGGTATTAGGCATATTAAGGCCTCCAGAAATGAACTCGATGAATTGCGAGAAGAAGTGAAGGAGGAAATGAGAGTGTGTAAGCATGGAATGAATATTTGGGCAAAATGTAGGAAAAATTCAACTGTGAATTCACCAGGATCTGGAGCTTTATCTTTTTAAGAGTCTTCAATGCATTTAACAGCTTGATTTGGGTAATGTCAGTTTCCAAAATATCTAAATTCCCCTGGGAATATTACGTTTCTGGATTGTGGCGAAATACTGGAGTATAGCTGGATCTGAAGGCATGGTTTCTGAAGGATTTCGGGATCCTTGTGCTTTGGCATTTGATTGTCATCTATAATGGAGTCAATGTAAGCCTATTCTGTTTAATCTTAAAATAGTTGGCTAGTAATTTGCCTGATTTCTTTTGCCCACCATAGTATTTTGCACTTGTTTTCAATAAGTATAAAGAGGCATTTTCAGTTAAAGTTTTATTGAAAGCTATCTTTTCATTTATAATATCTTTTAGACAGTCTTTTGTCTTAGAGGAATAAAAGGAGTGCTCTAGTGTCTTAATCCTGGTAAGGAGTGCACTATGTATTGTTCGGAAAGATTTGCGTTTGTTTGATGTATACTTGATTATGAAATCACGAGCAGTAGCCTTAAAAGCATCCCAAACTATATGGAAAGAGAGATCATCAGTTTGGTTAATTTGAAAAAATTCATGGATAAAGGAGGTAAAGGATGTATTGAAATAAGGATCAAGAAGTAAAGAATTGTTAAAGCGCCATCTCTTAGGTAGTGTAGATTGGTGTAAAATGTCCAGTTGAATCATAACAGGAGCATGGTCAGAGATGGGTATGGGGCCTATATCTGCTGAAAGCAAGGATTGGGAAACGTGTGTGATAAGAATATGGTCTATTCTGGATTGCGTCTGATGTGGTAGAGAGAAAAAATAATATTCTCTCAAAGATGGATTGCAAAGTCTCCAGGCGTCTATTAAATTCCTTTGTTTTAGAGTTTGTAGAAAAGCTTTATGTGATTTGTTTGGGGTAAAAAAAAACCTTAGAATGCCTGTCAATAAAGGGATCCATCACTTGATTGCAGTCGCCTGCAAAAATAAACTTCTCTGAGGGATATTTTAAGAGTAGCTGAGAAATGTGGGACCAAAAAAGCGGCATCACCATTAGTAGGGGCATATATATGAAATAGGGATACAGGGGTTTTCCCTATCAACAAATTAGTAAACAACCATCTACCTTCACCATCTGATTCCTGTGAGATGAGTTTGCATTCAGTGCTTTATGACATAAGGTTATAACGCAGTTTCTTTTACCATCTCCTAGTAAGAAGAACATTTCTCCCACCCAGTTCCTCTTATGTTTTAATTATTCACTTTCTGTAAAATGTGACTCTTGTAACAAAGCTACATTAACATCCATCTTAGATAATAGTGTGTAAGAACTCGCTGTCTCTTGATGGGAGAGTTTAAGCCTCTGACATTCCTAGTAACAATTTTTAAGAACATATATGAGGCAAGTAGAATGAAAAATTATTTGAACCAGTGATTACAATCATATTTTCGAATATGAAACATGAAATAAGTACGAAGATAGAAGCTATGAAAACCAATCGATGAATATGTGAAGGAAGAAAGGAATAGAAAAAAGAGCAGTGGTAAAAAGAGATATGAAAAGGGAATGAGTTAAAGAAAAAAGATAAAAAGGTGATAGGGAAAAGACAGATAGTGTGAGAAGTGATAAAAGAAAAAAAACTATACCTACATAGAATCTAAAACATTTAGGGGTCGATTCCGATCCTGGAGAAACCAGGTACGAACTGTCGGTCGGAGTGTTTTCTCCGTCCGACTCGTACCCGGTAAAAACACCATACAAACATGCAAGTACGATTCGTACAGAAACATCATTTCCGTACGATTCGTACAAAACACCGACCGACACAAAAACACATACAAATGGGATCCGGGACGGCGCATACGCGACATGCGGACGGAGTTAGGCAGCTTTTTACGTACCAGCAAGTACGATTCGTACCGACAGCACTCCGGACGGCTATATTTTTACGGCACACAAAAAGTGCCGGTAAAGCTAAGTATGCCGCGAAGCGTGAGGAAAAGGGGGCCCGGTACGCGCCGGACACCCCCAGCCCCCCGTATGTCCGCGCCGTACCCCCAGCCCCCACTGTATGTCCGCGACGTCCCCCCAGCCCCCCGTATGTCTGCGACAATCCCCCAGCCCCCCCCGTATGTCCGCGACGTCCCCCCAGCCCCCCCGTATGTACGGTGCGGACCCCCACCCCCGTATGTACGGTGCGGACCCCCACCCCACCCCCGTATGTACGGTGCAGACCCCCACCCCCATATGTACGGTGCGGACCCCCAGTGCTACGCACTGGGGGTCCGCACCGTACATACGGGGGTGGGGTGGGGGTCCGCACCGTACATACGGGGGGGCTGGGGGGATGTCGCGGACATAGGGGGGGCTGGGGGTACGGCGCGGATATATGGGGGGCTGGGGGTACGGCACGGACATACGGGGGTAGCTGGGGGGACGTCGTGGACATACGAGGGGGGCTGGGGGGACATCGCGGACATACGGGGGGCTGGGGGACGTCGCGGACATACGGGGGGGCTGGGGGAACGTCACAGAAATACGGGGGGCTGGGGGGACATCGCGGACATACGGCGGGGCTGGGGGGACGTCGCGGACATACGGGGGGCTGGGGTGACGTCACGGACATGGGGGGGGTGTTCGGCGCGTATGCGGGCACATGTATGGACGTCTCCATGGTTGCTGTGGAGGTTCGCTCCGTACGGTGTTTTTACCATACGGTTGTGGATTCGGACGGACGGGACGGATCGTACTTGCGCGTTCGGACGTCGGTTTACCGGGTCATACGTAAAAACGTCCGGGGATGTGTCGGACACCTTTTCCGACCCGAGGACGTGTCGGGGTATATTCCCAATGCGATTCGTATGGTGTTTTTTACATACGAATGTCCGCGACGTCCCCCCAGCCCCCCCGTATGTATGGTGCGGACCCCCACCCCCGTATGTACGGTGCGGACCCCCACCCCACCCCCGTATGTACGGTGCAGACCCCCACCCCACCCCCGTATGTACGGTGCGGACCCCCACCCCCATATGTACGGTGCGGACCCCCAGTGCTACGCACTGGGGGTCCGCACCGTACATACGGGGGTGGGGTGGGGGTCCGCACCGTACATACGGGGGGGCTGGGGGGATGTCGCGGACATAGGGGGGGGCTGGGGGTACGGCACGGATATATGGGGGGCTGGGGGTACGGCACGGACATACGGGGGTAGCTGGGGGGACGTCGTGGACATACGAGGGCGGCTGGGGGGACATCGCGGACATACGGGGGGCTGGGGGACGTCGCGGACATACGGGGGGCTGGGGGAACGTCACAGAAATACGGGGGGCTGGGGGGACATCGCGGACATACGGCGGGGCTGGGGGGACGTCGCGGACATACGGGGGGCTGGGGGGACGTCACGGACATGGGGGGGGTGTTCAGCGCGTATGCGGGCACATGTATGGACGTCTCCATGGTTGCTGTGGAGGTTCGCTCCGTACGGTGTTTTTACCATACGGTTGTGGATTCGGACGGACGGGACGGATCGTACTTGCGCGTTCGGACGTCGGTTTACCGGGTCATACGTAAAAACGTCCGGGGATGTGTCGGACACCTTTTCCGACCCGAGGACGTGTCGGGGTATATTCCCAATGCGATTCGTATGGTGTTTTTTACATACGAATCGTATTTGCCAGTTTGTACGGGACTTGTACGATTCGTACGTAAAAAAATCCGGATACGATTCGTACGGGGAATATTTCTCCAGGATCGGAATCGACCCCTTAGAGTGTGGGGGGAGGATGAGGCCACATGGAACAATGACACGTCCAGACTCCATGGGGTTTGACAGAGAGGCTCCAAGAGGGGATGGTGTACAAGACGGATATATCAAACATACGAGACTGCGATCTGTAGTTGATTAGTGTCATCTAAAAGTATTATTAAACTAAAACATTTATCGTAACTTGAAATCAAATGCTGCAAAAGTGCAACCTGAAAACAGAAGGTTAGGCAAGGCAAACAAACCATGTTTCTATATTAATACTCAAACTATATCATTACAAATGGATCATCATAGCTACTGTAGAGAGCAAATACACTCAAAACTAGCGAAAGTAGTTATTTGAGGCTTGTGCTAGAAACGTCCATCTTTTCTGGACAATGCATGTTGAGAAAGCTTCTTAACTTGACTGGATCCTCATAGGTTATGGTATTATTATTGAAAGTGACTTTGGACAGACAAGGGTGGAATAAACCAAATCGTGTTCCAATAGAGCGCTAAGAATTCTTTGTGTCTATCTGCCATAGGGTTTGTATAGTCTTGTGAAAAGAAGAGTTGTTTACCTAAGGTAGAAATACATTTCATGGATCTGGCTGCTGATAATACCTTTAGGCGATCAGTGAATTCAAGGAAATACAAAATAATTCCTCTTGGCTTCTTCATGCCTGAAGATGCAGATTGCGGAGGACCCAACATATGAGCGCATTGAATGTTTAGAGTGATATCTTCAGGAAGGTTTAGCACTGTTGGTATAAATGTTTTGAAGAAGGTGATAGGGTCGGAGCCTTCCGAACCTTCCGGTATTCCATATATACGGAGATTGTTTCGTCTGTTCCTATTTTCAAGATTCTCGACCTGTTTCTGCAAAGAAGTAATCTGTGAGTGAAGACCCTCAAACTTGACGAAGGATGAACCCATCTTTCCACATTATGTTCCACCTTGGTGATTCTTTCTTCCATCTTTGTCCAACCCTCCATTTGTAGTTTGGAATTTGTTTCTTCAAAATATGGCCGCAAAGCCCGTATCTCCTCTAGAAGCAAATCCAGGGAGACTGACGAAGTCTGCTTTGGTGGAGATGAGGAATCTTTATTCAGCCTTTTAGTTGAGACTTTACCGAGTGTAGAAGAAGCGCTTGTGACAGATGAAGAGGCTGTTTTAGGTGTTGAAGTTGCAGAGTCCTACATTTGAATAGGATAAGCATGAAGTTTTGGATGAAAAATAAATGTGCGGTTCATGGATACTGTCATCAGTGATCACTGACCATGTCATGAATGATGTAATATGGGATGTCATCAGCAGTGCATTGCGGGGGCGGGAGTTATAGTTAACTGAACAGGTTTTGTGTGAGTGAAATGTCCAACTAACTATAACGCCCCTGTAACCTATGTTTTTTTTCAGTGAATTTCTAAGGTTTTTTAAATGCTAATTTCTAACTATAACGTCCCTGTAACCTATGGTTTTTTTCAGTGAATTTCAAAGGATTTTTAAATGCTAATTTCTAACTATAAGGTGCCTGAAACATATGTTTTTTTAAATGAATTTCAAAGGTTTTTTAAATGCTAATTTCTAACTATAACATAGCAGTCGCATTGGCAGAGTGGTGGAGAAAGGTGAGCGTGGCCTTCAAACACCTTTTAGCAATCCCACTGTGTGGGATTTAGCGGACGTAACAGGAGGGATAGTTAGCCCCCAACGTCAACCTTGGCGGCCAACTACCCCTTTTATTACTTCCAGTAAGTCCCACACAGCAGGATTGCTAACTTGTTATATCAGGCCCTGCCCCCTCTCTGCAGCACTCTGAAAACGCGTCCCCTGGCACGTTCTAAGTTAGGGGATTAAGTCTCCTTGAATCCTGAGGGTCCCTGGGGGCCATCTGGGCCACCAGGTACCTCCATAAAGCGCCACAGAGCTGCGTTGCAGAGAGGTGTAAAAAGGGGCGTGGCCTCAGACCACCTCTCTGCAACGCAGCTCTGTGGCGCTTACTGGAGGTACATGGTGGGCTTGTTGGCCCCCAGGGGCCCCCAGGATTGAAGGGGACTTAATCCCACAATTTACAACGAGGCAGGGGGCGCATTAGCACACTAGTTATGTCAGGCCCCGGCCCCTCCCTGCACAACTGTGCAAATGCGCCCCCTGGTGCATTGTAAGTTGGGGGATTTAGTCCCCTTGAATCCTGAGGATCCCTGGGGGCCAACTAGCACACCAGGTAACTGCAGGGGGGGCGGGGCCTCCGGCGCGAATCCAGCTTTTTTTTTATATAGAAAAGTGCCAAAGCCCGGTTTTGAAATGTTTTCCAGTTATTTATTGTCAAATCTGCATACTCGTGCCCTGACATGTTTCGACTGTTGAAGCCTTGATCACAGGTGGGTACCATTGCGACATGAAAGCAGGTGCTCAATTTCTAGAAGTCATGTGACAATGAGTCGCAGCACTACATATTCCAAGGTGCACCACTGTTGATCGCATTGTACAAACGCATGTGAGTGTATATCTCAGCTGCATAGCGTCCATAATGCATTTGTACTACTTTTCTCATTTTTGCAAATTGCGCCTTAGAATAAAGTGACTTCGTGCAAGTATTCCAAAGTAGCAGCAATATCTCAAATACCTGGATTTCAAAAACTGTCCGAGAGAGGTGTGTGCCTCTCTTTTCTCCCTTTCTCCTCTCACAGCCAGAAATACCAAGGAAGTCCAGAGGTCTGGCGTTACACAAGCGGATCATGCCCCCAAAGTGTTGACCATACAAACAGAGAACTCCATAGTGAGGGGCCCAAACCCTGCAGTGAGGCCTCGGCTGACAACAGGAAAGGAGAATCCCGTCAATTAAACACAAGGAAAAGTGCCAAAGCCTGGTTTTGAAATGTTTTCCAGTTATTTATTGTCAAATCTGCATACTCGTTCCCAGACGCGTTTCAGCTGTTAAAGCCTTGATCACAGATGGGTATCATTGCGACATGAAAGCAGGTGCTCAATTTATTGAAGTCATGTGACAATGAGTTGCAGCACTACATATTCCAAGGTGCACCACTGTTGATCGCATTGTACAAACGCATGTGAGTGTATATCTCAGCTGCATAGCGAACATAATGCATTTGTACTGTTTTTCTCATTTGTGCAAATTACGCCTCAGAAAAAAGTGACAGCGTGCAAGTATTCCACATAAAAAAACACCGCCCACTGGAGGGTATGAGTCACACACCGCGAGCTGGCCCACATGTCCCAAAATGCACTTGTAAAAGTATCCAATGGAGGATGTAAAAGTAAAGCGGACACTATCTTGTGATCAGCGATGGTGTGTATGGTGTTGGCTACCTTTGAGAAAGTTCTATGTAGAACAAAACGCGTCAGGATTGCCATGCTGCCACAGAAATTAAGAATTTAAAATTAACAAGTAACGTTACGAGTGCGGCTCACCTTCCTTCCGCTGTGGGTGAGTATGTAAATATATATATATATATATATATATATATATATATATATGTTCCACAAGATCCCACAAAAGGAGAGTCGACGCCGTGTCGTTCAGTTAATCCGCTTTAATGTCAGCTGATAATGTTAGACGCGTTTCGCCTGCCCAGCAGGCTTGCTCACTAACATTGCAATAAAGTTTTTCCATCATTTTAACTGAAAGTTATGCCGTGTCATGTGAGGACTACAAAAACATAGAAGGTAATGACAGACTCGTAGTTTTTGATTCTGAATTTCGGCATTTCACACAAATAGTGTCAAACCTTGTACAATTTCATTGTTAAATCAAACAATACAAATGCAATCAATATTCAGTAATAAATCAACCATTAGATAATCATTGGATTACTAGTTCCGCTAGATTTTAAAATTTATAATCTTTTCAACTTAATTCATCTAACCATGAGCGAACAACTCAAATTTTGCCACTGTTACTGTTCGTGATATATGATTTCATTGTATTTCATTATATTTCATTCGCTGCCCTAGTGGGCCGAAATATCGATGTCATTTAATCATTACCAACTTTAAACTTTATATATATGTATATATATATATATTTATATATTCCTCCTTTGTCCCCACCGGGATTCCTCGCGCACTCACGAGACCAGAGGCAGGTGTGCAGTGAATCAGTTATCTTTTTATTTCATATTCAGCAAGCCAATGCTCCTATAAACAACTCTACGCGTTTCGGTTTCCCTGAAACCTTGCTCACGAGTTCTAACAGTTTTCAAACCGCATTTTTTTCTCTTTATAGACAAACACCAAAAAACAAAAAACACCCATGTGATACATCGTGTCACTTCCTGTGCCATCCAACTAAGCATTGTGGTACATGTAGTTCGTTATAATTCTTTCGTAATACAGGTCACATTATAATCTCATGTTGACAGTCTCAATACATTTAACGGATTAATCCATAGCAATCTTTCCATTACAATCATTAGTCCAATTGCAAGAGGAGAACGACATTATCCTACCAATATTTTCCGGCGATGCCTGATTGTTAATGAATAACACCCCCCAGTGGGTGGTCAATTCTATCTGACTGGATTTTATGAATTGATCTAATGACGTATCTTTCAACCCTCTAGTGGGTCTATCAATCATGAGTGGAGGTATATGTCGATATGTGGACACACATTTTCCTGATCACCTCATATAGCTTTCACGCCCTCTAGTGGGCCTTCATATCCCGTGGAAAGAAGATCTTTTTTAAAACTAAGTTTGTTATACTGTTTCATATTTTACCATGACTATCTATTGTCACTCATTGCACCATCATGTCTTTCAGGAAGATTTGTTACAGGATAATTTCAGTTAAAACCATATCTTTAAAAAGGTGTAAAGCGTGAATCTAATAACAACTATACTATAGGGAGACAAAAAATAACAGCTCTGCTGGGCATTTTACATTAGTCTCATTATGGAGCATATTTTCAAACAGTTCATAAGTGATAATGGAGTTCCTCATCCTGGTTCAAGCCGTCCGGCATCAGTGTTCGAAAATTTAGAATGTGGCGTGATTCCTTCTGTCTTAGGATCCTTTCACGATCCCCACCTCTAGGGTGTGTTCCTACTGTCTCCAACGCATAAAATTTTAACTGTTTCCAGTCTCCACCATGCTCCTTCTCCATATGTTTAGCTACCGCGTTGCTTCGATCTGAATTAATAGTAGCTCGCACATGCTCTAAAATGCGTTTTTTCAATTCGCATTTTGTGCTGCCGATGTATTTTAAAGCACATGGGCATTCCATTACATATATTGCAAATTGACTTTTGCAGTTGATTAGTTGGTCAATCCTCCACATCCGTTTGTTCGCCATCATCACCTCCTTCTTGTTTTGTGCGATCAAACAGACCTTGCAGCTAGTGCATTTAAAAAATCCTTTCGGCTTGAGCCATATATCCGATTTCTTTTGATATTGAAAGTGACTATGCACTAATTGATCTCGTAAATTTTTAGCTCGTCTGTAGGTGATGTTCGCATGATCTCCCACTATTTTGGATACTGTGGGGTCCATATGCAATACATGCCAGTTCTTGCGCAGTATTTTCATTAGTTGAAGGTTTTCAGTGCTGTATGTTGTTATGAGCCTGATTTTGTTGCTTTCCTCGTCTGGACTTTGTTTTTCTTTGATCAAATCAGTTCTTTCCACTTTGCTTGTGCGTTGCAGTGCATCTTGAATGATTTTACGATTGTATTTTCTCTTTCTGAATCTCAGTGTGGCATTGCCCTGATGTTGTATCCATTCCTCTTCTTGGGAGCATATTCTTTTGATTCTGAGGAATTCCCCGTATGGGATGTTCTTTATTAAACTTGTTTGATGAAAACTTTCTGCATGTAGTACAGCGTTTGTCGCTGTATTTTTGCGATGAAGAGTAGTATGGACTGTCTCATTTGCGATGTAGATCTCCGTATCGAGAAACACCACCCGTTCACTGCTGATGTCATATGTGAATTTGAGGTTGAAGTGAGAGTTGTTCAAAATTTCAAAGTATTCACCGAATTCATTCTCAGTCCCATCCCATATTAGGAGCAAATCGTCGATGTATCTGAGCCATGTAATGGTCTTATTTACATACTGGTCGTTTTCACTTTTCCATGCCCAGGTCTTCTCCCACCATCCCATGGTGAGGCAGGCATAGCTGGGACTAAATGAAAAACCCATGGCCGTACCTTTCACTTGGCGGTAGATCTCTTCACCGAACAGAAATGTATTTTGCTCCAAGCAGGTATTGATCATTTGCAAAAGCATTTTGTTGTGGTCTGTGTATTGTATGTTTCTTTCTTGCAAGAAATATTCGCATGCTTTCATCCCAATGTCATTGCGGATGTTTGAATATAGCGATACCACATCCATTGTGATCAATTTGTATGTTTTTTGCCATGGGGTCTCTTGTAGATGTCTAAGAAGATCCCCTGTATCCTGAAGGTACGACGTTAGGTTTTTTACGTATGGTAATAAAAAAAACATCTAAAAAGTTGGCCATCGGTTCCAATAGTGCTCCTTTCGCAGATATTATCGGCCTCCCTGGGGGCTTCGTGGGATTTTTATGAATCTTCGGTAGAAAATATATTGTCGCCATTTTGGGATGTGGCATCTTCAGATATTTCACTTCCTCCTCATCCAACAAATTTTGTTGCTTCCATAGGTCCAGTCTCGCGTCCAATTCCTCTTTCCATTTCTTAGTAGGGTTGGATTTAAGTTTCTCATAATATTCAGGGTTTCTCAGCTGCGAATATGCTTCCCGCATATATGCCTCTTTCTCCAGGATAATGATATTATCTCCCTTATCAGCCATCTTTATTTCAATGGTCTCATCCTTCTTTAATTTCGTCAATGATTTACGCTCCTCAAAGGTTAGATTGTCTCTTTTCTTGGAGTAATCCAACTTGTAAAGATCTTTTATGACACACTCGTGGAATAAGTCGATTTTATTGCCGGGTGTCAGTTGCGGGTAAAATTTGGATTGGGGTTTCTTTGAGCTGCACCCCGCCCCCAATTGGGTGCAATATTCTCGCACATCTTGCTTTTCTTGTTCAGGGCTGTATTCCAACTCCATCAGTGTGACAAAGTGTTCCGCATCTTTTGCTGTTAGTTCCATATCAGGGGTTACACTTTTTTTGCCATATTGAGCCATTTTTTAATTTTCCGTGAAAAGTTTGGCAAATTTGATTTTACGTATATATTTGTAGAGATCTATTCTCGATTCCGCCTGATCCATGTTGTTAGTAGGGCAGAAATTCAGACCCCGTTTTAGGAGTTGCAATTCCGTTTCAGTAAGAGCTTTTTTGGATAGGTTAATTACTTCCAAATCTTGTGTCTCGTTATCCATGTTTTCAGTTAGTTCCATTTCTGCCTCATGCTTCTGGTCGTTGTTCCCACCCGATTTGTACTGGAACTTGGATTTGATGTTCCGCTTGCCTCGTCTCGTTTGCTTCTTTGGATATTGCCACGCCCTCTGCCTCTTCCCCGATTGCTTCTTACTGGGGACCCCATGGTTTTCTCCCAATTCTTTTGTTGGAGGGCCAGCCTCATTTCTCCTAAAAAAGAGCATTGCGGTCTCGTGCCTCCCTGCTCTCCTTCTCCATCACTGGGCTCAGTTGAGGCGAGCGACGATAGGCTGCTTGTGTTTGTTGCCAAATCCAATTGTTCCTCTTGTTGGAATCTATCATATTTCCTAGCATAAGTAAAAATACGTCCTTCCGAATAGTCCTCCTTATCCCTCAAAAATTTGGATTGCTTCCTAAGTCTTACTGTTTGTTCATGTTTCTCAATATATTGCTCCAATTCCTCCTTGAATTTCTTTAGCTCCGGGGTCATCTCCAATGTGGCCAATTCCTTTTCCATGTTTTTTAGTTGCACTGTGGTTTTTTCCAGGGCCAATTCAATATGTTTGACTAAGATTTCCATAAGTCCCAATGATGATTTTAGAATATATATATATATATATTTATATATATATATATATATATATATATTACCTACTGGCGGTCGCCAGTAGGTAGTTATAGTTAGGACCCTGTTTCCATAGGAAAACCGCAACATTCTATTTGGAATAACTTTGGCGCCGATCGACGAATCCTCGCGAAATTTTCAAAATAGGTGGGGCGCTACGCTCCGCTCCTACCCTGAAAGTCTCGGGGGGATTCGTCAAGCGGGGGCTGAGAAAAAAGGGGGGTCCCAAAACGCATTTTTCCCATGCATTTTTCCATAGGACCTTTAGACACAGCTACAGCCCGAACGGCTGAACAGAGTTACTTGAAATTTGGCAGAGAGGTAGTCCTCAGGTCAAGGAAGTGCCTTTTGTAGGTCTGGTGTAAATCTGTTCAGTAGTTCCTGAGAAAATAGCATTTAAATCAATATACATATCTGTGGCAGCTTACGGTGCGCTTACGGTAAGCTTACGGTAAGCTTACCGTACGCATACGGTGCCGTGCGCGAGCGCGAATCTGATTGGCTGTTAGATCTTAGTAAACATTCGAATCGGTCGAAACCAGGAAGCGGCGGCCGCCATTTTCTCTCTCGCACTCTGAGGGGGGGTTGAAAAACAAAGCCCAAAAACATGTAAAGGGGCTGTTTAGACAGCTCCTAAGCACATAGTCATGATGAAGGAGTCCCCAAAGATCCCCCAAGGCCAAAAAGGCAATTTTAATTTTTTTGAAAATTTCGCCGATTAAGCTTACCGTACGCACCCAAAAATTAAAAGATTACCTTTCACAACGAAGCGCATAATATGTCCTCCATGTGCGCACGGTGCGCGAAGCGCATCGTGCGTACACGGCCCATCTAGCGTAACGTGGGCACGCGGTGCGCGTAGCGCACCGCGTGCCCACCGTGCGTGCACGGCACTAACTGCGTAAAGTGGGCGCGCGGTGCGCGAAGCGCACCGCGTGCTCACTGTGCGCGCACGGTGCGCGAAGTGCACCGTGCGCGCACGGAACGAACTGCGTTAAGTGGGCGCGCACGCCACGAATGGCGTAAAGTAACTTAGCATTTAAAAAACCGTACAAATTCACTGAAAAAACCATAGGTTTCACACACGTTATAGTTAGGAATTAGCATTTAAAAAACCTTGCAAATTCAGTGAAAAAACCATAGGTTTCACACATGTTATAGTTAGCTGGACATTTTACTGATAAAAAACCATTGAAATTCCCCCGTTATAGTTAGTGCAGGCAACTATAACTCACGCGACCGCAATCCTCTGCTGATGACATATGTGTCTTTATGAAAAAAAAATATTTGTAATATATGTATAGCTAAAATTTAATGGAAGAAGACATGGGCAAATAAGTGTCTAAATACAGTATTAGCATCAGCAGAGGATTGCGGTCGCGTGAGTTATAGTTGCCTGCACTAACTATAACGGGGGAATTTCAATGGTTTTTTATCAGTAAAATGTCCAGCTAACTATAACATGTGTGAAACCTATGGTTTTTTCACTGAATATATATATATATATATATATATATATGCCGAAGCTGCCCTGGTGTCTCTGGCCACTTTGGAAGGCGGGTCACCTCAAACGCGCTCAGGGGCCAGCACGTAATAACTGAACAAACTCGTTTCTTACATGAAAGAACCAGAGGGACACAGCGGGGCTTCCAAGAAAGTCCTTTATTGCAGCGGATACATGGCATGACGCGTTTCGACATAAATTGTCTTTTTCAAATGCTTTCAACAAAGTTAATTTTTCAACCAATCCACTTAAGTATTGTACAGGTCGTTCTGCCATTGGTGGCAATCCAGGTGAGCCCAGTTAATTTGAGGAGATAAACTGTAGGTGCATCGGCAAACCACAACTCCCAAAATGCACCAATCGTGGAAAGTCAGGTAATTTACTCCCATAGCTAGAATTAGATAGGCAATTTGTTACTGGTCATATAGTGGCATCAAATAATAGATTTGCTGCCTTAACAGGCATGGAGGAATGCGATTGACTGCGGGATCCCATATTTATTGGGTCTAAGCCGGTCGTACCTCTTCTGGCTAAAGGGGAGGTAGTCGTGGAGCTCCCAGTGCCGAGTTCGAATAATTTCCTATCCTGAAATATAGCAGGGTTGGCATCTAAACTTCAGGATCCACGGTGGGTGTCCTAGGTTAAGCAATTTATGGTTATTAGCCTCCAGGAAACGTGGTTGGTGGATTGTGACCTGTTCCTGGAGGGTTACAAGGCCTTTGTCGTTCCAGCTAGACCCTCTGTGAGTGGGAGACCAAAGGGCGAACTAGTCACATACATTTCCGTGGCTATTGATTGTAAGCTGCAGGTGATGGCCTCCACACATCCAGGAATATTGGCATTAGCGGCCCGAAGGGGGGACATCAGTTGGGGAATTGTTAACTTTTACAATTCTTTCTCTTCCACGCATGAGGCTAGCAATATAGTTGCCCTGGGAGTAACCATAAAACAATCCCTAGGCCCAAGTCTTCATAACCTTCTGGTCTCTGGCGATTTTAATATACATCCTTGTGTTGAGCCAACAACTACGTGTATTTTTGAGTTGGGTTGACCCCGTATGAAGGGTTTTCAATTTGAGCATACCGCTCAAGGTGAGTTGTTGAATACCATGACAAATGAACTAGATTTGGTGGCTACTATGATCCTAACTGACCCACGCACTAACTTTACTGTGCCCACTTTCAAAGGACATGGGAGGGGATCTTTTATTGATTTTATTTTAATTTCACCCTCTTTACAATTTTTTATCAATAATTTTAATATTGCAGAAAGCGAATTTAGTGATCATAACCCCTTAACTCTTCACATGACAGGCCCACTCTCAGCAAAATGTTGGGATGCTCCAAGTAAGGGCGTACTGAGATCAACAGATGGGAAGCACAGATTAAAATGGTCTCAGATATCCCCAAAAATATTTTATAACAAGGTTAAAATAGTATGTGCTGATGAACTGTCCGTATGTACAATGGAGTGGTCTCTTCCAAAAGTTATCATTGGTGCATTTGACTCTATTTCACAAAAAGTGGCTGAACTATTATGCGCTCCAGCCAGAGGTCAAACCTTGTCTGGTCCTAGATGGTTTGACTCTCATTGCTCTAAAGCAGCCAAGAGGCTGAGGGAAGTCCTGTCATCAAAACCTAGAAT
Organism: Triturus cristatus; assembly: GCF_964204655.1. Classification (NCBI taxonomy): domain Eukaryota; kingdom Metazoa; phylum Chordata; class Amphibia; order Caudata; family Salamandridae; genus Triturus; species Triturus cristatus. Next base: position 503,710,942 of record NC_140585.1, read on the forward strand.
TCAATCAGAAGTCTCCAACTGTCGCAGGGAATATAAGGTAGCCCTTGCCAAGAGGAGGGGAGCATTGAAGGAAGAAGTGTGGAAGGAATTGATTGATTCCAGCACCCTCCGAAATAGCTCGAGGTTTTGGAGTGTTGTGAACAGGCCCCTGTTTGACCATGAAGGGGGGGGGGGGGGGGGCTTGGTTCACACATCACTGAGGAGGAGTGGGTACTTCATTTTAAAACTATGTTTGATTGCCCGTCTGAACTTAGTTGCAGGAACTCCCAGGATAGGAAGGACCCTGAATTAACATTTGAGAAGGTTGAGATCCTGGAAGGTATCATAGGATTATCGGCTGGCAAAGTGCCTGGTCCTGACGGGATCCCCCCAGACCTATTTAAGTCAGACCCCTCCTTCTGGGCGCCGATACTGGTGGCAGTTTTTAATGCTGCAGCAAAGAATGGCTGTCCCCAGTCTTGGGCAACCTCTACCATAGTTCCTGTTTTTAAAAAGGGCGATAGAAATAGTACCCACTGCTATAGATCAATATCGCTTATTGACTCAGTGGTTAAAGTGGTGGGACGAGTCCTTTTACAGAGACTATCAACTTGGGCGGAGGACAATAAGATTCTGTCGGAAGTCCAGTATGGTTTTCGATCGGGTTGTTCCACCGTTGCTCAGTGTCTTAATTTATTTATGATACTGAGTAAATATACTGTTGCTCGTACTGGGACAATTCACCTTGCCTTCATGGACTTGTCATCTGCGTTTGACTGTGTCAACAGGAACAAGCTATGGCAGTCCATGAGGACAATGGGAGTGGAGACAGTATTGTCAATTTTCTGGAGGATCTGCACATGTCAACGAAAGCTAATGTCAGGTTCTCACAGGATCTGCAGGTCACAAGGGATTTTAATATCAAAAAGGGTGTCCGGCAGGGCTGTATTCTGGCCCCATTTTTATTTAATTTTTATATTAATGAACTGGACAGTGTACTTAGGGCAACGGGAGTTGATTATCCTAGTGTAGGACGGCGAGGGATTCCCGTCCTGTTATATGCGGACGACGCCGTCCTCATATCCAGGACTGAACTGGGTCTGCAATCGCTTTTAACTGCCTTTTCCAGATTCATGACTGACCGGGATCTGGCAATCAACAATTCCAAGTCGTATGTCATGCAAGTGGGGCAATTGGGGAAAAAGAACTTCCAGTTTAGTGTAGGTGATTCCAAGATCCCCCGCACAAATGTATTTTCCTATTTAGGGGTCCCCTTTGATGACCAGCTCAAATGGGGCCCCCTATTACAGAAGAAAAAAGGGGATCTGGCCAGGGTTAATTCAGCAATTTTTAACTTTGCATCCAAAATAGGGAAGAAGCCAACAGGAGCTATGTTGCAAGTGTATCAGGCCAAAAGCCTGGCCATAGCCACATATGGCAGTGAAATTTGGGGATACACTATTGCGGAAACCTTACAGATAGCGGAGAATGATTTTTTGAAACGCTTACTATGTGTTCCTCGTGGCACATCCAATTTAACGGTTCACGAGGAACTGGGAGTTCCCTATTTAAGTGATGCACTTGCCCTGCGACCTCTGATTTTCTGGCTCAAATGTTGGTTAAACAAAGATCTTCCTCTCACCCACCTGATCCTAAGAGAATGCATGACTCTGGACAACTCGGCTCGTATTTTTTGGCTGAGATATATTTAAAAAAGTCTTGATGAGTTAGGGCGGGGGGACTTATTTGCCAACCCTGATGTCATTACAAAGAAAGATGTGGAATCAACCAAATTAGCCTCTTTTTCACTGAGGAAAATGGAAAGGGAAGCTAAGGAGGTGCTGAAACCTAGTGTGCGGACGTATATAATGCTCAAAACAACCCCCATGATGGAACCCTATCTCATGGGGTCTCTGTCCACACATGAAAAATGTTTGTTAACCAGGTTCCGGTTGAACCTTTTTCATCTTTTGCTCGCCAGATCCAAGGGTTTTAATAGAGGTCAAGATGTAGTGCCCTGCGGCTGCGATGGATAATCTCCGCAGGACACGTTGCACTTCCTGTTTTTATTTAAAATATATGAAATTCCGCGTAAACGCTTTCTGGTTCCTATTTTAAAAAGAATGAATTTTAGACAGGCTTGACCGGCCCTGGTGTACCCTCAATTATTGAAAGAGGACTGTATATTTTTTATAGTAGGGTTTTTAAAAGCCACTGTCAAATCTAGGAGTTATATGGATGTGTAAAGAGTATCTCCTCAGGCTTTTTCTACTTATTCACTACATGTAATCTTATTGTTGTATTGGTTGCTATCTTAATTGGTGCACTTTTTGAAACTGTTTTATGTCAATGCAACTTTTATGGTTTGAAAGCAAAAACCGAATAAAGTTTTTCTGACTGACTACTCCCCCAGGCTTAAATATGTCTCATCTTGAGTACTGGATTAAAATTAGAATGCAGTTAAGTAGAGTGGTATCTTTGCTGCTGCAACAGGTTAATTTCCTGGGTCCTCAAGACGCCTTCAACCGCAAAATTCTCGCATAGTCAGTCCTGAAGCCATAAATACAGTGATCGAGGCTCCTCCATGAAATCATAGACTGCGTTGCAGCAGTGCCTTACTGTGAGAGAATACGGTGGGCCGGAGTCATCCCAATACCTTGAGTCCTGTATATGTGCCGAAGCTGCCCTGGTGTCTCTGGCCACTTTGGAAGGCGGGTCACCTCAAACGCGCTCGAGGCCAGCGCGTAATAAATGAACAAACTCGTTTCTTACATGAAAGAACCGGAGGGACACAGCGGGGCTTCCAAGAAAGTCCTTTATTGCAGCGGATACATGGCATGACGCGTTTCGACATAAATTGTCTTTTTCAAATGCCTTCAAAAAAGTTAATTTTTCAACCAATCCACTTAAGTATTGTACCGGTCGTTCTGCCATTGGTGGAAATCCAGGTGAGCCCAGTTAATTTGAGGAGATAAGCTGTAGGTGCATCGGTAAACCACAACTCCCAACATGCACCAATCGTGGAAAGTCAGGTAATTTACTCCCCCAGGCTTAAATATGTCTCATCTTGAGTACTGGATTAAAATTAGAATGCAGGTAAGTAGAGTGGTATCTTTGCTGCTGCAACAGGTTAATTTCCTGGGTCCCCAAGACGCCTTCAACCGCAAAATTCTCGCATAGTCAGTCCTGAAGCCATAGATACAGTGATCGAGGCTCCTCCATGAAATCATAGACTGCGTTGCAGCGGTGCCTTACTGTGAGAGAATATGGTGGGCCGGAGTCATCCCAATACCTTGAGTCCTGTATCTGTGCCGAAGCTGCCCTGGTGTCTCTGGCCACTTTGGAAGGTGGGTCACCTCAAACGCGCTCGGGTCCAGCGCGTAATGAATGAACAAACTCGTTTCTTACATGAAAGAACCGGAGGGACACAGCGGGGCTTCCAAGAAAGTCCTTTATTGCAGCGGAAACATGGCATGATGCGTTTCGACATAAATTGTCTTTTTCAAATGTCTTCAACCAAGTTAATTTTTCAACCAATCCACTTAAGTATTGTACAGGTCGTTCTGCCATTGGTGGCAATCCAGGTGAGCCCAGTTAATTTGAGGAGATAAGCTGTAGGTGCATCGGCAAACCACAACTCCCAACATGCACCAATCGTGGAAAGTCAGGTAATTTACTCCCCCAGGTGTAAATATGTCTCATCTTGAGTACTGGATTAAAATTAGAACGCAGGTAAGTAGAGTGGTATCTTTGCTGCTGCAACAGGTTAATTTCCTGGGTCCTCAAGACGCCTTCAACCGCAAAATTCTCGCATAGTCAGTCCTGAAGCCATAAATACAGTGATCGAGGCTCCTCCATGAAATCATAGACTGCGTTGCAGCAGTGCCTTACTGTGAGAGAATACGGTGGGCCGGAGTCATCCCAATACCTTGAGTCCTATATATGTGCTGAAGCTGCCCTGGTGTCTCTGGCCACTTTGGAAGGCGGGTCACCTCAAAAGCGCTCGGGGCCAGCGCGTAATAAATGAACAAACTCATTTCTTACATGAAAGAACCAGAGGGACACAGCGGGGCTTCCAAGAAAGTCCTTTATTGCAGCGGATACATGGCATGACGCGTTTCGACATAAATTGTCTTTTTCAAATGCCTTCAAACAAGTTAATTTTTCAACCAATCCACTTAAGTATTGTACCGGTCGTTCTGCCATTGGTGGCAATCCAGGTGAGCCCAGTTAATTTGAGGAGATAAGCTGTAGGTGCATCGGTAAACCACAACTCCCAACATGCACCAATCGTGGAAAGTCAGGTAATTTACTCCCCCAGGCTTAAATATGTCTCATCTTGAGTACTGGATTAAAATTAGAATGCAGGTAAGTAGAGTGGTATCTTTGCTGCTGCAACAGGTTAATTTCCTGGGTCCCCAAGACGCCTTCAACCGCGAAATTCTTGCATAGTCAGTCCTGAAGCCATAGATACAGTGATCGAGGCTCCTCCATGAAATCATAGACTGCGTTGCAGCGGTGCCTTACTGTGGGAGAATACGGTGGGCCGGAGTCATCCCAATACCTTGAGTCCTGTATATGTGCCGAAGCTGCCCTGGTGTCTCTGGCCACTTTGGAAGGCGGGTCACCTCAAACGCGCTCGAGGCCAGCGCGTAATAAATGAACAAACTCGTTTCTTACATGAAAGAACCGGAGGGACACAGCGGGGCTTCCAAGAAAGTCCTTTATTGCAGCGGATACATGGCATGACACGTTTCGACATAAATTGTCTTTTTCAAATGCCTTCAAAAAAGTTAATTTTTCAACCAATCCACTTAAGTATTGTACCGGTCGTTCTGCCATTGGTGGAAATCCAGGTGAGCCCAGTTAATTTGAGGAGATAAGCTGTAGGTGCATCGGTAAACCACAACTCCCAACATGCACCAATCGTGGAAAGTCAGGTAATTTACTCCCCCAGGCTTAAATATGTCTCATCTTGAGTACTGGATTAAAATTAGAATGCAGGTAAGTAGAGTGGTATCTTTGCTGCTGCAACAGGTTAATTTCCTGGGTCCCCAAGACGCCTTCAACCGCGAAATTCTTGCATAGTCAGTCCTGAAGCCATAGATACAGTGATCGAGGCTCCTCCATGAAATCATAGACTGCGTTGCAGCGGTGCCTTACTGTGGGAGAAGACGGTGGGCCGGAGTCATCCCAATACCTTGAGTCCTGTATATGTGCCGAAGCTGCCCTGGTGTCTCTGGCCACTTTGGAAGGCGGGTCACCTCAAACGCGCTCGAGGCCAGCGCGTAATAAATGAACAAACTCGTTTCTTACATGAAAGAACCGGAGGGACACAGCGGGGCTTCCAAGAAAGTCCTTTATTGCAGCGGATACATGGCATGACGCGTTTCGACATAAATTGTCTTTTTCAAATGCCTTCAAAAAAGTTAATTTTTCAACCAATCCACTTAAGTACTGTACAGGCCGTTCTGCCATTGGTGGCAATCCAGGTGAGCCCAGTTAATTTGAGGAGATAAGCTGTAGGTGCATCGGCAAACCACAACTCCCAACATGCACCAATCGTGGAAAGTCAGGTACTTTACTCCCCCAGGCGTAAATATGTCTCATCTTGAGTACTGGATTAAAATTAGAACGCAGGTAAGTAGAGTGGTATCTTTGCTGCTGCAACAGGTTAATTTCCTGGGTCCCCAAGACGCCTTCAACCGCAAAATTCTCGCATAGTCAGTCCTGAAGCCATAGATACAGTGATCGAGGCTCCTCCATGAAATCATAGACTGCGTTGCAGCGGTGCCTTACTGTGAGAGAATACGGTGGGCCGGAGTCATCCCAATACCTTGAGTCCTGTATATGTGCCGAAGCTGCCCTGGTGTCTCTGGCCACTTTGGAAGGCGGGTCACCTCAAACGCGCTCGGGACCAGCGCGTAATAAATGAACAAACTCGTTTCTTACATGAAAGAACCGGAGGGACACAGCGGGGCTTCCAAGAAAGTCCTTTATTGCAGCGGATACATGGCTAGACGCGTTTCAACATAAATTGTCTTTTTCAAATGCCTTCAACAAAGTAAATTTTTCAACCAATCCACTTAAGTATTGTACAGGTCATTCTGCCATTGGTGGCAATCCAGGTGAGCCCAGTTAATTTGAGGAGATAACCTGTAGGTGCATCGGCAAATCACAACTCCCAACATGCACCAATCGTGGAAAGTCAGGTAATTTACTCCCCCAGGCTTAAATATGTCTCATCTTGAGTACTGGATTAAAATTAGAACGCAGTTAAGTAGAGTGGTATCTTTGCTGCTGCAACAGGTTAATTTCCTGGGTCCCCAAGATGCCTTCAACCGCAAAATTCTCGCATAGTCAGTCCTGAAGCCATTGATACAGTGATCGAGGCTCCTCCATGAAATCATAGACTGCGTTGCAGCGGTGCCTTACTGTGAGAGAATACGGTGGGCTGGAGTCATCCCAATACCTTGAGTCCTGTATATGTGCCGAAGCTGCCCTGGTGTCTCTGGCCACTTTGGAAGGCGGGTCACCTCAAACACGCTCGGGGCCAGCGCGTAATAAATGAACAAACTCGTTTCTTACATGAAAGAACCGGAGGGACACAGCGGGGCTTCCAAGAAAGCACTTTATTGCAGCGGATACATGGCATGACGCGTTTCGACATAAATTGTCTTTTTCAAATGCCTTCAACAAAGTTAATTTTTCAACCAATCCACTTAAGTATTGTACAGGTCGTTCTGCCAATGGTGGCAATCCAGGTGAGCCCAGTTAATTTGAGGAGATAAGCTGTAGGTGCATCGGCAAACCACAACACCCAAAATGCACCAATCGTGGAAAGTCAGGTAATTTACTCCCCAAGGCTTAAATATGTCACATCTTGAGTACTGGATTAAAATTAGAACGCAGGTAAGTAGAGTGGTATCTTTGCTGCTGCAACAGGTTAATTTCCTGGGTCCCCAAGATGCCTTCAACCGCAAAATTCTCGCATAGTCTGTCCTGAAGCAATAGATACAGGGATCGAGGCTCCTCCATGAAATCATAGACTGCGTTGCAGCGGTGCCTTACTGTGAGAGAATACGGTGGGCCGGAGTCATCCCAATACCTTGAGTCCTGTATATGTGCCGAAGCTGCCCTGGTGTCTCTGGCCACTTTGGAAGGCAGGTCACCTCAAACGCGTTCGGGGCCAGCGCGTAATAAATGAACAAACTCGTTTCTTACATGAAAGAACCGGAGGGACACAGCGGGGCTTCCAAGAAAGTCCTTTATTGCAGAGGATACATGGCATGACGCGTTTCGACATAAATTGTCTTTTTTAAATGCCTTCAACAAAGTTAATTTTTCAACCAATCCACTTAAGTATTGTGCAGGTCATTCTGCCATTGGTGGCATTCCAGGTGAGCCCAGTTAATTTGAGGAGATAAGCTGTAGGTGCATCGGCAAACCACAACTCCCAACATGCACCAATCGTGGAAAGTCAGGTAATTTACTCCCCCAGGCTTAAATATATCTCATCTTGAGTACTGGATTAAAATTAGAACGCAGTTAAGTAGAGTGGTATCTTTGCTGCTGCAACAGGTTAATTTCCTGGGTCCCCAAGATGCCTTCAACTGCAACATTCTCGCATATTCAGTCCTGAAGCCATAGAGGCTCCTCCATGAAATCATAGACTGCGTTGCAGCGGTGCCTTACTGTGAGAGAATACGGTGGGCCGGAGTCATCCCAATACCTTGAGTCCTATATATGTGCCGAAGCTGCTCTGGTGTCTCTGGCCACTTTGGAATGCGGGTCACCTCAAACGCGCTCGGGTCCAGCGCGTAATAAATGAACAAACTCGTTTCTTACATGAAAGAACCGGAGGGACACAGCGGGGCTCCCAAGAAAGTCCTTTATTGGTACGGATACATGGCATGACGCGTTTCGACAAAAATTTTCTTTTTCAAATGTCTTCAACAAAGTTAATTTTTCAACCAATCCACTTAAGTATTGTACAGGTTGTTCTGCCATTGGTGGCAATCCAGGTGAGCCCAGTTAATTTGAGGCGATAAGCTGTAGGTGCATCGGCAAACCACAACTCCCAACATGCACCAATCGTGGAAAGTCAGGTAATTTACTCCCCCAGGCTTAAATATGTCTCATCTTGAGTACTGGATTACAATTAGAACGCAGGTAAGTAGAGTGGTATCTTTGCTTCTGCAACAAGTTAATTTCCTGGGTCCTCAAGACGCCTTCAACCGCCAAATTCTCGCATAGTCAGTCCTGAAGCCATAGATACAGTGATCGAGGCTCCTCCATGAAATCATAGACTGCGTTGCAGCAGTGCCTTACTGTGAGAGAATACGGTGGGCCGGAGTCATCCCAATACCTTGAGTCCTATATATGTGCCGAAGTTGCCCTGGTGTCTCTGGCCACTTTGGAAGGCGGGTCACCTCAAACGCGCACGGGGACAGCGCGTAATAAATGAACAAACTCGTTTCTTACATGAAAGAACCGGAGGGACACAGCGGGGCTTCCAAGAAAGTCCTTTATTGCAGCGGATACATGGCATGACGCGTTTCGACATAAATTGTCTTTTTCAAATGCCTTCAACAAAGTTAATTTTTCAACCAATCCACTTAAGTATTGTACAGGTCGTTCTGCCATTGGTGGCAATCCAGGTGAGCCCAGTTAATTTGAGGAGATAAGCTGTAGGTGCATCGGTAAACCACAACTCCCAACATGCACCAATCGTAGAAAGTCAGGTAATGTACTCCCCCAGGCTTAAATATGTCTCATCTTGAGTACTGGATTAAAATTAGAACGCAGGTAAGTAGAGTGGTATCTTTGCTGCTGCAACAGGTTAATTTCCTGGGTCCCCAAGACGCCTTCAACCGCAAAATTCTCGCATAGTCAGTCCTGAAGCCATAGATACAGTGTTCAAGGCTCCTACATGAAATCATAGACTGCGTTGCAGCGGTGCCTTACTGTGAGAGTATACGGTGGGCCGGAGTCATCCCAATACCTTGAGTCCTGTATATGTGCCGAAGCTGCCCTGGTGTCTCTGGCCACTTTGGAAGGCGGGTCACCTCAAACGCGCTCGGGGCCAGCGAGTAATAAATAAACAAACTCGTTTCTTACATGAAAGAACCGGAGGGACACAGCGGGGCTTCCAAGAAAGTCCTTTAATGCAGCGGATACATGGCATGACGCGTTTCGACATAAATTGTCTTTTTCAAATGCCTTCAACAAAGTTAATTTTTCAACCAATCCACTTAAGTATTGTACAGGTCGTTCTGCCATTGGTGGCAATCCAGGTGAGCCCAGTTAATTTGAGGAGATAAGCTGTAGGTGCATCGGCAAACCACAACTCCCAACATGCACCAATCGTGGAAAGTCAGGTAATTTACTCCCCCAGGCTTAAATATGTCTCATCTTGAGTACTGGATTAAAATTAGAACGCAGGTTAGTAGAGTGGTATCTTTGCTGCTGCAACAGGTTAATTTCCTCGGTCCCCAAGACGCCTTCAACCGCAAAATTCTCGCATAGTCAGTCCTGAAGCCATAGATACAGTGATTGAGGCTCCTCCATGAAATCATAGATTGCGTTGCAGTGGTGCCTTACTGTGAGAGAATACGGTGGGCCGGAGTCATCCCAATACCTTGAGTCCTGTATATGTGCCGAAGCTGCCCTGGTGTCTCTGGCCACTTTGGAAGGCGGGTCACCTCAAACGCGCTCCGGGCCAGCGCGTAATAAATGAACAAACTCGTTTCTTACATGAAAGAACCGGAGGGACACAGCAGGGCTTCCAAGAAAGTCCTTTATTGCAGCGGATACATGGCATGACGCGTTTCGACATAAATTGTCTTTTTCAAATGCCTTCTACAAAGTTAATTTTTCAACCAATTCACTTAAGTATTGTACAGGTCGTTCTGCCATTGGTGGCAATCCAGGTGAGCCCAGTTAATTTGAGGAGATAAGCTGTAGATGCATCGGCAAACCACAACTCCCAACATGCACCAATCGTGGAAAGTCAGGTAATTTACTCCCCCAGGCTTAAATATGTCTCATCTTGAGTACTGGATTAAAATTAGAATGCAGGTAAGTAGAGTGGTATCTTTGCTGCTGCAACAGGTTAATTTCCTGGGTCCCCAAGACGCCTTCAACCGCGAAATTTTTGCATAGTCAGTCCTGAAGCCATAGATACAGTGATCGAGGCTCCTCCATGAAATCATAGACTGCGTTGCAGCGGTGCCTTACTGTGGGAGAATACGGTGGGCCGGAGTCATCCCAATACCTTGAGTCCTGTATATGTGCCGAAGCTGCCCTGGTGTCTCTGGCCACTTTGGAAGGCGGGTCACCTCAAACGCGCTCGAGGCCAGCGCGTAATAAATGAACAAACTCGTTTCTTACATGAAAGAACCGGAGGGACACAGCGGGGCTTCCAAGAAAGTCCTTTATTGCAGCGGATACATGGCATGACGCGTTTCGACATAAATTGTCTTTTTCAAATGCCTTCAAAAAAGGTAATTTTTCAACCAATCCACTTAAGTACTGTACAGGCCGTTCTGCCATTGGTGGCAATCCAGGTGAGCCCAGTTAATTTGAGGAGATAAGCTGTAGGTGCATCGGCAAACCACAACTCCCAACATGCACCAATCGTGGAAAGTCAGGTACTTTACTCCCCCAGGCGTAAATATGTCTCATCTTGAGTACTGGATTAAAATTAGAATGCAGGTAAGTAGAGTGGTATCTTTGCTGCTGCAACAGGTTAATTTCCTGGGTCCCCAAGACGCCTTCAACCGCAAAATTCTCGCATAGTCAGTCCTGAAGCCATAGATACAGTGATCGAGGCTCCTCCATGAAATCATAGACTGCGTTGCAGCGGTGCCTTACTGTGAGAGAATATGGTGGGCCGGAGTCATCCCAATACCTTGAGTCCTGTATCTGTGCCGAAGCTGCCCTGGTGTCTCTGGCCACTTTGGAAGGTGGGTCACCTCAAACGGGCTCGGGTCCAGCGCGTAATGAATGAACAAACTCGTTTCTTACATGAAAGAACCGGAGGGACACAGCGGGGCTTCCAAGAAAGTCCTTTATTGCAGCGGAAACATGGCATGATGCGTTTCGACATAAATTGTCTTTTTCAAATGTCTTCAACCAAGTTAATTTTTCAACCAATCCACTTAAGTATTGCACAGGCCGTTCTGCCATTGGTGGCAATCCAGGTGAGCCCAGTTAATTTGAGGAGATAAGCTGTAGGTGCATCGGCAAACCACAACTCCCAACATGCACCAATCGTGGAAAGTCAGGTAATTTACTCCCCCAGGCGTAAATATGTCTCATCTTGAGTACTGGATTAAAATTAGAACGCAGGTAAGTAGAGTGGTATCTTTGCTGCTGCAACAGGTTAATTTCCTGGGTCCTCAAGACGCCTTCAACCGCAAAATTCTCGCATAGTCAGTCCTGAAGCCATAGATACAGTGATCGAGGCTCCTCCATGAAATCATAGACTGCGTTGCAGCAGTGCCTTACTGTGAGAGAATACGGTGGGCCAGAGTCATCCCAATACCTTGAGTCCTATATATGTGCCGAAGCTGCCCTGGTGTCTCTGGCCACTTTGGAAGGCGGGTCACCTCAACAGCGCTCGGGGCCAGCGCGTAATAAATGAACAAACTCGTTTCTTACATGAAAGAACCAGAGGGACACAGCGGGGCTTCCAAGAAAGTCCTTTATTGCAGCGGATACATGGCATGACGCGTTTCGACATAAATTGTCTTTTTCAAATGCCTTCAAACAAGTTAATTTTTCAACCAATCCACTTAAGTATTGTACCGGTCGTTCTGCCATTGGTGGCAATCCAGGTGAGCCCAGTTAATTTGAGGAGATAAGCTGTAGGTGCATCGGTAAACCACAACTCCCAACATGCACCAATCGTGGAAAGTCAGGTAATTTACTCCCCCAGGCTTAAATATGTCTCATCTTGAGTACTGGATTAAAATTAGAATGCAGGTAAGTAGAGTGGTATCTTTGCTGCTGCAACAGGTTAATTTCCTGGGTCCCCAAGACGCCTTCAACCGCGAAATTCTTGCATAGTCAGTCCTGAAGCCATAGATACAGTGATCGAGGCTCCTCCATGAAATCATAGACTGCGTTGCAGCGGTGCCTTACTGTGGGAGAAGACGGTGGGCCGGAGTCATCCCAATACCTTGAGTCCTGTATATGTGCCGAAGCTGCCCTGGTGTCTCTGGCCACTTTGGAAGGCGGGTCACCTCAAACGCGCTCGAGGCCAGCGCGTAATAAATGAACAAACTCGTTTCTTACATGAAAGAACCGGAGGGACACAGCGGGGCTTCCAAGAAAGTCCTTTATTGCAGCGGATACATGGCATGACGCGTTTCGACATAAATTGTCTTTTGAAAATGCCTTCAAAAAAGTTAATTTTTCAACCAATCCACTTAAGGACTGTACAGGCCGTTCTGCCATTGGTGGCAATCCAGGTGAGCCCAGTTAATTTGAGGAGATAAGCTGTAGGTGCATCGGCAAACCACAACTCCCAACATGCACCAATCGTGGAAAGTCAGGTACTTTACTCCCCCAGGCGTAAATATGTCTCATCTTGAGTACTGGATTAAAATTAGAACGCAGGTAAGTAGAGTGGTATCTTTGCTGCTGCAACAGGTTAATTTCCTGGGTCCCCAAGACGCCTTCAACCGCAAAATTCTAGCATAGTCAGTCCTGAAGCCATAGATACAGTGATCGAGGCTCCTCCATGAAATCATAGACTGCGTTGCAGCGGTGCCTTACTGTGAGAGAATACGGTGGGCCGGAGTCATCCCAATACCTTGAGTCCTGTATCTGTGCCGAAGCTGCCCTGGTGTCTCTGGCCACTTTGGAAGGCGGGTCACCTCAAACGCGCTCGGGACCAGCGCGTAATAAATGAACAAACTCGTTTCTTACATGAAAGAACCGGAGGGACACAGCGGGGCTTCCAAGAAAGTCCTTTATTGCAGCGGATACATGGCTAGATGCGTTTCAACATAAATTGTCTTTTTCAAATGCCTTCAACAAAGTTAATTTTTCAACCAATCCACTTAAGTATTGTACAGGTCATTCTGCCATTGGTGGCAATCCAGGTGAGCCCAGTTAATTTGAGGAGATAACCTGTAGGTGCATCGGCAAACCACAACTCCCAACATGCACCAATCGTGGAAAGTCAGGTAATTTACTCCCCCAGGCTTAAATATGTCTCATCTTGAGTACTGGATTAAAATTAGAACGCAGTTAAGTAGAGTGGTATCTTTGCTGCTGCAACAGGTTAATTTCCTGGGTCCCCAAGATGCCTTCAACCGCAAAATTCTCGCATAGTCAATCCTGAAGCCATTGATACAGTGATCGAGGCTCCTCCATGAAATCATAGACTGCGTTGCAGCGGTGCCTTACTGTGAGAGAATACGGTGGGCTGGAGTCATCCCAATACCTTGAGTCCTGTATATGTGCCGAAGCTGCCCTGGTGTCTCTGGCCACTTTGGAAGGCGGGTCACCTCAAACACGCTCGGGGCCAGCGCGTAATAAATGAACAAACTCGTTTCTTACATGAAAGAACCGGAGGGACACAGCGGGGCTTCCAAGAAAGCACTTTATTGCAGCGGATACATGGCATGACGCGTTTCGACATAAATTGTCTTTTTCAAATGCCTTCAACAAAGTTAATTTTTCAACCAATCCACTTAAGTATTGTACAGGTCGTTCTGCCATTGGTGGCAATCCAGGTGAGCCCAGTTAATTTGAGGAGATAAGCTGTAGGTGCATCGGCAAACCACAACACCCAACATGCACCAATCGTGGAAAGTCAGGTAATTTACTCCCCAAGGCTTAAATATGTCTCATCTTGAGTACTGGATTAAAATTAGAACGCAGGTAAGTAGAGTGGTATCTTTGTTGCTGCAACAGGTTAATTTCCTGGGTCCCCAAGATGCCTTCAACCGCAAAATTCTCGCATAGTCAGTCCTGAAGCTATAGATACAGGGATCGAGGCTCCTCCATGAAATCATAGACTGCGTTGCAGCGGTGCCTTACTGTGAGAGAATACGGTGGGCCGGAGTCATCCCAATACCTTGAGTCCTGTATATGTGCCGAAGCTGCCCTGGTGTCTCTGGCCACTTTGGAAGGCAGGTCACCTCAAACGCGTTCGGGGCCAGCGCGTAATAAATGAACAAACTCGTTTCTTACATGAAAGAACCGGAGGGACACAGCGGGGCTTCCAAGAAAGTCCTTTATTGCAGAGGATACATGGCATGACGCGTTTCGACATAAATTGTCTTTTTCAAATGCCTTCAACCAAGTTAATTTTTCAACCAATCCACTTAAGTATTGTGCAGGTCATTCTGCCATTGGTGGCAATCCAGGTGAGCCCAGTTAATTTGAGGAGATAAGCTGTAGGTGCATCGGCAAACCACAACTCCCAACATGCACCAATCGTGGAAAGTCAGGTAATTTACTCCCCCAGGCTTAAATATATCTCATCTTGAGTACTGGATTAAAATTAGAACGCAGTTAAGTAGAGTGGTATCTTTGGTGCTGCAACAGGTTAATTTCATGGGTCCCCAAGATGCCTTCAACCGCAACATTCTCGCATATTCAGTCCTGAAGCCATAGAGGCTCCTCCATGAAATCATAGACTGCGTTGCAGCGGTGCCTTACTGTGAGAGAATACGGTGGGCCGGAGTCATCCCAATACCTTGAGTCCTATATATGTGCCGAAGCTGCCCTGGTGTCTCTGGCCACTTTGGAATGCGGGTCACCTCAAACGCGCTCGGGTCCAGCGCGTAATAAATGAACAAACTCGTTTCTTACATGAAAGAACCGGAGGGACACAGCGGGGCTCCCAAGAAAGTCCTTTATTGGTACGGATACATGGCATGACGCGTTTCGACAAAAATTTTCTTTTTCAAATGTCTTCAACAAAGTTAATTTTTCAACCAATCCACTTAAGTATTGTAAAGGTTGTTCTGCCATTGGTGGCAATCCAGGTGAGCCCAGTTAATTTGAGGAGATAAGCTGTAGGTGCATCGGCAAACCACAACTCCCAACATGCACCAATCGTGGAAAGTCAGGTAATTTACTCCCCCAGGCTTAAATATGTCTCATCTTGAGTACTGGATTACAATTAGAACGCAGGTAAGTAGAGTGGTATCTTTGCTTCTGCAACAGGTTAATTTCCTGGGTCCTCAAGACGCCTTCAACCGCCAAATTCTCGCATAGTCAGTCCTGAAGCCATAGATACAGTGATCGAGGCTCCTCCATGAAATCATAGACTGCGTTGCAGCAGTGCCTTACTGTGAGAGAATACGGTGGGCCGGAGTCATCCCAATACCTTGAGTCCTATATATGTGCCGAAGCTGCCCTGGTGTCTCTGGCCACTTTGGAATGCGGGTCACCTCAAACGCGCTCGGGTCCAGCGCGTAATAAATGAACAAACTCGTTTCTTACATGAAAGAACCGGAGGGACACAGCGGGGCTCCCAAGAAAGTCCTTTATTGGTACGGATACATGGCATGACGCGTTTCGACAAAAATTTTCTTTTTCAAATGTCTTCAACAAAGTTAATTTTTCAACCAATCCACTTAAGTATTGTAAAGGTTGTTCTGCCATTGGTGGCAATCCAGGTGAGCCCAGTTAATTTGAGGAGATAAGCTGTAGGTGCATCGGCAAACCACAACTCCCAACATGCACCAATCGTGGAAAGTCAGGTAATTTACTCCCCCAGGCTTAAATATGTCTCATCTTGAGTACTGGATTACAATTAGAACGCAGGTAAGTAGAGTGGTATCTTTGCTTCTGCAACAGGTTAATTTCCTGGGTCCTCAAGACGCCTTCAACCGCCAAATTCTCGCATAGTCAGTCCTGAAGCCATAGATACAGTGATCGAGGCTCCTCCATGAAATCATAGACTGCGTTGCAGCAGTGCCTTACTGTGAGAGAATACGGTGGGCCGGAGTCATCCCAATACCTTGAGTCCTATATATGTGCCGAAGCTGCCCTGGTGTCTCTGGCCACTTTGGAAGGCGGGTCACCTCAAACGCGCACGGGGACAGCGCGTAATAAATGAACAAACTCGTTTCTTACATGAAAGAACCGGAGGGACACAGCGGGGCTTCCAAGAAAGTCCTTTATTGCAGCGGATACATGGCATGACGCGTTTCGACATAAATTGTCTTTTTCAAATGCCTTCAACAAAGTTAATTTTTCAACCAATCCACTTAAGTATTGTACAGGTCGTTCTGCCATTGGTGGCAATCCAGGTGAGCCCAGTTAATTTGAGGAGATAAGCTGTAGGTGCATCGGTAAACCACAACTCCCAACATGCACCAATCGTAGAAAGTCAGGTAATTTACTCCCCCAGGCTTAAATATGTCTCATCTTGAGTACTGGATTAAAATTAGAACGCAGGTAAGTAGAGTGGTATCTTTGCTGCTGCAACAGGTTAATTTCCTGGGTCCCCAAGACGCCTTCAACCGCAAAATTCTCGCATAGTCAGTCCTGAAGCCATAGATACAGTGTTCAAGGCTCCTACATGAAATCATAGACTGCGTTGCAGCGGTGCCTTACTGTGAGAGAATACGGTGGGCCGGAGTCATCCCAATACCTTGAGTCCTGTATATGTGCCGAAGCTGCCCTGGTGTCTCTGGCCACTTTGGAAGGCGGGTCACCTCAAACGCGCTCGGGGCCAGCGCGTAATAAATAAACAAACTCGTTTCTTACATGAAAGAACCGGAGGGACACAGCGGGGCTTCCAAGAAAGTCCTTTATTGCAGCGGATACATGGCATGACGCGTTTCGACATAAATTGTCTTTTTCAAATGCCTTCAACAAAGTTAATTTTTCAACCAATCCACTTAAGTATTGTACAGGTCGTTCTGCCATTGGTGGCAATCCAGGTGAGCCCAGTTAATTTGAGGAGATAAGCTGTAGGTGCATCGGCAAACCACAACTCCCAACATGCACCAATCGTGGAAAGTCAGGTAATTTACTCCCCCAGGCTTAAATATGTCTCATCTTGAGTACTGGATTAAAATTAGAACGCAGGTTAGTAGAGTGGTATCTTTGCTGCTGCAACAGGTTAATTTCCTGGGTCCCCAAGACGCCTTCAACCGCAAAATTCTCGCATAGTCAGTCCTGAAGCCATAGATACAGTGATTGAGGCTCCTCTATGAAATCATAGATTGCGTTGCAGTGGTGCCTTACTGTGAGAGAATACGGTGGGCCGGAGTCATCCCAATACCTTGAGTCCTGTATATGTGCCGAAGCTGCCCTGGTGTCTCTGGCCACTTTGGAAGGCGGGTCACCTCAAACGCGCTCGGGGCCAGCGCGTAATAAATGAACAAACTCGTTTCTTACATGAAAGAACCGGAGGGACACAGCAGGGCTTCCAAGAAAGTCCTTTATTGCAGCGGATACATGGCATGACGCGTTTCGACATAAATTGTCTTTTTCAAATGCCTTCTACAAAGGTAATTTTTCAACCAATTCACTTAAGTATTGTACAGGTCGTTCTGCCATTGGTGGCAATCCAGGTGAGCCCAGTTAATTTGAGGAGATAAGCTGTAGATGCATCGGCAAACCACAACTCCCAACATGCACCAATCGTGGAAAGTCAGGTAATTTACTCCCCCAGGCTTAAATATGTCTCATCTTGAGTACTGGATTAAAATTAGAACCGGTCGAAACGCGTCATGCTGCTGTTTTGAAGAATAAGAGCACTTTATTTTGCAGTCACGGAGTGGTCTGTTCCTGCTGTTGCATTACTTGCATTTTGAAGGACTTTGGAAATCAATATATATATATATATATATATATATATATATATATATATACATTGGCTAAGATACATAGATGATGTATTCATTGTATGGAAGGGGGACGAGGAAGGTGCTCAAGAGTTTATTACAACTTTGAATGACAATTCTAGCAACCTCATCTTTACCTCCAACACCAGTAGCACTAAGATAGATTTTTGGGATGTACAACTTTCTGTTAATAACAAAAAACTAGAGACATCATTGTTCAGAAAAGCCACAGCAGGAAATAGCACATTGCATGCTAGTAGTGGACACCCAAAACACCTCATTGAAAGTATACCCTACGGTGAGTTACTCAGACTGAAACACATCTGTAGTACACCACAAGAATTTGAGAGATGCACACATGACACATTGAGTAGACCAAGATTGAGAGGCTATAGTGAAAAGGTGTTCACTAAGGCTGTAGTGAAAGCACAAGAGAGTCCTAGAGGGACTCTATTACTTTCGAGGGAGGCGGCGGTTGGTGACACTAATGAGGAGGACAACCCCCGTCTGATTACGACTTACAGCAGACAAGAAAGAAGGATTAAGTCCATTATTAGAAAGAACTGGCCTATTGTCCTCACGGATGGGGTGTTAGGAACTAGACTCCCAGAGTTACCAGTGATTACATACAGGAAACCGAAATCTATGAGGAGCTAATTAGTGAAAATGAGTCCAGAATTAAGTACTTCAGGCACATGGCTCAAACCAAGACAAGGTTTCTACAAATGCTCTTCTTGCCGTGCCTGTAAATTTGGCATTAATACTACTCACTATACCACTCTCTTCTCAGATACAAGTGTGGCTATCAGAGGCAGCTACAGCTGCAGAACTGAGTATGCTGTATATGTCCTGACGTGCACCTATGGCTTACGTTATGTTGAGAGTACTAAGCTACAGGTGCATGTCAGGATTTTGCAGCATCTCAGAGCAATTGTCAATAATGACAGTGCTTATCCTGTCGCCAGACATTTTAAAGCCACACATAAAAACGAGCTGGGTTGGCTTACATACTATGCGATCAATGCGATTGCACCACTCAGAAGAGGTGGCAATAGGGAAAAATTACTCCGAAAGCTAGAAACACGTATCATTTTAGATCTAGATAGTAAGGCACAAAATGGTTTGAACACCACTGAGGATATGTACAATTTCTTATGAGTAGTATTTACAAGAATATATTCTCCTACAGCAACCATATTTAAGAACGATCATTAAGTCTGTGAGTTTGAGTTTTTGTAGGGTATGAAAGGTTTTTCATTCAATGCAAGTGTGTATATAGATATTTATAGGTAGTGATATGTATTTTTGTCCTTTTCATAGAGACTTTTTTATAGAGATTTTTAATAGTGTCTAATTATACTGCTTTTTAGTCGCTATCACTTTAATAATATACTGTCAATTAGATTTTAGATTAGGTTTGTTAAGTCCACGGGTTTTTAGAAATGCATTGAACACATACATTGTTTTTATATGATAGGAGCACTAAGCACTTTATTTATCACCACATGTTTACATATGAGAATAAGCTGCTAGATATGGAAGCACTTTAAAAACAAGTTTTGGGCACTAGAGATAGTATTATGTCAATACATGAGACGTTGTGATATAACCCAACTAATGTTTAGGGTCTATAAAATATGACAATGATGAAAATTGCATTTATGCAGAAAAGTATTCAATTCAAGGGCCAATATGAGCCGCAGACTGCGACGTCAAGGACAATGTTATTTTGAGGGTTACAATCAGCAAAGTCATAATACATATTGTTTGTCTCTTAATGAGTTTTAAGTGGACAGTTTTTTAGCTATGAGTCAATTTGCCTTTGGTTTTAATATCAGTAATACTCTGGTTTTTATGATAGGCATATGAATTCCACCAACGTGAGATATGTCCTCATTTGTATATTTGCACAATTGCAAGTTTTTGAACGGATTTTGCATTAATATTTATCTGCTGCTAGTCATTTTATGACCACAATTTATTGATTTATTTATTCATGTATTGTCACTCTGATATCCAACGTTATGCATATTATTGTTGAACAGTCTTTTTAAAAGCGAAATTTCGCCTTAAGAGCATATTGTAAACCATACAATAGTATGCCTGTCTGTAACGTATTTCTTCCATCTCTATCAACATGTGACTCACAAAGGGGGTGGACACCTAGCATACAAAAAAGCAATGGCGGGCGCTAGTTTCTATGTGTGATCAAGGGCATAAGGTGCTCGAAACGCGTCGCAGATTATCTGTCTGGGTCCGTCTCTCTGTGTTCGCCAAGGAGGAAGTCCGGAGAGAGTACTTGGAAGGAGTGTACTTGGAAGATATATATATATATATCTATATCTATATCTATCTATCTATCTATCGCCCCCACGAAGATGGGGGCTAGGCGGCAGAGCATCTGTAACGCCGCTAAATGGTATGCACACAAGGAATTGAAGGCAAGCGCAGTTTGCGGTGGCCCATCTATGGGCTTGAAATGTTTCACAGAAATTAATGCACCATTTGAGGAAGGATTTTTCGGGACTCCAATATCCACAATGCCTACGGTGAATGGACCGGCCCATCTGGGGGCGTGATCGGGCAGTGATTAATGGAGACCGGAGCATGTATCCATCATAGCGATGGCCTCTGAGGAAGAAAGCAGAGACTTTCGAAACGCGTAAGGCGAATCGCATGCTGGCTGTGTGATTGATACCAAGAACTGAGCTTACCTGTATCCCGAAATTAAAAGGCTTGCCACCTTGTGTGTGCATTTGAGTGCTATGGCTCAAATTCATTGGAGCCGTGGCGCGTTTCAAGCGGTGCACTTCCACAGCGAAGCGAA
This sequence comes from Triturus cristatus, assembly GCF_964204655.1. Classification (NCBI taxonomy): domain Eukaryota; kingdom Metazoa; phylum Chordata; class Amphibia; order Caudata; family Salamandridae; genus Triturus; species Triturus cristatus. Next base: position 503,731,573 of record NC_140585.1, read on the forward strand.
GCCGTATTACATTATCTCAACCCTCTTTACAGAAGAACGGAGTGCACTCACCTCATGGGTGGTGTTTCATAGCTTGCTTTAATTTTCTTTCAGCACTTCATTATTCTCACGGGCATAACTTCGCTGACGACCAATGCGTTGCGGTCTCTCCGAGACCTTGATCACGGAAACCGAGACTGTCTAGGGAAATCTGGGTCATTTAGTCAACCTAGAGCCATGTTTAGGTGTGGACATATCCATCCAGACTGTGTTCCATCTCCACTTGTAGACTTACATTGGAACATAACTATGTTTCGATGTCAGGAAACACACATTGCACTAATGCTGAACGAGCGGGTAAGTACATACAGAAGATTATACTTACATAAATTTTCAAAGATTTCAATGTTTGAGTACATTCTGGCCATCACAGTGATGGTACACATACATTTGGGCCCAAGAAACATATAATTGGTTAGTGAAATCCAAGAAGGACAAAGTGTGCACTTGCTTTATGTAGTCATATGCTTTGTACACCAACTACATAATTCTTTGCCTTCTATTTCAGTGGACCAGGCTGGCGAAGAACATACTGGACAGGACCAGGGGCAGAGAAGTGCATCCTCAGTGAGGACGTCCTCTTGATTCCACCAGCAAGGAAGAGGGACAAGACACATCAGACAGGGGTAGTGCGCCCACTCGGACGGAGCCTACTACAGCAGTAACATCCTAGGTGGAGGCTGAGTACACAGAAGGGGGGGGCGGACATTGAACAGGACACCTCCAGCCAGGGGGGAGGAAAGTGATTCTCACCCTGACCAACAAGGACTGGACGTTGCTGAGGTGTCCCCAGACAGGCTACATCACCATCTGGGCCTATACACAGCCCTCCCTGACTTGTGAGGCCCCTTTTTTATCGGGGCCTCCAGCTGCACCCCTTGCCACTACTCCCTCTGCAAGTGCCTGCCTGGAAGAGCTGAAGGATAACTCTGTCTGTGACACCCTACACCCCTCATGTCATACCCAAACCCCTCCATGCATCATCACTGTGGCTGCATCCCAGGCCGCATGATGGTGGCATCCTATGGTGAGCTGAATGTGTCCTTTGAATCCTACAGGAGATCTGTGATGAACTCTGTAGGATCCGAGAGGCACAGTCCAGCGCCATGGCCACCCTCACTGCCTCCGTTACTTCCTTGGGTGCAGGCATACTTTCTGCATTAGCCCAGCATACAACCCAGACCACTGTCGATGTGTCTCCCTGTCCATCTTCCCTCAGTGTTTCCCCTGCTACTCCACGCACCCCTCATGTTTTCCGCTCCTGTGGGGTGTCTGGTCCTATACTAGACATCCAGGAAGAGTCCACAGGAGGCGAGGATCAAAACATTGTGGACAACAATGAGGATGACCAGTGACTGGGACAATGTTTGGACTGTGGACTCCCCTCCTTCCCCCACCAGTACATAGACTGGTTCCCCTGACGCTTCCTGGCGTGTTTTATTTACTTTTCCCAACCACCTCCAAGTCCCTTTGCCCATTCTGGCTAAAGAACATTATTTCATTTCCTTTCTCCCTTTCCAATGGACAGTTTTTTACTCATTAATTTCATGATTGATATATAAATATTTTTCAATCACAACATCTCTGTCTGGATGTTTAGCTATGCTTTCATCATGTTACCTTGATACACAGATGGTCCAACTATTCTACATGTCTTACTCATAGACAGTTCTTGTCACATATATTGACAATGACCAGCTGACCATCACCAACTATGACACAACTCAGTATTGACTTCTGAATTATATATGTTTATTCACATATATTGGCACTATACATATTTCACAGTGATCATGGGAGATCTCTCTTGCGACTTCCCAATTGTGTTGGGGAGGATTTCGGTGAGTGCATTTACTGTGTTGTTGCGGATGTGTGGGTGGGTGTGGTACATCTGCTTGTACAGCTGATGGGTGTGCCTTACAGGGGATGAGGGTGACTATACAGCTGTGAGAGGTGCATGTACAGGGGATGAGTGTGCCTGGACAGGTGGGGGAGGTGCCTGTACAGAGGGTGAGGGTGCCTGGACTGGTGGTGGAGGTGCCTGCATAGGGCGTGAGGGTGGTTGTACAGGTGGAGGATGCGACTGGGCGGGGGGACGTAACTCTACTGTGGGGCACATGGTCGGGGGGTGGTGGCTGTGTACTAAGGCAGGGTGCCAGTGCAGGTTGTGGTACAGGTGGGTGAGTGGAGCGTGGTGCAGGTAGATGTGTTGGGTCCCCTCCGTGTGTTCACCGTGAAAGTAGACTCTGGAACAGTTTCAACTCCCTCCATCATCTTCATGGCCAAGGCATGGTGTCTTGCACTCTCATCTCCATTAATAGCTATGATGTCTGTTTGCATCCTTGCCATGTCTTAGCCAGATTTCTCAATCCTGTCCAAGACACACGTCTGTCTGTCATTCATCTAAGGGATTTGGGGCATGTCCGGTAGTGACCGACCAGTATTTTGATTTACTGGTTTCTCTCTGAGATGTAATTGTATTCAGATAAATGACATAACACCTGATCTGCACCTAAAACCTTTCACTATGATTGACTTTGTCAATGGGTGTTAGTTGTTTAAAATAAATGAGTAACAACAATGATTTGTTATAAATAATTAACATTGGAAATGTTGAAATTCTAAAATAGTGAGTCTGTGAATTAAATAGTATTGAGGCCTTTAGAAGACGTTTTGGCCTTCCGTTATGTGTGCTTTATGTTAGATATGTATCCTCTTTTTCTCTGCATATCTTGTCCATCTGTACATCTTCAACCACCTCTATTTCCTCTTCAACATCCTCTTTTCACTCTTCCCTGAATGCACTTCCTTGCATCTCTGTCACTTCACTACCCCCCAAGCATACACTGCACTCTCCCAAATTTAAGCACTTTATTTTCTCTTAATTTTGCCTTCTGTGTACCCCTTTATACAGACATCCACAGAATTTCAGTTGCAATGGAATACATAAACATTGTTCTATGTGCTCTGCAGAGGGCCAACCCACTGACATGCACTTTGTTTGGCTTCAGCCTTAGCGCCTGCACACTCAATCAAAGCCCCTCATAAACACCTGCCATGACTCAAGGCCTCAAACCTCCAAGTATGCACAGAAAAAAATACCGATAACAACATTATAAAATAGCTAACGCTTGGGGAATGCAAGATTAAGTAAAGTTTGAGAAATAAGAGAGGGACTGATAAATCAATGAAATCTTTTACCTCAACGTTTTTAACATTCATTGTTAGTATGTCAATCCATGTTTTTGGCATCAGTGTTAACTTAGGGGCATCAAGCCATGGGCAGTTTTATTGTGACACATCAGAAAACTGTCCTCTGTAAGCAAATATTTGTCACCTGTTTTGACTCGGATATTTGGATCAACTTTGCAAAGGGAGCCCTGCTCGTTTTTGGATCCATTTTGCGGTGGAACAAATGCTGCACATCCACTTCAAACAGGGCCAACTATGTGCAGTCAGGGCCTGGGGTGTCACGGTGGGGGAGGTTAGTGTAATGAGGGGTCTCAGCACAATATACATAACACAACTTTAGCTTGCAAACACCTACCATTACAGAGAACAAGGCACTGGATCAGACATGCTGGCATCCGCTCTCATGTATGACGTACGGGTAGGATCTACGCCTTTGAATAATCAACGTCTGACGTCACACAGGAATAAAGTCTTCCATGACCAAAACCATGACGCTAATTGTGTCACTGCCCTACAGCGTGCATGCAACGATAGACCCAATGGCAATGGAGGGCTTTAAAACAAAAAGCCCTGAGTCCTACATCACAGTTCCAAAAGTTGGTTTACTGCCTGGCTTCGGTCTCCTGCTTCAGAGCCAGGTGGGCATGTAGCCTGAAACACACAGCCCAGCCCAGACTTAAATACATCAATTTACTTAGAGATATGATCGTATCTCTAAATACATAAATCTATTTAATATGTTGTTTTGTAAATGTGTAGGGATTTAAGAGAAGCGCTGCCCCACAGCCCTAATGGGGAAACCCCTTCATGCTTCTTTGCCATTTAATTTATAACTTTTCAGTGTCCATTTACGAATGCATTCGACCAATTCCCAAAATACGTGTACGCATTCCCAAAAGTTGCATGTTCTCTATTGCTCAATCATCTAAATGGACCGTATCTTCAGCTGTGCATTTTGGAAAGATCAATTATATATTTCCGGGATATTTCATTCAATCTGTCATGTATCATAGCTGCTCTTCTTGTCATCTCCTTACACAAATAGATAAATTATTCCCCCGTATGTACGCACCGTACCCCCAGCGCGTAACTCTGGGGGTACGGTGCGTACGCGCTGGGGGTACGGTGCATACATACGGGGGTGGGAGTCCGGTGCATACATACGGGGGGTATGGTGCGTACATACGGGGGGTGGGGGTACGGTGCGTACATATGGGGGTGTAGGGGTACGGTGCGTACATACGGGGGGTGGGGGTACGGTGTGTACATACGGGGGTGGGGGTACGGTGCATATATACGGGGGTGGCAGTACGGTGCATACATACGGGGGGTGGGGGTACGGTGCGTACATACGGGGGGTGGGGGTATGGTGCATACATACGGGAGGGGGGGTCCGGTGCGTTCATACGGGGGGTGGGGGTACGGTGCGTACATACGGGGGTGGGAGTACGGTGCGTACATACAGGGGGGGAGTACGGTGCGTACATACGGGGGGTGCCTGTACAACTCGTACCCTGGGAACAACTTTTCCCGGGCTATGAGTCGTACAAACTTCGCTTCGTAGCGGGTAGAGTCATTCCCCGTGTACGGGCCGTTTTCTATACGATTCGTAAATCGGATAGCCGGTCCGGATCGTACTTGCACGCTTGGACTGTCATTGTACGAATCGTACGGAAAAGTGTCCGGGTACGTCTCGTACAACTTTTCCCGCTACGATTCATACGGAGCGGGCCGATCCGTACATACTTTTTCCCGTACAAATCGTACTTCATGGGTCGGACGTAACTTGTACGATTCGTACGGAAAAAAATACGGATTAGAGTCGTACGGAAATAATTTTTAACGGATCGGAATCGACCCCTTTATATCCTCGATTGGCCACGCAAAAAAAGGTCGACGCTTTTCAAACCCCTTCATACACGGGGTTCTCATCAGGACCAGACAGTTTATTTTTAGCCTGCAAGATCAGCCGATCTCTGCTGTATTCTCAGACTCTCAGTCAGTCAGTCTTTTAGCAGATTGTTTGGAGTCGGACGTCTAGCTTTTCCAAAAAGGACTCCTGTTTTCCGAAGTTTGTGGACCGCGGGTTTATTCATACACTTGAAGTTGACCCAGCTCACTTCACTTTGTTCTTTCATGCCGAGTCTGCACGGACTTGTTATCAGACTTCCCGGGCTGCCTGGGAGCTTGGCGGTAACTGCTTAGCGGAAGTGAGATTACTTTGAAATGGAAGCATGATGACGCTGCAACCCACTGCAAGTTCCCAGGGCCACCTGGGAGCTTGTCAGTAACTGCTTAGCGGAAGTGAGATTAATTTAAAATGGAAGCGTGATGATGCTGCAACCCATCACGCTTCCATTTCAAATTAATCTCACTTCCGCTAAGCAGTTACCGCCAAGCTCCGTGGCGGCCTGGGAAGTCTGATAACAAGTCCGTGCAGGCTCAGCACGAAAGAACAACGTGAAGTGAGCTGGGTCAACTTCAAGTGTATAAATAAACCTGGGGTCCACAAACATTGGAAAACAGGAGTCCTTTTTGGAAAAGCTAGACGTCCGACTCCAAACAATCTGCTAAAAGAATGACTGACTGAGAGTCTGAGAACACAGTAGAGATCAGCTGATCTCGCAGCCTAATAATAAGCTGTCTGGTCCTGATGAGAAACCCGTGTATGAAGGGGTTTGAAACACGTTGACCTTTTTTTGCGTGGCCAATCGAGGATATAAATTGTTGCAAAATTCAATAATAAGCCATGTTGTATTTGACTGTTTTCTTTGAAATGTGTCTTTCAAATATGTAAAATTTGATTGGTATGACATGGGTATGAGTGTGCTGGTATGTGAGGGAAGTGAAATGATTGTATGATTGAATTGAGCTTGAAAGTGAAGGGCGTTTGCTGAGAGTGTTCACGAGAGAAGTTTGTATGGGTGAAAGGATGTTTAAAAAGAGAGTTTGTGGGTAAAGGGAGCTTGATTGTTGTTGTTCAAAACTTTTAAACTAAATGTACTTTGGTGTTGGTGATTTATACATGCAATTTGTTTTTTAAAAACCTTGATTAAATCTAACGGAAAGAGAGGTTGATGGTGACATTATTTCATATTGATGCACCAAGTGGAAAGTAAGAGTGGTACATAAGCAGTGGCATCTTGTTGTTATTTATTGGAATTGGGCTCAGCCGTGCTTATTTAGAGCCAAAAACCCCTTTGTTTTTTGTGCTTCTTCTAGCCAAGCAGAAATATATCCCTCCTTAGTTGAGCTTATGTCACCAGGAGTAATGGGGGGTGCAAAAAACAATATCCCTCCATCTATTATTGCTTGTATCTTTCGTGGGGATTTCCATACAACAATCTGAGAATTCTGTGAAGTTAGAACAAACACTGTTGAAGGTGGACCTTCACCAGCTTTTTGAATTTCTGGTCTTAAATCCATATTTAGAGGAGCACTCACAATGACTCTGTGTACCTAATTGGCATTTACAGAAGGTATCGGGGCTTTGCTAAGCACTGAGGTTGCATTAGTCCCAGTAGGAACTGCAACCTGTGATTGAGCAACACCAGGTAGAATAATTTTGGAGTATTTGTACAGGCCACTCAATCTGTGCCATGCTTGGATCTACATGCTCAGTTGCCACTGTACTTCTTATACCAGCAACTGATTCACCTTGATCATTAGGGGTTGCATATAGTGAGGGTCTTGAAGCTAACATCTGCTCGAAATTCTCATCTCCTGAATCAGTATACATCTCATCCCCATACTTCTCTTTGGAATCTTTTACTTCCCTTCTTAGTTACTTCTGTAGTAATATGTGGTTATAATCTAGTTCCCTATATTATAGCCTTTCTCCATCTGGTCTGTCCTTTATCCCATTGTGCATCTGCAAAGTTCTGTACCACTCTATTTGTTATTCTCTGATATTTCTCTTTCTCTTTGTCCCTTGCAACTTTCTCCCATATACTCAGTGCTTCCTGTTAAGTAGGTATAAGTGGTGGCATCATCTTGTACAATTTTCCTTTCAAATTTGCAAGAATTCTAGTTCTAAAAGATCATATCTAAGAAAGCTCAATGCATCTTCTTTCTCAGTGATCTTACACCATTGACGAAGTCAAGAACAAGTATGTAGCTCATGCTCAGTTGTCATAATGTAGGCAGGCATTCCATCGGGAGGTACCTCTTCACCTTTCCATACCGGAATAGTAACATCTGCCCTCACCAAATTCTCTATTTCTTTAAAACATTTCATAATTGCAGTTTAACTAGACACAAGACAAATTCAATCTAATGTTATAATTCTGTTCCATATATGTCAAATTCTAATATATCAATTCTACCACAGCTATTATTTTCTCAAATTTCGTTAACACATCCAAATTCAGTATTCACTTTTCTATTGTCCAATCCCAGAGCGGTACTGTGACGTCAGCAATCAACTCCAGAGTGAAAACAAATCAACCCACCAATCCCAGCGCAAAACAAACTGATGTACAACCTCACTCCTTGAAGCAGTTAACCCTTGTTTACAATGTCTCTCGTATCAACATTACTTCAACAAAATCTTCAATTAAAACATCTTCTTGTTTGCTCTGCTAAAGGAAATAAGAGTATCACAATCACTCGAGAGTTTTGTCCACAACTACAAGTGAATTCTCGACCAGCGTGAAATCACCCAAATCAATGCAGCTTTCCCGTTTGAGCAATTAGGTTCCACTAACATCGACCAATGTTAACCAATCACAACAATGCTTAGTATCTCTATCCTAATAGTCTAGGTGATGGTACCTCACACTCTACACCTCAAATCCTGCAAGCAAGTCTTCTAAGTATTTATCATTTATCTATTGGGTAAGTATCACTGGATCTTTTTACCACAGTGAGTCTGAAATCTTCAACCTCTTTTCTTCAGCAATTTATCAATACTCTCTTTCATTCATCTATTCAACTTCAAACATTATAAATGTGTAACTCAAAGAACCATTACAACAAACGACACATCACCCTATTAATATTCACACCTTCAGACAGCAGCTGCCTTCTATTTCTGCCTTGTCAGATTTTCAAGTTCTGGACATTGGAATCAGGGATTGGGCATTTTATTCTCACTTGGGATTAATTTATAGCTCCATTCAGGGTGTGAACCATACTCTGCTACCAGAAAACGTATAGTGCAGAAGTCAAATTAATTTAACCAGTTCAACCCGTGACTTACAAAGTGGGCTCCTGCTCCATGCGCTGTTCTTCATCAGGTGAATGAATATTTGGCACCATTTTAGAATGGACCATAAATCTAAAACATCTTAATAGACACATTCATTGCAGTTGTTTCTTTTTTTTAAACTTTATGTACTATTTTCCAGCAATAAATATGGACAACATGAGACACACATGATGTTTCAAGGAACAGATGGTAGCAAGTCAATATGTTACATCAGAGAATGCAACATATAAAGAAAACAGCAAAATACACCACTTCGAAAATCACAAGAGGGCATGATCAGTATTAATCGGCATGACAGAGGAAAAGGCAAGCTTTATGCAACAATGTGTTGACTGGCAGAACATGTGGGGGAATCAGCAGGAGGGGAGGGAGAGTCTTGGCTCTGGTGTTCCGATTCCAAAGAGAGCAGCTAGGCCCAGACGGGTTTCCAAATATCTTTCGGTCTGGCAGTGGTGAGTTCCAACGTGGCATATACTTCAGTTGTCATGTCACAATACGTAATGCTATGTAGCCAAGCCTTAATAGTAGGGCAGAGTCTGCTGCCCCAATGGAGCGCAATCTCTCTCTTTGCCAGTAACAGAGCCATAGCAGTGAACGTGTAGGAACTCTTCATCACGTCAGCCACATTGCCCAAAAGCGCCATCTTGGAGGAAGGTTAAAGAGTATATTAAATTATGCGGGAGAGGGTGTTAAAAACGTCAGTCCAAAAGGCGGCAATAGGGGGACATGGGAAATCTGCCTCGGGAAAGCTGCATTTGGGACATAAGGAAATAAGGAGGACATAGGAGGGTCAAGTCTGGCAAGGGTAGTAAGGGTGGTGTAAGATCTGTGCAAAAAACAAAAGTTGAGTAACTTGTGCCGATGTTTGGGGATACCAGTTTAGTTTGCGCACAGCAAAAAAAAGGTTCAGTCCTTGTCTGAGATAGGAATGCCTAGATCTTTCTCTCACTACAGTTAAACTTTGTTGCCCTGGGGGTGTCGAAGGGCCATGCAGGCGGGAAAACGTTTAACAACCATATGGGTCCCGTCTGTATCCGTTATCAACACCACCAGGGGGGTGAAGTCGTCAGTGGGCAAGGGATAAGTGGGGATGCGGGAGCAGAGCATTCCAGGCAGCCGCCAAAATATGAATTTGTCCATGTAAGTGACGGCAGCAAATCTGGTGTCTTCTGAGTGGGAAGGCACAAGGCCATGGGAATAAATCTCCCAGCATGTGAAGTTCCTGTCATGTCAATTTTTGTTGGAAAAGTTGTTCAAGTGTTAGAGGCAGCCATGGATTTTGTGAAAGAGGAAGTAAAGGAGTGTAAAAGAAGTCACTGCCCAGGATCAGACTAAGCCTTTGCCAGGCCCAACATGTGGTAGACAATTTCTGGACATCTGTGGGGTTGAGCTTAAGGTCCTGTGGCAACAGAGCTGCCGGGTGGGGGGGGTGTAGTACCCACCAGGACGAACTCGGGTTCAGCATAAAGCAGGCAGGACATCTGGATGGTGCCAATGATATGCAAACTGGGCCTGAGCTACAAGGAATTACATCTGAAAGTCGGGAACCATATACCCACCCCGGGCATAGTAGAAAATAAGGGTGTTTCAGGCGATTTGGGGCCTGCAACCTGCCCAAATCAATTCTAAAAGGAGACTGCGCCGTGTGAGAAAGAAGTCTTCACACCATTTAAGAGAAAACTCAATTATAGTTGTTTAGTTCAGGCAATGATGTGAGTTTATGATCAGTTCAAAATCTTTGTTTCTTGTTATGAGATTAGTAGATTGTTTTCACGAATGTATTGAAGTCAGATACATACGTTTACAGAAATATCAAGAAAGTCATTATTATGGTCATGGTTAGAGTCAAAATAATTCTAGAAAGGAATTAGCTGGCACATGCATCAAAGCTTTTTGTGATCGCAAACGGTGCGATTCGCAAAAATCGTCCGTTTGCAATCGCAAAATTAGCTTTTGCGATGCATCAAGGGTCAAGGCCCTTGCAATTTGAGAATTCGCAATTAATTGCGAGTTCTCAAATTGCGATTGCATTTAAGGAATCGCATTTTGCGATTCCTTAAATGCAATGCAAGAACCACTTTAAAGTAGCGATTTCGCTACTAGGGGGCGCAAATTACCATGAAGTTGAACTTCATGGTAATTTGTAAAAACTTTGAAAAATGCTCTAAAGTGCATTTTTAAAAGTTGTAGGTTAAACACACACATGTCCTTGGGACATGTGTGTGCGCAACATTTGTGCACAGATCAATTTCAGGGGTGCAACAGGGTGTCCTTTTGACACCCTTGGACCCTTGAAATTGCATGAGCAATTTGCGAGTACCAATTGGTGCTCGCAAATTGCGCTTGCAATTTCCCATTCATTCCTAAGGGCCTACAGGCCCATAGGAATGAATAGGAAGCTATTCCTTATTTGCGACTCGCTATTTGCGACTCGCAAATAAGGAATGTGTAGGAATCGCTATTATTATAGCGATTCCTACATGCATAGGATTTTGCAAGTCCTTAATTGCGAATCCTTAATATTCGCAATTAAGGACTCGCAAATTCCTAGCATGATGCATGTGCCCGTTAGTCCCTATTCTACATAGAACAGTTCAGAATTAAGAGAGAAACCATGAAGAGTTCTAGCAAAGAGTGAGATTGATGGAGCATTTAAGAAATTGAACTCTTCGTAAAGAGCAGTTCAGGAAGACTCAGCTGAGCCTCCATATGTGAGCAACAGGTGCTGCTGTAGCTACACTCACAAGGGCATAAGAAAAAAGAAATCAGGGAAGTCACCACCAAAGTGGCAAGTAACAATGGGCTGTCGGAAGTAGCTTATAGCAATCTCACAGTAGAAAGACCAACTCTAAAGGAAAGTCTCCGTAAAAGCTCAAAACAGACTGCCCTGCGGTAACTAGGAAACATGCACTAGTATAAAACACAAAAACACATGTATCAATCCATTTCAGTGTTAGATCATCTCGAGCCAATGAAGAGAAATTGTCTGATGGTCTGCAACTTCTTCCTTCGTTCCCACAATAAACACACAATGCCAAAAGGGTACACCCTAAAAATATCAATTAGTAGCTAGACATTCATGTACTTATAACAGTTACCTTGGGTCCCCATGAAAAACTTCAGCAAAGTCGAACTATTAGCTATTCAGTATTCCACTGTGTAACAGTGAACTACTCTGAAGACGGAAACATTTTATTTGCAACATCCTGTTAAATCATGAGATTCACATCTTTATGAAAACATAATTCTTTTAATATACTTTTCGCTATTCAGCATTGTATCAGTATGTAAAAGCCAAAACTGTCTAATTACAATGAGACAATGTAGCTTGGAAAGAACAAATTCATTTGATGAAGTCAACACATTCTACAGCAATGACAAATCTAGGCAAGTCACATTTGGTTAATCTATTAAACACATTTGTGCATGGTTCAGCATTTCTTAAATTCATTTATTCACTAAAGAGAGAAAATAAGGAAAGATTGAATGAAGAATGAGGCTTAGTCTGGGCCTAGCAATGGAAATACGGTCAAAATGAAAGCTTACTGGGTTTTTGCGACAGTTCTCTAAGTGTCATTTTTAGATCAAGCTGTATGTTAACTCTGCACCTTTAATAAAGACACATTTTCCTACATGTTACTCTACTGTGTGTTTTTACGTTAATGTCTAGGCAAATTATCAGTTCTGTAAATACATTTACATGTTGCAGGGATTCTGCTCATGCACACAACTATACACAGGAAACCAGGACCTCAGTGAATTGTGGTGTACCAAAAAAACTCACCTCAGTACCCAGAACCCCATCCGACTAGCATCAGTGTCTCATTCATTCTCCATATAATTTATTTATTTATTGTAATTTTTTTTTGTCCTCATCTCACCAGTAAGCTATCTGCGGGTCTTATGAAGCTGATGCTTCTATCTGTGGGCCCCCCGGCTTACCGCAATTGCTTAGGTCACCTGGCCGGTCCCATTAGTAAGGGAACTTGGTGTAATCATAGGACCAACTATATAAGTCTCAGGTTACGGCCCCACCTCATAAGAGGCAGCCAGATGTTTGTCCAACTGTACTCTTCCCCTTCATGATTCAGGCGAGCCATAGCAAATGAGGCTTTAAGCCAGTCCTCGCTCTTGGGAGGGAGGGGATCTTTCTACTTTTTACAGACCTCTCTCCGCGCAAGTAGCACCAAGTATAGTAATAACCCGCAAAGGTTTTGCGGCGCAGTCTGACAGAATAAGCCATCATTCCTGAAAAAGACAAGTGACAAATTGACATCAATGTTGGCTTTAAACATTTCTTGAAGGGTGTCAACGATCGCCTTCCAAAAGATTGCTAATTCGGGGCATTCAAAAAAGATATGAAGGTCGTTGGCAATGGGCATCATACACCTTGGACAATTGGGAGTTGGGGATGGGGCAAACTTATCTATCTTAGCTGGGGTGTAGTAAAGTCTATTAATGACAAAGAAGTGATTCTTTTTTAGGCTTGCAGGTTTAATATATTTATATAGTACTTTTAATGAGGGCTCAAACAGGGCGTCTATAGAAGGTTCAAGAGAGGTATGATTCCAAACTGAGGACAAGGGTGGGATTTCCAGATCTTCAGCTACTAATAAATGATTGTACCACACTGAGATCTCTTTCTTAATTGGATACACAGATTGACACAGGCGTTCAAAGACCCAATTCCCTCTTATTTCCCCTTTTTCTGCATTGAACCAGGATACCAATTGTAGATACTTAAATCTCGAAAACCCTATACCAATCCTAGCCCTCAATAGTTCCCAGGGGTGGATCCCCTCTGAGTCTAACAAATCGGACCAGATGTTTATGCCTGCCCTTTTGATGGATACCGCAAGACTGTCTTTGAGGCAGCAAGGTGTACCAGGGGAATCCCATATAGGTGCTAGGTCTGAATAGTATCCTATCTCCCATCTGATTCTGAGTTTTTACCATATTTCCAATGCTGCCCTGAAAACCTTTAGACTTACTCACTGAAAAAAATTTGGGGCCCCAAACTTGTAAAGAAAAGCCTCACCACCCTCTCCTCCTTCAGTTCTTACCATTTCTCCCAGCAACCTTCCCCAAGCCGACTCTTCTGGTTTCGCGAGTAACATCCGAACTCCTTTAAATTGAAATGCTACCACATACCAGCTGATGTCTGGAAGAGCCAGCCCCCCCTCCTTGTTGAGTCTACGTCTCAGTTTCTTCCAAGACAACCTTACACCCTTGTCTCCCCAAATAAAACTCCCAATCTTACTCTGCGCCTTACTAATGCTCTTGGATGGAAAAGCCAGGGCTATTGTTGTGAATAAGTTAGAAAGCTTGGGGAGAATGACCATCTTTACTAAATTTACTTTCCCATAGATTGTCAAGGGGAGGTTCCTCCATCTGCTAAAAAGTCGATCTATTTCTTTGATTGTTCTGTTTAGGTTGATCTGAGGAATTTTTTCCAGGTCTTTAACAATATAAATACCTAAATACCTTAGCTCTTTACTAGTTATGCCCTTCCATTGATCTAGGTTCTAACACATCACCTCAGTCTTTGATGTGTTTGCTAGGTAACCTGACAGGGAGCCAACACCCTCCAGAAGTGCCTCTACACGGGCAATAACCACTTCGGGATTGTTTGTATACAATATTAAGACGTCAGCGTACAAAGCTAATTTACAACTATAATGTTGAGTCTTAAAAGGGTAGATTAAGTCGTCTAATATGATGGCCTGTGCAAGTGGCTCAATGTAAATGTTAAATAAAAGAGGCGAGATCGGGCAACCCTGTCGAGTCCCCCTCTGAATGTTGAAACTAGAGGTCAGCAAGCCGTTCAAAAGGATCCGGGCGGAGGCTCCCTGGTAACAATTCTTCAGGGTTTGGATAAAAATAGAGCCAAACCCCATTGTCTCCAGTACTTCCCAGAGGAACACCCAGCAGACCCTATCAAAGGCCTTGGCCGCATCGCGGGCAACTATGGCCAAAGTGTAAGATCTATCAATGGCCAGATCGATATTGCCTATTAACAATTGTATCTGTTTCTGGATGTACCTTCCGGCGACGAAGCCCTTCTGATCGATATGGACCAGAATAGGGACCAGTTTTGCCAATCTCCCTGCTAAAATACTGTTCTGCTTGGGTTTTCGGATCAGATAGAACCCGCTCATCAGAGCCTCACTAACCCAGCCAGAACGTTACCCCCTCCCCGTCCCTAGGGCCTATTTACAATAGGTAACCACATATATCTACCACCTAAGGACAGGGAATTCCTACTATACATACCAAGACCTCTTATAATCGGCGGCCTCGCGATCCCATACGGATCCAGACCTCTCTGCCCATACGACAGTATCACAAGTGGCGGCCTCGCGATCCCATACGGATCCAGACCTCTCTGCCCATACGACAGTATCACAAGTGGCGGCCTCGCGATCCCATACGGATCCAGACCTCTCTGCCCATACGACAGTATCACAAGTGGCGGCCTCGCGATCCCATACGGATCCAGACCTCTCTGCCCATACGACAGTATCACAAGTGGCGGCCTCGCGATCCCATACGAATCCAGACCTCTCTACCCAGACGGCAGTCTCAGCACAAGTGGCGGCCTCGCGATCCCATACGGATCCAGACCTCTCCACCCAGACGGCAGTCTCAGCACAAGTGGCGGCCTCGCGATCCCATACGAATCCAGACCTCTCTACCCAGACGGCAGTCTCAGCACAAGTGGCGGCCTCGCGATCCCATACGAATCCAGACCTCTCTACCCAGACGGCAATCTCAGCACAAGTGGCGGCCTCGCGATCCCATACGAATCCAGACCTCTCTACCCCGACGGCAGTTCATACGACAGTTCATCCTATGATCACCATGACATACAAAAAGGGAATCAGTCTCACTATTCATCAGATCACACAAGGACTGCCAGTTCGAGCATAGCCTGTTCTCCGGTTCGAGGGGCTCCTCTCTCCCTTATTCAGTTACCACTTACCTGATCAGGGTTAACATCTGTTCATGTAGCCGCAGCTGACTAGAAGAATAGGCTACCCTCTCATACAAGAACACGCAGCACATGTTGGTTCACTACAAACTGGGTACTTTATTACTCATTACATACGCAATCACATAACATTACAATATAACACATAACCTGCAAAGAAAAGTGAAAGATTAAGTTGTGCACTCTAATAAGAAAGGGTCGACATCACCTTAGTAGTGTGTAGCCTGCACTCAGTGGTCATCTAGGTTCCCTTCTCGTCTGTGCCTCGGCTCGCCTGGAAGTCACACCTCCGCAGTCACGGATACACGTCTGCACCGCTATGCGCTGTTCCCTTCACCCTTCTCCGAGTCACTGGGACCTCTTCCTTATCGGCTACTCTCTCCTCTCTGGCTATTCTGCTAGGAGAGTATCTGTCTCTCGGTTTTTCTCCGCCTCCAAGATGGCGTCTGTCTTCCCTGGAATAAGTAGTAGCTTTACTGCTAACGGCTAGATGCCGCCTACGGACTGAACATGTAACTGCCTCAGACTTTCACTAATATAGAGGTGCGTTTCCTCATGGAAAATTCCGGCCCGTAACCTGCCGCCCACCAAATTCTTGTACCTCCCTGTACCAAGGACACGTTCCCAGCCGGCCGGCCTGATGTAGTGTCTTCGGCATGAAGAAAAATACAATCCTTCGATAAGGGCCGGCCTGAACCGGTTCTCTCCAAGCGAATAACACCTCATAACTAAAACATTACATTTGACCTAGAAGCATCCCAAGCTGCCGGAGCAGAAAGAAAGATGGAGTCTCTCCCGTTTGAGGCCTACCAGGCCTGAATTCAGCACGGCTCCATGAAATACCCTCACTACAGGACAGGTTATCCCTAATACTAACGAATCTATCCCCTAGGCTATGTGTGCAAGCCCTAATCTATGGGGAAGAGCACAGGATCATGTCGAAGTGCCTAGTAAATAGGCTCCATTCACTACTCTAACCCTTAGACTTGAATGGTAAGAGACTGAAGTCACATTCAATCACCTTTCCTCACAAGAAGGCCGGGAAAATTGAGCAGAACATTTCACCCTTGACTTCAGTCTATTATACATCCATTAAACAGAACTAATATCTGTGGAAGAATAATATGAAACAAAACTAACTGATCTATGTCTAGTACCAGGTGTGCAGAATTGAAGTAGTGAAGGAATACACTGAATAAAGCAACAGATAGAAATCAAAATGCCGATAGTAACCAGAATACCTCCTAATATCTGACGTAACATATGCAAATCAGGTAACCAATTAAAGAGCCAGTCAAACCAGCCCTGGTCAATGTGTTTTCTAACTTCTTCTGTCAAGTCATGTAGTTTATCAATGTGAGCTTGAATGGATTTTGTATGATCAGACAAGTTAAAACAACAAAGACCCTCAAAATCAGAACAATCGTGTCCATGTTTAAGCAAAAGATAATCAATGGCCGCTCGATTTTGCAAGATAGCTCTACGTTCACCCTGGGCGCCTAATAGCATGTCAGACAGAACTGTAGAAGTATGATTAATGGATTTTACCATCCAGCAGGCCATTTTCCCAATAGATTTGGCATTATAAACTGCCAAAGCAGGAACACCAACAATTGAAATAGCCAGGCTAAGGTATTCAGACTTGGAATATAAATGCAAAGATGAGTCACAATCCTCCTGTAACCTCACTGTATCTCGAATCACACGAGAGTTGGCATTCGGATGTGATGAAAACATTAACAAGCTCAGTCTAGTAATGGCACAAGGGCCTCCAGAAATATTTGCGGGGATATATGGCCAGGAAGTATTACCACATGAGAAAAGCCATCCGGCAGGTAGTAACATCGTGCGATAATGACTGGGGGTAACTACCAAACTCTTGCAAGTCATGTTATTCTGAATAGAAGTACATGTTTTCGGTGTCCTTTGAAGGCACAAAGTTCGTTCATGAGCGGTGAATGAAGTGGCACCTTTCAATCTTAAACGCATACATTCAGAAATCGCACTAGGATCACAAGTAAGGAAAAAACACAAATCACCCTGTGTGATATTATAGGTAACTATTTGGGACTGGATGGGGGGTATCGGGTCTGACAGTACAGTACACAAGGGGCAATACTCATGGGTAGCAAAATCGCCCAGAAGAACATTGGGACGAGCATTCGATATATTGAAAATATGAGTCAAAGTCTCCAATGAAGCAGGGACAGCAACTAAACAAGTCGCTAGAATGTCAGTCACCGATCTCATCGGTGTCAAGCAGAAATGAGGGGCTTTAGTCACTCGTTTGGCTAACGTAGTCCAAAAGTTCGACGACGAATCCCACGCAGCGAAGGAACGCGACACTCGGGTTCTCAACTCAGCCCGGGTTGATGGGATCCCTCCTCTCTCGTCGTACCAGCCCAAAAGGAGTCCAACGTCGACACATCCTGCAGCAGCAATCCAAAGAATGATCTGAAAGAGAATCAAATACAGGCATTATTCATTCTCGTAAGTAACATTTGTCAGCCGGGACTGCTTCCCAGCTATCTTTCCCTGGTCTCATAACTAAAATGGTGTTGTCTTGACCGGTTGCAATGACCTCTGCTTGTTCAGGGGGATTCTTAGGCGACTGCACCCAAACTCTGGCCCCAGGATTATCTGTGGAGCCAAAACCTTTCTGGCCTCGTACAGTTAGCAACGTTGGGGCAGTGCCTTTTGTGATCTCACCACTGAAAACAGGCATTATTAGCAATTGAGCCACTCGGTCAGTTTGATGTATCAGTAAGTCAACCTCACTGCTATTCAGCAGGAGCACCTTAATCTCTCCCTGATAATCACTGTCAATGATTCCTCAAAGCACCTGAACGCCTTTTACAGCCAGCCCCGATCTAGGGGCGATTAATCCGAAATTCCCAGTTGGTATATGAACACCAACACCAGTTTCAATGATGACTCGATTCTTACTTTTTATAACGGTGTCATCCATGGCATGCAAGTCTAAACCTGCCGACCCTGGGGTCGCTCTACATGGAGCCAAAGCTCCGGGAGTAATTTCCCAGTACATCACAGTCTCTCTGATTTCATTGGGCTTAGCATCAACATTCGGAGGAAACAAACGCATAAGTGGGGATTCAGCATTTAGAAAAGGACGGTTATTCAAAATCAATAGCGCTTGAGGCAAAAAGTCTCGCCAATTCTTATACTTGTCATCTGTTAATTTACGTAACTGATCTTTCAGCAGGCCATTCAACCTCTCCACTAGACCCGAGGCCTGTGGATAATATGGTATATGAAACACCCATTCAATATTGTTTTCCACACAGAATTCCTGTACCAATCTTCCACGAAAATGGGATGCATTATCAGATTGAATTTGGAATGGCACACCATAATACATCATAATCAATTCCAATGTTTTAATAGTATTCAATTGGGTAGCTTGCTTACAGGGAAGGGCCACCAGCAGGCCACTGTATGTATCAACAATAGTGCAAACATATTGACAATTCCTACTCATAGGAAGTGGACCGATGTAATCAATCTGCCAAATTTGAGCGGGCAATTTCCCGCGATGTAAATGACCTTTAACAATTTGGGGCACTTTGCGCTGCCTGATATGCTGACAAATGGGACAATGTAGAATAACATTTTTGATTAAATCTAGGGGAATATAAATTCCTCGATCAGCAGCCCACCTGCTAGTGGCTTTCTCTCCAAAGTGTCCTGCTTTCTGGTGGGCCCATTTTGCCAATCCCGCAATATCAGAATCTTGCCTGTCCACCACTGCCTCAGCAATTTTAGATTTCTCATCTGCAATGTTATGAAAGAATTTGTCAAGAGAGTCTATCGGGGTATGAGCATCCACATGGAAGATTGTAACAGTACTCTGTGGGAGCATTTCCCAAATCTCCTGCCATAATTCTTTTCCCCACAGTTCTTTTGAATGCAATTTCCAACTATGGGAATGCCAAGTCGGTAACCAAACTGCCAGTCCATTGGCAGTAGACCAAGAATCGGTGAAAATATGACATGTGCCAGGTAACTCTTGTTTCAGAACTTGATAAACAGCATAGAGTTCAGCAAATTGACTGCTCTTACCCTCACCAGTTGTACTCAGCAATTTTTGTGTGATCGGATTATAGGACACCGCCTTCCAATGCCGTTTCATCCCTATGAACCTTGCTGAACCATCCGTAAACCAGACATGGTTTCTGTCCTCCGCGGACAAATCATCAAAAGGTCTACCCCACTTAACAGGAGACTCCTGTACTAAAGGTACGGAACATTCACTCTCAGTCTCAGTCGATGGCGCCCGCGCCACCTGCTCATGCAAAGATGCGACTCCTTTTTGTCCCACACGTGCCCTGTCTTGTATATACCATTTCCATTTAATCACACTCGCCTCTTGAGCGTGTCCAATTCGGTGAGTTTTCGGCGAACTCATAACCCACTGCATGATAGGAATTTCAGGTCGCAAAACTATATCATGTCCCAAAGTCAATTGCTCGGTATCCACCAGAGCCCAATAACATGCAAGTAACTGTTTCTCAAAAGGTGTATAACGCTCACCAGCATCAGGTAACTTTTTGGTCCAGAAACCTAACGGTACTCTACTCTTGCCTTGTTTCTGCCACAAACTCCAATTCGCATAAAGGCCTTGTACAGACACATTCAAATCCACATCACCATCACATACAGGCCATAAATCCAGAGCATGCTGAATTGCTTCTTTTGCCAGACTGAACGCATCTTGCTGTGGTTTATCCCATTCAAATGCATTCTTTTTACGAGTGACATGGTGCAAAGGGGCCAATATTTGACTCAAATGAGGAATATGCTGGCGCCAAAAACCAAACAAACCAATGAAGCTTTGGGCTTCTTTCCTATTCCTCGGAACTGCAAAATCAAGAATTTTCTGTTTAACCTGAGGGATCACTTCTCGGTGCCCCTCATGCCAATTAATACCCAAAAATTTCACAGCCTGGGACGGACCTTGTAATTTATCCGGGTTGATTTCCCAACCTTTCTCACGCAGGCACTCAATGACTCTGTCCAATTGGGTCTGAACTTCCTCTTGTGTTTCGCCTTGGATCAAAATATCATCAATATAGTGACATATCTGAATTTGCGGATGAACCGGTACCTCAGCCAAATGCTCTGCCACCAGCCGGTGACATATCGTAGGACTATGCACATAGCCCTGGGGAAGACTTCTAAACGTCATCTGACGCCCGTTCCACGTAAAACTGAATTGTTCCTGACACTCAGGGGCAATCGGAATTGAAAAGAAAGCATTAGCAATATCAATGGACGCATACCATGTACCTGGATGTTTTTGGATTCTTTCAATTAGGGTAATAACATCCGGTACTGCAACAGTCAAAGAGGGTGTGTGTCTATTCAATTCTCGATAATCAACAGTCATGCGCCAAGAATTATCACTCTTACGTACAGGCCAAACAGGATTATTCCAAGCAGAAGTAACTGGGGTTATAACTCCTGCATCCACCAACTCCTGAATAGTGGTACTAATCTCTTCATGACCACCTGGAATACGATACTGCTTCTGACAAACCACTTTTGTCGCCTGGGGAACTTTTATGGGGGGCATTCTTAAACGACCAACCCGTACAGGCCTGGACGATATATAATGTTTAGTTCCAAATTGGTAACATCCATCATCTAAGTGCAAAGTCATTCCTTTCAAAATATCAATTCCAATTATGAATTCTAAGAGTGGCACCACTAATACAGAGTATTCTTTTCTAGGAATTCTACCTATTCTCATTTCAAGTAAAGTTTGAACTGCGGGAGTTTCCTTTCCACCTAATCCGGTAATTGTAAAAGGCTGACCTTTAAACTTCTTTGATTTTCCATGAATAGAGTGGCCTCCGCTCCTGTATCTACCAATGCTCGGGCCCTTTGGACATTACGATGTCTCCAATAAATATCAATATCTACATAGGGTCTATTATCTCTGTGAGCCCATCTGTGTACTGGAGCTTGACCTATTTCCTAGTCATTTTTACTGCGTTCTGTGTACCAGGATAAATCAGGATAAAGACTCTCACGTTTCTCAGGTATCGATACCTCCTGTTCATATCCATCTCTATTACGAAATGGATTCCTGTCCTCTGCATTGTACTGCGGGTTTCGATCGGCCAATCTGTGTCGATCCTCTCTCCTTCTCAACTCAGGGGATTGATCCCTATCATCTCTACGTCTGCTGTTAACATAATCATCTCTCCCCCTTTCTCTTTCCCCCTCTCTCTCTCTGTCTCTCTCACGACGGGGGGACAAATCACGTACATAACGTCGATCATCACGACGATCAGAGCGCCCACGGCGGTCGTCATCACCGCTACCGTCAGAAAAACCACGATCACACTCAGTCGTCCGAACACGCCGGGCACCCTCCTTTCGATCCAAGCCACGTTTGCGAAACATTTCCCACAAACGAGAAGTAGTCTCACCGTCAATGTCCTCCTTCCGCACACCATCGGCCATAAGACCAAAAAACATATCACGTCTAGTAAGTTTATTGTCACCAGGAGTACGAGTGTCAGGCCGGGACTGCCGCTCAGGTTTACACCACTCACCCAACTCACCGAGTTGGCGTACCGATTCCAGCACCATAGATAACATGTTACCAGTCTGATTAATCAATAAAGTCATCATGACCTGCTTATAAG
The DNA here is from genome assembly GCF_964204655.1 of Triturus cristatus. Lineage (NCBI taxonomy): Eukaryota > Metazoa > Chordata > Amphibia > Caudata > Salamandridae > Triturus > Triturus cristatus. The sequence goes on from NC_140585.1 coordinate 503,753,678, forward strand.
CAACAGGGGAAGAACGAATAATACGATTCCGCACAGAAGATGTCAACAAACCATCAAGCAACCTGTCAGCAGTATTCAGAAAAATTGCCGTTTTCCTCACCTCCTCTTTGAGACGTTGTGCAGCATCGCGCAAAGTATACCACGGTTTGTCATTCACAGGCCAGTCAGACTCAGTAGGATATTTTTGATTACAACCCTCAGTCGCCAATTGAAGCAAAGTAATTTGACCACCACCATTAAAGTTACGAAAATGATCCTGTACAGTAGAATCCGAACTCAAGGAACAAAACTTCAAACAATCGCCAGCATCCAACATAATGCCAGCAGCGCCCAGTTCATAAAGGCACACCATCCATGTGAGTAAGGTCTCACCAGCTCGCTGCCGAAATCGCTGCAAAATATCACTAATTTCTTGTTGAGTAAAATCCTCCAAAGAGTCTAAAGCAATACCATTCGGAGCAGCGGGAGCCTGCTGCAACTTCCGCCGAAAAACTGGATGCACCGAGACCGCGGGACGAGCATCACAAGGAGCTCGATCAGTACACGTAGAGGAACAATCAGTGTAAGAAGCATCGACCCCACTCGAAGGACGAGCGCAATCACGGGGTGCACCATCAGAGGCGCAAGAAGCAGACTTACAATCACGGCCGGAGCGAGAGGACTCGCGCTTGGCAGACTCCTCACCCGAGGAACGAGAATCACTCGAGTTCCAGATATTACCATCCCATTCATCAGGATTCCAATCCAGTCCGGCTTTCGCCACGACCAGACGCACCTTTCGCGTCGAAACCCGACCACGCCGATTCTTGTATTTATAACGAGCAATTCGCACAGCCGCCCTCTCGGCAATAGTTTGGTACGTGTCAAGTTTGTCAGCAAGCAACTTATTTTGACACCGCAACAAAGTATGAGCATTCTGAATCTCAACAAAGTTCGCTTCCACATCCTTATGCAATTTCTGTAACTTCAACAACCTCTCATGCAGAATCCTGTACGCAGACAGAACAATCCAACCTCTGCGCCCCAAAACGGGAAGCTCATCACCCTTAGATACCGGCGCCTTCGGTAAACAAGTAATCACATTAGCCGGCTCCGCCAGCTCCAAAAAAGAATTCCAATTCTCACTCAAACCAGTAGAATCAGCCCACTCACGGGCTAAGGCTTCATAAGGCGTTGAATCCCAGCCGGGAATATCAACGGGCAACTTAAAAGTAGATTTCGACTTTCTAGAAAACATCTCGGAAAAGAAAGAAGAGAAAAAAAAAAACTATACACACAATTATATACAAATAATATACAAACGAAACCACGCACGCGCCGAAAGCAAACACGATACAACCACAACGCACACAGGTTTCGTAAACGGTTCGTGATGCCAAATGTTCTGCTTGGGTTTTCGGATCAGATAGAACCCGCTCATCAGAGCCTCACTAACCCAGCCAGAACGTTACCCCCTCCCCGCCCCTAGGGCCTATTTACAATAGGTAACCACATATATCTACCACCTAAGGACAGGGAATTCCTACTATACATACCAAGACCTCTTATAATCGGCGGCCTCGCGATCCCATACGGATCCAGACCTCTCTGCCCATACGACAGTATCACAAGTGGCGGCCTCGCGATCCCATACGGATCCAGACCTCTCTGCCCATACGACAGTATCACAAGTGGCGGCCTCGCGATCCCATACGGATCCAGACCTCTCTGCCCATACGACAGTATCACAAGGGGCGGCCTTGCGATCCCATACGGATCCAGACCTCTCTGCCCATACGACAGTATCACAAGTGGCGGCCTCGCGATCCCATACGAATCCAGACCTCTCTACCCAGACGGCAGTCTCAGCACAAGTGGCGGCCTCGCGATCCCATACGGATCCAGACCTCTCTACCCAGACGGCAGTCTCAGCACAAGTGGCGGCCTCGCGATCCCATACGAATCCAGACCTCTCTACCCAGACGGCAGTCTCAGCACAAGTGGCGGCCTCGCGATCCCATACGAATCCAGACCTCTCTACCCAGACGGCAGTCTCAGCACAAGTGGCGGCCTCGCGATCCCATACGAATCCAGACCTCTATACCCCGACGGCAGTTCATACGACAGTTCATCCTATGATCACCATGACATACAAAAAGGGAATCAGTCTCACTATTCATCAGATCACACAAGGACTGCCAGTTCGAGCATAGCCTGTTCTCCGGTTCGAGGGGCTCCTCTCTCCCTTATTCAGTTACCACTTACCTGATCAGGGTTAACATCTGTTCATGTAGCCGCAGCTGACTAGAAGAATAGGCTACCCTCTCATACAAGAACACGCAGCACATGTTGGTTCACTACAAACTGGGTACTTTATTACTCATTACATACGCAATCACATAACATTACAATATAACACATAACCTGCAAAGAAAAGTGAAAGATTAAGTTGTGCACTCTAATAAGAAAGGGTCGACATCACCTTAGTAGTGTGTAGCCTGCACTCAGTGGTCATCTAGGTTCCCTTCTCGTCTGTGCCTCGGCTCGCCTGAAAGTCACACCTCCGCAGTCACGGATACATGTCTGCACCGCTATGCGCTGTTCCCTTCACCCTTCTCCGAGTCACTGGGACCTCTTCCTTATCGGCTACTCTCTCCTCTCTGGCTATTCTGCTAGGAGAGTATCTGTCTCTCGGTTTTTCTCCGCCTCCAAGATGGCGTCTGTCTTCCCTGGAATAAGTAGTAGCTTTACTGCTAACGGCTAGATGCCGCCTACGGACTGAACATGTAACTGCCTCAGACTTTCACTAATATAGAGGTGCGTTTCCTCATGGAAAATTCCGGCCCGTAACCTGCCGCCCACCAAATTCTTGTACCTCCCCGTACCAAGGACACATTCCCAGCCGGCCGGCCTGATGTAGTGTCTTCGGCATGAAGAAAAATACAATCCTTCGATAAGGGCCGGCCTGAACCGGTTCTCTCCAAGCGAATAACACCTCATAACTAAAACATTACATTTGACCTAGAAGCATCCCAAGCTGCCGGAGCAGAAAGAAAGATGGAGTCTCTCCCGTTTGAGGCCTACCAGGCCTGAATTCAGCACGGCTCCATGAAATACCCTCACTACAGGACAGGTTATCCCTAATACTAACGAATCTATCCCCTAGGCTATGTGTGCAAGCCCTGATCTATGGGGAAGAGCACAGGATCATGTCGAAGTGCCTAGTAAATAGGCTCCATTCACTACTCTAACCCTTAGACTTGAATGGTAAGAGACTGAAGTCACATTCAATCACCTTTCCTCACAAGAAGGCCGGGAAAATCGAGCAGAACAAATACCCATAAAGATCTTATAATCGGCGTTTAGCAGGGAGATTGGACGATATGAATCGGGTTTTAACAGATCCTTGCCTGGTTTTAAAATCAGGACAATTGTGGCCTCCTTCCAGGACTCGGGGACTTAACCAGTGAGGGAATATACTGAGTTAAATATGGTGCCCAGTAGAGGGGTCAATTCCTCTGCGAACAGTTTGTATACTTCATTCGGGAGAGAGTCCATACCTGCAGCTTTTTTATTTTTACATTTTTTAATCTGCTCAGTTATCTCCTCTAGGATAATGGGGGCATCCAATTTATTGCGACTCTCCTCCGACAGCAAAGACAGGGATTTAGACCTCAGCCATGATTGTATTGTACTTGGAGGGGGAGCCAGATCCTCTTTGTAGAGGTCCGAAAAAAGGGAAAGTAAACAATATTGCATTTCTTCAATGCTGCTCGACTTCTCCCTATTGCTATTAATTATCAACTTGTTGATGCTGTTCTTAGAGCGATCAGCTCTTGCTTTCCAAACCAATAGGGCACTTGCTTTCTCCCCGTATTCAAAGTTTTGCTTGTTCCTGGTAAGTCATTGTGCCCTGCACTTTGAATCCAGTTTCCCCCTATACTCCTGTCTTGCATCGTCTAAGTCGCTCAAAACTTGCAACAATTGCCCTGAGTCACCAGGATTTAATCTGTTCCTCTCGTTCTCTAACTGTAGTATTTTTTCCTCAATAAGTTTAAGAGCCCTAGCCTCAGCCTTATTCTTGGCACTTATAAGGCCGTGAAGTCTCCCCCTTAAGTTTGCCTTGTAGGCGTCCCAGACAAAGTCCACGGTTGTAGAGCCCAGGTTCAAAGAAAAAAATTCTAAAGAGGCTTGCTTAACAGCCTGAATAATGTCAGAATCCAAAAGCATGGCCCTGTTAAGCGTCCATCTTACCTGCAGCAAAAGCCTTTTGCTCTCATACATAAATTGAACTGGGGCGTGGTCAGAGAGATGACTTGGTAGGACAGAACTCTCTTCTAGACCGACCAAGGTAGATCTGTCCGTCAAAATATAATCGATCCTGGAAGAGTGACGATATTTTTTACTGTAAAACGTAAAGCCCTGTAAATCTCCCTTCTTCGCCCTCCACACATCTACCAAATCCAAGTCGTGTATCATGTTTAATAAAGCACGACAAATCCTGGGGGCCCCAACATAGTGACTCAAATTGGACCGGTCTTTTGAAGGGTCCAGAAGAACATTAAAATTGCCACCGATAATAAGGGGGGGATTCTGTTGTTAATACAGATTGCAATTTACAGATATATGACGGGTCGTCAACATTCGGGCCATAAAACGAGGCGCAGACTACGTCAGAGTTCTCCAGGGCCAATTGTGCATCCAACCACCTCCCAGTCTGGTCCGTCTGTGAATTTTTTATAGAGCAAAGAGCACCTTGTTTAACCAAAATTGCAACGCCTCTATTGTGAATCGTTTGTTGCGAAGTACAGTAGCACTTTATCCAAGGGGCTCTTGAAAAGATTGAACGGCTTTCCATAAAACTCAGGTGCGTCTCCTGCAAGATACAGACTTGGGCCGAGGATAGTTCTAAGTATTTTAAGATCAACCTTTGCCTGCGGGGACACCTTAACCTGTTAACATTCCTGAAGATAAAGATGGTCTTGTTTTCCCTTTTATTTTGGTTTCCTGCCATTGCCCTGCCTACCTATTATCCTGGCATGACGGAGTTTCCTGAAGATTAAGGTGAGATGAGGTTCATGTTTTTCTTTTTTACCCACTGCTAACCACCCAAAGTGCCCCTCCCTACCCCCTCCCACATCTCCCTGTGCCCCCCCTTCCCATGAGGAACCCTCCCTTCCAATAGGCAAGCCTATTCGGTCTCCCCTCCCCCCCCCTTGGGAAAAAGAACTGCATTTTGGGCTAGGGTCTTGCTAACAAAGAAAACTAATACCTCTCCCTTTCCTCAATGACCCCCTGCCCCCCTCCCCCGTTCAGCTTTTATTTTCGCTATGAGGGCGTCAGCCTCCTCACCAGAACGTATCAGATGCATGTGATTGTTCCACATTGCACAGAGTTGTGCAGGGAACTTCAACTGTGCCTTAGCCCCAAGGCTGTTCAACTCCTCTAACCTTTTCCCCAACTCCCACTGTCGTGTTGCCGTCACGTGGGAGATGTCTGATCTTATTTGAAAAGAAAAGGGGCTAGAACTATTAAAGGTTATGGTACCCTCCTTAAGGGCAGAAGACAGTATCTGCTCCTTGACTGAATAAGTCAAAAAGTTGACCAGAATCTTCCTAGGTTTTTGTCTAGCAAGGTTTCTTTTGAAGTGATCGCGATGGACCCTTTGTATTTCGCAAACTAGGTCCACTTCTGGCGTGTTCTTTAACACTGTCCCTTTTAACAGGGATATCACAAACCCCTTTATATCCGACCCTTCCAGGGCTTCTGGTACATTCAAGAGCCTTAATTTATTCCTCCTAGAGTGGTTCTCCAGGCACTCCAGATCTTCTTTTAGTTCTTTATTCTGGGCTGATAATTTAGCCAGCTCCACTGTTGTGCTATATATGGTGTCCTTGATTTTAGGAATTTCCAATTCAATTGCATCTGTTCTTGATGTAACTTCATCTAGCCTTTTGGCTAGTACTTCACAGGAGGCCTGAATAGCTGCCTGATTTGCTTCAGAGACTAAAAATCTGTTAGTCATTTCAGCTTGGTTTGTCTCAGACACAGTGAATCTATTGGCCATTTTATCCTTCATAGCAAGTAATATATCAGCCAGGGATCGTGATGTTGAGCCTGTTAATGCATCTGTAGTTACATTATCTTCGAGGGTGTTGAAGGATGTTATAGTAGATGGCTTAAAAGGTTTAGTAGATAATTCCAGGGGTTCACTTATAGCCAACGCAGAGTATCTATTGGTGAGGCACACTGTTGGGTGAGTAATTAGGGACTGGTTAGAGTTCACCTCAGCGTTCCTATTTCCGCCCCTATCCCTGTCTTCTTTCCTATCAGGGACTACGTCTAAAACGCTTAAAGTGCTACCCTCCTCCCTCTTTAGAGGACTTGCGGAGCTCGGGGCTTCCTTCTGGAGGCTAACTTGGCTCACAGTCTTTAAGGTTTCAGATACCGAGGCAGTAGAGGCAGACATAACTTTATAGTACAATTTAAGAGAGGGGGTGATTTTAGCCTTTAAAGACGACCCCTTCTAGCCCCTTCCTTTTCTCTTAACACCGTCTGCCGCTTTGCCTTTAGGATCTACGCCGTCGTCCGTGGTGTCCCCTTTATGCTTATACTGCCTTTTAGATGTTTTACCTCAGAAATTGAGGGTGAAATGCGAGGAGGAAAGATGGATTTTGTAATGTCAGTGTTTAATGACTAAGCCGCTCTTGCACGTAAGGCGTATCTATTTATTTTTGGCAATTGAGAATCCACACCAGCTAGCCCACCTAACTTATCAACTTCCCCTATCTCCATACACTTATCTTGGAGCTTGATTTGTGCCCCTGTCGCCTTGGTTTCAGAAGATGTTGGGACAGATATTGGGGCTTCGTTATTAATGTTCCCCGAAGTAAGAAAATATTTCCTCCTACCTTTATCGATGTTCTCTGGGGAAGCATCCTCTGGGGGAATGTAGCCCCAAAGGCGTCGACTCCCTACCTGGAGTCCCGAGTCAGCTACCCGAATGGCACAGACAAGAGGGGTTGCGCACGCAAATGCACTGGTGCTGACTCTTCCTCCCGTTACTCGGAGCAGGAAGAGGGCCATGTCCCGTCTCCGGCAGGTCCGAGCCGCCTCCTCCCAGCGCCAGCCACTGATCTCACGTCCAGCACCTCGCTCTTCACCACCACCGACGTCGTCCACAGGTCCTGGGCTAAAAAACACCAACTCCGACAGCATATCCAGCATATCCTCAGGTTCGGGGGGTGGAGGGAATACAAAAAACTTGTTAAAGGGATCGAGTGAACTCACTGAACGCATAGTGAGCACCCATGTACATTTGAAAAATCCCAAGGGGGAGCCGAGCCGCGACCGCTTAACTGACGGCCGCCATGTTCCTCCCCAGTTCTTCATATCATTTAGAAGCAACCAATGATTAGACAACCCAGAACAAGCAACTTAGGGTACTCTCAGGAATGATGGGAATCAGAAACACCTTTTCGTTATTATTCTCATATCAGTCCACAACAAGAGTAATCAGAGACACAGAAAAGTTTAAAATGTTTATTTTTAACTATGTGCTCTAAGGTGCAGTACTTTAGCTAATATAAGCAGGCAAATGATTAAAAATAAAACCATCAGCATTGTTACAATACCAAAGAAAATAAAGGGAGAAATCATATTTAAAATGATAGTGGAAAACAAGTCCTATAATACTTTGTGAACCACACTCCCTTGGCTAGTGAACTAGTTTTATAAACTAATAGAAGGTCTCTAGGTTTGAATGGGGAACCCCATACCTCAAAGATCAGCTTAGGTGAATCACATCACAGGATCAGCTCTGCGCTCTGTGTCTGGAAAGGTTTTCTCCAAGTGTCTGAATCATGCATGCAAAGTGCAATATTAAAGGCACCCGAGTTTCAGATATTTGCAGCTGTGTGCGTGTTGTGTCTAGAGCTTGGGCCGATCAACCTGAATTCAACAGCATACTTTGTTATTTGACCTTGACGGCTTCTGCACATAGTGTTCAGACTAAGGTTGCGGTGCACGTCTAGGGATGTGAACAACAGACCCTTCTCATGTGAAGAAAAAGCAAGCAAGCAATTTTACTTGTAATAACAGCTACCTGTAGTGTCGTGTGCAAAAGCAGCAAAGCGGCAAGATGGCGTTTAGCTTCTAAAACGCTTATGCTAACATAGCAAGTGTGTACGTAAAACCCTGTCTCCACTACACCCTCCCTTGATCGGACCACGAACAGAACAGGGAAGCAATGTTGGAACGCAGAGTTCAAGTTCGAGTGAGACAGAACCAAGTTCATAAATTGTCAAGCCTATGATTGGTAGTGAAAGTTTGAAAAAATTTGTTGGGAAAAAATAAAAATTAAAACATCTCTCAGCGGCGGAATACCGCCCAATGTGGAGTAAAAAGGAAAATTAAAATTTCTGGATTATGATGTGCGGAAGATGGACTACTGTCAATTTAATCCATCAACGTGTAGGCACAATAAGTTGCAACTGCCTCTAAGAGGAAGTCATTGTAATGTTCAGTAAAAGAGTCAGCCATCCAGTCAACTAAAGGAAATGAACATATATGTTCTTCGATAATCGGAGCCTCTAGCACAATCAGAGGACAACTTGCGTGATCTTCAAGATAACTTCTCATCAGGAAGTCATATGCTACCGCATATATATCCCAATTCCCTAGGACTCCGTTCGCCGCTCCACATTTCATAATCCCGATACCAGAACAGTCCAACTCATGAGCCACTAAGGGACTCATTAGTCATTCATAATCCAGGTCAGTAGACACCGTGTTCGACAGGCACAAATCCAGAGCCCATTCGAATGGGCAATCTAGGCAATGGAAAACAGGTTGCATGCAAGTAAAGTAAGAAAACCGGAAGGATAATCCATAGGCTACGCTCAAAGTGGCCAGTGGTAATGTTCTATAGTATTCAAGCATCCGGTTGTGCAGTTGAAGCAGCCAGGGTAAGCTGTTGTGTGATACAGATTGTGCAGCCATTGCGGAGCAAGCAAACGAACAGCAGTACACCAGCAGTCAAAGCGAGAATCAACGGAAGTCCGCCGAAGACGCTGCAAAAATTGAATGAAAAAATGCTGGTATCACACCAAAGATTGTTTGGAAGGAGGTCACAAGGCCGGAGCCCACTATTTTGAAAAAATGCACCAAGCCAGTTGTTGACGAGGCATTGAAAATTGTATGAATCAGAGCACCGAAATGAAGGGGGAGTTCAGTATTTAAAAGCGCATGCACCTCGGTGCGGGTGTTTGCTATGTGAAGGACAAATGTTTCATGGGATGAAGTCAGGGCGACTTCTTTTTGAGACAATAGAGCCCTTATTCTGCTCATCATGTTGAACTCTGCTTTCAAGGTTGGTATGGAAGACCAGATGGATACATCTAGTCTCCCATGCGGGGGTGGAAAAAAGACATTCTTATAACAGACTACTCGTTGGGAGACAGTTACAATGTACGGAATACCCACTAGCATCCCACAGCACGCCTCATTATTTAAAAGTAAATAACTACCGTTAGCTAATAACGTGAAAGTGGGTGTAATCGCTGGCACAGGATTTCCCTTCAGAATGCAAGCCAAATTCGGTGCTTGAACATTGCATGCGCCATGCAATTGGATGATCCTACAGACTACTGATTGATCAGGTGTGGAAGAGCATTCCTCTCCGTTTAAGTAAACCTCTTTACCCTCTCTCAGGCACCTGTAGGTAAATGGGAGTGACCAAACTTCATGCAGGAAAGCGGTACCCAATGGTTCGTATCTGCCTAGGGCATAGTGTTTCATACATGAACTGGACTTAAACAATGGAAATGGTAAAGTGATCAATCCATGGATAAGCCACACAGCTGAGTTCGATCTGGCCACAGAGAATGGTAAAAGTTCCAACTTTTCACTATGCAATAATGAGTATGTCGCGTCCTTCATGGACATGAACTGTTGTTTATCAGTCAGATTAAATGGCAGGAATAAAGATGATGTGTTCATGTAGTCTCAGGGAACTTTCCCAGCCTTCAATGTTTGTAAAGTCCATGCAAACTGCATTATAGAACGCAATTGATTTTGACCATGGTATAAAACAGAAATATCATCCTGCACAATGTCCACAACAGATGAAACAATATTATCCAATGTGTAAATTCTGGAAGAAAGGGTGTTAATGCTATTATCAACGACAGCAAGCACTTTTTCCAAATTTGCTTGATCAATAGCTCTTAATCTAGAAGCAGCCTCAATTTGGGATAGTTTCCAAACTTCGTTGTAAACAGCCTACACTCATCTTTTGGACCTGCCACCCACAGGGCCTTTAACAAAATCATTCAAACCTACTTTGTCATTCAATTTGGATACATTTTGTTTAACTGACGCCAAGGTGGAATGTTGCAGCCATGTTTGACATAACTAGATTTTTCCTACTTGATCACTATTTGTAGATTTTCTGGATGAAGATAACGAAAGTCTGGTTTCTATTAAGGGCACAGAGGAGAATATTATGCTTTCCCTTCTGTTTACTAGTCATCCACATTAAAAAATACAGCAATAAACAAACACATCATTAACAAACTACTGCTCCCGTAAACATAGTAGTAAACATAAACAACATACTATGTCCTACTAATCCTGGCTAGCAACAGTCCGTCAGGAGTAAAATACTTATCAACAATATTCAGAGTTCTCACATCCAAAACTATTTCGACAAGAAATTAAGCAGAGTAATGTCTAACTTGCCAGACAAGTCCTCAAATGATAGATATTCATTGTCAGGACAAGGCAAAAATAGATCAAAGCCTTTGTTTACATCTAAAATCAATACGGTTTGGAGGCAGTGGCAAATGTATTCCCTTCATTAATATACATACTAAATGATGCTCACCTGTTAGAGCCTAAATAAGCGTGTCATGCCAAAATCACCAGTGTAAAGGAATATTTAGTACTACAAGCTTTTCTTTACTGCACCAATTTTTACAAAGAATTTAAACTGTGAAACATAGGTGCAGAAGTGGGATGCAAACTCCACTCCATTCACCTGTGATCATGCAATTGAAAACTCCCCACCAAATTTTCTTTATCGTTAGGAGGATTTATTGGAGGTTGTTTTTAACAATAAACAAATAAGTAAGTGTCAGATGGTAATGGGGAGGTTCTTTTCTCGAGTATCCTTAGTGGTCCGTTCCTCTCCCTTCTTCTTACTTCTAGGTTAGGGGTCTCGACCAAACTCTCCTTCTTTTCTCCTCCCTTGGTACAAAGAAGAGGGTGTCAGTTCAATGTCTGTACTCTTAATGACTTTTCTGTCACCACACCCGTGTGCTCTAATTTTCCCACTCCATGCTCTGGTCTTAGTGAAAGGGGACCGTTTTTTTAGTCCTGAGTAGATTCGGGACCGTGTCTTACAAGGGTGTCCCGTTGCCTCCCCAACCCCCCCCCCATTGATTAAATAAATACCAGAAGAATGGCACTTTCCTGAAGCTGTGGCCCTCCGGGGTTGTGGCAGGGGTCGTCTCGGCTTCCTTCGCCTCTCCTGGGCTGTCAGGTGTAGCCGGGTGAAAGTCCTTTGTTCCCCTGCGGAATCTCTTGCAGTCTTCTGGTGAAGTCAGGTATACCCTGTCCACTTCCGCCTTCCTGTTTTCGTTGCCTCCGACATCGTCCCCTCTCTCTTGTCTCTCGTCTCTTCTGCTTTTCACCTTCTTCATTTCCCAAATGGCCGCCGGCATCATCTCCACCCGACTTCTCATTGGTCCAGCCTCAGACGCCATAGTGACGTGCGTCTCTGCACCTGGACCATTCTCACCGTAGTTAGTTGGAGAAAAAGGTGCGGCCATTAATGAGTCTCCATGGGTCTGCGATGCCTAATGACAATACCCAGCTGACCTACACTGATCTACAACTTTTGAGTTTACCTGGAACCCAAGATTGTTTAATGAAATGCTCTGCCTGTTCCAAAAGACCTGTGATACCCCATCTCCCAAATAGTCTCTGCATAAAACATCTTTTGACTGAACTGCAACTCCAAAATATCTGAGTACCATACCTGTGACTGTCTGTGACTGTCATCATTGTGTGATCATGACCACATCCATTTCCTGTTTCATGACTTGTAGAACCGTCCTTGGGATCATGAGAAAGGGAGGAAAGGCATAATTCTTCAGATGATCCCACTCCTGGACCGGGTCTCCTGCTGAAATACTGATTAATTTGATGATTGAGCCTGGAAGGGATGAGATCCAGATAACACTGTCCCCACAGGTCCCAGATCCCCCTTACATCTATGAATTTCAACATCCAATCACAGGATTCCATGAAGTGACATGACTCCTAATCCATGAATTTGTTGGGTAGATCCAGAATATGTTGAGCTATCACTGAGTGCAGGTGATTAAGGCAAACCTGCCACAACTCTTTCTTTAAATCTGCCAGGCATCTCAACATTGTCCCTCCAAAATTGTTGACATATGTTACTGCTGAAACATTGTGCATTCTTAGCAGACTGCATACCTTCAATAAATCAATCAATCAATTTCACCCCTGGGGTGTCTGGGCGCTGAGGTTGGGTTACCTTGTTGTTGGGAAAGGATTTTAATGCAAATTCTACTCAGTAAGCTCTAGGCAATTGATGTATAGCTTCGACCCCTGCAGAGACCTAAGGCCCCCTGTCGCTAATCTATCAGCACATGAAGCCATAACCCAGATGGCTGGGATCCAATTCCACTATCATATCCAGTTGCTCACTGAAGATTGCTCAACCATCCCAAACTTCTATTTGTGCTTACCACCATTGCAACTCTCCTTTGGCTTCCTCTGACCAAGGAAGTATATCTGCATAGGACAAGCTGTTACTCTAATGCAAAAATGTCCTTCTGAGCAATGTTGTGAAATGCAATTGGCCAGGAAAAAGTGCTTGAATTTATATTGATGCAAACTCCTCAGTATCCTGGCCAGAACCGTCAGGGAAATCTGGGAATGTAAAACAACCTTTCTGATGTTCTTCATCGTCGCTATCTTTTCCATGGATCATTTTAGAACCCACTGGACAGAATCCACTAGAAAACCTAGAACCTCCACTTCCTGCATTGGGCTCAAAGGTGAACCAACTAACCTCTTGCACCTTTGCTTTGACCCGGGCCATTAGAATCATGTTGTCCAAGTATATTCACATTCTTAAACCCCTGAAATGAAGACATGACCCCAACGGTTTGAGGAGTTTCATGAGACACCATGATGTCAAAGGATAGTTCAAAGGGTAGACTGAAATATTCCCAAATCTGTCCTTTCCACGGAAATTTCAGAAAACGGCTGTATGCCTCCTATATTGAAACTGTTAAGTAAAGTGTCCTTTAGAACTAAACTAATCACCCTGCCTTTACACGTACCTTAGAAGGTGAATTCCATCTAATTTGAAATGGCAATAGACTAGCCACTGGTTTAGCTCCCTCAGTTTTATAGCCAGATACATTTCCAGTGTATGCTTTCTTGCCAACAGAATGAAATGCATCTGAAAATCTTGGATTGACAAATCTGCTTGATGAATTGCTCCTTTCTTTTGTAGTTTGTCAACGCCTCGATCCACCAAAGTTAACTGTTCTTCAAAAAACTAAATTGGCTTGGCCTTATGTTTGAAAAAGTTATTCTACAAAGTCTAAATTCAGATCCTGCATCTTGAGAAAGCCTCTTGCATAGATATAAAATTCACTATCCTGCCTCTCATAGGCACTTCTTCTGCATGAATGTGTCTCATCTGTAACATTATTTCCATTGGATCTGTGACCTCCTCTCCAGGCGGACTCTGCTGCCTCTTCCTCTGGTGAGGAAGAAAAACAAAGCTCTTCCTCCTCTTACCAGTGCTGCACATACCTCTGGTTCTGGGGCCAAAGTATAGAGGTGCTGCAGCTGGAAGAGGTGCCCCGACCTTATGAAGAGATCCCCAAATAGTTGACCCTGCACAATGGTTTCCACCTCGTTCAACACTATAGGTCTGATTACGATCTTGGCAGACAGGGTTACTTCGTCACAAACGTGATATACCGTCTGCCAAATTACAATTCCATTATATTCTATGGAACTTGTTATTTGGCTGATGGGATATCCGTCATGTTTGTGATGGAGTAACCCATTGGCCAAAATCATAATCAGGCCCTAGGTCTTCTAATTTGAGATCAATTTTCAAAAGGAAACCTATTCTTCAGCCGTCCACATTAGCGCAATTTGCGTTACCCTGAAAGCATACTACTTGCTGAGCCCACGCTTTTAAAACCACAGGATCTATAGGCTTTCTTATCATCTTTATTGCTTCAGCGGGATCCTGAATCTCAACTAATGGCCCACCGATGTCCAACAAACTGTCTTGACAACAATGCCAGGCTCTGTCTATTTCTTTTTTTTGAGTCCTTCATAAACTTAGACATATTGGTGGTCAACATTTCATCCACCTCTTGGAAACAACTTCGCCCCACCAAATACTTTTCAGAGTTGGGTCCTAGCAGGTTCAGTCTGCCCTATAATGATCAGCCCTTTTTAGGTCTTGCATTAGCCAAGACCTTTTGATTTTCCTAAAATGTTATGTGTTGGACCTGGCCCTCTCTGCAGGGTCACCCCCGAACATTTTGCCTTTACCCTCCATTTTTTATGCCAAATTCATTTTTGTTGGCCTTAGGACTCTGTGCACTTTACCACTGCTAACCCATGCTAAAGTGCTTGTGCTTGCTCCCCTATAACATGGTTAAATTGGTTTATACTCAATTGGCATATTTATTTTACATGTAAGTCTCTTATAGAGTGGTATACTATATACCCAGGGCCTGTAAATTATATGCTACCACTGGGCTTGCAGCACTTATAGTGCCACCCACTTAAGTAACACCTTAAAACATGCCCCAGTCTTAACACTGCCACCTCCCAGGTCGACTCGGCATAAAACCCCCTTGCCAAGCCTTGAACACCCCTTGTATTACCTATAAGTCACCACTTTGGTAGGCCCGAGGTAGCCCATAGGGCAGAGTGCTGTTTTACATGTCCTGGTAGTGGAAAACTCCTAAATGTGCTTTTAATTACTGTAAGGCCTATCCCTCCAACACGATAACATTAGAAATTCCTTATTAAATTAAATAGGCTGTAATATACAACTGGGTGCAGGTAGCTATGTCATGTTTGGTGTAGTTAATGGTAATGTAAAAGTTTTTAGCAACACTCCGGCTCCCCAGTCCACCCCTGTCCACACCACATCTTTAACAAAGCCGACTCCATCATCGCACCCCAACTCCGGAACATCATTAACAACTTGGAATCGATGCAGATCCCGTATCCGAGATCTCTCCACAACTGATTCAGCGACTCACCGTACTTACCCGTCCGATCTGAGCTCCTGCCGTTTACTCTCCCGAGGGGAGATATCCTACTCCTCACGCCGGGGTTCCGGCCACTTTTTTCCTTTTGACTCATTCACGTCTTCGAAACAGCCCTGATGAGTCACAACAGCTACACGTTGTGACGAAACACGTGTCGGCTGATTATTTCCTTGTATGTATTGGTCTGAATACATTATTATAAAGAAATTTTTGCTCATAAAACGCCTGATGTCGACTTGTGTGTTTTCATAATAAGAATTTTCAGACACTCTCTTGATTGTGATGGACACAATCAGAACCTATTAATCATTCATACGTCTGCACAGGACTTCATTTTCATCATTAACAACTCCTTCGCATCTGCCACCTTTCCGGAGAGCTGGAAGCATGCGGAGATCAGTACCCTCCTAAAGAAACCCACCGCGGACCCCACGGACCTCAAGAACTTCCGCCCCAACTCGCTCCTCCCTTTCCCCGCTAAAGTCATCGAGAAGACCGTCAACAAGCAGCTAACCGCCTTCCTCGAGAAAAACGGCTCCCTCGACCCATCACAGTCCGGATTCCGAGCAAACCACAGCACCGAGACCGCCCTCATCGCAGCCACCGACGACATCAGGTCCCTGCTCGACAATGGGGAAACTGCTGCCCTCATCCTCCTAGACCTATCCGCCGCATTCGACACAGTCTGCCACCGCACCCTAACAAACCGCCTCCACCACGCCGGGATCCAAGGAATGGCCCTGGAATGGATCACCTCCTTCCTCTCCGACAGAACTCAGAGAGTCCGCCTACCTCCCTTCCGCTCAGCGGCCACCAAGATCATCTGCGGCGTACCCCAAGGCTCCTCGCTCAGCCCCACCCTCTTCAACGTCTACATGAGCCCCCTCGCAGCCATCGCACGCCAACACAACCTAAACATCATTTCCTACGCTGACGACACCCAGCTGATCCTCTCCCTCACCAACGACCCCACCACCGCCAGGGCCAGCCTCCAGGACGGAATGAAAGACGTCGCGGAATGGATGAAGCTCAGCCGTCTGAAACTGAACTCAGACAAGACGGAAATCCTCATCCTCGGACCGTCCCCCTCTGCCTGGGACGACTCCTGATGGCCCCCTGCTCTGGGCACCGCCCCCAAGCCCATGGACCACGCACGCAACCTGGGTTTCATCCTGGACTCCTCCCTCATGATGACCAAGCAAGTCAATGCCGTCTCGTCATCATGTTTCAACACCCTGCGCATGCTCCGAAAGATCTTCCGGTGGATCCCCACCGAAACCAGAAAGACGGTCACCCAGGCCCTCATCACCAGCCGACTGGACTATGGGAACGCCCTCTATGCTGGACCCACAGCCAAACTACAGAAAAGACTCCAGCGCATACAGAACGCTTCTGCACGACTCATCCTGGACATCCCCCGACACAGCCACATCTCTGCCCACCTGAGAGACCTGCACTGGCTCCCCGTCAGCAAAAGGATCACGTTCAGGCTCCTCACCCACGCTCACAAGGCTCTCCACGACATGGGCCCCATATACCTCAACAGCCGCCTCACGTTCTACACACCCACCCGACAGCTCCGATCCCCCAACCTCGCCCTCGCCACCGTCCCACGGATTCGCAGAACCACCACCGGAGGAAGAACCTTCTCCTACCTGGCTGCCAAGACGTGGAACTCCCTCCCCACCCACCTCCGACTGACCCAGGACCATCTCTACGTCAGGAAGCAACTCAAGACCTGGCTCTTCGAGCAGTAGCAGCACCCCTCCCCCCCCTCCCCCCCCCCAGCACCTTGAGAACCTTGCGGGTGAGTAGCGCGCTCTATAAATGTGTTTGATTGCTTGATTGGTTGAAAATGCTTTTTTAAAGCTGATATTTTTCTGCCCTTTTGTGTCTATCTTGGGTCACATGACTGGGTGTAACTGAGAGACTTTGTGAATTCCTCCCTGACACTAACACAATAGAAGGATTAGGTGGGCCTGGAAAGGCCATCTGCTGGTAGGATGAGGGGTTGGACCTGAGTACAACCTCACTTGCAACTGATTAGGGAGTTCTCTGCCCTCTCACACAGGACCTAACACCTCCACATTGTCACTGCAGCCAGCTTGGAGCCAGGGCAGGAGAGTCAGAAAATGTTATGCACTTCAAAGCCACTGTCTAGAAGCTTCTCTCTCCTTCCAGAAGGAGGGCACTTGGGTATAAAAATTGGACCTCAGGCACCAAATCTTTAGTACACTTCTGGGCGTGAAAGTGGGTGTAATCGCTGGCACAGGATTTCCCTTCAGAATGCAAGCCAAATTCGGTGCTTGAACATTGCATGCGCCATGCAATTGGATGATCCTACAGACTACTGATTGATCAGGTGTGGAAGAGCATTCCTCTCCGTTTAAGTAAACCTCTTTACCCTCTCTCAGGCACCTGTAGGTAAATGGGAGTGACCAAACTTCATGCAGGAAAGCGGTACCCAATGGTTCGTATCTGCCTAGGGCATAGTGTTTCATACATGAACTGGACTTAAACAATGGAAATGGTAAAGTGATCAATCCATGGATAAGCCACACAGCTGAGTTCGATCTGGCCACAGAGAATGGTAAAAGTTCCAACTTTTCACTATGCAATAATGAGTATGTCGCGTCCTTCATGGACATGAACTGTTGTTTATCAGTCAGATTAAATGGCAGGAATAAAGATGATGTGTTCATGTAGTCTCAGGGAACTTTCCCAGCCTTCAATGTTTGTAAAGTCCATGCAAACTGCATTATAGAACGCAATTGATTTTGACCATGGTATAAAACAGAAATATCATCCTGCACAATGTCCACAACAGATGAAACAATATTATCCAATGTGTAAATTCTGGAAGAAAGGGTGTTAATGCTATTATCAACGACAGCAAGCACTTTTTCCAAATTTGCTTGATCAATAGCTCTTAATCTAGAAGCAGCCTCAATTTGGGATAGTTTCCAAACTTCGTTGTAAACAGCCTACACTCATCTTTTGGACCTGCCACCCACAGGGCCTTTAACAAAATCATTCAAACCTACTTTGTCATTCAATTTGGATACATTTTGTTTAACTGACGCCAAGGTGGAATGTTGCAGCCATGTTTGACATAACTAGATTTTTCCTACTTGATCACTATTTGTAGATTTTCTGGATGAAGATAACGAAAGTCTGGTTTCTATTAAGGGCACAGAGGAGAATATTATGCTTTCCCTTCTGTTTACTAGTCATCCACATTAAAAAATACAGCAATAAACAAACACATCATTAACAAACTACTGCTCCCGTAAACATAGTAGTAAACATAAACAACATACTATGTCCTACTAATCCTGGCTAGCAACAGTCCGTCAGGAGTAAAATACTTATCAACAATATTCAGAGTTCTCACATCCAAAACTATTTCGACAAGAAATTAAGCAGAGTAATGTCTAACTTGCCAGACAAGTCCTCAAATGATAGATATTCATTGTCAGGACAAGGCAAAAATAGATCAAAGCCTTTGTTTACATCTAAAATCAATACGGTTTGGAGGCAGTGGCAAATGTATTCCCTTCATTAATATACATACTAAATGATGCTCACCTGTTAGAGCCTAAATAAGCGTGTCATGCCAAAATCACCAGTGTAAAGGAATATTTAGTACTACAAGCTTTTCTTTACTGCACCAATTTTTACAAAGAATTTAAACTGTGAAACATAGGTGCAGAAGTGGGATGCAAACTCCACTCCATTCACCTGTGATCATGCAATTGAAAACTCCCCACCAAATTTTCTTTATCGTTAGGAGGATTTATTGGAGGTTGTTTTTAACAATAAACAAATAAGTAAGTGTCAGATGGTAATGGGGAGGTTCTTTTCTCGAGTATCCTTAGTGGTCCGTTCCTCTCCCTTCTTCTTACTTCTAGGTTAGGGGTCTCGACCAAACTCTCCTTCTTTTCTCCTCCCTTGGTACAAAGAAGAGGGTGTCAGTTCAATGTCTGTACTCTTAATGACTTTTCCGTCACCACACCCGTGTGCTCTAATTTTCCCACTCCATGCTCTGGTCTTAGTGAAAGGGGACCGTTTTTTTAGTCCTGAGTAGATTCGGGACCGTGTCTTACAAGGGTGTCCCGTTGCCTCCCCAACCCCCCCCCCATTGATTAAATAAATACCAGAAGAATGGCACTTTCCTGAAGCTGTGGCCCTCCGGGGTTGTGGCAGGGGTCGTCTCGGCTTCCTTCGCCTCTCCTGGGCTGTCAGGTGTAGCCGGGTGAAAGTCCTTTGTTCCCCTGCGGAATCTCTTGCAGTCTTCTGGTGAAGTCAGGTATACCCTGTCCACTTCCGCCTTCCTGTTTTCGTTGCCTCCGACATCGTCCCCTCTCTCTTGTCTCTCGTCTCTTCTGCTTTTCACCTTCTTCATTTCCCAAATGGCCGCCGGCATCATCTCCACCCGACTTCTCATTGGTCCAGCCTCAGACGCCATAGTGACGTGCGTCTCTGCACCTGGACCATTCTCACCGTAGTTAGTTGGAGAAAAAGGTGCGGCCATTAATGAGTCTCCATGGGTCTGCGATGCCTAATGACAATACCCAGCTGACCTACACTGATCTACAACTTTTGAGTTTACCTGGAGCCCAAGATTGTTTAATGAAATGCTCTGCCTGTTCCAAAAGACCTGTGATACCCCATCTCCCAAATAGTCTCTGCATAAAACATCTTTTGACTGAACTGCAACTCCAAAATATCTGAGTACCATACCTGTGACTGTCTGTGACTGTCATCATTGTGTGATCATGACCACATCCATTTCCTGTTTCATGACTTGTAGAACCGTCCTTGGGATCATGAGAAAGGGAGGAAAGGCATAATTCTTCAGATGATCCCACTCCTGGACCGGGTCTCCTGCTGAAATACTGATTAATTTGATGATTGAGCCTGGAAGGGATGAGATCCAGATAACACTGTCCCCACAGGTCCCAGATCCCCCTTACATCTATGAATTTCAACATCCAATCACAGGATTCCATGAAGTGACATGACTCCTAATCCATGAATTTGTTGGGTAGATCCAGAATATGTTGAGCTATCACTGAGTGCAGGTGATTAAGGCAAACCTGCCACAACTCTTTCTTTAAATCTGCCAGGCATCTCAACATTGTCCCTCCAAAATTGTTGACATATGTTACTGCTGAAACATTGTGCATTCTTAGCAGACTGCATACCTTCAATAAATCAATCAATCAATTTCACCCCTGGGGTGTCTGGGCGCTGAGGTTGGGTTACCTTGTTGTTGGGAAAGGATTTTAATGCAAATTCTACTCAGTAAGCTCTAGGCAATTGATGTATAGCTTCGACCCCTGCAGAGACCTAAGGCCCCCTGTCGCTAATCTATCAGCACATGAAGCCATAACCCAGATGGCTGGGATCCAATTCCACTATCATATCCAGTTGCTCACTGAAGATTGCTCAACCATCCCAAACTTCTATTTGTGCTTACCACCATTGCAACTCTCCTTTGGCTTCCTCTGACCAAGGAAGTATATCTGCATAGGACAAGCTGTTACTCTAATGCAAAAATGTCCTTCTGAGCAATGTTGTGAAATGCAATTGGCCAGGAAAAAGTGCTTGAATTTATATTGATGCAAACTCCTCAGTATCCTGGCCAGAACCGTCAGGGAAATCTGGGAATGTAAAACAACCTTTCTGATGTTCTTCATCGTCGCTATCTTTTCCATGGATCATTTTAGAACCCACTGGACAGAATCCACTAGAAAACCTAGAACCTCCACTTCCTGCATTGGGCTCAAAGGTGAACCAACTAACCTCTTGCACCTTTGCTTTGACCCGGGCCATTAGAATCATGTTGTCCAAGTATATTCACATTCTTAAACCCCTGAAATGAAGACATGACCCCAACGGTTTGAGGAGTTTCATGAGACACCATGATGTCAAAGGATAGTTCAAAGGGTAGACTGAAATATTCCCAAATCTGTCCTTTCCACGGAAATTTCAGAAAACGGCTGTATGCCTCCTATATTGAAACTGTTAAGTAAAGTGTCCTTTAGAACTAAACTAATCACCCTGCCTTTACACGTACCTTAGAAGGTGAATTCCATCTAATTTGAAATGGCAATAGACTAGCCACTGGTTTAGCTCCCTCAGTTTTATAGCCAGATACATTTCCAGTGTATGCTTTCTTGCCAACAGAATGAAATGCATCTGAAAATCTTGGATTGACAAATCTGCTTGATGAATTGCTCCTTTCTTTTGTAGTTTGTCAACGCCTCGATCCACCAAAGTTAACTGTTCTTCAAAAAACTAAATTGGCTTGGCCTTATGTTTGAAAAAGTTATTCTACAAAGTCTAAATTCAGATCCTGCATCTTGAGAAAGCCTCTTGCATAGATATAAAATTCACTATCCTGCCTCTCATAGGCACTTCTTCTGCATGAATGTGTCTCATCTGTAACATTATTTCCATTGGATCTGTGACCTCCTCTCCAGGCGGACTCTGCTGCCTCTTCCTCTGGTGAGGAAGAAAAACAAAGCTCTTCCTCCTCTTACCAGTGCTGCACATACCTCTGGTTCTGGGGCCAAAGTATAGAGGTGCTGCAGCTGGAAGAGGTGCCCCGACCTTATGAAGAGATCCCCAAATAGTTGACCCTGCACAATGGTTTCCACCTCGTTCAACACTATAGGTCTGATTATGATCTTGGCAGACAGGGTTACTTCGTCACAAACGTGATATACCGTCTGCCAAATTACAATTCCATTATATTCTATGGAACTTGTTATTTGGCTGATGGGATATCCGTCATGTTTGTGATGGAGTAACCCATTGGCCAAAATCATAATCAGGCCCTAGGTCTTCTAATTTGAGATCAATTTTCAAAAGGAAACCTATTCTTCAGCCGTCCACATTAGCGCAATTTGCGTTACCCTGAAAGCATACTACTTGCTGAGCCCACGCTTTTAAAACCACAGGATCTATAGGCTTTCTTATCATCTTTATTGCTTCAGCGGGATCCTGAATCTCAACTAATGGCCCACCGATGTCCAACAAACTGTCTTGACAACAATGCCAGGCTCTGTCTATTTCTTTTTTTTGAGTCCTTCATAAACTTAGACATATTGGTGGTCAACATTTCATCCACCTCTTGGAAACAACTTCGCCCCACCAAATACTTTTCAGAGTTGGGTCCTAGCAGGTTCAGTCTGCCCTATAATGATCAGCCCTTTTTAGGTCTTGCATTAGCCAAGACCTTTTGATTTTCCTAAAATGTTATGTGTTGGACCTGGCCCTCTCTGCAGGGTCACCCCCGAACATTTTGCCTTTACCCTCCATTTTTTATGCCAAATTCATTTTTGTTGGCCTTAGGACTCTGTGCACTTTACCACTGCTAACCCATGCTAAAGTGCTTGTGCTTGCTCCCCTATAACATGGTTAAATTGGTTTATACTCAATTGGCATATTTATTTTACATGTAAGTCTCTTATAGAGTGGTATACTATATACCCAGGGCCTGTAAATTATATGCTACCACTGGGCTTGCAGCACTTATAGTGCCACCCACTTAAGTAACACCTTAAAACATGCCCCAGTCTTAACACTGCCACCTCCCAGGTCGACTCGGCATAAAACCCCCTTGCCAAGCCTTGAACACCCCTTGTATTACCTATAAGTCACCACTTTGGTAGGCCCGAGGTAGCCCATAGGGCAGAGTGCTGTTTTACATGTCCTGGTAGTGGAAAACTCCTAAATGTGCTTTTAATTACTGTAAGGCCTATCCCTCCAACACGATAACATTAGAAATTCCTTATTAAATTAAATAGGCTGTAATATACAACTGGGTGCAGGTAGCTATGTCATGTTTGGTGTAGTTAATGGTAATGTAAAAGTTTTTAGCAACACTCCGGCTCCCCAGTCCACCCCTGTCCACACCACATCTTTAACAAAGCCGACTCCATCATCGCACCCCAACTCCGGAACATCATTAACAACTTGGAATCGATGCAGATCCCGTATCCGAGATCTCTCCACAACTGATTCAGCGACTCACCGTACTTACCCGTCCGATCTGAGCTCCTGCCGTTTACTCTCCCGAGGGGAGATATCCTACTCCTCACGCCGGGGTTCCGGCCACTTTTTTCCTTTTGACTCATTCACGTCTTCGAAACAGCCCTGATGAGTCACAACAGCTACACGTTGTGACGAAACACGTGTCGGCTGATTATTTCCTTGTATGTATTGGTCTGAATACATTATTATAAAGAAATTTTTGCTCATAAAACGCCTGATGTCGACTTGTGTGTTTTCATAATAAGAATTTTCAGACACTCTCTTGATTGTGATGGACACAATCAGAACCTATTAATCATTCATACGTCTGCACAGGACTTCATTTTCATCATTAACAACTCCTTCGCATCTGCCACCTTTCCGGAGAGCTGGAAGCATGCGGAGATCAGTACCCTCCTAAAGAAACCCACCGCGGACCCCACGGACCTCAAGAACTTCCGCCCCAACTCGCTCCTCCCTTTCCCCGCTAAAGTCATCGAGAAGACCGTCAACAAGCAGCTAACCGCCTTCCTCGAGAAAAACGGCTCCCTCGACCCATCACAGTCCGGATTCCGAGCAAACCACAGCACCGAGACCGCCCTCATCGCAGCCACCGACGACATCAGGTCCCTGCTCGACAATGGGGAAACTGCTGCCCTCATCCTCCTAGACCTATCCGCCGCATTCGACACAGTCTGCCACCGCACCCTAACAAACCGCCTCCACCACGCCGGGATCCAAGGAATGGCCCTGGAATGGATCACCTCCTTCCTCTCCGACAGAACTCAGAGAGTCCGCCTACCTCCCTTCCGCTCAGCGGCCACCAAGATCATCTGCGGCGTACCCCAAGGCTCCTCGCTCAGCCCCACCCTCTTCAACGTCTACATGAGCCCCCTCGCAGCCATCGCACGCCAACACAACCTAAACATCATTTCCTACGCTGACGACACCCAGCTGATCCTCTCCCTCACCAACGACCCCACCACCGCCAGGGCCAGCCTCCAGGACGGAATGAAAGACGTCGCGGAATGGATGAAGCTCAGCCGTCTGAAACTGAACTCAGACAAGACGGAAATCCTCATCCTCGGACCGTCCCCCTCTGCCTGGGACGACTCCTGATGGCCCCCTGCTCTGGGCACCGCCCCCAAGCCCATGGACCACGCACGCAACCTGGGTTTCATCCTGGACTCCTCCCTCATGATGACCAAGCAAGTCAATGCCGTCTCGTCATCATGTTTCAACACCCTGCGCATGCTCCGAAAGATCTTCCGGTGGATCCCCACCGAAACCAGAAAGACGGTCACCCAGGCCCTCATCACCAGCCGACTGGACTATGGGAACGCCCTCTATGCTGGACCCACAGCCAAACTACAGAAAAGACTCCAGCGCATACAGAACGCTTCTGCACGACTCATCCTGGACATCCCCCGACACAGCCACATCTCTGCCCACCTGAGAGACCTGCACTGGCTCCCCGTCAGCAAAAGGATCACGTTCAGGCTCCTCACCCACGCTCACAAGGCTCTCCACGACATGGGCCCCATATACCTCAACAGCCGCCTCACGTTCTACACACCCACCCGACAGCTCCGATCCCCCAACCTCGCCCTCGCCACCGTCCCACGGATTCGCAGAACCACCACCGGAGGAAGAACCTTCTCCTACCTGGCTGCCAAGACGTGGAACTCCCTCCCCACCCACCTCCGACTGACCCAGGACCATCTCTACGTCAGGAAGCAACTCAAGACCTGGCTCTTCGAGCAGTAGCAGCACCCCTCCCCCCCCTCCCCCCCCCCAGCACCTTGAGAACCTTGCGGGTGAGTAGCGCGCTCTATAAATGTGTTTGATTGCTTGATTGGTTGAAAATGCTTTTTTAAAGCTGATATTTTTCTGCCCTTTTGTGTCTATCTTGGGTCACATGACTGGGTGTAACTGAGAGACTTTGTGAATTCCTCCCTGACACTAACACAATAGAAGGATTAGGTGGGCCTGGAAAGGCCATCTGCTGGTAGGATGAGGGGTTGGACCTGAGTACAACCTCACTTGCAACTGATTAGGGAGTTCTCTGCCCTCTCACACAGGACCTAACACCTCCACATTGTCACTGCAGCCAGCTTGGAGCCAGGGCAGGAGAGTCAGAAAATGTTATGCACTTCAAAGCCACTGTCTAGAAGCTTCTCTCTCCTTCCAGAAGGAGGGCACTTGGGTATAAAAATTGGACCTCAGGCACCAAATCTTTAGTACACTTCTGGGCCTGTGGACTCTGCCAGGAAGAAGGCCTGCTGTGTTACTGAAAGGACTGCTACTCTGCCTGACTGCTGCTTTGCTAAACTGCTGCCCTGCTGTCCTCTTGCCTGTGAGAGGAGAACTGAACATGCTAGTTCATCTTGAACCCAGGGCTACCAGAGTTACTCCAAGGCCTAGTCTGCTGGTCTGGCCTCCTGATCTGAGCCTCAGGGACATAAAAAGCTCACCAACATCCTGCACTAGCACTTAGACCCAGTTGAAGTGAGTTACCGACCCCCCAAGTGGCGCCCCTTAGGCCCTGGACACTTTGTGTGGCTACAGAGAGCTGTATTGAAGTATTTGGGCTCTTTCCAACCATGAACGAGCCCGTTAATGCCCATATCTTGCTACCAGTGCCGCCAAGTTCTGGCAGAAGCCTCTTTGCATTACAGCTTCGACCACTCACGGAGACCACCAACGTGAAGCTTCAGCAAAGCCCATCTGCAATGCCTCACCTGCTCCTCGCGCTACTCTGACAGCCTCCCATTACATTCGCCCTGCTCCTCGTGGCCCCCTCCAACATAAACTGGACTCTTGATGTTGATTTGAGAAGATAAAGCTTCAGCAGGACTAATCTGATGACTGTAGCCGACCTGCGCTCCATCACTGTTGGTCTGAACTTGTGACCTTGACTCGGGTGCAGCAAGACCAGATATCCTTAGTAGGCACTTTGTGCTTTTTGGCACTATTTTTACTAACATCTATAAAACTTCATAACTCCAGTTCTACTGATTGGATTTTTGTAATTTTGATGTCAAACAATGTATTAACATGTACTATATTTTATTAAATTGGTATGCTATTTTTCTGGTATTGTGTTTTTCACTTAATTACTGTTTGTGTGCTGCATAAATACTTTACACATTGCCTCTAAGTTGAGCCTGACTGCTTTTTGTGCCAAGCTACCCAGGGTTGGGCATATGTTGATTTTGTGACTTTTTGTGGTTCACCATGCAATGGATTGTGGCTGTTGCATGACCAGGGCTCACACCCTAGTCAACCAACAACCCATTTTCTCATAATATGTATAATATACTTACTTAAAGGGGCTTTCGGCCACCTCTGTTCGGCCCTTGGTCTCTTGTTCCGTCATTCACATATTGCTTCCGCCCTCTACAGCACACAGTATGGGGCAATAGGTCAACCTACTTAAGTCACTGGCTAACCTCACTTTGAATTGCTGCATTTTGCTCTTTCTCATGGAGCAGATCCATACACAAGGTATTCTCTTCTCCGCAGTCGAGCGGAGAACTCCGAACATAAAAAAATAGGTCAGGCCTATCTTTTTATATGCTGAGTCTCCTCAGTCATAAAATTACTATCAATCAAATCAATCAATCAAGGATTTATTAAGAGCGGCAAATCACCCATGAGGGTCCCAACGTGCTGGAGATGCTTGATGCTTTGTGGTGATCTGCAGCCATCTCTTAAGTCCTTTCCTGAATTGCTGGAGTGATGAGACGGTCCTTCAGCAGATCTGGAGGGTGTCTACGATGAAGAGGGTGGCAGAACGTAGGTGTCTGGTCGGTTGGGGGAAGGTCATGCGCCTGCTGATGTATGCTGGCCCTTCGCTGTGCAGGGCATTGTCAACATCTTGAACTAGCATCTCTTCTAGATCGGGAGCCAGTGTATCTTCTTGAGGTGGGGTGTGATGTAGGTCAGTCTGGGGAGGTCGAGGATGAGTCTTGCTGCTGAGTTTTGTATTGTCTGTAGGTTCATCAGGAGGCATGCAATGATTCCTATGTAGAGTGTGTTCCCATAGTCCAGCCTGTTGGTGATGAGGGACTGCGTGACAGGCCTTCTGGTGTTGACTGGGAGCCATCTGAAGATCTTGTGGAGCATGCCCATATATCATGAGGCAGATGAGACGGCATTTATC
The DNA here is from genome assembly GCF_964204655.1 of Triturus cristatus. Taxonomy (NCBI): domain Eukaryota; kingdom Metazoa; phylum Chordata; class Amphibia; order Caudata; family Salamandridae; genus Triturus; species Triturus cristatus. The sequence continues at coordinate 503,781,215 of NC_140585.1, forward strand.
TGTTTCTTCATGGATAGCTTGCTGTCCAAAATGATTAAAACCTTTGAGTTGGGTAACAATAAACATGTTACCATTTCTGGTGAACGTGCGCTTTACAAATACATATGTTATGATGCCGAGGTTGCGGGCGTGGTCTGATGGGCCGAGTTCACCAGGCCACCATGTGTCATTCAATGGTAAAGTTTTGTTCCTAAAGATGAGGACTTCCGTCTTGTCCGTGTTGAGCTTGAGACAGTTCTCCTTCGTCCAGTCGGCAATGTTAATCATACATCTGTGGAAATTGGCTCTTGTGGTGGAGGGTTCTTCTGACAGTGACAGGATGAGCTGGGTGTCATTGGCGTAGTTGATGTTGAGTGTGTGATCTGCTGATGTTGGCTGGGGGGTTTAAAGTACGTGTTAAAGAGGGTGGAGGTGACAGATGATCCTTGGGGGATTCCACAGATGATCTTCATGGGTTTTAAGGTGAACAGTGGGAGACAGAGTCTCTGGGTCCTTCTGGTGAGGTATGAAGCGATCCATTTTAGAGTGTTTCCCTGGATTCCAACTTGGTGGAGTCTGTTGATCAAGATGTGATGGGAGATGTGTCGAAGGCGGCTAATAAGTCCAGGAGGATGAGGGCTGCCATTTCACTGTGGTCCAGAAGGGCCCTGATGTTGTCAGTGGCTGACATCAGGGCTGTCTCAGTGCTGTGGTTGGATCGAAATCCGAATTGAGAGGGGTCTAGGAGGTTGTTGAGTTCCAGGTGTTCTGTTTGGTGTTCAGTTTTACTATTAGTAAAATTAAACTTGTACTTTGTGAACACCAAAAAATAGTAAACTTACACAAAAGTTTAAGCTTATCTTTGTGAATCAGGCCCTAAATGTATATGTTTTTCCCTTAATTAGCTGCTCAGCCTTTAGGCAGGGAATGAGTGTCAAGCTGGACTCCTTGCGATTTTCAAGTGCTCTCAGTCAGAACTCGACTCTTACAGAAAGTAATTACTTATAAATATGTAGTCTAACTGCACTGCATAGGAGAATAAAAGGCATCTATCCCCTTGCTTACTGCTGCATATAGTAGACAAATTGTAAGAAGTCAACGCCGTCACATGTCATCACATGGCACCAGTTGGGACAATCCTCATGTGCTACTTGGAACCCGGGGTAGACTCAAGAATAGAAGAACCAGAATACAAAGAGCGAAATCCATGCACTGAGAGAAAATCACAGTGAACAGGTATCCAGACTATTAACAGGGTTGTTTTTGTATGTCAAGTCATTATAGCTTGCATTCCGTGAGAGAGTAGGAATTGTTTTCTCACTTCAGTTAAGCTACTGTGGTAGTAATGTGGAATTTGAGCATTGGACTGTGCTAATAAATGTGTGAATGTGTGTTTATTAGTATACTTGCTCTACATAACATGGTATGGGTCACTATGGTTTTCCACTATTTTTAGAATGTGTTATTTTGCTTCCAGAAACGTTTTATGAAATTGTCTTTGAATATTTAACCAGAGTTTTTTTCTCCTCTTTAGAACCAGCTTTGTTATATCATGTTAGTGCAAATAAATGTGGGCAGCAACATGACATGACACAGCTGGTTCAGAAGAGGTAAAAAAACACTCTGGTTAAATATTCATAGACAATTACACGAACATTTCCTGGAAGCAAAATACCCCAAATAACACACTCTAAAAATAGTGGAAAACCATAGTGACCCAGAATACTGGGGTATAAAAGAGAATGTATTTAGAATAAATGTGTTTTAGCAAAATATAATACAAAAAGTGACAGATGGAATGCTTAGATTAATCTCAGTCACTGGTAAATATTTGGGGCTGCATCCCAGTTCATCATTTATTTTGCCCACCATTACACCTCAGTTTGGACCCAGCCATATGCAAATTACTCTTGATCCTGCTACAGTGGGAATAGTCCACCTTGAACCGCCCGGTCAGGTCATCCCTGATCTGGCACAAAAGCAACCTAAGACTGGTTTCACCCTAATAAGGGCTCATCAGCGAGGTATAACTTGGTTCCAGTGATACTGCGTGTATGGGACCAAGAAAAAAAAAGCTACATATATCATGAGATAGGACGCTTCACACATGCTTAAAGATCAAGTCTGTGTACAGACTTATTGTGCATAACGTTTAAATACCTGCATGGTAGGCCCTGGTGGAAGGGAGACTTAATTGTCCCTAGGTTCACAGAGAAAACTTTCTGTACATCTAAGCCATTGATGTTTGTGTTGTACTCAAACTCATTCTCGCTTAGTGACTTTGTGTAAAACAATAATTTAATAGAGTATGTGAAAAAAAACTTGGTGCCCACTCAGGCGCCTTGCTTACTGTGAACCTGCCACTCCGGTGGATGCACAGAAGGTGTGGAGATTCCCACTGAGCTGGGGAATGGAGAACAAAGCCTCTGCTGACTAGAGGGCTGGTGACCTGTTACCAATGTATAAAGGAGTCCCTGGTGCAGAAGAGTAGGGGTAGGTTTTGAGAGTTTTTTTGAAAGTGTAAGAGATTACATAAGGAACTAGGGCAGCAAGGAAGACTATGATGCATAGTGAGAGGAAGCGCGTCCCTATAGTGCACATTCTGCATCGAAAGAACCAGGATGAGAATTGTGCTCTGCTGTTTGAAGGAAGCAAGAGGACCCGGCCAAACCCACAACACTCACACAAACAGAGAAACTGGTAGAAGGCTGACAGTTAGGAGCAGTATTCAACTTCAGCAAAATGTTGGCTTTTCAGATCCATTTCATGTTAACAATATACATTTCATAAACATTCTGAATACTGTAAATTTAAAGTCTTTTAGTGCCCAGGGATAAGACACATGCTCCAACCTGAGAGAGCGAAGTTATCGCTTAACTTATGCAAATCATACAGTTTCCTGTATTTAACAGAACCTCGGGTTACCTAGACTGTAATAAAGGTGCGCACTTCAAATAGGTAAGCTATCCATCTTACAGGGTCAGGCAGCAAGCCTTAAGGTTCTAGAAATCTTATAGTCAAAGGTCTCAGAGCTGTCTCCCAGTTAGCAAAGATTGTTTAGACTCAGCGTTCAAGTAGCAGAGAGATCCCCATGAAATCGTTCTCGCAATGCTGTTCCTTGGGGCACACCTATCTTACAGGCTCAGGCGTTTTATAGTACAACCGTGACTGTTGCTATGCACATCTAACTGGTTCTGATACCTGAAGCAAAGCTGTGGTTTAGGATATACATCACACATTCACATTCCCATGAATCTTCCTCTGGTCGCACATACCTTTCAGGCTCATGTCCAAGACAACAAAGCCACCTCTACAGAGATCTTGCATGCCCAGGTATCAGATAATGGAGCTATTCCACATCTTACAAAGTTGTTTGCAGACACCGATCTCTTTACAAAGGTCTCACAGAGTCAGTCTTCAGTCAGCAAAGACACTCATTAAGTTACACATTTTAGGCTAAGGCATCTTACAAGAAAGGAATCATTCAAATTACATAGATCTTACCGGCTGAGAGATTTTCCAGCTTTTCTGTCCCATAGCTTACACCGATAGCACATGATCAGGCTTTTCATATCATAGATGCCCCTAACTTTACAAAGCTGTAATATTATATATTTCGTATTGCGTGACATAATGTTCTTTGTTGTGGCAGACAGTCCCAAAACTAGGAGGTGAGAATCTTAGGGCAACAAAGCATGGCGCAATACAACTTATTCACCCCCACACACAAAAAGAATAACTAAAAGGAAAAAAGTGTTGTCCCCTAAAGTCAAATAGTTTTTATAATGAGTTTGTACATCTGTCATTGAGAAACATCATTCCTTGGTGCATATTGGACTCTGTCCTAATATAAAGGAGACACACCAAGACAAATTCAATTTTTTTTCAGTAAATATTTATATGCGTACTTGACAGATTCCACATAAGTAGGAGCCTAGGAGGGCAAACTTCCTTCATTCACAGAGCAGGACTGCAAACATCCAGCACATGCACAGCATGCACAACGCAAGCAGCAGTACTAGCTTTGACAGAACAGATCGAGCACAGCACTGGCAGCAGCTTGACAAACGTTGTTCAGACCCACAGTGTAAGCCAAGCATGGGGAGCAGGTGTACGAGGTGTCAGAGCGAGGTGCAGAGGGCACAAAGGTGAAGGGAGGGGCAAGCCACCGGACACCACTTCCGGTCAGGGAAGGGGGAAGGGGCAATACGAGGAGATAGGGGAAAGAGCAGAAGGTGCCTGCGAGCACAGCAACGAAGAAAGTAAGTAGAGGAAGCGACAATCCCTATCTGTGTCCTGGTGTACCCCTAGGGGTCCAGGCCAGTTGCAGGACACGACATCTGGAGACATAAAGGTGGGATTAGCAAATCGCCACCAGGCCTGTGTGCCCGTGTCCCCCATGACAGAAGAAAGAAATGAAGACAGGAGCCCACGCTGGTCCGAATGACGAAAAAAAAGTGACATCAGGAGCCCAACCCGGTCGCAGGAAGAATTACAGAGCCAGGAGCCCACCCTAGTCCACCTGTCAGGAAAGAGGAAGAGAAAGAATACGCCATAGGGAGCCCACCCCGGTCGCACCACGTGACGAAGACAGTAAGAAATCATGACACAGAGAAGATAGATTTTTGGGATGTACAATTATATGTAGCCAATGATGGGATTCATAGCAGATTATTTCGTAAAGTAACTGTCATGAACAGCATCTTAAGAGCAGATAGGGCCCATTCCACAGCAGTGATTAAGGGCATCCTTTATGGAGAAATGGTAAGGATCAACAGGAATTGCAGTAAAGATGAGGATACTGTAATCTGGTTACGAGATCTGAAAAACAGATAGAGAAATCAAGGTTATCCAGAACACATCTTGAACAAAGCTGAGAATAGAGTAAACAGGATAAGAAGGCAAGATACGTTGGTGCCAAAACCCAAGAGAGAGTCCCAGGAAAGGCTAACATTTGTATCCACATACAGCACAGATCACAACATAGTTTTTAAAGCTTTAAATAAAAATTGGGATCTCCTGAAGGGTGTGCCTGGATTAACCAATTCCATCACCAATAAACCCCTGGTAACATATAGAAAAGGTCCTTTAATTGGCAGCAAAATCACCAGGAATTATCTGGAACCCATGATAGATTGTTTCCAACTGGTTACCTACTCAGCCGACGGGTTTTTACACTTGTGGTGTATGTAGTATCTGTGATTTTGGGCTCAATAGATTAAAAGATTACACGTATAACAAGGGGAAGACTCACTACATAATGAATTTATCAACTGTAACAGTTGTTTTGTGATATATGTCATTATATGTAACTGTGGGAAGGTGTACATAGGGAGCACTAAGAGGGCATTACATAAATAAGGATCCAAGAACATTGCAGATCCATTGCAAATAATGATGTTAGATCTCCCCTCTTTCAACACATGAGGGACTGTCATCCAGTTAACGCCAGTTTTAAATTTCATGGAATCAAAAGAATAGACAAGAATAGAAGAGAGGGTAACATGGAATTAAGGCTACGACAGGAGGAGGCTAAATGGATAAGTCGACTCAAAACGGTGCGATTTGGCATTAATTCTGAGAATGAGTTACATTACTTTCTGTGATAATCGTGTTTTGGTAAGAGCAGATGCAGGGTTCTATTTTTGGATTGGATGTATCACATATTGGTTCACTTTCCCATCATTATGAGAATTTGAAGGCTGGGGAAATAGGTTAACAGATTAACTAAACTAGAGCGTATTACAATCGTGTGGCATACAGTGGAATGTCCCATTGGATAGAATTAAAGCTATCACAGAGGGGAAGAGTTTTTCCAGTCTGGTCCTGCTGTCAGTGATTGGACAGAGAAACTGGTAACGTACGTGATCCAGAATAATAATGTATCCTGTTTTAGTTCAAGTTGTCCCGCGGAGGTTTCCTTCGTTTGGGCTGATTGTTCATCTAGTCTGACGAGGCATGACTGAACATTTGTTGCATCTCAGAAACCCAGAGACTTGCTTCTATTGTGCGGTTGACATTGGCGGACTCAGCATTAGTTGTTTAGTCATTTGGTACACACTGGGAGGTCCTATCAGATATAATTGAAGCCAGAACAGAATGGAAAGGTTGTACCTCTCTGGTCCGGCTGTGTGGTGATTGGTTGGTAGAAACTGTTAACTGACGCGATGCAGAACAACTATTTATTTGTTTCCGGTTATGTGACCAGATGTCATGTGGAGTGTTCCTTCATTGGGCCTCTCAACTAAGGAAGTGATATTCATTGCTTTACTTGTGGATGAGGGAGCCTGAAGCCCTTGCGTATGATTGTAGGTCTGGAGGACTCAGCATTAGTCGATTAGTCATGAGGCACACACTGAAATGTCCTATTGGATAAAATTGAAGCCGAAGCAAAATGGTCTGGCTGCATGGTGATTGGTCGGCTATACTGGTAGTTTACGCAATCCAGATCTACAATGCATTTGTTTTCGGTCATGTGACCGGATGTCCCACTGAGTTTCACTTTGTTGGACCACTCATGAGAGGCAATGAATATCTATGTTTTAATTGTGGATGACAGCACCTGATTGGAGCAATACAGAATTCCATCGCAACATAGAGTTTCCATTCTGGTCCGGCATGTCCGTGATTGACCAGAATGACGGTGAATTTTTCAAAAGATGAGAGAGGAGAGCTTTAACTTGAGCTAGCCTCTATAAAAATACAATTGAAATCTCATGCATTGTTTCAGATACTAGTGATTTGATTGTTGCTTGGATAATTGGACCAGAGAGGAAACAGGTATTAACACGGCAGACTATGATTGGTTGACAATCGGGTATAAATAGTGGTGCACAGATGACTCCAAGGTTAGGCATGAATTTGATGGAAATTTGTGATTAAGGTTGGAACATGGAAGAAGAACAGGACTAGTTTGCCTTTTGAGTTCCTTTTTTGAGGACAGTGGAGTGCATTTTTGCAATATAGGGATTTGGGAATAGAAGATACAACATTTCTTGTGCTTTTTTGTTAAGAATAGTAGTTACCAGTTCACTTTTTGTCTTGAAATGTACTTGAATAATATGTGGGATTTTATAATAGTGTTTGAGTTGTAAGTCAGCTTGATAGGTTGGTGATAGTCTTTGACAAAAATAAAAAAATATATATATATGAAATTGTATTTATGAAGAATTATGAAACAAGAACCGGATATGAGACCAGGTGGAATACAACCCTGAAACATTGATCAAGTAAGTTGATTAATGGTTGGGTCAGGGAGTTATACCCTGGAGAAAGGAGGGGGAATATGTTTGGTTTTAACCCTTTAACTTATGATAATGTGAGATTTAGATAGCTGTATTTGCAGGGATTGATATCCAATGGGTAATATGCTTTCACCTGAACTTTATATAGATGGCAAATGTCCGTTAACAATGGCACTCTGTAATTGGGCTTTGGGACAGTAAGGTGGGATCTAAGGCCATCAATGCAACAATGAAATTAATTTGAAAATTCAATCATTCCAAGAATGTATTAACTACGATATATGACTGACTATGAGTTAAATTGCTATTGTGTTAACACTCAGGAATTTATTGTTATAGTATGTATATAGGTAGGAAGTTTTGACGAGGTCAGTTTTGAGGGTCATTCTTTAAGAAGGTGAATTACAGGTTCAGATGTGAATGTGGTATATTATGTTTATATAAGACGCTATATGTATGTTTTAATTTTCAGCCCTGCTGAAGTCCCAAATGGTACGAAACATGTTTGCTGGGCTGAATGGACTGCTTCAGTCAATTTGCATTTGTTGAATAAAATTTGATTTTAAGAAACTCACAAGTCTATCTGTGATTTTTGAATGGAAAATCATTTATATAATTTAACGCTCCTTTTCAATTATTAGTAAGAAAACCACACAGTGACTGCCCACCAACAAGCGGTGCACACCGGTGTGACCGCAGCCACCCGCCCAGTAAACAGAAAGCCCAGAGCCTCCCGCGAAGATTTCAAGCTGAAATCTTGCGAGACCCTGGCGGCCATCTTAGAGTCAGGCGTGCCAGCCAATAGCTGAAGCACTGGCGGCCATCTTGGAGTCAGGCAACAAAGGAAACAGTGAACCTTGCTTTTGCGAGACTATGGCAGCCATCTTGAAGTCAGGGAGAGGAGCCAGTAAACATCAAGAGAGGCCCCGGTGGCCATTTTGAAGTCAGTCAATACGGTGGGAAGCACAAAAAGGATAAAAAAAGAGATAGATAAAAGCTCAAAAGCAAGCATAATAAGGAGGGGCATATCTGTACAACCACCACCTTGATTGAGGAGGGAAATGAAAGCATCACCGCAAATGCAATCTTCCGCAGAGCACTACTGTTTAGCCTCTCAGGCTCCCAGACGAAAGGCATTCACGGGGTGAGATGGATCAGACAATTTGATCGCTACATGTGTACCACATGCCAAGACAGCACAGACCAACAAAACATAGACCTGTTTATAAACTTTGGGGGCGATGAGGTTAAAAACCTACTTGTAATATTCCCTCCAGAACAAATATCAACATATAAAGGCCTGATGAAGTATATCACTGACAAATGTGACCCTCAGAGAAACGTAGACTTTAAGAGCTTTATATTCAACACAACATGCCAACTGGCAGAGGAGTCCCTTGACGACTTCGCAACCACACTACGCAAACTGGTTGCATACTGAGAATTCAGTAAATTTGACAATGAGCAAGCAATACGACTGCGCATCATCGAAGGCTGTCAGTCAGTCGACTTTCGCACCCAAATACCTATTGAACCTTATACACTGGAGAAAATACTGACACTGGCTCATGCAGAGGCCAGAGCAAAGGCACATGCCAGACAAATTAAAAACAGGAGAGCGCGGACTGTGGAACAAGCTAATTGCATGACTGGGAATGCCAGAAGATGTGACAAAACACAGTTGCCCTGGAAGCAGAAATAGGACAGAGCATGCTATTGTTGTGGACTCGAATTCCCACATGTTGATGCCTGCCCTGCCATGGGTCACAAGTGCCGGAAATGCAACAGAGAAAATCACTTTGCGAGTGCCTGCATAAGTGGGCAATTCAAATCAGAGCGAGGAAGACTAGCAAAACAATGAACAACGACAAGCAGATACGCACGGCACATGGACACACAAAACAGCAGTCCGCCAGCTGACTCGGATGGAGCAAATGCACACGAGGCCACAGAACATCTGTATCTGATGTAAGACATATCAAACAAACACAAGGAGATGATGGACAGAGTGCTGAAACTTTTCAGACACTCACCCCCAGTAACAGATCTGGGTTGAATCCATCATCGTGCTTTAGCTCACTTTGCCACCCCTAGTTCAGACCCAGCCATATGCAACTCAGTCTTGACCCTGTCCCTCATAAATCAATCAATTAATCATGCGTTTGTTAAGCGCTACTACTTACCCGTGAGGGCCTCAAGGTGCTGGGGGAGGGGGGTTTACGCAGGTTCCAGTCCATCAAGGAGGGGGTCTGTCGAAGAGCCAGGTTTTGAGGTTTCTTGTGAAGATGGAGAGAGATGTTGTCTGTCTGAGGTGGAGAGGGAGAGCGTTCCAGGCTCTGGCCGTGAGGAAGGAGAAGGAAGGAGAAGGAGCGGCCGCTTGATCTGGTCTTTTTTGTGCGGGGGACCACGGCGTAGGAGAGCTGGGCTGATCGTAGGGTCCTTTGGGGTGCGTGGAACTTGAGTCGGCTGTTCTGGTATGCTGGTCCGGTGTCGTGGAGGGCCTTGTGAGCGTGGGTGAGCATCTTGAAGGTGACTCTAGCTTTAATGGGGAGTCAGTGGAGTGTGCGCAGGTGCTGGGAGATTTGGGAACAGTCCAGCCCGAACTGCCAAGCCAGGTCTTTCCTGGACCAGATACAAACATCTTGGAACCGGTTTTGGGGTAACACCCCTCATCAGCCAGGCTAGCTTGAATCCAGTGGCAAAGTGAGCAAGGGACCCACATCTGGGCATACCCTGCCAACTTACAGCGAACAAAGCAAACACAAGGAGATGATGGACGTAGCACTGAAACTTTTCAGACACTCACCCACAGTCACAGATCTGGGTTGAATCCATCATCATTCATTAGCTCACTTTGCCACCACAGTTCTGACCCAGCCATATGCAAATCAGTCTTGACCCTGTCCCTCATGGGCACAGTCCACCCCGAACTGCCAAGCCAGGTCTTGCCTGGACCGAAAACAAGCATACTGGGACCGGTTTCGGGGTAACACCACTCATCAGCCAGGCTAGCCTGAATTCAGGGGCAAAGTGAGCAAGGGACCCACGCCTGGGCATACCCTGCCAACGTAGGCAAACAAAAAGCAAACACAAGGAGATGATGGATGGAGCACTGAACCTTTTCAGACACTCATCCCACACTACAAGCAGTCAAAACAACAACACAACATCAGAGGTGGAGACATCTAAACAACAGCAGCCCAATGGGTGAAGGAGTAAGAAGGGAGGAAATGTTAGCATTGAAACAAATACAAGAGGAGCTGTCGGAAACAGAAAGAGGGGTTCTACTTTGAGGAACAAGGTTAATAATACCAAAAACGCTACAAGGGCCGACGGTGAATCCAGCCCATAAGTCCCACAGGTGCATAGTTGCAACCCAAAAAATGCTAAGGGAAAAACATATGGTTCCCTGGTCGGTATCGACTGGTGGAAGACACAATAGTGAACTGTCACCTATTACAGATAACAGGAAGGCCAGCAAAGCCAGAACAACTACACATGTCTGAACTCCCTGGGGCAGCGAGGAAGACATTGGCAGTGGACTTCTATGGGCCACTGGAAGCTAAACACTATTTGCTATTAGTCATTAATGAATACTCCAGGTTCCACATCGTACAACAAGTGTCATCAGCCACAGCCACTGTGCCAATACTAGATGACATATTTGCAGCGTGGGGCTCCCCACAATGAAGACGGACAATGGGCCACCATTCTCAGGAGAAGAGTTTTGCCGATTCATGGCGTACCTGGGAATACATCACAGGAAAATAATGAGTTTGGGGCCACAAGCAAATGGCATGGTTGAAAGATTCATGGAAAACTGCCCAACATGCCAAACCTGCGCAAATCTCAGTGGGCCAAGCACTGTGACAAATATTGCGAGACTACCAAAATACTACACACAGTTCCACGAGACGATGCCCAGCAGAACTGGTGTTGGGGAGAACAAGCAGGACAATATTGCCCCAGCTGGAGGCGAAAGTGCCACCTGAACACAGCAGCATCACTGAAAGAGATCAAGAGGCAAAGGGGAAAATGAAACAGTAAGTGAACACACATAAACATGCCATAGCATCTAAGCTGAAGCAAGGAAATTTAGTGCTGGTGTGTCAATGGCAAGCAAGGAAATCGGACAGCCCCTTCTCAAGTGAACCTCTAAAAATAACAAACATCAGAAGGCCCATGATAATGGCTGCAGCAGGCCCCTACCGTATCACCAGAAACAGCTCACACTTCAAGGGATTCAGGACATCAGATAAGGAAGATAAAGAAGCATCGCCAAATAGCAACGCAACATCTTTTAAAGAGGAAGCTGTGGACAGCATAGAAGGAATACCACACAGCGAGACCAGGTTGAAGAGATACTAAAAGAGGGAACAGAAATGTCCTGTCTAAAGAGAGTGAGCAGAAAGCCAAAGAAACTTACAAAGAAACTATAGCGATGGGGGCAGCAAGCCACCACCACTAGCAAAAAAGCAAACAAGGATGATGAGAATATGTCAGCATAGACAATGTTTTCTCTCTGTGCCGTATCCTGCCTTTGTTTTGCTTTCTTTTTTCTCTCTCTCTCTATTTCTTTTCTTTCTTTTCGTTTTGACAAAAGCGGAAGATGTCGGAGCGAGGTTCAAAGGGCACTAGGACCCTGTACAAATGCGAAGGGAGGAGCCAGCCACCGGACACCATTTCTGGTCAGGGAAGGGGAACAGAGCAGTACGAGGAGATAGTGGAAGGAGCACGACGTGCCTGCGAGCACGGCAACGAAGAAAGTAAATAAATGAAGCAACAATCTCTACCTGTGTCCTGGTGTACTCCTTGTGGTCAGGGGCAGACGCAGGACACAACAAGAGGTCTGCACGCCTGCATCAGTCACAGAACGCAGCAGAAGTTGAAGCATACAGACCAGCTATGGCATTGCCAGCAGCTGTAGAAAAGTTTACTTCCCCCCAAAATATGCGAGTGTCCAGTCTAGCACAGCAACAAGAACAATTGATGGACAGAATACAGAACAATGTCATACATTCACCCCAGTACAGAGATTTGGGTTTAAATCTATCATTTTTTTGTTCCCCGTGCCATTCCAGTTTGAACCCATCCATATGTAAATCAGTCTTGACCCTGTGCTTTATGGGAACAGTCCAGCCCGAACTGCCAGGCCAGGTCCTCCCTGGACTGGAAACAAGCATCCTAGGACTGGTTTCAGGGTTTCACCCCTCATCAGCCAGGACAGCTTGACTCCAGTGGCATGGAGAGCACGGGGCCCACATCTGGGCATACCTGGATAGCTTGACTCCAGGTGCATGGAGAGCACGGGACCCACGTTTTGGCATAGCCGTCCCACTCGGGGTAACAAATGCAAAAAGAACAATTGATGGACAGAATGCAGAACACTGTCGCACATTCACCCCAGTGGAGAAATCTGGTCCAAAACCCATCATTTATTTGCTACCCATGCCATTCCAGTTTGAACCCAACCATATGCAAATCAGTCTTGACGTGGTGCCCAATGGGAACAGTCCATCCTGAACTGCCAGGCAAGGTCCTCCCTTGACTGGAAACAAGTATCCTAGGACCGATTCCGGGTTTTCACCCCTCATCAGCCAGGATAGCTTGACTCCAGTTGAATGGAGAGTACGAGACCCAAGTCTGGGCATACCCATCCCACTCGGGGTGACAAATGCAACAAAAACAATTGGTGGACAGAATGCAGAACGATGTCATACATTAACCCCAGTACAGAGATCTGGGCCTAAATCCATCGTTTTTGTCCACCCCATGCTATTCCAGTTTGAACCCAGTCATATGCAAATCAGTCTTGACCCTGCGCCCAATGGGAACAGTCCAGCCCGAACTGCCATTCCAGGTCCTCCCTGGACTGGAAACAGGCATCCTAGACCGGTTTTGGGGTTTCACCCCTCATCAGCCAGGATAGTTTGACTCCAGTGGCATGGAGAGCACGGGACCCACGTCTGGGCATACCCGTCCCACTCGGGGACATATGTGCACTGCATCTGCATCCAGACTTCGCACTGAATCACATGTGTGCATCTGGGTCTCCTTGCAAGAAGCAGAATATTGAATATAGAAGCAAGATAGGATATGCCAGTGTGCCCCGCAGGGCAGTTCCTGCCTGGGACGCTCCTGTGCTGGGATAAGGCCCATTTCAATAATGTAACGTCTTGAAATAAAAGCCTCTCAGCACCAATAAACTATTTGGTACTCTGTATTTGTTGACCTTGAGGTACAAGGTCAGTGTAGTAAGACAAGGTTTTACAATTCAGTCATAAAGTCACTGCTCACCAGTAATAAGCTGTGGAACCTCTTACACTCCATGTGCAGAGCCCACTCTGCCCATTCCTTAAAACGTCTCTGAAATGTGGCACTCAGGGAGGTATGTAATTAGTCCCTAATCAGGGACGGGGCCACCCCTTATAACTTCCCTGGTGCAACTCATGACGTAAATAAAAATATTTGTTTGGTTGGTTTGATCATATGTGCTTGTCGCTGCACCATCTACAACATCCTTTATCTGCAGCTACATTGTACTTGTAAGTGTACACTCCATTACACCTATTTGGCCATTCAAATACAATAACAAGTAGGCAATGATTATCTCTGTGTATTCCCTGTCTCTATATATAATTATGTCGTGATTTCATGAGATCTGGCATGCACCTAAAGTTGTCTTGGCCCGACCTAAAAACAATTGAAGATGCAAAGATAGCGCCAAGTGGCGAAATAGGTGCATCCTGTGCCACATTAGTTTCACTGAAAAATAAGAAACCTGGTGTTATTTTGCAGTTTCAGACCCTGCAATTTGCAAAATCACAGACTTTGCAGCTTTAAAATCAATATTTGCAATGTACAGAACACATTTTGCTAGTTGTAAAAGGCTTTCTGACACGCAAATTGGCCTTTGCAACCCATGAATTGGAGGGTACTTGAAAGGGCGTTTCTCTCCTACTTTTAAGTCACGTTACTGTGTATGTATGAGTGGTTTGCGACCTCAGTGGTGGTTGAAAACCGTTTAATTGGTACAAAGGCTCGACTTGGTACCTAATTAAAAGTTCTAAACAGCGGAATTTCCATGTACAATTCTACTCCGCACAGTTATCAGTTGGCTGGTGTTGCCAGCACCCAGATTTTATGGGGGGAGGAACACCCGACCAGCTTTGGGATGCAGCTGAAATGCAGCTAAGACCTGTTCCATGGCCCCCACCCACCCTTTGCCATGGGAAGGGGGGATGTAATGCTTCCCCCATCCCTGCCAGCAATTCTACTCTGGTGGCAGTAAATGTGTTCTAAATGTGTCAATAACCCCACCCCCAGAACTTGGAATTCTGTATGGAATTCCAACCAGTAAATCCAGGTCTGCACATTTATGGGTATATTCACAAGAACGTCTGATAACTACCGCAAGAGTAACTTAACGCAACTCTCAAAATCGCAACCCATCGCGGGAAAATAACCCCTTGTCAACGTGGAATTCACAACAAGGCGGTACCATGCGATAGTCTGCCTAAACCGCGGACAATGTCCGCGATACAACCAACTCGATGGAGATAAAAACACAAACCACAACACAAAAAAACCTGCGATGGGCCAACGCACGATGAGGAAATCAGCGATAAGCAGCGCCAGGCCTGCAACACACACCTGGCAGGCGGGAAAAATCACCATAAAAGTAGAAAAAACGCCCAAACTCAAACTGACCAACACCCAAGCACCATGGAGGCAGCCGGAGCAGGCGCAGAGGACGAGCACAACCCCACAAGCACCCCGGACGACCAGCCCGGGACCTCAGGGACAGGGAAGGGCAAGGACAAGGAGAAGAGGAAGACGAAGTTCAGTCCGCAGGCGAACAGGATCATAGTCACAGAGGTGATGGAACACCATCAACACCTGTTCGTCACCTTCAACGTGTCATTGGGCACCAAAACTGGAATATGGCGGGACATCGTGGACAAGGTGAATGCCGTCGGAGAGCAGAAGAGGACAATAGGCGAGGTCAAGAGGCGATGGAAGGACATCAAACGGAAGACCAAGGAGAAACTCGCAGCCAACCAGAAGGCAGCAATGCAGACTGGAGGTGGGAGCCCAGCGCCACAGCTCGTGCTGGATGACATGGAGGAGCTGGTGTCGACAGTCATCAGTGTGGATACTGTGGCCGGAGTTGGGGGACCGGACACTGCTCGACAGGACACAAGACAACCGCAACAGGGTGAGTGACCACCAGGTACTGGGGGGATGGGTAGAGATGGCCACGATGGCACACATGCACAATCAAGCAGAGCACAGTGCACACCCTCAATGACTCTGGGTCATCACCCAGATCTATAGACTGTCACAATGTACAATGCCATGCTGTCTGAATGTCAACATGTACCATGCGGCTACATACATGTGGACACGTTGCAATACACCATCTCCCCTTCACATTGCAAGGCCACCGTCAACACCCCTTGCAGAGCAGTCCCAGCCACTCTTTACTGATGATGAGGAGGACAACCCCAGCATCGACGCACAAGCCCTCCTAGACATCATTGACATCATCCGCGACTCACCTCCAGGATCAGGGCTGACTAGCTGCATCGAGGAGAACCCACCCACCACCCAAACCACCCAGCAGGAGTCACCCACGGCCCTGGCAGTCTCCCAAGACCCCAAGGAACAACACACGGCCTTCCAACGTCGTGTGCTGGAGGCCCAGAGGGAGACGGCTGAGCAGGTGCGGGTGGGGTTTGACCTCATGGTGGCCAAACTGTACGCCATCCATGGGTGTCTAGGCCCGCTCCATGGTCTCCAACAAGCCCTGACTGACATTGCTGGAGTCCTGATGCGGAGAGAAGAACACCTGTCCACTCAGAGGGGCACCAGCGATACCAGCCGTGAGCTGGCACACATACGGAGGCTCATGGAGGACTTTGTGTGGATGGAGGCGGAAAGGATGGCAGCCACCGCTGCACATCAGCAAAATGTAGCTGAGTTCTACCATGCCCTGCAGATCGTCATAGCATTGCTGCCACAGTGGCGTGGTGCAGATGAATGCTGCTGCTCCCACACCATCCATATCTCCGCCCCCTAGTTTGCCATTGCCTCACAGTGCGGCAGACGTATCCACTCCGGCACCTGATGTGTCAGTGGCACACAGTGCCTCAGCCGGTACTGCAACACCCACAGGTGGGGCAGAGCACACATCCGGGGATGAGGACGTGGATGGGTTTGTGATCAGGAGGCACTAGCATTCATTTCCGCCACCTGGCCTGTTTCTGCTTGGTGCCGCACCTGGCCTCATGACCTTCCACTGACCCCTGATACACTCCGATGCACTCACCTTGGACAGCGACATGGACTGCCATATCCTGTTTGATGACCAATGACTCGGCGACCAGACTGCGGACTGTACCCTTCCTCTTCCGCAGTACTTGTCATCCCCGGATGGACTCTGGCTGGCCCTCCATGGGCCCATATTGTGTAGTGTGCTCGGCATTGCCCTGTACCGCTCCAGCTGCAGAACTGCACTGGATGTGCAATAAACAGCCAGTGACGCACTGCTGTGTCATGTCTTTCATCATTCATGTATGAATGTGTGGATGAATGTAGGGACAGTGATTTCCCTTGCGTCAAGGATGCTTATCCTGTGGGATGCCAGTCAGAGGGTGCTACATTGCATATTGTGTAGCGGGTCCCGTGAACACTACAACAGGGACACACGCATCAGTCACTTCCATGTCCGGACATGAACTGAACCACGCCCAGAGCCCACGATCCATTGTTGCAAACCCTGCGCTGGTCTGGCATATGGCAGGCCAGACCACTCCGCTTAGTCAAGCCAAGTCAAGTCAGAGAATCTTATATAGCGCTCATATCACAGCTAGGTCTCGTGGCGCTTGCAGAGACTCCAGAACTTGGGGGACAGATCCGATTAGTGTTAATTCTGGTCGAACAGCCATGTTTTCAGTTTTCAGGCACTCATTGCTACCCATCGGAGGCGTACTCGCTGGTGGTGTGCAGGTCACTGGTCTGGTTGTCAGCATGTCACAGCCACTCCCTGAGGGCAGGTTTGCAAGCACACCACACCCATCCGGCACAGGCATCACAGGGGCCGATGACGTCACATTCCCCTCTGCCGGTAGTGACTAGATGATGGACGCTCCACGGTTCTCAATCATAAAGCGCCCATGAGTTGTTGTGCACAGGGTTAGTGGCACCCGAGGCCTTGCGGCCGTCACGGGCCTACCACCACGTGGCGCTGACTGGGGTTGCACAGGGTTAGTGGCACCTGGAGCATTGCGGCTGGCACAGGCACTCCACCAAGGGACGGTAACTTTGGGTGTACTGAGTTATTGGCACCTTAAGCTGCTGAGCGTGTGTGCAGCCTGCGATGATGCCGGGTGTACTGGTATGTCCTCTGCCATGGAGTAATCAAGACCCAGCACCAAACGTGAGACCTGGTGGCCTGCGGAGCAGGGCTGCATGGTGTGGAGGGTGCCATGTCCCCGGGCCCTGGGTTTGTGGCTTGCAGCTGCACGTGGTGGGACCTCCTGTCTTCACTCCAGTGGCAGAAGGTGAGCAGTGAGGCCTGGGTGTGCATGGGCGGGCATGCTCCGATGGGCAGCGGGAGGGGCTGGGGTGCCTCTGCCTGGGTGTGCATGGACGGGCAGGCGATGTTGTCTTGTGCAATTGTGTGTACTGTGCCAATCATGTATCTGGACTCTGTTTCAGATGACGGCTCTGTCTCAGATGTGTGACCTGGTGTACTGCTATACATACCGGCAAGTGGTTGGAGACACACCAGTGGCAGCAGGTGAGCAGTGTGGCCTGGGTGCGCAGAGGCGGCACTCTCTCTCTCCTCCTCTCTTCTTCTCTCTCTCTCTCCCCCTCTCTTCTTCTTTCTCTCTCTCTCCCCCTCTCTTCTTCTCTCTCTCGCCCCCTCTCTTTCTCTCTCTCTCCCCCTCTCTTTTTCCACCTCTCTCTCTCTCCCCCTCTCTTCTCTCTCTCTCGCTCTCTCTACCCCTCTCTTCTTCCACCTCTCTCTCTCCCCCTCTCTTCTTCTCTCTCTCTCTCTCTCTCTCTCTCTCTCTCTCTCCCCCTCTCTTCTTCTCTCTCTCTCCCCCCTCTCTTCTTCTCTCTCTCTCTCCCCCTCTTTTCTTCCACCTCTCTCTCTCTCTTCTTCCTCCTCTCTCTCTCCCCCTCTCTTATCTCTCTCTCTCCCTCACTTCCTCTTTCTCTCCTTCACTCTCTCTCTGTCCTTTGATGAGCGCAGGACACACCTTCTCATCATGATTTTTGTCTTGCAGGATGTGACCTATGGATTGTCCCGAGGGGAGCCGCCATGTGTCTTCATTTCATTTCAGTGTTCATTATAATAAAGTTTAATTTGTTGCTTCGAAAGTGAATGTGTGATGCTCATTTTTGTGACGACACATACATATCACCAGTTGTGATTGTGCGACATCAAGCGAATTATTTTGTACATGTTTAGGTGTAGCTGATGTGGAATGTCTTTGGTCGGGGGGATGCCAGGGAGGGGGGTTCCTGGGGTGGTGACGGCAGGTGTTGTTGCCCTTTTAGCCCTCGGGCTGCATGTTCAGTTGCCCGGGTGCATCTGTTGTTCTTCAGGTGTGGCTGTGGGCTGTGATTCCTTTTGTGGTGCAGGCTGTGGTCCGACTTTGTACCAGGTCAGAGCAGGTGTTATTTTCCTGCCGCTAACGCGCCTTATCGCCTGTTTTGGGTTCTTATCGCAGTTCAGGCTGGTCTTTGTGAATGTTGTGGAGTGGTGTTGTCGTGGCTTTTGGCACGGGAACGCCTACTCTGCATCTCATTAGCGATAGTTGCGGGTTTTTTGCGGCTACTATCGCGGGTAAACTGGTGCTGTCGGCTGTTAACACCAGCTTGTGATTGGGGCGATAAGTTTATCGCAACTTTGGCTGCGATAAAGTGCCGTTGACTCGGGGATAGATCCTTGTGAATATCCCCCTTAGTCTCCGTTCTGAAGAGTTGCATTTGTAATACTAAGAATTCTGTGCAGAATTCTGGGCGGTAACAGAAATTCGGAATCTCTGCACAGAATTTCTTATTACACTTAATGGAGGCCTTGGAATGATAACCAATTTGCAAAGTGTAAGTGTCTCTGGTATACTTTGTGAACGCCTCGTAGAGAGCAGTGGTGCAGAGGACGATTGTGTGGTACCCAGACGTTATTCCTCGTGTTAGAACATCGTTATTTAAAACCAGTCCATGTCCTTTTAAGGGAGGTGGGCTGCTGTAAAAAGTAATCACATATAAGGAATGAGAACGCAGGGATGAAGGGTGTTGTCCCTCGCAGGCCTCCGTCCCTGTACTCGCATGCATTTCCAACGGGTCGCAGAAAGCCTCCTGCCTCCTATATATAAAGTAGGACGTGGTCTCTGCGATCTGCGAATTTACATTTTTAGATGCAACTGCTTAGTCCGTCGGTTCGGTCGCATCGCGAATTGAAGCCCAGCTCGCAAACCAGTCAGTGTGCAAACTGCACCAGCCGACTGGTCTTGAAGCGTCAGGCCCCAAATCCCTCAGAGATCGCGAAGAGCTCATCAAGAATTTTCCAACACGATTTCCACTTTGCACTCGCGCGATGCTATGAACAAAACGAACCAATGTAGGGTGAGATGATGTAAATGCAAGATTTTTTCTTTCCTTATTAGACAGTTTGATAGCTCAGGAGAATAACGAACCTCCTTGGTCTTAGTTACTTTCTGATATTTTCACTTATGTTGTCTGAAACGCTTTTCTTTTCAAAACTGCCACAGTGGGCTATTAGTACAAGGACAAAGAAATGTATCTGTCACAAGCACTAGTCTCCGTTGTTATGTGTTTAGGAAGGCTGCCAGTAAAGACAGAAATGAGAACAGGTCCCAGAAATCGCGCTCCTTTTACAATGAATCACTCTTTTGACTTGTCATGTCAGGGTCACCAGAACGTTACCACGATGCTTCCACGATGCTTCCACAGCGAGACGAGCAGCTTTACAGGTTTGGATTCTGAAAGAACAGCACATTAGTATAGCCATGAGAATGCATGGCCGGTCGTGTGTAGGATATGGATTTCGATTACCTTCAGTTTATCGGAAAAGTATCTGGCATGGCCTTACATTCCAGATTAGATACTTATAAAACATAATTTAGGGGTGGGATAATAATTCCGCTCCGCCAGCCGAGTTTGCAGAGTTTTGCCCAATGCAAGGTTACGGCAAAACTCTGCCAACCGCTGCGTGGCTGAGTTTTTTCTCACACGCGGTTCACCAATTTTAAGTTGGCGAGTGTGAGTGAGAATTTGAGTCCCCTAGCATGATTTTCGGGAGCTAGAATGCCTCCCAGTGAGACTTTCAGCGCGGGCAGTCGTGGCAGGTGGTGAGCATTCGCGTTGAGAAAGCTGCCACTTGAGGAGAGAATCTACTCGATCGGAAAAAGAAGCAACGCCTTCTGATCAGTAATGTGGTGCACTTTCTGCTGATTTTAACTGACAGCAGTGCGATGTGTCAAATTCCACCAACTTGCGGAACTCCACGGAATCTCGCTGAGGTTTTATGCAACTTCGCATAACTCCACGGAGTGAAACTCTGGAAGTTGCACTCACCCCGAGTAAGTATATGAACTTTTTTTTTAGAACTGTCAAATACATTTTAAAAATGAGAACTTTATGTCGGCACTTGTACCAGTTGCAGCAGCAAAAAAGTAGTTGTGTTGTATTTAAAAAAAAACAACATTGTACATGTTTTGCCGTGTTGCTTGATCCCACCTCCTCTTAGGTTAAATAGCAGTTAATAAAGACTGCTATGAAATGTAAAACTGCATTTGAAAAATCATTTTGTCTTTGATATAGGTTTGTAGGGGCCCCTCCAATTATTCAAATTGCATCATATGGAAAGCGAATCACCAGTAAAAGATCTGACAATGTGGAACTGTTTATTTTCCCTGTTGCCTTGAAAAAAAATGCAGGAAGACCACAGTACTGGCCAAGTCTGTGACATTGTAAAGGGGTGGGTTGGACAGCCGCCTGAACTCTGCCACGCTGTTGATCCAACTTTAATTTATAATCTATACCCTGATGACCTAGAACTGTTGAGCAAGGTTGCTTGTTTTGGATTGCACTCTGTTTTTACATCTGATCAGTTCTGAGGTCAAAGATGATTAATTCCTCTGCAAAGCCAACTTTCACTTTTTTTTAGGTGAGTTAAATCTGGTCAAATAGATCGGTGTAGAAGACACTAACATTCTAGAGGTGTTAGGCATATCTTTAAGGATTTTGCAGTATAGACCCAACCTAAAATGCCTCAAAATCCCTATAAACATATACAAACAAGAACATTGCTGGGCTTTCTAATGAAAATGGGAAGTGCAGTTATACAGCTATTAATTTTTTTCACTTGCACTGAAAAGGTCTATACTCTTCAACAATATGGGACCAAAAAGAGGTAGTTTTATTCTCATTAAAAACTGGCAGTTAGCATGATGATCTCTGTGAATGCTAGGGAGAGCACGTCCAATGAACCACGACCTGCTGCTGATGCTGCGTTGAGTAAGTTATGGGGCTTCTTCCTCAAACTGAATGTTCTGGAGGGCTGTGGTGCCAGACCCCGCTGTTCTTGTTGACCCGACTTGCAGTAGTGGTGTGCTGAGCATGTGGATTACCAATGTGATTATCATTATGGAGCTGGGTATTCTTCTAACCAGGGGTTGTCTGGATATTCCCCATACTCCTCATAATTTTGAGTACCAGAAGTCACCAAAGACTTGTGGGGCTATTCACAAAGGTAAGTTACACTTGTGAGTAAGTTACATGTGTGATTTTAGTCTTACTCTTTTGCGCAACTTTACTAACTTTGGCCACTCGCAAAATCCAAGTGTAAAGCTACTCAAAAGTGCAGACTTACACGTCTCTTTTCAATGAAAAGGGGGTGGAACCAAATTTACGAATGTAAGTTACTGCTGCCAAAAAGAAACAGTATTAAGTCTAGCACCAGACATAATCAACCACTGATACTGCAACACTCGCCCATAAAAAATAATGGAGGTAGGGACTTTACATAAAACATAATAGGAAAGCATACTAAACTTAGTCTAATTATTTAAAATAGCTAAACATATAAATACATTTAATTTAATGTTGAAACAAATTTAGAAATAAAACTTAAATTTATTATTAAATAAAAAAATATTTACCGTACTTTTTTAATTTAATAATTAATGTAAGAATACATTTCAGTGATAGAAAATGAACTATGTTTACTTAATTCTATACAATACTTTGAATAATTATTAATGCATACTTCAAAAATATTTTTACCTAAGGTGGGAATTTATTTGTTAATTTAAACTTCAGCAAAATAATTTAGATTTAATATATTTAAATTAAATAAATATTGAATTCACAATTAAATTAATAGTGCTGTGGCTTTCTTTCGTTCTACATTCTAAATAAATGTACACAAATTAATTAACAGTAATACATAACATGAAAATATCTTTACTGTTTTTTCCCAAGTTTAATTAACTTTTTTAGTTTTCTCTACGCTTTACCATATGTTGATCTCTGCACCCACTGCAGAGTCCCCCCTATGATAAAGTATAGGAAAAAGTAAAAAAGTAATAGAAATAAATCATTGACTGTGTCCCATACCTACCAGTTACACCGATGCGCAACAGTAGAAGTTCACAGTTTTTTGTGTGACCCAGGATTTAAAATTACGGTGGATCAATTCTCTTCCTGTTGCTTCAGCTAATACTCCACCCTTGTGTACCTAATATCATCCACCCGGTTACCACCAACAAATTCTCCTCCCACTATTTCATAGAAACATATTTCAGTATTAGTAGCAAGGCAGACTACACTGTAATTAGAATTGAGAAACATTAACTGTAGTAGCAGGTAAATACCACAGACGCCCCCAAACAAAAGCACCAGACAAGACGTTTGCTGTTATTGGAACTACAGGTCCCACATATTGTCAGTAGGCCATAGCCCCAGTGACATCAACACAAAGCGTCCCACACACTGTCCGCAAATGTAGGAGACACAAAAACTGAGGTCCTGGGCATTCGCAGGAGGCCAGCAACCTATTTATCAACATCAGAACAATAAGAGACTCAGCCGGCTTGCTGGGATTTGGACTTGGGACCTGCATGTCATACACATGTCAGTTTTGAATGCTATCTCACTGTAAGAATTTCTACAGAACTGGGGAGTCATTGGGGAGGGTATTGTAGTTGGGCAGTGACGGGATGGATGTGTGAATCTTGTTTTGTATTGATGTTTTGTAATATGATGCAATCATTTATAGTTACACCACTACCGACTGTGGCGTTAATCAGCAGAATGGAGGATATACCAGAGAAGGAGACTAAACAACATGATGTGGCTGCAGGTTTGTACAGCTAAGGATGTGTCCTCCATTAACCATAGTTTAGTTGATTTCAAGGAAACTTTTTGCTGGGCCTCTGCAAGGTCACTCTCGATTTTTGCCTTCATTTGCTGAATTCGTTTTTGTTGTGTTTTTGGGACTGTGCCCTTTCCCCTTTTCAATCAGTGGTAAATTGCTTGTGCTCTCTCCTTAACACATGGCAAAATTTGCCTTCACCTGACTGGTACATTTAATTTGCTTGTACGTCCCTATAAACGGCACCATAGGTACCCAGAGCTGCAACACTCATCGTACCACCCACTATAGTAGCCTTTTAAAGTATGCATCAGGCCTGCCACTGTAGTCTGTAGTGCAGTTTAAACTGCCATTTCGACATGACAATATAAACCTTTTGCCAGGCTTAAGCCTTCCTTTTTAAAGTGGCACTAAAAGCTCATAAGGAAGGGTGCATGATATTCAAAAAGTAGGATACGTGGGTTTAAGTTTTACATGTCCTGACAGTGAAAAACTCCTAATGTCGTTTTTCACTGCTGTAAGGCTATCTCTCCCATAGACTAACACTATGTTACCTTATTACACTTAGGGGCAGATTATGATGCTGTCGGATTCTTTTCCGCCCGCCTCATTACAAGTGAGGCGGTCAGAAAGGAATCCGAGCGGTCATTTCGACTGACTTTCGACGGGTTCGGAGAGCCTGACCGCCAGTCCGAATGCTGTCAGTAACCCCCAGGGTGGCTTTTCTCCACCCTTTGGATTACGATGTTGTGTGTCGGCAGCCTTTCCAAGCCAGCCTTTCCAATACAGAAAGGCTGTCGGAACTCAACTTTGGGAGCCTTCAGCAAGGCCCCCTCTGGTTGCAGGCTGAGGGTGCTCATAGGTGCCCCCTTGTTGGTGCCTGCCACGGGGTGCAGGCATGAAGGATGAACTGCACCTCCTATTGTACAATGCGAGCATGTCTTCCGGCTGGAATACATGCTCCTTTTGTAAAGTATAGGGAATGCGACTGAACAGTGTTCTATAGCATCCTAATTAGTAGGTTGGGACCGCTGATCGGTATCGGTCTGTCCCATGACCGAAATGATGTCTCCGCCCGACAACGTAATAGGACCCTTAATAAGTGATAACTTCTGGTTGGGACCCGATATAGAATTTGCTGTTTGCACTCAAGTGAATTGTAATTTAGAATCTTCTTCAATGGTAAAGCCAGATGTTAGGTACTATTCTGCAAATTACATCTTTAGAATTTTTTTTTTTTTTACTTAATCCATCTATGCATTTCTGCCTATGTCCATTGTCACATAACTGTTGATGGCTCTGCTGTGGTGTTTTGTGTAATGCTTCCAGAGAGTTAGAAAAAAGATGCCTCGGTGTCGGGGGGAAGGTCTTCCTAACAGGATGGCTGGGGAAGAGTTGTGTCCTGTCCAGGCTACTTAACACTTAACAAAGGGTCCTGATTGCATCACACATAAGGAACCTGACACCAGGCCAACCCGAGCCTTTGCCACCTGTAAGGAAACAGGTTTTTGTGCAGGTTTCCCCCCACTTGTTGCTCCATTTGGACTATTAGCTGCTGGCTTTTCGACTCTGAGAGTGCACTGAGGCCTGCTACCAGACCTCAGTGCCAGTGTTCTGACCCATTACAAAAGGTATGTTCAATTGGATACTCTCAATTGGCAAGTATTGGCTCACTTATAACTCACTAGTATATGGTACCCAGGGCATGTAAGACAGAGTGTTCACCCAGGACTGCAGCACTACTTGTGCCACCCTGCACGTGACAGAGACAAAATGGACCCAGTCTGCAAACGCAGACACTTCTAGTTCAACTTTGGTATTACCCGTAATGGCAAGTCCACCACTTCCCTTAAAGATATATGTAAATATCACCTAAGGAAGGCCTATGAAGCCCTATGGCAGGTAGCTATGTGCACTTAAGTAAGACATATAACTTTTACGATGTCTTAGCAGCAACACTTCTAAATTGTCGACTTGCTGTGGAAAGATTAGGAGCCCCATCGGCTAACACAGGGTTAAACAGTTGGTACCCCAAACCGTATAACTCCTGAATGGGACCACCTAACAGGGTCAATCAAGTAATGTATCAAATTAATTGGGGCATTAAATCCGACCTGATGCCCAAGCCAGATTTCAAGTCACTATTAAAGTTAAGCAACTTTTGCAAAGTTGCCACACTGCTCTCCAGCTAGTACAGTGACCTTACAAAGGCACTGACACATATACAGGTTTCTGACATCCTGGGGAGATGTGTGAATGACTCCTAAGCCTAGGAACAGAGGCAGTTGCTGCAGAGTGAGGTGTCACCTCCTAACCCAGGATGGCCTAAACAAAAAAGCAGGCCTCAAAGATGAACCTCCTTCGAAAGGTCGTTTGCAACAACATGCCTGAGCAGTATGCTTTTTGTTCCTGCAGTCAATAAGGAGACAGAGGTATGAGAGGGGAGCCTGTGTCCAAGCCCGTTTTCCTGTGGGCGTGTAGCCCACTGATTAAACACACCTCTAGGGAGGGCTACCCTGCTCTCGACCTCCGAGTAAGGGTCATGCCATTTTGAAGGGGGGAAAGAATAGGATCTGGAATAGCCAGATGCCACACATCATAAGAACTTCATCACTAGAGAGAAGGGTACTCTGTGTCCCATTGGCTAGTGACTGTGTGGGCACTTGCCTGGGATAAGTAGGGCACCTCTCGAGGGTGGAGCTTGCCTGGCTCCAAGATGGCCAAAGGCTAGCGAAGCTCCACCGACCCAGTGACTATCCTGCATAATTCTGCTCCCAAAACTAACGCTTCTGGATGAACAATAGTGCTGCCACTTTCCTTCACCCGTCCCGTACAAGAATTGTCGTACTGGGCTCCGGAGTCGTACCTGTGGGCCGAAAATCGCGCTAGTGACACCCGCGAATCTGGCCTGGCACAATGCTGACGCATTGTGTGTGTTCAGCCTTGATGTCTGTGCCGATCCTGTCTCTTCATCCGGCAGGACGCTAACTGCAGAGCTCGCTTGGTGTGCGTCTCCTGATTGAGCGGTCCGCTGTGGCTCTAATTGACAGCCGGGGAGCATTGTCTTGGCCCCTGCTTGGGTGACCGGAGTTGGTGAATCCGCGTTGGAATTTTGCGGTGAGTCTCAGGGCCGCAGCGGGGGCTGGCGGGCCGATCGGCTGCATTTCCCCCTCGCCCTGCTCTCCCCTCGGTGGCTGGTTTCCGTACTGGGGGTGTGCGGCAGGGTGGAGCGAGTGGCGATCCTTGCTCTTGGCTCTCCCCCTCCCATGTGGATGTACCTGCATTTGTCCGGTGCTGCTCACCTTGGCTGGGGTGAAGATACAGCGCTGAAGGGAGGGGTCGCAATCGACTGACACGCACCATTCGGGATTTGTGCAGTGATGCCTGGGCTGTTGTTCAGGCGAATGGAACAACATTGGAGTCCCTGGATGGTATCCCTGCACCCTGGAAGATTGCTTTCTTTGTCCCGGCCCACACTACTTGTGTACATTGTAGGAAGGTGGAATCTGACTATATGGCTGCCCCCACTTTTTGCCTGATGTTTTGCTGGTTTATGACTTAGTTGCACTGGGATCCTGCTGTTCAGGGCCCCCAGTCTATCTGCTTTCTCTGTAAAATGGTTTGCATGTACAGTAGGTACATATCTAATTGGATTCTGGAGTGCCTTATAAGCCCCTAGTACATGGTATACTATGTACCTAGGGCATAGGTACCCCAGAGGCCTACCAGGGGCTGAAGCATGTATTATGCCACCCCTGGGAAGCACTCCAAAATGGCACCACAGGTCTGCTACTGCAGCCTGGGTAAGGGTGTGCTTGCACCCCTTACAGTAGTATAGGCTACCTATATCCACATATATATACAGACACATTAAACCTATAAGCCACTCCTATGGCAGGCCTTGACAATCCTGAAGGAAGAGTGCTTGGTTTTTTGTGAGAGGGTGCCCAAGCATGAGCTGAGCCCCTCTGCAGCTTTCGGAAATACTTCCTTATGGCTGTTCTGTGATACAGCCATACCATATACTCTTAAGTGCATTATAACCTCGCGGTAAATGCTAACTTTGGGATGGCTGCATCAAAACATGTTGTGTTTGATGTCAAACATCTTGGAATACTACCCCCCACCCCCCGCCAGTTCTGGCGGCGGGGGTAGCATTGCACCCTTCTAGAGGGAGAGACATGTTCACACTGGTCTAACCCGGTAGGACTTTCCTGAGCCCTGGCATCACAAAATGGATGCCTCTGCCACAGACACGGGTCTGGCCTCCTGCTGCTGACTGAAACTCCGGCAGGGGAGGCCTGGACAATAGGTTTCCTGTTGAAGGGGGGTGTAACCACCTCCCCAAACAGGCAGATGTGTATTGGGGCTGGGCGCGAGCACTCTCTGGTGCTTTGAAGTCCTGCACTGGGGGAACACTTGGTGTCCCTGTGCATAGTCCAGTTCAAACCGGTTGCAGGGACTACCTGCCCCTGTTCTGGCGTGAAACTAGACAAAGGAAATGGGTTTAACCACCCCTCTTTCCAAACCCTCCCATAGGTGGGTCCCTGGAGTATGTCCAACCCCCAAACTTAGTATAAGTATGGGAACCCAGTCCTCGTGACTTTAGATTACCCTGGACGAAACTCTGCAACATATATCCTGGACCTTCGATGTTCTATTCTGACTAGAAGACTGAAGAAATCTCCCTTGGGGCCAAGGAATGACTCCCCTGCTTGGCAGGCACCAAAGAAGCAACTGACCGGTCTGCATCGCTGAATTCCCAACGGACGCCGAAGACTTTGCATCACCAGAGGTAGATTTCCAGACTTCCCCGAGAATACCCTGAGTCCACAGCAAAGCTGAGGCCCGTGGCTATCGAGGGTGACGTGAAGCCATGACCCATGGACACCATGAACTTTTGCAGCAACACAATCTTCCTGGTCCTCCTCGAAGTTGTGCTTTGGGCTTCGAGTAGCCCCAGCCTTGAGCACCTTCTGCACTGAAGATTGCTGGCCTCCACTCCACAAGTGACCCATGGGCCAGTTTCAAGTACGACCACTCGAGGCTCCTTCGCGATCGCTAGCCCGTTGGCTAGTAGGTCCCCACAAAGGCAACTCCTCTTCTACTTGGGCTTTCCTGGTTGCTCCAGATGTGCCCTGACATACCCCCGCTGGATGAGTCCCTCAGACCTTGCTGGTCTGCACCGCAGTCCTTTCTCTGAATTCCTGTGACTTGCTGTTGCCAAGGCTTGTTGGGTCCATTCTGGTCGCCGACACCGCATCACTCGACAAACTTTGTGGAACAGCTCGAATCTGGCTCGTGGACTTTGCCAACATCTTCTTGACCTCATGCCTGAAGAGTCAAGACACCCATCAACTCACCTGAAGCACCCGACATCTGTGGGCATTGGTCCATCCTGCCCTTGGTCACTGGCTAGTGACCCAGACTCTGTCCCCTCTGCTTTCAGGTTCCTTCCATCCTAGATCAAGGCTTGGATCTCTTCGGACAATTCTCCTCTTCATGGCAGCAGCTGTTCTTTGCAGGCTTCCATTGCAATCGACCCGACCCGACACCAAAAGACACCTATGCACCCGGCTTCCCTGGGTGAGGTAAGACGAGTACTCCGGTGCTCCTGTGGGTGCTAGTCCTAGAATTTCTTAAGTCCAAAAGGGTTTGGTCCTGACTCAATTCTAAGTGTCCCTAATCTTTAAAATTCCAACCGCGACATGGCCCATAGAAGCTAACGGGAACCCGCGGTTGTGTTTACACACTGCATACAGTCCCCGTGGGTCCCCTGTGTCACTACCTTGGGTTGTTCCTTGGGGTCCCAGCGATTCTACAGGCTCTAGGCCTTGTGTCTATTCCAATCGTGGTTCTTATACCACTTTTTTGGTATATGGTTTGGTACGCCCCTAGGGACCAAACGTGTATTTGTGCTATTACTGATAGTTGCTAACTTGTTAACAAAGTACTTCGAACTCCAGTCTCATAAAGAGACTAGAGAGGTGTGTTTTATCCTAAATACATATATTGTGAATATATACGTGGTGTGGGTGTCCTTTCTTTTGATCATTCAAGAGATTATGGACTGGTAAAACAAGCTGCTTTCCATTCCTTCAAGACTTAGCCTGAAGGCTGCTCTCCATAGCTAGCACTAGGATAGCTTTCATTAAAGGTTGTCTTTAACCATTCACCATAAGGGGTTGTTTGGACTGATACAAGGTGCCCACTAGAACTAGTGGACAGCATATATCAGGCCACCTTCTCACATTGGTGTGCAGCGTGTGGGATTCCAGCTTGCTATTGTTTTACCAGTTAATCTCAATTGAATTGATCAACTGAAAACCACTAAAGGTACCTAAGGTACATATAATATCAAGTTTAGCTACAGTAAGTTCTACTGAACTTAGTGTTGTGTGTTAAGGGATAGCACACCATTTCTACAACTCAAGAGAGTTTAGTAGGCCACACTAGTGTAGGTAGTGCAATACACCACACCACATTAGTAATGTCTAACCAGCCAGGAACCAGTGGGTCCCTACCAGAACCAGTGAGCTCCTTCCCTATAAATATGAGGATCTCTCATTTGCTCAGCTTAGGGCCTTATGTTCCATTAGGAAGCTGAAGACAGGCAGAAAGCCCATCCACCCAGCATCTCATAAAGATACTTAAGCTGGATGATATCACAGGGCCTAGTGGGCCTGATGGGGTAGACAGGGTGAATGGGGCAGCACCTGAGGGTGGGCCTAGGGGTAGCAACTCCCCTGACCCTACCTTTGATGCTGACCAGACTGGTGACAATGACCAGACTCTGGTGAACCCAGATCTCGTGGATGAGGATGAGGAGGATGACAATAATGCTCCTTCCTTTATTCCTCCAGGTAGACCTGACAACAGGGCTAGAAGGGATAGATCTCTGTCAAGGGGATCTGTCCAGTCTAGCTCCTCTATAGGGACCTCTGTCTCTTCTCACAGAGGAAGGAAACCTCCCAGGAGAGGCGAGAGAGACTGCTGAAGTATGAGCAAGACAAGTGCAACCTCAGAAAGCAGCAGATGGCCTTAGATAGGGAAGCCCTAGAGCTCTACAGAGCCAGTAAACATGAGGGACTAGAGTCCCTTGGTGGCAGCAATTTCCCTAGAGATAGGGAGAGGTCTTATGGCCATAGAAACCTAAGTAAGATTGTCCCTCCCTACCAGAGTGGGGATGACATCCACAAATGGATAACTGCCTTGGAGAGGGCCTCTAAAGTACAGAAGGTCCCTCAAGGTCAGTGGACAGCAATCTTATGGCTCTCCTTTGCAGACAAAGGTAGAGATAAGCTCCTCACTGTAAGAGAAGAGGATGCTGATGATTACAAGGTCTTGAAGAGTGATCTGATTGATGGGTTTGGCCTAACCACTGAACAGTATAGGCTGAAGTTCAGAGACACCCAAAAAGCTCAGACTCAAGACTTGGTAGACTTTGTTGATTGTGCTACTAAGGCTCTGTAAGGTTGGATACATGGCAGCAAAGTGCATGACTTTTCAGGATTGTACAATTTGATTATGAGGGAGCAGATCCTTAGTATTTGTCAAAACCAGCTTTTACACCAGTACCTGGGGGACTCTGATCTGACCTCTCCCCAAGAATTGGGAAAGAAGGCAAACACATGGGTTAGAACCAGACTAAGGCCTAAGAATCGGGGGGGTGACCAGAAGAAAGATTCTACCAAGCCCCAAGAGAAAGGTGGGGACAAATCTAAAGATAAGTCCACTACATGGCCCCAAAAGTCCTCTTCTGGGGGTGGGTCCAAAACTCCTTCCTCTCCTGGAAAGAAACCATATTTCCATGTCTGTAAAAAGCCTGGGCACTGGAAAACTGATCCCAGTTGCCCCAGGATTGGCAATAAAGAAAATGTTCCACTAACTAACACTACCACCACTACCACCCTTCCTGGTACTACCAGTAGTAATCCCCCAGTTGGGAGTAGTGTACCCAAAAAGTTAGGTGCTTTTGCAAGTGGAACAGAGGTAGGCCCCAATTTAGGAAGGTCCTCTGTTAGATCTGGGGGTCTCTAGTTGGCAGAGGTAGGTACCACCACAAATGGACTCCACACCAGTGTAGATAAGTAAAGTACTTTTATATAAACTACACAAGACCAAAACGACAAACATCTAACATACACAGTTCAAGAATATGGTTTCAAAAGAGTTCTTAGCTTAGCGACAAAATAATCCACATTAGCGTCGATTTTAGCCAACAGTACCTGGTGATGCGATAAAAGTTCCTAGAGGCGCTCAGGCGTTGAAAAACAAGTAACAGGGTCAGTCCTGAGACCCTGGGAGGCGATGCGACCACCCCGCTGCACGCAGCGGGCATGTGCGACGAATCCGGTCTGTATGGGGAGTGAGGCGATACTTGTATGGATTCCAAGGCGTAGCTTCTCCGGTAGAAATTTACTCGCAAAGGCACGATGCGACGAAATACAGCCCGCTAACGAGCGGTGCGACGATCTTCGATGGCTCTGTGACGATGTTCGCAGCAACGAAATGCGGCCCGCTAACGAGCAGTGCGACGATCTCACTCAGTGGCGGCATGCTCTGCGATGATACTCGCAGCGATGGGAATCTTCCTGCTCCGGGGGCGATGCGCTCCGAAGATGAACACGGCGTTGACGTTGCAGCGGCGACAGGAGCTGCGACGATCTTCGCGGCGATGGAAATTTTCTTGCTAAGCCGGTGGTGCGTGAAAAAGTTGCAGATCTTTTACTTCTTTTCTCTTGGTCATCTTCCCAACAGCAGGCACAACTTCCAGAGGCCCCACAATTGGATCTAGCACTCTAGGAAGGGCAGAACTCACACAGCAGAGTTCAGGGGGAAGCTGGGGGTGAAGTCCTTTTGTTCCTGGGACTTCTTAACAGGAGGCCAGCTCTACTCAGTCCCTTGGAGATTCCTTCAAGCCAGGGGACACAGCACACAGCAAAGTCCTTCCCCTCTCCTTGGCAGCAAAGCAACTGCAGGTCAGCCTTACAGCAGTCCTTCTTCTTCAGTCTTCCAGCTTTCTCCTTGGCAGAGGTTCCTTCTTGATTCCAGGATGATCTAAATTCTTGGGATCAGGGTCCCAATATTTATACCCCAAAATCCTTTGTTCTCTGAGGGCAGAGGGGCCTTTGCCCAGTCCAAACCAGTTCTAGAGCACTCTGTTTACATGACTCCTTCTTTCCTTTCACGGTGCAGGGTAGAAACATCAGACGCCCCACAGGAGGTGAAGCCAGCATTGTGGAGGGAAAGCACAGCCCTGGAGCACTTTGTTGACATGATTCCTTCTCTCCTTTCACAGTGCAGGGCAGAGACATCAGACGCACCACAGTGGGTGGAGCCAGCACTGTGGGGGTCAGGCACTGTCCTATTCAGGTCCCAGGTGCAACTCCTCCCTCCCATCTAGATGTAGATCTCTCTATTCAGCCCTGTGCTGGCTCACCCTGTTTCCAGGAATTCCCCAGCCCCCTGGAATTCCCCAGCCCCTGTCACTCAAACTCCAGACAAGGAATACACAGCCTAACAAAGGCAGGTCTGGATGGTTAGACAAGAAAATACCTACTTTCTAAAAGTGGTATTTTCAAACACAGAATGTTAAAACCAACTTCACTAAAAGATGTATTTTATCATTCTGAGTATAGGCATACTAAACCTGAATTTCTACCATGTTCCCTGAGTCAGTTTAGGATTATAAGATGTAATAATCAAACAGCCCATTCTGGCCTATGGAGAACAGGTAGCCTTGCAATAGTGAAAAACGAAAATGGCTTTAATTCACTACCAGACCTTGTCACCCACACTAGTACATGCTCTACCTTTCACATACACTGCACCCTGTCCAGAGGGTACCTAGGGCCTTCCATGGGGGTGTCCAATGTGTATAGAAAGTGAAGGGTTAGGCCTGGCCAGTGTGGACACTGGTCAGGGCAGCATGGCAGTTAGCAACTGCACCCAGGCACCGCGGTGGCAGGCCTGAGACACCATTTTAGGGCTACTCATGTGGGTGGCACAATCAGTGCTGCAGGCCCACTAGTAGCATTTGAATCACCAGCCCTGGCACACTTGGTGCACTTTACTAGGGACTTCCTGGTAACACAAATATGCCAATCATGGATAACCAATTACAATAACAATTTACCTAGGGAGCACTTGCACTTTGACACTGATCAGCAGTGGCAAAGTGCCCAAAGCATCTAAACCAGCAAAAACGAAATCCAGCACAGCATCAAAAATACAGGTGGTGGAGGCAAAAAGTCAGGGGAAACCACGCCAAAGATGCCAGGTCTAACAGCCTCCTCACCTGACTCCTCTGGTGGTGGCCTGGGATTTGCCACTTTTACCATAGGTCCCAATGCATTGAGCAGGTACAGATTGGAGCCACTGATTAATGGTCAGAAAGTTGTGGCCATCAGGGACACAGGGGCTAGTGTCACCATGGTGACATGGAAACTAGTCCCCCCTCATCAGCTTTTACCTGAGTTTAAATACCAGGTGACCAACATTGATGGTGTCAGAACAGACCACCCCATGGCCATAGTCAATCTCAGCTGGGGAGGGGTCACAGGCCCAAAAAGAGTGGCAGTGTCCCCAAACTTGCCTGTAGATTGCCTGATGGGCAATGATCTGGAAATTTCAGCCTGGGCTGAAGTTGAACACCAAACTCATCTAAGAATGCCGGGCATCCCTGAAAGAGTTAGTGGGGCTGTGATGGCCACAGCCCAAACCCAGAAAGTGTTTGGAGCAATGGAGCCTGAAATAATTGCCCACTCTCTTCCACAAGAGAGCACAAGGGTTGAAGATAAGTTTTCTTCCCCCCAGACAGTAGGTAAGGGTCAGCCTCCTCAGGGAACTGATCCTACCCCTTGTGAAGGAACTGCCCCAGACGTAGTCAGGCCTGGCCTGGCAACACCCCTGATGGCAGTGGAACCTTCCAAGGTGGTACACAGTCTGGAGCAGGTAACCCGCCTCTCTCTACCCTGCCTTAGTCAGCCCAGTGCTGCAGAGATCAGAAAGGTCAGTGGACCCCAAAGGGTCCCCTGTCCAGAGGAACCCCCCATCAGTAGATTAGGGGCCCCCAGGCTAGTAGCCTAGTCAGGGAAACATTCCTCACCCACTGAGGGACCCCCATTACCATTATGTAGGGACCTCCCCCAGCAGGACTCTGTTGGGCAAGGGCAAACATGGGACCCAAAGGTTCCAAACCTGCCCAGCCCCTCCAGTGTTCCATCCAAAGGGACCCAACCCCCACCTGTAGGCAGCCAGAGGTTGACCCTTAGGGCAAAGTACAACACAGTCATGGAAAGTAAGGCATCCCTGGTGACAAGTGACCTGAGGAAGCTGAGGCCAACTTTATTAGGGCCTCACTTCTCTACCCAGACACCTCACCAGTCTTCTACTTTGCCAAAACACGCCACAGGTAGTAATTCCCCATGGTGGAGATCCTCTGATGCCCTTAGGGTGAGGAACAGCTAATGGACCATAAGGCAGGGGGCAACCATGCTAGTGCAGGTGCTTCCTTAAATGGCCACTTAGTCAATAAAGGCTCAACTTGCCAAGGTTAGCATTATCTCTTTTCGTTTGGTGTTTTGCTGGTTTGGACTGGGATCCTGCTATTCAGGGCCCCAGTCTATCTGCTTTCTCTGTAAAATGGTTTGCATGTACAGTAGGTACATATCTAATTGGATTCTGGAGTGCCTTATAAGCCCCTAGTATATGGTATACTATGTACCTAGGGCATAGGTACTCCAGAGGCCTACCAGGGGCTGAAGCATGTATGCCACCCCTGGGAAGCACTCCAAAATGGCACCACAGGTCTGCTACTGCAGCCAGGGTAAGGGTGTGCTTGCACCCCTTACAGTGGTATAGGCTACCTATATCCACATATATATACAGACACATATAAACCTATAAGCCACTCCTATGGCAGGCCTTGACAATCTTGAAGGCAGAGTGCTTGGTTTTGTGTGACAGGGTGCCCAAGCATGAGCTGAGCCCCTCTGCAGCTTTCGGAAATACTTCCTTATGGCTGTTCTGTGATACAGCCATACCATATACTCTTAATGGCATTATGACCTCGCGGTAAATGCTAACTTTGGAATGGCTGCATCAAAACATGTCGTGTTTGATGTCAAACATCTTGGAATACTACACCCCCCGCCAGTTCTGGTGGTGGGGGTAGCATTCTACCCTTCTAGAGGGAGAGACATGTTCACACTGGTCTAACCCGGTAGGACTTTCCTGAGCCCTGGCATCACAAAATGGATGCCTCTGCCACAGACACGGGTCTGGCCTACTGCTGCTGACCGAAACTCCGGCAGGGGAGGCCTGGACAATAGGTTTCCTGTCGAAGGGAGGTGTAACCACCTCCCCAGACAGGCAGATGTGTATTGGGGCTGGGCGGGAGCACTCTCTGGTGTTTTGAAGTCCCCGCACTGGGGGCACACTTGGTGTCCCTGTGCATAGTCCAGTTCAAACGGGTTGCAGGGTCTACCTGTCCCTGCTCTGGCATGAAACTGGACAAAGGAAATGGTTGTAACCACCCCTCTTTCCAAACCCTCCCATAGAGTATGTCCAACCCCCAAACTTAGTATAAGTTTGGGAACCCAGTCCTCGTGACTTTAGATTACCCTGGACGAAACTCTGCAACATATATCCCGGACCTTCGACGTTCTATCCTGACTAGAAGACTGAAGGAATCTCCCTTGGGGTCAAGGAGTGACTCTGCTGCTTGGAGGCACCAAAGAAGCAACTGACTGGTCTGCATCGCTGAAGCTCTCGCCCGATGCTGAAGTCTTTGCATCACCAGAGGTGGATTTCCAGACTTCCCCGAGGCTACCCTGAGTCCACAGCAAAGCTGAGGCCCGTGGCTATCGTGGGTGACGTGGAACCATGACCCCTGGACACCGTGAACTTTTGCAGCAACACTATCTTCCTGGTCCTCCTTGAAGGTGTGCTTTGGGCTCCGAGTAGCCCCAACCTTGAGCACCTCTTGCACCAAAGATTGCTGGCCTCCACTCCACAAGTGACCCGTGGGCTAGTTTCAAGTGCGACCGCTCGAGGCTCCTTCGCGATCGCTAGCCCGTTGGCTAGTAGGTCCCCACGAAGGCAACTCCTCTTCTACTTGGGCTTTACTGGTTGCTCCAGATATGCCCTGACTTACCCTCGCTGGGCGAGTCCCTCAGACCTTGCTGGTCTGCACCGCAGTCCTTTCTCTGAATTCCTGTGACTTGCCGTTGCCAAGGCTTGTTGGGTACATTCTGGTCGCCGACACCGCAGCACTCGACAGACTTTGTGGAGCAGCTAGAATCCGGCTCTTGGACTTCGTCGACGCCTCCCGGACCTCGTGGCTGAAGAGTCAAGACACTGATCAACTCACCTGAAGCACCCGACATCTGTGGGCATTGGTCCATCCTGCCCTTGGTCACTGGCTAGGTAACTTGAGCACTCTGGTCCTCTGCTTTCAGGTTCCTTCCATCCTAGATCCAGACTTGGATCTCTTCGGACACTTTTCCTCTTCACGGCAGCAGCAGTTCTTTGCAGGCTTCCATTGCAATCGACGACGCGACCCGACACCAAAAGACACCTATGCACCCGGCTTCCCTGGGTGAGGTAACTCGTGTACTCCGGTGCTCCCGTGGGTGCTAGCCCTAGAACTTCTTAAGTCCAAAAGGGTTTGGTCCTGACTCGATTCTAAGTGTCCCTAATCTTTAAAATTCCAACCTCTACATGGCCCATAGAAGCTAACGGGAACCCGCGGTTGTGTTTACACACTGCATACAGTCCCCGTGGGTCCCCTGTGTCACTACCTTGGGTGGTTCCTTGGGGTCTCAGCGATTCTACAGGCTCTAGGCCTTGTGTCTATTCCAGTCGTGGTTCTCATACCACTTTTTTGGTATATAGTTTGGTACGCCCCTAGGGCCCAAACATGTATTTGTGCTCTTACTGTTGAATACTGACTTGTAACTTAAGTACTTCAAACTCCAGCCTCATAAAGAGACTAGAGGGGTGTGTTTTATCCTAAATACCTATATTTGAAATATATACCTGGTGTGGTTGTCCTTTCATTTGGTCATTCAAGAGATTATAGACTGGTAAAACAAGCTGCTTTACATTCCTTCAAGACTTAGCCTAAAGGCTGCTCTCCATAGCTACCACCAGGATAGCTTTCAATAAAGGTTGTCTTTAACCATTCACCATAAGGGGTTGTTTGGACTGATACAAGGTGCCCACTAGAACTAGTGGACAGCATATATCAGGCCACCTTCTCATATACAACTCTGCAAGGCTAAGCCTAGTAGGCCTCCCTGTTGTAGCCTCACCCTCATTTGTGCCCCTGAGAATATTGAATGTGCTGTCAGCTGGCA
This sequence comes from Triturus cristatus, assembly GCF_964204655.1. Classification (NCBI taxonomy): domain Eukaryota; kingdom Metazoa; phylum Chordata; class Amphibia; order Caudata; family Salamandridae; genus Triturus; species Triturus cristatus. The sequence continues at coordinate 503,819,215 of NC_140585.1, forward strand.
CCTGGGCTGTTTACTTGGGCACACTGATAACTTGATTGCTTCTCAGGCTGGTAGCGACCGGACATTGGTTTAGCAAGTGTTGGATAATAACTGACTCGGCATAGTCTGAACATTGTTGCATTGATTACATCATGGGGAGAATAGAAAAAGCTCAACCCAAATTATCCTTCGATACTAGAAAGACACCTAGGCACCAGGACCCTGAAAAGAACCCGTCTGACTCGGGCTCCGAGGCAGGTGACACTACTGCAGAGACTGATTTAAAGCAGAATTTAGCTGCCATGCAACACAGCTTAAATAAAATTGATGGAAAAATCAATGTATTGTCTTATTTGTATGGACAGGATGTCAGAACGAATTGACAAGTATACAGAACGCTTAGATGCAGTGGAGCAGAGGGTAGCGGTGGCCGAGGACGCACTGGATAGCGGCACCCAGGCCCAGGCTAAAATGGGCAAACTTCTATGGAGCATCCAGGCGAACCCTGAGGGTTTGGAGGCGCGCCCCAGGCGGAACAACCTTCGCCTTGTGGGAGTTCCAGAGTCTACCAACCTAACCAATATGGAGTATTATGTTGAACAATTTCTTCCTCCATTGTATCCACCCTTCGTAAGTCTTGTATATCACCTGTCAATCCTGTAAAGTGCTCTGATACCCTCACGGGTCTGGTTTGCGCTCTATAAAACTCAGAATAAATAAATATAAATAAACAATTGCTGGCTACTCTTCTGGGCAGGGACACCTTCTCCACTATGTTCGCTGTGGAGTGTGCACACAGATCGCTGGCTCCTAGACCTGCACCAGGCGCTCCTCTGTGTCCCATTATTGCGAAATGTTTAAATTACAGGGACTGTGACTCTGCCTTTTGCAAGACAAGAGAGCTGCAAAATTTGTGACATGAAGGCATAACGATCTCTATCTATCCTGACTTTACCCAGCAGATGCAGGAGGCATGGCGTCAGTTTGCGCCAGTGAAAAACGGCTACGTGAATTACGCATGGAGTACAACATGTTGTATCCTGCAAAACTAAGAATCATAGTTGACGGTTACACGCAGATCTTTGTGGACCCTAAACAGGCCCTACAAATCCTCAAAAAACAGGATGGTGCTACTCAAAAAGCGAGATCTCCTGAGAGTAGGGATTCATCCAGGTCTGACCCGGATGAACAATGAACAATACCAATGTAAGGTACTCTGGGGTTTATGACTGCATTTGTGTAGTGGTTCACATGTTTTACCTGAATCAACGGGGCAACTGATCGCAGTAGGGTTCTTAGAAATGTTTGTGATCTGATGTGTTGATGCCCGAGCCTAGATTCCGGGTGGACAGTTTCACTGAAGTTGGACTGTGTGTAGCGTTTAGGCCATAGGAAGTTATGCAATTTTTGACAGCTAGCTATCCACTGAAATCTTTGGGCATTTTCTTAGAAGTTAAGTCATTCAGGGGTGTCACTATTGATCCATTCCCCTTGCCAAATCTCCTATAGTACCCAGTCAGGCCTAAGAAGGCTCTCCAAAACATTCCTTAGGTGGACCAGGTGATCCTCCCAGGTGGAGCTAAAGACAGCAATATCATCTAGATAAGCTGTAGGCTTCCAGACCTGTGAGAACTGCATTCACCAACCTTTGGAAAGTGGCAGGTGCATTCTTCAAACCAAAAAAGGGCATCACCACAAATTGGTAGTACCCACTGGGGGTCGAAAATGTAGTTTTTGGCTTTGCATCATCAGCTAGTCTGATCTGCCAGTAGACAGCTGTCAAGTCAAATGTGTTAAGGTACTTGGCTGAGGCCAAAGTATGGAATTGGATGGGCATCAGTCCTATTGACTGCATTGAGACCTCTGTAGTCCACACAAAATCTCATCTCTCTTTTCCCACCACTGGTGTGAGGTTTTGGTACAAGGACCACTGGACTAGCCCAAGGGCTATCTGAGGGTTCAATAACTCCCAAATCTAACATTTTCTGGACTTCTGTCCTGATACAGTCCCTGACATGGTCAGGTTGCCTATAAATCTTATTTTTAATAGGCAGACTGTCCCCAGTGTCCACTTCATGAGTGCACCAGGTAGTCTGACTTGGAGTCAGAGAAAATATGTTTCTGAACTGATTGAGCACCTGTCTGCAATCGGTTTGCTGCTGGGCAGGGAGGCTGCCTGCCAAGGCTACACCATCAACTGACCCATCATCAGGGTTCTGTGAGAGGAAGTCAGGGAGTGGGTCACTCTCTTCCTCCTGTCCCTCATCAGTAGCCATGAGCAAGCCCATGTCAGCCCTGTCTACATATGGCTTTAGCCTGTTGACACGGAGAACCCTGTGGGGACTCCTGGGAGTTCCTAGGTCTACTAAGTAAGTAACCTCTCCCTTCTGCTCAACAATAGTGTGAGGTCCACTCCATTTGTCCCGGAGAGCTGCTGGGGCCACAGGCTCCAACACCCACACTTTCTGTCCTGGCTGGTAAACAGCCTTTTGGTCATGCCAGGCTTTTTGCAGTTCCTGGCTAGCCTCAAGGTTTTTAGTTGCCTTTTTCATGTATTCAGCCATCATGGAGTGGAGACCAAGTACATAGTCCACTATGTCTTGCTTTGGGGGCTTGCGAGGTAACTCCCATCCTTCCTTCACCAAACACAATGGACCCCTGAGAGGGTGACCAAACAAACGTTCAAAGGGGCTGTAGCCAACTCCCTTTTGTGGCACCTCCCTGTATGCAAACAAAAGGCAGTGCAAGAGAATGTCCCATCTTCGCCTAAGCTTTTCTGGGAGCCCTTTAATCATGCCCTTTAAGGTTTTGTTGAACCTTTCAACTAAACCATTGCATTGTGGGTGATAGGGTGTGGTGAATTTGTAAGTCACTCCACACTCCTTCCACATTACCCTTAAGTAACCAGACATGAAGTTGGTACCTATGTCTGATACCACCTCCTTAGGAAAACCCACTCTTGAGAAAACTCCCAACAGGGCCCTTGCCACCACAGGTGCTGTAGTGGTCCTAAGGGGAATAGCTTCTGGGTACCTGGTAGCATGATCCACTACCACCACGATAAATCTGTGCCCAGATGCTGTTTGGGGATCCATGGGACCAACAATGTCAATCCCTACCATTTCAAAGGGCACCCCACCACAGGTAGTGGTATCAGGGGGGCCTTTGTAGTGCCGCCTGCTTTGCCACTGGCTTGGCAGGTTACACAGGAGCGACAAAACTCCTTTGTGTCTTCAGACATGTGGGGCCAGTGAAAGTGAGGGACAAGCCTGTCCCAAGTCTTGTTCTGGCCCAGGTGACCTGCTAAAGGGATATCATGGGCTAGGGTCAATAGGAAGCCCCTGAACTTCAGAGGTATAACCAACCTCCTGGTGGCACCGGGCTTGGGGTCTCTACTCTCTGAGTACAGGAGTCCATCATCCCATTACACCTTATGGGTACAACTAGCACTCCCAGCAGCCTCAGCAGCAGCTTGCTGTCTGGGGGGTTGAAGAGAGGGGCAGCTCTGCTGCTCCTGGCTCATCTCTGCCCTGGAAGGGCCGCCTGTCCCCAAGAACTCAACCTGATCAGGCTCAAGCTCCTCTTGGACAGTTCCTTCTTCAGGACTGTAATCATCTCCCTCCAGAGACTGGTCCTTCTTCTAAGTCAGGGGGGAAGGCTCTGCCTTAACCATTCTGCTCCTTCTCTTGGATGGCACTTGGTTCATTATTAAAGAATCCAAGGCCTGTTCAGTTTCAGACATTTTGGCCTGTGACCTGGTCACAGCAAACACATCTGCAGGTATGCCCAGCATTTCTGCATGAGTCCTGAGCTCTACTTCTGCCCAAGCTGAAGTCTCTAGATTATTGCCAAGCAAGCATTTGACTGGTAGGTCTGCACTCACCGCAACCTTCTTAATGCCAGTTATCTCTCCCCAGGAGAAGTTAACAACTGCCAGAGGATGGTCTGTTCTGACATTACTAGCATTGGTCACTTGGTACATTTTACCAAGTATAATCTGCCCAGGTTCCACAAGAACTTTTGACACCATAGTAACACTTTCTCCTGTGTCCCTGAATGCCAACGCCTGTACTCCATTGATTAATGGCTGTTGCCTGTACTTGCCCAAGTTACTGGGACTCACAGAGGGGGTCATATCCATGTCCCCAACACAGACAAGAACAGCCTGAGTGGTTTCTCTGACTAAGCCAGAGCCCAACTCAGTACCCAAGGTCAACCCTACTAAACCCTTGGCCTGTGTATTCCCACCACCAATTGTAACTGCACTAGGGGGAGCAGGTGCCTTAGGCTGGAGGCTGGAGTATTCTCTTTGGACTTGGTGCAATCACTGGTCCAGAGTCTTTTGCTTACAGACTTTGCACCATGGTTTCTTTTGGCCTTTCCCTTTGTTGGACTGGGATTCCCCACCTGAAGAAGATTTTTGGGGCCCTTGTGAAGACTTCTGGTCTTTACCCTTGTCCCCACCCTTGTCAGAGTTCTTAGAATATTGCTTCTTTGGGTCACCACCTTGGTTCTGTACCTTCTGCCTCACCCTGGTTCTGACCCATTTGTCTGCCTTTCCCAATTCTTGGGGAGAGGTCAGATCAGAGTCTACCAGGTACTGGTACAACAGCTGATTTTGACAGTTACTAAGAATCTGCTCCCTCATTATCAGATTGTACAATACTATGAAGTCACACACTTTACTGCCCAATATCCAACCTTCCAGAGCCTTAGCAGCACACTCAACAAAGTCCACCCAGTCTTGATTTTGTGCCTTTTGGGTATCCCTGAACTTTAACCTGTATTGTTCAGTGGTTAGGCCAAACCCATCTGTCAGTGCACTTTTCAAGACCTGGTAATCATCAGCATCCTCTTCTCTTACAGTGAGGAGCTTGTCTCTACCTTTGTCTGCAAAGGAGAGCCATAAGATTGCTGCCTACTGCCCTTGGGGGATCCTTTGTACTTTACAGGCCCTCTCCAAGGCAGTTATCCATTTGTGGATGTCATCCCCACTCTGGTAGGGAGGGACAATCTTACTTAGGTTTCTATGGTCATAAGACCTCTCCCTATCTCTAGGGAAATTGCTGCCACCAAGGGACTCTAGTACCTCCTTTTTGCTAGCTCTGAAGAGCTCTAGGGCTTCCCTATCTAGGGCCATCTGCTGCTTTCGGAGGTTAAACTTATCTTGCTCATACTTCAGCAGTCTCTCTCTCCTCTCCTGGGAGGTTTCCCTCCCTCTGTGAGAAGACATAGAGGTCCCTACAGATGAGGTAGACTGGACAGACTCCCTTGAGAGAGATCTATCCCTTCTAACCCTATTTCCAACTCTTCCTGGAGGGACAAAGAGGGGAGCATTGTTCTCATCCTCATCATCTTCATCCAGTTGAGCTGTGGTCATTGTCATCAGTCTGGTCAGCAGCAGAGATTGGGCCAGGGGGAGTTCTACCCCCAAATCCACCCTCAACTGCTGCCCCACCCACTCTGCCTACCCCTTCAGGCCCACTAGGCCCTGAGCGATCATCCAGCCTGAGTATCTGTAAAAGATGCTAGGAGGTTGGGTGTTTGCCTGTCTTCAGCTTCCTAATGGAACATAAGGCCCTACGCTCTGCATAGGTGAGATCCTCATCTTTATAGGGGAGAAGCCCACTGGCTTCTGGCAGGGACCCACTGGTTCCTGGCTGATTAGACATTACTAGTGTGGTGTGGTGTATTGCACTACCTACACTAGTGTAGCCTACTAAAATTCTCTTGAGTTGTAGAAAGGGCGTGCTAAGCCCTTGACGCACAACTCTAAGTTCAGTAGAACTTACTGTATACTAAACTTGATGTTATATGTACCTAAGGTACCTTTAGTGGTTTTCAGTTGATCAATTCAATTGAGATTATCTGGTAAAACAATAGCAAGCTGGAATCCCACACGCTGCACACCAATGTGAGAAGTTGGCCTGATATATGCTGTCCACTAGTTATAGTGGGCACCCTGTATCAGTCCAAACAACCCCTTATGGTGATAGGTTAAAGACAACCTTTATTGAAAGCTATCCTAGTGGTAGCTATGGAGAGCAGCCTTCAGGCTAAGTCTTGAAGGAATGTAAAGCAGCTTGTTTTACCAGTCTATAATCTCTTGAATGACCAAATGAAAGGACAACCACACCAGGTAAATATTTAAAATATATGTATTTAGGCTAAAACACACCCCTCTAGTCTCTTTATGAGGCTGGAGTTCGAAGTACTTAAGTTACAAGTCAGTATTCAACAGTAAAAGCACAAATACACGTTTGGGCCCTAGGGGCGTACCAAACCATATACCAATAAAGTGGTATAAGAACCACGACTAAACTAGACACAAGGCCTAGAGCCTGAAGAAGTGCTTGGACCACCAGGAACCACTCAAGGTAGTGACACAGGGGACCCACGGGGGACGCGTGCAGTGTGAGAACACAGCCGCGAATCGCCGTTTACTTCTATGGGGAAAGACGTGGTTGGAAATTAAGAGTTTAAGGACACTTAGAGGATGACTACGAGAAACCCTTTTGGACTTAGAGGTGTCTAGGGCCAACACCCATGGGAGCACCGGAGTACTTGAGTTACCTCACCCAGGGAAGCCAGGTGCATAGGTATCAAATGGTGTCGGGTCGCGTCGCTGATTTCAATGGAAGCTGGCAAAGAAGTGCTGCTGCCGTGAAGAGGAGAAGTGTCCGAAGAGATCCAAGTCTAGATCAAGGATTGAAGGAACCTGAAAGCAGAAAGGACAGAGTCTGGGTCACTTACCAGTGACCAGGGGCACGATAGTCCAATGCCCACAGATGTCGGGTGCTTCAGGTGAGTTGACAGGTGTCTTGACTCTTCAGCCACGAGGTCCAGGAGGCACCAACGTCAACCATGAGCTGGATTCGAGCTGTCCCACAAAGTCTGTCGAGTGCTGCGGTATCAGTGACCAGATTGGACCCAACAAGCCTTGGCAACGGCAAGTCACATGGAAATAGAAAAAGGACGTTGGTGCAGACAAGCAAGGTCTGGGGGACTCACCCAGCAAGGGTAAGTCGGGGCACTTCTGGAGCAACCAGGAAAGCCCAATCAGAAGAGGAGCCACCTTCGTGGCGACCCACTAGCCAACGGGCTAGCGATCGCGAAGGAGCCTCGAGCGGTCGCACTTGAAACTGGCCAACGTGTCACTCGTGGAGTGGAGGCCAGGCATCTTTGGTGCAGGAGGTGCTCAAGGCTGGGGCTACTCAAAGCTCAAAGCACAACTTCGAGGAAGACCAGGAAGATGATGGATCAGCAAAAGATCATGGTGTCCAGGGGTCACGGTTCCACATCACCCAAGATAGCCACGGGCCTCAGCTTTGGTGTGGACTCAGGGTAGCCTCGGCGAAGTCTGGAAATCTATCTCTAATGATTCAAAGCTCATGGGATATTATATGTATACAGGAAACCCATATTCCGATAGGAGAGATCAATAAGTTAATAATTCCGAGTTTTAATCTATTGGTCACAACTACACAAACCTCTAAAACTAGGGGGGTCACTATTTTTGCGAGAACAAGACTCGGTACTCCAATACGCAAAAAAGCTGACATTCACGGTAGATGGGCCATTGTCCAACTTAACATAGGAATCATCATATGCTCTATTTATGGTCCTAATCTTGATGACCCTACATTATTCATCGAGCTAGAATTAGAATTAGCATCATGGACAGGCTCCCTAATTTTATGCGGTGACTTTAACCTAACAATGGGCCAACTACAATATAATCAAAACCAACATACTTATATGGGTCGAAAACCAAGAGTGTTCAGGGCAGTACAAAACTTGACTCTTAGCCATAATCTACGAGACATATGGTCTCTAAAGAATAGAACGGATCCTGGATATACATACTTTTCGTATCCCCATAGAAAATATGTACGCATAGATTACATATACGCGACCATCGATATTGCTTTAAATGCTTTTATTGTTATAGCCCCAAAGACAATATCGGATCACAATGCACTTTGTTTAATATGTGAGGTCCCCAGCTATAAAAGGGTCTGTCCACAATGGACATTTGATCGCAAACTTCTTGTTAATCAAGAATACATCACTCATATCAGGCAATGGTCTTAAGAATTCTTCGATATTAATCAATATAGTGCCTCTCGGCTGAATGTCTGGGACTGCTTCAAGGCCGCATTAAGGGGTGAGACCGCTACTTTTGTCGCTAGTCGCAAAAAAGAGCGGGAAAAAATACATGTTCAACTGACAAATAGACTTATAGAACTAGAACATTTACACGCTAACCAGTTACATTTTGGGATTCAGGCCGAGGACACTCTTAGTAAGATCTTAGTGCTTAAAGCCGAGATTAATAACGATCTAACGCGTAAAGCTGCCGAAACCCTCCAAGCGAATCGGAATAAAATCTATGAGACCGGAGAGAACGTAGGGAGATATCTTGCCCTTAGAACTACTCGGCAATCACAGTCTCGCAACTTTATCCAGAGCATCCAATATGGTGGGCGGGAATATACCACTCAAGAGGATATAGCTACATGTTTCCATGATTACTATCAAAAATTATATCAAAATGAAGATCAGCGGTCAGCAGCTGATACTAAAGAGTTCCTAGAGAACTGGCTTGGAGAGACTAATCTGGCTAACAGCATAGATGATGATACAAAAAAAGAGCTCGATAAAGAAATATCCAGAACAGAAGTAGAACTCGCCTTATCCGAATTAGCAGCAGGAAAAGCGGCGGGACCAGATAAAATACCCATCGATCTTTATAAAATACTGGGTAACTTAATTATCCCATTCCTGCATGATCTTTTCCTTGGGATACAATGGCATGGTAAACCCCCCCAATCCTGGAAGCAAACGAACATAGCCATCTTCAGGAAAAAAGATAAACCTTCAGAATTAACAACATCATACCGGCCAATATCCCTGATTAACTCAGACTCAAAAACATATGCTAAAATTTTTGCCAATCGTTTGAGCAAGATCGTCGAACATCTGGTCTCTCCCTGGCAACATGGTTTCGTACCTGGCAAGAGTACCACAGATCATACACGCAGAGTGATCTCCATCTTTGACATCATGGGAGTAGGGGGGGGCCAGATGTCGTTGATCTTGCTGGACGCCGAGAAAGCCTTTGACCGGGTCTCTTGGCAGTTTCTCTGGGAAATATTAGCCATCAACAACATTGGTCCGGTCTTCATAGAATCTATAAAAGCCCTCTATGCTGACCCCGAGGCAAAAGTAATGACTGGCGGGTGTGAGTCTGAAACTATCAATATCCAAAGAGGTACACGACAAGGCTGCCCGTGCTCTCCATTATTATTCGCACTATATATTAACCCTCTAATTCTCAAATTAATAATATCACCAGTGATCAAACCTATTGAAGTTGGCATTTATAGCACTAAAGTTCTTGCTTACGCCGATGACGTGGCAGTTGTAACAACTAATCCCACAGAGGCCATAATTGATATTGAAGAAACCAGCCGATCTTTTGGTCTATACTCTGGGTACTCACTGAATCAAGACAAAACAATGGTTTTATGCACTGTAAATACACCCTTCATAAGCCAATATAGAGTTAATAAAGCAAAATACCTTGGAGTGAACATCTCGCCAAAAATTAGCGAAATTAATGAAATAAACTATGACCCTCTAATTAAAAAAATAAAAGCAGATTTACTCAGAGTAAATAACCTTCATCTCTCCATAATTGGTAGAGGAAATTATGTTAAAATGGTGGTGTTCCCAAAGATCCTCTATTTATTTCGAGCTATTCCCCTTCTTGCTAGCAATGACACAATCAAAACACTAGACCGTACAATATCATCCTTTATCTGGAGCTACGGGAAGATAAGGAGAGCCCTAGCCAAGTTAACATTACCATCTTCTAGAGGTGGCTTAGCAATCCCAAATCTAACATACTATCTATGGGCAGCCTTTCTACAACAAATGATGGTTCTGCTCACACCCGGTCCCAACAATAACAATGATCATGGTCAACACATACCATCAATCTATGAGCTAATATTGGGCAGCAAAGCAAGAGGCCTGCTACTGAGACAAGTAGAACCTTCTTACTTTAAAAAAATTAAATTTAAGACCTTTATAGATGCCCGTAAAACCCGGAATAGAATTATTAAAACACTGTCAATTTCAAAATATACCAAATATACACCGTTATGGTATAGTGCAGTCATACCACACTACCTCAATGATAATATAACCAGGCGGTGGGCGAAGCTAGGTATCATAACCGTTGGTGATTTTCTGGATAGGGAGGGCAAAATAACATTTGACGAACTATACGTCAAATATCAAATCCATTCCACAGACTATCTAAAATGTATTCAAATTTACACAAGCCTTAGACAAATTAAATCAGACATAGAATTAAAACCCATACCACTCCTAGACCTTATAGGAAAACATTCTACCAGAATAAGTAATTTATATGACATCTTTATCAGAAATCACCCCGATGACCTTGAATATACAGAAACTAGCTGGGCTTATAAATTGAATAATGTTAATGTTGATATAGACATGATTCTACATCTATCCTCTAAAGTCCTACTTGCCTCCATTTTAAAGGCCCAAATCTATAAAACTATATTCAACTTATATTACACACCCTTCAAACTGTTCTCTTGGGGTAAGATAGCACATGATAAGTGTCCCAGATGTACTCTGGGATCTGCTAATCTTATACATATGTTTTCGGATTGCCCTAAACTAGAACAGCTTAAAAATGCCATCACGAAGTATTGGGCCGAAATTTTCGGACACGAAATAAAAACATCAACCACTCTGTTTTTGCTAGGATATGATGACTCCCTTGGCCTCACCAACCTAGAAATTCCTGCTATTTATATAGGTACTGCGGTCTATAGAATAACTTTAGCAGCAAGATGGAAAGATCCCGAAGCACCAACTTTCCAAGGATGGCTAAATAGACTATTAGCAATATACAAACAAGAAATAGCTATTTATGGAACTAGAGGGAATAAATCCCGGTTATATGGGGAACAAGTTTGGACACCAATAGCTAATTGGTATGAGCAGCTGAGGGACTAATTAGATCCTCTTGTTAACATATGTATATATAAAGGATTTCTTCAGTTTAACTGCTCTATTGTACTCGAAGAGAATTTCGCTCACTCAATGCCATTTTTCAAAATGGCTTATTTTGTTGTTTTTTTTTTTTCCAAGAAATGAAATCGGATTGTAATTTATGCTGACCTTATTACTGGATTGTTTAGAACTTGTTGTCTGTTTTGCCACCTCAAAGCTATGAATATCGCTTTTTTTTTTCCCCTTTTGTACAATGCTATACTGCTCTTTTGTATTTCTCGAATCTGCTCAATAAAAAAAAAAAAAAAAAAAAAAAAAGGAAATCTATCTCTGGTGATGCAAAGACTTTGGCGTCTAGCGGGAGCTTTAGAGTTGCAGACCCGACAGTTGCTTCTTTGGTGCCTGCCAAGCAAGGGAGTCACTCCTTGACCCCAGTGGAGATTTCTTCAGTCTTCTAGTTGAAATAGGACATCAAAGGTCCAGGATATATGTTGCAGAGTTTCCAGGGTAATCTAAAGTCTCAAGGACTTGGATCCCATACTGATACAAAGTTTGGGGGTTGGACATACTCTAGGGACCCACCTATGGGAGGGTTTGGAAAGAGGGGTGGTTACACCCATTTCCCTTGTCCTGTTTCACGCCAGAGCAGAGGCAGGAAGCCCCTGCAACCGGTTTGAACTGGACTATGCACAGGCACACCAAGTGTGCCCCCAGTGCAGGACTTCAAAGCACTAGAGAGTGCTCCCGCCCAGTCCCAATACACATCTGCCTGTCTGGGGAGGTGGTTCCACCTCCCTGGGACAGGAAACCTATTGTCCAGGCCTTCCCTGCCAGAGTTTCGGTCAGCAGCAGGAGGCCAGACCCGTGTCTTTGGCAGTGGCATCCATTTTGTGATGCCAGGGCTGTAGAAAGTCTTTATCAGGTAGACTAGTGTGAACATGTCTCTCCCTCTAGAAGGGTGGAATGTTACCCCCACTGCCAGAACTGGCAGAGGGTAGTATTCCAAAGCGTTTGACACCAAACACTACATGTTTCCGTGCAGCCAGTCCAAAGTTAGCATTTACCGCGAGGTTATAATGTACTTAAGAGTATATGGTCAGGCTGCACCACAAACAGCATTAGAGGAGGTACTCCGAACGCTGCAGAGGGGCTCTGCTCATGCAGGGGCACCCTCTCACATAAAAACCAAGCACTGTACCTTGAGGATTGTTAAGGCCTGCCATAGGAGTGACTTATAGGTTCTATATGTGTGTGCAATGGTAGTGATATAGGTAGCCTATACCACAGTAAGGGGTGCAAGCATCACCTTACCCAGGCTGCAGTAGCAGACCTGTGGTGTCATTGTGGAGTGCTTCCCAGGGGCGGCATAATACATTCTTCAGCCCCTGGTAAGCCTCTGAGGTACCTATGCCCTAGGTACATAGTATACCATATACTAGGGGCTTATAAGGCACTCCAGAATCCAATTAGAAATGTACCTATTGTACATGGAAACCATTTTAGAGAGGAAGCAGCTAGGCTGGGGTCCTGATTAGCAGGGCCACAGCCAGACTAAGGTCGAAAAACAGTGAAACACCAGCAAAAAGTGGGGGTGCCCATGTGAAGCAGATCCTACTCTCCTACAGTAACTCTTCACTATGATGAGCCTTGTTCCTGTATTCGGTCCACGCTCCATCTCTGTCGGCCTGAACTTGTGACTTTCCCCTGGTCCAGCGCACCAAGATAGAGTGGTGCTTTGCGCTACCTGGCACAATTTTCACATAGCATTTTATGAACTCATATCTCCAGTTCTACTGATTGGATTTTTGTAGTCTTGGTGTCATTGTATTTGTTAAATTGTATTCTATTCATCTAAATTGGTCTGGGTTTGATTTTCTTGTGCTGTGTTTCCACTTTTTTACAGTTTGAGTGTCAATACTTTACGCATTGTCTCTAAGTTAAGGCTCACTGCTTTTGTGCCAAGATACCAGAGGATTAAGCAGAGGTTAATTTAGTGACTTTTGTGGTTCGCCCTGACAAGGATTGTGTTTACTATTTGAGTGGGGCTTCCACCCCTCTCAACTAATAACCCAATTTCTTACAATATTTTACTGCAGCAAACCTTTTGACATTATAAAACCTTGCTCACCTATTTTACAAATTAGGACCAACTGCAGGTAATGGGAGGAATATAGATATGCTGTCAGTTATAAGCAGGTGGAAAGTCATAGTTCTCGAGTTGTCCAATACCAGAGATGAGTAATTGATACAGTTGTGATTTTTATTGCATTCTGGTACCTGTAGTCCTACATTTATGACAAAACTACAAGCATTGTATTGCAAAGAAAATGAAATAGGAGTGATTGAATTACTCAGACCCATCTCCCTCCTCCCCTTCCCAGCCAAGGTCATCGAGATGGCCATCAACGCCAAAGTCTCCAAGTTCATTGAAGAGAACCGCATCCTGGACATCTCCCAATCCGGCTTCCGAAGCAGCCACAGCCCTGAGACTGCACTCCTTGCCTCCACCAACGACATCTGCCTCCTATTCAATGGGATGAAACCACAGCCCTCATCCTACTGGACCTCTCAGCCGCCTTCAACACCATCTCCCACTGCACCATAATCATGAGACTCCATGATGCTGCCATCCGCAACAAGTCACTGGACTGGATCCACTTCTTCCTTACCGGCCAAACATAGCGAGTCAGAACCTACAAAGATCAGCTGCGGATTGCCCCAGGGCTCCTCCCTGAGCCCCACCCTCTTCAACGTCTACATGGCCCCCCTCGCAGCCCTCATCAACAGCCACGGACTCAACATTGTCTCCTAGGCCGACAACACCCAGCTGATATTCTCCCTCACCGACAAACCCACAGCCGCCAGAATCAACTTTCACATCAGAATGAAGGCTGTTGCTACCTGGATGAAAGATAGCTGCCTCAAGCTCAACTCGGACTATACCGAAGTACCCATCCTAGGACCCACTTCCTCAGCCTGGGACAACTCCTTGTGGAATGCCGCACTAGAAACCCATCCCACCCCTACAGACCACGCACGTAACCTCGGCATCATACTGGACTCCTCACTCTCAATGAACCGCCAATTCAACGCAGTGTCCTCATCCTGCTTCCACACGCTCCTCCTGCTTCGAAAAAGACATTCAAATGGATCCCCACAGAATCCAGAAAGACGGTCACCCACGCACTCGTCACCAGCAAACACGACTGTGGCAACACACTCTATGCCGGCGTCATGCAGAATCAGCTCAGGAAACCAAAGAACGTCCAAATCACCGCAGCCAGACTGATCCTCGACATCCTCCACCGCAGCCATATAACACAAAACCTCCAACAGCTCCCAGGCTCCCAATAAACAAGAGAATCACTTTTAAGCTCCTCACACATGCCTACAAAGCTCTCCACGACGCAGGACCGGCATATCGGAACTACCGCCTCGCATTCCACACAGCCGCCAGACAACTCCGCTCTGCCCAACTCACCCTGGCCTCCCTCCCATGGACCCACAAGACCAGAAGTGGAGGAAGATCCCTCTCCTACCTCACAGCCAAGACCTGTAACACCCTGCCCCTCCACCTCAGGCAATCTGTGTCGTTGACCCAACACAGGAAGGACCTCAAGACCTGGCTCTTTGACTGAACCTCCACACCCAGACTGATCAGCAGCCCCCCACTAGCACCTTGAGACACTAATGGGCCAGTAGTCACTTTACAAACCCCTGATTGATTGATTGATTCTCATGTAGAATGTTAAACTTGAGATGTCTGAACATACGTTGCATTGCCACTTTGCACTTGAATACATATCCTTGCATTGTGCACATTACAATTTGATTTGTTTCAAGGCATGCTTATAGTTTTGATGGATCCGTGGTACTATATAAAAAATTGGGTTTTTCATTGAGTGGGTTTGAAAACACTTCTGAAGCAACAACCACAATCCTTGTCAAGGTGAACCACAAAAGTCACTAAATTAAACTGTGCTTAAAACTCTGGTAGCTTGGCACAACAATCAGTCAGACTTAACTGAGAGGCACCCTGTTAAGTATTTATGCAGTACACAAACATGGATAAAGTGAAAACATAACATAAGAAAAATCCCACACCAATTTATTAAAATAGAGTAAAATGTAATAAATAATTTGACACCAAATGGCAAACATCCAATCAGTAGAACCAAAGGTATGGATTTGTAAAGTATTCAGTGAAAATAGCACCTAAAACATAAAAGTACCAACCGCAGGCATCTAGTTGTGCTAGACCAGGGAAAAGTTGAAAGGTATTGCCAAGAATATACCACGTTCATCGCGGTGTTTACACCGCGATGCCTTTACAACGCAGGCATTACAAAGCAAGTCGTTACAATGACTTGCGCTGGAGGGCGCTGGACTTAGGAATAGTATGATTTACTATTCCAACTCCAGTCTACATACAGTAGGGAAGGTGTTGGAACAGTAAATCATACTATTCTTTAGGTTAGAGTGCCATCCACCGCAAGTCATTGTAATGACTTGCGTTGTAATACCCACGTTTTAAAGGTATTGCGGTGTAAACACCACGATGTAAACGATGTTTCCCTATTGCCAACCGCAATGCAGCGTAGTTCAGACACAAGAAGTGGATTGAGCCTGGTCTTGGCTTACCTTCAGGCTTAGAAGAAATTTTAAAGAAAAATGTCTGAGAAGGCAAAGTTCAGGTGGGTAAAGCAGACAGAGGTATCCGAGGAGGCACTGTCGCCAAGGCGTTGCTGGACAAAATCACTGAGAAGTTTTCTACGTGAAGACTTTGCCACTTTTTTGAAGTCGAAAATTTCCAACGAAGATTACAGGCTTCAGCTCACGAGGGCTCCATGAGGCCAGATACCCTTGCAAAGAGGTGCTTCAAGGTTTACTGCTGTGGCGAAGGACGTAGCAGGAGTGACCGCAAAGTTAGGTCTACCGGTGATGCACCTTGGGATGATCGGCGGGCAGGTAGGTCCCGTTCTTCTTTCAGTTCTCATGGCAGATTTTGGCTGAAAATCTTTTAAGTCCAAACATCTGTTTTGGGGCTGTTTGGGCACCTTAAGCACCACTTCCAAGGTCCAGGACAGGACTCCACTTGGAGGGTAGGACTCACTTCAGGCAGGGTCCAAGTGTAGGTTTCAAAATGTTGGAGTTTGTTATGTCCCTGTAGCTCAGAACAGAAGTACAGAAAACTAGCCCTTGTAGTTGCTCTGGTAGTTCTGGGTTCAAGCAGTAAGAAAGGACTCAAGCAGCGGGTCAGTCTTCTGAAGGTACAAGGCAGGCTTCAAGCAGGGCAGTCCTCTGGCAGAAGCAGGACAGTCCTCAGAAGAACAAGACAGGCCTCATGCAGCAGAGCAGTCCTCTGAAGTATAAAGCAGGCCTTCTAAGTGTTCTCTGCAGGTCCAACAGTGTACTGGAAAGTCAGTCTGGGGGTCTTATTTTATACCTGATACTAGCTTTAATGTTGAAGAAACATCTAGGGGTCTATTAGTATGGTGGACGGAGGCACCAAACAAGTGCTGGCGGTAGCGGAAAATGCTTTTATCTGCACGCCAGCAGCGGTTCTCACGTCCGCCATATTAGTATGGCCAAACATAGCCCATTTCCCATCTACCGTGGTGCGACACGAACCGCCATCAAGGTGCGCCCGCCACCGCGGCGGTGGGAACCAATGGAGACGTTCCGACCGCCGTACAAATCAGAATGCCCCAAACAGCCAGTCGCACCGCAGCGGAGAAACCGCCCAACCAGAGAAGGCGGAAGCACGACAGCGGAGCGCGAAACCTGAGTCCCGGTCCCTTCCACCCAGTCCCGACCACAATGGACCCAGCTCTACATGTCTTTCCAGCACTGGACCTGATACATTACCAGCAACTCATGGACCGTCACGGATGACGCTGCAGGTACACAATAACACAATCCTGCACACAACCACAACATACAACTCATGGGCTGACATAGGGTTCCTGTCCACACCAGACAACCTGGTGGGGACAGGAACACATCCACAAGTGTACCCACACATGTCCTACCTGTCACTAAATCACCCCTCCGCCTCCAGGTCACCCATCTACCGCGATCATGAAGTTATGTCCCGGTCACGTCACCGCAGCGGTGGAGACGCGGCAAAACATGCGCACAATGCAGAAGGCAGGGCCAGCGCCAGGCATGGGCAGTGCACAAAGATCATAGGGCCACACCTCCAACCTCCACACACTGCCCCCCCAAAATGAAGGGACATGCCATGTGCACCTCCTGTGTTCCCCCATGCACAATAACCAGTCAGGTGAACCCACACCCTGCACCACACACCAAACAACTAGGGAGACATCCACAGCAGGAGTGGCTGCAGAGGAACACACAGCACAGACGCACAGGCCCAGGGCAACCCACACACCACCACAACACCACACATATAGCAAGAAAACTGATTACAAGCACAAAATGAACACACACAGATAATAAACAATCACTCCACTGGACACACAGCCTGCCAAGTCACACAGACATACCCCACACTGACACACAGCCACATACACAGACCACATGCCAGCAGCAATAGAGCACAACCTATAGGAAAGCTAAAGTGAGGTGCACACAAATAGAAGGCAAAGGAGATAACCACAGAGAAGGAACATATAACAACACCCTCAGCCCATCAAATCACACATGGCTGGCACAGTGAGTGAGGTCAAACCACAGTCACCTCCGTGCAACAACTCAGTAAGACAGCAAGGCAACCCATGTATAGGCACAGTGATGAAAGGAAGGCCATGTAGTCAATCTGTGAACAGCCACACATGTATACAACTACCTCACAGGAGTACGCCAGCAGCACAACACACAGGGCCCATTGACACACTCCATGACTGTCAAACACAAGTAGGAATCTTCACACATAGTCCCCTCATCACACCTGCAGCACACAACACCAGTATCAGACACACAGAAGGGTGTCAATAATGTGCAGTCAATACACTGACAAACAATCACCCTCCCGAGGGTATCCACAAACATCACACACACACAGGGGTGCCAGAACCAATGTCTGCACAAAAACAACTGCCAAACACATAACTCAACAAAAACACACACAGAACCACAACAAGACCAGACATGACTTGTGCATCCAAACTGTGGAAAGGCAATGGGAGCACAGACAGAACAGGAGTGCACAGCCTCATCAGTCAGGAAGAATGCACAGACAACAGAGACAAGAAGTGCACCATCACAAAACAAAAATGGAACAAAGTGGGAGAAATGGGCCTACAATTACACACCACCCATCAAGTCAACATGATGTCACAGTGTACCACATGCCAGCACATGCACAAGAATGACAAGAGACAGCTCAAATATGAGAGGAGAAAACACGAAGGACGCATCTAACACAAGCACAGGAACTAGAATAGACCTAAGTTCATGTGACAGACACACAAGTAAGGCATACCTCACTGGCAACACACATCTGAATGAAACACACAACACCAACAAAACACACACACAGACATGCAAATAGAACACCACACACAGAGCATCTGTCAGCTCCAAGAGACAACGCAGCCCAGCCACTGCACACAGCCACATCAAACACACAACAGATGCACATGCCAATAAATCACATAGCAAATACAGCACGACATCAGGGGATGCACACCAGGCAAAGAGAGGGCTACATACACTCACAGCACTGCATGCACGACAAGCAGTGTGTGCACATAAAACATACCAGTCCCACACATATATGAGTGACAAACCATGAACACCCACAAGTACAATCAAAACAGCACACTGACAACATCACACTCTAGAAGTCAAGCAGTACCTCAGCAAACACACATGCACCTAACCCAACACCCACAGATGCACAAGTCTGGGACACCAAAGTGGAAACAACCTTTCCAGAGAACTGTGCAGCACAAACATTT
Organism: Triturus cristatus; assembly: GCF_964204655.1. NCBI lineage: Eukaryota > Metazoa > Chordata > Amphibia > Caudata > Salamandridae > Triturus > Triturus cristatus. The sequence goes on from NC_140585.1 coordinate 503,838,183, forward strand.
GAACTGCTTATGAGCAACCATGACTGCTGAACAGTACAAGAAAATCAAATATAACCAATTGGGAAAATGTCATGAGTGGCACATTCCTCCTGTGCAAAGATCTGCACCACAGAGCACAGTGTCACTAATGAAGTGATGGGGAAGCGCACACACAGGCAACACAAGACAGCTGAAATGAAAGTGAAGTGGTGTGTACCTCAGTAGTGGACATGGCAGGAGTGTACCATACACAAATAGATGGAGTGCAGACTCACAATGGGGGGCCATCTGAAGCACAGATAGGGGATGGTATGACACTACACACCACATGCCATACTGGAGGCAATAAAGCCCCATGTGACAGCAATGCATGAGAAAATCACACCCACAATGTCAGTGTGGTTGAGCAGGTATGCACGGTCACCACAAACAGTATCAAGACACATGGATGATCAACAAAACACAACACTGACTTGCCAGTCACATACTCTGCATACTCACAATTGCCAAAAACAACAAGTAGGAGTCAGCCAGAACTGCAAGGACACACCAACACACCGCACAGTGCACAACATACAACACACACATGTGTACACAATCACAAGCACAGGGCTGAACAATCACACAAACAGGCACTCCACTCCTGGGTGACACGTGTGTAGTTGATATTGCAGGGGCACACACACATCAACCCTCCCGACAAATTCACCCCCTTCACACTGCACACTTCTTGACTACCCAAGTGCAGCCATCAAAAGCAAGCCAAGTGACTAGGATGACTGACCATCACAAGATGACTATACACCTACACTGCTGGGCACACATAAAGTAAGAACACAAATACATGATGACCCTGGCCAGCCTGCCGGCAATCCTGTGGATAGAATCCCACTATGTGCTGCCAGTGCCCCCAAACCTGACATATGTACAATATAGCTAACAGGAACAAAGAATGACAATGATAACGGTATTTCATCTAAGACCACCATCATTGCACCCACAGGTACCAGACTCAGGAAGAACTGAAGTCCCTGTCACCCCTGTAAAAACAAGAAAAAGTGAGACGAGCCATTGGCATAGTTGAAGTGGCATACAGAGCACAGTAAACCATATACACACAGAAAAACCTTTATTCAGTAAAGACACTGACAAAACAGACAACAGGAGCAACTGTCTTTATTCACATATTGCACAGATAGGCACCAATATTAGACACGAGCAAGGCCAGAGGCCAGCACAAAGTGAAGAGTATGTCCATGAGAAGCAGCACAGGGAAGGGGAAAACAGCAAGGCCAGTAGCAAGGCCAAGGTGCAGAATAAGTACACGAGAAGCTGCACAGGGAATAGTTTAACACAGCAAGGAGCACCAAGGCCAGTGGCCAGTTCAAAGTGCAGAGTATGTCCATGAGAAGCTGCACAGGGAATAGTTTAACACAGCAAGGAGCAACAAGGCCAGTGGCCAGTTCAAAGTGCAGAGTATGTCCATGAGAACCTGCACAGGGAATAGTTTAACACAGCAAGGAGCAACAAGGCCAGTGGCCAATAGAGAGTGCAGAGTATGTCCATGAGAAGCTGCCCAGGGAATAGTTTAACACAGCAAGGAGCTACAAGGCCAGTGGCCATGCCAAGGTGCAGAGTATGTCCATGTGAAGCTGCCTAGGGAATAGTTTAACACAGCAAGGAGCTACAAGGCCAGTGGCCATGCCAAGGTGCAGAGAATGTCCATGTGAAGCTGCCCAGGGAATAGTTTAACACAGCAAGGAGTAACAAGGCCAGTGGCCAGTTCAAAGTGCAGAGTATGTCCATGAGAAGCTGCACAGGGAATAGTTTAACACAGCAAGGAGCAACAAGTCCAGTGGCCAATAGAAAGTGCAGAGTATGTCCATGAGAAGCTGCAAAGGGAATTATTTAACACAGCAAGGAGCAACAAGGCCAGTGGCAAATACAAAGTGCAGAGTATGTCCATGAGAAGCTGCACAGGGAATAGTTTAACACAGCAAGGAGCAACAAGGCCAGTGGCCAGGCCAAGGTGCAGAATAAGTACATGAGAAGCTGCACAGGGAATATTTTAACACGGCAAGGAGCAACAAGGCCAGTGGCCAGTTCAAAGTGCAGAGTATGTCCATGAGAGGCTGCACAGGAAATAGTTTAACACAGCCAGGAGCAACAAGGCCAGTGGCCAAAACAAAGTGCAGAGTATGTCCATGAGACGCTGCACAGGGAATAGTTTAACACAGCAAGGAGCAACAAGGCCTGGGGCCAATACAAAGTGCAGAGTATGTCCATGAGAAGCTGCACAGGGAATGATTTAACACAGCAAGGAGAAACAAGGCCAGTGGCCAATACAAAGTGCAGAGAATGTCCTCGAAAAGCTGCACAGGGAACAGTTTAACACAGCAAGGAGCAACAAGGCCAGTGTCCAATACAAAGTGCAGAGTATGTCCTTTGAAGCTGCACAGGGAATGATTTAACACAGCAAGGAGCAACAAGGCCAGTGGCCAATACAAAGTGCAGAAAATGTCCATGAGAATCTGCACAGGGAATAGTTTAACACAGCAAGGAGCAACAAGGCCAGTGACCAGGCCAAGGCGCAGAGTAAGTACACAAGAAGCTGCACAGGGAATAGTTTAACACAGCGAGGAGCAACAAGGCCAGTGGCCAGGCCAAGGTGCAGAGTATGTCCATGAGAAGCTGCACAGGGAATAGTTTAACACAGCAAGGAGCAACAAGGCCAGTGGCCAGGCCAAGGTGCAGAGAATGTCCATGAGAAGCTGCACTGGAAATGGTTTAACACAGCAAGGAGCAACAAGGCCAGTGGCTAATACAAAGTGCAGTACAAAGTGCAGAGTATATCCATGAGAAGCTGCACAGGGAATAGTTTAACACAGCAAGGAGCAACAAGGCCAGTGGCCAGGCCAAGGAGCAGAGTATGTCCACGAGAAGCTGCACAAGGAATAGTTTAACACAGCAAGGAGCAACAATGCCAGTGGCCAGTTCAAAGTGCAGAGTATGTCCTTGAGAAGCTGCACAGGGAATAGTTTAACAGAGCGAGGAGCAAGAAGGCCAGTGGCCAATACAAAATGCAAAGTATGTCCATGAGAAGCTGCACAGGGAATAGTTTAACACAGCGAGGAGCAACAAGGCCAGTGGCCAATAAAAAGTGTAGAGTATGTCCATGAGAAGCTGCACAGGGAATAGTTTAACACAGCAAAGAACAACAAGGCCAGTGGCCAGTTCAAAGTGCAGAGTATGTTTATGAGAAGCTACACAGGGAATAGTTTAACAGAGCAAGGAGCAACAAGGCCAGTGGCCAGTTCAATGTGCAGAGTATGTCCATGAGAAGCTGCACAGGGAATGGTTTAACACAGCAAGGAGCAACAAGGCCAGTGGTCAATACAAAGTGCAGAGTATGTCTATGAGAAGCTGCACAGGGTATGTGTGCGACTGTAGCCTGCCATGGTCAGCAATACAGTCAGGGGGTAACAATGGGCAGTATAGGCACTGCTGTGGGAGAGACAGGTGTGTGAGGCTGACTACCACTCAGAATTGGCTAGCAGTCGGAATGGGAGCTGGATGTGTGTTGGGGACAGTTGGAGCACTTGACTGGGGAGAGAGAGGCCCAGCCGAGGCAGAGGCAGCTGTGGCTTGGTAAGCTGGAGGGCTGCTTGGACCAGGTGGTGTAGTGGCACCTGGAGGTGGAGTCAGGCTGCCGTGAGACACAGTGTGGGTGGGAGATAGTGGAGGGGTGCCTTTCCACTTCTTGAGGCTCTAAGTGACTTCCCTGTCTTGGGATTAATGGGAAGTGGAGTGGACACAACAGGCACACTCACCACCAAAGCTGCATCAGGTGCAGACGGTTGCCCTCCCTCTGGTGACGTGCTGGATCCAGCGCTATGCCTGGCCTGCTCTTGCCTTTGCCCCTCCATCCCATGTTTACCAGGTGTACACCCTACAGTGCCCTCCTTTCCCTGCTTCACTGGGCTTTGGATGGGAGTCGAGGTTGTGGGTGAATCTGCCTTGGAGCTCTTCTTATGTGTACTCTTAGCAGGCAGAACCTTCTCAGTGCACACATAAACTGTCTGCTTGCCTTTGCGAGACACTTTTGGGACAGGAGATTCCTTGGCTGGGGATGCCTCTGAGGCATGTGACCCTGAGGTCTGCTTCTTGGCATTGTGGCCCTTGGTGTCGCCTGACGGGCTTTTGTTTTTGCGCTCTGGGATGGCATTAGTTTTCTGTGGGGATGGTGTCTGCGCCCTGGACCGCTTGGGATGCTGCTGCTGTGTTTTGCGTGTGCTGTATCTTGCCCTTGATGTCTGTGGTGCGTGGTCACTATTGTCAGATGTGGCCACTGGCAGGGGGGTGGACAAAGGGGCTGGAGCTGGACTCTAAGATTGTGCCAGTTGATGGGCTGCCGTCATTGCGGAAGACAAAGACTGGACAGTCCGGTGTAGCCCACCCACATCTGAATGTATGCCCTCCATGAAAACAATCACCTGTGCTAACTTTTTCTCGTGGCCTATGTAGGCATTGAGGAGAGCTATCTGGCCCACACACAGCTGGCCCAAAAGGTCCACAGACTGAGCACTGATGGCAGCAGGGGGGGCAGGGGCAGGGGCAGCGGTGCCTGGGGTGAAGGACACTCTTCCCTTCTTACTGGTGCGAACCCGGGCAGAAACAGTGTAAGTAGGTGGGATGGTGGGCACTGTACGCTGTGTGGTGGAAGAGGAGGCAGGATCCCCATTCCCTGTACCCGCCAACATGGATGCGTCACCGCCGGCGTCAGATGATGTTGAGCTTTGCGTCTCTGCCTGTTATTCCTCCATCAGAATCCTGACCCCCTCCGTGGCGCTGGTCACATCTGTGTCACAGTGCTCCTATGCAGCTGTTGTGCTTGATGCCTCACCACTGGTGTCCGTTCCCTGTCCCTCCGTGACCACGGGAGATGCTGCATGAGAGAGAGAGATGTAGGGTCAGTTCAGTGGCAGCAACAGAACAAACAAATGCAAGCAAAGCATCAATGAAGATGAAGAAATCGACACGTTGCACACCACCCTGTGCAATGACATTGTGCAACCTCAATTTTTAACTCAAACAGTGCGTGTAAATAATAAAACCACGCATAAGTGAGCCATGTGAGGACCACACAACACAATATCCTGCCCGTGGCTCTGTACAACCAGACACACAGATAGCTCAGAGCAGACCTAGGGCCCTGATGGGGGCAAGGATGAACCCTAAAGCATGTTGCCACTGTCAGATCTGGATCGAGCAGAAGGGGACATAACAGATACAGACTCCAACATGACATTCCACAATGGCCATGAGCCCATGCCATCAACCATGTTGCACTTTGGGGCACAGCTACTGTTGCACATTGGCAACAGAGTCTAAGCCTCACAAATCTGAGGTCAGGCAATGCATGCATTGATGAAAGCACACTCAGATTGGACACACTGCAGTTCCCTACCATGTGATTTCCCAGACTACCCCAATGCAGATGATACCTGAAGACCACGACTCAGAATGCTATGTAAATGCCCAGTACTCATATTACATTAGGAAGTACAGGTAGGGCAAATGCATGATAGCTGCACCCAGCACAGAGGCCACTTACAAGCCACTGCATCACACTAGCTTCATCACATAGCCCAGCACTGGCCCACGCTGTGTACACATGCAGCCACTCACAGCAAAAGTCACCCTTCCCAGAATACTCACCCCTAGTCTGCTGCTGATGCTCCTTCAATCGTGCATCCAGCTCAGGCTGTGTCACGGCCAAGATGCGGGTCATTAGTGGTGTCATGCTGCGTCGTGCCAACCTGCCAGTCTGAGGGAGCAGCCCCAGTGTCATCTCTGTCATGTTCTTGGTCTGCCGGCAGATGTCATCCTACCTCTTGTGGCAGTGGGTGCGCCGATGGTTTGAGACACCCAGAGCCCGCAACTTGCTTACAATGGCCCTCACCACAGCCTGACACTGGTGTACTTTGAGCTGCAGGCATGGCAGACAAGAGGGGGAAAACATCAGTGACACAGTGTTATGTACCAAAATCTCTCAGGACAGTAGTATGATACTGACTCATCCAAAATCCACAGATATGTCTAACAGAGACAATAATGCATCTCACATGGTACATCATCATGGGTGAACCAGACGTAAATGCATGAAGGTGTTAGGGTGGACACAGTACCTGCCCATCTCATACACATGCCAGCACAGAAAGCCATGTGTAGTCTGCCCACATCTACTGTCCATTTCTGTGGTAGAGCAAGACATACATTACATATCAACATATGTTTGGGGGTAGACTCACTGTGTCCAACACTGCACAGCCCTCAATGTCCTTGCCTTGTGAATGGCTCACTGTGTCATGGATGTCACATTGAGGGACATGATCTCACAAACACACCCCCTGTCGTGTGCAATCTACAGGGCTGAGATGGCTCATTGATGGAGAGTAATGAAAAAAGACACATGTAACTCTGTACATTCAGTGATGTGTCCTTGTCATTTTGGGCGGTGACTGTGCAGGCCAGGTGGGCTCACACTGAGATGGACAACAGGGACCCACACAGCCATTCACATAAGCAATCACTGTCCTGACTCCTGCATTACCAACTAACTGTGTCACTGTATGGCTGACAAGACAATGCATGTCCCTCCAATCTTGATGTGCAGGCAGGGAAACGTGTGATATAGGCTACACACCCCTTACCCATTGAGATATTATGTTAGGCAGTGCATGACCCAATCCCACACTCTCAGGCACATACTGCTTCAGACCGACTACGTGTGCCCCCCTGCACTCTCACTCCTACTGTTGAAGACTTACCATGACATTTGGGGCACCATATAGCCTTGGATACTGTGTGAGCACCTCGTTCACCAGGACCTCCAGCTCCTCGCAGGTGAAGGGACTGGCCCGGATCTACTCAGTCCTCACCATCACTGTGGCCATGTGACAGCAGCAGCGGCAGTGGGTGGTGAGGGGTCTCAGGCAGCAGTCCCTGGAGGCAGCAGCAGGTGAGGGGTCTCAGACAGCAGACTGTGGGAGCAGTGGAAATGTAAGGCTCTCTCCCACACATATATAGCCCCCTCGGGTCGTTTCAGTGGTTCTAAGCTGCTGCAATTGGTGTTCCAGGTCTGCCTTTTTCAAACTCATTCAATGACCGGCTTTGCGGTAGCGGAGCACGCCTACCGCGATTTTCAAAATTGCATTAGGCTCCCGCGATTGCGCTTCCCATTGGCTGTAAGGGCATGGTCCATGGCGATGACACACCGCAGGGGCCAGGCGGACTCTAGCGCAGTGGTGTATCTTTCAAATGCATCCAATGACCGGCCCCGGGTTGGCGGAGCACGCCTACCGCATTTTTCAAAATTGCATTAGGCTACAGTGATTGTGCTTCCCATTGGCTGTAAGGGCATGGTCCATGGTGGTGACACACCGCAGGTGGCAGGCGGTAGCTACCGCGATTTGGCTGCCATACATTGACATGAGTGACCGGCATTTGGGTGGCGGAGCATGCCAACTGTCATGTGGCAATACATACATATCTATCACTACCGCGATTGTGTCTTGGGCATTGGCGGTGACACACCGCAGGTGCCAGGTGGTAGCTATCGCGATTTGGGTGCCATACATTGACATGAGTAACCGGGATTTGGGTGGTGGAGCATGGCAACCACCATTTGGCAATACATACATATCTATCACTACCGCGATTTTCTCTTGGGCATTGGCGGTGACACACCGCCGGTGCCAGGCGGTAGCTACTGCGATTTGGGTGCCATACATTGACATGAGTGACCGGGATTTGGGTGGCAGAGAACTTTGACAGCACCTATGTACACATCATGCTGTGTCAATGGCCAATGGGCAGTCATCAACAGTGCACAGTGGCCACATGATTAATGGCACATCATTGTGCGCACAATGCCACTGTGTCATTTAACACACTACTGACTACACATGCCGTGTTTGTGTATGTGATTTGGTACATTGGCATGTACTCCCTCAGATGTCACCTGTGATATTGATGGGCATGTACACAGAAGAGTGTTGTGATGGACTCTCCAATGTGTACACATGTTAATGTGTGAAAGTGCAGTGAAACTTCACAGCGATGTATGTCTCAATGAAGAATGTGCAGATTTGACTGCCTTCTTTTCCTGGATCATGCACACACTTGATGTTTACGCTCAGCCTGTGGTCATTGTGTTGTTGATGTGTGCCATGTGCAACTTACGCCTGAAGGTGTGTCAGGTACAGCAGCTAGGTATGAGATAGTAGTGTTGCAGTTTTACACATATGCTGAATGAAATACTCTCAGGCCTGCTCATGCTAGATGTGGCCATATCCCTATGTGCATTCACATAGTCCGATGTTGTTTCGGAGGTACTTGCTGTGTGAAAGGGGACAAGTGTACGAATAGTGTAGGAGAACGTGTCCCTACATGTAAGCTGCTCTGTAACTCAATTGTGATGACAGTCATTGTTGGCATTGTGTTAGTCAAATTGTAAGATGTTGTGCACATCTCATGGTGTATTGCATTGACGTGTCCACTTTCATCTCAACTAGGAGGAGACCAAATCTGTATCGTCCCTTCACAGTGCTGGCAGACATGGAGAATGAGGAGATCATCCAGAAATTCCGCCTGGATAGCGCCACCCTACAGAACCTATGTGCTATGTTGGAGCCCCATCTGCAGCCGCGCAGAACATATCCAACAGCTTTCACCCCAACGTCTAAGGTGATGGCGGCCCTGCATTTTTTTGCCACTGGATAATTCCAGAACACGGTGGCCAGCGCAGGTGGGATGTCGCAACCTATGTTCAGCATGGTGCTGCGTGATGTCCTGTCCGCTCTGATCTACAAGGACAGATATATCCATTTCCCCAGGGGGCCGGATTTGGCAGCTGTGAAGGGAGAGTTTTATACCCTTGGACACATCCCCCATGTTGTTGGTGCCATTGATTGCACCCATGTTGGGCTTGTTCCACCACAGGCATGTGAGCACATCTACAGGAATCGTAAACACTTCCACTCCATAAATGTGCAAGTGGTGTGCCAGGCACATAAGATCATCTCGCACGTGTGTGCCAAATTTCCAGACTCAGCCCATGACATACATCCTGCAAAACAGCATTGTACCACAGCTGATGGCTAATCTGCTTCCTGAGCGTACATGGATTGTGGGTGAGTATGCATAGTCAAATAGCGTGCTGTGTGTGTGACATGCTGTCCTCAGTAACATTTCAAGGTTTCTCTGTGTTTGTCACACATAGGTGACTCTGCATATCCCAACTGTCCTTGCACTGCGGAATCCCAGGACACCAGCTGATGTCACCTACAATGATGCCCATGGGAGGACACATTGTGTGGTGGAGCATACTTTGGTCTCCTGAAGTCACGATTTCACTGCCTGGACAAGAACGGAGGTACACTGATGTACTCGCCCAGGAAGGTGTGTCAGATAGTAGTGGCATGCTGCATGCTCCACAACCTGGCCATTCGCAAGGAGATTCCACTGATCCTGGATGATGATGACCAGCCAAGGCCCCCACCTGCAAACCAACCCGTGTCCAGTGACGAGGACAGTGGAGAGGAGGAAGGTGTCGACCTGCGTCAACAGCTCATCAAGCGCTACTTTACTTGAAGGTGAGTGACAATGTACAACGGACACATTGTCTGATGATGTTGCTGTTGTTGTGAAGGTGTATGTGAGCTTTGTGACTGCAGGCGGTCGTTGACTCAGTGGTGGCTGATAAAGTTTCTGGGACAGGGTATTTTGGAACATCTACAGGATGTGTATTTTGGCACTGTTGGTCATTGTGATGTGTGCGTGATGGATTAGCTTGATGGTAAGTGTTGTGTGATGTCTGTGATGCCACACCCAGACTAGTGAATCTTGTTCTGTTGTGTTTTCCTAGGTCCTTTCAGCCTCTCCTTGACCAAATACATTCCATACTCCTGGCACATTGTAATCCTTGTGAAGACTGAACATCTTGGCATAAACACAGAGCAAAAACAATGACATGGGTGTAAGGAGTGTTTATTTACAATGTTGACATGTGAGGGGGTGATCATTTACATTGAGGTGATTAGTGAAGCAGTGAGTTGACAGTTATGGTAAATGAGACAGTAGAGTAGTCACCACATAGATGTGTTGACCCAGTCCAACATACAGATGCCATTCCCAAGGCAGTGTGGGGAAGGACAGTCCATGGAGTCAATGCAGTAGTGAAAGGGGTTGGCTTCATGGTTGGCTCCGTGACTGACCTTTGGCAGGTGCTTTGCCACGGGTTACTCCCAGGGATTTCCTGGGATGGCCCCTTCATTGCTTGGCAGGGGGGGCCTCTGCTGTAGGACTAGGGGAGTCTGAGGACGCACCCCTCTCTGTGGCCGTAGGGGAGGATGTTGAACTGTCATCCTGCGGGTCACCGGGGGGGTCGAGGTGTTGTTTGTGGCGCAGGCCTGTCCCTCAGGACCGCCACTAGCTGGCCCAAGAGGTCCACGATTTGTCCCATGCGGGTATCCATGGACCTTATCAGCAGGAGGAACTCGCGGGAATCTTCTTCTGACCGGCCCGTTCATCCCTGGGCCCATTCATATGCCCCAAGGACTCTGTTTATGTTGTCCAGGGCTTCGGTCCCAGGCTTTGGTTGTCTGTGAGTGACCCTGCCCCTCCCACCTGCCCTGCTGCCACTGACCTGTTGCCTCACCACTGTGGGCCTCTGCACCCTCTCCCTGCTGGTGGTGGTGTGGGGTGGTCATCTTCTGGGACAGGGAGGGTGTTGCTGGCAGCACTGGTGGTGGTGGTGGTGGAGGACACACAGGCCGTAACAGAAGGGGTCTGCATAGGTGTTGGTGTTGCTGCAGATGTGGGGGCGACAATGGGGTCCTGGAACGGGTTGCGCCCTGGCACACCAGATGGGCCGGCTCGGAGCTCCTCGTCCTCTGAATCCTGGGAGTCAACATCCGAGAGTCCAATTTCCGGGGGGGGGGGGAGGGGTGACTGGCTCTGCAGGTTGCTGGTGTTGTCCTCTGCAGTCAGTTCTTGGTCACCTGTGGACCAGATAGGAAATGGTCATTATAGTGCACCCTGCAAGCTTCGTGTTAGCTGTGTATTATTCACTGTTTGTACACCACACAGTTGACTGATCATCACAGTGTTTGTATGTGCACTACTGTGCTTTCTGAAATGATGTTGAGGTACATGCACTACTTGTCCATGGTGTGAGGTGTCAAAACATACCATGTGCCACGTGCCAATGCTTGTTTATTTTCATGTTTCCCATAATCTTGTTGATATTGGTTACAAAGAATTTCCATTATGAATATTTTATGGAAATACTTCCATACATCAACACATTTTACGAAATGATAATTCAAAGTAATGATACCTAAACAGTTTTCCTAGTTGCATTTTTTGTGAACATTTTGGTGCCGATTCCGATCCTGGAAAAATCCGGTACGAACCGTCGGTCGGAGGGTTTTCTCCGTCCGACTCGTACCCGGTAAAATAACCCTACAAACTTGCAAGTACGATTCGTACGGAAACACCATTTCCGTACGAGTCGGAAAAAACACCGACCGACTGTAAAAACACATACCAATGTTATCCGGGACAGCGCCGACGTGACGTCGGGACGCATGCAGGCTGCATTTCACGAACCAGGAAGTACGAATCGTACCAACACCAGTCCGGACGGCAATATTTTTACGGCACCCAAAAGTGCCGGAAAAGCGAAGTATGGCGCGATGCGAGCGGAATTGGGGGCCCGGTACGTGCCGAACCCCCCCAGACCCCGCGGATGTACGTGCCGTACCCCCACCCGTGTATGTATGAGTCGTACCCCCACCCGTGCATGTATGAGTCGTACCCCCACCCATGTACCCCCACCCGTGTATGTACGAGTCGTACCCCCACCCGTGTATGTACGAGTCGTACCCCCACCCGTGCACCCCCACCCGTGTATGTACGAGTCGTACCCCCACCCGTGTATGTACGAGTCGTACCCCCACCTGTGTATGTACGAGTTGTACCCCCACCCGTGTACCCCCACCCGTGTATGTACGAGTCATACCCCGACCCGTGTATGTACGAGTCGTACCCCCACCCGTGTACCCCCACCCGTATATGTACGAGTCGTACCCCCACCCGTGTATGTACGAGTCGTACCCCCACCCGTGTACCCCCACCCGTGTCTGTACGAGTCGTACCCCCACGCGTGTATGTACGAGTTGTACCCCCACCCGTGTATGTACGAGTCATACCCCCACCCGTGTATGTATGAGTCGTACCCCCACCCGTGTATGTACGAGACGTACCCCCACCCGTGTACCCCCACCCGTGTATGTACGAGTCATACCCCCACCCGTGTATGTATGAGACGTACCCCCACCCGTGTATGTACGAGTCGTACCCCCACCCGTGTACCCCCACCCGTGTATGTACGAGTCGTACCCCCACCTGTGTATGTACGAGTCGTACCCCCACCCGTGTATGTGCGAGTCGTACCCCCACCCGTGTATGTATGAGTCGTACCCCCACCCGTGTACCCCCACCCGTGTATGTACGAGTCGTACCCCCACCCGTGTATGTACGAGTCATACCCCCACCCGTGTATGTATGAGTCATACCCCCACCCGTGTACCCCCACCCGTGTATGTACGAGTCGTACCCCCACCCGTGTATGTACGAGTCGTACCCCCACCTGTGTATGTACAAGTCGTACCCCCACCCGTGTACCCCCACCCGTGTATGTACGAGTCGTACCCCCACCCGTGTATGTACGACACGTACCCCCACCTGTGTACCCCCACCCGTGTATGTACGAGTCGTACCCCCACCCGTGTATGTACGAGATGTACCCCCACCTGTGTACCCCCACCCGTGTATGTATGAGTCGTACCCCCACCCATGTACCCCCACCCGTGTATGTACGAGTTGTACCCCCACCCATGTATGTACAAGTCGTACCCCCACCCGTGTATGTACGAGTCATACCCCCACCCGTGTATGTATGAGTCGTACCCCCACCCATGTATGTACGAGTCACACCCCCACCCGTGTACCCCCACCCGTGTATGTACGAGTCGTACCCCCACCCGTGTATGTATGAGTTGTACCCCCACCCGTGTATGTACGAGTCGTACCCCCACCCGTGTACCCCCACCCGTGTATGTAGGAGTCGTACCCCCACCCATGTATTTACGAGTCGTACCCCCACCCGTGTATGTACGAGTCATACCCCCACCCGTGTACCCCCACCCATGTATGTACGAGTCGTACCCCCACCGTGTATGTACGAGATGTACCCCACCCGTGTAACCCCACCCGTGTATGTACGAGTCGTACCCCCACCCGTGTATGTACGAGACGTACCCCCACCTGTGTACCCCCACCCGTGTATGAGTCGTACCCCCACCCGTGTACCCCCACCCATGTATGTACGAGTCGTACCCCCACCCGTGTATGTACGGGTTGTACCCCCACCCATATATGTACGAGTCGTACCCCCACCCGTGTACCCCCACCCGTGTATGTACAAGTCGTACCCCCACCCTTGTATGTACGAGACGTACCCCCACCCGTGTATGTACGAGACGTACCCCCACCCGTGTACCCCCACCCGTGTATGTACGAGTCGTACCCCCACCCGTGTATGTACGAATCGTACCCCCACCCGTGTACCCCCACCCGTGTATGTACGAGTCGTACCCCCACCCGTGTATGTATGAGTCGTACCCACACCCGTGTATGTACGAGTCGTACCCCCACCCGTGTATGTACGAGTCGTACCCCCACCCGTGTACCCCCACCCGTGTATGTACGAGTCATACCCCTACCCTTGTATGTACGAGTCGTACCCCCACCCGTGTACCCCCACCCGTGCATGTACAAGTCATACCCCCACCCGTGTATGTACGAGTCGTACCCCCACCTGTGTATGTACGAGTCGTACCCCCACCCGTGTACCCCCACCCGTGTATGTACGAGTCGTACCCCCACCCGTGTATTTACGAGACGTACTCCCACCCGTGTACCCCCACCCGTGTTTGTACGAGTTGTACCCCCACCCGTGTATGTACGAGACGTACCCCCACCCGTGTACCCCCACCCGTGTATGTACGAGTCATACCCCCGCCCCGTGTACCCCCACCCGTGTATGTACGAGTCGTACCTCCACCCGTGTATGTACGAGTCGTACCCCCACCCGTGTACCCCCACCCGTGTATGTACGAGTCGTACCCCCACCCGTGTATGTACGAGTCGTACCCCCACCCATGTACCCCCACCCGTGTATGTACGAGTCGTACCCCCACCCCTGTACCCCCACCCGTGTATGTACGAGTCATACCCCCACCCGTGTACCCCCACCCATGTATGTATGAGTCGTACCCCCACCGTGTATGTACGAGATGTACCCCCACCTGTGTATGTGCGAGACGTACCCCCACCCGTGTACCCCCACCCGTGTATGTACGAGTCGTACCCCCACCCGTGTATGTACGAGACGTACCCCCACCCGTGTACCCCCACCCGTGTATGTACGAGTCGTACCCCCACCCGTGTATGTACTAGACGTACCCCCACCCGTGTATGTACGAGTCGTACCCCCACCCGTGTACCCCCACCCGTGTATGTACGAGTCGTACCCCCACCCGTGTATGTACGAGACGTACCCCCACCCGTGTACCCCCACCCGTGTATGTACGAGTCGTACCCCCACCCGTGTATGTACGAGATGTACCCCCACCCGTGTACCCCCACCTGTGTATGTACGAGTCGTACCCCCACCCGTGTATGTACGAATCGTACCCCCACCCGTGTACCCCCACCCGTGTATGTACGAGTCGTACCCCCACCCGTGTATGTATGAGTCGTACCCACACCCGTGTATGTACGAGTCGTACCCCCACCCGTGTACCCCCACCCGTGTATGTACGAGTCGTACCCCCACCCGTGTATGTACGAGACGTACCCCCACCCGTGTACCCCCACCCGTGTATGTATGAGTCGTACTCCCACCCGTGTATGTACGAGTCGTACCCCCACCCGTGTACCCCCACCCATGTATGTACGAGTCGTACCCCCACCCGTGTATGTATGAGTCGTACCCACACCCGTGTATGTACGAGTCGTACCCCCACCCGTGTATGTATGAGTCGTACCCCCACCCGTGTACCCTCACCCGTGTATGTACGAGTCGTACCCCTACCCGTGTATGTACGAGTCGTAGCCCCACCCGTGTATGTACGAGTCGTACCCCCACCCGTGTACCCCCACCCGTGTATATACGAGTCGTACCCCCACCCGTGTATGTACGAGTCGTACCCCCACTTGTGTATGTACGAGTCGTACCCCCACCGGTGTACCACCACCCGTGTATGTATGAGTCGTACCCCCACCCGTGTATTTACAAGACGTACCCCCACCCGTGTACCCCCACCCGTGTATGTACGATTCATACCCCCACCTGTGTATGTACGAGACGTACCCCCACCCGTGTACCCCCACCCGTGTATGTACGAGTCATACCCCCACCCGTGTACCCCCACCCGTGTATGTACGAGTCGTACCCCCACCCGTGTATGTATGAGTCGTACCCCCACCCGTGTACCCCCACCCGTGTATGTACGAGTCGTACCCCCACCCGTGTATGTACGAGTCGTACCCCCACCCGTGTACCCCCACCCGTGTATGTTCGAGTCGTACCCCCACCCGTGTACGTACGAGTCGTACCCCCACCCGTGTATGTACGAGTCGTGCCCCCACCCGTGTATGTACGAGACGTACCCCCACCCGTGTACCCCCACCCCTGTATGTACGAGTCGTACCCCCACCCGTGTATGTACGAGTCGTACCCCCACCCGTGTACCCCCACCCATGTATGTACAAGTCGTACCCCCACCCGTGTATGTACGAGACGTACCCCCACCCATGTACCCCCACCCGTGTATGTACGAGTCGTACCCCCACCCGTGTATGTACAAGACGTACCCCCACCCGTGTATGTACGAGTCGTACCCCCACCCGTGTATGTACGAGACGTACCCCCACCCGTGTACCCCCACCCGTGTATGTACGAGTCGTACCCCCACCCGTGTATGTACGAGTCGTACCCCCACCCGTGTACCCCCACCCATGTATGTATGAGACGTACCCCCACCCGTGTATGTACGAGACATACCCCCACCCGTGTACCCCCACCCATGTATGTACGAGACGTACCCCCACCCGTGTATGTACGGTGCAGACCCCCGGGTGGGGGTACGTCTCGTACATACACGGGTGGGGGTACATCTCGTACATACACGGGTGGGGGTACACGGGTGGGGGTACGACTCGTACATACATGGGTGGGGGTACATCTCGTACATACACGGGTGGGGGTACACGGGTGGGGGTATGACTCATACATACACGGGTGGGGGTACGTCTCATACATACATGGGTGGGGGTACATCTCGTACATACACGGGTGGGGGTACACGGGTGGGGGTACGACTCGTACATACATGGGTGGGGGTACGTCTCGTACATACACGGGTGGGGGTACGACTCGTACATACACGGGTGGGGGTACGTCTTGTACATACACGGGTGGGGGTACGACTCATACATACACGGGTGGGGTACGTCTCGTACATACACGGGTGGGGGTACACGGGTGGGGGTACGACTCGTACATACACTACACGGGTGGGGGTACGTCTCGTACGTATGCGGGCACATGTCTCCATGGTTGGTATTGAAGTTCGCTCCGGAAAGTCTTTTTTCCATACGGGTGTACATTCGGACGGACGGGACAGATCGTACTTGCGCGCTCGGACTTCATATTTCCGATTCGTACGGATAATCGTCCGGGGACGTGTCGGACACTTTTTCCGACCCGAGGACGTGTGGGGGAATTTTCCCAATGCGATTCGTATGGACTTTTTCCCATACGAATCGTACTTGCCAGTTTGTACGGTACTTGTACGATTCGTACGGAAAAAAATCCGGATACGATTCCTTCGGGGAAAATTTTTCCAGGATCGGAATCGGCACCTTTATTTTGAAAGCAAAGAATTATCACTCTTGCATTTAAGCTTCGGCAAATATTTGCATCTAATTAGAGAGCATTCTGGGATCATTACACGTAGCCTCTTATAGTTAAACTTTGCAAACGTATGTACACATTTTTTTTACTGGAACCACTGTCAGTAGTGCAGTCCGATCTTACAACTTTTATTTAGAGCGCTCACCCTAATAATAAAGGCTTTGCATTAATGAACCCTAATTACTAGTTCAAACAGCATTAACATTTGGTCGCAAATAGTACCTCAACTGCAGACAATTCCCTTCTCTGCTACATAATGTGGTACTGTAAATTGGCAGCCAAAGGGTTTGTGTTGCAGGGGGTTGGGCATATTTGTCCCAAAGACAAAATAAACCTCAAAATGTGTGGTCCTTGGTCCCCAAACAATAATTCCTAAGCACTTTGTGTGCTTTTCCTTCTCTTTCCCTCTGTAAATGTCTGATGTGGAAACATAAATGCTGGTCTCCAAAAAATAAGTGCCAGTTTTCCCCAACGGCAACCACCGGCTCAAATTAAGCACTGGGTGGAAACCATTGTGCTATTTCTGCTCCATTCCCAGGTCCTCGATCTCTCAGACCTGCTTATTTTTGTGAAGGTTATTACTTCACCAGCTTTGCTGAATTATGTTATATGCTATTTGCATTTATGTAGCACTTTGTACTCCAGAAGAGTCAGTGAAATGCATTAATGGATGGAACACACACTGCGCTGTGTGGGATAGCTTGGTTGAAAATTGCTCAATTGTATTGTGGCCTACATTGCAAGTGTGGAAGCAGGTAAACCCTAAACATGCAAAACCCCAAAATATTACCTCAAAAGCATGCCCCCAGGTGTATGAATCAGAGACAGTGTTAAACCCCAATTTTATGAGGCAATGTGTTTCTGAGATACTGCGCCTTAAACCATATGAAAATACAGTCAATTACGTACCATTGAGTTCCTGGGCAGGAATAGAAATTTTAAAGATTTATCACAAATATTTGAAAGTTGCGGTACAGAAATGATAAGGTGCAGATGTAGAAACAATTATTGCAATGAAGGCACCTCAATAAATAAGACAATCAATACAGAATAATGTGCAAATCTGAAAAATCCTAAGTCCCAAGTAAGTAGCAAAATAATTAAGGAAACAGATAGTAGCATTGGGAAGTCTTCAGGTACACCCCAAAATGAAGGGGTTTCATACAGTTTTCTTGCATAGGAAATCATTCATTTCTGCAAAATCATCTTGTTTCTATGATAATGTCATGTTGCCTTAGCATTTAAGCACCATCCCACTACATAAATATTGACTCTGCCCACTCTTTGCTAATGTCACCTGGAGATGGCAGGACAAACAAGTTACAAGAACAATTGCAAGTACAGTGAGCTAGTAGAATGGCCTTGGAAAAATGCAACATTACTGTGTCTATGTTGGAACTTTTTTTCGAGAACAGCTAGACCAACTTCAATTGAAATCAACAAACATGACTCTGTTTGACTGCATGCAGCAGAAATAATGAATAGTGAACATGCAGGAGGAGACATCCATGTTGAAAAAGTTGGCGCCAAGTCCTAAACTGAGGCTCAGTTCATAAAAGCGAGAAAAACACACATTAACAACATATAGTAAATTTATTTCAAATGCAATATCACCAAGTCAAAGTGCACGTGTAAATTTGAGAGTAAATCCACGCTACGCAAAAAAATATAAAATGCACAATAACTTTAACAAACGTGTTTTAGTTTTGTGCATGTGTGACAATAAAGATACTTTTAACTTGCCTTAGAACATGGTGCGCAGGTGTGCGATAGGGGAAAGATGGCCAGAAGAGAAGTGTGAAGTTGAACAAATGCATTCTTAGGTCTAGCTCTACAGAGAAATGTTCTCCAGACATTATGTGATCCACCTGAAAAGGGCTTCAGACTCTCTATCGGGAGAGGGGCTTTTGCGCCACCTACATGTTTGTAGCTAGAAGTACATGATTTGATGGGGCATAAATTGTGTGCTTCCACCAAATAATTACGTGCATTCCACACAGCGGTTTAGTTCGTTTATCCAACTGCCTGAGCTGGAACTTTCAGGGACACACACATAACATTGTAATGCTATTAAAGTGTCATAGATAACTTTATAATTTACGATGATTTAAAAGAAAAGGGGTGTTCCGATCCAAGTATTCTAATGTTGCCATGTTAGTTGATATTTAGGGAGTGTATAAGTATCCCCTTGAGGGAATGACCCCTACCACTCACCAAAATAAAGAAATCAAATTCTTGTTCACTCATACAATTCCCTTATATATAGTAAATCATAAAAAAAATAAAGGAGAAAAAGGACAGTCATGAAGCACTCAGTGTAGGTATTGTGTGGTGGGAGTTTGGGAAGTCCATTGTGATAAGGAGAGAAAACTACGAGCGCGTAGACATGGACGAGTCATACCTGTTTATAGAAAAGTAAGGAGCATAATCTTTGTGTCCGTCTTTAGCAGAATGCAGCAGTCTGGAGAGAAAGGGTTGAAGGTAAGAAGTGAAAGGATTATCTTTTTTTCTGTGTATTCATTAGTTAAACCCAGAAGCTGAAACACTATGGTGCTCGTGGTGTCCAGGATTAGAACTCCAAGGGAGAAACCCTACAGATGTTGTTAGAGCGGCAGCCATATTGGAATGATGTATTGAAGTAAAAGAATGTATGAACTAGGATGCTTGCACTGACAATCACACAATATCATTTGCATAGAAAAATGTATGAATCGGGATATTGGTATAGGCAGTTGCACAATTAGAACTTGAACCATTAATATTATTGAACACTTCATCCGCAATACCTAAATAGCAGATTGCATGTTTAGTACATGGACCATACAAAGTTTGTATAGGAAGATGGAGTATAAATACATGTGATTGCAAAATTGATATAGTAATTACTTGTATCTTTAGTATCTAGATTAGTTATTTGTTTTCAGATATAAATTACAACCCCATCGTGGGAGACCAAATTTGCTGATATGTGATTTCTAAACAAATATGTAAAAAGACTGCATGATATACAAGTTCCAAAGGATGGATAGTTACTTCTCTGTATTAAAATCTACAGATAATTATTTTGTTGGAACATCACAGACTACCTTTCTAGGCAATGATTAGGTGTTGGCTACTGTCTTATAATAAAAAAGTCATGAATATGTATCCATATACATATATAGATAACCTTTGGGTCAGTTCTGTTCTACCAATGGTCTGTCTGAGTGTCATTTTTACTTTGTCTTCATTCACGACAGCAAACTGCATGGGGTAATGATTCAGTCCACATCAGGCATTGCCGCTCTTGCCGTGTGATGCCCTGTAACAGTATTTTCTGATTAAATGTGCACATTCACCTTAAAATAAGTTCAGGTTTCATTTCTTTGCTTCTCCTCTTTTTATATTAATGTTTCTTAAGAGGATACTACATCTTTCCAGGAAGTGCTAATATATGGCTTGCTTGGTGCTACTTTCATCTTCAGTGCGCTGGTTTCCATAAGTCCATTTCCTCTTAACCTGGAGAGCATTATGGGATTTTATTGTCTATAGTGTATCATTGTTTTACCATTCCAAGATGACCAACACATTGGTTCTAAATGTAGCGGCCATGCTTGAATTTTAATACAACAATATACTATTTACACTATCTTTACAAGACAGACACCCACTGCTATGTTGAAGTTTGATTATTTCAAGCTTATGCACATCATGTTTAGACAGCAGCATGTGTTCTTTTTTTCTGCTTGTATTCTTTTAATTTATCCTGCACATGTTGTTGAGTTTGTGTGTATTTTTCTTTGGTTGTGTCGGGGAGTGAATACACAAATTAGTCATTAGATGGATGAATGAATGGATTAGTGCAAAGATGAGTGTCAGAGTGCATGTATGATGACATATTGAGTGTTTAAACCCATTAATAAGACAAAAGTCACTTCCATTCCTAAGTCAGACCGATTGGCATTACCAATCCTTGTACATCATATTGTTGTGCTTGGTTGCGCAAGTCTCTGTGGAATTAACTCGGTAACAAAATATGAGAAACCCACAGCATGCACTGGATGCATCCAGTCATGACAGGGGCTCTATATAGCCCTGCTTAGAGCAAATGGTGAGTGACTCTCAGGAAAGCATTGTATACAGCTAGCTATGGCAAAAATGCCAGCCCGGCCATGAGCGATGGGGAGTACCCCACTGGCATAAACAGAAGAAAAGCAACCTTAGCAATGCTCTTTAGGGCTATCCATGAGCAAAGGGAATCCATTGTAATCCTCTTTTTAGAGAACAGACAGTAAGGTAGCCCATGGAATTCACTAGTTAGAGGCAGCCAGGATAAATATCCTATAGGTTCCACTAATGGGCAACAGAGTTGGTGATAGAGGAGCAACATATAGGTGATCCATCATTACAGGTAGTCAGATTCAAATTATATTTGGGCTCCAATGACATGAAAGCCAATGGGCATGCACTGGATAAAGTTTCCCATCATACATACGTAAACCTGTTGCCATAGAGCAATGAAGAATATTCCTGCTGCATGCAGTCATAGTGTATTTCTCTAGAAGCTACCCAGAAAAAGTCTGGTAGTGATAGTGGCAGTCTGCAGGCATGCACTGGTTATAGGCAGCCAGGGCCCCAAGGTTACAGTTGTAAGTGGCAGCCAACAAACAAAGAAAATACACAAATCAGACAAACATATGTTACAAGGCAAGCTGTGACAAAATGCCCAACTCCTACAAATGTATATCACTCTGCACTCCATCATGGAGTTGTGAAGGTGAGACCCATGGCCTACTATAGGTGTTACAGTACTGGGTCTATAAAGTCTGCCTAGATGCAGAGGGAAGGCAGAATGATTACCACAGGTATTTGGGGAAACGGTCTGTGGGTCCACAAACCCAAGGAAATTCACAGACAACTGGGTAGACAAGTCTAATTTGTGTTCCCCAACACACTAGAGGTGCAACCTAAAGATTATGACATACATTTCAGTTGAGGGTCTATGAGGTTCACCCATCGAAAATGCAAGTGCATCTGCACCTACACACACACTTCAATAAATGGTCTATGGGGGTTGACCCAGAGGTGGTGGTAGGAACGATGCACTACTGCAAGTGAGTTTTGGGAAGCCTGGTGTAAGGAAATGTCTCTTTTTGCATGATCACCCCCCAACGTTTTGGACGGTTGCTGCTGGTTTTTCGACTCTGAGAGTGCACTGAGGCCTTCTATCCAGACCTCAGTGCCATCATTCTAACCCCTTAAAAAGTGTATGTTGAATTGGATACCCCAATGGGCATACGATGACTTCCTTATTAGTCCTTAGTAAATAGTATGAAGGGTACCCAGGGCATGTAAGACAGAATGCCCCCCAAGAGCTTCAGCCCTGTTGTGCCACCCCATGTGAGACAAAGTACAAAATGGCTCCCAGCCTGCCACTGCAGCCTGTAA
Organism: Triturus cristatus; assembly: GCF_964204655.1. Taxonomy (NCBI): domain Eukaryota; kingdom Metazoa; phylum Chordata; class Amphibia; order Caudata; family Salamandridae; genus Triturus; species Triturus cristatus. Next base: position 503,860,696 of record NC_140585.1, read on the forward strand.
GAGCAGTTTTAAACTGCTAGTTCGACCTTGCTGTTTAAAGTAATGATAAAGCCCCCAATTACCATAACAATATATGTAAGTCTCCCCTAAGGAAGGCCTATGAAGCCCTGAGGCAGGGAGCTATATATTATTAGGTAGAACATATGCTTTAATCTGTCCTGATGGCAACATTTCCAATTTGTCGTTTTGCTGTGGAAACATTAGTACAGAGATACCGTCTGACCCCCTCAGCCGGCTAACTTCTGAATGAGACTAATAAATGGGTATCAAATTAATCATGGCATTAAACCCAACTTGATACCCAACTCGAATTTAATGTCACTTTTTAAGGAAACGCAACTTTTAGAAAGTTTCCACTCTATATCTCAATTTGTTCAGTGGCCCCACACTATTGCTGTACACCAGAAAGCTTTCTGTCGTTCTGGGCAGTAGTGCAGTGCTTAATTTGAGATGGTGGTTTCTAATGCTGAGCACCAACACTTTTAAGTGATTTGCCCAGAATCACAGGACGTCGAGCCGACGCCGAGACGCGACCTGGTTCTCCCACTCTGAAGTCTGCAGCTCTGGCTATTACAAAACCTCTTCTCCCCGCTTTCATGGTTAGCAGTTGGTTCTATTTTAGGTGGTGCTAACAGGAGAATGGGCTGGAGCATGCTGCCTCCTGGCGAGAGCCCTGGCACTTATTTTATTTTTTTTACAAATTAACCACTGGAGTTGTGTGAATGACGCCCAGGCTTAGGAACAATAGTAGCCTGCTGCAGGGGAGGTGTTCCCTCCACCTTGCAGGGAAGACATTCAGGGTGTTGGCCCAAAAAGAGCTTCAAAGATGAAGCTGCCTTTAGTGGGCAAACGGTGATCACGCTACTGAAGGGTTGCCCCTTTGTTCAGGTAGACAGGATTGTAGTGGGAACAGAGAGATTAGACCAGTGCCCAAACCTCTAGGGTGGGCTACCAAGCACCTAACATCCAAAGAAGGGTTTAGACATCTTAGGATTAGGCAGAATAATGCACTCTAAGACTGCTAGATGCTAGACATAGCCAGAAGTCATCACAGGGCAGGAGGAATCCTGGTAGCCCATCGGCTTGTGACCGCATCATCCCCTCTGGGCACTTTCTGGGCATAAATATGGCATCCTGAACCTCAGATCACTATGGAACTGGAGAAGGGACCAAAGAAGGGCTGCCCTGTTGACCCCTGGACCTGGCAAAGAGAGGCTACACTATCTGCTGGACTGCATTGATGCACCTTAGGCTAGCGGAAAGAAGACCGAGCCTGTGGCTCCTGGCTAGAGGAAAAGTTGCTCCAAAGCCCTAGGTGAAAGAAGTAACTTCAAGGGTCAGTCGGCTGAACGGGACTACTAAGAAACATTCTGATACAGCTGCGAGTTCTCTTGCGAAACAGGACATGGCCGAGAGCGCTCCTAGACAGCGCCGCTGAAGTGTGTGTGTGTGTCTGCTTCACACCTACCCCCAATTCACTTCCTGTTCACTGGGGTTGGATAACACACTGTGTGGCTCCACAAGGTCTTACTCCGAGAACCGACTCAACAGATAATGTATCATCCCGAATGTAGGAGACTGTGATAACTATGCCCTCGCCCAAACTCCCGCTCCCCACCACCCCACACACAAACAAATTGTGGCAGGTTTTATCTGTTAAAAGTCGTGCAGGGTAAAATCCATGAGTGTATAATGTCTGAGATTCCTATATTTGTAACTAGCCCATTTCTTCTGGTTATCTTAATTAAAAGCAAGGCTGAGAGCTTCATAGTGTTTTGTTGAAGCTTTATATAGCATGCACTCGACCCAAAGGTATCAGAGCGCTTTACATACGAACTTGTTGCGTTACAGAATGACACATTAATTTTATTAGGCACAGGTATATTATGTGATTTGCCCAGAATCACATGAGGGTTGATGTCTCGAACTTTGTTGCCCAACTTTCGTGGTCGACCGCTCTTATAATATTAGTTTTATTGCATGATTAATTACAATTCGAAAATCACCAATATAACCATTAAAACATATATTTACAATCGAAATCCACTATGGCCCTCAATCAAGCGATAACTACAATAAGTCATAAAAATACATTAAATACACACATTGAATTCATCATTATTACAATTCATTAATACAAATCTTAAAATAACAACTATTTACAGGTAGAGGTTCATTACTTTTGTGCAATATCTCATGTGCAATTATTGTTCTCTAACTATCAGCAACTTCCATTCTTACTATGCTCGAATCACTGACTTCCAATTTATTTTTCACAAGAGTCATAAATTTTGTAAAATTTGCAATCATTACTATATCCGTTGGCTTAAAACAAGCAAACAAGGCTTGTCTGTATGATTGTATCCCTCTTTCATTAAAACAGTTCTTTAAATACCTCTTTCTTTCAACCATCATTGATATACATATGCAAACCAAATGTATAATATTTTCTTCCCATCGATTACATAATCAACAGGGGATTGGCCTTGTTGGTCTCAGCCAAGGCTTTGCATGCATTAGTCCCGGCAGTTCGCCAAATCTTGCTTTCGTTAATATACTCTTTTTTTGTATTGACCATGGTATTTGTAGATATGGCTGCACTTTGAGGATTGTATATTCTTTCACTTTCATCCAGGCATGGAGATCTCTTAATATATAACTCTTTATCCTTTAGAAGGGATAGATGTTTTGTTAATCTATGAATATTTTTTTTTTTTAAGTTAATGGTGTTAATGATCTCTCCCAAATATCGTGTGCTGACAGTTCTTACAGTGCTGTTTGAAGACAGATGTAAAAACGGTAAGTTCGGTTCTGTTGCACTTCTTGCCAAAGTAGACAGCTCATTGGATTTCAAAGTATTGGTTTTAATTTGTTTCCACACCTTTACATACTGGCCCATCCTTACAACTTGCTGATTACACAAGCCAAATTCCAGTCGGATTTGGGCCGGTGATGCATTAACCGGAAGTCAAATCAAATATTTAAATGTTTTTGTTATAGCATTGTTTAAAAGTGCAGAATCTATACCGCAAAGAACTTCCACCGCTCTAGCCGTTAGGCCACATCCCCTCCAGTCGTTTCTCTCTCACAAATAAACACTGTGGATCACTGAGAAACCTGTGATCGTTGTGCTTTTCATAACCTATGAGATCCTTGACCACACTTCTTTCTTCTCTGGAAAGAATGTGGGGATCGTTCTGTTCTGAGCAAACACCCATTCTCACTCTCCAGTACGGATGCTCCGGGAAAGAAAGGCAATCCGATTCCATAACAAAACTCTGAGGGTTCTCCCTTCAACTCTGCCTGCGTACAAGGCCTTTCCGTGCAACGAGTAACCGATTAACTGGTGACGTCACAGGCAGGGAGCGCAATCCATCATCACTTGGCAGCCATTGTTGCAAGGGAACACACAGTATCAGTATCTCTAAAGACGAAATGCTGTCAACCGCCGCTCTTCACTCTTTAAACGAACTCACGCCCTTCACTTAACTGGGCGATTTTTCAGCTCGAGAAAAGTAACCGTTTCTGTTGGAGACACATTTATTTCTCCTAGCGGTCAAGCTTGTATCTAAGCTTCTCCTCCTTGAGCCGATGCCAGTGTGTGCCGAATTTCACAACAAACTAAGCAGGTCCTAGATTATGAACACTTAGCAATGCTTTCGCTCATCCTTCTGAAGCCGATATTATCGTTTGTTGGAATGGTAATTAATGTCCCTCTGCAAGGATGGCTGGTGAGTATACACACCGCAGGCATATGTTTCCTTTCTGCAGCTCTCTGTACGTTTAGATTTTTAGGTGCAGCTTGCATGACAATTATGCGTGTTTGCTGCAGGTGTCACGTGTAAAGTCTCTTGACGCCTAGAGTGGAGCTCTGTAGTCTGAATGGGGCCCCCAATGTGCAGCTGTGCAAGCCTGTTTTGGAAAGTGACTAATGTCATCTCAATACCTGCCAACTCACACCGTGCCACAGTGTGACACACGATATCGGCTCCCATACGGGGGAGGGATGGGGAGAAGGGAGGGGGCGGCACGAGTTTTGGGGGCGGCAAACCGCAAGAATCCTCGCCAGTGTGGTGATTGGGCCCTCAGGCCCTCATGCATGCAAATGAGGGACGCAGGACACGGGAGTACTGGTACAGCAAACTGGCCACGAGCACGTGCGCTCGGCCCCTTTTATTGTCAGGGTCACCTGACTGGTGACGCCTGTGGTGGGTGGGTGTTCAGTGTGGGTTACATGTCAACTGGAACACTAGAACGTATCCAGCCGGATACTACATCCCTCCCAAACTTTAATGAAAGTTGAACCAAAATGAAGTCCGAACCTGTGGGAGAAAACGCACAAGTTACAAACAAAACATTGACTGGCGAGCAGGACTTCCACATAGTCTCTTTGCTGATGGTCGACTGCCGGCGAGGGTGTTCTGACAGCCGGGACCACTCTGTCTCTTTGGCACAATGTCCAAGTGCTCTATGGATGCGTGATTTGGGACTTACAACGTGGAAGTGCGCTTCACAGTCTCTTTCTTGTACCGCCGTCGGTGGAAGTGTGGGTGGAATGACGGTGGACTCTCGTTATTCGACCTTCCGCTGTATGCCCTGGTAGAGGTGTTTCCTCCAACTAGTAGTTGTCTTCTTACAGGACTCCCCGTTGCAGGATATCCCTCTCACGGATACCCCTCTCTCGTGGGTGTCCCCTCTCACGGGACGACCCGGAGGCCCTTTTGTTGCCAGGCTTCCACTGGAACGGTTGACCGCGCCTTGTCGCTCCAATCGCGTTGGAGGAGTCGCTACGGGTCCTCTTTCCGTGTCCGAAGTTCCACCTAAAAGGGTGCTGTTGGCACTTGGTCCTTCGCGCTCTGCCTCTGTTCTCCTAGGATCTCCAGAGCCAGCTTCAACAGTCCATCTCTCGTCTTGGGGACCCGCTGCCACCGGTGTCCCTGAGGCCTCTGCCCCTTGGATGTCCACGGTCCTGTTTCCGTGACTTCCCAGAGGTGGTTGTTACCAACGGACCGGCCTGCTCGTGTCTGTCGTCCCCGGGTGACCTTCGGGTTTACGCATCGACGTATACTCCCAGTGGGGCTGATGTTGTTTTCCAGGTACTAGGTCTGGGTGCCCATGCACCTTCGCACTTCCCTCTTCGGGTACTCCTTCTGGTGTGTGTGTTGATCTGTCACGCACACCTCTGTGCTCTTCTCCTTTCCTCTTCGGGTGTTCTCCTTCTCCTTCCACTGCGACGTGATCCAGTCTTCCTGCCTGTTTGCTCGTCCTTACCAGGCTTCCTCGTGTAGCGTGCACTCTACGCGTTTCCCTCTGGTCTTGTCCCGCCACTCGGACACTGTCTTCCTTTCGCTCTGTGACTGGACCAATCATCGCGACCTTCTGTCTCGTAGTTGCTTCTGATGTTGAGTGATGTTACTGGACCTCTTTTCCTACTCCTCCTGGTCCTCTTTGTGAACCTCTCATGGGGTCCTCTTCACTGACGTCCCTTCGGACTTCCTCTTCTCTTCAGCTCTGACCTCTTGGCAGGTCAGTGCACTCTCCGACCTCTTATAGGTCTATATCCTCCTTACGACCAACTGGTGGTCAGCTTCGTCCTCCTTGCGACCATCTGGGTGGTCGGCAACCTTCGCGCGACCATCTGGGCGGTCGGCAACCTTCGCGCGACCATCTGGGCGGTCGGCAACCTTCGCGCGACCATCTGGGCGGTCGGCATCCTTCAAGCGACCATCGGGGTGGCCGGCAACCTTCGCGCGACCATCGGCGTGGCCGGCAACCTTCGCGCGACCATCTGGGTGGCCGGCTTCACGAGGTGCGTCACGTCGTGCGACTACCTGTGTTTGCTGAGTTGTCGAGTGCTGGTGCATGCTTCTCTTCGTACCGTCGCAGTACATCTTCAGAGTCGCGTTGCTCCTTGCGCTGTGTGATTTCTTGACGTGGTGGCTTCTTGGCGCCACTGGGTGTACTTCTTCATCCTTCGCCCGCCAGTGTCGGATACTTGCTGCGCGCATCTTCGTCAGTGAGTTCCTCTTCCTTGGCGCTGCTGTGTACCTTCCGCGTCCGGGGTACATCTGCGCTGAGTCCTTTAGTTCGCTCGAGGGTTCCGCTCCACTTGATGCGGCGACAGCGCAGCCCTTGCTGGCGTGGATGTGGCTTGACACGTTTTTACTTCTTCCTCCTTGTCGCTGTGGGATGGCGCTGCTGCGCATGCCTGTGCGCCTCCGTCTCGCGCTCACCATCGCGCATCATTCAGCGGTACGTGCCTTGCTATCTCTTCTCCTCTGCGCTGCGATCCGTCGGTCTCCTGTAGCTGCTGGATTCCCTTGGCTTGCTGCATGCTTGTTTGTTCCTTTGTTGCTGCAGTACCACCAGTGGCCACTGGATGGCAGTGGTGCTTTCCTCCATGCAGCAGCACCCTTCTTGGCTGCCGGAGCTTTCTTCCATGTTGTCTTCCTTTTCAGGCTTCACCGGCTGGGTAGGAGAGCTGGAGCCAGGCAGACCAGTGGAGTCCAGATGGGGCCAGAGCTGGTCAGAGGGGCAGCAGAGCAGTGGAGTCCAGGACAGCAGGTAAGTCTCTTTTGCTTTTAGTTTTGTTCTGAGGCAGGTGAGGGGGGGCACAGGCAGTGTCGGTGGGCAGCCTGGAGGATGAGACACCACTCGTGAGCTGGGGTAGTGTATTGCTCATGTGGATGGCTGCTGGGCTCAGTTCCTTTACCTTTCTTTATCTGCACCAGCCGGGCACAGTCACTGTGTGCACCCGTGATCGGGGCACATCTCTTTCCGTGATCGGGGCACTTCGCGCTCTTCGCGCCTGTTTGAAACTCGCGCTTCGAAGCGCCTTAGAATTGCTATCTGTTCCGCCCCCCAGCAGCTTCACACACGCTGCGAGGCACACTTCACTGTCCCTTCGCTCTCGCCTCCGCTCCTGCCGCTCTCCTGCAGTCGCGTCGCCCCCCTCTGCGCTCGGTTCTCTCCTCACGCTGGCACGGCCTGTCTTTTCGTGCCTGATGGCCACTCGCACACTATCTCTGAGGGTGGGACACTAACGTCGACGGCTGCTCCCACACGCCGTTGGAGGCTCTCATCGGACCGCAGCCCCGCTTTCCATCTCCTGGTAAGCCTTTATTTTCAGTTCAGGTCGGCAGGAAGGGAGGGTGCAACATGCGGGCTTCAGCGCCGGTCTGGACACTATCACCCCCTCCAGCAGCCTCGCTCCCTTCATGCGCTGCACGGGGCGGGGCAGGAGTTGCTGCGTGGATGCTTCGTCACTTAGCTGCGGGCGGGACCTTGATGCTGCGCAGGGGGTGCTGGCGCCGCTCCGGTCACCGGCGGAGGACACAGGGGTCGCTGATGGATCCTCCGTACTTCCCTTACGGGGCCGCTTCACTCTACGCGGGCTGGGGTAGAGCGGGGGACTGCTGCCGGAGGCGGCGGCCTTCATTCCCTTTTGCACGGGACAGTTACTGGGCCCCTTCTTCTCTCCACCCCATGGCCGCAGGCTCGCTGCTCACACGCCGCGCGGGGTGGGGATGTTTCCGCTACACTGGGGGAAGGCTGTCCGCTCCGGCATTGGGCACCGTCTCTTGTGCTTCCTTGTGGGGACGTGGGCGGCTGCCACGCTTTGTCCTTCCACGCTAGGCTCTCATTGCAGCCCCCACCGCCATCCACGTTCCGGGCTCACCTCACGCCCAGTATCTGCTCCGGCATCCCTCACCTGGGGGTAGTTTGCAGCGGCGGCAGACGTCTGGGCAGTTCGGCCCCGCGCTCAACTTTCAGGGTTGTCGGCTCTTGGTCAGTGGTGGGCTCTGCTTGTGTACGGGCTCTTCCCACGCAGGAGGGCGGCTCACAGCAGGCTCATGAGGTGCGGGGTGGGCTCCCGGTCACCTCGTCTTCTTCATGCAGGCCCGGGGATCTTCACAGTCCCCGCAGGCCTTCCGGCGGCTGGCGCCTTGCTCGCGCGGGGGGGTGCCTTTCTCACGCGGCAGCTCTCTCCCCTTTTCCTCCGCTGCTGGGCTGCTGCACGCACGGGCACAGCCCCCTCGTCGCCAATGTGGTGATTGGGCCCTCAGGCCCTCATGCATGCAAATGAGGGACGCAGGACACGGGAGTACTGGTACAGCAAACTGGCCACGAGCACGTGCGCTCGGCCCCTTTTATTGTCAGGGTCACCTGACTGGTGACGCCTGTGGTGGGTGGGTGTTCAGTGTGGGTTACATGTCAACTGGAACACTAGAACGTATCCAGCCGGATACTACAGCCAGCACCGAACCTCAGGGGTGAGCTGCCGTAAAAGGAGAAGCCTCACTATATGAGACTGGCGAAGAACTGACTTTTACCCCTGTTTTTAGGTCTCGCCTGACCCAGCGCATGCGCTGGTCTGGCGAGACTTATTGAGAGGGCTCCAAAAAGTGCTACCAGGCCAGCCTAGAGCCACACAGTGCATGTGCGTGGGCGCGCGCGCCGCACTTTACCGCGATTACTTTCACTTTCGCGGCCGCTTTGCATTGGGACCTTATAAGTATTTAGTTATGCAACTGTTGCATAGCTAAACACTTATAAGGTCCCAAAGGCGAGACATATTGGCTATGCCAATGCTTGTTTACATAGAGTCATAGACTCCTGCCGCGGCGTAAGAAAATCCAGACAACCGCAAGGAAGTCGGTGACGGAAGCAACTATGCGGTCCGAGCAACACTTGAGCGTATCTGCAGTCAGGGGGTCTTGGTGTGTGAGCATCAGGTATCAACTCTAGTCTCCCATTGGACTCCTGCAGATTCTCCCTACCTGCTCTTGACTTTGGATCCCTGATCACGGGATCGAGTCATTTTGGGGTGGGAGGTTCATGGGACTTACATCGGCCGATAAAAGAAGATTCCGTGGCCTTGAGTCATGCTGAGCAGGAGCACTGCACCTGGCACAGCACCAGCACTGTGGGGTTGTATTGGTCCCCTGCTCCAAGAGCAAGTCACCGGACAAAACACGTGTGACCTGGACCAGCTGAAAGCGTGAAGGCACACCCTATGGAAGGGTGGAGGTCTCAATTCTAAGAAGCGGATGGGCAACAGACTATGAGTCACAGGGTGCGGTGGGATAACTCCAGAAGTAACACAAAAATACTGTGGGAAATGGGGCTTCTTTATCTGGAGCCATGAGGGTTACACCTACCTATTGAGGCTGAGTGACGTTCACAGGCCACAGGCTTTGAACAGCTCCAGGTGTTTGGTGTAAATACTCTAATGCGGTTCGGTATATCTGTTGTATTTTTGTGACTGCAGGAGACAACTTAAAAAAAAAAAAAAAAGATAAAGAACTGGTCGAATATTGAACTATTGCATGATTTTTATATATGCTGAGTTCTGAGTCAATAAACCTCATACCTTAGTAATTATTGGGCTGCTCTTATTCTCTACCCTGAGATTAAAATTCTGAAAGGGTGTATTTGAGCATTTGTTGTTGGTCTATCATTAGGTCAGACTCCAGTGTCACATGGCGCTCAGAAGCCTCTGTCTGCTGTTTAGCTTCAAAGATTCAGACACCATGGTTGTGTTTCTCCACTGAATGCACGTAGCTCCGGGTTTGTGCCAACTCCGCTTCCAACCCACATTGTCCTGGGATCTTGGCATGAGGGAGAGAGTCCAAAAGGAATCTGTTATACAGAGTGCGCACGAACACTGGGCATGTGGCCTATCTTTGAACCATCTTTCGAGGGCAGAAAGGGGTCCTATGGAGATAATTTTAAGTGGTCAATATACAAAAAAGACAAAGCCTATGTCACAGTAAAATTTGTCCTGCAGTACTAGAATTCAAGTTAAATTTCTGAAGATAATCTCCAGGAACTATTTGAGATCAAAACTGACAAGTTATCGACAAGTTCTTGTGATTCCTGTGATGCTAAATGATATAATCATCTCGTAAGAAGAGTTTCCTCAATTTGAAAGCTGATTTTAATCCTTGATCATTGGTAGGCCTATTTTAAGGTGGTTCAACCTGGAGTGTTATACTCTAAGAAAGGAATTAAATAGGACACAGTGTAAACTAACTAGAAATAAGAGAGATGTTCCTAAGCGTGATTTGAGTTCTGTGAAAACTAAATCCCATGCATTATTTGTGCGGAACAAATTAAAGTTTTATGAAGATAACTGGGGTTAAATTCCAGAAGTAATATCGCAAGTGTGGCATGGGTTCCGGGGGTGGCAGCTGCAACTTCAAAATGGATACTCTGGATTGCTCCGAGAGCCCTGCATGTGACGTCACTGCCACAACCAGCCGAAAAAGGGGAGATGGCCAAAGTAGAGGCGCATGAGGTGGAAGATGCCGACCAGCAGGAGAGGAACACCTACATCGGACACGAAGGAGCAGGAGAGTCCGGGACACTGCAGTAAAGGGACAGACAGAGGTGTAGCCCAGGCTTGGTTGGTCGAGGACAGCGTGGCACACTCAACAGGGGAGAACAGTTGAGACTGGAGCTGGCCGGAGAGTCCAGAAGAGATTGGAGTCAACTTCACCCGAGAGACAGAGACACCAAGGACAGCCTCGGCAACCAAAGGGGAAGGATGTGCTGAGGTTACTACAGCTGCAGCCTGAAATGATGGCCATAGCTCCAAGCAAGTGATTCTGTACCTGGTGCAAGAGTGGCATTGATTAAAGGAGGTGGCATGGGGTAGAGCCTGAGAGTGGGTGCACCAGGCTGCAAATGCTTGTGCAGTATGGCGTTTTGGGGAGCAAGGGTGATACCCTAAAAGCACTGCACTAGAACCTAAACCCCTTAACCACCGAATTGGTGAAAGGAATAGAGAGGGCGGAAGAACTCCTGCCGAGGATCTCTTTTATTTCCCCCAAGGAATGGCTTACAACAGGGGAGTGCTCTAGTGCCCTTGCATTTTAGTCTTTTCGTTTCAGATCGCCCTAATTTTTACTGAAAACAAACTCATTTTCCCCAAGCATAGGTGAAGCCCACATACCTGGTCTCATCTACGCGAATTATTTAGTTCTCATGGACTGTATAGTGGGCCTATTAGAAAAAATAAAGCCCTTAGCAAATACTGAAGACCGAGGAGGCAAAGAGGAAGAGGACCCGGTGTGATTCAAGACAAGTGAGGGAATTCTCAGAAAAACCTAAAGTCCATTTATTTTGGATACTTTCATTCTATATCCCAAAACTCAGTATTGACACCCTCAATACAGGTTTGTGTCCCGCCTGTCTGTCAGCCTGTTACAGCAAGGTAATTAAAAAAAAATCTGGAACCTGGTTAATACTGAAATCAAGGTAGCCTCTGGAAATTTAGAGGCTCAAGTATCTGAAGAACAATGGGTTGGATTTATATTCGATCTATACAGAAGTTCTTCCTCACAAACTAAAATCTAGTGTAATGTAGAGTAATCAGCAGATCCATATTTAATGTCACTGCAGGAAGTCAGCATTATCTTTGAGATAATTAGCAATATGAATCGTTCAAGGGCAGGTGGCTTGGATAGTCTTTTAGCAATAGTATTTAATACCAATTACCTTTGTGGGCTGGAACATGAGGCCCTTTTTCAAGTAGGTTACATCTAATGGGACGATTACCAAGTGGATCCACAGGAAAGGTAGTCGAGGGGAGCTAGGTTGATTTATTTGCTGTATAGTACACCCAAGATTTATGCCCAAACACTCTTAAAAGTTCTCAAGAGTATGGCATTTGGTTCAGGTATTATACCATTTAGCAAAAATTATTCCATTGTTGACCACGGTATGGTCCTTTGGTCACCAGCCAGAAGATCCATTGCAACAGTTGGAAAACTATGCTGTTGCTTTGTGGATTCTGGGGCCGCTTTTGACCTGGTTGACTCCAAGGTTACAATATCCCTCAAGATTCATGATTTAAAAGTTGCATACTAGAAACTGGGTGCAGGAGGAACTGAATGGAAATCAAATTTTATCTGAAAAAATGTCGGTCAAGAATGGCTTACAGGAGGAGGAGCCTAGCGCGCAACCAAGATGGCCGCGTAGGCTTACGGCTCTCGAGGGCCTCCGCAACCTCCCACGTCTATCCTGACTTAATCCTGGTTTATTTGACGGGCTTTTGCAGATGAACTTGCGCTGAGGTGTCACCCGTTTTCCAAATTCAGATCGGACGCCGGGACCCGGAATGGTTGCACTCCGAAGTTTGCGGCCTGCTCTTGCCTTGGTCCCGATCTCGAGCTGGTGAAGTGCCCGGGTACGAAGTGAACAACAGCGGCTGGCTGGGCTTGCCCTGCCACGGACCCTGCACTTTCACTTTCGTTTTCAAGCCTGCTCTCTGATATCGGCCGAGAGACTCTGGTGTTTCAGAGGGGCGCGGACGGCGAAGTGTCGGGCCTGACTCTCGGATGCTACATGGGCTGACTGTCGGCGACGGCTGTGTTCAATTGAATTAGCTACCTGGTCCCCTTTTTTCCTGGTGCGGGCGGGTGCCGGCCTTGGTGGCCTCCGGACGATGGCGGCGAGATTAGATGGAGACAAGTCGAAACCCAAGTCAACCCGGAGGGGTGCCTATACCCAGGTCAATAACAAGGATCGATATGCGCAGGCAAAGGGATCCCCTGGTGGCTCGCATAAATCGCCTGAGAGGTCTAAGGAGGTCTCCGGCCCATCGTCGGAATTGACCCTGCTGGACGTCATGGGCGCCATTGAGGAGATGAAGACCGCTGTGGGTCAGCAGTTTGATACCCTGGCTCATAAACTGGACGCGGTCCTGATCGATGTGAATTTGGTCAGGGCAGACCTGTCCAAAACTAACGAGCGGGTCGACTCCTTGAGTCAAGCGGCGTCGAGTCTAACTGTGGACGTGGCCGCCCTGCAGACGGAGGTCCGTAGGTTGCGGCTAGCCAGTGATCTGACGGACCGTCGACTTGAGGACTCTGAAAGCAGGGCTAGACGGAACAATGTTCGTATCATTGGAGTACCGGAATGATCGGAGGAATCTGCTGCGGATCTCTTTGTTGAGGACCTGGTGACCAATCGTCTCGCGCCTAAGGGACTGAGCAAGTTCTTTGCGGTGGAACGGGCCCACAGGATTCCGGGTGGTGCGCCCAAGGTGGGTGCTCCCCCGCGGCCTACAATCGCCCGACTCTTTAACTTTCGGGATAGGGATGCTATCCTTCAGGCGTCGAGGGTTGCCGGGCCGCTGAAGTTTGAGAACTCCAATGTCAGCTTTTACCCGGACTTCACGCAAGCGGTCCAGAAACAACGGCTGGGATTTTTGGGTGTCAAACGGCGCTTGAGGGACATGGAGCTGAAATATGCGATGTTATTCCCGGCGAGGCTGCGGGTTGAGTTCCTCCCAGCTGCCCCGCCCACCCGCGCACTTCGCCTCATATGGCGACCGTGCGAACGCGCAGCGGTCACGCGCAGCGGGCGCGCCGATTGTGCGCCAAAGGCGCGCCAAAGGTAAGCCCGTCTGCGCCCGTCCGCGACCGGATCGCGACCAGCGCCAGGACCCCTGGACCTCGAAGACCTCGACCTACCCGCCTGACGTACTCAGCCGCCACCCTCATCGCTCTCAACACCAGCCGACTCCCAGAATGCCACCAAGCCACTCCAAGACGCACCCACGGACCTTTCAGCTGCCACGCCTGCAAGTTCTCCTGCATCCGGACCAGCCCCGCACCAGCACCCGCCAAGTCGAACACCAGCAGCACCCACCTCAAGTGCATCCTGCTCAACACCCGCTCCGTCCACAGACACGCCATCGAACTCTGGAACCTCCTAGACGCCACAGCCCCTGACGTTGCCTTCCTCACGGAGACCTGGATGAACGCCTCTTCAGCTCCCGACATCGCCATCGCTATCCCAGAGGGCTACAAGATCGTCCGGAGGGACCGAAACGCCAACCAGATGGGAGGAGGCATCGCCATCATCCACAGGAACACCATCCGTCTCACGACCAGCACTGACAACACCCTGACCAGCGCCGAACACCTGCATTTCCAGATCCACACCAACCCGAACACTACCCTCAGAGGCACCCTGATCTACCGACCCCCTGGACCACGCACGCAATTGAGCGAGGACATCGCCGACTTCATCAGCCCGCATGCCCTCCCCTCCGCTGACTACATCCTCCTGGGAGACCTCAACTTCCATCTGGAGAACAACAACGACCACAACACCAGCACCCTGCTCGACCACCTCGCCAACCTGGGACTCAAGCAACTGGTGTCCACCCCCACCCACCTCGCCGGACACACACTCGACGCCGTCTTCTCATCCAGCACAGACATCGACTTCAGCCACGCCACAGAGCTTCAATGGACGGACCACAGCTGCGTCCACTTCACCTTCAAGAGAACGACGACCCACCAACACCAGCAACAGACCGCCCGCAGAAGCTGGAACAAGATCACAGCAGACCAGCTCGCCACCTCCCTGAGCCATCACCCTCCTGCCAGCTCAGCAAACCCCAGCCTGGCCGCCGACAACCTCACGAAGTGGATCAGCAGCTGCGCGGACGAACTCGCCCCGCTGAGGACCCCGCCTAGAAGACCCGGCAGCAACAAGGCCCCATGGTTCACCGACGAACTCAAGAGCTCCAAGAAGAACTGCCGAGCCCTCGAGAAAGTCTGGAAAAGGGAACCGACACCGGACAACAGGACCTCCTACAAACTTGCCACCCGGAAACACCACCAGCTGATCCGCGCCGCCAAGAAAACAGCATTCAAGGACCGGTTGGACAACAACGCACACAACTGCAAGGAACTCTTCAACATCGTGAAAGAGCTTTCCAACCCCAGCGCAGGAAACAACGACATCACCCCATCGCAAGACCTCTGCAACTCCCTCGCCTCATACTTCCACAACAAGATCACGGACATACACAGCAGCTTCAACAACCAACCAACGCACACCACGACCGACCAGCCACCCCCCCCCACCACCACCCTCCACGCCTGGACCCCGATCAGCACCGAAGACACCATCCGCATGATGAACTCCATCCACTCCGGATCACCGACCGACCCCTGCCCTCACCACGTCTTCAACAAGGCCGACGCTGTCATCGCACCCCACCTGCGAGACATCATCAACACCTCCTTCGACACCGCCATCTTCCCTGAAAGCTGGAAACACGCCGAACTCAGCGCTCTACTCAAGAAACCAACAGCGGACCCCACCGACCTCAAGAATTACCGCCCCATCTCGCTTCTCCCGTTTCCAGCCAAAGTCATCGAGAAGACCGTCAACAAGCAGATGGCCGCCTTCCTCGAGACGAACGGATCCCTCGACCCCTCACAGTCCGGCTTCCGAGCCAAACACAGCACCGAGACCGCCCTCATCGCCGCCACCGATGACATCCGAGCCCTGATGGACAAGGGAGAAACAGCGGCCCTCATCCTCCTAGACCTCTCCGCGGCATTCGACACGGTCTGCCACCGCACCCTAGTACGGCGCCTCAGCAACATCGGAATCCAGGACAAGGCGCTGGAATGGATCATCTCCTTCCTCGACGGAAGAACACAGAGAGTCCGCCTACCACCGTACAAGTCAGAGGCCTCCGAAGTCATCTGCGGCGTCCCCCAAGGATCATCCCTGAGCCCCACCCTCTTCAACGTCTACATGAGCCCCCTCGCGGCCATCGTACGCAAACACCACCTCAGCATAATCTCCTACGCCGACGACACCCAGCTGATCCTCTCCCTGACCAACGACCCCGCCGCCGCCAGAGCCAACCTGCACGAAGGGATGAAAGAGGTAGCCGAGTGGATGACGACCAGCCGCCTGAAACTGAACTCGGACAAGACGGAGGTCCTCATCCTGGGCTCCTCACCCTCCGCCTGGGACGACTCCTGGTGGCCTCCCGCCCAGGGCACCGCACCCAAACCGACAGACCATGCACGAAACCTGGGCTTCATCCTGGACTCCTCCCTCTCCATGACCAGACAAGTCAACAGCGTCTCCTCGGCGTGCTTCAACATCCTACGCATGCTACGGAAGATCTTCTGGTGGATCCCCACAGAGACCAGGAAGACCGTCACCCAGGCCCTCGTCACCAGCCGACTGGACTACGGCAACGCCCTCTACGCCGGGACCACCGCCAAGCTCCAGAAGAGACTCCAGCGGATCCAAAACGCCTCAGCCAGACTCATCCTCGACATCCCACGATCCAGCCACATCTCCGGACATCTGAGAGACCTTCACTGGCTCCCCGTCAACAAGAGAATCACCTTCCGCCTCCTCACCCACGCACACAAAGCCCTACACGACCAAGGCCCGAGCTACCTCAACAGCCGAGTCAACTTCTACGCTCCCAAACGCCACCTTCGATCAGCCAACCACGCCCTCGCCGCCGTCCCCCGCATCCGAAGAGCGACTACAGGAGGAAGGTCCTTCTCCTACCTGGCCGCCAAGACCTGGAACTCCCTCCCGTCCGACCTGCGCCTGACCCAAGACCACCTCTCCTTCAGGAAGAAGCTGAAGACCTGGCTGTTCGAGCAGTAGCGGCACCCCCCCCCCCCCAGCGCCTTGAGACCCTACGGGTATGTAGCGCGCTTTATAAGTGTCATTGATTGATTGATTGATTGATTGAAAGCAGGGCTAGACGGAACAATGTTCGTATCATTGGAGTACCGGAATGATCGGAGGAATCTGCTGCGGATCTCTTTGTTGAGGACCTGGTGACCAATCGTCTCGCGCCTAAGGGACTGAGCAAGTTCTTTGCGGTGGAACGGGCCCACAGGATTCCGGGTGGTGCGCCCAAGGTGGGTGCTCCCCCGCGGCCTACAATCGCCCGACTCTTTAACTTTCGGGATAGGGATGCTATCCTTCAGGCGTCGAGGGTTGCCGGGCCGCTGAAGTTTGAGAACTCCAATGTCAGCTTTTACCCGGACTTCACGCAAGCGGTCCAGAAACAACGGCTGGGATTTTTGGGTGTCAAACGGCGCTTGAGGGACATGGAGCTGAAATATGCGATGTTATTCCCGGCGAGGCTGCGGGTTGAGTTCCAGGGTCGTTCCCACTTTTTCGACCGGCCGGAGGCGGTTGGAGACTGGTTGGATGCCCTGCCTCGGGGACAGGATCGAGACAGTCGGATGGCGGAGAGCGGACGGGATTTGGTGGAGCAGGATTAGAACTTGGTTCCTGGTGATGGACTGAACTGGTGACGTTTTGTACCTTGGCTCAACTGGACCCTAGTTTGGCACAATATGCCCTCCAAATGCCCGGGGGTTGTGGGGAGCTTATTGGGGTCCTTTCCTCCTTCTGGGGTTCTTTTTGTGGTATATGTTAGGGCGACAGGCACACTGCGAGTTGGGGGGGCTGTTTGGGCTCATGCAGGGGTGCAGGGAGGGGGGAGTTGTGGTTTGGGGATTGTGGGGGAGGGGGGTTGTTGGGGATTGTTTGTTTGTTTCGCAAGGCAATGTGAAGTTCTCTGCTGACTTATCCGGGTTGTGCTCTCCGGGATGTGGGTATTATGCACGGGAGTGGGATGGGGGGTAGGGGATTGAGAATCCTTTCGTGGAATGTGAATGGACTTGGGGACAGGATCAAGCGCGGGGTGGTGTTGCAGTTCTTGAAGAGGATTTCGCCCGACATTGTTTTCCTGCAGGAGACACATTTGATTGGGAACTCCTTCCATGCCCTAAATAGGAGGGGCTATCGCCTTGCCGCTCACTCTGGTTTCACTTCTGGCTCTAGGGGAGTGGGCATTTTGGTTAGGGCCTCTCTCCCATTGGAAGTTGATGAGGTGCTTCACGATGATAGGGGGCGCTATGTGGCACTGGTGGGGAGATGGGAGGGTAGGACTATCTCGCTCGTCGCTGTGTATGTGCCTCCGGGGTTACAGACGGCTACATTTGCTGATTTGGGGCGTTTGGTCCTGGGACTCCCTGGGGGGTTTTGGTGTTGGGGGGTGACTTTAATGCCGTTGTCTCCGGGTTGGAGGACCGTCACCCCCCCAGGGATCTCCCTAGGGCTCAGGCCTGGTTGGGTGGCTTTTTGGACACTTTGGGACTTGTAGATTGCTGGAGATTGATGCACCCGGGTCAGGCGCAATATACCTTTCACTCGGGGGTCCATGGGAGTCTCTCGAGACTTGATTACATGCTTATGCCAGCGATCCAGGCTGGGATGATTGGGGAGGTGCGTCATTTAGCCCGAGGTATTTCTGATCATTCCCCTATATGGTTGCAACTGAGGGTTGTCCCGGGGGCAGAGGGGAGAGTGGCACCCATTAGCCCCTGGTATCTACGTAACCCTAAGATCCGCGCAGAGCTGGTCAAGTCCACTGATCACTACTTCAATGATAATGTGGGGTCGGTGCCGTCGGCCGTCTCCCTATGGGAGGCTTATAAAGTGGTGATCAGGGGGCAGGCCCTGTCCCTTATCTCCCATGCTAAGAGGTGCGAGAGAGCAGAGGTGGTTCGCCTGGAAACTGAAATAGCTGAAATGGAGGAGGACTTGGAGCGGGGAGTTACTGATGAGAAAGTGCATGTTCTCAGCCTCAAACAATCAGATTATAGAGCGCTAGTCACGGAAGCCGCTAATGGGATGAGTAGAGAGCAGCAAGGACGACTGTATGATGTGGGGGATAAGGCCGGAAAGTTGATTGCTTGGTTGGATAAGAAGGAGAGAGCGAGCAGGGTGGTGCCCGTTGTGGTGAGAATGGAGTGCGTGTGACTGACCCGGTGGACATCGTTGACTGCTTCGCGGCTCATTTCCGCGGGGTATACTCTCCGGTTTCTGTGCGTTCGGAGGAGGATTCTCATCTGTTGCTTAGAGACATTGCATTCCCAACCCTATCGGAGGGTGATGCAGTATTGATAGAGGCGAAGTTGTCGTCAGATGAGATCGCTCTGGCCACTCGCTCGATCGCATCGGGCAAAGCGGTGGGTCCTAATGGTCTTCCCATCGAACTATATAAGTTGCGTCCCGATAAGATAGCGCCGCATCTTCGGGACATGTTTTTCGCGGCCCGTGCGGCGGGCTTCCTCCCCCCTGACCAACGCCTCGCCAACATAGTTGTGATACACAAAGAGGGGAAGCCGCGAGATCGCTGCGCCTCCTATAGGCCCATTTCGCTACTGAACGCAGAACCCAAAATTCTGGCTAAGGTATTGGCTAATCGACTGGCTCGGGTCGTGGGCGACTTGATTCATCAGGATCAGTCCGGTTTCATACCTCATCGGAATACCACTCTAAATTTGAGGCGGTTGCACGGCGTGCTGGCTAGAGCGGAATTTATACGTGAGCCGGCCATCTTGGCATCTTTAGATGCTACTATGGCGTTCGACACTTTGGAGTGGCCATATATTTGGGCCGTGTTGGCGAAATTTGGGTTCGGCCCTGAATTTATTGGTTGGGTAAAATTACTATATGCTGACCCTCTGGCTCAGGTGGTGGTGAATGGTAGGGTGTCGGCTCCCTTCGCACTGGGGAGAGGTACGCGGCAGGGATGTCCGTTATCACCCCTTCTCTTTGCACTTTCTTTGGAGCCTCTCGCCGCCTGGTTGCGTTGGGAGCCGTCGTTGCGAGGCATTAGATGGACGCCGGAGTTTGAAGACCGTGTCTCCCTTTACGCGGATGACATCCTTCTGTATCTCACCTCTCCCCGACAGTCGCTGATTGTATTGGTGGACATACTGAATTCCTTTGGTCGCAACTCCGGCCTGGTCATCAACTGGGCCAAGTCGTGTGTTTACGTCCTCTCGGGTGAGGCCCCCCTCCTGCCACGGGATTGCCCTATCCAGATTGCTACCCTGGGGTTCAAATATTTGGGAATCTTTATCTCACTGGATCCCGTGGTCCGCTATGAGCGAAACCTTCTCCCTCCTCTCCAGCGATTGAAGGCCGACGTCGCGAGGTGGCAACGACTTCCGCTCTCGCCACTCGGACGGGCGGCATTGTTTAAAATGATGTCACTACCTCGCTTCTTGTACGCTTTGCAAAATACTCTAGATGTCGTGCCAGCCCGTTATTTCCGGGAGGTGGAGGGTCTTCAGCGCCAACTGTTTTGGGACGGGCGGCCACGGATTGCTCTCGCCAAGTTGACGCTCCCTTGGTACGATGGGGGGGTCGCCCTCCCTGATATTAAACGATACTATTGGGCGTCTCAGTTGGCGGCGGTGAACCACGGGATATACGGTCCTGCCTTGAATCCGGCCTTCGAGATGGATACATTTCTGCTCCCGGGTGGGGACTATAATAGGGCGCTGTACTCGGTGACTCCGGGCACGCGGTTGACAGGACCCACGCAGGTTGCGGTACGTGTGTGGCACGCGGCGAATGCTGCGATGGGGTGGAGGGATCGCTTGACTCGGGCGACGCCATTGTATGCCTCTGAGCGGTTGGGCTGTTTGTGGAGATCGAAAGGCTTTGAGAAATGGGATATGATTGGTATATGTAAGGTGGGTGATCTTTGGGCGAAGGGGTCTTTCAAAACGTTTGAAATGCTTAAAACTGAATATAAATTAAACGATAGAGAGTACTTCCGGTATGCTCAAGTCTACCATGCGCTGTGTTCGGTTTTTCCAGACGTTGCTGCTATCCCCGAGTACTCCCCACTGGAGGATAGAGTGCTGGATGGCTACGTGCCCGACAGCACTATTTCTCTGATTTATAAGAAACTCATTAATGATCGCGCAGACTTGCTGCTCCGTCTGCGGGACGCATGGACAGGCGATGGCTTGGAATTGGACGATGAGGACTGGGTATCGGCGGTGGCCTCCCCGAAAGAGGTGGCGATCCCGGCCCGCTTACGATTCGTACAGCTGAAGATCCTTCATAGAGTGTATGTCACGGGGCCCGGTTTGCTGCGTATGGGTTACTCGATGGATGGACAGTGTAAGCGTGGATGTGGCCTGTCGGGTACCTTTCTCCATATCTTTTGGGAATGTTCGGAGGTTGTGCGATTTTGGAACAGTATCCACACCGTAATGGAGGAGGTCACGCACGTTGCTCTGTTGCCAGAGGCTAGGAGGTGCTTGTTGAATGTCTGGGAACCGAATGATTGTAATGCGGCACAGACGCAGTGGGTGACCTTGGGGTACATGGTGGCTAAGCGTAACATTGCACAGCTGTGGGGCTCCCCGAGGCCGCCCACGATTGAGGTATGGAAGGAGAATATGGACTGGTGTATGTTTAGGGAAAAGACGGTGTATGTGGCGAGAGGCAAGCCAGGGAAATGGGCTAAGGTATGGGGTCCATGGAATTTATATCGAGGACGTATCTGCACCCCGCCTCTGCCATTAGAGATCGATATTGCTTTGTCCCCCTAGCCACGCATTCCGCGGGATGGTGTGAGGTGTGTTCCATGCTTTGTTCTCCCGTTGCCCCCCTCTACCGCTTCCAGACAAGACCTGCTTTGGACAATGTACGTTGTTCCCCGTCCTGGGAAGAGCACGCTGCTATTTCAGACTCTCATTGCCTTGAGTGTGTTTTATATTTATTAAAAAATGAAACTGTTTATTCCGAATGCTCCTGGCCTATGGCCACGGCCTGTTATATGTGCTCACGAACTGCCGGGAGCTTTGCCTCTGGATCATTTGAATGTGTGGCGTTGCACTGCGGGCCCTCGGGCTTTATAGCGGCCGGCCCTGGTGGTTGTAGGCCCTTGTCTGTATTTTACTGTGTACCAACGGTTTCTAACAAAAATTTTAACAAAAAAAAAAGAATGGCTTACAGCAGGGGAGTGCTTTAGTGCCCTTGCATTTTAGTCTTTTCATTTCCGAAAGCCCTAGTTTTTACTGAAGACAAACTCATTTTCCCCAAGCATAGGTGAAGCCCACATACCTGGTCTCATGTACGCGGATTATTTATTTCTTATGGACTATACATCAGTGGACCTATTAGAAAAAATAAAGCCCTTAGCAAATACTGTGATACCAACAGACTCATTTTCAACATAGAAAAAACTAAGACGCTGATCTTTTCTAGGCGGGCAAAGAAGTTTTCCTGGTTTCTTATGATTATTTTGAATGAACAGGTCAGTGTCAACAAATCGGTACAAAAGGGGGTGGTGATGGACGGAGCATCAGAACCAATCAAACACTCACCCCCAGTCAACAGATCTGGGTTTGATCCATCACCGTTCTTTAGCCCACTCTGCCACCCCAGTTCAGACATGGCCATATGCAAATCAGTCTGACCCTGTGCCTCATGGGAACAGTCCAGCCCGAACTGCCAAGCCATGCCTTCCCTGGACCGGAAACAAGCTTCCTAGGACCGGTTTCTGGCATTTCAGCCGACTTCAGCCAGGCTTTCTTGAATCCAGTGGCAAAGTGAGCAAGGGACTCACGTCTGAGCATACCCTGCCAACTTGATTGGTTCTGATGCTCCGTCCATCACCACCCCCTTTTGTACTGCTTTGTTCGCCATAAGTTGGCAGGGTATGCTCAAACGTGAGTCCCTTGCTCACTTTGCCACTGGATTCAAGCAAGCCTGGCTGAAGACGGCTGAAATGCCAGAAACCGGTCCTAGGAAGCTTGTTTCCGGTCCAGGGAAGACATGGCTTGGAAGTTCGGGCTGGACTGTTCCCATGAGGCACAGGGTCACACTGATTTGCATATGGCCATGTCTGAACTGGGGTGGCAGAGTGGGCTAAAGAACGGTGATGGATTAAACCCAGATCAGTTGACTGGGGGTGAGTGCTTGCAATGTTCAACACTCCATCCATCATTTCCTTTGGTTTTTGCAGTGTCTACAAATACCTTGGTCTTCACTTCTCAGACAATTTGCAATGAGATAAACATTTCTTAGGACTAAAAACATCTCTACTTTTCTCAGCTAATGTCCTGGAATTGTTTGACAGTCGATTTGGTGGTTTCTCAGTTAAACCACCCCAAAAAATCCATTAGAGGCAAAGTAATACCTCAGACCTGTGTTTAAAAAGGCTACTGGAAATTCTGGCAAATTCAATGACACAAGCTCCAAGGTTAGAGCTGGGTTTGTTTCCTTGGGAGCTGTTAGTGCAATCACGTGCCTTAAGGTTCTTATCCTTGTTATCTGTTTAAAATTCCTGATAAAAACCCACTATCAAATCCATCAAATATGAATTGGAATAGATCTGGTTTGGAGAATAACTGGTCTTGGGGAACAAAGAGTGTTTATGTGAACTGAAAGTTAAGTTTAGTGCAACCTATCTGCTCTTAAACTGTTTGCTTTTTTTGAAAGAGAGGAAAAATTAGCTTCTTCCTGTTTGTAGGAAATATATAGTTACGACTATACTTGAATCTCTAGCCACTTTATTTAATAAGAAATACTTAGACATCGGAATTGTATTGGCATGTTCAGAAAATAATAATTATTGCTTAATGACTGAGTTTGTTAAGTCAGCTGCAGTTAAAAACTATGGGGCTCATTAGGATGGTGGACGGAGGCACATCCGCGGTGCTGGCGGTGTCAGAAAATGCCCTTTTCCGCACTCAATCGGCGGTCCTCGCGACCGCCATATTACGATGGGCAAACATAGGCCATTTTCCTTCCGCTGCGGAGTTACGTGAACCTCCAGAAATTTCCGTCCGCAAACGCGGCGGAGGGAGCCAATAGAGAAACACCGCCGTGCGGAATGACATCCCGTCCACCATACAAATCACCCTGCCGCAAACAGCCCATCACACCGCAGCAGAGAATCCAGCCACTCGGAGACGGCAGAAGCACTACAGCGGATAGTGATACTCGACTCCCGGTCCCCTCTGTGCGGTCCTGACCGCGATGGATCCAGCTCTTCAAGCCTTTCTGCTGCTGTACCTCATCCACTACCAGCAAATGAGACACCGCTGCAGACAACGCAGCAGGTATGCAAATAAACAACTCCGCATACAACCACAACACACAACTCCTGTGCTGACATATGGTTCCTTTCCACATCAGACACTCTGTTGGGGACAGGAACATATCCCCTAGTGTACCCTCACATGTCTTACCTGATAGAAACCCACACTTCCGCATCAGGGTCACCCATCAATCGAGAAATCACTGCAATCTCCCGGAAAAGTCACCGCAGCGGTGAAGACGTGGGAAAATCTGTGCACAATGTAGTAGGCAGGGCCGGCGCCAGGCATGGGCAGTCCGGCCAGATTCAGAGGGCTCCATCTTCACCCTTCCCACAGTATGCTTTCCACACCCATTTGGGCACATGCTGTGTGCTCCCCCTGCACAATTAATCAGCCAGGTGTAGCCAGACCTCTCACCTCACACATGAATGGACAAGGGAGATTGACTGGGAAGGTGGGGGTGAAGAGGAACACCCTGCACAGAAGCTCAGGGGCTGGGCAACCCTCCTCCTCACCTTCCATTCATGTGAATCAAACTGAGTATAATTACAAAATGAAGACTCACACAGCATCTGAACATCCACTGAACTGTTCACACTGCCTGGCAAGTCCCTCAGATAGACCCCACACTGACACTCTGCCACATACTCATACCATAGGTCAGCAGCAATGGAGGACAATAAATGGGCTAGCCCAAAGTGAAGTGGACAGTGCTGGAAAGCCATGGAGCAACCCACATAGCATGTGTACATCACATGCAAGAGAAGGAACATATCACACCACCCTTAGGCCCTCTAAGCAGACACGGGTGACACAGTGAGTGAAATTAAACCACAGTGACCTCTGTGCAACAACTCTGAGATACATCAAGGCAAGCCATGCATAGGCACATGAATGATAGGAAGTGCCAGAAGTCATACAGTGACCAGCCACACATCTGTGTCAACTCACTTGCCATGTGTATGTCATCAGCACAACACACATGGCTCATTGTCACACTCCCTGACTGTCAAACACAAGTAGGACCTTCACACATGCCCCTCACCTACCCACCTTACACCTGCAACACTAAACACCTGTGTGAAACACACATAATGATGCAAATGATGTCCTGTGAGTTGACTGACAACCAATCACACTCCCTGTGGTGCAGCCACAAACAACATTCTCACACTCAGGGATGCCTGAACCAATGCTGACACAAAACCAAGAGCCAAACAAAAAGCTCGCAAACAACATCCACAGAAGTCCAACAAGCCCAGCCATGTGCAGCCAAACAGTGGAAAGGCAATGTGAGCCTAGACAGAACAGGAATGCACAACATTGTCACTCTGGACAAATGCACAGAAACCATACCCCAACACAAACAAGAATTGCCTCCTCAAAAAACAATCATGAACAACAACTGGGATCAAGGGGACACATCAGCTAACACACACATACACACCACACCAATCATCAAGTAAACATGGTGTCATAGTGTACCACAAGCATGCACATGCACAATCCTGACAGGTGACAGGTCAAATATAGGAGGACAAACCACTAGTGTGTACTCAAAACAAGTTAATGAACATGAATCCACATAGCTGCAGCTGACACAGACACAAGAAATGCACACTACACATGCAACACACATATGAATGTATCACAATGCACAAACTACTGACACACATTATGTCATGCAAATAGAACAACACACACATTGCACCTGTCAGCAGAAAGAGCCAACACAGGGTAAACACTGCATATATCCACAAGAGAAACACAACAGAGGCACATACCAATCCATCACATAGCTAACTCAGCTGGACATCAGGGGGATGCACACCAAGCAAGTACAAGGTAACATACGCTGACAGTACTGCATGCACACCAAGCAGTGTGTGCACAACTACAAAACCAGTAGCACACATTTTTGAGTGCCACATCATGAACTCCCACAGCACAAACATAACATCACACTCAGAAAGGGTAGCAGTACCTTAGCAAACACACATACACCTTAGCCTTCACTCACAGATGCACATCTCAGGGTAACCCAGATGCAAACAACATGACTAGAGGACTGTGATGCTCAAACACATACACTGCACATGGACAGCCATGACTGCAAACCAGTAGAAGAAAATATCCTACAACTAATTGTGAAACTGTCCTGAGTGGCACATTGGTCCTGTACACAGATCATCCTCACACAGCATAGTGTCGTACTATGAAGTGATGGGGAGGCTCACACACTGGCAAGGCATGGGGTGGAAGACATAAGATTTAAGTGGTGTGTACTTCAGTAGTGGACAGGTGAGGCGTGTACAGTCCACAAACACATAGAGGAGTAACTTACAATGTGTAGGCATCAGAAGCACATTTAGGGGATGGTATGACTCCACAGACCACATACCATACTGAAGCCAAAAATGGGTCGTTACAGCAATGCATGAGACAACTCACAAATAATGTCAGCGTGGCTGAGCAGGTCTGCACAGTGAGCACAAACATGACACATGGCTGATCAACAAAACACATCACAGACTTGGCTGTCACACACTCTGCATACTCACAACTGGCAACAACAACAAGTAGGTGTCCCCCAGGAGTGCAAGGACACACGGACACACTTCACAGTGCCCTACCTACAACTCCTACATGTGCCCACAATCTGAAGAACATGGCTGACAATTTATACAAACAGGTACTCATTACCTGGATCATACATGTGTGTAGTTGGCACTGCAGGGGCACACACACATCGACACTACTGACAATGACAGCCCATTCACACTGTATGACTACTCAAGTTCATACATTCAAATGTACCCATGTGACTACGAAGAGAGGACTACAGAAGATGACCACACATCAACACCGCTGTTCACACATCAAGAAAGATCACACAGATATGATGGACCCATGTAATCCTGTAGATAGAATTTACCTCTGTTGTGGTATTGCATCCTAACATGACATGTGGACAATTTAGCAAACCTGACCATAGAATGCTTATGATAACAGTAGATCATCACAAACAACCACCATTGCACCGTCAAGCCTCAGAGTAAACAAGAACAAAAGTGCCTGTCACCTCCGGCAAACTCTGTAAAAGTAAAACAAGCAATTGGTAATGTTAAAGTGGCATACAGAGCATGTGTCATGTGCAACCATACCCATACAGAAAACATTTTATTTAGCAAGGATATTGACAAAGCAGACAACAGGAGTAACTGTCTTAATTACATAAGACCCAGATAGCCATCAAAAGTACAAAACAGCAAGGCCATTGGCAAGTACAAATTCAAAGTATGTACATGTGTGCATGAGAAACTGCACAGGGAATGGGCATACAAAGAGACAACCAGCAAGGCCATTGGCCAGTCCATAGTTCAGGTGTGCACATGTGTGCATGAGAAACCGCTCAGGGAATGGGCATCCAAAGTGACAAACAGAAAGGCCATTGGCTAGTACAAATTCAAAGTGTGTAATGAATGCATGTGAAACTGCACAGGAAATGGGCATCCAAAGTGACACACAGCAAGGCCACTGGCCAGTCCATAGTTTAGGTGTGCACATGTGTGCATGAGAAACTGCACAGAGAATGGGTAACATCGTTCACTGCCATAGCAATCACCCCAGCTCTGGGGATACAAATGGGCAGTTCAGGCACCCCTGTGGGAGAGATGGGGTTGGGAGGGGGACTTTGCCTCAGACTTG
Source organism: Triturus cristatus (assembly GCF_964204655.1). Lineage (NCBI taxonomy): Eukaryota > Metazoa > Chordata > Amphibia > Caudata > Salamandridae > Triturus > Triturus cristatus. The sequence goes on from NC_140585.1 coordinate 503,888,124, forward strand.
GCTGTCAGTTGAACTGGGAGGTGGCTGATTGTTGGGGCAGTTGGAGGACTGGACCTGGGAGAGAGAGGACCAGCTGAGGTAGAGGCATCAATGGGTGTGGGAACCTGAGGGCTGCTTGGACCGGGTGGCGTGGTGGCATGGAGAGAAGGAGACATGCTGCCATGAGACACAGTGTGTGAGGGTAAATGTTGAGGGCTGGGTCTCAACTTCTTGGGGATTCAATAGCCAACAATTGTCTGGGCAGGAGTGGGAAGTGGGGTGGGCACAATAGCCTCACTCTCCACCAAAGGTGTATCAGGTGTAGGTGGGTCTCCCTGTGGGGATTTGCTGGATCTGGTGGTACGCTTTTCCCCTCCATCCCCTGTTGTCCAGGTAAACCACCCACTTTGCACTCCTGTCCCAGCTTCACAGGGGACAATCTGCCTTAGAGAAGTGTTTGTGCTGAGTCTTTGCAGCTACCAGGTTCACAGCAGACAGGCCAACTGTTTGTTTGTCTTTGGGAGCAGGTGTGGGGATGCGAGTGCCCTTGGATGGGGGGTGATGTGGATGAATGTGAGCTTGAGGAATGCTTCTTGGCCTGGTGCCCCTGAGTGTCACGTAAAGAGCTTTTGCCTTTGCACTCCTGTGCGCCTGTTTTGTGTTTTGGGGATGGTGTCTGTACTCTGGGCCGCTTGGGGTGCTGCTGTTGTGTGTTGCTTGTGGAGGACTTGGCACCAGAGGGCTGTGGCATGTGGGCACTCTTGTCAGGTGGTGCCAGTGGCAGGGTGGTTGCTGAAGGGACTAGAGCTGGACTGGGAGCCTGTGACAGCTGAATAGTTGCCGACACTGTGGAGGACAAAGACTGGACAGTTCTGTGTAGCCCACCCACGTCAGAATGAATGCCCTCCAGGAAGGCAACTACCTATGCCAACTTCTTGTCATGATCCTGGAAGGCATTCAGGAGAGCTGCCTGATCCACACACAGCTGGCGCAAAAGGTCCACCGCTTCCACACTGAGGGCAGCAGGGGAGACCGGGGCAGGGGCAGCGGTGCCTGGGGGGAAGGACACTCTACCCTTCCTAGGGCTTCCGGCATGGCCAGCACTAGTGGTAGCAGGCAGGAGGGTGGGCACTGGACGATGCGTGGTGGAAGAGGCAGATTTCGAACTCCCTGTGCCCATCAACATTGAGGAGTCACTTCTAGAGTCAGATGAAGTTGAGGTTGATGTTTCTGGGCGTGATTCTTCTAGGACACTCTTGTCCCCCGAGGCGCTGGTCACATCAGTGTCAGTGAGCTCATGTGTAGCAGTCGTGCCAGAAGCTTCACCACTGGTGCCATCCCCTGTCCTTCCGTGCCATCGGTAGATGCTGCAAGAGAGAGACGTAGGTTCAGTATAGTGTCATACTCACAAACATCATATGCAAATAAAGCACAAAGCTAGAACATGATACCCCTATGTTGCCCACCACCATGTGCAGTCTGCATGTGCAACCTTGATGCAATCCTCAGAAGATGCATGGAAACATGCATAGTTGACATGAATGACCCATGTGATGTTGACACAGCCAAATAGCTGGCCCGTGCCTCCTTGTAAGCTAACATACTCTGTAAGCATACCTACGTGCCTGTAGGTGAGTAAGATATACATCCCAACATGTTGTCTCTGTCACATATGGAGTCACTTTAAGGGAACAACACAGATACTGACTCCCAAATGTCCTTTTGCAATGGCCATGAGCTACTGATATCCACCATGTTGTGCTTTGAAGCACAACGACAGTTGCACATTGGTGTCAGATGTGCAGTTCTCACAATTTCCAAGTCAAGCACTGCCCACATCTCCAAAAGCACACTAAGATGATACACACTGCTGTTCACTGCCCGGTGATGTCTAGGACACCCATAATGCAGCAGATGTCAGAAGGCCACATCTCATCTTGCAATGTCAAGGGCCATTGTATTAAACACATGAGGAAGTACATGTAGCAAAAATGCATGACAGCTGCACTCAACACAGAGGCCACTTACAATCCATTGCATCACACTAGAAACATCACAGAGCTCCAGACTGGTTCAGGGTTGGGATACATGCAGTCACTCACACCCAAAGTCACCCTTCACAGAATACTCACCCCCAACTTGTTGCTGATGGGCCCTCAAACGTCCATACAACTCTGGCTGTGTCACTGTCAAGATGCGGGCCATTAGTGGTGTCATGTTCCTGCGCGCCAACCTTCCAGTCCAAGGGAGCAACCCCAGCGTCATCTCTGCCACGTTTTTGCTCAGCCCGCAGATGTCATCCCACCTCTTGTGACAGTGTGTGTGCCGTTGGTTGGAAACACCCAGAGCCCGCACCTTGCGGGCAATGGCCCTCCATATGACCTTAAGCTGGTGGACTTTAAACTGCAGGCATGGGAGACAAGAAGAGGAAGTTTCAGTGACACTGTGTCATGTACCACTGTGTGTTAGTACAGGAGCATGAAAAAACTAGCACACCAATACATAAATGTTGAGTAGACCCCATACAGCAGGAGACGTAGTACATTTGCATCAAATAATCTCATAGAAATGTATACATGTATGATGATGGACACAGTACCTGGCCATCTCATACACATGCAGAGTGCCAGCACAGAAACCATTGTGAAAAAGGCCCTCATCTGTGATGTAGTATGTGAGTGAGCAATACATACAGGGGCTTATTTATGAGCCTCTTGTGCCAGTTTTGCGCCGCCGTTGCGTCACTTTTAGTTACGCAACTGTGGCGTAAATAATGCGCCATGTTGCGCCATATTTACGAAGTGACGCATCTAGGCAGATGCGTCACTTCGTAAGCCCCTGCGCTACATTATACCTGCGTCAGGTATAATGTATGCAATGTGGGTGTTCCCCCACAAAAAAGGGTCGTAGGAGTGGCGCAGCAAAATCTATGAGATTTTGCTGCACCACTTCCAGGACACCAATGCGTCACAACTTTACGCCTGCCTCATGGCAGGTCCTTTCACATGGGGCTTGTCCTTGCGACATGATGCGTCATATTGTAAACATGATGCATCATTGGTGTCGCAAGGAGGGCGCACTGAGAAGTGGCGCATCGCTGCTTTCACACAGCTATGCGCCACTTCTCGAAAATGAGGCCCACAATGCATTTGAAATGATGTGTCGGGTAGACTCACTGTGTCCAACACTACACACCCCTCAATGTCCTTGGCCAGTGAATGGCTACGTGTCTCATGGAGGTCACATTTAGGGACATGAGCTTACATTCTCACACTCTTCTCACAAGTAGCCCTGGGCGGTAAAATCCGCTCCGCTCACAGAGTTTGTGGATTTTGTCAACTCCGCGTTCCACGTAGAACGTGCAGTTACCGAAAACTCTGCGATCCGAAGCGTAGCAGAATTTTTCCCTTGTTCCCGCTTTCAAAATGCATTTTCGCACGCGCGATAGCGACTTACCGGGATCCCTGCATTCGCTGACGAGTTTTCCTATCCATTTGCATGCGCCACAAGATTTTGGTAGGCGGCTGCGCGATCCCGTGAGAGTGTGCTATCGCGAGCACATCATTCTGACGCGCCATTGGACAAGTGAAAAACAAGATGGCTGCGCCCATTGGTGACCGCATGGGCAAGTTCGCGAGATATTTCCCCCCGAGCACGCAAACAGCATCCCGAACACGCAGTACGCTATCCTAAACAGGAAAAACGCATCGCGAACGGTCAGAACAAGCAGCTCCGCGTGCTTGCGGAATGCTGCGTAGCTCGCCGAGTTTTTTTACCACTTCGCGAAAGTCCACGTAGCACAACTACGCGAACTCTGCCCAGGGTTACTCACAAGGTTTAGGCCTGTTTTGTGTCTTCATGAGTCCCACCCTGTTTGGCTTCGTCCTGAGGAAGGTGTGACACAGGCTAGGGTTAGACACCAAAACGCGTGTCGGCGCTGGAGCCTTGTGTCTCCCCCATTCCTATTTCCCTCTGGGGAAAGAAATTGTGTTATTAAACTGTGCGAGGAGTAAATAATTGTACACTCCCCATATACAATTGTCTGTTTTTACTACATTGCATTTGGTGTGAATTGACCTTGGAGAAGACTTTTTGGGGATCTTGGATTATTGTCATTGTTACTTAATGATTTGGTATGTGTTGAATGGTTTGAGTAAGTATGAGTATGTGGTTGTGTGATGGTTAGACAGAATGAATGTGTGTGACTCTTGATATTAATTGATATTGGCCTTTTGAGATTCAACCTAATGATTTTTTTTCTGTACCATATGGACTAATCAATAATAATAAAGAAATATATATTTTTCCAATTCATGTGTACGTATCACATATGGGATGACAGTGTGTTTGTTGGACCTAGTTCTCTTTATCGGTACGTATTCGCACCATTTTAAGTAAAACTTGGGCAGAGGGGTGTGTATTCTCTGCACTGTTTTGTAGCTGTTTTGTGCAATCCTCAGGCCTAAAATAGCTCATTGAGAAATAGGATTGTGGACAACATATATGTTTCACTCAGTCCATTTACACATGGATCCTTTCAAAATTGGGCAGCTTCTGTGCAGGCCAGCGTGACTCACACTGAGGTGAAACGTGGGCCATCAGAAAATTCACATGCATGTACAAGATGAGAGGGTAAACAGTGCCTACACATGCGAGACAGAACACATAATGAAAAAAATGGAAGGATCATATCTACAAATTACATTTATCTGATGTGTCATAGGTGAATTACCACCAAGAGTGCTACACTCAGGCGTTTTAATCTTGTGCATAATGCACACACATCCATGGGGGAATATGAAAAATGTACACACATTCTTCAGGACCCTCTGGACGAAATACATTTGTAATGTCACAAATGAGTAAGTGAAAACCTCATGACGTCACATAGCACAGGCAATGTTTGTTCAGACTTCGACTGTACAAACCAGCAGTGTTACTGTATTGCTGCAAAAACACTGCATGTCCCTCCAATCCTTCAATGCAGCCATGGATCTATGGAAATAAGGCTACATCCCCCATTTGACACGAAGTTAGCATGCTAGGCAGTGTATCAAACATTTACATTACCCAGTCTCAGAGCAACGTTTGTAATTATTTTGCTGAAGAATGGCTGTAGAAATGTCCATGTTGCCATCCTCCCCAAATACTCAAGTACAATATTCACAAGGCCATGTATGGAGCATGGTATATGAAAAATGAGGTTGCATCCACAGTAACTTGCACTCACAGGCACATACTGCAGAGCAACATCATGTGAGCACTCTTTGCACTCTCAAACTTTCACTCTGAAACACTTACCAATAAATCTGGAGCATAATATAGCCCCCCATACTGTGAAAGCACCTCGTCCACTAGGACCTCCAGCTCCTCTATGGTGAAGGGATGGGCCCTGATGTTCTCAGGTCTCGCCATCACTGGGTCCAGGCGACAGAAACAGCAGCAGTTGGGGATGAAGAATGGCAGGCAGCAGTGTCTGGGTGCAGTGGAAATGTGTGGCTCTCTCACAGAGATATTAGCCCACTGGGGGTTGTTTCAGTGGCACTCAGCTGCTGCAATTGGTGTTTCAGGTCAGCTTTTTTCAAATGTAACCAATGACCAGGACCGCGGTGGCGGTGGACGCCTACCGCGATTTTCAAATGTGTATTTCACTACTGCGATCCCCATTGGCTGCAATGGCATTGGTTAGGCAGTGTCACACCGCGGAGGCCAGGCGGTCGCTACAGCGCATTGGTATTTTTCAATTGGTGCCAATGACTGTGATTGCAGTAGCAGAGCACGCCTACCGCGATTTTCAAATGGTTATTTCACTACCACGACCGCGTTTCCCATTGGCTGAAAGGGCATGGGCATTGGCGGTGTCACACCGCGGGGGCCAGGCGGCCGCTACCGCGAATTGGCATTTTCAAGTGGTGCCAATGACCGTGATTTTGGTGGCGGTGCACGCTTATGGCACCTATGGACACATCATGCTGTAGCAATGGCAATGGCCAGTTCTCATCATTGAACAGGAAACACAATGAATCATGCCACCAGATTGTTTAATTCAATGGTAGTGTGACATTGAACTCACTGATGACTACACATGCCATGTCAGAGCACAGGATTACATGCATTGGCATGTACTCCCTCACATGTCACATATGATATTTGTGTGCATGTACACAGATCTGATGTGTAATGGACTCTCAAATTTGTAAACATGTCAATGTGTGAGATGGCTAATCAACCCACAGTAATGATGGACTGACTACATAATGTGCCTATTTCACTGTGTAGATTGCTGAACATATTTTGATAGGTGATCTTTATACACACACTGTGCTATTTGTGTTGTTAATGTGTTCTCTGTCCGACTCACGCAAGAAGGTGTGGCAGCAACAGCAGCTACGTAGAAGGCAGCAGTGTTGCTGTTTCAAACATGTGCTGTGTCAACTACTCTCAGGGCTGGTGACACAAGATGTCGGAATGTACCATTTTACATTCACATAGTCTGATTCTCTTTTGGGGGTACTCAGTATGTACTAACTGAACGGGTGAACAACTACTTGAGATCAAGGTGTCTCTGCATGTGACTTGTGCTTTAAGCTGTTGTTTCTGTCCAGTCATTGTTGGCGCTGTGTCAGTCAAGACGTAAGATGTTGGACACATCTCATAGGGGAATTTAATTGACATGTGTCCCCTTTTATTTTATGTAGGAGACGACCAAATGTGCATCGTCCATTCACATTGCTGGCGGACATGGAGGATGAGGACATCATACGTACATTCCGTTTGGATCAACCTACCCTTCAAGACCTATGTGGCCAGTTGGAGCCCCATCTGAGGCCTCGCAGAACCTATCCGACTGCTTTGACACCAACATGTAAGGTGATGGCGGCCCTGCATTTCTTTGCAACTGGTTTGTTCCAGTACACGGTGTTCAGCGCAGGTGGGATGTCTGAACCAATGTTCAGCATGGTGCTACGTGATGTCCTGTCTGCAATGATGACATACAAGGACCGCTACAATCCATTTTCCCTGGAGACCTGAATTGGCAGCTGTGAAGGGTAATTTTTTTGACCTTGCTCACATCCCTAATGTTGTTGGCGCCATTGACTGCACACATGTTGGCCTGGTTCCACCACAGGCATGTGAGCACATATACAGGAACAGGAAGCATTTCCATTCCATTAATATGCAAGTGGTATGCCAAGCGGATATGATCATCTCCCATCTGGACCATGCGTGGATTGTTGGCGAGTACGCAGAGTCAAGTAGTGTGCTGTATGTGTGACATGCTATCCTCACATACAGTTATATTACACAATTGGTCTGTGAATCTCATACCTAGGTGACTCTGCATATCCCAACCGGCCTTGGTTGCTGAGCCCACTGAGGAATCCCAGGACCCAGAGTGAACTCCACTACAATGATGCACATGGGAGGACATGTCGTGTGGTGGAGCGTACTTTTGGTTTTCTGAAGTCTAGATTCCGGTGTCTGGACAAGAGCGGAGGTGCACTGCACTACTCTCCCCAAAAGGTGTGTCAGATCGTAATTGCATGCTGCATGCTCCACAACCTGGCCTTGCACAAAGAGATCCCCCTGCTCCTGGACGATGATGAGCAGAAGATGCCTTCCCCTGTGAACCCACACATGTCCAGTGACGACGATAGTAGAGAAGAGGAAGGTGTCGACCTGTGTCAACAACTCATCAACAACTACTTACCTTAAGTGTCAGTGACATTGTACAACAGTGTTGGATGGTAGTGACAAGGCCTAGAGGAGCCTTTTGACTGCTGCCTGTTGTTGGCTCTGTGCCGATGGCTGATGTTTGTGGCACAGGGTAGTTAAGACCAGCCACATGATGTCTATGTTGATATTTCGTCTAATTGTAATGTTTGCTGGTTTGTGTACCTTGATGACTAGTGTTGTGTACTGGCTCTGATGCCATCACCTGACAAGTAAAAATCATTCTCTTGTGTCTTTCTAGGTCCCTTCAGCCTCTCAATGCCTCGTCACAATCAGAGCTTCTGGTACATTGGAATCTGAGTCAACATTGTACATACTGTGATAAACATGGAGCTGACACAAAGACATAGGTGTGTAAAGAGTGTTTATTTACAATGAGTATTTGTGACAGACAAGTGATGTTTCAAAAAATGGTGCCAAGAGAATTAATGAGTTGTCAGTGATGGTAAATTAGACAATATAGTAGTCACCATATTGATGTAGTGACACACTCCAACAGACACCTGCCATCAACATGGCAGCGTGGATAAGGATAGTCAACAAAGTCAATGTCAAGGGGAACAGAGGTGCCATCATGGCTGGCTCTGCGACTGGCGTTTGGATGGTGCTTTGCGACGTAATCTTCCTGTGGTGTTTCTCGGACTGCCCCTTTTGCGTCTTCCAGGGGGGGCCACTGTTGCGGGCTCAGCGGTGTCTGAGGAGTCATCCTATTGCAGCTCACCCCTCTCTGTGGCCACACCTGAGGTGGTGGGAGTATCATCCTATGGGCCACTGGAGGGGGGTTGAGCTGTACTTTGGGCCGCATGACTGTCCCTCAGCACACCCCCGAGCTGGCCTATTAGGTCCACAATTTGGCCCATGCACGTGTCCATGGACCTCAGCAGCAGGTGGAGCTCACTCACTTCTTCCAAAACCTGACCTCATGTGTCCCTGGGTATGCTCGTATGCCCCAGTGTCCTGTCAAATTTGTCCCCCAGTTGCCCTACCACCTGCCCTGCTGTCCCGGACCTGTGTCGTTGCCACTCAATGCACCCGCAGACTCTCCCTGCCCTCCTCTGATTGTGTGGTGGTGTTGGTAACTACTGAGGCAGGGAGAGTGTTGCAGGCAGCACTGGTGGTGGTGGTTGAGGCCGCACAGGTCGTTGCAGCAGGGGCAAGAGCGTTTGTTGTTGTTGAGGTGGTGGTGGTGGGGACAGTGGGGGGCCTGGGACGTGGTGCACCCTGACAGTCCAGATGGGCCAGGTTGTTGCTCCTCATCCGAGAAACATAGGGAGTCTGCATCCGAGAGTCCATTTCCAGGGGGGAGACTGGCTCTGCAGGTCGGTGTTGTCTTCTGCAGCAGTTAATTGTGGATCTCCTGTTGAACAAAGGTGAAATGGTCATTGAAGTGCACCCCAATAGCTTGGTGTTAGACGTCTGAATGTTACATGTGATACATCACACAGTTTACATTGATATGACTTTGTATGGCTGCAAGGTACTGACATGATGTGGAGGGACCTACATTACTTGTCCATGGTGTGACATGTAAATAGATACCATGTTACACGTACAGATTGTGTGATTACAAGGACATGTCGTCATCTAACGACTTTCAGCACATCAACTGTATGTGATGCGTTTTTTGGTATGCTCTGCATGGTAGCCGTTTCATCTGAGCAAGAAATAGCCATTGTAATCTTATGCATACCTTTGTCATAACATGTACTTTACATTCTTTTACCAACTGACCATGCATGTTTTGTGTTGATATGGGCCTTCATGCTCTGACACTATGGCAGTTACACATAGCATTCAGTGCTGGAAATGATTGTGCCCTGAATCTATTCAACATGTGACTTGGTGAGTCAAACGTTGTTTTCAGTGACTGTTACGTACGCTTAGCTGTCTGCACCCTGGAAGTGGCTATTGGATCTTTGCCAAGTTGGGTGACATGTGAGGGCTGGTGTGAAAAATGAAACGAAATACTTTTATTTGATTTGTTAAAATCATAAAAGGGTGAAACATACCACCTTGCGGTAAACAACGTCATATAAAATAAAACATGCCCCCGTGTGCTGGGCAACATTGCACAAATGTACATGATGAGTAAAAACAGGAAAAGCAGTTTAAAAAGGCGAGACATGCCCCGTGTGCTGGGCAATATTACGCAGGTGAACATGCTAAATAAAACCAGAAAAACTGTTTTAAAAAGGAGAAGGATGGCCCTCACATTAGAAGATTGGAGCTAACAAACGACTGTTATACCAAGGATTCAGCACGCGTTAGAACTTGTGCTTGAGCAAGTGTGTCTGTCCCCCCTGTCTCAAATAAAGTGCTTAAAGGGACATAAGATAAAAGGGAAGAGGGAGGAGAGTAAATTGCAAAGAGCATCAAGAAAGATCTGGGTCCGGCTGCAAGGTATCCATTTTTCCCAGTTCCTGTTTTGCTGCAGAATTTTTTTTGAGCTCTTGAGCTGCAAATGTCAGGAATTTAATCGTTTTGCAGGTCCTGCATTGTTTTTCTCTTAACATTGGCCTCTGGAGGATCTTCTTTAAATTGTGTAAGGCCGGGCAGATACATAATAGGTGTAATAGCGACCCTTCTCCCTTGTCACAGAGGCGACACTCCAGAGATGGCCAAGTCCGTAACCATTTTGGGGTGAGATCTTTGATCAGAAATCACCCCAATCTCAGTAAACTTAGTTTCCTCTTATAGTGATCTCTGAAGCATTCTTGGAAATAGGATTGTTGTTTCAGTTGTTTGTACGTTGGCATTACCATCCAGGCGTGACTTTTGCCAGCCACTTTATCAGTTTGCAACGATATTTGTTTAATAGCTTTGTTAGTAATTTGTTTAAAAGCGAGGTATGACATTGGTAAATGCCAAGCTTCCTCCAGATTTAGTGATAGAAGCCCTTGCCTGAGAGTCTTACATGTGGAATTGGTCTGCCTTGTCTGTTTTTCGACCTCCTCCCAACAGTGATGGGCTAGAATGTTGTATTCAGCTGCCCTCATTCGCCAGTAATATTTGGCCAGGACACCTTGTCTGGCTTGTGTCTGGTTTGTTAGTCTATATTCCAGACGTATTTGCGCTTGGGAAATATGACGTGGAATTAAGAACAGTTTTTTGAACAATCTTGATTGGGCGAGATTTAGCATTTTAGAGTCCTTGGTGTCCATCATATCCAAGCCATGTGTAATAGAGGGCAGAAATTTAGCTGCTACCACCTTTAGTAGGTGACTGGTTGAGCTTCCACAAAACGAATTGTAGTTGTTTTGATTTAGTTTTACCGAGGTCTATGTGGTGTTTGTGAGGATTGGTGTGGTCATATGGCTCCATGCTGTTTGAGAAATGTGTGGAAATATGGATTTTTCTGGTCAGTTATGTCCCCTATCTTGGACCCCAACGGTTCTATGTGCATGTTACAAGTACATGTATGTTCCCTCCAGTTCCAGTTATGAAGACGCAAATACATGTGCGTCCACCGTTAACATGTCCTCTTTCAGATCCGCCATGAATGGGCCGGATATTTCATTCCTAAATACGAAAGGCCACCGCCTTTATATGGTTCACTTATGCCATTTTACAGTCCAGGCAAGTAGGCCCTGATTCTGTCATCAAGCTTTTCTTGCTTTCTGTCTCTGAAGCTCCAGTCCGAGCCTGCATCTGTGACCATGAACTTTGTCTCATCCTCTGCGCGGCTCACGATGCCTGACATCAGCTTGCTGCCTGCCAAGAACTGTATTTCACCTTCGGAAATTATCTGCTCCGCTCCCTGCCCAATGCATTCCTGTCTAGTAGCTTAAGTAAACATTCTTCCAGCTACCAAGCAAAGGCCCGACTTCTCTGTCTTCATGAAAGTAATTCATAGCCCTGTTACCATGGAAGATTCCTGCCCTCGCATCTAGTGTAGACACTTAGACGCTTGTACACGCACTAATAGTCAGTATAGTCAGTATAGAATAAGATTCCACTCGAAGAGACCTCTCTTTTGGATAACTTAGTTCTTTAAACATAGGATGTTAGATATGATTTGGGATTAGGTTGACTTGACCCTCCAGACTTCTGTCGCCACATGTAGAGCTAAATGTCAAGTCCCCTTCACCCCCTAGTTGCACGTCAATCACACGTCATACTGCTGCGCGCGCATATCTGCCAAGTATTTCTGCTGACATTGCGAAATTCTTTCATGTAACCACCCTCTTATGACATCACATCTGATGACGTTCCTTAAACACACCCAGTTACGCCTATCTTTGCCACGTATGAATATATTATCTCCACTATCAATTGTTACGCCTCTCGTATTTGCTTCACTGTAATGCTTATTGTATAAAAGTAATTGATTGTCAATAACGTATGTACTTCACTTCCTGAACCTTCGTGGTGATGGAACCTGGAGCAACCGATTATAATCGACCTCTGGAATAAAGCCCATTCCGAACCTCTAATACCACGGATTCTGCCTCTTATTTACTGAGCTATTTTATTATGTTTCTGTATCAAATTAAGTCCCGGTAATTAAATTATTTACCACATGAATGGCGCCCGAACAGGGACACTTTCTCATCTCACGCGCCGGCGGTGCGTTGCAGGCCCGGTCTCCTGCCACAGCTGGACGGACAACAACGCGTACCAGCAGGATTTCCTGTATCTCCCTCCGGTCAAGCGGGGGCGACTGAGGCTGCGATCAACACCCAGACGAGGCGGTGAGAAGTGCGAAGTATCCCGACCAGAGCCTAGCTGAGAGAGCAAGATCCGAGGTATACAGAGGCCCACCAGTTTCCGAGGTCCCAAGTCGAGTCCAGTGTCCGAAGTGTTCAAGTCGAGTCCAGTCCGGTTCAAGTTCAGTTCAGATCGATTTCCGAGGCCTTCCGTTCCGAGCTACCCGGTGAGTACCATTACTGGGGAGGCGTTCTGGCGTGCACATAAGTTGTGCCGGTCCAGACGGGTTTGGGTACACAAATCCGGTCTGCACTGTTTCAGCAGTGTATCTGTACTGTTTAGCAGTATATCTAGTATATCAAGTATATAATTTCAGAATAAGTCAGTTAATGTCGAGTATTATGTTTTAGTGATTAAGTTTTTCTTAGATCATCGTCATCATCACCGTTGCTCATTTTAAATGTTAAATGTTAAATGTATTGATACGTCCTGCATATTGTGGTATGAATGACTGTTCATTATTGTGTTTTATTGTATTAAGTTTGTTCAAGATCAAGTAGCAGACCAGTTCTCAATATGCCGCTCTTCTCGAAATTAAGACAGATCACAACTAGAAAAGGGGTACTCGAAGAAGCTGTTCCCATTCCTCCTAGGGACACTCCAGGGTACTTCATGTATCATAAACATGGCCTAGACGCCATATTATTTCTCGATTTATGGGTAGACTACACTAAGGAATTACCAGAAAGTCAGAGGTGGCCCGCAGCTGGGACCTGGGATGCAGAGTGCATCGTGAAAGTAGAGGAAGAATTATGGAAAAAGAAAGCTAGACAATCACAGAAAGATGCCATTGAATTATGGCGTAAAGAATCGTATAGACGAACAGAAAAAGCACGTAGACAGGAAGAGAAGAGTAAAGAGAATTCAAATAAAGTTCAAGAAAATCTATTAATTGAAGAAGGTACACGAGTGAAATCAGAACAAGTAGACAGACAAAGACATGCCCTTATGAAGGGTATGTATCCCCTTCTGGCTGAAGGATTACCTAAGGCTACTGCGGGGATACCAAAAGACTTGCCACCCCCATTATTTCCAATAAAGGTACATCCTAAGGGGCATCCTAGAACCGCAGAAGATGTTTTTCTTTCCTCATATTTAGATGACGCAGCTCCCGAGTATGCTAACCCCGCCCCACATAGACCGCCTGCCAGGGAGGTTCAACGCCAAGATCCAGTACCCGTATCCCTACAGCAACAAGTTCTGACACAAGTTCCGGCAAGCACATCTGTTTCTGCATCTGTCCCTACAGCTACTTCTATAGCTGTATCCACACCTATAGTTGCTGTATCACGTTCAACGAATCCTTTCACACCCGATACCCCAGACGGGGCTGCCGGAGGTGCTACCAATATTTTTTTCTACGCCACCTAGAATAAATAAACTTACTTTTCAAGAGTCAGCACATCCACGTACCCCCAAACTCATAAATGCCCGCACGCTTAAGGAACTTCTAGTAGATTGTAGATATGACCCTGTGCCCGGCAAAGAGGACGAAATGATCCTGGCATCATTACGTATCAGACGAGCCGCGGTGTATTTAGGGAAGTTACCAGGAATGACTATGCATCTAGATAATATATATCATTATGTCCAAACAGGGCGAGATTCTGAATGTATTAACAGAGCTATGGAATACCAGAAAGTGGAGATACAAGGGGAACTGTTACGTTTCCTCATAAATTGCGTAATCAGAAATCAAGACCGACCGGGGGTAGATCCGGAAATAATGCAAACTCTTACCAGATGGAGCCAGAATATATCAGAAGGGAGACATGATAGGCAAAAATGTATAATAGCCATGTGCAGAAAGATCCGTAAAGAAATAGAACGCCTACACGAAGAAAGATTAATGGTAGACCAGTTTGAACAAAACGAGGAGGAAGAAGGATCGGGACTGCCCACAGGACAGTCAGAAACCATAGCCTATGTAGGTAGAGGAAGATCTTGTAATAGTACTAGATATTTCACTGACCCGATACGTCCGATATGTCCAGATAATAACAGGAATTTCCAAACACCTATAATAAATATGAGATCCCCCGAGCATTCGTTCCAAGCCGCTGACAAATTACTGCGAGAACGAAGGGGTTATCATTTTCTCGATTCTATGGATGAACAAGAATTAGCTAGGTCAGCCGTTCATTGGATTGACAGTCCCGGAATGTATGGTGATAATACAGTAGCACACACATTTTTGAATCTCACCCCAGATGAACAGCGTTTAGCTGGGATTTATATGATTCAACAACTTCTTATACTATATAAAAGCCAACATTCAGATCCTGGTCCCCTACCTGATATATTGACTGAATTACTCACGAGTAAATGGAAAGGTTCAGGTACTAAGCTAATTAAAGAAATACTAGAATCAAGAAAGCAGTACATTCTTTTTATATGCCCAGAACATGTCTCACTGCCCACTAAGGAAAGAACCACGTATTACATGGACAGACAGAATCCCTTACGAGAAGTGCACCCAATAAAGGGCGAGGACAATCAGTTTAAACGTGTATATGTATATACGCCCATATCAAAAATAGAATTGTTAGAAATGAAGAAAGTGGTACCCAGTCATGACAAAGACCCAGCGGGTTTCCACCGAGAAATTAAAGACATGTTACTCATGGGAGAGTATACCTATCCCGACATTATGACAATATTAAAGGTATTAATGCCTGCTGGCATTTATGAAAAACTCAAGGAAAAAGAGTGGGAGGTGGGAGACCAAAAGATAGATTGGACAGCATTAGAAAATGAAGAAAAGGCCCGAGGTCCAGGGTCGGGGCTTGGGGATAAAACTAAAGCACTACCAGGTTTACTAGTACAGGTACTGCCACGTTTATTAACTACGAAAAAGGAAGACTGGGGTGCAATCTCAGCCTGTAAACAAAAGCAAGATGAAGACACTAGCGATTTCTATGCCCGATTCGAAAAATGTTTTGGTATAAATAGTGGTATAAAAGCAAGTAGCGAATCATACCCACATCTGTTTGTGACAAAATTAGTTGAAAATTCTTTGCCCCAAGTGAAGAATAGAATATTAAAATTCGAGAGTACCTGGCAAGGTAACACTCCATCACAAATGTTACAAATGTTACAGTATCATCACAATAGAATTAGAGAGGAACAAGATCATGAACAAAGACGCATGAAAGACACGAAAATGAAAATGCTAGTCTCCCAGACAGTTCCAGCTGAAGGACATAAAAAGGGTACGACACATTCCGGTGATTCGACAGGACCTGTAAAAGGGACATGCAATTACTGTAAAAGGCCAGGTCATTACGTACACGATTGTCCAGTTTTAAAACATAATATCGCTATAGGTAATACAAAAGATAGACCACGGCCACCCAGACAGGATCAGAATGAACAAGGAGCACCGCAGCATGCACAGGCCATGCCAGCTCCACAACAGTCTATACAGTTTGTGCCAGCCGCACCAGCATTGCCAGCTGCTGCCACACAAACCACGACACGACAGCTGTACCAGACCGCACAGTATGACTATCCTGATTATCAACGATACGCATGAACCAGCCTAGGGAGGGAAGTTGACTTACCCCTTATCGAGGTCCCTGTAGATCAAGAAGGACCTTATGTGCATAGTGAATTATTAGGCCAAGATAGAAAATTTTTACTCGATACAGGGGCAAGTCGAACAACCATAAAACGTAGTGAAGTTCCAGGGGCACCCCTCTCAGGCTCACAGAATATTTCCCTTGGTTTTTCAGGAAAACCTATTGTTAATGAAGTATCACAGCCTCTTCCACTTACGATAGGACCCTTGACCAGAACTACAGATTTATTGCTTACTAAATCATGTCCAGAAAACTTGTTAGGAATAAAAACATTGAAAGCTCTAGGAGCTATAATATGTTGTTCTCCGGAAGGAGTAAGATTGTTTTTACGTGATTTCAAAGGTCATTATGTGTCTCGAGATATGGATTCCCGACTGCAGACTTTACCCACACATTTATGGGCACAAGGCCCTACAGATGTTGGTTGCATGAACATTACACCCTATCGAGTCACACTAAAGGCAGGAGTGGTACTACCACGAATGCGACAATACAAGTTATCCCCAGATGCTGTAATGGCTTTACTGCAAATCATTGACGAACTTATCGGCCAAGGAGTGGTTGTGGAGACCGACTCCAATGTATGTAATTCACCGATAATTCCGATTCTTAAACGAACTGATCCGAAGGCTCCCCCAGTATATCGATTGGTAATTGATCTGCGCGAATTAAATAAATGTATTGTACCACAATACCCCGTAGTTCCAGACAGCTCTTCATTACTGACAGCTATTGATTCCGAAGCAACATTCTTTACTGTAATTGATCTCAAGAATGCCTTTTTCAGCGTCCCAATAGATCCGGAAAGCCAATATCTGTTCGGATTTAGTTTAAATGGACGTAGCTTTAAATTCACACGCGCACCTCAAGGATTTACAGAAAGCCCCAGCATCTATAGCCAAGCACTGAAACGAGAACTCGACAGTATCCACATGCCAGTTAACACTGCTTTGCTTCAATATGTCGATGATCTGCTGATCACCGCTCGAAGCGAACCTGAATGTGAAAAAGCATCACTGACGGTTTTACAATTTCTAGCCGAAAAGGGGCACAAGGTGTCCCCTTCTAAGCTGCAATTCTGTGTCCAGCGAGTTATTTACCTTGGTCACTCGCTGTCCAAGGAGGGAAGGCAGCTTACACCCGACCGCATTCAGTTAATAGCTAACATGCCAATACCCAAGACACAAAAGGAGGTGCGGGCTTTCATAGGCCTCACTTCATATTGTAGGCAGTGGATCCCTCAGTATGCATTTCTAGCAAAACCACTCATTCAATTGACAACACAGGAGGCAGCCACATCGACTGTTCTCCCTTGGACTCAGGAACATACACAAGCTTTTGAAAGCCTAAAGAAAGCTTTATGTCAAGCACCTGTTTTAGCAACACCATGTTACAGAAAACATTTTACACTCTTTGTTACAGAACGAGAAGGTACTGCCTTGTCAGTACTCACACAGGAACAAGCAGGAGCACACAAACCATGTGCTTATTTTTCTAGTACATTAGATCCCGTAGCTCAGGCTCTGCCTGCGTGCCTGAAATCAGTGGCAGCGACAGCTTTAGCAATCAGACAAAGCGATGCCATAGTGTTAGGACATCCATTGACAGTACAAGTACCACACGCCGTAGAGGTTCTTGTGAATCGAACGCAAACACAACACTTGACTATAGCACGACTTACAGGGTATGAACTAACATTGTTTCAGCCACATATAGAAATCAGACGTTGTAACACATTGAATCCTGCCACACTTTTACCTGTAAATGGAACAGACCCATTAGCCCACGATTGTATTGATGTTATTACAATCACGACGAAACCCAGACAAGACTTGACAGATGTTCCATTGTCAGATCCAGACCTGACGTTGTATGTAGATGGCTCATGTATGAGAACAAGTACAGGAGAGTTAGTGGCCGCTTACGCAGTCACCACAGACACTGAAATTATTGAAACCAAGTGTATAAATACCTTGTCCGCTCAAGCAGCAGAGCTCGTCGCTCTGACACAAGCCTGTATTCAAGCCACAAATAAAAAAGTCAACATATACACTGATTCACGTTATGCATTCGGAGTCGTACATGACTTCGGCGTGCTGTGGCGAGAGAGAGGTTATTTAACTTCTCACGGTGCCCACATTCAGCACGGACCCCTCATTCATGCCTTACTAGATGCAATACATTTGCCCATTGCAATATCGATTATGAAATGTAAAGCTCATACGAAAATTACTGATATCATTTCTCAAGGCAATGATCTAGCTGACAGAACAGCTAAACAGACTGCTCAAACTCAAACATCCGACATGACAAAGACAATAGTCCAGACACCAACACATTGTATGATGGTTAAGGATCCCGCTCTTGATGTAATTGACATACAGACACATGCTACTCCAGACGAAATAAGGAAATGGACTGAATTAGGAGGGATCCAAACGGATCAAGGATGGATGACGAAGGAAAAATCTGTGTGGTTCCTTCCTGATTCAATGGTCCAAGTCATTATTAACACTGTCCATAGTCCAGCGCATCTAGGAGAGAAAGCTATGCTAGACAGCATTCAACATATTTGGTTCAACAAGCATTTACGAGCAGCAGCGAAACAAAAAGTTCGTACCTGTATGATATGTTGTCAGTTCAACCCAGGAAAAAGTATTCCCGTAGAGCAGGGTGGATTTCAGCCTCCTGATCACCCTTTTGAAATTCTCCAGATGGATTATATCCAGATGGAACGATGTCGAGGATTCAAATATGTTCTCGTAGTGGTTTGTGCTCTTTCCCGTTGGACGGAGGCATACCCGGTTTCAGATTACACTGCCCCGACTACTGCCAAACAGTTAGTTCGAGAATTCTTCCCACGATACGGTTTACCACGTGCTGTCTATTCAGATAACGGCCAGCCGTTCTCATCCGAATTAATGAAACACGTTTCACTTTTGCTAGGATATCAGTGGAAGTTTCATTGTGTCCGACACCCCGAGGCAGCAGGTCTCGTGGAACGACATAATCAAACTTTGAAAATCAGATTGTCCAAAATATGCAGGGAGAAAGGTGTCGACTGGGTAGTAGCATTACCAGTTGCACTCTTTTACATGAGAATGGTAGCACACTCTCGAACAGGGCTATCCCCGTATGAAGTGATCTTTGGCAGACCACCAAATATGTGGGGGACGCCTATACCACGTAAAATAACTGATATTGACTGTAATATGCTGACAGATTACTTGGCTTCCTTGATGTCTGCACTACAATCTTGTCGTTCACAGGTAGCTGCAGCTTTTCCTAACAACACTGAAGTGAAACCCCATGACGTAATTCCGGGGGATCTCGTTTTGGTGAGAAATTTCGATCGAAAGACTCAGCTGGATCCTAGGTGGAGGTCACCTCAGCTGGTGTTGCTCACCACAAGAACAGCCGTGAAGATCGAAGGCAGAAAGGGATGGATTCATTCAAGTCATATCAAGAAATTTCATGGACTAAAATCAGATGTGAATACCTCACCTTGTGTGTCTTCACCCATTGACTCAAAACTTCCTTTTGTGGAAAAAAGTGATTCTGAACATTATAAATTAAAGCTCAGGCCCAATCAGTCGAGCAATTTGATTGTTTAAGTCCTCTCCGAGGTGAAGCGGTTGAATTGTCTCTGACATGTATCCCTTGGACCTGAATAGAGAATACACCCGAAAAATGTTGAAACGACAGGCGTACTGTAAATCACTGCGTAGTCATTGCATAGTGACGTTATTAATTTTATTTTTCTCAAGTCTTTTAATAATTACTGCAAGTATATTGTTGCACATATATTATCCTATTTCTAGACATGTTTACAATGTTACTGCTGAACATTCTTTTAGTAAATTACCTCCGCTTGAGTTGTCTTATAGATTTGCGCTGCGCAATAACACTTTTATTAATATGTTACATCATTCCCATCAGGTTAGCAATGCTACAAATTGTTGGATATGTGGCCGACTCCCTCCCTATCAGAACTATAAAGGAATTCTACTTCTTTTTCCATACCCGTTCACACACAACGGCTCCTGTGGAGCATGGCTTAGTTTAATTAATTCCCAAGATTTGAACTCTGCGGTTTATCAAGACAATGGGGTATGGGGAAATCTGAACTTAGTTTTACTTAAGGTCTGCCACCCCAACAAGGAGGGACTTCCCAAAAGAACAGGAACTGATCTAGAAAATGAAGTATATGGATTAGGTAACTTTACGCTTAATCTCCTGATCTTGAATGTCGAATCCGAAGCTACTTCAATTTTGCCCGCTATGTCAATACTTCCAGTAAAAGGTGAATTATGTATAAGAAAGAATGGTTCCATACACATGGGCCATAGTAAATGCACCACTGTAGTAGAATTTAGTGATCAAGGCAAGTCTACATTTAGAGCTTCCCGCCATTCCTATTTCATATGTGGTCAGACGGCATATGTACGTCTGCCTCTAGATTGGGATGGTACTTGCTACATTGGATTCCTTTTGCCACCTGTTTTTCTAGCTCCTCCTGATTATCACAGAAATACTCATTTAGTACACAATAGAGAAAGGAGAGATCTCCCAATAGTCGACTACACTGAAACAGCATGGGAAAAATACACAGATTTCAATAAAGGTCTCTTTCCCTATATAGGTACCGTTACTAATAGTAAGCTGATACGTAGATTAACTAGAACCCTTGAAGCAGTAGTGAACGAAACTATTTCCGCCTTAGGCAATTTAACAGAAGAACAGTCTGCTATGCGGATTGTTGTGCTTCAAAATCGTCTTGTCCTTGACGTCATCCTGGCTGATAGGGGCGGAGCTTGTAGGGTCATCGGATCAAGCTGTTGCATTTTCATACCAGAAAATTCGCCATCTGTATATAAAGCCATAACTCGCCTTCATAAGATTGTAAGCCAGATACACCAGAATCCAGGCACCTGGACTTGGTCCGGTTGGTTTTGGAGTGTATTATCTACCTTTGGATGGAGGGTCCTATCCTTCCTAGGTATTGGCCTTCTCATACTATTCAGTTGCTGCTTATGCCTGCAATGTGGACCAGCGATTTGTGGTCTGTGTGCCACATCGTGCATTCCACATCAAGATTTTCATTCAAGATCCCGGAAAAAGAAAGAAGAACAAATGATGCTATATGAACAGATCAATGGATTAATGAAGATTGATATCTCTTGACGGGCAAGTAGGGGACAAGGAGGGAATGTGGAAATATGGATTTTTCTGGTCAGTTATGTCCCCTATCTTGGACCCCAACGGTTCTATGTGCATGTTACAAGTACATGTATGTTCCCTCCAGTTCCAGTTATGAAGACGCAAATACATGTGCGTCCACCGTTAACATGTCCTCTTTCAGATCCGCCATGAATGGGCCGGATATTTCATTCCTAAATACGAAAGGCCACCGCCTTTATATGGTTCACTTATGCCATTTTACAGTCCAGGCAAGTAGGCCCTGATTCTGTCATCAAGCTTTTCTTGCTTTCTGTCTCTGAAGCTCCAGTCCGAGCCTGCATCTGTGACCATGAACTTTGTCTCATCCTCTGCGCGGCTCACGATGCCTGACATCAGCTTGCTGCCTGCCAAGAACTGTATTTCACCTTCGGAAATTATCTGCTCCGCTCCCTGCCCAATGCATTCCTGTCTAGTAGCTTAAGTAAACATTCTTCCAGCTACCAAGCAAAGGCCCGACTTCTCTGTCTTCATGAAAGTAATTCATAGCCCTGTTACCATGGAAGATTCCTGCCCTCGCATCTAGTGTAGACACTTAGACGCTTGTACACGCACTAATAGTCAGTATAGTCAGTATAGAATAAGATTCCACTCGAAGAGACCTCTCTTTTGGATAACTTAGTTCTTTAAACATAGGATGTTAGATATGATTTGGGATTAGGTTGACTTGACCCTCCAGACTTCTGTCGCCACATGTAGAGCTAAATGTCAAGTCCCCTTCACCCCCTAGTTGCACGTCAATCACACGTCATACTGCTGCGCGCGCATATCTGCCAAGTATTTCTGCTGACATTGCGAAATTCTTTCATGTAACCACCCTCTTATGACATCACATCTGATGACGTTCCTTAAACACACCCAGTTACGCCTATCTTTGCCACGTATGAATATATTATCTCCACTATCAATTGTTACGCCTCTCGTATTTGCTTCACTGTAATGCTTATTGTATAAAAGTAATTGATTGTCAATAACGTATGTACTTCACTTCCTGAACCTTCGTGGTGATGGAACCTGGAGCAACCGATTATAATCGACCTCTGGAATAAAGCCCATTCCGAACCTCTAATACCACGGATTCTGCCTCTTATTTACTGAGCTATTTTATTATGTTTCTGTATCAAATTAAGTCCCGGTAATTAAATTATTTACCACAGCAGGGTGCATGCACTGTCTACCTACCTGTCTACC
This sequence comes from Triturus cristatus, assembly GCF_964204655.1. Classification (NCBI taxonomy): domain Eukaryota; kingdom Metazoa; phylum Chordata; class Amphibia; order Caudata; family Salamandridae; genus Triturus; species Triturus cristatus. The sequence goes on from NC_140585.1 coordinate 503,910,554, forward strand.
TACCTGTTCTGTGACACAGTTGAAGGAAATTGCTGCCACATGGTTCTGGGTGTGGGGGGTTTACCATCCTGCTAAGCTGTGGGACAAGGGGGCCTAGTGGGAGTTGTAGTGCCGGCTACCCACCTACAAACACCCCTCCCTGTTAAGATGGCTACCTACCTGTAAGTTTGTAGAGAGCAATTCAATGTCTGCCACATGGTTGTGGGTGTGGGGAGTGTTCCATCCTACTCAGGGGTGGGACAAGAGAGCATAAGATGGCTACGTACCTGTAAGTTTAAAGAGAGCAATTTAATGTCTGCTACATGGTTGTGGGCGTGGGAGTGTTCCATCCTACTCAGGTGTGGGACAAGAGAGCATAAGATGGCTACCTACCTGTAAGTTTGAAGAGAGCAATGAAATGTCTGCTACATGGTTGTGGGTGTCGGGAGTGTTGCTTCCTGCTGAGCTGTGGGACAAGGGGGCCTGGTGGGAGTTGTAGTGTCACCTTACCAACCACAAACACCCCTCCCTGTTATGATGGCAGCCTCCCTGTGATGTGGAGCAGAGGAAGGGAATAGACTACAAATGACTTTTGGATGGGGGAGTGTTCCATCCTGCTCAGGGGTGGGACAAGAGAGCATAAGATAGCTTCCTACCTGTAAGTTTGAAGAGAGCAATGTAATGTCTGCCACATAGGTGTGGGTGTGGGAAGTGTTCCATCCTGTCGAGCTGTGGGACAAGGGGGCCTGGTGGGAGTTGTAGTGCAGCCTTCCCAACCACAAACACCCCTCCCTGTTAGGATGGCTGCCTCCCTGTGAAGTGGAGCAGAGGAAGAGAATAGACTACACATGGCTCTTGGATGGGGGAGTGTTCCATACTGCTCAGAGGTGGGGAAAGAGAGCATAGGATGGCTATCTACCTGTAAGTTTGAAGAGAGCAATGCAATGTCTGCCACATGGTTGCGGGTGTGGGGTGTGTTCCATCCTGCCAAGCTGTGGGGCAAGGGGGCCTGGTAGGAGTTGTATTACTGCCTTCCCAACCACAAACACCCATCCCTGTTAGGATGGCTGCCTTCCTGTGAAGTGGAGCAGAGGAAGGGAATAGACTACACATGGCTCTTGGATGGGGGAGTGTTCCATCCTGCTCAGGGGGAGACGAGAGAGCATAAGATGGCTACCTACCTGTAAGTTTGAAGAGAGCAATGCAATGTCTGCCACATGGTTGTGGGTGTGGGGAGTGTTCCATCCTGCCCAGGGGTGGGACAAGAGAGCATAAGATGGCTACCTACCTGTAAGTTTGAAGAGAGCAATGCAATGTCTGCCACATGGTTGTGGGTGTGGGGAGTGTTCCATTCTGCTGAGCTGGGGGACAAGGGGGCCTAGTGGGAGTTGTTGTGCTGGCTTCCCACCCACAAACACGCCTCCCTGTTAGGATGGCTACCTACCTGTAAGTTTGTAGAGAGCAAAGCAATCTCTACCACATGGTTGTGGGTGTGGAGAGTGTTCCATTCTGCTCAGGGGTGGGTCAAGAGAGCATAAGATGGCTACCTACCTGTAAGTTTGAAGAGAGCAATGCAATGTCTGCCACATGGTTGTGGGTGTGGGGAGTGTTCTATCCTGCTGAGCTGTGGGACAATGGGGCCTGGTGGGAGTTGTAGTGCTGCCTTCCCAACCACAAACACCCCTCCCTGTTAGGATGGCTGCCTCCCTGTGAAGTGGAGCAGAGGCAGGGAATAGGCTACACATGGCCCTAGTTGGGGGAGTGATCCATCCTGCTAAGGGGTGGGACAAGAGAGCATAAGATGGCTACCTACCTGTACGTTTGAAGAGAGCAATAAAATGTCTGCCACATGGTTGTGGGTATGGTGAGTGTTCCATCCTGCTCAGGGGTGGGACAAGAGAGCATAAGATGACTACCCTCCTGTAAGTTTGAAGCGAGCAAAGCAATGTCTGCTACATGGTTGTGGGTGTGGGAAGTGTTCCATCCTGCAGAACTGGGGGACAAGGGGGCCTGGTGGGAGTTGTAGTGCTGGCTTCCCACCCACAAACACCCCTCCCTGTTAAGATGTCTACCTACCTGTTAGGTGAAGGTGAGCAATGGAATGGCTGCCACATGGTTCTGGGTGTGGGGAGTGATCCATCTTGCTCAGCTGTGCGACAACGGTGCCTGGTGGGAGTTGTAGTTCTGGCTGCCTGTACACATGTCCCCATGGAAATATTGCTAGCTACCTTTGGGGTGAATCAGAGGGAGTAAATGTTAGATCTTTGAGACATGTGTTGGCAAGAGTGTGGTGCACATGAGTGCATTTGGGCCTAGGAAGTGTAGCTTTGTAGTTCTGCAAGACAGTACATAGCAGTGTAATGGTAGACATGTGTTGGTAGTTACCAGCCTCCACTCCCCCCTCTATTCCTGTGAGACTCTCTGGATGCAGTATGGCAAGCACCTTCTCTTCCCATTCAGTGAATGTCCGTGGTGGAATGGGAGGGCCACTGCCAATCCTCTGAGCCAGCGCATGGTTCTTGTTGGCATGCTCTTTCACCTTGGTCTTGCTGTCAATTCCACCTATTCCTGATCTCCTTCTGGGTGCGCGGGATGGTCCCTACTGCATTTACCTTGTTGACTATTCTTGCCCACATTTGATTTTTTGTGGCTATTGGTGTTTGTTGGACCAGGCTTCCAAACAAATGTGGTTCTACTCTGATTACTCCATCTACCATCACTGATAACTCATTGTCACTGAATTTGGGCATTTTCTTCTGTGACATGGTGTGTGATGTGCAAATGTGTGAGAAGTGCAGTTGTGAAGGTGATGGTGGTAATTTGTGTGGTGTGTGTGTGGTAGTGAAGGTGTGATGTGTGCAGATTTGCCTCTCCTTTGTGCTGTGGGGTTGGGCCCTTCAGTTGTGGAGTTGTGCAAAGGATTCTCTTCAGGGAAGGGGCTGGTTTTATACTCAGCTATGTGGGTGGGTCAAAATGGAGTAATCATGTCAGGTGTGTTGTGTGGGTTGAACTGGGATTTGTATTTTTTAGTTGCCATGGGGATGTGTCATAGGGGTGTGTTAGGTGTTTTTTGAAGCTGAGGCAGAGTAATGGCCACACTTGGTCGCCTTGTTGTGTGGTTGCTTTCGACTTCCATTACTCTTCTGCCGGCTCTCCCATTCATCAATTGTTGCGATCGCGGTGATCGGAAACAACTGATCGTTCTGCTGTCACCGCAATCGTATCCTAATTTGACGTGCGGTCAATCCGCTGGCCGTGCGGCGGTTTTGCGTCTTTCCGCATAAAATCCGACTGCCGCGGACGGAATTTCACCTGCTCCGGATGCTCCAGGCAGACTTTTGTGAAATCAGTCCGCCACGGTCGGATTTTTCTAGCGGTTCATCCTAATCTGACAGCCGGTTTTCCCACAGTACATGCGGATGGTTAATTTCCGCACACACGGTGATCGGGATGGTTTTCCGACCGCCATCCTAATCGACCCCTATGTGTTGCATGTAAGTATCCTTTATAGTTTCAAGACATATAGAGCCATTGTGGTGAACCTGAGGTTAGTATTAACTAACAGTTGGAAAACAAGGGTTTATTCTGTAGGACTTACCTAATCATCGAAAAGTATGGCAGCATGTTATCCTAGCATTTACTTCCAGACAGCTATTGCAGTGACTCTGTAGGATTAAGTGTGCAGAGAATTAACATCCATTGGTAAAATGCAGGTGATAATCAATCAATCAATCAAACAGTTGTAGAGCGCACTACATACAGGGTCTCAAGGCGCTGGGAGGGGTGGGCCACTACTGATCGAACAGCCAGGTCTTGAGTAGCCTCCTGAAGGTCAACAGGTTTTGGGTCTGTCGTAGGCTCAGTGGGAGGGTGTTCCAGGTCTTGGCGGCGAGGTGGGAGAAGGATCTCCTGCCGGTGGTTGTTCTTCGGATGTGCGGGACGGTGGCGAGTGCGAGGTCGGCGGAGCTGGCGGTTAGGGATGTAGAAGGAAAGTCGTTTGTTGAGGTAGGCTGGGCTGGTCTTGTGGCGTGCCTTGTGTGCGTGGATGAGGAGTTAAAGGATATCCTCTTGTTGACGGGCAGCCAGTGCAGGCTTCTCAGGTGTGGGGTGATGTGGCCGTGGCGTGGTACGTCGAGGATCAGTCGTGCCGAGGCGTTTTGGATGCGTTGCAGTCGTTTGATGAGCTTGGTCGGGGCTCCCACGTAGAGGGCGTTTCCGTAGTCGACTCTGCTGCTGACGAGGGCCTGGGTGACTTTTCTTCTTGTATCTGTCGGAATCCACCTGTAGATCTTGCGGAGCATGCGGAGGGTGTTGAAGCAGGATAAGGAGACGGCGTTGACTTGATTGGTCATGGAGAGCGTTGAGTCGAGGATGATTCCCAGGTTGCGTGCGTGGCCGGTGGGTGTCGGGGCTGCCCCCAATGCCGTCGGCCACCAGGAGTCGTCCCAGGCTGAAGGTTTGGGGCCGAGGATGAGGACCTCCGTTTTGTCCGTGTTCAGCTTCAATCGGCTGATCTTCATCCAGTCGGCAACGGCCTTCATTCCTTGGTGGAGGTTGGCTTTGGCGGTGATGGGGTCCTTGGTGAGGGAGAGGATCAGTTGAGTGTCGTCGGCGTAGGAGATTATGTTGAGGTCGTGCTGTCGGGCGACGTGTGCGAGCGGGGCCATGTAAATGTTGAACAGTGTCGGGTTGAGGAAGGATCCCTGGTGTACGCCGCAGATGATCTCGGAGGCTTCAGATCGGAATAGGGGAGGCAGACGCTCTGGGTTCTGCCGGAGAGGAAGGAGGTGGTCGATTCCAGGGTGATACCTAAGAGAAAAGATGAATACTGCTGAAAAAGAGACAGTTCTGATGCATCCAAGAGCTAAAATAGAAAACAGTAGCAAAATACAAACATGGCACCAGCAGATTGCATAAACTAGAGTCAAACTAGGCAGGCAGACCTACATTATCAATAAGCAGTTAGACTAAACACTAAAGAGAAGCCATGCTTCAAGCTGAAGATGACCAGCAACAGTGAGATTAAAATAAATGGAGGCTCAAAGACATTTAATGGGATTGCATTGTGCTTACTAAACAAAGCTAACATTAATCTGGAATCTACAGAAACAATGGAACCCGAAGAAGAAGTGATCCGCAGTATACCGTGTTCCTGCACAGGCATCTGACCTACTTTGGTGGATAAACTTAGAATTCAGCCTTTGCCCTCAGAATTACATCAAACCACAGCAAGGGAAAATAGACTGAGGATGTATGCTTAGCTGAAATAGGGTACTAAAGCGTACATCACAATCACAACGTTTCTTTAGGGTCTTTGGGGAGACGTAGTGAGCCTGTGGAAGTGGAAGAATAGTTTTAATTTGATCTCTTACTTCCGCTACTTACTCATTTATCCCTTTAATCATACTGGGCCCTCTACAGTAAGGTGTGTCACAGCATTAGCCTTAACACAGAGGTGAATAATCCTCCTCTGATGGATCTTTCTCCGTAAATAAGAGGGGTGGGAATTAGGGTGTCCAAAGCACATTGTTAGCCACCCAGTGAGGATCATTAATTGGTGACTAATTCACAAGTTTGAGATCAGGTTCAAATACACCACTCTTATGACCATTCCATAGAAATAAAGTATCGCAATGGGAAAACCCAACCTCCTAAAGACGTTAAGTCTATCTAAAATTATGCACACTAGGATCTTTGCTACAGCAACATAGAATAAAAGAAGCAGAACGTGATACTCTGAAAGATTAGCTGATTCTCTCTATAACACATTTAAAATTAATTGGAAAATACCACAGTTCAATGAAGGAACATCAGGATACAATAATAGTCTCAGACAATTTAGATAGTTTGGTTATTGTACTAATGATCCAAAATCAATATAGATAAGCATGAAGGTCAGGAATATTACAGAATGTAATACAAGACTACAAATGTAGTCAGAGATGGCTTAAAACAGTCATTGGATACAAAGTTACAGATTCCTACCACCATTAAAGGCAGAAGGGTGGTTTATCTCTCTAGCAGCATCCAAAGGTTCTAAAGCAAAGAGGAATCAAATTAAAGTCCATAAGGAGGGACAAAACGGGGAATTAAGGCAAAATCAAGGCAGCAACGTCAGCAAAAAGCAGTTTAAAATAAGAGATCAAGGATGGTTTGTAAAATCATAGGGAAGGCGTTCAGTCCTCTCGCATAGGAAAAATATATAATCTGCAGCTCTTCTAAAGGAAAGAAAAAACATGGCATAGAGTACCTCTTCCAAAGAAAGGGAAATGATATCTGTTGCTTCCCAAAGAAAAGAGAAAGTATGGCGTCTGGCGTTGCCCCTCCTTTGGGGTTTCTTCTTTTAATGGCTTATAACGCTTTAGTGATGTAGTATCACTCCACTTGTCAGTCCATCTCATGATCAGTTTACATATGAGAACACCAAATACAATTTGGTTATTCCTGCATACTTCCCTTGCTGATCATGAGAAAGAACAAGCTGTCATGGCCTCACAGGTTTGTCAACGGTAAGAAGTTTGCATTGTATCAATCCATGATACTGCGTTATGGTTTACTTTCCCACTGGGCTATTTCACGGTGAACGCTAAAAGATTGTCCTTTAAATGTAAGATGATACCACAGGGAGCTATCCTAAAGCAGGGATCCACCCACTAGACACCAGGGTCTGTGGGAAGCGGCCCCTCAGTCGAGGACTTGTGCTCAACCATCCCTTCAAAATGTAAGTCTTTCTGCTCCACCTGTGGGGGGACAGATGGGGAGGGTGATTACCCTGAATCTCACCATCCAGGGGGTGCAGAAATCCCACTGGACACCAGGGGAAAAAATGAAAAAATATTTTTGGGGGCAGGAGCTTTCCACCATGACAAAGCCTCCACCCCAAAAAAGAAGTAGTTCGTCTCTCTGCCTCCTCTTGGGGGTGGATGGAGGCAGTCTGCACATGGCGGGACGGAAAGTCCACTAGACATCAATGATAAATATTGGAAAAATACATAGGAGTAGAGGCTACCCACCATGAACATGACCATGCCCTCACTCCAAAAATGTACCTCCAATCTGCCTCCCTGCTGGTGGTGATAAAGCCAGATGGTCTCCAGGGACTGTATTTTATGGGAGGGAGTGGCACCCTTTGGACATGTTGCCTCCAGCCCAGGGCCCAATAGTCGTATTGCCCCCTGAGAGGTGGATATGGGCATTCACCCCCAATCTGCCCCCCGGGGGTCAGTAAGCCCACTAGACAACAGTGACTGTGTTCAACCTGTCAGCCTTAGGGTGGTCTTCCCCCAAGATTTTTGCCTCTCTTCTTCATTTTTGCTGATTTAGTTTTCGCTGGCCTTAGGACTCTGTACACTTTACCACTGCTAACCAGTGCTCATATGCTCACTCCTTAACACATTCTAACATAGGCCTATCCCCAACTGGCATATTTAATATGCTTATAAGTCCCTGTTAAAGTGTTACTACATGTAACCAGGGCCTGTAAATTAAATGCTACTAGTGGGGCTTCAGCACTGATTGTGCCACCGTCTTAAGTAGCCTTTTAAACATGTCTCAAGCCTGCAATTGCAACCTGTCTGTCCAGCTTTAAACTGCCATTTCGACCTGGCAAAATAAACCTTTTGCCAGACCTAAAATTTATTTTTAAATACATCTACGTCACCTCTAGGGTAGGCCCTAAACAGCCCACAAGGCAGGGTGCAATGTATTTTAAAAGTAGGAGATAGGCTTGTAGTTTTAAATGTCCTCACTGTGAAAAACTCTTAAATTCATATTGACTACTGCATGGTCTATCTCTCACATAGGATAACATTGGAGTTACCTTATTACATTTAATAAGCTGTAACTGGCAAATAGGAACAGGTAACCATCTCATGTTTGGTGTTCTCTGGAACAGTAATGAAAAATTCCCTCTTATGGTAACATCAGAATTTAAATCACAATTTTGAAAATGCCACTTTTAGATATTTTATATAGTAAGGATGCCTACAAGGGATATTCACATAAACAAGAGTGACAATCAATCAATCAATCATGGAATTTATATCGCGCACTACTCACCCGGAAGGGTCTCAAGGCGTTTGGGGTAGGGGGTCTGCTACTGCTCGAACAGCCAGGTCTTGAGCTGTTTCCTGAAGGCGAGGTGGTCCTGGGTCAGCCGCAGGTGGACGGGCAGGGAGTTCCATGTCTTAGCCGCCAGGTAGGAGAAGGATCTTCCTCTGGCGGTGGCTCTCTGGATGCGAGGGACGACGGCGAGGGCGAGGTTCACGGATCGTAGCTGTCGGGTGGGCGTGTAGAAGGTCAGGCGGTCGTTGAGGTACCTTGGGCCCAGGTCGTGGAGGGATTTGTGTGCGTGGGTGAGGAGTCTGAACGTGATCCTCTTGTTGACAGGGAGCCAGTGCAGGTCTCTCAGGTGGCTCGAGATGTGGCTGCGTCGGGGGGCGTCCAGGATGAGACGGGCGGAGGCGTTCTGGATACGCTGAAGTCTTTTCTGAAGCTTGGCTGTTGTACCGGCGTAGAGGGTGTTTCCGTAGTCTAGTCTGCTGGTGACGAGGGCCTGGGTGACAGTCTTCCTGGTCTCGGTCGGGATCCATCTGAAGATCTTGCGGAGCATGCGGAGGTTGTGGAAGCAAGATGAGGAGACGGCGTTGACTTGTCTGGTCATCGATAGGGAGGAGTCAAGGATGACGCCCAAGTTGCGTGCGTGGTCCGTTGGCTTGGGTGCGGTGCCCAGGGCCGGGGGCCACCAGGAGTCGTCCCATGCGGAGGGCGACGGTCCCAGGATGAGGACTTCTGTCTTGTCCGTGTACAATTTCAGGCGGCTGATGTTCATCCATTCGGCGACATCTTTCATCCCTTCGTGTAGGTCGGCTTTGGCGGTGTCGGGGTCTCTGGTGAGGGAGAGAATCAGCTGGGTGTCATCGGCGTAGGAAATGATGTTGAGGTTGTGTTGGCGTGCGATGGCAGCGAGGGGTTTCATGTAGATGTTGAAGAGAGTGGGGCTGAGCGATGATCCTTGCGGGATGCCGCAGATGACTTCGGTGGCCTCAGAGCGGAACGGAGGGAGGCGTACTCTCTGTGTTCTGCCGGAGAGGTATGAGATGATCCATTCCAGAGCAATCCCCTGGATGCCGGTGTCGTTGAGGCGTTGGACTAGGGTGCGGTGGCAGACAGTGTCAAATGCTGCGGAGAGGTCAAGGAGGATGAGTGCCGCTGTTTCACCTTTGTCGAGCAGGGCTCGGATGTCGTCGGTGGCTGCGATGAGGGCGGTCTCGGTGCTGTGGTTGGCTCTGAATCCGGATTGCGATGGGTCGAGGGATCCGTTCGTCTCGAGGAAGGCGGCCAGCTGCTTGTTGACGACCTTCTCGATGACTTTGGCAGGGAATGGAAGGAGCGAGATAGGGCGGAAGTTCTTGAGGTCGGTCGGGTCCGCAGTTGGTTTCTTCAGTAGTGCGCTGAGCTCGGCGTGCTTCCAGCTCTCCGGGAAGGTGGCTGTGTCGAAGGAGGCGTTGATGATGTCTCGGAGGTGGGGTGCGATGGTAGAGGCGGCCTTGTTGAAGACATGGTGGGGGCATGGGTCGGTCGGAGATCCGGAGTGGATGGTGTTCATCATGCGTGTCGTGTCTTCGGGGGTCACTTTGGTCCATGTCTGGAGGATAGCGGCGGGGTGCGTAGGTTCGGTCGATGGGTGCGGGGGTGGAGCGCCGAAACTGTTGTGGATGTCGGCGATCTTGCGGTGGAAGTATGAGGCGAGGGAGTCGCAGAGGTCCTGCAAGGGAGTGATGTCGTTGTTGCCGGTGCTGGGGTTGGAGAACTCCTTGACGATGTTGAAGAGCTCCTTGCTGTCATGGGCGTTCTTGTCCAGTCGTTCCTTCAAAGATTTCTTCTTGGTGGTGCGGATGAGCTGGTGATGTCTGCGGGTGGCGAGTTTGAGGGCGGTCATGTTGTCGGTGGTCTTGTCGAGGAGCCAGGCCTTCTCGAGGGTGCGGCAGGCCTTCTTGGAGTCATTGAGTTCGTCGGTGAACCAGGGGGCCTTCTTGCTTCTATGCCTGGTGAGTGGGTTCTTCAGTGGGGCGAGGTCGTTGGCACAGGAGGTCAGCCATTGCGTGAGGTCGAGGGCTGCTGTGTTAGGGTCCGTTGTCCTGACCGGTGGGTTCTGGCTGAGGGAGGTGGTGAGCTGGTCGACGGTGATCTTGCTCCAGTTTATGTGGGGAACCTGCTTCGGGTGGTGGTGGACCGTGTTCTTCTTGAAGCTGAAGTGGACGCAGCTGTGGTCAGTCCAGTGGAGTCCGGTGCAGTGGCTGAAGGTGACGTGCTTGCTGGATGAGAAGAGGGGGTCGAGCGTGTGGCCGGCGTAGTGGGTGGGGGTGTTGACCAGTTGCTGGAGTCCGAGGTTGGCGAGGTTGTCCAGCAGGGTGGTCGTGTTGCGGTCGTTGTTGTTCTCCAGGTGGAAGTTGAGGTCCCCGAGGAGGATGTAGTCGGTGGAGGGGAGGGCGTGAGGGCTGATGAAGTCCGTGATGTCTTCGCAGAACTGTGCGCGTGGTCCCGGGGGGTCTGTAGATGAGGGTGCCTCTGAGGGTAGTCTTGGGGTCGGTGTGGATCTGGAAGTGCAGGTATTCGGCGGTGTTGAATGCGTCGGTGGAGTCAGTCGAGATGCGAATGGTGCTTTTGTGAGCGATGGCGATGCCCCCTCCGGTCTGGTTGTTGCGATCCCTCCTGATGATCTTGTAGCCGTCCGGGATGGCTATGGCGATGTCGGGGGCTGAGGAGTCGTTCATCCAGGTTTCCGTGAGGAAGGCGACGTCTGGAGATGCGGTGTCGAGGAGGTTCCAGAGTTCCACGGCGTGTCTGTGGATGGAGCGGGTGTTGATCAGGATGCACTTGAGGTGGTTGCTGTTGTCCGTCTTGGTGGGCGTGGTGCTTGTTCGGAGGCAGGAGAAGTTGCAGGATCGGCAGACGAAGGGTCCATGGGTGCGTCGCGGGGACGCTCGGTAGCATCCGGGGGCTCGGGCGGTTTTGAGTGCGATGAGCGTAGCGAAGTCGTAGGTTCTGCGGGGGTTGGCGGGCGCGGGGGCCAGGGGGTCTTGCGCTGGGCGCGGTCCAGGCGCGGACGGGCGCAGACAGGCTTACCTTTGGCGCACCTTCGGCGCTCAGTCGGCGCTCCCGCTGCGCGCGTCCGCTGCGCGGTCGCTGGGGGGGCGTCATAAGTAAGGAGCCGGGAGGGAGGGTCCGCTGGGAGGCGGGAGGCTGAGTGGCCAATGGGCAGGGAGGAGAGGCGGGACTGCGGGGTCAGCGGCGGGAAACCAGGAAGGCGAGTGACCGGGGCAGCGGCGGCGGAGAGGAGGCGAGGAGAGTGGCCAGCAGCAGCAGGAGGAGAGCGGCGTGAAGCAGAGGTCAGCGCTGGTGAGGAGGGAGCGGCGTGAGCGGGATCGGCACCAGCAGGTAGGCGACAGGCAGCAGCAGTGCGAGGGGAGCGACCGTCTGTGTGGGTCACCCTGTGCCCCTGACAGAGATTAACAATCTTACAACAAAATATCTACTTGTCACTCGTGTCAATTACCCATTTCTTGTACCTATTTACACAGAAATTCTCCTAATCATCAACTAAAAAATTCTTATACAATGATATTATGGTATTTCACCCATTTTCATCAATGAAATAAGATCATTGTATAAGAAATTTCTACCTGATGTATAGAAGAATTTCTGTGTGAATAGATACTAGAAATGGGTAATTGACACGGGTGACATATAGACATTTTGTTGTAAGATTGTTAGTCTCTATCACTCATATTTATGTGAACATTGTTTTGTACCCTTGAAATTGGATTTATTGGATTATAAACCGTAACTAAAGAAAATACCCATTTCTTGTTTTTGTTTTTTGATTTAATTCGTTTGTGATTACGTAAATTGATATCCAGAATTCATGTTTTTGAGGCCACTGTTTGGGCATTCACAAATAATACTGCAAAGGATTTTTTTTTGTTTATCTAAATCAAATCCCTTGTAGGCATCCTTACTCTATATGTTGTTACCCAGACCCACAAGGGTTTACCAGGTTGCCCAATCAAGATAAATACTTTTAGATGGCTGGCATTTGGCTGCCCTAGTCATTTAATGCCTGCTACCTATTTCTGGGTCACCTGATTGAGTGTAGCTGAAGGTGGGGCTTTGTGTACTTCTAGTATACAGTCGCACACAATAGAGAGCTTAGGTGTGCCTGGATGGGCCATAACTGGCAGGATTGGAGTGTGGTGCTGGTCACAATCAATCAATCAATCCGTCATTTGTAAAGCGCACTACATACCCGCAAGGGTCTCAAGGCGCTGGGGGGGGGGCGCTACAGATCAAACAGCCAGGTCTTGTGCATCCTCCTGAAGGTCAGCAGGTCTTGGGTCTGTCGTAGGCTCTGTGGGAGGATGTTCCATGTCTTGGCGGCGAGGTGGGAGAAGGATTTGCCGCCGGTGGTTGTTCTTCGGATGCGCGGGACGGTGGCAAGTGAGAGGTCGGCGGAGCGCAGCTGGCGGTTGGGGATGTAGAAGGAGAGCCTTCTGTTGAGGTAGGCTGGGCCGGTCTTGTGGAGTGCCTCATGTGCGTGGATGAGGAGCTTGAAGGATATCCTCTTGCTGACGGGGAGCCAGTGCAGGTCCCTTAGGTGTGGGGTGATGTGGCCGTGGTGTGGTACATCGAGGATCAGTCGTGCCGAGGCGTTTTGGATGCGTTGTAATCGTTTGATGAGCTTGGTCGGGGCTCCCGTGTAGAGATCGTCTCCATAGTCGAGTCTGCTGCTGACGAGTGCCTGGGTGACTGTCTTTCTTGTATCTGTCGGGATCAATCTGTAGATCTTGCGGAGCATGCGGAGGGTGTTGAAGCAGGAGGAGGAGATGGCCTTGACCTGTTTGGTCATTGAGAGCGTTGAGTCGAGGATGATTCCCAGGTTGCGTGCGTGGTCGGTGGGTGTCGGGGCTGCTCCCAGTGCCGTCGGCTACCAGGAGTCGTCCCAGGCTGAAGGGTTGGAGCCGAGGATAAGGACCTCCATCCTACTTACACTTGAATAAGCTGTGTCCTTCCTTCCCACAAAGGGTGGCATACCCCATGGAATTAATCTGGAGCCAGGGCTGGTGAGGCAGGAAACCTCAGCACTCCAAAGGGAATCCTCTATAAGTTTCTCCCACTTCAAAGAAAGCACTTGGTATAAATATTGGACCTCAGACACCAACTCTTCAGTACACTTCTGGACCTGTGAAGGCTCTGCCAAGAAAAAGGACTGCCACTCAGCCGAATTGCTGTCCTGCTGCTCTCCTGCCTGAGTGAGAGGGACTGAATGTGCAGCTGAACCCAGGAATCCCAGAACAACTCCAAGGGCTAGTCTGCTGGCCTCCTGTTTAGAGAGCTACAGGAACATAACAGGCTCCCAACCACCTGAACCAGTACCCAGATCCAGCTGGAGACAGCTGCTGACCCTGAAGCGGTGAGCCTCAGGTCTTGGACCCTTGGTGTGGCCTCAGTGGAGGTGAATTGAAGTTTTGGGCTCTTCGCGACCGCAAACAGGCCTGTTGGCACTAAAAACCTTGCCTCTTGCACTGCCTGCCAACACAAATCTCCATCAACCCCACTCTTCATGATACAGGATCGACTGCTTGTGGGGAGAGCCACCGAAAAGCTCTGGGCTGACCATTCGCGACAGCAACAGGATCTTCACACTACAGTAACAACTGCCTGCTGTGCCAGGCCTGCTCTTCTCGCTACATCAACCACCATTCACAACTCTTCCCTGCTCCTCGTGGCCCCCACCACCAGGGCTTGACTGGGAAGTTATCATTTCAGCTGAACTAACCTGGTGCCAATATCTGACCCACGCTCCATTTATTGGCCTTAACTTTTGACGTTTTACCTGTCTCACATGACCAGATAGCCGCAATTGGGTTTGTGAGCAGTTTGTCACAAAACACAAGCGAAACTGGACGGTAATAAGGGATCAAGGGTAATTCTATGTATAAGGACCAAACGTGGCTAGCTAGCAATAAAGTAAACAATACACTTGGAACAAAAATAATTCCCAAGTGATGTATCAACTATTAAAATCACAATTATTAAATAAATATGGTAAAAATAGCTTTATAGTGGTGCCAACCACTATAGGACACACTATACAGGTATCAAGACACACACAGGCCAATTTGGGTGGCACAACAAAAGCATCAAGTAATCAAGGTCACAGCTTTATATTAGTCAAAACATTTGCACCCTTAGTTGTATCACATTAGGTTATTGGTGTCAGAGTGTTTTAAGACGATGACGTTTCGATTCATTTTCAATTGATGGAACTGCATCAGGACAAAGCAATGCTTCCCTGTGTTGGAGGTACACAAATCAAATTAAAAACCTGTAGGATTTAAAGAAAAGAGGGGTATGGGAAGGGGTAAGAAAGGAAAAATAAACATAAATTATAATGAAACAAGGGACGAAAAATGCATCCAACAAATGAAAACACATGTAGGGAGTTCAACAGACTAGGATCACAGTATCAGGGCCAAACCATGCTGAAACTCTATTGTGGTGCGTGTTCAAACTACAGTGTAATATAAAGTATACGGTGAGGGTGAGTTATACATATCATCTACCATGGAGTGAGTCATTCATCAGTCAACCGCAATAGAGAAGCAGGAGATATGGAAGCCTAGATGTCAAGGAATGTGAGGGCGCACAAGGTAATTGGGTGCCCTATCTGGAAAACTCTCCCCCACTGGCATAGGGAATGGTAAGGAAAAAATATATCCATTAATTACAGGCGTGGGGCTAACTTATAAGTAAAGGCTCAGAGAAATCACCTCCATACCTAGCCTATGCTCTCAATTCTGAGAATCGGTAGTTGCTATCAGGGATTAGCAACACATTTATACTGAGAATTGGTAAACAGTTGTACTACAGTGTCACAAAAAATACCCTGACCACATCGGGAGGGAACAGAGCCTGTACACAAGACAAAATGCCTGTAAAGAAGAAAAGTTGCAAAAAATAGGAAAATGCCTATGTGCCAATATCAAGGTGAGGTCATGCGCCTTCATAGAGCAAAGAGCCTCCCATTAGGCGCCTGGCTGGGGCACTGTGTGCCTGCACCGCACCAATCACAGCGTTGTTATTGGCGGAGGGGAGGGAGGCTGCCTGTGACTGGGCTTTCCTGTGGAGAGCCAAGAGCAGCAGGAAAACGCGGTGGGACAGCGGGAGTCGGGACAGGCCACGGCGCGGTGAATTTTGCTGCTCATAAAATGATTTGAGAACAATGCAGGCTGGACTGAAGGCTGGGCTTGTAATTTTCTTTTTTTTTTTTACTCTCTTCCTTTAATTTTTTTTCCTTTGGGCACCCTGCTCCGCATTTGATTTACGCAGCACTGCTGGGATCAAGCCTTTGCTGTACGGAAAGGAATTAAATAAAAAAAGCAATAAAAGCGGCACAGAATCATTCTGCTCACGGTTTTGTTGAATACAAATTAATGAGGGATTGACGAGCAGGTCCCCCAGAGATGGGGGAGCTCAGGAAGGAGGGGGGTGGTTGAAGCTAAGAGGACACCTGATTTCCCATCCTTAAAGGCAAGGCACCCTGGTCTGCTATCCTCTTGCATCCTCTTGCATCAATCTCTACGATCGACACCCAACTCCATGTTAGTAGGACGCCATGTTCCTGGTCGTATGCAATTCTACAACATATCATTGTCATCAGGTGCATTAGTCAGATTGATTCAATGGATGCCAACCGGGACTACAGGTCCCAGAATGCACTAGATTGGTCAAATAAAAGCCCAGCGATAGGAAACATAGAGGGTCATTAGTATGGAGGGTGGACTTTGTCCGCCCGCCATATCCCTGGGAAACAGGACCGCCCGCAATGCATGCAGCAGTTCCTCATCTACATGTGGCGGGCGCATCCCGCATTCATGACAATGCGGCGGGTGCCGCAATGCCACAAAAGCAAGTTGTGCCTTTCAATGCACAACGTGACAGGCACGCGCGGTGCCTGCCACGTTGTACATTGAAATGCAGGGGGGTACCATAGGTACCCCCCATGTGCATGCACCCCCCCGAAACCCTGGGGGCCCGCTACAGGCCCCCAATGTGGAAGACTGCCACCACGGAAAGGCAACACCCCGCTGGCATCATAATATGGATGGCGGTGTCTACCAGACACCACCACCATATTAACTGCTTTTCCGCCCGGTAGGCAATCGGGCGGATTGCCTAGCGGGCGGAAAACCGGCGGACGGTCTTTCCGTCCGCTGGGGTCCCCCCGCTATAGTAATATGGCAGGGGGGAATTGGCATGCGGGCGGGAGGAAAGGTAGGGCGCATGGCGGTGGCGATCCGCCCGACATACTAATGGGCCTCATAGTGTCTAGGGGTGGTTTAAAAGTATTTTTATTTAAAAATTCACAAAATTATGCATATAAGGCAAAATGTACTTTAGTGGTATCTTGCGTGGCTTTTTTACGCTCCCGCGTACCTAAAAAAAAAAAAAGTTAGGCAGGAGATGCGATTAAGCCAAAAATGTCTTGCAGTGAGACATTTTCTTTGTGAAGGGTCTCAATGACAAAAATACAGTGAAAATGAATAATGGGGAAATTTGAAACAGTTCATGTTACGCAAAATTTTGAAAATTTGCTCGGGCCCTATGTTGTCCCGACATTATGGGATCAGATGGCAACAATGCTGACATTAGAGCAGGAAGCTGAGTATATAGGGCAACCACCATATTTAACGTGGCTTCACTTTTAGTAGTCATTTATTCAGTTTGACTAAGGACTACAAGTAACACAATGCAGCCCCTGGGGCATCCAAGCATGGAACACACGACTCCATGTTTAAACCGAAGCGAAACGGCTTCCATATGCCTCATCTAATAGGCCAGACTGGTGTAAATTAAATAAAAGATTAAAACAATTAGCAAGGAGAGGACTGTCCAGCATGGAGTCTATCAGTGACTCCTCAGGCTATTATTCTCAGTATTGCACACATTATGGTGTTGTGTCACGTGTTATATTGGACACGTGGCAGTGTTTGTTCATGGATGTGGCCTTCTAGTTAATCACTGGATTCTGTCAGCACCCTTCAATGACTGATAACATGAACACTTGTTACAGTTTGGTGTGGCAGTTTACGCCCCCACTACTTGAAAAGTCCACCAGCCGCCACTGCCACCAAACCTGGGAGGGCCTGCCATTCCCAATGGGGTCACAAATTGTGAGATGCTCATTATTATTCATGAGCCTCTCAATTTGCGATCGTATTGGGAATCGCTAACAGTGTGAAATACATTGTTGTACATTGGAAATAACATCTCGCAAATTGCGAGTCACAAATAACTTGCAATTTGCGAGGCCCTATTTCCACGGTCGTACATCTGGCCCATAGAGCTTTAAATTTGATACGCAGGGATCCACAAAATATCTATGGCCCAGCATTCCCCTACTTCTTATGATAAAAACACTGCCCTTCTTGTATGGGTGTGCCTTGCGTCCACACCAGGAAAACCCCCAAAACGTAATGTGGAGGCATCAGAAATTTCTGTCAAACACAACCCTGATTTGGCAATAGGGTAGTTGCATTAACTTGTCCCGGGCTCTGCCACGCCTAGGAAATCTACCTAACCCACCAATTTCTGAAAACTAGACACCAGGGGAGTGCAAGGTGGTGTTCTTCGTGTGGATCCCATGACATTTTCTCACTAACCATGCCCTGCAAACCTCAAACTTTGCCTAAAACCACAAAGTTTTCTTGCAATTCTGTGACATAATCTTCCAGAATCCACAGGGTTTCAGAAAATTCCTACCATCCACTGGGTAGTCAACAGGCAGATATGACCATAACCCAGTGTACGGTAGAAGATGTTTGTAAAAACACTGATAATAAACTATAAGGGAATGACTCTTACTTCGTTTCCTAATGACTGTCGTGGAGGTCTCTCGACGTTTGATTCCTCTGGTCTCCCTGTCACTCTGCTCTCATGATGCTTGACAGTCTTCGGGAGCATAAAGAAACATACATCCTGAGTACCAGAATGAGAAAATTGGAGAACCCTACATCGTCACCTGTGATTCAAAGCATATAAAAACAACACCAGGTTCCACGAATTCTGTGGTGTGAGGGTTTTGGTGCCCAGTAGGGCCTCCTTGTAAACTTTTTTTGTGAGCCTCTTAAACCCACAAGTTAGCTCGACCTTAGTGCTCAATTAATCATAAGACCCTGGGTACTTGCCTGGGGCCACGGCTCTGGGTCGGAGCCGCGGCAGTCAGGACCTCCACGTATTTCTCCCGGATGTTGTCATATCCGCTCTCCTGTGCCTCCGGGTTCTCCTTTATTGCACCCCCTCCATCAGACGTCCTGTCCCCATCCTCTGGTCTGGCATGCTTATCCCCTTCTTCTTTACCAGTGCTCCCTCTGGTGTTCCTATCCTTGTTCTTTTTTTGCACCTGGGATGCACCGTTCAAGGGAGGTGTTTGAGGTGTTACACCACCCCTAACAAATGTATTTTCTGATAAATAGTTGGCTACAGGTGCTTTCAGTCGGGCATTGTGAGATGTCAGTCAGATTTCAGTAGAAACCTTTACATAAACACAGACAAAAGCGCACACACTCCCTCCCTCTCTGTTTTAAAAGTCTTCAAAAATATTGGTTATTTTACAAAATACTGTATTTTCTCTATTACTACTCCTACCAATCTGCATTCCTCTCCCTTTCCACTGCCCCTTAGGACCCTCTCATGCACCCTGCTTGTCGTATAATGTAGTTAAACATTACATGGTAGCCTGATTGTCGGAAAATCTGAAACCTACACCCCACCAATCTTACTGACCAACCTACTCCCCTGCGTCCCCCAGCGGTTGCGTATCACCTGTTGCAGTCTCCTCCTTCTGCCTCGCTACCACCATCAGTATACCAGCACAACCCTCATATTTCGGCTCCTGTTTTGCAGTGGGTGTGATTGACTAGAATGCTATCTGCAGCGGCCGTTGGGTATTTTGTAGTGGCCATGACAGGGTTCGCACCCATCTTCACAGTCCCAAGGCCACCATAACTCCCACCCAGGAATGGCCGATTGGAGCATTCTGAGTCCACAGCCCGTGAGAGGAAATCCTCGTTGGTCTCCAACTTCCCAGCACAGTGGTGAGTCTGGAAAGAAAAAGGTAGGCATGCTAAGGTCCAACGGAAGACTCTGGGGTTAGAACCTTTGTTACAGGTGATCCAGCGCAAAATCGGGAAATGGGGAACAACCTGTACCAATATCCTCCCTGTGTCACAGACCCGACGTCACACTAGCTCATTCACACATGCAGTCTCTGGTGGGGCCCATAACACCAACACTCACACGTTTCTTCTCCAATGGTCTGCACACACAGGAGGGATGAGTAATTCAAGCGCTGGACATGTAAGGGGAACACCTTATAACCTATAGGGAGGGAAAAGTTATTAACAAATATACATTAATGCCCTTAGCCTACAGATCCTTAATCCTAAAACATCAAGGCACTCCTCCCACTTGGTCAATGGACCAATTAGTTGGATTGGTTGATGGTGATTTAGAACCAGCTAAAACACATTTTAAGACTTCAGAATCTTTCTTTAAATGAAAACCCACAACTAATGATTTCTCGTTAATCAATAA
Organism: Triturus cristatus; assembly: GCF_964204655.1. Classification (NCBI taxonomy): domain Eukaryota; kingdom Metazoa; phylum Chordata; class Amphibia; order Caudata; family Salamandridae; genus Triturus; species Triturus cristatus. Next base: position 503,930,189 of record NC_140585.1, read on the forward strand.
TTGTTTATTTAAAATTTTATAATGATTTAAATTTGCATTTGTCTCGTCCAAGTTTAGAAAATTTTATATCAAAATTTGAGTAAATCGCAGAACATCATATCTACCTAATCTGGCTATTTGGAGTCCTCTAATTCATTGGCTCTGCATAATCAAAATTTTGTTGTAAATCGTCCGAAAGCAGGCTAAAGCTCAAAGTTCTTTGCTCAGCACGTTACAGTCCCAAAGATCAGCAAAGGACCAGAGACGTGCAAGCATCTATCATTGCCCGTGGATTTAGAAAAAGTTTGCAGTCATCAGATAATCAGGCAGCATCCGGACCCTCAAGGATTCAGGAGCAATGAATCAGCAACGCAATGCAAGCCAGGCAACTCAACGTAACGCAACTCCCCTCTCTATTCTACTACTCTTTTTATAATACAATGAAGTAAAGAAGATACATTTTAGTGTTTTAGAACAGTCGTGATTGGCTGGTTGAGATTGTCCGATTCAATTTTAAGGTTCTCAGTACAGTTCGAGGGGTGAGGTCAATGGTTAGTACAAGAGTCGGCTTGTTCCGGTTTATTGTAAGGTTGATTGTTCTCCTGTCTTGGCAGGCCTCCCGTTTTCTGGCCTTGTCCGGGTACATGGTGAACAAAAGTCGCGACGAGGTTTTAGGAGATTTCTCGCGCACGCGTAGCTCACTCCGCGCCTCATGAGACAGTGGCCACTTCGTCGTGTGGTGACAGCGGCCATCTTTGATTTAGGCCCAAATGCCAATTTAAGCGAAACAAACACAAAAGAGTAATTGATACATAGAAATAATAATAATCCCTCTATATGCTTGTATTTATCTAGCATATAGCAGCATTTAAAGCCATTATATTCACCTTTTCGGTCCTCCTCGTGGGGCAACATCACAAGAGCAACATATATCATGCAGTATTCTATTACCACATATACTATTGTTAATATGCGTACAGATTTTAGTTACAAAGTTAATTTAGCCATGCAAATTGCAAATCCCACGTGTAATTCAAATATTAATAATGTTTATTAATATACATACAAACTCGTTTAATAATATTATAGTTGATAGATTATATAATTAGTATTTTCATGCAGAATAGAGGAGGTATACAACATTTTGCACTACCTGCTCCATCACAGGCTAACAAACGAGAGGGGCATGTTCTGTAAGCAAAACAAACAAACGACCCAGCAAATAATACTGGAGAGCCTCCATGGCCCACTTAATGGTCAAGCACTCTTTTTTGATGGTAACATAATGCATTTGTCAGGAAAGAAGCTTCCTACTGATATAAACCGCCGTAGGAGGCTAGTATGGTCTAGCTAGGACAGAACTGCACACTGACCCCTACCCGATGAGTTATTCTGCAAGATTAAAGGTTTTTGAAAATCTGGGCACAATAGAACGGGCTCCTTACAGTGTATGTCCTACAATAAGTCAAAGCTCTGTTGCTAGTCTAGTGACCAATAGGTGTACCTTTGCAGGTTGGCTGTTTTATAGTAGATCACTGAGAGGGGATGCCAGTTCAGAAAAGTGGGGGATGAACCATCTGTAATAACAAACTAACCCCAAAAAGGTTATGATACCCTTTTTATTGATAGGTTTAGAGATGTCTCTATTGGCCTTGACCTTATCTAACAGTGGACTGATCATACTGGCTTGGATGCTATACCCCAAGTAGCAAATTGAGTCGGTGGCCAGAGTGCATTTTTCAGGATTAACTGTAAATCTGCCTTCTGGGGAGCAGTAATGACAGCCATTTAATATTAGAGATGGCGATCCCAGAAAGAGCTAAATGTAACAATATCATACAGATATTCTGCAGCATATTGTTGATGCAGGCGTAAGATCTGGTCCATCAATCGAAGGTCGTTGAAAGGTCATGGGGGCTCCATGAAGAACAAAAGGCAGAACCCTGAACTGGTATAGGCCAGATGCTGAGAACGGAGTCTTTTCTTTAGCATTCTTAGTCAGAAGAATCTGCCAGTATCCTTTAGTGAGATCAAGGGTGGATAGGTACACAGCCTTCCTCAAGTTTTGTATGAATTTGTCCACTCGGGGCATGCGGTAAGTATCAAACTTAGACCTACTATTGAGTTAGCAAAAGTTTATGCATAACCTAAGGGAGCCATTGGGCTTGGGAACCAAAACAACTGCAGAACACCAAACGCTGTTGGGGCACTCTATAATTACTTCCTTTAACATACCGGCTACCTCTCTTTCTACTGCACTTTGCCTGGCCTCTGCTATCTGATATGGTCGTAATCTCACTACCTGATTACCCTCGGTGACAATGTCATGTTGAATGAGAGTCGTTTGAACTGGTTTCCCGGAAAAGATATCCCAAACTTATATAACATTTGACAGGGTACTCATTCTAAAGTCAGGGGACCTATGAGGTGCACTGGCTAGTTTGATTACCATGGTGACTAATATGTGTGGATGCTGGTGAATCAAGGCTCTGGTGGAACTTGGTAGGGCTTCCAAGAACTGCTCCAGATAGACTTTCTCCACCACCTTATCTAGAGAAGAGGTCGTAGGCCATAGCAACCTGTTCCCTAGGTGCTGAACGTGGTAAAATAAGAGCTCTGGGATCATCGTGGTGGCTCCATTTCTCTATCCTAATTAGCGCCCTAAAGAAGTCTGTGTCATATCCCAAGTTTAGCAGTATTCTTTTTATGTCCTCATAAGGGGTCGATCTTGAGGAATGTAAGGCTTGATATGCCATTTGCAGTTCCCCCGATAATAGGGGGGCCACATCCTGGCCCTACTGTTCAGGAGGCCCGGTGGCTGTGGTTTCTAGTCTTTCAAAGTTTGTGAAGAAGAAGTCAATGTCCTTACCCTTCCTGGTATTTTTGTAACAACGAGTTTGGCACATTGAGGTGGACCTTTGCATTTGCTATTGCGTCCGTAAGCTGAAGGGTAGCTAATTCTTGGGCTTGTTGGTTATTAGCAATCACAGTGGCGTTGGTTTTCAGCGCGATCTGTAGATTCTCCTTATTTTGTTGGGATACCCTTTCAATGTTGCTCCACTTTGAGCTGTAAATGTCTCTGTCCTTCAGCCAGTTGCTTGATCATGTCCTCCACTGTAATGGGCTGAGTCATATTTGTGGCCTTTTGGGGAACTTAGTGTTAAAATCCCACTGTAGTAAGCAGTCAGATATGACCATAACCCAGTACAGGGTAGATTATGTTTATCTGTTTAAACACAGACAGATATAAACAATAAGGGAATGACTATTCTTCTGTTTCCTACAGTCCGTAATGGAGGTCTCTCAATGTTTTATTCCTCAGGTCTCCCCGGCACTCTGCTTCACAACCCTCGGAAGAATAAAGAAACATACGTCCTGAGGATCAGGCTTACTATGTCATAAATTGTTCAACACTTCACCGTCACTTGTGAGTCATATCATAAAAAACCCTCACCAGGTTCCACAAGTCCCGTGGTGTGAGGGTTTTGGTGCCCAGTAGTGAAAACCATATATACCAATGCCTCCTTGTGAACCTCTAACATGAGCCTCATAATACTACAAGGTATCTCCACCTTAGCACCCAATTAAGCATAAGACCCCGGGTACTTGCCTGGGGCCACAGCTCTGGGTTGGAGCCACAGCAGTTAGGACCTCATCGCTTTTGTCCCAGGTGTTGTTGGATCAGCTCTCATGTGTCCCTTGGTCCTCCATATTGCTCCCGATTCCAGCGGTCATCGTGTCTCCCTTCCTCCGGTCTCAGTGTGCGTCTCCCGTTCCCTCTCCGCCCTCCCTCTGTTGTTCCTGTCCTCGTCCTTGTTTTCAGCCTGGGATTCCCCCAGCGGCCATGTCTCACTTCTTGTTGTCTCCTCCTTCCGCTCCTCATCTGCCATCAGTAAAACAGCCCTCATATTTTGGCTCCTTATCTGCAGTGGGTGTGGTCGACCTGGCACTAGAACGCTACCTGAAATGGCCGCTGGGTATTTTGTAGAGGCTATGACAGAGTTATGACCTGTTTCCACAGCCCATGGGCACACCAGCATTTTCCCAACTTGTACCGATTGAAACACTACCTCATTTGTTGACTGGGTCTAGTGACTGTCAGAGCTTTGGTGCCTTTTTTGTGATGGTCTCCTGGCCCACCCACACAAGTGGGGTACCGTTGTTAGGAGATGTGTGGGAACTCTGGGTGGTACTAATTTTGTGGATCACCTTCACATTCCAAGCTACAGCACATATATGTGAGTACGATGTGTGCTGTTAGCCAAAGTTTGAGGTTTGTAAGGGCTTCTGAGCAAGAAAACCTAGTAAGAGTCATGCAAGTCATCCCACCCTCAATTTCCCTAGCTGACCTAGGGGCCAAAATCCACAGCTACTGACATTGCAAAAAAGGGACAGTTAAAAATGTGATGTTTCTATATTATGTTTTGGCCCATTTCCTGCCACGGGCACTAGGCCTACCCACACAAGTGAGGTACCATTTGTAATGGGAGGCTTGGGGGAATGCTGTGTAGTAGGACATTTGTGGCTCCATACAAATTCCAGATGTTTTCCTCACAGAAATGAGAAGGAAATGTGTGTATTCAGTCAAAGTTTGAGGTTTGCAAAGGCTTCTAGGTAAGAAAACCTGGTGAGAGCCACACAAGTCTCCCTTTTCCCCTATGTGGTTAGTTTTTTTTTAAAAGTACATTTTTGCTAGGATTCCCTATGTGCCACCTGAGCTAGAGCCCCAAATAAACAACTGCTGACATTTCAAAAGAAGAGCCAGTTTTCAGTGGATAATGTGATGTGTCCATTTTGCGATTTGGGCCCTTTCTTGTCGCAAGCACCAGGCCTACCCACACAAGTGAGGTACCATTGTCATCAAAAGACCTGTGTGAACATAGAATAGTGGAAAATGTGTTATTAACAATTGCACTATAATCAGTACACAATGAAAAAACATTGTTTGGTGCAGCTCAGTTGTTTAATCTGGAGACCTTTGGTTCTTGAACAACCTACAAACCCTATGTATCCCCGTAACCAGAAGGATCTAGCAGTCGTAATGCTATATTGCTTTTACAGTTTTGCCATCGTGACAGAATGCTACAGATGAAAACGTTGTCATAAGTGGCAGTTTTTTTCCATTCATTTTCAATATTTCTTAATTTTAGCAGTTAGTTTCTGTGCGAAAAACTTGATGGATATACACACATGACCTGTTGCTGAAATCAGAATTCTGTCTACTGTTCAGATATCTATAGTTTTCCTGGATTACCCATGGGTTTCAGAACGGTTTCCACCACACACTGGAAGTAGGTGGAAAGCACAAAAGATAGGAAGAATGGGCTAAATCTTTGAAAAATGCCAAAACAGTGGCAAAACACGGTTTTTATTCAGCTCTGTATATTCCTGAAAGTTGGAAAGATGGTGAATTTAGCACAGCAAACCGTACATTAATTCAATTTTTAGGAAACAAAACAGCCACTTTTTGGCGGAGCACTTTTTCCCTATTTTTCCCCAAAACTCAAAATGTAGCTGTAGTTTGGCTGTGTAGTACCTACACAGCATTTACCATGTGTTGGAATGGTAATGTTACTCTGCATGGCTAGTGAGCATACACACCCCTGCCCTGGGTTACCTTTTTGCAGTAAGACTCTGTTGGTTTTGATTTTCCGGTGCAGGTTGCATGTCAATTATGGGTGTTTGGTGCGGGGATCAGATGTAAAGTGGCTTGAGACCTAGAATGGGACTCTGTGGTCTGAAGGGGCCTCCATAGTGCATGCCTCCTTTGGATAGAGACTACTGTCATCTCCCTGGGTTGGGAAAGACTGACCGTGGTGGCATCATATTGAATTATTGGTGAAGATCAGGCCTTTTTCTGGTTACCTTCAGTTAAATAGTTTGTACTGGCGTGTCCCATTTATTTTGGTATGCCACTGCTTTTCACACGTGTTTTTTTCACAACATCCCTATGGGAAACAAATGATGAGTAATATGGATGTTGCATACATGTGGTAGGATGAAGGAGTGTGTGTGTGTGTGATTGTGTATACTTGACAAAAATCCCTTTTGGAACTCCTGTGTGCATTTTGTGGCAAGCGGCCAACAAGAAGTCACAGCCAAGCCTTGCCAGACAGCAAGTTTGATTGCATGGAGTCCCAAGCAAAATACTAAGGTCCCTTTGAAGTTGACTAGGGTCTACTGAAGAACGGTTGGGACACAAATGGTCTTTTGATGTCTAATATCATCCCTATTACTTTTTCTGCTTCCCTTGTTATTGTTATTGTTAATTTTACTTTATAGAGCGCTTAATACCTGCAGGTCTCTAAGCGCTGTGAGCAGATCTACGGAAGTTCCAGGAGGGGCTGTGTCGCAAAAGGGAGTATTATGCCCAGGCTTCTGTGAATAAAAGGGTCTTTAGTTTCTTCCTGAAAGGCAGAAGGCAGCTTTCAGAGCGAAGCTGACCTGGCAGCCTGTTCCAGAGTTGCAGCATGAGGGCTGAGAAGGCTCGACCACCTTTAGAAGTGTAGTGAAATCGTGGGCATTTTAGAAGGCCCTCCGTGGAGGACCTTAGTGAGTGATAGGGGATATATTTCTCCAGGCGTTCCTTGATGTAATTGGGCGCTTGCCCAAACAAGGCCTTATGTGTAATGCAGAGGCCTTTAAATTTGGCCCTCTGCTTGATGGGTAACCAATGCAGTTGTTGCATTAGGGATGAAGCCCGAGTGTGCCTGGGTAGTTTGAAGATCAGCCTGGCTGCATCGTTCATCACCAACTGGAGTCTATGCAGCAATGAGTCCGGTAATCCGATATAGAGTAAATTCCCATAGTCAAGCCGGGCCAGGATCAGGGCGGCCACCACTGTCCTCATCGTTGAAAAGGAGAGGATGGGGTAGAGTCTCCTCAGCTGCCTGAGTAGGCTCACACAGGTTCCGAAAACTGTGGTGATTTGATTGGCAAGGGAGAGTTTGACATCTATCTTGATTCCCAGACTTTTCACCACCAAAGCTGGGGCTGGGGTAACACCCAGTTCGTCCGGCCAGAAATGGGAGTTCCAGGGATTGCTGTCATTAGTGACAGCCAACACCTCTGTTTTGTCTGGGTTAATCTTGAGTGAGTTGGCAGTCATCCAGCTGACCACAAATCTCAAAATGTCTTTTACCCGAGAGTGGGCTTGAGGGGTTTTATCTATTTGGACAATGATTTGCGTATCGTCCGCATAGTTGAAAACCTGGCAATTCATCAAGGCAAGATCCTTTATCAGGGGTCTGAGGTATATGTTTAACAGGAGGGGGGACAGTGCTGACCCCTGTGGAAATCCACAGGGGATAAACCCCCTCTCTGACACTCAGTCCCCCATCTGAATTTTTTGGGTGCGATCTGTCAGAAATGACTTGATCCATTGGAGGATAGACCCTCCAATGCGAATGTCTTTTATTCTGTCCAAGAGTTGTGAGTGGTTGACCGTGTCAAACGCTGCCGACAGGTCTAGGAGGACTAAGACACATGACTTCTTGTTATCTGCTTTAATCCTAATTTCATCAAGTACAGATAGCATCACCAGCTCTGTACTATGGTGAGCCCTGAAGCCAGCATGCCTATCCCCAAGCAGTTGATGGTCCTCCATGAACCTGGAGAGAGTTTGAAGGACATGTTGCTCCATAATTTTTGCCAGGAAAGGAAGCTGAGATATGGGTCTGAAATTCTTCATATTAGAAGTGTCAGCTCCTGTCTTTTTAAGAAGGGGGATTACTCTAGCTTCTTTGAACTGCCTGGGAACTTTCCCAGTTTCCAGCGAGAGGTTCATCAAGGCAAGGATTTCTTCCTCAATCGCTGGGAGAGCAAGTTTAAAGATCCTCAGTGGGCACGGATCGGCAGTTGAGCCCGATTTAATTTTGTTTGCGATACGTCGCAAGGTCTCAAGATCGAGAGACTGAAAGGAAGAGGTCAGCTCTACCCTATTTTCCTGTGTCTCCACCTCAACGCTGAGGGGTTGCTTAAAGGGAGAGTTTTTAATGTCAGCCAGGATATCTTGGACTTTATCACAGAAAAGGGATAAGAATTTACTACATATTTCCTGGCTAGACGGTGCAACCGGTACCTGTTTTTGGCTCAATTCCTTAAGGGTTTTAAATGTTTCTTTTTGTTTGTTAGTTGCCATCAAGATCCTGTTCTCATAATATTTGGCCTTCCTACTAAGCAGCGCTTTTTTGTAGGTGGCGAGTTTTTCCCTGTATTCTGCGCGGGCCTGTGGCTCATAAGCTTTTCGCCACCGTCTTTCATGGTGGCGAAGCATGCATTTCAGAGCTCGGAGCTCCTACGTGAACCAGGGTGCGCCCTTACCCTTATTTCCTGTTTTAATTCTCCTGGCTGGGGCTAATTTATTCATGGCAGATGTTAGCTGGCTGCAGATGGAATCAGTCCACTCTTCCATGTCCATTATCATTGGCTTTCTTCCACAAGAGTGTGGTGTACACAGGGATATGTTGTGATCATGAAGGTAAGTGTCTTGCTTCATCAGTGCCTCTGTTCTTTATTTTACCTACCTTGCTCAACCCTTCTTCCTGCCAGATTAAAAGTTTTATGATTGAAGGACCTTTTGCCCTCTGTATAAAATTACAGCACATGAAGATTGATATACAACTGAGTGTAATTTAGTGGGTTGTGGCATTTGGATGTTATGTCTGTGAGAGGCCAATCAATTCATTTTAACTAGTGGTGGAAAACGTAAAAGTGACTTAATGTATACATATGAGTTTTAGATACATGCATTGATATGTATTATCTTGTCTTTATGTTTCCATGTATTATTCGCAGAATGCCGGGGACACCACAGAAGTGAAAAAATAGCCACTAATACGATTAAGGGCACAAGAGGTGGAAATCCATTTTCTTAGCCGAGCCACCGCTCACTGGTAAATCACGGGAAAATACAGTTCATGGGTAATGGGTACTATACCTCTACTTTCAGTTGCAAGAGATACTGCTACAATAGTAATGTCACCACCACACATCAAGCAACACATGTACTAATAGCAATTCTCGAACTACTATCTATAGGTACTGTACCATAATCAGTAGTTTATCACATAAACAGTCACTATTTCGTTTGCACTATATCTACAAACACAACCAGGGGAATGCAGCCTGAGCTACTCAATCACTATTGTCACAATCCACCACACCGGAACCTATGAGATACTCTCTTGAAATGTTTACTGTAATGGCTTTTATTAAATGTGATAATAACATTTATTTATATTACAATGATTAAATTGTATACCACTGTTATGTTTATTATATTTTTTACCATTATATGAAATATGTAAACAGTCAGGAATACAGTCTTTCTACTCTGTTAATTACACACACTGTGTCGTGACCTCTATATTACTTCCTGAATTCAGGAACTGGACATGTGACCAAGACCCAGAGAGAGGTCGACCTGAAACGCGTCTTTTGTGCCATTAAAATGATTGAAAACTACTTACTGCAGCGATTGGCGTGGCTCGTTTTTGCCCACCGGAACATTGTTGTTGGGGATTTTCGGTGCAATATATATATATATATATATATATTATCTACTGGCGGTCGCCAGTAGATAGTTATAGTTAGGACCTATTTTCCATAGGAAATCTGCAACATTCTATTCCCAATAAGTCTGGCGCCGGTTGAGGAATCTTCGCGAAATTTTCCAAACTTTTGGCCAGCTCTGCTCCGCTCCCACCCTGAAAGTTTCGTGGTGATTCATCAAGCGGGGGCCGAGAAAAAAGGGGGGTCCCAAAACGCGTTTTCCCCATGCAATTTCCCATAGGATCTGTTGTCGCAGCTACAGCCCGAACCGCTGAACGGAATGACACCAAATTTGGCAAAGAGGTAGTCCTCAGTTCAGACTCATGCCTTTTGAATAAATGGTGTGAATCTGTTCAGTAGTTCCTTAGAAAATTAGAGTAAAAAAGTTAGTGATATCTATGGCCGGGGAGGATCCGCGGACCCTACCCGCACCGTAAGCGCACCCTCCCCGAACCGAGCGCGCACCCTCCCGATCGCGCGCTGAATGCTAATTGGCTGTCGTATTCGAAACCAGGAACTGTTGGCGGCCATTTTCTGCCTCGGTAGAAGCGAGGCTGAAGAAGCAAGGGGAATAAGTGTGTAAAACATATAAAGGGGGCAGAGTGGAAATACTCTGACCCTCTAGAGGTGCTTAGGAGGCCCCCTTTTTTAAAAAAAACAAAAAACGGCGAAATATGCGCACGGTGCGCACATCCTAACGCGTTGGGTGCACGGATTCTCACGCATTGGGTGCGCGGATCCACGGCAATGTTTTTTGAAAAAAGACAAGAAATCATTGGTTGTATGACTACTTTCTACACTGAAAGGTAGGGTGTATATTTCTGTTTTTTAAAGGTATGATTCCTATTGGTTAACAAAAATAGATTGTAAGGAACATTATATATGATAAGCTGATATGTTGAAAAGTCAAGCACACTTCCTGTCTTGTTTAGTAACATTGTGTGCTGAACTTGTGACCAGTGAGCTCAGTGCGGTGTTCCATGACCTGTCTCTATGGTAACAGGCAGAAGGCAGATTGGGGGAAGGGTTGAAATGTATTTCAGTTGGAAAGGGTTGAAATGTTTAACCAATAGAAATGTGTGTTTGCTTTTGAGTTTATGTGTGAAGGATTGTGATTTCATGTTTACATGTATATGTGTGGAAAATGAAAGGGAAACTTTTCCATTCTTTGTTTTTGCTGAGAGATGCACAGTGCATAGATTCTGTAAAAGAAAATATGGTGAGTGATTGATATACTTCTTAATCTACAAAAGAACTTGAAAGATGAGTTATTTAATTGTGAGGGGATGTATGTAGACTATTTTGATTTTAATCAGACTAATGTATTTCTCCTGCTAAAGTGGAGGGAGTAGTTTTTATCTCTACAATGTGTGTGCATGTAGAAACCATTCTGTGATATGCATTTGTGTTTTTCATGTTTTTGTAGACAGATAACTGTGCTGTTTTTATATTTTGGTAGAATTAGAATCCAGTCATTGTTTATGAATTTGTGAAATGAGTTATGTTATGTTTCTATACTAAAATGTAGTACTACTTCTAGATGAAGAAATGTGTTTTGGTATAGTGCAAGGGATAGTGTTGTTTGTCTAGAATCACACAGTGAGTCTGTGTGCATTTGGGAACCACTGTGAGAGAAGCATTTGGTAACATTGTGTATTTGCTGACAGATAACTGTTTTAACTTGTCATGTTGTCAAGTTTTAGTAGCATTAGAAGACAGTTATGGCTTATGCTTTCATTAAATGAGTCAGGCATTGACACTGTAAATTGCAGTCGTGAAATATGTAGATTGTGTGCAGTTCCCTTACCACTTGCACTGTAGTGAATGAGTTTTGGTAAACTCCTAGGGATAGTGGTGCTTGTCTAGAATCACACTGTGAGTTAGTGTGTATGTGGGATCAGTGTGAGAGAAGCATTTGGTAACATCATGTATTTGCTGACAGATAACTGTTTTAAAACCTGTCATGTTGTGAAGTTTTAGTAGCATTAGAATCCTGTCTTTGCTTATGCGTTGAATAAATGAGTCATGCTTTGACACTGATGTGCTGTACTTAAATATGTAGATTGTGTGCAGTACCATTAACTCTTCCAGACTAGTGAATGAGTTTGGTAAACTCCTAGGATAGTGTTGCTTGTCTAAAATCACACTGTGAGTCTGTGTGCATTTGGGTAAGGATTGTGAGAGAAGCATTTGGTAACATTGTGTATTTGCTGTTTTAAAACCGGTCATGTTGTCAAGTTTTAGTAGCATTAGAAGCCAGTCTTTGCTTATGCTTTGATTAAATGAGTCAGGCTTTGACACAAAAGTGCAGTCCTGAAATATGAAGATTGTGTGCAGTTCCCTTACCACTTCCACAGTAGTGAATGATTTTTGGTAAACTCCTGGGTATAGTGGTTGTTGTCTAGAATCACACTGTGAGTGTGTGTGCATTTGGGAACCACTGTGAGAGAAGCATTTGGTAACATCATGTATTTGCTGACAGATAACTGTTTTAAAACCTGTCATGTTGTGAAGTATTAGTACCATTAGAAGCTAGTCTTTGCCTATGCGTTGATAAAATGAGTCAGGATTTGACACTAAGGTGCAGTACCATGTACACTGTGGCAAAACTGAAAATGTAAACGTTTTAGCTAAGCACCGTCCTAGAAGTAGTCTGATTATTTAGTCAGTTTCTAAGTACCAAATAGATTGCTTCAAATGTCTATGCAGTATGCATGTAGTGTTCTAACATACTATACACTTGTCTTTTACACCTTCAATTCCCTAGTCAGTATCCATACACTGCAAGGAAACATCCAGTCACTTCCTTTGCAGTCCTCTAGAGACCCATTCAACAGCATGTACTAATCCATTCACTGTGCCAAAACCCAAACACTTATAAATTCACCAAGACACTCTCTTTCCAGTACTCTAATGATTCAGTCACTGCCTACGTATTCATGCACTGAGCCAGGTCTTAGCACATGGACTTCTTCAAACCCCTATCCACTATGCATGCAGTCCTCTAACCACTTACACACTTGTCTTTCACACCTTCAATTCCCCAGTCAGTATCTGTTCACTTCCAGCAAACACCCTGTCACTGCCGTTGCACTCCTCTAGTGACCCATTCAGCATCATGTACTAATCCATTCACTGCGCCAAACCCTAATACATTCACCCAGGCACTCTCCTTGCAGTACTCTAATCATTCAGTCAGTACCCAAGTACTCATCCAGTGACCCAGGCCTTAGTATATGGACTGCTTCAAACCCTTATCCACTATGCATGCAGTCCTCTGACCACCTACAAAATTGTCTTTCACACCTTCAATTCCCTAGTCAGTATCCATACACTTACAGGAAATACCCTGTCACTCCCTTTGCAGTCCTCTAGTGACCCATTCAGCACCATGTACTAATACATTCACTGTGCTAAAACCCAAACACTTATAAATTCACCAAGATACTATCTTTGCTGTACTCTAATCATTCAGTCAGTGCCTAAGTATTCATACACTGAGCCAGGCCTTAACACATGGACTGCTTCAAACCCCTATGCACTATGCATGCAGTCTTCTAACGACCTAGACACTTTCAATTTCCTAGTCAGTATCCATACAGTCCAGCACTTGTCACTGCCTTTGCACTCCTCTAGTGACCCATTCAGTACCAAGTACTAATCCATTCCCTGTGCGAAAAGCCTAGAACTTATAAATTCACCTAGGCACTCTCCTTGCTGTACTCTAATCATTCAGTCAGTACCCAAGTAGTCAAGCAGTGAGCCAGGCCTTAGCACATGGACTGCTTTAAATGCCTATGCAGTATGGATGCAGTCCTCTAATCACCTACACAGTTGTGTTTCACACCTTCTATTCCCTAGTTAGTATTCATACTCTTCTAGCAAATACCCTGTTACTCACCCAGTGTGTCTCCTTATAGTACTGTAATCATTTAGTCAGTTAGCATGTAGTCTTTTAGTGAGGTAGGCTTTAGAGCATGAACTGCTTCAATGTAGTGTGTACTATGCATGTAGTGTTTTAACGATCGTCACACTTGTGGTTCAGGGCCATAGTTTCTTAGTCAGTTTTGATATAAAATGTGTTTGTACAGTAATGGAATAGTATAAATTTGAAAGTTATTAATATACATTTATTTGTGATTCTTTTTTACAGATACAGAACAGGAGTGTTTCTCATCTGTTTGTACTCTTATCGTGCAAGATTGTTTGGATAAAGGGTCCTTAGGTGTTTCGTCATACTTGCTGTGCCGCACGAGTATTTTTTGTTAGGATCCCCTCGTAACAGAACTCTTTGGTAAATCTTGCGAGTGACAAAGGTGGCATTGGTCTTTGTTTGCCCCTTGGGAAAAGTAAAAAATGTCCTCACCACTGAAGAAAAACGTTGTGGGCGTGGTGCTTTCTGCAAAACAATTTCCTCAGATTCGGTAAATATTTTAAAGCGGCAACATTTACAGTTTTTGTGAGTTAGACTTATAACATTTTGTTAGCTGTATGCATTTTATATATCTGTGATTTGTTTCTTGTGGTATTTTGTTGAGAATACCATGTTGGTTTTTGTTTAACAATCTTTCTGATTTTCCAGGTCTGTTGTCGACATCCATGGTCCCCACAGGAGTGTTCTGCCTTGTTGTTTTGTATTATTGTTGTTACAGTTTGTTTATTAGTTTATTGTTCATATATATGTTAATAAAAAAATAAAGTTTGAAAACAGTTTATCGTTTATATATTTATTATTATAAAAAATAAAGTTTGAAAAAAAATTAATAATGTTTTTGGTTGCTCTCTTAACTGCTGTGTGACTCTTTCTTGTTCTTATTACTGTTATTTGATGGAGTCCACCATGGTGTTAAATTTTGGGGCACTTATCGCTGGAATACTGGTGATATCTGCAGTTTGCACCAACTTCTGAATAGTGTGTTAGATTTATTATTATTATTATTACATTTCTTGGGCGCACAGCTACCCTGATAGGGTTTCCCGGCGCAGTGGGTCTCAAATTAGACTAGGTAATCTAAGCCATTTGCTGAATGAAGAGCCATGTCTTAATATCACGGCGGAATTTTAAATAGGAGGATTCCAACTTCACATGATTAGGAAGGGAATTCCAGAGTTTGGACCAAGGTATGAAAAAGAGCGTCTGCCCATTCTCGTCAATTTAAACCTGGGAAGTATTAAATTACCCTGGGTAGAGGAACGCAGAGCGCGAAGTGGTGTATAAGGACAGATAAGTTCTCTCAAGTATACTGGAGCTGCACCTCAACTTTACTTCCGTTAAAGTGCTGATAATGAAATGGAGAGTAGCCGTTCCCGTGCAAAAAGACACGAGGTGCACCTTTCCGATTTATTCTAAATACTAAAATCCTGTATTGAATTGCACTGAGGTATTGGCTGCACTTACAGTGTACACACAAAATCTATTAAGAAATCTCATTGTATTTATATTGATTGGGAATAGTGCATCAGGTGCTGGATCTTGACGAGATACACTGCTCAGTTCGTATATTGTTCTGCACACAAAAAAAATCACATCACAACTTTTACACCAATTGCAATGCGAAACAAATTCCGGCGATAAGACACGTTAGCACCAGGGATTTTACACCTGCTTTCTGTTGGTGTTAAGCAGGACACCTACCTGCACCATGAAAGGGAACACAGCCAAGAGCCACACCAGAACACCCACAGGTGCCATAGAGTCAATGAGCATGATACAGGGATACCCATGAGGGCCAGAAGACTCATCTCAACAACTCCAGGACCGCCAATGCCCTCCAAACCCACATCTTAGTAAGTGTGTCCCTGTGGTCATTGTCTTAGCATGATAGGCATGAGCCCTGCAACATCACAGTGTGCTGTCACCTCAGCGTTGGCAGTGAGCCTGGATGTGTAGCTACGCACGCATCCTCCTGCATGCACAACTGGCGTGTGCTGGTCTGGGGTTCACAGGTCAGTGCAGGGGTGTGCCTATCCGGCAAGGGGAACGGGGTGTCTCAGACATGTCCGTGTACAGGAAGTGCGGTAAGTGTGTCTCTGTGTTCTGGTGTGGCCTGCTACAAGAGCCGCAGCAGTCGATGTTGTAAAGTGGCATGCACCACCTCCAAACGGCACTGTGATGTTGTAGTTGGAATGTAGCAGGACATGCGCAAATAGGCATTACAATGGTGTGCCGTACGAGTGCACGAGATACAACAGCGCACCATACAAAAGTGTGGGGGCTCGTGGGAGGGAGGAGCAGCCGTTTGGCAACATAACACACAGTGAACTCGACCATGTGCCACATGCTGGGCATCTCATCCATGATTACCACGGTCGCAGACATCCCACAACACCAACGACTGGCCTTTGTACACATCCTGTATGAATGCAGCGTGGTTTTCACTTCTATGCTCGTTCAGTGGTGTGATGTTGGCGGGTTGTGTGACTTGTGCTCCTTGTTGGTGTGTTTCATTTTGGCCATTGTTAGTCTATATGTGTGTTGTACTTAATTGTGCATGTGTGCCATTCTGCCCATCTCCCCCCTCCCCCCACTCCCTGCTTCTTCCTCTTCCTAGTGCTGTTGTGCCTATAATTTTGTTGCTGCACACATAAATACATGTAAACAATAAATTAGAATAGTTCCTTGATTCTTTTAGGTTTCAAAACTTCTCTATTGGTTTCTTTTTAATTTTCCATATGAACCGTTTTTTTAATATTCAACAACACATAGAAGTCAGAAGTGCAACGTATTCTATCAACACACTTTCTAGAACATTCTACAACACGTGCAGGTTAAAAGTTCATCAATTTTTTCAAACTTAACGATATTTTTTTGTAACATTTTCTTGAACATTTAACGACACGTGCAGGTTAAAAGTTGACGATTGTTTTAAGTTCGAACAGTGCCTTCAAAATGCAAGTAGCAGGTGTCATCAGTGATGTCATTTGAGATGTCATAAGTGATGTCATCAGTGATGTCACTGACCATGTCATGAGTGATGTAATATGTGACGTCATCAGCAGTGCATTGCGGGGGCGCGAGTTATAGTTAGCTGAACTAACTATAACAGGGGAATTTCTAGGGTTTTGTACGAGGGAAATGTCCAGCTAACTATAACGCCCCTGAAACCTATGGTTTTTTCAGTGAATATATATATATATATATATATATATATAGAGAGAGATATGTCTCTCTCTCTCTCTCTCTGTATATATATAAATAAATAAATAAATATATATACTTGACATAGACGACTACGTCGTAGCTTAACATTAAGCTTGGGCAAGGTACTCACTTTTACCCACAAATGTTTTGTATCAGCGGTTTTCTATGAGCAGGGACGGCATTTTGGGATACAACCAAGGGGAGAAAGAAGAAAGGTACCCACCTGACGAACTTTCCAAGTCCTCTTTCTATGTATATGATGCTGCTCCAATGAGACTCCTTGATGTTGTATATTAACAAACTCCCGCGAAATTTTAAAAAAACATTGGCAGTCAAACGCATTACTGGCAGGAAGAAGGCAACCGCTGAAACGTGTCCCAGGCGCAAGACTGATGTCCATCACGCTACAATTTTGGTGCTGGAAGGTGAATAATAAAGCCTGGCTGTTTCAAGTTCCCTAGCTGTGCCAGACCTACTTTCTTATTAGGAGGCAGGATTGGTGGTAGTGTTTGTGCGGAGGTCGGCTCCGCAAATCTGGCACGCCTCTCGCTTTGGAGCTCCGTGACGGCCGACAAACTTTTGTTTGATGCTGGTAGGCATGGCGCGGCGCCCCCCCAACCTGGAGTGAATTTGGAATTGGGGAGAGAGCAGCGGATCGCCGCTGAAGGGGACAACACTCCAGCTGGGCATTTCCACCTTCAATCCTGCTCAGATGGAAAAAGCCGGGACTTGACATAGACGACTACGTCGTAGCTTAACATTAAGCTTGGGCAAGGTACTCACTTTTACCCACGAATGTTTTGTATCAGCGGTTTTCTATGAGCAGGGACGGCATTTTGGGATACAACCAAGGGGAGAAAGAAGAAAGGTACCCACCTGACGAACTTTCCAAGTCCTCTTTCTATGTATATGATGCTGCTCCAATGAGACTCCTTGATGTTGTATATTAACAAACTCCCGCGAAATTTTAAAAAAACATTGGCAGTCAAACGCATTACTGGCAGGAAGAAGGCAACCGCCGAAACGCGTCCCAGGCACAAGACTGACGTCCATCACGCTACAATTTTGGTGCTGGACGGTGAATAATAAAGCCTGGCTGTTTGAAGTTCCCTAGCTGTGCCAGACCTACTTTCTTATTAGGAGGCAGGATTGGTGGTAATATATATATATATATATATATATATGCAGAAAATGAAGAGCCCACAGAAGCGACATCCTCTCAAGCTGACACTTTATTAGGTCTGAATGTGGCAGTGCAACTCTTGACCTTACGCGTTTCGGCGCGCATGCTCCTTGTTCACAGGTGAGTTGAATGAAGTCCCAGTGGTCAGTGGCCCATCGATAAGACCACATTACCCAAAATGCACCAATATTCAAATTAAGGAAAATCCTCTGTATTTCACGATGCACTTGGTTGAAAAAGTAAAAAGCACAGTGCTATTTGCTGCCACACACAAAGATTGCTTGCTTGAGATTGAAAATCGCAATCTGTCAGAAAGAGGGAACACCTCCTTCTTCTCCCTTTCTCTTAGCCAACACCAAGTCGTCACGGAAGTCCATTTTCGTAGGTGTGGTTAACAAGCGAGTCATGCCCCTCCATTGAATAAACACCAACTTTCTCCATTTTACCGGGGCCACCAACTCTGCAGGGCAGGCTCTGAAAACTGGAATGGAGAATCCTGTTAGAAACAATGCAGAAAATGAAGAGCCCACAGAAGCGACATCCTCTCAAGCTGCACTTTATTAGGTCTGAATGTGGCAGTGCAACTCTTGACCTTACGCGTTTCGGCGCGCATGCGCCTTATTCACAGGTGAGTTGAATGATGTCCCAGTGGTTAGTGGCCCATCGATAAGACCACATTACCCAAAATGCACCAATATTCAAATTAAGGAAAATCCTCTGTATTTCACGATGCACTTGGTTGAAAAAGTAAAAAGCACAGTGCTGTTTGCTGCCACACACAAAGATTGCTTGCTTGAGATTGAAAATCGCAATCTGTCAGAAAGAGGGAACACCTCCTTCTTCTCCCTTTCTCTTAGCCAACACCAAATCGTCATGGAAGTCCATTTTCGTAGGTGTGGTTGAATAAACACCAACTTTCTCCATTTTACCGGGGCCACCAACTCTGCAGGGCAGGCTCTGAAAACAGCAACGGAGAATCCTGTTAGAAACAATGCAGAAAATGAGGAGCCCACAGAAGCAACATCCTCTCAAGCTGACACTTTATTAGGTCTGAATGTGGCAGTGTATATATATATACACACATATATATATATATATATATATACATTCAAATTGTCATTTTCACTCTCAATACCCCGGCCACTTAGTGGGGTGACCTATGGTTCGACGTGTGATCCCGAAAAATATCCAAACACTAATCAGGTGCTTCGTTGCGCTCCCAACAATCCACAAATCTCCTCCGCTTGATGCTTAAAGTATCTTTTATCCAAGATAAGCAAAACAGGAAAAAGACTTTATAGAGATGTCCTCACGTCAGATGTCATGAGTGATGTCACTGACCATGCCATGAGTCATGTAATAAGTGAGGTCATAAGCAGTGCATTGCGGGGGCGCGAGTTATAGGTAGCTCAGCTAAGTATAACTGCTGAGTTTCACTGGTTTTGTACGAGTGAAACCGAGCCTGCCCCGGCCACCTTTGTTTTTTTTCAGTGAATTTCTAGGTTATTTTTTTATACCATTTCCTAACTATAATGTCCCTGTAAACTTTGTTTTTTTCAGTGAATATATATAGAATACATGGGATTCAAACTCCCTGTATAAATGGCAGTCACTAACTCGACTATTATAAGGTTATTACAGTCGAATTCTGACGTCACAATGTCTGCTGCCAGAGCCATCAGCAGCCAAGGTGAAAGACAAGTCAGGACATGGAGCATAAATGGAGCAGCTGTTAAAAGCAACGAAGAGAACGTTGCTTTGATTTCTTCAGCTCTATTTTGCTAACTTACAATGCCAAGCAGAGAGTATATGCCTATTTTGTGCACTCCTTTGAGAAACACTAGACTCTTTCTGCATCTTTCTACACATTCATAGCTACTGCAGCTTTCTTTATTAAACAAACTGATTTGTATTGTACTGTTTCTAACAATAAACAACAAACATCTAACAGGTTTTTGCTGTGTTTTAATTTGCACTAGAGGCTCTAATTGTATTCTTCTTGTTTGCAAACATGCTCGTTCTTTCATATGAAAGACCTATTGTAGGAAAGTAGGGTCTGCTTCATATGGTTATCCCCACTTTTTGCTGGATGTAATGCTGTTGTTGACTAGTCTGACTGGGATCCTGCTAATCAGGACTCCAGTCTATCTGCTTTCTCCCTAAACTGTTATGCTATGTACTTAGGTACACTCCAGATTGGATACTGGGGTACCCTTATCAGTCCCTAGTATATGGTAACCATGTACCCCGGGCATAGGTACCCCAGCATGTATTATACCACCCTTGAGAGGCCATGCAAAATGGAACTACATGCCAGCCATTGCAGCCTGTATAAGTTGGTGCATGTACCACTTACTTAAGATATAGGTTTACTATATCTAAGGGTCACTGCACCTAAAACCAATAAGTCACCTCTATAGCAGGCCTTTACAATCCTGAGGGCAGGGTGCTTGGTTCTAAATGAGAGGGTGCCCTTGCATGAGCAGGACACCCCTACAGCCTACGGAGTCCATTCTCCCAGGTTGTCAGTGAAGCAGCCAGATACTAATATAGAAGGGCATTACATGGCCACGCGATGACCATCTCGAAAATGGCTGCATTGAACCCTATCATGTTTGGTGTCAAACATGTTGGACTCATGCCCCCACACCGTTACCACTCCGTTAGGCTCCCGGGGTTCCCAGTACCAACCTTCTGGTCCCGGACAGCATAAAATGGTTGCTGCTAACCGGAGACACATTTCTGCCCTCCTGCTGCTGAACCAAGCTCGAGCAGGGGAAGGCTGAACAATAGGCATCCTGTCACAGGGAGGTGAGACCACCTCCCAGACAGGATTTAGTGTATTTGGGCTGGGTGGGTGCGCTTGCCAGCGCCTGAAAGTCTCCATGAGGGGAACTTTTGTGTCGCTGTGCATAGCCCAGTTCAAACCAGTCCTTGGAGCTGTTGGCTCCCGCTCTGGCGTGAAACTGGACAAAGGACATGGGAATAACCTCCCCCTGTCCCAGACCCTCCCCTGGGAGGGTCCCTGAATCTTCCTAATCCTTTCCTTAGGGTACTTAAGGGCTTACGGTCCCTAGATTCGTCATGGACAATATTCAGAACGGAAACCACTGCACTTCTACCGTCTGGGCCTCGTCTGTGCCTGTACACCATACAGGATCCGTGCAGGGACTGTGGAGCATCCAAGACACCTGAAGATAATCTCTCTTGGAGTGAAGGGATCACTCTGCTGCATTCGCAGGCACCACAACACTGCTGAGCGGTTTGCTGATCCCGAGCTCCTACGGACTCTGAAGGGTTCAATAACACAAGAGGTGGGTTTCTACATTTCTCGAGGCCCAAGCTACCCTCTCACTCAGTTTGAGGTCAGAATTCCTCGTGGGGGTTGCAATACCCAAACCCATGTGCACCGCGTATTTTTGCAAGTTCAAATGTTTGTTGGCAATTCTGCAGCAAGTGCTTTGGGCTTCTAGTAGCCCCAACCTCTGGCAACTTTTCCTGCAAAGATCTTTAACCACATTGCACATGTGCTCTGTGGCCTCTTGTTTTGTACAGCTGCCCGAGGTCCTCCTGCAACTCCAGTGTGTTCGACCTGTAGGTCCTGTGTAGGGTCAACTTTGACTTCTTTGGCTTCTCCTGATTGCTCTGGGCTCGTCCTGACTCCCCTGCTTATGGTGAGTCTCCTGGACCTTGCTGGTTCTCTTTCTGCAACTTCTTGACTTTCTGCGTGGGTTGCTTTTGCCAAGGCTTGGTGGTGCTCTCGCCGGACACCGACCCCTCAGCACTCGACATCCTTCATGAGACATCACTGTCTCCTCTTCCAGCAGCGGCACTTTCCTGAAGCCGCCTGGTCCCCACAGCTGCAGAGACGAGGTCATCAACATCAAACCTGAAGCACCCGACATTGGTGGGTATTCGACTACCAAGCCCTTGGTCACTCTCAAGTGACCCGGACTCTGTCCCCTCTGCTTTCAGGTACTCTTCGTCAAGAATCCACGTTTGGATTCCCACGGATACTTTCTCCTCTTCCAGCAGCAGCACTTTCCTGAGGTCCTCCATTGAGTTCGACGGCGGTTTCCGATGCCACTTCACACCTATGCAAGCGGCTTCCCTATGATAGGTAACTTGGGTACCATGGTATCCATGGGTGGGATGGCTCTCAAACCGTCTGCCTTCCACAGGGTTTCTTCAGGGTCCACTGGGAAGGGTCCCAAAGCTTTAAGAATCCAACTGCAACTTAACCGTAGAGTTGTATGGAGGTCCACGGTCGCGTTCCCACACTGCGCACATCCTCTGTGGGGTCCCTGACAACTTACCTTGGGTGGTTCCTTGGGTCCCCAGCGATTCTACAACCCCTGGACATTGTCTTGACTTACTTGAGTCATGGTTCTTATACCACGTTCTTAGTATATGGTTTGGTCACCCCCTGGGGCCCACTGTGTATTAACCCCTTCGCTGCCAGGCCTTTTCCCCCTCCTGTGCCAGGCCTTTTTTTGGCTATTTGGGGTAGTGCGCGCTTAGGCCCCTGTAACTTTTTGACCGCATTAGGTAGCCACGCCAAATTTGCGTCCTTTTCTTCCAACATCATGGGGATTCTAAAGGTACCCAGGGTTTGTGGATTCCCCTGGAGGGGTCACAGAAAAGAGCCAAAATACAGCAAAATTTTGGGTTTTTTTGGAAAAATTGGAAAAACCGGCTGCAAATGAAAGCATCTGGGTTTTTCCCTGCAAATGTTATCAAAAAAGGGTTTGTGGGGTTGAAATCACCATTTTCCCAGCTTTTCGGGGATACTTGACTTTTGATAGAAATCCAACATTTTTTACACAGTTTTGGCATTTTTCTGGGACATAGCCTATTTTTGCAATTTTTTGTGCTTTTGACCTCCTTCCAGTTAGTGGCTGAAATGGGTACAAAAGCAATAGTGGATCCTGGAAAGCTATACATTTTTGAAAAGAAGACAACATTCTGAATTCAGCAAGGGGTCATTTGTGTAGATCCATCAAGGTTTTTTTATAGAAACAAACAGTTAAATGTAGGATAAATTGAAATTCAGTTGAAAAAAACAGCCTTTTGTGTCAACGTTTTCACCTGTAACTTCTTCTAATTATGACAGCTCTTTGAAAGCAATTTACCGTTGCATCCGCTGGACATTACTGGTTGTGGGGATATATAGGACTTGTAGGTTCACCAAGAACCCGATGAACCCAGAGCCAAAAACTGAGTAGTAACTTGCAATGGTTTTTTATTATGTATCGGGTATATAGTAATTATTCTGTAAAAAAGTGTACATGGAAAAAACGGTATGAAAGACACCTATGTATTTCTGATTTGGGAACAAAATATAGAGTTTAGAAACAGTAGATATTTGCACATTTCTGAAATTGGGAATACTCATACTAGCATGAGAATTATCAGTCATTTTTTAGAATGACTTCTTTTTTACACAATATCTTTCATTTGGAAAGCAGAAATGCATGTAAAGTCAATAGATAATAACAGTTCCTTTACAAATCTGAATTACCCTAAGTCTCCCGATAAAAATGGTACCTCACTTGTGTGGGTAGGCATAGTGCCCACGACAGGAAACGGCGCAAAACGCAACGTGGTCACACCACATTTTCACAATGCAAAATTACCCTTTTTTTGCAAAGTGCCTAGCTCTAGTTTTTGAACCCTAGCTCTGCGGGCACCTTGGGAAACCTAGCAAACCTATACATTTTTGAAAAGTAGACAACCAGGGGAATCCAGGATGGGGTGACTTGACTGCCTCCCACCAGGGTCTGTTACCCAGAATCCCTTGCAAACCTAAAAAATTGGCAAAAAAAACACATTTTCCACACATTTCTGTCGTGGAAAGTTCCAGAATCTGCGTGGATCCACAAATTTCCACCCACCCCGCGTTCCCCAAAGTCTTACGAGAAAAACGGTACCTCACTTGTGTGGATCGGCCTAGTGCCCGCGACAGGAAACGGCGCAAAACGCAACCTGGTCACAACTCAATTTCGCAGTGAAAAATGACCCTTTTTTTGCAAAGTGCCTAGCTCTAGTTTTTGAACCCTAGCTCTGCGGGCACCTTGGGAAACCTAGCAAACCTATACATTTTTGAAAAGTAGACAACCAGGGGAATCCAGGATGGGGTGACTTGACTGCCTCCCACCAGGGTCTGTTACCCAGAATCCCTTGCAAACCTAAAAAATTGGCAAAAAAAACACATTTTCCACACATTTCTGTCGTGGAAAGTTCCAGAATCTGCGTGGATCCACAAATTTCCACCCACCCCGCGTTCCCCAAAGTCTTACGAGAAAAACGGTACCTCACTTGTGTGGATCGGCCTAGTGCCCGCGACAGGAAACGGCGCAAAACGCAACCTGGTCACAACTCAATTTCGCAGTGAAAAATGACCCTTTTTTGGAAAAATGACTAGCTGTAGTTTTTGAACCCTAGCTCTGCGGGCACCTGGGGAAACCTAGCAAACCTATACATTTTTGAAAACTAGACACCCAGGGGAATCCAGGATGGGGTGACTTGACTGCCTCCCACCAGGGTCTGTTACCCAGAATCCCTTGCAAACCTAAAAAATTGGCAAAAAAAACACATTTTCCACACATTTCTGTCGTGGAAAGTTCCGGAATCTGCGTGGATCCACAAATTTCCACCCACCCCGCGTTCCCCAAAGTCTTACGAGAAAAACGGTACCTCACTTGTGTGGATCGGCCTAGTGCCCGCGACAGGAAACGGCGCAAAACGCAACCTGGTCACACCTCAATTTCGCAGTGAAAAATGACCCTTTTTTGGAAAAATGACTAGCTGTAGTTTTTGAACCCTAGCTTTGCGGGCACCTGGGGAAACCTAGCAAACCTATACATTTTTGAAAACTAGACACCCAGGGGAATCCAGGATGGGGTGACTTGACTGCCTCCCACCAGGGTCTGTTACCCAGAATCCCTTGCAAACCTAAAAAATTGGCAAAAAAACCACATTTTCCCCACAATTCTGTCGTGGAAAGTTCCGGAATCTGCGTGGATCCACAAATTTCCACCCACCCCGCGTTCCCCAAAGTCTTACGAGAAAAACGGTACCTCACTTGTGTGGGTCGGCCTAGTGCCCGTGACAGGAAACGGCGCAAAACGCAACCTGGTCACACCTCAATTTCGCAGTGAAAAATGACCCTTTTTTGGACAAATGACTAGCTGTAGTTTTTGAACCCTAGCTCTGCGGGCACCTGGGGAAACCTAGCAAACCTATACATTTTTGAAAACTAGACACCCAGGGGAATCCAGGATGGGGTGACTTGACTGCCTCCCACCAGGGTCTGTTACCCAGAATCCCTTGCAAACCTAAAAAATTGGCAAAAAAAACACATTTTCCCCACATTTCGGTCGTGGAAAGTTCCGGAATCTGCGTGGATCCACAAATTTCCACCCACCCCGCGTTCCCCAAAGTCTTACGAGAAAAACGGTACCTCACTTGTGTGGGTCGGCCTAGTGCCCGTGACAGGAAACGGCGCAAAACGCAACCTGGTCACACCTCAATTTCGCAGTGAAAAATGACCCTTTTTTGGACAAATGACTAGCTGTAGTTTTTGAACCCTAGCTCTGCGGGCACCTGGGGAAACCTAGCAAACCTATACATTTTTGAAAACTAGACACCCAGGGGAATCCAGGATGGGGTGACTTGACTGCCTCCCACCAGGGTCTGTTACCCAGAATCCCTTGCAAACCTAAAAAATTGGCAAAAAAAACACATTTTCCCCACATTTCGGTCGTGGAAAGTTCCGGAATCTGCGTGGATCCACAAATTTCCACCCACCCCGCATTCCCCAAAGTCTTACGAGAAAAACGGTACCTCACTTGTGTGGCTCGGCCTAGTGCCCGCGACAGGAAACGGCGCAAAACGCAACCTGGTCACACCTCAATTTCGCAGTGAAAAATGACCCTTTTTTGGACAAATGACTAGCTGTAGTTTTTGAACCCTAGCTCTGCGGGCACCTGGGGAAACCTAGCAAACCTATACATTTTTGAAAACTAGACACCCAGGGGAATCCAGGATGGGGTGACTTGACTGCCTCCCACCAGGGTCTGTTACCCAGAATCCCTTGCAAACCTAAAAAATTGGCAAAAAAAACACATTTTCCACACATTTCTGTCGTGGAAAGTTCCGGAATCTGCGTGGATCCACAAATTTCCACCCACCCCGCGTTCCCCAGAGTCTTACGAGAAAAACGGTACCTCACTTGTGTGGCTCGGCCTAGTGCCCGCGACAGGAAACGGCGCAAAACGCAACCTGGTCACACCTCAATTTCGCAGTGAAAAATGACCCTTTTTTGGAAAAATGACTAGCTGTAGTTTTTGAACCCTAGCTCTGCGGGCACCTGGGGAAACCTAGCAAACCTATACATTTTTGAAAACTAGACACCCAGGGGAATCCAGGATGGGGTGACTTGACTGCCTCCCACCAGGGTCTGTTACCCAGAATCCCTTGCAAACCTAAAAAATTGGCAAAAAAACCACATTTTCCCCACATTTCGGTCGTGGAAAGTTCCGGAATCTGCGGGGATCCACAAATTTCCACCCACCCCGCGTTCCCCAAAGTCTTACGAGAAAAACGGTACCTCACTTGTGTGGCTCGGCCTAGTGCCCGCGACAGGAAACGGCGCAAAACGCAACCTGGTCACACCTCAATTTCGCAGTGAAAAATGACCCTTTTTTGGAAAAATGACTAGCTGTAGTTTTTGAACCCTAGCTCTGCGGGCACCTGGGGAAACCTAGCAAACCTATACATTTTTGAAAACTAGACACCCAGGGGAATCCAGGATGGGGTGACTTGACTGCCTCCCACCAGGGTCTGTTACCCAGAATCCCTTGCAAACCTAAAAAATTGGCAAAAAAAACACATTTTCCCCACATTTCGGTCGTGGAAAGTTCCGGAATCTGCGTGGATCCACAAATTTCCACCCACCCCGCGTTCCCCAAAGTCTTACGAGAAAAACGGTACCTCACTTGTGTGGATCGGCCTAGTGCCTGCAACAGGAAACGGCGCAAAACGCAACCTGGTCACACCTCCATTTCGCAGTGAAAAATGACCCTTTTTTGGAAAAATGACTAGCTGTAGTTTTTGAACCCTAGCTCTGCGGGCACCTGGGGAAACCTAGCAAACCTATACATTTTTGAAAACTAGACACCCAGGGGAATCCAGGATGGGGTGACTTGACTGCCTCCCACCAGGGTCTGTTACCCAGAATCCCTTGCAAACCTAAAAAATTGGCAAAAAAAACACATTTTCCACACATTTCTGTCGTGGAAAGTTCCGGAATCTGCGTGGATCCACAAATTTCCACCCACCCCGCATTCCCCAAAGTCTTACGAGAAAAACGGTACCTCACTTGTGTGGCTCGGCCTAGTGCCCGCGACAGGAAACGGCGCAAAACGCAACCTGGTCACACCTCAATTTCGCAGTGAAAAATGACCCTTTTTGGGAAAAATGACTAGCTGTAGTTTTTGAACCCTAGCTCTGCGGGCACCTGGGGAAACCTAGCAAACCTATACATTTTTGAAAACTAGACACCCAGGGGAATCCAGGATGGGGTGACTTGACTGCCTCCCACCAGGGTCTGTTACCCAGAATCCCTTGCAAACCTAAAAAATTGGCAAAAAAAACACATTTTCCCCACATTTCGGTCGTGGAAAGTTCCGGAATCTGCGTGGATCCACAAATTTCCACCCACCCCGCGTTCCCCAAAGTCTTACGAGAAAAACGGTACCTCACTTGTGTGGATCGGCCTAGTGCCCGCGACAGGAAACGGCGCAAAACGCAACCTGGTCACACCTCAATTTCGCAGTGAAAAATGACCCTTTTTTGGAAAAATGACTAGCTGTAGTTTTTGAACCCTAGCTCTGCGGGCACCTGGGGAAACCTAGCAAACCTATACATTTTTGAAAACTAGACACCCAGGGGAATCCAGGATGGGGTGACTTGACTGCCTCCCACCAGGGTCTGTTACCCATAAGCCCTTGCAAACCTAAAAAATTGGCAAAAAAAACACATTTTCCACACATTTCTGTCGTGGAAAGTTCCGGAATCTGCGTGGTTCCACAAATTTCCACCCACCCCGCATTCCCCAAAGTCTTACGAGAAAAACGGTACCTCACTTGTGTGGATCGGCCTAGTGCCCGCGACAGGAAACGGCACAAAACGCAACCTGGTCACACCTCAATTTCGCAGTGAAAAATGACCCTTTTTGGAAAAATGACTAGCTGTAGTTTTTGAACCCTAGCTCTGCGGGCACCTGGGGAAACCTAGCAAACCTATACATTTTTGAAAACTAGACACCCAGGGGAATCCAGGATGGGGTGACTTGACTGCCTCCCACCAGGGTCTGTTACCCAGAATCCCTTGCAAACCTAAAAAATTGGCAAAAAAAACACATTTTCCACACATTTCTGTCGTGGAAAGTTCCGGAATCTGCGTGGTTCCACAAATTTCCACCCACCCCGCATTCCCCAAAGTCTTACGAGAAAAACGGTACCTCACTTGTGTGGATCGGCCTAGTGCCCGCGACAGGAAACGGCGCAAAACGCAACCTGGTCACACCTCAATTTCGCAGTGAAAAATGACCCTTTTTTGGAAAAATGACTAGCTGTAGTTTTTGAACCCTAGCTCTGCGGGCACCTGGGGAAACCTAGCAAACCTATACATTTTTGAAAACTAGACACCCAGGGGAATCCAGGATGGGGTTACTTGACTGCCTCCCACCAGGGTCTGTTACCCAGAATCCCTTGCAAACCTAAAAAATTGGCAAAAAAACCACATTTTCCCCACAAATCTGTCGTGGAAAGTTCCGGAATCTGCGTGGATCCACAAATTTCCACCCACCCCGCGTTCCCCAAAGTCTTACGAGAAAAACGGTACCTCACTTGTGTGGATCGGCCTAGTGCCCGCGACAGGAAACGGCGCAAAACGCAACCTGGTCACACCTCAATTTCGCAGTGAAAAATGACCCTTTTTTGGAAAAATGACTAGCTGTAGTTTTTGAACCCTAGCTCTGCGGGCACCTGGGGAAACCTAGCAAACCTATACATTTTTGAAAACTAGACACCCAGGGGAATCCAGGATGGGGTGACTTGACTGCCTCCCACCAGGGTCTGTTACCCAGAATCCCTTGCAAACCTAAAAAATTGGCAAAAAAACACATTTTCCCCACATTTCGGTCGTGGAAAGTTCCAGAATCTGCGTGGATCCACAAATTTCGACCCACCCCGCGTTCCCCAAAGTCTTA
This sequence comes from Triturus cristatus, assembly GCF_964204655.1. NCBI lineage: Eukaryota > Metazoa > Chordata > Amphibia > Caudata > Salamandridae > Triturus > Triturus cristatus. The sequence goes on from NC_140585.1 coordinate 503,959,319, forward strand.
CGAGAAAAACGATACCTCACTTGTGTGGGTCGGCCTAGTGCCCGCGACAGGAAACGGCGCAAAACGCAACCTGGTCACACCTCAATTTCGCAGTGAAAAATGACCCTTTTTTGGACAAATGACTAGCTGTAGTTTTTGAACCCTAGCTCTGCGGGCACCTGGGTAAACCTAGCAAACCTATACATTTTTGAAAACTAGACACCCAGGGGAATCCAGGATGGGGTGACTTGACTGCCTCCCACCAGGGTCTGTTACCCATAAGCCCTTGCAAACCTAAAAAATTGGCAAAAAAAACACATTTTCCACACATTTCTGTCGTGGAAAGTTCCGGAATCTGCGTGGTTCCACAAATTTCCACCCACCCCGCATTCCCCAAAGTCTTACGAGAAAAACGGTACCTCACTTGTGTGGATCGGCCTAGTGCCCGCGACAGGAAACGGCACAAAACGCAACCTGGTCACACCTCAATTTCGCAGTGAAAAATGACCCTTTTTTGGAAAAATGACTAACTGTAGTTTTTGAACCCTAGCTCTGCGGGCACCTGGGGAAACCTAGCAAACCTATACATTTTTGAAAACTAGAGACCCAGGGGAATCCAGGATGGGGTGACTTGACTGCCTCCCACCAGGGTCTGTTACCCAGAATCCCTTGCAAACCTAAAAAATTGGCAAAAAAAACACATTTTCCACACATTTCTGTCGTGGAAAGTTCCGGAATCTGCGTGGTTCCACAAATTTCCACCCACCCCGCATTCCCCAAAGTCTTACGAGAAAAACGGTACCTCACTTGTGTGGATCGGCCTAGTGCCCGCGACAGGAAACGGCGCAAAACGCAACCTGGTCACACCTCAATTTCGCAGTGAAAAATGACCCTTTTTTGGAAAAATGACTAGCTGTAGTTTTTGAACCCTAGCTCTGCGGGCACCTGGGGAAACCTAGCAAACCTATACATTTTTGAAAACTAGACACCCAGGGGAATCCAGGATGGGGTGACTTGACTGCCTCCCACCAGGGTCTGTTACCCAGAATCCCTTGCAAACCTAAAAAATTGGCAAAAAAACACATTTTCCCCACATTTCGGTCGTGGAAAGTTCCGGAATCTGCGTGGATCCACAAATTTCCACCCACCCCGCGTTCCCCAAAGTCTTACGAGAAAAACGATACCTCACTTGTGTGGGTCGGCCTAGTGCCCGCGACAGGAAACGGCTCAAAACGCAACCTGGTCACACCTCAATTTCGCAGTGAAAAATGACTCTTTTTTGGACAAATGACTAGCTGTAGTTTTTGAACCCTAGCTCTGCGGGCACCTGGGTAAACCTAGCAAACCTATACATTTTTGAAAACTAGACACCCAGGGGAATCCAGGATGGGGTGACTTGACTGCCTCCCACCAGGGTCTGTTACCCAGAATCCCTTGCAAACCTAAAAAATTGGCAAAAAAAACACATTTTCCCCACATTTCTGTCGTGGAAAGTTCCGGAATCTGCGTGGATCCACAAATTTCCACCCACCCTGCGTTCCCCAAAGTCTTTCGAGAAAAACGGTACCTCACTTGTGTGGCTCGGCCTAGTGCCCGCGACAGGAAACGGCGCAAAACATAGTGAGGTGACATCAAAATTGCCTATCTCAAAACCACCTGGTTTTGCAAGGGGGGTCTCTTGGCTTTTTGGCCCTGGGCACGGCGCCCATCTAGGGAAACCTACCAAACCCACGCATTTCTGAAAACTAGACACCCGGCGGCTTCCAGGGAGGTATGGCTTGCGTGGATCCCCCAACGTTTCCTTACCCATAATCCCCAGCAAACCTCAATTTTTGCTGAAAAATTCACTTTTTTCACACATTTTGGGGTGGGAAAGTAGTGGCATCACCGGGCTCACACAAATTTACCACCACCCAGCGTTCCCCCAGGTCTCCCGGTAAAAATGGTGCCTCACTTGTGTGGGAGGCCCAAGTACCCGCCGCAGGCAAGGGCCCAAAACGCAGTGAGGCGACATCAAAAGGGCCTGTCGCAAAACCACCTGGTTTTGCAAGGGGGGTCACTTGTGTTTTTGGCCCGGTGCTCGGCGGCCATCTAGGGAAACCTACCAAACCCACACATTTCTGAAAACTAGACACCCGGCGGCTTCCAGGGAGGTATGGCTTGCGTGGATCCCCCAACGTTTCCTTACCCAGAATCCCCTGCAAACCTCAATTTTTGCTGGAAAAAGCACTTTTTTCACACATTTTGGGGTGGGAAAGTAGTGGCATCACCGGGCTCACACAAATTTACCACCACCCAGCGTTCCCCCAGGTCTCCCGGTAAAAATGGTGCCTCACATGTGTGGGAGGCCCAAGTACCCGCCGCAGGCAAGGCCCCAAAACGCAGTGAGGCGACATCAAAAGGGCCTGTCGCAAAACCACCTGGTTTTGCAAGGGGGGTCACTTGGGTTTTTGGCCCGGTGCTCGACGGCCATCTAGGGAAACCTACCAAACCCATACATTTCTGATATCTAGACACCCGGCGGCTTCCAGGGAGGTATGGCTTGCGTGGATCCCCCAACGTGTCCTTACCCAGAATCCCCTGCAAACCTCAATTTTTGCTGGAAAAATCACTTTTTTCACACATTTTGGGGTGGGAAAGTAGTGGCATCACCGGGCTCACACAAATTTACCACCACCCAGCGTTCCCCCAGGTCTCCCGGTAAAAATGGTGCCTCACTTGTGTGGGAGGCCCAAGTACCCGCCGCAGGCAAGGACAACAAACGTAGTGAGGCGACATTTGGGATAGGCAATGTTGATGTCGCCTCACTACGTTTGTTGTCCTTGCCTACCGCGGGTACTTGGGCCTCCCACACAAGTGAGGCACCATTTTTACCGGGAGACCTGGGGGAACGCTGGGTGGTGGTAAATTTGTGTGAGCCCGGTGATGCCACTACTTTCCCACCCCAAAATGTGTGAAAAAAGTGATTTTTCCAGCAAAAATTGAGGTTTGCAGGGGATTCTGGGTAAGGAAACGTTGGGGGATCCACGCAAGCCATACCTCCCTGAAAGCCGCCGGGTGTCTAGTTTTCAGAAATGTGTGGGTTTGGTAGGTTTCCCTAGATGGCCGACGAGCACCGGGCCAAAAACCCAAGTGACCCCCCTTGCAAAACCAGGTGGTTTTGCGACAGGCCCTTTTGATGTCGCCTCACTGCGTTTTGGGCCCTTGCCTGCGGCGGGTACTTGGGCCTCCCACACAAGTGAGGCACCATTTTTACCGGGAGACCTGGGGGAATGCTGGGTGGTGGTAAATTTCTGTGAGCCCGGTGATGCCACTACTTTCCCACCCCAAAATGTGTGAAAAAAGTGCTTTTTCCAGCAAAAATTGAGGTTTGCAGGGGATTCTGGGTAAGGAAACGTTGGGGGATCCACGCAAGCCATACCTCCCTGGAAGCCGCCGGGTGTCTAGTTTTCAGAAATGTGTGGGTTTGGTAGGTTTCCCTAGATGGCCGCCGAGCACCGGGCCAAAAACCCAAGTGACCCCCCTTGCAAAACCAGGTGGTTTTGCGACAGGCCCTTTTGATGTCGCCTCACTGCGTTTTGGGCCCTTGCCTGCGGCGGGTACTTGGGCCTCCCACACAAGTGAGGCACCATTTTTACCGGGAGACCTGGGGGAACGCTGGGTGGTGGTAAATTTGTGTGAGCCCGGTGATGCCACTACTTTCCCACCCCAAAATGTGTGAAAAAAGTGATTTTTCCAGCAAAAATTGAGGTTTGCAGGGGATTCTGGGTAAGGAAACGTTGGGGGATCCACGCAAGCCATACCTCCCTGGAAGCCGCCGGGTGTCTAGTTTTCAGAAATGTGTGGGTTTGGTAGGTTTCCCTAGATGGCCGCCGAGCACCGGGCCAAAAACCCAAGTGACCCCCCTTGCAAAACCAGGTGGTTTTGCGACAGGCCCTTTTGATGTCGCCTCACTGCGTTTTGGGCCCTTGCCTGCGGCGGGTACTTGGGCCTCCCACACAAGTGAGGCACCATTTTTACCGGGAGACCTGGGGGAACGCTGGGTGGTGGTAAATTTGTGTGAGCCCGGTGATGCCACTACTTTCCCACCCCAAAATGTGTGAAAAAAGTGATTTTTCCAGCAAAAATTGAGGTTTGCAGGGGATTCTGGGTAAGGAAACGTTGGGGGATCCACGCAAGCCATACCTCCCTGGAAGCCGCCGGGTGTCTAGTTTTCAGAAATGTGTGGGTTTGGTAGGTTTCCCTAGATGGCCGCCGAGCACCGGGCCAAAAACCCAAGTGACCCCCCTTGCAAAACCAGGTGGTTTTGCGACAGGCCCTTTTGATGTCGCCTCACTGCGTTTTGGGCCCTTGCCTGCGGCGGGTACTTGGGCCTCCCACACAAGTGAGGCACCATTTTTACCGGGAGACCTGGGGGAACGCTGGGTGGTGGTAAATTTGTGTGAGCCCGGTGATGCCACTACTTTCCCACCCCAAAATGTGTGAAAAAAGTGAATTTTTCAGCAAAAATTGAGGTTTGCTGGGGATTCTGGGTAAGGAAACGTTGGGGGATCCACGCAAGCCATACCTCCCTGGAAGCCGCCGGGTGTCTAGTTTTCAGAAATGCGTGGGTTTGGTAGGTTTCCCTAGATGGCCGCCGAGCACGGGCCAAAAAGACAGTTGACCCCCTTGCCAAACAAGAAAGTTTCGACATTGTTTCTAAAACGTGAGAATTTTGGAACAAAATTGCATGGACAATGTGATCGATATTTTGAGGTTTGCAGGACATTGAGGATAAAAAACCTTTTTGAAATTCACAAGAGAGACATCACCATGAACTCCCATGGGTTTACCACAATATCTACAGTCGGTGGGTTATTTTTACATGGAACATACACTTTGGCAGAGAAACTAAACAGACAAAGAATCCTGCACAGCCACCTATTCCTCAAACACACACACATACTGGTTGGATTTGGCACGAGGGCGAGTGATGGTTCAGTATATTAAATTTTATTAACAAGAGATTTCACAAAAATGAAATGCACTGTCAATAATTCAATGGAGAAAAAACTGAACCAATGACTCGCAGCTCGTGAGCTGTAAAGCCACGGCAAGGCACCAACCGCTTTACAGGCCATTCACACATCTTTCATACGTGATACACACAAGACCATTCACACCACCAGGCACAAAAAAAACACATTACAAAATTCACAAAAGGGACAAGGTACACCCTGCTTCAGAAAGGCAAATATTACTGCACAGCCATCTAAACCTCAAGCACACACACATACTGGTTGGATTTGGCACGAGAGTGAGTGATGGTTTAGAATATACAATTGTATTAGCAAGTGATTTCACAACAATGAAATGCACTGTTAATAATTGAAAGGGCGAGAAACTGAACCATTGACTCACAGCTCGTGAGCTGTAAAGCCACGACAAGGCACCAACCTCTTTACAGGCCATTCATACACCTTTCATACGCGTGAGACATACAAAACCATTCATACCGCCAGCCGCGGGCCCATCACATAACAAAACTCCCACCAGCACACAGCGCCATTCAAGGGCCCATCACTTTCACACGCCCACATTCCTGAAACAGAAACTACACAAGTAGATGGATTGCGTGGAGTGGCACTCAGCTAGCAGTGTGTGTAGTGACCAGCAGCAAGTCACTACTCACACAGCCAGCCGAGCGCCAGTCCACGCACACCGCTAGCCGAGCACCAGTTCACGCACACCGCCAGCTAAACACCAGTCCACGCACACCGCCAGCCAAGCACCAGTCCACGCACACCGCCAGCCAAGCACCAGTCCACGCACACCGCCAACCAAGCACCAGTCCACGCACACCGCCAGCCAAGCACCAGTCCACGCACACCACCAGCCAAGCACCAGTCCACGCACACCGCCAGCCAAGCACCAGTCCACACACACCGCCAGCCAAGCACCAGTCCACGCACACCGCCGGCCAAGCACCAGTCCACACACACCGCCAGCCAAGCACCAGGCCACGCACGCCAACAGCCAAGCACCAGTCCACGCACACCGCCAGCCAAGCACCATTCCACGTACACCGCCAAAGAAGTGCCAGTCCACACACACTGCCAACACATTTAGGATTTTTTAGCCAAAAATAAAAACACAAACAAATCACAAATACATAAAAATCTACAAACACAAAATCAGAAACTTAACACATTGCACTAAAGCCAACCTGGAAACAGAATCACATTTTCCAAAGAAAACAAACCAATCAGTTAACTTTACCACTCATGATTGCTCCCAAAACTTCTTTTGGGTATGGTACGCTCTAAAACAAGCAGGGACACACAGCCCAGGTTTAGATGGACAGTCGGAGCAGTACATACGAGTCTCCTTCCGCTTATCTCTTCGCCAACAGACTCTACATCTCCTAGTGGGAAAATCTTTTGCCGGTGTGGGAGGGATGAAATCAGGAAAGTGGCGATCTTTCAATCGAACCACATCCTCCACCACTCCAAATCTAGGAACACTTGCCTGTTCCACAACAACAAGGCTAGCTATCACAGAGTGCTGAAACTGAATAAATGTCAACTTTGACGCAGGAGAACACTCCTTGAACACAATAAAAGCATTGAACATTGCTAATTCGAAGAAATGGATGGCCAACTTCTTATACCAAACATAAGCCTTACGAATAGCAGAGTAAGGTTCCAACCTCTGATCTACTCTGTCAACACCACCCATGTGCTTATTGTAGTCTAGAATGCACACAGGTTTGCGCACTTCAGCAACCTGACCCCAAACAGCCACAGGTGAAGTACTCTCATCATGGATGGTAGTCAGCATGTACACATCCCTCCTGTCCACAAATTTCACAGCTAGTAGTTCATCACTACGCAAGGAACTGCACTGCCCCCTCTGAAGTTTTTTGCAAACAAGCTCTTTCGGATAAGCTTTACGGTTAGAGCGGATTGTGCCACATGCAAAAGTGTCCACTTTATACAATTCCTTAAATAATTGCACAGCAGTATAGAAGTTATCCAGGTACAAATGGTGGCCTCTGTTAAACAGTCTCCTAGCAAGATCCCAGACAATTTTCTCTGCAACTCCAAAAGTGGACGGACATCCTGGGGGGTCAATGGCAGAATCTCTACCAGTATACACACGAAAATTAAATACATATCCTGTCCTACTCTCAGACAACATATACAGCTTAATTCCATAGCGTGCCCTCTTGCTAGGGATGTACTGCCTAAAAACCAAACGGCCCTTGAACAAGACCAAAGACTCATCAATAGATATTTCTTTCCCGGGAGTATAGATCTCAGAAAACCGATCCACAAAGTGATCAAGAACGGGACGAATCTTAAAAAGACGGTCACAGTCAGGGTGATCTCGTGGCAACGCCATTGAATTATCAACAAAATGCAGCATACGTAGCAAAAGTAAATACCGATTACGAGTCATAACTGCAGGAAATATGGCAGTTGCCAACAAGGGGCTAGTAGACCAATATGAAGCCAAGGTTGGCTTCCTTACCACACCCATCAATAAAGTCAAACCCAAAAACTTCTTAATCTCTTCCAGATATGTGGGAGTCCACCGGGTAGCTCTAGACTGGGGCCTAAGTTTGTCACTGTTGATCCTCAAAAACTGTTCAGCATACAAATTCGTCTGCTCAACAATCTCACCCAAAAATACATCATCCATAAACAACTGAAAAAACTGAATAGGCAAAAAGTTTTCACAATTCACTGTACACCCTGCAACACCACTAAAGGCAGGCAACACCGGCTGCACCATGTTTGGATCAACCCAAAGTCCAGCACTTCCAGTAGGAAGCCTAGCAGCCTCAGACTGCAATCCAGATGCCTCTTGCACCATCGGCACAGCAGTTTCCTCCTCTAAGACAGGCACTTCATCCGCACTGAGAGTTGCTTCATCCACACCAAGAGTACCTTCATCTGCACTGAGAGTACCTTCATCATCCGATGATTCCATGTTGAGAGAAAACTCACTGCCAGAATCTTCCCCTCCCTCCTCTCCCTCAGACGCACTGTCAGTCTCATAATCATGATCAGAGGAAGATTCAAGAAGCATACCGACCACCTGTTGAGCAGTCATTCTACGGCTAGCCATATTGCTTACTAATAAATGTAACTTGTCAACAACAACAAACTCTTTGTAAAATAAGTAATAAGCAAAAAGCACCTTTCTCAAAAACTCAAATATACTCCAAAACAATACCACTCACTTGCCAGAGGCAGCAAAACTATTCACCACCACCTACTCTGTACAGACACAGTATGGATCAACAATATCCCACTAAAAAAGAAAGAGAAAAACAATTACACATAAGACTATGCAAAACACATCGCAAAGATTTTCATGCTCAAACCACTAACTAAATATGCCGCCATTATGACATCACTTACAAAAAAAATCATTCGGACATTACATTATTACTCATTTGGTGTAAATACAACAACAACAAAATTCTTACCAACACAATGCAACTACACAAAACTGCAGAACAGCCACCGTTGAAAAGCTGTAGTCTAGAAAAAAAAGAGGAAAAAAAACTTTATTGTAACATATACATATAATGCTCTAGACCATCACGTACTGCGCAAAATGTTTTGCTTGACCCTCCCACTTTCAAAAAGGAAAGATTGATGGCCCAATCCTTTACAAGCAACGCGGCAAGATTCTGGAACTAAGCCTCAGCTCCGGACCACCCCCTCCCTCTTCCCAGTCCTTCAAAACTAACCTCAAATTTCTCCTCCTGCAAAGACACTTCCAAACTTAATTCACACCCTCTCCATTGTGTGAAGTAAGTCTTTACATTATAGGAAATTCTGTTCTCCATGCCCGTAGAAGTGCCTACCCAGTGTGTTCCTGTGTTTTGCGTGTCTGCCATTTATTGCACTTTTATACCTCTAGTCTTAGCACAAGCAGGTGTAATGTAGTGGTGTCAACTTACAAAGAGTATAAAGTACAACCATGGTGCACATTGTGTTTTCCAATTCACCCATCAACCAGGTATTGCAGTTCCTACAGAAATGGTAACCTCTCCCACCCTAGAAACAACAATGCTGTTCAAAGGAAGACGAGAAAATGAAAGTAGCAAAACACTGGCAAAGTCTGACGCTGGTGTACTTGGATGCAAATGAAATCAATCTGGCCACTTTGCAACCCCTCTGTCTTACATTATTTCGCCCCCCCTGGAAACAACAATGCTGTTCAAAGTTAGATGAGAAAACGAAAGTAGCAATACACTGGCAAACTCTGAAGCTGGTGTACTTGGATGCAAATAAAAACAATCTGGCAACTTGGCAACCCCTAAGTCTTACTTTATTTCGCCCCCCCTGGGAACAACAATACTGTTCAAAGTTAGGCGAAAAAACTAAAGACGCACTGCACTGGCAAACTCTGATGCTGGTGTGCTTGGATGCAAATAAAATCAATCTGGCCACTTTGCAATCCCTCTGTCTAACTTTACTTCGCCCCCCCCTGGGAACAACAATACTGTTCAAAGTTAGGCGAGAAAACTAAAGACGCACTGCACTGGCAATCTCTGATGCTGGTGTGCTTGGATGCAAATAAAATCAATCTGGCAACTTTGCAATCCCTCTGTCTAACTTTATTTCGCCCCCCCTGGGAACAACAATACTGTTCAAAGTTAGGCGAGAAAACTGAAGACGCACTGCACTGGCAAACTCTGATGCTGGTGTGCTTGGATGCAAATAAAATCAATCTGGCCACTTTGCAATCCCTCTGTCTAACTTTGTTTCGCCCCCCCTGGGAACAACAATACTGTTCAAAGTTAGGCGAGAAAACTAAAGACGCACTGCACTGGCAAACTCTGATGCTGGTGTGCTTGGATGCAAATAAAATCAATCTGGCCACTTTGCGATCCCTCTGTCTAACTTTTATTTCGCCCCCCCTGTGAACAACAATACTGTTCAAAGTTAGGCGAGAAAACTAAAGACGCACTGCACTGGCAAACTCTGATGCTGGTGTGCTTGGATGCAAATAAAATCAATCTGGCCACTTTGCAATCCCTCTGTCTAACTTTTATTTCGCCCCCCCTGTGAACAACAATACTGTTCAAAGTTAGGCGAGAAAACTAAAGACGCACTGCACTGGCAAACTCTGATGCTGGTGTGCTTGGATGCAAATAAAATCAATCTGGCCACTTTGCAATCCCTCTGTCTAACTTTATTTCGCCCCCCCTGGGAACAACAATACTGTTCAAAGTTAGGCGAGAAAACTAAAGACGCACTGCACTGGCAAACTCTGATGCTGGTGTGCTTGGATGCAAATAAAATCAATCTGGCCACTTTGCAATCCCTCTGTCTAACTTTATTTTGCCCCCCCCTGGGAACAACAATACTGTTCAAAGTTAGGCGAGAAAACTAAAGACGCACTGCACTGGCAAACTCTGATGCTGGTGTGCTTGGATGCAAATAAAATCAATCTGGCCACTTTGCAATCCCTCTGTCTAACTTTATTTCGCCCCCCCCTGGGAACAACAATACTGTTCAAAGTTAGGCGAAAAAACTAAAGACGCACTGCACTGGCAAACTCTGATGCTGGTGTGCTTTGGTGCAAATAAAATCAATCTGGCCACTTTGCAATCCCTCTGTCTAACTTTATTTCGCCCCCCCCAGGGAACAACAATACTGGTCAAAGTTAGGCGAGAAAACTAAAGACGCACTGCACTGGCAAACTCTGATGCTGGTGTGCTTTGGTGCAAATAAAATCAATCTGGCCACTTTGCAATCCCTCTGTCTAACTTTATTTCGCCCCCCCAGGGAACAACAATACTGGTCAAAGTTAGGCGAGAAAACTAAAGACGCACTGCACTGGCAAACTCTGATGCTGGTGTGCTTTGGTGCAAATAAAATCAATCTGGCCACTTTGCAATCCCTCTGTCTAACTTTATTTCGCCCCCCCCTGGGAACAACAATACTGTTCAAAGTTAGGCGAGAAAACTAAAGACGCACTGCACTGGCAAACTCTGATGCTGGTGTGCTTGGATGCAAATAAAATCAATCTGGCCACTTTGCAATCCCTCTGTCTAACTTTATTTCGCCCCCCCCCCTGGGAACAACAATACTGTTCAAAGAGTTAGGCGAGAAAACTAAAGACGCACTGCACTGGCAAACTCTGATGCTGGTGTGCTTGGATGCAAATAAAATCAATCTGGCCACTTTGCAATCCCTCTGTCTAACTTTATTTCGCCCCCCCCTGGGAACAACAATACTGTTCAAAGTTAGGCGAAAAAACTAAAGACGCACTGCACTGGCAAACTCTGATGCTGGTGTGCTTGGATGCAAATAAAATCAATCTGGCCACTTTGCAATCCCTCTGTCTAATTTTATTTCGCCCCCCCTGGGAACAACAATACTGTTCAAAGTTAGGTGAAAAAACTAAAGACGCACTGCACTGGCAAACTCTGATGCTGGTGTGCTTGGATGCAAATAAAATCAATCTGGCCACTTTGCAATCCCTCTGTCTAACTTTATTTCGTCCCCCCTGGGAACAACAATACTGTTCAAAGTTAGGCGAAAAAACTAAAGACGCACTGCACTGGCAAACTCAGATGCTGGTGTGCTTGGATGCAAATAAAATCAATCTGGCCACTTTGCAATCCCTCTGTCTAACTTTATTTCGCCCCCCCTGGGAACAACAATACTGTTCAAAGTTAGGCGAGAAAACTAAAGACGCACTGCACTGGCAAACTCTGATGCTGGTGTGCTTGGATGCAAATAAAATCAATCTGGCCACTTTGCAATCCCTCTGTCTAACTTTATTTCGCCCCCCCTGGGAACAACAATACTGTTCAAAGTTAGGCGAGAAAACTAAAGACGCACTGCACTGGCAAACTCTGATGCTGGTGTGCTTGGATGCAAATAAAATCAATCTGGCCACTTTGCAATCCCTCTGTCTAACTTTATTTCGCCCCCCCTGGGAACAACAATACTGTTCAAAGTTAGGCGAAAAAACTAAAGACGCACTGCACTGGCGAAATCTGATGCTGGTGTGCTTGGATGCAAATAAAATCAATCTGGCCACTTTGCAATCCCTCTGTCTAACTTTATTTCGCCCCCCCCTGGGAACAACAATACTGTTCAAAGTTAGGCGAAAAAACTAAAGACGCACTGCACTGGCAAACTCAGATGCTGGTGTGCTTGGATGCAAATAAAATCAATCTGGGCACTTTGCAATCCCTCTGTCTAACTTTATTTCGCCCCCCCTGGAAACAAAAATACTGTTCAAAGTTAGGCGAGAAAACTAAAGACGCACTGCACTGGCAAACTCTGATGCTGGTGTGCTTGGATGCAAATAAAATCAATCTGGCCACTTTGCAATCCCTCTGTCTAACTTTATTTCGCCCCCCCCTGGGAACAACAATACTGTTCAAAGTTAGGCGAGAAAACTAAAGACGCACTGCACTGGCAAACTCTGATGCTGGTGTGCTTGGATGCAAATAAAAGCAATCTGGCCACTTTGCAATCCCTCTGTCTAACTTTATTTCGCCCCCCCTGGGAACAACAATACTGTTCAAAGTTAGGCGAGAAAACTAAAGACGCACTGCACTGGCAAACTCTGATGCTGGTGTGCTTGGATGCAAATAAAATCAATCTGGCCACTTTGCAATCCCTCTGTCTAACTTTATTTCGCCCCCCCTGGGAACAACAATACTGTTCAAAGTTAGGCGAGAAAACTAAAGACGCACTGCACTGGCAAACTCTGATGCTGGTGTGCATGGATGCAAATAAAATCATTCTGGCCACTTTGCAATCCCTCTGTCTAACTTTATTTCGCCCCCCCTGGGAACAACAATACTGGTCAAAGTTAGGCGAAAAAACTAAAGACGCACTGCACTGGCAAACTCTGATGCTGGTGTGCTTGGGTGCAAATAAAATCAATCTGGCCACTTTGCAATCCCTCAGTCTAACTTTATTTCGCCCCCCCTGGGAACAACAACACTGTTCAAAGGAAGACAAAAAAACGAAAGAAGCACATCACTGGCAAACTCTGATGCAAATAAAATCAATCTGGCCACTTTGCAATCCCTCAGTCTAACTTTATTTCGCCCCCCCTGGAAACAACAACAGTGTTCAAAAGAAGACAAAAAAAACGAAAGAAGCACATCACTGGCAAACTCTGATGCTGGTGTACTTGGATCCAAATAAAAATAATCTGGCCACTTGGCAACCCCTCTGTCTTACTTTATTTCGCCCACCCAGGGAACAAGAATACTGTTCAAAGTAAGGCTGAGAAAACGAAAGTCGCACTGCACTGGCAAACTCTGATGCTGGTGTGCTTGGATGCAAATGAAATCAATCTGGCCACTTTGCAATCCCTCTGTCTAACTTTACTTTGCCCCCTGGGAACAACAATACAGTTCAAAGGAAGACAAAAAAACGAAAAAAGCACATCACTGGCAAACTCTGATGCTGGTGTACTTGGAAGCAAATAAAATCAATCTGGCCACTTTGCAACCCCTGTCTCACTTTCTTTCGCCCCCCCTTGGTACAACAATGCAGTTCAAAGTTACAGGAGAAAACGAAAGTCACACTGCACTGGCAAACTCGGATGCTGGTGTTTTTATAAGCCAATAAAATCAATCTGGCCACTTTGGAACCCCTAGGACTGACTTTATTACGCCCCCCACCCCCATCCCACGCTAGCAGCACCCCCCAGGTGAAACAGACAAAGAAACGAAAACGAGCGTTTTTTTTTTTTTAGAAATTCCCATCAAATCGCCTGCGCTTTGACGATCAAAGAGCAGAAACAAAGCAGAGATCTCAAAAACCCACTTACACCCCCCCCCAACATTGTGCCCCCACCCTACCTAGCGCACACATCCACTGATACCCCCTCCCCAGCCCCAAAACTGACCTTTACTCTCCGACGCGCAGGAAGCAAATGGCTTCCAGCGCCTCGGAGAGCAAAGGGGAAGCCTCCGGTGACGTCAGCGCGGCTCCCGCGCTGACGTCATTGATGACGCGGGCGGGGGGGGCGGGGGGAGGCAGGGGAAGGTCTTCCCCTGCCTCCCAAGCAAAAAAAAAAAAGATCGCGGAATCACGGGGGGAGCGCCAGCGCTTCCCCCAAGGGTGGGTCCCATGACGAGCTGGACTCGTCATGGGCACAGCGCGACTGTGCTCCATGACGAGTCCAGCTCGTCATGGGCACTGAAGGGGTTAATGCTATTTACTGTGATTTCTTTGCTATAGTATAGTGTGCTTTGTGTACATTTCCGTGTGGGAGATACTGGAACGTACTAGAGAGTATTATATAATAAATACATATTTTTACAAATACCTTGCGTGGATTTTTTCCATTTTATCTATACTATAAGATTGCATTCTAGTAAAACAAGCAGCTTTGCACTCCTTCAAGACTAAGCCTGAAGGCTGCTCTTCGCAGCTACCACTTGGATAGCTTTCTAAGGTTGTCTGAGACCTCTTAAATCACCATAAGGGTTGTCTGGACTGGTGCAAGGTGGCCACTTACATTAGTGGACATCATATACCAGGCCAGCTTCTCACATTGGTGCGCAGCGTTTGGTATTCAAGCCTGCATTGTTTTTTTCCAGATAAATCTTTGTATTGATTAACTGTAAAACCACTAGTACCAGGCATATATAATACAAGCTTAGAATAGTAAGATATACTGAACTTGGGGTTGGGCAAGTTAAGGGTCTAGCACACCCTTTCCCCAACCTAAGAGAGTTTAGCTTCCACTAGGTTAGGTAGGTGCAACACCACACCACACTTAGTATGTCTACTAAAGGAGATGCCAGTGGCTCGCTGCCTTCTAGATACAGTGAACTTTCGTTCCAAGAACTGAAAGCACTGTGTGTATCTAGGAAGCTGAAGACAGAGAGAAGTGCCAACACTCAACGCCTTGTAGAGGTGTTACTGTTAGATGACTTGAGGAAAACCCCTGGGTCAGATGAACAGGACAGAGTGGGCGGGGCAGGAAATGAAGATAGAGCAGGAGGGGAACCCCTCTTTGACCTAGAATCAAACCCTGACCAGGGGTAGCCTGATGGCTCCTACCTGGACAATTCAGACATACCAGAGGAGAACAAAGAGGGACAAGAGGATGCCCACTTTGATCCTCCTGGGAAGGTGCAGAGTAGACCAAGGAGGTCTAGATCCTCCCATGCAGAGTCCAATACCTCTAGACAGTCAGTAGGGACCTCCATTTCTAGTGAAGGAGAGAACTCTTTGGATAGGGAGTACCAAATACTTGAACTTGAGAAAGATAGGCTTAGGCTCAGGAAAGAGCAGTTGGCCCTTGACAGAGAGTCCCTAGTAGTCCAGAAGGCAAGGAAGAAATTGGGACTAGAGTCCCATGGTGGCAGCAACAGTGTTTTTAGAGTTAAGGAGCATTCCTTTGATAATAACAACCTGAGCAAGATTGTTCCTCCTACCATGTTGGGAATGACATCCACAAATAGATAACTACTTTAGAGAGGGCCTATAAAGTTCTGCGGGTTCCTCAAGACAAGTGGGCAGCTATCTTGTGGCTCTCCTTTGCTGACAAAGGTAGAGATAAGCTTCTCACTGTTAGAGAAGAGGATGCTGACAATTACTCAGTTTTGTAGAGTGCGCTCACTGATGGGTTTGGCTTAACCACTGAACAGTACAGGATTAAGTTCAGAGACACCCAGAAGACACAGAATCATGACTGGGTAGACTTTGTGGATAGTTCTGTTAAGGCTCTGGAAGGTGGGTTGCTTGGCAGCAAGGTGCATGACTTTGATGGATTGTACGATTTGATTATAAGGGAGCAGATTCTTAATAATTGCCAGAATCAGCTATTGCATCAGTACCTGGTGAAATCAGATCTGACTTTTCCCCAAGAATTGGAAAAGAAGACAGATAAATGGGTCAGAACCAGGGTGAAGCAGAAAAATCAGAACCATGGCGGTGACCTGAAGAAGCAAGATTCTTCAAAAGCTCAGGGTAAGGGTGGGGACAAGGGTAAAGACAAAGAGTCTTCATCAGGGCCCCAACAACCTGCATCTGGGGGGAGTCACAATCCAACACAGGAAAAGGCAAAAAGAAACCTTGGTGTTACATGTGTAAGGTAAAATCCCTTTGGACATAAGATGCTGATTGTCCAAAAGCCAAAGAAACTACCACCTCTGCCCCTAAGGTAACTGCTCCCCCTAGAACAAGTACAAGTGGTGGTACAGGGAACAAGGGATTAGTGGAGTTAACCTTGAGATCTGAGGTGGGCTCTGGCTTAGCCAGAACTCCAGCTCAGGCTGTTCTAATCTGTGATGGTGGCATGGATATTGCCACCTTAATTGTTAGTCCCAGTAATGTGGGCAAATACAGACAAAAGCCTTTGATTAATGGAACAGAGGCAATGGCCTACAGGGTTACAGGGGTCAGTGTCACAATGGTGACAGAGATATGTCTGTCTCCTGGAGAGATCATACTTGGTGAGATGTACCAAGTGATCAATGCAAACAATGTCTGGACTGACCATTCCTTGGCAGTTTTTAATTTCAGCTGGGGAGGGGTAACTGGCCCTAAAAAGGTTGTTGTAAATTCACACCTACCAGTAGATTGTTTGTTGGGCAGTAATTTGGAGACTTCAGCTTGGGCTGATATAGAAGTTAGGACTCATGCAGCACATGTTGGGCATCTCTGCAGATGTGTTTGCTGTGACTAGGTCACAAGTCAAACTGACATCCACTGAACAGGCCCTGGATCCTGGAGCAATGGACCAGGTGCCTTCCAAGAGAAGGATCAGGAGGGGTACGGCTGGGTCTTCCCCCCAAACTCAGAATGAGGATCAGTCTCTTGAGAGCGATGATCTTAGTCCCTGTGAAGGAACTGTCCCTGATGAACTTGAGCCTGATCATGTTGAGTTTTTGAGGACAGGGGGCCCTTCTAGTGCAGACTTGAGCTTGGAGCAGCACACATGTCCTTCTCTTGAACCCCTCAGACAGCCAGCTGCTGCTGATGCTGCTTGGAATGTTAGTGGGTCCCACAGGATCTACTGGGATGAGGGACCCCTTTATTCAGAGGGTAGAGACCACAAGCCTGGTGCTACCAGGAGGTTGGTTATACCTCCGTAGTTTAGGGGCTTCCTACTCATCCTTGCACATGACATTCCTCTGGCAGGACACCTAGGCCAAAGTAAGACGTAGGACAGGCTTGTCCCTCACTTTCACTGGTCTCACATGTCTGAAGACACCAAGGGGTGTTGTCGCTCCTGTGCCACTTGCCAAGCCAGTGGTAAGGAACGTGGCACTACAAAGGCCCCCCTGATACCACTTCCAGCGGTCGGTGTTCCCTTTGAGAGGGTTGGGATTGACATAATTAGTCCCATGAATCCTCCTATAGCATCTGGGCAGAGTTATATTCTAGTGGTGGTGGACCATGCCACTAGTTACCCAGAAGCCATTCCCCTTAGATCCACCACAGCTCCTGTGGTGGCCAGGGCCATCCTGGGAATTTTTTCCAGAGTGGGTTTCCCTAAGGAGGTTTTAACTGACAGAGGTACAAACTTCATGTCAAGTTACATCACTGCAATGTGGAAGGAGTGTGGAGTAAACTACAAATTCACCACACCCTTGTCAGGAATCAGCACACAGCAGCAGGTGTTGCCTCCTGTGTTGTTTGTTGGTATGCACAAAGCAAATACATAAATCATGTTAGCATTCCACACAATGTTAACCCGTTTGTTTAAACCTGCATGTGTTGTCCTGTTTATTTTGTGCCCTTTTATTTTGAATTCCCTGTTTTCCTTTTGTCCTCTAACCAAGTTGCTGTATGGACATTAGTTTTCACGCGCTGTCAAATGCGCAACCAAACGCTTTCCCTGGTTGCCAGGAAACCAGCCATCTGGCAGGAAAACACGTGTTTCTGGAACATTGTTGACACGCACTTGGTAAAGCGGTCGACAACGCCCTACCTCAGCTATAAATAGCCGCGAGACAAGCATTCCATGCTTGACTTCATTTTCGTCCAGCTGGAAACCGGATCGTACCATCTCCTAGCAACGAAACGTTGAAGCCTTCAGATCTCCGTGAGCCGGCTCCAACGCGGGACAAGAGACATTGACAGAGCTAAGTCCTGAGAAAGTTAACAGCATTCTTTTACTTTATTTAAAGACTGAAAGACTTGCATTTTGTTGAACACTTGTTTGTTTTATGGCGCTTTAAACCTGGAATTGAGTGAATGCTGAATGCATTCTTGTTGGTATTTTACAGACATTTATTCAAGCTTGTAGCAGGCATGTGATTGCGTTTTAATTCCTGCTTCTGGACAATTGCGAATGCGGAATGCATTCTTAACTGCATATGATTTTGTCATGTTTGGGATAAAGACAGAGATTGTTTCACAATAGTTTGGTTAAAGAACCCTGGAGTATTAAGCAGAGTTAAGACTGAAATTTCCATGCATGTTTGGTTCCTGCTTTTGTGCGCAAAACATATGTTCTCAAGATTTTACTTTGAAGGAAGAAAGAATAGGCGCAACACAAGCAACCCTAAAGTGAGAGACGTACCACATATAGGTATATAGAAAACTCAGGTGGACATAAGCAGTTGTATTTCATGTCACATTTTATTTTTTCTTTGTTTATCCTAGCTTGGTTCTAGTGCCATGATTGTATATAAAACTTTATTGGGACAAGAGGTTCAAGAATAACTAGCATCACGCACGTACGACTCTCGTGCCTAAAACAGGTGATTAACATTGCTAACATAGCGTACTTCGTTCATTTACCTCTGGTATACTTCTGTTTCCATTGATGTGTTGTTTTTTACTTTGAGCAGACAGAAGTTGATGACTCTGCGTTTAAGAACCCGACAGGTCCTGGTAGCAGAGGTTGCAGTGTCTCTTTTCTCTGTATTTGTTTCTCTTCCCAAAACCCCTTCCCTCTTAGAATATTTGCCAGGATCACTGTTTCCGTAAATCAGTGAGTCTGGGACATATTCTGGGCAGGCTGGGGAATCGTCATCGATCCTGTCGACTGCCTGGATTTCAGGTGAGTGGTAAGACCATCAAATCAGAAAGTCAAACCACAAAATTCAAAGTCGGCCTGGGCGATGGATACCTCTACAGTTGATCCCATAGCTTCAGGGCAAACCTCTCTCTCTATAGAGGATTTATCCAGACTACTCGAAGAGTTACAACGAGAGATAGTAGCATTAAAACAAGAAAACACCATTCTAAAAACTGATTTGCAACGATATAAACCACGTGACAATCCATGGGATGATTCTGTAAGACCCAAAGTTGTGGTACAGCCCCCTCATTTTACTTTGAACTCAGCGCACGCTGAGGCTTCGGTTGCCCAACCGGTTAATGTCTCCGTCGTCACTCCTACGCTTCCCCAGAACGTTTCTTCGGAGATCATAGTAAATACAATGTATTCATGAACCAGTGTCAATTGCACTTTTTGTGCCGTCTAGCAGCTTTTCCCAATAATGAGGCTAAGGTGGCTTTTGTTTTGTCCTACTTGAGCGGAGTAGCCGCCACATGGTTCATTCCTTTTGTTGAGATAGACGATCCCTTATTACACAATGTTCCTCGATTTAAAGCAGAGATGCGGAAGTTGTTTGCCAGACATCAGTTTGTTTAGGCTAGTGATAACGAGCTCCTGAACTTGCGTCAAGGTACTAAAGATTTATTGACGTATATTACATACTTTAATCGCCTTATTGCTGAAACCGAATGACCTAAGAAAAAAAGAACGTCATTGTTTTATCGGGGGCTCAGAGACGAGCTGAAGGACGTACTTGCCCAAATCGTTGACCTTTCTACTGAGTATACTGAATTTACTGATCTAGTGGTTCATTTAGACCATCGTTTGGGTGAACGCAAAGGAGAAAGAACTCTGAGTGACATCCCTAGGCTACTTGTCTTAAAGCAAGAGAAAAAGGAAGCCACCCATTCTTCGTTAGATAGTGCTGAACCAATGCAAATAGGTGGGATCAGAGGACCATTGTCCAAAGACGAAAAGGATCGCAGACATCGACTAAGATTGTGTTTGTATTGTGGAAAACCCGGACATTTCGCCCGGGACTGTTCCATGAAACCAACCACACCTCGTAAGGCAGTTGGTTGTAATGACTCATCTGTTTCCGAGGCCGTTCAGTCGGGAAATGTTTCAGCCCGATAAGGAATGAGACCTCCTTATCGAGCACATCAGAACCAAGGGTCTCTCTTCATCATTTAGCCAATACTGTTTACGTCGTTCCCCGACACTTGATTGTCACTCTTCTTTTGGCAGCTCAAACTAGAAAAGTGATTCCGATTCTTCTCGATTCAGGAGCCACCGGCAACTTTCTAGATATTGGTTTAGCTAACACCCTAAACATTTCTACCATGAGGAAGACCGTTCCTGAACCTGCTCGAGCCGTAGACGGTTCCGAGCTGACTACTGGTTTGATTCAATACCAAACACTACCTTTGACCATAATTTGCGCTGATGGTCATTCTGAACAAATTCAATTAGATTTAATTGACACCCCAGTATTGGGAGCCATATTGTGAATACCATGGCTTCAGGTGCACAATCCCAAAATTGAGTGGGTCAAAAGAACCGTCACTCTCGATTCTACTTACTGCTCCCAGTCTTGTTATCAACAGCGTCAACAACCCATTACACCTTTACATTGCTCTTCTGTTTGTGCAAACACTGACACACAAGAGTCTAGAATACCACAATCCTATGAAGACTTTCATGATGTGCTCTCGGAAGTTCAAGCTACCCAACTTCCCCCACATCAGTCTTACGACTGTCGAATCGATCTAGTTCCTGGTGCCACCCTGCCTTGCATTAGAGTGTATGCCTTGTCTGCTCCAGAGACATGTTATCTAAGAGAATATCTTGACAATTTGTTGATGAAGGGGTTTATTTGTCACTCCACCTCTCCTGTGAGTTCTCCTTTGTTCTTCATACCTTAGAAGAACAAGGAGCTTCGCGCCTGCATTGAGTATCATGCTATCAACAAGGTAACAATAAAAAATAGGTCACCTCTCCCACTCATATCCGTCTTATTAGATCAGGTACGTAACTCCACCATCTTCACAATGCTGGATTTAAGAGGTGCTTATCACCTTATCAGAGTAAAAGACGGGGATGAATGGAAGATGGAGTTTCCGACAAAGTTTGGCCTGTTTGAGTATACGGTGATGCCGTTTGGACTTTTTAACGCTCCCGCAGCGTTCCAGTTTTTCATAAACAAAGTCCTACAAGAATTCCTAGACATCTGCGTCATCTGTTACATCGATGACATTCTGATTTATTCCACCTCCACTGATGAACATGTTGGGCATATAAGAGCTGTGTTACAACGTTTGAGAGAACATCAGCTGTTTGTCAAATTAGACAAATGTGTTTTTCATGCCACTACTGTAGAGTTCTTGGGTTATGTTCTTTCCCCACATGACATCGCTATGGACCAATCAAAAGTGCAGGCCATTTTGCGTTGGGACACCCCAGGTTCGCTCAAAGACATTCAGAGATTCTTGGGGTTTGCCAATTTTTACCGCCCCTTCATCCCAAATTTCTCTACCATAGTGGCTCTCATCACTCACCTACTAAAAAAGGGGATCTAATTTCATTGGTCTATCAAAGCAGAAAAAGCTTTTCAGCATCTCAAAAAGGCTTTCACTGAAGCACCTATTTTGCATCACCCTAACCCGACACAACCATTTTATGTTGAGGCAGACACTTCCTTGTTGACTGTTGGAGCTATTCTGTCCCAAAGAGATCCTGACTCTGGTCCCCTTCATCATGTGGCTTACTTTTCAAAAAGTCTGTCACCTGCAGAACAGAGTTACACAGTGGCAGAATGCTTTTCAAAAATGGCGTCACCACTTGTTGGGGGCTCGTCACACTGTAACCATTTATTCGGACCATCGCAATGTCACCATCAAACCAGCAGACAAAGGGGGTGCCATAGTACTACAAAACACCACTTCGTACCGAGAAGTGTACCTACTACTTTTGGCAGACGAAAGAAACTACACGAAAATCAAGGAGGACCCAACAGAACGCCTACGCATTGAAATTGCTCATCTATCGGAGGAGTCCATAGCTAATAATTGGATTACAAAAAAGGAGGCTGATTTTCTAGAAAACGACAACCCCACCATCCCTTACTTCTACACAATACCCAAAATTCACAAATCTATGGAAAAACCACCAGGGAGACCTATAGTGTCAGGCATTGGTTCCATCTTAGAACCATTGTCAAAATTCGTAGACGCTTTTTTACGTCCCATCATCCAGAGTACCAGCACGTACTCACAGGACACAAAAGCGGTGCTATGTCTTCTCCAAGACTTAAGCTTCAACCCAACAACCAACATCCTGGTAGGCCTTGATGTAGAAAGCCTCCACACCAGTCTTCCGCACAAGGAAACTTTGCAAATCCTCGAAGAGGTTCTCTTTGAAAACCCATGGGTTTATCATACACCCCGACGCGTAGTCCTAGAGTGTAGCCGGGTGGCCCTAACAGAGAATTATTTTAAGTTTGAAGACACACTGTTCCGCCAAGTGCACGGAACCAGCATGGGAAGCACTTTCGCGTCGAGTGTAGCGGGATTGTACGTCCATCATCTTGAGAGAGAAAAAATACTCGATACCACCAACCCCCACACCAACCATCTGAAACTCTGGAAACGTTACATCGACGATGTCTTGGTGATCTGGGAGGGGAATGAATCAGAAGCCACAGATTTCGTCAATTGGCTCAACCTTCAAGATCCTTTCCTGAAGTTTACTCACACTATGAGTAGGTCTGATTTGGTAATTTTGGACCTAAACATCATAGCAAACCAAGGAAAACTGTCCACGACTACACACTTAAAACCCACAGCCAGGAACTGTCTGTTGATCTACGACAGTTTTCATCCCCGGCAACTCAAAGATAACCTTCCTTTTGGACATTTCTTGAGACTGAGAAGAAACTGCAATGAAAAGGAAGACTACAACACCCAAGCCAAAGACCTTTCATCAAAACTAGTAGCAAGAAACTATCCAAAACATCTAATCTCAAAAGTGAAAAAGAGAGCAGCCAACAACCACAGAGAAGCACTTTTGGAGCTTAGACCCCAAAACACCACACAGGACAATAGACTCATCTGCATAACCACCTACAACATTGCATCAGGCAAAGTGACAAAGATCATCAAAAAACACTAGCGTGCACTGAACAGCGGAAATTTGGATATCCCGTGGCCCATGTTTAGCCACAGGAAAGGGAAGAACCTTCGAAATTACCTGGTCCACACTCGGCCCAAGAACACTACCAAAAGGGACGGACAAACAACCTTGCACACACTACCCAGTGGACATTATCCGTGCAGTAACTGCAGTATTTGCCACCTGACCACAGCCACAAAAAAGGTATTTTTCAACAATGGTATGACCTGGGAAATTCGGAACTTCACCAACTGCAACACATCAGGAGTTGTGTACATGATCACCTGCACATGCAATCTACACTATGTAGGAATGACGACCAGAAAAGTAAGCACAAGGATCGTAGAACACCGGAGTAATATCAGGTGCAAGCGAGCCACAACAAAAATGACATCACACTTTATTGAGCAACAACACACCCCCAATGACATCAAATGGGTGGTACTTAAACACATAAAAAACAGTGACAACCTTGAACACTGACTCCTCGAAAAGGAGCAACGCTGGGTATTCAAATTACACAGCGACAGACAAGGTCTGAACGATAACATTCCTTGGGGACAGCTCCTTAGATATGAAATGTGAACTAACCAAGGAGCTATTTACCCTGCAAATACAACAAGGACGCGCTTATACCAACAGCAAAAAAAAAACCCATCTACACTTGATCAATTAGAGACATACATTCAGTAGTACATTATTTTAAAAAAAAATAACAACAGCCCCCGAGATTACTTCCGCAGTTATAGATGACAAAACAGTGTTTGTTTATATGTGTTTTAATGCTTGTTTTTATGTTCCCACTTTTTCTACACACCTCATTTCAGAGGTAACAGCAGCCCCATTCCAGCTGACTGAGTCCTCTCCTCAATTTTCGCTCCATTTATAAAAAGTTTTGCTCCATTTATTTTTATTTTTATTTTTTTCCCACCCGGCATCCATTGCTTAGGTTACGTGGTGCGGATTTTTTGGGAACCTCCAACAGAGCGCCCCGTTTAGCCAAAAGACGGCGGCCATTTTGTGAAGGTTCCCGCTCTAGTCTTCCGAGTATGACTAGGCGGAAACACTTCCTCAAAAACAGAGCCCGCCCCGAGACTCATCAATATGCGGTCTCGAGGGACACACTAGGCAAGAGAGCCAGAGAGGATTTCTCCGACAAGTAAGTCATCTTTCTTTCACAGGAACCGGGCAGCCTACGGATGCTCCTTTAGTCTCCCATTTCCTCCCAACTTTCGAGGCAATTGACAACTCTCTTTTTCCTCTTTCTTCGCCCCCATTTTTACAGCGCTCGAGAACCTCCCAGCCCCTCCAGTACCATGAGGCGCATTGTTGCCCTCTAACTAGTATGTTTTTTATGTTTCATGTGTTGTAACGTCTACTCAATGTTGTCAGTATTGTCTGTTTGACTCATTTGATATATTTGCAAGAGCACCGGCATTTTATCAGCATGCCTCATTGTTACGATCATTTGTTAGGACATCACAAGCACGCATTCCGGTTCTCCGGGCCCAACAAATATTTAGACGCATTTACGCGCTTTTCAAGAAGACAGCGAGACAACAGTGTAATGCATTCATGGCTCACCTTTTGTCAACTAATCATAGGTGCGTTACAGCCAGGCACACGACTTAAACAGTACATTCAGTCACGCGTTTTAAACGATCAGCGCATACAGGTCATTACTTTCAGTTTAATGATGTTGGGCACCCCAGGCACGGACACTGCATGACTAGCTCCCTCATACAGATTCCGTCAGTCATGGTTTTTCCGTAAATGTCACTAAGGAATAGTTTTTATTTTGAACAAGGCACAGTTTCTGTGGCACCCTAAACTGTGTGTGTGTGTCTCTGGTCAAGCATGTCATTAACACGCGCACTCATTTGAAACGTACTCACCGAATGCTAGTGAATTTACCTACCCCACCGGGAGTAGGTTGTCCAACATACTATTGTGATTTTTCCATTTTCAGAGATACTACGTTAAGAAATCGTATGTAGTAACGCGCATGCTTATTAGTTGCAGCACAATTCTTTATCCCTAATTTAGGTCACTTAAGGAGTGGAAGGTATAGGGCTGGACCCTGTACCTGTCCTGAAGAAGAGCTTAGGGGAAGCTCGAAACATGTTGACACCCACTATGGACACCTGACTCATTGTAACCAGGCCCCCTAGGGACTCACCCCCTTTTAATATATCAACTAGGAGCAAGAATAAAAGTTATTAAGCCCACTAGTTAGATATTTTCAAAACTCACTCCACTCCATACATACCACTACACCACACATAGTCTTAAAACAAAACAGTGCTCCTACGTATTTCCGCAAGTCGTAGCACGCCTCAACCCGCAGCGGGTTGAGATGGCCCCTATGATGAAGCATTTCACCGTGGGAAAACCCTGGTGAGTGAGGGGACTCAAGAAAGGACATTTTTTGTTCTTTTTTCAATTTTTTTTCGCCTGCATTTGAACGATTATCTCCTGCTAGGTCCTCTATCTGAGATTTCGTATTTTTTCATTACATGTTTGGGATAAAGACAGAGATTGTTTCACTGTAGTTTGGTTAAAGAACCCTGGAGTATTAAGCGGAGTTAAGACTGAAATTTCCGTGCATGTTTGATTTCTGCTTTTGTGCGCTAAACATATGTACTTAAGATTTTACTTTGAAGGAAGAAAGAATAGGCGCAACACAAGCAACACTAAGGTGAGAGACATACCACATATAGGTATATAGAAGACTCAGGTGGACATAAGCAGTTGTATTTCATGTTGCATTTTATTTTTTCTTTGTTTATCCTAGCTTGGTTCTAGTGTGATGATTTTATATAAAACTTTATTGGGACAAGAGGTTCAAGAATAACTAGCATCACGCACGTACGACTCTCATGCCTAAAACAGGGGATTAACATTGCTAACATAGCGTACTTCGTTCATTTACCTCTGGTATACTTCTGTTTTCATTGATGTGTTGTTTTTTACTTTGAGCAGACAGAAGTTGATGACTCTGCGTTTAAGAACCTGGCAGGTCCAGGTAGTAGAGGTTGCTGTGTCTCTTCTCTCTGTGTATGTTTCTCTTCCCAAAACCCATTCCCTCTCAGAATATTTGCCAGGATCACTGTTTCTGTAAATCAGTGAGGCTGGGACATATTCTGGGTGGGCTGGGGAATCATCGCCCCTGTCGACTGCCTGGATTTCAGGTGAGTGGTAAGACCATCACAACAACCCTATCACCACAATGCAATGGGTTAGTTGAGAGAGTCAACAAAACCCTCAAGAGCATGATCATGGGCCTCCCAGAAAAGCTCAGTTGAAATTGAGATGTTCTTCTGCCTTGCCTTCTCTTTCCCTACAGAGAGGTCCCTCAGAAGGGGGTTGGCTATAACCCATTTAAACTTCTGTTTGGGCATCCACTTAGGGGTCCCTTTTGTTTGGTGAAGGAGTGATGGGAGTTACCTCTCAAACCTCCCAAACAAGACATAGTGGACTATGTACTTGGTCTCCGCTCCAGGAGGCCAGTGCAGAATTGCAAAAAGCTTAGCATGACTAAAAGACTGTCCTGACTCTTTACCAGCCAGGCCAGAAAGTGTGGGTGTTGGAGCCTGTGGCCCCAGCAGCTCTCCAAGATAAATGGAGTGGACCTCACACTATTAGTGAGCAAAAAGGTGAGGTCACCTATCTGGAGGACCTTGGCACTCCTAGGAGCCCCCACAGGGGGCTCCATTTGAACAGGCTCAAACCTTTTGTAGACAGAGCTGACATGGGCTTGCTCATGGCAACTGATGAGGGACAGGAAGAAGAGAGTGACCATCTCCCTGATCTCCTCTCACAAAACCCTGATGATGGGTCAGTTGATGGTGTAGGCTTGGAAGGCAGCCTCACTGACCAACAGCAGATTGATTGTAGGAAAGTCCTCAATCAATACAGGCACATGTTCTCTCTGACTCGTAGTCAAACCACCTGGTGTATCCATGAAGTGGACAAAGGTGAGAATATGCCTGTTAAAATCAAGATTTACAGGCAGCCTGACCATGTCAGAGATTGCATCAGGACAAAAGTCCAAAAGGTGCTAGAATTGGGAGTAATTGAGCCCTCAGATAGCCCTTGGGCTAGTTCAGTGGTCTTGGTACCAAAACCTCACAACCAGGGTGGTAAGAGAGAGATGGAGTTTTGTGGTGACTACAGAGGACTCAATGCAGTGACTAGGACTGATGCTCACCCCAATTCCCAGGGCAGATGATCTCATTAACACTTTGGCCTCAGTCAAGTTCTTGGGCACAGTTGACCTGACTGCTGGCAAATCAGACTAGCTGAGGATGCCAAACCAAAAACAGCATTTTCAACCCCTAGTGGGCATCATCAATTTATTGTGATGCCCTTTGGTTTGAGGAATGCACCTGCCACATTCCAAAGGCTGGTGAACAACGTTTTCACAGGTCTGGAAGCCTATAGTTCAGCATATCTGGATGATATAGCTGTATTTAGATTCACCTGGGAGGATCACCTGGTCCACCTGAAGAATGTGTTGGAGGCTCTTCAGAAAGCAGGACTCACTATCAAGGCTACAAAGTGCCAATAGGGCAGAGTAAGGTTGTGTACTTGGGCCACCTTAAGGGTGGATGCCAGGTGCAACCCCTTCAGAGAAAAATCCAGACCATAATGGACTGGGTTGCTCCAACTACCCAGACTCAGGTCAGAGCTTTCTTGGGCCTGATTGAGTATTACAGGAGCTTTGTAAAAGGATATGGGTCCATAGTGACTCCCTTGAATGGTCTCACCTCCAAGAAAATGCCCATGAAAGTTCAGTTGGGCAGTTAGCCGTCAGAAGGCACTTGATAATCTCAAGCAGACCATGTGCACTGCTCCCATTCTGCAGAGTCCTGACTACCCCAAGCAATTTACTGTCCAAACAGTTGCATCTGAGTTGGGGGTAGGGTCTGTATTGCCACAACCAAATGAAGAGGGTAAGGATCAACCAGTAGTTTTTATTAGCAAAAGGTTGACCCCCAGAGAGAAATGTTGGTCAGCTATAGAGAGGGAAGCCTTTGCTGTGGTCTGTCTGAGCCCTGAAGAAGCTGAGGCCATCCCTGTTTGGCACTCTCTTCATTGTTCAGACAGACCATAAGCCCCTCCTATGGCTAAAACAGATGAAGGGTGAAAACTCCAAACTTCTGATGTGGTCCATTTCCCTACAGGGGATGGACTATACAGTGGAACATAGGCCTGGGAGTAACCATGCAAATGTAGATGGACTCTCCAGATATTTCCACTTAGAAAATGAAGCCTCAACTGGGCAAGGTTAGTCTCATCTTCTTGCGTTTGGGGGAAGGGGGGGGGTTGTGTAGGAAAGTACATGTGCTTATTATGGTTACCCCCACTTTTTGCTGGATGTAAAGCTGTTTTTGACTAGTCCGACTGGGATCCTGCTAATCAGGACCCCAGTCTATCTGCTTTCTCCCTAAACAGTTATGCTATGTACTTAGGTACACTCCAGATTGAATACTGGGGTACCCTTATCAGTCCCTAGTATATAGTACCTATGTACCCAGGGCATAGTTACCCCGTAGGTCTCTCATGGGCTGCAGCATGTATTATGCCACCCATAAGAGACCATGCAAAATTGAACTTCAGGCCTGCCATTGCAGCCTGTGTAAGTTAGTGCATGCACTACTTGCTTAAGATATAGGTTTGCTATAACTAAGGGTCACTGTACTTAAAACCTATAAGACACCCCTATAGCAGGACTTTACAATCCTGAGGGCAGGGTGCTTGGTTTTAAGTGAGAGGGTGCCCGTGCATGAGCAGAGCATCCCTCCAGCCTACGGAGTCCATTTTCCTGGGTTGTCAGTGAAGCAGCCATATACTAATATAGAGGGGCATTGCGTGACCGCGCAATGACCATCTTGAAAACGGCTGCAACGAACTCTATCATGTTTGGTGTCAAACATTTTGGAATCATACCACCACATCATTACCGGTGTGGGAGGTATGATTCCACCCACCGGGAGAGCACTCCGTTAGGCTCTCAGTGTTCCTGGTACCAGCCAAGCTCGAGCAGGGGAAGGCAGAACAATAGGCATCCTGTCACAGGGAGGTTTGACCACCTCCCAGACAGGATTTAGTGTATTAGGGCTGGGGGGATGCACCTGCAGGAGCCTGAAAGTCTGCACGAGGGGCACATTTGGTGTCCCAGTGCATAGTCCAGTTCAAACCAGTCTTGGGAGCCGTTGACTCCCGCTCTGGTGCGAAACTGGACAAAGGACATGGGAGTAACCTCCCCCCTGTCCAGACCCTGCCCTGAATCCTCCCAACTCTTACCTTAGGGTACTTAATAGCTTACCTGGGTGTAGGTCACTGCACTTCTACCATCTGGGCACTCTGGACTTCACTGGACTTCGTTTGGGCCTGACTTCGTCCCCCTTTCAGTCTGCTGCCTCGTCTGTGCACCATACAGGATCCGTGCAGGGCCTGTAGAGCACCCAAGACACCTGAAAATAATCTCCCTTGGAGTGAAGGAGTCACTCCCCTGCATTTGCAGTGACTGCACAACTGCTGACCGGTCTGCTGATCCAGAGTTCCTACGGACTTCGAAGGGTTCAACAACACAGGAGGTGGGTTTCTACGTCCCTCGAGGCCCAAGCTGCCCTCTCACTCAGTTTGAGGCCAGAATCCCTTGTGGGGGCTGCAATACCCGAACCCCTGTGCACCGCGTACTTTTGCAAATTCAAATGCCAGTTGGCAATTCTGCAGTAAGTGCATTGGTCTTCAAGTAGCCCCAACCTCTGGCAACTTCTCCTGCAAAGATCTTCAACCACATCGCACCATGTTCTCCGTGGCCTTGTGTTTTGTAAAGTTGCCCAGGGTTCTCCTACGACTTCAGTGACTTCAACCTGTGGGTTCTGTGGAGGGTCAACTACGACTTCTTTGGGCTCCCCTGATTGTTCTGAGCTCATCCTGACACCCCTGCTTGTGGTGAGTCTCCCGGACCTTGCTGGTCCTCTTCCTGCAACTTCTTGACTTCCTGCGTGGGTTGCTTTTGCCAAGGCTTGTTGGTGCTTCCGCCGGACACCAACCCCTCAGCACTCGACATCCTTCGTGGGACAGCACTTTCTCCTCTTCCAGCAGCGGCACTTTCCTGAAGTCCTCCATTGTGTTCGACTGCGGTTTCCGATGCCACTTCACACCTATGTACCTGGCTTCCCTGGGATAGGTAACTTGGGGCCATATGTAGGTAGGCTGTGTTTTGCGATTCTCTAATTGCAATTTTTAGGGAATCGCAATTAGAGAATAGCAAAACGCTATGTAGGTAGGATTAGCAATTTTGTTTGCGAATCCCACCTATTCCTTATTTGTGATTCTCTAATTGAGAATCGCAAATAAGGAATACCTTGCCATTCATTCCTATGGTCTAAAAGGCCCATAGGAATGAATAGGAAGACATTCTCAATTTGCGATTCTCAATTAGAGAATCGCAAATTGAGAATGCAATTTCAAGGGTGCAAGGGTGTCAACATGACACCCTTTTGCACCCCTGTAATGAGCATGGGTGCACATGTGGCGCACATACATGCCTGTATGTGTGCCACATGGCACTTTGAATAATGCAAAAACTGCATTATTGAAAGAAATCGCAAATTACCATCAACCTGAAGTTGGTGGTAATTTGCGATTCCTTAAGCCAAAATAGCACAACTTGGGTGCTTTCTACATTGCATTTAAGGAATCGCTATTTGGGATTCCTTAAATGCATTTGCAAAATAAGGAATCGCAAATTTTGCGATTCCTTATTTTGCATGCAGATTTTCCTTCCTACATCCCACTTAGCAAAATTACGATCGCAAATGCCGAAATTCGGCGAATTTCGACATTTGCGATCGCAATTTTGCTTGCTACATATGGCCCTAGGTTACCACGGTATCTACCGGTGGGTGACTCTCCAACCTTCTGTCTTCCACGGGGTTTCTTCAGGGCCCACTGGGAAGGGTCCCAAATCTTTAAAAACCAACCGCGACTCACACGTAGAGTTGTACGGACGCCCGCTGTAGTATTCTCACATTGCACGCACCTTCCGTGGGGTCCCTGACTACTTACCATGGGTGGTTCCTTGGGTCCCCAGCAGTTCTACAACCTCTCGACATTGTTCTGACTCGAGTCGTGGTTCTTATACCACTTTCTTAATATACAGTTTGGTCACCCCCTGGGGCCCACTGTGTATTAGTTCTATTTACTGTGATTTCTTTGTCATAGTATTGTGTGATTTGTGTATATCTCTGTGTGGGAAATACTGGAACCTACTAGAGAATATTATATAATAAATACATATTTTTATAAATACCTTGTGTGGTTCCTTTTCATTTAATCTATGCTATAAGATTGCATTCTGGTAAAACAAGCTGTTTTGCACTCCTTCAAGACTAAGCCTGAAGGATGCTCTCCACAGCTACCACTTGGATAGCTTTTTAAGGTTGTCTGAGACCTCTTAAATCACCATAAGGGTTGTCTGGACTGGTGCAAGGTGTCCACTTGCATTAGTGGACATCATATACCAGGCCAGCCTCTCACACATATGCACCAATATTTTAAGTGGTTTGTGGGAAAGGTGATGGTGTGATCATTACTTATGTGGGATAAAGTACCCCCTGGCTTACATGATAAGAATATTGCAAGTCACCTCGGAGTTCCATAACCATATAAAGGAACTTGTCCTTTGGCCTTGTTCCTCAATATGGTTTTGGAACTTCTCGGGGACTTGCAATATCCTTCTAAGGTACAGCAGGGAATACTTTATCCTATATATATTAGGTAGATTCCCTATCTCAGTGTTCCTTGGAGTTTTATTGGATTGTTGTCCAGGCAGCACATGCAGTGAGCTGTAGAAAAAGTGTCTGAGATCCAGGTGGTATCTTTGTAGCCAGCTCCCTTATGTCAAGAACAGACCTGAATACCAACAACAGTCTTGCTAGAAGTGTTGCATGTGAGACGGCTTGAAGGAAGGAGTTCTCACTTAATAGGAAGGGGTAATGGAGGTATCCCTCCAAGCAAGGAGCTGGCTAAAAAAAGACTCACAGTCCAGCTTCCTGAAGAAAGGACCTGCATGGGAAGGACTGAACACCAACGGAGCACGGAGTGCAACAGTAGTGACTGAGCTGCCTGTCCTTAACTGTGGTGAGCTGTCTGCTGCCCCTTTCCCAGTGAGCTGCCAGGCTATTCTTTCATAGGTCTGACACCTACCTCAGGGTGAGCTGCCCTAAATGGAGAAGCCTCAGCATGAAATGCTGACGAAGAACTGACTTTTACCTCTGTTGACTGCATTTTCACAGACCCTATATTACAGGAGAATCCAGATAACTGTAAGAAGGTTTCTGAAGGAACCAGCCTCATGGTCTGAGCAACACCTTGTCCCTGAGCACCACTGCAGCCTGGGAATCTTGGTGTGAGAGCATCAGGAGCCAACTCTAGTCCCCCATTGCACTTGGATCCTCCCCACCTGGTCCTGATTTCGAGCTGTAGTCGTTTTTGGGTGTTAGGTTCATGGGACCTACATAACCTACACAGAGGCCGATAAAAGAAAGATTCCATCCCCTCAAGCCATGCCGAGCAGGAGTGCTGCAACCAGCACACCACCAGCACCGCGGGGATTCATGGGTCTGCTGCTCCGAGAGTAAGTCACTAGACACATTTTGGGGCAGCCTGAATACGTGACTTGGACCAGCTGAGCCAGCTGAAGCTCTGCAGGCATGTCCTCGCAGTGAGGCCATTGACGAAGGGGGATTCTTGCGTAACTGACTAAGAGTAGTAATAATCCTGTAGTAGAGAGACACCAGGGCTGTGCTACCTCAAACGGAAATACCAGAAAGGGTAGGAGTCTCGATTCGAAACAGACTATGAGTCACAGGGTGTTGTTGGATAGCTTGCAGAGGAAGCACAAGGTGTGAAAAATGTTGCATGTCTATCCGGAGCCATGCGGGTTACACCTATCTTATTGGGACTGACTGCATTTCGTGAGACACAGACTTAGAACTGCTCCATGTAACTAGTGTAAATACCCTAGAGTGGTTCAGTATATATATATATAGTATTTTGGTGACTATAATAAATAACTTTCTTTAAATGAAAAAACAGATAAATAACTGGTTAAATCTTTAATTGTTACTTGATATTTACATATGCTGAGTTATGCGTCTCTTTGCACCTATAGAAGAGATCTGTAGACAACTCCCTACCCATAGATGGGACTCACTGGGCTTGCAATTATTGCACATGGGAAACAGGAAATACAAAATGTATACAAAACATATTATCCAACTACTCCTCTACAACCAGGCCTTGTGACAGTGTAATTATACTGCTCAGTTGCAGATCGTTGCCTAAACATGTCTAGAGTTATTCTTATTACTTGAAGATAAGTATCCTGATGTCCTATTTGTGACAGAAACCTGGCTACAAGAAGAATCCATGCCAGGTGTTGTGATGGCCCTTCCCAAAGGTTATGCCATTCAAGGATGTGAACATAATGAAAGGAGGGATGTTGTAATCACATTTAAAGTTCTCGTCCATTAAACTCCCGGGAAGCGAATGCCTAATGTTTTCCCTGAAACTCTCAGCTACCTTTACCTTTTCAGGAATTTTAATATATAATTAATTTCTGAACGTAGTTTAGAAAAATTCAATTTCTCAGTATTAGGTGTCTTAACGTTCACATCGATAAGGAGAATTTGGGAAGTGTTAGACTTGGGGATCTCTAGTTGGCACAGGTATGCACTTGTGACAAATAGGGTCCCTTGCCTCTAGTCAGGGTAAGGGGGTACACCCCCAAAATAACCCCTGCTCACCCCCTTGGTAGCTTGGCACAAGCAGACAGGCTTATCTCAGAGGCAGTGTGTAAAGAATTTGCGAACACATAAACTAATCTTGTATCAGGGCGGCTGCACAGCAATGATCCTGTTGGATCTGAGTGCCGCCTTTGATACGGTCTCTCACCTAGTCCTTATTCAGAGAATGAAGGAGGCAGGAATAAATGGAATTGCCCTCAAATGGCTAGTTGATTTCCTAAAGTTTAGAAGCTTCCAAGTCCAGGTAGATACCTTTCTATCTGCAACCTTTGCACTATGCTGTGGAGTACCACAGGGAGCCTTGTTGAGTCCCACTCTTTTCAATCTTTATGTGCGTATTCTGGCAAAAATTGTGCAAACATATGGGTTCACACTTGTCTCATATGCAATCGACACTCAGATTGTTGTATCAATTTATCCAGACACTAAGAACATCTCGCAACAGTTGGATGCCTGTCCTAGACATGTTACGAGCTGGATGTCAGACTGTCATCTAAAGCTGAATGGAGATAAAAATGGAGGTAGCAACGGAGGGAAACAATGCATCCTTCTTGAATTAACTTAGCTGGTTGGGTGAGTTTGGGTCGCTCCCGGCACCTGCTCCATCAGTGAAACGTCTAGGCTTCTGGATCAATGAAAAGCTCACTATGGAAACTCAAGCTAAAAAGTTGGCAGCATGCTGTTTTAGTGTTCTTCAAGCCTTAAGAACATTTTTAGGCTGGCTCCCAGTCAGCATGCACAGAATAGTGGTTAAGGCTCATCAACTCGCACTTGGACTACGGAAATTCTCTCTATCGCGGCAGTCCAAAATATGTCATCAATCGAAGCTTCTTCCGCCTTGACTTGGTTTCGAGACGGACGTCGTCTTTTTCCTGAAAAGAACTGGGACGCTTGATTGTGGCCACCATTCTTGAGGGTGAACACAGCATTCTTCCTGCTACTCGGAACCCGTCGAGTATTCGTTCCTCGGTTGGAGTCCCTTCCATGTGGATATGGCAGCGCGACCCTGTGCTAGTTAGATTCTTTCAATCCTGTTTGCTGATCAAGGCTATTATTATTTGACAAGGTCACTCTGATTTCAACTTTGTTTCTCTGGATCCTCGTATGTGTCGGGTAGATATTTTGCTCCAGATCGTTGTGCTGTTTGGCCTCCGTAATTCTGAGTAGGCCTTATCTCTCTCATCACCTGTTGTCAATACTTGATCTATTATAAGACTCTATTGCCTGAATTAAGAGCATTTATTGAGCTCTTATCCATTGGATGCTCAGCGAAGTATTTGGAGCTGTCGTTTTTTGAATTACATAGACTTCGGATCCAGGTTATATCCAGTATACACCTGTTGGATCTTCCTTTGCTTCGTGGTTTTCCCCACTTCAGTGCTCTTTTCTAATATTTATGTGCCCTCAGGAAGGTGATGGCTACTTGTTAGCCGAGCACCGAAACGCGCGTCGGCACTGTGCAAGACAGTAACTAGTGGGCTATACACCATTGGGAATACTTGTTACTTGTATTATAACCCAATATACACATTCTGGTTTTCTGTCTTCTTTTTATATATATGGTTTGCTGTCTATATGAATTGTTTCACTTGATGGATGTGAGAATGTGAAGTGTTTGATTGGTGAGACTGATGGAAATATATGTGTCTGTATTTGTGCATTTTATTGTTTAGAGCTCTTTTTGTGGGGATATGATATTTTGCCTATTCCACCATTCAATCAGCTTTGGTCAAATTGTTTATCCTCTTTACTGTCTATGTATATTTAATGTACTTATGCCTTTGTGTTTTTTTGTTTTTTGACTTGCTTTGACATATATCCTTTTGAAAAGCAAATATTATTTATGTACTATATCTTGAAATAAATATTGTATTTGTATTATATTTTTGTCTATATGTACTTTGTTATGTATTGTACTCTTCCCTGATCGATACTTAAGGTTGTGGTTATTATCATTTGGAGACGTGGCTATGCCCCTCTATTATCAGGTGGCAGGTGACATTCTCCTCCCTTGTCCTTGAGGGTGGAATTTTGCTTATCAATCGCAGATAGATCAGAATGCAACAGCACGCACGCTTCTGAAAATTCCAAAGTGCACCTCAGCCACCCCTGCTCTGGAAGCCCTTCATTGGCTGCCAGTTAAAAAAAAGAATGCAATTCTAGTCCCTCTATCTGGTCCATCGAGCAGTACATAGAAAATGACCCCTGCCAATCCAAAGCCTTCTCTCCCCCTATGCTACTAATGAAACGAAAGAACACAGTGTTAACGTCAAGTTGCGTTTATTGTACACCCACCACGGAATCCATGTCAGCAGCCAGACGCTACAGTTGACTCTCAGCTAATGAAGTCCACGCGTTCCGATGCTGACATGGTTAGCATTCTTACAGTGGAACCAATAATTAAAGAGACAGATTACAACAGATCCCTTAGTTCTGAAGGTCAAAGCTTTTTTCTTCTGGACCCAAGATTAAAAAGGCAAGGAGAGGTGGAAGTGCTTTCAGATTTCTGGCTTCTAAGCTCTTGAATGATCTTCCCTCCAACATTATATGTGAAGAATCAGAAACGTCCTTTAGAAAACTATTAAAAACTCATCTACTCTAGGGACACACAAACACTCCTATTCAGAGCAAGGTGCTGCTAGTGCTGGGAGGCCCGTTGGGTGGCCATACGCCTTATAAAAAAAAATTGAATTGAATTTTAATTAGCCCCACACCACCTCCCCTTAGTAAGTATTGAGATGGTTGTATTCTCTACCCTCAGAGTAAAATGCTAAAAGAGTGTATTTGGGGACGTGTTATTGGTCTATCATTAGGTCTGGCCCCAGCGTCACATGGTGCTCAGAAGCCCCTGTATCCTCTGCAGCCCAGAGGGTTCAGACACCATGGCTGCATTTCTACTCTGCATGCACATAGCTACTCTTTGCTCACTTCTGGGTTTACATGTTTAATAAGATACCATGGCTGACAGCATCCAGTGCATGCCTGCAGCTTACCCACCTGTCGTTGCAGGGTTGACGCTACAGACCATTTTCCACTGCTATCTGTACCCAAGTCATGCAGTGGGTTGCCACTTTGTGGCTCCTATGCTGACCACATAGCTAATCTGCTGTGGCTGCCTGTGGCCAGTGCATGCCTGTCTACTACCTTCTCTCTCTTCAGAATGAAAACGGTATCTGGTGCACAATTTGGGGTTTCTGGGCAGACTCTTCAGATCACCTAACATGGCTACCAACAACTAGTGCATGCCTGTGAGTTGCTCACCTGTCCTTCCTGGGTCTATGGATCATGTAAAATGGCTGCCTGTACTCAATACATTTTGTAGGTTGCCACTTTGTAGCTCCTTGCACTCTAGCTGCCTCTGATGAGTGCAATTCAAAAAGCGGTACTTTTTTGCCATCTCAAAGATGATAGGCAAGACCACATGCACAGCACCACTTCTCCCCAGCTGCATACAAGATGCCAAAACACTTCCCAGAAACACCTCAACCCTCACTCCTTTTCCCTCTAACTCATAGGATCACCAGTCTAAGTCAAAATAAAAACACCGTTTTATTCAGTCACACCCAACACCAAAAATACTTCCCACGTAGTCCACAATTCAATTCAACACTAAACTAAGCACACCACCCCCCACACACGCACAGTCTAGCATGCTGTTCTTTAGGTCATGCACTTTGGTATCTCCTTAGGGGAATGTTGAACTATATAAATGTAACTCTGCCTCTTTTGTTACTGCTCTTCCAACACATTTTATTTAAATCCTTGGAAGATGAACTGTGATAAACATTTGGATCCTCTGTGGGTATTGCTGTAGTAAGACAATTTTGTTTAGTTGCATTTTGTATTACACAATGCTTAACTGACTTTCTTGTTTATAGTGTTAGTTGAATTTAGGCTTTGCCTATAATGTGTTTGTTGTTATGTAGTTGCTATTATTTTGTGTAAAAAGTGCTACACTACACAACACAGGTCTTTGGGTGGAGAGATGATTTTGGGTCTCAGTACTCTTTGCAGGGAATCCAAAATTATAGAGCGCTAATGAGCACACCCTTTGATGTTAACAAACCACTAGGTTATTGGATACGTAAAATGAATCCTGAAGTCCAATGTTACATTTCTTTTTTTTAACACAATTTTATTTGCATTTTGCCACATACAACATGTTATAGTACACAGTCATTGATTTGGTTACATGTTATCTGTCAGGTTGTGTGCATAACTTATCCAGTGAGATCGTGACAGTGCACTGGATCGTACCAATATGTTATACGTAAGTTAATAGACCATGACTACAATTCAAACCATTGAAACCATTGTAATTTGTTCAGTACTACACAACTCATATCTCCGCATACCTTCAGTCTCCCACCCCAACACCCACCCATGTCATCCCACCCACATCTCTCGCACCCTACTAACTGGTAACCAGAAACTTGGCTGCTTTATTCCAATCTGTGCCGCCGGGACAGGCTCTTGTGGATCAGATAAAAAGGCTGCAGTTCGACCGGGGTGTCAGGATTGAGACCGCCATCTTGGGTAGACTGCAGGTCAGCGGGATAGTGTTTGCCCCCCGACTCTTGAAAAAGAAGCACAGCTGACTTCGCGCAGACCCTAGACTCCTGAGGCGTGAGCTGGGAGTGAGATTTATTAATTTGTATTTTTAAAGTACGCTTCTTCTGGCATAACTTCTGTGCTTTTTTAACTAGCGCCACACTCATTCTACTTTCTGCACTTACCAGGTGCTGTGTATTGTGTTATTGTGGGGAGGGCCTCGCGCTGCTTAGAGGCGGCTGGTTGGGGGAAAGGCTGCAGTTCGACCGGGGCGGCAGGAGTGAGACCGCTATCTTGGGTAGACTGCAGGTCAGCGGGATAGTGTGTCCTCCCCTGACTCTTGAAATGGAGGCACAGTTGACTCCGAGCAGCGGACGCGTGCAGCAGGTGTGCCGCCGGCGCGCCTAAGGCATGCCAAAGGCAAGCCCGCCTGCGCCAGTCCGCGCCGGAACGTCGCCGGTCGCCGAAACCTCTGCCCATTTTTCGGCTGATCATTTGAGATACTCACGTGACGAGCTCCTGCTTTTGGAGTCTAACTGTCCTTCATCAATATGGGCTCCTCAGGATGGCCCTTTTAAATGTAATATTTGTACATTTCAACTCCCTCGGGAGGAGTTCCTCCCATGCCCTCCTGATTACAATTTTTTTATTTAAATTGGCAGTCATTAGTGAAGCATCACGCCGAGATCTTTGATCTGTTAGTCGACGAGGCACCGGATGTCTTGTTTTTAACGGAGACTTGGCTCACTCAAGAGTCGGTTGCGGAGCCTTGGCTGGCTCTTCCCCAAGGTTTTGTGATGAACTGCGTAAATAGAGAAGGTGGTAGAGGGGGTGGTATTGCAATGATTGCTAAGGAGGCCTACACCTGTAGTTTCACTAAGGAGAACATAGTGGACTGTGAAAGTGCACTGTTTAAACTCAGGCTGAATCATACCTTTACTGTATCTGGCCTTCTCATCTACCGTCCCCCTGGCCCCTCTGGCTTGTTTAGGGAAGATTTATTGAACAAAGTCATGCTACACGCTTGTAGCGCAGCGAATTTCACTGATTTAGGCGACCTTAATCTTCATCTCGAGAACTGTGAGAAGGCTGAGATAACCAGCTTCTTGGCAGATCTTGAGGCTTACCAACTGGTCCAGCAGGTCCGTGAGTGCACGCATGTGGCCGGTCACCTGCTGGACCCTTTATTCTCTAATCTAAACGCATTAAAGGTATTACCGCTGGTTCCGCAGGCTTGGACAGACCATATTTTTATTCCATTTTCGTTACGACTGCAGGGAAAGACAGACCTGAATCGTCCTGTTCGAGTTTTAAAACAACCTTGGCATAAACTGGACATCGGTCGCTTTTCGGCTTTTCTGTCCAGCCATAGGCCTCAGCTGCCATTATACGTGAAGCTAGCGAACCTGCTTCATGAGTGGTTGACATCAGGTCTGGACAAGTGTATCCCGGCCAAATTGGGAGGGAAGAACCGTGGGCCCTCTAACCCTTGGTTTAACGAGTCGCTAACTACAGCCAAAAAGGGCTGTAAACAGCTTGAGTGCGCCTGGAGACGCTCTTATGATGTGGTTGCAAAAAGTAAATACCGAGCAGCCATTAAGCAGTATCATAAACTTATCTGGAGAGCCCGAGCGGATTACGTGGCCGATAAAATCTTTTTCAGTTCAAACCCCGCTAGGACTATCTTTTCTCTGCTGAAGGGCATGAAGAGTGCGGGTTCTTCTGGGATCTCCCCGATTGCCTCGCACCATCAGTGCAATGAGCTGGCTAGGCTCTTCGTGAACAAAGTAGAGAAGATCTACCGGGGACTGCCTATTGTGGACTCGGCCGTGGAGGGGGTGGGTTCGGGGGTTGTTAATCTCTCGGTGGGGAATACGTTATCATCTTTTCCTCCCCTCTCCCCCACGGAATTTGAGTCCCTTTGTTTGAAAATCAAATCGGGCTCGCCAGCTGACCCCTTGACACCTGCCCGTTTCCGCCAGTTACATGAGTTTATCTCTCCCGTGAACATTGATCTGGTCAACCTCTCATTGTCTTCAACATCCGTACCCAGGGCGTGGAAACACGCCACGGTCACCCCATTGCTAAAGAAACCTTCCTCTGATCCTGCCGATCTGGGCAATTATCGCCCTATCTCCCAGCTGCCTTTCTGGTTTATCAAGCAGAATGCCATCCTGGATTTATCACAGAACGGTTTTCCGAGCGCGGCACAGTAATTTGAATGTAGGTGACTCTGGACTTAAGTGCCGCGTTTGATACCGTTTCTCACGTGATACTTTTACAGCGTCTCCAGGAGATTGGTATTAGAGGTACGGCCTTGGACTGGCTTCAGTCTTTTCTGGAAGGGAGGTCGTTTCAGGTCTCTGTGCCACCGTTTCACTCGCAGGAGTTTGCTTTGAAACATGGGGTGCCGCAGGGCTCAATCTTGAGCCCTTTATTGTTCAACATCTATGTCCGCCCCCTGGCTGCGGTAGCCAGGGGTAGGGGATTGTCATTGGTGTCGTATGCCGACGACACCCAATTAATGATCGCCTTTTCTCCGAAATTTAGCATCAACTTGGACAAGTTGAAAGAAGACCTTTTGGTGGTTGCGGACTGGATGGCAGCAAATTGCCTGCAGTTGAATGTGGGCAAATCGGAGGCCCTTTTGTTCGGGAAGGATCGGGAGTTGTGGTCCGAGCAGGGGGAACAACCTTTACAACGCAACTGTTACAACGCACTACACTTACAATGCATTTTTTACAACGCATAATCCATTACAACGCACTACACTTACAACGCATGACACTACAACGCATTTTTAAAAACTACCTTTACAACGCATTCCATTACAACGCCTACCATTACAACGCAT
Source organism: Triturus cristatus (assembly GCF_964204655.1). Taxonomy (NCBI): domain Eukaryota; kingdom Metazoa; phylum Chordata; class Amphibia; order Caudata; family Salamandridae; genus Triturus; species Triturus cristatus. The sequence goes on from NC_140585.1 coordinate 504,000,701, forward strand.
AATATTACACTACACTATCCAACACTTACCCTACTGTTGCACCCCCTGGAGTTAGAATAGTAATTTTTACCCCTATACTATCCAACACTTACCCTACTGTTGCACCCCCTGGAGTTAGAATAGTAATTTTTACCCCTATACTATCCAACACTTACCCTACTGTTGCACCCCCTGGAGTTAGAATAGTAATTTTTACCCCTATACTATCCAACACTTACCCTACTGTTGCACCCCCTGGAGTTAGAATAGTAATTTTTACCCCTATACTAACCAACACTTACCCTACTGTTGCACCCCCTGAAGTTAGAATAGTAATTTTTACCCCTATACTATCCAACACTTACCCTACTGTTGCACCCCCTGGAGTTAGAATAGCAATTTTTACCCCTATACTATCCAACACTTACCCTACTGTTGCACCCCCTGGAGTTAGAAAAGTAATGTTTACCCCTATACTATCCAACACTTACCCTACTGTTGCACCCCCTGGAGTTAGAATAGTAATTTTTACCCCTATACTATCCAACACTTACCCTACTGTTGCACCCCCTGGAGTTAGAATAGTAATTTTTACCCCTATACTATCCAACACTTACCCTACTGTTGCACCCCCTGGAGTTAGAATAGTAATTTTTACCCCTATACTATCCAACACGTACCCTACTGTTGCACCCCCTGGAGTTAGAATAGCAATTTTTACCCCTATACTATCCAACACTTACCCTACTGTTGCACCCCCTGGAGTTAGAATAGCAATTTTTACCCCTATACTTTCCAACACTTACCCTACTGTTGCACCCCCTGGAGTTAGAATAGTAATTTTTACCCCTATACTATCCAACACTTACTCTACTGTTGCACCCCCTGGAGTAAGAATAGTAATTTTTACCCCTATACTATCCAACACTTACCCTACTGTTGCACCCCCTGGAGTTAGAAAAGTAATTTTTACCCCTATACTATCTAATACTTACCTTAAATGCAATGTAATATTATGCGTTGTAATGGTATGCGTTGTAAAGGTATTTTTTTAAAGTGCGTTGTAGTGTCATGCGTTGTAAGTGTAGTGCGTTGTAATGGATTATGCGTTGTAAAAAATGCGTTGTAAGTGCATGCGTTGTAAAAGTGTGCGTTGTAACGTCATACATCCTCCGAGCAGTGTTGGCCAGAGCATCTTAAACCCGCCCCCACACCTAAGGAGGCTGTGAAGAACCTGGGTGTGTGGTTTGACAGTGGCCTGATATTCGATATCCAGTCGAAGGCGGTGGCTGGGGTTTGTTTTGGGCTTTTGCGAGGTTTGAGACCTTTATTGGGTTTCTTTCCTCCCAAGGTGCATCAGACCATTGTCTAGGCGACTATTCTCTCTAGGCTGGACTACGGCAACTCCCTTTATCTGGGTGCCAACAAATCCAGCATTAAGCGTTTACAGAGAATTCAGAATGCAGCGGCTCGCATTTTGGCGGCACTGCCGAAATCCAGCTCGGTTGCTCATGTGCTCCCCAAACTTCACTGGTTGCCGGTGGAAAAGCGCATTCAGTTTAAATCACTCTGTGTGGCACACAGGATTTTGACCCTACAGGCACCTCCAGGGCTGGCTAATTTGCTGGAGTTCTCTGTACTACGGCGCTCCCTTAGATCTGCTGACCAAGCATTGGTCTGCATTCCTCGAGTTCAGAAAGCGAGAGCAGGTGGCCGCTCTTTTTGCAGTCTTGCTGTGAAGCTCTGGAATTCGCTCCCTGTTTCCATCAGAGCGCTCCAGAACCACCTTGCTTTTCGCAGAGCCATAAAAACCTGGCTCTTCCCTGTCTAATTATAAGTCTCCTCCAGGCCCACAGCTTCGGTCTTTGGTGGCGCTGGGATGCCCCATTGCTGGGGCAGCTATGCGCAATACAAATTCTGAAATAAATAATAAATAAATAATAACTGTGCTCCAGTGTGTCCCCAGGCGGGAGGGAGGGAAGCGGGGGGGGGGGGGGAGGAAGGAAGCTGACTAGTATCCAAGATAGTAGCCGAAAGAGGTCAGGGGGAGGAGAGAGAGTAGGCATGGGGGGCTGGGTAAACCCTCCCTGTCCGGGCCACCCCCTAAGCAAGGAGCCGGCAGTCGTGGCTAAGTCGACAGAGGGTCCAAGGCCTCCACTGCGTCTTCATCTGTTACCGCCTTAAACTGTTCTAGTACTTAAGCCCATTCTAGGGAAATTGGTCTTTTCCTTAGCCCCCTATATTCCTCACGATGGAGTGCCTCCCCTTCTGCCACCGCCCATCTAATGACCTCCTCCCTCCATTTGCCATCCCTGGGTGCCATGTGAGACTTCCATCGTTGTGTTATTAATCGTTTTGCAAGTATTAGAGCTAACCCTGTAAAGCGGCATTGTAGTTTCGCCTTCCTCTGGAGTGGAAGGAGACCAAATAGACACAACGCCATGGTGTCCCAACGGGTACGCCCCGTGACCTTGGATACCCCTAGGGTAACCTCTGACCAAAACCTTCCTAGGGTAGGGCATGACCATAGCATATGAGTAAAATCCGCAGGGTGGTGGGTACATCTGGGGCATTGTGCAGTGGTTGAGGGATACATCTTGTGAATAGCCTGCGGTGTAAGATAGGCCCTGTGTCGTATAAGTAATTGTATGGACTTCAGCCGAAAATTACAGGACACCCGTCGAGGATGCTCCAGGGCAGCGTCCCATTCCCCATTCCCCATCCTCCAACTCCCTACCCAGTGCCAGTTCCCACTTCTGAAGGAGAGGCAATAGCGGTATATGCAGGTGCTCTCGCAGTTCGCGGTACAGCCAACGTGCAAGATGGCGTCCATGGCCCATGATATGGAGTGACCGCAACAATTGAAACGTAGGAGGTTCCTTCTGTGCCACTAACCAATACCTCCGAACATCCTGTACAACCAATGTATGTGTGAGGAACAGAGTCTCCGGGACCACATTAGTGCGCACACATTCGTCATGTGGCATCAGTGTACTGTCTAGGAAGAGATCCCCGACTGTGGACGTGCCTGCCTGCATCCAGTCCCGTAACTGAACATTAGACAGAACCCCACGGCGGGTAGGCAAACCACAAAGGGGGATGTTGGTAGCATATGGATTGAGGGCTTTCGCAGATTTCTGTGCTTGCTTCCAGTAGTGTAAGGCAACGGACAACAGGAAGGGAGGCTCTCGCATCTTGTCGGCCCCGGGACACAGCAGTGTCTGTAGCCTCCCTCGCTGTAAGTGTGCTGGGGTGTAACCTATTTCAAACAAGTTATGACCCGCCAGCCAATACGCCAGCCACTGCAACTGCCCAACATTACAATACATTTTAAAATCAAGTGCCCCCATGCTGCCCGCGATGCTAGGCAGCTGCATCTTGGACAGTGCTAGTCTATGTCTCCCCTGTCCCCATAACAAGGACGTTAGCAAGGTATTGAGTGTCCTAAAGATCCAGGCCGGCAGGACCACAGGGATATTCACTAAGTGGTATAAGAGTCTAGGTAGCATGACCATTTTGGACACCGCTAGACTGCTAGCCATTGACAACAGCAGGGGGTTCCAAAAGGACACTTGTGACCGAAGCGAGTTTATAGTCCACACCACATTCCCGTCGATCGTGTCAGCGGAGGACCTATAAACTCGTATCCCAAGGTATTTAAATGTTGTAGGTTCTATTCTGAACTGCACTGGACCAAACTGCACGTGGGTCCCCTCATATGCATCCGAGAAGGACAATGCCACTGACTTCGCGGCATTCAGATGTAGGCCAGAGATGTCTCTGAACTGCAAGAACACATCGGCAATGAACCGCATGTCCATGCCAAGGTCGTTAAAGTATAGCAGCATATCGTCCACGTGAAGCGAAACAGAGTGTATTACTGGTTGCAATGGTGTGCCATATGGGGCCATCACGCATCGCAATCGCTGGGCCATTGGCTCCAATGCCAGCACAAACAATAGGGGTGACAGGGGGCAACCTTGGCGAGTCCCCCTATAAATACGATATGCAGGCGATATGATAATTCCCGACTTGGAGCGGGCCATGGGGTCAGTATAGAGTAGTTGAATCCACCTACAATATTCTGGGGGTACACCAAACTTCACCAACACTGCAAGCATATATGACCAGCTCAACGTGTCGAACGCCTGTCGCATATCTAGGGACAAGCATCCAGCTAATGGCAACGTCTCCTTCACCGCATGCATCAGAGTGTGTAATCTACGAATATTGAGAGAAGTACTACGCTTGGGAATAAAACCACACTGGTCTGTGTGTATTAGTTTAGGCAACAGGGGAAGTAATCAGGATGCCAAAATTTTACTTAGGATTTTATATTCCGTATTAAGTATTGATAATGGTTAGTACGACACCAATTCAGTGGGGGCCATATCAGGTTTCAATAGGAATGGAATGGAATGGAATGGAAAGACATTTGTAAAGCGCCGGGAGCGTCCCAGCGCTAAGAACCGACACGGAGGAAGCAGAAGAGCTAGGGAAACAGAAAGGTCTTCAGTTGTTTACGGAAAGCCAGATGATTGGGGACCATGCAAAGATGTAGTGGCAGAGAGTTCCAGAGTTTGGCGGCATTATAAGAAAAAAGCCGTTCACCACTTCTGGCCTTCTTAATCCTGGGGACCTCGGCTAGATGCAGTTCGTCTGACCGAAGTTTCCTATTCGCTTTATAAGGGCAGATCATAGCTGAGTTGATAGGAGGCCCAATCCCCTACATCGATTTCTGTGCCAGGCACAAGGCCTTGAATCTAATACGTTCCTGCACTGGGAGCCAGTGGAGGGAGCGGAGGGCAGGTTTTGCCGATTGTCTGTTGGTGGCTCCAGTCAGAAGTCTTGCGGTGCTGTTTGGAAAAGACTGTAGTTTGGAGACTATTGTAGTGGGGGTGCCCAAATATAGTGCATTCCCGTAGTCCAGTCTGGAAAGTATAAGTGACTGTACCATTACTTTTTTTGCTTGGAAGGGAAGGAGAGGCAGGACTTTACAGGCCATTCTAAGCAGGCCATAGCAGAGGTCTGCCGTCTTCCTGGCCTGTGTCCTAAAGTTCAGGTCCTGGTCCAACCAGATGCCCAGGCTCTTAATTTCTCACTTCGGGACAGGGGGTGGCCCCATGCCAGCTGGCCACATGGAACTGGACTTAAAACTAAGGGGTTTGCCCAATATCATGATCTCGGTTTTACTGCCATTGAGCTTGAGCTGAGACGCATCCATCCAGTTCGAGATGTCCTCTAAACAAGTATAGAGGCCATTGGTATTTTGATCTGCTTGGTTTAATGCAACCACCAGTTGCGTGTTGTCGGCATAGGTAACCATCCGGATTCCAGAGGAGGCTTCAATGGCTGCCAGACGGGCCACATATACATTGAAAAGGGTTGGGCTAAGCGACGAGCCCTGCGGGACTCCGCTCAACAGAGAGGAGGGTTTGGATGTAATGTTCTCCTCAAATACCTGAAAGGTTCTACCCTCCAAAAAAGAGCACAGTGCCTGTTACTCCTAAACTCCTGAGATGATGGGCCAGAATCCTATGGTTCACTGTGTCAAAAGCTGCGCTCAGGTCGAGGAGTATGATGGCTGACGAACGTCCTCAGTCTAGAATTTTCCTACTTTCCTCCACCACTGCTAACAAAGCTGTTTCGGTACTCTGGAGCGGTCTGAACCCTGTTTGAGAGGAGTGGAGCAGGTTGTGGGTTTTGAGGAATCCGGAGAGGGTTTGATTAACATATTTCTCTGCCATCTTACCTATTCCAGGCAGAGGCAGGAGATAGGGCGGTAATTGTCCAGATCTGCCGGGTCCAGGTTGCGTTTCTTAAGTGGGGCTTTCACCATGGCCCCTTTCCAGTGGGTGGGAACTATTCCTGTAGACAGTGAGGCATTAATCAGGTCCGTCATGTTGGGGGCTATTATCGAGGCAACCTGTTTCAGAATATTAAGTGGTGCAGGATCATTAGGTGATCCGCTCTTTACCGAGGACAACAAGGTGAGAAGAGTTTCCTGAGGCAGGGGGGAACACCTCAAGTGTGTGTGTTCGGAGGGACCGGGGTCGAAGTCCTTCTGTGTGTATGGGACTCGCCATCTTCATCCTTATGTGGCAGGGATTCCAGAATATGCCGAACCTTGGTTGTGAAATATTCTGCCAGTTTGTTGCACCATTGACCAGAAGTGTCCAGTGCTATTCGTGGAACGGGGGCTTTAAGTAATTTTTTAATAATAGTGAAGGTTTCTTTAGGAGAGTTAGCGGCAGATAAAATCTTACCCTCATAATAGGAGGCCTGGGCTATTTTAAATTCTGCTTTATAGACAGGATAGCTGCCCTGTATTCCAGTTTTTTGGTGGGTAGGAAGTCTTTCCTCCACTGTCTTTCCTTAACCTTGCAGCGCTGTTTTAAGGTGCGCAGTTCAGAGGAGTTGTGAGGCCCGACAGTCTTTTTATCCTAGTCTTCGGAATGACAGAGTCAAGTGACTCCTCTATACAGCTGAGAAAGTCCTCATTGACTTTGACTGGGCACGGGTTCTGAATGGGTCTGGTCCTTTCCAATTCCTGGGTCCATTTCTCCAGGGGGAGCTTAGCATAGGAGCGACCTTGGGTCCAAATAGATTGAGTGACAGGCTTGGTAACCTGTGGAGACCAGGAAAGGGACACCAGAAGGTGGTCCGACCACGGAAGAGGGATGAGATCTGTCCCTTTAAGGTCATCTAAACTAGAGAACACCGGGTCGAGGAGGTGTCCTTTAACATGAGTGGCATGCAGGATTTTTTGGGACAGTTGTAGAGCCGTAAGGTCTCTGGCCAGCTCGCCTGAATTTACAGCTCGCAGGTCATCGAAATGGAGGTTGAAATCTCCAAGAACAGTGAAGTTAGCCGCCGAGCTGGCCAGGTTAACCGCTGCCTCCAGCAGAGATTTATTGAAGGCTCCTATCACTCCAGGGGGACGATAGACGAGAATGCCTGTGAATGAGAGGAGTGGGGTGAATTCGATGGTAAAGTGGGCGTTCTCACAGTCTTCGAGAGGGTTCCCCAACAAGCGACAGGTGAACTGTTCCTTATAGATAATGGCGATACCGCAACCTCTGCCTGTTGATCGGTCTACTTTTTGCATCACAAAACCAGAAGGGAGTGCTTGCACAATGTCGGGCTCAGAACTGGCACTGAGCCAGGTTTCCGTGAGGAACAGCACATCAGGGTCAGAGTCTTTAATGAGCATCCAGATCTCTTCTGTGTGTCTGGGCAGGGATCTGCAGTTTAGTAGAAAGATTCTAAACTGGTCCTTAGATGAGGTGTGCCCTAGACTATTATGAGAGAGGTTACACTTGCAATGTGGGCATTTTTCGGGAAAAGTTATCCGGAGGGATAGAGTGAGCACAAGTGGACCACAGGGCTCTGTTTAACTGCTTAAGCTGAGTGCTGGAGTAGCAATATTGAGTTGAGGGAGGAGATGCAGGAGTCCTGGCCCCTGAGGCCCGGGAGGGCGCGGAAGGGTGCAGACTGGCTTGCCTTCGGCCCGCCAGCGGCGCAGTCGCCTCATAATGCACCTTTATCCAAATCAAGCTGTGCCGGGAACAGCAACTAGACTGCTGACCTGGCGATTTGAAATGCGGAAGTACGAGTCCCCCTTAGCCCCCAGAACATTGAACACAGCTCTGTCCCCACACACAATGCTTAAAATGTGTTTTTTTTAAAAAGGATAAAAACACAGTAAGAGAATAGCAGCAATGAAGAGCTTTAAAACCACTGACCTGCAGACTCACTCTGTAAGCGCGAGTGATCTGCCTCCGGCCCGTGTCAATTCAAGAGCGGTCGCGTCATAACGCGCCTTTATCCAAATCAAGCTACGCCAGGAACAGCAACTAGACTGCTGACCCGGCAATGTGAAATGCGGAAGTACGAGTGCCCCTTAGCCCCCGGAACATTGAACACAGCTCTGTCCCCACACACAATGCTTAAAATGTGTTTTTTAAAAAAAGGATAAAAACACAGTAAGAGAATAGCAGCAATGAAGAGCTTTAAAACCACTGACCTGCAGACTCACTCTGTAAGCGCGAGTGATCTGCCTCCGGCCCTTGTCAATTCAAGAGTGGTCGCATCATAACACGCCTTTCTCCAAATCAAGCTGCTCCGGGAACAGCAATTAGACTGATGACCCGGCGATGTGAAATGCGGAAGTACGAGTGCCCCTTAGCCCCCAGAGCATTGAACACAGCTCTGTCCCCACACACAATGCTTAAAATGCATGTTTTAAAAAAAAGGATAACAACACAGTAAGGGAATAGCAGCAATGAAGAGATGACCTGACCTGCAGACTCACTCTGTAAGCGCGAGTGATCTGCCTCCGGCCCGTGTCAATAGGGACGTGACTATTGCCTCCTTAGTAGTGGGGGGCAGCGTACCATCCTCCAGGGAGGTGACATACAATTGTAATAACTTTGGGGCCAATACGTCCACATATGTGGAAAAAAATTCTATAGGTAGGCCATCTGAGCCTGGTGTCTTGTTAATTGCCAGTGCTTTTATTGCAACCCGGATCTCTGCAATAGTAATCGGTGCCGCCAACAACTCAGCAGAGGCATGCATTACTGAGGGAAGGTCTATGCCTGCAAGGAATTGCACCGTCTCTTCTGGCATATCCGATGGTTGTGCAATATACAAATTAGTGTAGTGGTCATAGAAAGTCTTATTGATTTCGCTTTAGGCAGTTAGCAACGCGCCGTGTGTATCATAAATCGCCAAGATGGGGGTGGGAGTCGATGGGGGAGCAATCAGTCACGCCAGCAACGTGCCAGCCCTATCCGCTTCAGCGTGAGTACGCAGCGTGTACGCATGGAGGTCTACTGCCTGGAGTCGCTCTATCAACTCAGCGTACCTAATCCTTGCCTCTTGCAATTGCTCCACTCCCGTCACATGTTCCTGAGCAGCCACTTTGAGCTCCTGTAGTTTGTCCTCCAATTCAACCAAGTCCCTGGTCACCTCTCTCCTGACTCCCATAGCATCCCCCCGAATTATGATTCTAAAAGCCTCCCATTCGACTGACCTGGTTGAAGCTGTGCCCTCGTTTTCAGCAAAATACGTAGTAATTGTATCGGCTAATTTAGCACGGAACACTTGGTCTTCTAAGGCCACAGGCTGCAGCCGCCATGTTGGTGTAGGGACCAGCCCCCAATGCAATGACAATTCTATAAGGTTATGATCAGAAATGGTTTTTCCTAGGAATGTACTCTGATGTATGGCAGGGGATAAATCCGTGGTGCAAAGAAAATGGTCTAATCAGGTATGTAGGTTATGCAGGTGGGAGTAGAAGGAATATTCCCGCATATTTGTGTGTTGGGACCTCCAGACGTCTATAAGGTTCCACCCCCTGTGCCCATCCCGTCAGAGCGGCAGCTTGAGTCACAGCGTTAGTGTTCAATAAGGGGGGATGGGAGTGGTCCCAGTGGACATCAAACACTGCATTGAAGTCCCCACCCAATAACCATTGGTATTGTACCCAGTCCAAGAGTGCCCGTCTTAACCTGGAGAGAAAGGCATCCTGATCTACGCTCGGCGCATAAATGGAGCCTAGTACTACTATCTAGGGTCCCTCGAATCAGGACATACCGGCCTTGGTAATCTATTTGGGACTCACTATGAGCAAATGGGATTCCCTCCCGTAACCATATTGCAGCCCCTCTAGAAAAGGCGGAGTATGCTGTTGCATAAAATTGGCTCGCCATCTCCTCTGTAGTTTACATGTTTCAGCCTGCAAGAGGTGCGTCTCTTGGAGACACACTATCTGGGCCTTAAGAAGATGTAGTTGAGCTACGATTCTGTGTTGTTTTTAGGCCGACCCCATCCCCTGAACATTCCAGGATATAACGGTATACAGTTTCTCAACCGACATTAGCAGCAGTAAGACCAAAGGCCCCCCCGGGCCCACTACCGCCCCACCACCCCAACCCCCTGAAACCCCAATGAGAATATGCGGCAACCATTAAACCAATGCAAACAATCCCCAATACTGGGTCCAAGGATAGAATCTCATCCGACCAATCTGTGCAAAACAAAGTTAACATCATACACTTAGAACCCTTGCTTACGCTTGTGGGGGTAGGCTACTTCTGCAGCACACCAGTTGCTTGAGCGATGGTAGAGATACATACCCAAGTCGGGCCAGGCCGTTATTCTATCATAAATTCCCCCTGGTTCCCCATGGGTAAGCAGTGGCACCACTAATACAGTATACAGTAACGATCAGCGCGGGATGGCTCAAAACACAACAAATAATAAGTCGCTGAAGTGGGTGGACATTGGCCTGGTAATTGAGCGTCTGCAGGGTTCCAAGAGAGGGGACCCTCCGAGTTCAACCTAATGGGTCTTGACTGAGTTGAGTAGTGGCAGACGGGAATAAGGCCATGCTACCCCCAGAGTCAGAGTCTAAGTTGGCCGCCTCAGAGAGGCTAGTGCTGATCGCCGGCCTTGGGACTCTGAGGGTCTCAGCTGTCCGGAGGGCCACCTGCCTTCCCTCCATCACTTGCTGGTGGGGTGGGGGAGAAGTCCCCGCACTCTGTGTGACCATGCCCTTGTTGCGCCGGTAGGGGGCCCGCTGTGAGCGCGCTTGTGTCGAATCCATTCTCCGTTCTGGCAGTACATCTGGCAGTGCATCAGGGAAGTGCCGGTCCAGCCATTCCCACGCACTCTCGGGGGTATCAAAGAAGAAGGACCGCTGGTTATGGTTGATCTTGAGCTTGGCCGGGAAGAGCAATGCAAATGACAAACCGCCGCACGTGCTCTCGTTTTGCCTTCGCTGAACAGCCAAAGTATAATCCGGGAATATAGAAACCCTCGCATTTCCCACTTGTAGTGGGGCCTGCTCCCTCGCCGCCTGTAGCACCCGGTCTCAGTCCCTATAATTCAATATTCGGGCCAGCATTGGGAGTGGGTTCGACCAGGTATGGGGCGCCGCGTAGGGACCCGATGATCTCGCTCAACAGTAAAGTGTGGAGAGGGTGCCACCACTGTTTTCAGCCACTCCTTGATGTAGGTCGTCGGGTTGGGCCCCTCCGTTTCTTCAGGCAGACCCACTATTCTAAGGTTGTTCCCGCCTCGCCCGCCCTTCCGCATCATCAGCCCAGGCGTGCAAGGCATCAATCTGCTGTCGCATCTCCTTCAGTTGTCTATCATGATCAGTGACTTGAGGCCCCATGGTGTCCAGCAGGCTTTCAGTATTTTTAACTTTATCGGACAGCTTTCGGCGGTCATCTTTAAACAGGTTCAAGTCCACTGATATTGTGCCTAGCAGACTCTCTAGCGCAGAGCGTTAGTCCGAATCACTCTCAGGATCATGTTCAGTTTTTCCCTTGCTGGGGCGGGTGTGAGGTCTGCTTCCATCCGCGGGGATCTACCAGTGGAGGACTCCGAGGGCGGTGAGTGGGATCCCCCTGCCCGACCTCGAGGCAGTCCGCGTCTTCCCTCTGCCCATGGTTTGTGACAGCCCAGCCGGTCCCAGTATCCAACAGGAAGGTTCTCGCCACACACAGTGCTCCCAAGCCAGAAGCAGGGGGGGCTCAAGTATCCCCAGTAGTAACCGTGGCTCGCCCCATGCAAAACCAGGCCTTCTCCCGGATGCAAGAGACACCTCAGTCCTCTGTTCGGGGCGAGTCCAGGAGATGCCACCCCAAGGCCCGTAAGCACCAGTCTAGCACCGGAAAGGGTAAAAGGAGGGTGGGGCAGTGCGGGGGTCAGTGTATATCCACGCTTCTCAGTATGAGCGTAGTCCCAGCCCCTCGTAGACAGTGTGCCCCTAGGAAAGCCCGGGGTCTCAGCAGGTCGGTCGCTCTCAGTCGGCCCCCAGGGGCAGAACCAGGGTGTTTTGTGGACCAGGCCCCGCTCGGTGCCTATAATCCGTCCTGCAGCGAGCGCCAGGCCCTGATGCAGCCCGCCTCTGAAGGATAATTATACCCGCATTTCATTTTAGATAGGAATGTGAAGAGTAGATGTTTTTGCACTAACTATTCACCTTTCAACACACAAAGGTTAAACTAGTATTTCTTTTTCCGCACAGCTTTTGGATGTATGTGTTTTTAACCACGGCGCGAATTCCGCGGCTGTGCAGCGGTTTGAAAAAGTTGGCGGGGCGCGTCGGCCAACGGACATGCGCAGCACTAGCCAGGTAGTGCTCGCGACGGCCGTTGGCCGATGGGAGCACGGAAGGGGTTACAGATAGGAGTCAACTGTGACCGGAATTACAATTCGTAGAACAACAGTTTTTCGCGCTAACAGGTGGGTTGACAATTATTGAACTCTTTAGGCATGATCTCTTTTTTGCCTAAGGGACTTCTTTAAAACACAAAAACGTTCTTCTTCTTTTTTCGACTTCTGATAAACTGGGTGATCTTCTCCGCTAATGACTGCACTAAGACTGTTCCTTAATCATTCTGGTCTCTTCTCCTTTTTTTTCTTCACTGGACACATGCTGGAGTCTTATGATACACCCCGTTTTGTCTTAAAACAATAATTTGTTTTAAATGTATAGTTGACATCAACAAAATGTCTTTGGTGACGGATTTCTTTCTCAGTTCTGAATACACGCAAAGGATTCATGATTTAGAATCTTTGTAAACCACCGTGTTTTATCTTACACCTTAAAATATTTTGATATATCGAGACAATTTTTATGTTTTAAAAAAAACAACGATGTCTCAAATATCTATTGTTCCAGCCTTGAAAAAGTCTATGGGTAGACGAAACACCTGTTGGCAGGCACATTGGCAGATTTCATGCTGGATGTAGGGAATATAAGAATAAAATCGCCAAATTGAAGAAACTTTGATTCTTGTGGACTCTGTATGCCATTTGATCGCTTCGACTGACATTATTTGCTGAAGAATTATACATGTAACATTGGACTTCAGGATTCATTTTACTTATCCAATACCCTAGTGGATTGTTAATATCAAAAGGTGTGCTCATTAGTGCTCTATAATTTTGGGTTTGAATACACATTTGTTTTTCTCTTGTGTGATTAGCATCTTTTGGTAGTAGGTGCATTTGAGCCAAGCTAGCACCCCAAAAATAACTATTATGTTAAACTAAAATTCATTCACACTACATTACAATATAAGGTGATACGATTGTTCCAATACTTGAATGTTCGGCTCTTTCTCAATTTTGGGAACCATTACTACCAACTTATTTGCAATTTTTGCAGGGAATGTTTTAACATTAGGAACAACTTGCAATTGGCTGTGAGCATTTTTGATTTTGTAGCAATATTCTTAGTGACACTTGCTCAATAATTTGTTTGCATTTTTATATACCCCCAAATGGTTTATATTTTGGAGATGAACTGAATAAATTTGATTTGTCTGATTTGTGATGTTGTTTTCCAACATCGATATTCCTTATGGCAGGTGATTTTAATACAAAAATGTCACTTTGTTATTTTGAAGAAGTACTGCAAGACAAAATGCTAATGTCCGGAATGCCTAATTCAGTGTTAGTCGCATGGAGTAGCTCTAGTAGAACCAACCAGGAACTGTTGATCTTAATCCAGCACAATCTAATGAATTAAATGGTTGCTTTCCAACTGATAGTCCAGAAGCAGCATACTTAGACATGCATAGCGTCTAGTCACAATTGATTACTCATTTTTCATATTGAACCAGTTGGAATTAACAAACACCTTGCTATCAAGATAATTTTAATTGGTCAATATACAAAAAAGAGGAAGCCCACATCACAGTTAAACGTGATTTACAGTCATAGAATTCAAGTTGGAATTTCTGAAGATAATCCCCAGGTACTATTCAAGCCTAAAACTAACAAGTTATTGACAAGTTCCTTTGATTCCTGTGATGTTGAATCGTATAATCATATCTTAAAAAAATATTTTGCTTCATTTGAAAGCCGTTATTAATACTTGATATACAGCAATAGTTTTTTTTTCTAGGTGGTTCGACCTGAACTCTTACTCTAAGAAAGGTAATAAATAGGACAAGTTGTAACCTAACTACATTTATGAGTGATGTTTCCTAGCGTGATTTGAGTTATATGAAAACTAAATACCATGCATTACGTGTGCAAAAGAAAGTAAAGTTTCATGAAGATAACTGGTGAAAAATTCAAGAAGCAATATCGCATGGTAATTGAAAAAACTTTTGGCACCTGGTAATACTGAGATACAGGTATCGTCTGGAAATTTAGAGGCTAAATTATCAGAAGAATAATGGGTTGGATTTGGCTCAAACAATTTTAGATTAAAATGGAGGGGCATTAACGTTATGACGACTGTTCAGATCTTGGTCAGAGATAATCTTCCTCTTTTCCTCTCATGTTTGTCCGATTTAAGTCCTAACCTTGGGGCAGTAGATGATTATGTTAAGATTTGTTCAGCTCTTCAAGCACAGCTCACGATTCCGCTGCGCGCCATTACGGATGACCAGGGATGGTTTGATCATGAGTGTTCTCTGGCCAACCGCGTCTTGCGACTAGCCTTATCTGCTAGCCAGAGGAATCTGTCTGATGTAAAAAATGCTAGGACCCGATACAAACTGGCCATAAGTAAAAGGAAGGAGGAGATTCTCGAGGAGCGCTGGGAGGTGCTAGCGCAAACAGCCGCCCGGGGTAGGGGGGATATCTTCTGGGCCGCGGTTAAAGACCTGCGTTGCACAGGTCAGCTCGCGACCCCAATGGATTGCACCATCCTTGGAGCTGCATGGGTGGACCATTTTTCTAAGATCTATGCTGCCCCACCCTCAGTGGCAGCCATCCCAATATTTAACAGTCCCCCACGGATTGATATATCATTATCCGAGGTGGAAGAGGCCATCGCACAGAGTGCGGGAAATAAAGCCCCTGGCCCAGATGGCCTCCCAATTGATATTATTAAGGCTCACCCTGACTTATGGGCCCCACTCTTGTTGAATGTTTTCAAGAATCTAATTTTTACTTCTCCACCACCACCAACCTGGTCATCTAGCATAATAGTTCCCATTTTTAAGAAGGGCGACCGTTCCCAACCGTCATGTTACAGGCCTATCTCCCTTATTGACAACACCCTAAAGATTTTAGGGAGAGTATTGTATAATAAAATCCTATCATGGGCCGAGGATAACCAAATTTTAGAGAGTTGCCAGTTGGGTTTCCGCAATAAAGTCGGAACCGCGGAGCAGTGCCTAATTCTGAACCTTATTTTGGGCAAATACACCGTAGCACGTAATTGCCCAATTTATTTGGCCTTCATGGACTTATCCACTGCTTTTGACCTTGTCAAAAGGTCATTACTTTGGAAGGCCTTATTGGATTACGGTCTGGATGAATCCCTGGTACACTTCCTGGCCTATTTGCATAGGGACTTGAAGGCCTGTGTCAGGATTGGTATTGGGGGTGAGGTTTCTGAGCTAGTTAGAGTTAATAGAGGGGTCAGACAGGGCTGCGTCCTAGCTCCTCTCTTATTTATAATATATATTAACGGCCTTCACAAACATCTGGTTTCTCTAACCGGCGATGTCCCGACCATAAAAGGTAATTATCTCCCCGCCCTGCTATATGCAGATGATGCGGTCCTTATGGGGCGCACCCCAAACGCTCTACGCATTTTAGTGAATGGCTTTGTTACGCATATGGATTCCCTAGACTTGAAGACCAATTTTAAAAAGTCCTTTGTAATGTCCTGCGGCCCGAAGAGGCGTCATATTGGCAGTATAGTTGTGGGGGCAGAAAGACTGGGCTCAACTAGCAGTTTCCCGTATTTGGGTGTGGTCTTTGCTGCGAACAACTCCTGGAGTGGGCATATTGCCCACGCCAGGAGTAAGTTCTCAAAGTCCATTAACTCTATCCTGAGCCTCCCCCGTCCAAAACTGACTAGGGCATTGCCTGCTATCCTAAAAATATACAAAACTCAATGCGTCCCGGTTGCTACATATGGTGCTGAGGTTTGGGGTACTGCCAGTTGTTCCGACATAACTGCCGAGGAACATAGATTTTGTAGGAAACTCCTCTGTGTTCCCATCACTTCCTCACATTTTATATGTCATAGGGAATTGGGGTTGCATTTTATAGGGGATTTCATTCGTGCTCGTCCAGCCCTTTTTTGGCTGGCGATTTGGAAAAATCCCGCCGCCATTTTGACTAGGGACATCATCGAGGATTGTTTACGCTGCGACAAGGGCACGGCTATCCCCTGGTTATCAGGGGTGCTTAGTGTATTTCGCAGCGTGAACCTTGAAGATACTTTTCTAAAACCAACTACCACTACGCTCCCCACTAAATGTGAACTTAAAAAAGCACTTTATATGTCATTTGATACCGAAAGGGTAGTAAGGGAATCTTTGAAACCTAGTGTCCGTGGATATCTAGCCCGTAATTTTACAATTTATCCGACACCCAGTTATTTAACCCTTCCGTTGAGCCATTGGGAGCGCGGCCTTATATTTCGCCTTAGGGTAGGCACTATTAAATATGCACTTAGTTTTCCTTTATGGAATTTTAATGACCGATGTGTTGAGCCATGCCCTTGTGACTCTCAGAGTAGGCAAACAATTTTACATTTTTTATTCTTTTGTAAATTTTACATGAAGTATATTAAATGGTTTTTAATACCGTATTTTAAAAAATTAAAACCACTTAGCCTGGAACTTGCATTTTCAATGATTTTGTCCCTGGATGACGATGAACTTGTCTTTCGTGTGAGCTCTTTCTTAAAAACTGTGGTTCGTGCTCGGCTAACAATGTCTTAATGTTTATATGGACTATTTCTTATGTGCAAAACCGTACTTTAATGTCTAATTGTATGATTTTATAATTGTTTTGTTTTTCTTTTGTACTTTTATGGATTGTTAATGATCCGAATAAAGTTCCATTGATTGATTGATTGATGGGTTGGATTTATATTCGATCAATATAATAGTTCTTCTTTGCAAACAAAAATCCAGTTTTATGTTGACTATTCGGCGGATATGTACTCAATGTCGCTGCAGGAAGTTGGCATTAACTCTGAGACAATTTGTAACATGAACCCTTTAGGCGGAGGTAGCCCAGATAGTCTTTTAGCAACAATTTGTAATGTTTCAGTTGGGTTACATCTAGTGGGATGTTCCCCAACACATGGCACAGTGCCAATACTAAGCCGATCCACAGGAAAGGCGGTGGGGGGAAGCTAGCAAATTATAGGTTTATTTATTTGCTGGATATCACATCCAAGATGTATTCCAAAACACTGTTAAAACATCTGAAGAGTTGGACGTTTGGCTCGAGTCTTGCACCAAGAGAACAAGGTAGTTTAGGGAAAATGATTCCATAGTTGGCCACTGTATTGTCTTTTGGTCAGCTGCCAGGAGATTCAGTACAACATTTGGAAAACTATGCTGATGCTTTGTGGATTTGATGTCACTTTTGACCTGGTTGACCCGAACTTACTATGGACTAAACTCCAGGGTTACAATATCCCCCAAGATCTGTAATGCATGATTCGACAGCTGCACACTAGAAACTGGGCCCAGCAGGTCAGGAATGGGAAGGACATCTTAACTGAAAAAAATTCAGTCCAAAATGACTTTCAGCAGGGAAGTGTTTTAGCACACTTGCCTTTTACCCTTTTCATTTAAGATCTAGTTTTTTTGACAAACTAATTTTCCCTGAACATAGGTGAAGCCCACACACCCTGTCTCATATATATGGAAGATTTAGTCATTAAAGACTATACACCAGCAAGCTTACACAAATATTAAATCCCTTAGCAAATACTGTGATTCCAACAGACTAATTGTCAACATAGAGAAGGCTATGATGCCGATCTTTTCTAAACAAGCAAAGAAGATTTCCAGGTTTCTTAATATCGCTTTAATCGAACAGATCAGTTTCTACAAATACCTTGGTCTTCACTTCTCAGACGATTTGCAATGGGGGTAAACATTTAGCAGTACTAAAACATCTCTGCATTTTTCAGCCAATGTCCTTGTAAGGCTTGACAGTAGATTTGGTGGTCTTTTAGTTGAAGCAATCATAAAAATGCGATTACATGCAAACTAATACCTCAGGGTCTATAGGGAGCTTGACTACTGTCCATTGATCAGAGAGTAATTTGGGAATATCTCAAAAGTCTATGTTTAAGACTCCTGGCAATTCTGGCAAATTCAGTGATACAGGCTACACGTTTAGAGCTGGGTCTGTCTTCTCGTGGCCTGTGAGTGCAATAGCACACCTTACGGATGTTATCCTTGTTAATAAAGAGTAAGGACAGATCGACATACAGAATTGGTCAGATGCTTCTGTGTGTCCAGCTCTAAATATTGCTGCTAACTCTGCCATATGGGTTTGATATTTTACAACTAGAAAACAGACTCTCAATGGTAAAATAAAAAGATTTCTTAATAAAAGATTCATTGCCAGTAGTCAAACTGAAGACAGAAATAATCTGTCCACTAAAAAGTTTGTGACACACTCTTTAAAAGCTTAGGAGATGTAGGGATTTTTCCTCATCTGTTTCAAATATCTGACAAATGTATCCAGAATCAATACAACAAATTCGCATTGGAAAAGATCTGGTTTGGAGAATAACTGGTTTTGGGGGAGCAAGGAGTGTTGCATATGGTAACTGAAAGTTACATTTAGTGCAACCAATCGTCTTTTAAACTGTTTGCTTTTTTTGAAAGAGAGGAAAAAATACCTTCTTCCTGTTTGTAGGAAATACCGAGTCATGACTCAATCAATCAATCGTCTTTATTCGATTTTCCAAAGGAAGCTCATAAAAGATGCGCACAATAAAATTATCATACATTATAACACACACATATTAATAAAAATATCCATAATTAAAAAAGAAGGGATCATTAATTAAATCACATTTGATAAAATGACAGTGCATAAAAGTTAATTCCAAAAAACCTCAGAACAGCTAATGCGGCACAATGTAAAAAAATAAAAAACAGGGAATACAGAAAACAGAATAACTTTCACAGTCTGGAGCCAACAATACCTAATTACAACAAATATAAAAGCTTCTTTAGTCAAAACAGCATACTCCTTTGTTTTGGTAAAGTGCATTTCAGAAAACTAGCAACTGCGTAGCATACGTTACAGTCATTAAGTAGAAATAAAAAGAGTGGAGCAGTTTTGCGCTTAGAAAATTTGTATCTATGCAGCAAAGGTAATAAAAACTTCCTAGTAAATGCAAGTAGAATTGACAAAAAACAGACAAAATGTGAAATAGTTTGATTAGATTGCTCATCACAGGGACAGTTACCAATACTGGCCTAAGGGAAAACATATTAACCAGCGAAAAGAACCTAGCCTAAATCTTGCCAACAGTGTTCTATCATACATGTTAATCACATCTGATAAATATAGAGCAATTGTTGGCACTGTTTGAATGATACAATAATCTCTGACTACAGGTTTGGACACTTCCGTTAGTTCTCTCTTCTCTTGTTTAAACTTACGGAAGTTGTCCCGGACCCATTTTTGACCCTTTTTGGATGGACTCAGGATGCTCAAACACCTGGGCACAACCAAGGGCCAATAAAATATCCTTAATATATTTTAGCCACGACCATGAGCACAAGCTAAGCAATCTCTAATGACTGCCTGATTAAGGGCAGCTTCTTTATTATGCCAAATTGAACACCAAAGAGCTAACAGTGCAGTATTGATAATATCTTCAGCATTCTCCATACCTAGCTGCAGATGCAGTGGGAAATGAGGGGTTGAGGGAGGAACTCCTAATAGCTGGGGACAGAATCTATTCTCCTCCGTCTGCATTGCATGAACATCCCTGCATCCCCAAATACCCATTCCATATGTTAGAATTGGGAGGCATTTCCGATAATAGATCTCTAAAATCGGGACAATTGATTTTTTGCCAATGAACATGGCAAGCGCGAAGGTGGTACCCACAGCTTGGGCGTAACACGTTATCCGATTTTTAATACAAGTCGACCATGTGCATCCATTATCTAAATCTAAGGCCAAATAAGAAAAAGTACTAACCCTATCTAATGTTTTACCATCAATATTTAAGGTACAGGTTTTCGTTTTTCTGGGATCACATACCATGGTAAAAGTTTTTTTAAGGTTGGTCTCCAGATCCAGGTCATTTATAAAACTAACATAACCAGAAATAAGCTTCTTTAGGCTATTAACCGTAATTGCAAAGAGAACCGCATCATCAGCATATAGAAGTACGGGCACAGCCTTTTTTACCACATACGGAACGTCTGCCCCAACAGATGTCAACATTTTCTCCAGATTGTTCATATATAGGAAAAAAAATATTGGGGCTAGCACACAGCCCTGGCGCACCCCAAGCTTAATGCTAAATGGCTCAGTTTATTCACCAGCACTACAATATCCTGACAAATGTTGTAAGATCATGGTGTAAGTGTCTCAAAAAGAAAACCAAACCCGCATCAATGTCCATACTCTCTAAAAGAGCCCACAGTTTTGACCTGGATACATAGTCAAAAGCACTTCACAGACCCATAAATGCCAGATGGGTAGAGACTCCCTTGGCATATTTTTTTTTTTGTCACAATGAGATGGAGATTGAGGCACTGTTTGAAAGTCTCAAGCCCCTTTCTAAAGCCATACTCACCTTAGGCAAGTATACTTTTTTGTTGATCCAGTCAAGTAAATGATCCAGAACTACTTACCCAATGATTTCAACTGTGGAATCTAAAAGTGAAATTGGACAATAAATCTTGACGTCATGCAAATTACCCTTTTTAAAAATAGAGACGATTATTGAAGTGCGCCACGACCTGGGCCCACCCAGGCTACAGACTGCATTAAATACCGATTTAAGAATCAGAGTCTAAAACCCTACATCCACCCGAAATAAGTCAAGTGGGACTTAGCCCGGCCCTGGAGCCTTCTTGCATCTACTATCTAAGATAGCTTTCAGGACCTCTTCCTCCCTAATCTCAAGGTTAGGACGCAATTGGACCAGTGGTTGCAATTCATTATCTGCCTTGCTAGCGATAGACTACATCCCAGAAAAGTGTGTCAACCAAGCCTCAGCAGAAATATGGACTGTTACTTTGTCTTGAGACATTAAAGGTGATAAAACAGACCGGACAGCTTTCCAGAAGGCTTGCGGGTCTTTTAATTGACAGGCTTTAGTTATAGACTCCCATTTCTCCTCCTTCATTGCTAATTTTATACTCCTTACAGCTAACTGGTAGGTCTTTCTGCTGGCTGAAATAACACTTTGAGCTCTGGGAGACTGCTTTAAGGCCCTACGTAGCAATTTATTTGCTAAACTACATTCCTTATCAAACCATAATTTGAAATGGGGGTGGGGCTATAAAACAAGTTTAGAAAGCATCTCTTTTATTCATAATAAGAGGTCTGTGAAGTAAATCAAAGTAATAGCTGGATTACATGTAACAGGGTTACAACTATTCACCAGTGCCGTGCTATTGCCGATTACCTGTGACATAAAGTTTGCAGAACGCCACACCACTCTGAGCCCAGCTTCCTTACTATAAAGTACTTGGGGAGACATTGACTTAAACTTATGTCACACAAAAGGAATCATTAATTGTGCAAAAATGGTATTAAGATTGCTATAGATCTGAGGGATAACCTCACTATTTATGATAACTGGGGACTTGCTCCAAGAAATAAAGATATAATAGGAGTGTCACTTCCAGCATGGTTAAAAATCTTGTTGGCCAAACCCCGTTCGGCCAGCAGGGAAAATAGTACCTACCCCCTAGTATCCATTACATTACAATTAACTTCACCATCAGATGCTTCAGGAATGTTTAATGATAGGGACAATGAGTGACCCAGTTTGGCACTAAAGTCACCTGCCACCAGCAATTTAAGGGGGAGTTCGGGCCGAGCTCCGATTTCCACTAGCATATCAATTACTGCAAAGAGACCCTGAAAACTACCATCACCTTTACCAGAAAATATGTTATTATAAACATTCTTCATATAAATCTTAAAATGATCATGCCAACTAAGACAAAAACCTGTGCCTCCCCCGATCTAAGAATAGAGGAGAAATAGAACAACCAATATTTACTTTGAACCAAGCAGTCAACCCCCTTTAGATCTACCCGCGGGCAACGATGCTGCTGGCAAACTAAAACCCGTAAATCCATCAAAGGCTATCTCCTTCTGGTTCCAGATTTCCTGCATAAAAATTATATCATATTTTAAAATAAAAGATTGCCAGCCTTCAATCAGTATTTTGGATGGCTAGACCTGTGACATTCCAGCTAAGAAAATTAATACATACAGAGTCAGCGTTACCATCTACCATGGATCCACTGGCTACTGTCCCTATAAGGGGATAATACAGAGCTGAATTGGTGCTTGCTTGTACAACGAAGGTTATATTAGAGACTTTACCACCCTTTCCCAGAGCACTGGGGCAGTTGAGCTCCTTACTGCACCGTCAATCGTTATCCTCCAATCCAGATAAAACAGTAAATCTATTTATCAGGGGTTCAGTTGGTTGAAGGGGCAGTCTATAAGATGCATTCTTTAAATCGCTTGGCACATCAGTGTGATTTAATGAAGAGGCAAAACGCTTATGAAAGAAACCCAGTGGCAGTATCTTGACCATACTGGTCTTAACCTTTCCTATACTAGCTTTACACAATATATCTTGGACAACCATGGGGTTACTTAAACTAACCACAATCTTGTCGCCATAGTAACCTTTACCCTTCCCACCAATTCCCCCCACACGTCTAGCCAACAGTAACTCTTTAAATATATCCCAGTGACTGGTAACATTGGCAGTCAGCCAGTGTATAGTTTTATTCACGAGTCCCCTTGTGGTTTACGTACTGCCAGCTGGAAGTCTGGGAACATTCACCAGGACAATAACATAGGGAGCTGATGCGGGGGTAAATTAATCACAGGAAGGGAAACCCAGCTGGGATCACATATTTCCTGTTGTTTGACAACAAGTTTATCCGCGGGATACAGCTCGCTACTCCAAACAAATAAATTTGGAGCCAAACTAGAATCTGGTGCATAGGCTTGATTTACTGCTCGACCCCCATGGTTAAAGTTCTGATTTGTGGGGGGCCTAAAGGTACACCGGCTCTCCTGGGAGCAAGGTAATGGCCTGGGGGTAATTGACTTCGCTAATTTGTCTTCAATTAGTGCTAGGCGATCAATAATGGGTCGTAATTTAGAGTCCAGTAGGTCCCCAATACGAATACTTAGTTGATTCCAAGTATCTTCGGTAAGGGAAGATGCTGGCACTTCCTCATTACTTTTCCTATTTCGAGGTTTACCCTTGGTGATATTTGCCATAGGTTTTGTGATTTTTCTCCTGCATTTGGGTTTAGGACTGCTCCCTGAATCCAGGCCACAGTGTTGGTCACTATGGTCAACTCCCTTTCCTATTGCTGGAAAATATAACACACACCCCCGAACAGGCCATCACATCGTTAGTAACATTAGTAACTTGAGACATTTCTCCAATGTGTACAAGTTCATTTAGGCCGGGTATACTCGACCGCGGGGGCTCAGAAGGGCTTTGGGTGTTTGGCTGGGAATTGTGTAGGGGCAAGGGTAAAGGATGGTCCATTGCAGTCAAATGAGGAGCGTTCCACCGATCTCATTTTGTTTGAGACCATGTCCACAGCCCAGTTTAGATAATTATCGATAGTTGAATGTGTACGTGTGGCTGAATCAGTTCCAAGCTTATCCACACTTTCCTAAAATCACTCTATTTCTAAGTGCAGTTTAAAATCACTTTCGCCTTTTCTTCACACTCTACGTTGTGGAGATCACTGCCACAAGTGCAGTAAGCGCACAACACCTTTTCTTTAAATCATTATTGCAGAGAAACTCCGAGTCCCATGTAAAATTCTGTTTAAATCCTATTACATTTAAGGAATGTTACTGAACCAGTATGTTTTAAAATGGAACATTTGCCAGTTTTCTCCTAAACACGAGTGTGAGTCTGTCTCCCCATAAATAAAAACACATATTTTAGTTTTTAACATTGTTACTAGCCCACACTGTCTTACAAAGCTCCATTTGTGATTCATGCTCCAAAAGTACCCAAAGACAACTCCTGACCCGGTGTAAAAGTTATTTTAAATATTCTCAACTTTTGACGAGAGACACAGCAATATCTATTAACATCAAACATTCGCTATAGATTCTCCAAAACGTTTTTGGAGAGAAAACTAAGAATGGGATCCCGCGGATAGCCTTTCACCCTTGCGTGATAAGATCTTCTGAATAGCCTGTTGTGTGCATAGATGCGAGCTCAGCAAGTAGGAAAGCTGATGTTCACATCTGCCATAAACAAAGGAAAAGCTGTGTATGCCACGACACTCCACTGCAACTAAAGACAGATGACACAAGCTCCGACCAGAAGAAGGTAGTTTAAAATCAAAGACAGAAAAATGTGTGCTGGGCATGGACGCAGGTTGTACCCGCTAGAGACAACATTACAAATGATATGTCACTTTCACTTTAGAGACATGTCTATTCTATTGTGTTGTATATGTATAGAGCTTACTATGCAACAGATGATGGTCAGAGTCTGAACAGATTTCCAAAAGTCCATATTTTGCCTGCTTCCCCCATGTATCTTCATGGCTCACCCAGAGTTCTTCACAGCCCTACCAGACTCAGAATCCTATAGCCGGGCCTGGTTCTTCTTATGTGGGGCCTCGGTTAAGGTCGAGGGTAGTGGTTTCCTAATGTTTGGAATAGCATTTTCACCAAAATAAGAAATAGCAGTGTTGTAAGCTTCTCTATGGAGAGTGTAAAGCCGTCTTAGCTAGGGTGACCACACATCTATAATTTCACAGACTGTCTGTTATTTAATGCTAATGTCCGTTGTCCATTGTGGATGGTTTAACGGATGGCATTTGTCTGTAATTTTAGCCTTCCAGTTAAAGGACAAATGTTAATTTCGACAATTGAGATCCCATAGCTGGAGTGGAACCGAGGGCGTCTGCAGTGCTGTAAGCCCGAGAGAGGGGCAGACAGATAAGAGACAGGCCTTCATGCCAGGGTGCCTCTTTCTCGAAAGAAATGGAAATGTGAGCAATTGGTAAATCTGTAAATGTAAAGGCTGCTTGGGAGTCGATATAGGCATCAATTGATGGAGCCACTCGAACCTTCCCAATGGCAAAGATATTTTCTTTTTGATGGGTACTGTAAGGGTGTTCCAAGCTGGTCTGTGGTATGCTGCTTTTGATGGACAGTTATAAAAAATGTTTGTAATAGGTGAAATCTGCATATGTCTGAAATCTATACGTTAGAAGCACTTTGTACCTTTATATGTGCATTTTATAGCAGCCTATATTATACTGTTTTCAATGCATGTTTAAAATATTGACTTACACATTCACAGGGCATTCAGGGATTTAGTAGCACTAAAAATACACAAGTCACTTTTCACTGCTGCACCAAACAGGATTCAATGTTATGGTCCTGTGATTGCACACATAGACATTTGTAATGTTTGCATTAACCAGTCGAGGTTTCATAACATAAAATAGTGCATTTCTCACTGATTAGTTTAACTTTCATTTAGTTTTCATTAAATGTGTATTATTTTACATGTAGTTACTTGATGGTGAAAGATAAAGAAAATGGTTATAGAATGTTTTGTTTTTTTAGCCTCGCCTTTGGGTCCACTTCCGCATTCACTGACCCTATCCCCGTTGCAGTATCCATATGCTTTTTAATGCGCTTCGACCATTGCATTGAATAGCTATGTCATTTCTGAAAAAGCCAGTGATATTTGCATATGGTTTCCTGCCTTACCTTACCTTCATCATGTACCTTTTTCTTTTTTTTAGATATTGGGTCAGATTAACCTTTGATCTATATTTAACACAGTGTACTATTCATCCAACAGAATTGTACAAAAAAACACTGTCTTCTGGTTTTAAAGGGGATTGAGAAAAATAAATTAACCTATGTTCACTATGTGTGACTGGAAAGTCTTAGTTCAAATCCTGAGTTTCCTGCATGACTAAATTGTGTGATCTAAGTCAAATCAATTTACTTCATTTGTCTAATTTATTCGAAAGTGACATTTGAGAGCACTTTCAAGTAATTTAGTTTAAGATGGACAGTGTACAAAAAACTCAGGTTCATGTTTTATCAGACTGCAATATTCCACCATCCATAACAATAATGTGTTCACTTTTTTCACTTGTGGTGTTGTCAGGAGGGAGGATTAATGAATGTTTTAAAGTTCATGTTTAGAAACTTTCCCTTCATATAAATGTCAATGTTGTGAACACTTTAAAAGGTTTTATTGTTGTATGCCAAAAGAGGTTAAATAGCAGGATAGTAACAGGTATGTAGCATTAGATTCCATTGTACATTTACAGAAGAACAGAGCTGGACTACATACATTTATGGAAAGTTAGCACATAATCTTTACATTTTTCTGTATAACAAACTAACTCACAATAAACTGGCCCTCCCCACCCAGTTGCTGCTGCCTTACCTATCAGCATTGGGAAAAATCATGATAGTGTGTCAGAGATAGGCACCCTTCCACCACTACCTTGTGTAGTTGCCTAGATGCGGCAACAACAATGAGTACATAGAAAACAATAGCGTATGTGCTAGGGGTGGTTTGCGGGGGAGGGGGAGAGTATCTTTCTTGGTGCAGTCTTTAAAGCCCTCCACCAAAATATCCCATGTCTGTGCAATAAAAGATTTTCTCTGAACTGCTCATTCCTCTCTGTGTAACAGGGTGCTCTCAGATAAAATCAAGAGAGCAAGGCATTCGGTACAACTTACAGTAGTCGGGGAAAGTGAATCCCTCCAGTGCAGTATGATATTGCATTTGTTAGAAGAAGATCCATTTCAAGGAACTTGGTGGCGAGCTTCTCAATGGTAAGGCAGGAGAATATGCCCAAAAGGACCACTTCTGAGGTATTTGTTAGTACACAGCCCTTTGTGGTGGATAGCACCACGAGAACTCTCTGCCAGTATGAAAAGAGTGTGGGGCAAGACCAAAGCATATGAAACAAGTCAGCATGCAACTGCATACAGTGAAAACATGCAGCTGTATCCCCGGGTATTTTTTGTTAAGTTGGGCAGGTGTAAGGTAAGCTCAGTTCATATTATTAAATTAGATGTACTTAAAATGGAAGTCGTGGGATAGTTTGCGGGGATAGTCCAAAATCTTAGCCCAGTCCATATTATGTAGACATTTTGTAATGTCAGTCTTCCAGGTAGTACGAAGAGAAGCCCTGGAGTGGAATTCATGTTGCAGGAAAGCTCTGTACACTCATCTTATCAGTTTGCCACCAGACCCTATGGTGTAGAGCATCTGGCACACCTCATGCGGGGTTGGTGGTAGGTGCAGGACTTGAACTAGGGCATTTAATGACTGTTTAAGATGTTCAAAAGTAAGGAGTTGATCCAGGTGAAGAATTTAGTCTGCCATAACAGTTTGGAAATCTACTAGGTTACCGTCAACAAACCTATTTCCCAATTTTGAGAGACCTGAAGCATGCCACTGACAGAGTTGGTCTGAGCGTAGCTATCCTGTGGGTGTGGGAAGGCCTAGTAAAGGTAGAGCAGGAGCGCAGGGTTTCTTAGTGTTAGTGAAGGCAAGAGAAAGCTGTGTGGAATAATCCTGGGTAGCATTCGGTAGAATGGTCTGTAGGAAACAATGAGTAGTCCAGTAGCCTTCCATTTCATGCAGGGGGTGGCCAGACAGCCAGCGAGCCACCCATTGGAGCTAAATAATAGCATTCTAAGTCCAGAAGAGTTAATTCACCCGCAGTCACATCTAGATTTAGAGTGGAAAAAGCTACCCGGGGGCGACCCAGCCCCCAAATTAGATATGGTGTATTAGATAGTGTCTGAAGAAGTAAAATGGTATGAGCAGGGGAAGGTTTGCTAAATAATACAAGAACCAAGGTAGGACAACCATCTTCACTAGTGGCCCATTACTGAAAGTGTACAAGAAGATCAAAAAGCAAGCTGGGCTTGTAGGTATGGTGTCGCTCTGCCCTGATTGCCATCCTTCAAATCAATGGGGGAATGGTAGATAATAATCTTTAAGTATCGAACGATAACTGATTCCCAGTTCAGTCTGGGGTCTAATTGCTTATGAAGATAAAAACACTACCATATCTTAAATAAACACTTCTTACATTTTAAAATCTTTAACATGTTCTTACATTTTGTTTGACTAATATACATTCCAAATATTTTGAACATTCTACATGTACTTTGGCACTTAGGTATGAGCCAGATCACTGGTTTGGCATTGGCTCGACTTTGAAACTATTTTAAGATATCGGCAGAGTGGGCAATTGCCCAGCACAAACTTCCAAGTGGTCTGGCCCCTGCTCACCCATCACAAGCACGCCCAGTGGACCATTGCACCAGAAGAGTTTGCCATGCTACTTGTTCAACCACTTGACAGTGCCTCTTTTGTTTCTATCCTCCCTGCTGAGACAGCTCCCCAAGTTAGCAATACTTTCCGATACTCATGGCGCACCCATCTTGGATGAAATTAAGAATTGTCCCACCTAGCTGTTCTCTTCCTTATTTATCCAGTTGTTAGCAACAACCCTTTGAATCAGTTGCTCTGGATATCCCATGTAATCTGGATTTCATCCACGTCTTTAATTCTCTTTGATTAGTGGTCTGGGCTCCCAGTATTGAGTTAAATGTAGAGTCCCAGACGCAGACTCGAGTACTGTGAGACTACAGACAATTTGTGGGTACCTCACATCCTGACATTAGGTGCGAGACTGTCGACCACACCATCTGCTCTGCCTCATTATGGTTTTTTTTAGGTTTAAAGTCTACTGGAAGTTGAGGTGAGTCAGATGTTTTTGTTCGACTTGTTTAAACTAGCAGAAGGTCACTTAGCTTAACGTTTCCCAAACTGTTTTCCATAGGTTTTAAAATGTTTAGAAACATAATGAAAATGTTGCTGTTGCTTTCTGTCCAAGAATTTAATGCTTATGGGAATTAATTTACTATTGATGAAGGACAGACTGTGCCAACTGAATGTAGCATACTTACAGGCAATCACAAACAGACCATAGTAAATAAATAGTGCTATGTAGAAAATAATAAAGAAATGCACCAATAAAGTAGTGGGGAATGGCCTCTCCTTGGGTGTGTTCATAAAATTGACCCTTTGTCCAGAATTTTGACTCTTTCTCCTGAATTTTCATCCAGAAATGTGACCCTTTGTATTGCATTGTTTACAGCCCTTTCCAGAATTTGCCTCCAAGTCAGGTGGTCACCCTACTTAGAGTATCAATAAGTTCCTGGCTGAAGTGAGTCCATACTTGTTTCAGAGCGAGAAGTTCCAGGATCGAGTATAGTAGCAGGTCCTTAAGGTCGGATGTGGACGGGCACAGATAGGCTTGCCTTTGCTTTGTGCTTCCACTGTGCAAACTCCGCTCCTTATGTAACCCTCCTGAAAGTGTCTATTCAAGGTAGATTGTTGACCTCAGCAGTGGAAGTGGAACCAGGTTATTCACACACAGCAGCAGGGATATTATAAAAACAAAACAGGAGAACACAGGCATAAAATGCCAATAAAGTGTAATGTCAAGAAAGTGTAATGTAAAAAAGCAGAAACAAATGTGCCAACTAGCAGTTTTAAAAATCACAATAAATAAAAAAAACAATGTCAATTCATCAAACCTTATGCGAAGTGCTCAGCAACTACCCCAGACTATCTCGAGACCCCAATAGCTACGAGAACAAACTACACCGACATCAGCAATGGCACCAAGTCATTTACACACAGCGGCAAGTATAGTATAAAAACAAAACAGGAGAGCAATCACCACTCGTGTTCACAAATGGCAATGAAGAGTAACGTCAATGAAGTGTAATTTATAAAAGCTGACAAAAATGTGCAAAGTTGCAGTTTTAAAAAGCACAAAAAAAACCCACAATGTAAATTCATCAAATCTTATTTTTTATTATTAAGGTGCACTTTCTTATTTGGACATAGTACTTACCTTTGTTTGACAATAGACTGGTTCACAGTATTTTTTTCTCTTATATTTTTGTTGTTTACATACAAAGTACGTAAACACAATATTTATGCTAATAGTATTTTCAGCACCTTAGCCTTTAGGGCACAGGTGACACTCTTGTTGATATTTTTGGCACAATATTACTATGTCATAATACTTTTATATTCAGTTTTTTGTCACACAACCCTACGAATCCTGTGAATAGTTCCACTATGAATGTGTGTGTAATGAAAATAATTATAGAAATGTGCATAGCACAAAATACTCACTGAGTTGTTTTGTCACTTAAAAAGTGTTTATCCTTACCCAAACAAACCCAATTTATCAACCTTACAACAATGAAAGATTGAATACAAAGCGGCAATGTTCAAACGTAATCAAACAATGGCATGCCCTGAGGTGGCATGCCTTTGATTCCCGCTGCTGCCTAAATTATGCATTAGTCTATATTTTTAAGCTGTGGCTTGCATGTTACTCAAGGATCTCTACAGCAAACACCATAACTCACTGAGCCATCTCACATAAAATACAAGTGTGTGACTTACACGTTACACGCAATGCTCTGAAACAGGTACAACCCTGTAACCTGTATTACTTCGATTCATTCAACCATATGACCAGGGATTACACACAGATCACGTCGGCAAATGACTTAACCATCTCCACGATTTTATGAGTAATATAGCTTGGTACTTGCTGCATACAAGAGAGCAGCGAGTGCTTTAATCCTAGCAGAATACTCAAATGTATTCTATTTGTGACTAATGACGTACAGTAGCATTTCTTTTTTATATTTGCTCTTTATTGGCTATGGACACATACATCATGACTATCATTAATACTGTAGTATGCATTACATAACATAACTTGTGCCATTTCTTTCGCATGATGCCCGCTGACATCTGCAAGGGTATGGTATCAAAAGGGAGAGGATGTAGGGTAGCGGGCAGAGCTGCCGACTTTGGAACTGGGGAACTGGGTACGAGTGTCGTTGTCAGCTCAGCATCCTGTGATTCTGGGCAAATCACTTCATCTCCCTGTGCCTACAAGAAAATGAATGTGTCCTTGTGTAATGTAAAGCCTCCAATACCTTCAGGTCGAGTTTGCGCTATATAAAACTGCAAAATAAAACAAACAAAAAAAACCAAAGCAAGAACAAAAACAGATGCAAACGTTTGGGGTACTGAGTCAGGGACAACATCATAACTCCATGATCTAACTTTGATGGTACCTAGTTTCGGTCGAGGGTACGTGCTGGTGGGAAATACTCAAGTTCACTTAGTACAGTGCACATGTACGGATTTGCTCTATTTAGGCTTATAGTGGTTTATCGTCATATTTAGGTACAAGTGCCAGTATGGTGGGATTGCACCCTGTCACAGAATTGGGTCTCCATCCTTCGCTTGTGTCCATTTATACACTTCTCATAAGCTTGGGATTTCAATTTGGTGGTGAACGCTCTGCTTTGCAAGGGCCATCGTCAAAGTGGAAGCATAACCATACCCTAAAATTTGAAAACAGCAAACTTAACCTTATTTGGTTCTCCCACAATTTACTGGATCTGAGACTGTGTTATATTTCAATTTCATAAGGCAATGTGTCCCTGTGTTAAGGCATCTCCCGAAACGCCAACTAACAGACTAAACACAGTTAATTAAATAATTGGATCCACTCAATAACTAAGTTTTAGATAAATGAAAAGTTAAAGGGTTTTATTACAACATCCACCAGGGAGTGGTGGGAGGGATAATGTCAGCCTCCGTTGTCTTTTATGAAATCAAGATTCTCTCTGTATGATAATTGGAGAATTGTCATTTCATTACAAGACCGGAGGCTACATTATGCAAGTTTCAAGCTTTGCAATGCTACCTTGCTTACATGTTCTACAGGCTTAAGATAGAATTTAACAAAAGTTGAAGCATTTGACCAATCTGCTGCCTTAAGGATATCTGAAAGTGAGCCTCCACCCCAGAAAACCTTGCTAGCCATAGCTCCTCGAGAAGAATGAGCACCAAATTTTGATAGGTCAATACCTTCTTCCATCATCACCGTTCTAACCCATCTAGAGATAGTAGCAGAAGAGACAGCCTTGTAGGGTTTAACAAAGGAAATCAGTAACTGGTTCTCATTAATAGGTCTGAATACACTCATTTTCTCTTCATATACTTTCATGCAACTTACCACACAAAGTTTAGGGCAGTCAAAAAAGAAAGGGTAGAAAATATTTTCCGACATAGTTTTTTTTTTTTTTTTTTTTTTTAAACTTATTTTTATTGCCATTTTCACATTTCAAATATTGTACATCATTCATATTCTTCAAGTGGTCGTATCCGATCATACATCCTAGTTTTGGTTCTTTTCCATATTTCAAATAATACGCCATCAGGAGAGTAAAACCTATTAGATATTTCTAATGCTTTAACATCTGACACTCGTCTAAAGGATATAAGGCAGAGTAGAGTAGCTAACTTAATGGAGAGTTGTTTTCTTGTAAGAGAAGAATTATCAGGCCAAGAAGAGAAAAGTTCAAAGACAAGATTTACGTTCCATATTGAATCATATTTTGCTTTAGGTGGACGTTTGAGTCTTATTCCTTTCATCACTCTGCGAATTAGGGGGTCAGTACCGATAGAAAAATCATTTAACAATGAGTGTCCTGCAGGAATCCATTCCCCAGGCAGCACACGACCTAGCTAAAATGAAGAAATCCCTCCCATCATTGCCTGATCACCCGTCCTTCTCTTCAGCCCCCTCCCAGTATCAGGGGCCATAAAAGGGGCGGACAGCAATAACATTCTTGACTTTCCCAAGCCCATCCCCATCCCTGTTGTCATGATTGAGGTGACAATGGGAAGGTGGGAGGGACATAAGAACTAGAGCCCTTCTATACATGAAGATGTACCAAATACTAAACCCACAACCTGCTCCCGACTAAAACCGCAAACCTAGAGCAACAAATGTCAAAGAACAAGGCAGAATATCATAACAAGAAAACAAAGACAAGAGAAATAGGATGTGGCCTAGCTAGGTCCATTCAGTACCTTCTGCAGGAGAAGACAAAAAACGGGAAGTGTCATAGGCCTCTACTACTTTTATGGTTCCTTATATTAGGGAAGGAATAATGGAAGGGACAGAGAAGGAGGGTATGGAGAATTTGTTCATTTTAGGTAGGACTCATGTTGACTGGGAGGCGGGTGGACGCACCTCAAAGTAGTAAGTATTTCAATGAGGAAAGTTGGAGGAGGGTTATAGAAACTCACTAGAAGACTACAAACCATCCAGACCTCAGCAGACAGACTCCTCCTCAACCCTCACACAGAACTCAAATAACACAACACCTAAGGGAGCAACACTGACTCCTGATATACAAATGTGCTCAATTTGACTCCCCACATACACACATTCAAGGCACCACACAACTTAGGCCCCACCTAACTGAACAGTCACATCTCCTTCTACCAACCACCCAGCCACCTTAGCTCTGCAGAACTCCTATACTCACATCCCACACATAACAGAACCAGATTAGGACCATGGGCTTTCTCCTAAATTGCTCCTAAAGCATGGAACGACTTCCCACTTTGCATCAGAGTCTCCTCTCTTCTTGAATTCTAGAAGAAGCTGAAGACCTGGCTTTTTCATAAACCAACCTAACATAGACAGGGTTAGATACACAAACATGTTCAGCGCAAGGATACCCTTGCGGCTGATCGTGTGCTTTACACATACACATCACATAACATTGTTGTATTACTTGTTTGTACCCTTCAAAGTCATAGGATTATTTATCTTGACCCATTACTAACTAACTTTAGGAGGTAATCAATATCCCAGGCCGACACCACATATCTTATCTACCTTAGAATTAGCCTCTTTAACTTCAAGCTACAGGTCTCTTTAAGGGAGAATCTATAAGGAGGCCTCCTATTGTCCCCATGCCACCCACTTCAGTTAGAGCCTTTAATCTCTAAGAAATGGACGGGCGTAAGGAATGAGGAAAGTAAGAAAGATATAGAAATAATGAAGATTATCGGTGAAGAACCAGACCATTACCTCCAGGTGCCGGTTTCCTTCCTTGCTCTGTAATGAGCTGCAGCATTTAAAATCATAGCTCTGTAAAAAAAACATTCCATGAACCCTCATCCTGTAACTCATTTTAATTGTTATCAAATAATTTGTCCAAACACAATTTATAGATGAGTGATGGAAAACACAAACTTTGCCCTTGCCATTGCCTGGGACCTTTCAAATTGGCCCAAAATAAATTGAGAATAGCTGCTTGCACAAAGAGTATATTGAATACACAGAACTCTGGTGGATTAGGATTGGAATGAAAGAAAGGAAGAATAATTTCCTACCAAAGATTGGTGCCGGTGCTATTTTACAGATGATGATGGGACCCAACCTAGGGTCAACGTGGTCCTAATTTACCCCAGGTTTTTCAGTACTAATTTCAATGACAAACAAAACCTTGACAGTGTGAAATTTTGAGAAGCAAATCCGAAAACATTCACTGCAGGTTTCTGCAGTGCCTGAAATGTGAATTATCAATAGAATGTCCTGCAAACATTTTCGTTGCTGACCATTGGACTCCCATGTTGCAAATTCCCTCTGGGAACTGTAAGACAGGAGACCCCTCACAATCTCAAACTTTCTATCCTTTATTGTACAGCAGTGCTGAAAGGACATCCAGTTGTGATTATATGCTTTAAGGTAGATTTCCACCTGGACTTACGTACACAAAAAGCATCCTCACTAAAGGACCTAATACACTGCTAGCCTAACCTCTCAAGAGGCAAGTCATTGGCCTTTCTAGAGCAGATGTCAAGAGAAAAGGGATCTTGCTGTTGGAAACAATATCAGAATCCATTCCTCCACCATGGATAATTGCTAGAGGGGAGGTGAGGGAACAAGGGCATTCTAACTGAAAGGGAACACCCCCTATTACTCTGACTGGCAATCTCCTTCTCCTTAGGAGGAGTCCTGCTATCAGAGAGACTGAAGGAAATACAAATAAGAACCCCCATGACCTCTCACAAATGAGAGAATCAAGAATCGAAGTTGCTGAGTTCCTGAATTAGGAACAAATTGAGGTAGCAAATAATTCTGCTGGGAGGTGAAAAGAACCTGAACAGGATGCCATAACATTATGCGAAGTGTGGAAAAGACCTAGGGTGCAGAGTGCGTAGAAGACCAGGGGAGGCGAGAAAAGTCTTGAAATGAGGCAATGTTGAAGCAAAGGTATTAATTTGACAGATGTACTAAGAACTTCCATCTGAGAGATGACGTGCTTTTACCCATAGACCACGTTTTATTATTAGTTTGATCAGTCAGCAGAATCCTATCCCATCACACTCAGATCATTGATATAGGCTGAGGTTGTAGTATTGCACATATGAATTACACCGTCTAATAATCCGAATAGGTTAATCTTGCATCTTCTGAAGGAATGCTTCTAGTTGTTTTCAATTGGAAGAGTTTGGGACTTTACACTCCGTCTGATGTCTTTGGTCAGTAAGTGATTTACTAGTTGCCCGACCTTTGACTTTCAGCAATCTGGCAAAGGCTGTAGAAGATGTAATCTTTCTGTGAGTTTCCCCATCATTCCATTTCTTTCCTGGGAATTTGTGTATAGAAACTCACAACCTGTCCTTGAATTGGGGCAGGCCCTGAGGATCTCCTTTTCTAGCATCCCCGTGTTAAGATTGGGCCATGGAATCAGGAGGAGTGCTGGCAATATGTCTTCAAGCAACTTGAGTCATTGCTGTGCAACCACTACTGCTTGAACTGGTGGATGGGCCAGAAGGATTATCAGCTTGACGTCTT
This sequence comes from Triturus cristatus, assembly GCF_964204655.1. Classification (NCBI taxonomy): domain Eukaryota; kingdom Metazoa; phylum Chordata; class Amphibia; order Caudata; family Salamandridae; genus Triturus; species Triturus cristatus. The sequence goes on from NC_140585.1 coordinate 504,036,460, forward strand.
CCCTAAATTCAATCTGGAACCTATCATTAATTCCTAGTATAGTCTATAAAGGATACAGATGGAATTTTCATGAGTTTATCTAAAAGTCTTGGTTGCGTACAATACTAAAGATGCTGGACATGTTTCTTGATGTCTGATCTCTGAAAGATACATGAATCTGCTAGTCACCTAGATCCAGGTGAACCATTCTTACCTCATTATGCAGAATTAACATTATACAGCTAGGACTTTTGTGAATATCCTTGAGGGAAACATAAGACTGAAGAGAATAACTTAAAATTGGCATTGTTCATGTTCATCCATGACAGTGAAATCTAGCAATCTCTGGATATTTAGATTGTCATCCTGAAGGTCCAAGGTGGTCTTGTAAGTACGAGTTGAAGGACCTTAGGAAGGATCTCCATTTTGAAATTCATTGTGCGATTGAAACAGTTTCCGGAAGACACCCAAGTAGTGAAAATGGCTAAGGTTTCTTCTTACCATAAGACTAGAACCACTGCCTTCAATGTCCATGCGGTCCAGGATTTTGTATTTTATAGCAAACCATTTCCTCCATGTGTATGAAACAATGCCTCAAGAGCTGTGTGTGGTGAGTAGTGGAAAATATGGTCTTATATCCTTGCTCTACTATCTTCTGAACTACCAAATTGGATCATTCTGTCACCTGTCTGTCTGAATTACTGGAGAAGTGATAGCCGGAGTCACTGTTGGACGGGTCTCTACTGTTCTCCTCTCAGTCTTGACAATGCTCTTTGTTAGAGGAGATAGGAAATGTTAACGATCTATTGGATTTCCTTAAGGCATAAAGCATACAAGGATCTTATCTTGCTTTTCTAGGAATTTAGATGCCATGTCTTTGAAAGCTTGGGTCACCATCTCCTCCAGCTTCTTTAAAATGTATGTAAACTTCAATATTTTTTGTTCACATTCACTATAGATTTGTATAAATGGGTAGTGCAAGGCACTTCTAGTAATGCATTTCTTCCTATGAGCAAACAGAAACAGTCATCTGGCATCTGAATGATGGAATACCAGATGTAAAAGAGGTTTGACTATCCCAAGGTAAAAATAAAGAGAAACCCCAATTGGAATATGATTAAAGAATGACAGTGTGAGAAAGTGAATGTAGAATATCCCCAGAACCAAGTAGAGGAAGGAGAAGTATCTGAGACGGGGATATCTGTGGTTGGGAGGGGTATACATAGTTGGAGAATAGGAGCTCACCATCAGCAAGAGAGAACTCTAAGTTGCAGCATGCCAAAACAAAATACCCATGTTTATTTTTCACCAGAAAACCTGTTCCAGAATTGAGAGAGGAAACTCAATTGTGTGGGAAGGTAAAACGGACAAAATGAAGGGAGCAGGAATTATCCCTACAAAAGTGAAACAGAACACAGAGAGAGACCTAGACTGTTGGCGAGGAGAAGGGGGAAGGGCCTGGAGTTTAGTAGGAGGCAGAGACACATGAGAGGAGGAGCAATAATGGAAGGGAAAAGAAGAGCAATAACTTGCCAAAAAGTTTCTCCACTAGTGAGAATAGAAGGGATGGGGCAGATAAAGGAACAGAGTGGAGCCTGGGTCTATAAAAACAGGTTTCTATCATAGATGGAGTCTGACTACGGCGCCGGCTTCAGCGTTGGTGGCGCCCTGTGCCGCCATATTTTTTGGTGCCCCCATGACTTCCTTCTCACTTACCACACTCCAACGCACCCCTCATTTCTCCATAGCCCCTCTCTCACATGAATTTCATTTGCTTTTATAGCACTACTCAGGGCCGGCTTTAGGACGGTAAGACCGGTGCGGCCGCACTGGGCGCTGACCTGGAGGGGGGGCACTGACCTCGGGGGTGGGGGGCTTAGACTGTCGCATCAGGTTCTGAGTTAAACCAAAGTGTGATTGAACCTAAATTGCACATCATATGCATTTCTGGCTGTTTTGCGCCAAGTGCGCTTTTTGAGAAAAAGACCCCTGAGATATCTTCCTTTAAAACATAAACAGAATCACAACAATCCCTGCAAAGCAATTTTTTTATTTTAAAACCAGAAAGTCACCTCTTGTGTACTGACTGTTCTAAACTAACAGATAAAAAGAATGGATTCCTCTGTATTCCATTTTACCAAGTGAGGTCTAAATGTTCATGCTGACAAACTATTTCATTCAGTTCCACAGCAATTGCATTAAAGGAGGGAAGGTTAGGCCGTGTTAGATCGGGCGTTGGTATAAATATCATGCCCTCTGGGAGTCAAAGTGGAGAACTGACCATTATAAGAAATGGGGTAACCCAAAGTAATCAAGGACCTGGGTATTATATGGTACAAAAGACAATGGTCCTGAACCTATATTTCAAATGAATATCTCCTGATGAAGATCCGCCAGGCCGAGGAACCAAACGCCCTTTTGGCCACAAGTCGGATCGAAATGTTGACGCCCAATTAAACCTAACCTGGACCCCCTTTTCTGGTCTCTTCACGTGCCACCCTAGAATTGATTTCTAGTGAGAACTGATATAACAATCTTGTGTGAATATAATTGGGCCAGGTTACCTAAGGACGGTGATTTACAACCGGTCCCCCCTGTTTTTGCCTTGACATATTGAATTTTTTATATATTTCTGTTGAAGTATCTCTCTTCATCACTTCACTCTTGAGCACTCTGTTTCACTGCACGTCTCCCTCTGGAGCAACCTTTCTCAAACTGCTAATTGTATTATGTACTGTCTGGTTTTCACCAAAATTGCTTTAAATAAATATATGGTGATCCAGATTATGGTCGTTTGTTGCACTTTTTTTTATGTTGAGTACTCTACTCTATAATATGTTAAATCATAATCCTTGATTAATTCATTTGAAATATAGGTTCAGGACCATTGTCTTTTGTACCAAAGTGGAGAACTGGGCAAGCGTTAATACATGAAAACGTCTGAAAAGAGGCACAGGCATGGTCACAGCAACCATTGGTACAGAAGGGATGGTGACCAAGGTGAAATCTGTCAAAAATGAAATTCTCTGCTGGAATTAAGACATATGTGCTTAACTCCAATGGGGGTCGGCAGCAATCTGACAAATCCATTTTCACAAGACTCACGCTGCTCCCTGATAGAACGTTTTTTGGGTTGTTGCACTTTGCTGTTTTGATCCTCATTTCTTTACTGAATAAAGTATTACGACGGGAGTTTCAAGAGACTGGCCCGCTTCTCCCGTGTACGTCTGGGCTTTGGCAGCACTCATCTTAAATCCCAGCCTGGCTCAGTTTGGTTAACAAATTTACGGGGTTCGGGCAGTTTACCATGCCTAGCTAGTATAAGTAATGACAGACCTTCCTACATGAGAATGTTTTCACGAGCTATCATTTTACTTATTATGGTGAACAAACAATTATGAGGGGAATGTTGGAAACTTTGCGTTGCAATTTATCGAAGAAATATCCGGTTTGCGTTCCCTCACCTGCTTGTGATGGAGCAGGTAGTACAAAATGTTGTATACCCCCCATTCTGCATGTTTATATTAATCTGAATAATCAACTAATAGTAATCTTATTAATTTGTTTGCAGTAAAAGACTTACCAATTATATTAACAAAAGGATTACACGTGTGAATTGCACTTTGCATGGCTAAACTAATTGTAAACTAACATATGTACGCATACTAATAGTAGAAAATTAGAATATTGCATGCTATATGTTGCTTTTGTGATGTAATTGTAAATTGTGCTTCATTGAGTGAGTATAAACGCTTTGGATGTTTCTATTCTGCTAGATAATTACTTACACATAATAGTATTAGTGAGGGATTAACATTTTATTAGCCATTTCCATGTTTTAATTACGTTTTTGTGTTTGTTTTGCTTAAGTTGACCATTTCGGCCTAATTCAAAATGGCTGAACGAGACGTTGAACGTGACTGCTCCTGACAACACGAGGTTCTGGGTGAAGTGCGCATGCGTCACCGCCAGCAACAATGGCCTAGTCCTGACCCCAGGAGCTGATGTTCTAGTCAAGGACACTCTGGGAGCTTCGCCAACGACAATACAAAGGAATGTCTTAAAACCGGAACCCGCAAGTGCGATGACCTCATTTTGCGGACTATGTGAGAACTTTAACGGATGACGCCATGTCTACCAATCAGAATTTTCCAAAACCCCGATCTTGATACATTTTGACAATAATTTCATTATAATAGTAGGTAGGGAAATGAACTAAAAAACTCTTCTTCTTTGACGAACTCGATTTCCTGACGTTATGCTGACGGAGAGGACGATGACACTGCTGGACAGCTGTTATCCTGAATCTTTGAGAGACTGAATTGCGGCCTTACTTTTTATTAAATTTAAAGGTTTTTCCACGACTTGACTGACTTAGAGGACGACTATTAGCCAGATTAGGTAAATATGATGTTCTGCGGTTCTAATGATGATTTCTAACAAATTGCAATTTTCTTAGATAAATGATATTTGATTAATTGACAAATGTGTTGTGTCGATTATTTGAAGAAGAAAAACTAGGATAAAGAGTAAAGTATAGATAAATGATTGGGTTCACTAAACTACAAAACAACTAAATGATTCATCTCCTAATGAGGGGAATTTCACAAGGTTGGAGTCAACACATTTAGGGTTAGGTAAAGATATTCCTTTCATGTCAGCGTTTGGAAGCTTATTCCTCTAGGAAAGCAGATCAACGAAGAGTTAGTGTTGGTGTTATGGGCCCCACCAATGAATGTATTTGAGTGAATTTGCTATTGAGGTATTTGGTCTGCGACGAAGGGGGAATTCGATGTTCCACGCTGCAACAGTTTTTCTGGTAGCAGAGTTATGGTTTTTATTGTTTTAGTTTGGTGATTATAGCTTGTAAATTGCTTATTGATTATTGGTTATTGATATTAGTTTATGTACTAACACTCTGGTGCCGATTCCGATCCTGTAAAACCCGGGTACAAATGGTCGTACGGAGCGTTTTCTCCGTCCGACTCGTACCCGGGAAAAACACCTTACAAACTCGCAAGTACGATTCGCACAGAAATACCATTTCCGTACGAGTCGTAAAAAACACCGACCGGCAAAAAAATACATACAAATCTGATTCTGGACGGCGCATACGCGACGTCCGGACGGAGTCAGGCAGCATTTTACGGACCAGCAAGTACGATTCGTGCCGACGTCACTCCGCACGGAGCATTTTTTACGGGAGCCAAAAACTGCTGGGAAATTGAGGACGACGCGAACAAGGAGCACCGGTACGCGACGGACAGCGATGGACCCCAACCTACGCGTCATCCCGGCCCTCATAGCCTACGACCTCGTGTTCAGAAACTGCCGCAGACGCCGCAGAAGGTCAGAACAACCCCCAGGGGCAAAGGGAGGGGGTGCAAGGGGCAGGAAACATAACCCACACCCCACAAAATACTAATACATCCTGCACATTAATTACCTCCATGGTCTGGTCACTTCGGGGGGCCCCCCAGAGCGTGGGTACAGTCCGTACCACCATTGTAGTGGTGATGTAGGGGTACGCGTGTACGGCCCGTACCCACGCCCCAGAGCGTGGGTACGGGCCGTACCACGCGTACCCCTACGTCACCGCCACTATGGTGGTACGGCCCGCCCCCAGAGCATGGGTACGGGCCGTACCACGCGTACCCCTACGTCACCGCCACTATGGTGGTACGGCCCGTACCCACGCCCCCAGAGCATGGGTACGGGTCATACCATGCGTACCCCTACAGCCCCATTACATGATGGATACAAGGCGTACACACGCCACGGATGTAGGTGTAGGGCTTGGTGCAGCACATCAGCTGTAAATTGGGGGTGGTGTATGCCCAGGACAGCAGTGTACCACAGCAAGGGCGCAAGTTTGCAGAGGAATACCAGCAGTGGACAGGGACATGTGAGGGGTGGGTGCATATCACTCCCAGCAGTGGACAGACATATAGGGGTGGGTGCAGAGGACTCCCAGCAGTGGACAGAGACATGGGGGTGGGTGCAGAGGACTCGCAGCAGTGGACAGAGACATGGGGGTGGGTGCAGAGGAATACCACCGGTGGACAGGGACATGTGAGGGGTGGGTGCCCATCACTCCCAGCAGTGGACAGAGACATGGGGTGGGTGCAGAGGACTCCCAGCAGTGGACAGAGACATGGGGGTGGGTGCAGCTCCCAGCAGTGGACAGAGACATGGGGGTGGGTTGAAGGACTGGGTTTTCTTAAGACCCAGCGGTGCCAGGGGACAACACCTGAAACCTTCGTGGGTTACCTGTTCTGGCGTACAAGACACAGAGACACGGGACACTTCCAGTGACGTCAGAGATCAGCGTTTATTTACTGCAGGGATACAGAAGTCACAAGAAGTACACAGCGTGTAGGTTCTCGGAGACTGCTTCAAATTCATAGAAGTGGGTCGCTCCTTTTATACACGTTTTTGCCATAGCGCAGTATGGCGAACAAAGGTTACAACTCAGTTCCCACAATAAACTTCAAAAAGGGTCGCGTTCATGTTTCAGGAGGCCGGAACATAATTACAACAGTCTTGCCGGTTCCCAACTGTAAAAACATATCCCCTCCGCAATAAACACATTAAGAGGAAGGACGGAAAACAGGATGCGAGGAAAGGATGAGGATACACAACAGGTTAGAAAAGAATGCTAGAGGCAATAAAGGAAACTCGAGAGAGGGATCAAAGACCTCGTGTCTAATGTATGCATGACTGAAACAATAGACCGGAGCGGCAAGATGAGCCTCGAGCGGGGCCATCTGCCTTACTCGTGTCATTCCCCTCGTCATAAAAGTCACCTCAAAGAAACACGTGTCCTTCATACTATCTTGACAGTCCCAGGGTCACGAAACGGACAAAAGCCCGTTCGCTGGCTACTTGAGGGCAAGAAAACAAAATGGACGCTGTATCTAAAATGGAACCCGAGGGTTCGAATGAACGAACACAAAAATGAGACGAACCGTACAAGGCTGCATAGCGAAACTTCGCACACCCACTGTACTCGTCATTTGCGGTTCATAGATACCACACTCGTCCATATTCGTCACCACTCAAAAAGTGCCGTCCCGTCTCACACGGAACCTCAGACGCTCCTTTTGCCCTCATGTAGGCAAGCACTAGTCTAGATCAGAATCTATATCGATATTCATCAAATCGTTCAGATGCTGCTGAAACATCATTCTATCCATCAATGTCTCCTTGGTAACAGATGGCCGCCTTATACACGTCGCAGCACATTGGCCACATAAGGCAGGACCACACTGAACACAAAGACAACACGTGAACAGAAACGCTACAACAGCCCCTACAATCATCAGAATATTCCAACCCCAAGTTGACATCAGGCCCCAAAACCATCCTAGAAGCGTCCAATTACCTTCGTCCACGTGTATGGACTCGGAAATCTTATGCAACTGTGAGATGGCTTGATACACAGTCGGAGCATTGTCAGGGATGAAAATGCAACAACTCGAATGGATAATTTTACACACACCCCCTCGATCTGCAAGAACAACGTCTAGAACCATACGGTTCTGCAACGTCATGAGTCTATCCGCCTGTAGTTCCGCTGTTAGATTACCAAGGGCGTTTGCAGTAATATTAGCGGTCGATTCCACCACACGGGTCAACTGTCTTAGGTTCCTACTATTAACCATAGGTCCCCAAAACGGCAGGAAACCCTTAAAGAAGTCTCCTGCTTCTTGACCAGCAGTATCCTCTTTGCTGATTACGCCTCTCACGACTCTGGTTTTGTGATAGTCAGAAGCAACTGTGAAGGTCGGAGGTAAGAGATTCGCAATATAACAGGTACCCGAGAAGTCGCGGGGTAACCATGTATATGCGCGCTCATAACACACAAAATAGGTGCCCTTGGCGGTCAGAAAAACAGGGGAAGAGAGCATCGGTAGGACATACGTCTCAGTGCAAGCACTGTTCCCAAGTTGTGCTCTCGGATTTCGACCCAAACCTTGCAAACAGAAATTACCAAGGTGCGGTACAATCCATATAGGGGACGAGCTCTTCAACTATCTATCCCCCACTGACGTACCATACTCAGCCTCACTCAGATCCTTATAAGCCTGTACTTCTTCGTCTGGAATGAGTGATACATCGAAAATATCTCTGTCCAGATCTGCTATGGCTATCGCCAGAGGTTTGTGGTACGGACCAGGACCGGACTTGACAGATCGTGGCTCTCGACTAGAGTAAGAGTCTAGTGCACTGCGAAACATGGTTTGGAATGCTCGAGCTGAACCCTGGGAACTGTATGGAAGGACCAAGTACGGAATACCCCTATCCATGGTGTGTGGCATTAAACCACATACCCAACAATTTGTAGTATTCACCACTAACTGATGCTGATGTAGGAGTTGGACAAAAGAATTATTCCTGAATTCCGCACGTCTAACTTGTTCGTGTTGAGACAAAGGATGAAAAGAATGTGGGGAAACAGTAGTGCGGGAACTTAGGTTAGGAGGGGAGGTAGGCGAAACAGAAAGCAAGAATTTCGATACCCCAAAATACACTCCGCCCACCAATAACATAGATACAGTTAGGAATAACAAAAACACCTGAAACAGAAAACATTTTGTTCGCACGACCCTCCATAACTCTGATCTCTGTACCAACACCCTTTCTTCTTCCACCAGCTTAAAGAATGCCATCCTCTACAAACCGTCCGTGACGTTCTTGACGCACTTTGTTCTGAGCAGCGATTATCAATTCCCAGGAGTTCCCAGGAATCGACAAAAGTAACCAACCTAGCGTCAGAAACCTGCTAAACAGAAAGAAGTACTCGCACGGCCCTACGGTAACCCGGATGGAGAGGTTCAAATTTATTACAAGTCTCTTAGCAGTGGAAAACGCGAAAGACTTAAAAAGAAAGGATGTAATTGTTCATAACATTCGTAACGTCAAAACCACTATACTATCAATGTTTATTAGTCCTTGAAGTCCTTGAACGAAGAAAGTATCGACTTCTTCCAGGTTGAGTTTGTTCTACGAACAATTGTTCAGATGGCGCAGCAGTGTTCAATGAAGCAGATGACGAGTCGGACCTTGGGTTTTCTGCTACTGATGACTCCACTTGTGGATAGGGCAATGACGAATCCTCCACAAGTTGAGCGTCGCTGAACGGCACGAAACGCGAGGGAGTCTCAGTCTCTTCGGCCGGAATCCCAGTTCTCACCCAACCGTCAGTTGGTAAGGGGATCGGTACCTTCTTTGTATGACTGGCGTGGACCCAATTCTTCCGGCCCTCCAGTCGAACCGCTGTCCTCGTCGTCAACAAGACTAAGTGGGGTCCAACAAATCTTGGCTCCAAATTACGCTTCCGACCGAAATTTCGGGTGACTACCCAGTCACCTGGCCGGAGCTGATGTCCAGGACCCTCTGTCTGCGCCGGTAGAGCTTCAAAGACCTGTTGATGAATTAATCGTAGTTTAGTGGTCAAATCATACAAATAATCGATCAACATTGGATATTCAAGACTATCAAAAGCCCTAGGTCTCGGGACTCCCCAAATATTTGCAGGGCGACCGAACACAATCTCATATGGGCTGAGCCCTACTCGAGAGTGTACAGTTGCTCTGGTCGATAGGAGAGCCAGAGGCAAGGCATCAGGCCATGACAGACCAGTCGAAGCCTGGATCTTAGCGAGTTTCAGCTTCAGGGTACCATTGTACCCTTCAACCAAACCCGCTGCCTGAGGATGGTTGGCACTGTGGAATTTCTGCTTTATTCCAAGGCCCTTACACACACTCTGCATTACACTTCCCACAAACTCACTTCCATTATCCGACCACACAATCCGCGGCATTCCATACCTAGGGAAGTATTCCTTCAGCAAGATTTTCGCTGTGGACATGGCAGTATTATCCTTAAGAGGATAGGCCTCGATCCATCTGGAGAAGGCACAAACCACAACCAAAACATACTTCAGGTTATTGCATCTCTCCATATGGATGAAGTCTAACTGGATAACCTCAAAGGGACAGGTAGGAGGAGCGAAGTGACCAGGTGGAGTGGGGGTGCCTTTTCCAGGATTGTGCATCAAACACACCATACAATTCTTAACCACTCGTTCGGCACACTTAGCAATACCATCATTCCTCCACACAGGGGACAAGAACTTGCATATTCCTTTCGCACTGATATGTGATATCCCATGAGCCATCGTCACAACAGCTAACACGTATGCATCTGGAAGCATCCATCTCTGACATTCCGTCAGATCAACCCAACATCCATGCATATCCAATTTCCCTGCACTTTCTTTCCACTTGGTCTTTTCAGCTTCAGTAGCTCCATTCTGAATTTCTTTCACACTCTCGACAGTATTTTCACACATACCAGTCTCTTCCGGCCATCTCACTGAACTCGTAACATACATTCGAGTCGCAAGATTCTTAGCCGTTTCTTTAGCAATCTCATCCGCAAATGCATTACCACGACCAACATCATCCGTCACTTTCCGGTGCGCACTACATTTGACGATCGCCACTTGTTTAGGCAATGTAAGTGCATCCAAAAGATCATTCACTAGTTGTCCGTGTTGAATCTTCGTACCATGCGATGTCATAAATCCTCTCTCTCTCCACAATCTTCCAAAGTTGTGCGCAACAACAAACGCATACTGACTGTCGGTAAACACATTCACACGCTTTCCTTTCGACAGAACACACGCTCTCGTTAATGCAATTAATTCTGCCGCTTGTGCTGAATTCTGGTTCAATCTCGCAGTTTCCACAACCGTGCTCAATGTCACCACAGCATACGCAGTCGTCACATCACCATTCGGCAACTTAAAGCAGGAGCCATCCACATACAAAGTACCATCGGGATTTAACAAGGGAGTGTTTTTCAGGTCCACACGACCTTTTGTTTCTTCCTCAGTTCGTAAATAACAATCATGGGGCAGCACATTATCTGCTTCTATATTAATCGGCAACAATGTCGCCGGATTCAGTACATTACAGCGCTTAATCTGAATATGACTTGCCAAAAGGGTAAGCTCATACCCAGACAACCGTGCACTCGTTAGATGTTGAGTCTTTGTCCGATTCAAGAGCGTATCGACTGCATGCGGAACCATTACTATGAGCATATTGTCCATGACCAAACCTGCGGACTGCCGAATAGACGCCGCAGCTGCCGCCGTCGCCCTCAAGCAACTTGGCAACGCTCTAGCTACCGGGTCTAAGGTCGAGGAAAAATATGCACACGGACGCTGCTTATCACCAAATTGTTGCGTTAGGACACTCAACGCACAACCATCTCTCTCATGGACGTATAATGTGAAAGGCTTACTGTAATCAGGAGTACCTAACACAGGAGCCGAACACAGTGCATCACGTAGTTCAGAAAAACTTTTCTGACATTCCTCCGTCCAAGGCAAAGGAGTCGAAACGTCCTTGCACGTGAGAGCTACCAATGGTTTCGCTAACAGTGAAAAATTCGGGATCCACTGTCTGCAGTACGACGTGATCCCTAAAAAGGCACGCACATCTCTCTGAGTTGTCGGCACAGTCATTCGAGCAATTGCTGCAATTCTTTCAGGGGTCAACCTTCTTCCCGCCTTTGACAATAAGTGACCGAGGTAGGTTACTTCTTGACAACAATATTGTAGTTTGGAAGGTGACACTTTATGATGCAAGTCGCAAAGGTGCTGTAACAAAGACACTGTAGCGACTTTACAGAGCTGTTCAGTGTCAGCAGCAATTAACAGATCATCAACGTACTGAATCAAGGCCGCACCAGCCGGTAACACAAACGCATCAAGTTGACTTTTAAGAGCTTGGCTGTAGATTGATGGACTCTCACAGTAGCCCTGTGGAGCGCGTTTGAATCTGAAGCTACGCCCACCTAATGAGAAACCAAACAAATCTCTGCTTTCTACAGCAATCGGAATACTGAAGAACGCATTTTTCAGATCGATGACCGAGAACCATGATGCAGTGGCTGGAATCAGAGTCAGTAAAGCTGTAATGTCTGGTACCACAGGAAACTGTGGAACAACAACTTTGTTTACCTCTCGCAAATCGATAACTAAACGATACACGGGAGGCTTGGAGGGATCCGTTCGTTTCAGAATAGGCAACACGGGACTATTGCACACATTACCTCGTGTCTCCTCGATAACATCTTTGCCGATCAGATCGTAAATGATCGCTAACAGTGCCCGTTCGCCATCAAGGGAGATACGATACTGAGGTATACGTGGTAAACGCGCACCCACTTTTAGTTGGACAACATAAGGTGGTATATCCAACAGGCCCACATCATTGGGACCTGTTGCCCACAAGGAATCTGGAAGAGACCTCAATTCCGGGGGGAGTTTGTCGATCGACAAATACATAGGGGAAATCACGTTCTTACCCAACGTAAGCTCCACACCCGTAGGAGAACAGTACAGAGTCGCATGTAGCCTCTTCAACAGATCTAAGCCCAAAAGATTCTCACCACAACCAGTAGTCAAAATCAAAGGAGCTTCCAGCTCATGAGACCCAATTGTAAGGGGCAAAGGGCTGGAGACCGGATTGCTAACAGGGGCGCCAGAAAATCCAACGGAGATATTCGTTAAGCCAGACAAAGGCGCGCCAGGGAGTTTAGAATGCATGATGGAACTTTTCGCTGCACCAGTGTCCAACAGAAAAGGCTCAACAACGCCCAAAGTGGCTACTGCAACATAGGGCCCTTTCTGATCAACCGGAACTGATACTTCTCCCCTCCTTTGTCTACGGCTGTCCTAGTAGATACCATCCGCATCAACATCACACTCAACATAATGATCGTCCACATGATACTGTGCAGACCGATCAGACGATGATTCGCGTCGATCGAAACAATTCTGCGAATCCGAAAACGTCGAAAAACGTTCGGTCTGGTTCTGGGTAACTCCGCGACCTCTACCACGAGAAGTCTGTGGAGGACCACCACGTCCTCCCCGAGCCGACACACCATTAGCCCTATCACGTAAAACCGGACAATCGAACTTAAAATGACCTTCCCCACGACAATATGCGCACTGATTATATCTCAGCACAGTGCGGGGCGCAGGCGAAGCATTGCGCTGCTGTGGTTTAGAAAACTGTGGTTGCGATCTGTTGGGCTGCTGCGCATCACTAAAATTCGAACGCGGAGGATAAGCTTGCTGCAACAAGACCTTAGTTTTGAGATCCTTAGTTTTCTTTTCTGCACGCTCACTTTCCTCTTTTTCTCTATTCTCATAATATTGGGCCGTAGCCAATATTTGGGCAGTGGTAGAAACAGCCCACGCACTCTCAGAATTCTTCAACTTGCTGCTCAAGTCGGGCAACAAATTCGATACAAATTTGTCAACGAACAACCGTTGACCACCCTCAGAACCCATATCCTGACCACTATGATCAAGGAACGCCTCTTCGAACCTAGTAAAGAAGTCGGACACACTTTCATCCTTCTTTTGCCTGCATGCTGATAGTTTGTCCCAATTGACGCGCATCGCTGGCATAAGCGTCTTCATGAGGGTAATAATCCTCTGAGGCAAGGCCGCAATAACCTGTTCAGGTTTAGCCCCACCGACCTGCCGGGCATCCTCCGCTGTAAGGGCAGCCCAGTCACCGCCTAACTCGGCTACATGATTTTCATGACGGATTTTCGCCCAAACCGGCTGAGGCACCACATTACCGAACAACATATCGATATCGGCTAGGTTCATAACTGTAGCATCCACCAATTGGGACAGCTCCTTATAATAACCCGCAGGGTTCTTACGAGGATCGGGTAGGGATTGTTTCACTTGCAAAACTTCCGACCGCTTCCAAGGGAGGTGTATCCACACTCTCTGGAAGTGCGGTTGGACAGGAGGGACAGCAGCAGCATCGCCTGGCATCCATACTGGGGGAACTTCTCGCATTGGATACTGACCAGGTTGTGCCATCCATTCCGTGGTCGCGTCCTTAAACAGTGCGCGTGGTTGTACTGTACATCGAAAGGATAACAAACGTTCTAAAGCCTCGCGGACTTTATCACCTACAATGACACCCGTGGCAAACCGGAGCTGTAGCTCGGAAACCTCAGGTGGCATATCATCAGCCATATCATCATCCCACTCCTCTTTTAATGACTTACACAATTCTTCGAACACAAATCGTTGCGTGGGCGCATTGAACTGAGAAAATGTTTCGAACACCACACGTGGGGTGTATCTAACAGGGTTGCGAATCCATCTGCGCGCCGTTTTTACCAATGATTCACGTTCCCTATCATCAGGAAGCTGACTACGTCTTTGAGCAACATCCGAAAGAGTCGAGCCAAGTATCGGCCCAAAGAACGGAGAATAAAGAGAAGCAACAGCAGTCAAGAGACGGCTACGAACAGAAGGGGAGGAGGAAGAAGACGAAGGTGTAACAGCCATAGGGGCAGAAACAGTAGAGGTAGATGCAACAGCAGGAGTAGCGGGAACAACAGACTGAGGAGGGACTGGGAAAGGCGCAATAGGGAGAGAAACCGGACCAAGGGGATGTACGATCTGTGGCCCAAGGGGATTCGGGAGTACAGGAGGAACGGCGGGCTGACCAGCAGCCGCCAAAACAGCAGGTTGAGGAAGAGGGGGATTAACGAGACCCATAACATCAGGAGCATAAGGAGGTGGCGATTTCATCAGATAAGACAAAAGCGAATCTTCCACCGATTCTTCTCCTGTCTTATCGATCGTAGAAGGTAGCGTCGGGTAACATTTGTCCACCGACATATGGTGAAGCCGAGCACTAACTTCTTGCTCCTTCTCGTTTCTGTCTAACTGATACTGTTCTGCATTGCGCATCACCGTAATGACACCTTCTCGTTTATGTTTCTTGTTCTGTTTGATTTCTTTCTGCTTGGCCTCTTTCCGCCATAACCGGAAGGAATCAAACATGGCCGGCCTAGCTTTCTTTTTAAACAATTTCGCTTCCAAGTTATCTAAAATGGCAGTCTCAAAACTGCCATGAGGTGGCCAACTAAGGACACCATCCTTTTTAGTATAGCGAACCCAATATTCATTATATACGATAGGACCCACGCCATGGCGACTATAGAGCTCATAAAGCGGAGTTCCAACCGGAGGTATCGGGCAGGAATCCTCCAGCCGGGAATCCATGCTGCAACATTTGAGAAACCCAAACAAAGTACTACGGCCAGGCATCGTGCACACTAACCGAGTATACAAACTTCAAGGGCTATCGAATTACGATGTCCTCGCAAAAAATGCAAGACCCTCGGTTTTTGGCAATTGCAATCGTCAAATAAACCCAACAACTAAGAACCAACAACTAAGAACCAACAAATGCAATGGAACCATGCAACCAACAAAGCAACACTGGGAGCGACCCACAAATACTTAACTGAGAAAGAGCAATGGCGTCACCAGGAAGGCCCGTCTATCGTCTCGCCGTACAAAGGACTACGCCAGGCACCAAACAGGTCGACAGTCAGGGCATCGGTCCGTCGCAGCCGTCAGGAGGCGGGGATCTTCGCGGAAAGGACGTCGGGCCACTTATTTCGACAACTGGATCGATGAAGCGGGGTGCACCTTCCCTCGGAGATTTCACACGAAGTTCCTCACGATCGTCGGGCTTTGGACCGGTACCGTTGATGTCGCCCCACGTTGGGCGCCAACTGAAGGACTGGGTTTTCTTAAGACCCAGCGGTGCCAGGGGACAACACCTGAAACCTTCGTGGGTTACCTGTTCTGGCGTACAAGACACAGAGACACGGGACACTTCCAGTGACGTCAGAGATCAGCGTTTATTTACTGCAGGGATACAGAAGTCACAAGAAGTACACAGCGTGTAGGTTCTCGGAGACTGCTTCAAATTCATAGAAGTGGGTCGCTCCTTTTATACACGTTTTTGCCATAGCGCAGTATGGCGAACAAAGGTTACAACTCAGTTCCCACAATAAACTTCAAAAAGGGTCGCGTTCATGTTTCAGGAGGCCGGAACATAATTACAACAGTCTTGCCGGTTCCCAACTGTAAAAACATATCCCCTCCGCAATAAACACATTAAGAGGAAGGACGGAAAACAGGATGCGAGGAAAGGATGAGGATACACAACAGGTTAGAAAAGAATGCTAGAGGCAATAAAGGAAACTCGAGAGAGGGATCAAAGACCTCGTGTCTAATGTATGCGTGACTGAAACAATAGACCGGAGCGGCAAGATGAGCCTCGAGCGGGGCCATCTGCCTTACTCGTGTCATTCCCCTCGTCATAAAAGTCACCTCAAAGAAACACGTGTCCTTCATACTATCTTGACAGTCCCAGGGTCACGAAACGGACAAAAGCCCGTTCGCTGGCTACTTGAGGGCAAGAAAACAAAATGGACGCTGTATCTAAAATGGAACCCGAGGGTTCGAATGAACGAACACAAAAATGAGACGAACCGTACAAGGCTGCATAGCGAAACTTCGCACACCCACTGTACTCGTCATTTGCGGTTCATAGATACCACACTCGTCCATATTCGTCACCACTCAAAAAGTGCCGTCCCGTCTCACACGGAACCTCAGGGTGCAGAGGACTCCCAGCAGTGGACAGAGACATGGGGGTTGGTGCAGAGGACTCCCAGCAGTGGACAGAGACATGGGGGTGGGTGCAGAGGACTCCCAGCAGTGGACAGAGACATGGGGGTGGGTGCAGAGGACTCCCAGCAGTGGACAGAGACATGGGGGTGGGTGCAGAGGACTCCCAGCAGTGGACAGAGACATGGGGGGTGTACATCATTATCAGATGACCACAACTCCATGGGTGAATGTACGTATCCCTAACTTTGGACAATGATGATAGTGCCATAACAACACATCACTGACAGCAGTGTCCCACTCCCAGGAGGATGGATGTCTTTCCCCCACTGCATGACACACCACATGTCGGTGTGAGGACAAATAACACATGCATACCCACCCCTGGCAGATGCAGCACAATACACACACTGAGATCATG
This sequence comes from Triturus cristatus, assembly GCF_964204655.1. Lineage (NCBI taxonomy): Eukaryota > Metazoa > Chordata > Amphibia > Caudata > Salamandridae > Triturus > Triturus cristatus. The sequence goes on from NC_140585.1 coordinate 504,053,409, forward strand.
CCACAAGACTGTATAGTCATGTCACTGCCTAATAAACTAAGAGAGCCAAAGAGAACACACACTGTCACGCACATCCCAGGACTGATAGGAATGTTCAGGTGCTGGGCTAGCCACCAAGATGTTGTCTGTCATGGAAGGAATAGGGTGGAGTTCCCACAGATACAATGGCCACAATTGTGAGTCAGGTGTTCAAATACCCAGCAGAACAAGTACCATATGTGTACTAGGCTGGGATTACACACATGAATTGTGCGGAAAAGAGACAATTTATCCATGAAGGCATGGCAAAATACTCTATACACAAGTACAGTGAGTACCAAGGATGGCACAGACGATGCAGCCGGACACATTGCTGAGCAGGCATGGCCAGAGTTGAAGGGATCCATCATCAACAAAGGAAATGAAGACACAGGGCAACACAACAATTGTGCAACTCTCTGCAGGGGAGATGTCAGGTGCCACAGAGGAAGGAACACTCCTTCGGACAATGTCTCCAAACACAAAGAGCATACACGACAAAGAATCTTTGCAGAGACCTTGTGATGGCACGCAGATACCAGGTTCCACCCCCTGAGCAGCAGACTACAACATTTCCCTGAAACATAACACATGCCCACAACCCCAACTCCTGTAGCATCTGCATCAACATCAATACCTGAAATGCAAGACTTTTCAAACGAAAAAGAAAATGCTTTATTCTGCATGAACATATTAATGTGTAAATGAGACTATTCACAAAGGCCAATGGCCAGTCCATATCATCAGTCCTTGGGGGGGGACACATGGCCATGCGTCTCCCCTAACTTGCCTGCACATCACAAGACTGTGTCGTCGACTGGGGGGGGGGGCAACATGTGGGGAAGGACCAGGCACCGCAGGGACAGGAGGGGGAAGGGTAGGTGTGGTGGGTGCAGGGACGGACGACTCCACCACAGGGGGTGGGGCAGCGCCAAAGGTGGAGGCGAGCTTGGCGCTGCACACTTCTGCCAGTTCTTCAAGCGTCTCCCCTGCACCCGGAGAAACAACAGGCCCCAAGGAGGGGGGAGGGTCGGAGGGATGGGTTGCAGCGCTACTGGGGGAGGTGGGGGACGGGCTGGGGGACTTAACTCCCCTACCCGTGGAGTGCCTTGACCGTTTGCGTCCAGGTGAACTAGTGGGGCTGAGGCCCAGCCCAGCAAAGTAGGCCTCCTTCTCCGAATCTGGGGCAGGGGAGCCAAGGGGAGTGGCATCGGAGGGACTGGGGAGTGAGTCATGTGGACGAGGACTGTGCCTGCTTTCCCCTGAGTGTGCGTGTCAGGAGGTGTGCGCTTGCCCTTACGTGGTGGTGTGCTGCTTCTGTCTGGTGGGATGCGTGTGTGTGGATATCTTGGTGTGCTTGGGACAGGCATGGGTGTGGGGCTTGTGGATGGGGCAGGGGTAGGGGGGGGACGCAGCGCTGCAGGTGACTCGCTACTGCCGTCAGTGACGAGTCCAGGGACCTCAGCAACATCCGTTGGTCAGACATCGCTGATGACATGCCCTCCATGTACAACACCATCTGGGTCAGCAGTCTGGCGTGGCCATGGAGGACAGTCAGGATCGATGTCTGCCCAACTTGCACAGACTCGGCGGTGAGGGCAGCAGGTGGGACAGGGGCAGGGGGTGCGGTGCCTGGCACAAAGGAGACACGGTGTGGCCAAGCACGGACAGAAGAGACCCGAGCAAGTGGGAGGGCGGTGATGGGAATGGAGGGGGCGGCGAGAGATGTACTGCTGCTTTCAGCTGTGGGAGCAGCCTCCGCCCCCTCTGGGAGCTCAGCCTCGGACCCGTCTGCCTCGTAGTCAGTGTTGGTACTGGGCAGGTCCTCCGCCTCACTCCCCTCGCCCTCCGTGCCACTAGATTCCATCGACTCCTCAGCAGTGGTGGCACCACTGCTCGATCCCTCCTCCACGTCCGTGCCGGTGTCTCCCTCGGTGTCCTCCGATGATGCTGTGGGCAAGGTGAAGTGACAGGAAAAAATCAGTCACCTGTATACATCTGACACATGAGTCCAAACAAAATAGGCAACAGTGCATATCAGGAAAGGCATCAAGAGTAACATCTAGGATACTCCCCACATATGTAAGCCCTGCGCTCCCCAGTTGGTTGACCCACCATGCCACTTGGAAACAATGAAAATTAGGACACAACAGCAAATAACTTGAAATCACAAGATCATGAGAAGCTAGTGTCTGGGATCAGTTGAGCACAGCAAGACTATGAAGGCATGCCACCTCTTGTTCACTGTGAAACAAACAGTATTGTCGCAACCAAGGCCAAATACCACATGCCAATGCAGAAGGTGTCCCCACACTCAGAGACCTGTGAGTACTTTTGACACCCCAAAGAAATACATTGTGACTCCTGGAGAATCACAACCCTTAACACAATGGACATGTCTAGCATGTGTGAATGTGGCACTCTGTGAACACAACACACATGTGTCTGTATAGAAGAAGTCACACAAGGAGGTGCACACCAAACTACATGTACACAGTCATTGTCTGAGCTGCCAGACTCATTCAAATCAGCCACTGTTAGGCAGAAATGGCGTATCAGTAAGTACATATACATGGCACCAGGGTGGTCTGGATGACTTGACACTCATAAGTTGGTATCAGCAACAACCAAGGACTAACCCAAATGCTAGCACACTGTGGGAACATGTATATGTATGAACTCCAAACAAGTTTTGTTCAAACTGTGCCTTACTTTAAAATGTGCCAGCGTGTCCCTGGAAAGTATAAAGGTGGTGTCTTGTGCACTTCCTTGGGAGACATCTGTCATGCAGGCACATCATTGTCCTTCACAACCAAACAACAAGGTCAAGCATATGAAACATTGAGACATGTTGACAGGTGTAGTGAGTGCCAATGGACATTTTCTCTGAGTAACAACTTGAATAATGTCATTTGTCACATGGCTATCTGTCACCTGATCACACAGTTGGCTACACATATGACCTACTGACTGCCATCTGGAGTGGCACACATGTCCACACCCAGGACAATGCATAAGCTAATGGGCATGCAATTGTTTAGCAAAAAAGCCTAGCTGTACTGTGAGTTCCCCCTCATGGCAAGCCAGAATGTACCCACAGATGTCAGCACACAAAGTCACAACTGTGTAGCATCTGAACCACACACAGGTGGCAAAAATGTACAAGCAGGATACATGATTGTCAAAAGCAGACACAGGCAATGAAGCACGAACATTAAGCACTGGCCAACATCACGGGGGCACTGCACGATGACTTTCTATACTGCGAATCATCACACACAAGTCAGAACTGGCAATGAAACATCAGGGTTGAACATGTACGCCCCTCCCGCACACACACACCCATACCTGAGTCAATGTGACTGATACCGATCAAGAAGTGAAACCTCTTATTCAGGGTTACAATAACTGTGCTTGAAAACTAGCTTCATTAACACGACATCACCTTGTAGGGCTGCCAAAACATATTGGTCACAAACAAACATCAACAGATTGTTGTGAATAGCCACACAGGCACTGCCCAGTGTGAGTATGCACAAGCAAACTGGTGTATCCCTGTCCAGTGGGCAAATGTATCACACATGTGAAAACTACTACCTAGGCCAGGGAACAATGCCACAGAGGCAGAGCCATGATGAACCCACAGTGAATGTGCACAGTGTTGTATGACACACATGAGTAGGAGGGCAGGCTGTGTCAGGGGACTATAGTGTGCACACTGCTCCAACGTCCTGGAATGAGCTGACTGTTACAGGAGCAACCGTCCCGGCACTATGCATATATCCCACTCATGCACATCATGTCTGAGGCCACAACATTGGTAATCCATGCAGCAAGTCTGTTCATTTGAACCCTTACACTCCTATGTTGGGACTCAGCATAAGTGCCAACAATTATGCACCCACAAATGACTGAACAGGACAGGGCACAGGCAGACCACCCGGGGAACAACCTTTACAACGCAACTTTTAAAACGCACTACCTTTACAACGCATTTTTTACAACGCATAATCCATTACAACGCATGACATTACAACGCATGACACTACAACGCATTTTTAAAAACTACCTTTACAACGCATTCCATTACAACGCATACTACCATTACAACGCATACCATTACAACGCATAATATTACACTACACTATCCAACACTTACCCTACTGTTGCACCCCCTGGAGTTAGAATAGTAATTTTTACCCCTATACTATCCAACACTTACCCTACTGTTGCACCCCCTGGAGTTAGAATAGTAATTTTTACCCCTATAGTATCCAACACTTACCCTACTGTTGCACCCCCTGGAGTTAGAATAGTAATTTTTACCCCTATACTATCCAACACTTACCCTACTGTTGCACCCCCTGGAGTTAGAATAGTAATTTTTACCCCTATTCTATCCAACACTTACCCTACTGTTGCACCCCCTGGAGTTAGAATAGTAATTTTTACCCCTATGCTATCCAACACTTACCCTACTGTTGCACCCCCTGGAGTTAGAATAGTAATTTTTACCCCTATACTATCCAACACTTACCCTACTGTTGCACCCCCTGGAGTTAGAATAGTAATTTTTACCCCTATACTATCCAACACTTACCCTACTGTTGCACCCCCTGGAGTTAGAATAGTAATTTTTACCCCTATACTATCCAACACTTACCCTACTGTTGCACCCCCTGGAGTTAGAATAGTAATTTTTACCCCTATACTATCCAACACTTACCCTACTGATGCACCCCCTGGAGTTAAAATAGTAATTTTTACCCCTATACTATCCAACACTTACCGCACTGTTGCACCCCCTGGAGTTAGAATAGTAATTTTTACCCCTATACTATCCAACACTTACCCTACTGTTGCACCCCCTGGAGTTAGAATAGTAATTTTTACCCCTATACTATCCAACACTTACCCTACTGTTGCACCCCCTGGAGTTAGAAAAGTAACTTTTACCCCTATACTATCTAATACTTACCTTAAATGCAATTTAATATTATGCGTTGTAATGGTATGCGTTGTAAAGGTATTATGCGTTGTAATGGAAATGCGTTGTAAAGGTAGTTTTTAAAAATGCGTTGTAGTGTCATGCGTTGTAATGTCATGCGTTGTAATGGATTATGCGTTGTAAAAAATGCGTTGTAAGTGCATGCGTTGTAAAAGTGTGCGTTGTAACGTCATACATCCAGACCACCCCCACACATGATGCTGAAAGCAGTGTGCACCTTGATAAACTGGCAGCCTAGATGACCATGTGCAATAGTGATAACACACAGACCAGGTAACATATGTCAAGGAGGGGAAGGGAGGAAGAACAGCACAGGTTGACTTTGGGGTACAGGATATGCACTGCACATATATAGCCTGGCAGTGTATCCAGGCGACTGAGCAGCGCCAAAAGCTGGCGACACACAACAAACACACATGTACCTACCCCCTTCCTGCTGCTGTAACTCCTGTATCCGCCTATCCAGGTCAGGGAAGACCACCGCCAGGACACGCCGCATCTGGTGGGTCAGGCGGCGGCGCCCGCCATGCTTGCGAGGAGGTGAGTCCTTCAGCATGACCCGGGCGATCCTCCGGGTCCAGCACCGGATGTCCTGCCATCTCTTCCTCAGTTGTGGCAGGCGCCGACTGCGACCCTCCACCGATTGCACAGCCTTGACGGCATCCTTCCAGATCTTCCCCTTGTGGTAGGGGGATACCTGTGTGGATGACAAAGTGGGACAACATCACTACACCTGCACCATGTCACAGAGACACACATTTAAACATCTTAGATTTGTTGAACAGGGCATAGTATGCTGGCAAGTAATAGCACCTTAGTCATAGGGACTTTTTCCACTGGGGACGCACCAATGCACTACATGGCATAGTAAGTACACAGGTGGCATGAGGGGTGCGAAACAGTCCCTGATCATGGCACACACTGTGCATCCCAAGCAACACAAGGCTGATTTACAGCACCGCAAAGCAGTCACATGCCCCAGGCCACTGACGAAACCTCAGCAGAGTACACAGACACACACAGGCACACATCAATCACCTGCCATTGGCAACAGCGGATGCAAACCTCACTCTGCACATGTGCCACTTGCCAGGGGGGGTCACAGGTGTGGGGCTAGCTCAGCAAGTCAGACACACAGCATGGCTTACTTCACACATCAGATGGATTGAGCAGTTGCCTCCTCCATGCAGCTGTGGTGCAACACTCCACATAGACACTCACCCACATGACAAGAAACATTCACACACATCAATGTCCAGGGGGCGTACACATCATTTGGACACTCTCACCACTCTCACCACAGCTCCACTCAACTCTCACACACATCTCTGGGTGCAGTCACCTGTCACACCGGGGTGACCACTGAATCACCGCAGGACAATAGAACAAGAATGCCCAAGAGGATTAGGCTGGCGGAATGTGCCATGCACTATGCAGTGAATGTCTCAGTAAGCACAATGCAAGTGAGGAGTGCACACATGAACTACATCAAGCCCTGCATGAGAGACATGAGCCACCCCCCCCCCGGGACCCACTCCAACCAACATTGCATGTCTGTCACACCTGGCCACAATGCCAGAAGTGACAGACACAATAAAGGTGCACAGGCAAAGGTAGTGGAGACAGCACTCACCGGCTCCCCTGGTCGACCATACAGCATGGGGTACCGTGGGAGGATCACATCTAGAAGGGCCTCGTTCTCCTCCTGGCTGAAAGCTTGGGCCCTCTCCACAGTCCTTGACATGGTGCCAGAGGGAGACAATACAGCAGCAGTGGTATCGACTGACATGTTGTGCAGGCAAGTGCCCTCTCATGGGTTCTGCCTGCCTTATATCTGCCTTGCTGGCCTATTTCATTTACAGGAGTACAGAGTGATTGGTCAGACTCATTTGCATCCTACGTTTCCTCTAATCCCTTTAAACATACACCAGTGACAGCCTTTGCATCTTTCGATTTTGCAGCATCATGTCAAGTCAACAACCACTTTGCAACAATGTATAATGTGGCCAACTGCTTTTTCCAGACCACATGATGTAAAATGTTGAACTTGAAACTCGGTATTCATGACAACCAGCATGCATTTAGGCCCTAATACTTGTCCCTCATGTGTCCCCATTGTAATTCTTAAATCCCCACACAGGTACGGCACGTTTCACACGTACCCCTAGGGCACCATCACTACAGTGATACGGGCCGTACTCACGCGTGTACGGGCCGTACACGCGTGAGTACGTGCCTATCACTATAGTTGGGGGTACCGTAGGGCCTAGTGATACGGCACGTACTCGCGTGTACGGGCCGTACACGTGTGAGTACGTGCCTATCACTATAGTTGGGGGTACCGTAGGGCCTAGTGATACGGCACGTACTCACGCATGTACGGGCCGTACACGCGTGAGTACGTGCCTATCACTATAGTCGTGTTACTGTAGGTCCGAGTGATACGGCACGTACTCACGCGTGTACGGGCCGTACACGCATGAGTACGTGCCGTATCACTCGGACCTACAGTGTCCAGCGCGGCCGCCATCTTGGAGTTCCTCTTTCTATTTAATTCTGTCCATGAATTGTTCTTTGCCCATCGGTTCAGTCTTGGGCGGCAGAAAGACCCCAACGTTGCCCCCATTATCGCCTCTTTGTCCTCCGGAGGCCTGACAGTACCCCCCAACAAAGGAGGTCCTCTCATTCCTGGTTTGGTTGGGAATCTTTGATGAAATGATTTCACCAATCTAGGAGCATGAACATCTGATTCTAGTTCACAAGACCGCTCCTCAGGCCCATAGCCCCTCCAGTCTATCAAGTAGTATAGCTTTCCCTTTACCACTTTGGAATCCAGAATTTCTTTCACTTCATACTCTACCCCTGATTCTAACTGAATGGGTTTTGGTGTCAATTCACTGCGTAAGCCTGCTGATGCCTTTTTTAACAAAGAAACATGAAAAACAGGATGAATCTTCAACTTAGGAGGTAATTTTAACTGGTAGTTAACTGGTGAGGGTTTCTCTTCAATCAGATATGGTCCTATGAATCTGGGCTGAAATTTCCTGTTTCCTTTCAGTCTAAGGTTCTTTGTGCTTAACCAGACTCTATCTCCTTTTTCTAGGGAAGGACCCTCTTGTCTTTTTTTATCTGCATGTTGTTTGTATTTCTGTTTTGCCTGTTCTAAATTTTTTTTAGCAGTTTGATGGACCTGATCCAGATGGGACACCAAATCTTTTACTGCTGGAACTGAAATATCCGTTTGCCTAATAGTTGCATTTGGGTGTCTTCCATAATTTAAATAAAATGGGGAATAGCCTGTCGAGACATTTTTGGCGTTGTTATGTGCGAACTCTGCCGCCCATAACAACTCTGACCACTCTCCTTCTTGCTTCAGAAGGAACAACCTCAAATACTGCTCTAACTCCTGATTCAGTTTGCCCCTCTGTCTCTGGATGATAGCTAGTTGAATACTTGGCTTCCATTCCCAAACCACCCACAAAGGCCTTCCAAAAATGAGATACAAATTGTGTTCCCCTATCTGAAATAATGACTTTAGGGACCCCATGTATTTTTACAATTTGTGTACTAAAGTGGTGGGCTAACTGTTTGGCTGTAGGAATTCCCTTCAGGGCCATAAAGTGTGCCATCTTAGAAAATGCATCTACGAACACTAGAATAGTGTTATAACCGAAACTTGAAGGTAAATCCACTATTAAATCTAATGTAACCGTATGCCATGGATATGGTGGAGTGGGTAGAGGTTGCAACAACCCCTTGGGGGCCTGCCGTTCCGATTTTCCCTGTGCGCAGATCTCACAAGTTCTAACGTACTCCTCTATGTCTCTGGTCATATGTGGCCACCAATAATGTCTCTTGATTAACTCTTCTGTCTTTGTTTCTCCTTTGTGTCCTGCCAAAAGATTGTTGTGACATTCAGTCATCACCTGATTCCGTAACTCCTGAGTTGGCAAGTACAGAGCTTCCTTAAAATAAGGCAACTGTTGCTGAACTTTTCTTCCTTCGTCTTCCTCAACCCATTCCTGTATTTCCTCTGGGCTCATTTGTTTGAGGATCTGCTCCTTTAAATCAGAAGATATCGTAGCTCCAATAATTTTTTCACCCGGGATTATAGTTTGATCCTTGATTTGATTCTTCTGGTCATTTGTTCCCAATCTGGATAGAGCGTCAGCTTTCCCATTCTGGGCTCCTAGCCTGTAGGTAATCACGAAATCGTAGTCCGCGAAGTACAATGACCAACGGAGTTGTCTTGGTGTTAGTGTTCGGGCAGACTTCAAAAACTTCAAATTTCTGTGGTCGGTGAAGACTGTCACTTGATGCTGAGCCCCCATGAGATAGTGTCGCCACTCTTTAAACGCATCCTTGATCGCCAGTAACTCTTTCTCTGTTATGGTGTAATTTATCTCTGCAGATGTTAGTTTTCGTGATCTGTAGGCGACTGGATGTAATTGACCTGTTACCTTATGCCGTTGGGATAATACCCCTCCAACTGCCAGATCTGAAGCGTCCGTTTCCACGTAAAAAGGTTCAGTAGGGTCAGCGTGTAGGAGTATCAGTGCGGTAGTGAAGTCTTTTTTTAGGAGTTGAAAGGCCCTTTCTGTTTCTTCCGTCCATTCAAAACGCACTCCTTTTCTCAGTAGGCGCGTCAGGGGTAATATTTTTCGTGAAAATTCGCTTATAAATCTTCGATAGAAGTTCGCGAACCCGATGAAACTCTGGACTTCTTTAACACACTCTGGAGATTTCCAATCTACCACGGCCTTCACCTTCTGCTCGTCCATTTTCATTCCAGCCGGAGATAGAACAAAACCCAAAAATTCCACTTGGGAAACCCCGAATGCACACTTCTCCAATTTTACAAATAGTTTGTTTTCTCTAAGCTTCTGTAGCACTCCTCTTACTTGTTCTTGGTGTCGACTAGTGTCTGACGAGTAGATTAAAATATCGTCGATGTACACTATTGCACATTGATCAATATACTCACTAAGAACACCGTTGATGAAATGCTGGAAGGCAGCCGGGGCGTTGCACAGACCGTAAGGCATAACTTGATATTCAAACAGCCCAAATCGAGTCCTGAAGGCCGTCTTCCATTCATCCCCCTCGCGTATCCTCACAAGATGGTAGGCTCCTCTGAGATCTAGTTTTGTATAGATCCGCGCACCCTTCAACTGATCCAATAAAACAGAAATGAGTGGTAGTGGGTATCGGTTCTTTTTGGTGATCTTATTGATTGCACGATAGTCTATACAGGTTCTGAGATCTCCCTCCTGTTTCTTTGGCACAAAGAAAAGAGGCGAAGATACGGGTGACTGGGATGGACGGATGAATCCATTCGCCAGATATTTATCCAAGTATTCCTTCAAGTGATGATGTTCTTTTTCCGTCAAGGCGTATACCCGGCTGCAGGGGAGATTAGAACCTGGCTCCAAATCTATCTTACAATCATAAACCCGGTGGGGTGGCAATTGTTCTGCTTCTGTTTCGTTAAAAACGTCGGCAAAATCTTCATATTCCGATGGAATCTCCTGGGAGTCTATCGCACAGACAGTCATTTCCGTCATCTCTGCTGCGCACAAGGCCTGAGCTGGATTACACTCTCTGGTTCCCTCTCTTTTTTCAAAACAATTTTTTCGACAATATTCTGAATCCATCTCTATGGCTCTTGTGCTCCAGTTTATTGTTGGATTGTGTTCCGTGAGCCATGGAAGGCCCAGGATAAGTTGAAACTGTGGTGCGTCAATTAGATTGAATTGAATGGCTTCTTCGTGTCCATCACAGTAGATCAATTGTACCTGTTCGGTATGACTCACAATTGGTCCAGATGAGAGATTCGTCCCGTCTACTGACCGAACCGGTTCACTTTTGGGTTTCAAGATAGCTCGTAACCCCACCTTGGCAGCAAATTTTATATCACAAAAGTTTCCGGTGGCTCCGGAATCTATCATTACGGAAACTTCTGTCAACGTTTCTTGCCGGAACTTAAGTACCATGGATAAAATTAGATGTGGGGCTGACGACTGTAGAGTGTTAGCCACTTGATGTTCTTTTGGAGTTGACTTCTGATTAGCATCCACCGGTCCAACTCCCGCTACAGGTGGTGCTGCGAGTTTTCCTTCGGCTTAAAGGGGGTCTTCGGTTTTCTTGGACAACCCCAAACAAAATGCCCACTGGAGCCACAATACATACATAGATTTCCTGCCCTTCTTTTGTCTTTCTCTTCTTTGGTTAAGGGACCTCTTATCGTTCCAATTTGCATGGGTTCCGAATTCATTTGTCCCTCCACAGCCTTGTTCCCTTCTGGCCGGACCCGGTCAAATCTTGGAGCTATTGGCCTGAAGTCCTTCCTTTTTTCTCCTCTTCTCTCTCCTTGACGAAAGTCTATTTCCAAGACCAGGTCCACTAATTCTGAGATTCCTGTGGGCCTATTTGGTATTTGTGCCAACACATCTTTAAGTTTGTCTCTTAAGCCTCTATAGAAAACTGCAGCTCTTTTACTTTCTGGCCAGTCTGTTTCCACGACTAATTTATTGAATTGGGCCAGATAAGCTACTAGATCTCGATTTCCCTGTCTCAGGTCCAATAATTCATTGTCTACTGCTTGAGATATTCTTCGTCTGTCGAAAATTTGAAGAAATTCTTGCTTGAAGTTTTCATAGTTTTGTAACAGAGGATCATCCCGGGAGACCAGAGGCATTGACCAGGAGGCTGCATCTCCACTCAAGTACGATAAAACAAAGGCCACCCTAGACTGCGCATCAGGGAAAATGGACGGGCGGCACATGAAATGCAAAGAGCACTGCGTGATGAATAGCTGTGCCTTTTGTGGGTCCCCACTAAAACGCTCAGGAGGAGCCAACGGTATGACTGGAGACAATGAATGGATTACTTGTGTAGTTATTCTATTTGGGTCTTCAGTAGATGGACCTGACGCGTCCCTCCCTGAGCCGAATGGTTGCTTGACTCGTTGAACTAACTCTGCAGTCTCTTTTCTCGAGTTCATCACCTCCTGCCTCAAGTTTTGGTTTTCCTCCCTTACTGCCACTAACTCCTTTTGAATGGTCTCTAACACTACCCCCAAAGTCTGTAAGTTTATTCCTTCTGCCATCTCTGTCCGGGTGCAAGTATACCACTTGGGCACTTCACTCTGTCAGGGTCAAGAAAACGTTGGCCTGAAGTGCTTGCACAGGAACAGAGATGCTAGTTCCCAACTCCCGCTACAAGGCAACCAGAGTTCCAGTAATATTCACCTGGACTCCGCACTACCCTGCAGGGGGAAGGGGGAAGTGGATAAAATAATAAACCAAGAAGAGACTGGTCCTGAAACTCCGGCTCTTCACTATTCTTCTCCGCTTCTTCTTAGCGTTGTTGTCAGCTCTTGTTAGTGAGAACCTTAAACAAGAAGACCACACAATGACTTTCTTGCTCCCTTCTGCTTCTAAACTCTCTCTCTCTCTCTTCGTGTTTTCACCTACCCTGGGTTTCAGGCTCTGTGCCCCTCTTCTGTATGTCTGTCTTGTTGTGTGGTGTAATTTCTTTCCATTCTTTTTCTGCGAGTCTGGATGCTTCCTTCCCACTCTTTTCTCTACAAAACAACCTTCTATTAATTCTTTCTCATTATCTTTTTCTCTTTTTAAATATTATTTTAACTAGAAATTTATTATTTTGGGCTTACTTCTAGAGTGGTCATTTCTAGCTGTCCTCTTCTTCCATGTATTCTTCTTGTAGTGTCATTCTTTACTCTATGCTGTTCTTGCGCTAAACTTGTATATCTCTTGCTTTTCCTTCTCTCTAGTTTCCTAGTTCAGGAGAACTGAGGTGAGTATATTTATTATATTGTTTATTTCTACTCTCTATATTAACACGTCTGTTTATTTCCTCAGGGCGTCTTACTGATGACTTGGATAATCAGGTACGTCGTCTATGCATTCTCTTCTGTCATATACTTTTACATTCTGTCTCCCATGCCCCTCAAAAGTACTTAGCTTCGGTCTTCTTGTTCTGTCACAGGATGGCGCCAAAGACCTCCGACTATCTGCTCGAGGACCCCGAAGAAGCTTCGGAAAATCTCACGAAGGTAGGAGTGAATTCTTCGTCTTTTCTGTCTCTGTGAAACTTCGGAATTCTCTTCCGTAATTCTCTCGGAATCGTGTAGGGTTCTGACTTTGGAAAACTATTTAGTTGCTCTGACGCTACGAACTAACTCTTCTGGTGCTCTCTCTATTTTTACTCAGGAACTCTAACTTCGAACTGCTCTCTCTCTGAATTACCTCAGTGAAGTGCGCATTCCTCTTGGAGCGCGCGCCTCACCTAACCTCGGAACACCTGTGGGGAGAAAGACTAGACTGCCGCTATGCTTCCAGCGCGGCCGCCATCTTAGAGTTCCTCTTTCTATTTAATTATGTCCATGAATTGTTCTTTGCCCATCGGTTCAGTCTTGGGCGGCAGAAAGACCCCAACGTTGCCCCCATAATCGCCTCTTTGTCCTCCGGAGGCCTGACATACTGTAACACAACTATAGTGATAGGCACGTACTCACGCGTGTACGGGCCATACACGCGTGAGTACGTGCCTATCACTATAGTTGGGGGTACCATAGGGCCTAGTGATGCGGCACGTACTCACGTGTGTACGGGCCATACACGCGTGAGTACGTGCCTATCACTATAGTTGGGGGTACCGTAGGGCCTAGTGATACGGCACGTACTCACGCGTGTACAGGCCGTACACGCGTGAGTACGTGCCTATCACTATAGTTGGGGGTACCGTAGGGCCTAGTGATACGGCACGTACTCACGCGTGTACGGGCCGTACACGCGTGAGTACGTACCGTATCACTCGGACCTACAGTAACACAACTATAGTGATAGGCACGTACTCACGCGTGTACGGCAGGTACTCACGCGTGAGTACGGGCCCTACACACACCCTCAGAGTGTGTGTACTGCGTTTCACAGCTTACACTGGTGATAGGAGGCGCACACGAAAGGAATGGAGGTGTCAGACTCGCACAAGGCTGTACATCAAGTCATTGTCAGTGCAGTCCTTCATCTGCAGGGCCTAGGTGTGTCAGGCAGTGATGTGACACATGTCTCCTCATGTTGTGGCACAATAGATGTGTGATGAGCTGTTTACACATGTCATGTGTGATGGGGCACTACGTGGCACACTTCCCCATCACACTTTGCACATGTGTGCATGTACGACACACGTGTCAAGCACTGCATCACTGGTGTGGCAAAGTCAGCAACACCCGCAACTGTCCCCTGATGCCAGGTACATGGATAATTACACCTGACATGTGACTCCCAGCGTGCCACGATGTGACTATGTCATGTGTGTGTCATGTCTTCCCCTTTGAGCTTTCCGTTGGTGTTCCGTCAACTCAATCTGCTATTGCAGCATCCAACATGTGTCTGTGTGCATATGTGCATGACACACATATACGCACACCATGCCACATGTGGACTCACACGTTACATGTGTCATGATGGTTCGAAGATGACTTCCTGACATGAGGCAATATCTGCGTTCTCTCAATGTCTGTGTCATCAGTTTTTGACATGGACCCCTTCATGGAAATGTGTGTTATCTGTCCTTTTCCAGATGACATGTGACCTGTGCATCTAGACTCCCGCCAGCTGTCTGTATGAGATGAATTCCTTCAAATGCTGATATGTGGATGTCTGTCACTCATGTAATGTGTCTGGCTTGTCACTTACACTGGCCCACAGCTATTTTAATGGCATGTCACGTCAACATTGCCATGCAACTATTGTGGCTGGCTCTTCGTAGGAGTATCACCTGGCTGGCCCACGTGTCCTGAATGTATTGCACGGCACAGACTCTGTATTAAGCAGATGTGTATTAGCTGTTGAACATGTGCTCACCTCAGTGACATTGGTGTGGTAATGTACTCACTCTTCGTTATTCCTTCCAAATCTCTGCAGGGCACCGCCTCTCCCCAGACGAATGCCAGACCTGGATGCCATGCGTGAACATGACTGCATATGCAGATACCGCTTCTCGCAAGAGTTGATAGAGGACTTGACCCGCCGGCTTGCACCACACCTCCAACCACAACACAGGTATCCTACAGCTCTGACCCCCAAGATGAAGGTGATGGCAGCCCTACATTTTTTTGCCACCGGCACGTTTCAATTGACCATAGCTGATGTCGGTGGCATGTCCCAGACAATGTAGCTGTGTCCTGCATGATGTTATAGAAGCCATGTTGGTGCACCTGGATGAATTCATCCATTTTCCCACTCATGAGCAGGTGACAGGTGTCAAGGGTGAGTTCTATGCCTTGGGAGGGATGCCTCATGTAATTGGGGCCATGATGGGACACATGTGGCTTTGGTACCACCACAGGCACAGGAGGTAGCCTATAGAAACAGAAAACATTACCACTCTATTAATGCCCTTGTGGTGTGTCTTGCTAACATGCTGATTTCCCATGTCTGTGCACGTTTTCCAGGGTCCGCACATGATGCATACATCATGAGGCGTAGCAGGGTGCCAGAAATGATGCTGCAGCTGCACGCGGAATGAGCATGTCTTGTTGGTGGGTATACTCTGTTAGTCCTGTGTTCAGCGCTATCTTTGTATCTTACGGCATCTCCTGACCCACTTCTTCACATAATGTTTCCATGTAGGGGACTCTGGCTATCCCAACATGCCATGGCTGATGACGCCTCTCCGCAACCTCAGAACAGCTGCAGAACACCGGTACAACGACACCCATGGGCAGATGAGGCGCGTGATTGAGAGGACGTTTGGACTCCTGAAGAGCAGATTCCGGTGCATCCACAAGACCGGCGGCGCCCTCCCATATACCTCGGTGAAGGTCTGCAAAATCTTCATTGTGTGCTGCATGCTGCACAACATGGCAGTGGAGAAGGCCGTGCCACTCATCCTTGATCCGGATGAGCAGGATCATCCACCCGTGGAGGATGAAGGGCTCGGGCACGGGGCAAGTGAGGATGAGGATGAGGACATCCGGAGTCAGCTTATCCGCAACTTCTTCTCATGATGGTGAGTCCCTGTGTCTGAGTGTGCACGCTTTGAGCCTTGTGTGGCATGTGTTGCAATGTGTGTGTCGAGCTGACTGTGTGCTAAGTGACTCGGAGGTGTGTTCTGATGTGTCATTCAAGTGATGATGTCATTCCACACATATTAGCTGGGACACTAAATTTATTAAGGGCATGGTGACAACATCATTTCTGTAGAGTACATGTACATGTCTGAGGATTACTAGCTCTTCGCTGACTTGTTGTGTGTCTGTCCTCCCCAGGTTCTTGCGGCTGTCGTCTGCTCATGTCATCATTGCCCTCCTGCTATTCCTCATGATTATTGCAACGTGTGCTGGATCAGAGTTACATGCACAGACATGGTGAAAAGTCATTTGGGGTAAGGAGTGCAGCAAGGCATTTTGTGGGTGGTACGTGTTTGTGATATGTGTGAACTGCTCCTGTGCATGTTGTGTTACCATGTATACATGTCGACTCACCATGGGCCACATGACGTGTTGCATGGCTCCCATGAATTGATAGTCACCCTTCCTGACAGTCATCTGTAATGGTTTGCGGATTCTGATGAAGGCATCAATGTGTGTATAACGTCCCTCAGGAACATACGGGATGCTAATGGTGGACATAGTGTGGGACATCCCCATATGAGGCTCAATGGGGAATTGTAGACTCTCCGTGTGCAGCAAGGGGTGTTAGGCTCAACCCCTTCACTTGTGTGCCAGCTCAGTAGGATTTACACATCTGTGTGTTGAAGGGGGTGTCCAGTGTAGGTCACACGTGGTCAGCCAAATGACCTGTGAGTCTGTTCCAATTGATGCATTTCCCTTAGTGTGAGGCTGAGTAATAAAGGTGTTCGTCACACTCCAAGGTGCCTCATCTCTGTCAATGCAGGTCTCTTGCCACTTTGCATGCGGCATATCTGGCATAGTTGTGGAAGATTATGCATAGGACTCCATGTGTAGTTTAGCAACATGCATTCAGTTGCTCATGGATTAGGCTCCCTATTGGGCATGAAGTACATGGTCGTGTATGTTTTTTGGCATGTTGGTCCACACAATGGGCCATCAACAGCTGCTGAGGGTGTGTCTCCTGTGAGCAGGTCGGCCTTCAGTTTCCTGATCCGGTGTCATGCTTCTTTGGTGATTGTGCATGCATTGTCTCTGGGAGTGCCATGTGACACTGGACACTCCTTACTTTACACACGCGCCTGTTGCAGTTGTCCTTCTGACATCCTAGTCTATGTGTGCAAATTCTGTCATTTTGCAAGGAGATGCCGCCTGCTGCTGCGGCCCCTGCAGCAAGGGCCCACAGAGTATCCAGATTTGGCAACACACACGCCTCCAAGATGCTCCTCACTTCCTCCCTCCACCCATTCATTTGGCTGTCCTCAGCTTGTCTATGCCACTGTTGCCGCCATGCGGTGCCAAAGGCTGGACCATCAGACATTCAAGGTGCACATTGCACCACCATCCTGTCCTTGCATAACCCACATCACACTACAGTCTGAAGTATCAGCCACACTCCGAGCTATGTCCATCCGCACATCTAACGCCTGCTGTCAGACATACCCAGGGCACACACACAACACCTAAGCATGCTGAGTGTGCAACTCCAACTGCCTACACTGCGCTGCCCCGCCTTCCAGGCCCTGTCACACCAACCAGGTCACGTCCCTAATACTCCCCACAGGCTCTGTAGCCCAGCAAGGGCATGGGAGTGGGACTCAAGGCTTCAGCATGTAGTATGGTGTCATCGTCTGGGACATGGCACAGGTATCATCTCTCAGCATGTCAATCTACAGAGTGTCCAGGACCCCCCTCTCCACCATCACATGCGCACAGCACCTCATCTATAGCTTGTATGCCATTGACAGCCAGGTGCTCCTCACCCTCAACAAAGACACAGACATTGGCAGTTCCATCATTAAAGTATGCATGAGATCCATTGATGAATGGCTGAACACGAGCCACCTGAGGCTGGACTTGTACAGGACTGAGGTGATCATCTGAGGATTGTCCCCTTCCAGCAGGGAGGAAGTGCCTGTGTCCCACCCGCAAGAGCCCTGCACAAGCACCCAGTGGCCACACACACAAGATGGTGTGCATCATGTTTGGCTCGCTCACATATGCCATGCTAGTCCACACCATCTGTACCTCATGCTGCAACGCCCTCTGCATTATGCACATGATCCACAGATAGATCCACTCCAAGAAAAGACAGACCATCCCCCAGGTCCATTACAACATCCGTGTCAAATACTGCCCTGCCCTCTACGGAGCAAGTACATCCAAACTCCCAGGAAACTGGTCCACTTCCAGGGTGCATCTGCACACCTCAGATTCAACACCCTGCGCCCCAGCCACCGAACCGTCCACCATAGATAACTGCAATGGATCACTGTCTGCTGCAGGATGACCCCCACACTCCCCACCCTCACTCAGGAGGCAGTCCACAACCCCGACCCCAACCAACCTTGTACGTCTGTCATCCTAGATCCCGTTTGGCCATCTCCGTGCATCCAACCTTGCCCTGGCCACCGTTCTTCACATCCACCGTACTCCAGCATACAGGACATTGTTCTCCCACCTGGCCACACATACCTGGGACTCCCTCCCCGGGAACCTCCACATGAGCCATGACCTCTACGCCTTGATGATAATCTCCCAAATAGGTCTCTCCGCACAGTTTAGCAAGCACCCCCTCAGCAGCCAGAGGCCATCACAGGTGAGTGTTGTGCTCCATGCCTACATTGAATGATACCTTGTGACCCATGTGTGTCCTGTACCAGACTCTGATCCCAGGGTATAGATGGCTGGAGTTAGTTCAACACTCAGGCATAGTTTGACATTTCCACACACATATGTCGTTGAATAATGCAAAATGACAGGAACGTCTCATGTCCAAAGTGATATATTTATTTGCGGTGGGGTAAGTGGTTTGGTAGATGCAATTAGGTGCTCTACC
The DNA here is from genome assembly GCF_964204655.1 of Triturus cristatus. Taxonomy (NCBI): domain Eukaryota; kingdom Metazoa; phylum Chordata; class Amphibia; order Caudata; family Salamandridae; genus Triturus; species Triturus cristatus. The sequence goes on from NC_140585.1 coordinate 504,072,432, forward strand.
GGGGGAATAGAATCCAAAGTTCACAGGGGGAGATGGTATCCTTGGCATTGGAAGTCATCAGAGTCCAGGGCACAGTGTTGGTCATCATTGGTCAGACTGTGACCAGCAAGTCCATGTGGCAGAGAATGTCATTGGATGAGGTGCTGCTGTTGCGACAGAGGGCCAGGTGCCAGGCCAGGTGACCTGGGAGATGTGGATGGTCCGCTGACTCTCACGGTCTTTTCCGTGGACGACCCACCTTCCTCCGGGGACCCTCAGATGCAGGCCTTGACGATGCTGGGGACGCTCCATCAGACGAATCCTCCTCCTCCTCCTCCCTCCCTGTGTCTGGTGCTGGTCTACACCTGGTGGCACAGGGAGGGTTGAACAAAATATGCAACAAAGAGGGACCCTGAAACAGTGAATGGGAGGGGAAGGTAGTCAGGGAAGAGTCAATACAAAAAACAGGAACCCATTCCCCCCACTGACACAATATATATAGGCAGTATGTCCATAAATCAATTAAACTGTGTCCACAGACCCAAAAGAGAAAGAGATTATTTTTTTGAATTATTTTTCACATTTCAATTTATTTTTCTAAAATGATGCTGTACATACTACCAAGACAGTAAGGCGCTTTACTGTCTTGGTTATGTTGTATCTTTCCTATTATTGATGTTTTGAAGTGATTGAATCAACTTTAAATATTGTTGGGTTGTTTAACGGCAATTAGGTTTACACACATGATGATATCACTTTTTATACCTAGTATGTCAAAGCCTATTTTATAATGTTTTTTGATGTTTATGTGCTAAATGAATACCAGCAGCTATCTTGCTACCACATTGATGGTAGTATGTACAGCATCATTTTAGAAAAATAAATTGAAATGTGAAAAATAATTCAAAAAAATAATCTCTTTCTCTTTTGGGTCTGTGGACACAGTTTAATTGATTTATGGACATACTGCCTATATATATTGTGTCAGTGGGGGGAATGGGTTCCTGTTTTTAGTATTGGCACAGGGAGGGTTGCCCATGCTTTGGGCGATCTGACGGAGTGATTGGCTCATGTCCCTGTGCACCGCCAGGAGCTCAGCCAGTCTTGCCTCCATCCGTCCTTGGTGTTGTTGATGACTGGCATGATGCTCGACCTGCAGGTTCTTAATCTCATCGAGGGTCCCCTGCATCTCGGAGAGTCTGGACACGACCTGGTTGATGCCTCTGGTGTCACGCCGGTATGAGTCCAGGATGTTGCGTATGTGTGACATACCGGTGTCCTGAGCTGGCTGGTCAGGTTCGCGCCTCCGCCTGCCTCCACTCCCACCACCCCTGCCCACTTGAGCCTGGCCTGCCCTTGTGGGCACATCGGGTCTACGGGACCCCTGAGGGATGGCATTTGCAGGGTTGCCTGCCACTTCCTGGGTGCCCGGAGAACCTTGTCCCTCCTGGTCAGACTGGCTCTGTTGTTCAGTGCGTGCAGGGCTCCTGGGTGTGTCCTGGGATGTGGCAGGAATGGGGGTGGTGGTTGGCACAGATGTACCTGACACAGGTGCTGCAGGGGCTTGGGCACCAGAGGGTCCAGGTTGGTCGGGGTCATCCACGGAGTGGTGAGAGTTGTCGCTGCCGGTGGGATCATCTTCACGCGGAGCCTGGGACTGTGATTCTTCCCCCTCAGTGTTGGGGGGAGATCGTCGACGTTGCCCTGTGTGTGAGAGAGAGACAATGTTAATGGTGTTTCATGCGACATCTATGTTTCATACATATTCAAGTTTACACAGATCCTCCAGGTAGTTAGATGTGCCTAGCATTCCTCTCAATGTCCACTTGGGGATGGGTATGTTGCGGGGGACAGATTGGGATGTTCTCCTGAGTGTTTGACCTGTAGATTGTTGGCTCTGATGCTTATTTGGCTCTGGATTGGTCTTGTTGTGTCACATGTCCATTGTGGGAGTGTGTAAATCCGTTGCCTGCCCCGGGGGTGTGTGCTTGTGTTAGGGGGGGGGTTGTGACCGGGCTTGCTGTTGTGTGTAGTGTGAGTTGTCATTGGGTCTCCCAGGTGATGTGTCTGTCCCCTCATGGTGCATGCTGGCATGACAGTGAGTGTGAGTTCCTGTGCTAGATACCTGTGCTTGTGGAGTTGGTGTTTGAGTGTACAGTGGTCCCAGGAAGGCCTTGTGCTGCATACAAGTGTCAGCTACCTTGTCAGTACTTTGCCAGTCCCTGTGCATTGTGCATGGGTATGTACCTATGCCATATGGGCTGAGGGCATTGGTGTCTGCGTCTCATTTTCACAATGTGTTGTGTGGGGCCCACCCTCCCAGCCTCCCAGACATCAAATCTTGTGTTTGTGGTTGTTGTAGCCTTGGACATGGCCTTGCCTTGATTTGTGAAGGGTGCATGGAGACGTTAGTGGCATGAGCGTGGTTTTTGAGTGTGGTTGTGTGCGGTGAGTGCTTGGGGGAAGTTGCGTGCATTTGGTGTATATGTGGTGTGGACCCCATTGCCCCCATGTTACGTAAGTTGTTTGTGTACTCACCAGGCTCTGCGACTCCTTCGACTCCGTGTACTCCCACCGGTGGTAGCAGGGCCATCACCTTCTCCTCCCAGGGATGGTAGTGTACGGGTCTGCGGGGCGGCCCACCTCCAGTGATGTTACTCTGGGCATACTCTTCGTTCATTTTCCTCTTGACCGCCCTGCGCAGATCGTACCACCTGGCTTGGTATTCATGCCTGGTCCTTCGGATGGGCGCAACACCATTCACCTTATCGACAATCCTCTGCCACATGGCAGATTTTTCAGCTATGCTGGTCTGTCTGACCAATGTTCCAAACAGCTGTGGCTCGACTCTGATGACTTCGTTGACAAGGAGGTCCAGCTCCGCCGTTGTGAACTTTGGATTCTTGTCTGTGGGCATGGTGTGGGGTGTGGGTGTGGGTGTGGGTGTGGATGGTTGTGGGTGTATGGGTGTGAATGTGACGGTGTGTGTGTGAATGTGAAGAGGGGGATGTTTGTGGAGGAGGTTGTGTGAAGGTGTGTGAGTGAAGGTGTAGTGGAGGTATGAGTAATGTGGAGTTGTTTCTCAGTGGGGTCTGGCAGCAGTGGGTCTGTTGCAAAGGCTCATGGGTTATGTGTGTGGGCCCTTTTTATTGGTCCATTTTTGGGTGTGGCTGTGTTTGAATTTTGGTGGGTGTGTTATAAGAGGTGGTTGTGATTTGGGGCCTCTGTTTGCCTGTTTGGATGTGCCAGGTCAGTCATTGAGATGTATTTTGTCATGTAGACGTGTTTTGTGGTGTTGTGCGATTTAACGGTGTCCTGGTTCTGTAAGAGTCTTTTTCGCGTAGGTACGATCCGTACATACGCGATGCTGGGTGAGGGTGCTGGGGTACGGTGTTGGAGTGCGGCGCGTACATGCGGTGGGGGTACGGTGCGTACACGTGCGGCCCTGGGGTACGGCGCGTACATGCGGAGGTACGGCGCGTACATGGGGGGTAAGGCGCGTACATGGGGGAGGGCGCGTACATGGGGGGAGGGAGCGTACATGCGGTGGGGGTACGGTGCGTACAGGTGTGGCCCTGGGGTACGGCGTGTACATGCAGAGGTACGGCGCGTACTTGGGGGGGTAAGGCGTGTACATGCGGTAGGGGTACGGTGCGTACACGTGCGGCCCTGGGGTACGGCGCGTACATGCGGAGGTATGGCGCGTACATGCGGGGGTGATGCGCGTACAGGGGGGGAAGGCGCGTACATGGGGGGTACGGCGCGTACAGGTGCAGGGCTGGGGTACAGTGCGGACAGGGGGGTAAGGCACGTACATGGGGGGTACGGCACATACACGGGGGGTACGGCGCATACAGTTGCGGGGCTGGGGTACAGTGCGGACAGGGTGGTGTACGGTGCTGACATATTTGGGGGTGGGGGGGCTGTACGGCTCGTACACGGGCATAAGTTTACCCGGGTACATGTGTGCTACTGCGTTAGCTCCGTACGGGCCATTTTACGTGCTATTGTGTATTCGGACGGACGGTCGGGATCGTACCTGCGTGCTCGGACTTGTGTTTTACGATTTGCACGTAAAAATGTCCGGCTCACTCTCGTACACTTTTCCCGACGATATTCGGACGTAAAAACTTTCCGACGCACTCTCGTAGACTTTTCCCGACGCTATTCGTAGTTATTTTTCACGGACGAATCGTACTTGGCAGTTTGTACGGTACTTGTAGGACTCGTCCGTAAAAAAATACGGCTACGGGTCGTACGCAAATTATTTTTAACGGATCGGAATCGGCACCTATGTGTCTTAATCCTGGAGAAACGGTTAGCTAATGCTTGTTAGAAGGGGAAGGTAGTGGGATGTGCTACTTTATCAACAGAAGTAACGATTCCGTAGTAGGGCAGAGGTAAGCGCTGTTCTCGGGAAAGACGGAATTCTCGTGAGAAAGGTCTATTGCTATTCCTTGGTTAGCGAAGCGGACAATGGTGGTGTTTTTATGTTGTTACTAACAGAATTGTAAATTTCGAAACAAAACTTACCGAGTGGATTTTGTGAAGGAGGGGTAGACAGGAGCAGGAGCTGCCGCAGCGGCTGCTGACGTCGGAACGACCGCGCTGGGATTGGACAGTCGGTCAGAAACGTAAAACGCTCCGGATTGGTGCGTTAGTGTGTGCCGCGCTAGGAGTGGAGAAGTACAGGGTGACGTAGACACTCCGTATTGGTGCGTTAGTGTGAGTCGCGCTGGGATAGGAGAAATGCAAAAGTGACATAGACGCTCCGTATTGGTGCGTTAGTGTGAGTTGCGCTACGATTGGACAGAATAGTGGTACAGTTGCAAGGAGAGACTAGTGATACACGAAAGACAGGAAAATGTATTACGATCCACCAGAAAAGGAGAACAAGTCATGGTTTGGTAGAATTAAGAAGTGGTTTAAAAAGGACAAACCGATTGTAACTAGGGAAGGACAGTTACTTCCTCCACCGAAAACCCCTGCATCCTTTATGGTTGCGAAATATGGATATCACACCTGTATTTGGTTAGATAACTGGGTCAAGTATACCGAAAAGGACGGAGTGTTGGCTTTTCCAGAACATGGTTCATTTAATTTGGCAGCTTTGAGAAATTTGAGAGAGAAAATGATGAATTTAGAACCAAGACCTAGACCGACCCAATTCGAAGCATTGACGGAGTGGGAAGATGAGATGCATGACCGAGAAAGACAGAGAAATGGTAGAGGATATAGGTACATGTTTGGTAGGTCATACGGACATGAGACGCATGATGATCGAATGAGAAAGTGGCGGAATGCGAGTATGACGGAGGGTTTGTTTCCCGTAAGAAAGAGAGAATGAAGGAAGAAAGTGTGTAGAAAAGAGGCATAATGTGGAATCGAGAGGGTATGGAGTGAATGAATCAGAGGATGATGTTCTTGATGACATGTTTTACAAAACTCCACCTCCATATCGACCAGAACCAGAAATATTAACCCCAAGTGCCCCAATAAAGGAAACAGTACGAATCATAAAATCAGAACCAGAATTCCTAGATTTGGGAAGAAACAATTCCATTAGAGAGGTAGAGAAGAAGTCTGGAGGTAAAGTAAATGATGAAAATTCAGCAGAACTAGCAAAAACGACCCTAGAATTAACAGAGAAAATAAGAGAATTGACTAAAAATCTGGAAGCAGTAACCGTTCCAGTAACGATAGGTCCAGTAATGCCTATTTTTGATAAATATAAAGATAGCGAACACTGTTTGACGGTCCCTTATAAAAGTAGTAAACCGGTTGAACAACCAAGAATGAGTCAGAATGAAAATCTATGGAGACAGACAATGAGTATGATTGAACCGAATTTTTCAAATAACCCGTTTGTAGGCCAAAACTATGCAGAAAAGCGTATGACGATAGTAGAGTCAATATCAGAAACACAAAAGGGTTTTGGACAAGGAAATGTAGAGGAGCCAGTAGGACCATCTACAGAGGAATTGAGTGAATGGTTGAGAAGCTTGCAGAAGAAAGACAAAGAATTGCAGTCAATAGATGTGGCCAAACTACAAATGGTACTGGAAGAATTATTAGTAGGAACTATCCCTACGGAAAAGTTAAAAACTTACCAAGATGAGGAGTTGTTATTTCTGTGTAAAAGCGTAACATGGAGAGCAAAAAGTCTGCATGAAAGATTAGAAGAAGTGGCAAATGAAATGGGTATTGATATTGAAAAGGTAAAAGCACTACAGAAACCCTATCGAGTAGATTTCACTGAAATAGACATTGAAAACATGAATACCACAGGACGAATAAGTCAGATTAAAGAGATAATTATTTTGTTGAGAAAATGGGGAAACATTTTCAGCTTTCCCTGTGAGAGAGAAAGAGAAGGTTGTGACAGAATGCCCCATGAGAGAGATTCCAGGAGGAGGATATGTACAGGTCCCATGGACTAGACAGGATATTTTGTCATTTACGAATGACTTCCCTCGACTACGTGAAAAACCCGTCGAGTGGTATAGACAGGTGGATAGATTCGTAAAATTATCTAAAGTATTGTGGATTGATCTAAATAGCTTGTTTGACATAATAGTACCAGCAGATCTATGGACAGAGTGCAAAATCATGATAGATTGGCCGACACAGGAATACCCAATGGATCCAAAAACAGGGGCTCCAGACCCCGAGGTAATGAAGAAATACGAACTGGTTATGGCATTTTTGAAAAACAAGGTACCTCCTAAAGGGACAGACTGGGTAAAAATTGACAGAACACATCAGGAAAGCAAAGAATCGGTACATGCCTATTATGAGAGGTTGATCTTGGCCTTTAAACAATTCAGTGGAGATGAAAATCTAAGTGACAAGGATTTGAGTCATTTTGTATACAGATTTGTATATGGCCTTCGTCCAGAAATTGGTGAGATGATAAAACAGCATACCGTAGATTGGCAAAATAAGAAAATAGACGAAGTAATGAGACATGCTTAATATTTCAGTGATGAAATTGAAGCAAAACAGCGAAAATTTAAAGAAAAGGCTATGTGGGCACAAGTAAAGGTAGCAGAGAGACAGGAAGCTCAATTAGCAGAACAAGCTGGGTCAAGACAAAAATGTAATCCTGTTAAAAATAAAGGGAATATCGAGGAAGCTAAAAAGAAATTTCTGTGTCATAATTGCGGTAGGATAGGGCATTGGAAATCCGAGTGTAAATTTCCTCCGAGTACTAACGATGAAAATGCATCATTGAATCCACAGGTGCAGAATGAGGTGAGTGGTCAACAGCAATGACAACAGCAGGTTGTAACACAACAGAATCAGGTGCCAAAACCACCTTTTACACAGAACAAAAATTGCCAGAAGTATAGTAAAGAGAATGGATTCTACAACGAAGAACAGGTAAATAAGCCTCCACGCGCTAGCGCTGCTTCGCAGTATTGGCTGCAACGCGATGAAAGTGATTCAGAAGAGGGTTATTGACGGTGCCGAAGAGAGGAAGAAGAGTGCGTGCTTGGCGCAACTCTAGAAGTAGACCAGACAGGCCCATTTGTAGATGGAAAAGTTAATAATGAAAATATTACTTTCCTAGTTGATACTGGTGTTACTCAATCAACTGTTAGATCAGCTGATGTCAAGAATCTTCCTCTCTCGGATGAAACGATCCAAGTAGTTGGTGTATCCAACAGACAGATTAAAACTTATCTTACAGAACCAGTGAAAGTTAGTATAGGGAAATTCTCTGAAATGCACCGGTTTGTCGTGTGCGACACCAGTCCTGTGAACCTGTTAGGTAGAGATTTATTGTGCAAGATGAACTGCACTATATTTTGTACTCCAGATGGAATAGCCTTTGAAACACTAGATGATGATGTGCTGTATAAAATGACAATGGCAAACAGGGAGAAAGAGGTTACAGAATCCTATGCTGTATTTAACCCTGATGAATTACCAAAAGAATTAAAACAATCAGTTAAAGCAGAAGTGTGGGATTTCACTGGAGAAGATGTAGGGTTGATGAGAAATGTAGACCCAGTAAAAATAACAGTAAAAGAAGGAGTAAGTTATCCAAATGTCCCACAATATAAATTGACACCTGAAATAATTGAAGGAGTTACTCCTGCAATTGAGAAAATGATAAAACAAGGAATTTTGAGAGAAATAATGAGTAGCCCATGTAAATCACCCATAATGGGATTGAAAAAGCCTAGTGGGAAGTTCAGGATAGTGCAAGATCTGAGAAAGATAAACAAAATTGTTGTACCATGTTGTCCCATTGTACCGAATCCATCTGTGATTTTATATCAGATCCCTCATGACGCAGAATGGTATACAGTGATTGATCTGTGCCATGCTTTCTTTTCCATCCCTTTGCATCATGACAGTCAGCAAATTTTTTCATTTTGTTTCGGTGAGCGTATTTTGGCATGGTGCCGAATTCCACAGGGGTATACAGAAAGCCCCTCAATATTTAATCAGCTATTGAAGAAGTCTTTGGAAAATCTAGAAATGCCTGAAAATTCTGTATTAGTTCAGTACATCGATGACCTGCTTGTGGCATCGAAAACTCGTGAAGCTTGTGAGGTAGACACAGTAGCCTTGCTGAATCACTTGGCAGATGGAGGACTAAAAGTGTCACCATCGAAATTACAATTTTGTAAGAAGGAAGTACAATATCTAGGACATAACATTGAAAAAGGACTGAAAAGAATAACCATAGACAGAATCAAGGATCAAAAAGAGAATGAGTCCACCAACGACCCATAGAGAAGTGAGAATGTTTCTGGGAATGGTTGTATATTGTCGTCAGTGGAGTAGCAATTTTTCATTGATTGCAAAACCTTTGGTACGATTGACAAGAAGTGATGTGAGAGATCCAATTGATTTGAACAAAGAGGAATTGACAGCATTCAAAAGATTGAGAGAAGGATTGTGTGAACCACCTGCATTAGTGCATTAGGAATGCCTGATTATGACAAGGAGTTCGAGTTGTATTGCAGTGAGAGAAATGGGTGTGCACTCTCTGTTCTAGTACAGAAGCATGGAAAACTGAGGAAACCAATTGCATATTTTTCATCCATGTTGGATCCAGTAGCTGTAGCCCTTCCTGGGTGTTTGAAAGCAGTAGCTGCTACATGTCGAAGTTTGGAACAGAGTGAGGGAATTGTGATGGGATATCCTGTGAAAGTGTTTGTACCTCATGATGTGGCGATCCTTTTAACAAGGAGTCGTACTCAGTATATGACGCACAGTCGGCTGACTAAGTATGAAAAGGTCATATTGGGTGCAACAAATGTGAGTCTTGTGAGATGTGTGAATGTGAATCCTTCAACGCTGTTGCCAGACGTAGAGAATGTGGAAGTAAGAGATGAAGCAGATCATGACTGTTTGGATGTACTTGATTTTTGTACAAAACCACGACCTGACATAAAAGATGAACCCTTACCAGAAAGTGAATATGTCATGTCCGTTGATGAATCTTGTTTGAGGACAGAGGATGGAGTGCTGAGTGCAGCATATGCGGTATGTACAGTTGCAGCAGTGATGGAAGCATCCTATTTGAAAGGGGTAAAATCAGCCCAAGTTGCTGAACTTGTTGCCTTGACAAGTGCATGATTGGGAAAAGTGTGAGGGCGACTGTGATAACTGATAGCCAATACGGCTATGGGGTAGTCCATGACTTCGGCCAAATATGGCTGCAGAGAGGTTTCCTAACCTCGAGTTGAACTCCCATTAAGAAAGCTGAAGTGGTTAGAAAGTTGCTTGAGGCGATACAGCTGCCTAGACAATTGGCTGTTTTCGAAATGTGCAGCTCATAGTCGCAGTGGTGATTACATTGCCACTGGTAACAAATTCGCAAATGACATGACGCAATACTGTGCACGAAATCAGAATTCAATCAGTCGGGCAAAGGAAAAGGAGTTGATTTCTTGTTTCCCAATGTTTACTAACACTGTGGGAACATGGGAAGAAGTGAGACAATTACAGGAAGAAGCAGGAGAGGAAGAAATAAAACAGTGGGTAAAAGCAGGATGTGCACTAAGAGAGAAGGATCATGTGTGGGTCTATCGAGATGGAAGACCAGTTATGCCTGATAGCATGATGTCTGCCATGGCACGGATGTATCATGGACAGGGACATATAGGGAGAGACGCTATGATTAGGTCCTTTAAACAAACTTGGTATAATGCAAAATTCAGACTTGTAGCAGAAAGTCTTTGTCAGAGATGTCTAATTTGTCAGCAATACAATCCAGGAAGGAAAACAGTAGTGAGTCTAGGAACAATAGGTCGAGAAGGAGGGCCTTTTACCAGAATTGAAATGCCTCCCTGTAACAGGTTGAGGTATATTTTGATCATGGTATGTCTATTTTCCAGGTGGGTAGAGGCGTTCCCAACAAGAAGAAATGATGGAATGACAGTGGCAAAATTACTTTTGAGGGATTTATCCCTAGATTTGGGTTCCCAGTGACAATTGAATCAGACAGAGGAGGACATTTCCATAATGAGATCATGAAACTGATATGTGAAGCATTGAATGTACGACAAAAACTGCATTGTGCCTATCGACCAGAGGCTTCTGGTGTAGTAGAACAAATGAATGGTACTATCAAAAACAGAATAGGGAAAATGTGTTTAGCCACAGGTATGAAATGGCCCGATGTCTTGCCTCTGGTACTCATGACTATTAGATCAATTCCAGACAGAACTACTGGTTTGAGTCCACATGAAATCATCACGGGACGAGCAATGCGTCATGTTTTTATACCAGTCAACAAGCTGATGACTATAACAGATGACATGGTGTTGGAATACTGTAAAAGCCTGGCTGACGCAGTTCATTCTGTGTTTCATCAGGTTGGAGCGGATGCCACCACTCTTGAATAGAAGCCAGCCCATGATCTAAGCCCAGGGGACTGGGTAAGGATAAAAGTCCACAGAAGAAGAAACTGTTTGGTTCCCAGATGGGAAAAACCAAGACAAGTCATCTTGACCACAACGACAGCCGTGAAGTGTGCTGGATTGAAGAACTATATCCATGCAAGCCATACTTTGAGAATACCAAATCCAGTCGACAGCAAAGAAAAGGAGTATTTTGACGAATCAGAATCCTGTACTGAGTGAGATGACGGAGAGCCAAAAGACAAAGAAAACCCTGAAATGGGGGAAACAGAGCCGAGTTTAACTTTGGTCCCCAGAAGTAATTCCCTGAGGAGAAGGTTACAGATTTCTGATACCAGTTCAGACTCAGAGACAGAACAAAGAGCACACTCTTCCAGGAGAGAACAAGGGAAGAACAAAGAAAAGGACAGTGGAGAGACGATAAAAGAGATTCATTAGAAGTAAGTGCCAGATGAAAGATTGAGAGAAATTCCACCTGAAACAACACCTTTAGATGGACAGGTGCCAGATACAGAGAGAGAGGGAAAGATTATTGCGGAAGACCCCCGAGGAGGTGTAGGGAACTCCAACATCCAGTTAGAAGCAAGGACAAGTAGTCAGCAGGAAGATTGTGTGCCGGAGATTCGAGGAGGGACAGAAGTAGGGAAAACAAAAGAAGTGGTGGAAAAAGAAACTGTTGAGAGTAAAAAGCAAGTTGAAAAAGAGTCAGAGGAAAGCGAAGATGAAATACCAGAAGGCCGAGTTCTGAGAAAGAGAGCTTGGAGGACTGAAAAGAATGATAAAGGAAGTAAATTGAAAAGAGCGGCAAAAGACGATGTTTGGCCGAATAAAATAAAAAGATTGAGATATCGACTGACACGTGTAAATTCGCCAAGGGCTGAACATGTGAATGAAGTGACGAGTCAAGAGAAAACAAAGGAAGAATAAACAATTGTGGTTAAAGAAAGAAAAAGAACAAGAAAACCTAACCAGAAGTATAAATCACCGGAATGGACATATGTGGCCCTGCCTGAAGTAAAAGAAGAGGCGAATAGCCAAGGAAATCCAGAGGTGATTGTACCGGAAGTGGTTGAGGAAGACGAAGAATCGGAAATCCTGAGAGTTATCTTGTCCGATATTGGAGAAGAAGCGGATGTTCAGGACATTCTGTATGCTGAAAACGAAGGAAAAGTGTAAGGTGATGAGATGCCAAACTGAATAAGACAAGAGAAAGAAAAATTACTGATAGAAAGACAATAAAATACTGAAAAAGACAAAAACTGGTAGAACCACGTAGGTGCTTAGAGCCTTGGGTTAGAAAACTAGTTGTGAAGTAGAAGAGGCTAAGTCAAAAGACACGGCTAATTTTAGCTAAGATGGCAGACATAGATAGTAGCAAAGGTAGATGTACCTTCTATGGAAGATGGTGTAAAATGTGTTGTTGTTGTACAGGATTATTAATGTTTCTTTGGAGTATACTTGCTCTACTAATTTCATTTAAAGTTACTATAGATACATTAGAAGGACATAGTGAAAACATAACTAATATAGGGAAGATTCAAGAGGTAGTTCCGACTAGAATAGATAGAAATGATTTGCATAAAGACAGGTTTATAACAGATTTTTCTAATAATTTGTTTTCAAAATTGTTGTATGAATATGCAAAAACGATGGACGTAAGGGATTGCTATGTATGCATGCAGTTATCTGTATCTGAAGGAGTGCCTTAGCATCACCTTCTAGTAACATATGGAATAACATGTAGTGTAATAGCTAGCTTATTTTATCAAACAGGTAAATTAGAGTATTATTTTTCAGATGTAGATACTATATTTTCACAAGCACCGGCAATTAACAAACTAAACAAGGTAAAACCTGCAAAGGTATTAGGTGAATTTTTCTTAGAGACTAAGGAACTAACATTAGAATACATATTTAGAAATAACTTGACTTGCAGTTTAAAGAAGGAGGAGAAGACATTTTTAGATATGGTTGAAGAAAGGAGATTGAAAATGCAAAGAAAGGCTTCAGAAGGGAAAGGGGAGAACAGAGTTTGGGATGTAGAAATAGAAAAACACTTGAAAGGGGAAACGAGTCCAACTATGGCTTTAGATTAGCCTCAGAAAGGGAAATTGTGTATAAGAAGGAATCAAACAGCGTATGATAATTATTTTGTAGGGAATAGTGAGTGCCATGATACATATCGAATCATGGGAGGATGGGGATTTAAAGGTGGAAAAGATCCAGTCTTTCCAGGACTGGATTTTATTTGTGGGAACAGGGCATATTATCGTTTGCCAGACCATTGGTATGGCACATGCTATGTTGGCCTGGTTTTTCTAAAAAAAAATTCATATGGATGGAGGAGAAGATGATGTACATAGTTTAGGTAGTTATTTAGCACGTAGCAAAAGAGAATCTTGGACTGAAATTGTGGGAGACATTTTTGGAGCACTGATACCCACAGTGGGAATATCTCTGAATGCAAACAAAATTAGAAGACTTTCAACAGTAGTGGATCGCTTGTCAACAAGCACCATTGGAGGATTCTTATTGGTAAATACGGAAATGGTTGCCATGCGTGCTATGGTAATGCAAAATCGACTTTCCCTTGATATTTTATTGGCAAAAGAGGGTGGAGTCTGCAGAATGCTGAAAGTTCAACATTGTTGTACTTACATTCCTGACGAAAGTAGAGATTTGAAAATTTATATTAAGAATATTACAGAATTGCATGACAAAATTGCACCACTGGAGGTTGAATGTGTTTGGGAGAAGATTGGAAAGAAAATATCAGCTATTAAAGATTTTGTAGTAAAATTAGGTAGTACATTTATAGGTGAAATATTATTTCCATTAACATGTGTGATTTTCTTAGTATTAATAATTAGACTAGGATGTATTTGTTGTAGAAAAGCTAAAAATCAGAAAAGATTAAAAAGAGAAAACTTAAGGAGAAGAGATAAGAAACAAGAAAGAGAATTTGAAGAAATAGAATTAGAAGAAATCAAGGAGAGTATGTATAAAACAGTGAAAAGAGAAGAGAAAGGAGAAACTGAAATATGAATGAAACAAGAAATCAATTTGAAATTCCGTAAAAGGGGATACAACATTTTTTTTGTTGGTGTGGTGATATAATCACCAAAGGGGGGATTGGTGGAGCGGGTAGTACAAAATGTTGTATGCCCCCCCTCATTCTTCATGTTTATATATTAATCTGAATAATCAACTAATAGTAATCTTATTAATTTGTCTGCAGTGAAAGACTTACCAATTATATTAAAAAAAGGATTACACGTGGGAATTGCACTTTGCATGGCTAAACTGATTGTAAACTAACATATGTACGCATACTAATAGTAGAAAATTAGAATATTGCATGATATATGTTGCTTTTGTGATCTAATTGTAAATTGTGCTTCATTGAGTGAGTATAAACGCTTTGGATGTTGCTATTCTGCTAGATAATTACTTACACATAAGGGTATTAGTGAGGGATTAACATTTTATTAGCCATTTCCATTTTAATTACGTTTTTGTGTTTGTTTTGCTTAAGTTGACCATTTCGGCCTAATTCAAAATGGCTGAACGAGACGTTGAACGTGACTGCTCCTGACAACACGAGGTTCTGGGTGAAGTGCGCATGCGTCACTGCCAGCAACAATGGCCTAGTCCTGACCCCAGGAGCTGATGTTCTAGTCAAGGATACTCTGGGAGCTTTGCCAACGACAATACAAAGGACTGTCTTAAAACCGTAACCAGCAAGTGCGATGACTTCATTTTGCGGACTATGTGAGAACTTTAACGGATGACCCCAAGTCTACCAATCAGAACTTTCCAAAACCCCGATCTTGATACATTTTGACATTAATTCCATTATAAAAGTAGGTAGGGAAATGAACTAAAAAACTCTTCTTCTTTGACGAACTCGATTTCCTGAAGTTATGCTGACGGAGAGGACGGTGACAATGCTGGACAGCTGTTATTCTGAATCTTTGAGAGACTGAATTGCGGCCTGACTTTGATGAAATTTAAAGGTTTTTCCACGACTTGACTGACTTAGAGGACGACTATTAGCCAGATTAGGTAAAGATATTCCTTTCATGTCAGCGTTTGGAAGCTTATTCCTCTAGGGAAGCAGATCAACGAAGAGTGAGTGTTGGTGTTATGGGCCCCACCAATGAATGTATTTGAGTGAATTTGCTATTGAGGTATGTGGTCTGCGACGATGGGGGAATTCGATGTTCCACTCTGCAACACTTGCATGCCACTGAGTCCTTACAAGTGAGGCCAATGGAAATACTGAATCCTGACTTCAAGAAGAGCATGTTCCCGGTGCTCTATACGAAGAGCAGCAGGAGACCCCACTTGCATGTCTACTGCTTTGGGCTTCAGCAGTGAAGCAAAGCCCTGAGCAAAGGTTGTGTCTGGAGGTACAGCACGGAAGGCCATATCTGGAATACTGCCTACCATATAAGGTCACAATAGAATCCAAATGTAGCTGAAGTTCTTTGTAAGTCACTGGAGATAAACTCTCTGTGGTGTGTTCCATCAACCTTAGTGTGCACGCTGCTCTGCCCTTTCAGAGTACATCATTCTAAGTCAGCGTCTATGAAGGCGAGACTGTCAAACCAGCTCTGGAGGGCCTTCATTCCCTACTAATTGCACACACATTCAAGTTTCCACACTGTGTATTGCCTAATATATATCCCTCAAGCCAATGCAAGCCTCGCTGCCAGCAATGGGTAGGATACCTGTCACCTTATAGAACACACTGAAGTAAGCTTTGCTCGGCTTCGAGGCAGGGTTGGATAGGGTTTAAAAATCTGCCGGGGCACCCCAAACAAGGTGGGCCACATTTGCGGATTGTGCCTTTTTGCAAAACACTGCTTCAGTGTTATAAGTAGTGTGACAAGAAGAGGGGGGGAGTTATCTAAAAGAGGCATATTTTCTTAACCTCACTGAGATAAAAAGCATTGCAAATGACGCTTGGATTCTTTGTGCCCGTATTAGATCACAATGGTGAACCTCATATGAATATGATTGAGACCGCTTCTGCTCAGGCCCCCTGCCCAATAAGCATACATGAATGTGCCCAGAGCTAGAACAAAGTCAGCTTTTTATATAAATGGGCTGGCCCGGTGGAGGACTGGAAATGACACCTTCCACCCCTTGGTGAAACGGAGGTAACGGAGGCCCATTTGCCTACAGCTACAGGCCTCTAAATGGCAGGCTCAGTCCCTCACTGAGCTGCTGGTGGCATCTGAACAGATACAGACAGAGCCCCAGTGACGGCTCCTCCGCTAAGGCGGAGGAGCGTCGCCCCACTGCTGCAAATGATAATAACTCAAGGTTATTATAATTGTATTTGTATCTGCTTTGCAGCTTTGTGGGGTGGGTGGGGCTGCTCAGCTCACAGATCAGGGGAGGAATGGTTTGCCCAAGTGCACAACTGTTTGGCCGGCAGTCATGCACATTTCGCATGTTCTCCACGCAAGCTGCATTACAGCCTGAGTGGAGAACATGCCCAGGCCCCCATTCCCTGGCTGAGCGCTGATCCACAGCGCTCAGACCAATCACAACGCTGCGTTGCAGTGTTGTGATTGGCTAAGGGGAGGGAGCCTGGCAGCTTCTTGTTCCGGCTCCGGAGAGGAGAGACTGAGCTGTGGGAGAGAGCGGGAGAGCAGCAAGCAGGTTCGTTTTTTCATTTATTTTTTACATCCCCGATCCTCCCTCTCGCCCCTAACCTCCCTTCCTCGCCTGCCTCACCACTCCCAATCTGTGCCAGCCGCTACTGCAGATACCAAATCGTCCACCATGTTGCCCAAACATCGACCCACAGCTGCAGCTCAGATACCAGCCCATCGGTCATTGCCCGAATGACTTAACAAAGAGATCTTCACAAAGAGAAAGCATTGTGTACACAGCCATCTTGTCTGCACTGCTCATGGCATCCACAAGAATGTGCTCAATGATAACCACAAGCGCAACATATAAAGCGAAAAGTTGCTAATGCACAATGCCCAGATGTAGGAAAATGACTTACTGTTTGAGAGGGGTGAAACCCTACTCAAGCAAAACTCAAAGTTCGTATCAGGGTGAAACACAAGCAACCCTCAAATTAACCTGTGTGTAACCTACTGGTAGTTTGACACAAAAACAGTCAGGCTTAACCTACAAGCAATGTGTAAATTATTCATGCAGCACACAAACAGCAATAAAGCGAACATACATCAGCAGAAAAATCCCACAGCAATATAGAAAAATGGTGTATATTTTCATAAATCATTTGAGTCCAAAATGACAAAAATTCAATCAGTAGAACCTGAAAAATGCAAATTAAAACAAATTGGAAAATGTTTTACGTAAAAGCATAAAACAGCAATTGGGGTTTTCTGATTGTGCTGGACCATGATAAAGTCCCAAGTTCAGGCCGACTGTGATAGAGTGCAGGCCAGATACAGGGACCTTTATCAGGATTGATGAACACAATTCCTCTGCAGAGCGTTTCGGGGTCCCGCATGGAGGTTGTGTTGCCCAGTGGTGGTTCTGATGTGAAGCTGCAAGACGATGCGTTGAGCTGCGTAAGTTTTGCTAGAACCACAGTTGGGCTGGAAAAGCCTCTTCAGGCCCACTTCCAAGGGTCCAGGACGGGGTGGCACCACTTGGGACAGGACTCACTGCAGACAGAGTCCAGGTGCAGGGTTCTAGATGGTTGTAGCCTTTTCTGTCCATGAGGCTCTGATTAGTAGGCCAGCCACCTAGCCCTTGGAGTCACTCTGATGGTCCTGGGTTCAAGATGCAGGTTGAGTCCTTCTCACTCAGGCAGCAGACTAGCACAGCAGCAGGTTAGCAGTCCATTTTGCAGCATAGCAGCATTACAGTCCTTCTGAGTCTTCCACAGATCCAGAAATGTACTGAAGAGTTGGGTCTGACAGTCCACTACTTATACCTGGTGCCTACTTTGATGCGGGTAAAGTTTCTAGTGTTATGTAGTTCTTAGGAGTCCCCCTGGACCTGTGCATTTTGGAAGACCGAAACTGAGGGCTTGGTGTCCCAACCGCTTCCGGACACCCCCACAGGATATGTCAGCCATTAGAACAGCTAGCTCTGCAGTGCCACTACCACCCCCCCTGTATTCTACAGTGGTGCAGGTAGTCTCGGGCAACCACTGAACATGACAACCCTGATTCCCCAAGGATCGTGGAAAACAGTACAGTATGTTTCGCTCAGACACTCGTGTTTGCTTTCTCTCAGAAAATACACAGGATGGGGATTAGGACGTTTCAATAAGAATTTATTGGTCCAGCGACAGCCTCATGTAAAACATATGTGCTGCGAGATTTGGGAGAAAGAAGCATATGAAAGAGATTGCTAGTAGCAATATAGTGAATAGTAGATACATTTCTACCATAGTGCTAATAAGATGAACAGAAACAGTTCAGTTAAAAACAGTAGCACTTGCATATTCCTAAAATGCACGCTCTAAGTAGTTTTGCTAAAATGTACCTAGCCTAACCTGGATGTGTAGGTGTATGTGTGTATATCTGTATGTATATGTTGCCAAGAAACCCCCAGGGAAGAACCAGCCCCCTCACCTGATGGTTGGGAATGAAGGACCCCGTCTCTGCTTTGAGGATGACGACCCCCAAGGGATGTCAGACTGCTGCTTGTCGGAGATTCGGCATGCAGGACCGCTGTCTCAGCTTGGAAGGAATTCTCCTCTAATTTGTAGGGAGTAGTGAGGGTCTTTTATACTAAAGTGGTCATGCCAGGGTTTTTTCTAGAATCAATATGTTATAAAAACAATCATGGGTGTTATGAAAACAATCATAATATTTTGAAAACAATCACCAATGCTTTTCCAAACAAGTGTGATCATGCACAGCTGGCTGTTGGCCAATGATGAAAAAAAGTGGTGACCCTTTTACAGAATTATTCTGCCGTGCGTGGGGACATTTTTGTGTACGTCAGGTCAGGGATTTTTATAGAGTACTTAGAGCCTGGTGTCAAAGAGACAGAAGCAAGCTACTAGGTAAAAGGTCACCTATTTAGAATCGTTATTGTCGTGTGGATGGGACAATGTATGTAGAAATGGGATATACATGATGGGACTATCCTAGAAGACATGACACTAGAGCCCTCCCCCTACACAGCTGTCTAGAATTTCCTGTCTCCCAGCCCTAGCCCCAGTTTGTTTACAGGCACAAACGACTAGTGTAAATCCCTTTGTGAGTGTATTGAGGCAGAGCCTTTGTGATGTGCAAGTGTGGTAGTTGCCTGCTCCTCCCCCTCTTCATCACTGAGATGGTCCATCAGCCAACACCTAGTTACCATTTTTCTCTCTGTTTGGAAGTAACATGTCAGGAAAAGCATCCACACAGTAGGCTGCAAACCCCACTCTCCTGCCAATGCCTGGGTACCCCGGTCCAGCGCATGGCACTACAGGCTTTTTCACCGTACGTCCCACCCACACTGCATGGGGATAGTGATTGCGCATTGAGGGTGTTGCACTAGGAGATACACGGCAGGCTGCAATATACCTATGTTATTCCTTCCTCATGCCCCAGATAGCCCCTGTGGACCCCTCTGCTGAGGATTCATGTCCTTGATGATCTTGCTGGAGGGCCACATGGCAGCATGGCAGGCAGCAGAGTGAATGGTTTCCCACTGTTGCTGCTAGAACTGTAGTTTCTTTTTGGCCGGTCCTTTGTGGCTGGTGAAGTGAAGTTAAATCGGTCTTTAGCGGCTGGGGCTGCGCTTCTGGCAGTCCTTACAGCCCTCTGCCTCTGGGGCTCTACTGGAAAGCCATCTTGGATTCAAAAGGTATATAAACCTCGCACAGAAAAGTGCTTTATGGAGTTGATGACAGGATTCCCCCATCTGTGGGAGTTTCCCTTGAGGTCTGGAGCCAAATTGCAGTCTGCTTTTACTACTATTTGGTGAAGTCTCCTGAACACAGCGGTACCGTGTGTACAGCCCCTGGGCGTTGCATTGCCTACACTCTTTCCAGAACGGTCTCTGGTTTTTGGAGTAAGACTTTTCAGGGAGGTCGCTTTGACCTTTTGATGCGCAGGAACAAATTACAACTGTCTAAGAGCCCTACTTGGAACCATTCTGACTACATGAGCATCCCTGCACAAGAGGGGCATTTGGAACTGGTGGTGTGTCGTGACAAGAGTGTGTTGGAAGAGGCATGCGCAAATGTGCACTTTTGTTTATGCCAATATTACTGCATGTTTTTGGGGCGAATACTGCAACGTGTGCTTAACCCTATATGACTCTTTGTTTTTCCCTGTGACACCTTAACAGGGAGCTTCTCCATTTATAGGCTGGACGACATATGGATCAGGAATCTGCAATGCAAGGTACCAGCTCCTCATAGAATTACCATCTCCAAGGTGTAGAGCTGACACAAACAGTGAGTCATTCCTGGCTCTGGGGGTAAAGTCAGGTAACTGTGCTTTGTCTTACTTCACCTGTGCTGTTGTGCATTTCTCCTGTGCTATTGTGTACATCATCTGCACCACTGAGTACCCCTTTTGTGACATCGAACAATTCAGCTGTGCTATTGAGTATCTCATATGTACTAATGCAAGCTCATCCATCAGTCTGTTGTTTGGATATCTTTTGTTAGTTAATTATTTGTCCAAATCCCCTTCGCTTGGGAGTATCAGTCAGCACCTGGTTGTTGGATACTTTCAGGGGATTGTGAGACCATGCTGCCTCTGTGACTGAACGCAGGAAGATTGTGTTCCATTTCAATCAATTCTGACAGAATGTGAAGCCGTGGAGTGTCACTGGTGGCAGGTTCCATAGGGTATTGGTGGCTGCAGGA
The DNA here is from genome assembly GCF_964204655.1 of Triturus cristatus. Lineage (NCBI taxonomy): Eukaryota > Metazoa > Chordata > Amphibia > Caudata > Salamandridae > Triturus > Triturus cristatus. Next base: position 504,093,111 of record NC_140585.1, read on the forward strand.
GGTCTCCTTTTTGGTCTGGTGTTAATGAGTAGATCTTTTAAGTTTTCTGTTTGTTTGAAAGCAAATCAGGGTTTTTCTATGGCATGGTCTCCTACTTGGAGGATATTCTAGTGCTTGATGATAGCTCGTTTTATCATATTGGACTCTGGAGTGAAGGTGGTCACACAGGTCACTTGGGCAGTGTTATTTTTGGGTTGCCCTTCCAATAGTGACATTCTGTTGGTGCTGTGTGCTCTTTTTTGTGCCTGATTGATTTTTCTAATGGAGTATTGTCTTTTTGACAGGTCAGTTGCGAGTGCAGCTGCCTGTGTTTTAATGTCCCCTGCATTGCTGCAGTTACGCCTTATGCGTAAAACTGTCCATAAGGAAGGTTCTCCCTTAGGGCATTTGGATGGAAACAGGTGTACAGTAAAGGGCTGTGACTATGGGTAGGTTTTTTAAAGGTGATGGTCTCTAGTCTGCCATGTCTGGGTTGGATCATGAGGTCTATGAAAGGTACCTCAGTGTCCGAGCTGTTAGCAGTGAATTTCAGGTGGTGGTTAAGGCTATTAACCCAAGTGAGAAAATTGGGGATGAGGAGCGCATCTCCTGTCCAAAACACCTGGATATCGTCGATGTAGCGACGCCAAAGAGAGATGTTCTAAGTGTAGGGGTTGGTGGTTTTGAGGACGAACCTTGCCTCGAAGTCTGACATGTAAAGACATGCCAGACTTCGGGCAAAGGTACTCCCCATGGATGTCCCTTGGTGGTAGATTTTGTCTTCAAACTGAAAAAAAATCTCAGTTAGAACAATGTGTGCACACTCCATAATGAAGCGTATGGTGGTTCTAGACGTCCAGGTAGTGTTGCGAAGGATTTCCTCCACCACCTCAAGGGTGGCCAGTTGAGGTATATTTGTATATAAAGCCTCGATGTCCAATGTTAGGAGGATGTCAGGATGGATCCCCTCTTTGCTGTTGATCTCAATTAAATTAAGGACATCCCTGGTGTACTGAAGGATGGTGGGTGGGTGTAGTTTGGACCAGGGGTTGGAAGAAATGGTCGCAGAACTTTGAGAGCGGTTCCAGGACTGACCCTATGCCCAAAACTATGGGTCTCCCAGGGGGCGGTTGGACCCCCTTGTGGATTTTGGGGAGGGTGTAAAAATAGGGCATTTAGGGCATTTTGGGGGAGTCGTTGATCAGGAAGCCCGCTTCATGTTTTGTAATCCACCCCTGATTGACAGAGGTGGTCACCATCAGTTTGATGCATGGGGAGAGGCGTGGTACAGGGTCCTCGGTAAGAGGGTTGTAGTAGCAGGTGTTCTGCTTGGTAGTTAGTGGTAGACATGATCACAATGGCCCCTCCCTTGTCCGCTTCTTTGATGGTGATGGCGGGGTCTGAAGCCAAGGTTTTTGTAGCCTCTGATTCCAATCTAGATGTATTGGAGAATCCTATGTTTTTTGGTTTTCTATTTATTTTTTTCAATACTGCTTTTTCAAAGGTCAGCACCTCCGGTGGTACCATGCTGGTGTTCGGAGTGAACGTGGAGGGCTTGCAAAGGCCTGAGTCCACAGGAGGAGATTCTGGCTGGTCCCCGAAGAAGGCTCTGAGGCGTAACTTTCTGAAAAAATTCTGTAGTTCGCAGTTGGTGCGATTGTCGTCAGTTTTGGGCGTGGGTATGAAACCAAGGCCCCGTCTGAGGACGGTAGATTCCACGTTAGAGAGCGGCCTGGTGGACAAGTTCACAATTAGTTTTTCTTCTCCACGTGCCTCCTGAGTTCCATGTGTGGTTGTTGTGTTTGGTCCTGCCACTGCACTTGTTTGTGTTGGTTGGAACCTTCTCTACTTTTTCTGCCTCTCCCTCTGCCCCAGCCTCTGCCTAAAAAAGGTTGTTGTTGGAAGGGGGCAAACGGTGGTTGGGGACCATGTTGGAAGGTGGGATATTGCCACATAGGTGGACCCTGGTAGGTTGGTAGTCCATACCCATACATCAGGTTCATGGGTGTTCTTTGTGGTTGATGTTGTTGGAGTCCCCCTCGGCTGTCAGTGCTGGAATTACTGCTTGAGGAGTAATTTCTCCTTCGTGGGTTAGAGCTGTCGTCCGATGAATTATCTTCTCCTGAGGGATTGTAGTCGTCTTTGAGGTAAGGGTATATTTTTTCTTTGCTAAACCTCGTTATATCTTTCTGAAGTTTAACTACTTTTTGTCTCATTAGGTAATCTTTATTGTCGTTCATTTCTTTGGTAATTACTGCCAATTTTGCTTTGAAGGCCGTGCCGGCAATGCTGGCTTTTAACACCCCTTCTACTATGGTGATCTTCATAATGAGCTCATCGGCCAAACGCTTGGCTGTTCTGATGATTAGAACCAACAGGTCCCTGGTGCTCTTCCAGGTAGAAGAAGAAGAAATTCTTTATTGTATAGTTAAGTAAAACCATTACAATATTCCAAAACATAAAAATATATTTCCTTCACATGCTATAATAGAATAAATATAAACAATTAGTACCGCATTAAAGATTTGATTTCAATTTACAAAATGTGTGAATTTTTCTTTTAAAATGTTTTTTTTTTTTAAACAAGCAGGAATTGCTGAATTATGATTGTAACCTATATTATTCTTTTGTTAAATTCTCAAAATAGGATAACAATTTAATTAGTTGACAAATTAATTGTGGGTCCTTTGAGTCCAGACTTTTTAGTATTGCTGATCTGCACGTGCGGATACCACTTTCATTGAACTTCCTCCTAAGCAAATGCTGGCGGCGGCATCCTAACACCGGGCAAATGCATATTAAATGTATAAAGTCCTGTACTGATGCTCCACATAGATGCCCTTCCAGGTAACCAGGGACCATTCTTCTTTAAACTGCTTGTCCTCGAGAAATATTCTGGGGATATTGGTGACTATCAGACCATTGGGGTCTATATTGGCACGTAGATATTCTGTTATGATAGCGCCATGCATGATAATTTTCACAACTTGTCGTTTCATGTTGGTAATTGTTGTCCAATCACTGCCTGAGCTACTTGCAGCTACCCCTCCATCTGGGTCAAGTAAGGATGGTGTTCTCGGTATTTCAGAAATCAAGTCATCGCTAAATGGAAGTCCTTTATTGTTCTGCATTGTGGTTTTGTGACTGGGCAACCTCAAATTAAAGGGCAAAGAAAGGTTCCACAGCTTGGCCGCCGTGCAGATATGTCGCAAAAAAAGGGGGGAACCAGGAGCTATATTTAAGCAGGTCCTTATGCCAATTTGATTTAATTGATGTCCCAAAATATAGGTTTATCCTGGGCCTTCCCTGGCTAATGGAACACAACCCTATGATAGATTGGCACCACTGGACAGTTACCTTTTTCTCTGACTATTGTCGGATATTTTGTACATCCCCAAGACGTTTCTAAAGATTCCTAGTACTAGTGCCTTAGAAGAGTTACCAGGTTGCAGTGTGGCCACCACAACTATCCACCACCGTCCACACCACTACGAGGATTTCTGGGGCTTGGTCAGATGAACAAAAAGTGGGAACCCTGCCTCCCCGCAGGGAATTTGACTGCCAGATCGACCTGGAACCTGGGGCTAAAATCCCATGTAGCCACATTTACGCCCTGATGGAGGCAGAGAACAAACACATAGCCAAATTTTTGGTGAACAGTTTTTTAAAGCAAACACAAAGAGATAATGGACGGTGCGCTGAAATGTTTCAAACACTCACCCCAGTCACAGATCTGGGTTGAATCAATCATCGTTCTTTAGCTCACTTCGCCACCTCAGTTCAGACCCAGCTTTATACAAATCAGTCTTGAACCTGTGCTTCATGGGAACAGTCCAGCCCGAACTGCCAAGCCAAACTGGAATGGCATGGTGAGCAAAAAAACGATGGATTTAGGCCCAGATCTTTGTACTGGGTGAATGTACGACATTGTTCTGCATTCTGTTCATCAATTGTTCTTTTTGCATTTGTCAGCCTGAGTGGGACGATTATGCCCAGACGTGGGTACCGTGCTCTCCATGCCACTGGAGTCAAGGTATCCTGGCTGATGATGGCTGAAAGCCCAAAACCGGTCCTAGGATGCTTGTTTCCAGTCCAGGGAGGACCTGGCCTGGCAGTTCGGGCTGGACTGTTCCCATTGGGCGCAGGGTCAAGACTGATTTGCATATGGCTGGGTCCAAACTGGAATGGCATGGTGAGCAAAAAAACGATGGATTTAGGCCCAGATCTCTGTACTGGGGTGAATGTACGACATTGTTCTGCATTCTGTCCATCAATTGTTCTTTTTGCATTCAAACAGTTTAATTAGACATTCCAAGTCACCGGCCTCGTCTCCCTTGTTTTTGCAACCACAAAGTCAGGCAAATTAAGAGCTTGCATTGACTACAGGGTCATGGGTCAGATTACCATCAAGAATCGGTACCCCCTCCCGATAATCCCCACCATGTTAGATCAATTGTGGTCAACCACAATCTTCATTTAGCTTGACCTTCATGGGTCCTATCATTTGGTGCGCGTTTGCAAGGGGGAAGAGTGGAAGATTGTCTTCAGGACAACATTTGGGCTTTATGAGTACCACGTGATACCCTTTGGGCTCTGTACCGCTCGGCCGCATTCCTACACTTTTTTATTAGCCTCCTTAGGGAATATATTTATGTGTTCGTAGTGGTCTTGTTGCAGCGATTCTGCTTTGGAAACAGAACTATGCCTGGGATCATAGAACATCAGTAAGTAGTGACTGAGTCACCATACCATGGGCCCAAATCCTGACTAGCTCATACTGTCTTATTTGCCCTCCTAGTCTTCCCAGAATAACAAGTAATTGGCACCCCAGAACACAACACTCCAGTCCCCTCACGGAACCGTGGTAATAGGCCATCATTTTCGTTCTCTCACTCAAACATGTCCATAACAAACAACTGAAAGACACAAGGTAAGTTTACAGTACTTATTGAAACTATTGTGCTCTATCATGAAGCAACTGTGCTGCAATCAGGAAACATTTGCAACTTAGTAACGTAATTAGCATTATCAGTTGACTGTACACAATGAAAAGCCCTACCATGGCGAATGATATATTTGCCTAACCTCACTACATGAGCGCAATGATATATCACAGATATCTGAGATTAGAGCCGGGCCCCATAGGATTCCTGTCCTAGGAGATCTCCCCGGAGGGCCACATCACAGCAGGGCAGCAAGCGCAGTGAATAGTTTCCCATTGCTGCTGCTAGAACTGTACTTTCATTTTAGCTGGCCCTTCGTGGCTGGGGCAGAGGAGTTAAAGCAGCCCTTAGCGGCTAGGGCTGCACTTCTGGCAGTCCGGACGACCCTTTGCTGCTGGGGCTGCATTGGAAAGCCCTGGTGGTCATCTTGGAATCAAAAGGTATTAAAAGCCCGCCCATGAAAGTGCTTGATGCTTCACTTTGAGCTTTCTTAGGACAAAGTTGATGCAGGCTTCCCCCATCTGTGGGAGTCTCCCTGGCGGTCCGGAGCCAAACTGCATTGCGCTTTCACCACTACCTCCTGAACACAGGAGTACCGTAAGTACAGCCCCCTGGGCATTCCATTGCCGGCACTCTTTCCAGAATGGTCTCTAGTACCTCTTGGTGCACTTTGCCTTTTGATTGTAGGGTGGCAATATTTTTGAAGTCAAGGGACAAATTATTAATTATTTTCGACTCTGCACATTTTTTGTGTATCCTCCTGTTTTCTTTTTTGAACCTATCCAGTTGGGAAATAGGTTTTTTAGTTTTTCTTTTTTGGAATGAATATCTTTTTGGGGCTTTTTACTGATTTTCGGTATCTCATCATTAGAGGTGAGTACATAGGATATATTCTCTTCATACATATATACTCTGCTTTGATTAGTGAAACACCTAACTTTCCCTTTTTTTGCTTAGATAGATGGTACTTGATACTGCTTCTGATACCTAATGATCTTAAGTGTAAGAGGTGAAATTTAAAGTGAGTGTGAATACATTAATAACAAGGGGCATGGTGTCACATCCATAGTATGTATATTTAGTTACACATATACTCTTGTCTTACATGCAAAAATCACATAAAAAGATCCAGAAGATCCCTGTTCATCCCGAGTGCTTCCTGGTCGTGTGTCTTTACTCTTCCCTTGTTTTCCCTTCTTCCCCCATCTCATCATTTCTGGTTTTGACATTGTTGGGCTTATATGGTGGGTGAGGGTAGTTGTGACCTTGCTTCAGAACTTGCGTCTCGCTCCTGCGGAAACCACAGGTGAGAGTTACAGAACGCAAAGCCCACATTTTACTTTCTGCCTGGGCGAGATGGAAGAATGCCAGAAAACACTGCCTGATATAGCCCATATGATAGGGATTCTACAAATGGAAACTCACGCCCTTACATTTAGGGTAGATGCCTCACAGCAAGGCTCTCTTCCTGCTACCACAGCAGTGGTCAATACAGGGGCATCTGGTAATTTGTTCTCCACTGCTCCTTCCTCTTCTAGTACCAGTCATCCGGTGTTCAATGTAACCAGTCCCTCTGCTATACCAGTAGCTCCTCCTGAGCGGTTTATGGGAGACCCTTCTAAGTTTGCTACTTTCATAAACCAGTGTCAATTGCATTTTAGGTGCAAGGTTTCCTGCTTTCTGACTAAACAAGCTAATGTAGCTTTTGTTTTGTTCTATCTAGGTGGAACTGCTGCTACTTGTTCAATCTCATTGGTAGAGCAAAACGACCCTTTTCTATATAATTATTGAGACTTCAAAGACGAGCTACGTAGATTGTTCAATAGACATTTCTTCATGCAATCTATTTATACTGAACTTTTGAAACAAGGTTCTATAGATTTAATGACTTATAACATCACATAACATGGAGAAGTGTAGCTCACTGGTTAGAGGAGCATACCCTGAAGCAGAGATCAGACCCGGGACCTGGGTTCGATTCCCGACGCGGCAGGGTCCAGAGCCCAATCGTCCACAGACTCGATAATTCTCGCTTCGGTGCCCACTCTAAGCACGAGTTCACACTATGCAGCTCTGGGCAACAAGCCTGCTTAATCTCCACAACGGCCCCCCGCGGCGGGATGCCTGGCTTTCACCTTGGGGATGCCCAGTACGGGTTTCTTACAGGGAAAAACCAGGACGGGTTCCCAATGCAAGCGCCAAGATGCCCGTAGGGTGATAGCTGCGCTCTATAAGTACATCAATCAATCAACATAACATGTGTATTTGTAAAGCGCACATTCACCACTACGGGTATCTTGCCGCTAAATAACAGATGTTTGTTGTTCCCCAACTCAATGGTACTCATTTTATCGACCTCAGATGGATGAAAGGCTGAGTGGACCTGCTGGGATTTGAACCTGTGACCATGAGGTCGAACGCAGGCCCCTGCAGTAGACGCATTAGTCCACTGAGCCATCAGACCAGCTTATATCTTCAGTTTTAATGGATTAGTGGCAGAGGCAGGGTTGCCTAAGACAAAATGAAGCCCTCTTTTATATAAAGGGCTATGAGATGAATTAAAAGATTTATTGGCTCAAGTAATTGATCCCTCAAAATCATTTAATGCATTTATTGACCTAACAGTCAAGTTAGATCATCGGTTACATGAGAGTAGTCCTAAATCGTAATCTATAAAAAAAAAGAAAGTAGAGCCTGAAAGACCTACAAAAGAACCTGAGACTATGCAAATAGGGAGTAAAAGTTGCCCTCTTAGTGACAAAGAGAGACAACATCGCAGAGACAAGAAGTTATTTCTCTTTTGCGGGAAACAAGGACACTTCTTACTGTTGCGGGGATTCTGCTCATGCACAGAACTATGCACAGGAAACCAGGACCTCAGTGAATTGTGGTGTACCAAAAAACTCACCTCAGTACCCAGAACCCCTATCCGACTAGCATCAGTGTCTCATTCGTTCTCCGTATCACCTCGAAGCTACCAATAATTAGAGAACCTAGAAGATGCGACTTAGAGTACTCTCAGGAATGGTGGGAATCAGAAACACCTTTTCGTTATTATTCTCATATCAGTCCACAACAAGAGTAATCAGAGACACGGTAAAGTTTAAAATGTTTATTTTTAACTACGTGCTCTAAGGTGCAGTACTTTGGCTAATATAAGCAAGCAAATGATTAAAAACAAAACCATCAGCATTGTTAAAATACCATAGAAAATGAAGGGAGAAATCATATTACAAATGATAGTGGAAAACAAGTCATATAATAATTTGTGAACCACCCTCCCTTCACTAGTAAACTAGTTTTATAAACTAATAGAAGGTCTCTAGGTTTGAATTGGGAACTCCATACCACAAAGATCAGCTTATGTGAATCACATCAAAGGATCAGCTCTGCTCTCTGTGTCTGGAAAGGTTTTCTCCAAGTGTCTGAATCATGCATGCAAATGCAATATTAAAGGCACCTGAGTTTCAGATATTTTCAGCTGTGTGCGTGGTGTGTCTAGAGCGTGGGCAGATCAACCTGAATTCAACTGCACACATTGTTATTTGACCTTGACGGCTTCTGCACACAGTGTTCAGACTAAGGTCGCGGTGCACGTCTAGGAATGTGAACAACAGACCGTTCTCATGTGAAGAAAAAGCAAGCAAGCAGTTTTACTTGTAATAACAGCTACCTGTAGTGTTGTGTGCAAAAAGCAGCAAAGTGGCAAGATGGTGTTTTACTTCTAAAGCGCTTATGCTAACATAGCAATGTGTGCACATAAAAGCCCGTTGTCACGATTCTCGGGCGGCAAAACAGAGTGCGGGCCACTACAAACTACAAGGCCCAGAAAGCCAAGGGGCCGCGACTCGCTAACCTCACCAAGTGCCGCCAGGTCATGCGCAAGATAAAAGCCCCGCCACTTCCGCCATACGGGGCTTGACAAACTTCCCGATTCAGAGTACTTGGGTGAGCGCGCAGCGGATGGTATTCCCCGTGGATTCTTATGCGCGCTTACCTATCTGCAAGCCAAGCCTTTCTTTTTGCATCACCCGGAACCGGGCCTGAGTTGAACCTTGCTGTCTTCGCCTGCACCACAGCACCCACGGGCATAGGAGCTCGTTTCAGGTATTTAGGCTAGTGCAGAGGGCAGACCCATTCCCCGCTCCTCCTGCGCCCTTCGTCCCTGTTTGCATAATCCAAGACTTCCCGACTCAAACGGAGTCACGAGTCCTGGGAGTGTTTTTGGTATCCCGGAGATTCGCCGTGTTATAACAGCAAATCCTGGATTACCGACAAGAATGATTGCCGGCTTTAGTACCAACACCCCTTTGTACTTTGACGACGTGAGAAGGAAGGCGCTGGGAAGCTTAACGCGCCTATCGTTCTCTCGCAGGGTGTAGTGTTTTCTGCTTCCTCCCCCAGTTACCTGGTACTGCTTGTATACCCTCGTAGACATCATTCCAGGACCCCTCTGCGGTTACACCAGTAAGGAGCGAAGTGGTTTGGGGGGAGGGATGTAAACGCAGAAAGCATAACGATAGTACTTTGCCTATTGTTCCCTTATTTGTATGTCCTTGTTCTTTCTTCCCCCTGCAGTTCTCCCAAGAGGGATCTTACCTAGATGCTGAGCTGCTCGTTTTTCTAGTTGCATCCCAGAAGCGCTAGCAACCTCAGTATTTGTTATTTTTGGCCCTTCCCTTTTTCCCCGGGGTGCTTCCTCACACAGCGGTAATATAGTTCCTCTGGGTGGGGTTGTTTTCATGGGAGGAACAGGAGCCATCTTCACGATATCGTCCCTGCTGGCCGTCCTTGCAGGTTAGTGGCCCTTCTAAACTAACGCTACTAACGGCCTGACAGACCTGACACTCGTCTCCACTACACCCTCCCTTGATTGGACCACGAACAAAATAGAGAAGCAATGTAGGAACGCAGAGTTCAAGTTTGAGGGAAACAGAACCAAGTTCATGTATTGCCAAGCCATATAATTGGTAGTGAAAGTTCGAAACCTTTGTTGGGAAAAGAAAAACAACATCTCTCAGGGGCGCTATACAGCCCAATGCGGAGTAAAAAAGAAAAAGTTAAAAAATATCCGGATTAGGACGAACGGAAGATGGACAACTGCCAATTTAATCCATCAACGTGTAGGCACAATATGTTGCAACTGCCTCCAAGAGGAAGTCATTGTAATGGTCAGTAAATGAGTCTGCCATCCAGTCAAGTAAAGTAAATGAGCATACATGGTCATCGATAACTGGAGCCTCTGGCACAATCAGAGGACAACTTGCGTGATCTTCAAGATAAATTCTTGCCAAGAAGTCATATGCTGCCGCATATATATCCCAATTCCCTAGGACTCCATGTGCCGCTCCATAGGCCATAATCCCGATTCCGGAACAGTCCAACTCATGAGCCACTAAGGGACTCATTAGTCGATTAAAATCCGGGGCAGGAGACGACGTGTTCGACAGGCACAAATCCAGAGTCCATTCGAATGGACAATCTAGGCAATGGAAAACAGGTTGCACGCAAGTAATGGAAGAGAACCGGAAGGATAATCCAACTACGCTTAAAGTGGCCAGTGGTAATGTTCCATAATAATCAAGCATCCGGTTGCGCAGTTGAAGCAGCCGGGGCGGGTTGTAATGTGATACAGATTGTGCAGCCAACAGGAGCACACCAGCAGTCAGGGCAAGAATCAACGGTAGCCCGCCAAAGTCGCTGGAAAAAACTAAAATGCAAAAAATGCCGGTATCACACCAAATATTGTTTGGAAGGAGGTCACGAGGCCGGAGCCCACAACTTTGAAAAAATGCACCAAGCCAGTTGTTGACGAGGCATTGAATATAGTATGAATCAGAGCACCGAAATGAAGGGGGAGATCATTATTTAAAAGCACATGCACCTCGGTGTGGGTGTTTGCTACATGAAGGACAAATGTTTCACGGGAGGAAGTCAGGGCGACTTCTTTTTGAGACAATAGAGCCCTTATTCGGCTCATCTTGTGGAACTCTGCTTTCAAGGTTGGTATGGAAGGCCAGATGGATACATCTAGTCTCCCGTGCGGGGGTGGGAAGAAGACATTTTTACAGCAGACTACGCGTTGTGAGACAGTCACAATGTACGGAATCCCCACTAGCATCCCGCAGCATGCCTGATTATTTAAAAGCAAATAACTACCGTTAGCCAATAACGTAAATGTAGGTGTAATTGCTGGCATAGGATTTCCCTTCAGAATGCAAGCTAAATTCGGTGCTTGAACGTTGCATGCGCCATGCAATTGGATGTTCCTACAGACTAGTGTGATCAGGTGTGGAAGTGCATTCCTCTCCTTTCAAATAAACTTCTTTACCCTCTCTCAAGCATATGTAAATGGGAGTGACCAAACTTCATGCAGGAAAGCAGTACCCAATGGTTCGTATTTGCCTAGGGCATAATGTTTCATACATGAACTGAACTTAAACAATGGAAATGGTAAGGTGATTAAACCATGGATAAGCCACACAGCTGAGTTCGATTCGGCCACAGAGAACGGTAAAGGTTCCAACTTTTCAATATGCAATATAGACTATGTTGCATCCTTCATGGACACGAACTGTTGTTTATCAGTCAGGTTAAATTGCAGGGATAAAGATGAGGTGTTCATGTAGTCCCAAGGAACTTATCCCAGCCTTCAATGTTTGTAAAGTCCATGCAAACTGCATTAGAGAACGCAGTTGATTTTGACCATGGTATAAAACAGACATATCATCCTGAACAATATCCACAACAGATGAAACAATATTATCTAACGTGTAAATTCTGGAAGAAAGGGTGTTAATGCTATTATCAGTGACAGCTAGCACTTTTTCTAAATTGGATTGATCAATAGCCCGTAATCTAGAAGCAGCTTCAATTTGAGATAATTTCCAAACTTCATTGTAAACAGCATACACCCATCTTTTGGACCTGCCACCCACAGGGCCTTTAACAAAATCATTCAAATCTACCTTGTCATTCAATTTTGATAAATGAAGTTTAACAGATGCCAAGGTGGAATGTTGCAGCCAGGTTTGACATACATTTCCTACAGAATAGGTAGTAACAGAATGGGAAGATTCAAACTGGGGGTCCACCCTAACCTGTATATAGCCGGGGTACAGACCCAGAAAACGATGTAGACAAGAATCTGAGTTTTTCTGCCATATTAACCATCCTTCAGGGTCTAGGTTGGAAATGTTGAAGGATGTATTAGTTAGAAATTACTGCAATGCATCAAGGGACAGATCTGTTTGATTATCCCATCTCGGATAAGCGCCCAGATCAGGAATAGTAGGTGAATTAATTTTTTTAGGAGTAGCCAATCCAAAGCAGGTGGTTTGAAAAATGGTAGAATTAAAAAACAACATGTGATTTGGGATAAGGCAAGCATCATGCAGAGCTTCCGTACCTTGTATCTGCCATGCTTTAGAACCCAAAACTGATTTAAGATCAATGGCATCTTTCCACAGCTCATAGCCCCCTATAGCTAATTTATCCATAAAAGACTTAGAATACAATAATTTAGTGTGGGTCAGTCTAACTTTGGAAGCTGACTCTGCAGCCAATTTAAAATAAAAAAGCTTCAGGTTTAGATACGCTGAAGTCAGTAAAATATGTAAATGTGTTCACTAGAGTGTTGGAGTTGCCTTCAATGGGCGGTGGACAATTTTCCCATTGTGTAAAATTGATGACATTTCCAAATGTATTTGCTTTATGCAGAAAATGATTGGCATAGTGTTGGTAGCAAAACAACTCTCCATTATTCGCTGTGTCTAAATATAAATCTTCAGCATCAAAAGCAGCATAATATTTCAAATCAGAAAAAAGAGCCTCTACGGCTTGGACATCCCAATCATCAGAGCGTATATTTTGTTTCACAACATCCCCCATAGAAACACAAAGTACATTGGGGACATTAATCACCTCTGTCGGACCATGAATTTGAAATTTAACAGCATCCCATACAATCCCATCCAGCAAAGGCCAGGTAGTAATATTCACAAAAATCTGGTCCCTTTTCATGATGTGTGATGAGGAGTGGGGTGCCAAAGTTCCATCAATTAATCTAATTGTAGATCTTTCGTTGAGATAGTGTCCATTTACTATACGAAAAAATACAACCACAAATCCAATGGACATAAACAAAAAAAATAGTTATGAGCACCAGCCAAATGTAAGTCCAAGGGGGAATTAAAAAATGTCTTTTAAACCTAGCAGCAAAAATAGAACTTTTCAAAGGGGCATTGGAAGTCATAGAGTTAGTGTCAAATGAAAAACGTGACTTGACTGGTCAACTACACTTGAATGTAAACCAGGCAACGGCACATCTGTGGGATAAGTATACTCAGTATCTTCAACTGGACCACCAGCCGGTGGAGGCAATAAAGGATTAGTAACTGTGTTCATCTCGATGGCAATGTCAGGCCTGTTGGTAGTCGCCGGAGTCAAAACAGAATTTCTCAGCATTGCTGGACAAGAGACTTCTGGAGTCATACTAAGAAGAATCTGCCACTCGTAGTTTGACATTGTCAATGGAGATGAACCTGTTACCCTTGCGACCAGGAAGTGGAGGTAAAATGACTGTTCTTGTACCCTGCACGCCAAGCACTGGTACTGGAGCATGATAAGAGGGGCCAAACTCCTTCTTGTTCTCCACCTTCTCACGGACCAGGTCACCAACTCAAGGTAGCCAGCCAACTACCGGAATCTGAAGTGCAGAATCAGTTGTGGAGGGCAAGTGTTCCTTTGCAAGACTGTCTCTGGTCTCTTGTAGATTCTGTAATACAGCGGAGTGATCATCTACGTCAAAGGGTGCGGCCAACGCCGCCATGTCTAGACCATCAAGGTCCGGGACAAACATCTTTATGCCAAAGAGCATTTCGTATGGGGCCTGCCCACCTAGAGACCTTCTAGGGAGGTTATTAAGTGCATGTTGAACGCTATACAAATGGGCCAGTTCCCGCCAGTACCTAAAACCCTAGCTGTCAGGGATTGCTTTAAGTCACGGTTCATTCGTTCCACAACGCTATTGCCCTCAGGTGGGATGGAGACGAAAATTTGACCTGGACCCCCAAAGATCTCATGGCATCCTTGTACGCCTTAGAGGCGAACGCTGGACCTTGGTCAGAATGGAGGGTACCACACGCAAAAATTCCCACAAAGACACGCAAATCCCTGATGACAGTTCGAGCATCATCACTCCGTTGTGGCCAGACCCATAGAAAACGTGTGCACGAATCCACTGCAACTAAGATGTACTTATACGCAGTATCAGAGGAGAAAGGACCGCAGTGATCTAAATAAACACACCCAAGCAGTTTATTAGATATGTACAACTGTGTTTGAGGTGGACGTGCAGCAGTCGAAGGCTTAATCTGCTGTCAAATTTCACAATTAAGGACATAAGCACGAGTCTGTTTATAAAATCCACGCCACCAGTAACGTTGTTGTAAGATAGTAACAGTTGCCGAAACGCCAGCATGGGCAGAAGCCATACCTTTATGAGCTGCTTTTATCAAAGAAAGTCTGTAGTCCGCGTTGGGAATCAATCTGTCACCAATGTCGTTAATTCTCACATAGGGTATTTTATCAGGACTTAAATGATAAGAGTATTTAGAAGGGAAACTCCGAGGGTAATTATCACCCTTCTCTGTCGCAGCAATAGCTGCCAAGATGTCATCATCACTCTTACTTTTGGATCTTGTAACTGCTGCTACTAGATATGTTGCCACTGCTGTTTTCGCTGCTTCATCAGCTAAGCTGTTTCCGACAGCGTGGACACCCACTCGCTGGTGCCCAAGAGTATGAATTACATTCACGAGCGGCAGACGTTGTTAAAGTTCTGCGACTCGAACCCAAAGCATTTTATGCTTGATTGTGCTACCTTTGGAATCACGATACTCATTTTGAGACCAAAAGAATAAATTGTTGTTGAAAGACTGAACACAGTAAAAAGAGTCACTCACTATATGAGTAGTAACTCGAGGATCAGCAAACTCCATTGCAAGCCCTAGAGCACGAAGCTCTGCCAACTGGGCGGTACAATCACCCAATGTCTGCGTGCGCGTGACATAAGATTTGAATTCACCATTCACGAAAGTACCAGCCACTATTGCGCAGGCCGCTGAATAAGCATGCTTAGAACTCGTTGTTGGTTGCGCCGAACCGTCAGTGTAAATGATACAATGGTAATCCTCAAGCGGGCGCAAGGACAGAGGAGCTGGATGAACAAATTCATACTGCAAGTACTCCTGAGTCCTGCAATGAGATGTCAAAGAAGTGGCCCATTGTATCCAACGCGGATGCAAAGCTTTAGAATTTGGTACACTGGCTTTCGTTACTGCCTCTAGAGCAGGATACGTTGAGGCAACCAAAATGTGTTTCCCTTGCGACAGCGCTCTCTCTTTCAGAATCGCCATCTGTACTGCAGTCAAAACTTTTTCGACAGTGGAAAAGCGCATTTCAGCCAAAGTGTACAAGTGCGACTTGTAAGAAAAGGGGGACTGTGTCGCCCTCATTGAACGTTAAGTGCATGAAACCCACCGCGCCAGGCACAATTCTTGCTACCAGGTTTGTGTGGTTATCACGCGTCAGTAAGTATTTTGAAGCAAGAAGATCAGCCTGCAAAGATTGCAGGATAGCTGAATGTTCTGGCAGCCAGCTCGATTTGGAAAAAGTAGGTTGTACCAAAGCATATAGCGGCTTGATATGCTGGGCATAATTGGGAATGTAAGTACGCCCGAAATTCAAAAAACCCAGCAAAGATTGTAGTTTTTTCAGAGTTGTCGGAGCGCGCAAACAAGCGCATTTCTCCAGGAAGTGAGGTGCTAAACCTCAACCTTCATTGTTGAGTTCATAGCCCAAAAACAACACTGTATACTCTGCAATGTGTGATTTTGCAATTTGTAACCGAAGTCCGCAAACATGACAATGATGCGGTCAACGCGACACAGATGCGGTCACAATTCGTTGTCTGTGAGATGAATATCAACAACATATGAGTACGCATCAGGGTCAATGCTCTCTAACAGAGAGACTACACAAGGGGCAAAGACACCTGGACTGTTTTTATAGCCCATGGCTAATCTTTGAAACTGTTTCTGTTTGCCGCCGGAAGTAAAGGCTGTCCATTGACTACTAATAGAGGACAGGTTATGGCTATAAAAACCATTGGAGATGTCAAGTGTGGTCTTAAACCGTTTTCTCACAAGACTATCAACGAGGGCAGAACTGTGGGTGTTTTGTACCGCACAGGTCCGACAATGAGAGTTCAAATGCCGATAATCCAAAACTAGGCGGTACGACCCATCAGGTTTGGTTACAGTAAAAAGAGGAGTATTCATGGGTGACACACATTTTTCAATTACACCTTGATATTCCAATTGTTCAAGGATTTCTGCGACATGAGATCTAGCCTCGCGGCGCATGGGATATTGGGGTTGTGGCTGGGGCATAGACCGTAATGGAATCTCATGACTTGGTCCCACCCAACCTGAGTACGGTATAATGCCGGAGCTAGTACCTGAGCCCACTCTTCTGCAAAGTTCTGCGCTTGCTCCTTTGGTACAGTGTGTGCAAAAGAGGGGAGGATTACCTCCTCCCCTCTGGGAGCTGCCAAAACAAAAGCTGGGGGCCAGTCTGCCTCTGCTAACAGAATGTCATATGTAGAGGACAGATGTTCCCAAAAAATCCCTTTTATGGTACGTTGTATGTCACCTTCAATTAAAAGGACTATGTCATATAGTCTGTCAGGGGGAGCCACTCTAATATCAGCAGTTTCTACAGTAATGAATATGTCAGTTGCTGTCGCCTTCAGATATGGACGCAGTGCTTGCCTCACTATTGTAACCTCCGCTGCGCTGTCTAGCAGCGTTAGTGCCCATGTCAGGTTCTGAAGCTGCGTTCTCACTAGCTGTGGCATACCTCGCTGTTAGTGCCGCAACTTTCTTCTTCTGAAACGGGGGTCGTTGTCGTGCAAATTCGTCCTGCTTGCCTTTACCATCAGCCGGACGGGGCTGTTCACGTCCTTGGACGGCACCCCGAACTTTGCCACGGTCTCCTCCACCGGACTGTGAGACCGATGTTTCCTGTAAAGAACGAGGAAAACGTTGCTCAGGAACCTGAAATCTATCAGGAGACCTAATTCTAGTGCGATCGCGCAAATCATATGTGCGTTCAGTAGTCGCTTGAACCGGTGACGTGGGTCGAGACCCCTGTTTCTATTCCTGCTTCCCCTGTTTTTTGGTTTTCCAATTTTGTTTAGGAAAAGCT
Organism: Triturus cristatus; assembly: GCF_964204655.1. NCBI lineage: Eukaryota > Metazoa > Chordata > Amphibia > Caudata > Salamandridae > Triturus > Triturus cristatus. The sequence continues at coordinate 504,110,303 of NC_140585.1, forward strand.
GGACGGACGTCCTTAGAAGACGTCACCGTCTTAGTTTGCGGTTGCGTTGTTGTTTGAACAAAAGGCTTAACCCCTAAACTATTGCGGCCAATGGTCTTATAAGCCTCCGCAATCATCTTTGGTAACTGCCGGGGTTTATCGACGTCAGCGTCGAGGTGCAGCGCATTCGACACTTGGAAGTTAACCCCATCTCCCTTGACATTAGCAAGGATGAGCTTGGCCACTACGTCGAACATGCCGACAAGCCTCATCCCTAACTCAACCGCTGCCTCCAGACCGTGTTGATCCTGAACACGCTTAGAGTAGACTGCTGTAAACACTTTACCCCAGTTGTCACAATCAGCCACCTCTGGGACTAAGTCTTTCTGCAAACTAATGGTGAGGATCCTGTGTTTTTCCACAGGAGTAGAATTTGGAAATACCGCTTCCAGCTGGCCAAATTTCTCAGCAAGCCAATAAGGCATATCGTCCTTATTCTGGGGGCGCTTGCCCATTACCGAATTAACCATGACGGGACTAATAGTAATCCCGGCTGGGCCAGCTGGTTGCGCCGCAACCCTAGGTGCCCCCACCTGGACATTGCGAGAGACGTATTGCACTAAAGCCCTATGTACCATAATTAAGGCGGTATGGGGCTGACGTAAGTCATCCACTGGGGCTTGCAAATAACGTGGATGTGGTGTAAACCCAGCCAAGACTGGCCAAGTGACCCCTGGAATGGACAAGGGACCCAAACGAACCGGTGTAACCGTGTGGGGGAGGGCGCCATTGAACCAAATACGATGCTGCCAAGCAGAAATGGGAATTTCATGTGTCCTATACGGTGTGTAATTAGCTGGGACTGCCGGAGGATTGTATGCGTGAAACGTATTATCATCCGCATTCACCTCTGGCAAAGTAACCCAAAAGTAAAAGAGCTCATAGAGATACGATGCATCGGCATTCACTACAAAGATAATAGACATCACATCGTCAGGCACCCCGAACTGCGTCAAATGACGCCGGAGAGGTGCGTGACTATGCGCTGCAATAGCGACTTCAGCCATAAGGACACAGAGATGAAAAACAATATATATAAACAGTAGCACAAAAAGGGTATAAGATAAAATGAAACCTTTTTAATTGTCAGACTTGAGAGAACCTATATATTAACTATTTAGGTAGGTTTAAACAGTCACTCCCGTCAACCGGAAACAAGAGTGAGGGTATTGTGGACTAATATAAGCACTACTAAGGCGTCTCCATTATAAGACCAAAACATTGGGCGCCATGTTGCGGGCATTCTGCTCATGCACAGAACTATGCACAGGAAACCAGGACCTCAGTGAATTGTGGTGTACCAAAAAACTCACCTCAGTGCCCAGAACCCCTATCCGACTAGCATCAGTTTCTCATTTGTTCTCCGTATCACCTCGAAGCTACCAATGATTAGACAACACAGAACATGCGACTTAGAGTACTCTCAGGAATGGTGGGAATCAGAAACACCTTTTCGTTATTATTCTCATATCAGTCCACAACAAGAGTAATCAGAGACACGGTAAAGTTCAAAATGTTTCTTTTTAACTACGTGCTCTAAGGTGCAGTACTTTGGCTAATATAAGCAGGCAAATGATTAAAAACAAAACCATCAGCATTGTTACAATACAATAGAAAATAAAGGGAGAAATCATATTACAAATGATAGTGGAAAACAAGTCCTATAATACTCTGTGAACCACCCTCCCTTTGCTAGTAAACTAGTTTTATAAACTAATAGAAGGTCTCTAGGTTTGAATGGGGAACCCCTTACCTCAAAGATCAGCTTATGTGAATCACATCACAGGATCAGCTCTGCTCTCTGTGTCTGGAAAGGTTTTCACGAAGTGTCTGAATCATGCATGCAAATGCAATATTAAAGGCACCCGAGTTTCAGATATTTGCAGCTGTGTGCATGTTGTGTCTAGAGCGTGGGCCGATCAACCTAAATTTAACTGCACACATTGTTATTTGACCTTGACGGCTTCTGCACATAGTGTTCAGACTAAGGTCGCGGTGCACGTCTATGGATGTGAACAACAGACCGTTCTCATGTGAAGAAAAAGCAAGCAAGCAGTTTTACTTGTAATAACAGCTACCTGTAGTGTTGTTGTGCAAAAAGCAGCAAAGTGGCAAGATGGAGTTTTACTTCTAAAGAGCGTATGCTAACATAGCAATGTTTGCACATAAAACCCCGTCTCCACTACATTACGTGATTGCCCAGATAGTCCGAGGTCTAGGGAGACAAGATTTTCGGGTAGATCGAGATTAATAGTCTCCCAACTCTTAGACCAAAATTAATTCTTGTCCTCTCCCCATCATTTCTTGGTATTGGCCCAACTCTTAAGGGTAGATAAGTCCATAGAACTCCAGATTATGATTGATTCTTGCGCTACAGAAAATTTCATGGATGTGCAATGGGCATTACAAAGGGAACTCCCTGTAGTATCCAACTCTGCGATAGATGAAGTTAAGACCATTGACAGAAACAGCATAAAATCCGGTCCTATTACCCATGCTACTGCTGAGTTGCTACTCGTTATACATAATTAACATAAAGAGACTGTCCAGTTTGATCTCATTCTGTCACCTCAGTTCCAAGCTATTTTGAGCATTCCATTGTTAATGCAACATCATCCAGACATAGAATGGAGAAAGCATTCCTTGTCTTTTTGCTCTGAGTGTTGTAGGAACCACTGTAATCCAGAACTGGTACCTCCTAAAGAGATGGCAGTGATTATAGACTGTTATACCTGAACTGCCCACTTGTTATCAAGACACAGCAGATGTCTTTGACATAAAAAGGCTTCTGTTCTTCTGCCACACCGACCCTACGTCTGTTGGATTGATCTGATTACAGGAGCACAAATACCATGTAGTCGAATCTATGCTTTAAATGAAAAACAAAACCTTTATTTGAGAGAATATTTGCTCTTTATCGGGTTTATCAGACCTTCCAGTTGCTCTGCTTCTTCTCCTCTCTTCTTTATTCTAAATGGGATGGAGGTCTCAGAAGCTGCATTGACCATATATATCTCAATGGTATGCCAATATAAAAATGGTTCCCTATACCACTTATCCAATCCTTGCTTGATCAGGTTAAAAATGCTAAAATGTTGACCATGCTAGACTTGAGAGGAGCATATCATTTGGTGAGGGTACAAGGGTGTGATGCATGGAAAACATGGCGTATATGAATATCTGGTGATGCCATTTGGCCTTTGCAATGCCCTTGCAGCTTTTGATTTTTTATAAATTAGGCCTTGAGAGACATGCAGGACATATGTGCCATAGCATATATAGATTACTTTTTAGTGTATTCCTCTTCTACCACAGAACATGTGGGACATGTGAGGGCCATACTAGAACGTTTAAGAGACAACCATCTATATGCTAAATTGGGTAAGTGTAAATTCAACACACCGAAAGCAACCTTCTTGGGATTTGTGCTATCCCCAGATGGGGTGAGCATGGATCCACAAAAGATAACTACAATAACACGGTGGCAACGCCCTCATTCAGTAAAAGGAGTAAAGAGCTTCTTGGGCTTTGTCAATTGTTATAGGTGTTACATTGCTGACTTCACAGCCTTGGCAACTCCTATCACTAAATTGCTGAAAAAGGGGGTTGCCTTCTGTTGGACCTCTGCTGCAGCTGGAGCTTTTATGAAGTTGAAAAACTTCAGTTGGCCCCCATATTAAAGCATGCTGACTCATCCCAACCTTTCTTAGTAGAGGCTTATGCATTTCAAGGAGTCATTGGGGGGGGTTGTCCCAAAGAGATAGGGAGTCCAACTATTTACATCCTGTGGTTTTTATTCACATAAATTGAATCCCACAGAGCAAAACAACTCTGTAGGAGATAGAGAACTCCTTGCAATAAAACGTGCCTTTGAAGAATGGCGCCAGTATCTGTTTGGTGCTCTGCATACAGGCACAGTTACTGACAATAGAAACTTACAGTTCTTGAAGGCATCCAGAGCTCTTTCCATGAGGCAACTGCCCTAGAACCACTATTTCAGCTATTTTAATTTTGTGATACAATGTCAAGCAGGCAAAACCACAGGAAAGCAGATGCCTTGTCTCAATTTGGCTACGAAGAGGTGGAAACTGCAATTGATAATCCTATTATAGCCAGAGAACGTGTTTTGGAGGGGCATTTGGTCTGAAGAGATTTTTATTAATGAGGTGCTTCAAGCACAAAACTGTGAGGAGGTTGAAGATCTGGAACAGAAATATAATAGCTTAAGGGTACAAAACCTTCAGGGGGGTTTAGTCATTCCCACAATACCTTTACAACAACAAGCATTAGAATTGTGACACACACACACACATGCTATCGGGGCATCCAGAATATAAGAAAACTATGGATCTACTTAAAAGGTCCTGTTGGTGACCCACTATGTCTTATGATACAAACCACTACATTCAAAGATGGCATGTATGTGCTCACAGTAAGATATCCCACCAAGTCCCAGCTGGGTTAGTGGCAACACCCCCAGTCCATGGCATTCAATTTCCATGGATTTAATTGTGGAACTACCACAAACCACCCAAGGATTTACAGTAATTCTGGTAGTCGTAGACATGTTGATTAAAATGTCTCACTTTATTCCCTTGAAAGCACTGCCTACAACCAAAGATGTAGCCCCTGTGTTTTTGCAACACATAGTGAGATTGCTTGGTCTTCCTTCTATGATTGTATCGGATAGAGATCCCCAGTGTGTGTCTATGTTTTGGAGGAGGTTGGGTTCCCTATTACAAATTGATGTTCGTCTTTAATCTGGCCAACATTCCCAGACAGATGGTCAGACGGAAAAAATAAATCAATGTCTTAGGCAATACTTGTGGTGCCAATTGTTACACCCCCTGCCAACTGGGACACCTTTTTCAGGACAGCTGAATTTGCTCTCAACAATGGTATACATTCTTCTATTAGCCTTTCCACTTTTTATTGTAGCTATGGATTTCACCCACGTTTGTTGCTCTTGCCCCCTCTTGGTTTAACCCCAACTTCTGCTGCACTGGAGTTCGTGGATCACATACATGATACACAAAAGACAGCCCAAATTAATTTGGATAAAGCAACAAGTGTGTACTAAGGAAATGCCCATCCCCTGATGTTGTGGTTGGAGACAAAGTGTGGTTGTGCACACATAACATCGCTGTAAAAGGAACACACAAGGTCAAGCCTTGTTTTATTGGTCCTTACAAAATTGTGAACGTAGTTAATCCTTGAAATTTGAACGTCCCTCAACTCTAAAATTCCACCCATTTTTTTCACGTTTCTTTATTGAAACAGGTGGTATCAACAATGAGACTACCTGTCCAACACCCCCCCGATAATAGTTGATAATGAGCCCGATTATGAAGTGGAGGCTATTGCTGATTTCCGAAGAGTGAGATGTAGATTGCAGTATCTGGTCCGTTGGAAAGGATATGGTCAGGAGGACTGTACATGGGAACCTGCTGGCCATGTCCATGCCTCTACATTGTTACGAATGTTCCATAGACAATATCCTTGGAAACCCAAACCGGTGGGAGGAAATTCCGCCCGGTGTACTGTAATATTTGCTCTTTGCCCGATCGTGTGTGAAGATGGGGTGGAGCAAGTCAGGAATAAAGATGGCTGGCAAACACGGAAGAATGCTTCATGTTTTAGTGGACCCATGCGTGTCTTCCTTCCTTGCCCACTGGCTCACCTGTTTGCTTCCAGGTCACCTCAGCATCCAAAGTCAACATTCGTCGTCGGGCTGCAGTAGGGCAGCTTTCCTTCCCCCTGCGATTCTGATTAGCCGCACCTGTCCTCACAATTACTTCTTGAATAATCTTGCAAAGAGAAAGCACAGAAACAAACTATAAAGAATCCACGTTTTGCTTCTAAGTCGGTTAAGCGCGCTGCGCATAATATTCAATATACAATACTTAGCTGATGTGTTCTCCACGGCGTTTGAAGATTCCAGTTCCTCTTGTGCACTGCTGTTAAGCTGTGGGAGAAACAAAATATAAAGTTAGTCAAACCTGACGTCAAGGGAATAATTATAAATAATTTTCAGCCCTGCAAAGTTTTTGAGTAGCCTCCTGTTTTCTGTTTTGAACCTGTCAAGTTGGGGAATAGGTTTTTTGTTTTTTCCTTTTTGGAATGAATATCTGTTTGGGGCTTTATACTGATTCTAGGGTATCTCATCATTAAAGGTCAGTATACATAGGATATATTCTCTTCATACATACATATTCTGCTTTGATAAGAAAAACACCTAACTTCATTTTTTTTGCTTAGATAGATGATACTTGATCCTGCTTCTGCTCTCTAATAATCTTAAGTAGAACAGGGCAAATTCACAGGTAGTCGTTTACTGAGTGTGAATACATTAATAACATGGGGGCATTGTGTTACATCAATAGTATGTATATCTAGCTACACATATACTTTTGTCTTACATGCAGGAATCACATAAACAGATCCAGAAGATCCCTGTTCATCCCTGAGCACTTCCTGGATGTGTGTCTTTTTTCTTTCCCTGTTTCCCCTTCTTCCCCCATCTCACCATTTCTGGCTTTGACAGTGCTTGGCTTATATGATGGGTGAGGGAAGTTGGGACCTCACTTCAGAACTTGTGTCTCTTCCCTGCGGAAACCACAGCTGAGAGTTACACCGGTTGACTATATCTACTAGGCGTTGGATGCTTTCAGGGGATTGCAACACCATGCTGCCTCTGTAGCTCTGTAGAAGAACATATTCCATCTAGATTGATTCTGACATAATAGACAAAGACCAGATATGCCTAATCATGTGATTAGGGATACAAGCTACAGGCACCAAATGGGTTGGACAAGAAAACGCCAACTTTCGAGAAGTGGGTTCTTCAGAATTGTGACTTAAAATCCTACTTGACCATTGAAGAGGGTTTTAAATTTAAATTCCTTAGAGACCAAACTCAACATTCCTTCCTGCTCCCAATTAAAAGTTATCACTTTATGGGAGAGGCAGGCCTTGCAGTAGTGAAAAATGAATGCACCCTGCCCTATGGGCTGTTTAGGGCCTGTCATAGGAGTAACTTATAAGTATCAAACATGAACGTTTAGGCTGTGCACAAGGCTTATTTTGCCAGGTCAAAATGGCAGTTTAAAACTACACACTCATTCTTCAATGGCAGGCCTGAAACATGTTTAAAAGGCTACTTAAGTGGGAGACCCAATAGGTGCTGCAGACCCACTGGTAGCATTTAATTTACAGGCCCTGGGTACATGTTGTACCACTTTACTAGGGTCTTACATGTACAATTAATTTGCCAATTGGGTGTAAGCCAATTTTACCATGTTTAGAGGAGAGAGTACATACACTTTAGCATTGGTTACTAGTGGTAGAGTGTGCAGAGCCCTAAAAGGCAACCAAAGTGGGTTTAGAACACAAGAGGTTAAAGGAAAGAAATGTGGGGGTGAACCTGCAGAGAGGGCCAAGTCCAGAACACCTGATATGGATGAAGAAGACAGGTCTGGGGGATCCTGCTCAAAAGCTTGAAGCTCCACCAAGATATTCTGGGCCCACAGGCTAGCTTGAGCCAGTGAGATGTTTAGAGTAACTTTGCAACATTCCTTTTCTTTATCGTCGCCTCTCCCCCCGCACCCCCCAACATTACTGGTAGTTTATTGGCATTTTCTGCCACCATTGAAAAGCTGAAATTTCTGCAGATGGCTATACCATCTGGCACATCAGTTGCATATTTTCATTTAAAATGTCTTCTTTCTACACCAACAAGATTGATCAACTCAAGTAGGGCTGTTTCGAGACATATTTTCATGATAACCAAGAACTATGTCAATTACTTCTGTTTAGATTCATCTTATGTACAAATATCCAGAAAACCTGGCATGGATCCAGTCACATTCAATTTAAGTTGGATGCCTAGTAGTTAATTCTACCTCATTATCAAATACTGAAGCAGCTGAATACAGCTTTGTGGAGGGTACTTTACACCCTCGTTTTTAGGTAAATTTCAGATTGCATCTTTCATAAGGGCATATCTTTATCAACACGTCTTGACCGAAACCCCACGGATCCACAAAGCCAGAGCAGGCGGAAGATCCTTCTCTCACATTGCAGCCAAGACCTGGAAACAGCTACCTGCAGACATCAGACGCGTACCCTCCCTGAACACCTTCCGAAAGACTCTAAATACCTGGCTTATCGGCTAAGCAGAGCTGTGGATCCCCCCCCCCCCTCCTTCAGCTCCTTGAGACCCTCACGGGTGAGTAGCGTGCTTACAATTCCCTTGATTGATTGATTGATTGATCCTGCCTTTGAAGCCATAAGGAGTCATCACGCTTTGGAAGTTTGATTACAAAAACAGTTGCTTATCCTGAAAGACAAAGACCACTCTGTGACTTAATAAAACAAAGTTTACTCACTGTTACTAAAACCTTACTGGTTTAACAGATTTTTGAGTAAGAAAAGGCACAGGTCTGACATACTTGATGTTACTAGACATAACATTAATCCTGCATCACACACTTGCATCTCTAACTTCTGGAGACTGTGACAAGTAGCTAGTTAACAACAAGGCTTTATATTTTGAAGTTCAACGCTACAGCACACCCTGGCCACACCATTGATGTACTCTTTCTTTAAGAAGAGTGTACACTAAACACACAACAGAACTGCAAAGCCTAAGGGTCTCATTCTTTTTGGGGGCCAACATATGCCTACCATTTTAGCAGTTATTTGATATCATCGTCCTTTATGTTCACTTACGTTTTATTCCTCAACAAAGATTCTGCAAAACACTAATCAGCAACACCATTTTGTGTTGACTCCCTCTTTATATGCGCTTTTATCCCCGCCCACCTTATGTAGTATTCCTTTAAAGTCGAGTACCCCCTTCACATGCATTCCCATCCTTGGTTCTCCTTAACTCTTCAAGAAAGTAGGCATCTGCAATGCTTTACCCCTTGCTTCCTAGTGAGCGCAATATCTTAGGAATGTGTAAAACATAAGAGGCAGGAGCTGGATTATTAGGCATTATGGGAGGAAGGGAGAGCAGCTCAGGAGAGATAGATCAAAGAAGGAGGAAGAAGGTGGCAATGAGTATCAGTGGCAAGTAGTGGCAAAGGGATGGTGATCTGAGGAACACAAGTGGGGAGTGTATGGGTTCTAGCGGTGCCTCCTACAATAGTACTCTGGCACCTTCTTAGTTGCTGAGTCTTTTCCCTACCTTCAGCAGCCTGACTCAATTTGTGTACTTCATTCTGTCACGTAGCTGCATTGTCTGAGCTTATAGCTTGATATTTTTCAGAGAGGCCAGGTGTTCCCCATTTTGTGAGAATGGACTGTCTCTGATAATCTCATCACAGTCATATCATTAGTAATGTAATTTGATATTTCATCAGTGAAGTTATTGATGATGTGATTTGAGTTGTAATTATTGACGTTATTCGTGAGGTGATGAGTAGCTAATGGCAGCGTGAGTTATACTTTGCACAGTTTACAAAAATTCGGTAATTTCACTTGTTTTTAGGGTCTCCCTTGCAAGTAAAACTGATTTTTTCAATTGAATTTCTGAGTGTTTTAGAAAAAATAATGCATTTAATATGAGAATAGGCAAACATAATATACCGTCAACAAAGTATTTATCAGTTAGTTGCATGTCCTATAGAGCTTTCTTGGGCCTTCTTATGCTCTTCAAGTTCATGCTTTGTGAACTAATACCCACGTTTTCATTTTAGCTGCTTCTTCATTACAGATGCTGCAAAGGAATCCAACCCATTGTGTACCCGGTTCACCACCTACGCAAGCCTGCAAATGTTATTTCTGGAATTTATTTTTCCTCTACCATGAAAAAATAATTGCTTAAAACTGCTTAAAATTCCTAGATGGTGGAGCCCTGGGCGACCTTTCCACTTAATGTGATGTTTCTCCTACGCAGCTCTGATGGTCATCTCCTTCCTATTCTTCATGTGAAGAAGACCTCAGTCTAGCACTCTCTTAGTCACCACTGATCAGCATGGTGTCCCTGCAAGACTAAATGGCAAGTTCTGGTGATTTCTGTTCAACACAAAATGGTGACAAGGACTTTTTAAGAAATATGCACTTTTTCATGTGGATGAATATATTACCCAAAAACAATGAAAACCCCTCACTCTGTTGTCATGCTCAGTGGCCCGTGCATAACTCCCTATGCCAGGTAGGCAAGGAGATGCACTCCTCCAAACATCAATGGTGCTAATGTCTCCACTGCAGAGGAGGCCAGCGGTACACCCAGATTGTAGGTGCCACTTCGTGTGAGGCTTCATAGCTGCAACGCCAGCACTATATGAAATATGCAAGTGAAATAAATGCAAACTGCATTTCCCTATGTGCCTCTTGAGACTTGCAATGGTGGCAACCACCTTAGATCTATTGATCTAATATACTGAGCATAAGCAGGGCCACTGGCATCCTGCGATTCTGTGGCCACTGTGTTTTCAGCATGATTATGAATTTGCCACATTGACACATAATTCATCATCTCCTGCATACACTGCAGATTTTAACACAAATGTTTTGTTTCTAGTACATTTGGGTCAAACGTTATACGTGTTCCCATGCAGTGTAAGACCCTGCACAAAGATTGACTGCTTAATTCCAGCAGTCATGACTATTAGTTCCTCGTGGTTCAGAGGATTCCTTGCTAGGCAATTGTGATAATGTGTTGCTGCATCCAAAATCTTGTTGCCAGGGGACTGAAATTCATTGTATGTTCTTCGAGAAATTTCAAGGACTTTGTTTTCAGGGAAATATTTTAGATAAATACTAGTGAGAAAGGATTTTGACTTTAATTTGCACTTTAATATTGAAGTCATCCATGCTAGGATTATTAACCCTATACACTGGAGTAATCCTTTCTCGGAATACTAACTCTAGTTCACCTATTCACAGAAGCAACTAATGAATCCCTTTATTGATATCACTTGAATCACACATGGTATTAAGGTATTGCCAGTGGTGAGGAAGTCAATGTACATTGCTGGGAATGAAAGCACAATTCTAATCAGTATTCATTATTTTACAGGGGATAAACAATATGTATTGAGAGACCATAGATTGTATTTCTAACTTACTGAAGGTAGTTGTACATATAAGAAGGTGCCTTAATGTTAAATGATTCCTGGGAATACAAAAGTTATTTAAATCTTTCAGCTCTAGGATATCATAGTGTTATGAGCAACCAAATGGAGTGAGTTATACAGAGGTTGCGAAAAAGTATATCAGATGTTGTAGTAGAAATAGGAAACTGTAATACCGTTGACCAGATACTAAAAGAAGTATTTTTTGTTGCAGCTATCAACATCTCTGCAGTGCGGCAGTAAGAGCATGCGTGTTGAAGATGTCCAGTGTCTCTATTCCGCTCTCTCTTGTCCAATTGTCCTTTCACCTAAACTACGGCTAACTGGCATAAATATTCTTTGCAAGGTCATCAGTGGGTTCAGGGAAGTGTAGATGCTAGCATCACTCCTGTTGGATCTGGACAAAAGGTCTGCAGAACTGGGCCAGAAATCTGTTGACCTAACAATAAGTACTTGCTTTCAGTTGAAAACCAACAGACGTCTGGGACCAGTCTGTGGACTTGGGGCATTTGTACAAGCTGTCAGCTCCATATGAATGCACACTATAATCACGAAGGTCAGCTAAGACATGACCTAACTACCTGCAATAAGGCACAATAAATGTGCATGAATGTACTGATGCAGCTCAATTTTCTATACCTTCGGGCTCTAGTGTAGTCGTCAAATAGATTGCGCCAGTTAGGGAAAGGTCTTCCCTCTGGAAAGTCAGGACAGGATCTCCCAACCACTCTTCTAAGACGCATTGTTAAATACATTTAATTTCTACCAGAACGTCTGCCCACCAACTCCTCCAAACTAGGACCAATCAGGTTGCGCCATCTCTTTGGAAGAGGTAGACTCTCCTCGTTCCCATCATCGAATAAAAGCGCACACAGCTGCAGGGCCTGTACTGTATCAGTGATCCGGATTGCCTAGTGCAGGAGGATCTTACTCATCCCCACACACGGAGAAGATCACAACAAATTTCGCATTAATCCTATCTAGTCTAACATTTTTAAAAGGAAACAATAAGCTAATGTTTTAACTAGGAAAGGTTATCTTGTTCCAGAAACAAGAAGGAAACTCTGAAAGCACATTTTGAGATCCACATTATGTTTAACAGTAAGCAGAGTACTAAATGTTCTTTCATATGTGACCTCATCCCTGATGCATACAGATCACAAAACAGCAACCCTCCCCTGCCTACAATGTTTTGGGGGAGTTTTCTAGTTTGAGGCAAGCAGACTTCTGGGATGAGCTCATGGAATCCATGTGGTTTTGAAACTTATCAAATTCACTACAAATGTTCACTGCAATCATTGAGATGCCCTTAGTCATCACTTAAACATCTATTATGAATAATAGTAAATATATTTATATATACTAAAAATCCCTATTTCTGAAATTGAATTCCACAAGTTCATTCAGGCATCAAACAGCTAGTCATGCCACTTTTGGTGATGTTTTTTAGTGGGACTTGGTTCATACTGGATTCATATTTCAGGCCCGCAAATCCTGCGATTGTTTATGCCCGAGTTGATTAAAAAGGCATGTTGTCTATCTGTCGTAAGGAAGAGATGACAATAACTTTACATATCATAACATTTATTTTTTTCATTGTGAAATTGCAGTGTACTCAGCTATAAGTTATCCTTGGATATAAGTGGGGTTCTTGGACAAATGCAAACTCTTAATGACCAAACAGTTGGATTTTAGTGATTAAATGATATGTATTCATCGCCGTAAGCAGAGTGCCCTTGCTCCACTGGAAATCCTTGCAGAGTTCATTCATTCACAGCTGTTCCACTGCAGGAAAGGCTTCGATTAAATGAGTGAGTGTTTTTCACTTCTCTATTGGATCTGTCGGCAGAAAATGTGTAGGTCGACAAGAGGAAGCGGAAGATACCAAAAGAAATCTCTTTCAGAATCCATTATTGGAACTTCTTCTCAGTTCTGGAGTGTGCCAAAAACTGAATGCCATACTAGTCACATGTTAGCTATATGATATATATATGAGAGCTATATGCGCCGCAGTTATTGCAGTTTTCACACTCAACAATGATAAGGCACTCTCACTCCATTCATTATAGTGCTTTCTGATTGGGGAAGCAGAAGATGAATCACAAGATGGAGTTGCCCACAACATCTATGAGCACTGCTCTGTTGCTCTGCTGGTAATACAATCTGTCCATGGCATCTTACTAACTTTTGTATGGGCAGCATTTGAAGAAAATTTGTATACACGGTTCCAGGACATAGCAAAGTATTGTAAGCACTGTGTAAACCATATTTCTCCACGCAAATTGCACAACAAATAATGCTCACAATGAGCAGTGCAGGTGCTCTATTTTTGGTATGCGGTAAACGCTGTTTCTTTAAGTCATTTGGCCAGTAGTGGCACACCTGCATCACTTGTGGCTAGGGCACATAGCCTCACTCAGAATTACAGTTCTACGACAAGTGCTATTTCAGCCCTTTCCAATCTGTACGTCTTGAGAGCCTTTTAGCAGGGTCAGTTTCAACTTCACTGGGAGAGAGAAGATGAAGAATGGACTTAAGCAGAGCTTCCTACACCTAGTGTCATGACTTGCCCCCAATCTCATCCACCTCTAGTCCTGGGAATCTGGTGTGACAGGAACTATGCCGCCCCTAATTGTGGCTACTACATGTGTGCTCCTCAGTTGTGACTCCCATCAACAGTACAGCCACTTCTGTCTCAATACAGGCACCCCAAACGCAGTGACAATATGTCCCATCTGAGCGGCATTCTACAGCAAGACTCGAGGACCTGCTGGAGGATTCTAAGGTCCCTGGATTTGAGGAGCTACCGCAGCATTTCAGGACTCTAGGATTCTGAGAGCTTCTGCAGGAGTCTGGGATTTTGTAGTCTATAAAAGCTGCACCCAGGGCATGGCCAGGTGCTTGGCTTTCCTCCTTGTTGATCAGAGGAAGACTCTGCTTGGGTTGTGCTCTCTACCATGTGTATTTCTCTGCTTGGGTTCTCCTTTTCACCTGTGTAATTGGCTCTCCAGCTGAGACAATCATCAAGCTAGATGCTACGTTCATCTTCTCAGATGTTTTCTGGTTGAGACATTTATAGGAGTTTCTTCTACAGCCTTGCTTCATATAATGTCCTCACAGCCTTAGAACTCTACAAAGAATTCCCTTGCATCCTTAGAACCCTTTAGCCTTCCCCAGCACTTTCTTCGGATGCCTCCAGTTAGTCAGTTTGTTTTTAGCTAATAAGAGTCACCTATTTACTGGAACTGTGCTTCACCCTCTAAGTTGTGCTGTACCAACTGTCTCTTGGGCCTGCACAGACTTCATTACAAATCCTGAGTGAACTTTTGTTTCTGTTTGGTGCCTCAAGTTGAAGAGCTTTAACAGCTGTGTATAGGATATCAGATCTTAACTAGTCTCTTGATTTCCTTAGCTCTAGCAACATAAAGGTACTGTGTCATTGAAGCATTGAGAATTTACTGTAATGCACTTGTTGCTAGTGTGATTCTTGGCTATTTTTTCCGTTTCTGTAGTGTTAAAAAGCCATGTAAAAGAAAAAGCTGCATGCCATTGTAATTCATGTAAGAACAGAGTAACAGTAATTGTGTGTTTTGTTTAGCATAAAAGAGTTGTCACTGTAGTGTCATGTGAGTTTGTAATGACAGAACCCTTGTGGCTCTAATGGACTCTGTAGAACTGTGATGTAAGCTTTAGAATGCAGCGAAATAAATTATGGTTTAGAATGTTGGGTTCGCGGTTACATGCAGAAGAATAACAGCGTTTTATACTCAGCTCTGTTTGTGGCGTAGTCAATGGCGAGGACCCGGGCTGGGGAGGATGCTACAACTGCCAACGAGATAGGGAATAAGTAACACAAAGATTGACAGTGCTCTCTCAGAGAGTTTGCCGTGGTCCAGAAAACTGGTAGTACGTGCCACGTGTGCCTCCGTTGAATTTGTGAATTGACCTTTAGCATATGTGGATTCAAAGTGCAGTCCCAGTTCTGTGTCAAGCATTTGAGGTTAATGAAAACTTTGCGGTGAAGTCTACACATCAGTTGCTGAGAACCTGCTCGGAAGGCCGTAAAGAGAGGTACTGCGTTACTACAGAACTTATAGCTGTACATTTGGACGGAGTGAGAATGCTATAGGTGGATGCAACCAGGTTTTGAAAGAGTAGCAAATTACAAGATAACACTGTGAACAGAAGTGCTGCAAGGCAGAGATCAACCAGGTGTCAGACAACGCAGAGGCAAAGGCAAAGTGATACAAGAAACGGTCATATGATATGTCATGTTAGAAGTGCTTGTATAGCGCATTGCTGCCCCAACATCGGGGCGTCCCAGGGAAAGTGATGCATGCCAGATGAAGAGACAATCAGGTATAGTTAGTTTCTAAGAGCCATGGGAACAAGAGCGCGGCATGCACATACACATGAACTATATGGATGAAAACAGCCAGGTTTTGATCTGTTTTCGAAATGCCCAGTGATCTTGTGTGCTGCGCGCCATGAGTGGAATAGAGTTCCATAGGACAGGGGCCAGAGACCTAAAGGAGCACCCTCCTGCTCTGCTCCTGCGCACCTTAGGGGTGCAGGCCAGATGCAGGTCTGCGGAGCGCAGTGCTCGCGTTGGAACATAAAATGTACAGAGCCCCTGCATAGGCTTACCTTAATTCTGATTAAAGAGAGTTATCAAGCCACAATGCTGAAGGGAGTGACCCCAGAGGAAGCACCCCGGGTTGTGCTTGCAGAGCCATCCATACCTGAAGCGGCATCCTACCAAGGCTGCTGAGTGGCGCTCAGAACAACTCTAAAAGTCTCCAAAGTTCAAAAAGTCAAGAGCGGCAATCAGAATCATGATAGTTTGCTTTTCAAATGCTATGTAAAGGCAGTTGCATTGTAACAGCTGGGTTGTAATAATGTGCCAATAAGAGACGTGAAAAAAAGAATGTTTATTTTCTCTGGTCACATGTATGCAAGAAGAGCTTCCAGAGAATTAAACAAGCTATTGAGAACGCTACTGAAATGGTATACTTTGATCTAAAGCTTCATACTGAGGTTGTTGTTGATGCTAGCCTTGTCGGGTTAGAAGCTGTCCATGCACAGCAACAGTGGACACCGAAATGCTTGAAGACATATTGTGGCATATGCAAGTCGAAGTTTGTCCCAAACTGAACATGCTTGTTCACAACCTGAAAAAGAAAGCTTAGCAGTGGTGTGGGCTTGTGAACATTTCCACATATTCTTGTATGGGAAGCCTTTCGTGCTTGTGACAGATCATCAAGCATTGTTGACTATCTTTGGGAACCAAAGGCAAAAGTGCCTCATCACATTGAACGTTGGTGTCTGTGATTGCAAGACTACAATTATACCATAGTGCCTTGTACAGGAAAAGATTAGAACCCTGCTGCTGCTACTTTGCACAAGTGCCTCTACCCATTCTAAGATGGCTGAAGCCTACATAAATTTCATTCTGAAATCCAGCACCACAGCTATTATTTCGTTGGAGCAAATTGTCACTGCCACAAGTCAAAATAGTGGCATGCTACAACTGAAGGACACTTTTACACATCAGTCTTAGTACCAGCACTCTCGACCTCTTACCAGTGACAGTGCATATCAGAAGTTTAAAACTGTCCAAGATGAACTGTCCATTACTCAGGAAGGTATTATTCTAAGAGGTTCAAGAACTGTCATTCTGGAGAGTCTGCAACAACAGATAATTGAAGGGGCCGATGCAGGACATCGTGGAATTGTTACCACCAAACAGGCTTTACAAGACGAGTTTGGTTTCCACATGTCGATGAGAGAGTCAAAGGAGAACTGAAGGTCTGTCATCTATGCAACTGCCTGTCATTTGCAAAAAACTCAATACAGCTTAAGTATGTCAGAGTTGCCAACACATGCATGGCAAAGAATTGCTATTGACGTCTTCTGTCCTCTTGACAATGGACATCATCTGATGGTGATAGTTGATGAATACTCCTGTTTTCTATTGATAGAAGATGTTTCATCTATCACTCAAGAATGAATCAATGAGAGATTAGACAGCATCTTCATGACCTGAGGTGTTCCTACAATATTAAAGTCTGACTTTCTCAGTCATCTTAATGTGAAGCATCAGAAGAGCACACCTCTTTGGCCACAGGCTAATGGCCTTGTTGAACGTTTCATGAGCACTCTTAAGAAAGCTGTCCACAGTGTACTGTACTAGAAAAGCTCGACCTTAAGACTGTCTCAAATTCGACACTTTGAGCTTACAGTTCGAACCCTCACTCGACCACAGGTGGAAGCCCTGCAATCTTGATGTTTGGGAGAGCAATGACTACCAGGTTACCTCACTAGACTGACAGTAGAGCATGCACTGAGGAAGAGATCAGCATGAAAGAGTATCGTAAAAGGAAAATGAAGGCCTTTGCAGAGAAGTGTTGACATGCAAAAAACATTACGTTCACTAGAGGAGAACAAGTGCTTGTTCATCAGCCTAGGAAACAAAACACTGATGCTCCTTTCGATGCTGAACCATTTCATGTTGTGACCAGCAAAAGACACATGGTGACTCTCCAACGTCCTGGAAAGTCCATTGCGTGAGATACCTCGCATTTCTGACATGTGGCTCATCGCTCATCAGGCACTGATATCAGCGTAGAGACTGGGTATGAAAGGACAAGTGAAGACCCCCTGACTGCTGCTGTTTCTTCATCACCAACACCAGTCATGGACACTTCTACTTCATGTCCCCAGTTTATGAAGACACATTCGGGATGTGTGATCAAAGCGCTATGAAGTCTCATTGAAAAGATATAATTGTGTAAATATTTGTAAAAACATTTACATGTTTATTTAACAGAGGGTAGATGTAGTGTCGTATGAGTTTGTAAGAACGGAACCCTTGTGGCTCCTGATGGACTCCGTAGAACTGTGATGTAATCATTATAGTGAAGTGAATGCAGGTTTAGAATGTTGGGTTCGCGGTTACACACAGAAGAGTACAGACGTGTTATACTAAGCTCCGTGTGCGGCATAGTCATTGGTGAGTAGACGGGCTGGGAAGGCCACTACTGTCACCAGTACTGATCGTTATTTGTGAGAGACTGCAAAACACCTGAGAGAGCCTTAATTTGATGAGACACAAGGTGTGACTATTACACAACATCTCTTGTGTGCTTGCTTTCATATCCATATCCTTCTAACCCCCCTTGACCTCAGTATCAAGCACAATTTTGGATGTGTTTTGAACTGTCGATGAGTAAGGAGACTGGTAGGTTCCGAGCCATACCTAGAGCAACGTTCAATTCTTAAGGTTAGTGGTAACTTGAGTCTGACACCTAGGACTGGAAGTTTGGGTATCCTTTTTTCATATCCTATTAGGGGTAGCTCAGTTGAGATATATGTGGACCATACACCAACAGGGCAGTCACTTAGGGAATACCTGTAAGTCAGGAGGTGTGATAGGCTTAGAACACTTTGGGTATCAGTGGTTTTCAACACAAATAGGGATGTAACTTAATATCAAGAAACGTTTGACAAGTTACCACTCTCTGTTCATCCCTCTTTTTGGGAACTCTGATTTTCAGCTGGCTGTGGGTAGTGAATACAATTTGGTGATCTTTTTAATATGGGGATATTTAATTTATTTGAACACATCAAACAAGACAGTGTGAAAGATGCCACTGACCACATTTGTGTTATTAGGCTCTACATCAATCTGTCAGGACAGGGACATCCCAAGTCTTGACTCCTTTTAAGAGAGTTCTCCAATTAAGTGACAAAGCAAAATAATTCGTTTCGGGGTAAATTGATGCAGGTTTAGGAAAGCACTTCTTAATGTAGGTTTTGGATTGCTTGGGAGGGAGAAATTGTCATTATCTTTAGAGAAGATTATTGCTGAGTTTCTGGGGCTACTCTTCCATGGGGCGCATTGTGTTGCTGGTTCAGCGGTTAGTTTGAAGCTGTCTCATCATTGGCATTACACCTCTAAGAGAGTGGGTGCACGGAGAAGGGATCTCTATCCCTTGTTATGTGGCAATGTAGCAAAATCGATGTGTTTTTCAGTAAGGTTGTGGAAAACATATTCTGAATCATTAGCTGCAAGGTCCTTTCTCGGACCCAGTATTTTCTTGAGATAGATACCAGAAGTGAACTGGACAATGGAGAGTGGCATCAGGAACTTAGTTCTAATGTTGTTACTTGACCCTCTGACGAGGACTAATTGGTACCATTGGCTTTGGCATGTTCTGGAGTTGGAGGAAGATTTTCACAATGTCGCAAAAAATAGATTTTTAGAGACAACGGGCTTTGATGTTGGACTTTTTGTGAAGCAAGCTTGATTGCGCAACTGTTCCATGACATTGAGTGCTCTCAGGTAACCCATAGAGGGTTGTTGGTGCATTTGGAACATTGAAGTACTACAATGCTCTTTGCCATGTTACGCGGGATCTTTTGCCACAACTACATTAAGGATCGTATTTCTTCCGCTGATGTGCTTCACTGGGGATCTTTTCGGGAGGACAATTGGGAGCACCATGGTCTTTTTTCTTTTCTGTTAATGTTTGGTATGTTTGGTATGTTGCACTGAAAATTGGAAACAAAAGTATTTTAAATCATAAACCAGACAACAACTTTTTTTAAAGGACTAATTTGTATGTGAATATCTTTGGGCTTTTTTATGTCTTTTCATTTCTCCTTTATGAAGAAAGTTTAATTTCTCTTCCTGTTTTAGCTTTAGCTTTTTTATTTATTTAAGCTTACTCTTTTCACAGGTGCTTGATAGCTATAAGATTGTTATACTTTATGGCAATAATGTAATCTATTTTCTGCATTACTTTTGCTGTTTATGTTATCCAAAACGTAGACATTGCTTCCCATTCTCAAGGGTCTGACACTATAATTCTATAGAATCAAACATTTATTAAACAATTCCTTGTTTAAGACATGCTTCTGTCGTATATAAACGATGATGAAAACTCAGGAATTCAGGTAATTCACATAACACACTAAGCCAGGCTGCTCCAATGAGTAGCTCATTAGCAATTGGTAGCTCTTCAGCTACTTATAAGTAGGTCTCCTGTGTGCATCCCAGAGTACTAAATTAGAAGATTTTGCTATGTTGAATTAATATATGTATATCAAAATTGAAAAGTGTATTTGAGATCAAAATGTGCACAATTCAAAAGCTGATGATTTGAGAAAAGCTATCGATCTTATGAAATATATTTAACGATAATATTTGAGCAACATATAACATGCAGCTTCAAGGAGACTTATGACGCATATTATTACCTTAGTACTAGGTATATTACAGCTATGGCTTTTATGTATTACCCATGTAGAGGCATTCCAAATTAATAAAGTCTTTTTTACATTACGGTGGCAACCCTGTAAGTGGCACAGAGGTAATCACTGCTAGTAATCTTGTATAGGGTGGTCGCTAATGTAAACTTGTATGATATGCTCACTATTACAATAGTAATAACAGTAGCTCGGGGTGATATTCATTGAACATAAGTAGCTCTTATTACAGAAAAGGTTAGAGACCCTTGCACTAAGCACTAACAATGTGGCAATATACCACTTTATGGCTAACCTTAATATAGCAGCCATCTGCTGGTGAGTGTGCTGTGGCATTCACAAAGTGTTTTAGCAGCGGGAGAGCATAGAAAACATTTTTCAGTATTCGTTGACTTCTTAATATTTTTCGTTCAAACTGCGCCTATTTTTCATGATATGTGGTATAACATTGTCCTCCTGATAAGAGAAATACAATCTCAATACGTGTTTTGCAAGCGACTATCTGGATATTTGAATATTAGAAATTGATGAATTATTCTATGACTCATTTGAATTTTTTTTGGAGGGTCTTATTTCCAATGGATGTTTTTGGATGAGTAACATTTTTGACTCGAATGAAAACAATACATTTTTTCCTCTAGTTTAGTACCAAATTCGTTTTGTTTTACTTGCTCCTCTTCACTGTATAAATACTCTTTCTTGGACAACTGAAATGAGATATTTAATTAGTGCACTCTTTTTTCATAGGATTAGAGGAGTGAGATTTGTTCTCTCTACCTGCTGTGCAACCCTCGGCAGCGTAGAGTACACTTTGGTGTTAAACTATATGCTGTTCGTTGGTTTTGTGACCAGAATGTCCTCTGTTAATTCACACCTTGAATTGGAGTCATATTTGTGCGTCCTGGTTCCTTTTAGTTTGTACCCTAACCCATAGTTTTTGCTCTTTGTATGATTGAGAATTGAGCAACAAAGATGTGCTTCAAATTTAGCATCGACCACATTACATACAGTTTTGGAACACAACACTAAATAGACCAAAGTGATTTTGCACTATTATTGTTCATTTCATAGTAAATAAAAAAAAGAACACATACACGTTGCTTCAGTTTTTAATTGTAATTAATGGGATTGGTTTGAAGCTCAATTTATTTTCTAAATCCAGTGTGTTTAATTCTTGCCCAGTTCCAGAAATCTCAATTTAGTCATGGGCTGAAGCAAAATACGCTTGATTCTTCCCTTATTCCTCAAGCAGCAAAAAGATTTTACTCCTTTTTGTCAAAGGTCATCCTAGATGCCCTATGTCACTCTGATCGCATTGTTAAAACCAGCAGAGGTCAGTCTCATTTGTGAAGGTTCTAACTTTGGGTCGGTAAGCAGGACTACTGTAGGAGAGTAGGGTCTGCTATCCTATGGTCACCCCAAATTTTTGCTTTTTGCTTCACTGGTTTTTGACATACTGAGGCTGTGGGCCTGCCAATCAGACCCCCAGCCTGCTGTTCTCTCTACTAAATTAAAACTATGCACCCTAGGTGCCTAACCAATTGGAAGTGGATCACCCTGTCAGCCCCTGTACCAGTGTACACTAGGTACCCAGGGCATTGGTGTACCCAAGGCCTGCCAGGGGCTGCAGCATGTATTATGCCACCCCAGGCTTGGCCTAACAATTTGACACAACTGGCTGATCACTCAGCTGGGGTAAGTTGGTGTAATCACCTCTTACTTAGGTGTAGTATACCTATACCTAACCTTAAATGGGACACCTGGTAACCTATAAGTCACTCCTATGGCAGGCCTTAACAATCCTGAAGGCAGAGTGCTTGGTTCCATGTGAGATGGTGCTCTGGCATGATCTGAGCCTGTCTGCAGTGGTCGGAACAACTTCCTTCTACTGTTTCCGGATATCGTCATACCATATACTCTTAAGTGCATTATGAACCTCGCGGTTAAATGCTATCTTTGGTTTGGCTTTATCAAAACATGTAGAGTAAGGTGTCATACGAATTGGAATACTAACCCCTCGCCAATTCTGGCGACGGGGTTAGCATTCCACCCTTCTAGAGGGACACGACATGTACAGTACCTGAAACCCGGGTAAAATCAGACATAGCCTCAGCTCCACAAAATGGATGCTGCCACCACAGACACAAGTCTGCCCTCCTGCTGCTGGGAGTCCTTCCAGCTTGGGAGGTGTGGACAAAGGGTTTCCTGCCAGGGGAGGTGCGTACACCACCCCAGACAGGATTTTGTGTATTGGTCAGGTAGGGCTTGATAGAAACCAGACATGCCTGTGGCTCACAAGGAGCCTCGGTGCATATGCCAGTTCAAACCGGTCCTGGGGCACACCAGTCCCGGGCCTGGGGCGAGCTGGACAAAGGATTGGGGGTGTAACCACCCCCCTTCCTGGTCCCACCCATAGGGAGGGACCTAGCAGGTAGTCCGGCCCCTAGAATCCGCTTAAAGGTAGGAGCTGTGTCCTAAGACTTCAGACATCCTGGAATCAACTTAACACTAAGAAGAAGACGGGAACTTCGACGCTCTGCTGCACAGAGGACTGAAGCCAATCTCCCCTGTGGTCAGGGAGTGACCACCTTGCTAACGCAAGCACCATCCAGCGAATCAACGTCTGCTTTGCCGCCGCCTCCCGCCGGAGCCCGAGCCCAGAGACTGACAAGACCTGGACCTCCAGACTTCTCACCGCCCGATCCACAGTCCCTGAAAAGAGGAGACCCGTGGAGGCACCGAGACACGTGGAGCCAGCCATCTTGAAACGACCACGACAAGCTGACAAGTGCAACAACCGAGGCTCCCTCCAAGTTGTGCTTTGGGATCTGAGAAGCCCAACACCCGAGCAGCATCTGCACCAAAGGTGAGCCCTCCAGCATCTCCACGATCTGCGTGGGGCCCTTCTGCATTTTGCCACTCGACGCGCCTAACCGGTTGCTGGCCCGCTGGCTAGTAGCCATCTTGGCGACGAACTTCAAGAAATACACCACTGGTCTGGTTGCTCCAGACTGGCCCTTGCTCCCCTCCAAAGGAGCAGTCCTTCTGACCTTGCTGGTCAGAACCATCAGCTTATTTCATCTCCTACAACAATTGCTTTTGCCAAGGCTTGTTTGCTTCGATCAAGTCGTCGACACCGCCGACAGCGAGAGCCTGCATGGGACAGCTCGTGAACCGACTCCTGGACGTCGTCGACCTCCAGGGACCACGTGGCTGCAGAGACAAGCTACACCTTTCTTCCTGTTTGCACCCGACATTGCCTGGTACCCACCTGGTGCCACGCTGGTCACTGGCTAGTGACTGTGAACACTGTCCCCTCTGCTTACAGGTCTTCAACATCTCCGATCCACTCTTGGATCCACTGCATCTCTCCCGGACCGACCGCCTGCAGCCTCTTTGTCTTCAGGCTCCACGGAACAGATAGAAGAAACCCGACGCACTTCGAGGCCTATGCACCCGCTTCCTGTGGGTGAGGTAAAGCTGGCACACCTGTGCCCAAGTGTAGTATTACATCTCTAGTGCCTGTGTTCCAAATCTTGAGTTCCTAGTCCATCCGGAAGATCCTCTTTGCAGTAACTTTGTACTTTTTACGCACCCATTGAAACCTATGGGAGCACGCGTGTGACTATTTGCTCTGCACACGCCACCCGTGGACCTCCTGGTCACTAACTGACGTTAGCTCCTTGTAGGCCCAGCGATTCTAGAGGCCCTAGGCCTTTTCCCTTTTCTGTTCGTGGTACTTATACCACTATTTTAGTATATGGTTCGAGTGGCCACCAGGGCCTATCCATATAAAGTGCAACTTCTTTGTATTCTACTGTAATCTTGTTTGACGATTTGTGCTCCTGTGCTCATAAAGAGACTAGGGGTTACTTTGAGAAATAAATACATATATATTTTGAATATATATCTGTGTGGTGTCCTTTCATTGGTATAAAAGGGGGTTACATTTGGTAAAACAGCTGGCTTAACACGCTTCACGAGTTTAGCCTCAAAGACTGCTTAGCCTACGCTACCACTAGGGCAGCTAGTCCGAAAAGGTTGACTTACAACCACACCATAAGGGTTGCTTGGCATGGTACAAGGTGATCACTTCAACTAGTGAGCATCATATACCAGGCCAACTTCTCACATTGGTGAGCAGCGGTTGGATTTGAGCTTGCTGTGTTTTACCATTGTAATCTCTTGGTTACCAATTGAAAGATCACATAGGTACCTGTAGGTACATATAAAACAAGATTAGATATACATAAGTTCTACTGAACTTAGTTGTTGTAGAGCAAAGGGAGTAGCACACCCTGACTACAACTACTAGATAGGTTTAGTAGGTAAACACAAGTGTAGGTAGATTGCAACACATCTACCCACACTTAAGAGCAATGGCCGGGGCAGAGGGGTCCACTGTACCCATCTCTGTTGAGAGTGACCCCCAGAGGGCACCATCCATCTTTGCTACCCTTAATCTGGAGAAACTGGTTTGTGCTGCTCGTTACTGCCAGGACTGCCTGGATTCTTACCCCAGCCTTTTGATCTTCCATCGCGCCTCGCGGCCCCCGCTGCGCGGGCGCCGCTCGAGGGACCGGGACTTCGCTGTTCACTGCCTGGGTCATTGTGGATGCCCTGTTGATGCCCTGACTCTACGCTCCACGCTGTTGGCCCCCCTGTGCTGTGCTGTGCTCTGCTGTGGTGAGGGGACGTTGCTGGATGCTTGTTTTACGGTGAGCGACCGGCGTAACCGGGACTGCGAGGACCAGGGTGCTGTGCGGGAAGCTGATCATCCGCACCTGGTCCTCTTCCCGACTCCTCCCCCAACACCTTCATCAGGCGGTGCAGCCCTTGCATTACGGGCTCCGCTGGAGAAACTGGTTTGTGCTGCTCGTTACTGCCAGGACTGCCTGGATTCTTACCCCAGCCTTTTGATCTTCCATCGCGCCTCGCGGCCCCCGCTGCGCGGGCGCCGCTTGAGGGACCGGGACTTCGCTGTTCACTGCCTGGGTCATTGTGGATGCCCTGTTGATGCCCTGACTCTACGCTCCACGCTGTTGGCCCCCCTGTGCTGTGCTGTGCTCTGCTGTGGTGAGGGGACGTTGCTGGATGCTTGTTTTACGGTGAGCGACCGGCGTAACCGGGACTGCGAGGACCAGGGTGCTGTGCGGGAAGCTGATCATCCGCACCTGGTCCTCTTCCCGACTCCTCCCCCAACACCGTTTCCTTTCCCTTTATAAACATAATTTTGCCCTCACGCGCTAGCGGGACGCGCGCGGGTCTTAGCACGGGGCTAAGACCGGGCAAAGAGCGGGCCGTTTGAGGCCGTTCGAGACTCAAGACACTGGGCTGGGCCACCCCCCCTGCAACTCGGCCTTCTTAGTGAGAGAGATATATATATCAGAACTTGCAGAAAGAATGCCTAGGGCTAAGGGTACCGCTACCAATACTACTCTGGCTGGAACTCTGGACAATTTCATTGTTAGGGCAGCCAACATTTTAGAACGTGAAATTGACTTAACAGAGCGTCGTCTCTCGTTGGACTCGCTTACTGCCAAACGTTCTTCTCTAGGGACTATTGCCACAGTTGTTTCACCTGCGCCTTATAATACTATTTCTGGCACAAATAATGGTACGATTAGCGAGGGGGGTAGTATTGACTTAACTATGGACTCTAGCTTGGAAAGGATAAGGGCTAATACTGCTAGAAATACCAACAGATCTGACATCTCGTCTGATGCTGTGAATGTCCAATCTGACGGTGTTTCGACTCGAGCACAATCACATGCCATCTCCGATGTCACCTCCCCCCTTCCTGCTTCAACCCTAGGGGCCAAACCAAAACAAAAGGCTGCCCCGCGTGGTAAAAAGGGGAATAAATCTATACCGAACAAATCCAAAAACGATAAACTCCCGTCTAATCTTTCTCTGGGGACTAACGAACAAACTCTGTCTGAAGTAACCCCAAACAAATCCACGCAAATAGATGAGGGTTTCCTCTCAAAAATAAGGGAAATTTTTGATAACTCTACCCGACCGTTTTTAGATAGGCTCATCAAGATAGAAGAGCGCCTTAAAAAAATAGAACAAACTGCTCTAACAAATCTTGAAATTAATCAACTAATGAAGATAGATTTACATAGAGAGCATAATAAATCCCCCGCACCAGCTAATATTGCAAGTAACTCTACAGAGAAAACCTCTCCTCTCCTGACTATTCCTCACTTGGCTCTGCCATTAGATACATCCCGGAGAACCGGTGAGGTTATTGCTTGCACTGAAAAATCTACCAGCATTAGCGCCACTAAAGATCAACTTATAGCAGAAATACCTCAGCAGAAATCCCCAGATGCTAATATAATAGTTACTAACGACACGGTACAGAATGATAATGCGAAAGTTAGTAGAAGGGTTTTGCCCAATGAAAACGTACATAACCTACCCATTCTAGATCTTCCACCAGAATCCGACCCATATGTTATTGTATTGACGGGTGTACCTTGTATTGGAGCTAATGTTATTGAGTCATATCACGAGCTAAAGAACAAAACAATGCATTGGCTCAATAACAACCGACCACTCCCTCCTGGTACCCACGCAAAGATTCTGTTTGTGCAGAGAGTTAGTTGGGTGGGCAGAAGAAATAAAGATACAACAGGGGACTGTATTGTGATCAATTTTAGCAACCCTCATGCGGTTAAACACATCCAACAGACACGATCCTCCTTACATTTTACCAGCATTACCCCTTTCCCACTTGCTTATTTCTATCCCCCCCAAGCTAATAACAACTGGTGGGTTCAGGTTGGGCGAGGTAAAGCTAACGGCAACTCTGAAAGAGGCGGGATGGCTATAACCGACCAGGACTGGCTGGAGTCTTTTTCATGCGCAAATAGGTACAGTTGCCTAGATGCGGTTGATTGACTGCCCCCGAATGACCCCCCAGCCTCAGAACTTGTAGGGAAGGCTGTAAATAAGGATGAGTTAAAATCATTTGATCCACAGACAGCACAATTGATAGTCCGCCATCGGGTTAATCCTGATACTACTTTTAGCAACTTCATGACGGTAGAGACTCCGAATTATCCCTTAAGTCCAAACAGTGGTCCGGTTGTCAATGTTGTTTCTTGTGAAATTTCTATTCCTCCTTCCTTGCAAGAGGCTGACACATGCTCTGACCTCACCCTTTTGTCTTGGAATATTGCAGGTCTGTCCTCCAGACTAGGAGACACAAATTGTATCACTTTTTTGAAAACGTTTTCGTTCATTTGCCTCCAGGAATGTTGGGCGGTTGATCCCATTCATATGATGGGCTACCGAACTCATCACACTCCTGCAATACCCACCACTAGAGGGAGAAACAAAGGGGGTCTATGCACTTATGTTTCCAACTGTGTAAAAGACATAAAAATCTCCTTTGCACCAGTCTCTGCTTTTTACCAAATTCTGCACATCACGCTTGGGGGAAAGTTACATATAGATCTGATAAATTTTTATAACAACATACCGAAAGATCTGTGGGCCTCAACACTTAAGGAACTAACTGAATCCTTAAAAAACTTGGACGACAAGGATTCCTCTGATACCTGTGTTATTTGGACTGGCGATTTTAATCACACGTTATGTCCACTCAGTGATCAAAACATATGTGACCTGGGGGAAAGGGAGGGCGTTCCTTCTGCACATTTTTCCCACACCCCTTTAGGAAAAAATCTAAACGACATACTCTTCTCCTTGGATTTGGGTTTTGCTAACGAACTTTGTTCTCCATCAGTCCCATTCAGCCCCACTTTTATAGGCAGAGGATGTAACTCCATCATTGACTTCCTGCTTATATCTAAACGCTATTCTGACTATATTTGCTCGTTTGAATTACGCGAGGTAGCAATGAGTGATCATCTACCCCTCAGTTTGTCCCTGGCCATTCCGAAGGCTAAAAGCAACACCGATTCCACGGTTCAGAATCTATACAACCATAGATTGCGGCTTGCCAGGAGGAATGGTTATACCTTAAAATGGGACAAAGTAGAACCAGCGGCCTTTCTCGGTACTTTAATCCGCTCCAGGGTAGATGAATTCAATACTTGTCTAATTGAGAGCGCCGATCCTTCAAAAGTGACCGATGCTTTCCTTAGTATCTCTGCGGAAATTGGGAATCTACTTACAAAACCTCTTCATCATGGGGCTAACAAAACCAAGAGGTGGTTTGACAGAGAGTGTAGTAGGACTCACGCCTACTTATTGACCCAACTAAAGAGAGACCCCAGAGTAATGGTGGATGTCAGATCGGCCAGATCCGCTTATCAAAAGGCAGTTAAAAAAAGGAAGAAACAAATTAAACAGGATGCGTGGTTTACCCTCCGAGAAGCCTGTCAATCTAAAAACAATACTGCCTTTTGGAAAGCAGTGAACGCTCCTTTTTTTACTAATAATGAAACAGACTCTATTGAAATAGCAATCACTGAAGAGACTTGGGTGACTTACTTTCGGGAACTCTATCAAGAAGACCCCACGGTAGTTACAGAAGGGGGGAAAAATTTAAGATTACAGGATAGATTGCACTTTCCAATTAACGTTGCCTTCTCTATTGACGAAGTTCTGATAGCCATTGATAAGAGCCCAGCGGGAAAGGCTCCGGGCCCGGACGGAATACCCGTGGATATATATAAGGCAAACAATAAGTTATGGGCTCCTCTTTTAACCAATGTTCTTAACAGCTTTACTAAAGTGGGTTTCCCACGGACTTGGCAGGAAGCCATCGTGGTCCCCATTTTCAAGAAAGGAGATCGTAACACACCGAAGTGTTATAGACCGATCTCCTTACTTGATTCTCTCATGAAGATCGCGGGGAGAGTTATACTTAATAAACTGCAAACATGGGCCGACGAAAAAGGTATTCTCTCCCAGTTCCAATATGGTTTTAGGGAAGGTTTGGGAACTATTGAGCAAGGATTGAATCTAGCTCTGCTAGTAGCCAAATATGTTGAGGCAAAAAACGAAAATATATTCCTCACATT
Organism: Triturus cristatus; assembly: GCF_964204655.1. Classification (NCBI taxonomy): domain Eukaryota; kingdom Metazoa; phylum Chordata; class Amphibia; order Caudata; family Salamandridae; genus Triturus; species Triturus cristatus. The sequence continues at coordinate 504,139,695 of NC_140585.1, forward strand.
TGTGGACTTAAGCTCGGCTTTTGACTGCATCAACCACAACAAACTCTGGCTAACCATGCAGGACATGGGTGTGGACCCAAACCTTCTAATTTTTATCAGAGAATTATATCGAGATGCGGGTGCTAGGGTTCGTTTCGGAGATAAGGGGGAGTGCTCTTCCAAATTCCTTATAGGAAAGGGCGTGAGACAAGGCTGCATTTTAGCTCCTTTTTTGTTTAACCTATATATTAACTCAGTCGCATCTCACCTCCTGGAAGATAAGCAGGACTATCCAAAAATCGGCAACTCCCACATCCCCATTCTTTTATATGCAGACGATGCTGTAATTATGGCCCGGACTCAAATCGGCCTACAAAGATCGATTAGCAAATTCTCAGAGTACATGGGCAATAGGGGTTTAAAGATCAATATCAGCAAAACTTTTACTATGTGCTGCACAAAAAAGAAGAACCTTCGCTGCAATTCTTTTTTATCCGACACAAAACTTGCGATTGTCAATACTTTCTCCTATCTGGGTATTAATTTTGATAAAAAGGGCACTTGGCTAGCAGCAAGGGAATCAAGAAAATTAGCCTTCTCACGAGCTATAGGAGCCGTCAAACATTTCTCTAATAAGGTAGGGGGTCGTCCTGTATCAGTGCTGTTGGACATTTATAGAGCCAAATGTGTATCCACCGCACTGTATGGTGCAGGAATTTGGGGTATAGGAAACGCCTCGACCATCCAGATCTGTCAAAATGTTTTTCTTCGTTTTTTACTGGCAGTACCTGGGTCCACTTGCTCTTACGTTTGTCATCAAGAGCTGGGCGTACCTTATATCTCTGACCTCATTAACCTAGAGCCCATTCTGTTGTGGCACAAAGTTTGGTCGGGCACCGAGACGGGCTTGAACAGGGATATAATCAAGGACTGTCTTGGCTTAGATGGGTCTCCAAAAATCTCCTGGTTTAAATATCTAAAAAGTTTCTTTGTTGAGATGGGCCATCCGGAATTCTTTGATTCCCCAGACACCATGGCAGAACTGTCAAGAAAAAAACTTAAGAAATTATGCCTGGTCTTTCTGTCAGAGAAACGCTGGTTGCTGGAGAAACGTAAGAGCTCCGTTATGGCTAACCATTTACTTATTCAGAAGCAAGGCATACAGCCATACTTGAATCTTGTCCCTAGCTGCTATTCTCGAATGCTTTTAACCCGATTTAGGGTTGATGCCTTTTTTAGATTAGTGACTTTTCCTGTGATGAATTGTTGGTCTAAGGAACTTACTCCCTGTCCCTGTGACGAGGTCTCCGTTCAATCGTCTCTGCATTGTATCCTTTTTTGCAAATATTACTCAGAACCTAGGAACAGGTTGCTCCGACCCGTTTTAAAAAAACTAGGGCTGAGGCAATGTAGAGTGGCTTTGGTTAAACTGCAATTGCTGGATGATGAATTCCTCATTTTCTCTGTTTCAACATTTCTTAAAACCATTATAAGATTTAGGATCTCCATGAATTAGGATATGTTTTTAACTGTTATTAATTTGTACTGCTTCTTGTAAAAAATGAACTATTTTATATGTATGCTTTTATGGTTTTTCTTTTAAAAATCGAATAAAGCTGTTTTGACTTGACTTGACTACCCTTAATCAGAATGAGCTCAGGCATTTGGCAACTCTTAGAGGCCTTAAACAGCCCAAGAACCCTACCTCTGCTGAGCTCAGAGAACTCTTACAGAATGATGAGAATCAGAGAGAACTCAGGAAAGCTTCCCAGTTAGCCCCCTTAGGGTCAGGAACAGGAGGCCCCCCTTCTGAAGATGCTACAGAGATACCCAGTTCCAATAGCCATCCCTTAGATGAGAATCATACTACAGGGGAGGAAAGTGGTGAGGATACAGAAAGTAGTGATGATGAAGGGAGAACTAGCCCAGTGCCAAGTGTTATACTTGGCCCAGCTAAACTAAGGCTATTGGGGATTGACAGTGGGTTTACCCCATTGGATCTCCCCAGTGGACTTAACCCAGGGCTTGGGAGCCAAAGGAATCGCTCAGGTGACTCCAATGCTTCCCATGGCTCTAGAGGCTCTCAAGGTCACTCCAGGAAAAGGATGACCACCCCTCAGAAGAGGGAACATGAGGCCAGAATGCAGGAAGCCCAGCTGAGGATCAGGAAGCAGGAGCTAGAAGTAGCCCTGATGGAAGAAAAACTGAACAAGGCTAGGCAACCTAGAGAGAGTGGGTCTATACCCACTGGTGGCAGCATTGTCCCTAAGGACAAAGATAGGGTCTTTGATAATAGGAACCTGTCTAAGGTTGTGCCCCCCTACAAAAGTGGGGATGACATCCACAAATGGATAACTGCTCTTGAGAGAGCCTGCAAAGTGCAGCAGGTTCCTGAAGACCAGTGGGCAGCAATCCTCTGGCTCTCCTTTGAAGGAAGAGGCAGAGACAGACTCCTCACTGTTAGAGAAGAGGATGTCAGAAATTACAGAGTCCTGAAGAGTGTTCTGGTAGATGGGTTAGGCTTAACCACTGAACAGTACAGGTTAATGTTCAGAGACACCCAAAAGACACAGACTCAGGACTGGTCTGAATATGTTGAATGTGCCACTAAGGCTTTGGAGGGTTGGTTGCTGGGAAGTAAGGTATCTGATTTTACAGGATTGTATAATTTGATGATGAGAGAACAGATTTTAAATAACTGTCAAAACCAGCAACTGCATCAACACTTGGTTGACTCTGATCTGACCTCTCCCCAAGAATTGGGAAAGAAGGCAGGCAAATGGGTCAGAACCAGGGTTAAGCAAAAGAACCAGAACCAGGGCCAAGGGGGTGATCAGAAGAAAACAGACCAAAAGGGTGGAGATCAGAAATCTAAAGACCAGAAGTCTTCAACAGGGCCCCAAACTACTGCTAAGGAGGGTGGGTCCCAACAACAGTCCAAAAAGAAGAAAGAAGGTCAAAAGAAACCCTGGTGCAATCATTGCAAAAATACAACTCACTGGACTAGTGATTGCAAAAAGGGTGGAGCCCCCAACACTGTTGCCCCTAAGGCACCTACTCCCAGTACTACTGTTAGCAGTGTTGGTCCCCAGACAAAGGGTGTAGTGGTAATCACTATGGGAACTGAAGGAGATTCTGACTTAGACAGAACCCTGACACAGGCAGTCTTGATCTGTGATGGGGACATTGATTTGTCCCTGACTGTGAGCCCCAGTAACCTGGGCAAGTACAGACAGACTCCTTTAATTAATGAGAAAGTGGCTCAAGCCTACAGGGACACATGTGCCAGTGTCACTATGGTGACACCAGGCTTTGTGGACCCTGGACAGTACATACCAGGTGAGAACTACCTGGTGACCAATGCCAGCAATGCCACTACTTCACATAGTGTGGCAGTTGTTAACTTCTCATGGGGAGGGGTAACTGGCCTCAAAAGGGTTGTGGTTAGTGCAGACCTCCCAGTAGAATGTTTGTTGGGCAATGACCTAGAGAGTTCTCTATGGTCAGAAGTGGAGTACAGGACTCATGCAGAGATGTTAGGTATATCATCACATGTCCTTGCTGTGACCAGGTCACAGGCCAAAAAATGCCTCACTGAACCTCAGGTCTTGGATCCTGGAACAATGGACCAAGCACCTACCAAGAAGAAGAACAGGAGGGTCAAGGCTGTGCCTTCCCCCCTGCCTCAGAGTGATGATCAGCCTTCCCAGGAAGCTGATCTAGAGGACCCTGAAGGAACTGTCCCTGAAGAGCTTGAACCTGATCAGGTTGAGTTTCTGGGGACAGGGGGACCTTCAAGGGCTGACTTGAGGCAGGCTCAGTTATCCTGTCCCTCTCTTGAACCCCTCAGACAGCTGGCTGCTGCTGAGGCTGCTGGGAATGCTCAAGGTACCCATAAAGTGTATTGGGATGAAGGGCTCCTTTATTCAGAGGTGAGAGACCCCAAGCCTGGTGCTACCAGGAGGTTGGTTATACCTCTGCAATTTAGGGGCTTCCTTCTTACCTTGGCCCATGACATTCCTTTAGCAGGACACTTAGGCCAGAATAAGACTTGGGACAGGCTTGTCCCTCACTTTCACTGGCCTCACATGAATGAAGATACAAAGGAGTTTTGTCGCTCCTGTGTTACCTGCCAAGCCAGTGGCAAATCAGGTGGCACAACAAAGGCCCCCCTAATACCACTACCTGTGGTGGGGGTCCCCTTTGAAAGAGTGGAAATAGACATAGTGGGTCCCATGGATCCTCCCACTGCATCTGGGCACAGATTTATACTGGTGGTAGTGGATCATGCCACCAGGTATCCAGAGGCAATTCCCCTTAGGACCACTACAGCTCCTGTTGTGGCCAGGGCCCTGCTGGGAGTATTCTCCAGAGTGGGGTTTCCTAAGGAGGTAGTATCTGACAGAGGTACCAACTTTATGTCAGGATACTTGACAGCTATGTGGAAGGAATGTGGTGTCAACTACAAGTTCACCACCCCTTATCACCCACAATGCAATGGGCTTGTTGAGAGATTCAACAAGACCCTAAAGGGTATGATCAAAGGATTACCTGAAAAGCTCAGGCGAAGATGGGACATCCTTCTACCATGCCTTCTGTTTGCTTACAGAGAGGTCCCACAAAAAGGAGTTGGCTACAGCCCCTTTGAATTGTTGTTTGGGCACCCTGTGAGAGGCCCACTGTGTTTGGTGAAGGAAGGATGGGAGTTACCTCTCAAAAAGCCTAAGCTAGACAGAGTGGACTATGTACTTGGTCTCCGCTCCAGGATGGCTGAGTATATGGAGAAGGCATCCAAAAACCTTGAGGCAAGCCAGGCCTTACAGAAAGCTTGGCATGACCAAAAGGCTGTCTTGGTTGAGTTTCAGCCAGGACAGAAGGTATGGGTGTTGGAGCCAGTGGCCCCAGCAGCACTCCAAGACAAATGGTCTGGACCCCATACAATCCTGGAAAAGAAGGGAGAGGTCACCTACTTGGTCGACCTAGGAACTCCCAGGAGTCCCCACAGGGTACTCCATGTTAACAGGCTTAAAGCATATGTTGACAGGGCAGACATGGGCTTGCTCATGGCTACAGATGAGGGACAGGAGGAAGAGAGTGACCCTCTCCCAGACCTGTTGTCTCAGAACCCTGAAGATGGCTCAGTTGAAGGAGTGACCCTTGGAGGCAACCTCACTGCCCATCAGCAGACTGAATGTAGACAGGTTCTACAATCATTTTCACATATGTTTTCCTTGATACCTAGTCAAACTGACTGGTGTACCCATGTGGTGGACACTGGTGACAGTCTGCCTGTAAAGAACAAGCTTTACAGACAACCTGACCACGTCAGGGACTGTATAAAGGCTGAGGTACATAAAATGCTGGAATTAGGTGTCATTGAACCCTCAGAGAGCCCCTGGGCTAGCCCAGTGGTTCTGGTCCCCAAACCTCACACCAAAGATGGCAAGAGAGAAATGAGGTTCTGTGTGGACTACAGGGGTCTCAATGCTGTCACCAGGACAGATGCACACCCTATTCCAAGGGCAGATGAGCTCATAGACAAACTAGCTTCTGCAAAGTTTTTGAGCACATTTGACTTAACAGCTGGCTATTGGCAAATCAGATTAGCTGAGGAGTCTAAGGCCAAAACAGCATTCTCAACCCCAGGTGGGCACTACCAGTTTGTGGTGATGCCCTTTGGTCTGAAGAATGCACCTGCCACCTTCCAAAGGCTGGTGAACCAAGTCCTTACTGGGTTGGATGACTTTTGCGCAGCATATCTTGATGACATTGCTGTCTTTAGCTCCACCTGGGAGGATCACCTGATCCACCTGAAGAAGGCTCTTGAGGCTCTGCAAAGGGCAGGCCTCACTATCAAGGCTACTAAGTGCCAGATAGGGCAGAGTAAGGTTGTATATTTGGGCCACCTTGTAGGTGGAGGCCAAGTTCAACCACTGGAGAGTAAGATACAATCCATCAAGGACTGGTCCCCTCCAACCACCCAGACTCAAGTTCGAGCTTTCTTGGGCTTGACTGGGTACTACAGGAAGTTTGTTAAGAACTATGGGTCCATTGTGACTCCTCTTAATGATCTGACATCCAAGAAGATGCCCAAAAAGGTTCAGTGGACAGTAAGCTGTCAAAAGGCATTTGATGACCTGAAGGAGGCCATGTGCTCTGCACCTATCCTGAAAAGTCCTGACTACTCCAAAGAGTTTATTGTCCAAACAGATGCTTCTGAGTTGGGTGTGGGAGCTGTGCTGTCACAACTTAATGTAGATGGTCAAGACCAACCCATTGCTTTTATTAGCAGAAGGTTGACCCCCAGAGAGAAGAATTGGTCAGCTATTGAGAGGGAGGCCTTTGCTGTGGTGTGGGCCCTGAAGAAGCTGAGGCCATACTTGTTTGGCACTCACTTCAAGATTCAGACCGACCATAAGCCCCTCTTGTGGCTAAATCAGATGAAGGGTGAAAACCCCAAACTGCTTAGGTGGTCCATTTCCCTACAGGGGATGGACTTTACAGTGGAGCACCGGCCAGGTACTGACCATGGGAATGCAGATGGTCTCTCCAGGTACTTCCACTTAGGACATGAAGACGAGACTGGTCAAGGCTAGTTTCATGTCCCAGCGTTTGGGGGGGGGGGGGTTGTGTAGGAGAGTAGGGTCTGCTATCCTATGGTCACCCCAAATTTTTGCTTTTTGCTTCACTGGTTTTTGACATACTGAGGCTGTGGGCCTGCCAATCAGACCCCCAGCCTGCTGTTCTCTCTACTAAATTAAAACTATGCACCCTAGGTGCCTAACCAATTGGAAGTGGATCACCCTGTCAGCCCCTGTACCAGTGTACACTAGGTACCCAGGGCATTGGTGTACCCAAGGCCTGCCAGGGGCTGCAGCATGTATTATGCCACCCCAGGCTTGGCCTAACAATTTGACACAACTGGCTGATCACTCAGCTGGGGTAAGTTGGTGTAATCACCTCTTACTTAGGTGTAGTATACCTATACCTAACCTTAAATGGGACACCTGGTAACCTATAAGTCACTCCTATGGCAGGCCTTAACAATCCTGAAGGCAGAGTGCTTGGTTCCATGTGAGATGGTGCTCTGGCATGAGCTGAGCCTGTCTGCAGTGGTCGGAACAACTTCCTTCTACTGTTTCCGGATATCGTCATACCATATACTCTTAAGTGCATTATGAACCTCGCGGTTAAATGCTATCTTTGGTTTGGCTTTATCAAAACATGTCGAGTAAGGTGTCATACGAATTGGAATACTAACCCCTCGCCAATTCTGGCGACGGGGTTAGCATTCCACCCTTCTAGAGGGACACGACATGTACAGTACCTGAAACCCGGGTAAAATCAGACATAGCCTCAGCTCCACAAAATGGATGCTGCCACCACAGACACAAGTCTGCCCTCCTGCTGCTTGGAGTCCTTCCAGCTTGGGAGGTGTGGACAAAGGGTTTCCTGCCAGGGGAGGTGCGTGCACCACCCCAGACAGGATTTTGTGTATTGGTCAGGTAGGGCTTGAAAGAAACCAGACAGGCCTGTGGCTCACAAGGAGCCTCGGTGCATATGCCAGTTCAAACCGGTCCTGGGGCACACCAGTCCCGGGCCTGGGGCGAGCTGGACAAAGGATTGGGGGTGTAACCACCCCCCTTCCTGGTCCCACCCATAGGGAGGGACCTAGCAGGTAGTCCGGCCCCTAGAATCCGCTTAAAGGTAGGAGCTGTGTCCTAAGACTTCAGACATCCTGGAATCAACTTAACACTAAGAAGAAGACGGGAACTTCGACGCTCTGCTGCACAGAGGACTGAAGCCAATCTCCCCTGTGGTCAGGGAGTGACCACCTTGCTAACGCAAGCACCATCCAGCGAATCAACGTCTGCTTTGCCGCCGCCTCCCGCCGGAGCCCGAGCCCAGAGACTGACAAGACCTGGACCTCCAGACCTCTCACCGCCCGATCCACAGTCCCTGAAAAGAGGAGACCAGTGGAGGCACCGAGACACGTGGAGCCAGCCATCTTGAAACGACCACGACAAGCTGACAAATGCAACAACCGAGGCTCCCTCCAAGTTGTGCTTTGGGATCTGAGAAGCGCAACACCCGAGCAGCATCTGCACCAAAGGTGAGCCCTCCAGCATCTCCACGATCTGCGTGGGGCCCTTCTGCATTTTGCCACTCGACGCGCCTAACCGGTTGCTGGCCCGCTGGCTAGTAGCCATCTTGGCGACGAACTTCAAGAAATACACCGCTGGTCTGGTTGCTCCAGACTGGCCCTTGCTCCCCTCCAAAGGAGCAGTCCTTCTGACCTTGCTGGTCAGAACCATCAGCTTATTTCATCTCCTACAACAATTGCTTTTGCCAAGGCTTGTTTGCTTCGATCAAGTCGCCGACACCGCCGACAGCGAGAGCCTCCGTGGGACAGCTCGTGAACCGACTCCTGGACGTCGTCGACCTCCAGGGACCACGTGGCTGCAGAGACAAGCTACACCTTTCTTCCTGTTTGCACCCGACATTGCCTGGTACCCACCTGGTGCCACGCTGGTCACTGGCTAGTGACTGTGAACACTGTCCCCTCTGCTTACAGGTCTTCAACATCTCCGATCCACTCTTGGATCCACTGCATCTCTCCCGGACCGACCGCCTGCAGCCTCTTTGTCTTCAGGCTCCACGGAACAGATAGAAGAAACCCGACGCACTTCGAGGCCTATGCACCCGCTTCCTGTGGGTGAGGTAAAGCTGGCACACCTGTGCCCAAGTGTAGTATTACATCTCTAGTGCCTGTGTTCCAAATCTTGAGTTCCTAGTCCATCCGGAAGATCCTCTTTGCAGTAACTTTGTACTTTTTACGCACCCATTGAAACCTATGGGAGCACGCGTGTGACTATTTGCTCTGCACACGCCACCCGTGGACCTCCTGGTCACTAACTGACGTTAGCTCCTTGTAGGCCCAGTGATTCTAGAGGCCCTAGGCCTTTTCCCTTTTCTGTTCGTGGTACTTATACCACTATTTTAGTATATGGTTCGAGTGGCCACCAGGGCCTATCCATATAAAGTGCAACTTCTGTGTATTCTACTGTAATCTTGTTTGACGATTTGTGCTCCTGTGCTCATAAAGAGACTAGGGGTTACTTTGAGAAATAAATACATATATATTTTGAATATATATCTGTGTGGTGTCCTTTCATTGGTATAAAAGGGGGTTACATTTGGTAAAACAGCTGGCTTAACACGCTTCACGAGTTTAGCCTCAAAGACTGCTTAGCCTACGCTACCACTAGGGCAGCTAGTCCGAAAAGGTTGACTTACAACCACACCATAAGGGTTGCTTGGCATGGTACAAGGTGATCACTTCAACTAGTGAGCATCATATACCAGGCCAACTTCTCACAACTACTGAAAGTCATGTTGGACTAGGTGGCATTCGGGTTCCTGCCCTCACAGTGTGTGGCAGCAGTGAGCTGTGTGCTCTAGTGTGGTTTATGCCATCTGAGGTTGCGCTCAAGATAGATATAGAGCTTAATTGTTGTTTGTTGTTTCTTGACCTGCGCTGTGGAAAGGCGGCGATTGACTGAGTTTGTGGCAGGGGTTTTCCTAGGATATAATCATATATGAGAAGCATGTGAGGAAGCCTGATACACAGAAGTTCCGGTCTGTCATTGATATCATATATGGCTGTGCTTTACTGCACATTGTTCTGCAGAGTCACTGACATTGGATTCTAGACCTATTGCATACAGGATCCATGCAGGTACTGCATATTCATTTTCATTGAACGACGGCCCCTTCCAGTATGCAGAGTATTTGGTTTTGACCTGCAGCTGAACGTGCATTATATAGTGCACGTGAGTCATTGACCATAACTTGGTTATCGTTTGTGATTTAAAAAAACACCTGCATCTTCTCCAACACCTGTCCTCCATTCAGTTATCCCATAATGCCTCTTTATTGCTGGGAAAGAGTGCTAACCAGGAAATCTGAGTTCTATAATATAACCACATCCTGAGTGTGCGATTTTAAGGCTTTTTGAAATACTGGGACGTAGACACCTAGCCCCCTCCTGTCATAATATATTATCTCAAACGATTAGCTGACTCCAAAGTGTTGATATGTAAGGTCCTGTTGTTCACAGTTGCTTAGAGTGAATGACATCATAGCTCATTCTCTACTCTCAAATGAGCTTTCGTGTGCTTTGTTAATCAGGTGTGGCCATTCTAAGGGGATCTATCAATCATATAAAGTGCTATGCTTTACTCCTGCGGCTGTGGCCCATCAGATTGATATGAAGGGTGCACAGTGGTAGTTGTCACCTTTTGAATGAAGAGGCTTGGCGGCAGACACCTGTTTGCTAGGCTGTGGTTCACGTCTACTAACAGTGTCCTTGATTGTCTTCTTTGCTCCTGCTTTCAGCCAATTAGCTGTTCTTGGACTTTAGGTGTCAGAGAGAAAGAAGCGCAGCTGTACTCTCAAATAATGTTGCGTTGGAGAGACAGATCCTTTGCTCTACCGTCAGTGCACTTTAAATTGATTTTCCTGCTAATTAAAAGAGGGCTAATTATTTTACCGGGAACTAAGCACTTAATTCCTGAAAATGTATCATCCAGGCGAGTGGTGGTTGGTCAAAAGGATGGCAGTGTTGGCAGAGTATCAGAGAGGAGATCAGATCTGCTTTATGAGTTTTTCTTGCTATTATTGTACCATCACTCCGGCCATAGGTTGTGGAAGAGTACAAAACATTGTAAACTAAGGAGTACGTATATACAATATTTACATTTCAGAGGCGTAGCAGCACAACTGATGTATGGTTATAGGGGAATTCAGCACAGAGACTTCAGTGTGACACATCTGCCCCTCATGCTGCCGCCCTCGCCAATGCATGTTTTTAAAGTCAGCATCTCAAGGATTCTCCTACTCCCTTTGATTCCCGGTATGTTTTTGTCAGTACTTGAGAATGTACCTCTGGGTCCTGGGCCGTTTCTACTATTAGGCAAGGCTAGGCAGCTGCCTAGGACAGCAAAAAACATGACTTTGGGAATATCTAATGCATTAATTATTCTAGCCTGGATGACGGGCAGAGAGTGATAGTAGTAAAAGTTCTCGCCTAGGGCGGCAAAGCACCTAGAAACGGCCCTGTCTGGGTCCCCTGGTCCTGCGAGGCTACCCTTTCTGCACACACAGCATACGTGTGTAGCGGTGCCCCACAGCATGGCGACTGCTGCTGGCAGTGTTGACCCAGATGTTGACCTGCTCTCAACGTCACTTCCTGGTTGGCTCATTTACATCCCTCGGTCATCTACCTGTCTGCCAGCTCGATTGCACTTTGATACCTTGTTCCGCTTGGTTGGTCCCTTGCCCTGATTCCATTTATATTCTTTTTCGTGTCTATTGCAATGGTGCGAGGCTGGCAGAGATATTCTGCAGGGACGTCCATGGGGTGAGCTTGTCCCCTTTTATTACGAATCAAAATGTATTTTTGACAGTATCAAGATTTTCTCAAATGCTAGGTCCAGTAAAACATCAGGCTGTCTCCTGCTGGGGTGAAGAGGCCCTTCTCAATCATATCTTTTTTTAAGTATGCGAATATTGGCCACCAAATCCTTGAAACGGTTACAAAAGCAGCATGAGCGCTTTCTACCACTGGCAACTGTAAAGGGAGAGGGAGGAGTATGTGATTGTATTAGTTTAAACATTTTAGCAATTCAGAAGGCTAGAATTTGGCGGTATTGTTTAGAAAATGCATTGGGGATTCGGATATGAAAATTATTGCTGACAAAAAAACAAGTTCCTGGGTCCACTTAGGCCCCATATAGAAATATGTTGTAAGACAATGTGCAAAAACGGGCAATTAAGCTTATTGCCATGGTCAGTATATTTCAATGTTATAGTAGTCATACATTTTCTATGTAAGAACTTGAATGTTTATGTCTAGAATTGTCACGTTAGGTCTGAGTGTCAGAGGGAGTATGTACACAACCCACTAACCTGAGCCAGCCAGCAGGAACGAGGATATATTGTTGCTGATCCCTTCCTTCCCTCTTCAGCTCCCGCCCACTGCGACGAGTAGGCCCACGCAGTGCACGGGAACCAACGGGGGAAAACAGGGGGACAGGAAGTTGAGAAGGAGAGAGGATTGACAGGGAGGCACTCAACAGGTCCTACACGGGTGTCCCAGGTAGAGCCCTAGGGAGGAGAAAGGGAAAGGTGTTAAAGGGTGAGAGTCTCAGCCTATCCTCCTCCAGCCCCCACCCTCTGCCCATGGACTCACTGTGATTCCGCAAGGATTGAGCGTCTTCCGCTTCTGCCAAATTTCGGGTTACACAAGGGCGAGGAAGTTGCGCTGCTCCTGTGCCCTTTGAGTGGGTATGGATCGGCGGTGTAGACGAGGAGCGAGGACAAGGGAGGGTTCTTTAACCCCCTACAATCCAGCGTCTTGTCTCGCGCCTCTGAGGAGTAAAATAAGTTGGTCCAGAGGAACTGAATGAACCACAGTAACGCAAGCTGTTTCCGACACAGCTTTACCGTGGGTTCAAAAGGGGGAAACTTCGGTAAACCAAACGATAGCCTCACGCCTCACACGGGAGGCGCGTTCCGCATCTCGACTGATGCGTATCGCTCACCCGCTGTTTCCTCACAACGGGAGCGGTGAAAGGAGCAAGGCTCTGCTCCGAGGTTATGCGCCTCGGCGCTGGGTGAAACTTGGAGTCAGGGGGAGGGAGAAGTCCGACCACTGGTCCGTTGCCTCCGCCTGCTTCTTGTCGGGGTAATTCTGCTCGGGGATACTGCGGCGTCCGGGAAACGAGCTTCTTAGACGAGGCTCTGCACAACAAGGAAAAGATTGTCAAGCGCCCCCTAGTGGGCGAGGCGGCCTTTTCTACTTCCTGGTAGAACGCGGGTTCCTCCTCCTTGCCCCCGAGTGTTCTGGGTGTTGTAGTTCCCAGGTCCTCGTCGAGTAATCGCGACAGAACCCCCTCTCAAGGACTGCCGTCTCGGCGGTCGACCCGGCTTCCCAGGATGTGCATCATGGAAGGCTTTCAATAGGTCAGGGCAGTTTAGATTGTGTGCTGGTTCCCATGTTCTGTCTTCCACTCCAAAGCCCTTCCAATCCACTAAATATTGGACCCTCCCTCTTACAATACGGGAATCTAAGAGTTCTTGTACTTCGTACTCTTCTTGTCCGTCGATATCTATCGGATGCGGTCTCACCGGGAGTCTCGTGCCTATTGGGCAGGGTTGGAGTAAGGACACGTGGAAGACAGGATGTATACGCCAGGCCATGGGGAGGGACAGCTTCAAAGCTACTGGATTCACTATTTTTTCGATACTGTATGGGCCTATGTATCTGGGTTTAAGCTTATCTACTCCCTTCAACTTCAGATTACGCGTTGATAACCATACCTTATCCCCTACTTTGTACTGGGGTTCCTCCTCCCTCCTTCTGTCTGCGTACTTTTTGTGTGCGGCTTGGGCATTAGCCAGATTCTGCTTGGCTTCAATCATCACCGCCTGTAGGTGCACGTGATGTTCTTGGATGCTTGGAAGGTTTGATTGCACTGGCCAGTCAAAAGGGAGCACGTTGGGGTGATAGCCATAGAGGCAAAAGAAAGGGGAACACCCCAAGGTGGAGTGGTCCGCGTTATTATACGCGAATTCCGCCATCCAGAGCAACGGGTACCATTGCATGGGATTTTGCAACGTGAAGCATCGCAAATATTGTTCAAGGGTCTGATTTAAGCGTTCTGTTTTTCCATCTGTTTGTGGATGGAAGCTTGTGGAGGTTCTCATATCGATGGAGAGGGTTTCGCAGAGGGCCTTCCAGAATCTGGAGGTGAATTGAGACCCCCTATCTGTGATCAGGGTACTCGGAATTCCATGTGCTTTGATGACATGTTGGAGGAACACTTGAGCCAGCTCAGCGGAGGAGGGGAGTTTTGTCAGTGGAATGAAGTGCCCCATCTTAGTTAAGTGGTCCACCAGTACCAGTATTACCGTGTATCCTTCGCAGGGGGGCATTTCCACGATGAAGTCCATCGAGATGGTGTGCCATGGTCGTGGGGGAATGGGGATCGGTCGTAATAACCCCACGGGTCTTGTATGAAGTGCTTTGCCTTGTACGCATATCGAACATGTCTTTACGTAGTTCTGGGTGTCTTTACGTAAGGCAGGCCACCAGAAGGATCTCTCGAGGCCCGAAATCGTTTTATTGATGCCCATATGACCACCCAGAGGGGCATCGTGTGTCCACTTGAGTACTCTCTGTTGGAGTCCAATGTTTGGTACATATAGGGCGTGAGAGTGATACAGCAGATTGTCTTTTTCCTGTCGGTGATCGGGTTGTTCGTGTATCCAGGCTTGTGCATCCACCGTCGCTACGGCTATCTTTAGGTCTTCGAGAAACTGGCGTGGGGCGCTCAGGGTGATTGCCATGCATGACGCCTTTTTGCCTGGGAGGATCAATGGAGGGGCTTCTTCTTCCGTTCTTGTGCCGATGTCTGTCTCTTCGGGTCTTGATAAAGCATCGGCCTTCCCATGTTGTGTTCCAGGGCGGTATTTAATGACGAAATCATAATCGGAAAAAAAAAGCGACCATCGCAATTGTCTGGGTGTCAGGGCCTTTGCGGTTGTTAGGAAGAGTAAATTCCTGTGGTCAGTGTAAATCTCGACCGTGTGGCTTGCCCCCATGAGGTAATGTCTCCATTCCTCACAGGCTCTCTTGATCGCCAGTAACTCCTTGTCGGTGACGGTATAGTTAGTTTCACACGGGGTAAGTTTCTTTGAGTAATATGCAACGGGATGAAGCTGCCCAGTTTCCGGATGTCTTTGCGAAAGTACTCCTCCTATGGCATATTGTGAAGCGTCGGTCTCGACTACAAACGGTAGGTGGGTGTCTGGATGTCTGAGAATCGGGGCTTGTGTGAACCGTAACTTCAGAGCCTGAAAGGCTTGGTCGGCGTCCGTTCCCCACTGAAAGGGGGTGTTTTTTCTTAAGAGATTGGAAATGGGTTTAATGATCTTGGAGAAGTCTTTTATGAATCGCCGATAGTAATTAGCGAACCCCAAGAATCTCTGCACTGCCTTTACAGTACGAGGAGCCTCCCAGTCTGTAACAGCGTTGACTTTGCCCTGATCCATCTGGAAACCCTGAGCGTTGATGATGTACCCCAAAAAGGCTACCTCTTCCACATGAAATAAACATTTCTCTAGTTTCGCAAACAAGGAGTATTGTTGTAGCCTGTCGAGCACTGCCTTCACATGTGTTACATGGTCCTCTAGGGTGGTGGAATAGACCAGGATGTCGTCTATGTACACCACACAGCATGTTTCCAAGAACCCTCTGAGTACCTCATCCATGAAGAATTGGAAAGCAGCTGGGGCATTACAGAGTCCAAATGGCATCACCAGGTATTCATACAGGCCGAATTTAGTTCGAAATGCTGTCTTCCACTCATCCCCGCTTTTCACTCGTACCAAGTGATAGGCCCCCCTTAAGTCCAATTTAGTGAACCATCGAGCTCCCTTTAGTTGGTCTAGGAGAACCGGGATCAACGGTAGGGGGTACCTATTTTTAATCGTAATACGATTGAGTGCTCTGAAGTCTATACACGGCCTGAGTTCAGCACAATCCTTCTTCGGTATGAAAAAGAGTGGGGATGAAGCGGGGGATGAGGAGTGTCTGATGAATCCTGATGCCAGGTTCTCTGTAAGATAGTGTTGGAGGTATGTCGTTTCGGGTTCTGTGAGAGCGTACACTCGGCTACAAGGAATGGTGGCTCCTGGAACGAGGTCTATTTGGCAGTCGTAGGAACGATGCGGGGGGAGTCGAGTTGCTTTTTCTTTGTCAAAAACTGTAAGGTATTCGTGGTAGTCTTCTGGTACAGTGGTGGTACAGCAGAACCCAGTTTCCTTACACCCAGAAGCCAGAAGGCTTGCTTGAGAGATGTCTGTCCTTCCTTGATGGATAACTTGGTTCGTGCAATGTTCTACACAATATTTGGATTGCAAGGTAACTGATCGGTCTGCCCACTTAATAACCGGATCATGGAGGGTGAGCCAGGGCATCCCTAATATGAGCCCGAAATGAGGCGCGTCTATCAGGTCAAAGCTGATGTATTCGTAATGCGTTCTACCCACTTTCATGAGGAGAGATACTGTCTGATAAAGAACGGGACCAGAGGACAGTGCGGTACCATCGACTGCCTTGACTTCCTCAGGGAGCGGTTTCTTCTCTTTTGGAACTCCTATGTTTTCAGCATAGCGTATGTCCATGTAATTCCCGGTTGCACCGGAATCCAACATAGCTGGCACCTCCAGGGGTGTAGCAGAAGAAATCCATATGGTAACCCCTACGTAGAGATGCGCTACTGCCGGCTGGACAGTGTTCGCGACGGCAGAGGAGATCACGGCCTGTTTCCCAACCGGTCTAGGGATCTCTTCCAGACTCGGGCTTCCTAGTTTTCCGACGTTTCTCCGTGATGTACTGAGGCACTTTGCAGGTTTACGTTACCCGTTTTATCAGGGAGACGGGTTCTGGAACGGCATTCCCTAATGAAGTGTCCACTCTTTCCACAGTAGAGACATAGTTTCATGTTCCGTCGTCTTTCTCGTTCCTCGGTTGTCAAGGGTCCTTTAATACCCCCGATCTGCATGGGCTCGGTTGTATCCGGGAGTTTCGGGGAGTCACTCGGGAGAACCTTAGGTCGGAAGAACGGTACTCGGCCGTCCCCTCTGGATCGGTCACCCTTTCGTTCCAAAAGTCGGTGTTCCAATTGGACCGTGAGTGAAATAAATTCCTCGCATGTTGGCGGGAGTTGCATCACTTGAGACAGAACGTCCTTTAGCTCCCCTCTCAATCCTTGATAAAAAAGGGAAGTGCGTTTCTCTTGTGGCCAGTCTGTCTCCACCACCAAGCGGTTGAAAGAGGTGATATACGTAAGGAGATCTTGTGATCCCTGCTTCAGTGTTATCAATTCCCGATCCAGTGTTAACATGTGCGATTTGCGATCGAATAGCTTCCTCATTTCTGCGCAAAAGTCCACGAAGTGGTGTAGCACCGGGTCATTTCTTTCCATCAGGGGAATAGTCCAACTGGCTGCATTTCCTCCCATGTAGGACATCATGAACGCTGTTTTCGCCGCTTCATCCTGGAAAACAGCAGGCTTACATAGGAAGTGCAATCGACATTGATTTAGGAATGTCTCAAATTTTTTGGGCTCACCATAGAATCTTTTGGGAGGGGCCAGAGGTATACTCGTGCTCTGCAACACATGTACTGTGGGAGCGGTATCTGTGACAGGAGCTGCACAACGAAGGGAAAATTCACCATTCCCTTTTACCTGGCCAGTTTGTTGCATCATACCGGGAGGGGGAAGCGTCCAGTCTTTAATGTATGGGCTCCTAGCTGCAGGTCTCCCTTGACGGGATAATCCTGCTACTTCTCTGCGTAGGGTACCTAACTCGGTTTTGAGATCTCTGTTTTCGGCACGGGAAGCATGTACCTCTACTTGCAACGCTGTTAGGCTATCCACAAGGGATGCGAGGACAACATTAGTATCCATCGTTCAGGCTGGGACACAATCGTGGGCTTGACAATCTGTCACGTTAGGTCTGAGTGTCAGAGGGAGTATGTACACAACCCACTAACCTGAGCCAGCCAGCAGGAACGAGGATATATTGTTGCTGATCCCTTCCTTCCCTCTTCAGCTCCCGCCCACTGCGACGAGTAGGCCCACGCAGTGCACGGGAACCAACGGGGGAAAACAGGGGGACAGGAAGTTGAGAAGGAGAGAGGATTGACAGGGGGGCACTCAACAGGTCCTACACGGGTGTCCCAGGTAGAGCCCTAGGGAGGAGAAAGGGAAAGGTGTTAAAGGGTGAGAGTCTCAGCCTATCCTCCTCCAGCCCCCACCCTCTGCCCATGGACTCACTGTGATTCCGCAAGGATTGAGCGTCTTCCGCTTCTGCCAAATTTCGGGTTACACAAGGGCGAGGAAGTTGCGCTGCTCCTGTGCCCTTTGAGTGGGTATGGATCGGCGGTGTAGACGAGGAGCGAGGACAAGGGAGGGTTCTTTAACCCCCTACAATCCAGCGTCTTGTCTCGCGCCTCTGAGGAGTAAAATAAGTTGGTCCAGAGGAACTGAATGAACCACAGTAACGCAAGCTGTTTCCGACACAGCTTTACCGTGGGTTCAAAAGGGGGAAACTTCGGTAAACCAAACGATAGCCTCACGCCTCACACGGGAGGCGCGTTCCGCATCTCGACTGATGCGTATCGCTCACCCGCTGTTTCCTCACAACGGGAGCGGTGAAAGGAGCAAGGCTCTGCTCCGAGGTTATGCGCCTCGGCGCTGGGTGAAACTTGGAGTCAGGGGGAGGGAGAAGTCCGACCACTGGTCCGTTGCCTCCGCCTGCTTCTTGTCGGGGTAATTCTGCTCGGGGATACTGCGGCGTCCGGGAAACGAGCTTCTTAGACGAGGCTCTGCACAACAAGGAAAAGATTGTCAAGCGCCCCCTAGTGGGCGAGGCGGCCTTTTCTACTTCCTGGTAGAACGCGGGTTCCTCCTCCTTGCCCCCGAGTGTTCTGGGTGTTGTAGTTCCCAGGTCCTCGTCGAGTAATCGCGACAAGAATTTATTCGCCCCTATTTCACTTCTTGGCAACATTTAGGCCCTGTTGTGCTATCAAGGGGATTATCATTGCAACGTTTCTTTTAAAATATGGCAGGGAAATATTCATGTTTTTGTTATTATTAATATTATTATTATTATACTAATATATTTTATTATATATCTACTTATTTTAAAACCCCAAGATCAGACAAAAACTGTATATGTGAAGGTAGTGTGAGCTGTATGTGGATATGAATGAAATGAAATGAAAAAGAGACTTATATAGCGCATGGCTACCCGGGGGCCTCCCAGCGCTGTGCTAGACTAGTGAACTGTGACAAAAAAAAAGATTAGTTACTAGTGGCAGAGAAACTTAGGAGCGCAGTAGTGTTTTCAGTTGGCAAGGCAAGATGGCTAGATTCCATGCGGAGATATAGTGGCAGTGCGTTCCATCCATGGCATACAATCAGAGATGCTTTTAATATGTGTTATGGTTTGGGCACACCATCATGAATCTTTACTGTTACGTTAGATAAGCTCTGTTGATCCACACCTAGGTTTACACTCACATGGATATCAAGACATAGGATACATAAATACAGGGCATGATTCACAATCATGCAATTACACACATATGTGGAGCATTTAGCTACTTACAGGTGAGCGAGTGCACTTCAAAGGGTAACATTGCCATCAAAGAGTTAGAGACGGTAATGTCAGCCTCTGCACCAAAGTGGATGGCTTGCAGGGGTCTGCACTGCAGGCAGAGGATTGCCCCCTGCCTGCACTGTGTTTTCCTGTTCTAGGGCAGAACTCCAGTAGGGAAGAGAGGTGTAGCAGGCACCCATCTGTGCATATATTTCTGTGAATGAGGGATACACGCAATTCCACCAACCATTCTCACTGCCTACTCTCTACTCACGTGTGCCAGTTTGTGTCAGATGAGTGTGTGCAGAGCAGTTCGTGCAAGCACAGTAAATGTCGGGCAAGTGCAAATGTGTTTTGTTAATTTAAACTTCTGCTTGAGCAGATTGTGGAAGAAACTTTGTGATTCGGACACAGATTGTGCACTTCACATAAACAATGTGTGCAACCAAGTGAAGATGGGAATATAGCTTGTTCAAAACCCTTCACTGTACCCACTAGACTGGAGTTTATCTAAATCATTATCTCTCATTGGACCTACTATAACCGCTCTCATCTCCATAAAACGGGGAGAGCGGAAAGCCTGATGTGCCAGCGGTGCGCTGTTGCGGTGGGCACCTTCATGCATACAGTGTAGGACTGCCCAGGGCTGAGTTCCTATTGGCAGGGCTTAAAGTGGGATGAAAAAACGGGGGGGGGGGGGGGTCTCTCAAAGGGGCGTGGACAATGTAATTAAGGTTGTGGCTTAAAATACTTAAGCTAAAAATCGGAGCATAGCTTAGTGTGCCGCCCAACTTGTGTTTTGCTGTTTCTGTCATTGCATCCAGATATATGATACAACAAGTAACATCATACCTACAACAAGTCAGGACTGTTGGCTTTGTCAATGATTGTTAGTTGCATAAGATAAATAAGCAGCAACTATGGCTTGTAAATAATATTGAAAAAAGCTTCCACTTAAAGTCCTGGTGACCCCAGGACAATGTTGCTGATCCTGAGTTTCAAAAAGAGAAGGGAAATCCTGAGAGAAAATGACTGTCTAAAGGATTTCCCTTCCCCTACAACGCTCACCTGGCATGACGTCATGACGTAACTTCTCCACCAGTGAGAAGTGAGCATTGTGAGCACACTAACATCCACGTGCCTGCTGTCACTGCAGTCCCGAAAAAAACGGACCGCCTGTGTCAGGGCACAAAACAGAGCCCGATAGAGACCCATTTCGAGACCCCCTTTAAAAAACTGTCGTTGCTCAGCACTGGTGAGACTCGGCCCACTTAAATCCCTGCCTATTGGGATGAGGTCGATAAGGAGTTGGAATTGGTGCTGTCAGTTGCTCTCCTGAAGATACCCCACTTTGTGCTTCTGGGCATACCTAATGATGTGGTTCTGCCCTGGCACAAGTTGCTGTTTTATGTGCTGGGGTTTGTAGTGACCAAAAGGGACGTATCCAGAGTGTGGGGTTGGGACGGGGTCCCTATGAGGGACGAGTGGAGAGTAGGGATGACCAGATGTATGGAAGCAAAATGGGTAGTGTATGAAAGCTGTTCCCGAAGATTTGACAGGGTGTGGGGGCAGTGGAGGTCCTACTGTGGTTTGCATGACAAAGATATGGAGGAACTGGTTGGGGAACCCACCCCACTAGATGACAATGGGGAGGATGAGGCTGTACAGGTGAGGATGTGAGGGGGGCTTAGAGTTCGGGACATCTGTAAGTTTATCGTTATTGTATTGTTTTGATGACAGAAAATTAATAAATATATATTTATTTTAAATACCTTCACCTTTAGGCACAGACTACTTAACAAAACATTGGTTGAGTGTCTCTCTGCCTTCTGTGCAGAATGTTATCCTGGTATGCCTTGGTTTAGAAATTAGGTTGACCGTTCAGGGAGGGGGGTAAGGGAGTGGCAGATCCATGTTGACTTTGAATCCTTCCAGTAAATTTGCATTTTGTAAAAGTTGCCCATACATCCTTTAAGATTTACTTTTTGAGTAGCCTTCCGCTCAGATAAGTTTTTGATTTCCTTTTACCAATTGCAAACATTTAATTGGATAATTGGATAGACAGTATGAAAAGACAGACAACCATTAAGCACACCTTTTATTAGTATATATAGGTGTTATCGAGAGGTTTAAATCCACAACTAGTGCTTTTCTTTCACGTGGATAGCCTGTTCCAACTGTTGAAAAACTCATTGAACAAGAACAAAACAAGAAAACAATTCCTCACACAACAGTGCGTTCATTTAAAAAGACAAATATTTTAGAAGAAGGAACGAGAAGTCTTTGAGGCTTAGTTGTGGCTGTTTGTTTGATATTCGCTCATGAAGTGAGTTATGAAGCAGCTGTCAGGGTCCTTGGTTTCAGCTTCCATTCAGAGGAAAGTGCCTGCAGTGGCTGCGCACCAGATAGGAAAAGGAGGCAGGTGCATGCTTTGGAAGTAAAAGCTCGGGTCAGTTCCCCATATATTTACAGCAGGTGAATTATGAAACGCCAAACCCTAAACAAGCGTGCGTGAGCGTAGACCCCAGGAATGGAACAAGCAGGCGCATCTGTGCGGCTGCAAAACAGCCCCCTAAGATTCAAGGCGGGGTTGCCTCTTCTTCCGAGAGGCCCTGGGAAACTAGAAAAACAAGAATGAGAGCAGGTGCTCTTAATATTCAGAAACAAAAATCTTTCCACTCGACTTACACCCTCCCCCACTGAGTCCCCTGCGTTCACTCTTAGCGCCCCGAAGCAGTTTGTGAGCGGCATGCAGCACAGAAGCTCGAAGAACACCACATGGCATCTAAGAAAAGTCAAGTAAATGACATGTTTTTGCATACTTTGTGAATTACTCAAGACCATTCTGATTTCTGCACGTCTCTCTTACAAATGTATATTGGGGAGGTGGGCGTGGTTACTGCCAAGACTTCCCATGGTGCGCTTTACAGAAAGCATCCGAAGAATGTCTCCGCCTACAAGGTCTATTTTCAGCCTCCCAAAGAATCTACGTCGAATCCAGGCGTTGGCTTGGGTCATACCCATGTCAGCAGTTACTGGACTCAGTTGAGGCCTAGCAAAACCAGCACAAGGCAATGTCATTGCTAGAAACAGCCATTATGTTATGAATAATCTTAAAGTGAAGGGACGGTTTTTCCTAAACCTGATCCACTGTGCTGTGGAAGTCACTATATTCTGAAAACAGAGCCACAGAGAGCAGCAGCTGTCGCTGCTCTTATGCTCAAGCAACGCGATACTCGAACTCACAGTTTGTGCACTATACAGCGTACCAGCAGCTGTTCTCTAAAGTTTCCAGGCTCTGAGGGCCGATACTCTAAAAATAAAGAAACGACTACATTTATCTCCACCCAAAGGTTTACGACCGCAATGGGAGTCAATTTACTCTCGTTTTAAAGCAACCTACATTATGCCTGTACACCAGCAACAGTCATAGGTCTACAATATTACTCCGGAAAACCTTTTGTTACTTCTATTACTACATGTAAAAATGTACATGCATATCTTTGTGTGTAGAAACCGGAAACCCTAGCTGAATGCGCTTTTTTCTCTCCAGTTGGAAAAGATGTTAATACCATTATCGACAACTTCTCCCACCCCCTGTCTGAGCATGCAAGAATGAATAAATACACAAGAGAACTTTTGTTCTGGGAAAATATTGCTGCAGGTTTATTCCATACAAGAGTATGCAATCTGTGGGTTATCTCACGGGAGATCCAAGGGCGGGCAGCTGTGCCAACCTATGCTGCCCCCGCCCGCCTGGTGAGCCTGCACTGACTGTGGGACACCCCGGCAGTGCTACCTTTGATGAACCTCTTCCGGATCACGTGACACGTTGGTCTCTTCTACTCACGCCCTTTTCAGGGTGGAGCGTAGCAGGGCAAACCCCCGGTTGGTCAGGCCCCCAACCGTCCGAAGGACTAACGGGGCGCCGTCGCGGTTTGCCAGGAACCTGCCCTGAGGCTCCTGGTCTTTGGCTCTGACACCCTTACTGTGCCACGCAGAGGTACCCTTACTGTACTCATCTGCCACAGAGGTACACTTCCTGTACCCGTCTGCTTCCAGATCGCCCTGTAACTCCACCTGCAACACAAAAGAAAACATTAAAACATTCAGAATACCGTGTCCACCAGCCAGGATTCTGGGTAAGAGGTGGGGTGGGAGACGGCATGCCTGATGAACAGAGACCGCCAGGAGGGGCGGGGAGGCTTATATGCCCTCTCCCTACCTGGCGCACCAGATCTGACGCCACAGTGGCGACCTGGCGAGAGGACTCCTCCAGGAGCCCCCAATGACTAGAGCGGGAGGGCGGTGCCCAAAATGGCACTAAAGGGCCGCCCTGCTGGATTGGCCTCCTGCAGGGGCCGCGGACAGCCGCATAGTGCCATTATCTGCAACTTCTCCCACCCCCTGTCTGAGCATGCAAGAATGAATAAATACACAAGATAACTTTTGTTCTGGGAAAATATTGCTGCAGGTTTATTCCATACAAGAGTATACAATCTGTGGGTTATCTTACGGGAGATCCGAGGGTGGGCAGCTGTGCCAACCTATGCTGCCCCTGCCCGCCTGGTGAGCCAGCACTGACTGTGGGACACCCCGGCAGTGCTACCTTTGATGATCCTCTTCCAGATCACGTGACACGTTGGTCTCTTCTACTCACGCCCTTTTCAGGGCGGAGCGTAGCAGGGCAAACCCTCGGTTGGTCAGGCCCCCAACTGCCCGAAGGACTAACGGGGCGCCATCGCGGTTTTCCAGGAACCTGCCCTGAGGCTCCTGGTCTTTGGCTCTGGCACCCTTACTGTGCCGTGCAGTGGTACCCTTACTGTACCCGTCTGCCACAGAGGTACCCTTACTGTACCCGTCTGCTTCCAGATTGCCCTGTAACTCCGCCTGCAACACAAAAGAAAACATTAAAACATTCAGAGTACCGTGTCCACCAGCCAGGATGCCGTGTAAGAGGTGGGGTGGGAGACGGCATGCCTGATGAACAGAGACCGCCAGGAGGGGCGGGGAGGCTTATATGCCCTCCCCCTCCCTGGCGTACCGTATCTGATGCCACATTGGCGTCCTGGTGAGAGGACTCCTCCAGGAGCCCCCAATGACTAGAGCGAGTGGGCGGTGCCCAAAATGGCACTAAAGGGTCGCCCTGCTGGATTGGCCCCCTGCCGGGGCCGCGGACAGCCGCATAGTGCTGATGGAGCAGGTAATGCAAAATTTTGTATACCTCCTCTATTTTGCATGAAATTATTAACTGAACAACCTACCTATTATAATTTACTAATTGTGTACTATGATATATTAAAATTAACCAACCTGCATACACAAATTACACATGGGAACTTGCTATTGCATGGCAACATAACTAAAATAATTAAAATACGTACGCATAGTAAGATTAGTACATATGATAATTAGATATTGCATGCTTTATGTTGCTTTGTGATGTTTGCACCTTCGTGGAGGACTGAAAGGTGAATATAATGCTTTAAATGTCCCTATATGCTAGGAAAATACTAATACGTAAAGGGATTAGTGAGGGTATAACATTAGTAGCATCATTTCTTTGTATTAATTATTGTTTTGTGTTTGTTTCGCTTAAGTTGACATCTTGGCCTAACAAAAGATGGCGGCAGAGTACGGGTTCAGAAGTGGCCACCGTCTCGTGATGCGCGAAGCCTAGTGCGCAGAATCGGATGGTACCATGAATTCCCTAACAACCTCTGTACACGCTGTTCCTGTCAAGAATGGGTTATTGGTGAACTGCCAAAGACCCCAGAAGACCAGAACTGTTATAAATGAACAATGAACATTTTAGAAACATTGCAACATTCGGAATTTGATCATAGCCGGAAATCACATCAGCAAAATCCCTGTGAACCCGGACTATACAGAATCGGACGATTTCTCCTGACCAATCACCTCCTTTCTCCACCCAAAAATGTTTCATGTTATCCCGAAATTTATTATAAAATGAGTAGTAGAATAGGGAGGAGCTATTTCTACGCTATTCTTTCCAGATGACGGATGCTGGCACGACTTTTGGTCCATTGATGATCCTTGGGACTATAACGTGCTGAGCAAAGGACTTTTTGACTCTGAGATCTGGCCTGTTCTTTGGACAATTTAACTACAAAATCCGGTTATGCTGAGCCAATTAAATAGAGAAAACCCAGATAGCCAGAATAGGTAAATATGGTGTTCTGCGATTTGATTAAATTGATCTAGAAATTCTAAATTTGAAGAAACAAATGCTAATTTAATGAAATTTTAGATAAACAAATATGGATTAACAGAAATTATGAGTTTGTGGTTCTTCATTAAAAAGAATAGAAGATTCTGTGTCTTAAATGTGTTTTAGCTGGTTCTAAATCACCATCAACCAATCCAACTATTTGGTCCGATCGACCAAGTGGACAGAGTGCCTTGAAGTTTAGGATTAGGAATCTATAGGTGGCAAATGTTAATGTATATGAGGTAAGATAACTTTTCTTTCCCTATAGGTTATAAGGTACTCCCACCCACATTTCCAGCGCATCGTTCCCCCTCCTGTGTGCAGACCTGTGAGAGAGAAAACGTGCGAGTGTTGGTGTTATGGGCCCCACCAGTGAATGCAAATGTGAATGAGTTAGTGTGACAGCGGGTCTGCGATGCAAGGAGGAGTTGTGCTCTCACTTTTTCCCCGAGTTGTTGTTTGCCCTGGATCAGTTTTTCTGGTAGCAGAGTTATGGTTTTCTTGCATTGGTTTGGTGATTATTGCTAGTAGATTGCTTATTGATTATTGATTGTGGATAAGTATTGGTTTATGTATTAACACTCTATGTTGAGTCGCGTTGCGTTCCATGTTTTTTGACGACATCTGGGATGTACGAAGTCGGAAGTTTGTAACGATTCCGTAGTAGAGCAGAGGTAAGCGCTGTTCTCGGGAAAGACGGGATTGTTGTTACCCTGTAGGTACACGGGGAAAACGTGTGACGATTGGAGTTGCACAACGCATTGTCTGGGTTTGATTGGTAACATCGTTGTGTGTTGCCTTTAGGGACATTTTCTGTTTGAGAGAAATGTATGGTAGCGAAAGGTCATCTGTGAAATTTTGGTCTTAAGTACCAGGAGTCCAAAAGGAGCTCTGATTACGCTTATCACTGGAAAGGTAATAGGTGTTCCCTACGCTTGTTAGAAGGATAAAGTAGAGGGAAGTGCTACTTTATTAACAAATGAAATAATTCTGTAGTAGGGCAGAGGTAAGCACTGCTCTCGGGAAAGACAGGATTCTGTGTGAATGAACTAAATTTTCCGTATGAATGTGTGTAAATGGCATTCAGGTTAATTGTGAAACTCTGGTTTTAATTCTCAGGAGCAGTGGGTCTCCAACAGGTGTTTTATTTCTGGAGAAATGGTTAGCTAATGCTTGCTAGAAGGGTAGAGGGAAGTGCTACTTTATCAGCAGAAGTAACGATTCCGTAGTAGGGCAGAGGTAAGCGCTGTTCTCGGGAAAGACGGAATTCTTGTGAAAAAGGTCAAGACTATCCTTTGTTACCGAAACAGATAATGGTGACTTTTTATGTCGTTTCTAACAGAATTTAGTGAGAAAGTGATTGTAAAAAGTTTGCAGATAAATTTTGTAAAGGAGGGGTCAGCAGGAGCAGCGAAAGCGAGAAAAGCTGATGTCAGAAAGACCGCGCTGAAATTGGTCAGTCAGTAAGAGACGTAGACGCTCCGGATTGGTGCGTTAATGTGCGCCGGGCTAGGAGTGGAGAATTACAGGGTGACGTAGACGATCCAGATTGGTGCGTTAGTGAGAGTCGCGCTGAGATTGGAGAATTGTAACGGTGACATAGACGCTCAGGATTGGTGCGTTAGTGTGAGTTGCGCTACGATTGGATAGAACGAACAAAAACAGTTGTAGGAGAAATCTAGGGATACAGAAAAGTGAAAATGATGTATTACGATCCCCTAGAAAAGGAGAAAAAGTCCTGGTTCGGTAAAATCAAGAACATATTTAAAAAGGACAAACCGATTGTAACTAGAGAGGGACAGTTGCTCCCTCCAGCTAAATCACCTGCATATTTTATGATTACGAAATATGGTTATCATACATGTATTTGGTTAGACAATTGGGCAAAGTATACAAAAGATGATGGAGTTTTGGCATTTCCGGAACATGGTTCATTTAATTTAGCGGTTTTGAGAAATCTGAGAGAAAGAATGATGAAATCAGAACTAAGACCTAGACCTACACAGTTTGAAGCATTGACAGAATGGGAAGATGAAAGGTGTAGGAAACTGGTACTCTCTACTTTTAAAATTAAGGTCAGCTCCAATAGTTGAAACTTTTTGGGGAAAGATTAGACAAGAAACAAATTGCAAGTTCTCCCATCAAGAATGGCAGCAGATTGCACTATTAGGTAGTAAAGCATTGAGAGCGGCCAATTTTAAAAGGATGGCCTTTCTTTCAAGGTGGATGGCATATTATACTCCGACAGTATTAAACAAGCGCCATGCCGGGGTTGAAAATAACTGCTTTCGGTGCCAGGCCTTGGGAGAGGGGGACTGGCTTCATATTTGTTTTACATGCCCAAAACTCCAAACGTTCTGGAACAAATTTTTTTCAGCTATAAGCTATGCAATTGATAAAAATATTGATCCTGAGACAGAGGTGGCATTGTTTGGGATCTCTAGAGTAAGAGCTGACCTTAATAAAGCAGAAGCAAGGTTTGTGGCTATTGGCACTGTAATAGCACGGTCATTGATTCTACAAAAGTGGAGAACAGAAGAGATCCCCACTTATTCGGAATGGTTAATTAAAATGTGGAGGACAAGGAGATATGAATAAGCATATGCCAAGCGGGTAGGGGCAGTAAAAAAATTTACTTTGGTTTGGAGGTTTTTGGATAAGTATCAAGCTATATAGAACTTTAGTACGGGACTGGTTCAACACTTTAGCACCAAGCACTTTAGCATATTGCACTTTATGAAAATTTGTAATTTTGCACAATCTATTGTGATTCGATGAAATAGATTAAAATATGGCGGGAAAGAAGAGTGGGGAAAAGCAATGCTTTTCCTACGGTGGATTGGAGGCCACTAGATAAATTGCTAGCAATATAAATTTGAAGTTGTGTAGAAAGTCTAATAGTGATGCATACAGTATCAAGCTATATAGAATTTTAGTATGGTAATGGTATAGCATTTTAGCACTTAGCACTTTAGCATATTGCACTTTAAGAAAATTTGTAATTTTTGCACAATTTATTGTTGACTCGAGGAAATAGTTTAAATATGGCGGGAATGAGGGGGATAGAAAAGCAGATGCTTTTCTTACTGTGAAATGGAGGCCATTAGATAAATTGCTATCAATATAAAATTGAAGTGTTGTAGAAAGTCCCATAGGGTCGCACGCTGTACTTTAGTAGCCCTACACTTTGTTTCGGGTTATTTTTATGGCTTGTACTTTAAGAAAGCATGACGCTACTTTATGTGGGGTTGCTTTTTTTTTTTTTTTTTTTTTAAGGCTATATTCTCGTTTACAGATTGGTATGTCATGATGTGGTGTTTCAGATTCATACATCTATCAGAAAGTAACTGTAAAAGTGTTTATAAATTGTTATTTATCCTGCTCTCCTCTGCTCAAAAAAAAGAATGGGAAGATGAGATGTATGACAGAGAACGACAACGGAGTGGCGGAAGGTATAGATATATGTTTGGTAGATCGTATGGACAGGAAAATCATGATGATAGAATGAAGAGATGGCGAAGGGCAAATATGAATGATGGGTTGTTTCCTATGAGAAATGTAGAGGAGACAACTATTAGAAAATGTACGGAAAAGAGAAATAATACAGGATCAGGAGGTCATAAGTATGGTGTGCATGAGATGGAGGATGATGTGCTTGAGGACATGTTTTATAAAAATCCACCCCATATCAACCAAATTCCACATTGACACAGAGTGCTCCAGTAAAAGAATCGCCACAGAATATAAAATTTGAAACAGTACCACATGAGGCAGGAAGAAATAATCCTTTTAGAGAAACAGAAAATACTCAAGTTAGTAAAATAGCTAATGAAAATTCAGCTGAATTGGCTAGGAAAACTTTAGAATTGACTGAGAAGATTAGAGAACTAACTACAAATATGGAAGCAGTAACTGTACCTGTAACAATAGGACCTGTAATGCAGATTTTTGATAAACAGAAGGATAGTGAGCATTGTCGGATGATTCCTTACAATGAAAACAGAGAAAATGAAATACAAAGACGAGATACAAGAGAAAATTTGTGGGGACAAATGGTAGGAATTTCTGAACAAAGTACTCCTAAAAAATTGACAGTAAATCAGAGTTCAATAGAGCAATAATGACGACAGAGTCAGTACCAGGATCACCAAAATGATTCTTGTAGGTCCTACTTCTGATGAATTAAGTGATTGGCTAAGAAGTTTACAACAAAAAGATGCTGAACCTAAACCCTTAGATGTGTCCAAATTAAAAATAGTATTAGAGGAATTAATAGTAGGGACTATTCCTACAGAAAAATTAAAAAGTTATCACGATGAAGAATTAATGTTTCTATGTAAAAGCATAACATGGAGAGCCAGAAATGTACATGAAAGACTAGAAGAAGTGGCAAATTAAATGAGTATTGATTTTGAAAAGGTAAAGTCATTACAAAAACCATATAGAGTAGATTTTTCTCAAAAAGACATCGAAAACTTAAACACGACAGGACAAATGATTCAGATTAAAGATTTAATCATATTACTGAGAAAATGGGGCGATGTAGACAAATGGAAGAGTAGATGGTTTCGAAAGCGAGATGATGCAATGGATAAAACGTTTGCAGCTTACCCAGTAAAAGAAAAGGAAAAGGTAGTAACTGAATGTCCCATGAGAGAGATTCCAGGTGGAGGCTATGTACATGTCCCCTGGACTAGACAAGATATTTTGTCATTTACCAATGATTTTCCTCGACTGCGCGAAAAGCCAGTTGAGTGGTATAGGCAGGTAGACAGGTTTGTGAAATTACCAAAAGTCCTATGGATTGATTTGAACAGTCTTTTTGACATAATAGTACCTGCAGATTTATGGACAGAGTGCAAAGTAATGATCATCTGGCCTGCACAAGAATACCCTAGAGATCCAAAAACAGGTGCCCCTGATCCAGAAGTAATGAGAAAATATGAACAAGTAATTACCTTTTTGAAAAATAAAGTACCTCCTAAAGAAACTGATTGGGTCAAAATTGACAGAACTCATCAAGAAGCGAAAGACTCGGTACATGCTTTCCATTAAAGGCTGATTCTTGCCTTTAAACAGTATAGTGGTGATGAAAACTTGAGCGAAAAGGATTTGAGTTATTTTGTATATCGAATGTTTATGGATTGCGACCTGAAGTAAGTGAAATGATTAAACAGCATACAGTTGATTCGCAGAACAAAAAGATAGACGAAGTATTAAGCCATGCAAAATATTTTAGTGATGAAATTGAAGCAAAACAGCGTAAATTAAAAGAAAAAGCCATGTGAGCTCAGGTAAAGGTAGCAGAAAGACAGGAAGCTCAATTGATTGAACAAGCAACTGGTATGGGTATGAAACTAAAATTTAATAATGGAAAAGGGAAAGGACAATTTAATATAGATGAAGCCAAAAAGAAATGGCCATGTCATAATTGTGGAAGAATGGGACACTGGAAATCCGAGTGTAAATTTCCCCCGAATACTAATGGTGATAATGCATCATTGAATTCACAGGTGCAGAAAGAGGTGAGTTGTCAACCGCAGCAACAGCAGCAGGTTGTTCCCCAACAGAATCGGGCGCCAAAACCGCCTTTTCCACAGAGCGTAAATCATCAGAAATACAGTAATGAGGCAGGATTCTATAACGAAGAACAGGTAACTAAGCTGCCGCGCGCTAGTGCTGTTTCGCAGTATTGACGACAACGCGAAGAGAGTGAGTCAGAAGAAGGTTATTGACGGTGCCGAGGGGAGGAAGAGGAGTGCGTACTTGGCGCAAATCTAGAAGTAGACCAGACAGGCCCATTTGTGGATGGAAAGGTAAATGACGAAAACATTACTGTCCTAGTAGATACTGGTGCTACTCATTCAACTGTTAGGTCAGCTGATGTTAAAAATCTTCCTCTCTTGTACGAAACAATCCAAGTAGTTGGAGTATCCAACAGACAGATAAAAACGTATCTCACTGATCCAGTAAAAGTTAACATAGGGAAATTTTCTGAAATGCACAGCTTTGTCGTGTGTGACTCAAGCCCTGTAAATTTGTTAGGAAGAGATTTGCTGTGCAAGATGAATTGCACTACATTTTATACGCCCGATGGTATAGCATTTGAGACTCCAGATGAAGATGTACTATATAAAATGACTATGGCTAATATGGAACCTGAGATTACTGAGGCATTTGCTGTATTTAACCCTGAAGAACTGCCTCAAGAGCTGAAAAAGACAGTGAAAGCGGAGGTCTGGGATTTCACAGGAGAAGATGTAGGATTAATGAAAAATGTAGATCCTGTAAAAGTTGCTATAAAAGAAGGAATAAGTTACCCAAATATTCCCCAGTACAAATTGACACCCGAGATAATTGTAGGAGTTACTCCCAGAATAGACAGAATGATCAAACAAGGTATTCTGAGATAAATAATGATCAGTCCATGGTAATTCACCAATTATGCGCCTGAAAAAGCCTAATGGAACATTTAGAATAGTACAAGATCTGTAGAAAATAAACAAAATTTTTATGTCATGTTGTCCTATTGTAACAGATCCATCCGTGATTTTGTATCAGATTCCTCATGATGCAGAAAGGTACACAGTGATTGACTTGTGCCATGCTTTCTTTTCCATCCCATTGCATCATGATAGTCAATAAATTTTTGCGTTCCGATTTGACGAACGTATCTTGGCATGGTGCCAAATTCCACAGGGGTACACAGAGAGTCCCTCACTATTCAATCAGATATTGAAAAAGTCTCTAGAAGATTTAAAAATGCCTGAAAGTTCAGTTCTGGTACAATATATAGATTGTCTGCTTGTGGCATCAAGAACTAGAGAAGCATGTGTCGTGGATACCATTGCACTGCTGAATCATTTGGCAGATGGAGGACTTAAAGTATCTCCATCGAAATTGCAATTCTGTCAGAAAGAAGTACAATATTTAGGTCACAAAATCGAAAAAGGACTGAGAAAAGTAACTGCAGACAGAATCAAGATAATAAAAGGAATGAGAGCCCCAATGACACAAAGAGAAGTAAGAATGTTTCTTGGAATGGTTGGATACTGTCGTCAGTGGATAAGTAACTTTTCCCTGATTGCAAAAACCTTTGGTACGTTTGACAAGAAGTGATGTAAAAGACCCCATTGAATTAAATAAAGAGGAATTAGCAGCTTTTAAACAATCGAGAGACAGTTTATGTGAAGCACCAGCACTTGGTATGCCCGTTTATGAAAAGGAATTTGAACTCTATTGTAGCGAAAGAAATGGATGTGCACTTTCTGTCTTAATACAGAAACATGGAAAACTAAGGAGACCAATTGCATATTTCTCAGCTATATTATACCCTGTTGCTGTAGCATTGCCAGGTTGTGTGAAAGCCGTCACAGCCACTTGCAAGAGTTTGGAACAAAGTGAAGGAATTGTGATGGGATATCCTGTGAGAGTCTTTGTACCTCATGATGTGGCAATCCTTTTAACAAGAAGCCGCACCCAGTTCATGACGCACAGTCGCCTGACTAAATATGAGAAAGTTATCCTAGGTGCAACAAATGTGAGCTTGGTGAGATGTTCGAATGTGAATCCTTCAACGTTACTGCCTGATCCTGAGAATGTGGAAGTCAGAGATGATGTGGATCATGACTGTTTGGAAGTGCTTGACTTCTGTACTAAACCCCGACCTGACATAAAAGATGTACCTTTCACAGAAAGTGACTATGTGATGTTTGTGAACGGATCATGCTTGAGAACAGATGAGGGAATTCTGAGTGCAGCATATGCAGTATGCACAGTAGCAGCTGTTTTGCAAGCATTGTGTCCGAAAAGAGTAAAATCAGCCCTAGTTGCTGAACTATTTGCCTTAACAAGAGCATGTAAGTTGGGAAAGAATGTGAGAGTGACTGTGATAACCGATAGTCAATATGGCTTCGGTATGGTGCATGATTTTGGCCAGAGTTGGTCACAAAGAGGATTTTTGTCATCGAGTGGAACTCCTATAAGAAATGCTGAAGTGGTTGGGAAATTGCTTGAGGCGATACAGCTGCCTAGGCAATTGGCTGTTGTGAAGTGTGCAGCACACACAAAGTCTAATGACTATGTGTCGGCTGGTAACCAATTCGCCAACGATATGGCTCAATATTGTGCACAAAATCAGAATTCAATAAACAGGGGAAGAGAAAGGGAAATTAATTCATGCCCCTTGTTGTTTACTAACACTGTGAATACATGGGAGGAAGTAAGGCAGTTGCAGGAAGAAGCAGGAGATGAGGAAATGAGACAGTGGTTAAAAGCAGGATGTGCACCACGGGAAACAGATCATGTGTGGGTTTATCGGGATGGAAGACCAGTTATGCCTGATAGCATGGTGTCTGCCATGGCACGGATGTATCATGGACAAGCACATGTAGGAAGAGATGCAATGATCAGACTATTGAAACAGACATGGTACAATGCTAAATTTAGACTTGTAGCTGAGAGTCTTTGTCAGAGATGTCTTATATGTCAACAGTTCAATCCTGGAAGTAAAACAGTATTAAGTCTGGAAACAATAGGTCGAGAAGGAGGGCCTTTCACCAGAATGCAGATTGACTTCATTGAAATGCCCCCCAGTAAAAGGTTGAGGTATGTTTTAGTGATGGTTTGTCTGTTCTCACGGTGGGTGGAAGCATACCCAACGAGAAGAAGTGATGGAATTACAGTAGCCAAGCTATTACTAAGAGAGTTCATTCCAAGGTTTGGTTTTCCAGTCACAATTGAGTCAGAGGAAAACGTTTTCATAATGAAATCATGAAGTTGATTTGTGAAGCATTGAATGTACAACAGAAACTACATTGTGCCTTACGCCCAGAGGCTTCGGGTGTGGTGAAACAAGTAAATGGCACCATTAAAAACAGGTTGGGAAAAATGTGTTTAGCCACAGGTTTGAATTGGCCTGATGTCTTGCCTCTGGTACTCATGACTATAAGGTCAATTCCAGATAGGAATACAGGTCTGAGTCCCCAAGAAATCGTCATGAGAAGAGCAATGCAACATGTTTTCATACCAGTCAACAAGCTATTGCCTATATCTGATGACTTGGAGTTGGATTATTGCAAGGGGTTGGCTGATTCCATTCATTCTGTCTTCCATCAGGTTGGATCGGATGCCACCACTCCTGAAAAGAAGCCAGCTCATGATTTGAGCCCAGGGGACTGGGTGAGAATAAAAGTGCACCGAAGACGAAACTGTTTGGTCCCACGTTGGGGAAAACCACATCAGGTGATCTTGACTACGACAACAGCAGTAAAATGTGCAGGAGTGAAGAACTGGATTCATGCTAGTCACACCTTGCGAATTCAAAACCCCGTGGATAACAAGGAGGGAGAATATTTTGAAGAATCAGATACGAGCTCTGAATCCGATACTGAAGAAATAGGAACAAGACAAATTCCTGAAAGGGGGGAACCAGAACAAAGCCCAGCTATTGCACCAGAAAATCTTCCTTTAAGAAGAAAGTTACAGATTTCTGACACCAGCTCAGAATCAGACATCGAACCTGACCAAGCACAAAAGAGGGAGAATAAAAACAGTGAAGAGACTGTAAAAGAAATTTTTGACAAGACAGTCCCGCATGAAAGTTCAAGAGAAATTCCACCTGAAGTAATAAAATTAGATGGTGAGGTACCAGATACAGAGAGTGAGGGAAAGATTTTTGCGGAAGACCCCCGAGGAGTTGTAGGGAACTCACACATCCAGTTAGAGAAAGGGACGGTTAGTCAGCAGGAAGATTGTGTGGAAGAACCACGAGGAGGGACAGAAGTAGGGAATAAAACAGAAGTGGTGGAAAGAAGAACAGTTGAAAGTAAAAGTCAACTTGTAACTGAATCAGAGGACAGTGATGAAGAAGTACCAGTAGGCCAAGTCCTGAGAAAGAGAGCATGGAGATCTGAGAAAAATGAAAAAGTGAGTAAGTTGAAAAGGCTAGCAAGAGATGAAATTTGGCCTAACAAGATAAAGAGATTAAGATACAGATTGAGACGAGTGAATTCATCTAGGGCTGAACAAGTAAATGAAGTGTCTAGCCAAGAAACGTTGAAAGATATGGAGCAAACAACAGTAGAAGAGAACACAAGAACGAGAAAACCTAATCAGAATTATAAGTCGCCGGAATGGTCTTATGTGGCATTGCCTGAAATAAAAGAAGAGGCAGACAGCCAAGGGGATCCAGAGGTGACTGTACCAGGAGTGGTTGAGGAAGACAAAGAATCGGAAATCCTGAGAGTAATCTTGTCCGACATCGGAGAAGAGACGGATGTTCAGGAAATTCTGCAACAAGACTACGAAAGAAAAGTGAAGGACGATCAAATGCCAAATTGAAAAGATAAGAGTGTTCAAAATGAAGAAACAATAAATTACCGGAAAAGACATAAAACTGGAAGAACCAAGTAGGTGCTTAGAGCCTTGGGTTAGACAAAACTAGTTGTGAAGTAGAAGAGGCTAAGTCAAAAGACACTGATCATTTTTCGAAATGGCAAACACAGAAAATAGAAAATCAAAATGTGTGTTTCTTAGAAGATGGTTCAAAATGTGTTGTACAGGATTACTAATACTTCTGTGGAGTGTGTTAGCTCTAATGGTTTCATTTAAGGTTACACTAGAAACGATAGAAGGACATAGCGAGAATAAAACTAATGTAGAAAGGACTCAGAAGGTATATCCGACTAAAATAGATAGAAATTATTTACATAAAGATAGGTCCATAACTGATTTTTCTAACAATGTATTTTCAAAATTACTATACGAATATGTGAAGACGATGGACGTGAGGGATTGCTACGTCTGTATGCAGTTGCCAGCGTCTGTATCTGAGGGAGTGACTTACCATCACCTTCCAGTAACATATGGAATAACATGTAGTGTAATAGCAAGTTTGTTTTACAAAATAGGGAAATTAGAATATTATTTTTTAGACGTAGATAATGTATTTTCACAAGTACCTGTAATTAACAAGTTAAATAAAGTAACACCTGCAAAAGTGCTAGGTGAATTTTTCTTAGAAACTAAAGAAGTAACATTAGAATCAATATTTAGAAATAATCTAACTTGCAGTTTAAAGAAGGAGGAAAAGGTTTTCTTGGATATGGTTGAAGAAAGACGATTAAAAATGCAAAGGAAAGTACCTGAGGGAAAGGAAGAAAAGACAGTCTGGGATGTTGAAAGAGAAGATCATTTGAAAGGAGAAGCTAGTCCAACAATGGCTTTAGATTGGCCTCAGAAAGGAAAGTTGTGTATTAGAAGAAATCAAACTGCATATGATAATTATTTTGTAGGCACCAGTGATTGCCATGATACTTATAGAATCATGGGAGGATGGGGATTTAAAGGAGGAAATGATCCAGTTTTTCCTGGATTATATTTTATCTGCGGGAATAAAGCATATTATCAATTACCAGATCATTGGTATGGCACATGTTATCTAGGCCTGGTTTTCCCAAACATATTCCTAGGAAAAGAGAATCTTCGTCAGAAATTGTAGGAGATATTTTCGGAGCCCAGCAGTGGGAATATCTCTGAATGCACACAAAATTAGAAAACTATCAAGAGTAGTGGATCGCTTGTCAACAAGCACCGCTGGAGGAATTTTATTGGTAAATACTGAAATGGTTGCCATGCATGCCATGGTAATGCAAAATCGACTTGCCCTTGATATAATTTTGGCAAAAGAGGGTGGTGTCTGTGGAATGCTGAAAGTTCAACATTGTTGTACTTACATTCCTGACGAAAGTCAAGATTTGAAGACGTACATTAAGAATATAACTGATTTGCATGAGGAAATTGTTCCACTGGAGGTTGAAGGTATTTGGGAAAAGATTGGGAAAGTTTAGAACTTCTTACTCAAGCTAGGTAGTACTTTTATTGGTAAAATATTATTTCCAGTAACATGTGTAGTTATATTAGTGTTGATTCTAAGACTAGGATGTTTATGTAACAAGAAGAAGAAATTACAAAAACAGATATAAAGAGAATCTGTAAGAAATAAAGAAAAAGAAAGAAAAAGAGATTTTGAAGAAGTAGAATTAGAAGAGTGGAAGACAATATGTATAGAAAAACAAGATAAAAAGAGACAGGGGAAACAATAATGTAATCTAACAAAAAATTAAGAGTAATGAATACATTTCTTTTACTAAATATTTAAAAAATTTTAAAGGTAGTGTGGTGATGTTAAAAATCACCAAAGGTGGGATTGATGGAGCAGGTAATGCAAACTTTTGTATACCTCCTCTATTTTGCATGAAAGAATTAACTGAATAATCTACTTATTATAATTTACTAATTGTGTACTGTGATATATTAAAATTAACCAACCTGCATACACGAATTACACATGGGAACTTGCTATTGCATGGCAAAATAACTAAAATAATTAAAATACATACGCATATTAACAGTAGTACATATGATAATTAGATATTGCATGCTTTATGTTGCTTTGTGATGTCTGCACCTTAGTGGAGCACCGTAAAGGTGAATATACTGCTTTAAATGTCACTATATGCTAGGAAAATACTAATACGTAAAGGGATTAGTGAGGGTATAACATTAGTAGCATCATTTCTTTGTATTAATTATTCTTTTGTGTTTGTTTCGCTTAAGTTGACATCTTGGCCTAGCAAAAGATGGCAGCAGAGTACGGGTTCAGAAGTGGCCACCGTATTGTGATGCGCGAAGCCTAGTGCGCAGAATCGGATGGTACCGTGAATTCCCTAACGACCTCTGTACATGCTGTTCCTGTCAAGGATGGGTTATTGGTGAACTGCCAAAGACCCCAGAAGACCACAACTGTTATCAATGAACAATGAACATTTTAGAAACATTGCAACATTAAGAATTTGATCATAGCCGGAAATCACATCACCAAAATCCCTCTGAACACTGACTATTCAGAATCGGACGATTTCTCCTGACCAATCACCTCCTTTCTCCTCCGCCCAAAAATGTTTCATGTTATCCCGAAATTTATTATAAAATGAGTAGTAGAATAGGGAGGAGCTATTGCTACGCTATTCTTTCCAGATGACGAATGCTGGCACGACTTTTGGTCCATCGATGATCCTTGGGACTATAGCGTGCTGAGCACAGGACTTTTTGACTCTGAGATCTGGCCAGTTCTTTGGACAATTTAACCCCTTCGCTGCCAGGCCTTTTCCCCCTCCTGTGCCACGCCCTTTTTTGGCTATTTGGGGTAGTGCGCGCTGAGGCCCCTGTAACTTTTTGACCACATAAGGTATCCACGCCAAATTTGCGTCCTTTTCTTCCAACATCATGGGGATTCTGAAGGTACTCAGGGTTTGTGGATTCCCCTGGAGGGGTCACAGAAATCAGCCAAAATACAGCAAAATTTAGTTTTTGGGGGGGGAAATGGGAAAAACGGGCTGAAAATGAAAGCTTCTGAGTTTTTCCCTGCAAATGTTATCAAAAAAGGGTTTGTGGGGCTGAAATCACCATTTTCCCAGCTTTTAGTGGGTACCAGACTTTTGTCAGAAACCCAACATTTTTTACACAGTCTTGGCATTTTTCTGGGACATAGCCTATTTTTGCTATTTTTTGTGCTTTCAACCTCCTTCCAGTTAATGGTAGAAATGGGTACAAAAGTAATAATGGATCCTGGAAAGCTATACATTTTAGAGAAGTAGACAAAATTCTGAATTCAGCAAGGGGTAATTTGTGTAGATCTATCAAGGTTTCTTTATAGAAACTAACAGTTAACAATAGGATAAATTGAAAATTTGTTGAAAAAAAGCGCCTTTTGTGTCAACCTTTTCACCTGTAACTTCTTCTAATTTTGACAGCTCTTTGAAAGCAATATACCGTTACATCCGCTGGACATTACTGGTTGTGGGGATATATAGGACTTGTAGGTTCACCAAGAACCCGACGAACCCAGAGCCAAAAACTGAGCAGCAACTTGCAATGGTTTTTTATTATGTATCGGGTATATGGTAATTATTCTGTAAAAATGTGTACATGGAAAAATCGGTATGAAAGAAACCTATGTATTTCTGAAATGGGAACAAAATATAGAGTTTAGAAACAGTAGATATTTGCACATTTCCGAAATTGGGATACTCATACTAGCATGAGAATTATCAGTCATTTTTTAGAATGACTTCTTTTTAACACAATGTCTTTCATTTGGAAGGCAGAAATGCATCGAAAG
Source organism: Triturus cristatus (assembly GCF_964204655.1). Lineage (NCBI taxonomy): Eukaryota > Metazoa > Chordata > Amphibia > Caudata > Salamandridae > Triturus > Triturus cristatus. Next base: position 504,179,324 of record NC_140585.1, read on the forward strand.
TCAATAGGTAATAACAGTTCCTTTACAAATCTGAATTATCCTAAGTCTCCCGATAAAAATGGTACCTCACTTGTAGGGGTAGGCATAGTGCCCACGACAGGAAAGGGCTCAAAACCCAACGTGAACACACCACATTTTCACAATGCAAAATTACCCTTTTTTAGCAAAGTGCCTAGCTGTAGTTTTTTAACCCTAGCTCTGCCAGCACCTAGGGAAACATAGCAAACCTATACATTTTTGCAAACTAGACACCCAGGGTAATCCAGGATGGGGTGACTTGACTGCCTCCCACCAGGTTCAGTTACCCAGAATCCCTTGCAAACCTAAAAAATTGCCAAAAAAACCACCTTTTCCCCACATTTCTCTGGTGGAAAGTTCTGTAATCTGCGTAGATCCACAAATTTCTACCCACCCCGCGTTCCTCAAAGTCTTCCGAGAAAAATGGCACCTCACTTGTGTGGGTCAGCCTAGTGCCCGCGACAGGAAACGGCGCAAAACGTAATGTGAACACACCTCAATTTTGTTGCGAAAAATGACCCTTTTTAGGCAAAGTGCCTAGCTGTAGTTTTTTAACCATAGCTCTGCCGGCACCTAGGGAAACCTAGCACACCTATACATTTTTGAAAACTAGACACCCAGGGGAATCCAGGATCGGGTGACTTGACTGCCTCCCGCCAGGTTCTGTTACCCAGAATCCCTTGCAAACCTAAACAATTGCCAAAAAAACGCATTTCCCCCATATTTCTCTGGTGGAAAGTTCTGGAATCTGCGTGGATCTACAAATTTCCACCCACCCCGCGTTCCCCAAAGTCTTCCGAGAAAAATGGTACCTCACTTGTGTGGGTCAGCCTAGTGCCCGCGACAGGAAACGGCGCAAAATGCAACGTGGACACACCTCAATTTCGCTGTGAAAAATGACCCTTTTTTGGCAAAGTGCCTAGCTGTAGTTTTCAAACCATAGCTCTGCCGGCACCTAGGGAAACCTAGCAAACCTATACATTTTTGAAAACTAGACACCCAGGGGAATCCAGGATGGGGTGACTTGACTGCCTCCCACCAGGTTCTGCTACCCAGAATCCCTTGCAAACCTAAAAAATTGCCAAAAAAAACACATTTTCCCCACATTTCTGTGGTGGAAAGTTCTGGAATCTGCGTGGATCCACAAATTTCGACCCACCCCGTGTTCCCCAAAGTCTTCCGATAAAAATGGTACCTCACTTGTGCGGGTCGGCCTAGTGCCCGCGACAGGAAACGGCGCAAAACGCATCGTGGACACACCTCAATTTCGCAGTGAAAAATTAACCTTTTTTGGCAAAGTGCCTAGCAGTAGTTTTTTAACCCTAGCTCTGCCGGCACCTAGGGAAACCTACCAAACCCACACATTTCTGAAAACTAGACACCCGGGGGATTCTAGGGAGATATGGTTTGCGTGGATCCCCCAACGTTTCCTTACCCAGAATGCCCTGCAAACCTCAAATTTAGCTGAAAAAAATCACCTTTTTCACACATTTTTGTGTGGGAAAGTTGTGGCATCACCGGGCTGACACAAATTTCCTACCACCCAGCGTTCCCTCGTGTCTCCCGATAAAAACGGTGCCTCACTCGTGTGGGAGGCCCAAGTACCCGCGACAGGCAAGGGCCCAAAACGTATTGAGGCGACATGAAAATTGCCTACCTCAAAACGACCTCGTTTTGCAAGGGGGGTCACCTGGGTTTTTGGCCCGGTGCTCGGTGGCCACCTAGGGGAACCTACCAAACCCACACATTTCTGAAAACTAGACACCCGGGGGATTCCAGCGAGGTATGGCTTGCGTGGATTCCCCAACATTTCCTTACCCAGAATGCCCTGTAAACCTCAAATGTAGCTGGAAAATTCACTTTTTTCACACATTTTTGTGTGGGAAAGTTGTGGCATCACTGGGCTGACACACATTTCCTACCACCCAGCGTTCCCCCGGGTCTTCCAATAAAAACAGTGCCTCACTCGTGTGGGAGGCCCAAGTACCCGCGACAGGCAAGGGGCCAAAACGTATTGAGGCGACATGAAAATTGCCTACCTCAAAACGACCTGGTTTTGCAAGGGGGGGGTCACCTGGGTTTTTGGCCCGGTGCTCGGCGGCCACCTAGGGGAATCTACCAAACCCACACATTTCTGGAAACTAGACACCGGGGTGATTTCAGAGAGGTATGGCTTGCGTGGCTCCCCCAACGTTTCCTTACCCAGAATGCCCTGCAAACCTCAAATTTAGCTGAAAAATTCACCTTTTTCACACATTTTTGTGTGGGAAAGTTGTGGCATCACCGGGCTGACACAAATTTCCTACCACCCAGCGTTCCCCCGGGTCTCCTGATAAAAACGGTGACTCACTCGTGTGGGAGGCCCAAGTACCCGCGACACTGGGCTTTCTGCCGCCCTGGGGGGGAATCGGGAAAGGGGGTTTCATCCTGATATGCCCCTAAAGGGGCAGAAAGACTGTGGCTATTTTTTGTGGGGGTGGGGGCATTGGTATGACCATTTTGGGCAGCCCCCACCCCCACGAATAAAAAAAGCCTGCGTACTCGCTGGCGCCTAGTGGGCTTTCTGGCCCCCCAGGGGGCAGATCAGGGGCCACTGCCACCATCTGCCCTCCCGGGGGGGCAGAAAGACTGGAATTTCTCTGGGGGTGGGGTGGGGTATTGTCATGCCCATTTTGGGGAGCCCCTACCCCTACACTAATAAAACAAAAAAATCCATGGTTTCTAGTGGGCATTCTGCACCCCCAGGGGGGGCCAGATTGGGGGCTACAGCTCCCATCTGCCTCCTGGGGGGCAGAAAGACTGTCATTTTTGTGGGGGGGAGGGTGGGGGCATTGGCGTGCCCGTTTCGGGCAGCCCACACCCTTAAAACAATTGCGCAAAAAAATCCCTGGTGTTTAGTGGGCTTTCTGCCCCCCCCCCGAAGGGGCAGATTAGGGGCCAATGCCCCATCTTTCCCCCGGGGGGGCATAAAGACTGTAATAATTGGGGGGTGGGGTGGGGGCATAGGCCTGCCGGTTTTGGCCAGCCCCCACCCCTATTTTTTTTTTTTTATTATTCCCTGGTGTCTAGTGGTCTTTTTGCCCCCCCTGGGGGGCAGATTGGGGGCCAATGCCCCATCTGCCCCCCAGGGGGGGCAGAAAGGCTGTGATGGTGGCGGGTGGGTGGGGGCATTGGTGTGCCCGTTTCGGGCAGCCCCCACCCTAAAAAAAAAATGAAAACAAATCCCTGGTGTATAGTGGGCTTTCTGCCCCCCCGAAGGGGCAGATTAGGGGCCAATACCCCATCTGCCCCCCGGGGGGCAGAAAGACTGTGATAGTTTGGGGGGTGGGGTGGGGGCATGGGCCTGCCCGTTTTGGGCAGCCCCCACCCCTATTTTTATTTTTTTTACAATTCCCTGGTGTCTAGTGGTCTTTTTGCCCCCCCTGGGGGGGCAGATTGGGTGCCAATACCCCATCTACCCCCCAGGGGGGGCAGAAAGGCTATAATGGTGGTGGGTGGGTGGGTGTGGGCATTGGCGTGCTTGTTTCGGGCAGCCCCCACCCTAAAAAAAATGAAAAGAAATCCCTGGTGTATAGTGGGCTTTCTGCCCCCCCGAAGGGGCAGATTAGGGGCCAATGCCCCATCTGCTCCCCGGGGGGGGGCAGAAAGACTGTGATAATTGGGGGGGGTGGGGGCATGGGCCTGCCCATTTTAGGCAACCCCCACCCCTATCTTTATCTTTTTCAAAATTCCCTGGTGTCTAGTGGACTTTTTGCCCCCCCCCCCGGAGGGGGCAGATTGGGGGTTACTGCCCCCATCTGCCCCCCCAGGGGGGGCAAAAAGACTACATCGTGCCAAAATAATCAGGGGGGAGCAAAGGCCCTTGCCCAAGGGGACGCTCCCCCCTCCCTGGTGTCTAGTGAGATTCTCCCCTTTCCAACCATACCTCTCCCGTCTTTCTACGTGCTCAGGGGGCTGAGATAGCCCCCTGAGCACCTAGAAAGAGAAACAGAAATGAACCTCTTGGCTCATTTCAATTTCACTTTCAGTGTAATGACTTCGGTGCGACGTGCGCGCCGATCGTCATTACACTGAAAGCAGGGGGGGGGGGGCCTCGGCTATTTTTAGTGAAAGGGAATCCCTCTGGTGCCCGATAGCCAGAATAGGTAAATATGGTGTTCTGCGATTTGATTAAATTGATCTAGAAATTCTAAATTTGAAGAAACAAATGCTAATTTAATGAAATTTTAGATAAACAAATATTGATTAACAGAAATTATGAGTTTCTTCATTAAAAAGAATAGAAGATTCTGTGTCTTAAATGTGTTTTAGCTGGTTCTAAATCACCATCAACCAATCCAACTATTTGGTCCGATCGACCAAGTGGGCGGAGTGCCTTGATGTTTAGGATTAGGAATTTATAGGTGGCAAATGTTAATGTATATGATGTAAGATAACTTTTCTTTCCCTATAGGTTATAAGGTACTCCCACCCACATGTCCAGCGCATCGTTACCCCTCCTGTGTGCAGACCTGTGAGAGAGAAAACGTGCGAGTGTTGGTGTTATGGGCCCCACCAATGAATGCATGTGTGAATGAGTTAGTGTGACAGCGGGTCTGCGATGCAAGGAGGACAGTTGTGCTCTCACTTTTTCCCCGAGTTGTTGTTTGCGCTGGATCAGTGCCATTATCTGCAACTTCTCCCACCCCCGGTCTGAGCATGCAAGAATGAATAAATACACAAGACAACTTTTGTTCTGGGAAAATATTGCTGTACCCGTCTGCTTCCAGATCGCCACAGCTCTGGAGGCGGCTCCTATCGTCGCCAGAGCCCCCCCCCCACATACGAGCTATACTGTCACCTGCAACCTGCTATTTCCAGTGCCTCCTGCAAGTCAAGCAGGAACAGGTCCATCCCCACAGGAGATAAGTGGACCCCATCCTTCTCAAAGTATCCCTCGACTCTGGACTGAATCAGCTCATGCCGGATGAAACCCAGGCCCCTCTGGTCTGTGAACGTATGCATGACACCATTGACCTTCTTATGTGAATGTTCCACCGCCTCGCTGGACCTGGCCCCGTGCCAGTTTCTGCGAGGGATGATTTTCATCCACCAGAGTTCGCATTGTCCCATGCGTTTGCTGATTTCCCCCTAGTCAGACTTCATGGTTTGTAATAGTGCTCTCCTTCCCATGGGGATAAGGTTGTTGCCCCCCAGGTGAATCACCAGGATGCTGGGGAGGGCGCCCCCTAGAGCCAGCCATTTCTCTAGTCTGCTAGTGAAGCTGCTCCATCTCATTCCAGGAAAGCCCATCCAGACAAACTGCGTTTGTGTGAACCCCCGCATCCAATTCCTGCGTGCAGCCCACTGAGCCATCCTGGCAACAAATGAATGGCCGATCACCCACACTCGGGAACTTGGTGAATAAATGGGTGCCATCTTTTACAAACTTGCTTAATATCTATTAAATCACACTTTATCAAGATCACTACAAACCACGGCACTCATTATTATATTTATATGCTGAGCCTTCATGGGCGAATGTAACACACAAAACAGTGCGATTGCCAGCGCCCAACCCTCTTTATGCGAACCAGGCAGGCGCCCATGATCCGGTCGATCTGGAATTTTGTCAGGGGACCCAAGGCCGCATGTATCAGGAAGTTCCCTTGTGCCGCAGGACGCACGGACATGTAATCCCTAACTCTGTCCACTGGGCAATACCTAGGGTCTCCTAGCGGTTCAAGAACTACATCCGCCCCACGCCCTGCCTGATCTGTTTTGGACCTCCTGATACGTATCACCAGCTTGTCCGATAGTTTGACATCCTGGCTGTTCAAGGTGGCACCAGACATGTCTGTTTTAGACCTGACTACCAATTCGCCCATCCTGAACGCCCCAAAGAATGCCAGGTAGAAGGCTGCCGAGAATAGCTTGGCCTCAAATTGCGAGTTGGTGATCTGGTGTACTACATCTAGCATCCCCTGTAGGGTGGGAAAGTCAATGGGACCCCTAGAATCCGGGGTCCTAACCTCATCTCTGGCCCATCCCTTGAGGGCCGCTCTAATCAAGAAGGACTTGGTTGGGTCCTGCCTCCCCTTCAGCTTGGTGTCATGGCTCACCGCCGCCAGGTGGCCACAGACCCGCGAGTGGCTCTTCCCCTGATCTTTGGCCCATAAAACAAACGCTTGAACCTGCTGGTCCAATGCAAGCGAGCCTGTGCTCAGAGTCTCTGTAACACTTCTAAATGTATCAAGATAGGCCTTGTACTTCTTCCTGGTCCCCGGTGCCAAGGAGCATTCCCCCAGTGATCTCAGCCGCTGCTCTACTGCAGAATGCGCCATAGGTGTGCTTGGAAGGGTGTCATCTCCGCTCTCGCTCGCGGCCAAGCCTCCCAGAAACAGAGCCACTGAAAACGAGAGAGAGCGTCAGCTGACATATTTTGGACCCCCTCGATGTGCCTAGCCCTAAACACGATGTTGCTGCGCAAGCCGGCCCTGACCAATTCTCTCAATAGGCACAGCACCAGGGGGCACCTTGCTGTCTGGCCATTGATTGCCTGCACCATCCGCCATGTTGTCGGACCAGAAAATTACCTTCCTGTCTGCCAACGCTTTGGGCCACAAGTGCAGGGCAATCACAATGGGGAACAGCTCGAGTACCGTTATGTTCAAGGTTATCTTATGCTGCCGCCATGCATTAGGCCACTTCTGTTGACACCATTTCTCCCCCATTATGGCACCGAAACCCTCTCTCCCTGAATCGTCTGTGAAGAGGCACAGTTCCGGACTGTAGGAGAGTAGGATCTGCTTCACATGGGTACCCCCACTTTTTGCTGGTGTTTCACAGTTTTTTTTACCTTAGTCTGGCTGTGGCCCTGCTAATCAGGACCACAGCCTAGCTGCTTCCTCTCTAACATGGTTTCCATGTACATTAGGTACTTTTCTAATTGGATTCTGGAGTGCTTTATAAGCCCCTAGTATATGGTATACTATGTACCTAGGGCATAGGTACCTCAGAGGCCTTCCAGGGGTTGCAGCATATATTATGCCACCCCTGGGAAGCACTCCAAAATGGCACCACAGGCCTGCTACTGCAGCCTGTGTAAGGGTGTGCTTGCACCCCTTACTGTGGTATAGGCTACCTATATCACTACCCTATACAGACACATATAAACCTATAAGCCACTCCTATGGCAGGCCTTGACAATCCTGAAGGCAGAGTGCTTGGTTTTATGTTAGAGGGTGCCCAAGCATGAGCTGAGCCCCTCTGCAGCTTTCGTAAATACTTCCTTATGGCTGTTCTGTGATACAGCCATACCATATACTCTTAAGTGCATTATAACCTCGCGGTAAATGCTAACTTTGGAATGGCTGCATCAAAACATATCGTGTTTGGTGTCAAACGCTTTGGAATACTACCCCCCCCCACCCGCCAGTTCTGGCAGCGGGGGTAGCATTCCACCCTCCCTTCTAGAGGGAGAGACAGGTTCACACTGGCTTAACCTGGTAGGACTTTCCTGAGCCCTGGCCTCACAAAATGGATGCCTCTGCCAAAGACACGGGTCTGGCCTCCTCCTGCTGACCGAAACTCCGACAGGGGAGGCCTGAACAATAGGTTTCCTGTCTAAGGGAGGTGTGACCACCTCCCCAGACAGGCTGATGTGTATTGGGGCTGGGCGGGAGCACTCTCTGGTGCTTTGAAGTCCTGTACTGGGGCACGTTTGCTGTCCCTGTGCATAGCCCAGTTCAAACAGGTTGCAGGGGCTACCTGCCCCTGCTCTGGTGCAAAACTGGACAAAGGAAATGGGTGTAACCACCCCTGTTTGCAGGCCAACCCATAGGTGGGGCCTTAGAGTTAGTCCATCCCCTAAACTTACTATAATTATAGGAATCCAGTCCCTAGGACTTTAGATTACCCTGGACGAAACTCTGCAACGTACATCCTGGACCTTCGACGTTCTATCCTGACTAGAAGACTGAAGAGATCTCCCTTGGGGTCAAGGAGTGACTCTCCTGCTTGGCAGGCACCAAAGAAGCAACTGACCGGTCTGCATTGCTGAAGCTCCCGCCAGACGCTGAAGTCTTTGCATCACCAGAGGTGGATTTCCAGACTTCCCCGAGGCTACCCTGAGTCCACAGCAAAGCTGAGGCACGTGGCTATCGTGGGTGATGTGGAACCGTGACCCCTGGACACCGTGAACTTTTGCAGCAACACTATCTTCCTGGTACTCCTTGAAGTTGTGCTTTGGGCTCCGAGTAGCCCCAGCCTTGAGCACCTCCTGCACTGAAGATTGTTGGCCTCAACTCTACGAGTGACCCGTGGGCCAGCTTCAAGTGCGACCGCTCAAGGCTCCTTTGAGATCACTAGCCCATTGGCTATCAGGTCCCCACGAAGGCAACTCTTTTTCTGATTGGGTGTTCCTGGTTGCTCCAGACATGCCCTGACTTACCCTCGCTGGGTGAGTCCCTCAGACCTTGCTGGTCTGCACCGCAGTCCTTTCTCTGAATTCCTGTGACTTGCCGTTGCCAAGGCTTGTTGGGTCCATTCTGGTCGCCGATACCGCAGCACTCGACAGACTTTGTGGGACAGCTCGAATCCGGCTCGCGGACTTCGTTGACGCCTCCTGGACCTCTTGGCTGAAGAGTCAAGACACCCATCAACTCACCTGAAGCACCTGACATCTGTGGGCATTGGTCCATCCTGCCCTTGGTCATTGGCTAGAGACCCAGACTCTGTCTCCTCTGCTTTCAGGTTCCTTCCATCCTAGATCCAGGCTTGGATCCCTTTGGACAGTTCTCCTCTTCACAACAGCAGCAGTTCTTTGCAGGCTCCCATTGAAATTGAAGACGCGACTCGACACCAAAAGACACCTATGCACCCGGCTTCCCTGGGTGAGGTAACTCGAGTACTCCGGTGCTCTCGTGGGTGTTAGCCCTAGAACTTCTTAAGTCCAAAAGGGTTTGGTCCTGACTCGATTAGAAGTGTCCCTAATCTTTAAATTTCCGACCGCGACATTGCCCATAGAAGATAACGGGAACCCGTGTTTGTGTTACACACTGCATACAGTCCCGTGGGTCCCCTGTGTCACTATCATGGGTGGTTCCTTGGGGTCCCAGCGATTCTAGAGGCTATAGGCCTAGTGCCTATTCCAGTCGTGGTTCTTATACCACTTTTTTGGTATATGGTTTGGTACGCCCCTAGGGCCCATACGTGTATTTGTGCTATTACTGATAATTGCTGACTTGTAAACAAAGTACTTCGAACTCCAGTCTCATAAAGAGACTAGAGGGGTGTGTTTTATACTAAATACATATATTTTAAATATGTACCAGGTGTGGTTGTCTTTTCATTCGATCATTCAAGAGATTATAGACTGGTAAAACAAGCTGCTTTACATTCCTTCAAGACTTAGCCTGAAGGCTGCTCTCCATAGCTACCACTAGGATAGCTTTCAATAAAGGTTGTCTTTAACCTATCATCATAAGGGGTTGTTTGGACTGATACAGGGTGCCCACTAGAACTAGTGGACAGCATATATCAGGACCACCTTCTCACATGGACTACCTGCCCAGGGGGCTCTCCATATCACTGTCCCATTGAAGTCGAGTAGGAAATCAAACCACATTGAAAGGTCCTCCTTCAGTCCGCTGCCTAGCCTCACCAGGTGATGTTTTTTATGTACCTTGGCCGTAGCCCTAGATAGCCTTCTGGAAAATACTCTCCCAGCTGGGATGACTCTTAGCTGCGAAATTCAGTTTTCCCAGGAGACTCTGAACCGCGCCCAGGGTGGCCTTATCCTTGCCCAGTAACGCCTGGATATCCTGCCTCATGTCCTCAACCTTCTTGGCAGGGAGCCTGGACTCACCCTTGATGGTGTCCAGTTCGATGCCCAAAAACGTGAGAACCTGTGCCGGACCCTCAGTCTTACCCGGTGCCAGGGGGACCCCCAGATGCCCAGCCAAAGTTTGGAAACACTGCAACCCCTCAGTACACTCCTGGGTCCCTAATCCCCCGATGAACAGGAAATCATCCAGGTAGTATGTCACTCCCTCGATGCCGTAGGCCCAGGAGAGCGCCCATGGGAGGAAGGAGCTAAAAGCCTCAAGGTACACGCAGGACACCGCGCAGCCCATAGGCATGCAGCGATCAAAGAACACCTCACCCTGCCATTTGAACCCTAGGAGGTGCTGACTGGCCGGGTGAACCAAGAGCATGCGGAAGGCAGACTCAATGTCAGCCTTGGCCAGCCAGGCCCCCTTTCCTGCTCTCCTGACCATGTCCACTGCCATGTCTAGGGAGCAGTAGGAGACTGAATATGACCCCTCTTCTAACCAGTGGTTCACCGAGTTGCCGTCAGGGTAAGACAGGTGGTGGATCACTCGGTAGGCCCCAGGCTGCTTCTTGGGGACAACACCCAGTGGGGAGATAAGGAAGTGCTCCAGTGGGGGGTGGTTAAAGGGTCCCGCTACCCTGCCCAGGGCCCCCTCCTTCTGGACCTTCTCCCTTACTACTCCTGGCGCATCCCTGGCTGATTTGAGATTCTCTGCATCCCTGCAACCCAGGGGGCCCTGGTATGGAATCCTAAACCCTTCGATGAAGCCGTGAGCCAAGAGCAATCTGTCTTTATGGTTGGGATAGGACCTGAGCAAGGGGAGGAGGTTCCCTAATGATGATGGGGGAGGGTCCCTTGACATTTGAGGTTGGCAGGCTGGCGTTCGCCGGCATTGCAGGGTCAGCGGAGGGGGTGGGAGGGGTTTGGTGGGATTTCACAGGTGGTTCTGTCTCCTCTATGTTACTAACTATCTTGTCTGCCAGTGTGAGGCGGAGGACCTACTCTCCTGATAGTGCATGACACGGCCGGGTGCGTGGCCCCACACTTGCTGCAGCTGTGGGCAAACTTGCAGACCTTTCCCCAGGAGCAGGACCCGGCAATATAAAGCCTGCAGTTGCCGGAGTTGGATTTCCTACTCCCTTGCTTCTGTCCCCTTCCCTGGCTCCTTCGAAAAGGCTGTTTGAACGGGCGTTTTCCAGTCTGCTTGGTCCCTTTCTGATTGTCCCACTCCTTCAGGTTCTTGCCCGCCCCCTCCTTGTACTCCGTGGTGAATTTACACATGTGTTGAACCCATAGCTGGATCTTCTTTTGATCCCACCCTAACTCCGGGCATATGGCCATTCTCTTGCGGAAGTCCTGATCATAGTTGAACCACCCGACCCCTCCTGTCACTTTTGCCTCCTGCTGCATGGTCTGGGAATATTGCATTAATGCCTCCCCCTACTCTGGATACTTCGCCATAATTACTGCTGAGAGTATGGTGAACGCCTCAACCCAGTTCTCAATCGTTTTCTCGGGGCAGCGTTGGTATCTCACCTTCTTCTCCTCATCTTTTCCACCCATTTTCCTAGTATCTCTCCCTGCTGCCCCGTGCATGAGTAAGGTCAGAATATCAATGAATTCCCGTCTCCAAATCCCCTCTTTGGCCGCCTGGGGCAAGACAGTGAGCAACGCCCGAGGCCAAGGGTGCCACAGTGACGAGTGGCAGGGGTGTCGCTGCTTTGGGGGGCTCGGCGCGGGAGGAGATGGTGCTGGGCTGAGGTGGGGTGGTCGTGACAGCCCCCAGTCCACTGATCGGCGGGGAACTCGTCGCAGCCGCTTGATTAGCATTTGATGGTGGTGTCGCCAGTTGGCTGTCCCCCTGACCAGTGGCAGAAATGGCTGGTGCTGCGGTGTCAGAGACCAACGCTGCATCGGACCCTGGCCCTAGACCCGTAGTGGCCCCAGAACTCACCACCCTAGCGGCTGTATTCGCGCAACTTGCCTGGCCCCCCAAACCTGCGATACTATGGGCGTTGATGCCATGGCGTCTGGTCGCGTCCGAAATGTACCCATCAACATCTGCATATTGTCCATCACCTTACCCATTTTCTCAAAGTTCTTGGTGCCTGCTGTGATAGTGTTGGCTACCGCTGCCGGTACCCCTGTGGGTTCTGGTTCTCACGGGGTGATCCCTACCCTGTTTTTCACTGGGGGCAGGTCCACAGGAAAGTCCTTGTTGGTGGGCTTGCGCACCCGCTTGGATCGGGCTGTTCCCTGATCCACGGGCCCCGCTTGTGTCACAGGTGGGATGTCAGCAACCACCCCGGAATCCTCCTGCCCTCTGGCGTGGAGGAATCCTTGAGCCCATTCCGGTCCTTTAGCCTTGGCCATGGCCATGAAGTTCTCCCATAGTGCCTCCTGCGACGTGCTGGGTTGGGACTCATCTACACAGCTGATTTGTGAGAACAGTGGGGCGGGAGTTCCCTGGCTGTCCATGGCTCCGGATTGTCGAGCCGACTGTCTAGGTGTGCTCTGGGGGGAGAGAAAATCGTAATTACTTATCCCGCCCTACCCTGAGGGTGCCACCATACTGCCGCAGGGAGCCCCGTTTCCCAATCCCCGGCGTGTGTCCAACTCACTCGTTCCCCGGTACTTACTCCACTTCTTGATTCCTCACACCCTAAACTCTTGAACGGTTACGGGTTGGACGGTCGGAGCGGTAGGTAGTCGGCGCACTTGTGGGGCGAAGCGCCCACGACAACGGAACCAAGGGTGATCAGGTTGCTGCAATTCATATTGTAGAATGAGACACTTCACCACAAACCCAATTCCCTCATTTGAGGTTCATACTGCCCGCCGGCCACCCGCAAAATGTTTCTCCCATGCTTAGTGAGGATACCCCCCTGCCTACTGCCCTTCTTCTCCCTGCACGCAGTGCAGTGGGCACATTAGAGGCATAGGGTCACCCTTCTGCTACAATAATCACCTCACCAATGCCTGCTTGTCCCTTCGCCACAAACCTCCTTATTGTTCATGAGCGACCGGCTTCTAGCGATCGATCACGGGTTGACCCTTGCCTGACTTCCCCAAACTACAGGAGCCTCACAATGACCTATTTGTCAGCGGTACTCTGTAATACAAAGCATAAACATTAGCAGGACACGAGGAATGGCCCAGCGGGGGCATCCGTCCAGCTCTAGTACTTGCACTCCCCGGTTTTCACTTGGGGAGATGAAAGCACTGAGGCATCACCACCCCACGTCTGAAGCCTGTGGTGGGGACAAATATGGTGTCATTATTTCAATTACAACTTTCACAACATAAAACCAACATCAAACAGTATCGGGTTCAGCCTGCTGTTGCAAACGTGGCACGCCCGCTCCTCCATAGCGTGAGGAGATTAAGTTCAGGACCGAAAGTGGCCCTGTGCCAGCCCCCAAATTACAATGCAAAAACGTGAACGCCTTTGCGATTGCACCACTGGAGCTCCCACCGTGAGGCCTGTGGATGCACAGGTCCGGCCGTCTCGGGAATAGTGAGGGACAAGGGGGGGGGGTCCATTGTGCTAAGGGGGCTACACAAGCCTTTAACCATGATGAGCGTCTATAGAGTCCCGCTGTCCCGCCATCGCAGCGGCTCTTCGCTCTGCACCGCGCATGACCGTGGCCACGCTCGGGGGGGCGTTGGAGAGTCGCGCTGCCTACAATTCGCGGCAACCGGGTCCCCGCTGGCCACCGTGTCCTCGCTGGAGGACCCAGAGGGGGGAGGCTGTTCGGCCCATGCCCTGGCCCGACACCCACCGCAACACCAAACTGATGCCAGGAATTTAGCTCAAGTTAAAATTATGCTCACAACAGCTAGAACTGGTGGGCAGCGAGCTTGTCCGTCAGAGCCCCCGGGATCACTACTTGGAAGACGCTCAGGTGTGAGGACCGCCGAGCTTAGGAAATCCCCGACACCTTGCCCCCTACCTGTTACCAGTAGGTTTTTCCGAGGGCCCCTGGCACCCTTGTACTACACGGGATTGGGGCGGGCCTTCCTCCCACTCAGCCCTCACCAAGAAAATCCAACGTCAGCGGTACCGCCGGAACCCATGGGCGCGCAAAGCTACACCGCTGCCCCGCGTGTCCAGGAGGACAAAGCGACGGCTGCCACAGGACCCCTGCAGGTAAAGACCCTACCACCACCCTGTGTGTAAGGGCAGCGGGGAGGGAGCCACGCACCACCACCCCCAGGCTATCGCGAGCCGGGCCCCACGCCCGAAAGGAATGGGCAGAAACACTCGAGCATACACCCAGGGCCCAGCTCCACCGACCAACCCAGGGTAATTGGGATCGGGCCCTGGGCCTCCAAGCTCACCGAGCCCTGCCTGCCGAGGCCTGGCCCAACGCAACCCAGAAAGGCAGTCTCCAGGGGAGGCGGACAAGCGCGGCTCGTCGCTCTCCCTCCTCCCCCACAACGTTGCACTCCCCGCCCCTCGGCGCTGATGCCGGGGGCTCATCTGTACACATGTGGGGGGCAGCGCGGCTCTACGCCCCTCCACCCCACAAGCATTGGCGGACTCCCTGCCTGGCTCCGATAAAATACCCCGACCCTCGGCGCTGATGCCGGGGTTGGCTGTACTCTTCCCCCCCATGGGCTAACCGCCGGAGGCTCCCACACGCCTTCAATCTCGCCGCGCTGTGACCTGCCCATGCCGGTGTGAAACCGGGGGCGTGCCTGCCGGACCCCGGGTGAACCAGAAGCGCTCCTGAGCTGTGGCTGACTCGTTCGGCCAGCGCAGCCAGAGGCCGAACGATAGCCCCCCCCTTCCTTGCCCCCATCCCCCGACACGACCCTAACCGCAAATGTTGGCCATTGTGCTTCCTGTGGGAGCCAGACCCGGGAACATACAACGGGCGTGATCCCCCTGGACCCTGTCCTTCCTGGTGGGGACACGGGGGAAGGTATGGGTGCGGAGGGGGGGAGTGCTGCACCGATTCGTGCCCTAAGGCCACAGTCGGCCCACCGTGCTTGCAAAGAGCTCACACCCCCCACCATGGCCCCTGTACAACCCGGAACTGTCCCAGGGATGGGGCGTGGGGGTGGCTATGGTGCACTCACCGTGACTGATGTCGCGTGGGAGTGCACAAGGAATGACCGGGCCTGTGAGGACAATGACGACGATGAACGACCCTTCTAGACGGCGAGCCTGGTAAACAGAGACCGCAAGGAAGGGCGGGGGAGGCTTATGTGCCCTCCTCCTAACTGGCGCACCGGATCTGACGCCACAGTGGCGACCTGGCGAGAGGAATCCTCCAGGAGCCCCCAACGACTAGAGCGGGTGGGCGGTGCCCAAAATGGCACTAAAGGGCCGCCCTGCTTGATTGGCCCCCTGTGGGGGCTGCGGACAGCCGCATTCGCTGTAGTGAAATCCTCCTGACTACTTACCCTTCCCACTCTTGACAAGAACACGTTTCCTACCTTTTCCAGGTTGGGAACTGGTTGGATTGTTTTTTTGTGAAATCCCTCAATTGTTCATGTTTGTGGGTGTTCATAAACCCAAAGGGCACTCCGATACTGTAAAGCTGTCTGGTTCCAGATTTTACTCACTCAAAAATCTTCGTTAGTAAATTCATTTACGAATGCAAGAACAAGTTTGCTGCTTTTGCACAAGTAAACAAGGCTATTTGTGCACGTGATTTGCTTATGCACAAATAATTTTAGAAATCGAGTCAATTGAGCATGCCACGAACATTACTATTTAAGAACATCATGTACAGTCTGATTTTAGGGTCGAGCCTGCGACAGCATGCGCTAGAGCATGCGTCTTGCTGGCAAGACACTGTTGTTAACAAAAAGCATTGGCATAACCAATAGGTCTCGCCTTTGGGACCTTATAAGCAACAGGGGTTCTTCTCGAGGACCGAGGAGCATAACCCCGCCCCACCGATTGCGAGCCGCGCAGGAAAAAATAAAAAAGCAATAAAAAGATTTAATTGCCATTTTATTTTTTATCTTGTGCACACTACAGCAGTCAGCTCCTCCCGAGGCCAGAAACATGCAGCGCGTGTCCTCCTGTCCTCTGCTGCTGATTGGCAGCTCGGAGGACTGAAGCAGTGACTTGCCAGACACATCAAAGTGCACATGTAACTTTGGCTGGTGCAATGTCGGCTTTTTTACGCCTGTCAAAGTGATATGTTCACTTTGAAGCTCTCCACACAGCCGACCAAAGTCACATGTGCACTTTTAAGCACTCCACCCAGCTGTCATAGACAGCTGGGTGGAGACCAAGCACAAGCCTACAGGGCCTGAAGGAGCCTCCAGCCAGCCCGCTCCATCCAATCCTGGTGCTTCTCTCATGCGAGTTAACAGCATGAGAATAGGGCCATGATTGGTTAAGGGAGGTGGCCGGGCCCATGCTGAAGGTGAGAAGAAGATTAGGACCGGAGCGAGGAAGTGCAGCCAGGTAAGAGACTTATTTTCTTTTTTTAAATGTATATTGTATGGCATTAAATCTCCAACATGCATTACATTACCTTTTTAAAGTTAAACATTTTAACTTCAAAACAATAATTTAATGCATGTTGGCTTGAATTTTGTTTCGCCTATGCATGCACCCATTTGCCCACCTCACCACTGCCATAACTGGCAGCCGCCACTGATTATAAATTTTAAGCCATGGAACATATTATCCTGGATGCTAAAACATATACTGTTCTTTAAATTGGAGTTTTGACACTAAGAGGCATATTATAAAACTGCATTGAGAAGTACTTATTTAAAGTGTTGTTTTTATACAACTAAACAGCAGGGGAAATAATAATATCGATAATAATAATAATAATAATAATATGGCAGCGAATTAAACTGACACAGAATCGCTTTCTATCAGCCCTCAACCAAAGGTGAAAATAATCGCTGTGGACAATGGCAAGGCCCAGAGAAATTTGGTACCTTCTATAACACCAGAACCTACCCTGAAGTTGAGGGTTGAGAGGAAGAAGCTTCAGCCAACATCAGACCCAATCAGGTGAGAGTTCAATCTTCTGTGGGGATACGCTTGGGGGGCAGGTTGGGAGTCTTCCTCCACAACTAGTGACTCCTCACTTCAGATGCTTGGGTACAGCACACGGTTCAAGGGTTTCAGATGGAGTTTTTGGGTTCTCCTCTTCAGCTGTCTCATCCGATTCCATTAAGTTTTTCCCCGGAACAGACCCCCCTGGTAGAGGAAGAGACTCTCCAATTGCTGGAAAAAGGGGCCATTGTCGAGTGCACCCTCCATTGCCGTGGGTTTCTCAGCAACATCTTCCTGGTGGAGAAGAGGGCTGGAGGGTATCGCCCGGTGATCAATTTAGAAGAATTTAATTGGTGGCCGATTTATCAGCATTTCAAAATGGAAGATATTCATCTCCTTCGGGATTTCCTTCAGGCCCGGAATTGGATGGTTCCTTTGGATCTCAAACATGCTTATCTCATAATCCCAAGTTTTCCTCCTCACAGGCTGTTCCTTCAGTTTCAATGGTGATCTTGAGTGTTCAAGTTCACCTCCCTTCCTTTCGGTCTGTCATCCACTCCGTGGTGATTCACCAACGTCATGAAACCGGTGACCAAACACCTGTGGGACCAGGGAATCTGGATAATCGTCTACCTATATTCTGATTATGAATCAGTGCTACTCATGCCTAGTCCAATAGCGTCAGATGTCCATAGACCTCCTGGAGTCTCTGGGCTTCGTGATAAACAAGGAGAAGTCTGCCCTCACCCCTTCGTAGTCTACCCTATTTTTGGGGTTTGTGGTGGATTCGGTGACAGCATCTCTTAGCCTTCCCTCCCGCAAGCTCACAAAGATCAAACACGTGCTCCATCGGACATTGTCCAAGTCTTCAATCACCCTATGCCACTTAGCCCGGGTGGTGGGCCTGCTTTCATCTTCTAATCTTGCAATCTTCCCAGGCCCCCTGCACTACAGGGAATTAAAATGCCTGAAGATATCTCATTTACATAGCGGTCTCAGTTACTCCCAGACCATCCCTCTTTCGGAAGGGGTGAGAGAGGAACTGCGGTGGTGGATAAATCATATAGCCGCTGGGAACAGCCGGGCTATTTTGGCAGAAAATGGTCCTCCACCGAACAATCCCTCCACATAAACTACTTGGAGTTAATGGCGGGCTCCTTTGCAGTGAAATGTTGGACCAAAGACAGGGCTCACTGCTGTGTCCTTTTAAAGATGGACAATGTGGCAGCTGTTTGTTATTGTTAGACCCGGCCTCGTGGCATGGCCATCGATGTCCCCGCACCACACACCCTGACCCATGCACCTCATGCAGCCCCCGAGCACACGGCCTAGCCGATCCTTCCCACCAGGACACACACACCCGACCCGGACTTCCCCGTCCGTGGCTGTCCTCCATTCGGCCACGCCGGGCCCGCGTGCCCACTTCATGCACCATGATGGCCCCCCGGCCCCAGCGCGACCCTGGCCTAGAGGCGCCACTCCGGCTGGAGGACATCGCGCTCCCATTGGGATGAGAGAGGGAGGAGCAGTTTCCATCGCACCTCTGAGCTCCCCTGGGCAGGTGGGTTTCGATCGGCCCTCCGGCCTCCCCGAGGCCTGGCTCCACGCCTGCTGGGTGTCTGGGACTCCTCCCGACCCGGCCCTGAAAAGATCAAAAGACAATGGCAGGAAACCCCGACAAGCGACCCCCAGGTGACAAGACCCCTGCCTGCACAGACTCCGGACATCAAAGGGGAGTCGACCTATAACAAGGGGTGCTCTGGGACGATCCGGCAGATTCGCCTTTGGAAACACCTGAGCCCTGCTGAGTGACTCGCGGCTCCCTGAAGATCGTAAGACCTCCGAACTTGTGCTTGAGCCCTGCTGAGTGACTCGCAGCTCCCTGAAGATCGTAAGACCTCCGAACTTGTGCTTGTGCCCTGCTGAGTGACTCGCGGCTCCCTGAAGATCGTAAGACCTCCGAACTTGTGCTTGAGCCCTGCTGAGTGACTCGTGGCTCCCACAGACTCTCCTGGTCCCGCCGGACCCCGACGACGACAAGCGTGTCCCCCAGCTCGAGGATTGTGAGCTGTGCGCTGGGTACGCCCCTGCATTTGATCCATAACCCCAAAGACTGTCCCGCTACCTCCTACCCCTCCCAGAGACTCTGTGAGCCTGTGCTCTACTTGTATATACTTGCCGTGCTGATCATAAAGATCCTACGACTCCGATTTGATAAAGATTTGTTCTTAAGAACTCACGGTGTGGTGTCTCTTTGTCGTGTGGTGCCGAGTGTGCGATCCTAGATACGAGATTCCTCCCTTGAGGAGTCTCCCGCCAGTGCCCGGCTACGATACCTCGAGGGTTGGTCTCAGGATAGTCAGGGCCCCCTCGAGGCTCCTCTGAGGTCGCCTTCTAACATTGGTGGCAAGCGACGGGATTCGGGCCCATAATCTAGAGATCGTACCGTGAACGGCTGACACACTACCGACAAAGATGGCAGAAGGAAACGCCATGAGTCTCACAGAAAACGACACCAGTACCGTGTTCCAGGCGGAACAACTGGAGGAATACACGCACAGAGAACTGAAGCAATTCTGCAAAGAACTAAAAATCGCTACCACTGGTCTCAACAGCAAAGAAGATATGCAGAAGGCACTGAAAGCTTGGGTGGATTCTGGAGCCCCCCGCCCAGAAGGAGCGGTGGAGCTCCACGACGAAGCTGGACACTCCCAAGGAGAACGCGGCAGCAACCAGGTGCGAAGCTTCGTACCAGACGGTGGCCTATCCCCGGAGGAACTCGCAGAGAGAGAGAGAAGTCGCTATCACGAACTCGAATTGGCCAAACTTAAAATCGAGGGCGAGTTGAAATTAGCCGAGAAAAAGCTAGCAGTGGAACAGTTGCGAGTACAAGGAGAACTAGAAGAGAAGAAACTCCAACTGGAGCACGAAGGAAGGAGACTCCAACTGGAGCACGAACGCAGCTTGAAGGAAATCGAGCTAAAAGCAAAAAGCGAAGAAGCGCGGCCCCCGGGGAACCGAGAGGCGGCCTCCCCGGCGGAGCAGAAGGTCCACATTCCCAAGGATGTGGTCAAAGAATATTACAAAAACGATGACATCCAACAGTGGTTCAGGGCATACGAGGCCGCCATGACCTCCCATCGGGTCCCGCAGAAGGATTGGGGGGCCGGGTTGTGGGGACGATTCCTGAGCGAAGGGAGAGACACCCTGCTCGACCTACCGACCTCCATGCAGACCTCCTACAACCACATGAAAGAGGCCCTCCTCACAAGGTACGGCCTCACCCCGGAGATGTACCGCCAGCGGTTCCGGGACTGCAGGAAGATCCCGGGCACCACCTGGGTGGAATATGTAAACTTCTTCAGCCGTGCATTCGATGGGTGGATCAAGGGCAGCAAGGTAACCGCCCTAGAAGAACTAACCAACCTCATGTTGTGGGAGCACCTGGCTGCAAACTGCTTTGTGGAACTACGCCAGCATCTGCTCGACAGCAAGCTCACGGATCCGAGAAAGCTGGCTGTCGAGGCGGATCGCTGGACCAACACCCGGGTCTCCCGGGGCCCCGTAGGAGAGTACCCCCGAGCCAGTCAGGGACCACCCCGCCAGAGAGGGGGGGGGGAACCAGGGAGGGCAGAGAGAGTCCCAGTCCAGTCCCCCGAAAACCCAACCTCCGCCTTTCCCGGCGCCCCCACCAGCTGTATCCGGCCCACCCGTGAGACGGGGCACCGGGTGACCATCACTTGTTTCCGTTGTCAGAAGCCCAGGCATTACGTCAACGACCCTGAATGCCCCATGGCACCACACATCACCCCGACAGCACCCCCCGTTAGACAGATAGCCAATGTAGCACTGGGGGAGGAGGTTGAGGAGACCGTAGAGTGGGAACCCGCCGCCATGGCCCTAGTATCATTAGGGGATAGAGAAATGGTCCCTGGAAGCCTCCTGCCCTCCAACACGAAGAAATATGGGCAGCTCGTAACGATCAATGGCCACCAAGTAGAGGCCCTTCGTGACACCGGTGTCCTCAGTCATTTAGTCAACGAAGACCAGGTCCTCCCCAACGTCTTTTGCCCAGTAATTTCCGCTGACAATACGGAAAGTTTGTGTAAGGTAGCCCTGGTGCCTTTTGAATGGGGAGGGGTGGTCGGTAAACTGAAAGTTGCAGTGAGAACCTCCCAGCCAGTCGACTGTCTCCTGGGGAACGACCTGGAAAGTTCCCCCTGGAAACAAGTCGAGCGCAAGACCCACCTAGGGATGATGGGTCTCCCTGAGTGGGTGTGCGCCACCACCCGATTTATGGCAGCCCGACTGACCCCCCTTGGGGAAGTCGAAGACGCCCCGACCACCGAAGACAGGATGGTCTCCGCCGAGGGTCCCCACATCCCCCCACAAGGAGGGCCGGTCGCCAGCGACGAACCCCCACCTTCCGGCTCCGCCCAGGTCACCGAATTAGGCGATCTGCCCGAGTTGGCCCAGTGGCGCCACGAGGGGGGCACCTCCTGAGAGGAGTTCTGCCAGGAGCAAGCTACCTGTCCTTCCCTGGTCGGGCCCCGGCAACAAGCAGAGGCCCAGGCCGCGGCCGACGAAACTGGAACACACCGGGTGTATTGGGAAAATGACCTTTTGTACAGCGAGCAGAAGTCGGTGGAGCTAGGATCCGCCCGGGTGCTGGTGGTACCCCTACGCTTCCGAGACCTCCTCCTGGGCTTGGCCCACGATGTCCCCCTCGCAGGCCACTTGGGCCAGGACAAAACCTACAGTCGCCTTGTGACTCACTTCTACTGGCCCAGAATGAAAGCGGATGTAGAAGCCCACTGCAAGTCCTGTCCCACGTGCCAGGCTAGTGGGAAGAGCGGAGGAAAGCGCAAGGCTCCCCTCCAACCCTTCCCTGTCGTCAGTACCCCTTTTGAACGGGTCGGGATCGACATTGTGGGGCCCCTGGACCCCCCAACCTCCCAAGGTCACCGCTTTATCCTCCTCCTGGTGGACCATGCCACCCGATACCCTGAGGCCATACCCCTGCACACCGTCACAGCCCCCGTGGTGGGCCGGGCGCTGATGGGAATCTTTTCCCGTATGGGTTCTCCCCACGAGGTTGTGAGCGAGCGCGGCACAAACTTCATCTCCAAATACATGACGTCCCTGTGGCAACAATGTGGAGTGTCCTATAAGTTCACCACACCGTACCACCCCCAAGGAAATGGCCTGGTAGAGCGGTTTAACCGGACTCTGAAGGGGATGATCGCGGGCCTGGAAGAACCCCTCCGGCGTAAGTGGGACGTCTTGCTCCCCTGCCTCCTGTTGGCCTACCGGGAAGTTCCCCAGAAATCCTTGGGGTTCAGCCCATTTGAGTTACTCTATGGGCACCCCGTCCGGGGGCCCCTCAGCCTGGTCAAGGAAGGGTGGGAGGCGGCGCCCCGAAACACCCCACAAGATGTGTTCCGCTATGTCCTGACCCTCCGGAACCAGACTAGGAAGTTCCGAGAGCTGGCCGAGGCCAACCTGGAGGCGAGCCAGGAAGAGATGAAGCGCTGGTACGACCAGAACGCCACTCTGGTCGAGTTCCAGCCGGACCAGCAGGTATGGGTCATGGCCCCCGTGAAACCTTGCGCCCTCCAGGATAAATGGACCGGGCCCTTCAAAGTGATTGAGCGGAAGGGCCAGGTCACGTACTTGGTGGACGTCCAGTCACCACGGGACCCCCTCCAGGTCCTTCACGTGAACCGACTCAAGCCTCACTTTGTGCGGACGGAACTGAGCCTCCTGCTGGCCACCGATGACGGGGCCGAAGAGGAGTCGGATCCCCTCCCTGATCTCCTGTGTACCAAAGAGAAGGATGGCTCCGTAGAGGGAGTGAACCTCTCCCCCTCCCTCACTTCCCAGCAACGTCAGGATTGCCACCAGCTCCTAGGGCAGTTTTCCGACCTATTCCCGCTAGTCCCCCAAGTCACCGACTGGTGTGTCCATGACGTGGACACCGGAGACAGCCCACCGGTGAAACACCGAGCCTACCGCGTCCCTGATCGGGTCCGGTCCTGCATTCAAGCCGAGGTCTCGAAGATGTTTACCTTGGGAGTGATCGAACCCTCAGACAGTCCCTGGGCCAGCCCCGTGGTCCTGGTCCCGAAGGCAGCTGCTCCCGGTGTCGCCCCAGAACTCCGCTTCTGCGTGGACTACCGGGGACTCAATGAAGTCACCCGAGCCGATGCCCACCCCATTCCCCGCGCCGACGAGCTCATTGACCGACTTGGGGCTGCTCGGTTCCTCAGCACATTCGATCTCACCTGCGGCTATTGGCAAATTGCGCTCACAGAAGGAGCCAAGGAGCGGTCCGCCTTCTCCACCCCGGATGGGCACTACCGCTTTCGCGTGATGCCCTTCGGGATGAAAAATGCCCCGGCCACCTTCCAGCGACTGGTAAATAGAGTCCTGGCCGGGTTGGAAAAGTTCAGCGCTGCCTATCTAGACGATATCGCGGTTTCCAGTTCCGAATGGAGTGAGCACCTCCAGCACCTCCGGAGGGTGCTAACCGCCCTGCGCCAGGCAGGCCTCACCGTAAAAGCCAGCAAATGCCAGATCGGACAAGGTTCGGTAGTCTACCTGGGGCACCAGGTTGGAAGCGGCCAGGTCGCCCCTCTACAGTCCAAGATCAACGCCATCCTAGCCTGGGAACCACCCACTACCCAAACGGTGGTCCGAGCCTTTCTGGGCCTCACGGGCTACTACCGGAGATTCATCCGAGGGTACGGCAGTCTGGTCGGTCCTCTCACGGAACTCACGTCCAAGAAACAACCCAAGAAAGTGCAGTGGACCTCTGCCTGCCAAGAGGCGTTCGATGCCCTGAAAGCGGCCATGTGCACTGCCCCCGTCCTCCAGGCCCCCGACTACTCCAAGGAGTTTGTGGTACAAACGGACGCCTCCGAGCATGGCATTGGGGCCGTCCTGTCCCAGGTGAATGACCAAGGCCTAGACCAGCCCGTAGCCTTCCTCAGCCGAAGGCTGTTGCCCAGAGCACAGAGATGGAGCACCATCGAGCGCGAGGCGTTCACCGTAGTCTGGGCCCTCAAGAAGTTACGCCCCTATCTGTTCGGCACCCATTTCAAAGTCCTAACCAATCATCGCCCCTTGCGATGGCTCATGCAGATGCGAGGAGAAAACCCCAAACTACTGCGGTGGTCAATCTCCCTCCAGGGGATGGATTTCACCGTGGAACATCGCCCTGGTACTGACCACGCCAACGCCGATGGCCTCTCCCGGTTCTTCCGCCTCAGCGAAGAGAACCCCCAAGAAGATGGGTAGTTCTCTCTGGCTTTCAGCTGGGGGGGACGCGTGTTAGACCCGGCCTCGTGGCATGGCCATCCCTGTCCCCGCACCACACACCCTGACCCATGCACCTCATGCAGCCCCCGAGCACACGGCCTAGCCGATCCTTCCCACCAGGACACACACACCCGACCCGGACTTCCCCGTCCGTGGCCGTCCTCCATTCGGCCACGCCGGGCCCGCGTGCCCACTTCATGCACCATGATGGCCGCCCGGCCCCAGCGCGACCCTGGCCTAGAGGCGCCACTCCGGCTGGAGGACATCGCGCTCCCATTGGGATGAGAGAAGGAGGAGCAGTTTCCATCGCACCTCTGAGCTCCCCTGGGCAGGTGGGTTTCGATCGGCCCTCCAGCCTCCCCGAGGGCTGGCTCCACGCCTGCTGGGTGTCTGGGACTCCTCCCGACCTGGCCCTGAAAGGATCAAAAGACAATGGCAGGAAACCCCGCCAAGCGACTTCCAGGTGACAAGACCCCTGCCTGCACAGACTCCGGACATCAAAGGGGAGTCGACCTATAACAAGGGGTGCGCTGGGATGATCCGGCAGATTCGCCTTTGGAAACACCTGAGCACTGCTGAGTGACTCACGGCTCCCTGAAGATCGTAAGACCTCCGAACTTGTGCTTGAGCCCTGCTGAGTGACTCGCGGCTCCCTGAAGATCGTAAGACCTCCGAACTTGTGCTTGAGCCCTGCTGAGTGACTCGCGGCTCCCTGAAGATCGTAAGACCTCCGAACTTGTGCTTGAGCCCTGCTGAGTGACTCGCGGCTCCCTGAAGATCGTAAGACCTCCGAACTTGTGCTTGAGCACTGCTGAGTGACTCGCGGCTCCCATATACTCTCCTGGTCCCGCCGGACCCCGACGACGACAAGCGTATCCCCCAGCTCGAGGATTGTGAGCTGTGCGCTGGGTACGCCCCTGCATTTGATCCATAACCCCAAAGACTGTCCCGCTACCTCCTACCCCTCCCCGAGACTCTGTGAGCCCGTGCTCTACTTGTATATACTTGCCGTGCTGATCATAAAGATCCTACGACTCCGATTTGATAAAGATTTGTTCTTAAGAACTCACGGTGTGGCATCTCTTTGTCGTGTGGTGCCGAGTGTGCGATCCTAGACAAGAGATTCCTCCCTTGAGGAGTCTCCCGCCAGTGCCCGGCTACGATACCTTGAGGGTTGGTCTCAGGATAGTCAGGGCCCCCTCCGGGCTCCTCTGAGGTCGCCTTCTAACAGTTATGTATATGGAAATAGCAGGGGTGACTGCTGGTACCGTGCACTGTTCACTGGGTTTTATCGGTTTATCTAGACCCTATCTTGTTAGTACAATCAAAGCAATAACTAAACACTTTTACGAACAATGTTCATTCAAGTAAAGGTTGTATTCAATATGTTCATGAATTATTCAATTCATATCCAATGAAACCATTACTTTATTAGCACATAAACAAGAAATGCACTGCTTTGTGCATAATAATACATAACACAAATCAATCGCAATATAAAGAGCAAAAGAAATCAGTTCATCTGTCGTTAGTGAGCGGCCCGATGCATTTCGCGACTGGTGAGTCCCTTCTTCAGGGGAAAACCTGTAAAAAACATCCTACAATTACTCATCATTATAGACATGTCACATGTAGATTGCATTACCACAACAAATAGTAGCAGTTGTGAAATATCAATTAGAAATATATACAAAACCCAATATTGTAATTGTCAATCTTAAACACAACATGTGTGGCATGCTTGTGTGTTTCTGTCACCAGAGAAGTGCTCAAAAGTGAAAAGCAAAGAAAATGAGAGGCCTTCAGTACCCAAGGTACAGGAAATCCGTACTAATGCACTGGTTGTAGAAGACATCCCAAGAAATCAACAAAAGGTTTAGATTCAGAGTGCCACTAGAAAGGATGTTTGTTATGTAAATCATCTTGGAGGCACCTGGTCCAGGGTGCTGTCCAATCTAGCACAAGTACTATGTGACTATGGCTTGACTAATCACAATCTCTCTGTCTGCAGAACATCGGCCGGGACAATACAATCGGGTAGCAGACAGGCACTCTCGCCATTGGAGGGACACCAGCCTTGGGAGGCTTGACCCGACGGTATTTGTTGTCCTGCAGTGGAAATGGGGGCCCTTCTCAATCGACCTGTTCGCATTTCGGTTTGCTCATCAGCTGGGGAGGTACTGCAGTTGGCGTCCAGACCCCGATGCAGTGGCCTCTGATTTGTTTCTCCAATACTGGAGCGAGGAGAGGGGTTATGCCTTTCCCCCATTTGCAATGATCATACGAGTCTCCACTCAAGTACGTCAGGAGAGCGTGGACCTAGTGCTGATCATCCCGATATGGAGGTCTCAAGTCTGGTTTCCAGTTATGATGGAACTTTCTAGGGATTTTCCAATCCCTCTACCCCCGTTTCATATCTCCTATAAGATCCCCAAGGAACCCTCATCATCTGGTGCTCTCTCGGACCCTCCGTCTCATGGTGTGGCGTGTTACAGGGAACGATGGAAAGTCCCGGGCATTTCATCTCAAGCTGCGGCCCTTCTTACCAAAGCCTGGGCGGAGGGCACACATAAACGGTGTCATCAACGGCAACTTGATCCCGTGTGGGCAGAAGTTGTGTGTATTTTAAATTTTCTGGTGGATCTGGCAACTGACGGTTTGGCATACCAGTCGATCAATACTTTCTGCTCGGCGATCTATGCTGACCATGGTTCTGAGGTTGGGCATCCAGTTGGGGAGCAACCCCTTGTTTGGAAACTCCTCAGGGGCATTAGGTTGTCTAGCCCCCCAGAACTGCATTATTCCCAACTGTGGGACGGTAATACGGTTTTTCACTTCTGCAAGTCCTGGCCAGCCAATAAATAGATTTCAAGGAAACAGATGTCAGTGAAGCTGGCTACACTGCTCTGTCTTGTCTCCTGCCAGAGAGTGTCAGATGTGAGGATGCTGGATCTCACAGGTAGAGTATTTACTCTGGATGGGGGTCACTTTTCACATCTCTAGATGCACAAAATGTAATTCGAGAATTGTGTATTATACCAATTTTCCTAATGTTCCTAAATTGTGTGTTGTAAGGGCACCAAAAATATCTGAAACCATGACTGAAGAAATCTACCCTACAGGCGAACAACAACTGTTTATTGCACTTACAAATCCTCACAAAGCTGTGTCCTCCCCTACCATTGTCAGGTGGGTCAGATGGGCTTTATAGGAAGCTGGGATTGATGTTTCTAAAGTCGGGGCTCACTCTATGCGAGGGGCCATGGCTTCCAAGGCTTTTTCTCTAGGGGCGCGCTTGAAGGACATCCTCAATGCGGTGGACTGTTCCTCTAACTCTATGTTTAAATGGTTTTATTGTAAGCCGATTACACATTTGGCATCTCTGGTTGTGGAGAAGCTTGAAACTAACCTAATCTTCGCCTCCGGCCTTGACATAGAATAAAACATTTCCTAGTTAACGTAAAGGAAAGTTTCAATTCTATTAAAGACGCAGAGGCGAGGATTAGCCCACCGGATTGATGGTATCTCAGTCTTCCCACCCTAGAGTGTCTGTTCTTTCTATAACCTGAGGATTTAACTGATTGACGAAAATATGTGGATTTTCTTTATGAATTGTCTGTCAATATGAGGTGTTTGTTACATGAAATGTTTTCTCCATATCAGTCTGTTAAGCTTGCGTTAGAGTTATAGTATTTCGCTAACTGTTCAGCTATTGATCTATTGGAGTTATTGGAATGTTTCCTTTGTCTCACGAGCAGTGTTTCTCTTCGTAGGATTGTACATGAATAATCAAGACTAATTCTGGACAGGATTGGCTGTGTTCACAGAGAGAAAGAGGAGGCTTGAGTGGCGATGGACACTGTTGAAGGACTATTGCTACTCTGCTTGGACTGGCTCATTTTTTCTTAGACCACAGTTTGATGGTGTAGTGTTGATTACTTGTTTCAAGATGGCTGCTGGAGAAAATAAAGCAATTCTGCATTTTAAGGCATTAGGAAATAGAACACAGAACAGAGAACGTAATGTTGAAAACAATCAGGATATTTGTTAATGCGTTTTGGAAAATATACACAACAGATATTAAGAAGATTTTATGAAGTTTGGCAAAATGAGCCAAGTTCTCTGGGTTAAGTCAACAACTAGTGGTCATATGTGCAAAAAGACCTTGCACAGGTTAACTAGCATAAGTGTAATAAAGGAATGCCAAGCTCCGCCTTTCAACATTACTACATGCAGAGGTCTGTTAAGAGCAAAGGTCACCATTTAATGCCCAGAGCAATCGAGATCTCAGTAAACACTGATCACCTCTGCGTTGTTTTAGAACATCAGCACGTGAGAGGGTGTGTGCTTTCTAATCACCCCACTATTGACTGTGTAGGAAAGCTTCGACTTTCAACATGCATAAAAGCCAAAGGGACTGGAGGGAGGGGCGCTGTTTTATGCAAAGAGAAGTCCTTATCTCAGTGAAATGTGTTTACCTCATTAACATCAGCGGTCCTGATCACAGCCCAGAGTTAGCAAGGCTGCCCAAAACATAAAATAGACAAAACATAAGGGGCTGCTCTACATATGGTGGTCTGTAATCTTGGCATGAAGGGTCCCACTGAATTATGCCCAGATTTGAGTCAGTAGTACTGGGCTGCGATTTGCACTTACTTCCACGATTTATTTCTACGATACATGTGTGTGATAGCAAGCACATTTTTTAAATAAAATGATAAACTGCAAGCACCAGACCTGCCAACACACACGGTGGCACCGCGTGCCACACGATTTTTGGTTCCCTTCACACGGTCACTCGATGAGAAGCCGAAATCACACAGTGCTGGGGGAAAAAAGCTGAAAAGCCCTGTAAACAGTGGATTTGCTGTTCCTTTTCAGAGGCAGTAAGCAGCTGATCTCCATTAAGAAGTGCAAAAACACCTCAGGACATCGGCCACATCCCCAATGACCATTGTTTTTTTCCTGGAGGGAGGGGGGGGGGGCTTGGTGAGGGACAGAGTGCCTCTTACGTAGCTCTCGGCACCACCCCTCCAAGGCCCCGCTCCCTCCTCACACAGTGAAACTTGTTTGTAAATTGGCAGGTGTGAAGCAAATTATAATAAAACAGCAATAAAAACCTAATAACAGAAATACCAATGGCTGAGTCAGCCTCACGGCCTGTATGTGGAAGAGACAGCCTTGAGGTTGCACAAGTGCGGACTTTTACTGCTCTGTGTAAAAAGGGGCTATTCAAGTGGCCCCTTATAAATACAACTGAAGCTTAAGAAAGTGTTTGCCGTTTTAGCTGAATGCACATTATAACTGTAGAGTGCTGCTGTCTAAAAAGTCATGCCTGGAAATGTTTAATAAGACGTGGAGCCTTGATGAAGCTATGATGCTCACTGAACTCGAAGGAAGTCTCCCTTGGTGACCAGAAGGCACACTGACCAACAGGTCTGACAAATCTTTTAGCAGTGAGCGCACCGGTATTGCTACCTTTGCTAGTTCAGTCGCTTGGACTTTGTGTCCGTCATCAATCCTGGATTATCAAATGCTGCAGTCTCTGTTATCTTGTGTTCTTTAAAACGTCTCTTCACAAGGGGTCAATGAGTGAGTGACACCACTCCGTTTGTCACAAGAGTCTGGGGAAATTACAACACTGGGTGGGGCGCTGGCAAACCAGTGACCTTTTATACAGAATCCTCTGTGGAAAAGTGACCATAAGCCAGGTGCACTGAAGAAGGGCTGTGTTAATAAGGCTACCATTTGAATCTGACTCACTCCTGGATGACGGACATGTACATGTACAGCGGCAACATTGAAGCACTCACAGCCCTCCAAACTTCCAGCTATGAAATGGACAATGGCTTGATAGTGCTTCAGGCCCCCAGCCCTTGAAGCTACCTGCTATGTACACAATACGCCAAAAAGGAGGGAGATTGTGTGGGTATTCAGTGGTGTACATGAAAAAGCAGGTGCATTGCATCTGCTTTTTCATGTATTCCCAGGGTGGCTACCTTTTCCGGTTTGCACGCAGTTCAAGTTATAGAATGATTAACAATTGTGAACACTAGTTCTTTTGCTATTACTCCAGTAGTGCGCTGACTTACTCAGATTGTATTCAGTGGTGTAGCCATGGTGTCCTAAGCCCTAGGGCAAGGAAGGAAATGTCCTCCCCTGGAAGCTGTTTTAAGTATAAAATACAGCAATAATAAGGGTTCAGTGGGCCCCGGTGCAACTGCACTTGCTGCACCAATGGAAGCTGCGCCCCTGCATATGCTGTGTGGACACTATGACAATATAATAACTCTTCTGTGTGCATCATGCTGGAGCTTGGGCAGCGCTTTTACTGCCTTTCTGTTGCTTCAACAATTCAAAGTGACGCAGAAGAAGGGAAGGTACATGATTTTATAATATGTTACTTTATGATACTTTGCAGTCACACAGATAATTTTTTAGTGCTGTGCATGTTTTCTTTGCACATAATGTTTTATACATACATGTCTATTTGTCCTTCAGATTGATACCATTTGAGATATTGTTCTTTTTCATGTTCACATGCATGGAGGCATTTGTCTTTCTGTCGGCGTATTAAAAATCCTTGGAATGGGTCTATAGATCTTTCCTGAGGCAAGCATGTATTCCTGCATCAGAATGCATGACCCATTGTGTAGTTATCGGATAGCTCTTCAATCCCTGATGGCACATCACCCGTAATATTATGCTGCATAGCTAAACACTTATAAGGTCCCAAAGGCGAGACCTATTGCCTATGCCAATGCTTGTTTTTGTTAGGTCATGCAACTTTTTTGACTTATCTTGTTAAGCTATTAATTTTGCCTAGCTATTTACAAGTACCAGTACTATCACTTTTTCTGTATGTTAACACATGTAAAGGCAAGCAGTAGTTGACATGTAATAACATGTATGGTCTAAAGGACAATTAGAACTGTACGCTAATAGTAACTGTTCTGACATTCTGTTCCTCCTCTCTTCTTTCGCTTGTTTATTGGACACAAATTGCAACTGCACCCAAAAGCTTTTGTTTTCGCAGCATTTATACTGTCTTGGGAATGCAACTGGGACATACAAATGGGACATACAAATGTACATGTACCATATCTAATGTATCAGCCAGAATGTTCAACAATGACTGCATGCATAAATAATCTGTAATAAAAGTACAAAATGATTTAAAAAAAAATAAATGAATATCTGTTTTAACTGTAGAGAACATCTGAACTCTGTGCAGGCATGAGAATGGGCGTGCTGAATGGGCCTCCTCTTACTGACCTGAAAGGCTGTTCAACTAAAGAATGCTTGGGATTAAAGCATATCACCGCTCAAGGCATACACTGACCATATAACGCCCTACACCCCTCTCACTTGTTGCTGCACTGAACACCAATGCAATGTGCCCATTGCTGCAGGTAGCCGCCGTGAAACAGGAACACAAATGAAAACAAGGCACGTCTTCTGTGCCGGGGCTAGAGGTGTGGGGTGGCAGACGGGAGAGTCAGCTATGTTCAACACAGAAACAACTCAAGGTGTGATTAACCCGTGTATGTACGGTGCGTACCCCCCGTGTACGCTCGAGTCGAACCCCCCCGTGTACGCTCGAGTCGTACCCCCACCCGTGTATGTACGGTGCGTACCCCCCCGTGTACGCTCGAGTCGAACCCCCCCGTGTACGCTCGAGTCGAACCCCCCCGTGTACGCTCGAGTCGTACCCCCACCCGTGTATGTACGGTGCGTACCCCCAGCGCTACGCGCTGGGGGTACGCACCGTACATACACGGGTGGGGGTACGACTCGAGCGTACACGGGGGGGTTCGACTCGAGCGTACACGGGGGGTACGCACCGTACATACACGGGTGGGGGTACGACTCGAGCGTACACGGGGGGGTTCGACTCGAGCGTACACGGGGGGTACGCACCGTACATACACGGGTGGGGGTATGACTCGAGCGTACACGGGGGGGTACGCACCGTACATACACGGGTGGGGGTACGACTCGAGCGTACACGGGGGGGTACGCACCGTACACGGGTGTACACACAGGGGGGGTCGGCGCGTCCCTACGGGGGCTGGGGGGGGGTCGGCGCGTACCTACGGGGGCTGGGGGGGGGTCGGCGCGTACCGGGCCACCTACTCTGGTCGATTCGCGCCGTACTTCGCTTTTGCGGCACTTTTTGGGTGCCGTGAAAATATTGCCGTCCGGACTGCTGTCGGTTCGAATCGTAATTCCTGGTTCGTGAAACGCTGCCTGAAAGCGTCCCGACGTCACGTCGCAGCATTCCCGGATCACATTCGTATGTATATTTTCGTCGGTCGGTGTTTTTTACGATTCGTACGGAAATGGTGTTTCCGTGCGAATCGTAATTCCATGTTTGTAAAGTTTTACAACCGGGTACGAGTCGGACGGGGAATTCGCTCCGACCGACGGTTCGTACGCGGTTTTTAACGGATCGTAATCGGCACCAATGCCTCCAGACAAAACTCAGCCAACATGTATTTTGTCAATCTTGACTTTTTCAAGGCAGGTAAGTAAAAATGTAACTGATGTAGTATAATTCCTTCTAAGATCATCACACCAAATCCATACGAAAAACGTCACAGAGATGAGAAGAAATCTCATGCACGAAAAACCAAGGGCCTCCGCATATTATAAATGAACACAATATTTCTCTTTCGTCACTTGCTAGTTAGGAGTTGTTAGACCTGGCACCATTGGGGTGAGTCTCCCTTCCATTTTTCGCTGTGTCTCCTCTGTTTTTGCTGGTTATAGATGCTCTGGGCGCTGTGCCACTGCCATTCAGTGCCACAGCGCGAATGCTCCCTTTGTAAAGATGACATGTGAATTGGTACATCCATGATTGGCTTATTTGGTTTACCTGTTAGTCCCTAGTAGCATGGCCTGTGTGTGCCCAGGGCTGGTAAACCGAATGCTAGTGGTGGGCCTGCAGCACTGGTTTGTGCCACCCACAGAAGCAGCTTGTAAAGTGTGTCTCAGACCTGCCACTGCAGTGTCTGCGTGCAGTCCAGAACTGCCATCTTGGCTGTGAAGTGCACCCACTTCCCAGCCCCTGAACCTTCCCTTGGCATCCTGTAAGCCACCCTTGTGATAGGGTGCATTGTATGTGTAAGGTAGGACATGCTCTGATGTGTGTAGCATGTCCTGGCAGTGAATTACACCCAATTTCGTTTTTCACTACTGTAAGGCTACCTGTTCTCCATAGGCCAGAATTGGAGGTCTGGGCTATTACATCCTATAGTCCTAACTGACCCACAGAACATGGTAGAAAAACGAATTTAGTGTGCCTGAGCTCAGAATATTAAAATACATCTTTAGTGAAGGTTATTTTTATATTCTGTGTTTGAAACAACCACTTTTAGAGTATAGGTACTGTCTTGCCTAAGCCTTCCAGTGTGCTCTGCTATTATGTGTATTGGCTGTCTGGTTTTGGAGGGACAGGGCAGGCTGAGTCAGACCTGGGTTGAATAGAGAGATCTGCCTTGGAGTGAGGGGAGGGATAGCTCCTGCACTTGAATAGGGCTGTGCCTGGCAAGGTGAATGCTGGCTCCACCTCCCACTGTGCGTCTGAAGGCAGACCCCCTCTTTCTGAAAGGAAGGATGCAGCCTGGTAAACAACGTGCTCCAGGGCTGGGCAGAACTGGTTCTGGCTGGGTTCAGAGACTTGTGACTCTTAAGAACAAAGACTTTGGGGGTATAAAGATTTGTGCCCAAACCCCTACAATTGGTATTGCTCCTGGACAACAAGAAGAACCTCTGTCCGTGTAACTACAGGAATCTGCAGGAGAAGGACTGTCCTTGTGCTGGTGTGCTGTTTCTTGGATTGGCCTGCAGTGGTTACTACTGGACTTGGAAGAAGAGGAAAAGGACTTTGAAGGAACTGTTATTTTTGCTACAGCAATCACCCAAGGGCTAGAAGAGAGCTAGCCCCCTGCTGGAGTCTCAGGCACATCAGACTCCACCACCAGCCTCCTGTTTCCTCCCAGCGAGGATTTCTATCTGCAGGTGAGGCTCCTGTGAGTTCCAGGGCCTCTAGTTCTACTGCTGAGAAAGGAGTGCTGAAAATCGTCGCTAACCCTCGTACGCGAGCCGCTGCAGCTGGTGAGCGCATGGGCGTCCGCAAGGGGGGGGCAAGGAGGGGCACTTGCCCCCCCCCCCCCCAGAGTGCCCCTCTTTGGGCCCTGTGGGCCGTGCATTCCCAGGGGGTCCGCGAACAGGATCGTATTATATTGAAGCGCCCATGCGCTACTACGGCTACAAGCACTGAATGACAGCGCAGGCCAGGGCGGCAGGACCCAAAAAAATCGGGCCAATCACCATTTCAGCTTTGGGGTGGAAGCTGAAGGGTGATTGGCTTATTATTTTATAGGCGCGCACGTTCGCACGGCAGTGCGTCTTCCTTCGCGTTTGCGGCCAGCCCAGGAGCATTTTGCCGCCCAACGCCCTGTCTCCGCTTTCGGCTAAGAACACTAGCATTCCGGCATCTTGGACCACTCGAGGTCGGAGCACGTGAGTGTTTATTTTTTAATTAAATTTACAGCTAGTGGGCAAGGGCAAGGCCAGGGGAATTCGGACGGTAAACACCCAAAATATCGATTCCAAAATATCGACTGCCCAGAATATCGAAGTTAAAATATAGAGTGGACAGAATATCGACTCTACAAAATATAGATAGGTCAGAATATCGAAATTGGGGTACAAAATATCGATTACCAAAATATAGACCTTAAAAATATCGATTACCAAAATATAGACCTTAAAAATATCGAATACCATAATATCGAATTTTAAAATATAGATTACCATAATATCGATTTTTTTTTTGTGTTATGTATGGTAGTATATGTGTTAAAATGATGTATTATTGTTGTAATGTATGTTTAATTTATTTAAACAAATGAATGTTATGTAATTTAATTATTGCGTAATTTAATTCCGTAGCGGGTTGTGGGTTTATAGGGGAATAGGGTGGGAAGTAATTTAATTATGGTTAATTAAATGTTAATTATATTTATATGTTTTGATAATTAATTAATTGATAATTAATTATTAATTGGTAATTTATTAATTGGTAATTAATTTATATTAATTGATTAATTGATAATTATGTTAATTGTATTTGTTATTAATAGGAGCGGGTTGTGGGTTTGTAGGGGAATTGGGTGGGAAGTAAATTAATTGTAATAAAGTAAATAATTAATTTTTTATTTATGTGTATTGATAATTCATTGATAATTAATTAATAATTGGTAATAAATTTGTATTAATGGGTAAATAATTTGTATGAATTGCTAAATAATTTGTATTATTTGCAAAAATATTTTTATTAATTGATTAATTGATAATAATGTGAATTGTATTTTTTATTATTGGGAGTGGGTTGTGGGTTTGTAGGGGAATTGGTTGGGAAGTAAATTAATTGTAATAAAGTAAATATACATTTTTTTATTTATGTGTATTGATAATTGATAATTAATTTGTAATTGTTAATTAATTATTATTAATTGGTATTAAATTTTTATCAATTGATAATTAATATTTTTAAATGGTAATTAGTTGTTATTAATTGGTAATTATTTTTAATTAACTTTTTATCAGTATTGATAATTAATGTCATCTTATATTTAATTTAAATCATTACTTTCCCTACTTTTGCACTCTCTGGAGTGGGAATAGTAATTTTTACCTCTGCGCTATCCAACGCTTTCCCTACTGTTGCTCTGTTTGGAGTTGGAATAGTAATTTTTACCCCTACGCTATCCAACGTTTTCTCTACTGTTGCACTCACTGGAGTGGGAATAGTAATTTTAACCTCTACGCTATCCAACGCTTTCCCTACTGTTGCACTCTCTGGAGTTGGAATAGTAATTTTTATCCCTACGCTATCCAACGTTTTCCCTACTGTTGCACTCACTGGAGTGGGAATAGTAATTTTTACCTCTATGCTATCCAACGCTTTCCCTACTGTTGCACTCTCTGGAGTGGGAACAGTAATTTTTACCCCTATGCTATCCAACGTTTTCCCTACTGTTACACTCACTGGAGTGGGAATAGTAATTTATACCCCTACGCTATCCAACGCTTTCCCTACTGTTGCACTCTCTGGAGTGGGAATAGTAATTTTTACCCCTACGCTATCCAACGTTTTCCCTACTGTTGCACTCACTGGAGTGGGAATAGTAATTTTTACCCCTACGCTATCCAACGCTTTCCCTACTGTTGCACTCTCTGGAGTGGGAATAGTAATTTTTACCCCTACGCTATCCAACGTTTTCCCTATTGTTGCACTCACTGGAGTGGGAATAGTAATTTTTACCTCTACGCTATCCAACGCTTTCCCTACTGTTGCACTCTCTGGAGTGGGAATAGTAATTTTTACCCCTACGCTATCCAACGTTTTCCCTACTGTTGCACTCACTGGAGTGAGAATAGTAATTTTTACCCCTACGCTATCCAACGCTTTCCCTACTGTTGCACTCACTGGAGTGGGAATAGTAATTTTTACGCTCTTAGTTTCCAACAAAATCTCGACTTTTTTAAATTACTTATATTATGTTTACATTTTAAGCTATTTTATATTATATTATGTATGTTTTATTTAATAGTTTTTAATATTTAATTAATTTTATATTATTTTTAATACATTTAAAAAATTCGATATTTTGGCTAACTATATTTTGACAGTCTATATTTTGGAATCGATATTTTAGTACTTACCTGTTTGTAGATAGGGAGTCGATATTCTGTCCCTCGATATTTTAGTGTCGATTTTTTGTATAGTCGATATTTTGTCCCTCGATATTTAGTCACTGAACCATTCGGACGCCGTGTTTATTGAGGCCGGGTCACGGTGTACTTACTTACCCATACATGCCACCATTTCAGGAGAGCAAAGTCGGAGATTCTGTAAAAAAAATCGGGAGAATGGGGCCTTGAATCGGGTTACTGTCATGTATGGGCCTTGGAAGTGTGTAGCTGCAGGATCGGACATTTAAAACGCAAATGCACGTGTTTTTCTTACCTGTTAGAAGCATGGAGCGCCAGGGCCGGCTTTAGGGCGGTGCGACCGGTGCCACCTTCCTGGTGGCGCCGTGCTTGAACGTTACGCTTTTGAAGCACCTGCTGCCTGCAGCGTTTCTTTCCCCCGGCAATTACCAGGCTCACATAAATGTCACAATAACTCCTGTGATTAATTATCGTCCGAGAGAGATCAGCATTTTGCATAGTTGAGGTTTTGACTTATGTGAAGTTAGTGCAGAGGGTTAATATGCCTTCTGCAAAGAACGTGTGTACCAAGTGATTACAGAGTGCGTATGTACAGAGCAGCAGGTTACTGCTTTCAAAAGAAACCTCCTTTTGTTACTTGCAATTTATAACTTAAAGTCCTAATATAGAAGAGTGAGCTATTAACTTTCATCCCAGAACTGCATACACATTGCAAATAATACATTATTAGAAAATTGATTAATGTTGCAAAAAGGATTAATTTGGCTAGAAATCGATTCTTATTATTAAAGAGAACTCCCAACTATGCAGTTTCTTTTTCGACTCTGAGTTTTGGCTTCTCCACACCAAGCACTCTTAAACTATACTGCCTACCAGTATGGATGACATGTGACTCCTACACTTTTAGTCTTTTGGCTTATGTAACATTTCAGAGGACTCCATTGTGATGGCTTTGGGTTGACAAAGAAGCCGTCAATCAATAGACCTCACTGTAAGTGCGCAACGAGAGGAATAATTTACAAGTTTTTATATTTTCCAAAGCGAATACATCTTAAACAATACTTATGAAATAAAGAAAAAAAAAATCAGCACATAACATACCAGCTCTCTCTTGTTTGAAAGTGTATGCCCCCATAGTGAGCACTTTCTAGTCATTGTCAGGTGTTTTTCTTTTGGCAAACATAATCAGAATTCCGCAAACAGAACTTTTAGAACGTTTTAGCACCCCCAGGCAGCTGTTGGAGTGCATCTACCCAGAACCTGACTGCTCAGCAGAAAGTAATGGCAGGCTGAACATACATTTCTTATAAAAAGTTCGTCAGATATGCTTATCTTCCGAATTAGTGCTATATTAGGGTTCAGCATGGTGATGAGTTTTGGTGTGCCAGGGGTAATTTTAGGGTTCAGGGCGAGAATGGGTTTTGGGGTGCCAGGGAAAATTTTAGGGTTCATGGTGGTAATGAGTTTTGGGGTGCCAGGGGGTAATTTTAGGGTTTAGGGAATGTATGAGTTTTAAGGGGCCAGGGGCCATCTACAACTCACTTTATTCAATACAGCCAGCCTGGTTTTATAAAGCACCTATATTTTGTTTCTCAAAATCAAATGGTGATTATTGTGAATTGAATGGCATCACTGTAAATACTTCGGTGCCAATTACGATCCGGTAAAAAATTTCCCCGTACGACTCGTATCCGGTCTTTTTACCGTACGAATCGTACAAGTGCCGTACAAACTGGCAATCACGATTCGCATGGTCAAAAGTCCATACGAACCGCCTTGGGAATTATTCCCCACACGTCCTCGGGTCGGAAAATGTGTCCGACACGTCCTCGGACGATTTACCCTACAAATGTGAAAAGTGAAGTAGGACCGAGGAATCACGATCCAACCCGTGCGTCCGATCTTACAACCGTATGGTAAAAACACCGTCCGCACCGAACTCCCATTGCAACCATGGAGACATGTGCCCGCATACGCGCCCAACACTCCCCCCAGCACCCATACGTTCGAGTCGTACTCCCCGTGAATGTACACCCCCCCCTGTATGTACACCCGTGTACGTGTCGAACCCCCACCCGTGTATGTACACCCGTGTACGTACGAGTAGTACCCCCACCCGTGTACGTGTCGTACCACCGTGTATGTACACCCCAGTACGTTCGAGTCCTTCCCCCACCCGTGTACGTGTCATACCACCGTGTATGTACACCCCAATATGTACGAGTAGTACCCCCACCCGTGTACGTGTCGTACCACCGTGTATGTACACCCCAGTACGTACGAGTAGTACCCCCACCCGTGTACGTGTCGTACCACCGTGTATGTACACCCCAGTACGTTCGAGTCCTACCCCCACCCGTGTACGTGTCGTACCACCGTGTATGTACACCCCTGTACGTTCGAGTAGTACCCCCACCCATGTACGTGTTGTATCACCGTGTATGTACACCCCAGTACGTTGGAGTCGTACCCCCACCCCTGTACGTGTCGTACCACCGTGTATGTACACCCCAGTACGTTCGAGTCCTACCCCCACCCGTGTACGTGTCGTACCACCGTGTATGTACACCCCAGTACATTCGAGTCGTACCCCCACCCGTGTACGTGTCGTACCACCGTGTATGTACACCCCTGTATGTTCGAGTAGTACCCCCACCCGTGTATGTGTTGTACCACCGTGTATGTACACCCCAGTACGTTCGAGTCCTACCCCCACCCGTGTACGTGTCGTACCACCGTGTATGTACACCCCAGTACGTTCGAGTCCTACCCCCACCCGTGTACGTGTCGTACCACCGTGTATGTACACCCCTGTACGTTCGAGTAGTACCCCCACCCATGTACGTGTCGTACCACCGTGAATGTACACCCCTGTACGTTCGAGTAGTACCCCCACCCGTGTACATGTCGTACCACCGTATATGTACACCCCTGTACGTTCGAGTCGTACCCCCACCCGTGTACGTGTCATACCACCGTGTACACCCCAGTACGTTCGAGTCCTACCCCCACCCGTGTACGTGTCGTACCACCGTGAATGTACACCCCTGTACGTTCGAGTAGTACCCCCACCCGTGTACGTGTCGTACCACCGTGTATGTACACCCCTGTACGTTCGAGTCCTACCCCCACCCGTGTACGTGTCGTACCACCGTGTATGTACACCCCTGTACGTTCGAGTAGTACCCCCACCCGTGTACGTGTCGTACCACCGTGTATGTACACCCCAGTACGTTTGAGTCGTACCCCCACCCCTGTACGTGTCGTACCACCGTGTATGTACACCCCAGTACGTTCGAGTCCTACCCCCACCCGTGTACGTGTCGTACCCCCGTGTACCTACACCCGTGTACGTCAGAGTCGTACCCCCACCCGCGTATGCATGGAGCGTACCCCCACCACAACATCCTAAGGACGGAGCGCACCCCAGGCCCCAACATCACAACCGAATGTACGACTCGTACCAAGCCACACACAAGGACAGCACTGTACAACAAAATGGCCCATGTACACACCGTATACACGCCAAAAAACGCACGTACACAACCAGGACAAACCAAAACGACACAAGAATACACCATTCGAATGGCACAAAGCCACAAAACATGTCCAACAACTACCAAAACAACACATTCACTGACCTGCAATAGCCAAAAACAAACAGAGGCCCAAAACACCACCACCACACAGTTCAAACACAGCCACACCCACCAATGGACCAATAAAAAGGGCCCACACACACAAACCATGAGCCTTTGCAACAGACTCACTGCTGCCAGACCCCACAGACAACTTACAGCACCAAACTAAAAGCTTCACCACACCTTACACTTGCACACCTTCACACAACCACCTTCTCAAACACACCCTCATCACATTCACACACACACCTGCACAACCACACCCACACACCCACAACCATCCACACCCCCCCCACCATCCACACCCACACCCCTCACCATGCCCACTAACAAGAATCCAAAGTTCATTAACCGAGAGTTGGAGGTCCTTGTCGATGAAATCCTCAGAGTCGAGCCACAGCTCTTTGGAACCTTGGTCAGACAGACCAGCATGTCAGAAAAAACAGCCATGTGGCAGACCATCGTCGATGCTGTGAATGCTGTTGCGGACACCAGAAGGAACAAGCAGGAATGCCAAGCCAGGTGGTACGATCTGCGGAGGAGGGTCCGAGCCAAGATGCTGGATGAACACAACCAGGCCAACGTCACTGGAGGAGGGCCGTCCCGCAGACCCATACACTACCATCCCTGGGAGGAGAGGGTGATGGCCATACTGCCGGTGGAGGCAGTCGAAGGATTAGGAGGACTCCGAGACCCGGGTGAGTACACAAACAACGCACCTCACATGGGGGGAACGTCATCCACAACCAAAATCACAAACAGGCACGCAACCACCCCAAGCTATCGCATGACTCAACCACACTCCATGAACACGCACATGCCACTGCCGCCACCATGCCCCATGCACCCAGCTGGACAATGTCAAGTCACAGGCCACAGAAGACACCAACACATGACACGGTAACCCGGATGGCGGGCCCCAAAATTCACATAGTGCAACTC
This sequence comes from Triturus cristatus, assembly GCF_964204655.1. Taxonomy (NCBI): domain Eukaryota; kingdom Metazoa; phylum Chordata; class Amphibia; order Caudata; family Salamandridae; genus Triturus; species Triturus cristatus. Next base: position 504,220,782 of record NC_140585.1, read on the forward strand.
AGAAGCAGACAACAATGCCCTCTGCCCATATGGCCTAGGTCACAGCCAAACAAACAGTGTGTCCCCACACAGGAAAGACTCGCCAGCAAATGGCGGACGCCTTGCATCAACACATGGGGGTGAAGGCACTGTTTTGCACATGACAGCAGCTAATGAACAGCCAACATTGTGAAAGAGTGGCAGCACTCACCACCACAGCAGCAGCGCAGAGACACACACTACACCCAATGGGTGCCTGGAGATCAGAAACAAACTCACATCAACAAGCCAAGGGCCATTCAAAGATCTGCTAACAGTGTGTGCCCAGGAAGCTGGGCTGAGGTGACAGAGGGTGACACACAGAGGGAGGGAGAGGGGGACAGAGAGGGAGGGAGAGGGGGACAGAGAGGGAGGGAGAGGGGGACAGAGAGGGAGGGAGACACAGGAAGACGGACAGAGGGAGGAGGCTGACACACAGAGGGAGGGAGAGGGGGACAGAGAGGGAGGGAGAGGGGGACAGAGAGGGAGGGAGACACAGGAAGACGGACAGAGGGAGGAGGCTGACACACAGAGGGAGGGAGAGGGGGACAGAGAGGGAGGGAGAGGGGGACAGAGAGGGAGGGAGACACAGGAAGACGGACAGAGGGAGGAGGCTGACACACAGAGGGAGGGAGAGGGGGACAGAGAGGGAGGGAGAGGGGGACAGAGAGGGAGGGAGACACAGGAAGACGGACAGAGGGAGGAGGCTGACACACAGAGGGAGGGAGAGGGGGACAGAGAGGGAGGGAGACACAGGGAGAGCAATTCAGTCCTTTGGTGTGTGGGAATGTCTGCTCGTCAGCAGGTGGACTGCGTGCATGTAGACAAGGGTGGCCAGTGCCAGCACCCCCCCTCTCCTCCATGGCAAAACACAGGGCCATGTCACAACCTGTGCACGAGCACACCGACAGCTACCTGCATCATTGAAGTGTGTGTAACTACTTCATGTGCCCACGTACAGTGCAACACGGAAGGCGCCAATGCACGGCTCGCCACACCTGCCCACTCCACTGCTGACTGCAGTCACACTTGACGCAGCAAGTAAGACTGTGCCACACATAGTTAAAGGCGCCAAACCTGTGCCCAAGGTACACACCCATGCACAAGTGCACTGTGAGTGGAATGCCAGACAGATCCAAATTCCCAGAGGAAATGTTCCAACTTTGAAACTGATGAAACATGGATGTTGCATGGACCAAAATTAACATTGTCTCTCTCACACACAGGTCAACCTCGTGGTTCACCCCCCAACACTGGGGGGGAAGACTCACAGGACCCGGCTCTGCGGGAGGCCGATCCCACCGGCAGCGACGACTCTCACCACCCTGTGGACGACCCCGACCAACCTGGCCCCTCTGGTGTCCAACGACCTGCAGCACCTGCGTCAGGTACAACGGGGCCAACCACCACCCCCACTCCTGCCACTTCCCAGGAGACACCCAGGATCCCTGCCCCACCACGACAAAGCAGCCAGGCTGGCCAGGAGGGACACAGTGTCCCGGGCACCCAGGAGGAGGCAGGCGACAACGCCAATGCCACCCCTCAGGGGTCCCGGAGACCCGATGTGCCCACAAGGGCAGGCCAGGTGCAAGTGGGCAGGGGTGGTGGGAGTGGAGGACGGCGGAGGCGCCAGCCTGACCAGTTGGCTGGGGACCCGGTATATTCCCATGTCAGAAACATCCTGGACACATACCGGCAGGACACCACGGGCCTGGCCCAGGTTGTGTCCGTCCTCGTGGGGATCAAGACCCAGCAGGCCCAGCAACATGCGGAGCTACATGCCTGTCTACTGCAACACCAACGGAGGATGGAGGACGGACAGGCAGAGCTCGTGACGGCGTACACGGGAATTCACGATACACTCCGTCGGATGGCCGACAACATGGGCAACCCTCCCTGTGCCAGAAGGCGTAGAACATCACCACCCACAGGGAGGGATCAGGAGGAGGAGGAAACATCCGATGGAGCATCCCAGACGTCGTCACGGCCTGCTTCTGAGGGTCCCCGCAGGAGGGCGGGTCGTCCACGGAAAAGACCGTGAGGGTCGGCACTACAGCACCATCTCCCAGGACACCTGGCCTGGCACCTGGCCCACTGGAGCAACAGCAGCACAGCATCAAAAGACATTCTCTGCCACATGGCCTTGCTGGTCCCTGTCTGACCAATGTTGACAAAGACTGTGGCATGGACTCTGAGGATTTCAAATGGCAAGGACACCAACTCCCCATCTGAACTTTGGATTCCAAACACCCGGAAAGCCCCTCATGTCATACCCACCCCCCCACCCCCTCCACTAAAATAAAAAGTCACACCATGATGAGAAGATGCCTGCTGGTTGCATTATTACCTTACATGTGTCTTGTAAAGTCTAACCATGCCTGAGTTCTCTTTTGACTTCAACCATCCACACCCTGGGGCATGAGTCTGGCACAGGACACACGGGTCACAGTGTATTAGGCAAGACAGACATGGAGCACCATACACACCGGTGATGGGCCCAACCAGCTGAGGGGGTGGCCGCACAACCGTGCTGACAGACATATTGAGTACAGCAACAGTCATGCGCAGAGGTCAGGGATCATGTCCAGTGTCCTGGGGGGCACCCAGGTATGTGTAGACAGGTGGCAGAACCATGTCCTGCAAGCTTGAGTCAGGTGGATGCAGAGAATGGTGGCCTGGCCAACGTTTGATGCATGGGGATGGCACATGTCACAATACCCACACAGTCATGGACATCATGCACAATACACAGTCCCATCCCACACACACAGCTTGCATGTTGCTACTCGACACATAGACACATAGCCACTATCAGGGAAAACCATGCCAGACATGCTGGATGCACCGTGGCAACACACCAGCATTGACTGAGAAGAGGCACCTTGGAGGCCTAGGGACACCTTTATTAGTCATGTTTTCGGGATTGCAGAGGCAACTTGAAGTACACATGAACACTTCATGTGGAGTAACATGTGGGTCCAACACTGGCACCCCCCTTCTGCAGCACAAATGCGTGATAGCCATGGAACTGGCACACAAGCGTCGGCTAACAGCTAAACACCCACAGCTGCTCACGGAGAGCCTGCCATACACCATTGATCAGCTGATGTAGAAGTCCCACAGCATGTCAACCCAATGCAAACCGTATGTGTCCGAGGGCAGTGTTACACACATTGATGCCATCATCACAATCCACTATCCCATCACTGATGACTGTCAACAAGTCTGACCATCTATTCAGGTGTACCCAGCTGCATGTAATGTGCACCATGGTGATGCGACATGTCTGCAGAGGAACCAAACATCGACAGGGGCAGTGTGCATACATCGTGAACAACTGCCACACCCAATACACCCCTGATGCATCCCTTACCCTAAGGAGACTTCCAAACTTGTCCGTGCCTGTAACGCTGAGTCAGCACACGATGACGTGTCCATGAGGAATAGCAGTGCCACAACAATGCAAGCAGCAGACGGCATGCGCAAGTACCTGGGGAAGAGAGACACACAAGAAGTCAGCCACAAAAAGCACAGCCACTTGCATGTGCATTTACTCGACACATGTATGGATGACAACATGCTAGGTCACAATTATGACTGGGGAAATACAACCATCACTGGCACCATCACTCCAGTGACACACCCACACACACCTCTGACTCACGTGCCATACATGCAGGTGGAGACACACATCACAACACATGCCACACGGGGACCAATGCGTGCACACTCAGACACTGGTACTCACCACTACGCAAAGAAGTCGCGTATGAGCCGAGTCCGGATGTCCTCTTGCGGCTCCACATCCTCCACATCACTAGCCCCATTGCCAAGCCCTTCGTCCTCCACGGGTGGATGGTCCTCGTCATCTTGATCCAGGATGAGTGGCACAGCTTTCTCAACTGCCATGTTGTGCAGCATGCAGCATGCAGCAGACCATGAAGATCTTGCAGACCTTCGCCGGGGCATATGGGAGTGCACCGCCGGTCTTGTGTAGGCACCTGAATCGGCTCTTCAGCAGGCCAAACGTCCTCTCTATCACTCGCCTTGTCCGGCCATGGGCGGTGTTGTAGCGGAGCTGGGCCGGCGTGATGGGGTTGCGGAGAGGTGTGATCAGCCATGGCATGTTGGGATAGCCAGCGTCCCCTACATGGGAAGCACATGGACATCGTTAGAACAGGAGAAGCGGTTGTGCTGGAAGTCTACGCAAAATACAGGACAGACAGACTGTACCCACCAACAACACATGCTTGTTCGTTGCGCAGCTGTGTCATCATTTCAGGCATCCTGCTACGCCTCATGATGTAGGCATCGTGTGCTGATCCTGGGAAACGAGCACAGACATGTGAAATCACCATGTTGGACAGACACACCACAAGGGCATTGATGGAGTGGTAGTGCTTGCGATTGCGGAACGCTACCTCCTGTGCGTGTGGTGGTACCAAAGCTACATGTGTCCCATCTATGGACCCAATGACATGGGGCATCCCTCCCAGGGCATAGAATCCACGCTTGACCCCAGTCAACATTTCAGGGGTTGGGAAATGGATAAACTCATCCAGGTGAATCAACATGGCCTCTAAGAAATCATGCAGCACACGGCAGAACATGCTCTGGGACATGCCACCAACATGAGCTATGGTATTTTGAAAGGTACCCGTGGCTAGAAAATGTAGGGCTGCCATTACCTTCAGCTTGGGTGTCAGTGCCGTAGGATACCTGTGCAGCGGTTGCAGGTGTGGTGCCAGTCTCGCCGTCAAATCCAGAATCAACCGTTGGGGGAAGCGGTAGCACCGGATACAATCATTCTCCCGCATGGCAGCCAAGTCCGGAATTGCTCGGGGAAGAGGCGGCGCTCTGCAGGAATTTGGAAATGACAAGGAGGAGTGAGTGCACCACAACAACAAATAATTTGTCCTGAGCACATGTTAATCTGTCTATACACATATGCGACATACGGAGTGAGGTATGTGCCACATGCCCTGGACACGTATGGCTGGCAGGTGACACTCCTCCCAAGACCCAGCGACACACGCAGATTGAGAACCTCCACATGCCATGGCATGGGATTAGCTGTGTCCCAGTGCAAGTGAACAGCCAGACGCAAGACAGGAGTGACATACACCCACACATCAACAGAAGTAGGATGTCGATTGCAGAGACTGGTAGCGGAACACTAGAGCCACAGGTCACATGACATTACACTAGGACAGGCCACACACCTTGCCATGAAGGTGCACATGTGATGACTCACCACACATTCATAGAGAGGATGCAGACATGTCCTTGTTACGCTACTCCGTGTCCCATGCATGCATACGCACCTCACATCCGATACCACATGTGGCCTGGTGTGCGGAACAGTGTGCCATGGCCATCTACACACAGACACATGTTGGTTGCTGCAACGGCTGCAGCTTTTGAGGGAGCTCAAACATCTACCTAATGTGAACCCCCCACACATACATGACATAGTCACATCGTGCACCGTGGGTAGTGACATGTCAGGTGTGGTAACTCCTGTACCGGGCCTCAGGGGACACTTCCGTGAGTTGGTGTCCGTGCCATGCCAGTGACGCTCATGCCAAGTGTGCAGTACGACATGCACACATGTCAAAGGAGTCAAGGGCATGCCTGGCACACATTGCACCGTCACACATTACATATGTACACATCTCATCATACATCTGGTGCCTTCTCCACTCAGGAGTATTGTGCCACATCACACCATTTCACACCTGTGCCCCACACATGTAGTACTGCCCAGACAATGCCTTGGTGTCCATCCATGGACAAGTATGTCAGCCCTATCCCTTCCTGTGTGCTGCCTGTCACCACTGTGATGTGTGAAAAACACCGTACTTCTGCTAAGAGGGCCTGTGTACCTTCCCGTATCACTATGGGAGTGCTGCCGTATGTGTACCCATCGTGATGGTGAGCGTACAGGCGTGTGTACGAGCCGTACCACTACGAGTACGCATACGCAAGAACACTCATAGTGGTACGGCGCGTACACATGCCTGTACGCTCCCTATCACTATGGGTGTCCTCGCGTATGCGTACTCGTAGTGGTACGGCTCGTACACACGCCTGTACGCTCCCTATCACCATGGGTGTCCTCGCGTATGCGTACTCGTAGTGGTACGGCTCGTACACACGCCTGTACGCTCCCTATCACTATGGGTGTCCTCGCGTATGCGTACTCGTAGTGGTACGGCTCGTACACACGCCTGTACGCTCCCTATCACTATGGGTGTCCTCGCGTATGCGTACTCGTAGTGGTACGGCCCGTACACACACCTGTACGCTCCCTATCACTATGGGTGTCCTCGCGTATGCGTACTCGTAGTGGTACGGCCCGTACACACGCCTGTACGCTCACTATCACTACGAGTATGCATACGCTTGGACACCCATAGTGATAGGGAGCGTACAGGCGTGTGTACGAGCCGTACCACTACGAGTACGCATACGCGAGGACACCCATAGTGATAGGGAGCGTACAGGCGTGTGTACGAGCCGTACCACTACGAGTACGCATACGCGAGGACACCCATAGTGATAGGGAGCGTACAGGCGTGTGTACGGGCCGTTGCTATGCATTTGGGGTGCCCTAGGGCCCCGGAACGCACCGTACCTGTGTGTGAAGATCCAAATTACATAGGGGACACATGGGGGACAAGTATTAAGGCCTACATGCATGCTGGTTGTCATGGAGACCAAGTTTTAAGTTTGAATTTGTTCTGGAAGGTGCACAGCAGAAGTCAGTTGGAATGAATCTACTTTGTTGCAATGTGTTTGTGGGGTTGACATCATGCTGAAGAAAAAAACAGAATAAGAACCCACTGACTGCTAGGTTTGAAGGGATTGGAGGAAACATAGGATGCAAATGTGAGTGACCAATCACTCTGCACTCCTGTGAATGAAATGGGCCAGCAAGGCAGATATAAGGCAGCCAGGTCCCATGAGGTAGCACTTGCCTGCACATCTCTGTATTCCACGACCCAGCTGCTGCTACTGATTCCCTGGAACCATGTCAAGGGCTGTGGAGAGGTCACAGCTATTCACCCTGGAGGAGAACATGGCTTTGGTGGATGTGATCCTCCCACAGTACCCCATGCTGTATGGGCGCCCAGGTTATCAGGTGAGTGCAGTGTCCACTGGCACAGACTGTGTCCCTTTTTTGTGACTGTGACTTCTGCCATTGTGTCCAGGTGTGACACACATGCTATGTACTGTAGGGGGGGGTCCCAGGGGGGGGAATGCCTGATGTCTCCCAGCAGTGCCCAGAGACAGGAGGGGTGGGTGCCTATCACTCCCAGCAGTGCCCAGAGACAGGAGGGGTGGGTGCAGAGTCCTCCCAGCAGTGCCCAGAGACAGGAGGGGTGGGTGCCTATCACTCCCAGCAGTGCCCAGAGACAGGAGGGGTGGGTGCCTATCACTCCCAGCAGTGCCCAGAGACAGGAGGGGTGGGTGCAGAGTCTTCCCACCAGTGCCCAGAGACAGGAGGGGTGGGTGCCTATCACTCCCAGCAGTGCCCAGAGACAGGAGGGGTGGGTGCCTATCACTCCCAGCAGTGCCCAGTGACAGGAGGGGTGGGTGCAGAGTCCTCCCAGCAGTGCCCAGAGACAGGAGGGGTGTGTGCAGAGTCCTCCCAGCAGAGCCCAGAGACAGGAGGGGTGGGTGTGATGCACAGTGTGAGCCTGGATCATTGATTGTGTAGTTGCCCTCATTCCACCTGTGTCCTTTCAATAGCACGTACTGCTTTTGGCCTTCCCCAGAGGATCATGTCCCTATGCCAGAGGTGCAATGCGTTGGATGCATACTATGCCTTGTTGTAAACAGCAAATGTGTTCTAATATGTGTCTCTGTGACATGTGCCAGGTGTATTGATGTAGTGTCACTTGTTCATCCTCACAGGTAGACGCCTCTGCCAAGGAGCAGATATGGCTGACCGCCGTCAGCGCCGTGAGGAGTGCGGATGGTCGGAGGCGGCGCCTGTCCCAGGTGAGGAAACGCTGGCAGGATATCCGGTGCTGGACGCGGAGGATCGCACGGGTCCTGCTGGGGGACTCACCTGAGAGCCATAAGAACCGCGGGCGCCGCCGTCTCTCCCACATCCACAAGCGTGTGCTGGCGGTGGTCTTTCCAGACTTGGACAGGCACCTACAGGAGATGCAGCAGCAGGAAGGGGGTAGGTACATGTGTGTTTGTTGTGTTTCACCAGCATTTGTACGTGCACTGTTCCATGGCTACACTGCCAGGGTTTTATGGTGCTGTGCAGATCCTGTTACCCACAGTGTTGCAGTGCTCTCCTGCCTCCCTTCCCCTCCTTGCAATGTGTTCCCTGGTCTGTGTGTAGTCACTCCGTCACAAGGTTATGTAGCCTGGCACCTTCTCAAAGTGTACTATGCCTGCAGCATCATGTGTGGGGGTGGTGTGTAACAGGTATTGGGACCTTGCCTGTGCCCTGTCCCGTTCTGGACTTGTGGGTTCCATGTCAGACATGGGAGTTAATCTCTCAAGTGCGAGGCCTTCCAGCACGCATGTCCTATGTGGTGGCCTGTGACATGAAGTGCATGAGTGTGCGGTACGCATAGTGCAGGGATGTTAGCGTGTGTTGCAGTCATTCCCATTCAGGAGCATGGAGTTGTGTGGCCACTACTGTCCCCAGGGGCATATTTACCTAGGTCTCATGTGTGTAATCCGAAAATGTCGACAATCAGTGGGGCCGATTCACAGAACTAACTTAAGACAAAATCCTAAACTTACTACTTTTGGTATTGACAGAAGTTAGGATTTTGTCTTAAGTTTGTCTTAAGACAGACTTAAGACAGACTTAAGACAAACTTAAGACAAACTTAAGACAGACTTAAGACAGACTTAAGACAAACTTAAGACAGACTTAAGACAGACTTAAGACAAACTTAAGACAAAATCCTAACTTAAGTCTGTCTTAAGTCTGTCTTAAGTTTGTCTTAAGTCTGTCTTAAGTTTGTCTTAAGTCTGTCTTAAGTCTGTCTTAAGTCTGTCTTAAGTTTGTCTTAAGACAAACTTAAGACAAAATCCTAACTTCTGTGAATACCAAAAGTAGTAAGTTTAGGATTTTGTCTTAAGTTAGTTCTGTGAATCGGGCCCTCTGTGTCTACAGCATAGGTTGTGCTCTGTGCCATTGTCCCCTGGCACCATGTATATTGACGTGAAATGTAGTACAAGTGTCCACTGTCCAGCCTGACCTGATTTTCCCAGTACATACTCACGGTGGCCATTGCCTGTGTGTCTTGTTACAATCATCTCATGATGCCCATTTGTACATGATTATTTGGACAGGCGCACCTTGGGTATTTTGTGTGCAATATAGAAATTTTGCATCCCATGTGTATTTCACCCAGACTAAGAGATGTACGTGCTTCCTGTTTCTCCAAAGAATTGTCTCATGTAGGGGGTGGGTGGTGCGGGCATGGCCGACATGTCAAGACCTGAAATCTCCTTGCTAGGACTGGCCAGTGTGTGATGTTTGCCTGGACATACACTCAAGGTGCAGTGTGCCAGTCAGGGTGGGCATGTTATCAGTATTACCTATGCTGCATGTGCCTCTAGTTCCTGGCTATGGTCCCTGCTCATCCCTATTTCCTGCCACGCTGTGTGGTGCAGATGCAGTGCTGGATTGTCCCCAGGGCCTTGCTCCTCACTCAAAATTCCATGTCATCTCATTTGCTATTGTGTCATGCTCTCCATAGTTTTTCGGTGGCATGGTGGGTCAAACAACTGTGTCTTGCAGGGCCTACATATGTACCTTGTTTAGTAGTTGTAACTCTTCTTTTGTTTCAGGCTATGCACTGTAACCTAAGTAGATTGGACTCATGTGACATATGTATACAGGTGTACGATTAATTTCTGTCTCTTCACCCTGCCCACAGCATCGTCGGGGGACACGGAGGGAGACATGGACACAGACGGCGCAGAGGGACCGAGCACCAGTGCCAGCGGTGACATCGGGGCTGGCACATCAAGTGGGCCTGAGGCGGAGGAGAGTGAACCCGGGGACCTGTCGACTGGCACAACAGAGTATGAAGCTGACGGGTCCGAGGATGATCTCTCCGAGTGGGCGGTGGCTACACCACCATCTGACAGCAGCCCTACATCTCGCACCGCCCCCTCCATTGGCATCAGCCGCCTCCCACGTGCTCGTGTCCCTTCCCAGCGTGCCCAGTCACCGCATGTCTCCTTCCTGCCAGGCACCGCACCCCCTGCCCCTGTCTCCACTGCTGCCGCCAATGCCGAGTCTGTGGACATCCAGCGGCAGTTGCAGGTTGGTCAGACTGCGATCCTTAATGTCCTCCATGCCCACAGCCAAGTCCTCAACAACATGGAGGCATACTTGGAGGGCATTCATTCATTTCAGGCTGACCAACGCAACTTGCTGAGGTCGATAGACTCGACACTGACTGCAGCAGTGGGTCTCCTGCAGCGCTACGTCCCACCCCCTACCCCTGCCCCTTCCACACTTCCCACTCCCATACCTGTCCCACATACACCCAGACGTCAGCATGCACCCACCACAACAGACACAGGCACCACACCAGCAGGGAAGGTCCGCCGCAGACCTCCTGACACGCACACACAGGGTGTAGTAGGCACACCCACTGGGTTGGGGGGCAAACGTGTGACACGCAGCCAGAGTGGGAGTCCGCATTCCACCCAATCCACTCCCTCCAAATCCCCTCCCCTCAGCTCTCCTGGCCACATCTCCCCCAAAGACTCGTTCATGGCCGCTCTGTCCCTGAGCCCCACATTGACACCACCCCACAAGCGGTCAAGGAAGTCCACGGTCAGGGTGCTTGAGTCCCCCCCCTGTCCACACCCTCCCCCAGTGGCGCTGCGACCCATCCCTCTGACCCCCCACCCTCCTTGGGGCCTGTGGTTCCTTCGGGTGCAGGGGAGTCCCTGGAGGACCTTGCCAAGGTGTGCAGCGCGCTCCTAGAATCCACCTTTGGCCCTGCCCCACCCCCTGTGGTGAAGTCCTTCATCCCTGCACCCACGTCGCCTACCCTTCGCCCTCCTGTCCCTGCGGTGCCTGTTCCTTCCCCTCCACATGATGCCCTCACCCCTGTGGAAGACGACGGCTTGTAACTGTGCAGGCAAGCTAGGGGACACGCATCCCACTGTGTCCCCCATCGAGCTGTGACTTCTGGACTGCCCTATGGGCTTTGTAACTATTGAACTGTCTACGAACAAACAATTTTTGATAATGCTGATTAAAGCCATTTTTGTTTCCTTTGAACACTACTGCTTTACTGATATTGCTGTTGGTGGGGCTGCTACATGAATTTGGGTGGTGATCATGTGTTGGGTGTGTGGGAAATGTAGTAGTGTGCTGGTCATAGGGGGGACCCTGGTATCTGTGTGCCATCACACGGTGTTAGCTAGGTTTCTCTGTCCATGTACGCAGTTGCTGCATGGTGGAATTGTACCAGGGTGTATTCCTTCCTCTGTGTACCCTGACATCTTCCCTGCAGGGTGTTCCCAATATGTGGTGCTGAGCTGTGTCTACATCAGCTGGGTGTGTGACGGACTCCTTCAACTTTGCACATGCATGCTGAGCGATGTCTCCACCTGCATCATTCGTGGCATCCTTGGTAGTCATAGTACTTGTGTGTGTGGACTATTGACATGACTTCATGTGGACATGTTTTCTTTTCTGCGCTATGCATGCGTATACTCCCAGCCTCGCACACATGTGGTACATGTACTGCAGGGTCTTTGTGCACCTGACTGACATTTGTGGGCATGGTATCTGTGGCTACTCCACCCTTTGCGTTTCCTGGGCACTGCTGTGAGTGTTAGGCACACACCCCTCCTGTGTCTGGGCACTGCTGGGAGGACTCTGCACACACCCCTCCTGTCTCTGGGCACTGCTGGGAGGACTCTGCACACACCCCTCCTGTCTCTGGGCACTGCTTGGAGGACTCTGCACACACCCCTCCTGTGTCTGGGCACTGCTGGGAGGACTCTGCACCCACCCCTCCTGTGTCTGGGCTCTGCTGGGAGGACTCTGCACACACCCCTCCTGTCTCTGGGCTCTGCTGAGAGGACTCTGCACACACCCCTCCTGTCTCTGGGCACTGCTGGGAGTGATAGGCACCCACCCCTCCTGTCTCTGGGCACTGCTGGGAGTGATAGGCACCCACCCCTCCTGTCTCTGGGCACTGCTGGGAGGACTCTGCACACACCCCTCCTGTGTCTGGGCACTGCTGGGAGGACTCTGCACCCACCCCTCCTGTCTCTGGGCTCTGCTGGGAGGACTCTGCACACACCCCTCCTGTCTCTGGGCACTGCTGGGAGTGATAGGCACCCACCCCTCCTGTGTCTGGGCACTGCTGGGAGTGTTAGGCACCCACCCCTCCTGTCTCTGGGCACTGCTGGGAGGACTCTGCACCCACCCCTCCTGTCTCTGGGCTCTGCTGGGAGGACTCTGCACACACCCATCCTGTCTCTGGGCACTGCTGGGAGTGATAGGCACCCACCCCTCCTATGTCTGGGCACTGCTGGGAGGACTCTGCACACACCCCTCCTATTTAACAATATGTACGCTTTGTCCATACACGTGTGTGGGTTCGCTCCATGGGGGTACGGGTCGTATTTACACTGTTGGGGTGGGGGGTACGCTCAATGCATACGGGTGGGGGACGTGTCATACTTACACTGTTGGGGTGGGGGGTACGCTCCATACATACGCGTGTGAGGGTACGGGTCGTACATACACTGTTGGGGTGGGGGTACGCTCCTTGCATACACGGGTGGGGGTACGTGTCGTACTTACACTGTTGGGGTGGGGGGTACGCTCCATACGTACGCGTGTGAGGGTACGGGTCGTACATACACTGTTGGGGTGGGGGTTCGCTCCATACGAACGCGGGTGAGGGTACGGGTCGTACTTACACTGTTGGGGTGGGGGTTTGCTCCATACGTCCGCGGGTGAGGGTACGGGTCGTACTTACACTGTTGGGGTGGGGGTTCGCTCCATACGTCCACGGGTGAGGGTACGGGTCGAACTTACACTGTTGGGGTGGGGGTACGCTCCATACGTACGCGGGTGGGGGTACGGGTCGTACTTACACTGTTGGGGTGGGGGTTCGCTCCATACGAACGCGGGTGAGGGTACGGGTCGTACTTACACTGTTGGGGTGGGGGTTCGCTCCATACGTCCGCGGGTGAGGGTACGGGTCGTACTTACACTGTTGGGGTGGGGGTACGCTCCATGCATACGCGGGTGGGGGGACGTGTCGTGCGTATAATGTTGGCATGGGGGGTACGCTCCTTGCATACGCGGGTGGGGGTACGTGTCGTACTTACACTGTTGGGGTGGGGGGTACGCTCCATACGTACGCGGGTGGGGGTACGTGTCGTACATACACTGTTGGGGTGGGGGTTCGCTCCATACGAACGTGGGTGAGGGTACGGGTGGTACTTACACTGTTGGGGTGGGGGTTCGCTCCATACGTCCGCGGGTGAGGGTACGGGTCGTACTTACACTGTTGGGGTGGGGGTTCGCTCCATACGGCCGCGGGTGAGGGTACGGGTCGTACTTACACTGTTGGGGTGGGGGGACGCTCCATACATACGCGGGTGGGGGTACGGGCTGTACTTACACTGTTGGCATGGGGGGTACGCTCCATGCATACGCGGGTGGGGGGACGTGTCGTACGTATAATGTTGGCATGGGGGGTACGCTCCTTGCATACGCGGGTGGGGGTACGTGTCGTACTTACACTGTTGGCATGGGGGGTACGCTCCTTGCATACGCGGGTGGGGGTACGTGTCGTACTTACACTGTTGGGGTTGGGGGTACGCTCTATGCATACGGGGTGGGGGTACGGTCCGTACAAATCCGTCCCCACGCTATGTGATGCTTGTGCGGCCCGTACCCAGGCCTTTGCCACGTGGGTACGAGCCGTCCTGCCATTGTTGGGGTGACGTAGGTGTGGGCGTGGTACGATTCGTACCCACGCTCTTAAGGCGTGGGTACGGGACGTACCTGTCTCGTTGTGTTGCCGGTTCGCGTCGTCAAGAACTTCCGTTGTGGCGGTCGCTGGCTTAGCTGGACACGCCCCCAACCCCTCGTAGTGACCAGGGCCTGAGGGTCAGGTATGTCCAGGGCATGTGTGCTGTGTGACTATGGTGGGGGTTTTGTGGCCTGCCCCTGGTCCTGCCCCACCCCTTTCCCCCCTCCCTTTGTTGTTCTGACCTTCTGCGGCGTCTGCGTCGTAACCTGTAGAGGAGGTCGACTGCTATGAGGGCCGGGATGACACGTAGGTTCGGGTCCATGTCTGTCCGTCGCGTACGGGTACTCCTTGTTCGCGTCGTCCTGATTTCACGGCAGTATTTGGCTGCCAGAAAATATTCACCGTGCGGGATGACGTCGGTGCGAATTGTAATTCCTGGTTCGTGAATGGCAGGCTGCGAGCCTCCCGACGTCAGGTCGGCGCTTTCCCGGATCGCATTTGTAGGTTTATTTTCTTCGGTCGGGGTTTTGTACGATTCGTACGGAAATGGTGTTTCCGTGCGAATCGTAATTCCATGTTGGTAGATTTTGATGACCGGGTACGCGTCGGACGGAGAATATGCTCCGTCCGATGGTTCGTACCAGGTTTTACAGGATCGTGATCGGGGCCTGTCCTATGCCACACATTTCTGTACTATTTGAACAAGTTTGTATGGCTAAGGTGTTTGCAAAATATGATTTTAGGGGGGCACACAGCTTAGTTCCCAATAAAGCAGGAGACAAATGGAAGACCGCTCTTAATACTAGATATGCACATTCAGAGTATTTGTTTATGCCATTTGGTCTTTGTAATGCTCCCGCTGAATTTCAACACCGTGTAGATGGTATTTTTTTGGGTATCATGTGTGTATGAATAATGTGGTATATTCAATAGCGGTGACATAAAAACAGAAATTGCTAATCAGACAATGGCAGCTTGATCCTTCCATTAATATTTTGCATCAGGTTTCTAAATCCTTTGCATGCCTGTGCTTTTTCACTTTTGGCCAAGAGCCGCTCCTGTCGGCAGCTGAGCTATGCTTTTTTCTTTGCCAACTGCTAGAAGATGTGAATGATATCTTCCAAAGTCCACAAAAGAAAGAGATGGCTGTGGCACAACAACCCTATGATGTATGAGATCATATGCAGCCTGCTTCCTGTCCCCCATGGCTCCTTCTGCGCCACAGTGTTTCTTGTGCCCCACCTGGCACACCTCATGTCGGAGGATAGTGATGACGTTAACATTTTGCCCCCCCCTGGAAAAATTTCTGCGGATGCCCATGGGTGAGCGTAAGAAAAATCGCCGCTCTGCTGCCGCTGAGCGCTCGCTACCGGAGATCATCACTTCATCTGTCAGCGGGCCTGAAAACGCCCGCTATCCCGAAGATTAACGCATCACCCGCCAGCGGGCCTGAAAACGCCCGCTATCCCGAAGATCGTCGCAGAGCCTGTCAGCGGGTCCCAAAACACCCGCTATCCCGAAGATCGTCGCAGAGCCTGTCAGCGGGTCTGAAAACACTTGCTAACCCAAGTATTTGAATCGCCTGATGGCGGGCCTGAAAACGCTCGCTAAATCCAAGGATTGTCGCATTGTTTGTTAGCGTGCCCCAATGCGCTCGCTAACCCCGAAGTATTGCACCAAGCTCATCACAGCGCAGACGCCAAGCGTTCGCCATTTTCCCTGCAGCGCATCAGGATTGTCGCTCCCTCGCGGAGCGCCACTTTCTTCTGTCGCAGCAAGATCGCACACGCAACAGGCTTGGTGCATCATCCTCCCTTAGCGGCAAGGATTTTATCGCATCACCGGCTTAGCGTGAAGAAGTTTGTCGCTTTGTCCTGCCCGCAAACCCAGCGCATCATCCTCCCTTGCGGTAAGGATTCAACGCATCGCTGGTTAGCGTGAGGAAATTTATCGCTACAACTCCTTAGCGACATTTTTGTTGCCTTGCTACAGAGTCCAGATACCTTGTGAGTAAAAGGGTCGCAGAGACCCCTGCATTGAACTGAACATCATTTTGTGCACCTTGAACTATTTTTGCAGCATTTTTAAAGTAACCATATTTTTCTAGTATTGTGGATTTTTACTGTTATTGGTCTTGTGATTAAGTCTATATAAATATATATATTTTTTATAACTACTTGAGTGGTGTCCATTTGTAGTAATCCTCATTGTATTACTGTGTATGGTCATAAATGCTTCACACACTGCCTCTGAGATAGGCCTAACTGCTCGTGCTACGTTACCACAGGGTTGAGCAGGGGTTATCAAAGGGTGTAGGCTGCTTACTCTGACTTAGGAAGAAGGGTCCCTACTTGGACAGTGGCCAGCCATTGCCAACTAGAGACCCCCATTTCTAACAGGAGTCCAAACATTGGGCCTTCGGCAGGGAAAAAGCACTATCCAAAAACAGATCTCAGTAGCACTTGCCATGTTTTGAGAAGCCGGCGGCCTTAAAAAGCATCCATGAAGGAGTGTGTAGTAAGCTCGCCTGCCAGTCTATAAGCCGAATGCCGTGCAGACAGTGCACGATCCTGTCCTCCCGGTGTAAAAATGACATAAAGCATTTTGTCATACGAATAACTATCCAATATTATTCTGGATAAAGTGACTTTCTTGGAGAGTGCTTGTTGCGGTTCCTATATATGCTCATATTTTACACATTAGCGTGACTAATGTGCAGGGGTAACCTTGGGTAGTAGGCTGCCGGAACTGCCATAGCACCTGTGCATGTTCTTGTGTACACATTAATCTTTGAATTGTGTGTTTTCCATGGTAAAATTGCCTTTTGACACTAACCTTAGACCGAAGTGTGATAATTTCCCTATTTTTTGGACCCTACTAACCCATTTCTTTTTTTTTCCCATACAAAATAAAACAAGTTTGCTTTTCAAGTTAGTGGTCTGAGAGGATGTGTCGTAACATACAGAGCTGTCCACTTTAGGACTGCGGAACCGAGTTCAAGTCTCTGCATCAGCTCTCCTCATGCCTACAAAAAACATGCTGATCGGAGCAAATAAAATTTAACAATGGTGAACCTGAACAAAATACCGAACAGAAACAAAATTACAAATGCTGTAGAAATACTAATCCGTACTAAGGCAATTGTTGAACTCCCTTCGAGTGAATGCATACAGGATTGGATGAACGCTTATAGGAACAAAAGGACACATTTCAAATAAAACGGCATATACAAAATACAACAAGCAATAAATGGCACAGGACCAATTCAAAGAAGAGTGCACTGAAAAAACCATAAAGAAACAAAAGAGTAGGGAGACATGTAACAGGAGCAGTAGCCATGAAAGTGAAAAACACACCCACAAGCGGGACAAATAGCAACGTTTAACCAATAAAAAGAAATAAATTTAGAAAGGCACATGAAGGACTAAATGAAAAGTGATGGGCTTGATGAAAGCCCATAGAGTAGATACAGCATATCTCGAAGAGACAGCGTATGCTCTGCCTAGGCGAGGCCTAAACAGGGCTTGGAGCCCACCAGTTACTTACCATTTGTTGGCTTGCATGGCACTCTTCGTTGCAGCCTCGTAATTTGTCCTTGCAGGCCTAACAATATTTCCATTTCTCTATGTGGAGCAGGGACCAAGCACTGATTGATTCAACTTAATCAGTGCCAGTCCACTGCTCCCAATGTGAGTGAGGAACTATTTGGCTCTGTTTAATTTTTAGTGCCTGTCAAACAGAAGGCGTATGACTGACAAAAATGTGCCCAGCAGGAGAAACAAAACTGCAAAGATTTATTTTCTATAGTTAACTTTCTTTTATTTTGCCAAGTCTTCTTTTCTCACTTTGCACCCATGTTTTCTTTTGTTATTTTTCGTGGGCGCTGTACTCAAAAGATGAGGATTATCTTATTGCAAAGTGACATTATTTCTTTCTTATGTGTAATTTCTGAAATGATGCTCGAACACATACCTGCAGAACACCCAATCCACCCCGCACCAATCTGCCCCACTCAATCCACTCCACCCCAGATCAACACAATCCACCCCACTCCAATCCTCCTAACTATCCCCATTCCAAACTGCTCGGCTCAAATTTTCACTACTCCAATTTTCCACACTCCAATCCAAAACAGTTTGCCCCACTCCAATATGCCTCACTCCAATCCAAAACAATCTGCCCCACTCAATCCAAAACAATCTGCCCCACTCAATCCAAAACAATCTGCCCCACTCCAATCCAAAACAATGTGCACCACTTCAATCTGCCCCACTCCAATCCAAAACAGCCTGCCCCACTCCAATCTGCCCCAATCAATCGAAAACAATCTGCCCCACTCAATCCAAAACAATCTGCCCCACTGCAATAAAAAACAATCTGCCCCACTCCAATCGAACACAATCTGCCCCACTCCAATCTGCCTCACCCCAGTCCAAAAACATCTGCCCACTGCAATCCCCCACTCTAATCCGCCCCAGTCCAATCCAAAACAATCTGCCCCACTCCAATCCATCCAACTCCAATCTGCCCTACGCCAATCCAAAACAATCGACCCCACTCCAAACCACCACACTCCGATCTAAAACTGTCTGCCCCACTCTAATCCGCCCCACTCTAACCTGCCACACTACAATCCAAAGCAATCTGCCCACTCCAATCTGCCCTACTCGAATACCAAACAATCAACCCCACTCAAATTCATACCACTCCAATCCAAAAAATCTGCCCCACTCCAATCCAAAACAATCTGCTCCACTCCAGTCCGCCCAACTACACCCCACTCCAGTCCATATTACTCCAATTTGCCCCACTCCATTCCAGTCCACCTCACCCCACTCCACTCATTCCATCCTAATTCACCCCACTCCAATCTACCACAATCCACCCCACTCTAATCCAATCCACCCTACATAAATCCAATTCACTCCAATCCAGCCCAATTCAATCTACCCCACCCCACACCAATCCAGTCCACCTCACCTCAATCCAATCCAATCCACCCCACTCCCTCCCCAATCCACCCCACTCCCAACCAAACCCACCCCACATCAATCTACCCCACCCAATCTACTCCACCTCAGATCAATACAATCCACCCACTCCAATCCAATCCAAACCACTCACCCCAATCCAATCTACTACAATCCACAACACTACAACCCTTCAAGTGACCCCACTCCAATCTGCCCTACTACAATTTGCCCAACTCCAATACAAAACAATCTGCCCCACTTCAATCCAAAACAATCTGCCCAATCCAATCTAAAACAATGTATCCCACTTCAATCTGCCCTACTCCAATCTGCCCTACTACAATTTGCCCCACTCCAATCAAAAACAATCCGCCCCTCTCAATCCAAAACAATCTGCCCCACTCCAATCCAAAACAATCATCACCACTCAATCCAAAACAATCTGCCCCACTCAATCCAAAAATATCTGCCTCACTCCAATCCAAAACAATTTGCCCACTCCAATCTGCCTCACTTCAACAATCTGCCCAGTCCAACAATCTGCCCCACTCCAATCCAAAACAATACGCCCCACTCCAATCCAAAGCAATCTGCCCCACTCCAATCAAAAACAATCTGCCCCACTCCAATCAAAAACAATCTGCCCCAGCTCAATTTGCCTCACTCCAGTCCAAAACAGTCGGCCCCCCTCAGTTCAAAACAATCTGACCCACTCCAATCCAAAACAATCTGCCCCGCTCCAATCTAAAACAAAATGCCCCACTCCAATCTGCTCCACTTCAATTCAAAACATTCCGCCCCCCTCAGTTCAAAACAATCTGACCCACTCCAATCCAAAACAATCTGCCCCACTCCAATCCAAAACAATCGGCCCCACTCTACTCTGCCCCACACCCATCTTCCCACTACAATCCAAAACAATCTGCTCACTCCAGTACCTCCTCTAATCTGCCCCACTCCAATCTAAATCAATCTGCCCCACTCCAATCCATCCAACTCCAAACTGCCCTACTCCAATCCAAAACAATCTGCCCCACTTCAATCTGCCCCATTCTAATCCAAATACACTCCATTCTAAACCAGTCTGCCCCACTCTAATCCGCCCCACTCTAACCTGCCCCATTACAATTCATACAATCTACCCACCCCAGTCTGCCCCGCTCCAATCCAAAACCTGCAGAGACAGAATATCAAATCAAAAATATAGAATCACACAAATATCGAGGTAAAAATATTGTGTGTCAGGAATATCGACAGACAAATTCTGGTGGTCAAGAATAACGATTTTAGGTAAGTAATATTGATGTTTAAAATATTGAAGAGTTTAATATCATTTGCAAAAATTAAGTGGTCTATTAGGATGTCGGGCCATGCCTGCAGTGGCGGAAAATGCCTTTTTCCGCACGCCAGCAGCTGGCCTCACACCTGCCATATTAGTATGGCCAAACACAGCCAATTTCCCATCCGCCGCGGTGCGACGCGCATCGCCATCAAAGTGCACCCGCCACCGCGGCGGTGGGACACAATGGAGACTCACCGCCGTGCAGAAGGACGTCCCGTCCACTGTACAAATCAGGATGCCACAAAAAGCCAGTCGCACCGCAGGGGAGAAACCACCCAACTAGAGACGGAAGAAGCTCGACAGCGGAGCGCGAAACCTGATTCCCGGTCCAGACCGCAATGGATCCAGCTCTTCACGTCTTTGCGGTGCTGTACCTGATACATCTCTAGCAACTCATGGACCGTCGCGGACGCCGCCGCAGGTACGCAACAACACAATCCCGCACACAACCACAACACACAACTCATGGGCTGATACAGGGTCCCTGGCCACACCAGACACCCTGGTGGGGACAGGAACACACCCACAAGTGTACCCACACAGTTCCTATCTGCCACCAAGTCACACCTCCGCAGCCAGGTCACACATCACCGCGATCTCCAAGTAGTATCCCGGTCATGTCACCGCAGCGGTCAAGACAAGGGAAAACATGCGCACAATGCAGAAGGCAGGGCCAGCGCCAGGCATGGGCAGGGCATAAAGTACTCAGGGCCACACCTCCACACTCCACACACTGGCCCCTCCGTGAATGGACATGCCATGTGCACCCCTCTGTGCACCCCCATACCCGACACCAAGCTAGGTGAATCCACACCCTGCACCACACAACAAACAACAAGGGAGACAGCCACAGCAGGAGTGGTTGCAGAGGAACACACAGCACAGAAGCACAGGCCCAGGGCAACCCACACACCACAACATCACCACTTTTATGGCAAAAAAGCTGAGTAAAAGCACAAAATGAACACACACACATTCAATCAACAAACATCCTACTGGACACACAGCCTGCCAAGTCACACAGACATACCCCACACTGACACACAGCCACATACATTCACCACATGCCACAAGCAATGGAGCACAACATATAGGAAAGCCAAAGTGAGGTGCACACAAATGGGAGGCCAAGGAGACAACCAACAAGCATGTGTACATCACATGCAAGACAAGGAACAGAGAACAACACCCTCACCCCATCAAAGCACACATGGCTGGCACAGGGAGGGAACTCAAACCACAGTCACCTCAGTGCAACAACTCAGGGAGACAGCAAGGCAACCCATGTATAGGCACAGGGATGAAAGGAAGGCCCTGAAGTCAAACTGTGAACAGCCACACATATGTACACAACAACTTCACAGGAGTATGCCAGCAGCACAACACACAGGGCACATTGACACACTCCATGACTGTCAAACACAAGTAGGATTCTCCATACATACCCCCCTCACACCTGAAGCACACAACCCCAGTGTCAGACACACAGAAGGGTGTCAATAATGTCCAGTCAATACACAGACAAACAATCACACTCCCTGGGGGTATCCACAAACATCACACACACACACACAGGGATGCCAGAACCAATGTCTGCACCAAAACAACAGCCAAACACATAACTCAACCGAAACACACACAGAACCACAACAAGACCACACATGACCTGTGCAGCCAAACTGTGGGAAGGCAATGGGAGCACAGACACAACAGGAGTGCACAACCTCATCAGTCAGGAACAATGCACAGACAACATACCACAACACACACAAGAAGTGCACCATCACAGAACAACACAGCCACATCAAACACACAACAGATGCACATGACAATAAATCACATAGCAAACACAGCAGGACATCAGGGGATGAACAACAGGCCAGGACAAAGCAACATACACACACAGCACTGCATGCACAACAAGCAGTGTGTGCACACAAAACATAACAGTCCCACACAGCCATGAGTGACACACCATGAACACCCACAACAACATTCAAAACAGCACACTGACAACATCACACACAGGAAGTCAAGCAGTACCCCAGAATGCACACGTACACCCAACACAACACCCAAAGATGCACAAGTCTGGGACACAAAAGTGGAAACAACTTGACCAGAGGACTGGCCAGCACAGACAGTTGAACTGCACATGAGCAACGATGACTGCTGAACAGGACAAGTACAACACAGATAAATAATTGGGGAAATGTCATGAGTGGCACAGTGCTCCTGGTCAAAGTCACAAATTAAATGATGGGGAGGCACACACAGGCAACACAAGGGGACAGCTGACATCAAAGTGAAGTGGTGTGCACTTCAGAAGTATACATGGCAGGAGTGTACCATACACAAATAGAGGGAGTGCTGACTCACAATGTCAAGGCATCTGAAGCACAGAGAGGGGATGGAATGACACTGCACACAACATGCCACACTGCAGGCAATAAAGCACCATGTGACAGCAATGCATGAGAACATCACACCCTAAATGTCAGTGTGGTTGAGCAGGTATGCACAATGAGTACAAACAGTATCAAGACACACAGCTGTTCAACAAAACAAAACCCTGACTTGCCAGTCACACACACTGCATACTCACAATTGGTTAAAGCAACAAGTAGGAGGCAGCCAGAACTGCAAGGACACACCAACACATTCACAGTGCACAACATACAACTCACACATGTGCACACAATCACAGGCCTGAACAATCCAAACAACAGGCAACGAACTCCTGGGTGACGCTTGTGTGTAGTTGATATTGCATGGGCACACACACATCAACACCCACAACAAACTCACCCCTTCACACTGCTCACTTCTTCACACCCAAGTGCACACATTGAAAGTAACCCATGTGACTAGGATGACTGCTCATCACAACATGACCATACACCTACACTGCTGGGCACACAGAAAGTAAGAACACACATACATGATGACCCTGGCCAGCCTGCCTGCAATCCTGTGGAAAGAATTCCACACTATGCTGGCAGTGCCCCCAAACCTGACATGTGTACAAGATATCAAACATGAACAAAGAATGAAAATGACAACGTACCATCTAAAAACAACATCATTGCACCCACAAGTATCACAGTCAGGAAGAACTGAAGTCCCTGTCACCCCAGTACAAAATTGAACAAGTCAGACAAGCCATTGGTAATGTTGAAGTGGCACACACGGCATGTGGCACAGTAAACCATATACACACAGAAAAAACTTTATTCAGGAAGGACACTGACAAAACAGACAACAGGAGCAACTGTCTTTATTCACAAATTGCACAGATAGGCACCAATATTAGACAAGAGCAAGGCACAAAATGCAGAGCCTGTACCTGAGAAGCTGCACAGGCAGGGGATACACAGCAGTGAACGACAAGGCCAGTGGGCAGTATAAAGTGCAGAGTGAGTCCATGAGAAGCTGCACAGTGATTAGTTCAACACAGCAAGAAGCAACAAGGCCAGTGGCCAGTTCAAAGTGCAGAGTATGTCCATGAGAAGCTGCACAGGCAGGGGGCAAACAGCAAGGCCAGTGGCCAGTCCAAGGTGCAGCTGAGGTACATAAGAAGCTGCACAGGGAATAGTCCAACACAGCAGTGAACGACAAGGTCAGTAGGCAGGACAAAGTGCAGAGTGAGTCCATGAGAAGCTGCACAGGGAATAGTTTAACACAGCAAGGAGCAACGAGGCCAGTGGTCAAAACAAAGTGCAGAGTGAGTCCATGAGAAGCTGCACAGGGAATGTGTGTGACTGTTCCCTGCCATGGTCAGCAACACAGTCAGGGGTGTCACGATGGGCAGCACAGGCCCCGCTGTGGGAGAGACAGGTGTGTGAGGATGACCAACATTCAGACTTGGCTGTCAGTAGGACTGGGAGCTGGCTGTGTGTCGGGCACAGTTGGAGCACTTGACTGGGGAGTGAGAGGCCCAGCTGAGGTAGAGCTATCTGCTGCTTGGACCAGGCACGTGGAGGAGGAGTCATGCTGACGTGAGACACAGTTGGGTGGGAGATTGTGGAGGGGTGCCTTTCCACTTCTTGGGGATTCTAAATGGCTTGCCTGACTTTGGATCAATGGGAAGTGGTGTGGACACAACAGGCACACGCAACACCAAGGCTGCATCAGGTGCAGACGGTGGCCCTCCCTCTGGGGACGTGCTGGATCCAGTGGGACACTTCGCCTAGCCTTGGCTCTGCCCCTCCATGCCCTCCTTTCCCTGCTTCACTGGGCTTTGAATGGAAGTCGAGGTAGTGGGTGAATCTGCCTTGGAGCCCTTCTTATGTGTAGCCTTGGCAGGCACCACCTTCTCAGTGGGCACAGAGACTGTCTGCTTGTCTTTGCGAGACGCTTTTGGGACAGGAGAGTCCTTGGCTGGGGATGCCTCTGAGGCATGTGACCCTGAGGTCTGCTTCTTCGCCTTTTGGGCCTTGGTGCCGCCTGATGGGGTTTTCTCTTTGTGCTCTGGGGTGGCTTTGATTTTCTGTGGGGATGGTGTCTGAGGCCTGGACCGCTTGGGCTGCTGCTGCTGTGTGCTACGTGTGCTGTATCGTGACAGGTCACTATCGTCAGACATGGCCACTGGCATGGGGGTGGACTAAGGGACTGGAGCTGGACTACGAGATTGTGTCAGTTGAAGGGCTGCCATCACTGCGGAGGACATTGACTGGACAGTCCGGAGCAGCCCACCCACGTCTGAATGTATGTCCTCCATGAGAGCAACCACCTGTGCCAATTCTTTGTCGTGGTCTATGAATGCATTGAGGAGAGCTGTTTGGCCTACACTCAGCTGGTGCAAAAGGTCCACAGACTCTGCACTGATGGCAGCAAGGGTGACAGGGGCAGCGGTGCCTGGGGTGAAGGACACTCTTCCCCTCTTACTGGTGCGAACACGGGCAGCACCAGAGGAAATAGCTGGGGGGGTGGGCACAGTTCGCTGTGTGGTGGAAGATGTTGCAGAGTCCCTGTTCCCTGTGCCCACCAACATGGATGCGTCACCACTGGCATCAGATGAGGTAGAACTCTGCATCTCGAGCTGTGATTCCTCCAGCAGACTCCGGTCCCCCTCCGAGGCGCTGGTCACATCTGTGTCACTGGGCTCCTGTGCAGCTGTTGTGCTTGTTTCCCCACCACTGGTGTCCATCCCCTGTCCCTCCGTGACCACGGGAGATGCTGCATGAGAGGTCAGTTCAGTGGCAGCAACAGAACAAACATATGCAAGCAAAGCAACACTGAGGATGACTAAATCTACATGTTGCACGCCAATCTGTGCAATAACATTGTGCAAACACACTTTTGTCACTCAAACAGTGCGTGTAAACAAGAAAACCAGGCATAAGTGAGCAATGTGATGACCACACAGCACAACATCCTGCATGTGGCTCCGTTCAAACAGTAACACAAATACCCCAGACATGAAGCCCACCGCCCAGAATGCTATTGAAATGCCCAGTACTCAAATTCCCTTTGGTAGTACAGGTAGGACATATGCATGACAGCTGCACCCAGCAAAGAGGCCACTCACAAGCCACTGCATCACACTACCAACATTACATAGCCCAGCGCTGGCACAGGCTTGGTATACATGCAGCCAAACACAGCCAAAGTCACCCTTGCCAGAATACTCACCCCCACTTTGCTGCTGATGCTCCTTCAATCGTGCATCCAGCTCAGGGTGTGTCACGGCCAAGATGCGGCATATCAGTGGTGTCATGCTGCGCCGTGCCAACCTGCCACTGCGAGGGAGCAGCCCCAGTGTCATCTCCGCAACGTTCTTTGCCAGCCATGAAATGTCGTCCCACCTCTTGTTGCAGTGGTTGCGCTGGCGGTTTGACACACCCAGGGCCCGCACCTTGGTCGCAATGGCCCTCCACACGGCCTTACGCTGGTGTACTTTGAGCTGCAGGCATGGGAGACAAGAGTGGGAAAACATCAGTGACACAGTGTTATGTAACAAAATCCCTCAGAACAGTAGCATTATATTGACTCATTCCAACTCCACAGATATGTCTTGCAGAGACAGGAATGCCTCTCACAGGGTACATCTGCATGTGAGAAGCACATGTAAATGCATGCAGGTGTGAGGGGGACACAGTACCTGCACATCTCACATACACGCAGGATGCTAGCACAGAAAGCCATGTGTAGTCTGCCCAATCTACTGTCCATTTCCTGGTAGAGCAAGACATACGTCACATGTCAACATGTGTTTAGGGGGAGACTTACTGTGTCCAACACTGCTCAGGCCTCAACGACCTTGCCCTGTGAATAGCTCACTGTGTCATGGATGTCACATTGAGGGACATGATCTCACAAACCCACACCCTTCTCACAGGGCCAGTCGTGTGCAATCTAAAGGGCTGATATGGCTCATTGATGGAGAGTCCTGCAAAAAACACACATGTAACACTCTGTACATTCAGTGATGGGTCCTTGTCAGATTGGGCGGTGACTGTGCAGGCCAGGTTGCCTCACACTGAGATGGACAACAGGGACCCACAGGGCCATTCACACAAGCAATCACTGTCCTGACTCCTGCATTATCAACTTGCTGCATCACTGTATGGCTGACAAGACAAGACATGTCCCTCCATTCTTGATGTGCAGACAGGGAAACGTGTGAAATAGGCTAGACACCCCTTACCCATTGAGACAGCATGTTAGGCAGTGCATGACCCAACCCCACACTCTCAGGCGCATACTGCATCAGACCGACTACGTGTGCCCCCCTGCACTTTCACCCCCCACTGTTGAAGACTTACCAAGACATTTGGGGCACCATATAGCCTTGGGTACTGTGTGAGCACCTCGTCCACCAGGACCTCCAGCTCCTCGCTTGTGAAGGGACTGGCACAGATCTTCTCAGTCCTTGCCATCACAGTGGACATGAGACAGCAGTGGCGGCAGTGGGTGGTGAGAAGTCTCAGGAAGCAGTCCCTGGAGGCAGCAGCAGGTGAGGGGTCTCAGGCAGCAGTCCCTGGAGTCAGCAGCAGGTGAGGGGTCTCAGGCAGCAGTCCCTGGAGTCAGCAGCAGGTGAGGGGTGTCAGGCAGCAGGGGCCAGGAGGTAGCTACCGCGAGTTGGGTGCCATACAGTGACATGGGTGACCGGGATTTGGGTGGCGGAGCATGCCAACCGCCATTTGGCAATACATATATATCAATGACTACCACCATTGTGTACCTGGCATTGGCGGTGAAACACCGGAGGGGCCAGGTGGTAGTTACCGCAAGTTGGGTACCATACAGTGACATGGGTGACCGGGATTTGGGTGGTTGCGCATGCCAACCTCCATTTGGCAATACATATATATCAATGACTACCATGATTGTGAACCTGGCATTCGCGGTGAAACACTGCAGGGGCTAGGCGGTAGCTACCACGAATTGGGTGCCATACAGTGACATGGGTGACCGGGATTTGGGTGGCGGGTGACTGTGACAGCACCAATGGACACATCATGCTGTGTTAATGGGCATCTGTCAGTCATCCACAGTGCACAGTGTCCCCATGGTGGATGGCATGTCACAGTGCACACAATGCCAATGTGCCATGTACCCAACTGCTGAGCACCAAGGAAACACAAAAAACTTCCTTCACATATATACTTCAATTAGTGGCAATATGTCCATAAGATAAGGTACAGACCAAGAGTGTTATAAGAAATTAATCAATTTATTGTATCAATGTATCAAAATATATAATTTTCATATTGTTTATATATCCATTTTAAAAAAAAAAATATACAGTGCAAAGACAATAACAATGATAAAAAGGAACACATCCTGACCAAGCACAAAACGTAATAACAGAGTCAATGAGTGAGAAAGCATGGAAAAACCCAAATCAGATTTAAAAACAACAAGAACAATTTTACAAGACAATGGATGACAAAACTCAATACAACATGTAAATACAATTAAATAATAAACAGAGAAAAAAGCGCCGACGCGCGTTTCGCAGATCCCATGAAACTCAAAATGCTCCTTCTTCAGGGCCCATTATGTGAGTCTTTTTGGAAACAGGTCATGAATTCAGTTCCAATATCATTTAGTACCGGGCTTCACTCAACATTAACAACTGTTGGTTTTCCAAAGGGTCCAATGATTGAATAAGTACCCTGGGCAGACATAGCCAAATGGTAACTTCTATGGATAAATCACAGATAGCTGAGAGTAGCCCACTGGGAGAAAGATAATCAAATGGTATCGCGGGGGTAAGTCCAAATGGTTTAAAGGATACTTAAGAAAGACCAAATCTGATAAATGTTGGTAATAACCAAGGGTAAGGTACAACGTTAGATGGCACAACTGTGAGGGCTTAAACCGTAATTTTAAAGCCAATATACGGGGCTAGAGGTCATCACTACTTAAAACTCAATCTGTATGGTTCCAATTATTTGCCATCTTCCGACGATCAAAGATACAGATTCTACCAGCGTCAATACCCGCTAAGGTAGAACCCCACAGCTGAGCACACACGCCATGTTTGTGTATGTGATTTCTTAGATTGGCATGTACTCCCTCACATGTCATTTGTGATATTGATGTGCCTGTACACAGGACAGTGTTGATATGGACTCCCCAATGTGTACACATGTCAAGGTGTAAAAGTGCAGGGAATATCACTGTGATGTACTACAATTTGAAGAGTGTCCATATGTGCCTGTTCGCTTATGTTTGACCATGCATACACTCATCATGTATGCTCAGCCTGTGGTCATTGTGTTGTTGATGTGTGCCAGGTTCAACTAACGCCTGAAGGTGTGTCAGGTGCAGCAGCTAGGTGTGAGACAGTGGTGTTGCATTTTTACACCATTGCTGGATGATATACTCCCAGGCGTGCCTATGGTGAGCATGGCCATTGCATATGTGCATATGGATATGTGCATTCTCATATGGCGAGTATGATTTGGATGTACTTGCTGGGTGTCAGTTGACAGGTGTACGATCAGTGTAGCTGAAGGAGTCTCTACATGTCAGCTGGTCTGTAACACAATTTAGATGACAGTCACTGTTGGAGTCGTGTCCGCCAAAACGTGAGATGCTGTGCCCATCTCATGATGTATTGCATTGACATGTGTCCACTTTTATCTCAACTAGGAGGAGACCAAATCTGCATTGTCCCTTTACGGTGCTGGCAGACATGGAGAATGAGGAGATCATCCGGAAATTCCGTCTGGATAGAGTCACCCTACGGACCCTTTGTGCTCATTTGGAGCCCCACCTGCAGCCTCGCCGAACATATCCAGCAGCTTTCATCCCCACGTCTAAGGTGACGGTGACCCTGCATTTTTTTGCCACTGGATCGTTCCAGCACACGTTGTCCAGTGCAGGTGGGATGTCGCAACCCATGTTCAGCATGGTGCTACGGGATGTCCTGTCCGCCATGATCAGATACAAGGACACATATATCCATTTCCCCAGGGGGCAGGAATTGGCTGCTGTGAAGGGAGATTTTTATCCCCTTGGACACATCCCCCATGTGGTTAGTGCCATTGATTGCACCCATGTTGGCTTGTACCACCACAGGCACGTGAGCACATCTACCGGAATCGGAAACATTTCCACTCCATAAATGTGCAGGTGGTGTGCCAGGCAGACATGATCATCTCGCACGTGTGTGCCAAATTTCCAGGCTCGGCCCATGACTCCTACATCCTGTGGAACAGCATTGTACCACAGCTGATGGCTAATCTGCTTCCCGAGCGTGCATGGATTGTGTGTGAGTATGCCTAGTCAAATAGCATGCTGTGGGTGTGACATGCTGTCCTCTGACCCAGCCACAGTGCAATGTGTATCTGTGTTTGTCACACATAGGAGACTCTGCACATTCCAACCGTCCTTGGTTGCTGAGCCGACTGCGGAATCCCAGGACACCAGCTGATGTCCGCTACAATGATGCCCATGGGAGGACACGTTGTGTGGTGGAGCGCACCTTTGGTCTGCTGAAGTCACGTTTCCGCTGCCTGGTCAAGACCGGAGGTGCGCTGATGTACTCGCCCGGGAAGGTGTGTCAGATTGTAGTGGCATGCTGCATGCTCCACAACCTAGCCATTCGCAAGGAGATCCCCCTGCTCCTGGATGCTGATGAGCAGCAAAGGCCCCCGCTTGCAAACCAATCCGTGTCCAGTGATGAGGACAGTGGAGAGGAGGAAGGTGTTGACCTGCGTCAACAGCTCATCACCTGCTACTTCACTTGAAGGTGAGTGACAATGTACAACTGATCCATTGTCTGATGATGTTGCTGTTGTTGTGAAGGTGTATGTGGGCTTTGTGACTGCAGCCGGTTGTTGACTCAGTGGTGGCTGACAATGTTTCTGGAACAGGGCAGTTTTGTACTTCGACAGGATGTGTATGTTGGCACTTGTTGCCCATTGTGATGTGTGCATGTTGGATTATCTTGATGGTAGGTGTTATGTGATGTCTATGATGCCACAACAAGACTAGTGAATGTTGTTCTGTTGTGTTTTCCTAGGTGCCTTCAACCTCTCCTTGCCTACATACATTACATGCTCCTGGTACATTGTAATCATGTTGAAGACAGTACATCCTGCAATAAAGACGGAGCAGACACAACAACATATGGGTAAGGATTTTTTATTTACAATGGTAACACGTGAGGGGGTGAACATTTACATTGAGGTGATTAGTGGAGCAGTGAGTTGTCAATTATGGTAGATGAGATAATCGAGTTGCCACCACATTGATGTGGTGACCCAGTCCAACAGACAGATGCCATTCACAAGGCAGTGTGGGGAAGGACAGTCCAAAAAGTCAATGCAGTGGTGAAGAGGGTTGCCATCAGGGCTGGCTCTGTGGCTGGCATTTGGCAGGTGCTTTGCCTTCAGATACTACCAGTGTTTTCTTAGGACGGCCCCTTCGTCGCTTGGCAGGGGGGGGCCTCTGCTGTAGGGCCAGTGGGGTCTGAGGACTCACCCGTCTTTGTGGGCGCAGGGGAGGATGGTGAACTGTCATCCTGCGGCCCACCAGAGGGAGGTGGAGGTGTTGGTTGCGGCGATGGCCTGTCCCTCAGTACCGCCACTTGCTGGCCCAAGAGGTCCACAATTTGTCCCATGCAGGTGTCAATGGACCTCATCAGCAGGATGAGCTCGCGGAACACTTCGTCCGACCGGCCAGTTTGTCCCTGGGCCAGTTCATATGCCCCAAGGACTCTGTTGATGTGGTTCAGGGATTGGGTCCCAGCCTGTGAGTGACCCTGCCCCTCCCACCTTCCGTGCTGCTATGGACCTGTTGCCTCACCACTGTAGGCACCCGCATCCTCTCCCTGCCCTACTCAGTCCGTGGTGTGGGGTGGTCATCCTCTGGGACAGGGAGAGTGTTGCAGGCAGCACTGGTGGTGGTGGTGGTGGTGGTGGCAGAGGACGCACAGGCCGTAACAGCAGGGGTCTGCAGAGACGTTGTTATTGCAGCAGATGTGGTGGAGGGGATGATGTGGTCCTGAGACCTGTTGCGCCCTGGCACACCAGATGGGCCGGCTTCGAGCTCATCGTCCAGAGAATCCTGGGAGTCAACATCCGAGAGTCCATGTACCGGGGGGTGGGAGACTGGCTGTGCAGGTTGCTGGTGTTGTCCTCTGCAGTGAGTTCTTGGTCACCTGTGGGTCAGATGGGAGATGGTCATTGTAGTGCACCCCGAAAGCTTTGTGTTAGCTGTATGTCATTCACTGTGCACCACACAGTTGACTAATCATCACATTTTGTTGTATGTGCACTACTGTGCCTCCTGACATGGTGCTGTGGTACATGCATTACTTGTCCATGGTGTGAGTTGTCAATACCTACCATGCACAACGTGCATGATTTCTGAGTACAGGGACATGTTGCCATCTAGGGACTAGCGCAAGAATTTTTTTTCGGTGAGGACTCTTTTTCGCTTACTCTGCCCTGTCAGATGTTACATCTGGCCATGAACAGGCCATTGTCAGCTCCTGCATACGTTTGCCTTGTCATGTGCATATCTGGATTTGTACCACCAACAATTCTTTCTTGTTTCTCGTTTGGCCCTTGCTGCTCTGGCCCCATGGCACTTACACATGGAATTCAGTGCTGTGCATGATGGTGTGTCACACTTTGGTTGCTGTGACAGTCTCATTTGCTTAGATTTGTGCACACTGAGTGGCAATAGGATCTGTGTGTGTGTGTGTGCAATGAGAGGGCTGGTGTTGTCATGTGGCACCATGCTTTTAGTGGATAATGGCTGTGTGCGCAAATTGGCTACTTACCTGTTCTGTTTTCCCATTTGGCTTTGACTTGACACATCTGTGTGTGTTTGTGGTGGAGGCTTGCATCCTGCTCAGGGGTGTGACTAGCAAGCATGATATGTCTACCTACCTGTTAGTTTGTTTGTGGTGATACAATGGCTGACACATGCATCTGAGTGGGAGGGGAGGCTCCATCATGATGGTTGTGGGGACGAGTTGGCCTGGGGTGAGTTGTTCAGGAATCCCACCTCCCAGGGAACATGTCTGCCTACCTGTTAGCTTGTTTGTAGTGAGCCAATGGCTTGGAACTGCTTCTGGGTGTGGAATGCTCCATCCTGCTTGTGTTGGGACAGGGCTGCCTGGTGGGGGTTGTATTGCAAGCCCACCCCGACCTCCCTGTGAGGATGGCTACCTACCTATTAGATGACGGTCAACAATGCAATGTGTGCAACATGCTTTTGGGTGGGGGTGGTGCTCCATCCTGCTCAGGGGTGGGACAGGGTGCATGGTGGAGTTGTAGTGCAGGCCTCTCACAACCACACAGCCTCCATGGCAAGATGGCTACCTACCTGTTAGTTTGTTTGTAGTGGGACCATGGTGTCCAAAAGCTTCTGGGTGGTGTGGAGTGCTCCATCCTGCTCAGGGGTGGGACAGCGGGCAAGGTGGGAGTTGTTGTGCAGGCCTCCCACCCCCACAGAGCCTCCAAGGCAAGATGGCTACCTACATGTTAGTTTGTTTGTAGTGCGACAATGGCTTCCATATGCTTCTGGGTGGTGTGGAGTGCTCCATCCTGCTTAGGGGTGGGACAGGGGGCATGGTGGGAGTTGTTGTGCTGGCTACCTGTGCACATGCCCCCATGGTGATTTTGCTAGCTACGTTTGGGGTGGATGTGAGTGAGTGAATGTTGGATCTGTGAGACATGTGTTGGGGAGTGTGTGGTGCATATGAATGTACTTGTGCCTAGGAGGTGTAGCTTTGTAGTTGTGCAAGACAGTACATAGTAGTGTGGTGGTATTCATTTGTTTGTACTTACCAGCCTCCACACCCCCGGCTACTCCTGTGAGACTCTCTGGATGCAGTATGGCGAGCACCTTCTCCTCCCATGCAGTGAATGGTTTTGGTGGGATGGGAGGGCCACCGCCAGTCCTCTCAGCCAGCTCACAGTTCTTGCTCCTCTTCTGTTTGACAACCCTCTTCAGGTCATGCCACCGCTTCATGATTTAATTTTTTGAGCACGGGGTGGTCCCTACTGCATTGACCTTATCGACTATCCTTGCCCACATTTGAGCTCTTGTGGCTAATGGTGTCTGTTGGACCAGGTTACCAAACAGTTGTGGTTCCACTCTGACTATCTCACCTACCATTACCTTCAACTCAGTCCCTGTGAATTTTGGCATTTTATGTGTTGTCATGGTGTGTGATGTGCAAAGGGGTTGTGGGTGCAGGGGTGTGAGTGGTGGAGGGGGTGATGTGTATGGTGTGTGATGTGCAGGGGGGTCAGAGGTGCAGGTTTGGAAGTGGTGGTGGTGTGTGTGGTGTGAGTAGTGCTGGTGTGTTGCTTTGCCTATCCTTTGTTGTCAGGGTTAGTGGCCTTAATTTTTGGAATGTTGCAAAGGATTGTGGTCAGGGAAGGGGCTGGTTTTATACTCAGCTATGTGGGTGTGTCTAAATGGGTTATTTCTGTCAGGTGTGTTGTGTGGGTTGTCCTGGGATTTGTATTTTTGTATTTACCATGTGGTTGTGTCATTGGGGTGTGTTCTGTGTTTTGGGGGAATGGCTAGTTTGCTGTGTGCACTTTGTGGTCTTGTTGTGGGTTTTTTCTTTAGTCCGTCATATTTGTCACGGAGCGTACGTAGCGGTGGTTGTGCTGCAGCTCTTTCGCCGGCTCTGCAATTCATCACTGTTTGTGACCACGGCGGGCGGAAACTGCGGAACGTACCGCGTGGGCATCGGGGTTATCCTAATTTTCCATGCGGTATCTCCACTGTCTTGGCGGCGGTTTGATTGCTTTCCGTCGCGAATGCGACCGCCGCGGACGGGTTTTGGCCATCTCCGTCCGCTATGGGTGGTTTTTCTTGGCCTCGTTCCACCGCGGTCTGTGTTTTTTGGCGGTTGATCCTAATTTGGATGCTGGATTTTCCACAGTGCCGGCAGGCGGTTGATTTCCGGATCCATGGCGGTCAGGGTGGTTTTCTGCCCGCCATCCTAATAGACCCCATAGTTGTTAAAAATATTGATTTTTTATCAATGTGATATATTTTAGTATATATTTTATATGTATGTGATGTATGTTTTTTAGTATAAGAATTGTTTGTGTTTTTATTATATGTGTTAAAATTTTAGTATTTATTAATTTTTTTAATTGAATTTTGCATTTTTAGTTCAGTAGCGGTTTGTGGGTTTTTAGGGAAATAGGGTGGGATGTAATTAAATTATATAAAATGTATTGAATATTTTTAATAGTTCATAAAACATTTATTTGAATTTTTTCATTTTTAGTTCCATAGCGGATTGTGGGTTTATAGGGGGATAGGGTGGGAAGTAATTTAATTATATTAGATTTATTGAATATTTTTTATTTACTAATATTTGTTTAATTGAGATGTTATAGTGTTAAATGTGTAAAGTAATTTATTATGAATTAATTTGTTGTTAATTAAATTTAATTAATTAATTGCCAATTAATTATGGTCATTGTGTAGTTCATTTTTGGTGCGTGTTGTGGTTTTTATAGGTGTAAATGGTGGGAAGTAATTTATTTTTAGTTGATGAATTAATAATTAGTAGTTAATTAATTTTAAATAATTAAATAGTAATTAATTATGGTACTTGTGGAATTCGTTTTAGGTGTGTGTTGTGGCGTTTATTGGTGTAAATGGTGGGAAGTAATTTTTTTTAATTGATGCAATAATAATTAGTTGTTAGTTAATTTAAATTAATTAATAAGAAATTAATGATGGTAATTGTGTGAATAATTGTAGGTGTGTGTTGTGGATATTATAGTGTTAAAGCATGTGTATTCAATGAATGTTTATTTATTTTATTAATAATATTTTTTAATTGATTATTAATTATGCTAATTATCGAAATAAATTGAAATAAAACTTTTGAAGTGTTTTTTTATTGGTGTTATAGGGCAGGAAATAAAATTAATTCATTTATGTTTTAAATAATTTGTTTGTTTGTTAATATTTGCTCCTTTCAAATCATTATTGTTTATAAATGTATTTATTAATTAGTTTTGTATAATCTTTGTAGCTTTTTGTTATGTGCAATTTATCTCATATTATGTCTTCTTTTTAAATGTTTAATATATTTAATTGTATATTTTTTTAATATTGTTTGTTTATTTTTTAAAAATCTTTCTATTGTTTAAATGTTATTAGTATTTTTTGTTTCTCTGCTATCCAACACTTTCCCTAATGTTGCACTCACTGCAGTAGAAATAGTAATTTTTACCCCTCCACTATTTAATACTTCCCTACTGTTGCAGTCATTCCAGTGGGAATAGTAACTTTTGCCCCTCCGCTATCCAGCACTTTCCCTACTGTTGCACTCACTGGAGTGGGAATAGTAATTTTTGCCCCTTCGCTATCCAACACTTTCCCTACTGTTGCACTCACTGGAGGGGGAATAATAATTTTTACCCATTAACTATCCAATTCTTTCCCTACTGTTGCACCCACTGGAGTGGGAATAGTAATTTTTACCCCTCCGCTCTCCAACACTTATCCTACTGTTGCACTCACTGGAGTTGGAAAAGTAAATTTAATTCCTCCGTTATCCAGCACTTACCCTACTTTTTCACTCACTGGAGTGGGAATAGTACTTTTTACCCCTCCACTATCCAA
Source organism: Triturus cristatus (assembly GCF_964204655.1). Lineage (NCBI taxonomy): Eukaryota > Metazoa > Chordata > Amphibia > Caudata > Salamandridae > Triturus > Triturus cristatus. The sequence continues at coordinate 504,257,198 of NC_140585.1, forward strand.
CACTTTCCCTACTGTTACACTCTTTGGAGTGGGAATAGTAATTTTTGCCCCTTCGCTATCCAAACTTTCCCTACTGTTGCACTCACTGGAGTGGGAATAGTAATTTTTACCCCTTTGCTGTCCCATACTTTCCCTTCTGTTGCATGCACTGGAGTGGGAATAGTAATTTTTACCCCCCCCCCCACTATCCAACACTTTCTCTACTGTTGCACTCACAGAAGTTGGAATTGTAAATGTAATTATTCTGATATCCAACATTTTCCTACTGTTGCATTTATTGTATTGTGAAATATAAGTTTACATTTTTTAAAATAATTTAATGATTTAATTTATTAGAGAATGTTTTTTATTTTAAATTATAGATATATATATATTTTGGTGCTGATTCCGATCCGGTAAAAACAATTTCCGTATGACTCATATCCATATTTTTTGTCCGACCCGTGAAGTACGATTCGTACGGGAAAAAGTACATACGGATCGACCCGATCCGTACGAATCGTAGCGGGAAAAGTTGTACGAGACGCACCCGGACACTTTTCCGTACGATTCGTAAAAATACAGTCCGAGCGTGCAAGTACGATCCGGACCGGCTATCCGATTTACGAATCGTACTGAAAGCATCCTGTACACGGGGAATAACTCTACCCGCTACGAAGCGAAGTTTGTACGACTCATAGCCCGGGAAAAGTTGTTCCCGGGGTATGAGTCGTACAGGCCCCCCCCCTGCGTATGTACACACCGTACCCCCCGCGTATGTACGCACCGTACCCCCGCATATGTACGCACCGTACCCCCCTGCGTATGCGCTGGGGGTACGGTGCGTACATACGCGGGGGGCCTGTACGACTCGTACCCCTGGGGATTCAGCTTTTACGGCTGTTATTGGCTCCCGTAAAAAAAGAGCCGTACGGAGTGCCGTAGGGACGAATCGTACTTGCTGGGCCATAAAACGCTGCTTACATACATATGGACGTCGCGTACAGGCTGTTCCAGATCAGATTTGTAGTTTTTTTTTACCCGTACGGTATTTTGTACGATTCGTACGGAAATAGGCTTTCTGTACGAATCGTACTTCCTAGGTTGTACGGACAGTTTACCGGGTACGAGTCGTACGGAGAAAACGCTCCGTACGACGATTAGTAGGGCCTTTTTACAGGATCGGAATCGGCCCCCTAATGTTTATATAATTTTAAAGTTAAAGCTTAAAAATTAAATAAAGATAATAGTTAAATATATGTATATGTATAGATTATTATGTTTGTGTGTTTATATTTTTTAATTACGTTTATTGGTTATATTTAGTTAAAATGTATATTAAATTAATTTTGCTAAAACTTTAATATTTGATATATTTTATTTTATATATATTTTTAAATCGATATTTTTGATTCAATATTTTTGTACTTACCTGTTTAAGTATAGGGAGTCAATATTTTTGCATTCTATATTTTTGCATCGATATTTTTAACATCGATATTATGTCAATGATCAAATCCAAAACAGTCAACCCCACTCCAATCCATCCCACTCCAATCTTCCCCACTGCAATCCAAAACAATATGCCCCATTCCAACCCAAAACAATTTGCCCCAATCCAGTCTGTCCCACTCCAGTCTGCCCCACTCCAGTCTGCCCCACTCCAGTCTGCCCCACTCCAGTCTGCCCCACTCCAGTCCAGTCCACCTCACCCTAATCCACCCATTCTATCCCAATAAGTCCTACTCCAATCACCCAAAATCCACCCCACTCCAATCTGACCCACCCTACATCAATCCACTTCACTACAATCCAGCCTAAACCAATCTACCCCATCCACTCCAATCCAGTCCACCTCACCCCAATCCAATCCAATCCAATCTGCCCTACTCCAATCCAATACAATCTACCCCACTCCAATCTGCCCCATTCCAATCCACTCCAATCTGCCCCACTCTGATCCAACACGATTTACCCACTCCAATCTGCTCCACTTCAACAATCTGCCCCAGTCCAATCCAAAACAATCTGCCCCACTTTAATCCAAAACAATTTTCCCCACTCCAATCCAACACAATCTGCCTCACTCCAGTCTGCCCCACTCTAATCCACCCCATTCCAATCTGCCTAACTCCAATACAAACAATCTGCCCACTCCAATCCACCCCACTCCTATCAAAAACAACCTGCCCCACTCCAATCAATCCTACTCCAATCTGCTTTACTCCAATCCAAAACAATCTGCCCCACTCCAATCCACCACACCCCAATCCAAAACAGTCTGCCCCTCTCTGATCTGCGCCACTCTAACCTGCCAAATTACAATCCAAAACAATCTGCCCACTCCAATCCTAAACAATCTGCTCCACTTCAGTCTGCATCAATCCAGTCCGCCCCACTCCAGCCAGTCCCACTCCAATCTGCCCCACTTCAGTCCACCCCACTCCAGTCCACCACACTTCACTGCATTCCAGTCAACCTCACCCCAATCCACCAATTCCATCCCAATTCACCCCACTCCAATCTACCACAATCCACCTCACCTCACCTCCCTCCAATCCAATCCACCCTACATCAATCCAATTCACTCCAACCCAGCCCAATCCAACATACCCCACTCCACACCAATCCAGTCCACCTCACCTCAATCCAATCCACCTCATTCCCTCCCCAATCCACCCCACTACAATGCAATTCACCTGCTTCATGCCACACTAATCTGCCCTACTCAATCCACTCCACCCCAGATCAATACAATCCACCCCAATCCAAACTACTCACCCCAATCCAATCTACTACAATCCACCACACTCTAATCCTTCAACCCATCCCACTCCAATCTGCCCCACTTCAATTCGCCCCACTCCAACCAAAAACAATCTGCCCCAGTCCAATACAAAATAATCTACCCACTCCAATCCACCCCACTCCAATCCGCCCCACTCCAGACCGCCCCACTCCAGACCTCCTACTACATTCCAGCCCACCTCACCCCAAGCCTTCCATTCCATCCCAAATAACCCCACTCCAAGCCCCCACAACGCACCCCACTCCAATCCAATCCACTCTACAGCAATCCAATTCACTCCAATCCAATCTACCCCACCCCACTCCAATCCAGTCCACCTCACCCCAATCCAATCCACACCACACCAATCGAAAACAATCTGTCCCACTCCAATCTGCCCCAATCCAATCCAAAACAATCTGCCACACTCTAATCCAATACAATCTGCCCCATTCCAATCCAAAGAAATCTGCCCACTCCAATCCCCAACTCTAATCTGTCCCACTCCAATCCTTTCAACTTCAATCTTCCCCACTCCAGTCCGCCCCACTTCACTCCATTCCAGTCCACCTCACCCCAATCCACCAATTTCATCCCAATACTCCCCACTCCAATCTACCACAATCCATCTCACCTCACTCCAATCCAATCCACCCTGCATCACTCCAATCCACTTCAATCAAGCCCAATTGAATGCACTCCACTCCACACCAATCCAGTCCACCTCACCCCAATCCAATCCACCTCACCCCCTCCCCGATCCACCCTACTACAATCGAATCCACCCGCCTCCCTCCACACTAATCTGCCCTACTCAATCCACTACACCCGATCAATACAATCCTCCCCACTCCAATCCAAACTACAATCCAATCCACTACAATCCACCACACTCTAATCCTTCAACCCACCCCACTCCAATCAGCCCGCTTCAATTCACCCCACTCCAACCCAAAACAATCTGCCCCACTCCAATCCAAATAATCTGCCCCACTCCAATCCAAATAATCTGCCCACTCCAATCTGCCCTCTCCAATAAACCCCACTCCAATCTGCCCCGATCCACTCCACCCCACTCCATTCCAGTCCACCTCACCCCAAGCCACCCATTTCATCCCAATTCACCCCACTCCAAGCCACCACAATCCACCCCACTCCAATTCAATCCAGTCCACTTCACCCCAATCCAATTCAATCCACGCCACACCAATCCAAAACAATCTGTCCCACTCCAATCTGCCACACTCCAATCCAAAACAATTTGCCCCATTCAATCCAAAACAATCTGCCCCACTCTAATCCAAAACAATCTGCCTCACTCCAATCAAATACAATCCGCCCAACTCCAATGACCCCCATTCCAATCCAAACAATCTGCCCCACTCCAATCCAAAACAATCTGCCCACTCCAATCCCCAAATCTAATCTGCCTCCACTCCAATTCTTCCAACTTCAATCTGCCCTACTCCAATCCAAAACAATCTGCCTCACTTCAATCTGCCCCACTCTAATTTACCACACTCCAATCCAAAACAGTCTGCCTCACTCTCACTCTAATCTGCCCCACTCCAATCCAAAACTACCTGCCCAATCCAATCTGTCCGCTCCAATCCAAACCAATCACCCTTACTTCAATCCATCCCACTCCAATTCAAAACAATCTGCCCAACTCCAGTCGGCCTTACTCCAGTCTGCCCTACTCCAATCTGCCCCCACTCCAATCTGCCCCCACTCCATTCCAGTCCACCTAACCCCAAGCCACCCATTCCATCCCGATTCACCCCACTCCAAGCCACTACAATCCACCCCACTCCACTCCAATCCACCCTACATCAATCCAATCCAGCACAATCCAATCTACCCCACTCCACTCCACTCCAATCCAGTCCACCTCACCCCAATCCAATTCAATCCTATCCACACCACACCAATCCAAAACAATCTGTCACACTCCAATCTGCCCCACTCTAATCCAAAACAATTTGCCTCACTCACTCCAAAACAATCTGCCCCACTGTAATCCAAAACAATCTGCCTCACTCCAATCTAATACAATCTGCCCCATTCCAATGCAAAACAATCTGTCCTACTCCAATCCAAAACAATCTGCCCACTCCAATCCCCAACTCTAATCTGCCCAACTCCAATCCTTCCAACTTCAATCTGCCCCACTCCACCTCACTTCACTCCATTCCAGTCCACCTCACTCCAATCCACCAATTCCATCCCAATTCACCCACTCTAATCTACCACAATCCACCTCACCTCACTCCAATCCAATCCACTTCACATCAATCCAATACACTCCAATCCAGCCCAATCCAATGTATCCCACTCCACACAAATCCAGTCCACCTCACCCCAATGCATTCCACCTCACTCCCTCCCTAATACACCCCACTACAATCCAATACGCCGCCTCACACCACACTAATCTGCCCTACTCGATCCACTCCACCCCAGATCAATACAATCCACCCCACTCAAATCCAACTACTAACCCCATTCCAATACACTACAATCCACCACATTCTAATCCTTCAATTTACCCCACTCCAATCTGCCCCACTTCAATTTGCCCCACTCCAACCCAAAACAATCTGCCCCACTTCAATCCAAAATAATCTGCCCACTCCAATCTGCCACAGTCCAGTCCGCCCACTCCATTCCAGTCCACCTCACCCCAAGCCACCTATTCCATACCAATTCACCTCACTCCAAGCCACCACAATCCACCCCAATCCAAACCACCATACATCAACACAATTCACTCCAATCCAGCCCAATCCAATCCAATCTACCCAACTCCCCTCCAAACCAGTCCACCTCACCCCAATCCAATTCAATCCAATCCACACCACACCAGTCCAAAACAATATGCCTCACTCCAATCCCCAACTCTAATCTGCCCCCACTCCAATCCTTCCAACTTCAATCTGCCCTACTCCAACCCAAAACCTTCTGCCTCACTTCAATATACCCCACTCTAATCCACCACACTCCAGTCCAAAACAGTTGCCACACTCTAATCTGCTCCACTCCAATCCAAAACGATCTACCCAATCCAATCTGCCCAGCTCCAAACCAAAACAATCAACCCCACTCCAATCCATCCCACTCCAATCTTCCCCACTCCAATCCAAAACAATCTGCCTCACTCCATTCTGCCCCACTCAAGTCCACCCTACTCCAATCTGCCCCACTCAAATCTGCCCCACTCCATACCAGTCCACCTCAACCCAAGTCTCCCATTCCATCCCTGTGCACCACACTCCAAGGAACCACAATCCACTCACTGCAATCCAATCCACACTACATCAATCCAATTGACTCCAATCCAGCCCAATCCAATCTACCCCACACCACTCCACTCCAATCCAGTCCACCTCACCCCAATCTCATCCAATCCCCACCACACCAATCCAAAACAATCTGTCCCACTCCAATCTGCCCCATTCAACTCCAAAACAATTTGCCCCACTCAATCCAATATAATCTGCCCCACTCCAATACAAAACAATCTGCCTCACTCCAATCCAATACAATCTACCCCAATCCAATCTGCCCCATTCCAATCCAAAACAATATGCCCCACTCCAGTTTAAAACATTCTGCCTCACTCCAATCTGCCCCACTCCAATCCAAAATAATCTTCCCCACTCCAATCCAAAACAATCTACCCCCACTCCAATCAACTGCATTCTAATCTGCCCCACATCAATCCAAAACTATCTGCCCCACTCTAATCCAAAACAATCTATCCCACTCCAATTCACCCCACTCCAATCGAACCCACCTCACCTCACCCCAAACCAATCCACCTCACCCCAATCCACCCCACTGCAATCCCATCCACCACCAACACACCCCAATCCAGACAAATCCATCCTATCCCACTCCAATCCACCCCACTCAACCCACCCCGCCCTAATACAGTCAACCTCAATCCAATCCACCTCAATCCAATCTACCCCACTCAATTCAATACACCTCACTCCAATCCAATACACCTCATTCCAATGCATTCTGCTGCACTCCAATCCACTCCACTCCTCGCCAATCCAATTCACCCAGCTCCAATTCACCCCACTCCAATTCACCCCATTCCATTCCACCTCACTCCATTCCACCCAACTCCAGTCTACCCCACCCCACTCCAATCCACCCAATCCAGTCCACCTCATCCACCCCACCCCATTTTAATCCACCCCACTCCAATCCACCCCACTCTGCTGCAGTCCAATCCAATCCACTCCACTCTACTCCAGTCCACCACACTCTATCCCAATTCAATCCACTCCATCCCAGTTCGGTCCACCACACTGAATCTAATCATTCCAGCCACAACACTCCAATCTACCCCACTTGAATACAATCCACACCACTCATGTCCACTCCACCCCCTCCAGTCAAATTCACCCAACTCCAATCCACCCCCTGCACTCCACTCCACCCCAACCCACTCTAATCTAATCCACCCACCCCTCCCCAATCAAATCCACCCCACTTCAAATCACCCCAATACAATCCATCTCACCCCATTTCAATCCACCCTACCCCACTCCAATTAAACCTCATTCAGTCCACTCACTCCAATCCATTCCACTCCACTCAATTCCTCCCACTCTACCCCAGTCCAATCCACCCTAATCTACTCCAATTCAAACCACCCCACTACCTCAATCCACTCCACCCTATTTTACCCCACTCCACTCTACCACACTTTCTGCCACTGAACCACTGAACTCTACTCCCCCCACTCAACTCTACGACACTCTACTCTCCCCTATTCCAATCTACTCCAACAAATCCAGTCTAGGACACTCTACTCCCCCACTCCTCTCTAGGACTCTCTATCCCGCTAACTTCTAGCTATGCTGAACAGCAGCCACACTGGTGTACAACATGGCAAAAGCACATTGCCAAAGCCCATAGCTCTAATATAGACGAGACCTGTTGGCTTCACCAATGCTTGTTATAATTATTGATTCAATTGCTTATTCTAATGTTGGTTTGTTACATATTCCCATGTATGTTTATCAAGTAGAACAACATGATGTTCCACTGAGCTCTCTCCTAAAGATTTATATGAAGACAGTCAAACCTTGCTGCTATAATACTGATGATTGTTGCAGAATCTCAAAAGACAAAAAACCGACTACAAATTACTGTGATAGAATTTCTTTTGGCAAGCATCCTCTGGTAAATCTTCAAACCAATGATAAATTGTAAACGTCCCTTGCATCTAATTTGGAAAATACATCACAGAAAAATAAGTGTTTGAAACTTGAGTGACAAGCTCTACTCTCATACACTTTATTTTTGGTGGCATGGCTTGCCTGCCAGCTAGAAGGCCACTCTTTGGAGCTCTTTCTCCACAAAGCTTCGATTCATAACATAGAACTGTTGCTTACATCTCACAGAGGTGTATTAAACTATAGCAGAGATCTTCCTAGTAGCACGTGCCAAAAGTATAGAGTAGACCTAAATTACTCCTGGGCTGCTGTGAAAGTATCAACGTGTTCCCAGTACTGGGAGGGGGGATTAGCTACTCTGTTAGGAAAGGAAGACTGTGCTGCAAAATATTAATCTCTGCTGTGGTAGTGTGAAGTGATGTTGAGGCCAGGTTATCTGTCGTCTCATCGGACTGAGGACAGAGTGCTTCCTGGGGGATTTTGTAATGAGCGTTGACAATGCTAGGAACAGCATACACTGCAAGATCACTGAAGTTACCTCAGGAAACTAAAGAAATGAGTGGTCCTTACCTCAGCAAACGATTAGTCCAGGAAGAATTCCGTTCAAGCCTTATTTTGCTGTAGTTTCCTACTAAGCTGGCTCTTGCGTGTCCCAAAGCTACAAAGGATAGCGGTATTAGAGACCCAGCATGTCTTAGTAGTGATGGTGGTGGGGTTCTCTCTTAGTAGACAAATGCTCTAAGCCCCACTGGTTGAGTTGAAGGGGAATGTGGCAGAGTTGAGGAGAGCAACAAGCTGCTTTGAACTGCCCCTGGTTCAGACTGGCAGCACTAATAATGCAACACGGAAGTAAAATGATATTATACAGCTACATGATTTAGAATGGGTATAACATTGCCTGGAAGAACAACAAATGAGTGGAAACCCCTTGCCAATTTAATTTAAATAAGTCTTCCTTCAACTTTTGTCAAATCCCGTTTGGGAGAGTCCAGAGCAAACAAAGGCTACTGTGTCCCAACTGTGGTGGTTGATGTCGTTTGCCATTGTGGTGGTTTATGTTGTTTGCCACTGGTGTCCTGAGGTCCTTCCCACAATTACTCTGTGAGGTTGGCGAAGTACAACCCTTTCCACACTAGAAGCTCTGGGCAGTAAAGGACTGCAGTCATAGTCTTCTCAGGAAGTTAGGGGGGAGTACAAGCTATCGCTAAATCAAACCCAGTGCTCGTATTTTAAGAAAATACAGTACTTTTTAATCACACAGCAGTACCACATATTTCACAATTCAATCCAATGTACTAGGCAATGATCCTGGTTACAATTCTCCCTTTTTGGTACTGCACACACTGATTTACCTCATGTTAATCCCATTGAACCTTTCATAGCCTGTTCCCCCAAACAGTTGGAGCAGTAGCATGAATCAGGCGTAGGTGTAGTGTCAAACACCCTAAGAGGTCCATTAAGATGGCAGGTGGAAAAGCACCCCGACCGCCAATGGAAGCAGAAAACAACCGCCCGCCAGCACCATGGGGAAACCGGCGGCCAAATTAGGATCAACCGCCCAAAAAATCAGACTGCGGCGGAACGAGGCCAAGAAAAACTGCCCATAGCGGGCGGAGATGGCCAAAATCCGTCCGCGGCGGTTGGATTTGCGGCAGAAAAACACCAACCCGCCACAAGTATGGTGGAGACACCACACCGGAAATTAGGATATCCCCGACGGTCCCGCGGTACGTACCGCTGTCTCCGACAGCCGCGGTCGCACAATGGGATGAATGGGAGAGCCAGCGGAAGAGCTGAAGCACAGCCACCGCGGCGGACGATCCGTAAAAAATATGGCGGACAAAGCAAAAAACCCACAAGAAGGCGAAAAAGTGCACACAGAAAACTAGCCATGCCCCCCATATACACAAAACAGACCCCAATGACACAACCACATGGCAAAAAGCAAAAATACAAATCCCAGGACAACACACCTGTCAGCAACACCCCAATTGGACACACCCACATAGCTGAGTATAAAACCAGCCTCTTCCCTGACCACAATCCCTTGCAATACTCCAGGAGAGAAGGGACACATACCCCAGCTGACAGGAGAGGGAAAGGACACAACATCACTAGCCACACCACATACTGCCCCACCACCACCTCTACACCAGCACAACTAAACCCCCTGCACAACGCACAACGCACAACACACACCATACACAGGACAACCACAACCACCACTACACTCCTGCACCCACAACCACTTTGCACACCACACACCATGGCCACACAGAAAATGCCAAAATTCACTGAGAGTGAGTTGAAGGTCATGGTAGATGAGATAGTCAGAGTGGAACCACAGCTTTTTGGTACCCTGGTCCAACAGACACCATTAGCCACAAGGCCACAAATGTGGGCAAGGATAGTTCAAAGGGTCAATGCGGTAGGGACCACCCCAAGATCAAAAAAGGAGATCATGAAGCGTTGGCATGATCTGAAGAGGGTGGTCAAGGAGAGGAGGAGGAGCAAGAACCGTGAGCTGACTCAGAGGACTGGCGGTGGCCCTCCCATTCCACCAAACCAATTCACACAATGGGAGGAGAAGGTGCCTGCCATACTGCATCCAGAGAGTCTCACAGGAGTAGCCGGGGGAGTGGAGGCTGGTAAGTACAAACAAATGACTACCGCCACTCTGTTATGTACTGTCTTGCACAACTACAAAGCTACACCACCTAGGACACATACCATCCATCTGCACCACACACTCACAAAAACATGGCTCACAGATCCAACATTCACCCACTCCCATTCACCCCAAACGTATCTACCAACATTACCATGGGGCATGTGTACAGGCAGACAGCACTACAACTCCCACCAGGCCCCCTGGCCCACAGCATCAGCAAGATGGATCCCTCCCCCACCCCACCTAGAAGCATGTGTCAGCCATTACACAACCCACATCAAACTCACAGGTAGGTAGCCATCTTCCGCGGGAGGGTGTCTGGGGGTGGGGAGCCTGTACCACTACTCCCACCATGCCCCCTGTCCCACAGCCTAGCAAGATTGATCCCTCCCACCACCCCACCCAGAAACATGTGTCAGCCATTACACAACCCACATCAAACTCACAGGTAGGTAGCCATCTTCCCCAGGAGGGTGTCTGGGGGTGGGGGGCCTGCACCACTACTCCCACCATGCATTCTGTCCCACACTTGAGCAGGATGGAACCCTCCCCCCAGCAGTTGGAAGCCATTACAACACCCTCATCAAACTTACAGGTAGGTAGCCATCTTCACAGTGAGGGTGCTTGTGGCTGGGAGGCCTGTACTACTACTCCCAACATTCCCTCTGTCCCACACCTGAGCAGGATGGAGCACTACCCCACCCAGAAGCAGTTGGAAGCCATTGCAGTACACCAAACAAACTTACAGGTAGGTAGCCATCTTCACAGTGAGGGTGTTTGCGGGTGGGAGGCCTGCACCACTACTCCCACTGTGCCCCCTGTCCCACACCTGAGCAGGATGGAGCCCTCCCCCCCAGCAGTTGGAAGCCAATACATCACCCACATCAAACTTACAGTTAGGTAGCCATCTTCACAGTGAGGGTGTTTGTGGGTGGGAGGCCTGCACCACTACTCCCACCATGCCCCCCTGTCCCACACCTGAGCAGGATGGAGCCCCCCTCAGCAGTTAGAAGCCATTACATCACCCTCATCAAACTTACAGTTAGGTAGCCATCTTCACAGTGAGGGTGTTTGTGGGTGGGAGTCCCGCACTACTACTCCCAACATTCCCTCTGTCCCACACCTGAGCAGGATGGAGCACACCCCCACCCAGAAGCAGTTGGAATCCATTGCAGTACACCACACAAACTTACAGGTAAGTAGCCAGTACGTGCACCCACCCATTTGTCACAAATTAAATGGTGCCATATGACAACACCAGCCCTCTCATTGCACAAAGAGGCGTACCTACCCCATTGCCAAGCACTGTGTGCACACAGGTAAGCTAAGGAAACTGTCACAGATACCAAAGTGTGACACACCAATGTACAAGTAGAAGAAAGTCAGGGCACAATCATGCACAGCACCTAGTTACATGTGCATCGCCATGGGGCAAGTGCAACAAGGACCATTCGAAAACTTTGAAAGCATATGTGGTGGCACAAATCAAGATATCCACATGACAGGACAAAGTGATGCAGGAGATGACAATGGCCAGTCCATGGCCAGATGTGACGTCTGCCAGGTCAGACAAATAAACAATGAGTTCTCAATTAAACACATGTTGTGCCAGGCCCTAGATGACAACAAGTACCTGTAAACCTTAATTGTGCACGGGTCGCATGGTATGCCTTGACACCTCACACCATGGACAAGTAATGCCTGTACCACTGCATCATGTACAAAAAGTGAATGACACACAGCTAACACAAAGCTTGCCGGGTGCACTACAATGACCATTTCCCATCGGACCCACAGGTGACCAAGAACTCACTGCAGAGGACAACACCAGCAACCTGCAGAGCCAGTCTCCCCCCCCGGTACATGGACTCTCGGAGGGTGACTCCCAGGATTCCATGGACGATGAGCTTGAGGCCAGCCAATCTGGTGTGCCAGGGAGCAACAGGTCCCAGGACCCCATTGTCCCCCCACCACATCTGCACCAACAACAACTTCACAGCAGATCCCTGCTGTCATGGCCTGTGCGGCCACCGTCACTACCACCACCACCACCACCAGTACTGCCTGCAACACCCTCCCTGTCCCAGAGGATGACCAGCACACACCAACGATGGAGGAGGGCAGGGCGAGGATGCTGGTACCCACGGTGGTGAGGCAACAGGTCCGTGGCAGCAGGGCATGTGGGAGGGACAGGGTCACCCACGGACACCAGGAGGCTGGGACCCACTCCCTGGAACACATCACCAGAGCCCTGGGTGCATACGAACAGGCCCAGGGACGAACAGGCCGGTCGGACAAATTGTTGCACAAGCTCATCCTGCTGATGAGGTCCATCGACACCCGCATGGGACAAATCGTGGACCTCTTGGGCCAGCAAATGGCGGTACTGAGGGACAGGCATGCGTCACAGACAACACCTCCACCTTCCTCTGGTGGGCCGCACGATGACAGTTCACCATCCTCCCCTGCGCCCACAGAGAGGGGTGAGTCCTCAGACCCCACTGGCCCTGCATCAGGGCCCCCCGCCAAACGACGAAGGGGCTGTCCCAAGAAGACCCTGAGAGAGTCTGGAGGCCAAGCACCTGCCAGACGCAGGTCATGGATCCAGCCATGATGGCAACCCTCTCCACCACTGCATTGACTTTTTGGACTGTCCTTCCCCACACTGCCTTGTGAATGGCATCTGTCTGTTGGACTGGGTCACCACAGCAATGTGGTGACTACTCGATTATCTCATCTACTACAACTGTCAACTCACTGCTCCACCCCACCCCCCGAATAGAAATGTACACCCCCTCGCATCTCACCATTACAAATAAAATATCCTTACACACATGTTGTCGTGTCTGCTCCGTCTTTATTGCAGGATGAACAGTCTTCAACATGATCACAATGTACCAAGAGCATGGGCTGTATGTAGGCAAGGAGAAGTCGAAGGCACCTAGGGAAACACAACAGAACAACTGTCACTGGTCTGGGTGTGGCATCACAGACATCACACAACCCCTACCATCAGAATAACCCAACATGCACATGTCACAATGGCCAACAAGTGTCAACATACACGTCCTGTTGATGATCCCAAATGACATGTACCAGAAACATTTCCAACCACCACTGAGTCTGCAACTGGTTGATGTTACAATTCTCACATGCCCCTTCACGACAACAGCAATATAAGCAGACAATGGGTATGTTGCACATTGACACCCACCGTAAAGTGAAGTATCGGGTGAAGAGCTGTTCACGCAGGTCAACAACTTCCTCCTCTCCACTGTCCTCATCACTGAACACGGCTTGGTTTGCAGGCTGGGGCCTTGGGTCCTCATCATCATCCAGGAGCAGGGGAATCTCCTTGCGAATGGCTAGGTTGTGGATAATGCAGCATGCCACTACAATCTGACACATCTTCCTGGGCGAGTATGCCAGTGCACCTCCGGTCTTGTCCAGGCAGCGGAAGCGTGACTTGAGCAGACCAAAAGTACGCTCCACCACACGACGTGTCCTCCCATGGGCCTCATTGTAGCGGACTTCAGCCGGGGACCTGGGATTCCGCAGTGGGCTCAGCAACCAGGGACGGTTGGGATATGCAGAGTCACCTAGGTATGACAAACACAAATAGACATTGCAATGTCGCAGAGGCTGGGGGCAGCAGGTCACACACCCAGCACTCCACACGACTAGGCATACTCACCCACAATCCGTGCACGCTCGGAAAGAAGATTAGCCATCAGCTGGGGCACTATGCTGTTCCGCAGGATGTTAGAGTCATGGGCCGAGCCTGGGAATTTGGCACACATGTGCGAGATGGTCATATCTGCCAGGTACACCACCTGCACATTGATGGAGTGGTAATGCTTGCGATTGCGGTAAATGTGCTCACTTGCCTGTGGTGACACAAGACCGACATGGGTGCAATAAATGGCCCCAACAACATTGGGGATGTGTCCAAGGGGATAGAAGTCTCCCTTCGCAGCTGGCAATTCAGCACCCCTGGGGAAATGGATGTATCTGTCCTTGTATAACATCATGGCGGACAGTATATCACGCAGCACCATGCTGAACATCGGTTGTGACATCCCACCAGCACTGGCCACTGTCTCTTGGAACGATCCAGTGGCTAATAAATGCAGGGCTGCCATCACCTTATAAGTAGGGGTGAAAGCTGTTGGATATGTCCTGCGGGGCTGCAGCTGGGGCTCCAACAGATCACAAAGGGTTTTCAGGGTGGCTCTGTCCAGGCGGCATTTCCGTATGATCGCAACATCCTCCATGTCCTCCAGCACCGTCAAGTGACAAATTAAATTTGGCCTCCTCCTAGTGGAGATGATAGTGAACATGTGTTACTGCAGTACATCATGAGATGTGCACAGCACATCACGTTCTGGATGACACAATGGCAACAATGACTGACATCAACCTTGACTAACAGACCAGCTCACATGTAGGGACACCTCCATGTGCACAAAGGCCACACCTGTCAACTTACACAAGACAAGTACCTCAAACACCACCTTGGTCAATGTGAATTCACATAGGGTTACGGCTACATTTCAAATGGGCACACCTGGGAGTATAGCATCCATCAAATGTGTAACTAATCTAACCCACTGTCTCATACCTAGCTGCTGTACCGGTCACACCTCAATGCGTCATTACAACCTGGCACACATCCACCACACAATAACCACAGTCGGCGCTGGAATGACGAATGTGTGCATGAGCAGACATGAGAGGCAATGCAACATAGTTCATCATTCATTGGGACGAGCATCACTGTGATTGTCACTGCCCCTTAACACATTGACATGTGTACACATTGCAGAGTCCAGAACAGCACTGTCCTGCCTACACCAACATCACATCCATAAGTGACATGTGAGTGGGTACAGGCCAATCTACGAAACACACACACAAACATGGCATGTGTAGCCATCAGTGGAGTAAATGGGAGATTGGCCTCGTGTGCACGGTGATGTTCCATTGACCATCTTGGCACTGTGCCCTGTTGATGTTTGACAGATGGCCATTGAGATTGTATGGCACCCACATCGCGGTAGCTACTGCCTGGCCCCGGCGGTGTGTCACCAGTACCCCCATTCACACAAGTGCAGTAGTCATAGGCAAGGAGACATGCCCATATGGCGGTGGGCATGCTCGGCCACCCAAATCGCGGTGCCTCGTGTCAATGCATAGCAAAACCAAAGGAAATGATGGACGGAATGTTGAACATTGCAAGCCCTCACCCCCAGTCAACTGATCTGGGTTTAATCCATCACCATTCTTTAGCCCACTCTGCCACCCCAGTTCAGATATGGCCATATGCAAATCAGTCTGACCCTGTGCCTCATGGGAACAGTCCAGCCCGAACTGAGAAGCCATGTCTTCCCTGGACCGGAAACAAGCTTCCTAGGACCGGTTTCTGGCCTTTCAGCCGTCTTCAGCCAGGCTTGCTTGAATCCAGTGGCAAAGTGAGCAAGGGGCTCACGTCTGAGCATACCCTGCCAACTTATGGCGAACAAAGCAAAACCAAAGGAAATGATGGACGGAGTGTTGAACATTGCAAGCACTCACCCCCAGTCAACTGATCTGGGTTTAATCCATCACCATTCTTTAGCCCACTCTGCCACCCCAGTTCAGACATGGCCATATGCAAATCAGTCTGACCCTGTGCCTCATGGGAACAGTCCAGCCCGAACTGCCAAGCCATGTCTTCCCTGGACCGGAAACAAGCTTCCTAGGACCAGTTTCTGGCCTTTCAGCCGTCTTCAGCCAGGCTTGCTTGAATCCAGTGGCAAAGTGAGCAAGGGACTCACGTCTGAGCATACCCTGCCAACGTATGGCGAACAAAGCAAAACCAAAGGAAATGATGGACGGAGTGTTGAACATTGCAAGCACTCACCCCCAGTCAACTGATCTGGGTTTAATCCATCACCATTCTTTAGCCCACTCTGCCACCCCAGTTCAGACATGGCCATATGCAAATCAGTCTGACCCTGTGCCTCATGGGAACAGTCCAGCCCGAACTGCCAAGCCGTGTCTTCCCTGGACCGGAAACAAGCTTCCTAGGACCAGTTTCTGGCCTTTCAGCCGTCTTCAGCCAGGCTTGCTTGAATCCAGTGGCAAAGTGAGCAAGGGACTCACGTCTGAGCATACCCTGCGAACTTATGGCGAACAAAGCAAAACCAAAGGAAATGATGGACGGAGTGTTGAACATTGCAAGCACTCACCCCCAGTCAACTGATCTGGGTTTAATCCATCACCATTCTTTAGCCCACTCTGCCACCCCAGTTCAGACATGGCCATATGCAAATCAGTCTGACCCTGTGCCTCATGGGAACAGTCCAGCCCGAACTGCCAAGCCATGTCTTCCCTGGAGCGGAAACAAGCTTCCGAGGACCGGTTTCTGGCATTTCAGCCGTCTTCAGCCAGGCTTGCTTGAATCCAGTGGCAAAGTGAGCAAGGGACTCACATCTGAGCATACCCTGCCAACTTATGGCGAACAAATCAAAACCAAAGGAAATGATGGACGGAGTGTTGAACATTGCAAGCACTCACCCCCAGTCAACTGATCTGGGTTTAATCCATCACCATTCTTTAGCCCACTCTGCCACCCCAGTTCAGACATGGCCATATGCAAATCAGTCTGACCCTGTGCCTCATGGGAACAGTCCAGCCCGAACTGCCAAGCCATGTCTTCCCTGGACCGTGTCAATGCATGGCACTCAAATCGTGGTAGAAACCGCCTGGCCCCGGCGGTGTGTCACCAGTACCCCCATTCACACAAGTGCGGTAGTCATAGGCATGGAGACATGCCCATATGGCGGTGGGCATGCTCCGCCACCCAAATCACGGTGCCTTGTGTCAATGCATGGCACCCATATCGCGGTAGCAACCGCCTGGCCCCAGCGGTGTGACACCAGCACCCCCATTCACACAAGTGCGGTAGTCATAGGCATGGAGACATGTGGAAATGGTGGTTGGCATGCTCCGCCACTAAAATCACGGTAACACACACCGGGCCCCTGCGGTGTGTCACCGCCATGGAGGTTGCCCTAGAGCCAATGCGAAGCCTGATAGCGGTGGCATGATGCAATTTTGAAGATCGCGATTTGAAAGATGCACCATCGCGGTAGTGCACCCTGGCCCCCAGCATTGTATCACCGCCATGGAGCATGCCCTTACACCCAATGACAGCCATGATTGTGGTGACATGATGCAATTTTGAAGATCGCGGTAGGCGTGCTCTGCCACCGCGGAGGCGGACATTGGCTGCATTTGAAAGATGCACCATCGCGGTAGCGCACCCCGGGCCCCAGCGTTGTATAACTGCCATGGAGCATGCCCTTACAGCCAATGGGAGCCATGATTGTGGTGACATGATGCAATTTTGAAGGTCGCGGTAGGCGTGCTCCGCCACCGTGGAGGCGGTCATTGGATGCATTTGAAAGAGGCAGACCTGGACCACCAATTGCTGCAGCTTGGCACCTTTAAAACGACCCCAGGGGGCTATATGTGTGTGGGAGTGACCCTCACATTGCCACTGCTCCCAGAGCTGGCTGCCTGAGACCCCTTACCTGCTGCTGCCTCCAGGGACTGCTGCCTGAGACCCCTCACCTGCTGCTGCCTCCAGGGACTGCTGCCTGAGACCCCTCACCTGCTGCTGCCTCCAGGGACTGCTGCCTGAGACCCCTCACCACCCAAATCCCCTGCTGTTGTCTCATGTCCACAGTGATGGCAAGGAAAGAGAAGATCCGTGCCAGTCTCTTCACGAGTGAGGAGCTGGAGGTCCTGGTGGACGAGGTGCTCACACAGTACCCAAGGCTATATGGTGCCCCAAATGTCATGGTAAGACTTCAACAGTGGTGGGGTAGGGCAGGGGGGCCACACATGTAGTTGGACTGATGCAGTATGTGCCTGGGAGTGTGGGGTAGTGTCATGCACTGCCTGACATGCTGTCTCCAGTGGTAGGGTGTGTGTACCCAATGCCACAGCTTTCCTTCCCTGCACATGTATGTATGAGAGACCTGTGTTGTGTTGTCAGCCACACAGTGACACAGAAGGTTGTTCATGCTGTAGTCAGGACAGTGATTGCTTGGCTGGATGGCTGTGTGTGCCCCTGTAGTCCATCTCAGTGTGAGCCCAGCTGGACAGCACAGTCCCCGTCTACAAAGACAAGGACACATCACTTCACTTACAGAGTATGACATCAGGCTTTTCACATTGCACTCCAGCTATGGTCCATCTCAGCACTGTAGTTTGCACACAACTGCCCTTGTGAATGGCATTTTGTATTTGTGAGATCATGTCGCTCTATGTGACCACCAGGACACATTCAACTATTCACAGGACAGGGACATTGATGGCTGCGCAGTCTTGGACACAGTGAGTCCACCCCCAAACACAGGTTGACATGTGATGTATGTGTGGCTCAAGCCAACAATGGACTGGAGATGTGGGCAGGCTATATGGGTGTTTCAGTGCTGGCATCCTGCATGTGTGTGAGATGTGCAGGGACTGTGTTCCCCCTCACACCTGCATGCTTTAACATCATCTTTTCCCATGCAGGGGTCCCATGTGAGCTGTACTATAGTCTCTGATTGACCTATCGTTGGATATGTGATGATTTTGTATCTTGCTGCTATACTGATAGATGTCAGTACATGACACTGTGTCACTGATCATTTCCCCTCTTGTCTCCCATGCCTGCAGCTCAAGGTACACCAGCGTAAGGCTGTGTGGAGGGCCATTGCAGCAAAGGTGCGAGCTCTGGGGGTCTCAAACCGACGGCGCACCCACTGCCACAAGAGATGGGACGACATCAGCCGGCTGGCAAAGAATGTGGCGGAGATGACCTTGGGCCTGCTTCCTCACACTGGGCATCTGGTACGGCGCAGCATGACACCATGGGGCGCATCTTGGCGGT
This sequence comes from Triturus cristatus, assembly GCF_964204655.1. Lineage (NCBI taxonomy): Eukaryota > Metazoa > Chordata > Amphibia > Caudata > Salamandridae > Triturus > Triturus cristatus. The sequence continues at coordinate 504,276,757 of NC_140585.1, forward strand.
GACACAGCCTGAGCTGGATGCACGTCAGAAGGAGCATCAGCAGCAAGCCAGGGGTGAGCATTTGGGGAGTCTGACTTTGGCTGGGAGTGGCTGCATGTGTACAGAGCCTGTGCCAACGCTGGCCTATGTGATGTTGGTAGTGTGATGCTGTGGCATGTAAGTGGCTGCTGGCCTGGGTGCCGGTGGCATGCATTTGCGCTACCTGTACTTATAAAGGTGATTTGGATACGGTGCCTTCACATTACATTCTGAGTTGTGCTCTTCAGGTTTCTTCTGCATTGGGGTAGTCTTGGGAATCCCATGGGAGGGAACGGCAGTGTGCCCGATCTGACTGTGCGTACATCAATGCGTCCATTGCATGCACTCATATTGGGGAGGCCTACACATCTTACTGCAATGTGCAGCATTATATTATCCCCAAGGTACGACATGGTGGGTGGCATGGGCTAATGTCCATTGTGGACTGTCATGTTGTAGTCTGGGTCTGTGTTGTCCCCTCCTGTTCCATCCAGTTCTGTCATTGGCAACAAGTAGTGTGCCCCCATCATGTCCCTAGGTGTGCTCAGAACTAGTTGTGTGTCTGTTTGAACAGAGCCACAAGCAGGGAGTTGTGCTGTGTGGTCATCACATGGCTCACTCATGCCGGAGTTTCCAGTTTCCACGCACTGCATGAGACTATATAGTGAGTTGGCACGATGTGATTGTACAAGGTGGTGTGCAACATGTAGATTTGGTCAACTTTTGTCATGCATTGCTTGCATATGTTTGTTCTGTTGCTGCCACTGACCTGACTCTACATCTCTCTCTCTCATGCAGCATCACCTGTGGTTATGGAGGGACAGGAGATGGACACCAGTGGGGGTGAAACTAGCACAACAGCTGCCCAGGAGCCCAGTGACACAGATGTCACCAGCACCTCAGAGGGGGACAGGAGTCTGCTGGAGGAGTCCCAGCCTGAGACGCAAAGCATCACATCATCCGATGCCAGCGGGGATGCATCCATGTTGGAGGGCACAGGGAACGGGGACTCTGCATCGACTTCTACCACACAGCGGCCATTGCCCACCCTCCCAGCCACTTCCTCTGGTGCTGCCCGTGTCCGCCTCAGTAAGAGGGGAAGAGTGTCCTTCACCCCTGGCACCGCTTCCCCTGCCCCCCCTGCTGCCATCAGTGCTGAGTCTGTAGACCTTTTGCGCCAGCTGTGTGTAGGCCAGACAGCTCTCCTCAATGCCTTCATTGACCACGACAAGAAATTGGCCCAGGTGGTTGCTTTCATGGAGGGCATACATTCTGACGTGGGTTGGCTGCACCGGACAGTCCAGGCTTTGTCATCAACAGTGACATCTGCCCTGCGACAGGCACATACTCACAGTCCAGCTCTGGTCCCTTTGTCCACCCCCAGGCAGTGGCCACGGTCCACATACATCAAAGTCACGATACAGCACACGAAGCACACAGCACAGGGGCATAACAAACACCCCCGCAGTCCCCACGGTGCGGGGGGCCCCCACTCTTCAGTAAATGAAGGGGGCCCCTCAGCGCTTCGGTAGAGAGCTGTGAGAGAGAGGCTTGCTCTAAAGCAAGCCTCTCTCTCTCTCTCTAAAGCAGCCTCTAAAGCAGCCTGCACTGAGCTCCTGCGCTGACCAGGACTGAAGTTACATTGTTTCTGTTCAGTCAGAGCCAGGCCAGTCAGACTAGGAATAGGCTGCTGTGCAGAAAGAACTCTGTCAGCAATCCAACATGTAAAAACAAGATCCAGGCTTCCTGATATGGCCAGTGCGATGGAAGCAGGTTAGGGTGACGTGGTAATGATTTGCGTACATGTGGAAGACAGTAATACCTTTCAAGGGTACATGCTGAACAGGACTATAAACGTGTCAATGATGCTGAAGTCAGTGATTACATGCAGTCATATTAGCCATGAAAACATCTCCTTCTCAAAGTTCGAAATACTGACGAGTGTCGAGGTGTGTGCTGTATTCTAGATGTGTATAAGTGGCCTTACTAACTTCATGAACAAGCATTGTGCTGCACATTATCTGACATTATCTGATGGACAGGCATTCTGTGCAAAGTAACTGAAGGATAGGCATTCTGTAGCACGTTAACTGATGGACAGGCATTCTTTTCAAAGCAACGGATGGATAAAAATTCTGTGCAAAGCAACTGATGGATAAACATTCTGTGGCATAGTAGCTGATGGACAGTGGTTCTGTGCAAAGGGACTGATGGATAAACATTCTGTGGCACATCAACTGATGGACAGGTATTCTATGCAGTGTAATTATGTGGATAGTAATTGTGTGGTATTGAGTGTACTGGAATTATGTGGAGTGGGATTGTGTGTCATGGAGTGGGATTGTGTGTCTTGGAGTGAGATTATCTGGAATGGTAATTTGTGTTGTGGGGTGCTATGTAGTGGAGTTTACTTATGTGGTGTGCTGTTAAATATTGTTGAATTATGTGGTGTGGAATGGAAATGTGTAGAGTTGAATTTGTGTGACGTGGAAGTGTGCGCTATCGAGTGAAAATTGTGTTGAGTGGTATTATGAGGCATGGTGTGGTGTAGTTATGTGGAATGTTGCTACGTGGCATAGCCTGGATTTATATGGAGTGTATTTACGCAATATGGAGTAAACCATAATTATGTGAAGGTAAATTATGTGGTGCTGAGTGGTATTATGTGGAGTGTAATTATGTTGTGTGATGAATTGTGTGGGGATGAATTGTGGAATTGTGTGACGTGTGGATTATGTGGCATGGTGTGGTGTATAATTGTGCGGAGTGGAATTATGCAGCATGTTGCAGAGTTGTATTTTGTGGAGGGGAATTATGTGTTTTGGAGACGAGTGTAAATATGTTGTGTGAAGTATAATTACATAGGTTGAAGTGGAATTATGTGTAGTTGAATTGTGTTGTGTGGAGTGGAATTATGTGGTTTGGAGTGGTATTAACCTGTGTGGAATGTTATTATGTGATGTGGAATTATGTGGTACGGAGTGAAGTGGAAATATGTGTTTTTTAATTTTTAGGATTGTAATTATGTGGTATGGAATATTGTAGGGTTAAATTATTTATAGTTGAATTGTGTGGCATGGAATTATGAGATGTTCAAATTTGCTGTGTGTGGTAGAATTAGCATAGCTGCCAAGGTTTCAGATTGCTATGTGTGACATTTTCATAATTTCATTGTAATTATGATTGACATCTCAACGGCTATGAGTGACACTTTCTCGTGAGCAAAATCAAGCAATGAAAAATAGGGAAACATATAAATATCAGAAATTACACCCATTTGAGCAACTAGAAACTCTAAGAAAGTCACTGAACTAAAGTGCGCTAACAGCAGGCTACTGAAAACTGAGCAGAGTCAGACTGCGTGAATGTCACCCATTATTACCTGAAACCTTGGCATCTATGAGTGAATCAGTGTGAAAATGTGCTCTAATTGAGATGTATTCCTCTGCACACTCATGGTGACCAGCCTACTGGGTGTCTTTGCAAATTTGCAAGTGCCAAGCAGATTTCCATCAGCTACATATTAATGAAACTGTACAAAATAAATACATAGGATGTTCTCTGCAAAAATCAGATGTTTGCCTGCGCCAGGTTACACGTACTCCAGCACTTTAAAAGTGGCAGTTCATTCAAGGTCCAATCAGGCCTCCCATAATGTCTGGTTACTCTGCGTAGAAATGCTGCAAAGTTTTTTTTAAATGCTAACCTGTGGTCAGATCAAACCTTCCAAAAATAGCTGCTTTCATCTATGAATAATCAGTCAGTTTCTGGGATGCTAAAATCGCAGTAGCATCCAGTGACCTACCCTCTAGTGCCTCCTCAGTGATCTTCTGTCTGAGGTAGGGTGCAACGGGGATCTAACATGTTTTAGGACTATGTGGTCTAGACTGCCCTGGTCTGCAGTGTTTCGTCCATTTAGCCAGGAGTGTGAGAGGAGGGGAGATCCGAGCATGAAGCAGTGTGTGCAGTGGTGCCTCTGATGCTACCAGACTAGAGTTAGGCCACAGCTCCCTGCGCCACGGTAGGCACCTAGACCCTCAGCGCAATCAGCTCATCTGCGGAGCAAGGTCTGTAGGTGCATTCATACAACACCTGCTGGGCGGAGGAAACCTGAGGCCTCTTCTGTGTGTGTGTAAATTGGGCCTCACGGGCCTGCAACCAACAGGCAGAGGCCCGAACTTGAGAGGCTGGTTGAGGCAATATAGTAGACTGTTAGAGCATGCCTCTCGATGGACTCTAGTCAAAAGAGGAGCATTGAGGACTGCGGGAGGGCCAACAGGTGTTGGATGGCTGCGTGGTGACTGACCACAGTAACAGGTGGAACTACGAGAGATGACTGGAGGCGCTAACCCTCTGAGGAGCAATAATTCATGGCAGTAAGGGGAGGGGAGGTTATGTCGATACACTCCGAGAGCGTAATGTGCGGTATCAATACAATGTCACCTGGTTACAGTAACGCTTTCGGAAACCATTGTCACGCATTTAGCAACTACTCAATGTAACACGCTTAATCAGTGCAGCCATATATCTATCTTGCATCTGAAGAAATCAACGCTCTGACACAGGTAAAAGTTACCAATACACCTAGGTCACAGGAGTTACGAGACCGTCACAATTAACGTTTTTGGGGCATATTATCAAGAAACTGCGTTAAATTATCGCCGCTTTAGCGGCAGAAAACTGCAGCTAAAGCGGCGATAATGGACTTGATAATATGCTCTTGAGAATTCCCATAGAACCCCATGTACTGGTGTCAACATGGGCTTCTATTGGAATTCTCTGCGGCATATTATCAAGCCCATTATCGCCGCTTTAGCGGCAGTTTTCTGCCGCTAAAGCGGCGATAATTTTAACGCTGTGCTTGATAATATGCCCCTTTGTTTTTTATCCCGGTATGTCTGCTGCTGAAAGTAGCTAATACCGCCATGTGAAAGTTTAGAAAAAAACAGATAGTAATCAGCCTCGAAACAGACTCCCGCATGTTATTCCTTTAATACTTACTCATCGTTATGTCCGTTCCCCCAACAACAAAACAGCAATCAAATTGGGCACTTCAGCGCTGTGGTGTCATCGTGTTGGAATCTTACTCCCGGGTCACATCACCCACTCCAGAACTCCGGTGCCCTTCTCAAGCCCCTAGCTCCCGTCAGGAACCAGTCCTTGCAGATGTCGCACTCGAAGCGGCTGACATCGTAGGGCTGCCGGTGCATGACGCGCGCATGCACCAGCAACAAATCCTCGCGAGTCCTAACTTTATGGACACACTACGGAAATACGGCAAAATGTTGTGGGCATAGAAAAGGGACATTCATTGCAGGAATACCAAACAGGCAGCTGTACTGCATAACAAAATTTACAGCATCGCGTTTAGGAGACGGTGGAAGCACCAGAAAACAGACGGCGGCCACATGGAAATAATACTACACCAGCATTGATTAGCAGCACTGGTACCTGAGGAGGCGCGATGCCTGTTGTGCGTGATTTTGCATTTCAGTGCGGTGACGCGGATCACCACACCTAAATGCGATAGTCTAATGCCAGATGCGTGGTTCTTGGCAGGGCTGAATCAGGTGGCGTGGATTTGGACATGCTGTGCACACTAATGCATTTATGTCATAGGGTATAAAGTTGACGTTTGTCTATTTTTCTTTGTAAAAGTAATATGGGCTGTTTCTTTACCTTCGGGTACTTTCGTAACATTTTGTATAGTTAAATTGTATTGTTGCATCGTGTGCGCATGCAGGGAAGAACGCGTGTCTGGCAGACATGCAACAAATCATCCTATGTCTCAGTATTAACTTCCACACTTCTAAGCCGTAATTCCAATCTTAGAATGAGTTAACTGTTTGCTTTGCAACGACAGTTAGAAAAACAAGTAAGTACTTTGCGAGCCTGTATAAGTAGCAAAGGTTTTAAAGGGACTTGTTTTTGTGCAAGGTATTGCTTTTCTCAGTTCACGGAAGGGATCAAAAACATCTCCAGATAAAAATAGGGTTGACAGGATGGTGCAATAGCAGAATATTGATATGTGTGGATCTAGTGAGGACTGCGGGCAGCAGCAGGTGCTTGATACGCTATTTGCATAAGAAAGTACTATATATTTTTTTTGTTATCCTCCATTAGTTATTAGTAAGGAAGGGGGGAGAGAAGCGTTCACCGACAGCATTCGGTTAGTCTTACGGAGACAAAGAATGCTGTGGTCTGTGGTAGATGCCGCCCAGAAGTCATAGGTATATGCATCAGGAGCTGCCATTGAAAGGAAGTGGAATTGCGGTTTAGACGTTGCCGGTACTGATGGCTACTGTGCGGTTGCAGACTTCGCTGGGCTGACAGTGGGTGGGGAAATGCTACACTGTCACTATAGGTTTCATTACATGAATTGCGCATTCTCTCTGGTGTTTGTCCTTGGGGTACTTGCTGACTGGTGCTACACATGGGATCAGGTTTGCCTTTGACAGGAGGTATGGATTAGTGGGGTACATAGTGTAAAATAATGTTGGTGTGAAGAAACAAAAACTCGGACCCTTTGTACATTTAATATTATTGTGTGCATCATGAAAAGTAGCAGAAACGGCTTTGATGCCGTAGAGGCTAGCAGGAAGAACTGTTTTGGGGTGGTCAGTTGAAGAGATTATTTAACATCTTTTAAACTACCACAGTGGCATTGGGGAGGGCAGCAGCTGAAAGGCTCTGTCTTTGCTGGTATGCAATGGTTAAATGGGGACCGGCCATCAGTCTTCCTGTCGGTGGTGGACAGGGGAGCAGTGGGCGGCGGTCACGGGTTCACAGTGACATTCGAGGGGTGGTTTTAAAGGCGGGTGGAAAAGCATAACTGCGGGTTTCGTAGGGGTGAGAGTATAGTTAATGGCTGCGTTAATAGCAGGCACGAAGGCAGTGGTCTGTGTTTGGATATGGTCCACTGAGCGGGCTTCGCTTGAAGGTGGGTCATCAAGTAGAAGGATGTGTTTGGTTGGCCGGCTGGAGGCAGTGTTATGTAACTTTGCTGGAGGGCGCAGCAGCAGTATTTACTGATGTATGTAAATCGCCCGATGAAGGGCGGATGTGACCAATAGAGGAACCAGAATCCTTTTTTTATGGCTGGGGTGAGCCCCTGTAGTATAGCGGGTCGCTGGCCTGAGAGCTCTTGACTGACATGGAGAATGGGGTGCGCCCTCCATGTACTTTGCAGGGGGGCCCCCTCAAGTTGTGTTATGCCACTGACAAAGCAGCAGCAACCCAAGTGGTCCCGGGCGCAGACCCCATCCCCACAGAAGACCAAAGCTACCCCAAAGCGCAGGGAGAAAAGCCCGTCAGGCGACACCAGTGGACAAAAAGCAAAGCAGCAGACCTCAGGCACACATGCCTCAGTGGCATCCCCATCCAAGGACTCTCCTGCCCCTGAAGCATCGCGCAAAGATAATCGTACAGTGTCTGTGCCCACCAAGGACGTGGTGCATGCCAAGGGTACACCTAGAAAGAGCTCCAAGGCAGAATCACCAACCGCCTCGACTCCCATTCCAAGCCCAGTGAAGCAGGGGCTGGAGGGCACTGTAGGGGTAACACCTAGTAAACAGGGGAAGGGGGGCAGAGGCGAAGCCAGGCAAAGCGTTCCGCAGGGTCCAGCACATCACCAGAGGGGCTGCCAGCGCCTGCACCTGCTGCAGCTGTGGTGGTGAGTGTGCCTGTTGTGCCCACACCACTTCCCATTGATCCACAGTCAGTCAAGTCATTTAGTATCCCCCAGAAGTGGAAGGGCACCCCTCCACAATCTCCCAGCCACACCGTGTCTCCCATCTGCATGACTCCACCTCCACGTGCCACTACACCACCTGGTCCAAGCAGCCCTCCGACTTGCCAAGCCACTGATAGCTCTACCTCAGCTGGGACGCTCTCTCCCCTGTCAAGTGCCCCGACAGTCCCTGAGACACAGCCAGCTCCCAGTCCGCCTGACAGGCAAGTCTGAGTGGTAGTCACCCTTACACACCTGTCACTCACACAGGTGGGCCTGTACTGCACATTGTTGCCCCCTGACTGTGTTGCTGACCATGGAAAGGTACAGTCACACACATTCCCTATGCAGCTTCTCATGGACATACTCTGCACCCTGAACTGGCCACTGGCCTTGTTGCTCTTTGCTGTGTTGAACTATTCCCTGTGCAGCTTCTCATGAACTCAGTCTGCACTTTGTCCTGCCCACTGGCCTTGTCGTTCACTGCTGTGTGCCCCCTGCCTGTGCAGCTTCTCATGGACTTAGTCTGCACTTTGTCCTGCCCACTGGCCTTGTCGTTCACTGCTGTGTGCCCCCTGCCTGTGCAGCTTCTCATGGACATGCTCTGCATCTTGTGCCTTGCTCTTCTCTTCTCATGGTACCTATCTGTGCAATATGTGAATAAAGACAATTGCTCATGTTGTCTATTTTGTCAGTGTCCTTACTGAATAAAGTTATTTTTCTGTGTGTAAATAGTGTACTGTGCCACATGGTCTGTGTGGCACTTCAACACAGTCAATGTTTGGGCTCACTTACACTCTTTTTTTCAGGGGTACAGGGTCTTCAGTTCTTCTTGACCGAAATACCTGTGGTGGCAATGGTGTCAATTTCGAATGGTTAGCAGTAGTCATTTACTTGATTAGTTCATGTTGGCTATATTGTACACGTCAGGTGGGGGGCACTGCCAGCACAGAGCGGGTTTCTGCACACAGTATTGCAGGCAGGCTGTCCAGGGTCATCATGTGTGTGTGTTCTTCCTATATGTGTGCCCAGTGCTGTATGTGTGTGGTCATCTTGTCATGGCCAGTCATCCTAGTCCCATGGCTTACTTTCCCTTTGTGCTCTTGGATGGCCAGGTAGTGTGCAGTGTGAAGGGGGTGAGTTTGTGGGGAGAGTTGATGTGTACATGCCTCTGCAATGTCAACCACACACATGTGTCACCCAGGCAGGAGTTGTGTGCCTGTTGTTTTGATTGTTCATCTCTGTGGATGTGGTTGTATGCCCATGTGTGAGTTGTATGTTGTGCACTGTGCAGTGTGTTGGTGTGTCCTTGCAGTTCTGTCTGACTCCTCTTGTTGTTTTTGTCACTTGTGAATATGCAGAGAGTGTTAATGGCAAGTCAGTGTTGTGTTTTGACGCACATCCATGTATCTGGTGGCTGTTTGTGGGGACTGTGCAGACCTGCTGCTCCACACTGCCATTGTAGTTGTGTTTTCTCATGCCTTGCTGTCACATGGTGCCTTCTTGCCTCCAGTGTGGCATGTTGTGTGTGTTGTCATGCCATCCCCTATCTGTGCTTCAGCTACCTAACCATTGTGGGTCTGCACTCCCTCTTTTTGTGTATGGTACACTCCTGCCATGTCTCCTACTGACATGCAGTACACTTCGCTTTGGTGTGAGCTGTCCCCTTGGTTTGTATGTGTTTGTGCCTCCCCATGACTTCATTTGTGACACTGTGCTTTGTGGTGAAGTTCTTTGGCCAGGGCCAATGTGTCACTCAGGGCATTTCCCCAATGGGTCATGTGTGATGTTCTGGTACTGTTTGTCAGTCATGGTTGCTCCTATGCAGTTCAACTGTGTGTGCTGCCCAGTCCTGTGGTCAAGTTGTTTCCACCTTTGTGTCCCAGACTTGTGCATCTATTGGGTGTTGTGTTGGATATATGTGTGTTATTTGTGTTTTTGCTTCACTTCATGGGTGTGCTGTTGTCTTTGTGCTGTGCTGTATGGTGTTGTGTGGGTTGCTGTTCTGTCACTGATGTCTGTGTGTGTCTGGTATGCTTGGTGTGCACACACAGCTTGTTGTGCATGCAGTGCTATGTGTGTATGTTGCCTTATGATTGCCTGGTGTGCATCCCCTGATGTCGTGCTGTGTTTGCTATGTGATTGTTCTGCCTGTGCATCTGTTGTTTGTTTGCTGTGGCTGTGTTGTTCTGTGATGGTGCACTTCTTGTGTGTGTTGTGGTATGTTGTCTGTGCATTGTTCCTGAGTGAGGAGGTTGTGCACTCCCACTGCCTTTCCCCAGTTTAGCAGCACAGGGCATGTCTGTTGTTGTTGTTGCGACTCTGTGTGTGTTTCTTTTGGGCTATGTGTTTTTCTGTTGAATGTGTTTCCACATTTGTGGTGGCATCCCTGTGTGTGTGTCAGTGCTTAATTTGTAAAATATTAAGTGCAGATGCTCAATTTTTTTTAGGAGACCACACCCACTTGTGTGGCTCCGCCCACTTCCTCCAGAGGCTCCACCCACTCCCTTTTTTGGCTCCACCCACCTCCACAAGCCTCAAAACATCAGAGCCACCTCCTCACATCTTGAGTTGCGCAAGAAGCTGAAGACCTGGCTCTTCACATAAGCACCTCCGGGACCTCACACCTACACAGCTGCCCAAGTGCCTGAATACCCTCTCGGTGATTAGTGTGATACACACATCAATATATCATAACATTATGTAACATATGGCCTATGACAACAACTTAAATGTGAACTCAAATTAGAGAATGTGTGTAATTCTCAAAGTGCAGCTTTAGGAAAGGTCATTTGAGGACTTGAGGCAGCTTTGCAAACTAAAGAGAAATTGAATGTACTGTGCTGTTTAAAAGAAAGGAAGGGGTGAAGGAAGGAATACATTAAAGAAGGCAGCAACAAATGCAGGCAGGAAGAGGAGTACCGGAAAAAGGAAATATATGAGTAATGGATGAAAGAAGGAGGAAATTAGAAAAGAATGTGAAAGGGAGAAATAAAGGAATAGAGAGAAAGGAAGTGAATGATGTGTGATGGATGAATAGAAAGTAGAAGGGATAGGAGCAAGATAAGCATTAGGAATGGTTGATAAGAAAGGAAGAAATTAAAGTAGAGGTGATGGAAGAAGCAGGAAAAAAGAAAGTAAGGAAATAATGGAGGAAAAAAGATTAAATGCACCAAGGGAGGAAGGATGGGGAATGAATGAAGGTGTAAGGAAGCAAGAACGTAATGAGGGTGTAAGGAAGCAAGAAGCAAGAGGGGAAAGGAGGAATGGCTGAAGGTGAAAGAAAAAAGGAAGGAAAGAAAGGAGGTCAGGGGAATGGATGTGAGTATGAAGTGTACTGGGTCAAGAAGGGACAGAGAGAATAATGACAGTGTAAAATTGCAAAGAAATAAATAAAAAAAAAGATTAAAATATATTTGTGTCCTTACCACACCATGAATGTTTGTAAAGCACATATTCACCAAAGGGGGCCTTGACAACGAATTTAAAATGTTATTATCCAGCTCAACAGCACAAATGTTATCGACCTCAGAAAGATGAAAGACCGAGTTGCCTCTCCAAGATTTAAATTTATGACCCTGAGAACAAACACGGGTTCCTGGATTAGATATAAAGAAACGTGCGAGAAGGAAAAACATAAAAGGGAGAGTGGGGAAGGAGGAGAGGTCTGAAGGCAAAGATAAATACGGTAGACAAAGAATGTGAAGAGAAGTAACTAAAGCAGAGATAGGGAGTGCAAGACTGTGGAACATGATGAGAATGAAAAAAGGAAAGAGGAGGAACGGAAGAAGAGCAGACAGCGGGGAGTGCGTGAAAATGAGAGTGGAAGGGAAAGATGAGAAGGTGAAAAATGAAAAGCAGTTAATGAGGGCAGGTGGCGAATAAGAAGAAACGTGGATGTAGGGCAGAAAGTGAAAGAAGAATGGAGAGAAGGGAAGGAGTAAGGTGTGAAGGGGAGGAAGAAAAGCAGATATTGAGGAAGAGTAAGAAAACAGTACACAACAGCTTTATTAAATATAGAGTAATAAATTATGTAAAGTTGAGGGGTGACAGGGCTGTGTCATTCTTGGCCTGTCTCATCAATGCATAGCTGTGCTGTCCAAGACACACAATAGCGATTTAGGGCACCATATCACTGAATGGCAAGCTTGGGAGCACACCATTTGCGCATGCACTGTGAAAGCACGTGCCATTGTTAGTTTTAAGGACTCGTTCTTTCAGAGTGTATGTGAACATGGCGGTTCCCCCCCACCTCCTCAAGCTTGGTGTACGCGCCGCCAAAAGCGATTATTGCACCTGACTCCAGGAACGGTAAAGCCGGCGCTGCCAACACGTTCACTTAGAAAATCATTAATTCAACCACTCACATTGACTTGAGTATTGAACAATACATCACAAATTAACTCCATGTGAAGATAGAAACAATGTCATATTTTTAAATTGCGGCTTCCTTTTACATTTTGTCCACTTCAGGCTTGTATGCACAGGTCTGTCTGTAGTGTATCCTAAACATTCTACATTTTAACAAGTGTGCACAAATCATTTGCACAACATGAATGACGCTACAGTCCTCAAGAGGCAACAGTGATGGAATATTGAAAAAGTCATATAACTCTTTCAATTTAGCTTCTTAATGATAATTCTTTTTTCAAAACAATTAACCCTATCCATCTCATAATAAGCCAATTACATATAGTGTAGTGGGTCAGGGATGGCATTTTACCGTAAGTGGATTTAATAAAGAAGACGGACAATGGTTTCCGCAACATACTATTGCTCATTTTGCTTTTGGACATTCTAATCAACCGGCATGTATGTTTGGATCAATCAGTTTAAGCTGCTGGGTTCATTCATCTAGTAATTGAATTTAGTGGAAATGAAATGAAAGGAGACACTTGCAGAGAAAATGAGGTAAGTATGTGAAATTCAAACACACAAATACTTTCCTGCTATTAACTAACCTGTTTCAGCCCACTGACAAACACATTTTAAATCAGGAATCACATACACTTGTGATTCTGGATGATGGGTATCATTTGTAAAAGCTTTCTTTGGTTAGGGTTCTCGTTAGCCAGTCTTTTTAATTTGGTAAAGTCAAAAGCAACTTATAGATTAGAAACTGCCTTCTTTTCAGATGTTTGCTATTTCTTTCATCTATTGCTTCTAACAAATGTGGACTTTTTGTATCCTACAACTGAGCCAATGCGAACTATCTGTCGCAAAGAAAAGAGAACACTACAAAAATGCACAAAGTCCTAATTTTCAAGGCAAATTCAGTATCAACACTTCTTATCTCTGGAGCAATCCTTGTAATGGGAGAGTGCCACCACATCTCATTAGCAAAGATGTACTCTTAGACAGTGAGTACCTGCACTTCTGCATTTCTATTTGAAGTACTGGTAGTACCGGTAGTAAAAGGAGAGCATGGTGAGATGGAAATGTGCAACAAGAAACACTTTCACGGGGAGACAGAAGTGCCATTGAGTTTGAGACATACTCACTAAGTGACCCCTGTCACTGGGGCGTAACCCTAAAGTCCACGGATAAGGTTCACAGTTGTATGCATTATTTAGTTATGTTTTTTTCACAGAAGTTCCCTTATTTGGCCTTTCCCTTCCTCACCCCGAGCCCACCACAGGGTCTAAGTGTCCCCCGACAGTGGCCCACCCAGCCGTTGGTGGAGTGGGATACCCAAAGACAGAGTATCCTCATTTGAGGGCAAGGGCCCTCCCAGTGCCGAAAATGATTTGCTCCACTTACGACTTACCTGATCATTGAGAGGTGATGGACTAGTCACATTGTGTTGTGTCAGGTTGTGCTGACTGGGTTAAGCATGCCCTTCTATGCCTGCTACCCAGCTGCTCCCCGTAATGCTGCCATGGCCTGTGCCACGCTAAGAGAGTGCTGGCAGTTTCTAAGTGCAGAGCAGCACATTTACACAGGGGTTAGTGGTGGGCCATGAGCACTTTGAATGCAGAATTACAGACCGCTCCTGGTCAGTGTGATAAAGATGCATGCTAAGCACTCTTTTTTTTAATTTCAGAAAGGCCTGGTAGCGAAATAAACTACGGAGGGTTTCATAGCATCCTGCTATCAAACCCAAACTATGTGATTCAAGCGCAGCCTCTGGCAACCATTGGTCGGATTTCCAAAGGCACTAAATCTGAAGTGCATGCCCTCGGCACGAAAGACAGAAGTTTAATGGAATGTGCCTTAATGCCGATATGTATTAATTTTTTGTGCAGCTCTTGTAAATCTAAACTATGCTGTATGTGTGAAGCAGAACACTCTGCCAAGTAGATTTGTGCATTGGCGAATCTTGATGTTGTTTTTTGTGAACAGAGGACTGACCCGTCTGTCATCACAGAGTGTAATTGCCATTTATGCTCTCATCGGGTGCACAGTACACACTAGGGCTTTTCAAGGCTGCAAAGTTTTTATCTGGTAACCTTCAAAAAGGTTGTATAGTTTTTTCTGCTTTGCCACATTTGCACAAAAATCATGACTTTTGCGCAGTGGTCGAAGTGGAGGGGGGGGGGAAAGTAGGGGAACTATGGGCGGGAATCACCAATGGATTTGGTCAGTGGGCGGAGTCATAGGTGTGGCAGAAAGAGCAAAATATCCCAATTTTCAGCATTTGTTTCCCATTTCACTAACCGGTTACAGCTTATTACGTTATTTAATTTAACCAATAGCTACACGTGTTTATTTAAGGTTTAATATGAATTATAGACATTAAAATACATTCACAAAGTGGGATACGTTTTCCAATCACAGAATGTCCCAAATATCCTTAAAAGCGGAATCTCAAGCCATTTGTCTCCCAGCCATGGAGTTTCTGTCATTAGCACTTCTCCTCCCTTTTTCCACAAGAGCAGTTCAAACATGAATGGCAAATTTTTGTAGTTTGCAAATGCTTTCCACATAAGTATGGCTTTGCCATATTTGCCACATAATACATCATCTGCTGCATAATCTGACGATTTTAACTAATAAATTGTTTATAGCACTAAAAATGTGACTTTTGCTGCTGTGACATGGAGGGCCCTTTGCAAAGGTTGACTGGTCACCTTTCTCACTGCTGCAGTTGTGTATTCCACTGATACTAAGAAGGAAAAATCTTTGCAGAGACTGTTAGTTTGTGCAAAAATGTCAAAATAATAAAGTATCAGAAAATGTAAATCACCACTAATACCAGTGTAGGGAGTCAGAGCACTTTACATCACACATATTACACAGAGACAATCATTCATACGTATGTAAATCACTGTATAGGAAATGTTACATAAGACAAAGGACTACAACGTGTAGGAGTCACATGACAACCATACTAGTAGGCAGCATAGTTTAATAGTGATTGGTCTGGAGAAACACAAACTCAGAATTTAAAACGTAATACCATGATTGGGGGTTCTCTTTAATAATCAGAATTGATTTCTACCCCAATTAACTCTTTTTTGCAACATTAGGATAATCGAAGACTGGGGGAAAAAACATAACGCTCTAATTTATACCTTGGAGTTTTGCATGCAGCTCTTACATGACAGTTAATAACTCACTGTTCTATGTTAGGATTTTAACTTGTTAAGTACAAGTAACAATAGAGTCTTTCTGACAAAAGCAGTAACCCACTGACCTATTCACATTATGTGCACTTTGTGATCTGCATGGCACATGTTCGTAGCAGCAGGCACATCAACCCTCTGCCATTCCTTTTCATGAGTCAAACCTTCCACTAGACAAAACACCATCTCTCTCTACTAAGAACATTAATCACTGGAGTTATCATGGCAAGTGCTTTTAAAACCATATTATACTTACAAACACGACGCCCCAACCCGAAGTTAGCGCCCGTGCGGTCAAACTGCCCTAGAGCCACCCTGCTCAAGGGACCTGTGACCTCAGTGACAGAGTCACTGTCACTCTATGGTGTGCTACTTCATAGGTCTGTCCCCAAGACCGGAGGTGAACGTCATGGATTGTGGTGGACAGGCCTTCAAGGTTAATCCACACGTGCCACAGCTAGGGTCCACCTGCTGGTGCTAATACATAAGGGCTTTTAAGATCTTGCGGCGCCTTCTAAGGTCTAGCATGGAAATGTGCTCCCTCAGAGAGTGGTCTTGGATTCTGGTCATTAAGGCTGAACCTGGTTCCCCATTTCCAAATTCAGCAGCTCTCACCATAGCGTCACATCCTCTCCCCCTCGAACACCATACTGCCCCACTAAGAGAAACCTGCACTGCACTGATCCGCTGTAAACACCTGGATGGGACTCAGTTAAAATTACGCACTAGACAAGAGCAATATGCTGCATAAAAAAAATTAACAACATCCTAGAAAAAACAAACACTCATAGGGAATTGAAGATTTAGTAAAGCATGTGAAATGTAAGCAGGAACACCACGGTTACCTTTTTCCTTTTACACTCATTATTCAGAAATTAGTGAGTCCTTTTGCATGAAAAGTTAAGGCCATGACTACAGGGTCCGGGAGGGACCCACTTCAATGCCCAATCCGTATATCCTTACAAAACATAAGCAGTAAGTGAATGATGGACGGAGCGTTTGAGCATTACAAACACTCACCCCCAGTCAACTGATCTGGGTTTAATCCATCATCATTCTTTAGCTCACTCCGCCACCCCAGTTCAGACATGGCCATATGCAAATCAGTCTGACCCTGAGCCTTAGGGGAACAGTCCAGCCCGAACTGCCAATCTGATTTGCATATGACCATGTCTAAAATGGGCTGGTGGAGTGAGCTAAAGAATGATGATGGATTAAACCCAGATCACTTGACTGGGGGTGAGTGTTTGATTTGCTCAAACGCTCCGTCCATTATCCCCTTTGGGTTTGCTTTGTTCGCCCTAAGTTGTCAGGGTATGCCCAGCCGTGAGTCCCTTGCTCACTTTGCCACTGGGGGCGAGTGCTTGCAATGGTCAACACTCCGTTCATCATCCCCTTTGGTTTTCCCTGGTTTAAAAAGGACCAGATCCATGAACACAGGGCCGGTGTACACATGTTGTTTTCCAATCCACCCATCAATTAGGTATTGCTGCACCTCCCTTTATGGTGCACTTTCCCACCCAGGGAAAACAACGCTGTTCAAAGAGAGACATGAAAACAAAAGTAGCGCTTCACTGGCAAACTCTGTAAAGTGGCGCTAATGTGTTTAGGTGTGAATAAATCAATCTGGCCACTGTGCAACCACTCTGTCTTGCTTTAATTAGTTAGTTATTTATTTTTCACATTTGAAATGTTTTATTTCTCTCCACCCCGAGGCTGCACCTAGAATTTGAAAAATGTCAGAAAAAGACAATGTTTCCAGCAAAAATGTTTTTCTTTTTTGGATCCATTTCACAGGGGAGCAAATAAACGAAAGGATGAAAGAGAGTGTAATGCCCGTTTCTTGAAGTCTCGGTTTTCATTAACTGAGGAGGAGCGAGACAGAAAGCGAGGGAACAAAGAGGGGGGGCAGCTACCAGCGGCAGGAGAACTGGACACTGTCCTTGTCTTCTGTTGGCACTTGGTACGAAGGAAAAGAGAGTCCTTTTCCTTCTCTGCCCGTTCCGCCCGTCCCCAATAGCTGAGGATTAACTATCGGCCTTAGCGATTAATGCCGTCGGGGAGGCTTTTACCACCATTTATGTCACACATATCTTTATGTAACATTGACAAGATGGTTCTGCGTGAGACATGTTTCACAAAGAACAGGGCGCGCGCCACCGCTCATAGATTAACTCCACAAAAAGGGAAATCGTCAGAGATGACGTTTCGAAGGTGTCCACGGAAAAGCTTTGCAAACAGTACACTTGCCAGCCTTCAGTGTGTTTGGCACTGGTGTTGTGTGCTGCTGGTGTTAGAGGGGTATGTGTGTAGATTCTTACTGGTGTTTGCCAGTCCTGAGGTGTGTAGATGGGCCCTGTGTGTAGTGCTGCTGGTGTACGCCTGTGAAGTAGTTGTATGAATGTGTGGCTGTTCACAGTTTGACTTCAGGGCCTTCCTTTCATCCTTGTGCCTATACGTGGTTTGCCTTGCTGTTTCCCTGTGTTGTTGCACTGAGCTGTCTGTGGTTCGAGTTCACTGACTGTGCCAGCCATGTGTGCTTTGATGGTGTGAGGGTGTTGTGCTCTGTTCCTTGTTGTGAGAAATTGACCTAATATATGCTGTCCACTAGTTATAGTGGGCACCCTGAATCAGTCCAAACAACCCCTTATGGTGATAGGTTAAAGATAACCTTTATTGAAAGCTATCCTAGTGGTAGCTATGGAGAGCAGCCTTCTGGCTAAGTCTTGAAGGAATGTAAAGCAGCTTGTTTTACCAGTCTATAATCTCTTGAATGACCAAATTAAATGACAACCACACCAGGTATATATTTAAAATATATGTATTTAAGATAAAACACACCTCTCTAGTCTCTTTATGAGGCTGGAGTTCGAAGTACTTAAGTTACAAGTCAGTATTCAACAGTAAAAGCACAAATACACGTTTGGGCCCTAGGGGCGTACCAAACCATATACCAATAAAGTGGTATAAGAACCACGACTGAGCTAGACACAAGACCTAGAGCCTGTAGAAGTGCTTGGACCAAAAGGAACCACCCAAGGTAGTGACACAGGGGACCCACGGGAGACGCGTGTAGTGTCAGAGAACAAAGCCCCTAATCGCCGTTAACTTCTATGGGGAATGTCACGGTTGGAAATTGAGAGTTTAAGGACACTTAGAGGATGACTACGAGCGAACCCTTTTGGACTTAGAGGTGTCTAGGGCCAACACCCAAGGGAGCACCGGAGTACTCGAGTTACCTCACCCAGGGAAGCTGGGTGCATAGCTGTCTTTTGGTGTTGGGTCGCGTCGCTGTGAAGATGAGAAGTGTCCGAAGAGATCCAAGCCTGGATCGAAGATGGAGGGAACCTGAAAGCAGAGGGGACAGAGTCTGGGTCACTTACCGGTGACCAGGGGCACGATAGTCCAATGCCCACAGATGTCGGGTGCTTCTGGTGAGTTGATGGGTGTCTTGACTCTTCAGCCACGAGGTCCAGGAGGCGTCGACGATGACCAGGCGCCGGATTCGAGCTATCCCACAAAGTATGTCGAGTGCTGCAGTATCAGTGACAAGGATGGACCCAACAAGCCTTGGCAACGGCAAGTCACGTGGAAATAGAAGAAGGACGTCGGTGCAGACCAGCAATGTCTGGGGGACTCACCCAGCAAGGGTAAGTCGGGGCACATCTGGAGCAACCAGGAAAGCCCAATCAGAAGAGGAGTAGCCTTCGTGGGGACCCACTAGCCAAAGGGCTAGCGATCGCAAAGGAGCCTCGAGCGGTCGCACTTGAAACTGGCCCCCGGGTCACTCGTGGAGTGGAGGCCAGAGATCTTCAGTGCAGGAGGTGCTCAAGGCTGGGGCTACTTGGAGCCCAAAGCACAACTTCGAGAACGACCAGGAAGATGATGTACAGGTAAAAGTTCACAGTGTCCAGGGGTCACGGTTCCACATCACCCATGATAGCCACGGGCCTCAGCTTTGCTGTGGACCCAGGGTAGCCTCAGGGAAGTCTGGAAATCTACCTCTGGTGATGCAAAGACTTCGGCGTCCGGCAGGAGCTTCAGAGTTGCAGACCAGACAGTTCCTTCTTTGGTGCCTGCCAAGCAGGGGAGTCACTCCCGGACCCCAAGGGAGATTTCTTCAGTCTTCTAGTTGAAATAGAACATCAAAGGTCCAGGATATATGTTGCAGAGTTTCGTCCAGGGTAATCTAAAGTCTCAAGGACTGGGTTCCCATACTTATACTAAGTTTGGGGGTTGGATATACGCTAGGGACCCACCTATGGGAGGGTTTGGAAAGAGGGCTGGTTACACCCATTTCCTTTGTCCAGTTTCATGCCAGAGCAGGAGCAGGTATCCCCTGAAACCGGTTTGAACTGGACTATGCACAGGGACACCAAGTGTGCCCCGAGTGCAGGACTTCAAAGCACCAGAGAGTGCTCCCGCCCAGCCCCAATACACATCTGCCTGTCTGGGGAGGTGGTTACACCTCCCTGGGACAGGAAACCTTTTGTCCAGGCCTCCCGTGCCAGAGTTTCGGTCAGCAGCAAGAGGCCAGACCCGTGTCTGTGGCAGTGGCATCCATTTTGTGATGCCAGGGCTTTAGAAAGTCTTTACCGGGTAGACCAGTGTGAACATGTCTCTCCCTCTAGAAGGGTGGAATGCTACCCCCACCGCCAGAACTGGTGAGGGGGGTAGTATTCCAAAGTGTTTGACACCAAACACGACATGTTTCCGTGCAGCCAGTCCAAAGTTAGCATTTACAGCGAGGTTATAATGCAATTAAGAGTATATGGTCAGGCTGCACCACAAACAGCATCAGAGGAGGTACTCCGAATGTTGCAGAGGGGCTCTGCTCATGCAGGGGCACCCTCTCACATAAAAACCAAGCACACTGCCTTCAGGATTGTTAAGGCCTGCCATAGGAGTGACTTATAGGTTTTATATTTGTGTGCAATGGTAGTGATATAGGTAGCCTATACCACAGTAAGGGGTGCATGCACCACCTTGCCCAGGCTGCAGTAGCAGACCTGTGGTGTCATTTTGGAGTGCTTCCCAGGGGTGGCATAATACATGCTTCAGCCCCTGGTAGGCCTCTGTGGTACCTATGCCCTGGATACATAGTATACCATATACTAGGGACTTATAAGGCATTCCAGAATCCAATTAGAGAAGTCCCTAATGTACATGGAAACCATTTTAGAGGGGAAGCAGCTAGGCTGGGGTCCTGATTAGTAGGGCTACAGCCAGACTAAGGTCGAAAAACAGTGAAACACCTGCAAAAAGTGGGGGTACCCTTGTGAAGCAGATCCTACTCTCCTACACTTGTGTTGATATGATGTACACATGCTTGTTGTGTGTCTTCATGGCCTTCCATTTGTGTGCAGCCCACCTTGGTTTCCATACTCATTGTGCTCCATTGCTGTTGTCATGTGGGGTGTGTATGTATGTGTGTTTCAGTCGGTGGTATGTATGTGTGACTGTGCAGGCTGTGTGTCCATTTGGATGTTAATTCCTTGTATGTGTTCATTTGTTGCTTGTCCTCATTTATATTTCCATGAGTGTGGTGGTGTGGTGGTGTGTGTGTTTCCCTGGCCTTGTGCTACTGTGTTGTGTGTTGTGTGTTCCTGTGCAGCCACTCCTGCAGTGTGTGTCTGCATGATTGTTTGTTGTGTGGTGCAGGATGTGTATTGCCCTGGCTTGTTGTTGTGCATGGGGTGCACAGGAGGGGAACATGGCATGTGCCTTCATGGGGTGTGCTAGTGTGTGGTGGGAGGGGGTGTGGCCCTGTGGTCTTTGTGCCCTGCCCATGCCTGGCACTGGTCCTGCCTTCTGCATTGTGCGCATGGATTTGCTTGTGTTCGCCGCTGCAGTGACGTGACCGGGACATTGCTGCATGGTGGCGGTAACTGTGTGTCCAGGATCCAGTGGAGTGACTTTGTGGCAGGTGGGTAATGTGTGGGTGCCCTTGTGGATGTGTCCCTGTCCCCCCTAGGGTGTCTGATGTGGATTTGGACCTTGTGTCAGCCTGTGTGTTGTGTATTGTGTTTGTGTTGTTGCGTAACTGAGCGGCATCCACGGCGGTCCATGAGTTCCTGGTGATGTAGCAGGTACAGCACCAGAAAAACGTGTAGAGCTGGGTCCATGGCGGTCGTGACCGGGACTCTGGTTTCGGGCTCCGCTGTCGAGCTTCCGCCGTCTCTGGTTGGGTGGTGTCTCCACTGCAGTGCGTCTGCTTGCTTGAGTCATCCTAATTTGTGGAGCGGCGCGGACGTCATTCCGTATGGCGGTGAGTATCCATTGGCTCACACCACTACGGTGGCGAGCGCACTTTGATGGCGGTGCGCGTCGCACCGCGGAGGTCGGGTAATGGCCTATGTTTGATAATATGGCGGGCGTGAGGTCCGCTGCTCGAGGGCGGAACAAGGCATTTTTCCACACCGCCAGCGCCACGGTGGTGCCACCGCCCAACATCCTAATGGACCCCTATGTGTCAAAAGCGCACTCGGTTCATGCTTGTCAAGTTTCTCAGCACTGGTGGTGTAGTGGGTAATGTGTTTGGTCTCCCACAGTGACCTTGCTTTACTCCCGCAGGCAGAAGCCCACGGTAAGCAAAGACAGTCTTGGGAACTGCTGGGGGGGAGGGGAAGATGCAGTCCACATCTCCATACACGTGGTTGCCTGGTTCAGTTCAGCAGTTAGCAGCATCTCTGGTGCTTACCGCCAGGTGTGGTCCTAGCTGCTGAAGTTCTGTCTGTTCTTGGGATGAGAGTTAGCCCCAACTGGGTTCCTCAGCTGATTCAGATATGAGCAACAACCAGATCAGTACAGTCACCACAACAGTTGTAGTCCTTATCGGGCCAATGTAGGCAATTGAGATTTTGGTCAGGTCAAAGAAGTCAATTATAGCCCCAGTCGGGCCAACACAATCAATACCTGAAGAAGTACCTGTCAGGAACTCAGAGTCAGATCTACTAATGCTTTGCATCCGGTTT
Source organism: Triturus cristatus (assembly GCF_964204655.1). NCBI lineage: Eukaryota > Metazoa > Chordata > Amphibia > Caudata > Salamandridae > Triturus > Triturus cristatus. The sequence goes on from NC_140585.1 coordinate 504,299,043, forward strand.
GCATCATTAACCAACACAAATCAGGATTTGAGTTGCATAGTATTTCATAGTAAAGCAAACTTGCGGTATGTGCTGCTTTGCATTATGGTGCGTCTAGGGGATGTTCTGTGGGCGGTGAATGGGCATTCCCATGCAATCTACTCATGGGTTTTGATGCAAACTCCTATCCACTAACATTGATAGACAGGAATTAGTGCCAAAACATTGCTCCTTCTTTGCATGTGTGCTAAAAAGTACAGCACACATACAAAGTGAAAAAAACTTGAAAACATAGTTTATAATTCAAAGCTATCTCTAAACAATTACCCTACACAATTGAGTCAGTATAGGAATCCACCATTCAATATATTCCATAACATCGTTGGAGAGCAAACTATCCATGCCAGATGCCTTGGAGCATTTCATCCTCAAAATAATCTTGAGAATATTATCAGGATTTAAAGTGATCCTGGGAGATCCATAGTGGGCTGACCTTGTGATCTCTCTTCCTGTTGGAAGTAAATCTAGATTCAACATACGAAACCCATGTGATTCTGGGGATACCACAATTTAGGCATTTTCCAGTGTTTTGCCCCTGTCCATTTTGCTACCATCTTCCAGAATAACTGGTGTTTCTCCTCTTGCCTTATATCTAACATCCAAGTCAAGTGTGTTTTACATAATTCTTCCTTCTTGAGTATGGTTTTTATATTGCTGCTTAGCGAGATGGATGGATGGATGCCTAATCAGGGTTTCAATATTTCCTTCAGAGTCTAGAAGCTTTTTCCCAGCAGCCTTCACTTCAGGAACAAAGCAAGGAGAGTGCAAGTTCATCACTCGGCCCCCATGTTTGCTTATCTGCGCCTGTAGTGCCTTCGATTATGAACGGAGAGAACATTATATTTCATAATTAATTCATATGACAGATAACTTGAGCAGATAAATACTCTCCATAACAATGTGAGAAGCTGGAATTTATTTTTGTCACTCCCGGTACTTGCAGTAACAGTGTCATTGGCTACCAGCCTATTGCAGGCAGCCTAGGCTTGGTTCAGGGACAGTGTGAAAATCTCTATGTCTATGCATTGAGCTGTTTAAACTAGGCAGAAACCACATTTTTTTAAAAGAGAAAACAGGGATCCTGAGACAAACGTACAATCAATAATTGAGGAGCACTGTGATCTGGTGAAACTATAGGGAATATTACCGGAAAATCTATCATGGACGCAGACCATATGGATCTACATTTGGAAGTGTTAGCAACAGCGAGAGAAATACAGCAAAAAATATTTGGAGAGGGAGAAAAGGAAAGGTGTATTCTGTGAATGCAAATGAATTCCCTCCTTCAGCAAATAACTGTTGCCTTCTGGCAAAAAGACATTATCTACTCTTTGAACAACTGCTCCCAACCGCACCCACCCCATAATCTTCACCTGCTTGGAGGTCATTACCAGTCCCAAAGAAGAGGGATACCACTGTGTGCCAGAAGAAGCAGAGGGCACACAGCGAGCCTCAGTTTGTTAGTGTGTCATGAATTATTTTATATTCTTGTTAATAAGTCATACTTGCTGCCCTTGTGCAAAGGGAAAAATATAACTATGTTTACTATCTTACAGGAAAATTGAAAGTAACTTTTGCAACAGTGAGATGAATACTCATATAGTAGATCTATTTTTGTTTGCAGATGACACAACTAATGAAGGTAAGAAAAAGTATGAACAAAATAAATAGCTACATATTCTCACTTGACTGGAAAAGGACACTTTTAGCCCAGCAAACACGTCCATTTCATGTGGTGAGTTCATTTGGAGGTATCAATATTCACGAGCTAATACTGGGATTTAAAAGATAAAACGTTACCAAAGCCCGGTATAAAGATTCAAAGTTGCTAGTCCCGATAATAATCTGAAACACAACTAAGCATTATGCTCTCGGTTTACTTATGAGATCCGCTGATGTCAAGGCTAGTATGAATAGCCTTTGTTTATTGTTGCTTTCCCATCTGATCACAATCACATTACTTGCTCTGCTTGCCTCGAAGTGAAGTAAAAGATTGTTTGAAATGGCCACAATGCATGCATGTCGGAGAGTTTCCCTTTGCTGGGCCCCAGTGCTAAACTATGTGGTGCAGTAAAAACACAAATACACAGCACGGGCAGGGGAGCCTGTGTCCTAGTCCCAAATTCGTCCATTTACCTCTATGACAAAGTGTTTTTTGGATGGGACAATGACAACAAATTCGTCTACTTTCCTCAACAACACAGTGCATTTTTTTGATGGGCAATGATACTAAATCCTAGCACCCCAACACAGGGCCGGCTTTAGTGCTGGTGGCGCCCTGTGCGACAATGTTTGTTGGCGCCCCCCCAATGACCACCTCCACCACGGATTCTCTCACTAGCCCCTTTTAACAGTGACCAAGTCTCCATAACCAAACTCTCTCAGATGCATTGAAATAGTTATACAGCACCACTCATACCAGTGTAGGGTGTCCGACCACTTTGCATCACACACACATTACAAAGAGACAATCAATCATACGAGTGTAAATCAGTGTATAGGAAATGTTACTCAAGCCAAAGGACTGAAAGTGTAGGAGTCACATGTCACCCATACTGGTAGGCAGTATAGTTTAAGAGTGCTTGGTGTGGAGAAGCACAAACTCAGAGTCGAAAAAGAAACAGCATAGTTGGGAGTTTTCTTTAATAATAAGAATCGATTTCTAGCCAAATTAACCCTTTTTGCAACATTAACCAATATTCTAATAATAACGTATACTTTGCAGTGTGTATGCAGTTCTAGGATGAAAGTTAATAGCTCACTTTTCTACATTAGGACTTTCAGTTATAAATTGCAAGTAACAAAGGATGTCTCTTTTGAAAGCAGTAACCTGCTGATCTGTGTACATCATACACACTCAGTAATCTACTTGGTACACGTTCTTTGCAGTAGGCATATTAAGCCTCTGCATTAACTTCACCTAAAAGTCAAAACCTCAACTATACAAAATGCTGATCCCTCTCCAGGAAGATAATTAATCATACGAGCTATCTTGACATTTATGTGAGGCCTGGTAATTGCCGGGGGAAAGAAACGCTACAGCAGGTGCTTCAAAAGCATAATAAACTTTCAAACACGGCGCCCCCAGGAAGCCAGCACCCGGTGCGGTGGCACCGGTCGCACCGCCCTAAAGCCGGCCCTGCCCCAACAGATGTAGATTTGATGCTATGGTCTTCCGATCAGACTCCTCTGTGTCAATCCAGTCCCCCAATGGGCTCAGGAGGGTGCCCACTGAGACTGTATACCTTTAGATCGCACTCCTTCTCTACCCTCTTCTGGGCAGAGATCAATAGAGCCTATGTTCAGAGAGATCCCTGGACGAAACCAAATTCAGTGCACCCTCCAACACGTCATCTTTAATAGTCAGTGTATTGACAATTTGGGAGGAGTAGGAGGAAGGCTTGGGGGTGACAAGATGAGTAGCGCCATGAAAGGAAAAACATACAAAAACCAGTCCACAAGGGTGCCAGCACCTTTCAGAAAAATAATTTAAACAGACTTTCTCTGAATCTAAGGGGTGTACGAGTGTACACACCCGCCAACCGTGCCCAGCGGTTTGCCCTAAAATGACATACCAGTAGGTATAAAAATAAAGTCGGGCAGGACTTAAGTCAGTCACGAAGTACCCCAGTAACTAGCACTCATGTTTGGTGTCTGCACTTTTTTCTAGGCTTTTTTTCTAGGCTCTTCGATTTCTAGGCCAATGTTACATTGGTGATGAGGAGGGTCGTTCACCCTGTAGTCTACGGTGGTGTAGTGGCACCTGCAGCATTGTTTGGTAGGGCATTCCGGCACGTGGTGCAAGGAGCTCACCAGCTGATGGAGTCATCCAGCCACAGGGAAAGCTCTGCGGCTGCTCCCCGCCAGGGTGAAGAAAAGGTGAGCTGCTCCCAGGCGGGCCCAGATCAGCCGCCGCTCTGCTACGGGCAGCCGGCGACGCCCACAGTCCCGAGGGAAACGAGGAAGAGGCACCAGAAGACTCCATGGCCTGACCATGCGGCACCCCTCTGCGGATGTTTTCAACTGCCTCAGGGACCACGCGCATGTCAGGAGGCCAGGCAGGGGAGCAGTTCAGGGTGTGGCCCTCACTCTTGCGGTCTGTGAACGAACAGGAAAGCGACCTCTGCCGAGGCCTGCAGCCTCATGCTCACGTTTCCTTCCCCACCTGGGTGTGCTCTGGCCCCAGGACTACTGGTACTGATACACGGGATGGCAGACTGCGTGGACAGTGGTTCTACCACATGCCCGACCCATCCTCCACCCTTGCCTCCAGCAAGGAAGAGGTTTAGGCGCCTGTACCACTACCGGCTGCTACAATATTTTACATGCTAAAGAAGGTCAGAAAGAAGAGGTAACGCTGAACTTGAAAGGAAGGACACAAAAGGTGGTACACGATTTCTCTCAGTCACTGCAGAGCCACACCCACTGAGAAGTTCAACTGCCCGTCCCCGTGAGTGGTCGGCATGGACACTTGCATCTCAGAGCCTACACCCTCGGTCTGGTGGCTGTCCGTTCGCCCTAGTCAGAGCGACAGCGCTCGTACCGCGAGGCGCCTGTAGGAAGTATTTGCTCGCTCTCTGCCAATCATGTCAGCCATACCAGTTATTGAACGGTTAGTGGTCGATGGCGCACAATCCTCTTTGGCCCCAAAATGGAAAGACTGGATGGACCGAAAGGAACCATGATCAACGCGCGCCAAGGGGAGGAAGAAGTCACTTACAACTTTTCTTTCTTCAAGAAAGTATATGATGACACGAGAGCCTCGGATGATCATGAGGAGGAGGCCTCTTTCAGCAAGGAGGACACCACTCAAACTCCCCAATCTCTTTTCAGAACAGTGCTCCAGGAGGGTCACCATCACCCTATACCAGGTCCAGATGCTCTAACGCCACTCTCCAAGGGCCAAACAAGAATCGGGACTCTGGATCCCAAATGCCCATCTGCTCAGGGTGTAGTGACTGCTCAAGATATGGACTGAAAAGCAACCCAGCTCCATTGTCCCACCTGGCGCGGTTCCTGGTGTGAAGACGGCAAAGCACATGACAGCTGTCGGCCGACTGTTAATAGTATGAACTTTCGTGGTAGACAATGTTGTTGGCACCCCATTCCTGGCCATGGTGATATTGGCATGTTATGCAGTTTACGCAATTGTTGTTTTTTTGTTAAAGTTGAGGAGGAATGTAGTGTTCCACTGGTTCCACTGAGAGAGGGGTGTATGAGTGTACACACCCGCCAACCGTGACCAGTGGTTTGCCCTAAAGTGATGCACCAGGAGGTATAAAAATAAAAGTGGGACAGTCACAAAGTACCCCAGTAACTAGCACTCGCGTTTGGTGACTGCACCTATTTCTATGACCTTTAACTCCTAGGCCAGCATTAGAGCAGGGAGCAAGCAGGGAGTTTAAGAGCACTTCTGTCGGTGCCCTGGGCTTGGAATAGCTCACACATGCTGAAAGCTGGCCATGAAAGGGGGTCTCTGTGCATAGGCCCTTCAAAGGCTGACACTCTCAGAGGTTCATTTGGAGTTCGCTGGAGGGAAAGCTCTGCTGTAAACCTAGGATCCTGCTCTTCTAAACCTGCGGTTTTCCCATCCAATATACAAATGTAGGAATTCATTGTTTTATAATATTTAGAAAGGATTTCCAATTTAGTACAACATCCAAGTGGGTAAAACATATGTTGATGGAGCCGTTGGTATTAATAAGTGCATAAATGAATAAATGGTCAATTAATAAATATACACTTTTTGATTGTCACTGAAAGTCTTTAGGAACTGTCCTGTTTCTAGGAGCTAACTGCTCATAGGTACCATGGACCACAAGTTTTTATTAGTTCAGCGCTTTCATTTTCAATTCATAAGGTGTTCATGTCAAACGCATCAGTGACGAATGTCTGCACACTTTAACCATCATATTTATTTTTAAAATATAGTTTGTGCTGGAAAATAACTGTATTACTTGCAATTTGATGGCATTGTTTTAATTTGGGAAAAAATTGACATCGGTTGAGTTAGGTTATCAACATTGCCAATACTCCTTCTACCATTAGTATAGGACCATAGTGCTTTTTTAGGTCTCGCCTAGGCAGCGCATGCCCTGTCTCGTCGAGACATTCCGTATACAGTATAGCGGGGGAAGCTCCGCCCACTTTCCGCCGTCTATCTTTTTTATTGGCCGAAATCCTAAATGCTGCAATCTGATTGATTTTTGGCAACTTAATCCCGCCTTCTGACGGCCATGTTGTCATTTTTCTCCATCCATAGCTATCGGTCCCTTTACTTTTAAAACTCTTTTGCTCCACTGCCTCACCCCATTCCCTCCAGCAGTCTGTAAGTTCTCTGCCCACCACCACCCCCCCACCCACTCCCGTTTGTGCCTTCTTGAACACCCACACTTTTGTTTACAATGCAATAGGACTCGCGTAAATACAAGTCCTATTGCATTTGTAAATGCTTGTCTTCTTCTCCGATTGGCTTAGTGAATTTGGACTCTTTTTTGCCTGATCTGTCCAGCAATGCTTTTCATCGTACGCATGCGCGCCAAAACTTCTGCTTCACGTTATAACTCATCCGCCCACTATTCCTGTGATATCCTATAGGTAGGGCTGGAAGTACATGGTGCACGTTTGGACCCCGCGGGCTACCTCCGACCCTTTGTCTGCGCTCCCTCTCTGTCCTCTGCTCGCCGGCTGTGGCTCCAGGGCTCACCCGGGCTCTCTTGGCCCTTCCTAGAGTCTGCTCATCCCCGCGGTCCGAGCCTTGCACCCCAGGTCCAGCCTGACTTCCCCGTCCTATGCCGTCCCCTCAGTCACGATGGCCCCCACTCTGGCCAAGGCTGCTGCCTCCTTTCCACCACCATGCTGAGCCTTTGTTTCTGGGAGGCCCGGGGCCAAAGCTGCGCCGACAGCCGCCAGGTGCTGGGGGGCAAAGGCTTCAGCCTCAGCATGGTTCTGCCCAGCCTCATCTCTGGTAAGTAGGAAGCCAGGGTGGTGGGTGCGTGCGTGGGGGAGAAGGTATGGTTGTGTCCGTGGGAGTTGCCGGGGTCACGCAGTGCTTCGAGGGAATCTAACCCTGTAATGTATGGACAGATCCAGCTGTGCGCATCGAGGCATCTTCAGCGGTGCAGCCACATACTCCAACTTTGTAATTCAGTGCCAGCGAGGCATTCCACTGTGCAGTGCAGCCATGGAATACAGTGTATCGAAGCACTTCTGCACGGACTCCAGTGCGTTCTGGGGACTTTGTAGTGCTGTGGGAGAATCCAGTTGTGCGACATACACAGGGAACCCAAGGCAGTCAGTAGCTCTTTATACCCTGAAGGGATCCAGCTGTGCAGTGCAGGCCAGGAATCCAGTGTTGGTGTCCGTGAAATCCATTGCACTCTGTGGACATGTATACCCTGTTTGCGGAATCCAGATGTGCAACTTGACCGGGAGACCAAGGCAGTCAGGGATCTTTATAAAATGAAGGTATCCAGCTGTGCAGTACAGCCATGGAATCCAGTGTTCGTGTCAGTGAGATCCAGTGCAGTCAGGGATATGTATAACTAGTGAGGGAATCTTGCTGTACAATGTGAGCAGGGGATCTTCATAAAATGAGAGAATCCAGTGTGCGTAGGGGGTTGAACTTCATAGTGCAGTGCGGCGATCTCTCCGTTCAGCACAGTCAGGGACTCCATGGCAGTCTATGGATCTTTACAGCATAGAAGCATGAGGGGATACAGCTGCGCCGTGCACTCAGGGAATCAAGTGTGACAGTGGAATCAAGTGCAGTCGGGATATGGATGGTGTAGCGAGGGAATCTAGCTGTTGGTGCAGGCAGGGAAAATAGGACGCTCGGGTGTTTCATCTCAGAAGTGATGCAATCCAGATGTGCAAAGTAATTCATTCAGGTTTGCAGCGCAACAAAGGTGCCCAGCAGTGCGGTGCAGTTAGAAGATCCAGTGCTGTTCGATAACCCAGCCATGCCACAGACTCAGGAATTCAGTTGCTGGCAGTAATTAAGCGAAGGCGCTTTGCAGTGCAGCTCGGGAAGCCAGCCTTGCAGTGTAGCCAGGGAATCTGGTGCAGTGCAGCCAAATGATCCAGGTGTGCACTGCAACCAGAATACTCAGACATTGCAAATGGGAGGCGCAGCCATGTCTTGAAACTGAGAGATCCATCCGTGCAGTGCTCTCGCCTGGGAGCCCAGCCTAGCCAATGGATCCAGCAGTGCAGCCGAGAATCCAGGTGTGCACTGCATGCACGGGGTTGCAGAGGTGTTATACAGTCAGAGAATCACGCAGGGCACGGAAGCGCAAACAGGGGGCGAAGTTTCCACAAATCCAGGTGTGCAGTGCCTGAAGTGGCTCTTTACAACGCAGCTGAGCATTCCAGCTTTGTGGTGTGGCCTCTGAGAGCAGCCAAGCAGCCAGAGGCCCTAACCGCCTGCACAGTGCAGTCACTCTTGCAGTGCTTCTGAGAGAGTGAGCCGTTCACTGCGAGCAGAATGCACGTGGATGTACAGGGGTGCTCCAGAGTTTGCGGCAACAGCGCCAACCCCCCCCCCCCTCTAACCCCCCGCTCCCCAGGACTGTGCACTGGCAGCACTGCCTCCACGCTGGAGCCGGTGCAGGCCTGTTCACCGAGCCATGTCTGAAGCCTCCCTACCAGTGCTTTATGGAATGCACGGCGTGTTCGCAAGAAGTGGCGGCTGTGTGTGAACAAGTGCATTTTTATCAAGAAATTCATGTTTCTTGCTTGGAAAGGCTAGATTTGTGGACAACAGTCAATGCTTTGTAAGAAATTCTTTTTTAAACTTAGAGCCGTTGTAATTTTGAAAGTGAAGGAGAAACTGAATTATATACTTCATCAATACAGCAATGAATACACAATAAAGTGTATTAAGAACTTCTTCTTATACAAGTCCCTTCTCACCTATATCCATATCAACTGACCTCACATCATGCCCTACCCCTTCCAAATAACCTTCTGAGTCACTGGTCCCCCCGACCACTGATTCTTACAATCCACTCACCTGCTCCTCTGCAAATATATCCAGGCCCATTATGAAACCCCTCCTTGTCTTTCATTTCAACCTCCCTTTACCCAAGAACACCCCTGGCCATTGGCATAAAATGCGTATTTCTTTCACAGATTATTTATTTCTGCTGCTTCCTAAAAAAGTTATTTCCAAGTTATCAGGATGTCTTCCAAAACCTCAATGCCACTACTGATATCTAACAAAAAATCCAACCCAGGCCAGCATGCCACAAACTCAGTAAAAGACATTGTCATTTACACCTCCAATAGTCCAAACTCTGGCAAATGCGAGAACAATTTGCATTGTAAATGCTTGTTCATCTGGGCACCGTTTGTGTATTTTTCTAGGTTTTCCATTGATCATCCGCTGCAACTTAATTCAGCCTAGCTGCAAGCAATCTGGATTTGTCGCCTCTTTGCTGAAGAAAGCACATTATGTGGTCTCAGGCACATGGTGACTGTTTGTGCCATGTCCACCCACAGAGGGCACTGGTGCAGACTAGGGCTGTTATGGTATTACAGCATTGCTGTGGATTGCTGAGCATATGTATTGAGCAGTCTACAGCAATGTTGTAATACCATATTGAGTAAAGGAAGCTTGTTTCTGCCACATTGGATATTATAGGGTTCCTGGCATGAGGGGCAACTGGTGCATCAGAGAAGTCTCAGCAGCTTTGAACGCCACTCATTTCATTGTGCTGGAGAGTGGACACTACAACAATCAGAGTACCTCTTGAACTTCTGTCATGTCTCCAAGCTAATCCTGGTCAAACCAACAGATTTCTCTAGTTCCCTCAGGTCAGCGGGTCGGGACAATTGACAGGTGTCCTGTGAACCTTTCCAACACTTACCAAGAATTGAGTCACTTGCCAGAGAAAGGTGGTATATTTCCTTCAAATCCTAACCCAATTCAGGAGTGAGACTTCCAATTTTTGAAGCCAAAAATGGCTTTATTTTGTCTGTCTTCTGCCTGAAATTGCATCTGATTCAATAGAGGTTGTTGGACCCAGCCCTTCTGGCAGGTTCACCCCGAAACTTTTTGCTTTTTATTGGTGACTTGGTGTAGTGATTTTTGGGTTTCTGCGCACTTCACCGCTGTGTCCCAGGGTAAAGTGCGTGCGTGTTGTGAGGTTGGCCTGCCCTCCCATAGGAATGCATGGGGGAATGTATGTGTCCTGGTAGTTCCTGATGCGTGGGGTGTGCAGGCCCGAGTTTGGTATGTGCGGACTCGTGTGATTGAATGCTGCGCGATGATGTGTGCGGCGTGCATGTACCTAGTGTGGAAGTGCCACTTCTAGAAGTGGGCACTTCAGTTTGCAGTATGAAATGTGTGGCTTGTCTGGCGATTGGCTGGTAGAGGTCATGTGACGGACTAGGGAAATCCCCAGAGTCAGGAGGAGTCACCCAGTGGTGAATGGGGAGTTTAGCATACTGATGGCTGGGGAGGAATACACCTGGGTCCTGAATAGGGCAGGGCTTTCCCCACACAATGCTGGCTCCGGCCCCTGTGGTGCGTCTGATGACCCTAGCCCTGCCAGTGAATAGGGAGAGGGGCTGAGCAAAACAAAGTGCTCAGGAACCTGTTGTAACTGGTTCGCCCCTTCCCTACACCTTCAGACAAAGACTTTTACTGTATAAAAAAGGGGCTGTGTCCCATTACAATTTGTTCTCTTGCAGGATCCACTTGAGGGGGGGGCCTGCTGCTGCTGGGCGCCAGGAGAGACCGCCACTGGGGACTGCCTCCCTGCTGGAGGGCCCTGTGAGCTGGCTCTGGGCCCAGTCTTTGCCCCCCTGCTCTTGGAGGACTTTCTGCTGGACCTTTTTGACTTGCAGCGCCTGGGAGCGCTTTATGGGCTTTAGAGCGCTGGGAGCGCTGTGTTGCTGTATAGCGCTGTGAGCGCTTTGGTCCTGATAGCGGGTGCCCACCCCGTGATTTTGCCGGTGTCCGCCAGGTTCGGCGGGTGCCCACCCCGCCGTTGTGCTCATTTGCGAGGGAGCCTACCCCTCTCCTTGCCGAGGAAATCACCGCCGCGGCCGGGCTTGGGCCGGAAGTCAGGCGGGCCGAGGGCGGGCCTCCGGGACAACCGGAACTTAGAGAAGGAGGGCGGGAGCCTACCCCGCCTCCTACCGAGCGTCGCGGTTGCAGCCTGGTCGGGGAAGTGAAGATCCAGGCGGGAGCCCACCCCGCGCTGGACCGTGAGTAGGAGTGCGGCCAGAGCTTGTGCGGAGGGGGCACGAGGCACGTTGTCGGTGCCTGCCCCTCCGCAGTGCAAAAGAAGCCTCGAAGTCCTCCCGTCCGCCGGAGCAGAGAGAGCAGAGACGACGCGGGAGTCCCCTGAAGGCAGCCCGGTAAGTGCAAAGGGCTGGGGGACTCCGCGCATGTGCTGAGGGGGCATTTCTGCAGTTTCCACGAGCCCGTGAGGCTCCAACCTAGAGGGGGCATTTCTGCAGTGTCCACGAGCCCCGTGAGGCTCCAACGTTGGGGGCAGTACTTGCTCAGAGTCCAGAGGGACTCTAACGACGGCTCATTATTGGTTCAGAGCCACGAAGGCTCTAGGGGGCATTCTTCCTAGCCAGAGCCCAGGAGAGGCTCCACGAGAGTGGCGGATTTGCTTTGAGGGGCACAGTGGTGCCCACGCTCAGTTCTACAGCTGCCCAGCACTTAGTGGGCAGCTGCAACGTTTAGGTTGGGAACCTTTTACGCTTTTTGCTTGCGCAACTTTACTGGGACAGGGCGTCCTAGCCCCTACAAGGCCAGTTGGCCTAGGGACTGCCACAGGTGGTGGCTTATATGAGTTCTTGCGCAATTGTGTTGCCCTGCACCGCTGAATGTGTGTTTATGTATCATGTGCCTTGTTTTACACCGCTGAATGTTTTATGCATCATGTGTTTTCTTCCATGACACCGCTGAATGTTTTATGCATCATGTGTTTTCTTTCCTAGCACCTCTGAATGTTTTATGCATCATGTGTTTACCTGCACGGCACCTCTGAATGAGTTTATGCGTCATGTGCCATGTCCTACACCTCTGAATGTTTTATGCATCATGTGTAATGTGCGTTTACCCCTACAGGTATTGTGATACTTAGGTGGTTGTTTGTTTTCTCCTAGCACAGGTGGTACTAGTGAGGTCCTAGTTCCCTGCGTGACATTCTCCTAAAGTGGTTAGGGTTTGCGTAGGTGGTACTTTCTGGTTACCAGTAGTTACTGGTTGTGTGCTATATATGTTATTTTGTGCTACAGTAATTTTATTCCTATGTTCTAAATTTTATATTCTAAAAGTGCTAATTCCTGACAGTGGTCCATGTGGCCCTGTCCCCTGTACATATAATCCCTTGTAAATTCTGCCCGTGCCTGTTGGCACATTGTAAAGTGTGTGTTTTTATCTAATGTGTTGTGTCTAATACAAAGGCTATTTTTATAGAATACCTTGTGTGGAGTTTCCTTTGTGGTGGGCCTTGGGTGTTGATGCTGGGTGCGCGCGCAAACGCTTTACACCTTGCCTCAGAGATAAGCCTGACTGCTCGTGCCAAGCTACCATGGGGGTGAGCAGGGGTTATCTTTGGCGTGTAACTTCCTTGCCCTGACTAGAGTGGTGGTTTCTGCCTGGCTTTGGCGCAAGCCCTAGCCAACCAGAAATCGCCAGTTCTAACATTGGTGATCAGCGGTGGGATTTGGACTTGCGTTTGCGCTGTACCGCAGCAGCAACTGGCCGCACTACAAAACTCTGCATTAGATAACCACATTTTAGGGATTATTGTTTTTGAAGTTCCATTATTTCTTCTCCTAAAGGTGTCCTTTGTGAATTATGTACTCCTGTGTTAGCTCAGACCCCAGGTTCCTTGTGTTAAACTCTTCTCGAGAACGTCCGCCAAAATAGAGTCTGGTTTTAATTTCTGTGGGCTGTTTAGATACAGTATGGGGGAGTTGGTTGATTTTTGTGAGGAGAGAGACATAGCAGTGAGTATGTCAGACTCCCAGTCAAAACTCAGGGAAAACTTGATCAATTGGCAGAAGGATGAATGGGACCGTGAGCGCAGTGAGGAGGATAGGGCCCGGGCCGCACGCCGAGAGGGTGGTGGGTCTGAGGGGAGCCCTGAAGAATCTGAAGAGGAGGAAGATTTCCTGACAGGGACGCCAGTAGAGAGTGAAGACCCCACAGATAGGGAGTCCCTTGCTGGGTCCAGTGTCAGGAGCAGCACCCCATCCCTTTCCCTGTCCCCAGAGGAGTGGATAGATAGGAGGGAGGAAAGGGAGCATCAGCTGGCCATGGAGAAGCTCAGGTTAGAGCATGCCAAGGAGATGGCGCAGCTGGGGGTGGAGGAGAGGATGGCGGAGGCTGAGAGGGCCCTCGCCAGGGAGAGGTTAGCTCTGGAGGGTAAATTGTCCCCTGAGCGCAGTTTTAATTTTCTGGGCTCCCCAGGGAGGGTTGAGTCCAGTGGTGGCAGCAATAGAGAGACCAGTGCAGAGAGTCCCATTCCCCATTCCCAGAGTATGGTACCTGTTTTCCAGGAGGAGGAATGTAGGTTGACATTCAGGGGCAGTAAGAAACTGCCTCACCAGTCTTGGGACACGGTTGTGGGTGAATGTGAGGATACACTGGATGATTGGTTAAGGGTAAACACGAAACTGGATTTTGACGGACTGTATGCTCTGGTCATCAAAGAGCAGCTGCTCGGTAGTTGTTATCCCGGGTTGCGCCAGCACCTGTTGAGGTATGGCTCTTTTTGCCCATGGGAGCTGGCAGAGGAAGCAGACCGTTGGGAGAGTGCCCAAGGTTCTGATGAGGTATGGGAGAGTGCTTCCAACAGCAGTGGCTCAGGGATCTTCCCGTCTTGGATGGGGGTAGAGGTTCAGAGTAGCCCAGCTAGGTCCCAGAGTAGTGAGAGGGGTGTAGGGGCTCACGGCCTATCTCCGCGGAGTAGGAGTTAGTGGGTGACTTTGAGTCCCCAGAGGCCCGAAACCCAGTCTCAGAGCCTGGATGGTTTTTTCAGGGAACACCAGGTAGGGGGCCTAGGCTGTCCTGTTAGGCCACTTGAGGAGGATCGCCCAGTGTATGGAGAACCTGGAGTCTCTGTAAGTAGAGCTCCAGTGGTTCTGGTGTCAGGCAGTACTGACTGGGAGGGTACAGAAGTCCAGTGAGAGGAGTGGCATGGGGCTGTGTTCCCCGGTGGAGGAGCCATTGGGTCAGGGACCGGCCGGGAGGGCTGGGTCTCCTAGAGGTGACCATGGTGACTACACGTCTGTCCTGGGGGATCTTCGCGCACTGTCAGGTGGACAGGGGGCGGGAGATCTGCGCCAGGCAGACTGTCATGCAACATATGAGGCATATGTTACTCTTGGGGGGATACTGTGTGAGTCCCCAGAAGTCCGGGAGTGCCAGGCAACTATTCCACCAAAGGTTCTAGACCAGAGGTTGGGAGGCCAGGTTCAGGATCAGCCTGACCTGAAGGGTAGGACAACTGTAACCAGTGTCCTGACCGGTTCTTCTTCCAGAGGTACCGCCCCAGTTGGTGGGGAGCAGGACTCTGGAAGGGGGTGCAGAGGGTGGGAGAGCCCACCTCTGACCCCGGTGCAACCTGAGGGGTTAAACCCTAGGTTGGGAGACCAGTTCTCAGGGAGAGGTCCTGAGCTGGTGGGAAAGTTGATTTCTGAGGGTGCCTCTCAGAGGAGGAGAGGACGGAACCCCAGAAGAAGAGGTAGGGGGAGGAGAGCCTCACCCGTGACTGTTGGTCAGCTTGAGGGTACGGACCCTGGGCTGGAAGATCAGTGGATGTTTAGAACAGCCCTGATGAGGGGAAGAGTGGAAAATGGTCACTATGTGCCAGGGGTTACTACCCCCCATTCTGTGGTTAGGCAAGGACCAGTGGCGCCTAGATGGCCTAGGGCCTGGTCCTGGCCGCAGACAGCTGAGGAGTACCAGTGGGGTAGCCCAGTTGGTCCGCCGGGTTTTTCCAGAGGGAACCACGTGGGTTCAGAGTGGCGTAAAACCGGAGAGTGGCCCTGCCGTTGCGGGCCTGCGTCCGTGTTTTATCGCCCAAAGCAGGGAAGACCATCACGGTGGTGATTGGTCTGCCCTGCGTTTTGGCTGGAAGGGGGTTGTGTTGGACCCAGCCCTTCTGGCAGGTTCACCCCGAAACTTTTTGCTTTTTATTGGTGACTTGGTGTAGTGATTTTTGGGTTTCTGCGCACTTTACCGCTGTGTCCCAGGGTAAAGTGCGTGCGTGTTGTGAGGTTGGCCTGCCCTCCCATAGGAATGCATGGGGGAATATATGTGTCCTGGTAGTTCCTGGTGCATGGGGTGTGCAGGCCCGAGTTTGGTATGTGCGGACTCGTGTGATTGAATGCTGCGCGATGATGTGTGCGGCGTGCATGTACCTAGTGTGGAAGTGCCACTTCTAGAAGTGGGCACTTCAGTGTGCAGTATGAAATGTGTGGCTTGTCTGGCGATTGGCTGGCGGAGGTCATGTGACGGACTAGGGAAATCACAAGAGTCAGGAGGAGTCACCCAGTGGTGAATGGGGAGTTTAGCATACTGATGGCTGGGGAGGAATACACCTGGGTCCTGAATAGGGCAGGGCTTTCCCCACACAATGCTGGCTCCGGCCCCTGTGGTGCGTCTGATGACCCTAGCCCTGCCAGTGAATAGGGAGAGGGGCTGAGCAAAACAAAGTGCTCAGGAACCTGTTGTAACTGGTTCGCCCCTTCCCTACACCTTCAGACAAAGACTTTTACTGTATAAAAAAGGGGCTGTGTCCCCTTACAATTTGTTCTCTTGCAGGATCCACTTGAGGGGGGGCCTGCTGCTGCTGGGCGCCAGGAGAGACCACCACTGGGGACTGCCTCCCTGCTGGAGGGCCCTGTGAGCTGGCTCTGGGCCCAGTCTTTGCCCCCCTGCTCTTGGAGGACTTTCTGCTGGACCTTTTTGACTTGCAGCGCCTGGGAGCGCTTTATGGGCTTTAGAGCGCTGGGAGCGCTGTGTTGCTGTATAGCGCTGTGAGCGCTTTGGTCCTGATAGCGGGTGCCCACCCCGTGATTTTGCCGGTGTCCGCCAGGTTCGGCGGGTGCCCACCCCGCCGTTGTGCTCATTTGCGAGGGAGCCTACCCCTCTCCTTGCCGAGGAAATCACCGCCGCGGCCGGGCTTGGGCCGGAAGTCAGGCGGACCGAGGGCGGGCCTCCGGGACAACCGGAACTTAGAGAAGGAGGGCGGGAGCCTACCCCGCCTCCTACCGAGCGTCGCGGTTGCAGCCTGGTCGGGGAAGTGAAGATCCAGGCGGGAGCCCACCCCGCGCTGGACCGTGAGTAGGAGTGCGGCCAGAGCTTGTGCGGAGGGGGCGCGAGGCACGTTGTCGGTGCCTGCCCCTCCGCGGTGCAAAAGAAGCCTCGAAGTCCTCCCGTCCGCCGGAGCAGAGAGAGCAGAGACGACACGGGAGTCCCCTGAAGGCAGCCCGGAAAGTGCAAAGGGCTGGGGGACTCCGCTTTGTGCTGAGGGGGCATTTCTGCAGTGTCCACGAGCCCCGTGAGGCTCCAACGTCGGGGGCAGTACTTGCTCAGAGTCCAGAGGGACTCTAACGACGGCTCATTATTGGTTCAGAGCCACGAAGGCTCTAGGGGGCATTCTTCTTAGCCAGAGCCCAGGAGAGGCTCCACGAGAGTGGCGGATTTGCTTTGAGGGGCACAGTGGTGCCCACGCTCAGTTCTACAGCTGCCCAGCACTTAGTGGGCAGCTGCAACGTTTAAGTTGGGAACCTTTTACGCTTTTTGCTTGCGCAGCTTTACTGGGACAGGGCGTCCTAGCCCCCACAAGGCCAGTTGGCCTAGGGACTGCCACAGGTGGTGGCTTATATGAGTTCTTGCGCAATTGTGTTGCCCGGCACCGCTGAATGTGTGTTTATGCATCATGTGCCTTGTTTTACACCGCTGAATGTTTTATGCATCATGTGTTTTCTTCCATGACACCGCTGAATGTTTTATGCATCATGTGTTTACCTGCCCGGCACCACTGAATGAGTTTATGCGTCATGTGCCATGTCCTACACCTCTGAATGTTTTATGCATCATGTGTAATGTGCGTTTACCCCTACAGGTATTGTGATACTTAGGTGATTGTTTGTTTTCTCCTAGTACAGGTGGTACTAGTGAGGTCCTAGTTCCCTGCGTGACATTCTCCTAAAGTGGTTAGGGTTGCGTAGGTGGTACTTTCTGGTTACCAGTAGTTACTGGTTGTGTGCTATATATGCTATTTTGTGCTACAGTAATTTTATTCCTATGTTCTAAATTTTATATTCTAAAAGTGCTAATTCCTGACAGTGGTCCATGTGGCCCTGTCCCCTGTACATATAATCCCTTGTAAATTCTGCCCGTGCCTGTTGGCACATTGTAAAGTGTGTGTTTTTATCTAATGTGTTGTGTCTAATACAAAGGCTATTTTTATAGAATACCTTGTGTGGAGTTTCCTTTGTGGTGGGCCTTGGGTGTTGTTGCTGGGTGTGCGCGCAAACGCTTTACACCTTGCCTCAGAGATAAGCCTGACTGCTCGTGCCAAGCTACCAAGGGGGTGAGCAGGGGTTATCTTTGGCGTGTAACTTCCTTGCCCTGACTAGAGTGGTGGTTTCTGCCTGGCTTTGGCGCAAGCCCTAGCCAACCAGAAATCGCCAGTTCTAACAGAGGTCAACTGGGGAAATAAAATCTTCTGATTCTTTTTTTAAAGTCTCCCTCTTTCCTCTTCTAAAATGTTGGCATGTAAGCTTTTCCCGGAATGCTCGCTCTGTCTCTCTCTCTCTCTCTCTCTCTCTCTGGCTATTGAAAGCCAAAGAGGTGCAGAACACATGCAAAATTACAGTAGCAAACAAACATCAAAACAAGGAACGAACAGAATGTAAATGTTATGATATTTTTGAAGATTTTCATTCCTACGAAGTCTACTAATTAGAATTAGCCACCAAAGGTCCGCCATCAGAGCAGGTGCAGTACGTTTTCTCATACCTGTTTAGTACAGACATATTACAGGCATGTTCAGGGCTGGACTGGGAACCCAAAGCAACCCTGGCAAATGTTGTCAGACCAGTCCGCATAAGTTGCTTAGCGAACGAGCACAGCCCCTGAGGTAGAGAGCTACACAAGATGGAGCATTAAACAAAGCTAGTCAGGTAAGAATCGCCTCGGAAATGTTCGTGCTTCGTGTGCACAGTTGTGAAAATGTCACACGTGGCCTTTAAAAATCAGTGCTTGGCGCTACGTTTATTTCTGCTTGAATTTCCGTGGCGCTACATTTTGATGTTATCACTCAACAGCAGCGACACTATTTAAAAGCTCAAAATAGAACCGGTGTATTATGCGATTCGGTGCCCTCTTCCAAATGTACTGTGTGCGCGTTCCACAGGGACTTGCTTACTGCCGCGTTTCTCTCTCCGCATCTCTACCTAGACCTTGTACCATCGACATGCAGATAAACCACTCCAAATGTCTCATTTTACACCCTCACCCAGGCCTTCTCTCTAGGGCACAGGTCTTCAAACTGTGGGGCGCGCCCCCCTGGGGGAGCGTGGATGGGTTCCCGGGGGGCGCAAAGGCCTCTGTAAGTGCATGTAAATGAAGACGCGCCTGGAAGTGTGGCGATCGTTATTTGCTGCATTTCCAGGCTGTCTTTATTTTCTCCGAAGCCCTTAAAGTGCCGTGGGGCCAGAGGTCAGTGGGTGTGCTGTTGGGGGCTCGGCTGGGCAGAGTCTGGAGTCTTATTAAGACACCAGCACGCCTGAGTTTTTCACAGGTCTTTAAAGACCATTTGCATACCTTTGGAAACTGGTTACTGAGGCTTAGTTTTTTTTTCTTTTTCCAGTACCCCCTGGGCCCCGACTCTGCCTCTTCCTTACATTTGTATTGTAAATTTACTGCTGTAGTGTGAAAATGCATTTCATGAAAAGGAATATGAAAAAGGGTTGCCAATAGAAAAAATGCCAGCCATGTATGTTTAAAGAGCCTGCAAAGACCTTGCTTTGATACTAAATAGGGCCTTAAATAAAAAAAGTATGTATTCATTTGTAATGTGACTTTCTGTCCCTTTTATTTTCAGTCATGAAACATGCAGGCAGCCCTAGAACACATTTAAAAGTGCTATATTTGTTTCTCTGAGTATGCACAGATAAGTGCTGAAAATAGGGCTTTAGGTGACTGATTATTTTTGCACCGTCTGCAACATCAAAATAATGAGCTGGCAACCCTAATTATAAGACTGGAAGTTTGCTGCAGGATCAGCACATTATTTCCTTCACCCTCGATTCCCTGATTAATTCCATAATAGCAACAGTTTAATTTATGTCTGAAACCCTACGCCCCATCAATAACATGCTGATTAACTTCAAGTGTCTGGGAATTCACCCTGCATTCAGACAACTCACTCCTCATTCTCACCCTTCACTTTCACGCTCACCCTGCACTCACAGCGCATAGTTATGGTTTTCCCGCATTTGCCACATAATCTATTGTCTGCTGCATAATTTGCAGATTAAAAAATGCAGCAACACATGTTACCTCACAGTGGAAGGCCCTTTCTAAAGGTTGACTGGTCACCTTTCTGTTGCTTATTGCTATATGTGGGTGTTAATGTGGTACTTATGAGGGGCAATAAAGGCCAGGACAGTGTCAACAAGTGTAAAAATAGCAAAATAGTGCAGTAATGCTATCACAAAATATGCAGCATAATTCGCCTTTGCTTGCTGCAAAAGTTAGTCAACCATGCTGCATAATTTGCCCTTCTCCTGCCGCATAATTCTAATGGCCCTGTTTCTAGTGCTATGCGGTCCCAGCCTGTGGCAGAAAGCACTGTGAATATGTAAGTCATTATTTTAAAACAGTATTTACATACTCTAAGCTAGGCCGCTGTAAAATGATGCAGTGATTGAGATAAAACAAGTTCTTACAAAACATATTTTGTAGTAATAAGTTATCAAACTGTATCCAATGCAGACATTTTTGTGTCTCCACTATTCCAGATCCCAGCTGATAACTCCTTTACATTACATCTTAAAAATAATATATCTTTGCCACCATAAAGCTTTAAGCAGATCCACTGGAATTATTCAGCAGAAGAGGACAACATTATGCGGCAGGTTTGACTAAATTATGCAGCAAGAAAAGGTAAATTATGCAGCACAATGCACCACATTTTGTGGTTAGCATTACTTCATTATTTTGTCATTTTAACTCACGGTAACGCTGTCAGGGGAAATATTTCACCTCATTAGTACCAGTGTAGCACCCAAATACAGCAGTAAGCAACTACAAGATTACCAATCAATCTTTGCAGAGGGCCTTCCACTGCTCCGGAACACTTTGTCACGCTTTAAGTAACTTTTGTTCCGTTTCAGCTAGAATCAAGATTTTTTTGTTGAAATCTGCAGATTATGTAGCAAATGCAGTACACTGATAATTACGTGGAAAACGCTGCTGCTGCTGCAGAAACTCATAACTCCATTGTTTCTTTTTTAACTTTCTGCACTACCACCCACACTTCGATTTCAGGCAGAGGCATATCAAAGTCAGTATTAACCATTCAGGGGCAGTTGTTTTGTGGAAGCTGAGTCCATGGGGTGGCAGGTAGAAGGCCAGTAGGGTGCATTCAGATGCAAAGCCCTAATCCTCTCGATCCTTGGGGCCTCACAGTAATAGTCTAGGAGACAGAGGAAAGGAGCGAGATTCACAGATATTGTCAGAGAGAAGGCCCAGAATAGGGAGCACTGTATGCGGACTCATTTTTATGTTTACAAATGGCCAGAGACCGCTTCTTCAGAGAGATACCCCAAAGAAGAGGACAATATAAGTGTTTTTTTTTTTTTTTTAAGGGACATTCATTAGTGAAGCTGGTACTGCTGCCAAGTGTGTAAGTGGCCACTGCTGGTTATCATAAAGGAGCAGATGCAGCAGGACTGGGGCCCAGGGATTTGAGGGGCCCACTGCATCACAATTATGACTGTCTACCTTTAAAAAAAAGGGGCATCAGAGCTTATTGTCCTTTCAAGCATTAGGACAGAGGTGATGATCCATCATGGAGGGGAAGAGGTAAAAAAGGCAAAGGAGATAGCCTGCTACTCAGGACTGCAGTTATCATTAGTGCAGCAGGTATAGTTGCATTGGGGTCAAAGAGTGTGAGGGGCTCACAACACCCCAATTATGTGGAGCAGTTTGTTTGGGATATCTGGTTTTGTTTTATGGTTTTGCTGTTTTATAAGTCTCATATTTGGTGCAATTCATAAACTATAGAAAAAATATTCCTGAAATCATCTCATAAGCCCCGCTCTCTACACGCAGCCATGTTCCTCTCGCTCCCCCAATCCTTGTCATAAAGTTTTGTAGGGGGGCCGATCTCAAAACATTTTGCTTAGGGGGGGCTCAGAATAAAAAAGTTTGAAGACCTCTGCTCTAGGGCATGACGGACGACATCCAGTCACCCCGAGATTAACGGGTCTAAAATTAAAACAGCAGGCATCTTTCATAGCACTCGCCGTGCAAGGAATCTCCTCTAGGCACGTGAAATGGTTATTTAAACAAAAGCAATCCGAGTGACCTACAGCATGTTTACTTTACCATTTACTACCGCTGGCGTTATGAGGGTTTCTTCTAAAAAATAAAAGGCAGTGATGACAGTTTATGGTCAAATACAGAGTATTTTGCCAACGGCCTCATTACCCCGTGGCCTGAGGAAAATTACGTCTTTACCCCGGGGCTTCCTGTGACCATAGACCTCCTGAATTAACAGATACTGCAGACTAGACCCCTGAACCTTCCTGAGTAATGAGCACTTACCAGTGAAATCTATAATTCCAGGGCCAATATTTCATCATTCTTCCTTCTAATTTCCCCTGGAAATTTTGGCTGCTTTCATCAAGGAGAACTAGTCCATGCAGTTTCTGTGCGCCACTGCGCCTAGCAACTTCCAAAAAGGCCACTAACTCTATTAAACCACCAACACAGCAAGACAGTTGTCAATCATTAATACTGTGTCCTAAAAGCTCCATTGTTACACAAACGTTTTGGCAATGCTAAGGGGCCTTATGTAAGTTGTGGCACAACAACTATAGGGTGGAATGCTTGAATTAATCTCAGCCACTGGCATTTAATCTGGGCCACATTCCGTCATCATTTTAGGTTTCCTGTATCTATACAGACTGGGAGCATTCATATGCAAATCAGTTACAGTGAGTTAGGGACTTGTAAATAGACACGCACCTTCTGTTTAGAGAGTTTTGCATATCACAAAAAGTGGTGAATGGACTCTGCCTTGCAGGGTGTAGCCAAGACTCATTTGTATATGTCCAGTGCCTGTCTATAATGGCATAGAGAAGCTAAAAAGGGATGGATTGGAATGCTCGGCTTTTGTGCCTGCTGTGTGCTATTTATCAAAGAACAACTCTCTTAATGTGGGCGTAGCAGGTTGGCAGTCCTACACCTGCTGCTAGCGTGCAAACCAGGCCATGCAGGGATTCAGGAGTTACAGACAGAGCAGCCACAAGGTAAGAGCGGAGGCTCTATCCTACTAGCAAGGTGCATAAATAAGTTGGACTGAAGCCCAGGAATCACACGCAACATTGTGCCATTGGCACAAATTCACCACAGTTCATAGACTGTGGATAGAGTAAAGGAGCAGCATGCATAACGGTCACTGTTTTCAGAAATGGGGTTTTAAGCTTCAGATAGTTGCTATCTGGTTTTATAGTCCAATTAGTTCAGGGGAAGCAACCCAAGACAACAATACCCAGAATGCATTAAGCTGTCCCCTGAAGGTCCAGTACTGATACCCGGTTCTGTGATGACTAAGAGGCTTGATACTTGAAACTGCATTCTGCAAGGAACTTTATCGTTTGCACATCTGGGTAGCCAGTTGTTTGAATAACAGTGGACCAGTGAATATCTAGTCTTGTTCAGGGAGCAGGGTGCCTTACGTACCTAAGGTGTTAGCGGCACCTGTTGGATTCTATAGAATGCCCTCGGTCACTCTGGTGTCTCTACTCGTGGATGCTTGTAAATTATCATAAATCGCAATGCATAAGAGTTGCCCCGAACTCTGCAACCCTTGGTTTGACAGACTTATTTTGAAGCCGTGTGCTTTTCTAGCATCTCCACATTTCAGTGATTTTAAAACGACCCATCTTGCCTCCAATCTACCATCCCGACTGCGATCCTTGTGGTACTTTGTTTTGTTTCAATTATATTGAATTAATTATGCCCCCCCCTCCTTCGAGCCTTTAAACCCAATTGCACCTTTTGAAGCAAGTGACCTCTGTTTTCTGCTATGATTGATGTTTATTTCTGTTTACTGTTTTTGATGTTTTTTCTGTTATTGATTTTTAATAAAATAATTAAATACGCTTTCCTGATTCCTGCATCATTTTAATGTCACCTTACTTGCTTGGAAGCACTACTGCAGGTGTCACTGCTTACAAGGCATAATACGTTTGAAAGACAGATTCGTTGCCTGCAACTTAGGCATCTGACTGCCATCCATCTTTCTAAATCTTTCACTGCTAATTGAGCAGACTGGTTTTAGAACCAGTGCCAGTACATACCTTAGGAGCATCACATGCATTTCAGCCAGCCTAATGCAGGCAGCCTCATGCATACGTCCACTTCCAGCCCTGCATACAGATAGTAGAGAGTCTGGCTGGTACACCTGCAGCACCATCCTAATGGAGAC
Organism: Triturus cristatus; assembly: GCF_964204655.1. Lineage (NCBI taxonomy): Eukaryota > Metazoa > Chordata > Amphibia > Caudata > Salamandridae > Triturus > Triturus cristatus. Next base: position 504,322,790 of record NC_140585.1, read on the forward strand.
AGCCATAATTCACAGGGTCAGATGGATAAAGAGACTTTGGAAAAAGCATTACGGTGGCCTGCCTCTCTCCACTGCACACCAATGGCAATTTTCACTCCGGGCACTATTTTCTCAAATACCTTTCTCCTGCTGTTGCAGGCAGGGCATGCTCTCTCCTAATGCTTTTTTTAAACATCTTTATACCACGGGTGCTAAATTCATTTGCAATACAATAGGTCTCGCATTTACGAAAGTTCAAGCTATTGGCATTGTAAATAATGCCTTTTAATTATCTTTTTTTTTAAATACTCATGAATAGAAGGCAGTCATTCACAATGCCAATAGCTCAAATGCTTGTAAATGTGAAACCGGTTGCATTGCAAATGCTTGTTTCATAGTATATTCAATTGTATTAGCTTTTAAAGTAAATGATGACTTTACAGTGCACCAGGATACAACAATCTTTGTTGGTGCCCTTCAATGATGCCCTTGATAGAGATCAGGGTATGAATAATATTCCCACAACCACGGATAGAGTACTCTCACAGTTACACGCACATGCATACATCATACGCTAGGGCCCATTTCACTAACATACGCTCAAATACTCTTACCAGCAATAAACCTGTGGAAAGAAAATCTCCTAATCACCCTGCATCTATATCGAGGTCGATAAGACCTGGTTTTTGTGACTATCCTTAAACATAATCTATACAACATATACAGCAATAATCAAAAATGTAAACCCAATAATTGACAAGAAAGAATATCCAACACCATGTTTAAAATTATATTGCTTTATCTAAAATTAGTCAAAGTAAATCAATCAGAGTAAATCATTTTCTCATAGTTACCTATTCTAGCTAAATGTCAGAACGGGTCAGGACAAGTCTCTCGGTAAATGTCTCTCAAGACGAAGTCCCTTCAGCATCAATCCTCAGCAACGTAGATTCGGTACGCGGCAAAGGCAAAATGGCAAGTGGCAAAGCCCTCTCTAGGCTAACATTTCTTATAGCTTCTAAACAATGGAAAGATACATTGGAAACATAAAAAAAAACTGTAATGTCCGCCGGACTTGCTGAGCAGAGCGAGAAGGAAAGGATGTAACATCGCTACATTTGAGAATCTCCGCTCAGGAAAAGTCCACATAATGAAGACTACGGAACAGGAACCAAGAAAATAAAACATGTATCATATTAGCTCCACTTCTCCTCGGCAATCGAGCCACAGTTCAGAGCTTCTCTCTAAGGCTCCTTTGTTTCCCAAGGCTGCCAAGGACATTTTCACTTCACTTGGAGAACTCCCAAAAACTGCTGCTGTCCTCATGGAAAGTTTTTCAAACAAGCAAACAAGGACCATGGTCAGTTAGCTTCAGGACCATTTCCAGCAGGGGTCTCCCTCGTCACAGTTTTCATATTATAAATCACAGCCAGGCTCACAAATCGGCCATCTTTCTCTAGGCCATCATAGGCCTCAATAGACCATCTTAATTAAAAGAAACAAAAACAACGTTACCACAGCATAGTGATTAAACAGTGTTAACCCCACTAATACCCTTATGTGTATGCATTTATCTAGCACTTGCAACATAAAAAAGCATTAATTCGGAAAGCATTTTGTGCTCAAAAATAAACAGCACATAGCAACGTTTAAACATGAAAACACGCACGTTATTTTTTAAACAGCACATTTATGCACACCCACGTGTAACTCTCTCTTGTTAAGACAAACGGATTGATTAATATAAACACACTTGCACAAGACAAATAATTAATTATTAATTATTAATAAATTAGTACAACGAATAGACATGCCAGAGCTTCAAAAGCCACTGAATTTTCAAACTGAAAACTCTGCTCCAGCAATCCCCCCTTTGGTGATTTTATCACCAAATAAACCCAAAAAAAAAAAAATTTGTGAAAATTTAGTCCCATTTTAGGAGAAATCGGAAATGTCTTTTCCCCTTACACAACATTACACACCAGTCACTCTTTCATCATCCCTTTTTGTCTCTAAGTAAACACTCTCCCTCAATTCCTCTAATTCAATTTCTTGCGGTTCTCTTTTCAACCTCTTGTTTCTCTTTTCTTTATTCAACTTCTTCTTCCCTCCCCTGTTTTTACAACACACACACACCAATCTTATTATCAATAAAGCAACAATTATACAAGTTAAAGGAAACAATATTCTACCTATAATAGTACTACATATTTTTGCAATAAAATCTTTAACAGCTATCATTTTATTAGCTATTTTAGTCCATAAATTCTCAGCTTCAAGTGGTACTAATTCTTCATGCAAATCAGTAATATTTTTGATATAGACCTTCAGGTCTTTGCTTTCGTCTGGAATGTAAGTGCAACAATGTTGAACTTTCAGCATTCCACAGACTCCACCCTCCTTGGCCAATAGAATATCAAGGGCAAGTCGATTTTGCATAGACATGGCACGTACGGCACTTAATTCCGTATTCACCAAAAGAAACCCTCCAGCGGTATTTGTCGATAAGCGATCAACCACTGTGGACAGTTTCCGAATTCCATAAGCATTTAAAGAAATTCCCACTGCTGGAATCCATACCCCCAAAAATATCACCCACTATTTTAGACCAAGTGTTAGCTTCTTTAGCTGGATTCAGCTCTTTGTTCATTGGCAAGTGCCCAAAAATACTATCTCTGTTAGACATCTTATAATCTACTTTCCCTAACAAATAAAAAACACTACTTAAAATACTACAGGAAATACCATATGTAGCTGGTAAATGATGATAAGTAACACCCTCTGAAACGGATGCAGGTAATTGCATACAGACGTAGCAATCCCTTACTTCCATTGTTTTCACATATTCATATAACAATTTTGAAAAAATATTACTAGAAAAGTTATTAATTGACCTATCTTTGTGTATGTAAGTATTACTAATTCTAATTGGAACTACTTTTTGCGAACTCTTCTCTACATTTGTCACATTCTCCGTATGCATCTCAAACTCTACTTTAAAAGTAACTAATAAAACTAAAACACCCCATAGAAGCATTAATAATCCAGTACAGCAGCAGCACATCCTACACCACCTTTTGAAGAAGGCACATCTATTTCTATTATCCTCTATGTTAGCCATTTTAGCCTCTACTACTCCACTACTGTTGGAACTTTTCAATTCTTCAGCAATTCTTCAGCTTTCAGTTTATCCAAATGATCTTTTCGTTCACTTAATCCAAGTGAATCCTTCCTTTATTCAGTTTGGATACTTGTCATTCTTCACTTCAATTTCTTCAACATCAAATTGTATTAGATCTCCAACATCAAAATCCTCAGTACTCGACTCTTCTCCAATGTCAGTCAAGAGTACTTTCAGAATTTCACCAGTATCTTCCTCAACCACTTCTCTCAAGATCTCTTCCGGATTATCTCGAGTCACTGTTTCTTCTTTTCCTCCTTCAGACAGTGCCACATAAGACCATTCCGGTGATCTGTACTTTTGGTTGGGTCTTCTTACTCTTTTTATTTCCACTGGTTCGTTTGACTCCTTTGATTCTTCTCCTTCAGCTTTTGAACTTTGACTCGAAACTTCATTCACTTGTTCAGCTTTCGATGTACTTACTCTTATTATTTTGTATCTCAGCCTCTTAACTCTATTGTTAGGCCAACGATCTCCTCTTAACACCTTTTTCGGCTTTATTTCTTTATTACTTCTTTCTCCAATCCAAGTTCTCTTTCTCAGAACTCGACCCTCTGTTTGTTCATCTTCATCATCTGTTTCAAGTGCCTCTTGTTTCCGTTTTCCAGCAGCTTTCTTCTTTTCCACAGATTTCTTCACCACTGTTTGAGACTTCCCTACTTCTGTCCCTCCTCGGGTCTCCGACACGCAATCTTCTTGCTGTCTACTTGTCCCTTCACCTAGCTCATCAAGAATGTTCCCTACACCTCCTCGGGGGTCTTCCGCAATCTGTCCCTCTCTATCTTCTTCTGACCCTACTTCTTCAAGTATAATCTCAAGTGGTTCTTCAATCTCCTCCTCTTCTGATTCAGGAGTAGTCTCTGTGTGATTTCTTTTTTCTTTTCTTTTTCCTTCACTGCTGTTTGAAACTTCAGGCTCTCTTACAGAATTTGATCTTTTCTCCGATACTCGCAGTGGTTCATTCGAAGCTTTTCCTACTTCTTTCCCCACTGATTCTGTATCTTCATCATCACTGGAATCTGACTCTTCAAAATACTCTTTACCAGTCCCTTCTTTTGGGTTTGGAACTCTCAGAGTATGACTTGCATGTACCCAGTGCTTCACTCCAGCACATTTCACTGCAGTCGTCGTAGTCAGAATAACTTGTCTTGGCCTTCCCCACCTTGGAATCAAGCAATTTCTTCTTCTGTGAACTTTTATCCTCACCCAGTCTCCTGGACTCAGATCATGGGCTTGCTTCTTCTCAAGTGTGGTAGCTTCTTCTCCAACCTGGTGAAACACAGAATGAACTGCGTCAGCCAGGCCTTTACAGTAATCCAAAATCATGTCATCAGTTATCGTCACCAACTTATTGACAGGCACGAATGCATGGCGCATTGCACGTCCCATTATTATTTCGTGCGGACTCAAACCAGTAGTTCTATCTGGAGTAGATCTCATAGTCATCAGAACTAGAGGTAAAACATCTGGCCATTTCATACCAGTGGCTAAACACATTTTTCCAATCCTATTCTTGATTGTGCCATTAATCTGCTCAATCACACCAGAAGCCTCTGGTCGGTATGCACAATGTAGCTTCTGCTGTATTTTCAATGCTTCACAAATCAAACTCATAAGCTCATTTTGAAAGTGTCCACCTCTATCAGACTCAACTGTTACTGGAAACCCGTACCTAGGAATCAACTCCCTTAACAGTAACTTTGCCACTGTTAATCCATCATTTCTTCTAGTCGGGTAAGCTTCCACCCACCTTGAAAACAAACAGACTACGACTAGAACATACCTCAATCTGTTTACTTGGGGCATCTCAATGAAATCAATCTGCATTCTTGTAAAAGGACCTCCTTCTCTGCCTATTGTTCCCAGACTCACCACTGTCTTTTTCCCAGTGTTAAATTGCTGACAAACCAAACACCTCTGACAGATGCTTTCTGCAATTGTCCTGAACGTTGCATTGTACCAGGTCTGCTTGAACGACCTAACCATCGCGTCCCTCCCCAAATGTCCCTGGCCATGATACATCCTTGCCATTGACGACAAGATGGAGTTAGGCATCACTGGTCTGCCATCTCTGTAGACCCAAACATGGTCTGTTTCTCTTGGAGCACATCCTGCCTTAATCCAATCTTTTTTCTCTTCCTCTCCTGCCTCATCTTGCAACTGTTTCACTTCATCCCATGTTTCTAAGACATTAGTAAACATCACAGAGAGTAAAGACATTTCCCCTTCTCTGTCCCTGTTGATGGACTGATTTGTTTTGGCACAGTATTGCGCAACATCGTTGGCATAACGGTTTCCGACCGTTATAAAATCCTCCCCTTGTCCATGGGCAGCACATTTTACAACTGCTAACTCCTTAGGCAGCTGTATCGCCTCAAGCAATTTACCAATCATTTCAGCATTCTTTATCGGAGTTCCACTCGATGTCAAGAAACCTCTTTGTAGCCAAAGTTGGCCAAAATCATGCACCACTCCAAATCCATACTGACTATCAGTCATTACAGTTGTCCTCAAATCTTTCCCAATTTCGCAAGCTTTTGTCAATGCTATCAATTCAGCAACTTGCGCAGACTTCACTCCTTTCAATGGTGATGCTTCCATGACCTCTGAAACTTTGCATACCGCATATGCTGCACATAGCACACCATCATCATTTCTCAGGCATGATCCATCCACAAACAACACATGATCACTCTCATTCAAGGGTAGATCCCTTATGTCTGGTCTCGGTTTTGTACAGTACTCAAGCACATCCAAACAATCATGATCATCTTCCATTTTCACACCCACATTTTCAATATCTGGTAAAAGTGTCGCTGGATTCACATTTACACATCTCTCAAGCGTCACATTTGATGCTCCCAGAATCACTTTTTCATATTTAGTCAACCGACTATGTGACATGTACTGAGTTCTGCTTCTTGTCAAAAGAATTGCCACATTGTGAGGTACGAATACCCTTACAGGATATCCCATTATGATTCCCTCACTCTGTTCCAGACTCCTGCATGTTGCAGCCACAGATTTCAGACAACCTGGTAAACCCACAGCTACAGGGTCAAGTGTCGATGAGAAGTACGCAATAGGCCTTCTCAGTAATCCATGTTTCTGAATTAACACTGAAAGTGCACATCCATTCCTTTCACTGCAGTACAGCTCAAATTCTTTTTCGTAGTCAGGCATACCCAAGGCTGGAGCCTCACACATTTTACTCTTGAGCTCTTCAAATGCTGCCATTTGTTCTGCATCTAAATCCAATGGATCTGTCATTTCACTTTTTGTCAGTTTAATCAGTGGCTTTGCTATCAAGGAAAAATTAATTATCCACTGACGACAATAACCCACCATACCCAGGAACATTCTCACTTCTCTCTGGGTTTTTGGAGCTTTCATTTCTCTGATTATTCTGATCCTGTCATCAGTCACTTTTCTCAGACCTTTTTCAATATTGTGTCCAAGATAATGCACCTCTTTCTTGCAAAATTGTAATTTGGCTGGAGACACCTTTAACCCTCCATCTCCCAGATGATTCAGTAAAGCTATGGTATCTACTTCACAAGCTTCACGTGTCTTTGATGCCACCAGTAGGTCATCAATATACTGCACTAGCACTGAACTCTCGGGCATGATCAAACTTTCCAACGATTTCTTCAATAACTGATTGATTATCGAAGGACTCTCTGTATACCCCTGTGGGATTCGACACCATGCTAAGATACGCTGGCCAAACCTAAATGCAAAAATCGGCTGGCTATCATGATGCAATGGAATTGAAAAGAACGCATGACACAAATCAATCACTGTATACCACTCAGCATCATGTGGAATTTGATACAGGATCACTGATGGATTTGGCACAATAGGACAACATGCCACCACAATTTGATTAACTTTTCTCAAATCCTGTACGATCCTAAATTTCCCATTGGGCTTTTTTAGTCCCATTATCGGTGAATTACACGGACTACTCAGTAGTTCTCTCAGGACTCCTTGCTGAATCATTTTCTCAATTATAGGAGTTATCCCTTCAATTATTTCTGGTGTCATTTTGTATTGAGGAATGTTAGGATATGTAATTCCCTCTTTTACTGCAATTTTCACTGGATCTACATTATTCATCAATCCCACATCCTCTCCAGTAAAATCCCAAACTGTCCTTTTCACTGTGTCTCTCAACTCTCGAGGCAAATCCTCCGGATTAAACACAGCAAATGCACCAATTAACTCACTTTCTCTATTCTCTAGAGTCACTCGGTACAAAACATCTTCATCTGGTGTCTCAAAGGCTATTCCATCCGGTGTACAAAAAATTGTGCAGTTCATCCTGCACAACAAGTCCCTACCCAATAGGTTCACTGGACTCGTGTCACAGACAATAAATCTGTGCATGTCTGAAAATTTCCCTATCTGTACTCTTACAGGTTCAGTAAGACGTGTTTTGATTTGCGTATTGGCTACACCAACTACTTGGATTGCTTCATCTGAGAGAGGAAGATTTCTAACATCTGTTGACCTGACAGTTGATCTTGTCGCACCTGTGTCTACCAAAAAAGTAACACTCTCCTCATTTATTTTCCCATCCACAAATGGTCCTGCCTGGTCTATTTCTAGAGTTGCACCAAGTATGCACTCTTCTTCCTCTCCTCGGCACCGTCAATAATCACCCTCAGACTCACTCCCTTCACTCTTTAACAAGTACTGTTGTACTTTGTTAGAACGTCTTGGTTTGTTTACCTGCTCATCATTGTAGAATCCTGAATCCTGATTATACTTTTGCAACCCTCTATTCTGCGGCAAGGGCGGTTTTGGCTCTTGACTCTGCTGTCTCACAACTTTCTGTTGTTGCTGCTGTTGATTATTTCCTTCGTTCTGCACCTGTTGATTTAAGGATTTGTTTTCATTACTTACTAATGGTGGATTAGGACACTCCGATCTCCAATGCCCCAATTGGCCACAGTTGTGACAAGGAAACTTTTTCTTCGCTTCCTCAATTCTTCCTTTTCCTTTCCCTGCATATCTAGGTCTATTCCCTGCATTATTTCCTGGATTATTTGCCTGTTCCACTAACTGTGCTTCCTGTCTCTCCGCAACTTTCACTTGTGCCCACATTGCTTTCTCTTTCAGCTTTCTTTGTTTTGCTTCAATTTCATCACTGAAGTATTTTGCATGTCTCATGATCTCATCTACTTTCTTACTCTGCCAATCCACTGTGTGCTCACGAATTCTCTCACCAATTTCAGGTCTAAAGCCATATACAAATCTGTATACAAAATTACTCAAATCTTTGTCACCCAGGTGTTCATCTCCACTGAATTGTTTAAATGCCAGTATCAGCCTTTCGTAAAAAGCATGAACTGATTCTTTCGCTTCCTGTTGTGTTCGATCTATCTTTACCCAGTCTGTCTCTTTTGCAGGTACTTTACTCTTCAGGTATACCATCACCTGATCATACTTCCTCATTACCTCTGGATCTGGTGCTCCTGTTCTTGGGTCTCTTGGATATTCCTCAGTAGGCCAACTCACAACTATTTTACACTCAGTCCACAAGTCTGCTGGAACAATTATATCAAACAGACTATTCAGGTCAACCCACAGCACTTTTGACAATTTCACAAACCTATCTACCTGCCTATACCACTCGACGGGCTATTCTCTCAATCGAGGGAAATCATTCGTGAATGATAAAATATCCTGTCTGGTCCATGGAACATGTACATATCCTCCTCCAGGTATTTCTCTCATAAAATAATTATCCACTGTTTTCTCCTTTTCTCTCACTGGAAACGCTGAATAAGTTGTTCTATCTTCAGCCTCATCTCTTTTCTTGTACCACCTATCCTTCCACTTTTCTACATCACCCCATCTTCGCAACAATGCTACCATTTCCTTAATCTGTCCTGTTCTACCAGTAGCATTTACATTTTCAATATCCTTCTCTGTAAAATCCATCCTGTAAGTTCTTTGTAAAGCTTTCACTTTATCAATGTCAACTCCCTGCTCATTTGCTATAGCTCTTAGCCTGTCATGTGTATTTCTTGCTCTCCAGGTAACACTCTTGCACATAAACATTAGTTCACCATCATGATGACTCTTCAGAATCTCTGTTGGAACTGTTCCTGTAACAAGCTCTTCTAGTTCTACACGTAACCTAGCTACATCAATTACTTGTGAATCTTTATCCTTTTTCTGTAGAACCTTCATCCAATCATTCAAATCATCAACTGTTATTTCAGCAGTTTTTCTCACTGGAACCACTCTCTTTTGCGGTTCTAAAATTGGCATCCCTGAACAACTAGCTTCACTAGCATCCAATATTTCACTACATGTGTCATGTCTTGATTGTCTCAGGTCATTTCTTTCTGCTCTTTTGCCTGAATCTCCTGAAGGACCAACTGAATTTGTCAGATTATTCCCAACATATGGAATCACCAGTCCATTCTCACCTGTCCTCTGTTTGTCAAACACAGGCATAACCGGACCTATTGTTACAGGCACCGTAACAGCTTCTAGATTCTTCGTTAACTCCCTAATCTTCTCTGTCAACTCTGTTGTAGTTCTAGCTAATTGTCTGGCATTCTCATCAAGGTAATGATCACTTCTTACCTCAGGTGTCTCATTTTCTGTCTCACTAACACAAACTGTATCTCTTATCGGAGAAACAACTGGTGTACTTTTATCCGGTTCTGGTCTATATGGAGGTGGTCTCTTGTAAATCATGTCATTCAAGACTTCATCCTCATACTCATTAACTCCATATTTTCTTATTTCTGACTCAGGAACCCTTTCTGCTCCTCCTTCAACTGTTCTCATCGGATATAATCCCTCTGACATACTAACATCTCGCCACCTTTTCATTCGATCATGATGAGTCTCACGATCATGTCTCCTCCCAAACATATACCTATAGTACCCTCCAGATCTCTGTTTTTCTCTCTCATGTACTTCCTCTTCCCATTCCACTAAAGCCTCGAACTGTGTAGGTCTCGGTCTCGGGTCAAGACATAGCATATTTTCCCGTAAATTTCTCAACACGGCCAGATTAAATGAACCATGTTCCGGAAATGCTAGAACACCATCTTCTTTAGTATACCTAACCCAATTCTCCAACCATATACAGGTATGAAACCCATGTCTTGCAGCCATGAAGGATGCAGGTGTTTTCGGTGGAGGTAACAACTCACCCTCTCTTGTTTTAACATCTTTATCCTTGCTAAACCACTCTTTAATTTTTCCCAAAAATGTTTTCTTCTTTTTCTCTTCTTGGTAATACATTTTAGCGTTTACAAAGAACTCTCTACTCTTTCCGTATTATAAATATACAATACGAATTTTCAACCAATTGCAGCGCGACTCACACTAACGCACCAATCCTGGAACGTCTGCGTCACTAAACAGCCCTTCCAATCCTTGCGCGGCTCACACTAACGCACCAATCCTTGCGCGAGCACTATTCTGATCTACCATCCAATCAGAGCGCGGTCTTTCTGACGTCAACAGTCGCTGATTGCAGCTTCTGCTCTGTCTTCTGTCACTCGTCTACCCCTCCTTTACAAAATCTTTTCAGTAGACTTCGTGTCAAATTTCTACAAAATCTATTAGTTACAACATAAAAACATCTCCATTGTCTGCTTCGCTAACCATAGAATAGTAAAAGAGAGTCTATTTCATAAGAGACCTTTCATTGACACAGTAGCACTTCCTCTACTCTGCCCTACTAACATACATTCATTAACTGTTTCCTCTAGGACTTGTCCAAAGAGTCTTACAATCAACTAAATGTACAAACATTCACGCACATTCATACAAGAAAATATAGTACATACGCACAGAATCCTGCTTCCCGAGAACAGACAATCTGCTCCACTACAGAATTATAACATACATCAACTAAGCAAGCTTTCTTTGCCCAGTTCTTCAAACAAGCTCAGAGAATATCTATTACTCCTCCCGCGATAAGCTTTAACGGAAATCCTTACGGATCCCTGGGACTTAAGACCAGAGTTTCACAGATAACCTTCACTATCATACACACTCCTTATATACCAGAAATATCTAATAGTAACATACGACGATGTCACTGATTCCGAACCCAGACAATGTGACGCGCAACTTCAATTGTCACACGTTATTCCCCTTCCAATTCCGTCTTTCCCGAGAGCAGCATATACTTCCCTCTGCCCTACTACGGAACTGCTACAGCTTCCAAATTCCAGAAGCACTACATATAACTCAACATTACGACTCCAACATATAGTATTAGTACATATACCAACATGAACCAATAATCAATAATCAATAATCAATAATCTAATTTACAAGCAATCTTATCAGATCAAGATAATCATCAAAAACCATCAAACTCTGCTACCAGGAAATTGATAGAGATCAGGGTATGAATAATATTCCCACTACCACGGATAGAGTACTCTCACAGTTACACGCACATGCATACATCATACGCTAGGGCCCATTTCACTAACATACGCTCAAATACTCTTACCAGCAATAAACCTGTGGAAAGAAAATCTCCTAATCACCCTGCATCTATATCGAGGTCGATAAGACCTGGTTTTTGTGACTATCCTTAAACATAATCTATACAACATATACAGCAATAATCAAAAATGTAAACCCAATAATTGACAAGAAAGAATATCCAACACCATGTTTAAAATTATATTGCTTTATCTAAAATTAGTCAAAGTAAATCAATCAGAGTAAATCATTTTCTCATAGTTACCTATTCTAGCTAAATGTCAGAACGGGTCAGGACAAGTCTCTCGGTAAATGTCTCTCAAGACGAAGTCCCTTCAGCATCAATCCTCAGCAACGTAGATTCGGTACGCGGCAAAGGCAAAATGGCAAGTGGCAAAGCCCTCTCTAGGCTAACATTTCTTATAGTTTCTAAACAATGGAAAGATACATTGGAAACATAAAAAAAAACTGTAATGTCCGCCGGACTTGCTGAGCAGAGCGAGAAGGAAAGGATGTAACATCGCTACATTTGAGAATCTCCGCTCAGGAAAAGCCCACATAATGAAGACTACGGAACAGGAACCAAGAAAATAAAACATGTATCATATTAGCTCCACTTCTCCTCGGCAATCGAGCCACAGTTCAGAGCTTCTCTCTAAGGCTCCTTTGTTTCCCAAGGCTGCCAAGGACATTTTCACTTCACTTGGAGAACTCCCAAAAACTGCTGCTGTCCTCATGGAAAGTTTTTCAAACAAGCAAACAAGGACCATGGTCAGTTAGCTTCAGGACCATTTCCAGCAGGGGTCTCCCTCGTCACAGTTTTCATATTATAAATCACAGCCAGGCTCACAAATCGGCCATCTTTCTCTAGGCCATCATAGGCCTCAATAGACCATCTTAATTAAAAGAAACAAAAACAACGTTACCACAGCATAGTGATTAAACAGTGTTAACCCCACTAATACCCTTATGTGTATGCATTTATCTAGCACTTGCAACATAAAAAAGCATTAATTCGGAAAGCATTTTGTGCTCAAAAATAAACAGCACATAGCAACGTTTAAACATGAAAACACGCACGTTATTTTTTAAACAGCACATTTATGCACACCCACGTGTAACTCTCTCTTGTTAAGACAAACGGATTGATTAATATAAACACACTTGCACAAGACAAATAATTAATTATTAATTATTAATAAATTAGTACAACGAATAGACATGCCAGAGCTTCAAAAGCCACTGAATTTTCAAACTGAAAACTCTGCTCCAGCACCCTCACTATCACCTTGCAACAGTGCCCCTCATCGCTCCATAGTTCCTCTACCACATGTATTTCATTTGTTTTATAGTGCCTCTCATACCAGTGTAGGGTGTTGGAGCACTATAAATCCCACACACATAGAGACAATGAATAATGCATTGTGTAAATCAGTGTTTAAAAAATGTTATATTAGACAAAGGGGACTAAGAGGTGTAGACATTTTTTAAGCATGCTTGGTCTGGAGAAGCACAATCTTAGGATTCAAAACATAAAACCATGGTTAGTGCTGGCTTTACTATTTCTACCCAAACAAACCCTTTTTAGCAACATTAGGATAATGAAAGTCAGGGAAAAACAACGTTCTAACATAAACCATGCAGTTTGCATACAGCTCTTTGATGGCAGTTCATAGCTCACTGTGCTAGACTATGATTGTAACTTATGAACTGCACAGTAACAAAAGGATACTGAGCTATGCACATAAATATAGTTCAGTGATCTGTGTGGTGCACGTTCAATTCCAGCAGTCATATTAACCCTCTGCACTACCTTAGATGAGTCAAAACTGCCACTAGACAAATATTCAGTTCCGCCAGTGGAATTGGCGGAATTTTGGCAACTTTATGTTACTATTGTAATGTGGAGCTCCGGCCAAATTCTGCCAGTTGCTGTGTGGTGGAATGTTTTCTTGCGCATGGCTCCAAAATGGTAAGTTAGCGAAGGAGATTTGGTGTCCCTTAGCAGATTTCTGGTCGCTAGGAGGACATCTGGGGAGATTTTTCTAATGTGGGCGGTTGCGACTGTTCGCAGTCAGAAGACTTATGCTCAAGTAGCAAATCTACTTAAGTGGTAGCAAAATCAACTCGAGTAGCTGCGGCCTCTGGCACACCGCATGGTGCCATTCATGCTAATCTGTCAGTGCTAAAAGCGGTAACAGCGCTAATTCACAGCGCGGAGAGTGGTGTGCCTTTTTCCACCTGTTGGCACAACTCTGTGAAATCATTCAGAGTTTATATGTAACTCTGAGGAATTCTGCAGAGTCAAATTCCACGAGTTTTGGCCAAATAGAAAAAAACTCTGAGCTCTCTTTAGCAGGAATATGAATCACCAGAGATATCTCAACACTTTTGTTGTTGCTGAAAACTGCTGGATCTACAGGGGTGCAAAAGAACATTCTGCTGGCCTGCTCATGTTGTTACTGGGGCCAGTATTGCATCACTGCTGCAGAACCGGTCCCACAGTAACAAAACTGGCCCCCATCCTTCCAGGCTTCCAGGGGGACCGCCGATGCCCGCTATGGCAAGTCCGGCCTTGGACATGTTGCACACTTGGCCTCTCTTTGGAAACCCAGCTTGTTATCAGCCAGCGTCCTTGGTGGAGAAACACGTTCCCCGGAAGCAGGAGCATGCGCCTCTCCGACTCAGGGAGCTACAGATGCATTTGTCCTGCTTCAAGGACGATCATGACAACGTTTCCCAATGTGTTCTTACGCAGTGATAAGACACAGATTCTACGGAAGATATTTGAAAGGGTGAAAAGGATGATATGAAAAAGAGTGTTGCTTATAACATGGCCCGCTGCCGCCGCGAATCCCCGACGCAGCACGGCCTTTTTAGCAACAGACTTTACCGCTTGGGGGCCTTGGTAGTGTCCGGTCGGGGGCCCTGGCTCCCAGGCCGAGTGCTTTGGCACGATGCTTGTCCCTCTCCCCCCATCATGGGGACATGGCTGGATGCCATGCAGCCATCGTACGTAATGTAACTAGATGGGGTTGGACATTGGGTGCCCACCTGCACCTCCTTGCTCTTTAACTGTGGAGGCTGGCTTGCATCCCCAGAATTAGAGTCGATGCTGTCCACAGGCAGGCAGTCATTATCCCCTTCGTTAACACTTGACCAGGGGAGGCTGGGTGATATCCCTCACGTATCACTCCTCTCTATTGTGGTACATCTAGGGGACTCACTATTTTGTTGCTTGCACCACCTGGGGTCACCATCATTGTTTTTCCACAAATGAACGCACCAGAGACGACCAATTTCATTAAAGGGGCAAGAGACATCCTCTTCTGTTCATTACGTATAAGCCACTCTCAGTGTCAATTTGTGGGCTGTGGTTGTCCCACACTTCCGCCACACTAGGCCTAGCAAAGTCCCTTTTTTCCATCAGTTAGTGACGTGGTTATCTCCTCATCCAGCCGTGGGACCAGGAATTACCCTGAAGTTCACTGTGCCTCATACATCCCCTCCTATTCCTCCTCCTATCCTTAATAGGTGGGAGTGCACAACCAGACAAGACAGCTGAGCCATTCTATTGCACCCCTTCTGATAAGGGAACTTGTGGGGGTGACCCCCACCTGGAATGCAGGGTTGGGGCCTCACCTATTTTTATAGGCTGGTCTTTATCCCCTCATCTCTTCTTCCACGCCTGGCCACATTGGTGCATGCAGTAATACTGACCACCCAGCGCTTGCATCAGCCCAACCAGCCCCTTTTGCCTTGCATGTGTAATGGCTATGAAGTTACCAGGGCTATACACTTCAGCCCAAAGATGGCCGGGGCAAAGTGATGAAGAAATAGCGCTCTATTAAAGACCTCCTTCAATTTAGCCAAAATGAGGCCTGAACAATTAGAGAGAGGCAGTGGTGTCGCACAAGCAGGCAGTTCGCTATTCCTTGGCCACAACCAGACCTAGTGGTAACTAAAGACTTCCTGATATAGGCCATCCCTCGCCTCAAGAACAACATACAAACAGTGAACTCTTCAGTGAATTCTTCAGCAGAATCTCAGGGAAATGAAAAAGAATACTGCTGCAAGGTGATGACTGCAACCACCCCCAGCAACGACTGCTCACTCTGGAACCAAGCTATCGCTTGTGTTCCATTTCAGGGAGGACCTGATCTGGCAGTTTGGGCTGGACTGTTCACATTGGAGCAGGACCAAGACTGGTTTGCATTTGGCTGGGTCCAAACTGAGGAGACATGGTGTGCAAAATAATGAATGTACAAAACCTGTTTCAGGCTCTAACAGGGTACCTTTAGGGGGACCCTGTCAATCTGGACAGAGCACACTTGACTCCCCTGAGGTTTGGGGGAGCACCTCACAAAATGATGACGTAACGAGAATCCACTTCTACGTAGCAACAAAACTATTATGAACAGCGCCAGATCAATGGAGACAGTCTTGTTCAACAGCCTTCTATCATGGTCTTCCTAGATCTAACCCGATTCACGTTACTGAAGTGATGTCCTTTTTTAAGGCAGTAACTGACTTTCTGCATTTGACGGGTGTCAGATTTTGTTGAGGGGACACCTTTAAGGTCATCTTTGACTGAGAAGAAAAGCATCCTACTGTGTCTTTGATGGAGTAAGCCTGTGTCCTACTAGGCCTCCATTTTCCTGAAGGCAAGCTCTCTGCCCACACTATCTCCTGCAGTGAAGATCCTAGAATATTGCCAGCAACAAATGCTGGAGGAGAAAACAGGACAAGAGTAGATCACACCTGAGGAGCTCCACCAACTTAAGTCAGAGATATCCTTCATCTGACTCGGAGGGGCCCGAGGGCGAACAATAATACCCCTTTCAGGCAGTCAACGTTTGATCAGACTCCACTGTTAATCGTTCATTTGCACCAGAGAGGTCTGGCCCGGGAGGGTGATCTGGAATAGGAAATCAGTTCTATACACCCCTTATCGTATATGCTATTTATGATTTTTGTTCTCTCTCGACATTCTCTCACTCAGAATTGGGGCAGTCCAATTGTCATGTTAACTCACATTTTGTTTTTGATAATTTTGTTTTGCTTTGTAGCATTTTACTGGGGGTTAGGGTCCTAGTCCACTATCCTCGAGCACTGCTTCACAATTTAGTCTCACTATTAGGCTCCCCCGTGCTAACACTTCAGCGCATTTGGACGCTTAACTCTCAATGCAACACACCAAGAGCTCTTTATGAACCATTATATATAATGTTAGAGGCCACAACTACACTGCCACAGATTGGGCATCCTAGGGGAGTTCCGTCCTATGGGTCTAGCCATGCGCTTTGTCTAGGAGACCTATGTCTTACAGTGCAACCAATGCAGGCCGCACTCCTGATACTGTCCCCAACAGTACTTTGCCTCTGGGCCCAACAAGACCGAACGTACAGCAGTCATCATTGGGTTTAAACACTCCTTCCTAACTCACCGTTGAAAGTCGACAAAGGGGTGGGTGGATAGCTATAGCTCAAGGCCTGTGAGCCGGTTTTCATGCAGTTCTGGCATCCTACCACAGGCCAGGAAAGATTTCTAAAACAGGGACCTGCAATATACTGTGACTTTCTCCCTTTACCCATTACTCTTGGGTGGCAATTTTAATTTAGTAATGGGTGCTATTGCAGATAAATCCCAGCTTAGGGTGAGCAGGACGTAATTGGTGGGCCAGATGTTTCTAGATGACTTTGCCGGGTTGCTGTTTGACTATATTGCCCTCCATGGGGACTGCCTATACCCATTTATCATCAGCCTATCAAGCGTACGCTTGTATTGATTGATTTTCTGTTCCTTGACAACAGGTTCATCCACTGCTTACACGAAGCTGAACAGCATCCGCAAACATTATCAGATTATGAACCTATCTCCCTGACTTTAAAGCCAACCAGATGCAATTACCCAGTACTTAGGGCCAGTGGCACCTAAATAATTTCTGTTGAAGGGCCCAGGGATAGTTCACTGAATAAAGAAAGTAGCCTCCAGTATCTGGAGCATAATGACTCCCCAGAGCTCTCCAAAGGGATAAAATGGGATGCTCTCAATGGGGGCATTTATCTAGGAAGCAGCCAGACTTAAATGCATGAGGCTGTAAGCATTGGCAAAGCAATCGAAGCAGCTTGCAACTCTAGAATCCTTTCATAAAGCTAATCCCATGGAGAACGTATGGAAAGACGCCTGTTTGGAGTTCTGGCTCCCCTGTGAGCACTCGAGCATGACAGAGTTAATTATGCTCTCACTAAAACTGGCAGGATATCTGCTACGCCAGTAAGTTGCATGCTAGGCCATACTGACAATATATTAGGTAAATAAAGGATAGCAGAGGAAATGATCAGTCACTTAGGAAGGGAAGCTAACATTCTTCAGTTTATACTGTCAACATCAATATAATGAAAAGACTTAGGCCTGAGTTTCTTTTCTTGACTCGATCACTCTTCCCCACTTAAATGATTCTGCTAGAGGTAATCCTGATGACCCTAATACTAAGGAGGAGGATTCTGGTCGCCCTCATGAGCTAAAAGTCACCCATAGCTCCAGTCCCTGATGGCTTTTGCCAGCCTTTTGTATAAGATATGCACCGCAGATCCTTGGTATCCTGACAGAGGCTTTCCGTCTCTTTTCTTGGTTTCAGGGGCTCACTCCAATCATGTTGGAAGCATGAATATCTCTTCTTCCTAAAGGGTACAGATCCACTACTTTGCCTCTTATATCGTGCAATGTCTGTCCTCAGTAACAATGTCAAACTTTTTGCCAAAGTCCTGTCTAACAAGCTGGTTAAAATACTCTACCGGATTATTCATTCAGACGAGACTGTATTTGTCTTGAGCCACTCACCCAGTGACAACAAGAACAAGCATTAAAAATGCAATAGGTCTCGCCTTTTAGTAAGTTAAAGCCATTTGCTTTGCTATATAAAACCATTAGTAAAGCAAATGGCTTTAACTTAATCAAAGGCGAGACCTATTGCATTTTCAATGCTTGTTATTACTTTCAACCATGCTGCACAGTACATTCCAAAAAAGACACATTAACAAAGCTGAATAGCTCTGGTATTTGGCTACGAGAAAGGTTTTTTTGCCATGTTCTACAGCAGCCATTCTGCTGTACAACATGCCTTAAAGTCTAACCCAATAGTTTCTCGCATAGACAGGACCTACTCTCTTTGCCAATGCTTGTTTCAGTTTGTTTTGAAATTGCAGATTGTTCCCCTCAAGCCCCTCACAGAACTATAGAGGGTATTGATTCTATCTGCAGCTGAGCATTGCACTCACGCACTGATGTGAACATATGTGACTTCCTAGCAGCACCCAAACATTTTTTCTAAATACATGCAATTGCCTTAAAATCGCTCTTTTTGTTGAGTCAGGGCAGCTGGCGAGATCATTATTAAAATAGCTTACCCAGACTTTCCTTAATTGTGCATTATTTTGCAGAAAGGCTTTTTGTGTCAACTTTGTATAATGTGTAATAAGTGTATGCACCGAATACAAAGCACTGATTTAGTGCCTCTGAGAATTAAAAATAAAGCATTAAGCTGTGATGTAAAATGGGAGAAAGAAAGAGATAACCATATAGTGGCTGAACTGCACAATGTAAAACTTGGAAACCTAGCACCAGTCCCGGTTGCAAGTTGACCACATTGTGTGATCCTAGGCAATTACTGTTTTCATAATTCCTCCTTTTCCTTCATCACAAAAGAGCATCAGCTCATCAGCTCACGGTGTAAGCATGTATGAGGAGGGGGCTTGCCTCTAGGTTCACAAACAGCATGGTCGTCACGGCAGAGGGGGCATACATGGTTCTTGTGCGTGTGTTTGGAATCTGTCACTTCTAATAACCACCTCGGTACAATGATGTAATCTTATACACTAAAATGAAATGCCTCGCGTTGTAAAGGATTGCACACCAATAACAAGAGCCAAGATGCAACTGGACTCTCAGCTGTAGTTGCACAGTGACAGGCCTCTTGTAAGTAGTGAACAGGAAATTTCACCAACCTAACGGCAAAGTTCTTTTTTGTGTGTGTGTGTATGTACGTGCGTGCGTGTGTGTATGCAGTTTTATATAGTGGAAACTTAACTTGAAGGTATCAGAGCGCTTTACAAGACCACCAGTTGCATTACAGACGGACACATTAATTTTCTAAATATTTTTTTTAAGCAGAGAGAGAGTTAGTGATTTTCACAATCACAAAATGCTTGAGCCTCCCATCAGTCTCGAACCCGGTTCCCCTAATTCAAAGTCGGCCACTGCGACTGTTAATCCACATCCTCTCTAATGATGTATCCCCCGTGTAAACCTGGCGATCCCCTAATGGCGTCAAGCGAGAGATGAAGTAACACCCCCATGTCGTCCTTTCAGGCTTGGCGTGTGGAGGTGGCCGGTGTTGTGGTGGAATGCCCCGTGCAGCAGCGCCCTTGCGGCGAGCGCGCAGTCCAAGCACCGCACCATCCGCACAAAGGATCTGGGCCCCCTGACCGATGTTTGAATTCTAAATGACAGCAACACCCAGAGTTCAGTGGGCACCTCAAGCCTGTGGGCCCCAGTGCCACTGCACCTGATGCATCAGTCGCCTCTGGAAACATCTGAATATCCGCCAGCTCATTGAAGCTTTGCAGTGCTGACCCCGTGCAGCGCGACCACACAAGCTGCAGTGAGAGTGGACGTAGTGCTGACACACCTGGGGTTTGCACGGCTGCCAGCCCCGCGCACGCCTCCTGTCCCAGGCATGTTTGCAGCACAGGTAGGCTGTGGGGGCAGATCCCGCCCTGCCTGCTCCTTGCGAGGCTCCTGTCTCTGCAGGTGATGGGGTTCGCAGTGGTGCACCCTGCGCAAGCTCGCACCTCTCTCGTCGGCTTCTCTCAGGGCTCGTTAGCTGGGTGGCTCGAGCCGCTAGGGAGACAGGAGTTACTATTTTCTCCTTTGGTGTTGGTGTTAAGATGGCGACGGAGGCCTGAGAGCTGAAGAAGGGCAGAAACTCCAGTTGTTAGAGAGGGAGTGAACAACGGGGTTGCTACAGGCACGAAAGGAGAAGACAAAGATTGCCCAAAGGAGAAAAGGGGTTTGAGGTGGTGCTCCTTGCTTGGAAATAATATTGGCCTTTGTTCACAAAGGTTTGCGCTGTGGGTCACGCAGCGGTGCACAAATTTTCTCTGCATTAACCGGCTTGTTTTGAATTGCGGCCGTGAAAGAATTTTATTTTAATTTTATTTATTTTGCAGAGTTTTATATAGCGTGAACTTGACCCGAATCGGGTATCAGAGAGCTTTACATAGCACCAGTTGCATTACATGAGGACACATTCATTTTTAGGTCTCGTCTGAGACAGCGCATGCTGTCTCTTCGACAAATTTAGTAAGTGGCTTTTAAAAGTGCCACCAGAGGCTTTTGGTGGCCTAAAGCTTGAGTGCGCGTGAGCGTGCACGCCCTCAGCCGTCATATGCCTTTCTGCCATGGCTCATTAAGCCTCCTCTACCCCCTTGCTGTCTGCTCTCACTACCCCCCTCTCTCCTCCCCCTCCCTCCTCCTCCTCCCTCCTCGTTAGCTTGTTATTCTTAAATTAGGACGCATCTGATGTGAATTCTTCAAGGAGCAATTCACTTCCAAGTAAGCCAATGCTACCTCAGACAGTAGACATTTTCTGGTGCTGGTTGTGTGTTTCTTTTCGTCGCAGTTGGCATATAATCACTGTATATAACATTACACCATTAAGCACTCTTAGATCTTTTTCACTATAAGGTAACTTGTTGCACAGTGCCCGTTTTTGATTTAATTCTTTAATTTGTTACAATTAGCGTCCAGTTGTATTAACTTTCTCCACTCCTGCTTAGCTGTTTTCACACTAGTTGCCCAGTCTACTGTTAGGGTTTCCGTTTGGACTACATACAGTTGGGACGAGTTTGTGGGGTTACATTGCGCGTCAGCCTGTCCATGCAAGCCACTGTGCTTTACCTATGGGATTCCCTTAGCCAGCACTGCGCTGTGATTAGGCTATAAGCCCTATCTTTCATTGAGATCACACTCGCATCTCACCGTCTTTATGGCGTTTAGCTCCCATGCTCGTCAGACTTTAATAAGAACATAGGCTAGTTCAGGCGTCTCCTTCACACTTTTATTCCCCCACTGCGCCGACACTCATTTCTTTACTTCTTTCACTGTCCTCGGAACCTCTCCCGTTTCTGCATCGGATATCTATCCACGATTTGGGGCATTGGCGTGATTGTGCATTTCATGCTCTGCTGCAAAATTACAGTTAATCAGTTTGCACTGTCATCATATTTCACGTTCACTGCATCTCGTGACTCCAACTCAGTTACCTGCCTATAAAGATGCTACTTGCACATAGCCTGGTCTGTGCCCGTGTCTTCTTTGCTGCCTGCAACCACTACGGGACTTGCTGATGACATATATTTCCCCACATTTCATGATATTCATAGTGACGTGACAAAGATTGCAAGCTTTTGTGAAGTTGCAACAAATTTCATAGACTTTTGCAAAGTATACCTTTCTATGCAATTTGTATGGCCTCATTCAAAATATAGAACCATCTTTATAGTCAGTGAAGAGGGTGGCTTCAGCAGAACAGGAATATATGTTTTCAATATATGAATGCACACATGCATAATCAGATCAGACTCTTTATTTCCAAGAATTTTTCCAAGAAATGCATTCTTACAGAAATATTGCACATTATTCAATTCATTGACATAAGCAATTACAAATATCATAAAAATCTACAATAAATAGAAATGAATTAAATCAATACAGCAAACACAGAACACCAACCTAAAACAAATATAAAATGGTATATAGATTAAAATATCTTAAAATTAATTCAGCGATCTGCAGCCCATTATCCCACATGTATCAAAATGTTTGAAAGCGCAACAGTTTAACCAACACATGCAAAGCTCATTCCGTCAGTTAAGGCTACAAGAGAGTATTATACAGGCCTACATAACATAAACCGGCAGAGAGACAATCCATTTAAAACAAGCATTGGCATTGCCAATAGGTCTCGCTTTTGGGACCTTATAAGTATTTAGTTATACAGCACAATATCTTTGGTGCAACAACATCAACTGTTGCATGGCTAAACACTTATAAGATACAAGGTTTAGCCATGCAACAGCTGATGATGTTGCACCAAGGATATTGTGCTACAAAACTAACTACTTATAAGGTCCCAAAAGCAAGACCTATTGGCTATGCCAATGCTTGTTTTGTTAGTGATTTGCCCAGAATCACAGGATGTTCAGCGTCATTGCCAAGACTCGAACCCAGTTCCCCAGATTTGAGGTCGCAATAAAGTGGATCCGACTCACAAAGATGTTCTGTATGTGTACCTTACTCCTGACTTTTCATGAGGCACACGTAGTACTCATATAAAAAGATTTGTGATTTGTCCTAACTCCTTCTTCCATGCCCACTCTACAGAAACCGTGCAGAAACCCCCTATCATGTGTGGTGTTGTGAGAAGCAAACACACCCTTTCCGATTTGTTTCATGTTTGCCAGGCAGATTACCTGTTAATGGGAATGTGCAATCTGAACCCAATGGATCGGCGCCTAAGAGCGCAGGGTTTATTTGCAGCACAGTGTGACCCT
Organism: Triturus cristatus; assembly: GCF_964204655.1. Taxonomy (NCBI): domain Eukaryota; kingdom Metazoa; phylum Chordata; class Amphibia; order Caudata; family Salamandridae; genus Triturus; species Triturus cristatus. The sequence goes on from NC_140585.1 coordinate 504,346,040, forward strand.
CACCACTGTAGTAGCAAGGACAGTTTACCAATTTGAGCTGGCATTTCCACTCTAGGCCTCTTTTTCAAAGTAAGGCCCAGTTTGTGGTTAACAATGGTTAGTGGTGTCTTGCCATGTACCCGATGCCAACTTTAAGACAAGCGGCCGCCATTGCGGACGTCAACTATCAGCCTCATTAGAGATTAAAGACAGTCATCAGATCACAAACTGAAACTGGACATGTATCCTTGCCCGCAACAGTGCCCCTGAAACTGGGCAAGGTGCTGGCACACCAGTCTGACCAAGGGGCAATTGTATGACACCGGTCCACCTACTGTTCTGCGGATAAGAAGGCTTTAGAAGACTCACACTGATGGAAGACCGCAGCTGAGTTACAGACGTGTTATACCAAGGAATGCTCGCTGGCAAAGAAAATGTGGGCACATGTTCGTATGAACAGCATGGTTGACTCAGGTGTAGGTTTCCAGGTGAGCAGGGCACAGGAGAGAAGGTGCACACCGGCGACCCCGCACGGCGCACTGGGCGCCGACCACCACTCAGTCCTGGGGCTTCCTGCTCGAACACACAACTCGGGGCCCTTCATGAAAGCAATCTGACGGGGAAGTGACAGATAACATACCCCCGCTTCCTTCTCACCTTACCGCCGAATTAGCTCCTGCACCGTTGGCTGCCAAGTCCTACTCAAACCGAAGGATGGGTGCCACCGTCTGCCCGTCAAGGGCCCGGCCTCACACCAAACAGACATGCCACGGAGGGGCAATCTTCACAGAGCATCTGCGCCAAGGAAATATTTCAGCGAAAAGGAGGACAATTAGAAAGAAAGAGGGAGGGGGGAACACGACGAAAGGAAAATGAATGTGTAGCTGCCTGGTGACTCAGCAGATGTCAAAGCGTGATGTACGAGGCTCAGATAAGCTGTCTGAGCCCCACTGCCAGGCGGCGCTAAATGATTAAGGCCTCTCCGGCTCTAAGCACCATATTTAGAGACTGCGGGGGGGGGCGGCGGAGGGGGGATCTGGAGCCCCGCGTCTCCGCTGTGCCTCCAGATGTTGGCAACTGGTCCAGGCGCTCAAGTGAAACCGTATGGGCAAAAAAATGCACGCGCGTGTGCCCAGCCCTACGCTAATTAAAGTAAACAAAGATGGCGTCAGGCTGTCCACATGTGCGTGCATTTTTTTGTCCGTACACGATGGCGAGAGCAGCCATCTTTGTCCATCTGGATGCGCGTGCTTTCAGCTTTGGCTGAATTGATTGCAAAAGGCCCTCGCATGGCGAGGGCAGCGCATGCGCGCTGCTAACGCCAGGTGAAACCTAAAAAGTCACTCCTATGTATAGGCCTAGCAAGCAGGGAAAAGGTAGTTCTTCTCTACCTCGATACTGAAAAGGTCCTTGACACGGTTGCCTTGTCCTTGATGCAGGACACTATTTTGGCATTGGCTGTCACTTTCATGGGTGGAAAGTGCTCCTGTGTAATTCACCTTTGGCATAGATAACACTCAACAACAATACTTCTGCAACCATGTACATAGAGAAGGGCGCCAGACAGGAGTGCTGCCTTTCCCCCTACTTTTCACCCTTGTGTTGGAGCTCCTACTTCACGCTATCAGGGAATGTCCTGGCATAGTCAGATCAATTTTCAGACTGATTTGTTTGAGATCTCCATATTCGTTTCTCATCACTGATGGAGCCAGAGAGTTCACTGGACCCTTGGTCCCTTTGTAGAGCGGTTTATGGGCATCTCTTGCCTACCCATCAATCTGACTAAATTGGTGAGCCTAACCATGGTTGGTAGCCTATGGTTAGCTACACACAGCAAGCTGTGACCCCCTTCCACAGACTCTCTGACCAAATCACCTATCTTGGCATCCAGCTCACACCTAACATAGTGTTGTGCACATTGTACAACCATCCCACCCTTCTACATGATCCAAAAGCCACCTTGAGTAATTAGATATATGTTACCCTCTCTTGGGTGAGGAAGATTGCGGCATTCAAAATGATGCTTCTCCCCAAGATCCTTTATCTTTTTCAAGCTTTTCCTCACCCATCAGGATAGTGTGTCACAATTCCAAAGCATGTGTAATTTTAATATGATCTAGCAAGAGGGTTTACCTGGGCTGGAATGTATGTGTTTGGCTGCTGACAACCGGAAGGCCGTGGCTTCAGAATCTGGCAAGATACTATCAGGCAACTCAGTTTGGGTACTTGGGTGAATGACTCAGGGGTGAGAACGATACAGCATGGTGCCTCATTGATCCGAATCTTACCTTTAGAGGTTTGGACGAGGTCCTGTAGGACCACAAGTGGCTTGTTCAATCCTGGGGATTTGAGATAGCCTGTCTTATAAACAGGGTATTACCACATATCCCTCACCCTTGACTCAGATTCTTAATAATACAAACTTCACTCCAAGCCTTGACAAAGTGACTTTTGCTGCTGGAATTCAATGGACTATTCCACCAAGTCTAGATTAAAACTGTTGAGGATATCTGGCATGCCTATGGCATCCCGTAATCAAAATGCTTTTGGCATCTTTAATTTAGAAACTGGATCCTACAGCCATCAATCAAAATCTGGGCCACCCACGACCTTACTCCATGTGGGAAAGTCTTACAGAAGCTAATCACTGATGGCCACTTGGTCTACAAATTGTATACAGTCTCTCTATTTTCATGAGGCATGTGGTACCCCGAACTGAAGAACCCATACCAAAAGCAGTGGGACATATAACTAAATATAACCTTAGACCAGAAAACAATGTTGCGCGATCTTCATTAGATCAAACAACTTGGTGCAGCATGTCCAAGGGTGTGAGGTACGATACAAAATACTGTAGGTAAGACACTGCACCCCTGCTCCCCTTTGCTTGGTTGGTTCGATTAGTTGCCCCCCTAGATTTAGCAGCTTTTGGGATGTGAGCTAGAAAATATATCCCAGATCTGGGGGTTGACCTAGCAAAGGACCTGGGATCTATCCTGTTGACTATCTCCCCTGAGGACTCTTATATTTTACTTTCAAGACTGTGCAAGACTGCAAGATGATATCCCAACTCCTACAGGTATCTAGACAAAATATTGGGCAATAAATATTGTGTCAAGAATATCGAGGACAAAAATATTGTGAAGGTAAGTAAAGTTTTACTATATATAACTCCACATATATGTACCTTGAAAATGTATATATACATCGCCATGGTATGTATATTTGAAGATAAGAATAGTAAATCTATATTTACCTAATTGCACGTATGTTCTAGATAGTTTGGTCCTTCATATTTTGACACGATAATCTGTCAACATGATATTTTTGTTTCTGATGTTCTGTCAGTGATCCCTCCTACTAGTTGCAAAACAGGTATTATTGGCTTGATTGGGCCAACAAGACTCCCCACAATCCATGATCTGCACTTGCTCCAGCACCTCTAGAGCCTTCTAGGCCATGAGAATCTGACATGATGCGATTAAAAATGGGACCAGTTTTAAAAGAATATGGAAGCCTGTTCTTGATTACCTCAATAATGATTACAGAGGGCCAACAGACCTACAGAGGGGTATGGTACTATGCCTAATAGATGACACAGGTTCGGAAACACCCCTGTAGCTTCACAGGGAAGGGAATGATCAACCGTTTTGATCTCTAGCCGGATGGTGGAATGGGGGATCTAAGTGGGGAGGTTGGGAAGGGAGGGGCTTCTGTTTTTCACATTTCCGAATGGCTTCTGTTTTATATTACTGCTATACAATTCTCAATAAAAATCAATTCAAATCCAAATGAACGTCGTTCACGTACATGGGTGATTTAGGACATGTAAATCACACCATATAAGTGGTAAGTATTGTTGAATGAGTCAGCCACTTGATAAGTACTGCCGTGCAAGTGTGATACCCCCATTCCCTGAGTAGAATGAATGATTTCATAAATCTCACTTGCTCAGGTCATTCAGCCACTCCGGCATTTTCCTGGTGGGCTGCAGATTTAGGAGCTGCTTCGGGATGCCATGACCTACCCAAGAAACTGGCCTGACCCAATTCTGGTCAACATCTCCTGCAGTTTGGGGCTGATGTGTATTTCTTGTCAGAGGCTGTTTTTGCTTTCCGCTCAGGCCATGCACTTACTTTTCACTGCATCCACGGTACGTTAGACTCAAAACGCTCTTTGAGTTGTGGTGTTTGAAAAGGCCTAGAAAGCTAAACGTCCAATAGCGAGAACTCTGTAAAACATGCAGTAAAAGTTATACAACAGTTCAAGGGGCGTTTGTAAATACAGCCAAGCACGAAGGGAAGGAACTTCAACTATCTTAACCATGCACATAGTTAGACAATCATTAAACACAAGTACATATTTATTATTTGACAGAGTACATATCTGCTTCCATACAGCGTGTCGGGATCGGGAAGCCGACAAGATAAAGAGGTTATCTTGTGTTAAGCCCCAGGAGATAACATCGTTTATTAATGGTGCAAAAGGAATGCAGCTCCAAGCACTCTCGTTCTTTTGTTGTCTGAAAAAATTCTTTACCTTGTACTCACGGAAAATAACTCTTATTGCATCAACTGTTGCTGATTCACAAATGAACTTCATACTGAAGCGTGACCCATGACAATCCAACTGCATTTACCAGTTTACAGGGTCACAATGACCTAAGGTTCTCTTAATTCATTTTACTAGCATCCAACAAATATACAACGTGTGTTATGAGTATGTAACGCAATGTATTTTGAAAAATGCGCCCTGCTAAGTTAAAAGTTATCTGTCAGGATAAAGTGTTGTTTTTTCATCCGAAGTAAAAGCTAAGGATTTTCTAGAAAAAATGGTATAATCTGAATTTGGGAAATTTGATGAAAGAGGTTTGGTATAATCTTAGTCAGAGAATTAAAAAAAAAAAAAGCTAAAATTAAAAAGAAAGGGGAACCAAAAAAGAAAAAAGATAGAGTTAAACAAAAGCAAAAGGGTCGGAAATGTGTGATTGATGATTTTTGGGGTGTGGGAGCTCGTAGGAATGATTTTCTTCTTTTAAATCTTTCCTTATTCCGTGTATTTAATCCACGTTTTATTGCAGTGGGAAGAGAAGAAATGAGTGGAGCACACTGGTGGATTTCTTGTTCCCTTCGAGGAGCAGGTTGGGGGTACACTTCCATTAATTGGCCAAGGGTAATCGAATTGCCTTAGCACAGTTTGGGGGGGGGGGGTGGCTGAGAGGATTGGGGGCGTGAAGATGGGAGGAAGGTAGGGGGAAGGACGGAGGTTGGCTGCATGGTATGGGTCACAAAATGTTAGATGGCAAGCCGAGAATTAGCAGCAGGAGAAACTATAAACAGATCTCGAATGGCATCAAACTGGGGAAAAATACAGTTGCCATAATGCAGGTCAGAAATAAAGGAATCTGCGATGCAGGATAGAATACGCATATGTACAATGAATGCATGTGGGTTGTATGATAGAGGCAACAGGAGCAGAATTACATTGGGCTCAGGGTTTGAAGACCCTATATAGTGTGTATTTAAGAAACCCATGTCCCATGGCAGTGGCGTAGCTAGGCCTTTTGCCGCCCATGGCGGTCCCAGCGTTTTCTGGCCCGCGGCGGGCATAAGAGCACTGGGGGGGGTCTGCCGCCTCAAAACTCATGCCTCCCGGGACGGCCCGCCCCCTCCCTTGCTACTCCACTGTCCCATGAGAGAGAAGGAAAGTACTTGAAGACCTGGGATATTCATTATCAGGTTGTACAATGTAGGGGATTACAGCTGCGGGAGTGGTGATAATCGCCAATAATGTGGCTGGCCCTGCAATCAGGATCCAGACTGATAAAATGGGGAGATGGGTCATTGCAGAGCTGTGTATAGGTTTAGGGAGAGTCGCGCTCTTTTCGGTATATGGATCTAACCTGGACAATCTGGCTGTTTTGTATATTTAAGAATTAATTGTGTGAATTATTGGTTGTACTTGGTGGGTTACACGTTTTAAATTTAACATGGGTTTCCTATCACATGTGTGTCTGTGAATTAAGTTTTATTTCAGGGTCTTAGGTGCAGAGGTAGCCAACAGCGATCAAGAGGAAAAGATGTTAAGAACCCAGTCTACCGATCGCCCCAGAAAGGAATAAAAAAATGGAGGCAATTGGTGACTGTATGGAGGTATACTTTTAGATGTAGGCGGAAGACAAGAAGTAGAATCAAGATTATAACTAGCAAGTTTTGAATGTTGAGGTTGTGACACGTACATCCTGATGTGTGGGGGGAGATGCTCATATGTGTGGTATACAGTTCTCCAGTTTGTAACATGGTTGTATAAGCGGTGAATTGGAAATCTTTATTATTTCTAATACATTCATCAACACCCAAAAAAATGTTTTATCAAAAAAAGATGAATAGATGGGGTTCCAGGTTGGTAGTTCCTTCTAATGTCTTGTAGGTCTGATGTTTACCTGCAGCGGAAACCACTCTCGCAAGAATATTCTTCAAAATAACAAAGGAATTTGAGTTCTTGGGGCAGCATTCTTTCAGCACTATTAATACATTATTTATATGCATATAAAATGTTTTATTAAAAAAAGATGTATAGATGAGGTTTCAGGTTGGTGTTTTTTTCTGATGTCTTTTAGACAGGCAGCTAGGGCTGACCCATCTATACTTAACTGGGTAGGAAGCCATCTTCGGCAGAATATTTCAGGTGAATTTACAAAAAGAACATTATCATTAACTTCTGGGCAATCATTAATTTCCGAGTCAGGTCATTATTATGCTTTTATTAAAAACTTTTACACATCCCTTTAATGCAAAAGACGGTCCATTTGATATTTTTCTCTACAATTCTATAATTGGTGTTTTATATATCACTCTTTGAGAAAACGTATCCTCTTACCGCCTTCATACGCTTCTCTACACATTTTCGTTGTCTTTCCTCACGTTCAATAGCCTTTTCCTTATTGAGGAAATTCCTATGCTCTTTAGTTCCTCCTACTTCCTCCCAAACCAGTGGGACATGAGGGAATGGCATCCGATCAGGCGATGAGCACTTTACTGGAAGGCACTCTTACAAATGTCACCATGGGTGGAAAGTCCCCTACACCAGAGGAGGCTCTGCTTCTCCTGCTCTATTTCAAGGAATACCAACATGGCGGGTCTCCCTATGGAAACTTCACTGAACGATTGACCAGACTCAGCTGAAATATTTCAATATGAAATCTGTTAACACCTAAAAAGTAGCCCAGACAAGGTAACGTAATTGTGTAGTTGTTAGCCCAGACTCAGATGATGAACCTCTACCTGAGCAGGAGCCGAGGCACAAAACCACCAAACAGACCTAGCTATGCGACCATTCAGTATAACATGAATATTTCAGGCACTTAATAAAGAGGAATATATGAATATCAGTCCACGGATCCTGAAGGCCTCTCTCTGAATAGGACATTTTAAAATTTGGGCAGACAGGTGACTCCTCGTTTTCTGCCACAATAGCGATGAGTTTCAGCGAAGCTATCACAGAATCGTGGATGTACTTTAAGTCCCATGAGATCCTATTGCAGGAAACTCACTGGATAAGGGGGAAATAGACTAATAAGTATCAATCATTTAGGCACTGGGACTGGTGTTTTTCCTCTGCCAATTCAACTCAAAGGGATCAGCAATTTTGGTTGAAGAGAGATATCAACCCCTTGATGAGGGGTATTGGGTAATCCTCCCAGTGCATATTAATAGTCAAAAAGTAATCTTTGCCTCTAACTTTGAACCGGTAATAGATAATCCAAAGTATTTATGGAGAATGGGGTGAGAGTTAAGCTATCTGCAGGTGGATGCTTTAATTGTGGGACACTTCAATTGTGTACCAGATCTGCGGTTGGATTCTTCCAACCTGCATAGGATGCAAAGGAAAAGACATATGGGAATGATTTTGAAAGATAAGTCTGGAGTTAAGTTCTACACTAATTATACTAGAAGATTTTATACAGCATCCCGGATCAATATTTTTTTTAGGACCCTCTACTTTCCTTATTACTGACATTTCAGGCTAGGCGAGCGGCCTGATGCACCATCATGCTGTAGTTCTGAAAAGTGCTGTCCGTGTGCCAAGCCGTGTTAAGGGGTGGGAGGAATAGAAGAACTATCTTGAAGGAGGAGGTGACAGATTTGATAACATTAGAGATGAATACAAGCATTTCGGGTAAAGAAAAAGAGGGAAGAACTGGCCTTTCTGCAAACAGAAGTAGATAAAGCTTATCAGGCTCTACTGCCACCGATTGTATTGGGTTGGTGAATTATTGCAAAAGAAAAAAATAAAAAAGGCATTGGTTAATAATCAAACCTTTCTGCAACAGGTCTACGAAGATGAGGATTTCATGGGTTGTTTTTTGAGCTTGGATGGCCAAAGAGGATTAATTGTAATTTGATTACCAATATGAGGGACCCTCACACTGGGAAATGTACGGAAAAGGCAGAGGGAATCAAACTATTTTTTTTACAAATACTATGGCAACCATATTCAGATGATCAGACTTCAAACATAGAGCATGAACGTCTTCCTCACACGATTAAAATTAACTGCTGTGATGGAAGAGGCTGCATCGATTTTATTAAGCCCCTTTTCTGAAAGGGAGGTGGAAGAAGGTATACAACACCTTCGTAATGGCAAGGTTCCTGGAGAAAAAGGATTTGGATCAGAGGTTTAAAAAGGATTTATTCTATATTAAAGGGCCCTGTGACAATTCTATTTAATCAATTGCTTGCCGGGGGTCAGGTACCAGACTCCTTTCAGAGAGGGGTTCTCATGAATATTTTAAAGGCAGGGAAGGAGGCAGAGGATCTGAAATCTTATAGACCTATAACTCTGCTAAATTCAGGTCTATATCAAAGTTTTAGCAAGTTGGATTGATAAGATAGCCCAGTTTCCTATAGAGTAGAGCTAAATGGGCAGAAGGCCTTTGATCTCATAAACTGGGAGTGTTTTTTTTGGTATTTTGGAGAAGTTGCAATTTCCACCCCAGTTACGAGATCCATCTAAGTTTTATACCAAGGCACAACAGCACAGTTAAAAATTAATAATTCTCCAGCAGGCCAAATTGTTCTGAATCAAGGTACCCGTCAAAGCTGTCCTTTCCCCCCTTATTATTTGCCCTTTTTATCGAGCCTTTGGCTTAGTTTATCCATCAGGCTATAAATATGGTATCTCCTTTGCCCAGGGGTGCGAAAATAAAGCTATATGTAGACAACAGTGCTCTATGTTTAGTCCCGGCTGCTTTCAATATTAATAGGCCTTGCAGTCAATTAAAGCCTTTACAACTATAGAGGACTATAAAATCAAGGAAGCCCAAACCGAATGTTTGTTGTTTAATTCTTTCAAGATGTCCTCCCATCAGTTTTGAAGGGAAACTATAAAGCAGGGCCAAAAAGGTATTTGGTGTTATTTTATTCAGCAGATCCGGAGGAACTTTTTAATAATTATTTTAAGCCGTTGCTGAGAAAAATCTTTGATCTATTGGAAACATGGAGAAGCCTCTCATTAATTTTTTGATGGACCACCCGGATTAAAATGTAAATTTTACCCGTTTCTTTTTCTATTCTTTTCTATTCCTTGCAAGTTTCTTTCTTAAAAAAATAGAACAAGCCATATCTTCTTTCTTGTGGAATCAGAAACACCCATGAGTGAAAATGGAAGTGCTACATTTGCCCAAAAGGAAGGGAGGCTTGGGATGCCTCGATTTTCATATATATTACATGGCATTCTCTGTCTTGCAACTCCGGCATTTCCAATGACCTCCTCCACCTTTGATAACTCTATTTGACTAATTATGTTAAAGAAACTGGGGGTCCCTGATCTTAGATGGTTTATTTTAATAAAGCCCTCAAATTTAATCTCACTGCTGAAAAATGAAGTGCTCAGCACATATGGAATTCCTTAGGGTAATCATGAGACTCAATTGCATTATTGCCAATCCCTCTCTCCTGGCATGATTGAAGAAACAATAGGAAAATGGGCTGATTTATCCCGTACAAAAGTAGGGGCTCTGTTTGAAGGGGCCAGATTGAAATCCCCGCAGGCCCTTTTCCTGTGAAAGACATCTTACGTCCAGTCTCATTTTTCATGTAAATCCAAATAAGGGGTATTTTTAGCAATGTATTGGGGAAGGATGTTGAGTCTTCAAGAAGCAGGGACAGCTGTTTCGTGAGGATAAAGTTAATGTTAGTCTGAGCTACTGGTATAAAGTATTGCATTTCGATCTTCGTTATTCCAGCCTTAAAGGTACCCAATTAATTATTTGGGAGGGACAAATGTTGATGTAATTCGCTACGTGCTCTACTATGAAAAATCTAATCTGGTACCCTCTTGGCTTTATGTAATTAGGCACCGTCAAACATTTTAACTTTGTATCACCGAATTTCTTTTTACAACATTTTATTATCAGTGTTTTTCTATCGTAAAGATTTTAAATAATCGAAAAATAAAGTTTTCCATTTCTTACTGTTGAGATTCTGAAAAGGAAGAATGACATTATAAGTTTGGGCTGGTGTATTCTGAGATGAATTGCTTTGCCCTAAAATAGTTGCATTTCAAAGGAAGATCGGGCACTTTTTCTTGGTTTGGCAATTGGCATTATAGGAAGCATAACAATTAGGGAATGAACTGAAACCCCTCCAGTATAAGGGGTTGGGAGGAGAGAAAAAAATCCCAATCTTGCTGGAGTTGTGCCTAATTGAATATTTTGGAGGAACACGTGTGAATGTAATTCATCATATAATTTTGTGTTTGTTAGGGGTGAAAAAAGATTTTATTACTAGCCCTACCTACGTGTCTGGTTTGATGTAATATGTCATGAATTTTCCTTCCTTCGAATAACTGAATTAAAATGAATACAAATACTTTTTTTTAAAAGCGATGAGTTTCATATTGCGTCATTTTATTATGAATGTGTGTCACTGTAGAACAGGAAGTCATCAATACTGCCAGTGGTTAAGTGAATTAAAGTGTAAACAGATCCACCCTTCTCTACCAAGAATTTTGCCAATGAAGTCAACATGCATGCCACGTGTACGGTACACTCCCTCCTAATAGAAGCCAGTGCTTAATTTGAGTCTGTGGTTGCTGGTGGGAGACACTGGCAGTGGCACTTGTTTTTCGGGACCGGTACTTATTTTTCCATATTTAATGAGTGCAAGAGAAGCAAAAAAAACAAAGATCGAAAAGACAGAGGAAGAAAAAAGATGCAAATCGGTTACATACAGAAAGCAGGAACCTGCAATAGCGAGAAAAAGATGCAGGGAGTGGCCGGTAGTGGATTAAAGACTACCTGCCTTGGTATTCGGCATGCTGACGTTTAATTACACCGGCCGCCAGCCTCTGAGTAGGGTTTTGGGCACCGGTACTCCTCCTTTTTCAAATTAAGCACTGAATAGACCTCCAGAGCCTGACAACATCTGAGCAGAAAAATTAGATGCACTTATAAGGGATGATGGAATGACAGGTGATTTCCTATGGTATATTTCAATTAACATTCTCTGATTCTAAGCCACAACACCTGGCTCCACCATTACTGTCCACAGACGTGTCTGTAGTTGGTGTTTCCTTCATGCGAAATAGTTCTCTCTCATGCCTCTTTTTCTACTGTGGTTTGTTCTCTCTACTCTTCTCTCCTCACTCCATCCTCTTCAATTAACTGTTGTCTCACTGCTCCAGTCTCCTCAATCTCTACCCCTTTCCTGCCCCCTCATTTCCTCCTTTACTTTGGGTCTCACTCCTCAATTTTCTTCATTCTGTACGCCCTGGCCTCTCTTAAATCTTTATCATGCTTCCTTCCTTCCTCCTCTTCCTCCAGTACTTCGTCTTCCTCTTTTCTGATCTTTAATCATTTGTACTTTTTGATCTTTAATCTTTTTCCTGTGTCTTCTCCACTCTCGCTCTGTTCCTTTTTTCCCCCTTTCCGGCATTTGATCATTCCTACCTCTTCCTCCTCTGCTCTTCCTCATCTCTCATACTCTTGCTCCTGTGATCTTGGATCTCTCTCATTCCCCTTCACCTGCATTTCGTCTGCAATCTTTAAATTCTTTAAATACTGAAATCAATCACTATAAAGCTGGCAAAGGGTGAGAGCAGCAAAATACCACGAGCCGCATGGTTAAACTTTGCGAATGAAAAATTGTCTGGCGATCTGAACAAGACTGGCTTCACACTTGTCTCTGATTCTCCGACTGATGCAGTTGACTTCAACACTTGGAATATGAACGCACTCTAGCAGGCGCATCCTCTTAAAAGATCACTGCCAATCAATTTTGCCCCTGAGTAAAGTGGTTTAATGAGGATTTGTTATTTTTTAAAGGCATGTAAAGAATCTGAATACAATGAAGAGCAAAATATTGCATCGAGGGTGCAAGTTATTTTTATCTTCCATCCCTTAAAAAAAAGGAAATTAGGAGTGCTCTTGCAGATTAGCATGATAGTAGAATCATTCCCTTCACTGATTACTCCCATCTATCTTCCAACACTTACTGCAGTGTCTGTTATTAAGCAAGAATTTACCTTCAAGATGATCAATAGTATCATATCAGGTTCTGTAATAGCCTCGTGTGCCATGAAGACAATTAAATCGGTCTCTGAAAGTTGTTTCCAGTTCTTACTGAGCTCTCTAATTTGCTGCTATCTAACTCTACGATACAGAGTGGAAGATGGCAACTGTGGTTCCTCTTTGGTCTGCACCCCTTTGGATCAAGGTTGTTGACAAGGCAGATAATATCGAACTTTATCATTACCTGGAAGAACTTGAAAGCAGTGTTAGATGACTGGAGCTGGTTCTGGACAGGGGTGACTCGGACACACTAGTTCTTTTTGACTTGCCCATGGCACCAGGCCTAAACAGTATCCCTCAGGCTATTTATAAGACAGATTCAACAAAATGGGCCAAAGCAATGGTACCGCTCTTCAACCACGTACTCGCAGGAACAACGATCCCAGCCTCCTGGAGAGGCTCTAAAATGTATCCCATCTTCAAACTGGAGTCAGGGAATTACAGTTTGATAGCTCTGATTGATAACGAGGCAAAATATTATGCTGGGGTCCCACTTGTACATCTCAGCGATTGGGCTAACTCGAACTCTATCATTCGTCTTAATCAAACAGGCTTTATCAGGAAGTCAGGCACTACAACAAACATGATCGCTCTGTCACTCAGCATCCAAAATCTCAAAACTTCCTCTCTACCTCTGTTTCATTGTTTATCAACCTGCTTTTGACAGTGTTAACTGCAACAAGCTCTGGGAAAAACGAAGGAACTGGCTAATCCCCCCATATCTCCGGACAGCAATTGAAAACCTATACACCAACACCTGGGTCAGAGTCAAACTGGGGAGCGGAGCCAATCTTTCAAGTGCCATTCCAATAAGAAGCGGTCTTAAACAGGGGTGTGTCTTGGTACCAATTTTATTCAATATATTTCTGGCAGACCTTTCTCCAGCTCTGTCCTCCATAAATTGACACGCCCCTAAACTAGACTCGATACAACTGTCAAATCTTCTGTGTGCCAACAAACTGGTACTACTTAGCAGAACCAGGGTCGGGATGCAGCGCCTCCTGGGAGCAACCGAAGCTAACTCCCTGGCAAAAAGGGCTGAAAATAAACAACAAAAAACTAAACTATGATCCTTGTCGGCTGTGCTTTAAAAAGGAAGGCCAGCTGGTGCCTTAATTAGATGATCGATGAAACAACATGCTATAAGTACCTAGATCTCCTATTTGACAACAACGGCTCATTCAAATCACACAAGGAGGAAGTCAGAAGGAAAGTGATTGCCTTGCCGGCACGGCTCTTGGCCATATTTAAGCAATTGTACGGGCATTCGTTTAGCCCTATACTAGAAATTGCCAGGGCAGAAGTGGTCCCAAACTTGACCTATGGCAGTGAGGCTCTCCGGGGTAGAGATACAACCGTCCTCGACACTCCAATAATACAAATATGCAAGTATATCTTTCAGCTCTCCCGACACACCTCACCAGCTCAGATCAGGTTGGAGCTTGGGTTAACAAAGCAGTCCTGCGCCAGGCGTGCAGCATTTGCCATTTTCTGCTGCAAGCTTAAATTTGCAGAGGAAAACACAAGCAGCAATCATATATGGAAGGAGGTCACTAAGAAATTGCACTCACCAGCCAGAGACTATCTCGATGAAATGATTGATCTGTTAGGACTGGTGGAATTATGGCTGGCTGCAGTGAACTTCAACCATTTTGAAACAACAGTTACAAAAAACGCTAAAATAACCTCCACACTAGAAGACAGGGCAACTTTAGAGAAAAGCTCCCATGCTTGGATCACACCAAATAGTTACAAAACCTTTAGACCACAACAGTACGTGGTTAAAGTATTAAATTGCAGGATAAAAAGCAAATATGTGAACTACCGCCTCAGGATTGTACCGTCTCAAACACACAATAGTAAATGGCTGAGAGTTGAAGGGGACATGACCTGTGGACAATGTGGTCTTGCAACAGAAAATCGGGTCAATACCATTTACCTCTGCAATTCAACGCTAGACATATGCTGACAATGTATGCGCCTGGTCTGGAAACAGTTAGGGTGTGCTGCAGCAGGCAAGCCATTCTGGCCTGCCTTAACTCTACAGATCAGAGAACTATCTCCCGAACTGTAAAGTTTCTTCAAGGAGTAGAGAGGGCCCTATTAAAGGCAATAGCCACACAACTGCCACTGGACACACCCAGTACTGTGACCCTCAGTCTTCCGTAAAAAGGATTTTGCAGACAATTAACCCGATTAATTGCTGCTTAATGTTTATCGCTTGATTTGAACAAACTGTGTTCATAAATGTAAATTGTTTTTATCATAGTCTCTCCCTGCGCAAGCACATTGTCTACCATTTTAAATTTGCTTTTTATGACAGTTTTAACTTTTACCAACTGTTACGATTTTAATTAATCTAACAATAGAGGTTGATTTGAATTGACTTGTCCGTGGCATTCACCACTCTCTCTCACTCCACTTTCTTACAGAGACCTTTTCCATTGGTGTGAAGAACTATTTTAGACAGTATCTATCCCCTTTAATTTTTCCTTTTTGCCCTGTGGTTTACAGCATATCGCAGAGGTAGTCACTTAGCACACTCTCTTCAACATGTATTTCCCCTCTCACTTCTGTAGTTAGGCCTTCTGTTTATTTTCTGTTATGCAGATGATACGCAGCTCATCATTCACTTCGATGATGTGCTGGTAGGCAACTACCCAAGGATTCGTGAGTGAGTGTCTTGTAACTATTGTTGCATAGAGAAGTATAAACTCTTTGGAACTCAGCAATGGAAAGATGGAGGTTCTTTGTTCTAAGAGAAGCTACCTCTCTCTTGACTGGTGCATAGTAGTTGTCTGAGGTGGGCTCGGTGACTACACTTGGCCAATGGTCCATATTTTGAGAATCACATTTTATTGATGTTTTTTCTTAATTACAAACATCACCAAATTAACATCAGCTTTTTATCTCTGTTGAAGATTTAGCTGTAAAATTGTGGCCAAGTTGCTGATAGCTTCTCACCTGGTCAACAGGAATTCTCTTTAACTAGACTACACTGGAAATCCTTAAAAACGTGTCTGATCGACTTGCATTAGAATATCACACAGAACATGCGGTACTTAGTTTAGTATTTCTCTTGCGTGAGAAACGGATAGAGTAGTTTCCGAATATAATTTTACCGAGTGTGTAACTTGTGTTGATATACACGTTCTCCGATATTTCCCACTTAAATAGAGCACTGCTTCCGATTGGTGCCATTCAAACAGCGTTAGCCCCAAGGGTCATTTCTTAACTATACCAGTATCCGGACAGGGGTGCAACTCGCTTAAGGATATAAAAAGAAGGGGATGACAAGTAAATTACGTTCCGAAGATCCTTGTTAACTTTTCTTGTTGATAGTCAGTAGAATCATAGGTACGTTAGCTTTTACAACTTCAACGATCCACTCATTTGGATTCTGCTTATTTGGATGGGAATTAGTTTATTTGAAATCGGGGATTTTTTAGAGTTACTTCCACACAAGAGACATGTTATTTGGGATTTCTATATCGGCACGTGTACAATCCCCCGCTACATTATTACTCGACTACTCAGTTTTTTAGAATAAAACGTAGTTGTTCTATTTCTGCACTAACGTCATGCTCCACTAGTACACTACCGCATACCATATGTAACTTAGCAGAATGGAGATTATGGCTATTGATAATTAGGTTTTAACTTATTTTCGCAGTACTGAAAAGTAACAGGATCTCGCCAAGGATTATATTATCAAGTAACAAGTGACGCCATTACCGCAGAAACCATAGGTGGTTTGGAATTATCACCACCTACTAAGTAGGTCTTCTTACTTAAATATCTACTTTTCTACTCCGAATTTTCTTTATTCTTATAATTACTGTGGCTATAACATCATTTTAATATAGATATCTTCATTCTTTCCAGATATATTTATCAAGCCAAGAATAGGTAGATATGATCGTATGCCGTTTATTATAAACTTTCTTCACAATTATGACACGAGTATACGGCACAAAAAACTTTTTCTTCACCTGATTATACGCGAATTCACACTCCTTAGAACTTAAACACACCGAATCACACCCGCTTCACTTCACCTTGACACTCTTCACGTGGGTGTGTCGTTCACATGTAGGATTCGTTTAATATTTGGCGTATTTCCTCACCAAAGCACGTCTATTCAGCTCTCTCCATCGTGATTAGAATCATAGAATTTCTGCTCTTCTTATGAATTCACAATTCATGGTGATGTTGTCGTTGGTCATACATTTTGTTTTTATCAATTGGATTGAAATTTCACCCACTTTTCGTTGGGTCTCGATTTCCACTACCGTGTTGCTGTGACATTATCATTAAGTACAACAAGTTTTTTAAGAAAGAGACAATACAGTTTTTTTTTTTTTTTTTTTTAAACCTTTATTCTTCAAAAACATGGACACAGCTATTCAGCCGACAACCCGGAGGTTCGGCAGCTTTAAGAGAGCAGAACAAAGAAGCGTCCACAGTGCATAAAAGGAGAAGCAAAAAAGGTTCTATTTTAAACAAACACAAACACACACCAAACCCAAGCAAGGCGAAAAACACTGAATACCACTGGTGATTGCCCCTCAGGGGAGACCGGACCCCCCTCGTCTAACAGTCACAATGCTGTGATAAGAGGAAAAAGGGGGAAAAGCAGAGGCCCAAGAAGTCAACTAACAATCAGATATATATACAGAGCTGGAAAGAATGTTAAGGAGAGAGCTGTTCCTCGGGGGATCCAGATCAGGGGCAAGACATATGCCCCCCCTATATTGGTTCCACCGCCCCCAAATGGCCTGCCACTTCCGAGGGCGCCCTCTAGCGCAATATACTGTATTTTCCCTGAGCATACTCCAGTCCATATTTTCCTTCCACGCAGTCAATGTGGGGGGTCCCGCAGATCCCCACAGGCGCGCGATGTCTCGCTTAGCCACCATGTTACCCAGAGTCACCCACAGGGTCTGTGCCTCATCGTGATCAGTAGGCCCCCAGACATTCAGGAGACAACACCGCGCCTCCGGCTGCATAGCAATGCCCGTCACCTCCCCCATTACCGCATGAACTCTCCTCCAAAATTCCATGATGACGCCACATTCCCAAATGATATGCAGGAAGGTACCCACCATACCACAGCCCCGCCTACATAAGCCCTCCTCAGAGAATCCCATATGAACCAGCCTTGGCCCCGTAACATAGGTTCTGTGGAGTATTTTGAGCTGCACCAGCCTCAGACGCGATGGGATCGCGACCTCCTTAGGAGAGGAAACCGCAGACTGCCAGTCCTCGTCATCCAGCTCAAGTCCGTCCCTAGTCCACTGGTCCCGCAGCCCCAATAGCAGGTCCGCCCGAACAGTAATCCATTTCTTATAGATGAGAGAGATCGTGCTCTCTGGCATATGGCCATCGAGGATCCGGTCCTCCAATGGAGAGGACTCAGGCACCTTCTCACCTTCTACGAGGACTGACCGCAGGGCATGACGCACCTGAACATAGCGGAAGAACTCGGATTTCCCCAACTCATACTCCTTCTGCAGCTCTTCAAAGGACTTCACCCTCCCCTTAATCAGCAAATCTCCAACCCTGGAAATACCGATCAAGTCCCATTTATCAAAACCTTTCGTATGCCAAAGCCTCCCTAATTTTTCAGATTCAAACAACGGGGTAGCAAGGGTGAGCCTATCCTTCCAGCCCAGCGAGTCAGTCGCCAACTTCCACACGCGCACCGCCACCCCAGTGGGCCCTGTGAGGGACGAGTCCAGCGACCGCGAGTACAACGCTCTGTGATAATTACCGCCGCGCAACAACCATCGGTCCATGGCGTAGCCGGGGCTTAGAGCCGGCCCATAGAAACCATGATTAATCGCGCTCAACTGGGTGGCCCAATAATAGCGCCGAATGTCCGGAAGCGCAATACCCCCGTCGTACCACGGAAGCGTCAACTTAGAAATCGCTATGCGCGGCCGCCCATCCCACAACAACGATCGTTGGAGGCTTTCGATCTCCCGAAAGTAACTGGCCGGTACCCAATCAAGAGTATTCTGCAAGGCGTAGAGGAACCGGGGAAGAGACATCATTTTGAACAAGGCGGCGCGCCCGACGAGGGAGAGCGGCAGCCTCCGCCAGCCCGCAACATCCCGCCGCAAACGCGCCAGGGGGGGGAGCAGGTTCTTCTCATACCGCAAAGTGGAGTCGGTGGAGATAAAAATCCCCAGGTACACGAAGCCCTGCTGTGCGATCTGGATCGAACAAGTTCGCGGGACAGGTGGAACATCACCACTCAGAACATACAGATATGATTTACTCCAATTGATGACGAGACCCGAGTTCCTACCAAAAGATGTCAGAACGTCACAAACCACTATAAGCGAGTTCTTGGGCGAGGCGAGATATAACAGGATGTCATCGGCATATAGCGAAATACGGTCCTCGTGCTCGGGCGACCATCTAAGTCCACGTATATCAGGGTGCCAGCGGATCCACGCCGCCAGCGGCTCGAGGGCGAGGGCGAACAACAAAGGCGACAGGGGGCAACCCTGCCGGGTGCCCCTCCCAAGCTGGAACGGAGTCGACGCCCGCCCGTTTACCACAACACTCGCAAGGGGACCCTCATAAAGCAACCTCACCCAGCTCACAAAACCAGGGCCAAAGCCGAACTTGGCAAGCACAGCCCACAGATATGCCCATTCCACCGTATCAAAAGCCATCGTGGCATCAAGAGACGCCACAATAGCTGGTTCTCGCAGCGTGCTCGCCCTGGCAATCACTCCATGAAGACGCTGAAGGTTTAACGCAGTGTTACGGTGCGGGATAAAACCGGATTGATCCGGGTGGATCAAGTCTCCAAGCACCCTGACCAAGCGGCCCGCCAGAATTTTAGCCAGAATTTTCGGCTCAGCATTAAGGAGTGATATTGGCCGATAAGAGGCACACTTGTCTCGGGGTTTACCATCCTTGTGTATCACAACAATCGTCGCCAGTCGCTGGTCCAACGGAAGGGACCCACTCCCCCGCGCCTCCACGAACATGGCGCGCAGGTGAGGGGCAACCCTATCCGGGAACAGCTTATACAAGTCAATTGGCAAACCATTAGGGGCTGAGGCCTTGCCCGAGTTCAGCGCGCGGATAGCACCCGCCACCTCATCAACCGTTATATCTCCATCGAGATCATCTCTGTCTACGTCAGAAAGGCAGGGCAGAGCGATGTCATGCAGGAGGTCAAGCGAATCCTCAGTCGGCCTATCCGAAACTGAGGCATAAACCATACGGAAATAATCCGAAAAACACTGTACTATACCCTCGGGATCAACAACCACCTCTCCCCCCTCTCTCGTCAGCTCCGGCACCACTCTATTAACACGTTCTTTTTTGTCCAGCCAAGCTAGGAGTTTCCCGGCCTTATCGCCAACATCGTACAAGCGACCCTGCTGTTCCCTACTGAGGGTCTTGGCGGCATTCGTCACCAGGTCCTTATATTCCGCCTGCTTCAAGCTCAGATCATGCAGTGAGGCCGCTGTAACCTCCCCCTCCAGGGCCACCTCTAAGGCCGCGATCTCCTCCTCAACCTGTATAACCTCGCCATCTCTCCGTCGCTTGGCTGCCACTACCAAGGAGAGGGCCTCTCCTCTCAGCACGGTCTTAAATGCTTCCCACAACGACACGGCCGAGTCAACGGAACCCTGATTGTCCTTAAAATAGCGATCAACTGTCTTCAACAGCGCACTGCGCATCTTGGGATCACGAAAGTACCAGGGGTTAATAGGAGCAACCCTGCCCCCTCCCTCGCGGCCGACATCCAGCCGGACCCACACTGGCGAATGATCAGATATGCCTCGCGCCATATGCCTAGCCTCGGATACCAATGAGGCGTGCGCAGCCAGAGTGAGCAGGTAATCAATCCGAGAGAGACTACCATGCGCCCCGGAGTGGAAGGTATATTGGCTTTGTGTGGGGTGCCGGAGCCTCCAGCAGTCTACCAAGCCGAGTGTATCTATAAAGTCTGGGAGCCACTTCTGAGCCCCCCCGGTGTCCCTGGGCGGGTACCTATCCAGCAACCCAGAGCCGACAGCATTAAAGTCTCCCCCCACCACTAGCATACCCTCCGGGAGGTCCAACAAGGCCCTACCCAGATCTGCAAACGTGGAGGCCTGCAGGGCAGGAGGGACATAAACCGAAACCAAAACCAACGTTCTTCCCTCCCACCTCCCCGCCACCGCCACAAACCTCCCCCTATCATCAACAATGGTGGAGTCCACCTCGAAAGGTAGTGAAGCTCTAACAAGGATGCCCACACCCCTGGAGCCGGAGGAGAATCCCGAGTGAGCTATGAATTTGTAACCTTTTCTATTAAGAGCATAGCAAGTATTACCTATAAGGTGTGTCTCCTGCAGTAGGGCCACATCCGGCAAAGACCGTTTCAAGAACTGCAAGACTATCCCCCGCTTAATACGATCTCCCAAGCCATTAACATTCCAGCTAATAACATTTAAGCCCCTAATCCCCATCCCCACACACAAAGAGGCCCACCCCACACCCGAAGAGCCACCATTGAACAACGCTGACAGTCATTACTACGCCTTGCAAAAACAAACCCCCCAACAACAACCCCAAAATCCCAACTCTCCCCCCCACCCTGCACCCCTGCTGCAGCTTACAAAGCCCCCCCAATTTGCAGTGTGCCTGTCGCCCTACCAGAACCCAAAACTACAAAAAGTACCCTGAGGGGGGAAAGAGCTCCCATCTTCCTCCCGCAACCCTCCGTATTTACTGCAATCAGCTCAAGTCATTGTCTGGAACCAAAGCAAGTCAGTCCGGCTCCAAAGGCATCAACCCTGCCCATCCCGGCCACTCTCCCCGTCTGTGGCAGCATCCTCGCCAGTCCGTCGTCGGGGCAAAGCGTCCAACCATTCTCCGGCCATAGCAGGCGACTCAAAAAAGAAAGTTCGGTCCTCATACACCACACGTAATCTGGCAGGGAAAAGCATGGCATACTTCAGGTCCCTCTCCCGAAGACGTCTCTTCACCCCCAGGAAACTCTGCCTTTGCTTTTGCACCAGCTGGGTGAAGTCAGGGTAGAAACTCACTGATGCGTTCTGAAAAAGGACCGGACCCGTCACCCGCGATGCTTGCAGGATAGCGTCCCGATCTCGGAAGTGAAAGAGCCGGGCGACAAGCGGTCTCGGAGGGGCTCCTGCCCTGGGCCTCCCGCCAGGGACTCTGTGAGCCCACTCGACTGCAAAAAACTTCCCAAGGCCCTTAGGCTTCAGATGGTTAAGCACCAAGTCCTCCACGAGCAGGTCTGCGGAGCTCTCATCCGAGGAATCCGGGACCCCAATAATGCGCACGTTGTTGCGCCTGGCCCGGCCCTCAAAGTCCTCAAGCCTACGGGCGGAGAGGTCACTCTCGGCCCGCAGCTTACGAACTTCGGTCTGAAGTTCCGAGACATCATCAGCGAGGCCTGTGGTCTTGAGATCAAGGGTTTTAACCCGCTCATTAGTTTTGCCCAAATCCGCGCGGATCAGGTTAACATCCACCAAGATGGTATCCACTTTGTGCGCCAGGGCATCGAACTGCCTCCCAATCGAGGCCTGCATCCCCTCGAGCGCGCCCATGACATCCTGCAACGAAAGCTCCGAAGTCGGGGATGAGGCAGTCTTCTGTACATCCAGCGACTGGCCCGATCCACCAGGCGATCCCTTCTGCTGGGCATAGCGATCCATATTATTGGATTGAATATAGGCTCCCCGCCTGGTAGCATTTGGTTTCAGCCTATCCCCCTCTGCTTTACCCGACATGTCTGGCACCGGGTAATCCGGTGCAAAAAGACGACCCTCTCTCAGTCAAAGGGAACAGGAGAAGCCAGATCTGCAATAACCAGTCTGAGTAGGGCGCAGGACGTCCAGAGGATAGTGAAGCATCCGAAGGCACTCCCGGGCCAAGGCAAACAAAGGGCGAGAAAGTGAAAGTGAAAGTATGGCGTTCTCCGTCCGCCAGTTCACACCTCGCCAGGCCGCTGTTGTTCAATTAGAGGCCGGGCATCCTGCCAACGCCAGCCCCTGGCATCCCTCGGAGATAGGCCTCAATCTTCCGCCGTGCACAACTCCGGTTCCCGGTGGGCGATCCGAACTCGGGCAGCATCAATCGCCTCCACAACGAGTCATCTGCAAGATGCCGTGCATATAAAACAGGATTTAAGACAGGATAATCGACGGAGGGCGCGTGGGTCCCGGGAGCTCAAAGCTCACGCGGCCATCTTGGTCAAGCGCTAGGCTCCTCCCTGACAATACAGTTTTTTAATCTCTTTTGCAAACACAGCCTTGAAAAAGTCGCGGGACTACATTCCCATGTTGCGACGAAACACGTGTTGGCTGGCTGTTATGAACCACAGAGAAGACTACCAATGAATAAAAGAACCATCTGGAAGAAAAAGACTAAATCATTTCTTCTGTACACTGGATTAAATTGCATTGTGAAAACACGTTACAATTTTACTGTATACTACTAGTACGTGTGCTAAGGATTGCTTTCATATCACACAGAACATACAGACAACCATGCATGTATCAACAGTTCTAGACCTAGTTTTTCAAGTCTCATTTACACTGGCAGGTTCAAGCATGCACTTTACAGTCTTCTTTTTTGTTCCAATGTCATCATGCATTCAGAGGGGGAAGGCCATCGTCCTTTTGGAGAGCCGGAACTGCAGGGTTGCCTTTCTTTACTGACCCTTAAGGCATGGAACAAGTTGCCAGTATCTATCTCTAGGTAAGCAGCTGAGTCTAATTCTAATTCATCTATTTATTGCCAATATTATCTATTAATTGTTGGGAATTCAGACTGTTGTTGGGTAACTGAGCATTCTATAAATTTGATATTCTCATTACCAATGTGGATGGGATATACCCAGTCTACACTTAGTAATACACACATAACAATTCATTTGAAACACTAAATTAATGGTATCCTGCAGGAATAGGCTTAAACCAAATAGAACGCACTATGCACTCTGTGTGCATGGTTTCAGGGCCACAGAATAGAAGCAGCCTATTGCTACCATCTGAAACTTAGGTGAGGACTCCCTACCCCTGTGGGAATCAAAAATGATAACGAAATACACTCTGATCCCTGTGGGGAATACCTAGCATTCCATTGGCTGCCTCTAATGAGAATAAACTCATATCCAAGGAAAATACTTAGCACATTTTGAGTAGAGATATAAATGATATTAACACACCTATCACTTCCTGGAAAGTAAAAAGCACCATATAAAAGCATCCAATAGGTTATAGGGGAAATTGATAAGGGAGTGGCACAAAAGATAACCCTAATATTGGCAGTGTTATGTTGTGCAGATAATGAAGAACTCCCTCCAGCCATGGTCCATGGATCACAGCAGTCTCCCTGCTCCTGGCATGGTGCAGGAGGCTGACTCCTATGTTTGTCACAGAATGCAGATACCATTCTTTGTGGAAGCCACTCTTGAAACATTCTTACAGCTCTTAGGGTGCTAAACACCACATTAACTGTGCCCAAAATTCAATTTCCAACAGTTACTCTGAATTTCCTTTTCAGTCCACGTCTGTGAGAGATTTGTTTTTTGAAACTATAGCTCCATGAAGAACCAAGAAGTGACACCAAAGGCTATTCTCAAATGATCATGGTCTCCTCTGCAGTCTGCAATACTTTCACATCCCAACATAGGTCCTGATTATGAGTGTGGCGGCAGTGGTCCGTCTGCCATATTACAACTACATGTAGTGGCAGAGGACCACCGGCTGCGCAGTTGACGCAGCGGAGGCTCAATGCAATGTGCTGAGTTGGACTGACGCACTCCTGCTCAGCATATTATAAGTTCCGTCACTGCCAGCCATTTCATGGCGGGAGCCCCGCCATGAAAAGGCTGGCGGTGGAGGAACAGAGGGGGCCCTACAGGGCCCCCATGGCTCCCCCGCCATGGAGATACATTCAGGGGGGGGGCATAACATGGCCCCCCGTCAGTTTTCCCCTCAATTCTAGCACAGCATGGACGCCACTGTCCATGCCATGCTGAAACATGTTTGCCGCTCTCATTGTGGTGCCCTTTTTCAGGACACCGCCGTGGGATTGGCAAAAGGACCGTCTGCCTGTATGAGAAAAAGTGCTGGTGCAGTGTCAGCAAAGAGCCAGCCCAACACCACCAAAGTCGTTATTAGGCCCATAGTCACTTACTACCTTCACTTCCACCAACTTCATGCTTTGTGCTATGAAAGACACTGGAACTCTCAGTATCAATATCACAAATGCTCCACTATCTGTGGTTGTGGGTTTTTGGTCCAATTTCCATGAATCTTACTCTGTCTGCTGGAATGGTTGCGTCATCTCTTGGCACCGTGCTCCATGTCCTGGAATTCTGATTTCTAATCTATTTGAGTGCAGGTTTTGTGGGCCCATGGTTCCTCAATAAATCTCTGCTTGCAGATGTTTTATACTGCATAGGGGTTTCCTCCAATCAGTGATCCATCAAGGAGACACCTTTTGAAAATGATATTCCTAAGCGTTAAGAAGCACTGAAGCTACAGGGAGGTGTTGCCCATACTTGGCAGCTTTGACAAAAGAAGATGTGACAGACTGGCATGTAGCTTCCTGCTTGGCAGTGCTGCAGTGCCTTTGAACTCTGTGATCCCCTTGTGCATTGTGCCCCCTCCAAATGGACACAATTCCCTAAATGTAGCCATGACAACAGGATACATTGTGCAACACTTAGTCCTGACAATCAGAGGCGATGCCCAGATGTGTATGAGCAGAAGCCATGTGCCTGTCTTGCTGCCAAGTCGTGCGGCAAGATACCTGTGACCTGAACGACTCCGGTCAATTGAGGACTCTCTTATGATGAGATAGCGTAACTGGCCTGGCTCCTGATGTGTACAGGCCCCAGCTAGGCCCGCAAGGCACAAGGGTTCGCTCTCCTGTAACGGAATCTATAAGGAAGTTGGCACGGAAACTGCAAAGTACAAAGACAGCATTTATTAACCCTTAAGGGTGGTCCTACAATCCACACAATACCCTTCAGCATTGCATAGAGTAGCACAAAGAACTTGCGTACACAGTCCCCTTTTATACACACCAGAGGGGCTCATAAGTGGGTGGATACAACATGAGGCCGAAGAACATTACCATTTATGGTCATTCTCAATACTGAATCAATACATAGGCGGAGCCAACACACTTCTTGAGCCCGCGAAACACATGGTCAAGCAAGGCTAATTATAACAGATGTGGTCAAGTCTGGGCATGCGCCAAATGGACAAGAGAGAGCTATTTATAAACTGTTACTAGGCAGATTACAAGAGCAACTAACACAAAGGTCGGACTCTCCTCGTGGCGAACACGTGGCAGCATGACAATACAAAATGGATTCCGAACTTCGGTCAACATAACGGAGAAAACATGATCTAAAGGGAAAGCATTAATGTCTTCAGTAAATGCTTAATCACATTGCTGTTTTAATTTACAACAGACGACCCTTTCAGCATTTACTGAAGACATCCGGTTTCCAAAAATCATCATATATGTCAATTATCATCATTCCTTTAACCTCTTTAGCTAGACGCTTCTGATGAGCAACATCGGCAATAGCTTTCTTATCCGGGATGCAGAGTGAAATGCATACGGAACAGAACAATGGTCCACATTGAACACACATACAGAAGAAGAACAAAATTGCTATAATAATACAGAGACCAGTTAAGACCTTCCATCCCCAGGCAGTAACCAATGCCCAAAACCATCCAGAAAAGGACCAAGTGCCGTTTTCTGTGTGGATTTCAGCTGCTATTTTATGCAGCTTGTTAATGGCGTTATAAACGGATGGCGTATGATCAGGGATGAACACACAGCAACTGCTTCCAATAATTTTACAGGCTCCACCTCGATCAGCTAGCATTACATCTAATACCATACGATTCTGCAATGCAACAATCCTAGTTATTTGTAACTCTTCCGTAAGATTCCCAAGAGCAGCAGCAGTCTGATTTGTCACAGCTTCTACCACTCTTGTTAATCTTCGGATCTTCCTACTATTCAAAGCGGCTCCAACAAAGAAAAACAGTCCTAAGTTAAAATCAATATACTGCTGCAAGCTGGTATCAGTTTGATCCACATCATCAATCGATAAAGTACGTTTATACCTATTTACAGTCACATTATTCAACAATTTCAAGTCCTTATGGTAAGATGCTGGTGCTAGGAATACAGGAGGTAATAGGAAGGATACATAACATACCCCAGACCACCCAGCCGGCAAACGGTAATAACCTTTATTTCCGCACACAAAATAGGTATTATGGGACGCTAGGAAGGTACTGTTGTTCAACCCATCAATGTTCAAGACAGTTAGGCAATCACTGACACCAACAGGGATAAAACCCACACTCTGGACACACAGGTCCGCTTGAGCCTGTGCCACTTGGATCACGAATTTGTCCTTCCCCACAGTGTCTCTGGTGTTCGTGAAGATGTAGGGAATGGATTCATTGTCTGGTCGGTACTCTTCCCACTCCCAAATTGTCCCATTCGCTTGTGGATACCCATTCTTGTCTTGATGGCATTCTTTATTAAGTCTAAAAAGCAATCGTCCCACTGTCGGTTTCCGAGTGGCAAACAGTAAGGTGTACCATGCTCTACAAGAGCCGTTATGAGAGAAAGGAAGTGGTATGAATGGCGTACCTCCTTTCTTCTGATGGGCCGGCATCATCCCACATATCCAACAGTTCGTAGCGTTTGTAGCAACGTGGGTATGATGCAGCATCTGAATGAAAGTGTTATTCAAATAAGACTGTCGATGCTTCAACTCTTGATACGGCAATGTATAGAAGTAGTGCTCCGCAGGCACCGGAGTCGTCAACACAAGTGTTTTCCGAGCAGGAGTTACCTCCTCTACAAACCATGTTGTTATCCCAACAATAGCTACTGTTAGCATGAACCCCAACGCACAAAGGATTTTCTTCTTCTCCATGTCAAAGGAAACAATACCCTGATATCTTCCTGAAACTAAAAAGTCTGTCAGAACTCTTCCCCTTGGGCAGCGGTTGATTTCTTCACCAGCGGGCCAAGACGGGTGTCGCTACACTAATGCAGGGCTGATCCCCCCCCCTTGCCTCATCGGCTCTCCGTTTCACTAACCCAAGGGCCGTTCTGACAGTGTGTACCGGTACTGGAAAACTCACTTCCGTGGTCGAAGATGATATCGCCTTCCTCCAGAAGTCGCGTGGTCCGGAAAGAGCTCCTCAGTGTCACTTGGCTCTGCAGCACGGCCTGTCTCTGCTGCCAGGATTTCTCGTTGATCGGTCAGCACGGCAGACTCCACCAATCCGGGCGGTACCTTTCGACAATGCAAGGAATGGATCCAATTCTTCCTGTTCGAGACTCGCACAGCCGTCCTCGTTGCAAGGAGGACTTGCTCAGGGCCCACCCATCTCGGTTCCAAGCTGTTCGTTCTGTCAAAGACTTTCACCATTACATGGTCACCAGGCCGGAGACCATGTCCTTCATCGGTAGACCGATCAGGGAGCGCCTCTCGGACCTGTTGATGAATAGAAACCAAGTTATCCGTTAACTGTGCCAGATAATCACTCATCATTACACAAGGTACATCATACACAGCCTTAGGCCTTGGTGGACCCCAAATATTCATTGGGCGTCCGAATACCACTTCATACGGCGTAAGGCCAGTTCGAGAGTGCGGTACTGATCTAATTGACAATAACGCCAGTGGCAGGGCGTCTGGCCAAGTCAAAGACGTCGAAGCTTGAATTTTGGCGATCTTAAGCTTCAGTGTACCATTATACTTCTCAACTAGGCCTGCAGACTGAGGGTGAAACACGGCGTGGAACTTCTGGGTGATGCCTAGACCCTTCAAGACATACTTTATAACATCCGCTACAAAGTGAGGGCCATTATCACTCCACAGAAGTCTACAAACGCCATATCGGGGGAAAAACTCCTTCAGCAGCAGCTTCGCAGTAGTCATTGCAGTATTGTCTTTCGTAGGGTACGCTTCAACCCATTTGCTGAAAGCGCAGACCACTACTAGAACATACTTCAGATTATTACAGCTCTCAAGCTGGATATAATCCATCTGCAGAACCTCAAAGGGTGCAGTGGGTGTCACAAACCCTTCTGCTGGAGTTCGAGTCCCCTTTCCTGGGTTGTATCTCAGGCAGATCATACAGGTCTGCACCACCCTCTTTGCCGTGCTAGCAATCTCTGGATGCTCCCAGACTTGAGTAAGCAATTTCACAATTGCGGAAGCTCCAACATGTGCTAGCCCATGTGCCATCTGAACCATAGGTTGTACGAAAGCCGTGGGTAACTTCCATCTATCCATCTGCTTATTTCTCCAACAACCCTCATCATCCAACTCTCCCTCGCTAGCCCATTGCTCCCGCTCTTTATCAGAAGCGGTCCTTTGCATTTCTCGCACTTCCTCCTTCGCATCACGCCATCTTTCCACCTGTGACTTTACTACATACATGGCAGTAGCACCGGGCTGCATCGCAGTCTCCCGTGCTACTCGATCTGCTAACGCATTCCCTTCTCCAACTTTATCAACTATTTTCCTATGGGCGCTACACTTAACAATGGCAATTTTCTTTGGGTATGTCAATGCGGTTAAAAGATTGTGAACTAACTCTCCATGCATTATCTGTGCCCCATGTGACGTTAAAAACCCTCTCTCCTTCCAGAGTAGGCCGAAGTCATGCGCTACTCCGAAGGCATAGCGGCTATCTGTATAAACATTCACACATAATCCTGTACTAAGCTCACATGCTCGTGTTAATGCTATCAGTTCCGCTGCTTGAGCTGATTTCTGTGGTATGCGTGCTGTCTCCACTATCGTTTGTAATGTGGTAATTGCATATGCTGCTGAAGTCGTACCATCTGGTAGCTTCAGACAGGATCCATCCACCCACAGTTCTCCATCTACATCTGGAAAGGGCGTATCCTGGAGATCAATACGACCCTTTGTTTGTTCCTCAGTCACAAGAATACAATCATGCGCTTTCCGCGCCTCAGGCTGAGTTTCGGGGTATGGCAACAATGTTGCCGGGTTTAGTGTTACGCACCTTTTCAACGTAATATGAGGAGCCAAAAGCGTCAACTCATATCCCGTCAAACGGGCACTGGTCAAATGCTGCGTCTTTGTTTGATTAAGCAGGGCATCAACAGCATGGGGGACTAATACCAACAGCTTGTGAGATAACACAATTCCCTCGCTTTGGCGTATTGACACAGCTGTCGCCGCAACCGAGCGAAAACAACCAGGCAATGCTCGGGCGACAGGATCAAGTACAGCCGAGAAATATGCACAAGGGCGCTGCTTGTCGCCGTGCATCTGCACTAAAACTGACAATGCACATCCATCTTTCTCATGCACATACAACGAAAAGGGTTTTGCATAAT
This sequence comes from Triturus cristatus, assembly GCF_964204655.1. NCBI lineage: Eukaryota > Metazoa > Chordata > Amphibia > Caudata > Salamandridae > Triturus > Triturus cristatus. Next base: position 504,376,008 of record NC_140585.1, read on the forward strand.
CAGGGGTCCCTAACACTGGTGCTGAACAAAGGGCCTGTCGCAGTTGCTGAAAAGCAGCATCACACTCATCTGACCAAGGGATTGGGATAGGTGTATCCTTTGTCAAAAGGGCTAACAATGGCTTAGCTATGTGTGAAAACCCCAATATCCACTGTCTACAAAAAGAAACGAGGCCCAAAAATGCACGGACATCCTTCTGTGTGGATGGTCTCGGTGTATCCAAAATTACTTGGATACGATCCGGTGTGAGTGCCCGTCCCTCCTTAGACAAAAGGTGACCCAAATAAGTCACCTTTGGTCTACAGAATTGCAATTTCTTCCGAGATACCTTATGATTGTGGGAGGCTAAAAAGGAAAGTAAGGATAGCGTGCTTTTCTCACACAGCTCCAGGGTGTCAGCCGCCAACAAGATGTCATCGACATATTGAATGAGGGCGACACCCTCGAGCAGGACAAAGGAATCCAATTGTCGTTTCAAAGCCTGACTGTAAATGCTAGGGCTTTCTGTATAGCCCTGGGGAATCCTACAGAAACGATAAGATCTATTATTTAATGTAAACCCAAAAAGATATCGGCTATCAGGGTGAATGGGAATGGAAAAGAAGGCATTTTTCAAATCAATCACTGAGAACATGGTCGCCGTAGGCGGGACCAAGGTAAGCAACGTCGTGATATCGGAAACCACCGGGTACTGAGGTATCACGATCTTGTTTACCTCCCTCAAATCAATTATGAACCGATAGACCTTTGCATCCGTGTCCTTTTTCAGAATAGGGAGAATCGGACTGTTACAGATATTATAGGGAACTTCTTCCACTACTCCCACTGCGATCAAATCTTGCACAATCTGTATGAGAGCCTCCTCGCCCTCCTGGGAAATACGATACTGCGGGAGGCGCGGCAACACCGCCCCCTCCTGGACACTAATGTGGACCGGAGGAATCACCATTTGTCCCACATCTGTGTCCGAAGTCGCCCATAAAGCTCGAGGGAGGGTGGCCAACAACGCATCCTCTGATATCGTACATATCCGCTCTGACCGGGGGTAGTTGTCATTTAAGATCACCCTCACACCCTCAGGGGAGCAGCGGATCGTAGCCCTAAAGTGCTTTAACATATCAAGGCCCAGAATGTTATCCGGTGTATACGGAGCAAGCAGAAACGGACAGGGCGCAGAAAAAGAATCAACCTTAAATATAAGGGGCTGTGAAAGAGGGCTTCGGGAGAGTGTACCGTCAAACCCTACCGATGTAACCACTGAGCCGGATGGGGGAGCCCCCGGAACCAAGTACCTAGACAATGCACTACGTGTCGCTCCTGTATCTACTAGGAACTGATCAGTAGAACCTAAAACCTCAGCCGATACATAAGGACCCGTCTGATCGACCGGCACCTCAACTGATTCAGACCCCCATCCAACGCATTCCTATGCATGCTGCGAATCATGATATCCCGACCGATCGATCTCCGATACGTGATACTGGTGCTGGCGATCGAAAACATTTGAGCTATCTCGGTGCTGCCCAGCAGTATCGAAACGAACATGATCGGTAGAATTTCCTTTAAAGCTCGAGGAACCCCCTCTACCTCTCGGGCCACCCGGAGTATGCCCCTGACGCGAAGCACGCAACACTGGGCAATCCCTGGCCCAATGGCCCAATTGCTTACAATACGCACACTGGTTCCTATTCAAATCAGATCGGCCCGAAGGGGGACCATAAGATCCTCCCCTTCCTCTATTATTACCCCGTCGGGGCGGGCCATAAACTTGTGCCAACATTACCTTAGTCTTAAGATCTTTCGATTTCTTTTCCTCCTGGCCCTTCGCCTCGTGCTCCTGACGCTCATAATACTGAGCGATAGTCAGAAGGGCCGTCGGCGTCGCGGAGGACCAGGAACTCTCGCTCGCTTTTAAACGGGCCGCAACTGCCGGTAACAGATTAGCCACATATTTGTCCGCGAAAAGGTGGCGGCCAGTGTCGTCAGTAAGCGACTGGCCACTAAAATCATGAAACGTTTCCTCAAAGCGCGTGAAGAAATCTGCAACTGACTCGTCATCTTTCTGTTTACATGCGGCTAACATATTCCAGTCAATCTTTTTAGGGGGGATAATCGTCTTCAGCTTAGTCACAATAGCAGCAGGGAGATCTAAAATACTCTGCGGCGGTTTCTGCGCGGGCTTCCTCTCCCTGTCTTCATCCTCAAGCTCAGACCACCGGGCCTTAAAGGCAACTATATCATCTACCTTTCGTACAGATCGCCACATATCCGGTGGTAGAATAAGGCCAAAGAACAGGTCTATGTCTGCTAAAGTCATAACACAAGAATTCAAGGCCCCCTCAACTTCTTCATAGAAGGCCGCTGGATTCTTGCGAGGGTCGGGCAGCGCATTCTTCAATGCCATAACATCAGCCCTATGCCACGGAGTGTAAACCCAATTATACACGAAATATCCCCTAGCATCGGCGGAGGTAATGTCCGAACTAGTCCCTGCTCCTTTAGGAGGAACATACAAAGGCGCTGCCTCTCGCATTGGTTTAGCATGCACTACGTCATCCTTATCTGACTGGGAGGTGGATGAGTGGCCCTCTGCTGTGCACGAATCCGACTGCTTCTCCTTCCCTGCTCGCTGGCGCGCTTTCTCTTTATAGGCCAGCACCTCGTCCCGCAAGGCGAACAGCCGCCGAATCGTATCTGGAGCCTTAGAAAAAGAGAAAACACCATTACGCAATGCTTTGGCATCCGATGATACTTCGTCGGGCTCAAAAACACCAGAACGTTTCCGGAAAGCATCAATCACTTCATCCGCGAAATGACCCAGAAAATACAATTTCTCTCTCTCCTGCCACGACCCCCAAGTATGAAATAATTCCTCTATAGATATCTTGCCGTTAAGTGCACGGAAGGAAATTTGCCGAAGCTCAGCCATTTGGTCGGCTGATAGCATGGACCGCGTATCTACCTTACCCGGACCCGGGCCAGAATCTTGCGGCCTCGGAGCAGATGCGCCGACATAAGGGGGCGGAGGGCGATCTAGTAAAGAAAAATCATCATCAAGATTATTAAGGACAGGATAAAGTGGCTGCCGAACAACGTATTGACCCGAAACTTGTAGCCTACGCTCCTTCTCTTGCCTGTCCGTCTGCTCTCTGTCCTCCCGACGCTTCGCTTCCTGTGCTCGCACATGATCATTCTTCCGTTGTTCTTTATCAAACAGCGCTTTCTCACGCTTCTCTCGCTCACGCACTTCCTTCACCCATAATCGCACACACTCAAACATATCCTGACGAGCACGTCGCTTACACATACACTGTTCCACATACTCAATCTTACGTATATCAAACGATCCATACAAAGGCCATCGCAACTCAGGATCCTTCTTCGTGTATTTCCTCCATACTGTGCTGTACATTATGGAAGAAAGACCATGCTTCACATACATATCCCTATTAGGCGTCCCCTCTGGGGGAGCTGGAGCAGATTCCTCGAGGTTCAACCGGTTTCCAAAACAGCAGCACCACTTACGGAGTGCGCTGAAAGCAGGCATGCTCAGAAATAATGCAAAATATGCAATATTATAAAAAATGGCGCTTAATCGTTGCGCCGTTCAAAGTTACACAGCTCTGGAGAAATCTCTCCACATTACCTGCCTATATGTGTTGCAACGCATATATATTCACAAAGACAAATACAAAATATGACTAGTCATCACAAATCAAACTCAAATAGCCAACCCAGGCTTCAAAAACTCGGAGCAAGTACCGTACAACGGTTCTTACCAATCAAGAGTCCAGATTCCAACTGCCAAGCTCCACAATCGCCCAAACGGCTCTCACGGCAGGACCGACAGAAGAGGTCTCAGTCGATGACCGGCGCCACCCAGACGGTCAGCTCGGAAGGGAAGGAAGAAAAACCTCGGGATGCCAGGGCTAAAACGCCACTGGCAGTGATCACGTCCCCGGCCAAACTCCTCACCTTCGTCGCGACCAGTCCTTCGAGCATCCGAGTCGCCGATGAGCCCCACGTGACGGGCGCCAATTGATGTGTACAGGCCCCAGCTAGGCCCGCAAGGCACAAGGGTTCGCTCTCCTGTAACGGAATCTATAAGGAAGTTGGCACGGAAACTGCAAAGTACAAAGAGCATTTATTAACCCTTAAGGGTGGTCCTACAATCCACACAATACCCTTCAGCATTGCATAGAGTATCACAAAGAACTTGCGTACACAGTCCCCTTTTATACACACCAGAGGGGCTCATAAGTGGGTGGATACAACATGAGGCCGAAGAACATTACCATTTATGGTCATTCTCAATACTGAATCAATACATAGGCGGAGCCAACACACTTCTTGAGCCCGCGAAACACATGGTCAAGCAAGGCTAATTATAACAGATGTGGTCAAGTCTGGGCATGCGCCAAATGGACAAGAGAGAGCTATTTATAAACTGTTACTAGGCAGATTACAAGAGCAACTAACACAAAGGTCGGACTCTCCTCGTGGCGAACACGTGGCAGCATGACAATACAAAATGGATTCCGAACTTCGGTCAACATAACGGAGAAAACATGATCTAAAGGGAAAGCATTAATGTCTTCAGTAAATGCTTAATCACATTGCTGTTTTAATTTACAACACTCCCAGGTCTCGGGTACTTTGGAACCTCAGTGCTGAGAGGCTACTGACCTTGCTGCAGGATTTGACTCTCAGTAGGTAAGTGTGGGCACGCAGACAAGGGTCTCTATAAAGGTGACATTGCTCTAGGAACACATAATAGCATACAAAACACATAGCTCACAATAAAAATACTGCTGCCCGGTCAACTGTTCTTGCTTTAAATAGGACAAGATTGGATTGATATTGTAATGAATAAATAAAATTAGAGCAGTGGAGCAAAGAAAAAAGGATGCAAATAGCCTCAAAAGAGTCAATTCCGGGTTGTTTTAGAGAGAGGATAACAAAACAGAGTCCATTTGCGCAAGAACTCCAGAGGCAAATGCAAACATGGGGCTGGACTCTGTCAGTCACAGCATGCCACGGAATACAATGGCTTTGATTACAAATCAGGCAGAGCGGAATTAACACATAGATTTCTGCTCCATATTATTACAACTAGTACGGTGTTGCCGCGCCCATTTCTTCCCAGATGCATGAAAACAGAACCCGATTTTACTGGCTGGTAAAATTGCATGAGACTTCAATCAATCAATCAATCAATCAATCAATCAGGGTTTGCAAAGTGCAGCTAATCACCCAGAAAGGTCTCAAGGCGCGGGGGGTGGGTAGATGGGAACAGCTTCTAAGCTCTCCCTTCACTTCGGCTTCAGCATTAGTCAAGCCTTGTCTGCTGGTCCCTGGAACGTTTTTCTTTGGCAAGAGGGGATCATGCAAATCTCTTCCGCACCAAAACTAATCTACCCTTGCCCTTCCTTCCCTATGCATCTGCCCCCCCTCCCCCAGCACCTCTCCACCACAGGAAAGACACTGCCCCTATTCGCCACCAGCCAGTGCATTAAACCACTCGAACTTGGGACTACATGTAGGATTCCACACAGTATGTCCATGTCTGCACAAGTATTCTCCATTAAAAGGGGTCTAACTCGCAATAGGCGGAATGCTATATATTGGCTGGTAATGGCAATTTCAGTCACTGCAAATCCCTGAATGGAAATCGACTTAATTCGTCATCAGGACCAAACAATCTCCAAGCAAGGATGGAGAAGCAGAATGAGTCTCACAGGGTGGAGTGAAAATCCTTGGATTGTGGTTTGGATTTTCAGGGGTGAAATAGCGTAGACGGGCGCAGGAGCGGTTGCTCTGTCCCGTGTTTCAAAACGACCTCCACTTCAGTACATACAGGGAACCTGAGAACAACAGTTCAGAGTTTGTACTATCCAATCTCACATATCAAATGCACTACAGACCACATGGACAGCAAACACAATACAGCCAACATGAGCAATATCTCGTATCAACATTCCTCATCTGAGGACACACTTCAAGCACATCTTCCAGAAGACCCAACCTACGTTTCACCTTTGGCAATCTAACACGTTTTAAATTTTAACTTATGGGGCTCAATAATAACTATCAAAATATTCAGATTCTAAAACATCTTGTCAAAAACTGAATTCAGATTTGTCACCATTTGAACCAGGGACATATTTTGTTTTGAGGCAATGACGTTTTGAAGAGACATGGATGGCCAGCTCTGCCGGTGGTGACATATCACTTGTAACTTTTCGGACAGGTCCTTTACCAGCTGTGTAAATCTCTCGCTTCCTATACTGTCACTCTTCTGAGACGTAGCTTCAGTGGTTTCCCTTACGTCTGACGTGGCTACGTGGTCCTGGTGTGCCGGCATCCACATGGAGATGTTGGAAAGGTTTGAGTGTCACAGGGTGCTTATGAGATGACTCCCACGAGACCATGGTGCCCTCATAATTCCCAAGATGGCCCACGATTTGGGGTGTTCATGGTGTTCCACCTGTTGTGATGAGAGAGCAGGTGTGCGGAGAGGACAGAGTCTGCAAATGCTTGTGTGATAGTAGAATGCCATGGAGGCCACACTGTTGAGTGACCTTTGCCAATTACTTATATAAGCAGATTCCACCTATTTCTCTCTAAGGGCAACAATGAACCACTTTTTCCTGCTCCTAAAGTTCACAGGAGGCATTAATAAAGCAGCTGGCAGTGGTAGAGCAATTTGACGCACGCCTTTTAATCCTGCCACCCCACCCTGCAATGTCAGCTAAAATAAAAAAATGTGTTGAGGTAGTTCAGAATCTCTACCTATTGTACAAAGCTGGCATCTGTGGGGCTCACCAACCGTGTCCTGTGTTGTCAAATGCTGTTCTAAGCTGCCAAGCCCATATGACCCGCAGCCCTGGGCAGGAGGAACAAGTAAACAGATTCTGATGGTATAAGCGGATAGGCAGGCACAATAGAAAACATTGACTACCGGTGCACATCACTTTCAGGGTTCGAAGGGCATCTCCACCTCCTTTCCCTGTTCGCAGTGCCGGCCTTGGGTCTATGTTCTCTTTCCCACGGCTCATTATCCCCCTCCGGGTTGTATCCCTCTTTCCCCTGACTCAGCGGTGTTATCAGTGTTTTTATGACTGATTTCCGAAAGTTCATTCTCAACCAAAACTGGATCGGCAGATTCAATTTTCTCTTCCCATTTCATCTTGTATACTGACCACTTAAACACTCGAGCACTTTTGCGCTTCTATAACCATAGCACTTCATGAGGCAAATTAATAATCTGTTTATTAAACATCATTTGTAGTGAAATCCAAACGCTACACAGGACCTTTCTGCAGATGTACAGAACAGCCGATTAGCGAATCAGGAGATGATGCAGAAAAGAGACATCCACAGAGACACGTGAAAGCGTTTCCTACTTTGTATGTGTGATTCACAGTGCAGCACACATGCAAGGTGAGAAAAAAAACATTTCTCCTTTTAACGCCTCGTTTTAAATGGCGTTAACTTTCAATGCTAAACCGTGTCTACTATTGAACGTAGATGGGGTTTTTGTCAAAAGGCCTGAGGTGCTTGCATCGGAACGCCCATGTACCACCCATGTATTGCCTCCTTAGCGGTAAGTAATGCACAGTAGTGCTTCGCGCTGCTTTGTGTTACTTTTGAGGTAGTTCTCTGGAAAGTAAATTAGGAAAAAGCATTTTGTGCTGGTTAGCATCACTTTTGTGAGGCTAACCCAGTACAAAATGTTTGTAAATTTACCCCTGAATCTGGAGCAAAAGTATTGGGAGTTACTACATCAGCAGTCGCATTACATTGCAAGAGTCATTATATTGTGTATATTATTTATCTGTCAATATAAAAATTATCATATTCAATGTTGAAAGATGTGTTAACCTCACCAAATTAACCCTTTTAAAATGTTTATACATATATAAAATGTGTAGGTATAGTTAGGTCAGAGTTTTCATTGAAAGGGTATTTATAGTTTTCTAAATAACTTTGGAGAAAATCAATGACCATGCACACAAAAAAATAAGTAATCATGATTTGAGTGCGGCAAGGCACGTTCTGTGTAGACCCCTCAAGAGGACGGTGGGGTCCAAAAAGTAACTTTTAACATTTAACTCCCATATGAATCTTTGCTCTATGCTGCCAAAAAATAGTTGAAATGAATTACAACAAACTTGGTATTAAATACATATTTTATATCAGCAAGTTGATTTACTTGGCTTGGTGTAAATCAGTCCTGTAGTTTTGGAGAAATGTGTGTTACAAAAATGTGTCAGAGGGCTTGAAAGGGTTAAAGGTTAGAGCTTCCTTGACAGTCGAAAAGGTGTTCGTTTATTAGTGTCGTTTGAGGAACTTCAACACAATTTAGCACATTCTTAGCATGTTTTGCTGACTCCAAGTATTTTTTTTTTTTTGCAGATCTGTTAATGGGCAAGTGAGTCACAAAAGTGTTCATTTGCTAGTAAATGTGGCATCCTCTGATGAATCCACATGAAATTTGGCAGGCGCTATGCATGCTTTGTGCAAGTTTCATACTAGTCCAAAACGTTTTTATGTGCTAATAAATTTGCGGATGTTTAATGAATTTGCATGAAATTTGGCATGATATTAGCAAGTGAAGCCTAGTATAGGAATCTCAAGTTTTATGCAGATCCTACAAGGAGGGGAGCAAAGTTAAACAGAGAATCACATACAAATTAATCAGTGATATTCCTGGTAGACACCTAGCATGTTTAGTTTACTCTTGATATTTTGAGTTTTATTACCTGTCAAAGGGCACAGTTACAGGGAGACAGGTGGTCGCAAAAATGTTAATTTGCAATTTTGCTGGCTATTAGCAAGCTACGCACGGTGCTGGAATTTCAGGTTTCTGTGAGATACAATAAGACAAGGGGGCAAAGTTAAAAGAGGGAGGGTCAAAAATCTTTAACCTGCTAAAAACATGGCTGCTTCTTGGTGTGTTCTAAAGGAAGCTGATCAATCCATCTGCTTACTTTTTTTCAGCTGCACACATCATTCCATTTACTGGTGATTGACCATAAAATTGGATCCTGGAGCAAAGGTTCAATTTGGCAGGACGTACTACTTTTCTGAAATAGAGAAGAATATTTTAGGACAATATTTGGATAAGATCTTGGAGAATAGGTTCTCTGTTAACATCATGGGGAGCCCCGCTAAGCTTATTCCCAAAAGGTGAAATCAATGGAGACCATATATTGTTTATAGAGGATTAAATAAGATCACAGATATCTTCTGTCTCTGATGAAGGTTACACTGGAATCTGTAAGAGGAGCTTAGACACTGATTATGGTAGACCCGAGGGGGTGGGGGGAGGTATAGCTTCTGCTCTGAATCAAAGACAGAGGTGGGGAGGAGCCTAGCGCGCAACCAAGATGGCCGCGTAGGTGTGAGGCTCCCGAGGACCTCCGCAACCTCCTACGTTTATCCTGACTTCATCCTGCATCGGTTGAGGGAACTGTGTCGGTGAGCCTGAGCCGAGGTGGTACCCGTTTCCCGTTTTTGAATCGGACCTCGGGTGCCGGAGTGAGCACCGATTGAAGTTTGCGGCCTACTTCTCTCCTGACCCCGGATTCGCGTTTGGGGGCGCCCCGGTGGCAAAGTGAACAACAACGGCGGGCTGGGCCTGGCGAGTCGCGTACCCCGCACTTTCACTTTCACTTTCACGCCCCCTTGCTGTCTTTGCGAGTGGGATCGCGGCGCTCTTGGTGTTGGGGTGGCCTCGCTGGGAGACCCTGCCTGCCTGCCTGCTGTGGCCCGCTCCGCCGTCCTGGGGTGGCCCCCGGAGCTCGTGGCCTTGATTGCTCGCTTTTTACTGCGTGGCTGGTGAGGGTGTGAGACCCGCGACGATGGCCACTAAACAAGATGGAGATCGGTTGAAGGCCAAGTCGACCCGGCGTGGCGCCGCACATCAGGCCAACATCATGGACCGCTACACCCTCCCGAAGGGATCTCCCGGTGGACCGCACAAGTCCTCTGAGTGCCCCCCGGATGCCCCGGATTTGCCCACAGATCTGACTCTGCAAGACGTCATGGGCGCCATTGCTGAGATGAAGGCCTCGGTGGGCCAGCGGTTTGACATGTTAGCGTATAAAATCGACGCGGTCCTCGTTGATGTCAACCTGGTGAGAGCTGATCTCTCGAAGACCAACGACCGGGTCGATTCTTTGGCCCACACCGCGTCGGGCCTCACGACCGAGGTGGCGGCCCTTCAGACGGAGGTACACCGGCTTCGTCAGGCGAGTGCGCTCATGGATCGGCGCCTGGAGGATTCCGAGAGCTGGGCCCGGAGGAATAATATCCGCATCATCGGAGTACCTGAGGGACGGGAGGAGTCGGCGGCGGATCTTTTTGTGGAGGACCTGAGCACTACCCATCTCCAGCCTCGGGGACTGAGTACATTTTTTGCGGTGGAGAGGGCTCATAGAGTTCCCGGGGGAAGGCCGAAGGTCGGAGCCCCTCCGCGGCCTCTTATTGCCCGCATCTTTAATTTTCGAGACAGGGATGCAATTCTGCAAGCCTCCAGACTGCAAGGGCCGATTAAGTTGGAGAACATGGAGGTGAACTTTTATCCTGACTTCACCCAAGCGGTCCAGAAGCAGAGACTGAGCTTCTTGGGCGTCAAGCGGCGGCTTCCGGACATGAACTTAAAATACGCTATGCTCTTCCCGGCCAGGCTATGGGTGGAGGTGGATGGTCGCACTCATTTTTTTGACCGTCCTGAAGCGGCCGGGGACTGGCTGGACGCTTTGTCTGGGGGTCGGGATCGGGATGGTGGGGGGGGGGGGCTGCGGGAGGAGAAGGCCCACTGGACCGGGATTGAGGTGCTGATACTGGGACTCACTCTGGACGAAGATGCTGCCGCTTTCGGCCAAGCTTAGGGTCTCTCGTTTTTTGTACTCGTTCTCCCTCCTTTGTAGGTGGTGCGGGGTCTCGAAGGGGTACTCTTTCCTCCTCTAGGAGGTTCACCTAGTTTCAACTATATAGGGGCGACAGGCACACTGCAAGTTGGGGGGGCTGTTTGGGCTCATGCAGGGGTGCAGGGAGGGGGGAGTTTTGTTGGGGCGGTTGGGTTGGGGTGGGGTGTTGTTCATTTGTACCACAAGGCAAAAGTATTGTCGTGCTATTCCCAAAGTGCTCTCGGGGGGACGAGTGATTGCTTTCGTTTATGATGGGGGGTAGGGGACTGAGTCTTTTGTCCTGGAACGTTAATGGACTGGGGGACAGGATAAAACGAGGTGTGGTCCTGCAGTTCCTGAAACGAATTTCGCCTGACATAGTTTTTCTGCAGGAGACGCACCTCATTGGCAACTCCTTTCGTGCTATGAACCGGCGGGGCTACCGCCTTCTGGCCCATTCGGGCTTCACGTCGGGTTCAAGGGGTGTGGGCATCATGGCCAAGACCTCGCTCCCGTTGGAAGTTGATGAGGTACTCCATGATGACAGGGGACGTTACACGGTTCTGGTGGGTAGAATGGAGGGCAGAGTGATTATTTTTGTTTCTGTCTATGTCCCGCCAGGGTTGCAGACGACCACCTTTGCGGATCTGGGGCGCCTCCTACTTGGCCTTCCGGAGGGGATTCTGGTGGTTGGGGGGGATTTTAACGCTGTGGTTTCTGGAATTGAGGACCGTCACCCCCCTAGGGATCTCCCCCGTGCCCAAGCGTGGTTGTCTGGCCTATTGGATGCCTTGGGGCTGGTGGATTGTTGGCGTTTGAAACATCCTACGCAGAAACAGTACACTTTTCATTCCGGGGCCCATGGCAGTCTATCCAGACTAGACTATGTCCTGGTGCCGGCGGCGCATGCGGGGAGGATCGGGGAGGTGCGCCATTTGGCGCGGGGTATTTCCGACCACTCCCCGTTCTTATTGCACTTCGATATTCTCCCGAGGGGAGAGGGTAGGGTGGCCCCGATTAATCCCTGGTACCTGCGTGACCCCACCATTCGCGCAGAGTTGGTTAAGTCCCTTAAGCGATATTTTGATGATAATGTGGGGTCGGTGTCATCTGCGGTCTCGCTATGGGAGGCATTTAAGACGGTGATTCGGGGGGATGCCCTGTCCCTTATTTCCCATTCCCGGAGGCGCGAGCGGGAGGAGGTGACCCGTGTTGAAACTGAAATAACTGAGTTGGAGGGCGACCTCGAATGTGGGGTGACGGATGACAAATTACATGTCCTCCGACTCAAGAAGGCGGCCTATAAGGCCCTCGTCACGGAGGCGGCCAGGGGCCTCAGTAGAGAGCAACAGGGGAGACTGTATGATGTGGGTGATAAGGCTGGGAAATTGATTGCGTGGCTGGATAAAAAGGAGAGAGCGAGTCGAGTTGTCCCGTCGATTGAGAAACTGGATGGTGTGTGTGTCACGGAACCGGAAGAAATAGTCGATTGCTTTGCAGAATATTTCCGTGGGGTGTATTCCCCGGTGTCCTCACGCTCGGAAGAGGATTCCCATGCCCTGCTTAGGGATATCGCGCTGCCCTCCCTTTCGGAGGAGGACAGAGTGTCGTTGGACGCCGCCCCAACCTCTGAAGAAATTGCTCTCGCCATACACTCGGTCGCTTCCGGCAAGGCCATGGGTCCTAATGGTCTTCCCATCGAATTGTACAAGCTGCGACCGGATACGCTGGCGCCGCATCTCCGTGCGATGTTCCTCGCGGCCCGTTCGGCGGGTTCCCTCCCGCTAGACCAGCGTCTGGCTACTATCGTGGTCATTCACAAGGAGGGGAGGCCGCGGGACCGGGTCACGTCCTACCGGCCTATTTCGCTGCTGAATGCGGAGCCCAAAATTCTCGCCAAGGTGTTGGCCAATCGGCTGGTTGGCGTGGTGTGCGATTTGATTCACCAGGACCAGTCCGGCTTTATCCCCCATCGCAACACTGCGCTTAACCTGCGGCGTTTGCATGGGGTGCTCGCGCGTGTCCCGTTTATACGGGAACCGGCCATTTTGGCATCCCTGGACGCCACTATGGCGTTTGACACACTTGAGTGGCCATATATTTGGGCGACACTGGCGAAGTTTGGGTTTGGCCCGGGATTCATCGGTTGGGTGAAATTGTTGTACTCGGGACCGCTGGCGCAGGTGGTTGTGAACGGTAGAGTGTCGGCTCCGTTTGAGCTGGGCAGGGGCACGCGGCAGGGCTGCCCATTATCACCGCTCCTCTTCGCGCTTGCCCTGGAGCCCCTGGCGGAGTGGCTGCGGTGGGAACCTTCTATTCGTGGTCTCCGATGGACCCCCGAGTATGAGGACCGCGTGTCTCTTTACGCTGATGATATTCTTCTGTACCTGGCTTCCCCACGTAAATCACTGATAGTACTGGTTGATGTATTGCACTCATTTGGCCTCAACTCCGGCCTGGTCATCAACTGGGCTAAATCGTGTGTGTATGTCCTCTCTGGGGAGGATCATATCCTTCCGCGGGGTTGTCCTATCCAGATCGCCCCGCGGGGATTTAGGTACCTGGGTGTCTTCATTACCCTGGACGCGGAGGCCCGATATAGCCAGAACTTGCTTCCCCCCCTCCAGCGCCTGAAGGAGGACGTCGCGCGTTGGAAGCGCTTGCCGCTCTCGCCGCTCGGCCGGGCGGCATTGTTTAAGATGATGTCGCTGCCACGTTTCCTGTATGCTTTGCAGAATACAATGGACGTTGTCCCGGCGCGCTACTTTCGCGAGGTGGAGAGTTTGCAGCGCCGACTGTTCTGGGAGGGTAGGCCGCGTATCGCCCTGGCGAAGCTGACGCTCCCGTGGTACGACGGGGGGGTTGCCCTCCCAGATATCAAGCGATATTACTGGGCCTCCCAGCTGGCTGCGATCAATCACGGCCTTTACGGGCCCGCCCTAAACCCGGCCTTTGAGATGGATAAAATGTTACTGCCGGGCTGTTAAATGGTAGCGGCAGTTTCAGTCGATAACCTTTCAAGTATTTGCCCGGCGGTAATCGCCTCTCATACCACTCGATAATTTACCAATGAAAGAGGCAGGCGCCGGAGACTGGAAGGCAGGAAACAAAGTTTTATTCCGTCGGAGCAGAACACATCAGATCAGACAGCAAGGTATCGTCACGAGGTGCTCTAACTGCATCTCTGAGACCTGGCCTCTTATACACTGGTTTATTGCTTTATTACACATAGTACATTCTTGAGGTTCCCTTGATGTATGGGAGAATATCCCCTGAAGCCCCGGTTCAGATCCGATCCCGCACATAGATACAGTAGAAGTTCCCACCCCACCCACAGTAGGAGATGGCTATTGCGCAGCAGGGTATTCCGCCAATTCCTGGGGGTGTGTGTGACCGGTCGGGTCTCAGGGGGTAGGGGCTTTGATCTACTGTAATCCCTTTGATGTGGGGTGTTTCCCTTACAGTAGGGGCAATAAACTGCATCCGCAGGGCTAGGTGATGGCCTGGGACCAGTTCAGACAATGGGGCGCAGAGGAAGGGGGTTATCAAAGGAGAGGCATGACCATGTATGGGATGTCGGTCGGATGTGGTTCCGTAGCAGGGTCGCGCAGAAGGAGAGGGTTTATGGCCTGTATGAGAGAGCGGGGGTGGCCGGCGCGCGGGGGATGCTCGCAGCGCCAGGGGAAAGCGCTGGCGATCGAGAGTGAGCGGGGAGAGAGTGGGGTGCCTAAAATGGCGGCCGTGCATTCGCTGTGCGTGGCGCTGGGGAGAGGCAAGATGGCGCAGATAATGTTCAGTTTGCAAGCTAAATTTCCACAGGGCGGTGACTATAATCGGGCGCTTTATTCTAGCTCGCATGACGCGCGGCTGACGGGCCCCACGAGGGTCATGGTACGGGTGTGGCATGTGGCTAACGTGGCGATGGGGTGGAAGGATCGCTTGACCCGGGCGACGCCACTATACGCATCTGAGCGGCTGGGCTCCCTGTGGACCTCGAAGGGCTTTGAGAAGTGGGACATGATCGGCATCAGCAGGGTGGGCGATCTCTGGACGAGGGGGGGATTCAAAACGTTCGATGTGCTGCAGACAGAATTCCAGCTGCAGGACAGGGAGTACTTTCGTTATATGCAGATCCGTCATGCGTTGTGCTCCGTATTTCCGGACGTTGCCTCCATCCCGGAGTACTCCCCTCTGGAGGATAGAGTGCTAGATGGGCATGTCCCGGACGGCACGATTTCATTAATTTACAAAAAGCTCATCAATGACCGTTCGGGACTGCTGACCGGCCTTCGTGAGGCGTGGGGGGCTGATGGATTGGAGCTGGATGACGAGGACTGGGTGTCTGCGGTGGCCTCCCCGAAAGAGGTGGCCATACCGGCCCGCCTTCGCTTCGTCCAGCTCAAGATACTCCATAGGGTCTATGTTACGGGGCCGAGGCTGATGCGTATGGGCTATGCTGTGGACGGGTTGTGTAAGCGTGGGTGTGGTTCTTTGGGGACCTTTCTCCATATTCTGTGGGAATGCCCGGAGGTGGTGCGATTCTGGCGTGGTGTGCATGAGGTTTTGCAGGTAGTTACGCATGTGCCGCTGTTGCCTGAGGCGAGGAGATGTCTTTTGAATGTATGGGAGCCAACCGACTACTCAGTGCCGCAGACGTGGTGGGCGACTCTGGGATATATGGTGGCCAAACGTGACATTGCGCAACTGTGGGGTTCCCAGAGGTCGCCGACTGTCTCGGCGTGGAAGGACAACATGGATTGGTGTATATTTCGGGAAAAGGTGGTGTATGTTGCGAGAGGTAAGCCTGGGACATGGGTGAAAGTATGGGGCCCCTGGAACGCTTACCGTGGGGGAATCTGTACCCCGCCGCTACTGCCTGATCCGTCACCGGCCCCGTCTCCTTAGCCTGTTTGTCCTTCCGGTTCTGGGCAATGAGTTTACTTAGTCCCCGTCCTGACCTATTCCCCCCCTCGATATTCCTATGAACCAGTGGGGTCCCCCCCCTAGGGGAGCACATGCTGTTGTTTCCGACTGTGGGTTGCCTTGTGGACTTGCTTTTTTGTTGTTATTTATATAAAAATGAAACCGTTGTGTGGGGTCCGGATGGTGTGGCTGCCAACGCCTCTTTCAACTCCTGTGAAGTCCCTTTTGCCGCAGCGTGCGTTCTATTGTCTGTATTACATGCTCCTTCTGTTTGCTAGCGGCCGGCCTGAAGGTTGTAGGCCCATCTTTGTATATTTTTTGGATTCTGTAATAAACGGTTTCAAAAAAAAAAAAAAAAAAGACAGAGGTGAATGGAAGACTGCTTTCTGTAAATCCTTTGGCCATTTTAAATATACAGTTATGTCCTTTGCCTTGAGTAATGCTTATCCAGTCTTCCAAAGTTGCATGATGGCATCTTTGCAGACATCATGAATATCAATATAATTGCCTATTTGAAGATATATTGATATTCTCTAAGTCTTTTGAGGAACATCATTGACATGCCCTCACAGTGTTACAGGGGCAAAGGGTGCATCAATAAACATGCAAACGTGAGAAGTGCCTGTTTGAAGGATCACAGTTTGAATAATTGGGATTTATTTTCAACCCTAATGGATTGGCCATGGATCCTAAGAAGATTGCAGCTGTACCAGACGGGTCTTTACTCCTAATTAAAGAGACCCAAAGCATTCTTGGATTTGCAATTTTTACATGGATTTATCAAGTATTTCTCTAACTACTCCTGTAACATTCTCTGAATCCTTAAGAAAGAACATGTAAAGCATGGGTTCATTTGGGATAAGGAATATGAAACTGTCTGTCAAACACCGAAGGACACCTTTACAAATGCATCTGTTCTCAGGTACACTGTTTTCAAAACAAATCATTGTGGTAACTGATGGATCTCTAAATATTATTACTGCCTTGTTTCAGTTGCAAGAAGGTGACAATTTTCCACTATTTCAAACTCTGACTTCAATTGGGTAGATCTATTCTATTATTGAGTGGCAACGTTTAACAATGAAAAGAGCGCGTTTAGAATGGAGGCACTTACTCTTGGGCACTCAGCCTCCCTTAAAAATACGATCTGACACATAGATCTTTGGGTATTGCAAAGTTTTCAATGTAAGAATACCTGTCAAGCTCACAGGGCGTAACTTCTTGTACAATTTTACTTCACTGTTGCATATAGATCTTGGTCAGGGAATGTTTCAAGTGTGTACATCGGAGGGTTAAAAGCCCTGGGACTACGCTAACCTTATTTGGCTTAGTACATGATTCAAGCGGTTTGGCCTGGCAGGTGGGTAGTACCCTGGTGAATGTTTTAGCAGACACTCTGACCTGTTATTCTGTCATTCCGATTTCAGTACCTCAACATTTTGGGGCTCCAGAAGAGATTTTATTTCTTTCTTCCTCATTCCTGAAAGAGATCCGGAGAGAAACTGAGTTGAGTGATTATAAGTTGTTTAGAAACTGTCGTAAAAGATAAGGCCTCAAGAAGAACAATGAATTTTATGTTTAGAAGGCTGCTTTATTTGTTCCTACCTCTAAGTTACAAAAATAACTGTCCTACGGATATACCACTCTTTGACTGACAGTAATCGAGACAAAAGGAATACCTCAGATCTAATTCCTCATTCCTTTTGGTAGCCAATCATTGCTCAGGATGTGGATCAAAATGTTGCCTCGCGCTCTTCTTCTGCCCAATATAATATCTAGTGGGCTATGACAACCTCTACTTTTAGTGTCTGGTCCGTGATACACAGCTTCTACTAATTTTATCAGTCCTGCCAAGTACCACGCATTAGGCGTTAGACTAACGCATTTCAGTGTGGTGTTCCGTCTCAACACACTGAAATGCATTGTCACGCATATACATAGCGCCTCAGCTGTCACATGACAAGCCCTTTATTAGTGCTGCCTATATAAAACTTTGGAGTCAGTGGCAGCCGGCAGCGCACCATGGCATGCGCACACTGCTTCGGCATGCTTGGGGCTCGCTCTGCTGACAGGCTCCTAAAGGAAGGAGATTGTGATTTCTGTCTGCGGCGCGGATCAGATTGACGTAAAAGAGGACCTAGCTTTGAGGGATGGTTGAATTATGGGAGATGGGGCTGAGGGCTGGGGATTATTGTAGCCGTGAAATACTTTTTTTTACACTTGTTTATTTTTAGGAAACATCTGTTTTACAGAGCATCAAAGCACTTGTGTGATAATTGCACGTGCACGAATCTGTTAAAAGTAAAATAATATAGCAAGCAATTACTTTTCTGCAATCCCCGAAGTCTTTATTTATCAAACAACAAATATCATTTAACATTCAGTGACTTTTACCTCCTTATTTGGATAGAGTAAATAAAATTCCAAAAGCTTTAAACAATGTATTTTACATTCAATTACTTTCAAAACTATGGATAACGGCGTTGCTGACTGTATCAATATTAGGTTTTGCATATGTAGTTTCTTTATGGGTATTTTTATAGAGAAAGTGGATATTTCCTTAGCAAGCTTCAGTGAATTAGAAACCTGCTACTAATCTCAGCGTGTAGCCTGCAAGACACAGATTGGGATCATATTAGGACCCCCTCAACCATTCTTCTTTCCAAGTGCGACAACTTCTTTACCATCGTGGGTTGGTGGTAAAATAAAAAAAACTTATGAACTAACAGTCATGAAAACTGAAGCGAGCACTGAAACAACTACAACTGTGCAGTCACACAGTCTTACTCTGCAGTGCTCTGCTCAATTTTCAGCTGCCTACTGTTGGCGCACTTTAGTTCAGGGACTTCTTAGAGTTTCTCGTTGCTCAAACAGGTGTAATTAGTGATATTTATGTTTCCCTCGTCGTCTTCATTGCTTTATTTTGCTTGCGAGAAAATATCACTCGTAATAGTTGAAATGTCACTCATAATTATACTGAAATTATGAATATGTCACACATACCAATCTGAAACCTTGACAGCTATGTTTTATTGTTCAATTGCCACATTCTGGAGGGTTGACTGCCATCATGGTCTCCAGGTTCGGATTGGTAATGTGGGCACTCAGGAAATGGCCGAAGCGCCGGTAGCCAAGGTCAAGCTGTGGGCTGCTTTTTTGGGCAGTCTGGGGGCTGTCTATGCTGTTAGGATGCCGCCAGCGGCCCAGTGGGTGCCTGAGTGGCCTTTCTAGAGGCAGATGGGCGGAGGTATCCCTCCCTTTCTCTTGCTAGGCCGGCCCAACAATGTATGTTGATTGAGCGGGAAAAGGGGCCTGAGCAGAAGTGGTCTCACTTGCATTTATGTGTGGCTCAGCAGTGTGAAATAATCTGTGCATTTTTTTTTATCTAAGTGAAGTTAATAAAACATGCCCCCACCCCTTTTCTTTTCATAAAACTTCGCTGAAGCACTGTTTTGCGGAAAGGCAATATGCAAATGTGGGCCACTTTTGTTTGGTGTGCCCGGGCCGATTTTTTATCCCAATCCAACCCTGATGGTCTCCGTAAATGCCTTTTCTAAGAAGGACGATTTTTCAGCGTTGAAGAAAAGCCAATGCGTTACCAAGCACTGTTTTTGTGTGCACAGATTGCTTTTCATCATGGTTTGTGTTACAGGACTATTAACTCGAAGAAGCAGGGTTGAGAATAGAAAGAAAAAAACATCAAAAGGTTAGAAGAATAGTTTGCGAGGAAGGTTGAGCTACTGCAGAAAAGTAAGTAACATGGCAGCCAAAGAAGCTTGTGAGATGGATGGTAAGGAAAGCAACCTAGGCACCGTGCGAGAACACGTGGCTAGTCTCTGTGACTAGTTATTAGACAGAAGATATCTCCAGAATGAAACTACCTCAATCATGCACCCCTCGTCCACAGAAGTAAATGAACAACAAATCCCGGAACTTTCATTATTTTAAAATTACTATGAGAAGCCACGTGTTATGCCCAAATCTTCCTTTTTTCCTTTTTTTGGGGGCGAGTGGATTAAAGTTCATGGTGAACGGAGAGTAGATCATTGTTTATAACTATTTTCTCTTTAAAAATGAGCTATTTTTACAACATCTCAAAGCCGTTAAAAACACCGTGCTTGGGGCCCAAAGGCAGGATCATTTTATGGTGTATGCAAATTCGGAATATATCGTGCACATCACGTGTGCAAAATTCAAATATGTTGACAATTTATTTTTAACTCTGAGCTCTATTGAACCAAATGTACTGCAGTGAAAATAAATGCGGCCCAATAATATGTTATTTAGAGTAATTGTACTAAGAAATGCGAATTTACTCATTTATTACTAAAATGTAAAGATTGAATTAGAGTGCATTACCATAATTCAGCAAAACTGAGGTGCGAAAAAAACATTTTACGACCTCTCAGATTGCATTTAACAATTATTTTACATAGGGAACAATTCTCCTAATAGTCAGTTCTCTTCAATGTGACTATCATACTGCACAAATGTAGCCCTTTGCACCCTGGTTCTCTTACATGTGAATTAAAAAAAGTACACATCAAAAATGCAAATCATTTATGCAGATGCACAAAATATAATATGCTATTTATTACCATTGTTGAGGAAGGGGACGGACATCATGAATCATGCAATGCTTTGCGTGTGTCAAAGTCACTCCCCATACTCAACAATGGTGATAAAAAGGCATACTGCACTGTGTGTGTGTATATATATATATATTCACTGAAAAAACCATAGGTTTCACACACGTTATAGTTAGGAATTAGCATTTAAAAAACCTTGCAAATTCACTTAAAAAACCATAGGTTTCACACAAGTTATAGTTAGCTGTACATTTCACTCGTAAAAAACCAATGAAATTCCACGTTATAGTTAGATCAGGTAACTATAACTCGCGCGCCCGCAATGCACTGCTGATGACGTCACATATTACATCACTTATGACATGGTCAGTGACATCACTCATGACATCAATGATGACATCTGAAATGACACATTGTGCATTGCGGTCGCGCAAGTTATAGTTACCTGATATAACTATAACGTGGAATTTCATTGGTTTTTCGCGCACCGAGCACCCACGTTGCGCATTTCGTACCGTGCACGCCTCGCCATTTTTTACAAAATATCAATTGTTTTTTTCTCCCTTGGGGGTCCTTAGATTTATATATTAAATGTGATTGTTAATTCTTTTTTTTTTTTTTACCGTACGCGTACGGTAAGCTTACCGTACGCGCAATCCGCGATTTTTTTTTAAAATTATTAAATTTCTTTTTCATACTTTTTGGTCCTTCGTGAACCCCCTGACGAACGCTAGGGGGTCTGCAACTCTCTTCGTTGCCCCCTTTTCATGTTATCAACCTTTGTTTTTCAGTGCGAGAGACAGAAAATGGCGGCCGATACTTTCTGATTTCGAGCGATTCGAATGTTTACAGTCATGTAACCACCAATCAGAATTGAGCTCGCGCACGGCACCGTACGCGTACGGTAAGCTTACCGTAAGCGCACGGAGCGCGCCTATAGATATATATATTGATTTAAATGCTATTTTCTCAGGACCTACTGAACAGATTTACACCAGACCTGCAAAAGGCACATCCCTGACCTGAGGACTACCTCTCTGCCCAATTTCAAGTAATTCTGTTCAGCCGTTCGGGCTGTAGCTCGGACTAAAGGTCCTATGGGAAAATGCATGGGGAAAACGCGTTTTGGGACCCCCCTTTTTTCTCAGCCCCCGCTTGATGAATCCCCCCGAGACTTTCAGGGTAGGAGCGGAGCGTAGAACCCCATTAGTTTTGAAAAATTCGCGAGGATTCGTCAACCGGCGCCAAAGTTATTCCAAATAGAATGTTGCGGATTTCCTATGGAAACACGGTCCTAACTATAACTATCTACTGGCGACTGCCAGTAGATAATATATATATATATATATATATATATTACCTACTGGCGGTCGCCAGTAGGTAGTTATAGTTGGGACCACGTTTCCATAGGAAATCCGCAACATTCTATTTTGAATAACTTTTGCGCCGGTCGGCGAATCCTCGCGAATTTTTCAAAATAGGTGGGGCGCTACGCTCCGCTCCTTCCCTGAAAGTCTCGGGGGGATTCGTCAAGCGGGGGCTGAGATAAAAGGGGGGTCCCAAAACGCGTTTTTCCCATGCATTTTTCCATAGGACCTTTAGACAGGGCTACAGCCCGAACGGCTGAACAGAATTACTAGAAATTTGGCAGAGAGGTAGTCCTCAGGTCAAGGAAGTGCCTTTTGTAGGTTTGGTGTAAATCTGTTCAGTAGATTCTGAGAAAATAGCCTTTAAATCAATATATATATCTGAGCCAGCTTACGGTGCGCTTACGGTACGCTTACCGTATGCGTACGGTGGCGTGCGCGAGCGCGACTCTGATTGGCTCTTAGATCTTAGTAAACATTCGAATCGGTCGAAACCAGGAAGCGGCGGCCGCCATTTCGTGTGTTTCACTCAGAAAAAAAAGAGTGATAACAAGAAAAGGGGGCAAGGAGGAGAGTTACAGACCCCCTAACATTTGTAAGGGGGTCAAAGAAGGACAGAAAAGTACAAAGAAAACATTTATTGATTTTAAAAAAAATCACGGGGTACGCGTACGGTAAGCTCAACGTACGCGTACGGTAGAAAAAAAAATAAAAAAAGAAATGAAAATCAGATTTAAGTGTTTAGATATTAGGGGGCTCTAAAAAGAGCCGTTGTGTTTATGAAGTGATTTTTTTGTGGTACCTACAAGTAAGTACCGATGCAGAGTCTAAGGTTCAAGAGGAAGACTCTGTTCCCTTCATCATTGAAGTGTACACCATCTCCTCTATAAATGTCTTGCATGTCATAACGCAAGTTGTTGTGGTAAATGGAACCCATACCATAGTCACGGAGGAAAGCAGAAACAGATTTGTTGACGTGCTTTCTTGCTTTGTCAATCTGCGGACAGAAATGATTGGACCAGTTCCATTTTTGCCTTTGGCATATGTTAGAAAACACAAAGGCAGTTTTAGGGAAAAGTGAAAACAGTTGTGCAAAGGTCTCCTTCATAAGCATTTCCAGACCTACCCCAGTCAAAGTGCCTAGGTCATTGCCACCACAGTGCACTATTATGAGGTCAGGGTGTTGGATGTGCATGAAGGATTTCACCAATGGCATTAATTGGTGCCACTTTAACCCTCTCTGACCAATCCATTTAATGTCTACATTTGGCAAAGCAAGGTCTCTCACCATATCTGTTTTCTCTGCATACTTTTCACTCCAGAAAACATAGCTGTGCCCTACAATCCACACTGTGAACATCTTCAAAGGAGAACTGGATGCACTCAGGAGGTGTCTTTCAGTAGAATGGCAATATGAAAAGAAAGACAGTTTGGAAATGGAGGCATACATATTTTTTTCAAAAAAAAAAGAACTGATTGGCTGTTTCATACCATTCTAGAATAAAAACTAGGCTGTATGTGTAAATTAATAGAAGCATGTTTTGTATTGGTACAGAAAAATGTGTTACCAAAGAACAGTACTATGGATTTGCTGTTAGGTTTGAAAAGTCAAGCACTCTTGCTCTGTGGAATTGAAACATTGTTTGGCGAACTTCTGACCTGACTCCACACAGCAGTGTTCCATGAGCTGTTGCTATGGTAGCAGGCAGAAGTCAAGTTGGGGGAAGGGTACTAGGCAGAAGTCAAGTTGGGGGAAGGGTACTTTTGGAAAAGGGTTGGTTTTCAACCAATAGAAATGTGTGATTACATTTGAAAAAAAGGGGCAAGCACTGAGATTTGAAACTAACATGTATATGTGTGGAAAAAGAGAGGGAAAGTTTGCCATTATCTGGTTCTGCTGAGAGGAGAGAGGTGTAGAGAACAGAGATCCTGGCTCTGATAATCTGCTGTTTGAGTGCCACATTTCTTTCACAACTAACTAATTTTAAAGGTGAGTTTAGAGTCTGAGAGGGGATGTATATGGTAAATTAAGAAATGAATAATAGAAATGAAATTCTTTTTGTTGAAGTTGTGTTTATTATTTTCTGTTTTGGGAGAAATTTAAATGTGAGGAACATGTAAAATAATATGGACTATGTTTTCACAATAAATTAAGGTGTACTGGTATAATAAAAGAATAGTTTAAGGGTTTGAGGTTGGACTCAGTAATGCAAATACATTCAGCATCACTAAGGCTGGTTGCCCTTGCTGGAGTGTAGGCAGACACCCAGGTTACAAATGATGCTGGTCTGAAAATGCAGTTTGGACATGTGCTTTGTAAAAAATCTGAAAAGTGGATTCATAATGTGTCAGTCTGTAAAAGTGTTTATCAATTGCCAAAAAAAAGAGCAGTAAGTGTGCTTTCAAATTGGCAAAGAAATTTCGTTTTGTGACTAATGTGAAAACATGACTCTGTGTGCAAATAGGAATTACAGGCAGAGATTTATTGCGTATTGCTCTGGTGATTTCACAGTTGCATTAGAAGGAAAGGGGGAGACATTTTTTGGTGCAGAAGCAGACTCTTAGCACACAGGTAGCTGCTTACCATGTGGAATCATGCACAGTATTCACAAGCGAGTGGGGTTTGAGGTTTCAGTCAGTAATGCAAATACATTCAGCATCACTAAGGCTGGTTGCCCTTGCTGGAGTGTAGGCAGACACCCAGGTTACAAATGATGCTGGTCTGAAAAAGCAGTTTGGACATGTGCTTTGTAAAAAATCTGAAAAGTGGATTCATAATGTGTCAGTCTGTAAAAGTGTTTATTACTTGCCAAAAAAAAGAGCAGTAAGTGTGCTTTCAAATTGGCAAAGAAATTTCGTTTTGTGACTAATGTGAAAACATGACTGTGTGCAAATAGGAATTACAGGCAGAGATTTATTGCGTATTGCTCTGGTGATTTCACAGTTGCATTAGATGGAAAGGGGGAGACATTTTTTGGTGCAGAAGCAGACTCTTAGCACACAGGTAGCTGCTTACCATGTGGAATCATGCACAGTATTCACAAGCGAGTGGGGTTTGAGGTTTCAGTCAGTAATGCAAATACATTCAGCATCACTAAGGCTGGTTGCCCTTGCTGGAGTGTAGGCAGACACCCAGGTTACAAATGATGCTGGTCTGAAAAAGCAGTTTGGACATGTGCTTTGTAAAAAATCTGAAAAGTGGATTCATAATGTGTCAGTCTGTAAAAGTGTTTATTACTTGCCAAAAAAAAGAGCAGTAAGTGTGCTTTCAAATTGGCAAAGAAATTTCGTTTTGTGACTAATGTGAAAACATGACTCTGTGTGCAAATAGGAATTACAGGCAGAGATTTATTGCGTATTGCTCTGGTGATTTCACAGTTGCATTAGAAGGAAAGGGGGAGCCTTTTTTTGGTGCAGAAGCTGACTCTTAGCACACAGGTAGCTGCTTACCATGTGGAATCATGCACAGTATTCACAAGCGAGTGGGGTTTGAGGTTTCAGTCAGTAATGCAAATACATTCAGCATCACTAAGGCTGGTTGCCCTTGCTGGAGTGTAGGCAGACACCCAGGTTACAAATGATGCAGGTCTGAAAAAGCAGTTTGGACATGTGCTTTGTAAAAAATCTGAAAAGTGGATTCATAATGTGTCAGTCTGTAAAAGTGTTTATTACTTGCCAAAAAAAAGAGCAGTAAGTGTGCTTTCAAATTGGCAAAGAAATTTCGTTTTGTGACTAATGTGAAAACATGACTCTGTGTCCAAATAGGAATTACAGGCAGAGATTTATTGCGTATTGCTCTGGTGATTTCACAGTTGCATTAGATGGAAAGGGGGAGCCATTTTTTGGTGCAGAAGCAGACTCTTAGCACACAGCCAGCTACTTACCATGTGGAATCATGCACAGTATTCACAAGCGAGTGGGGTTTGAGGTTTCAGTCAGTAATGCAAATACATTCAGCATCACTAAGGCTGGTTGCCCTTGCTGGAGTGTAGGCAGACACCCAGGTTACAAATGATGCTGGTCTGAAAAAGCAGTTTGGACATGTGCTTTGTAAAAAATCTGAAAAGTGGATTCATAATGTGTCAGTCTGTAAAAGTGTTTATTACTTGCCAAAAAAAGAGCAGTAAGTGTGCTTTCAAATTGGCAAAGAAATTTGGTTTTGTGACTAATGTGAATACATGACTCTGTGTCCAAATAGGAATTACAGGCAGAGATGTATTGCGTATTGCTCTGGTGATTTCACAGTTGCATTAGATGGAAAGGGGGAGACATTTTTTGGTGCAGAAGCAGACTCTTAGCACACAGGTAGCTGCTTACCATGTGGAATCATGCACAGTATTCACAAGCGAGTGGGGTTTGAGGTTTCAGTCAGTAATGCAAATACATTCAGCATCACTAAGGCTGGTTGCCCTTGCTGGAGTGTAGGCAGACACCCAGGTTACAAATGATGCTGGTCTGAAAAAGCAGTTTGGACATGTGCTTTGTAAAAAATCTGAAAAGTGGATTCATAATGTGTCAGTCTGTAAAAGTGTTTATTACTTGCCAAAAAAAAGAGCAGTAAGTGTGCTTTCAAATTGGCAAAGAAATCTCGTTTTGTGACTAATGTGAAAACATGACTCTGTGTGCAAATAGGAATTACAGGCAGAGATTTATTGCGTATTGCTCTGGTGATTTCACAGTTGCATTAGAATGAAAGGGGGAGCCTTTTTTTGGTGCAGAAGCTGACTCTTAGCACACAGGTAGCTGCTTACCATGTGGAATCATGCACAGTATTCACAAGCGAGTGGGGTTTGAGGTTTCAGTCAGTAATGCAAATACATTCAGCATCACTAAGGCTGGTTGCCCTTGCTGGAGTGTAGGCAGACACCCAGGTTACAAATGATGCAGGTCTGAAAAAGCAGTTTGGACATGTGCTTTGTAAAAAATCTGAAAAGTGGATTCATAATGTGTCAGTCTGTAAAAGTGTTTATTACTTGCCAAAAAAAAGAGCAGTAAGTGTGCTTTCAAAATGGCAAAGAAATTTCGTTTTGTGACTAATGTGAAAACATGACTCTGTGTCCAAATAGGAATTACAGGCAGAGATTTATTGCGTATTGCTCTGGTGATTTCACAGTTGCATTAGATGGAAAGGGGGAGCCATTTTTTGGTGCAGAAGCAGACTCTTAGCACACAGCCAGCTACTTACCATGTGGAATCATGCACAGTATTCACAAGCGAGTGGGGTTTGAGGTTTCAGTCAGTAATGCAAATACATTCAGCATCACCAAGGCTGGTTGCCCTTGCTGGAGTGTAGGCAGACACCCAGGTTACAAATGATGCTGGTCTGAAAAAGCAGTTTGGACATGTGCTTTGTAAAAAATCTGAAAAGTGTATTCATAATGTGTCAGTCTGTAAAAGTGTTTATTACTTGCCAAAAAAAAGAGCAGTAAGTGTGCTTTCAAATTGGCAAAGAAATTTCGTTTTGTGACTAATGTGAAAACATGACTCTGTGTCCAAATAGGAATTACAGGCAGAGATTTATTGCGTATTGCTCTGGTGATTTTTACAGTTGCATTTGATGGAAAGGGGGAGCCATTTTTTGGTGCAGAAGCAGACTCTTAGCACACAGCCAGCTACTTACCATGTGGAATCATGCACAGTATTCACAAGCGAGTGGGGTTTGAGGTTTCAGTCAGTAATGCAAATACATTCAGCATCACTAAGGCTGGTTGCCCTTGCTGGAGTGTAGGCAGACACCCAGGTTACAAATGATGCTGGTCTGAAAAAGCAGTTTGGACATGTGCTTTGTAAAAAATCTGAAAAGTGGATTCATAATGTGTCAGTCTGTAAAAGTGTTTATTACTTGCCAAAAAAAGAGCAGTAAGTGTGCTTTCAAATTGGCAAAAAAATTTCGTTTTGTGACTAATGTGAAAACAAATGTAGTAATATATTTAAATAAAATAAAGGAATTTTTTTTTAGTTTTTTTCAGGTATTGCTGAAGAGCAGTGAACAAAATTTAAGATGCCTACAAAATCCAGAGTAAAAAAAGAGCAGAAAAAAAACCTATATTTGAAGACAACTGGAGGACCTAAGTTAGTTGAAGATGCTCATGTTGGGAAGAAGAAAAAATCTTCTGGTAAGCAAACAAAAGATTTTCTAAGGAACATATTCAAAAAAAGGAAAAATGTACAAAATGTCTGTACTGGAAAGAATGATTTCAATCGAAAAGGACAGGAAAAAATTGAGAATTTAGTTAATGCAAATATACCTTCTGCAACTAAAAAGATAAACTTAAACAGAAAAACAGCGTTTAAAGAGATACGTAGAAAAATGTTTCAGAGGAGAGTTATGTCCAATTTGATAAAGGATGTGAAGAAATATAAGCAAAAGGCAAAGTTTTATAAGAGAAAAAAAGAAATTGAAGCCATTGCAGCAAAGGCATTAGAATTAAAAAGGAAACTATTCATTTTAATTTTGAATAGGATGCGTACATTAGACAAAATGGTTAATGTACTGAAATCACATAGCAAAAGGAAAAGAGTAGTGAACAGAACAAACTTTTGTAAAGTGTTTTTAGGAAAATGGATGCATAGTTCAAGTAGTGAACCTTTTTTTAATGAAGAGAGTTATTTTCAAAGTAATAGTTTGCTGCATGCAGTTGACACCAGAGGTCGTGCTTATGAAGTGAAAAATGGTTGCATAATGGAGAAGGAGATAATGGTTCCAAGAGATGAGGTACACGTGATGGTGGATGAGGCTATGGGGAGACGTCCTAAAGCCCCAGTGTACACTTGGAATTGTAGTAGTATTTGCACTGTGCGTCAGGAATCTATTGATAAATTTCGTGAGTTTCTAAGAGAATATAGCAAAAAAAGTGTGAAACAGAAGATTAAGGTGCTTCAAAGTCTAGATCCATGCAGAGTGAGAGAGAATACTGGTTTGCAGGGTCATTCTCTGGCTTGTCTATCTAGAAAAGTGTGTAATAGTGTTTTCCATCATTTTAGGATGCTGGCTGTTCATCATACTGAAATGAGAAAGTTTGTGAGACGGTTGTATTTTGCTAAAAGTCCAGCAATAAAGTTAGATGAATTGAATAGGGCTCTGTTCCGTGGAACGGTATCAGATGTAGAGAAGGTTGTTGATGAAATTCAGTTTTGTTACTTTGGTCCTGAACAAAACAGTGCAGAGAAGGACACAGTAAATGAGGAAGAAGTGGAAGAAAATGTAGAACCCTCTGTAAGTAAGACATTTAATGATCACATAACAAAATTTGCAATAATCTCTAATGAAAGACCAAATATTACTTGTATTTGTTGCCGCAGAACTCATTATAGAAAACAAACCAGGTATGTTGATCTCTACAGAAAGAGTGAAAATGAAGATAATTATAAGTGGAAGGATTTTGCCACCTATATATTTCTTGAAAATTGTTTTGAATTGGGTGAAGTTCAGCGTATTTGTAAATACTGTTACAACAAGTTAGAGGAAAATAGAATGCCGACCAGAGCTGTACATAATAATTTAGAATTGGATGCTATTCCTGCAGAACTTTCTGAATTAAATACATATGAGTCTATACTCATTCAATGTGTTCATCCGTTCCAGACCATAGTACGTATGGAGCCCAAAACTGGTAAATTACCTCCTTCAGATTTACTGAGAGGTTTAAAAGGTAGAGTGGTGTATTTGCCCTTGGATTTGAAAAAAAATATGGAAACTATTGATGCGGATACTTTGGAAACTGAACCATTAATTATTCTGGTTAATGGTGTACCTACAAAGAATAAGAAGATTTGGCAGGAGCTGGTAGATGTACGGAAAGTACAAAGAGCAAATTTGTATCTGAAAAGGAATAACAAATGGTATGAATCAATTTATATAGAAGAAGAAGAAGAAGAAGATTTACAAGAAGACACAGAAACACCAACTGGACAAATTGAAAAAGTGGACAAGTCAAAGGAAGAAGAAATTTATGAACATTTTAGCATACATCCTCTTCATTCAAAAGAAGTTATGGGAGACAATATTGATCTATTTCAGATGAAGAAAGCAAAAGGAACTCCCGTGAGTGTATGGGAGGAGAGCTTGGAAGCTCGATGTTTTCCCCAGCTGTTTCCTAAAGGAAAAGGAGGACGATACGATGAACGTCCGGAACAGATTCCAGCTTCTGAGTATCGGACTACAAGACTATATGCTGAAGATCCCAGATTTCGACAAAGTATTCCTTATTTGTTCCATCTTTTATTTGAAAGCGACTTGTCTGCACTGTCTTATGCAGTAAATCACATTTTAAAAAGTGGAGTACATTTACAAAATGTGTCTGCTAAGGATTTTATGGAGAAAGTGCAGCACCGAGATGATCATTTGGAAACACAACTGATCAATCTGATGGCTTGTCAGCGTGGGACAAATGAATATTGGTACCGACGCCATGGTGAATTAAAATGCATGTTACGGAATTTAGGAACTCCAACATGGTTCCTTACCCTAAGCTGTGCCGAGTACGCTTGGGATGATTTACTGGATTTTCTACGAGAGGCAAATTCAAACATTAAAAACATCGAATACAAGACAGCAGGAGAACTGTGCTCATTGGATCCGGTTAATGTTTGCAGATATTTCAATCATAGATTTGAGGCTATGATGTCCTTCATCTGCAATAAAAAAAATCCACCTCTAGGAGAAGTAGTGGATTTCTTTTGGAGAAAAGAGTACCAGGCAAGAGGTGCTCCTCATATTCATATGCTGTTGTGGATCAAGGATGCCCCAAAGTTTGGAACAGATACTGATGAAGCAGTGTTATCTTACATTGAAGAATATGCAACATGTGCTATACCAAAAAGCACAGAAGAGAAAAAGTTAAAGGAGCAAGTTTTACGTTTCCAAAGTCATCGGTGTGGAAAATACTGTCGACGGAAATACAAGAGCAAAGATAAATACTACACTAAATGTCGATTTGGATTTCCTAGACCTGTTCTTTCAAATGGAAGAGTTAACAGTTTTATGTCAGCTGTGAGACATACTATCACAAGAAAATCACCTAAGAACCTACAACCTTAAAAGAAAAGAAGAATCAAAAAATATAATTGACTACAACCCAGTGATTTTATCCATGTGGAACGCTAACATGGATATACAGTATGTAGCTGACAATTCCATTGCTGTTGCTCGATATGTAACGTCTTACATTACGAAATCAGAAAAAACAGAATTGAAGGAAATGTGGGAAGAGATTACTCACGAGAAAACTGTCAGTAAGAAGCTGTACAGTTTCAGTTTGAAGATGTTATCGCATCGAGAAATTGGATCCTACGAATGTTCAGATAGGTTATCTTCTGCAAGTCTCTACTCGAAATCAAGAAGAATAATTTGGGCAAGTTTAGGCCTTGCAGCAATGAGAAATCGGGTACTGAAATCTGTTGGAGAAATTGAATATTTGGCCGAGAATGACCCAGAAAGAACAGATATTTTGAAATCAAACATGTTGGATACATATTACCCAAAGAGAAGTCATCATCTGGAGAACATGTGTCTCTATGAAGTGCTGCAGAACTACATTTATTCACGGAAAGCCGCAGAAGACATCAACAATGGAAAATATAAAGTCATTGGTGAGGAAGGATGTTTGGTGAAGCAAACAAAAGGAAGTTTGATAAATCACCAGAAGCTGAGTTGCGACACTACTGACAAAAAGGAATTTTACTACTTGGCTCTTTTACAGCTGTTTAAACCATGGCGTACAGAGGATGAACTACTGGGAGAATTTCAAAGCTATGAAGATTCATTTAATGCTTGCAAAGACAGCATACAATGCAGAACATTCACAACTTATCTGCAAATGTTAAATGAAGAAATTGAACAGGAAACTACAATTGCAGCAGAAATAGCTAGAGACAGTTCTCAGGACAGCCAAAGTTCAGGAACACTCAGTCAAGATCCCCTAGGACAACCAATCGTTGAAAATGAAGCATCAATAGCCATGAATGAAGTGGAAACAGCTATGAATCAAGCTCAAGAAGAATTTATAGACTTACAAAATTTGGAAAGACAACTGAATCAAGAGCAGCAACAAATTTATGAAGAGATCAGAAACAAAATTGATCACGGATTTCTACATGAAAAAAAAGAGTGCTCATGCACATCATTTCATCCAATCAGGATGTATGTAAGCGGACAAGCTGGAACTGGAAAAAGTTTCCTAATAAAAGTCATCAGAAGCTACCTACAGCAAAAAACGGATTCTACTTTGTCTTGTGTGGTTACTGCTCCAACTGGGTTAGCAGCATATAACATAAAAGGAATCACTTTACATCGTTTGCTAATGTTACCAGTGGAGCATGAGAACAAAATACAATACAACAAGCTAACTGGAGAAGCATGCTTGGAAGTTTCAAGAGTATTGAAGAAGATGCAAGTTCTCATTATTGATGAGGTGAGCATGGTATCGAACTTAATGCTTGCCTTTGTGCATTTAAGAATGCAGCAAATTCTGAAGTCAGACTATGACGTGTTATTTGGAGGAAAACACGTCATAGTTTTTGGAGATCTTTTGCAACTTACTCCAGTTAAAGGACAACCAGTGTTTAATACTGTGACACATGAAGACACGAAGAAGTCATTGGGAAGCATAGGTAATACAAATATTTGGTCCTTCTTTGAGTACAAGGAACTTACAACTAATATGAGGCAAGCAAACGATGAAGAATATGGAAGTATTCTGAAAGATATCAGGATTGGACTACTCACAGAAGCTGGCAAAAAAGCATTACAGACTCGGCTGCTACATAATTTATTTCCAAAGGAAGAAATAGTTGCAGAGAAGATATACAAGAACATTGCAGAAAACAAAAGTGTCATCTGCTTAATGCCAACTCTACGTGAATGCTCAATATTCAATGAGGAGCTTTTGAAATTGGAAAAGGAAGATATCAGGAAATTGGAAGCAGTGGACAAAATTGAGGATGGAAGAATTACTGTCACATTAACAGGCACACTGAAAAATAAATTGGATTCACTAGAGAAGAAGATTTCCAAAACAGCTGGATTAGAAAAAAATCTATATGTTTGCATGAACTGTAGAGTATTTTTAAGGAGAAATTTGGATGTTGAAAAAGGTTTAGTTAATGGAGCTATGGGAAGAGTTGTGGTTTTATTAATTATCAGAAAAAAGATGGAATTGAATGTTTAAAAATAAAATTTGATCAGATAGAAGAAGTTAAAGATATTTGTCGTTGTACAGTTCGTTTCATGCTTGTGAAAGACTTATATGTACGTAGGAAGCAGTTTCCGTTTTCTCTAGCATATGCTGTAACTATTCACAAGTCTCAAGGATTGACTGTAGATTGTGCATTTGTGAACATTGGTTCAACTGTGTTCAAAGAAGGTATGGCATATGTTGCTTTGTCACGAGTGAAAACATTATCAGGTTTATTCATGATAGACTTTGATGATTCAAAAGTTAGTGCTGATACAAACTGTGTAAAGGAGTATAATAGATTAAGAAGAAGCTATGCTCCTCATTTAGGTCAGTATCCTGTGTTGGAGAAACGTGTAGTTTCTCGTAAAAGGAGAAATGAGAATATCTGTAATGAAGATGTAGAGAGGAGGAAAAAAAAGAGGAGTGATGTAATTGCAAGCAAAAAGAATAAGGAAAATGAAGAACAGGTTGTAGGATGTTATTTTGAAAATAGCTCTGGTGTCAACTGCTACGCTAATGTAGTGCTGAATGTTGCATTTTATCTGGAAAGTTTGCAAGAGCAGATAATAGTAAATCAGGGAAAAAGATTCTGTACTGTGCTGAGTCTCCTTTTTGAAAAGCTGAGTAATGATAAAACTCAAATAGAAAGTGCTACTGAAATTAGAAAAGTTTTAGATGTATGTTCAGGACGAACACAGTTTTCTCAAAATGTACAGCAAGACGCACAGGAATTCTTGATTTATTTTCTTCAGGTACTGGAAGAAGAAGGGGTTAACATTGAAAATTTATTTGGTCTCTCTTATAAATGGGAACATAGTTGTGAAAACTGTTATAATATATGTGGCTCTAATGTTGATTCTGAAAGGTTTATTTATTTAACATTGCCAGAGAGTAAAACAGTCACTTTTGCTAAATTAGTTAAAGATGCTAATCATAGCATGCAATGCAGTGAGTGTAAATCTGACATGTTTTCAACATTAATTTTAAAGGAATACAGACAGTATGTAATTTTAATGATGCAACGATATAGAGCTGATGGTTCAAAATTGGATACTTTAATAAAGAAGTTTACAGGACAGCAATTATCAATTTCAGGAAAAACTTTTGTAACAGTTGCAATAATTTTCCATGATGGACCTACTGTAACTTCTGGTCATTACACAGTTTATCTTAAATGTGAAAAAGGCTGGACACTGTGTAATGATTCCCAATTGATTTTTAAGCAACGTTTGCCTTTTGATTTAGCAAATTCCTATCTAATCTTCCTGAAACCTAAATTTTAGAGAGATTTGACAACATCTGGAGAAAACAATTTTACCATTTTATTGGATTACCATTTGGAATTTACAAATAAAAAGATTTAACAAATTATCATTTGGCCTAATGGAAAGGTAACCAATTGTAATGTGGAATTTTTCCATTTTTTAAGGAAACTTTGGAAAACCAAAAATTTAGAAAAAATCGGTAACATCTGCACAATTTAAATTTTGGAATGTTATTGGATTGCCATTGGAAATTTTTTCAAAAAAGATTTTTAAAATTACTATTTGGCCATGCGGAAAAGTAAACAATTCTATTGTGGACTTATTTAATTATTAATTAATCTTTCGGAAACCAAAATGTTACAGAGAAACGGTGACATCTGTACAATTTAAACTTTTGTTTTTTATTGGATTACCATTGGAAATTAAACAAAAAAAGAATTTTAAAATTACTATTTGGCCTAAAGGAAATGGAACCAGATGTATTGTGGAGTTATTTGACATATATTATTGTGATTATACTTCTGAAACAAAAATATCAGACGGCATTTTAAAGAAATAAGTATAGATATTACATGATATTTTTTTAGAATATTATGCATTTCTTTAAAGTTATGTTTATGAAAAAAGAGATTCTGGGCTTTTTTTAAAACAATCTTTGAGATTGTTAATTTTTTTTTGCCTGCTGTTAAATGATGAATGCAATTGCTTTCACAATTTATAGTGAAATGCAATATTTTCTGAAAACAGCAAAAAAAAGGCAAAAATATTTTTTGAAAAATATGTAAATATGTGTACTGTATTATTAAATGTTTTATTAAATATTAATACTTTTTTCTTTTTTTTCAGATTGAGATAGAAAATGTTCGAAAACTATAACCATTTTAAAAGCAATTAAAAATAAATTAAATGAATAAATCTTTTTTTGAGTGGGTATGGTAAGTCAATAATGGCATGGTCCCTTTTTTCCACTTCTCTACAATCACATTTGCAGTTTTTAATTGTATTCTCTCAAGGACCTTGTAATGTGATAATTGATTTTTAGTGTTTTAAAAAAAAAAAAAAAAAAATTACGCGTACGGTAAAAAAAAAAAAAAAAAGTTTTTAAAAAAATATATAAAAAATAGATGAAAGGTAAGGTTGGCTCTTAAAAGAGCCGTTGTGTTCATGCAGGGACAGAGGAAAGAAAGATTGGGAATATTAGACGGTACGACAAGTGTGCTGATCTATTTTACTGTTCACTAGGGAAACACTGGTCTCCCTATAAGTAATTAGATCGTGACAATGGGCGCACCGTACTTCAACCCTCGCAAACCGAGGGTTAATTTCCAGAGGACCAGAAAAAGGAGATGCTCCCCCCACAGATGAAGGGCTCACCTGACCTGCAGAAGAAGGACTCGGCTCTGCAGATGATGGTCCAGGCTGAGCTGCTGTGGATGTGCTTGGTTGATTTACTGAAGGGTTACATTCAGTAAGTCGAGCATGTGTCCTTCTGTGTACATCCTTAAGGTGTCTCCTCATGGTGTGATTCCCAAAGGAATACTTCCTGTCAGGATTACCTCTTGAAAGTACACGCTTACACAGCTTGCAAGTCACTAAGGGTGCATTTACCTTTTGCTGGCCTTCTGGAAAAGTAAAATAATCCCATACGTAAGAGGTCTTTTGTTTCCTCGCTCTCTGCCTCAAGGTAGTGCTGCTAGCCTCACTCTCAGAAGAGCTCTGCTGTTCTGCCATCGTATCACAAAGACAACCCAGCTCCTTCTCCTAAGGGATCACAAGCAGAAATGAGGGGAATGGGTGTGGTGTAGGAGAGTTCTAGAACTGAAAGTAGTTTCAACCAATCAAAAGTTGTGTTTCATGATCACATGACCTACCGTACGCTTACGGTACGCTTACGGTGCGCTTACGGCAAAAGTACGCATGCGCGTAAAAAAGACACGCGCTTGCGCGCATGCGCATAACAGTCACTCCCCGACACTTCCGCGTAGCGTGCGCGTGTAGCGTACACGCGTACGCGCCCCACGCGGAGTACGCGCGGCTACGCAAATTGCGTAACTATAGGCAACAGCGTAGATAAATTACGGACATTGCGTAAACCGTACGCTTACCGTAAGCTTACGGTACGCGTACTAAAAAAAAAATTAAAAAAAAAGGAAAAAATGTATTGCTAATAAATTTTACCTGTTTATTTTATAAAATATATTAAAAAAAACATATTATAGAATTTAAAAAATTTAACCATAGTCTTTAAAAAAGGATAGAAAATTAAAATAAAAATATGTAAAAAAAAAATAGAAGAAAAAAAAAAAATTAGCATTTAAAAAACCTTGCAAATTCACTGAAAAAACCATGGGTTTCACACACGTTATAGTTAGGAATTAGCATTTAAAAAACCTTAGAAATTCAATGAAAAAACCAAAGGTTTCACACATGTTATAGTTAGCTGGACATTTCACTCGTAAAAAACCAATGAAATTCCCCCGTTATAGTTAGTTCAGCTAACTATAACTCGCGCGCCCGCAATGCACTACTGATGACGTCACATATTACATCACTCATGACATGGTCAGTGACATCACTCATGACATCACTGATGACATCTCAAATGACATCACTGATGACATTATCCTTGTGACAGAGTGGTAGACCTCCTCTCACCCTAATATAACCTTTGATACAAACATTCAAAAATAGACACTAAAATTTTCAAAACAATGGACATACCAATAACAGTTACAACAACCTATTCAGTAATTCTAAGATCCACATACACATCCACTCATCCACCAACAATCCTATACAGTCACTCATACATGTACTCACACATCATATGTACTCATACACCTAAACATCCTGTAACACAATCCCACTCATCCATAGAGTTACTCACACACATAGTCACTCATGCTAATAAAGAATCAAACATCCATTTACTTGCATATACAGTTATACACACACCAGCACACTTACTTTTACAGAAACTTACACATACTTAGTCTTTTTAACAATCACTTATAGAAACACATACTTATTCATACAGGAACTCTTCCAATCTCTCACTCTCACATATACTCACTTATAAACAACAATAGTCACATATACTAGTTACTTATGAAGACACTATTGAGACAGTCATTCACTCACTAACACACCCATGCACACACTCATCCACCCATACAGTCCTGCACACATGATGTCTTCAACACATACAAACAGTGAGTCACTCATGCATGCATCTATGCACTACGTAATACCCCCCACCGCACCATGAAGACACTCAGACACTCATACTGATACTCAAAAAACCAACTATTAACCTATATAGACACTCATGTAGCTACTCACCAACCCATGCAGCCACTTATATACAAAGTGAGAGACTGATACAGGTATTTACACATTTAAACATTACTCACTAAGCCATGTATTCAAAAAGATACACTTAATCAGTCAGGTATACAATCAATTTTTCAGAAACAAATCATCAATTTAGACACTTATATACTCATTTATTCTTCCATCGACCTTGAGATATACATATATTAAAACATATTTAATTTTCAGAAAACACACATTCACTGGATGATGTCATCAGTGATGTCATTTGAGATGTCATCAGTGATGTCATGAGTGATGTCACTGACCATGTCATGAGTGATGTAATATGTGACGTCATCAGTAGTGCATTGCGGGCGCGCGAGTTATAGTTAGCTGAACTAACTATAACGGGGGAATTTCATTGGTTTTTTACGAGTGAAATGTCCAGCTAACTATAACATGTGTGAAACCTTTGGTTTTTTCATTGAATATATATATATATATATATATATATATATATATATATATATATATATATGTATATTCACTGAAAAAAACAGGTTTCAGGGATGTTATAGTTAGGAATTTGCATTTTAAAAAAAGCTTAGAAATTCACTGAAAAAAAACACGGGTTTCAGGGACATTATAGTTAGGGTGACATTTCACTCGTACAAAACCAGAGAAAATCAGCCGTTATAGTTAGCTGAGCTAATTATAACTTGCGCCCCCGCAATGCACTGCTGATGAAGTCACATATTACATCACTCATGACATGGTCAGTGACATCACTGATGATATCACTGATGACATCTCAAATGACATCACTGATGACATCATCCAGTGACTGAGTGTTTCTAAAAAGATTAAGAATTATATTGGCCAAGTTGTATTGTAGAATGAGAGGGTGTAGGAGTGTCTGTATGGATGATTTAGTGGGTGTGTGACTGACTGTATAAGTGAGTGATTAAATGTGACTTTGTGAATGTATGGGTGAGTGTGAGAAGTTGGCCTGGTATATGATGCTCACTAGTTAAAGTGATCACCTTGTACCATGCCAAGCAACCCTTATGGTGTGGTTGTAAGTCAACCTTTTCGGACTAGCTGCCCTAGTGGTAGCGTAGGCTAAGCAGTCTTTGAGGCTAAACTTGTGAAGCGTGTTAAGCCAGCTGTTTTACCAAATGCAACCCCCTTTTATACCAATGAAAGGACACCACACAGACATATATTCAAAATATATATGTATTTATT
The DNA here is from genome assembly GCF_964204655.1 of Triturus cristatus. Classification (NCBI taxonomy): domain Eukaryota; kingdom Metazoa; phylum Chordata; class Amphibia; order Caudata; family Salamandridae; genus Triturus; species Triturus cristatus. The sequence goes on from NC_140585.1 coordinate 504,414,808, forward strand.
TCTCAAAGTAACCCCTAGTCTCTTTATGAGCACAGGAGCACAAATCGTCAAACAAGATTACAGTAGAATACACAGAAGTTGCACTTTATATGGATAGGCCCTGGTGGCCGCTCGAACCATATACTAAAATAGTGGTATAAGTACCATGAACAGGAAAGGGAAAAGGCCTAGGGCCTCTAGAATCGCTGGGCCTACAAGGAGCTAACTTTAGTTAGTGACCAGGAGATCCACGGGTGGCGTGTGCAGAGCAAATAGTCACACGCGTGCTCCCATAGGTTTCAATGGGTGCGTAAAAAGTACAAAGTTACTGCAAAAAGGATCTTCCGGATGGACTATGACCTTAAGATTGGAAACACAGACACTAGAGATGTTACTCTACACTTGGGCACCGGAGTGCCAGCTTTACCTCACCCACAGGAAGCGGGTGCATAGGTGTCGAAGTGCGTCGGGTTTCTTCTATCGGGTCAATGGAGCCTGTGGACAAAGATGCTGCAGGCGGTCGGTCCGGGAGAGATGCGGTGGATCCAAGGGTGGATCGGAGTTGTAGAAGACCTGTAAGCAGAGGGGACAGTGTTCACAGTCACTAGCCAGTGACCAGCGTGGCACCAGGTGGGTACCAGGCAATGTCGGGTGCAAACAGGAAGAAAGGTGTAGCTTGTCTCTGCAGCCACGTGGTCCCTGGAGGTCGACGACGTCCAGGAGTCGGTTCACGAGCTGTACCAAGCAGGCTCTCGCTGTCGGCGGTGTCTGCGACTTGATCGAAGCAAACAAGCCTTGGCAAAAGCAATTGTTGTGGAGAACAAGATAAGCTGATGGTTCTGACCAGGAAGGTCAGAGGGACTGCTCCTTTGGAGGGGAGCAAGGGCCAGTCTGGAGCAACCAGACCAGCGGTGTATTTCTTGAAGTTCGTCGCCAAGATGGCTACTAGCCAGCGGGCCAGCAACCGGTTAGGCGCGTCGAGTGGCAAAATGCAGAAGGGCCCCACGCAGATCGTGGAGATGCTGGAGGGCTCACCTTTGGTGCAGATGCTGCTCGAGGGTTGGGCTTCTCAGATCCCAAAGCACAACTTGGAGGGAGCCTCGGTTGTTGCGCTTGCAGCTTGTCATCGTCGTTCCAAGATGGCTGGCTCCACGTGTCTCGGTGCCTCCACGGGTCTCCTCTTTTCAGGGACTGTGGATCGGGCGGTGAGAGGTCTGGAGGTCAAGGTCTTGTCAGTCTCTGGGCTCGGGCTCCGGCGGGAGGTGGCGGCAAAGCAGACGTTGATTCGCTGGATGGTGCTTGCGTTAGCAAGGTGGTCACTCCCTGACCACAGGGGAGATTTCCTTCAGTCTTCTGTGCAGCAGAATGTCGAAGTTCCCGTCTTCTTCTTAGTTCCAAGTTGATTCCAGGATGTCTGAAGTCTTAGGACACAGCTCCTACCTTTAAGCGGATTCTAGGGGCCAGACTACCTGCTAGGTCCCTCCCTATGGGTGGGACCAGGAAGGGGGGTGGTTACACCCCCAATCCTTTGTCCAGCTCGCCCCAGGCCCGGGACTGGTGTGCCCCAGGACCGGTTTGAACTGGCATATGCACCGAGGCTCCTTTTGAGCCACAGGCATGTCTGGTTTCTTTCAAGCCCTACCTGACCAATACACAAAATCCTGTCTGGGGTGGTGCATGCACCTCCCTTGGCAGGAAACCCTTTGTCCACACCTCCCAAGCTGGAAGGACTCCCAGCAGCAGGAGGGCAGACTTGTGTCTGTGGTGGCAGCATCCATTTTGTTGAGCTGAGGCTATGTCTGATTTTACCCGGGTTTCAGGTACTGTACATGTCGTGTCCCTCTAGAAGGGTGGAATGCTAACCCCGTCGCCAGAATTGGCGAGGGGTTAGTATTCCAATTCGTATGACACCTTACTCGACATGTTTTGATAAAGCCAAACCAAAGATAGCATTTAACCGCGAGGTTCATAATGCACTTAAGAGTATATGGTATGACGATATCTGGAAACAGTAGAAGGAAGTTGTTCCGACCACTGCAGACAGGCTCAGCTCATGCCAGAGCACCATCTCACATGGAACCAAGCACTCTGCCTTCAGGATTGTTAAGGCCTGCCATAGGAGTGACTTATAGGTTACCAGGAGTCCCATTTAAGGTTAGGTATAGGTATACTACACCTTAGTAAGAGGTGATTACACCAACTTACCCCAGCTGAGTGATCAGCCAGTTGTGTCAAATTGTTAGGCCAAGCCTGGGGTGGCATAATACATGCTTCAGCCCCTGGCAGGCCTTGGGTACACCAATGCCCTGGGTACCTAGTGTACACTGGTACAGGGGCTGACAGGGTGATCCACTTCCAATTGGTTATGCACCTAGGGTGCATAGTTTTAATTTAGTAGAGAGAACAGCAGGCTGGGGGTCTGATTGGCAGGCTCACAGCCTCAATATGTCAAAAACCAGTGAAGCAAAAAGCAAAAATTTGGGGTGACCATAGGATAGCAGACCCTCCTCTCCTACACAACCCCCCCCCAAACGCTGGGACATTAAACTAGCCTTGACCAGTCTCGTCTTCATGTCCTAAGTGGAAGTACCTGGAGAGACCATCTGCATTCCCATGGTCAGTACCTGGCCGGTGCTCCACTGTAAAGTCCATCCCCTGTAGGGAAATGGACCACCTAAGCAGTTTGGGGTTTTCACCCTTCATCTGATTTAGCCACAAGAGGGGCTTATGGTCGGTCTGAATCTTGAAGTGAGTGCCAAACAAGTATGGCCTCAGCTTCTTCAGGGCCCACACCACAGCAAAGGCCTCCCTCTCAATAGCTGACCAATTCTTCTCTCTGGGGGTCAACCTTCTGCTAATAAAAGCAATGGGTTGGTCTTGACCATCTACATTAAGTTGTGACAGCACAGGTCCCACACCCAACTCAGAAGCATCTGTTTGGACAATAAACTCTTTGGAGTAGTCAGGACTTTTCAGGATAGGTGCAGAGCACATGGCCTCCTTCAGGTCATCAAATGCCTTTTGACAGCTTACTGTCCACTGAACCTTTTTGGGCATCTTCTTGGATGTCAGATCATTAAGAGGAGTCACAATGGACCCATAGTTCTTAACAAACTTCCTGTAGTACCCAGTCAAGCCCAAGAAAGCTCGAACTAGAGTCTGGGTGGTTGGAGGGGACCAGTCCTTGATGGATTGTATCTTACTCTCCAGTGGTTGAACTTGGCCTCCACCTACAAGGTGGCCCAAATATACAACCTTACTCTGCCCTATCTGGCACTTAGTAGCCTTGATAGTGAGGCCTGCCCTTTGCAGAGCCTCAAGAGCCTTCTTCAGGTGGATCAGGTGATCCTCCCAGGTGGAGCTAAAGACAGCAATGTCATCAAGATATGCTGCGCAAAAGTCATCCAACCCAGTAAGGACTTGGTTCACCAGCCTTTGGAAGGTGGCAGGTGCATTCTTCAGACCAAAGGGCATCACCACAAACTGGTAGTGCCCACCTGGGGTTGAGAATGCTGTTTTGGCCTTAGACTCCTCAGCTAATCTGATTTGCCAATAGCCAGCTGTTAAGTCAAATGTGCTCAAAAACTTTGCAGAAGCTAGTTTGTCTATGAGCTCATCTGCCCTTGGAATAGGGTGTGCATCTGTCCTGGTGACAGCATTGAGTCCTCTGTAATCCACACAGAACCTCATCTCTCTCTTGCCATCTTTGGTGTGAGGTTTGGGGACCAGAACCACTGGGCTAGCCCAGGGGCTCTCTGAGGGTTCAATGACACCTAATTCCAGCATTTTATGTACCTCAGCCTTTATACAGTCCCTGACGTGGTCAGGTTGTCTGTAAAGCTTGTTATTTACAGGCAGACTGTCACCAGTGTCCACCACATGGGTACACCAGTCAGTTTGACTAGGTATCAAGGAAAACATATGTGAAAATGATTGTAGAACCTGTCTACATTCAGTCTGCTGATGGGCAGTGAGGTTGCCTCCAAGGGTCACTCCTTCAACTGAGCCATCTTCAGGGTTCTGAGACAACAGGTCTGGGAGAGGGTCACTCTCTTCCTCCTGTCCCTCATCTGTAGCCATGAGCAAGCCCATGTCTGCCCTGTCAACATATGCTTTAAGCCTGTTAACATGGAGTACCCTGTGGGGACTCCTGGGAGTTCCTAGGTCCACCAAGTAGGTGACCTCTCCCTTCTTTTCCAGGATTGTATGGGGTCCAGACCATTTGTCTTGGAGTGCTGCTGGGGCCACTGGCTCCAACACCCATACCTTCTGTCCTGGCTGAAACTCAACCAAGACAGCCTTTTGGTCATGCCAAGCTTTCTGTAAGGCCTGGCTTGCCTTAAGGTTTTTGGATGCCTTCTCCATATACTCAGCCATCCTGGAGCGGAGACCAAGTACATAGTCCACTATGTCTTGTTTAGGCTTTTTGAGAGGTAACTCCCATCCTTCCTTCACTAAACACAGTGGGCCTCTTACAGGGTGCCCAAACAACAATTCAAAGGGGCTGTAGCCAACTCCTTTTTGTGGGACCTCTCTGTAAGCAAACAGAAGGCAGGGTAGAAGGATGTCCCATCTTCGCCTGAGCTTTTCAGGTAATCCTTTGATCATACCCTTTAGGGTCTTGTTGAATCTCTTAACAAGCCCATTGCATTGTGGGTGATAAGGGGTGGTGAACTTGTAGTTGACACCACATTCCTTCCACATAGCTGTCAAGTATCCTGACATAAAGTTGGTACCTCTGTCAGATACTACCTCCTTAGGAAACCCCACTCTGGAGAATACTCCCAGCAGGGCCCTGGCCACAACAGGTGCTGTAGTGGTCCTAAGGGGAATTGCCTCTGGATACCTGGTGGCATGATCCACTACCACCAGTATAAATCTGTGCCCAGATGCAGTGGGAGGATCCATTGGACCCACTATATCTATTCCCACTCTTTCAAAGGGGACCCCCACCACAGGCAGTGGTATTAGGGGGGCCTTTGTTGTGCCACCTGATTTGCCACTGGCTTGGCAGGTCACACAGGAGCGACAAAACTCCTTTGTATCTTCATTCATATGAGGCCAGTGAAAGTGAGGGACAAGCCTGTCCCAAGTCTTGTTCTGGCCTAAGTGTCCTGCTAAAGGAATATCATGGGCCAAGGTAAGTAGGAAGCCCCTAAATTGCAGAGGTATAACCAACCTCCTGGTAGCACCAGGCTTGGGGTCTCTAGCCTCTGAATAAAGGAGCCCTTCATCCCAATACACTTTATGGGTACCTTGAGCATTCCCAGCAGCCTCAGCAGCAGCCAGCTGTCTGAGGGGTTCAAGAGAGGGACAGGATAACTGAGCCTGCCTCAAGTCAGCCCTTGAAGGTCCCCCTGTCCCCAGAAACTCAACCTGATCAGGTTCAAGCTCTTCAGGGACAGTTCCTTCAGGGTCCTCTAGATCAGCTTCCTGGGAAGGCTGATCATCACTCTGAGGCAGGGGGGAAGGCACAGCCTTGACCCTCCTGTTCTTCTTCTTGGTAGGTGCTTGGTCCATTGTTCCAGGATCCAAGACCTGGGGTTCAGTGAGGCACTTTTTGGCCTGTGACCTGGTCACAGCAAGGACATGTGATGATATACCTAACATCTCTGCATGAGTCCTGTACTCCACTTGTGACCATAGAGAACTCTCTAGGTCATTGCCCAACAAACATTCTACTGGGAGGTCTGCACTAACCACAACCCTTTTGAGGCCAGTTACCCCTCCCCATGAGAAGTTAACAACTGCCACACTATGTGAAGTAGTGGCATTGCTGGCATTGGTCACCAGGTAATTCTCACCTGGTATGTACTGTCCAGGGTCCACAAAGCCTGGTGTCACCATAGTGACACTGGCACATGTGTCCCTGTAGGCTTGAGCCACTTTTTCGTTAATTAAAGGAGTCTGTCTGTACTTGCCCAGGTTACTGGGGCTCACAGTCAGGGACAAATCAATGTCCCCATCACAGATCAAGACTGCCTGTGTCAGGGTTCTGTCTAAGTCAGAATCTCCTTCAGTTCCCATAGTGATTCCCACTACACCCTTTGTCTGGGGACCAACTCTGCTAACAGTAGTACTGGGAGCAGGTGCCTTAGGGGCAACAGTGTTGGGGGCTCCACCCTTTTTGCAATCACTAGTCCAGTGAGTTGTATTTTTGCAATGATTGCACCAGGGTTTCTTTTGACCTTCTTTCTTCTTTTTGGACTGTTGGGACCCACCCTCCTTAGCAGTAGTTTGGGGCCCTGTTGAAGACTTCTGGTCTTTAGGTTTCTGATCTCCACCCTTTTGGTCTGTTTTCTTCTGATCACCCCCTTGGCCCTGGTTCTGGTTCTTTTGCTTAACCCTGGTTCTGACCCATTTGTCTGCCTTCTTTCCCAATTCTTGGGGAGAGGTCAGATCAGAGTCAACCAAGTGTTGATGCAGTTGCTGGTTTTGACAGTTATTTAAAATCTGTTCTCTCATCATCAAATTATACAATCCTGTAAAATCAGATACCTTACTTCCCAGCAACCAACCCTCCAAAGCCTTAGTGGCACATTCAACATATTCAGACCAGTCCTGAGTCTGTGTCTTTTGGGTGTCTCTGAACATTAACCTGTACTGTTCAGTGGTTAAGCCTAACCCATCAACCAGAACACTCTTCAGGACTCTGTAATTTCTGACATCCTCTTCTCTAACAGTGAGGAGTCTGTCTCTGCCTCTTCCTTCAAAGGAGAGCCAGAGGATTGCTGCCCACTGGTCTTCAGGAACCTGCTGTACTTTGCAGGCTCTCTCAAGAGCAGTTATCCATTTGTGGATGTCATCCCCACTTTTGTAGGGGGGCACAACCTTAGACAGGTTCCTATTATCAAAGACCCTATCTTTGTCCTTAGGGACAATGCTGCCACCAGTGGGTATAGACCCACTCTCTCTAGGTTGCCTAGCCTTGTTCAGTTTTTCTTCCATCAGGGCTACTTCTAGCTCCTGCTTCCTGATCCTCAGCTGGGCTTCCTGCATTCTGGCCTCATGTTCCCTCCTCTGAGGGGTGGTCATCCTTTTCCTGGAGTGACCTTGAGAGCCTCTAGAGGCATGAGAAGCATTGGAGTCACCTGAGCGATTCCTTTGCCTCCCAAGCCCCTGGTTAAGTCCACTGGGGAGATCCAATGGGATGATCCCACTGTCAGTCCCCAATAGCCTTAGTTTAGCTGGGCCAAGTATAATGCTTGGCACTGGGCTAGTTCTCCCTTCATCATCACTACTCTCTGTATCCTCCCCACTTTCCTCCTCTGTAGTATGGTTCTCATCTAAGGGATGGCTATTGGAAAGGGGTACTTCTGTAGCATCTTCAGAAGGGGGGCCTCCTGTTCCTGACCCTAAGGGGGCTAACTGGGAAGCTTTCTTGAGCTCTCTCTGATTTTCATCATTTTGCAAGAGTTCTCTGAGCTCAGCAGAGGTAGGGTTCTTCGGCTGTTTAAGGCCTCTAAGAGTTGCCAAATGCCTGAGCTCATTCTGATTAAGGGTAGCAAAGATGGATGGTGCCCTCTGGGGGTCACTCTCAACAGAGATGGGTACAGTGGACCCCTCTGCCCCAGCCATTGCTCTTAAGTGTGGGTGGATGTGTTGCAATCTACCTACACTTGGGTTTACCTACTAAACCTATCTAGTAGTTGTAGTCAGGGTGTGCTACTCCCTTTGCTCTACAACAACTAAGTTCAGTAGAACTTATGTATATCTAATCTTGTTTTATATGTACCTACAGGTACCTATGTGATCTTTCAATTGGTAACCAAGAGATTACAATGGTAAAACACAGCAAGCTCAAATCCAACCGCTGCTCACCAATGTGAGAAGTTGGCCTGGTATATGATGCTCACTAGTTAAAGTGATCACCTTGTACCATGCCAAGCAACCCTTATGGTGTGGTTGTAAGTCAACCTTTTCGGACTAGCTGCCCTAGTGGTAGCGTAGGCTAAGCAGTCTTTGAGGCTAAACTCGTGAAGCGTGTTAAGCCAGCTGTTTTACCAAATGCAACCCCCTTTTATACCAATGAAAGGACACCACACAGACATATATTCAAAATATATATGTATTTATTTCTCAAAGTAACCCCTAGTCTCTTTATGAGCACAGGAGCACAAATCGTCAAACAAGATTACAGTAGAATACACAGAAGTTGCACTTTATATGGATAGGCCCTGGTGGCCGCTCGAACCATATACTAAAATAGTGGTATAAGTACCACGAACAGGAAAGGGAAAAGGCCTAGGGCCTCTAGAATCGCTGGGCCTACAAGGAGCTAACTTTAGTTAGTGACCAGGAGGTCCACGAGTGGCGTGTGCAGAGCAAATAGTCACACGCGTGCTCCCATAGGTTTCAATGGGTGCGTAAAAAGTACAAAGTTACTGCAAAAAGGATCTTCCGGATGGACTATGACCTTAAGATTGGAAACACAGACACTAGAGATGTTACTCTACACTTGGGCACCGGAGTGCCAGCTTTACCTCACCCACAGGAAGCGGGTGCATAGGTGTCGAAGTGCGTCGGGTTTCTTCTATCGGGTCAATAGAGCCTGTGGACAAAGATGCTGCAGGCGGTCGGTCCGGGAGAGATGCGGTGGATCCAAGGGTGGATCGGAGTTGTAGAAGACCTGTAAGCAGAGGGGACAGTGTTCACAGTCACTAGCCAGTGACCAGCGTGGCACCAGGTGGGTACCAGGCAATGTCGGGTGCAAACAGGAAGAAAGGTGTAGCTTGTCTCTGCAGCCACGTGGTCTCTGGAGGTCGACGACGTCCAGGAGTCGGTTCACGAGCTGTCCCACGCAGGCTCTCGCTGTCGGCGGTGTCGGCGACTTGATCGAAGCAAACAAGCCTTGGCAAAAGCAATTGTTGTGGAGAACAAGATAAGCTGATGGTTCTGACCAGCAAGGTCAGAGGGACTGCTCCTTTGGAGGGGAGCAAGGGCCAGTCTGGAGCAACCAGACCAGTGGTGTATTTCTTGAAGTTCGTTGCCAAGATGGCTACTAGCCAGCGGGCCAGCAACCGGTTAGGCGCGTCGAGTGGCAAAATGCAGAAGGGCCCCACGCAGATCGTGGAGATGCTGGAGGGCTCACCTTTGGTGCAGATGCTGCTCGAGGGTTGGGCTTCTCAGATCCCAAAGCACAACTTGGAGGGAGCCTCGGTTGTTGCGCTTGCAGCTTGTCGTCGTCGTTCCAAGATGGCTGGCTCCACGTGTCTCGGTGCCTCCACGGGTCTCCTCTTTTCAGGGACTGTGGATCGGGCGGTGAGAGGTCTGGAGGTCCAGGTCTTGTCAGTCTCTGGGCTCGGGCTCCGGCGGGAGGCGGCGGCAAAGCAGACGTTGATTCGCTGGATGGTGCTTGCGTTAGCAAGGTGGTCACTCCCTGACCACAGGGGAGATTTCCTTCAGTCTTCTGTGCAGCAGAATGTCGAAGTTCCCGTCTTCTTCTTAGTTCCAAGTTGATTCCAGGATGTCTGAAGTCTTAGGACACAGCTCCTACCTTTAAGTGGATTCTAGGGGCCGGACTACCTGCTAGGTCCCTCCCTATGGGTGGGACCAGGAAGGGGGGTGGTTACACCCCCAATCCTTTGTCCAGCTCGCCCCAGGCCCGGGACTGGTGTGCCCCAGGACCGGTTTGAACTGGCATATGCACCGAGGCTCCTTGTGAGCCATAGGCATGTCTGGTTTCTTTCAAGCCCTACCTGACCAATACACAAAATCCTGTCTGGGGTGGTGCATGCACCTCCCCTGGCAGGAAACCCTTTGTCCACACCTCCCAAGCTGGAAGGACTCCCAGCAGCAGGAGGGCAGACTTGTGTCTGTGGTGGCAGCATCCATTTTGTGGAGCTGAGGCTATGTCTGATTTTACCCGGGTTTCAGGTACTGTACATGTCGTGTCCCTCTAGAAGGGTGGAATGCTAACCCCGTCGCCAGAATTGGTGAGGGGTTAGTATTCCAATTCGTATGACACCTTACTCGACATGTTTTGATAAAGCCAAACCAAAGATAGCATTTAACTGCGAGGTTCATAATGCACTTAAGAGTATATGGTATGACGATATCTGGAAACAGTAGAAGGAAGTTGTTCCGACCACTGCAGACAGGCTCAGCTCATGCCAGAGCACCATCTCACATGGAACCAAGCACTCTGCCTTCAGGATTGTTAAGGCCTGCCATAGGAGTGACTTATAGGTTACCAGGTGTCCCATTTAAGGTTAGGTATAGGTATACTACACCTTAGTAAGAGGTGATTACACCAACTTACCCCAGCTGAGTGATCAGCCAGTTGTGTCAAATTGTTAGGCCAAGCCTGGGGTGGCATAATACATGCTTCAGCCCCTGGCAGGCCTTGGGTACACCAATGCCCTGGGTACCTAGTGTACACTGGTACAGGGGCTGACAGGGTGATCCACTTCCAATTGGTTATGCACCTAGGGTGCATAGTTTTAATTTAGTAGAGAGAACAGCAGGCTGGGGGTCTGATTGGCAGGCCCACAGCCTCAATATGTCAAAAACCAGTGAAGCAAAAAGCAAAAATGTGGGGTGACCATAGGATAGCAGACCCTACTCTCCTACAGTGAGTGACTAGTCTATGTGAATGTGTGTATCAGTTTGTCAGTTGGTGTGTAAGTGACTGCCTGGGTTGGTGAGTAGATACATGAGTGTCTATATGGGTTATTGATAAGTTATCTTAGTACTTGTATGGGTGCCTGAGTGTCTGTGTGGGTGGGTGAGGGTGTGTGTGACTCCCTGCATGGATGTATGAGTGGGTGAATCCCTGGGTGTATGGGTTCATGATTGTGTCTGTGAGGGACCGTATGGGTGAGTGAGTGTGCATATGGCTGTGTCGGTGAGTGAATGGATGTCTCATTGGTATATGGGTGAGTAAATGCATATGTGAAATGCAGTATATGTGAGTGTTGGAGTATATAAGTGACTGTGAGTGAGTGAGTGATTGTGAGAGTGACTGTATGGGTGAGTGGGTGCTTGTGTCAGCGACTGTATGGAGAGTAAGTATTTGTTAGTATCTGAATGAGTAGTAAGTGTGTGTGTATTTCTGTATGAGTAAGTGGCTGTGTGATTGAGTGTTTGGGTGAGTGGGTGTGTGAGTAGCTCTATAGGTGACTGATGGTCTGTAAGTGGCCGTATCAGTGTTTGAGTGGATATCTCAGAAGCTGTATTGGTGAGTGACTGTCTGTAAGAGTGCCTGTATGGGTGAGTGAGTGGACGTGTATGTAGACCTATAAATCAGTGAGTGGATATGTGCGTACTGGCATTGGTGTGTCAATGGTTTCAAGAATGGTAGTCTAAAATTTGGAGTGGGTGTATGATAGGTTATATTGGGATGTGAGTAGGTGCATCAGAGATTATGTGGATGATGACATCAGTGATGTCATTTGAGATGTCATCAGTGATTCCACTAATCATGTCATGAGTGATGTAATATGAAACGTCATCAACAGTGCATTGCGGGGGTGAAAGTTATAGTTAACTCAGCTAACTATAATGGCTGAATTTCTTTGGTTTTGTACGAGTGAAATGTCAGCCTAACTATAATGTCCCTGAAACCTGTGTTTTTTTTCAGTGAATTTCGAAGGTTTTTTAAAATATAAATTCCTAACTATAATGTCACTGAAACCTCTGTTTTTTCAGTGAATTCTAAGGTTTTTTTAAATGCTAATTTCTACCTATAACGTTCCTGAAACTTGTGTTTTTTTCAGTAAATTTCTACGTTTTTTGAAATGCTAATTTCTAACTATGCCTACATAGGTAAGACGTGCAGAAAGAGGAATAAAGGCACAGAAAGAAGCAAGAGAAGTGCAGAAAGAGGCAAGAGAAGTGCAGAAAGAGGTAGAAAGGTGCAGAAAGAAGCAACAGAGGTGCAGAAAGAGGGCTACTTTGACTGTACTTTTCCACACACTCATACAAAGTAGCCTAATCACTAATCCTTCTCCCACGATGTCTTAACCCTCACTTTTCTCTAGAAGGTTCACTATTCATCAACTACTCAGAATGATAGGTCTACCAAATGTAAAACAGCAATCCTAACCATATCACTGTTGTAAGACTCACCAAGTTTGAGAAGGTATGCATGTGTGTCTGTGCTTTTACCTAGTTACATGTTACAAAAAATAAACCTACAAATACTTGAATTCAAACAGCATACTCTGTAAATTTGTATACAAGAAGGTGTATGTATTTCTTTCTGCTCAGAATACAGGGCACATGGGTATTTAATAGTATATTTGAGGGGCTCTATAATACCTACATATGTAAGACATGTCTGCCTGTGCAACCGAATCACAGAGCAGAACTGAGAAGATTTGACCACCTATAGGAGAAGCTACCAGCTTTTTAAGATACCATCTTCAGAAGCATAACACATGTGAGAATACATGTTCAAGTAGATATATACCTCAGACGAGAAAGCAACAGACCTTTAAACTTGACAGCTTGCACTTCCCATTTAAGTACAGAAAGGGGAGAAAACTACAGACAGAACCAAGAGAGGTGCAGAAAGAACCATGAGAGGTGCAGAAAGAAGCAAGAGGAGTGATGAAAAAGACAAGAGAGCTGCAGAAAAAAACAATTTGCAGAAAAGAGCAAGAGAGGTGCAGAAAGAGGCAAGAGAGGTGCAGAAAGAGGCAAGAGGGGTTCAGAAAGAGGCAAGAGAGGTGCAGAAAGCAGCAAGAGAGGAGCAGAAAGAGACATGCAGAAAGAAGCAACAGAGGTACAGAAAGAGGCAAGAGGGCTGCAGAAAGCAGCAAGAGAGGTGCAGAAAGCAGCAAGAGAGGTGCAGAAAGAGATGTGCAGAAAGAAGAAACAGAGGTGCAGAAAGAGGCAAAAGGGGTGAAGAAAGAGGCAAGAGAAGTGTAGAAAGCAGCAACAGAGGTGCAAAAAGAGGCAAGGACACTGCAGAAACAGGCAAGAGAGGTGCATAAACAAGCAAGAGAGGTGCGGAAAGAGGCAGAAGAAGTACAGAAAGAAGCAACAGAGGTGGAGAAAGAGGCAACAGAACTGGAGAATGAGGCAAGAGAGGTACAGAAAGAAGCAAGACAGGTGCAGAAAGAGGGAAGAGGGGTGCAGAAAGAGGAAAGAGAATGCAGAAAGAGGCAAGAGGGTAGCAGAAAGAGGCAGGAGAAGTACAGAAAGAAGCAATAGAGGTGGAGAAAGAGGCAACAGAACTGCAGAATGAGGCAAGAAAGGTGCAGAAAGAGGGAAGAGGGATGCAGAAAGAGGAAAGAAAATGCAGAAATAAGCAACAGGAGTGCAGAAAGAGGCAAGAGAAGTGCAGAAAGAGGCAGGACAGCTGCAGAAAAAGGGAAGAGGGGTGCAGAAGAAGGCAAGAGAAGTGCAGAAAGAAGCAAGATATGTGCAAAAAGAAGCAGCAGACGTGCAGGAATGAGCAATAAATGTGCAGAAAGAAGCAGCAGATGTGCAGAAAAAGCAACAAAGGTGCAGAAAGAGTCAAGAGAAGGGCAAAAAGGGGCAAGAGAGGTGCAGAAATAGGCAAGAGAGGTGCAATAAAAGGGAAGAGGGGTGCAGAAAGAAGCAAGAGAGGTGCAGAATGAAGTAAAAGAGGTGCATCAAGAAGCAAGAGAGGTGCATAAAGAAGCAAGAGAAGAGCAGAAAGAAGTAACAGAGGTGCAGAAAGAGGGAAGAGAGGCACAGAAAAAGGCAAGAGGGGTACAATAAAAGGGAAGAGGGGTGCAGAAAGAAGTAAGAGGGGTACAGAATGAAGCAAGAGAGGTGCAGAAAGAAGCAAGAGAAGTGCAGAGAGAACCAGAGGTGCTGAAAGAGGCAAGATGGGTTCCGAAAGAGGCAAGAGAAATGCAGAAAAGCAATAGCGGCACAGAAAGAAGCAAGAGAATTGCAGAATGTGGCAATAGAGGTGCAGAAAGAGGCAATACAGGTACAGAAAAACAGAAGAGGGGTACAGAAAGAGGCAAGAGAAGTGCAGAAAGAAGCAACAGAACTGCAGAAGGAGGCCAGAGAGGTGCAGAAAGAAACAAAACAGGTGCAAAAAGAGGGAAGAGGGGTGCAGAAAGGGGAAAGAGAATGCAGAAAGAAGCAACAGAAGTACAGAAAGAGGCAAGAGAAGTGCAGGAAGAGGCAGGACAGGTGCAGAAAAAGGGAAGAGGGGTGCAGAAAAAAGCAAGAGAAGTGCAGGAGAACCAACAGAGGTGCAGAAAGAGGCAAGAGAAGTGGAGGAAAAGGCCAGAAAGAGGCAAGAGAGGTGCAGAAAGAAGCAACAGAACTGCAGAAGGAGGCAAGAGAGGTGCAGAAAGAAGCAAGACGTGCAAAAAGAGGTAAGAGGGGTGCAGAAAGAGGAAAGATAATGCAGAAAGAGGCAGGACAGGTACAGAAAAAGGGAAGAGGGGTGCAGAAAAAGGGAAGAGGGGTGCAGAAAGAGGCAAGAGGAGTGCAGAAATAAGCAAGAGAGGTGCAGAGAGAAGCAAAAGAGGTTCAGAAAGAAGCAAGAGAGGTGCAAAACGAAGCAGCAGAAGTGCAGGAATGAGCAACAAATGTGCAGAAAAGCGAAGAGATGTGCACTAAGAGGCAAGAGAAGTGCAGAAAGAAGCAAGAGAAGTGCAGAAAGAAGCAACAAAGGTGCAGAATGAGGCAAGAGAAGTGCAGAAAGAGGCAAGAGATGTGCAGAAAGAAGCAACAAAAATGCAGAAAGAGGCAAGAGAAGTACAGGAAAAGGCAAGAGAGGTGCAAAAAGAGGCAAGAGAGGCACAGAAAGAAGCAAGAGGGGTATAGAAAGAAGTGAGAGAGGTACAGAAAGAAGCAACAGACAAAGGTACAGAAAGTCAAGAGAAGTGAAGAAAGAGGCAAGAGATGTGCAGAAAGAGGCAAGAGAGGCACAGAAAGAGGCAAGAGGGGTGCAATAAAAGGAAAGAGGGGTGCAGAAAGAAGCAAGAGAGGTACAGAATGAAGCAAGAGAGGTGCATAAAGAAGCAAGAGAAGAGCAGAAAGAAGCAACAGAGGTGCAGGAAGATGAAAGATAACTGCAGAATGAGGCAAGACAGGTGCCAAAAAATAGAAGAGGGGTACAGAAAGAAGCAAGAAAAGTGCAGAAAGAAGCAACAGAGGTGCAGAAAGAGGCAAGAGAAGTGCAGGAAAAGGCAAGAGAAGTGCAGAAAGAGGCACGAGGGGTGCAGAAAGAGGGAAGAGGAGTGTAGAAAAAAGCAAGAGAGGTGCAGAATGACGCAAGAGAGGTACAGAAAGAAGCAAGAGTAGAGCAGAAAGACGCAACAGAGGTGCAGAAAGAGGCAAGAGAACTGTAAAAAGAGGCAAGAGAGGTGCAGAACGAGGCAGGACAGGTGCAGAAAGAGGGGCGCAGAAAGAGGCAAAGGGGGTACAGAAAGAGGCAAATGGGTGTGCAGAGAGAGGCAAGAAAAGTGCAGAGAGAACCAGAGGTGAAGAAAGAGGCAATAGCGGTGCAGAAAGAAGCAAGAGAAGAGCAGAAAGAGGCAAGATAAGCACAGAAAGAAGCAAGAGAAGTGCAGAAATAAGCAAGAGCAGTGCAGAACGGGTCAAGAGAAGTGCAGAAAGAGTCGACAGTTATGGAAAGAGGCAAGAGAAGAGGAGAAAGAGACAACAGAGGTGCAGAAAGAAGAGAGTGAGGTACAGAAACAGTCAAGTGAGGTGCAGAAAGAGGCAATGGAGGTACAGAACGAGGCAATAGAGGTGCAGAAAGAAGAGCATGAGGTGCAGAAAGAGGCAAGTGAGGTGCAGAAAGAGGCAAGTGAGGTGCAGAAAGAGGCAAGAGAGGTACAGAAAGAGGCAAGAGGGGTGCAGAAAGAGGTAAGAGGGGTGCAGAAAGAGGTGACAGAGGTACAGAAAGAGGGAGGGGGTTCAGAAAGAGGCAAGAGGGGTACAGAAAGAAGCAAAGGAGGTACAGAAAGAGGCAGGAGGGTGCAGAAAGAAGCAACAGACATGCAAAAAGAAGCAAGAGAAGTGCAGAAATAGGCAAGAGAGGTGCAGAAAGAGGCAAGAGAGGTGCGGAAAGAAGCAAGA
Source organism: Triturus cristatus (assembly GCF_964204655.1). Taxonomy (NCBI): domain Eukaryota; kingdom Metazoa; phylum Chordata; class Amphibia; order Caudata; family Salamandridae; genus Triturus; species Triturus cristatus. Next base: position 504,430,807 of record NC_140585.1, read on the forward strand.
GGGGTGCAGAAAGAAACCAGAGAAGTACAGAAAAAAGCAACAGAGGTGCAGAAAGAGGCAAGAGGATTGCAGAAAGGGGTCAAGAGAGATACAGAAAGAAGGAACAGGGGTGCAGAAAGAGGCAAGAGGAGTACAGAAAGAAGCATGAGAGGTGCCGAAAGTAGCAAGAGAAGTGCAGAAAGAAGTAACAGAGTTGCAGAAAAAGGCAAGAGAGGAACAGAAAGAGACAAGAGAACTGCAGAAAGAGGAAGAAAGGCGCAGAGAGAAGTAAGAGAAGTGCAGAATGAGGCAAGAGAGGTGCAGAAAGAAATAAGAAAGGGTTTGCGCACTATTAGTATCAATTCACACCCACATTTAGCAATAAGTAACAGGTGACCATTCCAGCTTTGCAAGGGGCCTTCCACCACGCTGCAATACATGTCGCTGCATTTTTGGTAACGTTTGAGCTTTTGTTTTTGTTCAAATCGGCAAATTATGATGGATAATGTGGCAAATGCAGAAAATGTATAACAATGCGAAAATTGTCACACCGAACAGTCGCATAATTCCAGCGGCCCTGCTCATACCTCTAACTAGGTCCAAAAGTTCTCCTCTGTATTTGCTTCGATTGTGTGTCTCATTGAGTTTATAGTTTAGCTTTAATGGAAACTATACACTAAATACCACATACTTTCTATCCAAATAATTTCACTGCATGACATACCACAAAATTCCACTACACACAACGTACATCCACTCCACTCCAAAAAAAATTAGTAAAAATCGTTTACGTTTACAATGCTATAACTCTCGCAAATGCGAAACCTACTGCATTGCAAATGCTTGTTTAACTAGTAGTCGCGTTTGCATAGTGTTGGAGAAAGGGGGCTGGGTCTCCAGCCAGCGCTCAGGAATTTGGATGTGTAGGACTTACAGGAGGTACAAGGAGGGCTTCTTGGCCCCCAAAGTCCCTCAGGAGTAAACTGGACTTCATCCCCCAACCAGTAGTGTGCCAGGTGGCATGTTTGCAGAGTAGTGGAGAAAGGGGTACATGGCCTCCTTAGACCTATTAGCAGTTCCACTGTGTGGGACTTACTGGAGGTAACAGGAGTGGTAGGTGGCCCCCAAGAACATCCTTGTGGGCCAACTACCCCTCCTATTGCCTCCGGTAAGTCCCAGAAAGCAGGATTACTGAGTTCTGATAGCAGGCCACGTCCCCTTCGTCCACCACTCTGCAAATGCTCTTCCTGGCACACTCTTGGTTGGGGGATGAAGTCCCTTTTGCTGCTGGGGGTCCTTAGGGGCCAACTAGCCCTCTTGTTACCTCCAGTAAGCCCCACACATCTTGTTTGCTGAGAGGTGCCCAGAGGCCATCCCCCTTTCTACACCACTCTGCAAACACACCTCCTGGCGCACTTCTGCTTGGGGGATTAAGTCCACTTTAGTCCCGAGGTCCTCAGGACACATGGGGACCTCATCGCACGACTAGCAGTACACCATGAGGCACGTTTGCAGAGTGGTGTAGAAAGGGGAGTAGCCTTCTACCACCTCTCAGCAATCCCACTGTGTGGGGCTTACTTGAGATACCTGGTGGACCTAAGGATCCTCACCAGTGAAGGGGACTTCATCCCCCAACCCAGAGCGTGCCAGGAAGCAGAGTTGTGCTGGGAGGGGGCGGGGCCTCCTGTGAGTTGCCGATTTCTTTTGTTTATTTTTATTTTAGGAACGGGGGCACTGTGGCCCCCCCTTCCCTTGACCCTTGTTGGCCCCGGGGCCTGAGCCATTTAAAAATAAAAATATAATTACAAAGAAAAGGGAGGGGGTGTGCAGCCCCCCTCCCAAGGCCGATTACGGCCTGGGTACCGCATCACCTGGGGCTAGGCCTTTGCTTATTTTTAAAAAACGTATTTTATGGCAGGGGGACCGCGTGGCCCCCCCTTCCCTGGACCAGTTTTGGCCCCGGGGACCCCATCCCCCTGAGCCTGCCCTTTATTTATTTTTAACATGTTGGAGGGGAGCCTCGCGGCCCTCCCCTCCTGAGGCCTCCACAGCCCCAGGGACCCCATCCCCAGGGTATGGCCAATATGTTTTTTTTTTAATGGGTAGGGGGACCCCATCCACCTGGGCTTAGCTTCATGTTGGGGACCGCAGGGGGAGCCCCAATGCCCCCACGGTCCCGGCTTGCTCCTCATCACCTGCCGGAGACGGCATTGCTTTTGGGCAAAAGGAGCTTTGCCCAAAAGCAATTCTGCTTTGCTTCATGGAAGCAAGAGCAGTTTTCTTGCTCTCGCTTCCATGAAGCGAAGCAGAGTTTGTTATGGTATGGTGGGAGCAGTGCTCCCGCCATGCCATAGTAAACTGCAATGTCCCGGGGGTGGGCACCCCGGGACATTGCTGGAGCCGGCCCTGGGTGGTGGCGGTCCCCAGGGCCACGGAAGGGGGCCACACGGCCCCCCTCCCATCAGATTTAAAGCTCCGGGGAGGTGGTGGTCCCCAGAACCGGGGGTCAGCAACGGACCCCTGCATTCAAATTATTAGCATCCCAGGAAGGTGGTGTTCCCTGGGGCAGTGTGGGGGGGGCTCGAGCCTCCCCACACTTCATATAATAAATTAAAGCCCCGGGGAGGTGGGCCTGTGAGGTCCCCCACCCATAACTAATTAAAGCCCCTGGGAGGTGGTGGTCCCCAGGGCCGGGGGTCAGCAACAGACCCCCGCATTCAAATAATTAGTGCCCCAGGGAGGTGGTGTTCCCTGGGGCAGTGTGGGGGGGCTCGAGCCTTACCACACTTCATGTAATAAATTAAAGCCCCAGGGAGGTAGGCCTGTGAGCCCCCCCACCCATAACTAATTAAAGCCCCGGGGAGGTGGCAGTCCCTGGGGCAGCGTGGGGGGGCGCTTTTGTATTATATATATATATATATATATATATATATCCAGAACAACGCATCCAAATGCTATTCTTGCATTCGCGAACAGATGCAACGGACTCCGGTGTCTTGCTGGTGCTCAAATTTTAAGTTTTATTAACAACTCTCGTGCTGCCCATGACGCGTATCGGCCACGTCCTGTGGCCTTGATCATATGATCACGCTGCGTATTTGAAAACCATTTAAAGTAAACACCTCACCCCACATGATTGCTGACATCATACATCATGAAAATAGAGGACATACTTCACCTGAAAGATACCTGGGTAACCAAATTTGCCATACATCAATTGAATTGAAACAACGTATATAGTATACATAGCTTGCTGATTGCGTATACCTCAATTGCGTTCAACATACCTTATAGTCAGATACATCTATGAATAATGCACATTAATAATATAGAGAAAGTGCAAATATGTCATTATAAAGTACTAAATAGTGTTTTACTGCACGGGACCCACAGTAAAAACCATAATTGTATAAAACAGAAATTTTGTAACCACAAGATACAGCAGGCATGCCGCCCTTCTTGTGTTAAGGGTCGTGCTATGCTGGTCTCCCTCTTATTAGCCTGCTTATCCACATATAATATGTAAGCCACCAAGGGGCAAATCATTCACTAATGAATTTCATAATATTCACAGCAGTAACGGAAGGACATTATGATCCTATGTATGTATAACTTCTATGACAAGCATACATCCTGCGGATTTTTATAGATAACACTCATCATGGTATCTAGCGTAATGACATGATCAATCTTACCGTGCAAATACGCAAATATTACAGTACAATGATATGTCAATGTGCAAACACACTAAATTAACATTCTATACTGTGCAAAATACGCATGATCATTCTTGCCGTGCAAATCCGCAAATATAACAGTACTATGATATTACAATGCACAAATACGCTAAATTGAAATTATATACTGTGCAGAATACACTAATCTGCCTAATACAGTACTTAATATATATATTTCCTACTGGCAGTCACCAGTAGGTAGGTATAGTCAGGACCAAAGCATTTTTTGTTTTGCCAATAACTTTGGCGCCGCTTGATGAAGCTTCACAAAATTATCACGAAACGCCCCTTTTTAGGTCTCGGCCTGATGTCAGCAGTGCATGCGCTGCTCTCGTCATACGAGACTTCTTGGAATCAATATGATTCCAGAATCCTCGTCCCAGCTCCGCCTTCAGCTTTCATTTGTGCGCGTCGTTTGGCGTCACAAATTATGCCAAAGGCAGTGCAATGATTGGACTGAAGGCATGCCAATCATTCCTTGTTGCCACCCTGTCTCCTTTTAGGCACACCCACCGGGATTGGATCGTTTATGGGTGGATTTACACTCTTTCCTTTAAAGGACTCGAAGCACTATTTTTTTCTCATCTGCAGCGCCGTCCACACGCTTGTAATGGCCGCTGACAGCCTCTCTTGCTTCAGCCCCCCACCCTCGCAAAATGTGGAATTCTGCTGCATCATCAACGCACCTTATCTCTCTGGTGTTTAGCTTTTTAAAGCAATCTATTCATGCATTCATTTGCGCATTATGATGAGCTGACGAGTATATTTCGTGTGAGGCGGGGTTGGACTACAGAGGTATGTTTGAAGGGTCTTAGTTAAGGATACAGTGTATATTTGTAGTACATGTTCTGGTTTGCGGACATGAACCCAGTGGTCTTCGGGGTAGTTAGCCAGGCCTTGGAAGAAACGTGGGCTCTCGTCACACAGGGAGTGCAGCGTCATCTTAGATCTTGCACGGCAAGGACGCAATGAGCCCCAGTGGGACACTCACCGCTTAGAGGTGATGCAGACACACCACAGAATGAACACAAGTGCCTTTTGTGCACCCCGCATGTGCGTCTGTTGAGACTCCGCGCTTTTGCCCTGGTGCTGTGCACACGGAAGCAGGGCCGCGGGAAGCAGGGCTACGGGAACAGAGGCGCCTGGAGGGTACTCGGCCTTTGTGTACATTATCGTGACCCCCTGTCGGGCAGCAGCTCAGTGCTGTATTTAACGATTGGAGGAGATGAGACTCCCTGATGTACAAACACTCGCTGTGTATCAAGAGGCAGAGAACCAGGTCAGCAGAGCTGCTGTAGAGCCGGAGAAACCAGGTCAGCAGACCTGCTTTAGAGGGAGAGAACCAGGTCAGCAGAGCTGCTCTAGAGCCTAAGAACCAGGTCAGCAGAGCTGCTCTAGACCCAGAGAACCAGGTCAGCAGAGCTGCTGTAGAGCCAGAGAAACCAGTTCAGCAGAGCTGCTTTAGAGGGAGAGAACCAGGTCAGCAGAGCTGCTTTAGAGCCAGATAACCAGGTCAGCAGAGCTGCTCTAGAGCCCAAGAACCAGGTCAGCGGAGCTGCTCGAGAGGCAAAGAACCAGGTCAGCAGAGCTGCTGTAGAGTCAGAGAAACCAGGTCAGCAGAGCTGCTTTAGAGGGAGAGAACCAGGTCAGCAGAGCTGCTTTAGAGCTATAGAGCCAGGTCAGCAGAGCTGCTTTAGAGCCAGAGAACTAGGTCAGCAGAGCTGCTCTAGAGCCTAAGTACCAGCTCAGCAGAGCTGCTCTAGATCCAGAGAACCAGGTCAGCAGAGCTGCTGTAGAGCCAGAGAACTAGGTCAGCAGAGCTGCTTTAGAGGGAGAGAACCAGGTCAGGAAAGCTGCTTTAGAGCCAGAGAACTAGGTCAACAGAGCTGCTTTTGAGCCAGAGAACCAGATTAGCAGAGCTGCTCTAGAGCCTGAGAACCAGGTCAGCAGAGCTGCTCTAGAGGCAGAGAACCAGGTTAGCAGAGCTGCTTTAGAGCCAGAGAACCAGGGCAGCAGACCTGCTCTAGAACCAGAGAACCAGGTCAGCAGCGCTGATTTAGAGCCATAGAACCAGTTCAGCAGAGCTGCTTTACAGTCAGAGAACCAGGTCAGCAGAGCTGCTTTAGAACCATAGAACAGGTCAGCAGAGCTGCTTTAGAGCCAGAGAACCAGGTCAGCAGAGCTGTTGTAGAGCCAGAGAACCAGGTCAGCACAGCTGCTCTACAGCCTAAGAACCAGGTCAGCAGAGCTGCTCTAGAGGCAGAGAACCAGGTCAGTAGAGCTGCTCTAGAGCCTAAGAACCAGGTCAGCAGAGCTGCTCTAGAGCGAGAGAACCAGGTCAGCAGAGCTGCTTTAGAGCCATAGAACCAGGCCAGCAGAGCTGCTTTAGAGCAAGAGAACCAGGTCAGCAGAGCCTTGTAGAGCCAGAGAACCAGGTCAGCAGAGCTGCTCTACAGCCTAAGAACTCTAGAGCCAGAGAACCAGGTCAGCAGAGTTGCTTTAGAGGGAGAGAACCAGGACAGCAGAGCTAGTTTAGAGCCAGAGAACCAGGTCAGCAGAGCTGCTCTACAGGCAGAGAACCAGGAGAGCAGAGCTGCTGTCGAGCCAGAGAAACCAGGTCAGCAGAGCTGCTTTTGAGGGAGAGAACCAGGTCAGCAGAGCTGCTTTAGAGCCATAGAACCAGGTCAGCAGGGCTGCTCTAGAGGCAGAGAACCAGGTCAGCAGAGCTGCTCTAGAGGCAGAGAACCAGGTTAGCAGAGCTGCTTTAGAGCCAGAGAACCAGGGCAGCAGACCTGCTCTAGAACCAGAGAACCAGGTCAGCAGCGCTGATTTAGAGCCATAGAACCAGTTCAGCAGAGCTGCTTTACAGTCAGAGAACCAGGTCAGCAGAGCTGCTTTAGAACCATAGAACAGGTCAGCAGAGCTGCTTTAGAGCCAGAGAACCAGGTCAGCAGAGCTGTTGTAGAGCCAGAGAACCAGGTAAGCACAGCTGCTCTACAGCCTAAGAACCAGGTCAGCAGAGCTGCTCTAGAGGCAGAGAACCAGGTCAGTAGAGCTGCTCTAGAGCCTAAGAACCAGGTCAGCAGAGCTGCTCTAGAGCGAGAGAACCAGGTCAGCAGAGCTGCTTTAGAGCCATAGAACCAGGCCAGCAGAGCTGCTTTAGAGCAAGAGAACCAGGTCAGCAGAGCCGTTGTAGAGCCAGAGAACCAGGTCAGCAGAGCTGCTCTACAGCCTAAGAACTCTAGAGCCAGAGAACCAGGTCAGCAGAGTTGCTTTAGAGGGAGAGAACCAGGACAGCAGAGCTAGTTTAGAGCCAGAGAACCAGGTCAGCAGAGCTGCTCTACAGGCAGAGAACCAGGAGAGCAGAGCTGCTGTCGAGCCAGAGAAACCAGGTCAGCAGAGCTGCTTTTGAGGGAGAGAACCAGGTCAGCAGAGCTGCTTTAGAGCCATAGAACCAGGTCAGCAGGGCTGCTCTAGAGGCAGAGAACCAGGTTAGCAGAGCTGCTTTAGAGCCAGAGAACCAGGGCAGCAGAGCTGCTCTAGAACCAGAGAACCAGGTCAGCAGAGCTGATTTAGAGCCATAGAACCAGTTCAGCAGAGCTGCTTTACAGTCAGAGAACCAGGTCAGCAGTGCTGCTTTAGAACCATAGAACAGTTCAGCAGAGCTGCTTTAGAGCCAGAGAACCAGGCCAGCAGAGCCGTTGTAGAGGCAGAGAACCAGGTCAGCACAGCTGCTCTACAGCCTAAGAACCAGGTCAGCAGAGCTGCTGTAGAGACAGAGAACCAGGTCAGTAGAGCTGCTCTAGAGCCTAAGAACCAGGTCAGCAGAGCTGCTCTAGAGCGAGAGAACCAGGTCAGCAGAGCTGCTTTAGAGCCATAGAACCAGGCCAGCAGAGCTGCTTTAGAGCCAGAGAACCAGGTCAGTAGGGCCGTTGTAGAGCCAGAGAACCAGGTCAGCAGAGCTGCTCTACAGCCTAAGAACTCTAGAGCCAGAGAACCAGGTCAGCAGAGCTGCTTTAGAGGGAGAGAACCAGGACAGCAGAGCTAATTTAGAGCCAGAGAACCAGGTCAGCAGAGCTGCTCTAGAGCCTAAGAAGCAGGTCAGCAGAGCTGCTCTACAGGCAGAGAACCAGGAGAGCAGAGCTGCTGTCAAGCCAGAGAAACCAGGTCAGCAGAGCTGCTTTAGAGGGAGAGAACCAGGTCAGCAGAGCTGCTTTAGAGCCAGAGAACCAGGTCAGCAGAGCTGCTCTACAGCCAGAGAACCAGGTCAGCAGAGCTGCTTTAGGGCCATAGAACCAGGTCAGCAGAGCTGCTTTAGAGCCAGAGAACCAGGTCAGCAGAGCTGCTTTAGAGCCAGGTCAGCAGAGCTGCTCCAGAGCCAGAGAGCCAGGTCAGCAGAACTGCTTTAGAGCCATAGAACTGGGTCAGCAGAGCTGCTTTAGAGCCAGAGAACCAGGTCAGCAGAGCCGTTGTAGAGCCAGAGAACAGATCAGCAGAGCTGCTCTAGAGCCTAAGAACTAGGTCAGCAGAGCTGCTCTAGAGCCAGAGAACCAGGTCAGCAGAGCTGCTCTAGAGCCTAAGAAGCAGGTCAGCAGAGCTGCTCTACAGGCAGAGAACCAGGAGAGCAGAGCTGCTGTCAAGCCAGAGAAACCAGGTCAGCAGAGCTGCTTTAGAGGGAGAGAACCAGGTCAGCAGAGCTGCTTTAGAGCCAGAGAACCAGGTCAGCAGAGCTGCTCTACAGCCAGAGAACCAGGTCAGCAGAGCTGCTTTAGGGCCATAGAACCAGGTCAGCAGAGCTGCTTTAGAGCCAGAGAACCAGGTCAGCAGAGCTGCTTTAGAGCCAGGTCAGCAGAGCTGCTCCAGAGCCAGAGAACCAGGTCAGCAGAACTGCTTTAGAGCCATAGAACTGGGTCAGCAGAGCTGCTTTAGAGCCAGAGAACCAGGTCAGCAGAGCCGTTGTAGAGCCAGAGAACCAGATCAGCAGAGCTGCTCTAGAGCCTAAGAACTAGGTCAGCAGAGCTGCTCTAGAGCCAGAGAACCAGGTCAGCAGAGCTGCTGTAGAGCCAGAGAAACCAGTTCAGCAGAGCTGCTTTAGAGGGAGAGAACCAGGTCAGCAGAGCTGCTTTAGAGCCAGAGAACCAGGTCAGCAGAGCTGCTCTAGAGCCCAAGAACCAGGTCAGTGGAGCTGCTTTAGAGCAAGAGAACCAGGTCAGCAGAGCCGTTGTAGAGCCAGAGAACCAGGTCAGCAGAGCTGCTCTACAGCCTAAGAACTCTAGAGCCAGAGAACCAGGTCAGCAGAGTTGCTTTAGAGGGAGAGAACCAGGACAGCAGAGCTAGTTTAGAGCCAGAGAACCAGGTCAGCAGAGCTGCTCTACAGGCAGAGAACCAGGAGAGCAGAGCTGCTGTCGAGCCAGAGAAACCAGGTCAGCAGAGCTGCTTTTGAGGGAGAGAACCAGGTCAGCAGAGCTGCTTTAGAGCCATAGAACCAGGTCAGCAGAGCTGCTCTAGAGGCAGAGAACCAGGTTAGCAGAGCTGCTTTAGAGCCAGAGAACCAGGGCAGCAGAGCTGCTCTAGAACCAGAGAACCAGGTCAGCAGAGCTGATTTAGAGCCATAGAACCAGTTCAGCAGAGCTGCTTTACAGTCAGAGAACCAGGTCAGCAGAGCTGCTTTAGAACCATAGAACAGTTCAGCAGAGCTGCTTTAGAGCCAGAGAACCAGGTCAGCAGAGCCGTTGTAGAGGCAGAGAACCAGGTCAGCACAGCTGCTCTACAGCCTAAGAACCAGGTCAGCAGAGCTGCTGTAGAGGCAGAGAACCAGGTCAGTAGAGCTGCTCTAGAGCCTAAGAACCAGGTCAGCAGAGCTGCTCTAGAGTGAGAGAACCAGGTCAGCAGAGCTGCTTTAGAGCCATAGAACCAGGCCAGCAGAGCTGCATTAGAGCCAGAGAACCAGGTCAGTAGAGCCGTTGTAGAGCCAGAGAACCAGGTCAGCAGAGCTGCTCTACAGCCTAAGAACTCTAGAGCCAGAGAACCAGGTCAGCAGAGCTGCTTTAGAGGGAGAGAACCAGGACAGCAGAGCTAATTTAGAGCCAGAGAACCAGGTCAGCAGAGCTGCTCTAGAGCCTAAGAAGCAGGTCAGCAGAGCTGCTCTACAGGCAGAGAACCAGGAGAGCAGAGCTGCTGTCAAGCCAGAGAAACCAGGTCAGCAGAGCTGCTTTAGAGGGAGAGAACCAGGTCAGCAGAACTGCTTTAGAGCCAGAGAACCAGGTCAGCAGAGCTGCTCTACAGCCAGAGAACCAGGTCAGCAGAGCTGCTTTAGGGCCATAGAACCAGGTCAGCAGAGCTGCTTTAGAGCCAGAGAACCAGGTCAGCAGAGCTGCTTTAGAGCCAGGTCAGCAGAGCTGCTCCAGAGCCAGAGAACCAGGTCAGCAGAACTGCTTTAGAGCCATAGAACTGGGTCAGCAGAGCTGCTTTAGAGCCAGAGAACCAGGTCAGCAGAGCCGTTGTAGAGCCAGAGAACCAGATCAGCAGAGCTGCTCTAGAGCCTAAGAACTAGGTCAGCAGAGCTGCTCTAGAGCCAGAGAACCAGGTCAGCAGAGCTGCTCTAGCTGACACTGACTGACTGAATGACACTGACTGACTGACAATGACACTGACTGACTGACACTGACTGACTGCAACTGATTGACTGACACTGATTGATTGTCACTGACTGACACTACCTGATTGACACTGACTGACACCGATTAACATTAGGTCTCACCTTTCATTAAGTTAAAGCCATTTGCTTTTCTATATAATACCACTAGCAAAGCAAATGTCTTTAACTTAATCAAAGGCAAAACCTATTGCATTTTCAATGCTTGTTTTATTCAGCTGCTGTGTAGAAAGTTTTGGGGTGATACGTCATGCGGGAGCCGAGAAAAAAAGGGAGGTCCCAAAATAAGTTTTCCCCATGTTATGTCTATGGGGATTTTTTTTTATTTTATGAACACGCCTACAGCCCAAACAGCTGAATAGAATTACATCAAATTTAGCAGAAAGCTAGAAGTTGGTCCAGAAAGCGTGCTTTTTAGGTCTTGCGTCTAGCGTTCCAGTGCGCAGCACTGCTAGCGCAGCGAGAGACCTCTTGTAGGGGGTTTAGAAACGGACCTAGGAATTGCACACTCGTGCGTGTGCTTTTCCTTTTGGCCCAGGCTATTGGCCTTTGCGTGCGTCTTTTAAGACAGCACGCAATTGGCCAAAGGCGGGCGCATTGCTCCGCCCACGGCCTATTGGTGTCGGTTACCCGCACCGCCGCCATGTGGTTTCAATTATCGTGCACTGTTGCGTGCGCGATAATTGAAAACACATGTCTCGGTGTGGCAACCTCGCACACACACTAGCAGCTCCCTCATCTCCTTTCGTTCCCGTGTCCACCACTCCTCCCCTTTCTAGTCATTGCTTGTTTTTCAAGTGCAGCCTCATACAGTGTAAAAAGTTGTCAACTCCCCTTATGCGCTGTAGCTAGGCAGGCATGGCAGCTACAACCTTTATTTATTGTGGCTTGCACGCTCGTAATGGCCGCTCGGGCAGCCTCTCCTCACTTCAGCCCCCCTCCTCGGAGCACACGTCCGCTCGGGGAGCCTCTCCTTGCTTTTTCCTCGCGCAACGGCGACAGCTTGTGCTAGAATGGCTCTCTCTACCTGGCCCTTACACCAGATTGTTCCGCTCGGATTCATTCCTCGGTGTTACTCGTAAGAAAGTGTTAATCTAAGTGTACACATTTGGCAGAAGAACGCCACTCATAAATACACCGAAAGCGTTAAAATGTCACACATATGCTACCTGAGAAGTTGCAAGTTATGAAGGCGCGCGCACACACGCAGTAAAGGGGGACAACTGCGATCGCCTCCAGTGAGGGAGCCTTATAATGCAGCAGCTGCTGCCCCGGATACCCGCCCATTAAAATAACAACTCACCAGGACCAAAGTCTAGCTACACGTTTCAGTTAAAGGGAAGAAGAGTCTTACGGAGTCTGGCAGAAGTGCAACCAAAGGAGGAAAGCTCATGAAAACTGAAAGCGCTACATTCAAACACTGAGCAGCAGTGACAGACACTAGAGCCAGGGTTCAAGCAAGACAGTCTGCACTTCTACTACCGGGCTGGCAGACCGGCAGAACAGAGGGGAAACAAGACGCCCACAGAAGGAAAGGCGGGGGCGGGGGCTAAAGGGTGTGGAGGAGAAAGGTAAAAGCAAGAGTGGGGCATACTACCTAATAACTACATCGTTGAGTAGACACAACACACAGAATACACAATGGCACGCTATCCAGGGCACAAACGCTTTAGGGAGACTAAGCTTTCACGCTGTTGTGTACTGTGCGCTGGTAAAAGCAGCAGAATCACCACAAAGGCCAAGAGCCTCTTCACTACAGGTGTTCACTGCCACCTACTGGTGTCACTAATGCTCGGTTTAAGGAAGGTCAAGGGGGAGGGGCTTAAAGAAAAGCACTAAGTGTATGGTTTTACGTAACTAGTAATGCTTAAACCAGAAAGCATAATGCTGTAGGCAGAGCGAGCCTACTCCAAGCGCTTTAGCTGGCGTGCCCATCTGCTGTTAACGCATCCCCACTCCCTCCCACCAGCGTGCAGTCACGAGTCTGGCCATGCCCGTCCATTGCTTTACCATTTCTGGAGTCATCTGCGCAGATTCTGAGGGTAGCTCGCGCTCCTTGCCAAAGATACACAGACCTTTCTTTTTATACCTCTTTTCCCCTATTAGTTTTGCTCCTTGTTTTCTAACCCACCCACACACACACACATCAACCCTTGAGTCTGAATGCTGACAACCTTTCACCCGCTTAGCTGAGCTATCCATCCAGCCCATACATAACACCCTGCTTCTGGGGTGCTGCCTCCTCAAACTGCACCCAGCCATCCCGGTATACACTCCATAACGCATGGATAAAAAACAAAGTCATTTACAACGCCATTTACAACGCCAATAGCTCAAACTTAAGCAAATGCGAGACCTATTACATTTCCAATGCTTTTTGTGGTTTGGTGTAAATCCGTTAAGTAGTTTCAGAGATTTTTATTTATTTAATTTAATTATAGTGTTTTATAGAGTGCGAACTTGACCCGTGAGGGTATCAGAGCGCTTTACAAGGTTTACAGAAGTGAACAACCAAGAGGCTTAGAAATACAGAAATATGCAAAACGGTTGGCGAGGGGCAGGGGTGCTAGACCCGTAGGGGAAAAAGAGGGACACAAGTGTATGGTTACAATTACAGTTAGAATCTGTAACTGAGTGAAAGGCGATAGTCTTAGATTAGGCAGGCACATTGTGGTGGTTGAAGGCAGAACTTAGACAAGGCATTTACCCATGAGGAACTTTTTGGCCTCATTTTTGAAGCGTGCTAGAGAAGGGATTCTTCTGATGGCGGGTGGAAAAGAGTTCCAAATTCTTGGAGCAGCTCCAGAGAATGCCCGATTGTAGGTTATTTTTTTCCAAAAACGGGCAGGTTGGAGCAAGAGGTCTCTGGTGCACCGGGAGTTTCTGCTTCCTCCAGATACCACTATTTTCTGTGCCAGATAGGGGAGTTTGTGTATAGAGCCCTGTGAGTAATGCATGCCAGTTTCAGCTGTATTCTGGCCTCGAGGGGGAGCCAGTTCAGAGCTTTCAGATGTGGAGAGATGTGGTCAAATTTCCTAGTGCCCGTAAGTAGTCTGGCGGCCGCGTTGAGGCAGGCTTTTAAAGGTGCCAAGGAGATCTTGGGTAATCCCGAGAGGGTGGAACAGCCATATTCCAGCCTAGAGATGACTAGTGCTTGAACTGCCATTTTTAAGTCAGGAGCATCGATGAAGGGTTGCAGCTTCCTTAGGTAGCTCCGGTGGAACCAGGCTGCTTTAGCCACCGAGTTAAAGTGGTCCCGCATGTTCAGGTTGCTGTCGAGGATTATACCCAGAGATTTAGCAGATCCACGATGGTCGGAGGGCAGTTTAAGGCTGTGATGGCCTTGACCTACATCTGAATCTCCGGGTTGGATTTTGTAGGGGAGATTAGGAGAAATTTAGTTTTCTTTGTGTTGAGTTTAAGTTGGTTAGAGGCGAGCCATTGGACGGTCAGTTTCAGGGCCTCGTTCAGGGAGAGGATCTCCTTGAGCGATGAAATATTAATGTATATTTGGGTGTCGTCCGCGTACATGTGGTAGGAGATGTTAGCTGTACAAAGTACTTCGGTGAGTGGCTCTAAGTAAAGTTTGAAGAGGGTGGGGGACAGGGTTGAACCTTGAGGGACTCTAACCATGACCGGGGTGGGAGCTGATAGGTTGCCGTTAATTAGGAATCTCTGTGATTGGTTGTGGAGGAAGGACCTAAACCATTCTAAGACAGAGCCATCCAAACCCATCCTGAGTTTGAGGCGTTCGAGTAGTTTTTCATGGTTGACCGTGTCGAAGGCCGAGGATAGATGTAGGAGGATTAGAAGGCAGGTTTTCCCTTGGTCTATGGCTTGGAGGGCATCGTCCACGATGTGGAACATAGTAGTTACAGTGCTGTGCCCCGGTCTGAAACCAGATTGGAAGTCATCAAGTAGGTGGAAGTTGTTGATGTGTTGACTTAGTTGCTGTTGTACACACTTCTCTAACACTTTGGCTAACAGAGGGATATTGGAGATAGGTCTGAAGTTGTCAGGGGAGGTTGGATCCCGTGATGTTTTTTTTTAAATAGGGCGGACTTGGCCAGCTTTCAGGGAGTCCGGAATAGATCCCTGCTGGAGAGAGGCGTTGATTATTGCAGTCCAGCTAGGAACAATGGATTGGGAGGCAGCAGCGAGGCAGTTGGATGGTAGCGGATCATTAAAGGGGTTATTTGTGTTTAATGTAGAGAGGATTTTAGAGACGGAGTCTTCGTCATAGTATTTGAAGTCGGTCCAGTGTGCTTGGCTTTTAGGTGAGACCAGTGGGGGTAGCGCGGAAAGGGGGGGCAGGTCAGGAGGGGGTTGAGAATATGTGGCGGTACTGAGTTCATTTCCTAATGCCGTGACTTTATCAGCGAAAAAAGAGGAGAATTCCTCAGATGATAATAGAGACTCAGGAGACTCTTTCGGTGTTTTAGCGAGTTTATTTGATTGGTGTTTGACCAGTTCAAAGAGCTTGCAGGGTCTATTCTTGGCATTCCCCAGTTCCGATCTGAAGTATTCTTTTTTAGAATTAAGGATGTTCTTGTTATAGGAGTTTCTCGCCTGGCGGAGAAGTTTTAGATGCGCAGCAAAGGGGTGCTGTCTCCAAATTCTTTCAGATTGCCGGAGGGATCTTCTCTCCATGTTGAGGGATCCGGTGAACCAGGGGTTTCTGTCTTTATTCGTGTTCTTTTTAGTATAAGTGGGGCAAGGTCATCCAGAATGTTCGAGATAGTCGGTGAGCAATGTTCATTGAGGTCACTGACCGTGGTTATATGCGGGGGGAGGTCAGATTTGCAGCGAGCCTCCAGTTTCATATGGTCAAGGTTCTTGGTGTCTCTGATCCAGTGTTTGGGAATCACCGGTTGCGGTGCCTTTGTCTTGTAGGTCCTGGGTAAAAGGAAGGCAATGGCGTGGTAGACGGACCAGTCACATGGGTCTATGGAGATAAGTTTGACTGAGGATTCCTTAGAGATGATCCAGTCAAGGGTGGCCCCTTTTGAGTGAGTTGGCAGAGAGCAGGCTTGAGTCAGAGCTTGATCGGTTAAGAGGTCTTTGATGGCGTTGACGTGGGGATCCTTAGGGTCGTTCCAGCGCAGGTTGAAATCACCAAGGAAAATCTCTTTGGTATTGGAGGAAATCTTAGTTGTGATGATTTCTAAGAGGTGATCGTGAAAGAGTCGTTCAGACCTGGGGGGTGGTAAAAGTGTGCAAATTGCACAGATGTAATGAATGATTGCAAATGGAGAGGGCGAGGTATTCACAGGAGTCTGTGGTGTCCGCCGTGAGTTCCGTGACAAGGAGGCTAGATCGGTAGATGCAGGCGATGCCTCCTCCTTTCCTGCTGGATTGTCTCTCCAGTCTAGCAATATTGTAGTTGGGAGGGACTAATAGGTCCAGGCAGGGGGAAGAGTATTAATTGAGCCATGATTCAGTTCGTATAGCTAGGTCTAAATTTTTGTTCAAGATGAGGTCAGCAATATCAGCGGCTTGCTTAACTGCCAATCGGCAATTGATTAAGAGACCAAAGGGGGGGGTCTGGGGGATTGTCAGGGGTCTGGGCGGACAGGAAAACAGGCACAAGGTTGTTTTTAACCACACTTCTGTTACGGTGGGTAGCTGGCCTGTTGGAGTTGATGGTGACCGCGCTGATGGTATGTTCGGGACTCACAACTAGTGGACAAGGGATGACTTGGACAGAGTTGTGGTCTTGGAGGATGGTTAGGATTTCGTTTCCCGGGGGGTCTAGTGGAATTGAGGTGGCAGTGGTAGAGTTGTAAGAGAGGGCAAGAGCTCGGGATTCGTCCTCTGAAAGGTGGCAAGGTTGCTTGCGCTGGCGAAGATGTCTCAAGGATAGCGGTAGTGGCTGCTTGGTAGGCTCCGTGACCTGTGGGGGGGGGGTGGATATCAGCAGTGGCTTGAGGTTTAGCACGAGAGAGTTCGGCAAGGTGAAGGAGGTTCATAAGGTCCAGAATGGAGTTATGGATGCTCTGGGTTAGTTTGGCCACTCTGGAGTGCAGAGTTAAGAGATCCATATAAGGGGGAGGTGATGCGGGCAGGGGTGCAGAGGTTCAGGAGCAGTATAAGTGGCCTGTATAGATGGAAGGGGAGAAAGGTTGGCTTGAGCCGAATCAAGGGTCTTTGGAGGTGTGCCAAGCTCGCGGTTTGGGTGGATGGCTGACGGGGAGGTGATCAGAGGTGTAGGGGCGACTCTGGTGGAGGTGCCGGGGGACGTGCCATAAAGGTTAGGGTGATCAGTGTTGGGAACACTTGGGGGGCTAGCTCAAGCTGAATCAGGGGTCTTTGGGAAAGTACCTGTCGGTGGGGGCGCTAGGTGGGAGGAGATCAAAGGTGTAGGGGAGATTCTGTAGCCAGGGTCAGGAGACATGCTGGGGAGGATAGGATGAACTGCGATGGAAGCCCTTGGGGGGGGTATGTGGGTGGCCAGGCCCATTAGGCTGGCAGGATGGTGGGTCATTGGTGCAGGTGTAAGTTACCCTATCGGTGTTGTGCACATGGTTTCTGAGGAGGGTGAAAAGGTCTGCGAATTTATTGAGGTTATTGGATGAGGCTTGGATCAGAACGATGCAGTTTTTGTAGAGGGTGATGGTGAGGTCCGCTCGCAGGGTTGAGGAGGGCGCAATTGTGAGCTTGGTGCCATATGGAATGTTCCTGGTTGAGCGAACGTTATGAAGGTGCGCGAAGCTTTGCGCCAGGCGGCGGTACTTCTGGAATAGAATATAAGGTCATTAATGACTATGTCAGTGTCAGCGCTGAAGCGCAGGTCGGATATCAGCGTCTCTGGGTGGCTTTTTAGGGTGGCGTGCTTGAATGATTTGGCAGCAGTTTTGGAGAGGTTGGGGGGTAGACCAGAGTATAAGAGCTTTCACCAGTCCCAGTCAGGCCAGGACGTGACATGATGGTTTGGGTAGGGCACTATGTGATTAAAAGGGGCAAATAGGCAGCGGAGAGGATGGGTCTCCCGGTACCCAGGCGTGATGGAACTAAAGTGACTGAGCCTGGACTCTCAGGAGTGTTACTCATCAATCACCACGGCGGGGCGGCATATCGGGCGCGCTTCAGCGTTTCAAATGAGCAAGAAGTGTAGAGGTCTTCAAGGAACCTATTATTAAAGAAGGTCTTAAAGTGAGCAGCAAGAGTCAGGAATTCCACTATCCCCATACCAGTGGAGAGAAGTGTAGTTGTAAACAATATGATATTGAAGCACCGCAAATTAAACGACAGGTGGGTCTTCAATGCACAACAATGAAACTGTGATGTCAATCAATAAAGTTTTGTGGCACCGCCATCTTAAAGTCAGGCACTGTGGGGCGATCGAGGATGTCTTCACCCATCGCCATTTTGAGGTTAGGCAATGATCGGCAAAAGATATACAAAGCGGCTGAAAATGGACTTAGCTGGCCAGCACACACTCAAGGGCTGTAAGGCTCCTCATTTTAAGGACGCTTGCAGAAACGTCTCATTTGCGGTTAGGTTCAGGAGCAGGAGCGGTGAGAAATGCCCTGTAATGATTTTTGAGGCGCCGCCATTTTAGATGCTTGGGAGCTTTGGGAAGGAACCTCTAAAGGGTTAAAATATCACAGAGACGATGGAAATACCTGGCGCGCATTTGGAAACGTGCGTAGGCGGAAAGGCTCCAAATCTGCGTCTGTTCTGCCTCCCATGTAAGCAGGATCGGCGATGGGCGTCAGAAGCCACATCAGAGGAAGCCGGGGACTGCAGAGGGCAAGCACGACTTCTGGCAGGACGCGGAGGCAGCCGCAGTTCGCAGCCGTAAGATGGCGGCGGAACCATAAAAGAGACAGTGCCCCCAGCTCACCGATCGGCATTAGGCGGGCAGTCGGGTCGATCGAGGTCGGAGGAGCAGGCCCCACCTATCACAGGCGCAGCAGTCGGGCTACCCCCAGGACCTCAGAGAACTGGGATCATCGGCCGCAAACTGGAAAAATATTGCTGGGTCATATGGGCAGTGGGGGAAGCCCTGCAAATGGCGCCTGAACTTTGGGGTAGCCCACGAACACTGGGAGACATCACATTTCTGGAGGCAGGCTACGAGAGATTGGGGGAGCCAGCAACGGTCACAGCCACGGATCGTCTTCCCTGTAACAGTGTCTCGCAGCCACCCACGGCCAACGTGCTGGTTCTATATGCAACGATGCTTCGAGCAATGGGGGGAGTCCCAGGCAACGAAGGTGCAGATTTGTACTCTGAAGCGGTCGCTCGTCAGGTAAGACAAAAGGTCAATTTTAGATTCAGCGGAGTGTTCCTGCAGTGGAATGTGGTCAATTTCCAGAGACCGTCCGAGCCAGTGAGCCAGTTTAAACGGGGCTAACTACCAAAATTGGTAAACCTCAAACCGGGAGCTCCTCGGAGAGGCTCCTGCTCGGTGGCCATCTTCATTAAACTTGAGATATTTAAGTTTAAATAATATAGATATCTGGGAGCCCAACAGCCTACTGAAACCCTACTGAAATTTGATTGCCTGCCAACACATCTACCAGGAAGTGTTGGCAGCCATCTTGGGACCAATATGCATGATAGAACCCTATTGAAATGCATTGTAGTGAATGGCAGGATTTGAGGGTCACACAAATGAGAGTGTATAAAGGGTGATAACAGATTTTTGTTACAATATAAATTAATTGTTGATGGTACCATACTACCTACACCTGAAGCCATGTTGATTGAATCAAACTGGTAAAACGTAACACATTTAATTTAGGAAGAATCAAAATAAGGGGGTTCAGTTTGTCATAGAAATTATAGTTAGTGCCGTAGAAAGAAAAATTAGGACACATTTTAAGTGAGTTCTCAAATATCTTAATCTTCTATTTCATTAAAACATTCTGACATGCAGACTGAAACATGCAATTTCAACACCAGCAGCAGACTTCTAGTTAACTCCCTGGTGATCAGCAGTTTTACTATAGTGTTCTAATGAGCAACTAGAGTGCTAAAAGTCTGAATGTATGCCAAAGGTGTGTCACATATGAACACCATCTTGATGGTATGAAAGTAGAAAACTGAAAGCATTTTCTACTGAGGATACTGCAGTAAATGATGAAATTAGGGAGCTTCATAACAAATACGTCTACCAAGATGGCCACCGTAGAAAAAAGATCCCAAATATAGCACAAATATCAGCTAAATGTAGCCCAGGTATAGCCCAATGACAGAAGTGTGCAAAAGACTTAGTAATTTTGTTTTATATAGCACAGACTTGACCTAAAGGTATGGGAGTGCTTTACATGAGCAGCATCAGTTACATTACACAAGG
This sequence comes from Triturus cristatus, assembly GCF_964204655.1. Taxonomy (NCBI): domain Eukaryota; kingdom Metazoa; phylum Chordata; class Amphibia; order Caudata; family Salamandridae; genus Triturus; species Triturus cristatus. The sequence goes on from NC_140585.1 coordinate 504,450,482, forward strand.
GCACATTCATTTTGGTTTTAGCATGGGGAGATTAAGTGATTCAAAACTCAAACCCGGTTCCCCAAGTTGCAAAGTCTGCAGCTCTGGCTGTAAAGCCACATCCTCTCCCTTAAATGTAGCATAAAATCAAGTGATCAATTGGTCAAAAAAATATAAAGATATTAATTATTTAAAAGTGATTTGTTGCTATTTGAGAACTCAGAAAATATGTCCTAAATTTAGTTGTTAAAAGCACTAACCATAATTTCTATGGCAATAAAACCCTCTCATGAAGGACGGTGCAGAGGCAACAAGTTGACCACACTGTGCAGGCTGGAGAGCAGTGGCAGCACAACGGACCATGGAGGGCGAGGAAAAGGGGCCAGGTGCAACAAACTAACCATGCAGTACAGGCAAGAGAGGCTGTGGCAATATAAAAGACCATTGAGGGCAGAAGGAAGAGGCAGTGGCAGTACAACCATACATGCCAACAGACCCAAATCAGGCAGGAGAATCCTGATGTTTTTAAGCCCAAAAGGCCTTTATTTTATTTGTCTCCTGCCTAAAATCTCCTCTTTTTCAATGTAAGTCAATAGGGGAAATCAATTCGCAGGTTTTTTTCCAAAATCTCACTCCGACCAAGTTCAAAATGTTGACAAGTTTGGTACATTGGATCACGGAGGGCAGGAGGAATCGGGTAGGGACACGGACTCGGATAAGAGAGCGTCTGAATTGCACTGGTTTTGTAATAGTGATAGTAATAGTGAAATATGAGCCTAACTATAATGTACCTGTAACCTCTGTTTTTCACAACATTCTATCAATTCCATCAAAAAACAACGTAAGTTCCTAAGGGACAAAAGAGACTACGCCGAGGGGCGAATACTCACGTTTGCCAAACGCTTTGATCGGGCGCAGAGAAAATTTAGGGCATCATACAGTGGGAGGCGCTGTCAACTGGGTGCAGCTCAAATCTCAGCACTGACTCAGAGGAACGGAGCATGGGGGTCCCTTTAGGGCGACCATTAACATTCCAGCACAAATTTCAAATTCTGAAACAAAAGAAGGAACAGAATCAATCGGACAAACCCCAAACAAGGTGCAGGGGAAGAGGCAAGGCTCCAAAAAGAGGAAGAGGACGAGCAACAAAGCCCGACGAAGAATGACAAGCAGAAGAGGTGTAAGAATCAAGTGCACTACCATCACTGTGGACAATTCAGTGGAGAATCTTTCAGTCATCAACCTATAATCAAGAACACTGACTACAGAAGAGACCTCTGTTTTTCAATTGGGCCTTTCCTTCTGCCCCACTAGCAACTTGAATTACACATACACTCAAATTGATCTTTTCCTATTCATTCGAAAATTGAAGTTAATGAAGTCGTATGAAATGACTGTGAAACCCAAGAAAACTGAGAGCAATCGAAATAACATGGCGAGTAATACCAAATTACAAGTACAAAATACTGGCCTATTGTGTACGAATTAGCAACAGATGACCATCAGGCTAATATCACATTCTCGAGTACTGGGGTGTCAACAGTAATCAATCCAGTGATAGTGCTCAGAGACCCAAATCAAGATACAATCCAGATGTATCATATGAAAATATCAAGGCGTACATTTCAGCAGTGATAAATGACTTGAAAAAGATGCGTGGAAATGCAATAAAACCGAAATATGACAATCAATCAATCAATCACATAATTTGTAAAGCGCACTACATACCCGGGAGGGTTTCAAGGCGCTGGAGGGGGGGGGGATGTGATGCTGCTATTGGTCGAAGAGCCAGGTCTTGAGTTGTCTCCTGAAGGTCAGCAGGTCTTCGGTTTGTGGCAGGTGGAGGGGGAGGGTGTTCCAGGTCCTGGCGGCGCGATGGGAGAAGGCTCTGCCTCCGGAAGTAGTTCTCCGGATGCGTGGGGCCGTGGCCAGGGCGTGGTCAGCGGAGCGGAGATTCGACTGTTGAGATAGGCTGCGCCGGTTTTGTGGAGTGCCTTGTGTGCTAGGATCAGGAGCTTGAAGGAGATTCTTTTGTCGACGTGGAGCCCGTGTAGGTTCCTCAGGTGGGGGGTGATGTGGTCGCGGCGTGGGACGTCGAGGATCAGGCGTGCAGAGGCGTTCTGGATTCTCTGTAGTCTGTTGATGAGTTTGGACGAGGCTCTGGCGTAGAGGGCGTTTCCGTAGTCGAGTCTGCTGCTGACAAGGGCCTGGGTGATAGTTTTCCTCGTGTTTGTCGGGATCCATCTGTAGATCTTGCGGAGCATGCGGAGGGTGTTGAAACAGGTGGAGGAGACTGCGTTGACTTGTTTGGTCATGGAGCGTTTCGAGTCGAGGATGACTCCCAGGTTGCGTGCGTGGTCGGTGGGGGCAGGGGGGGGACCCCAGTGATGTGGGCCACCAGGAGTCGTCCCATGCGGAGGGGTTGGACCCGAGGATGAGGATTTCCGTCTTGTCTGTGTTCAGTTTGAGGCGGCTGTCCTCCATCCAGTCTGCGACGGCCTTCATTCCCTGGTGGATTTGGCGGTGAGGGGGTACTTGGTGAGGGAGAGGATCAATTGAGTGTCATCGGCGTAGGAGATTATGTTGAGGTCGTGCTGTCGGGCGCTGCGTGCTAGTGGTGCCATGTAGACGTTGAACAGCGTCGGGATGAGGGAGGGTCCTTGAGGGACGCCGCAGATGATCTCGGAGGCATCGGATCGGAACGGAGGGAGGCGGACTCTCTGAGTTCTGCCGGAGAGGAAGGAGGTGGTCCAGTCCAGGGCCTTGTCTCGGATCCCTGATTCGTGGAAGCGCGTGCGTAGTGTGTGGTGGCAGACGGTGTCGAAGGCGGCGGAGAGGTCCAGGAGGATGAGTGCCGCCGTCTCACCGTTGTCTAGCAGGATCCTGATGTCATCTGTGGGGGCGATGAGGGCGATCTCGGTGCTGTGGTTGCTGCGAAATCCCGACTGGGATGGGTCCAGGATTTTGTTGTCTTCGAGGTGACGGGTGAGCTGGGTGTTAACTATCTTCTCGATGACCTTTGCTGGGAACGGAAGCAGGGAGATGGGTCGGAAGTTCTTAGTCGCTCGGATCCGCCTTGGGTTTCTTCAGTAGGGCCTTGATCTCTGCATGCTTCCAGTTCTCAGGGAAGGTGGCGGTCTCGAAGGAGAGGTTGATGATTTTGTGCAGGTGGTGTGCAATGGAATTGCTGGCTTTGTTGAAGATGTGGTGCGGGCTAGGGTCGGACGGGGATCCGGAGTGGATTGTTCCCATGGTCTTAATTGTGTCCTCGATGCTCACGTTGGCCCAGGTTGTCAGGGTGTCGTGGGCGGTGGGATGCGGTGGGTTCGGTTCGGCGCGGTCAGCAGTGGTCGTCCGGGGTCTGAAGCTGTTATGGATGTCGGTGATTTTCTGGTGAAAGAAGGTCGCGAGGGAGTCGCAAACGGTTTGCGATGGTGGGATGTCATTGGCATTGGAGCTGGGGTTGGAGAGTTCCTTCACTATGGTGAAGAGCTCCTTGCTGTTGTGTGCATTGTTGTCAAGGCGGTCTGTGAAGGAGGTTCTTTTGGCGGTCCTGATGAGGTGGTGGTAGTTGCAGATGGCGTCTTTGTGGGCAGTGCGGCTGTCTGGCGTCTTGTCGCTGTGCCATATGTTTTCCAGTTTCCGGCAGGTGCGTTTTGAGTCGAGGAGTTCCGGGGTGAACCAGCTGACTCTTCTGCTGGTGTCTCTGCTGGTGGGATTTTTCAGCGGGGCGACGGTGTTGGCACAGTCGTTCATCCAGCGTTCGAGGGTGAGTGCACCCTCATCGGGGTTGGTGGGGTTCGTCGGAGGGTTGAGTGCGAGGCTTGTCTGTAGTTGTTCTTGGGTGACTTTGCCCCAGCAGCGGCAGGGGGTCTGTAGTGTGCGGTGGTGTGTGAGGGGTTTTCAGAAGGAGAAGTGAATGCAGTGGTGGTCTGTCCAGGTGAGTTCAGAGGCGTGGCTGAAGGTGACGTGGGGGCTTGAGGGGAAGATGGCATCTAGCGTGTGGCCGGCGATGTGGGTCGACGTCGTGACGAGTTGTTTCAGTCCGAGGTTGGCGAGGTTGTCGATCAGGGTGGAGGAGTTGCTATCATTGTTGTTCTCTAGGTGATAGTTCAGGTCTCCTGGAGGATGTAGTCGGTGGAGGTCAGTGCGTGCGTGCTGATGAGGTCGCAAAATTGTGGCTGGGGTCCTGGCGGTCTGTAGATGAGGGTGCCTCTCAGGGTGGTCTTGGGGTCCGTGTGGATCTGGAAGTGCATGTGTTCGGCGGTGCTGAGGGTGTCGTTGGTGTTTGTTGAGACCCTGATGGTGTTTTTGTGGAGGATGGCGATTCCTCCTCCGGCTCTGTTGGTGCGGTCTCTGCAGGTGATCTTGTACCCGTCTGGGATGGCTATGGTGATGTCTGGCGAGGAGGTTTCGTTCATCCAGGTCTCGGTCAGGAAGGCGACATCCAGTGATGTGGTGTCGAGTAGGTCCCAGAGTTCGACTGCATGTTTGTGTGCGGAGCGGGTGTTGATCAGGATGCATCTAAGCTGGTTGGGTTCCGTCGTGGTAGGCGTCTTGGCGCTTTCGAGGCAGGAGAAGCTGCAGTTCCGGCAGGTGAAGGGGCCGTGGGTGCGCCTTGGGGCGGCCTTGCAGCAGGTGTGAGTCCTTCCTGGGTTGAGAGCGACGAGGGTGTTGGCGTCGTAGCAGAGGCGGAGGTCCTCGTGGCTGCTGTGGGGGCCAGGGGTTCTGGTTTCTGGGCGCTGTCCAGGCGCGGACGGGCGCAGACGGGCTTGCCTTAGGATGCCATATATGGGGAGGAGGGGAGGGAGGAGCAGCTGGGAGGCAGGAGGTGTGTTTAGCAGGGGCAGCGAATGGGCACGGAGGGGGTGGGGCCAGAGGGGAAGCAGCGGCGGGGGCAGGGAAGCGGAGCGGGGCGAACTCGTGAAGGGGACAGAATCAGGGGGGCGACAGCAGCGAAAACCGGGGCACAGAATAAAAAGGGGGCAGCAGCAGAGTCAAGACGGGGCAAACAGTAAAAGGGGGCAACAGCAGAGTCAAAACGGGGCACACAATAAAAGGGGGCAACAGCAGAGTGAAATGGGGCACACAATAAAGGGGGCACAGAACAGAGCGGCGAGCGGGGGCACAGAGGAGGATAGGCAGAGAAGGCGGAGTAGAGCGGATACAAACCAAGGCCACCACTTGCCACCAGGGATGAGGCGCAGGTGGAAGCCTGCGGGTGGTGGAGGGCCTCGACTTCGGCGACGATCAGACACTACAGCGGGGGTGCAAGCGGAGCTGCAGCGGGGGGGAGCGACAATCTATCTAGAAGCTAAAGATCAGCCATCAATAATCTAGAAAGAGACTCTAATATTGTAATCAAGCCCTCCGATAAGGGGGGCAATGTTGTCATCATGGATGTAATCAATTATAGTGCGGAAGCAATGAGACAGTTGTCAGACGAAACTTGCTATGAACTAATTGACTGGACAATATACCGGCGAACCATACAGGACTATCATAGCCGTCTGGCAAATTGGTACCACGAGGGTTTATTGGACACTGAGGAGTACAAATTCTTGAGAACTGAGAACCCTCGAATACCTTGTATATATTTCTTGACAAAAATCCATAAGAATGCCTCTTCACCACCAGGGTGTCCAATAGTCTCGTCCAATGAGGGGCTATTGGAGAACACTTTGATCTTCCTGGATCTATTTCTATCACAGTATGTCCTCAATTTAAGATTGTACTGCAAGGACAGCTCTGATTTTCTACGCAGACTGCATGATGTTGAATGGGAGGGCGGCTATCGGATGATAGCCCTTAACGTATGTTCCCTTTATACATGTATAGAACAGACAAAGGGAGTCGCTGCATGTATGTACTTTCTTAGAAGTAGACACATTGACCATTGGCGCCATAATAAGATGTTGGAGGAAATGATGCTGTTTTGTCTACAGCAAAATATCTTCCTGTTTGAGATAACTGTTTATCGACAGCGGTCTGGGACCGCAATGGGCACTTGTTTTGCCCCCAGCGAACTTGTTCTTAGGCTGGTGGAAAGAACAAATTGTCTGGACTGAAAAATTTGAACAATATACTGATCACATACTTGTATGGATCAGATATATTGATGATTTATTCTTAATATGGGACGGACCAGAACCCTTAGCCAAAGAAATCATTAATAAGTTGCGGGAGAATTATCTAAATCTTACATTTACCCATTCAATAAGTCCCAGTTATTGTGAGTTCCTAGATATAGCAATGGAAATCAAACAAGGAAAAATCACAACCCGCCTGTTCCATAAGAAAACAGCCAGAAATACCGTATTACATGCGGCTAGCCACCACCCAACTCCCCTGGTTCAGTGCATCCCCTATGGGGAGATGTTGCGGGCACGCAGCAACTGCAGCACTAATGAAGATTTTGAGGCCGAACAATGTAACACCTTAACCCGTTTCAAAAACGGGGGTACAGAGAGAAGGTACTAATGGAAGCAAGGAAGAAAATGGAGGGTAAAACCCAAAATGAATTGCTGTTCAATCCATCCACCAGAAAAACCCATGATCAATCACAAGCGGGCAAGGAAATACCCAGAATGATAACAAATTTCAGTAGGGGGTCATGGGCCTTGAAGAAAGCTATGAGAGTGCACTGGAACCTTCTCGCAGCAGATCCCACAATAGGGAAACCCGTAGGAGGAAGCCCACAGATAACTTATAGACATGCCAAATCTCTCAAAGACCGTTTGGTACATAACTATGAAGGAAAGGTAGGATCTCAGTGGTTAAAAGCACCAACGGCTTCACTACATGTGGGACATGTAAGGCCTTTAGAAATGGGAGGAATTGTAAGGAGAACCTAGCTGGAACAGAGGAACAGAAAAAGATAAATCATCTTATCAACTGCAATAGCGATTTTGCAGTCTACGTATTGGAATGTCATTGTGGCCTCCGATACGTAGGCAGCACCAAACTCCCACTGAAAATGAGAATTCTGCAACACCTTCGTGCTATAACCAACCGTGATTTTAACTATCTAGTTGCCCGACACTATGCTGAAAAGCACAAAAGCAACAATAGCAGTCTCAGATTCTATGGGATAGATCTAATTCGTAGACACTTTAGAGGAGGTGATAGAGAAAGAAATCTTAGGATTCTCGAATCCAAATACATCATCGAGTCGGACTGCAAAACACCAAAAGGCCTGAATGGAGGCGAGGAGCTAGCCACACATATAGGTCGCTAATATCACCCTATACTGCAACTACATGATTCAGAATCTCAAATTTACCTTTTATTCATTTAGTTTAAATTTTTCCTTATCACTTCACAATTTAAGGTGGATATGAAGTATGGGGCAGTACTGTACTAACAACTTCCTCTTGGATGTTGCCTGAGTAAACATTTGCTGTAACAAATATATTACTTGGATGCCGCACAATTTATGTTGGAGTCATCTTATCAGTACTTACACTCCCAACATACTTCCACACTATGTTATCCCTGATAGGGGCACTCACTTTTCACAGTCCCATTTCACCTTTGCACCAGACTAAGGCTTTTCTCTCACATCTATCAGACATACAATGAACACAATGGTATTCCAACATCCAGTATGTAATATGACGGCATTAGGCATACATCAGGCACTCGCCACTCACGTCTAAACGGGCCCTGCTCATATAATGTAATTGAGCATACATAAGGCACTTGCCATCTGCTATAAAGTTGGCCCTCGCACATGACTTCTTGTAGTGCACCTCTGACAAACAAGAGGGACTAGATGCACAATTACAATAGCATGTAAATATATGAGAATGTGCTGGGCTTATGCTGCAAGTATTATCTCCCAAATAGCACTCCACTATAAAACATTTTACAGCCAAGGCTTACAAATCAATAGCATTGATTAATGATATGTAATATTTAATCAAATATTATATTATACCAGTTGTAAGACCGAAACGCTGTCAGCAGAAATGTCTGCATAAAGTGGAGGGATGTTGCTATGCTATTAATATATCAAAAAAGAATGGATCACTTGACCTGAAAAACCAGGGCTAGCAACTTTGTAATTAAAAAAACCCTCATTCACGTTAGAAAGGTCGTAGGGCGGTATATCTTGGTTCTCCGCCAAGTTTTAAAACGTGACAGCATCATAATTGGGCTTCTTTTTGTAGTATGCTTACCTCCATCTGGAGGAGAACCACTGGTTATTAAAGTAGTGATCAAAGAATAAGTGAAAGTGCGTCCCTTCCTTTTCAGACTCCTCAATTACCGTGACAGGGACACGGTGCATCGAGAGACCAGGAAGTTGGGCACCATCACAGTGGGAAGTGGGCAGGTGATGTTCTTCCCGGACTACACGGTGGCGGTGCAGAAGCGGAGGAGCAGCTACCTGGCAGTGAAGCGCCAGCTACGCGATCTGGGGATCCCATACTCCCTGCTGTACCCGTCGCGTCTCAGGGTGGTCACGAAGGAGGGGACTCGCTTCTTTGACGCCCCGTCGGATGTTTGGGATTGGCTGGAGGAGACGGGGCAGTGTGGGGGAAGGAGGCCCTCGGACCCGGGAGTCGGTGACCGAGAGGAGAGGAGACCACGGCAGCGGAGACGGAGGGGGTCCCGCAGGGACGCGGGGTTGGGCCCGATTGTGGTGCCCAGTCCGGAGAGGATGTGGCTGAAGCGTCAGGGAGCCCTGGAGGTGGTGGCAACCCTAGGGTCTACGAGCAGCCAGGGCGAAGCGGATGTTCACGGACATAGTGAGCCAGAGACCAGCAGATCGTCATCCCGTCCACCATGCTTTCTGAGGATCAACTAATGCCGCTGGTAACGCCTCAAACCGCCGACCAGATAATGTGAGCCAAGGACAGCGAAGCGGCGGTGCCTGCTGGCACACGTGTCAACATGTGATGGACAATGTGTCATGGTGACTGATCGCTTACAGATTCCCATGTATAATATGGTACAGTGCTGTGTGCTGGCGCAGTTAAGTTTGCTTGGTCGCCCCGTGCGCGCGGGGTGGCGGGAAGTCCTGCTTAGGGGGAGGTCATGCGCCAAGTGGGATCTGCGGCAGGGGGTGTAGATGGATGTAGTTAGGTTAGTTGCCCACGCCCAGTTAAACCTGTGTCATAGAAGGCACCTACAGCGAATGCAGGGGTGCTGCGGTAGGGGAGCTGCTTAAGGTAGCGATAGCCACACTGCGCACCCGTTAGCCATCACCTGGCTTAGTTTCAATCCATAAGCGTTTAGCTTGCAGTTTGGATGAATGCCCGTACGGGGGTTTGCCCGGGTAGTTACACAGTTTTCGATTCTTAGTTTGTGTGCTCGGCAGCACGCATATGTTCTTTTGTTCTGTTCTTTGTTGCAGCACTTCGACATGACACCTAGAGCCCATGTACCCTTCACCGGCCGATCGGGCCCCGGCCCCGTCACTTCTACAGCCTTTAATTGCTTCAGATGGCCACCACCAACCTAATCACATGGAACATACGGGGTATGCACACGCCAGCGCGTCGCTATTCCATTTTTGCTTATCTGCAAAGGCATAAGACGGCCATAGCCCTCCTCCAAGAGACTCACATGACACAGCCAGAAATAGCTTGGTTGCGCGTCCGCTGGAGGGGTCAGCTATTTGGGACTACGTATTCCGCACATGCTCGACGCACATTGATCTGGGTGAAGGCGGGCACACCGCTTACATGCACGGAAGTGGTAGTTGACCCGGCAGGACGATACGCTTTAGTGCGCGGGAGGCTTAATGGCCAACACATATTACTAGGCTCCTTATACGCCCCGAACGTTGAACAATCGTCATTTCTTGCCCATCTGTCCACGGTGTTGGCTCCATATGCGGGCCTCCCCTGGCTACTGGGCGGGGACTTTAACTCGGTCCTTGACATACACCTTGATCGGACTTTTCTGCCCCTCCCCAACACGCAGGTGGTTCCGAACGCGCGGACCCTCACCGACTGGATGTAAAACTGGGCACTGTTCGATATGTGGTGCAGTTTGCATCCCGACGACCGCATCTACTCGTACTATTCAACGGTGCATGACCTCCATGTGCGTCTCCACAGGGTGGTGGGATCTCATTCCCTGATTCCCCTGATAGACCAGGCAGAATATCTGGGTCGGACACACTCTGACCATAACCCTCTCAGACTGCGTCTCAGATGAAACCCTGGTCCTCCCCCAGTCCCCACGTGGCGCCTCCAATCAGCGGCCCTGGAGGATGTAGAATTTCATGCATCCTTAGGCATGGCGATCGAGCAGTTCTTTGAACTGAATGAGGGCACAGCGAGTAGTGAACTGATAGAGTGGGATGCCCATAAGTCCACTATCAGGGGGCATAGTCTAGGCGTGACGTGGAATATTCGTAAGTGGCTTGCACTGTTGCTCGCTAGCCTGGAATCTCGCCTACTCTCGTGCGAACAACACGGGGAAGGCGGAGGTCATGATTTGGCCCGGCTGGCGCGGCTTCGAGTGCACCACGCTGAGCTGCTGGAGCGCTTGCGCTGCCACAACTATGCGGCCCACTCGGCTCGAGTTCATGCCACGTCGGACAGGGCGGGGAGGTTGCTGGCCTGGCTGCTAAGACAGGAGACTGTTCACGCTCCGATAGATGCTATATGCGGCCCGATGGGTCCCTCGTATACACGCAATGGGAGATTCATCAGGTAATGACGGAGCACTATGCGTCCCTGTACCGTTCGACGGGACGCTGGCAGGCGCAGGACCTGGATCGGTTTCTGGAGGCTGCCCGTCTGCCCACGGTCCCAGATGAGTATCAAGAGTCACCTGAGTGCCCCCTCACCGTGGATGAGATCGGAGAGGCGGTCACCTCTTTGGCCTCCGGGAAGGCGCCGGTACCTGATGGGCTCTCAGCGGAATATTACAAGACCTATCGGGAGTCGCTGGTACCCAAGCTGCACGCCCTTTATCTGGCCGCTCTCGAAGAACATACCTTGCCCGATTCTATGCGAGAGGCCTATCTGCTATCTCTGCTCAAGCCCTGGCGTGATCCCACCCAATTGGGGTCATACCGCCCCCTTGCCCTGCTTAATGCGGACTACAAAATCTTGGCTAAGGTGCTTGCGGAACGTCTGGCGCTAACGGTGCCGGTGTTGGTGCATGCCGACCAAAATAGTTTCGTGCCTAATTGCAGCACCTCCCTTAACTTGCGGCGGTTCTTTCGGGTGGCTTCTGACAGTGTTCAACGATGGCCTAGGGCTGATTGCCTGGTTCTAGATCTTGAAAAGGCCTTCGACTGTCTGGAATGGGGATACCTGGTGGCAGCATTGTTGCACTACGGGTTGGCCCTTGGGTTCCTCCAGCTGGCAGTCCTCCTTTACAAGGATCCCACAGTGAGTCTGAGAACCGGGCCGTACGTCTCCGATGCCATCCCAGTCTGCCGTGGCACCAGACAGGGGTGCCCGCTCTCACCCCTCCTGTTTGCGCTAGCAATAGAACCCCTCGCCGCCGCGCTTCGTAGGGAGCTGACTGATGGCATCCCCTTAGGCGATGCGACACATCAGGTATCGCTTTATGCAGATGACTTGTTGGTCTTTGTCAGAGATGTGGCTCACATTCTGGCTGAATTAGAGCGCATTCTACTCTACTTCGCTGCTCTCTCAGGCCTCCGGGTAAATGCCGCTAAGTCCTGTCTTTATGCATTTCTAGCCGACACTCAAGATCCGAACTATCATCTTGGGGGTGTACAAGTCCAATGGCGGCCGGATACTTTCCGTTATCTGGGTATCCAGATATATCATCAGCCAGCGGACATTGTGGAGGGCAATCTGGGCAGGGCCGTGGCAGCAGTCAAGACTCAGATGCGGTTCTGGGGTACACTTCCCCTCACGGTCACGGGCCGAGTCGCCTTAGTCAAAATGGTGATTTTATCCCGACTCCTGTACTACTTCGCCAACCTGCCCATTTATATCCCGGCATCCTTTTTCGCAGCCTTTGCGCGGTCACTTCGGGACTTTCTATGGGGTAATGCACGCCATAGAGTTGCGTTACCCAAGCTGTACCTCTCTACTGATCAAGGGGGACTTGCAATGCCGTGCTTTGAGCATTATTACTTGGCTGCGCAGCTGCAGTGGATAGCCCGGTGGTTGGCAGATAGAGGCCGTGACGATACTGCGACTGCTGCGCCCCCCCTCCCTTTGGCTGACATCATTAAACTTTTCCACCCAGCCGCGAAAGTATCGAGGCCTGTGCTTCTCCTCGTGGTGGTGGCCTACAAGTGCTATCGCCGCAGCCTCTACCTCACTCGGGCCCGGAGTCCTTATGCCCCGGCCATACCACTCGAAGGATCCCCTAGCGGGCAAGGGGTGCTCAGTGCTTTGGAACTCGCGGACTGGACCGCGGTAGACATACAAACGCTGGGGGAACTTTATCGGGAGGGTGCCCTCCTCTCGTTTGCCGTCCTGGCGGAGGAGACGGGTTTGGCTCCCGGTCACTTTCTTCGTCATCGGTCTTTGATGGCGACGCTCACGAGCTGTTGGGGAGATCTCAGGGAGGAGCCGGAACAACATCTCACGATGCAATATCTCCATGTAATGGGGCGGGGAAGACATCTGGTTCGGTGGTTTGCGGCATCTCTGCGCACACATGCGGGGATCAGTCTGGCTCCGCTGCGTCGTAAGTGGGAGGCGGGCCTAGCCCGACCCATGGCTGACAAGGAATGTGACAGGGCGCTGTAGGGCCCGACAAAGATCCCTAGGAATATGCGCTTCCACCAAATACAATTCTTCATCTTACATAGAGCGTACCTCATGCCCGCATCCATCAACAGATACTTTCACCGTACGGATGCGGGATGCCCCCGCTGTGCAGAGCTAGACGCCGGCCTAATCCAATATGTTGTGGAGCTGTCCCGTATTGTGTTCATACTGGCAGGCAGTGTAGGAGGCGCTTTGCGAGTGCACAGGTCGCAATATCCCGTTCGAATGGCCAACCTACCTGTTACACCTCTTTCACAGAACTCCTTCCCTGAAAGTTACTTCTCGGTTCATCTTGGGGTTAGTGGTGGCAAAGCGGTTGCTCACTAAACGCTGGAAAGCGGCTGATCCACCGCACACGCGGGCATGGCGAGGCTCACTCCTGGTGTGGGCTAAGGCGGAGGGCACGGCTCTCCTGAGGGAGGAAAACGCTAGGCCTCAGAAAGACGCCCAAAGCAGCTCAGTGAGAGGTGCTTTTGCAGGCCATGATGCGATCAGATGGGGATCCCGCAGAGGCCTGTCAGGTGCGTGACAGAGGCACCCTCCTAGAGGGGCCTGGCACTAGTCAATCCAGATGAGTGACATGGTGTATGACAGCAGGAGCATAGACGGCTAGGTGGGGCGCAAAATTGTTTGTGAAACGGCTTGTATTTGGAGCATCAGGATGGGGGAACGGCCTAGGGGACATGGACAGACGATACTCAAACAAAGGTCGGACTTCACTGCTATTGCTGTTTCGGTTGGGCATTCGTAGTCCGGCCCCTGTTATTTCATGGTTTGCTAACTGTTTATGGAGATATACTGGGGGAGACCTTATAGTTGTCGCCATAGTTGAGAGGCCTCTAATGCCGACATGATCTTAGGAGGTGTATCCACTCCTCACCAATCAATGTACACTCACCCGGGTACATAGCAATGGTACAAATGTCAATTCATGTTGTTCTGACAGCATAATGTACTGTACGCTTCTTTAAAACTTCAATAAACAGATTTATAAATAAAGAATAAGTGAAAATGCTCAAGTGAAGTTAAGTGAGTTTAAAAAGCTCGTATATCCTAGACAATATTTTAATTAGTCCGGAATCAAGAAGAAGTAAAAACAAAGTGGTGCGTATGTAGACGAGTTATTGGTCTGACGCACTGTCGGTATCCAAAAAATAGGTCGACATGTTTCAGCCCTATGTACATGCCCTTGCGGGTCGTTGGGGCTTTCTTCAGGACCTCAAAAGATAGTGATGGTAGCTTATGACTCTTCACAGCAACCTAAATGAACATATTTGTTCTGTTGTTTGTGCAGAGAACGTATTAGTCTAAAAAGAAGCAGAAAAAGGAGAAGAAAAAAAATATATATATACACATACACATTCTTGCAAATGAGAAGTCATATTGTGTGACTACCAAGGTGCAGAATGATGTAGTTTGTGCTGTTTTAAAAAAAGAGGAAGAACACTATGGGCCCGATTCACAGAACTAACTTAAGACAAAATCCTAAACTTACTACCATTTTCGTATTCACAGAAGGCACTTACTCATTTTGGTATTCACAGAAGGCACTTACTCATTTTGGTATTCACAAAAGACACTTACTCACTTCGGTATTCACAGAAGTTAGGAGTCCTAACTTTAGGACTCCTAAATGCCTTCTGTGAATACCGAAAGTCTTAAAATTAGGATTTTTCTCAGTTTAGGAGTCCTAGAGTTAGGACTCCTAACTTTACTACTACTAAACTGAGAAAAATCCTAATTTTAAGGCTTTCGGTATTCACAGAAGGCATTTAGGAGTCCTGAAGTTAGGAGTCCTAAATTTACTACTACTAAATTGAGAAAAATCCTACTTTAAGACTTTCAGTAGTCAGAGAAGGCATTTAGGAGTCCTAAAGTTAGGAGTCCTAACTATACTACTACTAAACTGAGAAAAATCCTAATTTTAAGGCTTTCGGTATTCACAGAAGGCATTTAGGAGTCCTAAAGTTAGGACTCCTAACTTCTGTGAATACCGAAATGAGTAAGTGCCTTCTGTGAATACCAAAATGAGTAAGTGTCTTCTGTGAATACCAAAATGGTAGTAAGTTTAGGATTTTGTCTTAAGTTAGTTCTGTGAATCGGGCCCTATGTTTGTAGTGCTTTAGGAAGAGAAATAAGTAACTGGAAAACTGCAATTCTTTATCCTTATCAATCAACAATGGTTATGGTTATGCAGTCATTATCACCAGGAATAGTGTCTGGGTATATATAGCGATGTGGCACGATTGAGTACATTGAGCCTCTCTAGTAGGATGGTCAATACATAGATTAATAATGGTGCGATCTGTTAGTATTCACAATAGTGTTTGTAATATCGCGCTAATAGCTGGCGAGGAGTTAGGTATTATTACTAATGATCTTGGTATTGTGCCAGTTCGTAACAATGCACCGGTTAGTGTGTCTTTGTTTATAATAGAAGTGTAATGCACATTGTTCATCAAATTGTAAACAGCAGGATGTTAATTACTGAGGCGCGCTAAACTGGGTGCAAGCGCACGGTATCTTGGCATTGTGTCTGTTCGTAACAGCGCGCAGATTGAGGTGTCGATATTTCTAACGCACATTATTCGTCAAATAGTAAGCAGCAGGATGTTAATTCCTAATACGCGCTAAACTCAATGCAAGCGCGCGGTCATAGCCGCTAGAACAAAAGTTTGAGGGCAACAAGAGATTTATGGCTGATACGCGATTGAGTAAATGTGCGTGTGTGGTTGAAGTTAAGCGTGCAGAGATACGGTAAGATCGCGGCATACCTCCAAGTCCGTTATTACAGGCTTCAACAGGGGACCGGCGGGTACGTTTGACCTGCTGGAAAGCAAGGTTATATTCAGAGCAGTTTTGTAAAGGATGCATTACTTATCTCTTGTGTCGTCGGAAGGTCGTCTCTCTCTATATGCTACCTTCTTTGATCGAGTTGGAGCGACTTGTGCTCGCTCTTCCTACGGTGCCCTGGATGAAATCGGGGCCGTGGGTGTTCTGGTATTAACATCCTCGTTGTCAATGGATAGTGAAGAAAGACTACACTAAGTACTATTAAAAGTTTGTTGAAAGAGACTTGTTTGCCAGAATGTAAATTTGGAGAACTATTCGAATTGATATGGTTGTAATAAATTATAAATCAAGTTTGTAGCCAACATTAGTGATGGTTCACTTGTATATTTAGCAGTGTGGCTTATTTATTCTTCAAAAGCTTATATTTATGTCTGAATTGTATGCTTTGCTATGCGCTGGTTTTATTTTTGGCTATGGTGCGTTTAGTTAGTACTTAATGTGAGATGTTCTAAATAAAGTTCATTGCAGAAAATGTTAGTGATTCAGACTGAGCCAAGGAATATTATCATTCAGACCACATCTGTTCGTCTTGAGACGATGGACCCACCTCTGTTCCTTCTCGAAGAGTATGCGTTCTGCATTTTGGTTTTTGGTATGTAAGGTTTCTAAAATTACCCATTTTAAATCGTCAACAAGGTGTCCATATTCGATGTAATGGTTACTCATCTTAGTGGTGGACTTTTTGCATTTAACATTGCTTCTGTGTTCGCAAATACGTTGTTTCACTTTGCGACACATCATCCCTATATAACGAAGGGCACACGAACATGTGATCATATAGATCGCGTGGGTGGGATTACAGTTGGTGTGGTGTCTGATTGTCCACTTTAATTCTGGTAGTAGTTGGATCATTTTGGTCGGTGTTGTCAAGGGGCATACCGAGCAAGATCCACAAGGGTAATGTCCCGTGACAGGTGGTAAGTTTCAAAGTGTTGTTGTCTGAATCCCAGTTAGTGTCAGTGGCCTTGTGTGGACTAGTATATCCTTCAGATTCTTAGTTCTTTTGTTTGCAAATCTGGGTTTTGGCCAGTCTAGTTCACCTGAAGTCAGGATACGCCAGTTTTTATTTATGATTTTCTTCAAATCGTTCGAAGCTGTGCAGTATGTGCTGACGCATGTTACTAGGTCAGGTGTCGGTTCTTGTGGTACTGTTTCTAAAAGGCTCTCTCTTTGTTGATTTCTTGCCATTTTCTGGCATTTGTTGATCGTCCACTCCAGGTAGTTTCGTTTCTTTAGTTTGTCACAAAGATCTTTTGCTTGGTTCTTATATTCTCCTAGGTCAGTACAGTTCCGTCTGAGGCGCAGAAATTGGCAGTAAGGGAGGTTATCCCTCAGTGGACGCAGATAAAAGCTATTATATGATAATAGACTATTTTTGGAAGTTGGTTTGAAGAAGGTTTTGCTTTTAATCACGTCATTATCAATATAAATAGTTATGTCCAAAAAATCAAGTTTTTTCTTATCCGCAGTGCAAGTAAACTTAAGGCAGTTGTCTCTCGTATTGATCCATCTGTGGAATTCCTGAAGGTTATCATTGTCACCTTCCCAGATCACAATGATATCATCAATGTAACGCTTCCAGAAGCGTATTCTGGGTAGGAAGGGATTGTTCACATTGTATATGCAGGTGTTCTTGAAGTTACTTACGTACAAACCTGCCACACTTGGGGCAAATGTACTGCCCATTGAAGTACCATGGCATTGTAAGTACAGAGTGTTGTTGTATTCGAAATAGTTCTCGGTAAGCGCTAACCTACAGCATTCAAGCACAAAGTGTCTTGGAGTTTTGAAGTCCCATTGCACGCTGAAAAGTAATGTTTCTAAAGTATCCAGTTTTTTGTTGTGTTAGGCTCGTGTATAAACTTTTAACATCGAAACCAACTAACAGCATTGTTTCCTCTGAAAATGTCTGTTCCTGAAGATGGTTGAGCAAGTCTCTGGTATCTTTCAAGTATGTTGGTGTTTTTTGTACTAATGGTCTCAGGTATTGGTCTGCAAACTTTGAAAGTGGTTCTAAGATCGATCCAATACCTGAGAAAATAGGGCGTTCCGGTTTGTGGTAGACGGTCTTTGTGAGTCTTGGGGAGAGAGTAGAAGTAAGGCATTCTGGGCGTTTTTGTCTTGAGGAAGTCTGCCTAATTTCTTGGTATCCAATCATTAAGTTCCGCTTCGTCAACCATTAGTTCGATTGTTCTGTGTAACCTTACTTTGGGGTCTGTATTTATTATTTTATAGAATTTCTGGTCTGTTAATAGATCAAGACATTGCTGATTGTAGCCTTCTTTAGTTAACAGGACTATGCCATCCCCTTTATCCGCTGGCTTGATCACCAGGCCACTATGGTGTCTGAGTTCGTCAAGTGCCTGTTGTTCAGATCTGGAGATGTTCATGAAGGTTTTTTTTTGCATGTTCTTTTAGATCCTCCATCTCTTTCATTACCGCTTGCTCGAAGGTTTGTATTTCGATGGGTATTTGGTGATTGAGAGGGCAGAATGATTTTTGTCTAAGCCTTGTGTCTCCCTCTACGGTGTGTTCTTCTTTGTCGCGGAAGAAAGCTTTTAGCTTCAGTTTTCTGCAAAATGCAGCCATTTCACTCTGCAGTTTGAATGTGTCAAGGGGTGAGGTTGGGACATAGTCCAATCCTTTATTCAGATTTTTTAATTGTTTTTGGGTCAGAGTGATGTCTGTTAGGTTGATTATGAGCCTATCGTGCTCGGTCCTGGTTTGGCCCCGGTCATGCTCCTGGTGTGGACTTGTCATTGTTGGTCCGTCCAAGTTACTCCTTTTCTTCTTGTTCTTTGGGAGGTCAGGCCTCTCCCTAAAAAAGGAGGCCTTTGTGTGTAGTCGGGTCCCATTTGTGGTCCCATGGAGGGTGGACCTGGATAGTAAGGGTTCATACATCCTTGGAAATTGGGGTTAAATGGTTGGAATAGGGGTGGTGGTAGTTGATTGCGGAAGTGCTGTGTATTCCATCTGTTTGACCTTTGTCGTTGTTGTCGTCTATTTTGTCCTCTATATTGCCTTGGTGTTGTGTTTTCATTCTCACTCCAATCTGAGCCCTCTGTGGAGGTACCACTACTTGTCTGATTGTTGGTCAGGAGCTTTATAATCCTCTTTGATGTAAGGGTGCATTCTTTCCATTGAGACTCTCTTGAGATCTTTTCCCAATTTTTGTATTTTGCTCTGTGTTATATATTCCTTTGTCTCGTTCATTTCCCGGATGATCTCATCTAGCCTTTTTTTGTACACGGTGATGTGTACCATACTTTGTAATTTAGCTTCGCTCACTTGGATTCTGAGTGCTTCCTTATGTCTTGTTGCTGTTTTAATGATAAGTACTAGGTAGTCTCTCATACATTTCCATGATATTGCAGACCGGTCTTTTCGAAAGGCCATATCTTGTAGAAAGATACGCGGGGCATTATGAACCCAGAGTCCTCTCGGTGCCGCATTGGCCCGGAGGTACCCTGTCATGATGATCCCATGAATGACAGTTCTTACTTGTTCTTTTTTCATCTCTGAGAGTTTATCCCAATCGTTGGTTTGTGCCAGTGTCTGTGTCAAATCACTTTCCTGCAATAGTGATGGTAAGGATAGAATTGCGTATATCTCTTCGGTTGAGTATCTTAGGCCTAGGTTCTCGGCCCTTTTATACTTCCTAATGGAACTTTCTTCAGCCTTTCCAAATTGGAGGCTATGAGAAGTGGGTTCAATCTAAGAAACTTAGATTATGTTCATTAGTTTTACTCCCACAGCTGTGCGCTGCAGTAATATTTACTCAATCGCGTATCAGCCATAAATCTCTTGTTGCCCTCAAACTTTCGTTCTAGCGGCTAGGACCGCGCCCTTGCACTGAGTTTACCGCGTATTAGGAATTAACATCCTGCTGCTTACTATTTGACGAATAATGTGCGTTAGAAATATCGACACCTCAATCTGTGCGCTGTTACGAACAGACACAATGCCAAGATACCGCGCGCTTGCACCCAGTTTAGCGCACCTCAGTAATTAACATCCTGCTGTTTACAATTTGATGAACAATGTGCATTACACTTCTATTATAAACAATGACACACTAACCGGTGCATTGTTACGAACTGGCACGATAACAAGATCATTACTAATAATACCTAACTCCTCGCTAGCTATTAGCGCGATATTACAAACACGATTGTGAATACTAACAGATCGCACCATTATTAATCCATGTATTGACCATCCTACTAGAGAGGCTCAATGTACACAATCGTGCCACATCGCTATGTGTACCCAGACACTATTCCTGGTGATAATGACTGCATAACCACACCTCTGACTATTGTTGATTGATAAGGATAAAGAATTGCCATTTTCCAGTTAATTCCACAGATGGATCAACATGAGAGACAACTGCCTTAAGTTTACTTACACTGCGGATAAGAAAAAGCTAGATTTTTTGGGACATAACTATTTATATTGATAATGATGTGATTAAAACCAAAACCTTCTTCAAACCAACCTCCAAAAATAGTTTATTATCATATAATAGCTTTTATCCGCTTCCACTGAGGGATAACCTCCCTTACTGCCAATTTCTGACCTAGGAGAATATAAGAACCAAGCAAAAGATCTTTGTGAAAAACTAAAGAAACTAAACTACCCGGAGAGGACGATCAACAAATGCCAGAAAAGGGCAAGAAATCAACAAAGAGAGAGCCTTTTAGAAACAGTACCAAAAGAACCAACACCTGACCTAGTAACATGCGTCAGCACATACTGCACAGCTTCGAACGATTTGAAGAAAATCATAAATAAGAACTGGCGTATCTTGACTTCAGGTGAACTAGACTGGCCAAAACCCAGATTTGCAAACAAAAGAACTAAGAATCTGAAGGATATACTAGTCCACACAAGACCGCTGACACTAACTGGGATTCAGACAACAACACTTTGGAACTTACCACCTGTCACAGGACATTACCCTTGTGGATCTTGCTCGGTATGCCCCTTGACAACACCGACCAAAATGATCCAACTACTACCAGAATTAAAGTGGACAATCAGACACCACACCAACTGTAATTCCACCCACGCGATCTATATGATCACATGTTCGTGTGCCCTTCGTTATATAGGGATGAAGTGTCGCAAAGTGAAACAACGTATTTGCGAACACAGAAGCAATGTTAAATGCAAAAAGTCCACCACTAAGATGAGTAACCATTACATCGAATATGGACACACTGTTGACGATTTAAAATGGGTAATTTTAGAAACCTTACATACCAAAAACCAAAATGTAGAACGCATACTCTTCGAGAAGGAACAGAGGTGGGTCCATCGTCTCAAGACGAACAGATGTGGTCTGAATAATAATATTCCTTGGCTTAGTCTGAATCACTAAAATTTTCTGCAATGAACTTTATTTAGAACATCTCACATTAAGTACTAACTAAACGCACCATAGCCAAAAATAAAAATAGCACATAGCAAATCATACAATTCGGACATAAGTATAACCTTTTGAAGAATAAATGAGCCACACTGCTAAATATACAAGTGAACCATCACTTATGTTGGCTACAAACTTGATTTATAATTTATTACAACCATATCAATTCGAATAGTTCTCCAAAATTAATTACATTCTGGCAAAACAAGTCTCTTTCAACAAACGTTTAATAGTACCTAGTGTAGTCTTTCTTCACTATCCATTGTCAACGAGGATGTTAATACCAGAACACCCACGGCCCCGATTTCATCCAGGGTGCCGTAGGAAGAGCGAGCACAAGTCGCTCCAACTCGATCAAAGAAGGTAGCATATAGGATGACCTTCCGACGACACAAGAGATAAGTAATGCATCCTTTACAAAACTGCTCTGAATATAACCTTACTTTCCAGCAGGTCAAACGTGCCCGCCGGTCCCCTGTTGAAGCCCGTAATAACGGACTTGGAGGTATGCCGCTGCCGTGATCTTACTGTATCTCTGCACGCTTAACTTCAACCACACACGCACATTTACTCAATCGCGTATCAGCCATAAATCTCTTGTTGCCCTCAAACTTTCGTTCTAGCGGGTATAACCGCGCACTTGCACTGAGTTTAGCGCGTATTAGGAATTAACATCCTGCTGCTTACTATTTGATGAATAATGTGCGTTCGAAATATCGACACCTCAATCTGCGCGCTGTTACGAACAGACACAATGCCAAGATACCGCGCGCTTGCACCCAGTTTAGCGCGCCTCAGTAATTAACATCCTGCTGTTGCCATTTTCCAGTTAATTATTTCTCTTCCTAGAGCACTACAAACATAGTGTTCTTCCTCTTTTTTTTAAAACAGCACAAACTAGATCATTCAGCACCTTGGTAGTCACACAATATGACTTCTCATTTGCAAGAATGTGTATGTATACATATATATATACACAAAACCAATCCAGCACCGCCTGACTGACAGCCAACAGGCGGGAAGAACGCTGGCAGGGACCTCTACAATGTGCTCACGCTGATAAGCATAGGCAGGAATCCGGAATCGGTGCAAGAATTCATTTATTTAATTGTCGGACATAGTGTCCACCATGACGCGTTTCGCTCGCATCCGCGAGCTTGATCACATGACGCGCTCGGGAACAATCGTGCATAAATTAACACACAAGCACAAATTCCTTTAAAAATAAACCTTAGTGTGCGTAAAACTAAACAACAGACTCCTGATACAATTGGTGTCAAGCCTTGAAACTACCGACAGTCCTAAGACACCGTATTGGTAGTTAGTAGCAACTAAATAGAATCCAATACTTTGAAGCTGCTAAATTGATACAGATGATTATGGCAAATAGTGTTTACAAACATAGTAGATAGCACTTTGTAAAATACCATTAAAACTCACAGACAAGTTTCATCAGAAATGTAGTCAAATCAGCAAAGTTACTGTTTTGAGTGCAAAAGATGCAAGTGCAAAGAGTCAAAAATATTGTGCAAATATCGCTGAATCCATGGCCAGTGCCTAAAATCAGAAAATGTGCAAATACCGCTAAGTCAAAGGCAAGTGCCTAGTGCCAAAGGGGCATAAATATGAACACAATGGACAATAACAATTGACATATAGCAATAAAATTAACAATAGAAATTCTAAGACACTGTGCAAATGAGCATATTGTTAAAAAGATGACAAATAGAAACTCATATAACATGAGAGAATATCATAATGGTATACCTATGAACATATCATATACAGTACTAAAGATAAACATTGCCAATCTGAATCTGATTTACAGAGATAGGTATAGAAGCAGCAATACAGAGAAATGATTCTCACAAAGGAAACTGTCAAGTCTATCAAACTGGCAAAAAAAAGGGCCACCAAGGAGTCAACAAAAGTGCAATGTGCAAAATGTAAAAAGCTAATAGCTAACGTAATTAGAATAAGGCAATAAGCAAAATTTGTTCAAGCCTGAACAAATATATGGAGGTAGATATTAAGAACCTAACACACAGTACATAGGGAAAATTCTCAGTAAATTACAAAGGGTAGATAAAAATGTTAAAATGAATAACACAGTTAGCACAAGTGAGCTGTTGTACCTAGTTTAAAATAACTACAGCGTAATTACAACAGGACAGGGCAAGAGGCCAGACAGGGTAGACTAAGGTGAGGCATATTACAGGAAATTATGTAAGTCCTCACTATTATTAAGGCCATAAGGCATCTTAGTGTCGAGGGACATGATAAAGTGGGTCTCTTATTGGCGGAGTGTTTTCTCACGATTGCCTCCTCTCACCGAATTAGGAACAGCCCCTAACACAGTGTATTCTAGATCCTTAAGTTTGTTGTCATGGACCATTTTAAAATGTCTCGCCACAGGATAGTTTGGGTCAGAATTAACAATAGCCCTGACATGTTGTAGAATCCGTTTATGTACAGGGAGCTTTGTGCTTCCAATGTACTCAAGGCCACAAGTACAGCGTAGTTTATAGATCGCAAACTCTGTACGACATGTGAGATAGTCGCGAATTGGTACTTTCTTGTTGTCAAATGCAGTAGTATAGTCAATGCTGTTAGTGGCAAAGGTGCATGCACGACAGGAATTGCATTTATAAAAACCTTTTTTGGTCAACCAAGTTTTTTTGAGGGAGACTTCGGGACTGGATTTGACAAGGGCATCCCTCATAGAGGGCGCCCGTCTAAAAGTAATCGCGGGCAACTCTGGCAAAATAGATTTAAGTGTCATGTCAGTGAGCACAATAGGCCACTGTGTATAAATCATTTTGCGAATTTGTTTGTCTTGCTGACTGTAAGTGGTAACAAATCTGATGTTGGTTAAATCAGCCTCACCGTTAGATTGTGGAGAAGGTGTCACTTGTGCTTTTTTAACAATAAGTAGATCTACCCTAGGTAAGAGATTGGACTTGGTAAGCGCAGAATCCAAAATTGTTTTGGAATAACCACGAGTGAGGAAACGAGCATGGGCTTCTGATTGGCAAGTTTGGCATTCTGATTCCTCACTACAGATACGGCGAATCCTGAGGAATTCGCTATAGGGAATACTACGAATAGTGTGATGGGGATGAGCACTATCCGCATGAAGAATGGAATTCCCTGTGGTGGTTTTCCGATGTAGTCTAGTGTGAAGTTGGCCATTGCTAACGTAAATAATCATATCCAGAAATTCCACTTTAGCATTATCAATGGTAGCAGTGAATTTAAGATTTAAGTTATTGACATTGATGGAATCAACAAATTCTAGTGCACTATTTCTGTCACCCTTCCAAATCATACAAATATCATCGATGTAACGCCAGAAGTACATCACATTAGTAGACCATGTGGCTTGATTGTGCAATCTGAGGACATGCTCCTCCCACCAGCCCACATGTAAACATGAGTAGCTGGTGGAGAAGCAAGCCCCCATAGCCACACCTCGCAGCTGTTGGTACACCTCAGTACCAAACAAAAAGAAATTATTGCAGAGGCATAGTTCGATCATCTTTAGCAACATTTTGTTATGGTCACACATAATAATATCTCTTTGCGCAAGAAAATACTGCACTGCTGCTAAACCATCTGCGTGGTTGATACTAGTATATAAGGATTCAATATCCATCACGACTAGCAAGTAATCTGGCTCCCATGAAATATTCTTGATTTTGTTAAGAAAGTCAGGAGTGTCTTTGATAAAAGAAGGAAGGGCAAAAACAAAGGGCTGAAGAAAATAATCCACATACTTGGACATCTTTTCAAGTAGACTTTTCTGCGCTGATATTATAGGTCTCCCAGGCACAGGATCAATGTTTTTGTGAACTTTAGGCAGAAAATATAAGACAGGAGTCACTGGGAAGTCTACTTTTAAATAAGTAAATTCATCCTTGGTTAATAAACCTTGTCTTTTCCATTGTGATAGATGTTTAGTGATAGTTTCTTGAACAAGTCGTAACACTTGTCGTGAAGATTTGCGATAGCAAGTGATATCACTCAGATGACGCATTGCTTCTGCACAATATTGATCTTTATGCCAGAGGACAACATTGCCACCTTTATCTGCTTTGTTGATTATAATATCACATTTTTGCTTCAATTTGTTGATCAAAGTAAAATATTGAACATTCTTGAAATTGTGACTTCTAGTTCTAGAATTAATACCTCGATTTAGTTGTTTCAGCTCTTCGATAACTTTCTCACTAAAAATGTCAATTGCATCTTTTTGCATAAGAGGTAAAAAAGTGGACGGGGGGCGAAAAGGACTAGGGGCATATATATATACATATATATATTTTTTTTTTTATCTCCTTTTTCTGCTTCTTTTTAGACTAATAAGTTCTCTGCACAAAGAACGAAATATGTTCATTTAGGTTGCTGTGAAAATTCATAAGCTACCATCACTATCTTTTGAGGTCCTGAAGAAAGCCCCAACGACCCACAAGGGCGTGTACAAAGGGCTGAAACATGTCGACCTATTTTTTGGACACCGACAGTGCGTCAGACCAATAACTCGTCTACATATCCACCACTTTGTTTTTACTTCTTCTTGATTCCGGACTAATTAAAATATTGTCTAGGATATACAAGCTTTTTAAACTCACTTCACCTCACTTGAGCACTTTCACTTATTCTTTGATCGCTACTGTAATAACCAGTGGTTCTCCTCTGGATGGAGGTAAGCATACTACAAAAAGAAGCCCAATGATGATGCTGTCACGTTTTTAAACTTGGCGGAGAGCCAAGATATACCGCCCTCCGACCTTTCTAACGTGAATGAGAGTTTTTTAATTACAAAGGTGCTAGCCCTGGTTACTCAGGTCAAGTGATCCATTCTTTTTTGATATCGAATACTACGGCAAGGAAGCTGAATGGATCACAGCCTCTTTCTCCTCCCCCCACTTGATTAATAGTATGCTAATAATATGGCATGAAATGACAACCACAGCATATAGCTTCCAATATTAGCCGATGCGATAATATCAATGCCAGTCACACTGCCAGGCCGAATATGGAATTGGTAAAATGTTGTGAAAATCGAGTTACCATTTCGCTTGTCTCCCGATTGGGAAGCGCAATTGAAAAACTTTATTGACAGTGGTTTGTCCCCGTATGAACATGAATTTATAATTTTTAATCATTTGATATGAAGTTTGTATTCTAATCACAGTTGCGGCATGATTTGATACGAATCATTGTGTAATTATGTTTATATTCATTGTTGCACCACTTTATTTAAATGCTGGAAAACATATGGGATAAAGGTTAATGCCGAAACGCGTCATCTTTCACCTAGTGCACAACAAATCATTGTGCCTTCTCCTGGTGTGCCGCCTCTTGTGTCATCACCGATTGGGGCGCTTACTTTTTAAAAAATCCAATAAATCTGTATTGCGTTTGATACAATATAATTGCATGGTGTATAACGAACTTCTTATATCGGGAAAACACTGTCAAAACTATGTTTTTCAATGTATGTAAATGGGGGAAAGGGTGTGTGTGTGTGTTGGATAAACATTGGGAAAGGTTAGTCCCCACAAGGATGGTAACAGGGGGTGTGTGTGTGTGCGTGTGCGTGTGTTTTTTTTTCTTGAAGGCCACATTTTATCTCTCCCAACATGAGTGTTCATGTAACTACCTAACTATGGCCTGAAGCATAGCATCTGGCAAAATATATTGATAATCTGAGGTTACCCACAAGTCTCTGTGATTGCTGTTACAACCAGCTAATTCCCATCTTTTCTTTTCCCCGCTGATACGTACTCTTGCAATTTTCGGAGTTCACTTAAATCAAAAATCATTATCTGATTTCTTTTCGAACCATAAAAGTATGCACAGGAATAAATGACACAGGAATATAAAAATTCACAGTGCACAATTCAATTGAAATAACATACATATTACGAAGTAAAACCCAATCAATCTTTCCGCAAGTTCCTGAGATTCAATATGATTCTTAAAAAACATGTTACGTAAAAAATTATAAATTCATCAGACAGCAGCTGAGAAAATATGAGTGTGGGTAATACTTAGGAGAATCCCTTGTCCTCCAGTAATGGAATGATAAAACCACTTCTAGGTTCAGTGAAATATTTACAAAACATCACAAAGAGTGAAGTGTCCTGCAGAGACACATTGTTGCAGACGCATGGGCCCAAGGACCCTGGTTCATAACATCCTCTTGGGAATTCGGTCAGCAAATGCAAAAGATTGAATCTAAACCTAGTAAGCAGGAAACTATCTATATTATTTTTGACAAGGGCAAGTAAGGCTCCATTGTCAGCGTCATTTTCAACAGTACAAATCTGCGAACCGTGGTTTTCTGCCAATTGGGTGTCCTCTTTATACATATATCTCCTTGTTAAAAAGTTGTCCTTCACTGACTTTCTATCAGATTTAAATATGTTCTCAAGGTTGTTAAAAAGCTCCCCTCACCCCAGATACGACAAAGAGTCCCTAATGTATTTGATGCAAGGTATTTTAAGAACACAATCAAGCAAAAGACAATCCTTTAAAATCAATCTATTCAGACTGAGTTCCTCCTTGATCCGCAATCTAATCCAACCCAACAGGGTGCGAAGGGCTAAAAGATCACTCAAGTAATCAACTACCACCTCTTCCAGGACACACAAGGAAGAGGTGCTTTATGGGACACATAGTAACCGCTGCAGAAATGTGTTTTCAGTAATGAAGGCAGCTAGCTGCCACATGAGCACATGAAGTCCCACTGGAAGGGTGGTGTGCTATTCTCAATGTTATATTTATTCGGTTCAACAAAAAAACAATTGACATTATTTACATGATCATCAGTATTCATGTCAGTTTCACATTCATCTGATTCTTGTACATGCATTTTCAAGAGCACAGTACTTGGCTACCTGATCGGCATAATTATTGCCTATTGTGAGGTTGCGGGCGGCGGCGGCGGCGGTTCAATCGGGTCTGCGGGAGGGCTCCGGGAGAGGGTGGTGGATAGCTGGTCTTCGGTGACTTTGCTCCAGCAGCGGCGAGGCGTCTGTTCGGTGAAGTGGTGTGCGGTGGGTTTCCTAAAGGTGAAGTGGATGCACCGGTGGTCGGTCCAGTGGAGCTCGGTGGTATGGTTGAAGGAGACGTGGGAGCTTGCGGAGAAGATGGGGTCAAGCGTGTGGCCAGCAGAGTGGGTGGGTGTTATGACGAGTTGTCAGAGTCAGAGGGTGGCGAGGTTGTCGATCAAGGTGGAAGAGTTGGCGTCGTTGTTGTTCTCGAGGTGGAAGTTCAGGTCCCCGAGGAGGATGTAGTCTGTGGAGGCGAGGGTGTGTGCGCTGACGAAGTCGGCGATGGAGTCGATGAACTGTGGTCAGGGTCTGGGGGGTCTGTGGACGAGGGTTCCTCTGAGGGTGGTGTTGGGGTCGGTGTGGATCTGGAAGTGCAGGTGTTCAGCGGTGCTGAGGGTGTCGTCAGTGTTTGTCGAGACTTTGAGAGTGTTCCTGTGGACGATGGCGATTCCTCCTCCTACTCCGTGGTCCTTGCGTGTGATCTTATAGCCTTCCGGGATGGCTATGGCGATGTTGGGTGCCGAGGAGGGGTTCAGCCAGGTCTCCGTCAGGAAGACAACGTCTGGGGTGTTGGAGTCGAGTAGGTCCCAGAGTTCGACGGCGTGTTTGCGTGCGGAGCAGGTGTTGAGAAGGATGCATCTGAGGTAGTTGGGTTCTTGGGTAGGTGGGTTGGAGGGCCAGATGCTGGTGAAGCTGCAGTTCTGGCAGGAGAAGGGCCCTTGGGTGCACTTCGGGGCGGCCAGGCAGCAGGTGCGTGATCGTCTGTCGTTGAGTGCGTGGAGGGTGTTGGAGTCATAGCGGAGACGGGTGTCGTGGCGTATGCGGCTCTGGCGCTGGGCGTGGTCCAGTCTTGGACAGGCGCAGACAGGCTTGAGCAGCAGCCGCCATATAAGGGGAGGTGGGAGGGAGGAGCAGTTGGGAGGCGGGAGCGGGGCGGCGAATGGGTGAGGTGGGGGCAGGGCCACAGGGAGGCAGCGGCGGGAAGAGACGGAGGAACAGAAGGCAAGAGGGAACGAGGCAACAAAAACAGTTAACAGGCAACAGAAGTAAAATAAAATAAAAATAAAACGGCACAATACGGTCAGCACAAGGATATAGCGCAAGCAGGAAATTACAGAAATTACGAGCAGGGAAGGGGGGGCGGCGCACTTACGGAGCGGCAGCAGTGGGCACAGAAGGCAAGAGGGAACGGAGCACCAAAAACAGTTAAGGCAACAGAAGTAAAATAAAAGTAAAATAAAACGGCACAATACAGTCAGCACAAAGGATATAGCGCAAGCAGGAAATTACAGAAATTACGAGCAGGGAAGGGGGGGGCAGCGAACTTATGGAGCGGCAGCAGTGGGCACAGAGGTAGGCGCACACAGGCGGAGCTGTGGGGAGTGGCCCAGCATGCAAGCATTAAAACTATTTTAATTGGGCCATCTACTGTAACCTCATTAGTAATTTCTTATTGCAGATTCCTACAACTTGGAGTCCTTTTTCCGTGAGGGGTAGGTTTGGGACCTCCTCGGAATTAACTGTACAGCAGGTAACACCAGTATCAATTAAGAATGATATGGGGTGACCATTCATCTCATCACCTATGTATGGGCCTCTCTGGTCTACCGCTAGGAATTTATCAAGCATGCAGTTCTCTTCCCCACTCAGGCAAAGTTATTGCACAGTTGTTGCATCTGGGGAAATCCGAGGAAAATCATTGCTCAGAATCATTGGATTCTTCCAATAACCTGAATTATATGGCATCTTTTTTCCATGCTTCACTGGTGCTATGGGCATGCTGTATGAGACTGCCCCCGATTTTGTACAAGAGTCTGTTGGGCAGTGGTAGCCAACTGTGTCTGCATCTGATTTGCATTTTGCTGCATCTGGGAAACAATAACATTCTGATTTAGATCTTGATTCTGTTTACATTTACACTTCCAGTGACAAATTTTCCTGCAGATGCGACAGTGGTTTTCTTCAGCAAATTGACATTCGCATTATTTTCAGAAGTGTTCACAAACTCTTTATTCTAAGTCTGCATTTGCACCATATCATTCCTCATTCCTAATGCTTGCATCCAACTCACACCAGAACCTTCAGGCTGCACAGAAGCTGCATTAGAATTTATCATCTGATTTTTATTGTTTCTCCGAACCTGCTTTGTCTGCGCAGTCATTAATTTCTCTTTCCTCTTCTTCTGCTTCATGTCAAAACAGTCACTACAGTACTTGGCTGACGTCAGTATCTCATCAATACTCTTAGGGCCACATGTATCAACCAATTTTGCATTCATAAACTGGCCGATTCGTTTTAGTTGCTTTATTTAAAAGCGTTCACGGATGTAGTAGTCTGCTGACCTCAGCAGGCCACCATCCCCATGATTTTAGTGATTTCTAGGGGGTCGCAAATTGCGGTCTACCTCATCAATATAAATGAGGTAGGTCGATTTGCGACACACTAGGAATCGCAAATGAAACTCAAAAGAGTTTCACACATTTGAAATAGTAATTTCCTAATTGCAATTCTCAGGAAATCGCAATTAGGAACTCGCTATTTCAAACTTTCATACATGTGGCCTATAGTCTGCCAGAAAATGGAATATGAGAGTTAAGCTCCGGATGCAAACCTAAACCAAAAGCTGATCTGAATTCACTAATTCCTTTACTTTAAGGATCTTCCACTCCACTGTACTTGCTGTAAATCTGTATAAGCATGCACTGACTGTTTCAGCTCGTGTGGCTCTCATTATCTTCGTCCAATTCACTTCCTTCTCCGCACCTATTTTTTCTTCATATATACTCTATCACTGCTGTAGGAAAGTAGGATCTGCTTCTAAGGTTGCCCCCACTTTTTGCCTGGTGTTAAGCTGTATTTGACTAGTTTGACTGGGATCCTGCTAATCGGGACCCCAGTCTATCTGCTTTCTCCCTAAATTATGGTGTTCAGTACTCAGGTACATCCCAAATTGGATACTGGGGTACCTTTATAAGTCCCTAGTATATGGTACTAAGGTACCCAGGGCATAGGTACAGGCAGAGGTCTCCCATGGGCTGAAGCATGTATTATACCACCCATAAAGAGACCATTCAAAATGGAACTGCAGGCCTGCCTTTGCAGCCTGTGTAAGCTGGTGCTAGCACCACTTACTAAAGATATAGGTTTCCTATATCTAGGGTCACTGCACTTAAAACCTATAAGTCACCCCTATAGCAGGCCTTTTCAATCCTGAAGGCAGGGTGCTTGGTTCTAAGTGAGAGGCTGCCCATGCATAAGCAGGACACCCATGCAGCCTACGGAGTCCATTTTCCTGGGTTGTCAGTGAAGCCATATACTATATAGAGGGTCATTGCGTAATTATGCGATGACCATCTCGAAAACAGCTCCAACTAATCCTATCATTTTTGGTATCAAACATGTTGGAATCATGGAGGTATGATTCCAAGCACTGGAAGAGCCCTCCCTTAGGCTCTCAGTGTTCCCGGTACCAGCCTTCTTGACCCCGACAGCACAAAATGGTTGCTGCTGACCAGAGACATGATTCTGCCCTCCTGCTGCTGAGCCAAGCTCGAGCAGGGCAAGGCAGAACAACAGGCACCCTGTTACAGGGAGGTGTGACCACCTCCCAGACAGGATTTAGTGTATTGGGGCAGGGTGGGTGCGCTTGCCAGCACCACTCAGTCTGCATGAGGGGCACATTTGGTGTCCCTGTGCATAGTCCAGTTCAAACCAGTCATGAGAGCCGTTGGCTGCAGCTCTGGCTCAAAACTGGACAAATGACATGGGAGTAACTCCCCCCCCCCCCCCCCCCCCCGACCCTCCGCTGGGAGGGTCCCCTGAATCTTCCCAACCCTTTCCCTAGGGTACTTAAGGGCTTACCTGGGATAAGATTCAGATCAGACACCACTACTATTCTACCGTCTGGGCACTGTGGACTTCGTTTGGGCCTGACTTTGTCTCCCTTCCAGTCTACTGCATCGTCTGTGCTTGTGCATTATACAGGAACCTTCCAAGGCCTGTGAAGCATCAAATACACTTGAAGGAATCTCCCTTGGTGTGAAGGAGTCACTCCCCTGCATTCGCAGACACCGCAACTAAATCGACTGGTCTGCTAATCCTGAGCTCCTCCGGACTCCACAGGCTCTGCAACACAGGTGGTGGTTTTCCACAGCTCCCGAAGCCTGGCCTGCCCTGCCCTCTCATCAAGTTTGAGGCTAGTATCCCTCGTAGGGGGTTGCAATACCCGAACCCCTGTGCACTGCATCAACTTGCAGTTGCAAAGGCTTGTTGACTTCTTTCCAAGAAGATCTTCGGGAACCAAGTAGCCCCAACCTCGAGCACCTCCAGTGACCAGAATCTTCAGCCACAACACATCGTGTGCATTGTGGCCTGCATCTTTTGGTGAGCAGCTTGAGGTCCTCCCGCGACTCCAGTGCCTCCGACCTGTGGGTCCACTTGAGGGTCACCGCTGTTTCTTTTGGACTCCCCTGATTGCTCGGGCCTGCCCTGACTCCCCTGTTTTTGGTGAGTCCCCTGGACCTTGCTGGTCCCAACGTTGCTCCTTCTTTAATTCCTGCGTGGGTTGCATTTGCCAAGGATTGTTGGTGCTCCAGCCGGACACCGAACCCTTAGCACTCGACATCCTTCATGGGACAGCTCGTGCATGGCTCCTGGTCCTCCTCAGCATCGCTGGTCCTCACAGCTGCAGAGTCAAGGTCCTCGTCATCCATCCTGCAACACCCGACATCAGGGGGCATTCGTCTTCCAAGTCTCCTGTCACCCCTGCGTGACATAGACTCGGTCCCCTCTGCTTGCAGGTACCTCTCATCTAGAATCCATCCTCTGATTCCACGGACACTTTCTCCTTCTTCAGCAGCGGCACTTTCCTGAAGTCATCCATTGGGTTTGACGGCGGTTTCTGACACCACTTCACACGTATGCACCCGGCTTCCCTGGTGTAGGTAACATGGGTACTAGGATATCCACCTTTTGTCTTCCACAGGGTTTCTTCGGAGTCCACTGGGAAGGGTCCTTAACCTATAAAAATCCAACCGTGACTTACCCGTAGAGTTGTACGGGGTCCCTATCTACTCACCTTGGGTAGTTCCTTGGGCCCCCAGCACTTCTATATCCTCTCGATATTGTCTTGACCAGAGTCGTGGTTCTTATACCACTTTCTTAGTATATGGTTTGGTCCTCCCCTGGGTCCACTGTGCATTTCGTGCTATTTGACTATGTTTTGTGTGATTGTGCACATATCCGGGTAGAAATATTTCTATGTGTTAGAGAGTATTATATAATAAATACATATTTTTATAAATACTGTGTGGCTTTTTTTCCCACCTAATCTATACTATAAGATTGTAGTCTGGTAAAACAAGCTGCTTTACTCTCCTTCTGGACTAAGCCTGAAGGCTGCTCTCCACAGCTACCACTTAGAGAGCTTTCTAAGGTTGTCTAAGACCTCTTAAATCACCATAAGTGTTGTCTGGAATGTTCCAAGGTGTCCACTTACATAAGTGAACATTATACACCAGGCCAGCTTCTCACAACTGTCCTATATTTTTCCATAACTAAATCAGCAGCAACATTATTAGGGGGAACTCTAGATGGTCTACCCATGGTCAAGTGACAACAGCCATGCATGCTGCTTACAAATGTTTAGAAACAACTATTTGAAGAGACGAATCCAAATCAACCCAAAGTATCTTCAAATTTTTCACCAGTCTGTTAACCTCATTATACCACTTGTCAGGTTCCTCTCTCAGTTTTGAAAAGTTTGTCATAAAAAGCATAAAGATCACCCCTGGACCAATGAACATGGACATAATTCCCTTCATGCACTTCTCATATTTTTAAATCTATAACTAATTCAATTTCAGGTTCACCCATGGCCACATTTGTTTTCTTCTATGTGTCAATATTCTTCTTTTTAGAACTAGCTTTCTTCTTCGACTTGTCTCTGTATTTTCTCAAATCCCTCAAAACAAAGCTTTAATGAGCTCGCAGAGTCATTAGACTCATGTCCGCTATTTCTGCTGCACTTAATTCCATTTCATAATAGTTCTACAAATTCTTTTTCTAATTATATCAACTACAAATTCATCAGCTAATTCTTAAAGACTATCATGCACCTCATTTTCAATCATTGCGGCTTCTCTGATCATATATTTCAATTCATCTGAATTACAAATCAATATACTGCTTACACCAATTGCTCCCTGCAAAATTTCCCTAATTTTCACATTAGCAATGTTTATTGCCCTCTTTTCAGTTGGTGTAGTAGCTTCTGGTAGTGAATAAACTAAAGCATGCTAACAAACATCTGTCAAGTTTTTTGGAGACTTGCGGCATCCTCAATCCCACCCAGACAGGTTTCAGAGTGGACTGTAGCACGGAGATTGCACTGCTGGTAGACACTGAGGAACTCTGAACTACCTGCCTCCGACTCTTGGAGTGGAGCATTGATCTACCGCCCCCCAGGTTCCAAATCTAATTTTAGCCAACTGTTAGTGGAAGAGCTAGTCACACACGTTCTAGCTTCAAACAAATTCCTACTCTTAGGTGATTTCCACTACCATGGGGAAGACTAAACCAATTCTGAGGTCTCCAAGCTTTTAATGGACTTGGAAATGCTAGGACTCTCCCAAAGAGTCGTCGGTCCCACACATATAGCAGACCACCCACTAGACCTGTTGTTCACTAATTCAGAACTTCTAGATTGTAAGGCTCCCACCCCCCTTATTTGGACAGATCACTTCTCAATTATATTTCACATTCAGTCCCCCTTGCCCCCTGTCTCCAAGAGTAATAGCAGAACTGCACCACGTGCCTTTAGACCATGGCATCGACTTAACCCGGATGTCTCTAAGGAAGCCTTCTCTCCTAGCGGGCCGCAAAACAATTCACAGGTCAGCAACCTATTGGAATCCTTTAATGCAGCTCTTATTAAAGCCTTCGACGACACAATCCCTTATAAAAATAACTGCCCCTCCAAACATCGTCCCTCGGCCTCCTGGTTCACTTTTGCGGTAAAACAAGAAAAGTCAAAATGTAGGAACCTAAAGAGACGCTGGTGCACAAGCAAAATGTCTCAAGACAAACTTCTCTACAAACAAGTCTTGTCTCGTTATCATCAAAACATCAAACTTGCACGGCGCAATTCCATCATTAATCGCATTGAAC
This sequence comes from Triturus cristatus, assembly GCF_964204655.1. Taxonomy (NCBI): domain Eukaryota; kingdom Metazoa; phylum Chordata; class Amphibia; order Caudata; family Salamandridae; genus Triturus; species Triturus cristatus. The sequence continues at coordinate 504,485,692 of NC_140585.1, forward strand.
AGGCTGGCAACTTCCCTAAAGCTCTTTTAATATTGTCCATGATTTTGTCATTCCCCGGGCTTGTGCCAAGATTGGTCCTATATCTCAGGAATTCTGTGACTTGTTAGACAATTTTCTCCAGGAGAAAATTCTTCCATCTACGCAAAACTCGACCGTCATTCTCTGCCTGGAGTCGAGCTCATCAGTCCTAATGGGGACCAGTCTAAGGAACCTCCCTATTCTTTGGACAGCTTCACCCCTTTTACCTCGGCGCTAATCTGCAGATCTCTGATGACAGCTAAATCTGGCTCCCCTCAGGACGCCTGTCCTCCCAAAATAATGTCTCTAATGGCCAACTATCTTGCCCCAAAGGTCCTAGAGATCTTCAATTGCTCGGTGGAAACCAGCTCCATTCCAGCTGAGTGGAAGACGTCTTGTGTCCGTCCTATTCTAAAGAAACCCTCCCTGGACCAATATTCTCCGGCAAATTACCGACCCATATCCTTGTTGCCTCTTCTGGGTGAACTGTTTGGAAGCCTAATTAACAAACAACTAGTCACCTACCTCGAAACCAATCACATCTTAGAGTCCTCCCAATCTGGCTTTCGACCTGGCCATAGTACAGAAACTGTGCTCCTGGCCGTAAACGAATCCTTGCGCCGTGGGTTGGACGCTGGTAACTCAGTAATGCTTGTGCTGCTAGATCTCTCAGCAGCCTTTGACACAGCCTCTCATGGAAGCCTGTTGGATAGGCTGTGAGAGATCAGCATTCCGGGCCTGGTATTAAAATGGCATCCTCATTCCTTGGAAGTGAGACATCAAACTGTCACCCTGGGCCCATACTCTTACCGTACGACAATCCTGGACAAGGGTGTTCTGCAGGGTTCCTGTTTGAGCCCCACTCTATTTAATATCTATATGGCTCCCCTTGCCAGGGTTGCCGAGCGTTTTGGCTTCGAAATTATCTCATATGCGTATAACACTCAGTTGATGTTTACTTTCAACCAGGATGTGAGAGCAGCTAAAACCATTTCACCTTGGGCATGCTAGCCATCTCTGAGTGGATGAGTAGGTACTATCTCCAATTGAACTCGGACAAGACGGAGATTATGCTGTTTGGGAAAGCAGCATCCATTTGGACAAATGATTGGTGGCTGCATCAACTGGGCGCTACGCCTACACCAGTTGTAAAAAAACCTGGGCATGAAATTTGACCAAGCTCGCACAAAGAAAGAGCAAATTCTGACTACCTCGGGAGATTGCTACTACTACATGCACCTTCTGCGCAGAATTTTCCCTTACTTCCCTACCTCTGCTCGTAAAACCTTGGTACAAGCCTTGGTAATAAGTAGATTGGACTATGGCAATGCTCTTTTTGGAGATGTCAACGAGACCCTAGTGGCTAAACTCCAGGTACTCCAAAATACTGCTGCAAGGCTTGTTCTTAATCGCCCACCAAGCACGCCCTCAGCACCACTGATAAAAGAGCTGCACTGACTTCCAATGAAGAAAAGGTCTTGTTTTAAGATCTGCTGCCTTACCCATAACGCTCTAAATGGAAAGAGCCTGCTATATCTGCAACACAAAATTAACACTTACACCCCAGGACGCTGTCTTAGATCCTGTGACAAAGCCTTACTTTGCGTCCCTCGCATTCAAAAGGAAAGGCTTTTTCCTATCTTACTCCTCATTACTGGAACAAGCTGCCACTCTACGTTCGTACTTGTTCGAACTACTGCAAGTTCAGGAACCTCCTCAAATCCCACCTATTCTAACTTTATCCTCTCTGTCCTGATCCCCATTTCCGCACAGCGCAGAGATGCCCCCGGGTGAGTTGAGCGCTATATTAAATGGTTTTAACATAACATCTTAGACCAGGGTGGCTCAGCTGCAGTGATAATGCTGAACCTAAGTGTAGCTTTCGACACAGTATCGCAATCAATGCTCAGCCAGAGTATGATGGAAGTTGCCATCAGTGGAGAAGCCATCAAGTGGCTAGAAGTCTTCCTGGGGAATAGGAGCTTCCACGTGTGCAAAGGTCCATTTTCTTCTTCTACCTATCCCCTGCAGTGTGGAGTCCCACAGGGCACCTCACTGAGCCCCACACTTTTTTTCTATATGTACTCCCACTTGCAGAAATTGTATGGTCTCGCATTAGTGCCGTATACAGATGATATTCAGATCATCATGGCCCTCATACCTAATGTTAGCCGTGCCTCCACCCAACTTAACTCATGTCTTAGGGAGGTCACAGACTGGATGTCTGCAAGCAGTCTGAAACTCAATGGAGACAAAAAGAGAGATACTGCTGGTAGACAATAATAGCTCAATGTGGTGGGAACTGTCCTGGCCAGAACAACTACGTGAGCTATCAGAGCCAGCCAAAGCAGTAAAACATCTAAGCTTCTGGATAGACGACAAGCTTGAAATGGAAACACATTCCAAAAACTGGCCGATTCCTATTTTGGTATCCTGAGGTCTCTCAGGAAAGTTTTACAGATGTTACCAGTAGCCACAAGAAGAGTAGTGACAAAGAGTCTAATAAATTCATGTCTAGACTATGGCAACTCCCTCTATTTAGCAGTCCTAAATATGTGATAAAAAGGCTCCAGAATGCCACTGCAAGAATCTTGCTCAAAATTCCCAAGCATCAATCAGCCAAACTAGCCCTATCAGCCCTACACTGGCTGCCTGTCCAAAGGAGAATTCAGTTTAATTCTCTATGCATTGAGCATCAGACCATCCACAGAAAAGGCCCACTCATCATCCGGAATCTACTCACCCCAGAAATCTCTGCATTCTAGTAATCAGGGACACCTGTCAGTGCCCAAGATCATAAGAGCAGGAAGAGCAAGCAGCTCCTTTGTTTACCCTGTATCTGTGCTTTGGAACTCCCTCCATCCTCCCTTCGAAATCAGCAAGCGGAACTATGTTTCAGATAAGCTTTAAAAACATACCTTTTCTGAAGAATGGATTTCTGTCAATAGGTTCATTACGATAGCTCTGTGAGGTCATTGCAACTATGTGTGGGAGGCCCAGTTGGGTAGCCATGTGCGATATAAAAACAACTGAATTGAACTGCTTCTACAACAGAAACTGTTGTATCCACAAGATTTTTGTAATTCCACTTGGACTAGGTAAAACTGCCAGTGTGTTCTTCAGGTGGAGCACTTGGAGTAGTACTTGCAGTTGCAGTTGTGCTTGCATGTGGTACTGCAAGTGTTGTTATTCCCTTCATACTCCTACTTGGTTCATCATTTGCACTCATATAAGGTACTGGTGCTCTCTGTACTTATGCACTCTCTGTGTAATGAGGATATCTAGATTTCAACAAGTCATTAAAAAAATTATTCTCCTCATCTGAATCAATTTCCTTATTCGTACTCCGTCTGTCCCTTCAAAATTCTCATAATTTGTTTGTCTGACTCATTAATTATTGCAGGAATATCTCTTCCCCCTGCAACCATGTCCTCTTTCTATGTTCTAACCACTGGCTTACTGAACTTTTGAACTGCCTTGTATTTTTCTTTCTCGCTTTCCATTCGATCCGATACATTCAGTGCTTTAAATTGTGTAGGTCATTATCTACATATGTACAATGCTAAGTTAGCACAACCGCGTTAGATGTTAGAAAGCCATCTTGCCGCTTTTGCTGCTTTTGCACACGACACTATAGTCACATGTTATTAAATTGAGAAATGCTTACTCGACTTTGCTTCACATGAGAATTGTCTGTTGTTAACATCCCAAACAGTGCGCAGCGACCTTGGTCTGTACACAGTGTAAAAGAAACAGTCTGGGTCGCTAGACGGTGCATGTTGTTGAGTTTAGGTTGATCGGCCCACTAGTTTAGCCATAACACGCACGCAGCTGCAAATACCTGAAAGTCGGGTGCTTTTAATATTGCAGTGTTACATGTTTTCATTACATTCGGAAGAAGAGCGTTCCTAGGAGCAGAGCATAGCTGATCCTATGATGTGAACTCTCTGAGCTGATTTTTACGGTATGGGATTCCCCATTCAAGCCTAGAGACCTTGTATTAGTCTAATAATACTATTAGTGTGTTAGAGAAAGGAAGGTGGCTTAGATCCACTGTCATTTTATTATGATTGCTCCTTTCATTTTCTATGGTATTGTAACTATGCTGATGGTTTTGATTTTAATCGTTTGTCTGCTAATGTTAGCCAAACTGCTGCATCTTAGGACACGAGGTTTATAGAATAAACTCTTTAAACTTTTACCGTGTCTCTGTTTATTCTGTTGTGGACTGGTACGAGAATAATTACGAAAAGGTATTTCTGATTCCCACCATTCCTGAGAAATATACTAAGTCGCTTGTTTTGGGTTGTCTATACATTGGGACCGCCGAGCTAAACCTCGGATAACGAATGGGACACTGATGCTGGCCGGATAAGAGGTTCTGGGTTCTGAGGTGAGTTTTTGGTACACCACAATTCACTGAGGGCCTGGGTTCCTGCGCATAGTTCTGCGCATAAGCAGAATCCCTGCAACATGGCGCACCTAACGTTTGGTCTATTGATTTGAGACGCCTTAGTAGTGCTTGTATTAGTCCACAACACCCTCACTCTGGTTTCCAGATAACGGGAGTGACGGTTTAACCTACCTGTGTTTTGACTATGTAGGTTCTTTCAAGCTTGATCATTAAAAAGGTTATTTAATCTGAACCCTAGTGCTACTGATATACTTTAGATTTACTGTTAGTGTCCTAATGGCGGTCGATATTCCGGCTCATAGCCGGGCACCCCTGAAACGTCATCTGGCGCAGTATGTGGTGCCGGATGATGGTATGGCTGTGATTTTTGTGGTAAGTGCCGATGCGTTGTTTCCGTTTGAGTTGTTCTACTCTTGGGCTACTTTGCCGGCGGTGAGTGAAGACGATGATACGTTCCACACCTATACTGCCACGCAGCTACCAGACAACTATACGCTATATAGGACTCAGAAAATTCCTATTTCTGCCTGGCAGCATAGCATTTGGTTTAATGGCGCCCTTCCCCATGCGGTTATACCGGCGAGAATGGGCCCTTTGTCAATTGCAGGGGCCACATGGCCGGTACTAGCCGGATATACGCCTCATCCCCGCTATCTACAGGTAATGGTAGCTGAGTTGCGTGTGCTTCACACAACCCTTATTACAGTACATAGGGCTTTAGTGCAGTACGTGTCTCGCAACATGCAGGTGGGGGCAACTGCTGTTGCGGGACAACCGACGGACCACCACGCAGTGGTTATTAGTCCTGTTATGGTTAATTCGGTTGTGGGCAAGCGCCCCCAGAATAGGAATGATTTCCCTTATTGGCTTGCTGAGAAATTTGACCAATTGGAAGCCGTTTATCCGCATACGACTCCTGTGGAAAAACACAGGATCCTTACGATTACTTTGCCGAAAGACTTAGTCCCAGATATGGCCGATTGTGAAAACTGGGGTAAGGTCTTTGCTGCGACATACTCGAAGTGCTTTGGCACTCCGTCTCTGTCGGTACTGCCCTCCGTTATTAAACGTGTTTAGGAGAATCACAGTGCGGAGGCTGCCGTGGAATTGGGAATGCGGCTTGTCGGTGTGTTCGATGTGGTTGCTACCAAGATACTGGGCAACCTCAAAGGAGATGCTATGCAATTCCAAGTGCTTAATAAATTAGACACGGTGAACGAAGACGACAAGCCGAGGGAATTCGCGAAAATTATCGCGAACGCTTATAAACAAGTTGGTCGTAGCGCTTTAGGTGTTAAACCAACTGTGAAGAATCCTGATTTAATACAGCAGACAAAGGCAAACTCGTCTAGTAAGGACGAACGCCCTAATTTTCCAAAACAAAGTTGGAGGGCGAAAAAACAGGAGAAGCAGCAACAGAAACAGGGGTCTCGTCCTGCCTCTCCAGTACAGTCAGGTAGTGAACGCACTTATGATCTGCGTGATCGTGCTACTATTAAGTCACCTGATCGATTTCAGGTTTCTGAACAACGTTCTCCTCGTTCTTCACAGGAAACATCGGCTTCACAGTCCGGTGGCGGAGGCGCTGGAAAAAGTCGGGGTGCCCCGCAAGCACGTGAGCAGTCCCGACAGACTGACGGCAAAGGCAAGCAAGAGGACTCTGCACGTCAACGACCCCCGTTTCAGAAGAAGAAAGTTGCTGCACTGACAGCGAGGTATGCCTCAGATGGTACGGACGCAGCTTCAGAACCTGACATGGGCGCTAACGCTGCTAGACAGCGCGGCGGAAGTTACAGTAGTGCGACAAGCACTGCGTCCATATCTGGTGGCGACAGCAACTGATATATTTGTGAATATTTAAACTGCTGACACTCGGGTGTCTCCTCCTGATAGACTGTATAATATAGTCATTCAAATTGAAGGTGACATACAACGTACAATCCAAGGTTTTTTGGGGGATAATCTGACCACTACCTATGATATTCTGTTGGGCTCAGGTGCAAGCGCCTGCGTTATATCGAAATCAGGTTGGCTGGGATAAAATGTCTCCCGGCCATGAGATTCCGTTGCGGACTACGCCCCAACTTCAACCCCAATACCCCATGCGTCGCGAAGCTAGACCTCACGTCGCGTCGATCCTTGAACAATTGGAATATCAAGGAGTACTCGAAACATGTGTGTCACCTATGAATAATCCCTTGTTCACTGTGACGAAGCCTGACGGGTCGTACCGTCTAGTTTTGGATTACCGGCACTTAAATTCTCATTGCCGGACCTGTGCAGTACAAAACACCCACAGTTCGGCTCTCGTCGATAGTCTCGTGAGAAAAAGGTTTAAAACCACACTTGACATTTCTAATGGCTTTTACAGCCACAACCTGTCCTCTCTTAGTAGTGAGTGGACGGCGTTCACCTCTGGTGGCAAACAAAAACAATTCAAAAGATTACCAATGGGCTATAAGAACAGCCCGGGAGTCTTTGCCGCTCGCGTGGTCTCCCTCTTGGAGGGTATAGACCCTTATGCGTACTCGTATGTGGATGACATTTATCTCACAGATGACGAGTTGGACCCGCATCTCCGTCGCATTGATCGCATTATTGTTTTGTTTGCAGACTTCGGTTAGAAATTCAACTTTGCGAAGTCACACATTGCGGAATATACAGTGTTGTCCTTGGGGTACGAACTCAACAATGAAGGTCGAGGATTGGCTCCGCACTTTCTAGAGAAGTGCGCATGCCTCCGTGCTCCTACTTCACTGAAGAAATTACAATCTTTGCTGGGTTTTTTGAATTTCGGTCGAACTTACATCCCGGATTATGCCCAGCGTATCAAGCCGCTTTATGCCTTGGTACAACCTACTTTTTCCAAATCTTGTTGGCTGCCAGAGCATTCAGCTATATTGCAGTTATTGCAAGCTGATCTTCTTGCTTCTAAATACTTACTGACGCGTGATAACCACACTAACCTGGTCATAAGAATAGTGCCCGGCGCAGTTGGTTTCACATACTTAACGTTCAATGAGGGCGACACCGTCCCAATTGCTTACAAATCTCACTTGTACACTTCGGCTGAACTGCGTTTTTTCGCTGTCGAGAAAGTTCTGACAGCAGTGCAGATGGCGATTCTGAAAGAACGAGCGCTGTCGCAAGGAAAATGCATGTTGGTGGTAACACCCTATCCTGCCCTTGAGGCGGTGACAAAAGCAAGTGTACCGAATTCTAAAGCTTTGCATCCAAGGTGGATACAATGGGCCACTTCCTTGACCTCGCCGGACGTCACTTTTATCTTTGACGCGGCACTTCAGACTCAGGAGTTTTTGCAGTATGAATTCGTTCATCAGGCTCCTCTGTCCTTGCACCCGCTCGAGGATTACCGTTGTGTCATTTACACTGACGGTACTGCGCAACCCGCAACTGGATCAAAGCACGCCTATTCAGCGGCTTGCGCAATTGTAGTCGGTACTTTCGTAAATGGTGAATTCCAGTCTGATGTCGTGCATACGCAGTCATTGGGTGATTGTACCGCACAGTTGGCGGAGCTTTGTGCTCTGGTGCTAGCGCTAGAGTTTGCTAATCCCCGAGTCACTACCCTTATAGTGAGTGACTCCTTTTATTGTGTTCAATCTTACAACAACAATCTACATTTTTGGTCTCAGAATGACTACCATGATTCCAAAGGTAGCACGATTAAGCATAAACTGCTTTGGGTTTGAGTGGCAGATCTTAAAGAACGTCTGCCTCTCGTGAATGTAATTCACACTCTTGGTCACCAACGAGTTGGTGTCCATGCTGTCGGCAACAGCCTAGCTGACGAGGCAGCAAAAACAGCAGTAGCGACATATTTAGTAGCAGCAGTTACAAGATCCAAAAGTAAGATCGATGATGACATCTTGGCAGCTATTGCTGCTACAGAGCAGGGAACGAAGCCACCGAGAGGTTTCCCTGCTCATTACCATTATCGCTTAAGTCCTGATAAAGTCCCATTAGTGAGGATTAATGACGCTGGTGACAGATTGGTTCCCAACACGGACTGCAGACCTTCTTTGATATTAGCGGCTCACGAGGGCATGGCGTCCGCGTATGCCGGCGTTGCAGCTACTGTATCTCTGCTACAACAACGTTACTGGTGGTGCGGTTTGTATAAACAAGCCAGAGCTTATGTTCTTAATTGTGACATTTGCCAGCAGATTAAACCTTCAACTGCGGCGCGCCCACCACAAACTCAGTTGTACATATCTAATAAACCAATGGGTTGTGTTTATTTAGATCATTGCGGTCCTTTTACCTCTGATACTACGTACAAATACATCTTGGTTGCAGTTGATTCGTGCACACGTTTTCTATGGGTGTGGCCACAAAGGAGTGCTGATTCTCGCACTGTCATAAAAGATTTGCGTGTCTTTGTTGGGAGTTTTGCATGTGGTACCTTTCATTCTGATCAGGGCCCGGCGTTCGCCTCTAAGGCGTACAAAGAGGCCATGAGAAATTTGGTGGTCCAAGTCAAATTTTCGTCTCCATACTGGCCTGAGGGTAATAGTGTAGTGGAGCGAATGAACCGTGACTTAAAGCAATCTTTGACAGCCAGAGTTTTGGGTACTGGCCGGAACTGGCTAGCCCACTTGTATGACGTGCAACGTGTACTTAATAATCTCCCTAGAAGGTCTCTGGGTGGGCGGACCCCATACATGATGCTCTTTGGTGTACGAATGTTTGTCCCAGACCTTGATGGTCTAGACATGGCGGCATCAGCCGCACCCTTTGACGTAGATGAACACTGTGCTGTATTGCAGAATCTTCAAGAAGCCAGAAACAGTCTAGCGAAGGAACACGTACCCTCCTCATCTGAAGCTGAACTTCAGATTCCGGTAGTCGGCTGGCTACCTCGAGTTGGTGATCTGGTCCGTGAGAAGGTGGAGAACAGGAAGGAGTTCGGCCCCTCTTATCGTGCACCGGTTTCAGTGCTTGGAGTGCAGGGTACTAGAACAGTCATTTTACCTCCACTTCCTGGTCGAAGGGATAACAGGTACATTTCGATTGACAATGTCAAACTACAGCGAGTGGCCGATTCTTCTTAGTATGAATCCGGCGGTTTCCTGCCCTTCGATGCTGAGAAATTCTGTTGTGGCCCGAGCTTCTGACACAGGGCCTGATGTTGCCATCGAGATGCATGCCGTTACTGGTCCCTTGTTGCCACAAACGCCTAGTGGTGTGCTTGAAGAAGTTGAGTATGCTTATCCTGCGGATGTTGCCTTGCCTGTTTTACAAACCACCACAGTTGCCCTCTCACAAGACTCTTTCGATTCTCGTACAATGACTTCCATTGCCCCGTCCAAAGTTTCAATTTTTGTGGCTTGGTTCAAAAGACATTTTTTAATAACCCCTTGGACTTACATTTGGCTGGTGCTCATATGTGTTTTTTTGTTTATGTCCATTGGCTTTGTGGTAGTGTTTTTTAGACTTATCAATGGACACTACCTGAATGAAAGGTCAACGATTCGACTAATTAATGGAACTTTGGCCCCCCACTCCTCATCACACATAATGAAGAGGGACCAGACTTTTGTGAACATTACTGCCTGGCCTGCACGTGATGGGATCGCTTGGGATGCCGTAAAATTTCAAATTCATGGCCCCACTGAAGTAATTAATGTGCCAAATGTATTTCGTGTTTCTATGGGTGATGTCGTTAAGCAGAACATTCACTCAGATGACTGGGATGTTCAGGCCATAGAAGCACTGTTTTCTGATTTGAAATATTATGCTGCATTTGATGCTGAGGATTTGTATTTCGATACTGCTAATTATGATGAACAATTTTGTTATCAACATTATGGCACGCATTTCCTACACAAAGCAAATACGTTTAGAAATTTTGTAAATTATATGCAGTGGGAACACTGCCCCGCCCCTAGGATGGGCAGCTCTGCCACGTTAGTGGAAAAGTTCACTTATTTTTCTGATTTTAGTGTGTCCAATCCGGCCTCCTTTTATTTTAAAGTTGAGCCTGAGTCTGCTTCTAAAGTTAGACTGACACACACCAAATTGTAGTATTCCAAGTCCTTTATAGACGAGTTGGCAATTGGCGGGTATGATCTGTGGAAAGCTACAGTCGATCTTAAATCGGTTTGGGGCTCCAAACAATGGCAAGTACAGGGTACAGAAGCTTTGCTTCGTGCCTGTCTTATCCCGAATCACATGTTATTTTTAAATTCATCAATTTTTCAGACAACCTGTTTTGGATTGGCTACTTCTAAAAAATTAAATTCTCCCTCCGTTCCGGGTCTGGGTGCTTATCCCAATTGGGGTAATCATACGGATCTATCACTTGCTATGTTGCAGACACAGGTTTCCAACACGTCCTTCAATATTTCTGAATTGAATCCGGAAGGGTGGTTGGTGTGGCAGACGAGTTCAGACTCCTGTCAACATCGGTTTCTGGATCTAAAGCAGGGGTATACACAGGTTCGTGTAGACCCCCGTTTTGAATCTTCTCACACGGTGACTACCTACTCAGTAGGGAAGTTATGCCAGTCTTGGCTGCAACATTCCACTTTAGCGTCTGTTAAACTTAATTTAGCATGATTAAATGACAAAATAGATTTGAATGATTTTGTTAGGGGTCCTGCTGTTGGCAGGCCCAAGCGATGGGTGTATGCTGTTTATAACGAAGTTTGGAAGTTATCACAAATTGAGGCTGCATCCAGATTACGTGCTATTGATCAAGCCAATATGGAAAAGGTGTTGGCTGTAATAGATAATAGTATTAACACCCTCTCTCCTAGAATTTATACCTTAGATAATATTGTATCATCTGTGGTAGACATTGATTTGTCTGTATTGTATCATGGTCAAAATCAGTTGCGTTCTATTATGCAGTTTGCATGGGCGTTGCAAACTTTAAAGGCAGGGAAAGTCCCTTGGGATTACATGAATACTTCATCTTTGTTCCTTCCTTTTAATTTAACTGCAAAACAGCAATTCATGTCCATGAAGGATGCTACATATTCATTAATACACATTGAAAAGTTAGAACCTTTGCCTTTCTCTGTTGCTGAATTGAATTCTGCTGTGTGGCTTGTACATGGGTTGACACGTTACCGTTCCCCCTGTTTAAGTTTAGTTCGTGCATGAAACATTATGCGTTAGGCAGATATGAACAACTTGGTACCGCCTTCCTGCACGAAGTTTGGTCACTCCCTTTCACATATAGATGTGTGAGAGACGGCAAGGAGGTTTACTTGAAAGGTGAAGAGTGCACTTCCACTCCGGATCATTCTGTTGTGTGTAGGCACATTCAATTGCATGGTGCATGTAATGTGCACGCCCCTAATTTAGCTTGCGTCCTGAAAGGGATTCCTGTGCCAGTTATTACTCCATCTTTTAAGCTGCTTGCTAACGGTAGTTATTTGCTGTTAAATAATGAAGCTTGCTGTGGGATGTTAGTGGGAATTCCCTACATAGTGACTGTATCACAGAGAGTAGTTTGCTGTAATAACGTCCTTTTCCCACCCCCGCATGGTCGGCTCAATGTGTCCATCTGGCCTTCCATTCCAACCTTGAAAGCAGAGTTCAACAAGATGAGCAGTATAAGGGCTCTATTGTCTCAAAAAGAAGTCGCGTTGACTTCGTCCCGGGAAACATTTGTCCTTCACGTAGCAAACACCCGCACTGAGGTGCAAGCGCTTTTAAATACTGATCTCCCACTTCATTTTGGGACCCTGATTCAGACTATCTTTAATGCCTCGTCAACAAGTGGCATAGCTCATTTTTTTTAAATTGTGGGATCCGGCCTCGTGACCTCTTTTCAAACTATTTTTGGTGTGATCCCGGCCTTTTTTCATTCTATTTTTTCCAGCGTCTTCGGAGGTCTCCCTTTACTTCTCGCCCTCATAGCTGGAATACTGTTGTTGATCTGCGCCCTGCGCTATGGATGCACGACTTGCGTCACACGACAACGTGTCCCGGCTGCTCCATCTTCGTAACCGGATGCTTGAATACTATGGCACTTTTCCACTGGCAACTTTAAGCATAGCCTATGGATTGTCCTTCCGGTTTCCCTATTTTACTTGTGTGCAGCCCGTCTTTCATTGCCTAGATTGTCCGTTCCAATGGGCTCTGGATTTGTGTCTCTCGAACTCGGTGTCTCCTGTCCCAGATTATGATCGGCTAATGAGCCCCTTAGTGGCTCATGAGTTGGACTGTTCTGGCGTCGGGATTATGGCCTGTGGAGCAGCACATGGAGTCCTTGGGAATTGGGACATCGGAACGGCTGCGATTGACTAATTAGCAAGAAGTTATCTTGAAGAACACGCCAGTTGTCCTCGTCTGGTGCTGGAGGCTCCGGTGGTTGAGGAGCATGTATGTTCCTTCCCCGTCCTGAACTGGATGGCAGATAATTTTGCGGAACGTTCCAATGATTTCCTCTTGGAAGCTGTTGCAACTTATTGTGCCTATACATTGATGGATTGACTTTTGTACTTTCTTTTCGTCCTACGTCCGTCAATGATGTTTTTTTTATCCTCTACATGGTTTTTTGACTCCATTTTAACTTTTTTCTTTGTTTTTTTCTTTGAACTTTTTCACTTCCCTTATATGGACTTATAGTTCATGCTCTTGGTTCCGTTCTATCAAACTTGAACTCTGCGTTCTTGCAAGTGCGCCCCTACTGGTTAATGGTCCGATAAAGGGGGGGTGTAGTGAAGATCGTTATCTACATATGTACAATGCTAAGTTAGCACAACCGCGTTAGATGTTAGAAAGCCATCTTGCCGCTTTTGCTGCTTTTGCACACGACACTGTAGTCACATGTTATTAAATTGAGAAATGCTTACTCGACTTTGCTTCACATGAGAACTGTCTGTTGTTAACATCCCAAACAGTGCGCAGCGACCTTGGTCTGTACACAGTGTAAAAGAAACAGTCTGGGTCGCTAGACGGTGCATGTTGTTGAGTTCAGGTTGATCGGCCCACTAGTTTAGCCATAACACGCACGCAGCTGCAAATACCTGAAAGTCAGGTGCTTTTAATATTGCAGTGTTACATGTTTTCATTACATTCGGAAGAAGAGCGTTCCTAGGAGCAGAGCATAGCTGATCCTGTGATGTGAACTCTTTGAGCTTATTTTTACGGTACGGGGTTCCCCATTCAAGCCTAGAGACCTTTTATTAGTCTAATAATACTACTAGTGTGTTAGAGAAAGGAAGGTGGCTTAGATCCACTGTCATTTTAGTATGATTGCTCCTTTCATTTTCTATGGTATTGTAACTATGCTGATGGTTTTGATTTTAATCGTTTGTCTGCTAATGTTAGCCAAACTGCTGCATCTTAGGACACGAGGTTTATAAAATAAACTCTTTAAACTTTTACCGTGTCTCTGTTTATTCTGTTGTGGACTGGTACGAGAATAATCACGAAAAGGTATTTCTGATTCCCACCATTCCTGAGAAATATACTAAGTCGCTTGTTCTGGGTTGTCTATACATTGGGACCGCCGAGCTAAACCTCGGATAACGAATGGGACACTGATGCTGGCCGGATAAGGGGTTCTGGGTTCTGAGGTGAGTTTTTGGTACACCACAATTCACTGAGGGCCTGGGTTCCTGCGCATAGTTCTGCACATAAGCAGATTCCCTGCAACAGAACTCCCTCCATCCTCCCTTCGAAATCAGCAAGCGGAACTATGTTTCAGATAAGCTTTAAAAACATACCTTTTCTGAAGAATGGATTTCTGTCAATAGGTTCATTACGATAGCTCTGTGAGGTCATTGCAACTATGTGTGGGAGGCCCAGTTGGGTAGCCATGTGTGATATAAAAACAACTGAATTGAACTGCTTCTACAACAGAAACTGTTGTATCCACAGGAATTTTGTAATTCCACTTGGACCAGGTAAAGCTGCCAGTGTGTTCTTCAGGTGGAGCACTTGGAGTAGTACTTGCAGTTGCAGTTGTGCTTGCATGTGGTACTGCAAGTGTTGTTATTCCCTTCATACTCCTACTTGGTTCATCATTTGCACTCATATAAGGTACTGGTGCTCTCTGTACTTATGCACTCTCTGTGTAATGAAGTTATCTAGATTTCAACAAGTCATTACAAAAATTATTCTCCTCATCTGAATCAATTTCCTTATTCGTACTCCGTCTGTCCCTTCAAAATTCTCATAATTTGTTTGTCTGACTCATTAATTTTTGCAGGAATATCTCTTCCCCCTGCAACCATGTCGTCTTTCCATGTTCTTTTGTGAACCTCCCATCCGGATTCTAACCACTGGCTTACTGAACTTTTGAACTGCCTTGTATTTTTCTTTCTCGCTTTCCATTCGATCCGATACATTCAGTGCTTTAAATTGTGTAGGTCTAGGTTGTGGTGTTCCCTCACACATTATGTGTCTTGGGAAGTCAAGCTTTCTAGTATTGAAGATACCTTCGAGAGGAAATTACATATCCTTGTCACCAGAGATATACTGGTGTCGGAATTTTAACCATGCATATCTCCAACATTCGTCAATATTTTGAACGTAGGAAAACCTTCAGTTTGAATCTTCTCTCCCTCCATTACAGATACACTAGGAGCTATAGACGTTTTCAATCCAACACTTATTATTTTCATTCGAAATAATACAAAAGCCTTACAAAATAGGCAAATGAGCAACAACTAATACCAGCACAGCTATTGCAAAGGTCATCCAATCACAGCATGGCTACAGCAGCAACCAACCGATGAACGTATGACTTGTGACGATTTCTCACTAATCCTAGTGCGGCTCTCAGCGTCAGTCTGCTAATTGCAGCACAACTTCTCTGTGAATAGGAAAACAATACAATGCATTTCAACACTAAAAACAAACAAAATCTTATCTGCTCAACATGAGCTGGAGAAAATCAGAAACTTTTGAATGAAAATAATCTCACAATTAATAGGAAGAAGACTAGTACCTTCAAGACACTTGTCAATTGTGAATTTACACTAAAGCAGATTCTTGTCCAGGAGTAATCCAGAAACTAACACCAGGGATGTGGAATTACTATAGCCCCACGCCCAGGACATATTGTCTGGGGTCAAGGGCAACGACTTGTCATGTGTATTTTGACCTTTTGAGCAAGTAGGCCCAGCCCCCTGCAGCACAAACCCTTTGGCTACCAGTTTGTAGTACCACATTATGGATCCAGGAAGAGCACTGTCTGCAGTTAATGTAATATCTTTGTCTATATGTTATTGCTGTTCAAACTTGTATTTTTGGGTCATTAATTGAAAGCCTTTATTATTAGAGTGAGCGCTCTAAATAAATGTTGTAAACTCGGACTGCTATACGGACAGTGGTTCCAGTATAACAATGTATACACACATTTTCAAAGTTTAGCAATATGAGGCTATGCAAAATGCTCCCAGAATGCTCTCTGATTTGATGCTAATATTTGCTGAAGTTTGAAAGCAAGATTGATGACTCTTTGCATTCAAAATAAAATGTTCATAAAAGAAATGAAAACCTGCCCAAAGGAATGGTGATTGGATACAGCGAGAAGACACTGTAATTGCTTACTAGCAGAAAATGACTTTTTTCTAGAGACCCCTTACCCACCAGGGTTACTCCTAGGTGGCATACTTCATCATTGGGGTTCATCTCAATCCTTTACGGATTGAGGGGAGCTGCTACTTGGCGATTACGCAGGAGCACTTACTGGTGTAAACAAGATGAAGTAAAGGGGAGTGGAAAATGTGCAGTTAAAAATACTTGACAGTAAACTCAACATGACAGCCCATGTCAACTCGGTCACCGCGTCATGCTTCCATACCCTGAAGATCTTGAGGAAGATTTTCAAATGGCACTCATTCAGCACCAGGCAAACTGATGCGTGCGCCCTCATCACAAGTAGGCTGGACTATAGAAACACCCTCTATGCCGGGTTCAACAAAACAATTCACCAGAAGGTTGCATACCATTTATAACTGTCCAGAATCACTCTCATCCTCCTACACTGCACTCTCATCACACCACAGCTGTAGGAGCTCCACTGGCTCCCCATACACAAAATGGCACAATTCAAACTCCTCACCCACACTGTCAAGGCAGTATATAACTGTCCCCGCATACCTCAACAATTGCATCTGCTTTCACAAACCTTGCAGACACATCTGCTTGTCCAGACCTGTACTTGCACACATCCCACACATATGGAAATCGGCATTCAAGCCTTCTCCTATATTGCTCCTAAAGTGTGAAACGACCTGCTGCTACACATAATAGTCTCCTCCTTACTTACAGAATTACGCAAGAAGATAAAGACCTGGCTTTTTGAGTAGCTGCACAAGCCCCTATGTTTGGCTGGAACCAAACCTGATCATCACTAGGATACCCTCCCAGGTTATAGGGCGTGCTACAAATCTGCATTAAAAAAACAACCGACACCCGTCTGTCTCCTCTTTCTGCCTGGCGCCTCCTACTCTATAATTATGACAAGTGGCCTTTGTACCGTGTGCTTTGCTCGGGTTGGGGATGTCCGTTCTCCAGAGGTGGAATACAGTCATGGTTGTATGTTTATATTGGCGTCTACATTGGGCCGGCGCCGGTGTCATTAGTACTTTCACATTTGTTCTCATGTTACGTTCCATACTTGTTGAATTCACCATGTAGACACATTACTCATGACCAATAACAGGCAGGGGATCCTTCTGAATGACTTGAAGATAGCTTCCCTGAATGTCAAGGGCCTTAACCACCCAGTGAAGAGACGTAAGGTTTTGGAGTACTTAGCCAAAACCAAAAGTGATATAGTTCTCCTACAGGAGACTAAGCTCTCCGAGGTAGACAATAATCTGGTAAAGGGCAGCTGGATTTCGCAAATGGCACGCTCATCGGCAATTAAGAAAAAGCGAGGGGTTTTAACCTTAATCTCGAGATCTGCTAACATCACGCTAGAATCCTCCCAACACGATGATGAGGGCCGTTTCCTGCTTACTCACTTGAGAAGGGGCGAAGACGTATTCCACGTGATCAATATTTACGGGCCCAACACAGATGATCCCACCTTTTGGTCAGGTGTCTCCAACAAGCTAGATGGTCTCCCTCGAGAAGATCTGATAATAATGGCAGGCGATTTCAATCTTCCCCTGGACCCGATAATTGACAGACGGTCCACTTGCCAATATCACCCCACAAGCGCGCATGCTGAGCTCACCTCTATTTGTTCAAAATTTAACCTTAAAGATCCCTGGAGACTCCAACACCCAGATTCAAGGGATTATACTTTCTATTCGCCCCCCCACAACTCTTATTCTAGGATCGACTATATCCTTATCTCCGGGGCATACACCAGCCTTATTGAGTCCTCTAATATTGCCCCACGACTGATTTCCGACCACTCATGCATCTCTCTGACCCTGACAGGTAGCCACAGAGAACAATCCCCCAAACGGTGGCGGTTTAATAATGATGTCCTATCGGACCCTGAAGATAAAAAAAGGATTACGGAGGCCATCTCAGAATATCTGGAACACAATAAGGTATCTGACACTAATATAAACACACACTGGGATGCTCTTAAGGCAACTATACGGGGTACAATCATAGCGATAAAAACTAAAATAAATAAACGATTGAACCAGGGACTCCTTCAATTGGAAAGGGAAATTAGAGACTTGGAGTCCGCACATATTGCCTCCTTGAATGACTCCAATCTACTCTTGACTTTGACACAGAAGAAGTATGAGTACAATAAGATACTGAGTGAACGGGCGGGGGTGTGGATTAATAAATTTAAAGCACTGAATCTCTGCGAGGCCAACAGGGCGGGGAAACTCTTGGCTTCATACCTCAAGCATAGACAAAATCAACACGTAATCTCTTCCATCAAGGACGCTAATAACCGGACCCACACATCTCACAAGGCCATTCTTGACACTTTCAAACAATTTTATCAGGACCTATACTCAAATAACCAGATTTTCGACATTGAAAAGTGCTCTGCCTTCCTCCATGATCTTAATCTCCCATGCCTTTCAGACGATGACTCTGCCATGCTAGCAATGCAAATCAGTAGTGCGGAACTGGAAAAGACGGTCAGGTCTTTGAAAGAAAATAAAGCCCCAGGGCCGGATGGCTTCACGGCATCTTTTTATAAGTCTTTCTTAACCCAACTAGGTCCTGTGATGTTGCAGGTTTTTAATCATATGGCCGACTCTGGACTTACACCCGATTCCATGACTGAAGCAAACATTGTAGTTATCCCCAAGGAGGGGAAGGACCCGGTTCTTCCAAAAAACTATAGGCCAATATCGCTTATAAATGCTGACTGCAAAATCTATGCCAAAATTCTCGCAGTCAGACTCAATTCGGTCCTCCACAAATTGATAAGTAACTCCCAGGTGGGGTTCCTCCGTAACCGTTTATCTAATGACAACACACGACTGTTGTGCCACGTACTGGAAAACGCTGCAACCAAAACTGAGCCCTCGATTGCTATCACATTAGACGCCGAGAAGGCCTTCGATAGAGTTTCCTGGCCATTCTTGGAGCGCTGTTTGCACTCTTTTAAGCTGGGTAACGACTTTATCAAAATGATTATGTCACTCTACCTGAAGCCGACTGGGCGTATAGCTGTTAATGGGGCTCTCTCGGAACCCTTTCCCCTATATCAGGGTACCAGACAGGGTTGTCCTCTGTCCCCATCACTTTTCCTCCTAGCGTTAGAACCCCTCCTTCAGGCTATCAAACTAAACAGGGATATTGCGGGTGTGGATATCAATGGCGTCCGGGTTAAACTGGCTGCGTACGCGGACGACATCTTGATTGTTACAGAGCGTCCGGACTCCTCCATTACTGCTCTAATGGAGACGATTGCAGAATATTCTCTGCACTCTGGTTACAAACTTAACAGAGATAAATCGGAGGTTAAACCACTGAACATTTTTTGTACTAGCAACATACTGGGGGACTCTGGGTTAGCTTGGCAACCGAGTTTCATCAAATACCTGGGGATTGAATTTGGTAATAACGTTTTGGAAACCCTGCATCAGAATGAGAAGATACTCTTGCAGAAAATAAAAACACTCCTGGAAACCTGGTCCCCTAAATTCATCACATGGTGGGGAAGAATTGAGACTATTAAGATGATGGTTACACCTTTAGTCAATTATCTCATTAGTATGTTACCACTGTTACTTACCGACTCCTTTCACCATAAACTAGATGCTCTCCTGACGTCCTTTTTATGGCGTGGTAAAAAAGCCAGGATCGGCATCCGTAAACTGAGGCTTGACAAGTCTATGGGCGGTGTGAATCTTGCAGACTTTCGTTTATACCAATATGCTTTCCTGGCGAGACAGGGTTTGCTCTGGGTCTCTCCTCCTGCTCACTATACGCCGGTGTGGCTGGAGGTAGAAAGGGCTCTCTTACAGAACATACGTCCTCTGTCGGTTCTCACAGCCAACCGCCTCACTGCCACCCACTCCAGATCCATCTTTAGGAACACTAAACTGGCTCTCTTAAAAGTAGACAGGTTCTTGGAGGTTGGTATGAGGGGATCCGATATGGAGTCACTCTGGCTTAACTCCAAGTTCCTTTATAATGGCGAACCTTTACTCCTTGATTCCTGGTGCAGAGGAGGTATCTTTTTTCCAAACCAATTGATGGGGGACACATATCCTCTAACGTTCAGGGAGCTCCAATCCCGCTTCCACTTGGCTGATATCGAATTTTATAATTTCCTGAAAGTAAGGGCTGCCATTGCGAAATCCAGAGTGTCTCCCAGATCCCCTTCGCTTCCCAACTTTGCAGCAAAAATTAATAGGCTTGGTCACCATGTCTCCCAAATCTACCGACTCCTGCGTCCCAAATCATCCAATATCAATTCTAAGGTGGTAAGCTACTGGAACGATCTGTCCAATACTCAGTTATCTAACGCTGCCTGGCCCCAGATATGGAGATCAGTCACACGTAATAAGATTTCCCCGGTCCTCTCCCAAACGAAATTTTGGTTATTACACAAGGCTTTTTGGACACCAGCCAGGCTATTTTCCGTGGGGATCCGGGACGATGATATATGTTGGAACTGTAAGCAAGACAAAGGGGATTTGGCCCACCTTATCCTACTCTGTCCTATTGTGAAACCCTTCTGGGATAAAGTTTATCTGTTTCTGTATGCATTATTTAAATGTCCTCTCCCTAGGTCCTTGTCATCCGTAGTAACTGCTTTTTTACAGGAGGACTTGCGCTCGGAGGGGGATCGTGACCTCCTTGATCTACTGTTGATTTCTGCAGTTAAAATGATACTCACCAACTGGAAGGACACTAGCAAGGTCTCGTATAAGTGCTGGATGAACTGGGTCACTCATCTCAGGGGAGCAGATAATATTGTCCTACAACAGTCACCCTGGAAATCACCCACGAGGAACATTTGGTCTACCCTGGATAACTACTTTGCTTCCCATAAGCCGCCATGACTTTATTTCTAGCAGAAAAGTCGCAGATTGTCACCATACCAAGGTCACTATTAAGATGGTTACTTGTTTTGTATCACGGTATTTTGTTGTGTAGCTAGAGGCGCCGGACATCTCTTCTGTTCTTCTCTTCTCTCCTCTCTCTCTCCTTCTTTTCCTTTCCTCCCCCTCTCCGGGAGTTGGTGCCTCGGTAGGGCATCTTTGTTATGATGATCGTCTAATTGGATAAACATTTGTTGCTCCGGTGAAACACAGTCATGGGTATTGGGGGCCCGCGATCTGAGCCCAACTACTGTACTGCTTTTATGTTCTTGTTTCATAAAACTTTTCAATAAAGATATTTTGAAATTAAAAAAAAAAAAAAAACAACCGACACAAGAATCATCAGTGCAAAACAAAAGATTTCACAAGCTGTATAACAATTCATGACTCAAAGCAAACCACACTCTCAACTAGAAATCCTGCAATGCAGTATTAGCACACTGAACATTCTCAGTCTGAAGAATTATTCTGCCCTACAAATACTTACAATCTTTTTGCTCAGGAACAGTATTGCTACACCGGGACTCCCCAATTAATTCAAATGTGAGCTCTTGGGAATACAGACAAAATTCCAGTTGAGATAGGGATAAAAATAGTATCTAAAATCACCCCTGTTCACTTGACCCATACTTTGCTACTAACATATCTCAACAGTGCGTCCAAATGTTGAGTAGATCGGGCGTGTTAACCTCAAATCATAAGGCAATGAGTCCCAAAGGCAAGGTTCAAACAGTATTTCAAAGTATGGTCAACAAAGAAAGGAATGACTCAAAAAGTGAGTTTCACAGCAGAATTTAGAAAACAATTAAGCTTTATTACACAAATTCAAAAGTACAATAGAGAAATAGTAAAATACAGATGAAGCATTAGTTTCATTTCAATGCATAAAATCATTACCATGAAAGCTCTTTGTAAATGAGACAATGCAGAATAATAGGCAAAATTAGGGACAGACCAAGGGTCTGATTTAGAGTTAGGCGGGCTGGTTTACTCTGCCACAAATGTGACGGAACTCCAATCCACCGTACTACAAGTTAATTATATCCTATGGCACTTTTAATATGGCGCAACGAATATCTGTCACGTTTATCACTGAATACCCATCCGCCAAACTCTAAATCAGGCCCAAGTCTTAAATGTGCAGCAAAACGAGTAAGAAGTCAGTCAGTATCCCTAATTGAGACCAAAAAGATCTGGGTCACCCCAAATTTAAGGCTTTATACAGTTTTGTTGCACAGGAAAGAACAAATTCTGCAATGTCACCACGGTATGATCATTTCACCAACAATTCACAATATTACATTATAAAATGTCACCTAGCTCTATTCCCTTAGCACTAACCAACAACATGAATATTGATTCTGACCTAATGTCATCTGAAGGTGTCAGAACAAACTAGTTACATAAAGAACAGTGAATCATCGTGGAGGAATGCAATACAGGATGCAAGCGGAATGTCTTTTGAAAAAGCTGCAACTGGGCTTCGTTTAACAAGCCCTTTGAGAATAGTTTCATAGAGAGATACATAAACCACAACTTGCTGCACTTAGTGTCAGGCAGAAATACAAACACAGAATAAGCACGACACTTTAACATGCTGTAGCACGTTTGCTTTAATTCTAATAGGATCATGTTGTATACACTTATGAATTCAAGTGTAGATTAAGACTCTGAAATTATACCATGAAACTGGAGCAGTGGCCCTACCAGATCTCCGGCTTTATTATTTTACACCATTTACAATGCAAGGCAGGCAATTCTCAATTGATTCGACAGACTTTATTAATCACATAATTTCTTTAAATGTTCATAGTTCTGAATTTATCATATTTACCAAGCTATATTAAACCTTTTATAATCCCCAAAAGAGATGCATGACAATAAATGCTCTCAGCACAAATAGGGCAATGTTTTATTGTATAATTCCCATCCCCTCGTTCAATGCTGAACCCCCCCTTGGATGACTTCAAACATTTATCCCCACGATTAATCCTGTATGCAGTGCGCAATGTAATACTGTAAAGGTAATAAATACATGGGTTTCATTGCATATGTAATAATGTGCATTTAGATGGGTGAAATTTGTTTTGTGCGGGTTTGGAAAACAGGGGACATATTGGTACAAAAAAACAAGGAAACTGGGGGCCAGGTATAATACACCTCTCAGACCACTGAGTCTACACTTCCCATAAAAACTCATGACAAAGACAAATCGCTTCCAATAACACACCCCGAGTAGTGTGCTATCCCTGTTGTCAAATGCTTCAGCATCCCACAATATGCCTAGTAAGTGCTACATAAATCTAGCCATACAGTGAAGCATTTTCCTTAAAAGGAGTATTTTCATGCACGCAACCAACCTCTAGGCTATTTTAATAGAGATTTCTACACGTTTCACTTTTTGGTAAACATGGAGGACTACAAACTTCCATGCTTCTGCTAGAGCATTTTTAATGCATAAAAATGTATGCAATTAACATGTAGAAAAAATGTGTAGGCCTCAAAATGAAAAGTCAAACATAAAAGACAAGTGACAGCACTAGGCCTTCACTGAAAAGACTAGGAAGATTGAATAAGAACTTCAAATCGTTTTCCGAGCGTCTACTGAGCCAGGTCCAGCACAGTCTCGTCCAAGTGCAGCACCTTTTGAGATCCCCTCATACTGGATATACTACGAAAAATAATGCTACCTGGAATGCCTTCAAACTTCCAACTGAAACTGACATACTCAAAACAATAATATCAATAAAACCCTTCAACCACTTCAATGCTCCTCTGCCCGCTAAGCTCATCAAAGAGCTCAGATCTTCCATACTCCCACTCTGGACAAAGATTGTCAATACATCTCTCTCTCAGGGCATGATTCCTCATTGGCCAAAGATAGGACAGGTTACCCCAATCCTGAAAAAAACAAATGAGGACATCAAAAACCTCCGTCCAATTACCAACATCCCAACACCAGCAAAGTTACTAGAGAAATGTGTTCACCTACAACTATGCAACCACATTGAGCAGTTTCATCTTCTTGACCACTGCTACTCTGGCTTCAGAACAGGACATAGCACTGAAATATCTCTAACAAACATTGTAGATGACACCCTGAGATAGCTTGATCAGAACAAACCAATTCTGCTTATATTCCTTGATCCCTCCTCTGAGTTCGACACATTCAAACATAACAGCATGATTGATCTTCTGGAGAAAAGGATGGGGCTATCTGGTTCCATTTTAAACTAGTTTGCCTCCAGCAGCGGCTACTTCGTTATGACGGAGGAGCATCGCCCCCTGCCACCAGATGCAAACATGAAAAATAAAATGATAATAAAATTATTTTATTATCATTTTATTTTTCTTCTCAAGCCGTGTCTTAGGGCCGGGTTCATCATGGTGACACCATTGAACCAAGCATGCAGGAGGAGTGGTGGGCACTGCAAGTGCACATGTTGGTTTGGCAGGCTGTCTTAGGATGGCCAAACCGAACCGACATGTGCACTGAGATTTCTCCAATCTGCGCTGCATTGGCAGGTAGAGAAAAGCAGGCACAGACTACCAGTCCCCGTGGTAGCGTAAACCCATCCTGGCGCTTCTCTCATGAGAGGTAATAGTATTACCAGCAAGAAAGCAGCGTCTGGATTGACGTAGGAAAGTTTGGGAGCCTGTGCATTAGCAGCACAGGAGCACCAATGTGGCGAGCAGCAGGAAAGTGCTTTTATTTGGGGTTTTTTATTGTTCCCCAGTGCTGCCTCACCACTTTGTCAGATAGCAGTCAATCAAACCCTGCCATTACTTCGGTTTCGAGTGGAGTGCCTCCAGGATCCACGCTTTCACCCATGTTATTCAACTTGTTCATAGAACCTCTCACTGAAATTCTGAAGCACTCACACAATCATTACCAAATGTAAGCTGATGATGCACAATTGTACTTGTAAATGTCTTCACCTGAAGATATCAAAACTCTCAACTGCAGCCTACTGAAAACTCAACAATAGTTTTTTGTTTTTTTTTAACTTTAAAATCCAACAATAGTTAACCTGCAATCACCTTGTGCTCAACACACTCAAAACAGAATTCCTCTTGATCGCCCCCCACAGTCACTGTGCCATCTTAAAAGAATGGCTCAGACAACTTGCAGCTCTCAGTTGAGCCCAACATTATTGACTCTAATGGATCACTAGGTATAACGTGGGACAAATACCTGAAGATGCAAGATCATATCAGTGCAACCACCAGGGAAGCCAATTACTGATTGAATACTCTAAGGAAAATCAAACCCTTTTTGCCCCCTGAAGACATTCAATTAGCAGTCCTATCCTTAGTTATCTCCTGATTAGATTACGGGACTGCTATTCTTGCAGGCTTACCCAAAGCAAGGCTGGCGCTGCTAAGGCCAAATTGAACTCGACTGCTAGGCTCTTCACAGGATTCAGAAGATTCGACCACATTACCACAGACCTAAAACATCTCAAATGGCTCACGTTTGAAGCAAGGATCCAGTTGAAGATAGTTTGCATAACACATAAGGCCCTTTACCATACCACTCCCATCTACCTGGCCAATGAATTAGAAATGTCTTGGGGTAGCAGTTCCTTATGAAATGCAAACACCCTATTGTTGAAACCACAGAAGTTCAACAAAAATAAAATTTACAACCGCTCCTTCTCTGGTCTAGCCCCAAGAATATGGAACACACTGCTGCTTAAAACCAGGTCAAGCACCTCGACTACATCCTTCAAAAAAGAAGTAAACATGCTTCTGCTGAATAGATTCCTTCAATAGTAGCCCTGAAGTCACTCAGCTTGACTATTTTCCTATGGGCATCTATAAATTTTGAAACTTCCAGGCTGATTGTTAATTGTATCTGTATTGCTGCTTATATATATGACTTATCTGTTATTTGCACAGTGATCTGACACCATGACGGGTCATATTTGCGCTATGTAAAACTCCTAAAACAAACAAATAAATAGGCTTTCATAGTGGCATAAATTAAGTTAGAAAGACTTCTGAATGCATTTTCTGTTTTTTCCTTTAATCTGACCTAAGATGTGAGACTGAATGATACAAAAATACCAAACTGAAATGAACTAATAGAAAACGTTAGAGTTTGACATTCCCATAGGCATAGTTTCATAGAATACAATGGAGTAAATTGTGTAGTTTTAATCTCCGTAAACCTTTTTTCCATTAATAAAATTTGCATATTAGAATGTGTGAGAATTCTATGATTTCATCTGTGTAATGTAGAGGCCAAACAATCAACTATTTTGTCTTATAATAGAAATGAACAGTGGGAACCCAACCTCGACTTGCATAATGTTTATGGAATGTTTCTTTTTTAGCACTTAATGTCTGTAAGCCTTTTGTCCTAAACTGCTTAGATGACAGAAGCTTTCCTGTTCCCATGATAACACCACACGCTGATTTGCCGATAAGACTGAATAATGCAACATTTTACCTAGGTGATAGATATAAAAATGTTATATAACAGCATCAGAGTAGTGTGTGGGAGAGTGGAGATTCTTCAGACCCTTTCTAGACTCTCTGCAGAACCCTTTGCTGAGATTTTCTTACTTTCTCAGAGACCTATTAATTTCCCTAGCCTGAATCTATGCTGCTCTGAGACCCTACAGAATTTCACAAACTACTCTTTATGGGAAGTGCTAACAGATTAATAATTGCTTAAAGCTTTATGCTTTAACCTCTCAATTTGGAACACTTTATGGGTTCTAAAGATTCTTTTCCTCTCATTTCCTAGACTTAGAATAGAGATTTAGTTGTATGGAACGCGATTTATGCATTTGTTCTGTATTTTATTACTGATGAATTGATTACCTATTTTGAGAATAAAGATAAAATAATCTAAAAGATTTTAATAAAACATTGACAACTCACAACAAATCTCACTATTGACTCCTAAGAAATGACAGTTGAAATCTGATTAATAGAAAGTTAGAATTGATGATTTGTAGCTTCTGATTCTCTTCTTACGCCAAAGGTCTTTTGGGCTTGGGCCCAGTAATGAGTGGGGACTTTCCTCCAGATGAGTAAACTAATTCATACTGAAAACAAAATATTTATTTAAAGTTCTTCTCCTCAAAATTTGGTACCAGAGGATGGTTTACATAATAAGAAAGAGGAGCAGATTTTTTTTTAAATGCCCCAAGATAGCTAGGTAAATGTCCCATGCCCGATTGCACAAAGCCCGTGTGAAAACTGACAGAGTACAGTTTTCTAAGGTGGTTGCAGGTGCTGAATTAGAGGTGTGAGTATCAATAGGGTTATGCATCACAATTGTTGTGGCTATTGTTATTTGTACACGCAATAATGTTTTGAATGAGTTATGGATGTTTGTGATTTGCTGATGTTATACCCTTTGTTGAAGAAGTTATCGGACTAAGAAGTAGTCTAAAATTCAAGGAAAGACAGATAGATAAACAAAGAGTTGATTTTGGTATTCTTGTCAGCTAATGATTTGAAGTGCAGGTCTTTATACATTATCAACTGCACAATTGAGACAGGAAGAGTAACAATTTGTTGTGATTGTACTGATATTGACCAGTGTTAGTGAAACCTGATGCGCAAAGGTGACATTGATTAGGGGATTCCAAGCTGGCTGAGATGTCATTGGTATACTTCAAACTCTTTTTGTTTGAAAAAAGTCGGAAGATGTAAGAACCTGAAAATCCCAGTTGTTGAATTGTTCTTTGCTTCCTTTAGAAGAAGCAGACAAAGATTGTTATTTTATAGTGCATAAAATTGTAGATTTGAAGCTGTGTGTGTGTACAAAGAAATTGTAAAGAAGGGTGAGCAGCTGTAAGGAGTAGGTTGCTGCATCATATTGTGCAGCACTGGTATTGGCCAGGTGGTGTGAAACGCCGCGCTGAGATTAATTGAGCTGTGTGAAGAGCAGTGGCGGCTGGCATGGATCGGGAGTGGGGGCAGTAAAAAAAAAAAAAGAGAAATGTACCTACTTGCCGCCACATTTCTACTTGTCGTCCCTCCTGTCCTCGCTCTGATCCAGCCGTAAGCACCCAGGTTCCCCCGAGTCATTCACAACGCTACAGTGCAGTGTTGTGATTGGTCTGGGGCTTGGCGCTCAGCCAGGGACTGGGAGCCTGGGCATGTTCTCCACTCAGGCTGTAATGCCGATTTTGGTTAGGTATGCCCTGATGAGCGTCACCTCTGATGTTATTGCGTCTATTCTCATTTCCAGGGATGAGCAGACCCCGGAGATTGCTTCTAGGACATCCTTTAAGGCGAGTTCGGGTGCGTTTTCTTCCAGTGCGGCCGCCTTTTTGTCCTTGGGTGGCTGTTCTGGTGTAGTAGACTTAGGTAGGGTATACCTATCCAATTTGTTTTGATGAGTCACTTTGAGGCCTCTTGGTCCTGACATTGCTTCAGGTTGTTGTGGGGCCGCTTTTAACTCCAGGTGGGGCTTCAAGCTCGTTATGAGGACTGCAGTTTCTTTACTCGTATCCGCAGGGTGGCCGTGTCATGCGTCTTTGAGAGCACTGCGAGATTGGGGGGGGGGTGGAAACCAGCACGTCACCCCATCCACGTCCCGGTGTTGTGATTAGCTGGTGCTCTTGCGGCAGTGGGCCAACTTGGCTTCTAGTCCCTCATCCCCCAGGACCACTGCCTGCTCTGCAGTATCTGTGTAGCGCAGCCCCTGCTGCTTAGCAAGAGCCACCCTTGTGCAGTGAGGCCTGTTGCTGATACGGGGTCCTCCCTTGTTACTTGGTGTTCCTATCGGCCTCAGATCACCCACCGGAGACAGCCAGGCATATAATCACTCCCACCGCTTTGCCTGACTCAGCTTTCAACACCCGCTCAGTGCGCTGCAATCTGCCACCTCAATGGTGTAGGCCGCTCGATATTAACCTCTGCTCCCTTTAATACTGGGTTGAGGTCGCTCTGTGATGAGATGGCGGACCGGTGATTGGCTTGCAGGTGTTCCTACTGGTACTCTGAAATAGGAGGCCCCCGGTGCCGCCGCCACCTTATTGTTCTCCCTGTGCGGGCCGGAGCAGGAGGAAAGTGGATAAAAGTGAGCTGGTGTTCGGCCCGGTTTCACTTGCCCGCTGGTACTGCCATTGTAAGCTCCGTCCACCTGTGGAGCCGGCACTCCATCTTTCTCTCCCCGGCCGCTGCCAAGGGTGTGTGGTGCAGCCGGCAACAGGCACAGGCCGGTCCTCTTTTCGGCCTCGGAACCGTACGCAAGGTCCCGGCTCCAGGGCCCAGTCTGGACACAACCTCCCGCCGCTGTATCTTCAACGTTTTTCGTCCTGGAGCAGCGATTTTTAGATCATTGATGCCTTTAGTTGTTCCGACAGTCCACGCACACTCGTGGGGGTCGGATTACTACGTCGGATATTGGGAAGGGAGCCGGTGTAGCCGGAGCAGCTCTACATCGTGGCCATTACGCTCCATAGCGTAGCAACTCCCCCAACCAGTGATATTAAATCAAGTACCAGCCTAAGTAGGGACTGTTCGGACGGTAATGCCTACACGTGTTACTGACTGCAACAGTACCTAGGGGGATCACAGCCAGTAGAGATGTGCATACAGAATGCTTCGATTAACTGTTCCCCAAATGCAGTAGCTCAAGGATCTGTTGGAGGAGCACCGGTGGCAGGGTTTATTCCGGCATCACAGAATTCACAGTTTGTTAAATGGACACCACCACAAACTACTCAATCATTAGGGGAAGGAAGCAGACTTTTTCTTTATGACACAAATGACACAGGTTAAGACAAATTTGTTTGAGGGATTTTTCACCCATGGTTTGAGGATGCTGCCAGAACCAGTATAGAGACAGAAAGTACAGGAGGGTTAACGTTAGTTTAGAGTGTGGAAAGAGGAAGACCAATAAATATCCTAAAATTAAAAATCTAATTAGGGGAAATAATTAGAGGGTGTTTGACTCTTGAACACATAAATCAATATCAAGAAAAAGAATTGATTTATTTATGCAAAGAAATTACCAGGAAAGCAGCAACAGTACACGACTAACTAACTGAGTTGGCAAGCAAACATGAAGTCGATCTTTCAAACAGCATCCCATTGAAGAGAAGTTTCAGGGTACATTTAGATATTGAATTAATTGAGAGAATGTATTCTTCAGGAATGCGATTACACATTATTGATTTTATAAGAGTGTTCGCAGATGGAGTGAGTTTGAGAAATTGAAAAACAAAAATGAGCAAGGAAACATGTCAGGCCAAATCCGGGTCCTTCGGATGATGGGAGAGCTTCATCTTACCCATTAAGAGAAATACCCGGTGGAGGTTTTTTTGTGTGCCTGGGAGCAGAGGAGACACTGCATTATTTACGAACAGTTTTCCAAAGTTGAAAGTCCTATGCAATAGTATACCCAGGTTGAAAGGTTATTAAGGTTGAAAAGCATTTGTAGATTGACTTTAATACATTCTTTGACATAGTCGTCCCAAATGATTTGTGGGCTGAATAAAAATCACTGTTCTTTTGCCAGATGCAGAGCCGCCAAGATTTTCCCGTACAAATTCACCATCACCTACTGTGATAAATACAATGAGGCGATTACTTTCCTGAAGGGTAAAGTTCCTGCGAAAGATTTGTATTATGTAAGATTGAAAAGAATTATGCAGGAAGTTAAAGTCAGCGCATGAGTATTATGAGAGATTGTGAAAGGTATTTCAGCAGCATACAAGTCAAAAGCATCTTAAACCCACTTATGTGGGATTCTTTATTTTACAGTTTGTGCTTGGTTTAAGACAAGTGATCAATCAGCATATACAGCAGAATATACTTTGTTGGAAAACAAAGTCACTAGATGAGGTCCTGAAGTATGCCAAGTACTGGAGCGATGTACAAGAGATGAAGCAGAGAAAGATTAGAGAGAATGCATGCTAGAACAGACAAAGCTGGCACAGAGAGGTTTTCAGAATCAGTCTTTTGCAGGAAATGTTGGTGCAATGTAGAATGTCGGCTTCCAGAATGAGATAGAGGATGTTGGTCATCAGGGTGCTCAAGGAAGTGTGGTTGGCATTCAGGGACGAGGTCGCAAAGTTCCGACTGATTCAAGTACAGGCATAGATATTGCAGCGTTGAAGAAAATGACTCCTAGTTATCCTTATAAAAAAATTAGGCACTGGAAGCGCAAGTGTAGGCTTAATCCAGATAGAATGAATGCTAATAATCAAATGCAAGGAAGGAAATCAGGTTCAAATGCAAAATATTCCTGTTCAACAAGTGAAACTGCAGGCGCTGGTTCCAGAAGCCAGTATTGTTCAACAGATTGCAGGTAATATTAAAATGAACATGAATCAGATGCCCAGAATAAACAGGAATACATTTAGGGGACACAACCAGAATGCATATCGGCAAATCCCTATGAATGAGAGAGACAATTTCGACACAGAATATTCTCAATGACGGTGCCTGAGGGGGAGAAAGATTGTGTACTTGGCACATTCTAAAGGGTAGACCAGAATAGAGCATTTTTAGAAGGTGAGGTAAACGGCCACCAAGTGTCCTTTCTTATTTATACTGGTGCTACCCGTCCACTGCTAGAACAACGGACGTCCCAGGCTTACTCCTCTTGGGAATAAAGATCCAAGTTGTAGGAGTTACAAACAAGCAGATTATGAATCCTATTTCAAGAGAAGTACATGTAAAAATAGGTTCATTTGAAGTAAATCATTAATTTGTTGTGTAAAGTTTGAGTCCTGTAAACCTATTTGGACATGATTTGTTGTGCAAGTTAAATTTCACACATTATTGTAACCTGAAGGGACTTGAATTCTAAACACATGATGAGGACATAGAATTTAAATTGACACAACAAGATGCTATGCTTTACTTATAGAGAACTTTAGGAGAGTTGCCCCCTGATTTAAGCAAAATAATGAATCCAGAATCATGGGATCTTATGGGAAAGGAAATTGAACTAATCAAAGGTATAGAACCAGCCAGTAACACATGCTAGCCTGATGCAATTTTTCTAAGATTGCCAATTTATCACATGACCCCAGAAATAATAGCACCAATAATTGAAGACATGTTGCAGAATGGGAGTTTGAGCAAAATGAATCGGTAACCCATGTAACTCAATGATTATGGGATTACAGAAGGCATATGGTAAATTTATAATAGTTCAGGATTTGAAAAAAAAAAATCAAAATGGAATTCCATGTTGTCCTGTGGTACAGAATCCAGCCACCATATTATACCAGATTCCGTGCACAGTAGAATGGATCAATGTCGTTGACCTTTGTCCGTTTTTCCTCTTGATTTTCCTACATGAGGATAGACAGTTTATGTTCTCATTTGTGATTCGAGAGAAGGTTTTGGCATGATGCCGACTTTCACAAGGGTATACTGAAAGTCCATCAATCTTTTTGTCAGATTTTAAAGACAAATCTGGAGACGTTGCAAATGCCGTGTACCAAGGTCCTTTTTCAATATATTAACAACCTACATGTGGCATCAGAATCAAGGGAAGCCTGTAAGCAAGATACCATTGTACTCTTAAATCATCTTTCTGAAAATTGACATAAAGTGTCCCCGAGTAAATTGCAATACTGCCAAAAAGAAGTCCAATGCCTGGGACATATAATTGAAAAAGGAACGAGTAAAGTGTCACGAGAGAGCTGAGGCAATTTTAGGAATAGGTCCTCCTAAAACGCAGAAAGAAGTCAGAACATTTCTGGGAATGGTTGACTACTATAGACAGTGGATACTAAACTTTTCTCTGGTGGCTAAGACTTTGCTAAAACTGACACACAAAGTTGTGCCTGATTCGCTTCCATGGGACAATCAATGCATGAAAGCTTTCCTAGAGCTGAGAGAAAGTCTCTGTCGTGCATCAGCACTAGGAATGCCAGATTATACCAAGAGCTTTGCTCTCTCAGTGCTTACACAGCTGCACAGTGAGGCTAAATGGCCCGTTGCATACTTTTCTATTACCCTTGATCCCTCCGCATCACGGTTGCCTGGTTGTCTGAAATCGGTAGCTGCTGTGAGTCTCAGTCTCGAGAGGTGTGAAAGCACGGTAATGGGAGATCTTTTAACAGTAATTGTCCCTCATTTAGTGGAGATTTTATTTACCAGAACCAAAACCCAATACATGACTAGTTCCTGCCTCACTAAATATGAGAAGCAAATTCATGCTTTTGACAATGTGACGCTGAAATGGGGTCAGATTTTAAATTCTAGCACTTTGATGCCCCTACCTGTGTACATTGTGAAAATACTGATGATTTCAAACTTGACTGTTTAGATGTCACAGATTTATGCACCAAGCCAAGACCCAACATAAAAGATGAGCCTTTAATAAGATCTGATTAAGTACTGTTTGTAGAAGGCTCATGCTTGAGAACATTGATGGTTTCCTGATAGCAGCTTATGCTGTCTACACAATCTAAGACATTGTTGAAGCTTCCTGGCTTCGAGGTATAATCTCAGCGCAAATTAGAGATTTGATTGTCCTTACCGGAGCCTGCAGTATTACAGTCCAAATGAGAGTGACTATATTTTCAAATATAATCAAGCGAGAGAGGGAGGAAAAATGAAGACTGGTTCACTTGCCCTGGTACATAAGTAAATATCAAAGCGAACTAGCTAAAGGGTGGAAGCTAAATGTTCTTATCTGGGAGAAAAACATATTGATTTTTAGGAAGACCCTCATCCACAAACCTAGTTGGTGGCATGCTTCACCATCAGGTACCACCCAAGGTGCCGAGTGCACTTCGGGTGTGCTTCAACACCTGACTACAGCGGAGCGGTTTTTAGTGCAGTGAAGTGAATGAGTGTAGATTAAAAACTGTCCAATGGGTCCCGAGCAGTTGGGGAATTTAATCACGGGCCCTTGGCAGTATTTAAAACAGAACGGTAGATATAAGTGGAGGTTAGGTTATGTCTCCTATATCCTTTGAGGTCTACATGTATCAGCCAGATTACAAAGTGTACTAGCTTTCTTCAGAACCTATGTGTGTGGTGAATTAGTGGTGGTCAAGTGTAGTTTGTTAGACCAATATGTGTTGCACGCGCTAAGGTGAGTTTATTGAGAGAGGAGGTATTCCTCAGGTTGCTCAAGTCCTGTTGGGAAGAAGAAGACAGACAAAACAAACAGACATAAACCTATACATTGCGATAGCTTCTCTTTATCACACATGGTATTGTGACTGGATGAGCGTCGTGTCTGTACACTATGCCGGAAAAATAGGCGGAAGTGACACTCGTGAAGAAGTGGCTGTATACGATGCCGTTAATTATGCGCTATTGTGCCTTCAGTAAATAGCGTCAGGTTAAAAAATCTGCTCATAGAATGAGTGATAAGGTAAAACGTGCAGAGAAGAAAAGAATGCTTACACTGAGATTATCAGCGCGAGCACCATGAATCCCGTGAGAGGGCCAGACCTGTAGTCACACACTATGTGTGTGGAGGAAGAGAGAAATGACAAAATGTTTTACAGCGAAGTTCTCAAGTAGTGTGTGGACTTGTATCCACCTGCTGGGAAACGAAACCCCCAGAGCCCCACTTACTTCAAGATCTCTGGCCCACACTCCATACCTACTGTGGCCTGCTACCGGGATCCCGTCGATGTGGACAGGTAGCTGGGAGGCGGTTTAAGGACCGTTTGGTTTCGTCAGGTGCCGTGTATCAGAGCGGGCTTGCCCTTCATTGCTGTCAGGTGTCTCTGTGGGTAGCGTCCTCTCCGAATGGGACTGAAGAAGGACTACGAGGGCTTCAGTTGAAGTGTTGAGAACTCCATATCAATAAAGTTGTATGAAATGGAGTTTTGTGTCAAATATGTTAAAATATCTTGTAAGATGCTCGTGAGCTATATTTGTGTAATTAGTAAATCTAATACTCCGTTCTGAACGAGAGGGGAGTGTAAAAAGAAGACACTGAAAAAAGACTACGTGGGCTCCCGGTAGTATTAAGAGCTGCGTGTCTATAAAGTTAAATTAAATGAAATTTCATGTCAACAAAAGTTAGGATTTCATAAAGGAAGTTCGTAAGTTATACATCACGTGTATGTGTATCATTAGTAGGGCTATCTCAAAAAAGAGAGTTTCCCAGGGACCAGAAAGGACTGGGTGTCAGATATTTATCAAAAAAGATTCCTTTCTGTGTATTACTCTTTTAGTTGGTGACCATGAGGCCTACACATTTAGATCAATAACCTTTGATTTTTGACTGTGACACTGGACAAATATTATTACTCCAGACTAGAATATACTTTTTGTTACTCTCAAAATTTATTTTTCATAGGAAAACACTTATATTCAATAAAATCATATTTTAAAATTGCATTCAATATATACTCTGATTGGGTGCTCTGGTACAATCTTATATATGCTATCTAACAATTCCGTATTACGGTATCTATCTCAGAGTCACACACAGTTCAAATCATGTACTTTCAATATTGCAAATTAAATACTACACAAATACATTTCATATACTTGAAAAAGTCCCACTGTCTACGCGTTTCGGTGCATAGGTTACAATAGTAGCACCTTCCTCAGGACGGACGAGAATTTAAAACCAAAGTTTTGTTCTTCTTTTTTAAGTGTAGGGGTTGAAGTCCTTCTGTGGGTGTTCAGGATGAGTTTATCACCTCTCAACTTTTGTGATTTTAGACCACTTGCATCATAGTCAGTGGAGTCATAGAATTTTTTAAAAAGTCACGTTGACACATGTTCAATGGTGTCTTAAAACAGGTACGTCTTTCGATATGCACCGCCTGTATTCAGTTGTTTAGCTGTGCCAATAGGTTTTTCGCCTAATGTTTAAGTTCAGGCTGTCCTTCCCTGCACCTTTTCAAGTGGTGTCCTGATACCAGTTAGAGCCTGCAATATCTTGTGGCAGCCTGAATCTTGACAACGCTGTCTTCTTTTCTTTAAGCGCTGTCAGCCACACTGTAGGTTTTCTTGGGGGTGTTTTTACTTTTACTCCCAACCTTTAAAAATCGGCGAGCCTGCTTGTCACAACGTCCTGCTTCCACCGCAACCTGTTCCATACCTGTCCGTAAAAAAACAAAAATAAGGAAAACACATTTTCGTCTATATTTATTTGTAATACTAATAAGAAAAAAAAACGGAGTACTGGGAGCCTTAATGATAACAGATTTCTTTCAGAAAGCCCTGTTGGTATATTCTGATCGGCATCACTGTCATGTCACAGTTGTTAACTTTAGATCCGAGTGCACTTATATCAATTCTTCCCTTTCACCACTTGTCTAACCTTAACAGGTGCATAGTTTTACCTGTTTGTATTTGCTCTCCAGATAAATACCATTCCGTTTCATACAGTGCTTTAATACCGTTCTGTTTCATAAAGCGCTTTTACACCGTTCTTCATCCCGTAGTCCAAACCGGCCACTTTTGACAGAGGAAGCTCCGGGGTATACGCAAATAAAGTGAAATATACTTTCTTTTCAAGTGGCAAAGCCGGGCTTAGTACAGATGTGTCCGCAGCGGACAACGTACTCACTGCAGTGCCTCGCTTCCCAAGTGAACAGTGAAGCGCTATTTTGAGGAAGGTGTGTTAATCGACAGAAAAGTAGGGCAAGCGACAGGAGCACAAATACAGCTGATGGCACCCACTGGAGTTTCTGCGCGCGACACAAGAAGGGAATGAAGTCTGGATTCACTTCTGGAAACGAACCCTTCACGCCTGGGATGGGGGTCATTGGGGATGTAGAGTGTCTGACCATACCTCGGACTCCACTGCATTTCATTAAGCAAACCTCATCTGTGAACACAAGTGTTCCAACTCCTCTCAAGAATCACAAGGGATGCTCCACCAAGGCCCGAGGGTGCACGAGACTCCTGTGTGTACTTTTGGCGCAGGAGTAAACCACGCCGGGCGGCAGACTTTCACCCCCCCCCCACTACCACTAACCCTGTGGTCTTGAGCTGCCAATGAGAGCCCTGTGCTCACAATTTTATTACTGGCGAATCACCAGCGCCTTCTACAGAACACGTGCAGCACGTGCTGCGCCTGAGGTCATCAGAGAGCCAATCCATGGGAGATATCAGTCCAAGGTTAAGACCGGCTACAGAGAAAGGGAGCCTGGCTCTCGATAAAGCACACTTGACCTTCTCTAGACCTAGTGCTTGGTGGAATGACCTATGCTATGCGCATCCAATTAATACTATTTAATTGACGTTCATCTCATGTGCTCATGAACCATAACACTATTTGGTTACCTTTGAAAGACTACTAAAGACAAGATGTACTGAAATGCACTCCTTCTTTCATCAGGTGGATTCTATATCCACGTTTTGACAGCTGCCTGCCAGGCCAGTGCACAACTCTTGCATCACCCTCTCTCTGCCATTGCGCGCCATGCTTCTGAAAGGTAAGAAAACAAAGTGCATTTGCGTTTCAAATGTCCAGTCCTGCAGCAGCACACTTCCAAAGCCCCTACATGACAGTAACCCGATTCAAGACCCCATTCTCCCGATTTTTTTTTTTAATCCCCCACTTTGCTCCTCTGAAATGTTGGCATGTATGCATACTATATTCATTATTATGGAATATTATCCTTGTGCTTTGCTGTATTTGCTTTATTGTGGTGCGGGCACGGCCCCATCGTATTGGCTCTTCTCCTGCCCCTCCCGCCCCCTTTGCATAGGCTCTTCTCCTTTCCTTCTGGGCCCCACAAGTGTGAGCGGGCGCCGGGGTGGAAGTCAAAATGCACAAGAGGCCCAGGTGTTTCTTTCTTAGAACATGACATGCAGAATCGCTCACCTTAGTACATAAGGTAAAGCGATTACACTTGTCATGTTTAAAGAAAGAAATAATAGCCTTTGCATCTTGACAACTCCTGGATGGATTCCTCTGGGAAGCCGGCGTGAACTAGCCAGCACAAGCATCCACGTAGGGGCTGGTCGTGGGTCAAAATGCAAAAAGGGTATTTCTTTCTTTTAACATGCCATGTAGTATAGCTTCGAGTTATGCCCTAAATTGAAGTTATTCTGCGTGCCATGTTTAAAGAAAGAAATGCCTTTTTTTGCATTTCGACGACTGCTCGTTCGAAGCTGTCGGGTTTGATAATATCTGTGTAGCATCCATAGAGGGTCCTCAAAATACAAAAAGAGCATTCCTTCTGTAGTGCTGTAATCTCCATGAAGCTACATTTCTAGGAAGGGTCTTGCGGAGGCCATGTAGGTGAGAAGAGAATGTTTCAGAATTAAATTACTTCCTTGGTCTTTTTGAAGCCAGTTGAATTTACTTAAAGAAATGCTGCCCGTTTACTTGCATTTCTAATTTTTGTGTCTCAGAGTATCCTCATTGAGGCTTAGGCAGTGACTATAGTTCTTTTAAATGAAGTGTGCCTTAGTTGTCAATGCTTCAACATATTTTCAGAGTGCAGCACATGGGCAGGAGTCGGGTAACGAATTGTACAAATGCTGGCGAATGATCTTTGCTGAAAGTTGAGGTCAATGAATTTTCCCGTTTGTTTAGACCCCATGAGGCTAAAAATGTTTTCTCAATGTCATGTGGTGAAGACCAATTGACAGCAAACTGTTGGGTTTATATTTTCAAGTTTTCGGATAGTAAAAATGTATTGCCCTCCAAGATCCATGCAATGAGCAGTTAGGGCTGTGACTAAATCCAGGCTTACGTTTCTTTCACTATCCTTACAGTAAAAAGGCACGCACAGGCACAGGGAGATTTAGTGATTTGCCCGGAATCACAGGATGCTGAAGCTCTAACAGAATCTTTTGGTCATTCCGGTACCATCAGCAAATATTGAACGGGTTTTCAGTGGTCTTCACTTCATTAACAAACCAGAAAGAGCCTCAATGCCCTCAAAGTCTCTTGAAATGCACATGTGCTTGTACTACAATGGCAAAGTTTTCAGCTGAATGTATTGTGTTGCCCAATAACAACCGGGCGCAAGTGTGCCTTGTCAATGTAAATAAATGTGGAAAAATACTAGCTGTAGCGTCGCCTTTTGCTTGTGGCAAAAATAAATATTGATAAATACAGAAAAAAAAACAAAAAATAAATATGGATAAATACAGACGGAAATGGCAAAAAAATAAATACCATAAAACCGGGAGCCCTAATCATTAGTAAGTCAAATCCTCTGCTCCGAACAGGCGAGATGAGTACTAAAGATGGAGACACTGGGAAGCGGCTGTGTGGGCTCCCAGCAGTTGCTGGAGCACTGCATGTATGTTATGTTATGTGAGTTGCATTTGTAGAGCGCACGGTTACCTTGGGGTGTCCTGGCGCTAGCACTGGTTGCTGGGGGAATAGAGAGTATGCTACTGCGCAATGAGCCAGGTCTTTAACCCTTTCCTAAAGGAGAGGAGATTCGGGCACTCCTGAAATGGAGGGGAAGCTCTTTCCAAGCTCTGGAGGCACAGTTAATGGAACTCCTACCTCCACAGTTGACTCTTTTAAATGGGGGGGCTTGAACGTATTTGTCTCCTGAGGAGCGTAGCGTTCTCCCGGGACATACCAGAGGAATTTGCACCTAAGGAAATCGGGTCCTGCTCCATTAATGGCCTTAAACACTGTGCAGAGTGCCTTGAAGCGAACTCTTTGTTTCACCGGGAGCCAGTGAAGTTGCCTGAGCTCTGTCTCACGGAAACAAATTTAGGGGTACATGACAGCCGCTGCATTTTGGGCTAGTTGGAGCCAATTAATGTACTACTTTTGAGCGTTGAGGTAAAGGCAATTGCAGTAATCCATATGCAACATTATAAGAGCCGTAATCACTGTCTTGAGGCTAGTTTCGGACAGGAAGAACTTAATTTTCCTTATAATCCTCAGGACTAGAAAACAAGCTGAGATCACCATGCTATTTGGTCACTCATGGTGAGCTTATTGTTCAGCAGTACCCCCAGGTTTTTTGCTTTCCTTGTGGGGGGGGCATACACTAAGATCTTCTGGCCACCAGTCCGGTGTCCACACACGTGAATTGTTGCCGAACGTTATGACCTCGGTCTTGGTGGAGTTCAGTTTTAGGCAATTAGAGGCCATCCAGTGCGAAGCATTGGGCTTAGACACGAGCCCTGTAGCACCCCGCATG
The DNA here is from genome assembly GCF_964204655.1 of Triturus cristatus. Classification (NCBI taxonomy): domain Eukaryota; kingdom Metazoa; phylum Chordata; class Amphibia; order Caudata; family Salamandridae; genus Triturus; species Triturus cristatus. Next base: position 504,525,639 of record NC_140585.1, read on the forward strand.
GAAGGGAGAAAGGTGTAGAACTGTTACCATCCAGATCCACAGTTTGTGCTCTGTCAGTTAAAAAGACTGCAACAGTTTCAATGCTGGCCCTTTTACTCCTATATCTGACAAACGGTCCATCAGCACTTCGTGGTGGACCGTGTTGAATGCCGCTGACAGGTCTAGCAAAATCAGCACGGCATTGCCACCCCCATCCAAGGCCCCTCTGATTTCCTCGTTGGATTTAAGTAGAGCGGACTCCGTGTTATGCTCTGCTCTGAACCCATATTGGGAAGGGTGAAGAGAGTTGTTGTGCTGCAAAAACTCGCTCCGTTGGGTATTCATGGCTTTTTCCATATTTTGGCAGGGAATGGGTGCCGTGAGATGGGCCTGTAGCTGTTAGGATCTTTTGGATCCAGGGTCTGTTTTTTCAACAGTGGGAGAAGAGAGGCCTTTTTCCAGGATTTAGGGAATATGCCAGACCCGAGAATAGCATTCAGCAAGGGTGTAAGTGCTGTTCCAATGATTTCAGGAATTTGCTTTAGAATCCGTACTGGACAGGATCGGTGGGGGCTCCAGAACGAATAGAGTTCAAGAGTTTAATAGTTTCTGGTGTCTCAAGGGATTTAAATTGTGCTATTACCAGTGGGGGGCAGGGGCAATCTGGACTATCCAAATACAGGCGAGCATGTGCCTTATTGTCTGCTTGTGAGAATGAGGAGAAAATAATTTCTACTTTTTGTTGGAAGAAATCAGCTAACTCGTCACAGAGTTCAGAGTTATTCTGACTCTTAGGGATATTCGGGGTGGCAAGTTTTTTGATGGGTTTAAACAGTTCCTTCGAGTTTGATTTGGCCAGTGCTAGTTGTGTGGTGAAGAACTTGTTTTTGGCTTCTGTGGGACATTATCCTTGCGGGAACTGCTGCGTTTGCCAACTAACCAGAGCCACGAAGACACTCGATCTAGAGGAGGGCGAAACATGGCATCAAAGAAAGCATACAAATTGCAACACAGCACATATGGTATACCTCATTGAATGCCTCTGTCAACTCCGCTACATTGGGATGACAAGCAGAAAAATAAAGACGAGGATTGGCGAACATCGCAGTAGCATACGTTGTAAGCGGAACACTACAAGGATGAAGGACCACTTCATCCAGAGAGGACACACACCCAACGACCACTGATGGACCATCATCGAGCAAATTGATGTAAACAACATGACAGACGAAAACGTCCTACTACAGAAAAAACAACGCTGGATCTACTGTTTATCCACACATATATCAGGGCTTAACGACAACATCCCATGCAACTCCCTCAACAATCGCTGACATTATGTCACATTCCCACCACAGATGTGCATAATCATCCCGGTGTGACACATTCTGAGAACCGTCAACCATGCATGTTGCCCCAGTATCTGAGACAAGGCAATAGTGAAAGACAACCAGCTTCACCACTTCTGGGACACATGAGTAACCCTGCACCTCCCCCCTAGACCATCTTACCAGGCCCACACATCGCTCCCACGCACACACGAGGGCCCATGGATAACATCACTCCACGCCCTCATGTGCATGATACGAACATTGAAATGGTTAGTACGGGTATTGGAAGATGTTGGAAGGTACCACACTGTCGGCCCGCTCCGACTTACACATGGTTACTACCCTTTAACCTACATATTTTCCTCTTATGAGAAATGACACGGACACTGTGTTCACAAAGCTCCACTCCCATAATTTCATGTACATGAGCGGGAATACTCTATTTTCCTCTTATGAGCAATGATACGGACACTGTGTACACAAAGCTGCTCCCCCGTTATTTCATGTACATGGAGTGCTCCAGCCACTGCCGGGAACCAACACAGCAGCATCCCAGTGTCACCATTGTTAGTACTCATCTCGCCCGTTTGGAGCAGAGGATTTGACTTACTAATGATACATATACACGTGATCTATAACTTAAGAACTTCATTTATAAAATCCTAACATTTGTTGACAGGAAATTTCATTTAATTTAACTTTATAGAAACGGAGCTCTCAACACTACCTGGAGCCCACGTAGTCTTTTTTCAGTGTCTTCTTTTTACACACCCCGCTTGTTCGGAGCGGAGTATTAGATTTACTAATTACACAAATATAGCTCACGAGCATCTTTCAAGATATTCTTAAATTTTTAACACGAAACCATTTCATATAACTTTATTGATATGGAGTTCTCAATACTCCAACTGAAGCCCACATAGTCCTTCTTCAGTCCCCATTCGGAGAGGACGCTACCCACGGAGACACCTGACAGCAATGAAGGGCACGCCCGCTCTGATAGGCTGCACCTGGCAAAACCAAACGGTACTTAAACCGCCTCCCAGCTACCGGTCCACATCAACGGGATCCCAGTAGCAGGCCGCAGTAGGTATGGAGTGTGGGCCAAAGATCTTGATGAAGTAAGTTGGGCTCTGGGGCGTTTCGTTTCCCAGCTGGTGGATACAAGTCCACACACTACTTGGGAACTTTGCTGTAAAACATTTTGTCATTTCTCTCTTCCTCCACACACACAGTGTGTGACTACAGGTCCGGTGCCCTCACGGGATTCATGGTGCTCGCGTTGATAATCTTAGTGTAAGCATTCTTTTCTTCTCTGCCCGTATTACCTTATCACTCATATTATGAGCAGATTTTTTAACCTGACGCTATTTACTAAAGGCACAATAGCGCATAATTAACGGCATCATATACAGCCACTTCTTCACGAGTGTCACTATCCGTTTTACTTCCGCCCTTTTTTTCCCACATAGTGTACGGACACGACGCGCATCCAGTCACAATACCATGTGTGATAAAGAGAAGCTATCGCGATGTATATGTTATGTCTGTTTGTTTTTTTGTCTGTCTTCTTCTTCCCAACAGGACTTGAGCAACCTGAGGAATACCTCCTCTCAAACGCACCTTAGCGCGTGCTAAACATATTGGTCTAACAAACTACACTTGACCACCACTAATTCACCACACACATAGGTTCTGAGGAAAGCTAGTACACTTTGTAATCTGGCTGAACATGTAGACCTCAAAGGATATAGGAGACATAACCTAACCTCCACTTATATCTGCCGTTTTGTTTTAAATACTGCCAAGGGCCCGTGATTAAATTCCCGAACTGCTCGGGACCCATTGGACAGTTTTCAACCTATACTTATTCACTTCACTGCACTCTCACTGCACAAAAACCTGCTTCGCTGTAGTCAGGCGTTGAAGCACACCCGAGGTGCGCTCGACACCTTGGGTGGGACCCGATGATGAAGCATGCCACCAACTAGGTTGGTGGGTGAGGGTCTTCATAAAAAACAATATGTTTGTCTCCCAGAGATGAACATTTAGTGTCTACCCTTTAGCTAGTTCTGGTTGATATTTACTGACTATATTTACAGTCAGTGTCACTTTGGTGTTGTCTATCACATTGGACAGTTATGATCACAAAGACTTTATGACATTATATGGTTCACCGATTAGAAACGATGAACTTGCAAGAAGATCATTCGATGTGTTTCAAGACCACACTGAAATTGCTGCAGTTAAATGTGCAGCTCACAGAAGTGACAATAGTTATGTCACAGTCGGACACAGATATGCTGATGAGGTAGTAATAATAATAATAATAATAATAGGATTTGTAAAGCGCATAGCTATGTCAACTGACATGTCCCAGTGCTGAGGTTTTAGTTCTGACATATAATCAGAACAAATAGCATCACCTTACTTAGAAAGATCTAAAAAAAACAGGTTTTGAGATTCTAATCAAAGGTGACTTCAGAGGTTTCCCTCCTGAGCTGAAGAGGGAGCAAATCCCACATTTCTGTTGCCAAGTACACAAAGAAACTACCTCCAGTACGGGCTCGTTTAATTCTAGATATACATGCTAGAAAGGCTTCAGCTGATCTATACGCACGCCCTCATCAGCAGCAAACTGAATTACGGAAAATCGCTCAAATCAACAAGAAACTATTTGACAAGATTAGTCCTGGACATACCCCAACACCACCACATCCCCCAACACCTCCGTGATCTCCACTGGCTCCCCATCGAAAGATGAATAACCTAAACTATCACCTCACCTTCCACGCACCCAAGAGACACCTCCGATCAGCTGACCTCTCTCTGGCCACCATCCCACGCATCTACAGGACCAGAACGGGAGGGAAATCCTTCTCCTACCTCTCAGCCAAGGCCTGGAACGACGTCCCCTCCGGCAAACCCCACCCTGTTCTAGTTCAGGAAAGACCTCAAAACCTGGCTCTTTTGATGACCCCAGCAGAATACAAAGCCCTCCCACCCCCTTTCGCGCCTTAAGACCCTCGTGGGTGAGTAGTTGCGCTTTATAAACCCCAGACTGATTAAGAAGCATGTGAGAAAGTTCTGTCTGGAGCCACATTGGAAATGTCCCTACTGCTGTTAAATGTGCCACAGTGCCAAAATAGGTACATGCTTCATATACCCAGAGATCAAGAGATCCATATGAAGAAATAGTGTTTTATGAGCCAGGACCGAGGACACTGATGACTGCACAACCTTAGATTGCACTAGTACTACAAGTGACACAACAGCAAGGAAAAAGGCATGAAGAACCGCAGACAGGTGAAGATATCCAATTATCGAATATCGCACAGAGTGGCATTAGAGCTCTTGGAGTAGGAGTGAAAATTTCAGCAAAAGTGATATCTGAGATACTTGCAGAGCATCAAGAATATCCAGGACTTTATCAGCTATGTAGTCTTACACATTGGTACTTTAATTGTATTAAAGTCTTGCACATTGGCACTTTACCGGTAGATCTACATCTAGCTGCAGTCAAGTATATATATTTTTGCTATTCTGGGAAAAAGCTGGCTTATGAGGAATTACTTTTAGATCTGTAGGTAGGTATTCATTTGTTCACCTTATCCGATCTCTATTAACCTTTAGTACACTGTTTTTTTTACTTGTATACCTATGAAGGGCAGCAAATAATGAAATTGTCTTTTAATTGAGATGTGCAACGGTTGCTCTGAGGTATAATAAGTTTTGTTTTTAGATATTTTTAGCTAAACATCCAAAAATGTATGATTCATGCAATGTTTATGGTTTTAGTTCATTCAAGAATATCCAGAAGGAACAAGCACTATATCAAGATCAGAAAGAACTTTCAATGCTGAATGATCAAGAATCTATGATCGAAAAAAGTTGAAATCAAGTGTGTCAATTGGATCAATACCACCTACAAACCATGAAGAAAGAGTTGAGTGGTGTATGTGACACAGAAGGTGATCAGGTACCAAGGAGATACAAATGTTTAAGAGTACCTAACCGAAGATATTCTGCACCTGAACGGGCCTAAAAGGTGAGCCAAGTGCTAAATGTGCTAAATGTGCCAATATCAGATTTGCTTGACTGGTTCAGAGAACTGCCTGAACCCTCTTGAGACTGTTGACTTTCAAGTTTGAAAAGGCCTTTGAGAAAGAAAAAACAGTTTATTACAAACTCATTGAATTAACTGTTCAAATAGACTAAAAGACTTATAAGTTGCTAAGAAGAAATAAGAACATTACTTAGGCCGACTTAGCAGAACACGGAGTAGAGTTAAGGAAAACTATACGACTATTGCTGTAAATAAAGCAGCAAGAAACTTGCTGAATTCCAAAGAAAAAGAAAAAAAATTAAGGCAGCTTGTCCAATAATACTGTTAGACCCAGCCGTTTCAGGCTGGCTGGGAGAAATCAATGCCAGTCACAATCCACTGTTCCAAACAGGATGAGTACGATACACATGTCCCATAACCAGTGCTCACCCTTGGGTAGCTTGGCACCTAGCAGTTAGTGCTCACCCTTGGGTAGCTTGGCACCGAGCAGTGAGGTTTATCCTCGGGCCCAAGTGTAAAGCACCGGCCCAGCACCACCCTCGCAACACATTGCATATGCCACCAAAAAGACTCCACATCATATGTATAAAAAACACGTTTTATATTACACACACACTGAAATTGGAGCGAGATACACATTGTACAACTCTTTACAGTTCTATGCAAGTGTTGAAATTCCCCACTGAAATCAAAATGAATAAACAATGTATATACATTTTACAGTTACATGTACTTGTAGAACTGTCCCATTAGCAGAAAGGTCAAAACAGTCACAGATTTTTGACTACACCTTGTGACCCAGCCCCTCCGTCACTCAAATACACCATCCAACGATACACGTTGCCCCTGCTGGCGCCCCGTTGACTAGACAGTCAGAACCATCTAACACGGAAAAAAGACTTCCAGGCACGAGTGCGGGGATGCTATCCCCCCCATTGCCAAAATGTTGTGACCCAGGAAGCACTTCCAAGTCTAGAGAAATGTTTTTCCCACATTCGGAGGTGTGACCTGCCATAGCCCCCGACAGTCAGCTGTAGATGCCCACAAGGCACATGAAAACCTGCAGGCCTCGTCACAATGTTCTCCACAAAGTACCTTGTGGCGTGGGTCCTGGGAGAGGGAGCCAGCGACCTCGGACAGAAGCTGTGATGTCAGGCACTGTCGTCCTCCTGATATGGTGTTCAAAGACAGTCTCAGCTCCTGGCACAGTTTCCCCCAACAACCCTTGGACACCACACGCAAGCTACCATAGGTCCCCTTAGTTGCAAGCACGGGTCCCTCAGACTCTACAAGCTTCCCCCACATTCCTCGAACTCCACACATCCTGGTAGCTCAGATGTCTGCTGATCTTTACAAGCATCATCTTCTGCACAGAGTGATGATGGTGTATGTCAAGGCGGTCCTTGTCCAAACCAATGATCACTTCCACCTGTTTCCGTCGCACCCTGTGCAACCCTTATGATATTGTGGAAACTGAGACCAATTTAGTCCCTGGGATCTTGTGGACAGGAGGCCAGCCAACCGGTCCTCGGAGAGTACTTTGGGACCCAGGCCACCACAGCTGGTACTTAGCTGCAGGCCAGCAACATCCAGGCAAAATCCACCAAGTGATAGTCACTTTTCTGGAGCAGGACAAGCTCCGGGCCACCACAAGTCTGCGGATAGTCCAGTTGCAGTCCCTCCTGCCCTAATGATTCCTCGTGATGTCCCAGTGTCGAACCAGCATAGTATGGTTCCAAATCCAAAAGCGTCTCTTCTTTCGGAGACCAGAGCCCCAGTAGTTATACCCACATTAGCCTTTGAAGATTTGATCAGTTCAAAAGGCCACCTCTAAAATGCACAAGCCCTCTCCAAATGTTGTCCTGTCTGCCATCCTACCCCGGGAGGTTTGATCACTATCTTTAGTGGGGCCAAGACCCTGACACTTGGAATGCAGGTGCCAAGTCTACCCCCACATAACCATCCCAGAGAGGCCCCTCAGAGTCAGAGGTCCTCAGTTTCCCTTGAGTCCCTATTTTATGGCCTTTGATCAGGACTGCACATATGTAACTGTCTCCCTATGAACCAGATGTGAATTGGAGATAGGCCGACAGGCACACTGAGCCACAAGCATCGAAATGCCCACTTTCGCAAAGTGACTATTTCCACCATCATAATGTTGAATCCACTTGCCCTACCAGAGAGGATTTGCCATTACGAACTCATCTACACCAAACACTAAACTGCTACTTTTCTGCTCGTAGAAAATACTGCTTAATAGCCTTCCCGTACATTCACCCATACTAATCCAATGCGAGAAGCAGGCCCTGTCGTACCGAACACACCACCCGGTGCCATTCACAACCCTTGCATGCACGCGCACGTGCCCTAACTCTTACTAACACCACACCCTGTCACCAGAGTGAACTTCGATATAGCAAGAGACATGCAGAACCATGGCACATTGCTTTTTAAATGCCAAGCCAAGTAACAGTAACCTGCGCACACAGTCCCCACCAGGGCAAACCTGTAGCACAATCGATGAGCTACCTCCGTGGATACACAACCAGTGCAGAAGGCCCATTGAGGAGCATTCGAGATATATGCTCTGGGCATATGTCTTACCCCCAGACAAAGGACATACAGGTAACTCAAATCAGTCAATCACGTATGCACCAATCACCAGTATGTATATGACGAGCACAGCGCTTTAGCACTGAATGGCAGTGTCAAACACGCTCAAAGTCTAAGGCTAGCATCCAGATCAGTGGAAAACTAGGAAGGAGAAACGCAAAAAGTCGAGGGAAAGCACCCTAGAAAGGGCCATTTCCGACAAATACAAAGATACTAACTTTATGCTACAGTCATCGTTTTAAAAGATCTGATTTCAGATAAACGTGTATTCTAACCAGAGCTAGATGCACGATTATTATAGGAATTATATTTTTAGTAGTAGTATTAGTAGCCATAGCGTTATTAATGGTTATACATTTTACACCTGAGAAAGAGAAATCTGCATTTTCATTTACTAATACAACACTATCACATGATGTGGATGAAGATGAATTGGAAGCCTCATTTGTAGATTACTTGAAAGAAGATTATTCAACTAACGTTTATTCTTGGTTAGTTCAAGAGTATACACATGCTATGAATGCTAAGGATTGTTATGTGTGTGCGCACGTCTTCCTCAGCTGATGACGAGGTGACATACCATCACATTCCCTTGTCATATGCAATTTCGAGCATCATATTGATTGGTTTAGTTTATAGGCAACAGAACTTTGAATATTATTATTCCAATTATGACGTGATACTTTCGAAAGTACCTTTACACAAAAGCATTAACTTACACCTAAAAGCAAAAGAGATGTACACTGCTTGCCATTATTTTAGAATCAATCAAGTGATACACCTGCAGAGTACACAGCTCAACTGCCTACATCCTTCGGCCGGCAGAGCAAATCAGAATAGGCCATACACAGCGCACAGGTCTACAGCCCGGAGGGCGACCCCGCAAGAAGCTAATGGAGCACAGGCAAAACAAAACAGAAAAACACCCCCCCCCAGCCCTCCCCACCCTCTCCGCATCAGCCTCTACCCTCCACCCCGAAGACCCGAGAATCAACAGTCTAGAGAAAAGAAGAGTCAAACCTCCCCAGTGGCCCCTACCGGTTCCAAAGGGATAAGCTGAAGAATTTGCAAATATTTGGGGCACGTAACTTCTCGCAACTCCTTCGACAGAAGCCGCAAGAAAGGGCCCTAGAGCTTCACGTATTCCGAGCCCCTCCCATCAAGTCTGAGCGATAGGCGCTCCATCACAAGCAGATGCCAGAGCCTCTGGAGCCAATCCCTTGAGTCTGGCGCAGCCGGAGAGCCCCACTGCGCCAAAACAAAACCTGCCGCGCCGCCAGCAGCGCCAACGCAAGCTGCCTACCCCGCAGTGTGCGCAGGGGCAAGGACTTGGGATGAGGGAGGCCCAACAGAGTGTGCACGGGGTCCCGCGGCAGCTTGATCTGAAACGCCTCATCAAGGTCGTCCAAGATCGCTGCCCAATTCTGCACCAGCTTTGGGCATCGCCACAACAAGTGAACGAGAGTGCCAGGGTGGCCACACCCCCGCCAGCAAAGACCAGATTTAGTAGTCTCCCAAGACTGAATGCGCGCTGGAGTATAATACCAGTATGCCGCCACTTTATAGGCAGCTTCTGCCCCCGCCGTGTCTGACGCTGTATGGTGGGCGCGATAGAAAACATGCCCCCATTCCTTGCTCATTAACGGGCGCCCCAACTCAGTCTCCCAACGAACCTGCGCCTTGGACCGCTGCAGTCTAGGACGCGCCATTATCATTGCATACAGTTCCGAAATGAGCTTCCGGTCATCCTTCTTATAAACCAACCAGCGCTCAAAAGCGGTCAAGGGCCGGGACATCAGCGAGAAGTTGGAGGGGAGGGTCACCCAATGTGCTAGTTGCGCATAGTGGTAGGCGTCGGTGTTCGGTAGGGCAAAATAATCTCTGCGCAGTTGGGCGAAAGGGATAACTCCATCCGGTTCCAAAAGGGAGCCCACTCTCTGACACCCCTCCTCCCGCCAGCGCTGGAAAACCGGGGATGCACATCCCGGCGGAAAGTCAGGGTTGTCGAAGATAGGGGTCATAGGGGAGGGGATTGTAGTCCACCCCCTGGAGCCCACTAAATGATCCCACACCTTAAGAGTCGGGGAGGTTACCGGGGACGAATACAGACCCCATGCCCGATGCTTCCGCGGAAGCCAGAGCTCACGCCAGATATTACAACCAGCAACAGTCTGGTCCATAAAAAGCCAGTGCTTACTGGACAAAGGCCGGTTCCACTCCGTAATATATCGGAGACAAGAGGCCTGATAATACGCCCTTAAAAGCCGGGAGCATCTGGAACAAATAAAGGACCCTCTGCAGCACAGTCCTCTTTACCGCCGCAAGGCGCCCATACCAGGCCAGGCCAAGACGAGACCAATCAGATAATGTCTTAGAAGTTTGCTCCATCAATAGTTTTTAATTGAGGTGGGCCGTTTTAGCAACAGAAGACGTCAGGCGGATACCCAGGTAGGAGATGTCAGAGTGCACCCACTGGAAGGCAAAATCCCGCTGCAAGTCACTGACATCGTCTTCAGGGATAGAAAGATTAAGCACCGGCGATTTTGAAAAATTGACTTTAAATCCTGCTACCAATCCAAAATCACGCAGCTCTCGCGTCAGATACCGCAAGGTGGTACGCGGTTGAGTAAGCGAGAGGATAACATCATCTGCGTAGAGACAAATGTTATGGATGTCGGCGCCAAACTTAATACCCTCAATATCCGGATTCGAGCGTATGCGCTGGGCAAAGGGCTCCATATAGAGCGCGAATATTAGCGGCGACAGGGGGCACCCCTGCCTCGTTACCCTAGAGAGGGAGAAGAGGGAGGACCGGCACCCATTTACCCTCACCGATGCTTTAGGAGCTACATAGAGACCGTGCACCCAGCGAAGAAAATTCTCTCCGAAACCAAAAGCGCGCAAAACAGCAAACATATAGTCCCAGTCCACCCGATCAAAGGCCTTCTCAGCGTCGATGGAAAGGAGACAAGCTTGGGTCCTAGATCGGTGAACCAAGTCAATAAGATGAAGAATACGCTTGGTGTTGTCCCCGCCCTGGCGCGTAGGAATAAAACCTGATTGATCCGGATCTTTAATGCCATCCATCAGCGGACTGACACGCGCCGCCAGAATACTCGCGAACAATTTGGCGTCGATATTTAAGAGGGAAATTGGCCTATACGAGCCACAGTCCCTCAAATCTTTTCCAGGCTTAAGTATTACCGTGATCGCGGCTTCCGACATAGTGGGAGTCACCTCCCCCGTCTCCAGAAGAGAGTTAAAAAGACGCGTTAAAAGCGGGGCCAGCTCAGCACAGAAGGTCTTAAAAAACAAAGCAGTGAAACCATCTGGGCCAGGCGATTTGGCAACCTTAAGACAGGCTATCGCCGATATGACTTCCTCAATACGGATGGGGGACTCCAATGCGTCCGCCGATGAGACCAACAACGGTGTAATACGGCAGGAGGCAAGGTAAGCCTCTCGTTCCTCTGACCCAGTCTCCTCCCTCGTATACAAGCGCTGATAAAAATGACGGAAAGATTCCACAATAAGAGCGTCGGTGGTCTGCTCCACTGCCTGGGAGTCCCGAATGTAGTGGATCGCCGTCCGCTGCGCGCTCGCCCGGAGCCTATGGGCCAGTAAACGCCCCCCTTTATCCCCGCTGAGGTAAAATGTATGTCACAGCCGCAAAAGCGCATACTCGGCCCTGTCGAGGTCCAGGTGCTTCAGCATGCGCCGTTTCGTTTCTAGCTCCCTCCACACCCTAGGCGCTCCGGTTCGCTTATGAATGGACTCCAGGGCTCCCACCTCCTGCTTATCCCTACGTCGACGCGCAAACGCGGCCGCCAGCGCAATGAACTCACCCCGGATGACCAGCTTGAGTGCCTCCCAAACCGCCGCCAATGGTGTACTCCCCTGGTCATTAACTGCCAGGTAGGCAACGATCGCGTCCCGTATACGGGTAACCACGGAATCCGTGCTGAGCAGAGAATCGCGCAGGCGCCATCCGGACGAAGGGGGGCGCGCCGCAGGAGAGCTGTGTTGCACCGAAATGAGGGCATGGTCGGACAGAGAGCGGGGAGTGATAACCGCATCCGTCAGGCAGGGTAAGAGGGAGGTGGAGGCGGAGAAATGGTCACGGCGGGCGTAAGTTTTATGCGCTGCCGAGTAGAAAGTATAGTCACGCTCAGTAGGATGCTGTACGCGCCAGACATCATGCAGGCTGCCATCACTCAACCACTGTCTCCCCCCCTGCGAGAGAACACCCGTCTGACGTGACCGCTGCTCCGACCTATCCAGGCACGCATCCATCACCACATTCAAGTCTCCTCCCACTAAGATCATGGTATCAGGCGAAGCCAGCACCTCAGAAAAAGCCGTCTTTAGGAAGGACTCCTGATGTTCATTCGGGGCGTATATCAATCCTACAGTAAAGCACATGTCCCCCCACTGCACCCGAAGCGCCAAGATTCTTCCCTTAATCTCAGCAACCTGGGAGAGAATCTTACAATGAGCACGCGCACTAAAAAGAACTGTCACCCCACGTATTTTAGCCGCGCCAGAAGACCACACCTGCAATGGGAAGCGCCGGTCCCTCATTCGCTTGGTGTCCTTAGAGAGAAGATGAGTCTCCTGCAACAAACACAAATCACCCCCGGCTCCCTTCAGTAGGGACAAGATAGCGGGGTATTTAAGCCCCTAACATTCAGACTCACCACATTGAGACTCCTACCCGTGAAGGTCAAGTGGGGAACAGCCAGGGTTCAAGCGCAAGACCCCAGCGCAAGGAGGCGGGCCAACGAGCAACAATTCTGGGACAGGCATTTCCCAAACCCCAGAGAGGACTGATGCAGAGCACCAACACATTCCCAAAAACAACCCTGTCCCCCCATCCCCACCCTGCCCTCCTAGACCCAAAAAAGAACATCACTAACACAGAAAAAGCACTACAAAACATAGGACCCCAAGTCCCTGAGAAAGGACAACAGTCTGTCACATGAAACAAACGGTGTAGGGAGCATCGGGAGAAATGACACCTCGGCACTAAGGGCACCAGCCATCCAACCCCCAAAGGGCAGTTGACGACAAGAATCCCCAACTAGAGACCTCTCCCCTCCGGCGCTGCAAGAAAAAGTCCACCTGATGCCCGTCGCAGAAGGTTCAAGGAGCGCTGTTGCTGTCCGTCACCTGCGCCACTGAAGTAACCGCAGCCTCTCGTTCCAGAAGGCTAGTGGACACATCGGGCACCGAGGGCCGGTGGGAACGGCCAACTCACTGCCAGCCATCTGAGTGCCTACGTCGCCGTGAGGATGCACCAGCCACCCCCCTCGGGGAGGGGGGCCGCTCCAATCCCAGAGCCTCATAAGCTGCCTCCAAAGAACGGAGCTGAAGGAGTTTACCCTGATATTTAAAAATAAGCCGGAATGGGTGGCCCCACGAATATGGGATGTAATTCTCACATAGGTGAGTAGTAATGGGTTTAAACTCCCTGCGTTTCACCAGTGTAGAAGCAGCTAAGTCCTGAAAGAGGGCCGGCTGGTGGCCCCAAAACTGCACCGGGTTAAGATCACAGGCCTTGCGCAGAATTCGCTCCTTAAGCTGGAAATCATGCACGCACACCAATATATCTGGTGGTGGCGCCTTCGGGCCCCTCGGCAAGCCAACACGGTGCACCCAATCCGTCTGAATGTCCCGTTCCACTCCCTCCCCAAGGATCTCCCGGAATAGTTGAAGAAGGTAGTCACGAAGATCGTCTCCCTCACCTTTCCATGGCACCGCACGAATTCTAATGTTATTCCGTCTAGACCGGTTTTCAAGGTCCTCGACGTGGGCCTGCAAATCAAGGTTTTGCTCCCTGCGATGGAGGAGATCCTGCTGGAGCTGATGCAAATCATCTTCACGGCCCAAATCATGCTCTTCCATAGTGGCGACGTGGTCCCCAAGGGCATCCACGTCGCGTCGCACATCGCGAAGGTCCGCAGAAAGTTGGGAGCGGAGTTCCAGAATGTCCTCCTTGATGGCGGAGAATAAGTCGAGCATAAACGCTTTAGTGGCAGGCTGATCACTGTCCTCCGGCGGTTGCGAAAGAGGAACCAACAGGGAAGAGGACTGCCCCGCTGTCTTCTGCAGAGCATCCTTCAGAGTCTTCTCACGTCTTGCTTTGGAGGAGAACATGGCAGGAAAGCGGGCTCTCCACTAGGCGACCAAAGCAGTAGGGCCCACGAGGCCGTAGAAGCAGGGGCACCACACCAACACCACCAAGGCTCAGCCCCAGAACACAGTAGGGCAACCAGTCCCCTTGCCGACCGCCGATGCACGGTCCGAAAGCCTCCTCCACCCAAGCAGTCAGTACCCCACAACCGCAAGGCAGCGTGCAGCACCCTGGCAGGCGTAGTGGAGGACCCCCGCCCTCAGGACCCAGAGGGCCTCACCACGGGCCCCCCACAGGGGAGTAACGGCAAGGAATCACCGCCTGCCGGTCTGCGGGCCGAAGCGCGGGCCCAAGAGCCAACACCACCAGCCACCCGGGCCCACAGCCAGCCAACAGTCCCACCGATACTCAGGGAGAGACAGGGGTAGCCCCCCCGCCACAGCGCACCTCCTCGCAGCAGCACACACAGCAGATAGGAAGGCCAGAGCACAGCAGCCAGCGGTAGGTCAAAGGGTCCCCAGCCAAGCCTCACACGCGCCCCGACAGCGCCGATCTCGCCGTCCGCCGAAGTGCGGACCGAGCAGCACCCCCCAGCAAAAAACACTCACCGGGATTTGAAAGGGGTGCGAATCCCCGCCGCGGCGTCACCGGTCTGTGGGCAGTGCAGGCAGGTCCCCCAGCAGATCAACTCACCGTCCGCCAGCTGGCCTGCCACAGCAAGTGGAAAGAAGCAGGCCCCCAGTAGGCACTGAGTATGGGGTGAACAGCTCTCAGGCCGGCAAGGTGGATTACAGGTGAAGAGTAGCGCCTCCGCAGAGCACACATGCAGCGCTTCTTGCACACATGCAGCACGGGCCCTGAGCGCTGTAGTGTTTATTGGTCGCGCCCGGCACTAGAAGTCCGTGTATGAATGGACTAGTTGACCCCAGAGAGCCTCAATTGTGCAAGCCGTGTATAGCGCCGTTAACCAGGAATTTCAGGTATTCCACGGGGCGCGCCCCAGGCAAAGCCATCATCAGCAGCGGGCGGTTCAGGGACCTCCATCTTCTGCGGAGGTCCCATGCAGCGCCATCACCACCGACCACTCAGCGCCGAACGTCGCAGATGCAGCGGTCTCCTCTCCCTTGCGCTGGCCGCGACCACCGACTGCAACAGAGGGCCCACCGGGCCGCAGCAAGGCCGGGGCCGGGCAAGCCCACGAGGCCCGCAGGATAGCACCGCTCCACAAACGAAGGACCACCGGAGGCGGCAAGTAAGCGGCCCCCATGCAGGAGTGGCAAAGCAGGCACGGATGGGCATCAGGGGGCCAGATACTTCATGCGATGTACAGGCAGCGCCGGAGAGACAGAGAAACACGTCTCACTCGGCCGCCATCTTAGCCACGCCCCCCTTGCCATTATTTTAGACCTTACCTTCCTATTTACACTGTTAAGGCTTATGAAAATAATGTAACTTACTTAATAAGACCATTAGAGAACCCATTTATCATGATGTTAGAAGAAGGGCACACATTGCACACAGTACAAATCTGAATTAAGATTTCTGAAGGATGCATGGAAAAAGAGGACTATAGAAAGAAATTGACTTATCCAAGATTAAGACATAAGACAAAAAGGGACAGTATGTGTTTTTAAGACAAAATGTCAAAATAGAGACATAGAAAAAAGAGACTGAACATACATTTGAGTTATCGGGAGGAACATGGCAGATTTTACAGGGTGACGATCTAGCAATACCTGGAGTTTATTTAATTTGTGGACAGGATGCATATTTCAAATTGCCAGCCTACTGGGTGGGGATTTGCTATTTAGACTTACTGGTTCCAAAAAAGTATCATGTGCATAGTTTAAAGGCTTTAACAATGACACCTGCACACTGACATACTAGAAGTATAAATGAAGGAACACAATTAGACAGAGACATTTTTGGTTCTATTATTCAAGCTCTGGAAGGGATATTGAATGGTAAAAATATTAGAAAACTTTCAACAGTAGTGGATAAGCTTTCAACCAAAACATCTGGACCTTTGTTAGTTGCAAACACAGAATTAGTGGAAGTTAGATCAATGGTTTTACAAAATAGATATGCTTTAGTTGCTATGCTTGAAGAAAGAGGCCGAGCCTGTAAAATGTTCAAGTCAGAACATTGTAGCACATACATTCCTGTTGAGAGTAAGAAAAATCAAAGAATACTCAAAGGACATTTTAGACATCAAACTTGACATAGGACAGTTAGAAAACAATAGAATGGGGGGGCACGACCTGCCGAGCTGCGGAATGGTCACTCTGTCAGTGAGCTCCGCCGGCCGAGAAACTATCCTGCTTTTATCCTCACATCAGGAGAGTTCATGCCGAGCTAAATATCCACCCACCGACAGCGGAATACCTTAGGTGTCGATCGCTGCGACTCGCATTTGTGTGTTCTGATCTGGAGCCGAGTTGTGTGCTTTGCAAAGAGGAGGCCGGTGACGGGAGCACATTCTGACGCTGCAAGGGCGCGCAGACCTCGTAATCGAGCCCCCGGCGGCTGCGTGGGGCAGGCCTCGGCCGAGGTGACTGTGAGGAACTCCCTTCTCTCTTGTGGCCCCGGAGGCGGCACCGGATCCCGCCGACGAGCTGTGCACTCCCACTGTGTGCCTCGCTACGCGCTGCTCCAATTCTAAAGGTGAGGCACGGTGGTGAAAGTGTGATGCGGTGCCCCGTGAGCTGTAGGTGCCATCTTGTAGCCGGACCACGCGGGGGCTCTGCTTGGTGAGTTTTGACGGCGTGACTTCAGTCGGTGATCGGACCATCTCTGTCCACGGGTTACAATTCTTACCAATTCTTTCGAGGGACCCCAAACAATGTGCACCTTGATCCTGATTGTGCTACCCGCAATATCTTGTCCCTGTGGGCCTGGGCCCCACGCGGCGGCCATTTTGCGAGGTGGGCCTTGGGGTGAAGTGCCTGGCGGCAGTGCCGAAAACATACAGATCGCGATGGGAGGATGCTCAGCGTGAACCCTCTTGGCGCCACTGAGATCTATTTGAGTGGAAATCCGTTGAGGTGCAGTCTTCCTCTCGAGTGTGTGCCAATTTCTAGGGGTACATCCGCCGGCTGCTCGTGGTGCTGGTGAACTGCCTATGTTTCCCTGTGGGCCGGGACTGTACGTTGACCCACGCGTACTCGATACAGGCTGCAAAGTGCGAGAGAGAGCTGTGGGTGTGTGACCTGCGCCACGTGTACTCATCCATATATTCCAACTACTTCCGAGAAGTGGTGGTGTTGATCAGACGGAGCTTGGATTGGAGGGAAGGGGAACTACACAGGGATTCCGAAGGCAGATTCATTATCATCCTGGGCACATTGGGTGGGACCCCAGTTGCGATAGTCGAGTTATACAACCCTAATGTGGACTCCCCTAACATCTTTCATGACATTTGGGCTAGAGTTAGGGTGACCGGCTGCAGCACTATTATCTGAGGGGGGGATTTTAATGCAATTTTGGATGATGACTTGGACAAGAAGGGGGCGGCCCGGGCCCTGCACCCTTTGGCTAGCGCAGCCCTGAACGCCATAATTTCGGATGGATATTTAATCGACATCTGGCGATGTATGCACCCTGCGGTTAGGGAGGGTACCTGTATTTCTGAGCATCATGGTGCCTGGTCCAGATTGGATTTATGGCTGGTGTCACACGATGTTGCCACCTGGACAAAGGGGGTATCTCATCTCCCTATATCCCTGTCGGATCAAGCCCCAAGTCTTTTGCAATTGGTACTCCGTGAGTCCCCCCTCACCTGTTCTCTTGGCGGTTACCACAACATGCTCTCTTAGATGAGGCATTTCAGGAAGAAATAAGAACAGATATCACTGACTATTTCACCCTCTATTCCGGATCGGTGGACACAGAGGCCTCCCACTGGGAGGCATTTAAGGTGGTCATTAGGGGTAAGTGTATCGCTCGCCAAGCTGAGGTGTTAACAGCCATTCAGGGTTCGCTTGCCTCCTTGGAGACACAAATCAGGGGAATAGAAACACAATTTTATTCCTCCGATGACTGCCACGTTGGCCCTCTTAAAGGCCAGACTGCTCGATTTTGAGGAGGAAGCGCAGCGTGAGGTTAAGTTCCTTGGGAAATATGCCGAGGCGCGGAGATATGGAGAGGGTGATAGGCCAGGAAGAACGTTGGCCAGTATGATCCGAGCCCCGCGATCTACCGCTTACATTCCCGAACTAACTAGCACGCATGAGGCTGCCATTAGGGGACAGGCGGGTATCCTGGACAAATTCTCCTCGTTCTATTCTAGACTCTATACTGATACCCAAGATACATGCCCAGAGGGAATGCAGTTCTTCCTCGATTCCCTAGAGTTACTCTGGTTCAGCCAAAGGCACAGAGACTATTTGGACTTCCCGTTCACTGTGGAGGATGTTTCTCAGGTCATTAAAAGCTTACCTATAGACAAGGTCCCCGGGTCTGATGGCCTCACCAACGCGTTATATAAAGCCTACGTGGAAGAACTAGCACCACATTTGATAGCGCTCTATGAGAAGCTCAAACTACTGTTTTTTACCACCAACCATGCTTGAGGCAATCATAATCTTTTTGTTGAAACCCGGGAAGCCTGAGACTGAACTTGACTTATATAGGCCAATGTCATTAATTGTGGATGTTAAAATTCTGGCCAAACTGATAGCCAACAAGCTGCAGCCCCTACTCCCCCTGATCGCTCGCCCCGATCAATCGGGATTCTTTCCCGGGCGGTCTACCTCCTATAACCTCAGGACTGTTTTTTCGGTATTACACTACCTTCATCCAGACATACAAGCCGCTGCGGTTTTTCTTGACGTTACCAAAGCGTTCGACACGCTCGAATGGCTGCATTTGTTCGCTATTCTTGGCCACATGGGGTTTAGCCTGCTTTTTATTAATCTTATCTGTTTGTTATATACTAAGCCAATGGCTCGGATCAGAGTAAATGGCCTTCTGTCGGAGCCTTTCCCTATCTCGAGAGGCACAAGACAGGGATGTCCTTTGTCCCCTCTGCACTTGGCGATTGCGATGGCGCCTCTAGCTGCGCATTTCAGACAGCACCACACGGCTAGGGGGATTGGGTTTAGTACCAGAAGTCTTCTCATCTCGTTATACGCTGACGACGTCACCTTATACATCATTGACCCCGCGGTGAACCTGTACCCCTTCTGAGAGAGTTCATTAGATTCAGAGGATTGTCTGGTATCTCTATCAATTGGGCTAAGTCCGTCGTGTTTCCCTTGACGGACACCACTACTCCGGTGATCTCAGTTTCCTTTAAAATGGGGGGACGAAAGGGTTAAATACCTGGGCATTTGGCTTAGCCGGAACTTACAGGAGGTATGGAATTTGAATTACGGACGTGCCATTAACTGGTTGGAGGAGAAGGCCACATTGTGGGCTGGACTCCCGTTATCCCTGGCAGGGAAAATTGCCCTAGCTAAAATGGTAGTATTGCCGAAATTTCTGTATTTGCCAACATCCCGATCCCCCTTACGCATGCCTTCTTTAAGACCCTAAGATCACTGATGGTTTCTCTGGTTTGGGCGGGCGGGCAGGTTCGAGTTTCCTGGGATTTGTTGACACTTCCACTGAGCCAGGGTGCGATGGGTGCCCCAGACATGCAACTCTACGCCTGGTGTGTTCAGGCTCAATTCCTTCACCACTGGGTTCACCCGACACCTTTCCAACCTCATGTAGCCGTGGAGACTGATGCGGTGGCGCCTGCTCCGCTCCGCGTGGAGCTGTACCAACCATACCGCCACCCCCGAGACGGCATAGACACCACAAAGACCCTCCCATATTATATGCCCCTTCTATACCGCCAGCACGCAATCCTATGCCACCTAATATAAAGGACGGAATTAGCAGAACAGTGGCACAAAAGCTGACCCTACGCACATTCGCAGACCTATACCCGGGGAACACATTTCGACCCCCCCTGGTGGCAGAAGATGGTCAAACAGTGCCCTTTGCTGAAATCTTCCTATATCATAAGCTCCGGGACGCCTGTTGCTTCCTGCATGACAGCTTCCCGGTACCCCCACCACCTCTGTCAGCGTTAGAAAATCTGTTAAGCTCACCTTCACCCCGTAAACTTGTCACACAACTTTACATACACATGCAAAACACGGAGCCTTTGGTGAAGCCTAGGGCATTTCAGGGGTGGAACGATGAGCTCCCTGTTCCGCTCACTGGGGTCCAGTGGTCGTATTGCTGCCGCCAGCTCATTGAGTTATCCCCCAATTACAGGCTTTGCCTAATACACTTCAAGTTCCTCCACCGATTTTACAGGACACCTACAGGTCTGCACCGTATGGGGTTGAGGGATGACAGCTGTTGGCGCTGTGGGTTTACGCCTGCGTCTTTCTTACACAGAGCATGGGATTGTCCGAGTCTACCGACATTCTGGTCCACAGTCTTTACACTTATCAACCAGATAATTGGCGCATCTGTGACCCCCACTCCCCTGTTGGGTTTGCTGAGCTATGTCACAGACACACCCATTAAGATACGTAAACTGCATGCTTTGCTTCTCCTGCTTGCCAAGCACCAAGTTGCCGTGCACTAGGGGAGGAAGAGGGTGCCTTCCATTAACTAATTACATTCTGGGAATTAATGCCCCTCACTTCCAGACCTAGAGATATTTGGGAAAAATTCATCACTTGGGCCCGGGAGAGGCAGGGGTCAAACGCGGACACCTCTGCGAATGCGGGGTCGATTGTTGGGCCGGTGTGAATTGTTGTTGCTGTCTTTCTTTACAGTTAACTCACCTGCAGGGCATACAATACAAGATCATGCCCTGGACTTGCGGCCATGTTCCCCATATGCTTATTTCTTGATAGGTATCGCAATGTGGTGATCATTTACATGTTTCTGTCTATTATTAGTGGGACGGGCACATATTATACAACACTTGCAATGTTCGGTATGTGCAGCTTTACTCCTGAACATGCATTGCTAACATGCTGGCTAGTTGTTTACTGTATTTCAATCTTATCTTTAGAAAATGTCAATAAAAAGAATTAAAAAAAAAAAAAGAAAACAATAGTATAGTAAAAAGCTTCACAAAGGGAGTTTCTGCATAGGCAGGAGGACGAATCCTCAAAGCCATATTAGCAGCTGTATTAATTGTAATTGTCTGTTTCCTGAATTCATTAGGAGTGTATAAGGCTATCAAATCATACTGCAAAAAAATAGAGAGAGAAACAAACAGATAAAGAAGGATTTATAACTAAGTGAATACCTTCCCAAAGAAAACAACATACAACAAAAAAGAAAAGACTCAACTGAAGATGAGAGCGAGTTATGAAGTGATCTGTGAATGTTTTGGGATGATTAGAAACCATCAGATGGAAGAGGTTGCTAGAAAGTTTCAAAAAAATAAAAATTAATGTAATTAGCATGTAGAAAAAACGTGTAAGCCTCATATCGAAACGTCACACATAAAAGACAAGTGAGAGCACTAGGCTTTCATAGCTGCATAAATTAACTTGGAAAAACTTCTGAATGCATTTTCTCTTTTTTCCTTTCCTCTGACCTAAGGTCAGGAATGTTAGTAATGAAAGATGTGAGACGATAATGATACAACAATGCTGAACTGAACATAAACTGATAGAAAACATTAGGCATAGTTTCATAGAATAATGTATTCATTTCCATAAAACGTTTCTTCATTAATAAAAGTCGCAAGTAATGTGTGAGAATTGCATGATTTCATCTGTGTGATTTAGAGGCCTAACCATGAACTGTTTTGTCTTGAGGTAGAAATGAACAGTGAGAACCTAACCTTGACTTGCACAATGTTTATGAAAGGTTTTGTTTTAACACTAAGGTGCCTATTACGATCCGGTAAAAAATGTCCCCGTCCGACTCGTATCCGGTCTTTTTACCGTACGAATCGTACAAGTGCCGTACAAACTGCCAAGTACGATTCGCATGGGAAAAAGTCCATACGAATCGCATTGGGAATTATTCCCCACACGTGCTCGGGTCGGAAAAGGTGTCCGACACGTCCTCGGACGATTTACCGTACAAATGTGAATAGCGAAGTCCAACCGCGGAAGTACGATCCATCCCGTGCGTCCGATGTCACAACCGTATGGAAAAAACACCGTCCGCACCGAACTCCCATAGCAACCTTGGAGACATGTGCCCGCATACGCGCCCAACACTCCCCCCAGCCCCCGCATGTACGAGTCGAATCCCCACCCGTGTATGTACACCCTTGTATGTACGAGACGTACCCCCACCCGTGAATGTATGGAGCGTACCCCCACCCCAACCGTGTATGTACGACACGTACCCTCACCCGCGTATGCATGGAGCGTACCCACACCCCACCTGTGAATGTATGGAGCGTACCCCCACCCCAACCGTGTATGTACGACACGTACCCTCACCCGCGTATGCATGGAGCGTACCCCCACCCCAACCGTGTATGTACGGACCGTACCCCCACCCCAACCGTGTATGTACGACACGTACCCCCACCCGCGTATGCATGGAGCGTACCCCCACCCCAACCGTGTATGTACGGATCGTACCCCCACCCCAACCGTGTATGTACGACACGTACCCTCACCCGCGTACGTATGGAGCACACCCCCACCCCAACCGTGTATGTACGGACCGTACCCCCACCCCAACCGTGTATGTACGGACCGTACCCCCACCCCAACTGTGTATGTACGACACGTACCCTCACCCGCGTACGTATGGAGCGCACCCCCACCCCAACCGTGTATGTACGACCCGTACCCTCACCCGAGTACGAATGGAGCGCACCCCCACCCCAACCGTGTATGTACGACCCGTACCCTCACCCGCGTACGAATGGAGCGTACCCCCACCCCAACCGTGTATGTACGGACCGTACCCCCACCCCAACCGTGTATGTACGACACGTACTCTCACCCGTGTACATATGGAGCGCACCCCCACCCCAACCGTGTATGTACGACCCGTACCCTCACCCGCGTATGAATGGAGCGTACCCCCCCCAACCGTGTATGTACGGACCGTACCCCCACCCCGACCGTGTATGTACGACCCGTACCCTCACCCGCGTACGTATGGAGCGCACCCCCACCCCAACCGTGTATGTACGACCCGTACCCTCACCCGCATATGAATGGAGCATACCCCCACCCCAACCGTGTATGTACGACCCGTACCCCCACCCGCGTATGCATGGAGCATACCCCCACCCCAACCGTGTATGTACGACCCGTACCCTCACCCGCGTATGCATGGAGCGTACCCCCACCCCAACCGTGTATGTACGGACCGTACCCCCACCCCAACATTCCAAGTACGGAGCGCACCCCAGGCCCCAACACCAGCACCTTCACCCAACATCGCGCATGTACGAGTCGTACCAAGCCAGACACAAGGACAGCACTGTACAACAAAATTCCCCAAGTACACACCGTACACACGCTAAAAACGCACGTACACAACCAGGACAAAGCAAAACAACACAAGAATACACCATTCGAATGGCACAAAGCCACAAAACATGTCCAACAAGCACAAAAACAACACATTCACTGACCTGCAACTGCCAAAATCCAAAACAGAGGCCCAAAACACAATCACTCCTTATAACACACCCACCCAAAGTTCAAACACAGCCACACCCACCAATGGACCAATAAAAATGGCCCACACACACAAAACATGAGCCTTTGCAACAGACTCACTGCTGCCAGACCCCACAGACAACCTACAGCACCATACTTGAACCTTTACTACACCTTACACTTGCACACCTTCACACACACACCTTCACAAACACCCCCTCATCACATACACACACACACCTCCACACCCACACACCCACAACCATCCACACCCACACCCCCCACAACCATCCACACCCACACCCCTCACCATGCCCACTAACAAGAATCCAAAGTTCACTAGCCAAGAGTTGGAGGTCCTTGTCGACGAAATCCTCAGAGTCGAGCCACACCTCTTTGGAACATTGGTCAGACAGACCAGCATTTCCGATAAAACAGCCATGTGGCAGAGGATTGTCGATGCTGTGAATGCTGTTGCGGCCACCAGAAGGACCAGGCATGAATGCCAAGCCAGGTGGTACGGTCTGCGGAGGAGGGTCCGAGCCAAAATGACCGACGACCACAACCAGGCCAACGTCACTGAAGGAGGGCCGCCCCGCAGACCCGTACACTACCATCCCTGGGAGGAGAGGGTGATGGCCATACTGCCGGTGGTGTCAGTGGACGGATTAGAAGGACTCCGAGACCCGGGTGAGTCCACAATCAACTAACCTCACATGGGGGGAACGCCATCCACAACCAAACTCAGAAACAGGCACACAACCACCCCAAGCTATCGCATGACTCAACCACACTCCATGAACACGCACATGCCACTGGCGCCACCATGCCCCATGCACCCAGCTGGACAATGCCAAGTCACAGGCCACAGAAAACACCAACACAAGACACGGTAAGCCGGATGGCGGGAGTGTGGGCCCCAAAAATCACATAGTGCAACTCAGAAGCAGACAACAATGCCCCCTGCCCATTTGGCCTAGGTCACAGGCAGACAAACAGTGTGTCCCCACACAGGAAAGACTTGCCAGCAAATGGCGCACGCCTTGCATCAACACATGGGGGTGACGGCACGTTTTTACACATGACAGCAGCTAATGAACAGCCAACACTGTGAAAGAGTGGCAGCACACACCACCACAGCAGCAGCGCAGACACAGACACTACACCCAATGGGTGCCTGGAGATCAGAAACAAACTCACATCAACAAGCCAAGGGCCATTCAAAGATCTGCCAAAAGTGTGTGCCTAGGAAGCTGGGCTGAGGTGACAGAGGGTGACACACAGAGGGAGGGAGAGGGGGAGAGAGAGGGAGGGAGACACAGGGAGACGGACAGAGGGAGGAGGCTGACACACAGAGGGAGGGAGAGGGGGACAGAGAGGGAGTGAGAAAGGGACACACAGGGAGACCAATTCAGCCTTGGGGGTGTGGGAATGTCTGCTCGTCAGCAGGTGGACTGCGTGCATGTAGACAAGGGTGGCCAGTGCCTCAATCCCCCTCTCTTCTCCATGGCAAAACACAGGGCCATGTCTCAACCTGTGCACGAGCACAACGCCAGCTACCTGCATTATCTAAGTGTGTGGAACAACTCCATGTGCCCACGTACAGTGCAACACAGAAGGCGCCAATGCATGGCTCGCCACACCTGCTCACTCCACTGCTGACTGCAGTCACAATTGACGCAGCAAGTAAGACTGTGCCACACATAGGTAAAGTCGCAAAAGCTGTGGCCAAGGGACACACCCATGCACAAGTGCACTGTGAGTGGAATGCAAGACAGATCCAAATTCCCAGAGGAAATGTGCCAACTTAGAAAAGAATGAAACATGGATGTTGCATGAAACAAAATTAACATTGTCTCTCTCACACACAGGTCAACGTCATGGATCACCCCCCAACACTGGGGGGGAAGACTCACAGGACCCGGCTCTGCGGGATGACGGACCCACCGGCAGCGACGACTCTCACCACTCTGTGGACGAACCTGACCCGACCAACCTGGCCCCTCTGGTGTCCAACCACCTGCAGCACCTGCGTCAGGTACAACTGTGCCAACCACCACCCCCACTCCTGCCACATCCCAGGAGACACCCAGGATCCCTGCCCCACCACCACAATGCAGCCAGGCTGGCCAGGAGGGACACGGTGTACCGGGCACCCAGGAGGAGGCAGGCGACAACGCCAATGCCACCCCTCAGGGGTCCCGGAGACCCGATGTGCCCACAAGGGCAGGCCAGGTGCAAGTGGGCAGGGGTGGTGGGAGTGGAGGACGGCGGAGGCGCGAGCCTGACCGGTTGGCTGCGGAACCGGTATATTCCCATGTCAGAAACATCCTGGACACATACCGGCAGGACACCACGGGCATGGCCCAGGTTGTGTCCATCCTCGAGGAGATCAAGACCCAGCAGGCCCAGCAACATGCAGAGCAACATGCCTGTCTACTGCGACACCAACGGCGGATGGAGGACAGACAGGCTGAGCTCGTGACGGTGTTCACGGGAATTCACAGTACACAACGTCGGATAGCCGACAACATGGGCAACCCTCCCTGTGCCAGCAGGCGTAGAACATCACCACCCACAGGGAGGGATGAGGAGGAGGAGGATACATCCGACGGAGCATCCCAAACATTGTCACGGCCTGCTTCTGAGGGTCCCCGCAGGAGGGCGGGTCGTCCACGGAAAAGACCGTGAGGGTCAGCGCAACAGCACCATCTCCCAGGACACCTGGCCTGGCACCTGGCCCACTGGACCAACAGCAGCACAGCAGCAAAAGACATTCTCTGCCACATGGACTTGCTGGTCACTGTCTGACCAATGTTGACAAAGACAGTGGCATGGACTCTGAGGATATCCAATGGCAAGGACACCAACTCCCCTAGTGAACTTTGGATTCCACACACCCGCAAAGCCCCTCATGTCATACCCCCCCACGTACCCCAACCAAAATAAAAAGTTACACCATAAAAAGAAGATGCCTACATTTTGCTTTATTACCTTACATGTGTCTTGTAAAGTCTAACCATGCCTGAGTTCTCATTTGACTTCAACCATCCACACCCTGGGGCCTGAGTCTGGCACAGGACACACATGGGTCACATTGTATTAGGCAACACAGACATGGAGCACCATACACACCCGTGATGGGCCCAACCAGCTGAGGGGGTGGCTGCACAACCGTGCCGACAGACATATTGAGTACAGCGATAGCCATGCGCAGAGGTCAGGGATCATGTGGAGTGTCCTGTGGGGCACCCAGGTATGTGTGGACAGGTTGCAGGACCATGTCCTGCAAGCTTGAGTCAGGTGGATGCAGAGAATGGTGGCCTGGCCAATGTCGGATGCATGGGGATGGCACATGTCACAATAGTTATATATCAAAAAGGAGTGGATCACTTGAACCTGTCATCCAGGGTTTGGTGGTTATTCGACCTTTCCTTAAAAAACCCTCATTCACGTTTTTAGGTGGGTTATGTGGCGGTATATCTTGGTTCTCCGCCTTTGTAACGTGATTGCATCATCATCGGGTTTAGTGTTGTGCTACCTCCGCCTGGAGGAAAACCACTGGATAGTACAGTAGCGATCAGAAATCAAAAAAAGGGGGACAAAGTGCTCATGTGTCGTGATACAGTGAAAGTTAAAAAATGGGGATATTTTCTCAAGCTACCTGGACTTTACACTTTATTATTGTCTGGTGCGTGGAAAAAGAATAAAATAGAGGAGATTGTACAGCTAGGACAGGTAACGCGTCCGCTGTACAGTCAGTCCAGTGAGTGGGTCGACATGTTTCAGCTCATTACTTGCCCAGAAGGGTCAGGCGAGCTTTCATCAGGACCAGGGGGTGTTGTCTTAAAGGGGGTATTGTCCACTTTAAGGGTGAGGAGTTCGTGTTATTTTTTCAATGATCTCCTAATGGAAGGTTTAGTACCTTCAAAGCTCGGATTTCGGGCTTCTTAGGAAGAGTGGCAGCGTAGTGAGGCGGAAATCCCGCTCTGCACGACTTGTGCTGACGCTGTCTTCCTGCTTGGAGGAAGACAGCGTCAGCACAAGTCGTGCAGAGCGGGATTTCCGCCTCACTACGCTGCCACTCTTCCTAAGAAGCCCGAAATCCGAGCTTTGAAGGTACTAAACCTTCCATTAGGAGATCATTGAAAAAATAACACGAACTCCTCACCCTTAAAGTGGACAATACCCCCTTTAAGACAACACCCCCTGGTCCTGATGAAAGCTCGCCTGACCCTTCTGGGCAAGTAATGAGCTGAAACATGTCGACCCACTCACTGGACTGACTGTACAGCGGACGCGTTACCTGTCCTAGCTGTACAATCTCCTCTATTTTATTCTTTTTCCACGCACCAGACAATAATAAAGTGTAAAGTCCAGGTAGCTTGAGAAAATATCCCCATTTTTTAACTTTCACTGTATCACGACACATGAGCACTTTGTCCCCCTTTTTTTGATTTCTGATCGCTACTGTACTATCCAGTGGTTTTCCTCCAGGCGGAGGTAGCACAACACTAAACCCGATGATGATGCAATCACGTTACAAAGGCGGAGAACCAAGATATACCGCCACATAACCCACCTAAAAACGTGAATGAGGGTTTTTTAAGGAAAGGTCGAATAACCACCAAACCCTGGATGACAGGTTCAAGTGATCCACTCCTTTTTGATATATAACTACCGACTGGAAGGTGACTGGATCACGTATCCTTCTTATTCCCTCCCAACTGATTATCCACATGTCACAATACCCACACAGTCATGGACATCATGCACAATACACAGTCTAATCCCACACAAACAGCTAGCATCTTGCAACTTTACACATAGACACATAGCCACTATCACGGAAAACCATGCCAGACATGCCGGATGCACCGTGGCAACACACCAGCATTGACTGAGAAGAGGCACCTTGGAGGCATAGGGACACCTTTATTAGTCATGTATTCGGGAATGCAGAGGCAACTCGGAGTACACATGAACAGGTCATGTGGAGTAACATATGGGTCCAACACTGGAACCCCCCTTCTGCAGCACAAATGCGTGATAGCCATGGAACTGGCACACAAGTGTCGGCTAACAGCTAAACACCCCCTGCTGCTCACGGAGAGGCTGCCATACACCATTTATCCTCTGATGTGGAAGTCCCACACCATGTCAAGCCAATGCAAACCGGATGTGTCCGAGGGCAGTGTAACACACATTGATGTCATCATCACAATCCACAATCCCATCACAGATGACTGTCAACAAGTCTGACCATCTATTCAGGTGTACCCAGCTGCATGTCATGTGTCCCATGGTGATGCGACATATCTGCAGAGGAACCAAACATCGACAGGGGCAGTGTGCACACATCGTAAACAACTGCCACACCCAATACACCCCTGATGCATCCCTTACCCTAAGGAGACTTCCAAGCTTGTCTGTGCGTGTAACGCTGAGTCAGCACACGATGACGTGTCTATGAGGAATAGCAGTGCCACAACAATGCAACCAGCAGACGGCATGCGCAAGTACCTGGGGATGAGAGACACACAAGAAGTCAGCCACAAAAAGCACAGCCACTTGCATGTGCATGTACTCGACACATGTAAGGATGACAACATGCTAGGTCACAATTATGACTGGGGAAATACACTCATCACTGGCACCATCACTCCAGTGACACATCCACACACACCTCTGACTCACGTGGCATACATGCAGATGGACACACACATCGCAACACATGCCACACGGGGACCAATGCGTGCACACACAGACACTGGTACTCACCACTAAGCAAAGAAGTCGCGTATGAGCCGACTCCAGATGTCCTCTTGCGGAACCACATCCTCCACATCACTAGCCCCATTGCCAAGCCCTTCGTCCTCCACGGGTGGATGGTCCTGATCATCTTGATCCAGGATGAGTGGCACAGCTTTCTCAACTGCCATGTTGTGCAGCATGCAGCAGACCATGAAGATTTTGCAGACCTTCGCCGGGGCATATGGGAGGGCGCCGCCGGTCTTGTGGAAGCATCTGAATCGGCTCTTCAGGAGGCCAAATGTCCTCTCTATCACTCGCCTTGTCCGGCCATGGGCGGTGTTGTAGCGGAGCTGGGCCGGCGTGATGGGGTTGCGGAGAGGTGTGATCAGCCATGGCATGTTGGGATAGCCAGCGTCCCCTACATGGAAACCACATGGACATAAGTAGGACAGGAGAAGCAGTCGTGCTGGAAGTCTACGCTAAATACAGGACAGACAGAGTGTACCCACCAACAACACATGCTCGTTCGTTGCGCAGCTGCGTCATCATTTCAGGCACCCTGCTACGCCTCATGATGTAGGCATCGTGTGCTGATCCTGGAAAACGAGCACAGACATGTGAAATCACCATGTTGGACAGACACACCACAAGGGCATTGATGGAGTGGTAGTGCTTGCGATTCCTGTACGCTACCTCCTGTGCCTGTGGTGGTACCAAAGCCACATGTGTCCCATCTATGGACCCAATGACATGGGGCATCCCTCCCAGGGCATAGAATCCACGCTTGACCCCAGTCAACTGTTCAGGAGTAGGGAAATGGATGAACTCATCCAGGTGAAGCAACATGGCCTCTAAGAAATCATGCAGCACACGGCTGAACATGCTCTGGGACATGCCACCAACATGAGCTATGGTATATTGAAAGGTACCCGTGGCAAGAAAATGTAGGGCTGCCATTACCTTCAGCTTGGGTGTCAGTGGCGTAGGATACCTGTGCAGCGGTTGCAGGTGTGGTGCCAGCCTCGCCGTCAACTCCTCAATCAACTGTTGGGGGAAGCGGCAGCACCGGATACAGTCATTCTCCCGCATGTCAGCCAAGTCCGGAATTGGTCGGGGAAGAGGCGGCGCTCTGCAGTAATTGGGAAGTGACAAGGAAGAGTGAGTGCACTACAACACCAATTTATTTGTACTGGGCACATGTTAATCTGTCAATACACATATGCGACATACGGAGTCAGGTATGTGCCACATGCCCTGGACACGTATGGCTGCCAGGTGACACTCCTACCAAGACCCAGCTACACACGGAGATTGGGAACCTCCACATGCCATGGCATGGGATTAGCTGTGTCCCAGTGTAAGTGAACAGCCAGACGCAACACAGGAGTGACATACATCAACACATCAGCAGAAGTAGGATGTCGATTTCAGAGACTGGTAGCGGAACACTAGAGCCACATGTCACATGACATCACACTAGGACAGCCCACACACCTTGCCAATAAGGTGTACATGTAATGACTCACCACACATTCATTGAGAGGATGCAGACATGTCCTTGTGACGCTAATCCGTGTCCCATGCATACATACGCACCTCACATCCGATACCACATGTGGCCTGGTGTGCGTAACAGTGTGCCATGTCCATCTACACACAGACACATGTTGGTTGCTGCAACAGCTGATGCTTTTGAGGGAGCACCAACATCAAGCTAATGAGAACACCCCACACATACATGACATAGACACATCGTGCACCGTGGGTAGTCAAATGTCTGGTGTGGTAACCCCTGTAGCGGGCATCAGGGGACAGTTGCGTGTGTTGTTGACTGTGCCATGCCAGTGACGCTCATCCCAAGTGTGCAGTACGACATGCACACATGTCAAAGGAGTTAAGGGCATGCCTGGCACACATTGCACCGTCACACATGACATCTGTACACATCTCATCATACATCTGGTGCCTTCTCGACTCAGGAGTGATGTGCCACATCACAGCCTTTCACACCTGTGCCCCACACATGTAGTACTGCCCAGACAATGCCTTGATGTCCATCCATGGACAAGTATGTCAGCCCCATTCCTTCCTGTGTGCTGCCTGTCACCACTGTGATGTGTGAAAGGCACCGTACATTCGCTCAGAGGGCCTGTGTACATTCCCTATCACTATGGGAGTGCTGCCGTATGTGTACCCATAGTGATAGTGAGCGTACAGGCGTGTGTACGGTCCGTGTAACGCCCTGAACGTCTCAGGATCGTTTAACAGACACGATAATGAGAACGCAACCACTTGTGAAGGTTTAGTTATTTTAATGAAGGCAAAAATAATACAAGGAATAAACAAAGGTTATAGTCACTGGAATCCTCCAGGCTAAGTACGTTACCAGCCCACAGCACGGATGGTCCTAGCAGTCCTCTGCATATACGCCGATCCCGGCGTATGCCAACAGAGGGCAGAAATGAAATGGCCGACAATGCCAATCGGTAGGCTGTGAGGGGCACGAAGAGTGTTGGGGAGAATCGAGGAGTCAGGGAAACACCCAGCCGGGGTCTCTACCTGAAGGGAGCAGCCGCTCAACCTCTTCCTCAGACTGCACCGGGACGCGGAGTCACCTCCTGGTGATGCGTCACCGATACCCCAATCACAAGCAAAGAAGACTGAACCGAGAGCAGCCGCTCGATCGATCCTGTGGACTTCCGCGTCTGTAACGCGGCAAACACCTCCTGGTGTGCGTTACAGCTGGCAGTCCCTGTATCTCTGGTCGGGCTGGGAGTTACGACTCCAACCAGCAAAAGCGCTACTGCGCTTTGACTCAGCCGAGTCAAAAAGCGAAGCTCAATGGTTATCCGGTAGAGCTTCCGGGTCCTTCACAGGTGACGATGGGGCAAGACACGGCCCAGGGAGTAACGACTCGACCTACCTCCGTTCTTGCCTTACTGGAGCACCACTCCGGAACACTGCTCTTCACTAAGCAGGTACGTCGGTGTAAACACAATATCCGACAGCGTTGTACCTCCCAGTTCCTCCCTTTATAGGGCGTTGTTTTCCTTGAGTTATGTAACAGCTCTCCTGTTTACATAAGGGCGTGTTTTCCTTGTGTTATGTAACAGCTCTCCTGTTTACATAAGGGCGTGTTTTCCTTGAGTTATGTAACAGCTCTCCTGTTTACGTAAGGGCGTGTTTTCCTTGAGTTATGTAACAGCTCTCCTGTTTTACATAAGGGCGTGTTTTCCTTGAGTTATGTAACAGCTCTCCTGTTTACATAACCTCTCAACCGCTAAGCATCCTGGGAGATGTAGTCCGTTTTCGCTGGTTACCGTTTTCCTCCCCTCGCATGACAGGAATTCTTGACAGTACATCCTCCCTCTCAGCGGCTCCCCACGGGTCCAGCGCTGGCAGGAAAACGCTGATGGAACAAGGAGACCAAGCGCGGAGCATGAACCCCTTCAGCCGGTTCCCATGACTGCTCCTCCGGGCCATAGCCTTTCCACGCAACCAGGTACC
Organism: Triturus cristatus; assembly: GCF_964204655.1. NCBI lineage: Eukaryota > Metazoa > Chordata > Amphibia > Caudata > Salamandridae > Triturus > Triturus cristatus. The sequence continues at coordinate 504,558,621 of NC_140585.1, forward strand.
ACAGCTTCCCCCTGCGCCATTGGGACGCCCGTATGCCCGACACTTCATACTCCACCTCCGACTCCACGCATACCGGCCTAGGTGTCCCAGACGGCTTGGAGGGTGCTGGTTTGAGCAATGATACATGAAAGACAGGGTGTATCCGCAATGACTGGGGCAAGCACACCTTCACGTTCACGGGACCCATACACTTGGTAATTCGATAGGGGCCCATGTACTTGGGATGGAACACACTGTTCTTTCGAAACCTCATGTTTCTTGTGGATATCCAGACGTAGTCTCCAGTGCGGTACAGTGGCCCGGGCCTTCTCTTCCTGTCTGCCGCAGCCTTGTATCTTCTCTTGGCCTCTATTAGGACAGCCCTTGAGCGCATCAACGTGTCTTTTATGTGTGCCACCCTGTCCGCTGTGGCGGGAATCCTGTCCTCTCTGAACGGATGTAGAAATGGCAAGAACCTGGGATGTTGGCCATAGTTGCTATAGAACGGAGATGACTGTGTGGAGCTGTGAGTGGCGTTGTTATAGGCGATCTCTGCAACCCATAGCAAGTCGACCCATTCTTCCCTGCCCTGGTCCACAAAACATCGCAGATACTGTTTGAGCGTTTGGTTCAGGCGCTCGGTTTGGCCGTCCGTTTGAGGGTGGTAGCTGGTGGACAGAGCGGTCTTAACATGCAGCGCAGTGCACCAAGTCTTCCAGAATTGCACAGTAAACTGCGACCCCCGGTCCGACACGATCACCCCAGGTAATCCATGCAGTCGTACCACATTCTTTAGGAGTAGTGACGCCAATTCCCCGGCCGTAGGGACTCTCTTGCAGGGGATGAAGTGCCCCATTTTCGTCAAGTAATCCACCACCACCAGTATTGCCATCATCCCCTGGTCTACCGGTAGGCCCACCACGAAGTCCAGTGATATGCTATCCCATGGTCTATCCGGGGTCGGAAGTGGATGTAAGAGCCCTTGGGTTCGGCCATGGTCGGCCTTCATGGTAGCACACGTAGGACACTCCTGTCCCCACCTCCTGACATCCACTCTCATGGTTGGCCACCAGAAATGCCGTCCCATGCTAGCCACCATTTTTTCAAAGCCCAAATGACCTGCGCATGGAGAGTCATGGCACCAGATGAATGCTTGTTTCCTTAGCCTAGGCGTGGGTATCAATAGGCACCTGCCCTTCAGGGGTATCCCGTCCTTCAGCTGCCATTCTCTGTGACTGAGGAGCCACCTCCGCCATGCGAATGACCTGATCCCTCTCTTTATTCCCCTCAGGAAAGTATCCGGTTGGATAACCCCCAATACCATCCTCGGGGAAATGATGGAATGCTCGGTCGCAGGCAATGGTTCCTTAACTGCAGATTGACGGGACAGGGCGTCCGCCTTCCGGTTTTCCGTCCCTGGCCGATATGTGATGCGGAAGTTGAACCCCGCAAAGAAGATCATCCACCGCAGCTGTCTGGGAGAAAGGTGTCTTGTGGCCGTCATGAACTGTAGGTTCCGATGGTCCGTGTACACCGATACCACATGTCTTGCCCCCATCAACCAATGCCTCCAATCGGTGAAGGCGTCCTTGATTGCGAGAAGCTCCTTCTCCGCAATATGGTAGTTGCGTTCGGCGTCGTTGAGTTTGCGGGACATGTACGCAACGGGATGAAGCACCCCTGTGTCGTGGTTGCGTTGGGACAAGATAGCCCCCAGCGCCACATCCGATGCGTCCGCTTCCACCACGTAGGGGAGATCCGGATCGGGGTGAGCCAACACCGGTGCCTTACCAAAGGCGCTTTTCAGGGCCTCAAAGGCTTTGTTCGCTTCAGGGGACCAGACAAACTCCTTGGACTTCCTCAGTAGCTGTGTGATTGGGGCCACCAATCCTGAAAATCCATCTATAAACCGCCTGTAAAAGTTGGCGAAGCCAATGAAACTTTGGACGTCCTTCACGCTTTGGGGCACCGGCCATTCTTTCACCGCCTTGATCTTTCGTTCTGCCATCTCCTGTCCCTCTGGACTCAGCATGACTCCGAGGAATTCCACGGATGTGACGTGGAAGTCACACTTGCTGAGTTTACAAAACAGCATGTTTTCCCTCAGCTTTTGGAGCACAGCTTTGACGTGGTGTACGTGCTCCTCCACACTGGACGAATAGATGAGGACGTCGTCGATATATACGACCACGTAGATATCCAACTCCTCTCTGAATACCTCATTCAAAAGTACTGAAAGGCTGCCGGGGCGTTGCACAGACCGAACGGCATGACGAGGTACTCAAAAAGGCCGAACCTGGTCTTAAAGGCGGTCTTCCACTCGTCTCCGTCCCTCATGCGCACCAGATGGTATGCCCCTTTCAAATCCAACTTGGTGTAGATACGAGCTTTCTTGACCTGTTCCAGAAGTACACTGATGAGAGGCAAGGGGTACCGATTCTTTACGGTTATCGCATTCAATGCCCTAAAGTCCACACAGGCTCTCAGCTCCCCATTAGCCTTCGGGATGAAGAAGAGTGGCGAGGCGGCCGGAGACTTGGACGGGCGGATGAATCCTAGCTTGAGGAGTTTATCCAGGTACCCCCGGAGATGCACGTTTTCAGGCTCCGTCAGGGCATACAGCCTGCCGCTGGGAACGCTGGCCCCTGGCACCAGGTCGATCTGGCAGTCAAACTGTCTATGTGGTGGTAGCACTTCCGCCTTCACCTCATCAAATACATCCTCAAAACTGTGATAAGCCTGGGGGAGAGCCACATCTTTTTCTGCCGCTGTAGCCACCGTCTGACTCCCGCTCTCATCTGCGTCAAGGGATTCCGTTCTTATTCCACAATGCAGGATGCAATATGGTGACGTCAGTTCGATGCGATGTGTTGGCCAATCCACAGAGGGGTTGTGTTTCTGTAGCCACGGCAATCCCAATATGACGCCATATTGGGGCGCTCGGATGATGTTAAAATCGATTTGTTCCAAATGGTTCCTCCCACATCTCATCGGAAGGACCCCCGTGTGCTGCCCGATGGGCCCCGTCACCAATCGCCTTCCGTCTACAGCATAGACGTCTTCGGGTACAGCTTTGGGAAGAAGCACTAGCCCTAGCCTGCATGCCTCGTTGTGGTCCATAAACATGCCAGTGGCCCCTGAATCCACCATGGCCACAACGGGTATCCACTGGTCATGCACTCCCACGTGCACCGTGAGAAACAGGTGTCGTTGTCCCTTAGTGACCGAGTTGGAAAGTGAAGGGATGGATGAGTGACTCCGAGATGCCCCTTCTTTGGTCTGGGAGTCCTCTAGTTTTCCGCCGGTACGTCCACCACGGCTGTTACCGACCGGTTGGCCCGATAACGTGACGTCTTCGGTTTGGCAGGGCATTCACGTCGTAGTGGCCTTTTTTGCCACAATATAGGCACAATCCTTGTTTACGGCGTGACTCTTTCTCCGTGGCTGTGAGGCTCGCTCGTATTGCGCCGATGTCCATGGGTTCTCCCTTGGATGCGGTGGAAGGTTCAGGACTTCCCACTGTCACATAGGATGGAAGGGAGTTTCCTTTTCTCCCATGATCCCCCTTTCTTTCACTTAGCCTATGTTCCAGCCGTAATACCAGGTTGATAAGGCCCTCACATGTCTTGGGTTGTGGGTCAATACGAGCCACGGCATCCTTGAGCTCATCGCACAGCCCGTGATGGAAGAGCGCCGTCTGTTTAGCAACAGGCCACTTGGTTTTCGCAACCAGCCTTCGGAACGCGTTGAGATACTGCACCAGGTCGTTGGATCCCTGTCTCAACTCAAGCATTTCACGGTCCGCCGTGTACGAGTCAGCCCTTCTGTCGAAGACTTTCAGGAATTCCTCGCGAAAAGCACCCCAATCACATAAGATGGGGTCGTCCCTGCTCACCAGAGGTACGGCCCATTGTGCCGCGTTTCCAGCCAAATAGGATATAAGGAAAGCCACACGAGCCTGACTCGTGGGGAACGCCCTTGGTTTGCACGATAAATGTAGCGGCACTTGTGTGAGGAATACCTACACTGTGTTAGGATCCCCACTGTACCTCTCTGGTGTTGCCAAGGGGACGGCTACCGGCATTTCCACTACTACCGCAGGGGTCTGGTTCGTGAGGGAGGTGCTGGGCGTGAGCGGGTCCAATTGGATAGCATCCAGTCTGGTTTTTACATCGGCTGTTTCTTGCCTGGAGGCAGCCAATTCAATTTGCACGGTCGCTAAAGCAGCCAGCACATCATCAAGTGTTGCCATGTCTGTTATCGACCGGGAGACAGTTAGTGTTATTAAGGTCGGATATTTTGTAACGCCCTGAACGTCTCAGGATCGTTTAACAGACACGATAATGAGAACGCAACCACTTGTGAAGGTTTAGTTATTTTAATGAAGGCAAAAATAATACAAGGAATAAACAAAGGTTATAGTCACTGGAATCCTCCAGGCTAAGTACGTTACCAGCCCACAGCACGGATGGTCCTAGCCGTCCTCTGCATATACGCCGATCCCGGCGTATGCCAACAGAGGGCAGAAATGAAATGGCCGACAATGCCAATCGGTAGGCTGTGAGGGGCACGAAGAGTGTTGGGGAGAATCGAGGAGTCAGGGAAACACCCAGCCGGGGTCTCTACCTGAAGGGAGCAGCCGCTCAACCTCTTCCTCAGACTGCACCGGGACGCGGAGTCACCTCCTGGTGATGCGTCACCGATACCCCAATCACAAGCAAAGAAGACTGAACCGAGAGCAGCCGCTCGATCGATCCTGTGGACTTCCGCGTCTGTAACGCGGCAAACACCTCCTGGTGTGCGTTACAGCTGGCAGTCCCTGTATCTCTGGTCGGGCTGGGAGTTACGACTCCAACCAGCAAAAGCGCCACTGCGCTTTGACTCAGCCGAGTCAAAAAGCGAAGCTCAATGGTTATCCGGTAGAGCTTCCGGGTCCTTCACAGGTGACGATGGGGCAAGACACGGCCCAGGGAGTAACGACTCGACCTACCTCCGTTCTTGCCTTACTGGAGCACCACTCCGGAACACTGCTCTTCACTAAGCAGGTACGTCAGTGTAAACACAATATCCGACAGCGTTGTACCTCCCGGTTCCTCCCTTTATAGGGCGTTGTTTTCCTTGAGTTATGTAACAGCTCTCCTGTTTACATAAGGGCGTGTTTTCCTTGTGTTATGTAACAGCTCTCCTGTTTACATAAGGGCGTGTTTTCCTTGAGTTATGTAACAGCTCTCCTGTTTACATAAGGGCGTGTTTTCCTTGAGTTATGTAACAGCTCTCCTGTTTTACATAAGGGCGTGTTTTCCTTGAGTTATGTAACAGCTCTCCTGTTTACATAACCTCTCAACCGCTAAGCATCCTGGGAGATGTAGTCCGTTTTCGCTGGTTACCGTTTTCCTCCCCTCGCATGACAGGAATTCTTGACAGTCCGTACCACTATGGGTACGCATACGCGAGTACACCCATAGTGATAGTGAGCGTACAGGCGTGTGTACGGTCCGTACCACTATGGGTACGCATACGCGAGTACACCCATAGTGGTACGGACCGTACACACGCCTGTACGCTCACTATCACTATGGGTACGCATACGCGAGCACACCCATAGTGGTACGGACCGTACACACGCCTGTACGCTCACTATCACTATGGGTACGCATACGCGAGCACACCCATAGTGGTACGGACCGTACACACGCCTGTACGCTCACTATCACTATGGGTGTTCTCGCGTATGCGTACCCATAGTGGTACGGACCGTACACACGCCTGTACAGGCCGTTGCTATGCTTTTGGGGTGCCCTAGGGCCCTGGTACGCACCGTACATGTGTGTGAAACTCCAAATTACATAGGGGACACATGAGAGACAAGTATAAAGGCCTACATGCATGCTGGTTGTGATGGAGACCAAGTTTAAAGTTTGAATTTGTGTAAGCAGGTGCACAGCAGAAGTCAGTTTGAATAAATCTACTTTGTTGCAATGTGGTCCTGGAGTTGACATCATGCTCAAGAAAAAAACACAATCAGAACACACTGACTGTGCTAGGTTTGAAGGGATTGGAGGAAACATAGGATGCAAATGTGAGTGACCAATCACTCTGTACTCCTGTGCATGAAACAGGCCAGCAAGGCAGATATAAGGCAGCCAGGTCCCATGAGGGAGCACTTGCCTGCACATCTTTGGATTCTACGACCCAGCTGCTGCTACTGATTCCCTGGAACCATGTCAAGGGCTGTGGAGAGGTCAGAGACTTTCACCCTGGAGGAGAACCTGGCATTGCTGGATGTGATCCTCCCACAGTACCCCCTGCTGTATGGGCGACCAGGGTATCAGGTGAGTGCAGAGTCCACCAGCACAGACTGTGTCCCTTTTTTGTGACTGTGACTTCTGCCATTGTGTCCAGGTGTGACACACATGCAATGTACTGTAGGGGGGTCCCAGGGGGGGGAATGCCTGATGCCTCCCAGCCAGAGCATGCTGTGGTGCATGTCTGCCGTCCTCACTTGCATTGTGTTTACTGTGACAATCACTGCATGGTGCATGCCACATTCTGCCTGTCTCATCCTCCTGGGAATGTAGCCTCTACAGTCCTCATGTGATAATGTGGTCAGCCCAGTGTGACAGGTGCCTGTACCCACAGATGTGTGTTAGTTCTGTGTACCTGTGCTGAGAGTGTCCACATGATGTGTTCGTACCCTGGACATCGGTGTGTGTGTAAGTCCCCTGTCATGTGGGTGGGTGCATATGTGGAGTGTAGCACCCAAGCTGCATGAGGGATGGATATACCCTGCCCATGTGATGTGAGCAGGAAGCAGTGCTGTGTGTCTGACGTGCAGAGCCAGCCCCACACCTGTGAGCCCCCCCCTCTAGTGGCACATGTGCAGAGTGAGGTTTGTAGCTGCATTTGGCAATGGCAGATGAATGTCCTGTGCCTGTGTGTGTCTGTGTACTCTGCTGAGGTAGCGTCAGTGGCCTGTGGCATGTGACTGCTTTGAGGTGCTGCACATAATCCTGGTGTAGCTTGTGATGCACAGTGTGAGCCTGGATCATTGATTGTGTCGTTGCCCTCATTCCACCTGTGTACTTTCAATGGCACGTACTGCTTTTGCCCTTCCCCAGAGGATCATGTCCCTATGACAAAGGTGCAATGCGTTGGATGCATACTATGCCTTGTTGTAAACAGCAAATTTGTTCTAATATGTGTCTCTGTGACATGTGCCAGGTGTATTGATGTAGTGTCACTTGTTCATCCTCACAGGTAGGCACCTCTGCCAAGAAGCAGATCCGGATGGACGCCGTCAGTGCCGTGAGGAGGACGGAGGGTCGCAAGCGGCGCCTGTCCCAGGTGAGGAAACGCTGGCAGGATATCCGGTGCTGGACGCGGAGGATCGCACGGGTCCTGCTGGGGGACTCACCTGAGACCCATAAGAACCGTGGGCACCGCCGACTGACCCACATCCACAAGCGTGTGCTGGCGGTGGTGTTTCCAGACTTGGAGAGGCGCCTACAGGAGAAGCAGCAGCAGGAAGGGGGTAGGTACATGTGTGTTGGTTGTGTGTCACCAGCATTTGTAAGTGCACAGTTGCATGGATACACTGTCAGGGTTTAAAGGTGCTGTGCAGATCCGGTTACCCACAGTATAGCGGTGCTCTCCTGCCTCCCTTCCCCTCCTTGCAATGTGTTCCCTGGTCTGTGTGTAGTCACTCCTTCACAAGGTTATGTAGGCTGGCACTTTATCCACGTGAACAATGCCTGTAGCATCATGTGTGGGGGTGGTGTGTAACAGGTTTTTGGACCTTGCCTGTGCCCTGTCCAGTTCAGTACTTGTGGGTTCCATGTCAGTTGGCACTGATGCTGAGTCCAGACATGGGAGTTAGTCTCTCAAGTGTCATGCCTTACAGCACGCATGTCCTATGTTGTGGCCTGTGACATGATGTGCATGAGTGTGCGATACGCATAGTGCAGGGATGGTGGCGTGTGTTGCTGTCATTCCCATTCAGGACCATGGAGTTGTGTGGCCACTAATGTCCCCTGGGGCATATTTTCCTAGGTGTCATGTGTGTCATCACAAAATGTGGACACTCTCAGTGTCTACAGCATAGGTTGTGCTCTGTGCCATTGTCCCCTGGCACCATGTATATTGACGTAATATGTAGTAGTCGCGTATGAGCCGACTCCAGATGTCCTCTTGCGGAACCACATCCTCCACATCACTAGCCCCATTGCCAAGCCCTTCGTCCTCCACGGGTGGATGGTCCTGATCATCTTGATCCAGGATGAGTGGCACAGCTTTCTCAACTGCCATGTTGTGCAGCATGCAGCAGACCATGAAGATTTTGCAGACCTTCGCCGGGGCATGTGGGAGGGCGCCGCCGGTCTTGTGGAAGCATCTGAATCGGCTCTTCAGGAGGCCAAATGTCCTCTCTATCACTCGCCTTGTCCGGCCATGGGCGGTGTTGTAGCGGAGCTGGGCCGGCGTGATGGGGTTGCGGAGAGGTGTGATCAGCCATGGCATGTTGGGATAGCCAGCGTCCCCTACATGGAAACCACATGGACATAAGTAGGACAGGAGAAGCGGTCGTGCTGGAAGTCTACGCTAAATACAGGACAGACAGAGTGTACCCACCAACAACACATGCTCGTTCGTTGCGCAGCTGCGTCATCATTTCAGGCACCCTGCTACGCCTCATGATGTAGGCATCGTGTGCTGATCCTGGAAAACGAGCACAGACATGTGAAATCACCATGTTGGACAGACACACGACAAGGGCATTGATGGAGTGGTAGTGCTTGCGATTCCTGTACGCTACCTCCTGTGCCTGTGGTGGTACCAAAGCCACATGTGTCCCATCTATGGACCCAATGACATGGGGCATCCCTCCCAGGGCATAGAATCCACGCTTGACCCCAGTCAACTGTTCAGGAGTAGGGAAATGGATGAACTCATCCAGGTGAAGCAACATGGCCTCTAAGAAATCATGCAGCACACGGCTGAACATGCTCTGGGACATGCCACCAACATGAGCTATGGTATATTGAAAGGTACCCGTGGCAAGAAAATGTAGGGCTGCCATTACCTTCAGCTTGGCTGTCAGTGCCGTAGGATACCTGTGCAGCGGTTGCAGGTGTGGTGCCAGCCTCGCCGTCAACTCCTCAATCAACTGTTGGGGGAAGCGGCAGCACCGGATACAGTCATTCTCCCGCATGTCAGCCAAGTCCGGAATTGGTCGGGGAAGAGGCGGCGCTCTGCAGTAATTGGGAAGTGACAAGGAAGAGTGAGTGCACTACAACACCAATTTATTTGTACTGGGCACATGTTAATCTGTCAATACACATATGCGACATACGGAGTCAGGTATGTGCCACATGCCCTGGACACGTATGGCTGCCAGGTGACACTCCTACCAAGACCCAGCTACACACGGAGATTGGGAACCTCCACATGCCATGGCATGGGATTAGCTGTGTCCCAGTGTAAGTGAACAGCCAGACGCAACACAGGAGTGACATACATCAACACATCAGCAGAAGTAGGATGTCGATTTCAGAGACTGGTAGCGGAACACTAGAGCCACATGTCATATGACATCACACTAGGACAGCCCACACACCTTGCCAATAAGGTGTACCTGTAATGACTCACAACACATTCATTGAGAGGATGCAGACATGTCCTTGTGACGCTAATCCGTGTCCCATGCATACATACGCACCTCACATCCGATACCACATGTGGCCTGGTGTGCGTAACAGTGTGCCATGTCCATCTACACACAGACACATGTTGGTTGCTGCAACAGCTGATGCTTTTGAGGGAGCACCAACATCAAGCTAATGAGAACACCCCACACATACATGACATAGACACATCGTGCACCGTGGGTAGTGAAATGTCTGGTGTGGTAACCACTGTAGCGGGCATCAGGGGACAGTTGCGTGTGTTGTTGACTGTGCCATGCCAGTGACGCTCATCCCAAGTGTGCAGTACGACATGCACACATGTCAAAGGAGTTAAGGGCATGCCTGGCACACATTGCACCGTCACACATGGATCTCATCATACATCTGGTGCCTTCTCGACTCAGGAGTGATGTGCCACATCACAGCCTTTCACACCTGTGCCCCACACATGTAGTACTGCCCAGACAATGCCTTGATGTCCATCCATGGACAAGTATGTCAGCCCCATTCCTTCCTGTGTGCTGCCTGTCACCACTGTGATGTGTGAAAGGCACCGTACATTCGCTCAGAGGGCCTGTGTACGTTCCCTATCACTATGGGAGTGCTGCCGTATGTGTACCCATAGTGATAGTGAGCGTACAGGCGTGTGTACGGTCCGTACCACTATGGGTACGCATACGCGAGTACACCCATAGTGATAGTGAGCGTACAGGCGTGTGTACGGTCCGTACCACTATGGGTACGCATACGCGAGTACATCCATAGTGGTACGGACCGTACACACGCCTGTACGCTCACTATCACTATGGGTACGCATACGCGAGCACACCCATAGTGGTACGGACCGTACACACGCCTGTACGCTCACTATCACTATGGGTACGCATACGCGAGCACACCCATAGTGGTACGGACCGTACACACGCCTGTACGCTCACTATCACTATGGGTGTTCTCGCGTATGCATACCCATAGTGGTACGGACCGTACACACGCCTGTACGGGCCGTTGCTATGCTTTTGGGGTGCCCTAGGGCCCTGGTACGCACCGTACATGTGTGTGAAACTCCAAATTACATAGGGGACACATGAGAGACAAGTATAAAGGCCTACATGCATGCTGGTTGTCATGGAGACCAAGTTTAAAGTTTGAATTTGTGTAAGCAGGTGCACAGCAGAAGTCAGTTTGAATAAATCTACTTTGTTGCAATGTGGTTCTGGAGTTGACATCATGCTCAAGAAAAAAACACAATCAGAACACACTGACTGTGCTAGGTTTGAAGGGATTGGAGGAAACATAGGATGCAAATGTGAGTGACCAATCACTCTGTACTCCTGTGCATGAAAAAGGCCAGCAAGGCAGATATAAGGCAGCCAGGTCCCATGAGGGAGCACTTGCCTGCACATCTTTGGATTCTACGACCCAGCTGCTGCTACTGATTCCCTGGAACCATGTCAAGGGCTGTGGAGAGGTCACAGCCTTTCACCCTGGAGGAGAACCTGGCATTGCTGGATGTGATCCTCCCACAGTACCCCCTGCTGTATGGGCGACCAGGGTATCAGGTGAGTGCAGAGTCCACCAGCACAGACTGTGTCCCTTTTTTGTGACTGTGACTTCTGCCATTGTGTCCAGGTGTGACACACATGCAATGTACTGTAGGGGAGGTCCCAGGGGGGGGAATGCCTGATGCCTCCCAGCCAGAGCATGCTGTGGTGCATGTCTGCCGTCCTCACTTGCATTGTGTTTACTGTGACAATCACTGCATGGTGCATGCCACATTCTGCATGTCTCATCCTCCTGGGAATGTAGCCTCTACAGTCCTCATGTGATAATGTGGTCAGCCCAGTGTGACAGGTGCCTGTACCCACAGATGTGTGTTAGTTCTGTGTATCTGTGCTGAGAGTGTCCACATGATGTGTTCGTACCCTGGACATCGGTGTGTGTGTAAGTCCCCTGTCATGTGGGTGGGTGCACATGTGGAGTGTAGCACCCAAGCTGCATGAGGGATGGATATACCCTGCCCATGTGATGTGAGCAGGGAGCAGTGCTGTGTGTCTGACGTGCAGAGCCAGCCCCACACCTGTGAGCCCCCCCCCTCTAGTGGCACATGTGCAGAGTGAGGTTTGTAGCTGCCTTTGGCAATGGCAGGTGAATGTCCTGTGCCTGTGTGTGTCTGTGTACTCTGCTGAGGTAGCGTCAGTGGCCTGTGGCATGTGACTGCTTTGAGGTGCTGCACATAATCCTGGTGTAGCTTGTGATGCACAGTGTGAGCCTGGATCATTGATTGTGTCGTTGCCCTCATTCCACCTGTGTACTTTCAATGGCACGTACTGCTTTTGCCCTTCCCCAGAGGATCATGTCCCTATGACAAAGGTGCAATGCGTTGGATGCATACTATGCCTTGTTGTAAACAGCAAATTTGTTCTAATATGTGTCTCTGTGACATGTGCCAGGTGTATTGATGTAGTGTCACTTGTTCATCCTCACAGGTAGGCACCTCTGCCAAGAAGCAGATCCGGATGGACGCCGTCAGTGCCGTGAGGAGGACGGAGGGTCGCAAGCGGCGCCTGTCCCAGGTGAGGAAACGCTGGCAGGATATCCGGTGCTGGACGCGGAGGATCGCACGGGTCCTGCTGGGGGACTCACCTGAGACCCATAAGAACCGCGGGCACCGCCGACTGACCCACATCCACAAGCGTGTGCTGGCGGTGGTGTTTCCAGACTTGGAGAGGCGCCTACAGGAGAAGCAGCAGCAGGAAGGGGGTAGGTACATGTGTGTTGGTTGTGTGTCACCAGCATTTGTAAGTGCACAGTTGCATGGATACACTGTCAGGGTTTAAAGGTGCTGTGCAGATCCGGTTACCCACAGTATAGCGGTGCTCTCCTGCCTCCCTTCCCCTCCTTGCAATGTGTTCCCTGGTCTGTTTGTAGTCACTCCTTCACAAGGTTATGTAGGCTGGCACTTTATCCACGTGAACAATGCCTGTAGCATCATGTGTGGGGGTGGTGTGTAACAGGTTTTTGGACCTTGCCTGTGCCCTGTCCAGTTCAGTACTTGTGGGTTCCATGTCAGTTGGCACTGATGCTGAGTCCAGACATGGGAGTTAGTCTCTCAAGTGTCATGCCTTACAGCACACATGTCCTATGTTGTGGCCTGTGACATGATGTGCATGAGTGTGCGATACGCATAGTGCAGGGATGGTGGCGTGTGTTGCTGTCATTCCCATTCAGGACCATGGAGTTGTGTGGCCACTACTGTCCCCTGGGGCATATTTTCCTAGGTGTCATGTGTGTCATCACAAAATGTGGACACTCTCAGTGTCTACAGCATAGGTTGTGCTCTGTGCCATTGTCCCCTGGCACCATGTATATTGACGTAATATGTAGTACAAGTGTCCACTGTACAGCCTGACCTGATTTTCCTTGTTCATACTCACGGTGGCCAGTGCCTGTGTGTCTTGTTACAATCATCTGATGATGACCATTTGTACATGATTATTTGGACAGGCGCACCTTGGGTATTTGGTGTCCATTCTTGCATTTATGCAGCCCCTGTGTATTTCACCCAGACGAAGAGATCTAAGTGCTTCCTGTGTCTCAACAAATAGTCTCATGTAGGGGGTGGTTGGTGCGGGCAAAGCCTACATGTCATGACCTGATGTCTCCTTGCTAGGTCTGGCCAGTGTGTGATGTTTGTCTGGACATACACTCAAGGTGCAGTGAGCCAGTCATGGTGGGCATGTTTTCAGTATTACCTATGCAGCATGTGCCTCAAGTTCATGGATATGGTCCGTGCTCATCCCTATTTTTGGCAACGCTGTGTGGTGCAGATGCAGTGCTGGATTGTCCCCAGGGCCTGGCTCCTCTGTCAAGCTCCATTTCATGTCATTTGCTATTGTGTCATGCTCTCCATGGTTTTTCAGTGGCATGGTGGGTCAACGAACTGTGTGTTGCATTCCCTACATCTGTACCTTGTTTTGTAGATGTTACTGATCTTTCTTTTCAGGCTATGCACTGTAACCTATGTAGATTGGACTCATGTGACATATGTATACAGGTGTATGATTAATTGCTGTCTCTTTACCTTGCCCACAGCATCGTCGGGGACACGGAGGGAGACATGAGCACAGACGGAGCGGAGGGACCGAGCACCAGTGCCAGCGTTGACATCGTGGCTAGCACATTGAGTGGAACTGAGGCGGAGGAGAGTGAGGCCGAGGACCTGTCCACTGGCACGACAGAATATGAAGCTGACGGGTCCGAGGATGATCTCTCCGAGTGGGCGGAGGCTGCACCAGCAGCTGACAGCGGCACAACATCTGTCCCCGCCCCCTCCATTGCCATCAGCCGCCTCCCACTTGCTCGTGTCCCTTCCCAGCGTGCCCGGTCACCACATGTCTCCTTCCTGCCAGGCACCGCACCCCCTGCCCCTGTTTCCACTGCTGCCGCCAATGCCGAGTCTGTGGACATCCAGCGGCAGTTGCTGGTTGGTCAGGCTGCGATGCTTAATGTCCTCCATGGCCACAGCCAAGTGCTGACCAACATGGAGGCATACTTGGAGGGCATTTTCTCATCGCAGGCTGACCAACGCAACTTGCTGAGGTCCATTGACTCGACACTGACTGCAGCAGTGGGTCTCCTGCAGCGCTACGTCCTACCCCCTACCCCTGACCCATCCACACTTCCCACTCACATGCCTGTGCCACGTACACCCAGACGTCAGCATGCACCCACCACAACAGACACAGGCACCACACCAGCAGGGAAGGTCATACGCACACCTCCTGGCACGCACACGCGGGGTGAAGTAGGCACACCCACTGGGTCGGGGGGCAAACATAAGACACGCAGCCAGAGTGGGAGTCCGCATTCCACCAAATCCACTCCCTCCAAATCCCCTCCCCTCAGCTCTCCTGGCCACATATCCGGCAAAGACTCCTTCATGGCAGCTCTGTCCCTGAGCCCCACTGTGACACCACCCCGCAAGCGGTCAAGGGAGTCCCCGGTCAGGGTGGTTGAGTCCCCCCCCTGTCCACACCCTCCCCCAGTGGCGCTGCGACCCATCCCTCTGCCCCCCCCCCTCCTTGGGGCCTGTGGTTCCTTCGGGTGCAGGGGAGTCTCTGGAGGACCTTGCTAAGGTGTGCAGCGACATCCTGGCCTCCGCCTTTAGCCCTGCCCCACCCCCTGTGGTGGAGTCCTCCATCCCTGCACCCACGACGCCTACCCTTCGCCCTCATGTCCCTGCGGTGCCTGGTCCTTCCCCCCCCACATGATGCCCTCCCCGCTCTGGAAGACGAAGGAGTCTGACTGTGCAGGCAAGCTAGGGGACACGCGTCCCACTGTGTCCCCCACCTGGATTCGTCCTTTGGATTGCCCTATGGGCATTGTACATTTTGGACCTTCAAGGGACAAACTGATTTTTGCATGCTGAATAAAGCAATTTCTTTTTCCTTAGTACACTACTGTCTGTCTGGTACTGCTGTTGGTCGACCTGCCCCATTATTTTGGGTGGTGATAATGTGTTGGGTGTGTGGGAATTGTAGTCTTGTGCTGGTCATAGGGTGGATCCTGGTATCTGTGTGCCATCACAAGCTGTTGGGTACATAACTTTGTTCATGTAAGCAGTTACTGCATGGTGACATCGTCCCAAGGTGTGTTCCTTCCTCTGTGTAACCTGACATCTTCCCTGCAGGGTGTTTCCACTATGTGGTGCTGAGCTGTGTCTACATCAGCTGGGGGTGTGACGGACTCCTTCAACTTTGCACATGCATGCTGTGCGATGTCTCCACCTGCATCATTTGTGGCATCCTTGGTGGTCACTGTACTTGTGTGTGTAGACTGTTGAGAAGACTTCATGTGGACATGTCCTCTTTTAGGCGCTATGTATGTGTGTAATCCCAGCCTCGCACACATGTGGTACATGTACTGCAGGGGCTTTGTGCACCTGACTGACATTTGTGGGCATTGTATCTGTGGGTACTCCACCCTTTGCGTTCCATGGGCACTGCTGGGAGGACTCTGCACACACCCCTCCTGTGTCTGGGCACTGCTGGGAGGACTATGCACACACCCCTCCTGTGTCTGGGCACTGCTGGGAGGACTCTGCACACACCCCTCCTGTGTCTGGGCACTGCTGGGAGGACTCTGCACACACCCCTCCTGTGTCTGGGCACTGCTGGGAGGACTCTGCACACACCCCTCCTGTGTCTGGGCACTGCTGGGAGGACTCTGCACACACCCCTCCTGTGTCTGGGCACTGCTGGGAGGACTCTGCACCCACCCCTCCTGTGTCTGGGCACTGCTGGGAGGACTCTGCACACACCCCTCCTGTGACTGGGCACTGCTGGGAGGACTCTGCACACACCCCTCCTGTGTCTGGGCACTGCTGGGAGGACTCTGCACACACCCCTCCTGTGTCTGGGCACTGCTGGGAGGACTCTGCACACACCCCTCCTGTGTCTGGGCACTGCTGGGAGGACTCTGCACCCACCCCTCCTGTGTCTGGGCACTGCTGGGAGGACTCTGCACCCACCCCTCCTGTGACTGGGCACTGCTGGGAGGACTCTGCACCCACCCCTCCTGTGACTGGGCACTGCTGGGAGGACTCTGCACACACCCCTCCTGTGTCTGGGCACTGCTGGGAGGACTCTGCACACACCCCTCCTGTGTCTGGGCACTGCTGGGAGGACTCTGCACCCACCCCTCCTGTGTCTGGGCACTGCTGGGAGGACTCTGCACACACCCCTCCTGTGTCTGGGCACTGCTGGGAGGACTCTGCACACACCCCTCCTGTGTCTGGGCACTGCTGGGAGGACTCTGCACCCACCCCTCCTGTGTCTGGGCACTGCTGGGAGGACTCTGCACACACCCCTCCTGTGTCTGGGCACTGCTGGGAGGACTCTGCACCCACCCCTCCTGTGTCTGGGCACTGCTGGGAGGACTCTGCACACACCCCTCCTGTGTCTGGGCACTGCTGGGAGGACTCTGCACCCAACCCTCCTATTTCAGGATATGTACGCTTAGAACATACACGGGTGTGGGTTCGCTCCATGCATACGAGGTGGGGTTACGGTCCGTACGTACACTGTTGGCATGGGGGTACGCTCCATGCATACGCGGGTGAGGGTACGGGTCGTACTTACACTGTTGGGGTGGGGAGTACGCTCCATACGTACGCGGGTGAGGGTACGGGTCGTACATACACGGTTGGGGTGGGGGTACTCTCCATGCATATGCGGGTGAGGGTACGGGTCGTACTTACACTGTTGGGGTGGGGGGTACGCTCCATACGTACGCGGGTGAGGGTACGGGTCGTACATACACGGTTGGGGTGGGGGTACGCTCCATACGTGCGCGGGTGAGGGTACGGGTCGTACATACACGGTTGGGGTGGGGGTACGCTCCATGCATACGCGGGTGAGGGTACGGGTCGTACTTACACTGTTGGGGTGGGGGGTACGCTCCATTCGTACGCAGGTGAGGGTACGGGTCGTACATACACGGTTGGGGTGGGGGTACGCTCCATGCATACGCGGGTGAGGGTACGGGTCATACTTAATTGTGCAAAAGTTGGTCGCACACTGCTCGTCACACCAGCAAGTTGCCCCAAGGAACTGTGGTAAATGTAGTGGCGACGGCGAGTACGCCTATGCCACGATGTAAAAAGAACAGTATGTGTTGCGTTAGCCATCCCTGGACACGTGTTTCGAGGTAGTTGCCTCTCGTCAGCAGGGAGCAGGTCAGTGTAAAGCGGTGCCGCGTGGACTGCCAAAATGTAATTAAAACAGGTCAAGTACCTCTCATGGCGCGCAGGTGCAGATCCAAGGCTCGTCAGCCCGTTGGCTCAAGGGAGCCGTAATAAATTGTGCAAAAGTTGGTCGCACACTGCTCGTCACACCAGCAAGTTTCCGCAAGGAACTGTGGTAAATTTAGTGGCGACGGCGAGTACGCCTATGCCACGATGTAAAAAGAACAGTATGTGTTGCGTTAGCCATCCCTGGACACGTGTTTCGATGTAGTTGCCTCTCGTCAGCAGGGAGCAGGTCAGTGTAAAGGGGTGCCGCGTGGACTGCCAAAATGTAATTAAAACAGGTCAAGTACCTCTCATGGCGCGCAGGTGCAGATCCAAGGCTCGTCAGCCCCTTGGCTCAAGGGAGCCGTAATAAATTGTGAAAAAGTTGGTCGCACACTGCTCGTCACACCAGCAAGTTGCCCCAAGGAACTGTGGTAAATGTAGTGGCGACGGCGAGTACGCCTATGCCACGATGTAAAAAGAACAGTATGTGTTGCGTTAGCCATCCCTGGACACGTGTTTCGAGGGAGTTGCCTCTCGTCAGCAGGGAGCAGGTCAGTGTAAAGGGGTGCCGCGTGGACTGCCAAAATGTAATTAAAACAGGTCAAGTACCTCTCATGGCACGCAGGTGCAGATCCAAGGCTCGTCAGCCCGTTGGCTCAAGGGAGCCGTAATAAATTGTGCAAAAGTTGGTCGCACACTGCTCGTCACACCAGCAAGTTGCCCCAAGGAACTGTGGTAAATGTAGTGGCGACGGCGAGTACGCCTATGCCACGATAAAAAGAACAGTATGTGTTGCGTTAGCCATCCCTGGACACGTGTTTCGAGGTAGTTGCCTCTCGTCAGCAGGGAGCAGGTCAGTGTAAAGGGGTGCCGCTCCATGCATACGCGGGTGAGGGTACGGGTCGTGCTTACACTGTTGGGGTGGGGGGTACGCTCCATTCGTACGCGGGTGAGGGTACGGGTCGTACATACACGGTTGGGGTGGGGGTACGCTCCATGCATACGCGGGTGAGGGTACGGGTCGTACTTACACTGTTGGGGTGGGGGTACGCTCCATACGTACGTGGGTGAGGGTACGGGTCGTACATACACGGTTGGGGTGGGGGTACGCTCCATACGTACGCGGGTGAGGGTACGGGTCGTACATACACAGTTGGGGTGGAGGTACGCTCCATGCATACGCGGGTGAGGGTACGGGTCGTACTTACACTGTTGGGGTGGGGGTACACTCCATGCATACGCGGGTGAGGGTACGGGTCATACTTACACTGTTGGGGTGGGGGTACGCTCCATACGTAATTGGGTGAGGGTATGGGTCGTACTTACACTGTTGGGGTGGGGGGTACGCTCCATACGTACGCGGGTGAGGGTACGGTCCGTACATATCCGTACCCACGCTATGGAATGCTTGTGCGGGCCGTACCCAGGCCTTTGCCACGTGGGTACAGCCGTCCCGCCATTGTTGGTGTGACGTAGGTGTGGGCGGGGTACGACTCGTACCCACGCTCTTAAGGCGTGGGTACGGGACGTACCTGTATTGTTGTGTTGCCGGTTCGCGTCGTCAGGCACTTCCGTTGTGGCGGACGCTGGCTTTGCTGGACACGCCCCCACCCCCTCGTAGTGACCAGGGCCTGGGGGTCAGGTATGTCCAGGGCATGTGTGCTGTGTGACTTTGGTGGGGGTTTTGTGGCCTGCCCCTGGTCCTGCCCCCCCCCCTTTCCCCGCTCCCTTTGTTGTTCTGACCTTCTGCGGCGTCTGCGTCGTAACCTGTAGAGGAGGTCGACTGCTATGAGGGCCGGGATGACACGTAGGTTCGGGTCCATGTCTGTCCGTCGCGTACAGGTCCTCATTGTTCGCATCGTCCTGATTTCCCGGCAGTTTTTGGCTGCCGGAAAATATTGTCCATGCGGGATGACGTCGGTGCGAATCGTACTTCCTGGTTCGTGAATGGCAGGCTGCGTGCGTACTGACGTCACGTCGGCGCTTTCCCGGATCACATTTGTATGTTTATTTTCGTCGGTCGGGGTTTTGTACGAATCGTACGGAAATGGTATTTCCGTGCGAATCATACTTCCATGTTTGTATATTTTGACGACCGGGTACGCGTCGGACGGAGAATATGCTCCGTCCGACGGTTCGTACCCGTGTTTTTACCGGATCGTAATTGGCACCTTAATGTCTGCAAGCATTTTGTCCTGAACTGCTTAGACCACAGAAGTTTTTCTGTTCCCATGATGACATTGAGCATTGATTTGCTGAGAAGACTGAAGAATGCAACATTTTACAGGCAGATATTAAAATAATATATTAGAGGGTGTCCTTAGAGAAGCATGTGTGGTAGAGTGGAGATTCTTTGCATCCTTTCTAGACTCTCGCAGAACCCTTTCCTGAGATTTTCTCTGAGTTTCTCACAGACCTATTCATTTCCCTTGCCTGAATCTATGCTGCTCCGAGACCCTTTTGAATTTTGTGAACTTGTATTTATGTGACGTGCTAGCTCAATTAAAAAGTTCTTAAAGATTTATGCTTTCACCTCTTGATTTGGAGTTCTTTAGGGGTTCTAAAGATACTTTTCCTCTCATTTTATAGACTTGGAATAGCGATTTACTTGCATGAATTGTGCTTTATGGAATTATTCATGCATTGTATTACTGATGAATTGATTACTTATTTTGAGAATAAAGTTAGTTACTAAAATATTTTAATAAAAACTTTAAAAACCCAAACCAAATCTCGTCGACTCCCAAGAAACACAAATTGAAATCTGATGAATAAAAAGTTAGAAATTTTGATTTTCAGTTTCTGATTAATTCTACTCTTATGTTCAAGGTCTTTCAGCCCTGGGCGGTGACTTTCCTCCAGATAAGTAAAATAGATGATATCTCTGAACCACAAGTCCCAGCTCCACCACTTCCTCAATGTTATATATCTTTGTGAAAGAATAACTGAAAGATACACGCTTAGAGAGTGTAATGGGCTATAAGATACCGACCGCTCCGTTAGTATTCATTTAAAGCCATTTTCAAGCAATGGCTTAGCAAAGACACTGTGGACCTGTAGTATGTACTATTATTGGTAAGTGTGACTCTTTAAATGCATCTGTGCATCTTTTACATTCTGTAGCCTTTTAAATGTGTTTTCCATTCTATGTTCGATCCTAGAGTTGTATTGGAATGTTGAACGCTCTGCAGCGAGTCAGTTTCCTCCTGACAGCTGTTTGAGTGAGACGTGCTCATTTATTGGAATAAACTACTTTCTTGGATTTAATCTAATTTGCTTCACTGGAGATTACTACATTCTTTTGGCGACGTTTGGGATTATTTTTTTGCACATCCTTATTTTAATTGGAATTCTACTTCAATTTGGACTTATTTTCCGGCCACAAAGATTTATTTGAACTTAATTCAGCAAAATTCAACAAAGCGTGAGTAGATTTATCGCACATTCTCCCTCACCTTCGTGTATTGTGTGGAAAGTGAGCGGATTGAGCTGTGTGTTTCTCATTTAATCTATTTCACCGGCGCTTGTTTACTTTTAAACCTTTGAGCGGAACCTCCTTACGGCGAAATTTCAAGTTTACAACAGAAGGTAATTACATTGAGTGTTGTTGTCGCTTATCTACTCACCTCCGTTGTTTACCTTTGAAGTTGTTTATAAACTGCCGTTCACCGTTGCTGAATGCACCTTCTCCGCGAGGAAAAATTTAACGTGCATAGCAACGTTTACATAAGAACCAATCTCTTTGCACGTTTTTCAACGCGTGCGAAGGAACGCACGCGTTCGCTTGTTTACTTTCATCAAACGCGACCAAAAAAGGTCATGCAACATAACCACGCAATAAACGTGCCTTCATTATTTTTTTTAGCTGCTTCTCGCTTCAAACAGCTTTCACTGAGCACGTCTGGACTATGATCACAGCTTCAGCTTTCTTCTACTACAAGTAATAATCTTTTACTGGTTATTCTACTACAAGTAAGTTACATTTATTATTTTCTTGGGGTAATTTACATCCATTTGTCAAGTGGATTATTATGAGTACCAATACTACTACAGATACTTGAGCCTTTACTTCTTCAAATACTGCAATTTCTTCATCTTGTATTAATATCAATTTAAGCACTCCTAAAGAATTCTTAACTGCCCCAGGCGAACCAATTGTTAAGTGGACAGGATGGAAGGAGTATTTTTTAAATTACATCGCTACTTTAGAAGACAATGTTGGTACCTTGTCACCTGAAAGAAAGAAAAGAATGCTTTTACACAGTCTTGGCCCTGAAGGTTTAAGAGTATACAATCAAATGCAAAAACCTGAAAGGTCGGGTGATTTTGACATTTTTAAAGCAGCTATTTCAGATTTAACTGAACATTATTCCCCGACAGTTTGTATTGGAGTGACTAGACGCGCTTTCTTCAAAAAGAAACAACTTCAACACGAATCTGTGGAAGAGTATGTTTCTCAATTAAAATTGTTAGCAGCGCATTGCAAATTTGGAGTGTTACACGATGAACTCATTAGGGACCAAGTAGTTGTTTGTTCAAAAAATAAAAGCATTCAGGATAGACTTTGGATTGAGGGTGAATCCAGCCTTAAAGACGTCATTACACTTATAAAAAAGCTGAACTTTCTGACAGAAGTTCCAAGGCATTATCTGATCAAACTGAATCTACCCCTACCGTCAATAAAATTACAAATTACAAGAAAAGCAAAGAATTCTCAAAAAAAGGAACCAACAAGAATTTTCAATCTAAAGGTTTCATTTATAATTCTTCTGCAAAGTCAAAGTTTAATCAAAATGACACATCTACTTTTGCCTGTTATCGTTGTGGTGACAAAAATCATAACGCAGGTTTCGAAAAATGTCCAGCTAGATCTATTAAATGTTCACAATGTGGAGTTTTAGGTCATTTTGCTAAAGTCTGCAAGAAAAAACATAGTCAATGACCTAAAGTTACTTGCATCACTGATACAGACTCATCTGATTATGATTCTGACACCCTCACATCTACTCCAAATTCAATAGAAATCAAAAAATGTAATATAGTTTTAACTATTGATGATAATGAAAGGAGCAAACCTTTGTGTATTGTAAAATTCGGTGGAATCCCTTTACAGGTTGCCGCAGACTCAGGCTCGCCTTTTACTATAATTGCCAAAAGTGTCTGGGAAAAAAACTTAATTAATGACTTAGGTCCATATTTAGAACCTACTGATGTGTTACCTGAAAGCTTCACAGGGGATAAAATTGATATGCTAGGCTATCGCTCATTAGTATTTGAGTTCAAGAACCGTACTGCTGTATGTAAATTGTATGTTGCTTCTGATGGTCCTTCTGTTCTAGGTTGGAAAGACCAAAGAGACTTACACATTATTCTGGACCCTAATAGTCCTGAACAAGTCCTTGTTGCATGTGAGGGTGAGAACACCAAGAATGGGGCACTTAAAGAATTCCAAATGTATTTTCGGGTAAGATTGGGAAATTGAAAGGTTTTTCTCATCGCATAAGGTTAAAAAGTGATGCCATTCCTAAAATAAATAAGGTGCGCAACGTTCCAATAATTATTAAAGATGAAGTGAAGAATGAATTATTGAAATTACAAGAAAATGGTATCATCGAACCAATAGAAGCTGCTGAATGGATTTCTCCATTGGTCGTAGCTAGACGGGCCAATGGAAAAATCTGTTTATGTGTTGATTTAAGAAGTCTTAATGACAATATTATTGTTGATCAATATCCGTTACCGAGAATCGATGAAATGTTGTCATTAACTCGTGGTGCTAAATATTTCTCAACGTTGGATTTTTCTTTTTAGCGTATCACCAAATTTCTCTTCATCATTCATGTCGTGATATGACAGCATTTTGCACCCCTTTTGGGTGTTTCCGTTTTCGCCATATGCCTTTTGGATTGGCTTCTGTGGCTGCAGTTTTTCAGCGTCTAATGTCACAACTTTTTGGAGATATGCAAGGTGTCATCTTCTTTCAAGATGATATTCTTATTATGGGAAAGAATGTACACCAACATGATTCTAGATTAGGAAAATTTTTAAGTGTACTTAATGAAAAAAATCTTACCGCTGAACTCTCAAAATGCAAATTCTCAGAGAATAGTGTGGTTTATTTATGACACGAGATCAGTAAACAAGGCATAAGAGCAAAGACTAATTTGGTAAGAGCTATTTTGGATGCTCCTGCTCCGAAGAACAAAGATGACTTAAGATCATTTTTGGGCTTAGCTGAATTTTATTCTAAATTTGTTTGTAACTTTTCAGTTAAGATTCATCCGATGAGGAATTTATTAAAGAACAAAGTCAATTTTCTTTGGTCAGAAGAATGTCAGCAAGCTTTTCTCACTATAAAAAAAAAGCCATTTGTAATGCTCTCAATCTTCAAGGGTTTAATCCTTGTGCTCATACATTAGTGACTACTGATGCTATATCAAAAGGTCTTGGAGCGGTTCTAACCCAGATCTCAAGACAATAATCAGGAAGTTGTTATTGCGTTTGCGTCCAGATCTTTAACACCAACAGGAGAAAAGTATTCTGTTATAGAAAGGGAAACTTTAGCTGTTGTGTGGGTGTTGGAACATTTTAGAAAATGTATTTGGGGTAACAATTTCTGCGTCAGAACTGATCATAAACCCCTTACTAAATTACTCACTACCGAGGGCCTCAACAAAGTGTCTGCCAGAATTGCAAGATTGTCCATGCGCTTGCAAGATTTTTTGTTTGAAATTCATTATGTTCCAGGAGCAAAAAATGTTATTGCAGACTTTCTCAGTAGGTTTTCTTTACCCATTGTTGAGTCTGACCGTAATTCTTGGAATTATTTTTCAGTTGCTAATGTAATTTCTAATGACAAATTCATGAATAGTATTTCTCAGAACCAATGGTTAGAAGCTGACTCCCAAGATAAGATTTTAGCTGATGTTAAATCAAAAGTTATAAATGGTTGGGAAAATGTATGTAAAAAAAATCTTAATGATGAGTCAAGAGGTTTTTGGGAAGTCAGAGATGAACTTTCAATTTCTGACCATTTACTTCTTAGAGGGAACAAGATTGTTCCCCCTGTATCTTTAAGAGATCAAATTGTACATTTGTCTCATGAGGGTCATCCAGGTATTTCTTGCACTAAATCTAGAGTTAGAGACCAATATTGGTGGCCTGGAATGGACAATAATATTGAGAGAATAGTTAGGTCTTGCATTAATTGTGAGTTGTCTGACAAATCCAAAAAAACATTCAATCCACCTTTAGGGATAGTTACTTCTCCAAATCTTCCATGGGAAGATTTAGCTTTAGCCATCATGGATCCAATTAACTGGTTTGACAATATTTTAAAGTACATTATAGTACTTGTTGATTTATTTTCTAAATGGTTTGAATTGAAAGTGGTTGACAAAGTCAACATTAAGAGTGTAATTATTTTTTTAGAAAGCATTTTTCTACAAGAAGGCTGTCCATCTTAACTGACAACGGCGTACAGTTCAAATCCAATGAAATGCTAACTTTTCTTACTTCCAATGGTATTTAACATAGATTAACAGCTCTTTACCATCCTTCCAGTAATGGTACTGTAGAAAGGGTAAATAGAGTCATAAAAAATACTTTAGAATTGTGTGTTAAATAAAAACTTCCTTGGGAAAACGAAATTTAAAAAATGATATGGAGTTATAGAGTAACGCCACATTCTTCGTTAGGAAAAAGTCAATTTTCTTTGATGAGATGTAGAGTCCCATTATCTAAAACTAATCCAGGTTGGATGAAAAGAAATGAAATGTCTTTCTATGACTCGAAGGAAATTAGATCCAATCTTGCTACTTCACAAATCAAGAACAACGTTTATTATGATACTAAACACGGTTCTAAACTGTGAGAAGTTGGCCTGGCATATGCTGGTCACTAGTTATAGTGGCCACCTTGCACCAGTCCAATTCGACTCTTATGGTAGATAGGTTTAAGAAAACCTTTTAAAGAAAGCTATCCTAGTGGTAGCTGTGGAGAGCAGCCTTCAGGCTAAGTCTCTGAGGAATGTAAAGCAGCTTGTTTTACATTATAATCTCTTGAACTACCAAATGAAAAGGACACCACACAGGTATATATATCAAATAGATATGTATTTATTTCTAGATACACTCTACTAATCTCTTTATGAGATTAGAACCCAGATACACATTCAAATGTCAACAGTTCTCAATAAATTAAGCACAAATATGGCTGTAGCCCTAGGGGCGTACCAGATCATATACTAAAAAAATGGTTTAACAAACTCGACTTGCAAAGTAACAAAGCCTAGGGCCTTGGGAATCGCTGGGGCTTTACTACTGCAGTGTTAGCAGGTAAGTAACAAGCCCACGGGAGACGCGTGCAGTGTCTAAACACAGCCGCGGGTTTCCTATAGGTTACAATGGCGTAAGTCGCGGTTTATATTTTAAAGTTTTAGGGCACTTCGAAGAAGTCAACAAGCAAGCCACTTACAGGGTAAGTATTTCGAGGGCCAACACACACTTGGGCACCGGAGTGCACGAGTTACCTCACCCAGGGAAGCCGGGTGCATAGGTGTCTTTTGGTGTCGGGTCGCGATGCTGTTTTCAATGGAGACCAATGAAGACTTGCTGCTTGAGACGACTGTAGAGGTGTCCACTGGAATCCGAAGATGGATTGAAGATGAAGAGGACCTGAAAATTGAGGGGACAGTGTTCAAAGTCACTTGCCAGTGACCGGTGGCCAGCAGGATGGATGACCACTGATGTTGCGTCGTTTCAGGTCGTCGATGGTGATTTGTCTCTTCGCTCACGAGGTCCAGGAGGGATCGATGATGACCAGCAGCTGGATTTGGAGTGTCCCACGACGTCTGCAGCTGATGACGGTTTCGGCAACCGGATTGGCGCCAACAAGCCTTGGCAACTGCAAGTCTCGTGTGGACTGAAGATGGACGATGATGCAGACCAGCAAGGTCTGATGGACTTACCCCGCGAGGGTAAGTGAGGGCAGGCCCGGAGCAACCAGGAGAGCCCTTGAAGTCAATGAGAAAGTCTTCGGGTGAGTCACTAGCCAATGGGCAAGTAACCGCGAAGACGCCTTTGCAAGATAAGTCCACGGTCACTCGTGACGGGGTAGGCTGCTGATTTACGGTACCAGACCTGCTAGGGACTTGGACTACAGATGGTCCAAAGCACAAGTTCGTAGAACGTTGTTTAGGGTTTGCACTCGAAATCAGTGCACGGTTCCCTGGTATTGCTGTTCCTCGTCACTCGTGGAGTCCAGATGCCACAGCTTCGCTGGGGACTCAAAATGGCCGTCGAGAGGTCAGGAAATCCGCTTCAGGGGACGCAGGGACTTCGGACTCCGGCGGGAGCGGTGAAGTTTGCAACCGCTGAGTAAAGTTACTGGTGCCTGCCAAGCTGGGGAGTCACTCCAAGGGAGATTCTTCAGTCTTCCAGAGATAGTGGAACGTCGAAGGGCCAGGATTCTTCTTTGTAGAGCGTCGTCCAGGGTAATCTGAATTGCATTGGCAATGCTTGGTATCTTATAGTGAAGATAGGGGAGGGACTAGCTCTATGACCACTCCTCTAGGAGGGTCAGGGTAGTGGGTGGTTACACCCACTTCCCTTTGTCCAGTTTCGCGCCAGAGCAGGGGCAGGTAGCCCCTGAACCGGTTTGAGCTGGCATATGCACAGAGGAGCCTACTGCTCCCCCAGTGCAGGACTTCAAAGTACTCTAAGAGTGCACCCACCCAGCTCCAATACACTAAATCCTGTCTGGGAGGTGGTGACACCTCCCTGTGACAGGATACCTTTTGTTGGGCTTCCTCCACTGCGAGTTTCGGTCAGCAGCAGGAGGGCAGCCCAGTGTCTGTGCTGGTGGCATCCATTTTGTGATGCCAGGGCTCTAGAAGATTTCTACCGTTTAGTACAGTGGGTACATGTCATCCCCTCTAGAAGGGTGGGATCATATTCCCACACCAGTTACTGGTGTGGGGGTATGATTCCAAGTTGTTTGACACCAAACACAACATGTTTTGATGCAGTCATTCCAAAGTTAGCATTTACCGCGAGGTTATAATGCACTTAAGAGTATATGGTTTAACCGCATCCACAAACAGCAGCAGAGAATAGACTCTGCCAGCTGCAGAGGGGTCCTGCTCATGCAGAAGCACCCCCTCACATAGTAAACCAAGCACCCTGCCCTCAGGATTGTTAGGGCCTGCAAGAGGGGTGACTGATAGGTTTATGTGTGTGTGTATGGTGAGATATAGGAACCTATACCTCAGTGAGGAGTGCTAACACCACCTCACACGGGCTGCAGTAGCAGGCCTGTGGTGTCAGATTGTGAATGCTTCCCAGGGGTGACATAATACATGCTGCAGCCCCTGGTAGGCTTGTGAAGTACCAATGCCCTAGGTACCTAAGGTACCATATACTAGGGCCTCATAAGGTACCACAGTATCCAATCACTAGTGCATCTAATATGCACACCAAGTTGTTTAGAGAGATCAGTGAGACTGGGGCCCTGATTAGCAGGGACCCAGCCAGAATATAGTCAGAAACCAGTGTATACATCAGAAAAAAAGTGGGGGCAACATAAGTGCAGATCCTACTCTCCTACACAACACCCCCCCCCCAAACGCAGGGATATTAAAATAACCTTGACCAGTTGAGTCTTCACGTTCTTAGTGGAAATACCTTGAGAGTCCATCTGCATTGGCATGTTGGGTACCAGGTCTATGTTCCACTGTATAGTCCATCCCCTGTAGGGAAATGGACCACCTGAGCAGTTTAGGATTTTCACCTTTCATCTGTTTGAGCCATAGGAGGGGCTTATGGTCAGTCTGAACTATGAAGTGAGTGCCAAACAAGTACGGCCTCAGCTTCTTCAGGGCCCACACCACAGCAAAGTCCTCCCTCTCAATAGCTGACCAACGTTTCTCTCTAGGGGTCAGCCTTCTGCTTATGAAAGCTACTGGCTGGTCTTAACCATCATTAAGTTGAGACAGTACAGCTCCCACACCCAGCTCTGAAGCATCTGTTTGAACAATGAACTTCTTTTTGTAATATGGACTCTGTAAGATGGGGGCAGTGCACATTGCCTGCTTGAGGTCATCAAATGCCTTTTGACAGCTAGCTGTACACTGAACCTTTTTTGGCATTTTCTTGGAGGTCAGATTATTTAAGGGGGTCACTATAGATCCATATCCCTTAACAAACCTCCTGTAATACCCAGTCAGGCCCAAGAAGGCTCTCACCTGTGTCTGGGTGGTCGGAGCTACCCATTCCATTATGATCTGGATCTTGCTCTGCAATGGTTGAACCTGGCCTCCACCTACAAGGTGGCCCAGGTACACAACCTGACTCTGCCCTATCTGGCACTTAGTGGCCTTGATAGTGAGGCCTGCTTTCTGCAGGGCCTCCAGTACATTCCTGAGGTGGACCAGGTGATCCTGCCAGGTGGAACTAAAGACAGCAATATCATCAAGATAAGCTGAGCAATAGGTTTCCATACCAGTCAGAACTTTATTCACCAACCTCTGAAATGTGGCAGGTGCATTATTCAAACCAAAGGGCATTACCACAAAGTGATAGTGCCCACCAGGGGTCGAAAATGCTGTTTTAGCCTTGGCATAATCAGCTAACTTGATTTGCCAATAGCCTGCTGTAAGGTCAAATGTACTGAGATACTTGGCTGAGGCCAAAGTGTCTATTAGTTCATCTGCCCTTGGTATTGGGGAGGCATCAGTCCTGGTGACTGCATTGAGGCCCCTGTAGTCAACACAAAACCTCATCTCTTTCTTACCACCCTGGGTTTGAGGTTTTGGGACAAGGACTACTGGGCTAGCCCAAGGGCTATCTGAGGGCTCAATAACATCTAGCTCCAACATTTTCTGGACTTCAGTCCTGATACAATCCCTGACATGGTCAGGTTGCCTGTAGATTTTACTCTTTACAGGCAGACTGTCTCCAGTGTCCAACTCATGGGTGCACCAGGAAGTCTGACTTGGGGTCAGGCTAAACATATGTCTAAACTGATGTAGCACTTGTCTACATTCAGTTTGTTGATGTTCAGTGAGGCTGCTTGCCAAAGCAACACCATCAACTGATCCATCTTCAGGGTTCTGTGAGAGCAGGTCAGGGAGAGGGTCACTCTCCTCCTCCTGGTCCTCATCAGTTGCCATGAGCAAGCTCATGTCAGCCCTGTCCACATATGCCTTAAGTCTGTTGACATGGAGCACCCTAAGGGGGCTCCTGGGAGTGCCAAGATCTACCAAGTAGGTGACCTCTCCCTTCTTTTCAACAATTGTATGGGGGCCACTCCATTTGTCCTGGAGAGCTGCTGGGGCCACAGGCTCCAACACCCACACTTTCTGGACTGGCTGGTAAACAGTCAGGACAGCCTTTTGGTCATGCCAAGCTTTTTGGAGTTCTTGGCTTGCCTCAAGGTTTTTATTGGCCTTCTTCATATACTCTGCCATCCTGGAGCGGAGACCAAGTACATAGTCCATCACATCCTGTTTGGGAGGTTTGAGAGGTAACTCCCATCCCTCCTTCACCAGACATAATGGTCCTCTAACAGGGTACCCAAACAGAAGTTCAAAAGGGCTGTACCAACCCCCTTCTGAGGAACCTCCCTGTATGCAAACAGAAGGCAGGGAAGTAAAAGGTCCCATTTTCGCCTAAGATTTTCTGGGAGGCCTTTAATCATTCCCTTTAGGGTTTTGTTGAATCTCTCAACTAACCCATTGCATTGTGGGTGATAGGGAGTGGTGAATTTGTAGTTGACACCACACTCCTTCCACATTGCAGTTAGATATCCTGACAAAGTTAGAACCTCTGTCAGAGATGACCTCCTTAGGGAAACCCACTCTGGAGAAAACTCCAATGAGGGCTCTTGCTACCACAGGAGCTGTGGTAGTCCTTAGGGGTATAGCTTCTGGATACCTGGTGGCATGATCCACTACCACCAGTATAAATCTGTGCCCAGATGCAGTTGGTGGGTCAAGGGGACCAACAATGTCAATCCCTACCCTTTCAAAGGAACCCCCACCACAGGTAGTGGTATCAGGGGGGCCTTGGTGGTGCCACCTGTCTTGCCACTGGCTTGACAAGTGACACAGGAGCGACAAAACTCCTTTGTGTCTTCAGACATGTGTGGCCAATGAAAATGTGGTACAAGCCTGTCCCAGGTCTTGTTTTGGCCCAAGTGTCCTGCCAATGGGATGTCATGTGCTAGGGTCAAGAGGAACCCCCTAAACTTCTGAGGAATTACCAACCTCCTGGTGGCTCCAGGGGTAGGATCTCTAGCCTCAGAATATAGGAGCCCCTCATCCCAATAAACCTTATGGGACCCACTAGCACTCCCAGCAGCCTCAGCAGCAGCCAGCTGTCTGAGGGGTTCAAGAGTGCGGCAGCACTGTTGCTCTTTGCTCAGATCTTCCCTGGAAGGTCCCCCTGCCCCCAAGAACTTAACCTGACCAGGCTCAAGTTCCTCTGGGGCAGTTCCTTCTTCAGGCTCTGCTTCTCCTCCCTCAGGAGGGGAATCTGAGATCTGAGACAGAGGGGAAGGCCCAGCCTTAACCCTACTGCTCCTCCTCTTGGGTAGCATCTGGTCCATAGTTTCAGGATCCAGAGCTGGTTCAGCTTTATGCATTTTGGCTTGTGACCTGGTCACAGCAAATACCTCTGCAGGTATGCCCAACATCTCAGCATGAGTCCATAATTCTACTTCAGACCAGGCTGAAGTCTCCAGATCATTGCCCAACAAACATTCGACAGGGAGGTCTGCACTGACTACTACCTTTTTGAGGCCAGTTACCCCTCCCCAGGAGAAATTCACAACTGCCAGGCTATGTATGGTCCTGGTGTTGCTTGCATTGGTTACCTGGTACATTTCACCCAGGATGATCTGTGTAGGGTCCACTAGGTCCTCTGCCACCATGGTGACACTAGCACCTGTGTCCCTAAACGCCAAAGCCTGTTTGCCATTTATGATAGGCTGCTGTTTGTACTTGCCCAGATTACTGGGGCTCACTAGGAAGGACATATCAAGATCTCCCTCACAAACTAGCAATGCCTGTGTTGGTACTCTGACTAGGCCAGAGTCCACATCAGAACCCAGGGTCAACCCTACTACACCCTTATTCTGAGTATTACCTCCACCAATGACTGCACTAGGGGGAACAGTGGCCTTAGGGGCTGGAGTGGTGGTGGTTTGGTCTTTCGACTTTGTACAGTCAGAAGTCCAGTGCCCTTTCTGTTTACAGAATTTGCACCGGGGCTTCTTTTGGCCTTTTCCCTTTGCAGATTGTGACTCCCCACCAGTTGCAGATTTTTGGGGCCCTTGTGAAGACTTCTGGTCTTTAGATTTATCCCCACCTTTATCTGAGCCTTTAGGATCTTGCTTCTTAGTGTCACCACCTTGGTTCTGTTTTTTCTGCCTCACCCTGGTTCTGACCCATTTGTCTGCCTTCTTTCCCAATTCTTGGGAAGAGGTCAGATTAGAGTCCACCAGGTACTGATGCAACAACTGGTTCTGGCAATTATTAAGGATCTGTTCTCATTATAAGATTATACAATCCCTTAAAGTCAGTTACTCTACTACCAACCAGCCAACCTTCTAGAGCCTTGGTTGCACAATCAACAAAGCCAGTCCAATCCTGAGTCTGTGCTTTCTGGGTGTCTCTGAACTTCAACCTGTTCTGTTCAGTGGTTAAGCCAAACCCATCTATCAAAGGACTCTTCAGGGCTTCATAATCATTAGCATGCTCTTCTCTAACAGTGAGGAGCTTGTCTCTACCTTTATCTGAAAAGGAGAGCCTCAAGATTGCTGCCCACTGTGTCTGGGGGACCTGTTGAACTTTACAGGCCCTCTCCATAGCAGTTATCCATTTGTGGATATCATCCCCACTCTGGTAGGGAGGAACAACCTTGGACAGGTTCCTATGGTCTGGAATGTAATCTCTGCCTCTAGGGACACTGTTGCTGCCACCAGGGGTATCTAACCCCTCCTTCTTAGAAGCTCTTTGGAGCTCAAAGGCTTCCCTATCTAAGGCCAATTGCTTGGTTCTGAGGGCAAGCCTAGCTTCCTCATACTGGAGCATCTTGAACCTTCTGTCAGAGGAGGACTCCCTGGGATAGGTGGAGTTCCTCTGGTGAACAGATTCTCTTCCAGAGTGATATGAATGGTCAGAGTCCCTTGAGGGGGACCTAGGCCTTTCTCCCACTTTGACAGCTCTCTTAAGGAGAATTCCTCTGTTCCTTTCAGACCCTTCTGGGTCTGGCCCTTCAATCACAGACTCCAGGTCATCTTGATTTTCATCCTCAGACCCAGAGACTATGGTTGACCCACTCCCTGATGCAGACCCACTGGCTCCTAGAGCTTGTCTCAGGTCATCTGCTACTAACAGATCTAGCAGGTGTTGTGAGGAGGGACTCCTGCCCACCCTCAGTTGTCTTTCAAAGCATAAGGCCTTCAGTTCAGTGTAGGCTATGTCTTTGTACTGAGATGGGGTGGACCCACTGGCTCCACCTTGGTGAGACATACTAGTGTTGTGCAGTGTTGTACTACCTACACTAGTTGAGGCCTACTGGACCTGGCTTGAGCTGTAGCAAGGGTGTGCTTATCCCTGCACCAACAGCTCTAAGTTCAGTAGAACTTATTGATACTAGCTTGACTTTATATGTACCTTGAGTACCTTTAGTGGTTTTCAGTTAGTAATTCAAATAGAGATTTTCTGGTAAAACAATGGCAAGCTGGAATCTCACACGCTGCCCACCAATGTGAGAAGTTGGCCTGGCATATGCTGGTCACTAGTTATAGTGGCCACCTTGCACCAGTCCAATTCGACTCTTATGGTAGATAGGTTTAAGACAACCTTTTAAAGAAAGCTATCCTAGTGGTAGCTGTGGAGAGCAGCCTTCAGGCTAAGTCTCTGAGGAATGTAAAGCAGCTTGTTTTACCTTATAATCTCTTGAATTACCAAATGAAAAGGACACCACACAGGTATATATATCAAATATATATGTATTTATTTCTAGATACACTCTACTAATCTCTTTATGAGATTAGAACCCAGATACACATTCAAATGTCAACAGTTCTCAATACATTAAGCACAAATATGGCTGTAGCCCTAGGGGCGTACCAGACCATATACTAAAAAAATGGTTTTAACAAACTCGACTTGCAAAGTAACAAAGCCTAGGGCCTTGGGAATCGCTGGGGCTTTACTACTGGAGTGTTAGCAGGTAAGTGACAAGCCCACGGGAGACGCGTGCAGTGTCTAAACACAGCCGCGGGTTTCCTATAGGTTACAACGGCGTAAGTCGCGGTTTATATTTTAAAGTTTTAGGGCACTTCGAAGAAGTCAACAAGCAAGCCACTTACAGGGTAAGTATTTCGAGGGCCAACACACACTTGGGCACCGGAGTGCACGAGTTACCTCACCCAGGGAAGCCGGGTGCATAGGTGTCTTTTGGTGTCGGGTAGCGATACTGTTTTCAATGGAGACCAATGAAGGCTTGCTGCTTGAGACGACTGTAGAGGTGTCCGCTGGAATCCGAAGATGGATTGAAGATGAAGAGGACCGGAAAATTGAGGGGACAGTGTTCAAAGTCACTTGCCAGTGACCGGTGGCCAGCAGGATGGATGACCACTGATGTAGCGTCGTTTCAGGTCGTCGATGGTGATTTGTCTCTTCGCTCACGAGGTCCAGGAGGGATCGATGATGACCAGCAGCTGGATTTGGAGTGCCCCACGACGTCTGCAGCTGATGACGGTGTCGGCAACCGGATTGGCGCCAACAAGCCTTGGCAACTGCAAGTCTCGTGTGGACTGAAGATTGACGATGATGCAGACCAGCAAGGTCTGATGGACTTACCCCGTGAGGGTAAGTGAGGGCAGGCCCGGAGCAACCAGGAGAGCCCTTGAAGTCGATGAGAAAGTCTTCGGGTGAGTCACTAGCCAACGGGCAAGTAACCGCGAAGACGCATTTGCAGGAAAAGTTCCACAGGAGCCCACGGTCACTCGGGACGGGGTAGGCCGCTGATTTTCGGTACCAGACCTGCTAGGGACTTGGACTACAGATGGTCCAAAGCACAAGTTCGTAGAACGTTGTTTAGGGTTTGCACTCGAATTCAGTGCACGGTTCCCTGGTATTGCTGTTCCTCGTCACTCGTGGGGTCCAGATGCCACAGCTTCGCTGGGGACTCAAAATGGCCGTCGAGAGGTCAGGAAATCCGCTTCAGGGGATGCAGGGACTTCGGACTCCGGCGGCAGCGGTGAAGTTTGCAACCGTTGAATAAAGTTACTGGTGCCCACCAAGCAGGGGAGTCACTCCTTGACTCCAAGGGAGATTCTTCAGTCTTCCAGAGATAGGGGAATGTCGAAGGGCCAGGATTCTTCTTTGTAGAGCGTCGTCCAGGGTAATCTGAATTGCATTGGCAATGCTTGGTATCTTATAGTGAAGATAGGGGAGGGACTAGCTCTATGACCACTCCTCTAGGAGGGTCAGTGTAGTGGGTGGTTACACCCACTTCCCTTTGTCCAGTTTCGCGCCAGAGCAGGGGCAGGTAGCCCCTGAACCGGTTTGAGTTGGCATATGCACAGAGGAGCCTACTGCTCCCCCAGTGCAGGACTTCAAAGTACTCTAAGAGTGCACCCACCCAGCTCCAATACACTAAATCCTGTCTGGGAGGTGGTGACACCTCCCTGTGACAGGATACCTTTTGTTGGGCTTCCTCCACTGCGAGTTTCGGTCAGCAGCAGGAGGGCAGCCCAGTGTCTGTGCTGGTGGCATCCCTTTTGTGATGCCAGGGCTCTAGAAGATTTCTACCGTTTAGTACAGTGGGTACATGTCATCCCCTCTAGAAGGGTGGGATCATATTCCCACACCAGTTACTGGTGTGGGGGTATGATTCCAAGTTGTTTGACACCAAACACGACATGTTTTGATGCAGTCATTCCAAAGTTAGCATTTACCGCAAGGTTATAATGCACTTAAGAGTATATGGTTTAACCGCATCCACAAACAGCAGCAGGGAATAGACTCTGCCAGCCGCAGAGGGGTCCTGCTCATGCAGAAGCACCCCCTCACATTGTAAACCAAGCACCCTGCCCTCAGGATTGTTAGGGCCTGCAAGAGGGGTGACTGATAGGTTTATATGTGTGTGTATGGTGAGATATATGAACCTATACCTCAGTGAGGAGTGCTAACACCACCTCACACAGGTCTGTGGTGTCAGATTGTGAATGCTTCCCAGGGGTGGCATAATACATGCTTCAGCCCCTGGTAGGACTGTGAAGTACCAATGCCCTAGGTACCTAAGGTACCATATACTAGGGGCTCATAAGGTACCACAGTATCCAATCACTAGTGCATCTAATATGCACACCAAGTTGTTTAGAGAGATCAGTGAGACTGGGGGCCTGATTAGCAGGGACCCAGCCAGACTATAGTCAGAAACCAGTGTATACATCAGAAAAAAGTGGGGGCAACATAAGTGCAGATCCTACTCTCCTACATAAACCTACAAATTTAAAAGTGGGTCAATGGGTTTGTATCAAAAGTGCTAAGAAGGTTCCAAAGGGTCACAGCAAATTTAGTACCCCAAAGAAGATTGCAAAAATCCATCATAATTCTGTGACTTTGGATAATGTGGAAAAATGGCACGAGTCGTTTAGCTTTAGCACATTCAAAAGATATGCATATATTCGATGAACAGGACAGTCTTCCTAATAATAAATCTCGTAGTCATTTTTGGTGTTATGAGAATGTTGAAGAAGAAAATTCACTTCTTGATTCTTCTCCTACTGTTTCTAACAGTGATAATGTCAATACTGATATGTTAAACCCTGAGATTATCTCTTCTGATGTGAAATCCTCTTTTGGTAGATGTGTCAAAAGACCTGTAAAATACAATGAATTTATTTTTTATTAGTTTTCTTTTTCTCCATAAAGGGGAAGATGTGTAGTATGTACTATTATTGGTAAGTGTGTCTCTTTAAATGCATCTGTGCATCTTTTACAGTCTGTAGCCTTTTAAATGTGTTTTCCATTCTATGTTGGATCCTAGAGTTGTATTGGAATGTTGAACGCTCTGCAGTGAGTCAGTTTCCTCCTGACAGCTGTTCGAGTGAGATTTATTGGAATAAACTACTTTATTGGATTTAATCTAATTTGCTTCACTGGAGATTACTACAGGACTATAGTGTGTTGTGCTTCATCCTCGTGCCAGATGTCTCATGAGGTTAATGTACTATTTAAATGATGTTCAGCGATCGGATGCTGCTCGATGCATTCCAGGGTTCTGACAACGTTAAGTCAGTTGTCCGGAGTCCTGGTGCGTAGCGGGAGCGTCTGGTTGTGTAAAGTGTAAAGTTGGCACACAATTATTGGATTATTTGGGTCATACCTTGTCCCCGGAAGGTATCAAACCCAAGGTATCCCTTATCAAAGCCATCAGTCATGCTACCCCTCCAAAGGACAAAGATTCACTTTGATCCTTCTTGGGCCTAGCAGAATACTATGACCGTTTTGTCAAAGGATATGCTCAAACAGTTGAGCCATTACGTGCCCTTTTACGAAAAGACTCCAAGTTTGATTGGTCTGAAGAAATTGCTTCTTCATTTGATCAAGTCAAAAAACTCATAATTGAAGCGCGGGCTCTACATCCCTTTCATGACTCCGCTAGATGTTTCATAATGGTGGATGCCAGTCTCACGGGTTTGGGGGCTGTCTTGGGCCAATGGGTATCAGGAAAGGAGCACAACATAGCTTTTTCATCAAGAATGCTCAAACCTTCTGAAACACATTATAGCACCATTGAACGCGAGTCCCTCACATGCGTTTGGACTATCAATAAATTCAAAAATTACATTTGGGGACGCGAGTTTGATTTGTTCACGGATCATAAACCCCTCACGCAATTGCTCAATGGTAATGGGCTTGGAAAAGCCTCAGCCAGATTGGTCAGACTTCTGTCCAAGTTACATGAATTTCATTTTTCTATTAAACATATTTCAGGGGGAAAAAGTTTCAGGGCGGATTGTCTTTCACGCATGGCGTTTCAGGATCCTTCCGAAGTTGAAGCTGTTGAAGACATTGAATGTGTGGTCGCTGCTCTTGATGCAACCAAATTATGCCCCTGCATTTCTGAACAGTCCTGGTTTGAAGCTCATAATCAGGATGAAAATTTGAAATTAGTAACTGAATATATTGTCAAGGGTTTGTCAGAAAATAGGAAACTTTCTAATGAGTTGAGAGCATTTGCAATGGTTGCATCAGAATTATCTTTGGTTAATGGTGTAGTAATGAGACATGATTCCTTTGTACCTCCCTCCAGTCTCAGAAATGATATTATTCAATTTGCACACCATAGTTGTTGGAAACGGCCCTTTTTGCAGGGTTATCCCCAAACTTTTTGCTTCTTCCTCCTTTATTTTTTTCTGACCCTTGGTTGTTGGCAATAGGACTCTGGGCACTTTACCACTGCTGATCAGTGCTAAAGTGCATATGCTCTCTGTATAAATTGTTATATTGATTGGTTATCCATGATTGGTATATTTGTTTCACCTGTTAGCCCCTAGTAAAGTGCACTGGGTGTGCCAGGGCTGGTGATTCAAATGCTACTAGTGGGCTGCAGCACTGATTGTACCACCCACAGGAGTAGCGCTAAAATGATGTCTTAGGCCTGCTTGCAGTGCCTATGTGCAGTCCAGGACTGCCATGTCGACCTGGCCAGTGCACCCACTGACCAGGCCTTATCCTTCCCTTTCTGTACATGTCAGGCATCCCTATGGTGGCCCTAGGTACCCCCCTGGGCTGGGTGCAGTGTATCTGAAAGGTAGGGCATGTACTGAGGTGTGTAACATGCCCTGGTAGTGAATTACAGCCATTTTCGTTTTTCACTGCTGAGAGGCTATCTTGCCCATAGGATAGAATGGGGGAGGCTGTTTACATGCCTATCTTCCCATAAGGGCAAGATAGAAAATCCAAGTTTGGTATCTTTGTGTTCAGAATTTAATTATACATCTTTTTAGCAAGATGGTTTTTAAATTCACTGTGTGAGAATAGCACTTTTTAGAAAGTAGCTATTCTCCTGTTTAACCTTCCTGTGTGCCTGTGTGCTGGTTGGCTGACTGGTGTCATGTGATGGGCTAGGTGGCTCCAGGAGCCTGGATGAGTCAGCAGCAGGGTGAATAGGGAGATCTGATTTAGATGGGTGGGAGGAGTAGCCCCTGGGTTTGAATAGGGCTGCCTCTGCCAGCACAATGCTGGCTCCACCCCCTGCTGGCCAGGCTGAGGACTCTGCCTTTGCTGGCACAAAGAAGGCTCCACCTCCTGCTGAGCGTCTAACGACCCTGCCCCTCACTCTGAAAGGAACCAGGTGCTCCAGGGCAGAGCACACCCAGGAACCGGTTTGAGCAGGGGAATCCCCCCACTGAAACACAGAGAGACAAAGACTTGGAGGGGTATAAGAAGAGGACCCCAGACACCTAAACTTTAGATCACTTTGGAACTAAGAAGAAACCTCTGCCAAGGAGAAAGCTGAAAAGAACTGAAGAGGAGAAGACTGCCTGCTTGCTGTTTTGCTTTGCTGCCAAGGAGAGGGGAAGGACTTTGCTGTGTCCCCTTCTTTTGATTCTGATCTCCAAGGGCCTGAGAAGAGCTGGCTCCCTGTTAAGAAGTCCCAGGAACAAAAGGACTTTACCACCAGCTCCCATGGAACTCTGCTGAAGGAGTTCTGACCTGCCTTGGAGTGCTTGCCCAGTCTTGGGGCCTCAGGAGGTCGTTTTGCTGTGTTTGGGAGCTGGGAAGCAGAAGCGTGAAAAAGAGTAACTGGTACCCAACGCATCATCCAATTGCGTGTCGCAAGAACGAGAGTGCGAGGAGAATTTCATCGCGGCGTCATCGCAGCACCCGGAGTCCCCGCATCGCCGAGTGCGTCGAGCATCGTCCCGGTGCGAGAAGATTCCTGACGCTGCGAGGGTCGTCGCAGAACCAGTTTGCGGGCCGCACCACTGCCGGTGCGTGAAAGTATCCAGTCACTGCGTGTATCGACGCAGAGTCCCATCCCATGACGAATTGAGGGTTGCGGCGCCAGAAGTCAACGCCGCGCCGCGCACCGAGGGTTGCAGCGCCAGAAGTCAGCGCTGCGCCGAGCATCGCGCCGCATCGAAGATCGTCGCATCGTACCTGTGCGTGAAGCTTCCCTCTAAGAAACCTACGCAACGATAGCCAAAGTCATCGCATCCTCCCCCTACAGATCGGAGCCGGCGCATCCACCTCTGCTGCGTGAAGCAGGGCTGCTGCAAAGCCTCCCCAGGATCTCAGGAGTATCGCATCGCCTTTGCCATCTTCCTTGTTATAGCTTTTGGGAACCTTATCGCAACTACAGGTACTGTTGGGCACGAGAGTGTCGCATTTTGTGCATTGAGAGTCGCATTGTGTAGGACACTGACTTTTACATCCTGGAGTACTTTCTGCAAACTCTTGAACTATCTTTAAAGTAATCTTTTTAATTGTATGTTGGTTTTTCTGTAGTATTTGGTCTTGTGAAGTTTTTAGTAAAGATACCTTATTTTTCTAAAACTGGTGTGGAGTAAATCTGTGGTGTTTTCACTGTGTTACTGTGATTGTTGGTACAAATCCTTTACACATTGCCTTTGATAGCCTAGACTGCTCAGGCCAAGCTACCTAGAGGGTGAGCAGGGGTTATCTTAACAGTGTATCCCCCTTTCCCTGACTAGAAGCAAGGGTCCCTACTTGGACAGTGGTACCTACCCTGCCAACTAGAGACCCCCAGATCTAACAATGGTCATCTTGGAATTTCAAAGACTTCACAACTTATTAAGTCTCACTATTGGTGGCAATCTCTTGAATCTCAGGTCAAGTTTCACATTGACTCGTGCCCTGAGTGTCTGTTATCTGACAAAAAGTGGAAAGTTATGAACACGCCCTTACAACCTGTTCCTTTCCCCGATAAACCTTGGGAGAAAGTCGGGCTAGACTTCTCTGGTCCTTATGATGTTCTTTCCCATGACCTAAGATATCTAATTTTGCTGATTGACTATCACTCCAAGTGGTTTACCATATGTTCTGTGATTCAGCCAATTCCCCTAATGCTGTTAAGTTTTTAAAAAATATATTTTTGGTAGAAGGTTCGCCGTCCGTCATGGTTACAGACAATGGCACCCATTTCATTTCTGAGAAGTTTAGTTCATTCTTGGCTGAACGAGATGTTAAACATTTTAAAGTTGCTCTAAATTCACCGACCTCGAATGGTTTAGTAGAAAGAGCAAACAGGTTGGTTAAAGATGCCATTCAAGCGGCCATTTCTTCTCATCAAGATGTACAAGATTTTCTTGAGGCTAAGTTGTGGTCTTATAACATTTCTCCACATTGCACCACAGGTGTTTCTCCGTTTTCACTATTAAGAAATAGGACTGCTCACACCAGTTTATGTCCCAATTGGTTACTTAGAAAGAACAACAAGAGGAGTGTTGTAAATTAAGAATTGGCATCCAAAGTTTTAAAAAAAAACAAGATCTAATGAAGTCAGTGTTTGATTCTAAAAAAAAACAAATTGTTGTACTCGAATTAAAAATTGGAGATTGGGTTCTCATCAAAAATCCTAAAAAAGTAACCAAGGGGCTGTCGAAATGTTCCCCTCCTGTACAAGTCCCCGGTGTCAGCAGAGGTTCAGCCTTACTTGGTGTTAAAGGATGGTGGAACAAAAGATCTCTGGTACATCTTTCTGTCTCACAGGCTCGCTCCTTACTTAATTTGACCAAAAAGGAGTTTGAAAATTGTGACTGGTCTTTTTGGTTATAAACCCCAACATCTGAATTTGCAAATTCTTCCACATCCTGCATCCCAATTACACATTCCAACTTTAAAGCTCCAACATCTGATATGATAAGTTCTTCCACATCATGTACTTTAGGTACACGTTCCAACTTGTCTGGTCCATCTACTTCTGACACTGATGTGGTTAATGCTGAAACCTATTCTTTACCACCAGAATTAGGCATTCGTAGCAGGAAACTACCTGCCAAATTGAATGATTACGTGTTATCATGATCTGATATGTAATTTGATGTTATTGCATTTCTCTTGTTTTACTTCCTGCATAATTTCTTGTTACATTTTTATTTGTCGTTATCTCCTTAAGTTATTGCTCTTCTTCCTTGTGAAGAGGGTGAAGTTAGTGTGTTGTGCTTCATCCTCACGCTGTACTCTGGCGCGAAGATGTCTCACGAGGTTAATGTATTATTTAAATGATGTTCCGGGATCGGATGCTGCTCGATGCGTTCCAGGGTTCAGACAACGTTAAATCAGTTGTCCATAGTCCTGGTGCGCAGCGGGAGCGTCTGGTTGTTGGTGCTTGCTAAAATTGGAATAAACGTCAAGTCCACAGCCTGAAGAAGCCTCAGACCTTTTTAGGTCGAGGGACCATCCGGTCTGCCGAAGACAGAACCGGAAGTCCGGAGATTTAATGTTTTGGAGAAGAGGGGCTTGAACCCGCCCCTCTTCTCCATTGGCTGGCCTCTTGAATGCTGGCCAGCCATTGGAGAAGAGGTTTGTCTCTCCGAACAGGCCTCGTCCTTTTCGGATTCGGGGGCGTGTTTTTTGCTACTTTTCTGATTATCTCCTCCAGCCAATGGCAAGAGGAGAGAAAAAGAAAAACACGCCCCGAATCCGAAACCGCCGCTGCCTTTCTCCGAGGCATTTCTGCTTCGCCTCGGAGAAAGGCGGCGGGGTTCCAGGCTGCCTGCCCCCTGTTTAAACCACTGTCTGCAACATGTGATGCCCCCTCCGCCTACACTTGCCCCTGCTCTTCATGCCAGCCGTGACTAAATCAACACGTAGAACAAATGTGCAGCGGGTGAGCCGTGTTTGAATAAGTGTGCACTTTCTGCGTACACAATGAAAACGCTGTAACTACGGAGTATGTAGATAGGCCTTTTATTCAACGTGCACCACGTAGGAGGCAGTGTATCGTCCTTTGCCTCTAGGCTGCCTCTCCACGGGACCCGCTCAGGGGGAGGGGCCCAGTGTCGGCCCCAGAGTGGTCACATAAATGCATTTGAGGGCAGTGGTGGGCGAGCACACCTGGAGCCGGACCCCTCCCCTCTCACCCTGCTGGAGTGGGGGCCCAGAGATCAGCGGACCAGCCCACCAAGGACCGCGCTCTGCTTGGGTCACCTCGGGGTAAGTATGCGCAGGTGCACGCAGTGGAGGCGTGCAGGCCAAGTAAACAGGCTCGAAAGCGGGAGCAAGCGAGGCAGATAGCACATACTGCCGCCGGCCTTGCGATGCGGGTTACCGCCTTTGTTTACAGGCAAATTGTTACTATCCACGGGGAAGTATAGTCGTTCGCTCAGTATAGCGTGTGCACCCTGAGCCTGGCTCCTTAAGTGCACCATGGATGTTTTCTTGACTAGTGAGCTTGAGATGTGTATAGTGCATTTCCACGACTCCCAGGCCTTCAGCCTTTCCCATGCACTGCGTTTTAGATTTTACTCCCTCGATGTTTGCAGCCTTCGAGGCAAGGAAAATTGTTAACCGTTTGGGTTGGAAGTCATCCAATGAGGGGGCCCTTCCCCACTTTCGCTTTTTTCTTCGGTACTCATGCAAAGGTTACAACTTAACGCAAACTGCGCAGGGACATTAACCATAAATTCACTGTGGGATTTCCAACTTGTCTCAGGACGAGAAAACTGATTTTCATGCATATATTGAAGACTTCATCTCTATCTACCGTTAATAAAGGCCACGGTACGGAGTTACATTTGCCCATGTTTTGAAAGGGTGGGCGGGGAGGTAGATTCAGGTGGGCGGCTGGAGGTTGCAGGGATGGAAGGCAGGCAGAGAAAAGCATGGGTGGCCACGAGCTTTATATCTGGTTGTGGTGGCGCGCGAGTGGCTTCCAGAAAGGCAGGTAAAGAAGTAAAATGGGGAGAAAAGTAGGCCAGCCTTCGGGGAGGTTTGTAGACATTGAGCATTCAACAGTCATGGCAGACAGAAAATGGCAGGGGGTGTGCAGAAGAGGCATGATGGGGTGGGGCAGGCAAACGACAGGGGTGTAAGTGGCGAGTTATGGAAACTTGGGGGAAGCAGATTGGGAGAGAGGCAAGCAGATCGAGAAAGAAAGAAACGCGAAGAAAGTTTGGAATTAACAGCCTATTTTTCACCCCCTGGTTAGCTCTATAGAATTGGTGTTTGCACTCTCAACTAAACATATGGTGCCCAAACTGTAATTGGTTACGCCACTTGTTTAGCGGTACCGCTAGACGCCTCTGTACAAACTGCTCTCCGGTTTGTTTTGACACGAGCGGGGAGTGCTGGCCGTTATCTTTCGTATGGTAATGAAACGCACACAGACAGAAGTTGGGGTAAGCTTAAAATATTGTTGGCTCCGCCAAAGAGTTTTCGATCTTTTGTTCACTGCCGCCCAGTGTTAGTTAGCAAGACGCGGTAGGAGGGCTTTATGCAAAATCACGCACTCCATTAAGTGGCCTGGGGAGAAAGCGCCTAGACATAGAAAATCACACATTCTCTTGGTATTCTGGAAGCATGTGGTATACAAAATCCATTATTGGGTCGCACAAAATTATATACGCAGTGTTGGAAAGTTGAAA
This sequence comes from Triturus cristatus, assembly GCF_964204655.1. Taxonomy (NCBI): domain Eukaryota; kingdom Metazoa; phylum Chordata; class Amphibia; order Caudata; family Salamandridae; genus Triturus; species Triturus cristatus. The sequence goes on from NC_140585.1 coordinate 504,602,709, forward strand.
TAGAGCCCCGACGCTTGTAAAGCATCAGAATGCGGGCGACTGTCTTTTCTCTAACTTTTGTTATTTACTGTGCACACGGAGATGCCAGTGGCGAGACCTATTGTATTTTATCACACGGCGGAGTATTGTTTTGTACCTCGTTATATGGCATTGGAAGCGTGTATGTGCAGCGCGGACAGTCCTTTATTATAGGCTTGTTATTGCTGATGGTTTGTAGAGGATTTTTCATTACAGTTACAAAGGCGTGCTTGGGTGAGAGCCTACATCGCACTGTCAATACCTTTGTTCCTTAAATATGTGTAGATAGAGTGCTATAGAGACACGCCGCCAAAACTATTTACTGAATGCAATATTTTGATTGACCTGGGGGGAAGGTGAAAGCTGCCTTATAGAACACGCATTTCAATGCAATAGGTCTCGCATGTTCGAGAGTTTAAGCTATTGTCATTGTAAATGGCAATGCCTTTTATTTATCGTTTTTGATAATTAACACCTAAATAAAAGGTGTTGGCATTTACAATGTCAATAGCTCAAACTCTTGTAAATGCAAGATTTTTTTTTTTATAAAGCGTCCGCCAATGTCCCGGGCTGCTTGGAGAGTGAAAGCGCGCATGGCACGCCGTCTGTTGCACGAAAGCATGTCGTACCTGCAGTAGAAGAAACTCATTAAAGAAAATAGTGCTTACAGACTAAGTAAGACATACCGTGTAACAGAAGGTTACAAATGAAAGGAATCCGGTACTAAGGAGGGACTAACAAGCCTGTTAACAAATCAGAAGCCGCCTGTTGACTAATCAGAAGCCAGCATTTACAGAGGACCATGAGACAAGCCAATTAAAAATATGGGTGGGGAGTGGGCGGAGCTTCAAGTCCATACTCCAATACAGCTTGCCTTGCAGACACTGACAAAGTGCACACATCAAAGCTCACCTTTGGCATTGGTTTTTATAGGGCGTTGGCTTGGTCTAATGCGAATGTGCAGGTGATTGGTGGTATTTAACTCTTTTTAGCAAGTTTATGGGGCTGTAACCTCCAACTATTTTTTTTTTTAATCTTCAATATAGATGAGCATATTGCTAAACTGCACCTGCATAGCTTACAGGGAAGCTATGTTAAAGGCGAGCATTCAGAACTCTGCGCCTATCTTTTTTCATTTTATAGGTTGAAATATGAATTGTAAGAGGGACATCCCCCACACGGTCTTATAAGGGATTGCAGAAACTCACTTTGACACTTGTGTGTCACAAAATCTCACTGTAGACAAGGTCATAGCGCTGTAGTGGGCATGCACCCAGGAGGTTGTGTGTGTGGGTGGCTCTATTTGTGTGAGTGGCTCTGTGTGTGGGTGCAAATGCAATAGGTCTCGCATTTGAGTGATTAAGAGATTGACATTGTAAATAACAATGCCTTTTCTTTAAATGTTTTAAAAACAAAAATAACGTCATGAGCAATGCCAATAGCATTAACTTTAACAATGCCGAGACCGTTGCATTGTAAATGCTTGTTATTACATAACAAGGACCCTGATGGAAGTATGGAAAAATGCCCCATATGCTTTGGCTGGAAGTAAATAGCTAAAACTGGGATTCAGTAGCCACCCCTCCTCGCCCCTTTCAAATTCCTGGTCCTCGGCGCCACTGCACCTGCCGCACTATTGATAGGCACACGCCTGTTCTCAAGTACCACAAAGAGGGTTGGGGTAAAAGCATAGGGTCGGCAGCATCGCTAAGCTACGAGCTCCAGAGAGCAGCCTGAGCAGGACACGCTCCACGCGCAGCAGCACTATCTCGTGTCGACAAACGTCACTGCCAACCTCAGAGTGACGCGTGCATCAGGCCAGTCCCGGCATGCACCGCGGAAGCCGTCGCTGAGAATGTCTATGGGAGGCGGGGGCTGCTAGGGGAGGAGAGTCGAAGTGGAAATTTCCGTGTAAGCCGGCTCCTTATAACTCTAGTGGCTGTATCAGATCGCCTGATTCTCGTTGAAGGGAAAGTCAGGCATCGTTTGTGCTCTTCACACTGTCAGACGGCAAGCAGCACATCACAAACACCGGGCCGCTGGTAATACACGGACAGTACAGCAGGCGACATTTTTTGTACCCCTTAAAACCAGAAATACTTCAAAATTAACCGCCTCGCCCGCGCCACCCTGCTTTGCTTCTTAAGACCCACCATGTCACATTACATTCACGTCCCTCCCGGCTCCCCCGACGTGCCCAGGATGAACCTGACTGTAGATGAGCGCGGGTGCCGCGAAGGAGCGATGCGGCTGCTTAAGGAGCTGAGGCCACATTGGAAGCCGGAGGAAGTGACCACGCAGGTAAAAAAAAAATACAAACTATTCGCCGTGGACTAAAACGCAGGGGGTGAACCAGCAGCCCGTTGGATATTTCGAGTTGGGTTACGTGTATACTGGAAGTCTCGGGCACAACCGTCAGATTAGGGGCGCCACGCCCATCCCCCAGCAACCGCGAGTGTCTACTTGGAGGCCCCACCTCTCTCGAGTTTGCAGCGTACATGTATAGGCAGCGACAGAGTATTTTTTTAAATCAGTGTTTTTTATTTTGTCAAAGGCAATTGTAGAATAATAATAATCTATCCTCCACCGTTGTGGAAACGTTATCAGTTTTAACCCGTTTTTAAAAAAAATATTTAGTTATTTATCTGGAAGCACCGTTTAGAGGGTACGTGTAAAAAAATACTGTAAAATGTAAGATTAAAGACGGATGCGGTTTCTAATAGTAATGACTCAGTGTAGCGGGCCGACTAGCAATGTTATGTGATGGGCGTGTGAGGCCATTGAAAAGGAACTGTCCTTTCACTTCCGCCTTAGTAACACGTTGGACGGTGACGTCGTCTTAAAGCCCCAGCCGTGTCCTGGTGTCGATCCCCGTTGTATTGAAAAACGTTTTGCTGTGTTAGTTTAGCTCGTCAAGTTTACTGTGTATGAAGTGGCATGTTTTCAATGTATTACGTGTTAAATCACTTTTAAATCCCCGAACTCCGTCCCGATCGTGCGTGCTGGTAGCAATGTGAATGTAATGCATTTTGGTCTAGTAGCCTCAGCACCATTTTGTTAGTTATTTTGCAACCATCCACTAAACGAAACGCTTTTATCTAACATAAAGACTAACCACCCTACCAAATTGGACTCTTTTATGGTTTCTGGACTAAGGATTTTGTCAAGTGTTGCCGCCAAATTGTACTTTTTGTTGTATTTTTTTGTATACCTGTAGCAATGCTTGATGCTGAAATGCAAAACTACAAGCAGATTCTTTTTTTTTTTTTTTTAATTCTGATGCCTAATAATCGTACATCGCTCCCTACAGACATGGCTGGCGCTAGGCACTTTAATTACCTGCTGATTTGCAGCAGAATGGTTCTCGTGTTGTCCATTTAAGGATGTATGCCATAGATGTTGCAGTAAGCTATTTTACTGGATTGTCTTATTGGGGTAAGATACATTTTGTTTTATTTATTTAGGACTGTTTTAAAGCGCGGGCTTAGTTCCAAAAGAGACTCGAAGAAACGCCAGAACCACTTAATTTAAGCGTTTTATATAGTACTGGCAAGACCCAAAGGTATCCGAGCGCTTTACATCAAATAACATGTTCAGTGTAGATAACCAATAGAACAGGAGAACATCTGTAATCAATAAAATCAATGTTACACCTCGAGGAAGAAAAAAAAAACCAAATGTGGGAACTGGCTCCAACCACTGTGGAGAGATTGATCCTTTTTGCTAAAAGACAGTGACCACAATGTTTTGGCCACCGCTGACAGATGTTTGCTTTGCGCCATGAGTTGGGGTCAGCTTCTGAAAACCTTCCTTCGTTCCCTTGGGCCACTTTTCCAGCAAATAACCCGAGCTTCCCCATTCCGAGACTTGTTCGCTACCACTTTGACTTTTTTGGACGTCCTTAGTGAATATTCAAAACTTGTTTTGGCTGAAGTTTCCTTAATGCTTTATGGGCCATTTGGACACTGCCTGCATAGGGTTGAAAGGCTAACGTCCAGTACTGAACAGTATATCCAGGGCACAAGTCTTAAAAAAAGAAGTGGGGGTACTAACCAAGTTAGGCAGTATGCAAGTAACATCATGGCACTTGACATCACTTTTTATTACATCACGGCGCAACAACGTCCGTGGCTTCACAAGAAGTGGCATCACAACCCATTAGCTCGCACAAAGTGACATCACATCTTAAGACCATGCACATAAGTTTAGCAGGTCTATCATGAATATGTTTGAGCACATTACAATATAACTAGTGAGATTTTAAGTCGGGGTTGTGTCAACGTGATACAACCGACATAAAATCTGGGTCTCTGCTTATACATTTATTTTTTGTAAACTCTGCACAAGGAAATTGGCAACAAAGAGAAATGTGTCAGTAGATCTGTTCTGCTTAGTTGGTGGCTAAATCTGCATTTTAAAATATCTCATGGGGTTAAGGCACCTGATGCATAGATGTTTGTCTGCCAGCTAAATGTGGGTGAATAATATTAACAGTAAGATAACTCTGGAGGTTAACTTATTTGTTGGAGAGAGCTGTGTTTTATCTAGCCCCAGTTTTGAATCAAAGTAGCTTAGAGGGTTAATCTCTAATGCAGAGTACATTATACAATACGCAGAATACAGACTTTTTTAAAAATGTAAATGGGTAAGTGAGTTACTGCTTTTTTTCCCACAGAGATCCTCTTGTTACTTGCAGTTCATAAATTGTAATCCTTCTGTTATAGCACGGTGAGCTATTATTGTCAATGTATCTGTACGTGTGATGTAAAACTCTGACACCCTGCATTGGGGTGAGTATAATAGCGCTATAAAAGAAATAAAACAAAATAGTGGTATTTAAATTGTTATTTGTGTAAATACTGGGACAGACCAACACAGCTGACATTCTTACTGTGCATGCATATCTTTTGTATACAGGGACTGATCAAATTCAAAACCATGCCTCTCAAATGCCTCTGAAGTGATGAGATGTGTGCCTTTGCCCCCACTCCATTGTATTTAGTCCCCACTCCATTGTATTTAAGTCTGAGGCTCCGGATAGCTCTTAGCCAGGATAATCCAACAGGAGTCCTGATTGTCCCCTTAACTTAGGCCATTGTAATGGTCCCAGCTGGAATCTGATATGCCCTTTACCTGTCTGCACTGTGCTGCTCAAAGCTGCTAAATGTGTCCCACTGTCTGAAAAGTACACAGGGACAAGTTATGCATATTTCTGTGGGGCCCAGCCTCTTGGCAGGGGAGACGGCGTCCACCCTAAGAAAAGAGTTTACCCCTTCTACCCGCCAGTACCCTCGACTTGTGCCCTGAGTATATTGGAAACAAATGTTCCATTAGAACAAACATATTTCCCCCTGACTTTACTTGTACTTTACACCCATTTGCATCGTCTTTGGTTGGACAAAATATATATTTCCATTCACTTACCAACCACTGTGCCGTCAGCACTGTCTGCTTCTATGTTACATCCCTGTTTGGGACCATGATATCATTTTTGAATATACTATGGGTTTCAGTAGGGGTCTAACACTATACTTGGAAATACTCAAACTCCTAATTTTTGTTAATCCGTTTATTCAAAAACTCTTATTAAGACACTTATAATCATTTTCTTGAGGTCTGTGTATAAAATCATCGTATCATAACCGTTCTTATGAAGATGGTCACACAATAAAATTAACACCTATTTTCTGCTTTTGAAAGTTTCCCTATTAGCCGGTGTAGAAGGGCTATTGTTCCACAATGCAGCTAAGGGCTAGTAACATACTATGCATGGCAGCAGAGTAGGTAGGCAATATCTGAAGATAGAGGCATCCTGATACGATTACCGTGTGTTCAGACGCGCCAACCTCCGAATAAGTTTCACAGATAAGGACTGGGATCATGATGAAAGGTGGGGCTTTGGACCATGGCATTGTCCGAGGGGCCGTAGCCTATCCTGCTACATAGCAAGTACAATTTCAGCTGGAACTACCTCCCAAGACCTGGGAAGGTTTCAGAATCTGAATTTGGATTACAGCAGAGCCTTCACACACAAGTCGTAAATGTGTCACGCCCAAGGGTTTCCAGCTCACTTGACTGTTTTTGTGACACTGACTTATCATCTGGTTGCCGTGTATTGAATGGCAAACCATATTTCACATGGTGGCAGGTCAGTGTGTGCAAATGTACTTGGGGATCGGACATTAAACTCCACAGTGGAGTGTAGTGGGGAGTAAAAGGTGACGACCTAATATGGTAACACGATTGTGAAGAGGTGTGTTTAGAGAGATTTCTAAAATTGAGTCTATGGAACATGCCAGAATGTGAGAGAGAGATTTGTTTCAGAGTCTTGGTACAATGCAGAAAAAGAATATGTACGTTCTCTCCAAGTCTATTGGATTCCCATCCCTGGCTGGGGTAGGCTTCTGGTAATTTAGGCACCACTTGAAACATTGAGTAAAGATGAGAAATGCTGGGGTTTACTCAGATAGACGGCCTTATAGATTACACGATTTAGAAGTCGATTATGGCACGGAGAGGACCCATGCATTTCTTTCAATGTAAAGGAGATGTGCTTGTTCTATAAGAGGAAGTCCATCGTAACAGCTAAGTAAAACTCCCTACATTAAATCACATCATTTAGCAGATATCTCACCGGCTACTGTGGCAGTAAACAGCCGAGAAAGTAAACATTTACAAAGGAGAGCATAAATGGACATCTCCGCGCCCCATCATAATTTCTTAATACAACTTTTTTGTTTTTACTGCAGTGTTTATCCTTTCATATTTCTGTGTAAGTAAAAAAAAAAAAACAAGCTCAGATTCGTTAATTAGAAATCACAGGCTGAATTGCTATTGTGAACACAGCTTTCAAATTTTAAACCCTTCTGGCATGCCCCCAAGCCACTTGCTGGATTGGAAGTGATAGCTACTCCTAAATCAATTGCTTTTGATTAGTTATTAGGTCTTGCCTAAGACAGCGCATGCATTGTCGCTTGCAAGATCTGTTGTTTTCTATACAGTGGCTTAAAGACCACCCATTTCTTAACATTGGTTGGCTTTATTGTCACTTTAATTAGTTTACTTCATATTGGTCAGCTGCTGCAGGCTTCCTTACTCTGTGTTTGTCCCTCCTCTGGAGCATCAACGCATTACTTGTGTCCTTCCACTGCTCATTTTATTAGCAGCCATTGTTAACTTTGTGTGTTTTCAACTGACCCCCTCATGTACTTCTTCCCTCTCCATTTTCCTCCTGCCCTCTCGTCTGTTGCTGCTTGTCCCCACCCTCACTTCCTCTCTTGTCCGTGTTGCTGCTTGCTCCTGTTCACCTTCCCTCCGTAAAGAAGCGATTTAACACAGACACCTCTGCCCCTGTCATAGCACTTTTTCCCGTACCTTCTCAGTGTTGCCGCCCCCCCCCCCCCCATCTCCCGCTGCCCTCAGCGATGCCTCCTCCTTCCAGCAATAAAAAAAAAAGTGCTATGGCTCAGTCAGCACTGACCACTTTAAACTCTTTCATACTGACTGCATGGTAGATGCACTGCTGTACAACAGAGCTAAACATTGACAATGCCACTAGCTATCGTCTTGTAGATGAGTCCTATTGGCTTTGGCAATGCTTGTTTTTCACAATTACAGGTAACAATATATAAAAAAAAAATTGTAGGTGCACCTCCAAATCCTGTTTCTTCATTTCTGCTATATGTACATAGCCCTTAAGATAAGTAGTATTGTGTTGTGGCTTTGTTATTTATTTTTCCGGCCAAGCCTACCAGAGAACAGAAACTGCCTGGTTGCAAATGACCTAGGTTACCAAGAATGTTCGGGGTCTTGCAGATCACCATTGTTTACCATTGGTTGGGATTTTTTGTCACTCATTTGCTTGTTTCTTGTTCAGCGGCTTTCATTGTCCATCTTGTGTTTGTTTGTCCCTCTCCTAGAACATAGCCTCTTTACTATCTCTCCTACTGGCTCGATTCTATTCTTCCACTGCTAACTTGTAGTGAACTGTTTGCTCCCCTCCAAATGCTCACCCTGTGCTGCGTGTTTCTCTCTTGTGTACTTCTACCTCCCCCCCCCCCATCCAGCCCTCTTTATGCACACGTTGTTCTCGCCCTCGAGTGCTTCTCCCTCGTTCCCCATGATGCAGTCACTTTCACGTGCTGCTTGCTCTTTCATATGCTTCACCACCTCACCCCCACGCTATGTTATTCTTTCCCTGCCCCACCCGCTGTGTTCTTGACCATGTGTTTTTCTTCCCTGCCCTCGTGTCGTTTTCTCCCTTAAGTGATGCTTACCCATATCCCCTGGACCTCAGTGGTGCTTATTTATTTTTTTAAGCCCTTTCCCCCCCTTTATTTACTTATCCAAATGGTGTTTGCCACCTTGGATTGGTAAGTAAAATGTGAAAGCAAACTGTGCCAGCATGATTTCTTGGGCACACACTTGCGCATACGTTTTCATCTGTGCACCTCCCAGTGGAATGATGTCCACCTTTTTCTAATTTATTTCAGTTTTTTTACAATACTGCTCAGTGTGAGGGTGAGGGGGGGCGGGAGTAGGTGATGGAAGCCAGATCCTGCAGAACATGGCAGAGGGCTTTGGCAAAGTCATTAGATCCCAAATGTTATATGTTTTGTTCTAGGGGTATTTGTAAAGTGCATGGCTACTCCTAAGAGTGTCCCGGTGCTGACTTAACCCTATTGACAGAACAGTTGGGCGCGGCTACAGGTAACTCCGCTCTCATTGAAACAACCAGGTTTTTAATTTTCTTCTAATGCTGAGGAGAACTTATTCCTGTCTCAGGAGAGGCAGCAGGTTATTCCATAGCTTAGTAGCGGTCACCTGGAACGAGCGACCGCCCAACAGAGAGCGTGTGAATTTTGGCACGACCGACAGCTTCTGAGTTGAGGATCACAGGGTTCCGACGGGGGCATATGGCTAGATTCTGCTCCTCTTATAGGGAGCTCCAACATTATGAAGGGCTTTAAAGACCAGTACCAGAGCCTTGAAAACCACCCCTTGTTGCACCGGGAGCCAGTGTAGGGACATCAAGAGAGGCGTCATATGAGTTCTAAGATCAACCAGCAAGACGGCCCTTGCTGCCGAGTTCTGTACCACCTGCAAATGGCCTAATAGATAGTCAAGGGAGGCTGAGATACAGAGCATTGGCGTAGTCAAGCCTAGATGTTATCAAAGCTTGGACCACTGTTTTCCTATGAGGAACTGAGAGGAGAGGGAGAAAGTTCCTTATCATTTTCAGTAGTCCGAAACAGGTGGCGGCCACAGATTGCACTTGTGTCTTCATGGACATATCCACATCTATTTTTACCCCAAGATTTTTTACAGTGGTAACTGGACAGGTGGGGAGGGAGGGGGGGGGGGGGGGGGTCAGGACATGTCCTGTTGCCACCAATTACGCCAGTCCACACCGGGACTGTGGCCGAAACAAATAATTTCGGACTTATCGGAATTACATAAGTTGGTTTAGCCTGAGCCAGGAAAACACCTTGGACAGGCAATTGTTGATGACATCTCCTCTCAACGCTGCATTTTTCTCAAAGGTAAACAGCTGTGTATCGTCGGCGTATGATATAACTTTAGCCAATTGATTCTCTACCAGGAGTGCTATGGGAGCCATTTATAGATTGAACAAAGTTGGGCTCAGGACCGAACCTCGTGGCACGCCAACCCTCATAGGAGGGATAGGGGTGGTGAAAGGGGGACCATATGGTTTGCTGGCGGCTTTCGAGAAAGGAAACAAACCACTTCAGGACCGTTCCCCGATGCCACAGTCCTGAAGCCTGTGCAAAAGTCGATCGTGGGGCACGGTATCAAAATCCGCCGAAAGGTCCAGCAGTATCGGTACCGCTTTCCCACCGCTATCCGGAGTGGCTTTAATGGTGTCAGAGACTTGCATTAACGCAGTCTCCGTACTATAATTAGATCTCAACCCAAATTGACTAGGGTGCAGAGCATGGGTGGTCTCAATAAAATCAGTGAACACCGTGTTCATATGCTTCTCCAAAACCTTGGAGAAGTATGGCAGTAGCATTATTGGCCTGTAGTTGCCGACTGTGGAGGGATTTGCCGAAGGTTTTTAAGAAGTGGCAGGATTCGTCCGTGTTTCCAACACTCTGGCACCGAGCCTTCAGATAAAGACAGATTCAGGACCAGGTTCACAGCTGGATTGATCACATCCGCAATAGAGGCTAGCACTCTGGCCGGACAGGGATCCATAGGGGAGCCAGATTTCAGTGTATGCTTTATTTTAAGCGATGTAATCTTTGAAATAAGGGGGGAACTCCGACAGAGTCTCATCTAAGTTGTAGTAGGCGGAAAAGTGAGCGGCTAAACTGTCAGCGCCAGCTCAAGAACCAGTTCCGAAAGCATCCTGAATATTTTTTATTTTATTATAAAAATATTGTGCCTCACGGTTTGTCCATTCCTCTGTAGGAGTGAAAGGGGGCTTAACTACATTCGGAGAGGAGAAGGCCTTGACAATTTTGAACAGTTCCAGGCTTCTTTTCCCAGCTTGTTCTATTTTTGAGGCGAAAAAGCTTTTTTCCCCCTCACGTACTTTAGCGTAATGGGTCTTCGAGGCCAAATGCGAGACCTGTTGGCTTTGTCAATGCTTGTTTACGTCCAGCTAGCTCCCTGTGAATGTTATTTTCCAATACTGTACTGATCTTCATCCTACTTTTTGCCTGCCTGGTTTTCTCTTTATTTGCTTTGCTCAACTGTGCTTCCTGGATCAATGCGAATATATAAATTAACTCTATAGTCATTCGATAGGTAACTATGAAGTGAGACAGTGTCATTGTGTGATTTCCACTTGCTCTTATGTCTGGGTAGAGAACGTTCTACAAGTGTATTGTAAGTTTGTCTTATTGAGTGGTGAAATATGATTTGAAAGAAGACCCATTCTAAATTGAAGGTGACATGAAATGGCAATAAGACTGTTAAAAATTAGATTTAATGTTGTTTGCCACAAGCCTTTAACCTATGGAATACGTGTTTGAACCTCCCAAAGAGGCCCAGACTGCTACATAAATATATATCTAAATAACTTGCATCTCATAAAGCCCCTAATAATAGGGCCAGTTAACACAAAGCTGTACCGGTGTGTCTATGCTTTGCTGGGATTCTTTGTGTTCTTGACTTTGCGAGGATGGCAAAGGTTTCTGTATCCAGCCAAGATCATACGTAAGGATGAGACTCACTTGGAAAATTGACACACCCTGCACTCTATCTTGCCAGTGTGCGTGGTATCCTGCAGGGTGTACTCTCACCCAGTTAGAAATACATTGCAACAGAGAAGCATGCTTCTTAATTTTCGAAGTCTTATTTGAAGAGAATTAATATGATGAGGCAACAGACAGTACTGTCTTTAAGTCGTTTATTATCCACACCTTGAGTGTAAGGCAAATCAATTTCAAGAGTCAAAATATCACCATACGGAACCAATTGCCTGAACCTATTATAATTTTTGTATTTGCGCTTATTTATTCTGTATTTATGGGGGCCGTCATGTTCTTAGCTAAGTATGATGCTGCTTACCAATCGTTAATAACTGTAGTACTTAAACCTTTCCATTTGGTTCGAAATGTATGGCATTGTTAAAATAGGAAGAAAATGGAGAAGACTAATTTCATAATTGTTTTTACATCATATCATGATTCAGTTAGATGAAAACGATATATTTTCCATTGGCATGTTCATTCTAATCTATTGCTGCTGCACTTGCTGATAAAGTCTATGGCACAGATAGTTGGGTAACTGAGTGCCAGTGTCCTAGAGCGTCAACTTAACTGGTTAGCGAAAGAAGGGTAAATGCTTACAACTGGGTAGGATCCACCAGTGGTGGCATGGTTGGATGTCCAGAATCCTATTGACTGCCTTAAAGACCGTACATTATTAGTGCCATTCGTACTCCGTTTTAGTTGTAAAGAGTAAGTAGAGGACTGGACATCAGTGATGACGGTGAACCATTGGACGATTGAGGGATGGTGACTGAGCACTAGAAGAGAAGGGCAGGGCTGAGCACGTGACTACGAGCTTCCTGCACTGAAGGAGAAAAAATTGACTTGGTGTCCTTCTGACAAAGTGATTTAGCGAGTGACACAAAAAGAGCAAATGTGGCATGATCAAGCTCCTTGCACCAAGCTATCCCACACAGCGAGTGCTCCAGTCGTACAATAGATTTATGGGACATCCATGTGAGCAGTGTAGAAAGGCATTCTATAATTTCCAGAGCACTCTCACCATGGGGCTTGGAGAGTTAACAGAACAGGTTTACCACTGCCAGAACTAGTTCTAATGGAGTGTGTTTGGAGAATGCGCGTATTTTCCATCACAGTTGATCACTTGAAATAAACATTTTGAGGAAAGAGTAAGGAAACAAAATGAGACTGTTTGTGTGGGAAAGGGTTGGCATCAAAGGAGTAAGTGCCAGCTCCTGGTAAACAATGACCCATTTGGAGAACCTTTTCTCAAGGATTTGATACTGGAATTGATAAAGCTCTTCATGTGTCCATCTGGTATCTGTGCTTCATCAGGTAGGTCTTTTCTGGAACTGACATAGCATTGGTGTTTCTGGCATTAAAAGGGACAGTTGTGTGTGGGTGTCTGCTGCTGGAATGGCAGGTGATACAGCTGGGCAGGATTGTCATGCCTGTTTGTGATTGGTGGGCTAAGTTCACGCACAGTTTCGGAAACTTAGGAATTTTGACCCGTTTTTTCCGCCTTTTTAGAGAGGAATTGTACCTGATTTGGTACTATATCGATAGAAAAAAACACGTATTTGTACTGCTTTTTTAGGTAGAGCCTAAGGGCAGCGTGAATGCGCTACTGGCTCTGCGAGGCATGGTGTATTGGATTATGCACTTGAAGCCCCGCCCCCTCTCTGCCCATATTTGTCATTGGCTTATGTCATTGCCCTAAGTAAATGCTGGCTTCTGATTCGTACATAGGCTTGTTAGTCCCTCCTTAGTACCGCCTTGTCTTCACTTGTAACCTCCCACGAGGACTGGCCCTTTTCCTTCGGTTGTTACACGGTCTGCTTTATAAATTAGTTAGCACCGTTTTCTTTAATGCTCTTCCCCTATTCCACCCACTGCATCGGAGCACCCGCCCGCTTTGTTTTAAATAGTAATATATTCTTATTCAAATTAAAGGGCGGTCCGCTTTATAGCTGCTGCACCGATTTAATTATTTAATATATGGCGCAGTCCGCGTTCACTTTAGCGGCCACGTCTATTTAATTACCAGCACGGCCTGCTTTCATTTTTGGCCGCTACAGAGCTTTTGAAAGTACTTTTAAAAACAACTTTGGGTGAATGCACCATACGCGCTTTCGCTATCCTGGTGACTACGCCCCTTTCTTTAGACGCTGTTCACGTTAACCTGAATATGCGAGCAGCGTCTAAAAAGGGGGCGTGGCCACGATTATAGTGGACGCGCATTTGCGAGAGTTTGAGCTCCTGGCATTAAAAACCACAATGCCTTTTTATTTATGTATTCCTTTTAAAAACAAATCAACGTTAAAGAGCGGTGAGGGTCACAGAACTCGTGTGCACAGGTGAGTATTCTAGGTGTATCATTTATTGGCTAGATATTCAAAGAAACCGCTCTCTTCGATGACCCACATCCCAGAAGTCATCTAACAAAATATTAAATCCACACAGAAGGAGCGTACAGTTATTATGAATTCATCCACAATTGGTTATTGAAGTCCATAAATAATCCAAATTTCAATGCAAGCTTCCTTGTCCACTTGTCTTTATTGACACTTGTCCAAACTCTTTAAAACACAGATCAATCAGTATTTCAATACAGCCAGCCTACGTGTTTCGTCACCCATGGGACATCATCAGGGCTGAATCATTTTCATGTTACTGTCCATTCTTATTCTTTTTCCGATATTTCTATTTTATGATACAAATTCTTTTTATAATGTTGAACGAGTTCCTGTCATTTGGTCTTCCAGCCTACCGAATCGATTTTCAAAATTTCTATTTTGTGATGCTAATTCTTCTTATTATGTCCAAGCATCTCCTTGAAGTTCTCTGCTCTGCAGCCAGGCCCGATAAATCCCGCAGCGGATTATTCTCTTCTGTCCACAACGTGGAAGGCAATGCTTTGTTGCCAAAGATTTTGCTTCGCCTTGTATATTAAAAACCAGTTCTTGAAAAGAACAGGGATGTTTGCACTGACAGAGTAGCTAAAACCACTACAGGGTTTGCAGTTAAATAAACTTTTTATTGCAAAACATGTGATTTGCCACATAGCACCCCAGTGATAGTTTTGTGCTTTTCTGCAGGGTGTCTATCATTTTATTCCTGCTCTGCATGCTACGAGCTCTAAAAGGCAATCTGATATCCCCTACTGTTCACAAACTTTCTCAGTAGTTCCTATCGCTTAATGCCCTACCTCTGTCTTACTTGGGTCTCCTTTGGTGATACCTGTACAAACACTGCCCTCTCAGAACAAATTGCATACCTGAAATAGCCCAAACCTAGTGGCTATAATCTGTTATACTTTACTCTGCAAACGACCCTCCAAGATGGATAGGGAAGAGTACCTCTTAGGTTACGGCCATCACTCGTGGCTCAAAGGACTTTGCGTTCGCCTGTCACAGAACTCTCAAAATTAGGTTCCTGAATGTGTAACGGAAATAAGGCACCCCACCAGTTGAATCCTGACATTCACAAAGGCAAGAATATATAACTTTGTTTTTGCCACAATTTGAAAGATATAAGCCCGCAGACCAGGTCCCCATAATAAAATTCCATATATAAGAATCCCATGTCATTATGTACAATCTGCTTAATCACTGCATCGCCCCCCCCCCCCCGCAAAAGACCCTACTACCTGTCCTGACGAACACCCCACCTTATGGATAGGAGGATCCGGAGGGAAGATGTGGAGCTCCAGAAACAAAGCGTTAGGAAATTTGCCATGCTGAAAACTTGTGAAACCATAGAACCATACCTGACTGGCTCACTGACCTCACATGAAAATTTTTTGCTAACGAGGTTTAGGTTAAATCTGTTTCATCATCTGTTGATTAGACCAAAAACGGATATTTTTAATAAACTGGCAGCACCCTGCGGCTGCGACGGAAAGTCTCCGCAGGATATGCTGCATTTTATATTTTTATGTAAGTTTTATGAATTTCCACGCTAGTGCTATCTGGTAACTCTTTTAAAAAAACTTGATTTTACACAAATCAGACCGGAACTTATGTACTTACAACTGCTGCACAGTGACAGTATCCTCCAAATGAAGGAATTTTTAAAATTAACTGTTAAATTGAGAAATTGTCTGGACCAGTAATAATTCACTGTGTATTCTGCACTATTTTTGTCCTCAATTTTAGTAATTATTCTATTTTGTGGAAGAAAGTAGATTTATTCTGGCACTTTATTTGTTATGTGTTTATTATATGTGTGACATGTATTTTATAATGTATTTGTACTTTTATGGTTTGTAAAAGAACCGAAATAAAGTTTATTGATTGATTGAAAACCCCACGATTAAGGTTTGAAACCAATCACCTCCCCTGTTGGGACACGTATATTCCCACAAGATTCTACCAATCTTTGCCTTTATGCTGTGTTTCATGTGATCCTAAGGTTGTATGTAGAGTACTTTGTACACAAAAAGAGCACCAATTATTTTAAAGGCTCACCCACTGACTGTTTAAATTGTCTTTTGTCACTTTTGTTAACTGTCGATTTTAGGTATTCCATTTACTCTGTATATTTAAAAAACTGATTTTGGTAGCCAGGAGAAAAGATACTACACGGGCTCACTACTCTTATCACGGGAATGTACACAGAACAATTGTAATAAATTGTCGGTGCTCCAACGGCAGAAAAGATTGGTTAGCAATTCAATCTCATCTTTCCCCTCAACCGAAGGTATACTAATTACATTAAAGACTACCGTTAGCACACTTAAAGTAAACTTTATAGTCCGTAATATATTGAAAAAGTCCAAAAGGCTCTTAGTCCAAGATCATGGTGTTTATTCAAATTTTCCAATTCTCAAAAAGAAGCCTGGTATCGGTCTCTAGACACAGTTAGATGTCAGGTTTTCACAGCATAAACATACAACATAAACAGCCAACACTGTTTAACATATCACGCCTGAATTATAGGAAAGCAGGTCATACACCAAGTACAGATAAAAAGACCCATAACCGAGTTATAACCGAAAACGTGAAAAAGATAAAAACATGTCACCGAGGTTGTGAGTATTAGAGAGCAGAAGATACATTAACCAAATAATCCAAGTTCACCTGATAAGAATTCTTATTATAATTTAATAAGTATGATGACCAAGCCGCATAAATTCTTTAAGGTCAGAATCCTGTGGGTACACAAAAAGCTCAAAGTAAAAGGCATCCCAAATCTCAGCTAACATCTCTAGATCTGGTCTATCTGAATCAAGTATTCACCCTGTGGCTTGCTAAATCCTTCTTTGCAAGTCCACGTCCTTTTTCATGTACCAAGCGTACTATTCTTCTGTCAAAATTACTGTCCTTTGATTCTAATAGTACAACAAAGCAACAAAATATATTGAAATTATATATAGTAGTAAGTACACCCCAAATGTAGTGCTAAAAGTAACCTTCCCACAGAACTTACGTGATAATCTCACCTAGAGTAATATAATTCATAAGCTGAGAACAGTATTTCATCAGCTCATTTCCTGACGAAAATAGAGTGAAAGGGCGTAATTTCCTCATATGCAAAGTCACAAGTTCCTGATCTAGGGGTATGAAAAATATGAGCGTATCTAAAGTAGAATGTATCATGTTAATTTGCTCAATCGTGTCTGAGGTATACTCTCCGTATCATAATAATTACCCATCATACACAAGTAGAAAACTTCATTATGCAGTCTAAAAACCCCCGGTATCATCAGAAAAATCACCTAAATACAGTCAGTAACATCCAGTACCATCGCTAATCAAAGTATAATTACTCCCCATAATATCGTAACTCCGGTAGAAGTTAGGTCGAAGTATACTCCTGATATTTCTATCGCAAAAAGGGCAGAATCTCCTCTCATCATAATACCTGTCTGAGTTACCGCGTCCCGGTACTCCTGCTACTTCGGTGACGTGCACCTTAAGCGCCATCTTAGCGGTGCTTTTTATATAATCACTAAATCAGCGCCATCTTGGAGTGGTATATAATATTCATACGTGAAGAATAACCGTATTCGGGGCTCAATATTCATAGCCAACTCATCATCATATATGTAGAACACAATAATATCTACATGCCCTTTTTGCGATAGAAATATTAGGACTATTCTTAGACCTCACTTCTACTGGAGTTATGATATTATGGGAAGTAATTATACTTTGATTATCGATGGTACTGGGTGTTACTGTTTTGTTGTTAGGGCTGTGCAATTCCTTAAACATTCACGACTGCCAAACTTTTCTATCTTCTTATTCCCAGCTAGCCTTATACCTTTTTTATTCAGTTCCTGCTCTACTTTCAGCTCCAGGCCTTGCACTAAAGGGGAAAAGAAAAGGATCTCTGTCATCTCCTTCTACTGCCATTCATTTACAAACCCTACTTATTTATAATCCTTTGACATGATTAATTTAAAGGTCACCACAGTTTTCAAAGACTTGCAAAACTTTTCCCATGTTTAGGGGTTTTATCTTTTTCCTCCTTTCCCTAACTCTACTATTCGCTACATAGAGGTATACATCTTCTCCTTCCACAAAATCATCTTTTGCTTGTTTCCTTATGAATTAATCTAAATTTACACCTTTTGGATTTATCCATGGTGCATTGTTTACCTTCTCTACCATATTTGGGTATTTTCTATAATCCTTCTTACTTTTAAAGTGTACCACAGGGACTTAGTCTACTCGCTATTTTCCCTTTCCCTTCTACCCACTTATTGGCTCGATGTGTCATCTTTTTTGGGGACCCCAGCCACCACACCCACCCCCCTCATGTGGAAATTTTGCTGCGCTGCACTTGGGAGAACTTCTATTCCATTTTCTTCATCTGTGCAATGATTGCTCTTTCTTTATTTAACCATTTTCGCATATCTTTTCTTTATTCAGGTACTATTTCTCTCTATTTTTGCTCTCTTCCCTTGGAAATATACAGCTTTCCTTGCGGGGGTGTGGAGGGGGATGGCTTCCCTCCTTGCATCTTTTTTTGACCAGCTGGTCTACTACTTCTTATTGTATATATTTTTTTATAATAAAACCACTCACCATGCCTTATTAACAAAGGTTTATAAAAAATATAAACTGCTCTTTCTTTCTTGGTCCCTGCTTCCTCCATGCATGCATCACCACTTCTTACCTTTTGCTTTTACACTGAGTGTTAACTCAACCGACCTTACTAGTAGTGATAGCATACATTTATTTATTCCCTTAATTCGCATGCAGTGATATTTAACAGTCTGGTTTGTCATTTTATTTCATCATTGTTAAAAACAATGATTTTATATACTCCATAGAGTTTTCTGTTAACAAGAACCATGTCTAGCATAGAAGATGACATTGTTTCTGTAGCATTGAAAGAGGAGGAAAGACCTTGCAACCTATTGTACTTTCTCGTCCTATTTTTTTCGTTCCCAATGTGGCGGTCCCACAAAGAGTGTCTTCACTTCCAGACTAAGATTTGAGTCTGCCTTTGGGAACTGAGGTGATCTCGAGAGCCGTGGTTCTGGGGAATGCATCTCAAAATTGGATCGTCTAAATACGTAGGTAACTGTACACATAAGTCTCCAGAGTGATCCATCTCTGAATTTGGAGTTGGTTCAAACTAGTGCCCCTTTATAGCTGCGCAATTTCCCCATCACTTATTTCCAGATAAAGCTGTTGTATTATTAGTTCACCCTCTCATCCTTTTTTGTTCATTGAGGAGTCTTGGGGAAACAACTGGCGGGGACCCAGCATCGCCCATAGAAGGTCCTTCTGTCATTTTGGTCACGCTTTTATCCACCCCCAACAGTTGGGCCTCACACTTTTCCTTTATGACTTACGAGCTCATTGATTTTTTTTTTTTTCTAGCACCAGCCATCTCATTGGTCTCAGTGAACTCTATGAACTCGCTTACATTTCACTATCTACTCTTCTGGATCTGAACAGCTGGGAAAGAAGGGTACATTATATTAATTTTGCGTTATTTTTATGTAGAACACAAATCCTATATAAATTGACTTCTTAGGTACACACACACACCACTTTTCCACACTCGGCTGGTTCACTAATATATATATAATATATCCCTACCAATCTCTCCTGCTGCTCAAGATAGCCTGCTCCTTAATATTCCGATTTTCCTCCAGCAAACACTGGGGAAAAAAAATATATTATCCAGACCAGTGCTGGCATCAGGTTCGCCACACCACTTTTACCAGTGCACCTACTTCAAGTCTATTCTCGGGTAGGGCGGCTGGAGGATAGGGGCCCGTTTGTAGCCACATATCCCACACAAGGAGGATTACAACCACTAATTCGGAACGCCAGCTGACTAGTTGAGCGACGGTCCTTATGAGTCCTCCAAAAGCACCCCAAGGCGCTTCAAAAGTGCTCCAAAAGGACTGGATGGTTGAGGGCGAGGCGGCAGGCAAGCAAGTAAAAGGAAAAACAAGTATTGGCATAGCCAATAGGTCTCGCCTTTGGGACCTTCTAAGTCTTTAGCCATGCAATAGTTGATGTTGTTGCACCAAGGATATTGTGCTGAATAACTAAACACTTACAAGGTCCCAAAGGCAAAACCTATTGGCTCGCTGTCTGTATACGCTACCCCATCTACACAGCAAAATATCAGCAATCTTGGACATTGGCTATTTATAAAAGGGAAAATATATAAGAGGCTGCAGATTATAACACTTAAATTGTTTCATCCCAAACAATCACAGTTCTTTGGGACTGTACGAAATTTGCGTAATTTCCTTTTGCGTAAGTACGTGAAATTTCAGAAAAAATATGCGATATTACCAAAAAAAAACCGGAACTTCACATTATATGTTTATGAGAAATGCATCCATGCATCTATTTTGGGCGTAAGGAAGCTTTTTGCTCAAAAAATAGAGCAACAAGAAGCATAATTCTGCAATGCCAGGAGTCAGGCAGCTCAGAATGCAGGACCAACAGAAGGTTGTGGTGCGACCTCATTTCTCTGGGATGCGCCAGTGATTTCATGTAAATTGAGCCCTACCTGTGAAGGAGCCGCCGCTGGGCGGTGGGGGGGGGAAGGAAGAAAGCCAGACAGATATGATGGCTCTGAAATGTTTGCCACCCGCCAGAGAGGGAGGGTATATGCTCTGCAAGAAAAGGGCACAAGCAGATCGGGGAGAAAAAACATACACAATGCGTGTGGAACAGGCACAGGGTGGGAGAATAGATGGGGATTGAAGAGGGGCGGGAGGAGAGTGAAGGCAGCTTCACGGATATGGTGATTGATGGGAAACAAAGGTTTTTAAAAACACGTTGCAAACACAACGCTCACATTACAATGTAACAAAAAACCAAGCAAGCCTTTCAAAACAAATAATGTTTCGTTTTTTACATAACGCTTTTGAAAGTATCACCGACAACATATAAACAAACTCATTAAAAGCTTTATGAACAATACAACATAAGAAGACAACGGAACATGCCGGGCCAGAATAAATCACACATAATGGATGTAGCACCTCATGAGCGCCAATAAAGCTGTGCAAACTCAAGCAATTATGAAAGGATTTATGCCTTTAATGGGGCGATGAGGCAGGGCAGACTCGACCAGAAATAATCCTTAAAAAAACATAAATTAAAGAAAGCACATAAATATGTTTGAAGCAAACCTTTTTTTTTTTTATAATTACTGTCAACACAAAACAATTTAAGTACATTTTTATTTTTTATTTTTTTAAAGCACATAAATAATTTAAACACAGTTAACATGGGAAAGCCTAGCTAAACAAATAAAGCATATTAAAAAAAACAAGATCTCTTAAAGGTGCTTTGGATTTGAAGAGCTAGAAGTAAAAAAAAAGACGGCAAAAGTGAAAGCAGGGGTGCGCGCGCCGGCAAACACGTGAGTGGTGGGCGCGCAGCACTGCCAAAAGTGAAAGTAATCCTGCTCCAGATGGCGCCTCGGGCGCTGAAAGCTGGCAGCTGCGCATGTTCACGCTCGCGTAAACGCAAGCACTTTGAAAACCCACTTACTAAATGTCTCGCCTGAGGCAGCGCATGCGCTGGCTCACGCGAGACCTAAAAATACTACAAAGCTTTCCATTCGGTGCAGGAGCAAAGCAGTGCATGGCAGCTTCAGCGGGAGCAGAACAGTGAACCACAGTTTCATCGGCAGTAAAGCATATATCTTGCCATTCGAAACAGGAACTGGACTTGACTTTTCGCCCAGTAGAGACTAACAAAACCGGCAGATGAAGGAGCAAGACATTCGTTTTGGAAAGGATATGGGGTGGATTAAAAAAAATGCTGCTGCAAATACTTTATTGAAGGATGGATAGCTGTAGGAGAGTAGGATCTGCACTTATGTTTCCCCCACTTTTTTTCTGATGTACACACTGGTTTCTGGCTATAGTCCGGCTGGGTCCCTGCTAATCGGGGCCCCAGTCTCTCTATTCTCTCTAAACAACTTTGAGTGCATACTAGATGCACTAGTGATTGGATACTGTGGTACCTTATGAGCCCCTAGTATATGATACCCTAGGTACCAAGGGCATAGGCACTTCACAGGCCTACCAGGGGCTGAAGCATGTATTATGCCACCCCTGGGAAGCAGACTAAATCTGACACCCCAGGCCTGCTACTGCAGCCTGGGTGAGGTAGTGTTAGCACTCCTCACAGAGGTATAGGTTCCTATATCTCACCATACACACACATATAAACCTATCAGTCACCCCTAAGGCAGGTCCTATCAATCCTGAGGGCAGGGTGCTTGGTTTACAATGTGAGGGGGTGCCTCTGCCTGAGCAGGGCCCCTCTACAGCTGGCAGGGTCTATTCATTGTGGCTGTTTGTGGATGCGGTTAAACCATATACTCTTAAGTGCATTATAACCTCCCGGTTAATGCTAACTTTGGAATGACTGCATCAAAACATGGTGTGTTTGGTGTCAAACAACTTGGAATAATACCCCCACATCAGTCCATGATGTGGGAGCAGGATCCCACCCTTCTAGAGGGGACGACATGTACCCACTGTAGTAAAATGACAGAAATCTGAAAGAGCCCTGACATCACAAAATGGATGCCACCAGCACAGACACTGGGCTGCCCTCCTGCTGCTGACTGAAACTCGCAGTGGAGGAGGCCCAACAATAGGCATCCTGTCACAGGAAGGTGTCACCACCTTCCAGATAGGATTTAGTGTATTGGAGCTGGGTGGGTGCACTCTTAGAGTACTTTGAAGTCCTGCACTGGGGAAGCAGTAGGCTCCTCTGTGCATATGCCAGCTCAAACCGGTTCAGGGGCTACCTGCCCCTGCTCTGGCGTGAAACTGGACAAAGGGAAGTGGGTGTAACCACCCCCTACCCTGAGCCTCCCAAAGGAGTGGTCATAGAGCTAGTCCCTCCCTTATCTTCAGTATAAGATAGGAAACCTTGCCAATGCAAAACAGATAACCCTTGACGACGCTCTACAAAGCAGAATCCTGGCCCTTCGACGTTCCACTACCTTTGGAAGATGGAAGAATCTCCCTTGGAGTCAAGGAGTGACCCCCCTGCTTGGCAGGCACCAAAAACTTGAATCAACGGTCGCAAACTTTCCCACTCCTGCCGGAGTCCGAAGTCCCTGCAGCCCCGGAAGTGGATTTTCTGACTTCTCGACGGCCATTGTGAGTCCCCAGCAGAGCTGAGGCGAGTGGACCCCACGAGTGACGAGAAACAGCAATACCCGGGTTCCCGTGCACGATTGTCGAGTGCAACCCCTTAATGACGTTCTATGAACTTGTGCTTTGGACCACTTGTGGCCCAAGCCTCCAGCAGGTTTTGCAGCGAAAAGGCCTACCCCGTCCCGAGTGACCGTGGGCTCCTGTGAAGCATTTCCTCAAGAGGTGTCTTCGCGATCCCTTGCCCGTTGGCTTGAGGGTCCCCCGAAGACTTTCTTATCAACTCAAAGGGCTCCCCTGGTTGCTCCAGGCCTGCCCTCGCTGGGTGAGTCCCTCAGACATTGCTGGTCTGCACCATCGACTTTCTTCACTCTACACAAGACTTGCTGTTGCCAAGGCTTGTTGGCTACAATCCGGTTGCCGACACCGCCATCAGCTGAAGATGTCGTGGAACACTCCGAATCCCGCTGCTGGTCATCGTCGATCTCTCCTGGACCTCGTGAGCGAAGAGTCAAAAC
Organism: Triturus cristatus; assembly: GCF_964204655.1. Taxonomy (NCBI): domain Eukaryota; kingdom Metazoa; phylum Chordata; class Amphibia; order Caudata; family Salamandridae; genus Triturus; species Triturus cristatus. The sequence continues at coordinate 504,626,054 of NC_140585.1, forward strand.
ACCCTTGATCACCTGAAATCACCGACATCCGTGGGTATCCATCTTCCTGGCCCCGGGTCACTGGCAAGTGACTGAACACTGTCCCTTCAATTTTCAGGTCTTCAGCATCTCGAATCCACCCTTGGATTCCACTGGACACTTCTTCAGTCGCCGCAAGCAGCAAGTCTTCTTTGGTCTCCATAGAAAACAGCGACCCGACCTGACCCCAAAAGACACCTATGCACCCGGCTTCCCTGGGTGAGGTAACTCGTGCACTCCGGTGCCCTAGTGTGTGTTGGCCCTCTAATTACTTACCTTGTAATTGGCTTGCTTGTAGACTTCCTCGAAGTACCCTAAAACTTTAAAAATCAAACCGCGACTTGCTCCATTGTAATAAATAGGGAACCCACGGCTGTGTTCACACACTGCATGCGTCTCCCGTGGGTCTGTTACTTACCTGCTTTCACTGCAGTAGTGAAGCCCCAGCGATTCTACAGGCCCTAGGCCTTGTCATTTTCCAAGTCGACTTTCCTAACCCATTTTTTTAGTATATGGTCTGGTACGCCCCTAGGGCCCCAGCCATATTTGTGCTTAACTTATTGTGAAACGTTGATATTTGAATGTGTTCCTGGCTTCTAATCTCATAAAGAGATTAGTAGAGTGTGTCTAGGAATAAATACATATATATTTGATATATATACCTGTGTGGTGTCCTTTCATTTGGTAATTCAAGAGATTTATAAGGTAAAACAAGCTGCTTTACATTCCTCAGAGACTTAGCCTGAAGGCTGCTCTCCACAGCTACCACTAGGATAGCTTTCTTTAAAAGGTTGTCTTAAACCTATCTACCATAAGAGTCGATTTGGACTGGTGCAAGGTGGCCACTATAACTAGTGACCAGCATATGTCAGGCCAACTTCTCACAAAAGCAGACCAAGTTCAATTTTAAAAGCTTCTCTTAATTATTTTAAGAGCAGCTGTGTGTCTATCTGCACGGAAAAGATTAACTCTTCTTGCAGGAACTGTGATGGCTAATAAGAGGTTTTCTCTTTCTATAGATGCATGTCCCAGAGTAACTAACTTCACTTTTGTAGTAGGCCTCAAATCAGCAAGCCTCACCAAGGCATGTGCAGATCTGCAAAACATTTAATCAAGATAAAGCAACCAGCTAGAAAGAAGTAAGGGAGCGAGCAGTGAGAGGAGGCTGCCTTGATTTGTAGACAAAGTGGGAGAGGCATGGTGGCATAATATGTGGCAAAGGCACATGTTGGGCATAAAGTACAGAATGGAAATAAATGTCATTTGAAATGTCTGAGCACCTTTTCGGGGAGCAGGAAAAATGAGAAGACTGTTTTTGGGAGGGCGAGTTGGGCCATTAACCAAGGAACCCATTTAATGTGTTAAAACTGCGCCCTTAATTTAACCATCACTGACAATTCTTCTGAGACTGACATATCTAGTTTTAAAAGCCAACTAGCAAAAGGGATGTGAGACAGGCCATTGAGGGTATTTTATATTGTGGTCTTAGAAAACTTCACATTTATCTGTACAGCTATAAAATAAAGGTGTACTATGTTTTTTTTCTTTTCCTTGACCATTTTTCTTGCTTATCCTTTTCAACTGTAGGTCTTCACAGATGGGATTACCAATAAACTTATTGGGTGCTACGTTGGAGAAACTATGGATGATGTTGTTTTGGTTAGAATTTATGGAAATAAGACTGAACTTTTAATAGATCGAGACCAGGAATTAAAGAGTTTTCGAGTACTTCAGGCTCATGGCTGTGCACCCCAGCTATATTGCACCTTTAATAATGGACTATGCTATAAATTCATGCAAGGGGAAGCTTTGAATCCAGAGCATGTCTGCAATCCAACAATTTTCAGGTATGTATGTTAAAAGTTCTTCTATAGCTCCAACTGGCTATGGGAATTCATGCTCTTGTAAGAGGCTATCTGGAAAGGAGAGGCAGACATTTTGATGAATTTTGTAACAATTGTAATATAGTATATACAGTTAATTGTGTATTGCAAAATGCTTTACACACTGAAGGGACTGAGGAGATGGAGGAACAGAAGCATTTATTCATATCTTATGTTCCACAAATGTTTACATTCATTACACTGTAGCGCAAAGGAATCTTCTTTTTTTTTTTTTTGTTTGCCTTCTACACCCCTCTTTAAATTGATAAACCTTAATTCTGTACAACATAGATCATTTGGTGATACTCGGGATGTTGCTCTCGGGTAGCACAATTATGTGTTGGAAGAAGTATGGGACTTAATTGGATTGGGCTCATATTGTATGCCCCTAATGTGTTGCTTAGTAATTTTCACATATTTCCAAATGAACATGTTTCAGTATTTGCCTTAAACACTGCACAAATGTTTGGCCCGAAGGTGTGATACTCTCCGCTGCTGACAGTTTTTGCTATTTGTTGGCAGATCTATTGCAAATCTGTTGTTTCCAATACATTACATACGCTTCAGGTAGGCTTTGTGACAGTCCATGTAGGAGGCTGACTCTGTATGTACTATAGCAAATTAAGGTCTAGTGTGCACTGAGTCCAGTGGCACCCCAAAGGTAGGTAGAGGTAAAAATAGATAATACCTTACTCTCGATTTGTGGTTGTGTGGGCGAGCAGTAAGGCTTTATCAGAGGATTTAGCATTTATTGTACACACTCCTGCATGAAATGATGTCACACACTCAAAGACTGAACTCGGACCAATTTGTTTGTACACAAATATTATTTAGTTATTGCATTTCTAGAACCAGGCCTGGTGCAGGTAAGTGAAACAATACTTTGCAAGATTTATTCAATGAGTTGCAGTTGAATGTAGGTTCGAATGCAGGTTCAAATGCAGGTAGTTGATTTACAGGTAAGTCAACTGTCAAGATTATTTTTCAGTTACTTTGTTGATTATTGTACACTTTACTTCTTGAATTACTTTTTAAGTTACTTTTGCTAACCAGTGGGATATGCCTAGATACAACACTGGGACATTTCCTAGACAAAAGGTACGTAATTCAGTATTTGTACATTTGCAGTTTTTCAAGGTTTCATACAAACCAACTCTACACTTAAAAGAATTTTCAAAGAAATGCAGTCCATGCAATCCTAAGGGAGGAAATGAAGTTATCGGTTTATAGGTAAGTAATTGTTTGTGGGAGTTGAGTTTCTGGAGTTAGAACCAAGGGTTCCCTCAGGGTCGAGGATGCGCTCTCAAAGCGGCTTCAGCGGCACTAGGGCAACCGGGTGCAGAGTGCTGAGGCCCAATGTTATCCAATAGGGTATAATGGGCCTCCGGTTGGTGGCTGCTCAGAAGCAGGCCACGAGGTTGTAGCAGCAAAGCTCCTGGTGTTAGACTCAGGGCAAAGGGGGATCCGTTTTAGCACACAAAGTGCACCCACAACGGCACAGGGGGTGCAGGGTGCTGGTTTGGAGTCTGTTGCCCTGTTGATTTCAGTGGGGATTCTCTGGTTGCAACAAACCTTGCAGGCTCGGGGACGGAGATCTTCTGGAGGCGACCACCGGTTGGAGAGGTAAGTTGGGATGCTGGGACACCGTTGATTGGGACACCCTAGGCCGTGGGATGTCTGGTGCAGGGGTGTCTTTAGGCGTCTGGTGAATCCTCCAGAAAGGGGCTACAGGCATTGGTTGGAGACTTGAGGCAGGTCAGGGATCACCGAATCCCGGTCAGGATCACCGGGGCGACCTCCTCATGTTGTTGGGCCACTCAAACTCTGTCCATGGGCTTCTGGTGCAGAGTCGTGCAGACTCGCGGATTTGGCCAGAGACTCTGGGTGAGCAAATCCGGTGTTCACGGGAGACAAAGTCTTGGGTCTTGGGCTCTTGGGGGTTGCTGGCTGCAGGACACGCCAGGATTTCGCTGGAGCAGGTCGAGGTCAGGACAGGCTGGTAGGGCTGGGGCCAAAGAAGTTGGTGTTCTCTTCCTTCTTCAGCATGGCTCTTCAGTCCTTCTTCTTGTCTGAGGAGGCAAGGTTCGGGATTGCCCCTAAATACTAGATTTAGAGTGTTACAGGTCAGGACCAACGGGTCCCTTTCTTGGGGTGGGTACACCCCCCTATTCTGCCACCATCCAGTGGGGGGGGGGGCATAATCCTAATTTAGGTTGGCTTGGTCCCCCCCCCATCTGCAAGAAACATGTCTGGTGGTAGTGGCTGGCGAACAGCCATTCAGTCAGGACACTATAGTTAGTTAGTTTTTCAGGGGACAGCTCTTAAGATGCCTTCTGAGTGCATTTTTCATTAAATCCTACACTGGCATCAGTGTGGGTTTAATGTGCTGAGAAGTTTCATACCAAACTTCCCAGTTTTTAGTAAAGCCATTGTGGTGCTGTGGAGTTCGTAATGAGAAACTCCCAACACCATATACTTTTTATGGCATTACTCCACTTACAATGTCTAAGAATTGACTTAGACACTATAGGGGTACAGGGCTCCTGCACCTGTACCCTCCACCTCTGGTATAGTGCACCCAGCTAGAGGGGTGGCCTACCTATGCCATGGCAGTGAATTGTAGGCATGGCACACATCCCTTTGTCGACTCTTTATTTTGTTCTGCACTAAAACATGCAACCTTTTGTAGGGGGGGGTGGCTGGGGGGGGAGAGAGAATATGAAAAATATATATATATATATATATATTACCTACTGGCGGTCGCCAGTAGGTAGTTATAGTTAGGACCACGTTTCCATAGGAAAACCTCAACATTCTATTTTGAATAACTTTGGCGCCGGTCGACGAATCCTCGCGAATTTCTCAAAATAGGTGGGGCGCTACGCTCCGCTCCTACCCTGAAAGTCTCGGGGGGATCCGTCAAGCGGGGGCTGAGATAAAAGGGGGGTCCCAAAACGCGTTTTTCCCATGCATTTTTCCATAGGACCTTTAGAACGAGCTACAGCCCGAACGGCTGAACAGAATTACTCAAAATTTGGCAGAGAGGTAGTCCCTAGGTCAAGGAAGTGCCTTTTGTAGGTTTGGTGTAAATCTGTTCAGTAGATTCTGAGAAAATAGCCTTTAAATCAATATATATATCTGAGCCCGCTTACGGTACGCTTACCGTACGCTTACGGTAAGCGTACGGTGGCGTGCGCGAGCGCGATTCTGATTGGCTCTTAGATCTTAGTAAACATTCGAATCGGCCGAAACCAGGAAGCGGCGGCCGCCATTTTCTGTGTTTCACTCTGAAAAAAAAAGAGTGAAAACAAGAAAAGGGGGCAATGAGGAGAGTTACAGACCCCCTTACATTTGTGAGGGGGTCAAAGAAGGACTGTAAAGTACAAAACAAACATTTATTGATTTTTAAAAAAAATCACGGGGTACGCGTACGGTAAGCTTACGGTAAGCGTACGGAAGAAACATGGCGTGCGCGAGCGCGATTCTGATTGGCTCTTAGATCTTAGTAAACATTCGAATCGGCCGAAACCAGGAAGCGGCGGCCGCCATTTTGTGTGTTTCACTCAGAAAAAAAACAGAGAAAACAAGGAAAGGGGGCAATGAGGAGAGTTACAGACCCCCTAACATTTGTAAGGGGGTCAAAGAAGGACAGAAAAGTACAAAAAAAACATTTATTGATTTTAAAAAAAATCACGGGGTACGCGTACCGTAAGCTTACGGTAAGCGTACGGTAAAAAAAATAAAAAAAAATAAATGAAAAGCAGATTTAAGAGTTTGCTCATCATATGTCCTCCATGTGCGCACGGTGCGCGAAGCGCATCGTGCGTTCATGGCCCATCTAGCGTAATGTGGGCACGCGGTGCGCGAAGCGCACCGCGTGCTCACTTTGTGCGCACGGTGCGCGAAGCGCATCGTGCGTTCATGGCCCATCTAGCGTAATGTGGGCACGCGGTGCGCGAAGCGCACCGCGTGCTCACTGTGCGCGCACGGTGCGCGAAGCGCACCGTGCGCGCATGGAACGAACTGCGTTAAGTGGGCGCGCACGCCACAAATGGCGTAAAGTAACTTAGCATTTAAAAAACCGTACAAATTCACTGAAAAAACCATAGGTTTCACACATGTTATAGTTAGCTGGAAATTTTACTGATAAAAAACCAATGAAATTCCCCCGTTATAGTTACTGTAGGCAACTATAACTCACGCGACCGTAATCCTCTGCTGATGACATGTGTGTCTTTATGAAAAAAAAATATTTGTAATATATGTATAGCTAAAATTTAATGGAAGAAGACCTGGGCAAATAAGTGTCTAAATACAGTATTAGCATCAGCAGAGGATTACGGTCGCGTGAGTTATAGTTGCCTACAGTAACTATAACGGGGGAATTTCATTGGTTTTTTATCAGTAAAATTTCCAGCTAACTATAACATGTGTGAAACCTATGGTTTTTTCAGTGAATATATATATAGATATATATCCCTCCTAAGGGTGGCACAATAAGTGCTGCAGCTCTTAAAGGCCTTTCCTGGTAACACTGCCCTTGGTACCTATTTCAAGGGACTGACATGTGACCAGAGAGGTGCCGATTGTTTTTTTTTTTTTTTGCATCAGGACGGTTTAGAGAAAGACCATAGGCCCTGGGTACCTGGTTGACCGAAACATCAACAATTTGGCAAAAAGGGGCACTTTCCTACAGCCCATTGGTCATAGATGTATGGCTTTGTTGCATCTCTGTTTTTTACTCTTGATTTGATTGAATTCCTCCCTATTCTTTTCTGTCCTGCCCAGGAGCATTGTGTTCTGAGTAGTTGACTTATATCCTTCCACTGCTATCATTGCTTATGTTCAGTGAACTGCGTTCTTTTTCTTGTAGCACTCCTTGGGGTGCATGTGTCTTTTTGCTCTCACCCCCGTGCTGCATCTCTCCTCACTTCCCTGCCCAATGTTCATCTATTGCTTTCCCTCCCTGCTCAGATTAAGCCTCCCTCCATTGCCCATTCCTCTACTCCAGCTTACAATCCTCACTCAGCCACACTTATTTTTAATCTCCCTTTGTTGCACCAGCCCTTGGAGCGTGTGACCAGTGAAAGAAAAGCCCTAATATTGCCTGCTGATTGAGAGCTCACCACAACCTCTGAAAACTCCCCCTTCACAGTCCCAGCTTTTTGGTCGATTAAATTGCAGACTTCAGAGCCCAGTTCCTGCTCTTGGAACTGCATTTGCTGTGAAAACCTGCTAACAGCACTTGCTGACCCTGCTGCTTGAGCTTTGGCTTCCTCAAACAATTTCTTTGCTGCTGTTCAAGAAGCTGAGGCATGATTCTGTGGCTTCAGTTTATACATCGATTAGTTGGCCGCAGGACAGTTACACATAAGTTCAGTGTTTATCATACATGAGCAAACTAATGTGTTGTTTCAATGCATTTGTGCTGAGTCGCACTTACTCTGGGTGTCTTCAGTCACTTTGGAAATTGGCTCATGTTATGGGTGTATTCACAGATTATAGCTACCACATGATGAATAAAATTGCTATTTATCTGTTTGCAGTATTCTGTCCGGCACTTGGCTGTTTTTATTTTTCAGTACGTACCAGCCCAATCAATCCCAGAAATGAGCATTAGAAAAACGAGTAGATATGCCTGTGGCAAGCGGGTACGATTGCTAATGTTTTAAAAAGATATTTATTGCAGGATGAGGCATGGACGGCTGAATTGCTGAGCATTAGCTCCAGCTGATGAAGTAGTGCACTGCCATCAGTTTGTCTTCTCACTGCCCGCAGGCAGTGGATCTCAGCTGCAGAAGGTGAGGAGACCACCTGAGACTGGTGTACAGCTCTGAAGAAGGACAGAACTGCAATGTGATCGGGCCTGATATTAGTTGTCTGGCGTGTGAGATTCAAGATGATGGCTCACTGTGGAGGATAGAGGTGGGCGGAGCTGCTCTGTGAGGATCGGCAGAGGAGGACGACGGATCACCTGCTGCAGTGTTGGGGGGACACATTATCTCCTACCCATTGCTATTCCTGCACCAGGTTCCTGTGTTTTGACACAGCACAGTATGTGTGCCTTCATGCCAAGAACCAGAATATAGGTAATGACGAAGACCGGGCACGGCTGCTTGGCAGTCGAAGTGACTGCCTTGGACATGAACAGGTCAGGGAGGGCTCATTTGTGGGTGTGCCCCCCCTCCTGCTCCCCCTAGCTTAGAGCTCCTTTTAGGCGTGCCAAGAGACAATACCCTGTGCTGGTTAGAGACTGCCTGGCACTGGGTTTCTACTTCTGCACGTCAATACTGTGTGCGATAAACCTACGAAACCAGCTCAAGCCAACAAAATTGATAAGTATGCCTACTGTAGCTGGGTGGCCATGGAATGGGGGTGGGGGGTGGAATCTCAGGAGCGTTCAAGAGGGAAAGAACAAAACCGATCCTTGAGGAAGCTACTGCTTGCCATTGATGACACCAGATCCATCCTAGAACACAAGATCGACACTGTGGTGGTAGACATTAATCTGCTCCCTACACACCTTGGTAAGCTCTCCGAAAGCGTCCATACTGTGAAGGTTACAATGACAGAACATCAAGTGTAAGTGCGCTATTTTAAAGTAAGAACCCACTGTCAACACACCAGGGCCGAAGACGTGGAGGTATGGTCCGGATAAGACCACGGACGCCTGGTGGGTGCAGAGTGCACAGATGTGGAGCGCTTTGTGGAAAATGTTGTGCTTTATACCATTAAACGAAGCGATCTCTCCCCCACATTGTTGATGAACGAACACACAGCATCTGGGACACGGCTGAAAACCAGGGGCCAGACCGAGGCCCTTGTGGCCTGTATCCTCCACTTTAGAGACTGACGTGATGTGATCCGGAGACAGGCCAGTCAACGGAGTCCCCTACAGTTTGAGAACCACACAATGATATTCCCAGACTACACTCGAGGTGCACGCCTGCTGCAGATTATTTTTGGTGAGGCGCACTACCTACAGAGAACATGACAGCACAGTTGTGGGCTGACTAACGTGGGGGTGAACTCCCCATTTTATCTTGGAATGTGAGTAAGCTAGAACACAAGTTGAAGAGAGGGATGGTATTCGGGGGGGCGAACTGCTGACTGCCCTCCAAATGCCCCGACCGGCCTCCCGGCGACACAGCCTCATCTACAAGCAGTCTGGATTTGCAAACAGGCGCAGAGAAGCCACCTGACGCCCTGGGTGGTTCAAGGCCTGCAATTGCCTGTGACTGTTCCCGATTGGGTCCGGGCGCCAGCAGTGTCCCCTTCAACCTCTGGGCCCCTACCTTTTGGCTGCTCCCGGCCCACCTACGGCAGCCGGACATCTGTGCATCATCTACAGGGACACATATCCTCACAACACAGGCACTGACTTGGGGCGCTCCTGGCCCCTGGAAGCAGGGCCTATCGTTTGACCCGAACGAGACTGATCCTGGGATTTGGGCCTTCCCGACAACTGGCTTCCCCCCCACCCGACACAGCGCATTGAGGGGATGCTGGGGCTGGCATGCGGGGCCTGCTTTACACACTAGTCCATGGTTACACTTTTCCTGGCACCTGGCACCCTCCTACTCGCACCCTCCTACTCACACTGCCGCCACCGACCACGCTGAGTGCAGCCCAGGTTACTGAGCTTCCCAGCACCTTGCTGGCTCACCTCTTTGAACCCAATCCGGAAACAGCACAGTCCTCAGCGGTGCTAGACCTCCCCACGGTTCGCCTACGCTGCGGATCCGTGGCATGGGCCGAAAAGCCCCCAAACAAAAGATCATACCTTTTGAGAAGCTCACAGACCGGACCACTGAAGAAGGCCCTGAAATGGTGGACAACAACGCGCAGGGTGCACAAGGACGAAATACCGGCACTATCCACGGCAATGCTTCAGGAGATGAGGGCTGACTTCAAGGTCTTGGATGGGCGGTTCGAAGCTCTAGACAGGATTCTGGCAGACATGGGGGCCAAAATCCAAGTCCACCACGGCACCTTGATGTTGCAGAGGCGCGAATCTCGGATATTGATGATAGCACCGCTCAGTCCTCGAAACGTCTGGAGCGCGTCCAGCGCATTCTAAAAGAGGTGGCTGTAAAGAATGAGGACGTAGAGGAGCGCAGTAGGCCCAATAACATTAGCATTTTGGGAGTCCCTGAATCCACAGCCACTGGCCGGCTGAATGTCTTTCTCGAGTCCCCTGTTGTCAGACCTGTTTGGGAGGGAGTCCTTCACCCCGGGGTTTGTGATAGAACGGGCGCACCGGTCCTTGGGTCCCCGGCCCAATCCAGGATCCCCTCCCAGACCCATCATTGCACATGTTATGAACTTCAGGGACCGTGACACTGCATTGCGCCTCGCTAGGGAACGTGGGGACAACATCTGGCAGGGTTCTAAACTATCTCTTTATCCGGACCTCACTGTGATGGTGCAGGATGCGTGCCGGAAGTACAATGGGGTGAAGGCTGCCCTCCGAAACCTAGGTTTAAAATATGGCATGTTATACCCAGCCAGGTTGAGGATTGATGTGGGCGGCCGAGCCTGCATATTTGACACCCCTATGGAGGCACAAGAATTCTGCCACACGTATAAGCAAAATAATAATAGGTCGGGCGGGGGGACCATCGCCGCACAGCGGCTCGGATGCAAGTGTCGAGCTCCTCTCAACTTCTGGTACTCAACTTCTGATAACTTGGCAGTGATGGTCATATGTAACTTTTGTAACTTTTGTGCAGTTAAATGGGGATAATGTACTTGATACTTCAGTTATGCTTCAGATAGCTGGTCGACAGACGTGGCGTTGCCACCCCTCAAGGTGTTTACCTAGGGTTTGTATTTGTTCTTTAGGATGTACCCTTCTCGGAGTTTTTCATTTAAATGTAAAGTGAATTGGTACTTCATGTTTTGCTTTTCATTCTGGCTTTGCCTCGCTCTGGGTGTAGTGAGGTTGGGTTGGGGGTGGGGAGGGTTGTTTTTTATTGGCTGAATGTTTCAAGCGGTTTCTCAGTTATGGTCTCTGTCACAGTTGTAAGAAAGTGGCCCTGTATATCCTGTTCCCAAATAGGTACAGTGTGCACAGAGTCCACAGAGGTTTGGCAGAGGTTAAAGTTAGATATAACCTTACTCTCTAAAGTGGTAGCTTGGTCGAGCAGTAAGGCAGTATCAGAGGGCAGTGTAAAGCATTTGTTGTACATACCCAGTCAATGGTTTCACACACTCAAGAACTGAACTCTAGGCCAATGGTTTTGTATAAAAATATATAGTTGTTTTATTTTAGAACCAACAATAGGTATCAAAATATACTCTCTCAGAATGAGATGCTTTAGATAAATACTTTCAATATGCAATAGACTTTTGAATGCAATCTACACAGTTGTTGCAATAGGCAACACAATTTCAAACACAATATGACATTGAGCTCAATGGGATTTTCTAGTTGAATGCAATTGATTACTTTTTGGATTACTTTTCTTACCACAGGACTGGATCCTAGATTCAGTCCTGGGACATCTCCTGTAAACAGTTGAAAGAAAGTGTTTTTGTTATACAGGCGATTTTTAACAAATATTTGTAAGTTTGTAAAATCGACACTTGGAAGAATTTCTGGTGAAAACCAGGCAATGTTATCCTATGGAAGGAAATTCAAGTTATAAGTAAGTATGGTTGTAATTACTTTTCAGAGTCAGTGCTGAGCACCAAGATCCAGCACTGGGATCTCTCCTGATAACAGGTGAGTAAATTGTAATTCGGCTGATTTTAGATGAATATTTTAAAGTTTCAAAACTCGACACTTAAAAGAATTTCCAAGTGAAACCAGTCAGTGTTACCCTATGGAAGAAAAGTGAGTTATCGGTTTTTGGGTAAGTACTCGACTGGCAGAGTTAAGGTTCTGGGCATAGACTCGGGGGTCTCCCAGGGTCGGGTAGGTACAGTTGTTACACCCTCAGCGGCACAGTGGCAGCAGGGTGCAGAGTGAATTAGGCCCTATGTTATCTTATGGGAGGCAGGGGGCCTTTGGTTGGTGGCTGCTGGTTAGCAGGCCATACGGCTGTGGGAGCTGGGCTCCTGGTCACTTGCCCAGGGCAAATGGGGAAGTAGATTAGAGTAGAGGTTGCACTGCCAGGGGCACTCGAGCGGCTGGGTACAGGGTGCTTTTGAGCCGTCGGGTGCTCAATGGATTTCAATGGAGAAGCTCAAGAACGAACAAAGGCTGCAAGCTCGGAGACAAAGGTTCTTCAGGTGCGACCACCACTTCTAGAGGTAAGTTGGGTAGTTGGAGAATAGGTAGGCACCCAGGAGTTGGGCATAGGGGGCCGCCAGGTGCATGGGGTGCCTATTGGTGTTGGGAAATCTTAACCTCTGCTGGTCGCGGTTGGAGGTGTCCCTGGTTCTTAGGCTGCAGGCGTCGTCCGGAGCGTCAAGGTGGGTCGTTGGTTGCCGGATTTGGGGTCACAGTCGCCGGGGGGACGTCCTCGTGGTCTTTGTTCACTCTGGCACAGGCCAGGTTTGGCGGGTGCAGAATATGCAGGGTTTGCGGTTCCTGGCTGATGACCGGGGTCAGTTACTTGCTTTGAGCAGTACCACTGCTCGTGGGAGTCCCAGGTAGTTAGTCACAAGGCAGTCAGGTCCTCCGGGGTTTTTGAGGTTGCTGACCACTGGAGATGCTGGGGTTTAGCAGGAGCAGGTTCGAGGGTCGACAGGCCGGTAGGGCTGGGGCCAAATCAGTTAGTGTCTTCCTCTTGTTAGCAGCTGCACGGCAGGTCTTCTTGTTCCTTGTTTTTCTTACTTGTTTCGGAATCTGGATCTGAGGAAGGAAGGTTCAGGGTTCCCCTTAAATACTAAATTTAGGGGCGTTACAGGTAGGTAAAGGGCAGGGACCAACGGGTCCCTTTCCTGCCACTCTCCTGTGGGAGGGGGGCAGTAGCCTAGTCCTGATTGGGCAGCGCTTCCCATCTTCAAAATGGCGAGAGCCCGGAGGTGTGCTTCACCTCTCCTCCCCCACCTGAGGGGTGGGGTTGGCAGAGGCTGGCACACCCCCTTTCCTTCCTTGGGGTTTCTGGCCAGTCTTCCCGCCAGAGTTGGGGGTCAGAACCGGTAGGGGCCAGTTGCTGAGTTCAGCAAGTGCTTGGAGAAGCTCACAAAGGCGACATGCCTTTGAAGCTTCCCCTGCCCATCCTGGGGGAGGAGACCTAGCACCTCGTTCAGGATGTGCATTGTTGCAGGCCCCGGAGAGTGGATGGCTAGAGAGCCCAGGGGTCCAGCAACATGTCTGCTGTGTGGCAGCCTAGGCAGCCCTTCAGACAAGACGTGGATTGTAGGTTAGATTCAGGGGGCACCTCTAAGATGCCCTCTGTCGTGCATTTTACATTAAATCTCACACTGGCATCAGTGCAGGCTTAATGTGCTGAGAAGTTTGATACCAAACTTCTCAGTCTTCAGTGTTGCCATCATGGTGCTGTGGAGTTCGTTTTGACGATCTCCCAGCACCATATACTCTTAAATGGCAGCACTGCACTTACAGTGCTCAGGAATGGACCTGGTTACTGTAGGGGCACAGGGCTCATGCACCTGTACTCACACCACTGGCATAGGGCACCCAGCTAGAGGTGTGGCTGATGTATGTCAGGGCAGTGTGTGTTGTGGGCATGGCACACAGGGATGTGTGCCATGTCGACTCTTTGTTTTGTTCTGCACCAAGACACTCAGCCTGCAAAGGCAGTGTGTGTGTGTGTGTGTGTCGGGGTACAGGGCCTCTAAGTGTGGCACAGTAAGTGCTGCTGCCCTTAAAGGCCTTCTCTGGTCACAAGGCCCTGGGTACCTAGGGTACCATTTACCAGGGGCTGACATGTGACCAAGATGCCAATTGGGTTTTGGCTGTTAGGCAGTTTTTAGGGAAGGAGCACAGGCCCTGGGCGCCTGATTGGCAGGAGCGCAGGGCACAGCAAGGAAAAGTGTATCAGTTATCAGGCAAAAAGTGGGGGGGGTTACTGCAACAGAAACCCACTTCCTTACAACAGTTCCTTATTATACACTGTTACTTGAATGCATTATGTCAACGTGGCCCAGTTATGACCCTGCCTACCTATCCCGTAGAACCGGACACTTGCACACCACTGACATTGCTAACATTGAGATCGAATCTGGTGCCCATCTCATATCTAAACTTTACAAAGCAATTGCCAACATGAGACCGGTAAAAGATGACAAGGTTCGTACTGAATGGGAAAACGACTTGGGCCGCACCATTACAGATGAACAATGGGAGAAGTGCTGTGAGGTCACGAAGGAAGTCTCTCATAATAGCAGGCACAAACTGCTCCACTTTGAATTCCTTCGCCAAACTTATTTTACAGGCTGGATCCGTCAAGACCACACAATTGTCAGAAATGCAACGCCCCACAGTCGGATTTTGCACACCTCGCATGAACCTGTCCCAAACTGCAGACTTATTGGGGCCATGGCGCGCTAGGTGGTATGACCTATATGACCCTTATTGCCACACCGGAAGTAGCGCTGCAAGGATACACAGTTAATTTCCCTAAAAAGGTCAGAAGATTCGCGTCCCTTGGTCTGCTGCTGGCCAAGAGAGAGGTGGCTTTACATGGGGTCGCAGGGCTGTAACCACTCAAGGGCTGGCTTCACAGCCTGGCATATTGTAATGTAAATGGTGAAATTTTACGCCAGCATGATGCCTAGCACATCTCGCCCTGAAGACATATGGAGCCCATATCGGGCATATGTGGATAAAATGCGACATGGACTGTTCCTGGAGGGTGTGGGTTAACAGATTATATTCATCGAATGTGTTGATGCATACCTCTTGAGCCCTCTTTTGAGTGTACTATGTAAATGATGGGCTTTGTATTTCAGAGACTAATAGGGTTAAACTGGGGAAAAGGCGTTGGTGGTAACTGGACGGAGAAGCGGGAGGGATAGCAAGGGCTGGTATTTGAATACTGTACAGATTCAACCATTTCGATATTCAAAGATGTAATGTGCATACAATACTTGTACATGCAAATGTACTTTTTACTATATGCAAATATGATTTGCAGTGACACCACTATTTTGTATTGCTGATAAATAGGAAAACTGAAAATAAAATTTTATAAAGAGGGATGGTATCGAAATTTCTATAGACATAATCCGACATCATTCTGTTGCAGGAGACCCACTTGGATTGCAGTAACTTTGGATCTCTGAGCACGGACAGGCATAATGTACTGGCACACTCTAGCTTCACTTCGCGGTCATCAGGATTTTGCCTCGTAAATTCCTTTCATTACAGGTCACTCCAACATGAACAAACCGGGTGAGCTGCTTTGCTGCATTTAGTGGGTTTTGGAGCAGGGAGTAAATGACTGTCATCCTGGTATTTTCCCACCAGGGCACAGTCACTTATCCTGGGAAAGTCAGGGAAGTGACGGATCCACCTGCCAGAAATGCTTGCACTAGTTGGGGGTGATGGAATGGTAGTGGTGGTGGAGAGGATATCTATCTTACAATGCTGGGGGGAGTGGGACAGTAAGCGACCGCAAGACACAAGCTTGCATGCCTTCACTGAGGCTATGGGTTTGGTAGATCTGTGGAGAGCGGAAAATTCCAGGCAGTACGTGTCTGGCGTGGTGGGTTCTATGTCACGGCTTTCACACCCAGAGCAAGGTAGACCATTTAGTCACACAAGCTTCCCTAGGGTGGGTCATCTCTAACCACTCCCCACTAGTCACTCACTTAGTGGTTCAGGTCTAGCTGATCCGCTTGGTTCAAGGGAATTAACTGATTGGCACACTAAAGTTCCTGGATGAAATAACGGAACACTATTTTAAGGGTAACACAACACTGGTCAACTCAAAAGTTAGTCTCTGGAAAGCCTAAATAGCGGTGGTTCTAGGGCACGAAATCGTATCCAATCTGTGACAGCACTGGAGGACAACTTCTGCCGGTGGAGTGGAGAGCTAGGGGAAGGGGTGACCAGAGAATGTGCAGTACCCAAGCCCACTTTGTGGCAATCTTCCCGGAGTATACCGCTGTTATTTATTTCTGATTTTGTATAGCGCCTGGTTACACTGTCAGTGTGTCCCCGCGCTGTCAGAAGAGCTAGTTGCTCCGTCAGTCAGACAAGACGGGGCTATTCTTTAGGAAAGAGGAATGTTTTAAGTTTCCTGCGGAAGATGAGCTCCGATGTTTCCACTCTTAAGCTCAGGGGAAGAGAGTTCCATTTATGTGCCGCCAAAGTACGAAAGGATCTACCCCCCATTCTGGCTCTCTTGTGTCTGGGGACAGCGAGGAGGCCTGCTCCTAATGAGCGGAGTTGTCGGGTAGGCGTATAGGGGCAGAGACTGTTCCGAAGGAAGGCCGGGCCCTTGCCATGTACGATCCTGTGACCAATGCATAGGACCTTGAAGTCGATCCTTTCATTGATCGGAAGCCAATGTAGTATTTGTAGAGATTTTTTAGAGGCGGCTCTTCTAGACAGCCGGAGGACCAGGCGAGCGGCAGCATTCTGGATTGTCTGCAGTCGACGCCGACTAGTGGCGTTGGCGCCTAGATACAAAGCATTGCCGTAGTCCAGTCTCGACGTGACAAGAGCGTGGACCAGGGTCTTCCTTGAGGATTCTGGGAGCAGGTCCAGGGTCTTACGGAGTTTCCGTAGAATCGAAAAGCACGTACCAGCGACCCGTCTGGTGTGGTAGTCGTAATTAAGCTTTGAGTCCACCCATACTCCAAGGTTCTTGACCTGATCACTGGGGGTAGGGAGAGGCCCCAGGGTCTGTGGCCACCAGGCAGAAGACCAGACTGAGGGGGGTTTTCCTACAATCAGCACCTCAGTCTTGTCTCCGTTCAGACGGAGGCAGTTCTTCGCCATCCATCCAGCCAGCTCTTGGAGGCATGATGAGAAGTTCGCGGCGGCTTGTTCAGCAGGTTGGGTCAGAGCGACCACCAGCTGAGTGTCGTCTGCGTATGTCACTACTTCCACCCCATAGCGTTCCGCAGTAGTAGCCACGGGGGTGACATATAAATTGAAAAGGGTTGGACTGAGGCTTGATCCCTGAGGCACTCCTTGACCGAGGTCAAAGGTGTCGGAGCGTGCTCCTCCTTGCTCCACCGAGAAGCTACGGTTAGTAAGAAAAGATTCCAGCCATAACCAGGCCGTGCCTGTCACCCCTCCTTTCTTCAGACACTGTAGCAGCGTATGATGTGCTACAGTGTCGAAGGCTGCGCTGAGGTCCAGGAGCACTAGTGCCGCCACATGCCCGGCGTCCACGTGCTTCCTCAGTGCCTCAGTCGAAAAAAGGTGGGCTGATTCTGTGGAGTGGCGGGCCCGGAAGCCCGATTGGTTGGTATGCAGGAGGCCTCTGGACTCTATGTGTGCTGAGAGTTGTTGGTTGACCAGCTTTTCCGCCAGTTTTGAGAAGAAGGGTAGGAGCGAAATGGGGCGCAGGTTGCTAAGCTGGGACGCACTGATATGGGGTTTTTTCTTAAGAGGCAGTACGACTGCTTGTTTCCACCCGTGTGGGACCTTGCCAGTGTTAAAAGAGGTAGACAATATATGGCCTACATACGGTGCCAGAAGACTCATGGCACTGGCCAGGAATTTGGCAGGGGCAGGATCGTGAGGGGAGCCTGATTTGATTCCTTTAGCAGTGGCTATCAAAAGGTCCTCTGTCGGAACCTGGTATGCTGTAAGGCAGTCTTCGATCTTTGCCTCCCAAGTCGCTTCTTCCTGAGGAGGTAGAAGGTTGGAGCCAGTTCTGGCATCATCAGGGAAACTGGTGTAAATGTCGCGTACTTTTTTGTGAAAAAATTCCGCAATGACGTTACAAGATTGTACTGAGGTATCGGCCTGCTCTAAAGAGGGGGGAGGTGTAGTGATCTCTTTATAGATCCTAAAGAGCTCCTTGGATGAGCAGTTAGCACTATCTATACGGTCAGCGTAGAAGGTCGCTTTGGTTTTCCTAATTTGGAAGTGGTATTTTTTTATGCTAGCTTTGTACACATCTCTTGCCTCTGGTGAATAGTTCTTTCTCCAGGCACGTTCGAGCCTCTTGCAGGCTGCCTTGGTTTCTCTAAGAGCTGTGCTGAACCAAGGTGCAGTTTTAGTTTGCCGCTCCGGGCCCTTATTGGCCCAAGGGGCAGTGATGTTTAGGGCTTTAGTGATGTGTCCGTCCAGGGCCATGCAAGCCTTGTCAACATCTACTCCTAAGTCTGTGGGGGAACCATTCAGTAGGAAGTGATATTCAAAAGAGTCCATGGAGAAACGGGCCCATTTCCTTTGTTGTTTATTGGCGCTATGGTGGGTTTGTTTATGGTGAGTTTCACTAGGAAGTGAAAGGGGACTAGGAAGTGGTCGGTCCACAGCAAAGGAATGGGAGGGTCCTGTTTCAGATCCTCCAAATTACTAAAGATGGGGTCAAGTTGGTGTCCCTGTCGATGGGTCGGGAGGAGGGAGGCTATTTCTAATTGTATGGTTTGCAGCTCTTGACGCAATTCTTGAGCAGCTGAATTGTTGAAGTCTTCGAAGTGGAGATTAAGATCCCCTAATACAAGGAACTTCCTGTATCTCATAGCCAATGGGGTAGCGTTCTGGATGAGACTTTCCGCGAAGTTTCTACTACCTCCCGGGGGTCTATAGATTAATAGGCCTTTGATGACCGTATTTTTGTCGATACCGATGGAGAAAGCTCCAGTTTCGCTATCTTTTATATTAGCTGGTTCGAGGGAGCATGTCATATTCACTCTATAGATTATGGCAATGCCACCTCCCCTTCCCTTAGGTCTATCCTGCCTGCAAATTGCATAGCCAGGGGGAAGGGCCTCCCTGACTTCAGGGTCTGAGTCCTCGTCCAGCCAAGTTTCAGTGAGGCATAGTATGTCCCATTTGTTGTCTATTATAAGGTCGAATACTTCTAGTTTATGTTTTTTGAGAGAACGACAGTTAAGCAGAGCGCCACTGATTTTCCTAGTGTGCTCTGGTCGGGCGTTGTCGTTGGGCGTGCTTGCTTTAGGATGCTTATTGAGGATGAAGCCACAGTGTTCACAGGGATTTGTAGGACTGCGTATACTGAGATCAATACTGTGCTCACATACCTTAAAGTATTTGTTGCGAAGGTTGAGGAGCTCCTCTTTATCGTATCGGTTATCTGGGAGGTGAGGACTAGGGGGTCTGGCCCCGTGCCCCGGTCTGCCGCGGACGGGCGCAGACGGGCTTGCCTTGGGCGCGCCTTCGGCGCGCAAACGGCGCTCCCGCTGCGCTCGTCCGCTGCGCTTCCGGAGGCAACACATGATATGGGCGGGGGAGGGCGTGGCCTTGAAAGTGGGCGTGGCCTGTGCGTCGCCGGGGAGGCGAGCTAGGGGTCGTTGCAGCCGTCACGAAGGACGCTGTTTAAGATTAGGTTCAGGTAGGTGAAGCAACAAGCTTAAAATTGAATAAACACAGTTAAAAACAGATTTAACAAGCTTTTAAAAAGAACGTGTCTCCCGGCGTCTGCCTGCGGAGCTCTGGCAACTTCTGGAGGCGGCGCCCAGCGCGCGCGCTTTTTAAGTGAAGTCACAGAGGGGGCGTGGCCTTGAAAGTGGGCGTGGCCTGTGCGTCGCCGGGGAGGCGAGCTAGGGGTCGTTGCAGCCGTCACGAAGGCTCAACACCAAAGAGCCTCGTACAGTGAAGAATATCTGCAAAGCTGGCTTGAAATATATGTTGCTCTTCTTCAGCTGTCTGCAGGCGATGGTCGGACGGGCACTGTTCTTTGTGCTTGGGACTGGCTGGGGTGGGCAAGATGGCGGCGGTGTCCTAGACCGCTGTGAGATGCTCCTCTAACCAGCACCAGTTCTGATTATGACGGACTAAGTGGGTGCATTTTCTAAATTTGGAAGAGAAAATAAAATAGAATCACAACCGTTATGAACCTCTTTAAATTATGCTGAGACTCTAAACTAACCCTGAGAGGAAGAAACGCCGCGGACTACTGCAAATCTAATGGAGTGGGTCGGGTCGTCCGTTTCACCTCCACAAGACGAAAGTACGGCGGTGCTATCTTGCAATCGCTCTCACCTGCGTGTCCTGGCGTCCTTGATCGGCTTTGTGGTGCTGAGAGCTGTTGGACGCTCACGGCTGACCAGGGCTCGCGTTGGAGCCCCTGTTGTTGCTGCTGATCTACAGGACGGCGTAGCAATCGCGCGGAGCATCCCCAGCTCTCTGGACACGGCGGGGCTGGATCACAGCACGATGGCACCAAAGAACGCTGCAGCATTGGCCGCCTCTAAAACTCGGGCAGCGAAGCAGGCGCTTAGAGATCGGGAGCTGGCATTGAAACGCGGTGAGCTCATCGACTCGGAAAGACCCGGCTGTCTGGATACAGCTCCAGCGAAATTGGCCAAATCATCCAAACAACTGCCGCTTGCTCCTGGACCTGGCCCCTCAGTGATGGAGCTCTTACAAAAAACGCCTGGTGCTCCCTCCCCCGTTCACTTGCCTACAACTACGGGAGCGACTTCTCTGGATCAGAATGTGCTGCCTGGAGGTGGTGCTCCCGAGCAAAACCAGCGAGGGAAAGCTGCAGCGAAATCAACCGATACAGAATCGGTAAGCTGTATACCGGGTAACTCAGGGGGAGAGGGGAGCATTCATCCGCAAGCGGCAGGAGGACAAAGGACCGGAAATTTTGAAGGTATGGATGCACAAGGTTTATTTCCCTCTTCAGTACACACTGTATTTCCTGCTGTTTCTGCGGAATCTACTGGTGGAGTTTCAGCTATAGTTACAGTTGCGGCAGCCTTAATACAACCGCTAGTGACCTCCTCTTCCGATCAAGGGGGTGCTACTGACCTCCCTCTGACCTGTGTCGCACCAAACACCTCCAAGAATATTTTACATCGGGTTCTGGGCCCTAGTGGGAAGGCTTGTAAGGTCTATGCTGCTTCTGATTCATTTGATACAGATAAGGACCCGTCAGATTTTTATTCAATATCTGAAGGTCTGGAAGACCCTAGGTGGTCACAAGATTCAGACTTGGACTCAGAAATCAATACTGGCTCTGACACTAGTGCAACTGAAAGTGATTATGATCCAGCTCAGGGAGAGTCTAGGGAAAGCAGGAGATCTGTGCTGCGGAAGAAAAGGAGTCTTCATGGAGCCTCAGCGCGGGTTTATTCCCCAGCGTCATTACCAAACCCGCAGGATCATACTTCCATACCTCATCCTGAGTTGTCCGTCACTGACCCACAAAGTACTACACTATCCTCTGTGATGGATACAGTACTGCAGGCTATTGCCTCCCATCGGGAACAAACTTCCAGGGATGGTCGTAGGGCACAATTAGCCCTTCATAAGGTACAGGGTGTTGTCCGAAAACTTTCAAAAACAGTTGCAGCTTCCAATATGAGACTGACGGAGATCGAAGACCGAATAGTGACGAATGAAGCCAAAGCCACCGCGATTCAGGAAAAAGTGGAAGCTCACGTAGACTAATTGAAAGACGTTAGGTGGAAACTGGAGGAAATGGAAAACCGCCTTCGACGCAACAATCTTCGCGTACTCGGAATACCGGAAATAATCGAGGGCGGTGATATACGCACATTCATAATTCAGCTGTTCAAGGACACACTCCCCGAGCTTGTATCCTGGAATTGGGACTTGGAAGTTCAACGCGTTCATAGAATCCCATTTACTTTAAAGACCTCATCACAAGGGGGATACCCTCGTGCAGTTTTGGTTTTTTTGGGAAATTTTCGACTCCGTCAGGCTATTGCTGAGAAAGCAAGACCTGAAGCTCGGCGTAGCAGAGGCGCTATCTCTTACTTTGTGAGGCCTGATTTTTGCCACACGACTGTGGAGAGGAGATGGCGTCTCCGCCAATTGATCAAACCTTTTCAGGAAAAAAAAGTTCAGGTGTATCTTAATAATCCTGCTAAGCTTAAAGTCATCCACAAGGGTCAGGCTAAATTTTTTTCCTCAGAAATTAAAGCCAAGGAGTTTTTAGATAGCCTGCCCTGAAGCTTTAAGCATTTTTGTTCTCTTATTTTGCTAATAATTGATTAATTATATATATTAGTAATGCTCAGTCTAGGAGCGAAGAATGGGTTGGGTTGCTTGCCTTTTTTAAAAAAAAAATTTTCTCTTTCTTTATCCTTTTGCTCTTCTGCACTATGTCTGCATCCACTCGGCCTTATTGGTTTTCATCTTTGATGTTTGTTTTTGTTGGTGCTGGTTAGGGAATATCTCTCCATCACCATAGACTCCTCCGGAGTCTTAATGCCCTGGTGGTTGCCGTCCGGGGAGGGGGGGACAGGGGGAAGGGGAGGGAGGGAAAAGTATAAAAATGAGCAATTTCGTGCAAATAAATTAATTTCTAGTTTTTTGTATATTGAATATATTGTAGCAATAAGAGGGAACCAGACTAAGACTTATGTCTTGCTTCTTATACAGCTTTCTGTTTTTTTTTTTGATGTTCAGGTTGGGGAATTTTCCTTGTTTTTTAGATGGGGAGAGTAAAACTTTGTAGTTGGAATATCGCGGGTCTTAATGACAGAAATAAAAGGGCACAATTATTTCAACTTTTACGGCAGGACTCTGTCGATATCCTATGCTTACAGGAGACGCACATTTCAGATTGTGATAAAGAACTGCTAAGTATTCCAGGGTATAATGTTATTATAGCCACCTCACAAACATCTAAAACACGCGGTGTTGCTATTCTTGCAAAGCCTATAATTGGTGATTCTAATCGTACATTGGCCGATAAACATGGCAGATGGGCTATAGCTCAACTAAAATCTGGTCTTGTAATCTGTGCAATTTACGGCTCAAATCAGGATGATCCCTTACTTTTTACAGATCTAGAGCTAGAACTGGCCTCTTGGTCTGGACCTCTAGTTCTATGCGGGGATTTTAACATTGCTGTAGGGAGCCGTTTTCATACTCAAACATCCGTAAATTATAAGGGACGTAAGCCTAGGGTATACAGGGCCTTATGCCAATTGATGGATAGCCATAATTTACTGGATGTATGGGGATTAAGGAAGAAAAACGATGATGGATTTACTTATTTCTCATATCCACACAACAAGTATGTCCGAATTGATTATATTATGTCATCATTAGAGGACTCGCTCTTGTTAGATATAATTAAATCCCCAAAAACGATTTCAGACCACAATGCACTTAACCTTATTTTTGATTTGCCAAGCTGTGTGAAGTCGAAAACGCAATGGTCCTTTGATAGAAAGTTACTAGTTAATCACCAATATATAGCCCATATAACATCATGGACCCAGGAATTTTTCGATTGCAATCAGTTTAATGCTTCCAGACTGATTGTGTGGGACTGTTTTAAACCGCATTAAGGGGGGAGACTATTGCGTTTGTTGCTAAACGCAAAAAGATAGAGGACAACATTAATATGAACCTAATGCGCGAATTGTCTAATCTCGAGACTTATCATGCTACTCAGATACAACAGGGAGCTCCAACCCTCGATACCCTTCAAAAAATACTGGTATTAAAAGCCGAAATTAACAGTACTTTAACTCGAAAAGCTGTAGAAACATATGAAGCCAATAAAAGTAAATTATATGAATCCGGAGAGAATGTAGGCAGATATTTAGCCCTTCGAACACGACCAAAACAATCTCAAAATAAGATCCAGCGGATTGAGTATGAGGGCCAGGAATATTCCTCCTCATACGATATCGTGGAGGTATTCCGAAAATACTATCAAAAACTATATCGCAGCGACAACTCATATCCTGATGGCGCCTTAAAAACTTTTCTTAACAATTGGCTATCGGATCAAGATCTTAATCCTTCGGTAGACGAACTAGTTAAAGAAGATCTCGAAAGAGAAATTTCAATCTTGGAGCTGGAGATTGCACTTTCTGATCTTGCAAATGGTAAAGCAGCAGGCCCGGACAAAATCCCACTCGATCTGTATAAGGTGTTAGGTAAACAAATACTCCCCTATTTACTGGACCTGTTTCTGGGGGTTCAGTATCATTCACTCCCAACTGAATCCTGGAAACATACCAATATAGCCATTTTTCTGAAAAAAGGAAAACCCCCGCATCTCCCATCCTCTTACAGACCCATATCTTTAATAAACTCCGACTCAAAACTCTATGCCAAAATCCTAGCTAATCGGTTGAGTGGGATCGTCGAGCGTCTTGTCTCCCCGTGGCAACATGGCTTTATCCCTGGTAGGGGCACTACGGATCACACACGGAGAGCCATCACCCTATTTGACATCATGGGCAGCACGGGGGGGGGAGATGTCGATGATCCTTCTCGACGCCGAGAAGGCATTTGATCGTGTTTCATGGAGCTTTCTCTGGAGCATCCTGGAATCTAATAACTTCGGGAATAAGTTTATTAGAGCTATAAAGACCCTATATATAGATCCTAAGGCAAAAGTTTCCATCTGTGGTGTTGAGTCGGAGTTTGTTGAGATACAGAGGGGCACGAGGCAGGGCTGTCCCTGCTCTCCTATATTATTTGCTCTCTATATTAACCCCCTAATTGTAAAATTGCTTTCCTCACCCGGTATTCGGCCCGTTGATATCGGTGTGTCCTCAACTAAAGTTTTGGCTTATGCCGATGACGTGGCCGTCTTAACAACAAATCCTGCTGATGCAGTTCAGGAAATTGAACTAATCACCCAGGCCTTTGGTATCTTTTCAGGTTATTCCCTTAATAGGGATAAAACAATGGTTCTTTGCACAAATAATACGGTTTTTGACAGCCCTCTTAGAGTGAAGCAAGCCACCTATTTAGGTGTCTGCCTCTCTTCTGATGTGAGGGAAATTGACCATCTTAATTATACTCCCTTGATTAATAAAATTAAGACTGACCTCAGGAGAGTAGATAATTTACATCTTTCTATAATTGGCAGGGCTAATTATCTAAAAATGAATATCTTCCCAAGGATACTCTACTTGTTTCGAGCAATTCCGATCCTGCCTGAAGGTAGTTTTATTAAGATCATTGACTCCTCCATGTCCAAGTTTATCTGGAGCTTTGGAAAGATCAGAAGAGCCCTACCTTTTTTAACTCTATCCCAGAAGAGGGGCGGGTTAGGCGTTCCCAGTTTAACATTATACTTATGGGCAACATTTCTTCAACATATGGGCCCATTACTCAGCTATAAATCAACCACCTCGCTTAGTATGGAATACTTTATCCCTTCCATTTATGAGCTGAGTCTTGGGACTAAATGCCAAGGCCTATTTCTAAGGCAGGTTGAACCACTATATTATAAAAAAATTAAGCTAAAGGTAGTCACGGATGCTTGGAAGGTATGGAAATCTGTAACCAAATATTTAGTAATTCCAAAATTCACAAAATATACCCCCTTATGGCGTAGCGCTATTATTCCTATTGGTCTTAATGACTCTACCGCCCGCAGGTGGGAATCCTTAGGTATTAATACAGTGGGCGACTTTCTCGGCCAGGATATTACTTCGTCATTTGGATGGCTGCAGCAGAAATTTACTATTCCAACTACTGATTTTCTGAAATACCTTCAGGTGTATACAAGCATTCGTGACTGTATCCCTAGAATTAAATTGGATAATATCAATCTGTTTGCTATTATTGGAAAACGCTCTACTAGGATCGGCACTCTTTATCAATTGCTGATCCAAAGCACTCCAGATGATGTGGAGCGGGTTGAGCAGGCTTGGGCCACAAGGTTAGCTAATCCAAATGTTGATATCGATCTCTGCCTGGCCCTTTCATCTGAGCTTCTTATTGCATCGAATCTTAAAGCCCAATACTATAGAGTTCTTTATAACCTTTACTTTACGCCCGCAAAGTTATTTTCCTGGGGCCTACGGGCTGATGATAACTGTCCGAGATGTAGCCAACCCCAAGCGAATTTAATCCATATGTTCGCGGATTGCCCCAAATTAGATTTATTAAAGGCCACGTTTATGGGATTCTGGGCTCAGGTATTTGGTCATTATATCCAAGACTCAGTAACTCTTTATTTAATGGGTCATGACGACTCTCTTGGTCATAGCACTGAAGAACAAAGGATACTATTTTTGGGCACCGCTATCTTTCGTATTATTTTAGCTGCGCGGTGGAAGGATTCTGAATTGCCCACTTTTCAGATGTGGCTTAGCCGCTTCTTGGCAACATATAAACAGGAGCTTCTAATGTATAGCTCCAGAGGTAAAAAAACTAGGCTCCTTGGGGTTCAGATTTGGGCTCGTATTTCCAAATGGTATTTAAAACATAGGTCTAATGTCATATCTCCCTTGAACTGAATGATCTGTTCTCTACCTGACTCCTTTGTCTTTAGTTTTTTGCTTTATACAACTAGTTAAATTTAAGTGCCCCTGCTGGGCTTTATATCTATGTAAACCGTTTGTATGATTTTCTATTTCAGATTTACCATTGTATTTTCTGTATATTTTGTGATATATTAGGTTGTATGAATTTTGCTCAATTAAAAAAAAAAAAAAAAAAAAAAAAAAAAAAGGACTGGCTGGATAGCTACAGAGTTGGTACCAATGCAGGGGACTGGAGCGGACAGCCCCGTCTGAAGCGCCAACAGACTCTGGAGTGACCATGGGAGACCCAAAGGACCCTCAAAGACCCAATTAGAACAAGAGCCGGTGGTGTTGGTAACTGCATATGCTATTGCTACCCTGGCACACTCTTCCTTCAGTGAGCACACAATAATCTCGGAGGTAGAAGATGCTGAGAAATTACTCAAGATACAAGGCCTGGGCCCGCAGATAACACCCAGGATAATGGTTGAGCTGTGAAGTAGTCTGGAGAGGGTAAGGGTGCACATGGTGGGAAGAGACTGGCCAGAGTCTCCCTGGAGACACACTGGACAACCTCTAGAGATGACACACACTGAAGGGGGCCCCTCACATTGTGCCTAGTTCCTTTGCTAGTAATGCAGTTCTTAGCTAGCGAGACTCTTTATGGCTTTGGAGAGGGATTTGAGGTGGAGGGGCCTCACTGGATTGCACCTCTGTCTTTGCCCCAATTGCCCAAATGACCGCTTCCCCCCCCCCCCCTCCAGTCGCTGAGTAGTGAGCTGGTTTGTGGCTATCCATTGGATGAACAATTGTTGCCGCTTCGACCTGGGGTTAGGGGAGGTGGAGAACATTGTTATTCTTTTCCAATTCAGTCCACCAGTTAATGAGGAAGGTACCCTTGAGATGTAGACCCCCCTTGCGTGCAGATACCGGAGCGGGATGCCCCCGACTTACCAACTGGTGGCAGGTCCGGGGACACACTTGTTACTCCATACAGAGATGTCCATTGGGGGACTAATTGCACTTTCCTCACATGGAATGTACGCTGGATGGGACAACCAGTAAATGCTATAAGATGATAGTGTTGTTGAAGACCGGGGTGGACATGGCCTTCCTGCAAGAAATGCAAGTCACCGAGGGGTAAATATCGAAGTTGAAAAGATGGTGGAGGGCGTAAATTCACCCTGCGGGCTAATCCACTTTTGTCCAGGGGAGCTTTAATCTGGGTGCATCTAGGGATGCCATTTGAACCATTTGAGGTCACCATTAACAGGAAGGATGGGTATGCACAAGTGTGGGGGAGGCAACGCCAGGCAAATGATGCTGGGCAGCATCTATACTCCAAATACAGGACCGATCCCGTTCCTCTTGTGCTGTGCCGAGATGTGCAGAGCATGAGATCCTGGGGCGAGACCATCTCTGTGTGTTGGACACATCTGGACAGATCGGTGCCCCCACCAGTGGACTCCCCAAGTGCTCGGACTGTCAGAGTTTCAGGATTGGCTGCGTCACTGGGGCCTACAAAGCAGAACCGCTGAGTGGGAGGGAGTATTCCGCCTTTTCGGTGGTGCAGGACCTACACGTTTGCTTACTAGTGTGCTCTCCGGGAGTTGATAAACACAACATAAATGAAGTACCTTTCTCGCACAGTCTTGGACCATAGCCCACTTGTCATAGGAACCAATTGGGACAGGCAGATGCTCCAATCCCTCTTTGGCGCCTCTATAGATTACATTTGCATGAACCTAGGTTCTGTGACCCACTTTCGGATGCAATACAAGATTATTTTCATCACAACTGACATATGGCGGCATACACCAATATAGAGTGGGACCCCTTTAAAACTATGATGAAGGGATTTTGCATTGGACAGTCGGTGGTAAGAAGGATGCCTGTAATGGATCTGCCTAAATTGGAGGGTGAAATCCGACATTCAGAAAGGGCGCAGGTGGTTGACCTGGCCCTCCGACCGAGGCTCCTGGAGAATAAGGAGACTCATGCAACTACTCTAGTGATAATACGGGCCATTGATAGATGAGAGTACTTAACTACTGTGCATGTAGAGATAGAAATAGCAGGTAGATTGCTGTCCTGGCTGATCCAATCCTGCGAGAGGGGAAGCCCCATCACTCTCATTATGGGGTCGGTGGGCACACCTGTCTACACCCAGCGAGACATGCTCTTGAGTGTTCAGTTGTCACTATAAAGACTTGTATTGAGCTCCTGGTCGAGGCATTTCAGGCCTATCTGGGAAGGGCAGTCCTCCCTCCACTATTGAACGGAGAGGCCCTCGGAGGCCCAGTGACAGAGCCTGAAATACGGGTTGCCATAAAGGAGATGGCTTGTGGGAAAATGCTCCACTTGGACGGCCTCCTGGCAGAATTTTGCCAGGCCAACAAGTCGCTCTTGGCCCCAAAGATTAGTGGAGGTCTAAGTGGGTGCGCTAGATTGCAGACCACTTCCTGATTAGAACATAGTATCGATACTCAAGGTGACCGGAGATATGCAGGAGAGGGCAGCCTACAGGCCGCTCTCTATGCTGAACCTTGATAATAAGATCTTGAGCAAATTGATGGTTAACTATCTGTTACCCCTCCTACAATACCTGGTGCTCCATGACCAAAGTGGTTTCATCCCCCTGCGTAGCACATCGCCTAACATCAGGAGGCTGTATCGGGGGCTTGCTGAGACTGATCTTTTCTTTTATCCGTATGCGGTTGTGCTGTCTATTTATGTCTGCAAGATATTCACTACCTTGCACTGATGCTACCGAAGGGTGGTCATGCGTAGGATGAAACTGGGGGCCTGATGGGGCAGATGTGTAGCGCTGCTGTATTTGAATGCACAGGCAAGGGTGCGGTGTGGTTGACACCTCTCGTAGGCGTTTGAAGTATACCAGGGTACCAGACCTGGCTGCCCTTTCTACACGGTCTTATTCGCATTAGCGCTGAAACTGTGTGTTTGCATATTCTACACGGAAGTTCCAGGGAAGGGCATTCCACTGAGGCGGTAAATATGTGGTCTCGATATACACGGATGACATACTGCTCTACCTCAGGGACATGGATAGGGGAGTACTGTGGATCATGGCTCACTTACAAGAAATGGGGGCAGGTCTCCATCCTCTTCACCAGTTGCAGAAGACATGTGCGTTCCCCATAAACCGCAACCAGCTGGAGACCCTAGCAATAATACAGTGAGTGGGGATCAGATGGGAGCCGTTTTTTTTAAAAAAATCATTTTGATTGAAATAACAAACAATCTGCATATATAGTGTTACAATCACGATGTATGCACATACAGTCAGGCGGTATACAGCTTCTACAGGGACATCAACACTTAGGTGACCGCGATAATGTTATATGTCATCATCTGAGTCATGATCCAACACCGGAGGTGTACAGATGTTCCCCCTATAGACGTTCCATTTTCCCCACACCCTTCCCCATTTCTTTGGGCACTTCCTGTGAGTGAATGTGGCCTTCTCCGCTACCATGGCCATTTCCATATCTCTACACCAGTCCTGTAACGTCTGTATACGTTCTGCTCCGTATTTTTGTGCTATATTTCGTTTGGCTATCATCATGCCTATTGTTGCCCAATGACGTTCAGTGTGGTTAAGGTCTGTTGGTCCCCAGACGTTGAGGAGGCAGCATTTAGGCTCGAGCGGGACTTGCTTCTCTGTGACCTCCGTGATGGTTTCCATCACTGCCGCCCAGTATGGTGTAAGCCTTGTACATTAAGGTAACAACGGAGGACCTCTTCTTAAAAAAACAATTACAATGTGGGGAATATATCCACCATCACAAACAACAACACTGTTCCACAGAGATGAATTAATAATTCAAATTTTTATTTATCAAAACATATTTGTTCGAGGCATATGAGCTGCAGATTACACACCTTTGCATAGATCGCCATCTGGTGTTGGGCCCGGATGTTTGCAGTTTGTTTTTCCTCTTGGAATGTCTTTGGAAGTCACGAGGTCGGTGACTCCTCCTTTGGATCGTATTGCGCATGGGCTTCGGCTCCATCCTCCGATTGTTTTTTTTTCCGCCATCGGGCTCGGATGTGATCTTCGCGCTCCGGTTCCGAACAGCTTACAGTTCGACGATCGACGCGCAATCCTCACCCCAATCGCTGTATTGTTTCGATCACGATCTCTTCAATCAACACGCTTTCTCATCGACACAAACCTTCGGTTCCAGTCGTCGATGGCGGCCTTCGGGCCTACCCAGGCTCCGGTCCCGGCTCATGGAAAGAACTCCATTCAAAAAGTGCCCTCAATGTGGGTCCAAATTTCCCCACACCGATCTTCATGAGGTATGCAACCTTTGCCTCTCCCCGGAACACGAGGCTCGAGACTGTCCGGCCTGTAAGTCTTTCCGATCCAAAAAGACTATTCGGGACCGAAGAGCCAGAAGGAACATGGCACACTCCTCGACGTCCATTCCAGTCGACATCTTTGGAGATGACATTGACGATCCGGAACATCATCGTACCGAAGAGGACCTCGTCAGCGCTTCCGAGGCCGACGAGTCAGATGTGGAGGACATCACCCTGGCGCAGAGGGTTGTGAGTACCAATCTACCCCCTCCCACACCCGCGCCCACACCCAGAAAGGCTTCGGTCATGCCTTCGCCTCCCAGCCTAGGCAAGACCAGAGACACTGCTTCACACACCCCACCTTCGGGTCCGGTGAAGAAGCCAAGTAAGCCTTCCGGCGGCTCGGGCACGAGCCAGTCTGCCAGCGGTGCCGAGAAACCGAAAAAGAAGACGGCCTCCACCTCGACACCGAGCTCCGCACCGAAGCCCTCGGGGTCGAAACCCACCTCTTCGGCACAGACGCCACCATCGGTGCCGACACTTCCAAGCCGAAGCACAATTAGGCACCGACCAAGAGACCGGAGGGTCCCAAGCTGGGTTCTAAACATCAAACCGGCACGGAAAAACCTAAAAAATCATCGGCCCTAACGCCTTCCACGCCGACTGACCAAATTACCTCACCAGAGTTATTTACACCGGATCCCTTGCAAAAAACTCTTACCAAGGATACAAAAACTGGACATTTGACGCTCTCTACTAAAAAGAGACATTTGGAGAAGCCTGCTCCGCCTCCACCTCCAAAGAGGAAGGACTCTGCTACCTCTCCATTCAGAATACCTTCTCCTCCTCCTCCCCCTCCTCCTCCTTCCCCACCTCCTTCCCCACCTCCACCCCTCCACCCTCCCCACCCCCACCTCATCGTTCTCCTACTCCATCTCCAGATGATGATGATCATGGGGACCCATATTATGATACAGGAGATGTGCCACAAGACCCCACCCCTACAGGATCTCCAGATCCATGGGACGATTACCATATGCCAGATATCCCCAACGTCCCACAAGACAATATTTATTCCTCTAGACCATCTCCACCTGAAGATTCACTAGGGTTTAACCATCTTCTGCAAAGAGCAGCACATTATCATGGGGTGGACATGCATAATGATCCTGTGGAGGAAGATTTCCTCCTAGACACATTCGATACTACACAGAGGTCCACTTCCATACTGCCCATGCTCAAAGGGGTGGTAAAGCATGCGGCAGAAGTTTTTAAAGACCCAGTGAGAGCCAGGGTCCTTAACCCACGTATCGAAAAGAAGTACAAACCTGCTCCCTCAGATCCCTCTTACATCAAAGGACCAGCGCCACTAGATTCCTTAGTGGTCTCTACGGCACATAAAAGGGCAAACTCACAAGCGTCAGGTGATGCACCACCACCTGACAAGGAATCAAAATTGCTAGCTGCTTCAGACAAACGCACAGCATCCCAGGCCGCCAACATATGGCGTATAGCAAACACTCAGGCACTGCTGGCCAGATATGACCGGGCTCATTATGACGAATTAGAGAGCATAATGCAACATCTCCCTGAAAAATATAAAAGTAAAGCCAACGAGTTGATTCAAGAGGGTAAAACAATCACAGACACCTCTATACGTTAAGCCCTAGACGCAGCAGACACAGCCTCCAGGGCCATTAACACCAGCGTCCTTCTCCGTCGTCATGCTTGGTTGCGAGTATCTGGGTTTAAACCAGAAGTAAAAGCCTCTATCCTTAACCATCCCTTTGACCAGGAACATCTATTCGGGCCAAAGGTGGATGAGGCCTTAAAGATGAAAAAGGACACTGATACAGCAAAATTCATGGGGGCCTTACAGTCTCACCCGCCCAGACGCTCCTTTCGCCGCTCATCCTTTCGGAGTGCATCCAGAGGCTACTCCTCCGACACAGCGTCCACATCGTACAAGTCCCCTACTCAGACCACCTACAGGGGTAACAACAACAAGGGCAGAGGCAAAACAAACGCCCGTTCTGCCACACCTACTACCCAATGACTTCCCCCCCCCCCCCCCCCCGCTCCCCCCAGACCATTCCACTCCAGTCGGGGGCAGACTCACAAATATCCTTCATGTCTGGGAGACCATCACCTCAAATGGGTGACCCAAATAATTCAGTCAGGATACTGCCTGGAATTAACATCTACCCCCCCAAACATTCCACCCAGGCAACGCCCAATGTCACAAGAACATTCCACATTGCTAAAGCAGGTAATCTCCCTCAAAACAGGCAATTACACTTCACAATGCAGGGCACATGGACGCCGCAACAAAAGTTACTCCATATCAACCATCTGGAGTTACTAGCTATCTTTCTAGCCCTGAAATCCTTTCAACCACGGATTTCAGGCAAGGCAGTCCTCATTCGCACAGACAACATGACGGCCATGTATTATATTAAAAAACAAGGCGGCACACACTCTCCACAGCTCTCTCAATTAGCACAGAGCATATGGAGATGGGCAATTCCCCACAAAATCTATCTCCTAGCTCAACATGTCCCAGGAGTCCAAAACACCGTGGCAGATCTGCTTAGCAGACAGACACAACAGATCCACGAGTGGGAACTTCACCCACTGGTTCTTTATCCGTTCTTTCAAATGTGGGGGCATCCACAGATAGACCTCTTCGCCACCCACGAAAACACAAAATGCCCAAGCTTCGCCGCCAGATACCCACACCCATTGTCCAAAGGAAATGTGATATGGATAAACTGGTCAGGCAAATTTGCGTACGCTTTTCCGCCTCTCCCACTCATTCCATTAGTGGTGCGAAAGCTACAACAGCACTCCCTCACACTGATCCTAGTAGCTCCAACGTGGACCAGACAACCATGGTACACCACGCTGCTGGAACTCTCGGTAGTACCACACCAAAAGCTACACCTCTCACCATGCCTCCTAACCCAGAACCATGGAGAGATCAGGCACCCGGACCCAGCGCAGCTCAACCTTGCGATCTGGCTCCTGAAATCCTAGAATTCGGGTACCTAAACCTTCCCCCGGACTGTGTGAACGTCATCAAAGAAGCTAGACGCCCTACCACTAGAGCCGGCAACGCTGCCAAGTGGAAAAGATTTGTTGTTTATTGCCATAACAACACAATCAATCCTCTAGACGTGTCTATACAACACATCATATGCTACTTACTCCACCTACAAAGGTGTACTCTAGCCTATACCTCCATTCGGCTACACCTCGCAGCAATTGCAGCTTACTTACAAAACAGGCAGCACCTATCACTTTTCAGAGTACCTGCCATTAAAGCCTTCATGGAACGCCTCAAAAGAATAATTCCCCCCCAGAGTACCACCCTCACCTGTGTGGAACTTAAATATCGTGCTCACAAGGCTGATGGGGCCTCCCTTCGAACCTTTGCATAAATGCGAACTGCAATTCCTCACATGGAAAACAGCTTTCCTTGTAGCCATCACTTCCCTTAGAAGGGTCAGTGAGATACAAGCACTTAACATACAAGAACCTTTTCTTCAAATGCACCAGAACAAGGTGGTTCTCCGTACCAACCCAAAATTCCTACCTAAAGTCATTTCCCCTTTTCACCTAAACCAATCTGTAGAATTACCAGTATTTTTCTCGCAACCTCAGACCGTTGCAGAAAGGGCTCTGCACACGCTAGATGTCAAACGAGCCTTACTTTACTATATCCAAAGAACACAACCTTTCAGAAAGACCAAACAACAGTTTGTCTCTTTCTCTGCACCACACAAGGGCAACCCCATCTCAAAATCCGGGATAGCTAGGTGGATTGTAAAATGCATCCAGATTTGCTACCACAAAGCAAAACGAACACCATCCGTTCCCCCTAAAGCCCATTCTACACGGAAGATGGGGGCTTCCATGGCTTTTCTAGGGAACATCCCACGAGATGATATCTGCAAAGCAGCTACATGGTCAACACCGCACACTTTCACTAAACACTATTGTGTAGATGTGCAAACCAAGCAACAAGCTAGTGTGGGCCAGGCTGTACTAAAACACTATTTCAAACCACTGCAACATATACCGGTGGTCGCCGCTAAGGTTGGGAACTGCTATATAGTCTATGCAAAAGTGTGTAATCTGCAGCTCATATGCCTCGAACGGAATATGCTACTTACCAGTATGCATCTGTTCATGGCATGTAGAACTGCAGCTCTACACACGCCCACCCACCTCCCCGGCTACCTGTATCTGTTCCAGTCTATCTTATTTAGATACAACACACATGGGTTTCTTCACTGTTGTTACTACGCTCCATCTTTCCCTGCTGGCGAAAAACAATCTGAGGATGTAGCCGAAGCCCATGCGCAATAAGATCCAAAGGAGGAGTCGCTGACCTCGTGACTTCCAAAGACTTTCCAAGAGGAAAAACAAACTGCAAACATCCGGGCCCAACACCAGATGGCGATCTATGCAAAAGTGTGTAGATCTGCAGCTCTACATGCCAAGAACAGATGCATACTGGTAAGTAGCATATTTCTTTTTATGTAATATAGATTAAATGTTCTCATTTTTAAACATAGATATTAGAATGCATTTCAGAGTACATAATCAGGGTCATTATAAAAAGTGAGCCCAAGAGGAAAACAAACAGAATGACAAAACACAAAAAGAGAAAAATGTTATCTGCATTATAAATACTAACAATCCAAGCAATCATACCACACCTACACTCATACTATACAACATAGTTACACATGTAAAGATGTATACAATTAAAATGAAAGGGCAACAAAAAGCGCTGATGCGCGTTTCGGAGTGGAATCAGAGACCCACAATTCCTTCGTCAGGGCGCAATAATCTTTGAGTACTTCAAGTAGGAGTCAGTTATAATCCAGACTTTTCCAACAAGTTTTTCTCAAAGGAGTACAAACCAGGGCTCAAGGGAGCTGTAAATAAGGACTTTGAAACAAACTTTAATTAATATATGCCAGAGGCTAGAGTCCTAGTATGGGAGAAATAATAACTCTGCAATAAATAAAGTTTCCATAATTGCGATAACCTTTAGGTACAAACGGATGGCCCAGATATTCGTCAAATGGGTTCTTAAAGAGTATAAAGTGACTTGAATAGGTGCTGAGCACAAATGGAAAATATAGGCCCCGATACAAGGTGCCGTAGGTTGAATACTTGTTCCAAAAGGTCAATGGAATGCGGCTTAAGTATTAATAAGTAAATCGGATGGGATAACAGGACAATAATAACCGGTAACCAGCTAAAAGCCTTGTACATTCCCACAAGGTGTGATAAAAGGTACCTATGGCGCCACAGAGGCGTAAACAGTATGGATCAGGGATTCTTCCCATATCATGCAGTATTACCCGTGTGTAATACATCCTGTTTAATATTTTAAACTGTGCCAACCGCATTCTAGAGGAGATTGCCACCTCTTTAGGCGATGCAATCGCGTCTCGCCAGTCGGGTTCGTCCATGTCTCCAACCGCCGTCTGCCAGAGCGCCCTAAGTCGGTCAAGAGGGTCTGTCCGGTTATTGATAATTTTCTTATAGGCGAGTGAGGTTGCTTTTTTGTCTAGATAGCCAGTTAGCAGCCGGTCCTCTAAAGGGCTGCATCTATTGCGTTTTTAATCTGCATATTTCGGAAATTGTTCTCCCCGAGCCATCGGGTATTATTCTTATAGGTAGGCAAAACGTACGACCTCTCCATTGTGCTAGAGGTCTCCCAGCCGGGAGATCCCTATCAGATCCCATTTTTGAAATCCCTTACTCTTTCCCAATGTGCCTAGTTTGCCTGTGTCCCACAGTGGAGTGTGTTGCGTTAGTCTGTCTGACCAGCCTAGGTGCTTGGTTACCGTATGCCATATACATATTGTGTGTGCCATTAGGCCAATGAGGTCTCAGGTTTTCCGTTTGTTATAGAGCACCTATTGACTCCACCTTTCCCCAGGGTCACTCTGTCTAGGCGGTAGGCAGGGTCTGTGCCAGATACATGGAGCCATTGATGGATAACTGTGTTGTGAAGCCCAATAGTACGCCTTGATATCAGGTAGGGCAATCCCGCCATTGTACCAACTTCTGACTAGTTTGTTCGCTGCCACCCTTGCCGGTTTGCTATCCCATAGGAGGACAGGGACCTCCGATTTCACTGCTCTAAAATATGAGTCGGGGACTGGATAGGGCGTGTTGTGTAGGGCATATAAAAAGCTAGGCAGGTCCATCATTTTGAAAAGAGCCGCTCTACCCAGTAGGGTGAGTGGCAGTGCTCTCCAGTGCTTGATGTCGCGCTTCAGCCTTTGCAGCGGTGCTTGCAAGTTAAGTGTTATGAATGTGTCTGGATCCGACGTTATGTGGATGCCAAGGTTTTTAAAACTATCAGTCACTATCTTTACCGTGCATTCCTTTGGGAGACGTGGAGGTCATCCATGTATTATGTAGAGTACGGACTTATCCCAATTAATGGCATATCCCGACACCTATCCATACACCTCGCAGATGTTGAGTAATGCGTGGAGGGATCGCGTGGGCGAGGCTATAAATATTAAAACGTCATCAGCATACAGGGAAATGCGATCTTCCCATCCCTCCCTCCATTTTAGAACTCGAAATTGGGATCCCATTTAATCCAGGCTGCCAGCGGTTCCAGGACCAGTGCGAACAATAAGGGTGACAATGAGCAGCCCTGTCGTGTTCCTCTACCCAGAAAGTCCCACTGGGTCTCTCCTCATGTGATGGGATGGCCAAATGAAGCACTCGGGAGGCTGCCCCTCGAAGTTATGAGTGCTCCAGTCCCAGGCCACAAGCCGCGGGTCTCGCGCAGTTCAGAGCCTCAGCCTCACGATCTTGCTGTTGGCTGGTGCGTTACGTGACTCCGCCTCCTTCTCGCTGGGGCCACTGTCTGGTTGAGCGCTGGTTCGATGTAGCTGCTATTTTGCACCGCCAAGGTTCAAGAGACATTCTCTCCGCCGCACCTCGATCTCTGGGACCTTTTGTAGTGTTTCTATCCCCTCAGGCTGCTGGATTCATATCGGATTTTGTGGCCTGTGTCGCAGGCCCCGACGAAGCTCAAGAGCCAAGCCGCCATCTTGGTCAGCGCCAAGCCACGCCCCTCGGGAGCCAGGGGGTTTAGAAATAACTAGTGGCCAAGGTTTATCACTCTGACATATTGGAGGGCAACTTGGGCGGGGCCTTACAGGACTATGCAACTGTACTGCATTTTAGCGCACCCTGAAGCTGCCTATCTTGGCCAGGATTGCCTTGCCTAAAATGATTATTGTATCTAGAGTGCTATACTAGTTCGTGAGCATGCCAATAAGGGTGTGGTGGAAATGGATTTAGTTCCTCAACCTGTTGCTTCGTGAGTTTGTATGGGATGGCGGGAGATGCAGAATAGTGCTAGGTACCCTACAGTGCCCGACCCACTATGGGAGATTGGGTGTGCCGGATTACGAACTATACTTCCTAGCAGCATGTTAGACAGGTCAGCCTTAGGTAGAACTCCCTCCCACCGTTTGCTTTACTCCTCCATTTTGGCTGATCTCATGTTTGTTCGCTGTAGGACTTTGTGCACTTTACCACTGTTAAA
This sequence comes from Triturus cristatus, assembly GCF_964204655.1. Lineage (NCBI taxonomy): Eukaryota > Metazoa > Chordata > Amphibia > Caudata > Salamandridae > Triturus > Triturus cristatus. The sequence continues at coordinate 504,664,139 of NC_140585.1, forward strand.
CAATGCTAAAGTGTGGGTGCTCTTTCCTTTATACTTAGTAACACCCAATTGGCACATTTAATTTACTTGTAAGTCCCTAGTAGAGCGATACTGAATGTACCCAGGGCCTGTAAATTAAATGCTACTAGTGGGCCTGCAGCACTGACTATGCCACGAACTTAAGTAGCATTTTAAACATGTCTCCGGTCTGCCATTGCGGCCTGCGTGCAATTTTAAATTGCCATTTTAATGTGGAAACAAACTTTCTGCCAGACTTAAATCTTCCTTGTTAATACATATGCCACCCTAGGGTAGGCCATAAACAGCCCATAGGCTAGAGTGCAGTGTATTTATAAAGTGAACATGCACTTTTAAGGTTTCATGTCCTGGTGGTGAAAAACTCTAAAATTTGTTTTTCACTACTGGCCTATCCCTCCCTTAGGATAACATTGGGTTAACTTATTACATTTATTAAGTGATCACTTTCAATTGGGAACAGTTAGGAATGTTGAATTTGGTGTCTATAGAACTGCAGTTTAAAAGCCTCTTAATTAGATAAGTCGAAGTAACAATTCTGAAAATGCCACTTTTAGAAAGTTGGTTAAATAAATAACCAGGACCAATGAAATCTGTTATTGGTTTCAGTCTGTTTAAGTAGATAACAGCAACACAAGTGGCAGCTAGGTACAATGATGTGCTACTATATTTAGGCCCTACCTAGCTGCTAATACTCGGGCCTACCCCCCTAGACATAATATAACTTTTAGAAAGTTGGCATTTTCTTTTCCTAACCATTTGGTGGCGGCAGTCTGTTTCCTGGGTCACATGACTAGGTGTATCTGGCAGTTGGTCTTTGTGTACTGCACAAAGACAGTGGGACAAAGGAGTACAGGTATTGGCTTGATGTCCATTACTGACTTGTAGAGGGGGAGGCGCTGTCACCCACCACACTTGTACATCACAAGGGCTCTGCCTGAGCACACTCGCAAAGGGTTTGACTCTAGTCTACTGTGAGCCAAGACAGGCACTTTCTCCTATTTGAAAGCTGACAGCAGGTATAAATATTGGACCTTCAGAACCATCTCTTCCGTACACCTCTGGAAGACTCAGAAGGACTGCTGTGCTGCTCTGCAAGAATGACTGCTACTCTGTTGCCCTGCTGTCTAAGTGAAAGGACTGGACCTACATCTTTGATCCAAGACCACCAGAGTGGTCAGTGGTCAGAGCCTCAGGGACAGGAAAGGCTCCAACCATGATGAACCTAGCACCTGAAGTCTGCCTGCTGTGAGTTACGCCCCTGAACCCGAAGTGATGCCACTCTTGGAAGTTGGCCTGAAGGTACAATGCCATCTCAGCTGTGGTCCTGTAAGCAGAAACGATGTAGCGCAATGCATCTCTACGCAGCTGCGTCAGTACTGCTGCGCTACGTGTCCCTGACACCAGGCTTCGGACTCCTTGGAACCGCCAATCCTCAATGCATCCTCTACACAGACCTACGCATCCAAACCCCTCATCGATGGCATCCTCGACAAGGACGCATGTCTCCTAATCTCAGCCCTTTAGCCTCTTTGGAACTTATGGTGCGTGATGCATCCTGAATGCGGGATCTCACAATGCTTTGCAACTCGGATTTAAGGTTTTTGTTCAGCTGGCTCCCTGTATCCGACCCGTGCTTCTTCGCGGTCGGCCTGAGCTTGTGTCTTAGACCCTGTCCTGCACGACCAGATAACCACAGTTAGTGCTTTTTGCTTCTAGGCATTATGTTTACCTAAAACTTTGAAATTGCATATCTCAGGTTCTACTAATTGGATTTTTGTTGTGTTGGTGTCAAATAATTTGTTAAATTGTACTTTTGTAAATTGGTGTGGAAGTTTTCTTTAGTTGTGCTTTCACTTTAATACTGTTTGAAGTGCTCCATAAATACTTCGCACATAGCCTCTAAAGTTAAGCCTGACTGCTTTTGTGTCAAGCTATCAGAGGGTTAAACACAAGTTAATTTGGGGTTTGCTTTTGTTGCTCCCAGACAAAGATTGTGTTTGTTGGTTGACTTCAGGTTGTGGTACACCTAGAAAAGCCCCTCAATTTGCAAAACATACATACTGCATGCAATTTGCCAACGAGATCAATACTCCCGACGGCTGAAGAAGGCTGTGAACAGGTTTGTGAACCTTCATCCTCAGCATCATCCTCTGGAGGGTCACCCGCGTATAGGGTAGAAAGTAATAAGTGGAAAACTGGGCAACTGTTGAGGGAGTGTCCCTAAGACCGAAGATGCCAGGGGTTTCCGATGAACCCCCAAGCCCCCCCCCCCCCCCCCCCCCCCCGCATGGCAGAGATGTGGGTTGCGCTGACAGCGTTCACAGCAGTGGCACTTCCAGAACCCTGACATCTCATTGGTTACAGTGACTCAAACATGCATGATGGCTGAATGAAACCTGTACAGTTGGGATATATACAGAGTAAAAACTGTTTAGACCTGTTTTTGTTTGAAAACTGATGAATACGTTTTTTTTAAAAATAATACTATGCAATGTTGCTTTGAAGGTGGCGAGGAGAGACATTGTTAAAATATAGGGTAATCCTGAGGTTCCAACTGTAAAACAGTGGTCTTCAAACATGGATTGGTGTATGCAGGCGGAGAAGTCAGTCCAGTCAATGAGGCAAGATGTTATTTAAGAAAGTTTGACTGGGTTGGGGCCCATCGAAAGAATTCAGGAACATAGAATGAGATTTCTGGCAATATTTGGAGTGGGGTTGGGGAGGGATGGGGGGGGGGGTGTCCGGAGAGGCCATAGAGCCTGCTCTATGGGACGATATAGTGGTTACAGATTCTTCATGAATACCATTATGGTTCTTATAGGGAGGCTTCTGTGCCTGCCTAGATTCATAATGCTGAGAATGAGACTGTGTGGCTAGTCCTGGAGACGTGTTGATCTCTTAATTTCTACCAGTATTGTTCGTATGGTTTGTAACAACAGAATCGTAACCCTTTCCATGCGTCAGACTGCCGGGAGCCATCCGACGCTACAGTGCTCGTGTGCATCAGACAGCTCCCGGCCTTCCGCACTCATGGCACTTGAAATCCCTCTGGTGCGGGCACCAGAGGGATTTCTTGCAGTCAAAAACAGCCTCAGGAGCTGGGGAAGGGGGTTCCCCAGCTCCCGGGGCTGTTTGAATTGTTTCAGTGAAATGACGATCAGCGCGCACGTTGCGCTATTGTCATTTCACTGAAAACGAAACTGAAATGAGCCAATTTCAGTTTCACTATCTACGTGCTCAGGGGGCAATCTCCGCCGAGCACGTTGGCAGACAGGAGAGGTATTGTTGAAAAGGGGAGAATCTCCTCTTTCCAATGCTAGTGGATCCCTACTTGGGGATTGCAGGGATCCACTCACTGGACACCATGGCAAGGGCCATTGATTCCCTCCCCCATCCCCCACCCCCCCACCAATTGTTTGTGTGGCATGTTCAGTCAGAAAGTGCACTAGACACCAGGGATTTATTTTTAAACCACATTTAGGGGTGGGGGCTGCCAGAGATGGCATACCAATGCCCCCACCCCTTGCAAAATTCCACTCTTTCTGCCCTCCGGAGGCAGAAGTGGGCAATAGCCTGGGGGAGGGCAGAAAGCACACTAGCACCAGTGATGTATATGGGGTGGGGCTGCCCAAAACGGGCATGCCAATACCCCTCATTCCCCCCCCCCCCCCCCCCCCCCCCCCAAAAAACACCTCGTCTTTCTGCCCCCCTCCAGGAGGCAGATTGGGGCAATAGCCCCTGATCTTCCCCCAGGGGGGTGCAGAAAGTCCACTAGGCACCAGGGATTGTGTTTGTGTTTTTTTTAATACGCAGGGGTGGGGTCTGCCCAAAATGGGCATACCAATGCCGCACCCCCCAGTTTATTTCCCCAGTAATATTTGTTGTCGCATCTGCACCCAAACGGGGGCAGAAAACCACAGAGAGAGAGAAAGTAAAAATAACACACACGCGAACAAACTAGAGTTTGGCTGGCATTGTTATGGCGATGTGTGTGGACCTGCACTTGGCTAATTGTGTGGGTGGACTCTCGCTTGATGTCGGTCTGTAGATTAGCGTTTGCGTGGAGTGGTGCTTAGCTGATGGTGTGCGTGGAGTGGCGCTTGGCTGACAGTGTGCAAGAATTTGCTTGGCTGCAGGGCCGGACTGGCCGTAGCGGGCACCGGGGGTTTCCCCTGTGGGCCGGTTTTCTGGGTGTGGGGCGGCGGTTTTGTCACTGGGGGATGGTTTTGCAGCAGTCCTGTAATATCGGCCCCCAGTAACAAACGTGGGAGCAGTGCTTTTTACTAGCTTGCCCCCCCCACCCCTCTCCTCCCAGGGCTGGTCGAGCAGCAATCTGCCAGGGCTGGTTGCTGTTCCCAGTCTGGCTCTGCTTGGCTGGCGGTGTGCATGGATGGCGCTTGGCTGGCGGTGTGCATGCATGGATCTCCCAACATTTTCTTACCCAGAATCCCCCGCTAACCGCAAATTTACTTACAAAGTCACATTTCCCTCACATTTATGTGTGGGTAAGTTGTAGAATCACCTCGCGGGCACAAATTTCCTACCACCCAGCATTTCCCTTGGTCTCCTGAGAAAAATTATACCTCATTTGTGTGGGTGCCCAAACTTGCCTAAAAACGTATAAACAAACTGCCGGTTCGGATCGGCATTGGGCCCCCTGTATGCCCCCCCCACTGCCAATCTCTGCATATTCTTGGCCCTTCCATGTCATAGGCACTTGGCCCATCCTCACAAGTAAGGTATCATTTTTATCTGGAGACTGAGTGGTAGGATATTTGTGCCTGCTCGGTGCTCCTACAACTGACCCACAAAGATATTAGAGGAAAATGAGACTTTTTTTTGCTAAATGAGGTATGCAGCGGATTCTGGGAAGGAAAATGTTGGGGGATCAACGTAAGCCACACCTTCCTGGACTCCCACGGGTGTCTAGTTTTAAAACATGTCTGAGTGTTTTTAGGTTCCCCTTGATGTCTGCAAGCCCGGGACCAAAAACAACTTCTACTTGTAATAAGAAAGTTACATCTAAAAAGCATTCACTGGTGAGTTGTGCTATTTATTTTATTATTATATATGAAGTAGAAGGAATAAATTGCCACCTAACCAAGCACTCAGAACACAGGCAGCTACAACGTTACACTTTCACTTAAAAAATAAATTTCCTAAAGAACGCCATCAAATTCCTATTTAAAGTCACTATAAGAACAAACAAGAAAGCGCAGTTTGAATCATCTTTACATCTGAAGTAAAAGGAACTTTTTGTTGTTGTTGGATGCGAACAATGTGCAAAGTTATTGTACAGTCACTCAAAGTGAAGCCAATGGGTAAAGCAGGCATTGCCCATGCTGTATGCTGTGGTGACCTGAAACAATGTGAATGCCATTGAAGCCTGCTTACCGAAAGCCTCTCTGTGTATGTAATGTATATATCTTTTAAGGAAAACAATAGTCTTAATTTGTTAAGACAAAAGCTTTCTCAAAGGCGGGACCTAATAAATGCCAGCCAGAATGTATGGCTACAAATAACAGCTACAGAACAAGGCAATATGGGCTTAATTTCTCAACAATGATGAAATGCAATTTTGTATTGGTAAAAGTATTGGTTGATTCGGTTTAAAAAAAATAAAATAATAACTGTGGAACGTGACCGTTTTGAAGAGCTTCAGATAATTCATGCGACTTTTAGTGTAATATCAAAGTTGTGATTTAAAAGAAAGTTGTAATATCTTAACACGCCTGTAACCAAAACAAAAGAAACGATAATAGATGCTCCACTAAAGCTCAAAATAAAAGCATGTACTATATTTAAAAGAAGAATATGAAAACTTTTGCTTATAATTGATATAATTGAACTGTTTTTGGTTCATACTGCCACTCTAGAATATCACTTTGCTTTACATTTTATGAGATGCAGCTTTTCGTGTAACCGCTTGGATCCCTGAATTCTCTTTATGGGAAAACGGTAATGTACAGGCTCAGGGCCCAAAATAACTTGCTCATACAAGCGGGGTTACCTGCAAAAGGGACATTTTGCAGCAGAAGGGTGGTGATATTGTCTTTAAGTTGGAGCAGTTTAAGGTAGGAAACTTCAAAAACACAGACTTCCTTATTGTAAGAGAAAACATGTTAGCCTGCCTCTTCAACATGGAGAGGTAGCATATTGGGAGTATTCATGGTGCAAAGAGTATATGTTTTCAAACGTAAATGGTAGGCCCTTGCTTCGCTTGTGCGTTTTATATTCCCATCAGTGCTGCACCTTGTGCCACTGTTCTGCTTGGAGCTGTTGGAACCGTGAAATTCTCTGGCATTTATGGAAGCTGCACACAGTCTTGACTTGTCTCCCTTGCATGTAGCTGCTGCAGCCTGCCCTCTGAATGAGAGTGATGCCTTGACCAGAGCAAGAACACTTTAATTCCTGCGTTGGTGTACATTAAATATGGCCTAAAACACCCTGCCTGCCCACCTGCCCATGTACGGATCGTGACCCCATCCCCACATCCACACTTTTTTCCTTTTAGTTGGCATCTGTTTACCCCACTGATGCCACCCTTTAATAGTCCTCTTAAGTTGTAAAAAAACAACAAAAAAAACATTTCTGATGTATAATTTTTTTTTGATAAATAATTTTTTGATGTTGGTAAATTGAGAGAAGACACCAGCCAGTCATCACGACACCATGAAAATCCAGGAGTGCATATAAGCGTTTGCGCTACCCAGTTTACAGACACTAATAAAGGCAAAGCAACATGAATTTGGACGTTCCTCTTGTGACTAAACCATACCCCCCAACCATTTCCCCCAGACCCTACGTCTGATGTATAATTTTAACCACAATTTCCTTAGCATGTAAATATTCCCCAGATGTCGGTCTGAATCGGGAAATCTCAAAGCAGTACTTCTGCATGCCGGTAGGTGGCATGTTGTGGCTTTGCACCAACATCGTTTCACTCCAAAAAGTGACAAGCGAAGCAGCATGTAAGCTCAATGCATGGTGAAGCTGCATATAAGTGGTATTCAAAATCCCAGTGGGCACAGCACCAGGGGAATGAGTTGGACTGTATTCCTATTTCAGCAGAGGCTGCAAAAGATTAGTACTGACTTAACTGCAAGTGGGTCAGTGGTTCTGGGTTGCAGAGGCGATCTTGGAGAGCAGGAGATAAGAGACCTATGGAAGATCGACTCCACATCATTTTGTTGGAGTTTCAGGCAACTCGCTTGATGTTCAAGACCTTCCTTCCCACCTTCAGAGGAACGCTGGTTCAAGTGATCATGGACAAAATCACCGCCATGTGGTATTGCAGCAAGCAGGGCAGGATAGGGTCCTTTTTTCCGTGCAAGGAGGTTCTATGCCTCTGGAAGAAGAACTGCCAGGATTTTCACCTGTGGTTTAGCACTTGGTGGGATGTCTAAATGCCAGGATGAATATACTCGCACTCCTAGCGGACCACAAATGGCAGTTACACCTGGAGGGTGGAGCTCTTCATTTTCTCCTCTAGCTCACCGGTCTGTCACTGACATTTGTGTATTATCTGAATTGTATTTATAATCTCGGAGCAATTTTGTTAGTCAATGCTTTCACCCGTGTCCTTTGTATCCACGGTTGGATAATGTTTCCTATTGAGGTTCTCTCACAGATGTCCAGCAAGCGGCCAGTGTCCCAAACACAATCCAGAATCACTAGTATTTAAATGATTATATTGTGTGACAGATGGTAACCTACATCTGCTACATTGGTGGTAATTATTGCAAGTAGCACTTCACTCAAGGAAGTAATTTAAATCTGTTGGGTAGTTTTTGAAATAGTAATGTTTTAAGTGTCTGATGATCTGGACCTTGAACCTACCTCTATTTGCTGTCTTCATGGATCTAAAAAATACTCAAACCGGATTGGCTGATTTTCTCCTATTGGCCATTTCAGTTTTACAGATGTACAGACAGAGCTGTGAAACTAGAACAATTCGATTGGCAGGTTGCAACTTAGTAAAACATGTTGCTGCTGTTACCGAACACGGAGACTGTCTTCACGTCCTGAAAGGGGCCATAAGGAGGGCAGAATGAGCACACCCTGACCCCTAGAGCTCAGTGAGGAGTTCTTCCTAGATTTAATTCCTGAAAACAAATGTTGATTTTACCCCAGGGGTTGCAGATCATGTCTGATTTTGCTTTACCCAGCACGACCTGAGATCTGAAGACCATGGCTGGGGAATGCAAATTAAGCTCAAAAACTCATGTTCCGAAACCAGATACCCTGACACTCTGAAAATTCCAACATGGGTCCAAAAAGCTGTGCACCGTTTTTAGCTTCTGGTGCCCAATCATTGCTGAGCACTGCGAAAAGCCATCTGCAGCAGCGGGTTGCTGATGAAACGAGGTTGGGGAGTAGGGTAAGGCTGGGGGTCATGCGCAGTGGGGATTGAAAAGTAAGTGCATCTTAAAAAAACAATGACATTCACGGAGGAAAATGAAAGTTTATGGGTTGGTTATGGCTAAAACGTGACAAGCCACTACAATTCGTCAGTTATGGTTATCATCACATACCAACTTATGCTAGCTACCTTGCTCAAAATGCAAATTTGCCAATGGCACATAAATAAAAAGAGATATTAAAAAAAGTAACATGGTAGGTGGTATAAGTTATGGTGTGTTTTGCATGTGTTGATAACCATAACTGGCTTGTGTAGCAGGGTTTAGCTTTCAGCAAACTGGGCTTGGAGCCTGGCCAAGTGACCAATCCCCATTGCACATGGCTAATAGCAGTGTAGGCAGGGATTGGCTGTCTAGAGCAGGTTTGGGCATAGCGCCTGGTTCTTTGAGCAAACCTCACTGCTACCAACTAAAGGCTGTGGACATCAGTGGCTGGCTGCACAGCCTCTGACTCTTTCACTCACTCTACCTTAGTGTGACTCACAAAACAAACCGCATATGTTTACATTACAAAGTTAGAAAATGTTTTGGTTCCCTAGAAAAGTAAACCACAGCCATAATGATGTACAATCTCCTGAGCTGCAGGACTATGCAAAGCAGTGAGTTCAACTAACCATGTTATATACTCAAGCACTGTTTGACTGTGCAACAGTTCCACATTCCCACGCCATGAACCCAACCCTCCAAAAGCAGCCACACCCTCATAGACACTGCTTTTGGACACGCACATTCAACCTTTCATAGGGGATCAAATCAAGCCCACTGTTCATGGTCTTTGCCTGTGCGCAGCAGGTTTCACCTGCAGCTCTTGATCTACTGTTAGACCCAGTGCCCAATCGTGCCGTGGTGGACCATGCACAACTGTAAGCTGTGTGCATTGGTGGTTGGCTGCTGGGGCTAACTTTAGGCCAGGATCTGTCTTAAATGATTGGCCACCCCCACTGTGCATGACCTTCAGCCTTGCTCAGCAGGGGTTTGCACCTGTGCCCAACCCTCCGTAGGTAACTAATTCCTTCTGCTCATGGCCTCTGGCCGTGCTTAGCGGGGTTACTCTTCGCATGGATCATTGCTAAGCCCAGCCCCTCTAGCATACATCTGTGTTCCCTCCTTTTTTAAAAAAAAAATGTATGATCAAGTTAATTGGTATTTTGAGAACAAATCATAGAAAAAACAATGGCAGCACATTCAGACGCGGCAAAAAGGTGAGTTACATTTGAGAGAGAGACAATTGAGACACGCACAACAATGTGGAAATGAGTAAGGCACCTGCGGGTGACCATTCTTACACAGGACCTGTCCGTGCCCCTCAGGGCACCAAATTGAACCACTTGCATCATATTTTACCAAAGTGCTCTGGACGACCCCGGGCCTCGAAGTGGGGCTCCTCCTGTGTCCCGCACCAATCCACCCCGTCTCCATTTCCGCATAGTAGGTGGCGTAGGCTGAGACCAGAGCGCCGCTATGTCGCATTTTGCTACCGCAACAGCCGTTCCGAGGAAGCACTATCAGCCCGGGAACCGTCGAGGCCGTTGAACACTCCCAGGAGCAGGCGTACCGGGTCGTGGGCAACCTCCCAACCCAAGGCCTGCATGAGCTCCAGCTCCACCCCCGCCCAGAATGGTGCAAGAGCGGGGCATTGCCATTTCATGTGGTAGAAGTCTGCTGGGGCGTGGTTACAGTGCGCGCAGGACGGGGGCGGTCGCTTACGGGCGCTGTAGAGGCGTGCAGGGGTGAGGTATGCTGTATGGAGGTAGTAAAGTTGGACTAGGCGCAGCTTGGAGGAGGTCGTCAGTTTTGGGGGCCATAAGGGCATCCCTCCAATCCGCGTCCTCCATGGGACCCAGCAACCCCCCCCCCCCCCCCCCCCTCTGCCCAGGTTCCCCATCATCACTTGGGCTTCCATAGGGCTTTATTTGAGGAGGGATGTGGGAGATGGAATATGTGTTCGGAGGGCTTGGCGTAACTGTAAGTACTTGTAAAATTGGGAGGAGTGGAGGGAATGACTCTGCTGTAAGTCTGCAAAGGATCGAATGTGGTCCCCTACCCATACGTCCCCCAACAACGAAATCCCGATGAGGTCCCATTGGTGGAAATTCTCGAGTGACCAGACATCCTTCAGCCAAACCCCACTCCACAGAGGCGTCTGTCTGGTGAGTTTCCGATCACAGTTCGTGTGTCGCAAAGCAGAGCGCCAGGCCATAAGTACCGTTCGAGTGATGGAGGGAAGGGCCTGTGGCACGGGGGACCCATAAAGGAAGGCGTAGAGCTTTGTGAAATCCAATGACTGGAGTTCCATCCGGTACGCGGGGTCGGACCAGCCGCCCGCGAACCAGTCGTGGATCACGACAATCTTGACCTCCCGCCACCCCACAGGAACCGAGTAAGGGCACTGTCTACCTCTCGGAACCAACCCCCCGGGAGATGAATGGAGATATTTTGTAAAATATATAAAAAACAAGGGAGGACCATCATTTTAAAAAGAGCGCTCCTGCCGAGGGGATTGAGGGGGAGGGATTGCCTTTTCTTGAGATCCGCCTTGGCCTTAGTGACCAGGGGCGTGATGTTCAGGGCCCATTCTAGGTATAGAAGGAGGGTGACCCACACCCCCAAGTTTTTTGGTTTTTTTAGGGTTAAAAGAGTAATTTCAAAAGCAATATATCAATGTAATTTAACATGCCATGAGTGAAACCACATATGTGAGGTCATAAACAGTGCATGACTGGGGCATAAGTTATTGTAGTGTACCTAATCATAACTTGGAAACTTAAGTGACTCCTTGGTTTTGTTTACTAACGATAAGTAAACTTTGACTGTAGTTTTCTTCTGTGAATTTCTAACGTTAAAAACATTTTTAAATGCAGGTTAAGGTCTTACAACCTTAGCTTCATTTTAAACTTTGTTTTTTACTAGTGAAAATGTATAATATATGTCACACAATGGCAGATGCCACTGTGCAGTTATAATTAGGCCACAGTTTCCATAGGAAGAGCGTTTTTATTTTGCTAATAACTTTAGCACAGTTTCGTATCTTCCCCCCCCAAAAAAAATCAACATCCACCTCAGTTTTTTCCTTGAACCTTTTGGGGTGATCTTTGCAGAGGAGTAGGGGTCTCAAAATGCGTTTTCCTCATAGGAATTTCAAGAAGTGTTTTAGAAAAAAAAAACAGGTGAACAGCATTGCCCCAAATAGAAAGCTAGATCTTTACTCTGAAAGCATGCTTTTTATTGTCTTGCTTGACGGTGCAGCTGTCGCCAGGCAATTATTTGAAAATTACCAGGATAGGGGCTTTGGCTCCGCCCACTTGTTGGGAGCCAAGAGTACATGTTTTGACTGGAAAGAAGTTGTGTTCTTTTCCCCAAAAATGCTTGTCCTCCACAAAGCTGTGATGATTTTGTTATCCTGCTTCCTGAGATTGAACTTCAAGGGGCACATGCAAGACATTGTAATGCTATTAAAGTGTTTTAGATAATTAGATAATTTATATTTTTTTTCTCTGGCCGCGCAGATGGGAGGAGGGCAGTCATTAACCTATAAAGATTTTTAGGTCTGGCTTAACAGTGCAACCATCACCGGACTTTTTAACCTACTCCAAATGTATCCTTCAGACCTTTGCCTCCACACAAATACCTATCCATCCCTATGCTATCTACTTGTAATGTTTCACATTACCATACAGCATTCTTCTAAAGCCAGCATTGCAATGCTTTTTATGATTTGATGGAAATCTGTAAATCCATTTTTGAGAAATTAAGGTTCATAAGTTAGTGATATCTGGATGGTTGGTCACACAGAACTACTGTGGTACTCCAGCAGCACCAGAAAAAGAAAAGAAAATAGAGATCTGATTGGTTGGGAGGGTTTTTCTCCCCTTTTAGGTACTGTGGTACCGACCGGTCCTGTGGTACTGAGGAATCTGATTGGCTTGCCACAACAGCCCTAGAAATAATTAACTATAACTTGTCCCCTAAAGTAACTGTTACTTGCTCTCCCAGTGATGTTATCAATTATGTCATAGAACATGTCATAAGTGATGTAATTTCTGAGGTACTTAGCAGTGCATGGGGAGGATAAGAGTTATAGTTGCTTTAGGACACGAATTCTAGTTACTTGGGATAACTGGAATTGTTGAATTTTAGTAGTTTTGTTCGCTTAAAATAGTATGTTTCAGCTGACATTTTCATCCAACTATGTCACTTCAACCTTTGTTTGTATTCAGTGAATTTCTATGCTTTTTTAAAAAACATAAAGTAAGATGTCCATTGCATGTGTGGTATGGGTTTGGGTGCAGGGCCGGGCCTGCAGCCAGGCCCTCTGCTTAACCCCTACAGAGGTTCACATGGCTGGTTATTACCGGTAAATATCAAAGGTGTCATTTTAAGTATGCAAGGCCTACGCGCTTTGTCAAAGGCTCAAAATAACTAAATAAAAGTGGTCATGCTTATGAGCTTTATCAAGGGGTCAGCACATCAACATGTATATAATGCAGACCAATTGGCTTATAAATGTAATTATTATAATTTATTCTAAATATATTCAAATGTATTTTTCTTATATTAACACATTGCAATTTTAATAATAGTAATTCTTAGTTATTTTTAATTATGCATTTTTTTTTTAGAAAACATCTTAAAGCATGCTTAAGTCTTTTTTTTTTTTTTAGCTCCTTTCAGGCCACATAGTGCAGCCATAGAACCAACCATGAGTGGGCCCTGTACTCGAGCAGAAGTGCTTACAGCTTGCGCTCAGGTTGATTCTTTAAAAAAAAAATGGTAATCTCTCCCTGCAGCTCCCTCACAACATCAAAAAATGGTTGCCTGTTTTTCCTGCCTCTTCTAGGGGCACCGCCAGGAAGAAAGCCCTAGGGCATTATGGAGCACCTCCCTGCTAGAGCAGTGAATAATAATTAAGCGGCCACTCCTTGATTATTCTTTATTTGGCTATGTTTTGTAATTTTTTTGGGAACCTGGTGCCCACCCGGGACAACCACATCTGGCCTGCAGTGGAAGCCGCAGGCACCCGCGGCCCTTGACCGCTCCCCACCAGCACCTCAGGAGTCGGCATTTAAAAAAAAGCGTTTGCCCTGCTGCCCCAGCACTCACATCTGGTTAAATCTTTGGAGGCTGCAGGGGGAGCTCCAATGCCCCAGTGGCCTCTGTCCGCTCCCCAGCCAGCACCAACTTTGTTCCTACCCAGGCAGGAGCTGCATTTTTCCTGCTCCTGCGTGGAGGAGGAGTGAGTGGGGGAGGGGGGGTCTAATTTGTGTTGCCTGCCTGGACGAGTGTCCTGAGGGGCTTATTGTCAAAGGGCAGGTTGCCGCCCAATTGTTTTTAAATTTTAATTCTGAGCCGCTGTACCGGGTTTGTTACTTATTTTAAGGACAGGGGACTGAGGCCTAAAATAGCTGCCTCACATCATTGGTGAGGTAGTGGCAGCCAATGAGATCATGTCTTTCATCTGTTAAAGCCTCGGATCCTCCGCAGCGTGACATATGCATACATTTTGAACCTTCCTTTATCAAAAATTACTGAACGGATTTACACTGAATCACAAAAAGCACACTTTATGGACCAATATTTCGGTCAAATGTGGTGTAATTCTCTTCAGCTGTTTTGGCTATAGCTGTGTCTAACTTTCCAATGGAATATTGCATGAGGAAACCCTGTATTGGGACCTCCCTTTTTTCGGTCCCCCCTCTTGAGCTTTCACTGATATTGCATGTAAGATTTTTGGGAAAAGTTTTGTGAAAGTCCATTTCCTGTGGGAACACAGTCCTAACTAGAACTACTCAGTGGAGACAGTTGACAACACCATATACGCTCACTGTAGGCAAACTGCTGTGAAAATGTGAGTATTATTTCTCGAAAGCAAGATGAGTTGCTTTCATGAATTGGTGCTCACATTTGTACTGCAGTTTGCCTCCGTGAGCGGCTGTGGTGGTGTTGATTTGATTTGGATATGTGACTGGCGTAAGCAGTGCTACAGGAAGTGAAGCAAAACCGTTCCCACCTGAGCATCTTTGCTTTGTATTGTATGTGGTGTAAGAATAACACCTGATGCAGGGAGCAGAATCCTATGATTTAGAATGAGCTGATGGAGGAGCACTACCAAAAAATACCATTGAGAGAAGCAGAAACAGTTAAAGTTGAAAACAGCTATTTGCCACAATAGCTGAAAGAAAACAAAAAATGAGAAACCGCAAAGCACTTAATCCCCCCAAAAAACAAAAACACAAAAAGGTTACTTTGAGAATCCTTAACAAAAATTTAAAAAGTCCTTGTCTCTGCAAGCAGCTAGGCCCTCCAACACGCACAGAGTGGGTTGACTGCAGGAACAAGAGATAAGCAAGGCCCTTGGACTTGTGCGGTGTTGGTCTGTTGTCCACAGCAAGTTGCTCATAAAAAACCATCTATGGCAAAGGGTTCGCCTCCTACAACGGATTGGACTCGAAGCTTAGGAAAAGGCCAGGCAGGTCCTGTTGCCAACCAACCGAACTGCTCACGGTTCAGAACACCACTTTGCTAAATGCACAGGGAAAAAAATCTGACTACCAAGAGCAAAATATGGCGGGTAGCATGAGTTGTGGTGTGTATTGCATGCTATAGCTCTCCACTTTCAGTGGTTTTCCTAGTTTGTTTGCTGACCCATGAATAACCTTTAATTGATGATTATTTATGGTACGCTAGGTTAAAAAAAAAAAAAAAAAATCTTTTTATTAACTAGGAAAAACCCAGATGCTTCAGAAAACATTATAATATACATAGTGTGAGGTTTGGCGGGTGTAGATACAAAATATTCCCACAATTCAACCCTCCCCATAACCCGCCCGCCCAACCAATCTGTCTCAGGGTACAATCATGCAATTTAAACCCCAACATGCCTAAGGTCCGATATTAGACTGGGAGCTGTTTGGTTCTGTAGCCCACCCAGGCTCCACCCAGGCTCCCCTTATCTTCTCTCATTTATGTGGGCACCCCCTACTCTGATATACTGTCTGCTCAGCCCGCAGGATTCCACCATTGGGACTGCACTGGCGCCCCATGCACGGGCAATGTTGCATTTTGCCACCACTCCTGCCAGAGCAAGCAATGTCGTTACCCATTTAGGCCATACTATTTTTCGCCTGTCACCCCCAGGATATGCCATCTCACTTCTAGCGGGACCTACTCCCCCACTACTGATGTCATCACTCTGGCCACGCCCGCCCAGAAAGCTTGAGTCTTGGGGCAGGCCCACAGTATGTGAAAAAAGTTCCTGTCTTACCACAGCCCCTAATACACTGCATGGAGGTACAGTGTCCCATATGGGACAGTGCAGTCCTCAAGGCGGACCTGTGTAGAATGCGCAGCTTGCGCGTACCGCTATCTCTCTGGGGCTCTGCAGGGCTTCTTTCCAGTCATCATCTTCGAGGAGATCCTCATCCGATTCCCATGCTGCCCGCAGGGGCTCAAGACAGTCAGGTGTATTGTTGATTTAGCTTTTTGTAGGTGAGGGATATTGCCTTATCTATCATTGGGCCAAGGAGGAGTCTGTCTTCAAGTGGTGTATAACCCGGTATGGAGTCCCCTTACTTCAGATGATTGTGAAGTGCGTGTCGCAACTGTAGGTATCGGAAGTGTTCATTACCCATGTGACCTCTGCCTGAAGACCATCAAAGGTAATCATTTTTCCTTTAATCCAAACTTCCCCAGGAGATCAATGCTTATGCTACTCAACCTATGGAAACCCTTCAGATGCCTCACCTCTCTTAGAAAGTCTCCGTCCCAGAGTAGCGTTTGTTCAGTGAGTCTGGCCTCCCAGCCGATCATTTTGGTCGCCTTCTGCCATCCTGTAACAGCTGTCTGAGTGTGGATCGTAAGGAACGGGTTGCCCCTCCTCCCCCGTAGAGAGCAGATAGGTAGCTGCCCGCTCCCATAGCAAAGCGATCAACCCGGTAGGCAGGCTCCTCAGTCGGCAAAAAGACCCACCTGTTAATGTTGACAAGTTGAGCTGCCCAAAAATATTTTCTGATGTCGAATACCGCCAATCCCCCTTCATAAACCCCCATCTGCAATTTCTTTAGAGCAATCTAGGGCATCTCCCCTCCCCCCCCCCCCCCCCACCACCACCACCACCACCACCACCACCACCACCACCCCCTCCACCTCCACCTCCTCCCCGCGCAATATTCGTCGTTCAGACTCAACCGCGCGGAAGAAAGCTTCCAGAATCTGGAACGGGGGTATTTTGTATGGCGTAGAGGAAGCGTGGGAGGGCCATCATTTTAAACAAGACCGCCCTTCCCATCAGGGAGACCGGTAAACGCCGCCAATGGGCCACATCCCCTTTCAACCTGTCCAGCTGCGAATGTACATTTGACTGCATGAACCCCTCCTCCGTTTTGGTGATCCAGATGCCCAAGTATTTAAAGAAATCCTTGTGAACCAGCTCTTTACAGGCTGACGTCCGGACAGGGGGTTCCTCTGCGAGAGTGCATACCAGGGATTTATCCCACTTTATGCGATAACCTGAGTATTGGCCAAAGGACCAAATGATATGGATAAGCCTGTGAAAGGCCTGCCTAGGTCTATGGGCATACAGCAGTATAACATCCACATAGAGGGAGAAACGTTCTTCTCACCCCCTCCCACATCAATGCCTCTCTCCAGCGGATCCCCTCTCACCCATGAGGCCAGCGGCTCAAGTGCAAGCGCAAAGAGAACCGGCGAGAGCGGGCAGCCCTGCCGCGTACCCCTACGCAGCTGGAAAACTCTGGATACCGTTCCGTTAACCCTGACGAGCGCCAGCGGGGCTGCGTATAGCTGTTCAATCCAGGTGCAGAAGCCCGGACCAAATCCAAGCTTAGCGAGTACTGCAAACAAATATGGCCACTCGATACTATCGAAAGCCATATGGGCATCAAGTGATAGGAGTGCCCCCTGATCGTCCGGTCGCTGCTGCACCAGATACATTGCCCTATATAAACAACTGAGATTTAGTCTAGTGTTTCTATGAGGCATAAATCCTGACTGGTCTGGGTGAATCAGAGACTGTTTCACAGGAGATAGTCTGTTTGCGAGCACCTTAGCCAATACCTTGCCCGTTCTTGGGGGTTACGACAATAGTAGCTGTCCTCAGTCCAGCAGTAATTGCCCCTCCACCCTCGCCTCGTGGAACATACGGAGTATGTAGGGCGCCAGGTACCCTGCCACACATTTGTACAGTTCCGCCGGGAAACCGTTCGGGCCTGCTGCTTTCTCGGACTGAAGGTCCCGTATGGCACCCTCAATTTCTTCTGTAGAGAAGTCCGCGTCAACCGCCTCTCGGTCCTCCACACTGAACATTGGTAAAACTATATCCTTTAAAAATTCCGTGCAATCCTCCACCCCCCTATCTGTCTGGGTCTGATAAATCCCTTCATAATATTGGGCGAACGCCTCTGCTATGACTGCGCCCATCCCCTTCACCGTACTGTCAGAGGTCTGTATCTCAGAGACCCAGTTGCGACCTCTTTCCCTTCTCTCCAGCCATGCAATAAGTTTATTCGCTTTATCGCCTAGGTCGTATATGCGTCTTTGAGTAGCGATAGCATGCGTACGAGCTGTGTTTTCCTCTTGATCTCTGAGCTCTATATGTTTGGGTCGAAGTGTGTGTAGACGGCCTACATTGCCCCCCCTGTGCTGTTCCTAGCGCAGATTCAAGAGCTGTAATCTCGTGCTCCAAACTGTCGCATTGCACCCTCTTTTCTTTGTGTCTAGCCCCAGCAGTCGCTTGCACAAAGTCCCTGGCCACTGTTTTATAAGCCTCCCACAATATACAGTCTGATTGCACAGATCCCAAGTTTTCTGTAAAATATTGCTCCGTATGTTCCTCAAACTGCTCCCTAAACCTAAATAAATAGGAATCTAAGCACGGCAGTAGAGTTCAGTCCCTAACCGGGACCCGCAGAAGCACCTCCACCCGGGAATGGTCTGAAATTCCCCAGGCCCTGTGACAGCCCACCTGGAAGAGTCCAACTGAGGTAGTTGTGTGAAGATGTAGTCCAAACGAGACCCACTACCGTGCGCCGCAGAGATGTGAGTGTATTATCTAGCAGCGGGATTATGTAACCTCCACAGGCCTTCAATCTCCATAGCAGTTGCGAAAACCTTCAGTGGCCGCACCCCCCAACCCTGTGGGAGCTCGCATGGTCTAGTTCAGGCGATAACGTCTCGTTCATGTACCCTCCCAGAATGAGAGTACCCACTGGCATGTCCAATAATAATTTGCTGAGCTCTGGGAAGGTCACCCCATGCATTCTTGGAGGGATATACACTGAGCATATGTTAGGGGTGTGCCCCTCCCACATTCCCGACAATGCAACATAGCATCCCAAATGATCACACCACTTGCGAGATACCACTAGTGGCACCGAGTTCTTAAGCAGTATCGCTGTTGCCCCTCCCAGAACCAGTTGTGAACCCAGCATGTGTTAGAAGCGTATACCCAAACCGGTTCAGCGCTAGGTAGTTATTTCCCTTCAGGTGCGTCTCCTGCAGGAGTACTATGTCCAGGGAATGTCGACTGAGATATTGCAACACCATGGTCCTTTTAATTTTATCCCCCAGACCATTCACATTCCACGATAACACCTTTAGTTTTTTAGTGTGTTACGAGGCCATCCGAGAGGGACATGTGACAAGAATCCACCAAACTTCAGCCCTCCCCAACCCCACCGCACCCACCTTCTATGTATTGGCATGGATCCTACTGTCCTAAGACCCAGGTCACTTCGAATGGCATTGGTATTCTGATGCAAACATAATAGAACTATGCAAAAGAAGACCTCATGAACTATATCCCCCCTCCCTGCTACCCTGCTTTGTAGGCCTAAAACTACCCACATCCCCAACTAGCAGAGCGCCTGTCACCCAGTAAACACTCAAAAATTGAAGGGGCTGCTGAGGGTCGCCACCCTAAGTCCCCGTAAGGCCGCCACCCAGCCTGAGTCCAGTAATGTTCAGTTGCAGAACACCCCCGCATTTCCCGGAGCCACCTCACATAAGGATTGCAAAGACCCACTAACTAGACATGACTATATACGTTACGTGAGTCCGCTGCAAGTTCCACAACCCACCAGTCTGAGTCACAAGTATTATTTTCCAAGCGTCTCTGAGGACGCTGGACTCGACGATCGTGACCGCTGCGATCGTTTCTCTAGCCTGTCCAACCCCCCGGGTCCACTGGAAGATCCGGATAGACTATCGCGAGTGTCTCTCCAGCCATCCTCTCTGTCCTGATTATTCCGCTGTGATCGCCCCTCATCCAGGCATGCTTGCACATCCGCGGGGGCCCTGAAGAACCAAGATCTACCCTTGTCAATAACTTTTAGTTTTTCCGGTAGAACATCATTTATTTTATACCCGTTCCCTTAGGGCACGCTTCATTCCATCAAAGGTGCGGCGCTCCTGCTGCACCTTCAAAGTGAAATCTGGGAAAAATTTAACGTTGTGTTCTCTCATAAGGGAGGTCGCCGTGGAAGCAAGCAGCCTGCAGGATCGCGTCCCGGTCCCTATAGTTCAGGATCCGTGCAATAATTGTCCTGGGGGGAGCAACCGGTTTCGGCGGAGGGACTGTCGCTCTGGGCCCTTTCCACGGTAAAGAAGGTGGAAAGTCATTTAGGTTTGAGATGGTTCAATATTAGATCCTCCAGAAAAAGGTCCATGCCAGGACCCTCCACCCCCTACAGGACACGGTATGTTGTTCCGACAGGCCCTACCTTCCTGGTCCTCCAGCTTCAGGGCCACCTGTTTGTGTTGATGGACTAATTGCTGAACCCGTTCTTCCAATGTACGTGTGGTGGATTGCAGTTCTGTTCTGTTAGTTTCTGCCGTAGTAACCCTCTTCGAGGTCTTGGACATATCAGCACAGATCAAGTTCATTTCAATCGAAACTGTATTGATCTTGGTTTCCAGTGTCGTTCCAAGAACTTGAATGGCCGTCATTATAGAGCTTAAAGATGGTTCAGGTGCCTCCTCCTGGCCCCCAACGACCCTCTCATCCGTGGACGGCTGCTTCAGAACCGCATACTTGTCCAATTTGTTGGATTGTACTTGCGAGGCTCCTTTAGGCTTCATCGTGCACCAGACTGGGCCACAGTGAAGACGAGGAATAATGGACACCCAGTGCTCACCCGAGTTTTGCTATCGCTCCAACTGGACCCAGTCGCTAGATCTTATCGTCGACGGTAGCCACCCGACCAAGACGGGGTGCCCAGCACGGCCACAGGCACCCCTGCAGGGTACCACATCCATAATAGTCCACTCTAATGAGGATATACGCCCAAGCCCAGCGCCAGAGTTATTTGTGAGGCGGAGCCCCTTCCTTCCCACTGGAGACGGCAACGCACTGTAAAGCGGGTATGGTGAGGCCCCCTGCATCCCATCTGCCACTAAGCAAGAACCCCACCCCCTCCAAGCACCTGCAAACGTTGTGTGGGGTGCTACCCTTCTTGAGTCTCAGGGGGGGCAGTACAACCTCAAGCCCCGCACCCACCGTGGACTTATCCGACGTAGGTGCCTCCGAATTGCCCCCGTAGAATTAGCTGAAGAGAGAGGCCCCCAGCCCTTGACTGTAAATACGGCTGTCAGACGGATACACCGCCTCACCAGCCACGATCCCCTGTACCCTGACCCAGAAGCAAAGGTAGATGATTAGGAGAGCCACAGATGACGCCACACTCACTGTCACTCAAGTGGGCCTTACTTCACGGCAGCGAAGGATTCAAAGGATCATGCGGGGGGCTCCACCGCCCCGCCCGCTCAGGTCCGATGCATGGAGGTCACCAATTTGCGTCCTGCAATCACCTGCCCACTATACCACTGCCGCCCAGTGCCACTGTTCACATGGGGGGGGCGAGGGAGGCAGCGTCATGCAGGATCTCACTTCCCCTTGCGGGCCCCGGCAGGCTAATGGCGCAGCAACTGCACTGGCCCCTCACTTCACGGGCACAGGATGGGGGCTTGTCTCTTTTATGACCCCCAGTATCTCCAATGCAAGCGATCTGCAGGGGAGGGGACCCCGCTGCCGCCCGTCCAAGTCCGAAACAATGAGCCGTTGGGCACGGCCCCGCAGCCGCACAGCAATACTGCCGGCACCGCCCGCCGCCTCAATTCTTACCGGACGGGTCCTGCGGTACGGTACAGGATCTTTGGGGCCAGATGCAAGCGCCCCCAGGCCACAGACATCGGTGTCTCGAACTCGCGGCTCGGGGTGATCCGACGTCTGGATACGTCATACGCGAGCACCGCCCAGTCGCTCCGGAGGCTTCCACGTTCGTTGGCCTCACCAGCTCGCCTTCGCCTTTCTCTGCCGGTGCGAGTCGTGGCTCCCGTTTCCGGACACCAAACGAGAGCGCTTGGCGTCCCACTGCTCCACAGGTACTTGTAGCACTGCAACAACAGGATTTAAGCCGGATATCGCGGGCCTTTGGCGCGGCCCCAGCGAAGTTCTCACTTTACGCTGCTAGCTTGGCAGATGCCCGGCCACGCCCTGGTATGCTATATAGTTAAGCTTTATAAACTGTTAAAAATTCCAATAAATAACAGTTTACATTAGCAAAACAAATAACTGTAAAAACGTATTATTACAAAAATAACTAAAACAATTGAAGTTGATTTTTATTACTTAGGAGGCAGGATGTAATGCTGTATAGGTTTTTAGAAATAATTGTACTTGGGCAATATACAGTGGGAACAAATGGGTTGAGCAGGCAGGTTACTCTAGATTCCCAGCCTGATAATGGGGGAATAATTCAGGCATGTAAATCCATGAAAGATAGTAATGCTTAAATTGTTGTTACAGGTTTCTTGTTGCCAGATTCTCTTTCAAACCCATTGCAATGTCAGTGATTTGTTGATTCAGCAGAGTTAAATGAATGTGTACGTGCTCAAGTTTCCCAGGTTCGTGAATAATTCGTTCAGCAGTCCATGATTTTTCTTTGCATTGTTGGACACGCAGTCCTGATTAAATGATAGGATAAAATGAACTATAAAACCAAACATTAACAAGCATTTGCAATGCAGTAGGTCTCGCATTTACTTGAGTTTGAGCTATTGGCATTGTAAATGACAATGCCTTTTATTTATGTTTTGGTTTTTAAAACTGATAAATAAAAAGCATTGTCATTTACAATGCCAATAGCTTAAACTAGCGTAAATGCGAGACCTATTGCATTGCAAATGCTTGTTCTCTTCTGCACACACAAAACATCAATCCTCATAGTGATGGCCAGGGACAGCTTTAGCGCTGGTGAGGCACAATTGGGTTGCAGCTGAAGGCAGTGTGAGTTTCTCTCAGTGGGGCAGTATGGTGTTAAGTGGGGGAGAGGATGTGGCACTCTGCCGATGACAGAAACTGCAAGGCTCTGAGACAAATCGCTTGTGATAGCACTTTTAAGCATATTTGGGACATTCTGCAAATGGCAAAGTTTTCAGATGAATGTATAGTGTTGACCAATAACAACTGAGTGCATGTTTGCATTGTCAATTTAAATAAATGTGGAAAAATACTAGCTGTAGCGTCGTCTTTTGCTTGTGGCAAAAATAAATGTGGATAAATACAGAAAAAATGTCCAAAAAATAAATATTGATAAATACAGACGGACATGGCAAATAAATAAATACCTTAAAACCGGGAGCCCTAATTATAATGATTCATGTGCAAAGCAGTGGAGGTTCAACTGTAAAAAAGACAAAACCTAATTTACCGTTGCATTAACATTTAGCATTTATGAAGAACTAGATTGCATATGAACGAGTCAATACAGTTGACGCTGCTTAGTTCATCTTGTGTTGTTTCCGTCATTTTGTTAAAGTTATTTTTGCATTTCCTAGGGTTATGTTTATAAACTCAGAGGAGGCTCCTCTTGCTACATCATTGTGGTGACACTATTCAGGGGCTCACAGAGAAGGGCCAGGATGGCTGGATCTATGACAGATTATTCGAATAATCGCTATGGCTTTTTTTGTATTTAATTCCTTGTCTGTGAAATTACTATATGTGGATCCTGTGAAAGTCTGGCACAAATCTCGACACCCTGGATTGCCCTTTAACACCTGCCCTCAAGAATTCTAAAGTTTCAACAACTACATGTTAGGATGACATTCTTAAAACAAAAAACGTAATGCAGAATGACAAGGGGAATGTGGGCACGTAGCATCCTCCATAAGTCACCTGCAAACAGTGAGATAAAAAACGTGCATTAAAGGCAAGCCTTTCCTGTCTCCTGACCTTGCTGTAACCTAAGGAACAGGGGCTAGTAGAAAAAATTAGTATACTGAATATTGAAACTCCAACACCAAGTAAAACCCGACTCTCTAAACCAGAGGGTATCGACTTCCACACCTGGTCATGCCTTAGCCGTTTATGTTCACGCATAGGTTTGAAAGTGAGGCTGGATTTGATTTGGGGGAATCCGGGCCTAGGAATTATTGATGTGTCAGAGAACAGGCAAATGGGCCGTACCTAGGCTGATCAATTAGGGAGGGGCATCGAAACTGAGCAGAGTGGAACATGAGAAGGTAGTGTGTTAGAGCAAATCCAAAAGTGTGTTGAAAGACATAAATGAGACACGCATAGGGCTGTGAAGTGGCTTAGTATAGACATGTGAAATTACTGGGGATTTGTGGCTGTGCTGAGATCAGCAGAAGGGATGAGGTGATAGCTTGAAAGAATACAAATCTTATCTATCACAAATGATGAACAAGTCCCTGCATGGTGTGTACACCTGCGATGTGCACATGGAATTTACACTTTCCTGCGCTGGGCTTTGAACAATAACTAAAACATCGATTACAGGGACAACAGCGATGAAAAACACACAATACTCCCAAGGGATGGGATCGGTGGTACAGGGGCAGAGAGAATCGTGTCGATGGGCAGAGAGGAGGCAGTGAAAAAGGCGGAGACCAGTGGCAAGGGCTGAAGAGCCCGGTGCTATGAGAAGCACCAGGACCTAAACACAGCAAGGAATGTAGAGAGGGGCAAGGAATATCATAACATAATGTCGTGTGACAACAGTAGGGGCAGGCCTATGCCATATTTTTCCACTTGTTGAGAGATGTGTGGACTGCTTGAAATATTCTATTTTCAAGATGGAGACGTATGTTTTTCGAGTAATTTTAAGTCTGATTCTGTCCACCCGGAGAAAGGGGTTCGGTTGGGACCTGTAAGGTTGGGTTTTTAGGGGGGTCTGAACACACAGAGGGGCTGTTTCTCACGGACCCTTGTGGTGGCGCGGATCTCATGAGAGGCGACCGGGTTTAGGGCGGAGAGTTAACTTCACCTACCTCTTTTGCACAGGCTTTTTCCACTTCATCGCATATATTCCTCCAGAGGGCAACATGGTGGACTCCGCGGAAGCAATGTTTCCTCAGCCAGCCTTCAAGCCCCGGCCTGATATCCACTGAAGCCACGAGGAGGTCCGGGCACTCCCAGGGACCCTGGGACGCTCCATGCCAGGGGCTGAGGGTGGTGATTAGTGAACGCGCATTCCACCGGATATCTTTTGAAATCAATCCAGTTTAAAGAAAACTGTGGGTCGGTAGCAGTCAGAACAGAAATCCTATTAAAACGAGTGGTGCGCGCGCGCGCCACAGCGAGACGGGCCTTCAATTATCGCGCCCGTGTCTGGGCACGATAATTGAAACCACATGGCCTATTTGTGTCTATTACGCGCACCAAGCGCGTAATAGACACCAATAGGCCGTGGGCGTAGCTATGCACGCGCTTCGGGCCAATTGCGTGCAGTCTTTTAGAAGAAGACACATGCAAAGGCCAATGGGGGAGATGAAAAGGAATCGCACACGGTTCCAGGGTCGATTTCTGAACCCCGGACAAAAGGACTCTCGCTTGCGCGAGCACTGCTGCGCAGTGCAACGCAGGTCGCGAGACTTTAAAACAAAAACTGAAACAGTTAAGGTAGACCTGGCCGGATCTAGGAAACATGAGAGCCCTGAAGTGGGGGCACAGATTTATTGGGGAAATTATAAGTGTTGGAGGCACAGAAGGACCCGTTGCACAAAGTGTATCTTTTTTTAGTTGTTCTTAGAAGTAGTTAGTGTTGCTAATGACGCAAGTTTCCTGTGACATGGTAATGGAAATAAAGAGTACAGCAGTGAATTTTCAGTCTTTTCAGTATCTGGTGAAAGTCGGTACTAGTAAGTTAATATTTTTTTGTTTATTGCAGACTCATTGCGAGGCAGCTTGCCAAAATTCATGCAATTCATGCCCACAACGGTTGGATTCCAAAGTCCAATTTATGGTTGAAGATGGGTAAATATTTTTCACTTGTGCCAACGAAATTTGAAGATGAAGCCATAAACAAAAGGTAATTTGTGCTTCTGCCTATGATTGAAAATGTTATTTATGTTTCTCGTCTTTCCCTTGCACATGGTTAAAATTGAAATACAAGCACTATCTTAAACTTAATCATGGTATCGTCATTGTTATTCCCAAATTACCTGCAGGTTACGAATTCTGCAGCGCTTGTTTTTTCAAAGAAATGTCGTTTTGTTTCACCAAAAATACAGGTATTAAGTGCTTTATAAACATATCCAGAGTTAAAGAATGTCTTGCTATGTTTGGATACCAAGATGGCCATTTGACCTTTTTAAATATTCAAATCCAATGTCGTCATCCACTGTACATGGGAAGCCCTCGGGAAATTACTTCTAAAGGTACCTCTCTAAAAGAGGTTCAACTCTTATCTTGATCATCAAAGTAAACCTTGTGGTCCTGTGATTCGCGACCTTAGTGTTTCGTATGTTGCCTCTTAAGCAGCGCTCAGCTGATTTGTTTTTGTTTGAAACATTCTATTGTACACTTGAATACTTGAATTGACTTGATTTGTAGAAGCGGAGAATACAGTCAATTGTTTTAGTCATTTGCTTGACTACTCTGTGTCTTCAAATAGATGTACAGTGTACAGTGTTCTCTCGACTTAACTTTGCCTCTTCTCCGTAAAACCCAATTTCACTAAATGAATTCTAATATTAAATAGGCAGTATTACATCCCGAAGGAAGGCTTTACAAATGTATTACAGTTGAAATACCAAGTAGATTAGTTTTATGATTCAACCTGATTACATCTTGGACGTAATCATAAACGTCTGACGTGTGTGGTGGGTGCAGAGAACATATATAATATAAATGACTATTTAATTATTATGTTCTCATCCATTGTTCGCATTTGTTAAAAATATTTTTATGTGTTCTTCATATTGTGGCCGTAGACAACTGTTGATGATGATGATTGTCAGGCGAGAAATTTTGTAATTTGACTAAGGTTGAATAGAACTGGCATGTATGTACTGCCAGATCAGGGTACAGATAGCAAACTCGACTGGGGTGCATACTCTACTCTCAAAGAACCATCCTTTCAGGGATTTCTGTGGTCTATCTTGTTGCCTTTCATAACATCACAAATAGTCGTGACAAAGCTTCTCTCTTGACATGTTATCAGGTTGATACCTGTTCCTCAAGTACAGACGTAGATTGCAGACTCAGTCCTCTAATTTCTCTAAGTGTAGTGTGCCCCTTCCACCACCGCGCTGTGAGGAAAAATAGGGGTTTCTCTTTCCTGTGTTTGCACTGTTATATGAACATTGTAAAACACACCTCTTCCATGTGAGTCTCTAAGCCATCTGTGTTGTTATCTTGGTCCTAAACTTTGTCTGGTTTTGACCCTATTTGGATTGGCTGACTAATTATTCCCCCATCCATCACATGGTTTGATTTAACTGCAGGTCCTCTCTGCTTGAGTTCTGAATAAACTTGGAAGTGAAAAGTTACAAATAGCAGCATTTGTAGTCTGCCTGGAAGATTAATTTTGCTGTAATTGTAAGGGTTTGGGACTATGTTTGCACCACAATTGTTGCAATCTAATTTGGGTGGTTGTAACTGATAATTGCATTTGTCACGGGAAGCATGCATGACTAAATGATTGCCGCAGTCTCACTATTCTAAGATGGACGCTGTGCCAGACTATAAAATGGTTGCAGCATGGAACTATGCCCTGATGCATGTCAAGACATCCATTCTTACACTGTTTCGATATCAGTTTAGGGGTGTGGTCTTCTCTTCCTTCCTCCCCTACTTGCCTCCTCAACTTCAGGTCACACCCTTTAACCTGAGGGCAGGCAGAACTCCACATGGGCAGTCGCATCTATCAGGGTGGTTAGTAAACGTAGCCCACAGTATTCACTGTGGACCAGGCCTAGACCAGCTTGCCTTCCCGCTGCTCAAAGATCAAGCACTACTCTGCTGAACACTAAGGCAACCCTTCTTTGTCTTTGCAGCCCAGTGGATCAAGGTGATCACCTAAATGGACATCAGGCTGCTGCTCATTTAATTTGATACAGTCCAGCCATCTTTCTTCTTACTTTTTTGATTATCTAGGGTAGTCGGGGAAACTCCTAGTCTCATCAGGCAGCATTGCAAGGCCATTTGCAGCAGTGGGCATTTATGTTTCGGTGTTAACATGTTACCCAACAGTATTGCTGAGATGTATGGGTTGTGGGGGTCTGGACCCTTAACGATGAATAGACATGCTTCCTAGTACAATGGCATGTAGAAACATATGTTCGAGGCATATGAGCTGCAGATTGTACACTTAGCATAGATCGCCATCTGGTGTTGGGCCCGGATGTTTGCAGTTTGTTTTTGTTCTTTGGACAGTCTTTGGAAGTCACGAGTTCGGTGACTCCTCCTTCGGTCCGTACTGCGCATGGGCTTCGGCTCCATCCTCAGATTGTTTTTTTCCGCCATCGGGCTCGGATGTGATACTTCGTGCTCCGGCTTCGAACTTCTACGGTTCCAGCCGCGACGGAAAATCCTCGTTTCTTCGAGTCTCTTCATCATCATCTTCATCCCTCGAAGCGGCACTTTTCTCCATCCCGTACATCGACACCGGCCTTCGGGCCCTCCTCGACTCCTGTCCCAGCCGATGGAAAGGACTCCGTTCAAAAAGTGCCCAAAATGTGGGTCTAAATTTCCCCACACCGACCTCCCATCAGGTGTGTAACCTTTGCCTCTCTCCAGAACACGAGGCTAGAGACTGCCCCGCCTGTAAGTCTTTTCGATCAAAAAAGACCATCCGGGATCGAAGAGCTCGACGCACCATGGCGCACTCATCGTCCGCAGCTCCACCGGATATCTTCGGAGACGACGCCGAAGCTTCGGGGCAACTACACACCGAGCAGGAGGACGACGTCGTCAGCGCTTCCGAAGCCGACGACTCCGACGTGGAGGACATCACACCGGCGCAGCGGGTCGTGAGTACTGTACCCCCTCCCACCCCCACCCCCAAAACCAAAGAGACTCCGGTTACACCCTCGCCTGCAGGCCTGGGCAAAACCAAGCACACAGCTTCTATCACCCCACCTTCGGGCCCGGTGTCGAAGCCTCAAAAGTCTCACGGCAGCTCGGGCTCGAGCCAGCCGACGCCTGGTGCCGAAAAACACCATCCGGCACCGAAGAAAGTGATACCCAGCTCGACTCCGAAGCCACCGGTGCCGAAGCCTGGACTCTCGGTGCCGACAAAGCACAAACACAAATCTGTCGGCACCGACGCTCCGGCGCCGAAAACTCCTTCGACGCCGAAAAAACCGGAGGTTCCAAAAAAGCATGGCGCACAGAAACCATCGAAACCCTCGGCTCCGAAAACATCCGAAAACATCGGCGCCAGCGGACGATTCGGCGCCACTGGATCTCTTTACACCAGACCCTTTGCAAAAGACTCTATTTAAAGATCCAAAGACTGGGCTATTGACTTTAGTTGTCAAGAAAAGACGACTTGACACCCCTGCTCCTCCTCCACCGCCCAAACGGATGGACTCTGCTACTTCTCCTCTCAGAGTGCCCTCCCCACTACCACCTCCTCCGCCTCCTCCACCTCCTCCACCTCCTCCACCCCCTCCCCCCTCCCAGGTCTCCGCCACCCTTACCTTATCACTCCCCGACCCCGTCCCCAGATCCGGATTTCGGGGATCCACATTATGACCCAGCGGACACCCAATGGACCCCACTCCACCGGGGACCCCAGACCCATGGGAAGACTACCATAACCCTGACATACCTGATATGCCTCAGGACGACCTATACCCATCCAGGCCGTCTCCTCCAGAGGACTCCTTAGGTTTTCACCACTTACTGCAGAGAGCAGCACACTACCATGGGGTGCAAAGGCATAGTGAACCAGTGGAAGACGACTTCCTACTGGACACATTTGACATTCAGGACAAGTCCACGTCTATCTTGCCCATGCTTAAAGGTGTCACCAAGCATGCTGCAGAGGTGTTCAAAGACCCTGTCAGGGCCAGGGTATTAAACCCTAGAATAGAAAAAAAGTACAAGGCGGCACCCACAGACCCTGCATACATCAAGGGCCCTGCTCCCTTAGATTCCCTAGTTGTGTCCACAGCTAGAAAGCGGGCTAACTCCCAGTCCTCAGGAGAAGCCCCACCGCCAGATAAAGAATCCAAACTTCTAGACGCGTCTGGCAAACGCACCGCCTCCCAAGCTGCAAACATGTGGCGCATTGCAAATGCACAAGCGCTACTTGCGCGCTATGACAGAGCACACTACGACGAGCTTGAGGCTCTTATGCAGCACCTCCCCCAAAAACACAAACGCAAGGCTCATGACCTAATACAGGAGGGTAAACTAATTACTAACACCTCTATTAAGTGTGCCCTCGATGCAGCTGACACTGCTTCTAGAGCCATAAACACTAGTGTCCTGCTTCGTCGTCATGCCTGGCTCAGGATCTCAGGGTTCAAGCCTGAAGTCCAGGCGTCCATACTAAATCACCCCTTTGACCAACAAACTCTCTTTGGGCCAAAGGTGGACGAAGCATTAGAAAAGATGAAAAAGGACACAGACACAGCAAAGTCTATGGGGGCACTACAATCACAAGCCCCCAAGCGCTCCTTTCGACGCTCATCCTTTCGTAGCACAGGCAGAGGCTACTCCACCGATAGCGCCTCTACCTCCTACAAGTCCCCTCCTCAAAATACCTTTTCAAAGGGCAACCAAAGGGGTGGTTACAGAGGCAACAACAATAAGGGCAGGGGCAAAACTAACACCACCCGTTCTGCCACCCCGCCCCAGACCATTCCACTCCAGTCGGGGGCAGACTACACAACTTTATACACGCATGGGAGTCCATAACATCGGACAAATGGGTGACCCAAATTATTCGGTCAGGGTACTGTCTCGAGCTAACATCTACCCCACCCAATATCCCACCAAGACACCGTCCAATGTCTCAAGAACATTCCACACTACTCCAACAGGAGGTGCTCTCCCTCCTCCAAAAACACGCTTTAGAGCAGGTCCCCGTCAATCAGCAAAACCTAGGGGTCTTCTCTCTGTATTTCCTAATACCGAAGAAAGACGGGACCCTAAGGCCCATTCTGGACCTCCGGCCTCTAAATGCATACATACATTCAGACCATTTCCTCATGGTCACCCTATAACAAGTCCTCCCGCTCCTCTGTCAGGGAGACTTTCTCACTACCTTGGATCTGAAAGACGCATACTTTCATATTCCAATACACCCTTCTCACAGGAAGTACCTCAGGTTTGTGGTAGACGGTCAGCATTACCAATTCACGGTTCTCCCCTTCGGGGTCACCACCGCACCACGGGTGTTTACCAAATGCCTAGCGGTAGTAGCAGCACACCTCAGACGTCAACATGTTCACGTCTTCCCTTACTTAGACGACTGGCTGATAAAAGCCGCGTCCTACCACCAATGTGTGCAACATACAAACAGCACCATCCAGCTGCTCCACCAACTAGGCTTCACGGTGAACTACCAAAAGTCCCACCTTGTACCATCTCACACAAAGCAATATCTCGGGCCACTATAGACACCTCCAAAGGTATTGCCTATCCAAACTCAGACAGGATCGCAAGCATACAAGCCTTGCGCAAAACATTCCTTCCTCAACACTCTCTTCCAGCAAGAGTGTTTATGAAGCTCATAGGAATGATGGCGTCTTGCATTTTCATAGTGCCCCATGCAAGACTCCACATGCGTCCACTCCAAGAGTGCCTGGCACGCCAGTGGAACAAGGCCCAGGGTCAGCTGACGGATCTGGTGTTGGTGGACGGCCGCACCCATCACTCTCTGCAGTGGTGGAACACCACAAACCTTTCCAAAGGGCGGCCGTTCCTGGACCCGGTTCCTCAGGTGATTCTAACAGCGGACGCATCGCTCTCCGGCTGGGGAGCGCACCTCCTACACCTCACAATGCAAGGTCTATGGACGCCACAGCAAAAATCGCTCCACATCAACCATCTGGAGCTCTTGGCGATCTTTCTAGCCCTAAAATCTTTCCAAAAACAGATTTCGGGCAAAGCAGTCCTCATTCGCACAGACAACATGACTGCAATGTATTATATCTAAAAACAGGGGGGGACACACTCTCCCCAGCTCTCCCGCTTAGCCCAGAGCATATGGAGATGGGCAATTCCCCAAAACATCTTTCTCCTGGCACAGCACGTTCCAGGCGTACAAAACACCATGGCAGATCTGCTCAGCAGACAAATACAACAACTACACGAATGGGAACTGCATCCACAAGTTCTTCACCCATTCTTCCAACAGTGGGGGCATCCTCAGATAGACCTCTTCGCCACCCACGAAAACAAAAAATGCCCACGCTTCGCCGCCAGATACCCACACCCATTGTCCAAGGGCAATGCGATATGGATGAACTGG
The DNA here is from genome assembly GCF_964204655.1 of Triturus cristatus. Classification (NCBI taxonomy): domain Eukaryota; kingdom Metazoa; phylum Chordata; class Amphibia; order Caudata; family Salamandridae; genus Triturus; species Triturus cristatus. The sequence goes on from NC_140585.1 coordinate 504,696,321, forward strand.
TCAGGCAGATTTGCATACGCCTTTCCACCTCTCCCACTAATTCCATTAGTGGTAAGGAAGCTACAACAGCACTCCCTCACACTCATTCTAGTAGCTCCAACATGGGCCAGGCAGCCGTGGTACACCACACTACTACAACTATCAGTGGTACCACATCAAAAACTGCACCTGTCCCCATGCCTCCTAACCCAGAACCATGGAGAAATCAGGCACCCGGACCCAGCTCAGCTCAACCTGGCGATCTGGCTCCTGAAATCTTAGAATTTGGATACCTTAACCTTCCCCCTGATTGCATGAACATCATCATGGAAGCCAGACGTCCTACCACTAGAGCATGCTATGCCGCAAAGTGGAAAAGATTTGTAATTTACTGCCGTAACAATACAATCAACCCTTTAGATGCATCCATACAGCACATCATATGCTATCTGCTCCATCTTCACAGGTGTAACCTGGCATATTCATCCATACGCCTACACCTAGCAGCGATTGCTGCTTATCTACAAAACAGACAGCATTTATCACTGTTCAGAGTGCCCGCTATTAAAGCCTTTATGGAAGGCCTTAAACGAGTAATTCCTCCCAGGGCACCACCTTCCCCTGTGTGGAATCTAAATGTAGTTCTTACACGGCTAATGGGTCCACCCTTCGAACCAATGCATAAATGTGAGCTACAGTTCCTCACCTGGAAAACAGCTTTCCTCGTAGCTATCACTTCCCTTAGAAGGGTTGGTGAAATACAAGCGTTCACTATACAAGAACCCTTCCTACAAATACATCACAGCAAGGTCATACTTCGTACAAATCCAAAGTTTCTGCCCAAGGTCATTTCCCCCTTCCATCTCAATCAATCGGTGGAATTACCTGTCTTTTTCTCGCAACCTCAATCTGTTGCAGAAAGGGCCTTACACACACTTGATGTTAAGAGGGCTTTGCTGTACTACATACAAAGAACGCAACCTTTCAGGAAGACTAAACAATTGTTCGTCTCCTTCTCTCCACCACATAAAGGCAACCCCATCTCTAAATCAGGGATAGCTAGGTGGATTGTAAAGTGCATACAAATTTGCTATCAAAAGGCAAAAAGAACATTATCTGTTCCACCTAAAGCCCACTCTACTAGAAAGTTAGGGGCTTCTATGGCTTTTCTAGGGAACATACCCTTAGATGACATCTGCAAGGCAGCCACATGGTCAACACCGCACACCTTCACAAAACATTACTGTGTAGATGTGCATTCCAAGCAGCAAGCTAGTGTGGGCCAGGCTGTACTAAAGACACTTTTTCAAACCACTGCAACGGATACCGGTGGTCGCCGCTAAGGTTGGGTACTGCTATATAATCTATCCTAAGTGTACAATCTGCAGCTCATATGCCTCGAACGGAATATGCTACTTACCAGTATGCATCTGTTCTTGGCATGTAGAGCTGCAGAGTTGTACACGCCCACCCGCCTCCCCGGCTACCTGTATCCGTTCCAGTCCATCTTATTTAGATACAACACACATGGGTTTCTCACTGTTATTACTACGCTCCATCATTTCCCTGTTGGCGAAAAACAATCTGAGGATGGAGCCGAAGCCCATGCGCAGTACGGACCGAAGGAGGAGTCACCGAACTCGTGACTTCCAAAGACTGTCCAAAGAACAAAAACAAACTGCAAACATCCGGGCCCAACACCAGATGGCGATCTATGCTAAGTGTACAACTCTGCAGCTCTACATGCCAAGAACAGATGCATACTGGTAAGTAGCATATTCCTTTTTTTTTAATGCAACATAGTATTTGGTATGTAACACCAAAATGTACTGCTTGTGGATATAGTAACAGCTGTTTATTTTTACCATGTGAAATCGAATATTATTTTTATATTAGCTTGGAATGATGGAAATTTTATTAAAAGAAGCTTGTTCAATTAATGAATACGAACGAAGTATTTTAAATTTTGGTTTGATTGGTAAAGAACTGGCAAGTTTTGTACTTTGAAAAACTGCATAAGTCTGAATCAGATGCCAGTCGCCGAACTAAACTTCTAGAACTAAAACCACATTTTCATAGCATGTACCATAGCAGACTCTCAAGCAACTTTTGGCTCAGTAAATTGAAATGTTCGAGGCATGTGGGCTGCTGAATTCATATCTGTGCATAGATCGCCGCCTAGTGTTGGGTCCGGATGTTTGCACGTTGTTGTCCTGGAAGAGTCTTCGAAGTATCTTGAGATAGGTGACTCCTCCCCTGGACCACAGTGCGCATGGGCATCCTCTCCATCCTCAGATTGTTTTTTTCCGCCATTGGGTTCGGATGTGCTTATCTTGACTCAAGTTAGGGAAAACTTTTGTTCGAGGCATATGAGCTGCAGATTGTACACTTAGCATAGATCGCCATCTGGTGTTGGGCCCGGATGTTTGCAGTTTGTTTTTCTTCTTGGACAGTCTTTGGAAGTCACGAGTTTGGTGACTCCTCCTTCGGTCCGTACTGCGCATGGGCTTCGGCTCCATCCTCAGATTGTTTTTTTCCGCCATCGGGCTCGGATGTGATACTTCGTGCTCCGGCTTCGAACTTCTACGGTTCCAGCCTCGACGGAAAATCCTCGATTCTTCGAGTTCCTTCATCATCTTCATCTCTCGAAGCGGCACTTTCTCCATCCCGTTCATCGACACCGGCCTTCGGGCCCTCCGCGACTCCGGTCCCGGCCGATGGAAAGGACTCCGTTCAAAAAGTGCCCAAAATGTGGGTCTAAATTTCCCCACACCGACCTCCATCAGGTGTGTAACCTTTGCCTCTCTCCGGAACACGAGGCTAGAGACTGCCCCGCCTGCAAGTCTTTTCGATCGAAGAAGACCATCCGAGATCGAAGAGCTCGACGCACCATGGCGCACTCATCCTCCGCAGCTCCACCGGACATCTTCGGAGACGACGCCGAAGCTTCGGGGCAAACACACACCGAACAGGAGGAAGACGTCGTCCGCGCTTCCGAGTCCGACGTGGAGGACATTACACCAGCGCAGCGGGCCGTGAGTAATATGCCCCCTCCTACCCCCACGCCGAAAATCAAAGAGACTCAGGTTACTCCCTCGCCTGCCGGCCTGGGCAAAACCAAAACCAAAACTTCGATCACCCCACCTTCGGGCCCGGTGTCGAAGCTCCCAAAGTCTCATGGCAGCTCGGGATCGAGCCAGCCGACACCCGGTGCCGAAAAACAGCATCCGGCACCGAAGACTGCAAAATCCAGCTCGACTCCGAAACCACCGGTGCCGAAGCCTGGACACTCGGTGCCGACCAAACACAAACACAAATCTGTCGGCACCGATGCTCCGGCGCCGAAACATCATTCGACGCCGAAACACCCGGAGACCTCAAAAAAGCATGGCGCACACAGACCATCGAAACCCCCGGTTCCAAAATCACCGGTGCCGACAGACGACTCGACACCATTGGCTCTGTTTACACCAGACCCTTTACAAAAGACTTTGTCCAAAGATCCTAAGACTGGGCTTTTGACTTTAACTACCAAGAAAAGACGCCTTGATGCTCCGGCTCCTCCTCCTCCACCCAAAAGGAAGGACTCTGCTACTTCTCCCCTCAGAGTGCCCTCCCCACTACCGCCTCCCCTACCCCCTCCACCTCCTCCACCACCTCCACCTCACAGGTCTCCGCCACCTGTACCTCACTACGATCCGACCCCATCCCCAGATCCGGATGATGGGGATCCGGACAATTACCCGGCGGACGCCCCAATGGATCCCACTCCACCAGGGACCCCAGATCCATGGGAGGATTACAATAACCCTGATATACCCAATGTACCTCAGGACGACTTATACCCATCAAGACCGTCTCCTCCAGAGGACTCCTTAGGGTTTCACCATTTAGTGCAGAGAGCAGCACACTACCATGGGGTGGACATGCACAGTGAACCAGTAGAAGAAGACTTCCTACTGGATACATTTGATATACAAGACAAATCCACTTCCATTTTACCCATGCTTAAGGGTGTCACCAAGCACGCTACAGAGGTGTTCAAAGACCCTGTCAGAGCCAGAGTACTGAACCCTAGAATAGAGAAGAAGTATAAGGCGGCACCCACAGACCCTGCTTACATCAAGGGCCCTGCTCCCCTAGATTCCCTAGTTGTCTCCACAGCTAGAAAGCGGGCTAACTCCCAATCCTCAGGAGATGCCCCACCGCCAGACAAAGAATCTAAACTTCTGGACGCGTCTGGTAAACGCACCGCCTCCCAAGCTGCAAACATGTGGCGCATTGCAAACACACAAGCACTGCTTGCGCGATATGATAGAGCACACTATGACGAACTAGAGGCTCTTATGCAGCACCTTCCAGAAAAATACAAGCACAAGGCTCATGACCTGATACAGGAGGGTAAACTAATTACAAACACCTCCATTAAGTGTGCCCTCGATGTTGCCGACACTGCTTCTAGGGCCATAAATACCAGTGTCCTGCTTCGTCGCCACGCCTGGCTCAGGATCTCAGGTTTCAAGCCTGAAGTCCAGGCATCCATACTCAATCACCCCTTTGACCAGGAAACACTCTTTGGGCCAAAGGTAGACGAAGCGCTCGAAAAGATGAAGAAAGACACAGACACAGCAAAGTCTATGGGGGCACTCCAAACACAAGCCTCCAAACGTTCCTTTCGACGCTCGTCCTTTCGTGGCACAGGCAGAGGCTCCTTCACCGATAACGCCTCTACCTCCTACAAGTCCCCTCCTCAAAATACCTTTTCAAAGGGCAATCAGAGAGGTGGTTACAGGGGTAACAACAATAAGGGCAGGGGCAAAACCAACAACACCCGTTCTGCCACCCCCCCGCACAATGACTCCCCTCCGCTCCCCCCAGACCATTCCACTCCGGTCGGGGGCAGACTACAAAACTTTATCCACGTATGGGAGTCCATAACATCGGACAAATGGGTAACCCAAATCATTCGGTCAGGGTACTGTCTCGAACTAACATCTTCCCCACCCAATATCCCACCAAGGCACCGTCCAATGTCTCAAGAACATTCCACACTGCTCAAACAAGAGGTACTCTCACTCCTCCAAAAACACGCTATAGAGCAGGTCCCCGTCAATCAACAAAATCTAGGGGTCTACTCCCTATATTTCTTAATACCAAAGAAAGACGGGACCCTCAGACCCATTCTCGACCTCCGGCCTCTAAATGCCTACATACACTCAGACCATTTTCACATGGTCACCCTACAGCAAGTCCTCCCACTCCTCTGCCAGGGAGACTTTCTCACAACCTTGGATCTGAAAGACGCATACTTTCACATTCCAATACACCCCTCTCACAGGAAATACCTCAGGTTCGTGGTGGACGGGCAACATTACCAATTCACGGTTCTCCCCTTCGGGGTCACCACCGCACCGCGGGTGTTTACCAAATGCCTAGCAGTAGTAGCAGCACACCTCAGACGTCAACACATTCACGTCTTCCCTTACCTGGACGACTGGCTGATAAAAGCCGCGTCCTACGACCAATGTGTGCAGCATACAAACAGCACCATCCAACTGCTCCACCAGCTAGGCTTCACGGTGAACTACCAAAAGTCCCACCTCATACCATCTCACACAAAGCAATATCTCGGGGCCACTATAGACACCTCCAAGGGTATTGCCTATCCAAACTCAGCCAGAATCACAAGCATTCAAGCCTTACGCAAAACATTCCTTCCTCAACACTCTCTTCCAGCAAGAGTGTTTATGAAGCTCATAGGAATGATGGCGTCTTGCATCTTCATAGTGCCCCATGCAAGACTCCACATGCGTCCACTTCAAGAGTGCCTAGCACAACAGTGGAACCAGGCCCAGGGTCAGCTGACGGATCTGGTGTTGGTGGACGGCCGCACACATCACTCTCTGCAGTGGTGGAACACCACAAACCTTTCCAAAGGGCGGCCGTTCCTGGACCCGGTTCCTCAGGTGATTCTAACAGCGGACGCATCGCTCTCCGGCTGGGGAGCGCACCTCCTACACCTCACCATGCAAGGTCTATGGACGCCACAGCAAAAATCGCTCCACATCAACCACCTGGAGCTCTTGGCGATCTTTATAGCCCTAAAATCTTTCCAAAAACAGATTTCGGGCAAAGCAGTCCTCATTCGCACAGACAATATGACTGCGATGTATTATATACAAAAACAGGGGGGGGACACACTCTCCCCAGCTCTCCCGCTTAGCCCAGAGCATATGGAGATGGGCAATTCCCCAAAACATCTTTCTCCTGGCACAGCACGTTCCAGGCGTACAAAACACCATGGCAGATCTGCTCAGCAGACAAACACAACAACTACACGAATGGGAACTGCATCCACAAGTTCTTCACCCATTCTTCCAACAGTGGGGGCATCCTCAGATAGACCTCTTCGCCACCCACGAAAACAAAAAATGCCCAAGCTTCGCCGCCAGATACCCACACCCATTGTCCAAGGGCAATGCGATATGGATGAACTGGTCAGGCAGATTTACATACGCCTTTCCACCTCTCCCACTAATTCCATTAGTGGTCAGGAAGCTACAACAGCACTCCCTCACACTCATTCTGGTAGCTCCGACGTGGGCCAGGCAGCCGTGGTACACCACGCTACTACAACTGTCAGTGGTACCACATCAAAAATTGCATCTATCCCCATGCCTCCTAACCCAGAACCATGGAGAAATCAGGCACCCGGACCCAGCTCAGCTCAACCTGGCGATCTGGCTCCTGAAATCCTAGAATTCGGATACCTTAACCTTCCCCCTGATTGCATGAACATCATCATGGAAGCCAGACGTCCTACCACTAGAGCATGCTATGCCGCAAAGTGGAAAAGATTTGTAATTTACTGCCGTAACAATACAATCAACCCTTTAGATGCATCCATACAGCACATCATATGCTGTCTGCTCCATCTTCACAGGTGTAACCTGGCATATTCATCCATACGCCTACACCTAGCAGCGATCGCTGCCTATCTACAAAACAGGCAGCATTTATCACTCTTCAGAGTGCCCGCTATTAAAGCCTTCATGGAAGGCCTTAAACGAGTAATTCCTCCCAGGGCACCACCTTCCCCTGTATGGAATCTAAATTTGGTTCTTACACGTCTAATGGGTCCGCCCTTCGAACCAATGCACAAATGTGAGCTACAGTTTCTCACCTGGAAAACAGCTTTCCTTGTAGCTATCACTTCCCTTAGAAGGGTTGGTGAAATACAGGCGTTCACCATACAGGAACCCTACATACAAATGCATCACAGCAAGGTCATACTTCGCACAAATCCGAAGTTTCTGCCCAAAGTCATTTCCCCCTTCCACCTCAATCAATCAGTGGAATTACCTGTCTTCTTTTCGCAACCCCAATCTGTTGCAGAAAGGGCCTTACACACGCTTGATGTAAAAAGGGCGTTACTATACTACATACAAAGAACGCAACCCTTCAGGAAGACTAAACAATTGTTCGTTTCCTTCTCTCCACCACATAAAGGCAACCCCATTTCAAAATCAGGGATAGCTAGGTGGATTGTAAAATGCATACAAATTTGCTATCAAAAGGCAAAGAGAACATTATCTGTTCCCCCTAAAGCCCACTCTACAAGAAAGTTAGGGGCTTCTATGGCTTTTCTAGGGAATATACCCTTAGATGACATCTGCAAGGCAGCCACATGGTCTACACCGCACACCTTCACAAAACACTACTGTGTAGATGTGCATTCCAAGCAGCAAGCTAGGGTGGGCCAGGCTGTACTAAAGACACTTTTTCAAACAGCTGCAACGGATACCGGTGGTCGCCGCTAGGGTCGGGTACTGCTATATAATCTATGCTAAGTGTACAATCTGCAGCTCATATGCCTCGAACGGAATATGCTACTTACCAGTATGCATCTGTTCTTGGCATGTAGAGCTGCAGAGTTGTACACGCCCACCCGCCTCCCCGGCTACCTGTATCCGTTCCAGTACATCTTATTTAGATACAACACATGGGTTTCTCACTGTTATTACTACGCTCCATCATTTCCCTGTTGGCGAAAAACAATCTGAGGATGGAGCCGAAGCCCATGCGCAGTACGGACCGAAGGAGGAGTCACCGAACTCGTGACTTCCAAAGACTGTCCAAGAAGAAAAACAAACTGCAAACATCCGGGCCCAACACCAGATGGCGATCTATGCTAAGTGTACAACTCTGCAGCTCTACATGCCAAGAACAGATGCATACTGGTAAGTAGCATATTCCTTTCAGGCCAGAAGGCCTTTAGTTCGCGTCGGTACTGCTCCCGATCGGTATCGACAGTTACTTGTTAGTTTACTGACTTCAAAAACAATTTTTTCGCATCATATCCGACCATCGACCCCACATCGACGATGGAATCGAGGACACCATTCAAGCGGTGTCCTGTTTGCAATGCGAAATATCCCCATGTCGACGTCCACCTGGTGTGCAACAAATGCCTTTCACCGGATCACGACGAATCCACATGTATGGCCTGTGCCCGATTCCGATCCAAAAAGACTCTCCGGAATCGACGAGCAGCGAGACTTGAAGCGCAGCAAGCTGCACCGGCCTCAACCAACATCTTCAGCGCCGAGGACGAAGACGTGGAAGACCTACCCTCCAGCCCCGCTTCCGAACACGATTCCGGATCGGAAGACATCGAAGACCAACTCTTTCACAGGGAAGAAGCCGACACCGAGGTAGGAGACTACGATGAGGCCTTAGGGGCCGAAGAAAGTGGCTCCGGTGACGAGCAAGGCCTACCCGTACAGACGGAGGATATCCCAGTGCGTCAGTCTATGGCTCCGGTCGAGGGATCGCCTTCGGGCCTTACCCAAGACCTATCCCGCAGTTCTTCGGCCCCACCCTCTGGCCCGGCCTCGGACATTCAGCGAAAGCCATTAGTGCCCAAAACGACTGGTTTTCCTTCCTCGAAACCAATAGTCGTATCGGTTCCGCAGAAACCGAAACTGACACTGGTCGGATCGAAGCCCACTACACCTTCGACGCCAGCCAAACCCGTCGGCACCGACCGCACCAAACGGGACTTCGGTGCCGAACTCGCAGCAGCCGACGTCGGCGCCGACACACGGAAAAAGGCCATCGGTACCGCCTCGGCACCCGGCACCGAAACAATCGGCTCCGGCCACGAAGGTCAAAATGGCCGCTGCCATGTACTACATACAGAAGCAGGGAGGAACACACTCTCCACAGTTGTCTCATCTGGCTCAGAGCATGTGGAAGTGGGCCATTCAGAGGAACATGTTCCTCATGGCGGAACACCTCCCCGGCAAGGACAACCAGATGGCGGATCTGCTCAGCAGACACAGCCACCAGATGCACGAGTGGGAGTTACACCCATCAGTACTCCAACCGTACTTCCAGCAGTGGGGTCATCCAGAGATAGACCTATTCGCCACAAGCGAAAACGCAAAATGCCAAAGCTTTGCCGCCAGGTTCCCACTTCCGCAATCGCAGGGCAATGCGATATGGATGAACTGGTCCGGCAGATTTGCGTACGCTTTTCCCCCAGCACCATTGATACCGCTGGTGGCACGCAAACTCACACAACACTCACTAACACTCGTCCTGGTTGCTCCAACATGGGCACGCCAACCATGGTACACCACCTTTCTCGAACTTTCCGTGGTGCTGCATCAAAGGCTGCGGATCAAACCCGCGCATTTGACGCAGAACCATGGAGAGATTCAGCACCCAGATCCGCAACAGCTGAATCTGGCTCCTGAAGTCTTAGAGTTTGGCTACCTAAACCTGCCACCTGACTGTATGGACATCATTAAGGAAGCTAGACGACCCACTACCAGAGCTTGCTATGCAGCCAAATGGAAAAGGTTCGTAATTTATTGCAATAACAATGACATTAACCCGCTAGACGCATCCATCCAAAACATAATTTATTACCTCTTACACCTATACCGATGCAATCTGGCATACACCTCAATACGTGTCCATTTGACCGCAATATCAGCCTATCTCCAGAACAGGCAGCACCTCTCTTTATTCAGAGTGCCTGCCATCAAAGCATTCTTGGAAGGACTCAAACGAGTAATTCCTCCAAGCCACCCACCAGCTCCAATGTGGAACCTCAACTTGGTCCTCACACGCCTGATGGGTCCACCCTTCGAACCTCTACACTCATGCGAAATTCAATTCCTCACCTGGAAAGTAGCTTTCCTAGTAGCGATCACTTCTTTGAGGAGAGTTAGTGAACTCCAGGCACTAACCGTTCAAGAGCCATTCATACAGGTTCACGCCAACAGGGTCGTACTACGTACCAACCCCAAATTCATGCCCAAGGTGATATCGCAGTTCCACATGAATCAAACTATTGAACTGCCTGTTTTCTTTCAAAACCCACAAACTGTCGCAGAAAGAGCACTCCATACACTGAATGTAAAGAGAGCCCTCATGTACTATATAGACAGGACTAAAGTCTTTAGGAAAACAAAACAACTTTTCGTTGCCTTTGCCCCACACCACAAAGGTAACGCCATCTCCAAAGCCGGTATAGCCAGATGGATCGTTAAATTTATTCAAATTTGCTATCAAAAAGCTAAACGCACATTAACGATTCCCCCACGAGCCCACTCAACACGTAAGTTAGGGGCCTCCATGGCTTTCCTGGGAAACATTCCTTTGCATGATATATGTAGAGCAGCCACCTGGTCCACTACACATACATTTACCAAACACTATTGTGTAGATGTGCAATCGAAACAGCAGGCAGCTGTAGGACAGGCTGTTCTCAAAACTCTTTTTCAGACCGCTGCAGCTGGCACTGGTAGCCGCCGCTAATAGAGGGTACTGCTATATATTCTATGCACAGATATGAATTCAGCAGCCCACATGCCTCGAACTGAATATGCTACTTACCAGTATGCATCTGTTCTTGGCATGTAGGGCTGCTGACATTCATATCGCACACCCTCCTCCCCGGCGCCTGTAACAGCTGCAGCTCTCAGAATTACTGTAAGCATGGTCATCACTTTCTGTATCTACTCCATCACTGCCACAATGGCGAAAAACAATCTGAGGATGGAGAGGATGCCCATGCGCACTGTGGTCCAGGGGAGGAGTCACCTATCTCAGGATACTTCGAAGACTCTTCCAGGACAACAACGTGCAAACATCCGGACCCAACACTAGGCGGCGATCTATGCACAGATATGAATGTCAGCAGCCCTACATGCCAAGAACAGATGCATACTGGTAAGTAGCATATTCAATACTTTTTCGACCGAGCCAAGACAAATATTGTCTTTTACTTATTGTTTTGTGTTATTTGGGTGTACCAGGGTAGGTGATGTGCAGAGAATCCAGGTATTAGAAAGGGTAATTGTATTTCTGTTTTCATGATTTATTTTCCTCAATTAGGTTCCTCCGTGATGTTCCAAATCCTCAAGTGCTTCAAGAGGAAATGGCCTGGTTGAAGGAGAGGTTATCTAGCCTGGGTTCTCCTGTAGTACTTTGCCACAATGATCTGTTGTGTAAAAATATAATATACAATGAAAAGCAAGGTAGGTAGTACAAATCACAGTCATTTTTTATTTCATGCTCCATTTTTGATATTGTAGCAATTATTTACAGTGCTTTTGAGAGTTTTATTTCTGTTTTTCGTGGTATATTTTTTCATGATTAAAAGTGTAATCTAATCTTCAGTAGATTTGTCTCTTATATGTAAGGTATGTATTTTCAACTTGGGTCCGTCTATCTTTGCCATATCCACTTCACGAGGCCCTTGCCTCTTCCTTAGATGCATCATTCACTTCCACTTTTAATGTGCAATACGTCACCTGAGATAAAGCACCGACAGACCTGGAATCATTACTGTGTCTAAATTCCGCTTGACAATGCCGGTATCTCTGACATTATGTGGCAAACTCATACAAACTGTATCTGTGCTTATCTGTGTTTGCGTGTGTTACCAGATTAAAGGCAGGTTTATTGGCTTTACAAATAGTTCCCTTTTTCATTTAATGAAAAATACCATGCATTTTTTTGATCACCAAGAGCCATGTTTCCACGAGTACACCTATTTGCTAGCTATTGTGCTAGATTGTTGTTAAATAAAGCTCCCTTTAACTCACTCCATCTCCTTGTCATTGCTGTGCTTATGTTGAAAGCACGTCATTGTGTGGCTCTGAGTGATGGGGAGCCATGGATTTTCATCTGTGGGTAGCTGGCGTATGCTGTAAATACATATGTGCAGCTACGGGTTAGGCTGTCCTGATCTGGAAAGGGACAATACCAGTAGTACAGCCATCTTAAATCCAGGCCCACATGAGTGATTCCTAAAGTTGTATCTAAAATATGAAAATGCCTGCAGTAGTAAAAATTTAAAGATGGCTGTCTGCATACAGTGCATGTATAAGCTTGTGACGATGTGGTGTATTTTTTAAATGTAAACTCGTTTCTCATGCGTTGCTTTGCAACCACTTTATCTGAAGTGGAATGATGCACAAAATAGCCATTAGCAGAGGTGAGAGAGAAAAGTTCTCTGGTGATGAAACAAAATCCACACTTTATTGTAAAGTAATAATAATAGAAGGTTTTGTAGAAATCAAATGCTATTTTTTTTTTAGGAAGAGCTACCATTTGACAGATCAAGGCTTTGGACTTTTCTGTGATGCATACAATAGGCACGGGGGGTGATACCATTATTCTGTGCATTTGAAATCGGGAAGTAGAGAGACCTCAGCTGCTTTTTCCTGCAGCATAATGTTTTTGAAAGTACAATGTAAAGATATGTGATATACAGTGGCACTTCTTGCATTGAACTCATTAGTGCTGCCATCAGACATCCGGTGCAGTCCATAGCCTGGTGCTAATAAGGAGCGTTTGTTTTTGTTCTGATCAGTGGTACCCGTTTTTTTGTGATGCTTTAAACGCAATGCTTGGTGGTTTTCTAGTGCCCTTCCTTTGTTATATCTGTAGGCAAGTGGCTGAATTTTAAAGAGCATGTGCAGATTTTATTAGACTGCACAGAACGTGTGTGCTGAATCTACTCACTGTTAAGTTTTTGACAAGAAAAATGACATTAAGATCATTCCTTCCCCCAACCCCATTGTATGTTCATTTATCTGTAAATAAACGAAATTTGATTTTATTGAATAGAATATTGAATATGGCTCGTATTCTTAAATTCTAAAAATAACTGATCAGAATTATCTGGATCTTGTTCACCGTCTGTTGAAAATAGCTGGTGTTGCCGAAACCTTTAAACATTTTTAATATGACAAGATTTCCATTGAACGGTACTGATATATTTGGGTCTGTAAATGGAAGGATTTACTTCGATGTCTCATTTAAAGGTTGGATATAGTAATTGTATTCCAGTTTATCTTTCAATTACCAATTGGCCATGTCTGAACTGGGGTGGCAGAGTGGGCTAAAGAACGGTGATGGATTAAACCCAGATCAGTTGACTGGGGGTGAGTGCTTGCAATGTTCAACACTCCGTCCATCATTTCCTTTGGTTTTTGCTATCTTACAATTACACCATTATATTGGTTTATCTGTCAAGCACAGAATAGGTTTTATGAGACTAGCTTGGATTTTTCATAAATATTTGGTTTTGATGAGGGCACATCGTTTGTTTGTTATGGCCTTATTGCATTGTTGGATTCCAACTGATGGGCTTAAATGTAGTATAGTCCCGCCTACGTGCAGAGACCCTAAACAATTTCTATATATCATAGTTTTACCCTTCATCAAACTCTCACATAACACTAAAATTGACATGTAGTTGGTTCATCTCAGCAAACACCTGTGACTCTGAAGACATTACTATCATTGCTTCGAAGTCCATTAAATGGAATTGCTCCTTAAACCTTCGAAAACAAATTATGGGAACAAAAGTTAATGAAAGACGCTTTATAAACCGGAAACACATTTTACTCAAATGTAAATCTCTAAAAAAAAAACACACAAAAAACAACATATTTACTTTTCTTTCATATTAGGCCAGTCCTGTGTCAAATCCACGTACATACTTTTCAGATTCCTTGAATTTACTGAGAGCAGTTCAGTGGCATCTCAAAGTCTTTGACATTTGCTTTATTGTGAAGTAACATGAAAAATATTTTCTAACTGTGAAGAAAAACGAAGGGAAAGGTGCCTGTCAGGTCAAGAGTGCCTTAGGTGCACTCAGCATACATTGAATCGGTAAGAAAGACAGCAGCTTCTATTACCCAGCAAGCCTCATACTGGCAGTTTGCTTCACAGCTTCAGTTCTCTTTTCCGACTCGTGCTGACTGGATCTCAGGACACTTGAGCGGTCTTCATCCTCATTTTGTCTGAGGGATTTTCTTAAGAAAATTACTTTTCCAACTTCATCTGACGTCTTTTCAAACTAAAAGGAATTCCCTTTGTTTTTACATCTTTAGGGAACTTTCTTCTCTGCATTATGCCTTATTTTGTTTGTGAAGCACGCCTCTTGTGGGAGAGAGAAGGCTGCTTCTCAGCTCCATGACTTCTGTGTGGTTTGCCTTCCTGCTTCTGAATACACTTGAGGGACAAACAAGAAAAGCTCAAAGCAGAAGGGGAAAGGAAGAAATAGAAGAAAATAGAGAGGAGGGCTTCCTCTATTTGCGGAGGTTCCTCCTGTGAAAGACACCAATAGAGGTGGGTCCAGGGAGAGAACCATGGAAGCATCTGTACTATTGATCCAGACACTCCTACACGCCTCAAGTGTCACGAGCTCCAGTGGATGTCTAAACCATTAGCGCCAATATGTTTGCCTTTATGGTTCCAACCACATTGACAGCCCAGGTACGATCACCACCTTCATGGTACCTCTTCTGTCGAGACCGCCTCATGACATCACTGACCTTCGACGACAACTCAATATCTACATTCGACACCAGAATGTTCATAAATCGGAGTTGACTGTAAGACCAACCTTGGAAAATCTACGCCAAAGCACTCCACAACTTCCGTTCATCCTCAATCTTCACCTGTCATTCCCATGGAAAAACCTATTTTACCATGGAGGCCAAGTTTATCTCTCCTGCTACAAGAGACTTTACTACTGCTGATTCTACCACCTCTTTCAGGAACTTCAGTGCCGAACCATGTCATCACTCCTGCCCCAATAATGTCCGAGCCACCTGTACCACAAGAAGTTCCAATGGTACCAAGAGTGTCAGAACCAACAAAACCTTGTCTATCCCGTCTTCGAACAGATGTACACGAAGAAGAATACCCTCCAAGCTCATCAGGCTGTAACACAACAGACTTCTCGTATATGCCTACGTCACCGCTGGCTTCTATTAAGATAATCCCAATCAGATGACATCCTGAAATTCCAGGGTGTCCTTAGAGGTATGGCGATGCTCAGCTTACACACATAGGTTCCTCATTCAACCATAATTTGAAATGGAGACCTTGCATACCTAAGCTTCTCAAACTATTACTACCACTGGTTCCAGGAGTCACAAAGCTTGCGGAAGAGAAATGTTTAACTCCAGCCACTTAAACATATGCTACTCAGCATCTTGTTAAGAAATACAAACCTGCCTGACAAGATCTTGTATTTCTGCGCCAGGAACCAAAACCGGACTCTCTTATAGTCTCTGCAGTGCTAAATAAGCATCCATCTGCACCAGTGAAATCAGTGCACCATAGAGAGAAATAGATGCTGGCAGGTCTGTGGTTAAGCAGCAATAGCTCACAAATTGGCTAGTGACTTTAAATTATGACAGAGCACTTTGGGAATCCCTGCTCACTTTCACAGATAATCTACCAAGAGACCGAAGACAAGACTTCCTTGCAGTTGAAATGAGGGACACATTGTCTCTAACCAGGTCATTAGTGCAGCCATCAACACTGCCGCCCTAATGGCGACTACTTTATCCAATGGCATTGCTTTACGATGAGCATCAGGGCTTCGTCTAACATGAAGACTGATGCTCAATTACAATTTTTGAACGTCACTTTTTTAGGTCCTTTATGTTTCGGCAGTCATCCGGATGAAAAAAATGAGATAATGAAAAGTTGCCTGAAACTCCTTAATCTGTGGGATTAGAGGAAAAGAAGCAATTTTATAGTAAGGAGTTCCAGTGCAAAACACCAGACCATATATGAGACCAATGTTTCCATCAGTGATCTTTATTACCCCCAGTCTCGGGGATAACAAACTCCACATCACTAGACCTGATATCCTCATAGACCTACCCGTTGCAGACAACAGGAGATACAGTAGTCTTACAGAGATTCCACTCCTGGGAAATCACACTCTCACAGTAACAAACAATGAGCAGAACACTCAGTCTAGTTTGTTTGCTACTCTGGTAAGAGAGTGTATCAAAAAACCTGAAAGCATGGAAAGTGATTACAACCAACCAATTGGACTTGCACATTATCCAGAAAGGCTATAAAATCAAATTCAAGTTTCCACTGCCCAAAACAAGCAGCACCATGCAAGCTGCTTCGTCTACAGGCAGAAATGACAACTGTACTCCAAAAACAAGCAATGGATCTGATTAGTCTGTCTCAAAGAGGAAGATATTTTTGGTCCCCAATAAAGGCCCCAAGCATGAATTGAAACCCATACCAGACCTGAGGCAAGCAAACCCATATGTGTATATGTGTGTGTGTATATATATATATATATATATATATTACCTACTGGCGGTCGCCAGTAGGTAGTTATAGTTAGGACCACGTTTCCATAGGAAATCCGCAACATTCTATTTTGAATAACTTTGGCGCCGGTCGACGAATCCTCGCGAATTTTTCAAAATAGGTGGGGCGCTCCGCTCCGCTCCTACCCTGAAAGTCTCGGGGGGATTCGTCAAGCGGGGGCTGAGATAAAAGGGGGGTCCCAAAACGCGTTTTTCCCATGCATTTTTCCATAGGACCTTTAGACAGGGCTACAGCCCGAACGGCTGAACAGAATTACTAGAAATTTGGCAGAGAGGTAGTCCTCAGGTCAAGGAAGTGCCTTTTGTAGGTTTGGTGTAAATCTGTTCAGTAGATTCTGAGAAAATAGCCTTTAAATCAATATATATATCTGAGCCAGCTTACGGTGCGCTTACGGTACGCTTACCGTACGCGTACGGTGGCGTGCGCGAGCGCGTTTCTGATTGGCTCTTAGATCTTAGTAAACATTCGAATCGGCCGAAACCAGGAAGCGGCGGCCGCCATTTTCTCTCTCGCACCGAGAGTTAGGTTTTAAAATAAAGCCAAAAAACATGTAAAGGGGCTGTTTAGACAGCTCCCACACACATAGCCATGTTGAGGGAGTCCCCAAAGATCCCCCAAGGCCAAAAATGTAATTTTTATTTTTTCGCTTATTTTGCCGATTACGCTTACGGTAAAAAATTATTAAAAAAAAAAAATTATCCACACTCTCCCCACCCCGTGTGCAATTGGTGGCCGAAGTCCACCAATTGTGCATGGCTTATTAGAGGTGTGATAAACTCTAATATTTTTAAAAAAAAATAATAAAAGAAAAAATTATCCACACTCTCTCCACCCCGTGTGCAAATGGTGCCCGAAGGGCACCATTTGTGCATGGCTTATAAAAATTACGAAAAATTAAAATATTACCTTTCAAAACGAAGTGCATCATATGTCCTCCATGTGCGCACGGTGCGCGAAGCGCATCGTGCGTACATGGCCCATCTAGCGTAACGTGGGCACGCGGTGCGCGTAGCGCACCGCGTGCCCACCGTGCGTGCACGGCACTAACTGCGTAAAGTGGGTGCGCGAAGCGCGCCCGCGTGCTTACTGTGCGCGCACGGTGCGCGAAGCGCACCGTGCGCGCACGGAACGAACTGCGTTAAGTGGGCGCGCACACCACAAATGGCGTAAAGTAACTTAGCATTTAAAAAACCGTACAAATTCACTGAAAAAACCATAGGTTTCACACACGTTATAGTTAGGAATTAGCATTTAAAAAACCTTGCAAATTCACTGAAAAAACCATAGGTTTCACACATGTTATAGTTAGCTGGACATTTTACTGATAAAAAACCAATGAAATTCCCCCGTTATAGTTACTGTAGGCAACTATAACTCACGCGACCGTAATCCTCTGCTGATGACATATGTGTCTTTATGAAAAAAAAATATTTGTAATATATGTATAGCTAAAATTTAATGGAAGAAGACATGGGCAAATAAGTGTCTAAATACAGTATTAGCATCAGCAGAGGATTACGGTCGCGTGAGTTATAGTTGCCTACAGTAACTATAACGGGGGAATTTCATTGGTTTTTTCAGTAAAATGTCCAGCTAACTATAACATGTGTGAAACCTATGGTTTTTTCAGTGAATTTGTACGGTTTTTTAAATGCTAAGTTACTTTACGCCATTCGTGGCGTGCGCGCCCACTTAACGCAGTTCGTTCCGTGCGCGCACAGTGCGCTTCGCGCACCGCGCGCCCACTTTACGCAGTTAGTGCCGTGGATGGGCCGTGTACGCTCGATGCGCTTCGCGCACCGTGCGCACGTGGTGGACATATTATGCGCTTCGTTGTGAAAGATAAACATTTATATTCAGTTTAAATTATATATAATAAGCCATGCACAAATGGTGCCCTTCAGGGGCCATTTGCACACGGGGTGGGGAGAGTGTGGATAAATTTTTTTTTTTATTAATTTTTTTACCGTACGCGTACGGTAAGCGTAATCGGCGACTTTTCGTAAAAAAATAAAAATGAATTTTTGGCCTTGGGGGTTCTGTGGGGACACATTTAGCAAGCCGAGGTGGTTGGGAGCTGTCTAAACAGTCCCTTTACATGTTTATTCTCTTTGTTTTTCATCCCCCCCTCAGAGTCCGAGAGAGAAAATGGCGGCCGCCGCTTCCTGGTTTCGACCGATTCGAATGTTTACTAGGATCTAACAGCCAATCAGAATCGTGCTCGCGTACGATAAGCGCACCGTAAGCTGGCTCAGATATATATATTGATTTAAAGGCTATTTTCTCAGAATCTACTGAACAGATTTACACCAAACCTACAAAAGGCACTTCCTTGACCTGTAGACTACCTCTCTGCCAAATTTCAAGGAACTCTGTTCAGCCGTTCGGGCTGTAGCTGTGTCTAAAGGTCCTATGGAAAAATGCATGGGAAAAACGCGTTTTGGGACCCCCCTTTTATCTCAGCCCCCGCTTGACGAATCCCCCCGAGACTTTCAGGGTAGGTGCGGAGCGTAGCGCCCCACCTATTTTGAAAATTTCGCGAGGATTCGTCGACCGGGGGCTGAGATAAAAGGGGGGTCCCAAAACGCGTTTTTCCCATGCATTTTTCCATAGGACCTTTAGACACAGCTACAGCCCGAACGGCTGAACAGAGTTCCTTGAAATTTGGCAGGCGCCAAAGTTATTCAAAATAGAATGTTGCGGTTTTCCTATGGAAACAGGGTCCTAACTATAACTACCTACTGGCGACCGCCAGTAGGTAATATATATATATATATATATCATGTGGGTGCGATCTCCTGCGGCCGAACCACACCGCTACTTATTGAAACTCCAATATTCCTGGCCAGGAAGAATAACAAACGCTTTATTTTTCTCCTTCTTTCATTTGGGCATAATCTGCAGACTTGATCAACGCGTTTCGATGCCTCCTGACACCTTGCTCACGATCAACTGGCCCACTGTCCAAGTCTTTCTAAAAAGCATTCACTCTGCTTTGATGTCACTTCCTGTGTTCTTCCTGGCCCTTTGCCTTCTGGTCCATGTAGTATCCAGCGGTTTCGTTGAAGGGACTACTTGTTTCTTTATTTATCGCCTGCTTTTCTTTCCTCCTTTTCTTTCTCTATTATTTCTGTTGGAGTGGATGATTTGCAGGGATACATTCCTCATTGTAAATTTATTTATTAATTGGGAGAAAACTTTTTTTCTTCTCATTATATTTATTTCTTTTAATTTTAATTTTTATTTTTTCAATTATTTGATCCCGTCGCTCTTTTTATTCACTCTTTTACTCTTCTCTCCTTCTCCCTTAGAACTGTTTCTTACCACTCTTATTTTCCACTCCGATCCGTCTTAATTACTGTGTCCAGTAATTTGAACTTATAAATGAATGTACATCTCCTGATTGATTTAGGCCATGCGGACTCAGAGTTCTCAAATTTAGGATGTAGCGCGATTCCTTCTGGCGCAACATCCTCTCACGATCTCCGTACTGGGGTGAATGTATGACATTGTTCTGCATTCTGTCCATCAATTGTTGTTTTTGCATTTGTCACCCCGAGTGGGAAGGGTATGCTCAGACGTGAGTCCCTTGCTCTCCATGCCACTGGAATCAAGCTATCCCGGCTGACGAGCGCTGAAAGCCCGAAACCGGTCCTAGGATGCATGTTTCCAGTCCAGGGAGGACCTGGCTTGGCAGTTCGGGCTGGACTGTTCCCATGGGGCACAGGGTCAAGACTGATTTGCATATGGCTGGGTTCAAACTGGAATGGCATGGTGAGCAAAAAAACGTTGGATTTAGGCCCAGATCTCTGTACTGGGGTGAATGTATGACATTGTTCTGCATTCTGTCCATCAATTGTTGTTTTTGCATTTATCACCCCGAGTGGGAAGGGTATGCTCAGACGTGAGTCCCTTGCTCTCCATGCCACTGGAATCAAGCTATCCCGGCTGACGAGGGCTGAAAGCCCGAAACCGGTCCTAGGATGCTTGTTTCCAGTCCAGGGAGGACCTGGCTTGGCAGTTCGGGCTGGACTGTTCCCATGGGGCACAGGGTCAAGACTGATTTGCATATGGCTGGGTTCAAACTGGAATGGCATGGTGAGCAAAAAAACGTTGGATTTAGGCCCAGATCTCTGTACTGAGGTGAATGTATGACATTGTTCTGCATTCTGTCCATCAATTGTTGTTTTTGCACGTTCTTTTTTTGGGACTGTCTCTATTCCAAAAAATCTCAGCTTCTTCCAGTCACCTTGATGGAATTGCTCCATATGTTTTGACACCGCATTTGTTCGATCTTTGTGTATGGTTGCCCTTACATGCTCCATTATTCTTTTCTTTAGTTCACAAATGGTACTTCCCACGTACCTTTGTGGGCATGGGCATTCTATCACGTATACTGTGTATTGTGTCTTACAAGTGATTAATTGACGAATTTCCCATACTTTGTTATTAGCCAATTTCACTTCTTTGATAGGTTTGGCTATTTGGCACATTTTGCATGCATGACATTTTACGAAGCCTTTTGTTTTTAGCCATGTATCTTCTTTTTTCTTCCCTCTGAAGTGACTGTGAATCAGATGCTCTTCTGTAAGTCACTGTGGGATGGTTACCCACTATGTCTTTCACAGTGCTATCCAATTGTAGAATCTTCCAATTTTTTCTTAGGATTTTTTCAATTTGATTACTTTCTTGTGCGTAATCCATTATCATTCGTATTTGTTCCGTTTTTCCCTTGTTCTCCACTTGTTTCACCGTTAGGCAGTCCTCTCTTGTTCTCTCATTGGTTCTTTCCCAACATTTTGCTACCAACCCTGGTTTGTATTTCCTCTTTACAAATCGCTTTGCTGTTTTATCACTTTGGATTTTCCATTCCGTTTCTTCACTGCAAATCCTACGGATCCTTAAAAACTCTCCATATGGGATGCTGGAAATTAAAGAGCCCTGATGGAAACTGGTCGCTTCTAGGGTGGCATTTGTCGCTGTTGCTTTTCTATGTAGCGTCGTTTGAATCTCATTATCCTTAATATAGATTTCTGTATCCAGGAAAATTACTCTTTCCTTACTTATCGTGTAAGTAAATTTCAAATCTTTTGTGCAGTTGTTAATCACATTAGAATATTCCTGGAATTCTATCGCTGTGCCATCCCAGATTATTAACAAATCATCAATGTATCTTTTTCCAACTGACGATTTTGTTCACAGCTCGATAATTCGTTGTACTCCATGCGTGTTCCTGCTCCCACCATCCCATAGCTAAGCAAGCGTAACTGGGACTGAAAGAAAATCCCATTGCGGTCCCGCTGTTTTGACGGAATGTTTCTTCACCGAATACGAAGATATTTTGATTAAGGCAAATGGATATCATCTCCCAACAGCATTTTGTTGTGATTGCTGTATTTCATACTTCTTTCCTGTAGGAAGTAATTACATGCTTTTATGCCCATGTCATTACCAATATTAGTATATAGGGCTGTGACGTCCATTGTTATTAACTGGTATGATGCCTGCCATGGTGTATTTTGTAACAATCTTAGAAGATCACTTGTATCTTGTATATATGAACTCAATTGGGCAACATAAGGTCTCAAAAAGTAATTATGAAGTTAGCCAATGGTTCCAATAAAGATCCCTTTGCTGACGATATTGGTCTTCCTGGAGGTTTTTTCTGATCTTTGTGCAATTTTGGTAAGAAGTAAATTGTCGATGTTACTGGATGTGTCACCGTCAGGAATTCTCGTTCATCCTCATCAATTAGGCCACATGATGACCATTCTGAGAGTTTGTCATCCACCATGTTTTTAATTGTTGCGGTTGGATTAGTTGTTAATTTCTCATAGTATTGGGTTTCTCTCAGCTGGCGATGTGCCTCTGTTATGTACGCCGTCCGTTCCCATATCACTATGTTTCCGCCTTTGTCGGCCATTTTGATTTCAATTTGGTCATCCGTTGATAATTTCTTGAGGGCCTCCCTTTCTTCTCTTGTTAAATTGTCATCATATTTGGAATGTTTCAATTTGTACAAGTCTTGAATTACTGCATCTTGAAATAAATCCATTTTATTTCCAGGGCCCAATTGAGGGTAAAATTTTGATTTGGGCTTCTTTCCACTTAGGCCTCCTCCCGTTTGACTACAGGCCTCTTGAAGGGAGATATCATCTCTGTCCATCACATCTAAATTGATTAATGTTAGGAAGCTTTCTGAGTCTTTTGCCTGAAGGCCTTCAGTTGTTTCTTCTCGTGTTGTTTTGTTTTGTTGACTGTATTTAGCTTCCTTGAATACTTTTGCTAGTTTGATTTTTCTTGTATACAGGTATAGATCTATTCTTATTTGTGCTAGATCTATCCGACTTTTGGGGCAAAAGTTAATACCTCTTTTGAGTAAACGCGTCTCTGTTTCATTTATTGGTCTTTTTGATAAGTTTACAATTTGTAATTCGTCACTTATTGTTTCTGTCTCTGGCGCATGCTCCTCGTTTCGGTGCCAATTTTTTCCGCACCACCGCTTGCACCTTTTTCCTCTTCTCTGCGGTTTCTTTCTGGCCACCGCCGTCCTCTTCCTCTCTGTTGTCGGTGTTGCTGCGTGGGATGGTTTTGTTCCCACTGTCTTTGTTGCAACACGAGGCGCATGTCCCCTAAAAAAGACATCTTTACAGTATCTCGCATTGATGTTGATTCCCCATCGTTTGATTCCGCAGAGACTATTGAGGACGCATTGCTAAATAGGCTAGTCCTACTATTCCAAGAGACTTGTTCTTTTAACCCATCAAACTTTCTCGCAAAAGTAAATATTCAGCCTTCAGCATAATCATTTGAGTCACGTATGAATTTGGAATGTTTCCTTTCCCTCACTATATCTTCATGTTTTTCAATTTGACTCTCCAATTCCTCTTTGAATGTATTCATTTCCATTGTTAACTTCAATTGTGATATTTCTTTCTCTGTTTCTTGAAGTTGTGACTTTATTTTCTCCAAGCCAATCTCAATATGTTTCACTAATATCTCAATAAAGCCGAATGACTATTTTAAAATGAACTCTTCCCCATTCTTGCAGTAATTCATTAGTTGTATCTTGATTATTGGGCATGAGCATTATTCTCAGACCCCTTGGAACACGTTGTACCTCCAAATATTTTTTTAGGGCGATGAGCTCCCATGCCTTGTTAATTTCCTTGCGACTTCCCAAGTTCTTAATTTACTTTTTACATCTGTTTTTGCTGTTGTCTTAGTTGTACGGGCGCTTTTACATGGCACTTGTAAATAACTGAGCACTTTGCGAGAATTATGGACAAACCGAACCAGTTGCATCTTTATTTCCATACTTACATCGTGCAGGTAAAACATGAAATGGATTTCCCAGCCTGTATTCATAATTGAGTTTAACCTGCATTATGGGATATGTATTTCGAATTAACTGGTCATGTGACTCAAAGACATTTAAAGCTTGGACGCATGCACTTTGTTTTGAACATTGCTTTCACCTGTGAGCAAGGCGGCATTGATCGCCGAAACGCGTAAGGAAAAGGAAGCTTTTATGTGCTGCTGTGCCATGAATAAACGCAATTTCTCCAGTATTGGGCCTCTGTTTGCTGCTTCATGTTTATGGAATTGGTGGACTGCTCCGTGCCCACTGTTTAAGAGGCCGCCCTGAAGGGTTGGGGGCTCCTGTACTCCGAGGATTGTTTGGTGATTTTATATATATATATATATATATATATATATATATATATATATATATATATATATATATATATATATTGTGTGTGTTTGTCAGTCTCTATACACACACACATACATATATATATATATATATATATGTATGTATATGTTCGAGGCATATGAGCTGCAGATTGTACACTGCATAGATCGCCATCTGGTGTTGGGCTCGGATGCTTGCACTTTGTTGATGTCTTGGAAGAGTCTTTTGTAGTCACGAAATAGGTGACTCCTCCCTTGGACGATAGTGCGCATGGGCATCGACTCCATCCTCAGATTGTTTTTTGCCGCTATCTGGTTCGGATGTAGCTTCTGCACTCCGGTTCGGCACCATATTCTCCAAACATTTTCGACACGCAAACTAACAAACTTGACGGTATTGTTTTCGATCGCGTGATTTTCGACTCGCACCTCAACTACTCGATTCCAGTCGTCGGCACGGGCCGCTGGGCCTATCAACGCCATTCGGGCCTACAGCTAATGGAAAGGACTCCATTTAAAAAATGCCCCCAGTGTGGAGCTAAATTCCCACACAGTGACCACAACAAGGTCTGTAACCTGTGTCTCTCGCCTGAGCATGACGAGAACAATTGCCAGGCCTGTGCCTCTTTTAGATCCAAAAAGACCATCCGTGATCGCCGGGCCCGACGACACATCATGGTGCAGCTCCGGTACCGGTGGAAATCTTCGATGAAGGCCCCGATGTCCCAGAGGAGGATTCTGAGGACCTGGAAATTGTGTCCGAAGCAGACGACTCCGACGACCACATCACTCCTGGTCAACGAGTGAGTGCAAATGGCCCTATCCAAACTCCACCCGAAAAAAAAGAAGGCCCTGGTCAAGACCTCGCCTGCTGGCCCCAGTCGTGACCAAAAACAAGCTTCAGAAGCCCTGCCCCCGGGCCAGGCTCCAAGGATAAGGGACAACCCTTCTGGTAGCTCGGGACCGAGCAAACTGCATCTCAGTGTCCCGCAGGTGCCTTCGGCACCGAAGACTGGAGCGCAGCCTACTCCCAAAAAGGTGTCGGCACCGACCACTTCCACGCCGAAAGAAGAGACATCGGACCAGAAACCAAAGCATTCAGAACCGAAAAAGATTTCCGCCTCCACAGCCAAGCCGAAGGACCCCAAACCACCTCCCAAGGCCTCGGAGCAGAAATCCAAACCCCACTCAGACCCGAAAAAAAAGGCGCCGAAAGCGGTTACCGAACAAGAACTTTTTCGACCGGATCCTATTGATCCAAAACAAAAAACTCTACACATTGACCCCAAAACAGGACATATGGCTGCTGTTCCACACAAGAAGAGGAAGATGGACACACCAGACACTCCTGCAGTGCCTGTTAAGAGAAAAGACTGTGCCACTTCACCTATACAACCCTCTTCTCTTGTTCTTCCTCCTAAGCCGGTCTCTCCTCATTCTCCAAACCTTCCACCACACTCGCCACCACCACAGGATGATGATGATGATTCAGGGGGTGGGGGAGGCAACAATGACCCTTTCACTGACACTGATGATGACACAGACGTACCACAGGACGATTGGGACGATTATGATGACCCAATAGATCCTCCAGACCTCCCGGATCCCCAGGCATATCCAACAAAGCCATCTCCCCCAGATGACAATATTGGTTTTGGTCAACTTGTAAATAGAGCTGCCCTCTACCATGGTGTTCAGATGCATTCTGACCCTGCAGACGAGGATTTTCTTCTAGACACCTTTGAACAGTCACAAAAGACTGTACAAACCCTGCCAATGCTAAAGGGTGTCATCAAGCATGCCCCTGACATATTCAAAGACCCTATGAGAGCGAGAATTTTCAATCCCAGGATTGACAGAAAATATAAACCCGCTCCCGATGTTCCTACTTGCATCAAGGGTCAACTACCTTTAGACTCACTAGTGGTAACTAATGCTAGAAAACGTGCCAACTATCAGACCTCCGGTGATACGCCACCTCCGGATAAAGAGTCTAAGTTGTTAGATGCCTCCTGCAATAAAGTTGCTGCCCAAGCAGCTAATCAGTGGCGGATAGCCAACACACAGGCATTACTTGTTAGGTACGATAGGGGTCACTATGACCAACTAGAAACCCTATTACAACATTTGCCTAACCAATATAAAACCAAATTATTGAATCCAGGAGGGCAAATTAATAACCAATGCATCAACTAAGTGTGCCCTTGATGCAGCTGACACAGCCTCTAGGGCCATTAACACTAGTGTATTACTCGGACAACATGCCTGGTTACGCATCTCAGGCTTCAAACAGGAGGTTCAGACAACTATCCTCAATCAGGCGTTCAATCAAGAACAACTTTTTGCACCGGCTGTAGACACCACTCTAGAGAAAATGAAAAAGGACACAGAGACTGCTAAATCCATGGAGGCATTACAGTCTCCATCCACACGTGGTTCCTTTCGTCGCTCCTTTTATAGAGGAGCATCCAAAAATATCAGAACAGACACCGCCTCTTCCTACAAAAACACCACGCAAACATCCCCCAACAGAGGATATTTTAGCGGTGGATACAGGGTAAATAACAACAAAGGGAGAGGCCGAGGTAACAACAACACTCGCGCCTCCCCCACTAATAAACAGTGACTTCCCTCCACTTCCCCCCAGACCATTGTTCCCCCCTCCCCGGTCGGAAGGAGACTAACACAGTTCCTACCTGTCAGGAATTCCATCACTACAGACAAGTGGGCAAGACAAATTATCCAGTATGGTTACTGCCTGGAACTTACAGCAACCCCACCCACCATACCACCCAAACAGTGCCAATGTCCACAGAACATCTCACACTCTTAAAACAAGAGGTTCTCTCACTGCTTCAAAAGCAGGCAATAGAACTAGTTCCCTTACAGCATCAAGGAACAGGGGTGTACTCGCTGTATTTCCTAATCCCCAGAAAGGACGGCACCCTAAGGCCAATACTCGACCTCAGACCCCTCAATCTCTACATACAGTCAGATCCTTTTCACATGATCACTCTTCAACAGGTCCTCCCACTACTTCAAAAAGGCAACTTCCTTGCCACACTAGACCTCAAGGACTCCTACTTCCACATTCCCATACACCCTGCTCACAGGGAATATCTTAAGATTCATAGTGGAAGAACAACACTATCAGTTCAAAGTCCTTCCATTCGGGGTGACCATCTAAACCCATGTTCACAAAGTGCCTTGCAGTAGTAGCAGCACACTTAAGAAGACAGCAAATCCATGTCTTTCCATACCTCAACGACTGGCTGATAAAAGCCAAGTCATTCAACCAGTGTGTTCATCACACTCATCAAACCATCGAGCTGCTACATGACTTGGGATTCACAGTAAACTACACCAAGTCACATCTTCAACCCTCACACATACATCAGTATCTAGGGGCCACATTGGACACCTCTTCAGCTCTGGCATATCCCAATCCAGCCAGGATAACCAGCATACAAATACTAATCACCAAATTTCAGCCACAGCATTCCCTCCCAGCAAGGGTATTCATGCAACTCATAAGAATGATGGCCTCTTGCATTTTAATCGTACCTCTTGCAAGACTTCAAATGCGCCCCTTACAAGAATGCCTAGCACGTCAGTGGAACCAGGCTCAAGGACAACTTACAGATCTGGTGTTGGTGGACAGCTGCACACATCGCTCACTGCAGTGGTAGAACACAAAACCTTTCCAAAGGGCGGCCGTTCCTAGAGCCAGTTCCACAGATAGTGCTAACAGCAGACGCGTTACTTACCGACTGGGGAGCCCATCTCCTAAACCACACAATTCAAGGCAAATGGACAGCTCAACGGAAAATGTTCCACATCAGTCACCTAGAATTACTGGAAATCTTTCTAGCATTAAAATCATTCCAAGTACATCTACAACACAAGACTGTCCTAGTCCGGATGGACAATATGGCAGCCATGTATTACATACAAAAACAGAGAGGCACACATTCTTTAAAGCTGTCTCAGCTGGCGCAAAACATTTGGAGATGGGCCATTCCACAAAACCTGTACCTTCTGGCATAACATCTTCCAGGAGTTCACAATCAGATTGCGGATCTGATAAGTCGACAGACACAGCAGATACACGAATGGGAACTTCATCCCCAAGTTCTTCAACCATTTTTCCAAATGTGTGGTCAACCAGACATAGATCTGTTCGCCACACACGCAAATGAAAAATGCCCAACCTTCGCCGCCAGGTTTCCACACCCGTTGTCCAAAGGCAATGTGATATGGATGAACTGATCAGGCAGATTTGCGTACGCTTTTCCGCCACTCCCACTGATTCCCCTAGTAGTACGCAAGCTCAGACAACAGTCTCTCAGGATGATCCTGGTAGCTCCCACATGGGCATGGCAACCGTGGTTCCCAACATTACTCGAACTTTTAGTAGTTCCACACCAAAAACTACGTCTCTCCCCAACGTTGCTAACGCACAACCATGGAGACATAAGGCACCCTGATCTAGGTCAACTAAATCTAGCGATGTGGCTCCTGAAGTCCCATAGTTCGGTTACCTTAACCTTCCACCAGACTGTATGAACATCATTTAACAAGCCAGACGCCCTACTACTAGAGCTTGCTATGCAGCAAAATGGAAAAGATTTGTCATATACTGCATTAACAATAACATCAATCCGCTAGATGCTTCAATCCAGGACATCATTTGCTATTTGCTACACTTAAAAGGTGTAATCTAGCATATTTATCCAAAAGATTACACCTAGCGGCACTTGCCGCTTATTTACAAAACAGACAACACTTGTCACTATTTAGGGTACCTGCAATTAAAGCATTTATGGAGGGCCTTAAAAGGATAATTCCCCCCAGACTGCCACACTCTCCAGTGTGGAATTTAAACATTGTTCTTACCAGGCTCATGGGTCCTCCATTTGCAACCTGTAGACAAATGTGAACATCAGTTCCTCACATGGAAAGTAGCTTTCCTTGTCACAATTACCTCTCTCAGGAGAGTAAGTGAGATCCAGGCTTTAACCATACAAGAACCATTCTTACAAATACATCGTTTAGAAGGTGGTCTTAGAACAAATCTAAAATTTCTTCCCAAAGTAATCTCTGCTTTTCATCTTCACCAATTAGCTGAGTTACCTGTATTTTTCCAAAACCCAGACTCTGTAGCAGAGAGAGTTCTTCACACACTTGACGTCAAAAGAGCCCTTCTTTATTACATTGACAGAACTAAACCCTTTAGAAAGACAAAACAACTGTTTGTAGCCTTCTCACCACCTCATAAAGGTTACCCCATCTCCAAAGCTGGGATCGCTAGGTGGATAGTAAAATGCATTCAAATATGCTACCAGGTGGCTAAACGCACATTAACAATTCCCCCTAGAGCGCACTCAACACGCAAACTAGGGGCTTCCATGGCATTCTTAGGGAACATTCCCTTAGATGACATCTGTAAAGCAGCAACATGGTCTACACCTCACACCTTCACTAAACACTATTGTGTTGACGTGCAGGCTAAGCAACAGGCTTCCGTAGGCCAAGCTGTTCTTAAAACACTTTTCCAAACCACTGCAACAGATACAGGTGACCACCGCTAGGGGAGACACTGCTGTACAGTCTATCCACAGTGTACAATCTGCAGTTCATATGCCTGGAACGGAAAATGCTACTTACCATTTTGCATCTGTTCTTGGCTTGTAGAGCTGCAGAGTTGTACACGCCCACCCGCCTCCCCGGAACCTGTATCGGGTTCTAGTAGTATCTCAATTAGATACATTCACATGGACATCTCTTTATCTCTTACTGACTCCATTTCTCATCATGGCGAAAAACAATCTTGAGGATGGAGTCGATGCCCATGCTCACTATCGTCCAAGGGAGGATTCACCTATCTCGTAACTACAAAAGACTCTTCCAAAACAACAAAGTGCAAGCATCCGAGCCCAACACCAGATGGCGTCTTTGCACAGTGTACAACTCTGGAACTCTTCATGCCAAGAACAGATGCATACTGGTAAGTAGCATTTTGCATATGTGTATGTATGTATATATTCCAAAGAAGCATCAAAGCGTTCCCCTGTTACCTGAGCTCCTGGTCCTCCAGGGTGGCCTCAGAAAATGGGCACAGGGCAGCCCATCACCACCTTCCTGGCAAAACCAACAAGGTGAGGCCCAATACAGTTGAAACTCTCTCTTTATTTCCAAAGTCTGAAAAGCGCCTGCTTCCATATGTCTAACGTTTCGGCTCCTGCCTTGTTCACAGACTGGCTCACAAGTGCCTAGGTGCGCTCGAGCCTGATTTAACACGGTGCATCACGTGACTTAAGTCACAAGCACAATGTCAAAGTGAAATTTCATTTCAAACAGTCAGGTGAGGGTATTATTACCGCTGCTCATATTTGATATCTTTGACTCTGGAAAGGCCGTTTACACACTGCACGATCATGACAGGATGTGTGTGTGTGTCTGTGTGTGTGTGTGTGTGTGTGTGTGTATATATATATATATATATATATATATATATGTGTGTGTGTGTGTGTATATGTAGGTATATATGTATGTGTGTGTATATATAATACTCCATCCCACTCTGGCAAAGAAGGAACGTGCTCGAAGATGTAAGGTAAGGCTTTCTTTATTATATCGGGTCTCACCCGAACCCATGGCTAGAGAGACGCGTTTCGGCTTCGCAGAGGCCTTTATCAATCTAATTGGTACACTACACCTGAGAATATTTATAGCCCTTCCCCCTTGATGCATTGATGGACATAAAGAAAATACTATTGCACTTTAAACACGTGTAAATGTAAAACATTTTTGCCAATGTGTAAGCATGCTCCTGACAAAACGAGAAATGCAGCTGGTAAAATTACGAAATGCGATAATGTTCATGAAATACTGTGTAGTAGAAAATTAAGCCCTAAATATAAAAAACACACTTTCAGATAAGGATGCATGATAACGTGCTACAACTAATACAAGAACGTTACAGCAGAGGCATTAAGTCAGTCGCGCCACTTCTGATAAACATAGGGCCAGCAGCATGTTGTGTTTGAAAGCTGAACTGCGGAAATTGGTGTTACCTTAAACCCAAATTAAATCGCTACAATGAGTCTTTTCATGCACAATGGGCTGGAAGCCATAAATATGACAGCAGTTGCACCACGGAGTTAAAGGGGAACACAAAGTGTGTAATTCCTCCGTACAATGTCCGCCTCCCGGTGCACACTCTCAATCCTAAAAGGACTTCTATTCCCCTGGGCACTGACCCCCACAGAGTGAACCTACACTACTATGTGAGACAGTACACGGGGGGGAAAAGGGAAGTGGATAAAATAACAGTGTTGTTTGGATGGGAGCTTCGGGTTCTACGTCTGGTCTTGGCCTTCAGCACAGATGCAGATAAACGCCCCTCATAGGATAGCTGCATACCAAGAAACTACAAGAATAAAGAGTTAAAAAAAACGGGGGGGGGGGGGGAGGGACGTTCATTCCCTTGTCATGCACTCCCCATGCGATAAGTACTTACACAACAACAAATGGAAGACCTGGTATTCTTGGCTCCTTTCTCATGCCACACTCAGAGTCTCGAGCATGAAATTGGTTCCCACGATATTTGTAGGTACCATACAGCAGAAATAAATAAAGTACAGATGCTTGCCCAGCCAATGACTAGTCTCGAATGCTCTGGGTAAAAAGAACACGCTGTTATTGCACAACAAATGAATGAAGGGTATTGTCAGCCCTGGGAAGTGCTAAATACCTAAACAAGGTGGAAGCCTAATGTTGCTGTGATCTTAACAGCACACGGACTTCACTTGAAGGCACTTAGAACAAACACAAATGTCAAACGGAGTCCTTAACCAGGGGGAGCGCACAAACGCTTCCGATCCCTATCGTATCCTGAAATACCTGGGAAGACCTGAGAAGAAAGGTCTCTGGTTGCGGTGATTGCCTGAGCCCGGCGGGAAGTTCAAAGACGGCCACACGTGAAGGTTTGCAGGAGTTCCTGCTAGAGAAGTGCTGCGGAGGAAAGCCTGCCACCCAGCGGAACGACTATGCTGCCAAATGCCAGGCTTCACCGGCGTTTCCGGCGGGAGGAGTGCTACGGAGGAAGGTTGCAGCCCCGGCGGGAGTTGCGGACGGTACTTCCCTGCCGGTACTCCCCTGTACTAGAAAGATTGTCAAGCCCCGACACTTGTAAGGGGAGGGGTTTTATGGTGTTTGACCCGGACGGTATCGGTGGATCGGTTTCCTGTCGAGAGTCCCAGGAACTTCTGGGGGTTGTAGTTCCTGAAACGTCCTGTACCTTTCGTTTCCGCTCTATGCTTCGCAGTCGCACTCATACAGGGCAAAATGGAGAACGGATGGAGAAAGCTAGGTGCCCCGCTCCCCTGTTCCTGTGCTACGATCGTCACAACGTAGCACTGAATTTAAAAATTGGACATGAACAAGGGGTCGGAGGAGACCAATCAACAAAAAAAGATAATGCCGAAAACATCCTCACCGCTTCAACATTGGCGTCCGCGGTGCCCAGTCACCAGAGAGCGCCTGACATCCGAGCTCGGCATTTCTAAACAGGGGAAACATTAACCCCGTGCTGGCAGTCGGGAAAACCGCCCCGCTACGAGATTGTCGTGTCCCATCTGCTGTCATCCTTAGTCCTCTTCCTGGCACCATCTCTGGGGGCTCCACCATTAGCATTCCCATTCTCCTCCAACAACATACGGTCAAAAGTAGAGCCACAAGCGACTGGTGTCACGTGATAAGCGTTGAACCGCAAATGTATGTATGTATGTATGTGTGTATATATATATATATATATGTGTGTGTGTGTGTTCGAGGCATATGAGCTGCAGATTACACACTTGTGCATAGATCGCCATCGGGCTCGGATATGATCTTCGCGCTCCGGTTCCGAACAGATTTCTAGTTCAATCGACGCGCAATCCTCACCCCAATTCGCGGTATTGTTTCGATTGCGATCTTCACACTCGACGCGGCTCTCATCGATCAAGACCTTCGATTCCAGTCGTCGACGCCGGCCTTCGGACCTACCCAAGCTCCGGTCGTGGCTCATGGAAAGGACTCCCTTCAAGAAGTGCCCTCGCTGTGGGTCCAAATTCCCCCACACCGATCTCCATAAAGTATGTAATCTCTGCCTCTCCCCTGAACACGAGGCTCGAGACTGTCCGGCGTGCAAGTCCTTCCGGTCCAAGAAAATGATTCGAGACCAAAGAGCAAGAAGGACCATGGAGGAGTTTTGGTGATGTTTCGGCGCGCATGCCAGAAGCGAGCTTTAGAGGCCCCCGCATCGTGAAGCTGGCCTTGGTTTCGCTGGCATCTGCTGAGGCAGACTTCTTTGTGTTTCCAGGGTACTGGAATTACCAAGGCCCACCACTGATTTCGGGAGGAGATGGGGCGGTGTCGGAGTCATTGACTCTGCGATGGGCGAGATGGATTACTAGACTTGCCCCCGCCGGATGGAATCCTGATGCTCGGAGGTTGATGCGGTTTGGGGACCTAGGGGGGCACCGGAGTTCAAGCACGACACAGGTGATTGATACAGACGACATTGGGGTGCCATACAAATCCGCATAAATATCGATTTACCCCCACAGCACCTACCAGGACAAACTATTGCATTCTGGGATCTGCAGTGCACACGTACCAGGTGTCCTGCAGATGGTATTCTAAGACATTGATCTTGGGGGCGGAGCGGACCAGAACCAATTGTTTTGGGGCAGTAAATTTAAAAACACGATGACGCCTGCATCTCCTGAGAGACTCTTGGCGCTGAGGAAGGCATTATTCATGCCGAAATGCATTCGCCCATATTGTTAAAAGCTGAATAAAGAAGCCTCACTACTCACCCCTGCTGTGGCCTCTACTCTTTCCTCGGAGGAGTTTTGGTGATTTATATATATGTGTGTTTTCGAGGCAT
Organism: Triturus cristatus; assembly: GCF_964204655.1. NCBI lineage: Eukaryota > Metazoa > Chordata > Amphibia > Caudata > Salamandridae > Triturus > Triturus cristatus. The sequence continues at coordinate 504,730,612 of NC_140585.1, forward strand.
ATGAGCTGCAGATTACACACTTGTGCATAGATCGCCATCGGGCTCGGATGTGATCTTCGCGCTCTGGTTCCGAACAGGTTTCCAGTTCAGTCGAAGCGCAATCCTCACCCCAATTCGCTGTATTGTTTCGATCGCGATCTTCACACTCGACGCGGCTCATCGATCAAGACCTTCGATTCCAGTCGTCGATGCCAGCCTTCGGGCCTACCCAAGCTCCGGTCCTGGCTAATGGAAAGGACTCCCTTCAAGAAGTGCCCTCGCTGTGGGTCCAAATTCCCCCACACCGATCTCCATGAAGTATGTAATCTCTGCCTCTCCCCTGAACACGAGGCTCGAGACTGTCCGGCGTGCAAGTCCTTCCAGTCCAAGAGAACGATTCGAGACCGAAGAGCAAGAAGGACCATGGCGCACTCGTCGACGGCGATTCCAGATGACCTCTTCGGAGAGGGCGTTAACACTCCAGAAGAACACCACACCGACTAGGGCCTCATCAGCACCTCCGAAGCAGATGATTCAGATGTGGAGGACATCACTCCGGCACAGAGGGTCGTGAGTACCAATTTGATTTACCTACAGGGGACCCCACTCCCACAGGCTCCCCAGACCCATGGGACGACTATAACATCCCCGACATCCCTAACGTCCCACAAGATGATCTCTATCCTTCGAGACCATCCCCACCAGAAGACTCATTGGGGTTTCAACCATTTACTCCAAAGGGCTGCACACTATCACGGGGTAGATCTCCATACCGACCCCGTGTAGGAGGATTTCCTCCTCAATACTTTCGACACCACGCATAGGGCCACCTCCATACTGCCCATGCTCAAAGGAGTTGTAAAACATGCGCCAGAGGTCTTTAAAGACCCAGTCAGAGCCAGGGTCATTAACCCGCGCATTGACAAAAAATACAAAGCCGCCCCTACAGATCCCTCCTGCATCAGAGGGCCAGCACTGCTAGATTCACTGGTAGTGTCCACAGCACGGAAGAGGGCCAACTCCCAGGCGTCAGGCGATGCACCACCACCTGACAAAGAGTCAAAACTCTTGGACGCATCCGGCAAGCGCCCTGCATCACAAGCTGCCAACATATGGCGTATCGCCAATACACACGCGTTACTAGCTAGATATGACGAGTTAGAAGCCATAATGCAACACTTCCCTGACAAATACAAAAACAGGGCAAGCGAGTTAATTCAGGAGGGCAAAACCATCACTAATACCTCCATCCGTTGTGCCCTAATTGCAGCAGACACCGCCTCCAGGGCCATCAACACTAGCGTCCTCCTCCGTCGCCATGCCTGGCTCAGGATCTCAGGATTTAAACCAGAAGTGCAAGCTTCCATTCTGAACCATCCCTTTGACCAGGAACATCTGTTCGGCCCAAAATTGGATGAGGCCCTAAAAAAAAATGAAAAAAGACACCAACACGGCAAAATCGATGGGAGCCTTACAATCACACCCTCCCAGGCGTTCCTTTCACCGTTCCTCCTTTCGGAGCACATCCAGAGGCTACTCCTTTGATACCGCTTCCACGTCATACAAAGCTCCTACTCAATCCACCTTCACAAGGGGTTACCAAAGAGGCGGCTACAGGGGCAACAATAAAAAAAGGCAGAGGCAAAACAAACACCGCCCGCTCTGCCTCCACACCTACCCAATGACTTCCCTCCATTCCCCCCAGACCATCCCACTCCGGTCGGTGGCAGACTCCCAAAATTTCCTTCATGTCTGGGCTACCATCACCTCAGACAAATGGGTGACACAAATAATTTGGTCAGGCTACTGCCTAGAGCTAATGTCTATTCCCCCCCCCCCCCCCCCCAAACTGTCCACCCAGACAACACCCAATGTCACAGGAACATCTAGCATTACTAAAGCAGGAGGTAATATCCCTCCTACAAAAAGGGGCGATAGTACATGTTCCTACCAACCAATGAAATCTGGCGGTTTACTGCCTATATTTTCTCATACCAAAAAGGGACGAGACTCTACGGCCCATCCTAGACCTCCGGCCCCTAAACACATACATACACTCAGACCATTTTCACATGGTAACACTTCAGCAGGTACTTCCCCTGCTCTCCCAAAACGACTTCCTCACCACTTTAGACCTAAAAGACGCTTACTTCCATATTCGTGTACACCACGCTCACAGATTCGTAGTGGACAACCAACACTACCAATTCAAAGTACTCCCATTCGGAGTCACAACAGCACCACGGGTATTCACCAAGTGCCTAGCAGTCGTGGCAGCCCACCTCAAGAGACAACACATCCATGTCTTCCCATACCTAGACGACTGGTTAATAAAAGCCAGCTCATACAACCAGTGTGTACAACACACGCATGCCACTATCCAGCTACTTCACCAACTGGGCTTCACGGTAAACCACGCAAAGTCCCATCTGCAACCATCCCACGTAAAACAATACCTCGGTGCCACCACAGACACCTTAGAAGCACTAGCATATCCCAGCCCGGCCAGGATCACAAGCATTCAGGCTCTAAGCGCAAAATTTACATAACACTCCCTTCCAGCTCGAGTGTTTATGCAACTAATCGGGATGATGGCCTCTTCCATATTCATAGTACCTCACACAAGACTCCAGATGCGTCTTCTCCAAGAGTGCTTAGCGCACCAATGAAACCAGGCCCAAGATCAATTAACAGATCTGGTGTTGTTGGTAGACGGTCGTACCCATCGCTCTCTGCAGTGGTGGACCACCAGAAACCTTTCCAAAGGGCGACCGTTCCTGGACCCGGTTCCTCAGATAATACTGACAACGGACGCATCGCTCTCCGGCTGGGGAGCTCACCTGTTACATTACACCATGCAGGGCAGATGGACGCCTCAACAAAAGTTACTCCACATCAACCATCTGGAGTTACTAGCGATATTCTTAGCCCTGAAATCCTTCCAAACACAGATTTCAGGCAAGGCAGTCCTAGTCCGCACGGACAACATGACAGCCATGTACTACATACAAAAACAAGGCGGCACACACTCTCCACAGCTCTCTCAGCTAGCACAGAGTATATGGAGATGGGCCATACCCCCGAAAATCTTTCTCCTGGCCCAACATGTCCCAGTAGTCCAAAACACTATGGCCGATCTACTCAGCAGACAGACACAACAGATCCACAAGTTCTTCACCCGTACTTTCAACTATGGGGGCATCCACAGATAGACCCATTGTCCGAAGGCAATGCAATATGGATGAACTGGTCAGGCAGATTTGCGTACGTTTTTCCGCCTCTCCCACTCATTCCATTAGTGGTGCGCAAACTACAACAACACTCCCTCACTCTCATACTAGTAGCTCCAACTTGGGCCAGACAACCGTGGTACACCACACTGCTGGAATTATCTGTAGTACCACACCAAAAGTTACACCTCTCTCCACACCTCTTAACCCAGAACCATGGAGAGATCAGACACTCGGACCCAGCTTAGCTCAACCTAGCTCCTGAATTCCTAGAATTCGGTTACCTCAATCTTCCCCCTGACTGTATGAACGTCCTCAAAGAAGCTAGGTGACCCACCACTAGAGCGTGCTACGCCGCCAAGTGGAAACGTTTTGTTGTCTACTGTCACAACAATACCATCAATCCCCTAGATGTGTCCACTCAATACATCATAGGCTATTTGCTACACCTGCAAAGATGCAATCTAGCCTATACGTCTATAAGACTGCACCTCACTGCCATAGCAGCTTATCTGCAAAACAGGCAACATCTATCACTTTTTAGAGTACCTGCCATTAAAGCCTTCATGGAAGGCCTTAAAAGGATAATTCCACCCAGACTGCCACCCTCACCTGTGTGGAACTAAACATCGTTCTCACCAGACTAAGGGGGCCTCCCTTCGAACCTCTGCACAAATGTGAACTCCAATTCCTAACATGGAAAACCACTTTTCTTGTAGCCATCACTTCCCTCAAAAGGGTCAGTGAGATACAAGCACTTACCATTCAAGAACCTTTTCTGCAAATGCACCATAACAAGGTTGTTCTCTGTACCAACCCAAAATTCCTCCCTAAAGTCATTTCTCCCTTTCACATAAACCAAGCGGTAGAACTACCAGTTTTCTTCTCGCAACCACAAACTGTTGCAGAAAGAGCTCTACACACTATATGTCAAAAGAGCCTTACTCTACTACATACAGAGAACACAACCTTTCCGCATGACCAAACAGCTGTTTGTCTCTTTCTCTCCACCACACAAGGGCAACCCCATCTCCAAGTTGGGAATAGCTAGGTGGAGTGTCAAATGCATTCAGATTTGCTACCACAAAGCAAAACTAACGCTATCCGTTCCCCCTAAAGCCCAGTCTACACGCAAAATAGGCTTAAATGGCATTTTTAGGGAACATCCCATTAGATGATATCTGCAAAGCAGCTTCATGGTCAACACCGCACACTTTCACCAAACACTATTGTGTAGATGTGCAAACTAAGCAACAAGCTAGTGTGGGCCAGGCTGTACTCAAAACATTATTTCAAGCCACTGCAACAGATACGGGTGGTCGCCGCTAAGGGTGGGTACTGCTATATAATCTATGCACAAGTGTGTAATCTGCAGCTCATATGCCTCGAACGGAATATGCTACTTACCAGTATGCATCTGTTCTTGGCATGTAGAGCTGCAGATCTACACATGCCCACCCGCCTCCCCGGCTACCTGTATATGTTCCAATTTATCTTATTTAGATACAACACACATGGGCATCTTTCTTGTTATTACTACGCTCCATCTTTCCCTGTTGGCGAAAAACAATCTGAGGATGGAGCCGAAGCCCATGCACAATACGATCCAAAGGAGGAGTCGCCGACCTCGTGACTTCCAAAGACTTTCCAAGAGGAAAAACAACTGCAAACATCCGGGCCCAACACCAGATGGCGATCTATGCACAAGTGTGTAGATCTGCAGCTCTACATGCCAAGAACAGATGCATACTGGTAAGTAGCATATTCCATATATTTATGTATGTGTATATGTATGTATATTACCTACTGGGGGTCGCCAGTAGTTAGTTACAGTTAGGACCAAGTTACCATAGGAAGTATTTTTTGTTTTGCTTATAACTTTGGCGTGGTTTGATGAATCTTCATGAAATTTTCCAAACGAATTCTTTGTTCATATCAGCTCCAATGTTGAAAGTTTGCGGGTGATTCGTCAAGGGGGGGCCGAGTAAAAAGGGGGGGTCCCAAAACGTGTTTTCTCCATGCAATTTCCATAGGAGACTTTAGACACCGAGAGCCTAAACCATGAGCACATTTCTGTAAAGTGATGTGCTCTGGTCTTTGTAGCATACCTGTGCAAGTAGTGTTAGTAGGCGTTTATACCATACAGGGAGTGGGAACCGAACTACTGACCCCTACCGTGCTCTTATACTATACCGGAAGTGGGAAGCGAAGTACTCACGCTGAAAGACTCGTGGGGTCAAACCGAGCTGATTGCTGTAAAGTGATGGGCTCTGGGCGCTGTAGCATACTGGCAGCTGTAGTATTACTGTGTTAGTAGTGTTAGTATGCGTTTATACTATACAGGGAGTGGGAAGCGAACTACTAACCCCTACTGGGATTAAGCCGTGAGCCTAAACCGTGAGCTCATTGCTGTAAAGTGATGTGCTCTGGGCGCTGTAGCATACCTGTGGAAGTAGTGTTAGTTTGCGTTTATACAATACAGGGAGTGGGAAGCAAACTACTCACCCCTACCAGTCTCAAGACTCGTGGATGAAACCATGAGCTCATTGCTGTAAAGTCATGTGCTCTGTGTAGTATTCCAATGTAAGTCATATTAGAATGTTAGTATGTAATGCTACTAGAATGTAAGTATGTAATGTTAGAATGCATTGCTGTCATGAGGGGAATCTAGGGGAGTTTGTACACGGTGCTGGAGAAGACGGTTGCCTTGCTGTCTGCTCCTGTTGGTGGCTGTTTAAGCGGTCTTCTTTCCCTGCAATAAATCTACTTATCGGATCCACTGCTGTCTGCCTCTTCCCTACATAAATTTGGCCACGAGCGGGAGAAGGTAAAAAGAAGGCAGAACTCACCAATATTTCGAGCTTCCTTGCGTTCTGCTGAAGACCCGTTTTCTTCGTGAAGCGGATTCTACTCATCCCAGGGTCGTTGGCTCATCGAACTAGGTCATCCGTTCTCTGGTAGGATTTATATTTTTTGATTTTGGGCTACCTCTGCACTACACTCGTAGTCGTAGTGTTAGTATGCGTTTATACTAATTCTGTAGTTATGCAGTAACCAATGCATCATGGCCCTATGGAGCTCCACCTCCCAGGCGCAGCTCACACAATGTCCCGGGGTGTGCATCTGCGGGACATTTGTTCGCTATTACAGGGCGGGAGCATGGCTTCCACCCTGTGATAGCAAATCCTTGTTTGCCTCATTGAAGCGAGAGGAGGAAAACCTTGTATCGCTTCAATAAAGCGGATCCAGATGGTAAAAATGGAGAAAAAAAAATGAAGCGAGGTCTCACCCGTTCATTTAAATGAGCCCCCTGGTGGGTAATGTTCCTGGGGCCAATCCTATTATTATATTGCGGGGTCTCTGCAGCACTGGGGACCTTAAACTCACATGTAAGGGCACAGACGTTTCGCAGCCTAGGGGATCGCCACCTCCCCGGGTATTGTTTACTAATTGTTCGGGGGGGCTTCGAGGCCAACTCAAGTCCGGGGATTGCCACCCTCCGGGGCTTTACTTAAATATGCAGGGTGGGCCTCGCCAGTCCCTGAAGCCTCGGTGGCCCTAGGCAGTGCCTTATTGGTTCTGTAATCACACGGGCAGTACTCATGGTGTTATAAAGTGATACACTCATAGAACCCTTGCAGTTGTAGAATTACCCAGGCTTCATTTATGTAATAGTCTGTTGGTTTATATTTGGTAGGTGCATCGCAAAATTACAAATGTTTTCCCTCATAACCTCCTATCAACCGCCGATTTTCACAATAAACTACAGACAAGTGTTGACAGAAAAAGAAGACCCATACACTCATATATTGGTAAAAAAACAACCTTTATTAAAACAACACAAATAAATGGAAACACAACTTAATTTGAAGAAACAGTATAACATGAAATAAGTGGGTGGGACTCCTCTGGAAGCAGTGTACAAAACCTGCAAGACAAAAAAGAAACATAAGTATGTGTGTCATGTCCAAGAGAAAAAGAAAGGTAGTCAGAATGAAAGGAAGAAAGTGAGAATGGGACAGAGAGCGAGTGGGTGGAAGGGAGAAGGGGAGGGAGCGTCAAAAGAACAGAGGGAGGAGGAGACAGAGCGTCGGCCTACTGCCCCTCACCCTCACCGTTCACATCCCGTCACCCGTGTGTTTGGGAAGCTGGGGTCCGCGAGAAAGAGTGCGGTCCAGCAAGTCCTTACAATGAAACGGAGATATGAATGAGGCCAGAGATTACATTAGTATCTATGGCAACATCGCTTGCCAGGCTGCTGCACCCCAGCCCCTTCCCCTGCACTGTGCTCAATTGCAGCTCCTGCGCACCGAGGCTTCACTGCTCACCTGCCACCACCTGTGTGTCCAATGACGAGCTGGTAGGAGCTCCGACTCCGGAGTACCTCTCTCAGGGTGGCACAGCAGGTCACCGGTCGGGGACAGTGTCTTGATACCACGATGGAAGGCGTCAGAATGCCCAGGCCATCATCACGGGTTGAGCACCTGCTTCGCCCATGTTGGCGCAACTAACTCGGTGTCTGACAAGGGAGAAATAATATAATGCTGGAAACGTCTTGAGGTAAATGAAGGTTTATTTCACGCTTAATAGAGAACACCAGTTGAGTGCATCCTTCCTTCTTGAAGTACGATCTACCAACTGTTAGTGGTAATCGTGGTTCAAAGAGGAGTTGGAGTGTACGAGAATACACAAGGTTAAAGAATAATATGTTATGCCAATGTTCACATACAAAGGAACAGAGCGCATGCTAGAAGCATAACGTGTGCGTGTAATGCAGTGGCGCAAGCCTGTGTGCATGTACACTTAGTAATCAGCTCACTACAGTGCCCCAAAAGCCAACGCCATGTGCCTGTAGGGCTGGCTCAGGCCTACAGTGCGGTCCAGCTGGTCCTTAAAATGAGACAGAGATGTGACTGAATGAGGTCAGAGATCACATCATTATGCACGGCAACATCGCTTGTTCGCACCCAGGCTGATGCACCCCACCCCTCCCGCAGCACGCGCTCAGTTGCAGCCCCTGTGCACCCAGGCCCCACTGCTCACCTGCTGTCATTGTTGTGTGTCCAAACATGACGGCCAGCAGGGTTCACAATTCAAATCGAGTTTTGATTGCGAGGATGGTGTACACCTCATGGATACCTTTTTTTATTGCGCATTGTGATATGCGAGGTGGATGCGGCCATATCACCTGAGGCGGTGTGGAAGAACTGGGACATGTGGCGGCGTCGTTAACCTATTTATACGTATGCAAAGTGGGCTGGGCTTGCGTATGCCAGGCCAGCGTAGGCGGTGTGAATAATTATTCCGTGGACCTGGACGTTGTTCAGTTACTGCCTGAATCAAACTAACAGAGAAGCACTCCACTTTTTTCTTATCTATGTTTAATGTCACGTGGACTCAAAACCTCTGTGCACTATTGCTATGGTGGGATTGCCATCCCAAAAATATTTTCAAAAAGCTTTTAATGAACTCAATCATTGATTAATCAAAAACGTTATACATTGTAATAAAAATACATAACAGAAATTCAATGCATTCCAACAACATATACAAAATTTAGACAATCGGGGGACTCAGTCCAATCCATTTCAGTGTGCCCAATGCATTTCGGGCCTGAATTGGCCCTTCCTCAGGGACCTTAATTCTAGAAAGGTAAACAAAAGTTTGGATTTTAGTAAATTAACTATGCAAAATATGCAAAATAAGAAAGCATCATATCCTACATGGAAAGACAAATAACTCTTTATCAGAACTCTTTTGTGACCAATGATGAAAATTATAATATTGTGGAAAAGAAAGAACCCTCCACCTTTGTGGAAAAAAAAGCTGCAACTGGTACTCACAATAGTTTCGCCCTAGTACTCTATTCTACAATCAAATGACAGAAAAAATGCGTGAACACATTTCTAAAAGCCAGCTGAATGAGCCAATATGCAGAAAACACCAGTAAAGAGAAAAATGGTAGTCCCGTACCTTCAAGTATTCCAATGTCACACAAATGCCGTTCTGGACTGAAGTGCGAGCCGCCTACAGAACAAATAAACTTCTATCAGTGAACCTTAAACTATCCCAACATCACAAGACACAAATCCCTAGAGTCTTCACCTCACCTGATTTACAACAAAACTTCACTCCACGAACAAACTTCGGAGAGCAGCTGCAGCGGTGATAAACGCGCTTGTCCGACAACCGACATAAAAACGCTAAACTTAATAAACGCGCCGGAAATGGATCCCGCGCTGGAAATGACCAAGATAATTAAGGGACTACTAGCACTCAGATCAGGCGCCCACCATCTTGGAAAGGTCACAAACTATCTGTTAACGGGGAAAAAAAAATAAAAACCGACCGATACTCTGACTGAAAACAGGACGATAATCTGACAGAAATCGCGTGTGTAAAACACCACCGATAGACAAAAGTGCACAACTTAAAAGAAAAACCATAAGATCAATGGCCACAATAGTCATGATACATGCAAACAGCGATATGTACAATACCATGTGTATTAGACATCCGACAAAGCACGAATAGTCAATTTTATCATTCATTCCGTTAGAATATAAGGTGTCAAGGCCCTGAGGAAGGGCCAATTCAGGCCCGAAATGTATTGGGCACACTGAAATTGATTGGACTAAGTCCCCGGATTGTCTAAATTTTGTATATGTTGTTGGAATGCATTGAATTTTTGTTATGTATTTTTATTGCAATGTATAACAGTAAAACACTGAAATGATGTAAACACTCATCCAAGTCCTTTGAGCAAAAATGAATGTTTCTTTTGATTAATCAATGATTGAGTTCATTAAAAACTTTTTGAAAATATTTTTGGGATGGTAATCTCACCATAGCAATGATGCACAGAGGTTTCAGTTCCTGCCTGGCCAGGAAGTGTACTTATGTGTGTGTCCCTGTTGCACTTTTGACGTCGAACAATCCGCAATTTACATTAATGTAGCATGTACCGGGAGGGCGGCACCTATCGCTAATGAGATGCTGTCCGAAAACATTGAATGGCCAACATCACATGTCGTTGTCAAGCTTGTGGATATGCGCAGACACGCATGTCAATGGTGTGCGGTATTATTGAAAGTGTTGCTCTCGCGAAGCGCACACGTGAATGTGCTCGGATGGAGGGAGGATCAGCAGTGTGGCTACGTCCTATACAGTGATAACGCTCATTACAGTCAAGCAATGAAAGTGTAACGGGAATCTGAAAGTCTCACATATGACACACTAATATACTGGTAAAGCCTGACAACAGAGCATACTGCAACACAAATCTACACATTACTCTTTACTGTTTGTCACATGTATTCTAGGATGTGCATTCTGCCCGTGGCTGATGATACCCCTTCGAGCCACCAATACCCAGGCCGAAAGACAGCACAATAATTTGCACACACACACCAGGGGCATCGTGTAACACACTTGTTTTTTGATGGAACGTTTCAGATGCATGGACATCACACGTGGAAGGCTACTGAACAGACCATGAATATTGATCAAGATGATTGTTGCATGTTGTGTGTAGTATAAGAGATATGTGTACACAGCAAAAAACTTTTCAGAAAAGCTCTCTAAGCAGAAGAGGTGTCTCATCAAACGCTGTAGAGCGAATGACTAATGGGTGGGGTCCTCCAACTGTTACAATGGGAAATGTTATGAACCAATCCGATGCTTTTTTTAAGGTCACATGGCAATAGCGCGCGCGGAGGCCGCACCCTACGCGATTTTAGGAAAATAGATTTACCATAATATAAGTTTATTACAGTTAGAAATATATAAATGTTTAAAATAATTTAGATTATCGCTTGCTCTCATATACACTTTAAACTTATTTAGATATAGTTTTGAGACATAAAAAAAAATGAGGGAATGGCGTACCCAGCGCAGCACCATACGTCTATGACGTAACACAGGGCCTGGCAGCGTGCACTCGTCGCATATGCAACGCGCAGCGGGCACGACCCCATGCGTACATGACAACGCACGGCTTGGTACTGCGTACCCATTGCATAACTAAGTAACAGCTGGCGCGACCTCATACGTATATGTTACGCGGGACGCTTTGCCATGAACCTGTCGGATACGAAATGCGCATCATTTACGAGTTTAGCAATATGGCGCATAGGATTCGCGTGCTGATGGAGCTTGGTACACTACCGGTACAGGACTTTCGTTTTCTCCCCCCAAAAAAATATACATTTTTTTTTTGAAGATATAAAACATTACATAACTTTTATAGTTAAAAAAAAGGATAATAGAGTTCCAAAATATTACAAAAAAATAGAAGAGGTTTTATAAATATTAAAATATGAAATTAACGTTTAAAAAAACCTTTGAAATTCATTGAAAAAACCATAGGTTTTACAGACGTTATAGTTAGGAATTAGCATTTAAAAAACCTTTGAAATTCACTAAAAAACCATAGGTTTCAGGGACGTTATAGTTAGTTGGACATTTGACTCATATAAAACCATAGAAATTCCCCCGTTATAGTTAGTTGAGCTAATTATAACTCGCGTGCCCGCAATTCACTGCCGATGACGTCACATATTACATCACTCATGACATGGTCATTGACATCACTCATGACATCTCAAATGACATCATCCATGTGGTAATCTGATGCACATACTGATGCCCTAATATAAACTTTGATACACCCACTCTAAAATACAGACTACTATTTTTGAAACCATACACACAACATTGCCAGACACTACATACCACCGACTATTTCCTAGGTCTACACACACATCCAGTCACTTATACATGCAGTTACTCATCAATACAGTACTATAATATGCACTCATACACCTATACATACCGTGACATTCCGCCACTCATCCAGAGTTACGCACACACCTAGTCAGTCATGCAAAGAATCAATCACATACCCATTTACTCATGTATACAGTTTTACACACCAACTCCGTTATTTATACAGACACCACATCACTTATTTATGCAGATGCTAGCACATACTTACTGTCTTATACAATCACTGATACAAGCAGACACTCATTTATACACCCACTCTTCAAATAACTTACTCTCACGTATAGTCATTTATATACTCCAACACAAATATACTGCCTTAAAATATATTTAGTTAGTCACACATATACCACTTAAACATTCATTCACTCACCAACACACCCTAACTCACCCATACAGCCCTTCCCAGATGCACGTTTGAATTGCGATTCTCATTTTACCATGACTAGAGAATCTGGATTTCATTAAAGACTCGGAGGCTGACATTATGCATTTTCCTTTAATGCAGACCCAAGCAGCCGCAGGCATCACAATATAAAAAGTTCCAATTAGAACAAAGGCAACAGATAAAGGTCATGAGGCAACAACAATCAGCCTCTTTTAAATCATCAAGAGAGAAGTCCTTAAAAACTTGAAACGTCAAATTTCGGAACAGTCTTCACAAGTAGAACAGAAGAAGGATAAAGATGAAGGATTCCATGGAGTAATAAATCCAACGAAGATGAGGTGGCAAAACTGGCAATCAGGGATTTTCTGAAAAGAGAAGTAAATTAATCCTCTAAATCTATTTGTGATCTTTTGTTGGAGAAGGAAAGGTTAAATAACTGCAAAAATAGCTCTCCAGAAAGAGTTTTTTTCCGCAAATTTATGAGCGCCCCTTCCTTATGCCGTTTATATGGGAGGCGGATGTGTGCCACTTTTGAAATTTTGAACTAAAGTTGCAGTATTGTGGGTTGTCATAAACTGACCTCAGAAAATATATGTTCGAGGCATATGAGCTGCAGATTACACACTTGTGCATAGATCGCCATCTGCTGTTGGGCCCGGATGTTTGCAGTTTGTTTTTCCTCTTGAAAAGTCTTTGGAAGTCACGAGGTCGGTGACTCCTCCCTTGGATCGTATTGCTCATGGGCTTCGGCTCCATCCTCAGATTGTTTTTTTCCGTCATGGGGCTCGGATGTAATCTTCGCGCTCCGGTTCCGAACAGCTTCCAGTTCGAAGATCGACACGCAATCCTCACCCCAATTTGCGGTATTGTTTTCGATTGCGATCTCCCCACTCGACGCGCCTCTCATCGGCAAGACCTTCGGTTCCAGTCGACGGCGGCCTTCGGGCCTACCCAAGCTCCGATCCTGGCTATTGAAAAGGAATCCATTTAAAAAGTTTCCACGATGTGGGTCCAAATTCCCCCACACCGATCTCCACGAGGTGTGCAACCTCTGCCTCTCCCCTGAACACGAGGCTCGAGACTGTCCGGTGTGTAAATCCTTCCGGTCCAAGAAAACTATTCGGGACCGAAGAGCCAGAAGAACCATGGCACACTCTTCGACGGCGATCCCGGACGACATCTTCGGGGAAGGCGTCGACTCTCCAGAACAACACACGGACGAGGGACTCGTCAGCGCATCCGAAGCCGACGATTCAGATGTGGAGAACATCACTCCGGCACAGAGGGTTGTGAGTACTACCCTACCCCCCCTACACACCCTCACCGGCACCGAAAAAGGCTTCGATCACGCCTTCGGGCCTAAGCAAGACCAAAGACACTGCTTCCCACACCGCACCTTCGGGACCGGTAAAGAAGCCAATTAAGCCTTCAGGCGGCTCGAGCCAGCCCACCGTCGGAGCCGATAAACACTCTTCGGCACCGAAAAAGAAACCGGCCTCCATCTCGACGCCGAGTCCCACACCGAAACACTCTGGGTCGAGACCCAGCTCCTCGGCACTGACCCCATCTTCGGTACCGACAAAAGCCCACAAGACCACCGACACTTCGAAGCCGAAATCCATCATCGGAGCCTTCCAAACATGGTTCCAAACAACGAACCAGCACCGACAAGCCTAAGAAACCAACGGCCCGACGCCTTCGCGCCGACTGACCAACCAACCTCTCCAGAACTATTCACACCGGATCCCTTACAAAAAACATTCACTAAGGATCCCAAAACTGGACATTTGATGCTCTCTATCAAAAAGAGACAGTTAGACAAACCTGCTCCGCCTCCACCTCCAAAAAGGAAGGACTCTGCTACCTCCCCTTTCAGACTACCTTCCCCACCGCCACCACCTCCTCCACCTTCCCCTCCTCCACCTTCTCCACCCCCACCTCATTCCCCCACCCCATCCCCGGATGATGATGATGATGAAGGGGATTTATACAACGACATAGGGGATGTACCCCAAGATATACCTACAGGGGACTCCACTCCCACAGGATCCCCAGACCCATAGGACGATTATAATATCCCTGATGTCCCTAACGTCACACAAGACGATCTTCACCCTTCCAGACCTTCTCCACCAGAAGACTCCTTGGGGTTCAACCATTTATTGGAAAGGTCGGCACACTACCACGGGGTAGATTAACATACCGAGCCAGTGGAGGAGGATTTCCTCCTAGATACATTTGACACCACACATAGGACCACCTCCATATTGCCTATGCTAAAGGGTGTTATAAAACATGCGCCGGAGGTCTTTAAGGATGCAGTCAGGGCCAGGGTCATTAATCCGCGCATTGAGAAGAAATACAAAGCCGCCCCAACAGATCCCTCCTATATCAGAGGGCCAGCGCCACTAGATTCATTGGTAGTATCCACAGCACGGAAATGGGCCAACTCCCAGGCGTCAGGTGACGCACCACCACCTGACAAAGAGTCTAAACTCTTGGACGCATCCGGCAAGCGCCCTGCAGCTCAAGCGGCCAATATATGGCGTATCGCCAATACACCAGCACTAATAGCGAGGTATGACAGGGCCCATTTTGACGAGCTAGAAGCCATAATGCACCATCTCCCTGATAAATACAAAGGTAGGGCCAATGAGCTAATTCAGGAAGGCAAAACAATTACCAATACCTCCATACGTTGTGCCTTAGATGCAGCAGACACAGCCTCTAGGGCTATCAATACTAGTGTCCTCCTCCGTCGCCATACCTGGCTAAGGATATCAGGTTTTAAACCGGAGGTACAAGCCTCCATCCTCAACCATCCCTTTGACCAGGAACATCTGTTTGGCCCCAAAGTGGATGACGCCCTAGAGAAAATGAAAAAGGACACTGACACGGCAAAATCCATGGGAGCCTTACAATCTCACCCTCCCAGACGCTCCTTTCGCCGCTCTTCCTTTCGGAGCACATCCAGAGGCTACTCCTCAGACACCGCTTCCACTTCATACAAATCCCCTACTCAGTCCACCTTTACAAGGGGTTACCAAAGAGGCGGCTACAAGGGCAACAATAACAAAGGCAGAGGCAAAACAAACACCGCCCGCTCTGCCACCGCCTACCCAATGACTTCCCTCCACTTCCCCCAGACCATCACACTCCGTTCGGGGGCAGACTCCAACATTTCCTTCCGGTCTGGACTACCATCACCTCAGACAAATGGGTAACACAAATAATTCGGTCAGGCTACTGCCTAGAACTAACATCTACCCGCCCCCTCCCCCCCCCCCCCCCCCCCCCCCCAAACATTCCACCCAGGCAACGCCCGATGTCACCAGAACATCTGCGGCTACTCAAGCAGGAGGTAATCTCCCTCCTAGACAAAGGCGTTAGAACACGTTCCTACCAACCAACAAAATATGGGGGTCTACTCCCTATATTTTCTCATACCAAAAAGGGACGAGACTACGGCCCATCCTAGACCTTCGGCCCTTAAACAAATACATACACTCAGACCACTTTCATATGGTGACGCTTCAGCAGGTACTTCCGCTACTTTCCCAAAACGACTTCCTCACCACTTTGGACCTAAAAGACGCTTACTTCCACATTCCAGTACCCTATGCTCACAGAAAGTACCTCAGATTTGTAGTGGACGGCCAACACTACCAATTCAAAGTGCTCCCGTTCGGAGTCACACCCGCACCATGAGTATTCACCAAGTGCCTAGCAGTGGTGGCAGCACATCTGCGAAGACAACACATTCATGTCTTCCCATACCTAGAAGACTGGTTGATAAATGCCAGTTCATACAATCCGTGTGTACAACACACACACACCACGATCCAGCTACTTCACCAGCTGGGCTTCACGGTAAACCACGAAAAGTCCCATCTCCAACCATCCCACATAAAACAATACCTAGGTGCCACTATAGACACCTCAAAAGCGCTCGCCTACCCCAATCCTGCCAGGATTGCAAGCATTCAGGCTCTACGCGCAAAATTCATAGCACAACACTCCCTTCCAGCTCGGGTGTCCATGCAACTAATAGGGATGATGGCCTCTTGCATATTCATAGTACCTCACGCAAGACTCCAGATGCGTCCTCCAAGAGTGCTTAACGCACCAATGGAACCAGGCCCAGGGTCAATTAACAGATCTGGTGTTGATAGACGGTCATACCCATCGCTCTCTGCAGTGGTGGACCACCACAAACCTTTCCAAAGGTCGACCGTTCTTGGACCCGGTTCCCCAGATAGTACTAAAAACAGACGCATCTCTCCCGGCTTGGGAGCTCATCTATTACATCTCACCATGCAAGGCAAATGGACCTCAACAGAAGCTATTCCATATCCACCATCTGGAGTTACTAGCAATCTTCCTAGCCCTAAAATCCTTTCAAAGACAAATTTCGGGCAAAGCAGTCCTAATCCGCACAGGCAACATGACAGCCATGTATTATATTCAAAAACAAGGCGGCACACACTCTCCACAGCTCTCTCAATTAGCACAGAGCATATGGAGATGGGCCATACCCCATAAAATCTTTCTCCTAGCCCAACATGTCCCAGGAGTACAAAACACTATAGCAGATCTACTCAGCAGACGAACACAACAACTCCACGAATGGAAACTTCACCCGCAAGTTCTTCACCCATACTTTCAAATGTGGGGGCATCCACAGATGGACCTCTTCGCCACCCACGAAAAAAAAAAAATGCCCAAGCTTCGCCGCCAGATACCCACACCCATTGTCCAAAGGCAATGCGATATGGATGAACTGGTCAGGCACCTTTGCGTACGCTTTTCCGCCTCTCCCACTCATTCCACTAGTGGTGCGCAAACTACAACAGCACTCCCTCATACTAATATTAGTAGCGCCAACTTGGGCCAGACAACCGTGGTACACCACACTGCTGGAACTATCGGTAGTACTGCATCAAAAATTACGCCTCTCTCCACACCTCTTAACCCAGAACCATGGAGAGATCAGACACCCGGACCCAGCTCAGCTCAACTTTGCGCTCTGGCTCCTGAAATCCTAGAATTCAGGTACCTAAATCTTCACCCTGACTGTTTGAACGTCAACAAAGTAGCTAGGCGCCCTACCACTAGAGCGTGCTACGCCGCCAAGTGGAAATGTTTTGTTGTCTATTGTCCTAACCACACCATCGATCCCTAGATGTGTCCATTCAACACATCATAGGCTACTTACTCCACCTACAAAGGTGCAATCTAGCCTATACGTCCATTCGACTACACCTCGCAGCCATAGCAGCTTACCTACAAAACAGGCAACATCTCTCACTCTTTAGAGTGCCTGCCATTAAAACCTTCATGGAAGGCCTTAAAAGAATAATTCCCCCCAGAGTGCCAACCTCACCTGTGTGGAACCTAAATATCGTTCTCACCAGGCTAATGGGACCTCCTTTTGAACCCCTACACAAATGTGAACTTCAATTATTAACATGGAAAACAGCTTTTATTGTAGCCATCCCTTGCCTGAGAAGAGTCAGTGAGATACAAGCATTTACTATTCAAGAACCTTTTCTACAAATGCACCATAATAAGGTGGTTCTCTGTACCAACCCAAAATTCCTCCCCAAAGTAATTTCTCCTTTTCACCTAAACCAATCTGTAGAGCTACCGTATTCTTCTCGCAACCACAAACTGTTGCAGAAAGAGCTCTTCACACACTAAATGTCAAAAGAGCCTTACTCTACTACATCGAAAGAACACAACCTTTCCGCAAGACCAAACAGCTGTTTGTCTCTTTCTCTCCACCACACAAGGGCAACCCCATCTCCAAGTCCGGTATAGCTAGGTGGATTGTCAAATGCATTCAGATTTGCTACCATAAAGCAAAACGAACGCTATCCGTTCCCCCTGAAGCCCATTTTACACGTAAAATAGGGGCATCAATGGCTTTTCTAGTAAACATCCCATTAGATGATATCTGCAAAGCAGCTACATGGTCAACACCGCACACTTTCACCAAACACTATTGTGTAGATGTGCAAACTAAGCAACAAGCTAGTGTGGGCCAAGCTGTACTCAAAACATTATTTCAAACCACTGCAACAGATACTGGTGGTCGCCGCTAACGGTGGGTACTGTTATATAATCTATGCACAAGTGTGTAATCTGCAGCTCATATGCCTCCAACGGAATATGCTACTTACCAGTATGCATCTGTTCCTGGCATGTAGAGCTGCAGATCTACACACGCCCACCCGCCTCCCCGGCTACCTGTATCTGTTCCAGTTTATCTTATTTAGATAACACAGACATGGGCATCTTCACTGTTATTACTACGCTCCATCTTTCCCTGCTGGCGAAAAACAATCTGAGGATGGAGCCGAAGCCCATGCGCAATATGATCCAAGGGAGGAGTCACCGACCTCGTGACTTCCAAAGACTTTCCAAGAGGAAAAACAAACTGCAAACATCCGGGCCCAACACCAGATGGTGATCTATGCACAAGTGTGTAGATCTGCAGCTCAGGATGCCAAGAACAGATGCATACTGGTAAGTAGCATATTCCTTTCAAACTAGGATGTCTTTTTTGTTTTTGCTAAAGATTTTTCTATATCTTTTTTTCAAATAAAGAAAATTTGGTTTTAAGTATTATAAAAGGAGTTATTAAAGAAATAATAATCACTGTCACGCCTGGCTGCTAAAACCTGTTCTTACAAATCTGAATAGGATGCCCTTCCTAGTAAATTATTGTTATGAGTAAGTAACCATCGTACTTTATCGGCATATGGGTATTGTAAATGATCTGATGTCCAACCATCAGGATAGTTTGCCTACTGATACTTGCGTCCGTTAATTTAAACCATTGTTACTCTCCTGCCTCTGGGCCTGTCGCATTTCATAGTTAAAATCTGTCCGCCTGTGTTTTCTGGCAACAATTTGTTACAAAGCTAAATATGTTTAGTCAAAAGACCTTAGCTTGGTGTGATTGTTATTATAAGCTCTATCTCATAAAATGTAGCCTTCTCTTGTCCCTTAAGCGAACACCCCTTAACATTTAACATTTATATTTTATAACAATTTAAAATATTTACACAATATGCTCAACACTGATTCCAAAGAGTACATGTTTGAAAAAGCTGATTATGACAAAATGCTGATCAAGATTTACCATTTTTGACAACACACCCTGAAAATATTAATTTGAGTATCATGTATAAATGCGCAATGATAGTTGTCTACAGTGTTTTTGTTCATGCTAACTCTTTTCAATATATGAACAGTGAATCTCTTACATTTCAGTGACCAAAGAGTATTTAATGAGCGAGACAAATTGAAATTCTATTTCTTTCCTAAGTGAGCTGTAACTGAGTAAAAATATGTGCAGCTCCTAAACAGTTTGTAATTGTGGGTAAGTTAATGTGGAGTTCTGCTGCAATGAGTAATGTTTTTAATGGGAGGAGTACATTTTCAATCTTGTTTTTAAAAATGTGTCTTGTAAATGTGCGTGCAAATTTTCTTCATCTGCTACAGATTAGGTATGCCATTGTTTTTGCCTTGTGGTGGCGTGCGCTGTACTTCTTAACGCTCTGACTGGAGGTACATCGCATCACTTGCTCACATGCTCCTCCCCCATAGGAGAGCACACAGTCTGGTAACAGTCTCGAGTATTTGTTAGCTATATTTTATTGTATTACATTAAAAAAATATATTTAGTATAATTCTTTGATGCAGTATGTAACAATTTCAAAAGATTTCTGCTACATAAACTTTAACTTTCGTCTTGTGTTATATAATTTTACTGTATGTGTTGCATATTTCAAGTTATTTTATTTGTTGGTCATTTTACAGCCCGTTATAATGACAGCCATGAAATACATTGTGTACATGCAAGCACATCTCCGTGCAATTTAATATTGACTGGGATTGAGCAGTTTATTTTTGGCATACATTTAGTGTTAAAAGATAAATTCTTAGTTATTCGATGTTGCAATTGAATGACCTTCGAGACATGCACTGCAGAGTAAACTGGAATTAGCGCTGTCCTGTCACGGAAACATGTTTTTCTAAATTTGTTATGGCAACCTTAGATCAGTTGTTATATTAGGGTTTTTTTAGGAGCAGGACGGACTGTTAGATTCTCTATGTATTCTGATTTTGTTTGCCAGCATGTACGTTATATTACCTTTTGGTGACAGTTGACAAAACCCTGATAGAATGTCGTTCTCCCCTCATTTTCAATCCATTATTTTGTATCACTAAGCTGCTTTCTTGGAGTAAACATGCACAGTTCCAGTCTGCTGTTTTCTCAAATCCCAAATGCTAAGGTCTGGCTGTGTGTTGGAGAAGCAAGTCTGTGTTTTTTTTTTGTTTTGTTGCATAAGTGACTATCGTTTTTATGATTAAGGTAATGGGGATATCTTCAGCAGCACTTGTTCTCAGTCGATCACTTTAGTTTCCCCACTGGGACTGTCTTTTCTGCTGGCTGTGAGTGTTTGTCATCTAACATGGGTTTACCCTGGCCAGGGTAACGGAGCCAGTGGCAGTTTAAGAAGAAGGAACAGAGCACGTGAGGCATGGATGTAGGTCATGGACATGCTGCAGACTTGATTCCACTAAGGCTCTAGAGCTGTCGGTGGGGTTGGCACTCTGCTTCCTTGCAATAAATCCAAAAGCAGTTGTTGCAGTGCCAAATCAAACTAGCTGATCCTTTGTAGCCTGGACGACTGGCTAAATTATACTGCCTGCTTAAAGCGCTTGATTTCACAGTGATTAGACGCCTTCATTTGTACATCCGTCTTGAGCATCCCTCCCATGACTCCACTGAGCAAGTCAAGGTAAGACTGAGTGCTCACCAAGGGCAAGCCAGTCGGAACCTACCTCATTCTAGTTTCTGCTTGCCGCCTGCTGGTGCATCCTCCTTGAAAGCACAGTAGTAAGGTTAATGTATTGGAGTGAAATGGAGTAGATATCTTCTCTTGCACCGAATCTGGTTTATAGTGATCTACTCGTGTGTTCTTTTAGATTTTGTTTTCTGGCTGCTGTTATGTTGTAGTTGATAGTGAAGAAAACCATAAAACTGCCTGCCTGTGTTTTCAAATGCCTATGTGAGAGGAAAGAAACATTAGTTTTAGAGCTCATTTAATAAAGAAAATAATTCATTTTGGTTGTAAATCATTCAAAACGTTAAGTTATCTAGTATAGGATTGTAAAAGAAATTATTGCCTCGGGTATAGATGTTGCATCCTTTACACTGAATTGAATGCCATAAAATGCTGCTGGTTTTCTAGATTGATTTTAAAGTACAGGCAGCTGAATGCTAGTGATTCACGATTTGGGAAATGTCTGTTACTTAATTAAGCATGTAGAAGTTGATGTTGCTATTTTGTTGGTAAATTCTAATACTTTGACTTTTGTCTTACATAGGTGACGTTCAGTTCATTGATTATGAATACTCTGGGTATAATTACCAAGCGTACGATATTGGCAATCATTTCAACGAATTTGCAGGTAACCGCTTATGAGCATTTACTTAGTTAGTCTTCTAATAATAGATTGTTTTTCCAAAAAATACCATTTGAACGTGATTTGACTTAATTTGGGCTAGTGAAATCAATAAGTGTAGTTTTCTGTTGTGTGCTCTAGTCAAACTCAAAAGAACAGTCACCTAGCAAGTTTATTGTTTTAAAGAATCTTCTTAACAGCTGCTCCTGGGAATTGCGTACGCATGTGGGGTGGTATTCACAGGGTAATTTCTCAGGGTGCATAGTTAAGAAAAGTTGAAATCCTATTTTGTGGTCTAGTTACAGAGAGCTCAAGCTCTGTCGCAAATTACATTGTATGCTTTACTCCTCAGAGCCTATCCTTGCTCAAGATGGAATGTCTTTCATGCCCGTTTTGGTTGCCTTGCTGTTATTTGCGGCTATTGTTTATTTTCTGTGTTTGACCCGTGCGGAGGTCCTATTTGTTTTCGCTGTTGGTAAACAAGTCATTTTTTAGGTCTCGCCTGCGAATGCAGCGCATGCGCTGCTTCGCCTCGGCGAGAACTATTGTGGTTTGCTTCTCTGTCCTGCTTCTCTGGAAGTGGGGTTGGTGTCTGCCCTGTCGGCATTACGCCCCGCCCACTCGCCTAGCGTTTCAGCGTCTCTTCACGTTGGGTCCTTGCTTTCACTTGCTATCTGCTGTGGTGGGTGAGACCCGGTGCACAGGTGAGCTCGCAGGATGGGGCCACACACAGACCCTCTATACACACAGGTTTCACCGAGAGCCAGTGTTAAACTGTGCATGGGATCGGCCAAGGGTGGGGGTCACACACAGGACACTGGATAGCATGTATCGCCCTTCCAGAGATTCGCGGCTAAGTTGTGTTTAGTAATTCTGAGGTCACAGCGGTCTCTGCCACTACTCATCGCTTCTAAGAGCCCCAGCGATGTGTATGGTTGCTCGCTGCACAGTACCCATGTCTGCCATGGGTGCCTGCGCTGGAAGCAGTGCCTCCCAGACTCAGTCACCCTGTGGACAGGACTGGCGGTGACACTTGTGCCCTGTGCCTCACCTGCACCGAGCTCTGCCACTGCGGCATGCCTGAAACTCTCCTGTAGCCGTGCAGCGCCTCGACCCACAGGGCGGAAGTGGCGCTTCAGAGACAAGGCCCTGTCCGGGCTGGGATCCCACTGGCCAGCAGCGCCTCCGCTGCCGTGGGATCTCGGTGCCAGGAACAGGCAGCGCCCGGTGCCATAAAGTTTTACGTAACGTAGGACAGTGCCTGCCGTAATTAGGTAGAGAGAAAAACATAGAGACCGGGGATGAAAAACCACACACTGGGGTGATGAGGGCATTGAAAATCAGTGACACACAGAAGGACGGGGGTCAGGGAAAATCGGGGATTAAAGTAAGTGGCATGCAGAGAGGTGAGAGTGACGGGGAAAACCAGTGACACGCAGAAAGGCGAGAGGGACAGGGGTAATAAGTGCCACACAGGGGTGAGGGGGAATGGTAAATCAGTCCAACACAGAGGGGTGATCAGTGACATACAGAGGTCCAAGGGGGAAGGTAAATCCAGTGAGATGCAGAGAGGAGAGGGGGACAGAACCAACCAGTGACATGGAGAGGTGCACGGAAAATCAGTGACCTACAGACAGTCGAGTGGGAAGGAAAAATCAGTGAGACCTAGACGGCGACGGGAATTCACCGAATACCAAATCAGTGACATGCAAGAAAAGGCGAGTAGGGCTGGTATAATAAGTGACGTATCGTATTGCTAGGGAAAAACAAGATCGTTGACAGTACGTTGGCTCACCTGGAGACCCCGTGTGACTGCCACTCCTTGTGGTCTGGAGCCAGACACGGCTCTCTGGGTTCACTAGAACCGGTTACGCACGTGCAAGCGCTGCGTTTATAGTGTCATATTTTTTAACTTCTGGGTGCCTTATTTGTAAAAGCGTCACAAGTTTACCCCAGACAGTTACACTTTGCTTGCTGCAATATTCAATCCAGTGAGTAGAATGAGAAATGTAGAAAACTGCAAGTCCCTGAGTGCAAAGTCTGTTTGGCAAGAACCAGGGCTGACTGAAGTGGCATACAGCAGGGGTCCTCTTGGGATCTTAAGCAGCAGATATCAGACAGCATTTGTTAAATCACCACACTTATAGCGATTATCAGCACTGGGATTTACGAACTGCAGTAGTTGGATACGTAATGGGAAGCGCACCTCCCACAGACCTATCCATTAGTTCGAGCCTATGCAGGACGCACGTCTGATTCCATGTGACAGCTGCCCCCGGCTCCTCGTATTCTCAGTTTAGTGCCTGGTAAGTCAGTCCTTTGCATGAGCAGCCAGTAAAAGAGGCCCTGGGCATTGTTTACTGTTTGGGGAGGGGGGAGCCCGTGTTGCGGGGCTTTTGTTACCACCCTCGTGTTGCTTCCACCCTTCCTGGCCCGGCCCTCCTTGCGCGCACACACATCGCCTCCTGCCAGGTGCTACTGTACACGGGCAACATCGTGTCATTTTAATGGCAGCCCATTGTCTAGGTACATGAATATCGCTATGGGCAATGCACAGTGCTTTAGAAGATGAGCACTTAGTGAGAGGCAGCCGGTGAAGTGCTTGGGGAGCTGCAATGAATGAATGATATAATGCAGGTCTAGGGGAAACGCTTTATGCACTCTGTATTCTTTGTTGCTTCTGAGTAGACAGAGTGGCACATACAGGAAAGCATGTCTTCTGCTAGATAAACAGTGCTGACAAGGGACACTTGTGGGCAATGGCTTAGCGAGCTGAAGCACAAAATATACAGCCGCGTAAAACCTCGGGATAGGGAGCTTTGCACAAGATGTTCAGTTGGGGTTATGGTGCAAAGGTGGCGCTATGATACGATGCTGGTGGCACAGCTCTCCAAAGAGCTTCATTGAGGGTAACTGTTTTCAGAGTATTAAGAAGGGCAAGGCAGATGCACGGCTTCCACCGCCATCAAGTGCTACCGCTGTGGCGTAAGGGCCAGAGCAGCAAACTTTGAAGGTGGGGAACCTGATTCGAGTCTGCATCTTCTCAGCATCCTGTGATTCTGTGCAAATCACTTAATCTCCCAGTGCCTAATAAAAAAGAATGTGTCCTTCGGTAATGTAACTGGTGCTCATGTAAAGCGCTCCAATACCCTGGGGTCGAGTTTGCACTATACAAAACTGACAAAAAAAAGCATTTGCAATGCAATAGGTCTCTCATTAGCGGGGGTTTGAGCTATTGGCATTCTAAAGGGCAATACCTTTTTCTTATCTGTTGGTTTTTAAAACATAAATAAAAGGCATTGTCATTTACAATGCCAATAGCTTAAACTCTCGCAAAAGCAAGACCTATTGCATTGCAAATGCTTGTTTTACCTGCTCTGAACTGCAGTATTTCTGACAGAGCCACATTTAAACATCGGTTTGCTGCATTTGAAAGCCACCTTGTGGTCATTAGAAAAACTACACCAGAATTGGGGGGCACGTTGGTCTTGACGAACAGTTAACATATTCTGTCTTGTATGCAAATATAAGCATATGGCACAAGTCCTAACAATCATTTGCAATGCAATAGGTCTCGCATTTGCGAGATTTTGAGCTATTGGCATTATAAATGACAATGCCTTTTATTATTGCAGCTTTTTTAAACACATAAATAAAAAGCATTGCCAATTACAATGCCAATAGCTCAAAATCACGCAAACGCAACACCAATTGCATTGCAAATGCTTGTTTCTGTTTCCAGCTCTGACCCCTCTATATGCAAGGTAAACACACTCCCAAATTAATTTACAAGCTGGCTGCTTACACAAAAAGTACTGAAAAGAATCCCTAGTTTACATCTTTGTAATACCTAAAATGTTGAGTGAAAATAAAAGATGTCGCAGACGAATATTAGACCAAGAGGATGCACCTTTGATTAAAACATTTGGATACTAGGTCCTCATTATGAATGGCCAGTAAATAGGGTCTACAGTGAAGTTAGTCATCGCCAGGGCAATGTTGAAGAATTAATTTTTTTAATTTTACAATGACAATTATTAACCGAGCCACTAAATGGCAGAAAAGGCCCTCATGTATTTAAGGTCGACCCATGCTGCTAAAAAAACACACGCAGCTGAAATCGTCTGAGACGAGCAGCTGAGATCGCCAGAGAAGAGACGCCGTGTGTGTGCACATCTTCTGTCCCTACGCGTGCACATCTCCTGTCCTCCTTCGCAAGCAAAATCTACGACAATAGATCTCGCCAAACGAGCAGCGCATGTGCTGTGTTGCTAGGCGAGACCTAAAACAAGAAGTGGGGGGGACTAACCTAGTTAATCAGAATGCAAGTGGCGTCACGGAGCGTGATATCACCGTGTGTGACATCGCGGCTTGTGACATTGAGACGCGTGACATCATGGCGCGTGACATCACTGGAAGTGGCATCATAAAAAGTGCCATCAGATCTTAAGACCTCACATGTATGTTTAGCAGGTCTATCATGAGTACATTGGTGCACATTTCAAGTACACAGGTAAACCCCCCTGATGTGGGCAGAAGATTCACACTTTTGAAAGCTACTCATAAAACAATGTTGTCTTTTGTCAGCATAAACTTCCGCTACCCATAGTGCTTTACAAGAAAAATAAATTATTTCAATGCCTCCTCAGGGGTAGTAAGCACTATATAAATTACATTTATTTTGTGTAAAGACCAATGCATCTGACATTCTTACAGTGCATACCTATCTCCTAAACAGGGACTGAACAAAGTGAAAAGTTGCCTTTAAGTATGTGTGAAGTGCTAACAAGGTGCGAGCTTTTGTTTCCCCTCCGCTTCATTGGCATCTAGGTGTGAGGCTCCTGGCTGCTGCACACTGTTTTCTTAATTTTTTTACTTTTTTAAACTAAACCAGCCACTTATTCTATATTGGGTGGGCAATTTTTCTTTTCTTCAAGCGGTAGGCTTACTAGTCTTAAAACACACTATTATTTGTTGCAACCTCGCAGAGACTGGCTTAAGGCGTCACGTGATAGCTAGGCACCAACATCCACCCCAGAGCATGGACAGTATCCAGCTATACACCTGGTCCTCCCCCTGTATTAATTAAAGCCATTTGTTTTGACTTTTTTATGGACAAATGTTTTACCAAGCTTCACTAAGGCCAAAGAAAAGGCACATGGAATTTCAAATGACAATGCCTTTTATTTATGTGTTCTAAAAACATGCAAGTGGTGCATAAACACGCACTTTGTACTTGTAGTCTTTGCTTACAGGAAGTAAGGCTGGCAGTAACTGCGCCGCTTTTACTGCCAGCCTTTCTTCTCGGAAGCATGGACTATGAGTGCAAAGTGCGTGTTAACGCACCGTTTACAGGTTTTTGTTTTAAAAACACATTAAAAAAGGCATTGTCATTTACAATGCCAATAACTCTTGCAAATGCGAGACCTATTACATTGCAAATGCTTGTTTTTAATTTGATCCTCCACTAAGAATTCAGTGAGTAGGTTAAGGTGATCTTAGTGATGCAGTACCTAAGTGTCTATGTTCCTCCTCAAAAACTTCCTGCCTTTAGAACTATTTATTAAATACCAGGATGACGACCAGGGGGAAGAACCAGGTACTGAGCCTCAAGCTCCACCTCCTGTCACAGTTCCTTCAGCACAAATGCCTTTAGAATTGCTGAAAAACTTACAATATATGTTGCAGGACTATTATCGGCGCTTTCCTCCATCGGAATCGGAGGAGTCTCTTCCATCTACGCCTATGCCAAGGGTTCCCATATCCTCTTTCCAATCTCCCAGACCACCTTCTCCACTGCCATCTCGTCATTTCCATGATGCAAATACATCTGATGACAGGGAAGAGGGAGAGGTAGATGACCATTCAGTGCTGTCGGAGTGGGACAAATACCAAATCCAAACTCCGTCACCGTCCGCTCCGGCCCCTGTGGATTCTCCTCCGGTGGATATCGAAAGTTTTCATCTCCTTATGGAGAGGGCAACAAAGATATTTCTCAGCTCTATGGAGGCAAAGAAATAGGACTGCTTTCTTTATGATTTTAAGGACCAACCGCGAAAGCAGATCAGGACAATTCCAATCATATTTTATCTGGAAGGAAGGCTTAAAAATCATGGCGACACCAAATTCTCTTCCAGCAGTCTTGCATCGGTTGGATAAAAAGTATAAGGCACCAAGCGATTCACCGGCATGCCTCATCGGCCAGCCCAAAGCTGACTCTGTCATCCCCCAAGCGGCGCAGAGACGGGCCAGGAACCCCTCGTCTCCTATTTCAGCTCCGCCTGACGGGGATGGCAGGCGGTTGTATTCAATTGGAAAAAAGGTCTCCAGAATGGCTGCGACGACGGTCCTGGCTGC
Organism: Triturus cristatus; assembly: GCF_964204655.1. Taxonomy (NCBI): domain Eukaryota; kingdom Metazoa; phylum Chordata; class Amphibia; order Caudata; family Salamandridae; genus Triturus; species Triturus cristatus. The sequence goes on from NC_140585.1 coordinate 504,758,830, forward strand.
AAATTCCCTAGCCATATTAGGGAGATACGATCGACAAATGTGGTCCGACATCTCCCCCTACATTAATATGCTGTCGGAGCCTTCCAAGTCCGAGGCCTTGAAGATTTTACAGGTGGGAGAATATACCTCGGCTGAAATCATCGACGCAGCCGTGGATATGGCATCTACTGGTTTTAGACAATTGGCGGGTGCAGCAGTATTGAGGAGACAAGGTTGGCTGAAGTCAACATCTTTCCGTCAAGAGGTCCAAACAAAGATCATCGATATGCCGTTCGATGGAGAGTCTCTGTTCGGACAACATGTTGATGAGGCCCTTCAGGCTATTAAAACAGATACAGAGACGGCGAGGTGTCTTGGTAGCTTGCAGTTTCGTAAGTCGTCTTTTCGTGGTGCCAAAGGATGTGGATCCTTCACCAACAGGGGAGGATATAATCAACAACGTTCTTATCAAACCTCCCAAACTAATCAAAGATTCCAAAACTACAGGCAACAATCTTATGGGCAGCGAAGTAACTCTTATTCGCAGTCAAGAAGGAAGCGATCCTTTCGTGGACGGGAGTCCAATAAAAAAACAATGAGGTCAGCCAGCTGCCACCATTTCTGCCGTCGCCCCACTCAAAAATTGGAGGAAGAATATCCCACTTCTATTCGAACTGGTCCAGAATTACTACAGACAAGTGGGTTTTGGATATAATGGCCAGAGGCCATGCTCTGGAATTCACAAAGATTCCCCCAAACTCTCCTCCCAAAGAACCACCTCCCTGCTCATCTCAAGGAGCTTTTTTCCCAAATAAATCTGATGATCCGGAAGGGAGCAATCGAAAAAGTCCCTCTGTTACAAAGAGGAACAGGATTTTATTCGAGATTTTTCATCATCCGAAAAACGTCGGGAGAATGGCGCCCTATTCTCGACCTTCGCGCCCTCAACAAATTCTTAAAGAAGCTATCCTTCCGAATGTTGACACTTCAAGAAATTCTACAATTGCTTTCGGCGGGGGATAACATGGCCACCCTCTACCTCCAAGACGCTTATTTTCATGTGCCGATCATTCCCAGACACAGAAAATTTCTACGGTTCAGGGTGGCTGGCAGAGACTTTCAATTCAGAGTCCTTTTATTTGGACTCCGTTCAGCACCCCGGGTATTTACAAAGGTCATAGCGCCAGTGACTGCACACCTTTGCCTGCAGGGCTTTCAAATTTTCCCGTACTTAGACGACTGCCTTATTAATGCAAATTCTTTCCAAACAACATCCGAACATGTTCAAAAGTGTCTGCTACTTTTCCAGTCTCTGGGTCTTTCCATAAATTTTGAAAAGTCTCATCTGACTCCATCACAGAGAAAGACCTTTCTAGGAGCCACACTGGATACAAAACTGACCCACGCCTTTGTCTCAAAAGAAAGACCAGTCAAAATCAACAACCTCGCGCGCTCCTTGCTGTCAAAAGAGTGTGTTTCAGTCCGTTTGTACAAGTCCTTCCTAGGGAGGATTTCTTCTTGCATTCCTCCGATTCCCAACTGCCGTTACAGAATGAGGCCACTGCAGGAGGAGCTCAACCTGCAATGGCTCCAGATTTCGGGATCGTTCGAGGACATCGTTCGCATCACTCTTCGGATGCAGGAAGCCTTTCATTGGTGGAGCAAGATGGAAAACTTAAGAGAAGGATGTGCATTTCTAGTCGAAATGCCGGATTTCATTATGACCACAGATGCTTCCATCGAGGGATGGGGGCGTACATTCAAGGGATGAAAGTCAACGACAGGTGGACTTTGGAACAAAAAAGGTGGCATATCAACCTTCTAGAGTTACGAGCCATATTCTTGGCTCTAAAATCGTTTCGAACCATCATCAAAGGAACATCCATACTAATACGAACGGACAATACGACAAGTATGCATTACTTGAACAAACAAGGTGGGACAAAGTCAGCCCTATTATCTCAGCAAGCACAAGAGATTTGGGATTGGGCGATTCGTCACAAAATCAGCTTTAAAGCCATTCATGTCCCAGGAGTCACCAATGTTCTGGCGGATTCCCTCAGCAGGTCCACAATATCAAACCACGAATGGGAACTACATCAACCATCCCTAGACAAAGTGTTTCGAGAATGGAGGCATCCCGATCTAGACCTGTTTGCAACCAGCCAGAACCGCAAATGCCCATCCTTTGCAAGTTGGGTTCCCCACAAAGACTCACCTGGAAATGCGTTTTTGATGAATTGGTCACAAATATATGCCTACGCTTTTCCACTGATTCCGTTGGTTCCACGAGTTCTGCGCAAGATACTACTCATCGCTCCCAGGTGGCCTCACCAGTACTGGTTTACGGAACTTCTCCTCCTCTCAGAGTGCGAGCCCATCCAGTTTCGGCCAATTCCAAACCTTCTGTCCATCCAGAACGGACACATTTGTCATCCGGACCCAGCATCGCTGAGATTAGCGGCATGGCTCCTCAACACCTTGAATTCGCACACCTAGATATTCCTCCGGACTGTCAGGAGGTTTTAGCTAATGCTCGAGCACCTGCTACGATTAAAACCTACAAACTGAAATGGAAGAGGCTTTGCATGTGGTGTCAATCTGCCAATATCCACCCTATTCAGGCAAGACCAGAACAAATTCTACCATTCTTTCTTCAATTAGCAAGATCCGGCCTCTCCCATTCTACTCTAAAGGTGTTCTTGGCGTCAATTTCAAGGTTTCGGCAGGATGTTGTTAACTCTCTTTATTGAAATAGTCTTTCAACAATTCTTCAAGGGGTTGTTCCGGATGTTCCCCCCCTATAAGACATCCACCTCCTTCTTGGCACCTTAATATAGTGCTTACACAACTAATGCAGCACCCTTTCGAACCTATTCACAAGGTGGATTTAAAGTTCCTTTCTTGGAAGGTTTCCTTGTTACTGGCTTTAACATCAACCAGAAGAGTTAGTGACCTCCATGCATTCACTATTCATCCACCTTTTCTACAATTTACATCGTAATCTGTAGTGCTGCGCACTAACCCAAAGTTCATGCCAAAAGTTCCTGCGGACTTCCACCTTAACGAACCTATAATTTTAAAGACTTTTTCCCCAAATCCGTTCACAGCTGCAGAAAGGGCTTTGCATTCCCTTGACATCAAAAGATGTCTCAAAATTCTACTTACAACGGACAGCAACAATACACATATCAGACCAACTGTTTGTGGCATATGGCAAACCGCGCCAAGGGCATTCGGTCTCAAAACCAACCATTGCTCGTTGGATCTCTGCTGCAATTTGCTTATGCCATGATCAAGCGGGAAGACCATTGCAAGCAACCCCAAGAGCACACTCTACAAGAGCAATTTCTTCATCCACAGCTCTTTTTACTGGTGTGCCTCTTCACTAGATCTGTAGAGCGGCAACATGGTCCAACAGACACACTTTTACCAGACACTACTGTTTGGAAGCCGCAAGCGATGCAGATGCATCAGTGGGATAAGCTGTTCTCCGCAATCTTTTCAAATAAGGTAAGCCTCTGTTCTCCCTCCTCCACTATGCTTTTCTATAAGATGCTTTTTCCATACTGTTTCTATATCTTGAAATTGTTCTGCATATGTTGAAACACACATGTATTTATCTATAGTTATACGTTTTGACAATGTGTACTATGATATAAAAACAGCGTCTTATGAGCATTATGTTGGGTACTGTTATCTACTCTGATTCAGGCATGTGAATCTATGAAAGACACCCTAAATACTGGAGAAGAACAATAGTTACTTACCTGTAATCTGTGGTTCTCCAGTATTGGTGTCTTTCATAGATTCACATGCAACCCGCCCACCACCCCTCAGAGGCTGGTTAGGCTGTTATACTTTGGTTCAATCCTGTGCGAGAAAATCTGAGAGCTTGAGCCTCTGAGGAGAACATTCTGGTGGGTGCTGTCGCCTGATTGGCGTTTGGACTGTATATAATGACTATGATAGTCATAGGTGTGGAAGCTTTTTTTCTTATAGCTTAGGCTATTTTACTTCCTGGTTTTACGTTACCAAGGTTTTTTGGTTATTATATGCATAATTATTGCTTTTTTATGTACCGTGGGACTCCCACTCCGACGGGGAATGATTCAGGCATGTGAATCTATGAAAGACACCAATACTGGAGAACCACAGATTACAGGGAGATAAGTATTGTTCTTCGATAATGTCAAGCCTCCGGACACCCCTAATTACTTGGTTCTGTGTTGCACTGCTGAGCACCTTAGCAGCATACAATGCACGGAGCCGTAGACTCTACACTTGTGTTAATACCCACTCAACTTAACCCCCCATGACTTCCGCTGTTCATTTATCATCAACCTGTCATATTTCTGGGTTTTATTGACGTTGATGAGCAGCCATGCGGCCTATTTCAGGGTGGACTTTTACCCCTTTTTGATGTCACATCAAGTAAGATAGTAATCCAGGTGCTCAGTTAAGCACTGCTCCCCTGTCTTATATGTTGGATCATGATGACCACACTCATCTGTTGTCCTTTTCTATTTGTCTCGTAACTACTGTTCGATGTCAGGTGATCTTGTTACCTTCCAGTACATAGCTATGTTCTGCTTTCAAAAGACCAGGGCTAAATCAATGAACTTACATATGGCCTTTGCATGGTTAGGTCTGCTCAGTAGCCCTAGTAGGGAGGTTGTGGGGGCATCCTCTGAATGCTTGCCTGTCATCTCAGCATTGAAATATACATCAAGGTCCAAAATTGCCTGATGTCAGTGTAATCCCGATAGTGTGAAAGAAGTCTGAGTTGGTGTCCCTACATCTGTTCCGGTGTACATTTTGGCCAGCCTCATTTTGGAAAAATAAGTGTGGAGTAGGTAATAATTAAATTGGGTAAATTTTAATTGTGGCCTCTTATTCTCTTTTTTGGTGTGTTCTAGGACCTTTGTCAAATCTGTATTAGAGAATTCCCTGCCTTTTCTGTGTTGCTTAGAATTAAATAGATACCAGGCGAGTACAGCGTTCTGTCTAATTCTGCATCATAGGCTCCTCACTGATAGTCCTAAATGTAGAATATTCACACTCATGTGTGGGGACCTGGGAACACTTTCTCCTAAATATCAGTGTCAATCTGTAGTTGGAGGTAGACACCTCGGTGTCCATGGTCTGGTGTTAACTCTATAAAGAGCAAAACACAAGTCCGCTCTTGCTAAATTGTTCTTAAGTAGAAAAGGGTTCTTCTTCAATGCAGTAAGACAACATTGCAGAACCTAACTGAAGTCAGTGCTATATACTATCAAAAATAACATGTAAACTCCATTGAGAGAGAGCGCGAGAAAAGTGGTGGAAATTGTGCCTGTCAGGTCAAAAGATCAGAAGCTGCAGAGAAAACAACAGTTTCTTTAAGCAGATAGCAGGTTCCCCTTCTGAGCATGCTCTATACTGGCTGTTGGCGTCACAGCCTCCGGTTCTTTTTTTGTGAACCAATGCGGAGTGGGTCTCAAATCACCCTGGGTTTCTTTAACCTATTTTCTGTCAGTCTTTTTAACAAAATGGAAGATTTTTGTATTTAATTCGATATCTTTTAAAACTGATATCATGTTTTCCTACTTTTGTCATCAGAGGTATTATTTTTTATAAAATGCCACTCATGAACACAAAATGGCTTCTGCAGTCCCCCATTCTGCTTGCATGGTCTGTCAACCTGCCACCCAGTCAATGGGACAGTATGAATTTTGTAAGAAAATGACTAAGGGCCCTCAAATACAAGGAGGGCATTAGCCGTGGAGGGAAGCACGAGAACATGCGAACAGAAGAGAGGAAGAAAGCGGGCAGAGAGGGGACTCTGCTGAGAACAGACTCTCTTGTGTTATAGACTCCCATAGATCGAGCTCTGAAGAGGAGGCGAATAAAATATCCCCACTACTGCTGTAGACACTATCCTCAAGTGTAGGTTGACTTCAATATCACAACTAACTTATTAAGATGCCTGGGTTTACACAAATACCACAAGAAGTTATTGCTGTCTGCCTTACAGCTTCTCAACTATCTAGGAGCTCCCCTGAACACTAAAGGGAGAAGTGTCTCCTTCAGAGGAAAGAATGTGCACCATTTTGCAAAACTGTCACTGATTACTGCAGACTTTACATCCAGCAGCTCAACCGATTTCATTCCTACAGGGAATGCCTAGTCCCCAATGCATGTCTTCATATGAGACCATTACAGTATTGCTTAGAAGTTCAGTGGTCTCAATGAAAAGACAATTGGGTAGATAAAGTAGCTTTCACAGCACAAGTCAAACAGTGGTGCAGGAAAAGTCATCTAATGAAGGGACTACCTTTTTACCAAGATTTACCAAGCCAAACCATTGTGACTGAGGATTCCCTCACAGGATGGGTTGATCATCTGCAAGATCTCACGTTGCAAGGGCTGGTAGGAGACCCAACAGCTTTACTATGTAAATATCATGGAGTTGAAGACTGTCTATCTAGCCCTGAAAGCGTTTGCTCCATCTCTAAATATAAACACTCTTTATACAAATGGACAATACAACAACAATGCACTATTTAACATGTGTGCACCCCATCGTACAATGTTTGAACTTGGTGGCCTGGCTCCTAAGGTTATTCAATATGGACACTTAAACCTTTACCTGAGTGTATGATCATTCTTCAAGAAGCCAAGCGTCCTAACACAAAGGCTTCTTATACGTTTAAATGGAAAAGGTTTCTCATTTGAAGCTTGAATAATAGCTGTGATTCCATAAACTGTCACAAGATTGTAATCCTGCTTAGTTACTTAACTTGGCTCAATCAAACCTAGAATTCGATTCCATTAAAGTTCATCTTGTTACTACTGCAGCACACAGGCTGGGACCAATACAAAGATCCTTCTTTACTATGCCAGTTATAAAATATTTTCTGGAAGGATTAAAAAAGAACTTTCCTCCAGTTAGATACCCTCCACCACCAGGGGAGTTGAATCTGGTTTTATCCAAATGAATGACTCCCTCGTTTGAGCAGATATAGAAGACCTTGTTGTAGCTCTTTTCTTGGGAGTAGCTTTTTTGGTGGCAGTCGCGTCTGCAAGGCTCATTAGTGAGCTGCAAGCTCTTTCCTCAATAGAACCATACTCCATATTTCATAGTAATAGGATAGTGTTAAGAACATATTCATTTTTTTTTTTTTACCTAAAGTTGTCTCAGATTTTCACAACCACCAGACCACTTAACTTACTGTTTTTAGTTATCCTTCCTCTCCAGTAAGAAGGACTCTTCATTACTTAAATGTAGAAGAGTTCTTACATTCTGTTTAAACAGAGCTGACGATATCCGTAAAACAGTTTATTCACTATATCCCCCTCATAACTGTTATGGCTTCTTCAAACTAATTATAGGCAGGGGGATAATTTCATACTATGCTATTCACTTTTATGTGAATATACTCTTCCTACTTATTAGATTAATTTGGGTGTGGGTTGAGTAGTAGACCAGATTGTGTTAGCTGGGATAGATTGACATACTCATACAAACATGGCAGCTTTGCAGTGGCCGACCCAGAGAAATATTTTTTGACAACCCAGGCGCACTGTGCGACATTCTGAGTTGGCATTCAGTGTGGAACTCCCCTTCTCCCTATCGAAAGGGTTCGGCTGACAGCGGGGAGCTCTGAAAATTGGCCATGACACTTCCTAGACCGCAAAACCTGAAACAGTTGGGTGCATGCACTGGGTGTTCACTACTCTGGTGAGACGAGTGGGTTTCCCAGTCATGTACTTTCCAGAAATGTGATTGGTAAATTACTCAGCACTAGGTCCCACCATGAAGGGATCGGTGCAAGTGACACTTCAATTATTGGAACTTACGAAAGTGATGCAGCTTTTTAAGGCAAGCCGCTTTAGCACTGTGGATAGGTTTCGATCACTGGGTGAGGTTAATATACTGGATGCATTTGCATACTATAAGCTCAGACATGCTGCCTCCCTGTACTGGGCAGAGTTTTCCCATCAGCCCCAGGAGTATCCACAACTGACACAGATGTATCTGACTGCTAACTCTAGTGGTGGGTGGCCAAACTATACCACTTAACAGATGAAGAACTACCAGCTAGCAATATTAAACTTAAAGAGAGATTGGAAAGCGACTTGCTGATGGTGCTCCCTTTGAAAACATGGTAATATTTTTGCGGCCAACCAGATTAATCTCGACCAATCAGAGGCACAAGCTTATACATTTTCACTTTCAGAACCGGGTCTACTATACTCCCAAACGGTTGCAACTAATGGACTGTACCCAGACTGAGAAGTGCCCTCGATGCTCAACTGACCCTGGCAACTTTATACACTTAAGTACTGTCTCTCGAGTCAGGCATTCTGGACTAAACTACAATATATGGACTTGCTGTGTCTGGCACACCACCCTGGAGTCTTCTACTGGTTTGGGGCTAAACAAAAAGAAAAGGCAGAAATCAAGGAATTATTTATATACGGAAAGCATGAATCCCTTGTTTATGCATGATAATTACAAGAGTGGCCTCAGCTTTAGTAGAGACCCAAAAGTCATAATGACGGGAACAGATATGAAACTGCCCATCAGAAAGTATAGGACTCCGCTGATTATTATAGTTTGGAATATTGTTGTAGTAGTTTGCGTTTTTCATGTCCATTAATACCGGTGAGTCCCTAGAATTAATTTGAGGCAGAACACTGCACATCAAAATCTTGAGTGGACAACATAGGAGTTATTTATTCATTTTGTTAAGCTTTGAAATCCATGCTAGAACAAAAATCTCCATTGGATTTCATTATAGGAAACCTAATTGATTATATCCCTTGCCATTCCTCCCCTTGAACATAGGCCAGATTGCATTTTTGGCAAGCAGAGACTGAACACCCTTCAAAAGTATGGAGAGACGTTGGTGTAGGGTGCCGACAGAGAGACATGGGTGTAGGGTTCTGACTGAATTCGTTATGAACTGGGAATTTGATGCAGTTTGAGTTCCAGTGCCTGAAACATCTACTGATCGGACACAAACAACAGCACAAGGGTAGCCACTTGTTGAAGCCTGTCTAGAGAAGTCGATACTTATGCCTTTGAAGAATTAAGAGGTGAAACAAGAGGTTTGGAGATGTACTGAAACTTGACAGCATGCAAGGCTGCCAGTAGTGATGTTGCAGATGAAAGCTAATCGCTTGATTTTTCAGAGAAAACGGTTTGTAGGAGGATCATGGTGAAAGGGAGGAGAGTCAACTGACTTTTCTTTATCTTGGTCTCAAATTAAGGGTTTAACTAACAAATATCCCACAAAAGACAGATGTAGCAACAGGTTGCACTGAGCAACCCCCACCTCCCAGATTTGCAAACATGGTGCCTACTGGAGATTGCAGCACATAAATCAGCCACCACTGCAGACAACTAATCCAAGGTAATGTTAGAAAGGAAAAGTAAGAAGTTGAACATCATATTCATATTTCTGCATGATCTAAATGAGTGTTTGAAAAAATGGTTTGGCTAAGACTGGAAAGCTGATGTAGCATAGGCACCCGGACCGGCTCCGAGAAAGTATACTTCACGGCCAGATTAATCTTCTTTGCAGTATGGTTTGCCAGAACAGTGTCCTCCAGAGCAAGGGCAGAATATGGCTGAATATGACAAGGCCTTGGTGACGAAACAATGCTTCAACAATAAAATCTTCCTAACTGCTGTAGCCAGTTCTTATGGGCGGAGGAGCCACCCTCCCCCCACACCTTTTTCTCGACAAAAAGATTCTTTTAGGCTGAGTAAAGGTCTACCTGACAGACCCTCTTTCTGTTTAGGTCAGGCTGCCAGGAGCTAGACATGCGTTAATTGCTGAGGCTCCTGGCTGCCTGAGCTAAATGTTGCTGGGCAGAAGATGTCACCGCTCCTGTGGGTGTGACCTCTACAGCCTAGCAAAGCACCTTGAGGCCCTCCCCTTCGTGACAAAGAGAGAGCATTATTGATAGTCTCAGACCTGGGTGGTTCAGTTTCAAGCCTGGACGTTCCCTGGGTTGACTTTCTGGCACTGACCCCTCATTACAGAGTGGGTTGGGTTAGCAACTCTCACTGATCCCATCCCACTCTGTGATGAGGTAGAGACGGCTGCCTCCTCTCATTGGCTGACCTTAGGTCAGCCAGTGAGAGAAGGCAGAAGCCCCAACTCTCCTCAGACATCTAAGACTTCTCTTCCCGAGAGCTGCAGAAGGTATGATTAATGTTTTTTTTTGTTTGGCACGTGTGTATGTATGAATATTTGGGAGTGAGCCTTGTGAATGGGTGTGTACGTATGTGGCCCGCCCGCCCCCTCCCTGCTAGATTACTGTCTGTCTATGCTTACAAATGGTATTTCCTTACCAAAAGGAAAAGAGGGCAGCTCAATGTCCTTTCATTCTTTCTTTTTGCGTAATAGGAAAGGAAAGAAAGCGGGCAAAGACGTTTTGTGGGCTATCATCCAGGACAGGGGGAGACCAACCCAATGTTCTTCTGATAAAATTAAAAAAACTGCCAGAAACTCACTCGGCCCGGGTTCTTCTTTCAGCTCCTCCTCCTGGACATAATCAGTCAAACAAGAACTTCTAGTGGTAAGTTCAAAGCCTCTGGATAGCATCCGCAAAAGTCCCATCCACAAATTGCCTGTAGCTTTCTTAAGAGCCCATGAGATGGTAGGCACAGAAGGATCATTAGAACTTGGATCTGAATACTTTTTCTTAACAAAACGTTTACGTCTAGCTCGCTTCACAATCCCACACATTGAAATCGGATGAAGAAACTTAATTCATTACTAAATCTCATTTTGATTTGAAATTAAACATGTCTTGGCTGACATCAGGAACCATAACATGGAAAAAATAGCAAATAAAGAAATGGAAGCCTATAAACCGTAAACTGCATGGAACTCCCAGTGATTTTCTTTGCATCCAAATACACTATTTACCATTACCACCATGTCCTTGTTTTAGAATTGAATACTTCCAGTGTATATTTGGTCAGGCTAAAACTCATGAAGTTCTTGGCAGTGACTTGAGTTAGTCTGTCTGTGAAAGAACTATAAATTCAGACTAATTGCTGAGGTCTTGTACGAATAATGCTTATTCTTATGAAAATTAATTAAATGTATTAATCCTTTATCAAAATGAAGTGTATTGTACGGGAAATGTTCTTTTCATCAATATTGTGAAGCCCAACAATTATTTGCTTAAGGAAACATTATGAACAAACTTTGCAAAAATAAGTTTTTTAGTTTATGTAATGGTTGTGGCTCATATCCTCTGAAATGAGCAGTTAAAGACGGGGCTAATTTGTTTTAATCCATTGTTGACTATGCATAAACCAAAGAGCATCATTGGAAAAGCCAATAGTTGCCGTCTGTTGCCTCTGCCAATACTTTTTTTGCCAATCCTATTTCGCATTGGCAAGAAAAGTAGTTAGTCCTCTTGTTCAAGTATTCATCATGATGCTTGGTGGCCCAGTATAACCATGAATGCACGTCTTGAGGGGAAAAAGAAAAAAAAACATTAAAAAGACCAACTCGAGTGGGAGGCAACAGGGAAAGCACAAGGGGACACCAGGTGGGAAAATCAACAGGCAAACTTGAAGGGGGAAGGAGGAGCAACTTTGAGTTCAGGTGGAAGGGTAATTTCAGTTTGGAAGAAGCGTATGAGGGAGAGCGCACACAGAAGGTTGAAAGAAAAAGAAAAAAGTAGTTCACTGAATGTAAGCAGTGGAAAGATACAAGTCTTCCGATCAAAAGGATGTTAAAAAGACTATGCTCCAGGAGAGGGACAAGCACCAGAAGAGAAAGGAAAACCATCAGATCAAAAGTAAGCAAGACTGATGAGAAAGGCAACCAATGGCCCAAAGACCACTTTGAATTTTGATATTATCCACTATAAGTCTTTTCCAGTCTTGTCGGCAGGCCCTAAAATTGGAAGCCCATGGTCAATAGAAATAAACACACACAAAAATGTGACCCTTCACGTGTAGGCGCATTGAAAGATAGAAGGGAGCTGTTCATGCAGGAACCGGATGCCAAGGGTAGACTGAAAGAATCTTTATTATTATACCCACAGTTAAACTTTTTGAATTAGTGTGCACAGGTGTTAATTAACAATACCAATATTTGCTCCTCAGCAGTGCTTTAAAGTGGCTGTTACTCAACTCTACAGTATAATAGCACTTATCAATTTTCTCCCTTGGGTTGGGAGGAGAAGCAGGACATTCGTTCCCAATACTTGGGCAGTGCACTCCCTGTGCAGATAGAGAAAAACAACTTCTCACTGGGCCTAACATTTTTCAAGCCTGTTTCTTGCACTTGCCACTTCAGCGAAGAGCTTCAAACCATGGAAGTATGAAATCCAGCCCACGCACCCTGCATGCCCCACCTTGAGTCTGCCACTGACTCTCTCAATGACCCCAGGAGGGCCATTCACCACCCCATGTATCTGGCTCCTGACTAGCCCAATCACCCCTTATGACTGCCACAGACTTTGTTGGTGACTGATCAGGTCACCAACAAAGTTCTGTCACTGCCCTATTTTGAACTCTTGACTGAGTTACTGAGTCTGTGTGACTAGAAGATAGTCAACTCGACGTCCTGTTTCCAGCTCTTGGCTTGGTCATATGACTGTGAGACCTGTTGAGGATCATTCTCCAACCCATGTATCCAACTCCTGACTCAAATACCGACTCCATGCGTGACCGGAGGATAGTCTACTCACCACTGATGTGTGGGCCCCACTCAGCCACTGACTCAGAGTTACCTGAGGAAAGCCCATTCACCGTCCTGTGTTTCCAACTTCTTGCTCTACCACTGACTCTTTAGGTGATGAGGGCCATTCACAATTCTGTGTATCCATCACTCCTACACTGACTCCCTGTGTCACCTTTGGTTTGCCTACTCGCCACCAATGCATGCATGACTCGACCACTGACTCCCAATGGTTATTTATGCCTCATTACTTTAAAAGATCACCAGATGCTGCTGATCCCATTTAGTGCCCTCCTTCTACATGTGCTCTAAGGCCCCACCCCAAACCATGTCCGTAACCTTCCTTCCCTCCCCATCAGTGGGATGAGTACTCGCACTTCTGTTTCCCCCCAATTAAAGCACCGTTAATCAAGCAGGCATTGGTTAATAGTGCTACTATAAAATTACCCAAACCTATTTTTTGCAAGATTTCCTCATAGAAAAATGCATTTGTATCCATTTGCCAATCACATAAATGAAACTAATCTGCAAATTGAGAGCATACTCTGTCTATGTCAGTTGCCTGGCAATGTAACTGATAATATTTGGAAAGCTAGACCAAAGAAGACATTGTTTGCCTGAATACTGAATTCTCTTTACTCACCTATTTTGTTAACAATTTGCATAACCAAACAAACTCCAGGTGACCCGGCCTTGCATAAGGTTAAATAATCTAAACGTGGTATAGGAATCTACCATCAAAACACCACAAGTAAGTGCATATTAACAGCATACTAAATACTGTCCAGCACATTAGATGATGTTTGCTTGTATACATCAACCGGGATATCTTCCATTCCTCTGTAACAAACTTATTTACAGGCTTTTATGCTCAGTTGAAAATTATTGTATGATTGGCTGAGACATATTAACATTTATTAGGAAAGGCTTCTAAATTTACAATTGAAATTCCAGATAGCATATCACTGTTCACTATCAGCTTGCAGGCATTAACAGGGGGAAGGTCTTTGGATGCTGAATTCTCAGTGATTACACATGGCTAATCTGTTAGTAGAGAAGCAATACCAATATTCTTAAGTTTTATTTATTCTGTGTGCTAGCAGTATATCTAGGCTGTGTTTTGTCTTTGTATTGTGAATGAATGAGGCATATTCATAAAGCGCTGTACCTGCACCAGTCTTAGCGTTCCTGCTCTTATGGTATTTGTAGTCCATTATGAAATCTGTGCAGAACAACCATTAAACTGTTAAGATAAAACCTAGCCTAGATAAGCCACTTGCACGTCTAATGGAGTAGTTCAAATCTGAAGTATGCCATTGTCTGAAGTTGTGTGCTCAAGGCTCATGGAGGCATTGAAGTGGCATCACTGATCGCTTTATGCTCAGTGTTCTTTGAGGCATTTGAACGGCGCAAGCTGGGTTTTAAGGGCCCACAATTTGCAGACTGCCCTGCAAGTGCGTTTTAAGACACATGGCCAGGTAGAACGTCAAAAGCTTTGCTGATGGGACTTGGGTATAAAGCATTCAAACTACAACAACTATTTCCTGAAAGCAATTAAAGTAAAACCTAAACAATACAAGATGAGCAAAACCTTGTCAATGAATTATTTTTTACAGCAACTTAATGACCAGTTTTAAGGAAACCAGAAAAGTGTTACCTAAATAGCACATGTACTTTGTCACTAGGAAACAAGGGTTCCAGGCCTGGGCCTTTTTTAAGAAGCCAAATGATTCTAATAATAGTAGTATAGATGTAACAATTAAATGTTAATGGTAAGCCTGTTTAAAGCAACATTTTCCCAAATACACTGCTGTTCTAAGAATTTTAACAAGGGCTCTCCCTGATACACCTGTGATCCACTGAGGTTGTTGTCAGTGTCAAGCAAATATCCCCCTCATTTTGATCCAGAAAAGCTGGCAGGTGTATGAATGGACTGTCACTCATCAGACTGCCCGCCTCGAAGACCTCGTAACTGGGATTGTACCTGTTCGAGGCATGTGGGCTGCTGAATTCATATCTGTGCATAGATCGCCGCCTAGTGTTGGGTCCGGATGTTTGCACGTTGTTGTCCTGGAAGAGTCTTCGAAGTATCCTGGGATAGGTGACTCCTCCCCTGGACTACAGTGCGCATGGGCATCCTCTCCATCCTCAGATTGTTTTTTTCCGCCATTGGGTTCGGATGTGTTATCTTGACTCAAGTTAGGAAAACCTGTTTTCAGGCCAAAAGGCCTTTAGCTCGCGTCGGTACTGTTATCGATCGGTATCGATAGTATCTTTGTTAGTTACTAACTTCTAGAACTAACTTTCGCATCTTACCCGACCGTCGATTCGACATCAGCGATGGAATCGAGGACACCATTCAAGAGGTGTCCGGTATGCAATGCGAAATACCCCCACGTCGACGTCCATCCGGTGTGCAACAAATGCCTTTCACCGGATCACGACGAATCTACATGCATGGCCTGTGCCAGATTTCGATCCAAGAAGACTCTACGGAATCGACGAGCGGCGGGACTCGAGGCGCAGCAAGCGGCACCGGCCCCGGACGACATCTTCAACGCCGAGACCGAAGATGTCGAAGAAGTGGAGAACCTACCCTCCAGTCCCGTTTCCGAACATGACTCCGGATCGGGGGATGTCGACAAAACACTCTTTCGCAGAGATGAAGACGACACCGAGGTAGGAGACTACGATGAGGCCTTAGGGGCCGAAGAGAGTAGCTCCGGTGACGAGCAAGGCCTACCCGTTCAGACTGAAGAAAGCCCAGTGCAACAGTCTATGGCTCCGGTCGAGGGATCGCCTTCGGGCCT
Organism: Triturus cristatus; assembly: GCF_964204655.1. Taxonomy (NCBI): domain Eukaryota; kingdom Metazoa; phylum Chordata; class Amphibia; order Caudata; family Salamandridae; genus Triturus; species Triturus cristatus. The sequence goes on from NC_140585.1 coordinate 504,774,320, forward strand.
TACCCAAGACTTATCGCGCAGTTCTTCGGCCCCGCCCTCGGGCCCGGCCTCGGACATTCAGCGGCAGCCATTAATGCCAAAAATGGCTGGTTTCCCTTCTTTAAAACCGAAACCGAAAGCAGTATTGGTTCACTTGAAACCGAAAGTGGCGCTGGTCGGATCGAGGCCCTCCACACCTTCGACGCCAGCAAAACACATCGGCACCGAGCGCACCAAACGAGACTTCGGTGCCGAACTCGAATCGGCCGACGTCGGAGTCGACATAAGGAAGAAGGCCTTCGGTGCCACCAAACCTGCTCGGCTCCCGGCACCGACGCAATCGACTCCGACCCCAAAGGTCAAACAGCCTGCTGCGTCTCCCGCCGCTTCCACGGCGACATCTAAGCCACAATCATCGAAAATGTCGACGGCCACTCCCGCCCCTCGACTCGATGACCCACCGGTGCCGAAAAAATCCACGACCGCCTCAACTGAACCGGTCGGTGCGAAAGACTCGAGGGCGCTCCAGACGCGACCCATTGCTGCGCAAAGCACCAAAAAGAAAATGGTCCTCCAGGACACGTCGGGCTCCGAGCCACTTAAAGCTCCAGCAGCCTCTTCGACGCCAGCCAACATTACTTTTGGCCTGCCACCATCCACGGCCCCGAAATCAGGACACGGGTGACCCATACCACAATCACGCCTGCCGAACACTCTGCGGAGACGTCTCCATCGCATATAATCGACGCCGACACCGGCAGGAGGATTATCCACAAACGGAAAATAACTTCGGAGCCGGCTTTGGACTCCTTCAGGATTCCACTAAAAAGAAAGCTGCCTGTGGCTTCAGAACCAGTTCTTTACGAACCTTTCCACTCACCCTACCAGGATCCACAATCCTTCTCTCCCACATACTCCGACACGGATGCGTTGGGGGACTACATGGGTGACCAGGTCCCCTACCCCGGAGACATGGACCCTGACGGCCAACAAGACCCTGATCAAACTTGGAATGACCCTGTGGACCCAGGTGCACCTATGGATGCACAAGACCCGCAACTCTATGGAGCAAAAACATCTCCCACAGAGGACACGGCAGCGTTCAACGCGCTAATTGAACGTGCTGCGGCCAATCATGGGGTGCAACTTCACTCGGACACCGTCGAGGACGACTTTCTTATGGACACTTTTGCCTCCTCAGAAAGAAATATAAAAACTCTACCCATGTTGAAGGGTGTCCTCAAACCAGCAAAGGACATCTTCAAGGAACCCACCAGGGCAAGAGTGATAAACCCCAGGATCGACAAAAAATACAGATCAGCGCCTGGGGACCCTACTTACATCAGAGGCCAATTACCTCTGGATTCCATTGTCGTTGCGAATGCTCGCAAGAGGGCACACTCACAAACAACAGGTGACGCTCCTCCCCCGGACAAAGAGTCCAAGGTGTTAGAGACCTCTGGCAAACGGATTGCCGCCCAGGCAGCGAACATATGGCGCATTGCCAATACTCAAGCACTCCTCGCTCGCTACGATAGAGCGCACTATGACACATTAGAGCAACTAATCCAACATCTCCCTGACCAATTCAGAGAAGGTGCAGAGATCCTCATCAGGGAGGGACAGCTCCTCACAAACGCATCCATCAAGTGCGCGCTGGATGCCGCAGACACAGCTGCCAGGGCCATAAACACTAGCGTCATGCTGCGACGACATGCCTGGTTACGAATCTCCGGATTCAAACCTGAGGTGCAAAACAACATACTCAACCAGCCTGTCAACCCCGACTATTTATTCGGCCCGGAGGTTGACACCACCCTAGAGAAAATAAAGAAGGACACGGACACTGCAAAGTCCATGGGGGCTCTCCAAACTCAGTCCTTTCGGAGCGGCTCCTTTCGTCGCCCCGGAAATAGAGGAGCAGGTAGAGGACAGGGGTCACAGCAAACATACAACAAGAGCAATACACAAACCACCTACAATAAAAACACCCGGTGTGGATATCGTGGCTCCAGTACAAAGGGCAGAGGACGCGGCTACGGCAACACCAGGTCCTCCCCCAAGAACAAGCAGTGACGCCCTCTCCCTTCCTCCCGACCACATAACACCTGTCGGGGGAAGGCTACAAAGGTTCCTGTCCACGTGGAACTCCATCACCACGGACAGGTGGGTCAAAGATATTGTCAAATACGGTTACTGTCTAGAACTAACCTCCACTCCACCCACAATACCTCCAAAAAACCGTCCTATGTCCTCAGAGCACTTAACGCTCTTACAGCAGGAGGTGCAAAGTATGCTTCTAAAAGGCGCAATAGAGGTCGTACCCGTCCACGAGCAAGGTACGGGGGTGTACTCCCTGTACTTTTTAATACCGAAGAAGGACGGGTCACTCGGACCTATATTAGACCTGAGACCCCTAAACAGATACATTCTTTCCGAGCATTTTCACATGCTCACTCTCCAGCAAGTCCTCCCGCTGCTCAAGCAGGGAGACTTTCTAGCCACATTGGACCTCAAGGATGCGTATTTCTATATACCCATTCACCCATCACACAAAAAATACCTCAGGTTCACTGTTCAAGGACAGCACTACCAATTCAGAGTCCTTCCCTTCGGCGTGACAACGGCACCAAGGGTGTTTACAAAGTGCCTAGCTACTGTGGCGGCACATCTACGGAGGCAGCACATACACGTCTACCCTTACCTGGACGACTGGCTCGTTCAAGCGAAGTCAGCCCAGCAATGTGCCAGCCACATGTCCCGCACCATTCACCTCCTTCACAGTCTAGGGTTCTCACTGAATTACCCAAAATCCCATCTCCAGCCCGCACACGTACAACAGTACCTTGGTGCAACTATAGACACTCTGGCAGCCACAGCTCAGCCAAATTTAGTGAGAATCAACAGCATGCAAATGCTGATTTCCAAGTTCAAACCACAACACTCCCTGCCTGCGCGAGTGTTCATGCAGTTGATAGGCATGATGGCCTCCTGCATCTTCATAGTCCCACACGCGAGACTACATATGCGCCCGCTTCAGGAGTGCTTAGCACGTCAATGGAATCAGGCTCAAGGACAGTTGAAAGACCTAGTGTTGGTGAGCGGTCGGGCATACAACTCTCTGCATTGGTGGAATCCACAAAACCTTTGCAACGGCCGACCGTTCCAAGAGCCTGTCCCACAGATAATACTGACGGCGGACGCGTCTCTCCAGGGATGGGGAGCTCATGTACTCCATTACACAGTGCAGGGACTATGGACACAACAACAAAAGAAGATGCACATCAACCTCCTAGAGCTGATGGCAATCTTCCTCGCTATGAAAGCATTCAAAGTACACTTGTGCAACAAAGTCGTGTTGATCCGGACGGAAAACATGACTGCCATGTACTACATACAGAAGCAGGGAGGAACACACTCTCCACAGTTGTCTCATCTGGCTCAGAGCATGTGGAAGTGGGCCATTCAGAGGAACATGTTCCTCATGGCAGAACACCTCCCCGGCAAAGACAACCAGATGGCGGATCTGCTCAGCAGACACAGCCACCAGATGCACGAGTGGGAGTTACACCCATCAGTACTCCAACCGTACTTCCAGCACTGGGGTCATCCAGAGATAGACCTATTCGCGACAAGCGAAAAAGCAAAATGCCAAAGCTTTGCCGCCAGGTTCCCACATCCGCAATCGCAGGGCAATGCGATATGGATGAACTGGTCCGGCAGATTTGCGTACGCTTTTCCCCCAGCACCACTGATACCGCTGGTGGCACGCAAACTGCGTCAACACTCACTGACGCTCGTCCTGGTTGCTCCAACGTGGGCACGCCAGCCGTGGTACACCACCTTTCTCGAACTTTCCGTGGTGCCGCATCAAAGGCTACGGATCAAACCCGAGCATTTGACGCAGAACCATGGAGAGATTCAGCACCCAGATCCGCAACAGCTGAACCTGGCAATCTGGCTCCTGAAGTCCTAGAGTTTGGCTACCTCAACCTGCCACCTGACTGTATGGACATCATTAAGGAGGCCAGGCGACCCACTACCAGAGCTTGCTATGCAGTCAAATGGAAGAGGTTCGTCATTTATTGCAATAATAATGACATTAACCCGCTAGACGCATCCATCCAAAACATTATTTGTTACCTATTACACCTATACCGATGCAATCTGGCGTACACCTCTATACGTGTCCATTTGACCGCAATATCAGCCTATCTGCAGACCAGGCAGCACCTCTCTCTATTCAGAGTGCCTGCCATCAAAGCATTCTTGGAAGGACTCAAACGAGTCATTCCTCCAAGCCACCCACCGGCTCCGATGTGGAACCTCAATTTGGTCCTCACACGCCTGATGGGTCCACCCTTTGAACCTCTACACTCATGCGAGTTTCAATTCCTTACCTGGAAAGTAGCTTTCCTAGTAGCGATCACTTCTTTGAGGAGAGTTAGTGAACTCCAGGCACTAACCGTTCAAGAGCCATTTATACAAGTCCACGCCAACAGGGTCGTACTACGTACCAACCCCAAATTCATGCCAAAGGTGGTATCGCAGTTCCACATGAATCAAACCATTGAACTGCCCGTTTTCTTCCAAAACCCACAAACTGTCGCAGAAAGGGCACTCCACACACTAGATGTCAAAGAGCCCTCATGTATTATATCGACAGGACCAAACCCTTTAGGAAAACACAACAACTTTTCGTTGCCTTTGCCCCACACCACAAAGGTAACGCTATCTCCAAGGCAGGAATAGCCAGATGGATCGTTAAATGTATCCAAATTTGCTATCAAAAGGCTAAACTTACTTTAACGATTCCCCCACGAGCCCACTCAACACGTAAGTTAGGGGCCTCAATGGCTTTCCTAGGAAACATTCCTTTGCATGACATATGTAGAGCAGCCACCTGGTCCACTACACATACATTTACCAAACACTATTGTGTAGATGTGCAATCAAAACAGCAGGCAGCTGTAGGACAGGCTGTTCTCAAAACTCTTTTTCAGACCGCTGCAGCTGGCACTGGTAGCCGCCGCTAATAAGAGGGCACTGCTATATATTCTATGCACAGATATGAATTCAGCAGCCCACATGCCTCGAACTGAATATGCTACTTACCAGTATGCATCTGTTCTTGGCATGTAGGGTTGCTGACATTCATATCGCCCTCCCTCCTCCCCGGCGCCTGTAGCAGCTGCAGCTCTCAGAATTACTGTAAGCATGGTCATCACTTTCTATATCTACTCCATCACTGCCACAATGGCGAAAAACAATCTGAGGATGGAGAGGATGCCCATGCGCACTGTAGTCCAGGGGAGGAGTCACCTATCCCAGGATACTTCGAAGACTCTTCCAGGACAACAACGTGCAAACATCCGGACCCAACACTAGGCGGCGATCTATGCACAGATATGAATGTCAGCAGCCCTACATGCCAAGAACAGATGCATACTGGTAAGTAGCATATTCATCACTTACTGTCAAAACTCCTCAAGACAATGTGGTAGCTTGAGCTGCTGCCAGCTGTTACTACCTGGCTCACATTTAATGCCCGATCTGTGGTGAGACACCTGAGATTAGTTCAATCAAGTCGTACTTGTAAATCTTGGCTTGTCACCCGAGTGGGTATCCAAGCGCTTGATGCGGATATCAGTTGAAGAGCCAGGTCTTTAGTCCCTACCTGAAATGGGTCAGCGAGGGTGCGATGCGAGGGTGGAGGGGGATAGTGTTTCCAGGCAATGGTGTCGAGATGGGAGAAGGAGCGTCCTCTGGAGCGGCAGCAGCGTATGCAAGGTATCTGTGCAAGGGTGAGGTGTGTGGAGCGGAGGTTCCTGGGAGGTCGGTGGAAATGCAGGTGGTGGTTCATTTAGGCGGGTACTTGGTCGTGGAGGGCTTTGTAGGCGTGGGTCAGGAGCGTGAATTGGCATCTATTCTGGACCAAGAGCAAGCAGAAGTCCTTCAGATGTTGGGTGATGTGGGTTCTCTTGGGCAGGTTGAGGATCAGTCTGGCGCTGCGTTCTGGATCATCTGGAGTTTTTGGATGAGTTCAGTGGTGGTGCCTGCATAGAGTGCGTTAGCGTAGCCAAGTCAGCTGGTGATGAGGGCCTATGTCAGTGTCTTCCTGGTGCTGATGGGGAGCCACTTGAAAACGTTGCGTCCGTGAGAAAGGATGCCATACATCTAAGCACACAGTGTGCAAATCCAGCCTGGTGCAGTCGATGGATGAGTGTGTGGAGAGAGACAATGTCGAAGGCTGCAAAGAGGTCAAACAGGATCAGGGTGGCTGATTTTCTTCTGTCGAGTATAGGTGTGGATGTCGTCCGTTGTGGCGATCAAAGCTGTGGCAGTGCTGTGATTGGCTCTGAAGGCTGATTGGGAAGGGTCCAATACGTTCTTTCTCACCAGGTGTTCGGTGAGTTGGAAGTTGATGGCCTTCTCCAGTACTTTTGAGTGGGGGGTGGGGGGGGGAACAGGAGCAGTGATATGGGATGGTATTGCTAGAGCTCGCTGGGGTCTGCAGAGGGTTTCTTGAGGAGGGGTCTTACCTCTGCGTGTTTCCTGGCGTCTGGAAAATGTGGCTGTGGTTATCGAGGCGCTGTGGATGGTGGTGAGCTGGCGGCTGATGTCATCTCTTACAAGGTTGAAATGCCGGTGGGGGCAGGGGTTGGTGGGTGCTGGTTGGTGGGTGCTACTGAGTGGATTGAGTTCATATGAGCAGTTGTTTGGTGTGGTGGGCGGGTGGTCGGCAGTGGTGGTCGACGGGGTGCTGAGGTGGTCAGAGGGTTGGGGATCGTAGTTTCTATGGATGGTTGCCATCTTGCTTTGGAAGTGGTCGTCGAGAGTGTTGCAGAGTTCCTGTGAGGAGGGGATTGAGTTTTCGGTTTCTTACTAGCAGGTGAACTCTCTGACGATGGTGATGTGTTCCTTGGCTTGGTTGGCGCATGTCTCAATCTGGTGGGTCAGGGCCTCTTTTTTTTTTTGTTTTGTTTTTTTGCAGCAATGATCTGGCAGAGGTAGTCATTGAGGGCTGATTTGAAGGTGGCTCAGTCGGTGTGGTTCCTGCTTTTGCGCCATTTTCTTTCCAGTTGTTCGTACCTGCATTTTGACGTGCTGAGTTCCGGGGTGTACCACCTGGCTTGTTTAGAGGGCCTGTGCGTTTTGGCTTGCTTGGTTGGAGCGACTTGGTCGGTGGCGATGGTGATCCAGGTTGGTGGTGACGTTGGGCTGGGTGCTGCTGAGGGCGTCGGGTGGTGCGGGGAGGCCCAGCGAGGGTGAAGTGTACAATGGAGTGTCCAACCAGGTGATTTCCGAGATGTGTCTGTATCGGATTCTATTGCTGGACTTGAAGATGGGGGGGGCGGGGGGGGGTGTTAGTTGAGTCGTCCAGGTGGAAGTTGAGGTCTCCCAGGTAGACTTAGTGTTCGGATTCAGTGGTAAGCGGGGTGATGAATTCAGCGATGGTGTCGTTGAGGCCAGTTTGTGGTCCTGGCGGTCTATATGCAAGGGTGGCTTTGGTGGTGGTGGTGGTGGTGGTGTTGTTGGTGTGGAGCTGGAAATTCAGGTTTTCCATGATCGGCTTGGTTTCGTTATCGGTGATGGTGCAGGTGATTGATTCCGTGTGTACGTTTGTGATGCCACCTTATGTTTCTTTTGCTGCGGTCGGAGTGTTTCATCTTGTAGCCGATGGGTGTTACCATGGCGATGTTCTGGGTCTATACGGGGGTGAGCCAGGTCTCTGTAATGAAGGCAACATCGGGGTTGGGGGTGAAAATGGTGTCCCAGACTTCAGGGGCTTGTTTACAGAGCGATCTGGCATTGATCAGGAGGCAGCTGAGTTATTTCGGGAAGGTTTGTGCCTCTGGGGCTGGTGTGGCGATGGTTGATGCAATGGTAGTCGGTTAACCGGCAGTGGAAAGATCCCGCTGTGGAGCGATGCCAGGCAGCAGTTCTTGTGGCATCCAGGGTCCAGGGCATGAAGGTCTGCGGCGGAGTACCTGTGGGAGTGCGGAGGGCCAGGGTTCTTGGTGCTGGATGCGGTCCAGACATGGATGGGTGCAGATGGGCTTGCCTCTGGCACACAGCCGCCTCCATAAGTAGTTCTGGGAGGTGGAAGGGGCTGGCATCCATCGGGACCAAACGGCAGGAAAAAAGTGCGGAAGGGCTGAAAAATGCACGCATTTGGAGGATAAAGTGGAACTAAATTAAATAAAAAAATCAAAGTAAGGGCAAAACAAATTTAGAAGTCATCAGAATTACCAATAGAGTTAGGAGTTAGCAGTATGCCTGGCTTTCAGCGGGGCTGGAGACTGAACCGGCGGCCTTGAGGCTGTGCTGCACGACAATAGTCACAAGGAGCTGGGCAGAGGTAGCAGGGGAGGAGCAGCGCAGTGACCAAGGGTCAGGGGCTACCCCAGCTGCTGTGCATTGCGTGTCTCCCAGCTCGGGCAGTGTTCACATACAACAGAGTCTTGCATGGATGCCACTGTCAGCGAGCACTATTAGGATGTTCTGCTTTGCACTGGAATTGGTTAAGGTGCCCCCAGTACGCGAATATCTGGGCCTCACAATCCCAGACAACCCCCAGAAAATGTCCAGACAGGGGATTGGCTGTCACATGACAGGGAATTACTTAAATCGTGGCAACTGTCATCCCTTGGTAGGTATATAATGGTTGACAGATGTTAGGCTGAATATACAGACAATCCTTGGTAGAAGCAAATGAGCGGACACTAAAATGCTGTGCATCACAAAGGAAGACGAAAAATATTAGCAACACCGTGTGTTTGTATGTTGTGTGCAAACGCTTGTAGAGGACGTTTGAAGAGTCATGGGAATAAAATTCAGAAGTCAAAATTATGTGCACAATGTAGCATATAGGTGGTCGCCTTAAAACACCTTAAATTCCAGTTCATCGCAGGGGAAAAGGTACAATAATGACAATAAGGCAAGAAGAGGTAAAAGATGCTCGAGGATAAAAACACAGGCGCATACAAAATAAAACAAAGCATTTAGGCGACGAGCTTTGCATCCTTTTATAGGCACATTCACCACGCATGAACACACCTGAAAAATGGTGCTGGTGCTTTGTTTTTCTATTTTAGTTATTGATCTGAATTGGAGTGATAACTATATGTAAAGAAAATGTGGTAGTTTTTTAAAATTATTTAAGGCAGAGGTATGGGTGGAGCGGACTTAAAGCAACACCTGCAAGGATGCCGGTTGGGATAAGCAACACTTCATGTGTGGGGAGAAGCACACAGGTGACAACAAGAGGGAGGGTGTGCGGCGAGGAATGCAACAGAGAGCAAGCAATGTAGGGATGATGAGTACACTAGGGTGACCCTTTGAAAAAGCATGCACTCTCATGGAGTGCTTCACACCAAAGAAAAGAGTAGTGCTTAAAAAGGAAGCAGGAATGCAGTCAAAGCAACAGTAAAGACGCAGTGCTCCATGGGAAGGACAAACACAAGATTGACTAGCTAGGACCTAAATAAGGGGCAGGGAAAAGAGTGATAAAGAGACAACCAATGGTAAGCAATGTGGGGGTTCTAAGCCCCTATATGTGTTTATTAAGCCACAACATGCCTTGCAACAGTGGATGTTCTGTCTAGTAGCCTCGACCTAACGATGGGTTTGTAGTTGGACATAAAAACTAAATGAACATGATTTCATACAGGGTTAGGGCGTCCTTGATAAATAACTTAGTAGCAATAGTAGAATTTCTCTTGCTGTAATGACGCACTTTAATTGCGCTGCTAGCTGGGTGTTTTTGTTTGAAACTAGCTTAAATTCACTTCCATTGTAGTAGTACTCTTAATGATTTACATTTCTGTACATGGTGGTGTTGAAGAGTAGAAAATATGAGTAAGCAACAGTTTAGTTTTTTTTGTCATTGTTGAGTAACATGTTAATGGTAAAATATTTACCTGCGTTTATTTTTCTAACGATTGGTGTATTTTTCCTCCAGGTGTAAATGAAGTTGACTATGCCCTCTACCCAGATAAAGAACTGCAGAAACAGTGGCTACGATCTTACCTAGAGGCATTTAAGGAGTGCAAAGGTTTTGTTACAGAAGTCACTGATAAAGACGTTGAAGTACTCTATGTGCAAGTCAATCAGTTTGCCTTGGTAAGATTCCCACATAGCTAAACACTGACTAGAGTAAGGTTTGCAGGTATTTTGTTATATGCTAAAAGCTGGATGCAAGTAGCCAATTCTTACGGCCTGCGAAGTCTGTGCCTGTTTTTAAAAATGTCTTTCAGAAAATCCTTCATCATTTTTGTTACTAACCAAATATTTTCTTAGTTACAGCTGTAAAGGTCATTCATTCTTAACACTAAACTCGAATACGGTACATTTTTGACAAAGTGCGAACCCATTTTACTTAACAAAACAAAACTTATATTCAAATTAAACTTGCTAAAGTTTGCAGCCCTTTAAAGCACTATATCAATCTCTGTTAACATAAATACAAGTAAAGTAAGAGTTTTGTGTCCTCCAACAAATATACCAACAACCCCTAGAATGTGTAATACATTGGTTTCTTTGATATATTGTTAGCGTAGCTTTGTGTGTCTGTGCGTGCATAAAATTTAGATGCGTAAAAAGACACAAACATAAAAATCTATTTTTTCCTGTGAGATAAATACTCGTTCATTAGTGTAATAGTAAACTTTAGCACACTATCTACACTTATTTTTATTATTTTTATTTATTTTGTTCACTGGGATGTTTACCGTTATACACTTAAGGCTTTTTGTTATTATTAGGACAGCTGAAAAGCAAAACAAAAATGTATTATAGTCCAACAGCATAAGTCTCCGGTTTAGGCTAATTAATACTAAGGTTAGTGCTTCTAACGTCAGTTAGAATTTATACAGTATGTGCTTGGATTGAAACATTTTCTTTTCTAGTTTGGCATCCAGTTGTATCGATCTTTTGTGTGCATATGGTTCAGAAAACCCACATTATTCCTTCACTAAAACCATCGTACCGTACTCAGTACTGTTACCTTAGTCCTAATTCTCCGCCGTGGTCCCAACATTTTGTTGTGGCTATGGTGCCTTTTTCTTTAGAGTAATTAACTATGAGTTAACTTATAAGATTTATTTTAGTCAGTGGATAATTTCATTAGCAAAACCTTGAAACACAATATTACATTTAAACTTTAAAAGTTGTTTGGAAGAAATCCCCATTACATCTAGTTGTCTCCGCTCTTACAGCTGGTTGTATAGGACAGAAAACGGGCCTCTGTTTTGTGTTGTTCACTAATAACATAAACAGATTGGTACATGAGCAGTGTTAATATCGAAGCGTAGAAAAAAATTATTTAAATCCATCCAAACTATTTCAGTTTCTTTTTCTAATCTTTGATTTCACAATGGTTTCATTTAACTTAAATGTTTGTTTATTGAATGCTGAGCAATTATCTTCTAAGGTGAATTATGTAGTCATTACCATATTTTGAATATTTCATTTGCTTTATTCAGATTTAGTTTTAATGAACTCATATGGCCTTAATTGTCCCAATCAATCTTTGTTAACTACTATACCTCCTCAAGCCACATGTTTAGAACTGGAGCTTACAAGTGAAGCTAGATATAAGAAATTGAATTGCGCCATCAAGACAAGTAATCTTACAGCAACGTTTCTCCAGTTCTCGGTCTTCTAAACCAGCCCTACCTTAATAAGTTTGTGATTAACTCCACTTAACCATATGTTGCCTTCAGACCATAATGCTGTTACCTGCAGTGTGCAACCATCTTGTCATTGCTGACAGTTTCTGTATTAAATCTGAAGCTACATTTGAAAATCCCTTCCTTTTTGTAAGATAATATACCAGTGAAATTGTAGAAAACTGGTGGAAGACATGTCTGTTGTAATTCTATCAATTCTTACAAATATTAGGTCAACTGTGGTTAATCAACGGCCTTTTTCCACTTCAGTCTACCTCCGAGGAATCCGGATTTATCGGTTCAAGAGTTATACACCAGATTGAGGAAGTTACATCCTTAGGTGTAAAGATTTTGTTGTCATAAAAATCCCTAAGATGTACATATTTAAAATAATAGAGGAGACCAACAAAGACTATTTAAAATTTTGTAGATGACTCCTGCTAAAAAGTAGCTGATGTCCGGTCTTCCTTATTTAGAGTGCATAGTCTTCTATGCATTCCAAAAGAGGAGGATGGTTCATCCACCATGTTCTAAATCCACTCCTCAAACTTTTTCAAAACAAGGCTATAAGATCATAGAAAATATTTAATTTGAATGCTAGATTCTAAAATAGATGATTTTGCATGATATCCAAGATCCTAGTCTTACAAGGAATTTTATTTGGCCATGGCATAAATTAAGAATAGACTTTTTAGTAGTGCCTTGAGCGATTTCCCCAGGAAAGGGTGCTTTGGGTGAGGTTGCCACTGCAGGCAACTACAAGTGGCCTTGTGTTCATTGACCCGGTAATTCTGAGTTTAACACTGGACTTGGCTTTGCTGGGTGCGAATCCAGACCTAGTAATAGCCCAGTGACTGGGCAGAGGCTGCAGCCAAAGGCAGTGCAGCAGCCACCCGCTGCTTTTCTGCACCACAGGGTGGCAATGTAAGCTGTATTTAAAAATCTATTAATTGTAATTAAATATTTAACACAGGCTAGTGTTATGACTGACAAGTTGCTGTGTTACATCATGTTTAAATTGAATTTAATTAATGCAATATTTCACTTTTGCTATACTAGGAAAGAACGTGGAGATACGTGTTATAATAGAGCGATGTTGAGCTAATGATATTTCAAATGTTTGCTGTAGACTGACAAGCTAATAGTATATAGCTGTACATTTGTAACCGCATCGTAAGATCTTCATCAATAGTTATATATGTAAGAATAATAACCTGTGTTCGGGGAGCCTGGAATACTTTCTATTTTAATAATTTAAATTTGCAAGGTTACATCTGGCAATATAAAATACAAATATGTACACAATAGCCTATGTGAGGACATATTTTCCAGAGTCATATGTGCAGCTAAAAAGTCTTACCATGTGAAAAACCTTCTAGAAAGCAACACTGCATCATGACTTTAATGCTGAGCCCTGAAGCAGTTTAAAAAATCCCAAAAAAGAAAAAACTCAGCACGATAGGCAGCCATGAGAAGCTGACTGGAAATAGTGCAGTGTTCTTTTAAGAAACCAGTCTCTTCCATATCCCAGCATGTCCTATACTGGCAGTTGGCTCACATTCATATTTATTGTGGAAACTTTCCACAGTTTGAGAAAGAGCAAGAATGTAATATAAAGTTATCTTAACAGTGGCTCAGTCTGTAGGCCCTCATTATCATTGCCATCTTGTCTCACTAGTTGGCTAAAGCATGCACTGATCGGTAACCTTTTTCAAAAAGGAAATTGGTAAAGATGTGTATACACAAAGGAAAAGGGATGTGCCATGGAGGTTGGATGCCTGTGTGACATTAGCACTCAAAATCTAGTGATTAACAGCTATAAATTAAGTTCATAGGTTTTGTGTCCCTCACTGGGCAGCAGGGTACCTATTATTTATTATGGAGTTTTGTAGAGCGCATGGTTACGCACCCCGGCGTGTCCCCGCGCTAAGAGGAGAAGCAAAAAGGCGAACCGTGCAAGAATCATACCAGTGCGGTGCGGAACAGATGTGTTTTCAGTGCTTTACGAAAACTGCTTTCTGAGGATTCAAGGCGCATCTCCAACGGGAGTAGGTTCCATTTTTTTGCCGCCAAAAATCTGAAGGATCTTCCTCCCATTCTAGCCTTTCGAACTTTGGGGATGGTGACCAGTCCAGTGCCCGAGGATCTGAGCGACCGCCCAGGTCTGTAGGGAGTAATGAGATTACAGAGAGGAGTGGGTGCCTTACACGTAATGATGCGGTGGCATAGGCATAGTGCCTTAAAAATAATCCGTTCCCTGACGGGTAGCCAGTGGAGGGATTTTAAGGCCACTTTAGATGATGTTCTTCTTGGAAGCCTCAATACCAAACGGGCAATAGCGTTCTGAAGAACCTGGAGACGGTTGAGGCATTTTGCTGTCACACCCAGATACAAAAGATTTGAATAATCGAGTCTGGATGTGACCAAGGCATGAACAAGAGTCTGCCTAGCACTAACTGGGAGTAAGTCGAGAGTCTTCCTAAGACTCTTAAGTATGCCGAAGCAGATTCCGACCACCCGATTAATCTGGGCCGTGAAGGAAAGCTTGCTGTCAAACACCACTCCCAGATTTTTTGCCTGCTGACAAGGTATAGGGGTAAGTCCTAGGCAGTCCGGCCACCATGCCGATGACCACACATTTGGTGCACCTCCTATCACGAGCACTTCAGTTTTTGACCCATTCAACTTCAGGCAGTTGTTAGACATCCAGGATGCAAGCTCCTGCATGCAGGCACTGAAGCTGGATGCAGCGGCGTCAGGAGCTCGTGACAGTGAGATGACCAGCTGTGTGTCATCGGCATATGACACTAGTTGGAGATCGTGTCTTTCCACAATAGTGGCAACAGGGGAAACATAAAGGTTAAACAGGGTGGGGCTAAGGGCCGAGCCCTGAGGAACCCCTTGGTTGAGAGAGAACATGCGAGAGTAATGTTCTCCCTGTCTAACCTGAAAACTCCTGTCAGTAAGAAAAGACTGAATCCACATAAGTGCCGAACCAGTGATACCTCCTTTGTTAAGACACTGTAGCAAGGTGAAGTGTGCTACAGTGTCAAAGGCCGCACTAAGGTCAAGTAGTATAAGGGCCATAGTGTGCCCCTCATCAGCCCCTTTCCTAATGGTCTCAGTGGCCAAAAGTAACGCAGACTCAGTAGAGTGACGGGCCCGAAAGCCGAACTGAGTAGCGTGAAGCAGATTGGCTTTGTCCACAAAAGCCATAAGTTGGAGATTGGCCACCTTTTCAGCCACTTTAGCCATATAGGGTAGGAGTGAAATGGGTCGGAGATTATCCAGCCTGTCCCAACTAAGGTTGGGTTTCTTTTGGATCGGAAGTACCACAGCCTGTTTCCAGCTTTGAGGTACGCTGCCGAGGCCAAAAGAAAGGTCCAAAACCTGTCGGATGTAAGGTTCAAGGATCTCAATACTCCCTGCCAGAAGCTTAGGAGATGCCGGGTCGCGTGGGGATCCTGACGTAATTGATCGACATAACCGCTGAAGCTCTTTCGAGGAAGGAACAAGAAAGTTAGTCAAGCTGTTTGTTCCTACATCGACTGCTTTACTCTCCCTGAAAGCTGTACCATTTGTTTTTCCTCCCGAGAAGGTGGAATAAATAGTGGCCACTTTGTCCGAGAAGAAGGCAGCAATGCGATTGCATGAATCTTCCGAGACCAGTAACGGGTCAGTCAAAGAGCCACAAACGGCAATCTCTTTATAAATTTTAAAAAGCTCTTTAGTGGAGTTATTGGCATCAGCTATTCTGCCAGAGAAATAGTTGGTTTTGGCACGCCTAATTTGGGTGTGGTATTCTCTACGTTTAGCGATATATTTCTGTTTTGCTTGATCCAAATAAGCCAGTCTCCACTGTCTTTCCAGTTGTTTACAATCAGCTTTCATCAGACGTAGTTCTTTAGTATACCATGGGGCGGATTTCTGACATCTGCTATGCGGATTCTTATAGCATAGCGGGGCAGTATCATCTAGGGCCTTGATTATACGAGCTTCTAGTTTCTGTGATGCAGATGTAGCATCCACACCTCCTGGATTCCCATCCTTGGTAAGAGCAATGTCAAACTTGGCTTTAGAAAAAGCGGTCCATTTGCGACTCATATATTTAGAGTTAATGCTCTTATAGTTATAGCAAGGAGGGATGCTTAGTGTAAAGGGCACCAGAAAGTGGTCAGACCAAGAGAGTGGAACGGGGGGGTGAATTTCAATTTCTTTCCAGTTCATAAAAATCGGATCCAATAAATGTCCTTTTTGATGGGTGGGGGCTTCAGATTTAATCTCTAATTGAAGAGATAGTAATTGCTGACTGAGATCAGTAGCTCCTTTGTCCAGTGGGTCCTCCCAGTGGATATTAAGATCGCCTAGGAGCATAAATTTGTCTCTACGTAGAGCTGTCTCAGTCAGATTCTCAATAAGGCTATTAGAGAAATGAGTGAAAGGGCCTGGAGGACGATAAATCAAAAGGCCCTTCAATACGTTTCCATCATTAACCTTAATGGAAAAAGCACCCGCTTCACTGTCGGCAATGTTCAGTAGTTCAAGCTGGCAGTATAGCGGATTTTTATAAACTATGGCTATTCCGCCACCTCTGCCCACAGTTCTATCTAAGCGTGACATGGCGTAGCCACTAGGTAGAGACGCCACTATGTCAGGCTCAGAATCAGAATCAAGCCAGGTTTCAGTAAGGAATAATAAATCCAACTTATGGTCTATGAGTAACTCATAGATGTCAAGACTATGTTTCCGCAGTGACCTAGTGTTCAGTAATCCGCATAGGAGCCTTCTATTTATAATCTTACACGCAGGGTCGATGCGCCAGTTGTAATGACACTTATTGCATATGGAAGTACCTTCTGCCTTAAGACTGTGAAGACAAGCTTTATCAACAGGCCGGCAGAGGGCATGGAGTTGCTGGGCGCTCCAGCAGATAGCAGGGCTTTTTTGGACAGGGGTTATGGCCCCTGTCCCCGGCCGGCCGCGGACGGGCGCAGACGGGCTTGCCTTTGGCGCGCCCGCTGCGCGCGTCCGCTGCGCGGTCGCGGGGGCATCGTCCTAAATAGGATCTCGCTAGAAAGACTAGAGCGCTACCCTCGCTGCTCCCAAGATGGCGGCTCTGTGTGAGCAACCGGGACTCACGGACTGTGCAAGAATGCTCCGACCAGCCCAAAAGTGCAAAATAGCAAAGAGAAGTCTGTAGCAACAGGTAGGGTGACAATTTAGTTTTTAAAAGCAGTAATTTGTAAAAACAATGCTAAATAGCCTCACAGCGTCGCGCAATCACACTAACACCCGGCTCAAGCCTCAGGTGTCCTCTAGCGCGGTCGCGAGAACAGCGTCCTAAATAGGATCTCGCTAGAAAGACTAGAGCGCTACCCTCGCTGCTCCCAAGATGGCGGCTCTGTGTGAGCAACCGGGACTCACGGACTGTGCAAGAATGCTCCGACCAGCCCAAAAGTGCAAAATAGCAAAGAGAAGTCTGTAGCAACAGGTAGGGTGACAATTTAATTTTTAAAAGCAGTAATTTATAAAAACAATGCTAAATAGCCTCACAGCGTCGCGCAATCACACTAACACCCGGCTCAAGCCTCGGGTGTCCTCTCAAGATACATTACAAGATAAATTATCCATTTCATGCATCCACCTGTGAAGATGTAGAGTGGTACTTTGAGTTCATCCTCTTGTTTGGGATTCTTGTCCCAGGGGATCTGGTCAGTTCAGAATTGTCTAATTAGGGAGCACCCTTGGCTCTCTTGTGTGTACATATTCGGTTTTTATCAGAGGTCACGTAAATCTGTTTTATGTGAACCCATTTCGATAATCTAAAAGCTTTCCTAACAGACAACGTATGTGAACAAACTAGGTGTTCCCCCATATCAACTGTGTGTCATGTCATGCAAAATAATGCATGTAGCTACATGAATCATCTGATTGAGACATCTAGCCGCAGATTCCTTACCTTTGAACTTCCAGGAGTCCGGCTGGATTCAGAACATTTTTCTTAGCAGTAGCCTTGCGTGCCAGTAGATGGGGTCTGTCAACTCCGCGTGGCGTCGTGACGTCTGCATCGTCAATATAACCGCCATTCCGATGCGCTGACGTTGGTTCTTTTCTTTCCGCACCAGCCAGCGCAGATCTGTCGAAGAAAGCTTAACACCTGTTATTTTTTGACAGACCCTTTTTCGACTTGTGTCCACTTTTGGCGTGCTAAGGATGTCTAGCAAGAAGACCTCTGGGTTCAAGCGTGCGACGCCTATCACCGCACCATGTCAGTCACTGACTAAGTGTGTCTCTGGTGCCTGGAGCGCAACCACGACACAGTCTTGCTCCGATTGCTGGGCCATTGAGCCGAAAGCTTTAAGGGAGTTATCGCTAAAGGTGATTGCGGCCCGGCGACTGGCACCTCCTGAGGTTGGTCTCGATCCTGGTCTTGGTTGATAGGAAGGTCCGAGCACCACTCCAGAGGTTCAAAGTCCTCTTCTTCCAAGTCGTCAGATAAGAGGCATCACAAAAAGTACATGAAGTCGACGTGTGCTTCGACTTCGTCACATCCGTCGCGTAACGAGATGGAGGAAACTCTGCATTTGAGGCCCTGCCCATCAAGCGGGTGCCAGGGTCGGCTCAATGTTTCCCTCCCTTTCCGGAGCCAGGAGTGATTTATACCCCCCTCCCGCCCAACTTAGAGTTTTATGATGCCATGTGTGCCATATTTTGGTGGCCTGACCCTGCTGGCATGCCTTTTGGCCCCTCAGGCTCTGAGGAAGGAGTCCCCGTGGATTCTACGCCTTCAGCTCAGGTGCCACGGCTTCCTACTGGACCAGTGCCCAGGTCTGGATCAGCGCCAGTCGAACCTCCACAACGACCTTCCTCGGTTCCGCATCTGCTTCCGAGGTCCCCACCGGTCGCGCCTCCCCAATCCTCATTCCTGACGTCACGCATCCGGTTGGGCGTCCACCGACACAGAGACCAAAGCCGTACAGCTCCATGCCGTTTAACCTGCCCTATTTTGAAGGGTTAGGAACTGATGAGAAGGATTGAGAGGGAGAGCAGGACCCCTTACAAATCCTGCAACCTCATGACATGGACTTATATTTGGCTCTGGGTGATTCCAGTGGCCTGGCCACCCCCTCCCCCCCCCAAATTCTGGCATGCTGTCTCCCACCCCCTGACCGGGCTACAGAGGAGGGGGTCATCATTCGCTATGGTGTTGCGTAGGGCTGCGTAGGTCTTGGACCTGCGGCTCCCTACGGTGGCAGTCAAAACTATCGTCTCAAGAGAGGTCCTGCAGCCTGGGGTCTCTACCTCGGAACCCTTGCTGCCTTTCAATGATGACTTAACAGACATTCATCTGGGCACCTGGTCCAAGCCGAGCACAGGAGCTCCTGTGATCAGAACAATTGCCCGCCGCCATTGCCTTGCACCAGACAACCTAGCTTTTCTCACCACCCACCCCACAAAACTTGGTGGTTCAAGCTGCCGCTTCCCGTGACTCGTTCCCTTCCGCACCCCTGCATAGGGAATTCAAAAGACTGGAAAGCTGTGGATAGAAAATGTACTCTTCTACCAGTCTAGCATTGTGCTTGGTGACCAACGCATGCCCTTTGGGCTGTTATTCCCATTCGATATGGGATAGTGGTGCGCAGGTGGAAGACCGTATTGTATTCCCTCAAGCTATTTCAGATGTGACAGATGAAGCGAAGTTCGTCAAACGTTGTGGTTTGGACAAGGCAGACTCGCTGGGTAGAGTGATTTTCCACGTCGGTGGCCGTATGTCGCCACTTCTGGAAGAGGACGTCTGGTTTTTTGGTGGATGTCCAGGATAGACTTATGGACATGCCCTTTAATGGCTCCTGTCTCTTTGGAGACCAAGCAGATGCTGCGCTTGAGCGTTTCAAGGACTTACAGGCTACTGCCAAGTCCTTGGGCCCTACCACAACATTCCGACCTGTGTCTGCTTTTCGCTACATTCATGGCTATGGAAGGGACTACCAACAGCGCCAATTCTGGCCAGAAGACCCCGCAGTTCAGCAACCTCTGCGGGGCAGTGAATGTGGTTCGCCACAATCCCCTCCTCCACTGTAAAACCCTCCTAGTCCGACCCTCCAGGATCATCCACAGCCAGTTGGTGGCAGAATACCCCATCATCTCCACCACTTGGGAGACATCACCTCTGACAGGTGGGTGATTACAAAGAGTCCGAAGGGGCTACTCCCTCCCCTTTGAGACTACCCCTCCATCATATCTCCAGTGTATGATCAGCTGACAGAGGATCACCTTGCCCACTCCACGAGGAAGTCAAAACTCTCTTGGCCAAAGGAGCTATAGAGAGGGTTTCTGGGCCGGAAATAGGCTGTAGTTGTTACTCCCGCTATTTTCTGGTCCCAAAGGAGGGCAGAAGCCTACGCCCTAATCTCCACCTCGGAGTCCTCAACTACTTCCTCAAAAAGGAGAAGTTTAATATGCTCACCTTTGCTCAGGTTCTGTCTGCATTGGACCAGGGAGACTGGATGGTAGCGCTGGACTTGCAGGATGCCTATTTTCATAACCCCGTCATGCATGCTCATGATCGCTTCCTATGTTTTAGCACTTTCAGTTTGCTGTGCTCTCCTTCGGTCACACCAGTGCCCCTCGGGTGTTCACCAAGGTGATGGCAGTAGTCGCAGCTCATCTGCGGAGATCAGTGGTTCACGTCTTCCCCTATCTCGATGACTAGATGTTGAAGGCAGGCTCGTCCCAAGCAGTCGTCTCCCACCTTCAAATTACGGCGAACCTCCTGCATTTGCTGGGGTTCACTATCCACATGCCTAAGTCACACTTGTCCCTTTCATTGGAACGGTTCTGGACACGGAGCAGTTTCAGGCTTATCCGCCCGATTGGCAAGTCCAGTATATTCAGGCTACCGATGTTTCAGCCTCCATCCTGGATTTCGGTGAAAATGACTCTGAGGCTGTTGGGCCCCATGACCTCCTGCATCCTGCTGGTGGACCATGCAAGATAGCACATGCGGGCTCTGCAGTAGGACTTGAAGTTCCAATGGGACCAGCATCGAGGAAATCTCACCGACCTAGTTCAGATATCGGAGGGCATTGCGAAAGACATGCAGTGGTGGCTGACAAACTGCGATTGGGTCAAAGGCAGACTCCTCTCCCTTCCTCACCCAGATCTCACAGTAGTGACGGATGCGTCTCTTCTGGGATGGTGTGCCATCTGGGGGAGGTGGAGATCAGAGGACTCTGGTCTCCGGCGGAAGCCAGGCTCCACATCAACCTGTTGGTGCTTTGGGCAATTTGATTGGCACGGAAACAAAAACTGCAACAGACAGGGTGGTGTGGGGTCGTGGACTCTGTCAAGAGGCCTGGTGTCTCTGGACTTGGCTGGAACAACAGGGCATTTCCCTGGTGGTTAAACATTTGGATGGTTCTCTGAACACCAGAGCGGACAAACTCCGCTCAAGGCGCCTTGCTCATCACGAGTGGCGTCTCCATCCGGAGGTGGTGAACGGTCTTTCAGTGGTGGGGAGAGCCTAGGTTAGATTTGTTCGCCTCCGAAGAGAATGCGCACTGTCTGCAGTTCTGCGCGTTGAAGTTTCCAAGGCGACTCTCGCTCAGTGACTCTTTTCGTCAAGAGTGAAGCTCCTGTTATGTTATGTTATGTTAAGTGATGCTTATAAAGCGCACTGACACCGAAGCTTCCTGGCGCTGGTAGACAGAACAGAGTGAGGGGGAGGTAGAGGAACAGAGTCTACGTGGGGGTGGGAAAGAGGTGAGTTTTTAGCATTTTCCTAAATTGCAGAAAAGAGGAGCAAGATTTAATAGAGAAAGGAAGGAGGTTCCAGAGCCCGGGGGCTAAGTGAGAGAACCGGCGTCCGCCGAATCTCTTAGTTTTGCTCCTGGGGATGATCAGCAAGTCGCGATGGGCGGATCGAAGATTACGTGTGGGGCAGTGAGGACGGATGGTAGATTTTAGGAAAGCAGGAGAGGGGCAATGAAGTGCCTTAAAGGTGAGACAAGCCACCTTAAAGGCAGCCCTTCGCTCGACCGGTAGCCAATGCAGGTTCGTAAGCAGAGGTTTAGCGGATTGCCATCTAGGTGTTCCATGGATCAGGCGGGCAGCCTGGTTCTGAACGATTTTGAAGGCGTTGGGTCAAGTATTGTGGCAAACCGTGATAAATGGCATTGGAAAAATCCAAACGGGAGAGTACCAGTGAAATGACAGTTTGGGTGAGTGCTGCCGGCGGGAGAAGGTGGCGGATTTTACGAATCCTCCGAAGTTGGAACATACAGGAGGAAACCACCGCTCCCACCTGAGCACTAAGAGAGAGCTCGGTGTCGATAATGACACCCAGACTTTTTACTGATTTTGCTGGGACGGGGGGGAGCCGAACTCCGGAGGCCAGAACTGTGGACCCCAGTAGGTGGCGCTGAGTCCGGGAAGTAGGAGCTCAGTTTTACCGTACGCCTTTCCACCCATACCACCCCTGTCTAGAATGCTCAAGAAGATCAGGAGCGACCGGGCACAAGTCGCTTTTGTGGCTCTGGATTGAGCACAGAGTCTGGTATCCCAAGCCTCTGGCTATGAGCATCGATCCTTTAGGGGGAGGGGGGGGGGGGGATCTTCTGTCGCAGGGGCGTGTCCTTCACCCGAATCTGTCCACTCTTCGCCTCTTTGCGTGGAGATTCAGCTGCTACAGCTGACAGCTTTCGACTTTCCTCCTGAAGTGTGCAAAGTTATTCTGGTAGCCAGGCGTCCCTCCACAAAATCGGTATACGCCTGCTGATGGAACAAATTTTGAAAATATTGTACAGAATGGTCTATTAACCCCTTATCTGCCTCTGTCAGATGTTCTCCTGTTTATCCTTTCTTTGGCCCAGCAGCTCTCTGCTTTGGGCACTCTGAAGGGCTACCTTTCGGCCCTCCCAGCATTTCTTTGGCTGCCAGATCAGCCTTCACTTTTTGAATCCCTTCTGGTGCAGACATTTTTGAAGGGGTTAACCAACATGTTTCCCCCTTCTCCTTTTCTTATGCCACAGTGGGACCTTAATTTCCTTACTTTCTTGTTGTGTGCACCGTGTGAGCCGCTGCACAACTGTCCTCTACGGTTTTCTTCTAGGGGATCCTCATCAATAGTCATAAGCACTAGAATATTCCCGCCCATGCGCGGGACCCCTGAAACACAATCATATATGTGACAAACATCTATCTATCTATCTATCTATCTCCATCTCTCCATCCAAATGCAGCCTTTCATAACCAGAGCTGAATAATGCTCTAAGGATCCCTGTATATTATAAACAATATATTAAAAACCAGGGAAAAACAACAGCAAATCACGTTTGAAAACTGTTTTAATGCTTAGCATTTAGCACAATCCCTCAGATAGGACTGAAAGCATTGACAGCTCACAGGTTGCATTGCAGAAAACCACAGCCTAGAAAGGCTGGAAAGCTAACTCATAGCAACATAGAAATAAACTGGCACCGTGCCTTTAAGGCAGCCATGACCCCTAGCTTCCCATCATTCCTCAGGGGTGACAGTTAGGTCAGTTGTTCTTTCCGGCTCCTTCAGTCAGGACCCTGGTTACACAGCTCCACTTTTTTCTGGTTTTACTCAGAAATAATCTTCAAATTTCAGAAAATATTTATCTTACTTCGATGTTTTACATCTAGTCAAGTAAGGTGCTCTCTTTTTCTGACTGATTTTGTCATTTTTTTACCACTTAAAATGCCATCCTTTTTTGATCCCTGCCCTTCTTGTGGAAAAAGAAGGCCAGGTCAGACTCTCATGCAGTCTGTATTCTCTGTCTGCCTAAGTATCATGTTCCCAAGACTTGTCCTCATTGCCAGTCTCTCTCTAAAAGAACTTTGAAAGACAGAGAGTGTATACGTCTTTATGGGCTGGCAGAAAAGGCTGCCAGAGGCAGGTCCCCGGTGAGGAAGAGCTCTAAGAGGCCCAGATCGTCCGCTAGAAGCATCAGCATCAGGCTCGGCACTGAAAAAACAACCACCGGTGGGACATACGTCCAAGAAAAGACCTTCGACGGCGGGCTCGCCGTCGAGAGAAAGCAGACATGCAGGTACGTCACTGCATTCAACGTTTTCGCCGAAGAATCGTGAGCCTCCGCCGTCGTCAACCCGGCGGCGTTGAGGAGTTCAAGTCCACCGCCGACGTCAACTCTGCGTCGAAGAGCAGAAGTCATCCGCCATCGTCAATGCGGCGACGATCGGTGTCTAGGATCAGCAGCCCTCCGTTGTCGTCGTCTCGACGTTCGGCGTCGAAGGCTGGCAACCCTCCGCCGACGTCAACCTGGCGACGACCGGCGTCGAGAACTAGAAGTCCTCCGCCGTCGTCAAACAGGTGATGATCGGCGTCGAGGACCAGAAGCCCTCCGCCGTCGTCATCGGCGTCGAGGCGAAGAAGTCCTTCGGCGTAGTCTATCCAGCGACGCTCGACGTCGAGGCGAAGAAGTATCCTAGCGTCATCGAGGAGACATTCGATGTCGAGACATTGGCCGCCGAAACACATGGAGTCGACGCCGAAATTGATCCCAGCACAAATTCCGACGTCTAGAGGAAGATCTAGATCGACGTCGAGAAGGGCTCCATCAGAGCAGATTATACGCTCGACGTCTAGACCCACATCAGGGAGATCTGGAGAAGGTATAGTGGTGTTGGTGACTGAGTCAGCGTCACGGCACTCATCCTCTCATTCTTCGAGACGTCCTTCAACGCATTCACCATCTGCGTCCCCAGAACGTCATTCAAGGAGGTCACGAGAAGGATCTCTGTCACATCACAGGAGGGCTTCCCCTTCTGTTCACCTATCTCCAAGATGGCTTTTACCAATCCATCACTGGAGTAAAAATCCGGTGGGAGCAGCAAGAAGGGATGAAGAATACGCTAGTCCCATCCACAGATCTCCTCTACAAAGATTAGTACAAGAGGTGGATAGATCACCTTCACCTACACGTCAGCGTCGTGCTGGAAGATCGCAAGAGCGCAGGCCCTCTACTTCCCATCGCCAAAGAAGGAGGTCTCCTACATGGTTATCTTCCTCCACTCGCTCCTCTAAAAGAGACTATTCACCTACTCTATCGGACAGCCCTCAGTCGAGAGTGTCTCCGATAGATGATATTAACACTTATCATGACGTGCTACAAAGAGGGGCCCAGAAGCTAAACATTGAAATGTCCACTCCTCAAGTCGCGACAACAGTGATCTTTGAGACGCTGCATCAAAGATCTGCGTCTCGTCCGTTGCTGCCTTTGGTTCCTGGGCTTCTGGAACCAGTTATGGACGTTTTCCTAACCCCCTCTATTATTAAGGATGCACCGGCGAGAATTCAGAAAAAATACAAACCGGCTGACACTGACCCGTTTTTTTTGAAAACAGATCCGCCTGCAGATTCAGTTATCATCGCAGCGGCACAAAAAATGCACTCAGTCTCTGCTCATTCATTGGTCCCCCCGGAAAAAGAGAGTAAGTCCCAGGATTCTTGGGGATGGAAGGTTTGTGGGTCTGCAGCATCATCACTAAAAGTCTCCAGCGTAGCAGCCTTATTGGGGCGCTATGACAGAGCCTTATGGGACTCTTTGGATCGATTCAAAGAGAAGCTTCCAAAGGAGGACCAAAAGGATTTTGAGGAGGTCATCACAGAAGGATCCCTGGTCGCTAATCAAATGATTAGCATGGCAGTGGATGGTGCCACAGTATCGGCGCATTCTTATGCGCACGGCATTTGCGCTAGGAGGTCTGCCTGGTTAAGGTTAACAGCTCTCAAACCAGATGCTCAGCAGAGGATCCTTAACCTACCTTTTTCTGGCTCCTCATTGTTTGGCTCCCATACAGATGAGGAGATGGCTAGAATGAAAGCCGAATTAGACACTCTGAAGGCGGTGGGATTGGAGAAGAAGAAAGAATTCAGACGGAGATACAGACCCAACCAGCGCAAGGGCTACCAACAGAGGGTTCAAACCCCTCAGTGGTCCCAAAACAAGAATCCAGGAAGATCACAATTCCAAAGCCGAAAGTCAAACAGAGGTAGAGGAGGTAATCAGCAGCAGTCCTCTACCACGGCTAGATCAGCAGGGAAGCAATGAGCGAGTGCTTCCTCTGGCGCCGTTGCCCACTCCAGTGGGAGGAAGTGTCACATCATCTGAAAGAGTGGTGCAGCATAACAAAAGATCGTTGGGTGCGCAGTATACTACGCAATGGATACGCACTAAGTTTCCGTGTGTCTCCAAAGGACATCCCTCCAAAAAGATCTCGTCCGCACCAGCTAAAGTTACTACGACAAGTAGTGGTGACCCTTCTGCAAAAAAAGGCCATAGAGAAGGTTCCTCCCTCTCAGCGGGGGAAGAGACTGTATTCCAGGTACTTTATTGTGCCAAAAAGAGATCAAGAGCACAAATTCAGACCTATCCTGGACATTCGATCACTGAACAAAGTAATCTTGAAAGAGAAATTTCACAATGCTGGCGCTTCATCGAATATGTCCACATCTGCAAGCAGGAGATTGGATGTGTTCAGTGGATCTCCAGGATGCGTATTTCCACATACCTATAATTCCCCGTCATCGCAAATATCTGCGATTCGTGGTTGGCAGCAATCACTACCAGTTCAGGGTGTTGCCGTTCGGACTAAAGTCTGCCCCACGAGTCTTTACCAAGTGCATGGCGGTGGTAGCGGCGGATCTACACAGAAAAGGTCTGTTCGTGTATCCGTACTTGGACGATTGGCTCCTGAAAGGACCATCCCCTCAGCAAGTAAAGTCCGACTTACAAACGTGTCTATCTCTGCTGCACATGCTAGGTCTGCATGTGAATATGGAGAAATCGGTTCACCGGCCCACTCAGGTGATCAATATCTGGGCTCCACTCTGGATACAAACCTAGGAAGAGCGTTTCCTTTGGAGCAGAGACTTTCCTCAATTCAACAGAAGTGCAGAACTCTTCTCCAGACAACTCGTCCGACGGTCCGGCAAGTGGCGTCTCTGCTAGGATCAATGGCATCCTGCATATTTCTCATTCCCAACGCCAGACTGAGAATGAGGCCCTTGCAACAGGACCTAGAGTACAAGTGGGACCAAACATCGGGTCGCTGGGAGGATCGAATTGTACTTTCGCAAGCGGCAAAGTCATCCATACGATGGTGGACTCGGCCAAACAACATCGTAGTGGGAGTCTCCTTCCATCAGCCAGTGCCAACACAGTCCTTGGTAACGGATGCATCTCTGCAAGGATGGGGAGTGCACATGGGTTGCCTACAGATGCAGGGGCGATGGTCCATCAAGGAACAGTCCTTCCATATAAACATGCTGGAGCTGCGGACAGTCCATCTAGCTCTGAAAGCTTTTCAGCCCTCGATCACATCCAACTCGATCCTGGTCCAAACAGACAACACGACCACCATGTATTACCTCAACAAACAGGGTGGTACGCGCTCTCTCCCTGGAAGCTCAAACGATATGGCACTGGCTTCTAGACCGAGGCCTCTCCAACACAGCGGTGCATCTTCCAGGGGAGCGAAATGTGCGAGCAGACGCACTCAGTCGGCACTTCGAAGATCAGCCAGACTGGGTGCTAAACGACGAGGTAGTGGCAGAAATTTTCCGTCTGTGGGGGCAACCTTCCATAGACTTGTTTGCAGATGATCAAAACAAAAAATGCCACGCCTTCGCATCCAGGTTCCACCGTCCAGGGACGAGGGGGACTGCTCTTTTGATGGATTGATCCGGAGTATTTGCATACGCCTTTCCTCCCCTGCCTCTGATCCCGAAGGTGGTATCCAAGCTCATCCGATCCAACATGTCAATGATCCTGATAGCCCCAGACTCGCCTCATCAGTGGTGGTACCCGGACCTCTTACAGCTGTCGGTGCACCCCCACAGGAGGCTTCCTTGCAGATCGGACCTACTGACCAAGATGGACGGGAAGATTCTACACCCCAACCTTCCCTCAGTAAACTTGGCAGCGTGGCACCTGAGGTCTTGCAATATGGACATTTGAATTTACTGCATGACTGTATGCATATCCTAAAGGAGGCAAAGAGACCTTCCACAAGGGCGTCATACTCCTTTAAGTGGAAAAGATTCTACTCTATGGTGCACTCGTAATCATTTGAATCCTACCACAGGGCGGGAGGAGGTAATTCTTCCTTATCTCCTGTAATTGGCGAAATCAGGTTTAAAGTATTCCTCTATCAGAGTACACTTAGCGGCCATTACGGCCTACAGAAAGTCTCCAAACCAGCCTTCCTTTCTTCAACTACAGGTGGTCAGGGATTTCCTACAGGGGTTGAAGAAAGTGTATCCCCCTGTTCGGCCTCCTTCTCCTTCTTGGGAGTTGAATCTAGTCCTCTCTAGATTGATGGGTCCTCCTTTTGTGCCCATCCATAAAGCCACGTTGCAGCATTTGACATGGAAGACCACTTTCTTAGTCGCGATAACATCAGCGCGCAGAGTAAGTTAAATCCATGCGCTGTCTTCCAAAGAGCCATATACTATCTTTCACCACAACAGGGTAGTGTTAAGAACTCACCCTGCTTTTTTGCCAAAGGTTGTCTCTGATTTTCATGTTAATCAGTCAATTTCCCTACCATCCTTTTTTCCCAATCCCGCTACTCCTGCTGAGAGGTCACTCCACTCCTTAGACCTTAAGAGAGTGCTCAAGTTCTATTTGGAGGGAACGAAGGACATAAGGAAATCAGAGCAATTGTTTTTAAATTATGGTTCCATGAGGACAGGCTTCCCAGCTTCCAAAAGGTCCATTTCCAGGTGGATAGTGTCCTGTATAAAATTGGCCTACCAGCTGGCAAATAAACCCCTATTGTTGTCACCTAAAGCACACTCCAGCAGGGGGAAAGCGGCTACAATAGCTTTCTTGCATGACGTTCCGATGGCAGAGATTTGCAAGGCAGCTACCTGGAGATCGGTACACACATTTTCACAAGGCATTATCCGATTCCAGGGCGGATACTCAAGTAGGCCAAGCCTCCTTGAGAAATCTGTTCAGATAATAAAATATCTGGGTTTTCAAGTTTAGTTATCTGAGCTCGATTGTTATTTGTTTTTTTCCTTTGCCCACAGTTGGAAGAGTTGAGGCTCGCTATTCTATTCTAGTGCTTATGACTATTGATGAGGATCCCCTGGAAGAGAAGGATTAGTTACTTACCTGTAATCCTAGTTCTCTTCCAGGGGTATCCTCATCAAAGTCATAAGCAACCCTCCCGCCTCCCCGGGCAAAGGAACCTTATTTTGAAGGAATTGTCAACTCTTTGTGTCATGGCTTTGAGTCACCGCAAAGAACAACTGACCTAACTGTCACCCTGAGGCACGATGGGAAGCTAGGGGTCATGGCTGCCTTAAAGGCACGGTGCCAATTTATTTCTATGTTGCTATGAGTTAGCTTTCCAGCCTTTCTAGGCTGTGGTTTTCTGCAATGCAGCCTGTGAGCTGTCAATGCTTTCAGTCCTATCTGCGGGATTGTGCTAAATGCTAAGCATTAAAACAGTTTTCAAACGTGCTTTGCTGTTGTTTTTCCCTGGTTTTTAATATATTGTTTATAATATACAGGGGAGTCCTTACAGCATTATTCAGCTCTGGTTATGAAAGGCTGCATTTGCTTTTTTATTTTTTTTATATATATATATATATAGATACATAGATACATATAAGTTTGTCACATATATGATTGTGTTTCCGGGGTCCCGCGCATGGACGGGAATATTCTAGTGCTTATGACTGATGAGGATACCCCTGGAAGAGAACTAGGATTACAGGTAAGTAACTAATCCTTGCTCACTATACTAATAGGACTCTTAAAGAGAAAATCTCATACCATATCCAATGAAATGGTATGATTTAGTAATGAGACTTGCTTAAATGCCCAGCCTGACATCCATCAACCATAATGTGCAGCATACATTGTTGATCATCTTTCTCATACTTATCTGTCTATGGGCTGCACTCTTACAAAAAGAGTCAAAAAATCAAGCCTGATAACATTCCCTAAACTGCCAAAATTCTAGAAATGTGTTTGGTTGGCAGATTGCACTTGCTAATCTAGGGGTAAGATCTTCACTCATGTAAAGGGGCATTATTTTTACTATCATGAGACTAAATGTATAAGAATGTAGATGTACTAGAATTTAAAGAGTATATAGCAATGATGGCTATATAATTTTTGGCAAGTACTAAAATATACACAAAACAGTTACAATTGCATAACCTCTGATTGATTTAAAAATGAGTGAGACCAAGAACAAGTGCTTAAAATACATTTAAAAAAAAAAAAAAGATTTCTTCAGGGGATCTCCATTTATAATCATAAGCACGAAATAGTCCCGCACACATTAGGTTTCCGAAGCACTTCTTCAAAAACTATATTTCTTTTAAAACCGGATATATCGGCCAATTCCATTCATTTACATTAAACTGGAATGTCATTAAAATAACTGACATTGCTAAAGAAAAAACTATTTTTTAAGGAAATGAAGAGATAAAAGCCTTGGGACAAAGTAGCCTTATACCCTGCAGTTATGGTAAATTGAAAAGCTACACTGCGCTTTTAACGGCTGCATGTTAAACAGGTTTTCATTATGCTCTGTAGCTAGATGTTTTGTTATGATTTTTTTTATTATTCGTGTCCAGCATAGAGTGCAACAACTTCAAAAGATACCCACATGCCCACTCAATGTGCCCACCCAGAGGTGTGACTATGATAATTGGCAAAGTCTCTCTAGTGGTCACCTCAAACCAGTTCTGGGGTAGCCTTCCCTCCCCCTGAGTTTGGAGACAAGGTGGCTATGAAGACAAAGGGGAGGCATGCTTAGGTGTGAGCTACATCTGCTGGTGACAGTGTAGGCTTCCTTTAAAGCTTAGCAAGGGGCAGGGCACAGCCCTCCAGGCCATCCTGCTCGGGTAGAAAAACCATCCCCCCCCACACCCAAGCCCTCTACTCACTGTTTGTTAATAGCTCTCCTGTTGTGAGATTTGTATTGCTTACAGTCCGGTGTTACTGAACACTGGCAGAAAGGCACATTTAGGGCCATATGTAGGTGGGCTAATACCGGTCGGTAACGGACGAAAATCGGTAAATTTTCCTTTACCGACAGGTATTTAGCCCTTTGAGATGTAGGAGGCTGGATTGAAGGATTCGGTAATTTACCGATTCGGTATTTTAAGAAATAGGTAAAATACCGAATCGGTAAATTACCGAATCCTTAAACCAAAAATGCACTCATTTGAGTGCTCCCTACATAGGATTTAAGGATTCGTTATTTACCACCAACTACAAGTTGATGGTAAATACCGAATACCTTTTCAAAAGCAATTTTGTGCTTTTTTAAAAGTGCCATGTGGCAGACATACTTGCCCTTAGGGCATGTATGTGCGCCACATGTGTACACATGCACGATTCAGGGGTGCAACAGGGTGTCAATGTGACACCCTGCCACCCTTAAATATGCTCCCCCTATTACCGATTCTGTATTTACCGAATCGGTAATAGTGAATGGCTTCCCATTCATTCCTATGGGCCTCCAGGCCCATAGGAATGAATGGGAAGCCATTCACTATTACCGATTCGGTAAATACAGAATCGGTAATAATGAGTATTACTGAATAGGTAAAATTTACCGTTTTTTTTTTTTAATTTTTTTTTTACACCTACATTCTATTTACCGATTCTTAAATACTGAATCGGTAAAATTCGGTATTTAGGAATCGGTAAATAGAAATTACCTACATATGGCCCTTAGCTTTGGAAGGAAAATGACAACTTTCTAACAGTGTCATTTTCAAACTATTGATATAAAATCCGACTTGACTATTAAGTTTTATTTTAAATTACTATTACATTGAGTCTTGGGATCATATTTCTAGCTACTTCCAAACTGAGGTTATGCATGAAGTTGAAAGGATTTCTTGAGCGCTCTATCACCATGCGGTTTCTTGGCGCTATAGATCAGAGTCAAACCAGAGGGGGGGAAAGTAAGAGAGTTAAGAAGGATAAGCTAGAGAGAACAGGTGAGTTTTGAGTTTAGCCCGGAATTCAGAATAAGAGGGGATAGAATGGATAGCAAGGGGAAGTGAGTTCCAGAAAGTAGGGGCAAGGATGGTGAATCTGGAGCCACCAGTTTTTTTTTTTTCTTACGGAAGCGAGGAGTTTTAAGAAGGAACTAAGTAGAAGAACGGAGGTCTCTAGTGGGAACATAGGAGTTGATTTTGGCACTGATGAAAGCGGGGGCAGTGCCAGCAAGGGACATGAAGGTCAAACATCCAATTTTAAAAAGTGAGCGTTCCTTGATGGGGAGCCAGTGAAGGGTTTTCAACAAGGGGGTGATGTGACTGGTTTTAGGGAGCCCATGAATAAGACGGGCCGCTTGATTCTGGACGAGTTGTAGACGCGGCCTTCATAGGCAGGAATGCCCGCATATAGGGCATTGCCGTAGTCCAGGCGAGAAGAAATGAGTGCAAAGATAATAAGTTTAAGAGCCTCCATAGAGAAGTAACGTGATGTTTTTCGGATGGTTCTGAGGGCCAAAAGCATGAGGATACTACGGAGCTGATCTGGGGATGCATGGAAAGGTCTTGACTGACTTTAATACCCAGCGTTTTCACAGAGGTTGAGGGGGTAGGGGGGGAACCAAAGATGGAGGGCCAGAAAACGGGGTACCAAGGATTGGAAGGGCCGCCAAGGAGGATCAACTCGGTCTTATCAGGGTTCAGTTTCAACTGGTTGAGATTCATCCAGTTGAAGATGAATGTAAGGGTAGAACAGACCTTGGCGATAGTCAGAGGGAGGGGAGAGGTTGAAAATAAGCTGCAGGTCATCAGCGTAGTGAAACGCAGTGATCTCCATGTCCTGAAGAGCGGCCATAAGGGGGTGGATGTAAAGGTTGAACAGGAGGGGAGAAAGTGAGGAACCCTGGGGAACCCCACAAGAGACGGAATGGGTGGAAGCGAGAAAGCCGTCGAGACGGACGGCTTGGGTACGACCGGTGAGAAAAGAGGTAATCCAGGCAAGGGCTGCTGGACCTCGAAGGCCAGCGCCCTCAACACGGTCGAGGAGGATGGAATGGTCGACCGTGTCGAAGGCTGCGGAAAGGTCAAGAAGAACAAGGGCCTGGGGGGAGTGGATATCGGCGCTACGCCTAAGCTCATCTACTACGGAGAGAACAACAGATTCAGTAGAGTGAGCCGGCCGAAAGCCGGCCTGGTGGGTGGCTAAGAGGTGGTGAGTCTCAACGTGGTTGGAGAGCGAAGAGGTGATATGGCTCTCGAGGATTTTGCTTAGGAGCGGTAGTAGGGAAATTGGTCTGAAATTAGAAGGAATAATAGGATCAGCGCCGGCTTTTTTTTGAATGGGGATTACAGTGGCGGCTTTGAATAAATCCGGTACCACGCCGCAAGTGATGGAAGTATTTAAAAGGGTGATAAAAGGGGTTGGGCAGCGAGAAAGAATATCTCTTAAGATGTGTGCCGGACAAAGGTCGGCCGGAGAGCCTGAGGTGACTTTTCCTAGAAGCATGCTGAAAGCCTCATCAGAAATCAATGGAAATTGGTCAATGAAGAAAGATGGCAAGGGCAGCGGGGACAAGTGAAAGAGGCGGGGGGTATGGGGATCCTGGGCTTTTGGAAATCCTTATTTGGTAGCAATTTCGAGCTGAATTCTACGCTACTAGTCTTGGGGTATGACAGCTCTCTGAGATGCAATAAGGAACAAGAATACTGCCTCTTTTTAGGCACAGCCACTTCTAGAATAATGCTAGCAGCTCGATGGAAGGACAGGGAGCCACCCACTTTTCGGATGTGGTTAGCCAGACTTTTGGGAATCTGGAAACAGGAGGCAGCCCTTAACGCATGCAGAGGGAGGAAAGCTAGAAGTCGAGGGATAAAAATATGGGCTTGCATTGCAGAGTGGAGTGGGAGGCTGGGGGGCTGAATAATGGGAAGATGTATAATAAGACCAAAACGGGTATTTTACATGAGTTTTTTACTTTGCTGCCTGCTTTTATGATATACACCTGAATGAATTTCTGATATGATAATTTTTAGTATTGTGATATAAGGGATGCTTATTTTTCTGGACCCTTCGAAATGTCATGTATCAAATGTATAAGACTGCATATATTCTTTTTGTTAATTTTCTTATTGCGAAATCATGCATTATATTTGTATTTTTGTGAAAATATCTACTCTGGGTGTGAATAAAAAGATATATTAAAAAAAAAAATGAAAGCGCTGGGTGGTAGAAGTTTTGTGGATCCTCGCAGCTTTTAGAATTTTCTCTCACTGAAAAGTGAGGAAAATGTGTGTTTTTAGCCCAAAATGTGAAGTTTACAGGGCATTATGTGTAAGAAGGCATAGTGGACAGACACAAGTCGCACTACCCTGTGGACAGACACAAGTCGCACTACCCTGAACTCCCCAGGGTGTCTAGTTTTCTAGAAATGTCTAGAAATGTTAGGGGTTAGTGGGTGTCCTTGGGTGGCCAAGCCCAGTCCAAGTACTGTAATTACCCATAATCACCAAAGGAGTTTGTTTTCTCTAAGAATTTTGCTGGCTCTACTTTGCGTTTTGGGGCTTTTTGTGGTGTTGGTGCTAAGCCAAACCACACAAGTGGGATACCTTTTTTATCGAGAAAAGTTTGGGGACATAGAATAAATAGCATAGAATTTGTTCTTTCAGTTTTTGGATTATAAATGTCAGCCCAAAAGAAAGAACACATTTTGTAAAATATCCTCTGAATTTCATTATGTATAAGCCTAATTTACATGTGTACACATAGCCTCTGTTCCTAAACTCATTATTACATGAATTGCCCTTTGGTCAGTATACAATGAAATATCATTATAAGCTGCAGCTGAGTTGCCTATGGGTATCTTGTGATTTTGAACAACCAACAAACACTTTGTCCCTGCAACCAGACAGGTCTGATGGATGTAATGATATATAAATTGACCATCGGAGCAAAAATTCAATTTAATTAAGCTATTTCATTGGGAAAACCATGAGCAATGACCACTTGCTGAATTGAACATTTTGATTACCTTTCAGAAAGAATAGCTTTCCAGGTTCCCCCATGCATTTCACACCTGCTTCCACCTCAAACTGAAAGTAGTTAGAAACCATAAAGAATGGGTAAAGTAGACTACCAACTTTGCTTGTTCCTGAACGCTAAGAATATGGTGATCTTAGCACAGCAACCTTTTTGTTGAAAATCGTATGCTTTCTTGCAGTGTGTTTTTCCCCAAAAAAACATTTTGGCTATTTTCTAAGAACCCTCCAAGGGAATCCACTAACCCTGGGTACCTTTAGAATCACACGCATGTGAGAAATAAGGACACACATTTGCTCTAGATAGTTTTGATTGGGGAAAAAGCCAGGACTGTGCGATGTGCCCTAACATCAAAATAAGGCATCAGGAGGTAAGGTGTTAACACCAGAATGTTATCTTTTATTGATTCACATGACCCTTTCTCCTCTGCAGTAAAGCAATCTAGAAGTAGCACATTTGTGCTTGGAAAATCTTATCATAGCTTTTGAAAATTGAGATTCAACATGTTCACCACAATTCGGCAGTCAGAGGGCACAAAGAATGAGGTGGTTAGGCTTCTTAGAGAATTGCATTAAAAATGCCTGCATTTCTTACTGTTAAATATACCAAGGGTTTCCACCCAACAATGGATACGAATGGAAACATTTGTGAATTTATGGAGAAGTATAGTTACAGGATAGTAACTTGTGTTTGTGATGCATTCACTGATCAAGCTTTCTTTTCCTTTGGCAACAGGCTTCTCATTTCTTCTGGGGCATGTGGGCATTGATTCAAGCAAAGTATTCCACCATTGACTTTGACTTCCTGGGGTAAGTTGTTTTAAATGTAATTTGAAGTTTTCAAAGTAAGATGGTGAAGGAAGTGATAATGTTGTATTCTTTGTCAGGGTTCTCCAACAATTCCTATAGTGAGAAGTACTTCTGATCAATAAAAAGCATTGCAAGCCACTGCATTATACATGGATTAGATAAAAGAACATTAAGGCCAAACAGCAAATGCTGTTTCTGGAGAACCGCAGTTCTCCAACATTGGGTTTTTCATAAGTTCAAATGCTTGAATTGTTCCCCATTGCCAGACCGGTAACCCCTGGTAAAACTTTTAATACAGCAGTGTAACCTTTACCCTCTAGAAAACGAACATTTCATAGACTATTTATGACCTATTCACATCATTAATAATGAACACAATTCCAGCCAATCGGAGTCCGCACCCCCAGCTATTCCCTTGCCAGAAGCTTCAGACTGTCAGATTTTCTACTGCATGTTACAGCAGAAGAAACTTTGTGAGGAAGCTCTCTCCAAAAGAAGAATTTCTTCTTTTTTTCAGAAAGAGCACATCTTTTATAACCCTGAGCTGGGCCAGAAGAAATCTCTTCAGGACAAGCAAGGTTTGTGGTAAAAAGGTCTACATGAATGATATACATCCAAAATGCCTGTACTGCATTCATCCCAGCCATAATCCTTAAAAATGGGACATCTGTGATCTTTGTCAGCAAAGACTGTAAAAGATAAGTAATAGGAGGTTAGGGTCTTCTTCAAAGGAAAAAAATTAAAACCCCTCCTTCAAATGAAGCTAAGAAGACTTCTAAGCTGGCCTTAAGACCCTCTAAGGGTCAGACTTCTGGTCAGCCACTAACTGCTTACTCCACACACGAGTGATATTCCAAAGAAAACATTCTTACTTGACTAAAAGAAGAGGAGTCCACTGAAAATGTAATGATGAAGAGGCGTAAGATTGTTGAGGTAGTCTCTTCATTTGCCCCACTATTGATAAAAAGACCAATGGACACATCCAAAAAGCTGGCGAATGTCAGAATCCTTTCATTCAGTAGATTAGCCTCTGAAGAAAAGGCAATTGCTGCTGTTGTCGTCAGCGGTACAGTCTGCGATAACTCCATAAGCAATGTTGAGGAAGCCATTGTCGATAGTGCAGTTGTCCACCAAAGTATGAACAACTACCCAGAAAAAGTTCCTAGAACACCAATCACGAAATTGTTTCTAGAAAGAAACTTCTTTCAATAACTACATAGGCACCAAAGTGCCCACCATCGACTAGGACACTGCAGTTGACTACAGTAACCCTGTTGCCTATACCTTAGGCGAGAGAAACTTTTACAGAACCTCTGCAGGAAGTGCCTCTTGCTACCAGGCAGCTAGAGACTTCAGGCTGAACCACATCACTAGTGCCTGCAAGAACACCTTTTCAGGCTAGGATTGTGTCCCTGCTACCATTGTTCTCCCCAAAGAATTTACTGCTGGATGCTTCTGTGGCCCAGGAAGGGAATGACCTGTAGAGTCCAATTTGAATGAGATGGAAGCTTACTTTAAGAGGATGATCGAGAAAGTAACTTCAGACTTCAATATACAGTATGTGGACTCAGAGCAGGAGTTCGAAGAATTTAATTCTCCACCTTGCAAGATGCACAAACTGCGTTTGCCTAGACTATTGAGTGAAGAATTCGAAATCCATCAGTGGGATCCGCCTTCCCCAAAAATGGTTAAAGTACCATTAAAAATGCTAAATAGCCTGCTGGGTATGATCAAGGACTCTTTCCACCTTCCAATCCAGGTTTGCTGTAGAAGGGGTATTCACACCTCAACCTCCAACATTAATACCAATTCTGGTGCCTCAAAAGCCAGTACATATACCTAAAAAACCAAACACTGGCAAAGACAACATCACCTAAGGGAAATGCCTCTCCCTTAAGGTGTAAATGGTGGCACTCATGGCGAGGTATCCAGTTCAGATGCTGATCATCAGGGAGCTACAGGGCCGCTATATGGAAGACAATTCGGTGACTCCAAGCTGAGATTCAGATTGGTATGTCTTCATAATTCCAGAAGATGCAAGCCCAGGACCAGTACCAAGAAATTCTCCGCCGGATGATATAGGAAGATTTCTTGTCCCAGTTGAGGAAGTGTCTCATAGTTTTAGACTATCAATTACTTCTGTGGAAAATAAATGCTTTCCCATAAGGAACAGGGTCAAGACTGATTTGCATATGGCTGGGTCTGAACTGGAGTGGCTAAGTGAGCTAAAGAACAATGATGGATTCAACCCAGATTTGGGATTGGGGGTGAGCGTCTGAAAAGTTGCAGCGCTCCTTCCATCATCTCCTTGTGTTTGCTTTGTTCGCCCTAAGTTGGCACGGTATACCAAAACATGGGTCCCTTGCTCACTTTGCCACTGGATTCAAGCTAGGCTGGGTGATAAGAAGTGTTACCCTGAAACCGGTCCCAGGATGATTGTTTCTGGTCCAGGGAAGACTTGGTTTGGCAGTTCGGACTTGACTGTTCCCGTAAGGAACAGAGCCAAGACTGATTTGCATATGGCTGGGTCTGAACTGGGGTGGCGAAATGAGCTATAGAACGATACTGGATTCAACCCAGATCTCTGACCGGGGGTAAGTGTCTGAAATATTTCAGCGCTCTGTCCATCAACTCCTTGTGTTTGCTTAGTACACAATAATACCCTGAATTGTCAATCTATCCCCAGGTTCTCTGGGGCCGAGTCCTCCTCCGGGTCTCCCTGATCATTAAAGGAGTCCAACATTGCCCTCCAGTCAGCCAGATCTCCTGCAGCCCTGTCATCTTTATGAGCAAGCCACATATGTTGTTTTGCTGCCTCCCCCCTCCTACTCCCCATTCCAGCACATCTTTGACCCAATAGGCCCTGCTTGGGTCTCTAGACCCCATCCAGCCAGTAGGCAGTCTTCGTTTCACCAGGAGAAAGGCCAACTGCAGGAGTCTATGAAATCTTGCACCCCTTGGGTCTCGCCGCCATACCTAATAACCTTGCCCTGGGTGTCTCGGGTAGTGTAATCCCGTAGCATCTTCAATGCGGAGGAATAACCTCTTCCCAAAAGTTGTATATTCTCGTACATTGCCATGCTAAATGTAGAAACGTGGAGTCATCTACCCCACAACGAGCACACTGAGCCGACCTAGTGGGGTCAATCCTATGTAGCCGAGACAGCGTTGTGTAAGTGCAGTGTAGGAATTGAAAATTCAAAAGTTTAAATGTATGGTTGCAGTATACCTTTTTCACCAGGCAGCATATGTGTTCCCAGTCTGAATCCTCAATGATTTCCCCTGCATGTAATTCCTATGCTGTCTTTGCTTTATATGGGCTGTTGGTCATGTCCTTCTGTAAGGATTTGTAGAATAACTTATTGAGGGGACGTCCCTCTCCCCAATTTGGCAGTCCCCCCAGTGTTTAGGAAGGCGAAGGGGCAGCCGGGTACATGCGCCATATCTCCTTTACAGTATTTTCCTATTTTGCATACTGTAGAAAATGACGCTGCCCCACTGTGAAGGTATCGTGCACCTCTGGAAATGTGACAACCTCACCAGGATAAAAATATCCTTCTACTAGAGATCTGCTGTTCCTCCACCTTGTCATAGACCGAACGCGAGCCATAGAGTGAAGGGTTCAAGACTCTATAGAGGCAAGTCCCTATCAAAAGGGGCCCTTCTCAATGTCTTAATTTCCACCTTCTCCCTTATTTGTGCAGTATGTATCTGAAAGAAACACGTTAGTTAGATTCCTCACCTTAGAATATCCCCAGGCGTCAGACTGGATCGGGAAAGATTTTTGTAGCAATACCCCTTGCGTGTCGCTAGGCGTAGTCTGCGGCTCCGCGTCCGTTGATGGCGTTGTGCGCCGGAATGACGTCGTCGGAGTACTTAGACGTCGCCCTCGCGCGCTGACGTCAGTTCTTCTTCTTTTTTCCGCTCCAGTAAGCGCCGATCCGGGAAGAGCTTACCCCTAGTCATTTTTTGACTAACTTTTTGACTCTTTTTGGCCTATCGACTCGACTCTGGTGCCGGTAGGATGCCTGGTTTTAAGGCCTGTGACGCCTGTCATCGCCTGATGTCGGTGACGGATCACCATCGCCGGTGCCTTTACTGCCTGGGGGCCGACCACGATGCGGAGTCATGCCCCGACTGTCAGGCCTTGACATCGAAAGCTAGGTGGGAGCGGTCCCGTAAGCTTCTCGAGCTTCGGCACTCGGCTCCGCGCCGCTCTCGGTCCCAGTCCACGAAGAGGTCCCAGGAACGATCACGAAGCCACAGCCATCGTCCTCGCTCGTCGGGGTCTTCGGGTAAGTCGAAGCACTCCAAGAAGTCCAAGAGACGACATCGCTCTTCGGACTCCCCTCACCAGTCGTGCGACTCGGCCGAGGGTCAGGGTGGTCTCCGTCGGAGCCGCGTCCGTCCCCATACCTGCCGGTCCCTGGGACTGACGCGTCTCCGGCGGAGGTCAGTGCCTTCCTCTCGGCCATGAGGGGCCTGGCTCCGCCGTCGACGCCTGCCGGCGCGCCTTCGGGCCCCGCGGGCTCCACTGGGCGGCGCCGTCGATGGCTCCGGCCCCGACACCGCAGGTCCCCGAGGGATCCAGGCCTGGATCTCGGTCGGCGCCGGTCGACCTCACGGCGCCTCCTCCGCCGACACCGCTTCCACCTCCGACGCCGTCCCCAGGCGACGTCGTGCCCCAGTTTAGCCCCGGTCCGGGCCCGACGCCAGCACGGCGCCGATGCCGGCGCCGACTGGTGAACCCTTCATCTACTGCCCGGCTCCGATCGTTCCTCCTGTTTATCGGGAATCGGATGACGAGGGCGACTGGGAGGGGTATGATGACCCTATGGCCGCTCAGGCCCAACTTTCTCAGGACTGGGCAGAGGAATTGGGGGATGCCAGCGGTCTGGATACCTCCCTGGACGCTGGTTTCATCTCTCCTCCGACTGTGGCCTCGGAGGAGGGTGCAGCCTTCTCAGTGGTGCTGCGCAAGGTGGCCGAAGCCCTAGGGCTGGAGTTGCCTGCTGTGGCCGAGAGGACTAACGTCCTCACTGAGGTCCTTAAACCGACAGCAAGCTCCACTGAGCCTCTGCTGCAGTTTAATGAGGCCCTCATTGACGTTCTGCAGGGCACTTGGTCCAAGCCCTCCACAGTCCCTCCTGTGGACCGGAACCTTGCCCGGCGCCACCACCCTGCTCCGGGCGACCCCCAGTTTCCTCTCCCAACACCCCACCCCCAAGAGTCTGGTTATCCAGGCCTCAACCTCCCAATCCTCCTTCCCGTCCGCTCCTCCGGATCGGGAATCCAAGAGGTTGGAGCAGTTTGGCAAGAAACTGTTCTCGTCCCTGAGTTTGGGGCTGCGGTCTTTAAATACCGCTTGCCTGTTGGACCGTTATTCCCACTCTCTGTGGGATGCGGTGGAGGACGTGCTGCCCTTGTGTCCGGTGGAGGCCCGGACACG
Source organism: Triturus cristatus (assembly GCF_964204655.1). Taxonomy (NCBI): domain Eukaryota; kingdom Metazoa; phylum Chordata; class Amphibia; order Caudata; family Salamandridae; genus Triturus; species Triturus cristatus. Next base: position 504,815,285 of record NC_140585.1, read on the forward strand.
ACTCGCTCAAGCTCTTGCTGACGGTCGAGATGTAGCGCGGCATGCCATACGGTGTGGACTTGACACCACGGACTCGCTGGGTCGGGCGATTTCCACCACGGTGGCGCTCCGGCGTCACGCCTGGCTGAGGTCTATATCATTTTCGGGGGATGTCCAGCGTTCCCTCATGGACATGCCCTTTGACGGCACTCGCCTTTTTGGTGAGAAGGCGGACAGTGCGCTGGCTCGGTTCAAGGGCTCCCGGGCCACGGCCAAGTCCTTGGGTCTTTAGGCCTGCGGCCGCAAACTTCCGCCTTTCGTCCCTTTCGTGGCCAAGGAAGGGGCGCCTCCTCACGTCCGCCCAGCCACCAGCCGCAGAACCAACCTGCACGCGGACGTGGATTCCGCCGAGGCGGTACTGGAGGTCAACGTGCCGGTCAGTCCACATCCACCCCGGCAGCATCCGCCTCAAAGCCCTCCTAGTCCGAGCTTTCAGGCCCATTCAACACCAGTGGGCGGCAGAGTTCGCCATCACCTGCTCCACTGGCACTCCATCATGTCGGACAGGTGGGTGCTGCAAATCGTCCGAAGGGGCTACTCCCTCCCCTTCGAGACGACCCCTCTAGCCATGCCACCGCTGAACCACCGTATGTCGGGGGATCATTTGCATCTTCTACGAGAGGAAGTTTCGGCCTGTTGACCAAAGAGGCCGTCGAGCGTGTTCCTGGTCCAGAAGTAGGTCGTTGTTGTTATTCCCACTACTTTCTGTTTCCCAAGAAGGGCAAAGGGGGCCTACGCCCGATCTTGGATCTCAGGAGCGTCAACGCTTTCCTCCGGAAGGACCGATTCTAGATGCTCACTTTAGCTCAGGTTCTGGCTGCCCTTGAGACTGGATGGTAGCGTTGGACTTGCAGGACGCTTATTTTCACTTCCCCGTCCTGCCGGCCCACCGGCGTTACCTGCGGTTCACGGTGGGTCAGGAGCACTTTCAGTTCACCGTGCTCCCCTTCGGCCTCACCAGTGCCCCTCGGGTGTTCACGAAAGTGATGGCGGTGGTCGCAGCTCATCTGCGCAGATCGTGGGTTCCAGTCTTCCCCTATCTCGACGACTGGCTGTTGAAGGCGGGCTCGCCACAGCAAGTCGTCTCCCACCTCCAGACTACGGCCGACCTTCTGCACTCGCTGGGGTTCTCCAGCAATGTGCCGAAGTTGCACCTGAGTCCCTCCCAGAAGCTTCTTTTCATCAGAGCGGTTCTCGATTCGGCGCAGTTCCGGGTCTATCCGCCGGAACAGCGGGTCCGGGACATTCAGGCCCTGCTTTCCATCTTCCGGCCTTTGTCCTGGGTTTCGGTCAGGTTGGTGCTGCGGCTTCTGGGGCTGATGGCCTCCTGCATCCTGTTGGTACATCACGCCAGGTGGCGGATGCGGGCTCTGCAGTGGGACCTGAAGTTTCAGTGGGCCCAGCATCGCGGCAACCTGTCCGACCATGTCCTGATCTCGGAGGGCACTGCGAACCAGCTGCAGTGGTGGCTCACAAATCGCGATTGGGTCAGCGGCAGATCCCTCTCCCTACCCCAACCGGAGCATGTCGTAGTGACTGATGCGTCCCTCCTGGGATGGGGGGCCATATGGGAGAGGCGGAGATCAGAGGACTCTGGTCTCCGGCGGAGACTCTGCTCCATATCAACCTATTGGAGCTGAGGGCGATCCGACTTGCACTGAAGCCTTCCTTCCCTCTGTCCAGTGAAGTGTCGTGCAGGTGTTCACGGACAACACCACCGCCATGTGGTATTGCAACAAACAGGGCGGGGTGGGGTCGTGGACCCTTTGTGAGGAGGCTCTGCGCCTCTGGACATGGCTGGAACATCAGGGCATCACCCTGGTGGTTCAACATTTGGCGGGCTCTCTGAACGCCAGAGCAGACAAACTCAGCCGCCGGTGCATGATGCATCACGAATGGCGTCTGAACTCTGACGTGGCGCAAGGTCTATTTCTGCAGTGGGGAGAGCCTTGGTTAGATCTATTCGCCACCGAAGAGAACGTGCAATGTCAGCAGTTGTGCGCGTTGGAATTTCCAAGGCGGCACTCACTCGGAGACGCTTTTCGTCGCAAGTGGAGTTGCGGTCTGTTGTACGCCTTTCCGCCTATACCACTTCTGCCCAGAGTGCTGAAGAAGATCCGGCGTGACCGGGCCCAAGTCATCTTGGTGGCTCCGGATTGGGCACGAAGGTACTGGTATCCCGAGCTACTCAGTATGTCCATCGATCCCCCGATACGACTGCCTCTTCAGGAGGACCTTCTGTCGCAGCAGCAGGGGACGGTCCTCCACCCGAACCTGTCCAGCCTCCACCTCCATGCGTGGAGATTGAGCGGCGGCAGTTGATGCCATTTGATTTGCCTCCTAAAGTCTGTGATGTCATTCTGGCAGCCAGGCGTCCCTCCACAAAGACGGTATACGCCTGCCGGTGGAACAAATTTGTGGCATGGTGCACAGCAAAGGCTGTGGATCCCCTTTCTGCCCCTCTTTCTGAGGTTCTCCTCTTTCTTCTTTCTTTGGCCCAGCAGGGCTCTGCTCTGGGCACCTTGAAGGGTTATCTTGCTGAAATATCTGCTTTCTTAAGGCTTCCTGATCAGCCTTCTCTTTTCAAGTCCCCTGTTGTCTCCCGTTTTCTCAAGGGCATTACTCATATGTTCCCTCCTGTTCCATTCGTAATGCCTCAGTGGGACTTGAACCTTGTTCTTACTTTTCTGATGTGCGCTCCCTTTGAGCCCCTTCACAACTGTCCACTTCGTCTACTGACTCTGAAAACTGCCTTCCTGGTGGCTATCACCTCCGCTAGGCGGGTGAGTGAGCTCCAGGCTCTGTCAGCTAAGCCTCCCTTCCTTTCGGTTCATCCGGATAAGGTTGTCCTCCCGGACCCGTCCTTCTTTCCTTCCTAAAGTCGTGACTCCCTTTCACATCGGGCAATCTGTCACGCTGCCCACCTTCTTTCCGCATCCTTCAAATGATGAAGAGAGGCTCCACCGTCTGGACCCAAAACGTGCGCTGTCATTTTATTTGGCCCGCACAAACCAGTTCCGGGTGGACAACCAACTTTTTGTTGGATATGTAGGTGCGAAGAAGGGTAAAGCTGTGCACAAGCGGACCATCTCGCGATGGGTCGTGTTGTGTATTAAATTCTGCTATTCTTTGGCGAAAAAGGTCCCTCCTGTTGGGCTGCGAGCCCATTCCACCCGGGCCACAGCGGCGACTGCCCTGGGACGGGGAGTCCCCTTGCAGGACATCTGTCAGGCGGCAACGTGGGCTTCACTGCACATGTTCGCCAAGCACTTTTGCCTGGACAGCCAAGTCCGGAGAGATGGCCACTTTGGCCGTTCTGTTCGCCAGGACTTTCTGGTGTGATCTTGGTTCGCAGGCCCACCTCCGGGGTTGGTATTGCTGGGGTATCTATTTTAAGGTGAGGAATATAACTAACGTGTTTCTTTCAGATGAACAAGTTACTTACCTTCGGTAACGATGTCTCTGTAAGAAACATTCGTTAGTTAGATTCCTCACCGACCCACGCAGCCTCCCCGTTCTGCGAACCGACATCTAGGGTTAAGGTTCTCCCTTTCAGGGCCCTAGATTTTTTGGCACTGGTGATTTTTTGGCACCAGTGTCGGTCTCTTGCATGGCTCAGCGTCCCTGGCGCGGAAAGCTATGTACAAGAACCGACGTCAGCGCGCGAGGGTGGCGTCTAAGTACTCCGACGTCAATCCGGCGCACGACGCCAATGACGGACGCGTAGCCGCAGACGACGCCTAGCGACGCGCAAGGGGTATTGCTACAAAAATCTTTCCGGATCCAGTCTGACGCCTGGGGATATTCTAAGGTGAGGAATCTAACTAACTAATGTTTCTTACAGAGACATTGTTACCGAAGGTAAGTAACTTGTTCTTTAGCAAATAAGGTATTGAGGTATCTGGGTGACCTCTCACAGGGAGTGTATTGTCTCCTATATTGCCCTTTAGGGAACTCTTCTACGTTTTATCTGTATCAGTCAGCCATCAAACAGTATGCTGAAGATGTGCATCATAATAATAAAGTCGTATATCCGGTAAGGCCACACCACCCTCATCCATGTCTCTCTTCAGTGTGGAGAGCTCCACCGTACTACCCCACCCCCCCAGCCCCTCCACATTCCAATAGGTTGAGTAGACTATTCAGCCGCTGGAAGAACTGCTCTGGGGATGGGGAAACGGCGCGTTCTGAAACAGATACAGGCAGCGTGGGAGAAAGACCATTTTTGCAATAGTCGGCCTTCCCATAATTGACAGGGGCAAAGTATTTCAGAAGTCTAAGAACCTGGGCAGACCCCTTACTAACCTATCCAATTAGCATGATGATGGTCAATAGCTGCATTCTTGACCATGACTCTCTGGTACCGGAAATGCCATTTGATGCCCAAGTCAGTTAACTGTTCCCGCGGCGACAAGGTCCATCTCCCCAATGGAAAAAGTAGGGATTTCCTAATGTTAGCACGCAGTCCAGACACATTGCCAAACTCCTTTTAGTAGTGCATCAATAAAAGCACCGCCTCTGCTGGCGAGTGGAGGTATATCAGGGCGTCGTCGGCATATAAGGAGACAACATGGGTTGACTCCCCCACCCATATGCTCCAGGGTTCTAGTTCCCATCGCACATGAATAGCCATTGGCTCAATCGCTAGGGGGCTTTAAACTAAATTTGTTAAAATAAAGTTAATTTTATTCTTAGCTCTACTGGGTTCCACATAAAATGTACTAGTGTCAATCCACAGTTATTGTCTCTTCAATTGTCTTTCTAGATGAAACATACTAGAGGGCCCAATAGACCAAAAAGTATTTGAAAGCGAGTAATCAAAATTTTTATTTTTATCTTCAAAACCATGGAGAATGCAGCGATAAAAAGATATGCATGTGCGTACTTAGACTCTTTGTTACGGTACATTTTCTTTTTAGCAACAATGATGGAATATCGGCGGTTTCTACTTTATTTAATTCCAGTTACCACTCTTTTCCCGGTTAAACTTCACCATCTTTGAGTTAACATTGGTCATAAGTAGTTATGTAAAACAGTACTAGAAATGGGTAACAGGCGCTGTTTTTTTCTTGCAGTGCCAAATATACAAAATCATTTTGTGTGGTAAACCCTACGATCTGCAAAATCACATAGTTTTCCGACTTGCAAAATGGGGCCTTCCTTCCTTCGCTCCTTCCTCCAGACTGGAATTGCGGTGGCAAAAAGGAGGCGGTAACTTATTCATAAAGTGAAACGTTTCCCCTGTGGACACCTAGCCCCTTATGAATAATGTTGCTAACTTGTAGGCAGTGGTCTTGATGGCCACTGTGTGAAATTTGTTCCCCAAAACCGAAAACAGAGGGGGCGAGGGTGGTGTTTCAGTTTGAAAATGCAAATAGCGGGATGGTGCAGGCCACCATTCCTGTGTTTGTAGTCCGTCAAAGGGGCCAGATGGCGACCTGCCAAACTAGTTTTCCTATGTAAGATCGTTCTTATCCCTAGCCCCATTCCACCCGGCACAACTGGAAATTTCGAGATGCAACTTATTAGTACAGAGGTTGCATTGCAACATTAAGGACTGGCTAGAAAACTATGGAATGCAGTATTCAAACACTTATTTGTGACTTGTCCTTTAGTCTATCTGGCTCACAGTTAAATATTTCACCGTTTTATTCTGGGAGATAAAAGTATAAAAATAATACTTAGTTGTGCAAGCAAAGTTGATGTTTAATCGCTAATGTGTAACTTATGTTTCTTTTTATTTCCTATAGGTATGCAATAGTTCGCCTTAACCAATACTTCAAAATGAAGCAAGAGGTCACATTGTTAACTATTCCAGAGTAAAGGAAGCTTTCTGCGCTTGCCCTGGGTTGATGAGCAATCCACTTGACTCCTTTCTTGAAAGAGGATTGTACAGCTTAATTTTGATATGTTTTGGAATGTTTATTTGGTTGTTTTGCAACAAACCGACCCTCTTTGTCCTGAAAACATAATACATAATTAATTTGCCCTTTAATGTTCTACGTGGTTGTTGTCGTTTAGCAGTAGCACCTTCAGTTTTCTCTGTTTTGAAGTGCTCCTAAGGTGCCTTTTAATGGTGCTTTTGTACTTTTGGAGAGACCGCAGCAAGGTTAAATGAACTAAAGTTAGTCTTTCTAAAGTCTGAAATAGTGACTCGTTTTTTTTTTTTTTGTTTTTTTTTAGGATGAACTTTGGAGATGTACTTCTAAACATATAATTGAGCACTTTGTGTACTTTTTTGGGGAAATTTGACCCCCTTCCTTCGAAGCCTAAGTAGTAGAATTGTCCGGCCCAGACCACAAGGAAAGGTCTTTAAAAAACAATAAAATTGCCTTGAAGAAATTGCCATTCTAGTGTAGGGGAGTCTTTGACATTGTAATTTAACATATTTTAAATAATTTATTTATTATAGGTTTAACATAATTCAAGTCCTGTATCTTTCTTTGTTTCTAAATGTTCTTCCAAAGGAAGAATTTGTCTGGTCATTTGAATTTTAATATTCTTACTGTTGTGCACATTAAATTTAGATATTTCACTGTCTTTTACTTTACTGTACATGATAATTGTGCATTCAGGATGATGAATGATTATTTTCTCCTTAAGTTCCCAATATTGATACACACATTTTTCATGCGAATTTGAAAAGTAGATTAATTTATTAAAAACGGTGTGCAGCATATGCCTAATCCATTATGCAATTGCTGCAGTATTTGCTCAGTGTATATTTCCAACATAAATTTGACTGTGCAGAACTACATGTAAAAAATGTTAACTTCTTTATGACATATCCTATTATTTAGAATAGGCGTTAAACCTTGATTTCTTTTTATATTTCATACTAACTGGAAGGTTTAAACTACCTCAGCATAATGTTTGATGCGAGGCCTCTTATTAGTCTTGTCAAAGTTATTCAAATGCCGCACCTCTTAATTGGCCAATCCCCAAGTTACTAGTAATGCAATCACAAACTCAACCTAAAAATCACCAGCTAATGTTTTAATCGGCTGAAACGCTATTATAAATGTGTGTTGCCATTGTTGGAGGCACTTTGATTTGTGAAGACATTATGAGGATATAATCCTGTTCAGATTTTTATTGCGCAGAATACTGTTTTGTAAAGTTAAGTTTCCTTGATCAGATTTCATGAGGCTCACTAAATAATTTTCACATTTTAAATTATTTCTGTGATTATTGAAATGATCAAACTGACAACAGTTTTGCATTTGAAAATGTTTGAAGGTTACTTATTAGCACTGAGCTAGCTTTCCTGACCAGTTAAGAATGTTGTAAAGTAAACATATCAATGGGTACGTTTAACAAATGTTGCATTGTTAAAGTGCAACTTGCATAACTTTTCAAGCAACTGGCTTCTCTAAGGCTTCATTTGTATTTATTTAGACAATGTTTACAGTAGTTCATGGTGGTATTGTACACCGATTGGAGAATGTTTTTTTTTCACTATTTCATTGTTAACACTGTGAAGACAAGTGGCACAAAGTTTGCGTATTAAATATTGAGAAGCACATCTTGGAAAACATATTCTGTTTGCACTCATGCTCTGAGCAAGCCTAATCCCTTTTTTCGATTTGATGTTAGACCACTGCAGCCCGCTTTAAACACATTTGATGAAGAAAAATACAGTTGTAAATAGTATTTGCTGCCAGTGGTGCACAGAAAGTGTTTTGATGACAATGTTGAATCTTCACTGCACTCAATCAATTGTCCAAACGTTTTTCCATTTTGTTGAAAAACGACTTCTTTCTTAGTTGACGTGAAAAGTAAAAGTTAGAGTGCAAGCGTAGTTGGGGATGTTTTAGTTATGGCACAGCATTTCTTGCTTTTTACTATTTCAATGACTTACTAGGCAAACATACAATAATCTTTCTGTCTAATACACATCCCTATGACTACGGTTTGCAGTCTTTTTGGTAAGTTTACTCAAAATGGATGACACTATTTTCCTAATTTTTTGGTATTTCATTTTATAGCTTTGTTTTCCATAATTTTCAATGAATACACAGCCCCAGAAACGTCACTGTGTGATTCAGCCTTTATGTAGAAATTTTGACTTTATAAAAAATCCTAAATGACTTGAATGCTGCAATTCAAATTTGAAGTTAACAATGTAAATAGAAAATTCGTAGTGGCATTCATGCATGCAGAGAATACACCCATGAATAATAGACCATAGTGGCCTGTTTGCTTTTGTAAAGCAGAACTGAGTAAAGCCTTTTTTCTTCTTTAATGTGTAGCAATTTGTATATACAGCCTTGTAAATTACCATTTGTATATTCATGTGAATTGTAAATTGCCTATGGACTTCTGTATTGCATTGTGTTCTATTCCTCAGTAGAAATGTTTCTATAAAGAAGAAATTAGACTTAGCATCTATTTTCCTGAACAGCAAATACCCATAGTGCAATATTCCAAAGAATGTAATGGTTTTGTATCAGTAGATATACTGTTATCCATAATATATTTTTTAATGCTTTTTTCATGAGAGCAATGTACATGGGCCATTCTCTGGAGTCAATGAGTTATTGATCTAGAGTGTGTTGTGCGACATACACATACACAGAATTGCAGAATGTAGCATGCGGTTTATTGTAATTGAGAATGGGGGGAGTCCATGACTCTCAAGAAGTGACACCTCAAGGGGGTCATTGTGCCCCTCCCCTTCCTAAACAATTATAATAGCTTATTATGGTCTGCACATGTGCATAGATGTTTTATGCCAAGACACTTTCATGTGTGTTTCTTTTTAACAAAAGGTATTTAAGCAAAACCAGAATGTGAGGGGTTACATTTGTGAAGTAAGGAAAGCCTCATTGAAAAGACCTTGAGAGAATTATTTTCACGTGTAAAGTAATTGTAACATGCAATCTGTGAGGCAGTATATAATGATTTTTATTATGTGAATGTTATGCTACTGTGGTAAATATGGAATTTGACCTTCGCACTGTTCTAATTAACTTATGAATGTGTTTATTAGTACAGTTGCTCTAAATAACATGAGTCATTGATCCACATGCATTTTCACTGCATATGCCAAGAGGTTAATTTTTTGTCTTTGCTACTTTAGTTTTGTCTATCAAATGCTGAAAGACAGTAAACTGATTAATGCATCCAGAATTTTTCACCATTTTAGAAATTTTATTATGCACCAAAATAAAGTGAAATGACTCCGTGAGGCATTAGGAAAATAAAATGGCAAACCCGTCTCTGCGTTCTCTCTTGGTTGACATTGTGTTTATCCTTTCTTTAAGAGAATAATTTTGTTTTCTGTAAGGAGTGCACTTGAATTAAAACTAAGCTGTGCTTTGAGTTAAATAAAAATAAATAAAATACATAATTATACATGTCTGTACATACTGTTAAATCTCCAGTGTAAAACGTGAACAGTGGGAATCTGGTAAAAAAAAGTAACACACTGATTTGAATGAATGAATGAATGAATATATGATTTATAGAGCGCTAACTTCGCCCAAGGGCGTCAAGGGAGTTCCACAATTTGGCTGCAGCAATTGAAAAGGATCTCCCGCCCCATCTCATCCTTTTAAACCTGGGCAGAGTAAGGAGATGTTTGCTTGCTGACCTGAGATTCCTAGTGGGAGGATAATGATGAAATAAGGCTTTAATGCCATCAGGACCCAGGCCATAGTAAGCATTATGAGTAAGGCAAAAGGTTTTGAACATAATCCTGCGGTCCATCGGGAGCCAGTGCAGAGAAAGAAGAGAAGCTGAGACTGAATAAGGTTTAGGCAAGTCAGTCACCAGCCTTGCAGCAGCATTCTGCACCAGCTGCAGGAGCCGCAGCGGTCCCTTATTTATGCCCAAATAAAGGACATTGCAGTAATCCAGTCTGGACAATATTAAGGCAATGACAACTTGTTTGCGTGACGCAGGTGAAAGAAACTGCTAGATCTTCCTTATTAGCCCGAAACACGTAGCCACCATCCTGCTAATCTGCAGATTCAAGGACAGGGAGTTGTCCACCAATACTCCCATTTTTTTTCCCATGGGAGACTGGGCTAGGGCAAGTGCCCAGATAGTCGGGCCACCTCTCCCCGGACCAGATGTCAACCTTGTCCCCAAAAATAAGAACCTCCGTCTTCTCTCCGTTCAATTTCAGATAGTTTTGCACCATCCAAGACGAGACTGCTTGCATGCCATTTTTAAAATTGCCGGCGGCGTCGCTGATGTTATGAGTGAAGGACACCATGATCTGCGTGTCGTCCGCATATGACAACACCTCCAGACCAAAAGATTTTACCACCTTTGCCAGCGGGGCAACATAGATATTCAACATCGTAGGGCTCAGGGAAGAACCCTGAGGCACACCGCATTGAAGGGGAGTTGGATCTGAATAGAAATTGCCCAATTTCATTGTTTGGGTCCGCTCACTAAGGAAAGAAGCGAGTAACCCTAAAGCCGAGCCCCCAACACCTATCTCCCCGAGACGTTCCACAAGTCTCAGTGGAGATAGGGTATTGAAAGCATTCGGTGAGATCAAGTAGAATTAATAAGGTGGTGTGGTGTGTAACCAAGTGGGCTGGGGAAACTGGTATTGACATACCCTTAACCTTGATTTTTTTTTTGTGATAAGGTGCTGGATAGTGTGTCGATTAAAAACATGATGGAAATGTTTTTTGAAATACCCAGCTAGATCTTTGCTATATAATGAATACTTGTCTTTCTCCTAAAATCTCTTATTTTCTCCTACCACTGCAGATCAGTTTCCTTAACACATCATTAGTATTTTAAGATAATGTGTGTTAATAGTAATTGGTCCTTATTTCATACAGAAGCCTAAAGAAAGTTCTGCTTGGTTTAGTTTATTGATGGTCTTTGTTTTGCTCCGTATTTATTGGACATGGAGCTATTCGTTTATCACCATTGAATACAAAATATTGGTCCTCTCAAATGTAACCAAAAGTATTCTAGTGTCCTCTTGATGAGCTTGATTTTCACTATCTGCTTACATCGGGTCTTCTTCCATCCCCAAAGCATTATTGTCATCTATTGTGTTTTTATTCCCTGGATTTTTAAATGCATTGGCACTATTTTGTTGTGAATGCACACTGAAGAACTCATTATTGCTTCAATTGGCTGACATTTGTTCACATAACTTCTAGTTCCAACTATTATCCAATCTTCTATTGATGGTGCCGTCATTTTGAAACACTAGGTCTTCTGATTTAATTAGTGAAGAAATGAGGCAGTGAGTGCCCTTCGGCCATATTCGTGTACAGGTGCACATAGCCAATAAAGCTAAAAGAGCTTCATATCTCACCCACTGCGAGGAGAGCCCCTGACATATTGGCCTTTGGTGTTCACTGCGTGCAACGCAAAATTGATGCAGTGCAGCCATTCAAGTGGTTATTAATGATTCGCTCAAGCAGTCAGAAGCTTCTGGTGCCAAATAGTGTAATTCTACATCAAGCACTCCACGATCACCCACTACAGTTGTAAAACATATCCCTCTAACTGTAACTTTGAACGTATCCCATTCAAGGGCCGGGTTGGAGTCTGTGTTGAAATTGAACTCAAAATAGTTGTATACTATCTCGAACAGTAGCAGGAAACACCTAATCTAGCAGCGAACGCTGAAGCTTTCATGTAGGGACAAGGGGATGTCTTTCCACACCAGAGTCTCACTACCAGAGGGTTGTGGTCAAGAGATTGTTTCGCCCCAGTAGTCAGTCCATGTAAACAGCGAATAGAAGGAAGATACTTTCAAGCCAGCATGACGCTGTCAGCTAATGTCTTTCAAGGATGATCGGTGCAACCATAAGGCTAAATGTTTAGCGTTGCGTCCAGTGTGCTCTTGAGGGAGAGGGGGAGTAAACTGTCCAGAGTTGTATATAGCATGCTATTGTAGTCCCTACTGAGCATCCATGGGACATTTACCCATTGTGCCAACACTGCTGACAAATGATCCCAGAAAGCGGCTTGGCCAAAGTTGGGGGCATAAATGCTACCCAGCACAAGCAGCCTACCATCAAGACCAATCTCCACCAAGGCCTATCTCCCCTCCTGATCTGTAACAGCTGAACACTGTAGAAATGGAACACTAGCCCTTACCCACATCTGCGTGCCCCAGGAGTAAGCTTGCTGGTAGAAACTTTAAAACAGCATGCTGCAGGGCTGGCTTTTGGCATTTGCGCGAGCTGGCTCCAATCTTCAGAGGGTTTCATGGCGCTGTATGCATTAAGGATATGCAAACAGCAGCACCCCTCTCGCTTGGCTCTGGTGTTTCATGTTAAAATGGCTGTAATCCTTTAGTTAACATGTCATAGACTGTTTTTACCATCCCACCATTCCCCTTCCTGGCCCTCCCTTCTCCTTCGCTGACAGACACCAACACCATCTCACCAGCATTGACTGGAGCAAAGCGGTGGGTAATTTAGGTGAGTTGGGAAGTGTGCGGAGATGGTTGTATTCAAAGGCCAGTCCCTGATCAGCCAAGGACTGTCTGGTGAACAAAGAAGGGGCTGCCTTATTTTAGTTACCAACAGCAAGGGTGCCAAATTTCTTTCTGCACAGGGTCGTATCCGAGCAAAGCCTGTAGCAGGAAACAAAAGAAATATCTGCACTCTCTGGGAGAAAACCTTCAGTGTGTTGGACGTTTTCTTTTTTTTGTTTTGTTTTTGGGTACCCAACTTTTGGTGAATTTGTTTTTGATAAACCTAAGCTTCCCTGAGTGGGTTCATTTAACATGCTGCCTGCAGAGAAAAGCTTCAGTACCTTCAGCAGAGTCCTTGAAGCTCAGCTGAATGCACAGAGATCTTGCCTTTCTGGCAGAAATCTGTGTGGTGCCATCTACCATACTTAATGGGTGTAGTAATCAAACGGCACTGCTGTAGAAGTTCATGTCGCGTTTAATTGTAGAGAATGGTACACAGCTGGGAAACATCAAGGCAGCATCACTTTCAATATCCAACTGCCCCGACCAACAGTTTTCATGACAAAGAATCTTCATCCCCAGAAACCCAGCAACACCTGAACATTCCACACTATGTCATCAATCTAAGAACATAACACTTTAAAGCAAGTAGGCACATAAACAGAGAAAGGATACCACATATCCTCCTTGCTTCTAAAACAAAACAAATGAACAACAAAAATAACAATCAAAATTGAGAATAAAAATAAGCAAGTCAGATCTAAAGACTATACTTGGACTTGCAAACAGATAATACAAGGTTTTTTTTAAACCCTATACCTTTTGGGAGTATTAATCGTTCTCCCACTCTGCCTTCGTAAAAGCTCAGAAGAACCATCAATTTTAGGACCACAGATAGTCGATAAAGAGCAAGAGGAAACATCTCTAGCTTTAACAATTCTGCACACATTCCACCACTTCCCCCTTCAACTTGGACAGTATTCCTACCCACCTTAATAACAGGGACAGGGGGACCGAACAAACTACCTCCCTTAACATAAAATGGAGATTTTATGCGTACCATATCCCCAACGCCAACTTGTACTACTTTGACACTTTTCTTTTTATCAAAGAAAGACTTTTGATTTTGTTGAGCACAGAAAACATTGTCTTTTACTGACACCATAAGAGACGTTATGTCAGGTACCTCTCTGATCCACTTGTTCATCCAATCAGGTTTAAAATTAGTATTTGCTTTTCTTCCTCTAAGAAGTTCAAAAGGAGGAACTTTAGTTGTGGAATGAGGAGTCGTTCTATAAAACCATAACATGGTTTGAAGCGAATTAGCAACGTCAGAATTACTGGACTTGGCCCATTTAATGCAATCACCCACCACTCTGTTCATCCGTTCTACAAGACCATTGGATTGTGGGTGATAAAGTGAAGATTTAATATGTTTGATGCAACACGATTGTAGAAACTTACCAAAATTTAGACTGGTAAACTGCGTACCATTATCTGTCACGATCTCCCCTGGAAACCCTTCACGCATGAATACTTCCTTAAGAAAAGCAATGATACTACAGGTGGAGACTTCTCTGACCATTTTAACCTCTGGCCATTTCGAAACATAATCAATGAGGACAAGAACAAAACGGCACCCACCAGGTAATACATCCAGCGGGCCCATGACATCTAAACCCACCTTGGACCATGGTCCGGAAGGACATTCAACGGGAATCAGTGGTGGCGTGACTACTTTTAAACCTTTATCAGCTGATCGACAAATAACACACATCTCAATTAACTCGCTGATATCTCTATCCATAGAGGGCCACCAGTAACATTCCCTAATACGCCTCCCAGTAAGCGTGGACCCTAAATGTCCTTCATGGGCATTTGAGATAATACCTGCTCTGAGTTTTTGTGGGGGAATGAGTTTGTCCCCACGAAGCAGAATCCCACCTTCCAAAGAAATTTCCGATTCTACTTTCCAGAAAGGTTGTAAATTTTGAGGAAGAGCACGTTCTCTGGGCCACCCTGATCTAACACATTCAATGACCTGTTGCAGGACGACATCGTCAGAAAGAGCTTCCACCCAGTTATCTTCTGTACCAATGCCCTGCCCACATAGATCAATCGACGCAATAAAGCAGTCATCTGAATCCTCTTCTTCACAGACATAGTTTTTACCACCATCATCACAAGGAAAACGAGACAAAAAGTCTGCCCTGACATTCCTCCCTCCTGAGATATGAACAACATCGAATTGATATTGCATGAGCCGTGACACAATCCTAACAATTCTTGGAGAACAGCTTTTACTGTAACCATTACTAAGAATATTAATCAAAGGTCTATGATCGGTTCTCAATAGGAAACGTGTACCCCAGACATAAGGACGAAATTTTTCTATTGCCCATACACAAGACAAAAGTTCCTTCTTAATAACAGAGTAATGGCGTTCACTATCTCTCGGTACTCTAGAAGCAAATGCAACCGTGTGCTCAGTCATGTGATCATTTTGGGTAAGTACAGCCCCTAACCCTATTTGACTTGCGTCAACAGTAAGACAAGAAGGCAAATGTTGATTGTACGGCTTAAGAGCAGAACTATTTTTTTAAACATTCCTTGACTGAGCATAAAGCAGAAACACAATCCTTGCTCCAGTCAAAAACAACACCTCTTCTGAGAAGAGAAGTCATAGGACGCACAATTGTAGCATGGTTTGGGATAAATTTAGAGTAATACTCTAAAAGTCCAAGTAAAGACTTCACTCCTGTTTTGTCAACCGAATCGGGAGCATAAAAAAATCACATCCAACAGACCCTGTCTAGGTCTGATTCCCTCACCAGAAATAAGATGACCAAGGTACTCCATTTCATTGCACATAAACTTACACTTTTCTGATTTGCCCACTACCCCACGAGATCTGAATACATCAAAAACTTTTTTTAGAATGGCTTCATGCGTGTTAATATCCTTTGAATGTATTAACATGTCGTCTTGAAAAACTAGAACACCGTCAATGTCTCCCAGCATATTTTGCATGACACGCTGGAAGACGGATGCAGCGGAGGAGAGACCGAAAGGCATACGTTTGTATTGGAAAGTACCTAAAGGCGAGACAAATGCTGTGAGAGAGCGTGATTCTGTATCTAACTCTCCTTAGAATTAACATACATCTGGAGAGCCATTTATCGATACAGTTCCTAACGGTAAACAATTACGATAAACATACTTTAGATCGTAATCTGCATCTGTACACATTTCACGGCATAACTTAACTGCCACTGCCACTACTTAACGCAATTGGCAGGGCTCAACACTGTCCGTGAACATACTGCCTCATCTGCACAGAGTCGAGTATAGTAAGATTACAAACACTTACCAAAACTACATTTCCCGACATGACATGCACGGCACGTTAATACGCCATTACGTCATCAGCCCGCGCTAGATCTGGACGTTGATCACGCGCATGGCGGCAATGACGCTCTGTGAGTCCTCAAATAGGATTCACTATTACCAGTACACACCTCCCCTTCTCGCTCAGAAGCCGCGAGAGGTACCGACGGAGAGGTAAGGAATACACGAGTATACCGCTTCTTGAACTACTCTCATTTTTACAATCTTGTAGTTAAAATCGGCGATATCTGTTCTGTGAGTTGCGCTAAACACTGGTTAGTCATTTTGACTAGAAGGATTCGATCTGTAAGGTATAACGAACCGATATCTCTTACCAACAGGTTACTTAGTCACCATAACACACGCCTTTTCAAGTAACAGCTTTACCCTAGTGCGTGCGATACCTTTTATTTTTAAACTAAGAAGACGCACTTCCAACTTCTAGCACATTGATTACCAGTACAAAATGTAGCTCTAGTAATCTGCTTATGCCCTTATGGCACATTTTTCCTACGATATGAGACACGAGTTTAGAAATGAACAGAGACATGCTTTCTCGATGACTAGACTCCCGTGTGATTCATCCGCCTTGTTTTAAATTTTGCGCTATATATTAAGTGTTTAAACATTTCAACAACTATGGTCACGTCCTATAATGTTTCACACTTATATTATTCCCCAGAGCGATGCCTCCTAACCTGAGCAGTTGCCAGGCGGGGTGAGGCATATACCCAGAACGATTCGGGTGAGTTACAACTAAATAACTCTCTTCCATTTGAAATGATGGCTGCACAGTTGTTTTTGTACACTTAATGGTACCTTCGCAAAAATGATTGACTCAATATCTTTGCGGTTTTTGACCAATTTGTAACATTCTACCACTCTGTCTGTTTAAATTGATTACTGCTGTTATTTTCACAGGTATTCCCCTGTACCGAGAACAAGGTCCAGGTTGTATGTTTTCTGAGTTTTTGTATTAAACACATCACAAATTTGCAGTAGCTTTCTGGTCCTGACGAAAGCTAGGATATAGTCTATCCAAGAGCTGAAACATGTAGACCAGTCTTTTCCAACACAGTTATTCTTTCAAACTGTCATAGCACTGTCTTATTTTATCTTGGTATCAAGGTAGCACCTCATTAAAAGCATATTTGTACCTGGGTAACCAATTTTAACTATCACTTACTTTCATCACGAGCACTGCATACATCACTCCTGATCATTTATACTGTGGTTCCCTCGATCTAAACAATATACCAACAGATACATTTGGGACACACATTGAACCAATATCTACGTCCATCTGGTAGAGTATGGTTCTCTGGTGAAGTTCCCAGGTTCCCAAATGATGAAGCGAGCCACTTGTTGTGGGTGATGGGAATCTTTCTCATGCATACACACACCTATTTGCATATTTGGCACCTTGTTGGCAGCAGTTAGATTTGGATTAGTATTTACTGAGTGGTTACGTTACGGTCATTTAACTTCCTTTGACTCACAGTTTTTCTTTTTGTGTACTCAATTTCATTGCACATAAACTTACACTTTTCTGATTTGCCCACTACCCCACGAGATCTGAATACATCAAAAACTTTTTTTAGAATGGCTTCATGCGTGTTAATATCCTTTGAATGTATTAACATGTCGTCTTGAAAAACTAGAACACCATCAATGTCTCCCAGCATATTTTGCATGACACGCTGGAAGACGGATGCAGCGGAGGAGAGACCGAAAGGCATACGTTTGTATTGGAAAGTACCTAAAGGCGAGACAAATGCTGCGAGAGAGCGTGATTCTGTATCTAACTCCATTTGATGGTACGCACTAGCTAGGTCCAGCTTTGAAAAAAAACTTGAACCTCTGACACTTGAAAACAGATCATCAATTTTGGGTATCGGATGAGAGTCAACCCAAATCTCTCTGTTGAGGGACCTCAAGTCCACACATACGAGCAATTTTCCACATTTTTTGCGTGCGACGACCAAAGGTGAAAGCCAGAGTGATGACTCCGTAGGCTCAATAACACCTTGTTCGCAGAGAGATTTAAGTTCAGACTCAAGGTCATTCCTTACGCTAAAAGGAACACCCCATCAATTTGTGTCTTACAGGAACAGCACCATCCTTGACGATAATCTTGTGTCTGAAACCTTGAATGGTACCAAGATTACTTGAAAAAACGGTTGGATAACGTTCCTTCCATCCTCCTGAGTCCTGATCATCTGAGACTACAAGGACTTGCTCAGGTGCACCAGGTTTGAGAATCATTTTAAATAAACCTAGGTGATACCATCCCAAAATGTTAAGCCCTTTTATCGCGACATACATTTTTCCAAAAAATTTCCTACCCTTGAAAACTAGTTCATCTTCAAAAAAAACCTTGAAGAACTATCTTACGACCTTCATAAGATACAGGGGAACGATCAGGAGGTTGAAGACTCCTATCACCCCAAGTCTCGTAAAACAATTTCTGTGTCAACATAGTGATCCTAGCTCCAGAGTCAACCAGAAGATTTAACGGTTCCCCCCTTATAACAATCTCAACAATAGGATCAACGCAGTCTGAGGAATCTTGAATGGATGAGATGACCTCATGATTATCAGTAACAGCAGAGAACACCTGAATCAGATTCTTGATCTGATTCTGCAACACAAGCTACAGTTTGCTAGAATACTTATTTTTCAAACACACTTTCTCAAAATGCCCAGTTTTCTTGCAATAATTACAAACCGCATTAGCCCCAGGACACCTCCCCCCTTTTTGATGGGGAGAGTTTCCACAACGGTAGCACATGTTTCTGAAATTTTCCATATTAGATTTAAACGAAGAATTATTCTTAACAGAAGAAAAATTCTTCGAGGAGTTGAATTTCACAGGACCTTGTTGAGAAAGAGGACCTTTGTTTTTACAGCTCTCAGTAACCGCATTGACAGATTCAGCAGGTTTAACTTCAAGTTCTTTCAGTTCTACTTGTGAAGTCTCAATACTCAGCAATTTTGATTGATTCTTCAAGAGAAGGATTGGCTAAAGATAACAATTTTTGACGGATGTGTTTGTCTCTGCAATGGCAAACAAACTGGTCTCTGATCAGTGAACATTTCAAATTGACAGACTGAAGCTAACCTACGTAGGGCAGAGATGTAAGTATCGACATCCTCATTTTCAGATTGATGCCTCTTTAGAAACTTGTGACGGAGAACCATCAAACTAGGCTGTTTGTCAAACCTGGTTTTAAGTTTGGATATAGCATCATCGTAAACATCAATATCATCGTCTGGGGAATGATTGATTTCCGGAAGATGCTTAAAAATCGACCTTCCCTCGAAGCCTAAATAATGCAAAAGAAGGTATTTCTTGCGCTCACTGCTGAATCTGGAAGCTCCTATAGCACCAAGATAAGTTTGGAAGGCGTCAAACCAGATTTCCCATCGAACTGGAACACCAGTGCTGTGTGTATCGGCGAGCAAAAATATAGGGCTGAGTGTACCAGCGTTGTCCACAGATGTACAGTACAGTGAGATTGTTCTTAATTTCAGGCACAAATGCACCAGTGCTGTGTGTATCCGAAAATAACATGCACAAACACGCAGATAGGGCTGAGCGTGTCCGCGTCATCAAAGGATGTACAGTACCGTGTGGTTGTTCTTAATTCCAGGCACAGACACACCAGAGCTGTGTGTATCAGCGTGAAACTAATGTGAAACACGCAAATGATGCAAAGCGTGTCAGCGTAATAACGTGAAAGCAGATCAGCCAGAGCCCAAAATGTTCGATTCTTGCACTCACCGTTTACGATCGCCAACCTTTGGACAAAAACGGAGAAAATGAATTTATTCTCTTTTAAAGTACGATTCGTTTAGAAGCGCTTGGACCGTAACCTTGAAATCCCGGTGAAGCCGAAGCATAAAATGGCTTCTTGTTGCGTAGGCAGATCGACGTCGTGACGTGTGTTGCGTCTTCAGTGCGCGCTTTGATTTTATGCAACGAGAGAAGATCTACGGGGGAGCGTGCTCACGCTTGCTTGCATCATTATTTTCAGTGAGACTTCGTCGGAGAAGGATCCTAGGTGAGACAAAATTACACCAATCATAAGTAATGAGTTGTTTGAAATTTTTGAAGGGCACGAACAGAAATACTAGAGCTTGATTTAACTGCGGCACGGCATGGGCAAATTTTGTTGGAAAATTGAAAATAGAATTATGCATTAAGATGCGCTGTGGACGTAGAAGAAAAACGAGTGTTCAATTGTTCGAGAAAGTATGCGCCCTGATGTTGTTTGTTGTGTGACGGATGTCGAAAATAACAGTCTTAACCGTCCTTTCCGATTAATCAAGTTGCACGCACGGTTCTTGAATTCGCTGTGTAGCAGGATCGTCGCCAAATTTGTAGTAATCAAACGGCACTGCTGTAGAAGTTCATGTCGCGTTTAATTGTTGTGAATGCTACACAGCTGTGAAACATCAAGGCAGCATCACCTTCAATATCCAACCGCCCCGACCAACAGTTTTCATGACAAAGAATCTTCATCCACAGAAACCCAGCAACACCTGAACATTCCACACTATGTCATCAATCTAAGAACATAACACTTTAAAGCAAGTAGGCACATAAACAGAGAAAGGATACCACAATGGGGTACTAAGGCATTGTTCTGAATTACAGTACAGCAAAACCTTGTTTAGCATTCACTATATAAAACTAAGTAGAAGAATGACTACATTAATGTATGAGCATTTATAAAGTATAAGAAAAAGCTGGGAAGATATCCTGGTATTATCGGAGAAAAAAGGAATGGAAAATCAGACCAGAAATTGGGAGTTTCTAGGTAAAATACATGAAGAATTAATGCCTGAAAAGTATCCCACCTTTGTTCAGATCTGAACAAAGGTGGGATACTTTTCAGGCATTAATTGTCAAGAAAGACCATTATCTGCCCCTGAGTTTGCATCATTTGATCGTAGGCATCAGCAGGAAGTTAGCAGATTAAGAACATGAAGATTGAGAAAGTGTGTACCTCATATAACTAGAGTGAATTAAAGTCCTGCTGTAAGAAACTGGGTTACTAGTTGAGTGGGGTGAACCCCTACTCAAGCAGCAACCACAATCCTTGCCAGGGTAAAGTCACAAGCAAATCCCAAATTAACCTGTGCTCAACCTTCTGGTAGCTTGGCACAGAGCAGCCTGGTGTAACTTAGAGGCCATGTGTAGGAGGCTGGTGTAGTATATGGTGCACATTTATTTAAGTGAAGCACCTTGCACTAACCCAGACAATCCTTATGGTGATTTTAATGGTCATATACAACCATAAAAAGCTCTCTTAAGTGGTAACTGTGGAGAGCAGCCTTCGGGCTTAGTCCAGAAGAAGTGTTAAGCAGCTTGTTTTACCAGAACTGATCATACAGTGTACAGAAATCCAAAGGTGAGGTTGTGATTTCAGTTGTCTTTTATTCAATCATATTAAACATGCCCCTTCGCCAACACGTGTTTCATCTAGTGCTGTTCCAATCACAGCAGACTTTGTTAGGGCTTTATATTCGATCTGATTTGACTTTAATACATATATTCAGATTGAAGATTTCCACATTAGATTCACGTGTATTCTCATAATCCTTTCTTTCTGTCGCAAAAAAAATAGTGTGGTGGTGATTTGTGAGGTTCTGTCAGTAACGTTCTCTTGTATCGGGTCTGCAGAGTATGCGCGACTGGCATGGTCACACCGGTCGCGCGTACTCTGCAGACCCAATACAACAAAAGAACGTTACTGACAGAACCTCACAAATCATCTGACCGGCATCGGTCCAGATCACTTTTCTTTGCTGCTTCCTTGAAGTCCACTCTATCAACTTGACAAACTGTCTGTAGTACATGGTGAGTCCTAAAAAGGCTCTCACCTCTGTCTGGGTCTTGGGTGGCTCCCAAGCCGGAATGATGTTGATCTTAGGCTGAAGGGGTGCCACATGGCCGCTTTCTACCTGGTGCCCTAAGTACACCACAGATCCCTACCCTAATTTGCACTTACTGGCATTTACAGTGATGCTTGCCTTCTGCAGAACCTTCCACACTTCACAGAGGTGTTGCAAGTGTTCCTCCCAGCTGAAGCTGAACAGAGCATTGTCATCCAGGTAGGCAGCGCTGAATTCCTTCAGCCCTGACAGTACCTGGTTGACCAGTCTCTGGAATGTTGCGGGGGTGTTCTTCAAACCAAAGGGCATGACACGGAACTGGTAGTGCCACTGGCATTGAAAACGTGATCTCATTCTTGCTCCATCAGTCAAAACAATCTGCCAGCAACCAGACGTTAGATCAAACATACTAAGGTACCGGGCATCTCCCAGCTGATCAATGAGCTCATCAGCTCTGGGGATGGGGTGCGCGTCAGTCCTGATGACGGTATTGAGACCACGGTAATCCATGCAAAACCAGACTTCAGCAGTGGCACCGGGTGCTGCAGCTTTCGGAACCAAGACTACTGGGCTAGCCCCGGGGCTGCTGGATGGCTCTATCCACCTCAACGCCAACATCTTGGAAACCTCTTCCTCGATGCTGGTCCTAACTTTGGCACTCACTCTGTACATTTTATGTTTCTGAGGTAAACTGTCCCTTGTGTCCACATCATGGACATCCCAATTGGTGATTCCTGGAGTAAGGGAGGCGAACTGTCCCTGGCACCTGGCGACAGTCCCTCTGCTGCTCTGGGGTCAGGGCGGGAGAGAGGTTTACTCCATCCACTGACCCATCATGTTCCTTGGCTGTCAGGAGTTCAGGAAGAGGATCACTCTCCCCTTCCATTCCATCATCTGTAGACAGGAGCATTATCACTTCAGACCCTTTGCGTGTAGGACTTTCAAAGGGTTCCTTGGAGATTGCAAGTTAATCAAGTAGGTCGCATTACTAATGCGCTCCACCACCTCAAATGGATCAGTCCAATTTTCTTGGAACACAAGGCTCCACTTTTGCTATCCCCCACACCTTTTGGCCAGGGTAAAACTCAACCAGAGTGGTATTCTGATCGTACTATCATTTAATCTCATGGCTGAATTCAAGGTTCGCCCAAGCTTTTTTCCTGAAGCGCAGTCTGGTTCCCGAAGGCCAGCATGTAGCTGAACAAATCTTGGGGGGGGTCTTACATGGAGTTTTCTAACAGCCCTCCTTTACCAGAGTCAGAGGTCCTCTGACATGGTGCCCATACAGCAATTCAAATTGACTGAACCCTTAGGATTTCTGCTGTACCGCCCTGTAGGCAAACAGACATGGTAGGAAGACGTCCCACTTACGTCACATGGGTTCTGCAAAATCCTTTATCATGCCCTTCAGGGTTCAGTTAAATCTCTCAACCAACCCGTTTCCTTGGGGATGGTACGGAGCAGTAAATTTGTACATTACACCGCACTCCTCCCATAATAACTTCATATAACTAGATATGAAGTGGGTATCCTGGCCAGAGACCACATCTCTGGGGAGCCCCTTACAGGAAAAGGACTACTGGACTAGCCAAGGGCTATCTTAAGGCTCAATGTCCCCCAACTCCAGCATCTTTTAGACCTCCGTCCTGATGGAGTCTACATGGTCAAGCTATCTGTAATTTGTATTCTTCACAGGCAGTCTGTCACCTGTGTTCACGTCATTGGTACACCAGGTGGGACCCACTGACACTCCCTGCTTCTTCAGCAGTAGCCCGCTGTCAGAGCTGTACAAGAGAGGGGCAGGATTTTGCCTCCAAATTCAAGCCTGCCCTAGAAGTTCCTCCTGCCCCATTACCTGTGTCTGGTCAGGCCCAGGTTCCTCTGGGGCAGTTCGATCATCTCCTTCATGAGATTGACTCTCACTGGGTGTTTGGGAGGAGGATAATTCCTTACCCTTCCTGCTCCTTCTCTTAGGAGCCAGCTGGGACATTTCCCCAGGATCCAGTGCTCCCTCAGTGCCTAGCTGTTTTGCCTGATCCCTGGTGACAGCAAATGCACTGGCAGAGATTCCCATCATCTCCGCATGTGTCCTAAACTTCACTTCAGACCAGGCTGAAGTTTCTAAATCATTGCCCAACAGACAATCTATAGGTAGGTCTAGAGAAACCACAACTCTTTTAGGGCCAGTTACCCCTCCCCACCTGAGATTCACAACTGCCAAGGGGTAATCAGTCCTGACATTGTTGCCCAAACTGTCAGAAAACTGTTTAAAGTTGTGACTAAACTCTCAGCAGCTAGTACTTTCTTGTCCCCTCCCTTGCTTTCCCAACTTCATTGCGGTCAGCTAGTTCTGTTTCTTTTATAATAAGGTCAAGTTTATCCATGGCCAACTTGCTGTGGATGCCTCCCAACAAGGGGATCTAATGTTTCCTGTCAACCTAATGGTGGGGCTTCCGGAGTTTTTCCATCAGGTTCTTGCATCTGGGGATTCCACACATTTTAGTTCATGGCTTCCTTTGGATTTGCCTTCCCTGCAGCTGTTGTTGAGATCTATTAAGTCTGGTTCACCTCTTGATCCCCTCCCTGTAAACTTAGTCTCTTCGACGCTGACCTCACTGTGATCCTTAACTTTCTCAATACTTCTTTAAGTACAGGTTTGGTACCTCAGAGGAAGAAACATGCACTCGTCCTTCCTCTATTAAAAAAAGAAGGTCTTGATTCTCTCTGTTGGTCAACTTTTCGTCCTATTTCCCCTTTGCTCCAAAATTTTGGAACAGTACATTAAAACTCAACTTTCCTCTTTTATCACAACTCGTAATTTGCTGCACCCTTCACAGTCTGGTTTAAGACCTTCCCATAGTACTGAGTCTGCCCTTCTCGGGGTCACTGAGCATCTCAGACAGCAACTTGACTCCAGTGGTACTTCCACCCTCATTCTGCTTGATCTAAGTGCAGCTTTTGACACTGTGTCACTTTCCATTCTGATAGACGGTCTTGAAGTCTCCGGCATTGTGGGTCTGGCTCTTAAGTGGTTGATCTCCTTTTTGAAAGACCGCACCTTCTAGGTCTTTTTCAATGAAGTAAGAGCTAACACTCTAGCTTTAACCTCTGGAGTGTCTCAGGGTTCAATTTTGAGCCCTTTGCTTTTTAACATATATGTTCGCCCTTTCACTGACATTGCTGAGAAGTCGGGACTGACTATCTTTTATTATGCTGACGATACTCGGATTATCTTTTCACTTTGCACCGCCCAGCACCATGTTCCCTCCCTGCTTCAGTTTGGCTTGAGTAATGTAATGTCTCCTTGTGGATGACCAGCTATGCCCTGTAGCTAAACAGTACTAAAACAGGTGCTTGTTCTGGGTAATAACCCTGAGCTTTGAGGAATCGAACATTGGCTTGACAATCTGGGCCCTTTGCCTGCCTCTGTCTCTAAAGTCAAAAACCTGCGTTTCATTATTGATAAAAATCTTTCCCTTAAACCTCAGGTGTCCAGGGTTACGACATCCTGCTTTGCTGTTCTTAAAAAAATCCTCTGGTTAATTCCACCGGCAGCTCGGAGAACAGTTTTGCATGCTCTGGTGATATCCAGGCTGGACTATGGCAATGTGCTGTATCTGGGTGCAGATAAAGCCTCAGTCCACGGTTGCAGGTTATTCAGAATGCAGCTGCGCATCTTTATTTCCATCTGCCTAAATGCGCCTCTGCATCTCCTCTGCTCCACCAACTTAATTGGCTTGATGTCAATAAGCGCACTGAGTTTAAGGCCCTATGTTACATGTTTTCGGTCAAATGTGGCCTTGCTCCCTCCTATATTCAAAGATTAGTAACACTTTATGTGCTGGTTCGACAGTTGAGATCCTCCAGTCTCTCACTATTTTCAGTTACCAGGTTTCGTCCAAATGAGGGGCAACTCTTTTTCTTACCTGGGCCCCAAGCTCCAGAATGCTCTCCCAATTGATCTTGGGAATTGTCACTCACTGTTAGCTTTACGCAAGCGCTTAAAGACCCTGCTTTTCAGGCACCTGACCTTACTTCTATTCCTGCCTGTTGCCTAACTCCTGCATGGCCCTGCCTCCACTTGTCCAGCACCGGGAGACCCTGTTGGGTAGCTATGCTCTTTGTTAGACCTGTCAGCCTTTGGCAGTTCCCTCCGCATTTATTCTTTTTATTCTTTTTCCCTTTCCCTTCTCATTTTTTTTTTCACCTGTCCACTAATTACTTTTGGTGTTGATGTAGAGGCTCTGGGCGCCTCATCCTTAATAATTGAGGGAGAGGTGCAAGGTGCTTCACTGAGGAGACAGGAAGAGGAGGGGAGTCTCACAAAATGGTGGTTCCAACTGTCACCTCAGCACCTGGGCCATAGACTGCCATGAGAGGTTCCGGAACTTTCCGGGCCACTCTGGCCAGTCAGGCCCCAGGTGATAAATAGAGGTGGGGGCAGGGCGGCCATTTTAGAGGTGGTTGAGCTGTGAGGGTATCAGGAGTAAGGCACCTGTGTGGGGAGGTGGTTGCGCTAGATAGGGAAGGGACAGGTCTAAGGGTCTGCACAGCTTCCCAAATCTGTTGACACCACCCTCAACCTTCTGACCGGTCCCTGAACGCAGTCAGTGACTCTGTAGAACACCGTTACCCTGGGGACTCACAGGTAGCCAGTATCCCTGAAAGAGGACCAGGGGAAGTATCGCTGTCTGGGACTACCTCCCCCTCATCCCTTCTTGCCCGGAGATGTGGAATTAGACTGGCCGTGGCGTTTACCCAACATCCCTGACTGAAGAGGAGATGTCCGCGCCCCGTAGAGAGGAGGGCTTTACCATCCCAGTCAGCTGCACCGGAGAGTTCCTGGCACCCTTAAGTTCAGCCCCCCCCCCCCCCCCCCTTTTTCACTCCTTCTACGAGTCCCTACCTGGAACGAACACCCACCGCCACCCGGTGATCGGAGGGTGGCCTGTTGTCCCCTGGAGTTGACTCGCCGTTGTCCAGAGTTCTGTGAAGGTGAGGGGCGGGGGAGCCAGCGACGCCGCTGACCGGGTGAGGAGAGACGCCGCAGGAAGAGGGGGGCGTGACAGGCCTGGAGGCCGCCGTCCTCGGGTCACGTGGAAAGGGGCCGAAGCGCCGCCCTCCATTGCCTGTAGTTGTGGAAGGCCGCGCCCCCGCATGCCGCACGGCTTCTGGAGGCGGGGGGCACGAATCTCCCTAGGCACTGTGTTAATCCGGGACAGCGCCCGGCTGACAGAGGCCGCTGAGGAGTGAGGCTCGGATCTGTGAAGAGTGTCAGAGCGAGGCTTACACTACCGGAGGGGATCCATCAGCAGGGTATTCCTCGTGGGAGGGGATCAGTGGGTGTGCCTAGATTTTCGCCCTCCTCTCCGTTGAAGAGATCTCCTCGCCGGCGCAGAGAGCCCCGTCATTCCCAAAGAAAGGGGTACGCAGCTCCAGCTCCTGCTGGACTTCTTGAGCGGAGGACACCGGGATTGCACAGTAAGCTGGGCCTTGGAGGAAGGGGGGAGAGAGACCAGGAGAGCACGCAGCTATGGACGGTTAATGTCCTGATTTTACCCGATTGGTCCCTGGGGAAGCCAGGTTCGAAAGTAATAAAACGGGTACATTGACACAAACACCTGTGAGACTGAAGTCGATGTATTAAGAATCTGAAGTAAAGTGTTTGAAATAGCAGTTTAATCTCTAGTGGCCGCAAGAGTTCAGGTGCAATGCCTAAATGTAATGCATTATTGTCTAGTGTTAAAGTAGTTTACATGTGCATGGCCTAGAGGTCACCAATTGAAGGCCAGTAATAGGGTAAATCTCCCGCTTAGCCTTAAATGTAGTAGTCTGAGTATTGACGACAGCAACAAGGACCAAGAGGTATAGCGGTTAGGGAAGCCAATTGTCAGAAGAGCATTGTGTAGTCTAAGTAACCAGCTGACGTCCGGAGAAATGTAAATGTTATGGGGAGCGCGTTGGTGAGGATTTAAAGTGGCGCTCTAGAGGTACGGGGCTGGGTTGTAACAACAGAGAAGGTGTAGGAAAATGCTATACTGAAGTAACAAAGGGAATTGTACTGTCGATCTAAATGTAATGTTTCCTTCTGAGATGTGAACATGTTTAACCACAGTTGAAAAGATAAGATAAAGACTTCTGGTAATCTTTAACATTAATTGATGTAGTGTCCTTTTTACGTGGTGGTGCGTCAAGGTGTGAACTGGGTGTGGTGCAAGCACGTGATGCGATGTTGGGTTAAAAGCCAGATGACCTAAGCCAAGCTACCTCTAGGACGTTCGGTCCAACACACTTTAAAAGTCAATAAATAAATAAATTGCTGGGTTGATCTCTTGGTGAAGTTGACCAAGTATATCTGAAAGAGACGCGTTAGTGATAGATTCCTTACCTTAGAATATCCCCAGGCGTCAGACTGGATCCGGAAAGTTTTCGTCAGCAGTACCCCTGTGTGTCGGTAGGCGTCGTCATACGGCTCCGCGTACGTCGCTTGCGTCGTAGCCACCGAGATGACGTCGTCGAAGCTACTTAGACACGCCCTGACGTCAGTTCTTTCTTTTTCCGCGCCAGCAGCGCAGATCCGAGAGAGAGCCGTACCCCTAGTTAAAAGTTTTAATTTGGTTTCTGACAATTTGTTTTGTCGAGTACTCGACTCCTGGTGCAGTAGGGATGCCCGGGTTTAAGTCCTGTAGGGCCTGCGTCAGAACATGTTGGTAGCGGACCCGCACGACGTGTGTCTCTTCTGCGTGGGGCACGCCCATGACCTCGAGGCATGCCCCGATTGTCGGCCCATGGCGCTGAAAGCTTTGCGGGAGCGTTCTCGAAAGTTGTTGGAGGTCCGGTAATCTGTTCCGCGCTGATAAAGGTCCCACTCCCATGGGAGGTCGAGGGACCGATCGCGGAGCCATCAGCATCGCTCGCCGGAATCGGGGACAGGTAGGTCACAGCGCCATAAAAAGTTGAAGAAGCGACATCGCTCTTCCTCTACCCCTCACTGGTCGCAGGACGCAGTGGAGGGGGCGGGCAGTCACTTCCCTGCGGCTCCATTGTTGCCTGCGGCCTATCCACCTTTTTCAGGCCCGCACGCGACTCCGGTCGAGGTACAGGCCTTCGTGTCGGCCTTGCGCCATTTGTTTGCCCCATCCGGTCCCTCCAGAGTGCCTTCGGCCCCGCGGACCCGTTGGGTGGATCTGCCCCGTGCTGCTGCCTTTGGCCTTGGCTACACCACACTGGTACCATACCCTGCGGCGCCACCGGCTCCGGCCTCAGCGCGGACGGCGAACCAGGATTGGTCTCTTACACTCCCCCCCCTCCCCCCCCCCCCGATTCTATTTCCTGGTGGGGAGTTTGTCCCATTTCCCCGGGCACCTCTTCCTTACCGGCCTCCTCAAAAACCGGTGGATGAAGGGGAGTACTGGGAGCTCACTGCGAGGATGAGCCTGAATGGGAAGGTGACAGGGTGGGTCCAGTGCATCTGGATTTCCCTCCACACCCTGGTACACTGTCCCCTTCTTCCATGGCTACGGAGGAGGTTGCGACTTTTTCAGTGGTGTTGCGTAGGGCGGCTGAGGCCCTTAACCTCGAGCTCCCTTCTGTACCTATCAGGACCAATCTCCTGACCGAGGTGCTGCAGCCACCGTCGCCCTCCGCAGAATCGCTGCTGCCCTTCAATGAGGCACTTACTGACATCCTGTTGAGCACCTGGAACAATCCTAACACAGGAGTTCCTGTAGATAAGGGTGTGGCACGCCGCCATTGCCCGGTGCCGGGTGACCCCCAGCTTTCTCACACAACACCCGACGCCTAAGAGTCTGGTTGTCCAGGCTTCTGCCTCGCTGAGCGCATTCCCTTCTGCTCCTCCGGACAAGGAATCTAGGAAACTGAAGCAGATTTTCACTTCTGCCAGTTCCGGGTTGCGAGCGGTGAATACTGCGTGCCTGTTGGGCCGCTATTCTCATTCTGTGTGGGGCACCGTGGCACAGGTGCTACCTCCATGCCCTGTGGAAGCAAGGGCAGTTCTCTCCCAGGCCATTACCGAAGGGAGGGATGCTGCTAAATTTACTATCCGTTGTGGGCTTGACACGGCCGATTCCCTCTGCAGGACACTTTCCACAACGGTGGCACTCCGCCATTACGCTTGCCACAGAACTACTGGCTTCTCCGGGGATGTCCAGAACACTTTGTTGGACATGCCCTTTGATGGCACACGCCTCTTTGGTGACAAGACGTATAGCACCCTGGAACACTTTAAGGACTCTCGGGCTACGGCCCAGTCCTTGGGTCTCGCCACCACGCGTACTCCTTCGGGGTCCACTTTTCACTCCTTTCAAGGTCAGGGTTGAGGCGCCCAAGCGCGTTCCTTTCAGACCCGCAAGCCTGCGCAGCCGCGGACGTGGGACCCACCGTGGTACGTCCCGAGGACAGCGGGTGGGTCAATCCACCACCGCCCCTAGTGCCGCCTTAAAACCTTCCTAGTCCGGTGTTTCAGGCCCACCAGATGCCAGTGGGTGGCAGGATTCACCATCACCTTCCCCACTGGTGCACCATCACCTCGGACAGGTGGATTCTGCAAATAGTCCGAAGGGGCTACTCCCTCCCCTTCGAGTCTATCCCTCCAGCCATGCCACCTCAGTACCACCGCATGTCGGGGATCACTTGTCACTTCTCCAGCAGGAAGTTGCGGCCCGCTTGGCCAAGGGGGCCATCGAGCGCGTTCCGACGCCAGAAGTAGGTTGTGGTTGTTATTCCCACTACTTCTTGGTTCAAAAGAAGGACAAGGGTCTGCGTCCTATCTTAGACCTCCAGAACGTCAATCGCTTCCTCTGGCAGGAGAAGTTCAAGATGCTCACTCTTGCTCAGGTCTTGTCTGCCCTAGATCCGCAAGACTGGCTGGTAGTGCTGGACTTGCAGGATGCTTATTTTCATATACCCATCCTGCCGGCCTACTGGCATTACCTACGGTTCACGGTAGGCCACGAGCACTTTCAGTTCACAGTGCTCCCTTTCGGCCTAACAAGCGCCCCTCGGGTGGTCACGAAAGTGATGGCAATGGTCTCAGCACATTTGCGCAGATTAGGGGTTTCAATCTTCCCCTATCTCGACGACTGGCTGTTGAAAGTGGGCTTGCCCCAGGCAGTCGTCTCCTACCTCCAGACTATGGCCCACCTCCTGCATTTGCTGGGGTTTTCCATCAACGTGCCGATGTCGCACCCGATTCCTTCTCAGAAGCTCCTCTTCATTGGAGAGTTTCTGGATACGGCGTAGTCTCAGGTTTGTCCTCTCGAACAGCGAGTCCGGTACATACAGGCTATGATTCCGATCTTTCGGCCCTGGTCCTGGGTTTTGATCCGGAAGACTGTGCGGCTGCTGGGCCTCATGGCCTCCTGCATCCTGCTGATCTATCATGCCAGATGGCACATGCGTGCTCTGGAGTGGGACCTGAAGTACCAGTGGATGCAGCATCGGGGAAACCGGTCCGACTACGTCCAGATCTTGGAAGGCACAGGACTTGCAGTGGTGGCTCACGGACCAGCGTTGGGTCAGCGGCAGATCCCTCTTCCTTCCCCAACCGGAGCACACAGTAGTGATGGACGCGTCCCTCCTGGGATGGGGCGGCCACATGGGAGAGGCGTAGATCAGAGGCCTCTGGTCTCCGGTGGAGTCCAAGGTCCATATCAACCTTTTTGGGCTCAGGGTGATCCTACTTGTACTGAAAGCATTCCTTCCCTCTGTCAAGGGGATAGTAGTGCAGGTGTTCAGACATCACCACCGCCATGTGGTACTGCAACAAACTGGGCGGGGTGGGGTTGTGGACCCTATGTCAGGAGGCTCTACGTCTCTGTACGTGGCTGGAACGTCAAGGCATTTCCTTGGTGGTTCAACACCTGGCAGGTACCCTGAACGCCAGGGCGGACGAACTCCGCTTCAGGTGCATGTTGGATCACGAATGGCGTCTTCACTCAGAGGTGGTGCAAGGTCTATTTCAGCAGTGGGGAGAACCTTGGTTAGATCTATTCGCCACCGAAGAGAATGCGCAATGTTGGCAGTCTTGCACGTTGGAGTTTCCAAGGCAGCACTTGCTCGGAGACGCTTTTTGTCGCGAGTGGAGTTGCGGTCTATTGTACGCCGTTCCGCCTTTATCACTTCTGCCCAGAGTGCTGAAGAAGATCAGACACGACCGGGCCCAAGTCATTCTTGTGGCACCGGACTGGGCTCGAAGAGTTTGGTATCCCGAGCTACTCCGTATGAGCGTGGATCCCCTGATCCGACTGCCTCTTAGGGAGGATCTCCTGTCTCAGCAACAGGGGACGGTCCTCCACCCTAACCTGTCCAGCCTCCACCTCCTTGCGTGGAGATTGAGCGGCGACAGATGATTCCATTTAACTTGCCTCCCGAAGTCTGTAATGTGATTCTGGCAGCCAGGCGTCCCTCCACTAAAATGGTATACGCCTGTCGGTGGAAACAATTTGTGGCATGGTGCACAGCAAAAGCTGTAGATCATCTTGCTGTCCCTCTTTCTGAGGTCCTATTGTTCCTTCTATCTTTGGCAGAACAGGGTTCTGCTCTGGGCAATATCAAGGGCTACCTTTCTGCTCTTTCAGCCTTTCTTAGGCTGCCTGATCAGCCCTCTCTTTTCAAGTCCCCAGTTGTCAATAGATTTCTCAATGGCCTTACTCACCTTTTCCCTCCTATTCCTTTTGTGATGCCTCAATGGGACTTGAACCTGGTTCTCACATACTTGATGTGTGCTCCCTTTGAGCCTCTTCATAACTTTCCTTTGCGGTTATTAACTTTGAAAACTGTCTTCCTGGGGGCTGTCACCCCTGTTCGGCGGGTGAGTGAGCTCCAAGCTCTTTCCTGTAAACCTCCTTTCCTGGCGATTCATCCAGACAAGGTTGTGCTTCGACCGCGTCCCTCCTGTCTACCAAAAGTAGTCTCTGCCTTTCATCTCGGGCAAACTGTCACTCTTCCCACGTTCTTTCCGCCTCCGCACCCTTCAAGGGAAGAGCGGCTCCACCGTCTGGACCCAAAACATGCACTTTTGTTCTATCTCAACCGCACACAACACTTCCCGGTGGATGGCCAGCTCTTTGTTGGCTACGTGGGCGCCAAGAAAGGCCGGGCTGTGCACAAGCGAACTATCTCCTGATGGGTTGTCCTGTGCATTAAAGCCTGTTACTCTCTGGCTAAAAAGGAACCTCCGGTTGGGCTGCGCACCCATTCTACTAGGGCGACAGCAGCAACTACAACATTGGGACGCGGTGTCCCCCTGCTAGACATCTGTCAGGCTGCCACTTGGGCTTTGTTGCATACTTTCACTAAGCACTATTGACTTGACAGTCTGGTCCGGAGAGATGGCTTCTTTGGCCGTTTGGTTCTCAGTGACTTTCTGGTGTAATCTCACTTTGCAGACCCACCACCGGGGTTGGTATTGCTTGGGTATGTATTCTAAGGTAAGGAATTTATCACTAACGTGTCTTTCAGATGCATAAGTTACTTGTGTAACAATATATCTAGTTAGTTAGTGATAGATTCCTTACCGCCAGCCCAACCTCCCCGTTCTGCGAACTGTACTCTAGGGTTCAGGTCATCCCTTTCAGGGCCCTAGTTCTATTGCACCAGTAGTCGGTCTCTGGCATGGCTCTGCTCTCCTGGCGCGGACAAGTTGTGTACAGAACTGACGTCAGCGCGCGTGGGCGCGTCTAAGTAGCTCCGACGACATCATCTCAGCGCTTACGCCAGCGACGTACGTGGAGCCGTACAACAATGCCTACCGACGCGCTGGGTTACTGCTGGTGAAAACTTTCCGGATACAGCCTGCCGCCTGAGGATATTCTAAGGTAAGGAATCTATCACTAACTAGTGTCTTCCTACAGATATATTGTTACACAAGTAAGTAACTTGTGCGATTTGTTCCGGGGACACAAGTTTCCCTGTCACCATTGTGACACTGGCCCCTGTAAGCCATAGCTTCTTGACCATTAATCAAAAGCTGTTGTCTGTACCTGCCCAAGTTAGTGGGACTTACAAGTAAAGTGGCAAGATCCTTCCACTGTCGCAGACAAGGGCAAGTTTGAGTGGGTGCTCTGAGTAGGCCCGAACCTACTTCAGAACCCAAGGTTAGCCCTACTAATCCCTTGGTGGCTGTACTACCACTACCACTTGTACTTGTACTGGTGCTGGGGGCGGTGCTAGTTACCTTAGGTGTGGTGGTAGTAGCTTCCTTGGTGCTGGCCTTAGGGTAATTAGCATCCTTTGGCCTATGGCTTTTCACCTTACACAGGTAGCATCAAGGTTTCTTTGTTGTAGTTTTGGGACTCGCCCCCAAGAGGCAGGATTTTGGGGACCTTGGGAAGACTCCTTTTTAGGTCTCGCGAGCCAAAGGCTCGAAGAGACATTTTATATCTGGGCTTTGAAAGTGCTGCCGTGGCCTAAAGCTACAGTGCATGTGCGCGGGCGCGCGCGCCGCGCTTACTTTCACTTTCGCGGCCGCTTTGATCGCGATCGCGATCACTTTCAATTTCGCGCAGACCCAGCCTCCTCTGCCGGCACACCCACAACTGGCAACATTACTAGCGCTTGTTTTCTTTGACCCCCCCCTCTCTGGCGGCCCACTTTTCCTCTCTTCTATTTCTCCCTCACTCATTGCACCATATCGTTGCCTTCCTCCATCCCGCCTGTAGGTGTCGCCCCTTCCTTTCATGTCCTTCCCTCCACGTCCAGTCCCTTGCTGCTTCTCTCTCTTTCTTCTAGGCGTCTGCCTTCCTTCTTCCCTCCTTCCTTCCTCTCTACAGGTTTGTGGCTCCTTTCCTCTCGCCCTTCTAAGCTGATTTCTCCTTTCCCCCCACCCCTTTCTGTTTTCTTTCACGCCTTCCCTCCATCCCTTGAATTGTGAGTGATGTGTATTCCTTCTCCTCTTTCAAGGTTTCTTTCTTCCCACTTCTCCCTTCACCTCTTCCTCTCCATCTTTTGGTGTGTGGCTTCCTCATCCCTTCCTCTTTTCCTTTCTGGCCTTCTCCCTTGAATTGTTGCTTATTTACCCTCTAGGATACAGGGCTCTTTCTTCCATTCTTTTTTCACTCCCTACCCTCGCTCCATCTCTTGGTTTGGTGCTCATTCCCGCCCCCCCCCCCCTCTCCCAATCCGTTTGTTTACTGCCTCGCTTACTTCCTTTCGTGCCCCGTTCTCTCCAAGTTTTCGTTTGTTGCTTCTCTCCTTTCCACAGAGATTTCTTCCCTCTCCTGCAAACACCAAAACCTCTCTTCTCGCCATCCCTTAGCTTGCTCCTTCTCCTTTACCCCGCGATGCCTTCCCTCCTCCCCTTCATGGGCCAGACCCTCTCTTTGTTCCTTCTTTCCTCCCCTTCTCCTTCCCCCATGACCAGCACCACGCACTCTCGCCCTCCAGTTCCCTCTCCTGACAGCCACCTCTTCTCTGTCTCTATTTTTCCTGGGCAGTGCCTGTCTCCCTGCCCCTGCAGGCCGCACAGCATCCTGTCCTAAGACTGTGACGCATGAGGGCTGGTGGTGACTACCTGACGCAAGTGAGACGTGTGACGTCTGCGGTGGCGCAATCTATGTGCCCGCAGGACAGCTTTCACTCGTGCTGCTGGTCCGACAGCAGAGGTGCACTGGCCCTGGGGGAGCTTTCCAGGCAAACCTGAGAATGAGAAAGGACTGCTGTTGTTTACTCTTCCACAACTCTTTCTATCTCGACATGCCTCTCCTGGAATCTCCCTTTCCCCCGTAGGCCTGTCCTCCTCTGCAGCGTCAGACGGACCTTAGTGTAAGCCCAGCTTCTCAGCAGGGGCTGGCTAATATGGCATGGGGCAAATTCAGGATGGTCAGTGTAAAAATTCAGGACAGAGGGTCAAAATTCAGGACAAAAAATTGGGACAAAACATACTTTTTACAGGCATATCAGAGGAGGTCGCACAGTAGTATATAAGTAAATAGACAACCAAAATAAGTACAAGTCAAACTAAGTTTATGTAAGGTTGAGACAATCGTGCACTTCACAGTTTTTAGGTCTCGCCTGACCCAGCGCATGCGCTGGTCTGGCGAGACTTATTGAGAGGGCTCCAAAAAGTGCTACCAGGCCAGCCTAGAGCTACAGTGCATGTGCGCGGGCGCGCGCGCCGCGCTTTACCGCAATTACTTTCACTTTCACAGCCGCTTTGATGTTAGATCGTGATCCCGATCGCGATCACTTTAACTTGCACGGCCGCTTTGCATAGCCAATAGGTCTCGCTTTTGGGACCTTATAAGTATTCAGTTATGCAACTGTTGCATGGCTAAACACTTATAAGGTCCCAAAGGCGAGACCTATTGGCTATGCCAATGCTTGTTGTATTTACCCTTCTCCCCACCCTTCTCTTTGGTCTCAGAAGAATCTTGCTTCTGGTTACCCCCACGACCATTATTTTTCAGCTTAACTTTGCTACAGGCCCATTTGTCTGCCTTCTTTCCCAATTCTTGGGGAGAGGTTGTGAGAAAGTGCCCTCTTTCTTGCATGGTATGCCCCAACTTTTTGCTGAATGTACTTTGACTGGGTGTGCCCTGGACTCCTGCCAATCAGGTGCCCAGGGCCTATGTGCCTTCCCTAAAAACCTAAAACCCAAATTGGCAAACCCTGGCCACATGTCAGCCCCTGGTAAATGGTACCCAGGGCCTTGTGACCAGGGAAGGCCTCTAAGGGCTGCAGCACTCATTGTGCCACCCTTAGAGGCCCTGTACCCTAACACACACACACACACACACTGCCCTTGCAGGCTGAGTGTCTGGGTACAGGACAAAACAAAGGGTCAACATGGCACACATCCCTGTGTGCCATGCCCACCACCTACACTGCCCTGGCATACATCAGCCACCCCTCTAGCTGGGTGCCCTATGCCAGTGGTGTGGGCATAGGAGCAGGAGCCCTGTGCCCCTACAGTACCCAGGTCCATTCCTGGGCACTGTAAGTGCAGTGCTAACCATTTAAGAGTACATGGTGCTGAGAGTTCATCAAACACGAACTCCACAGCACCATAACGGCAACACTGAAGACTGAGAAACTTCTCAGCACATTAAACCCACACTGATGCCAGTGTGGGATTTAATGTACCAAGCACCCCAGAGGGCATCTTAGAGATGCCCCCTGAAACCTAACCTACAATTCACATCTGGTCTGAGAGGCTGCCTAGGCTGCCACACAGCAGACATGTTGCTGGACCCCTGAGTAGGAGAGCCCCTGCACTCCTGGGTCTGCAACAATGTACATCCTGGGCGAGGTGCTAGATCTCCTCCCCCAGGATGGGCAGGGGGAAGCTTCAAAGGCATGCCGCCTCTGTGAGCTTTCCCAGGCCACTGCAACCCCCCACTCTGGCGGGAAGCTTGGCCGGAAACCCCAAATGAGGACAGGGGATGTGCCAGTCTGCCAACCCCACCCCTCAGGTGGGGGAGGCGAGGTGAAGCACATCTCCGGGCTCTCCCCATCTTGAAGATGGGGAGCCCTGCCCAATCAGGACTAGGCTACTGCCCCCTCCCACAGGAGAGAGGCAGGATAGGAGGGGTACCCACCCCAGGACAGGGACCCATTGGTCCCTGCCCTTCACCTACCTGTAACACCCCTAAATCTAGTATTTAGGGGCACCCTGAACCTTCCTTCCCCAGATTCCGAAATACAAAGAAGAGCAAGAAGAAAGAAGACCTGCCCTGCAGCTGCTAAGAGGAAGACACCAACTGCCTTGGCCCCAGCCCTACCGGCCTGTCGACCCTCGAACCTGCTCCTGCTCCAACCCGGCATCTCTTGTGGCCAGCAACCTCACAAACCCCGGAAGACCTGGCTACCTTTTGGCTCTAAGCCCCTGGGACTCCCATGAGTAGAAGCTCTACTTAAAATCTACTTCTAATCCCTGGCATCAGCCCGGAACCGCAAACACTGCACCCGCCAAGCCTGGCCTGTGCCGGAGTGAACAAACACCACGAGGATGACCCCACGGTGACTGTGACCCTGAGTCTGGCACCCAAGGACTTCCCTCAACGCTCCTGAAGACGCCTGCAGCCTC
The DNA here is from genome assembly GCF_964204655.1 of Triturus cristatus. NCBI lineage: Eukaryota > Metazoa > Chordata > Amphibia > Caudata > Salamandridae > Triturus > Triturus cristatus. Next base: position 504,853,063 of record NC_140585.1, read on the forward strand.
AGAACCAGGTGGCCCCCCCAACCCCGATCAACAGAGGGTAAGATTTCCTGACACCAAACGGCACCCCGCGGCCCCCTGTGCCTGATCCCGGGGTACCTACCTATCCTCCAACTACCCAACTTACTTCTCGAAGTGGTGGTGGCGCCTGAAGAATCTTCATCCCCGAGCTTGCAGTCTTTTTCTAAACCGTGTGTGAAATCATTTTTCTGACTGTGTACAACAAATGCTTTACACTGTCCTCCGATACTGCCTTACTGCTCGACCAGGCTACCACTTTAGAGAGTGAGGTTATATCTAACTTTAGCCTCTGCCAAACCTCTGGGGACTGTGGACTCTGTACACCCTGTACCTATTTGGGAACAGTATATACAGAGCCACTTTCTCACAGAGGTCAGATCAGAGTCCACCAGGGACTGGTGCAGTTGTTGGTTCTGACAATTAAGGATGTACTCTCTCATCAACAAATTGCACAATCCCTCATAGTCCGGTATCTTGCTTCCATGAAGTCAGCCTTCCAGAACCTTAATAGCATTATTTATTAAATCAACTCAGTCTTGGGTGTGTCTTCTGTAAGTCCCTGAACGTAACTGTACTGTTCAGTAGTTAAACCAAACCCATCTATAAGGGCACCCTTCAAGACTGAGTACTTATCAGATTCCTCTTCTCTAACAGTGAGGAGCTTGTCTCTTCCTTTGTTAGCTAAGGAAAGCCACAGGATAGATGCCCACTGCCCTTGAGGGACCTTCTGAACTTTACTGGTCCCCTACAAAGCAGTGATCCATTTATGAATATCATCCCACTCCTGATGAGGAGGGACTATCCTGCTCAGGTTCCTAGTATCAAAGGATGGTTCCCTGACTCTTTGTACACTAGTGCTGCCACCATGGGACTCTAGTCCCAAATTCTTCCTAGCCCTCTGGACTTCCAGGGTCTCTTTATCGAAGGGTCAGCTGTTCTTGCTGGAGTCTAACTCAAGTTTGATCAGGTGGTATTCTCTCTCTAAAGAGTCCTCCCCTTTGCTAGAGCTGGAGGTCCCTATGGAATTAACAGAAGTTCAGTAGAACTTACTTGTTTACAAAAATATCTACGTGCCTAATACTAGTGATGGTTTCCACACCTAGATTAGCTGGCAAAACAGTGCAGTTTTAAATGACAACAGCTGCACACCAATGTAGAAGGCTGGCTTAGTATATGGTGCACACTTATTTGAGTTAAACACCTTGCACTAATCCAGAAAACCCTTAGGGTGATTTCAGTGGTCCTAGACAACCATAGAAAGTTCTCTAAGTGGTAGCTGTGGAGAGCAGCCTTCAGGTTCAGTCCAGAAGGAGTGTTAAGCCGCTTTTTTCCTTCTTTTTACCAGAACTAATCATGTAGTGTAGGATAAACTAAATAAAACCACACAGTTTTGTTATAAAAATAGTTATATTTATAATACACACTCACTAACACATTGGTATACCTCCTATTTGGAGATATGAACACAATATTTCAAAAGGAAACCGGTAACTAAGCCCAAAACACAGTGGTCTCTAGGGGGAGACCAAACCATATACTAAAGAAGTGGAATGCGAACTGAGTCCCAAGTTGAGACTTGGACCAGAAGACTAAGAAGAGCTGGGGTCCCAAGGAGCCTACTGAGGTAAGTACCCAGGAACCCAACAGAGGCCGTGTGCAGAGTGGAAACTCAGCCCTGTACTCAATGCATGTCAATGGGGAAGTCGCAGCTGCAGTTCTGCAGTGGACCCTGAAGAAACCCTGTGGAAGATTGAAGGTTGGAGAGTCACCACACATGTGGATACTCAAGGAAACAGGATACCTACACCAGGGAAGCCGGGTGCATAGGTGCGACATGACTTCGGAAACCTCTGTAGACCAAAATTGAGAACTTCAGTGAAGATGCAGCTGGCGAAGAAGGTGAACGAGTCCGCTGGAAATCAAAGATGGATTCTTGAAGAGAAGTACCTGCAAGCAGAGGGGACACAGTCTATGCCACTCAGGAGTGACTATTAATATTATTAGTAAACATTTATTGAGCGCATAGCTAACCTAAGGCATCCCAGTGCTAAGGCGGCATGGAAGACTAGGAGGCACGGAAGACCAATGACCACCAAGGACGGAAGATACAGGAGGGTTGACTGTGCCCTTGTCACTGCAGCTGTGAGGATCAGGCGATGCTGTGGAAGAACAGGAGCCATTCACGAGCTGTCCCATGTCGGCAGTCTAGATCCAGGGGTCGGTGTCTGCCGGTAGCAACAACAAACTTTGGCACCAGCAACAGACTTAATAAATGAAGAAGATGCAGTGTCAGGACCAGCAAGGTCCAAGAGACCAACCAAGTGTAGAAGAGTCCGTCAGGTCCCGAGCAATCAGGGGAGCCCACTGAAGCCAAAGAAGACCCTCAAGAGGACCCACAGGCCGAAGGCACAGGAGTTGCAAGAGAATATCGAGCAGCTCCCAAAGATGCAGGCCCACGGTGCAGAGGATGTGGTGAGGACGAAGATCTTTGTAGCAAGAGATGTTGGAGCTTCTTGTAGCCTGAAGATCTCTGGAGGACAGAGTCAACAAGCCTTGGCAATGTCAAGTCGATGTGGTGCACAGGGGTTCTGTTCCTGCGGTTCCAACGAGGGATATTGGCCTCAAACTTGCTGAGAAGACAGTGCAGGCCTTGAGGGAATTGCAGAACCACCACCTGTGCTGCTGAGCCTTTTGAAGTCCATGTGACCTCAGGAGCAGCAGACAGGTCAGCTTTGTTGCGGTGCCTGCAGATGCAGGGGAGTGACTCCTTCACTTCAAGGGAGATTACTTCAGGTGTCTTTTATGCCCCCAGGCCTGGAGAAGAACCGGGGTGAAGCACAGGCAATGATGATGCAGAAGTCTAGCAGGATGACGAGACAAGGAGCAGCAGGAGTCTTCCTTGATGCAGTTTCTGTTTCAAACAAAGTCCAACGAAGTCCCATGTGCCCAGATCGTTGAAGTGGAAGTGATTTTGGATCTGAATCTTGTCCTATGACGAATCTGAAGAGCCACCCACAGGTAAGCCCTTAAGTACTCTAGGGAAAGGGTTGGGACGATTCAGGGATCTGTCCCAGAGGAGGGGCTGGACAGAGGAGAGGATGTCCTTTGGTCAGTTTTGCAGGTTGGGATCCAATAGCTCCCTGAACTGGTTCCAACTGGTCTATGCAAGGAGGGCACCAAATGTGCCCTTAGAAACAGTCTGGTAACGCTGGCAAGTGCCCCCAGCCCAATACAATAAGTCTTATTTGGGAGGTGGTCAAACCTCCCTGTGACCAGAAACCTACTGTTCTGCCTTCAACTGCTGTAGCTCAGCAGCAGGATAGTGTCTCTGGTTGGCAGCAGCAGTAACTTGCTGTTAGACCCTGGAAGGCTAGGACCGGGAATACGGGGGGGGTTCCCTAGGGGAGCCCCCCAGTACATGGGATTGTACATCCAACCATGGAATTGGTGTTGGATTCCAACATGTTTGATACCAAACATGACCTGTTTTGGTGCAGCCAATATATAGTTAGACATCTCGTAATTGACTTGATGTCCACTATATGTATTAAATGGCTGTACGCACTTTCAAAGCCTGGAGAATTGACTCCGAGGTTTGTAGGGGGTGTCCTTCTTATGCAGGACACCCTCACACTGATAACCTAGCACCCTGCCTTTAGGACTGAAAGTCCTGAATTAGGGGTGATTTATAGGTTTTAAGTGTAGTGACCGTAGATATAAGGAAACCTATATCTGTGGTGAGTGGTAGCATGAGAGACCCCTGGTGTACCTATGCCCTGGGTACCTTAGAACCATGTACTAGGGACTTAGAAGGGTACACCAGTAGCCAATTGGGAAGGTAACAAAGTAGTTACCATAGTCAGATTTAGGGAGAGAGCACAGTGTCTGGGGTCCTCATTAGCAGGATTCCAGTCAGAAAACAGAATAACACCAGCAAAAAGTAGGGGTAACCATGAAAGCAGATCCTACGTTTCTACACCATAACGATGAAAGCAGATCCTACTTATCTGAAAGAGACACGTTAGTGATAGATTCCTTACCTTAGAATAGATACCTTAGAATATTAGACTGGATCCAGAAAGTTTTTCATCAGCAGTACACCTGCGTGTCGGTAGGTGGCGTTGTGCGGCTCTGCGTCTGTCGCTGGCATCGGAAGCACTGAGATGACATCACGGAGACTACTTAGGTGCCACCCATGCGTGCTGACGTCAGTTCATTCTTTTTCCGCGCCAGCTAGCGCAGATCCGGTTAGAGCACATACCCTAGTTACTTTTTGGCAGACTTTTTGAGACTTTTGTCTCTACTTCTTTTGAGTCTTGGTGCCGCATAGGGATTCCTGGGTTTAAATCCTGTGGGGCCTGTCTCCGTACGATGTCGGAGGCCGACCCCCATGGCATCTGTCTCAACTGTCTGGACTCCCGGTCATGTTCCGACTGTCTGGCCATGGCTCCGAAGGCTTTCCGGGAGCGGTCCCGAAAGCTGCTGGGGGCCAGGCGGGAGTCTCCGCGCCGTTCGAGGTCCATGGGTCGCTCGAGGGACCGACTGCGGCGCCATCATCATCGCTCCTCGGGGTCAAAGTCTTCACCCTCGGACTCGGGTAAGAGACCTCACAAGAAAAAGTCGAAGAAGCGTGTTCGCTCTCCGACATCCCCCCCCTCGGTCTCTGGACAAGGGGGCCAGGGGTCCTTTCCCTGCGGCTCTGTTGGTGCCTAGGAGTCCCGTGGCCTATCCGGGTCTGTTGGCGACTCTGGCCCAGGTGCAAGAGTTTCTTGCCGCCATGGACCGCCTTTTCAGGCCTAGGGCTCCAGCGGGCATGCCTTCGGGTCCCGCGGTCCCTATTGAGGGCCCTTGCTTGCCGGCGGCTCCGGCCCAGGTGCCCTCTGCGGCTCCATTACCGGTGCCGCCATGGGTTCTGTTCGTCCCACCTCTGCCCTTGCCTGAGTTTCCGGGCAATTTTTCTCCGGCTTGGAACCCTAATTGGGACATGGAGCCGGACCGGCGCAGTTCTCGGCGCTGTTGGAGCATTTGTTTTCCCCTGTGCCTCCCCCGCCGCTGCCGCCTGTGCCTCAGGCTGTGGAGGAGGGGGATGACTGGGAGGGGTCAGAAGACCCTCTTGCATGGCAGTGCAAGTCTCAACATGAGTGGGCGGAGGATGCAGGTGGCCTTGACCTCTCTGAGCCTGGATTTATGTCTCCTCCCGCTGTCATGGAGGTGGGTGCCACATATACTGTGGTGCTCCGTAGAGCAGCTGAGGCCCTTGACCTGCCTACGTCACTCCAAAGACGAACCTCCTTACTGAAGTGCTTCGGTTGGCGGCAAGTTCTATGGAACCTCTGCTTCCGTTCAATGAGGCATTGACGGATGTTTTGATGAGCACCTGGTCTAGGTCAGCCACAGGGGTTCCTGTGGATGAGAACGTGGCCAGGCATCATTGCCCGGCACCGGGTGACCCGGCCTTTTTGACAAATCATCCTCGTTCAGGCCTCCACTTCCCAAAGTGCGTTCCCCACTGCCCTGCCGGATAAGGAATCGAAAAAAAGCTGGAGCAGTTTGGCAAGAAGTTATTTTCCTCTGCCAATTTGGGGCTGTGGTCAGTCAACACAGCATGCCTCTTGGGCCGCTAATCTAACGCGTTGTGGGACACACTGGCGCAGACACTGCCCCAGTGCCCAGAAGAGGTTTGGGCTATACTTTCACAAGCTGTTGCGGAGGGGAAGGATGCTGCAAAGTTCGCCATTCGGTGTGGGCTGGACACCGCGGATTCTTTAGGGAGAGCGATCTCCTCAACAGTGGCCCTGCGTCGCCATGTCTGGCTGCGATCCACTGGGTTTTCAGGGGACATCCAGAGTTCCCTCGTGGACATTCATTTTGATGGTACTCGCCTGTTTGGCGATAGGGCAGACAGTGCACTGTAACGTTTCAAGGACTCTAGGTCTACGGCCAAGTCCTTGGGTCTCTCCACCACACGCCCGGCCACGTCTAACTTTCGTTCCTTTCATTGCCACGGTAGGGGCGCCCCTGCACGCTCGTTCAGCCAGAAGCCTGTGCAGAACCAAACTCAGCGCAGCCGTGGAGGCTGCCGTGGTGGCACAGGCGGCCAGCGTGCGGATCAGTCCACCTCTGCTCCCGCAGCATCCGCCTCAAAGCCTTCCTAGTCTGAGCTTTGGGGTTCACCCCACGCCAGTGGGCGGCAGGATCCGACATCACCTCCCCCACTGGCCTTCTGTCACTTCAGACAGGTGGGAGCTGCAAATCGTCCAGAGGGATTACTCCCTCCCCTTTGAGTCTACCCCCCAACCATGCCACCTCCGTTCCACCGCATGTTGGGGGATCACTTTGCGCTTCTCCAACAGGAAGTCACGGCCCTCCTTGCCAAGGGGGCCATCGAGCGCGTTCCTGGGCTAGAAGTAGGACGTGGTTGTTATTACAACTACTTTCTGGTCCCCAAGAAGGACAAAGGGGGCCTGCGCCCCATTTTGGACCTCAGGAACGTAAATCGCTTCCTCCGGAAGGAGAAATTCAAGATGTTGACTCTGGCTCAGGTTTTGGCTGCCCTCGACCCTGGAGACTGGATGGTAGCGTTGGACCTTGAGGACGCATATTTTCACATTCCCGTCCTGCCGTCCAACCAGCGTTACCTGCGGTTCACGGTAGGCCAGGAGCATTTTCAGTTTGCTGTGCTCCCCTTCGGCCTTACCAGCGCCCCTTGGGTGTTCACGAAAGTGATGGCAGTGGTCGCAGCTCATTTGCGCAGGTCAGGGTGTCAGTCTTCCCCTACCTAGACGACTGGGTGTTGAAGGTGGGCTCGCCCCAGACAGTCGTCGCCCACTTTCAGACTACAGCCGACCTCCTGCATTTGCTGGGGTTCTCCATCAACGTGCTGAAGTCGCACCTGAGTCCCTCTCAGAAGCTCCCCTTCATCTGAGCGGTTCTGGATTTGACGCGGTTTCAGGTTTATCCTCCCGAGCAGCGAGTCTAGGATATTCAGGCTATGATTCCGATCTTTCAGCCTCTATCCCGGGTTTCAGTCAGGATGACCCTCCAGCTCCTGGGCCTGATGGCCTCCTGCATCCTGCTAGTGCAATATGCCAGATGGCATATGCGGGCTCTGCAGTGGGACCTGAAGTTCCAGTGGGCACAGCATCAGGGCAACATGTCCGATCATGTCCAGATCTCGGAGGGCACTGCACGACGATTGCAGTGTTGGCTCACGAATCGAGATTGGGTCAATGGCAGATCCCTCTCCCTTCCCCAACCGGAGCACACAGTGGTGGCGGATGCATCCCTCTTGGGATGGGGCGGCCACTTGGGAGAGGCGGAGATCAGAGGCCTCTGGTCTCCGGTGGAGTCCCGGCTTCATATCAACCTTTTGGAGCTTCGGGTGATCCGTCTTGCACTGAAGGCATTTATTCCCTCTGTCCGGGGTAGTGTGGTGCAGGTGTTCACAGACAACACCACTGCCATGTGGTATTGCAACAAACAGGGCGGGGTGGGGTCGTGGACCCCATGTCAGGAGGCTCTGCGCCTCTGGACATGGCTGGAACATCAAGGCATTACCTCGGTGGTTCAACACCTGGCAGGTTCTCTGAATGCCAGGGCTGACGAACTCAGTCGCCGGTGCTTGATGGAACACGAATGGCGTCTGCACTCTGACGTGGCGCAAGGTCTCTTTCTGCAGTGGGGAGAGCCTTGGTTAGATCTATTCGCCACCGAAGAGAACGCGCAATGTCATCAGTTCTGCGCGTTGAAATTTCCAAAGCGGAACTCGCTCGGCAACGCTTTTCGTCGCGAGTGGAGTTGCGGTCTGTTGTACGCCTTTCCGCCTATACCACTTCTGCCCAGAGTGCTGAAGAAGATTCAGCGTGAGTGGGCCCAAGTCATCCTTGTGGCTCTGGATTGGGCACGAAGATACTGGTATCCCGAGCTACTCGGCATGTCGATCGATCCCCCGATCTGTCTGCCTCTTCAGGAGGATCTTCTGTCGCAGCAGCAGGGGACGTTCCTCCACCCAAACCTGTCCAGTCTCCACCTCCATGCGTGGAGATTGAGCGGGGACAGTTGACAGCTTTCGATCTTCCTCCCGAAGTCTGTGATGTCATTCTGGCAGCCAGGCGTCCCTCCACTAAGATGGTATACGCCTGCCGGTGGAACAAGTTTGTGGCATGGTGCACAGCAAAGTCTGTGGAGGTCCTTCTGTTCCAACTATCCTTGGCCCAGCAGGGCTCTGCTCTGGGCACTAGCAAAGGTTATCTTTTGGCCATCTCTGCCTTACTAAGGCTTCCAAATCAGCCTTCTCTCTTGAAGTCCCCGGTTGTTAACCTTCCCTAAAAGGCATTACACACACACACACACACACACGTTTCCTCCCGTGCCTTTCATAATGCCTCAATGGGACTTAAATCTTGTCTTGACCTATCTGATGTGCGCTCCTTTTGAGCCCCTTCATAACTGTCCTTTACGTCTTCTCACTCTAAAGTCGGCTTTCCTGGTAGCTATCACCTCTGCCAGAAGAGTGAGTGAGCTCCAGGCTCTTTCTTCTAAACCTCCTTTCTGTTCATCCGGACAAGGTGGTTTTAAGGAACCGTCCTTCTTTCTTGCCAAAGGTTGTCACGCCCTTCCACATCAGGCAGACCATCACTTTGCCCACCTCCGCATCCTTCAAAAGGAAGAGAGACTCCACAGTCTGGACCCAAAATGTGTGCTCTCGTTCTATCTGAAGCGCACACAACAGTTCCGGGTGGATGACCAGTTCTTTGTTGGCTACGTGGGCGCCAAAAAAGGTTGGGCTGTGCACAAACGAACCATCCCACGGTAGGTCGTTTTGTGCATCAAAGCGTGTTACTTGTTGGCTAAGAAGGAGCCTCCTGTGGGGCTGCATGCCCATTCTACCAGGCTGACGGCAGCCACTACTGCCTTGGGGCGTGCCGTTCCCTTGCAGGATTTTTGTCAGGCAGCTATGTGGGCCTCGTTGCACACTTTTACCATGCATTACTGCCTTGACAGTCAAGTCCGGAGAGACGGCTTCTTTGGCTGTTTATTCTCCGTGACTTTCTGGTGTAACCTATTCGCAGACCCACCACCGGGGTTGGTATTGCTGGGGTATCTATTCTAAGGTAAGGAATCTATCACTAGCGTGTCTCTTTCAGATGCACAAGTTACTACTTGAGTAATGATATATCTGTAAGAGACATTAGTTAGTGACCCAGTATACAGGCAGTAGACACCAAATAGTTGGGAGAAAAAAATGATGACTTTATAAAAGTAATCACAAAAGGGGATAGGCCCAAAATTGGACTGAGGTCAGGTAGAGCCATTTTTAAAGTACAAACACAAGAAAGCACCTGGCCCCGTTCATTTAGCTCATAAACATCATCCACCCTACAACTAAAGCTAATCTGTCAAACGTCAACCACTCGCTCTATCACACACGGGGAGATATTCTTCAATACGAAATGAGTGAAGGTGGGTTGTGAATTATTATTTGTATTAATGTAATTTGTGTTTATAAGAATATATTTGATGGTTGATGAGATATGCTATTTGAAATTGAAGCATTTTCTTTTCTGTACATTGAATTTTTGGAAAAAACTTTTTTCTTAGAAAACAAATCAAATAGAAATGGATAAATAAATAGTCCATTCAAACAGATATAGTGGTTGTCTGTAGCCCGCTAAATTGAACAGCATAAAGCAGAACGGGGCCAGGTGATTTCTTGTGTTTGGACTTTATAAAAGTGGCATTTTCAGAATTGTGATTAAAATCTGACATTAACATTAAAGAGGACTATCTCATAGAGCCATCCAGCCGCAAATTCCTTACCTTTAAACTTCCAGGTGTCAGGCCGGATCCGGAACACTTTTCTTAGCAGTACCTCATTATGTCCGCATCGTCAATAAAACTCCCCATTCCGGTGCGCAGACATCAGTTCTTTTCTTTCTATGCCAGCCAGCGCAGATCCATCAAAGAGAGTGTACCCCCTGACAGACTTTTTTTTTTACTTTTACATTTGTCGACTTCTTTTGTTGTGCTAGAGATGTCCAGCAAGAAGACCTTGGGGTTCAGGTCTTACGGCGCCTGTCACCGCGCCATATCAGTCATGGACCTCCACTTAGTGAGTCGCCGGTGCCTGGAGCACGACCACAGCACAAAGTCTTGCTGCAATTGTCGGGCCATGGCGCCGAAAGCTTTGAGGGAGTGGTCCCTAAAGCTAATCGCGGCCCAGTGACCGGGGCCTCGAAGGTCACATTGTTGATCTTGGTCTCGATCCAGGTCTCGGTCCAGAGGGAGGTCCGAGCACTGCTCCATACGATCGAAGTCCTCTTCCAAGTCGTCAGGTAAGAGGCATCACAAAAAGCAAAAGAAGACAAAGTGTACTTCGTGATGTCTGCCGTGTGACGAGACAAAGGAACCTCGGCATTGGAGGCCCCCGCTCGGTCGAGTGGGTACCGTGGTCGGCTCTGCGTTTCCCTCCCCTCCCTTTCTGGGAGCGGCCCCCACCCAACCTAAAGAGTTCTATGACTACATGTGCGTCATATGTGGGTGACCTGACCCTGTGGGTGCTCCCTCTGGCCCGTATGCTTGGAGGAAGGAGTCCTCGTGGGTTCCGCACCTTTGGCTCTGGCCACAACCTCCTACAGGCCCAGTTTCCTACCAGCGCTGCATCTGCCTCCGAGGTCCCCAATCCTCATTCTTGATGAGACCGAGCCGGTCGGGTGTCCACCGGCACTGACATAGCCGTACGGCTCCATGCTGTTTAACCTGCCCTATTCTGAAGGGTTAGGAATGGATGAGGATTCGGAGGGGGAGCAGGACACATGAGAAATCCTGCAACCTCAGGACATGGACTGCTATGAGGAGCTGGGTGATGCCAGTGGCCTGGACACCCCCTCCCCCCCCCCCAATTCTGGCATGATGTCTCCACCTAACCTGGCTATGGAGGAGGGGGCATCATTCGCTATGGTGGTGCGTAGGGTTGCGGAAATCTTGGACCTGCAGCTACCTACAGTGACAGTCAAGAATAACGCCTCGACAGAGGCCCTGGAGCCTAGGGTCTCCACCTCCGAACCCTTGCTGCCTTTCAATGAGGCCTTAACGGACATTCTTCTGGGCACCTGATCCAAGCCCAGTACAGGGGCTACTGTGAACAGAACGATTGCCTGTTGCCATCACCTTGCACCAGGCGATCCAGCTTTCCTCGCCACCCACCCCACAAAGCTTGGTGGTTAAAGCTTCCGCTTCCCGTGGTGTGTTCCATTCCGCATCACCGGAGAGGGACTCCAAGAGACTGGAAAGCTTTGGAAAAAAACTTTTTTCTTCTGCCAGTCAAGCACTGCAGTCGGTGAACACCGCATGCCTTTTGGGCTGTTATTCCATTTCGATATGGGACACGTTTGCGCAGGTGCTGCCCAGAGTCTCGGCGGACGACCGGATTCTACTCTTTCCAAGCTATTTCAGATGGGAGAGATGCAGGGAAGTTCGCCATCCGATGTGGCTTGGACACGACAGGCTCATTGGATAGAGTGATTTCCACGATGGTGTTCGTACTTAGCTACGCCTGGCTAAGGACGTTTGGTTTTTTGGGGGATGTCCAGCCTAATCTTATGCACATGCCCTTTGTTGGCTCCTGTCTCTTCGGAGATGAAGCAGATGCCGCACTTGACCGTTTCAAGGACTCGTGGGCTGCGGCCAAGTCCTTGGGCCTCACCACAACATGACATCACCTCAGACAGGTGGGTGTTGCAAATAGTCTGAAGCGGCTACTTCCTCCCCTTCGAAACTACCCCTCCATTTATGCCTCCAGTGTACGATCAGCTGACAGAGCTTGCCCCACTCCGCGAGGAGGTCAAAACTCTCTTGGCCAAGGGAACTATTGATAGTGTTCCCGGGCCAAAAACAGGCTGTGGTTGCTACTCCTGCTATTTGCTGGTCCCACAGAAGGACGGAGGCCTTCGACCTATCCTCGAATTCAGAGCCCTCAACTACTTCCTCAAAAAGGAGAATTTCAAGATGCTCACCCTTGCTCAGGTCCTGTCTGCCCTGGACCCGGGAGACAGGATGGTAGCGCTGGACCTGCAAGATGCCTATTTTCATATTCCTCTCCTACCTGCCCATCATTGCTACCTGTGGTTTAAGGTAGACCACAAGCACTTTCAGTTTTCTGTACTCTCATTCGTCCACACCAGTGCCCCACAGGTGTTTAATAAGGTGATGGCGGTGGTCGCAGCTTATCTGCGGAGATCAGGGGTTCCAGTCTTACCTTATCTCGACGACTGGTTGTTGAAGGCGGGCTCGTCCCAAGCAGTCCTCTCCCACCTTCAGACTACAGCGAACCTCCTGCATTCGCTGGGGTTCCCTATCAACGTGCCGAAGTCACACCTGATTCCCTCTTAGTTGCTCCCTTTCATTGGAGCGGTTCTAGACACAGTGCAGTTTCATGCCTATCCGCCCAAGCGTTAAGTCCAGGATATTCAGGCTATGATACAGACATTTCAGCCTGTATCCTGGATTTCAGTGAGAATGACTCTGAAGCTTTTGGGCCTCATGGCCTCCTGCATTCTGCTAGTGGGCCATGCAAGATGGCACATGCGAGCACTGCAGTGGGACCTGATGTTCCAATGGGCACAGCATCAGGGAAATCTCACCGACCTGGTTCAGATATCAGGGCACTGCGAAAGACCTGCAGTGGTGTCTGACAAACCAAGATTGGGTCAAAAGCAGACACCTTTCCACACCCATATCTCACAGTAGTAACGGAGGAGTCTCTTCTGGGATGGGGCGGCCATCTTGGGGAAGTGGAGATCAGAGGATTCTGGACTCCGCCTGAAGTGTGGTTATACATCAACTTATAGGAGCTTTGGGCAATCTGATTTGCACTGAAAGTCTTTTTACCATCCATCAAGGGAAGGCTGGTTCAGATGTTCACGGACAACACTATCACTGTGTGGTACTGCAACAAACAGGGCAGTGTGGGGCCGTTGACTCTGTTAGAAGGCACTGCATCGCTGGACTTGGCTGGAATGAAAGGGCATTTCCCTAGTGGTTCCACATCTGGCTGGTTCTCAGAATGCCATAGCAGGCTAATTGAGCCGAAAGTGCCTTGCAGATCACCAGTGGCGTCTCCAACCGGAGGTGATACAAGGTCTTCAGGAGTGGGGAGAGCCTTAGTTTGATCTGTTTGCCTCCAAAGAGAACAAGCAATGTCAGCAGTTTTGCGTGTTGGAGTTTCCCAGGCAACTCTCGCTTGATAACGCTGTTCATCGCGAGTGTAGCTCAAGCCTCCTGTTTGTCATTCCGCCCATACTACTCCTGCCCGGAATGCTCAGGAAGATCAAAAGCGATCGAGCACAACTGTTCTTGTGACTGCGGATTTGGCACAGAGAGTCTGGTATCCCAAGCTTCTGGCTACGAGCATCAATCCTCCGAACAGGCTGCCCCTTCGGGGGGGGGGGGGGGATCTTCTGTCGCAGCAGCAGGGGAGGGTCTTCGACCCGAATCCGGCCACTCTTCACCTCCTTGCATGGAGATTGAGCAGCGAGCCAGGCGTCCCTCCACGAAATCTATATACTCCTGCTGATGGAACACATTTTGAAAATATTGAACGGTGTATTGACCCCTTATTTTCCTCTCTGTCAGATGTCCTCCTGTTTATCCTTTCTTTGGCCCCACCGGCTCTACTTTGGGCATTCTGAAGAGCTACCTTTTGGCACTATCCGCTTTTCTTCGGCTGCCAGATCAGCCTTCAATTTTCAAATCCCCTCTGGTGAAGAGATTTTTGAAGGGGTTAACCAACTTGTTTCCCACTTTTCCATTTCTTATGCCATAGTGGGACTTTAATTTGGTCCTTACATTCTTGATGTGCGCACTGTTTGAGCTGCTGCACAACTGCCCTCTTGGTTTGCTCACTATCAAAACAGCCTTTTTGGTGGCAATACCCTCTGCCAGGTGGGTGAGCGAACTGCAGGCACTGTCATCACAGCCTCCTTACCTGGCTATCCTTCCAGACAAAGTGGTGCTATGAACTAGGGCATCTTTTCTTCCCAAGGTTGTAACTTCATTCCATCTGGGACAGTCTGTCACTCTGCCCACTTTCTATGCACCTCCGCACCCTTCCAAAAAAGAGGAGTGTCTCCACTGTCTAGACCCAAAAAGAGCGAATGCTGTGCAGGGATCGGGGGTGACCACCGCAACATCATCCACATAAGCCAGGATTTTAGTTTCTAGCCCGTGGAATTTCACTGATTTCATTGCATTAGCCTCTATTTTCCAGATCAGAGGGTCTATGTACAGTGCAAATAGCAGAGGTGAGCAGGGACAGCCCTGCCTAGTGCCCCGTGTAATTGTTATCGGATCCGTTAGCCCCCCATTGATTCTTAATTGTGCTGTAGATATTTTATAAAGAGCCTGTATTGCCCCAAGAAAGGAGTTCCCGAAGCCATACCATTTCAGAGCCATCCACAGATAATCCCAGGAGACCCTATCAAAAGCTTTTTCGTTGTCTAGCAATATTAGAGCCATAGGGTCTCCTGAGACCTCAGAAGCATCAAACAATGTTATGACCCCTACGTGTATGATCAGTGGTTCCCTTCCCAGAAATGAACCCACGCACTGAATCGACAGAAGACTAAGCTAGTAAAGAATGGGAAGGTGGAATTTGAGGACTCCCAGGTTAACGATGCAGCAACATATTTGGGTATCTCTATCACATCTAACCTGGAACAGCTAGTAGAAAGAAATATGACCTCTGTAATTCAGAAGGCTCAAAAAGATTTTGATAGGATACACAATCTCTACCTGTCTATTGTAGGGCGATGCAATATGATCAAGATGGTTTTCCTACCCAAAGTCCTATTTCTTCAGGGCCATTCCGCTGGAATTTGAGAAACAATGGTTTTTAACTTTGGAGAATATTACGAATAGGTTTATCTGGGCACATGGGAAAACAAGGAGAGCTTTAAGGTACACGACTTTACCAAGGGAAAGGGGAGGCTGGGCAGTGCCGATTTTAGAATGTATTATTGGGCTGCTGCTTTTCAATATATGCGGGGGTTACTGGGTGGGACTATTGAAGAACCATGGATAAAAGCAGGCTCTCCAGATGTTTATAAATTATCACTAGGGGAGGAACCACAAAACTGCCTACTGAAATATAGTGAACCAAGTTACTATAAAAAAACAATATTCAAGACTTTGAAGGCAGTATTTAAAATCTGGGCGACATTTAAAAGGAAAACTGGTCTAGGTAGGATTAAGTTTTATACTCCAATGTATAGAAACCTTATGTTACCTGGAATTTTTTGGGATGGCGTAATGCTAGAGTGAGTGAGGCATGGGTTACAGAAAGTAGGATACCTTATTGGGACTGACAGAATTCGAACATTTGGAGATATTCAGGCTGAATTTGGGTTGGAAACTAGATATTTGTTTAAATATCTTCAAGTACGGAGTTTTTGGGAAAGTCAAAAAGGGGGATCGGTCGGTTTCAATGAAGTTAAAATGATTGAGGATGCAAGAGATACAGACAAATGTAGCATTAGGGGAATTTATTCAGAATTAGCTCTTCTAAAGCAAGATGATTTAGGGAAGCATGGGAAAAAATGGGCGGATAAACTTAAGACAAATCAGGAGATATTTTAAGAATCGCTTTCTCTAGGGCAGACTATTCTGTGCTCTGCAGGACTTCAAGCCCAACATTTTAAAACAATATTCTCATTATATTACAAGCCGGCTAAGATAGCACAGTGGAGGGGACAAGAAGGGACTAGATGCCCTCGCTGCAACGGTACGGAAGTGGACATAATTCATATGTTCTCGACCTGCCCACAGCTTGATATATTAGTCAATGCAATTGAGCAATTTCTGTACCAAAGTCTAAATCTAAAAATAGTATGAACACCGGAATTAATCCTTTTGGGGATTAATGGTGAGAACATGCAAGACCTGTTTGCCATTTTTTTTGCTATGTCAGTAATGAGAATATGTATTGTCTCTGCCTGGCTTGACAGGATGGCTCCATCTTGTCAGCAATGGCTTGCTAGGCTTCTCTCCATCTTTAATTTAGAAAAAGGAATATATGGGAGAAAGGGCAGAAATGGAAGAAAGCTTGGCAGGCGCATCTGGGCACCAATTTACAGGTGGAAGGAAAAATGGGCCGAGAATTAATCTGCCCCCCAATTTTCCTTTTCTATCTTGGGGATTTTGTTTCTTATATTTCTTCCCTATAAAAAGATAGGGTAATATGGCGGGTAGTGTAAGCTAATTTTGATTCTTCTTTTAAATATTAGTTTTTCCCCCTCTATATATATGTATATAAAAAAGACGATTGACAATCCCTCATGTATTAATGTATAATTGTTATTATTGTGTTGCAATAAAATAAAAGAAATGGACCCAAAAAGAGCGTTATCATTGTATCTTGATTGCACAACAGAGTTCCGGGTGAATGAAAATTCTTTATAGGGTACGTATGAGCAAAGAAGGGGAGTGCTGTTCAAAAGAGGACCATCTCTTGCTGGATTATCCTCTATTAAAATGAGTTACACCTTGGCAAAGAAGTAGCCTCCTGAAGGCCTTAGGGCCCATTCCACCAGGGTGAGGGCAGCCAACACAGCCCTTCAGTGTTGGGGTTCTGATATCTGCCAAGCGGGCGTCTCTGCACATGATTGCCAGACACTATTGGCTGGATTCTTAGGGAGGGCCTGTTTGGCTGCTATGTTCTGCAGGATTTTCTAGTCTAAAACGTTTCCGCAGTACCACTTCCGGGGAAGGTATTGTTTGGCTATCTGTTCAAAGGTAAGGAATCTGCGGCTTGATGTCTCTATCAGATGGTCAAGTTATTTACCTTCGGTAACGCCTTATCTGGTAGACATGATCTAGCCGCAGATTCCTTACCGACTCACCCATCCTCCCCACACTGCAGAATTGGTTTTAGTGTCAGGGCTGTTCCCCTTCAGGGCCCTAGCTGTCTTTTTTTTAACCCAACATGGTCAGTCACTTCATGGCGCTGCGCTTTTGGCATGGAAAGTCGTGAAAAGTACTGACGTCAGTGGGCTGGTGTGGCTGCTATCACGCGGAGACGACCGATGCAATCTACTGGCGCCCAGGGTTACTGCTGAGAAAAATCTTCAGGATCCAGCTTGTTGCCTGGAAGTACACAGGTCAGGAATCTGGCTAGATCATGTTTCTACTATATGAGGTGTTACCGAAGGCAAGAAACTTGTACTTTAATTCCAATTCCATAGACACCAAACAAGTACTGATTACCTGTTCCCATTTGGTAGTAACCACTTATTAAATGTAACAAGGTAATCCAAATGTTATCCTAAGGGAGAAGTAGGTCTTGCAAAGGGTGAAAAATGAATCTAAGAGTTTTTCACTATCGGCACATGTAAAACTTGAAAGTATGCATCCAACGTTTTAAAAACATTGTATCCTGCCATTTTGGCTATTCATTATCTGTCCTTGGGGTGACCTATACGTATTAAAAAGGAAGGATTGGGTCTGTCAGAAGGTTTATTTTGTCTGGTCAAAATGGCAGTTTAACACTGCACACACACAGGCTGCAATGGCAGGCCTGAGACGTGTTTAAAAAGGCTGCTGAAAAGGGTGGCACAATAAGTGCTGCAGGCCCATTAACAGCCTTTAATTTACAGGACCTGGGTATGTATATGCAGTACCAATTTACTCGGGACTTAAAACTAAATTGAATATGCCAATTGGGTGTAAGCTTGTTCTACCACAGTTAAAGGAGAGAACACAAGAAGTTCAGCACTGGTTAGAGTCCTAAAAGCCAACAAAATCGTGTCCAGAAAACAGGAGGGTGAAGGCAAAAAGTTTGGAGATGACTGTGCAGAAAGGGCAAAGTTCAACACTAGCCAAATCAAAAGGTTATGGCAGATGCAGAGAGATTTGAAAAAGATACGCTCTTGATTAGGGAGCCAGTGCATTGCTGTTAGATTACAAGATATGTGCACACATCTGAGCAGATTTAAGATAAGATGACTGATCAAATCTTGAAGAATTTATACTGATTGAGCACACAGTGTGGTAGACCGACGTGAATCTCCTTAGCAGTTCAGATAAGTGTCTGGCCCTAGGTTTTTCAGAAAGAGTTAGGAATACGTTGAAAAACATTTGCGCAGCACTTTTAATGTTAGTAAACGGAATACAAATATGGGCTGATACATATAGTCTTTTATTGAAGGGAACACCATGATTTATTGCTCGATCCATTGGAGGATGAGGAGGGTCCTAAACAAAGAGGCCATAGCAACTTAAACCACAGAGAGGTAGAATTGTAGGGGCCAGAGAGGATCTCTGATTTCTCACACTTCAACTTCAAATGCTTTTGGTGCATCAAGGACACCTTTTGTATGCAGGAATTTAAAGCTTGTTGACTATGCATCGCATCTACAAGCATATTTATCAATTGAGTATTGTACCCATATATATACTAGATCCTTCCTCACCACATCTTATTAAGGAATATGGGTTTAAATAGATATTGAAAAGTAAAGGACTTAGAACAGACCCGGGAGGCACTTTATTTTGGGGCAATGCTGAATGGTATGGATGAATCTGGACTGCAAGTTATCGCTGATAATGAGGAGATCCACAAATGAACCCTTTCCCTCACTCCCAACCCTCACAGTTTCTGTCAGAGGATAGGATGAGAGACAGTGTCAAAGGCAGCAGACAGATTTAGAACTCAGTGTAGGTGAGCATCAGGTGTACCATGGAAGTCATCCAGAGTGCAACTAGATCTGATACAGTATTCTGCCCATGGTCAAAACTAGCTTTCTGAGAGTCTAGAGTGTTGAGTATCCAAAAAGAAGGAATTTTGAGCGTATACCTTAGACTCTGTCGCTTTAGTTGCCAAAGGGAGCAGAGAGATTGACAGATATGTGGCCAAGACTGATGGATCCATAGCTGGTTTCTCTAAAATAGAGGTGATTTTTGACTTTCCATATATGAGTGGTATGGAAAATAACAAATCACAAAATTCCGCAAGGGAGTCACTGATCTGGTGACATATTGTTTTCATTATGATGGCAGGGCAGGATTCTGGAGAGGCAATAAATGTTGATTAGAGTTTAGAGGAAATATGCTCTGAGGTGGTCAGTACAAGCTTGGTTAATGTGAGTGTTGAAAGATCACTGGCTGACTCCACACCAGGAACTATAGGGTACAAAGAAATGGGGAGAAAGGAGTGTTAATAGTCTCAATTGTAGTGAGTGAAATTATTCTGAAAGATTATCCCAGATCTTTTTGTGTAGATGAACTAGAGAAGAGGGAGAGTTTGGATGGCAGAGTTTGGAGACCACTTTACAATCTGCCTTTGTCGAGTTAGAAGCTGCTTGAATACGATCAGAGTTGTATAGTATATGGTCTTGAGCAATCACATTATTTTAAGCGTTTGGTGCCTAACTGCGTGCATATCTGTCACAAGAAACCGAAGAATTACCCCATTTTTGTTCAACCTGATTGCAGTTACTCTTTAGGTCAAAGGTCAAAGATTACTTTATTTCAACCACAAAGTCATAAAAGTAGACACAGCATGGTAAAAGAGCACATTTTAAAAACAGATATAAAATAGACAATATGGTATAATTCAATATAAAATCAGAATAAGTTACAGAGATAGGAATAACAATCAGTACAGTCGATGAGAACAAGAAGGTCAAGCAAGAAATCATGTGAATCAATTTGGTAATCATAAGTAACTACCATACTAAAGCGCATAAAAGTTCATCCAGTTCACAACAATGACAATCACATCAAGCATTTGGTCCTTTTCAGCCATAAGGCATGCCAGTATCTAGATAAACCAAAAACCACAAGTCTGCTTGTGTCCGTGCTTAGCAATCTAAGCACCCTCAGATAGTGGCCGGAGCCAACAATTTTCCAAAGTGGAAAAATCCACTTGGCCCTCAGCAATTTATATATCGGGCAGAAAAATAGGAGATGAATAATAGATTCAGCACTAGCATTACAAGCAGGACATTGATCGTTATTCTCAGAGTCTGACCTCCAGTTTTTGCAAAACGTTTGAAGCGGGAGTGTTTTATAGCGGAACTGAAAAAACAACTTCCGAGCCAAGGGAGGGACAATTTCATCCAACGAGTCTTCAAAACGAGGTACACGTTTAAAATTAAGAAAATTGGTAGTCAAGCTACCCTTGGTGTCAAGTGCAATTTGTAGGGATGTTCATTCCCATTACCGTTCCTTCATCACAGATCTCGAGATGGTAACCATACTTCATGGGTCAAACCAGTACCCCACCATTCCAAGCCTCTCTAGGAGAGCCCTAAGAGCTCTAAACCAGGGGACAGATTTAATAATAGGAAATTTCATAAGCTCACAAAGTAGCTCCCGGTATGGGCGGTATTCCTCCACAGTCTGTGCCAAAACATCAAGTGCTTATAACTAATTTTATGGGCCAGCTGTCTGTTTGCCAAGTCAAAATAAAGGGGGACTAGAGGCGTGCTTACTGGAAGATTAGTCAAAGATCTAAGAAAATGATTTTCAACAAATGACAAAGGAGCAGTTATACCAGAGCCCCAAAGTTCTGCTCCATAAAGTGCACCCCCCAAGATTTTCATATTGTAAATTTCCAATGCTGGCGCTAACTGCCTTGTAGAAGTATTTCTGTGTATTTTTTGCCAGATTTGTGGTTTGAAGGATAAGTTGCAACTTTACCATATCAATGTGTTGATCCCACCTCAATGTGGGAGTTAAATGAATGCCCAGATAATCAAAAAATTCCATACGCTCTAGCTTGCTACTGCCAGCGAGAACCTGTCGTTTGTTTTGTTTTTCCTTACCCTTCCTAAAAATCATGTATTTTGTTTTAGTTTAATTTAACACCAGGCCTCGTTCCTCGCAAAACAGAATAAAATCATTTAAAAGTTGCAGGAGACCTTGGAGAGATTTTGCAATAAAAAGAGTGTCGTCAGCGAAGAGGAGGGCTGGAACTCTTTGGCTGCCTACCTTTGGAGCGTCACACCCATCCCTATCTAGCCACTTTATAATGTCATTAATGAAAAGAATAAAAAGAGTAGGGGCAAGGACACATCCCTGTCTCACACCACAGTCCACAGGGAAAGTGTCCGTAACTTTGTTGTTCTCGCCCCATCTGACCTGTGCTGTATTAGATGTGTGGAGTCTAATTAAAATGTCTAAAAGATTAAGTAGCATGCCTAATTCTTTGAGAACCCTCCATAGTTTTGCCCGGGGAAGTAGATCAAAGGCAGACCGCAGGTCTACAAAGGCCACATAGAGTTTCCCTCCCATGATATACACTTCTTTCCAGTATAAGCATAGCAAACGGAAGGTTTGGTCCAGGGTACTAATTTTGGCTCGAAATCTTGCCTGAAGGTCACTCACGATTTCAGACTCTGTGATCCAGTCCTGGAGTCGAGCTAGTATCTGCGTGCAGAAGATTTTTTGTGAGGAGTCAATAAGACTTATCGGCCTAAAGCTTGAGGGCTTTGTTCTGTCCCCTTTTTTGTAAATCGGGACGATCTCTGCATTTTTCCATGAAATAGGTATAGGACTACCCCTAAGAATGGAATTTGATAGTATGTTTATATACCGACCCCATAGGGACACATCCCCCTTATAAAGATCATTAGGGATTCGATCAGGCCCTTGCGCACGTGCTAGGGTAGAAGAAGCAATTGCAACTCGGGTTTCCTCTAGCGAGATGTGAAGATCAGTTACATCCAGGGCCTCATCAATCAGACTTACGTCTTGACCTACAGGTGCCTTGTCCCTAGATTCGTATAGGGTGCAAAAGTGGGTTTCCCAGGCCTCCGGTTGAACCGAAAATTCCAGATGGCACTTATTATCCTTCAACTAGTGTGCTGCCAGACTCCAGAACTTTTTCGAGTCCCTCGCTAGCAAAGCACTCCTTAAAAATGACCAAAGATGGGCCTCCCACTCCTTTTTAGCTTCTTCAATGGCTTTTTTTATACTTAGCGCGGCAAAGCATTATATCAGGGCGAGATTTTTGCTTTACAGCCTTTAATAATTCCTGCTTTGACAGCCTACATGCCTTTGTATACCAGGCTCCCTGCTTATTTTGTGCATAATGGGGATTTGTTCTCTCTCTCTCGTTTGTGACTTCTCCTGGCTACCCAATAGATCCCTGATTTCTCTATAGAGGAGATCATGACTCATGCCTATCACATCATCGACCTGCTCCATGGTTGATCTAGCGGCTTTCTCAAGGAATGCGGAAACCTTCCCCTTTACTGCACCCAAGACCTCCGGGTGGGCCTCAACCCAGTTCCACATGATTCTCCTCTGGTTGTTAGCAACTGACAGGAGCCCAATATCTGCGCAACCCCGGTCTACGGTCCACCCGGATGCTTGATTTGTAAGGGTAAGAGCAAGGGCGTTATGGTCGCTATCTGACCTTATGACCACTGCCATGTCCAATACGAGATGCCAATAATTTAAGGATACAAGGCAGTAATCAATTCTGCTTTCCTGAGCAGTCCTATTAAAGGTAGGGTCCCCTTTTGCATCTGATAGGGTCCTGCCATTGGTAGCCCTGAGGTCATGTTGCAGTGTAAGTGCCAACAGCTGCGCTCCTCTTGCACTCCACCTAACCGGGGGCAAATCTAGTTGAGGAACCTGCCATTCACTGTCCCATTCATCAGTTAAATGGGGGGAATTGAGACCAAAGGCTCGAATGTACAATTAAAATTCCCACAAACCAATAACTGAGATTTATGGGAATATTGGGTTAGTGCAGTGTCAAGAATGCGCAGAGTATCTGTTTGAACCATACCTTTCTGTACCCTATTATAGACATTAAAAATTCTAGTTCTAATGCCACTATTGGTGCTAACTTCAAGGGCTAATATGTCTTCCGATTCTACCTGCAGCTGTCTAGCTTTGCACCCAAGTCCAATGTTCACCCAAACGGCTAGACCTCCTGAGGGTCTCCCTCTCTCTTTTCTAGTGGCATCTTTGGCGTAAGTTGTAAAGAAAGTTCGATACGGGCAAGAAAGACTCCACGTTTCTTGAAATAGAATGATATCAAAGGAGTCTATAAATGAACACCAATCCAGGTCTGCCATTAGCTTATTAAGGGGAGCCCTTGTTTTTCGACCCTGTGGAACTGTTTGCTGCCAGTTTGGGAGTGTCACGCTGCTGAATTGCTCTCTCGCTGGGACCCTGCGCTTTGTGAACTCCTGTTGCCGCTGCCACCAGTGCTACAACTCGCGTTTCCCGCCTCGCGGGAAACGCTCGCAGCTGGGGGGGGGGACTGAGGCAAAGAGGCTGGTAGACTACACTGGCCAGAATCCTCCAGGGCCTGAAGCCGCCTCCTTGTCCCGCCCATCCCAGGTGGAATAAATTGACCATCAGCTACGCGCATCGCGGGAGCCCTTGTTTTTCGACCCTGTGGAACTGTTTGCTGCCAGTTTGGGAGTGTCACGCTGCTGAATTGCTCTCTTGCTGGGACCCTGCGCTTTGTGAACTCCTGTTGCCGCTGCCACCAGTGCTACAACTCGCGTTTCCCGCTTTGCGGGAAATGCTCGCAGCTGGGGGGGGGGGGGACTGAGGCAAAGAGGCTGGTAGACTACACTGGCCAGAATCCTCCAGGGCCTGAAGCCGCCTCCTTGTCCCGCCCATCCCAGGTGGAATAAATTGACCATCAGCTACGCGCATCGTGGAACGCGCGTGGGAACGAGCCCGGGCGAAGCCCGGGACAAGGGCGGGGCCGTCTGTGGCCGTCGGGGGCCGAAGGAGGCCGGGCTGGGCCACACTCTTTGGTCCTAACGTTCTACCGCATCTGGCACAGTCTCATGTTGTTATTGTTCCTGTAGGTTAGGCGTGTATGTGGCTGCCACCAGTATCTAGTGCAGTGTATTACACGTTCATAAGTGCTTGATCCGATTAAGTGTATGGCTATGTCCACGCGTTCCGGTAAGGGAGGCGGGTCAGGGGGGGGGCAGAATTAGTGGCACGTTAGATCATTTTATTGTACGCGCCTGCTCTGTCCTTGAAAAGGAAATAGCTATTACAGAACTCCGACTCTCCCTGGATCAGCTTCATGATAAACTTTCATCATTGGGTAAATTAGCTCTGGCCGTCTCCCCCGTTACAGAAAGTAACCAAACCCATAATGTAATATTGGGGACAAAACAAAGCACGGCGTCCAGTATGGATAATATTCTTGCTAACTCCACAGATCTTACCCTCTTAACACAGTCAGATTCGCCACATTCACCTCTGTTGGCTACCCCTATGGCGGCCTCTAAGTCTTTCGGTATTCCAACCCCCCCTCCTCATGCCCTGCTCTCTCCTGAGACATCTAATATCGCTGGATCTAAAACTGCTCCAAGTAAAAGTGGCCACAAGGGGGATCATTCTAAAGCAACAAAGAAATGTAAAATCAAACCCTGCAATACCGCCAATAATAAAGTGGGCCGCAAAGCGTTATCTACACCTCAGCGGCAGAGGATACATTTACCCTCTGTGCACCCTGATAATTTAGTCTCTCAAACCTCTACAGAGCAGTTACCTGCAAACCTTAACTTATGCGGCCCTGAGTTTCAATCTTCTATTGTTGGCCAACTCGAATTATTGTTTAAATCACTCATACTTCCCTTGACTGAAAGGGTGAGGATACTGTCTGAGAGGCTTGAGAGATTCGAGCAGGCCTCTCTAGACAGTTTCTTCTCCCTCAAATCACTGATCAAGTTGTATTCAAAGATTGGCCATGAAAATTCTACTACTGTTAATCCTATTCCTAATGACCCAGGTGAGCCTATTCTTCAAAATATTTCACCACTTCTGAATACTATTCCAAATCTGGGACCTACGAATGGAGCAATTGCATCAGCTCCCAAATTCCCAGTACCTACGCTTAATCCAAGTAGCAAACCCACGAGGAAAAAGTCAGTCCCTGGTCCAATAAATGGTAACAGTAACTCTGAAGGGTTAGGACACGTGATAGAACCCATCCAGAGCCTGCCTAAACCTCTTAGCAAGGATTCCTTACAAGATCGACATAATGCTGTTGACACTTGCATCCAGCCAAACCTACCTCACATTAATCTGCCACCAGAGTGCCTACCCTTTGTGGTTGTTTTAACTGGAGTTCCCCAGCTTAAAGCTGGTAAGTCTGAGTCCTTTATCGAATTAAAAAACAAAACAATACATTGGCTCAATAATAACATACCTCTTCCTAGGCACCTGGAT
The DNA here is from genome assembly GCF_964204655.1 of Triturus cristatus. NCBI lineage: Eukaryota > Metazoa > Chordata > Amphibia > Caudata > Salamandridae > Triturus > Triturus cristatus. Next base: position 504,878,293 of record NC_140585.1, read on the forward strand.
GGCCAAGTCCTCCATGTTAGAAGGGTTCCCTGGGTGGGCAACAGTCCTAAAAACATGTCTGGTGATTGCATTCTTGTTCATTTTAGGGATCCCCGTGTCACAAGGCTTATTTGTAATCAACACCTAGGCTCTGTTTCCAACGGTATAGGCTGCTTCGACTTGAGCCAATTCTATTCAGATTCCGCGTATTTCCATTACTCAGTCTTTTTTTCATTTGACTCATGATGGGTTTCATGGGGAGGCTCAGTCTACTGGTGGTATTGCTCATTCCCCTTTTGTCTTCACCTGTCACCGGGATCTCCATGCCCTCCATGACTCTTATTGAAATGGAGACCCTGTTAGGGTTGGTTCTTGTATTCTCTCAGGCGATCAAAATGAAAATTAAGATGGTATTGCAATCCTTACTGAACCTGTTGGGGATCCTCTATCTATTATCCTGTCCCCTCCTGCCCAACAGCAAAGCCTACAGCCTACTCCAAATCTTCAGGATATAACTTGTCCATTATCGTCCCTTACATCTATTCTGTCTCAGACTACCCCCAATCCCGCTATTCCTCCTATAATGCGGGACTCAGTCACGGATGCTCCTTCTCTAAGGGTTTTAAGCTGGAATGTAGCTGGCATTGCTAGCAAATTAGATCTTCCAACTTGGAACTCATTGATAGAGCCCTATAACATCTGTATTTTTCAGGAGACCTGGAGCACAGTGCCTCACCATATGGTTGGCTATACCACCTTTTTTGTCCCGGCTATTCTATCCTCGACTGGGAGAGGCCGTCCTTTCGGCGGTCTCCTTATTTGGGTTAGTATTTCTCTTGGGTGTAGTATCAAGCAAGTCCATAATACCTCTTTGGATATCCTAAGGCTCACCCTTAGGGGAGCTCATGGAAGGAAGTCTTTTGATATCTTAAATGTTTATGCTAGAGGTTTAAGTGGAGGAGCCCTGTCACCTACACTTTTACTTCTTGAGGGTGAATTTCGTAAGTGCCATCACGCATCTCATGTCCTGGTAGCAGGAGATTTTAACTGCTCCTTTGAACCCCTCGCATCACTCGACCTTCCTGATCTACTAGAGGATGATGCCAAAAGAGGCATTCCATTATTATCTTTACCCCCCATTAGGAAATGGACCAAATCTGTCCTACACATAAACGCCATGACTTTAGAGTTTGGCCTAAGGGCGGTCAATGGAAGAACAGCTTCTGACCTCCAAGGTGCCCACACCTATAATAGGCTAAACCACACCTCGAGGATAGACTACATACTTCTCTATTTCAAACTTTGGCCATATGTGCTGGACATGGAAATAATTCCCACTGCCGATAGTGACCACAACCAGCTATCCCTAAGATTGAAACCACTCTGGGAGGGAGCTCATGGGCCTTTGATTCCATCATCAAACAGTCTTATGCCAACCCTTGAGGTGTGTCCCTCTAACTGTGAGAGGCGCCTCAAATGGCGAAATGTGATGGTCGTCGAAGAGAAAGTTCAGGCGATTGGGGCAATATTGCGTACAACGCAAGCAGAGTTGGCCTCGTTTAATATCGATGAGGCTGCCTATGATAGGATCCCAATAGTTTTCCAAGGAGCTATTAAAGATCTGGGGAATTTATTCCGTGCTCATGGTAAAGGCGGGCCACGGAGGGGGGGGGACACGCATAAACCTACAAATGGCTGGTACACTCAAAACTGCAGACGGAAGAAATCTGCCTTAATCGCGGCCATCAAAAGCAGGATTACACCTAAGATCCAGTTGGCCAGGAAGGAGTACAGGATCTGTGTATCAAATGCTAAAAAGGCTTGGGAAGAACAATACTGGCAGGCGTTAAGGGAGGCTTCCGCAAAATGCGATCCAACGTGCAGTTCGCGAATTAACTGCACGTTGGAAACCACCTTCCCAGACATCACCATTTTGCTTTTTATGTGAGACTCAAGTTGAGTCAATTGCTCACATTTTATTTGCATGCCCCGAATACAAAATCCCAAGGTCTTACTGGCTCAAACCCTTGTGTAAAGTTTTAGGCACAAGAGACCATCTCACAGCTTTGCGCATTCTTAAATCAGATACGCGTTCTTTGTATGTCTGCACACTTTCCAAGTTTTTGAGGTGGTCTTGGCTTTTAAGAACAAAAGCCCTTGCAGTTCATGCTTAAACAGTTTGTCTGTATTCTTTTTTAAGCAAATTGTCTTATTTATTCTGTCTATATGTATTTTTTTATTCCTTGTTTGTTCTGCAAATATGGTGATGCCACAGTTTTACAACTAAATACTTATTTGTAAATATTACAAATGTAAATGGTTTTAAGATATGTTTTTATCGAAATAAAGCTTATTTCACTCACTTATTAATCCCTGCCACATTCCAAACCAGAACCTTAAGGGGGGGGGGTGACTGCGACATTGCTGCTATCCGAACCTCGGGGCTAATTTGTTCCCCTAAATGCAAACCCACCCCGGTCCCAGATTCAGCAATGGGAGCACAATCAATATTAGTAACTACATCTGGTTCCAGGACACAAACTAGGAAAGCAGAATTTGTGACTGGGGATCTAGATTCACTGGAACCATTTCCCAAGCAAGTGCTTTGGGAGATTTGCTTTAGGGGACTTTGAGGGGCATGATTATCCATGTGTGAAGACATTTTTCGATTCCTGAGGTCAGCTAAACCTATTCCCATCAGCCCTATTCAATAAGAGGGACTTACAAGGGGCCCCCTCCAGCTCAGTAAGACACATAGCTTCCCGTGGGGCGCAGATGGGGACCAAGGAAATTGTAGGTAAATCATCACATAGAGGTCTATACCTAATGGTTATGCTGGAGTTCTTGGGAGGGATCTTACGGGCCTCCATGGAAAGCAAACCAGTGATAATGGCAGCATCATGAAAAGTAACCTCAATCATGTCCCGGGGGGTGTTTGGCATAGATAATCTTCTAGCCATTCTAATATCTTCCCTGATTATTGAATAGCATTGGCGTGTATATCTAAACCAGTGTGTGATCTTGTTTATAAGGGACTCCTGATTTTCGGAGATTCTACCATTATGTTTGGGACCTTCCATAAGGAATATTCGGGAGGGGCTTTCCTCCTCTTGTGGTCTCACATAGACACCCTCCGTCACAAACCCCCTTGGAGGTCCCCACCCCTGAGCCTGCATATTGGAGGGGCCTACATCATGAGTAACTTCACCTCTATGAGCATCCTTACTCGATATTAAAACTGGGGTAAAGACCTGGGGTGCCTTTCCATTTGACAGCTGCTGATGAGAGTCACCCATAGGGAGCATTGGGTTTAACAATCTAGTATAGATCGGGTCTGTGGCACACGTTCCCCTTTTATTAACTGCACTACATTCCTTTGGGCTAGTTAGGTCCCTCATCCCTAAAGACTTCTTATGCTGGGGCTCGAGAGCTTCGCCCTTGTCATGTTCAAACCTTTCTAGTAGACCAATAACCTTCGCTTTGAGTGATCGGACCTCTGCTCTCAATGCTTCTATTATGTCTATTAATGGCTGTGTCTCACCTGTCGTACTTCCTGCCTCCCTGATGTCTATGGGGTCGACCCTCCCCACCTCCTCTCGGCCTCCAACTCCCAGCAGGTGAAGAGGGTCAAATCTGTTGGAACATTCAATGCTAGGTAGCGATGCGTGACTCGTGATGGATGGGGAGTTTAGCACCTGTATATTCGCTTTCGCGCATGTATCAGGTGCCGTACCTTTGACCTTCCTGCACCTTACACGCTGTTTTCTTAGCACTCGTGGAGACAATCTAGCAGCCTTTTTGGCAGGAGAGGATTCTGAGGAAGTATCACCAGATGATTTGTCATCTAGTACTTTCTTGCACCTTTTTTTTAGGTCTAAACATCAGGGGGATCTGTTTTGCAACCTTTTTTGCCAGGGGCGACCGAGGAGAGTGAGAGGACTGTAGACCCGCAGTGTTGTCATTACCAATTTGGGTGCCACCAGGGGACAAAGGACTAATAGTATCTGAATTGGCAATGGTCTGGCATTCTGCTAAAATCAGTACAATCCTGTCCATAGTCTCATGGCATACAGCTTTAGCTTATCTATCGTGGCCCAAAGATTGAGCCTTCGCTTTCCTCTTGCCCATATTTTCCAGTGGACTAGGGATATGATAATCCTTTGTCAAGTCTAATACACAGCAGAAAAAAGTGCAAATGCCAATGTTATCTATGTAGTACAAAATAGTACAAAATGCAGGATTCAAAAAAATGTACAGAACTGGTCACGCAGTGCAGATGGGCCAAAATGCAAAGTGCAGAGATTTAAAGTGCAAAGTTGAGGTAGGTTTAAATAGTGCAAAAATACAGGGAACAGGTTTTGAATACAATAATAAAAACCAGGCTACGTTGAGTCGAATTTAGTAAAAAGGAGTGCAATAAAAATAGAATAGCACAAGTTAAAAGCAGCGCCACTTAATAAATGGTAAATACTACTCCCCAACAGCAAAGTAAGAAAGAGACCTGGCTCCAGGAGTCAAGTGTTCAAGAAGCAGCAGGGGGCACCAAATGAAAGTCAGGGCAATAGTCATACACCAAATCCCTGTGTAGCTCTCACCGGATAGATCAGAGAAGTTCTTACACTTTGGTATTTTCCTACGGGAACAAGATCGCTAGAAGCAGTGACGAAATGGAAAAAGCCCTGCCCTGCCTCCCTACCTCGTCTGGCGCGAAGGGGGTGCAGACGGGCTGATAAGGGCTCAGCTCAGCTGACTCCTCCCTCACAGCTGGAAGTGGAAGGCGGGAGACTCGCGTTGCACTCTGGGACTTAGAGTCCCACCAGAGTGTGTGTCCCCGGCATTTTCCACTCCCGCAAAAAAGTGACTGTCCCCAGAAGTGGCAGTGAGACAGAATACCTGTCAAGGTTGCAGCCCCCAAGCAGGACCAGCAGGGATTCCGCAGCCCCGCAAGGATTAGAGCTAGCTCCACACCTCCAATCTTCTGGCAAATGCAGTGGGGTGGCTGCTCGGCGGGAAGATACCCCTGGACTCAGGAGCGGGGCAGTTGTAGGCAGGGGCAGTTCCTGGGGGTTGGTAGGTTTCAGAAAGGATGGCAAAGCTCTCCGGGGGTCATTTCCAGAGGTACAGGGACAGATTCCGCAGGGTGGGCCGCTGTCAGGCTGCCTGGCTGGGAATCTGAGGTTACAGACCGCGCTGGTGCAGCTCTGCCTCCTTTGGGCTCTGTCTCGGCGCTGAGACTCCCGTCAGCCTTCCCAGTGCCGCCTGGGATCTGACAGGCCGCGATCCCGCCTTCCCAGCACTCCGAGCTGCCGCTCTCCCTTACCGGCCTCCAGGAGCCTCCGTGGACGCTGTTGCACCCTTGTCCGGACACCCAGCGTTCACTCCTCAGGCTCCCTTGCACTCCCTGCGGGCCCCGGCTCTCTACCCCGCCGCCCTTCCCGGGCGATGGAGGCCTTGGTCCCCGGACTGCTCAACAGTCCCGTGTGCTCCGGAGTTCACTCCCTCACCGGAGTCTTGTTCTCGCCCCCACCATTCTGCTCTGAGCTATATGCTGCTGCGGTGTGGCACTTCTGATCAGACCGCCACCGCTGTGTAGGTCTCCGCTCCGATCCGATCTTTCCCCTTGCTCCGCTTCCAGGCCGGTTCCAGTTCACCTTGCTAGTACAGGGGCCTGTGCATGCCACAAAGTTCTCTTTAGGCATTTGAGCTACTCAGAAGCAAGGATTTTGGGGGGGATGCATCTGAGTTCAATCGGGCACATGGGGGCAACCTGATCTACATGCGCCTCAGTCCTTTCCCCTTCTCTTGTCTTAACAGTGGACATCCTTCACATTCCATATCTTTTCTCTCTTCTCATTTCTTCTCCCTCATTAAAGAACCCTGTCTGCCGACTCTCCAACCCCGGCTAACCATGTGATGCCCTTACTCCATGTCTTGAAGCAGGAAGACAGTCCTTGAACACCTAATTCATAAAGTATTTCTACATTCTATATCCAACTGTCCTTGCTTCCACCCAATACCCCTTCAACTTCTTCCTCTTTCCAACAGCTTTTAGTCCAAATAAAGCATTCCTTCTATTGCAACCCATCACTCCCTGAGATAAGTCGCTTCCGTATAAACACACAGTTGATGCTAAAGAAACAACTAAACATCAACAGTCTGGTCTCAGACTCTGAACTTACTTTTCATCACCTCAACTTGGTTGAAACACAGCACATTCTAGGTGAAGTAATCCCTTTAATCAAGGCAACAAACTACAAACCGACAGATAAAACCCGTAGGAAGCCATCTTCAAAGATCTGACCGAATACAAATATCTAGAAGCTTCTCCGTGATAACCGACCTTCTCTTGTTCATTCTTTCTGATTTATAGACTTCCTCTGTCTGAACAATAGAGCTTTTACAAATGTCATATCCAGAATCGCCTTAACGCCTTATTATTGCATTCCAAATTGCCAGAATACCTTTTTTGGTCAACTCATCCTCCTCGACCATGTTGCCTCCCCACTTATCTAGAATATCTTAAATCATCTTTATTCCTACCGAAAAAGCTGATAATACCGTGAGCACACATTTTTGATTGCCTTGCTTTCACCTTAACAGGATTCCTACCCCTTCATCTGGCTCCACTACAACCCTATTTCCTTGATTTTAAAACTTACCATGAGGACATCCTCTTCTGCACTATTGACCTCACTCAACCTCCTGGTATTTGACTTGCATCTATCTACAGTGTCACCTTCCAACCCAAAGAGTGGACACGCTTTATAACTGGCTCTCTAAACGATTTCAATACAAGACCGGAGGCTACATTATGCATTAATCCTTTAATGCAGTCACAAGCAGCTGCACTACATCATAAAGAAATAAACAGTTCTAGAATGTAGTGAGCAGGGTACAAATGGCATGAGGCACAGACAGACTGCCTCTTTTAAATGCGGCTCACAGGCAGATAAGTAACAATTCTCTTCTCTCTTTAGAAATTGTTTTTTAAGAACCTTGCTTTCTTAACTTAAAAACGATCTACTGTTACCACCTTTCTATCTATATCGATTCTATGCTACTCAAATGTTATGTCTATATTATTATATTATTCCTCTAACGTTTTAATCCAAAGCTACTCTGCTTTCACGAGGGTGAACATGGGCTATTACCCCCCTCCTCTCACCCCCCTCCCACCGACTTCCTATTAAGGTTGGCGACCCTTTCCTTTCAACTGATTACCCTCTATCAAATAAAGCGCTCGCGTATAAACCTTTTCTTTCACAAACCTAAAAATATTTCCAAACGTTATTTGTAATTCATTACCACTAACCACTCTGTCATAGAGAGCCCGTCCCAGAGAACTCGTTCCTCGCACAATTTCGATATTCTTATCGGACCTCTTCGACGCGAGGTCAGAGCAAACGCGTCACATCAAGGATTAGAGGAATGCACCCTAGCAACGGCCCACGCTCGCAGGCCTTCCCGCAGGGAGCTTTCCTCTAACCCAGACGACTTCCCCTACAGCAGCTGATCTCGAGCGTGAGCTTCAGTTACTCCGCCTTGATCAGCTGCTGCCGGAGATCGCGTCTAAACGAATTTAAACAGAGAAACAAAGCTTTATACTGCCAAACAGATTCCTAGAGCCCAAAATAAACCAATATATGCTATTAATAATTTATTTATCAATCTCTTGGCATTAACCAATCTCTTGCCATCTCATTTCTCCTAAAAAATAAAAAAGGGGAGATTTTAATATTGTATTTTAATATTGTATAAAATTAAAAAAAAAAAATATATATATATATATATATATAAAATCTTTAAAATTACCATAATTAATATAAATACTCTTCAGAGATTATTTTATTTTCCACTTACCTCCCCAATGAAAGACCTTGACTCTGATGATGCCACCGCTAGTTCTCCACTTCACAACAATGACTCTTTTAAACAATTCTTGCAGAAAGAAATGCGATCCTGCATGTTATCTACACTAAAAGAAGTGATGTCTACTAAAAGATCCCTTCCCCACGATCAAGATGACCCTATATATGACATCAGAATTCCTGGCAAAAAGAACAAAAAATAAAAAAACTGCGGACATCCTCTTGATTACATCACAGGAGGTCGTAGCACCTCAGTCGATCTTCCAGGTCCTAGTACCTCATCTATGTTGGGAGGCCCTCGCGCCTCAAATGAGAACGGTGCCCCTCGCCGCATAAATTTGATGGGTGTCCCTAGCGGCACAAACTTGACTGGTGCCCTTCGCGGTACAACCCGTTATGACGGGAAGGATGACGCAGACTCTGATTCAGAGGAAGGAAATTTTCACAACCCCTATGATGAATTCGTCCTGGACAATGACTACCCAAACCAAGACCTAGACCTTAATAATCCTGACGAAGGTGAATCCCCCTCCTCTTCTGATAATATTATACTCAATCCCTTAGGGGAAGAAATGTTCTCCCCCCCTAAGTATCTCCCATCCTAATAGCTCAAAGTGGTTCCCTCAGGAACACGTTTCTAAATTCATTAAGAGATGGCTAAGAAACTCTCTCGAAAGAGAAACAAGGAATACTCTAAAATCAGAGTGCCCTAGACCCACCATTCACGACAAGGTTTCTCAAACCCCTAACCTCGACCCTGACCTGATAAAATTCTTATTCAAACTAGGGAAAGACCCTAGAAGAGGTCTAGAGAGAGCACTCAAGGGCTGCCAGGACCGCCTCCTTGACATACTTGGCCCCCTCACCAGGATCCTAGACCTAGCTGAGGAATCTCATATCTCAAATACACCTCTCGTTACCAACCTGATTCGCGGATGGAGCCAAAGAGCTATTGATCTCCTTGGAAATGCGAATTCGAGTCTAAACATCGAAAGAAGGAGAACGATCCTTACTAAGATCAACCCTAAACTCAGTGACCTAGCAGAAAAAGAACCATCTGACAACCCTAAAGGTCTTCTCTTCGGAGAACACATGATCAAATCAATCGGGAAATACGTAGCCACCTTTACCGCCCTTGACAGGGCTCAAACCAATATGAAGCGTGTCTTCAACACCAACCTTTTTGGACAGGCTGGAAGAAGGGGCCGTTCTTCCGGCCGCAGTACCCAACGGCCCTTCTCGTCCTTCAGAGGTTCTGGTAGAGGCTTCTACCCTTCAAATCAACAATTCTACCCCCACCGAACCAGAGGACCATGCAACAGAGGCTACAGATCGCGCGGAAATCCAAACATCTCCAACCTTCCAAGTAAGTCTTCCTACTCTTTCCTCTTCTTCCCAAGCAGGGGGCAGACTAAAACTCTTCTACCATGTATGGGAGTCGCTAACTCAAGACCCTGGGTTCTACAGACCGTCCAGGGTTTCAAAATAGACTTTATAGAAACTCCCTTTCAATCTCACCCCCCAAATCCTCTAACTCTTTCAGTCGAACATCAGAAGATCTTCGAAGAGGAAATCTCCTCAATGCTCACAAAGGGAGCTATCATACAGGTACCTTGGTCTTTAAAAACATTTATCAGCACTCTTTTCTTAGATCAAAAAAAAGACAAAGGTTGGAGACCAGTGATAAACCTTCGAGAAGTGAACAAATACTTAGTTTACAGACATTTCAAAATGGAAGGTATTCACCTCCTCAGGGACCTTCTTCTGGAAGGAGACTGGTTAGTAAAACTAGACATAAAGGACGCCTACTTTACAATTCCTATGGCACAAGAACACCAGTATTTTCTCCAATTCACCTGGAAAAAATGTCTATACCAATTCAAAGCACTTCCCTACGGCCTTTCGTCCGCCCCCTGGTGCTTTACCAAGATAATGAGAACCATTGTCTCTATCCTGAGAGAGAGGGGTATTCGCCTCATTATTTACCTAGACGACATTCTCATCATGTCTCAACTCTACTCCCAAATTCAGAAAGACCTCAATACCACCATCCAGCTTATCGAATGTCTCGGCTTCATTATAAACAGAGAGAAATCTATCCTCATACCCTCCAAATCTCTAGAATTTACTCGGATTCACTGTAGATACCTCAAGCTGTCTCCTTCTTCTCCCTACCAAGAAAATCACGAAAATTCGGAAAGAGATCAGGTACGTCCTAAAAAAGATTCTATAACCCTACGAGAATTAGCCAGACTTATAGGTCTCCTCTCCTCCAGCATCCAAGCTATCTTCCCGGGTCCACTCAATTACCGTGCCCTTCAGAGATTAAAGGGGAAAGCTCTCAAGTCTGGTCTTTGGTACGAAGACTCTGTGACTCTGGATCAAGAGGGCAAATTGGAACTTTCCTGGTGGCTAGAGAATCTGGATGCCTGGAATGGCAAAGCAATTTTTGGTTCTGTCCCGGAATTCGTCCTAGAATCAGACGCAAGCCTCCACGGTTGGGGCGCTCGCCTCCTCGATCAAAACACTGGTGGCGCATGGTCACTTGCGGAATCTTCCCAGCACATAAACTTTTTAGAACTTACAGCCGGTCTATATGCACTAATGAGCTTCAAACACTCCCTTCAAGGCAGATCTGTTCTTCTGAAGATGGACAACATCTCTGCTGTATCCTATATCAACCGCCTTGGCGGTACCAAATCAGCAGACTTATCTGCTTTAGCGAAGAAGCTCTGGATGTTCTGCCTGGAACACAAAATCTCTCTGAAGGCAGAATATCTTCCCGGGAAGTCAAACCTCTCTGCAGATTGGAACTCAAGATTCCTCTCAGACGTACCGATTGGAAACTTAATGTGAACATTTTCAATACTTTCTCTCTTTTTTGGGGTCCACTAGATGTGGATTTGTTCACCAGCAGACTGTCATTCCAACTCCCAAAATATTTCAGCTGTCTGCCAGACCCGGGAGCTCTAGCGGTGAATGCCTTTCTACAATGCTGGTCAAACCTTCAGGGTTACACCTTCTCTCCCTTTGCCATGATTCAAAGGGTCCTACAGAAGGTCAGAATAGACCAATGCTCCCTGGTTCTGATAACCCCATTCTGGCCCTCTCAGGCATGGTTCCCGACCACTCTCGAACTTTCTTGCAACATCCCCTTTCTCATTCTAGCGAGCAAGGGCCTGGTCACCAACGCAGACGGAGAAGATCACCACCTAATCTCTTCAGGGAATTTGAACCTTCTTGCTTGGAAAGTGTCGGGCAATCCAACAAACTGTCTGGCCTTTCGTCATCAGCTCTTTCTCTCCGCGGAGAATCATGGGCTCCCGGAACACACTATAGATACAACAACATTTGGAAAAAATGGGTTTGTTGGTGCATGGAGAGGAACTTGGATCCCTTGGAAGCTCCTATCGTCAATATAGTTAATTTCCTTGTCAAACAATTTGACAGAGGATTAGCTTATAGATCCATTAATTGCTACAGATCAGCAATCTCTGCTGGACACTCCCTCGTCAACGGTAAGACGGTAGGTAAGAACAATATTATTTGTAGAGTTAGGAAAAGTATCAGACTAAAAAGACCTCCCAGACCCAAGTACCAATTCATGTGGGATGTCAAAGCTACCCTAGACCTTTTCTCCTCTTGGCCAGATAATGCTTACCTTAACAGAAAATACCTCTCGCTTAAACTTGCTACTCTTCTATGTCTAATCTCTTGTCGTAGAGTTTCAGATGTGAAATGTCTGAACATTTCTTATAGATCTTATGATATGTTTGGAGTTAAATTTGATATATTCAGAAGGACTAAAACCATGTCAGATTCTATTTTTTATCCTCGTTTTGATCTTTGCAAGAAATTGTGTGTCATAGACTGCATGAGAGAATATGACTTGAGAATGAAAGACCTTCGTCCTTTAGATGCCAAACAACTCCTTATCTCTTTTGTTAAACCCTTTAAACCAGTTACTTCCTCCTCTATCGCTAGATGGGTCAAATCAATAATGAATCTAGCCGGAATTGATCTTTCTAAATTCCAAGCTCATTCTCTCAGAGGTGCTATGGCAAGCAAATCCTTTTGGTCTGGAGGTAAGTTGGATGATATTCTTAAAGCGGCAGATTGGTCTAATGCTTCAACATTTGCTCACCATTACTGTAAACCTGTTGAACATATGTCTGATGTTGTACTTCATGGCTACCAACATGCATAATGTAGCCTCCGGTCTTGTAATGAAATTGCGATTCTCCTATTAACATGACCAGAGAATCTGGATTTCATTAAAGACACGGAGGCTATCATTATCCCACCCTTTCCCACTCCCTTGGTTGGTTTAATTATTGAACTATGTATGTTTATAGTTTGTATTTTGATATCAACTCATGACTTTACAATCCGATTATCTTTTCTATCGTCCTATTACCATTCTCCTCTTTCTTTCAGATAATTCTGCATAAACACCTACCTTCAGCTTACTTCACTTCGGACTTCTCATTACCTTCAGCTTCAAGATCAACCTGGACCTCATCTCTGAACTTTATCTACTTCATTGCATTTAAAAGAGGCAGTCTGTCTGTGCCTCATGCCATTTGTACCCTGCTCACTACATTCTAGAACTGTTTCTTTCTTTATGATGTAGTGCGGCTGCTTGTGACTGCATTAAAGGATTAATGCATAATGATAGCCTCCGTGTCTTTAATGAAATCCAGATTCTCTGGTCATGTTAATAGGAGAATCGCAATTCAAAGGCATTCTTTTCAAGACATTCACATGATTAAACCATCAAGATATGTACCTTTGGCCCTACAAATGCGTACAGAAGATTTAAACAGAAATATGTGCACTCCTATGTTAGTAAATTAAATTTAACAGCTACTCTGACAAAACTCATCGCCAATCAGATCTCCCCAGCTAAATGCCATACCAAAAAACCTCATAGGATCCTCGCAGACTTCCCCAACCCAGAGTGCACCATCTACTAGAGCCCCTAGCCTCAAGCATTCTTCAATGCCTTTGTAGGCCACCTAGTTTGAAAACACCGAGTGGTCTGGATTACTATATGTGGAACAATATGCCTGCCATCCAGACCATCTCAAACCGAGATGAAAAAGACTACACCTCCCCCGAGATTTTGGAACCTATTCTGTCCACTTTCAGACTCACATTTCAAGGAATTTTTCAAGGCAGCTAACCAACCAGCTCACCATCAGATCCCTGGCTCCCTCAAATTTGCTAAGATATCCTACTCCCAGTGATGGTTGCAGGCCTTGCAAGGCCTCGTATCAGCTTCTCCGATTACTTCAGAGAGAAAGAGAAACCTACATAGAGCAGGAAAAAGAGACCAAGAAAGAGAGCCCAAGAAAACAACAAGTAAAATAAACCCAGTAGCGTTTTAAAGTTAAAAAAATGTTGTTGTAAGATATTATGTTACTTGTTTTAATGCCTAATTGATCCATCAGAAGGTGCCCACAAACCCATTTGAGTAGGGAAAGCAGGAAAGATTAAAAAAAAGAGCAGACGATTCAGGTAACGGGAAATAAATAGGCAAGGTCGAAGGAATGAGTAGGAAGGAGCTTCAATGCAGTGGCCTTTTCTATGAACCTGAGGCCGCCATGTTGTAAAGTTTTGCTCAGGTGCCCGAGCAGTGAAACACAATGAAAAAGATAGCACCAGTATATTAAAGATCTGCAGGCGCAGTAGTAAATTGCATTACATAGCAGCTGCGCAAACATTAGTAAATGTGGGCAGGAGTTCCCACCAGACAAAGCAACAGCACACATATGGTTAATTCATCTGATGAACAGGTAGACAAGATTGCACAAGCAAACGAGAAGACCGAACGCGTCATTAACCCCTTCGCCGCGGCAGGAATTCCGCCGCGGCGCTGGGGGGGTTTGGGGGCAGGTGCGGTGGCGCTGTGCTCGTGACGGAACCACTCCGTCACGAGCCACGGTTGAGCTGTGCTCATGACAGAGTGGTTCCGTCACGTCTCCGCCCACTGCGCTAATCGCCCGCACAGGCGGGGAATTAGCACCGCGTGGGCGGAGCGGCCGCCAACGGCCACAGCATGACGGAACCACTCCGTCATGAGCACAGCGCAACCGTGGCTCATGACGGAGTGGTTCCGTCATGAGCGGGGAAGGGGTTAAGCGAAATCAGAGAATGAGGACAAATAGCGCAATAAAAACTAGGACATACCAGAGATCCTTTGAAAAAGGCAACTACGCTCACAGCTAAAGAGGGCAAACACGGAGGGAGCAGAAGGGAACGTAGAATGCAGGAAGAACTTCTTGGAGGACAAACCCTCAGGGTTAGAGTCCAAGACTGTAACAATGGCTCAAGGGAGTGAGAAGAAGGCGTCGTTAGTTGGCATGGCAATGCTTGAAATGTAAATACTATGTGCAGGTATTTACAGTCTTGGGCTGCCAGTTAATGGCTGAGAAGAACCAGTATACTACCACTCAAAATTAAATGATGTTCAGAATTTGATTGCCAAGTCTATCACAAGTCTTCACTCTTTTCCTCACATGAATTACTTCCATTTGTCCAAAACCTTTTTAGATTCAATTTCTTATTTAACTAGACTACGCCTACTAGTAGCCAGTTTGATGCACTGACCTTTTTCTGCAAGAATGTTCTTCTGCTACTACTAAGTATTCTCTAAAGCTATCTTGTACTATGATTCCTTGACTCACACAGGCATGCCACTGGAATACACTCTTTATGCTAGATGCAAAAATTGCAGACTTTCTGAAGTTTTAGATTAATTCTTCTTTATGTACTGTTGTCAAATATCTGCTCCGAGAGTATTACTATGTAACATTCTTCTGTTACCAATATTCATGGGTATATTGCAAATGTGGGTATTGAACCTGTTTTGTGGGGGACCTTTGTGCTGGCTTTTTATGCTACAGGTGTATTTTTACAGTCAACATCTTTCTTCCTACATGTGGACTGCATTGCAGGCTATGAAATTGCCCAAGCAGATGACAGCCAAGAATATCTGATGAGAACTGAAACTCATGTTTATCGAGTTGAACAATGTTATGTTATATGTATTTTTTTTCTGTGCCATCACAGCACAGATTAAACATTCTAAGTGTTATACAGTCTGGGCATGAGTCACCCCGGCCCAGAGTTATCTCCTCTTTAAGTGCATAATTGTGTTATCTGCTGATAAATGGAGTATGAACAGAGTATCAAATAAAGAAATTCACCTACACATCAAGCTGTTAGGACTCATTATGCTGAGAGCAATGGCCCATTGTACTTTGAAATATACATGATGTTCAATAAAGTAATACTCCATATTAGGCACTGTTCCAGAATTGTAAAGGAAGCCCCCACTAGTAATATTAACTAGATTCTCAAAATTGCCCCGCCCACAAACTTTTCCCATTATGCTTCTGGGTGCCGTAAGGTGGTGCTCTGCACTGAAACCATTCCCCTCCAGTACTGACTTGAGGGCCTATATAGGTGCCACTCCTGTGTGCCTTTTTTTTTTCTTGCCACCAGACATGGATGGAGAGTTTCCCTTGCCTCTCAGAGACTTTAGTTGCCACATACCTTCCCAAAATGTTCCAGTGTGCAAAAAATGGCACCCCTAAGATGACCAGTTTTAAACCCTGTAAGGACTGATTGCAATTAGATGTCTGTGACAGATCCCCTCCACGTTTTCCTGTGCTGTATGGGGTCAGGCCATAACTCCTGTTGGAAAGTGGGTTATTAGTAGTGGTAAATGTGCATTTACCACTGGCAACAAGAACACCAACACAATATAGGGCTCAGTACAGGTCTTAGAAAATGTTTCCCATGCTGATCCCTTGGTAGCTTGGCTGAGAGCAGGCAGGCTTAACTTCAAATGCAAAAACAACAGTTGATGGACAGAATGCAGAACAATGTCATACATTCACCCCAGTACAGAGATCTGGGCCTAAATCCATCGTTTTTTTGCTCACCATGCCATTCCAGTATGAACCGAGCCATATGCAAATCAGTCTTGACCCTGTGCCTCATGGGAACAGTCCAGCCCGAACTGCCAAGCCAGGTCCTCCCTGGACTGGAAACATGCATCCTAGGGCCGGTTTCGGGGTTTCACCCCTCTTCAGCCAGGATAGCTTGATTCCAGTGGCATGGAGAGCAAGGGACTCACGTCTGAGCATACCCGTCCCACTCGGGGTGACAAAAGTCAAAAACAACAGTTGATGGACAGAATGCAGAACAATGTCATACATTTCCCCAGTACAAAGATCTGGGCCTAAATCCATCGTTTTTTTGCTCACCATGCCATTCCAGTTTGAACCCAGCCATATGCAAATCAGTCTTGACCCTGTGCCTCATGGGAACAGTCCAGCCCGAACTGCCAAGCCAGGTCCTCCCTGGACTGGAAACAAGCATCCTAGGACAGGTTTCGGGGTTTCACCCCTCTTCAGCCAGGATAGCTTGATTCCAGTGGCATGGAGAGCACGGGACTCACGTCTGAGCATACTCGTCCCACTAGGGGTGACAAATGCAAAAACAACAGTTGATGGACAGAATGCAGAACAATGTCATACATTCACCCCAGTACAGAGATCTGGGCCTAAATCCATCGTTTTTTTGCTCACCATTGCTGTTCACCCTGTGTGGGAAGGGTATGCCCAGACGTGGGTCCCGTGCTCACTACGCCACTGGAGTCAAGCTATCCTGGCTGAAGAGGGGTGAAACCCCGAAACCAGTCCTAGGATGCTTGATTCCGGTCCAGGGAAGACATGGCTTGGCAGTTCGGGCTGGACTGTTCCCATGAGGCACAGGGTCAGGACTGATTTGCATATGGCCATATCTGAACTGGGGTGGCGTGGTGAGCAAAATAACGATGGATTAAACCCAGATCTGTGACTGGGGGTGAATGTTTTGCCATTATGCAACATTCCGTCCATCATCTTGTGTGTTTTGCTGTTCACCCTATGTGGGAAGGGTATGCCCAGACGTGGGTCCCGTGCTCACTATGCCACTGGAGTCCAGCTATCCTGGCTGAAGAGGGGTGAAACCCCGAAACCGGTCCTAGGATGCTTGATTCCGGTCCAGGGAAGACATGGCTTGGCAGTTCGGGCTGGACTGTTCCCATGAGGCACAGGGTCAAGACTGATTTGCATATGGCCATGACTGAACTGGGGTGGCGTGGTGAGCAAAATAACGATGGCTTAAACCAAGATCTGTGACTGGGGGTGAATGTTTTGCCATTATGCAATATTCCGTCCATCATCTTGTGTGTTTTGCTGTTCACCCTATGTGGGAAGGGTATGCCCAGACGTGGGTTCCGTGCTCACTACGCCACTGGAGTCAAGCAATCCAGGCTGAAGAGGGGTGAAACCCCGAAACCGGTCCTAGGATGCTTGATTCCGGTCCAGGGAAGACATGGCTTGGCAGTTCGGACTGGACTGTTCTCATGAGGCACAGGGTCAAGACTGATTTGCATATGGCCATGTCTGAACTGGTGTGGTGGTGAGCAAAATAACAATGGATTAAACCCAGATCTGTGACGGGGGTGAATGTTTTGCCATTGTGCAACATTCCGTCCATCATCTTGTTTGTTTTGCTGTTCACCCTATGTGGGAAGAGTATGCCCAGACATGGGTCCTGTGCTCACTACGCCACTGGAGTCAAGCAATCCAGGCTGAAGAAGGGTGAAACCCCGAAACCGGTCCTAGGATGCTTGATTCCGGTCCAGGGAAGACATGGCTTGGCAGTTCGGGCTGGACTGTTCCCATGAGGCACAGGGTCAAGACTGATTTGCATATGGCCATGTCTGAACTGGGATGGCGTGGTGAGCAAAATAACGATGGATTAAACCCAGATCTGTGACTGGGGATGAATGTTTTGCCATTGTGCAACATTCCGTCCATCATCTTGTGTGTTTTGCTGTTCACCCTATGTGGGAAGGGTATGCCCAGACGTGGGTCCCGTGCTCACTACACCACTGGAGTCAAGCTATCCTGGCTGAAGAGGGGTGAAAGCCCGAAACCGGTCCTAGGATGCTTGATTCCGGTCCAGGGAAGACATGGCTTGGCAGTTCGGGCTGGACTGTTCCCATGAGGCACAGGGTCAAGACTGATTTGCATATGGCCATGTCTGAACTGGGATGGCGTGGTGAGCAAAATAACGATGGATTAAACCCAGATCTGTGACTGGGGGTGAATGTTTTGCCATTGTGCAACATTCCGTCCATCATCTTGTGTGTTTTGCTGTTCACCCTATGTGGGAAGGGTATGCCCAGACGTGGGTCCCGTGCTCACTATGCCACTGGAGTCCAGCTATCCTGGCTGAAGAGGGGTGAAACCCCGAAACCGGTCCTAGGATGCTTGATTCCGGTCCAGGGAAGACATGGCTTGGCAGTTCGGGCTGGATTGTTCCCATGAGGCACAGGGTCAAGACTGATTTGCATATGGCCATGACTGAACTGGGGTGGCGTGGTGAGCAAAATAACGATGGCTTAAACCAAGATCTGTGACTGGGGGTGAATGTTTTGCCATTATGCAATATTCCGTCCATCATCTTGTGTGTTTTGCTGTTCACCCTATGTGGGAAGGGTATGCCCAGATGTGGGTTCCGTGCTCACTACGCCACTGGAGTCAAGCAATCCAGGCTGAAGAGGGGTGAAACCCCGAAACCGGTCCTAGGATGCTTGATTCCGGTCCAGGGAAGACATGGCTTGGCAGTTCGGACTGGACTGTTCTCATGAGGCACAGGGTCAAGACTGATTTGCATATGGCCATGTCTGAACTGGTGTGGTGGTGAGCAAAATAACAATGGATTAAACCCAGATCTGTGACGGGGGTGAATGTTTTGCCATTGTGCAACATTCCGTCCATCATCTTGTGTGTTTTGCTGTTCACCCTATGTGGGAAGAGTATGCCCAGACATGGGTCCTGTGCTCACTACGCCACTGGAGTCAAGCAATCCAGGCTGAAGAGGGGTGAAACCCCGAAACCGGTCCTAGGATGCTTGATTCCGGTCCAGGGAAGACATGGCTTGGCAGTTCGGGCTGGACTGTTCCCATGAGGCACAGGGTCAAGACTGATTTGCATATGGCCATGTCTGAACTGGGATGGCGTGGTGAGCAAAATAACGATGGATTAAACCCAGATCTGTGACTGGGGGTGAATGTTTTGCCATTGTGCAACATTCCGTCCATCATCTTGTGTGTTTTGCTGTTCACCCTATGTGGGAAGGGTATGCCCAGACGTGGGTCCCGTGCTCACTACACCACTGGAGTCAAGCTATCCTGGCTGAAGAGGGGTGAAAGCCCGAAACCGGTCCTAGGATGCTTGATTCCGGTCCAGGGAAGACATGGCTTGGCAGTTCGGGCTGGACTGTTCCCATGAGGCACAGGGTCAAGACTGATTTGCATATGGCCATGTCTGAACTGGTGTGGTGGTGAGCAAAATAACAATGGATTAAACCCAGATCTGTGACGGGGGTGAATGTTTTGCCATTGTGCAACATTCCGTCCATCATCTTGTGTGTTTTGCTGTTCACCCTATGTGGGAAGAGTATGCCCAGACATGGGTCCTGTGCTCACTACGCCACTGGAGTCAAGCAATCCAGGCTGAAGAGGGGTGAAACCCCGAAACCGGTCCTAGGATGCTTGATTCCGGTCCAGGGAAGACATGGCTTGGCAGTTCGGGCTGGACTGTTCCCATGAGGCACAGGGTCAAGACTGATTTGCATATGGCCATGTCTGAACTGGGATGGCGTGGTGAGCAAAATAACGATGGATTAAACCCAGATCTGTGACTGGGGGTGAATGTTTTGCCATTGTGCAACATTCCGTCCATCATCTTGTGTGTTTTGCTGTTCACCCTATGTGGGAAGGGTATGCCCAGACGTGGGTCCCGTGCTCACTACACCACTGGAGTCAAGCTATCCTGGCTGAAGATGGGTGAAAGCCCGAAACCGGTCCTAGGATGCTTGATTCCGATCCAGGGAAGACATGGCTTGACAGTTCAGGCTGGACTGTTCCCATGAGGCACAGAGTCAAGACTGATTTGCATATGGCCATGTTTGAACTGGGGTGGCGTGGTGAGCAAAATAACGATGGATTAAACCCAGATCTGTGACTGGGGGTCCTTGACCTGACTGGCAGCGTGACTGTATTGCGCGCAGCGTTCTTAATGGCAACAGTGCAATTTTTTGTCCAGGATTTTTAAAGTTCTCGTTTTGGTATTTATTTTTAATTTTATTTCCAGTTTCCCCTGTTTTTAAACTGCTGGCCCCTTACCTGCACTCTAATCTTGTAAAAATCACTGCTCTTTTAGCGGGTCCTTGCTACATAATCACTCCCATGGGGACATATTGGTGGGGAGAGAAGGACGCCTGGCGGCGCCATCTTTGTTGCTGGTCTAGTCGTCAGAAGGACGATAGACAGCTACTTAAGGCGGTCATGCTGACGCGCAGCGGGCACGAGCAGCGGGTTCGCCGGAGTTACGCCTGAGTTCAGCCCGTCTGCGCCCGTCCGCGCTCGGCCGGGCTCAGGGGCGTGGTCTGCTGCTCCGAGAAAGGTATTTTCCGCCAGACTTACATTATATAGACAATGGTATTCAGAAGTTAGATCCAATCATTACGAAGAGGCTAGAGGATATGAATATCCTTCGACCACTCAGGGGGAAGTCAGGGACTGTCCCGCCTTCTTTGAAGTTGACTAGTCTGAATACAAGGTCACTTCATAAGCACTGCCTTGAAATTTTTACTCTTCTTCAGGAAGAGGATATTGATGTGTTGACTCCTACGGAGACATGGTTGGGCGATGACTCCCTGCCTGATATTATAGCCACCCTTCCCAATGAATATGATGTGGTATGGTATAACCGTACCGACAACGCTCGCGGTGGGGGTGTAGCTATTTTTTATAAAAAGTACTTAAAGGTTGTTAAAATAGTGGCCGAGTCTGTAGATCTATCTGATATTCTTGGTGTGAAAATTACTTTGAATAATTCATGCCTCGTGATTCTTACAGTCTACCGCCCTCCAAATTCCACACCAGCATTTAATGATTTATTTGCCCCTATCATGTCTGATTTATGTACAAGATATCAAAAGATTGTGGTAACCGGGGACTTCAACATGCACTGGGATAAAGCCCATAAGGATCCGGCAACTCGACACTTGGAGAATACTATGTCTTCACTTGGTATTAAACAGCTCGTAGATGCCCACACACATATCAAGGGGCATACCTTGGATCTTATTTGGACCTCAGACCCAAAGGTTATCCTTGTGGACATTCTGCCTTGTGTCTGGTCGGATCATTATTTGGTGAACTGTGAGATTCCCATTGTAGGCTTCTTGGCTCAAAATCAATTAAATTTGAGGAAAGTTCGTCAGTGGATAAAAGTTGATTCACTATCCTTGACTAGCACTCTTCCTGATTATGCCCAATCACTGGTCTCTAGTGGAGATTTGGATCAGGATTATAGGGACATAATGCGAATTTTGAGCCAGGCGATTGATCAGATAGCACCCGAAAAGCTACAAAAGGTAAAAAGAGTAGGAAAAGGGGCTCCATGGTTCACTCCGTTGTTGAGGGACTATAAAAAGAAGCTCCGCCATCTAGAAAGGAACTGGAGGAGAACAAAAGATGGCGTAGATCGGGAATCGTATAAAACCTCACTTAACTCATATAAAAAGTTGATCGTAGCTACAAAAGCAGATTTCTACGAAACCCGCATAAAGCAGTCGGAGAATATTCAGAAAGAAACATTTAAAATTCTGACAGAGTTGAGTAAAAAACCAGAAACGTCTGAAACCACAATAAACGTTGATACTTTTCAATGTTTTTTTTTTGGAGAAGGTTGAGACTATTCTCTCTGAGATTGAGCATAGTACTCTGAATGGTTCGCTTCCAGTACAGGAAGTTCAAACCTCTGTGGAAGTTTCCATATCAAGGTTCCCTGAGATAGATCCCATGGAGCTTGAGCAGCTCATGAGTAGCACCAAATCAGGTTCCCCAGCGGACCCGTGTCCCCCCAGGGTCTTTCGCCTGGCATGTCCTATCTTAGAAGATCATATTATCTCCCTTCTCAATAGTTCAATGGAGACTGGTTATTTACCATCGAGTCTTAAGGAGGCCCGAGTTAAACCTCTGTTAAAAAAACCAGGAGCCGATTTGACCATTTTGAAAAATTATAGGCCGATATCCCAATTACCTTTCTTGTCCAAGGTCTTGGAGCAACATGTGCTGAAGTCCCTTTCTTTATTCCTGGAGTCACACCATCTACTCCAGGAGCGCCAGGCAGGATTTCGTGCACATCACAGCACCGAGCTGGTGATGCTCTCGGTGCTGGATGAGCCTAGAGGTATGGCTGATAGTAAGAAACCAAGCACCCTGATACTTTTAGATCTATCGGCGGCGTTTGATACTGTCAGCCATTCCCTGTTATTGGACAGATTGACCTCTTTTGGGGTAAGGGGTCCGGCCCATAAATGGCTCCAGTCCTTCTTGACGAGTAGGTCGCAGAGGATCCAACTGGGGGATTGTATCTCCGATATAGGCATTTTGGAGTGCGGAGTCCCTCAAGGCTCTGCATTGTCTCCACTGCTGTTCAATCTTTACCTACAACCGTTGATTGCATCTCTTGCGACTATGGGCTGTGGTGTGTTTAACTACGCTGACGATACCCAGCTGCTGCTGAGTATTGATAATACGGCCCGGGCACAAACTAATGCCCAGAACATCCTCAGACATACGGTTGGCTGGATGACTGCAAACCAGTTGAAGATAAACCCGGACAAAACGGAGGTTCTGGTGGTTTCGACCTTAGCTTCACCTTGGAGTGACCTTTATTGGCCCCAGGAACTAGGCCCTACACCGACACCGCGTGACAAAGTAAAAAGTCTTGGTATCAAGATTGACAATGAGTTGTCAATGGCCAGTCAGATTGCCTCCGTAGTAGGGATGTGTACTGGGTTGATTAGACTGCTGCGTAAACTAGTTCCCCTTCTTTCTTTCTCCATGCTTTGAATGGTTGTTTCTGCTACGATTATATCGAGGCTGGATTACGGAAATGCTCTCTATTTAGGTCTGCCTAAAACCTTGACTAATAGACTGCAGCTTGTCCTGAATGATGCGGCGCGATTAATCTTCAGGCTACCTAGACGAACTCATGCTTCTCCTTTGCTGCTCAAGTTACATTGGCTTCCTATCGAGCAGAGAGCGGTGTTTAAGAGCTTATGTACGGTCCATAAAGCAATCTACGGACAGGCCCCGGCCTATATTAAAGAGCGCTTGAAGGTTTATAAGCCTAAACGAATTCTTAGGTCCTCTGATTCTCAGCTTTTGGTTTGCCCCCGATATAAGCTAGCAACCAAAGGTGGGAGATCCTTCTCGGTTCTGGTTCCACAGATATGGAATAAACTTCCAGAACCACTTCGGAGAGAAGTAAATCTCCTGCGTTTTAGGAAGCTGTTAAAAACGCTTCTATTTAGGGAGGCTTTTGGCTCACCTAATTAGCTGCTCTGAATGGCTCTCTTTTTTGCCTTTCATACGTTCTGCATTACTTTGGTTTGTCGTCGGTCTTGAGCGCCTAGAGACCTGTAGGTGAGTTGGCGCTATAGAAACCGAAGTTAACAATAACAATAACAATGTTTTGCCATTGTGCAACATTCCGTCCATCATCTTGTGTGTTAGGCTTAACTTCAAAGACAGGTATGTAAAGCATCTAAAAGCACCAATTCAGTGAATAATTAAGACACCAAACACAATAAAAATCCAACACCATTTTATTAAAATAAGAAATATTTTTATCTTTAAAATGACACCAAAACAGACCTCTGGAGCTTTCAAGTGGGACAAACCAGGAATCCAGACCGGCTCACGGTTAAAGGTGGGCGGCTTGACTCTTGCGGTTGGCCCCAGTCACCTCCTACGTTCGTACTTCGAAACCTTTATGGAGCTTTTTATTCAGGATTCCCTCGCTGCTCTTCACCCGGTCGCATTCGGTCAGGGTTCGCTGGCTTGGGTTTCAGCTTACTTCAGGTCAAACTCTGGAAGTTGGTCCTCTTGAGCTTTTCAGCGGGATGTACCTGGATGGCAGGCTGGCTCACGGTTGAGGGTCACCGGCTTGGCTGGCCAGGTCATGTCGGTCCACTTATGAAGCTTTTTTCCAAAGTTGCTCCAAACTTCTGGAACTTCTTCCTGAAGTTCCTTTGAAGGTCCCAATGTGTCCAAAATATACTCCAAGGCTCTGGAAACTCCAAGATGGTCCTTGAAAGTTTGTGACTTCAATTCCCACAATCCACCTGGACAAAACCCTTACAAACCCACTGGTAGTACTCCAGGCTGGGAATTATATTCCAGGTGAGCTTTGTTAACCTATAGCTTGCAGGGAGTCTCCTTTTTAGTCCTTTTAAAGCAAGCTAGATCCACAGGGCTGAAGTACCAGATTGTGCAACAGGTGCAGTCAGTCAGAGTGCAGGGCCTAGTTTGTGCAAATCCAACTCCCGGTATAGACCCTTCATCTTTAAGTTTCAAGTAGCTGATCTGAGAGGCTCTGCCCCACTCAGATACGTATTCCAAGTTCTCTGAGTCAAACAGGAGGGCCTACTGTTCAATGAGGTGCAGGGCAACATCCCAGGGTATGACCACATTCTCCAAAGTGTGGCTTTATATTCTCCCAGAGAGCACCATTCCTCCAAAATTCATCATGGCTAATTTTCCAGCAGAGAGAGAAGAGCTAACTAAACCAGCCCACAGGATGGCTCATCTACATTTGCTCCCTACTCTTTGCATCTGGAAATTGCCTTAAGCCTGCCATCTGGCTGGGTTCAGAGGGTAGGGCTGTAACTGGACCTGACTTACACTGTCTGTCCCCTCCTCTCTTTGAAGAAGATGTTTTACGACCCCTCCCCCTGCTGTAGCATTCTATGTAGCAGAACCCAGTATGGATCCTTAACCCCCTTGGTCTACTTCTCACCTTATCAAAGGAACCTGGCTAATCCGCTTAACTCTGACCATTAGGACAGACCACTCTAAGACTGAATTTTGGCTTACAGACAAGAACATCTTATAACTTCTTGTCTCTACAGTTTAGGATACATTCAACATTAGCATATCGTTGGATTTATCAATACCATTCTAGGCAGTCCTTGAATGATATTTTTATGACCTACTGATTGTTAGTTATTATTTAGGTACTTCTTGCCATGTTAACCTATGTGGCTGGGAATTTGCAATGGGAACTTTTCTAACACCCGGGCTTATAAAACATATTTTATACGGACCCTGCCTATAGCTACAGGACCGCATATCCCTAGAATACCTATGGGAGACTTTAGGTTCTGAATATGTACAAATATTGAAGTTCTTTACTCCACAGTGTTCCTAGCACAAAAGTTAATTTTGGGAAGCACTTTAACCCAATGTGGGAAGTAAAATATACAATTTCACCTAACCCACGGCACATAAAAACAATATTAAAAGGGCCATCCTTATAAATACCTGACCCCCTACCCCTGAGTCACATGGGGTAGACCCTGGGGGTACCTAATATGCCCAAATATTGTTGTTTAATATTTTTTAAGTGTCCCAAACACCAAAGTCGAGTTTGGGCACAATTTGCATTTTAAAAGCAGTCCTGCAACACGGCTGCTTTTAAACTGACCTCAGGCTTTGGCAGTGCACACATGCAAGTGCAGAAATGGCTGCTGGCCTCTTAACTGCCATGCCCTATAATATACTAGGGACTTAAAGGTAGTTTTTACCCCCTGCCCTATTATGTACAAGGGCCTTATAGGGGAGGTCATGCCAATCATAGGGGAACCCTAACCCATATTGTATCCTAGTGTATGTAGGGTTTTCACTGAATTCTAAATGTCTTTTTTAGCATAACCCTGGCCCTGGAGCCCAGGGTCAGTCAGAGTCAGTTGCCACCAGTACCAGTCACCAAAAAACGTTGGGGGTGTCCAGGGCACAGGATAACTTTGGAACAACTCCTAAGACCTGCGATAACTGCACGTCGATGAACCCGAAGGCCATTAGGGAGTGCAAGGCAAAACTTTGTCACCAAGCATAAGAAGACACAGCATCAGGACTGCTCCAAGTTCCACTCCAAATCCAAAGCTTGATCCCGCTGCCATTCCCAGAGTCTACTGAGCAGCTCTAGATGCCTGTCTTCATCGCACTCAAAGTCTTCCGGTAAGCACAAAAAGCACACTCGAAGCCAAAGCACCATTCCCTCTCCCCTGACAGTGTGTGGTGGTGCCAACCATCTCTCTCTCGCTCATGAAGTTGGTCAAATTCAGAGCCAATTTCGCAGCTGGTTCCTTCTGAACCCTAGTACTCTGGGCTTTCAGCCACACTGCACTAGATCAAAGAGTTCTGCTTAATTCTGCTTCAGCTCTTCGGATCCCTGCCAACTCCCCACAGAGCCAAGAGGCATTCCACCTGTACTACTGCTGGTGGGTTTGTCTTCGGTGCCAGCTGAACACTCTGACCCACTTTTGCCCTTGGTGCCAGTTCCAATGCAGACCCTGGTGCCCACAACTATGCCAAGCCTGAGTACGTCAACGCTGATACTGACTTCGCTGCTCAAAGGGGGGGGGGGGCCCAAATTGGACTCTCTGACGCCGGTCCTACTTTGTCTGACGTCACACCCGAATTTGACAGAGGCACCCATTTCGGACCTTGCATTGCTGCAAGGCAAGCAACATTCTCTGCATTCCCTTTTTGGGACCAACTCCGATAACCACTGCAACCAGGGTGATGTGTTAACTCACTCCTCTGCCTAGACTGAGGCTTTGAGGACTTGAAGGACTCTACTGAGCTAGATACCTCCCAAAGACAGTCCTTTTTAGGTCTCACCTGACCCAGCGCATGCGCTGGTCTGGCGAGACTTATTGAGAGGGCTCCAAAAAGTGCTACCAGGCCAGCCTAGAGCTACAGTGCAAGTGCGCGGGCGCGCGCGCTGCGCTTCACCGCGATTACTTTCACGTTCGCAGCCGCACAGCCGCTTTGATGTTTGATCGCGATCGTGATCACTTTTAACTGTTGCATGGCTAAACACTTATAAGGTCCCAAAGGCGAGACCTATTGGCTATGCCAATGCTTGTTTCTCTTACCAGCCCTGCCACAGTTGAATCTGCCTACTACGTTATGGTTACGTGTAAGGCAGCTGAAGTTCTTGACCTCTGCCTACCAACCTTGGAGGGGAAAACTAGCATACTGTCCAAGGTTCTACAACCTGGCCAGACTGCTTCTAAGCTCTTTCTCCCTCTTTATGACATCCAGACGGATATCCTACTTGGGCCTTCGGCCAAGCCTTGCACTGGCTCTCCAGTTAACACACAAATCGCCAGGTGCCATCGTCCTGCTCCAGGTGATCTGACCTTTATGTCACAGAACCCTTCGCCAGAGAGCCTCATGGTGCAGGCATCCACCAGCCGAACTGACCCCCAACAATTTTCCCAACATTTCCCCTGACAGGCAATCAAAGTGTGTGAAGACATTTGGAGAGCACCTCTTATCAACCAGCTTGGCCCTGTGATGGATCAACACCTCCTGTATATTGGGCTGTCCTTTCGCTGGCAATTTAAGAGGGTTGTGATGTGGCCAGGTTCACAATTCATTGTGATTTAGATGCCACAACTCCATTGGTGAGCAATAGGCACCAGTGTTGCCATTTGTCGCTACAGTAGTTTCGATCGACTGGGTTCTTGGGTGGTTGTGCAGTCCTCCCTGATGGACCTGCCCATTGATGGGACTTGCCTGTTCTTGGACAAGGCTGACTCTGCCCTTGAATGTTTTAAGGAGAGTACAGCTACTGCTTGCTCTCTGGGACTCTCTGTCCAGCATCACCAGCTATAACAATTCTACTGTTTCTTTTGTGGCTTTGACCGAGGCATCTCTTATCTCCACCTTGTCCTACCTAGCGAACACAAGGAGATGATGGACGGAGCGCTGAAACATTTGAGACACTCGCCCCCAATGACGGATCTGGGTTGAATCCATCATTATTATTTAGCTCACTTTGCCACCCCAGTTCAGACCCAGCCATATGCAAATCAGTCTTGACCCTCTTCCTAAGGGGAACAGTCCAGCCTGAACTGCCAAGCCAGGTCGTCTCTGGACTGGACCAGAAACAAGCATCCTGGGTCCGGTTTCTGGGGATTCATACCAGATCTGTGACTGGGGGTGAGTGCAGCAATGTTTCAGCACTCCGTTCATCATCTCTTTGTGCTTGCTTTGTTCGCCCTAAGTTGGTAGGGTATGCCCAGACATGGGTCCCCTGCTCTCCATGCCACTGGAGTCAAGAACGTCTGGCTGATGAAGGGTAATACCCTGAAACTGGTTCTAGGATGCTTGTTTCCGGTCCAGGGAGGACCTGGTCTGGCAGTTCGTTCTGGACCGTTCCCATGGAGAACTGGGTCTAAACTGGAATGGCATGGGGAGCAAAACACCGTGGATTTAGGCCCAGATCTTTGTACTGGGGTGACTGTATGACATTGTTCTGCATTCTGTCCATCAACTGTTGTTTTTGCATTTGTCACCCCGAGTGGGACGGGTATGCTCAGACGTGAGTCCTGTGCTCTCCATGCCACTGGAATCAAGCTATCCTGGCTGAAGAGGGGTGAAACCCTGAAACCGGTCCTAGGATGCTTGTTTCCAGTCCAGGGAGGACCTGGCAGTTTGGGCTGGACTGTTCCCTTGGGGAACAGGGTCAAGTCTGATTTGCATATTGCTGAGTCTAAACTGGAATGGAATGGGGAGCAAAATTATGATGGATTTAGACCCAGATCTCTGTATTGGGGTGAATGTATGACATTGTTCAGCATTCTGTCCATCAATTATTGTTTTTGCATTAGTCAACCCGAGTGGGAAAAGGTATGCCTAGGCATGGGTCCCGTGCTCTCCATGCCATTGGAGTCAAGCTCGCCTGGCTGATGAGGGGTGATACCATGAAACCGGTCCTAGGATGCTTGTTTCCGGCCCAGGGAGGACCTGGCCAGGCAGTTTGGGCTGGACTGTTTCCATGGGGAACAGAATCAAGACTGATTTGCATATGGTTGGGTCTAAACTAGAATGGCATAGGGAGAAAAACCACAATGGATTTAGGCCCAGATCTCTGTACTGGGGTGAATGTATGACATTGTTCAGCATTTTGTCCATTCTTTTTGCACCTTGTCCCACCAGGCAGGGATCCCAGAAGGGGATCGACCATGGTGCCCACCGCCCCTAAGTTCAGAGTGCCTCTCAGTCCACTGCGCCTTCACAGTCTCACCAACCAAACCTCTTTAGTGTACCCGTTCAGGGTCCCAACCACCCAGTCGGAGGCAGAATCCACAGATTCTGTCCGTATTGGCAAGCAATCACATCAAACAGGTGGGTTCTGCAGATTGTCCTACCTTTCCTTTATTCCCTGCTGCACCTTCAACTGTCCATTAAGCGACTGACGTAGGTCCATCTCTCCATTTTGTGGCAGGAACTGCAAGCCCTTTTGTCCAAAGGGGCTGTCAGTGCCAGAAGTAGGACATGGTCATTCTTTCGATACTTTCTGGTGCCCAAGAAGGATGGAGGATTTCAACTTAATCTAGATCTGTGTCCCCTCAACCCCTTCCTCCAGAAGGAGAAATTTAAACTGCTCACCCTGGCCCAGGTCTTATCTGCCGTCAATCTGGAGACTGGATGGTGATGTTGAACCTACAGGAAGCCTATTTCCATATTCCCATCCTGCCGGCCCATTGGTGGTACCTGCGATTTGTGGTGGGAGAGGAGCATTTTCAGTTCACTGTGCTCCCCCTTGGTCTCACCAGTGCCCCAAAGGTACTCACGATGGTGATGGCGGTGGTGGCAGTGCATATCTGGAGGTCAGGGGTACCAGTCTTCCTCTACCTAGATGACTTGCTGTTGAGGCAGCCTTGCCCCAGGCAGTCATCATCCACCTCAAGACTACGGTAAACCTGTCATCTTTGGGGTTCACTATAAATGTCCCGAATTCACAATTGACTCCTTCTCAGACGCTCCCCTTCTTCGGAGCCATATTAGGCATGGTTTTGTTTTGCGGCTTTCCCCTGGGGAAAGAAAGTCCAGAACATCCAGCCATTGTTTCCCATCTTTCAGCCTCAGTCTTTGATTTCAGTGAGGTTGACTCTGCCGTGGGACTGATGGCATCCTGCATCGATCCATTCACAGCCAACCTCCTCTTAGGTTCTGCTTTGGTCTATATTCAGAAGGTGAGGAATCCACAACTAGAAGTGTGTCAGAAGAACAAGTTACTTACATTCAGTAACTCTCTTTCTGGTAGACACTATCTAGCCACAGATTCCTCACCGACCCTCCAAGTTCCGTGACTGGACTCCACCCCTTAATACGATCCCAGGTCTAGGATTCTGCGTACCAGTCTATCAATTTGTTGTTGGGGGCTCCACGTCTGGGTTTGCGGCCACTCTTGAAAGCAACTGACGTCCGTGCGCTGGAGTAGCACCTATACAGGCCCGCACATCACTTCCAAAGAGGAACGGCGTCAGTGCGTAGCCACTTGTTGCCACCTTCAGGCATGTAGAGATACTATTGAAAAAGTTTCCCGATCTAGTCTGACACCTGGTGAATATTTGAAATGCAAACATTTGCACTTAGATAGTCTCTTGCAGAAAGACCATTACCAAAGGTAAGCAACTTGTTCTTTTGAGCAGAGAGCATCTGAAAACTGGAATTAAAAACCTATCTGTGTTTTACCTAAAATCAGTGTTTCTTCATTCTTTGGGGCTGAGACTACTTTTCAAACATATTGTTTATTTAAGTTTTATAGAAAAGAACAAAAACAGTCTTACTTTGCTTCAGCATCGTGTAGTTTATTAGAACCCGCATTTTTAGTCGAAAGAAAGAGTTTTGAGGGCAGAGGCTAAGATACATTGAACTGCTTTGCAAGGTCATGGTAGGCTGGTTTATTTTCATGCTCTCATCAGTCCATTTTATTTGTTAAATGACAAAATGTTGGTAGTGAGTGCCAGCAGCTTGTACTAAAGCTATGCATTGCATACATTCTAAACCTTTCTGTTGTAATGTTCCCAGGCGGGGTAGCGGTGCAGCTTACCCACGACCTGGACGTACGCCTTGGTGCTGGCGAATGACGCCATGCACCAATATAAAATAAAGAGGCGTGGCCCCACATCGTCAGTCGGGACCACGCTACTGAACGAAAAACACCTGCGTAGCCCAGCTCCAGCGCTCCACAACAGTGAGTAGCCTGTGCCACGAGTGAAGGCCCTGCAGGCCCTTGAACAGCCAGCCTGCTGCCACTAGTAATGCCCCTGCAGCCACTTACAGAGTCAGCCTGTTGCCGCTAAGGAAGGCCCTGCAGTCACATAAAGAGCCAGCCTGTTGCCACTAATAAAGGCCCTGCAGCCACATAAAGAGCCAGCCTGCTGCCACTAGTGGAGGCCCTGCAACCCAATAGGAGCCAGTGCTCGGGCCAGTGATTAGCCCTCAGCACCCCAGCCTGTACTCAAGCGCGCATCAGGCCCTCAGCGCCCCCGTGGTGGACGTCATCATCGGGGGCAAGCAGAGTAACCACGGTACACCGTGCCAAGGCCCAACTGAATCACAGCCAACCTCGGCTGCCACTCCAGTCAGGTAGAGAGGCAGTGCACGTGCCGCGAGGTGCTCCCACAGCTGCGTCAGGATGACAATGATCCCGGCCATCGAGCCCTTCCTGGTGGACAGTGCCCCCTCCTCCCTCGCCCCAAAATGGAGGGACTGGACCGAACGTCTCCAATTCTATTTTGAAGGGGCAGGAATAGCCCGCGACAGGCGCAGAGCACTGCTCCTCCACCTAGGAGGCAAAGACATACATCACATCTACAAAACGCTGGTAGAGGCCACCCCCAAGACGTATGCGACACTGCTCAACGCTCTGAATGCACACTTCTAGCCTATGGCGAACAGAGACTACGAGAGATTTATCTTTCGTTAGGCCAAACAGGAAGCGGAGGAGTCGTTAGACGCGTTCCACGGGCGTTTGAAAGAGCTGGCCAGCACGTGCGGCTTCCAAGACGAACAAGAGGAAATCAGGGCCCAGATAATACAAGGATGTTACTCCTCGAAACTCAGAGAGAACATTCTCCAAGAATCCGGCAAACCCTTGGCAGACATCCTCACCATGGGACGGTCTAAAGAACTAGCAAAGGTCAGAGCTTCTCATATGGAGGCCGCTCTCCACCGTCCCATCAAGACGGAGCAGGTGAACGTCGTGAAGGCCATGCGGCGCCAACACCCGTTCATCATCTCTTTGTGCTTGATTTGTTCGCCCTAAGTTGGTAGGGTATGCCCAGACATGGGTCCCCTGCTCTCCATGCCACTGGAGTCAAGAACGCCTGGCTGATGAAGGGTAATACCCTGAAACTGGTTCTAGGATGCTTGTTTCCAGTCCAGGGAGGACCTGGTCTGGCAGTTCGTTCTGGACCGTTCCCATGGAGAACTGAGTCTAAACTGGAATGGCATGGGGAGCAAAACACCGTGGATTTAGGCCCAGATCTTTGTACTGGGGTGACTGTATGACATTGTTCTGCATTCTGTCCATCAACTGTTGTTTTTGCATTTGTCACCCCGAGTGGGACGGGTATGCTCAGACGTGAGTCCTGTGCTCTCCATGCCACTGGAATCAAGCTATCCTGGCTGAAGAGGGGTGAAACCCCGAAACCGGTCCTAGGATGCTTGTTTCCAGTCCAGGGAGGACCTGGCAGTTCGGGCTGGACTGTTCCCTTGGGGAACAGGGTCAAGTCTGATTTGCATATTGCTGAGTCTAAACTGGAATGGAATGGGGAGCAAAATTATGATGGATTTAGACCCAGATCTCTGTATTGGGGTGAATGTATGACATTGTTCAGCATTCTGTCCATCAATTATTGTTTTTGCATTAGTCAACCCGAGTGGGAAAGGGTATGCCTAGGCATGGGTCCCGTGCTCTCCATGCCATTGGAGTCAAGCTCGCCTGGCTGATGAGGGGTGATACCATGAAACCGGTCCTAGGATGCTTGTTTCCGGCCCAGGGAGGACCTGACCAGGCAGTTTGGGCTGGACTGTTTCCATGGGGAACAGAATCAAGACTGATTTGCATATGGTTGGGTCTAAATTAGAATGGCATAGGGAGAAAAACAACAATGGATTTAGGCCCAGATCTCTGTACTGGGGTGAATGTATGACATTGTTCAGCATTTTGTCCATTCTTTTTGCACCTTGTCCCACCAGGCAGGGATCCCAGAAGGGGATCGACCATGGTGCCCACCGCCCCTAAGTTCAGAGTGCCTCTCAGTCCACTGCGCCTTCACAGTCTCACCAACCAAACCTCTTTAGTGTACCCGTTCAGGGTCCCAACCACCCAGTCGGAGGCAGAATCCACCGATTCTTTCCGTATTGGCAAGCAATCACATCAAACAGGTGGGTTCTGCAGATTGTCCTACCTTTCCTTTATTCCCTGCTGCACCTTCAACTGTCCATTAAGCGACTGACGTAGGTCCATCTCTCCATTTTGTGGCAGGAACTGCAAGCCCTTTTGTCCAAAGGGGCTGTCAGTGCCAGAAGTAGGACATGGTCATTCTTTCGATACTTTCTGGTGCCCAAGAAGGATGGAGGATTTCAACTTAATCTAGATCTGTGTCCCCTCAACCCCTTCCTCCAGAAGGAGAAATTTAAACTGCTCACCCTGGCCCAGGTCTTATTTGCCGTCAATCTGGAGACTGGATGGTGATGTTGAACCTACAGGAAGCCTATTTCCATATTCCCATCCTGCCGGCCCATTGGTGGTACCTGCGATTTGTGGTGGGAGAGGAGCATTTTCAGTTCACTGTGCTCCCCTTTGGTCTCACCAGTGCCCCAAAGGTACTCACGATGGTGATGGCGGTGGTGGCAGTGCATATCTGGAGGTCAGGGGTACCAGTCTTCCTCTACCTAGATGACTTGCTGTTGAGGCAGCCTTGCCCCAGGCAGTCATCATCCACCTCAAGACTACGGTAAACCTGTCATCTTTGGGGTTCACTATAAATGTGCCGAATTCACAATTGACTCCTTCTCAGACGCTCCCCTTCTTCGGAGCCATACTAGGCATGGTTTTGTTTTGCGGCTTTCCCCTGGGGAAAGAAAGTCCAGAACATCCAGCCATTGTTTCCCATCTTTCAGCCTCAGTCTTTGATTTCAGTGAGGTTGACTCTGCCGTGGGACTGATGGCATCCTGGATCGATCCATTCACAGCCAACCTCCTCTTAGGTTCTGCTTTGGTCTATATTCAGAAGGTGAGGAATCCACAAATAGAAGTGTGTCAGAAGAACAAGTTACTTACATTCAGTAACTATCTTTCTGGTAGACACTATCTAGCCACAGATTCCTTACCGACCCTCCCAGTTCCGTGACTGGACTCCACCCCTTAATACGATCCCAGGTCTAGGATTCTGCGTACCAGTCTATCAATTTTTTGTTGGGGGCTCCACGTCTGGGTTTGCGGCCACTCTTGAAAGCAACTGATGTCCGTGCGCTGGAGTAGCACCTATACAGGCCCGCACATCACTTCCAAAGAGGAACGGCGTCAGTGCGTAGCCACTTGTTGCCACCTTCAGGCATGTAGAGGTACTATTGAAAAAGTTTCCCGATCTAGTCTGACACCTGGTGAATATTTGAAATGCAAACATTTGCACTTAGATAGTCTCTTGCAGAAAGACCATTACCAAAGGTAAGCAACTTGTTCTTTTGAGCAGAGAGCATCTGAAAACTGGAATTAAAAACCTATCTGTGTTTTACCTAAAATCAGTGTTTCTTCATTCTTTGGGGCTGAGACTACTTTTCAAACATATTGTTTATTTAAGCTTTATAGAAAAGAACAAAAACAGTCTTACTTTGCTTCAGCATCGTGTAGTTTATTAGAACCCGCATTTTTAGTCGAAAGAAAGAGTTTTGAGGGCAGAGGCTAAGATACATTGAACTGCTTTGCAAGGTCATGGTAGGCTGGTTTATTTTCATGCTCTCATCAGTCCATTTTATTTGTTAAATGACAAAATGTTGGTAGTGAGTGCCAGCAGCTTGTACTAAAGCTATGCATTGCATACATTCTAAACCTTTCTGTTGTAATGTTCCCAGGCGGGGTAGCGGTGCAGCTTACCCACGACCTGGACGTACGCCTTGGTGCTGGCGAATGACGCCATGCACCAATATAAAATAAAGAGGCGTGGCCCCACATCGTCAGTCGGGACCACGCTACTGAACGAAACACCTGCGTAGCCCAGCTCCAGCGCTCCACAACAGTGAGTAGCCTGTGCCACGAGTGAAGGCCCTGCAGGCCCTTGAACAGCCAGCCTGCTGCCACTAGTAATGCCCCTGCAGCCACTTACAGAGTCAGCCTGTTGCCGCTAAGGAAGGCCCTGCAGCCACATAAAGAGCCAGCCTGTTGCCACTAATAAAGGCCCTGCAGCCACATAAAGAGCCAGCCTGCTGCCACTAGTGGAGGCCCTGCAACCCAATAGGGGCCAGTGATTAGCCCTCAGCACCCCAGCCTGTACTCAAGCGCGCATCAGGCCCTCAGCGCCCCCGTGGTGGACGTCATCATCGGGGGCAAGCAGAGTAACCACGGTACACCGTGCCAAGGCGCAACTGAATCACAGCCAACCGTGGCTGCCACTCCAGTCCGGTAGAGAGGCAGTGCACGTGCCGCGAGGTGCTCCCACAGCTGCGTCAGGATGACAACGATCCCGGCCATCGAGCCCTTCCTGGTGGACAGTGCCCCCTCCTCCCTCGCCCCAAAATAGAGGGACTGGACCGAATGTCTCCAATTCTATTTTGAAGGGGCAGGAATAGCCCGCGACAGGCGCAGAGCACTGCTCCTCCACCTAGGAGGCAAAGACATACATCACATCTACAAAACGCTGGTAGAGGCCACCCCCAAGACGTATGCGACACTGCTCAACGCTCTGAATGTACACTTCGAGCCTATGGCGAACAGAGACTACGAGAGATTTATCTTTCGTGAGGCCAAACAGGAAGCGGAGGAGTCGTTAGACGCGTTCCACGGGCGTTTGAAAGAGCTGGCCAGCACGTGCGGCTTCCAAGACGAACAAGAGGAAATCAGGGCCCAGATAATACAAGGATGTTACTCCTCGAAACTCAGAGAGAACATTCTCCAAGAATCCGGCAAACCCTTGGCAGACATCCTCACCATGGGACGGTCTAAAGAACTAGCAACGGTCAGAGCTTCTCATATGGAGGCCGCTCTCCACCGTCCCATCAAGACGGAGCAGGTGAACGTCGTGAAGGCCATGCCGCGCCAACACCCGGGCAAGCGTCCACCAGACAGGAAGAAAGAATGCAGCTATTGTGGAGGCACGCCCCACCGCATGCAGGCCTCCCCAGCGAGAGGGAAGTGCTCAGCCTGCGGCAGGATGAACCATTTCGCGATCGAGTGTAGGTCATCGAAGCCCCAGAGGGAGACAGCCCAGACCGTAGAAGAAACACAAGACAGCGAAGACATGGATGACAACACAGGAGATTACCCCGTCCATTACACATGTGCAGTGAACCAACCGCCGCAGAAAAGACGCAGGCTCCCAAAGTACTGTGTCCCGATTCACCACCAAGACGTGCAGGCCACCATAGACATGGGGGCCTCAATCGAACTGATGGCTGCCAACGTGTACAACGATTTGAGTACACGTCCACTATTGCGCAAAGCAAATATTTGTGTATTCGCCTATGGGCAGAAGACACCCATCCCACTCCTGGGATGTTTCAAAACCGAAGTTCGGCATCAGAATCTAAGGGTCCCCACCACGGTGTATGTCACAGATGAAGGGAGTGGAATGCTTGTAAGCGGCCAGACAGCAGAAGAACTGAGGCTGATCTCCTTTGCTCTCGCTGTCCAGGAAGAAGGAGTTTGATGACATTTTCAAAGGAATCGGGTGCCTCAAAGGGAAAGAAGTCTCACTCCACATCGATCAGTCCGTTTAACCGGTGGCACTGAGGCACAAACGCATAGCGTTCCACATACGGCAGAAGTTCGAAGATGAACTGGAGTTGCTGGAACGGCAGGGGATCATAGAAAAGGTCAGCGGGCCCACTCCGTAGGTGTCCCCAATCGTAGTGGCGAGAAAACCAAAACAGCCAGGGCAGGTCCGCATCTGCGTTGACATGCCCCTCCCGAACGTAGCTATAAAAAGGAAACGTCACATCACCACCACCATCGATGACATTCTGGGGGAGCTGAACGGTGCAGTGTGGTTCTCGAAGATGGACCTGCGTTCCGGATATCACCAACTGCCCCTACATCCGGATTCCCCATACATCACCACATTCTCGACACACATAGGCCTCAGACGATACAAGCGTCTCAACTTTGGGATTTCAAGTGCCGCCGAGGTGTTTCAGAACACCATTAGGGAAGTCCTCAGCGGGCTTCCTGGAGTCCTGAATGTGAGTGACGACCTGCTGGTATACGCCACGTCCCTCGATGATCACCACAGATCGCTTCGCAGTGTTCTCCAGCGGATCCGAGAGTCTGGCCTCACACTGCACAAGGAAAAATTTTAATTCTTGAAGAAGAAAATCAGCTTCTTTGGCTACACGTTCTCAGACAAAGGAGTCGCCCCAGACCCTGACAAGGTGCGACACATCCAGGAAGACCCGGCACCCTCCAATATCTCGGAAGTGCGAAGTTTCCTAGGGATGGTAAACTTTTGTGGGCGTTTCATCCCAGATCTGACCAACATCACGAAGCACCTCAGGGAGCTGACGAAATCCGCTACCACGTGGCAGTGGGGCCCCGACCAAGAACAAGCCTTCAAGGACACCAAAGCAGCACTCTCAGCGGATACGATGCTGTCGTTCTTTGACCCGGCCCGGCCTACCAACATTGCCGTTGACGCCAGCCCAAACGGGCTGGGGGCAGTGCTCACGCAACAACAACACAATGAAGACTGGGCTCCAGTTGCCTACGCAAGCCGCTCCCTGACGGAAACTGAGCAGCGCTACTCTCAGATTGAGAGGGAGGCGATCGTCATCCACTGGGCATGTCGGCATTTCCACATTTACGTGTATGGCCGCTCATTCACAGTTACCACTGGCCACAAGCCCCTCATACCCCTCTTTCAAGGATCAGCGTCAAAGCCCCCCCTCCCCGAGGATAGAGAAATGGATTCTCCAGCTGCAAGGATATGATTACTGGGTCGAGTACAAACCTGGTTCGTCCAACCCGGCAGACTATCTCTCGAGGCACCCGAGGGCTGCGACCAAAGCAGAGGAAGAAGATGCCGAGGACACTGAAGAATACGTCAGTTTCATAGCAGTACCGTCCCAACCGCTTCCGATGAGTCTCGAAGCGACAGTGGAAGCCGCCCAGAATGACGAGTGTCTGCAGCTAGTCATCACCGCAGTCCAAACAAATGACTGGTGCCCCGTGCAAACCACGATGACCCGGCGAACACCACAAGCAAAGACCACGCTGGAGTTGATCATGAGAATCCAAGAACCAGGCGGTGACTTCAGATGTGTGAGGAGTGAGGAGCTGATGGTGAGCACTCTCTCTGCTCCCGGAATGAAACTGCGGCCGCGGTCATAGTTTGATCGTGACCGGCCGGCTGGGAGTCTAGATGGCGCCTGGGCAGCCATGACGGAGCTGAGACGGGGCCGCACAGGAAAGGAGAAATGAGGAGCTGGTGGCTGAGATTACATAAGAGCAGACACCCCGACGGCCTTGTGACGAGGGAGCCTTCCCCCGGTACTAACATCAATCGGCTGGGGTGAGTGAACTGACCCACGTCCCCCAGTCAGTTTCCACCTGAGTAATGGGGGGGATCAAGCAACGCGCCGAGAAGAATGAGGCGTCCGCGCTGCCAGCTGCCGGGCCCTCACCCAGCCTGACTGCGCCCACGGAATGCGCGTCCCCGGGGCTCTCGGTGTCACGAGTGGGTGCGTTCTCCCGCCCTCCCGCGAAGTGCTGTGTGATGGCTGCTTCGAGCATGGCCTCGGCGCCTTCTGGAAGTTACATTAAGTCCCATGCCGAGTCCTGGTGCGATTGGTTGGGTAGTGCCGCGAATGCATACGTCGCAGACCAATCACCCGAAGCCTACTGCAGAGAGACCAAAGGAACAGCAGGTTAAGTTGAACGGGCCGCGAATAGAAGAAGGGTACTGCCACAGGAGTTTCCACACAAGCGCCACAACCGATACCCGCGTCCGTAAACGAAACTGAAACCGGGCTCGCAGATAGAAACAAAGAAGCGCCGCCATCTTAACTGAGCGGGGCTGAGGCGATCAGCGGGAAAGTGCCGCGCTCGGCGGCAAACCACAAACGGCCAGTGCATCCTACCACAAGCAGCCGGCACATGACTTATCCACCACAGTACCAGATGAGAGGACTCAGCACCCCCAAATGCGCACGCGAGCATCGGGGAAAGGAAAGAAACAAAACTGAAACCTTTTTCAGGAAAAGGGCCGCCATTTCAATTTCAATACACAATCAGAGCCACTCACTCACAGAAGCAGAGAGCACCGCCGTCTAAAACAGAGCTGGTCAGAGCTGTCACTGGAGTGTCACAAGGGCGCTATAACCGATACCCGAAAACCGAACCGTAATCGGCCAGAGGTGTCCTACTGCCGAGAGGCCAAGGTAACAGCAGGATCATTGGCATGGGCTGCGAATAGAAGAAGGGTACCGCCACGGGAGGATCCACATAGACGCCACAACCGGTGCCCGCGCCCAAAAACGAAACGGAAACCGGGCTGGCAGATAAATGCAAGGGACGCTTGCCATACTAACGGGCCAGCGGGAACACATACGAGACCCGCGGAAACACGGTGGGGGAGGCAGCGAATAAAGGATGAAAAGCGAGTAAATAAAAACGGAACATAGAACCAATAGCAAGATAACACCGGGACACTCAAAACTAAACTGAAGCCGGTAAGCGTACCTCAGTGGCCGCCATCTTGGGGGCGGAGACTCGTATTGCGGACCTCCAGCAC
The DNA here is from genome assembly GCF_964204655.1 of Triturus cristatus. NCBI lineage: Eukaryota > Metazoa > Chordata > Amphibia > Caudata > Salamandridae > Triturus > Triturus cristatus. The sequence continues at coordinate 504,918,096 of NC_140585.1, forward strand.
CAAACAGGGAACAAACAGCAGAGAAGGGCAGGTGGGAAACGACATCGCAGAGCGCAAGACTGCGAACCCAAAGCCCTAACAAAGGATAAACAAGCGATGCTTGCCATACCAACGCGCTAGTGAGGCACCCTGGTGTGGACGAGCTCCGCGATCGCTGTGGGGCCTGAGAATACTCTTCTACGCCACAGTTTGGGAGGAGCTGATAGATGGTCCTGGACATCTTTCATTCTGGCCAGCTGGCCCACCTTGGGTGGCCAAGAGTTCCTCCTTATCGGTCCTACTCTAATTGCCCTCCAACCGCCTGTGACTCTGCTTAACCAGGATGACCTCCCCTCTGGTCCTGCTACTATGGCGGCCATTTACCTGCCCGGAGAGCTGCCTTCGCCCGGAGTTTCAATCCAGGTCAGGATCAATGTCTCTACCTAGCACTGTGATCCTCTAGGGGACTCCCACTTCCATGCTGACCTCCATACTCGGAGGTCCTATTCCCTGGGTGGTAGGTTTTGGCCCCGTTATGATCCCACTCCCTCTCCGCCACCGGACACTACCTAGCCTTCTATTCCACCGGTATGATGGTTTAGAGGGGAGTTAGACCAGAGTCCCTGACCGTACATTTCTAGTCTCCTCCTGTCCACAATCTCATTGGATAATCCTCACTTTACTTCCGGAATATGCACCCTCCTCTTCTTCTTCTTCTTCTTTGCGCTATCGCTACCCTGGTGGCACCTTCCTCTCCCTATCATGGCTTCCATTCGAATTAAGTCAGGCGTTAACTGCTTCAAAGTCATTTACCCACCCAATCTGACCAAAGCAGCAGCAAAACGGTTCAAGCACAACACCATTGAACAATTCCCTGATTCCCTCTTTGTTGATCAATTCCCTAATGGGTGCCTAGGGAAACTCAAAAATGACTTAATTTTTTTCACTCACGATATCCCTTCCTGGTCCACCAGCTTCTTCAATTCCTTCAACGTCTCTTCTTCCTCATCTATCCCGCATGGACAGCGACTAAAAATTTCCCCCTCCACTAGCTTTAATGGCTCTCTCACCATTACGCTTTACAATAATGGTACTGTCTTGATACAAGCTACAGACTCCTGTCTTTCCCTCTTTGATCATCTCTTCCACTCCCTACGTCCAACCCTTACAACTATGATTTCCCCGGATTCTTCTTTGAGCTCATCTTCTTTCTCCCTTTCTCCCCCCCTGACTCCCCGATACTCGCTCAGGCCGCGTTCCCGGGAGTCACAGGCCTACCCTTTGCTCCCCCTAACTTTGCTCCCTCCCCTCCCACCCCTCCCCCTTCCCAATTGGTTCCTCCCCCTAGCTCTTCTACCTTACCTCCGCATCCACTCCCCCTCCCCACCCTGCACCTGCCCGATTCTCTAACGCTTTCTCCTCCCCCTAATCCAACCAACCTCCCCCCTTATTATTCCACCAGTCATACAACCTGGTCTACCGATCAACTTTCCTTACCTTCCCCCTGTCACCTCATCCCTTTCCGCTCTTCCCCATCCCTCGTCCCCTTAATTCTTCTCTTCCACCTCCCTTCTCTCTTCAATCTCCCCTCCCTCTTCCCGTGCTTCCTAACCATGTCTCCTTCCTCGACAATTCCTTCCTCGTCTCCCCCTCACTCCACCTGTTGCCTGTCCCCCTTGAATCACCGTTCATAACTTACAGTACTTGTCCAGCTCCTTCCTCTCTTTTCTCCCCATACTTCTGGCCTTCCTTGGATCCCCCTCCCCCCCCTTGTACAGGACCCTCTCCTCTCTTCTCCACATACCTTTGGCATTCATCTAAACCCCTGTCCTCCCCTCCCTGTTCAGCTTCTTCTCCTCTCTTCTCCCCTTACCTTTGGCCTTCATTTGACTCCCTTCCGACTCCTCAACCTTCTCCTCCTATTTATGATCTCTACTCTTTCCCTCTGTTCAACACCAGTAAAAATATTTCTCTTCCCACCTCTGTTTTATCATCCTCTCCTATCGCCCACCATTTTTCCCCAGCTTCTACCCTTGCTCCCCAACTCCCCACCCATTCCACCATCCCTCCCCTCCCTCCTTCTCCCACTGTACTTTCTCCCTTTTCCCCCTTCCCCACCTTGCCCCGTCCCCCTTCACTCTCTCCCATTTCCCGCTCATCCATATCTCCCCGTCCTCAATCACCCTCTGCTCCACCTCCCTTATCCCGTTCCCCCACCCGTCCCCCCTCTCCCTCCACACTCCCGCCCTTTTCCATCATACCACCCAACACTCCATGCTCAGCTCTCTTCTCTCTAGAAAATAAACTTGATTCTCTCATCTCTTCCATTTCCCAGCTCGTAGGGTCAATCTCACTGTTAAGCGCTAAGATGTCCCCCTTCCCTAATACCCTTCCGAGGAGTTCTGTGCTCCCGCGCCCCAATAAAGAAAACCACAGTCTGTCCTCTACAGACATCTCCAACTTATTAGCCAGCTACAAGAACACCAGCTTCATTCCCCCTCTACCTTCATCTCCCATTAACTCTACGCAGTGCACTATTCAGACCATCTCTTCTGTCAGAACCTACCAGCCTCCCCCTTACCGGGCACCCTCATTCAAGAATCTTATCCCTATCTCCCTTAACAGCCCTAACACCCCCATCACAAAAACAGTTGTGTCAGAGCTGCACTGCTTGCTACACAACTGCAGATCTGCAATCAAACACAAATTGGAAATTTCTGACATTATCACCCTCCAGAATCTTGACATGTTCTTCCTCACTGAGACTTGGTTTAATGACTCCTCTCATACTCTGTTTGATCTTCTGGTACCCACTGACTACTCTATCCTCAGAAATGACAGATCAGACAAAATTGGGGGCGGTGTCGCTATCATCTTCAGGAATTCTCTTCAAATGAAAGCCTTCCCGACCACCCTTTTCCATACATTCGAATGCCTATCTCTAGAACTTCAAATTCATCATGGCTCACCGTTTAGATTCCATGCCATCTACCACCCACCCGGTAACTGCTCTTCCTTTGTGGAGGAACTCACTGACTTCATCAGTGACCAATTTTCTCAAAGTGACAAACAGATCTTCCTGTGTGACTTTAATCTCCATTGGGGCTCTTTGGAAGACTCGGCTGCCAACAAGCTTGCCACCTTTCTCTCAGCCAACGATCTCTTCCAACATTGCTCGGAAACCACTCATTCCAAGGGCTCAATTCTGGATCTTATTATATCCAAAGCAGACCTGCTGACTACTGCTCCCCCCATCCATATAGACTGGTCTGACCCCTTCCTCGTTCCCTTCCGTTTTCATCTTTCACACGTTATAACTCTTGGCCAACCTAAAAGAGCTACTACCTAGTTCCGCAACACTAAAAACATTGACTTTGACACTTTTTGTGACTCTGCTATGCGGTCACTTCCTAGACTTGACCCTAACGTGGATGTCAACGCTCTCACCACTCAGTGCCTCTCAGTCCTAGCAATTGAAATGGACAATGTCGCTCCACTCCAAAGCAAAAGGAAAAGACACACCCCCTAGCACCTTGGTTCAAAAGCTCTCTACAATGAAAGGAAAAACCTTAGAATCCTGGAGAAACATAGGAGAAAATCTCCTTCTACCTTCAATCTCTCTCTGCTACGTTCAGAAAGATCCAAATACCACAACCACATCTTCCATGAAAAAGCCTCCCATTTCAGATCCCTCCTTGACTCAGCCAAAAACAGACCCAAAAAACTATTTTCTCCCCTAACTACTAAGCCCGAGGACTCCACAAAGAAAGCAGCCGACTTCGCCATTTTCTTTGATGAAAAGGTCAAAGCTCTGGTGGATCAAGTCGCTCACCACACCCCCTTTGAGGAGCGGAAATCCTTAGTCACCTGGCAATACTTTGACGTCATCTCGGAAGATGACCTCCTCAAATGCATCCTTGAAACCAAACCATCCAACCACTCCTCTGACCCCATCCCTAGCATCATCGCCATCGATTTCTACACCCATACTATCTTTTACTGGACCGGGCTAATTAATCTCTTCCTCAATCAAGGCTCCCTCTCTGTTGCCCTTAAATCAGGACAGGTTACCCCTCTTCTAAAAAACCCTCCGCTGATGCAACCGACCTCAACAACTTCTGCCCTATCACCAACCTCCCTTTTCTTTCGAAAATCACTGAAAATGTGTTGCGAAACAACTTTCCCTACATATTATGGACAATAATCTCCTCGATGTTTTCCAATCTGGCTTCATCCAAAATTGCAGCACTGAAACAGCCCTGCTGCAAGTGATTGATGATGCGTTGCATATACTCGACTCCGGGGAATCCTGTCTTCTGATTCTTCTTGACCTCTCTGCAGCCTTTGACACTGTTAATCACAACACCCTCCTCAACACTCTTCAACAGAGAATGGGATTGGATGGCACAGTGCTTAAATGGTTTGCCTCTTTCCTCTCAGACAGATCCCAAATGATTAAGATAGCGAACAGTCTTTCATCTCCATTGGCTGTAGGTAAAGGTGTCCCTCAAGGCTCTATTCTGGCACCCACTCTGTTTAATCTCTACCTGGAACCATTAGGGAACCTCCTAAGCAAATCTGGGATCCATTACCATCTTTATGCGGATGACACTCAAATCTACCTCAAATCTACCTCAAGGTGTCTTCCACACACGATCTCTCTTTACTCGACTCTACTCTCAACTCCATCCACAACTGGATGTTAGCTCACCAACTCATTCTTAATCCCGCCAAAACTGAATTCCTCCTCCTTTCGACCTCTCTCACCTCCTCCTGTTCAATCGTGGATGGATCAGCTGAACCTGCTCAACAACAAACCCATCATTGTCGACAGCGCTAAATCTCTAGGTGTCATTCTTGACAAAAGACTCAACTTAATCTCCCACATCAACTCTATTGCCAAGAACGCACGGTACCAGTTGCGCCTTCTATGGGGGATCCGTCGGTTCTTCCCGGAGAATGACTTAAAAACCTTTGTACAATCGCTGGTTCTCTCAAGACTGGATTATTGCAATTCTCTTCTGACGGGCCTACCCAAATCCCACCTCTCCCCTCTCAAATCCATACTCCATTCAGCAGCTCGCTTCATTTCAGGGTCTAAACGAAGCGACCACATCACTCCTATCCTCTCCTCTCTTCGATGGCTTCCGATTGAGGCAAGATCTATTTACAAAACTGCCTGCATCACACACAAAGCCTTGCACACGTCCTCCCCTCGTTACCTGGCAAATAAATTGAAACTGTCCGGAGGCTCTCGACCCTCTCGGAATGCGGAAAAGCTTCTGCTTGAGCCCCCCATCTTCAAAAGGGAAAGATCAATGGCGCAATCCTTCTCAGGCAATGCGGTGAGAATATGGAGCTCACTTCCCCCATTGCTCCGTGCCACCTCCACGTCCCGGATTTTCAAAGCTGAACTCAAAACTCTTCTCTTCCAAAGACACTTTCAGAACTAATACTTTCATACTCCGGCCCCTCTTGGAAGTTCGCTCTTCATTGTAAATTTGTATTTTTTCCTGTGCATCCCTCACCCCTGTGTGCTGTGTTGGATTTTGTGTTTGTGCACCCTTTATTCTCAGGCCCCTCTTGGAAGTTCGCTCTTCGTTGTAAATTTGTATTTTTTCCTGTACATTCCTCACCCCTGTGTGCTGTGTTGGACTTTGCGTTTGTGTACCCTTCATTTTTAGTCTGTGTAATGTTATATTCTGTACCACTTTTCTCTTGTAACGTAACTAGCTCTATTGTACAGCGCTCTGACACCTTTGTGTAATGTCCGCGCTTTATAAAAATGCACTACATAAAGAAGAACTCTCTGTCGACAGTAGGGGGTGTCTGCTGAGAGGTCCGCGGCTAGTGATCCCTTCAAGCCTTGCCCAGCAGGCGGTGGATCTCGCCCATCGACACAATGGTAGAGCAAACAGTCAGAACATGCCAATGGTGCCAGGTGTCAGGCCAACCTAACAGACCTCACCCCGTCATCACTGAAGACAACCCCCGTCGACCATGGGAGTGCGTCAGCATGGACTTTGGGCATCTACCAGATGGGCGCTATACCCTCGTGGTCATAGATGACTACACAAAATGCCCCGAAATAGAGGTGATCACCAAAGTGGAAAGATCATTGTTACTCACGGGATCTTTGAGGTGGTGAAGACTGACAACGGCCCACACTTTCAGGGACAAGAGTTTGCTGACTATCTCAAATCTTGGGGCATACATCATCGTAACGTGACACCGCGCTGGCCCCAAGCAAACGGGGAAGTAGAGAGGTTCATGCGCACCCTCAACAAGGTCATTTGCATTGCGCATGCCAAAGAAGCAGCTCTTGAAAGAGCCATCTACAGCTTCCTGAGGGAGTACAGGCTGACGCCCCATCTCACGACAGAGAGGGCACCGGGACCCGCAAGTATGGGTCGAGTGGTGCGAGACACTATTCCCCATCACCCAAACTGGGCCCCTTCCCCGATTGACGGTACGAGGGTCCTATCGAAAAGGACCAATACCAACGATAAATCCAGTGCCAACCGAAGAGCGAGAGCGTCGACCATCTGGGAGAGGGACATGGTCTACGTCAAAGACAGACGACCAGGGAGTAAGTTCCGCCTCCCGTTCGAGCAGCGTCTATGGACAGTAACCCTCCGGACAGGCACGATGGTAACAGCCCGGAGAGGAACGGAAGAACTCACACAGAATGTATCATTCTTCAAAAAGGTCCACCTCGGAATTCCCAACATTCCCATCTCAGACAGTATGGCTGCTGGCCCAAGTCAGAGAATGGCTGAAGAGGGGGAGGCAAGCCAGAGAACCAACCCCGCGGATGACTCGGATATGGCTGGCAGAGGACCGCCATCACCACTTGGAGCTCCTGAAGAAGAGCCGTCCAGCTCCCCACTGAGGACCCCTGCGGACATGGCATCACATTAAGTTGCTCCGTCCAGGTCCTCATCCAGGGGAGAGCGTTCCAGATACTGCCTGCGGAGCAATCCAGCTCCCTCCTCCCGTCTTGCGGGATTCATGGTGTGAAGAACCAAGGTCCCGCAGCGGACTGGAACCTGTACCTGGGTTGGTGAGCTGGGAGCGGAGGCCAACGCCGGAACTGGTAACAGATTGAACGTTAATGTTGTATTTCTGTTTTATTAAAGATTAAAAGGAATGTAATGTTCCCAGGCGGGGTAGTGGTTCAGCTTACCCACGACCTGGACATACGCCTTGGTGCTGGCGTATGACGCCATGCGCCGATATAAAATAAAGAGGCGTGGTCCGCATCGTCAGTCGGGACCACGCTACCGAACGAAACACCCGCGTAGCGTGGTTTTTTCAGCAGCTGCAGCGCGCACTCGACCTCCCGCGCTGCAGCCCTTTACACCTGCAACTATGTAGTTTAAGACTTCATCTGTTTTCTATCACATTTTTAAATACGCCTCTGTTAGTTTTCGACCTGTTCATAACTGTTGCTTAAATACCTACACAACAACAGACATGTTTACGGATTTGAGTTTATTTATTTAGAATAGACGTGTGTGTAAATGCGCGCGACACCTGTTCCCAAATTGTGGTGAACGCTGCCATCTGTTGTCGAGAAACGGTAATTCATTGTACAGCTTCAGGGATTTTGATCTAGCAAAGTACGAATGGGACAATGTACTTACCCCAGTCAGTAGAGGCTTTCATATTTTTAGGTCTGGTTTTAGTTAAATGCCAGCCTCGTAATAAAAAATATTGCATACATATGTACATAAAGGATCTATTAGTTAGGGGGTGTAAAATTATTGATATTATTTGCTTACATGTAATTACGGTAAATTAAGAGTAAATACTTGAAATCGATGATTTTTGACGCAAGAACTCCTTTCGCTCTAAAAAAAGCAATTGCAAAGGACAAACTCACTGCAAACTACAACTGCTCACATTCTGCTGTTCCTGTGCGTTTGTGGTAAAAAATGTTTTATCACAAATGGCGCTTTTGTGGTGAATTTTACAGCGAAACACAATATTCCTGAAATTATGGCAGTGTAATTTTCATTTCGCCCAGGCCTACCTTTGGTTAACCCCTTGTCATCTATTTGTCTTTTTGACTGTCATACACATTTTGCTTCGCTTCGCTCACGACAGCATAACGCATGAGGCAGTTGGCCAGCCCGTTTTAGTCAGGCTCTCTTACACTGCGAGTGACAGCTTTTTCTTGATCACATGAATATCCACCTAAAAAGAAGTGCACTTCAATGCTAGAATACTGTTTTATTATTACACTTTTTTTGTTATCCTTGTGTGTTTGAGCTATATCTTCATGTGATAGTAATTCAAAGCCAATAGTAAATTTGTCTTGGCATCAATAAAAATCATTTTTCTCTATGACGTGCACTCAAACTAAAAAGGTTTTTGAAACACCTCTGTTTGTAAGGAAGCACTGCACTATCCCATTAAAATTGTATGCGATTTTTTATATCTTTTTAATTTGCAGTCATTATAGGAGGCACATGGCGACCACTTTTATAAAGCATCATGATTTTTTTTGTGTGCCACATGGGTACAATAAAAATACAATGAAAACTAACCACCAAAACAAAATACCAAGGTCAAACCTGTTGACTTTGCAAGTGCTTGTTTGCTGCAAATGTTTTGCATTCACTTTTGATGAATAGTCATGCTTACTTTTTTTTTTAGGGTATCTTTAAATCAGTTATGTTCTATGCTGATGCTTATTGCTTAGAGCAGGACAAAGGAGTAAGGCAGTGGTTCCCATACTTTTTACACCCCCATCTCCCTTGACCTAGTAGCCGCGGCTAAGAAGCATGCCCCGATACAGTCTGTATCGGGGAGAGCTCTATGATGAAGCATGCCCCTGTATTAACAGTGGGTGAGAGTTCTTTTACATAAAGGAAGATCTTTTCTTGGGTGGATTTAGAAGATTTTCATTGCCTAAACTAGTGGATTGGCTCTTTTTTGATTTGTCATGCTAACTATTTGTTTCAAGTGATTTTACAGAAAATCTCAAAAATATGCCAATTAATGAAAGTCTTTTTAGGATGAGGGAAGCAGGTGCCTCTCCATCAATAATTTCACCAACAATGCTGTAAATTTAGGAATTCTGGTGCTTCAACTGCACAGAGTAAAATTCAGCAGCTTTGACAAATTCATTAACCTCACCAGACTTTTTGGTTTGCATTAGTCAGAATTGCTGTCAAAGGCAGGCAGTTACAGGTTGGGTATTGCTTCTCATGTTGAAATGAAGTGACAATACTTGGACTCAGCCATGGCCTGTGTAGGTAAGAGTGGTGGGCCGGGTGGGGAGGGGGATTTTAACCGATGATGATGAGAGAAAATTAATTATTTATTGAATCTTCCTTCGTCACCGCCTGTCGAAATACCCCCACCCGGCTCCACCACCCCACCGCTCTTACCTGCATGGGCCGTGACTGCTTGGACCTCTGCAATAACCCCTGTGACTTTTCCCTCAACCTTCCTCATACATTTAGTATGTTGAGTTTAGGTTTTCTGGCAGTACTCATTAAACTTTACTGAGTTATTTTCCAACTTGTAGAATTTAAAGAAGGGATATTTTGTTTCTAATTGTGAGAAATTGGCTTATTAGCTGTGAGGGATGAAAGCTTCACTCAAATAATAAACATAATTCTTGTCAGCGTGCATCACTAAAGTCGCTAAGTAAACATGCTTGACCCTCTGGAGACTTGTCAGAAAAACAGTCATGTGTAACTTACAGGCAATGTGTAAAGTATTTGTGCAGCATTCAAACAGTAATAAAGTGAAAAACAACACAAGAAAAATCCCAAACCAATTCAGAATACTAGAGAATATTTTAATAGATAAAATGACACCAACACAACAAAAATCCTATAATTACAACCAGAGATATGAATTATTAAAGTTTTCAGTAGAAATAGCATAAAGCACCAAACACGGTAATCGGGTTGCACTGGACCGTGCCAAAGGCAAAAGTTAAGAATGACTGCGATGGAGCAAAGGTCCGATGCAGAGATCAGGTTTGTTCCAGTGGAAAGTTTACCTTTAGTCCACTTTTGCTCAATAAGCGCTCATGGACAAGGTTATCGTACTGCAAGCTGGATCCAGAGAGGGGCTCATGGAAGGTAAGTTGTTGATATCCCAAGCATCCGTCAGAACCTTGCGTTGGCATTGGGATCATCATCATCACGAAGAGCTGGCTGACGATCAGAACTTCACATTGGTGGGAAACTCAGGGAACTGTTGTCGAGAGCTCCAGATGGTGAATTCTGGGGTTTGTATCCAGGAAGGTCGAATCGGCAGTCGGAAGCAAGTCCTGCATCGGCTTCAATGAAGCCTGCTCATGTTTGATAGTAGACTGAGGGTGGTTCTTTTTGATGCAAAGAGCCCAGAACCTCTGGTTTTCCACTTGGAGTGCAGCTCTTGCTGTTTTCAAGGTTGGAAGACTGCACTCTAACACCAGCCAGGGTCCAAGACCTTGGGGGGGGGGCACCTCATGGGGGTTAGGACTCATGCCAGCAGAGGCAATCAGCAGGGTTCAGGCAGGTCCAGTTGGTACTGGTCAGCTGGACAGTTGAAGGGGAAGGGCTCTGGAAGCTTATGTCCGTGTAGCTCAAACTGGAGGTTAGTTAATGGACCCCTGGAGTCACTTTTGGTGTCCTGGGATCAAGGCAAGCAGGTCCAGAGTTCCCACAAGCTTCAGACAGCAGGGCAGTCTTCTTTCTGAGTCTACACAGGTCCAGAATTGTTCTAAAGAGAGGTTCTGATGGTGCCACTTTCATACCAGGTGCCAGCATGTGTATGTGGGGGGGGGGAGGGCACCACTTTTGTCTAAACCTAGACTGGTTCTGGTCAGTTATCTTCATAAGTCAGGAAGGGACTGAATACAATCCTCAGGCTACCCTTTGAAGCTTAGGAAGAGTAGAACCCCTGGACAATCCTGCTCAGGTGAGGAACACTCTTCCCCAAACCCAAGGCCTTTTTGTCCCGTTTGGAAAGAATAAGCATCACACCATTGGAGAGCTATTAACAGTCATGTGACCCTGGACACTGGCAGAAAGGCACATATGGCTTAGGTAGAAAAATGGCAACTTTCTAAAAGTGACATTTTCAGAATAATTTTAAAGTACAACTTTCTGATTAAACAGGATTTTAAATTAAAATTCAAATGAGTGGAAAAAGTATTTTTCCAACCCAGTATTAGCCTATAGGAGAGCTAGTTTTGCTGAGGTGAAAAACTAATTTGGAGGGTTTTCACTGCCAGGACATGTAAAACTTGAGAACATATGTCCTACAAATTAAATATCATGAAGTCTACCCTATGTGCCTCCAAGGCCTACCTTAGAGTCGACTTATAATATTATAAAGGAAGGTTTAGGTTTGGCAAAAAGTTTATTTTGTCTGGTTAAAATGGCAGTTTAAAACTGCACTATAGTCTACATTGGCAGGCCTGAGACATGTTTTACAGGGCTACTTTAGTGGGTGGCACAATGAGTGCTGCAACTCACTTGTAGCGTTTACTTTATAGACCTTGGGTACATGCAGTCTACTTTATTAGGGACTTATAAGTACATTAGATGTGCCAATCAAGGGTATACCACTTTTACCATGTTTGGAAAGGAGAGAACAAGCACTTTAGCACTGGTTAGCAGGAATGAAGTGTGCAGAAACCTAATGCCAGCAAAAACAGGTTCAGCAAAAATTAGGATGGTGAATGCAAATATCTGGGGGGATACCATGCAAAATATGGTAATTTCCAGCACTAAACATACTTGATTGTATAGGAATTAAGTAAAATTACAGCTGATCAGGATGTTGATCCTATACATTGACTAGAGACAAGACGTATCATACAAATACTACCCAAAGTGACCTTAGGGAACTTGCTCGATGTCTAGAGGCCAATGCCCAACTGCTTTGTTTCTCTTACACTACACTGCACAATGTTTATGCCTTGTGAAAACTCTTGACCTAAAGAGTGAAATATAAATCAGCTGTAATTTGTACTTCTATACAATCAAGACAGATTTGAGATAAATGGTAATTCACTGTGAGAAATTGAATTGTTGTGAGTAGGTTGTTAACCCTGCTTAACCAACAGCCACAATCCCAGTCAGGGTGAACCAGAAAAGTCACCAAATTAACCTGTGCATAACCCTCAGCTAGCTTGGCATAAAAGCAGTCAGGCTTAACTTAGAGGCAATGTGTAAAGTATTTATGCAGCACACAACAGTAGTACAGTGAAAACATAAGCATAACACAAGAACAATCCCACACCAATTTAGAAAAATAAAGTAAATATTAATAAATATTTGATACCAAAATGACAAACATTAAATTAGTAGAATCAGAGTTATGAATTTTCAACATTTAAGGTAAACATTAGCACTTCAAAGAAAAAAGTGCCTACTGTGGACATCTAGTAGCACAAGACCAGATCAAAGTCAATAAATATAGCTGACCGCAATGGAGCGCGAGTCAAATACAAAAAGTGGATTGGGACCGGTTGGTGCATACCTTTGAACTTAGAAGAAATTAGAGGTAAAAGTCTCTGAAAAGGTAGAATTTCTGCAGGGCAAGGTGTCCAAGGAGGAGGTGTCGTCATCGAGGAGTTGCTGGACGAAACCACTATGAAGATTTCTACATTTGGACTTGGTGCCTGAATTTGATCTTGGTGGACGGGTTACTCCATCACAACGGTGACAGATATTCTGTCTGCCAAAATATAAATCCAACAGGATATAATGGGATTTATATTTCAGCGGATGGGATATCCTTCACCATTGTGATAGAGTAACTCGTCTGCCAAAATCTAAATCAGGCCCTAAGTCTCTTTTTTGAAAGTCAAAAATCTCCAGCGGGATGAAGCTGAAGGATGTGGCCGACTATAGTTCCACAAGGCCGTTTATCCCTTGGTGAAGGACCGCTGAACAGGATTTGCTGCTGTGGAGAAGAACGTAGCGGGAGCTGCCACCAAGTCAGGCCGACCAACAATGCACCTTAGACAGATAGATGAGTAGGTTGGTCTCGGTCTCCTCTTGGTTCTCTGTGCAGTATTTAGCAAAATCATTTTCAAGTCCCAAGTTTTGGATTTTGACTATCTGGGCACCTTTAACACCAACACCATGGATCCAGGACCGAAGGGGCACCTCTTGAGGAGTTAAGATTCAATCAGGCTCGGTCCAGGTGCAGGTTCAGGATGATTGGATCCATTTCTGTCCCTGAGTTTCTGATCAGAAGTCCAGCCAAGTAGCCCTTGGAGTCACTCTGGAAGTCTTGGGTTCAAGAACTGAAACTGGGTTCAGAGAACAGGTCAGGTCACTGAGGGTTCAAGGCAGACTTAAGGCAGTAAAGCAGACCTCCAAGATGCAGCAATGTAGTCTTATGAAGTACACAGCAGGCCACTGCAGCAGGTAGTCCTCTGAGAGTCCTTCCGAGCTCCAGAAAGTGAACTGAAGAGTGAGTTTGAGGGTCCTATTTTTATACCTAGAGTCATCTTTAAAATAGGAGACGTTTCTAGAGAGTCCCCTTTGAAGGGCTTGAAGTTTCCTGCTTTCCCTGCCCTGGCTCCAAGCTGGCTGCATGAACAATGCAGGGGTGACAAGGCCTTTGTGTTAAGGCAGAGCAAAGCCTATTCAGTTGAAAGTAGAACTATGGCCAGCTCCACTCCCCACCCCTCATCCTGCCAGTGATGGCCTATCCAGGCACAACTAATCCCTTTAATGGGTGGCTATCTGCAAGGAATAAACAAAGTTCAACTGCCAAGTACAACCAGTCATGTGCCCCAGGAACAGGTTGCAGGCACCAAATAGCTAGGGCAGGAAAATGCCAACTTTCTAAAAGCGTAATTTTCAAAATTGGAACTTAAAATCCAACTTTACCTTTAGAGGATTTTTAATTGCAACTTCTCAGACACCAAACATGAAACCTTCACCTGTTCCCAATCAAAATGTTGCACTTATTAAATGTAATAAGGCAACCCAATGTTATGCTATGGAAGAGGGAGGCCTCACAGTAGTGAAAAATGAATTTAGGAGTTTTTCATTGCCAGGATATGTCAAACCTAAACGTGAACATCCAATCCTTTAATTACAATGCCCTGTGAGCTACCTAAGGCCTACCTTAGGGGTGACTTATATGTACGGTTCCCAGTTTTCAGTTTTGTTTCTGATTTTTACAGATAAATACAAACAGAAAAAATGTTTTTTATGTATGCATTTATTTTTCAAAATGGCAATATACAGAAATGTTTGGTTCCTTTGGATGACTTTCCACGCTATCTTTCTGCAATTCAAGGCCAACAGCTGAGCATATGGAGAGTTGAGATTTCCTTACAAAATGGCATATGTCAACATTAAGTTTTGTATGATGCTAATATTTATCTGTGGTTGTATCATAATATTACATTTGGCTGCTTAATTTGCTAAAATGCGACAGGCATAAAAGTCTGAGTGTTAAATAAATATGGAAATTCAGAAATTTTCAATTTCATTTATTCACAAGCACAAAATAAATCTGGATAAATACTGATAAGATGGCCAAAAAATGTATATGGATAAATACAGACTGAAACGTTCAGAAAAATAAATACCATAAAACCGGGAGCCCTACTTATATGTAATAAAAGGAGAGTTTACGGCTTGGCAAGGGGGTTCTTTTGGCAGGTGAAATTGGCAGTTTAAAACTGTATTCAGACTGCAGTGGCAGGCCTGGGTAGTGTTTTAAGGGGCTATTTAAGTGGGTGACACAATAAGTACCACAGACCCATGAGTAGCATTTAATTTAAAACCCTGAGTATATAGTATACAACTTTACTTGGGACTTATAAGTAACTTCAATATGCTGATCAGGTGTAAGCCAATATTACCATATTTTAGGAAGTGAGCACTTGCACTGGTTAGAAGTGGTAAAGTGCTTGGAGTCCTAAAGGCAATAAAAACGAATGCCAGCAAAATAGTTAAAGGTAAAATGTTTGGGGGAAGAGCACCCAAAGGCTGACAGGTCTAACATTCACTTATTGCAAACTTGGGAATCAGACAGCTATCAAATAATGGTATTTTCTTCCTCCTCTGTACTTCTAACCATGCCCCTGTGACACCTGCTGAAAAAGTCAGACAAATATAACTCGCCCTCCCAGTGAATCCCTCCCTAACTCTAGGTACATTAATAACATGAACCTCAAACAAGTTCCCATCTCACTCTCTTCTACTACTACCACTAAAACATTTCTTAAATTCTTGTTACTCAATTTTGGCTCAGCTGTGAAACATGAAGCTGACATGGCTGTTCTCATTCTTAACCTTGACCTAGACCTCTTTATACTCACTGAAACTTGGCTGAACAAATCCTCATTCCCAAATCTTGACATACTAGTCCCGCCCAGTCATGACATCATCAGACTAGACTGTTCAGACTGCTCGGGTGGCCCAGCCTGTATACACAGGTCCAAGCTATCCATCGAGCAAACATATTCTCTATCACTGCCCTCTTGTGAATACCTTAGGATCAACTTCTCCACCAATTATAAAACTATGTGCTCTCCTCACAGGATTTACCACCCTCCTGGAGAGAACCACACATTCATTGAACAGGTGATGGAGATCATCTCCTCCATTAATGAAGAGCGAATCATCTAAATTTTTCTGGGTAGCTTTACCATTCATTGGAGCAATTCCAACAACCCTCTGGGTAACAATTTTAAATCTTTCCTCCACGACCTCAAACTTATCCAAGCATGCAACAGCCCAATCCATAACAAAGTTGCCACCTTAGATTTAATCATCACAAAGAAAACACCATTCAAATCTTATCCATCCTACCTTGCTACTGGACTGCCCACCATTGCATCACCTTCTTTATTTCAGAAACTGCAGTTAGTTCTAGGGGCCAACCTATGAAACCCCAAACAATGGGTCAGAGACACCCTCAACATTGACCCATTTACATTGTCAGCTATTAGTAACCACGACCTTCTCTCCCCTCTAACATGCATGACGCTGATGACCTCACTGATCACTACATCAACTTCATGACAAAAATCATGGATACCATCACTCCCAAACAACTAAAGAGAATCCTGTCCAAAAGATCTACCCCTTAGTTCAATTGCAACCTTAATGAGCAACACTGATACCTCAGACTTGCTGAAAGACCTTGGAGACCTACCCTTTCTCTGACTAACCTTAAACTTCTACGACAACGACGGAGTGCCTAGAATAGACACATTAGAAGCTACAAAGCAACATTCTTTCAAAGTCAACTTTGTCTTCGCACCTAATCGTCCCAAAAAACTGTTTTAACTTATCAAAAACCAAATGACCAGAGAATGCAACGCCCCATCCTCTGACAACAAAACACTACCCTTTGATGAAAATGACTTTTAAATTTTTCTAAATTCCCTGAAATATTCCAACCTCTTCAATGATCCCTTCCCCTCCAAATTTCTCAATGAGTCCATTCACCTCCTACTAACCTTATGGAGAAAGACTTTTAATGCTTCACTTACCCAAGGGTACATACCCGACTGCCTAAATATTGGTCAGGCCACTTCTATGTTTAAAAAAAAAAAACAACTCCAACCAGTCTGTTCCTAACAACTACTGCCACATCTCCAACATTCCAACTTTGGGCAAACTATTGGAAAAATGTGTGCACCTACTAATTCTGAATCACATTGAGCAATTCCAACTCCTTAACCAATGTCAATCAGGTTTCAGACCGTCCACAGCACCAAAACCGCCCTGGTCCACATTGTTAATGATGCGCTCTACCCTCTCGATCAGAATGAATCTTGCTTACTAATACTACTCGACTTGGCATTGGACACATAGGGTCCAGCACCTTGTTAAAATGGTTTTCCTCATTTCTTCACAACAGATCTCAGGGGGTTCTAATTAACCACTCCTTTTCTAATCAGTCACCAGTTACGCTAGGTGTCCCCTAAGGTTCCACTCTCTCCCCAACACTATTCAACCTATAGATGCATGGAGCCTTTGACCAAAATCATCATACTCTCTCACATCCCCTGCCATATGTATGCAGATGATTATAAATTCTACATAAAAATTGTCTCTCCTGATGACATCAGTACACCTTGACTAAAACACAACATTGTCTGACAAGCAACTACCTCAAATGTAATGCCCTTAAATCAGAATTGCTTCTGATCTCTCCACCCAGTATCACCCCTAGTATCAAAGACTGGCTCCCACATCTTACTGCCTTGACCTGTACCCCACACATCATCGATTCATCGATTCAGCTAAATCACTAGGAATTATCTTGGACAATGACAATGACAATGACCTCTCCATGCAAAAGCACATCAGTGCCGCCACCAGAGGAGCTAACCATCAACTCTATGCTTTAAGGAAACTAAAAATTTCCTTCCCATGGTAGATCTCAAAACAGAGGTTTTAGCTCTGGAAATATCTGCAGTAGGCTATGGTAGTGCTACCCTTGTAGGCCTTCTGAAAAGCATTCTTGCACCTTGAAAGCTACTTTGAACACTACTCAATTGTTCAAATGGTTACCCTCTTAGGTAAGGATCCATCTCAAAACTGTCTGTATGGCCCACAAAGCGATACACCTCAACATCCTCCTCTTACCTGTCTCAGAAACTGACCCTATCTGGCGGAAACACACCTTCTAGAAGAACTAGCTACCTTCTGCTTAAGCCACATAAATAAAATAAAAGAAAACATACAATCGATCCTTTTCCGGTATTGCACTTACAATTTGGAACTCCCTTCCTCCGGAGACCAAGTGCAACTCTTGCATTTTCATCTTCAGGAAAGAAGTAAAACTGCTGCTAGCCAAGAGATTCCTCTCACACTGAGGTCATAACTCCCTCTCCTCTATCGTGAGAGCTACCTGCCTGTCTGACGTTCTATTTTCCCCACGCCTTCATCCACATCATCAAGATCCGAGCTATCTTTTCTTTCCCAACCGCTACTCACTGTCTTGACACCTATTGGACTCCGCCCATGCCAGTATTTATGAAAGAGTATGAGATCCTGTCTTTTTCTTCTACGTGCTTCTGTAGCTATACCAATTTATTTTTTCTTCTATGTACTTTTATTTATATCACTTTTTGTTTGTATAATTACTACCTGTTGTTATAATTATAAAGCGCTTTGTCACCCATAAGGGTCTTGATTGTGCTATTTAAAACTCTTACACTTAAAATAAATGAATACAAATGAATCCACCTTGTTAAGAGAGTGCTACAAAGTAACCCTTGGATAGTCATCATAGTTATGGACAAAAGGATCTCTCCCTGTGTACAAGAACCTCTATTACTGAACAACACAACCCACAAATGCTTATGGAGGGAAGTGTCAGGCTATTTCCTGCATCCAACACAATTTCTTTTCTACATTCTTCCCTCAGTGTTTCTAAAATGGCTTTCTACAAGAAAAGCATATTTGCATATGATTCCTTGCTGCATAGTGAACATGCAAGTTGGCACATATTGTTATATGGTACTCCTACTCTAACACGATGAACTCTCCATTCTGAGGAGAAATAGTAATTGTGCTAGCTTGAATCTGACTCTTCTGCAGCAATTTATGTCTTACACACTTTTATAGTAATAGGCATTGCTGTAGGAGAATTTTCAGATGAGCAATCTACAGGATGAAGTGGGTGTGTATATTACACAGAATAGCATCCAAAATAAAAGTTGTATATCATTCTCAGAAGTATTGTCTCATTGGGTTTTGATTTTTCAACTATTCGCTATAATGGGGCAATTCGTTTTGCATATGTTATTTAGATCCAAATATATATGTCAGATGATATTCAGACAACGAGATTCTGCCATTACACCAGATGATGTATCAATTAGAAGAACAAATTACTTTTTGGTAATGTTTTTTCTAAAATGCTGTACTTTAGCTTGCTCCAGATGTTTCTTTGCTCACCCACTTCTCCTTTTCTAATAACATTAGCATGTGGTGCTTGTTTGCTATTTACCATATTGTGGAGCATTCTTTTTAGTCTCTATATGGTGAGTGAATTAGCTGGCGCTGATATAATTAGTTCCGTGATGGAGTTACTTTAGATTATGACAACTTGACAAATCCATGGCTTTATGTATTTCTCTGCCACCTAGCGAGGTGATGGGCAAATTGTTGAAAGCTTAGCCAATTAGACAGAGGCCTAGAGATACTTCTAAATAAGAAATTAATATTTAATATTCATCATAAAAAAGTGTTAATAATGTAAATGTTCATCAATGCCAACCACCCAAAATAGAGCCAATAATGGAACTTGAGAAGGAATAGAGACAAATCTATCAGTATAATTATCTGGTTGTTTAGCTGCCCTTTCAAGACACTGACTGACTGAGTAGAAAATCTATAATACAGTAACTGCTTGAGGTATTTGGAGGTACTAGAAATATTTATTATGTGTTTTAAAATGTCAGGTAATCCCTTTTTAGGTAGAAGCCTACCAGACAGCACTGCTGTCTGGTTTTCTAAAGACATCTTGGGGACATTCAGAAAGCTTCCCTGGGAATGCATTCCGCCCCTTGCTTACCATTGGCTTTTTGGTTTGTAACTCACATTTTCTGACTTTCTATTTTCATGCTTTATTTGTTTTAGGCTGTCCAGAGTGACTTTGTCCCTCCCAAGGAGCAAAGGCTTTTCACACCAAGGCAACTTATGTTCTTCCACGAGTACTCCTTTCTGTAAACAAGCCTGTAAATCTCGTTCTTATATTGTCATATTTGCTGTGTATTCAAAGAAAAAGGTCTTTCGTCAGGCTTTGTCTTCTGAGGGAGCTTGGTGGTTACTTTTCTTTCTAATACTTCAAAGTGAGGGTATTTAAGTGACAATCTTGCTGGATACTGGGGTAGGAAAGTTTTTTTCTAGCACACAACATGTAAATCAATTGTGCAAGTATTTGTAAACTGTATAGTTTTTTTAGTAAAACTGTCTGTGGAAATGTAATGACTCGAGAGGAGAACCAAAACCGGTTCAATAGATATATATTAGGGCCTAATAAATAGGTACCTGTTGAAATAAAAAGCTAAATTGGAAAGGAATGGGCAGATAGAAATACATGAAGCACCCAACAAGAGTTGTGGATATAAGAATAAATCTATTATATTTATTTTATTTTTTAGTTTAATTAATCATTTCAATTTTTACAAAAATTCAGTCAAGAGAATACATATATAAATATTATACATACAATCAAAAACCAATCAGTGTATATCTGTTAATCAAAACATGGTTCAAAGCCCCACATAGAAAACGGATTCATACATACACACACTCACTCAATCCAAGTCACATTCAACATAACAAATCAAATAATGAAACAAATTCTCCTTAGGTGTTAAAATGGATGTAGTGATTGGTATATCATCCAAAGGAAGCCAGATGGTACTCTAAGAAGAAGGAGGTCAGCGAATCAAGCGCCAACGCGCATTTCGGTATAGGACCCACTCAGGGGCCCCACCTTCATCAGGGCGTAGACCAAGGGTAATAGGGGCAAGAACAAAAACCTAAAAATTAATCAAATGAACATGTATAAACAAAAAAATAGAATCAAATTCAACAAATAATTAACTGTATTCAAATACAATCATCTTCAAAGGAAACATTAGTGTATATCAGTCCAAAACAGTTCCAATTAGCAAAGAATAGTAATCAATCACACAATCAATGAATATGGCCCAATGGGTCCTGAGGTAGCTAAAACAAACATGTAACCCCAGATAGGTCAAAGTCGAATATAGAGAAAAGGTGAAACCAACACCCAAGTTAAAGCGGAAAAGATGACAAAACGGAAAGAAAAATAAGTATATCATACATAATAAGAAAATCACATACAGAATAAAGAATTAAGAAGGAAAGCGCCAACACCAATATTCCAGGTTCTCAAGTGCATAGAATGAAAATTCGCCAGTGAATGGGGGAAACGTAAAACAGTAAGGATACATACTAAAAACTAAGTCCTTGATAAGCCGTGGAAATCAGTCTGCCGGACCTATATGCAAGCGCGGTCGGGTGTCAGGGGGAAGCATCCAGCCTTGTTCAAATAAAAGAGATTCACTTCGTCTGGCCGAGAGATAGACGTTTAGAATGTGGCCCAGTCAAGAACAGCGGGAATCTACAGGAGGCAGTGTGTACAATCAACGTTAATCAGGATTACGACATACAAAATGAGCCTTCCAATAACGTGAGACAACATAAAATATGACACAAAAATATAAGTACGTAATAAACAACATACTTAAATCAGCAGTGGCGATGTATAGGAACGAGCAACAGAGGCTTCAACGCTGGTCTAGTGGAACTCGGGAGTTTAGGTGTGCAAAATCTTAACCTGATAAATGGGTGGCCAATTACGAGGTCGGAGCGGTTACTGGAACGCCTAAACAACGTTTCTATAAGAAAAAATAAGCAAACAAAAGTATAAGTATAACCGACCCTAATAGTCGCTGAGAGCAGCATAAGAACAAACTAATTATCTTCTTCTTGATCTTCTATTGTGCGGCGATGACAGAGTACCATCTGGCTTCCTTTGGATGATATACCAATCACTACATCCATTTTAACACCTAAGGAGAATTTGTTTCATTATTTGATTTGTTATGTTGAATGTGACTTGGATTGAGTGAGTGTGTGTATGTATGAATCCGTTTTGTATGTGGGGCTTTGAACCATGTTTTGATTAACAGATATACACTGATTGGTTTTTGATTGTATGTATAATATTTATATATGTATTCTCTTGACTGAATTTTTGTAAAAATTGAAATGATTAATTCAACTAAAAAATAAAATAAATATAATAGATTTATTCTTATATCCACAACTCTTGTTGGGTGCTTCATGTATTTCTATCTGTCCATTCCTTTCCAATTTAGCTTTTTATTTCAACAGGTACCTATTTATTAGGCCCTAATATATATCTATTGAACCGGTTTTGGTTCTCCTCTCGAGTTTTTGCTATTTACCCCGCATAAACCGGTTTCTTATTGTGCTATTGGGGTCCCCCTCTCTTATGTGCAAATGTAATGGTCATTTGAATTGAAAATGTGTTGTCTTTAATGGCAGTGTGCGACCACACCATGCATACTCCACTCTATGCCACTCCACTCCACTCTACTCTGCACCACTCCATGTCACTGCACTCTACTCTTCACCACTCCACTTTGCACCACTGTTCTCTACTCCACTCTGCACCACTCCACTCCATTCTATGCCTCTCTATTCTACTCTGCACCATTCTACACCACTGCACTCTACGCGACTCCAGTCTAAGCCACACCATTGTACTCTGCAGAACTCCACTCTACACCCCTTCACTCTATGCCACTCTGTAACACTGCACTGTACGCCACTGCACTCCATACCAATGCTCTTTATGCCAATGCAGTCTACACTGTACCGCTCAACTCTATGCCCCTTCACTGTACGTCACTCTAATTTACTCTGCATCACTGCACTCCATGCCATTGTACTCTACACCACTTTACTCTATGCCATTGCACACTACCCTGAACCACTGCACTCTACTCTGAAACAATCTACCCTACGCTGCACTCTATGCCACTCTACTCCACTCTGTGCCACTCCACTCCATACCACTGTGCTCTATGCCACTCTACTCTAAACCACTGCACTCTATATCATTGTACTCTACTTTGCTCTACTGTACTCTACAACACTGCTCTCTATGTCACTCTACACCACTGCACGGTATGCTAATGCCACTCTTCACCACAGCACTCTATGACACTCTACTCTGCAACACTGTTCTCTACATCACTGAAATCTGTGCCACTCTACTCTGCACTATGCATTCTATGCCAGTGCACTCTACATACCACTGTACTCTGCACTACTGCATTCTATTCCAATGCACTCATCACCACTGCTCTCTATGCCATGCTACTCTGCATCACTCCACTCTATGCCACTGCACTTTGCAGCACTCCACTCTACGCCACTGCACTCTATGCCACTGCACTCTGCAGCACTCCACTCCACGACACTGCACACTTTGCCACTGCACTCTACACCACTCTATGCCAATGCACTCTCTGCCACTTTGCTCTATTCCACTCTACTCTATGCCACTCTACTCTGCACCACTGCACTCTAAGCCACACCGCTCTGCACCACTGCACTCGACACTACTGGACTCTACTATGCAACACTCTAATCTACGTAACTGCATTATACTACGCTGCATAGTACGCTGCTAAATTCTATGCCACTGCACTCTATGCCACTATTTTCTGCAACACTCTATGCCAATGCACTCTACACCAGTCCTCTCTACTCTACACCACACCACTGTATGCCACTGCACTCTACTATGTACTTTTCTATGCCACAGCGCCCTACTCTACAGCACTCCATTCTGCACCACTGCACTTTATGCCACTCTATTTAACACCACTCTAATGTATGGCAATGCACTCTACGCCACTCTATACCACTGCACTATATGACACACTACTCTGCAGCACTGCATTCTACATCACTGAATTCTATGCCACTCTCTCCACACTACTGCATTCTTTGCCAATGCACTCTACACCACTGAACTGTACTTCACTCATCACGCCACTCTACTCCACTGCACTCTACTCCACTGCACTCTACGGCGCTGTAATCTATGGCACTCTACTCTGCACCACTAGACTCTACGCCACTGTGCTCTATTATTCAACACTCTAAACTATGCCATTGCATTGTACACCACTAAATTCTATGCTGCTGCAGTCTGCTGCACTATACTCTGCAACACTCTCTGCCAAAGCACTCTAAACCAGTCCACTCTATTCTGTGCAACACCAGTGTATGTCACTCTAAGCGACTCCTCTCCATGCCACTTCAATGCATTTGTATTTGTATTTTGTATTTTTAAGTATTTATAGAGCGCAACCTTCATCCCAAGTGACATCACGGCGCTGGGACCGAATGCAGTGCAGTGAGGAAGGATGCAGGTTATTCTAAGATTAATGCTTAGTAGGGTCAGTATCTGGGGTACAATAAAGTTTGTAGCTTCTTTCTGAAGAGCAGATGGTCATCTGCCAGGCGTAGATCGAGTGGGAGGTCATTCCAAAGGACCGCTGCTGCCTTAGAGAAGGAACGATCGCCCATACTGACTTTGGTAGTGCGTTTGACTGTTGCAAGGGCCTGGTGACGCAATCTCAGGTTGTGTGATGGGATGTGGAATTCCATTTTGTCTCGCAGAATGTGTGGGCCTTTCATATGTAGGGTTCTATGTGCATAGCAGAGGAGATTCAATTTGGCTCTTTGGCACACCGGCAACCAGTGTAGCTCCTTCATGCAGTGAGATGCTGCGCTGTATCTATTTTTATTGCAGATCAATTTAGCGGCAGCGTTCTGTACTACCTGGAGTCGAGAAAAAAGGTATTCTGCCATGCCTACATAAAGTGCATTTCCATATTCCAGCCTACTCAGGAAAAGGGCCTGTGTCACTGTTTTCCTGCAATTCAGAAGGATCCAGGGAAAAAGTCTTCTGAAAAGCTTCAGAGTAGCAAAGCCTTTTCCGCATAACGTGCATACTTGATCCTGCATGGATAGGGCATCAGTGAAAATGATGCCCAAATTCTTTGCAGCATGTTTGGGTGCTGGGGGGGTGCCTAGCATCTCGGGCCACCAGCTACTGTCCAAAATTGCGTGTGCACCCCCAAAGAGTAAAATCTCAGACTTTCCAGCATTTAGTTTTAGGCAGTGCTCAGTCATCCAGCCTGCAATTTCAGTAAGGCAGTTGATTAGGTTGCTCTTACTGTCAGTATTGGTCAAACTGTCAACCAGGGGGATCATTAATTGTGTGTCATCCGCTTATGAACAGATATCAAAACCCCATTTCCTGCTATCTGCCAGGAAGGAGACATAGGCATTAAAAAGGGTGGGGCTTAGAGCGGCTCCCTGTAGAACTCCATATTTAATGTTTTTTGGGGAGGAGAAGCAAGATACCATTTGGATTTTTTGGGTTCGATTTTTCAGGAAGAATGCAAACCATGATAAGGCTTTTGAGCATAATCCTTTCTCCCGGAGGATTCGTAATAGATTATTATGAGATACGGTATCGAAGGCCGCAGTTAAGGTCCAAAAGGATTAATTCTACCGCTCTGCCTTGATCGACTAGGGATCTGATATTGTAAATGTGTATGTGCTTATATAGCGCCGAATCACCCCTAGGGGTATCTCAGCGCTGTACTCATACCGCTGTAGGAACCCTTCCTGGCTATCCGTGTGAAGTGTCCACTCCTGGGCACCCCCATGGTGAAGCCAGGCATCCCAGCGCTGTTGGGGCCATTGTGGAGACTAAGCAAGCTATTGCCCAGAGTTGCAGCGTGGGACCCATGATTAGAATAGGCACTGAGGCGAGAATATCAGGTCCAAGGAATTTATAGCCCGAGACCCTGCCGCGTCGGGAATCGAACCCTGGTCCCGGACCAGTGCTCTGCATCGAGGTCTGCCACTCTAACCATTGAGCCACACTTCTCCAGTCAGTTACAGCAAGGTGGCCTTGGTGCTGTTATTGGCCCTAAAGCCGGTGTGCGATGTGTCAATAGGTTATTGGTTTCCAGGAAAGTAGTAAGTTGTCTATTGACCAATCGCTCCAGAACTTTGGACAAGTACGGTAGTTGGGAGATTGGTTGGTAGTTTGCTGGGTCATAAATTTCAAGGCCTGATTTTTGCAGTAGAGGAAAGACCGCTGTTTCCTTCCATATGTCTGGGAAGGAGGCTAGCTCTAGGGATTGATAAAAAACTTTGGTGACATGGGGGCATAGAACTGACACTAGTCGGGAAAAGATTAAATGTGGGCAGGGATCTAGTGGCGATACTGCCTTGACCTCGGTCATAGCTTTGACTACCTGTTTTTCTGAGAAGATGGTTAGCGTGGTCAGGTCGACCTGAGCTAAGGGATGGGGTGCCATATTTCCTAGTCAATATCATCCCCCTTGGGGAGATTATTAAAGGATGTGTAGATTTTGGTCACTTTATCAATAAAGAAATTATTAAGTAGCTTGCAATTCTCAGTCATGGGTGCCATAGTTTGAGACAGACTAGTGGGCTTGCAGAGTTCTCAAATTACTTTGTAGAGTTCTTTGGATGAGCTACCATTATCTTCAATCCTTTTTGTGTAGTAATTTGTTTTAGCATTTTTTAGGGAACAGTTCGATTAGGTAGTTTTGTCTGTCTTTGCTGTCTTTTGACAGTCTCCTTTTATGCTCCTGGGTTCGACACTTTCTTTTCATTAGTTTTAGTTCTAGTGAATACCATTCTTCAGATCGAGTTTTGTTCGTGGGTTTACTATTGAGTTTGGGGGCACACTGATCAAGTGTTTTCTCAATCTCTTGTTGTAGATGTTCAGCTATTTTATGAGCAGAATTGGAATGAGGTGTAATGGGATCGTAGTGGGAGAAGTGTGAGGAGAACGACTCCAGGGTGATTTGATTCCAGGCTCTTTTCCCTGACTGATACGCTGTTTCAGCCTTTGATGATTTATCTGGTAGGCTGAAGGAGAAAGAGATTAGGGAGTGGTCAGTCCATAGCAGTGGTTTAATGTCATAGACATTAATAGTTTTCATATTCGAGAACAACAAGTCTAGCGTATGTCCAGCTGCATGGGTTGGTTTGGTGATCCACTGGGTTAATTGCATTATTGCCATGTCATTTTCCAGGTGTTTCCCCCGGGTTGGTGAGGTTTTCATAGTGGATGTTACAGTTACCTATAACTAGGAACTGGTTCTGTTTTAGGCAGAGAGGGAGAAGTTGTGATAGCAAGTTAGCGTTAAAGCCAGGGTGGTAGCTAGGGGGGTTGTAGATAACAGCCCTTCCAAATAATTTGTATTCCCCCTTAGACACTGAAACCGCTAGGATCTCATGTATGCCTATTTGGGTGACTGTTATAGGGATGCAGGTGAGGTGCTCTTTAAATAGGATGGCTGTGCCCCCCTCCTTCTTTCCCTTTCTGTCTTGTTTTAGTATTTTGTAACCAAGTGGTAGGGCAGAGACAATATCAGGAGTGTTGTTGTCATCTAGCCATGTTTTGGTGACAAAAGCCAGGTCTGGGCTTAACTTTCCCAGATCTGAATGCTGTGTTTGGGAAGTGCTCTTGAGTTGAAATAGATACAGCTCAGTGGTAGGATATTGGGGATGAGGTTACCATCTTTTTCTAGGTGTTGGGCATAAATATCTTGACTTCCCCATTTGCAATGACAGCAAGTGAATGGGCCTTCCAGCTCAATAGGAGATGCTTTTATACAGCGCATGTTTTGTTTCATCTGCCAGGTCTAGAAGCCTATCTCCTGAGTATGTGAGGAGTGGAATTTTGTTTGACATTACAGGACCAGGGTTTCTGGCCCCTGTGCCAGTTCAGGCGCGGACGAGCGCAGACGGGCTTGCCTTAGGTACACCTTTGGTGCGCCAGCGGTGCGCCCGCTGCGCGGCCTCGCAGCAGCCCTGTTTTTATAGTGTGGCGTGGCTGATCTCGTAGCTCCTCCCTCAGCGCTGCTAACGGTGACTTCCGGTTTCATGCTGAAGCTACTGGCCATTCAATTTTACTTTCAGCCCTCCAATTAAATTGAATTTCAACAATACGATTTAGCAATGCAATTAAGAAACAGTGCTTTTAAGTGTGCAAAACGGTGCTGTTCAGAACTGATAAAATCTATAACGACAGTGCAGTTTAAAACTGTTTAAAACTGTCTAAAATATCTTGCAACTTAGCTTTTTTGTCTAGTCTAACGGCTTTTGGTAGAGCAGAGAGTTTGGTCCTTACTGGTGTTGCGCAGCGAGTGCATGACACTCCTGTCTATGTCACTCTGCTCCACTCTTTGCCATTCCACTCTACGATACTCCACACCACTCTATATGCCACTAAACTTTAGCCATGCCTAACAGCAGCCACCCTGGTGTCCAACAAGGCTAAAACACACAGGAAGAGCCAGTAGCTCTTGCTAAGGCGAGACCTATTGGTGTTGCAAATGCTTGTTTAATAAAGCAAGTACAGCGCTCTCTTTGAGGGCGGATCTGCATATCTTCTGAGACTGAGAGTGCCTTTGAACACACCCCAGTATATCTTGGATGGATAATGGAATATCTTTTAAAGATTCGCTGCTCTTTCCTTATTGGGCCACAATATAAGGCGTGCCATTTGTAGTCCAGTTATCAGCACTCTGAAATTACCTTTTACAGATAAAGATACGCAGAGTGAGGCCTTGACAATAATGATCTCTAAACACCTCGAGTTAACATATATGCATAACCCATCTCACTCTATTCGCGTATGTGTTAAGTATTCACGAGTTACCTGAGAACCCGTATTCATATTATATTTTCATTCTGTTAATGTATGCACCTAACAGCTCCCTTTTGCATGCGGCACTTTATAAAACACAGTAAAACGGTTAGTAAATAAATCTTAGTATCAAAAAGCGGCTATGTTTAGAAGCAAACATGAGCGTGCATCACTAGGTTTTAGGAAAATGCAAGAAACTCAATTTGCTCAGTTGACGATGTTATGTCTCTTATTCTACTTTGTTGAAACACACAGAAACACTTTTGTAAAGGTATTTGGGTGTATTTCTGAATATACAGAAATAGTTTTAAAAAAAAAACTTTACCCCTCAACACTTTTAATTCTGTTTAAACATTATGGTTTTATGCATTACTGTGTAGGAGCTACTTCTGCAGAACATGTTTCCTGCTCAGCCCAAATACTTTGTTAGCACAATAAGAACAACTGTCTTGTGAAGTTACCCTAAATACTTTTCTACTATTTTTTTATTATTTGCACAAAAATTGGGAGGTCTTCCTTCTAGCATTCTGTACCAAGACTCACAATGACCACGCGAAAAAAATTCATGCTTAACTTTTTTATGTGTGTTTTACATGCACTGTTACTAGTCAGTAATCTTTAGGATGGGTATGAGCTACCTATTCCTAATGAAGTCCATTGCTTCACTGGATTGTTTTTTCCTTAGTCTTTAGTTAGTGTTAGACTTGGCATCTTTGGCGTGGTATCCCCTACATTTTGCCTCTACTTCCTGTATTTTTGATGCTTTGCTGGATTTAGTTTTTGCTGGCTTAGATGCTTTGGGCACTTTGCCACTGTTGATCAGTGTCAACGTGCAAGTCCACCCTGTGTAAATTGTCATTACAATTGGTTCTCCCTGATTGGCATATTTGATTTACTGGTAAGTCTCTAGTAAAGTGCACTAAAGTGTGCCAGGGCCGTAAATCAAATGCTACTAGTGTGCCTGCAGCACTGATTGTGTCACTTACATGGGTAGCCCTGAAAAGGTATATCAGACCTGCCACTGCAGTGTCTGTGCGCAGTTGCTAACTGCCATGTCGGCTCGGCAAGTGCACCCACTTGCCAGGTCCTAACCGTCCCTTTTCTTACATGTAAGGCACCTCTATGGTAGGCCCAAGGTACCCCCCTGGGCAGGGTGCAGTGTATGTGAAAAGTAGGACATGTACTGGTGTGCGTGACATGTCCTGATAGTGAAATACTGCCAATTTAGTTTTTCACTATTGAAAGACTATCTTGCCCCATAGGATAGAATAGGGAATTCTTTATAACATCTTACAAGTATAACTTCCCATTTGGACAAGATAGAGAACTAAAGTTTAGGCTCTGAACTTAATAACACATCTTTTAGTAAAGATGGTTTTTAAATTGTGTGTTTGAATATGCTACTTTTAAAAAATAGGCATTTTCTTCTTTAACCATTCTGTGTGCCTCTGCCTGTTTGTGTATTGACTGTCTGGTTTTGGAGTGACAGGGGCTGGGGATGTGCATTCACTGTAGACAGCCACTGGGGGGGTTGAGGTGTGCCTGGCCCTTCCTGGATGACTCAGAGCTGAGCTGAATAGATCTTGGCTGAATTTAGAGTAGATTTCCATGCACCTGAATGGGGCATGTCTTCCTTGTATAATGCTGTCTTCACCTCCTGTGGTCATGCTGCACCAGTGACAACAGTGAGGACAGAACTGGTTTGGACTATGTTCAGAGACTCTTGCACAAAGAGAATTAAGACATTTTGGGGTATACGTATTAGACCTAAAACCCCTGAACTTTAGACTACTTCTGGAATCCAGAGGAACATCTGGCAAGGAGAAAAGCTGGACAGCTGGGAGCTGTGTGGGGTTGGCCTGCAGTTGCTGTTTCTGCCAAGTAGAAGACAAAGACTGGAATTTTTCTTTGAACCTGCTTGAAGGTGATTTCCAAGAGACTGTTTGTGCTGGCCTCCTGTTCTGCAGTCTCAGGACCACAAAGACTTCACCCCCAGCTCCCCTGAACTCTGCTGCTGAGAGTTCTGACCTGCCCGGAGGTGCCTGTTCTAGTTCTGGGCATCTGGAGGTTGTGCTTGCTGGCGGGACCTGGAAGAAACCTGAAGAACTATAAAAATGGATCCATCGCTCCTCTTGTAGCAGTTTTCCCAGCGCAGCACCGCGCTTCGTGAAGAATCACCACGCATTCCCGCACCGATACAGAGGCAGCACATGTCGCCTCTGCAAGAACCGATGCATTGAGGGATCACGGCTGAAGAAACCGATGCAGTGCCGCTCGACGCTGCCACATCAATCATGATACATCCTGGATTTCCACGCATCGTATCTGTGCTGTAAGTTTTCTCAGCGCATCACCCGCAGACCTAAACCGTCTTGGAATCGACGCACCACTTCCCCCGACAGACCAGATTTGATGATTCACTTCTCCTGCGTGGAGCATTACTGTTGCATCGCCTCCTAATGGTCTCAGGAACTTACGCATCTTTGTTTTTCCACGCTTCCCATTTCTGCGGCTGTTCGGCCTTGTGAATTTTGTGTCAACTACAGGTACTTCGAGAGAAATCAAGCATCCATGACTTTCTATGGACCAAGTTGTTTGAAACCTTTTTAAAGTCATATTCTTATTACATGTATGTTGGACTTTTGTTGTTTTGATCTTGTTGAGTTTAGCTGAAGGTACTTTATTTATCTAAACTGGTGTGGTGTCCATTTGTGGTGTTATCACTGTATTACTGTGTGTTTTGAGTACAAATAAGTTACACATTGATAGGACTGTCTGTGTGTGCCAAGCTACCCAGGGGGTGAGCAGGGTGTATACCCCTTATTCTGACTAGAAGCAAGGGTCCCTATTTGGGCAAAGGTACCTACCTCTGCCAACTAGAGACCCCCATTTCTAACAGTAAGTAATCCAAAAACTTAATGCTATTCAGGACATATATAAAGTAGCCTTTCTGGGCTACTTACCATGTCATCTGTAAACACTACTCTGAGGGCAGGAGTTCTAGAGCTTATACCAGTGATCATCAAACTTTTTTATTTCATGCCCCCCTAGAGGAAAAAAAATCATTGACCCCCTCACAATTTTTCACAATTATTCTATGAAATTGTATCTACTAAAAGAATCCACAGTGTGTGGCTGGGGGATTCACCGAATATTTGGAGTCCCTTCTCTTTTGATGCATACTCCCAGTTAGGATATAAATAACAAAATATGTTAGTTATGGTCCATTACAGAGCATAATTCTTATTTTGGTCAGAGCCTGGAGCCCCTCCTTTGATCACGAGTCCCCACTAGGGAAGCTCCATCCCCAGTTTGAAGACCCTTGGTTTATACTATGACAAGTCTGTTTATGCCTGTACAGCAATTCCCTCTAGACATTCTATTGCACCATTAGGAGAGTGGTAATCTGAATGATGGATGAGGTCAGATAAAGGTCAATGACTAATTGCAGTAAATAAAATCCCCCTTCTGATGGATACTTATGACTGCAGATTCCTCACCTTGTGAAAGCCCCAAGCGTCAGATTGGTACTGGAGATTTTTCAGCAATTACCTTGTGCGCTAAGTGGTGTTGTACGGCTCCACGTCGACTCCTTTCCACACTGGCTAAGATGCCAAAGCGACATATACCCACCACCCCTGGGACTGACATCAGTTTCTTTCTTGACTTTGTCAGCACCATCGGACGTGGAGCCAGTACTAAACAATGCACAGATAGGGAGCCTCCCTTCACTTAGCTCGAGCAATGTACAGCAGGAAGGGTCCGCCTGTCCAACCCCAAAGCAGCATGTGTAGTTAATTGCAGTGCCCTCAGCCGTCTTAAGCTCTGAGAATCCAGGGGTATGCCCCACAGCACATCACTCTGGTCACCAAGAAGCTGCAAAGTGTCAACAGGTCTTGGCCCACTTTAGCCATGGGAGGCCCACTTTACCCAAGGGAGGCAGCACTAGCAGCCTGTCCCCAGCTGCAGTTTCTCGCCACTCAGATACCTCACCCACGACACCCGAGCAAATCACCAATGAGGGGGCAAGGGAAGGAATGAAGCTCCCCCCGCGCCAGGGCAGGACCCACCTGCAGAACACCAGCTGGGTTCTGGCCCGTTTGCCCCCATGAGCAGCATGGGCAGCCAAGGCCGTCTCGCAGAGATGTCCAAGAACAAGGCAGGCAACTTCTAATGAGTCTTTATGGAGCGGAAGCCCTTGCAGCTGTACCTCCATCGCTTGGGGAGCCTTTTTACACCCCTAATCTCCAGGTGCCCTCAACAAATTCCCCACAGGCTCCACTTTGGCCACCTCTGCCTGCCCCAGCCCCTCTAGGCACTCAGGGCTTCACATCAGGGCCCGCCAGCTCCCAGGAGGCTACCACGGCCCAGCGGAAAAGAAGAAGCCACGGTCCCTGTCCTGTGTGGCCCGTGAGACAGCCAGCCTCCCACTCTTCCAGATGCCTGCCCCCCACCGACACTCACTGCTCCTCTGGGTCTAGATTGGTTAAGGTTAAAAGTACACCCCCGGCCCTCACAAGTGCTGCTCTCCCAATCCAGGCTTCCGTTCGTTTGTCATGGCAGCTCTCCACACTCAGGCCGACACCTTCTAAGGGGTTCTTCTCTGCACCGGGTGCTCCGTTTTGCCCCCGAGTCCACCAGATCCGTGATGTTTAGCCGCTAGAGCCCCCACCGCACTGTCCAGCACTGTCGCTGTAAGGGGCGAGGCCAAGGATGTTGACAGATGTCGATGGAGGCCAACTCGGTGCTAAAATGCGACCGCCATCTTGCCCGCTTGGCAACGCCCCCCCATTAGACTATTTTTTAAGAGACTAGAGATGGTCACTTTCACCACTCAGGTCACAGGCGCCAACCCAATTTTTGAGTTTCCTTGTAGAATGTGCCAAATTGTACACTCAGGTCACAAGCGCTAACCCAATTTTTAAATTTCCTGGTAAAATGTGGCAGATTGCACACTCAGGAGTTAAAAAAACAAACAATGCTGTAAAAGGGTCGTACAATTCTTCCAACGAAAACTCTTTAAAAGAGCCAACTCAAGAGATAAGACTAGAGCAATGACTAACACACTTAAGCCCAAAGTAACTAAACAAATCAGAAAAATGCATAACATGCTAGCCAGTAAAGTACTTCTGTTCCAAAACAATTAAGAACTAAATGTTTACAAACAAATTGCACATACACTACTTTAAAAAAAAATGCACACTATATAAACGAATCGATGGCATTAACAAACAAAACCTAGCACTAATACATAATTTCTACACTTCAATAAATGTTTTTTATGAAGTATGACTTTATCTTTAATAATTCTGAAAAAACCCTTCAACAAAAAAATGAAAGCCATAAAGTAAATTATCATGTTACAGTTTCCAAATAATTTAAATATATAACACATAAATAGCATTAAACAATAAATATACAATAAAAGTAACACTTTGAACCATTTTCAAATGTACATTACAACATAATGTAATATCAAAATATACTGTGCGATTATTTTTAAAATATAAATATGAAACATTAACACATAAAAACATGTATATCCCACCCAACATATGAACCCAAATAAACTAAAAAGTACTCACTATTCAATAGCAGAAATCCTTGACCAATAATCAAATATCTAAATTTCAAAATGTTAACCACAAAAAAGAATGTAGACTAACAACCTCCCCAAAATGAAAAAATCCATTAAAAAGACTTAATCCAAAAAACAAAATCCATTTCATATCCTTTAATACATTTCAAAACCCAAATAATAAAACAATACAGTAAATGTTCCAGAACAACTGCAAAAGTCAAGAAAAATATTTTTTAATAGTTGGAACTAATAAATCAAATTTGTTTTCTTTGTTATAAAAATTAACTGAAATATAGAATCCGGCATTATTGCTACATGATCGTTGAACATATACATATTTACCCACACACCATATAATGCGTATATTAAAAAATATGAAATATTTGTAAATTATTCCAAAAATCATACATATACTACATATAAATCTGAAGTAAAAATTCATGAAAACACTATACATTAAGATCTATCACAATCACATATGAACAAAATCTGTTTCCCAATGTCAACTAACAAAAACACTAAAATGATGCTAATTTACATTAATTTAAAGACCCACGGAACCCACTAGAATAGGTTAGAGATTAGAGGAATATTATCTATACCTGAACCTGCAAACAGTACCAAGGAACTGCAATACACAAGTAATTCCACCAAAACTATAGAAGGAAAAATACTGCCATGGGGAAAAAACAAAAAGGCAGAAAATATAACATATTAATGTACATTACAACTAATAGAGAAGAAAATCAACAACGTTTCTTTAGAAAAAATGATTGCAATGTAGAAATATTAATGCAAATGTATTATTAAAATCCATGTTATTGAATAACTGTCATTAAAATAATACATTGTATAGTATTATGTTGTATACTGTAATTAAAATAGTATATTAATAAATACGGACACATAAAGGCACTAAACTTTATTCATGGTACTTATTGTAATTAGAATTTAGATTGCATGATAATGCACATTACATGTCAAAATGCAATAAAATAAATATTTTGTGTTACAAAAGTAACTTATATAAATGTGTTGGAATTGCTTTAAAATTTATACACAATATGTGAAACACATATCAATAGAGTTATTGAAAAGGAAGCATAAATACACTAGAATAAAAAAAAATATTAAAACAAAATATAGTGCTATAAAAACAGCCATTGTCTAAAAAATATTCAAATAAATGTAAATGTATTATTATTAGTGAACATAAATAAAAATGCAGCATATTAAAATATAATTATTAAAGTTCAATTAGAACCATTAAACTTTTTTTTGATCATATGTGTATTGGGATTTCCATATAGTAATACAAATACAATGATATGGCACTTTCAACACCCACAGTGTGCTTAGCTGATCCATTGCTCGGAGCACGATACAAGGCTTCGAAGAAGCATGGCACATACAATTCAACTATGCAGTGACTGTACAGCCGTAATGCAGTGCAATGTAACCCCATACATGGATATTCCAGGTGCTGTTACAGAAAATAGGCCCCTGAACCAAAACCTGCAATGAGAGTCTCTCTGTATCAGACCTCCCAGCTGCATGTTTACGAAGCAACCAGTACTGCCATTCATATAAGCATCTGCAGTAATCTGTTTGTCGCTAAGTCTAGGATCTAAATGAAGTGCCAATGCAATAAAACTCCCTAAATTGAAGCCGTCCTAACAGTCCAACTAGGCAGTCTCCGTGGTCCATCCATCCCACATACCGGGGCGCCCCATATGGAAGAACTGTCCAGCTGTGCATGGGCCCCTAGAGCATGAGGGGTAGTTCTGGTGAGGAGGGAGGGCCCCGTCAGCAGGATAAGTCCAGAGGCAAAGCTCAGGGCATGAGGGCGAAGGGGAGGAGGAAAGCACAAGACAAAAGTGTGTATGTGGGTGAGGGCAATGAGACAAAAGCAACCATAATAGGGAGATACCATCGTCATGTCCCACTCTTCAGTGTCCGTGTTCCAGGGAGTGTGTCACTGTTGTCCCAGTGCCTCTTCACCCCATCAGGGCCAACCATCTCTGGTGTTTTGAACACTAGAGCTTGCAGATGCCCTGTCTCGACCCTCTACCCCATCCCCCACAGCCCACTCCGGATGCTCTCAGTTCTCCAAGACTTCTGCCCACAACTCTACTATTTGGGGTGTTAGATTTGGGGGTCTCTAGTTGGCAGAGGTAGGTACCTTTGACAAATAGGGACCCTTGCGTCTATTCGGGGTAAGATGGTACACTCCTAAAATAACCCCTGCTCACTGCCTTGGTAGCTTGACACGAGCAGACAGGTTTATCTCAGAGGCAGTGTGTAAAGCATTTGTGAACACATACAGTAACCCAGTGACAACACTACAGATGGACACCACACAAGTTGTATATTAAAAATAGGTATTCTTTTATATAGACTTAACACAAGACCACAAATGACAAAAATCCACAATACTGTACTTAAAATGGTAGATTAGCTTAGTTCTCTTTAGATGTTAAAATGCGACACTTTGAGTTCAATGTACCTTTGGATGCGTAACACTATACAACGAAAGTGTTGCAGGGAAGGTGATGCGTTGGTTCCTTGCACGCAGGAACGGTGATGCGTCGGTCTCTTACTGCGCTTCCGTGGCGATGCGGCCCGCAACGCCGTGATGCGTTGAAGATCCGGTGCAATGAAACAAAGATGGCATCTTCTTCTTGATGCGACACGATGCGTGCACGCCCGACGGCTGTGCGGCAACACAACGATTCTTCTGAGCCTTGACAGGCCTTGCGACACGCTTCTCCGGTGATGCGAGACGCTTCGGCGATGCGACAGCTGCAGCGGCAACACCCTTGTTCAGTGATGCGACGACAGCGGCTGCGGTGGCGACACACTTCTCCGGTGATGCGAGACGCTTATGCGATGCGACAGCTACAGCGACGATACCCTTCTTCAGTGATGCAACGACAATGGCTGTGGCGGCGGCACTCTTCTCCGGTGATGGGAGACGCTTCTGCAATGCGATGCGACAGCTGCAGCGGCGACACCCTTGTTCAGTGATGCGACGACAGTTGAATAAAGTACACACAAAGTGGACACTCCTGTCTAGTGCCCCGTTATACCTGGTATTGTGCGGAAACTATGCAGCCCATTTTTACCCATGCAGTGGGGGCAGAATACAGCAGCTGGACCTATTTAATCCAGGTTTACCCCAGTACCATATTGTGCATTATCTCAATAAGGAAATCCCACCTCACCGAATCAAAAGCCTTTTTAAGGTCCACTGACTTAAAAATAGCACGAGGGAGGAGGTGGACATCAGGGTGGTAGAGAATGTGATGTAGCCTCCGGAGATTTAGGGAGGTGCTCTGTTCCAGAATAAACCCATTCTGATCCCCCATGGATAAACGTTGACATGTTGGGGAGACGTCTGAGGGCCAAGATCTTACTTGGGATCTTAAAATCCATGTTTAAATGGAACGAGGGTGGAATACGAACTCACAGGAATCTGGGTCCTTGGGCTTAGTGAGTGAAATCACCATGGCATCCCTAGTGGTTGCCGGCAGGGAACTCAATTATATGAGTCAGCAAACAGGGCCTCCAAACTGCAGTGTACAAATCCACTGGTAGACCATTGGGCCCGGGGTCTTTTACTTTGCCATTCCCCTAAATGCTATTTTGAGATCCTGGGCCGAGATTACCCCCCCCCCCCCCCCCCCCCGGGGCTACCTAAGCCCCTGGTTCCAAAACCCACAGTGGAGTGCGGGCCAGGAAGTTGTGCAGAGTCCCCGAGGTGTGGGGTTCAGTTTGTCTATAAAGAGTGTCATAGTATTCTCAAAAAATGCATTAATTGATTTAGGTGAGTAAAACACTATATCTTCACCTGACGGGATCTGGGTAATACGAGACCCTCAGGATTCTGGCCTGACGAGCCACACTAAGAGCCTGCATGGTCTACCCTCCTCATCGTGTGCAAGCGATTGCCCCCTCCATCTACGCTGCAAGCAATCAACCTCCCCCTGGTAAGATTAGTATCCTGTAACAGTGCAACCTGCGCTCCCAACCTCTTTAAATAGCGATGTATGTTGTGACATTTAGTAGCCGGCGCCATCATTAGACTATTCCAGGAGAGTAAGGTTAGTGTCACTCATTTTCCCAAAATGTAGATGTGAGCCTCGGTGAGCCTTCTTTCCACCCCATACACTCCCCTCTCAGAAACCACACACAGTGCACCCTGATACAGGCACACAGAACCCCCATCCACAAACACCCCATCCCATGAGCAGCCCGGCAATGTCCAGCCACTCAAACCTGAAAAAAAGAACATCATTATAGGAATCCTGCCTCCAAAACCTTGGCAGTGGCTAATCCGAGGTGGGGCGGACCACCATAGACAAGAATCACCCATGCCACGCCAAACCAAACCTCAAAGTAGAAACCCCATTGCACAAGCAAGCCAGCTGCCCTGCGCCTGAGGATCATTCACCCAGAGGCACAGATCTTGCCATCATTCCCAGTGTGTAATGTTATCTGCAGTACCTAAGCCAAAAACATGCATCGCACAATGAACACTGGCCACCCCTCTCAGGTTACCGTCAGCGGAGCAGGAGGAGCAGACATGCAGATAGAGAACAGTGCAATCACAGTGATAACCACAGTCTACTCCCCCCAAAGACCTCCTTCTTAGATCAATTCATCTGTAGACTTCAGAGTCAGTTTAGGCAAACATTCCCCATTACCTAAGAAAGTGTCTGAGTTTGAGACCATAGATCACTGCTCTGAGGATGTGGCAATGTACGCATCCGTCTTCTGAGACAGGGCAATCTCTGTACCTGCAAGCAGATCTGCAGCTCATTCCTGCTCAGTCTATGAAGGGGATGGTTTCCGCAAAACACCCCCCGTACAGTGCCTCCATGCATGCTTTCTGGGTCCTTCCCTCGTGGTGCTCGATCTGGACCGGGCCTTAGGAAGTGCCAGGCCAGATCAGTATGCTTCCAGCCAACTTCAGGCTGCGTCTGAGGAGTACTGCGGGCCTTCATCCCGGAGGGCTTTCTTGACTGAGAGGAACGAAGCATGCTGCAGCTGGACCATTGCTGTAAAGCCAGGGAATATCAAGACCATGCCATTGTCCACTGTGACAGGGACATCTGCCCGCGCCCCCTGGAGTGTGATGCATCTGTCTCGATAGTTGAAGCAGTCTGGCCACCACAGAGTGGGATGGGCAACTTGGAGACAGCCCACAAGCTGGGACTCTACGGCCCTTTCCAGGGCAAAGAAGGAGGTAAGCTGATTCAAAGCCACTTTCGTCCAAAGCCACTGTTCCAGGTACACCACCATAATCCCTCCAGTCCCTCTGGAAGCCCTACCACTCTGATGTTATTACGGCAGTTGTGGCCCTTTGCATCTTCTGTGCACCTTTCCAGAATGTGCATTTGTGTCAACAGATCTTCCATCTTGTATGTCAGTGCTTTTTGTTCCTCCACCGAAGTTTCAACTTCCTTAACGGGTTCTGCCAGCTTATGGTGCTCAGCCCGCAGCAGGCTGAGGCCAACAGACACTGCACTAATGTCCTGCTGAAGAGTGGTCTTATTGTCTATGGCTGCAAGAACCTTGTCCAACTGTGAGTGCAGGGAAGCATCTGATTATTCCAGCTCTGTAGCTTCCTCAGTTGGTGGGGAGTTCTCCAAGGCATTAGGCTGCATCCCTGGAGCCTCCAGTTTTCCCATCGCGGCAATGTCTTGTGACCTCTCCACAGAGCAGGTCATCAGTCCACGCAGGGTGGTGAGTGTGGGTGGGGTCTCCTGTTCTTCAGTTGAAGCCACAGGGAGGGGGGACCACAAGCCCGCAAGAGCACACATGTGGTTGCTCCCAAGGCAGTCACCCTCTGGCCTGGAGGCAGCAGGTCCCCTGGTGTGCTCTTGTGAAGCACTTTCAGTATCCCCTTCAATCGTTGACAGTCAGTAGGGTGAATCCAAAACAGGATTGTACCCTGCACAGACAAGCAGCGAGTGCCCCATATCCCTTAATGTACCGCAAATCGGCTTTACGTGAAGAGGCGGGGGAGAGAAAAACTGGCCACAACCATCAAGGAGCCTGATCTGAATCCCAATATGTCACCCAACAGGAGTTACCTCTGCTAGCCCCACCCTATACTGCACTCACCAGCCATCTGCTGCAGGCTGCACTTTGCACCAAAATGCTACAGTTGTGCCACTGGCTCGCCTCTTCAGATGCGTCAATGTTATCCTCTAGGCTACGCCTCTCCCATGAGGCATGGGGGGAGTCCAAAACCTCTCCACAGGCCCTCGGGACCCTGCACCGCAGGAACAGCAACTGTGGTGCTGAGGCCAAGGGGGCTCCTCATTGAAAGCCAAGCACAAATCCTGGGGAGGGGCTCACGTGGGGATAGGGCTCAGGACACACAGGAGCAGTCCCCCCGCACTGCCAAAGTGACGTGCGCCGGAAGGGCTTCTTCTACCACTGACCACGCGAAGCAGTTGCGGCGCATCCTGCACCCCTTGGATTGAGAAGTAGGAGGGCGCCCATCCCCCACTCACCGCGAGATGTGCTGAGAACAGTTTGTCACCCGGGAAGGGGCAGGAGACTCTCAGTAATCCTATGCTGCCATCTTACTGGGCCGAGTCCGCCAGGCCGCCGCAGCCACGGTAACAGCTGCCTTCATAGTAGCACCCAAGTCCTGCCCCATGCTTGACATAGCGACCCGCAGGTGTCTCGCTAGTGGCCAGGGCCTGCTAGTGATCAATATGGGCACGGATTGAGCAGGATGAACACTAGGCTGGTGCGTAGCAGCAGGCTCAGGTGCCCGCTATCTTCTGCAACAAGGTCTCACCCCCTTAGAATCATTATACCTCAGACCATTTTATATTAGTAGTCCTACTCTGGGCTAAGCTATATTGGTGAAAGTTTTAGACTCTGTAAAGATAATATTCACTATTTCCACTCCAATCTAACCACACTGAGGGAAGTGTTGGACTCCAGAGGGATAAAATGTACTACTTCCATTAAAAACATAACGACAATTGATGAAAGTGTTGGACTGTGAAGGGGTCAGATTTGCAAGTCCCACTCTCACGTTAAGCACATAGTGGAAGTGATGGAATCCATAGCTGCCTGATTTACTATTCCCTCTCCAAACTTAACCACATTGTTGAAAGTGTTGGACTGTAAGTTGTTAGATGTACTATTTCTACTTTAACATTAAGCACACTGAGGAAAGTGTTGTACAATAATTGGATCACCTTTAGTTATGTTGGGGATCACATTTTATGTTTCCACTCCAACATGAACCATATTAGAGATAGTGGTGCACTCTATTAAGATATAATTTGCTATTCCCACTCTAAACATAACTACACAGTCAGGAAAGTGTTGGACTCCTGAGGGGTTAGATTTACTCTTTCAGCTTAAACCTTTACTACATTGGACAAAGTGATGGATTCTGGAGGGGTCTAATTTATTATTCCCACTACAACCTGACATACATTGCGAAACGTTTGGGGATGCTTGAGGTTCAGATTTTTATCCTCACTCCAAACTAAACTGGAAAAACTTTTGGACTCTTAAGGAGTCTGGCTTACTATTTCCAGTCCATCCTTACCACACTGGGTAAAGTGTTGGATTCTGGATAGGTCAGGTTTATTATTTCCAAGTCAACCTTAACCACAATGGGTAAAAATGTTAGATTCTGAATAGGTCATATGCACTATTATAACACCAGACATAACAACAAGGTACAATAATATACATTTAAATTTATATCAACAATTAATTAAATAAAATAGAACAATAATATGAAAGATTCTCATAATATGAAATATTATCATTCACTCATTCATTACTTTTATTGGGCAAACCATAAAAGTTCAAGTATAACATACACAGGCAATAAAAACAACTATTAATTTTCCATTTTGGACCTTTTTTTGATCACTTTGTTTAAAAGACTTGCATCCAGGACCCTATAAAGGTTCCTGTGGGTGTTGAGGTTGAACAGGTAGGTGTCTTCACCCTTCTTTTCGATAATTGGATAGGGCCCAGTCCACTTGTCATGGAAGGCCCTAGGATCTATAGGCTTCAACACCCACACTACCTATCCTGGAGTATACTCAGGCATTGCTGCCTTTTAATCATGCCTGTGCTTCATGAGCTCCTGGCTGGCATACAGTTTCCTGCCTGCCTTGTACATGTAGTCTGCCATGTGAGATCTCAGGCCTTGTACATAGTCCCACACATAGCCTTTGCTTCCTTGAGAGGCTTCTTCAAAGACTCTCTCAGCAGGCACAATGGCCCCCTCACAGAGGGCTCAAACAACAGCTCAAATAGACTGAAACCAACCGCTTTTGTGGGACCTCCCTGTAGGCAAACAGTAGGCATGGGAGGAGAGCATTCCATATTCCTGAGTCTGTCAGACAAACCATTGATCATGCCCATCAGGTTCTTATTGAACCTTTCCACCGGACCATTAGTCTGGTGCTGGTATGGGGTGGTGAACGTGTAGGTAATACCATATTCATCTCATATTGCTCTCATAAAGATGGATACAAGGTTCGTGCCCCTATCTGAAACAACCTCCTTTAGGAACCCCACTCTGGTGAACACACCTAGTAGGGCCCTAGACACTGAAGGAGCAGTGACCGTTCTGAGGGGGTATTGCCTCAGGGTATCTTGTGGGAGTGTAGGAGGCTGGCTCAGTATATAGTGTACACCTATGGTGAGGCACTGTGCACTGAGGCCAGGTAATCCTTAGTGATAGTGTTTAGGTCCTTGAAAACCAAAGCTCTCAAGGGGTAGCTGTGGAGAGCAGATTAGGCTTATCCAGGAGGGTGTAAAGGATTTGGATGTACCACTTTAGTCGGTCAGTAAGCTTTTCACACACGAAAGAACCACACCAGGCGAGTAGAAAAATACTTTAGATTTATTACTACACACTAGACACTAACTTGGTATACCTACTACCCAGACGTATCAATTACTCATAAGAAATACATAGAAAATAGGCTAAATAGCATAGAAAACACATAGGGCCCCACCGGGGGGCAAAACCATATACTAAAATAGTGGTATGCGAATTGGTTACCAAAACGAGACTAGTACCCAAGGTTGGGGGACTCCAGGGGAAGCAAGGAACCACCCAGGGTAAATAGCTACAGAGCCCACGGCGCCAGTTACACCGGGTCAATGTCCATAGAACAACTCAGTAAGTCTTGGTTTGGATTTTAGAGATTTAGGACCCTTCCCAAAAGGACCCCATTCATACCACTTGGAGGAGGGAAGGTTAGAGAGTTACCCCAACCAAGGATACCCAGAAGAGTCAGATCCATGAACCTAGAAGCCCAGGTGCATGGGGTGAAGTGATGTTGGAAACCTCTGCAGAGGCTAATGGAGGGTTGAGGAAGCTCGACAGCTACAGCCTCTCTTGAACCAGGCTGGTGAACCAGGACAAAGAATCCAGACAAGAAGAACCTGAAAGCAGAGGGGACAGAGTCCAACCCACCCGTAGGTGATTAGGAGGCACGGGAGCACAATACCAGCCCTGGTTGTAGCTTTCAACCACCCCAGATGTGCATTGCAAATACAGGCAGAATGACATCAAATGGGTACAGTAAGAAAATCCCAACTTTCTAAAAGTGGCATTTTCCGCATTGCAATTTAAAAAACAACTTCACCATAAGCTGTGTTTTTAAATTGTGAATCCAGAGACACTAAATTTAGTATACGATATTTCCCCAATTAAAAATTACACTTATAAAATATAATAAGTCAATCCCAATGTTATCCTATGGGAGAGATAGGCCTTCCTGTAGCGAAAAACGAATGTAAGTATTTCACTAGCAGTACATGTAAAACTTAAAAGTACATGTCCTACTTTTTTAATACATTGCACCCTGCTCATGGGCTGTCCAGGGCCTAGGGGTGACCTATATGTAATAAAAAGGAAGGTTTGGGCCTGGCAAGTTGGTTAACTTGCCAGGTCAACATGGCAGTTTAAAACTGCACACACAGGCTCTGCAGTGGCAGGTTTTAGTCATGTTTATGGAACAATTCTCTTTAAAAGGATCAATCAAGCATTGACACAGCTTACGCCTACAACCAATGGCCGGCAGTGACTGTCATCTGCGAAATAGTACACAGCCTTATGCCTACAACGCGGGGGCCGGCGGCGTGTGTCTTAGACAAGAGTTTTATATCTGGGAGAAACTAGCAGATAAACCAGAGGCACAGTGTGGCTAAGTATGACAATAAGAGAAAAACAACAATCAAGGGATGAATGGTCCCTTCTTCCCCTCTCCCCCCACCCCAGTCTCCTCCGCACCACGGTGGTTTAGTCCTGGATTCTGCCAGGACAAAGGGGCTTAGTGTAAAGAATAGGGACGTTGTTTGTTCAGCTGGCGGTCTATGTGGGCCCCTTTTATGTTTGTGACGCTAATCGCAGTATTTGCAGATATTTGGGGCAGGTCACT
This sequence comes from Triturus cristatus, assembly GCF_964204655.1. NCBI lineage: Eukaryota > Metazoa > Chordata > Amphibia > Caudata > Salamandridae > Triturus > Triturus cristatus. Next base: position 504,962,391 of record NC_140585.1, read on the forward strand.
TCTCTGAGTTCCTTCTTTAGGATCGTGATGAACAGGACCCATAATTCTGGGTATTCATCTGTTCTATTATTTATCATCATGACATGAGCTCCATAGCCAGCACCACCCACAGTTTTCTCAGCCAAGTGGTGTGATCAGGGATTGTCTCTGTACCCCAGCATGCTAACAGGACCTCTCTCGTGGCATTTAGTGCCAGCCCTATTTGTCTGCCTCTAATTGATCGCAAGGGGAAGGTCAGGGGACTGGGAAGACCCAGGATTGTGTATGCGTGGGATGGTCGTGCTGAAAGCTTGATCAATATCATTTAGGATCTGTTCCCAATAATGGACCAACTTGGGACAATTCCAGAGAAGATGGAGAAGGAAACCCGTTTGTCCACATCCTCGCCAGCAAAGCGCTGAGCTATTCCATTCCAACTATAAACTTAAGCAGGTATTGGGTATCAATAGGAGGCTACTTTATAACCCGCCTCCATTCCCACCATGTCCCCGAGGCCCACCTGCTATGAGGCTCACAAATGTGGCAGAGCCATACCGCGGCCGCGGGGACCCAGGATGTGTCTTCTGCCGTGGGGGCTTCTTCACTACCCCCCACATGGCACTCTGGCATCAGGGTAGGCGGCTGGGTCAGATTGTGGCGTAGTGCTGCCCCGTCCCTTTCGCCCTCTGGGCTGCTGCCACCTCCGCCGCGCAGTCTCTCCATAGGCGGGGGCTACCAGCCGGGCCTGCATTACTCGAGCCTCTGCTCATTGGGAGGCCTCATTCAGTCCCTGCTCCTCTGCATGGCAACCTAGGGAGTTGGGGAGAACCCCCTCACCGAAGTTGGTACCTTGCTGTGCTGCACGGGGCTTCCTCCTCCAGGTCACAGGCTCTTGGCTATCCCGCGGCAGCTGCACAGGTTGAGCGCGCTCCAGGCGTCTGCCACGCAGAATGCCGCTTCCGTACCTCGGGGCCTCCCGCTCCGTTCGCTTTCGCCGTCTGGACGCACAGCCGGCATTCCAGGCAGTTTCGCCCACCTCAAGTGAGCTCTCTGAGCTCTGTTGTCTGTGGCGCCATCTCAGGGTCGTGGACGAAGGTCCGGGGGGCTAAATGGATAGCTTGTGTTGGCGGCAGCTCTGAGAGTTTGTGAAAGACGTCCTAACCGACTATCATCTTGGACACCCCCCCCCCGAGACATGTTTAAGGGCCTACAGTGGGTGGCACAATCAGTGCTGCAGGCCACTAGTCGCATTTGATTTACAGGCGATTGGCACAGGTAGTTCCCATTTACTACAGACTTATAAGTTAATCCAATACTCCGATTGTGGATAAACTAATGTTACCATGTTTTAAGCAAAGAGCACATGCACTTTTGCATTGGTTAGCAGTGGTAAAATGTCCAGATTCCTAAAACCATCAAAAACAAAGTCATATAAGCAAGAAAAAATAGAGGGTCAGAAGGCAAAAGGTCATGGGAAACCATGCCAAGGATGGCAGGTCTAACAAGAACCCTAAGGCCTGGACCTGCTCCCACTTATACCTATTGCCTGATCACCTGTTAAACGTCTTGAACACAAATACTGCTGATCAGTACCTAATAGAACTGGTCTGGACCTTGCAGTTGGAGTCCTGAACACTAAGTGGTGTCCCTAAACTCCTGGGGCCCTTAGATAAGAGTCTGTGTGGCCTCTGTGAGAAGTTGGCCTGATTTATGCTGTCCACTAGTTATAGTGGGCACCCTGTATCAGTCCAAACAACCCCTTATGGTGAATAGGTTAAAGACAACCTTTATTGAAAGCTATCCTAGTGGTAGCTATGGAGAGCAGCGTTCAGGCTAAGTCTTGAAGGAATGTAAAGCAGCTTGTTTTACCAGTCTAGAATCTCTTGAATGATCAAATAAAAGGACAACCACACCAGGTATATATTTAAAATATATGTATTTAAGATAAAACACACCCCTCTAGTTCGAAGTACTTAATTTACAAGTTAGCAATCAACAGTAATAGCACAAATACACGTTTGGGCCCTAGGGGCATACCAAACCATATACCAATCAAGTGGTATAAGAACCACGACTGAACTAGACACAAGGCCTAGAGCCTGTAGAATCACTGGGACCCCAAGGAACCACCCAAGGTAGTGACACAGGGGACCCACAGGGCCGTGTGCAGTGTGTGAACACAGCCGCGGGTTCCCGTTAGCTTCTATGGGCAATGTCGCGGTTGGAAATTTAAAGATTAGGGACACTTAGAAATGAGTCAGGACCAAACCCTTTTGGACTTAGGAAGTTCTAGAGCTAGCACCCACGGGAGCACCGGAGTACTCGTGTTGCCTCACCCAGGGAAGCCGGGTGCATAGGTGTCTTTTGGTGTTGGGTCGCGTTGTCGATTTCAATGGAAGCTGGCGAAGAAGTGCTGCTGCCGTGAAGAGGAGAAGTGTCCGAAGTGATCCAAGCCTGGATCGAGGATGGAAGGAACCTGAAAGCAGAGGGGACAGAGTCTGGGTCACTTACCAGTGACCAAGGGCACGATAGACCTATGCCCACAGATGTCGGGTGCTTTAGGTGGGTTGACGGGTGTCTTGACTCTTCAGCCACGAGGTCCAGGAGGCGCCGATGGTAACCAGGAGCTGGATTCGAGCTGTCCCACTGGAAACTGACCTCCACTCCACGGGTCACTCGTGGAGTGGAGGCCAGAAATCTTCAGTACAGGAGATGCTCAAGGCTGGGGCTACTCAGAGCCCAAAGCACAACTTCGAGAAAGACCAGGAAGATGATGGAGCTGCAAAAGTTCACTGTGTCCAGGGGTCTCGGTTCCACGTCACCCACAATAGCCACGAGCCTCAGCTTTGCTGTGGACTCAGGGTAGCCTTGGGGAAGTCTGGAAATCCACCTCTGGTGATGCAAAGACTTCGGCGTCTGGCGGGAGCTTCAGCGATGCAGACCGGTCAGTTGCTTCTTTGGTGCCTGCCAAGCAGGGGAGTCACTCCTTGACCCCAAGGGAGATTTCTTCAGTCTTCTAAGCAAAGTAGAACTTCGAAGGTCCAGGATATATATTCCAGAGTTTCGTCCCATACTTATACAAAGTTTGGGGATTGGACATACTCTAGGGACACACCTATGGGAGGGTTTGGAAAGAGGGGTGGTCACACCCACCCTTTGCCAAGTTTCGCGCCTGCAACTGGTTTGAACTGGACTATGCACAGGAACACCAAGTGTGTCCCCAGTGCAGGACTTCAAAGCACCAGAGAGTGCTCCCGCTCAGCCCCAATACACATCTGCCTGTCTGGGGAGGTGGTTACACCTCCCTGGGACAGGAACCCTATTGTCCAGTCCTCCCCTGCCGGAGTTTCGGTCAGCAGCAGGAGGCCAGACCGGTGTCTGTGGCAGAGGCATCCATTTTATGATGCCAGGGCTGTAGAAAGTCCTACCGGGTTAGACCAGTGTGAACATGTCTCTCCCTCTAGAAGGGTGGAATGCTACCCCCGCTGCCAGAACTGGTGGGGGAGGGTATTATTCCAAAGCGTCTGACACCAAACACAACATGTTTCCGTGCAGCCATACCAAAGTTAGCATTTACCGCGAGGTTATAATGCACTTAAGAGTATATGGTCAGGCTGCGCCACAAACAGCATCAGAGGAGGTACTCTGAACGCTGCAGAGGGGCTCTGCTCATGCAGGGGCACCCTCTCACATAAAAACCAAGCACTCTGCCTTCAGGATTGTTAAGGCCTGCCATAGGAGTGACTTATAGGTTTTATATGTGTGTGCAATGGTATTGATATAGGTAGCCTATACCACTGTAAGGGGTGCAAGCACCACCTTACCTAGGCTGCAGTAGCAGACCTGTGGTGTCATTTTGGAGTGCTTCCCAGGGATGGCATAATACATGCTTCAGCCCCTGGTAGGCCTCTGAGGTACCTATGCCCTAGGTACATAGTATACCATATACTAAGGACTTATAAGGCACTCCAGAATCCAATTAGAAATGTACCTAATGTACATGGAAACCATTTTAGAGAGGAAGCAGCTAGGCTGGGGTCCTGATTAGCCGGACCACAGCCAGACTAAGGTCGAAAAACAGTGAAACACCAGCAAAAAGTGGGGGTACCCATGTGAAGCAGATCCCACTCTCCTACAGCCTCTTCCAGCCTAACCCTAAAACCTGGGACTTACAAAATTTTTCAAAGATTTTTTCCTGGACAACCAACTGAAGACTGGGACCAGCTTGCCAAGTCAATCCAACAAAGTGAGTTGCCACTAGGCCAAAGATTCAGGTTGCTCCCACTCTGTGCTTTTCCGCAGCATGAAATCCTTTTCAGCAGAACATAGCGGAGTACGTATCTGGGCTCATGGAGCCCTGTTCAGCTACATCTTGCAGGCTTGCCTCACTAGAGGAATCCAAGCTCCCATAAAGTGACTATATCCGTAGGTAGAAATCTTCACCAGGCATGGGTGCCAAAAATGTAAGGTTAGCAAGGGACATTCCATGGGCGCAAATTGTGAATATCTCCTGCTTGGAGCTTTTCCGCCATAAGTCAAAGGCTTCACTGGGACTTCGTCCTACGGTATCTGGCCTTGTGGAACCCATCTAGGCAACAGCCTGCTGCCTTGTCCTGCGGATGATTTTTGACTTCCATTTCAGAGACTAAGTCAGAGGTAAAATGTCTGGCTAGGATGAACCCGGTCTTTGTATTTGACCCATGCTTCATCGCAGTTGGCCTTAAACATAATCTGACCAGTTGCCCACAGTTGTCGCTGTGCGCTTTTTGGCACTATTTTTTATCTATAACTTGAGAGAGCAGTGATGCATGCTTGTGGGACCTCTAGCGATAGCTTAAGAGTATTACAAAAGTGACTTTTGTTGGACTTTAGAGCCCTCTACTAACAGCTTAAGGCACGGCACTGATACACCAATGATTTGTGTCTCACTTGAGGTACCGCGCTCTAATAATGGTCTAACATACTATTAATGCATTCATCAGGAAAGTTACAGTTGAACCTTTTCAAAACTCCGAGGTCATGCGAATACAGAATTTGGCTGAGGGTTTTTTGTGTGTTATATGTTTATTTTTATTTTGTGCTTTGTCAAAATGAATAGATTTAAACGTGTAATATGAACAAGCACTGCCAAACCCAATAGGTCTGGCTTGCATGTTTAGTTATGAGCAAGCCTCTTGGCTTTGTCAATGTTGTTTTAAAAAGATGCATTTTGCATTTTGTTTTTGCTGATTCTTGTTTTCTATTTGTTTATTGAGATATATATATATATATCTCATGTGATCAAGGCCGTTTTCCGGCCGAAACGCGTCATGGCAAACAGAAGGGAGTTACAAATACAATAAAATATTTGTATTTTCCGACGAAGAGGAGTTTGTGCGTTCATTTTCCACCACACATCGAAAGTTTGTGAATGCTTGAATCCAATATATATATATATATATATATATATATATATATATATTATCTACTGGCGGTCGCCAGTAGATAGTTATAGTTAGGACCGAGTTTCCATAGGAAATCTCAAAATTCTATTTTGAATAACTTTTGCGCCGGTTGGCGAATCCTCGCGAAATTTTCAAAACTAATGGGGCGCTCCGTTCAGCTCCTACCCTGAAAGTCTCGGGGTGATTCGTCAAGCGGGGGCTGAGAAAAAGGGGGGGTCCCAAAATACGTTTTCCCCATGGATTTTTCCATAGGGACTTTAGTCGCAGCTACAGCCCGAACGGCTGAACAGAATTATGTGAAATTTGGCAGAGAGGTAGCCATAAGGTCCATGAAGTGCCTTTTGCAGGTTTGGTGTAAATCTGTTCAGTATTTCCAGAGAAAATAGCATTTAAATGAATATATATATCTAGACGCGCGCAGCGTGCGCGCACTGTGCGCGCACCCTGCCGTGCGCGAGCGCAATTCTGATTGGTTGTTAGATGTCGGTAAACATTCGAATCGGTCGAAACCAGGAAGTGTCGGCCGCCATTTTGTCTCTCGCAGTCTGAGGGGGTGAAAAACAAAGGTGGAGAACGTGAAAAGGGGGCAGAGTGGACAGTTCCTGACCCCCTAGCCTTGGTCAGGGGGTCACAGAAGGACCCCCGAGGGAGAAAAAAAACAATTTATTTTTTTTTTAAATCGAGAGGTGCGCGCACCCTGCGCGGACTGCGAACCGTGGGCGCACGGTGCGTGAAGCGCACCGTGCGCGCAGGGTGCGCGCACCTCGCGATTTAAAAAAAAAAAATAATAATTCACGGTGCGCCCACGGTGAAAAACCCGAAAAAAAAATAATCAATAAATACATAACTTAGCATTTAAAAAAACGTACAAATTCACTGAAAAAACCATAGGTTTCACACACGTTATAGTTACGAATTAGCATTTAAAAAACCTTGCAAATTCACTTAAAAAACCATAGGTTTCACACATGTTATAGTTAGCTGGACATTTCACTCGTAAAAAACCAATGAAATTCCCCCGTTATAGTTACTGCAGGCAACTATAACTCACGCGACCGCAATCCTCTGCTGATGACGTCAGATATTACATCACTGATGACATATGTGTCTTTATGAAAAATAAATATTTGTAATATATGTATAGCTAAAGATTAATGGAAGGAGACATGGGTAAATAAGTGTCTAAATACAGTGATGTAATATCTGACGTCATCAGCAGAGGATTGCGGTCGCGTGAGTTATAGTTGCCTGCAGTAACTATAACGGGGGAATTTCATTGGTTTTTTACGAGTGAAATGTCCAGCTAACTATAACATGTGTGAAACCTATGGTTTTTTAAGTGAATATATATATATATATATATATATATATATATATATATATATATATATATATATATATATTACCTACTGGCGATAGCCAGTAGGTAGTTATAGTTAGGACCACGTTTCCATAGGAAAACCTCAACATTCTATTTTGAATAACTTTGGCGCCGGTCGACGAATCCTCGCGAATTTCTCAAAATAGGTGGGGCGCTACGCTCCGCTCCTACCCTGAAAGTCTCGGGGGGATTCGTCAAGCGGGGGCTGAGATAAAAGGGGGGTCCCAAAACGCGTTTTTCCCATGCATTTTTCCATAGGACCTTTAGAACGAGCTACAGCCCGAATGGCTGAACAGAATTACTCAAAATTTGGCAGAGAGGTAGTCCCTAGGTCAAGGAAGTGCCTTTTGTAGGTTTGGTGTAAATCTGTTCAGTAGATTCTGAGAAAATAGCCTTTAAATCAATATATATATCTGAGCCAGCTTACGGTACGCTTACCGTACGCTTACGGTAAGCGTACGGTGGCGTGCGCGAGCGCGATTCTGATTGGCTCTTAGATCTTAGTAAACATTCGAATCGGCCGAAACCAGGAAGCGGCGGCCGCCATTTTGTCTCTCGCACTGAGAGAGATTTTTAAAATCGGAAGCCCAAAAACATGTAAAGGGGCTGTTTTGACAACTCCCTCCCACATAGTCATGTTGAGGGAGTCCCCAAACATCCCCCAAGTGCAAAAACGGTTTTATTTTTTTTTCGGCAATTTCGCGGGGTACGCTTACCGTACGCTTACGGTAAGCGTACGGTAAAAAAATAAAAATAAAAAAAACACTATCCACACTTACCCCACCCCCTGTGCTTTTGGTGGCCGAAGGCCACCAAATGTGCTGGGCTTATTACAATGGAAAAAAACACTATCCACACTTACCCCACCCCCTGTGCTTTTGGTGGCCGTAGGCCACCAAATGTACAGGGCTTATTATAAGGGAAAAAAACTTAGCATTTAAAAAACCGTACTAATTCACTGAAAAAACCATAGGTTTCACACACGTTATAGTTAGGAATTAGCATTTAAAAAACCTTGCAAATTCACTGAAAAAACCATAGGTTTCACACATGTTATAGTTAGTGGAAATTTTACTGATAAAAAACCAATGAAATTGCCCCGTTATAGTTAGCGCAGGCAACTATAACTCACGCGACCGCAATCCTCTGCTGATGACATATGTGTCTTTATGAAAAAAAAATATTTGTAATATATGTATAGCTAAAAATGTATGGAAGAAGACATGGGCAAATAAGTGTCTAAATACAGTATTAGCATCAGCAGAGGATTGCGGTCGCGTGAGTTATAGTTGCCTGCGCTAACTATAACGGGGCAATTTCATTGGTTTTTTATCAGTAAAATTTCCACTAACTATAACATGTGTGAAACCTATGGTTTTTTCAGTGAATATATATATATATATATATACATATATCCCAAGACAAAAGCTGTTTTCTTCATGAAATGACAGCAGCCACGGACATCAACAGGCTTTAAAGCAATTATTTATTTTGCAGAGTTAAGCAACTCGACGCGTTTCGGGAACTAGTCCCTTGATCACGAGTCTATATATATATATCGAGGAAGCTGCTTTTCACCTTTCGCCCTCCCGTCCAATCTCTTTTTCGGCAAAGCAGACACAGACCCAGATTTATGTGCTTAGAATCGCTTTTTAATATGGATCATCAGTGTCGATAGACCATTTAAATTGCTAAATTTTTGCACGTGATTGATGATGCGTGATAAACATAGAAGACTCATTTACATACTTTCATTTGTTTGAAGTAACACTGTGTTTTGCTACAAGCAGCATATAAAAATACCATTTGTTTTGAATATTAAATGCCAAACATAAATTTCAAAATCAAAAAGGAAATAGTCCAAGTTTGATTTAAATGGTTAAAAAATAAATAAATAACCTAAATATATTTGAATATTAAATAATTAAAATGTCATTTTAGATCATCTAAAATCGTTTTTAAATGTTATAAACACATTAATAAATATTCAAATCTCCCGGAGACTTGCTAACCATATTAAGGAAATAGCAGTTTCGAGTTATCTCAGCAGGTATTCCTTGTCACCGCCTTGTTTGGTTTTAGGTATGGCATCTATCACATGGTATGAGAAGTCCTTTAGATTGTTATTGTGGACTTCTGAAAAATGCCTGGCGACGGGATAAGTGGGATCGTTATTGTTGATGGCCCTGATGTGTTGCAGGATTCTTTTGTTCACTGGTAATTTGGTACTGCCTATATATTTGAGTGGGCATGTGCTTTCAAGAACATATATCACAAACTCAGTTTTGCAATGCAAAGGTTTGTTGATTTTTACCTCTTGCTTGCTAAAAGCAGTACAATAACTTTTTTTATTGGTATCATATTGACATGCTTTGCACACCTTGCACTTAGTGAATCCATTAGGGACAGTCAACCAGTTGGTGAAATTGGATGATTCGGGACTGCTAGAGACTAAACTATTGTGCATTGATGGAGCCCTTTTGTAAGTGATACTGGGTTTTACAGGAAGTTCATGACCTATAATGGGATCTCTTTTAACCAAAGCCAAATTTTTATATACAATTTTTTTAATGGATTTTTCTTGGGCGCTATAGGTAGTGATAAGTCTCAAGTCACCGGGGCTAGGATTTTTGGTCTGCATCTCTTTTCTGGATTTCTTGGGAATTAATAGTTCATTTCTGACCAAATTGTGGGTTTTGTCAATTGCTTCTTGTATGGTCTTGAGGGGATAACCTCTGGCCAAAAATCTATTCTTGCTTTGCTGTTGGGCTTGTACAGGTATTTTTGGTTACTGCAGATTCTTTTTAGGCGTAACATTTACCCTTAGGGGATACTATGTACAAGATGTCGAGGATGGAAACTGGAAAAGTGTAGTACCGCATTTCCCGCAGTTTCCTTTCTGTAAAGCCTGGTTTCCAATTTGCCTTTGTTAATATAGACCTCAACTTCAAGGAAATTGATTTTTAGATTACTTATGGTGGAAGTGAAGTTTATATTGACATCATTTTCATTAATTTTGGTGACAAAATTCATAGCTAGCTCTTTTGATCTATCCCACACAATAAATAAATCGTCTATAGTACATTTTCACATGGTCATCAAAATCTCTTCTGTGTGTGCCCTTAAGAACCAGCTCCTCCCACCAGCCCATAAATAGACAGGCGTAGCTGGGGGAGAAGCTGGCTCCCATGGCAACGCATTTGCTGATAAAACATTTTGTCAAATAAAAAAATATTATTATTTAAACAAAAACTAATCATATTCAGCAGCATAGCATCGTGTTGGGGACAAATTGCCTTGTTTTTGTTAAAATAAAATTCCACTGCACGAAGACCATCTTTGTGATTAATACAAGTGTACAGGGAGGATACCTCCAAAGTTAAAAGGTAAAATTGTTGGTTCCATTGAAAGTCCTTTATTTTGGATAAAAAGTCACTAGTATCCCTAATTTAGGATGGAAGACTTTGCACCCATTCTTGGAGAAAAAAGTTTATATATTTGGAAGCATTTTCTAATAAACTTGCTCTTGCAGATATAATGGGCCTGCCTGGTGGCTTGGAGGCATTTTTGTGAATTTTGGGGATGAAGTAGATGTTGGGGACGGTTGGATGGTTGTTTTTAAAAAACTGATATTTGTCCATAGTTAGCAATCCTGCGCTCTTCCAAGCCACCAGTTTCGCATAAAAATCATTGGCAGTTTCCCTTAAGTCCACTGAATTACTGAGCCAATAGCATGATCTGTCATTAAGCTGAGACAATGCTTCCAACATGCATGTATATATATCATTATTTGATTTGTGTTATTAATATGCATTTATAACTCTTTTGTTAGTTTGTACACACATGTTGCCAAAAGGGTCTTTTACAGTTGCCTTGCAGTTAGGTGTAGCCTAACAGTTTCTGTATTCACAATTAACTGTTATATTATAAGTAAAAGCGGTTCTGCTTCATAAACTTTAGTACTAACAAATGTCAAATTAGCCAAAGTTTGATTGAGGAGTTTAAAAGTATATAATAATAATTAAATTAGATTAAATATAAAATAGAGAACCTGGCACCCAGGGATACGTCAGTACACTTAATATTCTCACACCATAAGTCCTTTTTCTACCTTGATGTCTGCCCCAATCTGCTGTTGTGTACATACCTACTTACATGTGTCCTGTCTGATCACTCTCCATTTGAGCTGTGCACTGGCAGAAAATGGAAGTCCCTGGTGTATGTGGCATTTGAATGCCTGGATGATCAATGGTCTGCAGATAGGTTTTGGGAACAAACTGGACTCTGCAACCAATAAAATGCCAGATTGATGCAGTCCGTTCACACTATGTTTGAGTCATACAAGCCAGTTTTCAGGGCGAAGACAATGGTGTATTTGGGCAAAGATGGCAAGGATAACTAGACGTATGTTGTAGATTTGAAAGACCTGTCTTTAGATCTGGAAGCACAGCATGTTGCATAAGGGAATCCCTGAGAAGTATGGAAAGGGTCATGCTAACTCGAACTTTACTGCAGACCATTCTGGATGGCATTCCTAAAACATTATTATGAATTTGGGGCAAGGAGAGAAGCTATTGCACCAGTTGAATAGAAGACTGGAGGCCTCATGGCATATTGGGGGGTCAGGGCTCGGGCTGCTGTGACCACTGGTAGTGACATGTGTATTGCCAGTAGCTGTACATAATACTTCCTAGCCCTGTATGGATCTAGCAACGTGTCAGAGCGTACCAGAATATTTGCAAGGCTTTGTGATTAAAAGACTCTTTGGTACTGGGAAGGACCCACAAAAGGGTGCGCTCTTAATCAAGGTTGTCTACTGCACTAGGGGAGCTCCTGCTGGTGACCCTCCGGCCCAAATGGACTTCCACAGTTTTTCAAATGACTGTCGCAAGAAAACATAGGGATTGATTCTTAGGGACTGATCTTCAATTAGTTGAAAAGGGTACGCTGCCACAGACATCCATGACACATTCAGAATTGTGATTCCAAAGGCTGTTATCCCTCTGTAGATGTGCCCCTAATATAGACATATCATTAACTAACATAGAGCTTAAAATATTAGTGAAAGCGCTCGTGATCTGCTTGCTTAAGGCTGACATGTCCTTGGGCCATCAAGACCAGAGTGGCTTCATGCCCAGAGGATCAACTCTTCACAATATTAGATGCCTCCACAACCTACCAGCAATGGCACAATGTCTGTGAGGACCATTTGTTGTTGTGTTAGTTGATAGATAGAAAGCATTCATCATCCTAGAATGGGATCCTCCTCTTGCCATTGCCCTTCACGTGATAAACATCTACCCACAATTTGAGAGATATCTTAAGTATCTCTATGCGCAGTCAATTACCATCTTTCTGATGCGTTCCTGAGTTGTAGTGGGACTAGAGAGGGATGCATTCGGAACCTGCAAGGGCTCACACTGGCGAAAGAGCCATGAGTGGACTGGATCTGGATAGATTATCACGTGCTCCGTTTTGTTTGGGTATTGGCAATTAGAGACCACAGGGCTTATTTACAAGAAACTGACGCATCCGTATAGATGCGTCAATTTCCCTGCGCCTGCTTGTGAAACCCTTGCACCACCATGGCTATGCCATATTTACAATATGGTGAACCATGGCGCAAGGATTGACAGATACGTCATAAATTTTGGCCCATCTGTCTCTGCAAAAGTCACGCATTGCTGGAGTCGTGTCGCAAGCACGACGCAACTCCAGCAATGAATGGGGAGGCCTATTCCTAATACACTGCGTCAATCCTTACGCCTGCTCTAGGCATGAAGTTTTGATGTAGTGGCATCCTAGAAGTGGCGCAGTGAAATCTTGTAGATTTCACTGCATTACTACCACGAGGCTTTCACCAGTGGGAACGCCGACCCTAAATACATTATACCTGATGCAGGTATAATGTGGGGCAGGGCTTTACATGGTGATGCATCTCCCTAGATGTGTCACGTTGTAAATGGGCTGCAACGTGGTACATTGTTTACGCCGCTGCTGCATCAGTAAAAGGGATGCAATGGCGGTGCAAAAGTGTAGCAAGGGGCTTGTAAATCTGCCCACGCGTGTCCTTCCATGCAGGCGAATCAGTCCAAAAGCAATTCAGAACCTTTACACTTTCGCAGCATTGTCTGGTCTGTATGCTAATTGGTCTACATTGAAATCTTCCAAGTATGGAAAAGAGGGGGTCAGGTGGACTAGCATAAGAGTCTTGTGAAGGAGACAATGCTGGATGAGGCCATTCAAGTATCAAGTACCGAAAATGATATACTCCTACAGCAAGTCCTATGCACACGCATGTGAGTAAATAACAGTATGGTACAACTTTGGTTATTCAAATGATGACATTGGTCTTTTTATTCTTGGAGTTTTCGTTTTAATGTTGTGTCTCTGAACAATCCGGTTCATACGAAAATCCGGAGGATTGAGGAGAAGTTGGGTGTACTCGCCTATGATACATTTACGACTCTATTGGTCACAATAACTGAATTCCTATCGGGAACTTGAAATACCGAACTCGACCCTAGGACGTGTCTTGCAGATCATTAGCACTTTACAATATGATCGGAGACTCCCATCCTAGATACGATAAGAAGTGCTATTAATACTGGCTTTTCGGATTACTTATGACCTACCGGGTCGGAATTATCACTGGTTTCAAGGTCTAAATTTCCACTTACTTCACTACAGCCCTAAAGAAGTCAAGGGTTTTTAATAACCCACTGACGAAATGCTGCATATCTGTGTATGATGGGGAATGCACAGGACTTACATGAAATCTTTTTACTGAGCCTCTCACCTGTTTAATGTGAATGACTGGCTTCTGGGTGCAAATCCGGATCTAGCAGCCCACCTGGAACTATGGGCTCCTCCAAATTCATGTTCTGTGATGAGAATGGAGGTTGATCTTCGTCATTCCAAATACATGCATAGTAGTCTATGTGTGGCACAATGCATTAAATGCCACCTAACCAAGGAGATGCCTCTGGGTGGGGATGTGGTCATGGCTGGATTGGCTGTAGCCTGCATCGGGTCTTTTCCCGGGAGGCTGGAAAGGTGGGGGGGCGGTTTTGCAGTGGTGCTGCAATATCAACCCCCAGTAACAAAAGCAGAAGTGCTTCACACTTGCACACCCCCAACTCCCTCCCAGGGCTGGCCCGACAAATGGTCGGGGCTGCTGTGGGTTTCTAGTCCGGCCCTGGATGTGGTTACATGAGGTGCAGAGAGTAAAGCCTTTGCGGGGTAGATCGTGATTTCAAAAGTGGGGGTCGGGGAGAGTCGAACCCGCACGATTCCCTCTTCTAACCTACAGAGAGATGCTCAAAAGTCTCATTTATAGAATAACCGCAGCTCTGTCAAGACCTTTACCCTTATTTGCTGAACCCTGAGGTTCTTGACTGACTTTATTCCACTCGAGCCAAAAAGTCACTTCACGCGAACACTACTCCAAGAAGGTATCAAAGGTTTACTGCATACTAGTTTTGCATACACCTCATACGTCTGTGAAATTGTGACTACGACATAGGGGACGTTGATGACGAATTTTGCACAGAGACGCTTTTGATGCCGAGAGGAATGGTGATCTGGGCATGTTTCCGTTTTATTCAATGTAAGCACCCCCACAGGATCAGCTACACCAGACAGCGACTTTGGGGCATGGGATAAAACACCGAGCTTGCCTGGCTGCGCATTCCGCAGTAAGGAGAGCTTGGCACTGCTCTGTGGCTCCGATCTTCTGCCCGTGAATGGCTGGGGTTTCCTTCAGAATTCTAGGATGGCAACTCGCAGCCATCCTCAGGTGCGCACCGGTAGATCTGTCCGGGTAGATAGAGGGAAATTGATAGAAACAATTTCCATAAATCTTGTATAATAGCAAAAAGGCCAATCATACAAAACTGGCAGCCAAGGAGGCTCCAGAGGTTGGCAAAAGGAGAGATGTATGGTACCTGCGGTGCCCATTTATAAGACAAAGGGCTGCACAACACGAGATCAAAAAGTCTTGGAGCCATGAAAATTATAGCTCAATTTAGACTAGACCGTGCCTGTTCCATTATCACGAGTGGGGGTGCTGTGGGGTCAGTGCCACGGTGCTATTGACGTCACCTTGTTGTGACTGTGAGACACTTTCAGGTAGAGAATACACTCTGCGTCATACAATGCTTTATATTTGGAACTGTGTGTATTGGGTTTATATGACTTGTCTGTTTTTCTATTCACTATTTTTTCTTAAGGGGAAAGGAGAAATATCTATGAAATAGTTTATAACAAATACATGTTTGGAATAGGGTGACCAACTGGCATGGGTCCAAATTCAGGACGGTGAGTGTAAAAATTCAGGACAAAGGGTCAAAATTCAGGACAAAAATTCAGGACAGAAGGTCAAAATTCAGGACAAAACTTCGGGGCAAAAGGTAAATTTTACAGACACATAAGAGGAGGTTGCGCACTAGTATATAATTAAGCCCATCCATATCCAAACATATTCAACCATTTGCAAACCTATCCATCATGTATCCTTCCATCCATCATTTCAATCATCCATCCCTCCATCCACCCTTTCACTCATCCATTAATTATCCATCCATCCTTTCACCCTATTCATCGGTACACTCATCAATCCACTCTTCCACTCATCCATCCAGCCTTTCAGCCTTTCACCCATCCAGCCATCCTTTCACTTACTCATCCATCTACCCAGTCACTCATCCTTCCACCCATTCACCCTTTCAGTTATCAATCCATCCATCCTCCCTTTCTCTCTCCATCGACCCTTTCACTTAGCCATCCTTCCTTCCACCCATCCATCTACTCATCCACTCATGAATCCATCCATTGACACTATCAGTCATCCATCCACCCTTTCACTCATCTACCCATCCTTTGTCCATCTACCCTCCCTTTCACTCACTCCTTCCTCCATCCTTACATCCACCCTTTCACTCATCGGTCCATTCATTCATCCTTTCACTTATCAATTCATCCATCATTTTACTCATCCATCCATCCATTCACTCACCCATCATCCACCATTTAACTCATCCCTCCATCCTTTCACTCATCCATCCACCCTTTTACTCATCCTTCTACCCTTCCACCCATACATCTATCTTTTTACATTTTGTCTTATCCATCCTTCCACTCACTCATCCATCCATCCTTTCTCTCATTATCCATCCATTCACCCTCTCATTCATCCATTCACTGTTTCACTAATCTATCCAGCCATCCACCCATCCCTTCAAAAACTCACTCACCCACCTTTTCATTTTATTTATGAACTGAGCCTTTATCTGCAGAGTTGCAGACAGAAAAGACCCATCAAGAACGTCACTCTTGCTCTAGTTCCTAAAGCAAGCGGTGGGGCGGGGAAGGGTTCACTATGCCCTTGAACATAGGCAATCTGAGTCATGGGTCATGCATGATGCACAGCGCCAGGCCATGAGGTGACTGTGACATGGTGTTGTTTCCAGGGCTTTAAGTGGGATGAAAAAACTGGGGGGTTTCTCCAAAGTGGATGTTTGATGTAATTAAGGGCGCGGCTTTAAACACCTAAGCTAAAAATCTGTGCTTAGTATAGTGTACCGCCTGACTGGTATTTTGCGTCTTCTGTCATTGTATCCATATAACACAACAAGTAACGTTACACCTGCAACAAGCCAGAATTATTGGCTTTGTCAATGGTTGTTAGTTTTATAAAATAAAAAAGCAGCAATCATGGCTTCCTTTGATATTGAAAATGCATCAGTTCTAAAATGATTGTCACCCTAATAGCCTTTGACCTCAGTGGAATTAAATAAACGTATCCTCTGGCACGTGCAACCATGCACACAGTGTACCTTAAAGCCCCCGTCTCACCTTTTATTTTTCACGCTAACCAATATAAAAAATGTTTTCACAAGAGACTGGACAAAGCTTTACTAACACAACGCATCGGACAAAATTCCACAACTGTATGGAAAGAATAGTACGATCCTAAATAAGTACAGTGCACCACAAATGGTAGAAGGGTGCAAATGCTGGTAGCAGAACTGGTCAATACATGGACTAATGTTCCAGGGCACTAGACGATTTCCAGAGCAACCTAAATACACCGTAAAAACCTCATCACTGCTTGACCTGGCTCCATTCCGTACTTGTAAACATTCAAACCTGGATGGCTCAGAATAAAATATTCTAGTGGGGTGGCATACTCAAAACTTCACAATGTGCTATAAGTCCTCGGCATTCAGTGAAATGTTAAGAGAGAAGAGATAATCAATAACTCTCCTTGGATTCACAAATTGTGGCGAAATCAATCGTCATTCAATAGTATAATGCTTTATTCGATAGACTCAATATATAAAAAAAAACAGGAATCAGCCTTGCTAACACGTTTTGTTCCTTACAGAAACTTTATCATGGTAAAATCTATCGTCGAAGGGCCAAAAACACATATCACATGGCAGTTCCTAGACATTTGAACTATTAAAAAATCTTCATCATTCCATTGAGTCTCATCAGCATCTGTCGTTTCTCTAGAGGTGAGATCAAGTGCATGAACTGCAGGATTAGATGTGTTCACAGCAGAGGATTAAACCCGAGATGCCAGTAATGTTTACAAGTTTATTCAGCAACCTGTGCATTTAGATAATTAAGGGAGCACTCTATTGGGCATCACCCAATCCAAACTCCTCCCACTCAAAACTGCTCTACACTCCACTTATCCCATTTTCAATTAAATTCAGTAATGTCACTGCAAGCCTCATCTAGTTACATTGTCGTATGTCTAGAATAAAATTGAAACAACTCCTGCCTACAACACAATCCAAACTAACTCTCCGATTTACCTCTCTAATCTTCTGAAACTAGCTGGCAGCCTGAGAGGCCTCCTGAGTGAAAACAAAATTATTCTGGAAACGCCAAGAAACAACTCCCCTCCCACCCCCCGCCCCAGCGCATCCCCCTCCCCCCCCCCACTCCCCTTCCAGGAAGTCTTCTGTCTGACAGAATGCCCTGCCCTGGACAGAGGTGGTAGGAGGCCGGCAATATACTTTGCAGCCCAGAATGCCCCATTGTCATTCTGTATGTGGCAATCAGCCGCTTACAGAATGACAATGGGCGGGTGGGGCTGCTCTTGTGCTCCAGGAGGAGTGCGAGGTAGCCCCATCAGGGGGCTGAGGCTTCATGCAGGGAACAGCGCTGTTCCCTGCAATGCCCAAAATTACGGACAAAAGGCGTCCGTAAAATGGATCCTCACGGACAACGGACGTGAGGTCCAAATTACGGACGGTCCGTGAATAGGGTGACCAACCGTCCGTAAATTTCACGGACCGTCCGTAATTTGGACCTCACGTCCGTTGTCCGTGAGGATCCATTTTACGGACGCCTTTTGTCCGTAATTTTGGGCATTGCAGGGAACAGCGCTGTTCCCTGCATGAAGCCTCAGCCCCCTGATGGGGCTACCTCGCACTCCTCCTGGAGCACAAGAGCAGCCCCACCCGCCCATTGTCATTCTGTAAGCGGCTGATTGCCACATACAGAATGACAATGGGGCATTCTGGGCTGCAAAGTATATTGCCGGCCTCCTACAACCTCTGTCCAGGGCAGGGCATTCTGTCAGACAGAAGACTTCCTGGGAGGGGAGTGGGGTGGGGGGGGGGATGCGCTGGGGAGGGGGGGGGGGAAGTTGTTTCTTGGCGTTTCCAGAATAATTTTGTTTTCACTCAGGAGGCCTCTCAGGCTACCAGCTAGTTTCAGAAGATTAGAGAGGTAAATCGGAGAGTTAGTTTGGATTGTGTTGTAGGCAGGAGTTGTTTCAATTTTATTCTAGACATACGACAATGTAACTAGATGAGGCTTGCAGTGACATTACTGAATTTAATTGAAAATGGGATAAGTGGAGTGTAGAGCAGTTTTGAGTGGGAGGAGTTTGGATCGGGTGATGCCCAATAGAGTGCTCCCTTAATTATCTAAATGCACAGGTTGCTGAATAAACTTGTAAACATTACTGGCATCTCGGGTTTAATCCTCTGCTGTGAACACATCTAATCCTGCAGTTCATGCACTTGATCTCACCTCTAGAGAAACGACAGATGCTGATGAGACTCAATGGAATGATGAAGATTTTTTAATAGTTCAAATGTCTAGGAACTGCCATGTGATATGTGTTTTTGGCCCTTCGACGATAGATTTTACCATGATAAAGTTTCTGTAAGGAACAAAACGTGTTAGCAAGGCTGATTCCTGTTTTTTTAAATATATTGAGTCTATCGAATAAAGCATTATACTATTGAATGACGATTGATTTCGCCACAATTTGTGAATCCAAGGAGAGTTATTGATTATCTCTTCTCTCTTAACATTTCACTGAATGCCGAGGACTTATAGCACATTGTGAAGTTTTGAGTATGCCACCCCACTAGAATATTTTATTCTGAGCCATCCAGGTTTGAATGTTTACAAGTACGGAATGGAGCCAGGTCAAGCAGTGATGAGGTTTTTACGGTGTATTTAGGTTGCTCTGGAAATCGTCTAGTGCCCTGGAACATTAGTCCATGTATTGACCAGTTCTGCTACCAGCATTTGCACCCTTCTACCATTTGTGGTGCACTGTACTTATTTAGGATCGTACTTTTCTTTCCATACAGTTGTGGAATTTTGTCCGATGCGTTGTGTTAGTAAAGCTTTGTCCAGTCTCTTGTGAAAACATTTTTTATATTGGTTAGCGTGAAAAATAAAAGGTGAGACGGGGGCTTTAAGGTACACTGTGTGCATGGTTGCAGGTGCCAGAGGATACGTTTATTTAATTCCACTGAGGTCAAAGGCTATTAGGGTGACAATCATTTTAGAACTGATGCATTTTCAATATCAAAGGAAGCCATGATTGCTGCTTTTTTATTTTATAAAACTAACAACCATTGACAAAGCCAATAATTCTGGCTTGTTGCAGGTGTAACGTTACTTGTTGTGTTATATGGATACAATGACAGAAGACGCAAAATACCAGTCAGGCGGTACACTATACTAAGCACAGATTTTTAGCTTAGGTGTTTAAAGCCGCGCCCTTAATTACATCAAACATCCACTTTGGAGAAACCCCCCAGTTTTTTCATCCCACTTAAAGCCCTGGAAACAACACCATGTCACAGTCACCTCATGGCCTGGCGCTGTGCATCATGCATGACCCATGACTCAGATTGCCTATGTTCAAGGGCATAGTGAACCCTTCCCCGCCCCACCCCTTGCTTTAGGAACTAGAGCAAGAGTGACGTTCTTGATGGGTCTCTTCTGTCTGCAACTCTGCAGACAAAGGCTCAGTTCATAAATAAAATGAAAAGGTGGGTGAGTGAGTTTTTGAAGGGATGGGTGGATGGCTGGATAGATTAGTGAAACAGTGAATGGATGAATGAGAGGGTGAATGGATGGATAATGAGAGAAAGGATGGATGGATGAGTGAGTGGAAGGATGGATAAGACAAAATGTAAAAAGATAGATGTATGGGTGGAAAGGTAGAAGGATGAGTAAAAGGGTGGATGGATGAGTGAAAGGATGGAGGGATGAGTTAAAGGGTGGATGATGGGTGAGTGAATGGATGGATGGATGAGTAAAATGATGGATGAATTGATAAGTGAAAGGATGAATGAATGGACCGATGTGTGAAAGGGTGGATGTAAGGATGGAGGAAGGAGTGAGTGAAAGGGAGGGTAGATGGACAAAAGGATGGGTAGATGAGTGAAAGGGTGGATGGCTGACTGATAGTGTCAATGGATGGATTCATGAGTGGATGAGTAGATGGATGGGTGGAAGGAAGGATGGCTAAGTGAAAGGGTCGATGGAGAGAGAAAGGGAGGATGGATGGATTGATAACTGAAAGGATGAATGGGTGGAAGGATGAGTGACTGGGTAGATGGATGAGTAAGTGAAAGGATGGCTGGATGGGTGAAAGGCTAAAAGGCTGGATGGATGAGTGGAAGAGTGGATTGATGAGTGTACCGATGGATAGGGTGAAAGGATGGATGGATAATTAATGGATGAGTGAAAGGGTGGATGGAGGGATGGATGATTGAAATGATGGATGGAAGGATACATGATGGATAGGTTTGCAAATGGTTGAATATGTTTGGATATGGATGGGCTTAATTATATACTAGTGCGCAACCTCCTCTTATGTGTCTGTAAAATTTACCTTTTGCCCCGAAGTTTTGTCCTGAATTTTGACCTTCTGTCCTGAATTTTTGTCCTGAATTTTGACCCTTTGTCCTGAATTTTTACAGTCACCGTCCTGAATTTGGACCCATGCCAGTTGGTCACCCTATCCGCGAAATTTACGGACGGTTGGTCACCCTAGTTTGGAAAGGTATTTCAGCACAGCTGAAGGGTTTGCCGTGACGGAGGACACACAATGGAGGAGACGAAAGATCACACAGTGCCCCTTGCAAGCAGTGTCTTCAGTTGAGGAGCCAGAGGATGACGTCTGATGGAGCACTAAAGGTCTGATTAGATTTTTGAGCTATGCATTTGGGTAGGCCACCTATTTTTACAATGCATCTGGGCTCAATAGGAGGGCCATTGATGAGGTTAGAAGTTGTGTAATATGGTTGAGACTATGAAACCGAAATCAAATGAACAGATGCATCGAGGACCGCTCTGAGAGAGGGGTGAGTTTGATTTCCAGGGGTTGTGAGGTTTGGTGATCACACGCACAGACACGCGCACACGCGCACACACACATCCTCTCACCCCCCCCCCCCCCCCGCACCTCCAAGGGACTGAAAGTCTTACTTACTGAGGCAGAGTTTATTGGCATGAGAGCCTGCAGCATATCCCTGGTTATTACTGAGTTGTTCTATTGTAGCCCTGGCCTGAATGGGCTTTGCTAGCCCTGTGGCCTGTGTGTAGCACCTGACTTGGAAGATGGAGCTGCTCATGTTGCCATCAGTCTCTCAATAATTTTTTCAGCATGACTCCCATGGCAGTGTCCACTCCTCATGTCTGTCAGGATCTGGGCGGGATGGACTAAACCACACACCAACATTTGAATTTTCTATAAGCCTGTATATTTTTATGAATATAAAGAAAGCACCTTTCTTTTTTGGATTTGTCATACATTGTCGCCCAGTGGAGCTGGTGTGCGGCCTTGAGCTCACACAGAGACTCCAAGGAGGTACAATAATGCGGATACTACAGATGTAAGTGCACATGTCCCTGCGAATGCCTAACCCGTGGGAGCTGCAAATTGTCGAGATGGGAACGATTTCTTTTTAGCATTCTCAGTAAGACCACTGGTAGTGAGCAGGCTTGCGTGTTTGTAAATAAGTGACGCAGCCCTTTGCCCGTTTCCAAAACAAAAGGTGCGCGCCGTCAACATGAAAAATGCATGCCCATGAATGAGTGCAGCTAACACGATGGCAACCATTTATGGCGGTGCTTCGTGCTTCAGATTGTGTCAGCCTTTCACAATGGTGCATTTTATGAACACACAGAGGTTTGAATATATGTTTTGTTGTGTCAGGCAAAGCAGTCTTTGCTGTGGCGCTCACTTAAAAGAAAATAATGATTCACTTATCGTTAACAAATTACTTGGCGCGCCAGGGTGGATTTCAAGATGGCAGACGGTGTAATATGGACGATCAAACTGTACCGTGTGACAACCGGCTCTCTTGTTCTACATCATCAATGTGTTCAGCTGTTGCATCACGTCTTGCCTGAAAACTGAAAATGTTTGTTTTTCAGGCTGTAATTAAGGATTCAAATCTACTCTTTGTGCGCCACAGTACTCATCTGTTCATGTGCGGAAAGCCTGGTGTAACAAAAGAATTTAATCAAACTACAGGACTAATAAAGACTACTTTGCCTGAGCTAAATGATGTTATTGCAGTCGCAGCCCATGGTTTTACATTTAAGAAAGAGGGTCAGGGTGTACATTCATCTTGATTAGCAGTGCCAACCTAATTACTTCTGGAGGAAACAGCAATTAGCTGGAGTTTCACCTCATTAATCATGACATTCTTCTAGCAGGGTACTTTTATCTGATAAATGACTTGGATTGGAACAAGGTGTGTTTTCGAATTTCACCTAATCCTACACAGCTTGCTTATCAACTTTACAGTAAAAAAAAACATGTTACCATCCACCTCCTGTAATTGTCAAAGCTACTGTTTTTCTCCTCTGGTTTATATGTTTTTAGTTAAGCGCCACGTTGTAAGTACAATGTAACTCATTCTCCAGACTGCACATAGGAAAACAGGAACACTACAAGTCAACTGGTTAACGAAAGCATATAAAGGGCCCTTTTGAATGCATAACATTCTAGAAACACAACTACATTAAAAAACTATTTACATGTTACTTTTTCTCCTGGGCGGCCGAAAGTGGTACATAAGGGTCATACTCGTCAGCTCCTATTAGTGGCAAAAGACGTAGCGTCCAATCCCCGCATGCCCTGTAACACATATTGGCCAGTACCCCTGTGGTAGTCGCAGCAGCCTACGCTCCAGGCCTTTGCACTAAACTGTTGCCCGAATTGCTATTACCTGTGATGTATACACCTCCGCGCCTGATCTGAAATGAAACCTGCGACTGTATGGCAACTATGTTTTTCTAAAAATGCCAATAAAGAAATTTAAACAAACTAACAAAAAACATGTGTGCTGCATTCTGCAGCACACATGGAGGAGGCAGCTCTCCTTTCTATATTATTTTTATGCTGGAAGATGTCCCTTCCTACACAAAATCAATCGGCCCGCAGCGCAGGCACCCTTGCACCATGACACATGGGTGCCTGCCTGCGTTGGTGCATGGCAGCCATTGTGCACCAATGTTGGGGGAAAAGACAGGAATGTGCCTTATCCTATTGATAGGGTGCATTACTGCTCTTTTGGTTCGTCGCACGGCAGGGCAGCAAGTTTCCTTGCGGAGCTGTACTGCAACAAAACCTCTTAAGTGAGACCCCAAGTGTGTAGGCATCATTTTTAAGACCAGGTATTTTCTGACGTTAAAAAACTGCCGCTAATGGGACTAGCAGCCGCTCAAATTATTTAGCAACGTACAAGGAAATCCATGTAAATATCGCATTGTGTGTGTTGCGGAAGATTTTACACAGGAACGCCTACCTTGCATCTCATTTTCGGTAAGTCACGCTAACAGAAGTGCTGATGGCACAAATTCACGATAACGCTGAAAAAATGCCTCTAACTGGACTTTGTGGCAACTTGTAAATATAACAGTAAAAAAAAAGCAGCCATAACGTCAAACAATTTACACTTCGGTGGCGTTAAATCCTTGTAGATATGCCTCGTAGTGTAGAACCACATTTGTTGACCTATAAGAAAACCACCTCTTACCAGTGCTGGAAATTGAATAGGTTAACTATGGGATCCCATCAACTGCGTCTTGCAGGCACTAAGCGGTTTCATGAGGTACAAAGTTATGAAGAGTGGAGCCAATGACAGGCAGCTTACCTGTTATTTTTGACAAACTTTGCCCCCTAAGAAATGGTCAACAAGGAACAATGTCATAGTAAACCTGTTGACTTAGTTGATCTCAAAAAGGCTGAATTATAGGATATCTAAGAGGGTTTGAAAGGGGTTTAAGCGGGTTGAAAAATGATGGGATGTCTGAAGGAGCTGCGGCCAAAAACAAAGGAACTTAGAATTGTTTAAGTAACATTCTTTATTACCAAGGCATGTCATTATATATGCAGCCTAGAATCACATTGGTCTCTTTTTCTTGATACTTGTCTTCCTTCTGGTCCTCATCCTCCTAGTCATCCTGTCTATCCTGGTCCTTCTTCTCATCAGCATTATTAACCTCCTGTTCCTTCCTCTAGCCCTTCTCCTTTCCTTTATTCTGTAAATCGCCCCTTCATGGTTCTGTCACTCTCCCCCTACCCGTGATTCTCCTCCTCTTGACTTTTCTCCTATTTCTTCGCCTTGTCATGTTTTTCTTTTGGGTCCTGGTCCTTGTTCTCCAGACCCTCTTCATACTCTGACCCCTCTCTGAATCCTGGTATTGTTCCTCTTGGTCTTGATCCTCATCCTCCAGGTCCTGGTGCCAGTGCCACTGGTGTGCGCCCCCTCCTTCTCATCCTCATCCCGATTCTCTGCCGCCTACTGTTTCTGTTCCTCTTTCTCATCCTGCTGTTCTTGTTTCCCCTGTTCCTCCTTGACCATATCATCCTGGTCTTCCTTGGCCTAGTGTCCTAGCCCTCCTTGTCTTTGTTCTCCTGGTCCCACTGGTTCTGCCGCTACTAGTCTTTCTCCAGGTCCCAATTCTGTAGTGTTGCTGAGCCTTATAGGTATGGTCCTGTTCCTCTCCTCTTGCTGCTTAAGCTTTTGTTATTTCGAATTCTCCTAATGTCTGTTTCATGGCACTGATCCCCAGGGCCATGGTCCACCAGGTTAAGATATCTGCTGCAGAGAGCTATGTATACCAGGGTATACTAGTTGTAAATCAACCTTATAGTTAATGCTGGATTATTATTTGTACTATCTCCAGTTATAGTATTAAAGCATCATACAGAGGGTTAATGTGGCTGCATCAGAAAATAATGTGCAACATCTACGTCACAGATTTTTATTTCGCTAGATAGCCCAGTGGGTTAATGATCTTGTTGCAAAGGTCCTTGTGTTACTTGCAGGTCACATGTCACAACCCTTGTAAAAGAGTTGAATGAGTAGTGTCCTGTTGCATGTAACCCACAATGTATTAGTTTGAAACATTGCAGGTGTAACTCAGTCTTCTGTTATTCTATGATTTATAAAAGGGGTTCCACAGGGCAGTACTAAAAAATGCCTAAAAATTCAGTCAATATTGTTTCATAATAATGTTTAATTGTGGTTATTATGAGAGTGCATTGATGTTCCTGTGAATCTTACGGAGCAGGCACAGACCGCTTACATACCGTGTGTTCAAAAACCATCAGACCTCAATGATTCTTTTGGGTCAGCACAACTGCTCCCAGGCAGGACAAAACTTGGACAAAGTGGGTGTCAAGAATTCCTGTCATGCGAGGGGAGGAAAACGGTAACCAGCGAAAACGGACTACATCTCCCAGGATGCTTAGCGGTTGAGAGGTTATGTAAACAGGAGAGCTGTTACATAACTCAAGGAAAACACGCCCTTATGTAAACAGGAGAGCTGTTACATAACTCAAGGAAAACACGCCCTTATGTAAACAGGAGAGCTGTTACATAACTCAAGGAAAACACGCCCTATAAAGGGAGGAACCGGGAGGTACAACGCTGTCGGATATTGTGTTTACACCGACGTACCTGCTTAGTGAAGAGCAGTGTTCCGGAGTGGTGCTCCAGTAAGGCAAGAACGGAGGTAGGTCGAGTCGTTACTCCCTGGGCCGTGTCTTGCCCCATCGTCACCTGTGAAGGACCCGGAAGCTCTACCGGATAACCATTGAGCTTCGCTTTTTGACTCGGCTGAGTCAAAGCGCAGTGGCGCTTTTGCTGGTTGGAGTCGTAACTCCCAGCCCGACCAGAGATACAGGGACTGCCAGCTATAACGCACACCAGGAGGTGTTTGCCGCGTTACAGACTCGGAAGTCCACGGGATCGATCGAGCGGCTGCTCTCGGTTCAGTCTTCTTTGCTTGTGATTGGGGTATCGGTGACGCATCACCAGGAGGTGACTCCGCGTCCCGGTGCAGTCTGAGGAAGAGGTTGAGCGGCTGCTCCCTTCAGGTAGAGACCCCGGCTGGGTGTTTCCCTGACTCCTCGATTCTCCCCAACACTCTTCGTGCCCCTCACAGCCTACCGATTGGCATTTTTGGCCATTTCATCTCTGCCCTCTGTTGGCATACGCCGGGATCGGCGTATATGCAGAGGACGGTTAGGACCATCCGTGCTGTGGGCTGGTAATGTACTTAGCCTGGAGGATTCCAGTGACTATAACCTTTGTTTATTCCTTGTATTATTTTTGCCTTCATTAAAATAACTAAACCTTCACAAGTGGTTGCGTTCTCATTATCGTGTCTGTTAAACGATCCTGAGACGTTCAGGGCGTTACAAAATATCCGACCTTAATAACACTAACTGTCTCCCGGTCGATAACAGACATGGCAACACTTGATGATGTGCTGGCTGCTTTAGCGACCGTGCAAATTGAATTGGCTGCCTCCAGGCAAGAAACAGCCGATGTAAAAGCCAGACTGGATGCTATCCAATTGGACCCGCTCACGCCCAGCACCTCCCTCATGAACCAGACCCCTGCGGTAGTAGTGGAAATGCCGGTAGCCGTCCCCTTGGCAACACCAGAGAGGTACAGTGGGGATCCTAACACAGTGCAGGTATTCCTCACACAAGTGGCGCTACATTTATCGTGCAAACCAAGGGCGTTCCCCACGAGTCAGGCTCGTGTGGCTTTCCTTATATCCTATTTGGCTGGAAACGCGGCACAATGGGCCGTACCTCTGGTGAGCAGGGACGACCCCATCTTATGTGATTGGGGTGCTTTTCGCGAGGAATTCCTGAAGGTCTTCGACAGAAGGGCTGACTCGTACACGGCGGACCGTGAAATGCTTGAGTTGAGACAGGGATCCAACGACCTGGTGCAGTATCTCAACGCGTTCCGAAGGCTGGTTGCGGAAACCAAGTGGCCTGTTGCTAAACAGACGGCGCTCTTCCATCACGGGCTGTGCGATGAGCTCAAGGACGCCGTGGCTCATATTGACCCACAACCCAAGACATGTGAGGGCCTTATCAACCTGGTATTACGGCTGGAACATAGGCTAAGTGAAAGAAAGGGGGATCATGGGAGAAAAGGAAAATCCCTTCTATCCTATGTGACAGTGGGAAGTCCTGAAACTGCCACCGCATCCAAGGGAGAACCCATGGACATCGGCGCAATACGAGCGAGCCTCACAGCCACGGAGAAAGAGTCACGCCGTAAACAAGGATTGTGCCTATATTGTGGCAAAAAAGGCCACTACGTACGTGAATGCCCTGCCAAACCGAAGACGTCACATTATCGGGCCAACCGGTCGGTAACAGCCGTGGTGGACGTACCGGCGGAAAACTAGAGGACTCCCAGACCAAAGAAGGGGCATCTCGGAGTCACTCATCCATCCCTTCACTTTCCAACTCGGTCACTAAGGGACAACGACACATGTTTCTCACGGTGCACGTGGGAGTGCATGACCAGTGGATACCCGTTGTGGCCATGGTGGATTCAGGGGCCACTGGCATGTTTATGGACCACAACGAGGCATGCAGGCTAGGGCTAGTGCTTCTTCCCAAAGCTGTACCCGAAGACGTCTATGCTGTAGACGGAAGGCGATTGGTGACGGGGCCCATCGGGCAGCACACGGGGGTCCTTCCGATGAGATGTGGGAGGAACCATTTGGAACAAATCGATTTTAACATCATCCGAGCGCCCCAATATGGCGTCATATTGGGATTGCCGTGGCTACAGAAACACAACCCCTCTGTGGATTGGCCAACACATCGCATCGAACTGACGTCACCGTATTGCATCCTGCATTGTGGAATAAGAACGGAATCCCTTGACGCAGATGAGAGCGGGAGTCAGACGGTGGCTACAGCGGCAGAAAAAGATGTGGCTCTCCCCCAGGCTTATCACAGTTTTGAGGATGTATTTGATGAGGTGAAGGCGGAAGTGCTACCACCACATAGACAGTTTGACTGCCAGATCGACCTGGTGCCAGGGGCCAGCGTTCCCAGCGGCAGGCTGTATGCCCTGACGGAGCCTGAAAACGTGCATCTCCGGGGGTACCTGGATAAACTCCTCAAGCTGGGATTCATCCGCCCGTCCAAGTCTCCGGCCGCCTCGCCACTCTTCTTCATCCCGAAGGCTAATGGGGAGCTGAGAGCCTGTGTGGACTTTAGGGCATTGAATGCGATAACCGTAAAGAATCGGTACCCCTTGCCTCTCATCAGTGTACTTCTGGAACAGGTCAAGAAAGCTCGTATCTACACCAAGTTGGATTTGAAAGGGGCATACCATCTGGTGCGCATGAGGGACGGAGACGAGTGGAAGACCGCCTTTAAGACCAGGTTCGGCCTTTTTGAGTACCTCGTCATGCCGTTCGGTCTGTGCAACGCCCCGGCAGCCTTTCAGTACTTTTTGAATGAGGTATTCAGAGAGGAGTTGGATATCTACGTGGTCGTATATATCGACGACATCCTCATCTATTCGTCCAGTGTGGAGGAGCACGTACACCACGTCAAAGCTGTGCTCCAAAAGCTGAGGGAAAACATGCTGTTTTGTAAACTCAGCAAGTGTGACTTCCACGTCACATCCGTGGAATTCCTCGGAGTGATGCTGAGTCCAGAGGGACAGGAGATGGCAGAACGAAAGATCAAGGCGGTGAAAGAATGGCCGGTGCCCCAAAGCGTGAAGGACGTCCAAAGTTTCATTGGCTTCGCCAACTTTTACAGGCGGTTTATAGATGGATTTTCAGGATTGGTGGCCCCAATCACACAGCTACTGAGGAAGTCCAAGGAGTTTGTCTGGTCCCCTGAAGCGAACACAGCCTTTGAGGCCCTGAAAAGCGCCTTTGGTAAGGCGCCGGTGTTGGCTCACCCCGATCCGGATCTCCCCTACGTGGTGGAAGCGGACGCATCGGATGTGGCGCTGGGGGCTATCTTGTCCCAACGCAACCACGACACAGGGGTGCTTCATCCCGTTGCGTACATGTCCCGCAAACTCAACGACGCCGAACGCAACTACCATATTGCGGAGAAGGAGCTTCTCGCAATCAAGGACGCCTTCACCGAATGGAGGCATTGGTTGATGGGGGCAAGACATGTGGTATCGGTGTACACGGACCATCGGAACCTACAGTTCATGACGGCCACAAGACACCTTTCTCCCAGACAGCTGCGGTGGATGATCTTCTTTGCGGGGTTCAACTTCCGCATCACATATCGGCCGGGGACGGAAAACCGGAAGGCGGACGCCCTGTCCCGTCAATCTGCAGTTAAGGAACCATTGCCTGCGACCGAGCATTCCATCATTTCCCCGAGGATGGTATTGGGGGTTATCCAACCGGATACTTTCCTGAGGGGAATAAAGAGAGGGATCAGGTCATTCGCATGGCGGAGGTGGCTCCTCAGTCACAGAGAATGGCAGCTGAAGGACGGGATACCCCTGAAGGGCAGGTGCCTATTGATACCCACGCCTAGGCTAAGGAAACAAGCATTCATCTGGTGCCATGACTCTCCATGCGCAGGTCATTTGGGCTTTGAAAAAACGGTGGCTAGCATGGGACGGCATTTCTGGTGGCCAACCATGAGAGTGGATGTCAGGAGGTGGGGACAGGAGTGTCCTACGTGTGCTACCATGAAGGCCGACCATGGCCGAACCCAAGGGCTCTTACATCCACTTCCGACCCCGGATAGACCATGGGATAGCATATCACTGGACTTCGTGGTGGGCCTACCGGTAGACCAAGGGATGACGGCAATACTGGTGGTGGTGGATTACTTGACGAAAATGGGGCACTTCATCCCCTGCAAGAAAGTCCCTACGGCCGGGGAATTGGCGTCACTACTCCTAAAGAATGTGGTACGACTGCATGGATTACCTGGGGTGATCGTGTCGGACCGGGGGTCGCAGTTTACTGCGCAATTCTGGAAGACTTGGTGCACTGCGCTGCATGTTAAGACCGCCCTGTCCACCAGCTACCACCCTCAAACGGACGGCCAAACCGAGCGCCTGAACCAAACGCTCAAACAGTATCTGCGATGTTTTGTGGATCAGGGCAGGGAAGAATGGGTCGACTTGCTATGGGTTGCAGAGATAGCCTATAACAACGCCACTCACAGCTCCACACAGTCATCTCCGTTCTATAGCAACTATGGCCAACATCCCAGGTTCTTGCCATTTCTACATCCGTTCAGAGAGGACAGGATTCCCGCCACAGCGGACAGGGTGGCACACATAAAAGACACGTTGATGCGCTCAAGGGCTGTCCTAATAGAGGCCAAGAGAAGATACAAGGCTGCGGCAGACAGGAAGAGAAGGCCCGGGCCACTGTACCGCACTGGAGACTACGTCTGGATTTCCACAAGAAACATGAGGTTTCGAAAGAACAGTGTGTTCCATCCCAAGTACATGGGCCCCTATCGAATTACCAAGTGTATGGGTCCCGTGAACGTGAAGGTGTGCTTGCCCCAGTCATTGCGGATACACCCTGTCTTTCATGTATCATTGCTCAAACCAGCACCCTCCAAGCCGTCTGGGACACCTAGGCCGGTATGCGTGGAGTCGGAGGTGGAGTATGAAGTGTCGGGCATACGGGCGTCCAAATGGCGCAGGGGGAAGCTGTGGTACCTGGTTGCCTGGAAAGGCTATGGCCCGGAGGAGCAGTCATGGGAACCGGCTGAAGGGGTTCATGCTCCGCGCTTGGTCTCCTTGTTCCATCGGCGTTTTCCTGCCAGCGCTGGACCCGTGGGGAGCCGCTGAGAGGGAGGATGTACTGTCAAGAATTCCTGTCATGCGAGGGGAGGAAAACGGTAACCAGCGAAAACGGACTACATCTCCCAGGATGCTTAGCGGTTGAGAGGTTATGTAAACAGGAGAGCTGTTACATAACTCAAGGAAAACACGCCCTTATGTAAACAGGAGAGCTGTTACATAACTCAAGGAAAACACGCCCTTATGTAAACAGGAGAGCTGTTACATAACTCAAGGAAAACACGCCCTTATGTAAACAGGAGAGCTGTTACATAACTCAAGGAAAACACGCCCTATAAAGGGAGGAACCGGGAGGTACAACGCTGTCGGATATTGTGTTTACACCGACGTACCTGCTTAGTGAAGAGCAGTGTTCCGGAGTGGTGCTCCAGTAAGGCAAGAACGGAGGTAGGTCGAGTCGTTACTCCCTGGGCCGTGTCTTGCCCCATCGTCACCTGTGAAGGACCCGGAAGCTCTACCGGATAACCATTGAGCTTCGCTTTTTGACTCGGCTGAGTCAAAGCGCAGTGGCGCTTTTGCTGGTTGGAGTCGTAACTCCCAGCCCGACCAGAGATACAGGGACTGCCAGCTGTAACGCACACCAGGAGGTGTTTGCCGCGTTACAGACTCGGAAGTCCACGGGATCGATCGAGCGGCTGCTCTCGGTTC
Organism: Triturus cristatus; assembly: GCF_964204655.1. Lineage (NCBI taxonomy): Eukaryota > Metazoa > Chordata > Amphibia > Caudata > Salamandridae > Triturus > Triturus cristatus. The sequence goes on from NC_140585.1 coordinate 504,994,268, forward strand.
AGTCTTCTTTGCTTGTGATTGGGGTATCGGTGACGCATCACCAGGAGGTGACTCCGCGTCCCGGTGCAGTCTGAGGAAGAGGTTGAGCGGCTGCTCCCTTCAGGTAGAGACCCCGGCTGGGTGTTTCCCTGACTCCTCGATTCTCCCCAACACTCTTCGTGCCCCTCACAGCCTACCGATTGGCATTTTCGGCCATTTCATTTCTGCCCTCTGTTGGCATACGCCGGGATCGGCGTATATGCAGAGGACGGTTAGGACCATCCATGCTGTGGGCTGGTAACGTACTTAGCCTGGAGGATTCCAGTGACTATAACCTTTGTTTATTCCTTGTATTATTTTTGCCTTCATTAAAATAACTAAACCTTCACAAGTGGTTGCGTTCTCATTATCGTGTCTGTTAAACGATCCTGAGACGTTCAGGGCGTTACAGTGGGCTGGTCGTTTCTTGAGTGAGGTTCTTGCGATCCTCTGCTGGCTGCCGACCCTCTCTGGGTAGCACACAGAAGAATGCATCCTCATGCCGCTGTATTGTGAGCACACTCACCAGAACTTAGGCAGGACGATTTGTTCGAACCAGCCTGGATTCTAGATGTGTTTCGAACCAGTAAATGAGGACTATTGGTAGTTATCCAGCGCTGGGCCAACTTTCTAGCCATTTGATATCCAATAGACCTTTTTTGCCGACTGAGAGGTACAGGGAGTTAGTATTTAATAAAGCAAATTTAATTTACATTGCAGCCCATTTGGCTACCCAATAGGGACTAGCAATCAGTGATTTATTGTAAGTTAGCAGTCAAGCTAAGATGAAATAATCTCAATACCATGCTGTAAAGATACAGAATAAACACTGGATAACCCAACCTCCTCAAGAAGTTCAGGAGTACCGGAATAAGACACACACAAATTTAGTAACAGCAATACGGAAAATTAATAGCAGAATTTGATGCTCAGAGAAAAGTTTCTGATCCTCTCTTCTAAACATGAGTATAGTATAAAAGCATCCTATTTAAAGTCCAAACCAATGTAGATGGTTAAATCTAAATTGATCTGAAAAATAAAGGAAATGCAGAAAAATAGGAAAATGTGGAGAAATGCAGGAAGGTGTCAGCATTTCAGAAGAGTCAAGAGTCTTCTTAGGATAGGAGCATAAGTGTTCGCCTAAGCCACACTCAGCAAAAAGTCAAAGGGGATAAGCATAGAAGTCTACACCTCTCAAAGTCCAAAGGAAAGTGCCTCAGACATCAGAGAGTGTGAGCATCAGTTATCACCACAAGAGTCACAAACGTAACCCTCCTCTGTTCGCATCATCATGGGTTCCATTGTTCTTTCGATTCTCACTTTGTGAGCTGCAACATTTACCAAGTATCCCAGATCAAACCTGGGAACGATATTACCCTTGGATACCTGCAGCTCCTGGCATCATTAATAAATGGAAACTTTCAGCTGATGCTCAGGCTCCCCATGTTCCTTGTCAAGGTCCTTTTCTCAAACTCTCTCTTTCTATCACTAGTAGTGTTGTATCTATTCCCAAATTATTCCAGAAAACGTTCACAGGTAGGAGACATTAAACCTTGCGTACTGTAAATCATAGAAATTATGCAGCAGTTTGACTAGGAACTTTCTTGAATACGCATGTTAAAAAACCCTTTTCTTTGACGCGCTTTGTTCAAGGATGAGTTAAAGAACATATCTTGGAATATAGAACAATCACAGCATGCCCCAAAAGTGATTAAAGCTTTGAGTTTCAAAGGATTGCAAATAAAAAGAGCTTGAAGTTAAGACGCTCATGAAGTTCATAGTTATAAGTAACTGGTTTTTGGTGAAAGAAAGAAGAACTTAAGACTTTTAGGCACAGGTATTCATACTGTGACCCAGGAACTGAGGGCCTGATTTTGAATCTGACGGTCTTTTGACCGCCAGACTCACGGTGGTGCAGCAGTAGCAGTCCACCGTCCGCTGTATTACAACTCCTAAAGTCGTGCAGCGGTGGACCGTCGGCTGCCACAGGAAACAGCTGTTCCCTGGCGATGGCCCAAGAGTGCCACAACGCAATATGCTGAGCGGGGACTGGTGCAGTTCCGCTCAGCATCTTACGAGTTCCTGGACCGCCAGCCTTTTCATGGCAGAGCCCTGCCATGAAAAGGCTGATGGTGCAGGAACAAAGGGGGCCCCACAGGTCCCCCATGTCTCCCCCACCATGGGGATATATTTAGTCTGTACCCCCACAAAGTTCAAGCCCGGCATGTACATCCACATCCATGCTGTGCTGGCACTTTTTTGCTGTTCTAATTGCGGTGCCTGTTTTCCAGGCACCGCCATGGGAATAGCAAAGGACCGCCCGCCGTAGTACGAGATACACATTTTGGACTCGTAATACGGTCACCGGTACTTGTGCGGCTTTGGCACAGCGGAGGTGCCATTGCTCCGTCTCTGCTGTGCCAAAGTCGTAATCAGACCATGAGTCCTGGGTGAGTTGAGGTATGTGATTAATGAGAGAGTCCAGATTATGGGGAACGATTCCTCTATCTTAGTGTAAGAAAATATTGAAATACGTATGGTTGTGTATGTGTGCCAACCTTCTTTGTCTCTACAGGGTCTCAACTCAGTGATCCTCACCTTCCACCAACCTACGAGAGATAAATCAAGAGTATGTCCAATCATTTAGCTATTACTGTTGGTATCAAGTAGGAGCGTCTAGTTTCCAAATAAGTAAACAATATTGCCAATTACCTGGCAAATTGGTTCAAAAGAAGTCATGAGCTTCTGCATTTGTTGCATGATCAATTCTCTTATGACCTTTCCCTAATCCCCACCCCCTGGAGCTTGCAGTGGTTTTCCATTTGATACATCTTTGGCTATCAAGGTAAGGGTTGGGAAGGATTCCATTCTACTCTTGCGTTTTATAATGTTGAGAAATATAATGCAATAATGTACAGAATTAACATGTAGGCTTAATGAAAATAAATGCGTTTAAATGTAAAGATTGTAGAAGTCAAGCATATTTTCTCTCTAGACCTGACTAGCAAAAGTTACCTTGTCTGACAAAAGCTGATATGACTAAAAATGCTGACATAACCTAAAATGTTTATTTTTCTGACCTTCCCATGGGCATGTTTTTTATAATGAATGATAGTTGTCTAAATGTTTTCAGCTAACTCTGCATATGTTTCTACTTTTACAAAGAACACTTTGACAAATAAATAGAGATTTGGGTGCAAATGTACAAGAAACTGATGCATCTGTAGAGATGCATCAGTTTCCCTGCACCTCCATGCGAAACCCTTGGGCCACACATGGATGCACTGTATTTACAATATGGTGCATCATGGTGCAAGGATTGACAGAGTTGCCAGAAATGTTGATGCATCTGTTCGCGCAAAAGTCATGCATTGCTGGAGTCGTGTCGCAAGCATGATGCAACTCCAGTAATGCACGGCTAGGCCTATTCCCAATACACTGCGTCACTCCTTATGCCTGCTCCAAGCAGGCATAGGGCTTTGACGCAGTGGCATCCTAGAAGTGGCACGTCACTTCTATTAGGCTTTCCTGCGAGGGAACGCCAACCCTGCATACATTAACCTGATGCAGGTATAATGTGGTGCAGGGCTTTACAGGGTGACGCATCTCCCTAGATGCACCTTGTTGTAAATGGACTGCAATGTGGCACATTGTTTACGCTTCCGCTGCGTCACTATAAGTGACGCAACGACGGCGCCAAAGAGTCGCTAGAGACTTGTACATCTGACCCTTGATATTTAGTGGGGTAATGAAGAAGTTCATATATGCCGATGCAGCATTTCTAAAGAAAATTAATGATGTGAAAGTCTAAGGGCCATATGTAGGTGGCATACAATTTACCGATTCTTAAATACCGAATTTTACCGATTCGGTATTTAAGAATCGGTAAATTGTATGTAGGTAATAATTCGGTAAATGTTACCGATTCGGAGAAATTCGGTAATTACCGAATCGGTATTTACCGATTCGGTAATGAGGCATACCTTCCCATTGATTCCTATGGGCCTGGAGGCCCATAGGAATCAATGGGAAGGTATGCCTCATTACCGAATCGGTAAATACCGATTCGGTAATGGGGGGAGCACATTCAAGGGTGGCAGGGTGTCACATTGACACCCTGTTGCACCCCTGATTCCTGCATGTGTGCACATGTGGCGGACATACATGCCCTAAGGGCATGTATGTCTGCCACATGGCACTCTTATTTCAGCAAAATATTGCTTTTTGCAATGTATTCGGTATTTATCACCAACCTATATTTGGTGGTAAATACCGAATTCTCATTCCTACACAACACTCATTAGAGTGTTTCCTACATCTCATTTCAGGAATCGGTATTTACCGAATCGGTAATTTTACCGATTCGGTAAATTACCGAATCCTGAAATATGCCCCCTACATAGCAAATGCCTAAATACCGGTTGGTAACGGGATATTTCCCGAAAATCGGCCGTTACCGACCGGTATTTGGCTTCCTACATATGGCCCTAAGAGAGTTAACATTTTATTTGATAAGAAATGTTTCACTTGAAACTGCTTAAGCTCAGTGTATTCTTGGTGAGAGAGTGAGAAGTGATCCTGTTCCAATGAGTGAATCGGAACCGAGGAGAGAAGTGGCAACATGAGATTGCAACAATATTTTGTTTTTTTATATAAGTGCTTGTTCCCAGAGCATACATTCCATTTACTCTCTGCTTCCCCATTTCCAAGCCTTTTCTATGATTAGGGGCCGATTACGATGTTGGGCCGACCTGCGTCTCAGAAATGGGACTTACCGACCTCCAGTTGGAGGTCCTGAACACCTGATTAGGATGTGACCGGACACTGTTCGTCGCATTCCAACATTTCCCTAGTCAAGCATGAGCTATGACGGTAAACCGGCAGTAGTACATGCTCCCACGAGTTAATGGGAGGTGGTGTTCATCCTTGCACCCCATGTCAGGCACCTTAAGGTGCCTGCCATGGGGTGCAGGGATTACCGGAGCCTGCAAGGGAAAGGGGGCCCTGCTAGTGGCCCCCAAACATGCTTTCCGACAGAGTTTCATGCCATAAAGGCCAGCATGGAGACCGTGCCGGAAACTGGGGAACTTAATCCGGTCGGCGTAAACTGCCGTCCATTTGGATTACACGCCAGTTCCAATTGGCCAATGGGCTCCCTGAGCCCCTGAGAAGCCATCGGGAAGACCGCCTGATTTCAATTCCTACCTGCTGAATCAAAGTCAGCCAGTCGGAATTGAAACTTACGATGTCGGTCGTAAGTACGACCAATATCGTAATAGGTCCCTAAATGTGGTAAAAGGATATATTTAACTGAGATTTTCGCTCCACCAGGTGGTTAGAGCAACATCTCTAGCTGGATTGCCCTTTGGTGCTGTGATGAATATGCGAGTGCTGGTTAGTCTAAAATTGATGTTGGATTGGCAAGTTAAATCAATTATGGGATGTATGCAGAATTGATGGGGTCCGGAAGGGCATGGGAAATGTTTTGTTGATTGTGACATTTCTAGTTAGGTAGACATTTAGCTCATTTACTCTTTAGTGGGTTCAGAGACAAGAGTTAGGGACACATGGATAAAAATGATGCATGTATTTTGTTGGTTTGAAACACTGTGATCCTGTTAGATGACTATGTGTCAGACTTTCTAAAAAGTGTTTGTTCAATTTTTGCTAACCTGGATTTTCTGGCCCTGCGATGAAGGTTCTCTTTCACCCATTTGTGCACTCTAGGGAGAGCGCCTTCAGGTTACCTACACTCGGTGTGAACACAAGGGGGAATGGGTTATGGACGAGAGAAAAGTGTTGAGAATAACTACCAGAACGAGCAGTAAGTAGAACAGGCGTTTATTCACCAGATCCTTCAGCCTCTAACTCACGCTATCGCCAACATTCTATAACGAGCTTCAGCCCCAACATTCTAAGGTTGCGCTGATCCACTGGCGAGGGAAAGGAGGGGGGGGGGGAAAAGGAAAAGGAACACAGGTACAGATTATAACACATCTCCCTGCGGAGCAGAGAAATGAACAGACACATCTACTGCAGGTTACAATGAAACCAATACAAACTAAAAACTGTGCATGGAAAATGACTAAGGATACTCTAATGAACTAAAGGAAACCAATGTACAGTCACGGTCCCATTTTGTAGTCTGCTTGCCAATTTGGGGGTCTACGTGCTCTGGTAATTTTGTGTTCCTCTCTACCCAGCCTACCCGTGTTATGATTACTCTCACATGTAGGTTGGGTACCAACTGTGCTTGGGCACCCCGCTATGTTGTCCATGCTCCATGTGCCCCCATCTTCTAGCACTACAGCATTGTTGTAGACCTTCGTTATCCTCAGTGGTTTAGAAAATGAAGAAACCTTGGATTTGGATAGGGAGGGCTTCTTAACCACCACCCATTGGCCTTCATTCCACTTTTTTGTAGACGCTCCCCATCGGTTGTCGTACCATAGTTTGTACTCTTGTTGATGTTTCCGCATCTTCTCAGCCACATGATCTCTGTCCACCCATACGGGGTTTCCTCCATTAAGCCAGTTGGGCGTGAGTTTAGATCCTGGGTTCCTCCCTTTAAGTGAAACAAACGGTGACACACCTGAGACCGCATTGGGAGTTGTATGGTATGACCACAGCATCTTCCTGATGGCCTCCTCCACTGATACTCGAGAACCCAATGCAAGCTGAATGGTGTTCTTAATCATCCTGTTTGTTCTTTCTACTAGCCCATTGGCCTTGGGACAGTAGAGTGGTGCCTTGATGTGAGTGATAGCCAGTGTGGTCAAAAACAGCTTCATTTCTTCCGAAACGAATTGAACTCCGTTGTCCGTTATTAAGACTTCTGGTATGCCCTCTTTGGCGAAGGTATCTCTAAGGAAACTTAACAACACCGCCGTTGTGATGGAGGGGACCAGTCTTGTCTCAATCCAATGAGAGTGATAGTCAATTAAAACGAACATGAACTTCTGAGATTGGTTAAGTAGGTTGAGAGGACCGATTATGTCCAACCCCAATTTAGCCCATGGTGTAGTAGGGACTTCAACTGGAACAAGGGGAAACTTGCGAATCACTTTGGTTTTGTCGCTGGTACCACATGCCGTGCAGTTCTTAACCTGCTCCTCCACTCTGGAATCCATCCCTGGGAACCAGTAGTGTTGTCTGATTTTACTTTTGGTCATACTTCTACCAGGGTGACCCTCATGTGCAATCTGGATTATCCTTTCGTACATGTCCTTAGGAGGAACAATTTTACTTCCTCTGCAGACGTGTTCACTCACAATGGATAGTTCATCACGTACCGGCCAGAATTGATGGATAGTTTCCGGCACCTCGGACTTGTTATCCGGCCATCCTGTGCGAATCATGTTCTTCAGTATGATCATCATGCTATCCTCCTTTAAGGATTCTTCCCACTCTTTGCGGTTGATGGCAGGAATCTCCACCCATAAGACCGTCTCTTCCGGTGGGTTTTGCATCGGATCACCCCCGTTCACAGGAAGCCTTGAAAGACAGTCTGCTATCCTGTTATCACTTCCAGGGACGTATACCATGGAATAGATGAACCCTTGAAGACTCAGCACCCACTTTGCTATTCTAGGAGTAGTACCTTCCAACCTTTTGGTGGAGAATAACGGTAATAACGGTTTGTGATCCGTCCTTAACACAAATGGGATACCCCACAGAAAATACTTAAAGTGGTTGATGGCCCAGTAACAGGCTAAAGCCTCTTTTTCCACCGTTGAGTAGTTAAATTCAGCGTCTCTCAACGTTCTGGATGCGAACGCTACCACAACTTCCTGTCCGTTTCTTTTCTGAGTTAGTGCTGCTCCTAGCCCCTTTGTGCTAGCGTCCGTGGTAAGTGTGGTCTTTGCATTGGAGTCAAACGCCCCCAGAATAGGGGCATCCGCAATTGCCTTCTTGATGAGATTGAAAGCTGACTGATGCTGTTGATTCCATTCAAATTTGGAACACTTCTTAAGCAACTCTCTGAGGGGCTGCACCTGGTCTGCAAAGTTTTTCACGAACTTGGCCATATACTCTGCAAGACCCAGAAATGACTTGAGCTCTTCTTTGTTGGTGGGCTCTGGAGCTTGTTTGACGGCATCAACCAAACTTGATTTGGGTTTGATTCCTTCGCTTGATATGTTGTGACCCAGATAGACCACCGAATCCACTCCTATTTTGCACTTGTCCCTTTGGGTGGTAAAACCTGCCTTGCTGAGTCGGGTCAGTACTGCTTCCAAATTTTTATTATGCTCTTCAACGGATGAACCATGGATCAAGATATCATCTTGGAAGCAAATAACTTTTTCCAAGCCTTGCAGGATATGTTGCATGATACGTTGGAATACTGCTGCCGCCGACGCCAATCCAAAGGGTAACCTGGCGAATTGATACGCTCCCAGCGGGGTTATGAATGAGGTGAGAGGTTTGGACTCCGGATGGAGGGCGACCTGGTGGTATGCTGAAGATAGGTCTAACACCGAAAAAACTTTTGCCTCGTGGATTGCAGATAACATTTCATTTATGTTGGGAAGAGGGTGTCTGTCCACCCAAATATTAGAGTTTAGATCCCTAAGGTCCACACATAGACGAATCCCTTTGTTTCCCCCTTTAGCTGCTACTACGATGGGCGCCAACCATTCCGAACTTTCAATTCTCTCTATAATCTTGCACCTTTCCAATCTATCCAGTTCTTTCTTTAGTGGCTCTCTTGTTAGAAGTGGAATGGATCTTGGTTTGTGAACTATTGGTTTCGCATTAGTTTTTAGTTTGATTTTGTGAAGGAAACCCTTTAGAAGTCCTACTCCGTCCGTAAACACCTCAGGAAATTTGTTGCATATTTCTCTCCCCACCTTAGATCTGTCGATCAAATACACAGGTTCAGGTGCGTTGGGGTCTAACTTGATCCCCAAATCCTTTTGGTGTTTCCATCCTAGTAGGTTTGAACCGGTTTTTGTGATGTAGACTTTTCCCACAGTGGATCTATCTTTGAAATCAATGTTCATAAGTAGCATCCCCACCAATGGTATAGGATCTTGATTGTACCCCCCGGGTTTCATGTCAGGGGGTAGGAGTTTGTATGCACGTGTACCTGAATTAGCTTGGAAAGTAGCTTCATTTACAAGAGTGTACGGGGAACAAGAATCAGCGTAAACTTCGTACTTTATACTGTCTAACAAAATTTCACATTTAGGGTATACAGTGCTATTACCTTCTGAGGAGTTGGCTATTTGAAAAATTATCTCTTCACTAAATTGTTGTGGCTCTAACGGTGGTTCTAAATCACTACCTATCATATGGGTGACACTAGTTTTTCCACTGTGACAGACTTTGGAAAAGTGACCCCTCTTCTTGCACTTGCTACATACAACACCCCTTGCAGGACAATTCATGCTGTTGGCCATATGATTGGGATTCCCACACCTGTAACATTTGGGTTTGTTACCCGTTGCAGCATGTACTTCTGGACTAGGAGGTGGGAGTTTATGCTTGACATCTTTGCTAACTATTCTATGAACATTTCCCTCTGTACCTTGTTTAGCATCAATAGCTTCCTTCATTTCATTCATGCAATACGCAGTATGTTCAATACTTTTAGCGATATCAATAGCACGTTTCAAATCTGGGGCTTCTGCTAGAAGTCTTTCCTGAATTTTCTTATTACTAGTACATCTCACTAACTGATCTCTGACTAAAGACTCAGTTAACATTCCAAAATCACATGTAGAGGCTAACCCCCTCAATGCAGCTACGTAATTTATCACTTTTTCACTTTTCCCTTGAATGCGCAAGAAAAATTTGTGACGTTCTAAAACAATATTGATTTTGTCCCCAAATTGTGCCTCCAATTTCAATAACGTCAGCTGATACACATCATGCTGTACATCACCCTCACCCCCAGTTTCTACATTTACATTGTCAACAATGTCATCAGGTAAGTCTTCAAAAGTTTCTCTCCCTTGTTTGCCCAAATTATGTAGTAAGACATGTTGTTTACGTACTGCTGAAAACCTGTCCCCACCAATAGCAATAAGGTACGATTCGAATAATTTTACCCATTTCTTCCATGGAACCGGTGGATCGTCCCCTTCCTCAAGAAATGGTGGAGGTTGCGACATTGCGAATGCAGACATAATGAAAAGCAAGAGGAAGAAGGAAGGTGAAAACCAGCTGGGAGTGAAGGAGAGAAACCAGGGGAGAGAACGAAGAAAAAGAGAGAAGTGAGTGAAATGGTAAATTAAAGTAGCGGACGAGAACAGCGAAAGGTGGAAATATACCAGTAAAATACGTGAAAAAACACAGTGTACTGCGTTAAACCAGAAGCAATGCACAAAAATACTTCAAATTATCCACAGTAGGTAATGGAGCTGTAGTTAAAAGGCTCTGAAGGAAAATAACTGCAAAATCACGAATGGCCAGCAGGTGGAACTGATGAGGTGAAAGGTGGTGAGGAAAAGAGTCACGTGAGCGTCTTCTGTGAGGAAAAGTTAATCACAGTCTGACGTACTGGATTGCAGGCAGTGTCATCACACGGAGCGCTCACACGGAACAGCAGGCAGACACTCGTAAGCGCGCTTCTCATAGAAGCAGGGATTAAAACGCAGACAGGCTCACCCCAGCGGTCCAGCTCACCAGAAGCGCTGAAAGTGGAGAGCGTCGACGGTGTCGGAAGGAACGCTCCTTGAAGTGCGCAGACCACAAGGCTGACTGGAACTCCGGAGCTGCACCCTGGAACAGCTACGAGGACAGGAACAAAGCTGACCGGGTGCAACCAGCAGGAAAAGTCTAGTGAAGAGAGTTCCCACTAGTAGATCCCCGAGGATCCCCTTCAAGGCAGCAATCCTCTGCGCAACTCACGCGGCCCCCGATATCACCGGATGAGCGGCAGCACAGCTCGATATGTCCGGGAGCAGAGTATAGCGCTTGCAGACCCCCACCAGCAATGCGAAGCAACCGTCGGTCACAGACTCACCGGCACGGAGTCACCTTCACACATTGGACAAGGCGCAGGGCGAGAGTTCCAACCTGAACCAGCCGGGAACTCCTTGCGTAGATCAGCAGCCAGGGATCAGCGGGAGTTACGTGGAAATCCACATCAGGGATGGTTACAGAAATAGAACCCGAAGACATCAACGCCAGCAAAAGTCAGATGAGAGGCAGAAAGGCACTGGGGGAAGGATCCGGACCGTCCCCAGCACGGTAAGTCACTCGTCGCCAAATAAATGTTGAGAATAACTACCAGAACGAGCAGTAAGTAGAACAGGCGTTTATTCACCAGATCCTTCAGCCTCTAACTCACGCTATCGCCAACATTCTATAACGAGCTTCAGCCCCAACATTCTAAGGTTGCGCTGATCCACTGGCGAGGGAAAGGAGGGGGGGGGGGGAAAAGGAAAAGGAACACAGGTACAGATTATAACAAAAAGTAAGACTGGTTCGCTGTTATTACCTTCACAACAAGATGTTCTATCTTTGGGTATATCTAACCTTTGCTTCTTCATGTCTTTCAGCCGATGTATGTTACTAGATATAAACAAACATCTTGTTTTAGCAATCAAATGAGCATTTCTTATCATACATTTATTTGTTCACACTCTAATGAATCCCACACGATTAGTATTACCTAAATCTCCATCAGTTTGGGTACAATTTGGTAAGCAGTTCCTTTACCCAGTTTTCTTGCTGTTGGTTAAGTGTCTCAGTTTTAAACACTCTGGGGCCCATTAGGATGGTGGGCCTGCCATCTGAGCGGTGCTGGGACCGTCCGCCATACGTGCGGTCGAATTCCGCATTCCTAACATTGTGGCAGGTGCTGCTGTAAGCAGCTCCCGCCGCAATGGTGAAATGGCATGTTGCGCATTCCCATGCACAACATGGTAGGCACCGCACGGTACCTGCCACATTGTGCATTGGAATGTAAGGGGGTACCATGGGTACCCCCCAAGTGCACCCCCCATGGGCGGGCCAAAACAGGCCCTCAAAGCACATCCCCGCCAGCCTTTCCATGGCGGCATCACCACCATGGAAATGCCTTGTCAACCCGGCATTATAATATGGATGGCGGTGCCTGGAAGGCACCGCCACCATATTATGCCCCAGCTCCGCCCAGCCGGCAATCGTAACGATTGCCGACTGGCGGAAAAGCGGCAGACGGACTTTCCGACCGCCGCGGTACCCCCCGCCATGATAATATGGCGGGGGTAAATCATGTCTGGATGGCGGGAGGATCCGGTGGCGATCTGCCCACCATTATAATCACCTCCTCTGTTGGTTATTCACAAAGTTACTTGTAATAATGCACTGACAGCCTAGTTTGGAAAATTGTCTTAGTTGTAAATTTACTTGGTTCACTTTGCCATGTTCCTTGTTTCAAGAATGCGTTCTCCAAATTATTGTATCAGGTTTTGAAATTGGGCAATCAACCATTGGCCTTTACAATTCACACATGTTTGCTTGTATGGTTTGATTAAGAATTACACACTTGCTTTGAATGTGTTTGCTATTTTTTCCTTTTCTCTTAGATAATTCCTGATGGTGCAAGGTGAACTGGATGTGGTGAGGTGAATCCAAGGGCAGGGCTTGATCTCCTGGAATTCACAGATTAGTTGCTGTCTCTCAATTTTCTCTCCATCTTGAATGATTCATTACCTAGCAAGGTGGGCAAGAAAGGATGGGGCATTTTTAACCTCTGCATCCAAGATGGCTGCCACAATCTTTTCTCCTGGATTGTAGAGATTTCCTCCCATAGTCCACAATGAGGACCATTTTATCCAATGAGGATTTTGTTGCTACACATAATGTTGATTTCTGTTTGCCAGATTTACATTAGAGTTGACTGCCTAGTTTTGTAATGCTCATTTAAAGTACAAAATAACTGGCAGGCCATGTTGACCTGAAATATCCTGCAATCTTTTAGCTTTAGCTTGCACAAAGGTTGCGTTCTGGGCTGGTTTACAAAGTCTACAATGGGAAAGTAAAGCTATGTGTTTAGTAATAATGTGTTTGCAATTGATGATTGTGACAGCGTACCCCCATCCCTCTTTGTAGATTGCCGCTGTGGCAAGAATTAACCCATTTTGCCTGGGTAGCAGTCCTTAAAAGTATGGATCAATTTAGGGGTATAGTGGTTTTAGGCTGGCTTCCAGAATCATTCTTCAGAGCCAAAACTTTTCCAGTCCAATAGAAAATAAAAGTGAGCTCAACTGATCTTAGAGTCCAACATTTGATGGAGTTCATATTCCTGTTGTTTATAAATTCCACACTATACCTCCTCTCTATGAGGAGGTGTAGTGAGACGCATGTTTAGATGACATCATTTTACTATTGATACATGGCATACAGATTATATTAGAAATGTCGGCAGTAGTTTTGGTGTAACTGTGACTGGGTTTACTATTGGGTCACCTTGATTAGGGCCAATATATTTGGGTTTCAGTTTTCATTAACCTTTTATAGAGAGATGTTTATTTGTTAACCCCTTCTGTGCTCATGACGAGCTGGGCTCGTCATGACACCCATCCACGGGGGAAGCGCTGGCGCTCCCACCGTGGGTAGTCGATCTGCGTGTTTGTTATGGGGAAGGCAGGGGAAGACCTTCCCCTGCCTCTTCCTGCCCCCCCTCCGCGTCATCAATGACATCAGCGCGCAAGGCGCGCTGACGTCATTGAGGGTTCCCTTTGTTTACCAACCCGCAGGAAGCCATTTGCTTCCTGCTCGTCGGTGAATAAAGAGGTACGTTTTGGGGCTAGGGAGGGTGGGATTTAAACGAAAGAGGCATTGGGGGACAGGAAAGGATTTTCCTTTCCCTCAATGCCTTTTTTGTGCATTCCTGCTGGACGATCGTGCGATCGTGCAGCAGGAATTCCCACTAGTGCCAGGGATTTTTTTTTCTTTTTTAAAGGCTCATGAATTTTCTGTTTGGGGTGAGCGGCCCCTTAGGCAAGGGTCGCTCCCCCTTTTGGGGGCAATATATTCTTGATTCGTCTGCCCCCCTGGGGGGGGTGCAGACATTTTTTCTTTTTATAAATTCGTCCCACTGGCCATTTTACATCAGTGTAGTGGGGAGTGGCCCGTTGGGCAAGGGTCACTCCCCTTTGGGTGCCATTTTATTTAGGTAGTTTGTTTGGGGGAGCAGCCCCTTAGGTAAGGGTCGCTCTCCTTTTTGGGGGCAATGTGTTCAGGCTTTGTCTGCCCCCCTGGGGGGGGCAGATTTTCTTTATTAAAAAAAAATGCCCACTGGACCACCACCAAGTGTTTAGTGGGGAGTGGCCCCTAGGGCAAGGGTCACTCCCGTTTGGGGGCTTATGATTTTGGCAGTCTGCCCCCATGGGGTTGCAGATTATGCCATTTTTAGGTCGAGCATTCGCGACCTCTTGTATATACTTTAGTATATACTTATATATTTACATGGTTTGTGGGCTTTGGAGATCAGCCCTAGGACTTGTCTGCTTCCGCTTAGGGACTTTTTTTTCTGATCAACTGACTTAACTTTCTTGATAGAAAACGACCAGCAGAGGTCAGTAAAATACCAGAATCACTTCAGCATTCTCTAGTTTTCAGTCCATAGAAATTGTCTTCCACGAGCATCCATAGACAATAATATTTTTTAAAATCTTGTATTTTCAGTGATATGACCACCGAAGGCCCAGATTTTATATTAAAAATAGAGCTTTGGACTATACCATTTCCCGCTGAAAGGCAATATTTCTCCCCGTGTGTTCCAATACTTGGCGTGTCACGCAGTTTGGTGCTTGCTTTCCCTCCATGTCAAAGAACAGCAGATGTTTCAGGGCGTAGACTAATGTGCTGCATAGCTAAGTACATATAAGGTCCCAAAGGCGAGACCGATTGCATTGAAAATGCTTGTTTAATGTAGGGCCCACTCGGCTACCAGGGAGTTATTTGTGGAGAGTTACTCCTTGGGCAAGGGTCACTCTCCTTTGGGGCAATCTTTGTGGCTGTGTCTGCCACGCAGGGGGCCAGATGCCCATGTTTTTTTTTAATTGGGCCCACTAGACCACCAGGGATGTTTTTGTGTGGCGTGGCCTCTTGGGCTAGGGTTGCTCCCATTTTGTGAGTATTTATTTGGCCGTTTCTGCCACCCTGAGGGGCAGATCGGCTGATTTGTTTATTTGTAGGGCCACTAGGCCACCCGTTTTTTTTTTATGTTGTTGAGTGGCCCCTTGGACAAGGGTCACTCCCTTTTATGGGAGGATGATTGTGATCATTTCTGCCCTCTTTGGGTGACAGAATAGCAGTATGTTTTTAGGCCCATCTGTCCTCAAAGGGGGGGAAGAGCCACTATCCACCTGCGTTTTTTATTTTTTATTTTAGTGTTTGGGAGTGGCCTCAAGGGCAAGGGTTGCTCAACTTTTATGGGGGTGAATATTTTATTTATACTCTTAGGCTCACCTACCCCTTAGCTTGGCTGGTGTATTGTGTGCGGACTGGTGCATTATTTGCATATGTGATTGTAATGTTTTTTTCTCCTTTTTATTCTAGTGTAAAGCTTTTGATTCCTGTTCGCGATTTCAACAGTGGTGTTCTGCAGTTTTGCGTAGTTGCATTTCTTTGGTAAGAAAAACATTTTTGTTGTATATACTCCAAATTAGTATTTGTGTCATATATGAATTAATTTTTTTGTAAGTGGTGTCATAATGGCAGCTTATTTAGTTAGTGTTTTGTGCATGGAATTCTTTGCGATGTGTTTTGCATTGTCTTATCTGTAATTTTCTTTTCTCTTTCTTTTTTAGTGGGATATTGTTGATCCATACTGTGTCTGTGCAGAGTAGGTGGTGGTGAATGTATCTGCTTCTGGCAAGTGAGTGGTATCGTTTTGGAGAAGATAGGTATTTCTGATAAAGGTGCATTTTGTTTATTACTTATTTTACAAAGTCTTTGTTGTTGTTGACTTGTTTGACAAGTTACTTTTATTAGTAAGCAGTATGGCTAGCCGTAGAATGACTGCTCAGCAGGTGGTTGGTATGCTTCTTGAATCTTCCTCTGAGCAGGATTATGATACTGACAGTGCATCTGAGGGAGAGGAGGGAGAGGAAGATTCAGGCAGTGAGTTTTCTCTCCACATGGAATCATCGGATGATGAAGGTACTCTCAGTGCAGATGAAGCTACTCTCAGTGCGGATGAAGTGCCTGTTTTAGAGGAGGATACTGCCGTGCCGATGGTGCAAGAGGCATCCGAATTGCAGCCTGAGGCTGCTAGGCTTCCTACTGGAAGTGCTGGAGTCTGGGTTGATCCAAACATGGTGCAGCCGGTGTTGCCTGCCTTTAGTGGTGATGCAGGGTGTAGAGTGGATTGTGAACATTTTTTGCCTATACAGTTTTTTCAGTTGTTTATGGATGATGTATTTTGGGGTGAGATTGTTGGGCAGACTAATTTGTATGCTGAACAGTTTTTGAGGGACAACAGTGACAAACTTAGGCCCCACTCTAGAGCTACCCGGTGGACTCCCACAAATTTGGAAGAGAAGAAGAAGTTTTTGGGTTTGACTTTATTGATGTGTTTGATAAGGAAGCCGTCCATGGCTTCATATTGGTCTACCAGTCCCTTGATGGCAACGGCCATATTTCCTGCAGTTATTGCTCGTGATCGGTATTTGATTTTGCTATGGATGCTGCATTTTGTTGATAATTCTTTGGTGTTGCCACAAGATCACCCTGACTGTGACCGTCTTTTTAAGATTCCGCCTGTTCTTGATCACTTTGTAGATCGATTTTCAGAGATCTATACTCCAGGGAAAGAAATATCTATTGATGAGTCTTTGGTCTTGTTCAAGGGCCGTTTGGTTTTTAGGCAGTACATCCCTAGCAAGAGGGCACGCCAAGGAATTAAGCTGTATATGTTGTCTGAGAGTAGGACAGGATATGTTTTTAATTTCCGAGTGTACACTGTTAAGGATTCCACTATTGACCCCCCTGGTTGTCTGTCCACTTTTGGAGTTTCTGAGAAAATTGTGTGGGATCTTGCTATAGGACTGTTTAACAGAGGCCACCATTTGTACCTTGATAACTTCTACACTGCTGTGTAATTGTTGAAGGAATTGTTCAAAGTGGACACTTTTGCTTGTGGCACAATCCGCTCTAACCGTAAAGGTTATCCAAAAGAGCTCGTTTGCAGAAAACTTCAGAGAGGACAGTGCAGTTCCTTGTGTAGTGATGAACTACTAGCTGTGAAATTTGTGGACAGGAGGGATGTATACATGCTGACTACCATCCATGATGAGAGTACTTCATCTGTGGCTGTTTGGGGTCAGATTTCTGAAGTGAGCAAACCTGGGTGCATTTTAGACTACAATAAGCACATGGGTGGTGTTGATAGAGTAGCTCAGAGGTTGGAACCTTACACTGCTATTCGTAAGGCTTACGTTTGGTATAAGAAGTTGGCCATCCATCTCTTTAATTTAGCAACTTTCCACGCTTTTGTTGTGTTCAAGGAGTGTTCTCCTGCATCAAAGTTGACTTTTGTTCAGTTTCAGCAGTCTGTGAGAGGCAGCCTTGTTGTTGTGGAACAGGCAAGTGTTCCTAGAGTTGGAGTGGTGGAGGATGTGGCTCGATTGAAAGATCGCCACTTTCCTGATTTCATTCCTCCCACATCCTCAAAAGACTTTCCCACTAGGAGATGTAGAGTCTGTTGGCGAAGAGGTACGCGGAAGGAGACTTGTATGTACTGCCCTGAGTGTCCTTCTAACCCTGGGCTGTGTGTCCCTGCTTGTTTTAGAGCGTACCACACGCAAAATAATTTTTGGGAGCATACATGAGTGGTAAAGTGAACTGCCTGGTCTGTATTCTTTAAAAAATTTGATTCTGTTTCAAGGTTGGCATTAGTGCAATGTATTTAATTTCAGATTTTGTGTTAGTAGATTTGTATCTATTTTCAGTTTGTGTTTTTATTTTTGTCTAAAAAAAATCCTAAATGTGATTGTGGTGTGTGTAGGCTGGCGCTTGGCTGGTGGTGTGCGTGGACTGGCGTTTGGCTGGCGGTGTGCATGGACTGGCGCTTGGCTGGCGGTGTGTGTGGACTGGTGCTTGGCTGGTGGTGTGCGTGGACTGGTGCTTGGCTGGTGGTGTGCCTGGACTGGCACTTGACTGGTGGTGTGTGTGGACTGGCGCTTGGCTGGTGGTGTGCATGGACTGGCGCTTGGCTGGCGGTGTGCATGGATTGGCGATTGGCTGGCGGTGTGCGTGGATTGGCGATTGGCTGGCTGTGTGCGTGACTGGTGTTGGGCTAGCGGTGTGCGTGGACTGGCGCTCGGCTAGCAGTGTGCGTGGACTGGTGCTCGGGCTGGCGGTGTGTGAGTAGTGACTTGCTGCTGGTCACTACACACACTGCTAGCTGAGTGCCACTCCACGCAATCCATCAGCTTGTTTGGTTGCTGTGTCAGGAATGTGGGCGTGTGAAAGTGATGGGCCCTTGAATGGCGCTGTCTGCTGGTGTGAGTGTTGTATTGTGATGGGCCCGCGGCTGGCGGAGTGAATGGTTTTGTATGTATCACACGCATGAAAGGTGTATGAATGGCCTGTAAAGAGGTTGGTGCCTTGTTGTGGCTTTACAGCTCACGAGCTGTGAGTCAATGGTTCAGTTTCTCGCCCTTTCAATTATTAACAGTGCATTTCATTTTTGTGAAATCACTTGCTTATACAATTGTATATACTGAACCATCACTCACCCTCGTGCTAAATCCAACCAGGATGTGTGTGTGCTTGAGGATTAGATGGCTGTGCAGTAATATTTGTCTTTCTGAAGCAGAGTGTACATTGTCCCTTTTTGTGAATGTTGTAATGTGTTGTTTTTGTGCCTGGTGGTGTGAATGGTCTTGTGTGTCTCACGTATGAAAGGTATGTGAATGGCCTGTAAAGCGGTTGGTGCCTTGACGTGGCTTTACAGCTCACGGAGCTGCGAGTCATTGGTTCAGTTTTGTGTCCATTTAATTATTGACAGTGCATTTCATTTTTGTGAAATCTCTTGTTAATAAAATTTCATATACTGAACAATCACTCGCCCTCATGCGAGGGAACGCTCTGTGGTGGGAAATTTGAGTGAGCCCGGTGATGCCACAACTTTCCCACACAAAAATGTGTGAAAAATGTGATTTTTTCAGCTAAAATTGAGATTTGCAGGGGATTCTCGGTAAGGAAACATTGGGGGATCCACGCAAGCCATACCTCCCTGGAAGCTCCCGGGTGTCTAGTTTTCAGAAATGTATGGGTTTGGTAGGTTTCCCTAGATGGCCGCCGAGCACCGGGCCAAAAACCCAAGTGACCCCCCTAGCAAAACCAGGTGGCTTTGAGATAGGCAATTTTGATGTCGCCTACGTTTTTGGCCCTTGCCTGTCGCGGGTACTTGGGCCTCCCACACAAGTGAGGCACCCTTTTTACCGGGAGACCCAGGGGAAAGCTGGATGGTGGGAAATTTGAGTGAGCCTGGTGATGCCACAACTTTCTCACACAAAAATGTATGAAAAATGTGATTTTTTCAGCTAAAATTGAGGTTTGCAGGGGATTCTGGGTAAGAAAACGTAGGGGCATCCACGCAACCCATACCTCCCTGGAAGCCCACGGGTGTCTATTTTTCAGAAATGTATAAGTTTGCTAGGTTTCCCAAGGTGCCCACAGAGCTAGCGTTCAAAAACCAGAGCTAGGCACTTTGCCAAAAAAGGGTCATTTTTCACTGCGATATTGAGGGGTGACCACGTTGCGTTTTGCGCCGTTTTCTGTCGCGGGCACTAGGCCGACACACACAAGTGAGGTACCGTTTTTCTCGTAAGACTTTGGGGAACGTGGGGTGGGTGGAAATTTGTGGATCCACGCAGATTCCGGAACTTTCCACCACAGAAATGTGGGGAAAATTTGTTTTTTTGACAATTTTGTAGGTTTGCAATGAATTTGGGTAACAGACCCTGGTGGGAGGCAGTCAAGTCACCCCATCCTGGATTCCCCTGGGTGTCTAGTTTTCAAAAATGTATAGGTTTGCTAGTTTTCCCAAGGTGTCCGCAGAGCTAGGGTTAAAAAACCAGAGCTAGGCACTTTGCCAAAAAAGGGTCATTTTTCACTGCGATATTGAGGTGTGACCACGTTGCGGTTTGTGCCGTTTCCTGTCGCGGGCACTAGGCCGACCCGCACAAGTGAGGTACCATTTTTCTCGTAAGACTTTGGGGAACGCGTGGTGGGTGGAAATTTGTGGATCCACGCAGATTCCGGAACTTTCCACCACAGAAATGTGGGGAAAATGTGGTTTTTTGACAGTTTTTTAGGTTTGCAAGGGATTCTAGGTAACAGACCCTGGTGGAATGCAGTCAAGTCACCCCATCCTGGATTCCCCTGGGTGTCTAGTTTTCAAAAATGTATAGGTTTGCTAAGTTTCCCAACGTGCCCGCAGAGCTAGGGTTAAAAAACTAGAGCTAGGCACTTTGCCAAAAAACGGTCATTTTTCACTGCGATATTGAGGCGTGACCACGTTGCGTTTTGCGCCGTTTCCTGTCGCGGGCACTAGGCCGACCCGCACAAGGGAGGTACTGTTTTTCTCGTAAGACTTTGGGGAACGCGGGGTGGGTGGAACTTTGTGGATCCACGCAGATTACAGAACTTTCCACCACAGAAGTGTGGGGAAAATGTGTTTTTTTGGACAATTATTTAGGTTTGCAAGGCATTTTGTGTAACAGAACCTGGTGGGATGCAGTCAAGTCACCCCATCCTGGATTCCCTTGGGTGTCTAGGTTTCAAAAATGTATAGGTTTGCAACATTTCACTAGGTGCCGGCAGAGCTAGTGTTCGAAAACTACAGCTAGACACTTCGCAAAAAAAGGCTAAATTTGCATTGTGAAAATGTAGTGTGTTTATTTTGGGTTTTGAGCCTTTCCTGTCGTGGGCACTATGCCTACCCACACAAGTGAGGTACCATTTTTATTGGGAGACTTGGGGTAATTCATATTTGTAAAGCAACTGTTATTACCTATTGATTTTTGATGCATTTCTGCCTTCCAAATGAAAGACGTTGTGTAAAAAAGAAGTCATTTTGAAAAATGACCGATAATTCTCATGCTAGTATGAGTATTCCCAATTTCGAAAATGTGCAAATATGTACTGTTTTTAAACTCCATAATTTGTTCCCATTTCAGAAATACATAGGTGTCTTTCATACCGATTTTTCCATGTATAAATTTTCCCACAATAATTGCTATGTACCCGGAACATAGTAAAAAACCATTGCAAATTGCTGCTCAGTTTATGACTCTGGGTTCGTCGGGTTCTTGGTGAACCTACAAGTCCTATATATCCCCACAACCTGGAAGGTCCAGCGGATGTAACGGTATATTGCTTTTAAAGAGCTGTCATAATTGGAAGAAGTTACAGGTAAAAACGTTGACACAAAAGGCTGTTTTTTTCAACTAATTTTCATTTTGTTCTATATTTAACTGTTAGTTTCTATAAGGAAACCTTGATGGATCTACACAAATGACCTCTTGCTGAATTCAGAATTTTGTCTACTTTTCAAAAATGTATTGCTTTCAGACCCATTTCTACCATTAACTGGAAGGAGGTTGAAAGCACAAAAAATAGCAAAAATAGGCTATGTCCCAGAAAAATGCCAAAACTGTCTAAAAAATGTTGGTTTTCTGACAAAAGTCTGTCATTCCCTAAAAGCTGTGAAAATGATGATTTCAGCCCCACAAACTCTTTTTGATACCATTTGCAAAGAAAAACCCAGACGCTTTCATTTGCAGGCCGTCCCCCCCCCAAAAAAAAAGAATTGCTGTCTTTTGGCTAATTTCTGGGACCCCTCCAGGGGAATTCACAAACCCTGGGTGCCTTTAGAATCCCCATGATGTTGGAAGAAAAGGACGCAAATTTGACGTGGATACCTTATGTGGTCAAAACGTTATAGGGGCCTAAGCGCGCACTACCCCAAATAGCCCAAAAAAGGCTTAGCACAGGGGGGGAAAAGGCCTAGCAGCGAAGGGGTAATCAAACTTGATCTCCAATTTTGTATAATGTTGCTTCTTTTTTTTTTGTCAGCCTAAGCTTTGCAGTTTCTGTTGGCATCTTCTAAGCGTTTCTATGCTGATTTCAAAATTAAATGTAGGTGGTTATGATATCCCTGAAGTGAAGGCAAGGGAATATGGGCTGGTAATTTAGCTGGTAAGGTATAAGGATTGATGTCCTTGTGAGCAATAGAAGGGGGTCAGTCCAAGAAGCGAATATTAGGAGTTCTTATAGACAACTTCAGCCATTCTTAGTGTCTCACTCCAAATCTTCCCTGATAGTGTAGGTATTGTTAAAATATTTGGCTCACATCCTTTGTTTGCCCATCACTTTCTAGGTAGAAACTTGTGGCTAAAACAACACCCACTGAACTCTGATCAAAAACAGGAGGTTAACCAGGTTGCCCCATTGTTAAATAAAAACGTTAGGAATACCATGCAATTAGATTATGTAATGAGCAAAAGTCTGAGCCAATTCAATAATGAATGGTATCTTTGTTAGTGGTATGACATGTCTTACCTTAGTTAAGTGGTCTGCTACCCGTAAGATAGTTGTATGCTTGTTACTTTCTGACATTTCTACCACGAACTCCATTGACACTGTGTCACTAATCGGTTGGTAGAGGGATTGCTTCACAAAACGACCTGCTGGTCTCTTATTTTCTGCTTTTATCATTGCAGAGACTGCGCAAGCATTTACATGATTTGTGTCATCTCTTATCAAAGTTGTCCACCAAAAAGTTCCTTTTACTGAGGGAACAGTTTTCTTAATACCAGGAGTCCAGCGAAATCTGTATCATCTAACACTTTCTGCTTTAATTCTGTTGTTGGTACCAAGAGACCATTTCCTTGATATAATGGACCTTCAGGAACACATTGATTATGATCAGCACAAAGCATAGAATTTAAACCTAAGTCCACTATGGCTATTTTCAGAGAGTCTAATAAAGCCTTTGATATTTCACTAATAGCTATGTCTTTCTTATGAAGAGTTTTTCAGTTCAAATTATGGGTGGGTTTACTGCTGGTTCTTTAGCATCAATCACCTCAGCATTTACCATTCAGGAGAGTGCCTCTGCCTTGCATTTCTGTTATTTAAAAAGCAGGACATATGTTTCATCCTGGCAGCGAAAACCCCCAAATACTTTATTTTCTTCACTCTGGCAAGGTTAGCCTCCCATAGACCATCACTGGCTTACTTTCTTATTGAGTTTAATTAATGCTACATTCAGGTGGGGAACATAATTTAAAATCCTCTGAATAGAGAGATCTGCATCTAGATGGGAGGTAGGAGTTGCACCTGGGACCTGAATAGGGCTGTGCCTTCCCTTCACAATGCTGGCTCCTTCCCCTGTGGTGCGTCTGAGCACCTAGCCCCCACCGGACAATGGAGAGAGGAGCTGAGCTCAACAAAGTGCTCCAAAGCTCCCCCAAACCAGTTGCATCTGGTTTTCCCCCAACCCTGTGCTGTGTGACAAAGGAATCTGTGTATAAAAGAAGGGGCTGTGACCCCATGAAGGGGTTCTCTGTTGTTCCTGACTTGAGGGGGGCCTGCTGCTGCTGCTGGGCACCAGGAGGAACCGCCACTAGGGACTGGCTCCCTGCTGGAGGGCCCTGTGAGCTGGCCTGCCTGTGCCCAGCCTTTGCCCCCCCATTCATTCCAAAAGACTTTCTCTGGTCTTTGTGGTCAAGCGCCTGGGAAGCACTATATCTTTATTGCCTGGTGAGCGGTCTATTTTTCTGCCCAAGAAGAGCTGCGCTTCTGTTTTTCACCTGCAGCACGAAGCTGCGATCCTTTTTGTAAGGGAATCCCCGGCATGGAGATTACCCCGCAATTCTACTTATCTACGGCGCGGGAGCCCACCCCACATTGCCTGCCGCATTGCAACGAGAAGACGGGAGCCTACCCCGTAGTAGCGTACTTCACGGGTGCCCACCCGCATCGAGGGATTAATCGTCAAGTGGGTGCCCACCCCGTCTTGTCACGAAGGCAGAGAAGGCAGAAAAGAACCAAAGCCGGTGCCCGTGCCAGTCGGTGGGCGGGGCCGGCTGGGACACCGAGAGGAACCTCGCGGGCTCCATTTCCGCCTCCCCAGGCCGGGAGGAAGCTGTCCCCTGTCTCGCAGGCATCCCTGCGCAGTCCCAGTCCCAGGAAGGGGGACCGGGCAAAGGGAGACAGGCAGCACTGAGCGGGAAGCGAAGCGGGGCTCCCATGTGGTGAGGAGAGACCCGCGTACCGCCTACAGCCGCCAGAGAGACCCGGTGAGGAGGGCTCCAACGAACGGTGCACGCACAAGGAGCAGCGCTGGGGGGGGGGGGAGTCCCCGCTTCAGTCCGGTGAGTGGAGTTAGAGAGGGGGCCATGCCTTCTTTCTCCCAGTGGGGCCTGAGTCCGGCCAGTACTTTGGGGTCCATGCCTGTTGGTCTCAGCGGCCACGAAAGAGAGCGGGCGACTGCAACGAGGAGCTCCCCGGGCTACCTTTACAATTCGTGCTTGATTGAGTTCACAGGAGGGAAGCCCTGTAAAGAGAAGCTCCACAGCGGCTGCGGCACTGCCAAGCTAGGGGCGATTCAGCTTTCACTTTTAAGTCTCAGAGTGGGACTTGGGGCCATTTGGTATTTAAGGGTCCCAGAGTGAGGCTGCAGTGGCACCGTGGTGCCTGGGCTCATTCCCCAGCTGCCCTGCAAGCGTGCAGCTGCAACGTTTGGGGGGAACATTTATTTTCTGCTAGAGTCCCAGAGAGGGGCTCATAGGGCACGCTGGTGCCCATGCTAATTTCCAGCTGCCCAGCAAGTGGTGGGCTGCTGCACCGTTTAGGCGCACAGTTCTTTGGGGGCATGGCTGAAGTTAGGAGTGAGACTCACTCCTTCGCCCCCATCCATTCCCAGCTGCCCAGCAAGTAGTGGGCAGCTGCCACATTTAGGCAAGTTCATTACACACTTTACTTTGCTGCTTTTGCAGCCAGTTCTGACATTGTTGGAAGTAGGGCGTTGGAGCCCTGTGAGAGACCAGTTGGCCTAGGGCCAGTTTTAGTGTGTGTGCCCCCGATTGGGGTACACTGTGTTCATGCTAAGGTGATTCATGTGGTTTATGCCTGATGAGATTCCTGCGTAATATGATTTGTGCATTCTATGGTTTCTGTTACAGGATCTAATGCTAAGTTCCTAATTTTGCCAATAGTTACTGGTTGTGCTCTACATTCAAGATAAGTCTTACTTTTACTATTCCTACTAAGTGATGATTCTGACAGTGGTCCATGTGGCCCTGTCATGTGTATATAATCCCCTGTAAAAATTGCCCAGTGCCAGTTGGCACAGTGTATATTATGTGATTATGATCTAATGTGTTTATTATAATATGAAGGCTATTTTTATATATAACCTTGTGTGGAGTTCCTTTTGTGGTGTGCCTGGGGTGTTGTTGCTGTGTGCGTGCGCAAACGCTTTACACATTGCCTCCGGGATAAGCCTGACTGCTCGTGCCAAACTACCAAGGGGGTGAGCAGAGGTTATCTTTGGCGTGTAACTCCCTTGCCCTGACTAGAGTGGTGGTCTCTGCCTGACTTTGGCGCAAGCCTTAGCCAACCAGAGATCCCATTTCTAACAGCCATGCTCATCTGATCATCAAAATTCCCAGAAACCTGTGCATTGAGGTAACCTTTTGTTGTAATGTAAATGCCCAACCTGTGCCAGCACATTGACTAATGTATGACTTGTTCTCATTGTGGTTTACACAAATGTGTGAGGCATGTTGTTATTGGAGCAAACAAATGTGAATAGGCCATACTATACATACCCGCAGCACTGGACATCAAGATTGAGGGCTTGGTGATTTTTGCTTGCTCATTGTGCCACTGTTAGGTCCTAGCCGTGCTGCTCAGTGTTATGATATGTATCTCAACAGCCAATTACAGGCATGCTAAGTCTGGTCATCTCTAACACTGACCTGCCACATGATTGTGTGGAAGATTATCTTATATCCCTTCAAAAGAGTGAGTCCATGTGGCTGACTCTGTTACAGTGACAACACATGCCATTCACTGACAAACACAGGTGGTCACTGGCTGACCCATGTTTGAAAATATGTTTCTGATGTTATATACACATTCAGAACAGTTTCCATGTGTGGAAATGCTGTTGACTATGCCTGCTTGGGGCTTTGGCAATCATGTGTATGATGCATCGCTGACAGCATGAGAGTTGTTAGATATGCATCATCTTGAAGTAGTTTTAAAAACACTGACATGGTACAAAAGATTTATTTAAGCTGCCGGAAGTGTGCAATGTGTCTGATGGAAGTGAGGGACATTTAGCCTTGGGATCTCTGAAGTTTAGACAGGATTGGTACACAGTGTTGACGGGACTCATGAAGAGTGGAGGTTCAGTACTGATAGTCTGTACAGACAGTGCACCCAGATGGGCCAGTGGCATTGTGTTTCACCAGAAGCATTGTGAAGATGCAGTTATTGGACTTAGAAGTGTGTTGACAATTGTTCACATTTGAAAATGCTGAGCTGTTCACAATGTGCACAACATTATGATTCATCCTCCTGATACTGTGAATAGATTACACTAGACAGTAGGCCATGTGCCTCTCACACTAGCTATGCCTACTACCTTGTTGAACTCAATCAGTCATATGTGTGAAATGACGGTAGAGAACATAAGTTTCAGGAAAAATAAGCACAATAACTGTTATCTGTGTGACATGACCCATGCAATGAGAATGGAAGCTTTAAGTTCAACAAGGATGTCGTTTAACCTGTGACATGACAGCCAATGTTTCTCAATTGGATGACAAGGTATCACAGAATGGATACCATGTCTCAATTCAATTGTGTGAATCCTATTCCCATTGTGAGCTCTATACTCCCTTGCAGATGACGAGACAGGTATTGCATGACACAAGACCGTCAGGTGCAAAAGACAATACATCACATAGTGAAGTAGTTGACATTGTGGACCTGAAAAATTATCTTAATACACACAATGTGTCAGAAAACCACATGTCTGAGGGGCCAAGGGTTGACTTGACTAATGAAAAGTACCATGTATGTAATTGTATATAGAGGTGATAACATTAGTGAAACAGATGTAGAAGTTTGAAATGTGATGATTTGTGATGTCACCCATGTGTCAAGTACGTACAGATGTCTAATGTGATTCTTTTATGTTGTTATTCACAGCATCAGCACCGGCAACAGGAGGAGACAGTGCCACGAATGGAGGGGGAACAGGGCACTAGTCTGGCCCTAGTGCCGAATTTGACATCAAGGCATCCACTGGCGGTACTTATGAGGGGATCCACACTTAGGACAGTTCGGCAGGTCCACATGACACATCTGAGGACCGGTCAAACCCAAGTGATGACTCCCTGGTGGTGGAGCGAGGAAATGATTCATCAACATCTGAATCCACCAGCACTCCCATCTCCACCCTTCAAGCTGCTCCCCATCCCACTGTCTGTGCCACTCCTATAGCACAGGAGCTCCCTCCCTTGGGCCAGGCACCTCACCCTCTGCCCCTTTCTCCCCTGATGCCCTCAGTGTGGAGGCAATAGACATCCTGAGGCAGATCTCTGTAGGGCAGACATCAGTGCTGAATGTCCTTCATGCGCATACCAGTATTTTTACACAAATGTTGTCATTCATGGAGGGCATTCACTCTGAACTGTCTGCCCTATACAGATCCAATCAGGCATATGCCTCCACACTGTCTGCAGCAGTATCTGAATTCCAGCAATCCCTCCACCCTTCTACCTCTTCCCCTTCCACTGTCCCAACTAACCTATCTGTCCCAAGCACACACAAACACACACATGCACACACTTCAACAGCCACACATGGCACACAGACACACAGATAAACAGACGGAGGGGCATACCAACACCTACCCACACTCAGGAGACAGACCGCACACTCACCATCACAGACACACCAGCTGATGACATTCATGCATCCACAGATACTCCGCATACCTCACAACCCTCTCCCTCCACAGCACCTACCCTTTCCTTTCCTGTTCCTCCCTCTACCCAGAAAGTCTTCCTTTGTGACTTTGGACTCTTCCCTACCGACCCCTCCAAACCACCTCCAAAGAAGAAGAGACAACCCACCCCCCCCAGCCATGACATCTACAACTGCCACCCCCTCTAAAAAGTCAAGCCCCAAACCCCCCTCTGCAAATCCCCCAGGCCACCCAAGTCCAAAACCCCTCCACCAACCGGTACTTCCCCAGACCAGCGAAGTACCTCTCGCACCCGAAAAATCCCTCCAAAACAGTCTGTGCCCCTCCCATTAAGGGGGTTACCATCCCCAAAATGATAAAACCAAGTCCCCCACATTTGCCAACAAGCCCTCACACTACACCTGTCCCCCCCTGAGTTTGAGCCTGCCACTGCAGTGGACCCGCCACCCCCTCAATTGGACACAACCACTGCAGTGGACAGATACACCCCTCCTGATCCCATCCCTCCCAAAACACAACCCAGTCCTCCTTAGTTTTATCCCTTTGGTGCCTGGCAGATCCCCTAGATGCCCCGTCCAGGGGAGGTGACTCCTTGCAGTTTTGGTGCAGGCAAGAGACTATGGGAATTTATGGACTGACCATTGGCCTTGTGTTGTTTATTTTCTTAACGTATCATGCTGAATAAAGCAGGTTAAAATTTGCATTTGCAGATCTCTGTAGTCATCAAATTGTTCTTTAATTCAACTGTTAACCATGTACAAATAGTAGTGTAAGAATAAAATGATGTTAGTGTGGCATGGATTCCATATGGTCCATAGAGTATGGGCACTTTGACAGCATGTATTCCAGACGTTGGTGTCTACATTTTCTGGGTGTCACTGTCCACATCAGTTTTGACTATGAGTGTGACATGAAGTCACAAACATTTACTTCTTCACATCACAATTGCACATAGGTCACACTTTCATATGTCAACATAGTGCAAGTGTCATTAAGTACTACAGTTTAGGAGGAGCATGCTGCACATGTTTGTGATGTACAGAAAGACACCTGTCTCATCGATACATCTGGATAGATATGGAATGTGAGTACATAATAGTGACTTTGGACGCACCCATGTACACAAAGTAATGATACAATACATGTATGTGACTTGATAGTGAAGGACCCATGTCTGTGTCTCCTTTAGATTTGGTAGACTATTGGCAATGCCAACCTTGCCACAGGTGGCATGCCAAAGTAGGCAAATACATGTCATGGCTGTGTACTCATCTGATACATTTTCTGAGACCATGGTAAGTGTAAGGTGAGCAGTATTCTCACCGTCTTCAGACCCTGTTGCATACAAGGACTCCACCGTCTGCAGTAATCAATGTTAGTCAAGGTGTGTGTAGTCCATTGGATTCCAAAATAGATGTTATTCATGCCATCCTACTTTTGTTTGTGTACATCACGTGTATGGTGTTTTTTGTCTGTCGAAGCTTACATATCATAATTACAACCACCGAGCAATCACAGTTGAGCATATGATTTGTGAATAGTTTGTCCTTTGTGCATGACTGACAATGGTGTCTTTTTGAGCTATGCTTCATGCTGTTCCTGTTCACATGGAGCTGACCTAGATGTGCTGTAATGTCTGTCATATTGCCCTATTCTACATGTGGTAAGCTGAGTGGACATTGAGTGTATAGGAGTGTTGTTCTGTCTGCCGTGCAGATGCCACTGGAGCCAGTGTCACATCCATGCTCTCAGTTGCCATACAGCGGAGTAGGTGGCATTTATGTTAGAAAGCCTAGCTGCAGATGTTTTTTGCAGGTTGACGTTGCATGTCCTAAGCTGTCTCAAACAAGTGTAGAGGTGAGAGCGACTGGTGTTTCCAACTTTGATATCGAGTGGAGACTCCTACATAATGAAGCCAGCACACATTTTGCATTTGTCATGTAGTGTAAGGTATGTGTTTTCGAGCAGTTCTTGTGTATGAGACATGAAGTAGCCACATTTTCCCATTGTGATTGGTGTTCCATGCGGGGATGTGAATCAGAGTATGCAAGCTTGTAACACTGATTTAATCCTGAACAAGGTATGGTAGGAATACTTCGATGTGAGAGGGATATATCCAGTTAGATATGATTGGATTATGGCAGATGATAAGAGCTGTAGTCTGTGGCACTATTGTGAGATATGAGTGGAACAATGCATTTACAATGTGTGAGGTTAATTGTAAAGTGCATAATTCAATGGAGATATTGTGCATGATAGTCATATGTGTATTTGACAGGGCCACAGTGAGACAATGTTGAACTATTCATATGTGACAAAGTGGATAAGTATATGTAAAGGGTATACACCAGTTGTGTATTTTAGGGTGAGGAATGGTTAAATGTCAGCTGTTGTATAGTTTATGTATGTTTTTTTGCATCAGTGTATGCATGTGTTTTAGACATGACAATCTGTAGAACCTAAGCAGGGTATGGTGGGTGTGTAGCAATATGTGAATAACTGAGGACATATCCATTGAGCAATGTAAGTGTCTTGTCGTGAGTGTGGTGACGTGTGAAGTGTGAAGTGTGCTGTGATGCTGCAAGTTGTGATATGATTGTATTCCAAGCACTTATTGAGGGTGAAACTGGTGATGAGCGTGGTCCATTTGACATGCTACGCTTGATGTCTGATGAGGAGGTGATGTGTACATTACATTGTGTGCATGCCAGGTATGTGAGAGCTGTTGAGGACATAGTGATGAAGAGTACTGCTGTGCATGTAGGGGGGTGGATGTGAGAAGTGTAGCACCAGTGTGAGATTCTGATAATCGTGTTTGAAGAGTTTAAGTACAAGGTGGCAGACATGTTTTTCTATCTAGCTTCACCAGAGGGGGCTTATGAGGTGCTTGTGTGTATGTTAGTATTGAAAGTTAAGCATGTACTTTGGGGTGAATGTGAGAGGCGTCATACCTGCACAAATAGAGTTCATGCAGGCCATGAGATAAGGTTGCTATGTACATATGTGTAGATTTGGTATATGCAAGTAATCATAAACTGTTGCCTGAGTAAATGTGAAGATGTGGAATGTGTTGTCTGCAGCTTTCTGTCTGACAATGGATGTTCATGACTGATTGTTTTAATAGCCACTTTGAGTACACTGTCATATGCAAGACCTATTGGCATCACCGGAAAAGTATGCTCCACCTACCTTTACCTTGTCTGAGTTGTGTGTTGGCATATGTGGTGTTTCATCCATTGTAGGTATTTATACTCAGTTATTGTTCATTTTTGCCATTGAAAGTTAAACTGTGATGGATGTGGATATTGCCAAACTAGCAATGTCATGATTCCAGAACATTGGATGACAGTCCATTCCTTAGAGGAGTACAGCCCCATCAATGTTCAGGTCATGGTTGTGTGTTGTTGTGCCACATGGGGTCTGACTACTCCAAAACGCAATGCAACACTTGCCAGTACACTACACATGCATGGGTATTGCTGGCATTCTGACTTTGAATGTCTGTAGTATGGGGACAGCAAGTGAGATAAAATAATTGTAATGATATCTCTAGTTGTGCTGAGGAAAACACATTGCACTGTAAGTAAACACAGGTGACACTGGAACAGTACAGCTAGTTCCATAAGTGTTTGCATCCTCTAGATTTATATTCCTCTGATCTGTTTTTTCAAGGGTAGGCCTTGTGTGTATGTCTGCGTGCTCCCATTGTGCCTGTTATATACTGTCCTAGGCCCTCACTGTACTATGTGTTTGTTGAAGGTCTCCTTGATGCTTCCATTATATTTTGACAGTACATCAGTGGCAAATGTGGACAAAGCAGACTTCATTCTGCACATGTCTTTCAACCTCACAAGATGTACCCATATCGCCTGGCTTGAAAATTACTATGTCACTTGTGTAGGTGAGCCACAGATTGAGCAACTACCCCAGCATCCTCACCCGTGTTT
The DNA here is from genome assembly GCF_964204655.1 of Triturus cristatus. NCBI lineage: Eukaryota > Metazoa > Chordata > Amphibia > Caudata > Salamandridae > Triturus > Triturus cristatus. The sequence continues at coordinate 505,026,191 of NC_140585.1, forward strand.
GCAGCTTATCTTACCCAATGAGCTGTGCACCAGACACACCAACACTGTTTGTGAATCGGAAGTCATGAGATGCATGCACAGTCAGACTGCTGTCCAGGACACACTCTGACCATTCACAATGTGCTTATTATTTAGAAACACACACTACAACCTGATGCGGTAGATGCTGACTTGCTGTGAATAACATTCTCCAAAGGTGATTGTAGACGCATACAAATTGTGAGCGGTGTGTAGCGGCATCAGTCCACACATAGGGACTGTTAATGTTAATGTTAATGGGGATTTATAAAGCGCACGTACGTCGGGTTAGCTTCATGGCGCTAGCAGACATCTTGACAAAGGCAACGGAAACTAACTCTGAGTAAACAACCAAGTTTTCAAGAGTTTCCTAAATGGGAGGAGATCAGTACATGTACGGAGCTCAAGAGGGAGGGAATTCCACAACTTGGGAGCGAGAATGGCAAACCTACGGCCTCCAAGACGGGCCTTCTTGAAGTTCGGAATAGAAAGAAATGAAAGGTGGGTAGATCTTAGGTAACGGGTGGGGGAGTACCTACGTATAATGTTGTTGATGAATTCCGGACTGGTACAGTGTAGAGCCTTGAAAATAAGGCAGCCAGTTTTGAAGAAACAGCGGCGTTGTACCGGGAGCCAGTGTAGTTTCCTCAGTAGAGGAGATGCGGGTTGCCATTTAGGTTGGTGGTAAATCAGACGGGCAGCCTGGTTTTGAACCAACTGGAGACGATTAAACAAATACTGAGGCATTCCCAGGTAGACCGAGTTGGAATAGTCTAGGTGGGATAGCACAGTAGAAATCATGGCTTGGACCAGAGCTTCATGAGTGAGAAAGCGATGGATTTTTCTAATTTTTCGCAGTTGGTAGAAGCACTTGGACACCACTGCTCCAACCTGGGCTTTTAAGGATAGACCACTATCCAGAAGCACCCCCAGAGTCTTGGCGGAGCTAGAGGGGATAGGAGGTGGGCCGAGTGCCGGAGGCCAATACTGGGGGCCCCAATGCTTAAGGCTGTCCCCCGTAAAGACCACTTCCGTTTTTCCCGGATTACGCTTCAGATGGTTCATATCCATCCAAGTTTGGATGAACAACATAGTCTTCTGGAACTCCGAAACGGAGTCATTAGACCCATCAACCCTGAGGAGAAGCTGCAGATCATCAGCGTAGTTAAGAACCAGTACCTTTCTTTCTTTCAATGATTTAATCAGAGGGGACATATATATGTTAAACAAGTGTGGGGAGAGGGCAGAGCCCTGAGGCACCCCACAAGTAATATTGTGAGAGTCAGATGAGAATAGGCCAAGACGCACTGCTTGATGGCGGTCCCTCAAAAAAGAGGAAATCCAGTGAGCCGCTGTACCAGAGACTCCGACCCCCCTGACACGGTCGACCAGGATGTCATGGTCGACCGTGTCAAAGGCCGCAGACAGGTCCAAGAGGACCAAAGCTCGCGGACACCCTTTATCAGAGAATTCCCGTAGGCTATCCATAGCTGACAGGATCATGGCTTCGGTAGAGTGTGCGGGACGAAAACCTGCCTGATGGGAGTCCAGATGTTTGTACATCTCCAAAAAGTTGGAGAGGCATTTAGCAACATAACTCTCCAAGACTTTGGCCAAAAAAGGTAACAGAGATATAGGGCGGGAATTGGCGAGGATGGCCGGATCCACTCCCAACTTTTTCAAGAGTGGGACCACTATGGCTTTTTTAAAAGCTAGAGGAACGATACCAGAAGAAATAGAATTGTTCAGTAGGGCAAGCGCCGGACCAGAATGGATCGCAAGGGACTCTTTCAGAATATGGGGCGGGCAGCAGTCCGCGGGTGAACCAGACTTAGTATCCGTTAAGAGAGACTGAAAAGTCTCTTCACTGATCAAAGGAAAACTGTTAAGTGTGTTATTATTACACTGATGGACAGGGGCATTCTGCTGGGGGGGGTGAGCAGGTATACTACTTTTGATTAGAATGATCTTATCAATAAAATAGTCATTCAGGGAATCGCATAGTTCTTGGGAAGGAGTGGCCTTTCTAAGTACGCGTTCAGGGTTAGAAAGTTCGTCTATAACAGAAAATATAATTTTAGAACTATGATTAGACTTTAGAATGCGGTCAGAAAAAAAGGCAGTTTTAGCTGTCAGAATGTTTTTCCTGTAGCCTTTGTGCGCCGTGATGTACTGGGATCTTTTTCCAGGAGAGTATTATCGGCGCCATTGTCTCTCCAATTGGAGTACCGTTAGTTTCTCGGCTTTGAGATCGTCCGAGAACCATCTATTGGTTTCAGACCGACGGAGTATTGTGGCTTTTTTGGAGGGGGCGTGTTTATCACTGGCCTCAATGAGCCAGCTAGATACCTTATTTTCCATAGTGTTAACATCAGAATGATAAAGAGCTGGGATGGAGTCTGCTAGTGAATTAAGAAATTCTTCTTTATTAATAAGGTGCCATTTCCTAACCATGCCATCTCCCCGTGCTTTGATAATCGGAGGGGCAGATCGCTTGATTTGGAATTTCAATAGATGGTGATCGGACCAAATACAAGGTAACACAACAGGGATGGTAATATTCAGGTTTGTAGCCCAGATTTGGTCCAATATTCGGCCCTTGACATGGGTTGGAGATGGAACAAACTGGGATAGATTGAGGTTTTTAAGTAGGTCAGACATCTCTGCAGAATGCGTTCCTTCATTAGGGTCGCCATACCAATAATTAAAGTCTCCCACCAGGAGAACCTTAGCATGTTCAGTCACTAGCGTGGCTAGCTGTTCACTGAGAGCCAATGGGAAGGAAGGCATCGGTTTAGGTGGTCTATACAGTAGGACACAGGCCAAGGAGTCATTGGCAGACTCTAACTTGATCACTATGTTATCCGTATCTGCAAGAGTTAGGCATGTCAGAGAGCAGAAAGTGAGGTCAGTGTGAATGATGGCCGCCACCCCACCACCTGACTTGCCCGGACCTCTGTTGGCCGATATGATGTAATAGTCAGGGGGGAGTGCTGCGAGTATATCCGGGGCAGAATCATCGGTGAGCCATGTCTCAGTTAAAAGCAGGACATCAGGTTTGTCCATGATCAGGAGTGAAAAAATGTCCAACTGATGTCGCACCAAGGAACGGGTGTTAAGATAATAGAATGATCAAGGGGCTGCTCTGTGCGTGGTCTGAATAAGAGGGCGCGAGTTATAAGCCATAATAGGCCGGAGCTCCGGAAAGTTATTGCGTGTAGTAAATAACTTGTTAGCAATTAAGATAGAAGAGACCTTACTAGCAAGTTGCCCATACATGTTCTGCAAAGCCTTCAGTGTCTCAGGTATCCTACATTTTTCCTACATTTTTCCTACATTTTTGTTAGCCCATACATTTTTCGAATCCAAGATGTATTTCGTACAAAAATGTATATGGCGACTGTGACACAACCAATTTTGTGTTGTTGTATTTTGAGACACAGAAATCAGTACAGAGTGGCTTGGTCTGTGGACATGTGTGTTTTCATGGCCAATATCCTCTGTGCTTTGATGCACACAGACGCATCACAATGACATACTATTGTGAGTACATTGTAGTTCAGTTGCCCTGCGATGTTTCAGTGTGTGTTGATGTGAGTCATGCATTCTGTTTGTGATACATACATATGTGTGGTTATGGGAATTCCTGTTCCACCGTAAAATGTATGTTTCCCTTAGTCAATTGAGTGGTAAGTGTATCCACCTGATGATGACATTCCCTCATTGTACATACACGGCATGCTATGGACCAATGTTCTGATTGGGATCACGATGATGCTCAGGCCCTCAGAAAGTAATTGGCTCACAATCTGTTATCATCTCTTTTATTCTGGCGTCCGTGCTTTTACCTATCAAGTTTTGTTTTTAAAGGCACACTGCTGCTGATCAAGCGGGTGGTGTGTAGGTCAGACTGTCCAGATGTGACTTGCCTCCCTGCTAGGCCCCTACATACAACGCAGCCTCCCTGCACCTTCCATGGCCTGAAAGTGATGGCTGTGTGGGGGAGATGACACTATCTCTGTCAAGGCATGTGAGGCAGTGCACCAAGGTGAGTATGCTCCAAAGGCTGTCCCCATCCTCAATTTACAGCACAGATGGTGATCAGAGAAAATCCTGTCACCATATTGCATTGGCCTAGTGGTGACTGCATAAGTGAGTCAGTCTCTTGGTGTGGTTTACAAAGGTTCATAAATCGTGGCCCACAGGTGACCCTGGTGCACCGACCCATCAACCAAGGCCCAATTGCCATCATGGCCAGTCCAAGGGTATGCTGAACACTTTCTGATTGGACTCAACACCCATAGGTCTGTATGGTCTTCGGACGTCCATTGTGTGTATCAGCCCAGGCTGAGACAACTTCTCCACACACACATATAGTCCTTGAGCTGCTGTTGGTGGCTGGTGTGTCTTGTTAGCGCATCAGTCCCCCAGTATTTCACATCTTTTTAAGGCACCATTTAGAAGATGTTGAGGCTTGCTATTTTTTTTGTTAAGGTTCCTAGAGCACTTGCATCTCCACTTTGTCCATTCCTCAAAGTTTCCAGTTACTTTGGCCGCAACAGTGTGGTGTTGCATTTAATAATGGTAAATGACTTTTGTGATTGTTTATTTATTTATTTCCTGCAGCATATACTCCACCTTTAGGTATTGAGGCACTTTGCATTGCACCAGTTGCATTGTTCACGTACACATTACTGATTGTTTTTGGCCCAAAACACATATTTGCACCTGCATACCTGGGGGTATTTGCCACACAGTGCCAAGATTGCCTCGACATTGCTGGTGGTATTTGCCCCACAGACCCCAAATTAGCATCAAGATTACTGCAGGTATTTGCCCCAAAAATACCATTTTGCATCTAGATTACTAGGGGTATTTATCCAACAGACCCCCAATTAGCATCAAGATTACTGGAGTTATTCGCCCCAAAAACACCATTTTGCATCTAGATTACTGGGGGTATTTGCCCCCAAAACACAATTTTTCATCTAGATTACTGGGGTATTTGCCCCACAGACCTAAAATTAGAATCCAGATTACTGGGGGTATTTGCCCCCAAAAACACAATTTTGCATCTAGATTACTGGGGGTATTTGCACACAAAAACCCATGTTTGTAGCCACATTCATAGGGTTATTTCCCACCCAATACCTGGGGGTATTTGCCACACTATCAATAATTTGGGTAATCATTGCTGGGGGTATTTGCATCCAACAGCAGTTTTTACTCTGCATGGCTGTGAGTGTTAGATCTCTACCTACCAATTTTGGCAGGATATTGCCTGGAGTCTTAGCTGCTGCCCCCCTTTGTGTCTGAATTGCTGGAACTATTGCCCTCCACCCCAATTGCCTCTACATTGCTGCAAGTATTACTCCATCCCAAAATTAACTGTAGTTTCACTCCTGCTTTATCTTCTGTGTAGGTGTCAGACTTTACAAAAAGAAGAGTACGGAGTTCCTAGGTGATACAATAATCACTCACAATAAGCGTTAGCTTTTTATATAAAAGAGGTGTACTACAGGTGAAGAAGAAGGGAATTCCTCCTTTCGGAACTAGGGCTCTTACACACCCAGCAAGCTAGGTGTCATGCTTTATCATATGAACCTGCTCCTCGTCGGGCCGGCGCTGGAATGCCCGATGGGTACCCTTAAATGGGCTCTTTATAGAGGATATTTTATTCCTTTCCATAAGGGTGCCGTGAGTGTGAGGAGCCTAGGTAACTGGTGTTAAAAAAGGTAAGGGAGTCCTTTGTGATAAAATGTATTCTGTGAGGGACCCGGCCTGATTAAAACAATTTAATAGGGAGGGTAACTCTTTTGTTATAATGTGACAAAACACGTACTCAACTCCCAGATGGTCAACATGTTTCTTGCCCTATATTGTCAAGGAGTGCTCTTTGGCGATTCTTCAGGATCGTGTGAATTAAAGAAAACCATCTACATGTGGGTGGTGAGGTGGTTGCTACCTACCACTGGTTGTCCCCTTGGGTCATTACCCTTGGAGAAGTGAGGTGACCTATAGTACAAGAGAAAACATAACATTCCATGTCAGCTTAACATTTGGCGGTGGAGGTGTGTTGAGGTCAAATAGCTTGATTAAAAGACTATGCTGATCATGCATTTAAAAAACTTATAAAAAACACACGACGTGACTTTCATAAGTACCCAACTTTTTTTTAGATTTAAGATGAAGCACCTATGACAACACCGTGGGGGTGAGTGATGTGTAGACTCACCTAGTTAGGTATATAGTTTTGCCTCAGATAGCGGTGTCTCTAAAAAGTTGAAAAGAGAGACACACATCCATATATCAGGGGTCAATGTCATGATTACAAGCCTCCTGTCTTGTGCAGAAACAAAATGGAAACTACCAGGATCGTGGTTAGTTTGTCACCCGAACAGGTGCTTTAGCATCACATCCAAACTCCAATCAAAGTGTGTCCCTAGGCACATACCAATGGCTCATGGAGGTGGATTTGCGGGGGAGTTTTCTTTTGTGAAGGCTTAGCCCACCACACAGTGAACGGATTTGGGGGGATCCCATGATAGTGGTAGCCCTAAAAAACATCCCATAGTCATGGTTGTATGCAGGGCAACCCTTCAATAAGGCATTAGTATGAGGTGGCTAGCTCCTACTACGGGTACACTACAAGTCCCAGCCTAGAATCCTCTTACCTCCATCTGTCGGCAGCGACATACGGTGCCTTCAACCAAGTGCAAAGACTCACCTGCTCCTATTTGGAAACCGTCGGCCGACCTACCCTGCTCCGCAGCTCCAAGGAACGTGACTCTGCCCAGCCGAAGGCAGCGTTATATATCATTCGTGGCAGTCACTGGAGCGCGCGCGGGACGGTCGAGTGGGTGTGTCCTGAATTGGGATGTGTCATGAGACAGTGTATCGTGGTCACATGATCACGTAAACAAGGCGGCCATCTTGGAATGAGTGCTGTTATAGCGCTATGACCTGAGGCAATGGATAATCTCTTTTACTCAAATTGGATATAAAACCCAAATTTATTGGTGCGGGTGCAACCCCAGTAGACATGAGGCGAGTGAAAGTGCCTTCTTATTCAAAGTGGAGAAAAATGCCTTGCGGTAAATGTAATTTACCATCAGGTCGTGTGCCAATCATTATTCAGTTTTGTACTATACTCAGCTCTGTAGGTAGGTTTAATCTTAATGTCTTAACCTCATTACGTTTGAGCTCAATGTGTAGGTTCTAAATGGCGGGGTCTGCGGCTCAGTGTGTAGGCTCTAGAGAGCGGGGGTATGTGGGTCAGAGTGGAGGTTCCTATCAGATGGATGTGAACCAGGGTGTTCGTGAGGCGAGGCTCAATTGGTTAAAATATCATCAGAGACATTGACGAGTCTCGTAACATGATTGCGGATATCTGGTACTTCAAAGGTTCGTCACCCAGGATCCTATAGGTGCACACTGGACTTTTGTGTTACCACAGCTTAGGAGAGGACGGCGGGGTGGGATTCACAATCAAACATTTAAGGTACCCCAAGGAATTTATTCATTCAGGCCACAGTTAGCTGCATCCAGGCGGTCTACCCATCTCTGTTCCAACCTGAAAAGGGCTGCATGTGTGACCTGTGGGTGGGCTTCTAGCATAACTCAGCTCAAGCTCTCAGGAGGATGTTGGTTCTCCATGAAATGTGTGTAGAGTTTAGTGTTGGTCTTATGGCAACGAACGTTGCTCTTGTCTTCCGTTATTCTGGTTTTTACAGTTCTAATGGTCATACCCACATAGCACTTTCCACAGGGGCACGTCAGTAAATATATGCAACGTGTGGTGTTGCAATTAGTGTGTTTTGTAATCCTCCATGAAAAATTATCTGTGAGTTTCAATTCTTTAGTTGGTTTTGTCTGGGGGCAGACAGCACATGACCCACAAGGAAAATGCCCTGTAACTGGTGGGAGATCCCATAAGCGTCTCTGGGTAGTAGCGGGCTTGTTACTGGGTCTTGTGTGTATTAACATATCCTTAAGATTGTTCGTTCATTTGAATGCGAATCTGGGTTTTGTAATTTCCGGGTCCCCAGTATTCAAGATACCCCAATGTTTATTCACGGCTTTCTGGATCATCTGTGATCTGGGTGTGTAGGTGGTCACACAGGTAAGGTTATTGTCAGGTTCCTTTTCTTTAACCTCTAGAAGTCTTTCGCGATGATTATTGCGGGCGCGTTTTATACATGTCATAATTTAGTTTTTAGAGTATACTCTTTTCTGTAGGTTATTGGACAATAGTTCAGCTTATTTGTTTTTTTTATTTTTAAGTGTATTTGTTTGTGTTTTAGTTTTATTAATATTGTAATTTTTTTAGTGTTTGTTTTTAATGTTTGATACATGTTATTTGTTTATATTTTTGAAAATAGTTTATTTTTATGTGTAAATGTTATTTTTTTGTTGTTCATATGTATTTTATGAATGTTGTGTTGTCGATATGCATATCAATGTTTTTGCTGTAATATCTGTTATTTTAATTTTATCAATATTTTTGTGTTTTTTTTTGTTGTCGATATTTTTGTCAAGTTTTTTTCTAACAATATTTTTTTATCGATGTTTGTGTTATTTTAGTTTTGTGTATTGGTGTCAATATTTTTGTATACGATATTAGTGACTGGATAATTTTGTAGGCCAACATTATAGGAGTCAAGGCTGTGTTAGTGATCCCTCTGGGTCACCTCCCACTCCACTCCAGGGACACCAGGGCCATGGGAAGACAAGAAGCTGCCCGAGGGCCCGGGTTATCCTGAATACCTGGCCAGTGTACTTCACTGAGAAGATCCACCTTCCCACTAGCATGGTCTGGCTTGCCCCAGTGTCCCTCAGAGCAGATGCTAGGACCCAATTCACCTTAACCTGATGGATTGGAGGGCCTCCACTCTTTTTTTTATTTTTTTTATTTTTTTATTGTCCTCATGTGCCGCTTCCCACCCTATCTCTCTTTGTGACGCCCTAGGGTGTTGATCATCTCATATATGAAGGATCTTGCTAGCTAGAAGGCAGAGGGGAGGAGAGATGCACGATCTTAACCCAAGCCTTCCAAAGCAAATATCAACCAAGAGATTAGAAGCAACTTAATCATAGGACCAAACTTTTCCGTCTTTACAGTAGTCCAAAATTTAAAGATCTTATAGCCCAACCCCTCACCCGTAGTGTTCAAAAAATAAAGTCCAAAATCTATACTTCTTTTTTCTGGGGAGCTACCATATCCAATTTGCCTATAGTTCTCATGAAGCAGCTATTGTAAATAGGGGGAGAGTACAGAAGGAAGAGACTATTCAAAAATTGGCAGAGCTGAAAGAGAAACTAGCCTCTGTAGTCAATAATCGGGTCAAAGAAAAATGGGCGGCTAGCAGACTAGCTCACTTTGAATATGGGGAGGGTACAAGTAAACTACTTGCCTGGAAAGCTAGGAAAGACTGGATTAGGAACACGATTAAAGAAGTGAAAGCAGGAGAAACCGGAGACACAGTTATAGAAACCAAGGATATTGTGGAAGCTTTCTTTAAATATTTTGCAGAGGTTGAGGTTCTGGACTTTTAAGAGTCCAGAGGTGTCAGGGAAACAACACCCGAAGACCCCTGAGTTCCTTCCTGTCTCGGTGCACAAATAAACAGAGACGCGGGTTTCTCGATGGTGGCGTCAGAGACCAAGATTTATTCACTGCAGGGACACAGAAGTCATAGGAACCACACAGAGGCAGAATCTACGGGACAGTTCAAATTGCATTAAGTGGGTTGTTCCTTAAATACACGAAAAATGTCTTTAGGCAACATTACACGAATATTTCTCATGCCCAACCCGGTATCCCAAACAAACAGTAAATAGACATCAAACAATAACTAATCGTAGGTTTTCGGTATTCGATCAGGTCCCCTTGTCAGTTTTCCATTCTTTGCCCGATCCTCCCCATCATAAAAATCGTAACCTCCCCATTGTAAAAGCCCAGAAGGAGAGGAGCAGAGCCAGGTGCAAAGGATTGAAAAGTAGGATAAGAGGTGTTTATGGATCATAAACGGGCATGGCTACCGTCTTCGGCCTTTCAGTCAGGACAATGGACACGAGAACCAGTATAGCAGGACTGGCCTCAGGCAAGGGAGGCAGCTTGATTCTGCCTAGTCATGCAGCGTCAGCCTTTCTCGGGGCTCGAGCTTACGTGTCCTTAACAAGGTGATTCTGCCGAGGTCATCGCCCGTTCATTGACTATGTGAGGGCAAGAAACAAAATGGATGCCGTAACTAAAATGGATGCCATGACTTAACAACAGAATGCCCTATTTCTCAGTGAATTCATGCTAGTTGCGCAGCGAAAACAATGTCATGCATATAATGGATCATTTACGGTTCATTGGTACCAAAATCGTGTCAGTACTACGATACCGAATACACGGGTTCGGATCGCTACAGAACCTCAGACCGTCCTTTTGCCCTTACATAGGCAATAACTTACTCTATGTCAGAGTCCATTTCTATGTTCATCAGGTCACTGATATGTTGCTGAAGCATTACTCTATCCCGTGGCGTATCTCTAAAAACAGGTGGTCTTCTTACGCATGTCGAAACACAAAGGCTACATAAGGCAGGACCACACTGAACAATGAGACAGCACGAAAATAAAAATACCAACGCAACACCAGTGACTATCAGAACCTTCCATCCCCACGCAGATAACAGACTCCAGAACCATCCAATTAATGACCAGTCACCTTCCTCTACATGAATAGAGTCAGAGATTTTGTGTAACTTAGAGATGGCCTTATATACCGTTGGCGCATTATCTGGGATAAAAACACAGCAACTCGACTGGATCATCTTACATACCCCACCTCGATCTGCAAGTAACACATCAAGGACCATACGGTTCTGTAACGTCATGAGGCGATCCGCTTGAAGCTCAGCTGTAATGCAGGGGAAGACTGTGACGGGACAGTCACTCTTCCCTAGTCGAGCTTTCGGATTCCTCCCATTTCCTTGCAAACAGACCTGACCTTGGTGGGGTACGACCCAGATCGGAGTCGAGCTTTTACGTTTGTTCTCACCCAAAGTAATGCCATATTCCATAACATTCCAACCCATGTAAACTCGCAATTCATCCTTGGGAATGAACGGAGTGTTATTGACGTCTCTAACCATGTCAGTGATTCCTTTTACCAAGACTCTATTAGCGGAGTTATTCCTAGTGGAACGCGGAGGTCGTGGAGGATAGGTCTCTAGGGCATAAGCGAACATGGTCTGAAATGCCCAGAATGATCCATTATAACTAAAGGGCAGAACCAGATAAGGGATGCCCTTGTCCATGGTATGTGGTATCAAGCCACACACCCAGCAGTTCGTTGTGTTAACCACTAGTTGATGTTGGTGCAAGAGCTGAATGAAAGTGTTATTTATAAACTCAGAGCGTCGAGCTTGCTCGTGGGCAGGAAAAGGATGGAAAGAATGAAGAGAAACAACAGTCGGAGAAACGGGAACACGGGGAGATACTGTAGATGTAACAGGTGAAAAGATCAACTGAATACCAAAAATAATTCCGCCTACCAAAGTTATTAAAACAATCAGAAGTGTCAGAGCACATTGCATTAGAAAACATTTGCTATACAATATGTCATATAGTTTTGTCTTGTGCACATTTATGACGTTAACCCGTCGCAGTTCAGGAAGCTCCATCTTCTACAACCGTTCGCAACGGATGGTTTGTACCTGTTAAAAAATTGCCTCTGTCTACCCTGGGAGTTCCCAAAGTAAACAGAAGGAACCGACCTTGTGTCTGGTTCCCTGCAAATTAAAACAAGGCACACGTTACGACCCTACGGTAACCCAGATGGCAAGGTGAGAGAACAACAAAAACAAAAAGATAAAAATTTAGAGCAAACTTCCTGACTGAATGGAATGCGATAAGATCAAAACAGTTTTCAAACAGAAAGGTAATTATGCAATGTCATTAGTTCATAGCATGAGAACGTAGATTATATCTGTACTTCCCGGGTCTTGTCTGATCTTGGAATAGCTGGTCTACAGGTGCAGAAATGTTCGACTCCACAGGTGACAAATGTTCACTTTGTACAACCCTCTGTCCAAAGTTCAAAGGAGCGGTTCCTGCTGAGGTGTCAGAGTTCTGCGTTTCAGTTCGTGGGTCCGTTATGTACTCTGCATCACTGAAAGGGATGAGCCTAGGAACAGGTTCTGTCTCGGATACACCAAATCCCTGTCTAACCCAGTTGTCATAGGGGAGTGGGAGAGGGACACACTTCGTATGGCTAGCGTGCACCCAATTCTTCCTTCCAGCTAGGCGTACAGCAGTTCTCGTTGTTAGGAGTACTTGGAACGGGCCCACGAATCTTGGCTGGAGGTTCCGGGTTCGCTCAAAATTCCGTACCACCACTTGGTCACCTGGTTTCAATGTGTGGCCTGGACTCTCTGGCAGTTTAGGCAAGGATTCGAATACCTGTTGATGAATAAGGCTTAGTTTAGCAGTCAAGTCATAAAGATAATCAATCAACATTGGATATTCGATCTGTTTGAATTCCTTTGGCCTAGGGACTCCCCAGACATTAGCAGGACGACCGAACACAATCTCATATGGGCTAAGCCCTACTCGAGAGTGTACAGTCGCTCTGGTGGACAGTAGAGCTAAAGGCAGTGCATCTGGCCAAGATAGACCAGTGGAAGCTTGAATTTTAGCAAGTTTCAGCTTCAGGGTACCATTGTACCCTTCAACCAAACCTGCTGACTGTGGGTGATTCGCACTGTGGAATTTCTGGGTGATACCCAGACCCGCACACACACTCTTCATAACTTTCCCTACAAACTCACTTCCATTGTCCGACCAAACAATCCGTGGCATACCATACCTAGGGAAGTATTCTTTGAGGAGGATTTTGGCAGTGGACATAGCAGTGTTATCCTTTAATGGATATGCCTCAATCCATCTTGAAAAGGCACAGACTATCACTAGGACATATTTAAGATTGTTACACCTGTCCATGTGGATAAAATCCAACTGAATCACTTCAAAGGGACAAGAAGGGGGAGCAAAATGACCAGTTGGGGTTGGGGTTCCCTTGCCAGGATTATGCATCAGGCATATCATGCAGTTTTTCACCACTCTTTCCGCACACTTAGTAATTCCATCATTCTTCCATACTGGAGCTAACATTTTACAGATCCCTTTCGAACTGATGTGCGCCGTTCCATGCGCCATCATGACTACTGTGAGCACATACGCATCAGGTAACATCCAACGCTGCTGTTCAGACAAATCAACCCAACATCCACTTGAATCCATTTTACTCGTTTTCTCCTTCCATTCATTCTTCTCATTTTCAGTTGCTTCATTCTGGATTGCCTTTACACTTTCAATCGTATTCTCACACATCCCTGATTCAGCAATCCATCTTGCAGACGTTGCAACGTACATTCGGCTCGTCATGTTCTTGGCCGTTTCTTTGGCGACCTCATCAGCGAACGCATTCCCACGGCCAACATCATCCGTAATCTTTCGATGTGCACTGCACTTCACAATCGCAACTTCATTCGGTAGGGTCAGAGATTCCAATAGATCGCTGACTAACTGTCCATGTTGGATCTTAGTCCCATGGGACGTGAGAAAACCTCTTTCTTTCCACAGACGTCCAAAACTATGTGCTACGCCGAAGGCGTATTGGCTATCAGTAAACACATTCACTCTCTTTCCCTCAGCTAAAACACACGCTCTTGTTAATGCAATTAATTCTGCAGCTTGGGCAGAATTCTGACTTACTCTTGCGGTCTCAACAATCGTACTCAAAGTCGTAACTGCATACGCGGCCGTCACATCACCATTCTGTAGTTTGAAACATGACCCATCGACGTACAAAGTGCCATCTGGATCTAGTAACGGAGTGTCTTTTAAATCGATCCTACCTTTTGTCTCTTCCTCAGTTCTGAAACAACAATCATGGGGCTCTGAATCACTCGACTCCTGAGTAGTCGGCAACAGCGTTGCTGGATTCAATATGTTGCATCGCTTGATCTGAATGTGACTTGCCAAAAGTGTCAGCTCATAGCCTGATAGTCTAGCACTGGTGAGGTGCTGAGTTTTTGTTCGATTCATGAGTGTATCCACAGCATGTGGAACCATGACTACTAACATGTTGTTCATGACTAGTCCAGCAGACTGTCGAATAGACACTGCAGCTGCTGCTGTAGCTCTCAAACAACTTGGCAATGCTCTGGCTACCGGGTCTAATGTGGATGAGAAATATGCACAAGGCCGCTGTTTGTCACCAAATTGTTGCGTTAATACACCCAACGCACAACCTTCTCTTTCATGGACATATAAAGTAAACGGCTTACTGTAGTCAGGAGTACCCAACACAGGAGCTGAACACAGCGCATCACGTAAGTCGGAGAAGCTCTGTTGACATTCATCAGACCATGGCAAAGGGCTCGGAAAACCTTTTCCAGTCAGGGCCACCAATGGTTTCGCCATGAGAGAAAAATTTGGGATCCATTGCCTGCAGTATGACGTAATACCCAAAAACGCACGTACTTCTCTCTGTGTGCTTGGTACAGTCATCTGCGAAATTGCTTTGATTCTCTCTGGGGTCAACCTTCTTCCCTCCTTTGACAAGAGATGACCTAAGTAGGTCACTTCTTGGCAACAATATTGCAATTTAGAAGGTGAAACCTTGTGATGTAAGTCTGACAAATGACGTAATAAAGAAATTGTAGCTATTTTGCAAGTTTCCTTGTCATCAGCAGCCAGTAAAAGATCATCTACATATTGGATCAGAGCAACACCAGGAGGAAGTACAAGAGCATCTAATTGACTCTTCAATGCTTGGCTGTAAATTGAGGGGCTCTCACAATAACCTTGTGGAGCGCGTTTGAATCTGAAACTGCGACCTCCTAAGGAGAAACCAAAGATGTCTCTACTTTCCTCGGCTATCGGAATGCTGAAGAAGGCATTCTTCAAGTCGATCACTGTAAACCATGAGGCTGAGGCAGGAATCAACGTCAATAATGCAGTGATATCTGGTACCACAGGAAACTGCGGAATCACTATTTTGTTAACTTCTCTGAGGTCAATCACAAATCTGTAGATTGGAGGTTTGGAAGGGTCAGTGCGTTTCAAAATCGGCAGAACAGGACTATTGCAGACATTTCCTCTAGTTTCCTCTAACACATCATTCTGTATTAAGTGTTTCACAATCAGCAAGAGTGCACGTTCACCTTCATTCGAAATCCGATACTGTGGGATTCGTGGGAATCTAACATTCGCTTTCAGACTTACCACATAAGGGGGGATTTCCAAGAGGCCTACATCGTTAGGACCAGTCGCCCAAAGAGTATCAGGGAGAGAACGCAGCTCCGGTGGGAGCTTATCCATCGACATATACATTGGAGAGATGACTCTTTTGCCTAATGTGAGCTGTACTCCTGAAGGAGAACAGTACAGTGTCGCATGCAGGCGTTTCAACAGATCTAAACCAAGCAGATTCTCATTACAACCGGTTGTAAGGATAAGGGGTGCTTCTAGTTCGCATGGCCCAACAGAAATTGATAACGGTCTAGAAACAGGATTGTGAACAGGGGCGCCTGAGAAACCTACTGAAGTGTTCGTTAAGCCAGACAAAGGTGCGCCAGGGAGTTTCGCATGCATAATTGAACTTTTTGCCGCACCAGTATCCAACAGAAACGGTTCGACCACGCCTGATGTAACTACTGCGACATAAGGTCCACTCTGATCAACTGGAACTGATACTACTCCCTCTCTTTGCCTGTGGCTGTCCTAGTACTTGCTTCTCTGAATCTCTTCATTATGATCATAGTAATCTTCAACATGATACTGTGGAGATCTACCTAGTTGTGCAGGTTGTACATTTCGCTGATCGAAATAATTTGATGGGCGATCGGCCTGTGGAGTCATTGTACCACGTCCTCTACCTCTAGGAGCTTGCATAAACCCAACATTACCTCTCTGAGCTGGGACACCACTAGTCTGTGCGTGCAGTACCGGACACTCATTCTTATAATGACCCTCCTTTTTACAATAGGCACACTGATTCCATGCTAACTGTTGTCGGGAAAAACCATAATTAAATCTTTGGGACGTCCCTTGCTGGAATTGTGGCTGTTGCTGAAACTGGGGTCGCTACTGTGAATCTGACTGATTCGAGCGAGGCGGATACGCCTGTTGCAATAGTACTTTAGTCTTCAAATCTTTTGTCTTCTTTTCTGACTTTTCCTTCTCTTCTTTCTCTCTATTCTCGTAATACTGAGCAGTTGCAAGTATCTGTGCTGTCGTCGACACTGCCCATGCACTTTCAGAATCCTTTAACTTGTTACTAAGCTCAGGTAGTAAATTAAACACGAACTTGTCGACAAACAACCTCTGGCCTCCCTCAGTACTCATATCTTGCCCACTGTGGTCTACGAAGGTCTCTTCAAATCTAGTGAAAAAGTCAGAGACGCTTTCGTCCTTCTTTTGCTTGCATGCTGATAGTTTATCCCAATTAACTCGTAACGCTGGCATCAGCGTTTTCATCAGATTAATTATTCTGCCAGGTAAGGCAGCAATCAGAGGTTCAGGTTTAGCACCGCCAATTTGTTGCGCATCTGCTGCTACAATAGCTGGCCAATCACCTCCTAGGGCGACTGGGTGGTTCTCTTGCCGAATCTTGGCCCATATAGGCTGTGGCACTACATTGCCAAATAGCATTTCAATGTCTGCCAAATTCATGACACACGCTTGAACTGTCTGTGATAACTCTTTATAATAACCAGCAGGGTTTTTACGCGGGTCCGGCAGCGCTTGTTTTACTGCTAATACTTCGGCCCGCTTCCAAGGGATGTGTATCCACACTCTCTGGAAATGTGCCGGAGCAGCTGCAATATTATTAGCCCCATCAGCTTGAACCGCATCACGCCATATCGGTGGAACTTCCCTCATCGGATATTGACCTCGTCTTTTCCTAGTAATCGGTGAACCATCAGGGTCCCTTGGCGCTCGAAGAGGGAAATCATCCCTATAAGCTAAAATCAGTTCTATCGCTTCCCTTACTTCTGAACCTATCACCATTCCTGCGGCAAATTTCTGCTGAACATTTATCAGATCAGAGGGGACGGAATCTAAGTCATCATCTTCCCATTCCTCACGCACAAGAGAACACATCACGTCAAAAACATAACGTTGAGTTGGTTCATTCCATTGCATAAAGGTATCTAACACTCTTCGTGCATCATACTTCGCAGCTTTCGACATCCACCTAAGAGCTGTCGAATCTAACATTTCTCGTTCCTGGGGACCAGGAAGCTGGCTACTTCTCTGTATAGAGTCAGAAACGGGGGCCCCAATTAAAGACCTGTAGAGAGGAGTTAAGATATTAGTTACAGAGTCGGTTATTTTCCAACGAACGGAAAGCGGAGTCAGAATGTCCACAGGGTTCGGGGACAGGGCAGCTGGAGCAGATGAAATAGTAAGGGTGGGAGTAGAAGGTAAAGCAGTTTGCGAAACGACAGGCAAAGGCGGAACAGGCGACCCAGGAAGAGGGGGTGCCGAAGGAACATTAACCACGGGAAGGACAGGAGCTGGAATCAAAGGAAGTGGAGCAACTATTCCAGGCTGACCAGCAGCTGGCTGTACAACAGGTAGTAACTGTGGTGCAGTAATACCCTGTGCATACGGTGGAGGTGAATTCAACAGGTAAGACAACAGAGGATCCTTTTCATGGTCCTCTATCGGCTTAGTAGGACAAGATGGCAATACAGGTTAACATTTATCAATTGCCAAATTATATTTTCTATTCGCCATCTCCATTGCTTTCTCAGTCTCGTTGACATGTAGCTGCCTAGCAGACTCCATTAAAGTCAGCCCTTTTTCTTTCTGTTCTTTCTTCGTCTTCCTAATTTCTCTCTGTTTGGCTTCTTTACGCCATACGCGAAAAGAATCAAACATTGCCGGCCGGGCTTTTCTTTTAAACAACTTCATTTCTAGATTGTCTAGAATTTCGCTTTCGAAGCTACCATGCGGTGGCCAACTAAGGACACCATCTTTTCTGGTATAACGGACCCATACTTCATTATATGCAATAGGTCCTACACCGTGTTTACAATAGAGCTCATATGTAGGAGTTCCAATCGGAGGAACCGAACACGAATCCTCCAACCGGGAATCCCCGTTGCAACGTAACCAGGACAGGAAACAATTACTACTGTTAGTCATGACAAACAAAGACAAATTCCAACCAAAATGCGCAGGGAACTTAGGCCTTCCAAAATGAACCAATACCAAAACAAAGATTATCTAAACAAGAGCAACCAATGATAATCTACGAATTAAACCAGAGCAACAAAGAACAACCAAACTGAGCGTAACCCACTTAATACTTAACTGAAATGTGGAAGACGTCACCAAGGAGAACCCGTCTACGTCTCGCCGTACTAACGTCTGCACCTCGGGTCCAAGACAGGGCGACAGTCAAGGCAGCGGTCCTCTGTAGCCGTCTGGGAACGGGAACCCTCGTGGAAGAGATCGTCGGGCCACTTTTACGACATGCAGGGATCGATGAAGCGGGGTACCTCCCTCCGGAATCTTCACACGAAACTCCTCAAACTTTTCAGGCTTTGGACCGGTACCGGATGACGTCGCCCCGCGTTGGGCGCCAATTTGAGGTTCTGGACTTTTAAGAGTCCAGAGGTGTCAGGGAAACAACACCCGAAGACCCCTGAGTTCCTTCCTGTCTCAGTGCACAAATAAACAGAGACGCGGGTTTCTCGATGGTGGCGTCAGAGACCAAGATTTATTCACTGCAGGGACACAGAAGTCATAGGAACCACACAGAGGCAGAATCTACGAGACTGTTCAAATTGCATTAAGTGGGTTGTTCCTTAAATACACGAAAAATGTCTTTAGGCAACATTACACGAATATTTCTCATGCCCAACCCGGTATCCCAAACAAACAGTAAATAGACATCAAACAATAACTAATCGTAGGTTTTCGGTATTCGATCAGGTCCCCTTGTCAGTTTTCCATTCTTTGCCCGATCCTCCCCATCATAAAAATCGTAACCTCCCCATTGTAAAAGCCCAGAAGGAGAGGAGCAGAGCCAGGTGCAAAGGATTGAAAAGTAGGATAAGAGGTGTTTATGGATCATAAACGGGCATGGCTACCGTCTTCGGCCTTTCAGTCAGGACAATGGACACGAGAACCAGTATAGCAGGACTGGCCTCAGGCAAGGGAGGCAGCTTGATTCTGCCTAGTCATGCAGCGTCAGCCTTTCTCGGGGCTCGAGCTTACGTGTCCTTAACAAGGTGATTCTGCCGAGGTCATCGCCCGTTCATTGACTATGTGAGGGCAAGAAACAAAATGGATGCCGTAACTAAAATGGATGCCATGACTTAACAACAGAATGCCCTATTTCTCAGTGAATTCATGCTAGTTGCGCAGCGAAAACACTGTCATGCATATAATGGATCATTTACGGTTCATTGGTACCAAAATCGTGTCAGTACTACGATACCGAATACACGGGTTCGGATCGCTACAGAACCTCAAGGTATATAGGGAAGATTTGGTCCCGGATATGAAGCTGATAGAGGACTGGTTAAAAGTTTTAAAACCCTTGACTGAGGATTTACAAAATATGTTGGATAAAGAGATCTCACAGGGGGAATTAGATGAGGCCATCAGACAAGCTAAGACAGGCAAAGCAACTGGCCCAGATGGCCTCCCGGTAGAGGTGTATAAAACTCTATCCGGGAGTCTGTCGTCGTTATTATTTAAGGCATTTAACGGGGTCTTTTTCGGCAATGCAGAGCTTCCTGCTTCCTGGAATCAGGCCAATATAATTGTTATACCTAAACCTGGGAAATCGCCAAGATATATGGAATCATACAGACCTATCTCGCTTTTGAATAGTGATTATAAACTTTACGCAAAGATTTTGGCAGATAGGCTGGCTAAGGTGATCCCCGGTATAGTTCACGAAGATCAAAAGGGGTTCATTAAGGGCAGGTATCTCAAAGAACTAACATTTTCCCTGATAGCGAGTATTGATGTTGCCACCGATCAGAAGCTCCCCTTGGCGATTGTTGCTCTTGATGCCGCTAAGGCTTTTGACCGTGTTAATTGGACTTTTCTGAAGGCTTTAGTTATGCACCTGCGATTGGGGAAAAATGTTGGCCAATCTTTAGTATCTCTCTATCAGTCTCCCACTTCAAGAGTACTAGTTAATGAAGTTTTAACCAAGCCTATAAAGGTAATGAGGGGCACGAGGCAGGGTTGCCCTCTATCCCCTCTTTTGTTCGACCTTTATATCGAACTGTTGGCTTGTAAAATCAGGGAGACAGATAGTATTCCTCCTTTCAGATTCCAGGGTTGGACTAGGAAGATTGGCCTTTATGCTGATGATATAGTTATTTTAACATCAGATTTGAATCAAACACTGGCTACGATAGAAACAATCACGAATAATTTTGGTGCAGTCTCAGGGTATCGTTTGAACACTGACAAAACGGAAATCATGTCTTGGAATCTGGCAACAGAGACTATAACTCCCAAAAGACAGATTAGATATTTGGGGGTCCAAATAACTCAGGATATTACGCAAATTGCCACAACTAACCTGGCTAAAATTAGGAAGGATATCTCTAGCCTAATGAAGGGTTGGAATCATCTTCCACTAACCATCTTTGGTCGAGTTAATTTGATCAAGATGATGGTGCTGCCGAAGTTAACTTTTTTATTTGACTCTATTCCTTTTATGTTTGAGAAAAATGGGTTGGCAAAATTGCAAAGCGAGATTGGGTCATTCATTTGGTCTTCTAAGGGGTCTAGATTATCGTGGAAAAAGATTAGGAGGAAGTATATTAAGGGGGGATTGGCAGCCCCGGATTTTCAGATTTATTCTTGGGCTTTTTTGCTCAAAAATTTTAGATTGCTTTTGGGCAGTCCAGGGAATTCAGTTAATGGGGAACTACTTTCTGCTCTGTTGAATATTGAGGGGGTTAAACAGGCCGGCTTCATGTCCAAATTTTTGAACCCAAAATACTTCAAAAAAGTAAGCTGGAAGATTTTGAGAGACTTGGCTATGGTTTGGTACCGGGTCAGAAGAACCACGAAAATTCCTTATTTTAGTGCTGCTGCACCAATCTGGGAAACTCCGGGCGCCCCAAGCTGGACGGCTGATGCATTGGCAAAGGCTTTAAAATCAGAAGGACCCCAGAAATGGGGGGATTTATTTGTCGATGGCAGTTTACTGCCATGGTCTGACTGCGAGCTATGTTGGGGTGCTAAGTTTTCCAAATTTAAATATCTTCAGATTCAAAGCTGGGCCATTGGGAAAAATCATCTTATTGGACGTCATAATGACTTTGAGGAAAAGCTGGCATCGGATGTCTGTATTAAAAAAGAGGTGGCGATGTGGTATTGGGCTATCGTTGAGTTGGAAGATGGCCCTTTTCTATTGCCGGAGTCCCTCTGGAGAGAGTGCTTGCCGAGGATTGCGACAGAAGAACAATGGCAATTAACTATGTTGATACTATATAAGTTGGTAAAACCTGCGAATTTAAGAAGGAATCACTTGTTCACTCTCCACAGGGCATACTGGACTCCAAAGCGGTTGGCCAAATTTAAAGATGGTGGTAATGTAAGATGCCCTAAATGCAACAGCCTAAATGAGGATGATATTCATATGTTTGTTACATGTCCGGCGATCAAGAGTTTTTGGGATGCTGTAAGTAACTGTTTGTCAGTGATTCGAAAGCAAAGAATAGAGGTAAGCCCTGAAACCATCATTACAGGTAGATTGGATTTACAAGGTAAGGGCATGGATGATAAAACAAAGTTGGTGTTTTATGCTATTTTGTTGGCCCGTAGGGAAATCTGTAGACTTTGGGTTTCTCCTGATCCCCCGACTGATTTGACCTGGGCCTCCACTCTTGGGGATCATTGGTCTACCCGCTGAGTTTATTGCCTAATTAAGATAAATTAGGGCATGTTCTACTACCTGCCCCTGAGGGCTACCTTCCCAATAGGTGCCATGGTTCTCTCCTGTGGAGCTCCCACCAGGGGGTAGGTTCTTGGTACAGACCAGGTTCCCTTGCATGTGCCCCAACTGAGGGCAATCTAGGGTACCAGGGTTGGGAATAAGTCACCTTGGGCCTTCACCCACCAGAACCTCTGCCTTACTTGTCGAAGGGACATAATGAACTCTTTCTACCCATACTATTCTGGGACCTGTCTGAAACACTGTGTTCCCCCTCCCCCACTCAGTAGGGGAAAACTTGAGCCACCCATGTACCCATGTACCTTTTCAGATACTCTGGTACTCAGCCATAGGCTTGACTCCTTTGCAAGCTCCCTGGAGTCAGAGAGCTTGCAATTTGTAGGCAAAGCTCTGGTAAACAATGACTGACCATGTCCCCTCTTGCAACTAAATTATACAGCCCTTCAAAAGTGTTTGCTTTAGTAGCCTTAACCCAACCATCCAGTGCTTTGGAAAAGTTGGCCACAAAATCCATCTAGGACTTGCTTGGGAGTTTGTGGCTGTCCCTGTGCCTTTGGTGGTATCTCTCAGGGGTCAACCCAAATGTAGCAACCAGTATGGCTTTCATGGGGCATACTTTGTCTGATTACCTACCTCAAGTGTCAGGAGTGTGTCCCTACCCATTATGGGCATGCATCTCCATTAACCTCCCCCTCCCAGTACTCTTCTGAGACCTTGTATATCTTTAGGGCTACCTCATATGATGAAAAACATCTAGTTATATTATCTACCACCAAGTAATTGGGCACCAGGTCTGGTTGTATCTGGATCCCTACGTTTCCAGTGGACACTGCGGTAATGCTGCCACCATTTCTGCTGGAGTCTGAGGCTTGTTTTAGCTTAAGGTACAACTTATTGAGAATCAGTTCATGAGTCCACAACAGTTTCTTCTCCTCTCCAGCTAGTTGTTTCTCCTGCAGGGTTCTCTCCATTTCCACCCTTGCTGCTTGTGAAGCCAATTACAGCTGGGCCAGCTGCAGAAGGCATTCCCCCCTCTGCTTCCCCTCTGCACGCCTGTCCCACATTTCCTAAGGGCCTAGGGCTGGGAAACACACAATGATTCCTCTGCTAGGTCCAGTAGGGGACATCACTCCAGTGGGTCTCCCACTCTTCTCTGGTTCTGGGGCCAAAGGAAAAAGAAGCTCCTCTCTCTCCAGTCCTAGTGCTTTTGTTTGTAAAGCAGCCCTCCTCAGCCTTTATTTCCTTCAACTCCTCCTCCTCATGCATTGCATCCTCTTTGTCATCATCCTTCTTTGCTGCAGCTTGCATTCTGCAGACCTTCTCCTAGGCATTAAAGGCTATTCCTCAGCTCACCCATTCTGTAGCTCTCAAAGGGATCGATATCCAACTTCTTCTTGGCAGGCAAGAGTCATAGGCGCACAAAATTTGAGGCAGAAATCAAAAAGGAAAAATAGGGCCAATCAAGGACAATTTTAAAAGATCTCAACTATGATGCCAAATTATTGATCTGGGAGTTTTGCGCAACACAAATCACTGTATGGTACAGCACAAACACAAGTCCTGATCCACACTTCTGAACACCAATGTGAGAAATTGGGTTGTTGGTTGATTGGGGTGTGAGCCCTGGTCAAGCAACAGCCACAATCCCTTCTAGGGTGAACCACAAAAAGTCATTAAATTACCCTGTGCTTAAACCTGGGTAGCTTGACACAGAATGCAGTCAGTATTAACTTAGAGGAAATGTGTGAGGTATTTATGCTGTACACAAAGAGTAATAATGTGAAAACACAACAAAATAAAAATCCCAAATCAATTTAGAAACATAGAGGGCGATTATAATGTCGGGCCGCCCGACACTGTCTCGATGTGGATTTATGATGGAGAAAGCCTTTTGTTTCTGTGGCTCTAAACTGGTGGCCAGCAAACCAGCCCTTGTGAGTCATTCTGAAGGTGCTGGGACAATTGAAGATCCTGTCCTTGTCCCCAGGCAGACAGTAGCAGAGCAGCAAGACAAACAAGGCAGCAATCCAGGCAGGTCCGCAGTCTTGTAGAGCAGCAGCCCAGAAGAGTGGTAGCCCTTCCGGCAGCACAACAGTCCTCCTTTCTGGAGAAGTATCCACAAGTCCAGAAGTGTACTGAAGAATTTGTGTCTTAGTCCTTTCTTTTATACCCTGGTGCCCTGGTTCTGGAAGGTAGGGGAAGCTTCAAGATAGTGTATTTGAAGTGCATGGAATTCCCTGCCTCCCCTGCCCTGGCTCCTTGTTGGCCACAGTAACAAAGTGAAGTCATTAGGCCCTTTGCGTGAAGGCAGGGCAAAGCCTATTTAAGTGTAAGTGGGGCTGTTCCCAGCTTCCCTCTCCCATCCTGCCAGGTTAGGGATAGACGAGGTTAAAACACACCCCACGCGAACACCCATTTTGACAGCAAATGGCAAATGTCTCCATTGTAGTTCCTGAAGAGGTAAAGCACACCTTTCCAGA
Source organism: Triturus cristatus (assembly GCF_964204655.1). NCBI lineage: Eukaryota > Metazoa > Chordata > Amphibia > Caudata > Salamandridae > Triturus > Triturus cristatus. Next base: position 505,050,689 of record NC_140585.1, read on the forward strand.
ATTTGTAGAGTACAGCTCCATCACAGCACCTCTCAGTGATGGCTCATCTTCAACCTTAAGGAGAATGTATCAAAATTTAGATTGGTTGACAGTATTGACTGTCGCAAGGTGGTTCAGGAAGCTCATGATGAACTTCTCTTTTTTGAATACATGACCATGTTGTTATGGCCAGTGAATATGATTTGAAGGACTGATCAACAGGTTTGAGTTCACCTCTCAAAACTGACTGTATTTCTGAGATAACACATATATACTCCAGCAGATGCTGCAGTCTTCCATATATCTTAGAACTTGCATCCAGTAATGAAATTGTATAATAAGATGGTAGCCCCAGCTTTTCTTGAAAATTGAGATCGTAATAGACTGATGCAACAATGAAGTACTTACGACAATTTTCAAATCAACATTTAAAATTGTCCTATAACAATGGAGAGCTGAACATGTCATCTACCTTTGTAAGGTCTCGTAGTACACAGCTTTTGTCAAGAACATGGCTGCTTGCTTCTGCTTTTACTCACCTACCCATTTAATTCAAAACATTTTTTACACTACCATTCAAACATGGGCATCAGCCATGCTGGAACAGTAAAGGTAAATATGCAAAATGGTTGCTGGTGAGTCGTGGTACATGCAGGTGCCTGTGTCACGATGCATGTGCACCCATGGCACATAAAGGTGTCCTCAGTGAGGGACTCAGAAAGTGTACAGAGCTCTGTGGTATTTGGACAAAATATTGGGGGAAAATATTGTGATGCAAAAATATTGAGTATTAAGAATATCAAGAATATTAAAAAATTCAGGATTACAGAAATATCATCGACAGGAATAGCGAAGGCTAAAATACAGTTTTTAGTATTGTTTTTGATATTTGTTTTTTAAATATTGTTGCATGTAATATTGCTTGTAAGTGTTAATTTGTATGTAAATTATTGTAATGAGTTCAATTGTATATGTTTGTTTGTTTTTTTATTTGTGCTTTCAGTAAGATAATTTATTAGTTACAAAAATGTTGAAGTTTTTATTTTTAGTTGCTTTAGTTTATACGAATAATGGTTTAATATTTTTTTAGTGGCAGGATATTGGGTTTTTAGGTGAAAAGGGTGCGGAGATTCTTAATGTGTGTACATTTTAAATGGAATTTATATTGATAATTTTAATGATAAGCAAATGTATACTTTATAATTTTAACGGTTATGTTATAATTAAAATATACATTAATGGTAGTAGGTGTAAAATAGCTTTTCTAACTTTCAAAAAACAATTAATTTATGAAAATATTTTAATAACAAAAAATAATTTGAAAATATTTTTTTATAGAAATTTCTCATGATGTAAAGATTTTCTGGGATTTTATAATGATGATGCAATTCTAAAAATAATAGTTTGTTATTTTAATAGTCTTAATAACATTCAATTCAATATTAAATAAAATATATACGAATGATAGATTAAAAGAAAGACGTTTTTGTTTACAACAAAGGGGCCGATTCCAATGTCGGACGGACCGGAGTCCGTCTGACATCTGTTCAAGAATCGTAACCCACCGACCTACTGTCGTCGGTTATGGACCTGCAAGTATGATGGTCGCACTCGCATACTTCACAATGGGAGCATGCATTCCAAACGGAAGGCATGCTCGTATTGTGAAATGCAGGTGTGCAGTTCATCCCTGCACCCTGTGGCAGGCACCCAAACCTGCTGTAGTTCATGCTCCCATAGGGAAATGTGAGATGTTGTTAATCCCTGCACCTCGTGACAGGCACCTATAGGCGCCTGCCACGGGGTGCAGGGTTTAACAGGGGGGGACCTGCTCTTTCTCACCTTTGAACAAGGCCACATTTGGACGGCCAAAACATGTAAGGATTGATTGCTGCCACTTTATTTGAATAAATAACAGTGCTTCATCGAGTTGACTTGGCTCCTTTCTGCTGTGTTGAATTACGGGATGCTCTATGCACATTACTGCAAAGCTGCCCTGCAGGGATGGGGCTCCCATCAGTTGGAGAAACTGTGAATGTATTTGATTTGGGGAGCATGTCCCGCCCGCCCACGTGCAGACACAAAGGAATATCAAGGTATTTCAGATGTCGGCATGAAAGGGAGACAGGAGGAGGAATGTCTACTCTCCTCTTGCCAATTCTGTTCCACTGGTGTTATAATAGACAAGGATGTGACATTGGCAGCATGATGAATGAAACTACACAAAAGGAAATGTAAATGTAAACATGTATGACTTTCTGTTTTTATAAAAGTGTCCTGTGTGCCTTGAAAGATTTGTAGCTTGAGACTGTGATGCAAAGAAGCTATAAAGCATGATATACAGTCATTTTAGCACTCTACAGTATATGGACACACCAGGTGCATTATAAAACTGGTAGTATTGCACTGCAGTCATGTGTTTAGTGTGATTTAAGATGTGTGATTTACCACAGTTTTATCTAGCTCACCTGTGAACAAGTCCACATTTGGACAGTCAAAGTGCATAAGGATTGATTGCTGCCACTTTATTTGAATAAATACCAGTGCTTCATCAAATTGTTCTTCGCTCCTTTCTTATGTGTTGAATTACGGGATGCTCCATTCCTGTTACTCTTTATATATATATATATTGAAAATAAACATTTATATAAATTTAAATGAATTAAAAAAAAATTGTTTTGCAAAAGTACATTATGTTTAACTACTATTGCATGTCAAACATTTTTCACTTTTATTTTCCATTTATTAACTGTTTTTTAATATTCATTTTATTGTTGTATACACATTTTTAATAGTTTCTTACATTTTTTCATACCTTTATTCAAGATTTTTACATTATTTCCCATTAATTTCTATGGGTAGATAGCTTATTTTAGTTTCAGCTAGCGGTCTTTTTTGTTTTACTGCTAGCTTCTTTTTTGTAATCTAGTTCTGCTATTTTTATTGTATTTTCCTGAAGCCAGGTCGCAGTAAGGTGCTGCTGTTCATTACATAGGTGAGGCCTTTTTTAAGGATTTTTTTAGAGTTTTGTGTTAGGAATCCTACAGCTCGTGTCACGACATGCTACAGCGCCATGTAACCCTTGAAAACCATATATTCTATGGCACTACAGATAGGTGGCTCCCCTCCCCAATAATGTTCGTGCTGCGTTTGGATGGTGCATTATACTGAGAATACATGTTTTCCCTGGTTACAGTGGTAGGCAGTGTGCATATTTCATCACCAGTACTTATTTCTTTGTATGCTGTCAGTGTACTGATTTTCCTTGGTGGTAGTGGTAGGCGGTGCACTTGTGTTATGCATTGTTACTTGTTGTCTATGAATATTGTCACGCGCTTCCAAACAGCAAGAGAGATGCACATGACACACTTGTACAAATTGTCAAGGAACTCACCAGCATGTGTAACTAATTGCGTACATTCTTGCACACATGTGGCGCATGCAAGGACCGTGCCCCACTTTGACAAGCAGCACCTACAACCCATTGCCTTCAGTCCATGTGCATAACAGGCTCTTTGTTCAATGAGCCGTTAGTGCCTCACTTGTCATCTGGCACCTGCTCCCCAAAAGGAATAAAACCATCCCTCACTGGCACCCAGGTGCTTAGCCTCATTTACCTTCAGCACTTGACTGCTCCTCCAGCGTTCCTCGTTGGTTCCTGGCTCAGCACTCCCGGATTCCCTTCGCACTCCTGGATCATGATGTCCATGCAAAACAATGGAATGAGAGAAAGGACTCAGCCGCTTGGTACCAGGCTTTTGAGAAAGGCAGACACACTTGTAAAGTGCTCAACAACAGAAGGTAATAGCATGTTTTTCTTTTATGTTGGAACTGCAAGATACATTGTCAAGGTGCTCAAGCTAATCCCTGACCAGCACATTGGGCGTCATTGCACCACATGGAGACAGAGCAAGTTTGTAATCCTATCTGATGTTTTCATCTGCTAGACTCAGACCAAGGACCTGATTACGACTTTGGTCGTCCTACAGCGGATGGAATGCGCCGTCCACTGTAGGACTGCCAAAGCCATGGTGTGTCCACCCACCAGATTAGGAGTTAAATCCTGGTCTGGTGGGCGGTCTGATGGTGGCGGTCTGCTAAATTCATAGAAGAGGCTATCACGCAGACCCCCGCAGTCAGAGCACCCACTGTTCTTTCCTGCACTGTGTGGCATATATGCAACACCTGCACGAAGGGGAAGTGGAAATCCAGTGAGGCACTCCATACCCCCCCCCCCACGAGCACCCCTAGGCCCAAATCCACCAGGGGGCCCCTTTTGTTGCCATTTCTCCACCCTTTTCATGGTGGGATCACCACAGTGAAAAGGGCGGAGGAAATGGCAAGTCAGAATATGTTCTGCAGTCTCATGGCGGTCCGACTACTGCAGTCATAATACTACGGGTGGTCCCACAGTGTGGCGATCGTCAGACTGTCACCACGGCTACAGTGGTTGTACTAGTAATAGGGTCCCAAGTATTGATGTCTGTGTGCATTTATGATAGTTCTATTGTAGGACACAGAGTGAAAATTTGACTCTGTATTCTTTACTAATGTTCACCAATGTGAGGTTAATGGATGCATGCCTGACTAATGACATTGTAATCTTGGTTCATGGACCTTAATTCCAAAAGCTGCTTGGCATTTTAATGCAGGATTGTTCAAACTAACATTATGGAATGATTGTGTCCACATGTTTAATGAATGGCTCAAGTTCAGCTTGTATGTAAGCTCGTGGTTACATTATTTGTTCTTCACAGAATCTAGAGCTTTGCATGACAGAAGCTGAGAATCCTTGGTTGCAGCCAAAGCACTGTGCACACCCAATCACCTGTGACACAGCCTAGCATCTAGAATCTGGTACCTCTTTCTCTCACTCCTAACCCCCTTCTCCCTTGGAGTCTTCTGTTGGAGCAGTTTACTACTGTCACTGATTCCTACAGTTAGATCTCAGAACCACCTGGCGTTTCAGGTGAGTGGCTCAAGGCATTTTGACAGTAGGGAAGGTTTAGGGTGGAGGTATACATGTTAACTATAGTGTTAATTATAGTGCTGTTTTTGGATTTTGGTATAATTAGATGCATTAATAATAGTGTCTTTCACTAGATAGTAGTTTTGGCTTTTCATACACTATTTTAGTAATGTATAAACTATGTTATGTTACATTTATTTAATTTCTTTTGGGTGGGAATGTGACATTATACTGTTTGTGTAAATATTATATGATTACTATTTGGAATTGTGTGTTTTATGTGCTGTAATTGATTTATGTGATGGATTAGGTATTTATTTAGTTTCTTGGTTGGTGATATTTACATTTTGAATTTACATAACTCAAATAATGTTTTATTATCTCAGTCATCATTAAATGTACAATTATTTTAATTTTGTTTGCAATAACATAATATATTTATTATTTTTAAGTAAGTATTTGTCATCTTGATTTGCATTTTGTGATAACTGTTTTCTACTTTGGTAAGTTATTATTTATTATTATTTATTTTATAATATTATTTATTTTATGGCTATTACTTCAAACTAATCCACGTCTTTATTATTTATGAAGATTCTGATTTTAAATTGTAGCATGTTATATACATTCTTTTGGTTTGTTTGCTAAGTTTAGGGGTAATTAGGCTGACAGGTTGCTCCGTTCATAGTTGTTGGTAGCTTTGCACTTTTTGTAATGCTTTTATAAATTTATAGTGTGTAGGCTAGGTTTTGCCTAGTGTAGAATGGAAGGCATTGAGCCATTCTTTCACTGCAGTGTTTGTTGTGGCTTCCTGTACTAAGGTGCTGTCATAGACATTCCACCATGGTACTTGGAATTTGGGTTAGCATTTGTGTCCGGAGCAATGCAGTTTGCTGACCCAAGTGTCTTCAAAATAATCCATTAGGGGACTTAGTTTTTCTTCATTTTGTTGGTAGAAAGGGCTTTCTATTAGTAAATTGGAGGGGTTGACTACAATTGATTCTTGGCTTTCTAAAAGTCTCGAATTTTATTTTAGGATGTAGTGTAGTTCCTATTTCCCTTATAGGCACTGCGCATTGGAATAATATACACTATAGTTTTTGCATAGGACTAAGGTCAGTATGCTCCTATCGAGTACATTAAACTTAATTACTTGTATGTGCAAGCTAACTCAGAGGTCACTAGAAACTTCTTGAATAAACAAGAAGGGATTCGTGTCTGACAACCGCATAAACATGACAAGTTTGTTTCCCTTAGAATCGCAACGAGCCTCAGAATCGTGGAAACAATAGATAACAGTTTCACTCAGTCAATCGTGAAGGCTTAGTTTCTCCAGAGTTACACAGAAATAGATAGACAGGCTTTTCAATAAAAAGGATTTATTGAACAGTCTTGTTTCTCAATGTAAGAGATAGGAGCTGTTACAATCATTAGACAGTATGGAAAATATAATATGCACAGCGTAAGAAGTAAGAAGAAATAATACTGCCATAGCATTGTCTTTTAGCTATGATATATATTCATGTACACATACATAAATAACACAGGCTAAAAAGTGAATACTCGTCTGATGCTTCTAAATAGTTGTACCCCAGTGTACCTAACCTAAGTGTAGTGTGAGGTAAGAGTAGGTGCTGTTAAATCTGGTATGCCAAGAGTCCCTCTAGGTTCTAGTCAGCTCCATACCTTAGAATGAGAGAGGTGGGAATCTCTTTCCGGGTCTCAAACTCTAACACCCCGCGAAGGGAGTCAGAACACTGGAAGCTGGATTCTCTGCGAGCAGGGATGACAGCGTCTGGTCAGTGCATCAGGCCGGGATATGGTCTCTTCCGAACTTGACGTGGCGAACCGTGCAGTCAAGTCGTGCCGAGCCGTGCCGTGGTTTGCCATGGTAAGGGAAGGTATATTTATACCTGGAAGGTGCTTAGGAATGCTAGCATTGACGTAAAGTCGAGCAGAGGAAGACGTCATGGATGAACCCATAAGGAATAGTAGTTCATGCATAATAGATGAGTTCTTGGAGAAATCAATAATCCTAGCTAGGGAAAGTCACGATGGCTTAAGGGTCTGGTTTCTAAGAACTCGTTGTGACGTGGGATGGACGGATGTAGGTAACCATGCCTGTATTTGTATAGCATAGCTAATGCCTAAATAAGGACTGGGATTCTATGTCCAAATAGGGGCAATGCAAATTGTACCTATATAAGGACATGATTTAGGGAAACCAATGTACGAGCATCTAAATCGAAACACAACAAGGAGTTGCAGTTATTTCTTTTATGTTTAATGTGGTTTAAGAGGTCATAGTAAGTGATGCTTTGTTTATATGGTAGCAGGGCTTATTTAAATGGGAAATTTGTATTTTGATATACAGCATGCATGATGTATATCTGGAGGATATGCATGAAGATTGTTTGCACTTGGAGCAATGGTATTAAGAAAATCATATTCAAGCATTGGAACCTGGTTCCAGACGAGGTGAACACTATGGGCCTTATTACGACTTTGGAGGTGCGACGCCTGATCACACTGCCAAAGCGGAGCGTAAGGTGAGAGGGGCCCTCACCGTGCACTCTTTGCACTATCTTACCCCTGGTATATTGTATCGTTTTACTTGCATCGTTTTACCTGGCAACTTGAATTTTCTTTTTAAATAGCCTACGTCTAGGCTACATCTTTTAAACTTGTATTTATTTTGTATTTTGCACATTGGCTGAGCGTTTGCCTCTCAGGGGCACTTACTGTATATCTTCTGCACTGCCTGTCTCAGCTTCCCCGTTTCGACGCCGGAGTTTCGCTGTTCAATTAGAGGGAAGCGGACACACCCCCACACTAGGCCGACCTGAATTCCGGATTATATCCGAGTTGGTCGCACACTGCTCCACCCACTAGCGTGTTACCCCGAAGAATTGTGGTCCCTGTAGTTAGCGTCGGCGGGTACGCCTATGCTCAGTGGTGCGTGCAGGTCAGAGTAGCGTTAGCCATCCCTGGACACGTGTTTCGCGGTAGTTGCCGCTCGTCAGCAGGGAGTAGGAAGAGTGTAGGGTTGCTTGTGTAGGCTGCTAAAATCATATCAGGTCTGGTACCTCTCATAGCGAACGCAGGTGCGGAACCAATGAGCCCGTCGACTCCCGGGCTCAGAAAGCCACTAAAATATATATCCGAGTTGGTCGCACACTGCTCCACCCACTAGCGTGTTACCCCGAAGAATTGTGGTCCCTGTAGTTAGCGTCGGCGGGTACGCCTATGCTCAGTGGTGCGTGCAGGTCAGAGTAGCGTTAGCCATCCCTGGACACGTGTTTCGCGGTAGTTGCCGCTCGTCAGCAGGGAGTAGGAAGAGTGTAGGGTTGCTTGTGTAGGCTGCTAAAATCAGATCAGGTCTGGTACCTCTCATAGCGAACGCAGGTGCGGAACCAATGAGCCCGTCGACTCCCGGGCTCAGAAAGCCACTAAAATATATATCCGAGTTGGTCGCACACTGCTCCACCCACTAGCGTGTTACCCCGAAGAATTGTGGTCCCTGTAGTTAGCGTCGGCGGGTACGCCTATGCTCAGTGGTGCGTGCAGGTCAGAGTAGCGTTAGCCATCCCTGGACACGTTAGAGTCGACGGGCTCATTGGTTCCGCACCTGCGTTCGCTATGAGAGGTACCAGACCTGATATGATTTTAGCAGCCTACACAAGCAACCTTACACTCTTCCTACTCCCTGCTGACGAGCGGCAACTACCGCGAAACACGTGTCCAGGGATGGCTAACGCTACTCTGACCTGCACGCACCACTGAGCATAGGCGTACCCGCCGACGCTAACTACAGGGACCACAATTCTTCGGGGTAACACGCTAGTGGGTGGAGCAGTGTGCGACCAACTCGGATATATATTTTAGTGGCTTTCTGAGCCCGGGAGTCGACGGGCTCATTGGCTCCGCACCTGCGTTCGCTATGAGAGGTACCAGACCTGATATGATTTTAGCAGCCTACACAAGCAACCCTACACTCTTCCTACTCCCTGCTGACGAGCGGCAACTACCGCGAAACACGTGTCCAGGGATGGCTAACGCTACTCTGACCTGCACGCACCACTGAGCATAGGCGTACCCGCCGACGCTAACTACAGGGACCACAATTCTTCGGGGTAACACGCTAGTGGGTGGAGCAGTGTGCGACCAACTCGGATATATATTTTAGTGGCTTTCTGAGCCCGGGAGTCGACGGGCTCATTGGTTCCGCACCTGCGTTCGCTATGAGAGGTACCAGACCTGATATGATTTTAGCAGCCTACACAAGCAACCCTACACTCTTCCTACTCCCTGCTGACGAGCGGCAACTACCGCGAAACACGTGTCCAGGGATGGCTAACGCTACTCTGACCTGCACGCACCACTGAGCATAGGCGTACCCGCCGACGCTAACTACAGGGACCACAATTCTTCGGGGTAACACGCTAGTGGGTGGAGCAGTGTGCGACCAACTCGGATATATATTTTAGTGGCTTTCTGAGCCCGGGAGTCGACGGGCTCATTGGTTCCGCACCTGCGTTCGCTATGAGAGGTACCAGACCTGATATGATTTTAGCAGCCTACACAAGCAACCCTACACTCTTCCTACTCCCTGCTGACGAGCGGCAACTACCGCGAAACACGTGTCCAGGGATGGCTAACGCTACTCTGACCTGCACGCACCACTGAGCATAGGCGTACCCGCCGACGCTAACTACAGGGACCACAATTCTTCGGGGTAACACGCTAGTGGGTGGAGCAGTGTGCGACCAACTCGGATATATATTTTAGTGGCTTTCTGAGCCCGGGAGTCGACGGGCTCATTGGTTCCGCACCTGCGTTCGCTATGAGAGGTACCAGACCTGATATGATTTTAGCAGCCTACACAAGCAACCCTACACTCTTCCTACTCCGTGCTGACGAGCGGCAACTACCGAGAAACACGTGTCCAGGGATGGCTAACGCTACTCTGACCTGCACGCACCACTGAGCATAGGCGTACCCGCCAACGCTAACTACAGGGACCACAATTCTTCGGGGTAACACGCTAGTGGGTGGAGCAGTGTGCGACCAACTCGGATATATATTTTAGTGGCTTTCTGAGCCCGGGAGTCGACGGGCTCATTGGTTCCGCACCTGCGTTCGCTATGAGAGGTACCAGACCTGATATGATTTTAGCAGCCTACACAAGCAACCCTACACTCTTCCTACTCCCTGCTGACGAGCGGCAACTACCGCGAAACACGTGTCCAGGGATGGCTAACGCTACTCTGACCTGCACGCACCACTGAGCATAGGCGTACCTGCCGACGCTAACTACAGGGACCACAATTCTTCGGGGTAACACGCTGGTGGGTGGAGCAGTGTGCAACCAACTCAGATATATGAATTCCGGATTATTTAGACTTCCGGCGAGGAGGGCGGAGCTTAGGACATACACGCGCCCGGCCAGCTATTTAATCCTATGCTGGGCCGGACGCGCAGCGGATGCGTGCGTCGGGCGTGCCAAAGGCAGGCCCGTCTGCGCCTGTCCGCACCAAGGCTGTGACAAGGGCAGGAAATGCTGCCCAAACCCACACAGGAATTGCTTATACATCTGAGGCACTGAAGCACCTCAATAGTAGGGGATACTGCAAGTGTCTGATTCCTCCTGACAAAATAATGAGGGCCTGCTCCTGCTATCATTGCAGGACTGATCTTCCCACGGATCTTCCCACCCTAGGCAACAGACTTAGTCCAACCATACCAACTCACAATGCCCAACTTAAAGGGAGATTATTCAATGCCAGATAACTGAATAAGCACTGCCAAGATGTCAGGGATCTAATTATAGATCAACAGCTTGACTTGCTATTTGTCCCCGAGACATGGCTGAAATATTGGTGTAATCCCGACGTTACTGTCGCTCTCCCACCCAGTTATACGATCTACAGGAAAGATAGAAGGAATGGTAGAGGAGGGGGTCTGGCCATTAATTTATGGGACACGCTACACTGTACTTACTTTGACCTCGACATAATCAAGGGAGTGGAAATCCTTGGCTTTTGCCTCTCCCTTAATGCCTGATCTACCGTCCACCGGGTCAGAGCACCACCTTTATAGACTCACTTGGGGATGCCTTGCGTCATCTCCTGCTCAGATACGCCAATTTTATTCTGTTAGGAGATTTTAACCTCCACTTAGAAGGCAGAATCGAAACAGGAGTAGACAATTTTCTTCAAAAATAGAACTATTCACACTGCACCAACTGGTGGAGGGCCCAACACACCAGGCGGGCCATACTTTGGATGGGGTCTGTTCCAACTTTGCCTCGTCATCAGTCGACACCCCCATCCTTCAGATATGGTCAGACCACCTCTTTGTCCCCCTTACACTTAAGGTTCCACAGATGAGTCACCCTGATAAGTCATCCCCCAAACCTCAACGTGGGCGCAAATGGGCACAATTAGCTGGCAACCCTAAGCTAGCAACCTCTGCCCTAGCTCAAACCCCCACTCTAACAGGGAACACAGGGTTAGATTCATGCCTCTTCCACTCCTGGCTATCCACTGTATGCAATGAGCTTATTCCACCAGAGAGGCCTGATAAGTACACGAAGCCAAAAATTCAGAAAGTCCCTTGGTTTACGCCCGCTCTGGCACAAGCACATCTTCAATGTAAGCAGCACGAGCGTAAGTGGAGAAGATCGTACAACGCTGAAGAAAAAATAGCGTATGAAAATAGCAGAAAGCTCTATCACCACCAGATCAAACTCTCCAAAAAAGAGTACTACTCAAAGAAAATACAGGAGGCTAACCAAGACCAAAAAGTAATCTTCTCGGTCGTAAAGTCCTTTACAAACCCTAAAGTGCTACAGAAAGAATTACCCCCTCGCAAAATCTGTGTGATAATATTTCAGTGTTCTTTGAAGAAAAAATTCAAAAAATCCAAAAGAACTTTATAACTACTCCTCTCAAGGACCAGGATGTCACCCCCGAGCTAGTTCCCGTGGCCACCGCTCACTCTATCTGAACTTTTGAACCAGTTTCACTAGAACAGACCCGTGAGGCCATAGAAACATGCAAATCAGGCTCACCCTTGGATGCCTGCCCCCCTATGATTCTCCACAAAATCATAGATACGGTCAATCTAATTATAAATCAGATAGTTAACTCTTCTCTAAGCTCAGGCATAGTCCCAGATGAATGGAAGCTTGCACTGGTAAAACCACTGAAAAAGAAACAAAACATAAACCCTTCTGTGCTCTCAAACCTCCGCCCTATTTCCCTACTTCCCCTGCTATGCAAAATCACAGAAAAATTTGTTCATAAGGAACTAACCAAATTCATTGAAGACACTAATATCCTTCACCCTCAACAATCTGGCTTTCGCCCCAAGCATTCCACAGAATCGACTCTCCTCGAAATAACCGATGCACTAAAAACTATAGCCGACAATGGCAAGAAAGCGGTTCTGATCCTACTCGACTTGTCGGCCGCGTTCGATACCATATCCCACAGTATCCTTCTTATGTGACTCGAACGCGGCGGCATCTCTGGTACCACTCTGGAATGGATAAAATAGTTTCTCACCAACCGCAGACAAGCGGTTACCCGTGGCACATTCCTCTCGGTAGAACGCAACATAACAACAGGAGTCCCACAGGGCTCTTCATTGAGCCCACTGTTGTTTAACATTTATATGACCCTGCTGATCTCCCTGATAGGATCCTTTGTGATTGAACTTACGTCCTACACATACCCGAATGATCATTTCGTTGGATAACAATTCTACAGATGCTGAACTTAACTTTAAACGCTGCATATCTGCAGTCATCCAGTGGATGAGGGATAACCACCTTAGATGCAACACCGACAAAACTGAAATCCTCCCCATAGGGAAAGATTACTTATTCCAGCCTTGTAAATGGTGGCGTGAGGGAACAACACCCCCGCCTGACATAGTCAAGGTAGCCAATAATTTAGGAGTACAATTTCATACTGCACTCTCCTTCCTTCCACATACCACGGCTGTAGCAGGGACCTGCTTTAGCCTCATTAAATCGCTAAAAAAATTCTTTGATCTAATTCCACTTGCTGCAAGGAACTCAGTGGCAGTGGCCTTGATTCTCTCGCGCTTAGACTATTGCAACAGCCTTTTGGCAGGAGCCAACAAATCAACACTGAAGAAGCTACAAGTGGTCCAACACGCTGCGGCACGTTTAGTTCTAAAACTCCCACGAAGATCCTCAGCATCTGCAGCATTAAAAGCTCTTCACTGGCTTCCGCTGCACAAGAGAATTCTCTTCAAAATCCTCCTAATCACCTATAGAGCCAGGCTTAAATTGGGACCTAAGTACCTCGCGGCACGGTTTACTCCCTACATCACAACCAGGACCCTCAGGTCCTCATCTGCCAACCTCCTCAAACCACCCATTTTCAGATGTAAAACGAAAGGAGGAAAAACAGTGACCTTCTTGGGGACCAAAGCCTGGAACCTGCTACCACCTCATCTAAGATTACTAAAAACAGAAACACAATTCAGGAAGGCTCTGAAGACTTGGGTATTTAGCACCCCAGACAAATTATGCCTCTCTCATATTTAGTATCCTTAGGGCCCCCTCCCACCTCCTACCAACCAACGCCAGGATGCTCTTTGTGGAGAGGCAGTCAGCGCTTTACAAATACCAACTTACATTACATTACAAAGCCGTGGTGAGACTGCCTGCCAGATTAGGAGTTTCCTCTTGCCTTGAGGGCTTTTTTTTGGTGTTCTCACGGCAGTGCCTCTAAATAAAATGGCAACGCAATGGGAATGGCAAAAAAATTTTACTAAATAGCTGTTGTGCCCTCCTGTGTGCAGAGGCACCATGGTGCCATGACGGCCCCCTTTGTTTCCTCTCCACCAGGGATTTTATGGAAGAAGAATCGGAGGGGCAACTTCTAATATGCTTTGCGGGACCGATGTAGTCCCAATAAGCATATTTATGCCCCTACACCACCAGGTAACCGCGGTTCTCTGACTGGCCCAGGGAGGTGTGTCGCCGTCCCACCACCCATCTTGTAATAGGGCAGTGGGGTGACCTCCACTGCTGCGCCCCATGAGTCTGGCGGTTCGTGGACTGCCAGACTCATAATGGGGCCTAAGGAAGCATCTATGTATGCCTTCAAAAAAGGCAATTGTGTCAAAGACCATCTAGTTAGTTCCATCACGGGGGTGCTGTCAAACAAAATCTACTCAAACAATGGAACTTACCCCAAATTGTCGAACATATCAGATGTTGCAAATGCAAAGCTTGTGCACTGACAATTGAGACTAAGGGCCTCATTACGACTCTGGTGGTCAAGGAACCGCTGTCACTTTTGACAATCATACCACCCGCCTCCCTGGCTGTCAGACTGTCCAATTAGGATGGTGGCAATAACACCGCCTCTAGACTGCTGCCACCATCGGCATTTGGGTTCCTGCAGGGGTGGCGGTAGAGATAGAAGCCAGCCATGGAGGCATGCTATACATTTCCTTTGCCGGCCAAATTAGGAACTGCCTTTCCGCCGACCTTTCCCGGGTGGAGATTCCACTATGCGTGGGTCAGCGGAAAGACAGCTAATGTACTTTCAAAAATGTGCTGTTGTTGATTCTGCCAGTGTGTACTGGCACTGGCATACAGGTGGAGCGCTCCAATACCTTTCATTAGGGTCTGCAGCAGCAGGAAACACCTCCTCCAAAACTACAACATACAGCTTAATGACTTTCAGGTATAATGATAATAACTACACACAGAGGGGGTCACGCTAATTGTAACAGTTCCAATGTCCATATGACTACTGTTATGGTGGACAAAAATGCCAGAGGGGGGAAAGAACGCATTCTGCAACACCGTAGCAGAATACACTGCAAGGTGCAGGGAGCACCACTGGTTGAAAATGTTACCACCTTTGAACACCCAGCTGAGAGTTTGAGATGGCGTGTGATGGAGAAATCTACTGCCAACCCAAGTGGTGGCAATTTCACCAGCACATTGAAATTGAGGGAGTGCAAATGGATACACACATTAGATACAGAATTTAGTGGTTTGAATGAATTTGAGTAAACAGTGAGACAAGTTGCCAAACTTAACAATGGTTGAATAATGCCTTAATTCAGACATTTTGCTTTCAGTTTGTAAGGTCCCTCTAGTGACGTCATGTCACTTTGCCATGATGGGCTGTGAAAAATTGTGTTTTCTTTGCCATATATGACCTCTACAATTGTCAATCCTTAAAAGAGTGGTCAGTTCATATCCACTTTAGGACTGGTTCACTGATTGACTCATTTGTGTATTGTCCCAGTATTGTCAACACATAAATGTCTTTAATGACAGTTTTCGAGGACATTTCATGGCTGTACTTCCATTTGATCAGTTACCACGTAGAGCATTTGTATTTTCCCTAACATTAGTCAGTCAATTACAACCTTGAAGCTAGTCCACTACTGGGCTTGCATTTGATCGGCTATCAATATAAACTATTGTGTCCTACCATGTATTACCGCTGCAATTGGTAGCCCTCCAGTGATAGTATTTCTATTGATCATGTAATGGGGTCATTGATTGATTCATGTGTGTATTTACCCAGTACTGACAACACTGTAATGACCCAATATTGACAACACAGTAATATCATTGCAGCTATTTCACTATTTCACTATTGCATTTGTATTTAATTTACTTCACTACTGTATTTATATTTGATGAATTTTCAAGAAGCTATTCAGGTCCTTTTCCAATTTATTTGAGCCGCCCCCCAAATGTGGGCTTTTAAAATCGCTCTCCCTCATGTTTTTAACTTGAACCATGGCTCAATAATTATGGTTCGAGCAGTCACACAAGGACTCCATATTTAACCTATATAGACCGCTCCAAGCTGACATGCCATATTAGAAGGATCGCTTGCATGAGTGGCATCTGACGACGTGCATGCTCATGCCACAGAGTGATTCCCTTTACCTCTTTTCCCTCAGGCCCGCTAACTGTCAGTGCGGCCCTGTGGGAGAAGGATAGACTTACCCTCAATACAGTGAGAATAGAGCAGTCTCACTCTATGAAACTTTGTTGCCTCATTGAATGCCACAGTGTTTCTGTTTGTGACACACTAACATTAAGAGTATATTTCTTACTTTTTACAGCCCATTCTACATTAATGGAGACAGTCTTAGCTTCATGTAGCACTCACAAATAATTCACAGAGATGTGGGTGAGTGCCTTTTTTACTGACCATGATGTGACCTTATCCCCTTATTTTTTGGCACATATAATGAACAACAAGGCCATGTTGCTTCAAGTATTCTCGCTAAATACGTTTCTTCATTACATTCAACAGCATTCTCTACATCCATAAGGAAGGGTCTGATCTACTGCCTCACCCGCAAATAAATTCTTTAGATGTGGATGAGTGCCTCCACAGAGCATTGTGTAACCTTTTCTTTTACACTCTTTGGTACATATATTGGTGAATCTATGGATTTTGGAAGAAAGCCATATATGATGAGCCCACATTCCTTCGCATTTATCTAAGATTACACCCATGTGAGGGGTGTCTTGCCATGCGACTCTAGGTGAGTTTCACTTCTGAGAGTATATATTGGCATATGAGAACACACCAGACATGATTTCAATTGACCGTATCCCCTTATAGGTTGCCAAATTCACCCATGTGAAAGGTTTAGAGTGATCAAGTATTTTCTGGGTCAAATAGTCGAAAATCTTCCCCTTGGCCTGGACTGTAACTTTGTCCTTTCAGAGGACCAAGATTGAGTAGAACATTACCTCTATCAGAAGGATACAGACAATGATATGTAAGCCCAGCCCAGACAGGCTTTATGTAGTTGCTTGTATGCAATGCGATTCACATTGCATCCCATATTTGCAAATATTTATCGCTTGTCACATTGCATAAGCACTTTTTTTGCACTTTTTATCACCCAATGGAACAACCGTTGTCATGCTTTGAATTATGTATATAACTATACGAATTACCCAATGTATACAATATCTTGCAAAGTTTGCCTCTGGTGTTGTATATCCTTTCCCCTTTTTTCCCCCACATAAACTGTTACACGCCAGTTAATATCTCACTTGTTGTTTGAGTGAATTAGTTTTTATGAAATATGTTGAGTGCCATTATTTTCAGGGTTAACTGTAATCAAGATAATGTTATAGTTTTCAACTCATATCTCTTAGGGAGGGCCTGGAAATCAGTCCTTCTCATAGACATTAGTCTATAATTTGGTCTCTTTCGTGAACCTTACTTGGTGGAAATAAGGAACATATGAAATAGCAAAATGAAAATATGTCCCTCGCATGATATGTAATGAAAACAGCAGCTCTGAATATTTGAGACAAATTCAATGTCCTACAAATTTCCATTCTTAGTTCTTGCATGTGCCACTTTCCAGGAGTGGATTTAAGAATGGGTAGACAGTTGTTCACAATGTTACTTCATACTGACTTTTTTGCTTCACACATAGAGTAACAATGTTTGACTGATCTTAATGTCACTCTTTATCACTCAGAGGGCTTTGGGGAACATATTGCACCTGGCTTTTGGCAGGCAGATTATCCCTCTGAGAGCCATTTGCTAGGGCCTCATCACTTATTTTTGTACTCTTAGCTTTTGATGCATATGTACCCATCCCCCACTTACAGGTGGTCTGGTCTCAGGTTGCTGTCTTTGTAGCTCCATCATTAAATAGAAGTGCCTGGGTACATTCTCCCAAGATCCTCCAAACTATGTACCAAGCTATTAAGTAAAGTCACCCCTCAATTCAATGAGAGAGTCATAGTCAGTGGTGTTCTATGGTCCAATAGTGGTGCACCTCAGCAAGGTCTTTAGTTGTTAAACAGACTCACACATTATTCTCCCTGGGTCTTGTCAGAAGTAAAAGCTGCTTAGAGGTCGGAACACGCCGTTTCACAGATATCATTGGTGTTAGACCTGGCATCCTTGGCGCAGTTTAAAACGAACATTTTGCCTTCAGACGGACCAAGCCATCTCTGCAGGGTCACCCCATACTTTTTGCTTTTACCCTTCTGTTTTTGCAGACTTCATTTTTGGTGGCCTTAGCACTTTACCACTGCTAACCAGTGCTAAAGTGCTTGTGCTCTATCCTTAAAACATGGTAGAAATGACATACCCAATTGGAATATTTAATTTTCTTATAAGTTTCTAGTGATGTGCTCCTACATGTACCCAGGGCCTGTCAATTAAATGCTACTAGTGGGCCTGCAGCACTAGTTGCGCCACCCACATTAGTAACAATTTAAACATGTCTCACACCTGCCATTGCAGAGCCTGTGTTCAGTTTTAAACTGCCATTTTGACCTGGCAAAATAAATCTTTTCCCAGGTCAAAATCTTCCTTTTTAATACATATAGGTCACCCTTAGGGTAGGCCCTTTACAGCCCAGTGGGCAGGGTGCAATCTATATAAAAATAGGACATTTACTTTGAAGTTTTACATTTCATGGTAGTGAAAAACTCTTAAATTCGTTTTTCACTACTGCAAGGCCTATCGCTCCCATAGGATAACATTAGAGTCGTCTTATTACATTTTATAAGTGCATTCCAAATGGGAGGAGATGGCCAGTTCAGGTTTGGTGTCTCTGGCATCACAATTTTAAATCCTGGCTAATGGCGAAGTTGGATTTTAAATTGTCTTTTTGAAAATGCGACTTTTAGAAAGTTGGCATTTTCTTGCCTTAGCCATTTGGTGCCTGCAGCCTGTCTCTGGGTCACATGACTGGGTGTGGGTGACAATTGGGCTTGTGTATTCCTCCTAGACAGTCACACACAATAAGGAGCCTAAGTGTTCTTAGATGGGCCATCACTGGCAGCAAATGTTTTGTAGTATACGTCAGCAGGCATGTAACGAATCTTGGCACTAGTCCATGAAATGTATTGCACATTTAGAATAAACCGGGGGATTATGGTATGTTAACATGACCTAATTTTGTAAACAAAACTAATGAAACAAAACTGATACAACAAATCATCAATGTGACATGTATAAAGAATGTACGCATAAGAAACGTTTAAAATTATATGTATACTTTCATGTTACAAAATGGCCACCATGTTAACTGCGATCGTTAAAGGATGTAATAGAGAAATTCCTGCAATGAGAATCTATTGTTAGCAATTGTTTCGTAGTACACTGCAGCAGGCATGTAACGAATCTTGGCACTAGTCCACGAAATGCATTGCACATTTAGAATAAATCGGGGGATTGTGGTATGTTAACACGACCTAATTTTTGTAAACAAAATTAATGATGCAAAACCGATACAACAAATCCTTAATATGACATGTATAGAGAATGTACGCATAAGAAACATTTAAATTATATGTATACTTTCATGTTACAAAATGGCCACCATGTTAACAGCGATAGTTAAAGGATTTATATCGTGAGTCCTACTTTTGTGTCTATTATACTCTGTGTACTTATGCACGTTGGTTTGTAGCAGCTTTATCGTGTGATCAAGACACCAGGAGTGTCGAAACGCGTAGCGGTTGAAATAAACGTATGATTTGGATATTTGGACCCCTGAGAGTGCGTGATTACTTGTCCTTTGGATGTATATTGGCAAGCCGGTCTGGGTTACCGGCACCCCACGAGCCACCTGACAATGGGATTGATCTCAGCAAAACCCGCCATGGAGTTTGTACATATATATATATATATAAAACAAAACTTCTCTCAGGCTTCACCCCGAGTCCCAGGGTTCCTCGCAGCAAAGGAAAAGCACGGCACCACAGAGAGTTTCACCGTTGGTATTTATTTAGCATAAATCTTCAAGGACACGCACAAAGGGACGGTCGACGCGTTTCGGCACTCAGCCTTCAACTGGACCATAGAGTCCTATTGTCCAGAGTGTCTCTTTTAAAGCAACATTTTCAAATTAATAATAAAAACTGAAAACATACTGGACATACATCGCATCATGGATCAAGATATATTATTTACAAGTAAATGAAAATTTAGATCAATTAAGAAACACAATAGTTCATGCCACCATGGTGGTTGTTTGTTGATACAAATAAAGTTTTTAGAAAAAATCATTGCAATTGATTTCAGGGAGTTGCGAATTTTTAGATAACAATCAAGGTGAAGTACATATATATATATATATATATATATATTGTCCAACAAATTGCCCAAGCATATTAGGGGCGCACTCACGGCAAGCCACACCAGCCGGTTCCTCCCTCGCAGGTCTCACCAACGGCTTCGTTACTTGGGAAATGACCACGCAAAGCTTCTTTAGTTAAACTTCTTTAATGGACCTGACGCGTTTCAAAGCCTGTTGCTTCTTCTTCAGAGGTCGCCATTCAAACAGTCACAGGCTACTCTGTGCAGACTCCGCCTTTAGTAGGACGCGCGTAATGCGCGCTCTGCATTATGGGATATGTAGTTGTCAGAGCATATTTCACCTTAAGTAGGTCCTGCGAAACTGTTCCTATTAGGTAAATTTTCTCCCTGAGTGGGCTACCAAGAAGTTTTCATGGTCTTGTTATATCCCGGATCGCCGTACCGCATATTAGTTCGAAATTGTTCCGATCAGCGGTCTCCTTTGTTCTGGATGTTGCTGCCCCCCACGGCAGGACTGCCGAGTTTATAGTGTCCAACAAATTGCCCAAGCATATTAGGGGCGCACTCACGGCAAGCCACACCAGCCGGTTCCTCCCTCGCAGGTCTCACCAACGGCTTCGTTACTTGGGAAATGACCACGCAAAGCTTCTTTAGTTAAACTTCTTTAATAGACCTGACGCGTTTTAAAGCCTGTTGCTTCTTCTTCAGAGGTCGCCATTCAAACAGTCACAGGGTACTCTGTGCAGACTCCGCCTTTAGTAGGACGCGCGTAATGCGCGCTCTGCATTATGGGATATGTAGTTGTCAGAGCATATTTCACCTTAAGTAGGTCCTGCGAAACTGTTCCTATTAGGTTAATTTTCTCCCTGAGTGGGCTACCAAGAAGTTTTCATGGTCTTGTTATATCCCGGATCGCCGTACCGCATATTAGTTCGAAATTGTTCCGATCAGCGGTCTCCTTTGTTCTGGATGTTGCTGCCCCCCACGGCAGGACTGCCGAGTTTATAGTGTCCAACAAGTTGCCCAAGCATATTAGGGGCGCACTCACGGCAAGCCACACCAGCCGAAAATTAACCTAATAGGAACAGTTTCGCAGGACCTACTTAAGGTGAAATATGCTCTGACAACTACATATCCTATAATGCAGAGCGCACATTACGCGCGTCCTACTAAAGGCGGAGTCTGCACAGAGTACCCTGTGACTGTTTGAATGGCGACCTCTGAAGAAGAAGCAACAGGCTTTGAAACGCGTCAGGTCCATTAAAGAAGTTTAACTAAAGAAGCTTTGCGTGGTCATTTCCCAAGTAACGAAGCCGTTGGTGAGACCTGCGAGGGAGGAACCGGCTGGTGTGGCTTGCCGTGAGTGCGCCCCTAATATGCTTGGGCAATTTGTTGGACAATATATATATATATATATATATATATATATATATATATATATATATATATATTACGTACTAGCGGCCGCCAGTAGCTAGTTATAGTTAGGACCCATTATCCATAGGGAAAGCATTTTTTGATTTGCCAATATCTTTGGCGCCGGTTGACGAATCTTTGCAAAACCGTCTAAACTAATGGCCCGCTCCGGTCAGCTACTGTCCTAAAAGTTTCGGGTTGATTCGTCAAGCAGAAGCTGAGAAAAATGGGGTCCTAAAATGCGTTTTCCCCATGTTAATTTCCATAGGAATTTTGGAACAGGCTGCAGCCCGAACTGCTGAACGGAATTACACCAAATTTGGCAAAAAGGTAGTTCCTGGTTCAGAAAGCACTCTTCTTTAAAATGGTGTAAATCCGTTCAGTAGTTAGTTCCAGAGAAGTTAAAAAAAAAATATCGATATCTGAGCGCTGAGGAGGATTTGCGACTCCTCCTGAGCACGAGCTGACTTCTGATTGGCTGCCAACAATCCAAACCAGGAAGTGTAACCAAGTCACAAGAAAACAGAAAAAAAAGATGAAAAACAAGAAAAGGGGGCTGGGTAGAAACACCCTGACCCCCTAGGCCTGCTCAGGGGTTCCCACAAGGACCCCAAGTCCAAAAAAGCATTTTATTTTTAAATCGGCTGAATTCACGCTGGATGCGCGAAACTGGCAGAGAAAACAAAAAAAAAGAAGCAAGGGGTCCCAGGCTTTGTTATTGTTAAGCCCCCGGGTGGGCCAGGTCCCGGGGCAATGCAGAATTATATAGCGGGGGTCCCCGCAGCCCCGGGGACAGCCACCTCCCTGGGGCTTAAAACATAATGTGCGGGGGCCACGCAGACTCCCCGTAGTCCTAGGGACTGCCACCTCCCCGGGCTATAATGAAAATAAGGGTGGGGGCCTCATGGGCCTCCCCACGCCCCGGGGACCGCCACCTCCCTGGGGCTTTCTTGAAATTAGGGGTGGGGGGCCTCGTGAGCCCCCCAAGCCATGGTGACCGCCACCTCCCCGGGGTTTTGAAAATAATTAGTGTGGAGGAGCTCAGACCCCCCACACTGCCCCGGGGACCATCACCTCCCTGGGGCACAGTTTATTTACATACAGGGGTCCGTTGCAGACCCCGGGGACCACCACCTCCCCGGGGCTATCTTCACTTTGGGAGGGGGCTGCGCGGCCCCCCTGCTGGAGCCCTTGATGGCCCTGGGGACCGCCACCCCCCAGGGTCGGCTCCTGCAATGTCTCAGGGGGCCCACCCCCGGGACATTGCCATTTGCTATGACAGGGCAGGAGCACGGCTCCCACACTGTCATAGCAAGCCCTGCTTTGCTTTTTAGAAGCAGGAAACCTGCTCTCGCTTCCAAAAAGCAAAGCAGATTGCTTTTGGGCAAGAGAAGCTGTATGCCAGCAGCTCCCCTTGCCCAAAAGCAATGCCGGCTCTCGTGGGGGCATTTGGGCTCCCCTCCGGTCCCCACCATGAGGGCTGGACCCGGGGGATAGGGTCCCCGGGACCATAATTGGCCTGAGGAGGGGGCCCCCTCCAAATTTATTAAATAAAAAAAACAAGTCTGGCCATGCCCCGGTGGATGGGTTCCCGGGGCCGAAATTGGCCTCGGGAGGGGGGCCGCGTGGCCCCCTTCCTGTTTTGTGTTTTTAAAATGTGCAGGCCCTGGGGAATGGGGTCTCCAGGGCCCAAAACATATTGAAAGAAGGAGGGGCCCGCAGCCCTCTTCAAAGAATTTTTTTTTTTAAATGTCGGCATCTCGCAGGAGACCCCACCCCCGCCCTGCACCACTCTGCAAACACGCCCCAAGTGCATTCTAAGTTGGGGAATTAAGTCCCCTTGAATACTAAGGGTCCCTGGGGGCCAACTAGCCCACCAGGCACCTCCAGTGAGCACCACACAGCTGGATTGCTGAGAGGGGATCTGAGGCCATGCCCCTTTTTACACCACTCTGCAAACGTGCCTCTTGGCGCACTGCTTGTGGGGCGATGAGGTCCTTTTGCGTCCTGAGGACCTCGGGACTAAAGTGGACCTCATCCGCCAAATAGCAGTGAGCCAGGAGGCATGGTTGCAGAGTGGTGTAAAAAGGGGGGGCGTGGCCTCGGACCACTCTCAGCAATCCAGCTGTGTGGGACTTACTCGAGGTACCTGGTGGGCTAGTTGGCCCCCAGGGACCTCAGTATTCAAGGGGACTTAATCCCTCAACTTAGAACGCTCCATGCGGGGTGTTTGCAGAGTGATGGAGAAAGGGGGCGTGGCCTGTGTGCAGCTTTCAGCAGCCCCACTATTTGGCACATACTGGAAGTATCAGGTAGGCTAGTTGGCCCCTAAGGACCCCCAGCAGCGAAGGGGACTTTAACACCCATCCAAGAGCGCGTCAGGAAGTGCGTTTGCAGAGTGGTGGGGAAAGGGGGCATGGCCTGCTATGACAACTTAGCAATCCTGCTGTGTGGGACTTACTGGAGGTAATAGGAGGAGTAGTTGGCCCCCAAGGATGTCCTTGGGAGCCAACTACCCCTCTTGTTACCTCCAGTAAGTCCCACACAGTGGGATTGCTAAGACATCGTTGGAGGCCATGCCCCCTTTTCTCCACCTATCTGCAAACGCGCCTCCTGGCAGATTACGGGATGGGGGGATGAAATCCAATTCACTCCTGAGGGACTTTGGGGGCCAAGAAGCCCTCATGGTACCTCCTGTAAGTCCTACGCAGCGGATGTCTCGAGCACTGGTTGGAGGCCCAGCACCCTTTCTCCACCACTCTGCAAATACGACTACTAGTTAAAAAGGTGTTTGCAATGTAATATGTTTTGCATTTGCGAGAGTTATAGCTATTGGCGATGTAAATGTTAAAGTTTTTTAATAATATTTTTTGGAGTGGAGTGGATGTACGTTGTGTTTAGTGGAATTATGTGGTAAGGTGTGCAGTTAAATTATGTGGATAGAAAGTATGTGGTATTTATTTTATAGGAATTATGTAGAGTGGGATTATGTGCTATGGAGAGTAATTATGTGGTATGGTAGTCTGTGTTG
The DNA here is from genome assembly GCF_964204655.1 of Triturus cristatus. Taxonomy (NCBI): domain Eukaryota; kingdom Metazoa; phylum Chordata; class Amphibia; order Caudata; family Salamandridae; genus Triturus; species Triturus cristatus. The sequence continues at coordinate 505,075,188 of NC_140585.1, forward strand.
TGGAGTGGTAACCTCAGGTTTAGTCTTCCTCGTTTCCATAGAAGCTAAACTATGAACTCAATGAGACACAAAAAAGAAGGAATCACTGAGGAGCACTTCTGGACCTAGTGGAGGTATTAGCAGGGCCACTGGAATTATGCGACTGTTTGGCTGCACCAACTTTTGCACAATTATACAGTTTCCACATTAGCCACATAATTCATCATCTGCTGCCTAATCTGCAGATTTCAACAAGAAAGCAATGTTTCTAGCTCAAATGTTACAAAAAATGCAGCGACAATTGTTACAGCGTGGTGGTGGGTCCTTTGTAAACCTAGCATGGTCACCTGTTACTTATGGCTAAATGTGGGTGCTAAATTGGTACTAATGGTGTGCCACTCTTGCTTCTTTCTGTGCCTCTCTTGCCTCTTTCTGCATCTCTGTTGCTTCTTTCTGCACCTTTCTTTCTTTATCTGCAAATCTCTTGCCTCTTTCTGTACATCTAAACCCTAAAACACTACCACCAGCACAACCCCCTACACTACCCAAACACCACTGTACTACCCTAAACCCTAAATCTACCCCCATCACGACCCCCTACACTATCCAAACACCACTGCACTAGCCTAAACCCTAAAACACTACACCCAGCATGACCCCCTACACTACCCAAACACTACTGCACTACCCTAAACCTTAAAACAGTACCCCAGCACGACCCCCTACACTACCCAAACACCACTGTACTACACTAAACCATATATCTACCCCCAGCGTGACCCCCTACACTATCCACTACTGAAGTCTCTTCATTGGCTTCCTATTCGCCAGAGAATAAAGTTTAAGCTCTGCTGCTTTCCCCATAGAGCTGTTTTTGGCAAATGCCCGAGTTATATGGCGGATAAGTTTAAATTGTATCGCCCGAACTGGTGTCTTAGATCAGAAAGCAAAGGACTGCTGGCGGTCCCGCATTTTAAAAAATTTCAAACTGGAGGTAAAACAGTTGCCTTCCTGGCCCCAAACTATTGGAATTCCCTATCAGAGGAGCTTCGTAAATATTCTATGCTAGCGCAGAGAGACCCCTGTGGGGGTGATTTCTGCGTTTTATAAATTCCCTAGATACATACATACATACCCAAACACCACTGCACTACCCTAAACCCTAAAACACAACCCCCTACTCTACACAAACACCACTGCACTACCCTTAACCCTAAAACACTACCCCCGGCACGACCCCTTAAACCACACAAACACCACTGCACTACGCTAAACCCTAAAACACTACCCCCTACACTACACACACACCACTGCACTACCCAAAACCCTAAAACACTACCCCAGCACGACTCCTACACTACACAAACACCACTGCACTACCCTAATCCCTAAAACACTACCCCCAGCACGAACCCCCAAACACTAGAAAAACACCAATGCACTACCCTAAACCCTAAATCTATCCCAGCACAACCCTCTACACTACCCAAACACCACTGCACTACCCTAAACTCTAAAACACTACCCCCAGCACGACCCTCTACACAACACAAACACCACTGCACTGCCCTAAACTCTAAAACACTATCCCCAACAGGAAGTCCTACACCACTGCACTACCCTAAACCCTAAATCTACCCCCAGCACATTCCCCTACACTACCCAATGCCACTGCACTACCCTAAACCCTAAAACACTACCCCCAGCACGACCCCCTACACTACCCAAACACCACTGCACTACCCTAAACCCTAAAACACTACACCCAGCATGACCCATTACACTACCCAAACACCACTGCACTACCCTAAACCTTAAAACAGTACACCAGCACGACCCCTATAGTCCTAAAACACTACTGAACTACCCTAAACCCTAAAACACTAACCCCAGCATGACCCCCTACACTACCCAAACACCACTGCAGTAGCCTACCCCCGAAAACACGACCCCCTACACTACACAAACACCACTGCACTACCCTAAAACCTAAAATCCTACCCCCAGCACGACCCCCTACACTACACAAACACCACTGCACTACCCTAAACAATAAAAAACTACCCCAGCACGACTCCCTACACACCTGAACTCCACTGTGCTACCATAAAACCTAAAACACTACCCCCAGCACGACTCCCTACACTATCCAAACACCACTGCACTAGCCTAAACCCTAAAACACTACCCCAGCACGACCCTCTACACTACCTTAACACCACTGCACTACCCTAAACCCTAAAACACTACACCCAGCACGACCCCCTACAGTACCCAAACACCACTGCACTACCCTAAACCCTAAAACACTACACCCAGCATGACCCCCTACACTACCCAAACACCACTGCACTACCCTAAACCTTAAAACAGTACCCCAGCACAACCCCCTACACTACCCAAACACCACTGTACTACCCTAAACCCTAAAACACTACCCCCAGCACGACCCCCTACACTACCCAAACACCACTGCACTACCCTAAACCCTAAAACACTACACCCAGCACGACCCCCTACAGTACCCAAACACCACTGCACTACCCTAAACCCTAAAACACTACACCCAGCATGACCCCCTACACTACCCAAACACTACTGCACTACCCTAAACCTTAAAACAGTACACCAGCACGACCCCCGACACTTCCCAAACACCACTGTACTACACTAAACCATACATCTACCCCCACCATGACCCCCTACACTACCCACTACTGAAGGCTCTTCATTGGCTTCCTATTCGCCAGAGAATAAAGTTTAAGCTCTGCTGCTTTGCCCATACAGCTGTTTTTGGCAAATGCCCGAGTTATATGGCGGATAAGTTTAAATTGTATTGCCCGAACCGGTGTCTTAGATCAGAAAGCAAAGGACTGCTGGCGGTCCCGCGTTTTAAGAAATTTCAAACTGGAGGTAAAACAGTTGCCTTCCTGGCCCCAAACTATTGGAATACCCTATCAGAGGAGCTTCGTAAATATTCTATGCTAGCGCGGAGAGACCCCTGTGGGGGTGATTTCTGTGTTTTATAAATTCCCCAGATACATACATACATATCCAAACACCACTGCACTACCCTAAACCCTAAAACACGACCCCCTACTCTACACAAACACCACTGCACTACCCTTAACCCTAAAACACTACCCCCGGCACGACCCCCTAAACCACACAAACACCACTGCACTACCCTAAATCCTACCTCTATACCCAGCACGACCCCCTACACTACCCAAACACCACTGCACTACCCTAAACTCTAAAACACTACCCCCAGCATGACCCCCTACATGACACAAACACCACTGCACTGCCCTAAACCCTAAAACACTATCCCCAGCAGGAACTCCTACACCACTGCACTACCCTAAACCCTAAATCTACCCTCAGCACATTCCTGTACACTACCCAATGCCACTGCACTACCCTAAACCCTAAAACACTCTCCCCAGCACGACCCCCTACAGTACCCAAACACCACTGCACTACCCTAAACCCTAAAACACTACACCCAGCATGACCCATTACACTACCCAAACACCACTGCACTACCCTAAACCTTAAAACAGTACACCAGCACGACCCCTACAGTCCCCAAACACTACTGAACTACCCTAAACCCTAAAACACTACCCTCAGCATGACCCCCTACACTACCCAAACACCACTGCACTAGCCTAACCCCTAAAACACGACCCCCTACACTACACAACCACCACTGCACTACCCTAAAACCTAAAATCCTACCCCCAGCACGACCCCCTACACTACACAAACACCACTGCACTACCCTAAATAATAAAAAAACTACCCCAGCACGACTCCCTACACAATCTGAACTCCTCTGTGCTACCGTAAAACCTAAAACACTACGCCCAGCACGACTCCCACCACTATCCAAACACCACTGCACTAGCCTAAACGCTAAAACACTACCCCAGCACGACCCCCTACACTACCTTAACACCACTGCACTACCCTAAACCCTAAAACACTACACCCAGCACGACCACCTACAGTACCCAAACACCGCTGCACTACCCTAAACCCTAAAACACTACACCCAGCATGACCCCCTACACTACCCAAACACCACTGACTACCCTAAACCTTAAAACAGTACCCAGCACAACCCCCTACACTACCCAAACACCACTGTACTACCCTAAACCCTAAAACACTACCCCCAGCATGACCCCCTACACTACCCAAACACCACTGCACTACCCTAAACCCTAAAACACTACACCCAGCATGACCCATTACACCACCCAAACACCACTGCACAACCCTAAACTTTAAAACAGTACCCCAGCACGACTCCTACAGTCCCCAAACACTACTGAACTACCCTAAACTGTAAAACACTACCCTCAGCACGACCCCATACACTACACAAACACCACTGCACTACCCTAAACAATAAAAAACTACCCCTGCACGATCCCCAACACAACCTGAACACCACTGTGCTACCGTAAAACCTAAAACTACCCCAGCACGACTCCCTACACTATCAAAACACCACTGCACTAGCCTAAACCCTAAAAGATTACCCCCAGCACGACCCCCTACACTACCTTAACACCACTGCACTACCCTAAACCCTAAAACACTACACCCAGCACAACCCCCTACAGTACCCAAACACCACTGCACTACCCTAAACCCTAAAACACTACACCCAGCATGACCCCCTTCACTACCCAAACAGCACTGCACTACCCTAAACCTTAAAACAGTACCCCATCATGCCCCCTACACTACCCAAACACCACTGTACTACCCTAAACCATAAATCTACCCCCAGCACAACCCCTACACTACCCAAACACCACTGCACTACTCTAAACCCTAAAACACTAACCCCAGCACGACCCCCTACAGTACCCAAACACAACTGCACTACCCTAAACCCTAAAACACTACACCCAGCATGACCCCCTTCACTACCCAAACAGCACTGCACTACCCTAAACCTTAAAACAGTACCCCATCATGCCCCCTACACTACCCAAACACCACTGTACTACCCTAAACCATAAATCTACCCCCAGCACAACCCCTACACTACCCAAACACCACTGCACTACTCTAAACCCTAAAACACTAACCCCAGCACGACCCCCTACACAACCTAAACACCACTGCACTACCCTAAACCCTAAAACACGACCCCCAGCATGACCCCCTACACTACCCACTACTGAAGTCTCTTCATTGGCTTCCTATTCGCCAGAGAATAAAGTTTAAGCTCTGCTGCTTTGCCCATAGAGCTGTTTTTGGCAAATGCCCGAGTTATATGGTGGATAAGTTTAAATTGTATCGCCCGAACCGGTGTCTTAGATCAGAAAGCAAGGGACTGCTGGTGGTCCCGCATTTTAAGAAAATTCAAACTGAAGGTAAAACAGTTGCCTTCCTGGCCCCAAACTATTGTAATTACCCATCAGAGGAGCTTCTTAAATATTCTAGCTTCACGCGCTTCAAAAAACTCCTGAAGACGGAATCATTCAAGGCCTGAGTTATGGAAATCTTTGCCATTCTGATCTGTTTTCTATGCTAGCGCGGAGAGACCCCTGTGGGGGTGATTTCTGCGTTTTACAAATTCCCTAGATACATAAATACATACCCAAACACCACTGCACTACCCTAAACCCTAAAACACGATCCCCTACTCTACACAAACATCACTGCACTACCCTTAACCCTAAAACACTACCCCTGGCACGACCCCCTACACCAAACAAACACCACTGCACTACGCTAAACCCTAAAACACTACCCCCTACCCTACACAAACACCACTGCACTACCCAAAACGCTAGAACACTACCCCAGCACGACCCCCTACACTACACAAACACCACTGCACTACCCTAATCCCTAAAACACTACCCCCAGCACGAACCCCCAAACACTAGAAAAACACCACTGCACTACCCTAAACCCTAAATCTATCCCAGCACAACCGTCTACACTACCCAAAACACCACTGCACTACCCTAAATCCTAAATCTACACCCAGCACGACCTCCTACACTACCCAAACACCACTGCACTACCCTAAACGCTAAAACACTACCCCCAGCACGACCCCCTACACTACACAAACACCACTGCACTACCCTAAACCCTAAAACACGATCCCCTACTCTACACAAACATCACTGCACTACCCTTAACCCTAAAACACTACCCCTGGCACGACCCCCTACACCAAACAAACACCACTGCACTACGCTAAACCCTAAAACACTACCCCCTACCCTACCCAAACACCACTGCACTACCCAAAACGCTAAAACACTACCCCAGCACGACCCCCTACACTACACAAACACCACTGCACTACCCTAATCCCTAAAACACTACCCCCAGCACGAACCCCCAAACAGTAGAAAAACACCACTGCACTACCCTAAACCCTAAATCTATCCCAGCACAACCCTCTACACTACCCAAAACACCACTGCACTACCCTAAATCCTAAATCTACACCCAGCACGACCTCCTACACTACCCAAACACCACTGCACTACCCTAAACGCTAAAACACTACCCCAGCACGACCCCCTACACTACACAAACACCACTGCACTACCCTAATCCCTAAAACACTACCCCCAGCACGAACCCCCAAACACTAGAAAAACACCACTGCACTACCCTAAACCCTAAATCTATCCCAGCACAACCCTCTACACTACCCAAAACACCACTGCACTACCCTAAATCCTAAATCTACACCCAGCACGACCTCCTACACTACCCAAACACCACTGCACTACCCTAAACGCTAAAACACTACCCCCAGCACGACCCCCTACACTACACAAACACCACTGCACTACCCTAAACCCTAAAACACGATCCCCTACTCTACACAAACATCACTGCACTACCCTTAACCCTAAAACACTACCCCTGGCACGACCCCCTACACCAAACAAACACCACTGCACTACGCTAAACCCTAAAACACTACCCCCTACCCTACACAAACACCACTGCACTACCCAAAACGCTAAAACACTACCCCAGCACGACCCCCTACACTACACAAACACCACTGCACTACCCTAATCCCTAAAACACTACCCACAGCACGAACCCCCAAACACTAGAAAAACACCACTGCACTACCCTAAACCCTAAATCTATCCCAGCACAACCCTCTACACTACCCAAAACACCACTGCACTACCCTAAATCCTAAATCTACACCCAGCACGACCTCCTACACTACCCAAACACCACTGCACTACCCTAAACGCTAAAACACTACCCCCAGCACGACCCCCTACACTACACAAACACCACTGCACTGCCCTAAACTCTAAAACACTTTCCCCAGCACAAACTCCTACACCACTGCACTACCCTAAACCCGGAATCTACCCCCAGCACATTCCCCTACACTACCCAACACCACTGTACTACCCTAAACCCTAAAACACTACCCCAAGCACGACCCCCTACACTACCCAAACACTACTGCACTTCCCTAAACCCTAAAACACTACACCCAGCATGACCCATTACACTACCCAAACACCACTGCACTACCCTAAACCTTACAACAGTACCCCAGAATGACCCCTACAGTCCCCAAACACTACTGAACTACCCTAAACCCTAAACCACTACCCCCAGCATGACCCCCTACACTACCCATACACCACTGCACTATCCTAACCCCTAATACACGACCCCCTACACTACACAAACAACACTGCACTACCCTAAAACCTAAAACACTACCCCCAGCTCTACCCCTTCACTACCCAAACACCACTGCACTACCATAAACACTAAAACACTACCCCCCAGCATGACTCCCTTCACTACCCAAACACCACGGCCCTACCCTAAACCCTAAAACACTACCCCCAGCTCTACCCCTTCACTACCCAAACACCACTGCACTACCATAAACACTAAAACACTACCCCAGCACTACCCCTACACTACACAAACACCACTGCACTGCCCTAAACCCTAAAACACTACCCCAAGCATGACCCCCTTCACTACACAAACACCACTGCACTACCCTAAACCCTAAAACACGACCCCCAGCATGACCCCCAACACTACCCACTACTGAAGTCTCTTCATTGGTTTCCTATTCGCCAGAGAATAAAGTTTAAGTTCTGCTGCTTTGCCCATAGAGCTGTTTTTGGCAAATGTCCGAGTTATATGGCGGATAAGTTTAAATTGTATCGCCCGAACCGGTGTCTTAGATCAGAAAGCAAAGGACTGCTGGCGGTCCCGCGTTTTAAGAAAATTCAAACTGGAGGTAAAACAGTTGCCTTCCTGGCCCCAAACTACTGGAATTCCCTATCAGAGGAGCTTCGTAAATATTCTAGCTTAACGCGCTTCAGAAAACTCCTGAAGACGGAATTATTCAAGGCCTGAGTTATGGAAATCGATGCCATTCTGCTCTGTTTTCTATGCTAGCGCGGAGAGACCCCTGTGGGGGTGATTTCTGCGTTTTACAAATTCCCTAGATACATACATACATACCCAAAAGCCACTGCAATACCCCAAACCCTAAAACACGACCCCCTACTCTACACAAACACCACTGCACTACCCTAACCCTAAAACACTACCCCCAGCGTGACCCCGTACACCAACAAACACCACTGCACTACACTAAACCCTAAAACATTACCCCCTACCCTACACAAACCCCACTGCACTACCCAAAACCCTAAAACACTACCCCAGCACAACCCCCTACACTACACAAACACCACTGCACTACCCTAATCCCTAAAGCACTACCCCCAGCACGAATCCCCAAACACTAGAAAAACACCACTGCACTACCCTAAACCCTAAATCTATCCCAGCACAACCCTCTACACTACCCAAACACCACTGCACTACCCTAAAGCCTAAATCTACACTGAGCGCGACCCCCTACACTAACCAAACACCACTGCACTACCCTAAACTCTAAAACACTACCCCCAGCACGACCCCTTACACTACACAAACACCACTGCACTGCCCCAAACCCTAAAACACTATCCCCAGTACGAACTCCTACACAACTGCACTACCCTAAACCCTAAATCTACCCCCAGCACATTCCCCTATACTACCCAACACCACTGTACTACCCTAAACCTTAAAACAGTACCCCAGCACGACCCCTACAGTCCCCAAACACTACTGAACTACCCTAAACCCTAAAACACTACCCCCAGCATGACCCCCTACAGTACCCAAACACCACTGCACTACCTTAAACACTAAAACACTACCCCAGCACTACCCCCTACACTACACAAACACCACTGCACTACCCTAAACCCTAAAACACTACCCCCAACACAACCCCCTACACTACACAAACACCACTGCACTACCCTAAACCCTAAAACACTACCCCCAACACAACCCCTTACACTAACCAAACACCACTGCACTACCCTAAACCCTGAATCTACCCCAGCACGACCCCCTATACTACCTAAAAAACACTGCACTACCCTAAACCCTTAAAACACTACCCCAGTACAACCCCCTACACTACACAAACACCACTGTACTACCCTAAAACCTAAAACACTACCCCCAGCACGACCCCCTACACTACACAAACACCACTGCACTACCCTAAACCATAAAACACTACCCCAGCACGACCCCCTACACAACCTGAACACCACTGTGCTACTGTAAAACCTAAAACACTACCCCCAGCACGACTCCCTTCACTACCCAAACACCATTGCCCTACCCTAAACCCTAAAACACTACCCCCAGCAGTACCGTCTACACTACCCAAACACCACTGCACTACCTTAAACACTAAAACACTACTCCAGCACTACCCCCTACACTACACAAATACCACTGCACTACCCTAAACCCTAAACCACTACCCCCAACACAACCCCCTACACTACCCAAACACCACTGCACTACCCTAAACCCTAAATCTACCCCAGCACGACCCCCTATACTACCTAAAAAACACTGCACTACCCTAAACCCTTAAAACACTACCCCAGTACAACCCCCTACAGTACACAAACACCACTGTACTACCCTAAACCCTAGAACTAACTTAAGACAAAATCCTAAACTTACTACCATTTTGGTATTCACAGAAGGCACTTACTCATTTTAGTATTCACAGAAGGCACTTACTCATTTCGGTATTCACAGAAGTTAGGAGTCCTAACTTTAGGACTCCTAAATGCCTTCTGTGAATACCGAAAGTCTTAAAATTAGGATTTTTCTCAGTTTAGTAGTAGTATAGTTAGGACTCCTAACTTTGGGACTCCTAAATGTCTTCTGTGAATACCGAAAGTCTTAAATTTAGGATTTTTCTCAATTTAGTAGTCCTAAGTTTAGGACTCCTAACTTTAGGACTCCTAAATGCCTTCTGTGAATACCGACAGCCTTAAAATTAGGATTTTTCTCAGTTTAGTAGTAGTATAGTTAGGACTCCTAACTATAGGACTCCTAAATGCCTTCTGTGAATACCGAAAGACTTAAAATTAGGATTTTTCTCAATTTAGTAGTCCTAAATTTAGATTTAGGACTACTAAATTGAGAAAAATCCTAATTTTAAGACTTTCGGTATTCACAGAAGGCATTTAGGAGTCCTAAAGTTAGGAGTCCTAACTATACTACTACTAAACTGAGAAAAATCCTAATTTTAAGACTTTCGGTATTCACAGAAGGCATTTAGGAGTCCTAAAGTTAGGACTCCTAACTTCTGTGAATACCGGAATGAGTAAGTGCCTTCTGTGAATACCAAAATAAGTAAGTGCCTTCTGTGAATACCAAAATGGTAGTAAGTTTAGGATTTTGTCTTAAGTTAGTTCTGTGAATCGGGCCCTAAGTCTACCCACAGCACGACCCCCTACACAACCCAATCGCCACTGCACTACCCTAAGCCCTAAAACACTACCCCCAGCAAGACCCCCTACACTACCCAAACACCACTGAACTACCCTAAACCACGACCCCCAGCAAGACCCCCTACACTACACAAACACCACTGCACTACCTTTAACCCTAAAACACTACCCCAGCATGACGCCCAACACTACACAAATACCACTGCACTACCATAAACTCTAAAACACTATCCCCTACCCTACATAAACACCACTGCACTGCACAAAACCCTAAAACACTACCCCAGCACGACCCCTACACTACACAAACACCACTGCACTACCCTAAACCGTAAAACATGACCCCCTACTATACACAAACACCACTGCACTACCTTTAACCCTAAAACACTTCCCCAGCACGACCCCCAACACTACACAAACACCACTGCACTAAACCCTAAACCCTAAAACACTATCCCCAGCATGACCCCCTACACTAAAGAAACACCACTGCACTGCCCTAAACCCAAAAATACTATCCCCAGTACAACCACCTACACTACAAAAACACCACTGCACTACCCTAAACCCTAAATCTACCCCAGCATATCCCCCTACACTACTCAACACCACTGCACTACCCTAAACCCTAAAACACTACCCCCAGCACGACCCCCTACACTACCCAAACACCACTGTACTACCCAAAACCGTAAAACACTACACCCAGCACGACACCCTACACTACCCAAACACCACTGCACTACCCTAAACCCTAGAACACCACCCCCAGCATGACCCCCTATACTACCCAAACACCACTGCACTACCCTAAACCCTAAAACAGTACCCAAGCATGACCCATACAGTACCCAAAGACTACTGCACTTCCCTAAACCTTAAAACACTACCCCAGCATGATCTCCTACACTACCCAAACACCACCCTAAACCCTAAAACACGACCCCTACACTACACAAACACCACTGCACTACCCTAAAACCTAAAACACTACCCCTACACTACACAAACACCACTGCACTACCCTAAACCCTAAAACACTACCTCAGCACGGCCCCCTACACTACCCGAACACCACTGCGCTACGCTACACCCTAAAACACTACCCCCAGCATGATCCCTTCACTATCCAAACACAACTGCGCTACCCTAAACCCTAAAACACTACCCCCAGCACTATCCCCTTCACTACTCAAACACCACTGCCCTACCCTAAACCCTAAAACACTAACCCCAGCACTACACTCTACACTACCCAAACACCACTGCACTACCATAAACCCTAAACCACGACCCCAGCATGACCCCCTACACTACCCAAACACCACTGCACTACCCTAAACCCTAAAACACGACCCCCTACTCTACACAAACACCACTGCACTACCCTTAACCCTAAAACACTACCCCCAGCACGACCCCCTACACTACTCAAACACCACTGAACTACCCAAAACCCTAAAACACTCCCCCCTACCCATCATAAACACCACTGCACTACCCAAAAAACCCTAAAACACTACTCAAGCACGACCCCCGACACTACACAAACACCACTGCACTACCCTAAACCCTACAACACTACCCCCGGCATGAACCCGCAAACACTACAAAAACACCACTGCACTACCCTAAACCCTAAATCTATCCCAGAACAACCCCCTACTCTACCCAAACACAACTGCACTACCCTAAACCCTAGATCTACCCACAGCACGACCCCCTACACTACCCAAACAGCAATGCACTAGCCTAAACTCTAAAACACTACCTCCAGCATGACCCCCTACACTACACAAACACCACTGCACTGCCCTAAACCCTAAAAAACTACCCCCAGCATGACCCCCTACACTAAACAAACACCACTGCACTGCCCTAAACCCTAAAACACTATCCCCAGTACAACCTCCTACACTACACAAAGACCACTGCACTACCCTAAACTAACCCTGGGCGCGACACTACGCTTCGCCCACGTAGTGTACGTAGCGCTGCCTGCTTCGCAGTTTTCGAAGTAGGCGAAGCAGGCAGCGCCTACGCACACTACGTGGGCGAAGCGTAGCTGCCTGCCGCCCACCACCCGCCTCCCGCCCGCCGTACTTTTAAAAGAAAAAATTAATTTGTAATAAAGGAAATTAGGCACTTACCTGACGCGCGGCGTCTCCCGGGGCTCCCTCTTCCTGTTTTTCAATTTTCCTGACTAATGCGCATGCGCGGACGCCCGCGCATGCGCATTTCTCGCAAGAAATGCGCATGCGCGGGCGTCCGCGCATGCGCATTTGTCAGGAAAATTGAAAAACAGGAAGAGGGAGCCCCGGGAGACGCCGCGCGTCAGGTAAGTGCCTTTAATTTGCTTTATTACAAATTAATTTAATCTTTTAAAAGTAGGGTGGGTGGGTGGCGGGTGGCGCGTAGTGGGGCTACGCGAAGCGCGTAGTGTGCGTAGATTTGGGCACACTACGTGCTGCTTCACGTAGCCCCACTACGCCCACTACGCCCACCCTTACCCTAAACACTAAATCTATCCCAGCACATTCCCCTACACCACCCAACACTGTAGTGAGGGCTGCAATTTATATACGTACATTGCTAAGTTAGCACAACCGCGTTAGATATTAGAAAGCCATCTTGCTACTTTTGCTGCTTTTGCACACGACACTGCAATTACATGTTATTATTTGAGAAATGCTTGCTCGCCTTTTCTTCACATGAGAACTGTCTGTTGTTCACATCCCTAACAGTGAGCTGCGACCTTGGTCTGAACATTGTGTAAAGAAACAGTCTGGGTCGCTAGACGGTGCATGTTTTTGGGTTCAGGTTGATCGGCCCACTATTTAGCCATAACACGCACTCAGCTGCAAATACCTGAGATCGCTTTTAATATTGCAGGCTGCTTGCTTGATTCATTCATTCGGAAGAAGAGCTTTCCCAGGAGCAGAGTATACCTGATCCTGTGATGTGATTCCACTAAGCTGATCTTTACGGTATGGGGTTCCCCATTCAAGCCTAGAGACCTTCTATTAGTCTAATAATAATATTAGTTTACTAGCGAAAGGAAGGTGGCTGCAATTCACTGTCATTTTATTATGATTTCTAATTTCATTTTCTATGGTATTGTAACTATGCTGATGGTTTTGATTTTAATCATTTGTCTGCTTATGTTAGCCAAAGTACTGCATCTTAGGACACGAAGTTTATAAAATAAACTCTTTAAACTTTACCGTGTCTCTGTTTACTCTTGTTGTGGACTGATATGAGAATAATAACGAACAGGTATGGTACATCTTCTTTCGATTTGCCTTTTCTTAATGCAGGGAAGTTTGGAAACAAACAGCCATAGTGTGCTCTTCTCCCGACTTGTTCCTCCTCGATGCATAGAGGTTTGGAAACGAACTTCCCTGCATTAAGGAAAGGCGAATCGAAAGAAGATGTGATCATCTCCTTTGGTGTTAGGCCACTCTGACGATCTGTAGGAACGCACAACTGATTCCTATTTCCACTGTATCTTTGAAGCCTGTTCATCATCGAATTAGAGCGGCGTTTTGTTATCATTCAATCACTAAATCCTCCATTCTCGTTTCTGTTTGGAACTCCCACGAAAGAGACAGTCGAATCTTTTTTCCCAGACCAACGACTCCCTCTAGTGGATGAGCGTCATTTCATTTCTTTACTCGTCCCTTTAAGACTGTTACAGTTTGTTAACTCGGCCCATCTATACCCATTTCCTTACGGTCCCATGGATATCGGACACAAATAAGTTCTTGCCCTGAAGAAGGTGTTACCCCAGGAAAGGGGGTGTCACACCGAAACGCGCGTCGGCGTCTTGAATTGATTTGCTCTTTAGCTTTATATTATATAGACGTTAGCTTTATAGATTCATTGAGACTTTGTACTTTATCTATATAGATTTAATCAAAGGGATAACCTCTTGTCCTTTTTTCCTCCATTGAATCTTCATGACCATAAACTTTTACCAACAATATATTAATCCTCGTCCCTCTTGAAAAAAGATATGCCAATTATTTTGGGCCTCTGAATTGTCACTTTCCAGAGTTTAGGATGTATGTGTAGTTTGTTTTCATGGTTTGAATGGATTTAAGTGTGAGTGAGAATGTTTGAATAATCTGTGTCTAAGATTGTCCATGGGCATTATTGTTTGTAGGATTTTTATGTCCTCTGCTAGTTGAATCGTTTTTGTCAACACATGATTTATGCATTTATGATATGTTTCCAATTAATTTGAAAATAAAAAAGTAAAAATATGGCAACCTGATTCGTGATACAATTTATATGCATGGTTTAGCAAGAGTGGTCTTTATTAGAAACTGACTTAATTGCGCATTGTCAAAGCATATAGGTACATCAGACTTCTTCCTGTTAACTCTTGATTTATCCCCTGCTGCTCTACCTTTATCTATTTAGGGGTCCCCCTCTTCGTAGATACTATGTAATATAGTCCTCTTAATTGAAGGTGACATACAGCGTACAATTCAGGGGATTTTTGGGGATAATCGGACCTCTTCATACGATATTCTATTGGCAGGGACAGACTGGCCCACAGCTTTCATTTTAGATGCTCTTAGAGGGGAGGAGGTGATCCTCCCGTCCTTTGAGCACACAGTGCCAACGGACCAATCTAAGAAGTTCGCACTCAGGATGGCTGGGGTAAATTGTCCCCCAGCCATGAGATTCCGTTGCGGTCCATGCCCCAGCCACAACCCCAATATCCCATGCGTCGCGAAGCAAGACCTCACGTCGCGACAATCCTTGAACAATTGGAATATCAAGGTGTTATTGAAACATGTGTGTCACCAATGAATAATCCTTTATTCACTGTGACGAAGCCTGATGGGTCGTACCGCCTGGTTTTAGATTACCGGCATTTAAACTCTCATTGCCGGACATGCGCAGTACAGAATACCCACAGTTCTGCTCTCGTCGATAGTCTTGTGAGAAAACGGTTTAAGACCACACTTGACATTTCCAATGGCTTGTACAGCCATAACCAGTCCTCTCTTAGTAGTCAGTGGACGCCGTTTACATTGGGCGGCATACAAAAACATTTTAAAAGATTACCCATGGGCTATAAAAACAGCCCTGGAGTCTTTGCCGCTCGTGCAGCCTCTCTGTTAGAGAGCATTGACCCTGATGCGTACTCGTATGTGGATGATATTTATCTCACAGATGACAAGTTGTGGCCGCATCTGTGTCACGTTGATCGCATTATTGTTTTGTTTGCAGACTTCGGTTACAAATTCAACTTTGCCAAGTCTCACATTGCAGAGTATACAATGTTGTTTTTGGGATACAAACTCAACAATGAGGGTCGAGGATTGGCTCCGCACTTCCTAGAGAAATGCGCATGTCTGTGTGCTCCTACAACACTGAAAAAATTACAATCTTTGCTGGGCTTTCTGAATTTCGGTCACACGTACGTTCCTGATTATGCCCAGCGTATCAAGCCACTTTATGCCCTGGTACAACCTACTTTTTCCAAATCATGCTGGCTGCTGGAGCATTCAGCTATATTGCAATCTTTGCAAGCTGACCTTCTTGCTTCAAAATACTTACTGACGCGTGATAACCACACTAACCTGGTAATAAGAATTGTGCCAGGCGCAGTGGGTTTCACGTACTTAACGTTCAATGAGGGCGACACCGTCCCCATTGCCTACAAATCACACCTGTACACTTCGGCTGAACTGCGCTTTTCCTCTGTCGAGAAAGTTTTGACGGCAGTACAGATGGCGATTCTTAAAGAACGAGCGCTGTCGCAAGGGAAACGCATGTTGGTGGTCACACCATATCCTGCCCATGAGGCAGTGACCAAAGTGAGTGTACCAAATTCTAAAGCTTTGCATCCCCGGTGGATACAATGGGCCACTTCCTTGACATCGCCCGACGTCACCTATATCTTGGACGCAGCATTACAGACTCAGGAGTACTTACAGTATGAATTTGTTCATCCAGCTCCTCTGTCTTTGCGCCCGCTCGAGGATTACCATTGTGTCATTTACACTGACGGATCCGCGCAACCGGCGACTGGATCGAAGCATGCCTATTCAGCGGCCTGCGCAATTGTGGTGGGTACTTTCGTGAATGGTGAATTCCAATCTGATGTCGTGCATATGCAGTCATTGGGTGATTGTACTGCACAGTTGGCAGAGCTCCGTGCTCTGGTTCTCGCACTGGAGTTTGCTGATTCTCGGGTCACTACTCTTATAGTGAGTGACTCGTTTTATTGTGTTCAATCTTACAACGACAATCTACATTTTTGGTCTCAAAATGAATACCGTGATTCCAAAGGTAGCACAATTAAGCATAAAATGCTTTGGGTTCGAGTGGCAGAACTTAAAGAACATCTGCCTCTCGTGAAGGTTATTCACACTCTCGGTCACCAACGAGTTGGTGTCCATGCTGTCGGCAACAGCTTAGCTGACGAGGCAGCAAAAACAGCAGTGGCGACATACTTAGTGGCAGCAGTTACAAGATCCAAAAGTAAGATCGATGATGACATCTTGGCAGCTATTGCTGCTACAGAGAAGGGAACTAATTACCCGAGAGGTTTCCCTTCGCGTTACCATTATCACTTAAGTCCTGATAACGTCCTGTTAGTGAGGATTAACGACGTTGGTGACAGATTGATTCCCAACGCGGACTGCAGACCATCTTTGATATTAGTGGCCCACGAGAGCATGGCGTCTGCCCATGCCGGTGTTGCAGCTACTGTATCTCTGTTACAACAACGCTACTGGTGGTGCGGTTTATATAAACAAGCTCACGCTTATGTTCTTGACTGTGACATTTGCCAGCAGATTAAACCTTCAACTGCTGCGTGCCCACCACAAACTCAGTTGTACATATCTAATAAACCACTAGTGTGTGTTTATCTAGATCACTGCGGACCATTCACCTCTGATACTGCGTACAAGTACATCTTGGTTGCAGTGGATTCGTGCACACGTTTTCTGTGGGTATGGCCACAAAGGAGTGCTGATGCCCGTACTGTCATCAGGGATTTGCGTGTCTTTGTGGGAAGTTTTGCGTGTGGTACCTTTCATTCTGATCAAGGCCCTGCGTTCACCTCTTAGGCGTACAAAGAAGCCATGAGAAATTTGGGGGTCCAAGTCAAATTTTCGTCTCCCTACCGACCTGAGGGTAATAGTGTGGTGGAGCGATCAAAGCTGCCAAAGCAATCTTTGACAGCTAGGGTTTTAGGCACTGGCCGGAACTGGCTAGCCCATTTGTATAACGTCCAACGTGCACTTAATAATCTCCCTAGAAGGTCTATGGGTGGGCGTACCCCATACATGATGCTCTTTGGCATACAAATGTTTGTCCCGGACCTTGATGGTCTAGACATGGCGGCGTCAGCCACACCCTTTGACGTAGATGAACACTGTGCTGTATTGCAGACGCTACAAGAAGCCAGAGACAGTCTAGCGAAGGAACACGTGCCCTCCACATCTGATGCTGCGCTTCAGATTCCGGTAGTCGGCTGGCTACCTCGAGTTGGTGATCTGGTCCGTGAGAAGGTGGAGAACAAGAAATAGTTCGGTCCCTCTTATCGTGCACCGGTTCCAGTGCTTGGCTTGCAGGGTACACGGACAGTCATTTTACCTCCACTTCCTGGTCGCAAGGATAACAGGTACATTTCAATTGACAATGTCAAGCTACAGCGAGTGGACGATTCTTCTTAGTATGACTCCAGCGGTTTCTTGCCCTGCGATGCTGAGAAATTCTGTTTTGGCTCCAGCATCTACCACCTTGCCTGATGTTGCCATTGAGATGCATACAGTTACTGGTCCTTTGTTGCCACCAACAGCTGGTGGTCTACCTGAAGATACTGAGTATGCTTATCCTGCAGATGTACCGTTGCCTGTTTTACAATCCACCGCAGTTAACCAGTCACGCTTCTCCTTTGACACTAATTCAATGACTTCCATTGCCCCATCAAAAGTTTCAATTTTTGCTGTCTGGTTTAAAAGACATTTTTTAATTCCCCCTTGGACTTACAGTTGGCTGGTGCTCATATCTATTTTTTTGTTTATGTCCATTGGATTTGTGGTGGTGTTTCTTTGTCTTGTAAATGGACACTACCTGAAAGAAAGATCTACAATTAGACTAATTTATGGAACTTTGGCCCCCCACTCCTCATCACATATCATGAAAAGGGACCAGACTTTTGTGAATATTACTGCCTGGCCTGTGCTGGATGGGATTGCGTGGGATGCTGTTAATTTCAAATTCATGGTCCCACTGAAGTAATCAATGTGCAAATGTATTTCGTGTTTCTATGGGTGATGTAATTAAGCAAAGCATCCGCTTGGATGATTGGGATGTTCAAGTCATAGAAGCACTGTTTTCTGATTTGAAATATTATGCTGCGTTTGAAGCTGAGGATTTGTATTTAGAAACTGCTAATTATGATGAGCAGTTTTGCTATCAACATTATGGCAATCATTTCCTTCACAAAGCCAATACGTTTAGAAATTTTGTAAATTATACACAATGGGAACACTGTCCAGCTCCTAGGCTGGGCAGCTCCACCACGTTATTGAACACATTCACATATTTTTCTGATTTCAGTATGTCGAATCCTGCCTCCTTTTACTTTAAAGTGGCAGCTGAGTCTGCCTCGAAAGTTAGGCTGACACACACGAAATTGTTATATTCAAAATCCTTTATGTATGATTTGGCAATCAGAGGTTATGATCTGTGGAAAGCTACTATTGATCTTAAATCGGTTTGGGGTTCTAAACCGTGGCAGGTACAGGGAACATAAGCTTTGTGGATCGTGCCTGCCTCATCCCGAACCACATGTTAGTTTTGAATTTGTCAATTTTTCAGACCACATGTTTTGGATTGGCTACTTCTAAAAAATTTAAATTGTCCTTCTACTCCGGATCTGGGTGCTTATCCTAATTGGGAAAATCATACGGATCTGTCCCTTGCTACGTTGCAGTCATACATTTCTAACACATCCTTCAATATTTCCAAAATAAATCCGAAAGGATGGTTAATATGGCAAATGAGCTCAGATTCCTGTCAACATCGGTTTCTGGATTTAAATCCGGGGTATACGCAAGTTCGTGTGGACCCTCGTTTTGAATCCTCTCATACTGTAACTACCTACTCAGTAGGGAAGTTATGCCAATCTTGGCTGCAACATTCCACCTTAGCATCTGTTAAACTTCATTTATCACAATTGCACGACAAAATAGATTTGAATGATTTTGTTAAGGGTCCTGCGGTTGGCAGGTCCAAAAGATGGGTATATGCTGTTTATAACGAAGTTTGGAAGCTATCACAAATTGAGGCTGCATCCAGATTACGAGCTATTGATCAAGCCAATATGGAGAAGGTATTGGATGTTATAGATAATAGCATTAACACCCTGTCTTCCAGAATGTATACGTTAGATAATATCGTTTCATCTGTTGTTGACATTGTGCAAGATGATGTGTCTGTTTTATATCATAGTCAACATCAATTGCGTTCTATAATGCAGTTTGCATGGACATTGCACACGTTAAAGGCTGGGAAAGTCCCTTGGGATTACATGAATACTTCCACTTTGTTCCTTCCTTTTAATTTAACTGCAAAACAACAGTTCATGTCCATGAAAGATGCAACATACTCGTTACTGCACATTGAAAAGTTAGAACCTTTGCCTTTCTCTGTTGCCGAATTAAACTCCGCTGTGTGGCTTATCCACGGGTTAATCACATTACCATTTCCCCTGTTTAAGTTCAGTTCCTGCATGAAACATTATGCGCTAGGCAGATATGAACAACTAGGTACTGCCTTCCTGCATAGAAGTTTGGTCACTCCCATTCACGTACAGGTGCGTGAGGGACGGTAAAGAGGTTTACTTAAAAGGTGAAGAGTGCACTTCCACTCCGGATCACTCTGTGGTGTGTCGGCACATTCAATTGCATGGTGCATGTAATGTGCACGCTCCTAATTTAGCTTGCGTCCTGAAAGGGATCCCAGTGCCAGTTATAACACCGTCGTTTACGCTGCTGGCTAACGGTAGTTACTTGCTATTAAATAATGCAGCTTGCTGTGGGATGTTAGTGGGAATTCCCTACATAGTGACTGTATCACAGAGAGTAGTCTGCTGTAACATCGTCCTTTTCCCACCCCCGCATGGACGGCTCGATGTATCGATCTGGCCTTCCATTCCAACCTTGAAAGCAGAGTTCAACAAGATGAGAAGAATAAGGGCTCTATTGTCTCAAAAAGAAGTCGCGTTGACTTCATCCCGGGAAACATTTGTCCTTCACGTAGCAAACACGCGCACAGAGGTGCAAGCGCTTTTGAATACTGATCTCCCACTTCATTTTGGTACCCTGATTCAGACTGTCTTTAATGCCTCGTCAACAAGTGGCCTGGCACATTTTTTCAAAATTGTGGGCTCCGGCCTCGTGACCTCCTTCCAAACTATTTTTGGTGTGATCCCGGCATTTTTTCATTCTATTTTTTCCAGCGTCTTCGGAGGTCTCCCGTTGATTCTCGCCGTCGTGGCTGGGGTACTGTTGTTGGTCTGCTTACTACGCAATGGATGCACAATTTGTGTCACACGACAGCATGTCCCGGCTGCTCCATCTTCGTAACCGGATGCTTGAATACTATGGAACACTACCACTGGCAACATTGAGCATAGCTTATGGGTTGTCCTTCCGGTTTCCCTACTTTACTTGCGTACAACCTGTCTTTCATTGCCTAGAGTGTCCGTTCCAATGGGCTCTGGATTTGTGCTTGTCAAACTCGGTGTCTCCTGCCCCGGATTATGATCGACTAATGAGCCCCTTAGTGGCTCATGAGTTGGACTGTTCTGGTGTCAGGATTATGGCCTGTGGAGCAGCACATGGAGTCCTAGGGAATTGGGACATCGGTACGGCTGCAGATGACTTCCTGGCAAGAAGTTATCTTGAAGAACACGCCAGTTGTCCTCTGATGGTACTAGAGGCTCCAATTGTCGAAGAACATGTGTGTTCATTCCCCTTGCTGAATTGGATGGCAGATAATTGCAGAACGTTCCAATGATTTCCTCTTGGAAGCCGTTGCTACTTATTGTGCTTATACATTGATGGATTAACTTGGAGGTCATCCAACATTCCTTTGGAATAACTTTTGCCTTTTAATTCGACATCCATCGATAATATTTTTTTTCCCTTTACATGGTTTTTTTCTCTCTCTTTTTTCTCTTCGAACTTTCACAGCCCTTATGTGGATTCACAATTTGTGCCCTTAATTCCGTTCTATCGAACTTGAACTCTGCGTTCCTTAATTGTACCCCTATTGGTTAGTGGTCCGATCAAGGGGGGGTGTAGTGAGGGCTGCAATTTATATACGTACATTGCTAAGTTAGCACAACCGTGTTAGATATTAGAAAGCCATCTTGCCACTTTTGCTGCTTTTGCACACGACACTGCAGTTACATGTTATTATTTGAGAAATGCTTGCTCGCCTTTTCTTCACATGAGAACTGTCTGTTGTTCACATCCCTAACAGTGAGCTACGACCTTGGTCTGAACATTGTGTAAAGAAACCGTCTGGGTCGCTAGACGGTGCATGTTTTTGGGTTCAGGTTGATCGGCCCACTATTTAACCATAACACGCACGCAGCTGCAAATACCTGAGAGTCGAGCGCTTTTAATATTGCAGGCTGCTTGCTTGATTCATTCATTCAGAAGAAGAGCTTTCCCAGGAGCAGAGTATACCTGATCCTGTGATGTGATTCCACTAAGCTGATCTTTACGGTATGGGGTTCCCCATTCAAGCCTAGAGACCTTCTATTAGTCTAATAATAATAATATTGGTTTACTAGCGAAAGGAAGGTGGCTGCAATTCACTGTCATTTTATTATGATTTCTCCTTTCATTTTCTATGGTATTGTAACTATGCTGATGGTTTTGATTTTAATCATTTGTCTGCTTATGTTAGCCAAAGTACTGCATCTTAGGACACGAGGTTTATAAAATAAACTCTTTAAACCTTACTGTGTCTCTGTTTACTCTTATTGTGGACTGATATGAGAATAATAACGAACAGGCATTTCTGATTCCCACCATTCCTGAGAATACACTAAGTCGCTTGTTCTGGGTTGTCTATACATTGGGACCGCCGAGATAAAATCGGATAACGAATGGGACACTGATGCTGGTCGGATAGGGGTTCTGGGTTCTGAGGTGAGTTTTTGGTACACCACAATTCACTGAGGCCTTGGTTTCCTGCGCATAGTTCTGTGCATGAGCAGAATCTGTGCAACAACACCACTGCACTACCCTAAACCCTAAAACACTACCCCCAGCACGACCCCCTACAGTACCCAAACACCACTGTACTACCCTAAACCGTAAAACACTACACCCAGCATGACACCCTACACTACCCTAAACCCTAGAACACCACCCCCAGCACGACCCCCTACAGTACCCAAACACCACTGTACTACCCTAAACCGTAAAACACTACACCCAGCATGACACCCTACACTACCCTAAACCCTAAAACAGTACCCCAGCATGACCCCTACAGTACCCAGACACTACTGCACTTACCTATACCTTAAATCACTACCCCAGCATGACCCCCTACACTACCCAAACACCACTACTCTACCCTAAACCCTAAAACACGACCCCCTACACTACACAAACACCACTGCACTACCTTAAAACCTAAAACACTACCCCAGCATGACTCCCTATACTACGCAAACACCACTGCATTACCCTTAACACTAAAACACTACCCCTACACCTTAAAACCTAAAACACTACCCCAGCATGACTCCCTATACTACGCAAACACCACTGCACTACCCTAAACCCTAAAATCCTACCTCAGCACGACCCCTACACTACCCGAACACCACTGCACTACCCTACACCCTAAAACACTACCCCCAGCATGACCCTCTTCACTATCGAAACACAACTGCGCTACCCTAAACCCTATAACACTACCCCCAGCACTACCCCCTTCACTACTCAAACACCACTACCCTACCCTAAACCCTAAGGGCCCGATTCACAGAACTAACTTAAGACAAAATCCTAAACTTACTACCATTTTGATATTCACAGAAGGCACTTACTCATTTTGGTATTCACAGAAGGCACTTACTCATTTCGGTATTCACAGAAGTTAGGAGTCCTAACTTTAGGACTCCTAAATGCCTTCTGTGAATACCGAAAGTCTTAAAATTAGGATTTTTCTCAGTTTAGTAGTAGTATAGTTAGGACTCCTAACTTTAGGACTCCTAAATGCCTTCGGTGAATACCGAAAGTCTTAAAATTAGGATTTTTCTCAATTTAGTAGTCCTAAGTCTAAATTTAGGACTACTAAATTGAGAAAAATCCTAATTTTAAGACTTTCGGTATTCACAGAAGGCATTTAGGAGTCCTAAAGTTAGGAGTCCTAACTATACTACTACTAAACTGAGAAAAATCCTAATTTTAAGGCTTTCGGTATTCACAGAAGGCATTTAGGAGTCCTAAAGTTAGGAGTCCTAAACTTAGGACTACTAAATTGAGAAAAATCCTAATTTTAAGACTTTCGGTATTCACAGAAGGCATTTAGGAGTCCTAAAGTTAGGAGTCCTAACTATACTACTACTAAACTGAGAAAAATCCTAATTTTAAGACTTTCGGTATTCACAGAAGGCATTTAGGAGTCCTAAAGTTAGGACTCCTAACTTCTGTGAATACCGAAATGAGTAAGTGCCTTCTGTGAATACCAAAATGAGTAAGTGCCTTCTGTGAATACCAAAATGGTAGTAAGTTTAGGATTTTGTCTTAAGTTAGTTCTGTGAATCGGGCCCTTAAACACTAACCCCAGCACTACACTCTGCACTACCCAAACACCACTGCACTACCCTAAACCCTAAATCTATCCCAGCACAACCCCCTACTCTACCCAAACACAACTGCTCTACCCTAAACCCTAGATCTACCGACAGCACGACCCCCTAAACCACCCAAACAGCAATGCACTAGCCTAAACTCTAAAACACTACCTCCAGCATGACCCCCTACACTACACAAACACCACTGCACTGCCCTAAACCCTAAAAAACTATCCCCAGCATGACCCCCTACACTAAACAAACACCACTGCACTGCCCTAAACCCTAAAACACTATCCCCAGTACAACCTCCTACACTACACAATCACCACGGCACTACCCTAAACACTAAAAATATCCCAGCACATTCCCCTACACCACCCAACACTGTAGTGAGGGCTGCAATTTATATACGTACATTGCTAAGTTAGCACAACCGCGTTAGATATTAGAAAGCCATCTTGCCACTTTTGCTGCTTTTGCACACAACACTGCAGTTACATGTTATTATTTGAGAAATGCTTGCTCGCCTTTTCTTCACATGAGAACTGTCTCTTGTTCACATCCCTAACAGTGAGCTGCGACCTTGGTCTGAACATTGTGTAAAGAAACAGTCTGGGTCGCTAGACGGTGCATGTTTTTGGGTTCAGGTTGATCGGCCCACTATTTAGCCATAACACGCACGCAGCTGCAAATACCTGAGAGTCGAGCGCTTTTAATATTGCAGGCTGCTTGCTTGATTCATTCATTCGGAAGAAGAGCTTTCCCAGGAGCAGAGTATACCTGATCCTGTGATGTGATTCCACTAAGCTGATCTTTACAGTATGGGGTTCCCCATTCAAGCCTAGAGACCTTCTATTAGTCTAATAATAATAATATTGGTTTACTAGCGAAAGGAAGGTGGCTGCAATTCACTGTCATTTTATTATGATTTCTCCTTTCATTTTCTATGGTATTGTAACTATGCTGATGGTTTTGATTTTAATCATTTGTCTGCTTATTTTAGCCAAAGTACTGCATCTTAGGACACGAGGTTTATAAAATAAACTCTTTAAACTTTACTATGTCTCTGTGGACTGATATGAGAATAATAACGAACAGGTATTTCTGATTTCCACCATTCCTGAGAATACACTAAGTCGCTTGTTCTGGGTTGTCTATACATTGGGACCGCCGAGATAAAATCGGATAACGAATGGAACACTGATGCTGGTCGGCTAGGGGTTCTGGGTTCTGAGGTGAGTTTTTGGTACACCACAATTCACAGAGGTCCTGGTTTCCTGCGCATAGTTCTGTGCATGAGCAGAATCCCTGCAACAACACCACTGCACTAACCTAAACCCTAAAACACTACCCCCAGCACGACCCCCTACAGTACCCAAACGCCACTTTACTACCCTAAACCGTAAAACACTACACCCAGCATGACACCCTACACTACCCTAAACCCTAGAACACCACCCCCAGCATGACCCCCTACACTACCCAAACACCACTGCACTACCCTAAACCCTAAAACAGTACCCCAGCATGACCCCTACAGTACCCAGACACTACTGCACTTCCCTAAACCTTAAAGCACTACCCCAGCATGACCCCCTACACTACCCAAACACCACTACTCTACCCTAAACCCTAAAACACGACCCCCTACACTAACCAAACACCACTGCACTACCTTACAACCTAAAACACTACCCCAGCACGACTCCTATACTACACAAACACCACTGCATTACCCTTAACCCTAAAACACTACCCCTGCACTACACAAACACCACTGCACTACCCTAAACCCTAAAACACTACCTCAGCACGACCCCTACACTACCCGAACACCACTGCACTACCCTACACCCTAAAACACTACCCCCAGCATGACCCTCTTCACTATCGAAACACAACTGCGCTACCCTAAACCCTATAACACTACCCCCAGCACTACCCCCTTCACTACTCAAACACCACTGCCCTACCCTAAACCCTAAAACACTAACCCCAGCACTACACTCTACACTACCCAAACACCACTGCACTACCCTAAACCCTAAATCTATCCCAGCACAACCCCCTACTCTACCTAAACACAACTGCACTACCCTAAACCCTAGATCTACCCCCAGCACGACCCCCTACACTACCCAAACAGCAATGCACTACCCTAAACTCTAAAACACTACCTCCAGCATGACCCCCTACACTACACAAACACCACTGCACTGCCCTAAACCCTAAAACATTACCCCCAGCACGACCCCCTACACTAAACAAACACCACTGCACTGCCCTAAACCCTAAAACACTATCCCCAGTACAACCTCCTACACTACACAAACACCACTGCACTACCCTAAACACTAAATCTATCCCAGCATATTCCCCTACACCACCCAACACCACTGCACTACCCTAAACTCTAAAACACTACCCCCAGCACAACCCCCTACAGTACCCAAACACCACTGTACTGCCCTAAACCGTAAAACACTACACCCAGCATGACACCCTACACTACCCTAAACCCTAGAACACCACCCCAGCATGACCCCCTACACTACCCAAACACCACTGCACTACCCTAAACCCTAAAACAGTACCCCAGCATGACCCCTACAGTACCCAGACACTACTGCACTTCCCTACACCTTAAAACACTATCCCAGCATGACCCCCTACACTACCCAAACACCACTACTCTACCCTAAACCCTAAAACACGACCCCCTACACTACACAAACACCACTGCACTACCTTAAAACCTAAAACACTACCCCAGCATGACCCCCTATACTACACAAACACCACTGCACTACCCTTAACCCTAAAACACTACCCCTACACTACACAAACACCACTGCAATACCCTAAACCCTAAAACACTACCTCAGCACGACCCCTACACAACCCGAAAACCACTGCACTGCCCTACACCCTAAAACACTACCCCCAGCATGACCCTCTTCACTATCGAAACACAACTGCGCTACCCTAAACCCTATAACACTACCCCCAGCACTACCCCTTCACTACTCAAACACCACTGCCCTATCCTAAACCCTAAAACACTAACCCCAGCACTACACCCTACACTACCCAAACACCACTGCACTACCCTGAACCCTAAAACACTACCCCCAGCACTACCCCTACACTACACAAACACCAATGCACTACCCTAAACCCTAAAACACTACCCCCAGCACGACCCCCTACACTACCCAAACACCACTGCGCTACCCTAAACCCTAAATCTACCCCCAGCACGACCCCCTATACTACCCAAAAACCACTAGACTACCCCAAACCCTTTAAACACTACCCCAGTATGATCCCCAACACTATCCAAACACCACTGCACTACCCTAAGCCCTAAAACACGACCCCCTACGCTACACAAACACGACTGCACTACCCTAAACCCTAAAACACTACCCCAGCATGTCCCCCTACTACACAAACACCGCTGCAGTAGCCTAAACCCTAAATCAACTCCCAGCACGACCCCCTTCACTACCCATACACCACTGCACTACCCTTAACCCTAAACACTACCCCCCGCATGACCCTCTACTCTACACAAACACCACTGCACTACCCTAAACCCTAAAACCCTACCCTCAGCATGACCCCCTACAATACACAAACACCACTCCACTACCTTAAAGCCTAAAAAACTACCCCCAGCACGAGCCTCTACCCTACACAAACACCACTGCACTACCATAAACCCTAAATCACGACCCCCAGCATGACCCCCTACACTGCCAAAACACCACTGCACTACCCTAAAACCTAACACACTACTCCCCGCACGGCTCCCTACACTACCCCAACACCACTGCCCTACCTTAAACCCTAAATCTACCCCCAGCATGACCCCCTACACTACACAAACACCACTGCACTACCCTAAACCCTAAAACACTACACGCAGCACGACTCCGTACACTACCCAAATACCACTGCACTACCCTAAACTCTAAAACACTACCTCCAGCATGACCCCCTACACTACACAAACACCACTGCACTGCCCTAAACCCTAAAACATTACCCCCAGCACGACCCCCTACACTAAACAAACACCACTGCACTGCCCTAAACCCTAAAACCTTATCCCCAGTACAACCTCCTACACTACACAAACACCACTGCACTACCTTAAACACTAAATCTATCCCAGCATATTCCCCTACACCACCCAACACCACTGCACTACCCTAAACTCTAAAACACTACCCCCAGCACAACCCCCTACAGTACCCAAACACCACTGTACTGCCCTAAACCGTAAAACGCTACACCCAGCATGACACCCTACACTACCCTAAACCCTAGAACACCACCCCAGCATGACCCCCTACACTACCCAAACACCACTGCACTACCCTAAACCCTAAAACAGTACCCCAGCATGACCCCTACAGTACCCAGACACTACTGCACTTCCCTACACCTTAAAACACTATCCCAGCATGACCCCCTACACTACCCAAACACCACTACTCTACCCTAAACCCTAAAACACGACCCCCTACACTACACAAACACCACTGCACTACCTTAAAACCTAAAACACTACCCCAGCATGACCCCCTATACTACACAAACACCACTGCACTACCCTTAACCCTAAAACACTACCCCTACACTACACAAACACCACTGCAATACCCTAAACCCTAAAACACTACCTCAGCACGACCCCTACACAACCCGAAAACCACTGCACTACCCTACACCCTAAAACACTACCCCCAGCATGACCCTCTTCACTATCGAAACACAACTGCACTACCCTAAACCCTATAACACTACCCCCAGCACTACCCCTTCACTACTCAAACACCACTGCCCTATCCTAAACCCTAAAACACTAACCCCAGCACTACACCCTACACTACCCAAACACCACTGCACTACCCTGAACCCTAAAACACTACCCCCAGCACTACCCCTACACTACACAAACACCAATGCACTACCCTAAACCCTAAAACACTACCCCCAGCACGACCCCCTACACTACCCAAACACCACTGCGCTACCCTAAACCCTAAATCTACCCCCAGCACGACCCCCTATACTACCCAAAAACCACTAGACTACCCCAAACCCTTTAAACACTACCCCAGTACGATCCCCAACACTATCTACCGCTGCAGTAGCCTAAACCCTAAATCAACTCCCAGCACGACCCCTTCACTACCCATACACCACTGCACTACCCTTAACCCTAAACACTACCCCCCGCATGACCCTCTACTCTACACAAACACCACTGCACTACCCTAAACCCTAAAACCCTACCCTCAGCAGGACCCCCTACAATACACAAACACCACTCCACTACCTTAAAGCCTAAAACACTACCCCCAGCACGAGCCTCTACCCTACACAAACACCACTGCACTACCATAAGCCCTAAATCACGACCCCCAGCATGACCCCCTACACTGCCAAAACACCACTGCACTACCCTAAAACCTAACACACTACTCCCCGCACGGCTCCCTACACTACCCCAACACCACTGCCCTACCTTAAACCCTACATCTACCCCCAGCATGACCCCCTACACTACACAAACACCACTGCACTACCCTAAACCCTAAAACACTACACGCAGCACGACTCCGTACACTACCCAAATACCACTGCACTACCCTAAACTCTAAATCTACCACAGAACGACCCCCTACACTACTCAAACACCACTGCACTACCCTAAAACCTAGAAAACTACTGCCAGTACGACCCCCTACACTACCCAAACACCACTGCACTACCCTAAAACCTAAAACACTACTGCCAGTACGACCCCTACACTACCCAAACACCACTGCACTACCCTAAACCCAAAAACACTACCCCCATCTCGAGCCCTACACTACCCAAACACCACTGTACTACCCTAACTCTAAATCTACCCCAGCACAAACCCCTACACTACCCAAACAACAGTGAACTACCCTAAACCCTAAATCTACCCCCAGCATGACCCCCTACACTACACAAAAATCACTGCACTACCCTAAACCCTAAAACACTACACGCAGCACGACTCCGTACACTACCCAAATACCACTGCACTACCCTAAACCCTAAATCTACCACAGAACGACCCCCTATACTACTCAAACACCACTGCACTACCCTAAAACCTAAAACACTACTCCCAGTATGAGCCCCTACACTACCCAAACACCACTGCACTACCCTAAAACCTAAACACTACCCCCAGCATGACCCTCTACTCTACACAAACACCACTGCACTACCCTAAACCCTAAAACCCTACCCTCAGCATCACCCCTACAATACACAAACACCACTCCACTATCTTAAAGCCTAAAACACTACCCCAGCACGAGCCTCTAACCTACACAAACACCACTGCACTACCATAAACCCTAAATCACGACCCCCAGCATGACACCCTACACTGCCAAAACACCACTGCACTACCCTAAAACCTAACACACTACTCCCCGCACGACTCCCTACACTACCTAAACACCACTGCACTACCTTAAACCCGAAATCTACCCCCAGCATGACCCCCTACACTACACAAACACCACTGCACTACCCTAAACCCTAAAACACTACACACAGCACGACTCCGTACACTACCCAAATACCACTGCACTACCCTAAACCCTAAATCTACTACAGAACGATCCCCTACACTACTCAAACACCACTGCACTACCCTAAAACCTAGAAAACTACTGCCAGTACGACCCCCTACACTACTCAAACACCACTGCACTACCCTAAAACCTAATACACTACTGCCAGTACGACCCCCTACACTACCCAAACACCACTGCACTACCCTAAACCCAAAAACACTACCCCCATCTCGAGCCCTACACTACCCAAAGACCAATGTACTACCCTAACCCTAAATCTACCCCAGCACAAACCCCTACACTACCCAAACAACAGTGAACTACCCTAAACCCTAAATCTACCCCCAGCATGACCCCCTACACTACACAAACACCACTGCACTACCCGAAACCCTAAAACACTACACGCAGCACGACTCCGTACACTACCCAAATACCACTGCACTAACCTAAACCCTAAATCTATCACAGAACGAACCCCTATACTACTCAAACACCACTGCACTACCCTAAAACCTAAAACACTACTGCCAGTATGAGCCCCTACACTACCCAAACACCACTGCACTACCCTAAAACCTAAAACACTACTGCCAGTACGACCCCCTACACTACCCAAACACCACTGCACTACCCTAAACCCAAAACACTACCCCCAGCTCGAGCCCTATACTACCCAAACACCACTGTACTACCCTAACCCTAAATCTACCCCAGCACGACCCCCTACACTACCCAAACACCACTGCACTACCCTAAACCCTTAAACAATACCCTCAGCATGACCCCCTACACTACCCAAACACCTCTGCACTACCCTATACCCTTAAACAATACCCCCAGCACGACCCCCTACTCTACACAAACACCACTGCACTACCCTTAACGCTAAAACACTACCCGCAGCACTACCCCCTACACTACACAAACACCACTGCACTACCCAAAACCATAAGACACTACCCCCTGCACTACCCCTACACTACACAAACACCACTGCACTACCCTAAACCCAAAAACATTACCCCCAGCATGAACCTTCAAACACTACAAAAACACCACTGCACAACCCTAAACCCTAAATCTATCACAATACAACCCCCTACACTACCCAAACACCACTGCACTACCCTAAACCCTAAATCTACCCCAGCACGACCCCCTACACTACCCAAACACCACTGCGTTACCCTAAACCCTAAATCTACCCCCAGCACACCCCCTACACTATCCAAACACCACTGCAATATCCTAAACTCTAAAACATTACCCGAGCACGACCCCCTACACTACACAAACACCACTGCACTGCCCTAAACCCTAAAACAGTACCCCAGCACGACCTCCTACA
The DNA here is from genome assembly GCF_964204655.1 of Triturus cristatus. Lineage (NCBI taxonomy): Eukaryota > Metazoa > Chordata > Amphibia > Caudata > Salamandridae > Triturus > Triturus cristatus. The sequence goes on from NC_140585.1 coordinate 505,107,903, forward strand.
CTACACAAACACCACTGCACTACCCTAAACCCTTAAATCTACCCCCAGCACATTCCCCTACACTACCAAATACCACTGCACTACCCTAAACCCTAAAACACTTGCCCAAGCATGACCCCAACACTACCCAAACACCACTGCACTACCCTAAAGCCTAAAACACTACCCCCAGCATGACCCCCCTACACTATCCAAACACCACTGCACTACCCTAAACCCTAAAAAACTACCCCAGCACAGCCCCCTAAACTACTCAAACACCACTGCACTACCCTAACCCTAAAACACTACCCCTAGCACTACCCCCTACACTACACAAACACCATTGCACTACCCCAAACCCTGAACACTATCACTAGCGCTACCCCCTTTACTACCCAAACACCACTGCACAACCTTAAACCTTAAAACACTACCCCCAACACAACCCCCTACATTACAGAAACACCACTGCGCTACCCTAAACCCTAAAACACTACCCCAGTATTACCCCCTACACTACCCAAACACCACTGCGCTACCCTAAACCCTAAAACACTACCCCATTATTACCCCCTACACTACCCAAACACCACTGCGCTACCCTAAACTCTAAAACACTACCCCCAGCACCACCCCCTTCACTACCCAAACTTCACTGCACTACCCTAAACCCTAAAACACTACACGCAGCACGACTCCGTACACTACCCAAATACCACTGCACTACCCTAAACCCTAAATCTACCACAGAACGACCCCCTACACTACTCAAACACCACTGCACTACCCTAAAACCTAGAAAACTACTGCCAGTACGACCCCCTACACTACCCAAACACCACCGCACTACCCTAAACCCAAAAACACTACCCCCATCTCGAGCCCTACACTACCCAAACACCACTGTACTACCCTAACCCTAAATCTACCCCAGCACGAACCCCTACACTACCAAAACAACAGTGAACTACCCTAAACCCTAAATCTACCCCCAGCATGACCCCTACACTACACAAAACACCACTGCACTACCCTAAACCCTAAAACACTACACGCAGCACGACTCCGTACACTACCCAAATACCACAGCACTACCCTAAACCCTAAATCTACCACAGAACGACCCCCTATACTACTCAAACACCACTGCACTACCCTAAAGCCTAAAACACTACCCCCAGCATGACCCCCCTACACTATCCAAACACCACTGCACTACCCTAAACCCTAAAAAACTACCCCAGCACAGCCCCCTAAACTACTCAAACACCACTGCACTACCCTAACCCTAAAACACTACCCCTAGCACTATCCCCTACACTACACAAACACCATTGCACTACCCTAAACCCTGAACACTATCACTAGCTCTACCCCCTTTACTACCCAAACACCACTGCACAACCTTAAACCTTAAAACACTACCCCCAACACAACCCCCTACATTACAGAAACACCACTGCGCTACCCTAAACCCTAAAACACTACCCCAGTATTACCCCCTACACTACCCAAACACCACTGCGCTACCCTAAACTCTAAAACACTACCCCCAGCACGACCCCCTTCACTACCCAAACTTCACTGCACTACCCTAAACCCTAAAACACTACACGCAGCACGACTCCGTACACTACCCAAATACCACTGCACTACCCTAAACCCTAAATCTACCACAGAACGACCCCCTACACTACTCAAACACCACTGCACTACCCTAAAACCTAAAAAACTACTGCCAGTACGACCCCCTACACTACCCAAACACCATGCACTACCCTAAACCCAAAAACACTACCCCCATCTCGAGCCCTACACTACCCAAACACCACTGGACTACCCTAACCCTAAATCTACCCCAGCACGAACCCCTACACTACCAAAACAACAGTGAACTACCCTAAACCCTAAATCTACCCCAGCATGACCCCCTACACTACACAAAACACCACTGCACTACCCTAAACCCTAAAACACTACACGCAGCACGACTCCGTACACTACCCAAATACCACTGCACTACCCTAAACCCTAAATCTACCACAGAACGACCCCCTATACTACTCAAATACCACTACACTACCCTAAAACCTAAAACACTACTGCCAGTATGAGCTCCTACAGTACCCAAACACCACTGCACTACCCTAAAACCTAAAACACTACTGCCAGTATGACCCCCTACACTACCCAAACAACACTGCACTACCCTAAACCCAAAACACTACCCCCAGCTCGAGCCCTATACTACCCAAACACCACTGTACTACCCTAACCCTAAATCTACCCCAGCACGACCCCCTACACTACCCAAACACCACTGCACTACCCTAAACCCTTAAACAATACCCTCAGCATGACCCTCTACACTACCCAAACACCACTGCACTACCCTATACCCTTAAACAATACCCCCAGCACGACCCCCTACTCTACACAAACACCACTGCACTAAACTTAACCCTAAAACACTACCCGCAGCACTACCCCCTACACTACACAAACACCACTGCACTACCCAAAACCCTAAGACACTACCCCCTACACTACCCAAACACCACTGCACTACCATAAACCCTTAAACAATACCCTCAGCATGACCCCCTACACTACCCAAACACCACTGCACTACCCTATACCCTTAAACAATTCCCCCAGCACGACCCCCTACTCTACACAAACACCACTGCACTACCCTTAACCCTAAAACACTACCCGCAGCACTACCCCCTACACTACACAAACACCACTGCACTACCCAAAACCCTAAGACACTACCCCTTGCACTACCCCTACATTACACAAACACGACTGCACTACCCTAAACCCTAAAACACTACCCCCAGCATGAACCTTCAAACACTACAAAAACACCACTGCACAACCCTAAACCCTAAATCTATCACAATACAACCCCCTACACTACCCAAACACCACTGCACTACCCTAAACCCTAAATCTACCCCCAGCACGACCCCTACACTACCCAAACACCACTGCGTTACCCTAAACCCTAAATCTACCCCCAGCACGCCCCCTGCACTATCCAAACACCACTGCAATATCCTAAACTCTAAAACATTACCCGAGCACGACCCCCTACACTACACAAACACCACTGCACTGCCCTAAACCCTAAAACAGTTCCCCAGCACTACCTCCTACACTACACAAACACCACTGCACTACCCTAAACCCTTAAATCTACCCCCAGCACATTCCCCTACACTGCCCAATACCACTGCACTACCCTAAACCCTAAAACACTTGGCCAAGCATGACCCCTACACTACCCAAACACCACTGCACTACCCTAAAGCCTAAAACACTACCCCAGCATGACCCCCCTACACTATCCAAACACCACTGTACTACCCTAAACCCTAAAAAACTACCCCAGCACAGCCCCCTAAACTACTCAAACACCACTGCACTACCCTAACCCTAAAACACTACCCCTAGCACTACCCCCTACACTACACAAACACCATTGCACTACCCTAAACCCTGAACACTATCCCTAGCTCTAGCCCCTTTACTACCCAAACACCACTGCACAACCTTTAACCTTAAAACACTACCCCCAGCACTACCCCCACACTACCCAAACACCACTGCACTGCCTTAAACCCTAAAACACTACCCCAGCATGACCCCCTACACTACACAAACACCACTACAGTACACTAAAGCCTAAAACACTACCCCAGTATTACCCCCTACACTCCCCAAACACCACGGCGCTACCCTAAACCCTAAAACACTACCCCAGCACAACCCCCTTCACTACCCAAACTTCACTGCTCGACCCTAAACCCTAAAACACTACCCCCAGCACTACCCCCACACTACCCAAACACCACTGCACTGCCTTAAACCCTAAAACACTACCCCAGCATGACCCCCTACACTACACAAACACCACTACAGTACACTAAAGCCTAAAACACTACACCGAGCACAACCCCCTACACTACACAAACACCACTGCACTACCCTAAACCCTAAATCTACCCCCAGTACGACCTCCTACAACACCCAAACACCACTGCACTACTCTAAACCCTAAAACACTACCCCCAGCATGACCCTCTACACTACACACACACCACTGCACTACTCTAAACCCTAATCACAACACCTGGCACAGCACCCTACACTACACAAACACCACTGCACTACCCTAAACCCTAAACCACTACCCCCAGCATGACCACCTACACTACACAAACACCACTGCACTACCCTAAACCCTAAAACACTACCCCTAGCACGACACCCTACACTACACAAACACCACTGCACTACCCTAACCCCTAAAACACTACCCCCATTAAAACCCCCGACACTACCCAAACACCACTGCACTAACCTAAACCCTAAAACACTACCCCCAGCACTACCCCCTAAACTACAAAAACACCACAGCACTACACTATACCATAAAACACTACCACCAGTACTACCCCAACACTACCCAAACACCACTGCACTTACCTAAACCCTAAAACACTACACCCAGCATGACCCCCCACACTACCCAGACACCTCTGTACTACCCTAAACCCTAAAACACTAACCCCAGTATGAGCCCCTACACTACCCAAACACCACTGCACTACCCTAAACCCTAAAACACTACCCCCAGCACGACCCCCCACACTACGCAAACACAACTGCACAACCCTAAACTCTAAAACACCACGCCCAGCACGACCCACTACCCTACCAAAACACCACTGTACTGCCTTAAACCCTAAAACACTACCCCAGCATGACACCCTACACTACACAAACACCACTGCAGTACACTAAACCCTAAAACACTACACCGAGCACAACCCCCTACACTACACAAACACCACTGCACTACCCTTAACCCTAAAACACTACCCCTAGCACAACACCCCATACTACCCAAACACCACTGCACGACCCTAAACCCTAAATCTACCCCCAGCACGACCCCTTATATTACCCAAACACCACTGCAATACCCTAAACCCTAAAACACTACCCCAAGCATGACCCCCTACACTTCACAGACACCACTGCACTACCCTAAACCCTAAAACACTACCGACTACACTACACAAACACCAATGCACTACCATAAACCGTAAAACACTGCCCCCAGCACGACCCCCTTGAATACACAAACACCACTGCACTACCTTAAACCCTAAAACACTACACCCAGCACAACCCCATCCACTACACAAACACCACTGCACTACCCTAAACCCTACATCTACCCCCAGCACGACCCCTACACCACCCAAACACCACTGCACTACCCTAAACCCTAAAATACTACCCCCAGCATAACCCTCTACACTAGACAAACACCACTACTCTACCCTAAACCCTAAAACATTACCCCCAGCACCACCCCTACACTACACACACACCACTGCACTACCCTAAACCCTAAATCTTCCCCCAGCATGACCCCCGACACTACACAAACAACACTGCACTACCCTAAACCCTAAAACACTACCCCCAGCACTACCGCCTACACTATCCAAACACCACTGCACTACACTAAACTCTAAAACACTACCCCAGCATGACCCCCTACACTACACAAACACCACTGCACTACCCTAAACCTCTACCCCATCACAACTCCCTACAGTACCTAAACACCAGTGCACTACCCTAAACTTTAAATCTACCCCCAGCGCGACCTCTACACTACCCAAACACCACTGCACTACCCTAAGCCCTAAAACACTACCCCAGCACGACCCCCTACCCTACCCAAACACCACTGCACTACCGTAAACCTTAAAACACTACCCCCAGCATGATCCCCTACACTACCCAAACAACACTGTGCTACCCTAAGCCTTAAAACACTATCACTAGCATGCCCCCCTACACTACAGAAACACCACTGCGCTACCCTAAACCCTAAAACACTACCCCCAGCATGACCCACTACACTACCCAAACACCACTGCGCTACACTAAAACACTACCCCCAACACGACCCCCTACACTACCCAAACACCACTGCGCTACCCTAAACCCTAAAACACTACCCTCTGCACGGCCACCTACACTACCGAAACACCACAGTACTATCCTAAATCCTAAAACACCACCCGCAGCACGACAAACTACACCGCACATACACCATTGCACTTCCCTAAACCCTAAATCTACCCCCAGCATGACCCCCTACATTACCCAAACAACACTGCACTACCCTCAACCCTAAAACACTACCCCCAGCACTACCGCCTACACTATCCAAACACCACTGCACTACACTAAACTCTAAAACACTACCCCAGCATGACCCCCTACACTACACAAACACCACTGCACTACCCTAAACCTCTACCCCATCACAACTCCCTACACTACCTAAACACCAGTGCACTACCCTAAACTTTAAATCTACCCCCAGCACGACCCCCTTGAATACACAAACACCACTGCACTACCCTAAACCCTAAAACACTACACCCAGCACAACCCCATCCACTACACAAACACCACTGCACTACCCCAAACCCTAAATCTACCCCCAGCACGACCCCTACACCACCCAAACACCACTGCACTACCCTAAACCTTAAAATACTACCCCCAGCATAACCCTCTACACTAGACAAACACCACTACTCTACCCTAAACCCTAAAACATTACCCCCATCACCACCCCTACACTACACACACACCACTGCACTACCCTAAACCCTAAATCTTCCCCAGCATGACCCCCGACACTACACAAACAACACTGCACTACCCTAAACCCTAAAACACTACCCCCAGCACTACCGTCTACACTATCCAAACACCACTGCACTACACTAAACTCTAAAACACTACCCCAGCATGACCCCCTACACTACACAAACACCACTGCACTACCCTAAACCTCTACCCCATCACAACTCCCTACAGTACCTAAACACCAGTGCACTACCCTAAACTTTAAATCTACCCCCAGCGCGACCTCTACACTACCCAAACACCACTGCACTACCCTAAGCCCTAAAACACTACCCCAGCACGACCCCCTACCCTACCCAAACACCACTGCACTACCGTAAACCCTAAAACACTACCCCCAGCATGACCCCCTACACTACCCAAACAACACTGCGCTACCCTAAGCCTTAAAACACTATCACTAGCATGACCCCCTACACTACAGAAACACCACTGCGCTACCCTAAACCCTAAAACACTACCCCCAGCATGACCCACTACACTACCCAAACACCACTGCGCTACACTAAAACACTACCCCCAACACGACCCCCTACACTACCCAAACACCACTGCGCTACCCTAAACCCTAAAACACTACCCTCTGCACGGCCCCCTACACTACCGAAACACCACAGTACTACCCTAAATCCTAAAACACCACCCGCAGCACGACAAACTACACCGCACATACACCATTGCACTTCCCTAAACCCTAAATCTACCCCCAGCATGACCCCCTACATTACCCAAACAACACTGCACTACCCTCAACCCTAAAACACTACCCCCGGCACTACCGCCTACACTATCCAAACACCACTGCACTACACTAAACTCTAAAACACTACCCCAGCATGACCCCCTACACTACACAAACACCACTGCACTACCCTAAACCTCTACCCCATCACAACTCCCTACACTACCTAAACACCAGTGCACTACCCTAAACTTTAAATCTACCCCCAGCACCACTCCTACACTACACACACACCACTGCACTACCCTAAACCCTAAATCTTCCCCCAGCACGACCCCCGACACTACACAAACAACACTGCACTACCCTAAACCCTAAAACTCTACCCCCAGCACTACCGCCTACACTATCCAAACACCACTGCACTACACTAAACTCTAAAACACTACCCCAGCATGACCCCCTACACTACACAAACACCACTGCACTACCCTAAACCTCTACCCCATCACAACTCACTACACTACCTAAACACCAGTGCACTACCCTAAACTTTAAATCTACCCCCAGCGCGACCTCTACACTACCCAAACACCACTGCACTACCCTAAACCCTAAAACACTACCCCAGCACGACCCCCTACCCTACCCAAACACCACTGCACTACCGTAAACCCTAAAACACTACCCCCAGCACGACCCTCTACACTACCCAAACACCACTGCGCTACCCTAAACCCTAAAACACTACCCTCTGCACGACCCCCTACACTACCGAAACACCACAGTACTACCCTAAATCCTAAATCTACCCCCAGAATGACCCCCTACATTACCCAAACACCACTGCACTACCCTAAACCCTAAAACACTACCCCACCTCGACCTCCTACACTACATAAACACTACTGAACTACCCTAAACTCTAAAACACTACCCCCTCCACTCCACAAACACCACTACACTACCCTAAACCTTAAAACACTACCCCCAGTACGACCCCCTACACCACACAAACACCACTGCACTACCCTAAACCGTAACACACTACACCGAGCATAACCCCATAAACTACACAGACTTCACTACACTACCCTAAACCCTAAATCTACCCCCAATACGACCCCCTACAATACCCAAACACCACTGCACTACTCTAAACCCTAAAACACTACCCCAGCATGACTCTCTACACTACACTAACACCACTGCACTACCCTAAACCCTAAAACACTACCCCCAGCATGACCCCCCACACTACCGAAACACCACTGCACTACCCTAAATCCTAAAACACTACCCTCAGCATGACACCCTACACTACCCAAACACCACTGCACTACCCTAAACCCTAAATCTTCCCCCACCACGACTCCCTACACTACACAAACACCACTGCACTACCCTAAACCCTAAAACACTACCCCTGGCATGACCCCCTACCTTACCCAAACACCACTGCACTACCGTAAACCCTAAAACATTACCTCAAGCAAAATCCCCTACACCACTCCACTACCCTAAACCCTAAAACACTACCACCAGCACTACCCCTAAACTACAAAAACACCACACCTTAAACCCTAAAACACTACCCCCAGTACTACCCCAACACTACCCAAACACCACTGTCTAAACCCTAAAACACAACACAAAGCACGACCCCCCACACTACCCAAACACCACTGCACTACCCTAAACCCTAAAACACTACCCCCAACACAACCCCTACACTATTATTTATAATTAATTTAAAGATATTTCATACTTTACAAATTACGCCGAAGTCGCGACCGCAGCGCAGCTTTTCAAAATGGCTACAGGAATGGAATGCGCGCAGCCATCGTGTAGGATGCGCGAAAAGTGCACGACTTCTGTATAATATGAAAAAAAAATGAATACAGTTTTCCTGACTAAAAATTATTCACATTTAAAAAAATATATATATATATGTATATATACATATAGAAAATAAAAAAACATAGGATTGAGGTACATTAGACTTACACATTTTTATTTAAAAAACCTTTGAAATTCACTGAAAAAGACCATAGGTTTCAAGCACGTTATAGTTAAAAATTTGCATTTAAAAAACCATAGAAATTCACTAAAAAACATAGGTTTCAGGCACGTTATAGTTAGAAATTAGCATTTAAAGAACCATAGCAATTCACTGAAAAAAACATAGGTTTCAGGGACGTTATAGTTAGTTGGACATTTCACTCGTACAAAACCATAGAAATTCCGGCGTTATAGTTAGTTCAGCTAACTATAACTTGCATCCCCGCAATGCACTGCTGATGATGTAACATATTACATCATTCATGACATGGTCAGTGACATCACTGATGACATCTCAAATCACATCACTAATGACATCGCTGATTACATCATCCACGTGGAAATCTGATGTACCTCCTCACACCTGAATATAACCTTTGATACACCCACTCTAAAATACAGACTACCATTTTTGAAAAAATAGACACATCAATACCAGTTACTAAATGCACACTGACTGATTCCTAGGTCTATACACACATCCACTCATTTACCCATACAGTCACTTATCAATACAACACTATAATATGCACTGATACACCTATACAGAAACTCACACACTGCCACATATCTAGAGTTACTCACACAGTCATGCAAAGAATAAATCATACTTCCATTTACTCACCTATACAGTTATACAGACACCACCTCACTTATTCATGCAGATACTAACACATAATTACTATCTTATAGAATCACTGATACAAATACACACTCATCCATGCAGTTACTCTCACAATTACTGACTCTCACAAATAGTTATTTATATACACCATCACTCACATATACTGCCTCTTACATATGTACTTACTTGCACATGTGCCACTGAGACATCCATTCACACCAACACACTCATACACACACTCACCCACCCATACAGCTGTTTCCACATGCACTCTTGAACCCATACACCCAGTGAATCAACCACTAACACATCTATGCACAGAGTCATACACCTCCCACCCACCCACACACACACTTAGGCAGCCATACAAATACTCAGGCAATCAATCAATAACCCATATAGACACTCATGCAGCTACTCATCAACCCATGCAGAAGCTTACACAACAACAGACAGACTGATACAGACTTTCTCACTGTTAAGTCACTAACCCATGCATTCAGAAAGACACATTTAATCACTCACTTATACAGTCAGTCACGTACCTACTAAATCCTACATACAGACACTTATACACCCACTCATTCTTCAGCTTGGCATATATATAAAACAAATTTAAACTTTACAGAAACACACAGTCACTGGATTATGTCATCAGTGATGTCATTTGAGATGTCATCAGTGATGTCATCAGTGATGTCACTGCCCATGCCATGAATGATGTAATATGTGACATCCTCAGCAATGCATTGTGGGGGCGCGAGTTATAGTTAGCTGAACTAACTATAATGCCAGAATTTCTATGGTTTTGTACGAGTGAAATGTCCAACTAACTATAACATTCCTGAAACCTATGGTTTTTTAGTGAATATATAGATATAGATACATATATATTCACGGAAAAAACCATTGGTTTCAGGGGCGTTATAGTTAGCTGGACTTTTCACTCGTACAAAACCATAGAAATTCTCCCGTTATAGTTAGTTCAGCTAACAATAACTCGCGCACCCGCAATGCACTGCTGATGACGTCACACATTACATCACTCATGACATGGTCAGTGACATCACTGATGACATCACTGATGACATCTCAAATGACATCACTGATGACATCACTGATGACATCATCCAGTGAATGTGTGTTTTTCTGAAAATTACATATGTTTTATATATGTATATCTCAAGGTCGATGGAAAAATAAATGGGTATATAAGTGTCTAAATGGATGATTTGTTTTTGAAAAATTGATTGTATAACTGACTGATTAAGTGTATCTTAGTGAATACATGGCTTAGTGAGTAATGTTTAAATATGTAAATATCTGTATCAGTCTCTCACTTTGTGTATAAGTGGCTGCATGGGGTGGTGAGTAGCTACATGAGTGTCTATATAGGTTATTAGTTGGTTTTTTGAGTATCAGTATAAGTGTCTGATGTCTGTATGGTTCGGTGGGGGGTATTACGTAGTGCATAGGTGCATGAATGAGTGACTCACTGTTTGTATGTGTTGAAGACAGCATGTGTGCAGGACTGTGTGGGTGGATGAGTGTGTGCATGGGTGTGTTAGTGAGTGAATGACTGTCTCAATAGTGTCTCTATGAGTAACTACATATGTTTTAAACTAGTATATGTGACTATTGGTGTATATAAGTGAGTATATGTGAGAGTGAGAGATTGAAAGAGTTCCTGTATGAATAAGTATGTGTTTCTATAAGTGATTGTTAAAAAGACTAAGTATGTGTAAGTTTCTGTAGAAGTAAGTGTGGTGGTGTGTGTATAACTGTATATGCAGGTAAACGGATGTTTGATTCTTTATTAGCATGAGTGACTATGTGTGTGAGTAACTTTATGGATAAATGGCGTTGTGTAACAGGATGTATAGGTGTATGAGTACATATGATGAGTGAGTACATGTATGAGTGACTGTATAGGACTGTTGGTGAATGAGTGGATGTGGATGTGGATCTTACAATTACTGAATAGGTTGTTGTAACTGGTATTGGTATGTCCATTGTTTTGAAAATTTTAATTTCTATTTTTGAATGTGTGTATCAAAGGTTATATTAGGGGGAGAGGAGGTCTGCCACTCTATCACAAGGATGATGTCATCAGTGATGTCATCAGTGATGCCATGAGTGATGTCACTGACCATTTCATGAGTGATGTAATATGTGACGTCATCAGCAGTGCATTGCGGGCGCGCGAGTTATAGTTAGCTGAACTAACTATAACGGGGGAATTTCTATGGTTTTGTACGAGTGAAAAGTCTAGCTAACTATAACGCCCCTGAAACCTATGGTTTTTTCAGTGAATTTCTAAGGTTTTTTAAATGCTAATTCCTAGCTGTAACGTGCCTGAAACCTATGTTTTTTTCAGTGAATTTCAAAGGTTTTTAAATGCTAATTTCTAGCTATGCCTACAGAGATAGGACATGTGAAGAAAGAAGGAAAAACGCACAGAAAGAAAAAAAAGAAATGCAGAAAGAAGCAACAGAAGTCCTCAAAGACGAAGAAAAGTGCAGGAAGAAGTATAACGTGCAGAAAGAACAAACAGAAGAGCAGAAACAAGCCTTGTTGCAAAATCATCCTGTACCCTCAACTTTTTCAGACGGATACTGGTGGTTACTGAGTCTGACTAACCAGTCCTAGAGCCAGTGCTATGTTAAAAGACACTCAGAATACAGTGAAAACACCTACATACACTAGGGCACACTATGTGTTGGGGTCCCCCTGTGATTAGCATGACCTCCTCTGTAAGCCCCTAGTATATAATAGGGCAGGGGATCAAAACTACCTCTTAAAATGCACCACAGGGCGTGTTTGAACACGTCACCTCATGCCCCGTCCCCTCCCTTCCCCACTGTGTAAACACGCCCTGTAGCCATTTTAAGTTGGGAGATTAAGTCCCCTTGAATCCTGAGGGTCCCTAGGGTCCAACTAGACCACTAGGTACCTCCAGTAAGCGCCACAGAGCTGCGTTGCAGAGAGGTGTAAAAAGTGGCACGGCCTGCACCACCTCTCTGCAACGCAGAGCAGTGGTGCTTACTGGAAGCACCTGGTGGGCTAGTTGGACCCCAGGGTCCCTCAGGATTGAAAGGGAATTATTTCCCCAACTTAAAAATGCGCCACAGGGCCTGTGGGCGTTCTGAGTTGAGAGATTAAGTCCCCTTGAATCCTAAGGGTCCCTAGGGTCAAACTAGCCCACTAGGTACCTCCAGTAAGCGCCACAGAGCTGCGTTGCATGGAGGTGTAAAAAGGGGCGTGGCCTCAGAACACCTGTCTGCAACGCAGCTCCCTGGCGCATACTGGAGATACCTGTTGGGCTAGTTGGCCCTCAGGGACCCTCAGTATTGAAGGGGAATTAATTCCTCAACTTACAGCTGGCCAGGGGGCGCGTTTGCAGAGTGCTGCAAGGAGGGGGCGTGGCCTCCGGCACGATGCCGGTCTTTTATTTATTTATTTTTAAGAAGGAGGGCTGTGTGGCCCCTTTTCTTTTTCTAATTTATTAGCCCTGGGGACCCCATCCCCCAGGGCCTGCACCCTAATTTTTTTTGTTGAAAAAAATTAATTTGGCCCTCCCAAGGCCCTAATCGGCCCCGGGGACCCCAACCCCCAGGTCATGGCCTTTTTTTAATTTTTTTATTCTTTAGGAGGGGGGCTGTGTTGCCCCCCTCCTCAGGCCACTTATGGCCCCGGGGACCCCATCCCCCGGGGCCGGCCTTTGTTTTTTTTTTTTTTTTTAAATATATATTTATAGAAACACCTAGGACATGCTGGACAAACCGTATGTACCTATCACCATGACGATTTGCGTGATATTCATTAAAAGGCGACTATGCATACAATGAATCCACGTAGAATGTATTCACACCGCTAGTGAAGCTCTGACATGTCTGACACCCTACCGTGCCTAATCCCGGTGCCCCCGCTGGTGGGTACACTCCAAGTAGACACCCTTGTCGTTTATTTATACAAACATGGGTAGCTATTGACGGGCACATTTAATACACATGCACACCAAGCCATTCAAAGGAGATTCGACAAAAATTCGACCAAACTATGCAAGAAACCCCCTCACGGTTAATAAACACACATCCACCGCCGGATGTGTAATACTTTTTATTTTACTCTCTGGAAAGGAGACAAACCTCACTTGAGAGTCACAGCGTGCTCCTGGCTGAGCCTATGCTGTGTTACACCCACCAGTGCCCGCCGAGTGCCACACACCTCTGTGTTGTATTCCACCAGCTAGTGCGTATGCTATGACACTCTCTAGCCCATCTGCACTGTAACACCACCCCGTGAATATGTCATGCCACACTTGCCTTCGCACGGGTTATATTGCCCCATCTAACGTGCCTTCCTCGATGCCTATGTTATAAAGCACAGCGCTATGCCATACATATTACAATCTGGGATCCATATCTTTGTCACAGTGCATATGCAATGTTACACTACCCAGCACATATTTTATATTACAACTTTAGAGACTACTTAGGTTACACAACACTGCCCTGTGCATATTACACTCCAAGGCGCATATCACATAGCAAGCGCTAGTGCCTGTGCTATCTCGCGCTCTCCAATGAATCTGTCATTGCGCACAATGTATTGCATATTATATTTCACGCCCCGGTTCATCTTATATCACACTTTTGGTGCATAGTTTATACCATATACTATATCTAGTTTTCATTTTCAATCGTGCTCTCAGGACTATGTTCTATATAACACTGCGTCCACCTACCCTTTTCATGGGCATTACATGGGGGGTGGAGGGTCAGGGGATGTTTCTGCCAAGTGAGCCCGGAGTCACAGTCCCAAACGTCCTCTTCTTCCTGAATAAAAGTGAGATTATGCTGCATACTTGTTCATATTTTAAGTAGTTCGCACAGACACGCATTTTAAAAACAATAAAGTTCCTAATACCCACCTTCTATGAACAGTTAGCTTGCTGCCCCATCCACCTCCTCCCTATCCTCTGTTGTCCGAATCCATGGACTAGCCTCCTCCCTCCTGCCATGCATGGTCTGATGTGCTGCCACTGCCCTGCATTTAGCATGATGTACCAGTCCACTCATCCTGCCCTCCATTGCCCAATTCTATGGCCCATCATTGACCTCCTGCTTAGCCTCTGTGCTTTGCTTGCTGCCCCTATTCTCCTTCCCCCTGCCCTCCGATGTCTTTGTGCATGCCCCTGCTCCATCCTTTTTGACCACCATGTTCCATGGACCTGCCACTCCTATTCTACTCTGAGTGTTCTGTTGAGCTGCCACTCCCCTACCACCTGATTAGCATTGTCAGATGACTGTAACCTGTCCCTGCCACCTCCACCCTGCCTGTCCACATGCCATGCCCCTATCCCCTTCCTCCTGTCCTCCATGGTCCATTTTACTGCCACACCCTTCTGCCCTCCCTGGTCTGTTGTGCTGCAACTGCTCCTCCTGCCTGCCCCGTGCGGTCTGTTGTGAGGCCCCTTCCCCTGAACTCTCTTGTGTGTGCCCAGGTCCTGACCCTCCCTTCTATCCTCCATGGTCCTTTGTGCATGCCCCTGCACCCTCCTTCTTGCCCATCATAGCCATTGTGCTGCCACTAACCCTCCCGCTTGCCATGCATGGTCTTCTGTGCTGCCATGGCCCCTCCCACCTTCCCTGTGTGGTCAGCTAGCTGCTCCTGACCCCCTCCCACCTTCCCTCCATGGTCTGTGTGTATGCCATCAGTCTCACTGTTGCTCTCCATTGTGTGTCTTGTTTCTAGTGCCCATCCTGCACTGCCCTACACCCTAAAACACTACCCCCAGCATGACCCTCTTCACTATCGAAACACAACTGCGCTACCCTAAACCCTATAACACTACCCCCAGCACTACCCCTTCACTACTCAAACACCACTGCCCTATCCTAAACCCTAAAACACTAACCCCAGCACTACACCCTACACTACCCAAACACCACTGCACTACCCTGAACCCTAAAACACTACCCCCAGCACTACCCCTACACTACACAAACACCAATGCACTACCCTAAACCCTAAAACACTACCCCCAGCACGACCCCCTACACTACCCAAATACCACTGCGCTACCCTAAACCCTAAATCTACCCCCAGCACGACCCCCTATACTACCCAAAAACCACTAGACTACCCCAAACCCTTTAAACACTACCCCAGTACGATCCCCAACACTATCCAAACACCACTGCACTACCCTAAGCCCTAAAACACGACCCCCTACGCTACACAAACACGACTGCACTACCCTAAACCCTAAAACACTACCCCAGCATGTCCCCCTACTACACAAACACCGCTGCAGTAGCCTAAACCCTAAATCAACTCCCAGCACGACCCCCTTTACTACCCATACACCACTGCACTACCCTTAACCCTAAACACTACCCCCCGCATGACCCTCTACTCTACACAAACACCACTGCACTACCCTAAACCCTAAAACCCTACCCTCAGCATGACCCCCTACAATACACAAACACCACTCCACTACCTTAAAGCCTAAAACACTACCCCCAGCACGAGCCTCTACCCTACACAAACACCACTGCACTACCATAAACCCTAAATCACGACCCCCAGCATGACCCCTACACTGCCAAAACACCACTGCACTACCCTAAAACCTAACACACTACTCCCCGCACGGCTCCCTACACTACCCCAACACCACTGCCCTACCTTAAACCCTAAATCTACCCCCAGCATGACCCCTACACTACACAAACACCACTGCACTACCCTAAACCCTAAAACACTACACGCAGCACGACTCCGTACACTACCCAAATACCACTGCACTACCCTAAACTCTAAAACACTACCTCCAGCATGACCCCCTACACTACACAAACACCACTGCACTGCCCTAAACCCTAAAACATTACCCCCAGCACGACCCCCTACACTAAACAAACACCACTGCACTGCCCTAAACCCTAAAACACTATCCCCAGTACAACCTCCTACACTACACAAACACCACTGCACTACCTTAAACACTAAATCTATCCCAGCATATTCCCCTACACCACCCAACACCACTGCACTACCCTAAACTCTAAAACACTACCCCCAGCACAACCCCCTACAGTACCCAAACACCACTGTACTGCCCTAAACCGTAAAACGCTACACCCAGCATGACACCCTACACTACCCTAAACCCTAGAACACCACCCCAGCATGACCCCCTACACTACCCAAACACCACTGCACTACCCTAAACCCTAAAACAGTACCCCAGCATGACCCCTACAGTACCCAGACACTACTGCACTTCCCTACACCTTAAAACACTATCCCAGCATGACCCCCTACACTACCCAAACACCACTACTCTACCCTAAACCCTAAAACACGACCCCCTACACTACACAAACACCACTGCACTACCTTAAAACCTAAAACACTACCCCAGCATGACCCCCTATACTACACAAACACCACTGCACTACCCTTAACCCTAAAACACTACCCCTATACTACACAAACACCACTGCAATACCCTAAACCCTAAAACACTACCTCAGCACGACCCCTACACAACCCGAAAACCACTGCACTACCCTACACCCTAAAACACTACCCCCAGCATGACCCTCTTCACTATCGAAACACAACTGCACTACCCTAAACCCTATAACACTACCCCCAGCACTACCCCTTCACTACTCAAACACCACTGCCCTATCCTAAACCCTAAAACACTAACCCCAGCACTACACCCTACACTACCCAAACACCACTGCACTACCCTGAACCCTAAAACACTACCCCCAGCACTACCCCTACACTACACAAACACCAATGCACTACCCTAAACCCTAAAACACTACCCCCAGCACGACCCCCTACACTACCCAAACACCACTGCGCTACCCTAAACCCTAAATCTACCCCCAGCACGACCCCCTATACTACCCAAAAACCACTAGACTACCCCAAACCCTTTAAACACTACCCCAGTACGATCCCCAACACTATCCAAACACCACTGCACTACCCTAAGCCCTGAAACACGACCCCCTACGCTACACAAACACGACTGCACTACCCTAAACCCTAAAACACTACCCCAGCATGTCCCCCTACTACACAAACACCGCTGCAGTAGCCTAAACCCTAAATCAACTCCCAGCATGACCCCTTCACTACCCATACACCACTGCACTACCCTTAACCCTAAACACTACCCCCCGCATGACCCTCTACTCTACACAAACACCACTGCACTACCCTAAACCCTAAAACCCTACCCTCAGCATGACCCCCTACAATACACAAACACCACTCCACTACCTTAAAGCCTAAAACACTACCCCCAGCACGAGCCTCTACCCTACACAAACACCACTGCACTACCATAAGCCCTAAATCACGACCCCCAGCATGACCCCCTACACTGCCAAAACACCACTGCACTACCCTAAAACTTAACACACTACTCCCCGCACGGCTCCCTACACTACCCCAACACCACTGCCCTACCTTAAACCCTACATCTACCCCCAGCATGACCCCCTACACTACACAAACACCACTGCACTACCCTAAACCCTAAAACACTACACGCAGCACGACTCCGTACACTACCCAAATACCACTGCACTACCCTAAACTCTAAATCTACCACAGAACGACCCCCTACACTACTCAAACACCACTGCACTACCCTAAAACCTAGAAAACTACTGCCAGTACGACCCCCTACACTACCCAAACACCACTGCACTACCCTAAAACCTAAAACACTACTGCCAGTACGACCCCTACACTACCCAAACACCACTGCACTACCCTAAACCCAAAAACACTACCCCCATCTCGAGCCCTACACTACCCAAACACCACTGTACTACCCTAACTCTAAATCTACCCCAGCACAAACCCCTACACTACCCAAACAACAGTGAACTACCCTAAACCCTAAATCTACCCCCAGCATGACCCCCTACACTACACAAAAATCACTGCACTACCCTAAACCCTAAAACACTACACGCAGCACGACTCCGTACACTACCCAAATACCACTGCACTACCCTAAACCCTAAATCTACCACAGAACGACCCCCTATACTACTCAAACACCACTGCACTACCCTAAAACCTAAAACACTACTCCCAGTATGAGCCCCTACACTACCCAAACACCACTGCACTACCCTAAAACCTAAACACTACCCCCAGCATGACCCTCTACTCTACACAAACACCACTGCACTACCCTAAACCCTAAAACCCTACCCTCAGCATCACCCCCTACAATACACAAACACCACTCCACTATCTTAAAGCCTAAAACACTACCCCAGCACGAGCCTCTAACCTACACAAACACCACTGCACTACCATAAACCCTAAATCATGACCCCCAGCATGACACCCTACACTGCCAAAACACCACTGCACTACCCTAAAACCTAACACACTACTCCCCGCACGACTCCCTACACTACCCAAACACCACTGCACTACCTTAAACCCTAAATCTACCCCCAGCATGACCCCCTACACTACACAAACACCACTGCACTACCCTAAACCCTAAAACACTACACACAGCACGACTCCGTACACTACCCAAATACCACTGCACTACCCTAAACCCTAAATCTACTACAGAACGATCCCCTACACTACTCAAACACCACTGCACTACCCTAAAACCTAATACACTACTGCCAGTACGACCCCCTACACTACCCAAACACCACTGCACTACCCTAAACCCAAAAACACTACCCCCATCTCGAGCCCTACACTACCCAAAGACCAATGTACTACCCTAACCCTAAATCTACCCCAGCACAAACCCCTACACTACCCAAACAACAGTGAACTACCCTAAACCCTAAATCTACCCCCAGCATGACCCCCTACACTACACAAACACCACTGCACTACCCGAAACCCTAAAACACTACACGCAGCACGACTCCGTACACTACCCAAATACCACTGCACTAACCTAAACCCTAAATCTATCACAGAACGAACCCCTATACTACTCAAACACCACTGCACTACCCTAAAACTTAAAACACTACTGCCAGTATGAGCCCCTACACTACCCAAACACCACTGCACTACCCTAAAACCTAAAACACTACTGCCAGTACGACCCCCTACACTACCCAAACACCACTGCACTACCCTAAACCCAAAACACTACCCCCAGCTCGAGCCCTATACTACCCAAACACCACTGTACTACCCTAACCCTAAATCTACCCCAGCACGACCCCCTACACTACCCAAACACCACTGCACTACCCTAAACCCTTAAACAATACCCTCAGCATGACCCCCTACACTACCCAAACACCTCTGCACTACCCTATACCCTTAAACAATACCCCCAGCACGACCCCCTACTCTACACAAACACCACTGCACTACCCTTAACCCTAAAACACTACCCGCAGCACTACCCCCTACACTACACAAACACCACTGCACTACCCAAAACCATAGGACACTACCCCCTGCACTACCCCTACACTACACAAACACCACTGCACTACCCTAAACCCAAAAACATTACCCCCAGCATGAACCTTCAAACACTACAAAAACACCACTCCACAACCCTAAACCCTAAATCTATCACAATACAACCCCCTACACTACCCAAACACCACTGCACTACCCTAAACCCTAAATCTACCCCAGCACGACCCCCTACACTACCCAAACACCACTGCGTTACCCTAAACCCTAAATCTACCCCCAGCACACCCCCTACACTATCCAAACACCACTGCAATATCCTAAACTCTAAAACATTACCCGAGCACGACCCCCTACACTACACAAACACCACTGCACTGCCCTAAACCCTAAAACAGTACCCCAGCACGACCTCCTACACTACACAAACACCACTGCACTACCCTAAACCCTTAAATCTACCCCAGCACATTCCCCTACACTACCCAATACCACTGCACTACCCTAAACCCTAAAACACTTGCCCAAGCATGACCCCAACACTACCCAAACACCACTGCACTACCCTAAAGCCTAAAACACTACCCCCAGCATGACCCCCCTACACTATCCAAACACCACTGCACTACCCTAAACCCTAAAAAACTACCCCAGCACAGCCCCCTAAACTACTCAAACACCACTGCACTACCCTAACCCTAAAACACTACCCCTAGCACTACCCCCTACACTACACAAACACCATTGCACTACCCCAAACCCTGAACACTATCACTAGCGCTACCCCCTTTACTACCCAAACACCACTGCACAACCTTAAACCTTAAAACACTACCCCCAACACAACCCCCTACATTACAGAAACACCACTGCGCTACCCTAAACCCTAAAACACTACCCCAGTATTACCCCCTACACTACCCAAACACCACTGCGCTACCCTAAACCCTAAAACACTACCCCATTATTACCCCCTACACTACCCAAACACCACTGCGCTACCCTAAACTCTAAAACACTACCCCCAGCACGACCCCCTTCACTACCCAAACTTCACTGCACTACCCTAAACCCTAAAACACTACACGCAGCACGACTCCGTACACTACCCAAATACCACTGCACTACCCTAAACCCTAAATCTACCACAGAACGACCCCCTACACTACTCAAACACCACTGCACTACCCTAAAACCTAGAAAACTACTGCCAGTACGACCCCCTACACTACCCAAACACCACCGCACTACCCTAAACCCAAAAACACTACCCCCATCTCGAGCCCTACACTACCCAAACACCACTGTACTACCCTAACCCTAAATCTACCCCAGCACGAACCCCTACACTACCAAAACAACAGTGAACTACCCTAAACCCTAAATCTACCCCCAGCATGACCCCTACACTACACAAAACACCACTGCACTACCCTAAACCCTAAAACACTACACGCAGCACGACTCCGTACACTACCCAAATACCACAGCACTACCCTAAACCCTAAATCTACCACAGAACGACCCCCTATACTACTCAAACACCACTGCACTACCCTAAAGCCTAAAACACTACCCCCAGCATGACCCCCCTACACTATCCAAACACCACTGCACTACCCTAAACCCTAAAAAACTACCCCAGCACAGCCCCCTAAACTACTCAAACACCACTGCACTACCCTAACCCTAAAACACTACCCCTAGCACTATCCCCTACACTACACAAACACCATTGCACTACCCTAAACCCTGAACACTATCACTAGCTCTACCCCCTTTACTACCCAAACACCACTGCACAACCTTAAACCTTAAAACACTACCCCCAACACAACCCCCTACATTACAGAAACACCACTGCGCTACCCTAAACCCTAAAACACTACCCCAGTATTACCCCCTACACTACCCAAACACCACTGCGCTACCCTAAACTCTAAAACACTACCCCCAGCACGACCCCCTTCACTACCCAAACTTCACTGCACTACCCTAAACCCTAAAACACTACACGCAGCACGACTCCGTACACTACCCAAATACCACTGCACTACCCTAAACCCTAAATCTACCACAGAACGACCCCCTACACTACTCAAACACCACTGCACTACCCTAAAACCTAAAAAACTACTGCCAGTACGACCCCCTACACTACCCAAACACCATGCACTACCCTAAACCCAAAAACACTACCCCCATCTCGAGCCCTACACTACCCAAACACCACTGTACTACCCTAACCCTAAATCTACCCCAGCACGAACCCCTACACTACCAAAACAACAGTGAACTACCCTAAACCCTAAATCTACCCCAGCATGACCCCCTACACTACACAAAACACCACTGCACTACCCTAAACCCTAAAACACTACACGCAGCACGACTCCGTACACTACCCAAATACCACTGCACTACCCTAAACCCTAAATCTACCACAGAACGACCCCCTATACTACTCAAATACCACTACACTACCCTAAAACCTAAAACACTACTGCCAGTATGAGCTCCTACAGTACCCAAACACCACTGCACTACCCTAAAACCTAAAACACTACTGCCAGTATGACCCCCTACACTACCCAAACAACACTGCACTACCCTAAACCCAAAACACTACCCCCAGCTCGAGCCCTATACTACCCAAACACCACTGTACTACCCTAACCCTAAATCTACCCCAGCATGACCCCCTACACTACCCAAACACCACTGCACTACCCTAAACCCTTAAACAATACCCTCAGCATGACCCTCTACACTACCCAAACACCACTGCACTACCCTATACCCTTAAACAATACCCCCAGCACGACCCCCTACTCTACACAAACACCACTGCACTACCCTTAACCCTAAAACACTACCCGCAGCACTACCCCCTACACTACACAAACACCACTGCACTACCCAAAACCCTAAGACACTACCCCCTACACTACCCAAACACCACTGCACTACCATAAACCCTTAAACAATACCCTCAGCATGACCCCCTACACTACCCAAACACCACTGCACTACCCTATACCCTTAAACAATTCCCCCAGCACGACCCCCTACTCTACACAAACACCACTGCACTACCCTTAACCCTAAAACACTACCCGCAGCACTACCCCCTACACTACACAAACACCACTGCACTACCCAAAACCCTAAGACACTACCCCTTGCACTACCCCTACATTACACAAACACGACTGCACTACCCTAAACCCTAAAACACTACCCCCAGCATGAACCTTCAAACACTACAAAAACACCACTGCACAACCCTAAACCCTAAATCTATCACAATACAACCCCCTACACTACCCAAACACCACTGCACTACCCTAAACCCTAAATCTACCCCCAGCACGACCCCTACACTACCCAAACACCACTGCGTTACCCTAAACCCTAAATCTACCCCCAGCACGCCCCCTGCACTATCCAAACACCACTGCAATATCCTAAACTCTAAAACATTACCCGAGCACGACCCCCTACACTACACAAACACCACTGCACTGCCCTAAACCCTAAAACAGTTCCCCAGCACTACCTCCTACACTACACAAACACCACTGCACTACCCTAAACCCTTAAATCTACCCCCAGCACATTCCCCTACACTGCCCAATACCACTGCACTACCCTAAACCCTAAAACACTTGGCCAAGCATGACCCCTACACTACCCAAACACCACTGCACTACCCTAAAGCCTAAAACACTACCCCAGCATGACCCCCCTACACTATCCAAACACCACTGTACTACCCTAAACCCTAAAAAACTACACCAGCACAGCCCCCTAAACTACTCAAACACCACTGCACTACCCTAACCCTAAAACACTACCCCTAGCACTACCCCCTACACTACACAAACACCATTGCACTACCCTAAACCCTGAACACTATCCCTAGCTCTAGCCCCTTTACTACCCAAACACCACTGCACAACCTTTAACCTTAAAACACTACCCCCAGCACTACCCCCACACTACCCAAACACCACTGCACTGCCTTAAACCCTAAAACACTACCCCAGCATGACCCCCTACACTACACAAACACCACTACAGTACACTAAAGCCTAAAACACTACCCCAGTATTACCCCCTACACTACCCAAACACCACGGCGCTACCCTAAAACACTACCCCAGCACAACCCCCTTCACTACCCAAACTTCACTGCTCGACCCTAAACCCTAAAACACTACCCCCAGCACTACCCCCACACTACCCAAACACCACTGCACTGCCTTAAACCCTAAAACACTACCCCAGCATGACCCCCTACACTACACAAACACCACTACAGTACACTAAAGCCTAAAACACTACACCGAGCACAACCCCCTACACTACACAAACACCACTGCACTACCCTAAACCCTAAATCTACCCCCAGTACGACCTCCTACAACACCCAAACACCACTGCACTACTCTAAACCTAAAACACTACCCCCAGCATGACCCTCTACACTACACACACACCACTGCACTACTCTAAACCCTAATCACAACACCTGGCACAGCACCCTACACTACACAAACACCACTGCACTACCCTAAACCCTAAACCACTACCCCCAGCATGACCCCCTACACTACACAAACACCACTGCACTACCCTAAACCCTAAAACACTACCCCTAGCACGACACCCTACACTACACAAACACCACTGCACTACCCTAACCCCTAAAACACTACCCCCATTAAAACCCCCGACACTACCCAAACACCACTGCACTAACCTAAACCCTAAAACACTACCCCCAGCACTACCCCCTAAACTACACAAACACCACAGCACTACACTATACCATAAAACACTACCACCAGTACTACCCCAACACTACCCAAACACCACTGCACTTACCTAAACCCTAAAACACTACACCCAGCATGACCCCCCACACTACCCAGACACCTCTGTACTACCCTAAACCCTAAAACACTAACCCCAGTATGAGCCCCTACACTACCCAAACACCACTGCACTACCCTAAACCCTAAAACACTACCCCCAGCACGACCCCCCACACTACGCAAACACAACTGCACAACCCTAAACTCTAAAACACCACGCCCAGCACGACCCACTACCCTACCAAAACACCACTGTACTGCCTTAAACCCTAAAACACTACCCCAGCATGACACCCTACACTACACAAACACCACTGCAGTACACTAAACCCTAAAACACTACACCGAGCACAACCCCCTACACTACACAAACACCACTGCACTACCCTTAACCCTAAAACACTACCCCTAGCACAACACCCCATACTACCCAAACACCACTGCACGACCCTAAACCCTAAATCTACCCCCAGCACGACCCCTTATATTACCCAAACACCACTGCAATACCCTAAACCCTAAAACACTACCCCAAGCATGACCCCCTACACTTCACAGACACCACTGCACTACCCTAAACCCTAAAACACTACCGACTACACTACACAAACACCAATGCACTACCATAAACCGTAAAACACTGCCCCCAGCACGACCCCCTTGAATACACAAACACCACTGCACTACCTTAAACCCTAAAACACTACACCCAGCACAACCCCATCCACTACACAAACACCACTGCACTACCCTAAACCCTACATCTACCCCCAGCACGACCCCTACACCACCCAAACACCACTGCACTACCCTAAACCCTAAAATACTACCCCCAGCATAACCCTCTACACTAGACAAACACCACTACTCTACCCTAAACCCTAAAACATTACCCCCAGCACCACCCCTACACTACACACACACCACTGCACTACCCTAAACCCTAAATCTTCCCCCAGCATGACCCCCGACACTACACAAACAACACTGCACTACCCTAAACCCTAAAACACTACCCCCAGCACTACCGCCTACACTATCCAAACACCACTGCACTACACTAAACTCTAAAACACTACCCCAGCATGACCCTCTACACTACACAAACACCACTGCACTACCCTAAACCTCTACCCCATCACAACTCCCTACACTACCTAAACACCAGTGCACTACCCTAAACTTTAAATCTATCCCCAGCGCGACCTCTACACTACCCAAACACCACTGCACTACCCTAAGCCCTAAAACACTACCCCAGCACGACCCCCTACCCTACCCAAACACCACTGCACTACCGTAAACCCTAAAACACTACCCCCAGCATGACCCCCTACACTACCCAAACAACACTGCGCTACCCTAAGCCTTAAACCACTATCACTAGCATGACCCCCTACACTACAGAAACACCACTGCGCTACCCTAAACCCTAAAACACTACCCCCAGCATGACCCACTACACTACCCAAACACCACTGCGCTACACTAAAACACTACCCCCAACACGACCCCCTACACTACCCAAACACCACTGCGCTACCCTAAACCCTAAAACACTACCCTCTGCACGGCCCCCTACACTACCGAAACACCACAGTACTACCCTAAATCCTAAAACACCACCCGCAGCACGACAAACTACACTGCACATACACCATTGCACTTCCCTAAACCCTAATTCTACCCCCAGCATGACCCCCTACATTACCCAAACAACACTGCACTACCCTCAACCCTAAAACACTACCCCCAGCACTAACGCCTACACTATCCAAACACCACTGCACTACACTAAACTCTAAAACACTACCCCAGCATGACCCCCTACACTACACAAACACCACTGCACTACCCTAAACCTCTACCCCATCACAACTCCCTACACTACCTAAACACCAGTGCACTACCCTAAACTTTAAATCTACCCCCAGCACGACCCCCTTGAATACACAAACACCACTGCACTACCCTAAACCCTAAAACACTACACCCAGCACAACCCCATCCACTACACAAACACCACTGCACTACCCTAAACCCTAAATCTACCCCCAGCACGACCCCTACACCACCCAAACACCACTGCACTACCCTAAACCCTAAAATACTACCCCCAGCATAACCCTCTACACTAGACAAACACCACTACTCTACCCTAAACCCTAAAACATTACCCCCAGCACCACCCCTACACTACACACACACCACTGCACTACCCTAAACCCTAAATCTTCCCCCAGCATGACCCCCGACACTACACAAACAACACTGCACTACCCTAAACCCTAAAACACTACCCCCAGCACTACCGTCTACACTATCCAAACACCACTGCACTACACTAAACTCTAAAACACTACCCCAGCATGACCCCCTACACTACACAAACACCACTGCACTACCCTAAACCTCTACCCCATCACAACTCCCTACAGTACCTAAACACCAGTCCACTACCCTAAACTTTAAATCTACCCCCAGCGCGACCTCTACACTACCCAAACACCACTGCACTACCCTAAGCCCTAAAACACTACCCCAGCACGACCCCCTACCCTACCCAAACACCACTGCACTACCGTAAACCTTAAAACACTACCCCCAGCATGATCCCCTACACTACCCAAACAACACTGTGCTACCCTAAGCCTTAAAACACTATCACTAGCATGACCCCCTACACTACAGAAACACCACTGCGCTACCCTAAACCCTAAAACACTACCCCCAGCATGACCCACTACACTACCCAAACACCACTGCGCTACACTAAAACACTACCCCCAACATGACCCCCTACACTACCCAAACACCACTGCGCTACCCTAAACCCTAAAACACTACCCTCTGCACGGCCCCCTACACTACCGAAACACCACAGTACTACCCTAAATCCCAAAACACCACCCGCAGCACGACAAACTACACTGCACATACACCATTGCACTTCCCTAAACCCTAATTCTACCCCCAGCATGACCCCCTACATTACCCAAACAACACTGCACTACCCTCAACCCTAAAACACTACCCCCAGCACTACCGCCTACACTATCCAAACACCACTGCACTACACTAAACTCTAAAACACTACCCCAGCATGACCCCCTACACTACACAAACACCACTGCACTACCCTAAACCTCTACCCCATCACAACTCCCTACACTACCTAAACACCAGTGCACTACCCTAAACTTTAAATCTACCCCCAGCACGACCCCCTTGAATACACAAACACCACTGCACTACCCTAAACCCTAAAACACTACACCCAGCACAACCCCATCCACTACACAAACACCACTGCACTACCCTAAACCCTAAATCTACCCCCAGCACGACCCCTACACCACCCAAACACCACTGCACTACCCTAAACCCTAAAATACTACCCCCAGCATAACCCTCTACACTAGACAAACACCACTACTCTACCCTAAACCCTAAAACATTACCCCCAGCACCACCCCTACACTACACACACACCACTGCACTACCCTAAACCCTAAATCTTCCCCCAGCATGACCCCCGACGCTACACAAACAACACTGCACTACCCTAAACCCTAAGACACTACCCCCAGCACTACCGTCTACACTATCCAAACACCACTGCACTACACTAAACTCTAAAACACTACCCCAGCATGACCCCCTACACTACACAAACACCACTGCACTACCCTAAACCTCTACCCCATCACAACTCCCTACAGTACCTAAACACCAGTGCACTACCCTAAACTTTAAATCTACCCCCAGCGCGACCTCTACACTACCCAAACACCACTGCACTACCCTAAGCCCTAAAACACTACCCCAGCACGACCCCCTACCCTACCCAAACACCACTGCACTACCGTAAACCTTAAAACACTACCCCCAGCATGATCCCCTACACTACCCAAACAACACTGTGCTACCCTAAGCCTTAAAACACTATCACTAGCATGACCCCCTACACTACAGAAACACCACTGCGCTACCCTAAACCCTAAAACACTACCCCCAGCATGACCCACTACACTACCCAAACACCACTGCGCTACACTAAAACACTACCCCCAACACGACCCCCTACACTACCCAAACACCACTGCGCTACCCTAAACCCTAAAACACTACCCTCTGCACGGCCACCTACACTACCGAAACACCACAGTACTATCCTAAATCCTAAAACACCACCCGCAGCACGACAAACTACACCGCACATACACCATTGCACTTCCCTAAACCCTAAATCTACCCCCAGCATGACCCCCTACATTACCCAAACAACACTGCACTACCCTCAACCCTAAAACACTACCCCCAGCACTACCGCCTACACTATCCAAACACCACTGCACTACACTAAACTCTAAAACACTACCCCAGCATGACCCCCTACACTACACAAACACCACTGCACTACCCTAAACCTCTACCCCATCACAACTCCCTACACTACCTAAACACCAGTGCACTACCCTAAACTTTAAATCTACCCCAGCACGACCCCCTTGAATACACAAACACCACTGCACTACCCTAAACCCTAAAACACTACACCCAGCACAACCCCATCCACTACACAAACACCACTGCACTACCCCAAACCCTAAATCTACCCCCAGCATGACCCCTACACCACCCAAACACCACTGCACTACCCTAAACCCTAAAATACTACCCCCAGCATAACCCTCTACACTAGACAAACACCACTACTCTACCCTAAACCCTAAAACATTACCCCCAGCACCACCCCTACACTACACACACACCACTGCACTACCCTAAACCCTAAATCTTCCCCAGCATGACCCCCGACACTACACAAACAACACTGCACTACCCTAAACTCTAAAACACTACCCCCAGCACTACCGTCTACACTATCCAAACACCACTGCACTACACTAAACTCTAAAACACTACCCCAGCATGACCCCCTACACTACACAAACACCACTGCACTACCCTAAACCTCTACCCCATCACAACTCCCTACAGTACCTAAACACCAGTGCACTACCCTAAACTTTAAATCTACCCCCAGCGCGACCTCTACACTACCCAAACACCACTGCACTACCCTAAGCCCTAAAACACTACCCCAGCACGACCCCCTACCCTACCCAAACACCACTGCACTACCGTAAACCCTAAAACACTACCCCCAGCATGACCCCCTACACTACCCAAACAACACTGCGCTACCCTAAGCCTTAAAACACTATCACTAGCATGACCCCCTACACTACAGAAACACCACTGCGCTACCCTAAACCCTAAAACACTACCCCCAGCATGACCCACTACACTACCCAAACACCACTGCGCTACACTAAAACACTACCCCCAACACGACCCCCTACACTACCCAAACACCACTGCGCTACCCTGAACCCTAAAACACTACCCTCTGCACGGCCCCCTACACTACCGAAACACCACAGTACTACCCTAAATCCTAAAACACCACCCGCAGCACGACAAACTACACTGCACATACACCATTGCACTTCCCTAAACCCTAAATCTACCCCCAGCATGACCCCCTACATTACCCAAACAACACTGCACTACCCTCAACCCTAAAACACTACCCCCAGCACTACCGCCTACACTATCCAAACACCACTGCACTACACTAAACTCTAAAACACTACCCCAGCATGACCCCCTACACTACACAAACACCACTGCACTACCCTAAACCTCTACCCCATCACAACTCCCTACACTACCTAAACACCAGTGCACTACCCTAAACTTTAAATCTACCCCCAGCACCACTCCTACACTACACACACACCACTGCACTACCCTAAACCCTAAATCTTCCCCCAGCACGACCCCCGACACTACACAAACAACACTGCACTACCCTAAACCCTAAAACACTACCCCCAGCACTACCGCCTACACTATCCAAACACCACTGCACTACACTAAACTCTAAAACACTACCCCAGCATGACCCCCTACACTACACAAACACCACTGCACTACCCTAAACCTCTACCCCATCACAACTCCCTACACTACCTAAACACCAGTGCACTACCCTAAACTTTAGATCTACCCCCAGCGCGACCTCTACACTACCCAAACACCACTGCACTACCCTAAACCCTAAAACACTACCCCAGCACGACCCCCTACCCTACCCAAACACCACTGCACTACCGTAAACCCTAAAACACTACCCCCAGCACGACCCTCTACACTACCCAAACACCACTGCGCTACCCTAAACCCTAAAACACTACCCTCTGCACGACCCCCTACACTACCGAAACACCACAGTACTACCCTAAATCCTAAATCTACCCCCAGAATGACCCCCTACATTACCCAAACACCACTGCACTACCCTAAACCCTAAAACACTACCCCCGGCATGATCCCCTACACTACCCAAACACCACTGCACTACCCTAAACCCTAAAACACTACCCCACCTCGACCTCCTACACTACATAAACACTACTGAACTACCCTAAACTCTAAAACACTACCCCCTCCACTCCACAAACACCACTACACTACCCTAAACCTTAAAACACTACCCCCAGTACGACCCCCCTACACCACACAAACACCACTTCACTACCCTAAACCGTAACACACTACACCGAGCATAACCCCATAAACTACACAGACTTCACTACACTACCCTAAACCCTAAATCTACCCCCAATACGACCCCCTACAATACCCAAACACCACTGCACTACTCTAAACCCTAAAACACTACCCCAGCATGACTCTCTACACTACACTAACACCACTGCACTACCCTAAACCCTAAAACACTACCCCCAGCATGACCCCCTACACTACCGAAACACCACTGCACTACCCTAAATCCTAAAACACTACCCTCAGCATGACACCCTACACTACCCAAACACCACTGCACTACCCTAAACCCTAAATCTTCCCCCACCACGACTCCCTACACTACACAAACACCACTGCACTACCCTAAACCCTAAAACACTACCCCTGGCATGACCCCCTACCCTACCCAAACACCACTGCACTACCGTAAACCCTAAAACATTACCTCAAGCAAAATCCCCTACACCACTCCACTACCCTAAACCCTAAAACACTACCACCAGCACTACCCCTAAACTACAAAAACACCACACCTTAAACCCTAAAACACTACCCCCAGTACTACCCCAACACTACCCAAACACCACTGTCTAAACCCTAAAACACAACACAAAGCACGACCCCCCACACTACCCAAACACCACTGCACTACCCTAAACCCTAAAACACTACCCCCAACACAACCCCTACACTATTATTTATAATTAATTTAAAGATATTTCATACTTTACAAATTACGCGGAAGTCGCGACCGCAGCGCAGCTTTTCAAAATGGCTACAGGAATGGAATGCGCGCAGCCATCGTGTAGGATGCGCGAAAAGTGCACGACTTCTGTATAATATGAAAAAAAAATGAATACAGTTTTCCTGACTAAAAATTATTCACATTTAAAAAAATATATATATATATGTATATATACATATAGAAAATAAAAAAACATAGGATTGAGGTACATTAGACTTACACATTTTTATTTAAAAAACCTTTGAAATTCACTGAAAAAGACCATAGGTTTCAAGCACGTTATAGTTAAAAATTTGCATTTAAAAAACCATAGAAATTCACTAAAAAACATAGGTTTCAGGCACGTTATAGTTAGAAATTAGCATTTAAAGAACCATAGCAATTCACTGAAAAAAACATAGGTTTCAGGGACGTTATAGTTAGTTGGACATTTCACTCGTACAAAACCATAGAAATTCCGGCGTTATAGTTAGTTCAGCTAACTATAACTTGCATCCCCGCAATGCACTGCTGATGATGTAACATATTACATCATTCATGACATGGTCAGTGACATCACTGATGACATCTCAAATCACATCACTAATGACATCGCTGATTACATCATCCACGTGGAAATCTGATGTACCTCCTCACACCTGAATATAACCTTTGATACACCCACTCTAAAATACAGACTACCATTTTTGAAAAAATAGACACATCAATACCAGTTACTAAATGCACACTGACTGATTCCTAGGTCTATACACACATCCACTCATTTACCCATACAGTCACTTATCAATACAACACTATAATATGCACTGATACACCTATACAGAAACTCACACACTGCCACATATCTAGAGTTACTCACACAGTCATGCAAAGAATAAATCATACTTCCATTTACTCACCTATACAGTTATACAGACACCACCTCACTTATTCATGCAGATACTAACACATAATTACTATCTTATAGAATCACTGATACAAATACACACTCATCCATGCAGTCACTCTCACAATTACTGACTCTCACAAATAGTTATTTATATACACCATCACTCACATATACTGCCTCTTACATATGTACTTACTTGCACATGTGCCACTGAGACATCCATTCACACCAACACACTCATACACACACTCACCCACCCATACAGCTGTTTCCACATGCACTCTTGAACCCATACACCCAGTGAATCAACCACTAACACATCTATGCACAGAGTCATACACCTCCCACCCACCCACACACACACTTAGGCAGCCATACAAATACTCAGGCAATCAATCAATAACCCATATAGACACTCATGCAGCTACTCATCAACCCATGCAGAAGCTTACACAACAAAAGACAGACTGATACAGACTTTCACACTGTTAAGTCACTAACCCATGCATTCAGAAAGACACATTTAATCACTCACTTATACAGTCAGTCACGTACCTACTAAATCCTACATACAGACACTTATACACCCACTCATTCTTCAGCTTGGCATATATATAAAACAAATTTAAACTTTACAGAAACACACAGTCACTGGATTATGTCATCAGTGATGTCATTTGAGATGTCATCAGTGATGTCATCAGTGATGTCACTGCCCATGCCATGAATGATGTAATATGTGACATCCTCAGCAATGCATTGTGGGGGCGCGAGTTATAGTTAGCTGAACTAACTATAATGCCAGAATTTCTATGGTTTTGTACGAGTGAAATGTCCAACTAACTATAACATTCCTGAAACCTATGGTTTTTTAGTGAATATATAGATATAGATACATATATATTCACGGAAAAAACCATTGGTTTCAGGGGCGTTATAGTTAGCTGGACTTTTCACTCGTACAAAACCATAGAAATTCTCCCGTTATAGTTAGTTCAGCTAACTATAACTCGCGCACCCGCAATGCACTGCTGATGACGTCACACATTACATCACTCATGACATGGTCAGTGACATCACTGATGACATCACTGATGACATCTCAAATGACATCACTGATGACATCACTGATGACATCATCCAGTGAATGTGTGTTTTTCTGAAAATTACATATGTTTTATATATGTATATCTCAAGGTCGATGGAAAAATAAATGGGTATATAAGTGTCTAAATGGATGATTTGTTTTTGAAAAATTGATTGTATAACTGACTGATTAAGTGTATCTTAGTGAATACATGGCTTAGTGAGTAATGTTTAAATATGTAAATATCTGTATCAGTCTCTCACTTTGTGTATAAGTGGCTGCATGGGGTGGTGAGTAGCTACATGAGTGTCTATATAGGTTATTAGTTGGTTTTTTGAGTATCAGTATAAGTGTCTGATGTCTGTATGGTTCGGTGGGGGGTATTACGTAGTGCATAGGTGCATGAATGAGTGACTCACTGTTTGTATGTGTTGAAGACAGCATGTGTGCAGGACTGTGTGGGTGGATGAGTGTGTGCATGGGTGTGTTAGTGAGTGAATGACTGTCTCAATAGTGTCTCTATGAGTAACTACATATGTTTTAAACTAGTATATGTGACTATTGGTGTATATAAGTGAGTATATGTGAGAGTGAGAGATTGAAAGAGTTCCTGTATGAATAAGTATGTGTTTCTATAAGTGATTGTTAAAAAGACTAAGTATGTGTAAGTTTCTGTAGAAGTAAGTGTGGTGGTGTGTGTATAACTGTATATGCAGGTAAACGGATGTTTGATTCTTTATTAGCATGAGTGACTATGTGTGTGAGTAACTTTATGGATAAATGGCGTTGTGTAACAGGATGTATAGGTGTATGAGTACATATGATGAGTGAGTACATGTATGAGTGACTGTATAGGACTGTTGGTGAATGAGTGGATGTGGATGTGGATCTTACAATTACTGAATAGGTTGTTGTAACTGGTATTGGTATGTCCATTGTTTTGAAAATTTTAATTTCTATTTTTGAATGTGTGTATCAAAGGTTATATTAGGGGGAGAGGAGGTCTGCCACTCTATCACAAGGATGATGTCATCAGTGATGTCATCAGTGATGCCATGAGTGATGTCACTGACCATTTCATGAGTGATGTAATATGTGACGTCATCAGCAGTGCATTGCGGGCGCGCGAGTTATAGTTAGCTGAACTAACTATAACGGGGGAATTTCTATGGTTTTGTACGAGTGAAAAGTCTAGCTAACTATAACGCCCCTGAAACCTATGGTTTTTTCAGTGAATTTCTAAGGTTTTTTAAATGCTAATTCCTAGCTGTAACGTGCCTGAAACCTATGTTTTTTTCAGTGAATTTCAAAGGTTTTTAAATGCTAATTTCTAGCTATGCCTACAGAGATAGGACATGTGAAGAAAGAAGGAAAAACGCACAGAAAGAAAAAAAAGAAATGCAGAAAGAAGCAACAGAAGTCCTCAAAGACGAAGAAAAGTGCAGGAAGAAGTATAACGTGCAGAAAGAACAAACAGAAGAGCAGAAACAAGCCTTGTTGCAAAATCATCCTGTACCCTCAACTTTTTCAGACGGATACTGGTGGTTACTGAGTCTGACTAACCAGTCCTAGAGCCAGTGCTATGTTAAAAGACACTCAGAATACAGTGAAAACACCTACATACACTAGGGCACACTATGTGTTGGGGTCCCCCTGTGATTAGCATGACCTCCTCTGTAAGCCCCTAGTATATAATAGGGCAGGGGATCAAAACTACCTCTTAAAATGCACCACAGGGCGTGTTTGAACACGTCACCTCATGCCCCGTCCCCTCCCTTCCCCACTGTGTAAACACGCCCTGTAGCCATTTTAAGTTGGGAGATTAAGTCCCCTTGAATCCTGAGGGTCCCTAGGGTCCAACTAGACCACTAGGTACCTCCAGTAAGCGCCACAGAGCTGCGTTGCAGAGAGGTGTAAAAAGTGGCACGGCCTGCACCACCTCTCTGCAACGCAGAGCAGTGGTGCTTACTGGAAGCACCTGGTGGGCTAGTTGGACCCCAGGGTCCCTCAGGATTGAAAGGGAATTATTTCCCCAACTTAAAAATGCGCCACAGGGCCTGTGGGCGTTCTGAGTTGAGAGATTAAGTCCCCTTGAATCCTAAGGGTCCCTAGGGTCAAACTAGCCCACTAGGTACCTCCAGTAAGCGCCACAGAGCTGCGTTGCATGGAGGTGTAAAAAGGGGCGTGGCCTCAGAACACCTGTCTGCAACGCAGCTCCCTGGCGCATACTAGAGATACCTGTTGGGCTAGTTGGCCCTCAGGGACCCTCAGTATTGAAGGGGAATTAATTCCTCAACTTACAGCTGGCCAGGGGGCGCGTTTGCAGAGTGCTGCAAGGAGGGGGCGTGGCCTCCGGCACGATGCCGGTCTTTTATTTATTTATTTTTAAGAAGGAGGGCTGTGTGGCCCCTTTTCTTTTTCTAATTTATTAGCCCTGGGGACCCCATCCCCCAGGGCCTGCACCCTAATTTTTTTTGTTGAAAAAAATTAATTTGGCCCTCCCAAGGCCCTAATCGGCCCCGGGGACCCCAACCCCCAGGTCATGGCCTTTTTTTAATTTTTTTATTCTTTAGGAGGGGGGCTGTGTTGCCCCCCTCCTCAGGCCACTTATGGCCCCGGGGACCCCATCCCCCGGGGCCGGCCTTTGTTTTTTATTTTTTTAAAAAAAAATATATTTATAGAAACACCTAGGACATGCTGGACAAACCGTATGTACCTATCACCATGACGATTTGCGTGATATTCATTAAAAGGCGACTATGCATACAATGAATCCACGTAGAATGTATTCACACCGCTAGTGAAGCTCTGACATGTCTGACACCCTACCGTGCCTAATCCCGGTGCCCCCGCTGGTGGGTACACTCCAAGTAGACACCCTTGTCGTTTATTTATACAAACATGGGTAGCTATTGACGGGCACATTTAATACACATGCACACCAAGCCATTCAAAGGAGATTCGACAAAAATTCGACCAAACTATGCAAGAAACCCCCTCACGGTTAATAAACACACATCCACCGCCGGATGTGTAATACTTTTTATTTTACTCTCTGGAAAGGAGACAAACCTCACTTGAGAGTCACAGCGTGCTCCTGGCTGAGCCTATGCTGTGTTACACCCACCAGTGCCCGCCGAGTGCCACACACCTCTGTGTTGTATTCCACCAGCTAGTGCGTATGCTATGACACTCTCTAGCCCATCTGCACTGTAACACCACCCCGTGAATATGTCATGCCACACTTGCCTTCGCACGGGTTATATTGCCCCATCTAACGTGCCTTCCTCGATGCCTATGTTATAAAGCACAGCGCTATGCCATACATATTACAATCTGGGATCCATATCTTTGTCACAGTGCATATGCAATGTTACACTACCCAGCACATATTTTATATTACAACTTTAGAGACTACTTAGGTTACACAACACTGCCCTGTGCATATTACACTCCAAGGCGCATATCACATAGCAAGCGCTAGTGCCTGTGCTATCTCGCGCTCTCCAATGAATCTGTCATTGCGCACAATGTATTGCATATTATATTTCACGCCCCGGTTCATCTTATATCACACTTTTGGTGCATAGTTTATACCATATACTATATCTAGTTTTCATTTTCAATCGTGCTCTCAGGACTATGTTCTATATAACACTGCGTCCACCTACCCTTTTCATGGGCATTACATGGGGGGTGGAGGGTCAGGGGATGTTTCTGCCAAGTGAGCCCGGAGTCACAGTCCCAAACGTCCTCTTCTTCCTGAATAAAAGTGAGATTATGCTGCATACTTGTTCATATTTTAAGTAGTTCGCACAGACACACATTTTAAAAACAATAAAGTTCCTAATACCCACCTTCTATGAACAGTTAGCTTGCTGCCCCATCCACCTCCTCCCTATCCTCTGTTGTCCGAATCCATGGACTAGCCTCCTCCCTCCTGCCATGCATGGTCTGATGTGCTGCCACTGCCCTGCATTTAGCATGATGTACCAGTCCACTCATCCTGCCCTCCATTGCCCAATTCTATGGCCCATCATTGACCTCCTGCTTAGCCTCTGTGCTTTGCTTGCTGCCCCTATTCTCCTTCCCCCTGCCCTCCGATGTCTTTGTGCATGCCCCTGCTCCATCCTTTTTGACCACCATGTTCCATGGACCTGCCACTCCTATTCTACTCTGAGTGTTCTGTTGAGCTGCCACTCCCCTACCACCTGATTAGCATTGTCAGATGACTGTAACCTGTCCCTGCCACCTCCACCCTGCCTGTCCACATGCCATGCCCCTATCCCCTTCCTCCTGTCCTCCATGGTCCATTTTACTGCCACACCCTTCTGCCCTCCCTGGTCTGTTGTGCTGCAACTGCTCCTCCTGCCTGCCCCGCGCGGTCTGTTGTGAGGCCCCTTCCCCTGAACTCTCTTGTGTGTGCCCAGGTCCTGACCCTCCCTTCTATCCTCCATGGTCCTTTGTGCATGCCCCTGCACCCTCCTTCTTGCCCATCATAGCCATTGTGCTGCCACTAACCCTCCCGCTTGCCATGCATGGTCTTCTGTGCTGCCATGGCCCCTCCCACCTTCCCTGTGTGGTCGGCTAGCTGCTCCTGACCCCCTCCCACCTTCCCTCCATGGTCTGTGTGTATGCCATCAGTCTCACTGTTGCTCTCCATTGTGTGTCTTGTTTCTAGCGCCCATCCTGCCTGACCTCCATGGTCATCTTGCTGCTCCTGCCCTGCCCACTTGCCCCCAGCCCTCTGTTTCCATGTGCAGACCCCTATTCCCTCCCTCCTGGCTTGTCGGTTCCATTGTAATGCCCCTGATCCGTCCCTCCTGCCCTTTATGGTCTGTTATGCTGCAGCTTTCTCTCCTGTCTGTCCATTATGGTCAGCTAGCTACCATTGCCTCTTTCCCCTCTATTGTCTGTTGTCCATGTGCATGGTCCTGTCCCCTCCCTATTGCTTTCTATGGATTGTTGTGCTGCACTCCCGTCCCGCATGCCCTGTGTGGTGTATTGTGCTGCTTCAAACCCTGATGCCTGCGCTGTAGGGTCAGTTTGGTGCACCTCTCAATCTCCCTCCTGTCCTCTGTTATCCAAGTCCATGTCCCTACCCCAATTCCTCCTGCCTACCATGATCCAATGTACCATACTTGCGAACATTTTGAACTTGGTAAGAGGGAGATCTTGAAATAAAACTGGGGTATTGATTTTCCCCTTTGAGTTACATTGAAAAAGAGAAGATTGTAGACAGGAAACAGATCAAGTAAAGCCCATTTGAGCTTAAAAACATTGGACGTTTCCAGGCTGAAATGGGTCTGTTGGCATGTATGGTTGTATGACCACTGCCTCTTCCTTCTGCCCACAATGGTCTATTATATTGCCACAGCCTCTCTTGCCAGTCCTGTATTGTTGGTTTGTTGCCCCTGCCCCCCTTTCCACTGCCCTCCATAGTCTGTTGTGCTGCCACTGCCCTTCCCGCCTGCCTAGTGTGGTCAAATTGTTGCCTCTGCACTCTCCTACCTGCCTTCAATTTTCAGAGTCCGTGCCCCTGGCCTCTGCCTCTCAACAGTATGCCAATGAACAACTAGATTGCTAACATTCTATATTTATTACAAAAGTGTGGAATGCCTGACGTCAGTTTGATGTAATCAAAACTGTAATGCCTAGAGCATTTCCTTTAGAAATTACATATATGAGAGGGTCTTATTTGCATCAAAATTATGGTTAGTGCTCTAAAAAACTAAAATGAGGACATATTTTCTGAGTTTTCAAATAGCGACAAAGAACTTTTAAATTATTTGTAATCTTAGTTTTTTTATCCAGTTGACCATTTGATTAAATGTTGCATCCAAGGGGAGAGGGTGTGGTGTTACTTCCAGAGCTGCAGACTTTGCAACTGGGGAACCAGGTTGGAGTTTCTGCTTCAGCTCAACATTCTGTGATTCTGGTCAAATCACTTAATCTCCCCATGTCTACAACCAAAATGAATTTGATCTTGTGTGATGTAACCAATGTTCATGTAAAGCACTCCAATACCTGACAAGTCTGCACTATATAAAACTGCAAATACACAAAAAATAAGTGTTTGGCACACTTCTGTCATTGGGCTACATTTGGGCTACATCTGGGTGATATTTGGGCTATATTTGGGCTCTTTTGTCTCTGGTGGCCATTTTAGGAGATTTATTTGTTATGAAGTTTCCTAATTTCCTCATTTACTGCAGTCTCCTCAGTAGGAAATGCTTTCAGTTTTTTACTTTGATTCCATCAAGAAGGTATTCAGATATGTCACACATTTGCCATAAATTCTGAATGTTAGCACTCTAGTTGCTCATTAGATCACTGTAGTAAAGCTACTGCTCACCACGGAAGTCTGCTGCTAGTATTAGAAGTGCATGTTTCAGTCTGCATATCAGAATTTTTTAATGAAATAGAAGAGGATTTGAGAAGTCACTCAAAATGTGCCCTAATTTTTCTTTCTTCAGCACTAATCATAATTTCTATGGCAAAATGAACCCCCTCATTGTGTTCCTTTTTAAATTAAATGTTTTAAGTGTTACCAGTTTATTCCAATCAAGATGGCTTCAGGTGTGCCATACTTTTGTCATAAGTAAGACAGTAAGCGCTCTAGTTGTTCTTAAG
Source organism: Triturus cristatus (assembly GCF_964204655.1). NCBI lineage: Eukaryota > Metazoa > Chordata > Amphibia > Caudata > Salamandridae > Triturus > Triturus cristatus. The sequence continues at coordinate 505,149,331 of NC_140585.1, forward strand.
AACACTCTGGGAAGCTGCAGTAGAACACAAAGGAATCAACTGACAGTCTCTGCCCTTGTTGGATGTACATGTTTTACTGAGAATGTCAGACTTCATTCTTACATGACTGAGAAAGATAATGTGAATTTACAGAAAATATGCTAGACTTGGGCTACATCTGGGTGATATTTGGGCTACATTTGGGCTCTTTTGTCTCTGGTGGCCATCTTGGGAGATTTATTTGTTATGAAGTTTCCTAATTTCCTCATTTACTGCAGTCTCCTCAGTAGGAAATACTTTCAGTTTTTTACTTTGATTCCATCAAGAAGGCATTCAGATGTGTCACACATTTTCCATAAATTCTGAATGTTAGCACTCTAGTTGCTCATTAGATCACTGTAGTAAAGCTACTGCTCACCAGGCAAGTCTGCTGCTGGTATTCAAAGTGCATGTTTCAGTCTGCATGTCAGAATGTTTTTATGAAATAAAAGAGGATTTCAGAAGTCAAAATGTGCCCTAGTTTTTCTTTCTGCAGCACTAATCATAATTTATATGGCAAAATGAACCCCCTCATTTTGTTCCTTTGTAAATTAAATGTTTTAAGTGTTACCACTTTATTCCAATCAAGATGGCTTCAGGTGTGCCATACTTTTGTCATAAGTAAGACTGTTAGAGCTCTAGTTGTTCTTTAGAGCACTCTGGGAAGCTGCAGTAGAACACAAAGGAATCAACTGACAGTCTCTGCCCTTGTTGGATGTACATGTTTTACTGAGAATGTCAGACTTCATTCGTACATGACTGAGAAAGATAATGTGAATTTACAGAAAATATGCTCTCAGTTTAGCTTATAGATCACCTTCCAAACCTCTGTGGGAAAAGTATGAGAAAATAGTTTTCTCTCAAACATGGTTCGTGATATCACAGCAGAAGGCTTTTTCACATGGTAAAATCACCTTAGAACACACCACAATTCCTAAAATGAGTATGGTACCATCAACAAATGATTCATAATGTAAAGTCTTAAAACCTTCTATTAACTGCAATGCTTTTTAATGAGGTGCTATCATGTATATTGGTCCCAAGATGGCTGCCAACACTTCTTGGATGAAGTACTGACAGCCAATCAGATCTCACGATGAGATGTGTGGTTAGGCTCCGCCCAGATATGTATGTGATTTTACTTTTGATTTTCTCAGGAACTACTGAACAGATTGACACCATATATGCAAAAGGCACATGCCTGACCTGAGGACTACCTCTTTGCCAAATTTCAAGTAATTCTGTTCAGCCATTCGGGCTGTACCTTGGACTAAAGGTCCCTATGGAAAATTGCATGGGGAAAATGTGTTTTGGGACCCCCCTTTTTTCTCAGCCCCCGCTTGACGAATCCCCCCGAGACTTTCAGGGTAGGAGCGGAGCGGAGCGGAGCGGAGCGCCCCACCTATTTTGAAATTTTCGCGAGGATTCGACAACCGGCGCCAAAGTTATTCCAAATAGAATGTTGCGGATTTCCTATGGAAACACGGTCCTAACTAGAACTATCTACTGGCGACCGCCAGTAGATAATATATATAACATATTTAAACTATACAGAAACACACAGTCACTGGATGATGTCATCAGTGATGTCATCATTGATGTCATTATAGATGTCATCAGTGATGTCACTGACCATGTCCAACTAACTATAATGTCCCTGAACCTGTGTTTTTTTCAATGAATATATATATATATAGATATATATATTATATATATATACATATATATTCATATATCATGCTTAGATATATTACACTGTAAAAAGCTGCCTGGAGCTGCAAAGGCTTCCAAATCTGGTCTTGCCTGGACAAGCATCACCAGCTGTTCAGAACCACCTTAAATATTACTTTGCTTGTCCTGACTTTATGTTAGTTTGCTTATCTGGTTGTTCATTGCACTTACACAATATGTCTGTAGTATAATTGGCACAGTGTATACATGGAACAGTGTTGATTTTGCACTTCTAATCTGTCCATATTTAGCATCTTGTATGTCTGTAGTATATTTGGCATGGTGCTGATCTTGTATTTCTCTGTTGACTATAGTTGGCGCAATGTCCCTGTTAGTTCTGCTCGGGTGGCATTACTATATGTATTTAGAATGTACCCAGTCACAAAATGTGTTGTTTTAAAATAGGAAATCTTGAACGTTTTGGGCCTAGAGACATTGGCTGGGCCGGATGGGCAGCTTGTTGTCGAGTAGAAACATATGCCAGCTGTATTTGAAGAGCAGCTTGTGTAATATAAGCCATTTGGAGAGTCATTAAGTGAGTGAAAATTCGTGTCTATCAGTCAGAGTTGAATGTTTGTTACTGGGTGAAGGTATGGGAGAATGATCTTGAATTGAGTGGAAGTAGAGTGTGCATTGGAAGTAGTCTGGCCAAGTCTGTTTTAACATGGGGAGCACACAAGATGTTATTTTTATGTTTGGTATGTTTTAAATAAACTTCTGAAAGAGGAATGCATTTTAAATTATGTTGGATTGTACGAATTAATTTTGAAAGCATTAAAATATCATTTTTTACATTATAGATTTTGTCTGGTCGAGAGTAACTAAAATTGGTCTTGACAAAGAAGGGCTTATCCATCTAGAACGTTCGAAACGCGCCGACGCTTTTTGTGACCAAGATCTGTTTTTAGGATTTCCTCCTAGACGTGTATACGCTGTGGTAACTCAGGAGGCATTCTTTTATTGTGTAAAAACGGACGTGGTACCAGAATGACAAAAATGAATGTCTAATTATCTAACTCTCGTTTTATGCGAGGGTGTTTTTATGTTAAAAAAAACTGTTAGATTAATGTATTGTGATCTCTTGGAACAGAAGTAATAACTGCCGTGATTGTGCATTGTGTAACTTGAACATAATTTTAATAAATTAATTTTATGATACTATATGTTTAGCAATACTTTTGTGCGGTCGTGTTAAGGGGACTGGTCAGTATGGAGTGCTGAATAGCCCAGTGAGGGTCTGTTTAGAGTATGATATGATGTGAAGTGATGTGTGGTTATACTCTCTATACTCTCTATAAACTTGGTGTTTAGAAATTAGACCAAAGGACCTTAGTGCTTACAGTGTTCCAATGCTCACTGTCCCATAGGACTCAAGGTACACCTCACTGATGAGACTAAGTAGGCTGCATTTGGAGCAAACGTAGACAGATCAGGCTGGACTATTCCTATTGGAACAAGACCAAGACTAATTTGCCTAAGGCGGGTTTCTGTCTGGAATGGAACAGTGGGCAAAAAAGATGGTCTGCAATGTGGCCCAGAGCAATTGACAGAGTCTGAGATTAATTCAACCATTCCTTCTGTCACCTTGCTGTTTTTAGCAAAATTAGCACAGCAATAGTAAGTATTTTGGTCTATACTCCATGCCAATATAACAAAAGGAATGTGAAATAATAGTCAAACTGGTCCATCTCTAAGAAGGTTTTGTTGGAACAGTAAGAGGACAATTTTTTGCCCAAGTGAAGGACTCGCAGAAGCAGAGATGCAGAGCCATGCAGCTAAGCGCCTCTGAGGACAAAATTAACAAACTATAACATCTTTCCTGAAAAGATATTTTCAACCGAACACCTGGCTTGCAATTACGTGCAACACAACTCAAGATCATGGAAGACTATTCTGTATGGGGAGATTGAATTTACTTAGTCTGCAGGAGCTTCCGGAATCTCAATAAATCGAGATTATGCGGCTATAATAGCAGCCACAAGGTAAATCTCTACCATATTCTCATCTTATGTAATTAGTACAGAGCTCTGAGGGAAAGGATTCTATTTAAATTATGTACGGACTCAGGCATCAGGAGCTACAGTGAGATGACTGCACTCTTACTGGGCAATGTGACAAGCAGCCCATCAGCCCCAGCAGGAGAATATCGAAAACTGGTGACGAAGGAGAGGAAAACAAGAAAGTCTGTTTCAACAGAACAAGAGCCAGAAACCAAGAACTTAATATGAAAAAAATGATTCAGTGGCACAGCTAATGAATATTTGCACCCTTTTCGTGCCATCTCTCTTAGATGTCTTTTTTTCAGCGGAACAGATAAAAAAAATTAAAAGGGCAAAAGAGTCAAATATGCTGAAATTTCAAAAATGCACTTACACTTTTTCACTTAGCCCTCATGGGGAAAGAGCTGGTAGTTCAATGTGTAAGGAAGCAAACCTGCAGACTAGTGTGAAGATGCTTTAATTATGCTAAATGCCAACTCTAATGATGTAAATTACCAGAAACAATAGTGGGAGGAATATTGGTAGGAATGGCCAAAATAGACAAAGCATCCTGGAACATAGGTATGTGGATGAGATAGCCACAAGTCGGAGGTGTCAATTAGCAAATACCTTTAGCTGGGTCCACCACATGTATCCTAGTCCTGTCTGATATTATTCCCACAACTTAATACCCCATTTTTATAAAATCTCTTAACCCACCTGATCTGCATGATCCTTCACTACTTAATCCTCCTGGTCCTTTTTAAACGTCCAACAGTGTTGCATTAATGTCACACTAATGTATTTATTTTCCTAGGCAATGGCTTAATTGAATTGAAATAAATGAGAGAAAGAAGCATACTTCACAGGAAAATGGTAAAGAATTGAGAATTGAGAATAGAGAAGAAAATTCTACATAGTATGACTGTACTTTGCATAGAAAGACTAAAGTATATGCGATTGTAACTACCCAGAGTTGCATAAAGTTCAAAGATAGTATTGGAAGAAATAGCAGCAACATCCAGATGCAAATTAAAGCCTCTTGGTGGAACATATGCAATTGAGGGCACGCACTCATAACCAACAGGTTGGACTACAGAAACGCCTTCTACGCCTCTACTCCGGCATCAACAAGTCTGTACTCCGCAAATTCCAGACGATACAGAACACCGTAGCCAGACTCGTCCTCAGCATCCTCCAACATCAGCACATCAGCCAACACCTACGGAACCTCCACTGGCTCCCCATCGAGAAGAGGGTCACCTTCAAGATACTCATCCACGCCTACAAATGCCTCCACAACACAGGACACCAATACCTCAACGAGAGAATGGCCTTCCAAGTACCCAAAATATACCTCTGCTCTACAAACCTCGCCTTCACCGAAACCCAATGCATCCACAGAGCCAGAACAGGGGGAACAACCTTCTCCTACATCGCAGCCAAGACCTGGAACGAGCTACTTATAATTCATGTACAGTGCCATCGCATACTTAAAGAGTGCATTTAAGAAGGGACCATGTGACACCTGCTTATCGTCCTATTTCTGTAGCTATAAATTGTCTTTGTTTGATGGCAGTTACCTATGCACAAATGTACCCCTTGTATGCAGAAAACATCTTTCAAAATCAAAACTGTGAGTTCACAAAATGTTTCCAGGAGTGCACATAGAAACTACAACTGCTACAGATGTCTAAATTTAGGGCCTGATTACAAGTTTGGTGGTGTGGGGGTGGGCTGTCACACCAACGTACCACTCCTACACTGCCAAACTCGACCGCACGCCACCCGCCAGATTACGAGTTTCCTCGTGGTCTGGTGGGCAGTCCCACGGCGGTGCCTATTAGAAAGGGACCCCAATGGGAGCACCAAAGTCCGTTCCTGCATGGCATGCACTGTGCAGTCCATGCCGTGCATGAAAAGGGGAGCATGCATACATGGGTCACAGCATGTTCCCCCCTGCATGTTTACCCAGACCCTGAGGCAACATGGGGCCCTGTAGGGCCCCTTAGTTTTCACACCTCAAGCATTTTCAAGGCGTGAGCACTGCCATGAGACTGCTGGTGGCGAGGAAACTTGTAATATGCTTGGTGGTACCGCAGCAGCACTGCCAACCATATTGTGGCATCAGACCACCGCACCAATGCCATGGATCGCGGATCTCTGGCACTTGCCGTGGTCCTATTGTGGTACGACCACTGTATTCATAATACAGCAGTTGGACTGCGATGCGGCAGTCCCCAACCACCACCCCACCTCCACCGCAGGCTTGGTAGTCTTATAGACTGCCAAACTCGCAATTAGGCCCTTAATCTTGAAACCAGTGTTTAATTTGTAAAAAACAGAAGTGCCAGGGCCCTTGTCAGAAGGCTAATGCTGCCTATGACAGTACTATTACTACTAGCCTTCACACTCCTTCAAGTGTGACAATTTAGACTTTAAAAATACATTACAATGACTAATACATGCCACCCAAGCTATTCTTATAGCTTTGGGTAGCAGTTATTGGTGATATTAATGTATATTTAATTACTAAACAGCTGGTGTGCTCGTCCAAAAATGAGACTAATATCACCACCATGTGTTGACAATAAAGTGCCGGTGCCGAGCAAAGGAAGTCACGACTCAAATTAAGCACAGCTTGAAACCTCCATGAACTTTTTAAATCCTGAACCCATGTGAGGTTAGTGACCTGCGGTGCAGATTTTCGATTTCTTTTATAAATTGGGTCTCAAGAGTGAAAATGTAAATGAAAATGTGTATGAACATGTGTAGTTTGCTTGTTTTGAGCTTTGTAAAATTTTTTTCTTGGAGATGATCGACTTTTCCATACATAATGTAGGATGTGGTTCTCATTAGCATATCATGATCTTCCCCTGGCTTTTGACTTCTTAGGAATCATGTGGCTAATTCTTTGATTGCAGTCTGTGTTTGATACCTCAACCATTTCGAATATACTGGCATGTAACATACCTACTTATAATTCATGTACAGTGCCATCGCTTACTTATAATTTTGGGGGCCAGATGTACGACGTATTTTTGCAGGCGCAAATGGGTTTGCGACCTGTTTGCGCATGCAAAAATACCTAAGGGCCATGTACAAACCCTAATTAGCGAGTCGTAATTTATTTGCGACTCACCAATTAGGATTTGCGACTTGCTATTAGGAAGGAGCGTTTTAAGGGCGTCCCTTCCTCATAGCGAGCCTGAACCCTATGTATGACTGTTTTGCAACCACAATTGCTGTCGCAAAACAGTCACAATATACCACCTACTTCAAGTAGGTGGTAAAGCATTCGCAAACAGGAAGGGGTCAAAAGGGGACCCCTTACCCTTTGGGAATGCATGGGAAAATATTTTTTAAGGGCAGACAGTGGTCCCGGGGACCACTGCCTGCCCTTAAAAAATAAAATGAAAACGGTTCACTTTTCGGTTTTATTTAAAAGCAGTTCCAGACATGGAGGTCTGCTGAGCCCAGCAGGCCACCATCCCTGGGAGGGCCAGCCATTCCCAATGGGGTTGCAAATTGCGAGTGGCTCATTAATATATTAATGAGCCTCGCATTTTGCGACCCCATTGTGAATCACTAACAGTGTCTCTTACACTGTTGTACATTTGCTTAGTCGTAATTTTTCGCAATTTGCCAGTCGCAAAAGCAAATGGTCGTACATCTGGCCCTAAGTCTTGATAGTGTTGAATAATGTGTTGAAAATAAAACAATATTTCAGGAAGCCCTCCAGTCTAATATGTGGTTCATGAAAACAACAAAACACAAGCAGCACAGCGATTAATTAAAAAAAAAACACTTGCCTTTTCAACTGACCATAGCTCAAACTAGAAAAGTGTCAGTTGGACCGTAATGCTAAAATGCATGAAATGAGTACAACATATATACGTTTTCTCCCCACATGTCTTTGGAACCTAATCATGTGAGAGAAACTAGTTTACTTTCAGTGAAAACATATCTAAAGAACAGGTGGCCAGTGCTTCTTCTCTAGGGGAAGCGTTAACTGCCCTTGAGGGGAAGTTATCATTGATGAGTACAATACTGAGTTAATTATTCTCCTAAAATCTCGCTTCTTGCTGCCATCACTGAAAAGGAGGTTACACATTGCAGAAATATGTCTTTGCATAGCCTGAATAAAATTGCATCTGTACCAATTATAGTGATGAAACTTAGCAAGCACATTTGAGGCTAAAAGACATTTCAGATCAATAAGAAGCAACATCCATATTTGAATATGAAATCATCTTCCTTCTTTGTATCTCCATTGTAACTTTTGTCATTATCCTTAGAAAAAACAAATGTAAGACGTGTGGCAGTGCCTTTATTTTTACGGAGGTGTAGGAAGATACACATTTATTTATTTTATTGATATAGATAAAACAAATGCAATTAAAGTGATTGCAATGATTGATTCACATATTTATATTCCCCAAGGTCCAAAGACTCAACCCAGCCACATCCAGATGCCTTTGGGACTTCAATCTAGTCCAACATTCAGTACCTAAAATATAGCAAACCCCTGTTGTGCCACCAAAGGAAATCTAAAGGCATTCTGTCATTCTATTTTTGATTGGAAAGTTGTCACGATAGACTAGTTGCTCTAACTCTAATCCTAGGGCTATTGCAGTAGAATTAACAATTTCTTCTAAGATCTCTGCATTCCTTTTTATTTCATCTAAAGCAGCAGTCATTGCGTACATGGGAATTAAGGCAGAAAAAAAACCTAATAGGAGTTGAAACAGCCCGCCTACCCCTCTGTAGTTTCATTATGTTTGTTATGTTATGTGTATTTGTAGAGCGTGCTGTCAATGGGGGGGTATTCTCATGCAGAAGCAATCTAGGCCCCGCCGAGGGTTGGCCTAGTTGAAGACCCACATCTACAGCTTTTTGTGGAATTAAAGGATTGAAGTAACTCTGATGTGCAGGGCCCAAGTTTTACCATGCTTTAGGGGCAAGGTAGGAGAAGGCATGAACTTTAGATCTAGTTCTGCATAATTGAGGGATGTGGAAGCTGATGCGGTCGTTAAGGTATTCTGTACCTGTGTTGTGTAGGGCTTTGAAGGTGTCCTTGAGGACTTTGAAGAAAGCTTGTTGATGTATAAGAAGCCAATGGAGCTCCCTGAGATGTAGGGTGATGTGTGTATGGCATGCTAGGTTGAGGGTGAGTATGGCTCCTGTGTTCTGTATGGTTTGGAGACGTCTGGTCAGTTGCTTGTTGATTCTAACAAAGAGTGTGTTTCCATAGTCCAGTTTGCTGGTGATGATGGCTTGAGTGACCGTACTGCAGGTGCTGCAGAAGAGTCCTTTGAAGTCTTTCTTCAGCATCTTCATGGTGTCACCGAGACAACATTTACTTGAGCAATCATAGAGAGTTGATTGTCGATGATTATCCAGAAGTTCTTGGCATGGGTGGTAGAGGTGAGTGTTGGTCTGAGTTCCTGTGACCATTTGGAGAAGTCCCTTGGTATGAAATGGCTGCTGAAAATCACAAGTTCTTTCTTGCTGGTGTTCAGTTGGTGTTCAGTTTGAGTCAGCTGGTTTTCATCCACTTTGGCCATGAAATTAGAGAACTTAGTCTTATTGTTAGGTGTTTTGTTGAAGAGGGAGAGTATCAGCTCTGTGTCGTAGGCACAGGATAAGAGCGATAATGATTCTGGTAAGCGGAGTCATACACATGTTGAAGAACATTGGGCTGCGTGATGACCTTGAGGTACTCCATAGATGAAGTTGCGGGCGTCTGAGCAATAGGGGGTAGAGCATACTCAGAGGATGTCAGCATAGTTCAGTCATTGGATGAGGATGGGGTGGAGATGATGCTGAAAGATGCAGAGACATCGAGGAGTATTAAGGCAGTGGTGTATCCTCTGTCCTTGATCATATAGATGTCATCTGTTGCTGCAATGAGAGCTGTTGCCAGATTGAGTGGCATTGAGCAGTTGGTTTTTGATGAGAGGGATGGCTAGGGCCCTATTGATTAGTTTCTTGAGGACTTTGGCCGGGTAGTGTAGCAGAAAGGCAGGCCAGTAATTGGTTAGCATTAATACATTAGACATTAGGGTCACCAAGTGCTGTTTTATTTTATATGATCAGATACTGTAAAATCCCAGTTATGTGACTATGATGTGGAGGGGGAGGTTCCACAACAGAACTGTCAAGCCAGAGGTCACACAAGTTTGCAGTGACAACCAGCCTCGATCAGGGGCTGTTACGATATTAGCATCATTCTTAGAAGTAGGGATAGGGTGTTAAGATGCTAGAAACTTGCCAACTAACTTGTGGCATCTGTGTAGAACACAGAGTAGATGGCACCTAAGAAAGTAACTGGGTTAAATTGAGAGAAATGTAATTTCCTTTAATATTATTTAGGAGATGGCTGATCTCATTCAGTAGTGCGAGTAATTCACTTTTATGTTATCAGGGTATATATAGGAATACACCTTCTGAAGGGGCAAAACACAGTACAGATCAACTTGCAGAGAATGTCCCTGCCTAACAAATTAGTTGTAGAAGTTGGGGTAAGCAAAAAGAAATGTATATCTCTAGGGGTCCTACAGAAAGAGATATGGGTCTGTGACATAATGGAGAAAATGGTTGCTTCAGACTATCAACTGCATCTATAGACATTCCAGACAAAGGTAAAGTAGTGAAATCGGTGTTCAAGACACGATCTATATATAGGGCCCTCCTGATATACTGGGAATAAAATATTTATGGTGCGGTCTGAACCTCTCGGGCTGTCCTAAAACTCAGGGTATGAGTTTTGAGTAATCCGATGAAACCCAGACTCATCAGATACAATGTTGCAACAGTTAAGTTTTCAATGACCCAGCTGTCAGTAGGCGAAACAGGGCCCTCCTGCTCCTGGAGCGTCTCCCAGGTCCTACCTATTGCCTCTCCCAACTCTTTCTCTTCCTTTCCCATCCCCTGTTTGGTACTCTCTTTGTGGGGCTCCCTCCACCATACAATTAATAGTTCACTGCATGTTCTGCAACTTCGATGACATGAGTTTTAATTTGACATTCTCTTGCTTTCGCTCTAGCAATGCTACACAGCGGTTAGTGACCATCACCAATGCAACTAACTTCTTAGTCTGCCAAAGGATGCAGATAATCATCAACTGATTCATAAAATCATCTCTGCACAAAGACTACCTAGAGCTCCCTAAGTCATCTCCTAGGTTTGGCTATGCCTGAGTATCTCTCAAGTATGTCCTTACGTCTGCCTAATAATCAGCTGGGATTTCAATCTTATTTTGCTTACACCTTGAGACTTTATGCCAGCTGGGTTTCACCATGCACACATTCTCAATTACATTCAATAGCACATCTTTTGCTGTACTCAACTCTCCATCATTTCGAGGGGCAACGCTCGGCCTTGATGCTTCCTCCACCAGTCTTTCTTGCCCTCAGCTACCAATTGTGATAGCTTTTTCACATCTGCCCAACTGGGTCAGTACACTTCAAGCACACTCTGCAGTTTCCCTCGGAACTGAGTAGTTGTTCCCCAGATGTTGGGGAATAGTTTTTTAATGCTTTTTAAATCATAAGGCAAAGTGAAAGGGATGTGGGCCATTATCCGCTTACCTGCTGGGTAGTCCCTCGAGGGGAAAAAGGTGAAGGATCCTCATTATCAACGTCACTTGAATGAAGTGAGGGGAAACGCCTCCTCGACATTCATTCTGTGGTCTGTCTCAAACTCTCAGAGAGTAGTAGGGCTTCATTCTCAGTGGTCTCTACGTCCTGAGATGAACCTTACCATGGTCCTGAACTGAGCCACAGTAGTAGAATCAGCATCTTGCTCGCAGCCCTCTCCCGGGTGCTTTGCGTCAGTCTGTCATATTGCAGCACTCACTTGCACCTAAGCGTCTTGTGCTCCTATTACCAGTTGTCATAAAGCAGAGTTTTCAAGCAACCAGACAGTAGATACACAAGGTTTGATTCTGGCAGCCTATTCTCGTTCTTTGAAGTACGCTCCAAGTGTAATATGTAAAACACTATCAGACCTGTCAAGCAGGATTTGACATTCAGGCATGAATTTATGTTGTAATGTTCCAATGAGGCACACTGAGATTGAAGCCTGCCTGGCTGGCGTGACAAAGGAAGGATCCTGCCCATGTGTCAGGTAATATTTGCCTGTAGCAAGGGAGACCTTGAAGTACACTCAAAGTGTTATTTGTATATGTCGATCTTTTAAATAGATTGTGGATACCTTCATCCAGGCATCATTAATGTTTATTTTATGTAAAGGCTACTGCTGAACTGAATGTGAAACAGGTGGTCTAATCCATGTAATACCATCTCACTATTGTTCTCTACATATTTAAGAACCATACACACACAACCATTTTCAGAAGATCTAAATTATTGATGTTGTAAAAATCTTTTTAATCGCTGGCAAAATTAATTCAAAATTGGAGTTGCTTATTCCAACAAACACTGTTTTTGCTTGTAAGAGGAGTTGTAGATCTGAATTTGAAATGGATCATAAATATTTTGCTAGTGAAAATATCTAAGCTCTTATTAACCACTTCAGTGCGGAGGGTGGCCCATTGCCGTACGGAGGATGACCCATTGACGTCCTCTGCACTACCTTCACAGTGTGGAGGATGCCAGTGGGTCATCCTCCATACCAGAAAAGAAACCTCTCCTGGTAGAAATACCAAAAGCATTTTCTTTTTGGAAGTGAAAGTCAGGGCTCCGGGAAAGCGCTGCCCTTGTGTTTCTAATTTTCCTTTTTGTATTGCTATAACGCCCTGCTTTCCCTCATGATCGGGGCATATCTCTGTTGCCCAAGCACAGATATACAATTAGCAGGAATATGACCCATTGTCAATGTCCGCTTTTCACCTCTCCCTCTACAAGTGGATAAATAATTTGGGATTGCACTGGCCATGTGATCGGCAAGCAGCAATCCATCTCATTATCAGGGAGTAAGCATTACTGGGGGGGGTGCCCTTGGGCATGGGCCTGCGATCCACCCACCCCCGGCCACAACAGCCCTAACCCCCTCTGGGTAAATAGGAGGTGTTTATCACCAATCTGCCCCCAGTGGGAGGGGGGCCATTAACCCACTATGCATCAGGGAATCTACAAGGTACTGTTTTCTGTGGGGCGGCACCTATAGGCATGGGCCTTTTCTTCCCCAGCCCAGCTACAACAGCCTTTCTGCCCCCTGAGGGTGGTTAGGGTGTGTTTACAAAACAAACACAGTAAGATGATAAATAGAGTGCTGAAACTTTTCAGACACTCACCCCCAGTCACTATTAGATCTGGGTTAAATCCATCATCGTTCTTTTGCTCACTTCTCCACCCCAGTTCAAACCCAGCCATATGCAAATCAGCCTTGACCCTGCTCCCCATGGGAACAGTCCAGCTCGAACTGCCAAGCCAGATCCATGATGGACCGGAAACAAGCATCCTAGGATCGGTTTTGGGGTAACACCCCTCATCAGCCAGACTAGCTTAACTCCAGTGTCAAGGTAAGAAAGGGACCCATGTTTTGGCATACCCTGCCAACTTTGGGTGAACAAAGCAAACACAATAGGATGATCGACGGAGCGCTGACACTTTTCAGACATTCACCCACAGTCACTAATCGATCTGGGTGAAATCCATCATTGTTCTTTTGCTCACTTCGCCACCCCGGTTCAGACCCAGCCATATGCAAATCAGTCTTGACCCTGAACCTCATGGAAACAGTCCAGCCGAACTGCCTAGCCAGATCCATGATGGACCGGAAACAAGCATTCTGGGACCGGCTTTGGGGAAACACCCCTCATCAGCCAGGCTAGCTTGAATCCAGTGGCAAAGTGAGCACAGGACCTACGACTGGGCATACCCTGCCAATTTAGGGTGAACAAAGCAAACACAATATCCCAATCTGCCCCCAGGGGACAGAAAGCTCGCTATGCACCAGTGAATCTGCAAGGTCCTGTTTTTTTAGGGGGAGCAACCTCCATGGACATAGTCAGCTACTCCCTCTCAGGCTGAGCCCTACAGTCTTTCTGACCTCCTTGGGGGGGATAGAGGATGTTTACCCTCAATCTGATCTGGGGGGGGAATGCTCACTAGGCACTAGGCCATGTACATGGCACTGATTTTGGGGGATGGCATACATTTAAATGGGTCTGTGCTCCACCCAACCAGCAACAACAACTCTTTTTGCCCTTCCCAGGAGTGAGAGAATAGGGGATTTTTTTATCCCAAATCTTCCCCCTGGGGTTGCTAAAAGCCCACTAGACACCAAAGAAATTCATTTTTGCAGTGTTTTGTGGTAAGGGAGCAGCCTCCCATGGGCATGGACCTGTGCAACCACCCCAAGCCTAGGCATACAAGTCTTTTTGCACCTCTAAGTGTGTATAGAGGTGCAAACTACCCTTCCCTTGGGGCAGACAGCATACTGGATACCAGGGACAAAAGGTTTTTTCAAATGGGGTACAGAATGGCCATACACTTTTTCTGTTCCCCTGAGGGAATATTAGGGGAGTTTACATCCATCCACGGTTGGCTGGTGCAATACCCTTTCTAGTTTCTTCCTGGACAAAATTCGTTTGATCCAGCAGACTTTTACTTCGTGTTCGGACTCTCCCACGGGTGATGGGCCGACTGTGCCTCCACAGGGTTCTCTAAAACACGCATTGTTAGCTTTTTCCCCTGTGGATCTCGCCAGTTCTTTGAAAATACTCAAGTGCCTAAAGTCCGGTTCTCCCTCGGATCCCTGCTCGGCTAGACTGTTGGCAGCAGTAGCGGAGATTATTGACCCAGAGGTTAACGTTATTATCAATGCCTCCCTTGGGGAGGCCTGGGTTCCGCTGGAGTGGAAACAGGCCAAAATTCCTCCTTTATTGAAGAAGCCTTCCCTTGACCCCTCGATTCCCGGGAACTATCGCCCAATCTCCATTCTTCCCAGCCTAGCCAAAGTTTGTGAGAAGGTGGTGACCAGACAACTCACTGAGTTTGTGGAAAAATCTGATGCTTTGCATCCAGCTCAGTCTGGGTTTCAGGCTTCTTACAGCACGGAGACAGCGTTAGTTGAGATCTCTGAAGCAATCCGGGATTGCTTAGACGTTGGTGGCAGAGCAGCTTTGGTTATGCTTGATTTGTCAGCAGCTTTTGACACAGTGCCGCACTCCAAGCTGCTTACCCGCCTCTCTGAGATTGGGGTCTCTGGATTGGCCTTGGCCTGGCTGAGGTCTTTTCTGGAGGGTCGAGTCCAACAGGTTTGGCTGCCACCGGCAGTCTCGTCCCTGCAGGAGATCTCAACAGGTGTTCACCAGGGCTCTTCCCTCAGCCCCCTTCTTTTTAACATCTATGTTACTCCTTTGGTCTCTTTGGCCGAGGAGTTGGGGGCTAAGGTGATAGCCTATGCTGATGACACCCAGCTCCTTTTTACATGGGGCATGGGGGAAGATTCTGTTCTGCCTGTGCAGAAGTGTTTGTCTTCGGTATTTGGGTGGCTTGCTAGAGTTCAACTCAACGAAGACAAATCTGAGATCCTTCTGTACGGCAACTTCCCCTCGGACTTCAGAAGTAGGATCTGGCCTCCTGATTTCCCCCCTCCTTCTTCTAATAGGAATCTCGCTAAAAATCTAGGAGTCTGGTTTGAGGATAATCTCTCATTCTCTGTCCAGGTGAATGAGATCTCAGGCTGTTGTTTTGGTCTTCTCAAGGTACTTAGGAGTTTTCTCCCCCTTCTTCCAAGGTCTGCCAAGGAAACGGTCATTCGGGCATTGGTCTTGTCTCGTTTGGACTATGCCAATGCCCTGTATGTCGGCCTACCCGGCTACTCCATGAATAAACTGCAAGTGATCCAGAATGCGTCAGCAAGGCTGCTTCTTGGAATCGCCAGAAGAAGTAGTGTACATGTTCATCTTCGCGTCCTGCATTGGTTGCCCATGGTGGAGAGGGTCAAATTTAAAGCTTTGGTTATTGCCCACAGGGCCCTTCACAATCTGGGTCCCATCTATCTGCAGAGGCGGTTCTCCTTCTATGTTCCATCTAGAGTACTGCGCTCTTCAGCTCTTCTGTTGGCTATGTTGCCGCGCTTCTCCCGGTCTAAGGTGGGGGGTGGTTCGTTCGCTGTTAAAGCCTCCCAGGCTTGGAATGCTCTTCCATTTTTTCTGCGTAACACTCAAGACCCGTTATGCTTTAAGAGACTATTAAAAACTCACTTGTTCCCGTAGTCATTTACTTTTGTTGTCTATTCTCTTGGCTTCGCACTGGGACACTCTTTGGAGTAGCTATTTCGCGCTATAAAAATATCTAACATAACATAATAATCTGCCCCTGGGACAGAAAGCACACTAGACCCCCAGGGAAAAAATTATTAGAAAACAGGAAGGTGTTGGGTGTCCCCGCCCAGGCATCTGGTTGCTCCCACAACAAAGAATGAGCCCAACAGTTTTTGTGCCTCCCAAGGAATTGATGGGGGCAGGGGTTAATACAACTCTGCCCTGGGGGGAGGGGAGTGCAAAAAGCCTAATAGACAGCAGAGATAATGTTTTTGTTTTAGGAAACAAATATGGGTGTGGTCAGACTGCCCTGGCATTTGGCCTATCCCCCGCACCTAAAGCCGCAGCAATGTTTGTCCACTTGGGGTGCACAGCATCCCCATCTACATGGCAAGCAAGAGAAAACATGGAGTCTTTTGGGTGTAGGTTTGGCATATGGACCAGCGTAGTGGGGGTAATCCCAAATTCCCTGTTACTTGCCGTCCTGATTGGCTGCACTATTCATGCTTAGCTGTTTCCCAGCAATCTACTAAACACAGAAATTTCAGGAAACTTGACATCCAGCAGGAGAACAGCAAGGACCACAACACCGCCACCCTGCTGGACAACCTTGCCAACCTCGGACTCAAGCAACTGGTTACCACCCCCACCCACTACGCCGGCCACATGCTCGACCCAATCTTCTCATCCAGCAAGTACGTCGCCTTCAGCCACTCCACCAAACTCCAGTGGACTGACCACAGCTGCGTCCACTTCAGCTTCAGAAGGACTACGACCCACCACCGCACACAACAGGCCCCTCGCAGGAGCTGGAATAAGATCACCGATGAGCAGCTCACCGCCTCCCTCAGCCAGAACCCCCCCGCCAGCTCAACGGACCCCAACGAAGCCGCCAACTACCTCACACAGTGGATCACCAACTGCGCTGACGTCCTCGCACCACTGAAGAACCCTCCCAGCAGACACGGCAGCAAGAAAGCATCTTGGTTCACCAACGAACTCATCACCTCCAAGAAGAACTGCCGCTCCCTGGAGGCTACCAGGCGCACCAACCAGACCACAGACAACATGATTGCCCTCAAGCACGCCACCCGCAAACACCACCAACTGATCCGCGCCACGAAGAAGACAGCCTTCAAGGAACATCTGGACAACAACACCCACAACAGCAAGGAACTCTTCAACATCGTCAAAGAGCTCTCCAACCCCGATGCCGGAAACAACGACATCACTCCCTCGCAAGACCTCTGCAACTCACTCGCCGCCTTCTTCCACGACAAGATCACCGACATACACAGCAGCTTTGGCCCTCCAACCACGAACCCCACCACCGAACCAACGCCCCCCCACCTCCACCCTCCGCACCTGGACCCCGGTCAGCACCGAAGACACAACCCAGACGATGAACACTATCCACTCCGGATCCCCCACGGACCCCTGCCCACACCACATTTTCAACAAGGCCAACGGCATCATCGCACCCCACCTTCGCGACATCATCAACGCCTCCTTCGACACCACCACCTACCCGGAGTGCTGGAAACACGCCGAGATCAGTGCCCTGCTGAAGAAACCTTCAGCAGACCCCACCGACCTCAAGAACTTCCGCCCCATCTCGCTCCTCCCGTTCCCTGCCAAAGTCATCAAGAAGACCGTCAACAAACAGCTAGCCGACTTCCTCGAGACGAACGGATCCCTCGACCACTCGCAGTCCGGCTTCTGAGCCAACCACAGCACGGAGACCGCCCTCATCGCGGCCACAGATGACATCAGAGCCCTACTGGACAATGGGGAAACAGCGGCCCTCATCCTCTTGGACCTCTCCGCAGCATTCGACACTGTCTGCCACTGCACCCTAGTGCAACGCCTGAACAACACTGGAATCCAGGAGAAGGCCCTGAAGTGGATCATCTCATTCCTTGCCGGAGGAACCCAAAGAGTCCGCCTCCCCCCGTTCCAGTCAGCGGCCACCGAGGTCATCTGCGGCGTTCCACAGGGATCATCGCTCAGCCCCACCCTCTTCAACATTTACATGCGCCCCCTCGCAACCATCGCACACCAACACAACCTCAAGATCATCACCTACGCCGACCACACCCAGCTGATCCTCTCCCTCACCAACGACTCAGCCACCGCCAGAGCCAGCCTACATGAAGGGATGAAAGACGTCGCCGAATGGATGAAGAACAGCCACCTGAAACTGAACTCTGACAAGACGGAGGTCCTCATCCTGGGATCATCACCCTCAGCCTGGGACGACTCCTGGTGGCCCCCTGCCCTGGGCACCACCCCCAAGCCAACGGACCACGCACGCAACCTGGGCTTCATCCTGGACTCCTCCCTGTCGATGACCAGACAAGTCAACGCCGTCTCATCTTCATGCTTCAACACCTTGCGCATGCTTCGAAAGATCTTCCGGTGGATCCCCACCAAGACTAGGAAGACGGTCACCCAGGCACTCGTCACCAGCCGGCTGGACTATGGAAACACCCTCTACGCCGGCACCACCGCCAAACTCCAGAGGAAACTCCAACGAATCCAGAACGCCTCAGCACGACTCGTCCTGGACATCCCCCTGCACAGCCACATCTCCGGACACCTGAGAGACCTGCACTGGCTCCCTGTCAGCAAGAGGATCACGTTCAGACTCCTCACCCACGCACATAAGGCCCTCCACGACCTGGGCCCCAAACTCATCAACACCCGCCTGACCTTCCACACGCCCACCCGCCAGCTCCGCTCCGCCAGCCTCGCCCTCGCCGCCGTACCACGCATCCGCAGAACCACCGCTGGAGGAAGATCCTTCTCCTACCTGGCTGCCAAGACACGGAACTCCCTCCCCATCCACCTCCGGACAACCCAGGACCACCTCGCCTTCAGGAAGCAACTCAAGACCTGCCTGTTTGAGTTGTAACGTTCCCCCCCCCCCAGCACCTTGAGACCCTACGGGTGAGTAGTGCGCTATACAAATTCCATGATTGATTGATTGATCAAGCAATGGAAGCATCAGTTCATATTTTGGGAGTTTACATTGACTCATACTTAGCCTTGGAACCAGAGGTTAGGTGGGTGGCTAAAACCTGTTTCACCCATTTGAAAGTTCTCAGAAATGTTTCCTTTCTTTAAGTCTAACTTTGAAGTTAAAGGCTGATACAGTCAGGTCTAGGCTATGCACATTCTATATATGTAAGTGCTATATATTTAGCATCTCCTATTAGGACAATTAATTGTTCTATGATTCAAAATGCAAAAGTTTGGCTTCTCTTCAGTTTAACTAGTAAATATCACATTTATCCAGTATTGAGAATCAAGCATTGGCTATCCACAATACATTGTTGGATCTATTTCAAGGTCTTAACAAATGTGCAGAAGGTACTGCACAATACATGACCTGAAATGTTAGCTTACAAAGGTAAGTGGCACTTTCCAAAGTGCACTTAGTGTTCTGCAGATCTGTTTCTTCTTTCTGTCCCCAGCGCCAAATCAGTAGCATGACCTTCCCGGTAGCCGTACCTACAATGGAGACAAGTTTGCATTCAGAACCCAATCTGCTTGAATATAGAAAGCTTTTTAGGACGTCACTTTTTAATAAAAAATCTAGCCACTGTCTATTGTTTAATATTTTGTGTTCTGTTCCCACAGCACCAGCAGGACAAAGCTGCATGCTGTAACCGACGAGGGCTCCATGAGACCTGATACCCCGTCTACGGGCAATTGCTGAACAGGATTTCCTGCTGCTAAGAAGAATGTAGCGGGAGCTGCTGTGAAGTTAGGCCAACCAGTGATGCACCTTGGGAAAACTGACAAGCAGGTAGGTCCAGGTCCCCTCTCGGTTCTCAGAGCATTTTGTGGCAAAAAAAATTATATTTCAAAGGTTTGGGATTTTGGCTATCTGGGCACCATTTATCACCCCTTCAAATGATCCAGGACTGGAAAAGCACCACTTGAAGTGTCAGAACTCACTCCAGAAGGATCCAGGTGTGGGTGCCAAATGGTTGGAGCCTTTTCTGTCCTCGAGGCTTAGATCTTGACAGGCCAACTAGCCCTTGGAGTCACTCCGGAAGGCCTGGGTTCATGATGAAGTACAAGGCTCAAGCAGCAGGGCAGACCTCTGGGGTGCAAGGCACGCTGCAATGCAGTCCTTCTTGGTGCAGCAGAGTGTGCAGCAGAGCAGTCTTCTGAAGTACAGAGCAGGCCACAGCAGCAGGCATTCCTTTGAGAGTTCATCCACTGGTCCTGAAGAGTGGGTCCGAGGGTCCCTTTTTTATACCTGGTGCCTTCTATAAAGTGGTAAAAACGTCTTGAGGCTTCCCCTCACAGAAGTGTCTGGCATTTCATGCCACCCTGCCCTGGCTCCAGCCTGGTTACAGGCACAAAAAATGCTAGTGTGAAGCCCTTTGTGTGAGAGCAGGGCACAGCCTATTGGAGTGCAAGTGGATAAACCCACTGTTATCCTATGTAAGATGTAGGCCTCACAGTAGTGAAAAACGAATTTTAGAGTTTTTCACTACCAGGACATGTAAAACTTAGAAGCACATGTCCATCTATTTAATTACAATGCACGCTGCACTATGGGCTGTTTGGGGCCTACCTTAGGTTTGACTCATATGTATTAACAAGGGATATTTGGTCTTGGCAAGGGGTTATGTTGTCAACAGGAATAGGCAGTTTAAAACTGCCAACAAGCTGCAATGGCTGGTCTGAGAAATGTTTTACAGGGCTACTAAGTTGGTGGCACAGTAAGCACTGCAGGCTCACTAATAGCATTTAATTTACAGCCCCTGGATATATGGTATACCACTTTACTAGGGACACACAAGTAAATTAAAGATGCCAATCAGGTGTAAGCTATTTTCACCATGTCTTAGGGAGTGAGCACTTGCATTTAGTACTGGTTAGCAGTGGTAAAGTGAATAGACGAGCAAAAACGAATTCATCAAAATAAGAGGGATGAAGGAAAACAGTTTGAGGGGGAAGACCACCCTAAGGCTGACGGCTCTACCAAGGGGAAATCGAATTCTTGCCAGAAGATCGTGCTGCTTGTTGGTGTGGTTTGGAGCAGCTTATCATGGTGGAACATGTAAGCAAGGTAGATATTCAAAGCAATGATCATTGAAGATTAAGCTTTGGCCGGAAGTACTTACCCATACGCTGCAGCAAACCCGGGTAATCCTGTTGGTAATTCTGTTGGGCCACAAAGTTGGGTCATTTACGCAGGGAGGTCCGGGACCTCAGTTTCTGGTAAGACTCTGATCTTGCGCACCAGTAGATACCGGGATATTTCAGGAGACACCTGAACAGAGATTTGTGGTAACATGTGGTGACCTGTGGTCACGTGGAGGTCGCGTCTGTAGCAGCTAGGGTGCTGATGCTGCTCCTCTAGGTCCCCTGTCTTTAAATTATTTCGTTTCTAACCCCGGCACTCAGACTCCGCTGATATCGATGCCCCTGCCACTTATCCTGACACCTTGCCAGCAGCAAAGTTTACTGGTAATCTCTGGTGGAGAGTGATGGTGTTGGTATGTTAAATGGCCTGGTAAGAGGATGGAGAGCGGAGGTGCTGATTGGTGATCACAAGGCAGGCAGGCTCAGGGCAGCTGGCAGCCATAGTGTGGCTTGTGGCTTTTCCGCAATCTATTGAGTACCACTAGGACCTGTGGTGTCGCAAAGTGACCCATAGTGAGGCTGTAAGGAATACACTAAAGGGTCTCCACATCTACGTTGAGTCCGTTCTGTGTAACAATATGCTAAAGTTCCCCAATCACAGCTAGAGGTCTTCACTTTGGAAGGATTCACTTACAAATAAATCTGAATTTAAATGCCCTGAAAGGCCTCAATTCAATCCCTTCATTAAAAAAGAAAAAAAGAAGGTGGAAGCAGCGGTCCTCAATTACAAGTGATGGAACATTTGTCCCTAGAGTTCATATTGACCATGGAGTGTACAACCTTTATTGATAAACCTGCCGAATCAGTCACGACTCTAGTGAACCTCCCTGTACTTGTGGACGATAGTGTGATATTGGAACCACTTCATGCTGATTTCACATTGCCGGATATTGACATTAAATCAATAAGTAAACCGGCATTGTACCATAGTTCTGAAGTTCTGGCTATCACTCCTCTTAACGCGCCAAAAACTATGATGAAACTTTTTATTATTACACCTAGTGGTAAATCTTCCATAGTGTCAAAACATCTGCAATGCCAGACCTTGACTTGCATTCATTTTGTAAGCTGACAAGGAGCCATGAACAGAACTCTGAATCCCTACACAGGGGCATAACACAGGCCCCTGCAGCCCCCGCGGTGCTGGGGGGCCCACAGGTACCCTTGCTCTGGAGGGGGCCCCCTATCCACTTCTGAAGCCTTCACGCAAAGGCTGCAAGAAAAAAGACAGCTGCTGCCTGGCTGAGGCAGCGAAGCCTGCTGTACGGGATGGGATATCCCAGCACAGTGAAACACTCAAAACAAACTTGCAAAATGAATTAATGTTGGCAGAGGATGCCCCTCCTCCATGTCTCTTTGTGTCAGTGAGGAAGGAAATATCTGCAGAGCCCAAGGTGAGAGAGGGTAAAGACAACGCAGGAAAGGAGAAAGACAAACTAAAAATAGTGGACACTTAAAAGGAACAGGTGAGAGGGGGAAAGAGAGATAGAGAATTGCGAGAATTAGTGTGAGGTAACAAAGAACAGGTTTCATACATAGAGAGGTGGAGACCTGGGAGAGGTGAGAAAAAGGCAAATGAGAGACGAGACAGGTGTGAGACAGAAATTGGCGAGAGACAGCTGCCAGAGAATTAGAGAGGTGATAAATAAGGAGGCAGGTGAGAAATGAACAGGGTAGAGAGACAGAGAAGAGACAGGTGTGTGAGCGATAGAGTGGTGGAACACCATGAGGATCGATAGAGGAGAGGCCAGTTAAAAAGGTACAAAAGAGACTGCAGGAAGAAAAGAAATAGTTGAGAGAAAGAAAGAGAGACAGAGAGTGAGTGAGATGGCGGTTGGTGAAGACACAGCAATGTTATAAAGGACAACTGAGGATAACAGTGTGGAGGAGACAGTGGCGTAACAAAACTCTTAGGGGTCCCCCTGCAAGGTGTGATGAAGGGGCCCTGCTCACCTACATGCAATCTATGTCCCTCACCTATCACCTGGGCAAGGCCTTTCAGAACCGCACAACCTATACACACTTTCAGCAGAACTATCCCCAGATTACACAAATCTGCAGGCTGTGGATTGAGACTGCTGTGTCCCTCAAGTGAAAAAAGGCTTATAGGCTGCACACACTAAATGACATCAACCAGATGGGTGGTAAACTGGGGAATAGGTATGTTACTGATACAAGAAAGAGAGGCATCTTCGACAAATTACTATTATTCTTAGTGTATGCAATGCTTGTGCTGGCAGAGAGGAAATTAGAAGATCTAAAACTATCTTTTATTTAAGTGAGGAAATGGCAGAGCCGGACTGCAAACAACTTTAGACAAGAATGAAAATCAATCAATCGGGCGCCTTATGTAGTGCAAACGCCAAAAGCACTGAGCACTGACAAGCTCAATACTTTGTTTCAGGATTTGGGGACATGGTAGGCAGAAACCGTGAGGCTTTTATTAAACCCTAAACACACATTTGAAGATGTTGGTGCCTCTGTCTGAGGCAGCCAGTCTATCTAATAGGCGTAGGTTTAAACCCTGGTCTAGTTTGTCCATTTATCACCAAAGGCAGAGGTGTAGAACAGCAGAAAGAAGGTGGAGAAAAAGAGAATTTGTGGAATACAAGGCTTGCTGTAGGTAGCTTCTGCAGCTCCATTAGGAACTGGAAAAGGCAAACACATGTATTACATAACTACAATAATGGAAGCCATAATATCGAGCTTCTAGGGGGGTTCAGTGAGCTTACTCATCCTTCAGGCCTCTTCCTGATGGCATTGCCTTCACAGAGTTTGATGACCAACTGGGACTCTTGCCTTTCAACACAAGATTATTATAGTCCAGCACAACATATGAATTCTCTAGTAAGGAATTCTAATTTCTTCTCCATATCTCACTGACTGAGGCACTGTTTGGTCACTGCACAGCAGCATGTTGTGGTATCTGTCACTGTTATGGAAAGAGGGTGAGGTCTCACAATAGATTAAAACAGCTGCTGTGACTCCCTATCTTAAAAAAGGAGGTCTTCCCAAGGATGACTGCCAACAAATATAAAAACCAATTAAACATAAAGTTAAAAAGTGGCAGCTTTTGAATAATCGCTTTTGAATAATCGACGCGCGTTTCGGCGTTCACAACGCCTTCATCAGGAGTAGCCACACAAATATCTCCAATGATAAAAAAGATATATACATATTCATTAACTAGATAAATGAATGAACAATCATAATTACCAATATAATGTATATTAAACATCATCAACATATTCTTTAAAAAATATAACCTTACATTATAAAGAAATCCATAATAATAAATATTGCAAGGTTCCCTATATAAACAGCATATTTCACATCTTGATATATTATCTGTCGTATTTGAGTGCTCATTTCGACTGATATATTTAAAACCAGAAACCATTTTATTAAAAGTTTAAACTGGAAGGAAAGAAAAGAAAAAGGAAGAAATGAAAACTAAAATGGATATAGTGAGCAGTATTCCATATTGACTTACTTCAAGTGTTAATAAATGAAAATGATTCACGTAAAAGAGAGCTGCACTTCGGATTTTGTCTTTCCGTTTTTAAGAAATGCTGCAAAAATGAAATATCGCTATCAGATTATTTTTTTATATATAATCAGTTATTCTTTTGTGACTCCATGATACATATGTGGAACAGTATTATAATGTATACTATAGCAAAGAGACTTACTTCCACAAGTAATAAGATTACGAATTCTTCCAATGAGCGACCTGTGTCTGCTGCGGATTAATAAAAGGTTCGAAAAACGAGAAATCGTATTTTATAATACTAGTAATACCTTGAACAAAGGTCTATAGCAAAGAAGAAATTGCATATAGATAGCAATACTAATGTTGATAGTTATGAACATAATGATTAGAGTACCTTTTAAAATGGTGAAGATCGCTGATAGGAAATGGGAAGTAACTGATGTCTTCCTAAGTTTCAATTTTCTGATGATTAAAATTGACCGAAGTCAGGTTTCTAAAAAAAGAGAAGAATTACCATAAAACTGAGATAACTAACCTTCGTTGACATAAAAGAATATTGGAAGGATAAAAATAACCAACAGTACCTCGAATATGCAGCTATGGAAATACACGCTATCTCTACGATATATTTGATTCAAGTGTGTATTCCAAAAAGTAGATATTTGTGTGGCTACTCCTGATGAAGGCGTTGTGAACGCCGAAACGCGCGTCGATTATTCAAAAGCGATTATTCAAAAGCTGCCACTTTTGAACTTTATGTTTAATTGGTTTTTATATTTGTTGATTTATCTTTTTTTAAACAAAATTGAATGTATTGTGTTACATGAATCTTTTTCATAATATGAATAATTAAAAAATAAATTACTATTCCTTACAGTATTTTTATAAATTTCTTTCATGTTTCCCTATATTTTATTGTGATATAATTTGGTTCATTATATTCAGATTGCCTAGGAGTTATTTTCATTATACTATGCTACAATAGATCCATCTGTTCTTCTGGAAAGGAAAAACTGTCCCCTACAGATTTGAGGTACAAAGCTTGGCTGTAATCAGCTTTAGACCGGGTTTTGTGATTAAGATAATTATTCCATGGCGAGGGAGCTTTGTTCTTGAGCTGGCACAGGGTTCTCCAGTTTATTCATTGTTTTTTAAAGGATATATGGCTGGACTGGACTTTCAGCACTAAATAGATGACACCCAAATAAGGGTTCATCTGGAGAAAGGTAGTTTCCATGCTCTGTTCCCATATTCTTACTGGCTCACAGAGATTGTGGCCTGTCGATGGCAACATTTAATCACAGAATAATTGCATTCATCCAAGAGCCTTCATTAGCAACCCCACCAAGCACGGAATTAGCTGTTGCTTTGCACATGCCTTCTTGTCAGTTATTGGAATACAGAAAATGCCTTTAAGAAAGCTCTCATCACTTGAACATGCTCAACTATCAGTACACTTAAAAAGGAGTTTAGCTCCAACTGTCAGTGTTCCACAGCGTTTCGTTGCAGTACAGAACCTCACCAGCTCATCTATTCATCCTCCTGCTCACCACTCCTCTGCGTTCTTCTCCTTTCCTACCCATTAGCATGTTCTCTCTCACTCTTCCAGATTTCCTACAGTCTTTCAGTTCCAAATGATCCTCTTTGCCTTTTCAGTGCCACTGTGCAACTTTTCTACTTGCTACTATATTTAGCCCGGGTCAGACAGATACCTTTATTACCAGTCATTTTCAGATCAGAATTTCAGCTAGCAGTGCTTCTGTTTCTTTGCCATCTCTGTCTAGTCTACAGCTGGTCAACTCTACTGCTGATTACCATTTCACTCCAGAACCATTTGTAGTGGCAAGTTCGAAGACACAATCTTGAAAGGCAGAAATTAGACTGCCATAATTCTGAGGCTTGGTTCTACCTTTTCTTTTAAATCAGGAGGCATGCACCATTTTAGAGTGACAGTTGTTGTATTCTATCCCCTCATGTCGGACAATAGAGAGAGACCAAATAACAACTTCTCGTTTGGATAAGAGCAAGTGAATCAACTTTCAGTGCTGGAAAAAATGAAATACCACATAATGGAGTGGCTAATCCATTGTAATCTCTGTTTTCTTGGCCAGAGTTCTTTACGGCAGCACCATGAACCAGCTCTACCGTTAAGAACTTGAGAGTCCATACTGACCATCAACACTCTTTAGTTCCCATAATTAGGACAGAAGTGAAAGGTTTAGTCCAGACTGGCAAGAAATCTTCTTCTATTCTCGGGCTCAATGAAAAGGGCTGCATTTATGAGGGTTATCCTTTTATTTTGTATGGCTTATAACATAAGTCATTAGAAGATACTGCCCCAGGAGACATTTGAGATATTCAGCTCCAATAAGACCTATCTCTCTGAGATACTATAAAATTTATTCCAGCGGAGCCTTCTTTGTCATCTTTGTGGTTTCCCTATGTTACAATAACTAGGCAACTGAGAAACTGTTAAAAAGCAACTATTTCTAGAACATGTAGAGCTAGTTACTGCTCTACTGGGTGATGCTGTTCTTTGTACAGTGGCCAACACTCTAAATACATACATATTCTCCATGATATAACACTAGAATGTTGTTCTATATTTTTAATAGGACATGATTACTTTTCTCCTTTGTGTTGTACTCTGCAAGTTTCCCCTTCCCGTAGCTATTCTACCCATCTGTGTCTTCTCCTACTAATTTTCTACCTCATGTGGCCTTCTCTTTTTACTCTCTCCTTCACATCTTCCCTGCCCCATGGTTCACCCCTCCCTTTCTCTGTCTTTTATCTCGCTTCTCTCCTCTGCCCTCTCTTCCATGCTTTTTGTTGTCATCTCCCCTCCACTGGGTTGTCTGTCTTTTACTCATTCCATATTGCTCGTCTCTGTGCCACCTGTTTTCCTCTCTCACCCCCCCTTTCTCATGTGTCTTTATCATCACCACTACTTTTCCCTATCAGTTGTTTCTTGATTACATATAGGTCTCTTTATTACCTCTTTCACCCTTCTCCCCACTCTTGCTCAGCTAACTCTCACTCACATAATTATCATTTAATTACCTCTTTTCTACATCTTCTCCATACCTGTCCCTTCATATCATGCCTGTCCCTTTATCAAATCGCTATCTCTCCCCACCCCCCCTGCTCTCTTTCTACCCTGCCTCTGTATCACCATGCTCTCTCTTATCTCCACACTCTCTCTGCCTCTTTCTCAGTTCTTTCTCATCTGTATCTGTCTCTTGATTTACCCTACTCTTTCTACCCACTGTCTGTCACCTGTCTCTTGATCATGTCCACCATCACTTCTCCCCTCTTTCTCTCTCTGTGCTGCCCCACTCTCACCTGTCTGTAGCTTAATCACTTCTTTTAGCTTGTCCCTTTCTTACCTCTCTCTCTAACCTGTATGTCTCTTTCTCGTCCCTCTTTTGTGACTTATTATGCTCTTTCGAAGCTATTGCTTTCTTGGCTGTCTCTTTATAACCTCTTTCATCTGCCACTCTTTTTACCTCTCTCAATTGTCTTTCACCTCTCTTCATCTCTCTCAAATGCCTGTCTCCTCCCTAGCTCTGGCTCTTTACTGTGCAGCCCTTTTTTCACTTTTCTCTCTCTATCACCCACTCTATCTCGCTCACCTTTCTTCCCCTCCCAGCCTTTTTACCTCTCCCATGCCCTCCTCTGTGTGTCCTTTAAGCTGTCTATTTCTCATATTCCTCTAAGTCGTTATCACCTCTCACACAAATCT
Organism: Triturus cristatus; assembly: GCF_964204655.1. Lineage (NCBI taxonomy): Eukaryota > Metazoa > Chordata > Amphibia > Caudata > Salamandridae > Triturus > Triturus cristatus. Next base: position 505,177,698 of record NC_140585.1, read on the forward strand.
CTCCTTCCATATCTCTCATCTGTGTTTAACTTATCTGCCTCCCAAAACCTACCTGTCGCTTTCTCAACTGTCTTTCTTACTGTTCTGGCTCTATCACTTCTCTCCCAATCTATCTATATCTGTCTCTCATTTGTCTGCTATCTCTCTCTGATAAACAGACATGAGAAAGGCGGGTGAGAGAGGAAAACAGGTGGCACAGAGACGAGCAATATGGAATGAGTAAAAGACAGACCACCCAGTGGATGGGAGATGATAAAAAAAGCATGGAAGAGAGGGCAGAGGAGAGAAGCGAGATAAAAGACAGAGAAAGGGAGGGGCGAACCATGGGGCAGGGAAGATGTGAAGGAGAGAGTAAAAAGAGAAGGCCACATGAGGTAGAATATTTGTAGGAGAAGATACAGATGGATAGTATAGCTACGGGAAGGGGAAACTTGCAGAGGAGTACAACACAAAGGAGAAAAGTAAGCATGTCCTATAAAAAATATAGAGTAACATTCTAGTGTTATATCATGGAGAATATGTATGTATTTAGAGTGTTGGCTACTGTACAAAGAACAGCATCACCCAGTAGAGCAGTAACTAGCTCTAAATGTTCTAGAAATAGTTGCTTTTTAACAGTTTCTCAGTTGCCTAGTTATTGTAACATAGGGAAACCACAAAGATGACAAATAAGGCTCCACTGGAATGACTTTTATAGTATCTCAGAGAGGTAGGTCTCATTGGAGCTGAATATCCCAAGTGTCTTCTGGGGCAGTATCTTCTAATGACTTTTAAGGCACAAATCGCCTTTGTTATAAATAGCTCTATGGGCCAGACATTGTACCTTTAATTCTATGGAGCACAACATAATGTGGTTTCTTCACTCTGTAAATCAATCACATAGCTTGGTCTTGTGCCATCAGGAACATGTAAATCTTTCTAGCAGTTATCTTGACATGAAGGACGTTGTTATAGGCCATACAAAATAAAAGGATAACCCTCATAAATGCAGCCCTTTTCATTGAGCCCAAGAATGGAAGAAGATTTCTGGCCTGTCTGTACTAAACCTTTCACTTCTGTCCTAATTATGGGAACTAAAGAGTGTTGATGGTCAGTATGGACTCTCAAGTTCTTAACGGTAGAGCTGGTTCATGGTGCTCCCGTAAAGAACTCTGGCCAAGAAAACAGAGATTACAATGGATTAGCCACTCCATTATGTGATATTTCATTTTTTCCACCACTGAAAGTTGATTCACTTGCTCTTATCCACACAAGAAGCTGTTATTTGGTCTCTCTCTATGGTAAGACATGAGGGGATAGAATACAACAACTGTCACTCTAAAATGGTGCATGCCTCCTGATTTAAAAGAAGAGGTAGAACCAAGCCTCAGAATTATGGCAGTCTAATTTCTGCCTTTCAAGATTGTGTCTTCGAACTTGCCACTACATATTGTTCTGGAGTGAAATGGTAATAAGCAGTAGAGTTGACCAGCTGTAGACTAGACAGAGATGGCAATGAAACCAGAAGCCTGGAGTGATGCACTGCTAGCTGAAATTCTGATCTGAAAATGACTGGTAATAAAGGTATCTGTCTGACCCGGGCTAAATATAGTAGGCAAGTAGAAAAGTTGCACAGTGGCACTGAAAAGGCAAAGAGGATCATTTGGAACTGAAAGACTGTAGGAAATCTGGAAGAGTGAGAGAGAACATACTAATGGGTAGGAAAGGAGAAGAACGTGGAGCAGTGGTGAGCAGGAGAATGCATAGATGAGCTGGCGAGGTTCTGTACTGCAACGAAACGCTGTGGAACACTGGCAGTTGGAGCTAAACTCCTTTTTAAGTGTACTGATAGTTGAGCATGTTCAAGTGATCAGAGTTCTCTTAAAGGCATTTGCTGTATTCCAATAACTGACAAGAAGGCATATGCAAAACAGCTAATTCTGTGCTTGGTGGGGTTGCTGATGAAGGCTCTTGGATGAAGGCAATGAATCTGTGATTAAATGTTGCCATTGAGAGGCCACAATCTCTGTGAGCCAGTAAGAATATGGGAACAGATCCTGGCAACTACCTTTCTTCCAGATGAACCCTTATTTGGGTGTCATCAATTTAGTGCTGAAAGTCCAGTCCAGTTGAAAGTCCAGCCATATATCCTTTAAAAAACAATGGATAAACTGGAGAACCCTGTGGCAGCTCAAGAACAAAGCTCCCTCGCCATGGAATAATTATCTTAATCACAAGACCCGATCTAAAGCTGATTACAGCCAAGCTTTGTACCTCAAATCTGTAGGGGACAGTTTTCCCTTTCCAGAAGAACAGATGGATCTATTGTAGCATAGGACACGGACAGGTTCAATAAAAAAAAATGACTGTCTCTGTACCATGCCTCAGTTGAAACCCTAATTAACATTTACTGCGTAAGTAAAACTTACAAACATGCTGTTGGATCATTTCATATACCACTCCCTCCGACACTTGGTCAATACCGGAAAATAAGAACTTGGTCTAAAATTGGCAGTCATCCTTGGGAAGACCTCCTTTTTTAAGATAGGGAGTCACACCATCTGTTTTAATCTATTGTGAGACCACACCCTCTTTCCATAACAGTGACAGATGCAACAACATGCTGCTGTGCAGTGACCAACCAGTGCCTCACCCAGTGAGATATGGAGAAGAAATTAGAATTCCTGACTAGAGAATATTCATATTTTGTGCTGGGCTATAATGATCTTGTGTTGAAAGGCAAGAGTCCCAGTTGGTTTTCAAACTCTGTCAAGGCAATGCCATCAGGAAGAGGCCTGAAGGATGAGTAATCTAACTGAACCCCCCTAGAAGCTTGATGTTATTGCTTCCATTATTGTAGTTATATAATACATGTGTTTGCCTTTTCCAGTTCCTAATGGAGCTGCAGAGGCTACCTACAGCAAGCCCTGTCTTCCACAAATTCTCTTTTCTTCCACCTTCTTTCTGCTGTTCTACACATCTGCCTTTGGTGATAAATGGACAAACTAGACCAGGGTTTAAACCTATGCCTATTAGATAGACTGGCTGCCTCAGACAGAGGCACAAACATCTTCAAATGTGTGTTTAGTGCTTAATAAAAGCCTCAAGGTTTCTGCCTACCATATCCCCAAATCCTGAAACAAAGTATTGAGCTTGTCAGTGCTTAGTGCTTTTGGCGTTTGCACTACATAAGGCTCCCGATTGATTGATTTTCATTCTTGTCTAAAGTTGTTTGCAGTCCGGGTCTGCCATTTCCTCACTTAAATAAAAGATCGTATTAGATCTTCTAATTTCCTCTCTGCCAGCACATGCATTGCATACACTAAGAATAATAGTAATTTGTCGAAGATGCCTCTCTTTCTTGTATCAGTAACATACCTACTCCCCAGTTTACCACCCATCTGGTTGATGCCATTTAGTGTGTGCAGCCTATAAGCCTTTTTTCACTTGAGGGCATAGCAGTCTCAATCTACAGCCTGCAGAATTGTGTAATCTGGGAATAGTTCTGCTGAAAGTGTCTATATGTTGTGCGGTTCTGAAAGGCCTTGCACAGGTGATAGGTGAGGGACATAGATTGCATGTAGGTGAGCAGGGCCCCTTCATCACACCTTGCAGGGGGGCCCTCTAAGGTTTTGTTACGCCACTGTCCCGACAGTGTTTGGAAATAATGTTGTATTCAATTCTAACCTTAATGAAAAGTCTGCAAATAACTCTGATCACATCTCGAATTCCTTATCAGTGATTCTCCAATGCCTGGTTGAGAAAGAAGGAAAGGACAAGGTCTAGGAATTACATTATACAATCTGAATCTATAAACGTGGGGACAAGGGGTCTTTAATTGCTCTTCAACAGAAACATCATTTAGCTCCAAAGTCTTCCCGTATGGATGTTGAGACGCCAGCAGGCCAACCATAGTGTGGAAAATGGAGGAGAATGGCAATGAGAGGCATAGTGGAGAGAGGATACAGACCTACTCTCTAAAAATCCTATTTGATACTCCTTCTTCAGAGTCAACTGATTCAGTGCCCGCCTCCCCAGATAGAGGCTATAAGTGTCCTTTATTCCCAATCTTTAAGATCAAAGGGCCACTAAAGTTACGAAATTCAGGTCAGGGAAGAACAACCGAAATAGTGTGGGAAAAACAGAAAAAGAAAAAACAACGAAGGATACTTAAAAAAATGGTCTCGAATGTTTTAAATCCCCCCCTCGTCCAGAGATCCCCCACTTTACTGATGCCTATCGTGTCCCACTTCTCGAAGCCCTTCGAGGTCCACAGGGAGCCCAATCTCTCAGACGCGTACAACGGTGATGCCCGGGTCAAACGGTCCTTCCACCCCATAGCTGCGTTAGCCGCGTGCCATACTCGCACCATGACACGCGTAGGTCCCGTCAGGCGGGGGTCGGGCGCGCCAGAGTAGAGCGCTCGATTATAGTCGCCACCAGGCAGGAGCATCTTGTCCATTTCAAATGCCGGGTTTAAGGCGGGCCCTTAAAGGCCATGATTAATTGCAGCTAGCTGGGAGGCCCAGTAATACCGTTTAATATCCGGGAGGGCAATCCCCCCATCGTACCATGGGAACGTCAACTTCGCCAGGGCAATACGCGGCCTCCCGTCCCAGAACAGGCGGCGCTGTAGACACTCCACCTCACGGAAGTAGCGCGCCAGGACTAAATCCATAGTGTTCTGGAGAGCGTACAGGAAGCGTGGCAACGACATCATCTTAAACAATGCCGCCCGGCCGAGCGGCGAAAGCGGCAGGCGCCGCCAGCGCGCGACGTCCTCCTTCAAGCGCTGGAGGGGGGGAAGCAAATTCCGCTCGTAGCGGGCCTCCGGGTCCAGAGTAATATAAACACCCAGGTACCGAAACCCCTGAGAGGCAATCTGGATCGGACAGCCCCGCGGGAGGACGGGAGCCTCCCCGGAAAGCACATACACACATGATTTAGCCCAGTTGATGACAAGGCCTGAGTTGCGGCCGAATGAGCGCAAAACATCAACCAGGACAATCAGTGATTTACGCGGGGAGGCTAGGTACAAAAGGATATCGTCAGCGTATAGGGACACGCGGTCCTCATACTCGGGGGTCCAACGGAGACCACGGATGAAAGGGTGCCACCGCAGCCACTCCGCCAGGGGTTCCAAGGCCAGCGCGAACAGGAGCGGCGACAAGGGGCAGCCCTGTCGCGTGCCCCATCCCAGCTCGAATGGGACCGATACTCTTCCATTCACCACCACCTGCGCCAATGGGCCCGAATACAACAATTTGACCCAGCTGATGAACCCCGGGCCAAATCCAAACTTCGCCAGCATCGCCCAAATGTATGGCCACTCGAGCGTGTCAAACGCCATGGTGGCGTCTAAGGACGCCAATACGGCAGGCTCCCGCACAAACGGGACACGCGCGAGCACCCCGTGCAAGCGCCGCAGATTAAGGGCCGTGTTGCGATGGGGAATAAAGCCGGACTGGTCTTGGTGGACCAGATCGCCCACCACGCCGACCAGCCGGTTGGCTAGCACCTTGGCGAGGATTTTGGGCTCCGCATTCAAGAGCGAGATAGGCCGATAGGATGTAACCCGGTCTCAGGGTCTCCCTTTCTTGTGGATCACCACATTTGTAGCCAGACGCTGGTCCGGCGGGAGGGAGCCCAGCGAGTGGGCCGCCAGGAACATCGCGCGGAGGTGGGGTGCCAGTACATCCGGTCGCAGCTTATACAACTCGATAGGGATGCCGTTCGGGCCCATGGCCTTGCCGGATGCGACCGAGCGTATGGCGAGGGCAATTTCGTCGGAGGTAGGAGCGGCCTCTAACGACACCCTGTCCTCCACCGAAAGGGAAGGCAGCGCGATATCCCTAAGCAGGGCATGGGAATCCTCCTCCGAGCAGGGAGAAACCGGGGAATACACCTCGCGGAAATAATCCGCGAAACAAGAGACAATGTCTTCTGGCTCGGTGACACGCACACCATCCATCCTCTCAATCAGCGGGACCACACGACTCGCTCTCTCCTTTTTATCCAACCACGCAAGCAGTTTACCAGCCTTATCACCCACATCATACAGTCGCCCCTGTTGCTCTCTACAGAGGCCCCTGGCCGCCTCCGTGACGAGGGCCCTGTAGGCCGCCTGCTTAAGTTGTAGGACATGTAGTGCAGCATCCGTCACCCCACCCTCTAGATCACCCTCCAATTCAGCAATTTCGGCCTCCACCCGGGTCACCTCCTCCTGCTCGCGCCTCCGGGCATGGGAGATAAAGGAAAGGGCCTCCCCTCTAAGAACTGTCTTGAAGTCTTCCCACAGGGAGATAGCCGAAGGGACGGACCCCACATTCTCATCAAAATACCGCTGCAAGGATTTAATCAAATCAGCGCGAATGGTGGGGTCGCGCAGGTACCAGGCGTTGATTGGAGCTACCCTGCCCTCCCCCCTCGGGAAGACATCAAAGTGCAACAGGAGCGGGGAGTGATCTGAAATACCCCGCGCCAAATGGCGCACCTCTCCTACCCTCCCCACATAGGCCGCAGGGACAAGGACATAATCAAGCCGTGAGAGGCTGCCATGGGCACCCGAGTGGAAAGTGTACTGCAGCTGCGTGGGATGTTTTAAGCGCCAGCAGTCCACCAATCCCAGTGTATCTAAGAAGCCGGACAGCCACGCCTGCGCCCGGGGGAGGTCCCTAGGGGGGTGGCGATCCACGGTCCCAGAAACCACCGCATTGAAGTCCCCCCCAACCACCAGAAGCCCCCCCGGAAGATCAAGAAGGAGGCGCCCCAGGTCTGCAAAAGTGGTAGACTGTAACCCCGGTGGGACGTACACTGATACAAAGACAACTACTTTGCCCTCCATTCTCCCCACTAAGACAGTGTAGCGTCCCCTCTCATCATGGCGCACCTCGTCTATTTCCAACGGGAGCGAGTTCTTCACCATGATGCCCACCCCCCGTGAGCCCGACGTGAAGCCCGAGTGGGCCCCCAAACGATAGCCACGCCGGTTCATGGCACAAAAGGAATTACCAATAAGGTGTGTCTCCTGCAGAAAGACCACATCTGGCGAAATTCGTTTCAGATACTGCAGGACCACACCTCGCTTGATCCTATCCCCCAGTCCATTAACGTTCCAAGACAATAAAGTCAGGTCCCTACCCCCCATCACATACAGAAGCCATCATTCGTCCCCCCGAGAGCACCTTAAAAACACCAATACAATAAAGGGTTTGCCTTGCGGTAAAAACAAACAACACCCCACCCCAACCCACCCATCCCAACAGAACTCCCCCCTCCCTGCACCCCTGCATGAGCCCAAACAGCCCCCCCAAAGTGCAGTGTGCCTGTCGCCCCATAAATGATTAAACTAACTAGTCCCCCAGAGGAGGAGGGAGTGCCCCCAGGAGACCCCGTACTACCTCCACAGGAGGGGGACTTACACGAACAGTCAAAAGTGACGATAATGTTGTCCAGAGCGAGGCCTACTATTATTCCCTCAGTCCTGATCCGGCGAGCCCTCTCCTCCAACCGCGCCCCCCCACCCCCCCGGCCCCGATCCCCGGACAAAGAGTCCAACCAGTCCCCGGCCGCTTCGGGACGATCAAAAAAGTGCGTGCGGCCATCCACCTCCACCCGCAACTTAGCTGGAAAAAGCATCGCATACTTGAGGTTCAGGTCCCGTAGACGACGTTTGACTCCGAGAAAGCTCAGTCTCTGCTTCTGGACCGCTGGGGTGAAATCAGGATAGAAGTTTACGTCCATATTGTCGAGTCTGACCGGTCCTTATAGCCTAGAAGTCTGCAGGATAGCGTCTCTGTCCCGAAAGTTGAAAATCCGGGCAATGAGAGGCCTCGGAGGGGCTCCGGCCTTAGGTCTTCCTCCGGGAACCCTGTGGGCACGTTCCACCGCAAAGAATTTACTCAGCCCCCGGGGCTGGAGACGGGTGAGAATCAGGTCCTCCACAAACAGGTCCGCCGCCGCCTCCTCACGTCCCTCCGGCACCCCGACAATGCGGACATTGTTCCTCCGGGCCCGACCCTCGGAATCCTCCAGTCGACGATCCATCAGAGCGCTCGCCTGGCCAAGCCGGCGCACCTCCTTTTGGAGGGCCGCCACGTCCGTTGTGAGGCCCGAGGTGGTGTGGGCCAAAGAATCGACCCGGTCATTGGTCTTGGATAGATCGGCCCTCACCAGGCCAACATCCACGTGGACCGAGTCAATCTTCTGCGCCAGTGTGTCGAAGCGCTGGTCCACCGAGGCCTTCATCTCGGCGATAGCGCCCATGACATCTCGCAGGGTCGGATCCGTGGGCAGAGCAGGAGCATCAGTCGGGCCCTCAGGGGACCTACGCGGCACCTCGGGAGATCCCTTCTGGAGGGTGTAGCGGTCCATGTTGTTGGACTGATGGGCTGCGCCACGGCGGGTCGATTTCACCTTTGCCCGGTCGCCATCTTGCTTTGTGGACATGGTTTCAGTCCCCAAATCGTGCCAATCACCTCGGAAAAGGCCGACAAACCAGTTCACGGGCTCCGGGGGGGGGCAACCACAGGTCCGCAGGACGGATCACAGCCGGCGGGCCGGCCGGGCACCCCAACGAGGCCACACCACCGCACACCGCCCCGCAACCCAACCTCGCCTACGCAGCAAGGAGGGTGCAAAAGCGAAAGTGAAAGTGCGGGGTACGCGAGTCGCCCAGCCCTGCCCGCCGCTGTTGATCACTTTGTCTCCGGATCGCCCCACAACTCCAGTCCGGGGGGCCGGCGTGGAGAAGGCCGCAAACCTCAATCGGTGCTCCCGCCGGTGTCCGAGGTCCAATTTGGAAGCGGAAAACGGGTGACACCTCAGCTCGGGCTCACCAACACAGTCCCCTCATCTAGGACAGGATATTGTCAGGATTTATGTAGGAGGTCACGGAGGTCCTCGGGAGCCTCGCACCTACGCGGCCATCTTGGTTGCGCGCTAGGCTCCTCCCCCCCAGATCTCTTTTGTTGAATTGTTTTTCTGATATTTTTGCATTGAAGATGTTGCAAAGTAGTGATATAGATTTAGGGGCAGATTTATCAGGGTTTGGCGTATGGCAGCGCAGCGCAGCACGGCAACTTGCTGCGCTGCCCTACGTCAAAGTGAAAGGGCAGGAATGCACTGTATTTATCTATTATAGTGCATTTGTATCCTTTCCCCTTGTGATTGCGCTGTTTTGGCAGCCGAAAGCCAACACAGACACCCTTGCACCATAGTGAAAGGGTGTCTGTGTTGTCAGCAGGAATGTTTTCGTGCAGAAAGAGGCCCCTTCCTGCACAAAACAATCCTGGGAGGCTTTTTCCTCTTTCTATGTGTCCTGCACATCTTCCTATATGTGCTGCAAAATGCAGCACACATAGAAAGAGGAAAAACACAGAGAAATAAAGTTATTTCTCCTCGTTGCTCCACCCCTGGGTAGGAGTAAGGTTTTGGTGTATGCCCAGGTTTACATAGTATAGTAAATCTGGGGATGTGTCAAAATCCAGGGGTGTTGTGTGGGAATGATAAAGCTGGATCCTTATCTTATCATATCTACCATCTCTAAGAATCCTCAGATCTACTAGACCTTTTGAACTGCTGAATAGTATGAAGGGAAGATCATCCAATTTCTCAATATATCTGAATAAACTTCAACTTTATACTTCAAAAATCCCTGACTCCGAATTCCAAAATTTAAGGATTATTAAAAAGCCAAAAATAATTGCACATACAAGCACCTCATCACAGGGTTAAGGAAATAAATGGGCACTAATACAAAGAATATCCTATGCAAGAGTCTCATCCGACTCAGCTCCAGAAGCATTAGGCAACCAATAACTGCTCCAATCTCTATGTTAGAAGTCATTAACCTAGAAAGGAAAAACAACTAGTCTATCCCTACACTGCCTCTAAGGTGACATCCCTACTTAGTATTTTCCCAAGGCAAGAGAGTTAAAAGGTGTCAGTAGTAAAGACTTCCTTAGAAGTGCACTCACTTTGCTTAAATCGATAGCCAAAGCTATAGAGCTCATTCTAAGATGCTCCTTCCAGCTTCCCATCTAATCCTCGACTGCTCAACCCTCAGGCACTATCCCTAATTAAAAATCACAAAATAGAAGAACACGCCCTCATCACACCTCTTCGACCAGGTCTTCCTTCTGTACTTTTCCATCGAAACTCTTACTTCGTCCAAAGGCGGTTGGAGTGACCTTGGGTCCCAGGCACCTTCTCTGCTGAAAGTATCATAACGGCGTTCCAGTGTACTCCCATGGTTGCTTCTCCTACCATCCTAACTCCTAAAACAAAGGGTTAGTCTTCATAACGAGCTAGGTGTCCTTGCACCTGTAACAGAAACATGGGAACGAGAAACTTTCCACTCTCTGAGATCTGCTGACTTTTCTAAAACCCAGAGCCTTTCCAAGGGAAACAATTTTTGGTCTACAAAATTCAGCAAACATAAGAAACGAATAGGCCTTTCTCTTAAATGTATATGCGATCAGGCCCCTACACAATTTAAACACCCAATTCTAAAATCATATTATAAGCATTGATTACATTATACTTCATACATGAATAAGAAAAACTACACATGTAGGGCCCGATTCACAGAACTAACTTAAGACATAATCCTAAACTTACTACCATTTTGGTATTCACAGAGTGCACTTACTCATTTTGGTATTCACAGAAGGCACTTACTCATTTCGGTATTCACAGAAGTTTAGGACTTCTAAATGCCTTCTGTGAATACCCAAAGTCTTAAAATTAGGATTTTTCTCAGTTTAGTAGTAGTATAGTTAGGACTCCTAACTTTAGGACTCTTAAATGCCTTCTGTGAATACCGAAAGTCTTAAAATTAGGATTTTTCTCAATTTAGTAGTAGTAAAGTTAGGACTCCTAACTTTAGGACTCCTAAATGCCTTCTGTGAATACCGAAAGTCTTAAAATTAGGATTTTTCTCAATTTAGTAGTAGTAAAGTTAGAAGTCCTAACTTTAGGACTCCTAAATGCCTTCTGTGAATACCTAAGGCCTTAAAATTAGGATTTTTCTCAGTTTAGTAGTAGTAAAGTTAGGAGTACTAACTTTAGGACTCCTAAACTGAGAAAAATCCTAATTTTAAGAGTTTCGGTATTCACAGAAGGCATTTAGGAGTCCTAAAGTTAGGACTCCTAACTTCTGTGAATACCGAAGTGAGTAAGTGCCTGCTGTGAATACGAAAATGGTAGTAAATTCAGGATTTTGTCTTAAGTTAGTTAATCGGGCCCGTAGACTTTAATATGATGCACCTTTAAACCTAATGCATCACATTGTACGTGAACTAATTCAGTATGCATCCTCTAAAATACACTTTCGATTAAACACTGCACTGATTAAAATGCTGTTTTTGCCAAGATTTTTATATTTTTTTCGAACTATCTGTCTGGAGTTTCCCACAGAACTATTGAAAGCAATAAATGCAATTTTTTCGAGGTTTATTTGGGGATATAATAATCCTCGTCGGGCCCTCAGATGGATTACCTTACCTAAGGAAAGAGGGGGATTAGCATTACCTAATTGTAAATTATACTATTGGGCCACTGTCCTAAGGTATAGTGTAAACTTGATTTCCCAGGACTCCTATGATCATATTATACCGACACCTCAAGAAATTATTTTAGGTGAGGGTTGTGAAGGATGCTTTTGGCGACACATTGACGACTGCTATTTCAAGAAAACTAAGTTTAAGACTATATCTAGTGTATATAAAGTCTGGTGTAATGTACGAAAGCTAATTGGGCTGGGACGATATTCATTTTATACCCCCTTAAATAATAATAACGATCTGCCTGAGATCTTTCAAGATAGTTGTATGAAACGGTGGGTCATTTCCGGGCTAAAGCAGCTAGGCCGTTTTTATACTCCGAATGGTCTCAAAATATTTTCGGAGTTACATCTCAATTATGGAATCAGCAACAAAGATTTCTTTAAGTTCCTTCAAATCAGAGATTTTTTATCCAGGAAAGGGGGGGGGGGCGGTTAAAATTTCAAACGAGTCAAATTATAGATAACTTATGTAAAAAACCTACCCCTAAGATCGGGGAACTATATGAAGCTTTGAACTCGCTACTCCCGGATGACATGGAGAAACAATACACAAGGTGGCAAACAAAATTAGCAGTTCGACCAGAAATTCCCCCTTTTGCATTTGAATTATCGCAAACATCCTTGATGTCCATTAAATTACAAGCCCAATATTATAAGACATTTTTTTCCCTATACTATACTCCTCATAAAATTGCAAAGTGGGGACCAGGTAAGGGAACTACATGCCCGCGATGTATGTTATACAAGGCTGATATTATTCACATGTTCGCTTCATGCAATATGCTTACAAACTTGATAACAGAAATTTCTGGTTTTCTCTCCGAGATATTTCAAATCAGGATGAATATAACAACGGAAGAGATTATATTGGGAGTTGCAAACCAGAAAAGGCTAAAACATATGCAAGGCTTAATCTTTGTTGCTATGGCAGTTTACGGATGTGTATTGTTCCTGTAGTGAAGATCGTTATCTACCTATGTACAACGCTAAGTTAGCATAACCGCGTTAAATGTCAGAAAGCCATCTTGCCGCTTTTGCTGCTTTTGCACATGACACTGTAGTCACATGTTATTAAATTGAGAAATGCTTACTCGACTTTGCTTCACATGAGAACTCTCTGTTGTTAACATCCCGAACAGTGAGCAGCGACCTTGGTCTGTACACAGTGTAAAAGAAACAGTCTGGGTCACTAGACGGTGCATGTTGTAGAGTTCAGGTTGATCGGCCCACTAGTTTAGCCATAACACGCACGCAGCTGCAAATACCTGAAAGTCGAGTGCTTTTAATATTGCAGTGTTACATGTTTTCAACACATTCAGAAGAAGAGCGTTCCTAGGAGCAGAGCATAGCTGATCCTGTGATGTGAACTCTCTGAGCTGATCTTTACGGTATGGGGTTCCCCATTCAAGCCTAGAGACCTTTTATTAGTCTAATAATACTATTAGTGTGTTAGAGAAAGGAAGGTGGCCTAGAGCCACTGTCATTTTAGTATGATTACTCCTTTCATTTTCTATGGTATTGTAACTATACTGATGGTTTTGATTTTAATCGTTTATCTGCTTATGTTAGCCAAACTGCTGCATCTTAGGACACGAGGTTTATAAAATAAACTCTTTAAACTTTTACTGTGTCTCTGTTTACTCTGTTGTGGACTGGTACGAGAATAATTACGAAAAGGTATTTCTGATTCCCACCATTCCTGAGAAATATACTAAGTCTCTTGTTCTGGGTCACTGATGCTGGCCGGATGAGGGGTTCTGGGTTCTGAGGTGAGTTTTTGGTACACTGCAATTGACTGAGGGCCTGGGTTCCTGCGCATAGTTCTGCGCATAAGCAGAATCCCTGCAACACTACATCCTGGCTTGATCCTAACCCACCCGCTTTTACACAATAGAGAACTAGATTATTGGCAACATGTAGTCTTGAGGTGGCCATTTACAAAAATAAAGGCTATAATAAAAGAACAAGAGACATGACAATCTGGGAACCATTACTGTCATGGATACACAACTATACTTAACTATGATTTTGTTTTGTGACCTCAAACGTTTGTTGTTGCCTTACTGTTTTTTTTTTTCTTTTTTTTTCTTTTTTTGGAAAAAAATACTAATAAAATTAACAGCATTTATGTTTCTGATAAGCTTCTTTATGTGATGTAGTGCCTTGGTCGGGGTGGTCGGGGGGGGGATGGAAGAAAAAAGAAAATATATGCACTGTGACAATTATGTTGAAAGATGCTTGACAAAGTATATTGATGTGCATATAAATAAAAATTTAAAAAAAATAAATAAACACTGCATTGATCTACATAATTGACACAATTACACTTCTATTCGCACTATTATATGCTACTTTAGTACTGTATTTCTAAAACCCACACGTTAATATATTTCTTCTAAATATATGGGTGCGGACTACCTGTGATTATGATGCACCCCTACAATTTCAGAATAACATGGCGCTCTATCAGTTCCCCCCTTTGATGACTAGTGTCATCACACCTTTACACAACTTCCTTGGAGAAAGAACCAACCTAAACAGACCTTGTTGCCATTCTCCCGCGCCAGAGTCTCTCCAAATTCTTGAGGTTCTGATATTGACTGTCCTGCAGTCTGGCCATTCTCATCTCATTCTCCCTAAGCGCTCTCTCAACTCTGTTTCCTTTATACCACTTATAGGCTCTGACAAATTAACACAAGCAAACCACACAAACCACAATGATGATGAGAGGTCTCAACACATAGCGAAGAAAACCTCTCCCCAGATTTGCAAACCAACCTCCCACCTGACTGAATTCTTTACCAACCTTTTCCCAAACGCTTCTTCAGTCAAATCCTCTATCTCCTGATGGATCGTAGTGATGTTACTTATATATTTCTCCAGATCTTTGCTGTTGTCTGGTATATAAGTACAGCACTCTTGAACTTTCAATAATTTACAGACCCCACCCTCTTTTGCCAATAAAACATCTAAAGCAAGGCGGTTCTGCAAAACCATTGTCCTTATCGACAACATCTCTCCATCCACAAGTAACAGCGACTTTGCTGTATTCATCGACAACTCATCAACCACAGTCCTAATATTCTAATTTTCACATCATTCAGAATTACTCCCAAACTTGGTATTATCGCTCCAAACACATCTGTAGTCACTGCTCCTGCACTCTCAGCTCTTTTCACTCTCGAATGCTTTCCAGTCTCTAAAAGCTCCAAATCCTCTGCATGGTAGTTCTTTGGAAAAATAATCCCCAAATAACACGTACCATACCAATTCGCAGGCAACCTAACATAAGCATTCTTTCCACACACATAATAGACAGTTGGTATCACTTGTACAGATCCTTCTAGGAAGTTCTTAGCAGAGTCTTCCATAGTAAAAATGTGATCACATGAACTTTGTCCCACTGGGACCTTCTCATAATAAGTCTGATATCGTCTCACACACAAATTTGCCCTCTGCTCCTTGTCCAATGCTATAGGACCATAACTCCCTTTTGCCCTGTGAGACCTTTCTTCCTCAGTCCAATCTACTAGACTGTCTCCTGTATCTCGTGTCTGTGTTAGTTTTCTGTATCTATCTTCTACCTGATCCACAAACCTTTTCTCTACTTCTGATAATGAGCATGTTAAATTGTGTCTATGAGCATATGCTGCATCTAGTTCCAAAGATGGTATGAAATACTTCCTAAGCCTATCTTCTTGTTTATAGTAATCGTACTTGTTCAAATGTTTGTAAGCTGGAGCCTCAGGAAGCACTGCATCGTAATTGGAAAATAAATACTCAAACTGACCTCTTTCATAAAATATACTGAGCAACAAACTACATGAAATCCCATACGTCAGTGGAAGGTGGTGATACCTAATACCCTCATCCACTGAAGCAGGTAACTCCAAACACACATAGCAATCTTTCGTATCCATTGCATCCACATATTCATATAGCAGCCTGGCGTACGCATTAAGCTGAAAATCACCTCTAGACAAATCTATGTGAAATCTATGACTTTTTTCGATTAGTAAAGCTCTTTCAGCTCCTATGGTGACCTCCTTTTGGCTAGGAGTGGTGGGTGTAGGGGTCCCTTGCACCCCCACTGCCTGCTCATGTGGGACTATATATGAAACCACAACTACTATAATTATGGAAACTATCACTCCACCTATGAATGTACCTGCTACTAATTTAGATTTACGGTGTGTACTTCCAGCCTCCATGATTTCAGAAAAGTTCTCAAAAGTTCTTGGTTTCAACAGCAAACACTCAAGAGACTCTTTTCTCTTCCACTCGTCGCTTGCTAACGAGTTCGAACAACACTTCGACAAGCTGGAAATCCCCTTTTGCAATTTCAGTTCCTTATTTACACAGTTGACAAAAAGACTTCCCTAGCTCTCTTTCGTTGTCTGTGGAAAGTCCCTAAGTTTATTCTTCTTTCACTCGGGCTTAGGTTGTCTTCTTGTAGACTCTTATTTACAACAAAGTTCACTCTCAGTCCAGAATAAGATCAGCTACAAGAATCTCTAAAACATGCTGCAAAAGTTCAAGACAAAGAATTATCCTTTCATGAGTCGGCGGTTCAAAACGAAATGTCAGAAAGGTCAACCTGTGCAATATCAGATGTCGAACCCTACTCAGAAGTGGGGGTTTCGGAACCGTTAGAGTCAGCACTCCTTCGATTTCAAGTCCTGGAACCAACAACCCAACGTTGATTTTCACATTAGTAATCTTGCTGACCACAGTCATGGACCTCAGCCTCCCTGAGCTCACCACTCCTGGCATCAGTCACAACGTACATCCACTCAGGGGTGGCATACCTCTGACACAGCACTCTTGTTCTCCTCGACCTTTTCAGACCTCCTTGAGCCTGTTCTGTCACTTGGTTCCAATTCAGATGTTTCAGAAACCGGAGCAAGGTCTCTTTCATGTGGCAACCTCAGATTCAGTCGCCTCTGACTCGTGGGCCAAATCTAGTTTGCTCTGGGCGTTCTTCTGCTCTCTTCCTGAATACCCTGTGCACCACTTCCTCCTTCAGCTGAATTTGAGTCTACTCCACCCACAGCAACACCTCCTTCATCTGAGTCAAAATCAAGCATCTGATTGACACCACCCTCCTCAGCTTGTTCCGGTGCACAACCACCTGCTTCAGCGACCCTCACAGCTTGACTTTCCCTTTTATGTGGCTCTGCCACATCAGCTGCATTTTCATTCACAAGAGGGGCTGTTTCTTCCAAGGGTGCTGGAACTCTGCGGGTATGGGAGAAATGCACCCAGTTTGGCAATCCTCCGCACTTCACCACTCTGTTTGTTACCAGTATCACCTGGTAAGGGCCTCGCCACCGAACATCTAGGCAACTCTTCCTCACGTGCTTACGAACAAGCACCCAGTCGCCGGGACACAGGTCGTGGCATAGGTCACTCGAGGCCGGAACAGTTGCTACTTGTACCTGCTGAGACACAGAATGGACCACATCAGCTAGTCCTTTGCAGTAATCGAGAATCAAGTCATCAGTGATGTTAATTAAAACTGTAGCTGGTACTGCTGGCAATCGCATCACCCTCCCCATCAGGATCTCATGCGGGGACAACCCAGTTCTCCTGCCTGGAACACTGCGAATACTCATGAGCACAAGGAGCAATGCATCAGGCCACTTCAGAGACGTTGATGTGCACACTTTTGCCATTTGAGCTTTCAAAGTCCCATTAACCTGTTCCACAATCCCAGAAGCCTCTGGTCGATAGCTGCAATGTAACCTCTGGTCCACATTCAATGCGGCACAAAGCAACTTCATGATTTCACTGTGGAAATGTGTCCCCCTATCTGATTCCAAAGAGGTCGGAAAACCAAACCTCGGAATAAGCTCCCTCAATAATAGTTTAGCTACAGTGAGAGTGTCACACCTACATGTTGGGTAGGCCTCCACCCATCGCGAAAAAACACACACTACTACCAGGATATACCTCAACCCATTACACTTAGGCATTTCAATGAAATCCAACTGCATCCTATTGAAAGGTCCTCCTGACCTCCCAATGTGACTCAAAGTAACCACAGTCTTCTTTCCAGCATTCATCTGTTGGCAAGTAACACACCTCTGACACACTGTTTAAGCAACTGCATGAAATTTTGGGTTGTACCATGTCTGTCTAAACACTCGCACCTCTACCAAGATGTACTGCACCATGTATCAATCTTGCCATTGGGCTCAATACATTTTCTGGTAACACTGCTCAACCATCACTTGAAACCCAAACATCAACATCTCCTTTCTCACACTCTGATCTGATCCATCCATCATGTTCCTGTTCAGTAACCTCATCCTGCAGTCGTTTTAGTTCCTCCTAAGTATCTGCCATGGCTAACATCATGCTGAGCTCGGTTCTTTCTTGGCTCTCTCCCGTGTAATCTCCTGTGAATATACATCCTTGCTCTGCACAGAAAGGGGCAACTTCATCAGCGTAATTATTGCCCAGGGAGACAAAATCAGTCCCCTTTCCCTTGAGCTGCGCTTTTAAAAATGGCAACTTCCTTGGGACCTTGCAATGCATCTAATAGCTGTCTCACATATTCTCCATTCCTAATGGGTGAACCAGATGATGTCATGAATCCCCTTTGTGACCATAACTGTCCGAAGTCATGAACCACACCGAACCCATACTGGCTGTCAGTGTAGATCATGATTCGGATTTGCTCAGCAGCCAAACAGGCAAGAGTCGAAGCAATGATTTCAGCTACCTGTGCGGAGTGTACTCCTTCTAGACAACCAGCCTCAACAACTCCTGTGATAGTACATTCAGCAAATTCTGCTCTCAACTGACCAACATTGTCTTTTAGACATGAACCAACTACGAAGAGAACATTTTCAGGGTCAGGAAGTGGTTCATCGACAATGTCAGGTCTCGGCTTGGTGCATAGTTCAGTCACATCGAGACAATCATGGTCCTCATAATCTTCATCATCTGAATTTGGTACAGGCATCAATGTAGCAGGATTCAAGACAGAACACCTTTTCTGTACTGCAATTTGTTCGGGGACACCTTATGTCCATTCTCTGCCAAATGATTCAGTAGGGCTATAGTATCAATTCTGCAAGCGTCTTCCGTCTCTGAGGCAATGAGCAGATCGTCCATATATTGCACGAGAACTGAGTTCTGCGGCAACACAAGACTCTCCAGATTCTTTTTCAGGATCTGATTGAAGATTGATGGACTCTCTGTATACCCTTGAGGGATACGACAACACGTTAGCACACGATTTTCCAGCCGGAAAGCAAAGAAATTGGCCTTCCTCATGGAGTGGTATCAAGAAAAATGCTTGGCATAAGTCAATCACTGTAAACCACTCAGCTTCAAATGGGATCTGAAACAATATCACTGATGGATTTGGTACCACTGGACAACACGGAACAACTATCATGTTGACCTTTCGCAGGTCTTGCACGATCCTGAATTTCCCGCTCGATTTCTGTAGTACCATGATAGGTGAATTACACGGACTACCCATTATCTCCTTCAGATTCCCCTGCTTGATCATATGCTCGATTACAGGTTTAATCCCTGCAATAGTCTCGGGCAACAGATTGTACTGAGGCGTTCTAGGGAATTCTACATTCTGTTTGACCTGAATCTTCACTGGTTCTACCCCTTTGATCAACCCAATCTCTTCTCCGGTGAAGTCCCACACTTCATGTGACACAGAATCTCTCAGATCGAGTGGAAGCTCTTCCACTGGCATAAGTCAATCACTGTAAACCACTCAGCTTCAAATGGGATCTGAAACAATATCACTGATGGATTTGGTACCACTGGACAACACGGAACAACTATCATGTTGACCTTTCGCAGGTCTTGCACGATCCTGAATTTCCCGCTCGATTTCTGTAGTACCATGATAGGTGAATTACACGGACTACCCATTATCTCCTTCAGATTCCCCTGCTTGATCATATGCTCGATTACAGGTTTAATCCCTGCAATAGTCTCGGGCAACAGATTGTACTGAGGCGTTCTAGGGAATTCTACATTCTGTTTGACCTGAATCTTCACTGGTTCTACCCCTTTGATCAACCCAATCTCTTCTCCGGTGAAGTCCCACACTTCATGTGACACAGATTCTCTCAGATCGAGTGGAAGCTCTTCCACTGTCAATACACAAGTGCTTATTGGCAACCTTAACGGTGGTATCGTCGTCTTTCGTCTGTACTTCAACCCCCTTAGGTGTGCAATAGATGGTGAAATTAACTTGCACAATAGATCTCTTCCTAACAGACAGACTGGACTCGAGTCGCACACCACAGACTGATGTCAGTCTCGGAAAGTTCCTATTTTCACAGAAATCGGTTCTGTCAAGAGGTTAGTCATTTTCTTGTTCGCTACTCCAACAACTTGGATCAATTGTCCTGAGAGGGGTAGGTTAGGAACTACTGCTGATCTTACAGTAAATCGGGTAGCACCAGTGTCAACCAAAAAGGTGGTAGGGTGACCGTCAACATCTGCTTCCACAAACGGTCCCCTCTGGTCTACCTCCAGGACTGCTCCAAGTGTGCAGTCTTCCTCCCTCAGGCACCGTCATGCCAACGGGTCTGGGCTGTACTCATCATACCCCTCAAAAAGAGGCATCTGCTGATAGGTCCGAGTTCCCTGTGGGACCCTCGGTGGCTGGAGAACTTGTACCTGCAGACTGCATGTCCCCCCATTTCAGCGATCGTGGCCTTGTCACTGTATTGACCACCTCAGATGCAGGTACCTGAACTACCTCTACTTCTTGCTGCACCTGGTTTGCCGGGTTCAGGGAACACTCGTGTTTCCAATGTCCAATCTGGTGACAAAGATGACATGCAGTGGTCTTCTTCAATGTCGCCACATCCATTCCCGTCTTGGGGTCTACGGGTTTTCCTTTTCCCTGCCTGTTGGACTTGGCCCTTTTTGCAGGGTCATCCTTGAACTTTTTGCATTCCTCCTATATTTTTCTGACCTGTTGGCTGTTTTATGACTCTGGGCACTTTACCACTGCTGATCAGTGCTAAAGTGCATATGCTCTCCCCATTGTAAATTAATGTATGAATTAGTGACTCCATGATTGGCTTGTTTGGTTTACCTGTCAGACCCTGGTACAGTGCACCAGGAGTGCCCAGGGCTGGTAATCCAGATGCTGCTGGTGGGCTTGCAGCACTGGTTGTGCCACCCACAGACGCAGCCTGTAAAAGAGTGTCTAAGGTCTGTTGTTGCAGAGCCTGCATGCAGTCTGGTACTGCCATGCTGACTGAGCAAGTGCACCCACTTGCCAGTCCCTAAACCTTCCCTTTTCTTCATATCAGACATCCCTATGGTAGGCCCAAGGGCAGGGTGCATTATAAGTATAAGGTAGGACATGCCCTGGTGTGTGTGGCATGTTCTAATAGTGAATTACAGCCATTTTCGCTTTTCACTATTGCAAGGCTACCTGTTCTCCATAGGCCAGAATGGGCAGTTTGATTATTACATCTTATAATCTTAACTGACTCAGAGAACATGGTAGAAATTCGAATTTAGTATGCCTGAACTCAGGATGATAAAGTACATCTTTAAGTGAAGTTGGTTTTAACATTCTGTGCTTGAAAATGCCACTTTTAGAAAGTAGTCATTTTCTTGTCTAACCATTCAAACCTGCCTCTGCTGGGCTGTGTTTTCCTTTGTCTGGAGTTTGAGTGGCAGGGCTGGGGAATTCCAGGAGACAGGGTGAGGTGTCCTAGTGGTGAATAGAGAGATCTGCATCTAGATGGGTGGGAGGAGTTGCACCTGGGACTTGAATAGGGCTGTGCCTGCCTTCCACAATGCTGGCTCCACCTCCTGGGGAGCGGCTGATGTCTCTGCCCTGCACAGTGAATGAAGAGAAGGAATCCTGTTAACAAAGTGCTCCAGGGCTGTACTTGCCTTCCACAATGCTGGCTCCACCTCCTGTGGGGCGTCTGATGTTTCTGCCCTCCACTGTGAAAGGAAAGGAGAAGTCTGGTAAACAGAGTGCTCAGGAACTGGTTTGGACTGGACAAAGGCCCCTCTGCCCTCAGAGGACAAAGGATTTTGGGATATAAGTAATATCCCAGCTGATCTGTATAAAGCTAACAGTGAGATCTGGGGTCCCATTCTGGTACAGCTTTTTAACGCAGCATTGGCGAAGGGCCTAAGTCGGTCATGGTTTACATCCATCATTGTTCCCATTTTTAAAAAGGGAGACAGACAAAACTGTGCCTGTTATAGGCCAATATCCCTACTCGACTCGTCCATAAAAATCTTGGGCAGAGTTATTTTAGCCAAATTACAAAACTGGGCGGAGGATAATGGGATTATAAGTGACCTTCAGTTTGGCTTCCAAAGGGGCATAGGAACTATAGAGCAGTGTTTAAATCTATTTTTCCTGCAGCAGAAGTATACATCGATAAAGAAGGAGCGTTTATATCTTGTCTTTGTCGATCTTACTTCGGCTTTTGATTGCGTGTCTCATAATAAATTATGGAAAGTAATGCAAAGAATGGGCGTGGATGATTCAATCCTCTCCTTTCTGAGGGAGCTGTACTCTGGGGCTACAGCAACTGTTCGTTATGGAAAAGGGGGGGAATGTAGCAAACCTTTTGGGATAGGGCGAGGAGTACGCCAAGGATGTGTCCTGGCACCTTTTCTGTTTTTGATTTATATAAATGGGTTGGAAGATCGTCTTCTGCAGGAGTGCGGGGATATGCCTGTTGCTGGCGGCAGGCGTATTCCCGCACTCCTGTATGCGGACGATGCCGTTTTAATGGCACGAACACCAAATGCCCTACAAAATTTAATTACATCCTTCAATACGTTCATGGACAGTTTGGACTTAAAAATCAACTGTAGTAAAACTTTTACCATGAACTGTGGAACGCGAACTAAGAAAAGGATGAAAACTATCTCAATAAATAATGCTAGTCTAGAAAACACGCCCGCCTTTTCCTATTTAGGCATCTTATTCCATGAGACTGGCACGTGGACAAACGCGATCAGGGCAAGAACTCTTTTGTTCTCAAAGACAATAATGGCCCTAAAGAGTTTTATACAGAAAATGGGAAAGAAGCCTTTTAGAGAAATTTTAACTATTTATAATGCAACGTGTATATCAGTGGCTGTCTATGGAGCAGGACTCTGGGGGTATGCTAATATAGATGCTATCGAAATAATTGAAAATAAGTTGATGCGGTACATGCTGTCCGTGCCCGATAGTACTGCATCCCTAAATTGTCATGAGGAGCTGGGGCAGCCATATATTTCAGATATAATAAAAATTCAGCCCATTTTGTTATGGCACAGGGTTTGGACTGTAAATGAGTGTGTTGTAAATCGCGCCATAATCCAGGATGTGTTAAAACTGGAAAATGTAAATGTTTTCAAATGGTTAAATTATGTGAAGACTTTCTTGACAGAGATATATTGTGAACAATATTTTGAGGATCCAATGTCAATGGTACACATCTCGAGAAAACTATTGAAAACATCCTGTTTGGAACATCTTAAGGAAAAAAGACTGTGTGAGGAAAAAAAGAAAAAAACAGTGTGTTCCCACCAACTGATATTAAGTGGTGCAAACTTACAACCATACTTATGTCTCTCTATGGCAACCCACGAAAGATTTCGTCTAACACGTTTTAGATTTAATATAGTTTTTAGATTATTAACTTTCCCAGAAATGAATTCTTGGTCAAATGAACTCTGCTTATGTCCATGTGATGAATTATCCTCGCAATCAGATATTCACGTGCTGTTTTTTTGTAGATTTTATACCTTGCCCCGTAAAAAATGTATTGTCCCAATCCTTAAAGAGTTGAATTTAAATAGATGCCGCCCAGCGTTTTTAGAATTGCAAAGAATGGACACTGTATTTATTGTTGCCTCGCTGGCAGAATTTTTTAAAAATGTTTTTAAATAACGTAAATCAATGGACAGTTAACTAGTTAAACTGCCCACAAGGAAACTTGTTTGTACTTCTCCCCTGCAACAATAACTGTATATTCTATTATTTTTAATTGTATTTGTATTTTTGTTGCTTTTATGGTTATTTTCTTTTAACCGAATAAAGTATTTTTGACTTGACTTGGGATATAAGTATTGGGAACCTGATCCCAAGAATTTAGATCACTTTGGGAAAACAAGAAGAACCTGTGCTGAGGGAGGAACGAGAAGAAGCTGAGGAGGAAACTACCCCTGAACCTGGGGCATTGGCCTGCAATGGTTGCCTTACTGCCAAAGAGAGGAGAAAGGAACTTTATGTGTACTTTTGCTCAACTTGTGAAGGATCTCCAAGGGCTTGGAAAAGAGCTTGCCTCCTGCTGAAGTCTCAGGAACAACAGACTTCACCCACCAGCTCCCCAGAGTTCTTTGGAAGTGCTTGCTGCTGATGTTGGGCCTTCTGAGGGACTGCGTGTCGCAAGGAGCTGGAAGCGCGACTCAAGAAGGAGAAGCGTGCCGCCGTCGGAGCTGTTGTCGTCGCATCTCGTAAAGTGTGTCGCCGCTGCAGCATCGCATCGAGCAGAAGCGTCTCGCATCATCCAGGCAGTGTCTCGCAACGCCGCAGTAGCATGTCGCTATCGCAGCCATCGTAGCTGATGCATTGCACCGCATCAAGAGAAGAGTCTCGCATCGAGGAAGAAGCATGTCGCCATCGCAACCATCGTAGTTGTAGCATTATACCGCATCAAGAAAAGCGCCTCGCATCCACGGAGAAGCGTGCCGCCATCGGAGCTGCTGTAGTCGCATCGCGTAAAGGGGTGTCGCTGCTGCAACAGCGCATCGAGCGGAAGCGTCTCGCAAACGTCGGAGAAGAGTGCAGCTGCCAAGGCCGCAGTCGTCGCATCGCTTAAAGGGTGTCGCCGCTGCAGCTGAAGCACCGAGTCCAGTCTTCTCGCAACATCGGAGAAGCGTGCCGCATCTGGAAGATCTTCACGTCTTTATTTCTTTGCACCAAAAATGTAATCGCATCAACATCGTTGCAACACTTTCATAGCCCTGCGTGTCGCATCTAAAAGGTACATTGACTTAAAGTGTCGCATTTAAGAACTTAAGAGAACTAAGCAAAATTCTACCATCCAAAGTAACAGTATTGTGTGTTTTTGTCGTTTAATGGTCTTGTGGTAAATCTATATAAAGAATACTTATTTTTGATATCAAACATGTGTGGTGTCCATCTGTTGTGTTGTCACTTGGTCACTGTATGTGTTCACAAATGCTTTACACACTGCCTCTGAGATAAGCCTGTCTGCTCGTGCCAAGCTACCAAGGGGGTGAGCAGGGGTTATTTTAGGAGTGTACCCCATTACCCTGACTAGAGGCGAGGGTCCCTATTTGTCACAAGTGCATACCTGTGCCAACTAGAGACCCCCAAGTCTAACACTGCCCTTGCACATTCTGATTCCCTTGACTATTCCCCTGTCTTCTTCCTAGCGTCCCTCCACTAGGTTGGACCTGAGCCGTTTGCATCTGTACAAGCATTAGTTTGTCTTTCAACTTTCGGTGCTTCGAATCAACATCATCACTATAGTACCGGGCGTTACCTGCGTCAGCGATATCATTCTCCTGCACTGCTTCCGGACACCGTGCCACACCGATCATCGTCCAGACAGCTCTGTGTGCGCTGCCGGGACCAGCGGCAGGACGATCGGGATGAGTCTTGCCCAAGGAAGATACTGACTGTGAATGGTTCTTCCACAAGTCTGCGTTATGCCGTTTCTGCATGGCTTCTGTGGAATCATCCACGAGTATCAGCCCCTGATGGACGAGATCTTGGCGGCGCTCGGAATACTGGACCTCCGAGAGACATGAGGGAGCAGAAAACATGCTAAGGTAACAGCACAAAGGCGCGGGTAATCTGAGGGAAGCCGTGGTTTTGGTACAAGAATCCATAACTGCTCCTCATGCACCAGTGATGTTCCTGGTTACTCCATGTCCCACACCATTTCAGGACATTCACCCAGTGAACTTTCACTCGACCGCTGAGACCTTGCTACCTGACCGATGCCCGGTGGAGCTACCCCGATAGCTATAGGGGAGATGGGCTGTGGATTCCCTCCTCGGCCGTCACCTACCCAGCCGGACATTGGGCAGACCTTCCTTCGTCTCTCCTGCCATTATCTTCCCTCCTTCCACCTACACCCTTCCCCCTTACCCCTATCCGCCCTATTTATCCTTCCTCCATACTATTTAAATGTGTTTCGTATAACCGATGTAACCTGTAACTGTTTTTAACTGTGTAATAATGTCATTCCTAATGTAAAGCGCTCTTATACCCACGGGTCTAGCCAGCGCTTCTAGTAACTTCTAGTAACTGATGTAACGTGTAACTGATGTAACTTTGTAATTTATGTGGAATCTTATGTAAAGCGCTCTGATACCTCCGGGTCTAGCCAGCGCTATATAAAACTCTCAAAGTAAAAATAAAAATACCTTGCATACCGCAAAATTTCATCTACCGGCTTGTTCTGCCAATACATCAAATGTTGCTGTATCATTAGACTAACTTCTGGCCTCAATCCCAAAATAAACTTTGAAACAAACTGTCCCATATTCTTGGGATCTAAGTTGTCTAGCCCAATGTACTGGTTGAAGGCTTGCAAAAGACGTTCGTAATACTCATGCACTGTCTCTTTTGGTTCCTGAACAATTCGGTCTATCTTAACCCAATCAATATCTTGAGGCTAGATCTTCAACTTCAACCATGTAATCACTTGTTTGAACTTTTACATAACTATAGGTGACGGACCATTTGTGACAGGATCCCTGTCTGGTTCCGAAGTCGGCCATTCAACGGCGACCTTACAAGCTGACCATCTGTCAAACAATGTGTTCAAATCAATCCACAACACTTTCGAGATCTTAACAAAACAGTCAACCTGTTTGTACCATTCTGCAGGCTTTTCCCTCAGCCGAGGAAAGTTGTTCGTAAATGCAGCCAAATCTCCCCTACTCCAAGGCACATATCTTCAATTTTGTACTTCTCGCAAAGGGTAATTCTCTACCCCTAACATCCCTCCATCCGGAGGCGGCATCTCTCCTACAGTCTTTTTGGAGCTCTTCTTCTTAGACCATCTTTCCTCCCATTTATCAAGCATGATCCAGGCATGCATCCCTACAATCAAATCTCTGATGTGTGTCCTCAATCCTATGACCCTCTTTTCTTCCAGTTCTTGATCACTATATTGCAACCTATGGCTTCCCTGCAACGCCTTTGTTTTGGACAAAACTACCTCGTACTTCTTTGCTAAGTTTGTCAGTTTCTCATGTGCAGTCCTCGCTTTACGAGTCACATCTTTTGCTACAAAAAGCAGCTCATCTTTTTCATATATTTCTATGCTGTCCAAAGACAGATTTCCATTAATTATTTCATCTACCTCTGCCTTCAACCTCACTAGATCCAACATCCTTGCCCTCATGGCACCTCTCAACATTTCTCGACAAGCTGCGCCACTCTCTTCTGCTATGTTCCTAGAGACTGGTCTGTTTCCTGACTCATCTTGCTCACTATTCCCTGTTGTCCTACCATTCTGATACCCACATTCTCAGATCTGATCTCGACTCGGCCAAAGACCTTGGTCTCACCGGTCTCGCATCCACCTGTCCTCTAGAGGAATCTGCAGTGGCTGGCAATGGCGTACTCCATTCCATAGGTCACGGAGCCGGTGTAATCTCACTCACTGTGCCATTCCCTTCGGTATTAATTTGCTCACCTTCAGTTGACTGTGCTAGACTGCAATTTTTCTCTTGTTCTGGGTCATATACCGATACTATGGGTCCAATGGTAACCGGTACTGTTAGAGCATCCGGTAACCTCACAATTCCCGCTGCTTCTGTATCTACTGGAGACTGTATCTTCATGTCCTCTGTTCCTGTTGAGATTTTCCCTACTACTTTCACATTCGACTGAGTCTGTGGTCCACCAATCCCTTCTACTGGCATCAGCTTTCCTTCATAAGAATCTGGATTAAACGGAGATTGTCTTTCTGACGACAATCTCACTACCAAGCTGTCATCCCTATCACTATCATCTTCCTCTACGCTGTTCACCTGCGCACTGCCTGTCTTTTCTATTAGCAGATATAATCTATCCCCATCAATCGTTTCCACTCTCTACCTTTTCTCTAGTGCATCCCACCTCGCATCTTGGAATGCCCTGATTGACTTCTTCACCCTTTCCTGAGTTCTTTCTCTTTTCCTGTCATACGCTGCCCTAATCCATGCATGTAGTGCCTCAAATTGTGTTGGTCTAGGCAGAGGTCGCAAAGAAGACATCACAGATTTCAACTGGTACAACACGTCTAACCTGAAGGTACCATATCGTGGGAAAATCAATTCTTCCTCTCCTTGAGTCATTTTATGCCAATTTTCAAGCCAAATTATAGTATGCAACCCCCCATTCTTTGCCATGTAATGTGCTGGAGTATCCTTGGGAGGGGCTTCTTCTCCTCCCCGCGTAACCACATGTCTGTCTCCTCTACAGAGTTCCCGTAAAACTTTAAAACATTTCATGATGAAACGGATTTCGTTTGCACACAATATTTTCGTTTACTTCCTGATGTCAATCCACCAATACCAGCGTGAATTACACCAACCGACCTATCGCAGCGCGCCACTGTCTGACGTCACCCTTTCTCCGCTTGCGGCAGTTTCCCTCCT
Organism: Triturus cristatus; assembly: GCF_964204655.1. Lineage (NCBI taxonomy): Eukaryota > Metazoa > Chordata > Amphibia > Caudata > Salamandridae > Triturus > Triturus cristatus. Next base: position 505,205,893 of record NC_140585.1, read on the forward strand.
TTACAATTCACTTCTCACCCTTTCACACGTCTCATTCACACTCTGAAGTAATTATCTGTTCACGAAACGACCGGACAATCAATTCTCTGACTTTCTGTCCACCAAACGACCAGACAATCTCTCGAAACTGTCGACCTCAAATTTGGCAACTGTCTGTCCGCGAAACGATGGACAATCGCCTCTAAATCAATCGATAGGATTCACACACTCAATGTTCCACATACAGCAACCTACGACCAGCGTCGGTTACTCACGCACTCACACATACGCTCCCTATCATCCGTGGGTTGTCAACGACTTCTCATGGCTCCCACAATCTCTGGTCAACAATCTCAACTCTGGGTGTCTTCTACACCACAATCTCTTATCCCGGGATATCAAAATCAAATCTCTTGGCCGGTGTGTGCTCAAGGTCCAAACCTCAATCACACGACTCTCAGTCCAACTCTGCAAGACATCACACACTCAAATCAACACTGCAATCTAACAAACATCACCCTGTTCATACTCACGCTACCACGAACTGCTACTTTCGCTGCACCGCTACTCGGTTTCCATCATTCGCCGTCGTCCTCCGCTTACAATCCAATGGATCACCATCGCTCGAGCTCTATGGGACTCAGTAATCTCTTATTTTGATCTAGATCCCCGTACTATCAGAGATAACCATCCTACTCTGCAACCAACTGATAAAGCTGGATCCTTATCTTATCATATCTACCATCTCTAAGAATCCTCAGGTCGACTAGAGCTTTTTACCTGCTGAATAGTGTAAAGGAAAGATCATCCAATTTCTCAATATATCCAATTAAACTTCAACTTTATACTTCAAAAATCACTGACTCCGAATTCCAAAATGTGAGGTTTATTACAATGCCAAAAATAATTGCACATAGACCTTAAACCAGACGTCTTATTCCTGATGGAAACCTGGTTACACGACAAATCCGATCCAGTCATCATCCAAACCCTATATCCTGGCTATCTTATACAAAGGGCTGACCGTAAGACCATAAGAGGTGGGGGACTAGCCATAATATATAAAGACAATCTTAGCTGCCGGTCCTCTTTGGATGGCCCACTTGATTGCGAAAGCATGCATTTCTCTCTAGAAATCTCACCGACCTGCATCTTCTCAGGTATTTTACTTTACCGTCCCCCAGGACCCATTGGCCAATTTCTCAATTCTCTCCCCATATTTGTGGCAGATCTAGCTCTGACCTCAGCAAACTTCACAATTCTCGGTGACCTCAACATCCATCTGGATGATCTCTCCAACCAACTGGCCATTGAGTTATCAACCTGCCTATCTGCTCTTCAAATCAAACAGAAAGGCTTCACCCCGACTCATGATAAAGGCCATCTCCTTGACCCAGTGATTAGCAATGATCAGAAGCTATCGGTTGGAGCCCCTATCCCCCTCCCTTGGACCGACCATTCGCTAGTTCCCCTGATCTGGGAGACCTGGGTCCCTAACCCCCCTCAGAAGATCACTTTGACTCTTGAGAGGAAATGGTCGAATCTCTCTGCTAGCCAATGGACCAATGTCCTTAATGCCACTAGACCTCACTACGACCCTAACCCTGAGTTGGCAAATAATAATTTCAACTCATGGATCCTTAACTCACTGGACACGCTCCTGCCAAAAAAACCATCCCACAAAAGAATCAAGGAAAAATCTGCTCCATGGTTTACTCCTAAGTTAAGGAAACTCAAACAGTCCTGTAGACAATTGGAAAGGAGATGGAGACAGAATTGATAGCTGCGCTCTATAAGTACATCAATCAATCAATCAATCAATCAATTATGAGGAAGATAGGAAGATTGATTATAGAGAAGCAATAAGGACCTATAAAGCAGAGATCAAAATGGCACAAATAAACTTCTATGAGGAAAAGATCAATGCAGCCGCCAACGCTCCTAAAGAGATTTTTTGAATTGCCAAATCTCTGTCCTCCCTACCGCAGGAACCCCCCAAAGAGGAGGAAGCCCCACAGCACTGCAATGATCTAGCTGAATATTTCCATCATAAAATTCAGTTGATATGTTTGCCTTTTTCTCCTTATGTGCCTGAGCCTACCGTTCCTAGCACTGGAGCCAAAACAAAGAGCTTTATAGGAGAATTCCCTCTACTCGACGCAAAATCCCTGGACATTCTTCTATCCAGGGTAACTTCTGGTTCTCCAACGGACCCCGCCCCTCCACAACACCTTTCACTTGTTTACAATACTATTGGCCCAGTCATCCTAGACGTATTAAACTCCTCCATCACTTCCGGCATAGTGCTTCGGGCTTGGAAATGTGCTCAGGTCAGAGCCCTCCTAAAAAAATCCAACCTCGATCGTTCTAATATGGCCAACTATCGCCCCATCTCTCTCCTCCCTTGGCTGAGCAAACTAATTGAAAGACATATTAGTTCCACATTAGTCCACTACCTGGAATCTAACAACTTGCTTCATGTCTCTCAAACAGGGTTCCGCCCTCAGTTAGGCACAGAGACGGCCCTGCTAGCAGTGACGGAAGAAGCCAGAAGACTTCTGGAACAGGGCGGCTCGGCAGCTATCATCCTTTTAGACCTCAGTGCCGCCTTTGACACTGTTAACCATAACATCCTACTCGAGTGCCTGGAAGACATGGGAGTGGGAAAGATGGCACTCACTTGGCTTCAGTCCTTTTTAAAGGATCGATTCTTCCAAGTCTTTGAGGGGACCTCCACATCCAATCAATGGCCACTCAGCTGTGGGGTTCCGCAGGGTTCGGCCCTGAGCCCCACGCTTTTTAATTCCTATATGGCCCCATTAGCTGGGATAGTCCTCCCATTCGGCATAAAAATCATTACCTACGCAGACGACACCCAACTGGTGGTGGCACTAAACCACCCTGAGGGCTCATCCTGCGCTCTAGGTTCTTGCCTAGAGGCGGTAGCCCAATGGATGGACTGTTCCCATCTCAAACTAAATGGGGACAAGACCGAACTTTTGTTCTTGGGTAAAATTCCATCACCCACCTTGTCACTCACCTGGCCGACTTGTCTTGGTCCCATGCCCATCCCTAAGCAACAGATCAAAAGCCTTGGCATATGGCTCGACAGCTCCCTCTACTTCAACCATCAGGCCACCAAGCTCTCTGCTACTTGCTTTGGCCTGATGCGGATGCTCAGGAAAATTCTTCCCCTGCTCCCTTTTCAGGCTAGGAGAATTATGGTACAGGCCCTGATACTGTCCCGCCTGGATTACGGGAACGCACTATATCTGGGTGCCCCTCAGTCTACTCTCCATAGACTTCAAGTAATCCAAAACTGTGCGGCGCGCCAATTGCTCCAGATTCCCCGTAGACAAACAGCAAAGCCTGCTTTAAGGAATCTCCACTGGCTGCCCATCCGAGCAAGGATCCATTTCAAAGCTATGTGCTTAGCCCACAAAGCTATTTGGAAAACCGTCTCCCATATTATTCAGTCCTTGGTCACCCCCTATCAACCTCCCAGGACTCTTCGCTCCAGTTCTGCTTTTCTTGCCATGCCCCTGAAAGTCCGAAGATCTAGGTGGGGTGGACGCTCGTTCTCTCTGAATGCCTCCAACCTTTGGAATGCCCTCCCCCCCACCCTCCGAGGAGAACCTGATCTGTCGATCTTCCGGAAACTGCTTAAAACACACCTCTTTCCGTCTAACTAGCGTGAATCTCTCTCTCCTTAGTTCTCTCCGCTCCGCAAGCGCTAGGAGGCCTCAGGGTAGCTAAGCGCTATACAAATGTAATTTCATTCATTCATTCATTCATACAAGCACCTCATCACAAAGGTAAGGAAATAAATGGGCACTAATACAAAGAATATCCTACGCAAGAGTCTCGTCTGACTCAGAATAAGAAGAATAGTCAGCTCCAGAAGCATTAGGCAACCAATAACTGCTCCAATCTCTATGTTAGAAGTCATTAACCTAGAAAGAAAAAACAACTAGTATCCCTACACTGCCTCAAAGGAGACATCCCTAATTAGCATTTTCCCAAGGCAAGAGAGTAAAAAGATGTCAGTAGTGAAGACTTCCTTAGAAGTGCACTCACTTTGCTTAAATCGATAGCCAAAGCTATAGAGCTCGTTTTAAGATGCTCCTTCTAGTTTCCCATGTTATCCTTGACTGCTCAACCCTTGGGCACTATCCCTAATTCAAAATCACAAAAGAGAAGAACACGCCCTCATCATACCTCTTCGACCATGTCTTCCTTCCGTACTTTTCCATCTAAACTCTTACTTCGTCCAAAGGCGGTTGGAGTGACCTTGGGTGCCAGACACTTTCTCCACTGAAAGTATCAGATCTGCATTCCAGTGTATTCCCATGGTTGCGTCTCCTACCATCCTAACTCCTAAAACAAAAGGTTAGTCTTCCTAATGAGCTAGGTGTCCTTGCACCTGTAACAGAAACATGGGAACGAGAAACTTTCCACTCTCTGATATCTGCTGACTTTTCTAAAACCCAGAGCCTTTCCAAGGGAAACGATTTTTGGTCTACAAAATTCAGCAAACATAAGAAACGAATAGGCCTTTCTCTTAAACGTATATGCGATCAGGCCCTTACACAATTTAAACATACAATTCTAAAATCACATGTTTCTTTTAAATATATGGGTGCGGACTACCTGTGATTACGATGCACCCCTACAATTTCAGAATAACATGGTGCTCTATCGGGAACATCCACCACAATGCCCATAGAACGCCTCCCTGGAGCAGATTAAGGCAATTTAGAGATTTACACTGCCTTGTCTTACCCCATATCTATGAGGCTATTCAAAGCCATGCAAAGTGGCTTTGTGTGGCCCCATGATTTTGTGATTTTCCCCGCTAGAGCGTCACAAAAAGGGACGCTACGGTGCCGGAAGGGGCTCAAAAATATGCCCCTTCGTCCAAATATTGAATTCACTTTCAGACTACAGCTTGAGAGGCCATTTAATTCAACAGAGGCTGTGAACATAATTTTGCAAAATTGCAATTACTTTCCGAGCTAGTATATCAATGGTCTACCTTTCTTCCCTGGGACTGATAAAAAATGTAATTGGCATCAGGGATGATGACTGTTAAGTAAATGCTACATTTTCTATTTTTGATAAAGAGGTGATGTTGGGGAAAGCAAAAAATGCAATAGTATCTGTAGGAGGGGGGTTACATGGGTCTCTATCTTAGGCATGATAAGATGATTCCCACTGATGCTGAGGATGAGGACAGAGGGTGGAACTGGCTTGCCGTTGCACTCAATTTAAATCACCGTTTGAGAAACATGCACTATTGGTGAAGCTAACAGTGCTCTAAAAGGGATTTCTGGGAATATGGCAGGCCTCTCTTGTGAACAATGTGCTTTTTTAATCAGCATGGATGCCGTTATTAACTGTATCCAGGAAACCTGGGATACCACAAATTTTGCTATGGACAAAGATTATGCTTTCAGCCGTCAAGCTAATCCTTCTAGGAGGAGACATGCTAGTGTGGGTGTAGCAATATTATTAAGAATTAAATATAGTTGGTCATTTAAATGTTTCATTCACTCATCCAACCTAGTCTAAGGTGTAAAAATTGACAGGTATTATGAACAATGCTTCAGTGAATCGTTGCCTATTGTAAATGCTTATATCCCCCCTTAAGAATTCACACCTCGCTGATTTAAGCACTATTTTCATTCACATCATAGATTATGGAACTGGATGATTATGAACAGGTAGTACTTGCAGGAGAACTTAACTCCAAAGTGTCTAACTACACATTAAGGGTATTTGCAGACCTAGATAGGGAAATGGCTCTAAAATGCCCCCTGCAAAACTACCAGCACAAATAAAAATAGACCAAACAGGATCTATCCTCTTGCACTCTCTAAGAAAACAAGAAAGTCCAATAGTAAATAGAAGAATTGAGGATGATATGCCTGCTAAATACACTCATATAAGGGCTCTTCTATCATGGATTGTCTCCTATTCAGCTAGATCTCTGAAATTAATGCAATTGACAACTTTTTCAGTGACCACAAAATACTCCCATTTTGGTTGGATTTTCCACTGGTAGATATGAGGTCAAGGAACAACAAGGAGATACAGTGAGCTTTAATAAATCAACAGCAGAACCCACTGGAGGCATAATAAAATTAAAAGTTGAAAGAGTCATTGCTTGCAATCAATGTGGATAGGCAAGGAATGTATTGAGATACCGTTTAAAATAAGATTTGTACATGAAGGAATTTGACGACAAACAATCTATCAACTGAGATTCCCTTATGTATGAGAGGTCCCCAATTGATTGTGTCACTTAACGATAACAAAAACAGGTTAATTAGAAGACAATTCCTTTCCTTTTTCATTGAAAGGAGAATATTATTGGCCTATTGAAAAGGGGAAGAACTAGATTAAAAGCCAGCTTACAAAACAAAGAAGTGTGATCGCAAATGGATAGCAGCCACTTCTCTCAAAGATACGCAGAAATTCTGGGAGATTATTTCCCAGTGTTGAAATAACTGAGTTAGCTCATTCCCACTTCTAATCACTGATGAGGAAGAGGTTCATTATATTATTCTGCTTTATGGCCCCAATGAAGACGGAGAGGGGTTTTGTTGGCATACTGTTTTATCTTCTGACTCAGTTGATATAGGGCCCCCATACAATGTAACAAGTTGAAAATATTAATCAGGGAGCTAGAAATTCTGGTGCAATGGGCCCAAATGAGATCTCTATATCAGTAATAAAAAGGGAAGCCCCGCCCTGGTTGTTTTTTTAACTCCAGTGTTTGACTACTGTTACCAACATTGTGTAGTCCCTACATCCTGGACAGGGAGTGTTACAGTTCCATTATATAAGATGAGGTTGCACAACCACGCTGCAACTCTGGGCAATAGCTTGCTTAGCCTCCACACCGGCCCCAACAGTGCTAAGGATGCCTGGCTTCACCCTGGGTGTCCCCAGGAGTGGACACTTCACAGGGAAAAGCCAGGAGGGGTTCCATAGCGGTATGAGTATCAGCGCCAGGAAACCGCAAAGGCGACACCGCAAGGTGGCCGTCTGGTGACAGTGCGCTCTATAAGTACATTTACATTTACATTTACATTTAACCTACTTGATAGTTACAGGCAAACTGCTTTATTAGACTCAGTCAGAAAATAATGTGGAAAAAATTGCATGGGCTAAGTATTACGAAAACCAGCAGTGAATAATCATTGCCCTACACTTCTAGACTTGGGGCCATGTTCTTTTAGGGGAGACCGGGGCTTATCAACCACAATCTAAACCCATAATTGACTGAAACTGGGTTGTGTTTTGGCTCCCATATTGTTTTCTCTAAATGTTCTGGCTTGTTTCAGGTTTTCTATGGCAGTAAGTGTGATACCCCAAGAATATGGGCTCATCCCCTGTCGTGTTTGTTGTATGCAATTTACATTGCTATCTTAGTTTTAATGCCCAAGGGCCTTAATAATGTAGATTTTCCAGGTATCTAGGAAGGAATTTAATTTTATTAAGGACACGAAGGCGAGCATTATGCTTTCTAATCTTTCTTTAATTTAAATAGCAGCAAGTCAAGAACATTAAATAAACTACAAGTCCCATGAGGATTAGCAACAGACAACTAATGGGTACAAAACAATAGTAATAAGTAAGAGAATCAGGTCCATGGAGCCCTTTATAATACCTATTTGACTGTGAAGAGTCCTCTTTCTTAAGCGAAAAGTTTTCAAGAAGTATGAAAAACAGGCAAAATGATAAAACAATAGCAATAGCTAAAATAAATGTAACCATTTCTTGGGAAAAGTTTAAAACTCTGGATACAAAATTCGACAAAGGGATGCTTGATTTGAGAATGATGGAAGAAGTAGAAGTGGAGGCAGCTGAGTTGTTGATAGTGAGAAACTGCGCTGGAGTTTTATGCTGAAGATGATCTCATTGGAGTAGATACTGTAAGCGGAGGAAAATGCATTATTAATAAAGATGTTGCAGCAGGATAATACTCACCACCGTGTCTTTAATAAAATTTAGACTTTGCTTCATAGATACCAGGAAAATCTACATTTTACGGCAAGACCGGAGGCTCATATTATGCTTGTTCAAAGCATACTTCCTACCACAAAAGAAGCAGTATGAACTGCTTTCAATAAAAAGTTTGGAAAGTGTTATCATTTGACCAGTCAGCTGATCTTAGAATGTCCTCTAGGCAAGAACCCACCCAAAAGGCTTTAGAAACCATGGCTCCCCTAGAGGAATGAGCTCCGAATATGGAGGTGTTAGTATCAGAAAGAGCCATAGCCCATCTAACCCAATTGGCAAGGGTGAGGGAAAAATAGCGTGTGAGGTTTAATAATGGAAATAAAAAGTTGAGAATCTGAGGACCTTCCGAGATGGTTGGTTTTTTGTTCATATCTAAGACTTTTACATCAGATAATCATTTGATGGAAATTAAACACAATAATGGTGTCAACTTAGCGGAAAGCATTTTGAAAGGGAAAGAGATGTCATCATGCCAAGACATAAACATTTCTAATACCAAATTAACATCCCACAATTGTTTATACTTAGTAAGAGAATGACTGGAAAATCTAACTCCCTTTAAAAGAAGACAAACAAGTTGATGTTCTCCGACTGATTTTCTGTTGATGTGAGGGTGATTGGCTAAGATTGCAGAACAATATAGGTTAACTGTTCTATAAGTTTTAACTTCACTATCTTGAGAAGCTAAAACATTTCCTATGAGGATGACATCTGCTGAAAAGGGATCAATAAATATTCCCAAACACCCTTTTGACCAAACAGACCAGGCTGATTTGTAGGCTTTTGTTGATGTATTCTGTAGCTTCCAACAAAATGCTTGGATGAGATTGGGCTGACCAGAAACCTTCCAGGCCGAAAGAGTGAGTGTTTTGTACAAGATTGTGTCTGCGGCCCTGCAGTTCCAAGAGAAGGTTGGGAAACTAAGGTAATAGAATTGGATAATCTACCACGTGTTCCAGAAGAGGAGGATGTCATACCTGTGATTGCCAAAATAGAACTACCATGACCAGAATTGCTTTCTGTCTCACGACTTGGGCTAACACTCAGTTGATCATAACGAAAGGAGCTCAAGCATGGTTAATCTTTGGAATCCAAGCATTAAGGTAAGCATCAATCGAGAGAGCATACAGATCTGTTTTTTAGCTGAAAAATTGAGGAAGATGAGAGTTGACCTTGGAAGTGAAAAGGTCTATTTGAAAAGGGTCCCATTTGTGCCTCTAATTGTTGAAAATTGAAGGATGGAGTCTACAGTCTCTTGAATCATAAGTATAATGAGAATGCTAATCTGAGACTGAACTGAGAACCTCTGAAAGATAGTCTGCATGACCTGAGATCTTGTTATCGAGACAGAATTCCCAAAAGCTTTTTGCTAGTTCTGCGAGACACTTGAACTTTGTGCCCCTGAGATGATTGCTATACCTTACTGCTATGAGATTGTCCATTCAAAGAAGAACTGAACACTTTACCTTGTGTTTTGTGAAGCTCTGGATTGCAAAGAAGCCTGCCAGCATTTCTAAACAATTTATGTGCAATATTTACTGCAGAAAAGACCATGTACCTCCAGTTGAGATCTGACCACCCTGGGAGTCCCAACCTGTCAAACTTAACTTCTGATTCCAATACAAAATATGGAGCCAAAATGAAAATAGTTCTGCCATTCCAGGCATCTAAATCGTCTATCCACTGATGTAGCGGGTAGTGCAAAATTTTGTATACCTCCCCCATTTCTGCATGTTCATACTAATTAGAATAATCTATTAATTGTAATAATATTAATGTGTTTTGAGTGGTACCTAACCAACCTTACTAATGTATGAAATACACGTGGGATTTGCATTTTGCATGGCTAAAATAATTTGTAAACTAATATACGAACGCATACTAATACTAGAAAAATAGAATATTGCATGATATATGTTGCTTTTGTGACGTAATTGTAAGTTGCACCAGATTACATCATTGGGTGAATATAAACGCTTTAAATGTCGCCATTATGCTAGATAATTACACACACATGGGGGAATTAGTGAGGGTTAAACTTTTTATTCGTTATTTCCATGTTTTAATTACTTTTTGTGTTTGTTTCGCTTAAGTTGACCGATTGGGCCTATGACAAAATGGCCGACCAACGTACACGACGAGACAGCTACCATTCCACGAGGTTTCAGAACAAGTGCGCATGTCACAGGCTCCTGAACAAGTGGCCTCAAGATGACCTACACAGCCTGTACCCAGACAAGGTCAGGACTGGACTTTTGCCAAGAGCTTTAACAATGGACAACTTTTGACAACCGGATGGATCATGTCTGACGGAGTGACATCATAGACTTTGGGAGACCGAAACGGATGATCTTAACCAAGCAATCAGAAGTGCCCAAAACTGACTTTCGTTACATTTTGTCATTAATTTTTATTATAAAAAGACGGTAGAATAGTGAGTTGCAGCGGACCGTTTCCTTCTTCCTGACGTTATGCTGACGGAGAGGACAGTGACACTGCAGGACAGCTGTTTCCCTGAATCTTTGACAGACTAAATTGTTGCCCATTTTCCTGATGAACTGAAGACTCTCAAACTGATGGGCATTGATTGATGTGTACACGCTTAAGGTCCAGACCCAATCTTTGGGACTGTAGCGTGCTGCATGACGACTTGATTGACTTAGAGGACGACTGATAGCCAGATTAGGTAAATATGGTGTTTTGTGGTTTGATTAACATTTTATTAAAAATTTGCATTAATTAGATAAACAATATTATTGATTAACAAGCAAATGTGTTGGGTTATTTATTGAGAAGAAACAGATTAGGATTTGAATATAAATGAAAGAGGATTAAAAATCACTTTTCCAACACAACTAATTTGATTCATCAGCTAAGTGGAAGGAATATCTCGAGGTTTAGGATTAAAATGTGCTGGATTAAGGATATTTAGTGTATGTTTATGTAAATAAAATTCCTTTAGGTTATAAGATATTCTTTTCACGTCAGCGTTTGGAACACTTATCTCTCCCGTAAGAGCAGACCAATGAAGTGTGAGTGTTGGTGTTATGGGCCCCACTAATGAATGTACTGAGTGAAACGTTAGTGTGATATTTGGTCTGTGACGAAGGAAGGATTTGAAATTCCACGCTTCACTGAAGCTGTAGACGAGACTCGTGATCTAAGTTTATAAAATCGGAGTAGGTTAAGCCTTTGCGAAGGTGACAATTTTTTAGTCATTGCCGAGTTCAATAATGAGGAGGTCCAGCAAAGATGTCCTGTATGAAAGAAGATAGAAGGCTCACAATCCCTGCCAGAGACCTGAGGGAAATGGAAAACTGATTGATTTTACTTTGGACAATGAAAGATGCAGTGTTGCATTCTGTGAATTGATCAGGAAACCCAGGAATTTTTTTTTTTTATGGAAGAAGAATAGCTTTCTCTTTGTTGTTTAGAAAACCTAGATCTTGTAGAAGAGAACAAGTAATGTGAATTTGAGTCTGAAGCGATTGGAAATTTTGACCCATTAAAAGGATATCGTCTATATAAATAATTACTCTGATCCCTTGGTATTTGATATGTGCTACTACCGGTTTCATAATCTTTGTGAAGCACCAAGTTGCTGAAGATAGACCAAAAGGAAGGAAGAACGACTGATAATCTCTTCTTACCCACTGGAATTGAAGATTTTTCCTGAAATTGTGGTGAATGGGGATTGTTAAATAGACATCTTGTAAATCTATGGAAGAGGATACAGCTTGCTCCACAGAAAACAGGATAAAACCATTTAAATAACTGCAAATCTCCTCCCCGTCATCATCATTTTCAGTAAATACAGATTGCCTAATTCCATGACGAAAAAACTAGTTGGGAAAAGCCTCTGTGGGAATTATAGTACAAATTGGGCACATGAAAGGTTTATCTTGTTGGCAAAGGCACTGGAGTAATACTCTTCCCATTCAGGAAGAGATACGTCCTTTGTGAGGAAAGTAGGAGGGAAAAAGGGCGGAGATTCTGAGGCAAGCAGCATCCTGGCTGACACTCAAAGTTCCAGTGTGAAAGGGAAGTTGACCAGGGCAGCGCAGGGAAGGAAAGGAGGCTGGAGGGGTGCAGAACAGGTGAGAGAGTGCTTCGAAAAGGAGATTTTTTATGCCAGGTGAAAATAAAGCGGGGACTCCCAGCAAACTGCTTGATTGTTGCTGCACATTGTCTGAGGGAGAGAGTGCAGTCAATGGTCAAATGCGGCAGGCAAAAATCCTTGCGAGCGAATTGCACTGTGAAATTAAATGTGAGTTCTGTAAGGAAAAGAGGGTAAGGTAAATAATGGGAAATGGCCAATAAAATATGTTGTAATCAGTTAAATAACCAATGACAATGTGTAATTAAACAATAAGTATTACTGATCTTGACTGCGAGCAGCAAGAAAAGCGGACTGTTCGCAGTCAGGATTGGAATTATAAGGGGTTCCATGGCCCTAACTGGCTAACGTTAATACTACTATTTTGTTCCCATTGACTCCCTGTTTCTTGGCCTCATGGGCCTTGTAGTTTGTTTATTGTTCTTGACTGCAGCTATTTCAATAAGCACAATTAGAAAGCTTAATATGAGCTTTCGGTCTTGCCATAAAATTGCTTGTCATCTCTTCATCAGTTTGCTGATTCCCATTTCTTGAAAATGAATGTTTCTAAAAATAAAGTTTACATTTTTATGGAAATTAACCTTGGAAGCATTTTAGTTATCAGTGGCACCTGAGTAAGAGAAGTCTGAAGTATTGAAATTATACCCCTATTTAAGGAACCTTTTTTCTGGCAACCTGAATGAAAATGAGAATATATTACATAGATGTAGCAAGGCCACTTCACATGCCAGTGGGCTAAGGGGGTTTTATAACTCTGTTGGGCTCAGGCACTTTGGATGTTTATTTTCTGTCTATCGAGCTACAGTTCCCTCTACTTTATTTTATGAATATGCTTGCTGTTATACAAGCTATCAGACTAGAATTTGAGTTAATTAGTGCCTTTGTGCAAGGCCTCACTGCAGTGGTATGATGAGGATACCAGCTGCTGAGGAGTGAAGAGAACACACTAAAGTGCTTTATGGGTGCAGAAATCTTTTGAAAGGAAGAAAGTGAATGTTTTATAGGAATTGTAATTATGTTTTAGTTTGTTTGAGTTAAATCAGCAATCTCTTGTTAGATTGTCAGCTTTTCAGCTGAAAAGCTTTTTTTAAAGCAGTCCTCCTGCAATTTAGGTTTAAGTTTGGTTTTGCTTAAAAAAAGGAACATTAATTGTGGTCTGAGAAGAAACCACAGTAATCTTTGACCTGGAAACTTGATCAGGGATCTCTTCACGTTTTGATGTTTCGACTGAATATACTCCCCTTTAAATCATTAGTCATTAGCTGGACAAAGACACAGGTTACATATAGCCTATAAGATTGTTGTATCAATGGCATACAGGATATCAATCATGTATTATTTGTATGCATTGCACAGCACTTTCAGCTTAGTCAACTACTGAGGCCATTGTTTTTAAAATATTATGTGCATACCATGAATGAAGCTCGCCATTTGCTCTTTTTTCCCAGACAATGAAATGATCTGTCAAAAAAAGTAACCTTTTACAAATATTTTTTATTTTTGTATTAAAGTGTATTATATTCATGAGATGTTATATTCTCTTGTGGATCTCTTCCTAGATCCAAATCTTGCATAGAGAATATTTCTTAATTTCTGAAACACCACAGTAAAGGAAGTGCTCAGGTAAATGGCCTGCAGGCATCAGATTCCTTGAGATCCAGGGTGTGAGGCTGAATTGCTCTTGACCAGTGAACCCAGAACACATCTCTTATGTGTAAAACTCTTTTAAGGTTTCCACTACATACAGCTGTAGGTGTGTTTTGGTCAGATCTACAGTTTCTAAAATATATATTTAGTGGGCTTTGTGGCAGCACCTTACTTATGGTGGGTTGGATCTGTTGCCTGTCTCCCTTCCCTGCTCTTAATTTGATATCCTGAGCTGGAGCATTTCAGTCTTAAAGTATTCAGATTGATTGATGTTTATCCTTCCGCTGCTGCCCTTACTTGCATTTAGGGAACTACTTAAAAATAAATGTGTTTGAGTATATGTTGTTTCTTGTTGTCTCCACTTGCATCGCTTCCTCCTTCCTCTTTCCCCTACCACCTCGCTCTCCATGTTGCTTCCCTTGCCCCTCCGCTTCTTGCTCATTTATTTAATATTCACCCACATGTTTGCTCTCTTTTCACCCCATATCTCACCCCTGGTGCTGGCCACCCACCTGACTTTCCATGTGCATTGATTTTAATAATTTTTTAAGAGAGCCAAACAGCTGCAAAGCGCGACTGCGATGCGCGTAACTTTTCAGCACTTTTTCCACAATTTTAAAAAACATTTTAAAACATTTTAATGAATTGTTCTAACGTGGACATCCACCATACGCTCTTCATGATGTGCGTTACATGCGTCATAGCACCAGTGGCAATCATGCAAAGGATTTGTTCTTTGAAAAAGATTTATAGGCTTTGCCATTGCTTGTTTACATAGATTGCCCTATCACAATTTGTAAGTGATCTCTTTTTTAAACTAAGGGCCTTATTTACAAGGCCATTGCATCGCCGGTGCGCCATTTTGTTTGACGCACTAGTGGAGCAGTGTGCCTGCCCATATTTACAAGGCCACGTAGTCACCCTGCCTGACTTTTCATAGACTTGTAAATGTGAACCCCTTTCACGTATTACTCTGCATGAAAGGGGCATTGCTTGGGTGTTGCTGTGGGTGTGCCCATGTAACATAGAATGTTTTGTAAATCTGGGAATGTGTCAGAATCCTATGCCTACCCAGTGGAGATGTAGTAGTGGTGCAACGAGTAGAAATACTTTTATTTCTCCTCATTTTATCGTCTTTCTACGGATGCTGCAGAAAGCGTACTGCATTACCCCCAGGTCCCTCCTGTCCTCGTCCCATTAAAAAACAAATGAGATAATCCTATCTCACCAACAGAAAAAAAGAAAAAATTAATGCTGGACCTACCCCACCCTCTCCCACCGGGAGTACATAAACATACCTTACCCAGCATTCCCTAAGTTCTCTTTTTCTGTCTGCAGAATGGTGGGCTTCTAATGTGCTCATGTCTCTGCTGCCGGGCAGGGGAGACGTTGCTTGTGTTCGTGTCTCCGTCCCTGCCGGGCTTAGATGAAGAAATGCTGGTTCCTCCTGGTCAGTGACTGTCAGTGTTGCTGCCAGTGGTGTCCAGGCTGTGCCTCCTGGGTTGACAGGCATGTCGGAAGGCATGGCATATCCTCCTTTTGTCTGTGTTCCCGGGTGGTGATCTGGGCGGATTTTGCTCCCAGTGTGCGGTTCCCTTCCGGGTTACATTGCCTGGCTTCCGGCATCTGCGCAGTACAGGAAGTCAGGTGTTTCGATGAGGGTCAGATGCGAGGACGTTTTTGAGTTCCTTTAATGGCAGCCGTGCTGGTGAGTCCCGCATACCGGTTTTGTTGTTCTTTGTTTCTGGTGCTTGTGGCCTTACTACCCTGAAAGCACCTGGTATTGTTTGATCGCAAAAGTTTTGCAGAGAAGGCCTGGTTAGTGCTTGGATGGGATTCCTTCTGTGAATGCCAGGTGCTGTAGACTACTTTGAAAGCACATGTTCTCGCCTGTTCTCTCAAGTTAAGCAGGATCAGGCTTGGTTCGGTCTGGTTTGGGACGCTGCTTGAAATTCTGGGTGCTGTAGACCTGTGCCGCAGTGGCTGGTCCTGGTGTGCCCCTATTCCTGGATATATTTCTGTTTCTGTTTGGGCTCCTGTTGAAAATTCGTGTTTGCAGGAATGGGCAAACATTCCAGGAAGCGCGAACATGTGGAGCGCTCCTCCTCTTTTTCTTCTGAGTCTTCCTCTTCTCCTTCTTCGGCACGGTCTAAATGCTGCAGGGAGTGGGATGATGCCAGAATTAAGAGACTGATTAAGGAGACATTGCAGGAGATGGGGTGGGGAAGTTCAACCATCTCATTCTTCTGATTCTGAGGAGGTTTGGATGGGGTGCATAAGGGAAAATACATTGATAAACATGCTGAAACATGTCAAGTCCAACATAGCTTTTCCTGGCGAGGAAGCTCCCAGAATATCTGGTGGTTCGTTGCTGCGCCAATTTTCAAAGCTCAGCGGCGCTGGATGTGCGTGTCCATCCCTACATCCATAAGGTGTTGAAATAGGAGTGGATAGACCCTGAATATATTATGATTCCCACATTCATGGCCAAACTGTATCCTCTTCAGGACATGTCATAAGACTTGCCAGACTCCATCCTGATTGATTCTTTTGTGGCTAGTCTAGGGGGGTCCGACTTCATAAGCTGAGGATGCGGTTATTAGGGATCATGTGGATAAGAAGGTGGATGATTCCTTTCGGAAGGTTTACTCCGGTTACCATTTGGCCCTGCGGGTTTGCATTTATGGTCCTTGTTAGAAATGGGTTTTTTGGTAGGCTAAGGCGTGGGCCAAAGCCAGGCAAAAACCACCACTCTAGTCAGGATAAGGGAGTTACACTTCTAAAATAACCCCTGCTCACCCCTTGGTAACTTGGCACGAGCAGCCAGGCTTATCTTAGAGGCAGTGTATAACCAACAGTAATACAGTGTATGCACTACAAAAGGACACCACACCAGTTTAGAAAAATATCCATTATCTTTATATAATTAAGACAAGACCATAAACGATAAAAATCCACACTACTATACTTAAAAGTTCACAGTTCCAAAAATACGTTGATTAAAAAGGGTTCCTTGTGGGGATAGCTCCGTCCGGGCTACCACGGCGTCGTGGACAAAAATATCCAACAGTTTTGGCTAGTCGCGGGGTCATGGGCCAGCTACGGTGTCGGGAAGACCCGCAAAACAGTACCTGTTAGAAAAGCAGGGTGTCGAGGGCCTTGAAGTCACTCACGTTGCGGGTCGAGCTCCTCTCTGGTGGAATCAGGAGCGCTGGTGCCGGCAGGCATCGGGTGCTGTGGTGCGAGGTACAGCGGTGCAGCGGTGTGGTGTGCGGTGCCCCCAGGTCGCATGTGAGCAGCGGCTCGGTGGCGGCGTCAGATGACATCGTCGGTGAGACCACGGTCGCAGTGCGAGATGAAGGCGGTGCTCATCACGGTGCTAGCAGGTCACGGTGCAAGCAGCAGCGTCATCATTGCTGGAGAGCTGTCGTCAGCTAACGAACTGGAGCTGATGGCGCCAGCATCGGTTGGCCTAGGCTGCGGTGCGGGATGAGGGCAGTACGACCTGTGACTCACGAGCAGGCCCTCGAACCACGGTGCAAACAGCGGCGTCGATTTTGGCAGGAAGAGGCGGAGTCAGGCTGGCCAGGACGTCCTCGTGAAGCAAGGCGGTGCGGAGTACAGTGCCCACAGGTCTTGGTGCGAGCAGCAGCTCGGTGGCAGCGTCAACAGGCGTCGTCGGTGAGACCAGGGTCGCGGTGAGGCATTGCGGCAGTGCCCTCTGCGGTGCCAAAGCTTCAGCATGAAGCGAGGTGGTGCGGAGTGCGGTGCCGACAAGTCGCGGTGCAAGCAGCGGCTCGGTGGCGGCATCAACAGGTGTCATCTGTGAGACCAGGGTTGCAGTGCGGCACTGCGGCGGTGCCCTCTGCGGTGCCTTCAGTACACGGAGTAGGCAGTGGCATCATAGACGTTGTCGAGTTGGTGTTCTTCGGGTTGCAGCAGAAAAGACACAGTCCCCAGTGTTGCGGGTCGAAGAACTTGAAGTCTTTGCTGTTCCTGAGACTTCGTGAACAGGGGGCAAGCTCTATCTCAAGCCTTTGGAGAGACTCACAAATTAGGTTGCAGAAAGTCCAGTCCAGGCCTTTCACTGCCATAGACAGAAGCAGCCACTGCAGGTCAGCCCAGCAAAGCACCCAGCAAAACCGTCTTTCCTTTTTGCAGCATCTCTGGCTCTTCTTCTTGGCAGTCTTCTTGATTCAGATGAGTTCTAAAGTTCAAGGGTCTGGGACCCAGTATTTACATCCAAAAATCCTTTGATCTTTCAGGCAGAGGGTGTCTGGAGTCGGCCACAACCAGTTGGGCCTTCTCTGGTGTGAATTCCTGGCAGGTGGTGGAGACGGCATTTGTCAAAGGCAGACCAGGCCCTTTGAGGTGCAAGGAAATCTCCTCCCTCTTCCCCCTTGGTAGCCCATGTCTATTCAGCCCTTTCCTGACCTACCTAGATTTTTTGGAGCCCCTCCGGCCCCCCCAACCTTCTGTCATCCAAAACCCAGACAGGCAATCCACATTCCAGCAGAGTCACACGGGATGACTGAGCAAGAAAATACCCACATTCTAAAAGTGGTATCTTCAAACGCAGAATGCAAAAATCACCTTCACTAAAAGATGCATCTTTAGATTCTGAGTTCAGGCATACAAAATTTTATTTTCTTACCGAATTCCCTGGGCAAGTTATGTCTATAAGATGTTATAAACAAACCTCCCATTCTGTCCTATGGGGAACTGGTATCCTTACAATAGTGGAAAACGAAATTGGCTGTAATTCACTATTAGGACATGCCACACACACCACGGCATGTCCTACCTTTCGCATACACTGCACCCTGCCCACAGGGGTACCCTGGGCCTACCTTAGGGGTACCTGACATGTAAGAAAAGGGAAGGTTGGGGTCTGCCAAGTGTGTGCACTGGCCAAGTCGACATTGCAGTTACAAACTGCGTGCAGACTCTGCAATGGCAGGTCTGAGGTACCTTTTCAGGGTTACTCACGTGGGTGGCATAATCAGTGCTGCAGGCCCACGAGTAGCATTTGATTCACAGGCCCTGGCACACTCAGTGCACTTTACTAGGGACTAACAAGTAAATCAAAACCAGGAGGACAGAAAGCAAAAAAGTCAGGGGAAACACGCCAAAATATGCCAAGTCCAACAGTCCTTATGTTGACAGTCTCTGATTTTGGATGTCAAGGCTCTGCATCAGCCTCTGGATGATACATCTGACTGTTCTGGGCTTTTGGAGCATATCGAGTGGCAAGTGGAATTCCTTTCGGATGTGTCCTTTGACATGGTGCGGACCACAGCCCTTTCTGGAGCAGCTGGTGTTGCTGATCACCGCAATCTGGTTTTTAAGGACTGGATTCCACTCACAAGGCTTCTGCCCTACGCTCGCTTTTCAGGGGACTATGATGTTTGGGGAAGAGTTGGAGTGCAAATTGCACAAACGTTTTAATGAGAAAAAGCACTGTTCTTCTGTTAAGCAGTCCTCCACTATGGCTTTTTTATCTAAGACTAAATCCTTCTTTCATCCGCCCTCTCAGAGGCACTTTTCTAGAGGTGATGGGAGGTTTTCTTCTGGTAGGGTTTTTTACAGGAAAGCCTCCCCCGCTGATACCTCATTCCTGACTATTTGGCAGCCGACTCAGGATTGTTGGTCGGAGGTCGGTTTCAGCTCTTTCTTCTGCCTGGTTGCAGTCATGTTCTGATGTGTGGCTGGACGTTGTTCGACTGGGGTATCGCATCGAGTTTTCAGAGCCTCCTCTGGATTTAGTAGTTCTTCTGACTCCTAGGCCGTCCTGTTTGACCAAGAGGGCCGAGCTGTCTCCGGGGGTCGAGTCCCCCTTGGCAAAGGGGGAGATTCAGGTGGTACCTACTCTGGAGATGAGGAGGGGGTTTTACTCACTGATTTTTCTTCTTCCCAAAGTGACAGTGGGGTTCCATCTGGTGCTGGACTTGGAGGCCCTGAACAAGTTTGTGGTTCATCTGCCCTTCAAGATGGAGACTCGTCAGAGGGTGATTCTGTTGGTTCTCCTGGGCCATTTCTTGTGAACTCTAGATCTGCAGGAAGCATACTGTCATGTCCCAGTTTATCCCAGCTCTTGCAGGTTCCTGAGGTTTTGACTTCGGGCAATCATTTTCAGTTTTTGGCTTGAGCTCCACTGGAGGATGTTCACCAATGTGGTGTTGTCATTGGTGGCCTCGTTCCATCTTCAGGGATCTACCCATACCTCGACGATTGGCTGATCCATACTCCATCTCGATATCAGTTGTTGATAGATCAGGAGTTGGAGTGTTCTGCATTGCGGGCTCATAGTTTTTCCTCTGTACCTTCACAAGTGTAGACAGGAGTCCACTCATGACTTGACTTTCATCTGTGCCCGCTTTCGCACCCATCTGAACAGGTTGTTCCTGCCTGTCTCTCAGGTGGTGACCTTGGGTTCCCTTGCTCTGGAGTTCTTGAGTTTTTTTTAATTCCTGGTCCGTCTCTGGTTGAGGCTTTGGGGTCTCATGGCAGCAGCAGTGTTCACAGTGCCTCGGGCACAGTTTAATCTACGGCGTCTGTGGTTGCATCCGTTGGCCCGTTGGAATCCTTTGTCTCGCAATTTGGCCCTTCTGATTCCGGTGTCTCCTTCCATCCTCCCTGCCCTGTGCTGGTGCACGGTGTCGGTAAATCTTTCCAGGGCGCCTGCCGTTGCAGCCCTCTCCTCTGGCGGTCCTGCCGTTGGATGCCAGTACTTTTGGGTGGGGGGTGACGTTGGAGTCTGGCTCACTTAAGGGTCGTTGGTCCTTTCCGGAAGGGAGGCGTGATCCAAATTGGCGGGATTTGACGGCAGTGTCCCAGGTTGTCATGGGCTCTCACAGTTGGTTGTTGGGGCACAATGTGGTGGTGCGTTATAACAACATGCTGCCGGTGGCCTACCTGAATCATCAAGGGGCGACCAGGTCTAAGCCTCTGGATGTGGTGGTGCTTCTCTTGTTTTGTTGGGCGGAGGGGCATCTGTTGTCTCTGGTGGCTGTTCATATCCAGGGAGTGGATAATGGGGTAGCAGATGCCCTTAGTCATTATTTCCCCACCTTTCGGCTTATGTGCAGGAGATTTGATCTTCTCTTTCTTGACCTATTTGCTTCCTGGCACAATGCTCAGTTGCCTTGGTTCTGGTCCCGTGTCTGTCAGGAGGGGGCATGGGGTTGGATGCTCTGACCATTCCTGGGCCATCGCGCCTGTTGTATGCCTTCCCATCCCTTGCACTGATCACTCGGTTTTTGGCTCACCTGGTGCTGGAGTCCCGGGAGGTGTTGGTGCTGTTTTGGCCTCGTCGGTCTTGGTTACCCACTCTGGGGCTGCTGGCGGTGCAGGGTCCCTAGTTGCTCCCCAGCTTTCTGTCTTCCCTGCGGTTGTCTCTGATGTTGTCTCTCCGCAGGCTGCGGCTGTTGGTTTGCAGGTTTAGAGGCAGGGGTGGTGGCGTCGGGGTTTCCTCGAGCATTTAGCCTTGGCTCTGCAACAGTCTCAGAAGCCTTCCACTCTCAGGTCCTATGGGTGCCATTGGGGGAATTTCGAGCAAGGTGTTGTGCTCTGGAGTTGTCTCCCCTGGATTGCTCTCTGCCTGGGGTGCTGCAATTTTTGTGGGCTCAATAGGCCATGATGAAGGTGTTTCGTTCCCCTGGTGCAATTTGTCGGATGTCTTGGTTTCTGGTTGTTGAGGAGTTTTTCTTTGACCCATCCTGTGGTGTGGCCATCATTTCCTTTTTGGGACCGTCCCCTGGTGTTGCGGACTCTCGTAGCTTCTCCCTTTGAACCTTAGGCTGAGGGGGACACTACATTTGTGACGTTGAAGGTGTTTTTTCTAGTGGCCATTACTTTGGCCGTGCGCCTTGGGGAGTTGGGGGCTCTGATGGCTCTGGAGCCCTTTTTGTTTTTTTCAGAGGATGGGGTGGTCCTCTGGTTGGATTCCTCTTTTGTCCCTAAGGTGCCTTCTCGGTTCCATCATTTTCAGAAGTTGGTGTTACCTGCTTTGAGCACTGATCTGGTGTCTGGCGATGACCTCCATTGGTGTTTGCTTGATTGTTGCCGGACTTTGCGTATCTATATGGATTGCACACGTCCTTTTTGTAAGTCTGACTCCCTGTTTGTGTCTTTTGGAGTTTCCTGTCATGGAGCGAAGGCTTCTTCTGCCATTGTTGCTGGCTGAAGCAAGTCATTATATTGGCCCCCTCCCTTTCGGGTTCCCCTCCTCCGGCAGCTGTGCAGGGGTGTTCTACCCAGGGGATGGCAGCCTCCTGGGCTGAGGTTCAGGAGTTTCCATGTCTGAGATTTGTAGGGCTGCTACTTGGGTGTCCTCCAATACTTTTGTGAGGCATTATCAGATACAGGATTTGCTGGGGGATGATGCTAATTTTATTTTGGGGGTACTGCAGGCTGTGTTCTCCTGACTTCTTGTTTAACTCTGCCAATAAATCACTGGGTGTTGCTGTCTGCCTTGTGTCCTGGTGGTTTGTTGTTGATGTATGCCGGTTGTTGCTTGGGGAATCTCACTTGTTGAATCGAACGAGGACCGCTGGGTCCTGGGGGTAATGCCCTATTACTTACCAGTAATCTTCCTTACTCCTGGTCCCATTGTCCTTGTCCCATTCATTACTAACTTCCTTTCCGAACATGCCGGCCTTCATCTGTGGCTTGGTAGTTAAGAGGGAATGCTGGGTAAGGTATGTTTATGTACTCCCGATGGGAGGGGGTGGAGTAGGGAAAGCATTCTTTCGTACT
This sequence comes from Triturus cristatus, assembly GCF_964204655.1. Taxonomy (NCBI): domain Eukaryota; kingdom Metazoa; phylum Chordata; class Amphibia; order Caudata; family Salamandridae; genus Triturus; species Triturus cristatus. The sequence goes on from NC_140585.1 coordinate 505,228,421, forward strand.
TTTTTTCTGTTGGTGAGATAGGATTATCTCACTTGTCTTTTAATGGGACGAGGACAACAAGACCAGGAGTAACGAAGATTACTGATAAGTAATGATCAGCAGAGATTCATTTTGACTCGATTTAGGGCAAATATGTTACCGTTGATGGAAGGGGTCCCAGATAACTGTCATTTTATATACGAGTTACCAAAATGCCCGTGTGATAGTGTCACTGATAACTAATTTGCCCATTATATATTTTTTTGTATATGTTATGAAATACCAAGGAGGAGATATATTTTATCTGTTTTTAAAACACTTAATTTTAGACAAAGTAGGGCAGCACTCTTATTTTTACAACATTTACGTATCCCACTTGTATGCTGTGCAATGTCTCCTTATATGTCGCAGGTATTGAAAATAAGGTAAAGCATGTGGGGGGCAACAGTTTAGGATAACTGTTACCTCCCCAAAAAGCCACTCGAGGGCATTGACTGGCTTATATTTTTTTAATTGTTTACTCCCCTGACTGTTAACAAATTGCATTGTAAATATGAAGTGTCATTTAAAAAAGGTTTTATTGTTTTCATTCACTTAGTATTATACTTTTATGTTACTGAAAAGTATTGAATAAAGTTATAATTGATTGAAGTATTAGGGCATTCTGCAGCACACATAGAAAGAGGAAAATGCCATCAATTATTGTTTATGTGCAGAAAGGGGTCCCTTCCTGCACAAAAACAATCATCCCTGCGACTCAGGCACCCTTGTTACATGACGCAAGGGTGCCTTTGCTGGCACATGGCAGCCAATTTTGTGTCAGCGCAGCGAAAGCACACTGATGCTTCGTATTGTTAATACGATAGATCCCTGTGCTTTTAGCATGACGTAGCTCAGTGCAGCAAAATGGCTTGTGGCGCCGTGCTGTGTCATTTTTTTTGTAAATGAGGCCCTCAGTGAAGAAACCATTCACTATTTACACACTTGATTGATATTTAGTAACATATTTGAGTGTTTCAATGACCCAAGATATATGATGCCATCGAGGCAGATTTTCTTGATCTGCCCCTTCCATGCATGATTTGTACAACCCATTGCAAGCCAAATATAGTGCTGTTCCATCTGTTATTGTGTTTCCTTTGGTAAAAAATCTATGGAAATCTAAGAGGAAAACAATTTTTGGACTCTCTTCCACAACTCCCTCACAATCATTCTGCACAACCACAGTCCAATAATAACATTTATGTGAATCATGTACTTTTTTGTGCTTTTTCTGTAGCTTTGTTTTGTGAAACGAGATGAATGATATTGACTTTTCACAAATAACTTACCTGCTAAACCATAACTAAAAGGTTGCTGTGTTGCTATTAATCACTCCTTTAATATATATATATGTAAATATATATATATATATATATATATATACATATATAAATAATCCCTAATTGATATATATGCAATAACAAATCCTATTTATTGTCTGTTTAGAAGGGATAAATCTAAATTTTCCATAGTTTGAAATCCTACAGTTATCTTAAATGACATGTATCTATATACATATATTTATCTAATTTAGGATGACACTAGGTTTTCAAACTTTGTAAAATATTGCGTTATTCCTTCCAAACAGACAGGATTTTTTTGCAGTATAATATACATTTCGCATGGTACGCAAACACATTCACGCTACCTACTTTAGGAAATTCCGTTTTTTTCATATTTTAGGAAATATACTTAAGATTTTTCTCTGTTTAAAATGAATGTGTCATAAAAAAATTAAATATACATCAAACTTATGCAATACATACTTTTATGCGATATCTCCTGATTCAGCGAGCCTGTTTTCTTTATCCCATTTGCGTTCAATTAGAAATAGAGGAGGCTCGGTGTAGTTGGTACTAGTGTCCACCAGATGTCACCGTTGAACTTGCAAAACATTTTCTGCCACTTCAAAGCTTCAAGGAAGCATGCTATTTATAATAAAAGGTATCTGACAGATTTATTCTGAAGAATTATGTGAATCCAAAGCATAATTCCAAGGCTTTGGTTTATAAATTGTCATTGATTTTAATGTTCTATGTAAAGTTGAGGCAGGCAACAAATTTTCCTGCCAAGAGCTGTTAAATAAATAGTCGTCCTTTGCTCTGAGAAGTACATTCAACTTGTTAATACAGATGAGTAGAATGAATTGATGCTTATCCATAAACCATTTGTGACAGATTGCACTGTGGCAATGCAGAAAATATTGAATGATTTTATTACTATTTTTTTTTTTTAAAACTTCACTAATCCAAAAAGAATATTAAGATGTAATAGCCAGTAGCAACTTCACACTTCCTTACAGGAGACTACTGACACATGACGACGATTACGTTTCCCAGAGCTAAAGCAGTCAAATTGGTGTTGTTTTATTTTTATGTGCGATTAGATAACAAAAGCTATATTCTGTAAAGATGTAAGTACTTTGTGTTTTCTGCAGACTCCGTAAACACGTGTAGAAGCTTGTTAAACCTTCTTTTGAAAGTGGATCTAAACGAAATTAATTGTTACATTTACATGTTCGTTGGGAATAGGTGAATGGGGGTGAACCGAAGACAATCGAGTTTATTGACCACTTTTCAGTAACGTATTCAGAGTCTCTGGAATTATGCGGAAATGCAGCACCAAATTATCCACCAGCATTGACTAAATTATGTGGCGATCAAATGAAAACTAGATTACTGTTTGCACCAAAGAAAACTCCTTTCGCCACAATATAGAGACTTTCATGTGTGTTGTAGTCGTGTCTTACTTCCTAGGAGGTAATTTCGGATTCAAGACATGGGACCTTAATACAGATTATTTTTTAATCTTGAAACGTCTGGTCTGAGTATCCGGTTGAAATGAGGGCAGCTTTAAAGGTAGTGTCTGCGGTGTGCGCCTCGATCCGTGTTAAAAAAGAAGCAAAAAAAATCACGATTTATGAATTAATTACGCATCCACCTTGTTTGCTTTACATTTAAGTGCTTCCTACTGCAACGATAACCCCTCTTACAGCTCACCAAGTGGGAATGTTATAACATCAAGGGGACATTGCCATCTTTCTAAATGGTCGATTGCAGCAATCAACAGCTGAAGGAATCCAGCTAAAATTCCTGAAGTCTCTGGCATGGCATTTCATCCCTTGCACGAGCATTTTACTTACTTTTGATTCGAGCGACAGACTTGTTAGTCAAAATATGCAAAATATGCAACACATGATGTATTATGTGGCGAGGGCAGAAAAAGTCACACTGGCTCAAAACATGTTGATTCCGAAGAATCTAATTTTTCCATTGGCTCTGATGATACATACTCTATGATTCATAGAAAAGAGGCACACACACCTATAGAAAGCCAGACTTTGAATAGTAACCACGTGCAGCAAAGTACACCCTTTAGGCACACAATTACACAGCAGTCAAAAAGACATGTTTGAACATTCCACTTCTCCCAGATATAATATGACAAGACCGAAGGATCCTGGAGTGCATTTCTTCCCTTCAGTAATTATAATAATGGCCAGGTAGACAATAGGCAGAGAAAACGGACTGGGAAGCACAGCCCTTAAAAGAAAACACTACATTGCCCAGCAAACTCTTGGAAATTAATTTCGAATGCAGAAGTGGTCCAATAGAGTACTATAAACGTCACCCCTAAAGGCAGTCCTTACTCTTTACTTGCTGCAACCCGTCACGGAAGTCTACCATGTTGTTCACAGCTTTGTGTTTGATGATTATGTGTTTACAACAATTTATTTCAATGTGTGAATATTTATTTTCAACAATTGGACGCCAACGGTACTTACCAGTTTCTCCTTACTTCTGAATGATTTTTGGAGGCATTTTCTCCATTGCGATGAGACTCATTCTGAGTTTTCCATTTGGAAGACTGCTGGGGCTGCCACATATTTCAGAGTAGCCTTTCTCCCCTTTGCCCAATATTATTCGTTGAGCAACCCTTTGTTGTTGCTGTCAATAGGAAGCTGGCTCTACATATATTATACCAAAATGAGGTATAGCGTGCACAAAGTCCAGGGGAACCCCAAAGGTAGATAGAGGCAAAAATAGATAGTACCTTACTCTCAATTTGTAGTAGTGTGGGCGAGCAGTAAGGCTTTATCAGAGGGTAGTGTTGAGCATTTGTTGTACACACTGGCAGCAAATGATGTCACACACTCAAAGACTGAACTCAGAACAATTTGTAACAAAAATATTATTAAGTTATTTTATTTCTAGAACCAAGCCACGTCTGGTGGAAGGCAAGTGAAATAAATGGTTTGCGAAATCTCATGAAATGTTTTACAACTGAATGCAAGTTCAAATGCAGTTGATTGGATTACAGGTACGTCAATGTTTCTAAATTACTTTTCATATTACTATGTATGTTACTTTTCAAATTACTTTTCAGATTGCTTTTGCTAATCATGGTGATAAGCCTAGATATCCCACTGAGACATTTCCTAGTCAAAAGGTAGGTAATGCACTTTTAGTACAAACGCAGTTTTTCAATGTTCCACACAAACCAACTCCACACTTTGAACAATTTTCAAGAAAAGCATTCTGTGCAATCCTATGGGAGGAAATTGAGGATTTGGTTTATAGGTAAGTACAAGTTTATGGGAGTTGGTATTCTGAGGTTAGACCAGGGTTCCCCCAGGGTCAAGGGTGCACTCTCAAAGCACCCTCAGTGGCACTAGGGCGGCCAGGTGCAGAGTGCTGAGGCCCAATGTTATACAATGGGGGATAGGGGGCTCCGGTTGGTGGCTACTCATGAGCAGGCCACAAGGTTGTGGGAGCAAAACTCCTGGTGTTAGGCTCAGGGCAAAGGGGGATCCGAGTTAGCACCCAAAGTACACCCATAGCGGCGCAAGGGCGGCCGGGTGCAGGGTGCTGGTTTGGCGTTGGGTGCCCTGTTGATTTCAATGGGGATTCTCCAGTTGCAACAAAGACTGCAGGCTCAGGGACGAAGACCTTGTGGAGGTGACCACCGGTTGGAGAGGTAAGTTGGGATGCCTGGGGATTCTTGGACACAGTCGGTTGCGCCACCCAAGGCCATGGGACACCAGGTTCAGGGGTGTCTTTAGGCATCAGGTTTGTCTTACCAGCTCCGGTCGGGGGGATCCTCCAGAAAGAGACTGCAGGTGTCGTTTGGAGATTCGAGGCAGGTCAGAGATCACCAGATCTCAGGTCAGGAGTGTTGGGAAGACTTTCTTGTGGTGTTGGGCCACTCAAACTCGGGCCATAGGCGTCGGGTGCAGAGTGGTGCAAACTCTAGGTTTTGGCTGGGGTCAGGGTCTGTTGCTGAGATTGGAAGGCAGGGCAGGTCCTTTGGGTTCTTGAGGCTGATGGCTGCAGGACACACCAGGATTTTGTTGGAGCAGGTTTGAGGTGGGGACAGGCCAGTAGGGCTGGGGCCAAGTCACTGGGCATCCTCCTCTTTTTAGTTTTAACATGGCTTCTTCAGTCCTTTTTCTTTTCTTCAGGTTGGTTCTTGTCCGAGGAGGCAAGGTTAAGGGGTGCCCCTAAATGCTAGATTTAGGGGCTTTACAAGTAAGTGAAGGTTGGTACCAATGGGTCCCTTCGTTGGGGTGGGTACACTCCTATTATGCCAACACCAAGAGGGCACTTTCTTACAACTGTCACTCAAGCAGGACTTTATTGAACTGACCATTTTTTCGCCAAAGATGGCAGTGCTCTTATGCAACATTTCTTTTATATCTTAGGCAATTTTAATTGCTAGAAATGTGAATTATGTCTCAGCAACATTGGGACAATTTTGTAACAAGCATTGACAACCGCGAAGAAATATTTAATGGCACCTTACACTATTTTATTAATAAGTCTGTCTGCAGGTCAGTTAAAAAATTCAGTCACCAATTCTGTCTATTTCTGTTCATGATATTGGAAAAATATCAAGGATGTGATTTTCGTTCAGACATAGCCACCTAGAGCAGTACGTCTAAATTCTATGAGTCTAACAAATGTCCCCATGATACTTACTGGTTAACTTTTCCAACTAAACCCATTAGGAGTCCATTTACAAAACATGCCTGTAAATCATAACACTCTTCCAAAAATGCTTTGATGGTCTCCCCTATTCTGAGTTCAAAAGAGTAATGGTGTCCACCTTTTTTAGGTACTAGCAGTCAGCCAGATACAAGACCTTCTGTGGGAGAGGTGTACTCTGTATCCAAAATAGCGCAATCATTTAGAATTCAGTGACCATGGTGATGATTCTTCTGATGTTGGATTGTATTCATCACATACTGATTCAGTGATAATGGGACAGATTTGAATTGGTTCGGCTAAAAAAGAATACATTAAGAATGGTGTCAAAATTTAATAATGAGAATTCCTTTCATAAGCTTAAAGAAATGTTAATTGGGGCTGGTGATCCTCTGTTCGATCCAGCTATGATTTTCACCCTTTATGATCTGATTGGTCAATTTTACCATATTTCATAGATTATTTTGACCCTAGGATTTGATGTCCATTAGATAAACCTGCCAGTAACAAATTTAAACCTGAATGCCCAAGACCTACTAATTCTAATAAGGTTCTCATGACTCCTGTTATCCACAAATAGGAGCCAAGGGGGTAGAAAACAACAGGTCACCCATACTCACGAGATTCAACACAAGAAAAGACCTGTTCAGTCGACTGTATGAACTGCTATAAGCATTCACCATGTGCTTTCACAATCACACACTTTTATGTAACAAGACAGTGGATCAGTATCTCCCATCTGCCTTCGAGTGACCTCAATCACTAATTTATTTTAAAACATAGTGTTAATGCTGTCTCTGCTTGTATAGCCCTCCCACGAATGTGAAGAGAAACTAAGAATAAAAAAGGTGAGGAAAAGTTGGCGGTGCCTCACGGGAGTAACACCATGGGAGTTTACAGACTGGTACTCGCCTGTATCCTCAGGTTCTCATCATAAGCAACTGCCAAATTTTAAAGCAAATAAGTGGTGAAGAAAAAGGAAACAAAAAATGTGTTCAATGTAGTGTATGTGAACCCTATAAGGAGTGCCGGGATCTGACGTAGGAAACCCGGTACACCTAGTCTAAAAACGAGCTAGTCAACCACTCACTATACTACTTTATTCCTTGCTGTGTGTCTGCTCAATTAAAACCAATGTTTCATTGCCTGTGTGCTCTTGCGGCAATTTAGTCAGGGTAAGGGTCAGTATCCACACTGCACCACTTTTCTCTGTTTGTTATACCGGGTGGTTGCCCTTCATCGACAAACCTGTAAGCCCGTTTAAAACTGCGTTTAACACTACGCATGTGTACTAGTCCACATGCGCAGTGCGCGTCTCAGTCGCTGCAATCAGTCAGTCGTGACGATGCGGGTAACTGGCAGCCGCTTAGCACCTCCTACCACCCACATTGCTTGGCTTTGAATGGCTTCATAAATATGGAGTAATTCAACACAGCGCAAATCGCTGCGCTGCATGACTCTGCACAAGGGAGGTGTTCAACGGGCTGTGCGGTGAGTGTTCCCACACAAACCCCATGTTTTTTTAACTAATTCCCAGATTTCCCAAGCTTGGTAAACCTGAGGATGTGCCAAAAAGATATACCTTCCCTAGGTGAGGCATAACAAGGAGAAATATTTTTTATTTCTCCTCATTTTTTTCTCTTTCATGTGTGCTGCATTCCCCAGAACACATAGGAAAAGAAAACGCCTCTATGGATTGTTTTTGTGCACGTCCCTCCTGAATCAGAACATATGCAACCCATGGCTGTTTTCGTCTTAATGGGGGCTAATCAGTTAGGTGTAGCTTGGTTTCAGTGGCACAATGAGCATGGAACTCGCATCTCGGCATACTCTTGCCACATCAAGTAGAACATCAGACACACAAAAGGTGATGAAAGGAATGCTTGCAATATGCCTAACCAATGGCTTTCACTTTGATAACATTCTAACCCATAATTGTTTTGCCCACCCTGCCACCTCAGTTTGGACCCAGCCTCATGCAAATCAATTTTGCCTCTGCTCCAATAGGATCAGTCCAGCCCGAACTGCCAGGTCATGTCTTTCCTGAACCAGAACACAAGCAACCAAAGACTGTTTTCCCTTGATTGGGGCCCATCAGTCGGATGAAGCTTGGTTGCAATAGGAGGTCAAATGCAGAAGTACATAAGTAGTTCTAATAAAACTTAACATGTAAAATAGTAGTAAGGTGCAGAGTCATTGTTGGCAAATGAATAACACCTCAATTTTGACAAACTTTCACTTGTAAGAAATATTAGTGGGTAGATCTAAGAAGGTTACCATATGATTATACTTTATCAGTTGCAAATAAAATAGGGGCGTAAGAACGAACAGTGTGAGGATGAAGACAGATAGGAAGTTAGACCCATCTGTGAATTGAGCCTTGAGCCATAAGGCCACTCTATGGCAGGCAAGTCCTATCAACTGTCATGAGCCAGACAAATTTGGTCTGGAGCCCTTTACTTCTGGCTCGGGACGTTCTTGGACTGACAACTAAGGTCTTGCTTAATAAAATAAATCACCTCAAATCAAGTAATTGCGGTTATTGTCAAGGGCATTAAACAGAATGAGTCTGGTGAGTGAGTAGGCTCAATACTGCATTTTACTGTACACCAGAAATGTTTGGAGACTGCTACATGCACAGGTTTCCAGGGAGAAGTTGCAGGTGCTTGGCAATATTTATGAGGGAGGAGCCTGTAGAGCTGAAGATCAGATGTTCAAACCAAATATTTGCCAGCCTTTTCAACTCAGTTACGGAAATGCACTTGAGCCATCCCTCTGGCTACCATGTTTCAAAGTAGGATCCTCTGATTTTCCAAATGATTCTTACTACTTGGAGCCATTTGAATGTATACCGTATGGCCTCAATCCCAAAGAAGCAGTCAGAAAGGTTCTTGAGTCGGCAGGTCAATACCAAATTTTGGTGATGGATGCCTTCCTAAAAGAGTGGTCTTGCATCAAGGCTGCATATATCTGTCATTCATGATAAATCAATAGTGATAGTCCAGATTCACCAGAGACCACATTTGAATCCCACCCCTTCTAGAATGTACAACGACAATGTTTTGCCTTCTGCCATCCTTCTCTGATGGGATCTCCAGTGAGCTAACCTCAAAAGGCAATCTCACTATCCTGTCCTGAAATTATTTGTGGTGCTCAATAATAGGGTTGACCCTTCAATTGAAGTGCTTCACCTTGTGAATTGGTCTTTTGCCACTGGCTTCCATTGTGTCTATAGAGCTGCTTGGTCTGCTTGGATTCACTGGTGTTGGGAAAAGAATGTGCATCCCTGTAATGCCACTCCTTCCCAGCTATCAAATCTTATTGCCGGGCTCTACAACTGGGGTTCAAATCATTAATGTTTACTAGTCAGCAGCAATATCTTACCACTCGCGTTCAAATGGTATTTTCAAAATGATGGATCTGGCAAGGGTCCAGATAGTCCTAGCTGCTGGGATAGGGAACCTCTGCTGGTGAGAGGTATAGCCCAAAGACATAGGATTTTAGCATATGATGTCAGATGGACTGTCAGGATCCTAAGAAGAGCAATGTTTTCAAGGGGGTTCGCATTTCTGAATGGTTACTGCATCCATGTGGGACAAATAAATGAGAGCATGAGTGAATATCCTTTGAGATAGCAGAGTACTTGTGCACTCAACAATTGATAGATGAGCTTAAAAGGAATCAGTTGAAGCTTTCAGTTTAGAAAAGGGTTCTTGCACAAATGTGAGGTGCCTTTCAGTAATAAAAGAACCAGAAGGATGACCTTTGTAGTCGTACAGAGATATGTATGCTGCAAGGGACGAGTGGGAGACTAGCCAGGGCATATTCCATTAGGAGTTTATTTACTGAGAATCTGATTCAGAACAGTCCTCTACTTATGTCTTTAAAATACTTTTAGCGTAGGTAGGAGGAACGTAGCATGTGTCTAGGGAAATAATATATGAAGCACTGGTAAACTTAAGAAATGCGTTCCTATTGAGAAACAGTGAGAGGAGGGCAATGTATATGTAGCTTAAGGAAACCCCCATCACATGTAGAGTTTATGGAAACCTCCCAACATTCTAACTGGAATAGGGATGTTGGGAGATAGAATAATGTTATGCTCTAAATGCCCAAATGGTATTTCATGCAGAAAGCCAACCTCAGAGCAAGTAATGATATTAATCATGTCTGCAATTGATCGTATTGGTTTTGCAGACAATCTTCGTTTATGGAAGAAACAACTGAAAAAGATTCAAATATGTTCATAAATTCAGGAATAGTATATTAGAGTATCAATGCCCGATTTAGGAATAACCGGATATTAATGATATTTCATAGTATATTGAACTCAAGGAGAAACTATAACTCCTCTTCTCAATCAATCAAGCAATCAGGGTCTTATATAGTGCAGCTACTCACCCATGAGGGTCTCAAGACCCTAGGGGTGGGGGGCTGCTGGACGGACTGGGTGGAGGATCATTCAAAGAGCCAGGTCTTGAGATCCTTCCTGAATTGGGTCAGCAACACCGATTGCCTGAGGTGGAGGGGCAGGGTGTTCCAGGGCTTGGCAGCAAGGTGGGAGAATGATCTTCCTCTGGTTCTGGTCTGGTGAATCCTGGGGACGGAGGCAAGGGTGAGTTGGGTAGATCAGAGTTGTCTGGCAGGTACGTAGACTGTGACGAGGTGGTTCAGGTATGCTGGTCCTTCGTCGTGTAGAGTTTTGTAGGCGTGAGTGAGAAGCTTGAAAGTGATTCTCTTGTTGACTGGGAGCCAGTGGAGTTATCTAAGGTGTTGCGTGATGGAGCTGAGGCAGGGGATGTCAAGTACCAGTCTGGCGGTGGCGTATTAAACATTCTGTAGTTTCTTGAGCTGTTTCTGGGTGATGCTCGCATAGAGTGCATTGCCGTAGTCGAGTCTGCTGGTGATGAGTGCGTGGATTCTGTGGGGATCCAACTGAATTTCTTTCAAAGCAGGTAGAACGTGTGGAAACGGGCTGGGGAAACTGCATTGATTTGGCTGTTCATTGTGAGCGATGAGGCCAGTATGATGCCAAGGTTGCGTGCGTGGTTCGTCAGGGTGGAGGGAGAACCAAGAGCGGCTGGCCACCAGGAGTCATCCCAAACTGAAGGGGTGGGCCCAGGATGAGTACTTCAGTCTTGTCCGAGTTCAGCTTGAGGTTGCTGTCTTTCATTCAGGTAGCAACAGCCTTCATTCCACAGTGGAAGTTGGTTCTGGCTGTAGCTTGCTCATTGGAGAGGATCAGCTGGATGTCATAGGCGTATGAGACGATGTTGAGTCCTGGCTTCTGATGATGGTTGCGAGGTGGGCCATGTAGACTTTGATGAGGGTTGGGCTCAGGGGTGAACCCTGGGGCACTCCACAGCTAATCTCTGTGGGTTTTGAGAGTGCGTAGTGAAATCTCTTGAGGTAGTTATAAAAAGCATAGAGGGCATAAAGAGACCTATATCAGTGCTGCTTTTAAGATCTGTTTTCAGGAGTCACCAGCCTCATAGTAAGCTGCAAATAGTTGGTTACACAGAGATAGAGTTGAGGTATGTATATTCACAGTCGTAATAACATTTAGTTCTATGAGTTACAGAAAATCCCTACATTCTGCAGGCCTCATTGACCAGTCGGGTGACGAGGCAGAAGTGGTGAAGTCCTGTGCTTCTATTTTCTTAACCCATTGTCTTTACCACTGGCACTGCATATTTCCTTATATATGGTAATTGATCTACACATCTGAGCTAAATGACCTTTTTCCCACAGTATCTGCATGACAGATTGCTGGTAGAACAACTTAGGCTTTTGGAAAGGTTTGCGGAATTGCATCACATATAGCAATCAACCTTCGAATCCTTACATACACTCTCGCCCCCTTTTTTAAGATATCAGTTCTCACTTTTCTTTACAATAGATTTGTTATCACCATTTATGCCTCTGATAAAACCTGAACCAACTTCAATGGTACATGTTGAGCCAATTTGTTTTTCTATGACTCAACCTGATGTATATTCCATCCCTCATACATTGTCAATGGCATCTTGTTTAGAAAGGGATTCTTTGACAATAACTTTTCATGCCACTTAGGTCATTAGTACGACATACCTGTAATTTCTCTAATAAGTGGGGTCTGCCATATTTTCGAATTCACAGGTACATGCTAGACCTTTAAAAGAAGCAGCATAGTTCCTAACTGTTTCCTTGCAGGAGAAAACACCTCCCAAGATTTTTTTTATTAAATATGAGTCAAATAATCTCTTCTATTTTTTTCTATGGGGGATTTCTGACTCAGAAACTGTGTAAGGTGTGAAATGCTTGCTGCCGCAATAGTCTGTTATCACTTGAAACACAATAACTAAAACAAGTAGTTAAAATAGTAAGTAAACACAATACATCAAAACAATATTTTAGGGTAATACACTAATATTAGAATATTTTTCACCAGGGAAGAGGTGTGGCGCCGCGGCCAGGGCGACTGACTCTGGAATCTGGGGATTACGGTTCGATCCCTGGCGCCAGGGGCAGATTAGTCCAGCACCATGTGACTCTGGACAATAGCTTGCTTGATCTTCCCGACGAGCCTCAGCGCCTAGAGACCCTTACGGGTGATTGTTCACCCTTTATAAATGTGGATTATTATTAGTAGTGTTCCATTCTTCTATCACGTGCAGTCTTGGTAGTTTCAAATGCTATCTAATGCCTCCATTATACTTTTTCACCGTCTTATAGGCAGTTTTCAATCAAAGGTTGACCATAGACTGGGTTAGATTATCGAACAACTGTTTAGAGTTTCAGAGTGTGAGTTTGAGTGTGCCCAAGCCTGTTTTTCACAGTTAATTGATTAGAGTTTCATTGCCTCGTCACCTTGTGAAGGTCGCTGTGAGAACCATGTGATGATTAAAAGTGCCTTGAGTTGGTCAGTGTATTGCTTCTCTGAACCTGCAGTGCTCATTCCGCTGCAGTAGCTGTTACACACTGTAAACGTGCCATATCACAGTGACGCGTGATGACGTGGTCATGTGCTGTGTTGTGATTCTCATGCAAGGCCTAGTGTTATGTGATCATTTGTGAGCTGAAGCCGTAAGGAGGATTGCTCCCGCACAGCTGCCGGACACATTTAAATGGCGCAGGCACTGTGCTGCCGATATTTGTAATTCTAATGTCCGCTACTTTCCTCCCCTTAAAATAGTTTTTTGTCCACATATCCTGCAGATACCTTTCCTTTTTTTTAATAGGGTCAAAGCATTTTGAAACAACCATACCGGAGTTTCAGTTGAAGAATTGCTCATCGACACAAGCGGGCAAAGTTTACAGAGAGATAATCAGGTGTAATCATTGGGCAACCAACAATCATTTTCTACTGGTATTCAACCGCATCACGACTGTAGTATCCGGCTGGATACAGTCTAGTGTTTCTGATGCTATTAGCCCACACTAAACACCCACCCACCACAGGCGTCACCAGTCAGGTGACCCTGATAATAAAAGGGGCCGAGCGCACGTGCTCAAGGCCAGTTATCTACCATCCATCTGGTGTCTGTGTACTTACTATTAAAGTTTGTGGGTCTAGTCCCCCACCACTTTACAATGGCGACGAGTGGGTCTTATCCCACGTGTGCAGTGGCTTCGCTTCCCCGGGTCCTGGTGGGGGAAGTGTGAGCCGATGAAGAAGGTGAGCCCCAGGCGTGAAGACGGTGACCGGGAGCCCACCTCACACCGCTGCGAAGACCTGTGGGGCGTGCAACGTGCCCCAGGGTGAAGGCGAGGAAGTCGGGTGCCCACCCCAACCCCGTAGAGCCTGCCGCTGTGAGCCCCCCCTGTGTGGAAGTGCCCCGGAGAAGTGCGAGCGGAGCCCACCCGCATCGGCCGCGACGGAGTGACCCCCGCAAACGTGAAGGACAACGCGGAGCCCACCCGCGTGGATGAAAGGGCCTGCCGGCCGAAGGTGAGAACTCGAACAGAAGTCTTATGGGAAGCCAAGGGGGAGGAAAAGTGGATCACCGTTACAAAGCGGAGCCCAGCCGCAGCTGCAGCGGTACGAGCACCCACACAGCCCGGAAAGCAAAATGGCCTGGGGCAAGGAGCACTGAAAGCGACTGCAGGCGGCCAGCGCTGCCGAGAAGTAAAATTAAGTGCACGAGCAAGGCTACTCAGCCCCCCCCCCCAGGAGGAAAAGAAATGCCATGCACTCACCGCGGTGACGGGGCAGTCCTCCCGCAAGGTCCGGCTGCGGGTGTGTCCTGGGTGGCCGGCTGCTGATCGGAGGCGCATTTGGGGGCAGCAAGAGTACTAATGAGAGTGCGAGTGGCCAGCAGGGACGGCAAGCTCTGAGGCAGCAATTTGGCCCGGGAGAGGCCCTGCAGAGAGAGGTTTCAGGCGGCGCCATCCCCAGGTACAAACCAAGCACAAGGCCATGCTGCCATAGAGTTTTGCAGAGACTGAGAGCCAAAGTAAAGCAGCACTGCCACCTAGTGTGTGTGGAGCAGCAGCACACCTCAAGATGATAGAGGAAATGAAGGTTTAATATGAGCAGGGAGATACAGGCAAGGAAGGGCTGACTGTTGTGGCCTGCAGCTAGGGTCAAAAGCGAGAACAGTGCCAGGAATCCAGTAATGCTGCTCTGAAATAGCGGCAACAGTTTGCAAAAGAAAAGTAAAAGATCCGAGCGAGCAGAAAGTGCAGCAGAACAGGAACAGAGTGGCAGAAGAGCATTGGTGCATTCAGCAAAATACCCATGTGACAGGAGAGAGGGATGCATGCGGTGGCCAAGGGGAGTTGCCAAAGGCTCAAGGTGAAAACAGCGCAAAAGATGTCGAAGGGCAGGTAGCCCCACAACGTGAATGGGCTATCGCAAGAGTTGCAGTAAGCAAGTACCCCGCAGTTAATGTGATACAGCGACAGGAACCCCAAGAAGAGAAGCAGAGCGAAGCCACGAGCGCGCAAAAGGGAGTAACCAGGAGCAGGTCGATGGAGTGGTGGCACAGACCACCAGAAGCACTGAACTGAGCAGAGGCCGAGAGAGAGCGCAGCGGTACCTAGTGGCCACAGGTTGTCGCTGCAGCAGTAAGAAGGAGCAGGAGCACCACCAGACAAACGATCGGGGATTCAAGAACTCAGCACCAGGCAAGTGCGAAGACATGCAAGAACAGCAGACACTGCTCCAGGAACAAAGGAGGTAGAGGAACGCGCAGCGAGTGCACCCAGTGAGGTAATGGAAGAGCACCATCAGAAGCGCGCCACAGCAACGTGACTGCGGAAAAGAAGAGGTGGTTGCAAGAACCACCAGAAGCACGAAGACCCAGGAAAGGGAGAAGAAGCCAACCAGCCAGATGGTCGCCAGAGGGGAGAAGAAGCCGACCAGCCAGATGGTCGCCAGAGGAGAGAAGAAGCCGACCAGCCAGATGGTCGCCAGTGAGAAGAAGAAGCCGACCAGCAAGATGGTCGCCAGCGAAAAGAAGAAGCCGACCAGCCAGATGGTCGCCAAAGAAAAGAAGCGGACCAGCCAGATGGTCGCCAGAGAGGAGAGGCCTGACAAGAGGTCTGATCAGAAGAATGGAGAAGAAGTCCGTGATGTGAATGACGAAGAGGATGTCCGCGAAGAAGACCCCAGGAAAGGTCCGCGAAGAGGACCAGAAAGAGACGGACGAGAAGTAAAACATTAGTAACTAGAAGTTGGAAGGAATCAAAGGAAGAAGGTCGCGATGACCGGTCCAGTCACGGAGCGAAAAGAAGACAGTGTCCTATTGCTGGGACAAGACCAGAGGGAAACGTGTAGAGTGCACGCTACACGGAGATGCCTGGTTAGGATGAGAAAGAATGCGAGAGGACCAGACCGCGTCGCAAAGGAAGGAAAGAAATGAAGGAGAGTCAGTGGCAAGACGCCATGAAGAAAGAAGAGGATGACAGGATGTCAGCCTACAAAGGAGGACGGAAGGTACAGTGGCACCACGCCACGGGGCAGACAACCAACACAGGCGTGCAAGGGACAATGAGGCAGAGTACTCGCATCATCACAGAAGAGAACACCCCGAGACATCGAACCGCCGCCTGCTGCCCCTTCAAAGAATAATGGTGAAGTCATCAACACCACCAAGGAGCAGCACAACACATAAGGGAATCCACACACTCCAGGCAACCGGAATACAAGAAGGCAGGCCACCCAGCAACCGTCGGTGCACCCCTGTCAGCCTGCAGCATACAGAAGTAGAGCACAATCGCACATTAGAAGATCCACCCCTTGGGATAAAGCAAGACTAGGCTGTGGCCCTGTTGGGAGTTCTGAAGCGACCCCTACGCGCAGCCTACATGAAGGCCTGCACAGCCCACGCAGTCAAGTGGAAATCCAGGGACAAGGGGCCTCGGCGGAATTCCAGTGAAATGGGAGTTCGAATGGGAAAGATGTTCGGCAGCAGCTCCTCGACATGCGCGGGATGCACGGAGGCCGCAGCCGGAGACTGGTTGCCCTGTGACCCTGGGAGGAAGACACAGAACCAGATTTCTGATGGCGAAGACACCGAGATGGAAACATCACCCTTGGCGGACACATGAGCGACTAGGCTGTGAGTCCCGTTGGCAGTTCGGAAGCAACACCTTAGCCCGGCCCACGCAGAGCCCGCACGGTCCACATGGTCCCATGACTGCCCAGCAGGAAAGCCCACCCGGAGGCACCGGTGAGAGAGGTGCCCAAGTGAGAGAGGCAAGTCAGAAGCATCTTGGCCATCAAGACACTGGGACAACAGCTAGCACGTCACCTCCAGGCAGTATCCTTATGACAAGAAACATCACAGAGTGGATCTCATCACAGCTCCCAGTATCCTGATGAAGGACTCGTGTACATAGACATTGTTACTGATAGACCAGGTCGGTCTCAGGTAGTTTGCCAAGACAAACCCGAACATCATGAACAATGGCGGTCCAAGAAATCCAACACCGTCGGACTGCGGCCTGAAGATAAGGCTACGTGTGATTTATTTTGGGGTGTCTGTTTTCGTTACAGGTTGGACTTCGTATATTTCCTTTATCCAAAGTTGGGAGGGATGTAGAATCCATCTGGAAACAGTCTAGTGTTTCTGATGCTATTAGCCCACACTAAACACCCACCCACCACAGGCGTCACCAGTCAGGTGACCCTGATAATAAAAGGGGCCGATTGCACGTGCTTGAGGCCAGTTATCTACCATCCATCTGGTGTCTGTGTACTTACTATTAAAGTATTTGGGCCTAGCACCCCCACCACTTTACAACGACCACTTTCCACATCTTAGTGTTCTCTATTTTAAACACTTCCGTTCTAAGTTTAAAACATATAATATTGAGTCTAAGCATTCATCACATATACTGGAGACCTGGACTAAATCCAATTTCTACATATTTCCCTTCTTGCCAATAGTACCAAGTAGAACCACAATTTGCCACGTTGTTTAAGTAGTGGGAAAGGTGCATCAGTTTCTTCAGATACACCATAAATAATTACTGAGACGCTTACCGGAACTTCCTGATGCAAAACCTGTGTTATTGCCTTACACACTTTTCTCCAAAAGAGTTGTAGACAGTTCTCATCATGTGTACATGGTCGTCTATTTTTATCATTCCACACTAGTCTCATTTCCGGGTTATTTGATTCCTGATTCTTGACATCTTCTGCAGTGGCCAATAGGGTCTGTTTTGATTAAACAGATGGTTCTTTCTAAGAGGAGAGGCTTTAACTAAAGAAAGTTAATTGATACTTCCATTTATTGTCTAACTCCAGAATTAGCAAGTCTGTTTCCCAAAGTTTTTAAGCCAAGTTTATATTGCCATCTACTGCATCCATTATCATACAATTCCATAATGTTATTTCTTTCTTTTCTTCTGAAGTTTTCCTTTAATTGCTTTCAATTTGTTCGGGCTCTTTGCTTTATTTTCCACTGTTGAATACCAGTTATTCAGCTGGCAATATTTATATTTTGATATCTCGCCTTCCATTCAAGTCATCACATCTTCCCACAGGAGTATTCTCCCATCTTGGAAATATTTTCCGCACATAACAGTCGCAGCTGTTCTTAATGGCTCTCAAATCACATCTATCATAAACTTTGGTGTTCTCAGTGGTTTTCAGATCGGGGCATACTCATTAAAGTAGCATATTCCCACTACCGTCCTCATATGGACCACAATCTTACTGTTGCCTGTAGAAGGTTTAGCTTTACTTCCTTAAATAATATTGTGACTCCAAATTAATATACAAAAAATTTAAGTTCCATTGCTTTATAACTTTTGTCATGATTTCCAACATATGACCTATCCCACACTGATCAATTCTCTTTAATAATATTCTACATTTTTTCAATTGGAAAGCCCAGCAGTAGTATTGGAAATCAGGGGAAGCTAGTCTTCCTTTTTAGTTCGAGCCTGGGCAGCGCATGCGCTGCTCTGCGGCATGCTGTACTGAAATATGATATAGAAGCCACGCCCATATTTGCCATTGGCTTGTGTCATTGTCCTTCGTAAATTCTGGCTTCTGATTCGTTAATAGGCTTGTTGGTCCCTCCTTAGTACCACCATGTTTTAGTTTGTAACCTCCCATGAGGACTGGCCCTTTTACTTCGGTTGTTACACGGTCGTCTTTTTTAGTCTGTGAGCACTATTTTCTTTAATGAGTTTTTCCTACTGCAGGCACGATATGCTTTCCTGCAACATTCAGTGGGCCATGCATGCTTTCACTTTCCGAGCAGCCGGGACAATGGAGTCCGCTTCTTTGAATAGGTCTCACATTTACAAGAGTTTGAGCTATTGGCATGGTAAATGACAATGCCTTTTATTTGCGTTAATTAGCAAAACAAATAAATAAAAGGCATTGTCATTTACAATGCCAATAGCTTAAACTCTAGCAAATGCGAGACCTATTGCATTGCAAAGGCTTGTTCTCTTTTCCTTCATAGCTTTTTCCACAACAATTTGGCCCCTTTGGAAGCTCATATAAACGTTGTTTTTGTAATAACTCCCTCTGAAAAGTCAGGGGTATGGTATTGAATAAAAAAGTGCATTTTGGCAGGATTGACATTTTAATCAGACTCGATCTGCCATAAAGCGTTAATGGAAAGCTTGCCCATTTTCTCCGTAGCTTCTCCATTTCGAAAAAATGCTTTAATAAAATCTCTCTCTGCTAACTTATCAAAATCATGTACTACTCTTATTCATAAGTACCTCATCTAATTTTTCACTTGACTGCTTTCTGTATTTATATTCCTTTTTTTTGTGGGGTTCACACAGTAGCCAGGAACTTCTACAAACTTGTGAATTGTTTTTTCTATATAATGGAGCGAGTATTGTATATTAGAAGTATGTATCATCAGGTCATTCGCATACAGCACAACCGTTTTCTTCCACCTATTACATGATTACAGGACGCTATCTGCTGCATTACTTACAAACTGCTCAGCGCAAGCGCCTCTTCCACTGCACCGTGACACCGGTACAGCTTTTGCACTTCCAGCCTTCCAATGTCCCGATGAGGCTCAAATGCGAAAGAGCTGAAATGCGTCAACATTTTTATTGGGGTAGCCTTCAAAACTGAAATTCTATACAATTTCTCTTGGATGCACAATAAAGGAACAGAGGACTAGTCGGACCTCATTGAGTGATCCCTCTGCAAAGATTACCTCTTAGGGGTCGATTCCGATCAGGGTCGGACAGCCCTCCGAGAGCTGTCCGTAGCCTTACCTTGCGCCCGACACGTCCCGGGAGCCGGTCCGTCCGGGCAATGAAGTACGATGCGCATAACTAACACAATTCCGTCCGACACGTAGGCTGCGATTCCAGTAGCATTTCTCGTACGAGCCGTACCTCCGAACGCCGATTCGAGTCGCCCGGAAGTAGTTCCCCGAGCAGTTTCCGGCCAGACAAGTACGATGCGCAAATCATACATGCCAGATGGGTCACCACTAGCAGCACGTCACAGCTTCCGGGAGAGCTGCATATCAGGTCTGAGCAACGAGCAGCAAGTACGAGATGAGCCAGCGATGAATCCCATCGCGCAGGTCATCCCAGTACTGTACATCTATGACCAGATTAGGAACAGACGCGCACAAATCAGACGGTCAGTCAGACACCCACGAATAAACGTCACAAACACGCCAAATGCTACACACACATAGGGGGGGGTTAAATCCCTTCCACCAGCAACAGCAAAACCACAGGGGTAGCATGGTACCCACTATCAGCAGTCACCACACCTAGGGGGGTGGTGCCCATCACCACTCCCCTCCCCACTCACAGGGGGCTATATGTCCTGCACCACTACCCTCCCCACTCATAGTGGGCTGTATGCCCTGCACCACTACCCTCCCCACTAAGAGGGGGCTGTATGCCCTGCACCACTACCCTCCCCACTCATAGGGGGATGTATGCCCTGCACCACTACCCTCCCCACTCATTGGGGGATGTATGCCCTGCCCCACTCCCCACAACTCATAGGGGGCTGTATGTCCTGCACCACTACCCTCCCCACTCATAGTGGGATGTATGCCCTGCACCACTACCCTCCCCACTCATAAGGGGATGTATGTCCTGCACCACTACCCTCTCCACTCATCGGGGGATGTATGCCCTGGACCACTCCCCACAACTCATACGGGGCTGTATGTCCTGCACCCCTCCCCACAACTCATAGGGGGCTGTATGTCCTGCACCACTACCCTCCCCACCCATAGGGGGATGTATGCCCTGCACCACTACCCTCCCCACTCATAGGGGGATGTATGCCCTGCACCACTACCCTCCCCACTCATAGGGGGTGTATGCCCTGCACCACTACCCTCCCAACTCATAGGGGGCTGTATGTCCTGCACGACTACCCTCCCCACTCAAAGGGGGCTATATGCCTTGCACCACTACCCTCCCCACTCATAGGGGGATGTGTGCCCTGCACCATTACCCTCCCCACTCGTAAGGGGATGTATGCCCTACACCACTCCCAACAACTCATAGGGGGTTGTATGTCCTGCACCACTACCCTCCCCACTCATAGGGGGATGTATGCCCTGCACCACTACCCTCCCCACTCATAGGGAGATGTATGCCCTGCACCACTACCCTCCCACCCATAGGGGGGTGTATGGCCTGCACCACTACCCACCCCACTCATAGGGGGATGTATGCCCTGCACCACTCCCTACAACTCATAGGGGGCTGTATGTCCTGCACCACTGCCCTCCCCACTCAAAAGGGGCTTTATGCCCTGCACCACTACCCTCCCCACTCATAGGGGGATGTATGCCCTGCACCACTACCCTCCCCACTCATAGGGGGCTGTATGTCCTACACCACTACCCTCCCCACTCATAGGGGGATGTATGCCATGCACCACTACCCTCCCCACTCATAGGGGGATGTATGCCCTGCACCACGCCCCACAACTCATAGGGGGATGTATGCCCTGCACCACTACCCTCCCCACTCATAGGGGGATGTATGCCCTGCCCCACCACCCTCCCCACTCATAGGGGGATGTATGCCCAGCACCACTACCCTCCCCACTCATAGGGGGACGTATGCCCTGCACCTCTCCCCACAACTCATAGGGGGCTGTATGCCCTGCACCACTTCCCACAACTCATAGGGGATGTATGCCCTGCAGCACTACCCTCCCCACTCATAGGGGGATGTATGTCCTGCACCACAACCATCCCCACTCATAGGGGGATGTATGCCCTGCACCACTCCCCACAACTCATAGGGGGCTGTATGTCCTGCACCACTACCCTCTCCACTCATAGGGGATGTATGCCCTGCACCACTACCCTCCCCACTGATAGGGGGATGTATGCCCTGCACCACTCCCCACAACTCATAGGAGGCTGTATGCCCTGCACCACTACCCTCTCCACTCATAGGGGGCTGTATGGCCTGCACCACTCCCCACAACTCTTAGGGGGCTGTATCACCAGACCAGTATTTGTGGCTACTGCACCCAACACCACAACCAATGTAGAGGCAGTGTGGTGGTTGTGTCACATACAAACATAGACATGAGAGGCAAAGAATGCTGTGTATCACAAGAACTCTCTCTGCCATGTGCAGACAAGCATTGGCCATGACCCCTGACAATGCCAACAGTGTACAATTAGACTGTGTGAAAAGTGAGCATCATCATGCATACACACATATCTCTACAAACGGACACACAAACTGTGGAATCCTATGGAGACTGTCGATGTTAGGTGACAAAGTCACATACCATGACGGCAATGGGACATACCAAACATGATCAATGTGCAGGATGATGACCTACAAGACGCTTGGGCAATAGGGACAATCACACAAACAACACCCCCCATGGAACGCTGAAGCCACACCAATGCAGAGGCACAGATGCACAAACACAGCCAGGCAGCCACACACTGCATATCATTCACAACATGTGTGTGTGTCACAGTGTTCCCGGGGTACTGCACGGCGAATGACGGTTGGCTGAACTACAATGACACACATGTGTTCACTGTGCCATACAAAAGTAATTCTTTGACTGGGCACACCTGGGGGGGCAAGCAGGCATTGTCAGGTAAGCGGGATCACAAAGGATTCATGTGACATAATGTGGGTGGAACAGCAACCAACACAGCAAGAGACAGACCCAACACAGCACTACCCTCTAGTCCCCTATATTTGTGGTGACATTAGCCTGTACGCCAATCCCACTGTGATGATAAAGCTAGGTTTTCCCCATACTGCGTAGCACAGTCAGATGTGCGTCTTGGGTCATGTGTCCGGGACCACAAACTCACATCACACCTCCATAAACACAAATCACTGGCCATGGCTTGCAAACAATGGGCAAAACGTATTTATGGGCCTAGAAATGAAACAACTCCCATTTTGCCAACATCAACACCACACACCTTGATCTGCAAGAATGTGCATCAGCTAGGCACACAGGGACCGGTGATAATTTCTCATGCACACATGACAATACCAGGGGTGGTGGGAGGATCAAAGGTAGCCACAAATCCTCACACATGGGCTGACAACAACACCTATGAAGGTCTGCCACACTGCACAGCATGCGGCACATCGACATTATGTGAAAACTACACAATTCATTCGGAACCCTGCCAGACACCTACACCGATGTTGAACCACAGGAGAGCCACAACGCACAAATGTCGACACCTTCCAACATAGCAGCAATGGCGCTTTGTTTTTTGGGGCAATAGACACAGAAACTTTACCTGACCTGCCCAGAGTGCTGTCGCCGTTGCTGTCTCCCCTCCCGCTGCCGCAACTGGACTCACAGCGGCCGCCGAGTGGAGGGTGGGAGACTACATCCCCCAGCCTGCCCTGCTCCTCGTGACGCCAATCCCGCGCCCGGAGCGCACATAAAACACCGCAGAGCCCCGCGTCGCGGAATCGCGCGTGGGTGGCGCCGGGCAAAGCCCGGGCAAAGGGCGGGCCATCTGTGGCTATCAGGGGCAGTCAGAGGCTGGGCTGGGCCACCCCCCTTATTGCCCGAGGTTTGACATTCTGATTGGTGCCATTGACTTTTTGCTGACCAGTGAGGACTGTGCTGCCCAGGACTTTTTGAGTTAGGATTTTGTTGGTGTAGCACGTTAGGCGCCTGGGAGGTGCTTATTGCCACGCCCGTATCTGCACGTGGCTGAAGAGGTTGGCCTTGTCCCGGTATTTCAACGTTAAGCTTATTTAGGCTGTGTGCGATTTGGGGGTGTTTTGTACTTGAGAGTTCCCATCTTCTTGCCAGTTGTTAAAACTGTAAGTTTTGAGAATTGTTTTTGTTTATTTCTTTCCATGGCTAAAAGTAACAGTAAGTGTTCTGCAATGGGGGGTACGGGGACATTAGACGCTTTTTTGAAAAAAGCTGAAACTGTTGTTTCTAGGGAAATTGAAATGGTGGAAAGGAGGCTATATTTGGAGCCATTATCCCAGCCTAATTTTGTGAAACGATCTGGTGATCCTATTTTAGGTTCAGGTGTCATACAGGCTGGATGTCATTTTTCCATTGAGTCTGTGTCAGAGTCCAGCTCTGTCATTCCTCCAGTCTCTGTGAAAACCTCTAGTCCTCTTTTCTCACCGCCAGCCACACGTACTAGGCAGTCACATGCCCTTCCTGTTGTTGCTACTAAAACAGTTAAGGGCAAAAGAAAAGCGAATAAAGGCCCTAAAGGAAGTCGTCAACAAGCTAAACAACCCAGGAACATAGATTCCGCTTATGGGTTGGTTTCTCAGGAAAGTACTGTGGCCATCCAGGCCACGGTCGACAAGAGTCATGGGCGTAACGAGAATACCGATCAGGGGGAAATAATTACTACGGGAGTTAAGACGGCTGATTTATTACAGCTTATGGATGAGCGATTGAGAGCGATTATACTGCCAGTTATGGACAGACTTAATAAAATTGATAACAGACTCGCTCTCATCGAACGTCACATAGCGGGCCAGGAAGTATCAATGCCAAGGCCAAATCCACCCGAGATGCACCCTTTAAGTGGAGTAGCAACCAGAGTTTCTGATCTAGTTGAGTCTATGACGACCACTGCTGTAGGTCCCATTAATCCTCTTCCAGCTGCCTTAGGAACCAATGGTGGTGTTAGCTCGAGGCTTAGGGACACGATAGGGAGATTAAGCCCTCTTCCTGCGCATCCATCAAGGGAACGTCCTTTGCATTTGCCGCCGGAGGCCTGCCCGTATACTGTAATTTTGGCAAATGTTCCGAAACCTAGCGATGGGAGGGAAGAGCATTGGTCTTCCTTAAAAATTAAAGCTCTCCACTTTTTGGCAGGTAAGACAGTTCTTGGGAGCCACCTTTTCGAAAGTTTTAAGATGGTTAGAAGGGTTCCATGGGTGGGGAAGACCAATAAGACGTTGAAGGGTGACTGTGTTGTAGTGAGCTTCAGCTCTCCCGATTTAGTAGTCAACATCATAAGACAGGCAGAAACGATCAGATTACACCAGGACTATGTTAATGTTCTCCCGTTGTTTTTTTTTTATCCACCTCATATTTTGGGGTCCACTGGAAACCTCCCTCATTTCGTCCCTGCGAGTAGGACATTGGCTCTTAGTAACAGATATGAGGTCCTTAGCACTTTAGATGTCAATGATTGACTCAGTGTGGTTAATACTCAGGCCCACCACAATGATCCTAGATTGTTTTTTTCTGAAGAATCTGGGTCGGTGCTGACCGCGGAAGACAATATCGACCTTAATGGCTCTGGTGATAGAATTTTACCCCTAAATGCAGTTTATGGTGAAGGAACTAGTCAGATAACCTCCGAGGTGGTCCAAGTAGACGAGAGTGAAATAGTTCCTCCTGGTATAACTGGTAACGTGACTGTCACGGTTCCTGTAAATAGTGAGGTTGGTGATTTTCAACTCCGTTCATTGAATCCGGTGAATTTTGTGCCACAAGAGAGGGGGCGGGGGGGGTAACCTCATCAACAAATAAAATTATGACTTTGTCATGGAATATTGCCGGCCTGCGAACTAAAAGAGGCGATACAAACTAGAAGGCTTTCCTTTCTACCCACCATATAATTGCCCTTCAAGAGACGTGGGAGGCTAAAGATCCCTATTATTTGGATGGGTATCAGTCCTTTAATAAAAACGCTGTGCCCTCCTCTATGGGGAGATCTCGGGGGGGTCTCTTGTTATTATTTAGCCTCAAGTTACTGTATAGCATAGAACTATTAGCGACTAGTTCTCCAAATATACTGGCACTTAAACTTGAAGGTGCCAATCTCCCGTCATTATTAGTGGTGAATTTTTATAACTCATTTACTAGGTCTGATGAACTGGAGCACCTAAAAGCACTGTTTACATTCTTGGACGAGTTTGATGCAAGTAATGTTACACCTTATTTTTTTTAACTTTTTGGCGACTTTAATATTCATGTATGTCATCTCAATTGTTTTGAAAATATTAATTATGATCATTGCCCTCAAGAGGTAACTCACTTTGAACACTCTAAGGGTGGGATGTACCTAGAGTGTATTGTATCTGCCCTTCATTTATTTGCTCCTGTACAAGATTCCTTATCTCCTGTCCCTACATTCACTGGACAGGGCCATTATAGTACTATTGATTATATTTTTGTTTCTTGTCTTTTGAAGGACCTTATAGGTCTTTTTGTGTCACTCAAAATGCCTTAAGTGATCACAATCCTCTCACTATGGAAATTAATATTAAGGCTTTGACTAGGATAAACCCTCTGCCTACGATTGCTAACTTAAACTTAGTCTCTATAAATCAGGGAAGACGTCTGAGATGGGACGTCATCACCCCGGCCGATATCCTCGAGAATTTGTACAATAGTAATATCGTGGATTTAAGTATATGTTTGTCAACAGAGTCACAACCAGTGGAAATCCTTGGTGCTTTTGAGAGAATAACAAAACAGGTAGTGGGCAACTTAACCCACCATGGGAGACCAAGGCCTAAGAAAATTAAAAACTGGTTTGATCATGCATGCTCTAGTGCGCATTCTCCACTCTTGTCGGCATTAAAAGAAAGTGGGAAAGATGCAAGTAAGATTGTGGAGGCAAGAAGGTCTTACAAAAAAGTAATAAAGGCAAGGAAAATTCAGTTAAAGAATATGGCATGGGAGGAATTGTCAGAAGCAAGTGCTTTAAAAAATAGCACCCAATTTTGGAAAGTGATTAATAGCCCACTTTTTAACGAGCTGGAGAACACAAATAAAGACTGTCTTATTCCACCAGATAAATGGGTGGCTCACTTTAGTGGTCCCTATTCTGAAATTCTTCAACTTAACCCAGTAAACTATGGGGATATTAACCAGGCTTCGAAAATTCATTTTAAGGAAGACGAAGTCCAGGAGGCCATTGAGTCAATGGCAAAAGGCCCGGATGGTGTTCCTGTGGACCTTTATAGGGCAGATTCAAGGTATTGGGCGAAGCTTTTAACTTCTGTTTTTAATGCAGTATCTAAGGCGGGTGCTCCTAGTTCATGGGGCAAAGCAGTCATAGTACCATTATTCAAAAAAGGCTCAAGAGAGGATCCAGCAGGTTATCGGCCTATCTCTCCCTTGGATTCTGCCATGAAGATAATGGGTAAAGTAGTTCTCGCTAGATTAACAAATTGGTTGGAGGATAAATCTATAATTTCTGATCTACAATATGGGTTTAGACAAGGAAAGGGCACTGTGGGTCAATGCCTCAATTTACATCTTATCATTGGGAAGTACACGGTCGCTAAGCAGGGGGACTTACATCTAGCTTTTATGGATCTGTCCACTGCTTTGACCTTGTAAATCGCCAAAAACTATGGGCCTCCCTAGTGGTATTGGGGCTTGACCCGGTGTTGATATCCTTCCTGGCGCTTATTCACGAGGACACCACCGCAGTCGTCCGCTACCGTGATGACGGGAGTCTGTCAGAAGCTTGGCAGGTGAAGCGAGGGGTAAGACAGGGGTGCATTCTTGCTCCCCTGCTTTTCTCGCTTTACATTAATACATTAATAATCTGGGTGATGCTTTAATTTCGACCAGCAAGGATATCCCCAGAGCCGGCATAAAATTGATCCCCGCATTATTGTATGCGGACGACACGGTTCTGCTGGCAAGAACCGCGAGATGCCTACAAGCCCTTTTAAACGGATTTAATGATTTTATGGTCTCTTGAGATTTACTAATACATTTTTAAAAATCACATTCCATGTCAATTGGTTGTGGGGGGGTGAAAAAGGCTAAATTCTACTGCAATGGGCAGGAGCTCACAAAAGTGCAGACCTTCCCATATTTGGGGATTGTCTTTAATGACAGGAGTACTTGGGTCATGCAATGCGCCCAGAAAAAGAATATTCTTGCTAGGGCAACAGGAGCCCTGTTGGGCTTTGCAAAACGTTTGAGCTGTAAACCCCTGCCCGCTCTTATGAAGATATATAGCGCCAAGTGTGTTCCTATGGCCCAAATGGTAGCGAGGTATGGGGTTATAAGGCTTCGACAGAGATCCAATCAGTAGAAAATGCCTTTTTCCGGAAATTGCTGTCACTCCCCACATCTGCTCCTATTTTTAATATTCATGAAGATTTGTGGGTAGGTTACCTTACTGATCAAATTTCTGTGGCTCCATTATTAGGTTGGTAGAGAGTTTGGGCACAGCATCCTCCGAACCTAAATCAACTTTTTATTCAAGACTGTTTGTCTCTTGATAAAGCCATGTGTATTCCTTAGTTGCGATATATCAAAACTAATTTGGAGTCACTCGGCTACCTCGAACTATTTGATAAACCAAGCGCGCTGAGTAAAACAGAAATAAAAGCCTTCAAGACTCAGTTCTTGAGTAGAGTAATGTTGCTGAGGGAAGGAGGGGAACTGGGTAAGCCGACAGTCAGGAGATTTGTCACGCTAAGTATAGGCAGAGAGATTCAGCCATACCTGACCTATATAAGCAAACCATTCCATCTGTTTTTGTTAATAAGGTTCAAGCATGGCATGCTTCCCTGGCTTTTAGCTTACCCTAAGGGTTTTTTCAAAGAGGGAACCCTGGGGCCGTGTCCTTGTGATAACACCTCAGAACAAAACACGCTGCATATGGTTTTCTTTTGCAAATTTTACACTTTGCAGCGCAAGAAATTTATCTTTCCTATTTTTAAGAACCGTAATTTTGAGCAAGTGAGGCCCGCATTGGTTTATCTGCAAATGCTAGGGTCACCACTGGTATGTTTCGGGGTAGCCAGCTACATCACAGGGGCCATCAGGTGTAGAAACAGGGTGCGGTCCTCTGGTAACCTCCCTCATTTTTAGTTTCGTTTGATAGTTGGAGAACGTGGATTAATGAATTAGTTTTGGTTTTATGGGATATGTAAAAATTGTAGAATCATTTGGATGACATACTTTTTATTGTGATAATGTGCCAATTATATTGTATTATTTACTATTTATGAAATATTGTTAATTGTGTTTATTTGGTATTGTATTAATGGACTTTTCAGATTACTGTAATTGTAACTATTTGCAACATGAAATATCGTCGTATGCTTTGATGGTTTTAAAATTTTTAACCGAATAAAGCTATTCTTGACTTGACTTGACCCTGATGATAGGGAGTCGTAACACACACACACACAAGTGAGCTTGTCAATGACAGATACCACATAGGGAAAACAACATGATGTTGGTAACACATAAATGCCAATGGTAATCCAGAATGTGTCCCACGTGCGTTCGAGAACAACCCTGGAATTTACTAATGAAACAGCCAGGGATGACAACCTAATTACCAGTAGTGTGTCATGCACATACATCCCAGAAAAGGCAGGGCAAAGAAGTTACATGAACACAGGCCAAGTCAGCAAGTCCACAAAACCGGTACATCTGTCTGGAACACAGGCTGCGTCCAGAAAAGGGAAGTGAACACACACAGACATGCTCACACAACACACACCATGTGCCCAGGCAATGTCATGGAATGACACAATGCCATGATGGGACTGCACTCCTGGGGATTGTCAGCGGTGCCACATTTTGTCTGTGCAGACTCCTGTCATGCCAGCACAAGACTTGCCCAGTGATCCAACTATTACAACTCAAGAAAAGCAATGGTCACAGAAGCTTGTGTACGGGAGTCCTCCCTCAGTCATCTGCACATATGCAATACACATGTAGACCAAGTTGGACTGATGACACAGATAACTTGTGTAACATGGATGCACAAACATGCCTGTCCAGTGGAGATTGTCCAAGTCAGGGAATCTTTCCATGTGCCCAAATTTAAGCACAACCTATGTGCAACAGTGTATGCCAAAGATGTCAAGTAGCAAAAATCCTGGTCACAACATTTTGCCATCATTACACCCTGAAATTGCAGCTAAGGATGTCATGGATACATAGCAGAAAAGTACACATATCCCATAGACCACATGGAGTACATCACATCAACAACTCATTCTGTTATACCTTTAAAACACCTGTAGAACAGCAAGTGCATGACACTCATCATCAACATCATGTACATTTGAAGCAACACTACTGGATAACAACAATTGGCTTTATTAAGCACATAACCTATTGAAAAGTCCACAATGTCAAAAGGCCAATGGCCAGTCCTTGTCAGGAGTCCTCCCAGGGTGAAATGTGACAAGTTGTCAGCCATTGCTTGCTTGCACTGCTACGGGCAGGGGACATCTCCCCTTGGAGGGGCAAACACAGGGGCAGGCCAGGCACTGCAGGGACAGGATCAGGGGACAGCAGAATGGTGCAGGGGCGGGCTGGTGGGTGCAGGAGTGTCACTGGCAACTGCAGCAGAGGTGTCTGACACTGTGGGAGCCGTCACCACGGCAGGGCCCAATTCCAATGGGGTGTGTGCTGACATCAATGCAGGGCCCAAGTCAGACGGGGTTGTTACCGGCACCACTGCAGTGGGCAGGTCAGATGGTTGGGACGGAGCTTCCACTGCAGTGCAAAACTCCATGGGGCTCAGGTGAGGTTGGCAGGACAGAGGGAGGGACATGGTCCCCACATCAGTGTCAGGAACAGGCTGAGCATGTGAGGTGGGGGTGGAAGTGCATGTGGTAGGAGGGGATGGCCTAATCATTTTGGGGATGTGGTATTGGTGTGTGGGGTAACCAGGGGCAGGGTGTGGCGGGGGACCTGTGGAGTGGTGGCCTGGGGGCTGCAGGGAGGAGAATGTGACTTTGACCTGGCAGGTGAGGTAGTGGAAGTGCTTTTGGAGGGAGAGGCATCTGAGGTCTGCGGAGTGCTCGTGGATGCCTGTTTGTGCATCTGTGACCATCCCCTGTGTATGTGCCATCAGTCCCTGGAGTGTGCATGCCTGTGGATTTTGTTTTGGACTTGCGTGATTGTGCACTGCCTGGGTCTGTTGTGGTGCGTGCTGGTGCCGGTGTGTGTGTGCGTTGGTCAGGTAGAGTAGTGGGGACTGTGGGTGGTGCAGAGGTAGGAGGGGTGAGAGACTGTTGGAGGAGGGACACTGCTGCCGTCTGTGTGGAGGCCATGGGCTGAATGGTCCGATGCAGGGCAGACAGGTTGGATGAGATGCCCTCCATGATGGACACCAGTTGAGTCAACAGAGAGGTGTGGGAATGGAGGACACTCAGCATCGCTGTCTGCCCTACATGGAGCTGCTTCAGTAAGGTCACAGACTCCACACTGAGGTCAGCAGGGGAGACAGGGGCAGGGGGTGCGGTGCCTGGACCAAAGGAGACATGTTACCTCATACAGGGGCCTCCACGGACATCTGGGATGGCGGCAGATGGGAGGGTGGAGATGGTGGTGGTGGCGGGGACAGACTCGCTAGGTGTTGTCTGGGGTCTGCTGACACCTGCCTCCACTAAGGAGTCCTCACTGGAGATGCTGTGTTCCTCAGCAGAGGTGTTTATAGCTGAGGTCTCCTCTGTGTGGCTCCCCTCGACCTCTGTGCCACTGGGTCCCTCCAACTCCTCTGAAGCTGACCCAGTCTGGCTCTGCAGCTCCTCTTGGTCCATAGAGCTGTCTCCTCCAGTAGTCGTCGATGTATCTGCAATCAATCGGGATAAACAGATCCACATCAGTCACCTGTTTCACCTGACACATCACAGTCAGTACAGCACATCACAGAGTACGGCTTTGCATCAAGTGCCAGATATTGCGAAGAGTGGAGACATCATTTGGAAATGACACCCGTCAGTCTGCCAGTCAACCATGCCCCTCATATCCTGCCCCTCCATGAACCCATCTGCCTGGGACATGTTGTGTGCCACTTCTCATATGTGTGCACAAGCACCACATAGACATATCTCAGAACTGCAGGACTTGTGATTTAAATCTGCCTGGACTAACACATGCTATCTCCTGCCACTGACTCAGTACATGTGTCATGAGAAGGGATGGCAAAAATCATTGTCAGTAAAATGGATATGCTTCACTCACAAGACACCATGATATGCACAATAGAGTGCATGCTGTACAACTGACATCACTGAGGGATACACATCAGCAAGTGGGATACCATGCTACGGCCCAGTATGGCTAAGCAGCCAGCACTGGCTTTAGTCTCAGGGGTAGTGCATCCAAAATTAAACACTCTGCACTGTGTCACAACCATTAACATGTATGAGAATTGAAGCCCTGCAGATGTCAAGTGCACAGGTACACCCAATGCTAACCGCATCTTCAGGCATCTGATTATCACACGTAATAAAAATGCAACAGATGACTGACTGCAAGCACCAATCTGTAAGCATGATGACATCACAGCATGATGGGAATGAATTGAGACTGCCTGCACTGTGATGTACTATACAACATAATGCACCGTCAAGTGATTCGACACCTATGCATGAACCCATTGTGATGATCCATTTACCACACCCCAGCTAGCTGCACAAACCAAAATGACCAACACCAAAGGAGTCTAAGAGGCTAGACCACCTCACAATGACACCGATGCAGACACCATATAGCACACTTCACAATGCACTAATGTTAGGCTGACACACAGGAGTAGAAAAACAGAGTGTACTTCATGTCCGGAGTAGGGATACCTGTCCAGGAACATGTGCAACATTGGATTACCCTGGACACCAGGCATGTGTCCATGCATGTGTGAAACACATGATGTACATTTTCCAGAGGCCCATAAATTCTCGTGCTGCTACATGGCTGTGTGTCAAATACCCCTGGCACATATGGTGTGCCAAAACATCAATTGGAACACATTTCAATTGCCCACACAGAGTACATGTCTTTTTTTCAAGCAATGTGCAGACACATGGAAATCATGTGCCTCACTCATGAAGACAAAACAATGCACCGGTCGCAGCTGCTGTTCACAGCGTTAAGTTTGTACAACAGCAGGGACACACAACCCAAGTTACACAAGTCACAGCCTGAAAGGGGCACACCTGTGTATCAGATGAAGATGGGACATGACACAGTTTTGCCACATGACTCCTGTACAAGCAGACAGGAGATCTGGGGAAGTGTAACCAGAATGTGGGCGTGCAAAGAGCATGTGATACATTGGACACAGAGAATGCATGCATTTACCCCCTCCTTGCTGCTGTCTGGCCTTTAACTGCCCATCCAGGTCCGGGAAGACCACTGCCAGAATCCTGAGCATGTGGGGGGGTCAGTGTCCATTGTCCGCCCCTTCTGCAAGGAGGCGACAGCTTCAGCTGGACTCTGGCAATCCTCCGGGTCCAACCACAAAGGTCCTGCCACCTCTTCTGGCAGTTGTGGATGCAGCGTCTGTGGCCCCCCACAGCACGAACAGCCCGGGCAATGGTCAGCCAGATCTCCTGCTTCTAGTGGGCATCAACCTGTGAGGATGACAAGGGTAGAAAAAGTCCTTAACCACACAAGCCACATGTTTGTGCATCACACATTTGGATATACATGTCTTTCTCGCAAGGGAATATGATGGACACAGGTAGTGCAGATATGGCGATTGACAGTTGTCCTGATTTTTCAACAGGGAAACATTGCCTGAGTATTACAACTGTGTGAAAATGCACTTTTCATGCACAGTACCTGTCCACTAAAGGGACCTACACACCATGGGGGTATGAACTACTCAGTGAGCATGCTAGACACTGTTGAACACAATTACATTGGTGCCAGTCAGACAACATACACAATGAATAAGGGATGTGGAGTGCACACTCACCTGCTCCCCTGGTGTCCCATACAGCTTGCTGTACTGTGGAAGGAGGCTGTCCATCAGGGCCTTGTTCTCCTCCTCTGTGAAGGCTGGAGCCCTCTCCACAGTATGTGGCATTCTTGGAGCCAGAGGATGCAGAGACAGCAGCAGTGGTAGCAGAGATGTCATGTGCTCAATGTCAAATGTTCACAACATCCCAGTCTATTGTCAATGTGAGTTGATGTTGCGCCTGTGTGTCGCAAACATCCATGTGTGAGCTGGCATGAAATCAGGGGGCACTTAATGTGTGTGTTATGTGTGCGTTGTGTTGTGCACATGGTACGCCACATCATGATGGTGTCCATGTTGCGACACAAGGTCCCTGTGTGTGTCTGTCAGGAACCTGGGATGTGGGGTAGACATCTGTCCTCACTAGTCACTGTGGTGTGTGTCTGGTATGCGACACTCGTACTGATGTACTGTGACAGAGCCCATTGATTGCTCACAGCACAACAGGGACCTTGTTGTGTGGCCCTGTAGAGCTGAGATGTCAGATAATTGGCATGTATCTGATATGTGTGTCCATACCCAACAGCACACACATCATGTTCTTGTGTCTTGTAATGTGGTATCATGTGCTATTTGTCATGTACACTGGCACATAGATAGGGTGAATGACTAACTGTCTTTGCTCTCCTATGTACTGCAGGAGACCAAATGTCCACAGACCGTTCCCAGACCTGGAGACCATGGTTGAACGTGACTGCATGCGATGGTACCGTTTCACCAGGCCACTGATCGAAGAATTGGCGGAGCAGTTGGCTCCACATCTGCAACCTGGCCGGACATACACTACAGCGCTGACCCCCAAGGTGAAGGTGATGGCAGCCCTACACTTTTTTGCCTTAGGTACTTTCCAGCACACTGTTGCTACTGCTGGTGGGATGTCACAGACTATGTCCAGCCGTGTACTTCGGGATGTGTTGGAGGCAATGTTGCATTTCCTCAACCAGTACATCCATTTTCCCAAAGCACAACAACTAGCTGACATCAAGAGGGACTTCTATGCCCTGGGCAGGATGCCACGTGTCATTGGCTCCATCGATGGGACACATGTGGCTTTGGTTCACCGCAGGCACATGAGCAGACGTACCAGAACAGGAAGCATTTCCACTCTATAAATGCTCTTGTGGTTTGTTTGGTGGACATGACCATTTCCCATGTGTGTGCAAGGTTCCTGGGCTCAGCGCACGACACCTACATAATGAGAAATAGTCGCATCCCAACGATGATGGCACAGATGCAGTACCTGTGTGTACTGACTGCTTAGCATTGTGTGTGTTTGCTAAAGTTGATTCGCACCCTATTTTCATGCTCAACGAATGTGCAATTGTCTCCCTGTAGGTGACTCCGGATACCCCAACATGCTGTGGTTGCTGACACCCCTCAAGAACCCTGTGACACCAGCAGAGATGCGCTACAATGAGGCACATGGTCGTACCAGGAGAGTGATTGAGCCTCCTTAAAAGCAGATTCCACTGCCTGGACAAGACAGGAGTGCTCCTCCCATATGCACCTGCGAAGTTGTGCAGGATCATCATTGTGTGCTGCATGCTACACAACCTGGCAGTGCGGAAGCGGTTGCCTCTCATACTAGATGATGATGACCAACCTCTGCCAGCCATGGAGGATCCTGGTCTGGGACATGATGCCAGTGATGATGAGGGTGATGGTAATGTTCGGAGCCAGCTGATCCAGAACTTCTTCTCATGAATGTCAGTATACAGGTATGTGTTGTCAAAGTATCGTGTCGGCATGACCTATTTTGGTGGTGCACTGGTGCTGATTGAGTGTGACTGTATGCTACTTGTCAGTATGCTTGCTGTGATGTGTCCTTTCTGGTAGTCTGTACTCCCAGTGTTTACCTGATTGTTAGGTTGTGTCTGGGTAGTTAGTGTTTTGTTTTGGGCATGTATATTGTTGTTGTTTGCTGTAAATCTGTGGTTTTGATTTTGTTTTCTGTCTGTCCTTCACAGAGTACTTTGGATGCTGTGTGGTGCGGTCTGAACCCCAAGACACAGATCCTTGTTCCAGAGTGCAAGTAATCGTTGTCCCAACCAACGATGTGCCACACACCCCTGGTTCACCACATGTTTAATTTTCTTATCACTGTCACGAGGTTAACGTGCATCAGTTGTAGAATTCTCACAATATGAATATTTAATAAAACAGCCCTTCACTTTGGGATGTGCTCCGTGTGTCCACACATCCAACAGTAATTTGCATCCTGTACCTGTGGGCTGCTTGCCAATAGGCCAGGATGGGTGTTGTGTGTGCATTCCACTGTATTTCCTGTTGACATCAGTGTTGACAATGAGTTAGGGGCCGTGGTGAGTATGTGTTGTGTTGTCCTAGTGGTGTGTCTCCCTCATATGTGTCACATTCACATGACTCACATTACGGTGTTTGCATTGCTGTAATAGTTTGCATGCACAGTGTTCCTTAGCAGCTCATCATCGCCATGGCGCAAAGCAAGTGGGAATGACCACAGAGGCAAGTATTGTGTCATTGTGAATTTATTTACAAACATGTGTGAGGATGGTGAACGGATTTTGCAGTGCTGTACAATGTGATGGTAATCCAAAGTTCACAGGTGAGTTGGTAGTCTTGGTAATTGAAATGTCCAGAGTAGAATCCACAGTCATTTGGTGCATTGTCACAACTTTGACCCTACATGTCAAGTGGGTGATTTTGATGTAGGTCAACTGGTTTGCACACAAAGGACGTTAACAGGAGCAGGTGTTGGGTGCCTGGGGGATATGCATGGCCATCAGCGTCTCAATTGCTCTTTTCCGGACGACCCCTCTTCTTTCTCAGGGGACCCTCATGTGCAGGCTACTGCGGTGCCGAGGACTCTCCGCCAGAGTCCTCCTTCCTCCCTGTGGCTGTTGCGGATGTTGTGGCAACAGATGTTGTGGGCGCATAGGGAGGTGTGGTCAGGTTGGTGCTGATCTGGCGGAGGCATGTCAGTATGTCCCTATGCACCGCTGTTAGTTCATCCAATTTGTCCCACTTGGACTCCACCTGGGCCATATGGAAGTCCAAGCGGGCATGATGGGCAGCCTGCTGTTCTTTGAGTTCCTTGAGGATCCCCACGACCTGTCCAAACCCTCTGGTGCTTTCCTGGTACGCATCTATGATGCGTTCCAGGTGTGGCTCATCGTGCAGTCCAGCCCCCTCTGCTGGCCGCGTCCTCCGCCTACCCACCCTCCCACTGGCGCAACCCACACGGGCAGGCCGTGCCGTGGCCGGCCCAGCCGACACTGGGCCCCCTTCAGTGTTAGCGCCGGTGGTGTTGTCCCTTGCTTCCGGGGGGCCCTGTGTACCTGTTCCGTTGTTGTTCTGGGGCCTGGGCCTGGGCCTGTCTGTGTCAGCATGGGGACTCTGTCTGGTGTCCGATGTGGCAGGAGTGGTTGACGGGGGTGCTGATGTTACTGCTGCTGGGGCTGCACGATGGCTCACGCCGGAGGGGCCAGGTCGGTCAAGGTCGTCGTCCGAAGATGACGTAGAGTGATCCACACCGGGGAGCTCAGGGTCCGCCAGAGTCTGGGACTGGGACTGTTCCTCAGGATCTGCTGTGTCCCCAGCATCACTTGTGTTTGGAGGAAACACACAATGTATGTTATTTTTCTACAGACCTCAATGTTTCACACACATGACATTTGACATTGAACATCATTATGAGGGTCTGTACATTGCATTGTCCTAAGTTGTGACAGACAGAGGTTGATATTGTTGGAGCACTTTGTAATGGCAACCTGGAGCATTTCGACGTGCACGTCAAGCTGTGTGCATGACCAGCTCATGTATTGATCAATTGTCTGTAGATGCCCATTGCCACTCAGGTTCCATCACATGCCTGACACTGCTGTATTATCCCTGTCCACATTTGTGCTTTAACAATGACATACGTTCTATTACACTTGGGGTATGTTGCGAGGTTGGGGAATGTGTTGTGTGATTCTTTTATTTCCTCTGTGCATCACATGTGTCTGTGCAACATGGTTGCAGTACGGTATGCCTGAGATCCATTGTGAGATACTAATTAGTTGTCTGTGTTCCTAGTTCACATCTCTTTTCATACAAGTCATGGGGATAGCATAGCTAATGAAGTTGGTGCTGAGTTTTGTATGTGCTAACACCATCTATCTTGTCAAATTCATCAACAGTGAGAGGGCTTGGGCATAGGTGCTCTCTTGCTTTTCAATGCTCATTACAGTGATGGGCAGTGAGTGTGTGTGTTACAGTTCAGCTGCTGTGAGTTGCATGCTTCCTCAGATGCAGTCCAGGTTAGTCATTGTGTTTGGGGACTCCATGACAGTGAATGATGTGTTGTGTGAATGATGCGTACAACGCAGACCGATGTGGGATTGAACTGCAGCTCACAACTGCACATTTTTTGGATGACACCATGCTACAGTGTCAGCTATGTGTGTGTCCATTCTAGTCACTGTCAGGTGTCCACTGTCAATGATGTATAGGTGACATTGTGTGTGCTTGTTGCTTTGTACTTTGTCTACATCTTCCCAATTGTCATCTACAAGACACACCTTCACAGCCAGGTCAGGGGACACCACAGGGACACTGCATCTCCAGAAAGTGGGAGGATACCTACAGTTCCAATGGGTATGAGTGTAGATGTGTTTGAGTTGGCCAGTGCTTAGGTGTGACTTTCAGACAATTCATACATCATGACCATGTGTAATCCATCATGCCAAGGCATTTACTTTTGGAGTGACTGGTCCCAAGGGTGCACTTTGTTCTGGCTGAGAAGGTGTGCTTTGAGGCGGCATTGATGGCATTCGGAGTCATTGCAGGACCTCCTTCAACCACAGAGGCCAGCGAATCCCCCATGTGTCATGCTTCCATTGCAGGAAGTCACAATTTACGTTCAGGCTGTCTGGCATTGGTGTCCTGTTGTCAGGTGGAGGCCAGGGCCCAGCAGGGCCTTGTGCTCCTCACAGCAGGGCCTAGTGTCAGCCATCTTGACAGTACTTTTGCACTCCCTGCGAGGTGAGCATGGTTCAGTGTGAGCTTGCTGAGACATGTGGGTGGGGGACTGGTGGCTGTGACTGCAGGTCCCATCATGCTTTTGGCTCCACCCACCTTCCCACAATACCTGAACTTCCTTCCTGTGACTCTGCTACCATGTGAGTGATTGAGACAGCAATGGCAAGATGACTGACAGTGGTATCCAGTTGTTTGTTTGTGCACAATTTCAAGGCAGGGCCTTGTGCTCCCCACAGTGGAGCACATTGTCAGGGTTCTTGGTAGAGACTTTTCACTGTCTCTCTTGTGAAGCATGATCCCAGGTGTCCTTTGGTGTAGGTGGGAGGGGTGTGTGTGACAGGGGCTGATGGTAGATTTAGTCAGAGCTGGCAGTCCTCCTCCTCCAGTCCAGACATTCCACCATGCTGCATGTTTCCATTGCAGGGAGTAGTAGTCACCCTTCAGGCTGTCTGGCATTGGTGTCCTGTTGTCAGTTGAAACCCAAGGCCCAGCAGGGCCTTTTGCTCTCCACAGCAGGGCCTAGTGTCAGCCATCTTGGCAGTACTTTTGCACTCCCTGTGAGGTGAGCATGGTTCAGTGTGAGCTTGCAGGGACATGTGGGTGGGGGACTGGTGGCTGTGACTGCAACTCCCATCATGCTTTCTGCTACATGCACATTCCCAACAGGCCAGCCTTCCTTCCTTTTGACTCAGCTTTCCTGTGAGGTGGTGTGACAGTGTTGGCAAAATGGGTGACAGTGTTTGTTGGTTATTTCCGGTCATGTCTTGCAGTATTGGTCTTTAGGTTTGTACATGTTAGGACGTAGTTCCCTATTACTGTGGGATGGCAGGTGTTTGTGTAACTGATATACACATCACAGGATACTTGCCTTTCCATTGCTATGCCTTTGCTGGCGGTAATTTGTTTCACAGTTCCCTTGACAGTGCTATATGTGTGTTGCCACACAATGTTGAGTGAATTGGTTGTGTACTCACCAGGCTCTGGTATTCCTGTTAATCCATGTATGCTCTCCGGTGGTAGGATGGCCCGCACCTTCTCCTCTCAGGTCCTGAAGTGCGTTGGTTTGGCAGGAGGGCCACCGCCAGTCAGCCTGCTCAGGGTGTGTTCCCTGTCGATGAGCTTCTTGACCCTCCTGCGCACATCATAATACCTGCTCTGTATGTCGTCCTTTGTGCGCACACAAGGTGCTTGAGAATTGACCATGTCTACAATCCTCTCCCACATCTTGGTTTTCTGTGACATGGGGGTCTGTTGGACCAATGTGCCAAACAACTGTGGCTCTGCCCTGAGTATTTCGTCGATCACGACCTCCAACTCACTATCTGTGAACTTTGGATTCTTCTTCGGGGCATGGTGCTGGGTGGTTGTGGGGATTGATGGGAGGGGTGTATGTGAGTGTGGTGGGTGTGAGTTTGTCAGTGAATATGTGATTTCGATTTTAAGTGGTGCAAATGGTGTAGTTGTTGTGTGTTGTGTGAGTTGTGGTCTGTCTCCTCAATTTGGTGGTGGTGTCTGCTGTCCTATGCCTGTAGTTTGCAAAGGACCATGGTAGGGCTTTCTTGCCATTATATAGGTGGAGTTTTGGGTGTGTCTTTGTTCTTCTTTTTTTTTTATTTAGTGGCTTTGTCATTTGTTTTTTGGGATTTTTTTGTGACTTTTCCTTTCCTTTTGTTGTGCATGATGGAGACGTTTGTTTGACCGTGTCGGATGCTGGATGTGGCTCGCGCGGGCTAACCCCAGTCTGTCACACTTACATTCTGCTGTTTTCGATGTTGTCGTATGCGTCAGACTCAGAGGGGTCTGTTATTTGCTAGTCACTATTTGCTGTGCATCTCGGTTTTCATAATCGTGCTCTGTGCG
The DNA here is from genome assembly GCF_964204655.1 of Triturus cristatus. Lineage (NCBI taxonomy): Eukaryota > Metazoa > Chordata > Amphibia > Caudata > Salamandridae > Triturus > Triturus cristatus. Next base: position 505,268,922 of record NC_140585.1, read on the forward strand.
AGTCGGTCTCAATACACATGTTTGGTATTGTACTGCGTGGCTCGTGCATTGCGTGTATGTTTTGGTCGCGTCAATTCCGGGTGCGTGTCGGTCGGTAGGATTCCCGGTCATTTTACGGGCAACTCACTGATTTTCATACGGGTCGGTCGTTCGGCTCGTGTTCCGTGCGGGTGGGTTGTAATTCACACGTGTTGCATCGTACTGCACGGGTCGTACGGCGCCGGTCCGTGTCGGTCGGTCTCAGTCCCCGGTCCGTGTCGGTCGGTAAGTTTCACGGCCAGAATCGGAATCGGCCCCTTAATGTGCTCTGTGGAATTGCTTTTAAGACCGCGCGCAAGTTCAAAATAAATGGAAGATTGAAGTGAAATTCTGATATTATTATACTTGTAATCTCTTGCCTAGAAATTTCTAACAAGTTAGTTAAGTGTTTTTGTTTATGATATCTGTTATAATTGTGGTGTAATTTATGTATTAGTGTGTGTATGTGTGTGTATATATATATATATATATATATATATATATATATATGTGTGTGTGTGTTTTTTGTAATAAGTATCCTCAGATATCAGTATAGTTAGTACCACCTTTTGAGCTTGTCCTTTAGTGAATAATAAACCTTTATCAGTGTTAAATAGATAAATGTTTTCAGTGACTAATTTGCGTTTTCACTGTAGTAGATTCATGTTAGTTAATTTCATGCAGTTTATCAATGTCCTAATCATCAGAGATGGTAGCAGCAGTGATAAAAAATTTGTAAAAGGATGAAAAACACATATGGAATTTACAAATGTTTAGTAAGACCAAATATGTCATACAATACCCTATCTCAAACAATTCCATCAGGAACAGCAGAAATGTTCACCAGGGAAAGGTCTCTTCGCAGTTTGTGTGTTGAAGAATGGGGTGTTAAAACCAACGTCACCATTTGTACTGCAGAGTGTTCTGGGAGATAGTGTCCATTTAAAAGCAAGAAAAAGACTCTCACCAAACCAATCCACAGCATGAGGAAAAATAATGAAATTGTAAACCACAGGTAAAGCCATGGAGGAACAAAGAACGTCTTCTTTAACCAAAAGCAGAAAACACGCAATCTAATTCAAAGAGAGGGTGTAGAAACTTTATCGCTGACCAAAACTTCAAATGGCACTTTGGGGATAGTAATGAGAGGAGACAGGTAAGAACTTAGGATCCCACATGGTCTACTGTGTAGTACCAATCACATGATGCGGTTTGATGAGATCTACTGACACACATCTCTTGTTTTTGCAACCAGCAAGCGGTGGTAAATGTACAGTTCTGGTATATTCAACAGTCAAAACAGGTACAGGCCCTCTGTAAGAAGGCCCAAATTCTTTCTTGACCACAAATTTCTCTCTGACCAGTTAGCCAATCTTGGGGATCTAGCTGTAGCCTGCTTGTGCTTCCTTCAGTTCTCCAGTGGCGGTGTGTTTTATTTGGATACTCTGCTCTGCACGTCCTGGAAGCTGTTCAGTTCCTGTAAAACAGGCAATCGTTCATTTATATCAAATGGTGTTTCTGCCACCAATGTGCTGGGACTGTTGAGGTCAGGTACCCAAATCTTAACCTCAAACAGGATGTCAAAGGTAGTCGGTCCACCAAGGGGTTTTCTAAGTCAGATTGTTTAATGCACTTTGGACCTCATATAGGTGATGGACCCAACTGCAATCTGATCCTAGTACTCTTGCTGTTAAAGACGACTTTAAGTCTTGGTTCTTACTTTTCCCTGCTGCATTTCCCTTAAGATGGTAGGGGGAGGAGTACTACACGGTTACACTCAATCATCCCATGGTGTCTTTGTTAGCCTTGGAGGTGCATGCCGGACCCTAGTCCGAATGGAATGTACCAACTGCATATGTCCCAATGAAGACTTGCAAGTCTTTGCCAACAGTACGGCGTCAGGTGATCGCTGTGCCATACCCATAGGAATCGAGATCAGGAGTTCACTGCAACCTAGTTGGATTAGCAAGCTCCATCTGATTGCAAGGGGCTGCAGTGGTCCAGATAAATACAAGTCAGAGGCCTCTCTGAAATTAAAAGAGGTGTCTGTGGTGGCAATGCTGTTGTGGAACATTTCAACTGCTGGCAGATGTCACATTTAAGGACAAAGTCCCTAGTCTGCTTATATAGACCTGACCACCAGTAGTGTTGTTGCAATAGCGAAATTGCAGCTGCTACCCCTATGTGTGCAGATGTTAGTCCCTCATGTGCTGCTAGTAGTAAACATAACCTGCGATCTGAGTTAGGTATCACTCGATTCCCACTCCAGGAATATGAACAAATGAAATGTTTAGCGCGCTTATCTCTTAGGAGTATTTTGTTGGAAAGCCTTTGAGCAAGCGGATGCCATTGTGCACAACATTGTCAGCCATCATAATGTCTCTATCTATCCTATTACTGGAATGAGTAATCGCAGTGACAGCAGCAGTTTGCACTGCTGCTTTTACAGCTTCATAAGCCATGAAATTCCCTGCGACGAGGTGACTCAAGGTGTGAATCAAAGGAGTCCTTAGCAAGCATTCTTTCAGCTTGTCTCCAAAGCGTTTTGTGCTTCATGGTGTAGACTTTGCACTCCTTAAATCCATTCTGGCTCCAGTAGTGTGGATACTTATTGTAAGACTGGACACAATAACACAAATCAAACACTATGAGTGTTCAGCTGTACTGTGCAATCACCTAGTGAAATTCACCATCCTTTATTCTATCTTTGACAGCAGTGTACGCTGCTGAGTATTAGTGTTTTGTCCCTACGGTAGGGTGTGCAGTGTAGAGTCAAATCTGTAGTCTTCATCTTTTGCGGTGAGAGAGGTGGCCCACTGTATCCATCACCGATGTTAAGCTTTAGTGTAATGACAGCCTGTAAGGCCATCACTGGATGACAATTATTTGTTGACCCTGAGCCAATGCTCTCTCTATTACCACAGCAGTCTATACAGCCATCAGAATATTTTCTGTCAGTGCAAAATGCATCTCAGCATTGGTGTATACATACCATTTATATGCAATTGGTACAGTGTCTCCCTCGCTGAATGTACATAGGTATCTCCTGATGCACCTGCAATGATATGGATCACCAGTTTTTTTGTGTTTACACATGTGTAAGTGTTTTGAAGCTGGCGTGTCAGCTTGTACTGAGCTTAAAATCTGTGTGTGTTCAGTTGTCCAGTGTGTGCTTGAAAAGCCTAGATGAATCAACTCGTAGAATGGTTTAACGCATTCTGCGTTATCTGTACTGTAAGTCCTGCCAAAAATTAGAAATCCCAATATGGACTGAAATTTCTTCAATGTTTTTGGTGGTTGTAAGAGTGCAGACTTCTCTAAGAAGTGTGTCGCAAGGCTTTTCACTTCTGAGATCAGCAGACCACCATGTCCATGATTGCTTTTCAATAAAGCAATCTTTTTTTTTGTGAAGCAGCCCGTTTTCCTTAAAGGAAAACAAAATGCTTTACAAAACGAAAAATGAAGTTTTCTTTTCATCTTTTAAGAGCAGGCAGTGGTCCGTGGGACCACTGCTTGCTCTTAAAAATGGTTTTACAAGCATTCACAAAGGGGGAGGGGTCCCTTGGGGACCTCTCCCCATTTGCGAATGGGTTACCACCTACTTGAAGTAGGTGGTAACATGCAAATGTTTTGCGACCGCAATTGCAATCACAAAACATTCCTGCATACCGATGCAATTTGTTATTAGGAAGGGACGCCCTAAACACGCTCCTTGCTAATACAGAATCGCAAACCCATTTTGCGATTTGGTAAGTTACCGAATCGCAAAATTAGGTTTCCTGCATCGGACAAGCAATTTTTGCGTTCGCAAACGGGCAGAATCGGGCGAATCTGCCCATTTGCGAAAGCAAAAATGCATGATACATCTGCCCATTAGTCTTTTCTTTATATTTCTTACTATCCCACTTGTTCTTCTTAGAAGAGTCATGCGCTTGCTTTGAGTTATACTTCTCAGAATTAATCTTAGTTTGACGTTTCCTAGGTCTGTCTCCCAAATTATCTCTACCCACTGTTGCCTTCCTGCAACCACTTTACTTACCCTCCCTTATGGAAGAGGGCTGAGCCATCTTAGAAGTTGATGTTAAACCTGGCATCTTTTGACATGGTTTCCCCAGTCTTTTTGCTTCTGGCCTCTTGTTTGTGATGGTGTGCTGAACTTGGTTTTTGCTGGTTTTACGAATCTGGGGACTTATCCACTGCTGAACAGTGCTAAAGTGCATGTGCTCCTTGTCTAACATGAAATGGCATTTGGTTTCTCCATGATTGACATATTTGATTTACTAATAAGTCCCTAGTACAGCGCACTGTGTATGCCCATGGCCTGTAAATCCAATGGTACTAGTGGGCCTGCAGCACTAATTCTGCCACTCACGAGTAGCCATTCAAACCTGTCTCTGGCCTGCCACTGCAGAGCCTGTGTGCACAGTCTTTAACTGCCAAGTCGATCTTGCAAGTACTTACTTGTAAGGCACCCGAAGTTAGGCACTAGGTAGCCCCATGGCCAGGGCCATGTCTTTAAAAGGCAGGACATGTGGTTTTACATTTTACATGTCCTGCTACATTTGTTTTTCACCGCAGCAAGACCTATCTCTCCCATAGGTGAGCTTTGGAGCTGCCTTGCAACACTTTACAAGTATATCTTCCAATTGGGAACAGACAGAGAATTGGAGTTTGATGTCTCTGGACTCACCATCTAAAAACACATGTTTTAGTGGTTTGTTTTTAAATGGCAGGTCTAAAAATGCCACATTTAAAAAGTTAGTATTTTCTTACTTAAGCATTCTGTGCCTTTGCCTGTCCCTGGAATACACGTATGGGTTGGATGGCAGTTGGGCTTTGTGAATTCACTCTTGACAGTTCCACACAAAGGGGGCTGAAGTGAGATTTGAGTTCGTCAAGCCCATCATTAACCCCTTCGATGCTCATGACGGAACGGTTCCGTCATGAGCATCGGTTGAGCTGTGCTCATGACGGAACCGTTCCGTCATGGCCCCGCCCGCGCTCGAACCCTTCAGCACCGCGGGGGAATCCGCGCAGCGCTGAAGGGGTTAAAGCCTCTGGTGGAGCTATTGTGCTTCTAAGAGCTAGAACTGCATTGAATATTGAAAATGCCATACTTTGATTTGTAAATTTAGATTTTTTTTATTGTTTTGGTCTTGTTTTAAACAAATAAATGTTGGCTATTTTTCTAAATTTGTTTGGAGTACTTTTGTGTTGTTTTCACTGTGTTACTGTGTGTTCACAAATACATTAAGCATTGCCTATTTAGTTTAGCCTGACTGTTCTGAGCCAAGCTACCCAAGGGGGAGCACAGGTAAACTTTGTTTGTACTAGACTTACCCTGACTAGGACTGTGGGTCCCTACTTGGACAGAAGGCAAACCTCTGCTAACTAGAGAGCCCATTTCTAAATGGGGACATTACGGAAGAAGAAGTAGCATAGACCATCTCGCTCCTTCCCGCTTGCAAATCACCTGGGGAGGATGAACTCCCACTGGTTTTGATGATTGTGTGAGTGAATGCATACTGGGACATTGTGAAGAAGGGTGAACCGCTGTGATGAGGAAAGGGTGACGTCGCAGTGTGCCGTGCTGCGATAGGTCAGTTGATATAACGCCGCGCTCGGATTGGTTGGTGATCATCCAGAAGATGAAGTGAGGAAATCTGTTGATTGAAGGAAACATTTTATTTAATCATGTGATGCTTTAAGGTATTGAGGGATCTCTGCAGAGGAGAAGAGAATGGTAAATCGAGTGGGTGAGGAAGCACCACCCGAGGATTTTTCAGCACATTACATGGCAATGAATGTAGTTCTATAAACCCAAGAAATGAGTTACTGTTCCTATGGGAACACGACTTGTGTCCAGAGAGAAAAGATAAAGTGGGGAACAGGAGAGTCGAGGTTCTGTTCACACATTTAGAGACAATCACAGATTTTGTCTCTTGTTGCCCTCCGACATTCCAAGGGATGTCATGCTTCATCATTGGGCGTTGCTCCTCGTAGGGCCGGTACTGCAATGCCCTACGGGTCCCCCGAAGGGTGTCTTAGGCGGAGATCTTTTTATTACGCCGTATGATGAGTGAGGGTGTGAGATTAATTCATGGAGGGGTTGTGAAAGGTGGGTGGGTGAGTGAGACTTTAAAACTTGCTAGGGGATACCTTAAAGATTTTTTAATATGTTGGCTCCATGTCAGATTAAAAAAAAACGTAGGTTATTGTTACTAATGCGGTAATGATGTACCCTAGTAACTAGACGGTCGACATCTTTCGCGCTCCACGATGGTCAAAAGGATCCTTGGCACTTCATCAGGACCAAAAAAAGGTTAATATTTAGTTGTGAAATTCAAAGAAATTATAATAAATTACCCCTGTATTGCAAGTGGTAGAGCGAGCCCCCTTGCTTGATGTATAGAGTGGCGCGAGCTCCTTGTAACCACTTGCAACCCACTTTATCTTTTCTCTATGGGCACTAATCGTGTCACCATAGGAACAGTAACCCATTTCCTGGATTTATTTTGCTTCGTAGAGCACTGGTACTGGACCTCAACTAGCTCCCAGTCCCCCCCCCCCCCCCTCTCTATTTTGATTGATAAATGAATGTAGTTCTCCATACTAAAGTTTGACTTCAAAATTGGCACAAAATCACTGAAAAAGAAGCAGATTTAGCTTTTTCACGTTATGGTTCATTTCGATTGGAGGTGTTGTATCAGTTGAGGGGAGTGATGTCGCTACAGCCTCCACCTAGGCCAACACAGTTCGAGGCATTAGATGTGTGGATGCAAGCAGCACAGGCAAAGAACAGGGAAAGATGTCAAGGGAAGATAAGGAAGGCAATAAAAGCATACCAGGATGCGAGATGAGATGCACAATTAAAGAGATAGAGAGTAGACACCATTTAGGGAAAGAGATTGTACCCATTAATGGTGAAAGGGGGAGATACTCAGAATAGGAATAGCAGAGGTGATGAAGTTGGAGGTGATGGGAGCGATACGGATGACAGTTTGTTAGACAGACTACTAGCAGAGCGTCCTTCACCATACAATCCACATTCGGAGGAAGGAAGGTGAGAACTGGCAAATGCAGCGAATTCGGAAAGATTGGAAACAGCACAGACAGGCCTTAGTGACGGTGTAGTGGGGAAGATTTCAAGAGGAGTGGAAGGAACAGGGATACCAGTATCAGGAAGGTCAGGGTCAAGTGGAGTCAACGCTGCTATAGGGTTACCGGAAGCCCTTACGGTACTGGTCAACATTGGACCCGTAATCTCTGTGTTTGACCGACGTTTAGTGGAAAACGCTAGTCAGCAACAGCCAAGGTTGGGAGAATGGGTTAGCTCAGAAGGAAATGTGACAATACATGGAAACAGCCCATTTCTGGTCCCAGCAACTGCAGATACTTTGAGAGTATGTGTTGGGTCTAGTACTATATGATCTGCGTCATTGGTGAATCCAAATTCAGATTTGAAAATGTCGGAAGATCCAGTTAGGGAAACCATGGGAAGAATACTAGAAGTAGGTAAAGATCAGGGAACGTTTGGAAATCAGCATGTCTTGTATACCCCAACTTCCGAGAATTGGCAGAGTAGTCGAAGTAGTGAAAGAGAAGGACAAAGTAGCATGTCAAGTCAGGGCACAATCAAGGCTGCAGTAAAGGCAAAAATGCTAGACGTAGTGAGGCTGAAGGCGCAGGTGGATGAAATAATCAGTGAGAATTTGCCTTTGGAAATGATAGATCTTTATGAACAGGATGAATTATTGTTTGAGGCAAAGGATGTCACTCATAAAGCAAGGTGAGCACATGAGAAATTGACATAATTGGCCCAAAAATATGTCCAAAATGAAAACGTTACAGGGAAATCACAGGTTACATTACAGTGATCAGGAATTAGAAGAGAAAAGAGTCACAGGTCTGAAAACACATATTTGGGAGCTGGTAATAGGGTTGCTCTAATGGGGCATGCTTGACAAATGGGAGGAAAGATGATCAAAGAAAAAGAATGCTAGGAAGGTGATGGGAGATACGCCTCCTCGAGGAGGGGGGACATCAGGAGTTGAGGCTTACCCATTGCAAGAGGTACAAAGTGGAGGGTATGTGCATGTGCGTTGTAGCAGGGGTGATTTGGCAGCATTCACAAATGATTTTCTTCGACTGAGGGAGAAGCCTGCTGATAGGTATAAACAAGTAGATCTCTTTGTAATTATTTCAAAAGTGTTGTAGATTGCCATGAACACATTATTTGGCATTATGGTTCCTAGTGATTTATGGTCTGCTTGTAAAATTGCTATTGATTGGCCTTCTACTGAACCAGATAGGGATCCTATAACTCAGGGTCCTTCACACTTGGTCATGAAAAAGTTTGAACAGGTAACTACATGGTTACCATCTAAAATAGGCCCACAAAATATCGATTGGGTCCAGATAGATCGAACAACCCAGGTGCCCAAGGAATCAGTACATGCTTATTTCGAACAGCTTTTGCAAGCCTTCAAGCAATACAGTGGGATTGACACTTTAGATCCGAAAGATATGGGACAGTTTGTTTCCAAATTTGCGCTATTATTGAGACCAGAGATTAGTGTCACGATCCAACAACATTTATTCTGCTGGCGAAAGAAGTCCATGGATGAGATCCTACGGTATGCCAGATACTGTAGTGATTAGGTGGATTCCAAGCACAGGAGAGTGAAGGACACGCAGATGTTGTTCCAGATGAGGAATGCAAATAGAATAGATCAGGTGCCGATGAATGGAGGAACATTAGGTCGCAATCAGGGAAACAACCAAGGAGGGACTCAGAATGGTCCAAACAATGCCAGACAAGGAAAAAGGAAGGGTACAGATACCAAGCCAGGGGTGGACATCAATTTGCTAAAGAAAACCACTGCTTGTCATTACTGTCATAAAATCAGGCACTGGAAGCACGAGTGCCGAGCAAATCCAGCTGCAGGAAGAGGAGATTGCACAGGTGCCTGTAGCGTCCACAAGACTTCTCAGGATCTGGGCGATGCTCAAAGGGGTCCACCTCCTGATATTCCCAACTCTGACTGAAACAACCCAGAGTATTGAGGTGATCAAGCGAGGGATAGGGATAGGGTAGGTGTAGCAGGGGAAAAGGGAGACCTGTAACAAAATAAACATACGATTAGCAGACGTTATAATTCTGACTACACTCATAAATTCTCGCTAGTGCTCCTCAAATACCTGTTCACGATCTTCCCTGGCTGTCATGAATCCTCTCTGCCCAATAAAATACCTCTCTCATTGTAGGAGAATTCAACACCTGGAAACCAAACACAACACGATTAACACTCAAACAACCTTTTCCAATTAGTGTAAACAGAAGTATCTATTACTCATACAGACCCTTTTTTCACACTCCCTTAAAGTAAAGAGAAATAACGGAAAATCCAGAAAACAGGTAAAGGCTAAAAGGTCACGTTGTGAGAGAAAGTTCATACAGCAATAGAACGGCCAAATCCAAGTTTCCCTCTCTCTTTCGGGACTTCCATAATGAATCCGGTTCCAATGTACTTAGAACAATCAACTCAAATGTCACAATAACTCTGTTCCCACACTGTAATTAAAAAGAACAAGCGGTACCTCCAAAGTATCCCAGGCACGAGACACCGCACAATCCTTAAGATCCTCCTCTATCCCCTCTGAGGAAAGCCACCGCCGTTAGAGACTCCGTGGTTTACTTGAGGCGGTCGTAAACCTGCGGGTAAAGAGTTCCGCGGTTACTTCTCCCGCCACAGCTGTGGGCGGGGAACGAACTCTGAACGTTCGCGCTCGTCCGAGCGGAACGCAACCGGAGCAAACCAATTCCCTCCTGACGAACTCAGCAGAAGGAAGGAAGCTGGGGGAAATTCAGCGCCTCGGACGGAGTGCGCCGATACCTTCGGTCACAAGGAACAAAGACCATAACCCAAGAGTGCAGAGCAGCCGCCAGCACTCGGTACTTCCTGGAAAGTCGGGAATCACGTACAATGCTCCGTGCATTGGACGTGGTTAAAAAATGGTGAAACGTAGGGAGGGGGAGGGGCAGGGTGGGGGGTAGTAAACTATGGATTACGGATTACGGAGTAAAAACGAATTTCGTTGCGTGCACTGCATCCCCAAATGCGATGCAGTGCACGCAACGAAATTCGTTTTATTAATTTATATGTTTACTTACCTGTAAACCTCCGTAATCCATAGTTTACTACCCCCCACCCTGCCCCTCCCCCTGCCCACGTCACCGCCCTGCAGGAACTCCTACTACCGACCGCGGCTGATACGTTGAATGCTTATGCGAAGCTATTGTATGAATATATAAATACAATGGATGTGAGAGATTGCTACGTGTGCATGCAATTGCCTGCGTCTGTTGAGGAGGGTATCAGATACCACCACCTGCCTTTGACTTATGGTATTACTTGTAGTCTGTTGCTTATTATGTTTTGTGATAAGGGTCATTACGAGTACTATTTCTCTAATTATGATGCAGTGCTTTCAGAGGTTCCATCTTAGAAGCATCTGAAAAAATATGATTATTACAAACAAGAAGAGAGAATGGGAAAGTATTTCATACCTACTGTTGCATTAGATGCAGATTAGGCACATAGACATAATTTGACATGCATACAAACTGACATAGAAAAGAAGTTTGTAGATCAAGTAGAAAATAGACATTGGTCATTAGTAGCTAAGCTCAGCAATAGAAAAGGAAATTTTGAATGGACCAAGGAAGAGTTAGCTAACAAGACTCGGATAAGTTGTGGGCCAATAGTTTTGGATTGGGAACAGCGAGGGAAGCTTTCCATCAGACAGGCACAGACATACTGTGACAAGATTAGGGGTGGGCGGAATTTGCGAAATTCACATTCGCAAATTATCGCGAAAATGTTAAAAATCTCCGCAAACACGCGGAAATATCACGAAGATGCAAAGTTTTTTTCCCGCCCGTTCGCGGTATTTTCTGCGTGGTCGTGGCTCGCCAACTTACCCATGCGGTTGCTCACGGACGCGGCCATCTTGTTTTCACTTGTCTCGCGGTGCATGATCGCGAGAAGAAAGACGTGATCGCACGACGAATGACGTTACTGCGGGCGTGAACTGTCGCGAGACGGTGCAAGTGGCTACCAACAATCACACATCTCGTGGAGTAAGTGACCGGATTGGGAAAACTTGTGGGAGACCGCGGGGATTCAGGTAAGGCGATCACGCGAGAATGTATTATTTTGCAGCGCGAGCAAGCAAAAAATTTCCGGTATAATGCGGATTGCGGAAATTTTGACATTGTCGCGCTCTCCGCGGAACGCAAAATGTCAAATTATCGCAATTTCCGCGAGCGGAACGGAATTTTAGCCCAGGCCTAGACAAGATATCTGTGGGACAGAGTGTGTGTGATCAAACCTTCAAAACTGAGGCCTCTGCAAAGAAGTTCTTATAAGAGACAGTACAACTGGTGCCAAATGTGTATTTTTGTGTGGGAAAAATGCGTATGTCCAGTTGCCAATGAATTGGTATGGCACATTATGTGGCTGTTGTGTTTCCTAAGATGTATCATGTGGAGGATTTGAAGAGTTTGGAAGGGAAGCCACAACATAGAGAGAGATGTGGTACCAGTGCAGGAAAGATTATAGGAGATGTGTTTGGAGCGATGATACCAAGTTTGAGAGTGGTTTTGAATGATGTCAAGATTAGAAGGTTGTCAACTATAGTGGATAAGTTGTCAGTCAATACAGCTCAGCTATTGCTACTCGTGGACGGAGATACGGTTTCAATAAGAGCCATGGTGATGCTAAACCATCCGGAGCGACTGCAGGACAGTCACTTTGAGAATCTCAAAAATTTGGAAAAGTTTAGACAGGGAAGGCAGGCTGCAATATCTGTTTAGGTCGGTTCTTTATACAGGGAGTTGAAAGTGAGTATGATGACACTAGTCATCAGAGGGGGGCTGTTAGAGCGCGATTTTGCTCTTTCATTTGTAGGAGTGCATTATAATCATGGGTAGTTCATACCTGCATATAATCCTTTATGGTGTTAATATTTGGGTCAGTAGAACATGTACTGCAATAACGTGAAAAGTGAAGTGTTAGGGATATTTCAATGCAAACCTGAAGAACCTAGCGTAGCAATTGCACATGATTAGACAAAATCATTAAAGTGTAGAACTTGCACATGTAGCGAACAAGCATTTATACAAATGATGTACTCATGCAATGCGTTAACTTAGGTGTGCTCAGTAATAATGTTGATTTTATAAGTGTACCTTCATGAAGTTATGTGTCATTTCTTAAGTTGGACAAATTCTGTAAGCCTGAATTGTATTTTTCCCCTGGAAGCTCTTGCATTAGAGACATTAGTGGATTTCATGTGCATGCGGAATTTGTCCTTTCTCATGTTTCTTTTGCAGGTGGAGAAATTCATCCTTGTTAGTTAGAATAATGTCTTTGTTTTAGGAGTTAGGCTTAGGGAGGAGAAGATGCATTTAACGTCGATGCTGATAGTACAGGATGGCTGTACTTTCTCAGAGCCTGGGAATCAAGGTCATTGGGCCAAGGCCTCAGGGCATCATTGCTGTGTGGAAAATTACCTAAAAGGAGGTGGCTTGTTTGGATGGTGTGATGTTGCGTTGCATCATGCGATACTACCTGTCCATTCATGTGTTGAAGTTAGGGACAGAGTCCGGGGAGTCGGGGACTTCTGCCTTGCTTTGAGAAAGAGAGCATCTTAGAACGAGCTCTGTAGTTTATCCTACCTGACCCATTCATGTGAGTGGACTTCTTAGGAAGCCCTCACGTGCTGACACCTTTACAGAACTTGCCTTGGGGAAATGCTCAGTAGGGATGTCACGTTAGTGGTAGTGTAGGGACAGACTAAATTCTTTTCACCTACAAACCTCTAATGAAGGGAAATTTGGATGTTGGTGCTACCATTTTCTGTATTCTGATTCTGGAACTGGTTATTCTGTGCATGCTGCATCGCCTTAATTTCACTTGTAGGTTTGGCTTAGTATTAGTTCCAATGTATTTCTACACCCTCATCTTGAGGTGCTTGTATTCAACTGTTTTTGGCTTTGTAATAAATTAACTAAACTTAATTGGAAGTCTGTGATTCTTCAGTCATGGTTCATTGGAACGGCAATGTTCGACTGGCTAACAATTTTCCTTCCCTCCACACTTTCGTGCAGAGAAAGAGACATCGGCGTAGGGTTCCAAGGAAATCTAGAACGTGGAACCCGGCTCCTTCATCCTCTACCCCCAATCCAGAAACTTGAGGGAGTAGTGTTCCATCGCCTTTGCGCCTCCTTCTTCTACTTTTGTTCTAGATACCATACAACTGTCCCACTCTTTTTTGATCTTACCTATAGTTCCCACTAATAAATGTCACTTGCCCGGAAACCGTAAGGTAATTTTAATTCACTGATCTGGATTCCTCTTTTATCCGGTAGTTGTTTATCTAACAACTCCCTCCTGTGGCGAGTGCAATCGGAAGTCAAGTCCATCCTGATGGTATTGCCCTACTAGGGTGGGGATAGGTTGCCAATGATGAACAATGACACAATTATCTGTGTGAGGCTTCCTCGTCTAAAAGAATGACCTTCCCTTCCCCTTGCACTCGCACCGGAATTCTATGAATGTCCTATTTGGGCTTCTGTATGTCTGTTTCATGGCAGTAATACTGTAATTTGTATTCTACCTATTGAGGAAAAAACCAGTGACGCACACCCATATTGAAAGTACAAACAGTTCTATATCAAACCCTTGTCTTGGAACCAGTAATTAGACCAGCAGAAGGTAAGCCACCCTACACCCTCCTATGAAGACACAACCACCACAAATAGGTACGGCAGCTATAGGTAGGATACAAATATACAACACAGAGGGGTAGTAGTGTTCCAAAACATTTGGAAAAAAACGCACATCAGAAACAATAATAATGTCATACAGACTCAGTCAATGACGTATTAGGTATGTGTTTGCTATGAGTATAGCGGGGTGCTGAAGAAGCTGTAGGCCCTCACTACCCAAGAGTGCCGTTGGTAAACTGAAGAAACAACTTATCCAAAATCATTGAGGAAAAAAACAGCTAGTGACGCACACCCATATTGAAAGTACAAACAGTTCTATATCAAACCCTTGTCTTGGAACCAGTAATTAGACCAGCAATTTTTCAAAGTCCTTCAAAAATCCAGAGTGTTCCAAACTTTCATAAAATAGTTTGCATAAACGCCAAATCTTCAGAAACGTATTCTTTTTAAAGACTTTTCAAACTCATATCCAGATTTGCAACAGCCAACACGTGTTTCGTCCGTACTTGATAAGTGCTATGACTTTCTCAAGGCTGTAGACATAAAAATGCATAAATCATCAATCAAATAATATGAAATAAAACTTTCAAATTATATTGTTAGAAGACTACCAGAAACAGATAAGTTGTACCAGATGACACTTAACAAATATAACCTGACAGGTAAGTTAAAACAACTTAATGGTAATCAAAACAAGTACAACAAATCAGACAGTATACATGAATTGTCAGTATCATATATCATTCATGTAGTGTAATCAGTCTTTCAGGAAAACATGCAATTCCCTGTCGGTGTTGAGTCCATGATCAACACACCTCAATTTAATAAGCCATTTAGACTCTAATTTCCTCAGAGCCAAGGTTTTATTACCACCACAAGGATTGTCAGCAATTGTATCTATAGCATGGAATTTAATGTGTAGTACTTCTGATAATTTATAGTCTAGATTATAGTGAACTGCCAACGGATCATTTTCATTGTTGTTCCTCATCGCTCTTATGTGTTCTTGAATACGATTTTTAAGCGGTCTCACCGTACTACCAACATAGATCAAATTGCATTGGCACACAATGCAATATACAACATATTTCGTATTACAGTTAATAAAATTATTAATATTGTGTACTTGTCCAGTGTTATACCTGAAGCTTGTCATCTTATCGTGTGCAAATTGACACACGTTGCACATGGTGCATTTGAAAAAGCCCTTAGGTTTGGGAGGTAACCAGGTACTTGTTGGTTGATTTGTTGTCCGTGTTGTATGCTTAAAGTTAAGAATGTTGTTAAGAGTCCTCCCTTTGGTGTATGCGATTCCTCCCTTTGGTGTATGCGATGTGAGGTTTATTCCTAAGGTATGGGTCCAGATCATGATCAAGTTTAAGAAGATGCCAATGTTTGTGAATTGTTCGATATATCTCATTGCTGTAAGCATTGAATTGTGTAATAACAGCAACTTTTTTTGGCAATAAAGACTTGTTAATCAGCTTGTTGGATTTGAGAAGCTTGGTGCGTTCCGTTCTATTTATTCTAGTGTGTGCTTTCTCAAGCGTTGTTCGATCATAACCCATTATCGTAAATCTAGCTTTCAAATTAGTTAACTCTTTTTGGAAAATCTGTTCAGTGCTACAATTTCTCCTCAATCGGGTCATTTCACCGAATGGGATGGCACGAATCTGGGAGGCGGGATGTGCACTGCTATCATGTAGAACTGAATTACACGCAGTACTTTTGCGAAATAGTTTTGTTTCCAATGTCCCTTTCTCAACAAATAGAGTAACATCGAAAAAATCAATTTCTTTTTTGCTGTAGTTATGAGTAAAACTAAGATTATACTCATTGATGTTTAAATGACAGATGAAATCATCTAGGGTTTTAATATCTACCCCCCATATGAGTATGATGTTGTCAATGAAGCGACCCCAATGCAAAATATGGTTGGTAAGATCAGATGGACATGATCGCCAAATATGATGATGTTCATAGAACCCCATATAAATATTCGCAAATGAGGGGGAAAATTTGGCCCCCATAGCAACTCCTGAATGTTGCCTGTACCACATATCTGAATGTTTAAAATAGTTGTTTTCTAGCGTCAGTTTGGTTAGCTCAATAACCATTCTCGTGTGGTCATATAGGGTTGCATCTCGTTTAGATAAAAAATATGTCAAGGCTTCCATGCCCTTATCCAATGGAATTCTGGTGTATAATGCATTCACATCCAAAGTAACAAGGGTGAGATCATCTGTCCATGAAAAGTGTTCTAATTTATTCAAAAGATCTTTGGTATCCTCGATAAATACTGGCAACTGACGTACAATAGGTTGTAAAAAGATATCAATATATTCAGATATACGCTCAGTCGGCCCACCCAATCCAGAAATAATCGGCCTACCAGGTGGTGCTGCAAAATGTTTATGAATTTTGGCCAGGGTATAAATATATGCAGTTCTTGGCGTCAAATTGAACATATATCTGAATTCAACATCCGAAAGGAGCCCGGCATCCAACCAATAATGTAAAGTTCTCTCAATCAGGCTGTTAACTTCTCTCATCGGATTATGAGTAATCTTGATATAAGCTTTTTGATCTGATAGTTGTTTGTCAATTTCACTGAGATAGTATTTATTGTCCATAAGAACAATGTTCCCACCCTTATCAGCTTCTTTAATTGTCAAGTTGGGATAGTTTTTCAATTGGAAAAGGGCATCCTTCTCATTTGTGGTGAGATTATCCCTAAATCTACCGGGGGCACGATATAGTCTGTCCTCCAATTTGTATAAATCAGTAGTAACTGCTTTAAGAAAACAATCAATTAAGTTGTCTGGAGATAGGGTTGGAGTAAATGAAGATTTGGTTTTTAACCCACTGTCAGTTTGTAAGTTAGTGGTAATATCGAATTCCTGCAGAATAACTTCCATATTAGGTATTTCATCTAGACTGTCATCAAGTGATAGTAGCATATGTATGTTCTGTATGTCCTGTATGCCCACTATCACAAGTAGTATATATAGGAATGGGTCACAATTTGTTCTGCTTATCAAAGAATTTCTTTAATTTGAGCCTGCGTGTAAATTTAAACAAATCTATATGAATTTGAGTAAAATCAGGTTTAGACATTGGGCAAAAATGTAATCCCTTTTTCAATATATTGATCTCAGCATTGCTCAAAATTTGTTTGGACAGATTAATCACAGAAACATCATTATTCTCGTTAGAAGCAAGAGTAATAGGATCAGGATTGATGACATCCCGGGGTATAACATCATCCTGACTCACAGTATCATGACATGCAGTACCGGCACTCATTTCTTCTGTACCCGTGACACTGATCTCGTGATTCTTTTGCCTTCTTCTACATCTGTTTTTCCGTCCCCCCGCCTAGTCCTTGTTTTCCTACAGGTCTCAGACTGTTGAATCCCAGTCTGGTGCCTTTTCGGCACCTTTCCAGTTCTGATAAAAAAGAGGAAGAGGTAACTGGAATATTGTTATTGATTCCCGAAATGGAGGCACCATCATTGCTGATGTCACTCATATCACTAGCAATGCTAGAAAGATCAGATTCACTGGTTATAACTTCAGTGTCAGTCCTCTTGGCATCCAATTCCTTGATACCAGCTCTAGGTTTTAAATCATCAAATTTTTGGGCAAATGTAAAAATGCGACCATTCCTATAGTCGTTCTCATCCCTTTTCAATTTGCGAATTTTCTTGTCACGAATGTATGTTTGATGTACACTTCATACATCTTTTAATATTTTGAAATTTTTCTCCGTTACTTCATCCAACCCTAATTTCTTGATTTCCTCCTCTACCTGTTCAATCTCTTCCAATAGCTTAGCTCTCTTTCTTTCTGCATGCCGGATCAGTAAATCCATCATGCCGAATGATGAAGATGAGATGAGATTTTCCCACTCTTGTACTTATTTTAAGTCTGGCTTGTCCCAATATTTATGTATGTATTATGATTTCACTAAGGGCTTTCTATATCCCAATGATATAATTTTATTTATTATTGTTAATTATATGATGGTGTCATATATGACCTATGTTCATGATTTGGGGCCATTCGCTTACTTACGGGGTGGGGCACATTCATGGTCGCACATTGTTATGCCTAGCTTTTGGATGAGTGTAACCTATTTCTCAAACCTCATTGGTATGTGCAATTGACTATACTAACGGAGCTAACATCTTTTCATCCTTACTGATGGTGAACGATCTCGCAGTATATCTGGATACTACTCCGGCTTCAACTTCTCTTGCTGTCTACTTTCCTCCTTTTTGTCTTTCTATTTGGGCAATACATATTTTGTGGTGTACGTATAATACAACATCACATATTGTCTGTTACTCATATGATGCACGTGACTCTGGTGTTCGACCGTGATATATTTCAATTTATTGAGTAGATTACCGTCTGTATGTACAATAATATTTTAGGTGTCTTTTTTAAGCATATTTGACTGGGGGCTGACTGAGGACCTCATTTACAATTGTATTGCTATTTACTATGTTCAGAGCACTACTGCGCCCATTACTTGCACAAGGATAAGACGCAGTAGGTAACAAGTGGCGGTTATTATAACATGGCGCGAGTTGTCCTTTTGGGTAGTCCTATTTTTATTTCATTGATTTTACTCACGCATGACTTCAATCTCGCATTAGTGATCTCTCAAATCTTTAAGATGGTGGATTCGAAGCATGGCTGTTACTTCCTATCAGCGTTATCAAGCGCGTTTCGATATATGTAGACCCATTCCCACGGTAAGGAGACTGGGGTAGCGCTGATCTTATTTGCCTGAATTTAATCATTGGACGATAGGTTATTCGTTTAAAATTAGTGTGGGCTTGTAGTATAGCTGGTATTTGCCTTATAGGGTCATTGGACGTTTTTGGCTTTATGATTACTTATCCCTATAACAAGACAGGGATATCATTATAGTTATGTAGACAGCTTATGAGCTTGGTTATGTTAAACAATTTTGATTGAATGCTGTTACAGCTTGGGCACCGTATTGACGACATGTTCATTATTTATACAACAGATAGTAGTTAGATTGCTGCAAAGGCGACTAGATATACATTGTCGTTATCTGATTACTGACGGTTGATTTACATTGAGTTTGGATACTCAGACCCCCTTCTGGTTGTTTTTCATTTTTGGTGTGTCTAGGATCGATACGTAATATCCACTCGCTACTTTTGAGTGCTCTGGGACCTAGTTTTTCAACATGGACGATTATAAATCTGCGTTGGAATGTTCTCGGTGAGTGTTCATGTTTGTAACTTTTGCACATGGTTTTGAGTTTATCATTTTAATTGTGCTAGATATTGATTATAGGGTTTGCTCACATTCATATATTATTGACAAGTAGCGTGTTCTCATCTTCTACATTTATTTATTATTGACTTTTGCATTATACCAGTATGGTTTCATGTACTTTGGAATTAGGTTAAGTTGATTACAGAACACAATCTCCCTTGTCTAACGGACTGAGGGGTTTTTTAATTAGTGGATTACGGTTCTATATATATGGATACTTACCTTTTATCCTTGTAAAGTCATGTTTACCGTTTAGTAATGCATTTATACATACTATCATTTTAGAATATTTGAATCTTTGGTATGGATAAGGAGACTATACCAGCACTTTTATATAGTTATTCTTTTTCTTTATGCTTGGAATTAGAATTTACGACATTTTTGTATAGCCATCGTGATACATTTCATTGAATCATTACCTCACCTGGACGTTGCAATTTCAAGTCAGGATTTGACCTATCAACCATTAGGTGGGTGCTATTGGCTATTATTTTGGCCTCTGTAACTTAGATGGGACTTCTTTTATCAATATCACACTTAATTCTGTGTGGTTTCTTCTAGTATCACGCGCGTATTAGTATGGTACAATTACACGTTTTGGTCAATATATAGTGAGTGTATTTGATATCCTCACTTATATATATATATTTTTTAGAACACACGCTCAAGGGTTTAACATTTTTACACTTTTTTTCGATGGATCTTTCTTTCTATTAACATCAGTTCTCACTTTGGGGACTTTGTGGATACACTACTTTTATTTCTTGATCTGTATTTGAGCACTTTTTCATAATTCGGGTGATTTCTACAATTGGTGAGATTCTGTTTTTGGTAGCCTTCTAACAATATAATTTGAAAGTTTTATTTCATATTATTTGATTGATGATTGATGATTTATGCATATTTATGTCTACAGCCTTGAGAAAGTCATAGTACTTATCAAGTACGGCCAAAACACGTGTTGGTTGTTGCGAATTTGAATATGAGTTTGAAAAATCATTACAAAGAATACGTTTCTGAAGATTTGATGTTTATGCGAACTATTTTATGGAAGTTTGGAACACTCTGGATTTTTGAAGGACTTTGAAAAATTGCTGGTCTAATTACTGGTTCCAAGACAAAGGTTTGATATAGAACTGTTTGTACTTTCAATATGGGTGTGCGTCACTAGCTGTTTTTTCCCTCAATGATTTTGGATAAGTTGTTTCTTCAGCTCACCAACGGCACTGTTGGGTAGTGAGGGCCTACAGCTTCTTCAGCACCCCGCTATACTCATAGCAAACACATACCTAATACGTCATTGACTGAGTCTGTATGACATTATTGTTGTTTCTGATGTGCGTTTTTTTCCAAATGTTTTGGAACACTACTACCCCTCTGTGTTGTATATTTGTATTCTACCTATAGCTGCCGTACCTATTTGTGGTGGTTGTGTCGTCATAGGGGGGGTGTAGGGTGGCTTACCTTCTCCTCTCCCTTATGTTTTAATAGTTTACAATACAGTGTTCCATGGTGCAAGGATTCACTAATGCGTCAGAAATTCTGATGCATCTTTTGGGGGTAAAGTGACGCATTGCTGAAGTTGGTCGTAAGATTGATGTAACTCCAGCAATGCATCAGAACACCGAGGCGAGTCCCATGTTAAAAGCCCTGAGTCAATCATATTCCTCGGTTCAGAAGTGTAGGGATTTTGGCGCAGTCGAATCGTAGAATAACGCAGAGCAAAGTTGTAAATTTCACTGCGTCAGTTCTACGTGACCTTTAACTTGGGAATGCCGACACTGCATATATTATTCCTATCACAGGTATAATGTGATGCAGACCTCTACAAATGGATGCATTGGGCCCCTGCAGTGTAAAAAAAACCATGATGCTGCTGTAGCGCTAGCTTCTTGTAAATATGCCCCATAGAGAATTTGGGTCAGCACTCTTCATCCATGTGCCGTCCATAGTTCATATTTTGCTGCCACCCACCAAACCATACAAAATGAGGTAATGGGGCTACTTCAGCCATTATCTCTCTTGCACTTTGAGAGATCAATTCTACTGTGCACATTCACCTAAAAGCATGTGCGCTTACTTTGCCAATGATTCTTTCCAATCTTTATCATTTTTTTAAAATCATTTTGTGTGCTTATACAGTGTCTCCAGATTGCAGTTATTCAGATCCAATAGAACCTTATCTTTGTGGCAATAACAATCATAATGTAGAGTGCATAAAAACTAAAAAGGGTTTGAATGCCTGTTGTGTTTTACATACAAAAGTTAAAATGTTAAATACAAGTTTATTGCCACCACGTTTAGGCGGCAGCATGTTTTACTTTCTTTCTACTTTTTTAATTTTTGTATCAGATGCTTCCAAAAAAAAAAAAATACATATAAAAGGTAACCATTGTACCATCGTTCCAAGGTCAAGCCTCTTGCCTTTGCCAATGCTCTTTTGAACAATGATGTGTGGGAACAGGCACAAGTTGTGCCCCAATGGTTTCCAATTTATAATAGGACGGCTCGTTTTGCGCAGCGTGTCTATTTCACAACCTATTTTCAGACGCAGAGCTAATAATTTATAGATTTAACCACATTAACAGATGGCTGTGAACATTACAATAACAAGGCTATGAGTCACCGAATCTCGAGTGAGATAGCTCAGTCAGTTAAGCACCAGCTGCTAGTATCTGTGTGTCATCGGCAACAAAGGTGCAAATCCTTTTCTGCGGTCACAGCCTTTTATTCTTCCAATGTTGATAAATTGAGAGCACTCAAGTTCAGTGATAAAAAAATTGTAGTAATAGTGCTATGAAACTACACCAGATTGTCCTAATATCTGCGATGCAAACACATTAATATGTTATTTGTCTCTCACTGCAGAGCCATTGCAGGCTCTCCTGATGATTATTATCAGCAGCAATGATACTGACATTAATAATAAATAAGAGCAGAAAAAATAGCTTACATGGATGGCACGCTTAGGAGCTAATCTGAAGCGAGAGGTTAGGTTTAGAACAAAGACAGCTGATTCATATTGAATGTAAAGCTAATGAGCAAAAAATAAACATTGGTAGGAAAACACCTCACTTTGTTTCATTTTTAAAGACTTCAAAGCGTTTTAAAATCAGGTAAGGTGCGGTACTATTTATTAAGCAGAATACATGAATATAGTAATGTATTCATTGCTTATTTCTACACTCACCAGTCGTCACTAAAGATGGTTTTGTGCGCATTGAAACAAAAAAAGCCACTTTTTGAAACATCGAGAACATTCGTACTCCCCATTACACCTCTTGGAGTTTTGAACTGCGGGTTCAATGAAGGCATGAATAACAGCACTTCCTTCTTTTTAAAGGGGGACTATTTTCAACTCCTTGTAGAACTTCTATATTTTCTAGCAAACTTCTCAATAATGTATGGAGGTATCATAAGACAGTGGCACGAGCACGTTTTTCCTGAGTCTAAAGATTACAAAGATCCGAAGTGGCACTGTTCACGCTACTATCTGTGCATTACAGGCATCAGATTGGGCAAACAGAGTATTTACATTCCAGCCGATATGTGAGGTGCTGTCTTTCCCAATAGAACTGTTGTGTGCTAAGGGGCCCAGGGGATATCAGCGCTCAGGTAGGCGGACGGCACAATCTCCAGACTCGGGGAGAGGAAATAACTCAGACCTACGCAGTGTATGTGCTACGGTGCACTGACCCGGATCATCCGGTCCAGCCCCCATTTATTTCCCTGACCTCTTCCGGGTCACAGGCTAGACCACCCACTCCATGGGCATGGGGGTGTTCCCCTCAAACATAACATTCCTCCTTTATCATGGCAAACAAAAACAGACAGTATGGAAGCACGAGAGAGATGGAGGAAGAGGGAGAAAGAGAGAGAGAGAGAGAGAGAGAGAGAGAGAGAGAGAGAGAGAGAGAGAGAGAGAGAGAGAGAGAGAGAGATAAGAAGAACGAGGAAAACCATTGCATTTCTTTTCCTCAGTCCATCACAAAACCTTTCAGTCGAGACGACACCGCCGGGTTGGCTCGGAGATGGTATCGGTGACCACCTCGCCCTTCGCTCCCAGCTCCACTGCCTTCAGCTCCGGCTGCCCCGGGCAAATGTTCCACTGCGGCCTCGGGCATTGGGGGAGCAGATCCGGGTGAGCCATTCCCCTCATTGACGACGTCACCCATTGCCTGGCCATCCTCAAACTCTGGCCCCACCTCACTTGGTTGTGCAGGGCATTGGTACTTTTTGAACTGGGAAACGTTCCTGGCGACTGTCTCACGACCCCTCTGGGCAGTGACCATCGTGCCCTTTACTGCCTGGACCACCCAGGGCTCGGGTTCAAAAGGAAGGGAGAACTTCCCTCGGGGATGTCGGTTTTTCACCAGCACCACATCACCGGCCACCAACGCGCTGCTTCTGGCATGGCGCCTCTTGGACATTCGGTCATTCTTGGCCCGCCTCTGTCGGAGGCGTTTGGACACTTGACGATATGCAGGCGAGGATGTTGTCACCTGAGGAAACACATCATTCAGCATCCGTTGGTTACACAAGGACCCAGGGCTGGCCATGGTGGTCGAGTGAGGTGTCAGTCGATATTCTTTTACGAAGTTGTACAGGGCACACTCCATGTTCTGTTCTCGAGATACGGCTATCCGGAGTACTTTGTTCAAGGTGCGCATAAAGCGCTCCGCTTCACCATTAGCCTGGGGCCACCGGGGCGTGATTTTCACATGTCGGACACCTCTTGACCTGAGGTATTCAGAGAACTCATGGCTGGCGAAAGTTGGACCATTATCTGTGCGGAGCTCCTTGATTAACCCGTGGCTGGCCATGATTTTCTCGAACCGAGGTATGGTGTGGCTTGCAGTAATGGAGTCCATTATCTCAACCTCGGGGTATTTTGAAAAATCGTCAATGACGACAAGCATGTGTCGGCCATCTGGTAGGCTCCCAAAATCTGCACTCACCCGGTTCCACGGGTGAGGAGGTATGTCCTCCGTCAGGATTGGGGCAGGCGGATCAGCGGGCCCCGCCGCTTGGCAGAGCGCACAGGACCGGACTGTTCTCTCCACCACACTGTCCAAGTCCGGGAACCACACTTTGCTCCTCAGGCGTGATTTGGTCTTAACCACCCCTTGGTGCGCGTTGTGAGCAAGATCCACCACCCGCTGCTGTAGTGACCTGGGGATGACTAGGCGCGTGCCTCTCATCAGGCATCCCTCGGGGGACACAACCAATTCGGACCGGACGTTGTGAAGAGCTCTCAACGCCACTTGTGCATCAACTGTACGGTGTGTCAGGTCCTCCAGCAGGGAATGCCACCTTCCAGATCCAACCGCTGAGATCACCCTCTCCCAACAATCATCTCGTTTGGTCGCCTCCAGGATGTCCTCTAGCCGGATGGGCAGAGGGCGAGAGCGTTCCACCACCAACCTGACGTACTCCTCCGTCTCTTGAGCCTCCGACTCTTCTTCTCGGGTGACCGGCCGGGCGTGTCTGGACAGGAAGTCCGCTGGATTTTGTGCCCCGGGGCGGTAGACGACGGTGAATTGGTACTCTTGCAGCTGCAGGATCCATTTCTCAATCCTTGGGGGTGGTTTTGACGACACGCCCATGAAGAGAGGAATCAGCGGTTTGTGGTCAGTGTGAACTGTGAAAGGCTGTCCATACAAGTAGAGGTGGAAGTGGCGACACCCCCAGTGTATTGCAATCGCCTCTTTTTCGATGTGGGAGTACCGTTGTTCTGTTTCCATCAGAGCCCTGCTCGCGTAGGCTATCGGGGCCCACTCACCGTCCAGTTGCTTCTGGGACAGAACGGCACCCAACCCAATTGGACTGGCATCCACCGACAGTTCAGACTCCCGGGCGGGGTCAAAGTACGCTAAGGTGGTTTCAGCAGACAAGGCGTTCTTGGTGGCCTGAAAAGCATCCTCTTGAGCGGGGCCCCATTCCCACGTGGCAGCGCTCTTTGTGAGGTCCCGGAGGGGTGCCGTGAGGTTCGTGAGATTCCGGATGAACCGACCACAGTAGGTGACCATGCCCAGGAAGCTCCTCACTCCGGTGACTGTGGTCGGGGCAGGGGCCGTCTGGATGTCACGGACCTTTGCGGGGTCGGGCGACACCCCCTGTTGTGAGAAGTGATATCCAAAAAACGCTATCTCCTTTTTGAGGAATTCGCACTTTTCACGATGTAGCGTCAGGCCACTGTCCTGAAGCCTCCGGAATACGCAACGTAGGCGGGTCATGTGTTCCTCCAGAGTCGGTGCATGTACCAGGATGTCATCGCTGACGTTTATAACCCCACTGAGACCAGCCAATACACTCCTGATGGTGTCCTGAAACACTTCCGCCGCGCTGGACACCCCAAAACTGAGGCGCTTGTAGCGGCGCAGTCCCACATGGGTGGAGAAAGTGGTTATGGCCCTTGACTCGTGATCCAGCAGGAGTTGATGGTAGCCTGCCCGGAGGTCCATCTTCGAGAACCAGTGCGATCCGCTGACCTCCGCAACGATGTCGTCGACCGTGGGTGTCAGATGGCGTTCCCGCTTGATAGCACGATTCGGCAAACGCATGTCCACACATATTCGGACTTCACCTGGTTGTTTCGGTTTTCGGGCTATCACTATGGGGGAGACCCATGGTGTCGGGCCTTCCACTCGCTCAATGATGTCAGCGGCCTCCAACTTTCTCAGTTCTTCCTCTACCTTCGGCCGTAGATGGAACGCTACTCTCCGGTGCTTGAGAGCAACCGGTTGCACTGATTGGTCCACGTGTAGCCGTACCATGTGGTTCTTTAAACATCCTATTCCGTCAAACAGGTTTCGAAACTCGTCCACCAGTGACTCAATATCTTCCAGGTGCACAGCGAAGGCAAACACCACTAGTTGCAAATGTTCCGCCGTACGACAGCCCAGCAGCATTCCCGCACCCTCCTTGGTGACGTACACTTTGGTGCGAACGGAGTGAGCCTCATGGGCGATGTCGGTGGTGAAAACGCCTAGTACCGTGAGCGGTGTGCCGGAGCCATAGGCATACACCTGTATGGACGTGGGCTTTAGGACGGGTTGTACCGGGAAGGATCTCAGCATGGACTGGGCCATTATGTTTATGGACGCGCCTGTATCAATCAGCACCGGCGTCAGGTGTCCAGCAATCGTGACGTGACACTTTGGGGCCCTTCGCCTCGGACATCCGTCCGGTTGCAGGGCGTGAATGACATGGACCGTGCCTTCGTCTTCATCGTCGTCCATATCATCTTCCTCAGCCTCCTGTAAAAGGGCCTCCACCGCATTGATCTGCCGACTTTGGCGTTGACGTCCCGCTGAGCGGCATACTTTGGCCAGATGGTGTAGACGACGACACGCCGTACACCTTTTCCCCTGTGCAGGGCATTGACCTTGGTGCGGGTACGGTCCTCCGCACATGTAGCAGGAACGAGACGATGATGGTGGTTTGCTTTGCTCCGTTCTCTTCGAATTTGCTTTCTTCGAGGTCGTCGCCACCACCGCGTTCACTGGCTCCGTCTTCACTTGACGCTGAAGGGCTGTCTCCATATGTGCGGCACGCACTTTGGACAATTCTTTAGACCGGCCCATGGTAAGCATGTCAGCCATGGAGATGCCGGGCAGTTCAAGGATCCTTTCCCTCAACTTGACGGACGAGCAGCCCTGGATGAACTGGGCCCGCAGCTCGTCGTCGGTGTCCGGGAGGGTACAGGTGCTCGCCAGCTCCTTCAACCGAGCATAGAAAGTGTCAACCGATTCCTCCGGTAGTTGCCTAGCTTGACGGAGGAGGAAACGTTCGTAATCTGGATTGGCTAGGGGTTCAAAATGCGCGGTCAGAGCAGCCTTGAGCGTAGCGTAGGTGTACGGAGGGCCCACTTCCACCACAGATTTGGCTAGCCGGTGAATGGCCGCACCACCCAGATGCAGTAGCATGGGCCGATGTCGTTCGGGCTTGAGGCCGACTGCGGCATAATAGTTCTCCAGACGCTCCAGCCACTCTTTCCACTTAGCCACCTGGGCGGATGGCGGGCCGTCCACTATGAACGCCTCAACCGGGGGCACGGTCGACATCCTCACACCGGATGGGCGAGATGTCCGATGCAGCAGGCGCCGGCGCGGGACAGAGGATGGGCCACAGGGGCGGAAGCAGTCTCACAAGAACCAAAAACCCCTCACCTCCGGCACAGGTAGTGAAGAAATCGCGGCCTCAAACACTTCAGCAAACAGGCCTCAGGGTCCGGGCGGTCAGCTCGGGACAGCGCGCCCCACGTGGCGATCAGAGGCCGCAGGATCGGTCCCCGTGGCCAGACGCAGCAGTCAGGAATACCCCACAGTCGTCCAGCAGCCCAGAGTGCACACCACCACCTCCACGCCAGCCACACGTACTGAACCTGGCCAGGAGTCAGCAGGCTGCAGCAGGCGTCCGTCCGTCCGGCAAACAGCACCACCGGAACCCGATGTGCTGCGAGGAACCAGCAGGCAGCAGGCCGTCGAGGAGAACACCTTCTCACGCGCTGTGCGCGCGGCGCCAGGCCTCTGCGCGTGCGCCGTCACCGTGACGACATCGGCCCCGATGCGGGCCGTGGAGGAAGAGCGGGAGCAGCGAGGCGGCAGGCACAGGCCTCGGAATCGCACACACGTGCGAGGATCAGCGCTCCGGGACAGAGCGGGTCAGGCAGCGCTTCGGCGCTCAGGAGCACACCCGGGCCCAGGAAGGAATGCAGGCAGCGAGGAAGCAGCCCGCGCGGGTCAGGAGGTCAACACACCCCCTCGTCGCCAGTTGTTGTGTGCTAAGGGGCCCAGGGGATATCAGCGCTCAGGTAGGCGGACGGCACAATCTCCAGACTCGGGGAGAGGAAATAACTCAGACCTACGCAGTGTATGTGCTACGGTGCACTGACCCGGATCATCCGGTCCAGCCCCCATTTATTTCCCTGACCTCTTCCGGGTCACAGGCTAGACCACCCACTCCATGGGCATGGGGGTGTTCCCCTCAAACATAACAAGAACATCTTAGTGATGGACCGTCTCACTTTATTGATTTTTCCCGAAGTCAGTCTTCCCGCCTTATGATAAAATTGATAGCCATGTTCATGCAGCCATGCATCAAAGTGTGGAACCACTCTACAATTACATTATGCAGTATGGAGCAAGCTAGGTTCTGCTACAAATAGTAGCACTTACGTGCCCACTTCCCTGGCTGCAGCATTCATTTAAACAAACGCACAGGGCATACACAGCATGGCTTTACCAACAGTGACAGGTTTATTGAACTAGTACAACCACGTTATTGTTTTTGGAGAGTGTAGCCCATACAATTATTGCGCAAGGAGCGTGGGGGTAGAACTCTCATTTTTCAGGCGATGTGCTGTCTAACTAGTATTTAGGCTCAAGTTTAGTTAAAAATAGGAAAAGCATGCATCTTCACCTATACTTAACCATGAATCATAGTCAACCATGTCCAAGCGCTCCCTGACACCTTTGGTGCTTGCCCACAGTTTATTACAATCCAGCATGATCTGTGAAATCCCATGAATTCTGGTTAAGCTAATTGCATGTATTACCTTACCAAATGCCCATCTATATAAGATCAGAGAGTAATCCTTGTGACTGTCAGACTCGTTCAGCAGTTCAGAAAATGTAAGTAATTTGAGTTTGGAGGAGGTCCTATAAGTTGTGAGTAGGACTCTGCCACAGTGGATCTTTGCGTGGTCTGTGTTTTCTTGGGGCCACAGTTAGGCTTTATTGGCCCTGTGGAATGCTCACCTGTCAGACTGTTGATTAAGACTGCACACATTTATTTTGCTGGTTGCTCTTAACATTTGTTCTCTGTCCTGATGATGACCTAATGAACCAATAAGATCGAAACGCCTTCCTTTGGCAAAATTAAAGAGGAAGCATACATGTGTATTTTTTCCCTCTGCCATTCTTTTTCTGTTCATACTCTGAATTATATATGTAACTATTTGTTTTGTGTAACTTCTTGAGCACCATCTGTGTATTGTATGTTGGAATGTTGTATTAATTGTTTTCTATGAATATTTTGCAATAACAAGCGATTTTATAATAATTTTTACAGGTACCTTCTCATTCTTATATTCCTTCTTTTCCTTCTGTTTCTAAATTTAATTGTTTTTTTATGTGAAGTGATAGTGTTCCTGTTGTTCTGCACAAATTAATTCCCTGAACCATTGTAGCTGTTATAACATCAATATAAGGCAGTACCAGGTGGGACGTCATCACAACTGTGTGAGCGGCATGGCAGTAAGTTGCATCACCCTCCCAATGGCATAGTTCACCACCTTTAAAATGGAGACCAATATTTAGGTAAGAACAAGTTACTTTATAAGTGGCAGGAATTAGCTCTCTTGGACGACATTTGTTTAGGTGTGAACTGAAAGCATTCATACTGAATCGCATCTGCCTGTCGCTACAGTCCATTGTGGACTTCCGGGGCACTCTTCTCTTTCCTTCAGTACACCTGATACAGCTAATATGACACCATCCTAGTTGGTTTGAAGTTTTTGCAGTCATTTACAGTGGTGCAGCCAATAAGCTTAGAGTTCCTCTTCTGGGCTCTGTATGATATATATATATACGGATTGTCAATGGTTCGCAATGGACACATGGACAGGAATCCTGAATAGTATAGAGTCACCACCGGGAGCTCCTCTCCTCTACACTTGGATATTAACATTTCTAAAGCGGACTGCTTCAGAGCGAGGGAAAAGCCTGTCTTTGGAAACATGTGTTTTGGGAAGAGATTTACGAGTCAATACGGTGGGCGACTGCATTCCAAGGAATTCTGCTTGGTCTGGCAGAAATCCGTGACTGTTGGTTTTAAACTAAAGACATTATTGTGATGCCTTTGTTTTTTATAAAGTTAAGGACTCGTAAATGATCCAGTCCGGGTGTTGCATGAGACAGCATGATGGGATTTGGGAAAGAATAATGAACTGAAGAGCGTAACTTTAAATAGCACAGCTGGTGAATCATGCTTAAAGTAATTTTAATGATTTGCACTAGTGTGTCTTGTTCGGAAACTTTAGAGTTATGCAGTGCTCGTAATAATGTTAATTCTCCCACATGCTGATGCAGACCCAATGTTTATTTTACATAGTGCATCGTCTATTTTTATTGTTATCCACACTCTCTCCACCCCGTGTGCAAATGGTGCCCGAAGGTGCATGGTTTATCAGATATATGCATGGTTTATCAGATATATGAAAAATTAAAATATTACCTTTCAAAACGAAGTGCATCATATGTCCTCCATGTGCGCACGGTGCGCGAAGCGCATCGTGCGTACATGGCCCATCTAGCGTAACGTGTGCACGGCACTAACTGCGTAAAGTGGGCGCGCGGTGCGCGAAGTGCACCGCGTGCTCACTGTGCGCGCACGGTGCGCGAAGCGCACCGTGCGCGCACGGAACGAACTGCGTTAAGTGGGCGCGCACGCCACGAATGGCGTAAAGTAACTTAGCATTTAAAAAAACGTACAAATTCACTGAAAAAACCATAGGTTTCACACACGTTATAGTTAGGAATTAGCATTTAAAAAACCTTGCAAATTCACTGAAAAAACCATAGGTTTCACACATGTTATAGTTAGCGGAAATTTTACTGATAAAAAACCAATGAAATTCCCCCGTTATAGTTAGTGCAGGCAACTATAACTCACGCGACCGCAATCTTCTGCTGATGACATATGTGTCTTTATGAAAAAAAAATATTTGTAATATATGTATAGCTAAAAATGTATGGAAGAAGACATAGGCAAATAAGTGTCTAAATACAGTATTAGCATCAGCAGAGGATTGCGGTCGTGTGAGTTATAGTTGCCTGCACTAACTATAACGGGGGAATTTCATTGGTTTTTTATCAGTAAAATTTCCGCTAACTATAACATGTGTGAAACCTATGTTTTTTTCTGTGAATATATATATATATATACATATATTCAATGAAAAACCATAGGTTTCACACTCGTTATAGTTAGCTGGACATTTCTCTCGTAAAAAACCATTGAAATTCCCCCGTTATAGTTAGTTCAGCTAACTATAACTCGCGCACCCGGAATCCACTGCTGATGACGTCACATATTACATCACTCATGACATGGTCAGTGACATCACTCATGACATCACTGATGACATCTAAAATGACATCACTGATGACATCACTGATGACGTCAACAATGTGATAAATTACAACATCTTTTCACACCCTTATAAAACCTTTGATATACCAACTCAAAATTACAGAGTTCCATTCTCATATCCATAAATAATGCAATACCAATAACTGCATACCCACATATTAACTTTTAGGTCTTCATACACCTCCACACACTCACCTGTAAAGTCACTCATAGTTACAGTCACTCCATAAAAAAGTATCATATGAATTTATACACACACCTATATAGACACTCATACACTACCAATCATCCATAGAGGTACTCTCACACCTAGTCATTCATACAAATAATCACACTGCCATTTACTCACCTATGCAGTTATACACAATCAAGTTCCCTTGCTCACAAAAATAGTATCTCATTTTTATGCTCTATTAGAATCATTGACAAAAGCACACACTCATCCATACAGTCACTGTCACAATCACACATTCTCACATCTAGCCACTTATATACTCTTACACACATATATACTGCCTTTCACATATGTAGTTAGTCACAAATGTACCACTGATATATACATTCAATCCCTAACACACCCATACATACACTCGCTCAACCGTACAGTCCATCACAGATGCACTCTTAAAACCATGCACCCATAGAATCACCCACTCACACATCTATGCACAGAGTCACACACAGCCTACCCACACTAACACTCAGGCACCCATACAGATACTCAGACAACCAATCGATAACCCATATAGACACTCATATAGCTATTCACAAAACCATGCAGCCACTTATACACCAACAGACAGAAACATACAGACATTCACACAGATTAGTCACTAGTCTGCAGTAAGATACATTTAATGACTCACTTATACAGTCAGTTACGCACCAAAGAAACTCATCTATTTACACACTTGTACACCCACTCATTCTTCAACAGGCCTTTCCCTATATATATTAAACAAATTAAAATTGTTAAGAAACACAGACTCAATGGATGACGTCATCAGTGATGTCATCAGTGATGTCATTTTAGATGGCATCAGTGATGTCATTTTAGATGTCATCAGTGATGTCATGAGTGATGTCACTGACCATGTCATGAGTGATGTAATATGTGACGTCATCAGCAGTGGATTGCGGGTGCGCGAGTTATAGTTAGCTGAACTAACTATAACGGGGGAATTTTAATGGTTTTTTACGAGAGAAATGTCCAGCTAACTATAACGTGTGTGAAACCTATGGTTTTTTCAGTGAATTTCAAAGGTTTTTTAAATGCTAATTTTTTAATTTATTATTATAAAACAAGCTGGCCCTTTCCTACGAGTCCAAGTCTTACAAAACAAGAGAAACATGAATTAAATCTCTGACAACAATTCCTGTGTGCACACAGACTCATGGTGTGATTCTAGGCAGAAAAAGATATTTGATTGGCAATTTGAAAGCACACTTACTACTGTTTTTTTTGCAAGTGATAAGTACTCTAACAGTCTGATACATTTTCATTACAGTTTTCAGAAACAGAAAAGAGCACATGTCCAAACAGCTTTTTGAGACCATGAACATGTGTAACTTGGGTGACTGACTACACTCCAGCAAAGTAAATCAACCTTAGTGATGTTGAATGTATTAGCATTACTTACTGATACCTGAAACACCACTCACTTGTGAATACTAAGCATGATTCTACAGTATAAACAGCTGGGTGTGTGCTAAGAGTGTGCTTCTGCAGACTGTGTATTTTCAGTTACAAGAGACATATGCATACATGCATCCATAACAGCATAAACATTTTAGTAATGTATGTAAAAGTACATGTGTGGCAAGGTTTAATTGCAGTTTTGTATATGTATGACCAAGCTCAGCAATTGCATGATTAGAAGCAAAATCTGCTATATCAATTTCAAATGTGTTAGCATTTGCCTCCCATTTGTGTGTTACTGATTTATGCTGAATGGAAACCATCATATTTACAAAAAGAAAGCTGCCCCTTTCCTACAAATGCCATTCTTACAGAACCGGACCAACACTATTAACATCTCTGACAACAATTCCTGTGTGCACACAGACTCATGGTTTGATTCTGAGCACAAAACAGTATTCCTCAGTGATGCCAGTACACCTTAACTTATGGTGAAAACATACTCCATAATATTTTACAAGTTCAAGACAGTTAAATATCTCCCAAACCACAAAATGTAAAACATAACTTTTAAAGAAGAATCACAATTCAAATATTTATATCAAAAATCACCACATACATCCTCTCTCAAACTCATAACTCACCTTTAAAATTAGTTAGTTGAGAAAGTAATGTGGCACTCAAACAGCAGATTATCAGAGTCAGAATATCAGAGCTCTACACCTCTCTCCTCTCACCACAACCAGTAAATGGCAATGTTTCCCTCTCTTTTTCCACACATATACATGGTAATGTAAAATCACAGTCCTTTCCACATTTTTTCAAATGAAATCACACATTTCTATTGGTTGAAAACTTCAACCCTTTTCCAAATGAACCCTTCCCCCAACTTGACTTCTGCCTGCTACCATAGCAAGAGCTCATGGAACACTGGTGTGAGCAGAGAGGTCAGAAGTTCAGCACACAATGTTTCAAATCCAAAGAGCAAGAGTGCTTCACCTGTCAAACCTAACAGCAAATCCAAATTAATCTTCTGTGGGAACACAATTTTCTGAACCAATACAAAACATGCTTCTAAAAATGTACACATACAGCCTAGTTTTAACTGTAAAATGATTTGAATCAGCCAATGAGTTCTTTTTATTTAAAAAAATATGTATGCCTCCATTTTACAACTGTCTTTCATTTCATATTGCCATTCTACTGAAAGACACCTCTTGAGTGCATCCAGATCTCCTTGAAAGATGTTCACAGTGTGGATTGTAGGTCACAGCTATGTCTTCTGGAGTGAAAAGTATGCAGAAAAAAGAGATATGGTGAGAGACCTTGCTTTGCCAAATGTAGACATTAAATGGATTGGTCAGAGAGGGTTAAAGTGGCACCAATTAATGCCTTTGGTGAAAACCTTTCTACGTCTCCCACAGCCTAACCTTATTATTGTGCACTGTGGTGGAAATGACCTAGGCACTTTAACTGGGGTAGGTCTGGAAATGCTTATTAAGGACACCTTTGTGCAGTTGCTGTTGCTTTTTCCTCAATCTGCCTTTGTATATTCTAACATATGCCAAAGGCAAAAGTGGAACTGGTCCAACCAATTTTGTCCGCAGATTGACAAAGCAAGAAAGCACGTCAACAAATCTATTTCTGCTTTCCTCAGAGACTATGGTATGGGTTCTATATACCACAACAACTTGCGTTACAACATGCAAGGCATTTATAGAGGAGACGGTGTACATTTCACTGATGAAGGCAACAGAGTCTTCCTCTTGAACTTTAGACTCTGCATCGGTACTTACTTGTAGGTACCACAAAAAAAACACTTCATAAACACAACGGCTCTTTTTAGAGCCCCCTAATATCTAAACACTTAAATTTGATTTTTACTTCTATTTTGTTAATTGTTTTTTTTCTGCCGTGCGCGTACGGTAAGCTTACCGTACGCGCACCCCGCGATTTTTGAAAAAAAAATTTACATGTATTTTTCATACTTTTGGGACCTTCTTGGACCCCCTGATAAACGCTAGGGGGTCTGCAACTCTCTTTGTTGCCCCCTTTTCACGTTCTCCACCTTTGTTTATCAGTGTGAGACACACAAAATGGCGGCCGACACTTCCTGATTTCGACCGATTCGAATGTTTACAGTCATGTAACCACCAATCAGAATTAAGCTCGCGCACGGCACCGTGCACGTACGGTAAGCTTACCGTAAGCGCTCTGAGCGCGCTTATAGATATATATATTGATTTAAATGCTATTTTCTCAGCAAATACTGAACACATTTACACCAGACCTACAAAAGGCACATCCCTGATCTGAGGACTACCTCTCTGCCAAATTTCAAGTAATTCTGTTCAGCCGTTCGGGCTGTAGCTTGGACTAAAGGTCCTATGGAAAAATGCATGGGGAAAACACGTTTTGGGACCCCCCCTTTTTCTCAGCCCCCGCTTAACGAATCCCCCCGAGACTTTCAGGAGAGGAGCGGAGCGGAGCGCCCCACCTATTTTGAAAATTTTGCCAGGATTCGTCAATCGGCGCCAAAGGTATTCAAAATAGAATGTTGCGGATTTCCTATGGAAACACGGTCCTAACTATAACTATCTACTGGCGACCGCCAGTGGATAATATATATATATATATATATATATATATATATATATATATATATATATATATATATATATATATATATATGTATATATAAATCTGGTCTTGCTGAAGTTGTGGCAAATGCACATTTAGAATATATATAAATCTGGTCTTGCTGAAGTTGTAGCAAAGGCCCATTTAGAATACTCCATGAAAATGTTTTGTCTAAAAATAGTTAACATTAGTGGTTAAGTTTCCAAGTGTGGGTCACTTGAGAGCTAGATCATTTGTTCCCTGAACTTCTGCTGATGCGCACATGCGGGGATCCCTCCATAGTGATTGTCCCTCCACTGCTCTAGTCTGTGCACCTCCTTATGGAAGTCTTACTCTTTTCTTTTTGCACGTGGTCTGTAGGCCCGGCTAACATCCTGCCTATGAACATACTTTAGTCTCCTTCAAACGTTCTCTCTCCTTCTGTGCCGTCTGTGCCCCTCTTTATAGTAGTCTGTTTTTTTATTGCGAGCTGTTTCTCTGAAAAGATAGTTATTCCAACTAGAATGTAATTTTTATTTGTTTATTACTTCTCTGGTCAAAATTACCCTCATGTTGGCTCATAGATCTGTTCGAAATGAAATTTCCAGGATGGCAGCGATGTTTCCAAGGTTCTTTGCCTAAACCAGTCAGAAAATTGCTTGATTCATCAACCTACGCTGCAGGTAATTGCATTGTGCACTCCCAAATGCTAGTAACAGTGTTGGGGATAGCGACTGAGTGGAGGGGCCAGTGGCAGTGAAATCTATTGAGTTTTTCAGTTCCAGGTTTAAAACGTAAGGGTAGGAGGTCTTACCAAAAGCTGTGGGGTGTGTTAAGGACCTACCAAGAAAAGTAATGCTCAGATTACTTTCCGGTTCCAATTTTACCATAATGCTTTTCTTCTTAAGCAACTCGCTAAATCTTTAAACCAATCCACTTCTACCTCTTTGACATTATGGACAGATTTGGAACTTTCTTTCTTATCTCCATTTTCTTTTACAGAAGCTTTCACATTTAATCATAAAACATGTTTTTTTTATCCTCGCCTATATATAAAACGGCCCATAGACTATACCATTCCTTTCTCATCTCTCACTTTTCCCACAAAGATAAATTTCTTAATACCTCTATTTGGCATAATCGCTTTCTTAAAATAAACAACAAACCTATACTTTGGAAGACTTGCTGAGATAAGGGGTTACTTTGGATCCATCAATTGTTTTCTAATGATGGTCTCCTTACTTTTTCTGAAGCACAAACACTTTATAAATTACCAAATTCTTTCTCCGCCAAATGTGATATATTAACACAAAACATCTCCTCATCTCTGCTATCAATATCCTCTATCTCCTCTTCCTCTTCTTCTCACTGTAATATACTTTCAATTTTGAGTATTCAACCTATCACCTCCTCTATCTATAAATCACTTACCACAGCCTAGAACAAAAACTAACATAGAACTCCAATGGGAGCATGAATTCCACACGTCATGGCCTATTACCTTTTGGGATAAATTATGGTCAAAGCTCCGTAAAACTTCTAGATCGGCAAGCACAACACAAACACTTTTCTTTATTTACAATCGTCTCTCGTTTACTCCAAAGTCCTTACATAAATTTAATTCCACTACCTCCCCAAACTGCTGGTCCTGTAATGCCCCTCATGTTGATCTTTAACACATGTTATTTTCCTGTCCCTCTACTCATCAATTTTGATTGAAAATATGGTCTCAGATTAATACTATTTTCCAAACTCAATTCCCTTATTCACCTGTAGATATTTTTCTGGGTTCCCTGTCTGACCATTGGCATGATTCCACCTCTAACATAGTTATTGTAGATTTATTGTTTGCAATTGCCTTCCAGCGAATAACGAAGAATTGGAAACAAGCTACACAACTTTCCTTTCAAACTTGGTGGTATAGTGTTTCCTATAATCATCGACTTGATCATGCATTTGTTTACCCTTTATCTTTACTCTTGAAAAGACAACTTATATGGTCTCATGTAACCACTTTCTTAGATATAACAGCACAAAAATCTGCCCGTCATCTCCCCGTATTGGAAAAAGTTCCCAAACCACCATGAATTGTTCTTTGTTAACCTTTTACCTATTTATTTAATTTATTACCCATAGAATTTATTTCTCATTTTTCTTTCTATTTCTATTTCTATTTCTAGATTTGGTAAAGCGCAACAGCTACCCCAGCAATGGGGTGTCCCGGCGCTAGCAACAAGCAAACTCCTACTAAACGGGGGAGGGAAGGCCAAGAACCCTAGAAAGCGGGGAAGAGGTGGGTCTTGATAGCTTTGCGAAAGATTGGGAGACAGTCTATGGAGCGGATGCTGGGGGGGAGATCGTTCCATAGTTTGGGCCCTAGGACGCTAAAGGAACGGCCACCAATGCGACTAAGTCTGACTCTGGGAACTGTCAGAAGAAGTTGATTGGAGGAGCGAAGGTCACGGCCAGGGACATAGAGTCGGGCCAGCTTTCGCAACAGAGGGGGATTTCCCTTTTTGACGATCATGAAGATCGTGATAAGAGCTTTGAATTTCACTCTCTGTTCTACGGGCAGCCAGTGTAGTTTGCGGATGGTGGCTCTGGCTGAACATCTACGTGGGAGACCGACCAGAGTTCTGGCCGCCGTGTTCTGGATGCGTTGGAACCTGGCCGTCTCAGCTTTATTTGCTCCCAATAGAAGGACGTTGGCATAGTCCAGGCGAGACAAGATGGTTGCCTGGATAATTAGCTGGCGAGCTTTAGAGTCAAATAGCCCGAGTATAGGCCGGAGGTTTCTTAGGAGCCCAATGCAGGTGGCTGCCACCTTTTTAGTATGTGACTGAAAGCTGAGGTTGGCATCCATCCAAACTCCCAAATTTTTAACACAGTTTTTAGGGGATGGAATGGTGCCAAGGGATGACGGCCACCAGTGCTCATTCCATAGGCAGGTGTTTCGGCCGAGGAGTAGCACCTCGGTTTTCCCGGCATTAAGCTGGAGGTAGTTGTCCGTCATCCATTGAGCCACTGATTCCATGCCCTCTTTAAACTTGGATGCCGCGATGGATGGGCTTTCAGAGAGGGTGACGACAAGCTGGGTGTCGTCGGCGTATGAGACCAGCGTAAGCCCCCACTCTTTGGCCACATCAGCAAGCGGCTGGACGTATAAGTTAAAGAGGGAGGGGCTCAGCGCTGAACCCTGGGGGACTCCTTGGGCTATGGGGTGAGATTTAGAAAGAAAAGGGGGGGCAGACACCTTAAATGATCTGTCTTTTAGAAAGGATTGGAACCATGAAAGAGCACGGCCTGTCACACCGGCCTCCTCTAGACGATCCAAGAGGATGTCGTGGGACACCGTGTCAAAGGCTGCGCTGAGGTCTAATAGAATCAGCGCAGCACTTTGTCCGGAGTCCAGGATCGTCCTGAGATGTTCGGTGGTGGCCAATAAGGCAGACTCAGTGCTATGGCCTGCACGAAAGCCATTTTGGGAAGGATCCAGAATTCCGTGACGGTCCACATGTTTCGAGAGAATGCCGTTGACATGGGCCTCTGCTATCTTAGACAGCCAGGGTAGAAGGGATATTGGACGGTAGCTTTCCGGTTTGGAAGGGTCGAGGGAGGGTTTTTTAATTATAGGTGATACCCACGCTTGTTTCCAGGCAGTGGGTACAGAGCCCGAGGTAAAGGAAAGGTTGAGGATGTCCAACATGGGAGATAAAAAAAGTTCCAGTGAGTCCAGGAAGTGAGAGGGGCTCATAGGGTCGGCGGGGGATCCAGACTTTACCTTCCTGCAAAGTATGTTCAGTTCGGCGGCCGAGATGGCGGGAATTTGGGTGAGAGGAATACGGCTGGGGGCTAAAGTTGCAGGCTGTCTGGAATGAGGGGAGTTCTGTAGAAAGGTGGCATATATTTTTTGAACTTTTTCAACGAAGTATATGGCAAGCTGCTCACATTGTTCGTTGGAGGAGATTTTTGGAGATGGTGCCCTAGGGTTTTGGAGTTCTTTGACTAGTTTAAAAATGGCTTTAGCTGGGTTTGAGTTAGAGCTGATTTTGTTAGCATAAAATGAGGCGCGGGAGGATCTGATGGCTTTATGGTAGATTTTAAGTTTGGATAAATAGTTTATTTTATCCTGATTATCAAAGTTTTTCCTCCATTGGCGCTCAGCTTTTTTACAATCCTTGCGTAGCGTTTTGAGGGTATCGTCGTACCATGGATTGGAGGGCGTGTTGCGTCCTTTAGTCAGTTTAGCTGGGATGAGAATGTCGAGGCCATTGGTGATCCAGGTAGTAAACGAGGCGTAAGCCGCGTCAATCTCCTGATGAGTTTCACAGTGGAAGTCACCTAAGGTTTTGTGTAAGGCGGATGTGGTGAGCTTATGCCAAGGTCTTTTAAGGCGTTTGTTGGATTCCGTTTTGAACTGCCGATGAGGTGCAGGAACCATTAGTTTAACGAGGTAGTGATCTGTCCATCCCATTGGGGAGGGAGTGTCAGTGACTGCCTCTTGGATGTTAGTGAAGATCGGATCCAGGGTATGGCCTGCTATGTGGGTAGGAGCGTGGACTAGTACGTTAAGTTGAAGCGCAGAAAGATCAGCAAGAAGGCTAGAGATGGTGAGGTCATTAGTCAGGTCAAAATGCAGATTAAGGTCACCTAGTATGGTGAAATTGGCAGATTTAGTAATGAGTGTTGTGGAAGTTTCGAGGAGAGCATTAATGAACCTTGAGGCTTGGCCAGGTGGGCGGTATATGTAAAGGCCGGATAGAGTAAACTGGGGACTGAAGCTAATTTTGAATTGAGCGCATTCGCAGTCTGGGAGAGGTTCTTTGATAAAGGAGCAAGTGAGGTTCCTTTTGTAGATGACTGCGATGCCGCCACCCCGGGTTTCACGGTTTATGGTGACCAAGTGAAACTCATCAGGGAGCGCCAGGTTGGGGATGGTAGTTATGCCGTCTCGTAGCCATGTTTCGCACAAAAACAGGACGTCTGGATTTTCTTCCTGTAGAAGTGAATTTACCTCAAGGTGGTGTTTAGAGAGGGATCTGACGTTGAGATGTAGTATCGTCAGGGGCGGGGTAGTAGTTGCGGTGCAATTGTCCCACACTCGAGCGGGCATGCTAGTGGAGAAATGGCATCGAGCACAGTGGAGTGGCGAGTGGCCTAGGATGCCAATGGCGTCGGAACAGCTTTGGCTAGTATTCAGGGCACGGAGTTCCTTGCGACCATATCGTGTAGGCAGGAGTCTAGTTGGAACAGGGGGACTGGCGAGAGGCGATGGTCTGGCGATGACAGGCGCAGACGGGCTTGCCTTAGGCGCGCCTTCGGCGCGCAGACGGCGCTCCCGCTGCGCTCGTCCGCTGCGCTTCCTACCAAGACACATGATAAATAGTGAGAGTTCTGGACGTAGGAGGAGGCGTGGCCACTCGAGGGGGCGTGTCCGAGCTGCGCCTCGCCCTCGTGGATCGGCGACCAAAGAATGAGGGGTTTCGTTGCAGCGGGGGTCCGCTGTTTAGGCTGCCAAGAATGCAGTAGGTGAGGTATGCTTTTTTTTAAAATAAAAACACAGTGTCACACAGTAAAATACAATCTTAGCTCTCCCGGCTTCCGCCTCAGGAGTATGTTTGTTAACGCGGCGCCAGGGCACTGGGCGCGCTATTTAAACAGCTTGGGGGCGTGGCCACTCGAGGGGGCGTGTCCGAGCTGCGCCTCGCCCTCGTGGATCGGCGACCAAAGAATGAGGGGTTTCGTTGCAGCGGGGGTCCGCTGTTTAGGCTGCCAAGAATGCAGTAGGTGAGGTATGCTTTTTTTAAAAATAAAAACACAGTATCACACAGTAAAATACAATCTTAGCTCTCCCGGCTTCCGCCTCAGGAGTATGTTTGTTAACGCGGCGCCAGGGCACTGGGCGCGCTATTTAAACAGCTTGGGGGCGTGGCCACTCGAGGGGGCGTGTCCGAGCTGCGCCTCGCCCTCGTGGATCGGCGACCAAAGAATGAGGGGTTTCGTTGCAGCGGGGGTCCGCTGTTTAGGCTGCCAAGAATGCAGTAGGTGAGGTATGCTTTTTTTAAAAATAAAAACACAGTATCACACAGTAAAATACAATCTTAGCTCTCCCGGCTTCCGCCTCAGGAGTATGTTTGTTAACGCGGCGCCAGGGCACTGGGCGCGCTATTTAAACAGCTTGGGGGCGTGGCCACTCGAGGGGGCGTGTCCGAGCTGCGCCTCGCCCTCGTGGATCGGCGACCAAAGAATGAGGGGTTTCGTTGCAGCGGGGGTCCGCTGTTTAGGCTGCCAAGAATGCAGTAGGTGAGGTATGCTTTTTTTTAAAAATAAAAACACAGTATCACACAGTAAAATACAATCTTAGCTCTCCCGGCTTCCGCCTCAGGAGTATGTTTGTTAACGCGGCGCCAGGGCACTGGGCGCGCTATTTAAACAGCTTGGGGGCGTGGCCACTCGAGGGGGCGTGTCCGAGCTGCGCCTCGCCCTCGTGTATCGGCGACCAAAGAATGAGGGGTTTCGTTGCAGCGGGGGTCCGCTGTTTAGGCTGCCAAGAATGCAGTAGGTGAGGTATGCTTTTTTTTAAAATAAAAACACAGTGTCACACAGTAAAATACAATCTTAGCTCTCCCGGCTTCCGCCTCAGGAGTATGTTTGTTAACGCGGCGCCAGGGCACTGGGCGCGCTATTTAAACAGCTTGGGGGCGTGGCCACTCGAGGGGGCGTGTCCGAGCTGCGCCTCGCCCTCGTGGATCGGCGACCAAAGAATGAGGGGTTTCGTTGCAGCGAGGGTCCGCTGTTTAGGCTGCCAAGAATGCAGTAGGTGAGGTATGCTTTTTTTTAAAATAAAAACACAGTGTCACACAGTAAAATACAATCTTAGCTCTCCCGGCTTCCGCCTCAGGAGTATGTTTGTTAACGCGGCGCCAGGGCACTGGGCGCGCTATTTAAACAGCTTGGGGGCGTGGCCACTCGAGGGGGCGTGTCCGAGCTGCGCCTCGCCCTCGTGGATCGGCGACCAAAGAATGAGGGGTTTCGTTGCAGCGGGGGTCCGCTGTTTAGGCTGCCAAGAATGCAGTAGGTGAGGTATGCTTTTTTTAAAAATAAAAACACAGTATCACACAGTAAAATACAATCTTAGCTCTCCCGGCTTCCGCCTCAGGAGTATGTTTGTTAACGCGGCGCCAGGGCACTGGGCGCGCTATTTAAACAGCTTGGGGGCGTGGCCACTCGAGGGGGCGTGTCCGAGCTGCGCCTCGCCCTCGTGGATCGGCGACCAAAGAATGAGGGGTTTCGTTGCAGCGGGGGTCCGCTGGTTAGGCTGCCAAGAATGCAGTAGGTGAGGTATGCTTTTTTTAAAAATAAAAACACAGTATCACACAGTAAAATACAATCTTAGCTCTCCCGGCTTCCGCCTCAGGAGTATGTTTGTTAACGCGGCGCCAGGGCACTGGGCGCGCTATTTAAACAGCTTGGGGGCGTGGCCACTCGAGGGGGCGTGTCCGAGCTGCGCCTCGCCCTCGTGGATCGGCGACCAAAGAATGAGGGGTTTCGTTGCAGCGGGGGTCCGCTGTTTAGGCTGCCAAGAATGCAGTAGGTGAGGTATGCTTTTTTTTAAAAATAAAAACACAGTATCACACAGTAAAATACAATCTTAGCTCTCCCGGCTTCCGCCTCAGGAGTATGTTTGTTAACGCGGCGCCAGGGCACTGGGCGCGCTATTTAAACAGCTTGGGGGCGTGGCCACTCGAGGGGGCGTGTCCGAGCTGCGCCTCGCCCTCGTGTATCGGCGACCAAAGAATGAGGGGTTTCGTTGCAGCGGGGGTCCGCTGTTTAGGCTGCCAAGAATGCAGTAGGTGAGGTATGCTTTTTTTAAAATAAAAACACAGTGTCACACAGTAAAATACAATCTTAGCTCTCCCGGCTTCCGCCTCAGGAGTATGTTTGTTAACGCGGCGCCAGGGCACTGGGCGCGCTATTTAAACAGCTTGGGGGCGTGGCCACTCGAGGGGGCGTGTCCGAGCTGCGCCTCGCCCTCGTGGATCGGCGACCAAAGAATGAGGGGTTTCGTTGCAGCGGGGGTCCGCTGTTTAGGCTGCCAAGAATGCAGTAGGTGAGGTATGCTTTTTTTAAAAATAAAAACACAGTATCACACAGTAAAATACAATCTTAGCTCTCCCGGCTTCCGCCTCAGGAGTATGTTTGTTAACGCGGCGCCAGGGCACTGGGCGCGCTATTTAAACAGCTTGGGGGCGTGGCCACTCGAGGGGGCGTGTCCGAGCTGCGCCTCGCCCTCGTGGATCGGCGACCAAAGAATGAGGGGTTTCGTTGCAGCGGGGGTCCGCTGTTTAGGCTGCCAAGAATGCAGTAGGTGAGGTATGCTTTTTTTTAAAAATAAAAACACAGTATCACACAGTAAAATACAATCTTAGCTCTCCCGGCTTCCGCCTCAGGAGTATGTTTGTTAAATGTTATATTACAGCTACTATTCTATAAAATGTTGATATCTTTTTATATTGTATTAAGCCCTCTTATTTTTATATTGTGATTTTATCATACCTACTGTTGTTCTCCTTTTTCCCTCCCCCTCCTTCTCTTTTCCAGAGTTATATTACCTTCTCTTTCTATTTGCAACTATTCTGTTTGATTGGCTGTTACTTTATTGAACTATTTATATTTTGTTGTATCTTTTCCAAAATAAAGTTTCTCTGTTCAAACTAAAAAAGATTACTTTCCGGTAATCTTCATTACTCCGATTCTGTCTTCTTAGTCCTACTGCTTACAAACATGAGGTTATTTTAATGCACCTGAATTCCTCATAATCCTACCAAGCTTATTTCTCTTTTTACTAAACAGAAACCCCTGCTCAAATACCCTCTTCTCCAGGAGCTCTTCGTGGACAACATTAGAGCTAAATGGCAATCCAAGGCTAAAAAGGCTCCAATACAAAAAGGAGAAAGGGGTGGTTGTAAATACTGGAACGAGAAAGATATAATCAGAGTAATGAAGATTACCGGAAAGTAATCAGAGTATTACCTCCTCATCTTCTTCCTCATCCCAATCTTTCCAAAGATGAGGCTATGCA
The DNA here is from genome assembly GCF_964204655.1 of Triturus cristatus. Lineage (NCBI taxonomy): Eukaryota > Metazoa > Chordata > Amphibia > Caudata > Salamandridae > Triturus > Triturus cristatus. The sequence goes on from NC_140585.1 coordinate 505,313,553, forward strand.
AAGCTGAGGCCATCTTATCATATCGCAGAAAAAAACATAAATGGACAAATTAACATACTAGAATTGAACAAAACTCGTTTATTGCATATTGAAATGCACACCCTAAAGTAAAAATAAAGCACAGAATTGAGATAAAGAAACACATACTCAGTTATTGAGAGCCCTGAGAGAAGGCCCTAGCAAGGACACCTTAATCAAAATCCGACACATGCCCTTGCACCAAGTTGAGCCTGTAATGAGAAATGAAGTTAAAAAGAGAGGCCCATGTTGCAGCATCACATATATCCACTATGGAAGCCCATGTCCACTCAGCCCAAAGGCAGCCATGCCCCTAAGGAATAAACCACCCTTTCATCAGGAAAATCCCTACCCACAAGCTTGTAGGTCAAGGAAATCACCAACTTGATCCATTAAGCCAAGTTTGATCTAAAGGATTTACAACCATTGTTAGCATTGCCAAAACTGATAAACAAGCAATCAGGTTTCCTAAATCAAAAGGTTCTCTTTAGATATATAGTAAGAACCCTTATAACATCCGAAAAGGATTCAGAGGAGGAAGGAGATGAAGAATCTGAAATGGAAGGAAGAACAATCTCCTGATTTCTGTGAAAGGCAGAATTTACCATAGGAATGAAATTAGGACCCAGGGACAATACCACGCTATCTTAAAATACTTTTGAATAGTGATAATGCACTGAAGGGAACCCAGTTCTTTCAGATGCCTGGCGGAAGTAATGGCAGTTAGGAAAAATACCTTAAAAGTCAAAAATCTTTGAAGCTTCTAAAGGCTCAAAGGGAGGATCGCGCAAAAAACGACAATACCAAGGAAAGGTCTCAAGCAGGGAACAAGTGCTGTTGTTTAGGCCGTAATAGTGTAAAACCCTTGAAAAGCCAAGAATTAGATCATCCAGCTGAGCAAGACTAATCCAAGGCACCAGAAGAGCTCCGATGGCCGCCGATTGGAGTTTCTGGGTTGAAATAGCTAAGTTCTTATCAAAATCCTCCTGAAGAAATTCCAACATTTTTTCAGGGCTACAGTCCAGAGAAGAAAGACTTCCCAACACACCATTTATGAAAATAAGCCTGATGATGATGATAAGACTTCTTAGAGGAGTCTCTCCTGAAGGCTTGGACGGAAAGAGAGACTGGAAAAGAAAGACCCCTCTTTAGGAGACCTTCCCTCTCAAAATCTATACCTAAAGATGGGGGAGTAACACTGGAGAGATCGGAGGAGAGAGAGAGCCAATGGGAACAATCCACGTCCTCTCGATTGCCAATGAGCGGAGAAGAGGAAACCAAGTTACCTTGGCCAGAACAGGACCACGAGAATGACATCCAACCCCTCCCTCTGAATAGGCAACAAAACCCTTGAAACCAGAGGGAAAGAGGGAAGGTGTACAGAAGGGTAATCAGCCACTTGTGCAGAAAGGCATCCACCCCAAAAACTGGTCGCTGAGAGACTTAGAGAAGAATCATGGGAGCTGAGCATTTGCTTGGTCTATGAAGACATCTATCAGCAGAGTACCCCACTTGAAACTGAGCTCCTGAAAAACAAAGGGATTCAGCCTGTAATTCTGAGAAGAGGGAAACACACAACTCAGAGTGTCTGCATGAATGTTCAGACAACCCTCAATGTAAATTGCTTTTACGGAGAAAATATTTTTCTCTGCCCACATCATAATGTCTGAATAAATTTGATTGAGACAGAGGCATTTGGTCTCAAACTGACGTTTGAGATATGCTTTGGTTACCAAGTTGTCTGTCTGGATGACTACTGCAGAGTCCCTGGTATTGGTGAGAAAAAACATGAAGGCCTCACTGAACTGCCATTAACTCTCTCCTGTTCGAAGACTTTCTTGATAATTAGGGAAGCCAAAGACCCTGATCTGAGAGATCCCCTAAAACTGCCCCCAAACTTGACTGTTGGCATCCATTGACAGGATTAGAGGATTTGGAAGACAGAAAGGGGACCCCTGAGAAAGTACTTGAGTCTCCAACCCCCATGCCATCTTTTTGCAAATAAAGCAAGTCACTGGAATGTTGATGTCACAATCCTCGGTAGAGGTATGCCAATGCTGTAAATTGTGCAGAACCACCTGACCCAGGTGAAATTGAGCCCAAAGTAGGATGAACATCGCTAATGCCTGTGAGAAAGGGGAAAGAAAAGAAGAAAACATAGGGCTCACTCTCATCCGGCCAAACATATCAAGAAAGACAGAGGCCAGAAATTGTGAGAGAAAAATAATTACCATATCCTCTTGGACTCGAAACCACCCTCTGACTGGACCCTGCTGTTTCTGTAGAATCTGGTTCAGATGGAGGTATAATTTCATCTGTCTCTGTGGAGGAAAGACTCCTTCCCCACATCCATCTTCGTGTCTCCAATCATAAAATCGCAGCATTTCGGATGTCTCCTCCCACATTTCATTATAAACGTTTCACCTATATTTACCAAAACTCCTAATTTCTACATATAATCTATGAAACAAGAAAGTAACCATTTCAAGGCCAAGGGAGAACGGGCCATGCGAATGGTATCAACCGCGTATAAGTGAGATGAAATTGGACGATGGCTGATTAGGGGGAGATCAGTGCAATTATCTGCCAAAACATTACCTACATTATTAATGTATAGGTCCAATAGAAAGGGGGCAATAACACCTGTCTGACACCCCTTTCTATGCTAAAGGGATTGCTGCACTCTCCTCCTAAGGCCATCAAAAACCCTGGCTGTGATCTCCGAATACAGCTCTTTCAGGAACTGAAATATGGATAGATCCATGCCAAGCTCTGTCAAAAAAGGTCCACAACTTGTCGTGCATAACTAAATCAAAAGACTAGATAAATCAACGAAGGCTAAAAAACATATTGCTCCACTTGATCCGTGTATACTTTCCAACTAAAAGATTATGGTTAATTCCCTGTTCTATTGACCCACGCCCACTACGGAAACCATATTGTAAGTTAGATAGAATCTCATTGCTTGCAGCCCACTCCTCTAATATATCCAGGATAATTTGAGCCATGACTTTCACCAGTGAGTCAAGCACTGAGGCTGGGAAGTAGCAAGCCGGTAAGGAGCAATCCCCCTTCTTATAAATTGGGACAATACCCAACACCTGGATTAATAGAAGGCCCCAAAGAGGAACATTAGTCTTAAAGAGGTCGAGCCTGGTGCTTCACCACTTTTACTAGCCATAGGGGCCCTGTTCACTTCCTCCAGGGAGAATGTAAGACTAGAGATACTACTAGTGGGATCTGCAGTAGCAGCAGCCAAATCACGGGGTACTAACTCTACTGACTTCTTATTGGGAATTAAATAAATATTTCTAAAGTTTTTCTAAAGTGAACCACCCACTGGCTTTCGGCAATAGCAACCTCCAGTCTTGGGGCAGTCTCTTCTCTCAGGTAGGGGCTATTGATCACACTCCAGAACGCTGCAGTATCTCTGTTGAGGCTTGCTTCCAGTAGGGACTCCCATGCTTCATCCTTTATGCATTTTTCCTCCCCTTCGGGGCAGATCTGTATTTGCATATAATCCCCTTTTGTTATGTCAAGGAAGGCCTTACTAATATCGTTTGAGGTATCTGTATTGTCTAGATACTTTTCAAAAGCCATTCTTTGTGTGGAAACTATCCTTTCCAAAAAATTGTTGGAGTCGATCTGCGACCAAAAGAGAGTGAGACCATTACGAGAATCAATCTCCATATTGTCAACAATACATGATTTAAAAGGCTTAACTTAGGAAATCAAATGATTAAAGTAAAAAACTATGCTTTGTAGGTAATAGTCACTCAGAGAAATACTGTGGTAAAATTAGATATCAGTGGGGAATGCCTGTGAGAGGATAATATATAGTCAATGAAAATGTTTTCCCCTCTACCATTAAAAGTACACGGATAGGAAAACAAAAGTCCGATTGGCCGCACTCTGCTCATCCTACCAGCGTGTTACCCCAAGGAATTGTGGTCCATGAAGTAGCGTCGGCGAATACGCCTGTGCCAAAGTTTTAAGTGAAAGTAAGTGTCGCGTTAGCAATCCGCTACTACATGGACCACAGTTCCTTGGGGCAACATGCTGGTAGGACGAGCAGAGTGCGGCCAATCGGATTTTTGGTATTAAGGCTCCCTTGAGCCGTTGGGCTGACCAGCCCTGGACCAGCACCTGCGCGCCATGAGTGGTACTTTACCTGATAATACTTTTTTGGCAGTCTACGCGGCAACCCCACACACTCACCTACTCCCTGCTGACGAGAGGCAACTACCTCGAAACACGTGTCCAGGGATGGCTAATGCGACACATACTTTCATCGAACACTTGGGCACAGGCGTAATCGCCGTCGCTACTACATGGACCACAGTTCCTTGGGGCAACATGCTGGTAGGACGAGCAGAGTGCGGCCAATCGGATTTTTGGTATTAAGGCTCCCTTGAGCCGTTGGGCTGACCAGCCCTGGACCAGCACCTGCGCGCCATGAGTGGTACTTTACCTGATAATACTTTTTTGGCAGTCTACGCGGCAACCCCACACACTCACCTACTCCCTGCTGACGAGAGGCAACTACCTCGAAACACGTGTCCAGGGATGGCTAATGCGACACATACTTTCATCAAACACTTGGGCACAGGCGTAATCGCCGTCGCTACTACATGGACCACAGTTCCTTGGGGCAACATGCTGGTGGGACGAGCAGAGTGCGGCCAATCGGATTTTTGGTATTAAGGCTCCCTTGAGCCGTTGGGCTGACGAGCCCTGGACCAGCACCTGCGTGCCATGAGTAGTACTTTACCTGATAATACTTTTTTGGCAGTCTACGCGGCAACCCCACACACTCACCTACTCCCTGCTGACGAGAGGCAACTACCTCGAAACACGTGTCCAGGGATGGCTAATGCAACACATACTTTCATCGAACACTTGGGCACAGGCGTAATCGCCGTCGCTACTACATGGACCACAGTTCCTTGGGGCAACATGCTGGTAGGACGAGCAGAGTGCGGCCAATCGGATTTTTGGTATTAAGGCTCCCTTGAGCCGTTGGGCTGACGAGCCCTGGACCAGCACCTGCGCGCCATGAGTGGTACTTTACCTGATAATACTTTTTTGGCAGTCTACGCGGCAACCCCACACACTCACCTACTCCCTGCTGACGAGAGGCAACTTCCTCGAAACACGTGTCCAGGGATGGCTAATGCGACACACACACATTCATCGAACACTTGGGCACAGGCGTAAGCCGTCGCTACTACATGGACCACAGTTCCTTGGGACAACATGCTGGTAGGACGAGCAGAGTGCGGCCAATCGGATTTTTGGTATTAAGGCTCCCTTGAGCCGTTGGGCTGACGAGCGCTGGACCAGCACCTGCACGCCATGAGTGGTATTTTACCTGATAATACTTTTTTGGCAGTCTAAGCGGCAACCCCACACACTCACCTACTCCCTGCTGACGAGAGGCAACTACCTCGAAACACGTGTCCAGGGATGGCTAATGCGACACATACTTTCATCGAACACTTGGGCACAGGCGTAATCGCCGTCGCTACTACATGGACCACAGTTCCTTGGGGCAACATGCTGGTAGGACGAGCAGAGTGCGGCCAATCGGATTTTTGGTATTAAGGCTCCCTTGAGCCGTTGGGCTGACGAGCCCTGGACCAGCACCTGCACGCCATGAGTGGTACTTTACCTAATAATACTTTTTTGGCAGTCTATGCGGCAACCCCACACACTCACCTACTACCTGCTGATGAGAGGCAACTACCTCGAAACACGTGTCCAGGGATGGCTAATGCGACACATACTTTCATCGAACACTTGGGCACAGGCGTAATCGCCGTCGCTACTACATGGACCCCAGTTCCTTGGGGCAACATGCTGGTAGGACGAGTGCGGCCAATTGGATTTTGGGTATTAAGGCTCCCTTGAGCCATTTGGCTGACGAGCCCTAGACCAGCACCTGCGTGCCATGAGTGGTACTTTACCTGATAATACTTTTTTGGCAGTCTACGCGGCAACCCCACACACTCACCTTCTTCCTGCTGACGAGAGGCAACTACCTCGAAACACGTGTCCAGGGATGGCTAATGCGACACATACTTTCATCGAACACTTGGGCACAGGCGTAATTGCCATCGCTACTACATGGACCACAGTTCCTTAGGGCAACATGCTGGTAGGATGAGCAGAGTGCGGCCAATCAGATTTTTTTACACGGATAGACAACACTGAACACACAGTTTTCCTTGCAAAAAGCAAGATTGTGTTTAAATAGCATTTCGTTTAATTTATCACCATAACCACTGTGAGTAAAGTGGGATAAATAACAGTCATGAATGTCCATCAAGCCACAGATCTTGTTCGAAGTCGAAGGGCACAGATTAATAGTAAACTCACCACCCCAAAGTGTAATAACATCCTTCGTACCGCCCTTACAGATGATCTCAACTCAAGGTCGTGATCGAGCTGGCCAAGAACAGTCGGAAGTTCACTCGGCAAGGCATGGTTATTAAAATTAACCCTCACAGCGTTAAAAAGGGGCGACAATTCAATGTTAACTAACTGAAGCTATTGGGAGGTTGTCACACTTGATACATTACAGAAAGGCAAATAATTAGAGACACAAACAACCAAACCACCCTTTGCTCTTTCGGATTCCGTTGGTTTTACTGATACGTGGAAGGTTGTGTAGTCATTAATCTGTATTGGTTCGACAGACCACGTCTCCTGGAGACAAAGGAGATGAAATCTAGGGGCATATTCGCAAGGACTCATCGCTGATGTATCAGCACTTTAGTGCCGCAAAAGTGGCGATAGATTTATTGCCCAATTCCCAAGCTGGTGCAAACTGCCGATATCGCCAGTTTTCCAGCGATAGCTGCCACAAAAAACATCGCCACGGATGAGAGCGACAACTAACGCTAATGATATGCAAGGTAGGCGTTCCCGTGCAAAAACACATGAAATAACCACTTCGCGATATTCTCAACGACCAGCCAGATCTGCGATGCGATCCAAAAACAGGCGATAAGGCGTGTTAGCAGCAGGGATTTAACACCTGCCTTTTACTGGTGTTAAGCAGGATTACAACCTGCAGTATGAAATGGAGCCCAGCCCAGAGCCACATCTGAAGACCAACATATGTCATGAAACTACTGATCATGCAGCTCAGAGACTCAAGACAGCTACAACACCCACCGCCACCTCCACCAGGCCCCCCCTGGACTCCCCATGGATCCCCCCGGACTACCACCGAGGCAGCGCAGAACAAGACAGCTGACCTTCCGAAAACGGCACAGCCCCTCAGCCACACGATTGCAGAATGTGGGGAGAGGTGGGAACCAAGTATGTGTGAAGGAGGTAAGTCACCCATGAATAATAATTTACACAATGCCAAGTGTTACGGTGATGTGCTGGACCGACTTCAGTATGCAGAGCACAGACATGTCCATGTGGCCATATACTGCTGGTGTTTGTAGTGTTGTGGACAGTGGATGCAACCATGTTACCTCAGGCAGTGTGGAAGACCTCAGTCATGTAGCTTTGTCGTCCCCCCCGTAAGCGTAAGCGAAATAGGCTGGTCCGGCGTTAGCCAGTCCAGTGTAGGAGTGTGAATAAATAGGCCGGGGCTCTGGGCATGGTTCACTTTGAGTCTCGATTTACCGATGATGCAGTCCAGTAGGCAACAGACATTGCTTCCAGTGCGGCCCTCCCGGACGACGCATCATTGCTGGCTTCGCACCCGCTGATCGCTTCAGGTGCAACTAATTCTGTGCAGCTCAAGTCAACACCACGTGGCTGTGGGCCCTTGCTGACCGCTGCCTCCGGCCTACACTGCGGTCAGTAGGGCTCACACATATCAAATCCAATCCTGACCTGCAAGGACACGCCATAATTGCTGGCTGCGCACACGCTGAGCTCATCAGGTGCCACTAACTCTGTGTAGCTCAAGTCAATGCCACATGGCTGTGGGCCCTTGCTGATCGCTGCCTCCGGCCTACACTGTGGTCAGCAGGGCTCACACATATCAAATCCAATCCTGACCTGCAAGGACATGCCATCATCGCTGGCTGCGCACACGCTGAGCTCATCAGGTGCCACTAACTCAGTGCACCACAACACATGGGCCCTTTATGATTGAATCTTGTGTGTGTGATTTCGGATATGGTGCCCCTACCTCAGTGCACCACAAGTCATGGACCCTTTATGATTGAATCTTGTGTGTGTGATTTCAGATCTGGTGCCCTTACCTCAGTGCACCACAAGTCATGGACCCTTTATGATTGAATCTTGTGTGTGTGATTTCAGATCTGGTGCCCGTACCTCAGTGCACCACAGGTCATGGACCCTTTATGATTGAATCTTTTGTGTGTGATTTCGATCTGGTGTCCCTACCTCAGTGCACTGCAAGTCATGGACCCTTCATGATTGAATCTGTGTGTGTGATCTGATGATCACTGTTCTAGTTGTTGCCAGCACCAACCACTCCCTGAGGGCTGGCTTACACTCACCACACACCCATCAAGCACAGGCGTCACTGGACATGTGACCCTGGTAATTAAAAGGGGCGGGTGCACGTGCCCATAGCCAGTTCCACTATCAATCTAAGTGTGTCCATGTGGTCGTTATGTATGCATGATGGCCCCGGGCCCTACCACATTACATTGTGCAGTGGACAGCGGATGGAACCATGTCACCTCAAGCAGTGGGTTAGACCTTGGACATGTAGCTGTGTTGGAGTGGGCTGGGCTGGCATATGCCAGTCCAGCGTAGGGGTGTGAAGAATTTGCCCGGGGCTCTGGGCGTGGTTCAGTTCTGGCCTGGACAAGGAAGTAACCAATGTATGTGTCTCTGTTGTAGTGTCGGCGCCACCTGGCCCGCAATCGACAATGTTGCAATGTAGCATGCACCCAGAGGCGGGCTCGAACGAACGGAGAAATGAAGGAGTGCAAGACCACACGGGGTCTTGCCTCATACATGCCAGGTGTTGTGTGTATCTGTATTGCCGCAGCATGAGCCAAATGCCTAGCCCTAATCGCTGCACGAGTTCAGCCAGGCATGAACTCTACATCTGTGTCTGCCCTATCCTTACCATAGGCCTAAACTCACGTGCCTGCCCACCTTCAATAGCCAACATCACAGTGTCGTTGTCAAACTTGTGGACATGCGTAGACAGGCATGACAATGGTGTGCCGTAGGAGTGCAAGTGATGCAACCGCACAGTGCACACAAGTAAATAGGCTCGGGGAGAGGGAGGAGCAGCTGTGAGGCAACATAACACACAGTGATGCCGCTCATTTGCCACATGCAAGACATGTCAAACATGAATCCCAAAGTCGCACACATCCCACCCCACCCCCAACAAGCCACATCACATTTCCTGATGGCAAGCAGATGACAATCTAACATTAGGGATGAAAGCTCCTTTGTCTGAGCAATCAGGCGGAAGCACATCTGCACATCCGACCTCGGAATTGCATGTGCCTGGCACCCCCTAACAGATACCATAGCAGCTGATGACGACTCCCACACTACGCACAGCCCGACAAAAGACCAACGTGTACACACCCCACACACAGAAGTACTTGCTTGAAGTTATCTTGCATTTAATGGCCTTCACACTTACTCCCTCACCATCCCAGGCATACAACCGTTGCACACTAACACAACTCATAGATTCGAGCTGTGGCTTTTCATCCACAGAACCCGCACAGGTCAGAACAGTGCCGCTTCAACCAGAGCCACTAACGCAATGAAGACATCATCCTGGACACATGCACAACCCCTGTCACATGGAACTGTACCATACACGTATGCTGCATTTACTGGGGGCACTGCCATTGTCAGTGCTGAGGATCAGTTACCGGCTAAGCTTCTGCCTTGCAAACGACTCCTGTGTTCAGCCTGGGTTGCATTGTCGATCGTGCATATTCGAGTGGTCCATTGACGTCTGCCTATCCAACAGGACGGTAACTGAACTGGATTTTGACATGTGTGTGCGCCCCCTGTTGGCCCACGACCAGGTTTGTCATGGTGATACCTGTTTATGGAATGCCTTGATACTTGGCATACATGCTGGCAGCTGGACCTGGGAGATTGCACAACTCCTTGTGTGCAGTGACCACATTGAACCGCTCCCCTATTGGGCTGTAGTGCTAATTGGTAAAAGGGGGTGGGCGCAGCACATCTGTCCAGACCTGCTATGAAGTCGACAACGACCTCATGTTGGAAATGATAGCCTACGAAGCTGCATTCGCTTTCATGGACGAGTAACTACATACCTGCAGCCACAACAGATTGGAACCCATTGCACATGTCCCAACACCTTGTTGCATCTTGGAGATCTGGTCACATATCCCACGACAACAGTGGACATGGCTGCATTTGCCTGGACTCCGAATACATGAGCGGACAACAACGCGGGTTAACACACAACTGTGAAAGGTGAGGCACTCCCCTGGAGTGGAAAGCAGCGCTTGGCAACGTTCCTCATTCTGACATACTGCTGCATTGGTCTGCATGTTGTGGCACTTATCTTGCCCGTACTGACACTCATATGCTAATAAAGTCTACACACCTTCACTTGTATTCAACTGTGATGTGTGTTGATAAGAATGACAATGTGTGTCTCACTGCCTATCTGGGTCACGGCAATACATGCACATTAATAGCATTACCCAGGGAGTACCTTTTCGTGGAATCACTGTCCCTACATTCATCCATACTTTCATACTTGATTGATCATAGCCATGACACATCTGTGTGAATTAGAATGTTGAATTCACATTCAGTGGAGTGTTGAATCTGGACCAGTACAGGGCCATGTAAACCCCACTTTACATTGGTACCCCGTGGAGGGCCAGCCAGAGTCCTTTAGGGATTGACAAGTTCATCGGAAGTGGAAGACTTCAGTCCGCAGTGTGATTGCTGTGTCATTGGTAACCAAACAAAATATGGCAGTCCATGTCGAGGTCCAAGATGAGTGTCGCTGAGTGTATCGGGGGACAGTGGAAGGTGTTATTCCAGGGCATGATGCAGAGGGCAGAACCAAGCTGAAACCGTCCATATGGCGGAGATGAATGCTACCACTTCATTCTTACCACAAAGCCAGATTCATCATCATCTTCGTCCTCTGATGTGTCAGGTGCCCCACATGTGGGTAGTGGTGTTTTGTCTGCATCACTGTGTAGCAGTGACACATCAGGGGCCGGAGGTGGAATTTCTGCTGCACTGTGTGGCACTGACACATCAGGGGGCGGAGATGTGGATGGAGTAGCAGCAGCAGCATTCATCCGCGCCAGGCCTTGTGGTGGCAATGCCATGATGAGAATCTGCAGGGCATGGAAGATCACAGCTGCATCTTGCTGGTGTGCAGCTGTGTCAAACATTCTTTCTGCCTGCATCCGCTCCAAGCTCTCCATCATTCTCCTTATGTGTCCCAACTCCCAGCTTTTTTAGTTTTTTTAAAGAGTTTTATATAGCGCGAACTAGACCCGAGACATCAGGTATCAGAGCACTTTACATGAGCACCAGTTTCGTTACATGAGGACACGTTCATTTTTGTTAGGCACGGGGAGATTGGGGGGCATATGTATCATCATCTCCATTTGCGATTCTCAAATAGCGATTTTTTGAGAATCGCTATTTGAGAATTGCAAAACGGGATGTATTTAAAAAATCGCACAAATTTTGCGATTTCTTAAAATTCCTTAATTGTGATTAGCAAATTGCGAAATCGCAATTAAGGAATACCTTCCCATTCATTCCTTTGGGCCAGGAGGCCCATAGCAATGAATGGGATGTCCTTCTCAATTTGCGAATCGCTATTTGCTAATCGCAAATTGAGAATATTTTCAAAGGTGCAAGGGTGTCATGATGACACCCTGATGCACCCCTGAAATCAGCATGTGTGCACATATGGAGCACATACATGCCCTAAGGGCATGTATGTGCACCACATGGCACTTTGAAATATGCAAAAAAGTGCATATTTTAAAGAAATCGCAACTTACCACCAACTTGAAGTTGGTGGTAATTTGCGATTTCTTAAGGAGAAATCGCACAACTTGGGTGCGTGTTACATTGCATTTAAGAAATTGCAATTTGCGATTTCTTATATGCTTACGCAAACTTAAGAAATCGCAAATTTAGCGATTCCTTAAGATTGCGAGGCTGAAATGTCTCATGCATCTCCTTTTGCGATTTTGTATTCGCAAACGCTGTTTTTTTGCGATTCGCAGCGTTTGCGAATACAAAATCCTTTGATACATATGCCCCTAAGTGATTTGCCTAGAATCACAGGATGTTGAGCGTCGTTGTCGAGACTCGAACCCGGTTTCCCAGCTTCGAGGTCGACCGCTCTAGCCGTAAGGCTACATCCTCTGCCTGGCTGACATCGCTGGAGCCACTCTGACTAGACAGTTGTTCTTGGCTCAGAGTCATGACTCCAGCAATGTCAGCCATGGATTGTTGGAGAGCATGGAGCGGACAGTGGGTGTCTGTTAGGGACTGTAAGTCGTCCCTGATGGGACTTAGACACCCGCGTATGGCATCACGTTTGGCTGCCATGAGGTCAAACCCTGCCCGCAGCTGATCAGCCATCTTCTTCTAGCACCTTAACGGCGTTGGAATGCCATGTGTTGGTCGTGGGGGTCCTGGGAGACAGCCGTGGTGGTGGGTGCTTCCTGATGTGTGGTCTGTGCAGAAGGTGGGGTCTCCTCGATGCAGCTGGGCTGCCCTGCTCCTGGAGGTGGGGTGCGGAAGCTGTCCATGAGCTGTTGGAGAGGTCCTCTTCATCATCAGTGCTGAGTTGTTGGGTCTGCTCTGCAGGAGGTGTTGATTCTCCCTCTGCAATGTGAAGGGGAGATGCAGATTGACATTGTGTTCACATGTATGTTCACGCATTGTACGAGTTTACTAACAGACTGCATGACAATGTACATTGTAACTGTTTGTGAGGAGATGCCTATTTGATGCGGGACAGTTGACATTTCTACACCATTACGGATGTGAGGTTGTACTTGTACATTATCATCTCACAGTTTCCTGCTATGCCAAATGCGAATGGGCATTTTCTACACGCAAACGGCAGCATTTGTGTCCTCTGTTCTGATGTGAAAGTGTTGCAGTTTGCACCACATTGTTGTCAATGTTGAGGTGCTCCGATTCTTATGTGTGTGTGCTGCATTGTGGGTGAGTTGCCCATTCAGCTCTGATTTGGCTGGCCCTTATCCCTCTCAGGCAGTGTGCCCTTCCCTTCTGTGCTTATACAGTGCTGAGATGTTGCACACTTGGATAAATTGGGCTCTTGGTCGAGTTGTGACTCTTGGGCATGGTTTGTCCGCAGATGTGCTATACATTATTGTGCATGTGTGCCATTGTGCCCATCTCCTCCTGTCCCCCCAGTTCCTGGTCGTTACCCACCCTGTTGCAGGTCATGCTCAGGTCATGTTGTGCAGTGTCCCGTCCCCCAACTCCTGCCACTGTCTCCCCAATGATGACTCGGGACACCATTTCCTCCATCTCATCCAGCTCCTGGTGTGTCGCTGGACTTCCACCTCCAGTCTGCATTGCTGCTTTCAGGTTGGCTGCGAGTTTCAGCTTGGTTTTGCGCTTCACATCAGTCCAGCGCTTCTTGCAGTCATCCACTTCCCTTCTCTTCACTCCGACTGCATTCACCTTGGACAAGATGGACTGCCATATTGTATTTGTAGTTGCCAATGACACAGTGGAGGTGATGAAGAGTTGGTGGTGGTGTTCTATCACCTCTGTAATGAGGATCTGGTTTTCCTGCCAACTGAAATGCGGGTTCCTCTTCTTCTTCTCCTTGCCCTTCCCTGACCCCGAGGTCCCAGGCTAGTCCTCCGCGGGACTTGTGGGGATCTGGTTGTCTTCTGTACTTGCTCCAGCTACCTCCATGGTGCTTCGCAGTTGTTTGTGTTTTTTGTAGCCACTTTTATAGTGATTTTTCCAACCTGACTTGTGGGACTTGCAGGTCTGGCGCTGCTTATCTCTGAATTTATTATCGCAGTTGGGCCCATTGCAGCTTTTTTCATGTTCGGGTTTAGATTTTTATCGCCGTCCCGGTAATTTTATCGCAGACATTTGACTGATGCGTTATCAGGAAACTATCGCATGTTACAGCCGTGTTGTGAATATGACGTTAACACAGAGTTATTTTCCGGCGATAGACAGCGATATGAAAAATTGCGTTAACCTATTTTGGCGATGATTATTGCACGTTCTTAAGAATATCCCCCCTAGTTACAAAACCCACCCATTCTGTAGTGCTGGCCTTCCAACATAATTCTGCTACATTCCAAAATCAGATACTACAGGGTGAATGTTGCATACTATCCTTGGAGCATGTGTTTGAAGTACAGCAAACAGCCAAATTATTCACAGGTTAGTGGAGAGAGGATCTAAACCTGTCAAGGGACTCTTCTGGTGTTAATGGGGAGGGTGGTGAAAACCCTCAATTCGTTTGGCACCATCGTTACTAGATATAACAACCAAGGATGTTTCTACTTCAAGTCAGTCAACCTCATCTAGAAATGCCAGTCTAGCAAAATGGTTATGAGTTAGAATCACAAAATAAGATGCAAGGGTATAACTAAATTCGGTGGATGGTATAACGGGTTTATTTGGCCGCTAGCAAAGTATAGTCACTGATAAAAGTAGCTAAGCGGAAGGACTGACCTTTTGTGTGAGGGCATGGTGGGAGATCTGGTTCTGTGCTGAATGGTATGCACTAAGGTGGGTGATTTAAAAATTACACAATCACTGGTAACCTTTTTGTGCCCATACCCACCCATTGTACCCTTCTTGGCATTTTGAAGTTGCAAAAATTACCCTTGTAAGACCGTTTTTTTTGCCATCCAATTTAATGACTTATTTCTAAATGATTCCCAGGATTCAGTTTCAGTCCCTGGTAAAATTGGTGTATTTGCCAGTATTACAACATAGGGTGCCGCTACAGGAGGTAGAACCAGCATATCACAGCAACAGTGTGTATCAGAACAAACGGAAGGTGGTGACATATGATGAGATGTGGGAAGGACATTGCTACCTCCAACTGGTGCAGGTAATGTAGTATAACCACCTGCACTGCAATTTACATGCAAAGTATTATTATCACCAGTATTAGTCTGAGATATAGGATGAACATCCTAATTTGATATGGAACAGTTAAAACCGTAGTAGGAGCCTCTTCAGTGTTAGGCATGACCTGGAGAGTAGCTGGGTTTATGTCAGATTTCAGCAAGTCTAAACAGCTAGAAGTAATACTCTCCACATGCGTCAATCTAGTGGCATGAGAGTCCAGAGGGACCATAACCATAGATTCCAAAGCTTGGACCACAGCAAACAGACTTTTAGGTCTCCCACTGGTGGTCCAGGAATTTTTAACCTAGGCATATTGTGAGGTGGTATGGAAGGTGCTTTAGACTTAAGTGATGCTGTATCCCCAATCAATTGATTGCTCTCAATTATGCAAGAATGAAACCTGGGAGTCTTTATTCATTTTGAAGGTGATTGGGATCTAGAATAAGGTGGGCTGGAGCTGATTGACATAGATTGTGCACAACCATTTGCCCCAACTGTTGCGGCAGACCCAAGGGATTTAGCGGAATCAACATCTGTAGGATCATGCATTAAAATGTCCGCTAGACCTTGATTACATGTAGGCTGTCTCTTTTCAATGCTAGAGATTTTCTTTTCAATATCTCCCATGACCCCCGTTAAAGAGTCTGTGATTATAGTACAGGGCTTGCCAGGTGATTTAAAGGCCATACCGGGAGATTTAGATTTGACCGTAGCAGAAGGATGCTTTCTCTTTCCCATAATAAAATAAACAGTACATAGTTGAGATGCACACACTGGGAGATTCTTAAGAAAAGCTTGCACCGACAGAGACTATATATTTTATGTAATGAGAGTTAAATAGAAAGATGCCCCAGAGATAAATGAGTGAAGGTCAGAAAACAACGCATCACTGAAACTATCTGCTTTTAAAAGCAAAAGGAAGCCCTCTGACGATCCCTGCTAGCCTGTTCAATAAAGTAAATTAAATATAGCAAAGTGAGTATGTATGTAGTAGGTGTGCAACGCTCATAGGGCTCAAAGGACTTCAGCCCCCACCTCGTGTGTGTCAGCCCGGGCTGAGACAGCTTCCCAAGCTACATAAAGACAGTTTTTGAGCTTATGGCAGCTGCACCCAAGTGCTTCACAGGGCTTTAAAAGACAATTTAACTGGTTGACGAGGCTTTGTTGTTTTTTTACCCCTTCATCTCCACTCTGCCTATCGCTGGAAGAATTAGCCCACCCTGAAATTTGTAGAAGCCCCTCCCCCCTGAAATGTGGCTCTAGTTGCACTTCTGGTATGAAGACTAATAGAGCGGCTACTCACAAGACTCCTTGAGCGTGGCGTAATCTGATGCCTCAGACGTGAGACCTGTAGGATGGAATTAAGGGTGATGGAGCAGGGTTTTTCTGAAAATGAAACCTGCTCGAGTTGAAACCCCTAGTAACATTTTCTAATTTTTCTAACAGTGTGCAGTGAAAAACACACAGTTTTAAAACTATCATGAGGGAAAATAATACTGCGCAAGCGTGTACTAGAGCACTGAACTAGGTGGCAAAATGCCTGACTAATGAAAACAAAGAGACTAATGCTGCTTTTGTGCACGTTATTAACGTTTGCTAGGAAAAATAATAATATGGGCTGCGCATGGTTAGATGCAGCATTGGGAGGGTGTGTAAAGAAAAGTATAACAAAATGACTAATAATGCTTGTTTTATTCTCCGTAGAAGCATGGGTTAAGGAGAATGATTTTTACAAAATAAGCTGAAAAGCAAAAAGAACGTGGAGGGAAGGCAAAGGCGAGCAACCTTTGAATTTACGTCTGCCTGCCAAAAAGTTAAACGTGGAGACGAAAACAATCAACAAGTGAGGAACGTTTCCTCTGGAAGCACACAAATGGCACAAGAAGTAACAGATTTTGAAACATTAGCAAAAAAAAGGAAGCTGATGCTTGATATTAGTATATTTGCATTTCCTGGGAAGATGCTGTTATGGAATTGAAAAAACAAAACAATAGAACATTAAGTGAGATGGACATGTCGAGTATTGTGTGACAGTTCACCCCCTTCCTTGACCAATCAAATGTTGAATAGCTCCTCATTTTGAAACAAGTGTGGGTTGGACATTTGGGTTTTGGGTATAATTGAGGTGCTCCGTGGGAGGGCTGTGCGGAAGGCGTTTAAGCAGATCCTTGGGAGATCGTCGCTGTCGTTGGTTTGCTGATGAGGCCTACCTGTTTCTTATTCCTGATTTAATCTTTGCCCTTACAAATCTTTTTGAGGGGTCTTGCTGCTCTCGTGGCCAGGGAGTAGATTTCCTGTTCTTATTTGGTTAGTATAGAAAAGAAACCTGTATTTGCATAATCATTTGCAAATGTATTTTGTCTCTGAACCTTTTCTCTCTTCGCCTTTCCACTCTTTTAATGCACTGTCAATATGATGAGAATTTGTCATTTTCTTTGCAAATAATTTACTCTGTGATATTTCATGGTTTGTAGTGTGTATTGGTACTTGATGGGCATTTATTTCACATTATTTAGATAGACTTATAAATATACACATAGAGTCTGTTTTTATTTAGAGTGAGTTTATAGATTATTGCCCATAACTAACCAACTATAAAAAGATGTTATCGCCACATTATTTTTCAATTAGAAATGCAGGTTCTGTTGGAGATTGGAAAGTTAGGTATGAACTTTGCATTCCACTTAACCCAGCATGAAGGGACTTGTTGGGTAGTGTTATTGGGCCTTGTTTATCTGAAATGTATTGATCCCTGATCGCTGGATCAGGGGGTTGGCCCAGCTCGGCCTCCTATGGTCGATGATGGGTGCAAGACAGACCTTCCCTTAACCCAGGATGTTCCTGTGCCATGGTTGAAATGTAAAGCTTTTAAAGCATGGGGTGTGGGCCCCCTCCTCCTGGACTACAGAGACAGCTGGTTGTGAGGCAAAGCCTGCTGGGGGACGAAATTCCACCCCAGCAGGTCAAGAGTCACTCAAGGCATGTCCTGCGCCACGGCTGAAATGTAGCACTTTAAAAATGGAATATGTGGCCCCCTCCTCCTGGACAGCAAACGCAGCTGGTTGTGATGCAAAACCTGCAGAGGGATATAGTCCCCACCCAGCAAGTCAAGAGTCATTCAATGCTGAAGTCAAGAACAGAGTTAAAGGTTATAAATGCACAGGAGGTTCAGCACTATGTACTATGGTTAAATCTCCAAGTACCTAAATACTTTTGTATCGTTAACAGTTAACGAGTAAAATTCTGATAAAGCACACGACACATTAAACATATAAGTTTTTCTTTTTCTTCTTTAATGATTTTGTATGAAGATTTCTTCCATGTCATATTTCACATTTTCATAGCCAACGCGTTTCGTCTCCCATGAGACTTCTTCAGGGCTATCAAAAGAGCATACACGAAAGAGTTTTTAGAATTCAATCTTAACATTTCTAAACATTTCTTTAAAAAACATATTTTGATTTCTTCACATACAAATCTTTGCTTATAAAAGTATAGCAGCTCTATATAATTCTTCACTGGCCATATCATTCATAAAGCATTTTGCATACACAGACAAAGGACCTGGTCTATAAAAACATTGGACAGCATCGGTATTGTTATTTATTAGTATTCAGTTATTTGTCTGAATTAATAATTTCCTCGGTACATATCATGTCTTCCTTAACATCTAAGTTTCTTAACTTGCAAGGATATAACATCCTATTTGCCTAAAGACCACATAGTGGTCAAGTGCTTTAGGGTTACAAAAAAGCTTCACTTAAAAGTATACAGTACATAGTTTTGTTGTAATGCAAATTCACATCCTCATTGTCAATATTCTATGCTCAATTTGTATCTTGATTAACAATCATGAGTAAACCTATGCATCACTATTGCATAATATTCTTAAAAACATATTTGCTGGGCATACCTCGATGATATGGTGAATCTAATTCCTTTTTATCGTGTCGTTCTTTAGGGTATGGTTTCCAAAATTCAAGTATTATCTAAATAATAAAATAATCTGTAATGAGTATATCCATAAAGTCTTTCAATATTCAAGTCATATTTAATGATACACTGAATTCATTTAGGAAATAAAAACATACCACATAGTCATGTAGTTCTACTATTTAGAAAATATAAAAACATCAATTCTGTCTAAAAAGCTATAATATATAGCCTATTATGATAAGTGATGCCGTCATCACATTGTGGACTCATGATATTGTCAGACTGTTTTCGGCGAAATGACAATGAGATAGACACGTTACACAATTGTCATGGAGACATCTCTCCTTAATCACACTAGTTTATAAAATGAACAAGAAAGGGGGGACATTTTTCATTTCCTCACTCCATACGAAAAATATTCACATGCGCTAGACAATATCATCATTTTTTACATGTATTCAAAAATAGAGTTATGGGGGCGTGTTACGGGCAGTCATGAGCGCACGAACAAACATAAAAAGCGTGCCTCTAGTGTCTACACCCCGCCTAACATCGTACCGGTTTAGAGTACTCACAGTATTGGTCGCATTCATTTAAAAACAACAGAAGCCGTATATGTATAAGCGGTTCTACATGTATTCAGAAATAGAGTATGGGGGCGTGTTACGGGGAGTCATGAGCGCACGAACAAACATAAAAAGCGTGCCTCTAGTGTCTACACCCCGCCTAACATCGTACCAGTTTAGAGTACTCACAGTATTAGTCGCATTCATTTAAAGTTAACAGAAACCGTATATGTATAAACGGTTCTAGTATCTAAAACCCACAGTTATATCGAGTCCATGTTTACATTCAAATTAGGCTAGCGAATATGTAGAAATGGACCGCGGCTACATGCAATAGGACAGAGAGATCGTTTCTCTTCCGTTTATATCCCACCCCATCTATATTTGTGTAAAACACTCAATTGGATCTATTATAAGGAACAGACACCGCATATGTACGTTCGAACAAGTAAAGGAGAGCTCTCCTTTACTTGTTCGAGCCTAATTTGCCTAATTTGAATGTAAACATGGACTCGATATAACTGTGGGTTTTAGATACTAGAACCGTTTATACATATACGGTTTCTGTTAACTTTAAATGAATGCGACTAATACTGTGAGTACTCTAAACTGGTACGATGTTAGGCGGGGTGTAGACACTAGAGGCACGCTTTTTATGTTTGTTCGTGCGCTCATGACTCCCCGTAACACGCCCCCATACTCTATTTCTGAATACATGTAGAACCGCTTATACATATACGGCTTCTGTTGTTTTTAAATGAATGCGACCAATACTGTGAGTACTCTAAACCGGTACGATGTTAGGCGGGGTGTAGACACTAGAGGCACGCTTTTTATGTTTGTTCGTGCGCTCATGACTGCCCGTAACACGCCCCCATAACTCTATTTTTGAATACATGTAAAAAATGATGATATTGTCTAGCGCATGTGAATATTTTTCGTATGGAGTGAGGAAATGAAAAATGTCCCCCCTTTCTTGTTCATTTTATAAACTAGTGTGATTAAGGAGAGATGTCTCCATGACAATTGTGTAACGTGTCTATCTCATTGTCATTTCGCCGAAAACAGTCTGACAATATCATGAGTCCACAATGTGATGACGGCATCACTTATCATAATAGGCTATATATTATAGCTTTTTAGACAGAATTGATGTTTTTATATTTTCTAAATAGTAGAACTACATGACTATGTGGTATGTTTTTATTTCCTAAATGAATTCAGTGTATCATTAAATATGACTTGAATATTGAAAGACTTTATGGATATACTCATTACAGATTATTTTATTATTTAGATAATACTTGAATTTTGGAAACCATACCCTAAAGAACGACACGATAAAAAGGAATTAGATTCACCATATCATCGAGGTATGCCCAGCAAATATGTTTTTAAGAATATTATGCAATAGTGATGCATAGGTTTACTCATGATTGTTAATCAAGATACAAATTGAGCATAGAATATTGACAATGAGGATGTGAATTTGCATTACAACAAAACTATGTACTGTATACTTTTAAGTGAAGCTTTTTTGTAACCCTAAAGCACTTGACCACTATGTGGTCTTTAGGCAAATAGGATGTTATATCCTTGCAAGTTAAGAAACTTAGATGTTAAGGAAGACATGATATGTACCGAGGAAATTATTAATTCAGACAAATAACTGAATACTAATAAATAACAATACCGATGCTGTCCAATGTTTTTATAGACCAGGTCCTTTGTCTGTGTATGCAAAATGCTTTATGAATGATATGGCCAGTGAAGAATTATATAGAGCTGCTATACTTTTATAAGCAAAGATTTGTATGTGAAGAAATCAAAATATGTTTTTTAAAGAAATGTTTAGAAATGTTAAGATTGAATTCTAAAAACTCTTTTGTGTATGCTCTTTTGATAGCCCTGAAGAAGTCTCATGGGAGACGAAACGCGTTGGCTATGAAAATGTGAAATATGACATGGAAGAAATCTTCATACAAAATCATTAAAGAAGAAAAAGAAAAACTTATATGTTTAATGTGTCGTGTGCTTTATCAGAATTTTACTCGTTAACTGTTAACGATACAAAAGTATTTAGGTACTTGGAGATTTAACCATAGTACATAGTGCTGAACCTCCTGTGCATTTATATGTTGTTGTAGGACTTTGTCCCACATTATTGAGAGTAAAGAGGGTAGTACTCTCTGGTTTCGTGCACTATTTGAATTGCTTAAGTTAACCACTAATATTTGTTTGGTGCGGTCCTAATCAGCCTCCACCCTCTCCCCTTGTATATATAGAGTTAAAGGTTATGACCCAAGAGCCCTAAACACCCTAAAAGAGAACTAAATCAACATTAAAATAAAGGCCAATAACCTAAAAAGTGACCCAAGTAGCAGAGGAGTAAACATATATATTTTTAAATGGTCTAAATAGAAAAGAGATTTATAAGCAAAATACCAGACAGAACATTAGTCAACCATAAAAGGAGATAAAGAGGAAACCCACGTATCCTTCTCTTCTTTTAGGACCCCTCTTTAAATATGCCCAGGATTCTGGCCTGCGGACAAACCCTGGTAAGTTTAACAACAAAATCCAAATGATAAAGAACAATGGGCCTATTTATGACATTATCACGCAGGGCAGCACAGCAAGCCACCTTGCTGTGCTGCACTACATGACAGGGAAAGGGCAGGAATGAGTCGTATTTTAGGTAAAACAGCACATTCTTGCTTTTTTCTCTGGGCTGGCGCCCTTTTACCAGCTTAGCGCCACTGTGGTTCAAAGGTGGGTGCATTGCATGCAGGATTAATTTTGTGCATGTGAATACAGCACACATAGAAAGAGGAAGCAACAGGGAGAAATATAGATATTTCTCCTTGTTACACCTCTCCTGAGAAATCGTGTCATTCTGGTCTATTCCCAGTGGGGGAAAGTACATTTTGGGAAGGTTATCCCCCACATTTTGCTTCATTCTGATGCATCTTTGACTGAGTGTGCACTGGGTTCCTGCTAACCAGGTTCCCACTGCCTGTGTCCTTTCCGAAAACGGTACCATTGTTTTCACAGTTGGCACACCTCTGGCTCACATATAAGTCCCTTGTAAAAGGAATCAGTGGTACCAAGAGCCTTATGACCAGAGAGGGTCTCTAGAGGCTGCACCATATATTGTTCCACCCTAAGAGACCCCTCATCAAACACATGCATACTGCCACTGCAGCCTACGTGTTTTGGTGCATATAAAAGTGAAGATTCGACCTGGCACACATCCCTGCACCAGCACTGCAGGGGGCCTAGGTAAGTCACCCCTACAGCAGGCCTTACAGCCCTAAGGCAAGGCACACTATACCTCATGTAAAGGCATAGATGCATGAGCAGCTATGCCCCTATAGTGTGTAAGTCCATTCTTAGACAGTGCACAGTGAAGCCATACTGAGTACATGGGCTGGGAGCTTGTCATTACCAGTTTTACAGCTCCATGATGGCTTCACCGAATTCCAAGATGTTTGGTACCAAACATCCCACCTTAATAAACCCACACCAATGCCTGTGTTATATTTATTAACAAATGCACCCAGACAACAACTCAGAGGTGCCCCCTGAAAAGCTACTAACTTGCTAGTATGTGCCTGACTGGTCCCCACCAGCTTGCTATTTCTAGACATGTTTCTGACTCCCTGAGGTGGGAGCCTTTTGCTACGCGGATCAGAAACAAAGTCTGCTTTGGGTGGAGGTGCTTCACACCTACCCCCAAGCAGGAAAAGCATAGAAAGTTGGTGAGCCTCAAAGGCTTCCCGTTCTTTGTTATGCTGACCAGTTGCCACCCCCATGACCAAGCCCCACTTCTGGTGGCAGGTCAGGTGGGAAAATTAGTAAGCAGAGGAGGAGTGTCCACTCTCTGCCAGGGCCACCCTTAAGGTGCCCTGAGCTGAGGTGAACCCCTTTCTCCAAAATCCTCCATATTGGTTTGGAGGAGAGTAGCCAATATGGTTAGGGATGTGCTCAAGTAGCCCACCAGTTCTGTGAAGATTCCCCAGCGATTCTCAGCAAGAGTCCATCATGGATTGAACCCTGCCAGACTCTAGGTCGATGCCAGAGAATGTCCCAAAAAACCCAGAATTTGCATGGAACACTCTGGCAATGCCCATGGAATGCCTTCCCAGGGCAGAGAAAATCAACACATCACTTTTCTCTGCATTTCCTTACTCCAGATTTATGGAGCTACTATGGGCCAAGCAAAGTGGCCATGTGTAGCTTCATAAATCAGATGTGAGGTATGCATTGCTGAGCGATGCAAACTACCTCATAAATAGACCCCAAAGTAACTTAGATCAGGCTGAACGCACCTTACAAAAGGTGAAGGTATTATAGATCCATAGGCAGGAAGAACAGCTCTTCTGGCAGCATCTAATAATGTGGGCCCCAAGCACTGAAATTGCTGCTCCTGCAGGAGAAAGACGCATCCTACTGTGCATATCTAAGAAATGCGGAAGCAGTTGATCGCCCTTATCCCAGGCAACGCGCCTAAGCCCAAATGCACGCATTCCTCTGTAGGGAGGCATTCTTTAAAAAGTAAAATAAAAATTAAATAAACAAAACAGAAAGAGAAATGCTAAGGGTGCCCATGCAACCTTAAACGATGTTCATTATTGTGAAGACGGCACACACAAATCAAAAAACAGGAAGTGTTCCTGGGGAGGAAGGTATTTGAGGAGGAGTTTCTGCTCAGTAGAAAGAGAAAAAAGCTTGGTAGGGCTGTGAGGAATTCAGATGCACTGAATGACCTCATGTTTGTAAGGAATGGGACAAGGAAGAAGATGAGGAGGCAATGAGAAGTGCGGTTACCAGGGAGACTGGCTGGGAGAGTAGAGTCTTGGCATGCAACTGATGTTAGGTGAAGGGTATCATTGAACCTCATGGGGCATTATGATTTTAAAACGATACATCTGAAATGGTTTGACTTGCAATAATTTGGGAAATATTATCTGAAGGAGATCGATAAAACAAGAAGGAAATGTTAGCGGGCCAGTGTCCAAAGAACAGTGGTACAAATAACGTATGGTTTGAAATGTTTTTTAAGAAATGAGCTTGGAACAGCCCAAAAATATTGATGTGAATGGCAGGCCAAAGGCGTGAATTAAAATCATATTTGTATCCACTGTACTGTACTGTAATATAAGCCTAAGTCTGAATAGGGGATTCCATTTAATTCTCATTATATAAAATATTTAGGTGCCGATCACGATCCGGCAAAAACCGGGTACGAACCGTCGGATGGAGCATAATCTCCGCCCGACGCGTACCCGGTCGTCAATTTTTACAAACAAGGAATTACGATTCGCACGGGTACACCATTACCGTACGAATCGTAAAAAAGCCCGACCGAACAAAAAAACACCTACCAATGCGATCCGGGAAAGCGCCGACCTGACGTCGGGACGCTCGCAGCCAGCCATTCACGACCCAGGAATCACGATTCGCACCGACGTCACCCCGCACGGTGAATATTTTGCGGCAGCCAAAAACTGCCGGGAAATCAGGACGACGCGAACAAGGACCACCAGTACGCGACGGACAGACGACGACGCGAACAAGGAGGACCAGTACGTGACGGACACACAGGACGACGCGACCAAGGAGGACCCGTACGCGACAGGACGACGCGATCAAGGAGGACCCGTACGCGACAGGACGACGCGATCAAGGAGTACCAGTACGCGACGGACAGACATGGACCCGAACCTACGAGTCATCCCTGCCCTCATAGCAGTACACCTCCTCTACAGGTTACGACGCAGACGCCGCAGAAGGTCAGAATAACTAAGGGAGGGGGGAAAGTGGGGTGGGGTGGGGGTGGCACGACCAGGGCAGGCCACAAAACAACCACATAAGTCACACACCACACATGGCCTGGACATACCTGACTCCCATGCCCTGGTCACCACGAGGGGGTGGGGGCGTGTCCTGATAAGCCAGCGACCGCCACAACGGAAGTCCGTCACCACGCGAACCGGCAACACAACCAGACAGGTACGTCCCGTACCCACGCCTGAAGAGCGTGGGTACGAGTCGTACCACGCCCACACACACGTCACCCCAACAATGGCGGGACGGATCGTACCCACGTGGCAAAGGCCTGCGTACGGCCCGCACAAGCATCACATAGCGTGGGGACGGATATGTACGGACCCTACCCCCACCCCGTATGCATGGAGCGTACCCCCACCCCAACAGTGTAAGTACGACCCGTACCCCCACCCGCGGACTCACGGACCGTACCCCCACCCCAACAGTGTAAGTACGACCCGTACCCTCACCCGCGTATGCAAGGAGCGTACCCCCCACCCCAACAGTGTAAGTACGACCCGTACCCCCACCCGCGTATGCAAGGAGCGTACCCCCCACCCCAACAGTGTAAGTACGACCCGTACCCCCACCCGCGGACTCACGGACCGTACCCCCACCCCAACAGTGTAAGTACGACCCGTACCCTCACCCGCGTATGCAAGGAGCATACCCCCCACCCCAACAGTGTAAGTACGACCCGTACCCCCACCCGCGTATGCAAGGAGCGTACCCCCCACCCCAACAGTGTAAGTACGACCCGTACCCCCACCCGCGTATGCAAGGAGCGTACCCCCCACCCCAACAGTGTAAGTACGACCCGTACCCCCACCCGCATATGCAAGGAGCGTACCCCCCACCCCAACAGTGTAAGTACGACCCGTACCCCCACCCGCGGATGCAAGGAGCGTACCCCCCACCCCAACAGTGTAAGTACGACCCGTACCCCCACCCGTGGATGCAAGGAGCGTACCCCCCACCCCAACAGTGTAAGTACGACCCGTACCCCCACCCGCGTATGCAAGGAGCGTACCCCCCACCCCAACAGTGTAAGTACGACCCGTACCCCCACCCGCGTATGCAAGGAGCGTACCCCCCACCCCAACAGTGTAAGTACGACCCGTACCCCCACCCGCGTATGCAAGGAGCGTACCCCCCACCCCAACAGTGTAAGTACGACCCGTACCCCCACCCGCGGATGCAAGGAGCGTACCCCCCACCCCAACAGTGTAAGTACGACCCGTACCCTCACCAGCGGACTCACGGACCGTACCCCCACCCCAACAGTGTAAGTACGACCCGTACCCTCACCCGCATATGCAAGGAGCGTACCCCCCACCCCAACAGTGTAAGTACGACCCGTACCCCCACCCGCGGACTCACGGACCGTACCCCCACCCCAACAGTGTAAGTACGACCCGTACCCTCACCCGCGTATGCAAGGAGCGTACCCCCCACCCCAACAGTGTAAGTACGACCCGTACCCCCACCCGCGGACTCACGGACCGTACCCCCACCCCAACAGTGTAAGTACGACCCGTACCCTCACCCGCGTATGCAAGGAGCGTACCCCCCCACCCCAACAGTGTAAGTGCGACCCGTACCCCCAACCGCGGACTCACGGACCGTACCCCCACCACACCAGTGTAACTAGACCCGTACCCTCACCTCGAATGCATGGAGCGCACCCACACCGTGTATGTTCCAAGCGTACATATCCAGAAATAGGAGGTGTGTGTGCAGAGTCCACCCAGCAGTGCCCTGAGACAGGAGGGGTGGGTGCAGAGTCCTCCCAGCAGTGCCCTGAGACAGGAGGGGTGGGGGCCTATCACTAACAGCAGTGCCCTGAGACAGGAGGGGTGGGGCCACATCACTCACAGCAGTGCCCTGAGACAGGAGGGGTGGGGGCCTATCACTAACAGCAGTGCCCTGAGACAGGAGGGGTGGGTGCCTATCACTCCCAGCAGTGCCCAGACACAGGAGGGGTGTGTGCAGAGTCCACCCAGCAGTGCCCTGAGACAGGAGGGGTGGGTGCAGAGTCCTCCCAGCAGTGCCCTGAGACAGGAGGGGTGGGTGTGGAGTCCTCCCAGCAGTGCCCTGAGACAGGAGGTGTGGGGCCCTATCACTCACAGCAGTGCCCTGAGACAGGAGGGGTGGGGGCCTATCACTAACAGCAGTGCCCTGAGACAGGAGGGGTGGGGCCCTATCACTCACAGCAGTGCCCTGAGACAGGAGGGGTGGGGGCCTATCACTAACAGCAGTGCCCTGAGACAGGAGGTGTGTGTGCAGAGTCCACCCAGCAGTGCCCTGAGACAGGAGGGGTGGGGGCCTATCACTCCCAGCAGTGCCCTGAGACAGGAGGGGTGTGTGCAGAGTCCTCCCAGCAGTGCCCTGAGACAGGAGGGGTGTGTGCAGAGTCCTCCCAGCAGTGCCCTGAGACAGGAGGGGTGGGTGCCTATCACTCCCAGCAGTGCCCAGACACAGGAGGGGTTTGTGCAGAGTCCACCCAGCAGTGCCCTGAGACAGGAGGGGTGGGGCCCTATCACTCACAGCAGTGCCCAGAGACAGGAGGGGTGGGTGCAGAGTCCTCCCCAGCAGTGCCCAGAGACAGGAGGGGTGTAACACATGTGTGTGAGGCCGGAATTACCCACATCCATACTGCCTACAAGGGAACATGTCCCCATGAACTCATGTCAACAGACTCCACACACAAGTACAGTGATCACCAAGGATGCCACGATTGTTGCAGGTGGAGACATGGCCATGCATGCATGGCCAAAGTAGAAGGGCTCCGTCACACACACAGCTCATGTAGACACTGCTCTGCGCTAAACATTGGGAACACCCTGCAGGGAAGAAATCTGGGTACACAGAGGAAGGAATACACCCTGGGACAATTGCACCGTCAGTAACTGCTGACATGACCTAAGGAAGTTAGCCAACACCTTGTGATGGCACACAGATCCCAGGGTCCCCCCAATGAGCAGAACACTACTACAAATCCCACACACCCAAAGCCTTAAACATCACCCAAAACCATGTAGCAGCCCCACCAACACCAATACCAGCATAGCAGTAGTGTGATAATGAAAACAAAATTAAGCTTTCTTCAGCATGAGCACAATGTCCGTGGATCGCAGGCAGTTCAATTTTAACAAAGCCCATAGGGCAGTCAATGATTCCCAGCTGGATGGGGGACACAGTGGGATGTGTGTCCCCTACCTTGCCTGCACAGTCAAATGGCATTGTCTTCCATACTGGTGAGGGCATCAGGGGGGGGGGGAGCAACAGGCACCGCAGGGGACAGGGGCGGCGTTGTGGGTGCAGGGATGGAGGACTCAACCACAGGGGGTGTGTCATGGCCAAAGGCGGAGGCCAGGATGGCACTACACACCTTAGCAAGGTCCTCCAGGGACTCCCCTGCACCCAAAGTGACCTCAGGCCCCAAGGAGGGGGGGGGTCAGAGGGATGGGTTGCAGCGCCACCGGGGGAGGGTGGAGACAGGGGGGGAGACTCAACCACCCTGACCGAGGACTTCCTTGACCGCTTGCGTGGTGGTGGAACTGTGGGGCTCAGGGACAGAGCGGCCATGAAGGAGTCCTTGGGGGAGATGTGGCCAGGAGAGCTGAGGGGAGGGGATTTGGAGGGAGTGGATTGTGTGGAATGCGGACTCCCACTCTGGCTGCGTGTCACACGTTTGCCCCCCGACCCACTGGGTGTGCCTACCTCACCCTGTGTGTGCGTGTCAGGAGGAGTGCGGTGGACCTTCCCTGCTGGTGTGGTGCCTGTGTCTGTTGTGGTGGGTGCATGCCGATGTCTGGGTGTACGTGGGACAGGCATGGAAGTGGGAAGTGTGGATGGGGCAGGGGTAGGTGGGGGGAGGTCGCGCTGCAGGAGACCCACTGCTGCAGTCAGTGTGGAGTCTATGGACCTCAGCAAGTTGCGTTGGTCAGCCTGCGAAGAATGAATGCCCTCCAAGAATGCCTCGATGTTGGTGAGGGTTTTCCCGTGGGCATGGAGGACATTAAGGATCGCAGCCTGACCAACCTGCAGTTGCCGCTGGATGTCCACAGACTCAGCATTGGCGGCAGCAGTGGAGACAGGGGCAGGGGGTGCGGTGCCTGGCCGGAAGGAGACATGCGGTGACCGGGCACGCTGGGAAGGGACACGAGCAAGTGGGAGGCGGCTGATGGGAACTGAGGGGGCGGTGCAAGGTGTTGTTCCGCTGTCAGCTGCTGGTGCAGCCACCGCCCACTCGGAGAACTCCTCCTCGGACCTGTCAGCTTCGTATTCTGACGTGCCAGTCGACAGGTCCTCGGCAGCACTATCCTCCACCTCTGTCCCACTCGATGTACCAGCCCCGATGTCACGGCTGGCACTGGTGCTCGGTCCCTCCGCCTTGCCAGTGTCCATGTCTCCCTCTGTGTCCCCCGACGATGCTGTGGGCAGGGTGGAGAGACATAAATTAATCAGACAGCTGTACACATCAGTCACATGAGTCCAATCGACATAGGTAACATTGCATAGCCTGAAAAGGAAGATCCCTAACATCTTCAAAACAAGGTACCGATGTAGGGCATGAAACACACAGTTGGTTGAGCCACCATGCCACTGAAATACCATGGAGAGCATGAGACAATAGCTAAAGACAGGAAACGGAGTCTGACATAGCACCCAGGCCCTGGGGACAATCCAGCACTGCATCTGCACCACACAGCGTTGGCGAAAATACCGATGACCAGGGACCATATCCATGAACTTGAGACACATGCTGCATAGGTAATGCTGCAAACATGCCCAACATGACTCGGTCACTGCACCTTGCGTGTGTGTCCAGAAACATCACACACTGCCCAGACCCAGCAAGTAGAAATCCGGATTTGACACATAGGCATTGCCCGCCCCAACAAACCCCTACACGAGGCAAATTGTTGAGACACAGGTGGCACCAACATCTCATAGTCTGGGTGATAAACACAGGGGCAGGCAAAAAGCAAGATTGGACGCCAAACAGCCAAGGTGCGCCTGTACAAATAATGAGGTACCAGTGCCCATCCTCAGATGAGTATAACAAGACACACAGGCACTGGCAACTGTGAGTATGAAGAAGGACAATCAGGTCAGGCTGCACAGTGGACACCTGTACATAATAGCACGTCTATATACATGGTGACAGGGGACAATGGCACAGAGCACAACCTACGCTGTAGACAGTGAGAGTGTCCACGTTTATGATGACACATACAACACTGAGGAAAAGGTGCCCCAGGGGACAGTAGTGGGCACGCAACTACATGCTACTGAATGGTAATGACTGCAACACACGTCACCATCCCTGCACTATGCGTATCGCACACTCATGCACATCATGTCACAGGCCACTACATAGGACATGCGCGCTGTAAGGCATGACACATGAGAGACCAACTCCCATGTCTGGAGTCAGCATCAGTGCCAACTGACATGGAACCCACATGCAGTGAACTTGACAGTGCACAGGCAAGGTCCCACAACCTGTTACACACCACCCCCAGACATGATGCTACAGTCATTGTTCTCGTGGACAAAGCGCCAGCCTACATTACCTTGTGAAGGAGTGACTACACACAGACCAGGGAACACATTGCAAGGAGGGGAAGGGTGGCAGGGGCGCAGCGCTATACTGGGGCAAACAGGATCTGCACAGCACCTTTAAACCCTGCCAGTGAATTCATGCTACTGTGCCCTTACAAATGCCGGTGACACACAACAAACACACATGTACCTACCCCCTTCCGGCTGCTGCTTCGCCTGTAGGCGCCTCTCCAGGTCTGGAAAGACCACCGGCAGCACACGCCTGTGGAGGTGGTTCAGACGGCGGCGGCCGCGGTTCTTGTGGCTCTCAGGTGAGTCCCCCAGCAGGAGCCGTGCAATCCTCCGCGTCCAGCACCGGATATCCTGCCAGCGTTTCCTCACCTGGGACAGGCTCCGCCTCCGACCATCCACACCCCTCACGGCACTGACGGCGGTCAGCCAGATCTGCTCCTTGGCAGTGGCGCCTACCTGTGAGGAAGAACAAGTGACACCACATCAATACACCAGCCACATGTCACAGAGAGACATATGAGTACAAATTAGCTGGATACAACAAGGCATGTCATGCAGTCAACGCATTGCACCTTTGTCATAGGGACATCATGCCCTGGTGAGGGAAAAAGCAGTACGTGCCATAGTGGGTACACAGGTGGAATGATGGCAATGTCACAATCAATGATCAAGGCTCACACTGTGCATCACACCCACCCCTCCTGTCTCAGGGCACTGCTGGAATGACTCCACACCCACCCCTCCTGTCTCAGGGCACTGCTGTTAGTGATAGGCCCCCACCCCTCCTGTCTCAGGGCACTGCTGTGAGTGATAGGGCCCCACCCCTCCTGTCTCAGGGCACTGCTGGGAGGACTCCACACCCACCCCTCCTGTCTCAGGGCACTGCTGTTAGTGATAGGCCCCCACCCCTCCTGTCTCAGGGCACTGCTGTGAGTGATAGGGCCCCACCCCTCCTGTCTCAGGGCACTGCTGGGAGACATCAGGCACCCCCCCCCCTGGTACCCCCCGACAGTACATGGCATGTGTGTCACACCAGGACACAATGCCTGAAGTCACAGTCACAACATAGGGAGAGTCTGTGGCAGTGGCCTATGCACTCACCTGATACCCTGGTCGGCCATACAGCATGGAGTACTGTGGGAGGATCACATCCAGCAGAGCCATGTTCTCCTCCAGGGTGAATGGCTGTGTCCTCTCCACAGCCCTTGACATGGTTCCAGGGAATCAGTTGCAGCAGCTGGGTCGACGAATGCAAAGATGTGCAGGCAAGTACTCCCTCATGGGACCTGGCTGCCTTATATGTGCCCTTCTGCCCAGTCTCATGCACAGGAGTACAGAGTGATTGGTCACTCACATTTGCATCCTATGTTTCCACCAATCCCTTCAAACCTAGCAGCCTGTGGGTTCTCTATCGGTTTCATTCTCCTGCATGATGTCAGCCCCACAAACACATTGCAACAAAGTAGAAGAATTCCAACTGACTTCTGCTGTGCACCTTCCAGAACAATTTCGAAATTTGAACTTGGTCTCCATGACAACCAGCATGCATGTAGGCCTTAATACTTGTCCCCTATGTAATTTGGAGCATCACACACAGGTACGGTGCGTTTCGGGGCCCTAGGGCACCCCAAATGCATGGCAACGGCCCGTACATGCATGCCTACGTTCACAATCACTATGGGTCTGCACGCGTATGCGTACTCGTAGTGGTACGGGCCGTACACTCGCATGTACGCTCACTATCACTATGGGTCTGCACGCGTATGCGTACTCGTAGTGGTACGGCCCGTACACTCGCATGTACGCTCACTATCACTACGAGTACGCATACGCGTGCAGACCCATTGTGATAGTGAGCGTAGATGCGTGTGTACGGTCCGTACCACTACGGGTACGCATACGCGTGCAGACCCATAGTGATAGTGAGCGTACAGGCATTTGTACGGTCCGTACCACTACGGGTACGCATACGCGTGCAGACCCATTGTGATAGTGAGCGTAGATGCGTGTGTACGGTCCGTACCACTACGGGTACGCATACGCGTGCAGACCCATAGTGATAGTGAGCGTACAGGCATTTGTACGGTCCGTACCACTACGGGTACGCATACGCGTGCAGACCCATAGTGATAGTGAGCGTACAGGCATATGTACGGTCCGTACCACTACGGGTACGCATACGCGTGCAGACCCATAGTGATAGGGCCGTACACACGCATCTACGCTCACTATCACTATGGGTCTGCACGCGTATGCGTACCCGTAGTGGTACGGACCGTACAAATGCCTGTACGCTCGCCATCACGATGGGTACACATACGGCAGCACTCCCACAGTGATTTGGGAACATACACAGGCCCTCTTAGCAGCAGTACGGCGGTTTTTACACATCACAGTGGTGATAGGCGACACACAGGTAGGAATAGGGCGGACATACTTGTCCATGGATGGACATACTTGTCCATGGATGGACATACTTGTCCAGGAATGGACATCAAGGCATCGTCTGTGCATTACTACATGTGTGGGGCACGGGTGTGACAGGCTGTGATGTGGAACATGACTCCTGAGTGGAGAAGGCACCAGATGTATGATGAGATGTGTATAGGTGTACTGTGTGACGGTGCAATGTGTGCCAGGCATGCCCTTGACTCCTTTGACATGTGTGCATGTCGTACTGCGCACTTGGGGTGAGCGTCACTGGCATGGCACGGACACCAACACACGGAAGTGTCCCATGATGCCCGGTACAGGGGTCATGACACATGACTTGTCACTACCCACAGTGCACAATGTGACTATGTCATTTATGTGTCCGGGATTTTCATCAGGTTGATGTTGTAGCACCCTCAAAAGCTGCAGCCGTTGCAGCAACCAACATGTGTCTGTGTGTAGATTGTCATTGCACACTGTTCCGCACACCATGCCACATGTGTTATCGGATGTGAGGTGCACATGTATGCATGGGACACGGAGTAGCGTGACAAGGCCATGTCAGCATCCTCACAAGGAATGTGTGGTGAGTCATGACATGTGCACCTTCATGGCAAGGTGTGTGGGCTGGACTAGTGTTATGTCATGTGACCTGTGGCTCCAGTGTTCCGCTACCAGTCTCTGCAATCGGCATCCTACTGCTGCTGATGTGTGGGCGTATGTCACTCCTGTCTTGCGTCTGGCTGTTCAATTGCACTGGGACACAGCTATTCCCATGGCGTGGCATGGGGAGGTTCTCAATCTCCGTGTGTAGCTGGGTCTTGGTAGGAGGGTCACCTGGCAGCCATGCGTGTCCTGGGCATGTAGCACATACCTGACTCCCTATGTGGCATGTGTGTTTTGCCAGATTTACATGTGCTCAGTAGACATGATTTGTTGTCGTAGTGCACTCACTCTTCCTTGTCACTTCCAAATTACTGCAGAGCGCCGCCTCTTGCCCGAATAATTCCAGACTTGGCTGCCATGCAGGAGAATGACAGGATCCGGCTCTACCGCTTCACCCAACCGTTGATTCTGGAGCTGACGGCGAGACTGGCACCACACCTGCAACCGCAGCACAGGTATCCTACGGCACTGACACCACAGCTGAAGGTAATGGCTGCCCTACATTTTCTTGCCACGGGTACCTTCCAAAATACCATAGCTCATGTTGGTGGCATGTCCCAGAGCATGTTCAGTGGTGTGCTGCATGATTTCTTGGAGGCCATGTTGATTCACCTGGATGACTTCATAAAGTTCCCAACCCCTGAACAGATGACTGAGGTCAAGCGTGGATTCTATGCCCTGGGAGGGATGCCCCATGTCATTGGGTCCATAGATGGGACACATGTAGCTTTGGTACCACCACACGCATGGGAGGTGGCGTACCGCAATCGGAAGCACTACCACTCCATCAATGCCCTTGTGGTGTGTCTGTCCAACATGGTGATTTCACATGTCTGTGCTCGTTTCCCAGGATCAGCACACGATGCCTACATCATGAGGCGTAGCGGGATGCCTGATATGATGATGCAGCTGCGCAACGAACGGGCATGTGTTGTTGGTGGGTACAGTCTGTCTGTCCTGTATTCTGTATAGCCGACCAGCACGACCGCTTCGCCAGTTCTAACGATATCCATGTGCATTCCATGTAGGGGACGCTGGCTATCCCAACATGCCTTGGCTGCTCACACCTCTCCGCAACCCCATCACGCCGGCCCAGCTCCGCTACAACACCGCCCATGGCCGGACAAGGCGAGTGATAGAGAGGACGTTTGGCATGCTGAAGAGCCGATTCCGGTGCCTCCACAATGTTGTAAATTGAAACGACGATGTGATTAAGCATTTACTAAAGACATTAATTCCCCTTTCCTAGATCGTGTTTTCCCTGTTATGTTGACCGAAGTTCGGACTCCATTTTGTATTGTCATGCTTCCACGTGTTCCCCACGAGAAGAGTCCAACCTCTGTGTTAGTTGCTCTTGTAATCTGCCTAGTAACAGTCTATAAATAGCTCCTCTGTCCATTTGGCACATGCCCAGACTTGACCACATCTGTTATCAGTTAGCCTTGCTTGACCATGCTTTCGCGGGCTCAAGGAGTGTGTTAGCTCCGCCCACATATTGATTCAGTATCGAAAATGACCATAAATGGTAATGTTCTTCGGCCTCATGTTGTATCCACCCACTTATGAGCCCCTCTACTGTGTATAAAAGGGGACCATGTACGTAGGTTCTTTGTGCTACTCTATGCAATACTGAAGAGTGTTGTGTGGATTGTAGGACCACCCTTAAGGGTTAATAAATGCTGTCTTTGTACTTTGCAGTTTCCGTGCCGACTTCCTTATAGATTCCATTACAGGAGAGCGAACCCTTGTGTCCTGCGGGCCTAGCTGGGGCCTGTATTCATCAATTGGCGCCCGTCACGTGGGGCTCATCGGCGACTCGGATGCTCGAAGGACTGGTCGCGACGAAGGTGAGGAATTTGGCCGGGGACGTGATCACTGCCAGCGGCGTCTTAACCCTGGCATCCCGAGGTTTTTCTTCCTTCCCTTCCGAGCTGACCGTCTGGGTGGCGCCGGTCCTCGACTGAGACCTCTTCTGTCGGTCTTGCCGTGAAAGCCGTTTGGGCGATTGTGGAGCTTGGCAGTTGGAATCTGGACTCTTGATTGGTAAGAACCGGTGTACGGTACTTGCTCCGAGTTTTTGAAGCCTGATCTGGCTATTTGAGTTTGATTTGTGATGACTAGTCATATTTTGTATTTGTCTTTGTGAATATATATGCGTTGCAACACATATAGGCAGGTAATGCGGAGAGATTTCTCCGGGGCTGTGTAACTTTGAACGGCGCAACGATTAAGTGCCATTTTTCTATAATATTGCATATTTTGCATTATTTCTGAGCATGCCTGCTTTCAGCGCACTCCGTAAGTGGTGTTGCTGTTTTGGGAACCGGTTGAACCTTGAGGAATCTGCTCCAGCTCCCCCAGAGGGGACTCCTAATAGGGATATGTATGTGAAGCATGGTCTTTCTTCCATAATGTACAGCACAGTATGGAGGAAATATACAAAAAAAGATCCTGAGTTGCGATGGCCTTTGTATGGATCGTTTGATATACGTAAGATTGAGTATGTGGAACAGTGTATGTGTAAGCGGCGTGCTCGTCAGGATATGTTTGAGTGTGTACGGTTGTGGGTGAAGGAGGTGCGTGAGCGAGAGAAGCGTGAGAAAGCGCTGTTTGATAAAGAACAACGGAAGAATGATCATGTGCGAGCACAGGAAGCGAAGCGTCGGGAGGACAGAGAGCAGACGGACAGGCAAGAGAAGGAGCGTAGGCTACAAGTTTCGGGTCAATACGCTGTTCGGCAGCCACTTTATCCTGTCCTTAATAATCTTGATGATGATTTTTATTTACTAGATCGTTCTCCGCCCCCTTATGTTGGCGCATCTGCTCCAAGGCCGCAAGATTCTGTCCCGGGTCCGGGTAAGGTAGATACGCGGTCCATGTTATCAGCCGAACAAATGGCTGAGCTTCGGCAATTTTCCTTCCGTGCACTTAAAGGCAAGATATCCATAGAGGAATTATTTCATACTTGGGGGCCGTGGCAGGAGAGAGATAAATTGTATTTTCTGGGTCATTTCGCGGAGGAAGTGATTGATGCTTTCCGGAAACGTTCTGGTGTTTTTGAGCCCGACGAAGTGTCATCGGATGCTAAAGCATTGCGTAATGGTGTTTTCTCTTTTTCTAAGGCTCCAGATACGGCTCGGCGGCTGTTCGCCTTGCGGGACGAGGTGCTGGTCTTTAAAGAGAAAGCGCGTCAGCGAGCAGGGGAGGAGAAGCAGTCGGATTCGTGCACAACAGAGGGCCACTCATCCACCTCTCAGTCAGATAAGGATGACATAGTGCATGTTAAACCAATGCGAGAGGCGGCGCCTTTGTATGTTCCTCCTAAAGGAGCGGGGACTAGCTCGGACATTACCTCCGCCGATGCTAAGGGATATTTTGTGTATAATTGGGTTTACACTCCATGGCATAGGGCTGATGTTATGGCATTGAAGAATGCGCTGCCCGACCCCCGCAAGAATCCAGCGGCCTTCTATGAAGAAGTTGAGGGGGCCTTGAATTCTTGCGTTATGACTTTAGCAGATATAGATTTGTTCTTTGGGCTTATTCTACCACCAGACATGTGGCGATCTGTGCGAAAGGTAGATGATGTTGCCACTTTTAAGGCTCGATGGTCTGAACTGGAGGATGAGGATAGGGAGAGGAAGCCTGCGCAGAAACCGCCCCAGAATATTTTAGATCTCCCTGCTGCTATTGTGGCTAAGCTGAAGACAATTATCCCCCCTAAAAAGATTGACTGGAATATGTTAGCTGCATGTAAACAGAAAGTTGATGAGTCAGTTGCGGACTTCTTTACGCGCTTTGAGGAGACGTTTCATGATTTTAGTGGACAGTCGCTTACTGACGATACGGGACGCCACCTTTTTGCGGATAAATATGTGGCTAATCTGCTGCCGGCAGTTGCGGCCCGTCTAAAAGCGAGTGAAAGTTCTTGGTCCTCCGCTACACCGACGGCCCTCCTGACTATCGCCCAGTATTATGAGCGTCAGGAGCAAGAAGCAAAGGGCCAGGAGGAAAAGAAATCGAAAGATTTGAAAACAAAGGTGATGTTGGCACAAGTCTATGGCCCGCCTCGACGGGGTAATAATAGAGGTAGGGGAGGATCTTATGGTCCTCCCTCGGGCCGATCTGATTTGAATAGGAACCAATGTGCGTATTGTAAGCAATCGGGTCATTGGGCTAGGGATTGCCCGGTGTTGCATGCATCGCGTCAGGGGCATACCCATGGTGGCCCGCGAGGTAGAGGGGGTTTCTCGAACTTTCGAGGGAACTCTAATGAACAGGCTCGTTTTGACTCTGCTGGGCAGCACCGAGATAGATCAAATGTTTTCGATCGCCAGCATCAGTATCAAGCATCAGGGATTGACCGGTCGGGGTACCATGACTCTCAGCATGCATAGGAATGCGTTGGATGGGGGTTAGAATCAGTTGAGGTGCCGGTCGATCAGAAGGGCCCTTATGTATCGGCTGAAGTTTTGGGCTCTACTGATCAGTTCCTAGTGGATACAGGAGCGACCAATTGCTATCTAAGCAATTGGTTCCGGGGGCTCCCCCATCCGGCTTAATGGTCACATCGGTAGGGTTTGACGGTACACTCTCCCGAAGCCCTCTTTCACAGCCCCTCATGTTTAAGGTTGATTCTTTTTCTGCACCCTGTCCGTTTCTGCTTGCCCCGTACACACCGGACAATATTATGGGTCTTGATATGTTAAAGCATTTTAGGGCTACTATCCGCTGCTCCCCTGCTGGTGTGCGGGTAATATTGAATGACAATTACCCCCGGTCTGAACGGATGTGTGCGATGTCAGAAGATGCGCTGTTATCTACCCTCCCTCGTGCTTTGTGGGCAACTTCGGATACTGATGTAGGACAAATGGTGATTCCACCGGTCCACATTAGCGTCCAGGAGGGGGCGGTGTTACCACGCCTCCCACAGTACCGTATTTCCCAGGAGGGTGAGGAGGCTCTCATACAGATAGTGCAGGATTTGATAACGGTTGGGGTAGTCGAGGAAGTCCCCTACAATATTTGTAACAGTCCGATTCTTCCCATACTGAAAAAGGATACGGATGCCAGAGTTTATCGGTTTATAATTGATTTGAGAGAAGTGAACAAGATCGTGATACCTCAATACCCAGTGGTTTCCGATATCACGACGTTGCTTACCTTGGTCCCGCCTACGGCGACCATGTTCTCAGTGATTGATTTGAAGAATGCCTTCTTTTCCATTCCCATTCACCCTGATAGCCGATATCTTTTTGGGTTTACATTGAATAATAGATCTTATCGTTTCTGTAGGATTCCCCAGGGCTATACAGAAAGCCCTAGCATTTACAGTCAGGCTTTGAAACGACAATTGGATTCCTTTGTTCTGCTCGAGGGGGTCGCCCTCATTCAATATGTTGATGACATCTTGCTGGCGGCTGACACCCTGGAGTTGTGTGAAAAAAGTACGTTATCCTTACTTTCCTTTTTAGCGTCCCACAATCATAAGGTATCTAGGAAGAAATTGCAATTCTGTAGACCAAAGGTGACTTATTTGGGTCACCTTTTGTCTAAGGAGGGACGTGCACTCACACCGGATCGTATCCAAGTAATTTTGGATACACCGAGACCGTCCACACAGAAGGATGTGCGTGCATTTTTGGGCCTTGTTTCTTTTTGTAGACAGTG
The DNA here is from genome assembly GCF_964204655.1 of Triturus cristatus. Taxonomy (NCBI): domain Eukaryota; kingdom Metazoa; phylum Chordata; class Amphibia; order Caudata; family Salamandridae; genus Triturus; species Triturus cristatus. The sequence continues at coordinate 505,353,341 of NC_140585.1, forward strand.
GATATTGGGGTTTTCGCACATAGCTAAGCCATTGTTAGCCCTCTTGACAAAGGACACGCCTATCCTAATCCCTTGGTCAGATGAGTGTGATACTGCCTTTCAGCAACTACGACAGGCCCTTTGTTCAGCACCAGTGTTAGGGACCCCGGATTATGCAAAACCCTTTTCGTTGTATGTGCATGAGAAAGATGGATGTGCATTGTCAGTTTTAGTGCAGATGCACGGCGATAAGCAGCGCCCATGTGCATATTTTTCGGCTGTACTTGACCCTGTCGCCCGAGCATTACCAGGGTGTTTTCGCTCGGTTGCGGCGACAGCTGTGTCAATACGCCAAAGCGAGGGAATTGTGTTATCTCATAAGCTGTTGGTATTAGTCCCCCATGCTGTCGATGCCCTGCTCAATCAAACAAAGACGCAGCATTTGACCAGCGCCCGTTTAACGGGATATGAGTTGACGCTTTTGGCTCCTCATATTACGTTGAAAAGGTGCGTAACGTTAAACCCGGCAACATTGTTGCCATACCCCGAAACCCAGCCTGAGGCGCGGAAAGCACATGATTGTATTCTCGTGACTGAGGAACAAACAAAGGGTCGTATTGATCTCCAGGATACGCCCTTTCCAGATGTAGATGGAGAACTGTGGGTGGATGGATCCTGTCTGAAGCTACCAGATGGTACGACTTCAGCAGCATATGCAATTACCACATTACAAACGATAGTGGAGACAGCACGAATACCACAGAAATCAGCTCAAGCAGCGGAACTGATAGCATTAACACGAGCATGTGAGCTCAGTACAGGACTATGTGTGAATGTTTATACAGATAGCCGCTATGCCTTCGGAGTAGCGCATGACTTCGGCCTACTCTGGAAGGAGAGAGGGTTTTTAACGTCACATGGAGTTCAGATAATGCATGGAGAGTTAGTTCACAATCTTTTAACTGCACTGACATACCCGAAGAAAATTGCCATCGTTAAGTGTAGCGCCCATAGGAAAGTGGTTGATAAAGTTGGAGAAGGGAATGCGTTAGCGGATCGAGTAGCACGGGAGACTGCGATGCAGCCCGGTACTACTGCCATGTATGTAGTGAAGTCACAGGTGGAGAGATGGCATGATGCAAAGGAGGAAGTGCGAGAAATGCAAAGGACCGCTTCTGACAAAGAGCGGGAACAATGGGCTAGCGAGGGAGAATTGGATGATGAGGGTTGCTGGAGAAATAAGCAGATGGATAGATGGAAATTACCCACGGCCTTTGTACAACCTATGGTTCAGATGGCACATGGGCTAGCACATGTTGGAGCTTCCGCAATTGTAAAATTGCTTACCCAAGTCTGGGAGCATCCAGAGATTGCTAGCACAGCAAAGAGGGTGGTGCAGACCTGTATGATCTGCCTGAGGTATAACCCTGGAAAAGGTACTCGAACTCCAGCAGGAGGATTTGTGACACCCACTGCACCCTTTGAGGTTCTGCAGATGGATTACATCCAGCTGGAGCGCTGTAATAATCTGAAGTATGTTCTAGTAGTGGTCTGCGCTTTCAGCAAATGGGTTGAAGCGTACCCTACGAAAGACAATACTGCAATGACTACTGCGAAGCTGCTGCTGAAAGAGTTCTTCCCACGATATGGCGTCTGTAGACTTCTGTGGAGTGATAATGGCCCTCACTTTGTAGCGGATGTTATAAAGTATGTCTTGAAGGGCCTAGGCATCACTCAGAAGTTCCACGCCGTGTTTCACCCTCAGTCTGCAGGCCTAGTTGAGAAGTATAATGGTACACTGAAGCTCAAGATCGCCAAAATTCAAGCTTCGACGTCTTTGACTTGGCCAGATGCTCTGCCACTGGCGTTATTGTCAATTAGATCAGTACCGCACTCTCGAACTGGCCTTACACCATATGAGGTTGTCTTTGGACGCCCAATGAATATTTGGGGTCCGCCAAAACCTAAGGCTGTGCATGATGTACCTTGTGTGATGATGAGTGATTATCTGGCACAGTTAACGGATAACTTGGTTTCTATTCATCAACAGGTCCGGGAGGCGCTCCCTGATCGGTCTACCGGTGAAGGACATGGTCTCCGGCCTGGTGACCATGTCATGGTGAAAGTCTTCGACAGAACGAACAGTTTGGAGCCGAGATGGGTGGGCCCTGAGCAGGTCCTCCTCGCAACGAGGACGGCTGTGCGAGTCTCCAACCGAAAGAATTGGATCCACTCTCTGCACTGTAGGAAGGTGCCGCCCGGATTGGTGGAACCTGCCGTGCTGACCGATCAACGAGAAATTTTGGCTGCAGAGACAGGCCGTGCTGCGGAGCCAAACGCCACTGAGGAGCTCTTTCCGGACCACACGACTTCTGGAAGAAGGCGATATCATCTTCGACCAAGGAAGTGAGTTCTCCAGTACTGGGACATACTGTCAGAACGGCCCTTGGGTTAGTGAAACGGAGAGCCGATGAGGCAAGGGGGGGGGATCAGCCCTGCATTAGTGTAGCGACACCCGTCTTGGCCCGCTGGTGAAGAAATCAACCGCTGCCCAAGGGGAAGAGTTCTGACAGACTTTTAGTTTCAGGAAGATATTGGGTTTTATTTTTGATTTGATATGGAGAAAAAGAAAATCCTTTGTGCATTAGGGTTCATGTTGACAGTAGCCATTGTTGGGATAACCACATGGTTCATGGAGGATGTAACTCCCGCTCGGAAGATTCTTGTGTTGACAACTCCGGTGCCTGAGGAGCACTACTTTTATACATTACCGTATCAAGAGTTGAAGCATCGACAATCTTACTTGAATAACACTTTCATCCAGATGCTGCATCATACCCACGTTGCTACGAATGCTACGAACTGTTGGATATGTGGGATGATGCCAGCTCATCAGAAGAAAGGAGGAACGCCATTTATACCACTTCCTTTCTCTCATAATGGCTCTTGTAGAGCATGGTATACTTTGCTTTTTGCCACTCGGAAACCGACAGTGGGACGATTGCTCTTCAGACTCAATAAAGAATGTCATCAAGACAAAAATGGGTATCCACAAGCGAATGGGACAATTTGGGAGTGGGAAGAGTACCGACCAGACAATGAATCCATTCCCTACATCTTCACGAACACAAGAGACACTGTGGGAAAGGACAAATTCGTGATTCAAGTAGCACAAGCTCAGGCGGACCTGTGCGTCCAGAGTGTGGGTTTCATCCCTGTTGGTGTTAGTGATTGCATTACTGTTCTGAATATTGATGGGTTGAACAATAGTACCTTCTTAGCCTCCCATAATACGTACTTTGTGTGTGGAAATAAAGGTTATTACCGTCTGCCAGCTGGGTGGTCTGGGGTATGCTATGTATCATTTCTATTACCTCCTGTATTCCTAGCACCCGCATCTTATCATAAGGATCTGAAATTATTGAATAATGTGACTGTAAATAGGTATAAACGTACTTTATCAATTGACGATGTAGATCAGACTGATACCAGTCTGCAGCAGTATATTGATTTTAACTTAGGACTGTTTTTCTTTGTTGGAGCTGCCCTGAACAGTAGGAAGATCCGAAGATTAACAAGAGTGGTAGAAGCTGTGACAAATCAGACTGCTGCTGCTCTTGGGAATCTTACGGAGGAATTGCAAATTACTAGAATTGTTGCATTACAGAATCGTATGGTATTAGACGTTATGCTAGCTGACAGAGGAGGAGCATGTAAAATTATTGGAAGTAGCTGCTGTGTGTTTATCCCTGATCATACGCCATCAGTTTATAATGCCATCAATAAACTGCATAAAATTGCAGCTGAGATCCATACAGAAAACGGCACTTGGTCTTTTTCTGGATGGTTTTGGGCGTTAATTACCGCCTGGGGATGGAAGGTTCTAACTGGTCTCTGCATTATTGTAGCGGTTCCGTTTTCGTGCTGTATCTGCGTTCAATGTGGTCCCTTGCTCTGCTCATTATGTGTATCATTCTGTATCCCTGATAAGAAAACTATTGCCGATGTTGCTCACCAAAAACGTTTAGCTAAGGAAGTTGAAGAAATGATGACAATTGACATACATGATGATTATCCTAACAAACCGGATGTCTTCAGTAAATGCTGAAAGGGTCGTCTGTTGTAAATTGAAACGACGATGTGATTAAGCATTTACTAAAGACATTAATTCCCCTTTCCTAGATCGTGTTTTCCCTGTTATGTTGACCGAAGTTCGGACTCCATTTTGTATTGTCATGCTTCCACATGTTCCCCACGAGAAGAGTCCAACCTCTGTGTTAGTTGCTCTTGTAATCTGCCTAGTAACAGTCTATAAATAGCTCCTCTGTCCATTTGGCACATGCCCAGACTTGACCACATCTGTTATCAGTTAGCCTTGCTTGACCATGCTTTCGCGGGCTCAAGGAGTGTGTTAGCTCCGCCCACATATTGATTCAGTATCGAAAATGACCATAAATGGTAATGTTCTTCGGCCTCATGTTGTATCCACCCACTTATGAGCCCCTCTACTGTGTATAAAAGGGGACCATGTACGTAGGTTCTTTGTGCTACTCTATGCAATACTGAAGAGTGTTGTGTGGATTGTAGGACCACCCTTAAGGGTTAATAAATGCTGTCTTTGTACTTTGCAGTTTCCGTGCCAACTTCCTTATAGATTCCATTACAGGAGAGCGAACCCTTGTGTCCTGCGGGCCTAGCTGGGGCCTGTATTCATCAACAAGACCGGCGGCGCACTCCCATATGCCCCGGCGAAGGTTTGCAAGATCTTCATGGTCTGCTGCATGCTGCACAACATGGCAGTTGAAAGAGCTGTGCCACTCATCCTGAATCAACATGACGAGGACCATCCACCCGTGGAGGACGAAGGGCTTGGCAATGGGGCTAGTGATGTGGAGGATGTGGAGCCGCAAGAGGACATCCGGACTCGGCTCATACGCGACTTCTTTGCTTAGTGGTGAGTACCAGTGTCTGAGTGTGCACGCCTTGGTCCCCGTGTGGCATGTGTTGTGATGTGTGTCTCCACCTGCATGTATGGCACGTGAGTCAGAGGTGTGTGTGGGTGTGTCACTGGAGTGATGGTGGCAGTGATGGTAGTATTTCCCCAGTCATAATTGTGACCTAGCATGTTGTCATCCATACATGTGTCGAGTAAATGCACATGCAAGTGGCTGTGCTTTTTGTGGCTGACTTCTTGTGTGTCTCTCTTCCCCAGGTACCTGCGCATGCCATCTGCTGGTTGCATTGTTGTGGCACTGCTATTCCTCATGGACATGGCATCGTGGGCTGACTCAGCGTTACAGGCACGGACACGTTTGGAAGTCTCCATGGGGTAAGGGATGCATCTGGGGTGTATTGGGTGTGGCAGTTGTTCACGATGTGTGCACACTGCCCCTGTCGGGGTTTGGTTCCTCTGCAGACATGTCGCATCCCCATGGGACACGACATGCAGCTGGGTACACCTGAATAGATGGTCTGCCTGGTTGACAGTCATCAGTGATGGGATAGTGGATTGTGATGATGGCATCAATGTGTGTGACACTGCCCTCGGACACATACGGTTAGCATTGGTTTGACATGGCGTGGGACTTCCACATCAGCGGATCTATGGTGTATGGCAGGCTCTCCGTGTGCAGCTGTGGGTATTTAGCTGTTAGCCGACGCTTGTGTGCCAGTACCATGGCTATCACGCATTTGTGCTGCAGAAGGGGGGTGCCAGTGTTGGACCCACATGTCACTCCACATGATGTGTTCATCTGTACTTCGAGTTGGCTCTGCAAACCCGAATACATGACTAATAAAGGTGTCCCTATGCCTCCAAGGTGCCTCTTCTCAGTCAATGCTGGTGTGTTGGCACGGTGCATCCTGCATGTCTGGCATGGTATTCCCTGATTGTGGCTATGTGTCAATGTGTCGAGTGGCAAGATGCACGCTGTGTGTGTGGCCTGAGACTGTGTATTGGGCATGATGTCCATGACTGCGTGGGTATTGTGACATGTGCCATCCCCATGCATCCAACGTTGGCCAGGCCCCCATTCTCTGCATCCACCGGACTCAAGCTTGCAGGACATGGTTCTGCCACCTGTCTAGACATACCTGGGTGCCCCCCAGGACACTGGACTGGATCCCTGACCTGTGCGCATGACTGTTGGTGTACTCAATGTGTGTGTCAGCACGGTTGTTCGGCCACCCCCTCAGCTGGTTGTGCCCATCACGGGTGTGTATGGTGCTCCATGTCTGTCTTGCCTAATAGACTGTGACCCATGTGTCCTGTGCCAGACTCAGGCCCCAGGGTGTGGATGGTTGAAGAGAAAAGATGACTCAGGCATGTTTAGACTTTACAACACACATGTTAGGTAATAATGCTACCAGCAGGCATCTACTCTTAATAGTGTGATTTATTATTGGGGGGGGGGGGACAAAGTGAGGGGCTTTCCGGGATTAGGGAATCCAAAGTTCAGTAGGGGAGTTGGTGTCCTTGCCATTGGAAACCTCAGAGTCCATGCCACAGTCTTTGTCAACATTGGTCAGCCAGTGACCAGCAGGGCCATGTGGCAGAGAATGTCTCTTCATGCTGTGATGCTGTTGCTCCAGTGGGCCAGGTGCCAGGCCAGGTGTCCTGGGAGATGGTGATGTAGCGCCGACCCTCACGGTCCTTTCCGTGGACGACCCGGCCTCCTGCGGGGAACCTCAGCAGCAGCCCGTGACGACGTCTGGGATGCTCCGTCGGATGTTTCCTCCTCCTCCTCCTGGACCCTCCCTGTGGGTGGTGATGTTCTCCGCCTTCTGGCACAGGGAGGGTCGGCCATGATGTCGGCCATCCGACGGAGTGTAGCGTGAATCCCCTCGAATGCCGTCACTTGCTCAGCCTGTCTGTCCTCCATCCTCCGTTGGTGTTCCAGTAGACAGGCATGTTGCTGGGCCTGCTGTGCCTTGATCCCCTCGAGGACGGACACAACCTGGGCCATGCCCGTGGTGTCCTCCCGGTATGTGTCCAGGATGTTACGGACATGGGACAATGCCGGATCCCCAGCCAACTGGTCAGGCTCGCGCCTCCGCCGTCCTCCACTCCCACCACCCCTGCCCACTTGCGCCTGGCCTGCCCTTGTGGGCACATGGGGTCTCCGGGACCCCTGAGGGGTGGCATTGGCGTTGTCGCCTGCCTCCTCCTGGGTGCCCGGGACACCGTGGCCTGGCTGCATTGTGGTGTTGGGGCAGGGATCCTGGGTGTCTCCTGGGATGTGGCAGGAGTGGGGGTGGTGGTTGGCACAGTTGTACCTGACGCAGGTGCTGCAGGTGGTTGGACACCAGAGGGGCCAGGTCGGTCGGGGTCGTCCGCAGAGTGGTGAGAGTGGTCACTGCCGGTGGGATCGGGCTCCTGCAGATCCAGGTCCTGTGAGTGTTCCCCCCCAGTGTTGGGGGGTGCACCACGACGTTGACCTGTGTGTGAGAGAGACAATGTTAATTTTGGTCCATGCAACATCCATGTTTCATCATTTTCAAAGTTGACACATTTCCTCTTGGAATTAGGATCTGTCTTGCATTCCACTCACAGTGCACTTGTGCATGGGTGTGTCCCTTGGCCACCACTTTGGCCCCTTTAACTATGTGTGGCACAGTCTTACTTGCTGCGTCAAGTGTGACTGCAGTCAGCAGTGGAGTGTGCAGGTGTGGCGAGCCATGCATTTGCGCCTTCCTTGTAGCACTGTACATGTGCACATGGAGTGGATCCACACACTTATATGATTCAGGTAGCTGTCCTTGTGCTCGTGTACAGGTTGTGACATGGCCCTGCGTTTTGGCATGGTGAAGAGGGGGGGTTCTGGCACTGGCCACCCTTGTCTACATGCACGCAGTCTACCTGCTGACGAGCAGCCATTCGCACACACCACACGGCTGATTTGCTCTCCCTGTGTCTCGCTCCATCTCTGTCCCCCTCTCCCTCCATATCTGTCCCCCTCTCCCTCCCTCTCTGTCCCCCTCTCCCTCCCTCTGTGTCCCCCTCTCCCTCCCTCCGTGTGTCAGCCTCCTCCCTCTGTCCGTCTCCCTCCATCTCTGTCCCCCTCTCCCTCCATTTCTGTCCCCCTCTCCCTCCCTCTCTGTCCCCCTCTCCCTCCCTCTGTGTCCCCCTCTCCCTCCCTCCGTGTGTCAGCCTCCTCCCTCTGTCCGTCTCCCTCCATCTCTGTCCCCCTCTCCCTCCATTTCTGTCCCCCTCTCCCTCCCTCTCTGTCCCCCTCTCCCTCCCTCTGTGTCCCCCTCTCCCTCCCTCCGTGTGTCAGCCTCCTCCCTCTGTCTGTCTCCCTCCATCTCTGTCCCCCTCTCCCTCCATCTCTGTCCCCCTCTCCCTCCCTCTCAGTCCCCCTCTCCCTCCCTCTGTGTCCCCCTCTCCCTCCCTCCGTGTGTCACCCTCTGTCACCTCGGCCCAGCTTCCTGGGCACACACTGTTAGCAGATCTTTGAGTGGCCCTTGGCTTGTTGATGTGAGTTTGTTTCTGATCTCCAGGCACCCATTTGGTGTGATGTGTGTCTGTGCGCTGCTGCTGTGGTGGTGTGTGCTGCCACTCTTTCACAATGTTGGCTGTTCATTAGCTGCCGTCATGTGCAAACCAGTGCCTTCACCCCCATGTGTTGATGCAAGGCGTCCGGCATTTGCTGGCAAGTCATTCCTGTGTTGGGACACACTGTTTGTCTGGCTGTGACCTAGGCCATATGGGCAGAGGGCATTGTTGTCTGCTTTGGAGTCGCACTATGTGATTTTTGGTGCCCAGCCTCCCGCCATCCGGGTTACCGTGTCATGTGTTGTTGTCTTCTGTGGCCTGTGACTTGACATTGTCCAGCTGGGTGCATGGGGCATGGTGGCAGCAGTGGCATGTGCCTGCTCATGGAGTGTGGTTGAGTCATGCGATGGCTTGTGGTGGTTGCGTGCCTGTTAGTGATTTTGGTTGTGGTTGCAGTTCCCCCCATGTGAGGTGCGTTGTTTGTGTACTCACCCGGGTCTCGGAGTCCTTCTAATCCTTCGACTGCCTCCACCGGCAGTATGGCCATCACCCTCTCCTCCCAGGGATGGTACTGTACGGGTCTGCGGGAGGGCCCTCCTCCGGTGGCGTTGGCCTGGTCGTGTTCCTCCTGCCTCTTGGCTCTGACCCTCCTCCGCAGATCGTACCACCTGTTCTGGCATTCCTGCTTGGTCCTCCTGGTGTCCGCAACAGCATTCACAGCATCGACGATGGTCTGCCACATGGCTGTTTTGGCTGCCAGGCTGGTGCTTCTGACCAATGTTCCAAAGATCTGTGGCTCGACTCTGAGGATTTGATCAACAAGGACCTCCAACTCTCGGTGACTGAACTTTGGATTCTTGGTAGTGGGCATGGTGAGGGGTGTGGGTGGGGATGGTGTGGGTGTGGGGGGTGTGTGGATGTTGGGGGGGTGTGGATGGTTGTGTGTGTGTGTGAATGTGATGAGAGGGTGTTTGTGAGGGTGGTCGTGTGAAGGTGTGCAAGTGTAAGGTGTGGTGTAGCTTGTAGTCTGGTTCTGTGGTGTCTGGCAGCAGTGAGTCTGTTGCAAAGGCTCATGGTTTGTGTGTGTGGGCCCTTTTTATTGGTCCATGGGTGGGTGTGGCAGTGTTTGAATTTTGGGTGGGTGTGTTATAAGGAGTGGTGGTGTATTGGGCCTCTGTTTGTTTTTGGCAGTTGCAGGTCAGTGATTGTGTTATTTTAGTGGTTGTTGGCCATGTTTAGTGGCTTTGTGCCTTTCGAATGGTGTATTCTTGTGTTGTTTTGTTTTGTCCTGGTTGTGTACGTGCGTTTTGAGCGTGTGTACGGTGTGTACATGGGCCATTTGGTTGTACGGTGATGTCCTTGTGTGTGGCTTTGTACGACTCGTACATGCGGTTGTGATGTTGGGGCATGGGGTGCGCTCCGTACTTAGGAGGTTGTGTTGGGGGTGCGCCAGGAACTACTGAGGTGTACATAGACGGTGGTACGACACGTACAGGGGTGGGGGGGGTACATGGACGGTGGTGCGACACGTACGGGGGTGGGGGGGGTACATGGACGGTGGTGCGACACGTACAGGGGTGGGGGTACGACTCGAACGTACAGGGGTGTACATTGACGGTGGTACGACCCGTACAGGGGTGGGGGGGGTACATGGACGGTGGTGCGACACGTACGGGGGTGGGGGTACGACTCGAACGTACAGGGGTGTACATTGACGGTGGTACGACACGTACAGGGGTGGGGGGTGTACATTGACGGTGGTACGACACGTACAGGGGTGGGGGGGGTACATGGACAGTGGTGCGACACGTACGGGGGTGGGGGGGTACATGGACGGTGGTGCGACACGTATGGGGGTGGGGGTACGACTCGAACGTACAGAGGTGTACATTGACGGTGGTACGACACGTACAGGGGTGGGGGGGGTACATGGACGGTGGTACGACACGTACAGGGGTGGGGGGGGTACATGGACGGTGGTGCGACACGTACGGGGGTGGGGGTACGACTCGAACGTACAGGGGTGTACATTGACGGTGGTACGACACGTACAGGGGTGGGGGGTGTACATTGACGGTGGTACGACACGTACAGGGGTGGGGGGGGTACATGAACGGTGGTGCGACACGTACGGGGGTGGGGGGGGTACATGGACGGTGGTGCGACACGTACGGGGGTGGGGGTACGACTCGAACGTACAGGGGTGTACATTGACGGTGGTACGACACGTACAGGGGTGGGGGGGTACATGGACGGTGGTACGACACGTACAGGGGTGGGGGTACGACTCGAACGTACAGGGGTGTACATTGACGGTGGTACGACACGTACAGGGGTGGGGGGGTGTACATTGACGGTGGTACGACACGTACTGGGGTGGGGGTACGACTGGAACGTACTGGGGTGTAGGTACACGGGGGGTATGACACGTACTGGGGTGGGGCTCGAACGTACTGGGGTGTACATAGACGGTGGTACGACACGTACTGGGGTGGGGGTACGACTGGAACGTACTGGGGTGTAGGTACACGGGGGTATGACACGTACTGGGGTGGGGGTGGGGCTCTAACGTACTGGGGTGTAGGTACACGGTGGTACGACACGTACTGGGGTGGGGGTACGACTGGAACGTACTGGGGTGTAGGTACACGGGGGTATGACACGTACTGGGGTGGGGGTACGACTGGAACGTACTGGGGTGTACATAGACGGTGGTACGACACGTACTGGGGTGGGGGTACGACTTGAACGTACTGGGGTGTACCTAGACGGGTGGGGGTATACATACACGGGGGGTACGTGTCGGACGTACGGGGGCTGGGGGGAGTGTTGGGCGCGTATGCGGGCACATGTCTCCATGGTTGCTATTGGAGTTCGGTGCGGACGGTGTTTTTTCCATACGGTTGTACGCTCGGATGCACGGGATGGATCGTGATTCCTCGGTCGGACTTGGCTTTTCACGTTTGTAAGGTAAATCGTCCGAGGACGTGTCGGACACATTTTCCGACCCGAGGACGTGTGGGGAATGATTCCCAGTGCGGTTCGTATGGACTTTTTACCATGCGAATCGTGATTGCCAGTTCGTACGGCACTTGTACGATTCGTACGGTAAAAAGACCCGATACGAGTCGTACGGGGACATTTTTTACCGGATCGTGATCGGCACCATAGTCTCTGTCTGTGCAAGATTTACTTAAGAATCTCCTAGTGTGTGCATCCTAACTATGTATTTGATCTCAGATATTCTTGAGAACTGTATTATTGCTGTCCATGACTCCAGCTCAGCTTACCTCTTTGTGCTGCTTCACAGAATCAAGCCTACTTCCAACCCTCCACCCGCACTTTCAATCAATCAATCACTCATGGTATTTGTAAAGCGCGCTACTCACCCGTGAGGGTCTCAAGGCGCTGAGGGGGGGGGAGTTTCCCTACTGCTCGAAGAGCCAGGTCTTGAGGAGTCTTCTGAAGGTGAGTAGGTCTTCGGTCTGCTGCAGGTGGGTAGGTAGTGTGTTCCAGGTCTTGGTGGCGAGGTAGGAGAAGGATCTGCCGCTGGAGGTTGTTCGTTGGATGCGGGAGACGGCGGCGAGTGCGAGGCTGGTGGAGCGGAGCTGGCGGGTGGGGGTGTGGAAGCTAAGTCTGCTGTTCAGGTAGGCTGGACCGGTGTTGTGGAGTGCTTTGTGTGCGTGGGTGAGGAGTTTGAAGGTGATCCTCTTGTCGACGGGGAGCCAGTGTAGGTTTGTCAGGTGGGGGGTGATGTGGCTGTGGTGGGGGACGTTGACGATCAGTCGGGCGGAGGCATTTTGGATGCGCTGTAGTCGTCGTAGGTGTTTGGCTGGGATTCCGGCATAGAGTGCGTTGCCGTAGTCCAGCCTGCTGCTGACAAGGGCCTGTGTCACCGTTCTTCTTGTTTCAGTCGGGATCCACTTGTAGATCCTGCGAAGCGTGCGGAGGGTGTTGTAGCAGGAGGAGGAGACGGCGTTGACCTGTTTGGACATGGAGAGGGAGGAGTCGAGGATGAATCCTAGATTGCGTGCGTGGTCGGTGGGTGTCGGTGCTGTCCCGAGAGTGGTCAGCCACCAGGAGTCGTCCCAGGCTGAGGGGTTGGGTCCGAGGATGAGGACCTCCGTCTTGTCTGAGTTTAGTTTCAGCCGGCTGCTCCTCATCCAGTCGGCGATGGCCTTCATTCCGTCGTGGATGTTGGTTTTGGCGGTGCGTGGGTCCTTGGTGAGGGAGAGGATAAGCTGTTGCTGTAACAGAAGGTGTCAGGTGTACCCAGGCGGTTACCCAGCAAGACTGCCATAAACGTAAAATGTCATATGTGTTCAGTACCACGTTCACTACATTCTAAATAGTGCTTCACAGACGCAACACTGCCTACAAAGCAACACCAACAATTGCATTGTATTTCATTGTATTCGCTACCAAGTTTTTTATAATCTAAGGGGCTCATTTATGAAGAAGCCACGCAGTGCATTGAGTCACCTTGCCGCACTGTGTGACAGGGAAAAGGCAGGACTGAGCCATATTTAAGGCAATATGGGGCATTCCTGTCCTTTCTCATGCCCTGGTGCCCTTTTAGCTGCCTAGCGCCAATACAGGCACTCTTCCACCATGGTGCAGAGGTGCCTGTGTTGTATGCTGGATTGTTTTTGGTGCAGGAAAGGCCACCTTCCTGCACAAAACCAATCCTGGGAGGCATATTGCTCTTTCCATGTGTGTTGAAGAATGCAGCTCACATAGAAAAAGGAAGAAGCAAGGAGTAATAGAGATACTTCTTCTCGCTACGCCTCCCCTGGGAAGGTGTAAGATTTTGGCGCATTTCCAGCTTTACAAGTTCTTGTAAATATGGGCATGCATCAAAATTCGTGGAAGTTGCATGGTAACTCCCACACAATGCCCATGGAATGCCTTCCCCGGGCAAGTTAACGGTGAACAGTCTTAATATCGAAAAAAAATATCGAATGGACATAATATCGAGTCTAAAATATAGAATGGACAAATTATCGAATGGACATAATATAGTTGTTAAAAATATCGAATTGCAGGTAAGTAATATCGAAGTACATAATATAGGCATTAAGAAATATCGAATTTTTATTAATATCGATTTTTTTAAAGTGTTTTGCATGTTAGTATAAGTGTTAAAAGTGTATATTAGTTTTTGTAATGTATGTTTAATTTTTTTAAAGTAATGAATTTTATGTTATTACATTTTTGCGTAATTTAATTCCGTAGCGGGTTGTGGGTTTATAGGGGAATAGGGTGGAAAGTAATTTAATAGTAAATAAGTAAATATTTATTTTTATTTATTGGTATTGATAATTAATGTATTAATTAATTATTAATTGGTAATTAAATGTTATTAAATTATTAATTGATAATTATGCTAATTGTATTAATTTATAATTTGTAGTGGGTTGTAGGTTTATTGGGGAATATGGTGGGAAGTAATTTATTTGTAATTAATTATTAAAAATATTTTTGTGTATTGATAATTAATTTACTATTAATTAATTAATTGCTATTTTTTATTATTTATCAATTTTTGGTATTGAAAACTAATTGGTTGTTGATTAATTATTAATTGATAATTAATTTGTATTAATTGGTAATTAATTTTTATTAATTGTTTAATTGATAATTATGTTAATTGTTTTAATTTATTATTTGTAGTGGGTTGTGGGTTTATAGGGGAATATGGTGGGAAGTAATTTAATTGTAAATAATTAATTATTGAAATTATTTTTGTATATTGATAATTAATTAACTAATAATTAATTATGAATTGGTATTATTTGTATTTATTATTTTTTGGTATTGAAAATTAATTGGTTGTTAATTAAGTATTAATAGGTAATTCATTAAAAACAATATTTATTGGTATTTATAATTAATTGATTATTAAATATTTTGTGATTGGTAATTAATTGTAATAATTTTTGTATTGGTATTAATAATTAAATTATTTAAAAAAAAATATTAGATTATTATTTTCCCTACTACTGCACTCTTTGGAGTGGGAATAGTAATTTTTACCCCTACGCTATCCAACGTTTTCCCTATTGTTGCACTCACTGCAGTGGTAATAGTAAATTTTACCCTCCCGCTATCCAACGGTTTCCCTACTGTTGCACTCTTTGGAGTGGGAATAGTAATTTTTACCCCTACGCTATCCAACGCTATCCTTACTGTTGCACTCTTTGGAGTGAGAATAGTAATTTTTACCCATACGCTATCCAACGCTTTCCATATTGTTGCACTCACTGGAGTGGGAATATTAAATTTTACTCTCCTGCTATCCAACGTTTTCCCTACTGTTGCACTCTTTGGAGTGGGAATAGTAATTTTTACCCCTACGCTATCCAACGCTATCCTTACTGTTGCACTCTTTGGAGTGAGAATAGTAATTTTTACCCTCCCGCTATCCAACGTTTTCCCTACTGTTGCACTCTTTGGAGTGGGAATAGTCATTTTTACCCCTACGCTATCCAACGTTTTCCCTATTGTTGCACTCACTGGAGTGGGAATAGTAAATTTAACCCTCCCGCTATCCAACACTTTCCCTACTGTTGAACTCTTTGGAGTGGGAATAGTAATTTTTACCCCTACGCTATCCAACTCTATCCTTACTGTTGCACTCTTTGGAGTGAGAATAGTAATTTTTACCCATACGCTATCCAACGCTTTCCCTATTGTTGCACTCACTGGAGTGGGAATAGTAAATTTTACCCTCCCGCTATCCAACCCTTTCCCTACTGTTGCACTCTTTGGAGTGGGAATAGTAATTTTTACCCATACGCTATCCAACGCTTTCCCTATTGTTGCACTCACTGGAGTGGGAATAGTAAATTTTACCCTCCCGCTATCCAACGCTTTCCCTACTGTTGCACTCTTTGGAGTGGGAATAGTAATTTTTACCCCTACGCTATCTGACGTTTTCCCTACTGTTGCACTCATTGGAGTGGGAATAGTACATTTTACCCTCCCGCTATCCAACGCTTTCCCTACTGTTGCACTCTCTGGAGTGGGAATAGTAATTTTTAACCCCTACGCTATCCAACACTTTCCCTACTGTTGCACTCTTTGGAGTGGGAATAGTAATTTTTACCCCTACGCTATCCAACGCTTTCCCTACTGTTGCACTCTTTGGAGTGGGAATAGTAATTTTTACCCCTACGCTATCTGACGCTTTCCCTACTGTTGCACTCACTGGAGTGGTAATGATACATTTTACCCTGCCGCTATCCTACGGTAAAAATATTGATTATTTTTTTATTAATATTACGCTAATATATATCTATTAAAAAATAAAAATATAAGTTTATTGTTTTTTAACTTACATTAATTATTTATTATTTTTAAGGTTATTTAAGTTTTTTACATATGTTTTAGTTATTTATTATTTTATTATTTTTACATTACTTTTAAGACATTTAAAAAAATTCGATATTTTGACTAACTATATTTTTTTACAACGATATTTTTGATTCGATATTTTTGTACTTACCTGTTTGTAGATAGGAATTCGATATTTTTGCATTCTATATTTTGTCATCGATATTTTGGTAGGTCGATATTATGTCAGTGATCCCAAGTTAACACAACACAGAGATGTGTGCTGCGTTGCATTACTCCACATTGATGAAGCCAGCCAGAGCCACTCAAAGTGGCTTTGCCTGGCTTCAGAAATATGACTTAGACGTTTGCGTCACACAATATCACATAACATGGTGCAAATTCGACACACGCCTCTCATAAATATGCCTCTTAGTTTTTTCCCCCATCAATGGGGCAGTATTATTTGGTGTCTTCTAATGTAAAGAGTATTGTGCAATAGCAGCTTGTCCTTCTGAGACAGAAAATACATTCAGGCCACTATTCTGCAGAAATGGCTTACAATTTACTTGTTGTTCAGTGCCAACTTCATTTACCAACTTCTTGCATCTGGCTATGCGCAGGCAGGTTATCTTGACATCCACTCACTCTGAACAGACCTTTGTAGAGTGTAGTTGGCCATACCAGCTCACAATAGGATGATTCCAGACAGGTCTGTGCCAACCTCTTGGCCTGAGTATATAACGTTACCATGCCAAATGCATGTGCACACGCAGGTCACCTTCCCTTTCATGAAAAAAAAGGTTTCTAATCTGACCTCTTCATTGGGCTGCTGTCACTGCATTGAAAAGGTTAAAATGCATACACAGAACCATGGCCTTGATACCCTCGCCCGCTGCTTTTGAAACAATGACCTAGCTGTTGCACATGTGAGAGCATGAACCAACCTTGTGGAAGGATTCTCCATTGGACATAGAAGTTAAAGAAGTAACACATTTCGTTTAGAATCCAATTCATTGCCCCTGGCTGACTGTTCTTCAAAGCCTTTTGCAGGTTGATATAATGTTTCACCTGAAAAAAACACTTCCTTATTTTACTACAATCTTTTCTGTTGGAACTGATGGACTACACCACAACATATTTAGCACCAGACACCTGCCGCGGCTGCTGCAGGTAAGAGCGGTGAGGCCGGCTGGGGGGAATTTCAAGAGACGACCACAAGGGAAAATTAAATCAATATTTAATTTTCCTTCGTGGTCGTCTCTCGAAATCCCCCCCAGCCAGCCCCACTGCCCCACCGCTCTTACCTGCAGCAGCCGCGGCTGCCAAACACGATGCTGCCAATATGTCACACTTTATATTGGTAAACACTCTGCTGTTGTTTGTTCACCAAATTCCCTTTCTGCAAGTGTCCTCTGATGTGTTTATCAGGTATGGGCACTTGTGCAATTGTCTGCAGCCAGCCTTGGGTCGACATATTAATACACCCGCTCTACCTCAAACAAGAGTCATCTGGGGCTAGATGTATGACCATTCAATTTTGTCAGTTGCAAATTGCTATGGTTTGCGGCTCGCAATTTGCGACTCGCAAAATGGAATGTACAACAGTGTCTCAAATACTGTTTGCGATTCCCAATAGGGTTGCAAACGACCTGCCTCATTAATATTCATGAGGCATATTGCAATGTACTTGTTGTTCAGTGCCAACTCCATTTAACAACTTCTTTCATCTGCCTATGCGCAGGCAGGTTATCTTGACATCCACTCACTCTGACCAGACCTTTGCAGAGTGTAGTAGGCCATACCAGCTCACAATAGGCTGATTCCAGACAGGTCTGTGCCAACCTCTTGGCCTGAGTATATAACATTACCATGCCAAATGCATGTGCACACACAGGTCACCTTCCCTTTCATGAAAATAAAGGTTTCTAATCTGACCTCTTCATTGGGCTGCTGTCACTGCATTGAAAATGTTAAAATGCATACACAGAACCATGGCCTTGATACCCTCGCCCGCTGCTTTTGAAACAATCACCTAGCTGTTGCACATGTGAGAGCATGAACCAAACTTGTGGAAGGATTCTCCATTGGACATAGAAGTTAAAGAAGTAACACATTTTGTTTAGAATCCAATCATTGCCCCTGGCTGGCCACAGTATAATACCTCAGACTGTTCTTCAAAGCCTTTTGCAGGTTGATATAATGTTTCACCTGAAAAAACACACTTCCTTATTTTACTACAAGCTTTTCTGTTGGAACTGCTGGACTACACCACAACCTATTTAGCACCAGACACCTGCCGCGGCTGGTGCAGGTAAGAGCGGTGAGGCCGGCTGGGGGGGATTTCGAGAGACGACCACAAGGGAAAATTAAATAAATAATTAATATTTATTAGTGGTCGTCTCGCGAAATCCCCCCTCTAGCCTGTCCCACCGCTTCACCGTTCTTATCTGCAGCAGCCGTGGCTGCCAGACACTATGCTGCCAATATGTCACACTTCATATTGGTAAACACTCTGCTGCTGTCTGTTCACCAAATTCCCCTTCTGCAAGTGTCCTCTGATGTGTAAATCAGGTATGGGTACTTGTGCAATTGTCTGCAGCCAGCCTTGGGCGGACGTAGTAATACACCCGCTCGCCCTCAAACAAGAGTCATCTGGGGCCAGATTTGCGACTTGCAATTTGTGACCCGCAAAATGGAATGTACAACAGTGTCTCAGACACTGTTTGTGATTCCCAATAGGGTCATAAATGACCTGCCCCATTAATATTCATGAGTTATGTCGCAATTTGCGATCCCATTGGGAATGGCCAGCACTCACAGGGATGGTGGCCTGCTGGGGTCAGCAGACCACCTTGTCTGTGAATACTTTTTAAATAAAGCAGTTTTAAAAAAATTAGGCCATTTTCCTTAAAGGAATAAGGCATGCATTTAAAAAAGAAAAATCAAACGTTTATGTTTCAATTTTTAAGAGCAGGCAGTCGTCTGTGTGACCACTGCCTTCTCTTAAAATACTATTTTCGCTGTGAGTCACAAAGAGGCCGGCGTCCCCTAGGGACCCATTCTCATTTGTGAGTGGCCTACCACCTACTTGAAGTAGGTGATAAACTGCAAGTGTTTTGCGACCACAATGCAATCGTACATAGAAGTGCGACTATTCGGAAGGTTCGCCCTTGGCACGCCCCTTCCTAATAGCGAGTCGCAAACTCTATGTTGCGAGTCGTTAATAGGTTACCAACTCGCAAGATAAGGTTTGTACATTGCACAGACGTAATTAGCAGTCGCTAACGGGAAGATTTTCCATTTGCGACCACTACAATAGGTCGTACATCTGGCCCTTGGTGAGCAGTTGTCACGGAGGCCAATGAACCCCTTTCGACTGTGCTGCGTGCTAACCAAGTCACTCATAAATATAATAGCAGATGTAAAGGTGTAACATCGCTCCCATGCTCTTTACTGGTTTGCACCCATGGCTTGTGGCATATTAAAAATAACTCTTTCCCTCAAAGAAAGTGAAGTGAATGTAGTGGGCCATTAAACCGCCTTTTATATGCCTTCCAGGCCTCTACCTTACACAAGAGGGCCAGAAAGTCCTGAATGTGTCTATTTATCCATCACTCTCACCTTTGAACAGGCTAGCTAAAGTGTGCTGTAGAGTTTGGCACTGGCTATGGATAGAAATCCTGCTATAGAGGTTTTATTAATAGATGGATGCTGTTGATAATCCACTCACCGGCTTTTCCATACCACCCTCTCTTTGCTATTTTAATCAACTGTAAATATTTTTTTTCTGTAATGCTTTTTTATTTTCATACACATGTGAGCTATATTTATGTATATAATTTTGGATTTACAATCAACAAATAAGCTGATTTTATTTGTCTAACATTTATTTTATTGCATTTATTCACAGTTCAGATACAAAAAAGTACTGCACAACCTATAAAATGAAAAAGTCAAGCACATTTTTACAGTAAAACAAGTTGGCAAAGAAAATGTAGTCGGGAAGAATACATTAAACGTTTTTCAAACCAAGGTAAGGCCGTTGGAAAACTAATCTCAGCTGGGATGCAACTGAAGAGTTTAGGAACTGACATTGGTAAAAAACCTAAGGGGCATATTTACAAGCCCCTATCACAACAGAAACGTCACTTTTAAAGAGGTTCATATGGGGATACGGGCTTTGCCTTATTTACAAGACAGTGTTCAGCCACTTAACATGTCTTAACGCTGCCTTGTAAATAAGGCACCTTTTCATGCTATAATTAGCGTGAAGGGGGGGGGGCGATCTTCCCGCAACACCCATTGATTTTGACACTGCCCCATATTTACAAAGGTGGCGCAAATGTGGGGCAGCTTCAAATTAAAGCAAAGACCTAGTCACACATAATAGTAAACAAACAGTATGTAGGTAAATACAAAAACTACAGTAGTAGCCACAATTCCGAAATAAATATCTTCAGATGAGTTGGATAACGTTCAGTCTTTTAATTTTTCTTTATTTTAGACCCAACGAACAGAAGAAAACCAGCCGACACGTGTTTCGTCGCATTTGGAAAATAATTCTGTGACTTCCTCAGGGCTGGGAAGGATACAAGGAGTATGGATGATACATATATCATGGCAAAACATCAAAGAAATGTCGTGAAACAGAGACAATATCATCTGAGTACATATAGCTTCTTAGTGGAAACCCAGATCACCATTAGACTGTGTGACAATCAGTGAAAAAAGCATATCTGAAGTTATATGGCAAGTGATCATGTCCTTCGTGGAAAATACATTAAAAAATGTGACTTTTCAAGTGCCTTAAGAAATGAGAATAAAACTAGCCAAAGACCATGCGTGGATACTATGTAGGATGTGAGGGATATAGGTAATTGAACTAGTGTGTATGAAGATACTTTGATGTACCTGTATACAGAGAATAGTAGTCTTGGTTGTCTGTAAAGGAATAGAGAAAGAGGCGAGAAAACAATGAGAAATAGCCATAGGAGTAAAGATTTAGGTTGTAAAAGGTGAAAGTATAGTGCAGGTCTTTATCAGACTAGTGCAAGGAGAAACTGTGAGAGGAAAAGAGAGAGAAAAAGGAGGGGAGATAAAAGAATTTGAAGAAAGAGAGTAAAAACGAGTAAAACAAGTGCTTACCGCTCAGCCGGTGATAATTCCAACCCGGCTGGGCTAAACACTCAAGCAGATTTTGCTGACTCTACGGATACCTAAGGATTGAAAGGTAAAAATTGTTCAGAATCTTAACCCCTTGGCTGCCAGGCCTTTTCCCCCCTCCTGTGCCACGCCCTTTTTTGGCTATTTGGGGTAGTGCGCGCTGAGGCCCCTGTAACTTTTTGACCACATAAGGTATCCACGTCAAATTTGCGTCCTTTTCTTCCAACATCATGGGGATTCTGAAGGTACTCAGGGCTTGTGGATTCCCCTGGAGGGGTCACAGAAATTAGCCAAAATACAGCAAAATTTAGTTTTTTGGGGGAAAAATGGGAAAAACGGCTGCAAATGAAAGCATCTGGGTTTTTCCCTGAAAATGTTATCAAAAAAGGGTTTGTGGGGCTGAAATCACCATTTTCCCAGCTTTTAGGGAATACCAGACTTTTGTCAGAAACTCAACATTTTTTACACAGTTTTGGCATTTTTCTGGGACATAGCCTATTTTTGCTATTTTTTGTGCTTTCGACCTCCTTCCAGTTATTAGTAGAAATGGGTACAAAAGCAATAATGGATCCTGGAAAGATATACATTTTGGAGAAGAAGACAACATTCTGAATTCAGCAAGGGGTCATTTGTGTAGATCCATCAAGGTTTCTTTATAGAAACTAACAGTTAAATATAGGATAAATTGAAAATGTGTTGGAAAAAAAAGCCTTTTGTGTCAACGTTTTCACCTGTAACTTCTTCTAATTATGACAGCTCTTTGAAAGCAATATACCGTTACATCCGCTGGACATTGCTGGTTGTGGGGATATATAGGACTTGTAGGTTCACCAAGAACCCGATGAACCCAGAGCCAAAAACTTAGCAGCAACTTGCAATGGTTTTTTACTATGTACCGGGTATATAGTAATTATTCTGTAAAAATGTGTACATGGAAAAATCGGTATGAAAAACACCTATGTATTTCTGAAATGGGAACAAAATTTCGAGTTTAGAAACAGTAGATATTTGCACATTTCCGAAATTGGGAATACTCATACTAGCATGAGAATTATCAGTAATTTTTTAGAATGACTTCTTTTTTACACAATGTCTTTCATTTGGAAGGCAGAAATGCATCGAAAGTAAATAGGTAATAACAGTCCCTTTACAAATCTGAATTACGCTAAGTCTCCCTATAAAAATGGTACCTCACTTGAATTGGTAGGCATAGCGCCCACAACAAGGAAATGGCTCAAAACCCAACATGAACACACCACATTTTCACAATGCAAAATTACCCTTTTTTAGCAAAGTGCCTAGCTGTAGTTTTTTAACCTTAGCTTTGCCGGCACCTAGGGAAACCTAGCAAACCTATACATTTTTGAAAGCTAGACACCCAGGGGAATCCAGGATGGGGTGACTCGACTGCCTCCCACCAGGTTATGTTACCCAGAATCCTTTGCAAACCTTAAAAATTGCCAAATAAAACACATATTCCCCACATTTCTCTGGTGGAAAGTTCTGGAATCTGCATGGATCCACAAATTTCCACCCACCCCGCATTCCCCAAAGTCTTCCGAGAAAAATGGTACCTCACTTGTGTGGGTCAGCCTAGTGCCCGCGCCAGGAAACGGCGCAAAACGTAACATGGACACACCTCAATTTCGTAGCGAAAAATGACCCTTTTTTGGCAAAGTGCCTAGCTGTAGTTCATGAACCATAGCTCTGCCGGCACCTAGGGAAACCTAGCAAACCAATACATTTTTGAAACCTAGACACCCAGGGGAATCCAGGATGGGGTGACTTAACTGCCTCCCACCAGGTTCTGTTACCCAGAATCCCTTGCACACCTAAAAAATTGCCAAAAAAAACCACATTTTCCCCATATTTCTGTGGTGGAAAGTTCTGGAATCTGCGTGGATACACAAATTTCCACCCACCCAGTGTTCCCCAAGGTCTTCCAAGAAAAATGGTACCTCACTTGTGTGGGTCGGCCTAGTGCCCGCAACAGGAAACGGCGTAAAACGCATCGTGGACACACCTCAATTTCGCAGTGAAAAATGAACTTTTTTTGGCAAAGTGCCTAGCTGTAGTTTTTGAACCCTAGCTCTCCCGGCACCTAGGGAAATGTTGTAAAGGAAGCTACAGAGTACAGCTGTTCATGTAGGTTACTTCTTTATTGGTAACTTGGTTCCAGCATAGGTGGTCAGGATAGTAGGATAAGGTAGATGGTACAAAGATAGCCCCACCAGGAGCAAGCTCCTTACAGCTCAGCCTGAGTTGACCAACTGACAATCTCCCCAGAGAGACACACAGGCATTCTATGATGTCATGCAACATTCTAACAGAGCAGTACAGTGAAGAATAGCTGACAAGTAATTTACCACACATCCTCTTTCCTTAGGGAACAACAGAAGTAAAAGTAAGATACCCCAATAAACCTTTAGCAAGAAGGTGCAACAATGAGGTGCACATATCCTTAGGTGTAATGCATGAGGTATCATGAATATCACTGGCATGAACAGAAATGTGTTAAAAATCACAAACAACATTACTACACGCCCCATCCCCCTCCCTTAGGGAAAACAATGCATGGCTCAGATGAAAAACACAATGCAACCAAGAAGGGCGGACACCCACCCAACCACCCCAAAACGGGTACACCCAGGGTAAACACCCTGTTAACCAGGTGGGTGTAAATACAGACCCTTGGGAGAAAACAACATCCCCAATAAAAGATACAAGGATTAGAATCACTCCAGTTAGCCCGAAGAGAGCAACCACAACCGGAAATACACTAGAGAGAAAACATGTTGGAAGGAACAAAGATTCCCCTGATTAGGCTAGAAGGCATGCAGACGCTTAAGATCCACTAGGAGTAACAAAAGAGATCTAAACACAAAAACTGCACATTCGAAGTCCTCCAAACATGAAACCCTTGGCCACGAGCTCCATGGAGGCGGACTTCGACCGGAACACAGTGTCAACTCGAAAAGAAGACCCATTGATAGCGCTGGAACTCAATCAAGCACGCCAAACATACAGGGTACTAACCCTTGAAAATAGAAAAACCTCCCCTAGACGGGGTAGATATCTTGAAAACACAGAGTAATCACCCTGGAAACTAACATAAGGCATTGACTACCTACAAACGCAACCCGAACCACATCCCCTAACTAGTTTACACCTAGAAGGGTACACCACAGAGTAATCACCCTGGAAACTAACATAAGGCATTGACTACCTACAAACGCAACCTGAACCACATCCCCTAACTAGTTTACACCTAGAAGGGTACACCACAGGGTACTAACCCTAGAACACCGAAAACTAGATTAGAGGCATAGATTACCCCCACAACCTCCCCAAACAAATGGGTACACTCTATGTATAAAGACTGAGAAATTAAGGACATCGACTACCCCCACAACCTCCCCAAAGGGACAGATACACTGCATGTTAAACACTACAGAAAACAACACGACTACACCTAGGTAGGGTACACCCACAGAGCAGTCACCCTAAAAACTGACATGAGGCATTGACTACCCCCCAAAGACAACCTCCCCTAACTAGTCTACAAGTAGAAGGGTACACCACAGGGTGCTCGCTTTGCGAACAGATACAGGGCAAAGACTAACCACAAATGACAGAACCTCCCCTAACAAGGGTACACCCCAGTACACTACAAGTGTACACAACGTGAAAAACACACAACTTCCCCTTGGTAGGGTACAGCAAAAGGTACATAGAATAGGGCTAAGGAACAACAACAGACCTCCCCATGACAGAGTACAGCAAAAGATATACATCAGCCTAAAAACTTTAAAACCTCCACTCAAAACAGAGTGTTTAAGACAAGAATTGACACATTGAGTTCCCCATGCCTCTCACAAGCCAATACAAGCAGTGCTATATGAGTCAAAGCAAGAAGAAATGCTAGGCACCGGTGATCGGTCTATCACCCGAGATTCCCAATCAAAGAAGTCCCGCAGCTTCTTCAGTGTGCATTCGCTGAATGGGAATGTCCAGAGTACTTAGCGCTCTTATTGCTCAAGTTGACTGTATGTTATTACAATTACGCCTGCACACCAATGTACCTGAACGTTCGACAAAAGTTCCAAAACTGCCAGATCCTCCACTTACCATGCCGCAACATCCTCTGCTTTTCATGCCGCGCCGCTTAATGAACACGAGAAAGAACTGCGCAACTGGTAATTTGTTGTCAGCAGAACTTTATTGACAACGCGGTTGGCAAGATAAGTAGACCGCAGTAAAGATTACCATGGAGGAAGAGTTCCAAGCCCAAAATGGCGGCACGCATTTTGACGCCACGCCGGATGGCTATCGGCAAGGGCGTGCACCACCACGTAGACACCAGTAGGCAGCTTGAAGGAGAAACAAACGTCATAGGAGGCACGAAGGTAAGTCTGCGCGTGATGAAGTATGCGCGTGGTGGGAGATATTTGAACGGCAGCAGTGTAACTGTAAGAGTGGAATGCCTCCACATCTAAGAAACCCCAAACACACAGTAAAATGTGTGCACTCACCGCACAACTCACTGCCCCACACGCGATTTCCGCCCCTGCTGACATGAACGTTTCGCACTCCAAACAAGGCGCCTTGCTCCAAAGCGCAACGCTGTTTAAAATCCACACCAGCAAAGTCAAAGCAAACTTTAGGTTCCACTGTGTTCAGTCGAGTAGGCGGTAACATCCCCAGTCAAGGCAACCACCCGAATGTTGACGCGACCCTTGTGGAATAAATGGAAAAACTCCCTCGCTGTCACAACTCACAAACAGTTCCAAAAATGGATGTAAACAAAACAAACTGTCAGGCCACAACCCTTTCCACTCTGATTGAGGGCCAGATAAAATAAATAAATAAATACCGCATGCCTCAAGAAAATCCGATGCTGTAGAGACTACTTCAAGCGTCTCACAGAAGGCAGCAAGATGACAGCAGACTCACCATCGACAAACGCCCAGACTGCAGGCTGTCCAGATGGTACAGGACACTGGTGGGGCTGTCCAGGGCGTTACCTCACCGTTTCAATTGACATCTTGAAAGTGATTAAAGTCCTTAAGTCTTTAAATGCTAGTCCTTTAGCTCCTTGGTTGACCCCTTCTCCTTACTGCACACGCAGGTTCAAAATCGTCGCCAAAATGTTGTAAAGGAAGCTACAGAGTCCAGCTGTTCATGTAGGTTACTACTTTATTGGTAACTTGGTTCCAGCATAGGTGGTCAGGATAGTAGGATAAGGTAGATGGTACAAAGATAGCCCCACCAGGAGCAAGCTCCTTACAGCTCAGCCTGAGTTGACCAACTGACAATCTCCCCAGAGAGACACACAGGCATTCTATGATGTCATGCAACATTCTAACAGAGCAGTACAGTGAAGAATAGCTGACAAGTAATTTACCACAGGAAACCTACTAAACCCACACATTTCTGAAAACTAGACACCGGGGGATTCCAGGGAGGTATGGCTTGCATGGATCCCCCAACGTTTCCTTACCCAGAATGCCCTGCAAACCTTAAATTTAGCTGAAAAAATCACATTTTTCACACATTTTTGTGTGGGAAAGTTGTGGCATCACTGGGCTGACACAAATTTCCTACCACCCAGCGTTCCCCCGGGTCTCCCGATAAAAACGGTGCCTCACTCGTGTGGGAGGCCCAAGTACCCGCGACAGGCAAGGGCCCACAACGTAGTGAGGCGACATGAAAATTGCCTATCTCAAAATGACCTGGTTTTGCAAGGGGGGTCACTTGGGTTTTTGGCCCGGTGCTCGGCGGCCACCTATGGAAACCTACCAAACCCACACATTTCTGAAAACTAGACACCTGGGGAATTCCAGGAAGGTATGGCTTGCGTGGATCCCCCAACGTTTCCTTACCCAGAATGCCCTGCAAACCTCAAATGTAGCTTAAAAAATCACCTTTTTCACACATTTTTGTGTGGAAAAGTTGTGGCATCACCGGGCTGACACAAATTTGGTATGACCATTTTGGGCAGCCCCCACCCCCACGCATAAAAAAAGCCTGCGTACTCGCTGGCGCCTAGTGGGCTCAGGGGGCAGATCAGGGGCCACTGCCACCATCTGCCCTCCCGGGGGGGGGCAGAAAGACTGGAATTTCTCTGGGGGTGGGGTGGGGGTATTGTGATGCCCATTTTGGGGAGCCCCTACCCCTACACTAATAAAACAAAAAATCCATGGTTTCTAGTGCGCTTTCTGCGCCCCCAAGGGTGGCCAGATTGGGGGCTACAGCTCCCATCTGCCTCCTGGGGGGCAGAAAGACTGTCATTTTTGTGGGGGGGAGGGTGGGGGCATTGGCGTGCCCGTTTCGGGCAGCCCACACCCTAAAAACAATTGCGCAAAAAAAATCCCTGGTGGATAGTGGGCTTTCTGCCCCTCTTGGGGGGGCATATTGGGGGCTACTGCCACATCTGCCCCCCAGGGAGGGGCAGAAAGGCTGTAATGGTGGCGGGGGGGGTGGGGGCATTGGCGTGCACGTTTCGTGGCAGCCTCCAGCCTAAATAAAATCCATCACCCTAAAAAATATTGCGCAAAAAAAATCCCTGGCGTCAAGTGGGCTTTCCGCCCCCCCCCGAAGGGGCAGATTAGGGGCCAATGGCCCATCTGCCCCCTGGGGGGGGCAGAAAGTCTGTAATGGTGGCGGGTGGGTGGGGGCATTGGCGTGCCTGTTTCGGGTAGCCTCCACCCTAAAAAAACCTTCTAAAAACAAATCCCTGGTGTTTAGTGGGCTTGCTGCCCTCCCCAAAGGGGCAGATTAGGGGCCAATGCCCCATCTGCCCCCCAGATGGGGCAGAAAGACTAATGATTTTGGGGGGTGGGGGCATGGACATGCCGGTTTTGGGCAGCCCCCACCCTTATTTTTACTTTCTAAAAAAATCCATGGTGTCTAGTGGGCTTTCCGCCCTCCCCGAAGGGGCAGATTAGGGGCCAGTGCCCCATCTGCCCCCCAGGGGGGGCAAAAAGACTCAATGGTGCCAATTTCAAATAGGGGGAGCAAAGGCCCTTGCCCAAGGAGCCGCTCCCCCCTCGCTGGTATCTAGTGGGTGGATCCCCAAGCAGGGATCCACTGGGGAGGGGTACCATTGGAAAGGGGAGATTCTCCCCTTTCCAACGATACCTTTCCCGTCTTTCTACGTGCTCAGGGGGCTGAGATAGCACCCTGAGCACGTAGAAAGTGAAACTGAAATGAGCCTCTTGGCTCATTTCAGTTTCAGTTTCAATGTAATGACATCGTGCGCGCCAATCGTCATTACACGGAAAGCAGGGGGGGCCTCGGGAGCTGGGGAAGCTCTTCCCCAGCTCCTGAGGCTATTTTTAATTAAAGGGAATCCCTCTGGTGCCCGCACCAGAGGGATTCCCTAGGGAATGCCTCATGACGAGCTGGACTCAACATGGGCACACGAGAACTGTGTGCCATGACGAGTCCAGCTCGTCATGGGCATTCAAGGGGTTAGAGAACAATAATAAGACGTGCTCACCGATGGGCCGTGAAATAGAGCATCCGGCACGAATGATAGAGTCCTGGAGTAATGGACAAGAATTGTTTGTAACGTGTATTGGGAAAATACAATAAAAAGGAGCAAATAATGAGCCTATCGACAGAGAGTTGTATGATTGTACCTAATTAATTGTGTAGAGCAATGGCAGAGAATTAAAGAAAGTTACCGGGGTATCTGTAGTACTTCGTTGCGGGCGCCGTGACGGAGACTCTGTGTAAAACGGATAATTCCAGTAACGTAAGAGATCTGAAGAGCAGATAATTCGTATGTTAATCACGTGCATAAGGAAAAGTTAAATTCAAAGGGGGAAACATTAAATAAAAGCGCGGGCATTATTAATCTTACCTGAGGCGTGTAAGCCAGGACACCTCACGGCCGATCGCTGTGTTCCGGGTTGTGGACACGTGATCAAAAGGCCGGAAGTGGAATATAAGCTGCCTGCGAGCCACCAGAAAAAGCTGGTGCATAAATGTTATTCATCACGCCTGTCAACACGGAAGTAAGAAATAAAACTAAGCGCCGCTGATGGGTTTGATATGAATGATCCAGTGGGTATCCATATTCTAGCTTAATTGATCTTAACTGAATGGCACAGGAAAAATAGGGGCTTGAAATGAGGACCCTAATGTCTATAGTCTAACTCAATTCTGGAACAAAAAAGTCAGAAGAGATATCATGGATGCGGCAGAAAGTGAAAGAAAGGCAGAGACAGTATAGAACAGAATTTTGTTCTCACGTTGTTCGGGTATTTTAAATGGGGCAGCATCAAATTAGACCCAAAAAACCCTGTGGCTTATTTACAAGCCTCCTTCGCTGGCGGTGCGTCACTTTTTCCCCGCATTAAAAGTGACACACTGGCTGAGCAAGGGACTTGTAAACAAGCCCTGTAGTCTTAACATGACACAACGAGGAGAAATGCTTTATTTCTGCTTGTTTTAACTGTGCAGCACACAAAGAAACAGCAAAATGCCATGCATGATTGTTTATGTGCAGGGAGGTGTCCCTTTCTGCACATAAACAATCATTTTAAAAATGATTAGCTGCAACTTCTGTGTGTGCTGCACAAAGCAGCGCACATAGAAGTTACAAATCTCCATTTAATATTTTTCATGTTCAGGAAGGGACACCTTCCTGCACATAAACAATCATTCCCACAATGGAGGCACCCTTGCACTATGTTGTTAGGGTGCCTGCAATTTTCGCTAGGCAGCTGTAATTAGGGCCAGGGCAGGGGGAAACACAGGACACTGTATTGTTGTAAATACAGTGCAGCTCTGCGTTTTCAAAGTGGCAGAGCGTGGCATTAAGCCAAGAAGGCTAATGCTGCGCTCCACCACTTCACTTGTAAGTATACTCCTCAATCTAGAAACAAGGCTTGGATGCGGGCAAGACTGCCTAGGTTGATTGAGAAATGATTATAAATATTACTGTACGGGGTAACTAAATCTTATAGATGAGGAGGGACAAAAAGTTAATTGAAAAACATAAAGAATATACCTTTGTGTTTGTAGCTGGACTTTCTTGGTAATACATACATGTTACATACAAGCCAGGCCTGTTAACATAAACACGCTCATTCATTAAGAGAATGCGTGTGACAGGCTAAGCACCTAGAATGCCAATTAACTGTTTGAATTGTAACACTACTAAATATTTTATATGTAAATCCATTTTAACTGTGGTTGCATTATAAAAGCAGAGAACTGACACGTTCTGCTCTCTGAAGGCTGCAGGGCTATGTGTAGTGGTTACAGTACAATGCCCTCCTGCCTTGTATAAATCTGATTTAGAAAGAAAACATACATTTGCTTGCATTTATCCACGTCTACAGAAATAGAATTGTCTGTATTCTCCAGTTGCAGAAGAAGAGATGCACAGAAGTGCCCTCTCCCCATCTCAATAAGGAATCCTTGGAGACTATCATAAATAAGCATTTGCAATGCAATCGGTCTCACCTTTGGGAACCTATATGTATTTAGCTATGCAGCACATTAGCCTGGGTGCTGAACATCTACTGTTCTTTAAAATGGAGGGAGAGTAAATACCAAACTGCATGACACGGCAGGTATGGGAAAACATGGAGAGAAATATTGCCTTTCAGCGGGAAATGGTATAGTCTAAAGCTCTGTTTTTAATATAAAATCAGGGCCTTCGGTGGTCATATCACTGAAAATACAAGATTTGAAACAAATATTTTTGTCTACGGGTGCTCGTGGAAGACAATTTCCATGGACTGGAATCTAGAGCATGCTAAAGTGATTCTGGTATTTTACTGACCTCTGCTGGTCGTTTTCTATCAAGACAAATAGATTCAGTTGAACAGAAAAACAAAGTCCTTAAGCGGAAGCAGACAAGCCCTAGGGCTGATCTCCAGAGCCCACATAGTACATACACATATAAGTATATAATAAGTATATACTAAAGTATATACAAGCGGTCTTCAATGCTCGACCTGAACACACAAAGGGGAAAGAAGGAGGATGAGAAAGACTTAAGTACCGTCACAAAGGGAGACAGCAGGAACCAGCAAGAGAAATAAATGAGCCAAGGGTGTCAGGTACTGGATTAAAGAGGCCTGGGGTGGTTTCAATTCTAGAGAGCCCTAGTATTCGGCCCGCCGACATTTATTTAATAGGGCCTCCGAGCAGAGCTTTGGGCACCGGTACTTATTATTTGACCAATTAAGCACTGACGCATCTGAAAAGTACTTTTTCTTCGACGATGCACACAGCACTCATCCAACTGTGGCGCAGTGCTTTCCTATTCACATTCCACTCGCAGGCTCCCGCACCCCACGTGTGGAAGTGCTTTGGGCTCGTGCTCTGACCAACTTGCTCTTTTAATGGACTGTAATGGAAGGGAAGCTCCTTGTGCGCTGCAGGGCTTGGGGTTTACTGCTCCGGTGTCCCGGTGGGAGAAACACCGAGCGGCTGAAGCACGAGGCAAGTGAACTGCATGTACTCTGTAGCAAAGAGAAACCTCTTAAGTCATTTTTAAAACATACTTACTGCATATTTGCTATGCCATGGGTTTTAGAACAAATTGCACACTGTTCACCCTGCAGCAGAGCCTCTCTTC
The DNA here is from genome assembly GCF_964204655.1 of Triturus cristatus. NCBI lineage: Eukaryota > Metazoa > Chordata > Amphibia > Caudata > Salamandridae > Triturus > Triturus cristatus. The sequence continues at coordinate 505,384,915 of NC_140585.1, forward strand.
CTCCTGCAGAGTACATCTTCTTGCCCGCACTGTGACCTGGGAAATGCCTGGGTGCCCCAAGAGATTGTCAAATACAGGAGACTGGTTGGGCCAGGAGAGGTAGCGGACACGTTTGTACTCAGCAAGGAATGTTCGAGTACTTAAATCTCAGATTTTTTAAAATTAAATTCCGGATATTATTAAGCCGCTCTTTTTAACAAATGGATAAACCTTTTGTCTTGAAGCAATATTGTGATCTAAACAAGAGGACAATACTCCCTGGGGCGCACAAATGAAAATGTCTGAAATCAGTTCTTAAGTGTGTTGGATTGCTGAATTTTACTTAGCCCACATGTATGGAAATAGAGAAATTTTATATTCTGCAGCGTACATTGAAATGATGGTTCTGAGATAGACAGTTTGATTGTCTTGAAAATAAATTGCTGCAAAGTCATTTTGTTTGGAGCTCTGCTGCCCTCTTGTGGGCTCTGTCGGCACTGACATTGGCGCTGCGCATAAGGGAAAGCCGGAGAGCATACATTTTCTTTCGTCTAATTGCTGAACCGCGGATATTGTCTCATTTACAGGGTAGGTTATATAATGTTACGACCCTAAAGTACTGTGTGAAACAGATTAGAGTAATACCAACAAGCATTGGTAAAGCAATAGGTCTCGCCTAAATGTGAGTTCTATTGCATTATGACTCGCAATAGGACTCGCATTTACACAAGACCTATTGCTTTGCAAATAGCAATGCGTGCTGGCAACGAGGCATGGGGGCGGCGGCGAGAATGCATCGGACTGCGGGAGGGGGGCACAGGAAGAAAGTAGTCTGTGTTGTGAAGGGGCCAGTAGCCGTGGAAGGACAAAAATTACTGACATGGCTGTTATGGGGAGGGACTAACAAGCTTAAAACCAATCGGAAGGCAGCATTTAGAACCTAAGCCAATGAAGAAGAGGGGCCAAAGAGTGGACGGAGCTTCCACAAAGCTTCCACACTATAGTGTATACTGCATGCCTCGCAAAGCGAGACCTAAAAGGGATAGTAGAATTACAGATGGGTAGCACACAAGAGAACTGGTATCTGAGGGGGCTCGCTGAAAGCCTAAAAAGCTGCAGCACCAACAGTTTTGTAAGGTTTTGTGGGAAAATATGCTTTGAAATGACAGAATTTAGGAAACTACAGGAACCAAACATGGCTAATTAATTGTAAGGCTGAGAGCATTGATGGAGATAAGACTAATAGAGTTGAGTTGTTTAATGGAATATGCTAAAGTAATTTGAAATAATTGTTTTAGATGTATAGTAACTGCTAATATGTCTACAATAATTATTCTGATACTAGTGATTAGTAAACGAATATGTAATTATAAATAGTGATAGGCTAAAAGTTACCAATTATTATGCGTGTTCATTGTTTTCAAGAAACACTGTGAGGCGCTGTTTTACAAATATCCCCTGCAGATGAGAGGCTCTCTGACAGGGTTGTCTGACTCCTAATACTCACAGCCTAAAGAGAGCAACTTGTTAGAGACAAGAGTAAGAGCCGCCTGCCACTTCTCCTTTTCTCCAAAGTGGTACGCTATGTATGTCTCCCCTTGGAGCTTAGTAGATGTAACTGGGTAGAGTAGAGAGGACTACAACACCTAATTTAAAGGGTCAGCGTATGAAAAAGGAAGGAGTGGTTGTGTCTCCCAGTGGAGTCAATGCAAAGCCATATCTACTAAATTCAAAGAGAATTGTGCAATCTAGTATTCATTGGAATTAAATGAAAAGAGGTGTCAACATAGGCAATGCTTGGGATAGGGGGCACATCATGTGATTTTTAAATGCGTAAAATAATAATCTTAAAAAGTAAACATATTACATGATTAAGTCTATGACTGCCACTGGCAAGACAGATATTGTACTCAAAAGTGCACCTCATGTATAAAGATCTGTTGACCACTTTCTAAAACACGAATGGACTCCAGACGGAGGAGTGGAAGCCTTGGACCATATAGACCATATTACTGAAGGCCGTGATTTAGGATAAGAACGATGGCACAAATAAACTAGTCAATAAACAAAGGAAGAGTGATTCCAAATGGAAAGCATTTACCTGAGGAGTCACAGAGTATGTTTTAAAAAGAACCCTCACTCACCAACCTAGTTTGTGACATGCTTCATCATAGGTTTCCCACCCGAGGGGCCGAGTGCCTCTCGGGTGTGCTACGGAATACATATGAGCAGGCTTGTTGGACAGTGCAGGGAGTGAGAAATACAGTGGAGTTTAAAATGACCTTTACTTATTCCAAAAAAGTTTTAATAGTGGAGAAGTAAGGTAGTATTAAAAGGGGATGGGTGTGGATGTTACAAATGGCTTTATTGACCAATAACATCCAAAGTGAATCAATAGTGACCGGTCTACATGTTTCAGCCTCCTCATGCAAATTGCGAGGCTTTCGTCAGGACCAGGAGAGCCATGGGGGTATGCACGCGCTAATGTGCACCCTCACCAGTGGCCAGTTTTACCGTGGACTTACGGTTTTTGAGCCTTCAGTGTTGTATGAAGGGAGAAAGAATCTGAAAGAAAAAGCACACATCAGAGTACTTACGCCATTAGTTACATTGACCTTGGTGCTTTAACGTAAAGAATGCAGTGACACACATGCTGTATTATGTGCTATACATTTGTGGACTCAACCGGCTGCGATGCCTCTTGTGACGGTCGTAACGTGCATGAATTAGAGCACAATTCATATATTCAGCACTTTTGTTTGTGTACCATGTTGTTGCACAATTCACAAACCACATGTGGACGTAGTGTGGTTTCGCTAATCTCAGTGAGATTAAGAGGGATGGTAATAAATCAAAGCCGAGTGGGTGGGGACTCGAGAATATTTAAAAACATGTGGGAGAAACATAGAAGCAAGGCTTACTTAGTAATAGAAAGGGTGTTGTCCCATGGGTCCCGACGTGGGGCGGTGGACTATTGTCACACACTAAAATGGAGGGTAAAACAGTATGTTAGAAGTAGGAAGAGCGATAAATACAGAGAATACCTTGGTAGCAGAAGTGTCCAGTTGTGAATACTCACTAGCCAAATCCAAGTGCCCACTCGACACCTGGTTGCAACCCGAACAGGGACCCCCTGTATGTGGGGGAGCCCCTGACTGTCGTCTTTATGCTTCCAAAATTGTGTTCAAAAGGTATGGCGCGTCATCAAGCTATGCGTGACCACGTACACATGATCAGGTCAAACATGGGGGTGCTCCGATCTTGGAAAGAAAGCTGAAACGTTGACCCAGTTGGTGTTTAGTCAATTGAGACCTTTATTCAGCGCTTTGTAACAGACAAAGGTACAGGCTACGAGCACATTGGTGCTGTGTATTAAAATCCTGTGCTGTATGTGATTTTGGATGTTAGAGCTTTACTCAGCGCTTTGTAACAGACAAAGGTGTAGGCTACGAGCACCTTGGTGCTGTGGATTAAAATCCTGTGCTGTGTGTGATTTAGATGTTAGACCTGGAAGTGGAGCCATAAAAAAGCGGGGGGTGTTGGCGACTAGTCAATTGTTAGACTTATTCAGCACAAAAAGGTGGACAAAGATATTGGCTACGATCACAGTGGTGCTGTGTATGAAAATACTCCATTGTGTGAGAATTTTCCAAAAGCAAAAAGTTAGACCGGGGGTGTGGGTACACTAATCAGTGTGGGAGCGATCTATGAGACAAATAATCAGAAGAGTATGATTTTACTGTATGTGGAAGTGGGTCATTAATAGATCTTTGGGGATCACCACAGTGGGATGGGGCATAATCTTTATTACAGGGTTGTTACATGTCCAGTCAAACTTTCATTGCCCAAATCCTGTAATCGTAGATATGCTGAGGGTAAAGCATTGTGAAATATTCGGTTTTAGGGCATGAAGGAACCAATGCACGGTGGGTGCTTGGTTGGGGAACATGGCAGTAGTGTCAAGTTACCTATTGCTAAAATCTGCAGTAGATCACAAACAAAGTGGGGGTAGTACCAATGGAGTAGTCTCCAGAAGGGGGTGGTTGGGATACTCCTTATTTACGCAAAACAAAATTCCCTGGGATATTATCATTAAGCCCAAGTTTATGCGTGGAAAGCTTGTAAATACAGCGCTGTTCTTTCTCGAGCAATAATATGGAGGTATTATAGGTAGATTTAACATGTTTGATTATGGTCCATTTCATGTCATTGGTTGTATGGTTGTTCTGCAGGAAGTGTTCTGTCATGCAAGTCGTGTTTTTCTTATATCGGATGTTGCTCCTGTGCTCACAAATGCGCCGCTTTACTTTCCCGGTGGTTATACCCAGGTATCTGAGGCCACAGGGACAAGTGATCAGATATACCACATTATTGGAATTACAATTTGTGTGTGATCTCTGCGTCCAGGTTTTGTTGAGCTCAAGGTCCAGGTGTTTAGGAGGGCATGTCAAGTAACACACACTACAATTCCCGCATGAAAAATGCCCTGTCACGCCGGGGAGTCCCCATGAATTCAGGACTTAGGGATTAGGGTCACGGTCAGTAGTTCTGGGACGGGTGGAGACCAGGGAGTCCTTCAGACTTCTGGCCCTCTTGAAAGAAAAAAGAGGTTTCTCCCATTTCCTGTTGTTGGTCTGTATGATTCTCCAATGCTTGTTAATCGATTTAGTGACTGAATTGGATACCGTGCTAAAGGTGGTAACACAGGTCAAAGGGATTTCCCTAGTGTCTTTGGGAATGTCTTTCAACAGGGAATCCCGGGGTTGGTTTCTGGCTCGTTTCTGACTTCTATTCAGAATTTTGTCTGGATATCCGTGCCTCTTCAGTTTAGCAGTCAAATCCATGGCTTGGGTGCGGTAGTCCTGAAGTTTGCTGCAATTTCTTCTTATACAGAGGTATTGTCCATAAGGCAGATTTTCTCTGAGTGCCCTGGGGTGGAAACTGGAGAACTCTAGTAGGTTGTTCTTGGCAGCAGGTTTGTAGTATGTTCTGGTCTCGAGTTTCCCGTTTTCTTTAGAGATGGTTACATCCAAGAAAGTCATTTCTTTCTTGTTGTAGGAATGGGTAAACTTCAGGTTGGTGTCCCGAGTGTTGATCCATTGAAGAAAGTCCGTAAGTCTCTGTTCAGGTCCTTGCCAAATAACAAGAACGTCATCAATGTATCTCTTCCAAAAAGACATACATGTTACAAAAGGGTTGCTGTGGTCTAAGATGTATTTTTGTTCAAAATCATGGACATACAACACTGCCACACTGGGGGCGAAGGTGCTGCCCATTGAAGTCCCTGTGGTTTGTAGGAAAAACTCATCCTCATACTCAAAAAAGTTCTCCTTTAGTGCCAATGTGGCAAACTCAATAATTAATTCAATTCAATTCAATTCAATAATACTTTATTTCGACCTATTTCGGCCATAAAAGTAGCAGTTAAAACACAATACAATAAAATACACAATAAGAGCATCATCAGTTAAAAAAGAAAAAGAATTTTTTTTACAGCTAACACCCCAGATTAGTCTAGGCACTGTTTCGAATTAAAAAACTCCTTTTTATCCAGAATGCATGGAGATACTTAGAAAGTGCAAACACAATGTAAGCTGCTGTATTAGATTTAAAGACTCTAAGTGCATCTGCATATTTACGAAAACCCAGGTTCCTACATACAGGTATAATCCAATGCTTCCGGGCTCTGCTGTACATGGGACAGAAGAAAAGGATGTGGCATTCATTCTCTAAATCCGTGCTACAGCCAGGGCATTTGGAAACCCCGGAGCTAGAGGGGAACAACCTTTACAACGCAACTTTTACAACGCACTACCTTTACAACGCATTTTTTACAACGCATAATTCATTACAACGCATGACATTACAACGCATGACACTACAACGCATTTTTAAAAACTACCTTTACAACGCATTCCATTACAACGCATACTACCATTACAACGCATACCATTACAACGTATAATATTACACTACACTATCCAACAATTACCCTACTGTTGCACCCCCTGGAGTTAGAATAGTAATTTTTACCCCTATACTATCCAACACTTACCCTACTGTTGCACCCCCTGGAGTTAGAATAGTAATTTTTACCCCTATTCTATCCAACACTTACCCTACTGTTGCACCCCCTGGAGTTATAATAGTAATTTTTACCCCTATACTATCCAACACTTACCCTACTGTTGCACCCCCTGGAGTTAGAATAGTAATTTTTACCCCTATACTATCCAACACTTACCCTACTGTTGCACCCCCTGGAGTTAGAATAGTAATTTTTACCCCTATACTATCCAACACTTACCCTACTGTTGCACCCCCTGGAGTTAGAATAGTAATTTTTACCCCTATACTATCCAACACTTACCCTACTGTTGCACCCCCTGGAGTTAGAATAGTAATTTTTACCCCTATACTATCCAACACTTACCCTACTGATGCACCCCCTGGAGTTATAATAGTAATTTTTACCCCTATACTATCCAACACTTACCCCACTGTTGCACCCCCTGGAGTTAGAATAGTAATTTTTACCCCTATACTATCCAACACTTACCCTACTGTTGCACCCCCTGGAGTTAGAATAGTAATTTTTACCCCTATACTATCCAACACTTACCCTACTGTTGCACCCCCTGGAGTTAGAAAAGTAACTTTTACCCCTATACTATCTAATACTTACCTTAAATGCAATTTAATATTATGCGTTGTAATGGTATGCGTTGTAAAGGTATTATGCGTTGTAATAGAAATGCGTTGTAAAGGTAGTTTTTAAAAATGCGTTGTAGTGTCATGCGTTGTAATGTCATGCGTTGTAATGGATTATGCGTTGTAAAAAATGCGTTGTAAGTGCATGCGTTGTAAAAGTGTGCGTTGTAACGTCATACATCCGGAGCTAGACCACTTGTTTGTGAAGCATGCAAGGGGGAGGCAGCCAAACCTCCATTGGATGTATAACTTTCTGGCCAGTACAGGATAAATTACATTTAAATAGTCCTCAAAGGAGTATACAGATTTAAACTCTAAAAATGAATTTACCATAGGACCGATACGTGAGTTATGCAGCCATGCACTGGTGCATCTAGCTCTATGTGACTGGGTAAGCTGTTTTCCTGAGATCTCACTGCAGACAATCGCTGGCTGATGCCACAAATCCACAAGACCCATTAACGTTAATTCCTGTTTGACATAGGAGAGCCAGGGGATGTGCACAGCTTTGCTCAGATTTAATACTTCCTGCAGTTCAGTTCTATATTGTGTGAGTTCAGGGGTTAGCCATAATCTCCTCCAGAATCTGAGGGGTTTAAGAGACAGTTCCTCCTGGATTGGGAGAAGGCCCAGGTCAAGCCGAAGAGGAATAAGGGGAGCATTAGCAGCTGCCTCAAGAATCTATTCTCCGCTTTAGTTAATTCGGGACTCACAACATACCCCCATAGTTCCCCCCCATACAGGGCTGCTGATCTTGCCCTGGTTTTATAAATTTCTAAACCTGGGCTTATGGGCCTATATGATGAGGCATTGTTCATTTTCAAAATTCCACCCGCTGTTTGAGTCAGTTTAAGCTGGGATTTTAAGAGATGAGGCACCCAGGAGAGGTTTTCGCTCAGCGTGACACCTAGATATTGAAAGGTCTGCACTCTCTCAAGCGAAACTGTGTCCAATATAGGAGGGGGTCTGGTGCGTCGTGGGGGATTAAAAATCATGAATTTAGTTTTGTCTACGTTGATTTGTAGACCATGATCAATACAGAATTCATGAAACCCAACCAATGTGCGCTGTATCCCCATGGGTGACTTAGCTAATAAGAGAGTATCGTCGGCGAACATTATTGCCGCGATTTTCTTGCCTGCCAGCCTGGGTGCATCGTTGTTTAGGACTGCATCCAGGCGAGAGATCAACCCATTCACGTACAGGCAGAACAAGGTGGGGGCAAGGACACACCCTTGCCTAACTCCCTTGTCTACCGGGAACCTTGCGGACAAAACTCCTCCCCTCGCACACCTGACCTGCGCAAAATTCTGTGTATGCAATCTCACTAATATGTTCAACAGAGCATTAGGTACTCCCAGGTCCCGAAGAACAGCCCACAATTTCCCCCTAGGCACGGTGTCAAATGCTGAACGGAGATCAACGAACACCATATAGAGGCTGCCACCCTCTATAGTGACGGTCTTCCAGTATAGCATAGCTAGGCGGAATAGCTGATCCGTGGTGGATGTTTTACTCCTAAAACCAGCCTGATAGGGTGACAAAATATTATTCTCATTGATCCACTCTTGCAGGCGATCTAAAATAAGTCGCGCAAATATTTTTTGGGGGACATCAATGAGACTGATAGGTCTGTAATTTGCTGGGAGCAGAGGTGACCCCTTTTTGTAGATAGGTATAATCTCTGCTCCCAGCCACGACCCGGGGACTTCTGCGCCTCGCAAGATGTTATTAAATAGAGCGCACAGATACGGTGCCCAAATCAGGGGCTGGTCCTTAAACATATCTCCTGGTAGTTTATCTAAACCTGGGGCTTTGCCCCACATCATTTTTCCCAGGGCAATGATAATATCATCGTGGGTGAAGGCCAAGGTCTCAACCTCATCATCTCCAGGTACAAGAGGATAAAAATGCAGAACATCAAAGTCTGAAGATCCTGCATAGAGAGACTTAAAATGGGATTCCCAAACCCCTGGGTCTAGATTCACTTCTAGAGCATTGCGGGGTTCAGCAGTCCCATTATTTACAATTGCCCAGAATCTCCGCGAATCCTTACTAGTAAGTGCAGAGGCAAGATCGTGCCAGCGCTGCCAGTCTCAGGCAATTTTTGCCTGTTCCATTACTTCCTTATAGGAGCGTCTGAGGGCGCGAATAGTTAAACTATCCGTACCATCCTTAATTGCGTTTACCAAATTGGTTTTTGACTTCCTACACGCAGCATTATACCAGGAGGAAGGGCGGGGCACCATAGGTTTATTGGAGGTTACAACTGGATTAAAAATATCGGATAATGTGTCCACCAAATCCTGATGAAGAGTGAGCATGTTCACAGAGGGAACAGAATGCTCTTCCGCGATCAGGATGTCCCTTGCCTTGGTGAGGAAGGGGAGAATAGTTAGATATAATCTAGGGAGGGCATCCCTCTTATCTTGCAGTTTCGCCCATTTGACACGCCGCCTATTATTAGATAATACAAGGCCAGGGTCAGATGGCAGTTCGGGTTGTCGCTTTAAAACAAGAGGAGATATCATCTTTAGCGCCAGAGCATTATGATCGCTATCAATCCTGGGCAGTACCTCCAGATCCACGATCTTTGGCCAAAGCCTTGTCTCGACCATAACGTAGTCTAGATGAGATTCGTGATCTTTTTTATTGTACGTGCATCTAGACGGAATGTCCGAGGGTTTCCTACCGTTGACCGCCCTAACTGAATTGTGAAGGGTAAGAGACGTAATCTGTGTAGCTAGTGGGGACCAAGCCTTAGCAGGAGCAGAGTTGCATGGAGGAATTCCCCAGAACTCATCCTCTTCCAACAGGGCTCCCTCATCCATCCCTGGTAGGGGCTCATAATGGCAGTTGAAATCACCTGCAATTATAAACTGAATCTCCCGATTCAAAGAGTCGAGAAAAGCTGAAAGTTCTCTGATGGTTTGAGATTCCCTAGCCAGTGCTGTGGGGCGGGAATAAACATTGATTAGGGCTAGTTTAAAAGAGGGTTGCCATGTCAGTAAGACACATAAAATGTCAACCGAGTTGGTCTCTATTAATTCTGCTTTGCAACCCAGATGGATACCAACCCACGTGGACAGGCCGCCAGACGGCCTCCCAATGCCTCCCCAACGTGCCATGGTATTAAAGGCCACGAACCCCAGTCTGTGGGCTCCCTCCCTAGCCCAAGTCTCTTGAAATAAAATCACATCGTAGGTGTCTACAAAGGAGCCCCATTCAGGGCACTTAAGTTTGGTGCTAATTCCCGCCACGTTCCATGATATTATGGACATGTGCTGGACGTGGCTATTGGGTAGAGATGGAAAGACAGTCGAATGGGGTAGACTCTGCGATGGGTTGTGTTCGATGGGGTCCTCAGGAGCAATGGTGTCATTGGCTAGATTTTCTGTGGGGTGTTGCTCATTGAGACTGCAACCAATACTCTCTAGGGAGTGACCAGAGCTAATCCCTCCTGGGGGAGAAGGTACCTCCCTGCTACAGGGAAGCATGTTGCCTTCATGAATTGACTCAATCTGGTCGGAAGCCTGAGTCCCGTCTAGCGACGATATCAGTCAGTCCACCTGATCTAACTGGCTATATCTGTTGTAAAGGGGGATAAAAGTGCGGGACAAGGTGTGAGCTTCTTGCCTTGGTTGCCCGACACGCCCCCTTCTGGAATGGGGTACGAGGGACCATTCAGTTTCTTGGCTATCTGCAGATTGACTAGGATAGAAGGAAGAAAGAGGGCATGTTGCAATTTTAGTTTCATGGTGGGAAAATCCACCCCTGCAAATGTACTCCACTGTTTTGGGGTCCCTAAAATTGACTAAGACACAGTCACCTTGTATAGTTTTACGGGTATGCCCTATCCAGCCCACCCTTCGAACCATAATAATCTCGCTGTTGACATGGGGGGGCAAAGGCCTGTGGGTACACAGCCATTGCATCGTCTTATTCTTTAGGGAGATGTAATCTTCTGTGGTGGCTTCACTTATTTCAGGGACACCAGTGAGAACGACCACAAGGGGGCAAGATTCGGGAGGTAAATCAATTGTCAAAAGAGGCCCAAGTACCTCTCCCAGATCTCCCCTTCTTGTCAAACTTCCACTGACACTGCCTTTTGCCACCAGAGCGGATGCTGGAATAATAGGAGCAGAAGGTTGGATGTTAATGGCCCTGGCTTCAGTTTGGAGGGGTGCTGGGTTGACAATATGGGCAGAAGCTGCCTGATCTGTACTAGGGTGGTTAGACAGTTGCTGAGTGTTTAAATTATTTGAATTGTTTAAGGGTGCAGCTGGGGTTATCCCATCCGGCCTGTTATTGTGGTTGCATTTGCAGGAGCATTGCAATTGTGTATTATTATGGACATTTCCCTGTGCTCCATTGATAATAATCTCAAGCTGTGCCAGGTGAGTTGTTATCCTATCTAACCTAGTGAGAATAGGATCGAGTAGGGTGTGCAACATTGAGTTAAGTTGCAACGATGTTACAACCCCTTCAGTTTGTTGCGGGATGTTGGATGAAGCGCTTGCATCGACCATATCAGTGGGGGGAACTAAGTGCGGGGAGCATAGCTCAAGATCTTCACTTAACCTGATTGGAACTTCGGTGGTTGGATTATCCCGGCGCTTTGAAGTTTTCTTACCCCCAAAATGAATTCTTTTCCCACTAGGAGCTTTAGATTTATTCTTCGAAGGCACTATCAGAGTTTTATCCTTCTTGTTGCGCAGGATAGGTCCTGAGCACGGCGGTGGAGGGGAACTAATTTTCGGTGAAGTTGTTAGTTCATCGCAACTCATGGTGTCACTTTGTGGAGTGTCATCAATAAATTGGGTCAGTGGGAGTGCAGATGATTTGGCGCCTGTACAATTAGGAATACCCTCAATGGCTCGGGGAGTACAAACAGAAGCTAAGGGACCCAGAGAAGATCGTCTGGCCTGAGCAAGTTCTTGCGAAACCCTTCGTTCCATAAGGACTATGCCCTGGTCTATCACTGAGTTAGCTCTGATGATAAAGTTATCTAGGGTGCCCGTGAGATTATCATTGCGAGCAGGAATCCTGCCCGTTTTAGAGGCCATTGCGCTAAGCTCAGAGTATGGGGGAAACAATTACGTTGGAACGTTAAAGTACCCGCAGCTATGACAAGCAATGCCTAACACCCACTGTGCCCACTAAACTCTAACAACCCGCGTACAATACAACAGTATGGATGTAAAGCCCAAATCAAACCTGCACCCAAGTCCGTGAATGAAAGGGACGTGGCCCGGTCCGGACTCTTGCGGGCTCGAACGGGCTACAACGGGCCCGCCCTTGGCCCGGGCTTCTCCCGCGCTGCGATCCGCGCTGCGGATTCACGTGGACGGGACTAAGTAGTGAGGAGGGCGGGGCTTCAGGAAGAGGAGCAGGTGGTAGGGCCTGCGAGCGGCACCCGCGCAGCGGGTGCCGCGAGTCGTGGCGTCGGAGTGACCAGCGGGAAGAGGAGCAGGTGAGCTGGATTAACGGAGCGCAATGCTCCCAGGTCCTCGCAGTCCCGTTGTGTTAGGCAGTCCAAGGGCCCCACAAGCAGCGTAGCGTCCTGGGCAGAGAGAGCAAAAGGAAGACCCAACCTTCAATACGCCAGCCGAGTTTTTAAATAGTGGTGGTAGGGCCTGTGAGCGGCTCCCGCGCAGCGGGGGCCGCGAGGCGTGGCGTCGGAGTGACCAGCGGGAAGAGGAGCAGGTGAGCTGGATTAACGGAGCGCAATGCTCCCAGGTCCTCGCAGTCCCGTTGTGTTAGGCAGTCCAAGGGCCCCACAAGCAGCGTAGCGTCCTGGGCAGAGAGAGCAAAAGGAAGACCCAACCTTCAATACGCCAGCCGAGTTTTTAAATAGTGGTGGTAGGGCCTGCGAGCGGCTCCCGCGCAGCGGGGGCCGCGAGGCGTGGCGTCGGAGTGACCAGCGGGAAGAGGAGCAGGTGAGCTGGATTAACGGAGCGCAATGCTCCCAGGTCCTCGCAGTCCCGTTGTGTTAGGCAGTCCAAGGGCCCCACAAGCAGCGTAGCGTCCTGGGCAGAGAGAGCAAAAGGAAGACCCAACCTTCAATACGCCAGCCGAGTTTTTAAATAGTGGTGGTAGGGCCTGCGAGCGGCTCCCGCGCAGCGGGGGCCGCGAGGCGTGGCGTCGGAGTGACCAGCGGGAAGAGGAGCAGGTGAGCTGGATTAACGGAGCGCAATGCTCCCAGGTCCTCGCAGTCCCGTTGTGTTAGGCAGTCCAAGGGCCCCACAAGCAGCGTAGCGTCCTGGGCAGAGAGAGCAAAAGGAAGACCCAGCCTTCAATACGCCAGCCGAGTTTTTAAATAGTGGTGGTAGGGCCTGCGAGCGGCTCCCGCGCAGCGGGGGCCGCGAGGCGTGGCGTCGGAGTGACCAGCGGGAAGAGGAGCAGGTGAGCTGGATTAACGGAGCACAATGCTCCCAGGTCCTCGCAGTCCCGTTGTGTTAGGCAGTCCAAGGGCCCCACAAGCAGCGTAGCGTCACTCACGAACTCAATTTCGCGCTCTTTGGGGTGAGGCTCCTCTGCTTCCACTTTTTAAATCTGTGTGCTCCTTCTCTTCCCCCTTCGATTCCTTGCCCTCCTTCGCTTCCACCTTCAGAGTCTTTGAGTTCACACCCACTCGGGGCCGGTTAGAGGCCTCAATTCTGCTAGTAGTGAGCTCACTATGCTGTCTGCCTGAGCGACTACGACTGTTGATTATCAATGTGGGGTGTTGAGCCAGGATTCGCCTAAGACGCTACTCTCTTCCACCGTGCTGTCCTGCTAACGTAACGAACTATTAATTAATTGTTTAGGGGTACAAAAATCCCAGCTGGCCTCTGCCAAGATGTTGCTGATAACTTTTATTGTGTCATCCTGTGGGATGCTGGTGTACAGACTCTCGATATCAAGGGTGACTAGAATCGTAGAGTCTTCCTCCACTGGCAGCTCCTGTAGCATTTTGAGTAGGCATTTGGTGTCCTTTAGGGAAGTCGGGCTTGTTGTATAAGAGGTTTTAGAAAGAAGTCGCAAAAGCGAGACAAGGGTTCTAACAGTGACCCGATCCCCGAGACAATAGGACAACCAGGGGGAGGAGTCCTGTTTTTGTGTGTTTTGGGTAGAGTGTAAAAATATGGGGTTTTGTTGTCCCCTGCTGTTAGAAAATCTGCCTCATGTTTAAAGATATGTCCACTGGTTTCTGCGTAATCAACCAGGTTTTTAATCTTGGTCTTCAATTCTGTAGTGGGGTCAATGGTCAGAGGAGTGTAATTGTTATGGTCATTTAAAAGACGTCTACATTCTTATTGGAAGTCAGATTTGTCCTGTATGACCACCCCTCCCCCTTTGTCTGCTGGTTTGATCACGATAGTTGTGTTGTCTCGTAAATGTTGTAGGGCAATGTCTCCTCCTTACTTAATTTCTTAAAGCTACCCTTGTCCTCAAGTGCTTCTATGTCATTTAATAGTGCCTGTTCAAATGTGAGAATCTCTACAGGTCTGGTGTGTGGTGGAGGGCAAAACGTGGATTTCAGGTGTAGTCCAGTCTCTCCTGTAGGATTGGTGTCCTCCCTGACTTCTTGTTTCTCAAAGTAAGCCTTTAATTTCAATTTCCTGAAGAATTCATATAACTCATAATGCAAGTTAAACTTATTGAGGCGGGCAGTTGGTACAAAGCCCAAACCTCAATTGAGTACTCGTTCCTCAGTGGGCGTGAGGGTCACTGAGGACAGGTTGGTAATCAGACTCTGGTTGCTTGTGCTTGCCTGTTGGTCCCGTGATTTGCTGTGGGTTTTGCTCCCTTCCGGGTCGTCTTCCTCCCAATGAAGTTCGTTGATCCCTCTCCTTCTTCCTCTGCCTCTCCTGCCTCTCCCTAAAAAAGTCGGTCTATATGTGTTCTGGGGGAAAGGAGGTGGTTGTGGGGCATGTAAAAAGGCTGGATTCCAGCCCATCATGGGTTTCTGGTGGTGGGGGTGGAACTGATTGGGGAAGCCTCCCCTCCTGATGCAGGGTGCTGGGGCCACTGCTGTTGTGTGTTATTATATCTGTTCCTGCCCCTTTCTCTGGATTTAAAGCTGCCTCCACTGGACTCACTATTGGTGGAGGAATCGTCCTCAGAGATGTCTGAGTTGTAGGTGCTTTTAGTTGGACTGGCATAGGGATAGGTTTTATCAAAGGAAAAGCGTTTCAGATCCTTCTGAAACTACAGAATCTTAGACTGTGTTAGGTTCTCCTTATACTCATTGATCTCTTTGTTCAGCTCGTCCAACTTTTTTTATACCAGGTGATGGTAGTTTTAAAGTGGGTTTCATTGCGCTGAATCTCCACCAACATCGTCTCTGAAAGTCTCAATGCTGTTTTGATTATGAGAACTATCCAGTCACGTGTGCAATGCCGCGCGATCTGGACCCACTTCTTTCTAAAAGTGGCGTCTTCAAGAAAATGTGGGGTGCATTTGTTACTAGTAGACCTTTAGTTGCCTTGTTGTTCCAGCGGTATTCCGTTAGAATTGTGCCATGTAGGATGATTCTAATCCTGGTGCGTTTCTGCTCAGTCAATTTTTACCATTCGGTTGTCTGGGATATAGTCTGAGCTAAGCTAGGGTCAGCAAAAAGTGAGGGTCCTGCTAGAATAGCATCCACCTCAGCGTCAGTGAAAGTTAAGCCTTGGTTCTACCCCATGTTTGTGTTCCAAATGGTCATGGTTAGGTTCACCTCTAGAAAAAAGACTCTTGCAGCTGTGTGCATCCTCAATCATACAAAGAAATAGAGAGAAAGGGAGTAGATTGTGGAGCCACTATTGGTCCCCTAAAAGTAAATCAATAAACAAAGGAAGAGTGATTCTAAATGGAAAGCATTACCTGGGGAGTCACAGAGTATGTTTTAAAAAGAACCCTCACTCACCAACCTGGTTGGTGACATGCTTCATCATAGGGTTCCCACCCGAGGGGCCGAGTGCCTCTCGGGTGTGCTACGACGCCTGCTTACAGCGGAGCAGGTTTGTTGGACAGTGCAGGGAGTGAGAAATACTGTGGGGCTTAAAATTACCTTTTATTATTCCTAAAAAGTTTTAATAGTGGAGAAGTAAGGTAATATTAAAAGGTAATGGTTGTGGATGTTACAAATGGCTTTATAGACCAATAACAACCAAAGTGAATCAATAGTGGCCGGTCTACATGTTTCCGCCTCCTCATGCAAATTGCGAGTCTTTCGTCAGGGCCAGGAGAGCCACGGGGTATGCAGGCACTAAGGTGCACCCTCACAAATGTTGCCTTGGAAGATTCAAGCTGCCAGAAGAACGTCAGCTTCTCAGACAACCCAAGGGGCTTGACTCTGATTATATTTTCGACTTCCCAACAATCACTTAAGAAACCACATGACAGCCTTTGCACCTTGCGAAAATGCTAGATTCTGCTTAGCATCAAATGGATGTGATATGATTTACATTTGTGTCAAGAATTACATCATAGACACACAATGCATTGTACAGACATGACGCTGTGATAAATTCATGCAAAAAAAGAGATTTTCGAGCAGCGTTGTGGTACTCAAATCATAGTAAACCTACATCCATGTTTAGAGCTTGTCTTTCCTTTTACAAGTCATTGTTGTAAGGCGAGCTTACCAAGACCAAGAATTCAGTTTTCTTCAATGGAAAATCAGGTCTCTGGTGGAGTTGTCAATGCACTGGCTTAATACAGGTTATATTTAAGAGTATGAAACTCGATAATTTTATGATTTTTCATCATTTTGTGATTTTAAAGATTCTGCAAAGCTTTAATCTTTCTCGTAATTATTGCTTTGGTGAAATTATCCTAAATTTGTTTGATAATTTGCCTTCTAAAACTCCTTAATTAGATTTTATTTTAGCAGCATATTTTTCCTTTAAAAAAATCATCAGCATTATCTTAATCTGTTTATTTTTCAGCAAAACGTTTTGCTGAAAAAATATCAGTGGAAAGTTCATAAATCTAAAAGTGCGAAATAAAATAAGTAAATACGTTTGCATTTTCTGTCTTGTAAAACAAAACAGATATCATTTATAACTTCATGGATCCTCTTGAAATTTGCAGTTTTCCAAAGAGGGTCACAAAAGTTCCACAGTTCTGCACACTATCCCCCACAATGCTTATATACAAGTGAAACAAGAAATTGCACATTCTTAGGCCCACCACTGTTGTGGGAGCTATTGAGTATAAAAGTAGCTGGACCTCATCCAATTCTAGCAAGACTGATGGACGTCATCATGTTCGGCACCTGTAAACCTAAGGACAGATTCTGTCTGGCTCTCAGAGTTGTCCCTCTTCAGTAAAATAGCTTTGATGCAGAGTAGACTTTTTTTTTTAATTTCTAGACTTTGTGAGCACGCCATCTAAGGCCTTCTGGATTCCCCTCAGAAGCCTAAGAAAATGCTATTGTATTTCCCCGTCTCTCATTAAGCAACAGTGGTTAATGACCTGCTGCGATCAGATGTGTCATGATTTTAGTAGAGGACTGCAGATATTGTCCTCAAGCTTCCCAATTTCCTAATGCCCTCAACCCTATTTGAACTGCTCTAGCTTGTGATGTAGGATAAGGGGAAACAGGATTGGGGGTAGGCATAGAAAACAACGTTAGTCCAGCAGCTTGAAATAAGAATGTCAGAAGCACACAACATCCTGTAAATTAAGGAATTTAGTGATACCCCAATAAAATGGAATATCCTTTCTATGTTGCTTCTCGTGCAGTTATGAATGGAAAAATTGATGCATGAAAAGAAAAGCATTCAATGATGTCTTTAAGTTTGTTATTGCCAATTCGAGGTCTTTATTCCACATGAGGTTTAGGGACAAAGATAATAGGTGCCCTTGTTGGGTATGTGGGGCGCCAAAGAATCTTCAGTAAACTTCTTCTGTTCTTCTTCTTCACATGTGGTTATATATTTGTCCATCAGGAATGCGAGCTCCCATAATCAAATCAATGGAATAAGCATAAGGCCACCTGGTTGGCTTTCTACCGGCATGACCATTATTCTAATGCCCCAGTCAGTACACAATTTAGGAAAAACACCCCAAACTGATATTTTTCCCCTTATCACCACATACTTCGAACAGCAAATAAATATAAGAGGAATACACTTTAAAACGTGCTCTAGAGGTGCCCTAATGATCCCTAATAAGGATATTTATAACAGTTCACCACATGGTGGTGCTGTCAATCTATTTTTTTTAAAAGCACAGTAGCAGACCCAATAACAATTCAATATATGTGTAAAAATAAAAGATAATACCAGCGTGCCAAGACCATTCTTATAGCTTTGATCATCTACTATAGCTCAAATGGTCTTTTTTGGAGCGTAATGTTATGTCATGTTATGTCGATTTGCAGAACACGTTAGTCGCCAGAGTCACTTGTGGTTAGCCGGTTGTGTTGGTAATGGTATTTGGCTGCACTGGCAGGGACTGTAGAAGTGAGAGCTGCACTGGTCTCCTGAGAAATATCTTGGGCCCTGGCACTTAAGTTTTAGAAATTACTCACTGGACCACACCACTTTTTGTAAACAACAACAGACACTTATTAATATTCAACGTAAGCCAGATACAGGGCCGGCTTTAGGGTAATGCGACTGGTGCGGCCGCGTTGGGTGCTGACCTGTGGAGAGGGGCGCTGTGTTTAGCAATAGCTCATGAGGGGAGAGATGAGGGGCACTTTTGCCCAGTGGTAGTGAGAGAGTCTGAGGAGGCGGTCATGGAGTGGGGCAAAAATGATTGTCGCATCGGGCATCACCAGCGCTAAAGCCGGCCCTGTACAGATACAATAATCACCATTAGTTCTGATTGCTACTTGAACTAGTTGAAAGCTGGAGACTGTCTCCTAATGGTAAGGGTGCAAGAATTACAGGAGAGAGATAAGTAGCAAAAAGTTATCCAAGAACCTGAACCAGGACCCGAAAATACAGCAAAAACGTACATGATCGAACCAGTAGTAGGACCTGCCAACTAAGGACATTGACAGGCATAGGCTGGAAGGCAGTTCTGGATTATAACCTGTCGGAAACCCTTTTAAGTTGAAAGTGAATGATCATCAATGCGGAATTCAATGGTAGCCATCTTAAATAGGGCAATCAGCCATTAAATAAGCAGGTTGTAAAAGGATGGTGGCAATTTTGAATCAAGCAAAATTCTTATCATGCACAAGGCAGCGAGTGAGATGGGCAAACAGTCTCCATCCCTGTTATGGTGTCACAACTCCATAGGCTACTTAGGGAGGTATTGACTATGGGGTCCGATGAGAATCCTTCAATCTACACGAGTTTAGATCTGTAGCACAGAAAATATATACAACCTAAATCAAACTTAACTTGAATTAGAGAAAATGGAGACAGGGTAGTGAGAGAAAAACACTCGAGATCCTGGTTTCGTCTCTGAAATATTCAGAATAATTTGCACCACTCAGATGGGAAAACACAGCAGCCATTAGCGCACACACAGTAAAACAGTGTTATGCTGAGTTTAGCAACAGGGATGTCGTGAATACATAAAGGCTAGCCTGATGCTCTAATTGAGACTGCTGTGTAATGAACACAGGAAGTGTCCTGAAACCTTCTCATAGCGCGTGAGCACCGGGTTAAGGTGCTGACAGATTTCAGGCTGTCAACTGTTGCGTCTTGAGATTATGTGCACTAGGACCTCGCCGTCCTGGGCGGACTCAACAGATGAATTCCGTAATTGGCTGGGAGGTGTTAAGGTGTCGTTATTAATGGTCATGACGTTATGATTACCATTAGTATGCGTGTTGTCCGCTGAAGAATAAAGACGTCCATTACTGAGCTCCGTGTGTGGCGTGCTCATTTGCATGCTCCTGGGCTGGTGAGGACACAGCATTGACCACAGGTGTACTGAACAAGCGGTCTAACACTGACTTAGGAGTGTTATCCAGGTAAGTACTAACAAGTGGAAAGGACAAAACAAAGAAAGGGAAGAAAAGGGAGATTCATTGCTTCTGCCTGACCTGGATGACCCCCCCCCCCCCCCACTTCGTTCCTACTTTGCCAGCAGTACTTATGAATCATAGGTTATGAACATAAAAAAGATTTACATTTTTTTTAAATTAATCTTTTTATTGTGTCACAAGGAAGATTTACATTTTAACCTTGCTTGTACTTACGTGTGTACCAATGTTTACCTGTGATGTAGTGACCCCGTGATTTAGTGCCTTCTATGTAATGTGTTACATATTCATTAAATACGATTTTTTTCTACAATCACATTCAAACAGAATAGAAAATTGTAAACTCCCACTCATAGGGACCAGGAAGGGAGGGACAAGAAGTGCAGGATGGCAAAGTGGGACTTGGGGCTCTCCTTAAATGCAGGGAAAACCTCTTTTCTCTGAACACGTTCTCTAAACATGGGATCAATGTACTGTGAGAGAAAGATATTCAATTACAGTATTGTACACAAGTGCTCACTACATATTGACCTTTGACTGAACTAATTAGGAGTCCTTCAATTAACTCAAAATTGTGTTGTGAAGTTTAAATCATGAACATGGCTATTCATCAAACTGCAGCTCACATGACCGCAAAAAAAAGCAAGTGGGACGCGCATTCTAATCCAACCTTTAAGCTATCTGGCCACTCCACACCGAGAGCACAATTTTTTTGTGCCAACATACCCATGAAACAATGAAGAATTGTAAAGAAAAAAATAATATTAAAAATACCTTTTGGCTTTATTATGTTTGTTACCACCAATAAGTGGACTCAAAAAATAAACAAGCAGTCATATAGGCAAGGAACTGCATATTTAATACCAATTAAAGCATATAGTATCATTTTAATTCATCATACCTTTCACATACCTTACTTTAAACAACAACAAAACCACACTAGGAATAAAGTAGTCACGTCTTTAAAATAATCTCTCTGTTTAATCCCCACACCTTATAGTGATGCAGGCACACTTTGCTCCTTGATAGACATGTTCACTTGCTCAATCGTACTCTGGAGTCCCCCTCCAGGTGCAACCACTAGCACAAAATGACAGCTTTGTGATGCATAACCCACACAGGTTATTCTTTGTGTATAAATCAAAGTGCATTTTGTTCTTTACCTCTTTCTCCTTTCTTCCTTGTCACATCACTTATGATTTGAGGGTTCCTCCACCAGACAACAGCCTATTCGTTATTTTTAAGACATACAATTCCCATGACCTTTGGGTAGAACATCGCTTCTTTGTCCTGTTACTATGTTCTTCGTCCTTCTCCCCTACTCATAGATACCTGATACCATCAAAACAATCGGCTTCTTTCTATCTCCAGAAGACAGCCTCTGCACAGTAAGAATTTTAACTTAAACTCCCTGTAATAGGTAAACTCATAGAAGCAAAATGGTACCTTCAGAGTATTTGCTTAGGGCCTAATGCAATCAGAAATATTATTTCTGGAGAATGGAAGGCTGGAGACACTCTGTTTTCATTGTGATCCGTTAGAGGGATTTGATACAGAATCTTCACAATCTGTAAAGGTTGACTCCCTGCTGTCCAGTATGTCCACCTCACTGGGCACTGAAGACTGCCTGTCTTCAGACCTTGTGGATAAAAAGCTGGAATGAGTGCTTAAAAGGACCTATGCTGCCTTGAGTTTCCCCTTCTGCACTGTTTCACATGTGGTTCTGAAGGACATTCAAATGCTTTTTGAGGAAACACAAAAAGGTGAAGTCTATGCTGATATTCTGGGCAGAATGTAGCTTATGGGTCACCTCCTGTCAGATGCAACATTTGATATAATCTAAGCATCAATAACCTCAACTGAAGACATCGTGTTGGGGCGTTAACATGTTTGATTGAGGCCATAAAAGTTGGATGCAGCCCAAAAATCCCTCATTTCTAAGCTGCAATTCCCAGAGCCAAACCGCTTTCTCCTCAATTAGAAAAGCTACTGCAATAATCAACAGAAGGACATGAATTACTTCAGTCACTCAGACATCAACCATTGACACCTAGATCTTTTTATGGTCATCATCAGCTTGAAGTGGCATGCTTACTTTAGCTGGTGTAGCATCGCTATTGAAGAAGAAAGCAATATCTCCAGTTCTACCTCAAGGAAAAGGGATTGAGATCCTCTTTATGGGGAATACTGACCTATTCTGAACTTGAGAGGAGTGAATTGTCTCCTAGCAAAAAAAATATTTTGGATGGTGTCACTTCATAATATAATACCATTTGTGGATCTGTGAGACATTTTGTAAGAGCCCAGCTTTCACATTCCTGCAGATCCTTTAGTCCAAAGAAGTCTTCAATTAAAGATTCGAAGAAGAGCACTACCAAAACATAGTGGCTATAGTGGCCTTTCTAATGCTCAAATATTCTCGATCAACATAGTTATTCTGTGCTCCATTTTTAGGTCTCGCCGCTGTCTCTCCGAGACATGCAGTATACACTTTAGTGTGGAAGTTTTGTTTAAGCTCAGCCCACTAAATCAGTAAATGCAGCCTTCCAATTGGCTTAAGGCTTGTTAGTCCCGCCTCATGACGATTATGTCGTCATTTGTATCCTTCCAAGGCTACTGGCCCCTTTACTCTCCGCACTTTGTTCTGGCCGGTGCCTAATCACAATGGTGCGCACGTGATGACGTGCTCTCTTCTTGGTTTTTTACCTCGAGGCAAGCGTGTGATGAGTGGATGCATGTGAGTGAGGCTGCAGGGGTGGACTGATGGCGTATTTCACGATCGGCAGGCAACCCGGGTTGTTTTACTTTTCCGCTGCCCGGGGGTCTGATACCAGAGCCGGGAGCCGTGACGTCAGCCAGGAATAAGGGAGATAGGCGGGGAGGGGGCAGAAAGTAGGGAACCCGGTTTGAGTCTCGCATCGGCTCAGCATCTTGAAATCCTAGGCAAATCATTTAATATCCCCATGCCTAAAAATACACAAAAATTAATTTGTTCTTGTGTGATGTAAGCAACTAGTGCTCATATTAATCACTTTGCATACTTCCAGGTCGAGTTCGCGCTACATAGCCTAGTCCTTCCTTTATTTCTTTAACCAATAAAATTTCTCTTCCCAGAACGAGGCTTGGAAAGCACTTCTCCTCCCGTGTGACGTTTCTGCCAGCTAGCTTAGAAAACCCCTGCCCACACAATTTAATCTGTGCTAAAATGAAAAAAGTAGTGAAATAATCCCACTGCAAAATGTGCTCCGTCAGGCCGCATAATTTGACTTTCGTGCTGCATCATTTAGTAAATGCTGAAGCACAATTTGCTGCTCCATGGCTGCCTCATTGTAGTGCCTTGAACAGCCTACGGGAGTAAAGAGCGTCATGCATTGCTGCCCTTGGCGATGTATGCAATGCAGTGTACAGTTGTGTGTGTCCTTCTAGCTCGAGCCCGCTGCTCCTAAAGTGTGCCTAGCCTCGGGTGTCACCCTCGTTCTCTCATCTAACTTCTTCTTAGTGCCTTAAAAGAGGCTGGGAATTTCACGTAAAAAGAATGAGTCACTCGTAAAATACATGAAACAAATATTTAATAACTAGATTATTCAGGTGCTGACGCGTGGTTTGCAAAGACCACCCCACACCGGACACTGTAACAGACTCCTTTGAGCATAGCGTCAATTTGGAAATAATCCCAAGCTAAAAAGCAGCTCCCCCGTACCTCACAATGTCCCACCAAGGACGGATTTCACCCTTGGGGACTTGCTATTGGTCCGTGCGCGAGTATAAAGAGAGGCTGTATCCAGAGCCCACACCGGTGCCCTGGAGTCAGCAGTAGTACACTGAAGCTGGGCTGTGTGGGCGTTGGACAGTCTACGAGGTCCTTCATACAACTGCTGGCTCTGGTGAGCAGGGCACAAGGATGCTTCAATAAAGTAGGAGCCAATCAGAGGAGATCCCGTGCACTTGAGCGACATCCGTGCGTTTGCCCAGCCTGTAACAGCCGCTCGAGGTAGGTGACTTTTTATGGGTTAAAGGGGGCTGTGCCGAAAAGGTTCCAGTGAGGTATTTTTGAATATTGTGCAACTCACTTGTTTTTTGTATGTATTTATGTAGCAACAGCAGTATTACATCAATAGATGCTGGACAGAGCAGCAGTCACATGGTACCCCCAAGTACCAATGGTTGGGGTGTGTGTAAGGCCTGCCATGGTCACTTACAATGGTTTACCTCCCCCTATGAGGGACGAAGTGCAACTGGAAACATGCCCTGCTTCAGAGTAGGTGTCTCATCTCCCTCCCTCTGATTACTAATTGCAAATATGCTTGAAGTAAAACATATATAGTGCACCCAACTCACACTTCAAATCCTGGTTTCTGCCCTGTTGGTATTCCTTTTCTGTTCAGAGCCCCCTGCGGAACATTGGCTATTGCGCTGGCCCTTACCCTTCAGTATGGAACCAGTCTTATGAGAGTTGCTGTCTCCCTTTGGATTACAACCATGTTGTTAGCTGAGGTTGCCGTTCATCAGGGGATAGTAATTCTAACAAGAAGAAATGTGATAAACTGAACTGAAAAATGGGCTTCCTGTATGGTAAAAATCTATCCATCACCGAGTGACAGTGTTGTCCCAAATGTCTTAACAATATTTAACAGTATCGCGATGAATAAAGAAATCTTTACAGGGTCAAACTTGAGTTCATAAATGTCTATGCGAAATGCAAGTGCAGCATACATATTATCAAGATCTTAACATGACTTCTAAAGCGAGTCTGATAAAAAGTTAATCACATTTCTTCTTTTTAGATGGTTCATATAGAGCATTTTTCCAAATTGTCTGTAATCAGTGCATTCTGTGATACCTCTCTTATGCTATGTTATGCTATGTGGGATTTGCATAGCTCTCTAATCACCCGTGAGAGTGTCCATCTGCCATAATTTCTCATCTTGGATAAGGTGCCGACTTCAGATATTGTCTGTCCCTTCCTATATGCATGCATGGCCTCTGCCCCTTTTTCGCTCTCTCTCGCTCTCTCTCTCTCTCTCTCCTTCCACACTATCTCTATTTCTCTTTCCCTATTGCTTTCTCTATGTCACACACTCTCACACTATCTCTATTTATCTTTCATTATTGCTTTCTCTCTCTGTCACACACTTTCTCACTCACACACAAACGTGCACCCTTCTTTCTCCTTCCTTCTCTGTCTTCTCATTCTCTTGGTTTTCACTTACACACACACATTCGCAGAGCTTATTTCTCTCCATATATTCCCATGCCAAGCGTGTCGCGCAGTTTGGTGCTTACTTTCCCTCCATATTAAACAATAATTAATGTTTCAGAACCCAGGCTAATATGCTGCGTTATTAAATACATATAAGGTCCTAAAGGCGAGACCGATGCATTGCAAATGCTTGTTTAAAAAGATGCAGACAAAGTATGCCAGATTCAGGAAGAATTCAGTTTTATAATCAACCTAGAGAAATCCCATCTGCTTCTGCAACAGAATCAGATTTCTTTCATCGGAGCCCAATTCAGGACAGATCTATGAAGTGTGTTCATGCCAAGGCATCAAGGGGAGACAATTGAATAATATATGAGGACATTGTTGAGAAAGAACTGTGCAACAGGAAGAGACTTTTAGTAGATCCAGTGTTTCAAGTCGCCTAAGACAGCAGCAGTCCATTTGATATGATTACATCTGTAGCCCATGGTGCAACAGTTATCAACTCATTGGAGTCCAACAAGTCAGGAGTTAGAGAAAATTATTTGGGTATCTACTCAGGTCAGAGAAGATCTTGGGGTCGATTAGGATGTAGGGCGGATCGCCACCGCCCACATGGCGGTGGTGATCCGCCCTACATCCTTCCCCGCCTGCCACACATTTCCCCCCACCATATTAGTATGGCGGGGGGAGCCCGGTGTACGGAAAGACCGTCCGCCGTTTTTCCGCCAGTCACACAGGTGACCGGGCGGAAAAGGGGCCTGATATGGTACCCCCCTACATTGTCATGGACAAGGTGGCAGGCACCTCGCAGTGCCTGTCACCTTGTGCATGACAATGTACACAGTGCATTCCCAGCATCGTGGCGGGCGGTGCTGTGAGCCTGAGGGACCCTGGGGGCTCACCAACTATCATGCGCATAAAAATTAATCAAATGTGTGAATACGCAGATAACAGTATGTATCATAGCATATCTCGATGCCCAAAAATTCATTATGCAACACCATATTAAATAGTGCGCCAGTAAATAAGGCCTATGAATCATTAAGCCCTAGTGGGCGCTCCGGCTTATTCGTCAATGTTCTAAAGAAAAAGCTCTTGGTAATGCCCTAGTGGGCATAAGCTACTCGATATTGTCAATCAATCAACTGAGTGGTCAAAGGAAGTTATACAAATACATTTCAAGAAAATTCCACATAGATTGCTGCCATAGTAGAAGGAAAACTGTGCCAGCACCTACAAAAAATAAAAAATATTAAATGTTAAAATCCAGATAAAAGCAAAGTCACCAACAGACTATTATGCACTCTATATTACAATAAACAGTTAATTTATCCATTCAAATGAATAGATAATTCTTCACTTGAATTCCAACCATTGGGTACCATAGTCTCAAAATCAATAATGTATCTTGATTCGAGCTTACGCAATAAAAGCTCGCGGTTGTCACCCCTCACATTAGTTAACACTGCGCCAATTACAACCATTCTCAGTAATTTTTCATCCTGGAAGTGGTAATCATAGAAATGGCGTGCTACAGGATATTGCCTGTTATTATGTCGTATAGCACAAACATGTTCTTACATTCTTTCTTTCGCACAATGTATCGTGCTCCCAATATGCAGTTTATTGCAGGGGCAAATAAGAGCGTATACGTAGTACATGGTATTGCATGTTAGGGGTTTCTTAATCACAAATTCTCTGCTAGAATTGGATATTATCAGCTTGGTGCAGTCCACACTGTTGCTGCATGCTTTGCAGTTTTTACAACAACGGAATCCCGAACGGCCAGCATTGCTCACCCTCTCACAGCTGGTTATTAGATTGTGGCTCAATTCATCACTCAACGAGCAATTCTTCTTGAAAGTAACCTGAGGATTGCTGTTTAAGTTTTTCTTCAGGCTATCATCAGTCATAAGGACATGCTAGTGTTTTCTTAGTATTTTACGCACCTCATGTGCCTGGCCTGAAAATGTAGTTATCAATCCCAGAGTCTCTGACTCTACTCACGCCTCACTGGGTGTAATAGCTCATTTCTACTGACCTCTTCTACTCTACTGATAGCTTCAGCAATGGTTTTCTGACTGTACCCCCGCTCACTGAAACGTTTGCACATAATCCCCTTTTCAGCTCTGAATGTAACGTCAGTGCTGCAATTGCATTTAGCATGCAGCAACTCCCCGTAGTGATACTGTAAATAAGATTGCGGGGATGTCAACTGTTAGCCCTAAGAATGATGTTCCCTGACGTTTTTTCCGGAACAGCCTTGTTTGCAATGTTTCACCTTTTATCTCCACTTTCACATCCAAAAACTCAATAGAGGTTTTGCTGATGTGTTCGGTAAAAGTTAAATTCAGAGTGTTGACATTCAACTTCTTCACAAACACCCTCGCAGATTCTTCGTCCCCATTCCAAATGAAAAAAATATAATCGATATAGCGCAGCCATATGACAACACAGCTCTCAAAATCAGTCAGCTGTGCGGCCACCTGCTCCTCCCACTAGCCCATGAATAAATTCGTATAGCCGGGGGCAAAGCAGGTGCCCATGGCTGTGACCTGTGACTGCCTATAGATGGTATCATCAAAAATGAAAAAATTGTTGGTCAAACAAAATTCGATCATATCCAGAATAATTTCGGAATGAAAGAACAAAGAAACGAGCATGTGTTTAAGAAATGTCTGATGGCCTGTAAACCTAGTTGGTGTGTAATACTAATGTATAAACTACTCACATCTAAGGTGACCAAGATGTAATTGTATTCCCAATGGATACCATCAATGATAGTAAGGAAGTGGGTAGTATCTCTGAGATAGGCGGGTAACCCTACAACAAAAGGTCTGAGGTAGTGATCAATGTATCTCAAGGTATTTTATTGAATCCTGAGGGTCCCTGGGGGCCAACTAGCCCACCAGGTACCTCCAGTAAGCGCCACAGAGCTGTGTTGCAGAGAGGTGGTCTGACGCCACACCCCTTTTTGCACCTCTCTGCAACGCAGCTCAGTGACACTTAAAGGAGGTACCTGGTGGCCTAGTTGGACCCCAGGGACCCTCAGGATTCAAGGGGACTTAATCCCCCAACTTAGAATGCGCCAGGGGGTGCGTTTGCAGAGTGCTGCAGGGAGGGGGCAGGGCCTGATATGTCAAGTGTGCAAACACAGCCCCTGGCACGTTGTAAATTGGGGAGTTAAGTCCCCTTGAACCCTGAGGGTCCCTGGGGGCCAACTAGCCCACCAGGTACCTCCAGTAAGCGCCACAGAGCTGCGTTGCAGAGAGTTGGTCTGAGTCCATGCCGCTTTTTACACCTCTCTGCAATGCAGCTCAGTGGTGTTTAATGGAGGTACCTGGTGGCCTAGTTGGACCCCAGGGATCCTCAGGATTCAAGGGGACTTAATCCCGCAATTTTTTATGTGCCAGCGGGCGAGTTTGCACAGTGGTGCAGGGAGGGGGCAGGGCCTGATATGTCAAGTGTGCAAACACAGCACCTGGCACGTTGTAAATTGGGGGATTACGTCCCCTTGAATCCCGGGGGTCCCTGAGGGCCAACTAGCCCACCAGGGACCTCCAGTAAGCGCCACAGAGCTGCGTTACAGAGAGGTGGTCTGAGGCCACACCCTTTTTTACACCTCTCTGCAATGCAGCTCTGTGGCATTTAATGGAGGTACCTGGTGGCCTAATTAGACCCCAGGGACTCTCAGGGTTCAAGGGGACTTAATCTCCCAATTAGAATACTCCAGGGGGTGCGTTTGCAGAGTGCTGCAGGGAGGGGGTGGGACCTAACTTGTCAAGTGTGCAGACACAGCCCCTGGCGCGTTGTAAATTGGGGGATTAAGTACCCTTGAATCCTGAGGGTCCCTTGGGGCCAACTAGCCCACCAGATACCTCCAGTAAGCACCACAGAGCTGCGTTGCAGAGAGGTGGTCTTAGGCCACTCCCCTTTTTGCACATCTCTGCAACGCAGCTCAGTGGCACTTAATTGAGGTACCTGGTGGCCTAGTTGGACCCCAAGGACCCTCAGGATTCAAGGGGACTTAATCCTCCCACTTAGTACATGCAAGGGAGCGCGTTTGCAGAGTGCTGCAGGGAGAGGGTGGGACCTGATATAGCAAGTTAGCAATCCTGCTGTGTGGGACTTACTCTAGGTAATAAAAGGGGTAGTTGGCCCCCAAGGTTGACGTTGGGGACTAACTATCCCTCCTGTCACTTCCGCTAAATCCCACATAGTGGGATTGCTAAAATGTGTATAAAAGCCACGCTCACCTTTCTCAACTACTCTGCAAACGCGACTGCTATGTTATAGTTAGAAATTAGCATTTAAAAAAGACTTTTAAATTCAGTGAAAAAAACATGGGTTTCAGGAACGTTATAGTTAGAAATTAGCATTTAAAAAACCTTAGAAATTCACTGAAAAAAACATAGGTTTGATGTAATATGTGACATCATCAGAAGTGCATTGCAGGTGCGCGAGTTATAGTTAGCTGAACTAACTATAACGGGGGAATTTCTATGGTCTTGTACGAGAGAAATGTCCATCTAACTATAACATTCCGGAAACCTATGGTGTTTTCAGTGTCTATATATATATATATATATATCTATATTACCTACTGGCGGTCGCCAGTAGGGAGTTATAGTTAGGACCTATTTTCCATAGGAAATCCGCAACATTCTATTCCCAATAAGTGTGGCGCCGGTAGATGAATCTTCGTGAAATTTTCTAAACTTTTGGCCAGCTCCGGTCCGCTCTTATCCTGAAAGTTTCGTGGTGATTCATCAAGCGGGGGCTAAGAAAAAAGGGGGGTCCCAAAACGCATTTTCCCCATGCAATTTCCCATAGGACCTGTTGATGCAGCTACAGCCCGAACTGCTGAACGGAATTACACCAAATTTGGCAAAGAGGTAGTCCTCAGTTCAGACTCGTGCCTTTTGCATAAATGGTGTAAATCCGTTTGGTAGTTCCTGAGAAAATGAGAGTAAAAAAGATAGATATATTTATGGCCACGGAGGATCCGCGCACCCTAAGCGCACCCTCCCCGAACCGAGCACGCACCCTCCCGATCACGCGCTGAATGCTAATTGGCTGTCAAGTGTCTGTCTACATTCGAAACTAGGAACTGTTGGCAGCCATTTTGTGCCTCGGTAGAAGCGAGGCTGATTAAGTTAGGTAAATTTTTTAAATGGCGAAATGCGTGCAGGGTGCACGGTTCCTAGCGCGTTGGCTGCGTGGATCCCAAAAAATGGAAAAATAAAATAGAAAATAAAGTTTTGAAAATATAGGTTAAAAAATATTTTAAAAAATATAAAACTGTATTTTAAAACATTAACAATTTTTTTTAAACCCAATAAAAACAAATATTCTTTAATTTTTAAAATAATTAATTGAAAAAATAAGTTACAAAAAAAGTGATAAAAAAGTATTTTAAAAAAACATAATTACATTGAAATTGAAAAAATTAGAAATTCAATGAAAATCATTAAACATCATAGCTTTAGAGATACATTATAGATAGGAATTAGCATTTAAAAAACCTTTGAAATTCACTGAAAAAACCATAGGTTTCATGCACGTTATAGTTAGGAATTGGCATTTAAAAAACCTTAGAAATTCACTGAAAAAACCATAGGTTTCAGGGGTGTTATAGTTAGCTGGACATTTCCCTCGTACAAAACCCTAGAAATTCTCCCGTTATAGTTAGTTCAGCTAACTATAACTCGCGCGCCCCCGCAATGCACTGCTGATGACGTCACATATTACATCACTCATGACATGGTCAGTGACATCACTGATGACATCACTGATGACATCTCAAATGAAATCACTGATGACATCACTGATGACATCATCCATGTAATAAATTAGGGCATCTTCTCACACCCTAATATAACCTTTGATACACCGACTCAAAATTTCAGACGGCCATTCTCAAAACCATAGATACTCCAATACCAATAACTACATACACACTCATTGACTCTT
Organism: Triturus cristatus; assembly: GCF_964204655.1. Classification (NCBI taxonomy): domain Eukaryota; kingdom Metazoa; phylum Chordata; class Amphibia; order Caudata; family Salamandridae; genus Triturus; species Triturus cristatus. The sequence continues at coordinate 505,415,700 of NC_140585.1, forward strand.
CGGTCTATACACACCTCCACTCACTCACCTTTAGAGTCACTCATACTTACAGTCACTCAGTACAGGACTATCATATGCATTTATACACCTATATAGACACTCAGACACCACCAATAATCCATAGACATACTCACACAGCTAGTCAATCATGCAAATAATTAATCACACTCCTATTTACTCACCTATACAGTTATACACACACAAGTTCACGTACTCATAGAAATACTACCACGTTCTTACGCTCTTATACAATTACTGATACAAGCACACAATCATCCATACAGCCACTCTCACAATCACACACTCTCACATATACCCAGTTATATACTCTTACACACATATACCCTGCCTTTCACATATGTAGTTTCTCACACATGTACCACTGAGATATACATTCAATCACTGACACACCCATACATACACTTACCCAACCATACAGCCCATCACAGCGGCACTCTTAAAACCATGCACCCATAGATTCACCCACTCACACATCTATGCACAGAGTCACACACACCCTACCCACACAAACACTCAGGCACCCATTCAGATACTCAGACAACCAATCAATAACCCATATAGACACTCATATAGCTATTCACGAAACCATGCAGGCACTTATACACCAACAGACAGACAGATACAGACATTCACACAGTTTAGTCACTAGTCTGCAGTAAGATACATTTAATGACTCACTTATAGAGTCAGTCACACACCTAGAAAATCATCCATTCACACACTTATACACCCACTCATTCTTCCATAGGTCTTTCCCTATATATATTAAACATATTAAAACTCTACAGAAACACAGACTCACTGGATGACGTCATCAGTGATGTAATTTGAGATGTCATCAGTGATGTCATCAGTGATGTCACTGACCATGTCATGAGTGATGTAATATGTGACGACATCAGCAGTGCATTGCAGGGGCGCGCAAGTTATAGTTAGCTGAACTAACTATAACGGGGGAATTTCTAGGGTTTTGTACGAGGGAAATGTCCAGCTAACTATAACACCCCTGAAACCTATGGTTATTTTAGTGAATATATATATATATATACATATATATATGTGTGTGTGTGTGCGTGTGTGTGTGTGTGTGTATATATATATATATATTTTCATCTCAAAGTAATGAGAACGCGGCACTCCTCTTGGCAACAATGTTGTTTTATTTCAAGTCGTAATCCTTCCTACGTGTTTCGAACCGTAGTTCCTGGTCACGGTAGATTATTTCACATCGATCATATGTTTCAATTTATGAAATTGTATTCAACGCCCTTCTGTCACTAATGACCAGCGCGATGAAAAAGGCACTTCTATAGAATCACAACACATTATCCGTGAAGCATGCTGCAAATTAAAACATTCACAAAGTAAAAACTAATAAAGTTTTGTGACCTTGAAAGTAGACTAAACTACTATACCCACAATGCACCATAATAGTGACATTACACACATGTATATAAGTTAAAAATCGAAGTAGGACCAATGTAATAATCTACCGTGACCAGGAACTACGGTTCGAAACACGTAGGACGGATTACGACTTGTAATAAAACAACATTGTTGCCAAGAGGAGTGCTGCGTTATCATTACATTGAGACGAAATTAATTACGAGACCTGTCCTGATCTCGACGCGAGCACCGACTGTGAGAAGTGCTCCGTCTGTACCAGGACGTTCAAGGAATGATATATATATATATATATATTGCAGTAAACCATCATTCTTTTGACAATCCTCTGTAATCCGGGTCAAGAAGGGAACGGACTCCACTTAATTATACCAAATATTATTTATTTTTTGTATTCGTGTGCTATGCCGCCATGACGTGTTTCGGGCTTTGCAGCCCTTGATCACATGACGTGCCCCCTGCGTTTGTCCAATTTTTAAAGTGCCAGTGCATAGATAATTGACCATAGGCATGCACAAAATACTACCATGCCACAACATTTTTATCTCTCTTTCTTCCGTTGATACATGATGTAAATATAAAATACATTCGCTACGGTTATCTCATATCTCATGATTTTTGGGCTGTAGGCTCACATATCCTAATGTGCAATTGTTTACGTATAAATACAATAAATAACCAGCACTTATAAAATCAGAGATTAATACATATGTTAAAAACATGTTTAAAATATAATATCTAAACATTATTAACATTTGCATAGGTATATTTATCAGGTTGAGCAGCATGGTTTTCTGTCTGTGCAAAATTGGCAAATAAAGTGCAAAATTGTGACAAAATGTCACCTGTGTAAAACCCGGACTAAAACAAGAATGTTTGTCCTAAGAATCAATCTATAAATTTAATATTTATAAAATTGGGAAAAAAAGGAAAGAGGGTTTAGGGGAAAAGAGAAGAGAAAAGGGTATTTAAAAAATATATTTGTGTGAGTATCGGAGGTCATGTTGTGAGGGCCTTTGTTGGACCGGTCTGTATCATTAATGTTGGTTAAGGAGTACTGGTTCCCCAGCTAGTCATAAACTCCCTAAAGCCACATGTACAGATCTTCTATATATATATATATATATATATATATATTCCAAGAAAAACAAACTCCTTCCGGAAACCAGAACGCTTGGAAATTATACAGGCATTGAAATCCTGCGTGTAGTTCCAGTGGATATGCGCTCTCAGTACATTAATTCAGAAAACATCCAATAAACAACAAGGGTTTTTTTTAGACATCATAAACCCTCCGTGACGTGTTTCGACCACAGATGGTCTTGATCACACACCGGAGCAAAAACTTTCATGTCCTTACATACACTTCCTCAGTAAACATTAACAAAGGACAAAGCACAGATAATGGCATATCATTTACAAACATGGCCGCCATGATGGAAGAGTGTAATATACACATGTAATACAGAAAACAAAGTGTTAGCATGTGTAAAATGTCTATAGGGCAGTCACTATTAGTAAGTTTCTCGAAGAGAGTTGAGATCGCTCCTTTGAGAAAATCAGAATCAGAGGTCTCAAGATGTGTAACTAACATTATAAATCATGTACCTAGACATATGACTATTAACATAACTGTTATTATTTCTGCTCAACAAAGACACTGTCTTCCAATACTATTAGACTCAGGCACCACAGGTATTTTTTTTAATTTAAACCTTGCCAAAAGTTTAGGAATTCCACCAATAGCCAAAACTGAACCTGAACCAGTGAGAGCCATAGACGGTTCTGCCCATTCCTCAGGACTCATTCATTTTCAAACAGCACCATTAACTCTAGTGAGTGAAAATGGTCATATTGAACACACTGTTTTTGATCTTATTGATACTCCAACTTTTGGAGTAATACTAGGTATACCCTGGTTAGAATTACACAATCCAAAGATTGATTGGGTTTTAAGAACTCTAAGTTTAGACTCCGCTTTTTGCAGAACATATTGTTATCAAGAAGCACAAGATCCCATCTATCCCTTATATTGTGCCAGCACACAATCGACAATTTCTCCTTCATTACCAAAAGAATATAGGGACTTTGCTGATGTTTTTTATTCTGTTCAAGCTACGCAACTACCACCCCATAGGGTGTATGACTGCAGAATTGACTTAATACCTGGAGCTACATTGCCATGTAGCAGAATTTATGCACAGTACTTAAGGAAATATTTAGACAAACTACTAGAAAATGGCTTCATACGACATTCTGCATTCCCTATTTCGTCTCCTCTTTTTTTTGTAGGCAAAAAGTCAGGTGATCTCAGGGTTTATATAGATTATCGCGCAGTCAATAAAGCTACATTAAAAAATCGCTATCCTTTACCACTGATCCCAGTCCTTTTGGATCAAGTTAAGGGTTCCACCATAAATACCAAGTTAGATCTTCAGGTTGCATACCACTTGATACGTGTTAAAGAAGCCGATGAGTGGAAAACCGCCGTCCGCACTAAGTTCAGCCTCTTTGAATATACTGTCATGCCATTCAGATTATGCAATGCTCCGGGGGCATTCCAGTATTTCATGAATGAGGTTCTTCATGACTTTCTTGATATCTGCATGATCGTCTACATAGACAATATACTCATATTCTCAAAGACAGAACAAAAACACATACATCATGTACGAGCCATGCTTCAGAGACATAGAGGTCCATTAGGATGTATGGCAGAAAAACACCCCAACCGCCATGGAAGCGGAAAACAACCGCCCGCCGGCCCTGTGGGAAAACTGGCGGCCAAATTAGCATTAACCGCACAAAAAATTCGACCGCGGCAGTACGAGGCCCAGAATAACCGCCCATAGCAGGCAGAGATGGCCAAAATCCATCCGCGGCGCTCGGAATCGCGGCGGAAAAACAACAACCCACCACAAGTATAGCGGAGACACCGCCCCGGAAATTAGTATATTCCCGACGGTCCCGCGGTACGTACCGATGAATGGGAGAGCCAGTGGAAGACCAGAAGCACAGCCACTGCGGCGGACAAACCGTCAAAAATATGGCGGACGAAGCCAAAACGCCACAAGAAGGCCAAAAAAGTGCACACAGAAAACTAGACATGCCTCCCAAATACATAAAACACACCCCAATGACACAACCACATGGCAAAACAAAAAACAAATCCCAGGACAACACACCTGTCAGCAACACCCCAATTGGAAACACCCACAGAGCTGAGTATAACACCAGACCCTGCCCTGACCACAATCCCTTGCAAAACTCCAGGCGAGAAGGGACACATACTCCAGCTGACAGGAGAGGCAAAGGACACAACATCACCAGCCCCACCACACACAGCACCACCACCACCTCCACGTCAGCACAACTAACCCCCTGCACAACACACACCATACACAGCACAGCCACAACCACCACTCACACTCCTGCACCCACAATCACTTTGCATACCACACACCATGGCCACACAGAAAATGCCCAAATTCACTGAGAGTGAGTTGAAGGTCATGGTAGATGAGATAGTCAGAGTGGTACCACAGCTTTTTGGTACCCTGGTCCAACAAACACCATTAGCCACAAGGACACAAATGTGGGCTAGGATAGTCCAAAGGGTCAATGCATTAGGGACCACCCCAAGATCAAAAAAGGAGATCATGAAGCGTTGGCATGATCTGAAGAGGGTGGTCAAGGAGAGGAGGAGCAAGAACAGTGAGCTAGCTCAGAGGAATGGCAGTGGCCCTCCCATTCCACCAAAACCATTCACACCATAGGAGGAGAAGGTGCTTGCCATACTGCATCCAGAGAGTCTCACAGGAGTAGCCGGGGGAGTGGAGGCTGGTAAGTACAAACAAATGACTACCACCACTCTGCAATGTACTGCCTTGCACAATGTACTGCCTTGCACAATTGCAAAGCTACACCACCTTGGACACATACCATCCATCTTCACCACACACTCACAAAAACATGGCTCACAGATCCAACATTCACCCACTCCCATTCACCCCAAACATAGCTAACAACATAACCATGGGGGCATGTGTACAGGCAGACAGCACTCCAACAACCACCATGCCCCCTGGCCTACACCTGAGCAGGATGGATCCCTCCCCCACCCCACCCAGGAGCAGTTGGAAGCCATTGCAGTACACCAAACAAACTTACAGGTAGGTAGCCATTTTCACAATTAGGGTGTCTGGGGGTGGGGGGCCTGCAACACTACTCCCACAATGCCCCCTGTCCCACACCTGAGCAGGATGGAGCCCTCCCACCACCCCACCCAGAAGCATGTGTCAGCCATTATACAACCCGCATCAAACTTACAGGTAGGTAGCCATCTTCCCTGGGAGGGTGTTTGTGTCTGGGAATGCTGCACTACTACTCCCAACATTCCCTCTGTCCAGCCCCTCAGCAGGATGAATCCCTCCCCCACCCCACCCAGGAGCATTTGGAAGCCATTGCAGTACACCAGACAAACTTACAGGTAGGTAGCCATCTTCACAATGCGGGTGTCTGGGGGTGGGGACCTGCACCGCTACTCCCACCATGCCCCCTGTCCCACACCTGAGCAGGATGGAGCCCTCCCACCACCCCACCCAGAAGCATGTGTCAGCCATTACACAATCCACATCAAACTTACAGGTAGGTAGCCATTTTCCCTGGGAGGGTGTTTGTTTCTGGGAGGGCTGCACTACTACTCCCAACATTCCCTCTGTCCTACACCTCAGCAGGAGGGAGCCCTCCACCACCCGACCCAGGAGCAGTTGGAAGCCATTGCAGTACACCAAACACACTTACAGGTAGGTAGCCAGTACGTGCACCCACCCATTTCTCCCAAATTAAATGATGCCATAAGACAACACCAGCCCTCTCATTGCACAGAGGCATACCTACCCCATTGCCAAGCACAGTGTGCACACAGGTAAGCTAAGGAAACTGTCACAACCACCCAAAGTGTGACACACCAATGCACAAGTAGAAGAAAGCGTGGGCACATTCATGCACAGCAACTAGTTACATGTGCATCACCATGGGGCAAGTGCAACAAGAACCATTCTAAAAATATGAAAGCATGTGTGGTGGCACAAATCAAGATATGCACATGACAGGACAAAGGGATGCAGGAGATGACAATGGCCAGTCCATGGCCAGATGTGATGTCTGCTAGGTCAGACAAATAAACCATGAGTCCACAACTAAACACATGTTGTGCCAGGCCCTAGATGGCAACAAGTCCCAGTAAACCTCAATTGTACACGGTTCGTATGGTATACCTTGACACCTCGCACCATGGACAAGTAATGCTTGTACCACTGCATCATGTCAGGAAGTACAGTACTGCACACAGTCAACAATGTGATGATATGTCAATTGTGCAGTGTACAAAAAGTGAATGACACACAGCTAACACAAAGCTTGCCGGGTGCACTGCAATGACCATTTCACATCTGACCCACAGGTGACCAAGAACTCACTGCCGAGGACAACACCAGCAACCTGCAGAGCCAGTCTCCACCCCCGGTAGAAGGACTCTCAGAAGTTGACTCCCAGGATTCCGTGGACGATGAGCTTGAGGCCAGCCCATCTGGTGTGCCAGGGAGCAACAGGTCCCAGGACCCCAGCGTCCCCCCACCACATCTGCGGCAACAACAACTCCTGTGCAGCCACCACCATCAACACCCCCAGTGCTGCCTGCAACACCCTCCCTGTCCCAGAGGATGCCCAGCACACACCACCCATGGAGGAGGGCAGGGAGAGGATGAGGGTGCCCACAGTGGTGAGGCAACAGGTCTGTGGCAGCAGGGCAGGTGAGAGGGGCAGGGTCACCCCGGGACACCAGGAGGTTGGGACCCACTCCTTTGGAACACATCACCAGAGTCCTGGGTGCATACGAACAGGCCCAGGGACGAACAGGCCGGTCGGACGATCTGTTGCACGAACTCATCCTGCTGATGAGGTCCATCGACAGATGCATGGGACAAATCGTGGACCTCTTGGGACTGAGAGACAGGTATGCCAAAAGTACGCTCCACCACAGGACATGTCCTCACATGGGCCTCATTGTAGCGAACTTCAGCCGGGGACCTGGGATTCCGCAGTGGGCTCAGCAACCAGGGACGGATGGGATATGCAGTCACCTAGGTATGACAAACACAAATAGACATTACAACGTCGCAGAGTCTCAGGGGAGCAGGTCACACACACAGCACGCCACACGACTAGGCATACTCACCCACAATCCATGCACGCTCTGGAAGAAGATTAGCCTTCAGCTGGGGCAATAGGCTGTTCCGCAGGATGTAGGAGTCGTGGGCCAAGCCTGGGAATTTGGTACACACCTGTGAGATGGTCACATCTGCCAGGCACACCACCTGCACATTGATGGAGTGGTAATGTTTGCGATTGCGGTAAATGTGCTCACTTGCCTGTGGTGGCACAAGAGCGACATGGGTGCAATCAATGGCCCCAACAACATTGGGGATGTGTCCAAGGGGATAGAAGTCTCCCTTCACAGCTGGCAATTCAGCACCCCTGGGGAAATGGATGTATCTGTCCTTGTATAGCATCATGGCGGACAGTACATCATGCAGCACCATGCTGAACATCGGTTGTGACATCCCACCAGCGCTGGCCACAGTCTCCTGGAACGATCCTGTGGCAAAAAAAACTTCAGGGCTGCCATCACCTTATAAGTAGGGGTGAAAGCTGTTGGATATGTCCTGCGTGGCTGCAGGTGAGGCTCCAACAGATCACAAAGGTTTTTCAGGGTGGCTCTGTCCAGGTGTCATTTGCGTATGATCGCACCATCCTCCATGTCCTCCAGCACCGTCAAGTGATGAGTCATATTTGGCCTCCTCCTATTGGGGATGATAGCAGACACATGTCAATACAATACATCATGAGATGTGCACAGCATATCACGTTCTGGATGACACAATGACAACAATGCCTGACATCTATAGTGGCTAACAGACCAGCTTACATTGAGGAACATCTTCAGCCACACAAAGGGCACCCATGTCAACTTACACAAGACAAGTACCTCAAACACCACCTTTGGCTATGTGAATGCACATAGGGATATGGCCACAGTACACATGTGCACGCCTGGGAGTCTAGCATCCAGCATATGTGTCACAAATCAAAACCACTGTCTCATACCTAGCTGCTGTACCGGTCACATCTTAATGCGTCATTACAACCTGGCACACATCCACCACACATTGACCACAGTCGGCGCTGGAATGATGAATGTCTTCATGAGCAGACATGAGAGGCAATGCTAAATAGATCAACATTCATCGAGACGAGCATTGCTGTGATTGTCACTGGAACTCAACACATTGACATGTGTACACATTGTACAGTCCAGGACTACACTGTCCTGCCTACACCAACATCAAATCCTTAAGTGACATGTGAGTGGGTACAGACAAATCTACGTTACACACACACAATCATGGCATGTGTAGCCATCAGTGGAGTAAATTGAACATAGGCATCGTGTGCACACTGATGTGCCATTGAACATGTTGGCACTGTGCACTGTTGATGTTTGACAGATGGCCATCGCCATTGTATGGCACCCATATTGCGGTAGCTACCGCCTGGCACCGGTGGTTTGTCACCAGCACCCCCATTCACACAAGTGCGGTTGTCAAAGGCATGGAGACATGTGGAAATGGCAGTTGGCATGCACCGCCACTAAAATCACGGTAGTGCACACTGGGCCCCTGCGGTGCTACACCACCATGGAGCTCGCCCTAGAGCCAATGCGAAGCCCAATAGCAGTGGCCTGATGCATTTTGAAGATCGCGGTAGGTGTGCTCCGCCACCGCGGAGGCGGTCATTGGCTGCATTTGAAAGATGCACCATCGCGGTAGCGCACCCCGGGCCCCAGTGTTGTATCACAGTCATGGAGCATGCCCTTACAGCCAATGGGAGCGTGACTGTGGTGACATAATGCAATTTTGAAGATCGCAGTAGGCGTGCTCGCCACCGCAGAGGCAGTCATTGGAAGCATTTGAAAGAGGCAGACCTGGACCACCAATTGCTGCAGCTTGGCACCTTTGAAACGACCCCAGGGGGCTATATATGTGGGAGTGAGCCTCACATTGCCACTGCTCACAGACCCTGCTGCCAGAGACCCCTCACCTGCTGCTGCCTCCAGGGACTGCTGCCAGAGACCCCTCACCTGCTGCTGCCTCCAAGGACTACTGCCTGAGACCCCTCACCTGCTGCTACCTCCAGGGACTGCTGCGTGAGAACCCTCACCTGCTGCTGCAACCAGGGACTGCTGCCTGGGAACCCTCGCCACCAAAATCCCCTGCTGTTGTCTCACGTGCACAGTGATGGCAAGGACAGAGAAGATCCGTGCCAGTCCCTTCACGAGCGAGGAGCTGGAGGTCCTAGTGGATGAGGTGCTCACACAGTACCCAAGGCTATATGGTGCCCCAAATGTCGTGGTAAGTATTCAACAGTGGTGTGGTAGGGCAGGGGGGCCACACATGTAGTGGACTGATGCAGTATGTGCCTGGGAGTGTGGGGTAGTGTTATGCACTGCCTGACATGCTGTCTCCAGTGGGAGGGTGTGTGTATCCAATGCCACAGCTTTCCCTCCCTGCACATGTATGTATGAGTGACCTGTGTTGTGTTGTCAGCCATAAAGTGACACAGAAGGTTGTTCATGCTGTAGTCAGGACAGTGATTGCTTAGCTGGATGTCTATGTGTGCCCCTGTAGTCCATCTCAGTGTGAGCCCAGCTGGCCTGCACAGTCCCCGCCTACAAAGACAAGGACAACTCACTCAACTTACAGAGTATGACATCAGTCTTGTCACATATCACTCCAGCTATGGTCCATCTCAGCACTGTGGTTTGCACACAACTGCCCTTGTGATTGACATATTGGATTTGTGATCTCATGTCCATCCATGTGACCACCATGACACATTCAAATATGTATAAGACAGGGACATTGATGGCTGCGCAGTCTTGGACACAGTGAGTCCACCCACAAACACAGGTTGACATGTAATGTATGTGTTGCTGAAGCAAACTATGGACTGGAGATGTGGGCAGGCCCTATGGGTGTTTCAGTGCTGGCATCCTGCATGTGTGTGAGATGTACAGGGACTGTGTTCCCCCTCGCACCTGCATGCTTTAACATCAACTTTTACCATGTAGGGGTCCCATGTGGGCTGTACTATAGTCTCTGATTGACCTATCGTTGGATATGTGATGATGTTGTATCTTGCTGCCATACTGATAGATGTCGGTACATGGCACTGTGTCCCTGATCATTTCTCCCTCTTGTCTCCCATGCCTGCAGCTCAAAGTACACCAGCGTAAGGCCGTGTGGAGGGCCATTGCAGCGAAGGTGCGAGCCCTGGGGGTCTCAAACTGACGGTGCACCCACTGCCACAAGAGATGGAACGACATCAGCCGGCTTGCAAAGAATGTGGCGGAGATGACACTGGGCGTCTGGCATGGCGCAGCATGACACCACTAATGGGGCGCATCTTGGAGGTGGCTGTGCACGTTTGAGCTGGATGCACGTTTGAAGGAGCATCAGCAGCAAGCCAGGGGTGAGCATTTGGGGAGTCTGACTTTGGATGGGAGTGGCTGCATGTGTACAGAGCCTGTGCCAGCGCTGGTCTCTGTGATGTTGGTAGTGTGATGCTGCGGCATGTAAGTGGCTGCTGGCCTGGGTGCCTATGGCATGCATTTGCCCTACCTGTACTTGCAAAGTAGATGTGGATGCTGTGCCTTCACATTACATTTTTAGTTGTGGTCTTCAGGTTTCTTCTGCATTGGTGTAGTCTTGGGAATCCCATGGGAGGGAACGACAGTGTGCCCAATCTGACTGTGCGTACATCAATGCGTCCATTGCATGCACCCATATTGGGGAGGGCTAGACATCTTACATCAATGTGCAGCATTCTATTGTCCCCAAGGTACAACATGGTGGGTGGCATGGGCTAATGTCCATTGTGGACTGTCATGTTGTTTTCTGGGTCTGTGTTGTCCCCTCATGTTTCATCCAGTTCTGTCATTGGCAACAAGTTCTGTGCCCCCATCATGTCCCTAGATGTGCTCAGAACTAGTTGTGTGTCTGTTTGAACAGAGCAACAATCAGGGTGTTGTGCTGTGTGGTCATCACATGGCTCACTCATGCCTGAGTTTCCAGTTTCCATGCACTGCTTGAGTCTATGTAGTGAGTTGGCATGATGTGATTGCACAGGGTGGTGTGCAACATGTAGATTTGCTCTACTTTTGTCATGCATTGCTTGCATATGTTTGTTCTGTTATTGCGACTGACCTGACCCTACATCTCTCTCTCCCATGCAGCATCACCTGTGGTTACGGAGGGACAGGAGACGGACACCAGTGGGGGTGAAACTAGCACCACAGCTGCCCGGGAGCCCAGTGACACAGATGTCACCAGCGTATCAGAGGGGGACAGGAGTCTGCTGGAGGAGTCCCAGCCTGAGACGCAAAGCACCACATCATCCGATGCCAGCGGGGATGTGGCCCTGTTGGAGGGCACAGGGAACTGGGACTCTGCATCGACTTCCACCACACAGCGGCCATTGCCCACCCTCCCATCCACTTCCTCTGGTGCTGCCCATGTCCACCTCAGTAAGAGGGGACGAGTGTCCTTCACCCCTGGCACCGCTGCCCCTTTCCCCCCTGCTGCCATCAGTGCTGAGTCTGTGGACCTTTTGCGGCAGCTGTGTGTAGGCCAGACAGCTCTCCTCAATGCCTTCTTTGACCACGACAAGAAATTGGCCCAGGTGGTTGCTTTCATGGAGGGCATACATTCCGACATGGGTGGGCTGCACCGGACAGTCCAGGCTTTGGAATCAAACAGTGATGTCGGCCCTGCAACAGGCACATTCTCACAGTCCAGCTCCAGTCTCTTAGTCCCCCCCGGGCAGTGACCACGGTCCACACACATCAAAGTCACGATACAGTACACGGAGCACATAGCAGCAGCAACCCAAGCGGTCCCGTGCGCAGACACCATCCCCACAGAAGACCAAAAGCAACCCAGAGCACAGGGAGAAAAGCTCATCAGGCGACACCAGTGGACAATTAGCAAAGCAGCAGACCTCAGGCACACATGCCTCAGTGGCATCCCCATCCAAGGACTCTCCTTCCCCTAAAGCATCGAGCAAAGATAAGGATACAGTGTATGTGCCCCCCAAGGAGGTGGTGCATGCCAAGGGTACACCTAGGAAGGGCTCAAAGGCAGTATCACCAACCACCTCGACTCCCATTCCAAGCCCAGTGAAGCAGGGGCCGGAGGGCACTGTGGGAGTAACACCTAGTAAACAGGGAAAGGGGGGGCAGAGGCGAAGCAAGGCAAAGCGTTCCGCTGTGCCCAGCACATCAACAGAGGGGCTGCCAGTGCCTGCACCTGCTGCAGCAGTGGTGGTGTGTGTGCCTGTTGTGCCCACACCACTACCCATTGATCCCAAGTCAGGCAAGCCATTTAGGATCCCCAAGAAGTGGAAGGGCACCCCTCCACAATCTCCGAGCCACACCATGACTCCCGTCTGCATGACTCCACCTCCATGTGCCACTACACCACCTGGTCCAAACAGCTTGCCAAGCCACTGATAGCTCTACCTTAGCTGTTCTACTCTCTCCCCCTTTAAGTGCCCCGACAGTCCCCTAGACACAGCCAGCTCCCAGTCCACCTGACAGCCAAGTCTGAGTGTTAGTCACCCTCACACACCTGTGTCTCACACAGGTGGGCCTATACTGCACATCGTTGCACCCTGACGGTGTTGCTGACCATGGAAAGGTGCAGTCGCACACATTCCCTGTGCAGCTTCTCATGGACTCAGTCTGCAGTTTGTCATGCCCACTGGCCTTGCCGTTCACTGCTTTGTTGGACCCTTCCCTGTGCAGCTTCTCATGGACATGCTCTGCACTCTGCCCTGGCCACTGGCCTTGTTGTTCACTGCTGTTTTGCCCTTGCCTGTGCAGCTTCTCATGGACATGCTCTGCACTCCGCCCTGGCCACTGGCATTGCTGTTCACTGCTGTTTTGCCCTTGACCATGCAGCTTCTCATGGACATGCTCTGCACTCTGCCCTGGCCACTGGCCTTGTTCTTCACTGCTGTTTTGCCCTTGCCTGTGCAGCTTCTCATGGACATGCTCTGCACTCTGCCCTGGCCACTGGCCTTGTTGTTCACTGCTGTTTTGCCCTTACCTATGCATCTTCTCATGGACATGCTCTGCATTTTGTGCCTTACTCTTGTCTTCTCATGCTGACTATCTGTGCAATTTGTGAAAAAAGACAGTTGCTCCAGTTGTCTATTTTGTCAGTGTCCTTACTGAATAAATTTATTTTGCTGTGTGTAAATGGTTTACTGTGCCACATGGTCTGTGTGGCACTTCAACATGGTCAATGTTTGGGCTCACTTGCTCTCTTTTTTTCAGGGGTGACAGGGTCTTCAGTTTTTCTTGGCACAGATGCTTGTGGTGGCAACAGTGTCAATTTCGAATGGTTTGCAGTTGTCATTTACTTGATTAGTTCATGTTGGCTCTATTGTATTCATGTCAGGTTGGGGGGCACTGTCAGCACAGGGTGGGTTTCTGCACACAGTATTGCATGCAGGCTGTCCAGGGTCATCATGTGTGTGTTCTTCCTATATGTGTGCCCAGTGGTGAATGTGTGTGGTTATCTTGTGATGGCCAGTCACCCTAGTCCCATGGCTTACTTTCCATGTGTGCTCTTGGATGGCCAGGTAGTGTGCAGTGTGAAGGGGTGAGTTTGTGGGGAGTGTTGATGTGTGCATGCCTATGCAATGTCAACTACACACATGTCACCCAGGAGTTGTGCGCCTGTTGTTTTGATTGTTCATCCCTGTGGATGTGGTTGTATGCTCAAATGTGTGAGTTGTATGTTGTGCACTGTGCAGTATGTTGGTGTGTCCTTGCAGTTCTGTCTGACTCCTAATTGTTGTTTTTGTCACTTGTGAGTATGCAGAGGGTATTACTGGCAATTCACTGTTGTGTTTGGTTGCACATCCCTGTGTCTGGTGGCTGTTTGTGGGGTCTGTGCAGACCTGCTGCTCCACACTGCCAGTGTGGTTGTGTTTTCTCATGCCTTGCTGTCCCATGGTGCCTTCTTGCCTCCAGTGTGGCATGTTGTGTATGTTGTCATGCCATCCCCTATCTGTGCTTCAGCTGCCTACCCATGGTGGGTCTGCACTCCCTCTCTTTGTGTATGGTACACGGTGGTTAGTCAAAATATCGAGTTTTAAATTTCGACCTACAAGTATATCGAGTTGTTAATATCGTAGGTAAAGAATATCGAAGTCAAGAATATCGATGGACAGAATATCGACCCCAAGGTAAGTATTATCGAAGTTAATAATATCTAAGTCATTAATATAGATGTAAGTAATATCGTAATCAAAAATTTCGATGTCAATAATATCGATATTTTATTAGTGTAATGTATTTTAATATGTATTTTATTTGTATGTTAAAGATTATTGTAATGTATTTTAATACATTTAAAAATAAATGTTTAGAGATTAATAATTATTTAAAATATAATTTAGCGTTTTAGTATCAGAGCGGGTAGTGGGTTTATAGGGGAATAGGGTGGGAAGTAATTTAATTATAATTAATTAATTAATATGTATTGTTTAATTGGTATTTATGATTAATTAATTGTTAATTAATTACTAATTGTAAATTAAATATATTAATTGATTAATTAATTGTTAATTAATTATTAATTGTAAATTAATTTTAATAATTGGTTAATTATATAAGTTATAATTAGTTTAATATTAATATTTATTTATTGGTATTGTTAAATAATTAATTGTTAATTACTAATTAATTGGTGATTTGATTTTATTAAGTGATTAATTGATGATTAAATTAATTATGTGAATTTTTATGTGTAGTGGGTTGTGGGTTTATAGGGGAATAGGATGGGATGTAATTAAATTCAAATAATTACTGATAATTTTTATTTATTTGTAATTAATAATAATTAATTGTTAATTAATTATTAATTGGTAATTAATTGTTATTAGTACGTTAAATATAGTAAATATAAATAATTTATTATTTCATGTTATTTGTTGTTATCGCTAATTAATGTATTGTTAATTAAGAATTAATTTGTGAATAATTGTAATTTGGTAGTTAATATGTATAAATTAGTAAATAATAAGTATATTAATTATAAAGAATGTATTATTAATTGTAAATAATAGATAAACTGATATTTAAATGTATTGTGTATTTTGTGTGTGTAGTGTGTTGTGTGTTAAAGGGGGAATAGTGTGGGATGTAATTTAAAGTTATATATATAAAGATTTATTTTAAATAATTGGTATTTAATAATAATTATTTTGTAAATTAATTATTAATATGCTATTTTTGTATAACTAATTATTTAATTGGTTATTATGTTTATAGAATCCCTATGCTATCCAGTGCTTTCCCAACTGTTTTACTAACTGGAGTGGGAATAGTAATTTTTACCCCTACGCTATCCAGCGCTTTTCCACTACTGTTGCACTCTCTGGAGTTGGAATAGTAATTTTTACCCCTACGCTATCCAGCGCTTTCCCTACTGTTTCACTTACTGGAGTGGGAATAGTAATTTGTACCCCTACGCTATCCAGCGTTTTCACTACTGTTGCACTCTCTGGACTTGGAATAGTAATTTGTACCCCTACGCTATCCAACACTTTCCCTACTGTTGCACTCACTGGAGTGGGAATAGTAATTTTTACCCCTACTCTATCCAGCGTTTTCACTACTGTTGCACTCTCTGGAGTGGGAATAGTAATTTTTACCCCTTCGCTATCCAACGCTTTCCCTACTATTGCACTCTCTGGAGTTGGAATAGTAATTTTTACCCCTACGCTATCCAACGCTTTCCCTACTGTTGCACTCTTTGGAGTTGGAATAGTAATTTGTACCCCTACGCTATCCAGCGTTTTCACTGCTGTTGCACTCTCTGGAGTGGGGATAGTAATTTTTACCCCTACGCTATCCAACGCTTTCCCTACTATTGCACTCTCTGGAGTTGGAATAGTAATTTTTACCCCTACGCTATCCAACGTTTTCCCTACTATTGCACTCTCTGGAGTTGGAATAGTAATTTTTACCCTTACGCTATCCAACGCTTTCCCTACTATTGCACTCTCTGGAGTTGGAATAGTAATGTTTACCCCTACGCTATCCAACGCTTTCCCTACTGTTGCACTCTTTGGAGTTGGAATAGTAATTTTTACTCCTACGCTATCCAGCGCTTTCCCTACTGTTTCACTTACTGGAGTGGGAATAGTAATTTGTACCCCTACGCTATCCAGCGTTTTCACTGCTGTTGCACTCTCTGGTTTGGGAATAGTAATTTTTACCCCTATGCTATGCAATGTTTTCCCTACTGTTGCACTCATTGGAGTGGGAATAGTAATTTTTACTCCTAAACTATCCAGCGTTTTCACTACTGTTGCACTCTCTGGAGTGGGAATAGTAATTTTTACCCCTACGCTATCCAACGCTTTCCCTACTGTTGGACTCACTGGAGTGGGAATAGTAATTTTTACCACTATGCTATCCAGTGGTTTCCCTACTGTTGCATTCTCTGTAGTTGGAATAGTAATTTTTTTCCCTACGCTATCCAACACTTTCCCTACTGTTGCACTCTCTGGAGTTGGAATAGTAATTTTTACCCCTACGCTATCCAACGTTTTCCCTACTATTGCACTCTCTGCAGTTGGAATAGTAATTTTTACCCTTACGCTATCCAACGCTTTCCCTACTATTGCACTCTCTGGAGTTGGAATAGTAATTTTTACCCCTACGCTATCCAACGCTTTCCCTACTGTTGCACTCTTTGGAGTTGGAATAGTAATTTTTACCCCTACGCTATCCAACGTTTTCCCTACTGTTGCACTCTCTGGAGTGGGAATAGTAATTTTTACCCTTACGCTATCCAACAGTTTCCCTACTATTGCACTCTCTGGAGTTGGAATAGTAATTTTAACCCTACGCTATCCAACGCTTTCCCTACTGTTGCACTCTTTGGAATTGGAATAGTAATTTTTACCCCTACGCTATCCAACATTTTCCTTACTGTTGTTTTTGTTGGAGTTGGACTAGTAGTTTTATTGTGTCTGATATTTAATATGTTTTGTATTATTTTAGCTATTGTAATATATCATTAATAATAAAAATTATTCACATTAAAAATATTGATTATTATTTGATATATGTAATTATTAAATATTTATTAATGTTATTGTTTTATGTGTATAGATGTATTGGTAATTTTTAAAAACATTTAAAAATGTATACGTTACAGAAATTATTATTAAAATTAATTATTAAGTAAGTATATATATTATATATTATATGTATATGTTTAATTCATGTTTTATTAAATTATATATATTAATTATACATTTTAAATATTATACAATATATTTAATTATGTTTATTTAATTTCTAAGTATAATTTGGTTTATTTTACATATATATATATATTTTTTTTTGATAAACAAGTTTTTATTATTTTCAGCAGTGTAACAACAGAAACTGTCGGGCCCCCCAAATCCCCACCACTCAGCAGTACAGTAAAAAGCGCACCACATTCCCACCCACGAAACCCCTCCCCATCTCCCAAACCCCCCCGCTAAGGTATGTTGCCCAGCGATTTCCCCCAAACCTTCCGGTATTTTTTGGGGCAGCCACGTGCCAGATAAAGAGTCCGTTCCTGCGCCGCACACCAGTCCACCCCGGCGCCCCACTTAGCTATGGTTGGCGGCAGCGGTTGCTTCCACGCCGCCGCAATGTCTCGTTTAGCCACCATCAAGGCCGTCATGAGGAACAGCTGTTCCGGGCGCGTGCCATCTAAACCATCCGTGATGCCCAATAGGGAATGTCTAGGCTCATGCGGCACCTCCCACCCCAGGACCTCCGTAAGCTCGGACTCAATGCCCCTCCAGAACCCCTCCAGCCCAGGGCAGGACCACACCATATGAAGGAAGTCGGCCGGCTCGGAGCCACAGTGGGGGCAGGCCACGTCCCCGGAGAGGCCTGCGCCATGAAGGCGGGCCGGCGTGAGATAAGCAGCATGTAGGTAATAAATTTGGACAAGTCGCAGCCTAGCGGAGGCCGTCACCAAGCGGGGGGCCATAAGGGCGTCCCGCCAGTCGGCCTCGTCCAGGGGACCCACCCAGCCCTCCCAACGTTCCTTAAGGCCCTCAAGGGATGTAGGGGTACAGTTAACGAGGGAGCGGTAAATCCTGGAGACGCCCCCGCTCCCCAAATTGCCCAGCAGGACGTGAGCCTCCGGAGGGCTGTGGTCCGGCAGCCGGACATCTAGTGGGGTGTAGGTGCGTATGGCGTGGCGCAGCTGGGGGTATCTATAGAATTGGGAGGAATGGAGGGAGAAGCGCGCCTGCAGCTCTGAAAAGGAACACATTCGCCCGCCCCGCCAGACGTCCCCCAGCTGGGAAATGCCAATTAAGTCCCACGCTCTAAAGCCTGCCAGCTCCGTGACCTCCCGCAACCATGTCCCGTGCCACAGGGGAGTGATCCGGGTCAACCTCCCCATCCAGCGGGTGTGACGGAGAGCCGCTCGCCAGGACAGGAATACAGCCCTGGTGATATCCGGGCAAGAGGCAGGGACGGGAGCGCCGTACAGGCGGTCCTGAATACCGGAGAAACCCAAATCCCCGAGTTCCACTCTGTAGGCTGGGTCAGACCAACCCCCCCCAAACCAGTCATGAATGACCAGAAGGCGGGTGGCCAGATAATAAAGGTAGAGGTCGGACATGCCCAGGCCCCCATCGAAGGTGGATATGCGGCACGTCGATAGAGCCAGCCGGTGCCTCCCACTGCCCCAGAGGAATCTCGTCACCATCCCGTCCAACTCGCGGAACCACGATCGCGGAAAGGATAGGGGGGTGTTCTGCAGCACGTACAGAAACCGGGGAAGAATCATCATTTTATAGTGGGCCACCCTCCCTAACGGATTGAGGGGTAACTGGTGCCAACGCGCCAAGTCCGCCTTGGCTTTCTTCACCAGGGGGGTGACGTTAAGTGCCCAGCTCAGCTCCGGGAGGAGGGAGACCCAGATGCCCAGGTATTGAAATGACAACCGGCGGAGAGGGATGGTCTCTTGCCAGTCAAAACATTCCCTGGAGGGGTGCAGCGGGACCAGGACCGATTTCCGCGAATTGAGGGATAGACCAGACGCCCGGCCGAAACGGCTCAGGATGGAGAGGGCACGGGGTCCGGAGTGCGTCGGGTCACTCAGATACAGCAGGACGTCGTCCGCATAGACTGCGATTTTGTCAGCCTCTAAGCCAGGCCACTCCCAGCCCCGAAGGAAGGGGTCAGATCGAATCAGGGCGGCCAGGGGTTCCATCGCGAGGGCGAAAAGAAGGGGTGATAGTGGGCAACCCTGCCGCGTCCCTCGACCGACCCGAAATGGCCTCGATAGCACTCCATTAACCAAAACCCTGGCGCGGGGCTGGGCATAGAGGACACGCACCATCCCCACGAACCGAGGGCCAAAACCCATGTGGGTCAGGACCTCAAAGAGGTATGTCCACCCCACTGAATCGAAGGCCTTCTCGAAATCAACGAGGAGGAGAGCGAGGTACGGAGACAGCCGATGGCGATGGGCCATGGCCAGTTGGAGACGGCGAAGACAGTGGCGGGTGCCCCGAGCGGGCATGAACCCACACTGGTCCGGGTGGACCAAGGTTGACAATAGGGGCCGAAGCCGTTGGGCCAGGACCGCCGCGTAGAGCTTCACATCCGTGTTAATGAGCAAAATGGGACGGTAAGCCGCCCGGTCGGTGGACGGCGGCGTGGATTTAGGCAAAACCACGATCGTGGCCAGGTCCGCCTCCGGGGGGAAGGAGCCCCTCTCAATCACCTCCGCATAGTGAGTGCGCAGCTGCGGGACCAGGGTGTCTCTGTAGGCGGCGTAGAATTCTTGGGGGAACCCGTCAGGTCCCGGGGTCTTCCCCGCGGATGTCCGTCCGATGGCGTCCCCAATCTCCTCGAGGGAGATGGGGGCCTCCAGGCTCTCCCAGTCGGCCGGGCGAAGCCGGGCGAGGTGTGCGTCCCCAGACGCAAGTAGTGCGGCCAAGGAAAGAGCCGGTGCGTGAGCCTGGTAGAGCTGAGAGTAGAACTGGGCAAAGGCGGCCGCCATCTCCACAGAGGAGGACCGGAGCACACCCGAGGAGTCGGTGATCGCCGGAATGATGCATGACGCCCGGGGGTAGGTAGCCAGGCGGTGCATCAGCACGCCGTTCTTGTCACCCCAACCATACACCCTTGCCACCGAGGACTGCCAGAGGAGTTTGGCTGCCTCAAGGGACCGTTGACAAATCTCCTGGCGAAGGAGCCTCAGTTGCCGGGACACCGCCGGATCATCATGCGCGGAGAGAGACTGCTCCAGTCGCAGCGCCCGGGCCTCGCAGGCAGTGAGCTGCCGCAGCCGCGACTGGTGGCGCCGCACCACCTGCGCCTTAGCCGCCCCTCTGATGGTCGCCTTGCAGGCCTCCCACAGGGTACCCGCCGACGAGACCGAGCCCTCATTAGCGGAATAGTATTGAGCAAGCTCGGTGCCCACTGCCTTGCGCAGCGCCTTGTCTTGGAGGAACCAGGCGCTAAACCGCCACATTGGCCGAGCTGTGTGCGGCGGAGGCCCTAGGCCCAGGAGGACCGGCGAGTGATCCGAAATCCCCCTGGGGAGGATGCGGACGTCTTGGGCGCCCCTGCAGTCGGCGGGAGGGAGAAAGATCATATCGATACGGGCGTGAGAATGGTGAGCGGCCGAAGTGTGGGTGAACTGACGGGCATGAGGATGCCAGAGCCTCCAGGCGTCGCAGAGGCCCTGGGCCTCGGCCCAACCCGCCAGCTGCCGTGCTCGGGCCGCGCGGGAATCCGAAACCGGTCCCGACGAGTCCATCCGAGGGGTCGAGACGGCATTAAAATCTCCCCCAAGAACTACAGTGCCCCCCGGGAGTGTGGCCAACAGAGAAGCAGCGTGGGCCAAGGCCCGCGACAGTCCCGAGGGCGGCGCATAGAGTGATAGGAAACTGACCGGTCTACCATCCAGCGTGCCGCAAACAACAATCCCGGTTCCCTGAGGATCATGAGTCACCCGTGTAAGGATGAAGGGGAAAGAGCGGCGCAGCAGGACCGCCACTCCGCGGGAGCCGCGGGCAAACCCTGAATGCCACACCCGATCGTACCCATAACGCGCCAGGAAAGGGCATTTTTCCCCCAGAAGATGGGTCTCTTGAAGGAGGAGGAAGTCGGCCCCTATGCGCTGAGCATATTTAAGGACTGCAGTGCGCTTGAGCCTATCCAACAGGCCATTCACATTCCAGGAGAGTATACGCAGCCGAGCCCCAGGGGTCAAGTCAGTCATGGAGGCAACGGGCATAGTACGCCGCGGCAGTGAACCCCCAGGGGGGCACCGGGAGGACCCAAGGTCACGCCGACGCGCGGGGAGAGGAGGAGGAACGCCCAGGCCCCGCGGGGAGAGCAGATGACAAACGGAAGGGAGCCAGGGGGGCCAGATGGAGAGCGGGCGCAAGTGGAGCGCATGTGAATGTCAGTGCGGAGCGCTGCAGTGACGCGCACTGGGGACTGCTGTGTGACTGCTGTGTGACGCGGCTAAGAAGAACCCAGACCCAAACTAAAGGAAACACCCTCCCTAGAAGGAACAACCAACAGAACAAACCCCCCCCCAACACCACACCCCCAACCCTACACTTCGAGAACTGAAGCATCTGTCGCCCTAACTTTTAACAGCAACTACAAGGTCCCAAGCAAAGCGCTCGGGTGTCAAAAGCGTGGTGGACCCCTCCAGAAGTACGGATGCGAGTATCTGGTCTTAGAGTGCTACACATAAGCGGAAAGCCGCTGAGTCTAGGTCCGTAGTAGAGGTCCCAGCAACGGGACCAGGCCGTCGAACCCCCCGCCGAAACAGAAGACAAGGAAGAGTCAGAGGGCCGGGCTGCGGGAGAGATCAGAAAGGTCTGCTGGCGCAGGGAGGGGGGTCAGGGACGGATCCAGCAGACGGGCCGACTGACGCCCAAGGCCCCCAGCCGCCTGGGAGGACGTTCCGGAGGAGGCAGAAGAGTCCCTCAGTCTCAGCCCCGATGCGCTTGCGGAACGAGGCCCAGCCGCCAGCCCCCCCCCGGGGCCGCCGAGCCGGGCCCGGTTGCAGCCTGGCCCGAAGGCCGCCGAGCCGGCGACGCCCGCCCGGCCTGTTGTAGCGGGCGTTCTTCGGTAAGCCAAGTCCAGGCCGCCCGGGGAGTGTCGAAGAACAGGGTCTTACTCTGGAAAACAACGCGGAGGCGTGCTGGGAATTGAAGCTGATAGCTGAGACCCAGAGAGCGCATCTTGTGCTTAACCTCTAGGTACGAGCGGCGTTGCTCCTGGACCTCCCGGGTGTAGTCTGAGAAAACCATGATGTTGTGGTTGTTGAAGGTCAAGGGAGCCTGCACCCGCGCCTCCTTCAGTATAGCATCTCTGTCTCTAAAGTTGAGGATCCGCAAGATGAAGGGCCGCGGGGGGGGCCCCCACAGGAGGCTTGGCGGCCAATGACCGATGCGCCCGTTCTATTACAAACCAGGTGGACAAGCTGGCCGCCGGCATCCAGGACTTGAACCATTTCTCTAGGAAGTCGTCGGTGCGGCCAGATTCGACCCCCTCCGGAAAGCCCACCAGGCGGAGGTTGTTGCGGCGGGCTCGATTTTCGGCATCCTCCGCCCAGCGATGCAACTCTTGAGAATGGGTCGTGAGCTCCCGAACCTGGTCCTGGAGCTGCCGAATGTCGTCCTCCGCCGTTGAAATCCGGGACTCCGTCTCAGTGATTCGGGCCGTGGCATTACGGAGGTCCTGGCGTAGTAGCGCGACGTCCACCTTCACCTCTCCGACCATCCCCTCCAGGGACGTACGGGAGGCAGTGATGGCCTGCAATATGGCGGCTAGGTCCGTGCCAGGAGTCGGCGCCGCCTCCCCCCCCGTGCCCGGGGGGTCAGAGGTCGTGAAGCGGTCGATCTTTGTCTGGTGGGGCGCGGCCGTCGACTTGGCGGCCCTCGTGAAGTATGCGCCGGTGTCAAGGCGCCGCAGGGCGGATCGTCGGCCGGCCTCTCCCAGCGTCCAAGGGATCGGCCCGTGTGAGGCCGGGACCGAGAGGAAGGAGAGGGAGAAGAGGTGTCGGCGCCTCCTCACAGGGGGAGGCCAGGGGTCCACCGAGGATGTCACCGACCCACTGCATAGCCAGTCCAGCGGCGCCCCCCCCACAGGCGTCATCAGCGCAAGTCCGGTGCCGCATCCAGCACTCACAACGGGCCCATCTGCGCACCCCTGCAGCGCCTCCGGCCTCGGGCCTCAGCAGGATCCCTCCAGGTGGGGGGAGGGGAACAGGGCGCCTTGGGG
Source organism: Triturus cristatus (assembly GCF_964204655.1). Lineage (NCBI taxonomy): Eukaryota > Metazoa > Chordata > Amphibia > Caudata > Salamandridae > Triturus > Triturus cristatus. Next base: position 505,439,596 of record NC_140585.1, read on the forward strand.
CCAGCAGCGGCAGGCCCCAACCGGTGGCGATGGGGGAGGAGGCTCCAACGGTCAGCAGCTGAAGATGGACTCTCTCACCAGCGGCGGAGGCCGGCACTCGCGGCGCGAGCACGTCCGCGGCCCTCCACGAGGCCTCCGTCCAAGCGCCTGCAACGCCAGCCCCCAGGTGCTACGGGGGCAGAAGTCAGGAGCCGGAGCCGGCCTGGCCCACCGGGGCCGCCCACACAGGACCGCACCTCTCGTCGGCAGCCAGGCGCACCACAGGTCACCAGTGGTATCTGTCCCACTGAGGTTGCCGTCCTCACTTCAGCGCCATGGACTCAGGGCCCCCCGGTCACGCAGGGCCTCCGCAGCGGCCCGTGGGGGGCGAGGCAGGCCCTCCACCCCGTCAGCAACAGCGTCGGATGGCTCTGGTGTGCCCCCGGGTCCCGTGACGTGCAGCCGGCCGCCGCCAGCCACGCGGCCTGTATCTCACTCCGACGCCGCGGGCCTCGCGCAGGATCTCACGCCAGGCACAGCACCAGCCGGCCGCTGCTCTCGCGGCCGCTCAGCAAGGGGCGGCGGAACTCGGGCTCAGGAGCAGGAAAGCGGCCAAAAGTGCCACCGAGTGTGGTTCCTCGGTCCCGCTGCAGGTAGGGACCGCCAATTCGCCTCTAGGACGGCAGGATCCGGATAAAAGCAGGATGCGAGGGGTCACGCATCGGGAGCCTCACCTCGGTGCGGCCATCTTGCCGTGCGCCACCTAGCGCTCCTCCACATATATTTTTAAAGTAAAAGAAAAACGATATTTTTAATAACGATATTTTTGACATCGATATTTAATTTTCGATATTTTTGTACTTACCATGTTGTAGATAGGATGTCGATATTCTTGACATCGATATTTTTGTTGCGATATATTTGTAGGTCGATTTTCTGTCTGTCGAAATTATGTCATACAACCATGGTACACTCCTGCCATGTCCCCACTGACATGCAGTACACTTCACTTTGGTGTGAGCTGTCCCCTTGGTTTATATGTGTGTGTGCCTCCCCATGACTTCATTTGTGCCACTGTGCCTTGTGGTGCAGTTCTTTGGCCAGGGTCAATGTGTCACTCAGTGCATTTCCCCAATGGGTCATGCGTGATGTTCTGGTGCTGTTTGTCAGTCATGGTTGCTGCTATGCAGTTCAACCGTGTGACCTGCCCAGTCCTGTGGTCAAGTTGTTTCCACCTTGGTGTCCTAGACTTGTGCATCTATTGGATGTTGTGTTGGATGTATGTGTGTTGTTTGTGTTATTGCTTCACTTCCTGGGCGTGCTGTTGTCTTTGTGCTGTGCTGTATGGTGTTGTGTGGGTTGCTGTTCTGTCACTGATGTCTGTATATGTCTGGTATGCTTGGTGTGCACACACAGCTTGTTGTGCATGCAGTGCTATGTGTGTATGTTGCCTTGTAATTGACTGGTGTGCATCCCCTGATGTTGTGCTATGTTTGCTGTGTGATTGTTCTGCCTGTGCATCTGTAGTTTGCTTTCTGTGGCTGTGTTGTTCTGTGATGGTGCACTTCTTGTGTGTGTTTGTTAGACCTGGCACCATTGACGTGGGTCTCCCTTCCATTGTTTGCTGTTGCCTCATGTATTTTTGCTGGTGTTAGATGCTTTGGGCACTGTGCCACTGCTGTCCAGTGCCACAGTGCAAGTGCTCCCTACTGTAATTGAATGTATTGATTAGTGATTCCATGATTGACTGATTTGGTTTACTTGTCAGACCCTAGAATAGTGCACTGAGTGTGCCCAGGGCTTGTAAATCCAAATGCTGCTGGTGGGCTTGCAGCACTGGTTGTGCCACCCACAGAAGCAGCCTTGTAAAATGTGTCTAAGGTCTACCATTGCAGAGCCTGTGTGCAGTCTGGTACTGTCATGCTGACTGGGCAAGTGCACCCACTTGCCAGTCCCTAAACCTTCCCTTTTCTTCATGTCAGACACCCCTATGGTAGGCCCAAGGGCAGGGTGCATTGTACTTATAAGGTACAACATGCCCTGATGTGTGTGGCATGTCCTAATAGTGAATTACAGCCATTTTCGTTTTTCACTTTGCAAGGCTACCTGTTCTCCATAGGCCAAAATGGGCTGATAGATTATTATATGTTTATAATCTTAACTGACTCAGAGAACATGGTAGAAATTCGAGTTTAGTATGCCTGAACTTAGAATGGTAAAATACATCTTTTAGTGAAGGTGGTTTTAACATTCTGGTGCCGATCACGATCCTGTAAAAAAATTCCCCGTAAGACTCGTATCCGGTCTTTTTACCGTACGAATCGTACAAGTGCCGTACAAACTGCCAATTACGATCCGCATGGGAAAAAGACCATACGAATCGCATTGGGAATTATTCCCCACACGTCCTCGGGTCGGAAAATGTGTCCGACACGACCTCAGAAGATTTACCGTACAAATGTGAAAAGTGAAGTCCGACCGAGGAATCACGATCCATCGCCGTGCATCCGATGTTACAACCGTATGGAAAAAACACCGTTCGCACCGAACACCCATAGCAACCATGGAGACATGTGCCCGCATACGCGCCCAACACTCCCCCCAGCCCCCTAACGTTCGAGACGTACCCACGTGTATGTACACCCCCACCCGTGTATGTACACCCGTGTACGTGTCGTACCCCCCCCTGTATGTACACCCGTGTACGTGTCGTACCCCCGTGTATGTACACTCCTGTACGTGTCGTACCCCCACCCGTGTATGTGCACCCATGTATGTGTCGTACCCCCCTGTATGTACACCCGTGTACGTGTCGTACCCCCTCGTGTATGTACACCCACGTACGTGTCCTACCCCCCATGTATGTACACCCCTGTACGTGTCGTACCCCCGTGTATGTGTCGTACCCCCCGTGTATGTACACCCCTGTACGTGTCGTACCCCCGTGTATGTACACCCCTGTACGTGTCGTACCCCCCGTGTATGTACACCCCTGTATGTGTCGTACCCCCCGTGTATGTACACCCGTGTACGTGTCGTACCCCCGTGTATGTACACCCCTGTATGTGTCGTACCCCCCTGTATGTACACCCGTGTACGTGTCGTACCCCCGTGTATGTACACCCCTGTACGTGTCGTACCCCCCTGTATGTACACCCGTGTACGTGTCGTACCCCCGTGTATGTACATCCCTGTACGTGTCGTACCCCCCCTGTATGTACACCCGTGTATGTACACCCCTGTACGTGTCGTACCCCCACCCGTGTATGTGCACCCCTGTATGTGTTGTACCCCCCCTGTATGTACACCCGTGTACGTGTCGTACCCCCTCGTGTATGTACACCCGTGTACGTGTCCTACCCCCCGTGTATGTACACCCCTGTACGTGTCATACCCCCGTGTATGTGCACCCCTGTACATGTCGTACCCCCCCTGTATGTACACCCGTGTACGTGTCGTACCCCCTCGTGTATGTACACCCGTGTACGTGTCCTACCCCCGTGTATGTACACCCCTGTACGTGTCGTACCCCCGTGTATGTACACCCCTGTACGTGTCGTACCCCCCGTGTATGTACACCCCTGTACGTGTCGTACCCCCACCCATGTATGTGCACCCCTGTACGTGTCGTACCCCCCCTGTATGTACACCCGTGTACGTGTCGTACCCCCACCCGTGTATGTGCACCCCTGTACATTAGAGTCGTACCCCCACCCGTGTATGTACACCCGTGTACGTCAGAGTCGCACCCCCACCACAACCTCCTAAGTACGGAGCGTACCCCAGGCCCCAACATCACAACCGCATGTACGAGTCGTACCAAGCCACACACAAGGACAGCACTGTACAACCAAATGGCCCATGTACACCCCGTACACACGCTAAAAACGCACGTACACAACCAGGACAAAACAAAACAACACAAGAATACACCATTCGAATGGCACAAAGCCACTAAACATGTCCAACAACCACTAAAACAACACATTCACTGACCTGCAACTGCCAAAAACAAACAGAGGGCCCAAACACCACCACTCCTTATAACACACCCACCCAAACTTCAAACACAGCCACACCCACCAATGGACCAATAAAAAGGGCCCACACACACAAACCATGAGCCTTTGCAACAGACTCACTGCTGCCAGACCCCACAGACAACCTACAGCACCAAACTAGAAGCTTTACCACACCTTACACTTGAACACCTTCACACAACCACCTTCACAAACACCCCCTCATCACATTCACACACACACCTGCACAACCACACCCACACACCCACAACCATCCACACCACACCCCCCCACCATCCACACCCACACCCCTCACCATGCCCTCCAACAAGAATCCAAAGTTCAGTAACCGAGAGTTGGAGGTCCTTGTCGATGAAATCCTCAGAGTCGAGCCACACCTCTTTGGAACATTGGTCAGACAGACCAGCATGTCAGAAAAAACAGCCATGTGGCAGACCATCGTCGATGCTGTGAATGCTGTTGCGGACACCAGAAGGAACAAGCAGGAATGCCAAGCCAGGTGGTACGATCTGCGGAGGAGGGTCCGAGCCAAGATGACGGATGAACACAACCAGGCCAACGTCACTGGAGGAGGGCCGTCCCGCAGACCCGTACACTACCATCCCTGGGAGGAGAGGGTGATGGCCATACTGCCGGTGGAGACAGTGGAGGGATTAGGAGGACTCCGAGACCCGGGTGAGTACACAAACAACGCACCTCACATGGGGGGAACGTCATCCACAACCAAACTCATAAACAGGCACGCAACCACCCCAAGCTATCGCATGACTCAACCACACTCCATGAACACGCACATGCCACTGCCGCCACCATGCCCCATGCACCCAGCTTGACAATGTCAAGTCACAGGCCACAGAAGACACCAACACATGACACGGTAAGCCGGATGGCGGGAGGGTGGGCCCCAAAAATCACATAGTGCAACTCAGAAGCAGACAACAATGCCCACTGCCCATATGGCCTAGGTCACAGCCAGACAAACACTGTGTCCCCACACAGGAAAGACTTGCCAGCAAATGGCGGACGCCTTGCATTAACACATGGGGGTGAAGGCACGTTTTTGCACATGACAGCAGCTAATGAACAGCCAACACTGTGAAAGAGTGGCAGCACACACCACCACAGCAGCAGCGCAGACACAGACACTACACCCAATGGGTGCCTGGAGATCAGAAACAAACTCACAGCAACAATCCAAGGGCCATTCACAGAACTGCTAACAGTGTGTGCCCAGGAAGCTGGGCTGAGGTGACAGAGGGTGACACACAGAGGGAGGGAGAGGGGGACAGAGAGGGAGGGAGACACAGGAAGACGGACAGAGGGAGGAGGCCGACACACAGAGGGAGGGAGAGGGGGACAGAGAGGGAGGGAGACACAGGAAGACGGACAGAGGGAGGAGGCTGACACACAGAGGGAGGGAGAGGGGGACAGAGAGGGAGGGAGACACAGGAAAACGGACAGAGGGAGGAGGCTGACACACAGAGGGAGGGAGAGGGGGACACAGAGGGAGGGAGAGGGGGACACAGAGGGAGGGAGAGGGGGACACAGAGGGAGGGAGACACAGGGAGACGGACAGAGGGAGGAGGCTGACACACAGAGGGAGGGAGAGGGGGACACAGAGGGAGGGAGAGGGGGACACAGAGGGAGGGAGACACAGGAAGACGGACAGAGGGAGGAGGCTGACACACAGAGGGAGGGAGAGGGGGACACAGAGGGAGGGAGAGGGGGACACAGAGGGAGGGAGACACAGGGAGAGCAAATCAGCCTTGTGGTGTGTGGGAATGTCTGCTCGTCAGCAGGTGGACTGCGTGCATGTAGACAAGGGTGGCCAGTGCCAGCACCCCCCCCTCTCCTCCATGGCAAAACACAGGGCCATGTCACAACCTGTGCACGAGCACAACGACAGCTACCTGCATTATCTAAGTGTGTGGAACCACTCCATGTGCCCACGTATAGTGTAACACGGAAGGCGCCAATGCATGGCTCGCCACACCTGCCCACTCCACTGCTGACTGCAGTCACACTTGACGCAGCAAGTAAGACTGTGCCACACATAGTTAAAGGCGCCAAAGTGGTGCCCAAGGGACACACCCATGCACAAGTGCACTGTGAGTGGAATGCAAGACAGATCCTAATTCCCAGAGGCAATGTTCCAACTTTGAAACTGATGAAACATGGATGTTGCATGGACCAAAATTAACATTGTCTCTCTCACACACAGGTCAACCTCGTGGTTCACCCCCCAACACTGGGGGGGAAGACTCACAGGACCCGGCTCTGCGGGAGGTCGATCCCACCGGCAGCGACAACTCTCACCACTCTGTGGATGACCCCGACCAACCTGGCCCCTCTGGTGTCCAACGACCTGCAGCACCTGCGTCAGGTACAACGGGGCCAACCACCACCCCCACTCCTGCCACATCCCAGGAGACACCCAGTGTGAGAAGTTGGCCTGATATGTAGTGCTCACTATTCTAGTGATCACTGTGTATCATTCCAAACGACCCTCATTGATGATTGGTTGTAAGTCAACCTTTTAGACCAGCTATCCTAGTAGCGTGGATACGAGCAGTCTTAGGCTAAACTCTAGAGGGCGTGTTAAGCCAGCTGTTTACCATCACATATACCCCTTGAACACCAAGTGAAAGGACACCACACAAGTTGTTATGAAAATAAAGGATATTTATTTATAACAAGACTACCCTGGCTCTTTATGAGTCAGGGAGCTAAGCACACTACAAAACTCTTAGGAAAATACTTCAGTTGCACAATTTACACAAATGCCCGAGGGGCACGAGAAACCATCTACACTAACAGTGAAATGCGAATGGTTAGAGTCTGGAGATACTGATTCCGGAGTGATCCGATCAGTGGGACTAAACGAAAAAGGAACTGGACACTTGTAGAGCGAACCTGCGATGGAGCACCGAGATGCTCGAGTTACCTAGCCCGGAGGCTGCGGCTGCGTGAAGTTCGTCAAGATGTCGGGAGTCCTCGTGTAGTCTCAGGAGCCTGAAAGAAGAAGTTGCTGGCAGGCGACCAGTGACGATGTTCAGAGCGATCCAAGCCTGGATCGGTGGTGAAGGAAAACCTGAAAGCAGAGGGGACTCAGTTCTCAACCGCTAGCCAGCGATCGTGTGGGCACCAGGAGGGTACCGGCTGAAGTCACCTCGACCAGGTGAGTGGGTGACGTCGGACTCGGCTGTTCCTCGGACCAGGAGGCGCGGCGGCGACCAGGATGGAGGGCGAGCTGTCCCACGAAGGTGTCTGCTGTCGATGATGCTGGGCCCAGGAAGGGGCAGCGGATCTTGGCAGTGGCCATCCAAGCGGGGGAGTCAAGATGGCGTCGGGAGTGGACCAGGAGGGTCCGTGGTACTCCTCCGTTGAAGGGGAGCAAGAGCCAGTCTGGAGCAACCAGACTAGTGATGAAACAATCGTGGTGCGTCGTGAAGAGGGCCACAAGCCGGTCGGCAAGTGGTCGAACAACGCGGTGAACAACAAGGAGCGGAAGGGCCCCCACGCAGATCTCGGGGATGCTGGGGAGGCAGACTTCGATGCTGGAGCTGCTCAGGGTTAGGGCTTCTCAAACCCTAGGTGCACTCACTCGAGGGTCCCTCGGTGGGCGTGCTAGATAAGCGTCGTGCAGTTTCTGAAGATAGCCGGTCCCGCAGGTCTCGTCACACCTACGACTCTCAGCTGAGCTGATGAGGGAGGTAAAAGGTCAGAGATGGCAGGGAACTCGGGTCTCGTCGAGCTGGGCAGTCTTGATCCGTAGGAGAGACTTACAGCAAACCGCAAGCGCTTAGATGGTGCCTGCTGGTGCAGGGTGGCTACTCCTTAGCCACAAGGGAGAGTCTTCAGAAATAGTCAAGAGTTCCTTTCGTGGAAAGTAGTTCGTGATTCGGAGTTATCCGATTATCTGATTATCCAATTTGGGAAGGGGACTCGCTCCTACCTTTATTCTAAGAGAAAGGGGCTGGCCCGTGACTAGGTTCTACCTATGGGTGGAGCCAGGAGGGGGGTGGTTACACCCCTATCCTTTGTCCGGCTTCGCGCCAGCTCAGGGGCTGGTGTGCCCCTGAAACTGGTTTGAGCCGGGCTATGCACAGTGAGCACCGGGGCGCCACTTGCAATCACCTTCCTTTCAGCCCTGCCTACCTGGGATACACAAACCCTGTCTGGGACGGTGCTAACACCGCCCTCGACAGGAAACCCTTTGTCCAAGCTCCCCTTGCTGGAAGGTCCCCCAGCAGCAGGAGGTCAGACTTGTGTCTGGTGGCAGCATCCATTTTGTGATGCTGAGGCTTGAGTCAACTTTAACCGGGGTTCAAGGTTACTTCCATGTCGTGTCCCTCTAAAAGGGGGGAATGCTAACCCCGTCACCAGGACTGGCGAGGGGTTCGTATTCCCATTCGTATGACACCTTACTCGACATGTATAGGTGATGCGATGCCAAAGTTAGCAAATAACCGCAAGGATTATAATGCCTTAAAAGTAGTTGGCCCGCGTCACCATGGAACGGCTATTAGGACTTGGTTCCGCAAGCCGTCGACGGGCTCAGCTCGCGCCAGAGCACCGTCCCACATGATTCCCTGCACTCTGCCTTCAGGATTGAGAAGGCCTGCTATAGGAGTGACTGATAGGAATCCATGTGTCCATTTTAGGGTTTTAGGTGTAGGAATACTACACCTACAGCAACGGGTGATTACACCACGTGGCCCCAGCTGTCGTGCAGCCAGTTGTGTCAGATTTGGGCGGCCATTCCAGGGGTGGCATAATACATGCTTCAGCCCCTGGTAGGCCCTGGGTACACCGATGCCCTGGATACCTGTGGTATGCTGAGACAGGGACTGACAAGGTGGCCCAGTTCCAATTAGTGGATGCACCTAACGTACATGTGTGTTAATTTCGAGAGAGAACAGCTAGGCTGTGGGTCTGATTGGCAGGCCCACAGCCGGAGAAAGTCGTAAACCAATGAAGCAAAAGCAAAAAATCTGGGTGATCATAGGATTGCAGACCCTACTCTCCTACATGACCCCCCCCCCAAACTTTGGGACAATAAGCTAACCTTGACCAGGTGAGTCTTCTTGCTCTAAGTGGAAATACCTGGAGAGCCCATCTGCATTGCCATGATCAGTGCCAGGTCGATGCTCCACTGTGAAGTCCATCCCCTGTAGGGAAATGGACCACCTAAGTAGTTTGGGGTTTTCACCCTTCATTTGATTTAGCCACAAGAGGGGCTTATGGTCGGTCTGAATCTTGAAGTGAGTGCCAAACAAGTATGGCCTCAACTTCTTCAGGGCCCAAACCACAGCAAAGGCCTCCCTCTCAATAGCTGACCAATTCTTCTCTCTGGGGGTCAGCCTCCTGCTAATAAAAGCTATGGGCTGGTCATGACCATCAAAATTCAGTTGCGATAGAACAGCTCCCACACCCAGCTCCGAAGCGTCTGTTTGGACAATGAATGGTTTGGAGTAGTCTGGACTCTTTAGGATAGGTGCTGTGCACATGGCCTGCTTTAGGTCATCGAATGCCTTCTGACAGCTTGCTGTCCACTGAACTTTTTTTGGCATCTTTTTACTTGTCAGGTCGTTTAGCGGGGTCACAATGGATCCATAATTTCTGACAAATTTCCGGTAATAACCAGTCAGGCCCAAGAAAGCTCGAACCTGAGTCTGGGTGGTTGGAGGAGCCCAGTCCTGGATGGCCTGTATTTTGCTCTCCAATGGTTGAACCTGGCCTCCACCTACAAGGTGGCCCAGGTATACAACCTGTGTCTGCCCTATCTGGCACTTGGTGGCCTTGATAGTGAGGCCTGCCTTCTGCAGGGCCTCTAACACTTTCCTCAGGTGGACCAGGTGATCCTCCCAGGTGGAGCTAAAGACAGCGATATCGTCCAGATACGCCGCACAGAAGTCGTCCAACCCAGTGAGAACTCGATTCACCAGCCTTTGGAAGGTGGCAGGTGCATTTTTCAACCCAAAGGGCATTACCACGAACTGATAATGCCCACCCGGGGTAGAAAATGCTGTTTTGGGCTTGGCCTCCTCAGCTAACCTGATTTGCCAATACCCAGCTGTCAGGTCAAACGTACTTAAGTAGTTGGCCGAGGCCAACCGGTCGATAAGTTCGTCTGCTCTTGGTATCGGGTGGGCGTCGGTCTTAGTGACCGCATTGAGACCTCTGTAGTCCACGCAAAACCTCATCTCTTTTTTACCGCCCTGGGTGTGAGGTTTCGGCACGAGCACTACGGGACTAGCCCAGGGGCTGTCCGAGGGTTCAATGACTCCCAGCTCCAACATTTTCTGCACCTCTGTCTTGATGCAGTCTCTGACATGATCAGGTTGCCGATAGATTTTACTCTTTACGGGCAGACTGTCCCCAGTGTCGACCTCGTGGGTACACCACTTGGTCTGACTGGGTGTCAGAGAGAACATATGTCGAAAGGATTGAAGAACCTGTTTACAATCCTCTTGTTGATGTCCAGAGAGGCTGCCGCAAAAGACAACACCATCTACTGATCCATCGTCAGGGTTCTGAGAGAGCAGGTCCGGGAGAGGGTCACTCTCCTCCTCCTGTCCCTCATCTGTGGCCATGAGCAAGCCCATGCCCTCCCTGTCGACATATGCCTTGAGCCTGTTTACGTGGAGCACCCTGTGGGGGCTCCGGGGAGTTCCCAGGTCTACCAGGTAGGTGACCTCTCCCTTTTGCTCAATGATCGTGTGGGGCCCAGACCATTTGTCTTTGAGTGCTGCTGGGGCCACTGGCTCCAGCACCCACACCTTCTGTCCAGGCTGATACACAGTCAGGACAGCCTTTTGGTCGTGCCAAGCTTTCTGTAATTCTTGGCTCGCCTCAAGGTTTTTAGACGCCTTTTCCATGTACTCCGCCATCCGCGAGCGGAGACCGAGCACATAGTCCACAATGTTTGATGCCGGCTTTCTGAGAGGTCTCTCCCATCCTTCCTTTACCAAACAAAGGGGTCCCCTTACAGGATGTCCGAACAGAAGCTCAAAAGGGCTGTAGCCAACCCCCTTCTGCGGGACCTCTCTGTAGGCGAACAAGAGGCAGGGTATCAGGACATCCCATCTCCGCCGAAGCTTTTCAGGTAGTCCGTGAATCATCCCTTTTAGGGTCCGGTTGAATCTCTCAACCAGCCCATTGCATTGTGGGTGATAGGGTGTGGTGAACTTGTAGTTGACACCACATTCCTTCCACATAGCAGTCAGATATCCCGACATGAAGTTTGCACCTCTGTCTGAGACGACCTCCTTAGGGAAGCCCACTCTGGAGAACACTCCAAGTAGGGCCCGTGCCACCACAGGTGCCGTAGTGGTCCTAAGGGGAATAGCTTCAGGATACCTGGTGGCGTGGTCCACCACCACCAGTATAAACTTGTGCCCTGATGCTGTCTGGGGTTCCATTGGTCCGACAATGTCGATCCCCACTCGTTCAAAGGGTACCCCCACCACTGGTAGTGGTATGAGGGGGGCCTTTGTCGTGCCACCTGACTTACCACTGGCTTGGCAAGTGACACAGGAGCGGCAAAACTCCTTCGTATCTTCGGACATGTGGGGCCAGTGAAAGTGTGGAACAATTCTGTCCCAAGTCTTATTCTGGCCTAAGTGACCTGCAAGGGGAATCTCGTGGGCCAAGGTGAGAAGGAAACCTCTCAGAGACAAGGGGATGACCAGCCTCCTGGTCGCACCAGGCTTGGGGTCTCTTGCCTCAGAGTACAGGAGTCCATCGTCCCAGTACACTTTGTGGGTACCCGTGGCGTTCCCTGCAGCCTCAGCAGCGGCCTGCTGTCTGAGGGGTTCAAGTGAGGGGCAGTCTAACTGTGCCTTCCCCAGGTCTTCCCTGGAGGGTCCCCCTGAGCCCAGAAACTCAACCTGACCAGGTTCAAGCTCTTGCGGCTCAGTTTCCCTCAGTTCTTTAAGGTCAGCCTCCTCGGAGACTTGATCCACGACCTGGGGCAAGGGGGAAGGCGAAGCCTTACCCTTACTGCTCCTTTTCTTGGAAGGTGTCTGGTCCGTTCTTCCAGGATCCAGCGCCTGTTCAGTGGGGCATCTTTTGGCCTGTGACCTGGTCACAGCAAGGACATGTGCTGGCAAACCTAACATTTCCATGTGAGTCCTCTGCTCCACTTCTGACCATTGTGACGTTTCCAAATCATTGCCCAACAGACATTCTACGGGGAGGTCTGAACTAACCACAACCTTTTTCGGGCCACTTACCCCTCCCCAGGAGAAATCAACAACTGCCATACTGTGATTGGTAGTGACGTTGCTGGCATTGGTCACTAGGTAACTGGTACCTAGCATGATCTGTCCAGGGTCCACGAAGTTAGGCGTCACCATGGTGACACTGGCACACGTGTCCCTGTAGGCCTGAGCCACTCTTCCATTTATCAAAGGTGTCTGTCTGTATTTGCCCAAAGTATTGGGACTGGCATCAGGGGACATATCCATATCCCCTGTACAGACAAGGACGGCCTGAGTGAGCGTGCCGACTAAGTCGTCACTCCCCTCGGTTCCCAAGGTTAACCCAACTAATGCCTTGGGAGGCGCACTACCACTGCTGACTGTACTAGGGGGCGCAGGTGCCTTAGGGGCTGCAGTGGTAGGAGTTTGCCCTCCTTTCTTGGTGCACTCACTAAACCAGTGAGTCTTACTTTTACAGTATTGGCACCACCTTTTTGACTGGCCTTCTTGAGTCTTCTTCTTCTGTGAAGCCTGACCCCCACCCTCTTTGGTTTGTTGGGGACCTGTCGAAGACTTCTGGTCATTTTGTTCGTTCTTGTTACCCTTTTGGTCTGCTTTCTTCTGACCACCCTGGTTCTGATTCTGGTTCTGCTTGACCCTTGTTCTGACCCATCTGTCTGCCTTCTTTCCCAATTCTTGGGGAGAGGTCAGATCCGAGTCGACAAGGTGCTGATGCAACAATTGGTTCTGACAGTTGTTTAAAATCTGTTCTCGCATGATAAGATTGTACAATCCTGTGTAATCAGTAACCTTGCTACCCAGCAACCAGCCTTCCAAAGCCTTAGTGGCACAATCGACAAAGTCAGCCCAATCCTGAGACTGAATTTTCTGGGTGTCTCGGAACAGCACCCGGTACTGTTCCGTGGTTAAGCCGAACCCATCAATCAGTGTGTTCTTCAGGACTTGGTAGTTGTTAGCATCCTCAGCTCTTGTAGTGAGGAGCTTGTCCCTTCCTTTACCTTCAAAGGAAAGCCACAGTATAGCTGCCCACTGACTTGGGGGGACGCACTGGACAGTGCAGGCCCTCTCCAAGGCAGTTATCCACTTGTGGATGTCGTCCCCTTGTTTAAAGGGGGGCACTATTTTACTCAGGTGTCTAGTGTCTATACCCCTGTCTTTCTCTCTATTGAGAATGCTGCCACCAGTGGGATCTAACCCACTTAATTTCTGCTCTCGGGCTAAGGCAAGTCTTTCTTTGGCGAGGGCAAGTTCTTCCCGCTCGATCCTCAGATTGACCTCCCGCATCTTCGCTTCATGCTCCCTCCTCTGAGGGGAAGTCATTCCTCTCTGAGAAGGTGCCTGAGAGACATGTGTATGAACCGATCTGCCAGAGCCTCTGGAGAGAGACCTAGCTCGTCCGTTCCCAAGGTTAAGCCTGCTTGAGCGTGGGCCCGGGGCTCCCCCAGTTCCATTCTCATGCCTGCTTAAGTTGGTCCTTGTAAGCCTGCCGACTACCACTGGACCTTTGTCTGCCTCGTCTCCCGATAACTCGTCCTCGTCCTCCTCCTCTGTGTGGAGGTCGAGGTCTGGGTCACCGAGGGTTCCCTCTAAGGGAGGCATGTTCCCATCTGCACTGGGTGGACCTGGGTTAGAGGACCTCCTAGCATCGTACGCCTCTAAGAGACCTATCAGTATTGCGATGGTAGGGTTAGAACCCTGGTTTAGCTTCCGGGAGGCACACAGTTGTCTCATCTCCTTGAAGCTAAGAGTTGCATATCGTGACACGACCTGTGGAGGGTCACTGACCACTAAGGGAGTCCCTGCAGACTCTCCGTGGACCGACATGCTTTTCTAGTGAGGTGTAAGTGTTGCACCTACCTACACTATGGGTTTACCTACTGATCCCTTGCTAAGAGTTGTAGTCAGGGTGTGCTAAGCCCTGTTACACTACAACAGCCGGTTCAGTAGAACTCGGAGTATTCTAAGTTAAGTTATATGTACCTGGGTACTTATGTGATCTTTCACTGCGATATTCTTAGGATACGTGTGTGGTAAAACAACAGCAAGCTCAAATCCCAACCGCTGCTCACCAATGTGAGAAGTTGGCCTGATATGTAGTGCTCACTATTCTAGTGATCACTGTGTATCATTCCAAACGACCCTCATTGATGATTGGTTGTAAGTCAACCTTTTAGACCAGCTATCCTAGTAGCGTGGATACGAGCAGTCTTAGGCTAAACTCTAGAGGGCGTGTTAAGCCAGCTGTTTACCATCACATATACCCCTTGAACACCAAGTGAAAGGACACCACACAAGTTGTTATGAAAATAAAGGATATTTATTTATAACAAGACTACCCTGGCTCTTTATGAGTCAGGGAGCTAAGCACACTACAAAACTCTTAGGAAAATACTTCAGTTGCACAATTTACACAAATGCCCGAGGGGCACGAGAAACCATCTACACTAACAGTGAAATGCGAATGGTTAGAGTCTGGAGATACTGATTCCGGAGTGAGCCGATCAGTGGGACTAAACGAAAAAGGAACTGGACACTTGTAGAGCGAACCTGCGATGGAGCACCGAGATGCTCGAGTTACCTAGCCCGGAGGCTGCGGCTGCGTGAAGTTCGTCAAGATGTCGGGAGTCCTCGTGTAGTCTCAGGAGCCTGAAAGAAGAAGTTGCTGGCAGGCGACCAGTGACGATGTTCAGAGCGATCCAAGCCTGGATCGGTGGTGAAGGAAAACCTGAAAGCAGAGGGGACTCAGTTCTCAACCGCTAGCCAGCGATCGTGTGGGCACCAGGAGGGTACCGGCTGAAGTCACCTCGACCAGGTGAGTGGGTGACGTCGGACTCGGCTGTTCCTCGGACCAGGAGGCGCGGCGGCGACCAGGATGGAGGGCGAGCTGTCCCACGAAGGTGTCTGCTGTCGATGATGCTGGGCCCAGGAAGGGGCAGCGGATCTTGGCAGTGGCCACCCAAGCGGGGGAGTCAAGATGGCGTCGGGAGTGGACCAGGAGGGTCCGTGGTACTCCTCCGTTGAAGGGGAGCAAGAGCCAGTCTGGAGCAACCAGACTAGTGATGAAACAATCGTGGTGCGTCGTGAAGAGGGCCACAAGCCGGTCGGCAAGTGGTCGAACAACGCGGTGAACAACAAGGAGCGGAAGGGCCCCCACGCAGATCTCGGGGATGCTGGGGAGGCAGACTTCGATGCTGGAGCTGCTCAGGGTTAGGGCTTCTCAAACCCTAGGTGCACTCACTCGAGGGTCCCTCGGTGGGCGTGCTAGATAAGCGTCGTGCAGTTTCTGAAGATAGCCGGTCCCGCAGGTCTCGTCACACCTACGACTCTCAGCTGAGCTGATGAGGGAGGTAAAAGGTCAGAGATGGCAGGGAACTCGGGTCTCGTCGAGCTGGGCAGTCTTGATCCGTAGGAGAGACTTACAGCAAACCGCAAGCGCTTAGATGGTGCCTGCTGGTGCAGGGTGGCTACTCCTTAGCCACAAGGGAGAGTCTTCAGAAATAGTCAAGAGTTCCTTTCGTGGAAAGTAGTTCGTGATTCGGAGTTATCCGATTATCTGATTATCCAATTTGGGAAGGGGACTCGCTCCTACCTTTATTCTAAGAGAAAGGGGCTGGCCCGTGACTAGGTTCTACCTATGGGTGGAGCCAGGAGGGGGGTGGTTACACCCCTATCCTTTGTCCGGCTTCGCGCCAGCTCAGGGGCTGGTGTGCCCCTGAAACTGGTTTGAGCCGGGCTATGCACAGTGAGCACCGGGGCGCCACTTGCAATCACCTTCCTTTCAGCCCTGCCTACCTGGGATACACAAACCCTGTCTGGGACGGTGCTAACACCGCCCTCGACAGGAAACCCTTTGTCCAAGCTCCCCTTGCTGGAAGGTCCCCCAGCAGCAGGAGGTCAGACTTGTGTCTGGTGGCAGCATCCATTTTGTGATGCTGAGGCTTGAGTCAACTTTAACCGGGGTTCAAGGTTACTTCCATGTCGTGTCCCTCTAAAAGGGGGGAATGCTAACCCCGTCACCAGGACTGGCGAGGGGTTCGTATTCCCATTCGTATGACACCTTACTCGACATGTATAGGTGATGCGATGCCAAAGTTAGCAAATAACCGCAAGGATTATAATGCCTTAAAAGTAGTTGGCCCGCGTCACCATGGAACGGCTATTAGGACTTGGTTCCGCAAGCCGTCGACGGGCTCAGCTCGCGCCAGAGCACCGTCCCACATGATTCCCTGCACTCTGCCTTCAGGATTGATAAGGCCTGCTATAGGAGTGACTGATAGGAATCCATGTGTCCATTTTAGGGTTTTAGGTGTAGGAATACTACACCTACAGCAACGGGTGATTACACCACGTGGCCCCAGCTGTCGTGCAGCCAGTTGTGTCAGATTTGGGCGGCCATTCCAGGGGTGGCATAATACATGCTTCAGCCCCTGGTAGGCCCTGGGTACACCGATGCCCTGGATACCTGTGGTATGCTGAGACAGGGACTGACAAGGTGGCCCAGTTCCAATTAGTGGATGCACCTAACGTACATGTGTGTTAATTTCGAGAGAGAACAGCTAGGCTGTGGGTCTGATTGGCAGGCCCACAGCCGGAGAAAGTCGTAAACCAATGAAGCAAAAGCAAAAAATCTGGGTGATCATAGGATTGCAGACCCTACTCTCCTACACCCAGGATCCCTGCCCCACCTCCACAAAGCAGCCAGGCTGGCCAGGAGGGACACGGGGTCCCGGGCACCCAGGAGGAGGCAGGCGATAACGCCAATGCCACCCCTCAGGGGTCCCGGAGACCCGATGTGCCCACAAGGGCAGGCCAGGTGCAAGTGGGCAGGGGTGGTGGGAGTGGAGGACGGCGGAGGTGCCAGCCTGACCAGTTGGCTGGGGATCCGGTATATTCCCATGTCCGAAACATCCTGGACACATACCGGCAGGACACCACGGGCATGGCCCAGGTTGTGTCCACCCTCAATGAGATGAAGGGGACCCTCGATGAGATCAAGACCCAGCAGGCCCAGCAACATGCCTGTCTACTGCAACACCAACGGAGGATGGAGGACAGACAGGCTGAGCTCGTGACGGTGTTCACGGGAATTCACAATACACTCCGTCGGATGGCCGACAACATGGGCAACCCTCCTTGTGCCAGAAGGCGTAGAACATCACCACCCATAGGGAGGGATCAGGAGGAGGAGGAAACATCCGATGGAGCATCCCAAACATCGTCACGGCCTGCTTCTGAGGGTCCCCGCAGGAGGCCGGGTCGTCCACGGAAAGGACCGTGAGGGTCGGCGCTACAGCACCATCTCCCAGGACACCTGGCCTGGCACCTGGCCCACTGGAGCAACAGCAGCACAGCATCAAAAGACATTCTCTGCCACATGGCCTTGCTGTTCACTGTCTGACCAATGTTGACAAAGACTGTGGCATGGACTCTGAGGATTTCCAATGGCAAGGACACCAACTCCCCTACTGAACTTTGGATTCCAAACACCCGGAAAGCCCCTCATGTCATACCCCCCCCCCCACTAAAATAAAAAGTCACACCATGAAGAGAAGATGCCTGCTGGTTGCATTATTACCTTACATGTGTCTTGTAAAGTCTAAACATGCCTGAGTTCTCTTTTGACTTCAACCATCCACACCCTGGGGCCTGAGTCTGGCACAGGACACACAGGTCACAGTGTATTAGGCAAGACAGACATGGAGCACCATACATACCCGTGATGGGCCCAACCAGCTGAGGGGGTGGCCGCACAACCGTGCTGACAGACACATTGAGTACAGCAACAGTCATGCGCAGAGGTCAGGGATCCTGTCCAGTGTCCTGGGGGGCACCCAGGTATGTGTAGACAGGTGGCAGAACCATGTCCTGCAAGCTTGAGTCCGGTGGATGCAGATAATGGGGGCCTGGCCAACGTTGGATGCATGGGGATGGCACATGTCACAATACCCACACAGTCATGGACATCATGCACAATACACACTCTCATCCCACACACACAGCTTGCATCTTGCTACTCGACACATAGACACATAGCCACTATCAGGGAAAACCATGCCAGACATGCTGGATGCACCGTGGCAACACACCAGCATTGACTGAGAAGAGGCACCTTGGAGGCATAGGGACACCTTTATTAGTCATGTTTTCGGGATTGCAGAGGCAACTTGAAGTACACATGAACACTTCATGTGGAGTAACATGTGGGTCCAACACTGGCACCCCCCTTCTGCAGCACAAATGCGTGATAGCCATGGAAGTGGCACACAAGTGTCGGCTAACAGCTAAACACCCACAGCTGCTCACGGAGAGACTGCCATACACCATTGATCCGCTGATGTAGAAGTCCCACACCATGTCAAGCCAATGCAAACCGTATGTGTCCGAGGGCAGTGTTACACACATTGATGCCATCATTACAATCCACTATCCCATCACTGATGACTGTCAACAAGTCTGACCATCTATTCAGGTGTACACAGCTGCATGTCATGTGTACCATGGTGATGCAACATGGCTGCAGAGGAACCAAACATCGACAGGGGCAGTGTGCATACATCGTGAACAACTGCCACACCCAATACACCCCTGATGCATCCCTTACCCCAAGGAGACTTCCAAACGTGTCCGTGCCTGTAACGCTGAGTCAGCACACGATGATGTGTCCATGAGGAATAGCAGTGCCACAACAATGCAAGCAGCAGACGGCATGCGCAAGTACCTGGGGAAGAGAGACACACAAGAAGTCAGCCACAAAAAGCACAGCCACTTGCATGTGCATGTACTCGACACATGTATGGATGACAACATGCTAGGTCACAATTATGACTGGGGAAATACAACCATCACTGGCACCATCCCTCCAGTGACACACCCACACACACCTCTGACTCACGTGCCATACATGCAGGTGGAGACACACATCACAACACATGCCAGACGGGGACCAATGCGTGCACACTCAGACACTGGTACTCACCACTAAGCAAAGAAGTCGCGTATGAGCCGAGTCCGGATGTCCTCTTGCGGCTCCACATCCTCCACATCACTAGCCCCATTGCCAAGCCCTTCGTCCTCCACGGGTGGATGGTCCTCGTCATCTTGATCCAGGATGAGTGGCACAGCTTTCTCAACTGCCATGTTGTGCAGCATGCAGCAGACCATGAAGATTTTGCAGACCTTCGCCGGGGCATATGGGAGCGCGCCGCCGGTCTTGTGTAGGTACCTGAATCGGCTCTTCAGCAGGCCAAACGTCCTCTCTATCACTCGCCTTGTCCGGCCATGGACGGTGTTGTAGCGGAGCTGGGCCGGCGTGATGGGGTTGCGGAGAGGTGTGATCAGCCATGGCATGTTGGGATAGCCAGCGTCCCCTACATGGGAAGCACATGGACATCGTTAGAACTAGAGAAGCGGTCGTGCTGGTAGTCTACGCAAAATACAGGACAGACAGACTGTACCCACCAACAACATATGCTCGTTCGTTGCGCAGCTGCGTCATCATTTCAGGCACCCTGCTACGCCTCATGATGTAGGCATCGTGTGCTGATCCTGGAAAACGAGCACAGACATGCGAAATCACCATGTTGGACAGACACACCACAAGGGCATTGATGGAGTGGTAGTGCTTGCGATTCCGGTACGCTACCTCCTGTGCCTGTGGTGGTACCAAAGCAACATGTGTCCCATCTATGGACCCAATGACATGGGGCATCCCTCCCAGGGCATAGAATCCACGCTTGACCCCAGTCAACATTTCTGGTGTAGGAAAATGTATGAAGTCATCCAGGTGAATCAACATGGCCTCTAAGACATCATGCAGCACACGGCAGAACATGCTCTGGGACATGCCACCAACATGAGCTATGGTATTTTGAAAGGTACCCGTGGCTAGAAAATGTAGGGCTGCCATTACCTTCAGCTTGGGTGTCAGTGCCGTAGGATACCTGTGCAGCGGTTGCAGGTGTGGTGCCAGTCTCGCCGTCAAATCCAGAATCAACCGTTGGGGGAAGCGGTAGCACCGGATACGATCATTCTCCCGCATGGCAGCCAAGTCCGGAATTGCTCGAGGAAGAGGCGGCGCTCTGCAGTAATTTGGAAGTGACAAGGAAGAGTGAGTGCACCACAACAACAAATAATTTGTACTGAGCACATGTTAATCTGTCTATACACATATGCTACATACGGAGTCAGGTATGTGCCACATGCCCTGGACACGTATGGCTGGCAGGTGACACTCCTACCAAGACCCAGCTACACACGGAGATTGAGAACCTCCACATGCCATGGCATGGGATTAGCTGTGTCCCAGTGCAAGTGAACAGCCAGACGCAAGACAGGAGTGACATACACCCACAAATCAGCAGAAGTAGGATGTCGATTGCAGAGACTGGTAGCGGAACACTAGAGCCACAGGTCACATGACATTACACTAGGACAGCCCACACACCTTGCCATGCAGGTGCACATGTCATGACTCATCACACATTCATAGAGAGGATGCAGACATGTCCTAGTTACGCTACTCCGTGTCCCATGCATACATACGCACCTCACATCCGATACCACATGTGGCATGGTGTGCGGAACAGTGTGCAATATCAATCTACACACAGACACATGTTGGTTGCTGCAACAGCTGCAGCTTTTGAGGGTGCTCCAACATCAACCTAATGGGAAACCCCCACACATACATGACATAGTCACATCATGCACCGTGGGTAGTGACAAGTCAGGTGTGGTAACCCCTGTACCGGGCATCAGGGGACACTTCCGTGTGTTGGTGTCCGTGCCATGCCAGTGTCGCTCATCCCAAGTGTGCAGTACGACATGCACACATGTCAAAGGAGTCAAGGGCATGCCTGGCACACATTGCACCGTCACACATTACATCTGTACACATCTCATCATACATCTGGTGCCTTCTCGACTCTGGAGTAATGTGCCACATCACAGCCTGTCACACCTGTGCCCCACACATGTAGTACTGCCCAGACAATGCCTTGATGTCCATCCATGGACAAGTATGTCCGCCCTATTCCTTCCTGTGTGCTGCCTGTCACCACTGTGATGTGTGAAAACCGCCGTACTGCTGCTAAGAGGGCCTGTGTACGTTCCCATATCACTATGGGAGTGCTGCCGTATGTGTACCCATAGTGATGGTGAGCGTACAGGCATGTGTACGGTCAGTGAGTACGCATACGCGAGGACACCCATGGTGATAGTGCACGTACAGGCGTGTGTACGGGCCGTAACAGTACGAGTACGCATACGCGAGGACACCCATGGTGGTACGGCCCGTACACATGCCTGTACGTTCACTATCACTACGAGTACGCATACGCGAGGACACCCATAGTGATAGTGAACGTACAGGCGTGTGTACGGGCCGTACCACTATGGGTGTTCTCGCGTATGCGTACTCGTACTGGTACGGCCCGTACACACGCCTGTACGTTCACTATCACCATGGGTGTCCTCGCGTATGCGTACTCGTAGTGATAGTGAACGTACAGGCGTGTGTACGGGCCGTACCACTATGGGTGTCCTCGCGTGTGCATACTCGTACTGGTACGGCCCGTACACACGCCTGTACGCTCACTATCACAACGAGTACACATACGCGAGGTCACCCATAGTGATAGTGAACGTACAGGCGTGTGTACGGGCCGTAGCAGTACGAGTACGCATACGCGAGGACACCCATGGTGATAGTGAACGTACAGGCGTGTGTACGGGCCGTACCACTATGGGTGTTCTCGCGTATGCGTACTCGTAGTGATAGTGAACGTACAGGCGTGTGTATGGGCCGTTGCAGTACGAGTACGCATACGCGAGGACACCCATGGTGATAGTGTACGTACAGGCGTGTGTACAGGCCGTACCAGTACGAGTACGCATACGCGAGAACACCCATAGTGGTACGGCCCGTACACACGCCTGTACGTTCACTATCACTACGAGTACGCATACGCGAGGACACTCATAGTGATAGTGAACGTACAGGCGTGTGTACGGGCCGTACCACTATGGCTGTTCTCGCGTATGCGTACTTACTGACCGTACACATGCCTGTATGCTCACCATCACTATGGATACACATACGGCAGCACTCCCATAGTGATATGGGAACGTACACAGGCCCTCTTAGCAGCAGTACGGCGGTTTTCACACATCACAGTGGTGACAGGCAGCACACAGGAAGGAATAGGGCGGACATACTTGTCCATGGATGGACATCAAGGCATTGTCTGGGCAGTACTACATGTGTGGGGCACTGGTGTGACAGGCTGTGATGTGGCACATTACTCCTGAGTCGAGAAGGCACCAGATGTATGATGAGATGTGTACAGATGTAATGTGTGATGGTGCAATGTGTGCCAGGCATACCCTTGACTCCTTTGACATGTGTGCATGTCGTACTGCACACTTGGGATGACCGACACTGGAATGGCACGAGCACCAACACACGGAAGTGTCCCCTGATGCCCGGTAGAGGGGTTACCACACCTGACTTGTCACTACCCACGGTGCACGATGTGACTATGTCATGTATGTGTGGGGGTTTCCCATTAGGTTGATGTTGGAGCACCCTCAAAAGCTGCAGCTGTTGCAGCAACCAACATGTGTCTGTGTGTAGATTGACATTGCACACTGTTCCGCACACCATGCCACATGTGGTATCGGATGTGAGGTGCGTATGTATGCATGGGACACGGAGTAGTGTAACAAGGACATGTCTGCATCCTCTCTATGAATGTGTGGTGAGTCATGACATGTGCACCTTCATGGCAAGGTGTGTGGGCTGTCCTAGTGTAATGTCATGTGACCTGTGGCTCTAGTGTTCCGCTACCAGTCTCTGCAATCGACATCCTACTTCTGCTGATGTGTGGGTGTATGTCACTCCTGTCTTGCGTCTGGCTGTTCACTTGCACTGGGACACAGCTAATCCCATGCCATGGCATGTGGAGGTTCTCAATCTCCGTGTGTAGCTGGGTCTTGGTAGGAGTGTCACCTGCCAGCCATACGTGTCCAGGGCATGTGGCACATACCTGACTCCATATGTAGCATATGTGTATAGACAGATTAACATGTGCTCAGTACAAATTATTTGTTGTTGTGGTGCACTCACTCTTCCTTGTCACTTCCAAATTACTACAGAGCGCCGCCTCTTTCCCGAGCAATTCCGGACTTGGCTGCCATGCGGGAGAATGATCGTATCCGGTGCTACCGCTTCCCCCAACGGTTGATTCTGGATTTGACGGCGAGACTGGCACCACACCTGCAACCGCTGCACAGGTATCCTACGGCACTGACACCCAAGCTGAAGGTAATGGCAGCCCTACATTTTCTAGCCACGGGTACCTTTCAAAATACCATAGCTCATGTTGGTGGCATGTCCCAGAGCATGTTCTGCCGTGTGCTGCATGATTTCTTAGAGGCCATGTTGATTCACCTGGATGACTTCATACATTTTCCTACCCCAGAACTGTTGACTGGGGTCAAGCGTGGATTCTATGCCCTGGGAGGGATGCCCCATGTCATTGGGTCCATAGATGGGACACATGTTGCTTTGGTACCACCACAGGCACAGGAGGTAGCGTACCGGAATCGCAAGCACTACCACTCCATCAATGCCCTTGTGGTGTGTCTGTCCAACATGGTGATTTCACATGTCTGTGTTCGTTTTCCAGGATCAGCACACGATGCCTACATCATGAGGCGTAGCAGGGTGCCTGAAATGATGACGCAGCTGCGCAACGAACGAGCATGTGTTGTTGGTGGGTACAGTCTGTCTGTCCTGTATTTTGCGTAGACTTTCAGCACAACCGCTTCTCCTGTTCTAACGATGTCCATGTGCTTCCCATGTAGGGGACGCTGGCTATCCCAACATGCCATGGCTGATCACACCTCTCCGCAACCCCATCACGCCGGCCCAGCTCCGCTACAACACCGCCCATGGCCGGACAAGGCGAGTGATAGAGAGGACGTTTGGCCTGCTGAAGAGCCGATTCAGGTGCATACACAAGACCGGCGGCGCCCTCCCATATGCCCCGGCGAAGGTCTGCAAAATCTTCATGGTCTGCTGCATGCTGCACAACATGGCAGTTGAGAAAGCTGTGCCACTCATCCTGGATCAAGATGACGAGGACTATCCACCCGTGGAGGACGAAGGGCTTGGCAATGGGGCTAGTGATGTGGAGGATGTGGAGCCGCAAGAGGACATCCGGACTCAGCTCATACGCGACTTCTTTGCTTAGTGGTGAGTACCAGTGTCTGAGTGTGCACGCATTGGTCCCCGTGTGGCATGTGTTGTGATGTGTGTCTCCACCTGCATGTATGGCACGTGAGTCAGAGGTGTGTGTGGGTGTGTCACTGGAGTGATGGTGCCAGTGATGGTTGTATTTCCCCAGTCATAATTGTGACCTAGCATGTTGTCATCCATACATGTGTCGAGTAAATGCACATGCAAGTGGCTGTGCTTTTTGTGGCTGACTTCTTGTGTGTCTCTCTTCCCCAGGTACTTGCGCATGCCGTCTGCTGCTTGCATTGTTGTGGCACTGCTATTCCTCATGGACACGTCATCGTGTGCTGACTCAGCGTTACAGGCACGGACACGTTTGGAAGTCTCCTTAGGGTAAGGGATGCATCAGGGGTATATTGGGTGTGGCAGTTGTTCACGATGTATGCACACTGCCCCTGTCAATGTTTGGTTCCTCTGCAGCCATGTTGCATCACCATGGTACACATGACATGCAGCTGGGTACACCTGAATAGATGGTCAGACTTGTTGACAGTCATCAGTGATGGGATAGTGGATTGTGATGATGGCATCAATGTGTGTAACACTGCCCTCGGACACATACGGTTTGCATTGGCTTGACATGCTGTGGGACTTCCACATCAGCGGATCAATGGTGTATGGCAGTCTCTCCGTGAGCAGCTGTGGGTGTTTAGCTGTTAGCCGACACTTGTGTGCCACTTCCATGGCTATCACGCATTTGTGCTGCAGAAGGGGGGTGCCAGTGTTGGACCCACATGTTACTCCACATGAAGTGTTCATGTGTACTTCAAGTTGCCTCTGCAATCCCGAAAACATGACTAATAAAGGTGTCCCTATGCCTCCAAGGTGCCTCTTCTCAGTCAATGCTGGTGTGTTGCCACGGTGCATCCAGCATGTCTGGCATGGTTTTCCCTGATAGTGGCTATGTGTCTATGTGTCGAGTAGCAAGATGCAAGATGTGTGTGTGGGATGAGACTGTGTATTGTGCATGATGTCCATGACTGTGTGGGTATTGTGACATGTGCCATCCCCATGCATCCAACGTTGTCCAGGCCCCCATTATCTGCATCCACCGGACTCAAGCTTGCAGGACATGGTTCTGCCACCTGTCTACACATACCTGGGTGCCCCCCAGGACACTGGACATGATCCCTGACCTCTGCGCATGACTGTTGATGTACTCAATATGTCTGTCAGCACGGTTGTGCGGCCACCCCCTCAGCTGGTTGGGCCCATCACGGGTGTGTATGGTGCTCCATGTCTGTCTTGCCTAATACACTGTGACCCGTGTGTCCTGTGCCAGACTCAGGCCCCAGGGTGTGGATGGTTGAAGTCAAAAGAGAACTCAGGCATGTTTAGACTTTACAAGACACATGTAAGGTAATAATGCAACCAGCAGGCATTTTCTCTTCATGGTGTGACTTTTTATTTTAGTGGGGGGGGGGTATGACATGAGGGGCTTTCCGGGTGTTTGGAATCCAAAGTTCAGTAGGGGAGTTGGTGTCCTTGCCATTTGAAATCCTCAGAGTCCATGCCACAGTCT
Organism: Triturus cristatus; assembly: GCF_964204655.1. Lineage (NCBI taxonomy): Eukaryota > Metazoa > Chordata > Amphibia > Caudata > Salamandridae > Triturus > Triturus cristatus. The sequence continues at coordinate 505,465,660 of NC_140585.1, forward strand.
TTGTCAACATTGGTCAGACAGTGACCAGCAAGGCCATGTGGCAGAGAATGTCTTTTGATGCTGTGCTGCTGTTGCTCCAGTGGGCCAGGTGCCAGGCCAGGTGTCCTGGGAGATGGTGCTGTAGCGCCGATCCTCACGGTCTTTTCCGTGGACGACCCGCCCTCCTGTGGGGACCCTCAGAAGCAGGCCGTGACGATGTTTGGGATGCTCCATCGGATGTTTCCTCCTCCTCCTCCTGATCCCTCCCTGTGGGTGGTGATGTTCTACGCCTTCTGGCACAGGGAGGGTTGCCCATGTTATCGGCCATCCAACGGAGTGTATTGTGAATTCCCGTGTACACCGTCACGAGCTCAGCCTGTCCATCCTCCATCCTCCGTTGGTGTTGCAGTAGACAGGCATGTAGCTCCGCATGTTGCTGGGCCTGCTGGGTCTTGATCCCCTCGAGGACGGACACAACCTGGGCCATGCCCGTGGTGTCCTGCCGGTATGTGTCCAGGATGTTTCGGACATGGGAATATACCGGATCCCCAGCCAACTGGTCAGGCTGGCGCCTCCGCCATCCTCCACTCCCACCACCCCTGCCCACTTGCGCCTGGCCTGCCCTTGTGGGCACATCGGGTCTCCGGGACCCCTGAGGGGTGGCATTGGCGTTGTCGCCTGCCTCCTCCTGGGTGCCCGGGACACCGTGTCCCTCCTGGCCAGCCTGGCTGCTTTGTGGTGGTGGGGCAGGGATCCTGGGTGTCTCCTGGGATGTGGCAGGAGTGGGGGTGGTGGTTGGCCCCGTTGTACCTGACGCAGGTGCTGCAGGTCGTTGGACAGCAGAGGGGCCAGGTTGGTCGGGGTCGTCCACAGAGTGGTGAGAGTCGTCGCTGCCGGTGGGATCGGCCTCCCGCAGAGCTGGGTCCTGTGAGTCTTCCCCCCCAGTGTTGGGGGGTGAACCACGAGGTTGACCTGTGTGTGAGAGAGACAATGTTAATTTTGGTCCATGCAACATCCATGTTTCATCAGTTTCAAAGTTGGAACATTTCCTCTGGGAATTTGGATCTGTCTTGCATTCCACTCACAGTGCACTTGTGCATGGGTGTGTCCCTTGGGCACAGCTTTGGCGCCTTTAACTATGTGTGGCACAGTCTTACTTGCTGCGTCAAGTGTGACTGCAGTCAGCAGTGGAGTGGGCAGGTGTGGCGAGCCGTGCATTGGCGCCTTCCGTGTTGCACTGTACGTGGGCACATGAAGTTGTTCCACACACTTCAATGATGCAGGTAGCTGTCGTTGTGCTTGTGCACAGGTTGTGACATGGCCCTGTGTTTTGCCATGGAGGAGAGGGGGGGTGCTGGCACTGGCCACCCTTGTCTACATGCACGCAGTCCACCTTCTGACGAGCAGACATTCCAACACACCACATGGCTGATTTGCTCTCCCTGTGTCTCCCTCCCTCTGTGTCCCCCTCTCCCTCCCTCTGTGTGTCAGCCTCCTCCCTCTGTCCGTCTTCCTGTGTCTCCCTCCCTCTCTGTCCCCCTCTTCCTCCCTCTCTGTCCCCCTCTCCCTCCCTCTGTGTGTCAGCCTCCTCCCTCTGTCCGTCTTCCTGTGTCTCCCTCCCTCTCTGTCCCCCTCTCCCTCCCTCTGTGTGTCAGCCTCCTCCCTCTGTCCGTCTTTCTGTGTCTCTCTCCCTCTCTGTCCCCCTCTCCCTCCCTCTGTGTGTCACCCTCTGTCACCTCAGCCCAGCTTCCTGGGCACACACTGTTAGCAGATCTTTGAATGGCCCTTGGCTTGTTGATGTGAGTTTGTTTCTGATCTCCAGGCACCCATTGGGTGTAGTGTGTGTCTCTGCGCTGCTGCTGTGGTGGTGTGTGCTGCCACTCTTTCACAGTGTTGGCTGTTCATTAGCTGGTGTCATGTGCAAAAACGTGCCTTCACCCCCATGTGTTAATGCAAGGCGTCCGCCATTTGCTGGCAAGTCTTTCCTGTGTGGGGACACACTGTTTGTCTGGCTGTGACCCAGGCCATATGGGCAGAGGGCATTGTTGTCTGCTTCTGAGTTGCACTATGTGATTTTTGGGGCCCACCCTCCCGCCATCCGGGTTACCGTGTCATGTGTTGGTGTCTTCTGTGGCCTGTGACTTGACATTGTCCAGCTGGGTGCATGGGGCATGGTGGCGCCAGTGGCATGTGCGTGTTCATGGAGTGTGGTTGAGTCATGCGATAGCTTGGGGTGGTTGCGTGCCTGTTTGTGAGTTTGGTTGTGGATGACGTTCCCCCCATGTGAGGTGCGTTGTTTGTGTACTCACCCGGGTCTCGGAGTCCTCCTAATCCTTCGACTGCCTCCACCGGCAGTATGGCCATCACCCTCTCCTCCCAGGGATGGTAGTGTACGGGTCTGCGGGACGTTGACCTGGTTGTGTTCATCCGTCATCTTGGCTCGGACCCTCCTCCGCAGATCGTACCACCTGGCTTGGCATTCCTGCTTGTTCCTTCTGGTGTCCGCAACAGCTTTCACAGCATCAACGATGGTCTGCCACATGGCTGTTTTTTCTGACATGCTGGTCTGTCTGACCAATGTTCCAAAGAGGTGTGGCTCGACTCTGAGGATTTCATCGACAAGGACCTCCAACTCTCGGTTACTGAACTTTGGATTCTTGTTAGTGGGCATGGTGAGGGGTGTGGGTGTGGATGGTGGGGGGGGTGTGGATAGTTGTGGGTGTGTGGGTGTGGTTGTGCATGTGTGTGTGTGAATGTGATGAGGGGGTGTTTGTGAAGGTGGTTGTGTGAAGGTGTGCAAGTGTAAGGTGTGGTAAAGCTTCTAGTTTGGTGCTGTAGGTTGTCTGTGGGGTCTGGCAGCAGTGAGTCTGTTGAAAAGGCTCATGGTTTGTGTGTGTGGGCCCTTTTTATTGGTCCATTGGTGGGTGTGGCTGTGTTTGAAGTTTGGGTGGGTGTGTTATAAGGAGTGGTGGTGTTTGGGCCCTCTGTTTGTTTTTGGCACTTGCAGGTCAGTGAATGTGTTGTTTTAGTGGTTGTTGGACATGTTTAGTGGCTTTGTGCCATTCGAATGGTGTATTCTTGTGTTGTTTTGTTTTGTCCTGGTTGTGTACGTGCGTTTTTAGCATGTGTACGGGGTGTACATGGGCCATTTTGTTGTACAGTGCTGTCCTTGTGTGTGGCTTGGAACGACTCGTACATGCGGTTGTGATGTTGGGGCCTGGGGTGCGCTCTGTACTTAGGAGGTTGTGGTGGGGGTATGACTCTGACGTACACGGGTGTACATACACGGGTGGGGGTACGACTCTAATGTACACGGGTGCACATACACGGGTGGGGGTACGACACGTACAGGGGTGTACATACACGGGGGTACGACACGTACAGGGGTGTACATACACGGGGGGTACGACACATACAGGGGTGTACATACACGGGGGTACGACACGTACAGGGGTGTATATACACGGAGGGGTACGACACGTACAGGGGTGTACATACATGGAGGGTTACGACACGTACAGGGGTGTACATACACGGGGGTACGACACGTACAGGGGTGTACATACACGGAGGGGTACGACACGTACACGGGTGTACATACACGGGTGGGGGTACGACTCTAATGTACACGGGTGCACATACATGGGTGGGGGTACGACACGTACAGGGGTGTACATACACGGGGGGTACGACACGTACAGGGGTGTGCATACACGGGGGGTACGACACGTACAGGGGTGTACATACACGGAGGGGTACGACACGTACAGGGGTGTACATACACGGGGGGTACGACACGTACAGGGGTGTACATACACGGAGGGGTACGACACGTACACGGGTGTACATACACGGGTGGGGGTATGACTCTAATGTACACGGGTGCACATACACGGGTGGGGGTACGACACATACAGGGGTGTACATACACGGGGGTACGACACGTACACGGGTGTACATACACGGAGGGGTACGACACGTACACGGGTGTACATACAGGGGGGGTACGACACGTACAGGGGTGTGCATACACGGGGGGTATGACACGTACACGGGTGTACATACACGGAGGGGTACGACACGTACACGGGTGTACATACACGGGGGGTACGACACGTACAGGGGTGTACATACACGGGGGGTACGACACGTACACGGGTGTACATACACGGGGGGTACGACATGTACACGGGTGTACATACAGGGGGGTATGACACGTACAGGGGTGTACATACACGGGGGTACGACACGTACACAGGTGTACATACACGGGGGTAGGACACGTACACGGGTGTACATACATGGGTGGGGGTGTACATACACGGGGGTACGTCTCGAACGTTAGGGGGCTGGGGGGAGTGTTGGGCGCGTATGCGGGCACATGTCTCCATGGTTGCAATGGGAGTTCGGTGCGGACGGTGTTTTTTCCATACGGTTGTAACATCGGACGCACGGGATGGATCGTGATTCCTCGGTCGGACTTCACTTTTCACATTTGTACGGTAAATCGTCCGAGGACGTGTCGGACACATTTTCCGACCCGAGGACGTGTGGGGAATAATTCCCAATGCGATTCGTATGGTCTTTTTCCCATGCGAATCGTAATTGGCAGTTTGTACGGCACTTGTACGATTCGTATAGTAAAAAGACCGGATACGAGTCGTACGGGGAAAATTTTTACCGGATCGTGATCGGCACCTTTGTGTGCTTATTTCAACTTGTAAGGATCTCCAAGGGCTTGGAACAGAGCTTGCCTCCTGCTGAAGTCTCAGGGACAACAGACTTCAACCCCCAGCTCCCCAGAGTTCTTTGGAAGTGCCTGCTGCTGTTTTGGGCCTTCTGAGGGACTGCGTGTCGCAAGGAGCTGGAAGCGCGACTCAACGAAGCCAAAGCGTGTCGCCACCGCTGCTGCTGCCATCACACTTCTGAACAAGGGTGTCACCTCTGGAGTTGTCGCACTGCACCACATCGAGAGAAGCGTCTCGCAACGAAGAGCAAGCGTGTCGCTGCTGCCTGCCGTCGCACTTCTGAACAAGGGTGCCGCCGCTGGAGTTGTTGCACTGCATCGCATCGAGAGAAGGGTCTCGCAATGAGGAAGAAGTGTGTCGCTGTCGCTGTTGCTGCCGTAGCACCTCTGAACAAGGGTGTCACTGCTGGAACTGTCGCATTGCACCACATCGAGGAAAGCGCCTCGCAAGAGAAGCGCGCCGCCGTCGAAGCTGCTGCCATCGAATTTCTGAACAAGGATGTCACTGCTGTAGTTGTCTCATTGTGCGGAAGCTTCACGCAAACTGGGAGAAGAGTGTAACAGCTGAAGCTGTTGCTGTCGCACTTCTGAACAAGGTGTCGCCACTGCAGCCCACGCATCGAACGAGAACTTCTCGCATCCCCGGAGAAGCGTGCCGCATCTGGAAGATCTTCACGTCTTTATTTCTTTCTTTCTCAGAACTTTGCCGCATTTCCATCGCTGCGACATTGCTTGTCGTGGAAGCGCAACACATCGTAAGGTACATTGACGCAAAGTGTCACATCTTAAGAACTGAACTAAGCTAAAAACTGCCATCTTAAAGTAATAGTATTGTGTATTTTTGTCGTTTACGGTCTTATGGTAAATCTATATAAAGTATACTTATTTTTGATATAAAACCTGTGTGGTGTCCATTTGTAGTGTTGTCACTGGATTACTGTATGTGGTCACAAATGCTTTACACGCTGCCTCTGAGATAAGCCTGTCTGCTCATGCCAAGCTACCAAGGGGGTGAGCAGGGGTTATTTTAGGAAGGTACCCCCTTACCCTGACTAGAGGCAACGGTCCCTACTTGTCACAAGTACCTACCTGTGCCAACTAGAGACCCCCAAATCTAACAGTGTTGTGGTATGTTGTCTGTGCATTGTTCCTGAGTGATGAGGTTGTGCACTGCTGTTGTGTCTGTGCTCCCCATTGCCTTTCCACAGTTTAGCTGCACAGGGCATGTCTGTTGTTGTTGTGGCTCTGTGTGTGTTTCTGTTGGGTTATATGTTTGTCTGTTGTATTTGTTTCCACATTTGTGGTGGCATCCCTGTGTGTGATGTTTGTGGCTGAGCCCAGTGTGTGTGGTTGTTTGTGTGTGTATTGCCTGTCAAGTATTGGCAGCCTTCAGTGTGTTTGGCACTAGTGTTGTGTGCTGCTGGTGTGAGGGGGGTATGTGTGTAGATTCTTACTGGTGTTTGTCAGTCCTGAGGTGTGTAGATGGTCCCTGTGTGTAGTGCTGCTGGTGTACTCCTGTGAATTAGTTGTATGGATGTGTGGCTGTTCCCAGTTTGACTTCAGGGCCTTCCATTCATTGTTTCATCCTTGTGCCTATACATGGTTTGCCTTGCTGTCTCCCTGTGTTGTTGCACTGAGCTGTATGTGGTTTGATTTCACTGACTGTGCCAGCCATGTGTGCTTTGATGGTGTGAGGGTGTTGTGCTCTGTTCCTTGTGTTGATGTGATGTACACATGCTTGTTGTGTGCCTCCATGGCCATCCATTTGTGTGCAGCCCACTTTGGTTTCCCTATTTGTTGTGCTCCATTGCTGTTGGCATGTGGGGTGTGTATGTGTGTGTGTGTCAGTCTGTGATATATATGTGTGACTGTGCAGGCTGTGTTTCCATTTGGATGTTGATTCCTTGTGTGTCTTCATTTGTTGCTTGTCCTCATTGCTTTTTCCCCGAGTGTGGTGTAGTGTGTGTTTCTCTGGCCCTGTGCTACTGTGCTGTGTGTTGTGTGTTCCTGTGCAGCCACTCCTGCATTGTGTGTCTCCATGATTGTTTGTTGTGTGGTGCAGGGTATGTATTGCCCTGGCTTGTTGTTGTGCATGGGGTGCACAGGGGAGGCACATGGCATGTGCCTTCATGGGGTGTGCTAGTGTGTGGTAGGAGTGGGTGTGTCCCTTTGGTCTTTGTGCCCTGCCCATGCCTAGCACTGGCCCTGCCTTCTGAATTGTGCGCATGGATTTGCTTGTGTTCGCCGTTGCGGTGACGTGACCGGGACATTGCTGCATGGTGGCGGTAGCTGTGTGTCCAGGATGCAGCGGGGTGACTTTGTGGCAGGTGGGTGATGTGTGGGTGCCCCTCTGGATGTGTTCCTGTCCCCCCTAGGGTGTCTGATGTGGATTTGGACCCTATGTTAGGCCATGGGTTGTGTGTTGTGTTATTGCATACCTGCGGCGTCGTCCGCGGCAGTCCATGAGTTCCTGGTGATGTAGCAGGTACAGCACAGGAAAGACGTGTAAAGCTGGGTCCATTGTGGTTATGTCCGGGTGATGTGGACCGGGACTCTGGTTTTGCGCTCCGCTGTCGAGTTTCCGCCGTCTCTGGTTGGGCGGTGTCTCCGCTGCGGTGCGTCGGCTTGCTTGAGTCATCCTAATTTGTGGAGCGGGGCGGATGTCATTCTGCAGTGGCGGGCACACTTTGATGGCGGTGTGCGTCGCACTGCGGCTGTTGGAAATTGGCCTATGTTTGACCATGCTAATATGGCGGGCGTGATGTCCGCTGCTAGCGGGCGGAAAAAGGCATTTTTCCACACCGCCGGCACACCGGTGGTCCCACCGCCCTACATCCTAACGGACCCCTTAGAAAGCATTCACTATAAGCCAAAATGGAGAAATGTGTCATCCATGCCAAATCATTGGAGTTTCTGGGATACTTTCTGTCCCCAAAAGGGATCACCATGGATCCAAAATAGGTCCTTAATTGGCCATCCCTGAATTTAATGAAGGAAGTTAAGCAAGTCCTTGGATTCGCAAACTTTTACAGACGCTTCATTGCAAATTTCTCGAGAATTGTAACACCTATCACACAATTATTTTAAAAAGACAGTCTTTTTTTGGACTAAAGAAGATGAAGACGCCTTTAAGGACTTAAAAACTGCTTTTACTACTCTCTCAGCAAAATCCAGATCAACCATTTATTGTTGAGGAAGATGCTACTCAAACAGCTTTAAGAGGAGTTCTTATTCAGAAAGACTCAAACACAGGACACTTGCATCCATTAGCTCCTTATTAACATAAATTACCACACGCAGAACAAAATTACACAGTGGCTGAGCATGAGCTCCTTGCCATAAAAGATGTATTCACTGAATGGAAACATCATCTCCTAGGAGCCAAACACACTATCACGATATTCACTGATCATAAGAATTTACAGTTTTTACATCAGTGAAAGCCCTAACCCTCGGACAGATGGTTGCATTTTTTAGTGAATTTGATTTTATTATAACATACCGTCCTGGACAAAACCCAATATTATCAGACACCTTGTCTTGACTTAATGAAAAAGAATCTAAAGACAGATGCACTTCGCCACAAAGCATAATACCAGCTAACAGAATAATAGCTTTAACACAAACCGACACCTTCTTGACAGATGTAAAGGTTGCATCCCAAACTATTGATAAAAATCAATGGCTACAAAAACCTCAGAACTCCATAATAACAAATTATTCATTCCACAGGACTCACACAGACAACAAATTCTAGCTTGGTATCATGATTCCAGCATAGCTGGACATCCAAGTACACTAAAAATCTTAGAGTTATGTTTATGAAATATTTGGTGGAATAACATTCAGAAAGATGTTCAAGGTTATATTTATGAGGTGTCCCATTTGTGCACGCAATAAGTCACAATACATAGCCCCAACAGGACAATTGAATCCTTTACCAATCCCATTAACACCATGTCAAACTATTAGTGTTGGTTTCATTACAGATTTACTAAAATCTCAAAACTTTACTACTATTTTATTAGTTGTGGATTTACTTTCTAAAATGAGGCATTTTATCCCATTAAAGACATTACCCACTGAAATTCAGTGATATTTTTATCGATAACATAGTAAAATTACATGGACTTCGAGGTATAATAATTTCTGACCGAGGCCCCCAATTCACCTCCAGATTTTGGAAAGCCCTATGTTCACAATTAGGAATAGAAGTAGCATTATCTCCTGCCTTTCATCCACAATCCGATGGACAAACCGAAAAAGTTAAAAAAATACTTAGAACAGAGCCTACGCTGTTTAACATCCACCTTGACTTCTCAATGGGATCACGCACTTCCCTCAGCTAAATTCACATATAACAACAGTATTCATTCATCTTTGGGATATTCCCCATTTTATTTTCTTACTGGTTTCCATCCACACACCATTCCTATACAACCACCATCAGTTATTAGTTCTATGCCCTCCGTCTCCGAAAGACTAAATTAGTTACATCTCATTCAAGAAAAAGCATGAAATTGTTTAGCAAAAAAATAAGGTCGCCGCAAAGGTGCAAGCTGAGAAACGCAGAACACCTGATCCAACCTATAAAATTGGTGACCTAGTTTGGCTATCCACCCGGAATATCCATTTGGATGGTCCTAAAAAATTACAACCACAATATATTGGCCCTTTTCCCATTAAACAAATTCTGAATTCGGTTTCTATATAATTACAATTACCAGTGTCCCTTGTGAAACCATACCATCCTCTAACCCGAAAAGATAATCCCCCTCCTCCAGTCATTGTAAATGATCACCTTAGAAAATGAAATATGTTGAATCCTTGATGCCAAAAGAATACATGGCAACTTATATTATTTAATTCATTGGAAGGGTTATGGCGCTTCCACAAGATCCTGGAAACCAGCCTCTAATTTGAATGCCCCTAGGTTGGTTCGGTGTTTTCATGCCCTTCATCCTGACAAACCCCACCCAGTACAGTGACCTTTGGGGCGGGGAAAGCTCTGTAATGGGTATGAGTATATTCACTCATGCATCTCCTCTCACCATATAACGTGAGGGTCAGTGCCAGCTCGCAGAGGGAGTGCTGCAGGCGGAACGGGGAAAGGACAGAGTGAGGGGAAGTGGACTCGGACATATGAAGGACAGGAGTAAAGTAAGTAATTAAATAATTAAAACTATTTACCTTGTTCTCGCTGCATCGCCAACTCGGCGATGCAGCGAGTGCAAGGTAAATAGTTTTATGTCCGAGTCCACTACCCCCCGCCATGCCCTTCCCCCGCCCCACCGCCCCGCAGCACTCCCTCTGCGAGTCGCCACTGGTGAGGGGTATGATTACATTCCAGTCTATTGATATGCATATGAGTGCTTAGAATAAATGCCATTGTAAAAGGCAGTGGGTATGGTTAAACTGAAGTATGCGCAAGATTAACGTAAATTTCCTAGTGATAACATTGTGTGTACATTGCAAACATGAGCAAGATAGCAGAACATGTCCAGAATCCGGAACTATTTAATAATGATGACTCATGATTCAGCTGTAAGCCTGCAGCACATGGAACAAACGGTAAAAACGTGAAAAAGCAAAAAGTATGTAAATTCACAGCTCACCGGTAGTATTCTACACATGTAAACTGTAAACACGTGGGACACAAGTTTGTTGATGAAGTACGCGAGCTGCAAAGAGTATTCAATCATTGCTTCGCCTTGTTGCTGCTTTGCACTTACCTGTCTCCAGTCCCCCGTCGGCTGTCTGTCTTCCGGCGTCCTCCTTCCGGGCTTCATCTTCGGCTGTCTCACTCCTGATCCACCTTCTGTCTTTGTCCGCGACTCCTCCTCCTTCTGGCTCTCCAGATCTTCGTTATCATACATCTGTAAGGAAAGCACAGACAAAAAGAAAGTTTAAAGTGGCCAACTTTGTAATTGAGGATGACCAAGTTATCCGGAGCAATCGGTGAGTGAAACAGCTCCTTAAGAATTAAAGAACACGCAAATTTGACGTGTGCGCTTTCTTTCATGAACAAAATCGTGTTTAGAAACAGTAAAGGATCTTGAGGTGAATAAATACAATTTTTTTATCAACCATATACATATTTACATATAACAAGCATTTGCAATGCAATAGGTCTCGCATTATAAAAGTGTGAGCAGCTGGCATTGCTAATAATAATGCAACACTAGCTATTGGCTTTGTAAATGATAAATAAATGCCATTATGTGTTTGTTTTATAAAATAGATTAAAAAAGGCATTGTCATGAACAATGCCAATAGCTTAAACTTTTGCAAATGCGAGACCTATTGCATTGCAAATGCTTGTTCTGTGTGCAGCCCTAATTTCCTTTCCTCTGCGTGGGTAAAGACAAGCCAGCCATCTGTTCTGGGAACGTGGTCCTACGTAAACATGTCACCTTGCAGTCAACGTGGCGCTGGCTGGTTCCTGAAGAGCTCTTCTTAGGAAAGCACTCGCTGCTTCTTTAAATGACCAACTTCTTTTCTGCTAATTTTTATAGGTTTAGGGACGTTTCGTAAGAAATACTGTTCTTGTATATTTTTCTCTTTCGAGTTATTGAACCTATTATTATTCAGAGATCTAGGCAAACGTGTACAGACTAATGGAGAATTATGTACTTGGAAGCATCAGTGCTTTAAATGGAAAAAAAAAAAATGCAGGCACTAACTAAATGTAACAGAAGGGGCGAAGCTAAGGGCGTGGCTTGGAGACAAGCAGTTAATTTGATATGTTCTTGGTGTGAAACGGTGCACAATTACGCAGCAACAGTTCTGCTTTTTGTAGAGCATTCCTTTTGTCTATGTATTTGTTGTTAAATGCATATAATTGCACAAACATTGCAATGCACACACATTTCACTGAATACCAGCGTATGCCCAGGACATTTGACAAACCATGGAAATATTTCTTGATTAAAATATTTTCCCTGATCTTTAAGGTGGAAATGTCCCTGGTTAGCTCAAAAAGGCACACAACCCCACACTCTCAGATATTCACCAAGTGGTATGCAAGCAAAATAAGCATACACAGATAAAAGCACAGATACTCACCCAATTATATGCGTTTCCACACAAGCCGGTACAGAAAAACGAAAGGATCAGAGGGCAGAAAGGCACGAAAAACGAGTGGCACAGAGGGCAGAAGGGCACAAAAAAGAAAGAGGGAAACGAGTGGAACAGAGGACAGAAAGGCACAAAAAAAGAGTGGAAAACGAGTGGCACAGAGGGCAGAAAGGCACAAAAAAGAGTGGCGCAGAAGGGCACAAAAGACGAGAGGAGCAGAGGGCAGAAAGGCACACAAAAAACGAGTGGAACAGAGGTAAGAAGGGCACAAAAACGAGTGGAACAGAGGGCAGAAGGGCACAAAAACGAGTGGAACAGAGGGCAGAAGGGCACAAAAACGAGAGGAGCAGAGGGCAGAAAGGAACAAAAAAAGAGGGAAAACGAGTGTAACAGAGGACAGAAAGGCACAAAAAGAGGGAAAACGAGTGGAACAGAGGGAAGAAAGGCACAAAAAACGAGGAAAAACGAGTGGCACAGAACAAGAGCGCACTGAAGCTGACGAGGAGGGAGTGGGAGGGGGGAGTGGGGGCGGGCGCAGTGGTGCGGGCCGCAGTTGTAAAAGGCAGGGAGAGGGTGAGATTGAGGAAGGGAAAGATAGGGATCAAAGGAAAAAACAAGGGGGTGGCAAATGGTGTGCACTTTGATGTCCTCAGTGGCCCCGCGGCTCACTGAGGACATCAAAGCAAGTGATCAGGCAGTGCTTTTCAGGCTGCCAAATGGTGCGCGCGCCCAGGGCACATGCACTGTATTTGAAGGCCTGAAAAGCACTGTTTGCACTTCCAAAACTCGCTTAGTATAAGTCTTGCCAGCGCTGTCTCAGACGAGACCTAAAAATTATATACATATATATATATAAATAAATCAGTAACATATTTTTTGACAATGTTTAATAAATATTACACATTAAAACAAATATTATTAATATAATTAAAATACTGCACTATACTCTCACAATCATAACAACCAACACATATAATGTTATTTACAAATAAAAATCATAACACAACTAACGCCTAAGGCAATAAATAAAACCATATTTAAATGAATGAATAAATAAATTTACATTGATTATTACTTAAATAACTTGCCACCCCATACCTCTATAAACTTAACAACACACACCTAAGACATATCTTTAATATTATAATAATTGCACATTTTACATAATTAATTATCAATTAAGGAATTAATTATAATTTACTAATAATAAATACATGATATTTAATTAACTTCCCACCCCTTATCCCTACACACCCAACAACGTGCACCTGATATATAACAAAGCAAATCTTAATCACACAATTTACATACATAATTATGAATTAAATAATTATTAATAATTAAAAATATTTATTCATTAATATAATTAATTTCCTTCCCATCCTTCACCCCTACAAAAACAACCCACGCCAAAAATAGTAATTAAAAATCTAAATAAATCTAAATAATTACACAATTTAAAAATTAATTTTCAATTAAATAATTGATAATAATTACAAATAATTATTAATTCACTATAATTAAATTACTACCACCCTATACCCCTGAAAACCCCATAACCCGCACTAAAACGTAAGTAAAAAAAAATAATGACACCATTTACATAATTAATGATCAATTAAATAATGAATATTAATAAAAAATGAATTATTAAATAATTATATTCAATTTACTTCCAACCCTGGAACCCATAAACCCCATAATCTGCTTCGGCACTAAAAGCGACAAAAAACTTAAATTTAAAAACCTCAAAAAATTTGCAAACTATATTAAAAAGCATTAACAATAATTATACAAAGAATTTATAACATATACAATTAAAATATATACTAAAATACATTAAATAATTAAAAAAGGATATATTTAACAACAATACTTTTGTAAATGATATTAACAGCATAGAGATTTTTGTAAATTATATTAACATGGATATTTTTAACATCAATATTACTTACCTTAGAAAATCAATATTCTTGTCAATTATATGTTTGCACAAGATATTTGTGCATCACGATATTTGCAACTCCATATTTCTACATCCGATATTTTTTCTATGTAATTTTTCTGAACCCCAATAAGGACCAACAACCAGGTTCTGAAAGCCTACATGTAGGTAGGGGTGAACAATGTCCCAGGAACAGTCAACTGTAGCCCAGCCAGTAGGGTTGTGGGCTGAGAAGAACCTGGAATCTCCTTCAGACGTCTTCCTAGCAGGGTTCATAGAATGCAACAGAGGACCACTTGAGTGTGATATTTTTACCCCCCATTCATTTTCATCTACATCCAAATGTCTATTAGAGAGTGCCCAATGTTTCTGCTTCTGTAGCCAGATTCATTTGTGAGGATGCTTGGGCAGTGTATGGCCTCCGGGTCGTTTATTTGCATTTCTTCCTTTTGCCCTAATCCCCAAGGATCTCAGGAAGATTCAGTGGGAGAAACCCAAGGTCATACTAGTAGCACCATGATTTCCCCAAAGATGTTAGTTAGCCTTCCTGGGAAGTTTGTTAGTCAGTCAGCAGGAGTTCCAATCTCCTCTCTTGTAGCTGAACCTTCCTTTTCATGTGATCTAGTTACCTATATTCAGCTGAGCTGTAGGACCTCCAATACAACTTCTTATGTCAGGAATTAGATATCTTTTTCTCAATAGTGCCTATCCAGGTGGGTGGCGGCAGCTACCTGTGATCCATTTCTTGTATCGGATTTGCTTAAGGATGGGGTTCCTTAACAAACTGGTTGTAGCAACTATCAGAGTTCAGTGGGCTGCTCTATGAGGTTTTAGAGAGCCAGGATTATCTCTGAAGAGTAAGGAATGACAGTATATACTCCTCTTTCTTAGGAGTTACCACTTGTCCTTAGGGGGTTACATGGAGATCTTTTTGAACCATAATATTTGCTCGAAATTGGATTTCTGGTTGGCTAAGGCTTGCGCCAAAGCCAGGCAGAAACCACCACTTTAGTCAGGGCAAGGAATTTACACGCCAAAAATAACCCCTGCTCACCCCCTTGGTAGCTTGGCACGAGCTGTCAGGCTTATCCCGGAGGCAATGTGTAAAGCGTTTGCCCGCGCACACAGCAACAACACCCTATGCCCACCACAAAAGAAACTCCACACAAGGTTATATATAACAAGCATTTACAATGCAATGGTCTCGGCATTGTTAAAGTTAAAGCTATTGGCATTGCTCATGACATTATTTTTGTTTATGTTTTTGTTTTTAAAACATTTAAAGAAACTGCATTGTTATTTACAATGTCAATAGCTTAATCACTCTCAAATGCGAGACCTATTGCATTTGTACCCACACATAGAGCCACAAACCCAAAGCCACCCACACACACAGAGCCACCCACACAGAGCCACTCACATAGAGCAACCCACACACAAATAGAGCCACCCATAGAGCCACACACAGAGCCACCTACACACACACAGAGTTACCCACACACAGACAGACCCACCACGCATAGAGCCACCTACAAAAAAAGCCACCCACACACACAGAGCCACACACACAGAGCCACCCACACACACACAGACCCTCCCCCCCACACACACAGAGCCACCCACACACACACACAGAGCCACCCCCACACACACACACACAGAGCCACCACCACACACACAGAGCCACCCCCACACACACACAGAGCCACCCTCACACACACACAGAGCCACACACACAGAGCCATACTGTCGGTGTGATCCCGGTGTGGGCAGCAGGGGGCACCGCAGAGCTGCTGCCCATGAACGGGTTGAGCGCCTCATGTATACAGAGAGCATTCCAGGCGCTCCTGATCTCCGACTCCAATGCATCACTCACTCCCAGAGACCCTCTCTGGTCCCAGCAGGACCCCCGTGAGTGCGCAACACCCCCTTCCTACCTGGCAGCCGCACACCATGCCCCCTGGCAGTGTAACGAGCGAGACAGCTCCCTCTAGCGCCCGTCAGCTAGTTGGTTACCGAGGCGCTCTGCACAAATGCATGTTATCCATCTCTGGTGCAGCTGTTTCGAGCCCGCGCATAGATAGCGTGCAGTGTGTGTTTGTATTACACCAACCTCCCCCACCCCGCCTTTAACCAATAGTGCTGGATTTGAAGGGGACAAAAGTGCACTTACAACATACAGCTTCTTCTAAGCTGCCGCCGATGTCTCTGCTTCAGCTACTCTGTTCCTGCGATGCCATCCCATATCGAAGATGGCCGCTTGGTAGGAGCTCAGCTTCACAAATCCCGGGTTGGGGATCACCTTATTGGTGGATATCCCCCGCTAACCCAGCCATCCAGACCGCATCAACATTGTGTTGTACTGCGGACTTCTCCTGGACCCTGAATTTCTGATTTGGAGTCGCCTACCTGAGTTGATGCGCTCGTCCGTCTCTGCCTCGACGCCCACGGCGCCCAACATCCTCGAGGCCATCACGCTCGCTGGACCGCCCTAGCCACTCTCCCTTGGATGAGGCCCACGCTCCCTGCTCTGGGGTTCGTCGAGCCTGCAGTTCCAGCACCGGCTTTTAGGAGGACAATGGCCATTGGCTGGAATGTTTACATTCCAGAGGAGTGAAAGAATCGAAAAAACACGCCCCCGAATCCGAAAAAGACGGGGCTTGTTTGGAGAGACAATGCTCTTCTCCAATGGCTGACCAGAATTTCAGAGGCCAGCCAATGGAGAAGAGGTAAAAAAAAGGGGCGGGTTAAAGCCCCACTCCTAAACATTAAATCTCGGAGCGAGACTGCGCAAGCGCAGCCTTCGAGCCGAGATTCTTCCCACACAAGGAGTTCTTGCAGCAGTCCTGAGTTTGTCCCAAAGATGCCTTTACCTTTACTGCTCCTCTGATATAGTTTTGCCTGAATACTATCTGAACCCTTCTCACTCCGCATGCTAGTTGGACGTGGGAAGAGCGTGGGGAATTTACTGGTCTAGGATAAAGCCCTTTCATGAGATGGACATTTGTTTGTTGCCTTTGGTTCCTCAGGTAGAGGTCTGAGGTCGTCAATAGCAACGCGTCATAGTTGGATCAAGCAAGCCTTTGGGCTGGTGTATGAAAAGCTGGAGAGTCCTTTTCAACCATGGTGAGGGCAGTTATCAAGGGGTGTGTCACCTTGTTGGGCAGCTTTCAAAGGGGCATCAATGGTGGCATTAAGCCCTTTACGTCTATGAAGCATCACAGGCTGCAGTTGAGTAGTGGCCAAGTTACTTACCGGTAATCTTCACTACTCCGTTTCCTGGTCTTCCTTTCCACAGTACAGGTTTCCCTCCCTTTTGTGAGTTTTGGCTTCAAGGGGAACAGAAAGCTTGTAGCACAGGAAGAGGGGACGGTTAGCTTCCTCTTCTGTGGCCTGAGAGTAACAGGAAGTGGAAGCCATCTTGGGCCAGGAAGCGTTATACTTTAGCTTGGGAAAACGCCTGTCATCATGGAGCCCACGACTCAGAGTAATGAAGATTAGCAGTAGGTAACTGAGTCATCACTTTTAATGCTGAAAATGTGTGAATCATTCGCAGCCACACCACTGAGAAGTAAATGACGGAACAGCAGATATCTCTTCCCTCCCCCTCCTCCAACACCTTAAGAAGTGCTCTATAAACCCCCACTGCCGGAAATCCGGTGATAAATCGAGCACGGTTGGGGGGGGGTGATTGTGCCGGAGGAGGGTGCCAGATGGCAATCTGTGATAATATAATAAGTATTGACATCCGGTAATCTGTTTTCCGGATGTTATTAAGCGGCGGCATCTGTTTTTGCGCGGGCTGGTGCGCGCGTTTATCTCCGAGCATCATTTCTGCGTCTGAAGCCCAGGGTTAGTCAAGCACCTGAGTCTGCGTGCCGGGGGCGGGGGGGGGGCGGCTGAGCATACAGCCCGAGCCTGTTGTGGTCATTAAAAGAGCCAGAACGCTGATGACGCCTTACGTGAACACATAGGTGTTACACGAATAAGGGAATAGTTGTGTTAATGGATACCTTAATGATTCAGTGAATTCATTAGTGGTCTAATTGAAGGTATGAACGAATGGATTGGATGGTAACTGAATGAACACATGGATTATATTTTTCCCTCTATGCTGTAGACTCAGGCTTCTCCTTGACCCTGAATTTCTGATTTGGAGTCGTCTACCTGAGTTGATGCGCTCGTCCGTCTCTGCCTTGACGCCCACGGCGCCCAACATCCTCGAGGCCATCACGCTCGCTGGATCGCCCTATCCACTCTCCCTTGGATGAGGCCCACGCTCCCTGCTCTGGGGTTCGTCGAGCCTGCAGTTCCAGCACCGGCTTTTAGGAGGACAATGGCACTCGTGGTGTCTCCACTCGGATGGATTCACTCGAGGCTCTGGTCCTGTACTCATCCGGCCTGTGTCGGTGCTCTGACGCCTCTGACGCCTGGGACGGTCTGCTTGCTAACCGGACTCAGCTATTCAGTGATAATGATACAATCGTCGTCGGATGGATTCCTGCTCGTGAGCTTCATGCCCTAGGAGGCTTTGGCGTGGTGAATCTGGGCACTGATTGTGAGTGCTGCTGCGCTGGTAAAAGGTACGGCGTGTCCGACATACTATTGCTAATTCTTGCAGCGAGTTGGTAACACTATCCGATGCGGATTGTTGGTGATTGCTGAGCTCTTCAGTTTTCAGAATTCCTCGGGCTGATCTGCAGGGACAACGGATCGGCGTTTTCGGATTCGGGGGCGTGTTTTTCTTTCTCTCCTCTTGCCATTGGCTGGAATGTTTACATTCCAGAGGAGAGGAAGAGTCGAAAAAACACGCCCACGAATCCGACGGGGCTTGTTTGGAGAGACAATGCTCTTCTCCAATGGCTGACCAGTATTTCAGAGGCCAGCCAATGGAGAAGAGGTAGAAAAAAGGGGCGGGTTAAAGCCCCACTCCTAAACGTTAAATCTCAGAGCGAGACTGCGCAAGCGCAGCCTTCGAGCCGAGACCTAAAAATAGCCTTTGTATTATAATAAGTACATTAGATAATAATCACACAATTTACACTGTGCAAAACGGCACTAGGCAGAATTTACAGGGGATTATATACACCTGACAGGGCCAATTGGGCCACTGTCAGAACAATCACAACTCACCAATTGTAAATGTAGCACAAATAATAAAGGTAGAGCACAACCAGTAACTACTGAGCACACTATGCAATCACAATCACATTAGGCATAAAACATTTAGACCTAAAACACAGGATGCAATCCCTTTGCACAAGAATCACATTAGGTACTGGCCCCAGGCCAACTGGCTTTCCATGGGGCTCAAATGCCCTATGTCCAACAGTCACGCTGTGCATGCAGAAAAAGAAGAGTGCGCAAGAGTTTAGGCCTAAACGTGGCAGCTGCCCACTACTTGCTGGGCAGCTGTAAAATCAACCAGATGGACACGGGCAGTCACTGTCCCCCACTGGGAATCTAACCAAATAAACGTGGCTCCAAACGTTGCAGCTGCCGGCGCTCTCACAGGACAGCTGGGGAAATTTAGGCGAAACCAAGCTCTGGCACTCCTGGTGCTTCTTGGGCCCCCACTGGGGCTTCTCAACCCAATCTGCCCCCCCAAGTTGCAGTGGCCCGCTACGGCGAAGCTACTGGGGGGAACCTGGCCCCAGCCCTGGTGACAGACTAGTCCTCACATCGAAGCCCCTCTCTGGGGATTCGGAAAACAAATGCCCCCGATGTTGCAGCTGCCCTCTGACAAGCGGGGCAGCTGTGAGCACTGACAACGTGCCCCGAGGCGGGCACCGACCCTGTGCGTGTGAGTCCCACTCGGGGGACTCTTAAGTAAGAAGAAGAAATGTCTCCAACATTGGAGTCCCGCTCTGGGACTCGGAATCACCAAATGGCCGGGTGCACTGCGGCGCTACTCTTGATAACAAAATGCCCCCAAGGTTGGAGTTCCCTGGCTCTGCCAATGGGATATGCCCCCCTCGTGGGGGCAGTAGAAAAATGCGGCCATGGTCCCTTCCCAGCCCTTACTCACCAGGACTGTCTGGGGATGCTCCTCTCCTTCTTGTCGGTAGGCGGGGTAGGCTCCCGCCGAACCTCAGGCTCTGCTTCTTCATGGTCAGGCCCCGCCCCCATCTCGGCGAGGGTTGCCTGACTTCCTGCCTTGCGCTCCACACCCGGGTCACGGATGTGAATCCTTTTCCACGGGCAATACGAGTTAGGCTCCAGTTATTTCTACATAAAGTCCCTGGCGGGGTGGGCACCCGCTAAGGGTATTTAAAACAGCAAATTTGCGGGGTGGCACCCGATGCAGAAACGCACACCAGAGGCTTCAAAAACACGGGGTGGGCACCCGCTTGCTCTACAACTTCCGTGGCGGCACAAACAGCGGGGTGGGCAGCTGCTATTAGGAATAAACACATACCGCCATGCTGGGTGGGCACCCGCCTCCAAGGTACCGATGTGGGGTAGGCTCCCGCTCGGATTTCACAGTGCACAGATGAAGGGTGGGCACCTGCTGGATAAACGGCACTCGCGGGGGAATCCCTATTTAAAATGAGTCAAGGTCTGCATAAAAGAGCTCCCAGGCGCTAGGTGTCCCAATGTCTCCACAAATGCAAAAAGGGAGAGTCCTTGGTGTTGGGGAGTCCCCAGCAAAGCGCAGCCAGGCAGGCCAGCACGCAGCGACCCTCAGGAAGCAGAAGCTGGGTCCCGCGGCGGTTCCTCCTGGCAGCGTGTCCCCTCAAGAACACAAGCATAACAGAACCTTTTCATGGGGTCACAGCCCCTTCTTATACACACCTTTCCTTTGTCACAAACTGTAGAGCAAGGGGAGAACCAGTTGCAACTGGTTCTGGAGCACTTTGTTTTGCTCAGCCCCTCTCCATATTCACAGGACAGGCTAGGGACATCAGACGCACCACAGGAGCTGGAGCCAGCATTGTGTAGGGAAGGCACAGCCCTATTCAGGTCCCAGGTGCAACTCCTCCCTCCCATCTACATGCAGATCTCTCCATTCACCACCGGGTAGACCCATCCTGGCTCCTGGAATTCCCCACACCATCCAGCCCCTGTCACTCACAAGCCAGACAGGCACTTCACATCACACTGGACACAGAAATGCCAACTTCTAAAAGTGGCACTTCTCCACCAGTCACACTAAATCTGGGCACACCATTGCGCAGCATTTATTCTCACGAGTTCGCACATACTAAACTCGACCCCGCACTCCTCTCACACCAGGAATTACTATGGACACACATATCCCCCATGCATTCCTATGGGAGGGCAGGCCAATCTCACCACACGCACTCAGAGCGCGCACGCACTTTACAATGGGTCACAGTGCTAAAGTGCGCAGAGGCCAAAAACCACCAACACTACACAGGGAAAAAGCCTAGGATAATTGCAAAACGTTTAGGGGTGAACCTGCTAAAAGGGCCAAGTTCAACAATATTCTTTTCCACTTTCAATTTTACTATTTACGATATGCTTCCTCATAGCCACCACATCGTCTATAAAAGCTTAAAATGTACCTTATCTCCATATTCTTCCATACAATGTATTTCTAAAACTTGTTCCAGTGCTTCATTCTAATATCTGCTCCAAATTCTGTTTGGACAAGGAGATTTTTTATACATACTCTTTTAAAAACATCCCGTCTCCTGGAGAAAAATAATTGCACCTGTTGGACATTGGAAGGGTATTTGCCTTTTAAACCGGCATTATCGTCTGAGTTTTAGACTTCCCAATCTGTCTTATTTATCTTCGAAAGTATTGAAAACTGGAAACAAAACTTCTACCTCTACTATTAATAGGTGAGCACAATCTGCTAATACAGGCACTTCCAAATATTAAGCTATTATTAGTTAATACTTTTATTATAATTGGGAGATCTGCAAAAGGTATTGCAGTTTCTTGGATGGAAGCAAGGGGGTGTTTTTGACAGATATTTACAGGACAGCAACGTGGGCTGTAACAAATGACTTTGTAAAACATCATCATTAATATATTTTTTTAAGGATCTAGTAGTTTTCTTGAAAAGGGATTGTCATGTCTTTCTGTTTCTTGATAACGATTGGGACATTGTAAACAACAATTTTTTTTCTTTGCATTAAAGAGTTGTGGAAAAGTATTATTCCTAGAAGATGTTGAACAGGCTTGCTACATCTTCAAATCATAAAGAATGTTACAAGGAAGAAGTAAAGCTTTGGTTACTCACTGGTAATCTTCATTATGCTTTGTCCGAGTCATAACTGACACAGCCCTACTTCCCACCTCATCAACCCCTTGTTGCTATAATTCAAGACTTGCTATAGAAGGCAGATCGCATTGATAGAATCATTGGGATTTATGGGTAGGGGAAAGGGATGGGGAAAATAGTAATAGGACAAAGTGGCTTGATTATAGCAGAGAATCACGGGAAGTGAAGTACTTGAACAAAATTAATAGTCTTTCTCTCAGGTGAAAGCTCTCTTAAATCATAAGGGCTGTGACAAGGAAGACATGGACAGAGTGTAATGAAGTTTATAGATAATTGAAGCACTACACACACGCAATGGGGCATGGTGGACACCTATTCCCTTTTTGTGGTGTTGTAACATGCCCTATTCATTTGTATTTTTGCAATTGTCATCAAATCCCTCTACTCCTTTCTAACCTTTGCTCTGTCTGGTCTTCTGCCTGAAACCTGGCCACAAAATAAACTCCAGCAAATGGTTCATGCCTCTGCATTGTGACTCAATAAAAAAGGCAGTACCCTTAAGGAATACTGGAGGAAATCTAACCTGCCTAAAAATAATAAGTCCTATTTCAGTGACTCTGATTATGTCAGTGTTGTGAGCTTGCCTCTGCGCAGCTCTGCCTGTTTATTTATACCCACAGTCACATGACCGTGGGCGAAACCAAACAGGCGCGGTCAAGGTGGGGTGTGAACATCAACACTCCTGCGCCGCCTGCCTTAATACATTCCTTCTTTAAAATATTCAAATGGCCCCTTTGGCGAGGATAGTTGAACAGCTGGGCTTTGAGATCATCTCATACGCAGATGACACGCAGCTTATGTTCACTATTGGAGAAAACCCGGAGAAAGAGAAAATCCGTTTTGCATTTGGCATGAAGGCGATTTATGACTGGATGACGGGAAACTGCCTACAACTGAATCCAGGAAAAACAGAGATCATGTTGTTGGAAAAAGCAACTGCTCCCATTCCCAAACTTTCAGTAAAAAACCTGGGTATAAAAGTAGATCGGCTGCTGTCCATGAAGGACCATATTGCGGCCACGACCAGTTCATGTTACTATAGCCTCCGGCTTCTGCGGAAAATACTTCCATATATGCCTACCTGTCATCGTAGGACATTAGTGCAGGCTATGGTAACCAGCCGTTTGGATTATGGCAATGCGCTGCTGGCAGAAGTAGGGGAGACCGACCAGGCCAAACTGCAGGTGGTTCAGAATACAGCAGTGAGAATGATTCTCAATCGACCGGCAGGCTCCCCCTCGCTCCTGTTGCTCAGAGAACTACATTGGCTATCTGTGAAAAAGAGATCCTTTTTCAAGGTATGTTGCTTCACTTATAACGCTCTGAACAACAGAGGCCCTCTTTATTTACAAAGAAAACTTCTCAAATACTGTCCTTCTAGTAGTCTCAGATCTAGTCTGCGTGGCCTTCTTCAGGTTCCTCGATTTCGTCTTACTCGGACGGGTGGCAGAGCCTTTTCATATCTTGCTCCAAAATATTGGAACTAGCTCCCCCAGGCCCTGTGATCAATCCCCAACTATGGCCTTTTCAGAAAACAGCTGAAAGCCTTTCTGTTCTGAACCTTCACTCCAGTTTCTCCATTGCTTCCCGTGCAGGATTCTAATCTTCTAGTCAGCGCCGAGATGCCCCAGGGTGAGTTGAGAGCTATATAAACTAATTAACATAACATAACATAAAATAAATGGAACAAACAAACTCATCAGCAAATACCAAAACTCACATGAACATAGCAAATAGGTAATAGTTCAAAATGAACAGGTTGTCCCACCAGGGCCTTTGCATTTCACGTAAATGACAAAACAGAAAAACAGATAAAGAATTTAAAGTATACTGCTGGTTCACATCTCAGGTTACAGCTGCCGGCCTCCACTTCTTGGTCAGTCCATCACATAGTCCTTGAACAGTTGGGACTGTGTTGGAGTCTGCCGGAGGTGGCACCTCGGAAGACCCCGATTGGGTCCAGGTAGCTCTGAGTCAGTCTGTTTCCTCTCTGCTTTCTCGTTCATGGTGGCCAGGCTGTTTAGGTCCGGCCCAGTTTTCGAAGACGGTGGAGGAGGCAATCTCTCTGGAGCGTGTACAGGAGGTGACAGATCAGCCCCACTTTGGTCGTCCATGGGTTCCTGTGTGTGTTGATCCAAAGACTCTGGTTCCCGAGTTTTCTTTGAATAGCTTGAAGTGTGACACATTTCACGTTACTGTCTCTGAGAATCAGGAGGCTGTTATCATAGTCCAGCTGATCTAGAGATTTTCCAAGGGTTTAATTTAAAAGGAAGCTGGAATTTGCTTCCTCTGTGCTGGTCCTTGATGAGCACCCAATCCCCTACATAGAGTTTTGGGGTTTGTTCTCGACCGTGCTGTGACACCTGGTGGTTCTTCTCTTCACGGTGAGCCTGGTCATGGTTCAGTGGCACCGTAGCTTGTTTGCAAGAAGGGTGGTGGGAGATGACGTTGGTGATCCTTCGCCCAAAGCAGAGGGTGCATGATGCCACTCTGGTGGTGAAGTGTGAAGTCAGCTAGTAGTCTTTCAAGAACGTGTAGATGGCACTCTCCACACATTTCTGCTCGGCCTGCACAATACGAATGGTCTTGGTGTGGAAATATGGATTTTTATGGTCGGTTATGTCCCCTATCTTGGACCCCAACGGTTTCATGTATAAATCACAAGTACATGTATGTTCCCTCCAGTTCCAGTTATGAAGACGCAAACACATGTGCGTCCACCGTCAACATGTCCTCTTTCAGATCCGCCATGAATGGGTCAGATATTCCTTTCCTAAGTATGAAAGGCCACCGACTTTATGTGGTTCACTTTCCACATTTCTACAGATTCAGGCGAGTAGGCCCGAATTCTGTCTTCAAGCCTTTTCTGCCTTCTGCCTCTGAAAGCTCCAGTCTGAGCCCGCATCTGTGACCATGAACTTTGTCTTACTCCCTGCGCGGCTAACGGTGCCTGATCCAGCCCGTCGCCTGCCAAAAACTGTATTTCACCTTCGAGATTATCTCCTTCGCTCCTCATCCGATGCATTCCTGTCTAGCAGTTTAGGTAAACATTCTTCCAGCTACCGTGCACAGGGCCAGGCCTCGCTGCCCTCATGCAAGTAATTCATAGCCCTGTTACCATGGAATATTCCTACCCCCTCGCATCTAGTGTAGACACTTAGACGCTTGTACACGCACTAACAGTCAGTATAGTCAGTATAGAATAAGATTCTATCCTAAGAGACCTCTCTTTTTGGATAACACAGTTCTTTAAACATAGGATATTAGATATGATTTGGGATTAGGTTGACATAACCCCAGACTTCTGTCTCCACATGTAGAGCTAAATGTCAAGTCCCTCTCTCCCCCTAGTTGCACGTCAAATCACACATCATGCTGCTGCACGCGCATCTCTGCCAAGTATTTTTGCTGACATTGCGAAATTCTTTCATGGAACCACCCATTTGTGACATCATACCTAATGACGTTCTTTAGTTACGCCTAGTTACACCCATTTTAGTTACGCATGTATGTCTTTATCTCTGTTATCAACTGTTACGCCTGCTGCATCTGTTTCACTGTAATGCCTCTTCTATAAAAATGATTACCTGTCAATAATGTATGTTCCTTCCTTCCTGAACTTTCGTGGTGATGGAATAGAAGGCCCATAATTCGAATTATGTTCCTTTGTATAGGAATAAAGCCGTTCCGAATCTCTAATACCACGGATTCTGCCTCTTATTTTACTGAGCTATTCTTATTAATTTTCCGCATCAAATTAAGTACCGGTAATTAAATTATTTACCACATTGGTGACTGTTCGCATGAATCGCTCAACCTTGCTAGTGGTCCATGACAACAAGGAGATGTTTGCCATCTGGCAGACTGCCAAAATCCCCACTAGTGTCTGTCAGGTGATGGTTCAGAAATGATGGGCGGAAGAGGGTCACCTCCCTCGGTAGCCTTGCAGAGGGTGTACTGCTGGACCGTTCTCTTGACCTTCTCGTTCAGGCTGGGGAACCACACCTTGTTTCTCAGACTGTCCTTGGTAAGACCAATGCGCAAGGTCTACCATCTGTTAAGTGAGGCTGGCCGGTACCACACACTGGGGTCCTTGGAGCAGGCATCCGTCTGCTAAGATGGTGAGCTCCTCCTTTACCTGGCATAGTGATTTAAGTATGCTCTGAGCCTCTGCTGTTTTCTGTGGCAGGGTTGCCATGATTGTGTCCCACCATCCTGATTGGATGGCCACCATTGCTTGCTGGAAACCGCTGTCTGCCGGGGTGGCTTCAAATATGTCGGCCAGCAAGATGGGAAGAGGGAGCGACCTCTCCACCATGACTCTCACATACTTCTCTGTGTCTTTGGCCTCCTGTTCTTCTTGTGGAGTTGCAGGCCAGATTCCACTTCTCGATCCTCAGTGGAGACTTGGACATCGAACCTTTGAAGAGTGGCAGTGGAGGTTTGTGGCCCATGTTGACAGGTGCCCATACAGAGAGATGTGAACATGTCTGCCGCCCCAATAAATTGCATTTGTCTCCTTCTCAATAGGAGAGTACCGTTGTTCAAAGGGGATTAGGGCCTGGGTGGCATAGGCAATGGGAGCCCACTTTCCACACTGCTGATTCTGGGACAGGAACACCCCAGACCTGTAGGTCTAGGATCATTGAATAGCTTGGTGTCCTTGCTGGAGTCGAAGTAGGCAAGTGTGATGTTGGCGTACAGAGCTTGCGTTGTGTTTTGGAATGCCTTCTCCACTGCCAGAGAGTTCCTGTGATTTGATAACCACGGCGATTCAAACAACGCTTCCCTCCTCGAGAACCTCGCCAACATAGGAATGAAACAACTAGTCACCGCCTCCCAGCAGAAGATGGAATAAAGTCACCAAAGACTGGCTCACCCCCGCCCTCGTCAGCACCCCCCCACCGGCTACGTCAGACTCAAACGACGCAGCACGCAACCTCCACCGCTGGATCAAAAACTGCGCAGACACACTCTCCCCCTCAAGAAAGCCGCCTGAAGATACATTAAGAAAGAGAGCTCGGGGGGGAGGAGCCTAGCGCGCAACCAAGATGGCCGCGTAGGTGCGAGGCTCCCGAGGACCTCCGCGACCTCCTACGTTTATCCTGTCTTCATCCTGCATCGGTTGAGGGACTGTGTCGGTGAGCCTGAGCCGAGGTGGTACCCATTTCCCGTTTTCGAATCGGACCTCGGGTGCCGGAGTGAGCACCGATTGAAGTTTGCGGCCTCCTTCGCTCCTGACCCCGGACTCGCGTTTGGGGGCGACCCGGTGGCAAAGTGAACAACAACGGCGGGCTGGGCCTGGCGAGTCGCGTACCCCGCACTTTCACTTTCACTTTCGCGCCCCCTTGCCGTCTTTGCAAGTGGGATCGCGGCACTCTTTGTGTTGGGGTGGCCTCGCTGGGTGACCCAGCCTGCCTGCCTGCTGTGGCCCGCTCCGCCGTCCTGGGGTGACCCCCCGGAGCCCGTGGCCTTGATCGCTTGCCTTTTACTGCGTGGCTGGTGAGGGTGTGGGACCCGCGACGATGGCCACGAAACAAGATGGCGATCGGTTGAAGGCCAAGTCGACCCGGCGTGGCGCCGCACATCAGGCCAACATCATGGACCGCTACACCCTCCCGAAAGGATCTCCCGGTGGACCGCACAAGTCCTCTGAGTGCCCCCCGGATGCCCCGGATTTGCCCACAGAGTTGACTCTGCAAGACGTCATGGGCGCCATTGCTGAGATGAAGGCCTCGGTGGGCCAGCGGTTTGACACCTTAGCCCATAAAATCGACGCGGTCCTAGTTGATGTCAACCTGGTGAGGGCTGATCTCTCCAAGACCAACGACCGGGTCGATTCTTTGGCCCACACCGCGTCGGGCCTCACGACTGAGGTGGCGGCCCTCCAAACGGAGGTGCACCGACTTCGTCAGGCGAGTGCGCTTATGGATCGGCGCCTGGAAGATTCCGAGAGTCGGGCCCGGAGGAATAACATCCGCATCATCGGAGTACCCGAGGGACGGGAGGAAGCGGCGGCGGATCTTTTTGTAGAGGACCTGATCGCTACCCATCTCCAGCCTCGGGGACTGAGTAAATTCTTTGCCGTGGAGAGGGCCCACAGAGTTCCCGGGGGAAGGCCGAAGGTCGGAGCCCCTCCGCGGCCTCTCATTGCCCGGATTTTTAACTTTCGGGACAGGGACGCGATCTTGCAAGCCTCCAGACTGCAAGGGCCGATTAAGCTGGAAAATATGGAGGTGAACTTTTATCCCGATTTCACTCAAGCGGTCCAGAAACAGAGACTGAGTTTTCCTGGGTGTTAAGCGCCGGCTCCGGGACATGAACTTAAAATACGCCATGCTCTTCCCGGCCAAGCTGCGGGTAGAGGTGGATGGTCGCACGCACTTTTTTGATCGTCCCGAAGCGGCGGGGGACTGGCTGGACACTCTGTCTGGGGGTAGTGCTCGAGATGGTGGGGGGGGGGGCGGCGGGAGGAGACGGCCCACTGGATCGGGACTGAGGGGTTGATATTGGGCCTCACTCTGGACGACTATGATGCCACTTTCGACCAAGCTTCTTTCTTTGTTCTTTCCCCTCCCTTGGAGGTTGTGTGGGGTCTAGAAGGGGTACTCTTTCCTCCTCTAGGGGGTCTAGCTAGTTTCACTATATAGGGGCGACAGGCACACTGCAAGTTGGGGGGGCTGTCTGGGCTCATGCAGGGGTGCAGGGAGGGGGGAGTTTTGTTGGGGTGGGTGGGTTGGGGTGGGGTGTTGTTCGTTTCTACCACAAGGCAAAAGCATCGTTGTATCATTTCTAAAGTGCTCTCTGGGGGACGAGTGATGGCTTCTGTTTATGATGGGGGGAAGGGGACTGAGTCTGTTGTCCTGGAATGTTAATGGATTGGGGGACAGGATAAAACGAGGTGTGGTCCTGCAGTTCTTGAAGCGAATTTCGTCCGATATAGTTTTTCTGCAGGAGACACACCTCATTGGCAACTCCTTTTGTGCCATGAATCGACGGGGCTACAGCCTTGTGGCCCACTCGCTCCCGTTGGAGATTGATGAGGTACACCATGACGACAGGGGTCGTTACACGGTTTTGGTGGGTAGAATGGAGGGCAGAGTGGTCGTTTTCGTGTCTGTTTATGTCCCACCGGGGCTGCAGACGACCACCTTTGCGGATCTGGAGCGCCTCCTCCTTGGCCTTCCGGAGGGGATTCTAGTGGTGGGGGGGGATTTTAATGCTGTGGTTTCCGGAACTGTGGATCGTCACCCCCCTAGGGATCTCCCCCGTGCCCAGGCATGGTTGTCTGGCCTCTTGGATACCTTGGGGCTGGTGGATTGTTGGCGTTTGAAACATCCCACGCAGCTGCAGTACACCTTCCACTCAGGGGCTCATGGTAGTCTCTCACGGCTAGATTATGTCCTGGTTCCGGCGGCGCACGTTGGGAGGATAGGGGAGGTGCGCCATTTGGCACGGGGTATTTCGGACCACTCCCCGCTCTTGTTGCACTTTGATATTCTTCCGAGGGGAGAGGGTAGGGTGGTCCCGATTAATCCCTGGTACCTGCGTGACCCCACCATTCGCGCAGAACTGGTTAAATCCCTTAAGCGCTACTTTGACGAGAATGTGGGGTCTGTGTCATCGGCGATCTCATTGTGGGAGGCGTTCAAGACGGTACTCAGGGGAGAGGCCTTGTCCCTTATTTCCCATTCCCGGAGGCGTGAGCGGGAGGAGGTGACTCGTGTTGAAGCTGAGATAACCGAGTTGGAGGTTGATCTAGAATGTGGGGTGACGGATGACAAATTACATGTTCTCCGACTCAAGCAAGCGGCTTATAAGGCCCTCGTCACGGAGGCGGCCAGGGGCCTCAGTAGAGAGCAACAGGGGAGACTGTATGATGTGGGTGATAAGGCTGGTAAATTGATTGCATGGCTGGACAAAAAGGAGAGAGCGAGTCGAGTTGTCCCGTTGATTGAGAAACAGAATGGTGTGTGTGTCACTGAACCAGAAGAAATTGTCTCCTGCTTTGCAGACTATTTCCGAGGGGGGTATTCCCCGGTGTCCTCCCGCTCTGAAGAGGATTCCCACGCCCTGCTCAGGGATATCGCGCTGCCTTCCCTTTCGGAGGAGGACAGAGTGTCGTTGGACGCTGCTCCAACTTCCGAAGAAATTGCCCTCGCCATACGTTCGGTCGCTTCCGGCAAGGCCATGGGCCCTAATGGTCTTCCCATCGAGTTGTATAAACTGCGACCGGATACGCTGGCACCGCATCTCCGTGCTATGTTCCTCGCGGCCCACTCGGCGGGTTCCCTCCCGCTAGACCAGCGTCTAGCTACTATCGTGGTTATCCATAAGGAGGGGAGGCCACGGGACCGGGTCACATCCTATCGGCCTATTTTGTTATTGAATGCAGAGCCCAAAATCCTCGCCAAGGTGTTGGCCAATCGGCTGGTCGGCGTAGTGTGTGACTTGATTCACCAGGATCAGTCCGGCTTCATCCCTCATCGCAATACAGCGCTTAACCTGCGGCGTTTGCATGGGGTGCTCGCACGTGTCCCGTTCATACGAGAGCCGGCCATTTTGGCGTCCTTGGACGCCACTATGGCATTTGACACGCTTGAATGGCCTTATATTTGGGCGACGCTCGCGAATTTTGGGTTTGGCCCAGGATTCATCAGTTGGGTAAAATTGTTGTACTCTGGCCCGCTGGCGCAGGTCGTGGTGAACGGTAGAGTGTCGGCTTCGTTCGAGCTGGGCAGGGGCACGCCGCAGGGCTGCCCGTTTTCGCCGCTCCTTTTTGCGCTCGCCTTGGAGCCCCTGGCGGAGTGGCTGCGGTGGGAACCTTCTATTCGTGGTCTCCGCTGGACCCCCGAGTATGAGGACCGCGTATCTCTATACGCTGACGATATTCTCCTGTACCTGGCTTCCCCACGTAAATCACTAATATTGCTGGTTGATGTATTGCATTCATTTGGTCTTAACTCCGGCCTTGTCATCAACTGGGCTAAATCGTGCGTCTATGTTCTCTCTGGGGAGGACCCTATCCTTCCGCGGGGCTGTCCTATCCAGATCGCCCCGCGGGGATTCCGGTACCTGGGTGTCTTCATTACCCTGGACGCGGAGGCCCGATATAGTCAGAACTTGCTTCCCCCCCTCCAGCGCCTGAAGGAGGATGTTGCGCGTTGGAGGCGCTTGCCGCTCTCGCCGCTCGGCCGGGCGGCATTGTTTAAGATGATGTCGCTGCCGCGTTTCCTGTACGCTCTGCAGAACACAATGGACGTCGTCCCGGCGCGCTACTTTCGCGAGGTGGAGAGTTTGCAGCGCCGACTGTTCTGGGAAGGTAGACCGCGTATCGCCCTGGCGAAGCTGACGCCCCCGTGGTATGACGGGGGGATCGCCCTCCCGGATATCAAACGGTATTATTGGGCCTCCCAGCTGGCTGCGATTAATCACGGCCTGTACGGGCCCGCTCTAAACCCGGCCTTTGAAATGGATAAGATGTTACTGCCGGGTGGTGATTATAACCGAGCGCTTTACTCCAGCTCGCTTGACGCACGTCTGACGGGCCCCACGCGTGTCATGGTACGAGTGTGGCACGCGGCTAATGTGGCGATGGGGTGGAAAGGTCGTTTGACCCGGGCGTCGCCACTATACGCATCTGAGCAGTTGGGCTCCCTGTGGACCTCGAAGGGCTTTGAAAAGTGGGACATGATAGGCATCAGCAGGGTGGGTGATCTCTGGACGAGGGGGGGATTCAAAACGTTCGAGATGCTACGGACAGAATTCCAGTTGCAGGACAGGGAGTACTTTCGGTATATGCAGATCCGTCATGCGCTATGCTCTGTATTCCCGGACGTTGCCTCCATCCCGGAGTATTCCCCTCTGGAGGATAGAGTGCTAGATGGACATGTACCGGACAGCACAATTTCATTAATCTATAAAAAACTTATCAATGAACGCTCGGGACTGCTGACTAACCTTCGTGAGGCGTGGGTGGCCGATGGATTGGAGCTGTATGACGAGGACTGGGTATCGGCGGTGGCCTCCCCGAAAGAGGTGGCCATACCGGCCCACCTTCGCTTCGTCCAGCTCAAGATACTCCATAGGGTCTATGTTACGGGGCCAAGGCTACTGCGTATGGGATATGCTGTGGACGGGTTGTGTAAGCGTGGGTGTGGTTCTTTGGGGACCTTTCTCCATATTTTGCGGGAATGCCCGGAGGTGGAGCGATTCTGGCGTGGTGTGCATGAGGTCCTGCGGGTGGTTACGCATGTGTCGCTGCTGCCCGAAGCGAGGAGATGCCTGTTGAATGTGTGGGAGCCAACCGACTACTCGGTGCCGCAGACGCGGTGGGTGACTCTGGGATATATGGTAGCCAAACGCGACATTGCTCAACTGTGGGGTTCCCAGAGGTCGCCGACTGTCTCGGCATGGAAGGATAACATGGATTGGTGCATGTTTCGGGAAAAGGTGGTGTATGTTGCGAGAGGTAAGCCTGGGACATGGGTGAACGTATGGGGCCCCTGGAACGCCTACCGCGGGGGAATCTGTACCCCGCCGTTATTGCCCGATCCGTCACCGGCCCCATCCCCTTAGCCAGTTTATCTCCCCGGTCCCGGGCACTGAGTCCACCTAATCCCAGTCTTGACCTTTCTCCCCCCCTTGCTACTCCTATGGATTAGTAGGGTCCCCCCCGCTAGGGGAGCACATGCTGCTGTTTCCGATTGTGGGTTGCCTTGTGGATTTGTTCTTTTGTTGTTATTTATATTAAAATGAAACCGTTATGTGGGCCCGGATGGTGTGGTTACCACCGCTTCTAACTCCTGTGCATTTCCCTTTGCCGCGGCATGCGCGCTATTGTTTGTATCACATGCTCCTCTTGCTTGCTAGCGGCCGGCCTGAAGGTTGTAGGCCCATCTTTGTATATTTTTTTAATTTTGTAATAAACGGTTTCAAAAAAAAAAAAAAAAAAAAGAAAGAGAGCTCGTTCACCCCTGCACTCCAAGAATCCAGATGCTCCTGCAGCTGACTCGAAAAGACATGGAGGAACAACAAAACCCAGGAAACATGCGCCGCCTACAAAGGAGCCACAACAGCACACCACCAACTCATCAAATCCACAAGTAAGAAATCTCCCCAAGACAGAATCCTCACCAACTCACACAACATCAAAGAGCTCTTCTCCATCATCAAAGAATTCACCAAATGGTGCAGTGAAGCAACTGACTTCCAACCCTCCCAGGACCTCTGCAACAGACTTAGCACCTCCCCCTCATGCGAAGCCACTCAACAGACCCTGCGCAAATGGATCCCGCTCGCAACAGAAAACACCTTGAAGACCATGATAAGTGATGTAGCGCTTAAAAGTTTGAAAATTGTAGGGGTGCGTTATATTCACTGTTAGTTGGCACCCGCATATAATCAAATGTGTACTCAGGTATTTTATGTGCAATGTATTACGAATTGTATCACCTATATCGATTTTAATAGAAGTGTTAGCTATGTACAAGCATCTTATGTATATATTGAAGCAATGCATAGAGCTTAGTCCTTCTTTTCGAACAAAGTGATGTTAAAACGTGTAGATTAGAATTCGTGTCTGTAGACTGTTTAGTTTGACCACACATGAAAGAAAGACGTAAATGTCAATACTGTGATTTAAACCTGCTTGTGTAACCGAAGTAGTGGCCAGAATTCGCATATATCGTTGAGGCGAAAGGCCTGGTATTTTCTTATGTTAGCCAAGGGCAATAGGCCAAAAAGGATTTATTCCAGTAGAGGTTTTAGGCTGTAGTAAATTGCAACTTAAAAGATGTGAAGAATGTCTGCTTTGCATGATCTCACCCCAGGTGCAAGGACAGTTGCTCGTTAGTAGAGAAGCTCTTTGTTCACAAATTGACTTATGTAGTAAAAGCCAGACATGGGAGTGTATTGGAATGTGCCAATCGTAACTCCTAGTGCGGATGGCGTCTGGGACTCAAGGCCAAGTGATGGACGATGGAACTGGACAGCGCTCTGTGGAAATTTACTGAAAGACGACCCCGCAGAAGAGGAGGCGCAAAGGGCGTGTTCTGGGATTTGGGGTTCTGTATTAGGGACAGCGCCCCGAGGGTGGAGGCAGATCAGAGCAGCCCAGAGCAGAGGAAGGCTAGGCGAAGGGATAGAGGGGGCAACTTAGACCAAGCTCTCTAAGTGAAGTCTTCTTATGAAGTTTCACTCTGACGCCTTTTATTCGATGAGGGTCTCAAGGGATTGCTAAGTAGGGATGTCATCTAGTGCAGAGTAGGGACAGAGATGGTATGGTTCAGTGTCCCTAGTATCGACATTTGCTTGGTGGTTTTCTACCTCATGCTTTTAGAGATTGTACTCTTAGTTATTTTTAGCCGTATGCGGATTCTCCGTAGAGTAGCTTTTGTGTTAGTGCCTATGTACTTGTTGTGCCTCGTATTGAGGACTTTGTATCTGCAAATCTTTATGCTGATAATAAAAACCAGAGAGCCAAGAGATTAAGTCTCGAGTCCTTGATTATGGCAAATTGCGGACAGAAATTTTGATAATTGTGTTTTTCCCTCCACGCTATTGGGCAAGTAAAAAGTTCCATCTGACCAGAGTGGGTTCCAGTAGATAATTGCGAGATACTAAAATGGGCCGGAGCAGTTGGTAGCAAACGAGGATGGTTTCTTACTGATAGCGAGGGAAGATTAGATAAGGATAAGTGACCCTTGAGGCCCAAGAGACGATAAGTGATGCTGAATCATCAGATGGCGAGCAGCAGACGGCAGCAGATGAGCATCGACGGCGAGTAGCGGGGCGGCAGAAAGCAGCAGTTCCAGGAGTGAGTATGAACATAATGCGATGTTGTAGATTGCGGTGTTGATTTGTTGTGTGATGTCTTGCGGAGTTGTTGTGTATGTCGTGTGATTGTGAGATCAGGCTGTGAGCGCGCGCAGCCCGGGAATTGTGGTGTAGAAGACACCTGAGATAGATTTTGTTGACCACCCAAAGGAGATCGTGAGGTACCATCGATCACCTGGACCGAGATAGGGGGAGCGAATGCGTGTGTGTATGGCAACTTAACGCTGGTCGTGGGTTGTGGTGTGCAGATCGGAGTGTTAGTAACCTATCAGAGGCGATCTGTCTGGCCGGACGGGGGCAGACGGGCGCCAATTGAGGTCAACAAGGTCGAGAGACTGTGGACGAACAGTCAGAGGCTGTGGACGGACAGCCAGAGAAGTAACTTAATTGGTTATTTCAGTGTGTGAATGGGACGTGAGTAAGCGTGAAACGAGTTTTGGAGAAGGGAACTGCTGCGAGCGAAGGAAGGTGACGTCAGAGAGTGTCGCGCTGTGATAGGCCGGTTGGTGTGAGTCGCGCTGTTATTGGAGGATTCGAGGACAAGAAGTAAATAGAGCGCGAGATCGAATTTGCTCATTATGAAGTGCCTTAGGGCTTTGCGAGAGTTGTGTAGAGGCGATAAGCATGTGGTTGTTCGTGGGGGAGAAGAAGCCCCTCCCGAGGATACCCCGGCACATTACATGGCACAGAATGTGGGGTTACATACTATAGTTTGGATCGAGAATTGGCACAAGGTTACACAAGGCGAAGGGGAACTAGCTTTCCCGAGGTATGGCTCATTTAGACTAGCAGTGCTGTACCAACTGAAGACGGTGATGGGGTCCTTAAAACCCTTGCCAAGACCAGCACAGTTTGAAGCATTACATGCGTGGATTAGAGCAGCGCATGATAAGGAAAAGGGAAGAAGTCAGGAGAGAATGAGGAAGTCGATTAGGGCATTTCAGGATGCCAAGTGGGACGCAGCGGAGAAAAGATGGAGAGTGCAGACAATTGAGGAAGCAAAATTGTATCCCGCGCTAATGGAGGAGACGGGGATAAGGCATGGGAAAGCACAGAAAGAGGAAGATAGTGACTCCGATGATGGGGTACTGCAAAGACTGCTAGACGAGAGACCACCCCCTTATAATCCAGATGAAGCGGATGATAGGTGGGGTGAGAGGGGAGACTCTAGGAGGGTAACAATCCAGCCTGAGACCCGAGTGGAAGGGTTGGTTTCGTTTGAAACTGCGAGTTCACAGGGTCAGTCTGAGGCTAGTGGAAGGATTGAAAGAGAGATGAGGTTACCGGATGCCTTGAGGGTACCGGTCACCATTGGACCGATTGTGTCAATATACAGTCCGGAATCAGAGGAAAGAGAGAGGTCTGAACGAGTGACAGAAAGAACGAGGAGAGAAAGCGGAGAAAGTGAGTTGGAAGGGGCAACGGCCCGACCTCCAAGCCCTGTACAATGGAGTACACCATTAGCAGCGGTGTCTGACACATCTAGGGGCGAAGAGGACGAGAGACCGGTGAGGCCGAGGACTCTGATGGAGTCGAGATCAGATTCAGGGTCGTGGGTACCGCCAAAGAAGCAAATGAGCTGGAATATGGGCCGAGCGGGGACAACCCCAGTTGCCTTTACGAGCCATTCTGCTCCCATAGAACCACCAGAAGAAAGGAGAGAGCAGGAACCGGAATGCGAGTATGATGAGGGACGTGGAGCAAGTTGTCAGGTGTTGAAAGGGGCCTTGAAGGCAGGAATGATAGATGTAGTAAGACTTAAAGCAGAGGCGGATGAAATAATATATGGGAACCTACCTCTTGAGAGAGTAGTGACATATACTCCAGATGAATTGCTTTTTGTAGCAAAAGATGTGACTCGCAAAGCACGAGCGGCACATGAGAAACTGGCGGGTTTGGCTAGAGAATATGGGGTGGATCTATCCAAGACTAGAGCATTACAAGGGAACCATAGGATGCATTGTACTGAGCGGGAATTGGAAGAGAAAAGAGTTGTTGGTCTAAGGTCACATACTAAGGAACTGATTGTAGCCATGAGAATATGGCTGATGCTTGACAAATGGCAAGAGAAATGGGCTAGGAAAAGGAATTCTAGGGGAGCGAAAGGAGGGAGCTCTGAAGGAGATTTGCAGGAGGTAAAGATCCTTCCCTTGAGAGAGGTGGCGAATGGAGGATATGTGCATGTACCATGGAGCAGGGGGGATTTGGCATCATTTACGAATGATTTTCCCAGGCTCAGGGAGAAGCCTGCAGAGTGGTACAAGCAAGTTGAGCGTTTCGTTAAAATTTCGAAGGTGTTGTGGATAGACCTGAACACCTTATTCGATATTGTGGTTCCAGGAGATCTGTGGAACGCATGTAAAATTGCTGTTGATTGGCCGGACTATGAGCCTGATAGGAACATAGTTACAAATGGTCCGTCGCCCGTGGTAATGAGGCTGTACGATAAGGTAATTACCTGGTTGAAATCGAAGGTTTCACCCCAGGACATCGATTGGGTGAAGATAGACAGGACGGTGCAGGAGCCAAAGGAGACAGTACATGAATTTTACGAGAGACTTTTGAAGGCTTTTAAGCAGTACAGTGGTTTAGAGGAGCTGGAAACGAAGGACATGGGACAGTTTGTGTCTAAGTTTGTGCTGGGTTTGAAACCCGAAGTCAGTCTCATGATACAGCAGCATTTGATTTGTTGGCAGAATAAGCCTGTAGATGAGATCTTGCGGTATGCTAGGTACTGCACGGATGAGATTGAGTCAAAGCACAAGAAGATGAAGGATAACCTATTGCTCATCCAGATGCAAGCTGCTCAGGGACCGCCGAATGGGGGTCCGGTGGGGCGGAGACAGGGAAACTATCAGACAGGGAATCAGAACGCGCAGGGTCAGGGAAGGCCGAGGCCCGTTGACCCTAGGACAGGCATAGATGTAGCAATCTTGAAGAAGACGACAGCTTGTCACCAGTGTCACCAGGTGGGACATTGGAGGCGCGAGTGTCCCTTGAACCCCTATAATCAGCCACAGATGGAAGGAGGAATGGGTCAGGTCCCTGGGGCAGAACAGGTACAGACGGTGACTGTACCGAGAATGATGCAAGGGGGGACCGGCGTCTCGCAGGTGCAGGTTCCCCAGCCACCCAGGATGCAGAACATACAGCAGGGAGCTCGGACTTATTTGCAGATGCCCATGTTCGAAGTAGGAGAGGAGAGGGATGCAGATTTGCTGGCGCAGCTAAGTTTAGGTCAGGATGATGATTGCATACTTAGGGCTATTCTAGAGGTAGATCAGAGAGGACCCTTTGTGGAAGCAGAACTCGATGGACACCCTACTACCTTTTTGGTAGATACGGGGGCTACCAGGTCAACTATAAGGTCAGCAGTAATTCCGGGGGTAGCCCTTTCGGGGGAATGCATACAAGTGGTTGGAGTGGCGAACAAGAGGCTAGTGAGCCCCTTAACGGAACCGATTCCAGTCAGGATAGGAAACTTTAGGGATCGACATCAGTTCGTGGTGTGCGATTCTCGTCCTGTTTGTTTGTTGGGAAGAGACTTGTTGTGTAAGCTCAATTGCACAATCTACTGTACCCCGAAGGGAGTAGAGGTACAGACAAGGGATGATGACGCGACCTTTAAGGTTGCAAATCAGCGGGTGTGTGTGGAAATGTACCCAGCTTTGACAGTGGAGGAGCTTCCACAGGATTTGAGGGAGTCAGTGTCGTCTGACGTGTGGGATTTAAGCGGAGAGGAGATCGGTTTAGTCAGGGGAGTGGAACCAGTGAAGATACAGGTTAAGCCGAACGCGGAATTCCCGAGAACACCCCAGTATAAACTGTCGCCTGAAACAATTGCAGGGATCAAACCTGTGATCGAGTCTATGATTAGGCAGGGAATACTGGTGGAGATCATGGGTAGTCCATGTAATTCACCCATTATGGGATTGCAGAAACCAAGTGGGAAGTTTAGGATAGTGCAAGACCTGCGGAAAATAAACGACATAGTTGTTCCATGTTGTCCAGTGGTACCGAATCCATCTGTGATACTGTTCCAGATCCCATGTGAAGCTGGATGGTTCACAGTGATTGACTTGTGTCAGGCATTCTTTTCGATTCCCCTACATGAGGAGAGTAGATTTCTTTTTGCATTTAGGCTAGAGAATCGGATATTAACATGGTGTCGTATCCCACAGGGGTATACGGAGAGCCCGTCAATTTTTAATCAGCTCTTAAAGAAGAATCTTGAAGGTCTTGTGTTGCCGAAAAACTCTGTTTTGGTGCAATACATTGACGACCTGCTTGTTGCGTCAGAGACAGAAGACGCTTGCAGGGTCGATACCATTGCGTTGTTGAATTTCCTGGGAGAGAACGGTCACAAGGTGTCTCCAAACAAGCTGCAATACTGTTTACCTGAGGTACAGTATTTGGGGCACAGAATTGAGAAGGGTAAAAGGAAAGTGTCTCCAGATCGCATTGATGCGATTCTGAGGATGCCAGTTCCCTCGACACAGAGGGAAGTTAGAATGTTTTTGGGAATGGTGGGCTATTGCCGCCAGTGGATCCCAAACTTTTCCTTTGAAGCGAAGCCTTTACAGCGGCTGACGCGAAAGGATGTAAGTGATCCGGTACCATGGGACGACGACTGTTTGAAATCATTTCTGAGGCTGAGAGAAGCCTTATGTAGCGCTCCTGCGTTGGGAATGCCGGATTACAACAAGGCATTTGCATTATTCTGCTGCGAAAGAGAAGGTTGCGCATTAGCAGTGTTAACCCAGAATCATGGAGGTGTCCGTAGACCAGTTGCTTATTTCTCAGCTACTTTAGATCCAGTAGCTTCTGCGTTGCCCGGATGTCTCAGATCCGTTGCGGCAACAGGTGTCAGCATCGAGAGATGTGAGAGCATTGTGATGGGTCATCCTCTTACTGTACATGTGCCACATTCTGTTGAACTGTTGATGACTAGGACTAAAACGCAGCACCTCACGAATAATAGGCTGACTCGTTATGAGCAAGTTATCCTTGCAGCCGATAATGTGACATTGAAGAGGTGTGCTGTTTTAAATCCTGCTACATTGTTACCTGTTCCAATTATAGATGAGAATGAAGATTGTGCGGACCATGATTGTCTCGACGTTACGGAACTATGCACCAAACCGAGACCTGACATTGTCGATGAACCGCTCCCAGAGTCAGATGAGATTTTCTTTGTGGACGGTTCATGTTTAAGAGACAGTGTCGGTCGATTGAGAGCAGCGTTTGCTGTATGCACCATCACGGGTGTGGTTGAAGCCGCTTGTTTAGAAGGAGTACACTCCGCGCAGGTGGCTGAGCTCATTGCCTTGACTCGTGCCTGTTTGGCAGCCGACAAGATCCGTGTAACTATTTACACGGACAGCCAGTATGGGTTTGGTGTGGTTCATGACTTCGGACAGCTATGGTCCCAGAGAGGGTTTATGACGTCTTCAGGTTCTCCTATAAGAAATGGTGAACATGTACGGAAACTGTTAAAAGCATTGCAAGGTCCTGATGAAATTGCTGTTGTTAAATGTGCTGCCCACACAAAGGGAAATGATTTCGTCTCGTTGGGAAATAACTACGCTGATGAAGTAGCCCGATTCTGTGCAGAACAGGGATGCAACTTCACTGAGACCCACGTCGAGGAAACTGGGGAGGAGGTGGTGTACGGTCAGATGTTAGCAATGGCAGACTCATGGGAGGAACTGAAACAGCTTCAGGAAGGGGTCTCGGATCAGGAACGTGACAGTTGGATACGAGCGGGATGTGAGAAGGGAGATGTGGATATATGGGTTTCGAATGATGGACGAGCGGTGTTGCCGGAAAGTTTGTTGAATCCCATGGCGAGGTTGATACATGGTGCTGTACATCTGGGTAGGGATGCCATGATGAGAGTGTTTCGTCAGACTTGGTACAACCCGAAGTTTCGTGCAGTGGCTGAAACTGTGTGCCAGAGGTGTGTTACTTGTCAACAGATGAATGTGGGGAAAAGAACCGCTGTGACGTTGAGCCACATAGGGAGGTCAGGGGGACCTTTCAATAGGATGCAGTTGGATTTTGTCGAAATGCCGAAGTGTAATGGGTTGAGGTACATATTAGTGATAGTATGTGTCTTTTCCAGGTGGGTGGAGGCATACCCTACACGTAGATGTGACACGCTCACGGTAGCAAAACTACTATTGAGAGAACTCATTCCAAGGTACGGGTTCCCGACGTCCTTTGAATCGGACAGAGGAACTCATTTCCACAGCGAAGTTATGAAGTTGCTTTGTGCTGCTTTGAATATAGACCAGAAGTTACACTGTAGCTATAGACCAGAAGCTTCAGGGATAGTGGAGCAGGTGAATGGAACTCTGAAGGCTCGGATGGCGAAAGTGTGTTCGTCTACGTCTCTGAAATGGCCTGACGCATTGCCTTTGGTCCTTATGAGCCTCCGAAGTGTGCCTGATAGAAGGACTGGGTTGTCTCCCCATGAAATCCTCATGGGAAGAGCGATGCGTTTGCCTGCAATACCTGCTACTGCTCTGATAAATATCACTGATGATATGATCCTGGACTATTGTAAAGGCCTTGCTGACGTGGTCCGTTCTGTGTCTCAGCAGGTGCAGACAGCAACGGTTCCAGCTGCGAGTGACCGGTGCCACGACTTGGACCCAGGTGATTGGGTCCTAGTCCGAAAGCACGTGAGGAAGAGTTGTTTGGATGCTAGGTGGCGCGGCCCTTTCCAAGTGATTCTTGTCACGAACACAGCCGTCAAGTGTGGAGGTTTACCGAACTGGGTGCATGCTTCTCATACCCGTAGAATTCCAGCACCCGTGGAAGATACAGCCCCTCTCGAGAACAAAGATCCCAGCGAGCCGACAGAGCCTCCTGAGAGGGTCAGTCAAGCTGTAAGGGTTGCTGGAGCGGCTGATGGTGCACTGAATCGAGCTGGGGAGGAACGTGAAAGAAGTACTGACCCAGAAACCGGCGAAAGAGCAAGAGGTGCAGTGGGTAGTACAGAATCAAGTTCTGCCGAAGAAGAGGAGGTCAGTGCACAGGGTATCGAAGGGAAGACCGGAGGCGTTACCGAAGCAGAAAGGGTTTGGCCCGCAAGACAGAACCGGGTAAACCTGAGGTTGGCTCCGGACACAGACCTTGCACCAGTTTCGGAGGAGCCAGAAGAAGAATCAGGTGACAAGGAGAATCCTCAAGGTGGTGTGAGAAGGTCCAAGAGAACTCGAGTGCCAAGTCGGAAGTACGCTTCACCAGAGTGGGCATATCAAGTGACTGATGCCAGGGTTACCGAGCACGGGAAGGTTGAGGTCGATGACATTGGTCAACAGTGTCCCGCTCCAGAGGGTGGAAGTGTTGCTGAAAGTTCCGGGATTGGAGATCGAAGGAATTTTGACGATTCATATTCCGAGTCCGCCATTCCTGAGTGTCATTCGAGGTATGATCTTGGACAATTTGGAGTTCCCGACGTTCACGACTGTGCCAGACCCACAGGAACTGATCATTCTTAAGCTCGAAATATTGCAGGGAGTCCTGGAACTGTTGGGGCCAGCGCTTATGTTAGATTGATTTGAGAGGGTTGCAAGCAGAGAAGAAGATAACCTAGATCCGAGCGGAAGAAGAACAAAATTAGGGATTTTT
Source organism: Triturus cristatus (assembly GCF_964204655.1). Taxonomy (NCBI): domain Eukaryota; kingdom Metazoa; phylum Chordata; class Amphibia; order Caudata; family Salamandridae; genus Triturus; species Triturus cristatus. Next base: position 505,508,140 of record NC_140585.1, read on the forward strand.
CCGTTATAGAACGAAGAAAAGTTAGGGAGGTTTGCCTAAAGTTCACGAAAGAGACACTGATGAGAAGGAGACTTACCCTTTCAGAGACTGTATTGGACACTGAGTACATTCCGAAGATGGCAGATCCTGCAAACCCACATCGTAGGGCTAAATTGATAGTAGGCACATTGGTAGGAGTTGTGATAATCACCATATTTGCGGTAGTGATAAGTTCGTACATGGTGGCTCACAGGCAAGAGGGGAAGGTTCAGGGAGCACCCCCACCTATTACCCCAGGGCAGAGAGGTGTCAGTATCAGAGAACAGGAAATATCGAAGTTGAGGGATGATCGCAGACTCCACATGGATTTGTCGAAGGGTGATTTTAAGCTTAACGCGTATGCAAGGTTGCTGTATGAGTATGTTGATGCGATGGATGTGAAGGATTGCTATGTGTGTATGCAGTTGCCTGCTTCAGTGGATGAGGGTATCAAGTATCATCATCTCCCATTGACATATGGGATTTCTTGTAGTTTATTGCTCAGTTTATTTTATGACAGGAGACAGTTCGAGTATTTCTTTTCAAATTTTGACACGGTACTTCCTGAAGTTCCAGCAATCAAGCATTTGAACAAATATGATTCTAGCAAGAAAGAGGACAGACTCCTAAAGTATTTTAGACCGACTATGAAGTTGGATACGGCGCATGCTCACAGGAATAACCTGACATGTGCGTTATCTGAGATAGAGAAGAAATTCATAGACCAGGTAGAGGACAGATACAGACAGTTGACCCAGACACGACACACCGGAGATAGCCCAGTAGATTGGACGGACGAGGAGAGAGCTCATAGATCCAAGGGAAGTTATGGACCAATAGCGTTAGATGAGGTACAGAGAGGGAATTTGTGTATTGGACGGCCTCAATCCGATACGGATAAGGTCGCAGTAGGACATAGTACTTGTTCTCAGACCTTCACAGTGGAAGCTTCTGCTAAGAATTTTATGGTAGGTCCAATAGAGGTAATTCCGACAGTATATTATGTATGTGGGAAGAATGCTTATGTCAGGCTACCTGCGAATTGGTATGGCATATGCTATTTGGCCATTATATTCCCGAAGATCTATCATACAGAGGACTTGGAGTTGTTAGAGACGAAGCGACAGTCTAGGAAACGTAGGGCTACAAACGCCGGTGCAGTGATTGGGGACATATACGGAGCAATGATACCTAGTATGGGTGTGGTGTTGAATGATGTGAAAATCAGGAGGTTGGCGACTGGGGTTGATGAGTTGTCTATGAATACGGCGAGATCTTTGTTGTTGGTGGCTGGAGAGATGTTGTCGATACGGAATATGGTTATGCAGAATCGCCTTGCTTTAGACGTATTATTAGCAAAAGAAGGCGGAGTCTGCAAATTATTGAAGGTTCAGGAATGCTGCACATATATTCCAGACAACACGAAGGAGATAGGGAAGTACATAGATAACATCACGACTATTCACAAGGAGATTATGGATTTGACGGAGGAGAATGTGTGGGAGAAGATTGGATTAGGATTTGGAAGAGTGGGAACTTGGTTTGCGAATTTGGGAAGAGGATTTCTGGGATCAGTGTTGAAGCCGATTATCATTGCTGTGGTTTGCGTGATTTGTTTGTGGGGATGCGTGAAGGCATGGAAGTGGTATCAAGGAGGCAAGGTTGAAAGGGCTCTTAAGGCAAACGAGAAAAGGATGGCGAAGCTCCAGGAGCAGCAATATGAGAGTCTTAAGAGACTGGAGGGAGTTCGACATGGCAAGGTTATGACTAGCGCGGTCTAAATCAGTTCTAAAGAAGAGAAATGTAATGGTGTGATGACGGATGTCATCAAAGGGGGGAACTGATGTAGCGCTTAAAAGTTTGAAAATTGTAGGGGTGCGTTATATTCACTGTTAGTTGGCACCCGCATATAATCAAATGTGTACTCAGGTATTTTATGTGCAATGTATTACGAATTGTATAACCTATATCGATTTTAATAGAAGTGTTAGCTATGTACAAGCATCTTATGTATATATTGAAGCAATGCATAGAGCTTAGTCCTTCTTTTCGAACAAAGTGATGTTAAAACGTGTAGATTAGAATTCGTGTCTGTAGACTGTTTAGTTTGACCACACATGAAAGAAAGACGTAAATGTCAATACTGTGATTTAAACCTGCTTGTGTAACCGAAGTAGTGGCCAGAATTCGCATATATCGTTGAGGCGAAAGGCCTGGTATTTTCTTATGTTAGCCAAGGGCAATAGGCCAAAAAGGATTTATTCCAGTAGAGGTTTTAGGCTGTAGTAAATTGCAACTTAAAAGATGTGAAGAATGTCTGCTTTGCATGATCTCACCCCAGGTGCAAGGACAGTTGCTCGTTAGTAGAGAAGCTCTTTGTTCACAAATTGACTTATGTAGTAAAAGCCAGACATGGGAGTGTATTGGAATGTGCCAATCGTAACTCCTAGTGCGGATGGCGTCTGGGACTCAAGGCCAAGTGATGGACGATGGAACTGGACAGCGCTCTGTGGAAATTTACTGAAAGACGACCCCGCAGAAGAGGAGGCGCAAAGGGCGTGTTCTGGGATTTGGGGTTCTGTATTAGGGACAGCGCCCCGAGGGTGGAGGCAGATCAGAGCAGCCCAGAGCAGAGGAAGGCTAGGCGAAGGGATAGAGGGGGCAACTTAGACCAAGCTCTCTAAGTGAAGTCTTCTTATGAAGTTTCACTCTGACGCCTTTTATTCGATGAGGGTCTCAAGGGATTGCTAAGTAGGGATGTCATCTAGTGCAGAGTAGGGACAGAGATGGTATGGTTCAGTGTCCCTAGTATCGACATTTGCTTGGTGGTTTTCTACCTCATGCTTTTAGAGATTGTACTCTTAGTTATTTTTAGCCGTATGCGGATTCTTCGTAGAGTAGCTTTTGTGTTAGTGCCTATGTACTTGTTGTGCCTCGTATTGAGGACTTTGTATCTGCAAATCTTTATGCTGATAATAAAAACCAGAGAGCCAAGAGATTAAGTCTCGAGTCCTTGATTATGGCAAATTGCGGACAGAAATTTTGATAATTGTGTTTTTCCCTCCACGCTATTGGGCAAGTAAAAAGTTCCATCTGACCAGAGTGGGTTCCAGTAGATAATTGCGAGATACTAAAATGGGCCGGAGCATAAGCATCCACTCTGGAGCACCCTCAGACCCCTGCCCACACCACATCTTCCACAGAGCTGCCTTTGCCATTGCACCCGAACTACGTTGAACAATCAACTGCTCCTTTAAAACCGCCACCTTCTCAGATGAATAGACACACGCCAAAGTCAACGCCCTCTTGAAGAAATCCTCCGAAGACCCAACGGACCTCAAGAACTTCAGGCCCATCTTCCTGCTTCCATTCACAGCCAAGGTCATCAAAAAGTCTGTTAACAACACCCAGTCAGCAAACTTCATCAAAGCTAACAACGTCCTGGACATCTCCCAATCCAGATTCTTAAGCAACCACAGCACTGGGACCACCCTACTCACCGCCACTGACAACATCCACTCCCTCCTCAGCCAGAGCAAAATGGCAGCCCTCATCCTCCTGGACCTCTCGGCTGCATTCAATCCTGCCTCCCACCGCACCCTAGCCACCAGACTCGATGATGCCAGCATACGCGGTAAGGGCCTCGACTAGATACGCTTCTTCCTCACTAGAAGTACCCAGCAGATCAGACTCCCTCCCTACCTCTCGGAACCAGCATAGGCCATCTGTGGAGTGCTCCAGGGCTCCTCCCTCAGCCGCACCTTCTTCAACGTCTACATGGCCCAGCTTGTAACCATCATCAGGAACCACGGGCTCAACATCGTCTCTTACGCCAATGACACCCAGCTGATCCTTGCCTTTAACCCAAAATCCCCAAACACAACTTCCAAGAAGGGATGAAAGCTGTCGCCACCTGGATGAAGAAAAGCTGCCTGAAATTCAATTCAGCATGGAACGAGTCCTGGTGGCCCTCAAAAATCCCCCCACCTTGATGGACCACGCATGAAACCTTGACATCATATTAGACTCATCGCTCATAATGAACCGCCAGATCATTCCCATATCCTCGACCTGATTCAACACCCTCTGCGTGCTTCGAAAGACTTTCAGATGGATCCCAAGTGAATCCAGAAATACTGTCATGCACGCACTAATCAGCAGCAGACAGGACTACGGCAATGCTCTCTATGCTGGAACCAACAAGAAACTCCTTCGCAAACTCCAGACTGCCCAATACCCGCGGCCAGACTGATCCTCGACATTCCCCGTCACAGTCACATCACCCAACACCTCCGCGATCTCCACTAGGTTCCAGTCGAAAGAAGAATAACCTTCAAACTCCAAGACCCTTCACAACACCGGACCCGCATACCTGAACAGCTGCCTCTTCTTCCACAGACCCAAAAGGTACCTCCGATCACCCCAGCTCTCTCTGGCCACTGTCCCATGTATCAACAAGACAAGAACGGGAGGAAAGTCCTTCCCCTACTTTGCAGCTAAAGCCTGGAACACCCTCCTCCTCCACCTCCGGCAATCTCCCACATTGCCCCAGTTCAGGAAAGACCTTAAGACCTGGCTCTTCAGATGACCCCAGCAGTCAACGGACCCGCCCCTACTTCCCCCCAGTGCCTTGAGACCCTCACAGGTGAGTAGTTGTGGTTAACAACCCGGATTGATTGATTGACTGCAGTGGCCTTGTGAGTTGTGTCAGGTCCTGCATTAAATGGCCACATTATTTGACCATTCCTAAGAAGCTCCTCACTCCGGTTATGGTGGAGGGGGCGGACGCGCTCTGGATGTCATGGACCTTGGCAGGCTCAGGGTTGATCCCCTTTGAAGAAAAGCGGTACCACAAAAAGCATATCTCCTCTTTTAGGAACTCACACTTTTCTTTGTTCAGGGTGAGGCCACAGACTTGCAGTCGATGTAGTACAGAAACCAGCCTATGGACATGCTCTTCCAGGGTGGGCGCATGGACCAGGATATCATTACAGACGTTCAGGTCATCAGTGAGTCCTGTCAGCACTTCTCTGATGATGTCCTGAAACTCCTCCACTGCACTGGAGATTTCGAAGCGAGGCATTTATATCGGCGTAACCCCAAGTGAATGGAGGACATGGTTACATGTTGAGATTCAGGTGAGAGGAGGATCTGGTCATATCCTGAATGTAGGTCGATTTTTGAGAACCACTGTGAGCCTGTTAGCTCCCCCAATATTCCTCAAGAAGCAGGCCTCGAAGCCTTACAAGTTTTTCTAGACAAACGCGTTCGACCACACAACGTACCAACATCTTCCTTAATTCAGCTAGCAGAAATATGCCTAAAATACAATTTTTTCACCTTCAATGACATACAATTTCTACAACTCATGGGTACCGTGATGGGTTGTCCCTTCGCTCCAGAAATGGCCATTATGTTTATGGCACTATTTGAAGAAAAATGGATATACAACAACAACCCCCATGACGGACACATCAAAATCTGGCGTCGATATATCGACGATGTGTTCCTCCTTTGGAGAGGTGATGAAGATCAGCTTGAAGCATTTGCGGTCTGGCTAAATAACAGGAATCCAAACATCCAATTCACTGTAAATCACAATAAAATAGAAATGAATTTCCTGGACCTTTTAATTAAACACGAAGAAGGCCATTTATACACCACACTATACACCTTAAAAACCGACAGAAACACATTTCTGCATTTTTCAAGTTTCCATCAGCGAAATTTGTGAGAAAACCTTCCGTTCAGCCAGTTCCTGAGGATAAGGCGCAACTGTTAAAAAAAAGAAGATTACTTTGAAAACGCAACAGTACTTTTGAAGAAACTGGCAACGAGGAATTATCCAAAAAAACTCTTGAAGAAGGCGTTGAAACAAGCATGGTACACCCCAGGCGAGTCCCTTCTCATTCCAAGAAACAAAAAGGATAGTATACCCTTGGTATGCGTGACAACGTTTTCAGGTCGCACCACCGAGATGCAAAAAATCATCAGAAAAAAATGGAACACGATAAAAGGCATCCCAGCATTCACACAAATTCCAATATTCGCATTGAAAAAAAATACAAGTATAAAAGAGAAACTTGTGCGTGCCAATACAACTATGAAACAACCTGAAATAACCTTGAGGACAATGCTGTCACTACCACCAATTAAAGGACATAGAAAATGCGGAAATTGTGTGTCATGTGATAGCACACTAGAAGGAACCAAATTTGTATATGGTCCAAAGTACATTAATCATGAAAACTTTACAAACTGCAACACCCACAATGTCATATATTGTGTTCTTTGCCCTTGCTCACTTGCATACATTGGGAAAACCACTCAACCCATTAAAAATCGCATTTCCCAACATCGTTCCAGAATCAAGTGCAAGACGCCTAATGCACCAATGGTTACACACTGTGTTGAAAAAAATCATGGTCCAAATGAATTAAAATGGACAGTACTACGACATATCCAAGGAAAAAATATCGATGCCCTTCTATCTAAAATAGAAGCAAAGACCATAATGTTCCTGGGGACTATTGAAAATGGGTTAAATGAAATGACAGAATTATCACATATTGTATAGATAAAGGGCTCCACAAGAGTCCTCTCCCACTGATACTGATTATTCAGGATATCGTGACACGTCAAGTTTCTTCAATAAGCCAAAAAAAACGTTACTGTTTACCAACACGACAATAGTGTGAATCTGCAGAGAAACCTGTAACATTACTGCGAGCCACAGGTTAGGCAAGGTTCACGCAAAAACGTGCAGACGCCTGCACGCTACATGCAACACAGGGACCGAGTCAGTATCCATTACAAACTATGAAAGATGCTCCCTCAAAGACACAAACAAAAAACCATCTCCATGGCAACGCGGACAGAACGGGACACTAATGATGTAATGCCTCAACGAATGCAAATGAATTAAGCTAAACACGTAAAAGAATGTAAAACAGTATTGATTACAATAACCGCAAATTGGACCTACAGATGAAAGCAAATTGCGATGTAACATAAACAAAGCACGGCAATAGAAAAGAACGATATACGCCAATGGAAGATATCAGCCCTACCAGCAACAAACGCTCCCATGGCAACGTCCTGGAAAGGACGTTGGACGCAGCCACGCCAAAAAACAAATGCACCAATCGAACACAAACGGAGGAAATTTCCAAACACCGTGGACGCAGACAGAGCGAACACCGAGAGGAAGAAAGGTTGAATAAACAGCTTCAGAATCAGCAAGGTATGAAGAATTAATACGCAATGACTTTCATTTAACAAACATATATTGGTGTCATAAATAGAGGGAAATTCACACCCGCTAACACTATAACGAGCAAGAAATGCCTGATACCTTCACAAAGTCCTACCAACAAAGTGACACACTGATTTACCAAAATTCGAACACAAGTGGTTCTAAGAACAATCAGGTGGCGGTCTCTATCTGCGAGCACACACAAAAACCAGCACGGAAGACACACAACAAAAAAGTAAAGAAGTACAAAACTTGCTATCCCTCAGAAACATTACATGTTTTTGTTTAAATTCACAGAGAAATAAGCAGTCACAAACAGGACCTGAACCGAACACGCGCAAACATCTCCACCCCTCGAACCACAGAGCGGGTGGGTAGACAAAATTCAGGTGCATTAAGTCCAGTACGAGCGCATAAGCCATAATAACACCAGGGAACCTTTGCTTTAATAAACTTATTATCCTTTATAGATAAAAAGAAGATGACAGTCCCGTAAACCATTAGAAACGCGGTACGTAAGTTTATTTTAAACCTTTATTTAACTTTTTTCACGAAGAAACAAAATGAGCGCACACTAAAACTAGGTATACTGTTATTCTTACAGTCGAAAGATGCCCCACCAGAATTTTTGACAAGCCCTGACGAAGACCTTACTGTTAAGATACAGGTCCAACACATCAAAGGTCGAAACGCGTTGGCAATAAGCAAGCAGCGATTCAGATCATTTTGGGAACAAACTCAAGGCACTCATGTTTCCCATAGAGCAGAAATAATAATCCATCTATCGCTCTCCCCGAAAAATATTTAGAAAAATATTCTCTGACCCTGCTTAGGACCACAAAAAGCAGTTGAGGACCAGATGAGTCAGGGTCCCTACAGCTTAACCAATCAGATATTTATGTACTGTATTGTAAAAATTCCCTCATTTGTTTAAAGTACTCAATTTGTGTATGTATTATACGTTATAAAGTTATGTGTAACAATTTTGAAAAAGTGTACAAAAATTCTACACGTTTTATGTAAGTGTTTTCTCTGTCCAAAGTAAGTGTAAAAATTTGAAATTGAATTGAAACTCGCAGTCAATAAATAGGATTGCTGAGAAAAGAAAAAGTGCGATTAATGGTGTCAGAGGCATACTTGCGTTTATAAGGTCTATGAACAGATTCCGCCTCTGAAATCTTTATAGAATCTATCCCCCGTCGTTTATACCCAGCTCCCCCACTATGTCATCCACCGTAGGTGTTCTGCGGTGTTCTGTCATGATCGCAGTTTTTGGGGTCCTCATGTCGACGTATATGCACACCTCCTCCAGCTGCTTGGGCTTGCGTGCAATGACAATAGGTGACACCCAAGGTGACGGCCCTTTCACCTTTTCAATGATTTCAGCTCTTTCCAATTTAAGCAGTTCAGCCTCCACATTGGGCCATAGGAGGAAATCCACTTGCCGATAATGCAATTGGTTGCACCAACTGATCAATGTAGAGGTGGACCAGTTGGTCTTTCGGGCATCCCATGCCCTGAAAGAGTTGTTTGAACTCGTCAAGCAGGGAGTCAAAGGCACTGACATGGACCCCAAATGCAAACCGGACCACCTGTAAATGTTCAGTCGTTTGGCAGCTGAGTAACATGTCAGCCCCTCCTTTTGTGATAAAAGGTTTTGTCTTGGTTGCTTGATCTTGGTAGCTGAGGGTAGTGGTGAAGACTCCTGCCAGTGGGAGTCACGTGGAAGTGCTGTAGGCCTACACCTTGGTGGTGGTAGGGCGCAACACTGGAAGTGCGACCATCTCTTTGTGCAACAACAGAAGAAAGATGTTGATCGAGGCCCCTGTGTCGATCAGCGCCACTAACATTTGGGGCCCTGGTGGATGCGACTTGGGTTTGGTTCCACATTGTGGATGACATGGACTGTGCCCTCTGACTAGTAATCATCCATGCCGTCTTCATCCAACAGCCCGGGCTCTATGTCCACCTGTCTTTTATTTAAGGGTGATTGGTTGTAAAGAATTTGAGGCTCTAAAGAAATCCACACAATATTTGTTGTTCAGGACTGTAGATGCGGAGCTCATAAGGTAGGAAGATACACTCTACTGCCAAACAAGTGATTAATGATCAGAAATATAGTATAATCAGTGGGCCTGAACGCAAAAAATTATTTTCAGATGCAGCGAACCCTATTTTGCGATTCGGTAACCTGTTACCGAATCGCAAAATGGGTTTGCTATTCGTTATTAGGAAGAGGCATGTTTAGGGCGTCCCTTCCTAATACCGAATCGCATTGGTATGTAGGAATGTGTTGTGAACGAAATGTGGTCGCAAAGCATTTACATTTTACCACCTACTTTAAGTAGGTGATAACCGATTCGCAGATGGGAAGGGGTCCCCAATGGACCCCTTCTTCTTAGTGAATGTTTGTTACAGCTTTTTTTTAGGAGCAGACAGTGGTCCCATGGACCACAGCCTACTCTAAAAAGAAAATAAAGAGAAAACTTTTCATTTTTGTTTTTGAAACACATCCCGGGCTGCATTTAAAAAAAAGAAATAGCTTTATTTAAAAGCATTTACAGACATGGTGGTCTGCTGATCCCAGCAGGCTACCATCCCTGTGAATTTTGCGATTCCTTGGGGTTTGCAAATTGCGACCTACCTCGTTAATATTCATAAGGTAGGTCATTTGATATCCCCTAGGAATCGCAAGAAGTGTTCAACACACTTTCATGCATGCCTTTTTGTGATTTCCTAATTGCGAATCGCAAAGATTAGCAATTAGGAAATCGCAAAATGTTTTTTTTCATGCATCTGGCCCAATATGTCATTGGAAAGCTGCACATAATGTGGGAGAAACATATGTGAATACAATTGGAAAGATCTGTTTCTAAGAAACAATCTCGTTAGGATGCAGATCCAACTGTCTCCCACTCCTCATGGCTCAGATCACTCTTGTCATTTGTCGGCGTGTGCTATGCCGCTATGCTGTAGATGCTAGCCCATCTTTATTAACTAGAGAGGCCAACGGGACATTTAATGTGGCCATATACACGAATGATTTTTGTGCAAAACCGTTCCACAATACAATCATGTCAAATCATTGCAGTGATATGCTTTGTTAGGTTACATCATGTTTTATTGTTCTGCTGTGTTTATGTTATATTTGCTAGTTATTCCTTTTGCTTGTTCCTTCGTTATCAACGAATGCAAAACTGAGTCAACAGCTTCTGGAATATTTTGTAGTTGCCCTGCTCCGACCAATAGTCGGCTGTGTATAGATTTTCACTTTTTCTGCTCAAATTTAAATTGTTTATGTGTGTAGGCAGACCCAGTAATGTAAAGTAGATTTTTTTAGCTAGATTGGCCATCAACATTTTGATAATTTTTTTACTACTATCTAGCGATCATGTTGAATGTTGTGGGAGGAAGGAGAAATTACAGTATTTAAAAGAACACCCATTACATTCATTTGTCCTTAATTTACCTGCAAGTACGTGAACCACGTGTACGCAGGTGAAACAAGCCCACACCTTGATTACGTTTCTTTTGTGACCGGTGGAAGAGGCAGACAAGTTTTAGGGTCAATCTCATTGACAAAACAGGCCAAGTAAATATTTTGAGGTATCCTGCATATTGTGTAGATATACCTGAAACATAGCATTTATTGAACTGCTGGAAGAAACAAACAGCTGTAAAACAGGTGTGCTCCTGAAACGCTAAATACACCTTCACCATCCAACTGGTAGTATATATTTGATAGGTATAGACCCAGTGAGGAAGGCTTGTGGTTGGATGGGTGTGGGCAGACTAAAATAGTTGCCCAACTGGTGACAGTATGAACAGTTATAGCAACTTTATCAACAACTACAGTTTAGTGACCGGATAGTCATGTTCTAGTGTTTAGAAGTAATGTGCCTCCATCAGCCACTACTTGAGGGCCGGCTTCCACCATCACCCCACACCCATCCATCACAGGTGTCACATGTGACCCTGCCAATAAAAGGGGCTGGCGCACGTCCCCTGGGCCAGTTCCAGATAGTAGCTCCCTATGTCTGTGTTGTCATAAGTACATGGGGCCCTAGGGCCCCGACCCCTACACTAGCAACGAGCGGGTCAAGACCTGTGTGTGCGAATAAGGCTATCCTGTGCATGTGGCCAGAAAGAAGGTGACTGAGGCAGAGCAAGGCAAGAAGAAGGCCACCCTGAGCAGACACCATCACCCCCTGGTGAGGCCTTGCAGCTGCCCGCATGCCGATGGCCTGGCATGATAATGCCTCAGGCAGCAGAAGTAGGAACCAGGCTTGCAGTGTTAGGGCCGTAAAAGAGTGAGTCATCGCGGCCACGGCCATGCTCAAGATGCTTCCACGCCGCCAATCACTGCTGCTAGAGGTGAGAGGACACCTCCAGCGGGCTGTCCAAGAGTGAGGCATTTGCACATGGGCAGTCTGCAGCAGAGTGCAATATTCCTGTTGTGCACATCTGATGTGGCCCAAAGATGGCAAGAAGGGGAAGTGCGATCGGGTGAGCAGGAGGCCCAGAACAGTGCCACCCATGTGAAAAGGTTGAGCCCGAAGTGAACGTAGAGCGGCTGCAGCACAGTGAGCGTATCGCTATCCCATACCTGTGTGGGCGTCTGTGGTATGCCCTGGTGTACCACCATCTGTCCTGGTGGGTGAGGAGAGCCATTCGCCGACACGCAGACCAGTGGCGTAACGATAATTGAGGAGGACTCTTGCAAGGTACATGGAGGGGCCCCCTCCGGACTCTATCAAGAGCTCCCCAGCCAAAGTGCAGTGCTGAGGGGGCCCCCTGGAGCTTGGGGGCCCCCGCACTGCGAGGGTTGCGGGGGCCTGTGTTACGCCCCTGACAACGACACTTGGTGCTTGTTGAAGAGGTGGAGTGTGACAGCCCCAATGGGGGTTAGAGTTGTGACTGCAGCACCATGCAGTGCTTGGAGGAGGTGCGGCGGCATGGCCAGAGGAGCTCATGCTCGTGACCGTGTGCAGTCCCTCACTGGCAGAAATTGGAGGCAGGATCAAATTGACTGCCAAGGAGGTTCAGGAGTGGCTGCAACACTACCCAGCAGCCTATGTTTGAAGTGGCAGCACAACTGCAGGGGTGAGTCGAACGTAAGCTGGCCCAAAGTGGCTACGTAGGACACTGAGACAGGCCACCCAATGACAATTGGAACATGTGTGCCCCTGCCTGAAGCAGGGCATGCACTAGAGACTGCAGAGAGGCCTGCAGCACCGGCTGCAAGCATTGCGATTACCTGCTGCCTCATGGAGGGAGGAGGTGGGTGGGGTCACTGTAGCACATGGTGCAGCGCGAGGTCCCTGCCCTTGGAGAAACATGCCAGCATCACTGCGAGTGGGGCAGCATCTGGTGTCTCCATGAGGCCTGCAGTCAGAGGAGATAATGCTACGGCCTAGGAGAATAGGTGGTCACAGTGCCACCTAGAGGTCATACGAGGCACCTCGGCCTGCAAAGACAATTAATTGGGTACAGCTGGTAAGAACTCCAAATGGTGTTGCAGTGCCACCTAGTGACCATAGGTGGTTTACTGCAAGGGATCAGATGGAACATTTTATTGAGGAACATCCCACAGTGCTGAGGAGACTACCCAGTACCTCGTCTGAAGTGAGGGGAGCACCCAGAGATGTGAATGTGAAGGGGGAGTGGGAGGCTATATATCCCCATGTCAAGTGGCTCCCGATAGGAAAGCTGCCAATAGGACAGTGTAAGCAATTTGAGTGTGTAGGAGAGTAGGATCTGCACTTATGTTGCCCCCACTTTTTTTCTGATGTGTACACTGGTTTCTGGCTATAGTCTGGCTGGGTCTCTGCTAATGAGGGCCCCAGTCTCACTGATCTCTCTAAACAACTTGGTGTGCATATTAGATGCACTAGTGATTGGATACTGTGGTACCTTATGAGCCCCTAGTATATGGTACCTTAGGTACCTAGGGCATTGGTACTTCACAGGCCTACCAGGGGCTGCAGCATGTATTATGCCACCCCTGGGAAGCATGCTCAATCTGACACCACAGGCCTGCTACTGCAGCCTGTGTGAGGTAGTGTTAGCACTCCTCACTGAGGTATAGGTTCCTATATCTCACCATACACACACATATAAACCTATCATCCACCCCTATTGCAGGCCCTAACAATCCTGAGGGCAGCGTGCTTGGTTTACTATGTGAGGGGGTGCTTCTGCATGAGCAGGACCCCTCTTCAGCTGGCAGAGTCTATTCTCTGCTGCTGTTTGTGGATGCGGTTAAACCATATACTCTTAAGTGCATTATAACCTCGCGGTAAATGCTAACTTTGGAATGACTGCATCAAAACATGTCGTGTTTGGTGTCAAACAACTTGGAAGCATATCTCCACACCAGTAACTGGTGTGGGAGTATGATCCCACCCTTCTAGAGGGGATGACATGTACCCACTGTACTAAACGGTAGAAATCTTCTAGAACCCTGGCATCACAAAATGGATGCCACCAGCACAGACACTGGGCTGCCCTTCTGCTGCTGACCGAAACTCGCAGTGGAGGAAGCCCAACAAAGGGTATCCTGTCACAGGGAGGTGTCACCACCTCCCAGACAGGATTTAGTGTATTGGAGCTGGGTGGGTGCACTCTTAGAGTGCCTTGAAGTCCTGCACTGGGGGAGCAGTAGGCTCCTCTGTGCATATCCCAGCTCAAACCGGTTCAGGGGCTACCTGCCCCTGCTCTGGCATGAAACTGGACAAAGGGAAGTGGGTGTAACCACCCACTACCCTGACCCTCCTAGAGGAGTGGTCATAGAGCTAGTCCCTCCCCTATCTTCACTATAAGATACCAAGCATTGCTAATGCAATTCAGATTACCCTGGACAACACTCTACAAAGAAGAATCCTGGCCCTTCGACGTTCCACTATCTCTGGAAGACTGAAGAATCTCCCTTGGAGTCAAGGAGTGACTCCCCTACTTGGCAGGCACCTGTAACTTCAATCAACAGTTGCAAACTTCACCGCTCCCGCCGGAGTCCAAAGTCCCTGCATCCCCAGAAGCAGATTTCCTGACCTCTCGACAGCCATTTTGAGTCCGCAGTGAAGCTGTGGCGTCTGGACCCCACGAGTGATGAGGAACAGCAATACCTGGGAACCATGCACTGATTTTGAGTGCATACCCTAAACAACGTTCTACGAACTTGTGCTTTGGAACATCTGTAGTCCAAGTCCCTAGCAGGTCTGGTTCCAAAAATCAGCAGCCTACCCCATCCCAAGTGACCGTGGGCTCCTGTGAAGCTTTTCCTGTGAAGGTGTCTTTGCGGTTACTTGCCCATTGGCTAGTGACTCACCCGAAGACTTTCTAACCAACTTCAAGGGCTCTCCTGATTGCTCCGGGCCTGCCCTCACTTACCCTCACTGGGTAAGTCCATCAGACCTTGCTGGTCTGCATCACCGGCTATCTTCAGGTCACACAAGACATGCAGTTGCCAAGGCTTGTTGGCTCCAATCTGGTTGCCGACACCGTCATCAGCTGTAGACGTTGTGGGACACTCCGAATCCAGCTGCTGATCATCCTCAATCCCTCCTGGACCTCGTGAGTGAAGAGACAAATCACCATTGATGACCTGAAACGACACGACATCCGTGGTCATCCATCCTGCTGGCCACCGGTCACTGGCAAGTGACTTTGAACACTGTCCCCTCAATTTTTATGTCCTCTTCATCTTCAACCCATCTTCGGATTCCAGCGGACACCTCTTCAGTCGTCTCAAGCAGCAAGTCTTCATTGGTCTCCATTGAAAACAGCATCGCGACCCGACACCAAAAGACACCTATGCACCCGGCTTCCCTGGGTGTGGTAACTCGTGCACTTCGGTGCCCAATTGTGTGTTGGCCCTCGAAATACTTGCCCTATAAGTGGCTTGCTTGTTGACTTCTTTGAAGTGCCCTAAAACTTTAAAATACAAACCGCGACTTGCTCCATTGTAACCTATAGGAAACCCGCGGCTGTGTTTAGACACTGCACCCGTCTCCCGTGGGCTTGTTACTTACCTGCTAACACTGCAGTAGTGAAGCCCCAGCGATCCCCAAGGCCCTAGGCTTTGTCATTTTGCAAGTCGACTTTGTTAAACCATTTTCTTAGTATATGGTCTGGTACGCCCCTAGGGCTACAGACATATTTGTGCTTAATTTATTGAGAACTGTTGACATTTGAATATGTATCTGGGTTCTAATCTCATAAAGAGATTAGTAGAGTGTATCTAGAAATAAATACATATATATTTGATATATATACCTGTGTGGTGTCTTTTCATTTGGTAATTCAAGAGATTATAAGGTAAAACAAGCTGCTTTACATTCCTCAGAGACTTAGCCTGAAGGCTGCTCTCCACAGCTACCACTAGGATAGCTTTCTTTAAAAGGTTGTCTTAAACCTATCTACCATAAAAGTCAAATTGGACTGGTGCAAGGTGGCCACTATAACTAGTGACCAGCATATGCCAGGCCAACTTCTCACATTGGTGGGCAGCGTGTGGGATTCCAGCTTGCAATTGTTTTACCAGAAAATCTCTATTTGAATTACTAACTGAAAACCACTAAAGGTACTCAAGGTACATATAAAGTCAAGCTAGTATCAATAAGTTCTACTGAACTTAGAGCTGTTTGTGAAGGGATAAGCACACCCTTGCTACAGCTCAAGCTAGGTTCAGTAGGCCTCAACTAGTGTAGGTAGTACAACACTGCACAACACTAGTATGTCTCACCAAGGTGGAGCCAGTGGGTCCACCCCATCTCAGTACAAAGACATAGCCTACACTGACCTGAAGGCCTTATGCTTTGAAAGACAACTGAGGGTGGGCAGGAATCCCTCCTCACAACACCTGATAGATCTGCTAGTAGCAGATGACCTGAAACAAGCTCTAGGAGCTAGTGGGTCTGCATCAGGGAGTGGGTCAACCATAGTCTCTGGGTCTGATGATGAAAATCAAGATAACCTGGAGTCTGTGATTGAAGGGCCAGACTCAGAAGGGTCTGAACAGAACAGAGGAATTCTCCTTAAGAGAGCTGACAAAGTGGGACTGGTCAGCAGACGAGGAGAAAGCTCAGTCCTAGGGGTAGGTTGTGGCCAGGGAGCCCCATGTGAAGTGCACTACACATGGAGAGGCCTGGTCAAAAGAAAAAAGAGTAAGGCATGATGGCACCAGATCACATCTTGAAGAGGAAGAAGATGAAAGTGTAAAAGTGGAACAAGGCCACAAGTCTAAATTACGAGGAAGTAGAAAAGAATGTGGAAGAGAAAAGAGAAAAGTGTGGCACAAGGCCACATCACTAGAGTGTGAAAAAAGAGAAGATGAGAATGGTGTGTAGTAATCACCGAGCACACCGCAAAGTACAGAATATGAATTGTGAGTGCCATCGCAATCAAGTGCATCCCTAAAAACATCTACGGAGCATTGGACATCTAGAGTGGAGCATTGTGCCTAAGAAACACCCAGGGGTCAGTGAGGCATCCTGGGCGGTGGGAGAGGTTGGCTGCCCAGAAATCTTTGGTTAGGGCAAGTGAACCTGAAGTCTGCGGAGAAGAGCATGCTAGACCATTTGTACCCTCCACCTTTGGGGTTGCACGTGAGACTTGGTGGTGGTCCTGTTCGGACGTCCTGCGTGACCTCAGTCGTGGGGCCTAAAAAAGGATCCGAGCAATCCACACTGGCCCGTGGTGATCTAGGGGCAAGTGCCTCAGGAATTGCTGTGGAGAGAGGAATCCCAACACGAGAGATGCGTCTGCACCAGCTACCCAGCAGTTCCCGAGAAGCACGAAGGTCTTGGTCAGAGTCTGGCTACCCCAAATATTGCCCTATAAATGCACACCGACCTGGGAACAATTACCTTTGAGGCGGGGCAAGTGACTTGAAGGTGGGACTCGTAGC
Source organism: Triturus cristatus (assembly GCF_964204655.1). Lineage (NCBI taxonomy): Eukaryota > Metazoa > Chordata > Amphibia > Caudata > Salamandridae > Triturus > Triturus cristatus. Next base: position 505,525,320 of record NC_140585.1, read on the forward strand.
GATTCCTCCATGGGCTTATAGTGTGGGGTTGGAGAGACACAGCGCAGTCCACACAATCCTGTGGAAGCCCAGTTGAAGTGGACCTCAGGGTATTCCCATGAGAGGGGAATTCTGGTGAGAGAAGGAAGTCGGTAGTTGCTCCACCATCGGGTAGCTGGAAGCACAGCGGCATCCGAGGTAGAATCTTCTACAACCGCCGGTATGTCATCTGTCTTTGGAGGATTGCTAGCCATGGAGCAAGGGCGCCTTTGAAGACGTCTCTGTAACAGACTTCACTATTGCTCCAAATGCACTCTCACAGCAAACACTGCAAATAGACTTCCACACAGTGAGACTTGGTGGGACAGGACCCACAGTGCCCTGGTAGACTGTAACAACTTGGACAGGCAAGAGAGAAATCCAGACTACATTTATACTGCCATTCGTGCCCAGAGTAGTCTGGTTAAAACAGCGGAGGCATGCCGTGATGCCTGGTGCTACCAGCTGCACCTGTCCATGTAACCTGTCCTGCAAGCAACTTGAATGGACTCAGTGGAGTTGTTGCTTTTTCCATTTGGTTTTCTCCCACAGGTTGGACTTGTTGTCCCATTTTTATAAAGGTTGGGAGGGATGTAGTGACCTGCTGGTCACGTTCTAGTGTTTAGAAGTGATGTGCTTCCACCAGTCACTCCCTGAGGGCTGGTTTCCACTATTACCCTACACCCATCCATCATAGGTGTCACAGTTCATGTCACGGTGCAAATAAAAGGGGCCGAGCGCACTGCCCTAGGTCAGTTCCAGAAAGTAACTCCTTGTATCTGTGTGGTCATAAGTACATGGGTGCCTAGGGCCCTGACCCTTTACATATAGTAGGATGTCTGTTATTGCTCTTAGTTCTAGGTATTTAGGGCCAGTGATAGAAGTTAGGTAAAAATAGTCTAATAGGGAAAGTTATTAACGTCGTGGTAATGATTGATGACAGTAATCAAAAGGCATCATATCTAGGCCAGAAAGAAAGGGGAAGATGTGATAAGGATGCTGAGTCAGAAACAGCAGTCACCGGCACAAAACAGAGGACATGTAGAGCATGCTGTTGCTGATGAAACCCTTATTTTTAACTTTTTTGGGAGGGTGGCCCAGGAAACTATGGACACAGGTCAAAGATTCTTACTCTAATGATGATGGCCCTCACAGATTACAACATTCTTAGTCTTAAAGGGGTGTCAGCAAAACCCAGACCTTTTCCCGGACGGGACTGCAGGATGGTTCTAGTGGTCTATGACCTTGAAAATAACAGAAATGTCCTGAGAGACAAGTGTGTTAACTCCATTGACATTGGCTGCCACCTTGAGGTTACATAGAAAAGGAAATAGGACAGGATCAATGCCTAGCCCATTGTAGAAACAAGGTTTCCTTCTCTGATGATCCTGGAGACTAGCTGAGGCAGGACCAGCGCTTTTGATAAATGGAATGGCTGAACATAGCCCACTCTGTACACGATTGGAGGTAAAAAATGGTTGGAAGGTGACATTGGTATCCCTGGTGCTGTGGAAGCTTCCCTGTACACTGAGGTTTAGGTAAGCAATTTATTTTGTTTTTGGATTAAACAGGAAATTGTCTGCCAGGGCTAAGGCATCCCTCTTCCAGTTCCTGGGAATCGCATAAGGAAGCATGAGAAGCAGAAGACAGGTTTCCATTGTTTGCTCGAGTTGTAGACATTAAGGGCCTTATGATGTTGGGCAGACTTATGTCTGCCCGACACTGTGATTACAATGTGAACGCATATTGCGCGGACGCATACTCCGATTTGTCTATGGAAGCTTGTGCTGCGGCCGCAAACCCTGTGTAGGACAAGCTCCCATAGAAAAATGGGAGAATCTGTTCATCCCTGCACCGCGTGGCAGGCACCTCAGGGTACCTGCCACACAGTGCAGATATTAGCAGGGGGGTGCCATAGGTGCTCCCTCGACCCCCAACTGGAGGCTGCAGGGTGAAGGAGGCCCTGCTAGGGGCCCCAAATGTCACTTTCCGACAGACTTTCCATGTCAGAAAGCCCAACATACAAAGCCTGTCGGAAACAGACATTGTAATCCTTACGGCAGAAACGCCATCCATAGGGATTACGGGCAGGCCTCTGACTGGCCGACGGGCTCCTTGAGCCAGTCGGAATCCAGCCAAAATGACCAGGTGGTTTCACTTTAGACCGCCTGCAACATAATGCGGCGGTTGAAACTGAAACCGCGATGAGACTCTGAAAGGTCGGAAACTTTTCGACTCACATTGTAGATAGGCCCTAAGTCATTAGAGAGTCTTTGTCCAAGATAGAAGCTTCGACTCCAGTGAAGTCCCAGTGGAAAAGAGTTTTTTGAGAGCTGTCATACCAGGAGGGGAAAGAAGTGGTGATGTTTTCTGCTAAGACCTGAGTGAAAAACATCATCTAAGACACACTGTTTCAGGTTATCATAAATAATTAAAACATATCTTGCCTTGTACAGATACTCCCTGTACGTCTTTACAACTAGTGATGTGGCACTTGTTGAGGCCTGGCAAGGTGGACCAATGTTGTAGTCCAAGAGAAAAGAGGTACTATTTCTTCTGTTAAAGCAAAAGCTTACTCAGGGTTTTTATACTACTGGACCCATAGAAGTAACTGCTATATTATTCAATTCTACATTTCACCCTCAGAGGCGATGGTCCTCAGATTAATCTTTCTTTGTCGTAGTGAGGGGTGAGAAATCAGGATGTTCAGTTGTCGGCCACCAAATGAGGACCAATATTTGGCATCCAACTCACAAATTAAAGATCAGGTTCAAAAATGTTACTCTCAGAACCATGCTATAAAAATAGAGAATTGCAACTTGAAGACCCAACCTCCTAAAGAAGTTCAGTCTGACAAGAATAATACAAACCAATAGCTCTGCAGTGGCTACACAAGACAAGAGCAAAAGAACCTGACCTTCTGATAATAATCTATGACTTTCTTTATCATGCATTTAGAAATAAGATAATGATAATCACAGTTTCTTTAGCAAGAACTTTAAGATTTAATAAAAGACTCAGATAAATTTAGATAATTTGGTTATTGTATTAAAGATCCAGAAGCAATGCATAGCAGTAACATTTTAAGAAGCTCTGTCATAAAGTTAACAGCCTGGAATATAAAACCACACATCTAGTAAAATGACATCTATTTCTAAAAAGAATCCATATAGAGGATGATTTAGAATTAATAATTCCTACCACCAACAAAAGTAGGAGGATGTTTACAGGGTTTACTTTTAGAAGGGCAAAAGGGATCAAGTTAGAGCCCACTAACGAAAGTCCATGGGCATGGGCAAAGGGAAATACAGCATAAATCTGGAAAATGCAAGTCTGGTCTCTCACCAGACAGCTCCAAATTGTACAGCAGGTAAGTTCATCAGCGAGGGTAAAAAGAAAGGGGCATGAAAGAGAAAGTACGGCAGGCAGTCGACAATCGAGGAGAGGGGGAATAAAGAAGCCTCTCTCCTCCTAGGAAAGGCACTTTTTATACTCCTTTTTGTTCACTGTGACATCAGTAGTCACCATACAATGGTCTGATCATCATGTGTCCATTCTTCGGTGTAATATTAATGAGGTAGGTCAATTTGTGACCCATTAGGAATCGCTAAATGGAATTTTATGCATTCAAATAGCGATTCCCTAATTGCGATTCGCAGAGAATCGCAATAAAGGTAATTGCTATTTGAAGTAATTATACATATGGCCCTCGGTACATGTTACTTAAGGGCAATTTGTGCTCTGTAAATATGGAAAAGCATTTTTGCAGCCGGTAATTGCCCAATGCTGTGATTCCGTCCGTTTCCGACCCCAAGAATGCTTTTATACATTTGACCTCTTGTCCTTTCCACCATGATAAATAAAACGAATACAGCCATTGTGGTTCCTTCTCGCATTTTAGCTAAAACTTTGTTTCCTTTCTCTAAGGGATGCTGCTATAAACACTACAGGAGAGTGGCACATAATTTTGGGAACTATTAAACCACATAAAAGATCTAGAGCCACATGTACGAAAGGTTTTAGCAGTCCCAAACGGAGAATCAGGCCATTTGCGACTGCTAAATGGCCTTCTAAAATGTACTAACCCTATTTTGCGAGTCGGTAACCTATTAAAGAAGTATCAACTAGCAGTCCCTTGAATCAATTTACACTGAACTGATCCTCAATGACCAAATATCACAACTCAATAAATTTCATTAAAATTCTTTTTTTTTACATTTATTGTGTACAAAACATGTTTAAAAACAACCCCTATTCTAGTCCCTTCCTTGGACTGTTCACAACATATAATCTCCACAACATCAATACAACAAGCAAATGGGGACGGGAGGGGGGGGGGAGGGGAGGGGAACCGGCAAAAGGATAAGTTGTTCACCTATTAAAGAGGCACAAAATAGGGTTTTCGAGTTGGTATTAGGAATGAATGTGTTGAGGGTGTCACTTGCTAATAGCGTGTTGCAGAGGGATGTATGAATGTTTTGCGACTGCAAAACATTCACAGTTTACCATCAAGTTGGTGGTAACCTATTCACAAATGGGAAGGGGTCCCCCTTAGGAGCAGGCTGCGGTCACATCGACCACTGCCTAATCTTAAAAAATTAAAACTTTTTGTTTTTGTTTTTGAAATGCATCCAGTTTTCCTTTTGGTGAAAACGGGCTGCATTAAAAAAATAAGCAACCTGCTTTATTGAAAAAGCAATCACAGACATGGTGGTCTGCTGACCCTAGCAAGCCACCATCACTGTGATTTTGGCTATTCCCGCAAATTACGAGCTGCCTCATGAATATTGATGAGGAAGGAGGTCCATTTGCAGCCCACTGGGAATCGCAGTGTCAAACTCACTGTTATACATCACATTTTGCGACTTCCCTATTGTGAGTTGCAAAAAGTCGTAATTAGTAACTCGCAAAATGTAGGGATCGTACATGTGGTCCCTAATCGCTGCAAAAAGTTGTTCAAGAGAAGCATATGTATATTTCAAATGTCTAGTCTATTTCACAGTATGTATGCGCCCAGTGTGACTGTGGATGTTAAAAGTCTGGTCCTCCCTCTGAACTGCAAACCCTCGCATTTAATGCAGGATAAAAGAAGGATGCTTTCTGAGAAAGAACATGCTTTACCGCTGCCACAGTCTGCAATGCGTGCGGAATCAGCTCCTGCGACTTGTTGGCAGGTATTAACACATGGTAATGGATGTTTTCTCAGAGTCAAAGGTTAAATCATGCGTTGCAAAAACTGAAGAGCTTCTAGTGTTAAACTGGGTTTCAGCTAATTAGTTCCTGTTTGCGCTTCATCATCAGAGTGAACACCGACTGACTTTGGTGTCTCGGTGGTACATAATGATATTCAAAACGCAGGCACGCAAGGTATATTGTGTAGATACGTGGAGCGTATCCCAGTGGAATGTCTAGGCTAGCATTCTAGTTGTCAAAGCCTTTAAGGTGATATTGTCACTTTCTATATGACAATCAGTACCCTACATATTCTAATAAAAATAGTGTGTGCGGTTGAGTATTTGTTTGGAACTCTTATGTGCAAGATGTATCCCTAATAGAAGTCATTCTGAGCGCTTTTATCTAACAATTTGCACTTCATTTAAATACCAGCATATATCAGTTCTATAGTATTAATTATACAGGCATTAAACTGATTAATATGCATATATGCAAAATGCATTTGTGCATTATAAATGTGAAACTTAGCATATAGTATATTTATGATTCATCTGGCATCATATGTATACAATTCATTTCTTCTCTTTGATTTACCATACCACCAAGGTGAGCGGATGTGACATCACAAGGCCTTTAACCCCTGTTAACGCCAAAGGAGTGATGTCTTTGCAACACCCCAAAATCATCGACCAGAAGTGACTGAGTGCCAGACAGGGTAAGATACAGCTACGGACCTTACCGGATTCATGGAAGGTAGAGTCTCTGAGAGTCTGGGAGAGTCCAGCAGCAAGAAACTGGCCTCACGCACTTCTAGCCACTCTCTTGCTTCCTCAGCCCCTCAGCAGTGGGTGCACCTGTCGTCACTGAAGGAAGTGGCGTGGCATTACCTCACTTTGCTGCCGAGGGCCAGCGCAAACACAAGAAGTGGAACATAAAGTAGGCAAAGAGGTTCTCGGCTCGGTGGTTGCTTCTTTTCTTGCTACTGCCTTCATGACGCCTGAGTCTGGGATCAGCGAGAGGTTACTGAGAAGACAGAGAGAGGGCAGTCCAGTGGTAGCAACTGGAGAGGGCAGGCCAGTGGCAGCAGCTAGAGAGGGAAGGCCAGTGGTAGCAGCTAGAGGGGGCAAGACTGTGGTAGCAGCTATAGAGGGCAGGCCAGTGGTAGCAACTGGAGAGGGCAGGCCAGTGGCAGCAGCTAGAGAGGGAAGGCCAGTGGTAGCAGCTAGAGGGGGCAAGACTGTGGTAGCAGCTATAGAGGGCAGGCCAGTGGTAGCAACTGGAGAGGGCAGGCCAGTGGCAGCAGCTAGAGAGGGAAGGCCAGTGGTAGCAGCTAGAGGGGGCAAGACTGTGGTAGCAGCTATAGAGGGCAGGCCAGTGGTAGCAGCTAGAGGGGGCAGGATAGTGGTAGCAGCTATAGAGGGCAGGCCAGTGGTAGCAGCTAGAGGGGGCAGGTTAGTGGTAGCAGCTAGAGGGGGAAGGACTGTGGTAGCAGCTAGAGAGGGCAGGCCAGTGGTAGCAACTAGAGAGGGAGAAGGCCAGTGGTAGCAGCTAGAGAGGTCAGGCCAGTGATAGTAGCTGGAGAGGGAAAGCCTGTGGTAGCAGCTAGAGGGGGCAGGTCAGTTGTAGCAGCTGGAGGGGGCAGGACTGTGGTAGCAGCTAGAGGGGGCAGGCCTGTGGTTGCAGCTGGAGAGGGCAGACTAGTGGTAGCAGCTAGAGAGGGCAGGCTAGTGTTAGCAGCTGGATAGGGCAACCCAGTGGCAGCAGCTGGGGAGCGCAGGCCAGTGGTAGCAGCTGGAGAGGGCAGGCCAGTGGTAGCAGCTAGAGGGGGAAGGCCAGTGGTAGCAGCTAGAGGGAGCAGGACTGTGGTAGCAGCTAGAGGGGGCAGGACAGTGGTAGCAGCTAGAGGGGCAGGACTGTGGTGGCAGCTAGAGAGGGAAGGCCAGTGGTAGCAGCTAGAGAGGGCAGGCCAGTGGTAGCAAGAGAGGGCAGGCCAGTGGTAGCAGCTAGAGAGGGAAGGCCAGTGGTAGCAGCTAGAGGGGGCAAGACTGTGGTAGCAGCTATAGAGGGCAGGCCAGTGGTAGCAGCTAGAGGGGGCAGGATAGTGGTAGCAGCTAGAGGGGGAAGGACTGTGGTAGCTGCTAGAGAGGGCAGGCCAGTGGTAGCAGCTAGAGAGGGAGAAGGCCAGTGGTAGCAGCTAGAGAGAGCAGCCCAGTGATAGTAGCTGGAGAGGGAAAGCCTGTGGTAGCAGCTAGAGGGGGCAGGTCAGTTGTAGCAGCTGGAGGGGGCAGGACTGTGGTAGCAGCTAGAGGGGGCAGGCCTGTGGTTGCAGCTGGAGAGGGCAGACTAGTGGTAGCAGCTAGAGAGGGCAGGCTAGTGTTAGCAGCTGGATAGGGCAACCCAGTGGCAGCAGCTGGGGAGCGCAGGCCAGTGGTAGCAGCTAGAGGGGGAAGGCCAGTGGTAGCAGCTAGAGGGAGCAGGACTGTGGTAGCAGCTAGAGGGGGCAGGACAGTGGTAGCAGCTAGAGGGGCAGGACTGTGGTGGCAGCTAGAGAGGGAAGGCCAGTGGTAGCAGCTAGAGAGGGCAGGCCAGTGGTAGCAAGAGAGGGCAGGCCAGTGGTAGCAGCTAGAGAGGGAAGGCCAGTGGTAGCAGCTAGAGGGGGCAAGACTGTGGTAGCAGCTATAGAGGGCAGGCCAGTGGTAGCAGCTAGAGGGGGCAGGTTAGTGGTAGCAGCTAGAGGGGGAAGGACTGTGGTAGCAGCTAGAGAGGGCAGGCCAGTGGTAGCAGCTAGAGAGGGAGAAGGCCAGTGGTAGCAGCTATAGAGGTCAGGCCAGTGATAGTAGCTGGAGAGGGAAAGCCTGTGGTAGCAGCTAGAGGGGGCAGGTCAGTTGTAGCAGCTGGAGGGGGCAGGACTGTGGTAGCAGCTAGAGGGGGCAGGCCTGTGGTTGCAGCTGGAGAGGGCAGACTAGTGGTAGCAGCTAGAGAGGGCAGGCTAGTGTTAGCAGCTGGATAGGGCAACCCAGTGGCAGCAGCTGGGGAGCGCAGGCCAGTGGTAGCAGCTAGAGGGGGAAGGCCAGTGGTAGCAGCTAGAGGGAGCAGGACTGTGGTAGCAGCTAGAGGGGGCAGGACAGTGGTAGCAGCTAGAGGGGCAGGACTGTGGTGGCAGCTAGAGAGGGAAGGCCAGTGGTAGCAGCTAGAGAGGGCAGGCCAGTGGTAGCAAGAGAGGGCAGGCCAGTGGTAGCAGCTAGAGAGGGAAGGCCAGTGGTAGCAGCTAGAGGGGGCAAGACTGTGGTAGCAGCTATAGAGGGCAGGCCACTGGTAGCAGCTAGAGGGGGCAGGATAGTGGTAGCAGCTAGAGGGGGAAGGACTGTGGTAGCAGCTAGAGAGGGCAGGCCAGTGGTAGCAGCTAGAGAGGGAGAAGGCCAGTGGTAGCAGCTAGAGAGAGCAGCCCAGTGATAGTAGCTGGAGAGGGAAAGCCTGTGGTAGCAGCTAGAGGGGGCAGGTCAGTTGTAGCAGCTGGAGGGGGCAGGACTGTGGTAGCAGCTAGAGGGGGCAGGCCTGTGGTTGCAGCTGGAGAGGGCAGACTAGTGGTAGCAGCTAGAGAAGGCAGGCTAGTGTTAGCAGCTGGATAGGGCAACCCAGTGGCAGCAGCTGGGGCGCGCAGGCCAGTGGTAGCAGCTGGAGAGGGCAGGCCAGTGGTAGCAGCTAGAGGGGGAAGGCCAGTGGTAGCAGCTAGAGGGAGCAGGACTGTGGTAGCAGCTAGAGGGGGCAGGACAGTGGTAGCAGCTAGAGGGGCAGGACTGTGGTGGCAGCTAGAAAGGGAAGGCCAGTGGTAGCAGCTAGAGAGGGCAGGCCAGTGGTAGCAAGAGAGGGCAGGCCAGTGGTAGCAGCTGGAGAGGGCAAGGTTGTGGGAGAAGCTAGAGAGGGCAGGACTGTGGTAGCAGCTAGAGGGGGCAGGCCAGTGGTAGCAGCTGGAGAGGGCAGGCTAGTGGTAGCAGCTAGAGAGGGCAGGCAAGTGTTAGCAGCTGGAGAGGGAAGGCCAGTGATAGCAGCTGGAGGGTGTAGGCCAGTGGTAGCAGCTGGAGAGGACAGGCCAGTGGTAGCAGCTAGAGGAGGCAGGACAGTGGTAGCAGATAGAGGGGGCAGGACTGTGGTAGCAGCTAGAGAGGGCAGACCAGTGGTAGCAGATAGAGAGGAGAGGCCAGTGGTAGCAGCTAGAGGGGGCAGGCCAGTGGTAGCAGCTAGAGAGGGCAGGCCAGTGTTAGCATCTGGAGAGGGCAGGCCAGTGATAGTAGCTAGAGGGGGCAGGCCAGTGGTAGCAGCTAGAGAGGGCAGGCCAGTGTTAGCATCTGGAGAGGGCAGGCCAGTGGTAGCAGCTGGAGAGGGCAGGCCAGTGGTAGCAGCTAGAGGGGGCAGGACAGTGGTGGCAGCTGGAGAGGGCAGGCCAGTGGTAGCAGCTAGAGGGGGCAGGACAGTGGTAGCAGCTAGAGAGGGAGAAGGCCAGTGGTAGCAGCTAGAGAGAGCAGCCCAGTGATAGTAGCTGGAGAGGGAAAGCCTGTGGTAGCAGCTAGAGGGGGCAGGTCAGTTGTAGCAGCTGGAGGGGGCAGGACTGTGGTAGCAGCTAGAGGGGGCAGGCCTGTGGTTGCAGCTGGAGAGGGCAGACTAGTGGTAGCAGCTAGAGAAGGCAGGCTAGTGTTAGCAGCTGGATAGGGCAACCCAGTGGCAGCAGCTGGGGCGCGCAGGCCAGTGGTAGCAGCTGGAGAGGGCAGGCCAGTGGTAGCAGCTAGAGGGGGAAGGCCAGTGGTAGCAGCTAGAGGGAGCAGGACTGTGGTAGCAGCTAGAGGGGGCAGGACAGTGGTAGCAGCTAGAGGGGCAGGACTGTGGTGGCAGCTAGAAAGGGAAGGCCAGTGGTAGCAGCTAGAGAGGGCAGGCCAGTGGTAGCAAGAGAGGGCAGGCCAGTGGTAGCAGCTGGAGAGGGCAAGGTTGTGGGAGAAGCTAGAGAGGGCAGGACTGTGGTAGCAGCTAGAGGGGGCAGGCCAGTGGTAGCAGCTGGAGAGGGCAGGCTAGTGGTAGCAGCTAGAGAGGGCAGGCAAGTGTTAGCAGCTGGAGAGGGAAGGCCAGTGATAGCAGCTGGAGGGTGTAGGCCAGTGGTAGCAGCTGGAGAGGACAGGCCAGTGGTAGCAGCTAGAGGAGGCAGGACAGTGGTAGCAGATAGAGGGGGCAGGACTGTGGTAGCAGCTAGAGAGGGCAGACCAGTGGTAGCAGATAGAGAGGAGAGGCCAGTGGTAGCAGCTAGAGGGGGCAGGCCAGTGGTAGCAGCTAGAGAGGGCAGGCCAGTGTTAGCATCTGGAGAGGGCAGGCCAGTGATAGTAGCTAGAGGGGGCAGGCCAGTGGTAGCAGCTAGAGAGGGCAGGCCAGTGTTAGCATCTGGAGAGGGCAGGCCAGTGGTAGCAGCTGGAGAGGGCAGGCCAGTGGTAGCAGCTAGAGGGGGCAGGACAGTGGTGGCAGCTGGAGAGGGCAGGCCAGTGGTAGCAGCTAGAGGGGGCAGGACAGTGGTGGCAGCTAGAGGGGGCAGGACAGTGGTGGCAGCTAGAGGGGGCAGGACAGTGGTGGCAGCTAGAGGGGGCAGGCCAGTGGTAGCAGCTAGAGGGCGCATGCCAGTGGTAGCCGCTGGTTTCCCTATAATTCTTGCTTGTCTGTCTCCATTCAATCCATCTCCGTGATAACACACAGGAGGAGTGGAAATTACGTTGGTGTTTCGTTATTTCCTTTCCTGCTCCCTGAGCCAGGGCTACCAAACACATAGACTACATCGGGTAATGTTACAAAGCCTGAAGCTGAGTGCCCTGTGACAAAGCAAGTTGCAGGAGCGTCTGCCCCGTATCAATTTGAACTACAGACTGGCCTCGTTGAAAGACATCGGCATTGTAAACCCATTTACTCCGGCTTTGTTTCAGAAAGCCTGCCTCCATCGCTCTTATTTTGAGTCACAGTACAGTGTTTGAAACTGAACATCTGAAAGTAATAATTAAAGAATTAATTAATTACCCGAGGCAGAGGCATATTTCGCTGACTTGGTCATCCACCGGGTTAGTAAAGCAGTCATGAATATGAATGCAGGATCTTGGAGCAAATGGCTTCCCAAGATCTTAGATAGCCCACTTTCTGCTCCAAAAATGCAAGTGTTGTTGCCCTGTTTTAAGTCGAATGCCATGATTTTTAGGTGAGACGTTGTTCCTTTTAGTGTTTTCTGGCTGGGCTGAATTGAATTTAGCGTTGTAGGTCTTCGCGTGGAAGAGGTTTTGCTCGAGGTTACCTTTACCTCAAATGTACAGCAATTTTCTAAAGGATGTTGTTCTTTGTTTTGCTGTTAAAGATAATGCAGAAATATGCTCGGTTTTATGAACAGGATAATCTGTTATTGTTTAAAAGGTAAATGTGTTCTGTTTAAATTTGTGAGGTCAGCATTTAAAACATAAATGGAAATTATGCAAAATTTAAATATTCAACGATTTAGGTAAAAAGTTGAGGACACCTCTTTAAAGCACCCTACAGCAAAAATGCAAAAACAAATTAATAACCAGATACGGGGCATATTTACTAGGACGGCGATAAATAAACGCAAAGCGTGGTTAGCGCTTGTTTATTTATCGCCGTCTATCGGAGGAATTTATCGCCCTGGTAACGCGTTATTAACAACGCGTTACTCCAGGGCGATAATATTCCAGGGAAATTGGGCCAACATCGCTGGAAAACCAGCGATTTTGCACCCAAAACGGAGATAGCCTTGGTTATATGACCCTCTGGTCGTATCACCATAATCCACCTCCCATGTTAGCTATGCCTTAGTCAGGAATTTAACAGACGTTAAATTCCTGCGTTAAGGCATAGTTAATGGGATTTAAAATATCGCTACCCCTCGTTGATGATATCACGAAGCTGGGGTAGCAATATTTTCCCATGGTGTTTTGTCAGGCATGCCTCCTTTGCATCTCATTAGAGATGCAAAGCGAGGCGTGAACAAAATAGGAGCTGAAACAAGGAAACACGCGCAAGCGGGTCCTTGCAAATAATGCAATATAATTATCGCCGCTTTTCAGCCAAAAACGGCCGCAAAAGCGGCGATCATTATGTCGCCAGCCCGTGATGATATGCCCCTACTTTTCTTAGAACTTGCTGATTTTGTGCTTGCCTTTGACCTTCCATATAGCTCACCTATGCGTACAGTATGTTCCTTACTATAGTACAGGGGCAGCCTGGTTCCTCAGTGATGAGATAACACACAGTGACACGATCAACTTTCTTTATTCAAAAAATACCCTAGGTCTTGTACAGGTGGCCTACAGAGTTGGGAGCTGCCCTCCTCAACATCTTGCCTTATCCTCGCCCCATAGCTCCACCACTTTTGCTTCTTTTTCCTTTCCGTCCAGGTTGTTCCCGTTGGTCAGCTGCTAGAGTGCTGACCTGCACTGTGTTCGGTTCATTATAGCCGGCACTACACCTGCATTGTTAGCTAGGTTTGAGCTATACTATTGCAATATGCAGACAAACCAATAGCTCTGCTTTTCAAGGATGTAGGAGGGAGAACAAAGAGGTTAAAACCATCAGTGCACCATGGTGAGCTTGAAGATGCTAGTTCGAATCCTACAGTGACTCACTATGTTACTAGACAAAGATGGATAAAATGGAAAACAGCAAATATTGGGTATGGGGACTGTATTGTACACTTGTAATGGCCAATATAGCCCAGTACTGGTGCAAATAAAGATATATTATATATGAAGTCCATAATTAGAGCTTGGGAAATCGGACTGGAAACACGGTTTAAAAAACGCACTGAAACCTTTTCTGTTCAGTCATGGTTAATCTAGTGGTCAATATCTCCATACTGGTTAAGCACTGGGACGCTTCTTTGAACCAGTTATTTACGCATATAAAGGGGTATTTCATTCATTCATTCATTCATGAAGTGACAGAGGTGCCACCCTTTGGACGTGCAGTTAAACCACAAAAGTTCTGCTATATGAAGTCCACTCTGGAGAGACAGAGTCTGCTCCCCTTGGAGGCGTGGTTGAACCTCGAATCCCCTTTTCTTGCTTAGAATTTGGAATTCAATTTTTTCAGTGAATTGCAAGTTCAATCTTGCAAATAAATTTATAGGACACAACAATGGGTCGAAATAATGAACATTATTAATTGTGGTTTGATTTGCTATACAAAGAAGAATATAAATTCCCCTTGGTAACCAAATAAAATAATCATCTCAAATGTTCCACAAAACATTCATATCAATCATATAAAAAACATATGCCTATATTTGCAATGCCACAAGACAACCACTGACTAATAATGGAAAGCCACCTATATTTTATTTAACAAATGTTAGAACCATTCAAAGTTATTAATGATACAGAATTTCTAAATCTTTATAATATCAAAAACATATAACAATATACAATATGATGTACTTCATAGACAGGAAATCAATTAATCACGAGGGATATGCAAAAATTCATCAAGTATCAAAAACAAATATTATATCACACATATGGATCCTACAAATAGTACATACACTATATTCACATATTAAAAACAATGAAAAATATAGTCTAAAAGAAGTATAACGCAAAGGAAGAGAGAGACAGACAGCAGTAGTTCATAGACTAATCCAGGTCATAAAAACTCAAAAGCCAGACATGTATGCAGTCCAAATGTTTTTATCACAATGGATTTAGTTTATCCCAGGCATCATACGAACATCAAATCATTCAGGCTTAATTTTGTTATAGAATCTTGCAGACAGACCAATACCTTCAAGTAGGTAGAGATAGATAGATAGATAGATAGACAGACAGACAGACAGACAGACAGACAGACAGACAGACAGACAGACAGATAGATAGATAGATAGATAGATAGATAGATAGATAGATAGATAGATAGATAGATAGATAGATAGAGAGATATACAGAAGGACAGACACATAGATAGATAGATAGATAGATAGATAGATAGATAGATAGATAGATAGATAGATAGATAGATAGATAGATAGATAGATAGATAGATAGATAGATAGATAGATAGATAGATAGATAGACCGATAGATAGATAGATAGATCGATAGATAGATAGATAGATAGATAGATAGATAGATAGATAGATAGATAGATAGATAGATAGATAGATAGATAGATAGATAGATAGATAGATAGATAGATAGATAGATAGATAGATAGATATGTAGGCCCTGATTATGAGCAGGTCAGACTGTTCTGAACCCTGTGCAACCCCCTGTTGTGCAAGGGCTTGGAATTCCAGACTTTTTTAACCCCTGTTCAAACCCCTATGGTATTTCCTGCACCTGGTGGGTTAAAGACAATGAAGTCAGTAGGTCAAACATTTTGGAGTCTAAAAGGTGAAAAGTGTACAATATTTGATGTAACATACAGATTATAGTAGGAAAATCACCAGAACTCGCAAGTTATGTCCCAAAAACTCAAAATATTTGATAATTATTACAACAGATACATTTGAAACACCTTAGCGTCGGATTTGTATTGGATAATTATAGCTCCCCACTCAGGCCACTCGTATTCTTGACTATAGACTCAAGGGCAGATTTTCAAAGAAGTCATGCAACAGCGCAGTAGCCAAAAATGATGCCCTGGAGAGCGCCATATCCACAGAGATATGGCTCTCTCCTCCCCTCTCCCTAGCACCGGCGCTGATTTCAGCTGCCGTGCACCGGCATGCACACAGCTCAGCGCCATAGCGCTAGGGTGTGTACCCGAGTCCAGCATAGGCTTTGTACACGAAAACACTATACTTAGACAAGTTCAAACAATTCTCCCACTTTGTATGTGTGCTGCACAGTGTAGCACGCATACAAAGTAGCAAAAGAAAGCAGAAATGAAAACATTTCTTCTCTTAACGCCCACAGAAAATGGCCTGAAACAAGGCTGTCTATTAGCACTGCTACTCTTTTCCTTGTATGTAGCAGATCTACCTGTATGCTTTTCTTATTTAGAGAGCGATGCACCAAAGTTAGGCGGCAGTCCTTTTGCATGCCTTTTGCATGCACATGATATAGCAGTAATGGATCTAACCCCTAATGGGCTGAATAAAAAGCGGATATAATTACAGAAATATACGATGGCACCATTTTTGAAGATCAATGTTTTTAAAAGTAAAGTTTTGATTATGAAATGTTATATAAGCAGAAAATTATGTCATTTTAATTGGAAAATTGGTCATAAAAAATTGGAGGTGGTAGATTCTTTCCTCTATTTAGGCAAAGTAATAACGGGCAATACACAGAATAAGCCTCATTTTGAACATAGCCCTTGTAAAGCGGTATCACATGCAAACGGCCTGTGTTTTTTTATAGTGCAATGGGTTTGTAGTGTAGTTCCTATTTCCCTTATAGGCTCTGCGTATTGCAATAATATACACTATAGTTTTTGCATAGAACTAAGGTCAGTATGCTCCTGTCGAGTACATTAAACTTAATTACTTGTATGTGCCAGCTAACTCAGGGGTCACTAGAAACTTCTCGAATGAACAAGAAGGGATTAGTTTCTGACAACCGCAAAAACATGACAACTTTGTTTCCCTTAGAATCGGAACGCGTCTCAGAATCGTGGAAACAATAGATAACAGTTTCACTCAGTCAATTGTGCATGCTTAGTTTCTCCAGAGTTACACAGAAATAGATAGACAGGCGTTTCAATAAAAGGATTTATTGAACAGTCTTGTTTCTCGTATAAGAGATATGAGCTGTTACAATCATTAGACAATAAGTAAGAAATAATATGCACAGCATAAGCAGTAAGAAGAAATAATACTGCAATAGCATTGTCTTTTAGCTAGGACATATATTTATACATACATACATAAATAACACAGGCTAAAAAGTGAATACTCGTCTGATGCTTCTAAATAGTTCTAGCCCAGTGTACCTAACCTAAGTGTAGCACAAGGCAAGAAGTAGGTGCTGTTTTCTATAGTATGGTATATACTAAGTTTAGTATGCCAAGAGTCCTTCCAGGTTCTAGTCAGTTCTATACCTTTAGAATGAGAGAGGTGGGAATCTCTTTCTGGGTCTCAAACTCTAACTCCCCGCGATGGGAGTCAGAACACTGGAAGCTGGATTCTCTGCTAGCAGGGATGACAGTGTCTCGTCAGTGCGTCAGACCGGGACATGGTCTCTTCCAAACTTGCCGTGGCAAACCGTGCAGTCAAGTCGTGCTGAGCCGCGGTTTGCCATGGAAAGGGAAGGTATATTTATACCTGGAAGGTGCTTAGGAATGCTAGCATTGACGTAAAGTCAGGCAGAGGAAGACGTCATGGATGAACCCCTAAGGAATAGTAGTTCATGCATAATAGATGAGTTCTTGGAGAAATCAATCATCCTAGCTAGGGAAAGTCCAGTTGGCTTAAGGGTCTGGTTTCTAAGAACTTGTTGTGACGTGGGATGGACGGATGTAGGTGACCATGCCTGAATTTGGATAGCATGGCAAATGCCTAAATAAGGACGGGGATTCTATGTCCAAATAGGGGCAATGTGAATTGTGCCTATTTAAGGACATGATTTAGGGAAACCTATATACGGGCATCTAAATCGAAACACAACACCCACTAAATTGACGAATGATCAATATTACTAAATGCTAAACACATAAAATTGAGTATCACATGTTCACTAAAAACATTTGTAAAGAAGTCTTTGTTAAAAAGTTTGCTACACATGAACTGTACTATTAAATAATGTTTTATTCTAAGCATATACTTACAATGAATGCTTAGTGAATGAACAGAAATATATACACATATGTAATGAAATGGTCCGGTTTTACAGGAAGGAGAAAAAAATATATAGCTCAGAGCCATTTCATGGTATGATTATATAAATGTGGAAAAAAGGTGACAATGTGTCCCTGGAAGTGTTTCAAAGAAGTCTGTTCTCTATGAATAGTTCTACTGTAAGCAGAGTTTGTTAGCCATAAAAGAAAATGTCAATATTCACAAAAGTGATCGTAGGAAAGTTCCAAATTTTGTCTTTTGTTTTGAAAAAATGAAGGCCTAATTCATAGATTACATGGTACACTGTGAGCCAAATCAAAAGTTTTTTCAAGATGCTGGGGAAAATATGAAATCCTCTAATCCTGTAGACAAAAAGTCGTCTATCGTTTTTGGTGATAGGTCGATTACCTCGTTTAGAAGACTAAGTGCCAGTGATTTAAATGGGCCCGGACTGTCCGGTACGGAGTACCGGCACTTTTTTATTTTGAGGAGGGGAGTACCGGCACTTCTCAAGAGACATGTAATACCTTTAATTGGAGAGTACCGGCACTTCTCAGAAACAAGCAGGTACTCTGCTACAGAGTACCTGCACTTTTATTTTTCCATTTCAAGCACTGCTAAGTGCACATAGATGTAATGCATTGTCAGTAGCAGTGTTTGTTGCCGATGTTACCTGTGTGCCTGTTGATCCATCTCGTACCTCAGCAGTAGCATGTTGCGTCTGTGAGGTCTCAGTGAATGCCGTCATCAGGATCGGTAGCCTCTGGGGACAACACAGAACATGGGCCGTTATCAGGTCCAGCAGAGTATCGATATCCGTTGGCATGACTGATGGGAGTGTTAGACAGATGTCTAGCACACATTCTTCACTGCAAAGCAGGCAGCGTAGAACAGGTAAGATGCAATCTTGCCAGATTGGTCTGAACGACAGAAACCATGTGGTATTTAGTTCTCGTAAACCCAATAATTGCACTATGCGCTCATGACACTTCCTTTCCAGGACGGCATTCTCCAAGGCGCTGGGAGTGACACTGGTGGATTGGCTTGCCAAAGCGTAGCAGTAGGAACAAAAATAAGATTCCTGCGACGATTTCTAGAATTAGCAGCACACCACCAAACACCGGGTGCATGAAGTTTGGAATGATTCCGAGGACTGCTTGAAAAGGTGTTAACAGTATTGAACATACGGTCTTAAATACATGCACAATACCGCTCGTATCAGACATGTTTAAGATATGTCCCAACATTTCTGTGAAATGTGTAGGGCAATTTGTCCTTAACAGAGCCTGTATCTCAGCCGAAGTCCTTTCGACTTGTAGATCATAGGTTTCTTTGGCCGAGGTCAAAGGCACGGTTTGTTGTAAAAGAATGGCTTTTATTCTGCTTAAAGTATCAATTCATATAGAAGAGATGTTCAGTGAAGGCCATAAAGGCGACTCCCTCACTGTGTCTATTTGGGGGAAAAGACTTGCATACAGGAAGTGATCCTGGAAGTAACCGTTACTAGATATGGGATACCTGGCAACATGCCACAACAGCTCTGATCATTCAACATGAGGTAACTCTCATTTGAAAGTTGTCCAAACGTTGGATTAATCACAGCGGCTGGTGAACCTTGCAGGTGGCCTGATAAATTTGCAGTGGAACCGCTACACGCCCCATGTAAACTAATATCCCGACATATGAGTGAACCGCTCAGTGCATTTTCACAGTGTGTACCGCTAATAAACACTTCACGCCCCAGTCCAACATCTGTGTGTGTAAGGTAAATCCCAGGATGTCCTGATGTATTCTTTACCCAACATTTCATATTTGCCTACTGGCATGTGTTTAAGGCAATACTGAAAATGGAAAGTTGTAACAGGCAGAGTTATTTTGCAATGTATGATCCATTCTGTAGCTGGTTTTTCTGCTACTGTAAATGGCAATTTTTCCAGTTTTTCAATGCTCAGCACTGTATACTGTGCTCCCCTTTGTGCCAGCTCGATCTGTTTATCAGTGAGATTGTAATCAGAAGACAGAGAAGACGTGTTGATGAAACGCCAAGGCACATAGCCTGCACGCAAGTTTTGTAGCGTCCAGCCTAATGACAGGATAGAACGTAATTGAGACTGGCCTTGATGCAGCAGGACCAAATCTTGTTCCACAATGTCTATAGCAGAGGATACAATGTTGCCCAATGAATATATCCTGGTTGACAGAGTCGTTAACCCATTGTTGACCACAGCGAGAGATTTCTCTAAATTAATACAATCAATTTCTCGTATTTTTTCTGCAGCGTCTGCTTGGGTAATCTTCCATATTTAATTATAAGCAGCATAGATGCCGACATATATGAAACGTTTTTGATACGGCCTTCTTGGACCTAGCAAGAATTCCCTAAAGGCTGCATCTTCTTTAAGTAAAGATAAGTGTTGTTTCACATCCTCTAGTGTAGATGTCAGTAGCCAACCAAGGCATACATTTCCTACACTGTATGTTGTTACTACCCCTGGATGCTGTCTTCGAACATAGCGTGGGTCTGACCTATTGATTGTTAGACCTTGTATCTTGTTCAGGAATCTTTCTCGACAGATATTTGTGTCTGTGAGCCAGAGCAACTATTTCTACCATTCGGAGTGTGATCTGTTGTTTTGTAAAATAGTGTGTACGTCGACCACCCCCTGTGTAGTGCTATTACTTGCAGGCGCAGGCATGGACGGTGTGTTCATGTCTTTTATATTGGCTAACCCAAGGCAAGAAGTTTGTTGGACAATGTCATTCAAAAACATTATCTGCTGTGGGATGATACAGGCTCTAAACAAATGTTTCTATCCCCTGCACTTGCCAATCTTTTGTACCCCAGACAGATATTGTGTCGATTGTTTTTCTCCAAAAGTTGAAACCCTGCCTAGACAGTTTGGAAATAAAGGCTGCAGAATAAATCGGTTTGGTATTTATTAACATATTTTTCGTTACTGTTTTGTTCACATTTTTAAAGTAAAACGTTTCTTGATTGGATGTATTATACCCTGAAAAATATGGGAACTTCATTTCACATGTTTTTGAGCTACCCCTTGGTGGTGTAGGACAATGTTACCATTGGTTATACATAAATAAATTTCTAGGTGTTGCAGATTTATGCAAGAAATGATGACCATAGTGGTTGTAACAAAAAAGCTGTTCATAGTCTGTTGAACCCTCTACGTATTCATGGTTAGAGAATGCAGCAGACCTTTCTAGATCAGACATCATGTTATTAACAGTCTCAAAGTCCCAATCATCAGAATAGGTACTAGAGGTAATAAAGTCACTTAAAGATATCTTAAATAAGTGTGGAATCTTCAAAAGTTAAGACGGACCGAAAATATCATAATCTGTTTTGTCCCAAACTATGCCATCTTGTATAGGAACGGCTGTGATGTTTACTGCTGACAAGTCTCTTGCTTCACAATGGGATGATTTGTATTGTTTCAAAAGTAAGTTCACATTTTTAATTCCTGTGTCCAAATGAATATATCTTCCATCTATCAACATGCTCAGAGGTATTACTAAAGCTAGCCAAAGCAGAAAAAAAATATTCCAGAAATAATCCATGGCTCAATCCATGGTGAAACCAGATAAGTCTTTTTCAAGTGTTGAAAGAAGTCTTGTGCTTGTTCTTTGAAAGTTCTTTTGGCTGTCGTCGTTTCAGGCTGGCTGGGATCCTCAGAAAACATATCAAAGTTAGTGAAATAGCCAGAGGCAGTTCTGTCAATGGTTGAAATTGCATCAGGATTCGTTGAAATCGCTGGAACCAGTGGATCACTTGCTATGTTGGTGAAGACCGGTGTTTCAGGACGAACTGTTATTTGGGTTTCAAGAGTAATGAGTTCCATAGCATTGTTGCTTAGTCCTTCATTTCTTACTGTTGGATTCTCAATGGTGATGAGTCTTTCAGTTTGAACCTCTTGGATAGTAGCTAGGGGAGTGCGTCTGCTACTTGGTCGGAGTCCACATGGCCGACTGCTTAGGTCGATGGTCACAAATCTTTTCTCCTTTTTACCAGCAGGGGCGGCAGAAGTACTGTTCTTTATCTGTGGATTGCTAGGACAGGTACTGGTTGTCTGTAAGAAGGCCCAAATTCCTTCTTGTCTGCGATCTTCTCTCTGACTAGATCCCCAAGCTTCGGGATCCAGACAGGCCTTGCTGGGACGGCTGTTTTTTCCCCAGTGGTGGGTTGTTTCAGGAACACGTTGCTTTGTTTCGATCTTAGTTCATTTAAGTCCTGGAAAACAGCCAAACGATCTTTGATATCAAATGGTTTATTTTCCACCACTGTGCCTTTACATTCGAGATCAGGAACCCACATTCTTGTCCCAAATAGGACCTCATATGGCGTGACCCCCCCCAGAGAACTTCTTGGCAAATTGTATAATGAGCGTTGGACCCCATAAAGATGTTTAACCCACCCATCATCCTAACCTAATACCCTAGATCAGGGGTCTCCAACCTTTTCTGTAGTGAGAGCTACTTCTGTTCAAGGAAAGTCTTCCCGAGCTACTAGCAAATTTTATAACTGTAAAATAGTGACAATACTATGACCACCCAAAGCAAGATTTTCAGTAGTTACCACCCAAGTATACCAAGTGCGGTTACCAGCAGAAATGCTGGGGAAAGGTTCATCAATATTAAATGCCTCTCCTTGACTTATGAAGTAACATTCAATTCTTGACATGCCCAGTGGCACAAAGGACATAAGCACAGCAGTACGGCTCGCCAGCTCAGCTTGAATTATCATTCACCTGTTTCTGAAAATGCACATTTTTCTAATACCACTTTTCACAGTGGGCAAAGAAACTCAATTTTCCAGAAGAAACCCCATTTGTGAAAACTAAATCTGCCTTTAAAATATCAGTTTTTGAGAAATGCAGTCTCAAAACATCAGCTTGTCATTTTCATCATGTACTCCCATGTACAAATGCCTCCTATGGACAGACTACTTTGAATTCCCAAGTATTGCAGTCATATGCCGTGGATGCTCACCATAGCACCATAGATGGGTGGATTATGTCAGTAATGACCACCATTATACTAGGGCCACAGTTGTGCCAAGGATGGAAACCATAAGGATCAGGGATAATACCATATATCAGTAATGACCATTAATATGCCAGGAATAGGTACATATAGGCCAGTCATGCTCTTAGTAGGTCTATGATGGCTGCCAGTATACTATAACTAGACTAAAAACACTAAAATAGTCAAGGATGACCATTATTATGCCATTGGCATTATGCCAGGAATGGACACAATTATGCCAAAGATAACAATCTTATGATGGGGGCTAGCATATATATTTGTCGGTTCTTGGCACCAGCCATAGTTTCAGGAAGCAATAGTGTTTATTATGGACACACACAAAGACGATAAATCTTTTAATTTTCTCTGGTCTGGATCATACCCTGTTCTCCTCAGGTCTTGAGCTAATCATGCATCTAACTGACGCCTTTTCACTCTGACTCCTGCAGTCCCGCACTTTGGTGGGTAAGCACTGATTACAGCTCAGTCTACTGCTGCCATACTTTTTTGATGGTGCACTGTTCACACACATGCTGTGACTGATAAAGGAGGGACTGCAAAATGGTCAATCTCCTTGTGGCTTAATTACATTGAGATTGGATACAGACTGTCATGTAGCAGGTCCTATAATCTGACACATGTGTTTGAGTGTTAGTATGAGTAACTGTCATACGTTTGGCTGGCTGTCACTCTAAGGGTCTTTAGATGATCAGTGCTGCCTTCTTTAATAGGCACCTGCTCCCTGAATTTGATACTGGGCTTGACTTCACCTCAGAGAGCTCCTTTGAAGGTACTGGCGAGCTACCAGTAGCTCCCAAGCTACTCGTTGGAGATGTTATAGACCGCCTTATGTCCCGGTTTTTCCTTTCCACAACCAAATTTCCCTCAGGATGGAATGGAGAGGAGTACTGCAATGCAACGCCCAAACTGGCCACAGCTTCTTTGTAAGCCCGAGAGCTAAACGCAGGGCCCTGGTCAGAGCGTAGCGTGCCTATTGCGTATGTGCCGATAAAGACTTGCAAATCTTTTATAACAGTTCGAGCGTCAGCTGAGCGCTGAGGCCACATCCATAGGAACCTTAAGCACGAAACTACTGCAAGGGACCGCAGTGATCCAGGTAAACACAAGCTAATGGTTTATCTGAAATTAACAGGGGCGTCTACGCTGGGCGTTTCACTGTAGAGACTTTCATCTTTTGGCATATTTCACATTCCAAAACATAGTTTTTGGTCTGTTTCCTAATGCCGGGCCACCAATATTTCTGTTTTAATAACGATACTGTGGCGGAAACACCTGCATGGGCAGAGGCTATTCCTTCATGTGCTGCTAGGAATAGTCCTAATCTGCGTTCCATGTTTGGAATTACCCTATCCCCCACTCCAGGTATTCGAGCAAACGGAACGTTGTTCACTTAAATTATATAGGAGTATTTGAGTGGAAAGTTTTTTAGGTAACGCTGCACCACTGATTTTGCTTGAAGCATTGACAGCCAACAATATCTCACTGTCTATTCTCGTTTTTGAACGAGTGATCGCAGCTATGGAAGCCGTTTGCACAGCCCCCTTCGCGGCTTCGTCAGCCAATTAATTCCCTGCAGCGTGAACGCCATCACGTTGATGACTCAGCGTGTGTATCATGTGAGTGTTTTGTAGTCCGTTTCGCAACTGAACTACTTGTTCCCAAAGCGTTTTATGCTTGATTGTGCCACCTTTTGCATCTTCAAAACCATTTTGAAGCCAATTCTGTAAATATTCATTGTATAATTGAACACAGTAAAAAGAATCACACACTATAAGTGTGGGGAATTCGCGATCCGTATTTTCAAGTGCCAATTTGAATGCTTGTAGTTCAGCTCGCTGAGCTGTACAATCTCCTAGAGCAGAGCTTTCCAAACTCTGTGTCGGGACACAGTACTGTGTCGCCTGCCATGTGTGGGTGTGTCGCACGATGATGCATAGCTGGCAAGGTTTCAGATTGCCATCATGGTTCCCTCTACAATCAGCACGCACTACAAAGGATTCCACTGCATTCAGTAAATACTTCACGGGAGCCTCTGAGGTGAGGCTGATGGTGATGCTGCTGCGCTTCCAAATGCATTTCTAAAGATGTGTTTTTCGTCTTTAGAAATGCTAATGGGGGACATTTAAATACCTACAGGGCTGTCATTAAACAGCAGGAGACAATTCCCAGAGCTTTCTCTGCAGCCTGAGTCCCGTTTGCCAAGTCCACAGACCTCTGGCTCCACCACCTTTTGTTTTCTCCTTCTCTGTCTGGCTGTGGCGTCACACGTACTTGTCTGAGGCCTTACCAGTCGGTATGCTGGTTGGTCTCATTTCAGCAGCCTCTGCTATTTTTGCTGGCCATTCACCTCTGCAGTACTTGTTAAACTTTTCTGTACTAGACTTTTGGTTCTCGTTTATAAAACGCAAATAAAATATTTGGAAACAAAAAAGAGTAAGAGGCACAGCTAGAAGTCTGTGCTGATCTTGGAGGCTGGTGCTTTTTACCTGAAATGTTAGCTTTAGAAAAAAGAAGACTAAAAGGGTTACCTGATATAGGGCCATATGTAGGTAGCATACTATTTACCGGTTCATAAATACTGAATTTTACCGATTCGGTATTTATGAATCGGTAAATAGTATGTAGGTAAACAATCGGTAATTATTACCGATTTGGTAAATATCGGTATTTATGAATAGGTATTTACCGAATCGGTAATAATGCATCCCTTCCCATTCATTCCTATGGGCCTGGAGGCCCATAGGAATGAATGGGAAGCCATTTACTATTACCCATTCAGTAAATACCGAATCGGTAATAGGGGAAGCATAATCATGGGTGGCAGGGTGTCACATTGACACCCTGTTGCACCCCTGATTCGTGCATGTGTGCACATGTGGCGCACATACATGCCCTAAGGACATGTGTGTCTGCCACATGGCACTTTTAAAGCAGCCAAATTTAGCTTTTTGAAAGGTATTCGTTATTTAACATCAACCTGTAATTGGTGTTAAATACCGAATCCTTAGTACTGAAAATCACTCACTTGAGTGCTCCCTACATATGATTTAAGGATTCGGTAATTTACCGAATCTGTATTTTACCGATTCAGTATTTTACCGATCCCTTACCGATTCGGTAAATTACCGAATCCTTAAATAATGCCTCCTACATCTCAAATGCCTAAATACGGGTCGGTAACGGGATATTTACCGAATTTCGGCCGTTACCGACCGGTATTTAGCTACCTACATGAGGCCCTTAGTCCTTACTAGACTATACCTCACCTGTAACATCTGTATTTTGAGAACCCCCCCCGAACTCCCATAGGTGGTTCGGGCTCGCTCGCTACGCTTGCTACACTGCTTTACCGTGTCGCGAAATGATGCATGTCTAGAAAGTGTTTTACCAACATGAAAAGTTTGGAAAGCTGTGTCCTGGAGATTGTGTATTAGTGACCATCGGTCGGAATTTATCATTGCGCATATGCCCTTTAATGATTACACATGCTGCACTGTACACTTGCTTACTTTCCGTAGCGGGTTGTGCTGATCCGTCAGTATAAATTATAAATTCATACTGGTCAAGAGGGAGAATCTCAATAGGCAGAAGACATTCGTGTTCGTATTGCAGGAATGCTTGCGTTTTTAAGTAAGGATCAAAAACATATTCAACAGCTGTTGTAGCAAGGGAATTAACCCATTGTATTCATCTTGTATGTAAAGCTTTTGCATTCGGAATGCTCACTTTTGTAACTGCCTCTAAGGCTGGTACCGGAGTCACGACAATAATGCGTTTCCCCTGAGCTAGAGCTCTTTCCTTTGCTACAGCGGTTTGAACTGCTGTCAGAATTTTTTCTGTCGAAGTGAATCGCTTTTCCGATTGTGTATACAAATGTGATTTGTATGCAATTGGTACTTTTTCACCTTCATTAAAAGTTAAGTAGGTGAATCCGCATTGACCTGAAATTAATCGGATCACTAAATTGCGTGTATTTACGCGTGTTTGTAAGTGGTTTGTTGCTAATAAGTCAGCTTGTCCAATCTTTGTTTTTTAAATCAGGTTTGATTAATTCATAGAGAGGTTTAACCCTTTCTGCGTAATTTAGAATGTAAGTTCTTCCAAAATTTAGGAAACCTAGAATCGACTGTAGGTTTTTTTAGCATTTTTGGAGGTTGGAGCAGGGCACATTTTTCTAAAAAGCTAGCTGCCAGGCTTTTGCCTTCACTTGAAAGTTCATATCCTAGGAAAAGGACATTGAGATGGGCAATTTTTGATTTTTTAAAGATGAATTTATAGCCCTCAGATGCGAAGCCCAGTATAATGGTGTTCACCCTGTTCAAGTGCCTATCCAGGTCATCGTCTGTCAGATAGATATCATCGACATATGACAATGCATCATCATCATAAATTTGTAGTAATTCTGTTACTCTTGCTGAGAATAATCCCGGGCTGTTTTGGAACCCTTGAGGGAGTCGACAGAAGTGACGCTGAGTCCCCATTATTGAGAAAGCTGTCAAGTACCTACTTTCAGGTGCTATGTTTTGACAAAAGAAACTATTTGAAATATCCAAAGTGGTTTTATATTTTTTACTCACTATGTTATTCATTAATGCTGTACTGTGTGCATTTTACACAGCAAATGTCTTAGAACAAGTGTTCAGGTGTCTGTAATCCAAAACTAGACGATATGTATTTTCTGGTTTGGAAACAGGAAACAAAGGACTGTTCATTGATGAGGTGCATGTTTCAATCACCCCTTGGTATTCAAGTTGATCTAAGATCTCCCTGACCTGTTTTTTAGCTTCTTGCTTATTTGGGTACTACATTTGTGCAGTATGTTGACATTTGAATTAGATTTTGAGGTGAGTCCTCATCCCATCCTACAGGATTTTTGTATAATGCTGGGGCCTGGGCTACTGCCCATTTCCTGGCATAAGTATATTTTAAATTTATAGGAACATGGTTGGAGAAGGCTGGCATAATTATGTCTTCGCCATGTGAGCACTCCCTGACACATTTTGGTGGCCAGTCTTGTTCTGCTAGAAGTATGTCATAACCCCTTGAAAGTTTTTCCCAAAAGAGTGCTTTCACTTTTCTTGGTATGTCTCCCTCCATCCGGAGTGTTATTTCATATAACGTTTGTGGAGAACTAACCCTGGTGTCTACAGTTTCAACTGTGATGTATTCATTCAAGTCCACTGTCTCCAGAAGTTCCTTCAGGTTCTGGCGAGCTATTGTTACTTTTGCTGCACTGTCCATTATTGTCTGAGCCCATTCTCCGTTCTTGAGTTGTGTCCTCAGAATTCTCGGCATGTCTGATCTTCAGACCTGCTACCTTTTTCTTAGTGAATTGAGGTTTTGTTTTGTTTTTCTGAACGTGTTGATCATCTCCGGACTTCACGCGTTCTTCTTTGTGATCTGACCGTCCTCTTCTTTCAGATGTCTGTGATGATATCTGAAAGGTACGAGAGGAACGTATATTAGTATCTTGATACCTGTCAGGTTTTCTCAAAATATCCCTATTCCTGGGGTTATACCTCCTTTCAGAGTGCTCCTTTTGAGGAGACCTACCTCGGGATTGAAAACGTTTGTCTTTTGAATGTTGTTTGTTGTTTTCCCACTTCTTTTTAGAAGGTGTAGGATTGTGTTTATTTGAGTTCTTATCAGGACCCTCAGGCAGTTGTGGTTGAACTGTGTAATTCTATTAATTCTTGTATTTGATTAAGTAATTCCTTATCCCTGACATTGCTTCAATGTCGGGATGAGGTATGTAGCCGGTTAAAATCGGCCATGTTGCTCCTGGTCTACCTAGTGGACCGAGCCTGGTAATGTGATTGTAATGTTTTAGGGCGCCTTTAAACCAGAGCTGATGCTCCTGGTATGTGAGTGGAATTTCAACATCCTCCAAGGGAATGTATTCCTCAGGTGGTTCATCTTCTTTTGAAGAAGTGGAACATTTTTGTTACTGGATTTGATTCTGGGAATGTAATCCATGAATAGAATACCTCTGTCTGAAAAGATTCATGTGCCTCTATTACAAAAACTGCTCTTCCACCTCTTGGTGTTAGGCCATGTTTTATAAGTTTTAGAGTGATGGCTCTCCTTAAAGTTGGTGTGATGTGTAGGACACCCTCATCAGTTTAATTTAACCCTGTAAGATTAAAACCTGTTGTGACTTGATCAGACGTTTCTACAACATTCCCGTTAGTGGACATTGTTTTTAAAAAAAAAAATGTAGAACAAGTTTCAAGGAAACAAAGATAAGGTGCACAATATTTTGGAACACTGTATCCTTCAACGTTGAACAAACCAAACAGCTAATACATAGGATTTTCATTCTACTCAGCTATGGCGGATATTATCTCTACCCACTCCAGACGTCTTATGGAGTATTGTGAGTAGGAGTCTCTGAGAAAATCACGACTTCATTATCTAGCGTTAAATTAGTGCCTTACCAAACTTTGGGCGCCATGTAGTGTAGTTCCTATTTCCCTTATAGGCTCTGCGCATTGGAATAATATACACTATAGTTTTTTCATAGGATTAAGGTCAGTATGCTCCTATCGAGTACATTAAACCTAATTACTTGTATGTGCCAGCTAACTCAGAGGTCACTAGAAACTTCTCCAATGAACAAGAAGGGATTAGTTTCTCACAACCGCATAAACATGACAACTTTGTTTCCCTTAGAATCGGAACGCGTCTCAGAATCGTGGAAACAATAGATAACAGTTTCACTCAGTCAATCGTGCATGCTTAGTTTCTCCAGAGATACACAGAAATAGATAGACAGGCGTTTCAATAAAAGGATTTATTGAGCAGTCTTGTTTCTCGTGTAAGAGATATGAGCTGTTACAATCATTAGACAGTAAGTAAGATATAATACGCACAGCGTAAGCAGTAAGAAGAAATAATACTGCAATAGCATTGTCTTTTAGCTATGACATATATTCATATATACATACATAAATAACACAGCCTAAAAAGTGAATACTCGTCTGATGCTATAGTTGTACCCCAGTGTACCTAACCTAAGTGTTGTACAAGGTAAGAAGTAGGTGCTGTTTTCTATAGTATGGTATATACTAAGTTTTGTACGTCAAGAGTCCCTCTAGATTCTAGTCAGCTCCATATCTTTAAAATGAGAGAGGTGGGAATCTTTTTCCGGGTCTCAAAGTCTAACACCCCGCGAAGGGAGTCAGAACACTGGAAGCTGGATTCTCTGCGAGGAGGGATGACAGCGTCTGGTCAGTGCATCAGGCCGGGATATGGTCTCTTTCGAACTTGCCTTGGCGAACCGTGCAGTCAAGTCGTGATGAGCCGCGCCGTGGTTTCCATGGTAAGGGAATCAATCAATCAATCAATCTAAGAATTTGTAAAGCATGCTACTTACCCGTGAGGGTCTCAAGGCACTGAGGGGTGGGGGGGTGCCGCTACGGCTCAAAGAGCCAGGTCTTGAGGAGTCTTCTGAAGGTGAGTAGGTCTTGGGTCTCCCATAGGTGGGTTGGGAGGGTGTTCCAGGTCTTTGCGGCGAGGTAGGAGAAAGATCTGCCGCCGGAGGTCTTTTGTTGAATGCGGGGGACAGCGGCAAGGGCGAGGCTGGCGGAGCGGAGCTGGCGGGTGGGGGTGTAGAAGCTGAGTCTGCTGTTCAGGTAGGTCGGTCCGGCATTGTGGAGTGCTTTGTGTGCGTGGGTGAGGAGCTTGAAGGTGATCCTCTTGTTGACGGGGAGCCAGTGTAGGTCTCTCAGGTGCGGGGTGAAGTGGCTGCCGCGGGGGACGTTGAGGATCAATCGGGCGGAGGCGTTTTGGATGCGTTGTAGTCGACGCAGGTGTTTGGCTGGGATGCCTGAGTAGAGTGCGTTGCCGTAGTCCAGCCTGCTGCTGACGAGGGCCTGTGTCACTGTTCTTCTGGTTTCAGTCGGGATCCACTTGTAGATCCTGCGGAGCATGCGGAGGGTGTTGTAGCAGGAGGAGGAGACGGCGCTGACCTGCTTCGACATGGAGAGGGAGGAGTCGACGATGAATCCTAGGTTGCGTGCGTGGTCGGTGGGTGTCGGTGCTGTTCCCTGTGTGGTCGGCCACCAGGAGTCGTCCCAGGCTGAGGGGTGGGTCCGAGGATGAGGACCTCCGTCTTGTCCAAGTTCAGCTTCAGACGGCTGCTCCTCATCCAGTCGGCGACGGCCTTCATTCCCTTGTGGAGGTTGGTTTTGGCGGTGTGCGGGTCCTTGGTGAGGGAGAGGATAAGCTGGGTGTTGTCGGCGTAGGAGATGATGTTGAGGTCGTTCTTTCGGGCCATTTGTGCCAGGGAGGGCCATGTAGACGTTGAACAGCGTCGGGCTGAGGGATGAGCCCTGGGGGACGCCGCAGATAATGTCGGTGGCTTTGGATCGGAAGGGTGGGAGGCGGATGCTCTGGGTTCTGCCGGAGAGGAAGGACGTGGTCTAGTCGAGGTGTGGTAAATAAAATTTCCTTTACCGGGACTGAATTTGATACAGGAACATAGTAAAATAGCTCAGTAAAATGAGAGGCAGAATCCGTGATATTAGAGTTTCGGAATGGGCTTTATTCCAAAATGGCCGACTCGAGTCGCGGCCTTCAGGTTCCGTCACCACGAGGGTTCAGGAAGTGAAGTACATACTTTATTGACAAGAAGTAACTTTTATAGTCCATACATTATAATGAAGTGAATACAGTAGGCGTAACAATTGATAAAGAAATTGACGTGTGGTCCGCGTAACCGAAAATGGGTGTAATAATGAGTAAAAAGGAACATAATTGGTTGTGATGTCATGTATAGGTGGATCTATAAGATAATACTTGGCATGGATGCGCGCGCAGCAGTATGACGTGTAATTGACGTGTAACTAGGGGGTGACGGGGACTTGACATTTAGCTCTACATGTGGAGACAAGAAGTCTGGGGGGTCAAGTCAACCTAATCCCAAATCATATCTAACATCCTATGTTTAAAGAACTATGTTATCCATAAAAGAAGGACTCTCGGACAGAATCTATTCTATACTGACTGTGCGTGCGTGTACAAGCGTCTAAGTGTCTACACTTAATGCGAGGGGGTAGGAATATTCCATGGTAACAGGGCTATGAATTACTTGCATGAGGACAGAGAAGATGGGCCTTTTTTGCTTGGTAACTGGAGGAATGTTTACTTAAACTACTAGGCAGGAATGCATCGGCTGAGGGGGAAGCAGATAATTCGAAGGTGAAATACAGTTCTTGGCAGAGAATAGGCTGATGTCAGGCTTCGTGAGCCGTGCAGAGAATGAGACAAAGTTCATGGTCACAGATGCAGGCTCGGACTGGAGCTTTCAGAGGCAGAAGGCAAGAGGAGTTTAGATGACAGAATCAGGGCCTACTTGCCTGGACTGTAAAGTGGCATAAGTGAACCATATAAAGCCGGTGGCCTTTCATATTTAAGAATGGAATATCCGGCCTATTCATGGCGGATCTGGCAGAGGACATGTTGACGGTGGGCATACATGTATTTGCGTCTTCATAACTGGAACTGGAGGGAACATACATGTACTTGTGACATGCACATAGAACCGTTGGGGTCCAAGATAGGGGACATAACTGACCAGAGAAATCCACATTTCCACATTCCCTCCTTGTCCCCTCCTTGCCCTTCAAGAGATATCAATCTTCATCAATCCATTGATCTGTTCATATAGCATCATTTGTTCTTCTTTCTTCTTCCGGAATCTTGAATGAAATCTCGGTGGTGGAATACATGATGTGGCACACAGACCACAAATCGCTGGTCCACATTGCAGACATAGACATCAACTGAATAGTATGAGAAGGCCAATACCTAGGAAGGATAGAACTCTCCATCCCCAGGCTGATACCGCATTCCAAAACCAACTGGACCAAGTCCAAGTGCCTGAGTTCTGGTGTATCTGGCTTACAATCTTATGAAGGCGAGTGATGGCTTTATATACAGATGGCGAATTTTCTGGTATGAATACGCAGCAGCTTGATCCGATGACCCTACAAGCTCCGCCCCTATCAGCCAGGATGACGTCAAGGACAAGACGATTTTGAAGCACAACAATCCGCATAGCAGACTGCTCTTCCGTTAAATTGCCTAGGGCGGAAATAGTCTCATTCACTACTGCTTCAAGGGTTCTAGTTAATCTACGTATCAGCTTACTATTAGTAACAGTACCTATATAGGGAAAGATGCCTTTATTAAAATCTACATACTTATCCCATGCCGTCTCAGTGTAATCGACAATGGGGAGATCTCTCCGTTCTCTGTTGTGTACTAAATGAATATTTCTGTAATAATCAGGAGGAGCTAGGAAAACAGGTGGCAAAAGGAATGCAATGTAGCAGGTACCATCCCAGTCTAGAGGTAGACGCATATATGCCGTCTGACCACATATAAAGTAGGAGTGGCGAGAAGCTCTAAATGAAGATTTTCCTTGATCACTGAATTCTACTATAGTAGTGCATTTACTATGGCCCATATGTATGGAACCAACCTTTCTTACACACAATTCACCTTTTGCTGGGAATACTGACATGGTGGGTAAGACTAGCTCAACTTCGGCTACGACATTTAGAATCATGAGATTAGGTGTAAAATTACCTAATCCATACACTTCATTTTCTAGATCAGTTCCTGTTCTTTTGGGGCGACCCTCCTTGTCAGGGTAGCAGACTTCGAGTAAAACTAGGTTCAGGTTTCCCCATATCCAATGATCTTGGTAAACTGCTGTGTCTGAGTCTATGGAATTGATTAAACTGAACCATGCTCCACAGGAGCCATTATGTGTGAATGGATGTGGAAAGAAAGGCAGGACTCCTTCATAATTCTGATAGGGAGGGAGTCGGCCACACACCCAACAATTAGTAGCATTACTAGTCTGATGGGAATGATGTAACATACTAATGAAAGTGTTATTGCGCAGCGCAAGTCTATAAGACAATTCATGCGGAGGTAAGTCACTAAAAGAATGTTCAGCAGCAACATTATAAACATGTCTAGAAATAGGGTAATATATGTGCAACAACATACTTGTAATAATTATTAAAAGACTCAATAAAAACAAAATTAATAATGTCACTATGCAGTGGCTACGCAGTGATTTACAATACGCCTGTCGTTTCAACATTTTTCGGGTATTTTCTCTACTCAGGTCCAAGGGATACATGTCAAAGACAATTCAACCGCTTCACCTTGGAGAGGACTTAAACAATCAAATTGCTCGACTGGTTGGGCCTAAGCTTTAGTTTGTAATTTTCAGATTTGTTAGGTTCAACAAAAGGGAGTTTTGTATCAGTCTGTGAGGGAGTGCAAGGCACAATGTCTATATCCGAAGATAGTCCATGAAATTTCTTGATGTGGCTTGAATGAATCCAGCCCTTGCGGCCCTCGATCTTCACGGCTGTTCTTGTGGTCAGCAGGACCAACTTGGGTGCTTTCCACCTGGGCTCCAGCTGAGTCTTTCGGTCGAAATTCCTCACAAAGACAAGATTACCCGGAACAACGTCATGGGGTTTCACCTCAGTGTTGTCGGGAAAGGCTGCAGCTACCTGTGAACGAGAAGATTGTAGTGCAGACATCAAGGAAGCCAAGTAATCTGTCAGCATATTACAGTCAATATCAGTTATTTTGCGTGGTACGGGCGTCCCCCACATATTTGGTGGTCTACCGAAGAACACCTCATACGGGGATAGCCCTGTTCGAGAGTGTGCTACCATTCTCATGTAAAAGAGTGCAACTGGTAACGCTACTACCCAGTCGACACCTTTCTCTCTGCATATTTTGGACATTCTAATTTTCAGTATCTGGTTATGTCTTTCTACGAGACCTGCTGCCTCGGGGTGTCGGACACAGTGGAATTTCCACTGATATCCTAACAGAAGTGAAACGTGTTTCATTAATTCGGATGAGAACGGCTGGCCGTTATCTGAGTAAACAGCACGTGGTAAACCGTATCGTGGGAAGAATTCTCGAACCAACTGTTTGGCAGTAGTCGGGGCAGTGTAATCTGAAACCGGGTACGCCTCCGTCCAACGGGACAGAGCGCAAACAACTACGAGAACATATTTGAATCCTCTGCATCGTTCCATCTGGATATAATCCATCTGGAGTACTTCAAAAGGATGATTAGGAGTATGAAATCCACCCTGTTCTACGGGAACGCTTTTTCCTGGGTTGAACTGACAACAGATCATACAGGTACGAACCTTTTGTTTTGCTGCTGCTCGTAAATGTTTATTGAACCAAATGTGTTGAATGCTGTCTAGCATAGCTTTTTCTCCTAGATGTGCTGGACTATGTATAGTGTTAATTATAACTTGGACCATTGAATCAGGAAGGAACCATACAGACTTTTCCTTCATCATCCATCCTTGGTCCGTTTGGATCCCTCCTAATTCAGTCCATTTCTTTATTTCGTCTGGTGTAGCATGTGTCTGTATGTCAATTACGTCAAGAGTAGGATCTTTAACTGTCATACAATGTGTCGGTGTCGGGACTATTGTCTTTGTCATATCGGGGGTTTGAGTTTGAGCAGTCAGTTTAGCTGTTCTGTCGGCTAGGTCATTGCCTTGGGAAATGATATCAGTAACCTTTGTATGGGCCTTACATTTCATAATTGATATTTTAGTGGGTAGATGTATTGCATCTAATAATGCATGAATGAGGGGTCCGTGCTGAATGTGGGCACCGTGGGAAGTTAAATAACCTCTCTCTCGCCACAGCACGCCGAAGTCATGTACAACTCCGAATGCATAACGTGAGTCAGTGTATATGTTGACTTTTTTATTCATGGCTTGAATACAGGCTTGTGTCAGAGCGATAAGTTCTGCGGCTTGAGCTGACAAAGTGTTTATACGATTAGTTTCAATGACTTCAGTATCTGTTGTGACTGCGTAAGCGGCTACTAACTCTCCTGTACTTGTTCTCATGCATGAACCATCTACATACAAGGTCAGGTCTGGATCTGGCAATGGGACATCGGTTAAGTCTTGTCTGGGTTTTGTTGTTATTGTAATAACTTCAATACAGTCATGGGCTAGTGGGTCTGTTCCGATTACAGGTAGAAGTGTGGCAGGATTCAATGTGTTACAGCGTCTGATTTCTATATGTGGCTGAAACAATGTAAGTTCATATCCTGTAAGTCGTGCTATGGTCAAGTGTTGTGTTTGCGTTCTATTTACAAGAACCTCTACTGCATGTGGTACTTGAACTGTCAATGGATGTCCTAACACTATGGCATCGCTTTGTCTGATTGCTAAAGCTGTCGCTGCTACTGATTTCAGGCACGCAGGCAAAGCCTGAGCTACGGGATCTAATGTACTAGAGAAATAGGCACATGGTTTGTGTGCTCCTGCTTGATCCTGGGTGAGTACTGACAAGGCAGTACCTTCGCGTTCTGTAACAAAGAGTGTAAACTGTTTTCTGTAACATGGTGTTGCTAAAACAGGTGCTTGACATAAAGCTTTCTTTAGGCTTTCAAAAGCTTGTGTGTGTTCCTGAGTCCAAGGGAGAACAGTCGATGTGGCTGCCTCCTGTGTGGTTAACTGAATGAGTGGTTTTGCTAGAAATGCATATTGCGGGATCCACTGCCTACAATATGAAGTGAGGCCTATGAAAGCCCGTACTTCCTTTTGTGTCTTGGGTATTGGCATGTTAGCTATTAACTGAATGCGGTCGGGTGTAAGCTGCCTTCCCTCCTTGGACAGCGAGTGACCAAGATAAACAACTCGCTGGACACAGAATTGCAGCTTAGAAGGGGACACCTTGTGCCCCTTTTCGGCTAGAAATTGTAAAACTGTCAGTGATGCTTTCTCACATTCGGGTTCGTTTCTAGCGGTGATCAGCAGATCATCGACATATTGAAGCAGGGCAGTGTTAGCTGGCATGTGTATACTGTCAAGCTCTCGTTTCAGTGCTTGGCTATAGATGCTGGGGCTTTCTGTAAATCCTTGAGGTGCGCGGGAGAATTTAAAGCTACGCCCATTTAAACTAAATCCGAACAAATATTGGCTTTCCGGATCTATTGGGACGCTGAAGAAGGCATTCTTGAGGTCAATTACAGTAAAGAATGTTGCTTCGGAATCAATAGCTGTCAATAACGACGAGATATCTGGAACCACAGGAAATTGTGGCACAATGCATTTGTTTAACTCGCGCAGATCAATAACCAATCGGTATACTGGCGGAGCTGTAGGATCTGTTCGTTTAAGAATCGGAATTATCGGTGAATTACATACATTGGAGTCTGTTTCTACAACTACTCCTTGGGCAATAAGCTCGTCAATGATTTGTAGTAAAGCCGTTACAGCATCTGGTGGTAACTTGTATTGTCGCATTCGTGGTAGCACCACTCCTGCCTTTAATGTGACTCGATATGGTGTAATATTCATGCATCCAACATCAGTAGGGCCTTGTGCCCATAGACGTGTAGGTAAAATCTGTAATCGGGGATCCAGGTCTCTAGACACATAGTGACCTTTAAAATCACGTAAAAACAATCTTACTCCTTCCGGAGAACAACATATTATAGCTCCTAGAGCTTTTAACGTTTTTATTCCTAACAGATTTTCTGGGCATGATTTAGTAAGCAATAAATCTGTAGTTCGGGTCAGAGGTCCTATCGTAAGTGGAAGAGGCTGTGACACTTCATTAACTATAGGTTTTCCTGAAAAACCAAGGGAAATATTCTGTGAGCCTGAGAGGGGTGCCCCTGGAACTTCACTACGTTTTATGGTGGTTCGACTTGCCCCTGTATCGAGTAGAAATTTTCTATCTTGACCTAATAATTCACTATGTACATAAGGTCCTTCTTGATCTACAGGAATCTCAATAAGGGGTAAGTCAACTTCCCTCTCTAGGCTAGTTCATGCGTAACGCTGATACTCGGGATATTCATACTGTGCGGTCTGATACATTTGTCGTGTTGTTGTCTGTGTGGCAGCAGCAGGCAACGGTGGTGCAGCTGGCACAAACTGTATTGGCTGTTGTGCGGCTGGCATGGCCTGGGCATGCTGCGTAGCTCCTTGTTCATTCTGATCTTGTCTAAGTGGCCGTGATCTTTCTTGTGTTTTACCTATGGCGATATTATGTTTTAAAACTGGACAATCGTGTACGTAATGGCCTGGCTTTTTACAATAATTGCATGTCCCTTTTACAGGTCCTGCTGAATCGGAATGTGTCATACCCTTTTTATGTCCTTCAGCTGGAACTGTCTGGGAAACTAGCATTTTCATTTTCGTGTCTTTCATGCGTCTGTGTTCATGTTCTTGTTCCTCCCTAATTCTATTGTGGTGGTACTGTAACATTTGTAACATTTGTGTTGGAGTGTTACCTTGCCAGGTACTCTCGAATTTTAATACTCTATTCTTTACTGGGGGCAGGGCATTTTCCACTAATTTTGTTACAAACAGATGCGGGTATGATTCGCTACTTGCTTTTATGCCACTATTTATACCAAAACATTTTTCAAATCGGGCATAGTAATCACTAGTGTCTTCATCTTGCTTCTGCTTACAGGCTGAAATTGTACCCCAATCTTCCTTTTTCGTAGTTAATAAGCGTGGCAGTACCTGTACTAGTAGACCTGGTAGTGCTTTAGTTTTGTCCCCAAGCCCCGAACCTGGACCTCGGGCCCTTTCTTCTGCTTCTAATGCTGACCATTCTATCTTTTGGTCACCTACCTCCCACTCTTTTTCCTTGAGTTTCTCATAAATGCCAGCAGGCATCAATACCTTTAATATTGTCATAATGTCGGGGTAGGTATACTCTCCCATGAGTAACATGTCTTTAATTTCTCGGTGAAAACCCGCTGGGTCTTTGTCATGACTGGGTACCACTTTCTTCATTTCTAACAATTCTATTTTTGATATGGGCGTATATACAAATACACGTTTAAACTGATCGTCCTCGCCTTTTATTGGGTGCACTTCTCGTAAGGGATTCAGTCTATCCATGTGATATGTAGTTCTTTCCTTGACAGGCAATGAGACATGCTCTGAGCATACAAAAAGAATATACTGCTTTCTAGATACTAGAATTTCTTTAATTAATTTGGTACCTGGACCTC
The DNA here is from genome assembly GCF_964204655.1 of Triturus cristatus. Classification (NCBI taxonomy): domain Eukaryota; kingdom Metazoa; phylum Chordata; class Amphibia; order Caudata; family Salamandridae; genus Triturus; species Triturus cristatus. Next base: position 505,563,433 of record NC_140585.1, read on the forward strand.
TCCATTTATTCATATGTAATTCAGTTAATATGTCAGGTAAAGGACCAGGGTCCGAATGCTGACTCTGATATAGTATAATGAGTTGTTGAATCATATAAATCCCAGCTAACCTCTGCTCATCTGGGGTTAGATTCAAAAATGTGCGTACTACTGTCTCATCACTATATTTTCCGGGACTGTCCACCCAGTGGACAGCTGCCCTTGCTAAATCTTGTTCATCCATAGAATCGAGAAAATGATAACCCCTTCGTTCTCGGAGTAGTTTGTCGGCGGTTTGGAACGAATGTTCGTTAGACCTTATATTAATTATAGGTATTTGAAAATTCCTGTTATTATCTGGACATATCGGATGTATTGAGTCAGTATGATATCTAGTCTGATTCCTATTACAAGATCTTCCTTTACCTACATAGGCTATGGTGTCCGACTGTCCTGTGGGCAGTCCTGACCCTTCTTCCTCGTTTTGTTCGAACTCGTCTACCTCTAATTGCTCTTCGTGTAGGCGTTCTATTTCTTTACGGATCTTTCGGCACATGGCTATTATACAGTTTTGTTTATCATGTCTCCCTTCCGATATATTCTGGCTCCATCTTGTAAGAATTTTCATTGCTTCCGGGTCTACCCCCGGTCGGTCTTGATTTCTGATCACACAGTTTATGAGGAAACGTAACAGTTCCCCCTGTATCTCTACTTTCTGGTATTCCATGGCTCTGTAAATACATTCTGGATCTCGCCCCGTTTGGACAAAATGATATATATTATCTAGATGCGCAGTCATTCCTGGTAACTTCGCTAAATACACTGCGGCTCGTCTGATACGCAATGATGCTAGGGTCATTTCGTCCTCTTTTCCAGGCACCGGGTCATATCTACAATCTATAAGAAGTTCCTTAAGCGCACGGGTACTAAGGAGTTTGGGTGTACGTGAATGCGCTGACTCTTGAAAGGTAAGTTTATTTATTCTGGGTGGCGTAAAAAAGAGATTGGTAGCTCCTCCCGCGGCCCCATCTGTGGCGTCGGGTGTAAAAGGATTCGTTGAACGTGACACAGCAACTACAGGTGTGGACACAGCCATAGAAGTAGCTGTAGGAGCGGATACAGAAACAGATGTGCTTGCCGGAACTTGTGACTCGATTTGTTGCTGTAGGGATACGGGCACTGGATCTTGGCGTTGAACCTCCCTGGTATGCGGTCTACGTGAGGCGGAATTAGCATACTCGGGAGCTGCGTCATCTAAATATGAGGAAAGAAAAACATCTTCTGCGGTTCTAGGATGCCCCTTAGGATGTACCTTTATTGGGAACAATGGGGTTGGCAAGTCTTTTGGTGTTTCTGGAGTAGCCTTAGGTAATCCTTCGGCCAGAAGGGGATACATACCATTCATAAGGGCATTTCTTTGTCTGTCTACTTGTTCTGATTTCACTCGGATACCTTCCTCAATTAATAGATTCTCTCGAACTTTATTGGAATTCTCTTTACTCTTCTCTTCCTGTCTACGTGCTTTTTCTGTTCGTCTATGTGATTCTTTACGCCATAATTCAACGGCGTCTTTCTGTGACTGTCTGACTTTCCTTTTCCATAACTCTTCCTCGACTTTCATGATGCACTCTGCATCCCAGGTTCCCGCTGCGGGCCACCTCTGACTTTCTGGTAATCCCTTGGTATAGTCTACCCATAAATCAAGAAATAATATAGCGTCTAAGCCATGTTTGTGATACATAAAGTGCCCTGGAGTGTCCCTAGGAGGAATAGGGACGGCTTCTTCGAGAACCCCTTTTCTGGTAGTGATCTGTCTTAATTTCGAAAAGAGCGGCATATTGAGAACTGACCTTATACTTGATTTTGACCTGATACTTGAATTTGAACAGACTTAATACAATAAACACGATAATGAACAGTCATTCATACCACGATATACAGAACATACTTAAACACTTTAAACATTAAACCTTAAAACCTTTAACTGAAACAACAATGATGATCGTCTGCATAACTAAATCACCATGCTTAATTCTTGACACTAACTAGACAATAACTAGATACTTCGGAATACTTCGGAATACTTGATATACTGCTAAACAGTACAGATACACTGCTAAAACAGTGCAGACCGGATTTGTGTACCCAAACCCGTCTTGACCGGCACAACCTATGTGCACGTCAGAAATGCCTCCCCAGCAATGGTACTCACCGGGTAGCTTCGGAAACGGAAGGCCTCAGTAACTTGAACTTGAACCGGACCGGACTCGACTCGACTCGACTCGTCGGACACTGGGCTCGACTTCGGACTGGTGGGTCTCTGTATACCTCGGATCTTGCTCTCTCAGCTAGGCTCTGGTCGGGATACTTCGCACTTCTCACCGCCTCGTCTGGGTGTTGATCGCAGTCTCAGTCGCCCCCGCTTGACCGGAGGGAGATACAGGAAATCCTGCTGGTACGCGTTATTGTCCGTCCAGCTGTGGCAGGAGACCGGGCCTGCAACGCACCGCCGGCGCGTGAGATGAGAAAGTGTCCCTGTTCGGGCGCCATCATGTGGTAAATAAAATTTCCTTTACCGGGACTGAATTTGATACAGGAACATAGTAAAATAGCTCAGTAAAATGAGAGGCAGAATCCGTGATATTAGAGTTTCGGAATGGGCTTTATTCCAAAATGGCCGACTCGAGTCGCGGCCTTCAGGTTCCGTCACCACGAGGGTTCAGGAAGTGAAGTACATACTTTATTGACAAGAAGTAACTTTTATAGTCCATACATTATAATGAAGTGAATACAGTAGGCGTAACAATTGATAAAGAAATTGACGTGTGGTCCGCGTAACCGAAAATGGGTGTAATAATGAGTAAAAAGGAACATAATTGGTTGTGATGTCATGTATAGGTGGATCTATAAGATAATACTTGGCATGGATGCGCGCGCAGCAGTATGACGTGTAATTGACGTGTAACTAGGGGGTGACGGGGACTTGACATTTAGCTCTACATGTGGAGACAAGAAGTCTGGGGGGTCAAGTCAACCTAATCCCAAATCATATCTAACATCCTATGTTTAAAGAACTATGTTATCCATAAAAGAAGGACTCTCGGACAGAATCTATTCTATACTGACTGTGCGTGCGTGTACAAGCGTCTAAGTGTCTACACTTAATGCGAGGGGGTAGGAATATTCCATGGTAACAGGGCTATGAATTACTTGCATGAGGACAGAGAAGATGGGCCTTTTTTGCTTGGTAACTGGAGGAATGTTTACTTAAACTACTAGGCAGGAATGCATCGGCTGAGGGGGAAGCAGATAATTCGAAGGTGAAATACAGTTCTTGGCAGAGAATAGGCTGATGTCAGGCTTCGTGAGCCGCGCAGAGAATGAGACAAAGTTCATGGTCACAGATGCAGGCTCGGACTGGAGCTTTCAGAGGCAGAAGGCAAGAGGAGTTTAGATGACAGAATCAGGGCCTACTTGCCTGGACTGTAAAGTGGCATAAGTGAACCATATAAAGCCGGTGGCCTTTCATATTTAAGAATGGAATATCCGGCCTATTCATGGCGGATCTGGCAGAGGACATGTTGACGGTGGGCATACATGTATTTGCGTCTTCATAACTGGAACTGGAGGGAACATACATGTACTTGTGACATGCACATAGAACCGTTGGGGTCCAAGATAGGGGACATAACTGACCAGAGAAATCCACATTTCCACAGAGGGCCTTCTCTTGGATTCCGGATTCTTGAAAACGTGTCTTTAGAGTGCGGTGGCAGACCGTGTCGAAGGCGGCTGACAGGTCTAGGAGGATGAGGGTTGATGTTTCGCTGTTGTCTAGTTGGCGCCTGATGTCGTCTGTGGCGGCGATGAGGGCTGTCTCGGTGCTGTGCTTTCATCTGAATCTGGACTGGGACGGGTCTAAGATGTTGTTGTCTTTGAGGTGGCAGGTCAGTTGCATGTTGACCATTTTCTCGATGACCTTCGCCGGGAACGGGAGTAGGCAGATGGGCCGGAAGTTCTTGAGGTCCTTGCGGTCCGCCTTGGGCTTCTTGAGGAGGGCGTTAATTTCAGCGTGCTTCCAGCTGTCCGGGAATGTCGCTGTTTCGAAGGAGATGTTGATGACCCTTTGTAGTTGGGGTGCGATGGCTGCGTTTGCTTTGTTGAATACGTGGTGTGGGTACGGGTCTGACGGAGATCCTGAGTGGATGGAGTTCATGAACTTGCGTGTCACGCTGTCATTGGCGTTGGCCCAGGAGGTCAGGCGGATGGTGTGGGTGGTGTTCCCAGGGTGGGTGGAGTCCGGCGTAGTTGTGGCAGTTGTGGTGTAGAAGCTGTCGTGGATCTTGCGGTGGAAGAAGGTGGCCAGTGAGTCGCACAGTTCTTGGAAGGTATATTTATACCTGGAAGGTGCTTAGGAATGCTAGCATTGACGTAAAGTCTGGCAGAGGAAGACGTCATGGATGAACCCCTAAGGAATAGTAGTTCATGCAAAATAGATGAGTTCTTGGAGAAATTATTAATCCTAGCTAGGGAAAGTCCCGTCGGCTTAAGTGTCTGGTTTCTAAGAACTTGTTGTGACGTGGGATGGACAGGTGTAGGTGACCATGCCTCTATTTGGATAGCATGGCAAATGCCTAAATAAGGACAGGGATTCTATGTCCAAGTAGGGGCAATGTGAATTGTGCTTATATAAGGACATGATTTAGGGAAACGTATGTATGGGCATCTAAATCGAAACACAACAGGTTGAAGACATTTTTTACACCTGCTTACTGTTTTTAAAGTAAAAATTCCTACGACTTTACTATATGCTTTTGAATCTATCCCAGTAAAGGTCTGGAGTTTCCTAGTTTAGATTGAAGGCCAGATTTTACTGAAATAATGACATTTTAAACACTGGTCCCAATATCTGCTATTAGATTGGAATTTGGCTTGATAAGCTCTTTCACTCAAGGTTTAGCCAGGATATTGTGTAGGGGATATCAGTTAAAGAATAGTTAGTCATACACAGTAAGAGGTTTCATGTGTCAAGAATTGTTTGGATGAACTATAGGTAAATATTCTTTTTCTCGTGACTTCTCTCTAGTACTGAAGTTTTCTGTGCACAGGAAGAGCCAGTGATTGCCCTCCCACTTCTAGATTTTAAATCCTTTTTCAAAACCACAAGTTGCATGATTAGCTACAATAGAGATTTCAAATTTTGTAGTTCACAAGAAAGACTAAAGATAATAGCCATGTCGAATACACTGAGAATTTCTCAGAAATACTTATCTTGGAACTTAGAACAGGGTATTCAAAGGTGGCTTACTCTATGCCGCATGAATCTACTACCATTAAATGACCTAAAAGCAATTTTGGTCCCACTCCATGGAAAATGGAAAGAATTGCAATTTATGTAATTTGGGCATTCGGAACCTCGATCATGTCTTGTTTGTTTGCCCAGCATTTGCTTTGTGCCGTCATCGTTGGCTTTGCCAATGTTTTTACAAAACTCTATCACAAATGTAACATCAGCCCGTGAATTTCTTTTTTGTCCGAAGAATCAAACACTGTGTTTAAAATTATTTAAAAAAATTACGGAGTTTACGATCATATTTTAACCTCCATTATATCTCATTTAAGCAGGTTCTCTTTTTAGATACATGGTTCTCTCTCAAATCATGCTTTTAAGTTTATGGCCTCGGCATCTTTGAAGGTTAAAGGAGTTTTAGCTCTATTTTTAGATTGTATTTTGCACATGCTATGGATGCCATTCAACTGTTCTTTGCACAACTCGATTATTGTGCTCCTAAACTTTTGCTGCTCTTAAAAATGTGATTTTTTTTAAGAAGCTGCTACTGTACAATGGTGAATCATATTCTAGAAATGTGCACATGTTGTTGCTGCTATTTAAGAGTGTTTTTGCACAAAGTTAGAATATATTTAGCTTTTAGTTTTTACTTTTAAAGGAAAATGTATTGTTTATACAAATATTTTGGTTGTTTTAGAATATTTTCTGTTTTAACGTGTAGCTATTGTGATGCACTTTATTCAAATTTGAATCTATAATGAAGCTGCTATCGTATAGTATAGATACAAACTTGTGCTATTTGTTTTGGTAGAAGATTTATTAAGGGCATTGTAGCCTGCTTATCTGTCTTAAAGATGATAACGTTTCTTTACATCTTGCTTATTGGGGCAATCGATTACATCCATCTGCTTGAGGACATTTTTTCATCTATGCCATGTAAGGGAGAACTTAAGACTGGCAATGAAGAGTTTCAATATTTTTACAATGGACTGCGAAATGAACTAAGCTTATATTTTACTATATAAATTATGTAATAATCGTATGTATATTTTATGTGGACCTCATTGGAGATCCATATCGTTGATAAATATTGAATTGAATTGAACGCCTTCTTTCAGATGGCATTAACTTTTGGCGTTCAACTCTGTCTACAATTGTTTGTAGATCGGGTTTTGCATCAAAAGGCATGGGTGGTATCATGAAAACAGCCATGCACCACCCATTTAACGCCCCCTTGGCGCTAAGTAACACACAGCAATGGTTTGCGCTGCTTTGTGTTACTTGTAGGGTTCTTTCCAAAGCTAAACAAGTTTTGTGCTGAAAAGTAATTTGGAAAAAAGCGGCGCTAATTTTATCGCCTAATTAGCAAGGTCACGCTATCGCGTGAAACCTTGCATTAGTGCCCATATTCTTAACGCCCAGCTTTGCATCTCCAATGAGATGCAAAGTGGGCATTCCTGACCTGACATGACAGGAGAAATGTCGCTAAGCGACATTTCTCCTATCATCAAGCCCCACGCTATGAAGCATAGCGGCAAGAAAAGTAGCGATAACCACTGTTATCGCTACTTTCCTTACGCCTGCTTCAGGACTGACTTAGCCATGATATCCTATGGAAGGTGCATATCATGGCTAAGTATGTGAGGCTCTATCTAACGCCAAACTTCGTGAGATTATCGCTGGGTTTCCAGCGATAATCTCAAATTTGGCAGTTAGCGCTAGGATTTTTATCGCTTTTGAGATAAGCGTTGCTAATAGCACGCTATCTCAGCGATAAAAATCCACGTTAGCCGGCGATGATTACCCTAGCACTAAGTGCGCTTAGCGATAATTTTCGCCGGTTGTTGCTGATATGCCCCTAATTTTGTGGTGGCTAGCATGACTTTTGTGAGGCTAATTTAGCGGAAAATGTTTGAAAATCTACCCCTTAATGTTGACATTTTGCATTTTCAAAACATTTTCTCCCATGTAACACTTATTGCTGCTACACATTGGTTTAAATAAGAAATTTGAAGGCTACAACGTATCACGTGTAAAATCCTTCCACAATACAGTCAAGGGGGCGCGTTTATCATACATATACTTTCTGCAGAATGGTGAGATGCTTATGGACTAAGTACAGAATATAAGTGTGTGGGCAAGACGATGCTCTATATGTTTTGGGATCCAAGTCCCTTTATCGTGAGCTCTGCATAATCGTATTGTCGGTACCTCCCTGAACTCTGAAGCTGACATGACGTGATATTAAATACAGAGTGCAAAACTGGGAAATCTAGCAGGATAATTATTACATCTACTATCATTGCGTCTCAACGCTGCATTTTTTAAAAGTATTTAATTTCAGCTTTTTCTTTGCTCGAAATTTGCTGTTAAATGTACCTTATTCTTTATTCAAGTTTTCAAATCGAACTTGAAGTGGTAATCCAAAATTGCTAATTCCTGATGAGTTTATTAGTGCACGAGCATTCCTCTTCAGGTGCATGTGAGCACATACCGAACTGCACTGAATGCAAATTGAGGGAATACATACAAAAAAATCTTACCTTCATAGTGAACTACAGCCAGTCTCCCATGATACCTTTGACTTCCAGTTAAAATACATTTTATATTATCCATCTACGTTTTACTCCCCAACTAAATTAATGTAAAAAAAAAAATCCTCACGTTTGAAAATGTAGTACTTTCAGAAATTCAGGTGCTTTACAAAAAACTGAATTATACTAAATGTAACCTTTCCAAAAGTCTATTTTCTGCTTTAAAAAATCTCTCTTCCTTAGAAGACGTGATTATAAAACCTGCAAGTGAGAGTGGGGGTATGGTTTTACAGAATAAAACAGACTATGAGATTCTGCGACAATTGAATAATGGTACCAATGTAAAAAATTTGAAAGTGGTCCTACCTCTGCAATTCATAAAAAAATATTTTTTTATCTCACCACGCCTGGCTGAGTGATAAATGGTTCACCTATTTGAATAACAAGGACTTCCCAGCCTTTTATAGATTACCTAAGATCCACAAGCCCAACAATTGCCCAAAAGCCGCCCCATTATGTCTGGATCCAATTCTATACTGCAACCTTTAGCGGAATAGGCTGATTTGTTTCATTAAACCATTTGTTCCACTGACCACATCATACACCAAAGACAGCAGAGTAGTTATGAATCAGTTAGAGGGGGAAAACTTTGATGCACCCCATGAATCATTAGTAACTATGGACATAAATCTTTGATTCGCTAGTACGTATTTCTTTTGATCTTTTTTTACATTTCTTATTTGTTTTAATACCTAATGTGTTCATTCCGATGGTTTTATGTTTCATTGTACAGATAGGGTCTACAGAATGGTACAATTCGACACTTGGTCCTGAGGATGGTCTCATTGACTGTTTAGACGACTGGAGGCTGAAACTTTGATGATTTGGCCACCACACTCATACAAAATTCTTTATGGACTGACAAGTTTCTTCTGCTTGAATACACATTCAGGAGTACAATATGATTGGGTGGCCTCCAGTTGTGTCTTGGATTGCCACCAAAATTGAGACACATAATATGAGGTGATCTGCTCTTGACATCGCACTAGTTCTTGTGTTTTACCTATTTTATATATTTTTCTAGGGAGTGATAAAACCCAAGTTAATGTTGTGTTAATGTTATGTTAAAAAGATTTGTAGAGCGCATGGCTGTCCTGGCAAAAGGACGTCCCTGCGCTAATTACAGAAGAGGAGAGGGTAGATGCATGAAAGGGATGCTATATCAGCAGAAAAGCCAGATCTTTACAGCCTTTCTAAATGACAGAATATTGGTGATATTTCTGATAGGAAGAGGCAGAGAATTCCAGACGGTGGGAGCAAACACCTTAAACAATTGCCCGCCTGCTCTAGCCCTACGTAATCGTGGCACACAAGTGAGATGTAGATCAGCGGAGCAAAAGGAGCGGGTAGGGCTGTAGGGATGACAAAGATTATTCAGAATAGTCGGACCAGTGCCTGTGATAATTTTGTGTGTGATGCAAAGCTATTTGAACTGGATTCTTTGCTCCAGAGCCAACCAGTGAAGGCGATGCAGCAAGCCTGAGACAGAAATATATCTAGGCAGAGCAAACAGAATACGGGCTGCCGCATTCATGGTGCGTTATAGCCTGTTGATGATGGACTTATTGGATCCCAGCAGAAGTCTATTTCAATAATCCAGCCTAGCCAGAACCGTGGCTTGAATGACTAACTGACGGGTGTGGGAGTCAAACAACCTCAATATAGGTTTAAGTCCATGCAGTAGGCCGAAGCAAGTCCCAGCCCAAGATTTAGCATGGTCCTCAAAGGAGAGGGCATTGTCAAACCGGACACCCAGATTTTTTATGACGGTTTTGGGCTCCGGAGGAGTGCCTAACGTCACCGGCCACCACTTGTCTCCCCATAGATGAGATTAATGTAGTAGAAAGTACGCTCAGTCGTTATTATTGCTGTAAAAATGACTGTTGCTTATGTGTAAAGGTTCACCATATCCCGAGACCAAGTTGTAAAATAATTTCTCTCCTTCAGGGGACACTTTTTGTTCTTTGTATCTGAGGACCGGCACACGCTTCAACAAGGCTATCCAAGTGAATGGAGTATGTCCCTCCTCAACTAAAAGTGCACAAAGGCAATGTCCATTTGTGAATGCCTGCTTAACATGAAATTCTAGATATTAACTGTGGGCTTGTTCTGTTGCAAATTCGATGTGATTTAGAATAGAAGTAACTCAGCACTTTCTACCCCATAACCCTTTTTGTGGTCACCTTGTTAATTTTGTCTCATATCACTTTGCACAGTGTACTTGCTAACAGTTATCTTACAAAAGTTTCTCTGGTCATTTTGAACTGTGGATAAATGTGACAGCAAAATGCTGAAAGTGTCAATACCACACCAGCATCCTTTATGCCAGGTGTACCTGCCCTGAACTGGAAACAATGGAAGAAAAAGTTCAAGGGGCACTGGGAAAAAACATGCATTGTTGAACAAAAAATGGGTCTTTGTAGTATGCTGTACTTACTTGTCCAAGCCATTGTAAGACATCAAGTAGAATTCAGTACACGTAATGTTCCAAGTGACATATTGTTAGTGTCATGACTTCTTGTTTGGAATGTTGACATTCAAGAGGTCAGCTGTTAGATGTACTGGAGCTGTGTAAGCAGGCTGAGGTGTAAAGGACCTTCTTAATAAATACAACTTGGATCTGTTTATCTACCACCCTTTGGAGTGATCTTTACAGTCTTCAAGGCTGGAGCATACCACAACATTATATAAGGAAGGGACAACTGTAAGAATTGCTGAAGGATGTGTGACTGTCAAGTATGTATCTCTAAGCAACATTTTTGACAGAATGTTTGATTTAAAAAAATGTAGTACTACAGAGGCATACATTTTTTCAAAGGTCACAGTTTCATAGAGGGATAGACTTGTATGTGCAACAGATGAATGTATAAAGTAGATTGAGCTGATCTAGGTTGTACAAATGCATCTACCAACGCTTCAAGCAACAAGTAGCAGGAACATAGTAAAGGATGAAAGGTAAGACAAAAAGGCTCTAATGATGGTAAAACTGTCTCTTGTTTTAACTGCCGAAGAGAAAAATTGCATAGGCAATGCTAAAAAGTGTCCTGCTTACAGCCAGTTCACCCGTGTGTGCAATGGTGACAAGTAACAATAAGGCTGAGTACCTATACTATACAACTATACAAGGTAGAGTGAGCAATGCTTCCAATTGTAAATTTGGTATCAATGATTTGGATGCAAGGTTTTGTTGTGGAATCAGGGTTGCCATATACTTTGAGTAGGGAGGAGGAGCAGGGCAAATTTCCTGGTTTAGTGGAAGATCAAATATGTTTGCTTAGGCGTGAACACAATTGAAGTTCTAGGATAATTTGACACAGAATTCAGTTTGATGAATATGATTAATGACATTGTGTACATGGCTAAAGATATTTTTTTCATATTGTGGTAGGGAGAACAGAAAGGATTGAAAATTGCTCTCCATCTCAGCTACACCAAGCAAGTGTTGCTTGTGAGTGGTGCCTGGAAAATACGTGATTGTGACATTGCATAGGTGGATAGGTATCCAAACGTCTTGAAAAATATCTTAGAAAGGTTGAAGGGATTTAGGACCACATGTACAAAAGGTTTCAGCAGTTGCAAACAGAGAATCAGGTCGTTTGCAACCTCCAAATTGCCTCTTGACATGTAGGAACCCTATTTTCCGAGTCGGTAACATATTAACGAATCACAAAATAGGATTTGCGAGTCAATATTAGGAAGGGCCTTGTTAAGGGTGTCCCTTCCTAAAAATGAGTTGCAGGGGGATGTATGAATTTTTTGTGATCGGAATGCGGTAGCAAAACATTTGCAGTTTACCACCAGCTTCAAGTTGATAGTAACCGTCTACGAATGTGGATGCAAACATTTTTTAAGAGCAGGCAGTGGTCCCATGGACTACAGCCGACTCTTAAAAAATGAAAAGAAAACTTTTCAGTTTTGTTTTTGAATTGCTTCCCATTTTCCTTTAAGGAAAACAGGCTGCATTACAAAAAATATCCTTTATTGAAAAAGTAATCTCAGACATGGTAGTCTGTGATTTTGGACATTCCCAGTGATTGTCAATTGAAACCTGCCTCATTAATATTTATTTATTTATTTTATTTATCTCACTTGTAAAGCGCTCTGTTACCTAACGGGCATCCTGGCGCTGACATTCAAAGTGCACAAATTGTGGGTAAACCCCGAGGAGCTGACAACAATACTAGATTTTGGGGAATAGCCAAGTTTTTGGTGAGGCAGGTCCATTTGCAACACACTGAAAATTGCAAATAGTGTTAAGCACACTACTGTACATCACCTTTTGTGACTTCCTAATTGCGAGTCGCAAAAAGTCGCTATTAGAAATTCGTAAAATGTAGTGATCGTACATGTGGCCCTTAGCCACAAGATCATTTTAAAGGCTGACACCATGCCCTGTGCATAAGGTTAGTTGGGCTCTGTATTGTTTGTGGAATTATTAAAACTATGTAGACAGGGAGTGGTTAAGGAGATTCAAAACTCAGAGTGGTTGGCAGTGTTTATTTGGGCACACAGACAGAATGGTACTCTGATAATGTGTTTCAATGGCGGTGGCAGATGGTAATTTTACCAGAAAGGTGTTGGGGGTCACACATGCACAGATATACAGCCAGTCACACCTGTGCATTCACACATGCACACACACCCTTTCTCAACTCTCACTCACAAATAAACATTCATTCATTCACACATGCATGCACGCACCAAACATAAAAAACACATGAAGCATACCTTAGCTGGAGCTCTCCAAGAGGCCGCAGAGGTCCCAGGAGAGTTTGGACTGCTGTCTCTCATTTGCCACAGAGTGGGATGGGTTCAGTGAGAGTTGTTGACCCCCACCTCACTCTGTAATGAGGTGTCACTGATTGACACTGAGCTCTGGGCACTTCAGGGCTTAAACCTGAAGCACTGAGGTATGAGGCAATCAGTGACACTCCCTCTCAGCATGAGTGGTAGGGCCTCAAGACACTTTTGCCGGGGTCAGGAGGTCACTCCCACAGCAATCTGAAATTCTCAGCCTTGCTAAGTTCAGCGCAGGCAGCCTTGTGCCTGCTCATTTAGTTCAAGTACTGCTCATGGGTTCTCGACTGGAACAAGAATGTTGTCTGTCAGGCTGACATTTGTTCAGCCTGGCAGACACTCTTCTTCTAGAAAAAGGTGGGGGAAGTAGTCCCTCAGGCCATAAAGATGGGCTGCTGCTGCCCAATGGGATCTAGAAGCCGGCATATGGGCGGATCGCCTTTCCTTGCGAAAATATATTAGAGATTAATTTATGGTATTGGTTAAAGTGGCTTCATTCTTCAATACTCTAGAGGTGCCCTCAATGTATCACCAAAGAGAGCTCAAAAACAAGAGGGGAGTTACCCCAATGCGCACCACACAAAGGAACGGGGTATATGTAATAGAAAAATACACAAAGTGTCCCTATTTAAAAACTTATCGAAAATAGCTCAAGAGTATACAAAGAGGACTGTTGTTCTCCACACTGTCAAGATCTACTAAGAACACTGTGTAATATCTGCACCAAAGAGAGCTGCACAAAGTATTTCACTTCTTTTGTAATTCCTAATTGTCTTACAGGTTCAAAAAGAAAGTCATTTGGGATAGCTTTAGCATGTGTGATCTTTTAGAGTGCCATGTATATCCAATTTAAAGATGTTGAAGTTGCTGTGTATTTCCATGTAGACATCCTAGTGCTTGCGCACAATAGACAAAAATATAACAGGGTGCTTATGCATATGTGAAACATTTTGAGGAATAAAGATATCACACTTATGAAAGTGTGCATTGTTGGGGGTTATACCAAGGTTTTAGCAGGTTGGAATTTCCAGCACATTTGCTTGTTCATCCAAAACACCTAGACAAACATGGAATAGATTTTCCATGATGAAACATTTTGTCTTAGATTCAGCAGCTTTATCATGTGTATTTCTTGTGTGGTCACAAAGGTGGGGCACAAAGTCTTATGCTCTGATTCCCACCCGTGCCCAATACCTCTCACCACACAGGCTTTTAAATTGAACACACACACACACTTAAATATTTAAACGTGCTTAAGGCTACAAAGCCAGTCCTGCAGACATACACATAAACTCCCTGGCGAACACACAAAGACACACTATACAAACACAAAACTTACTTGCTCCTCATCGACATGAGCATACATGCTGTTGGATTTGTGACTCCTCCATCTCCTTACTCCAAATGTAAATGTAAATGTCAAGGTACTTATAGAGCGCACTGTCACCAGACGGCCACCTTGCGGTGTCGCCTTTTGCGGTTTCCTGGCGCTGATACTCATACCGCTGTGGAACCCCTCCTGGCTTTCCCTGTGAAGTGTCCACTCCTGGGCACCCCCAGGGTGAAGCCAGGCATCCTTAGCACTGTTGGGGCCGGTGTGGAGGCTAAGCAAGCTATTGCCCAGAGTTGCAGCGTGGGGCCCGTGATTAGAATAGGCACCGAGGCGAGAATAGACAGGTCCGAGGAAATTGAGCCCGAGCCCTGCCGAGGCGGGAATCGAACCCTGGTCCCTGGCCAGAACTCTGCCTCAGGGTCTGCCGCTCTAACCATTGAGCCACACTCCTCCACACTTACTCCAGCTAGGCTAGCAACGCATCAATACCATGTGCACTGGCTTACATCCTATCAGAAGCCAGGATAGGGTTGAAGGTACCAAGGTAGAGCTGTTTTTCTCTATTCTGACTTCTGATTGGGCATATTATTTGCAAGTTCTGAAGTTCCTTTATCTGGCATGCCGACTTCTCTGAGTAAGTGCAATATGTCAGATGTGTATTGTGTCTGTGCTGCTGTCACCTGAGGCACTCTCACCACCTCTAAGTGCTTTAGAGCTAAACCACTTCCTGGTCCATCCAACTCATAAACGTATGACAATCTGCACACCTTGACAGTCCTTTCTCATGACCACACGTATTCTAAGGGTCCCATTAGAATGTCGGTCTGGAAGGTTCCGAATGGCATTAGGAATTTCCTAACCTGTGTCGGAACTCATGTTTCCAACCCACTCGGAAACATTTCCGACCGACCGATTATGATAGATGGTAACTGTTCATTCTTACTGACTCGGTTCCGACTCGCATTTGGAGACTCCGAGTCGGTTGGAGCTGAATCATACAGGTATATTGACCACGTTTCCGACCAACGTACTACAATGTTGGATTCTGATAGACTTTCCGAATCTGTCTGTCCGACATGAAACGGCTGTCGGAAACTGACACTTCCGGTTGGGGCCCGTGGTGGTACCCATGGGACCCCTCTGTACAACCATGCACAGTGTGGCAGGCAATATGGGGTGCCTGTCACAGGGTGCGAGGTCCACCCCTTTTTTCAATGGGAGCCTGTGTTGTCAGAACACAGGCTCCCTTTGAAGTCAATGGGAGTCTGACCGAACGGTGTTCCGAAACATTGTAATCAGTTGGTTGGACTCCCCGAACCTGAGTCAGACGGAAACCATTCCGACAAGGAGTCGCCGGAATTCTTTCCGACCAACAACATAATGAGGCTCCGAGTGTGAACAAAAATATCATCAAGTGAGGACAAAGAGTAATACATGATTCGACAAGGAACATGCACAGGATTTTGTATCTACTTCAAAGACTGTCATGAAGAAGAAAATTGTAAACAAAATATTTTCCTTTTTTCTTTAAGCTGCATTACTTTTTTTAGTTTAGTGTATTTATTATAATAAATGGTCGGTTTAATCGCCAAAAAGCATCTCTTCTTGATACACATCATAATATAGTGTGCTTCTTTATGCTAATGTGTTTTTCTAAATATACTATAACATTTACATAATTTTTTGTCATCACTTGAACCTTCTAGGCTTAGAAAGCAAGTATTCATTAGGCCTGGGCAGTAATTTCCGTTTTGCTAAAGGAATTTGGGTAATTTAGCGTTCCGCGGAGAACACGGAAGTGCAAAAAGTTCAGCGACTGCGGCTTCGTTGAATTTTTTGCTTGTTTCGCGCTTTCAAAATGCGTGTTCGCAAGATATTTTTACCCGAGCATGCAATCAGCATTCACGAACAGGTAAAAAGCATCACAAACGGGCGGAACAAGCAATTCTGCGTGTTCGTGGAACTCTCTGTGATCGCAGAGATTTTTTACCGTTTCCTGGAGCTTTGCGTAGCGCGACTAGGCAAATTCCGCCCACCCCTAGTATTCATGTAAAGTTTGCTGAATTATTTTATGCTGTCTCACATCTTTTATGATATTTTACATTTACACATTTTATTGTTTATGCAGATTTCACAAATTCATTTTTAAATATAGAAGTTCATATCTTATTTTTGAGAGAATGGGATCTAACTATATTGGTGTACATTTGACACAACTAGATCTTATTAAACGTAGAAGCTGAGGATGACATAAAAACCTTAATGCCAGAGTCCATTTTTAGCAGGCCCTGACTCCATTTTCTGCCCGATCATCAACATGTTTACATGTGCCGTCTGTGCTTATTTTTCTAAGAACCTTTGAAGGTGCCAAGTCCAGACAATGCCATTGAGAATGTAGCATCAGTGTGGGACAAGTGCCCTGTTTATATTTGGAGGTGAGATAATGACCAATGGAGTCTGAATTGCTGCATCGTTTTTGTTTATATGAATGTGTCTAAGACTAATATATAGATGCACAAAGGTTATGTTAGAAATGGCCCATTCACGAGTCAATTGCTGGTCAACATTATAAAAGTCTCATCAAGCAGCCATTGGATTAGAGAAGTCCTTTACTCAAGTTATTGCACAAGATACTGCCAGAGATTCTGACAGAGATCGACAGATCACCTTACTGTGTCCACATCCATTCCCATGTTGAAGGGCTGATAACGAGCAATATCTGAGGGAAGGTGAGTCCAGCTAATATTTGTTTTGCTTTTGAGGAAACAGCTACTGATAACTACAGCTTCTTGCTGTGAACAGGTATGCCGTGTTCTGACCATACGAAACTCTAGATGCACGTAAAGTTACTCTGTGCTCTCATAGCATAGCAAATAGAAGCCGTCTCAAGGTTGCCAAGTTGCCAAATTACATTTCAGCTATGATAGAAATTTTCATATTATGCATCAGTGCTGTTTTATTATTCTGCGTATTTTCTTTTACATGTGCTTAGCAACAAGAGTCTTAGTTTACAGAACACCTGTCTTTTCTCATAAATGATGATTTTTATTGTTGATAGTATTTTATATCACCAAACATGTATTAGACCTGTCAGCCTTTGGGGGTCTTCCCCCCAACCTTTTGCCTTCCTCCTCTATTTTTCTGATCCCGTTTTTGCTGGTCTTAGGACTCTGAGCACTTTACCACTGATATCCAGTACTAAAGTGCATGTGCTCTGTCCTCTAAACATGATAAGATTGGTTTAGACCCAATCAGCATATTTAATTTACTTATAAGTCTCTAGTAAAATGGCACTACATTGCCCAGGGCCTGCAATTTAAATGCTACTAGAGGGCTACAGCACTGATTGTGCCACCCACTAAGGTATCCCTTTAAACATGTCTCTGGCCTGCCACTGCAGAGCCTGTGTGTGCAGTTTAAACTGCCAATTCCACCAGGCAAGACAAACAGTTTTCTAGGCCCAATCCTTCCATTTTATTACATATAAGTCGACCCTATTGTAGGTCCTGGACAACCCATAGAGCAGGGTGCAGGGATTTCAAAAGCCAGTCTCTTGAAACCCAGAGTGGCTCCAAAGGTTAGTTGGCTGGCCTCCTGACTTGACGCCTCATGGACATAGCAGGCTTCCAATAACCTTGCACCTGCACCTGGACTCTGCCATCTAGGAGTCTAACCTGTCAAGTGGTTCAACCCCATTCCCGGACCCTTGCAAGTGGGTCTAAGGTGCTTGCCAGTGGACCCAAAGCATCTTCTCTGCTGAGCAGCGAATCTCCGAACAGAACTGATGCATCTCCTCTTCTGAGCGGCACATACCCAAGCAGAACTGATGCATCACCGCTGCTCTGTTTGTGCTACCTGGTTACGTTCCCAATCACCTTAGATCCAGTCCATCCTCTTCCTCTTGTTATCTTAACCCTATCCTTACTACTGCTCTTGATGTACACTGCTCCGTGGCTCGACACTGCTGTTTTCCTTTTAATGTTGGCCTCTTTCCCGCAACTATTGTCCTTTCATTTTGTCCTCCTTCCTCCAGCCTGTGGAAACCCTGCCTACTCACATGGCCTTGGGGAGTAGCTACCATCAAGGGTGCAGTTTTGTATAAAAGATGCACCCCTGCATGTGCCAACTGCTTAGCTTTCGGAATTTCCAAGAAGAAAGTCTGTTTGTCACGAGGTCCTGTTTTTTCTTTCAAGGCTTGACATTACTTAACTGATCCTGCAGACCAGTCTCAATTGTGACATTTACCTTCTGTCCTAACATCTTGAATCAACCTTCGTGCTCAAAGTGATCACCTGGAAAAAGACAAAAGAGGCAGCCATTACCTACAAGGTAAGGGGAATTACGGTGCGCTAGTGCTGGCAGGGAAAAAGAGCGCAGCAACTGAAATAAGAAAGGCTTGTTGTACAATGGTATGCTGAGTTATTTCTTTAGGTATTTATTCTATAGCAGCAGCAAAAGACATTCACAAAAAAGGCCACAGCAATTAAGCCAGAAGAGAAGAACTGAGAGGACCCTAAAGGCAAGGCACCTCTCTGAACTGGCAAGTCATGGTGAAGATCCCACAAAAGAGGTATCTTATTAAAAGGTAGTTCACACGTGTATGGTATTGGTTAACTAACCCTAAGGCTAATTCCCTTCTTGTGTATTTAGGGAGTAACAAAACCTCAGACTCTCAATGACAGGGAGATACATGATTATCAGCCACTCTACTTATTGACACACTGCTACAAAAGAAATCAACAGGAGCCCAACACTCCATCACTCATAGAGACATGGTACACAATCGGGAAGTGGGGATTGGGTGAAAGCTGGTGGGAAAAGGTAATAGTTAGGGAGTATAACCTTTCCCCTACTTCCTCTTAACAGAAGGTATCCTCCGCTCCACTAACGGTGTGACCTTGGAGATCACCGACCAAAGAAATGAGACGATACCCACCCAGTTCATAGAAGAAGTCACATGACTCTCTCCTTTTTTAACTTTCCCAACCCCCTTTAACTTGGGGGCTGCTCCCTGTACACAGTTGTCAGAGAAGTGTGCAGGAACCCAGCCTTGAGTGGGATTCATGGTCTTTGCTTCACTACCACTAATTCCTGGAACAATTCTGTCCTCATCCTGGCTCCTGTAACAAAGACCCACATCACCTCCAGAGTCCTTGGAACCGATGCATCTCCCTGACAGCCTGGTGCATTGACAGCCCAAGTGCTTGAATCTCTTGTCGACGGCAGCCGTGACGATGACGCTTGACCCCGCATGCAGCCTCCCAGCTACTCGGTACTGATGCATCACCAGATGCGTGCCCCCATCCCCGATTCTGACCTCATATCACAAGCCACGTCAACAGAATCTATGATGACGATGCAACAAGACCTTGCACCGCGGAATCTTCAACATGTATCCATGCAAAACTCCTCAAACAGGATTTAAGGTACTCTGTTCAGAGAGCCTTGTAGCTGGACCACACTTCATCACGGTCGGTCTGAACTTGAGACTTTGTCCCCAGTTGGCGCTTTGCGCCTTTTGGTGCTATTTTCACCAAAAATTGTAACATTCAATATCTCATGTTCTATTAATTGGATTTTTGGCATTTTCGCCTTGTTTTATCTATTAAAAATTACTCTATTTTTCTAAATCTGTGGTGGGCTCCTTTTGTAGTGTGTTTTCACTGTTTTACTGTTTAAAGTGTTGCACAAATATTTTACACATTGCCTCTAAGTTAAGCCTGATTGCTCTGTGTGAAGCTAGCAAGTGGGGGAGCACAGGTTTATTTGCGGTTTGCTTGTGCCTTACAATAACTAGGATTGTGGTTGCTGCTTGACCAAGGCTCATACCCCAGTCAACCAATAACCAAAATTCTTACAACGTGTGTACAATGATTCTGCTAAAACATATCAATTACTTTTACGAAATTTTCAAGAGATGAGTTGCATGATCCACAATGTGCTTAATGTGAAATATATATGCGCAAACACATACAGTGCATACTGCAAATTAGCACGAGGAAGTAATTGTGACCTGCTCCTTTTGCTTGAAACTATGAGAAATATTTTCATTAAGCAAAGGAGCACTAGACTCTCCAATATCATTTCAGATTTTCTGCAACCCAACCACGCAGAAAAGGACTTGTCAAAGAGTTTGGGGCATTATTAAATAACTCTGTTTAATCTTGGATGTTATTTATTATAAATTGTTACAATGAGTTAAATATAATGCTTCGTAATGTGCGGATATAATTTCCTCACAGTTAACTGACGTTGTAAGTGATTTTGAAGTCAGTGATGAAAAGTGAAGTACCCAAAAAGCAACTTTGTTGGAGTGATTGGTCACCTATTTCAGCAAGCACATAATTGTTTCAAGTATGTTATCTGTCTGCAAATGGTGTCCTGTCCTTCTTCAACATCTGCTTATAAGCATTACACCAGAAGACTACACAGCACTTCTTGGGCTAACTTAATGGTCCTAATTTCAGACTTTAATATATCAGGAGGTGTTAGGTGACAGGGAGGATGGACAGTCTGAGGAAATAGGGGTCGATTGAAGATGCGGCATGTAAGTGGGGACCTTGGGGAACTCTAATTAAGTATGTTTAGCCTTTTAACCCTTTCGATGCTTGTGACGGAGCGGTTCCGTCATGCGCGTCGGTCGCGCTGTGCGCATGACGGAACCGCTCTGTCACGGCCCCGCCCGCGCAAGAACCCTTCAGCACAGCGTGGTAATCCGCGCTGCGCTGAAGGGGTTAAAGCTAAAAGTTTGTTTGTGGTATTAATGAGAGTAGCACATTTGTCCTGTTTGCATGATCACCCCAGATGCCTTGCTGCTATTAAGAATCTATGCCTCGTGACATTGCTATTTAGTGCTCACGTCCATGTTCGCTGGACCTAAAATGTATTTATTTGCAGAGTTTTATATCGCGCTGGCTAGACCCGGAGGTATCAGAGCGCTTTACATAAGGATCAGCGGGTTACAAGTTACAAAATTACATCAGTTACACAGTGATTACACAGTAAATATGAGTTATTAGAGAAAAGCAAAAACATAGACACATAAGATTGCAGTGTTACACGGTGATAATGAATTACAAGAGCATATCATAACAGAGACAGAGACATCCTGTGGGGCATAGAAGGTGAGGGTGGAAAAGTAAGAAGGGATAAGGAATGCAGATCGAGTCAGGAAGACCATCAAGTGGGGAAGAACTTCGGGGAGATAAAATAGACAGAGAGGGAAATACACAAACCGGATTGGGGACCAGCAATCCCAGCATCCAAGGACTCGGAGACTACAACAGACGAAGGGGAGTTTACGAGACCTAAGGGGGGGGGGGTCGACTTAAAAAAAAGGATTAGTCAGGCGAACAGGGTGCAGTCCAGCGGCAAAGAGTAACGGTTGAAAGCCTCCAAGATGGAGGACCCAGGTCATGGGCACCGAAGGTATTATCCCAAAATGGCGGGATACGGACAAATCAAAACCAATGAAACAAACAAGGGAGTAGACTTCACGGAGGAGGGCTGGAAGGGGGATGCAGCCACAAGATTCAAGGAGGGAGGAGGACTGGAGATCGCCGAAGTTAGTCAGGTAGTCAGTGTGCACAGGATTCAGGGCTGCGGGGGCAACAGTGCTGTCGTTCTGTAATCCGTAAAGTTAGAAGAAGTCTGCTTGGACGCCAAGGCAGCAGCCCCCGGAGTAAGGGAGGCAGCAGCGGGGACCAGGCGGGTGCGCCTCCCATGGCTCGGAAGGTGAAAACAAGCTTGGGGGCAACGGAAAGCGGTGCCATGGTACTCACTGCCGCTGTAAACCCATCATTGGGAACAAGACTCGCGCGACCCAGTGGTATTACAGGAGGTGAAGCAAGAGGTCTAACAGCAGGGCAAGCAGGAGGTGATGCAAGAGGCAGCAAGGCAAGCAGCAGCGGTCCAACCCGGAAGGCAAGGAGATGGCCAGGAGGGGTAAACCTCAGCCCAGCTCATTCAATAGCCATCCGGAGATCTCGATCGGGCATCTGCCGTGCTGAGACAGGCTCCTTCGCCAGCAGATCCTCTGTGATTCTTCTGAAGGAGGAGGAGGAAGGAGACAACGGTGGAAAGACGACGACAACTGTGCCCTATGTCCGGCTGGGTAGCTTACGGCCAAGGGAAAGATTCCGATCCAGTCTCCTCTACAGCTAACCAAGCAGTTCCACCGGGCACCGGCCATGTTGATCGGACTCCGCGGTCAGGACTTCAATCACGATTCCTCAGAAAGAACTCAAAATTCAGTTGCGGGAGTTGGAGAGACGAGGACCGCAGTCCATACGATCCCAGGTGAGTTAAAAGAGTCCAAGGAGGGGGGGGATTCCAAGGGATTAGAGCCAAAAAGGCAATCCCAGGCCGGGGAGCTCCCGACCGGAGCTCATAGAGGTAAAATGTTTAAACCCAGCTGGTCTATTTAACTGTAATGTAAAACCATTGTAGATGGTGCAGAAAATGCACTTCTGGTGCGGAAGTTAAATGCATGTGTGAGCAGCAGTGTGTGCATATACACCTTCGGTACGTATGACAAAAATATATGCCTGCCATAACCCTCACTACTGCTCTGGCTGGGCTGCAGTTTAATTATGCAGGGTAGGAAAAATTGTCTTTGCCAAGTATGAAAACTCTATTTTTTTATATTTTTTTATATTCATAAGTAAGCCCTACAATATGCCTTGTAACCTCACAGGATAGAGTACTAGAATATAAAAACATCTCATACTGCATATCGGGATTAGTGTGCTCACACAGTAAAATAAAATTCCAACATCTATTTGCAAGAATTTAGATTACTGACTGAGGGAGTGAAACCCCTACCCCCTACTCAAACAAACAACAACAATCCTTGTCAGAGTGAAACACAAACGTCACTAAATTGACCTGTGTTGAACTCTCTGGTATTCTGGCACAAATGCAGTCAGGTTTAGAGGAACTGTATTAAGTATTTATGCAGCACACAAATGGTAATAAAGTGAAAACACAAGAGAAATCCCACACCAATTTAAAACAAAGAGACAATTTTTATAAAGGAAATGACACCAAAACACGTTAAATCGAATCGTTAGACCTGGAATTATGAATTATTCAAGTTTTAGTGAAATCTAGCTTCTAAAAGATAAAAGCACCAACTGCGGGTGTCTAGTTGAGCTAGACCAGGGCAAAGTCAAAAGTTAATGTCAACCGTGGTTCAGATACACAAGGGGGGATATTCACAAGGACTTATCTCTTATTTATCTCCACCTTAACGCATTGAAAGTGGAGATAGACCTAACACCCCATTCACAAGCTGGTGCAAACTGCAGACAACGCCAGTAAACCCGCGATAACTGCCCCAAAATGTATCTCCACGGCAGACACCACCAACAAACCCTTATGAGATGCGGAGTAGACATTCCCGGGCAAAAACACTTGAAAAAACCACAACACCACTTTCACAACGAACTGCCAGATCCACGAAACGAACTAAAAACAGGCGATAAGCCGCGGTAGCCGTAGGTATTTAACACCTGCCTCAAGCAGGTGTAAAGACAGACGTCTACCTGCAGTAGGCAATGGAGCCACCCCCGAAGAACAAACAACTCCATGGAGCTACTCGTCATGCAGCTCATAGCCCCAACAGGGCCACAACACCCACCGCCACCACCCCCAGGACCACCACCACCCCCAGGACCCGGACCCGCCCCCCCGGACCACCACAGAGGCAGCGCAGAGTAAGACAGTGGACCTACCGAAAAAGCACCACTCTTACAGACATAACGCCAGAGGAAGTCATTGCCCACTACAGGCTCAAAAGTACAACCATCCTCCGCATCATGACCCATATCGCCCGCAGGCTGACGGTTCCAACACAGCGAAGAACCAACATCCCTCAACAGACAAAGTTGCTGGCTGTGCTGCACCTGTTGGCCTCTGGTACCTTCCAACTGCCAGAGTCGGAGGGGCCTCAAAGCTAGCCCTATCAAAGTTCATTACACCTGTCCTGGATGCCATCCTCAGCTTCATACCCCAGTACCTTCACTTCCCCCAACACTGTGCAGGAACAGCTGGTGACAAAGCAAGGCTTCTACACCATAGCTGGATTCCCGACCGTGTTGGTGGCAATCGACTGCACACACTTGTGCCCCCTGCAGATACTGCACACCACTACCGCAACAGAAAGCACACGCATTCCATCAATGTGCAGGCAATAGTGGACCACCGAGGACTCTTCACCAATGTCGTCGCCAACTCCCCAGGCAGTGTGCATGATTCCTTCATCTTCCGATAGTCCATCATCAACCAGCGCTTCCAGGATGGCACATATGGAACTGGACTGCTCGTTGGTAAGTGCTAAATCAACACATCACACACCCCAAACCCAGCACCACACAACGCACAACTGTGGGAATGCACACGTAACTAAACAACATACAACATGTCAAACTACACGACCACCTACCAGACACGACAACACCACTCCATGGTCATCCTGGGCTACCCCTGCACCCAATACAGACATATCATGGCACCACAGCCACACAACAGCTGAAAGTGTGGAGATGCGGAATGCAGTCATGTGCGAGGATGCAAGTGACCCGTGAATGGGAATGTACACAACGAGAAGTGAGTTGTGGATGTGCAGGACAGACATGGGTATGCAAACCACAGCCATGTCCATGCAGACTACAACTGCTGGTGACTGGAGAGTAGTGAGCAGTGGACGCAACCATGTCACCCCAGGCCGTGGGTCAGATAGCGGAAGTGTCGCACGCTGTGTCCCCCCTGTGTGCATGAGCGTAGTGGCTTGGCCCTGAATACGCCAGGGCTGTGCAGGGGTGTAGTCAAAAACCCCATTGCTCAGAGCGTGGTTCACTCCCGGGAAGGCCAACGTCACTGACAGTGCGGCGCTGCGCTGCGCGGCCTGCCACGAGGCCGACGCCATGAGCTGCGGGGTCGGCGACCCTGTGCGCCTGCTGCACTCCAGGACGCTGATGCACAGACCAGGCCTGCCTGCCCCAGCGCACCTGGGACGCACTGCTCACCTTCCGACACCGTCGT
The DNA here is from genome assembly GCF_964204655.1 of Triturus cristatus. Classification (NCBI taxonomy): domain Eukaryota; kingdom Metazoa; phylum Chordata; class Amphibia; order Caudata; family Salamandridae; genus Triturus; species Triturus cristatus. The sequence continues at coordinate 505,588,469 of NC_140585.1, forward strand.
GTGTCAAAGAAGGCCCACCACGTGCCGGTGTAAGCTCCAAGCCCCAGTCCCGCGACCTCTGCAGCCTCCGCAGACCATCGCTCCCCCCCGACGCTGGTCCACATCACTCCTAGCTTATTAACATGCTCCACCGGTGTCCTCTTCAGCCCAGTATGTTCCACATGTGGAACAGTGTCCTGAGTCCTGAATGGCAGTGACCACAAGTCCGTGGCAGCGGCCAAAGCACCAGACTCCCTTTGATCAGTGAGGCATAATTCCATATCGCAGGCCTGCGACATGTGGTGCCACTAACCCTGTGCGCCATGATTGACCGTCATCCTGTGGCGGAATATCGTTGGTGTCTGAGCCTGTGGCCTGGGGGTTGTCATCAGCAATGGGCAGGTACGGACATGGTGTCTGGCAGGGGTCTGTGGCATTCATATCCGCCATGTTGCCGGACATAGCTGGCATGTGCCCTCTGCATCATGCCCTGGGGGTAGACCTCCAATCCTCACCCGTGACACTCCGAGGAAGGCACCTATGACACATGCGAGGCCCTGCTCTGCCCTCATGACCCTTCCCCAGTATCCCGCAGGTCAGCGTCCCGTGGCGGTGGGCCCGTGTCAGCCGCTGTGCATCCGGGGCCACTGGCCCTGTGCGACTTGAGTCAATCCCCCTGGTTGTACTGACATTGCATTTCTGAGTGCCTGATGACTGTAGGAGTTGTTTCCAGCACCAGCTACTCCCTGAGGGCTGGCTTACACTCACCCCACACACAGCCAGCACAGGCGTCACTGGATTAGTGAACCTGCCATCACATCCTGCCGATCCAAGTATTGACTCTTTTCCACCTGCACTGTCACAGGTGATCAAGGATATGCACTCTGACCTTGTATGATGACACCCCTCCGAGACCCGGACACACCCGCCCAAAGGCAGTACAATGCAGCCCACATACGCACCAGGGGCATCGTTGAACGCACATTTGGTGTGTTGAAGTCACGTTTCAGGTTCCTGGATGGCACAGGTGGAAAGCTCCTGTACATCCTGGACATCGTGTGCAAGATGATCGTTGCATGTTGTGTGTTACACAACATCTGTGTTCACACTAATGCCCCATGGATCCCAGTTCCAGAGGTACCGGGCGATGATTATGACGATGGGGCAGGTGCCCCACATCCCACTGCAGCTGCGGCAGGAATGGCCCGTAGGAACTCTATCATTGACACTTACTTCTCATGAGCATGTCACATTGTGGCCGTCCATGGCAATCATGGAACAATACAAAATGTCCAATTGCACTGCATGTGTGATTAAAACTATTTGCAGGTTACAGGTTGTACTTGTACATTGTCATTTGACATTTTCCTGCGTTTTCAGATGTGATTTGCCATGTTGTGCACATTTGCTGAACCAGTTGTGTCCTGTGTTCTGTTGTGGAGGTGTTGCTGTTTGTACCGGGATGTTGTCAATGTCGAGGTGCACTTATGCTTATGTGCGTATGCTGCGCGGTGGGCGAGTCGCTCCTGCGGCTCTGAATTGCCTGCCATCGGTCTCTTTCATGCGGTGTGTCTGTCGGTTCTGTTCTTTCACGGTGCTTGGATGTTGTGGGGTACATGTTGTCCTCTGCAGTCGGTCAGGGTGCTTCCGTGGTACTCCGCAGTTGATGTATTTTTTTCTGTGGCATTTTCCGTATTCTGTTCTTGCGCTTTTTTCCGCATTACATGTGAGTATTGCTGCCCTCGTGCTGGTTGTCACTGTTTTCTTATCGCTCTTTGGACCATCGCAGGTTTTTTTGTGTTGTGGTTTGTGTTTTTATCTCCATCGAGGTGGTTGTATCGCGGACATTGTCCGCGGTTTCGGCAGACTATCGCATGGTACCGCTTTATTGTGAATTCCACGTTGACATGGGGTTATTTTCCCGCGATAGGCTGTGATGTGTAAAGTTGGGTCAACATTTTTTGGTGATGTTTAGCACACGTTCTTGTGAATATACCCCAAAGTGTATGTGGCCTGGTCTAGGCTTACCTTTGGACTTACAAGAAATGTAAAAGAAAATTCCTGGAGAAGGTAGAATTCCGCGGGGCAAGGCAGCAAGCATTATTTGAGCAGGAGTCGTCACCGGGGAGCGCTGGATGAGGTCTTGGTGAAGCCGTCAATGATGATGGGAAAAAGCTTGGAGTAGGAAAAGCTGGATTTTCAGGCCGAGGTGGTCATTGGCACCGATGGGGAGCCAGCAGTCAGTGTGCCTGGCGAAGATATTTACACAAAATTTTGCAAGTCAAAAACCTACAGTGAGACTTGGTTGCAAGCCATATCTGCAGATGGCTGTACAAGGCCGAATACAGTAGTTTAGAGGTCCCACTGATGAATTTGCTCTGTGGAGAAGAGCATAGCAGCCATGAAGACAGGCTAACCAGCAATATACCTTGGGCCTATCGGCTGGAAGGTAGGTACTGGTTTGTTGGCACTGCTTCTGGCACTATTTGATGAATGGTTTTCTATGTCCCAACTTTTAGGGTTAGGCTAGAGCAGCACTTCTAACACTGCTTATAGGGTCCATGACCTGGGGGCACAGTTTAGGTGGTTAGGACTCACTCTAACAGAAATAAGGTGCAGGGTTCAAGGTCTCTGGAGCTTGTTATATCCCTGTAGCTCACACAGAATGTAAGCCAACTAGCCCTTTGAGTCAGTCTGGTTGCACTGGGTTCATATAGATAGTCTTCTCTCCATCAAGACAAAGTCAGGCCTCAAGCAGCAGGGCAGTCCTTCGAAGAACAAGGCAGGCCTCAAGCAGCAGGGCAGTCATCTGAAGTCTTGCACAGGTCCAGGAACATACTGAAGAGCTGTTCTGAGGGATCAATATTTATACTTGGTGTCAGACTTTGAAGTGGGGAGAACATCCTGTTTACCCCTACATCTAATTCTGGAAAGTTCTTCCCTTACCTTGCCAAGGCTCCAAGTAGGCTGCGGTGACAAAGGACAGTCAGGTTTCTTTGTGTGTGTGCTGGAGGCATCCATTTGAAATGAAAGTGGGGCAGAGAACAGCTCCACCCCAACCATCCTGCCTGATGGCTCATCCTACCAACACCTAGCCCCTCTTTGTATCACTGTTTGGGACTAATACACAAAGCCGAACAGCTAAGCTATTCACATACATGTGACCCAGGACACAGGCAATAGGCACCAAATGGTTAGGACAAGAAAAGGCCAACTTTCTAATAGTGATTCGAATAGAAGTTTAACTGTGATCTAAAAATATTTTTACATTTTAAATTACAAACCATTTGAGTCCAAACTTAACATCTCATTCTGTTCCCAATCAAATGTTAGCACTTATTAAATGTAATAAGGTTGTGAAAAACACATTTATGAGTTTTTACTACAAGGACATGCAAAACTTGAAAACAGATCTTACTTTCTAAATACAATGCACACTGTCCTATGGGCCTTTAGGGCCTACCTTAGGGGTGACTTATATGTACTAAAATAAAGGTTTAGCCCTGTCATAAGGTTTATTCTACCAGGATGAATTTGCAGTTTAAAACTGCACTACAGGCTGTGGTAGAAGACCCAAAACAGGTATTAAAAGGCTAATTTAGTGAGTAACATCATAAGTTCTGCAGGCCCACTAATACCATTTAATTAACAGGGACTGGTTACTTGCAGTACCACTTTACTAGGGACTTACAAGTAAATTAAATATACATATTGGGTGTAAACCAATCTCACCAGATTTAAGGGAGTGAACATAAACACTTTAGCACTGGTTAGCAGTGATATAGCACACAGTCCTAATGCTAGTCTCACATTATTGTACTATATAGGCCTTGCTGGGCTTCTCTCTGAACAGTCATACACGTGACTAAAATCTTTATTTTCTAGCTCTGCTCTGGAAAATGCTATAAAATGCTTCACAGTTATTTGTTTCCTACTTCATTGTACACATTTTATTTAATGGTGAAATCGGATTTTGATAACTTAAACTTTCTAAAAATGTACTTTAGGCTGCCAGAATTAGCTTAAAACCAGTTCTGCCACTCATCACACCTCCAGAGCTAGAATAGATGTCCTTGGCTGGGAGCCATAATGATTCTTCTGGCTCAGAGGACGGTAGATGCCTCTGAGTCCATGGGTGTTAACTGCTGACCACATGGCAGGAATTAGCTATCTGGAAGGGAACAGGAACAGTCAGCAGAACAAATGACAGCTTTCGCATGACCCCCTCTTACTTAGAGATGCCAAGGGGGAGATTTCTCCTATTCACCCCAGGACTCTCTCAAACAGCAAGGCTCTATAGACAATAGAAGAGGAACCTGGATTTGACCCTTTGAGGAGAACTCATTTAAAAAGGAGAGTGGCTAAGGAGCTGATGATTGGCCTGCCTGGTGGCAGCTGGGTTCTGTCATCTCGAAACAAGGTTTCTGAGGCAATTTTCTAGTAAGTAAAATAGGTAGTGCTGCGAAAGCAGGTGAGGAGATTATGAGTAAATATTTAAGATTGGATGATTGAATGTATTCAGTCACTGAATAGTGCACAGGATAAATATGCAACCTCAAGCACCACAACCTCAGAGCATTGCTGGACATGGGAAGGCTCCATCTAAAAAAGGAGACTTGCTGAAAGAAGAGGACTCACTTAAAGACTCAAGGACTCCTGAATCCTGCTGTCATCTGTAAACAACAGAAACTGCTCTCCAAACATCAAATCATTTTCCTCCTGTTTGCCGTCTTCAGGGACACAAAAATCAGAAGGGCTACTGGTTCGAAGCAGGCCCAGCTAACCACATACACACAAAAGTGCTTGAGTATTCAAAGTACTTGGAGATACAATTGTCTTTCCAAGTTGACAACACCTAGCTAATTATTGGCTCAGAAATGGAATTTTCACTCACAACTTATTGTGGCATGCTTCAGCCTCGGTGACCCTTCTCACTGGCATAAGATGGTACTACACCTGTGAACTCAACCAATGCTGGGAGCTCTTTGATATTATTTTTAGCACAGTAGACACAGGCCCAGATAAAAATACACCCAAAGTATAATTATTTAATGCAAGGAGCCCTTGATATATGTTAAAAACAAACAATAAGTGGTTTAATGAGTGAAATTATTATTTGCCTAACCACAGATGATGATGTGCAGTGGATGCAACTTTAACCTGTTTATTTCCTTAGTCCTCATCTCTGGCCTTTTAAGCACAATTATTTTAGACCTGCAACCTCCTCTTACTGATATTGCAAAGATCTTTTTTCCTAAGAATTTAGTCATTACACAATTCTTTCTCTCCTGACTTGTGTTTTGTATTGGTCAAGTTCCCTTTATGTGAATTGGAATATCCTTTTGAGTGAGGCTTACGAGACAATGTGCACAAGCGGGCCTGTTTAGACCTTTTTCTGTATATCAGTATTTCTGCAGCACAATTCGTTACCTTTCCCACTCAATGAACTTCCTTTCCCACAACTCTTTGCCATATGCATCATACAACGTTGGTACATGCATTTGTCACCTCGCTGAAATGCTACAATGTTCCTTATTTTTGTTTTTGCTGGTCTTGTTCACCTGAGATTAAAAGAAACACCTTAGCAACTGGGGTCTTTTCAGACATTGTGCTGAGGTGGGCCATTTTCAATCCTGATTCTCTTTTTTTTCATGGTCTCTGTATTGATTTACGCCCCTCTTCCCTCTCTGTGTACTTTAGTTCACATAATCCAATACAGTATGACATTGCGCAATTAGTATGTACCCATACGTCTCCTCGTGGAAATACTACAAAACAGAAGACATGCAGTGTGGGTGAAAATAGGTAAAACTACCACATCTACCTGTTGAGGAAGTAAGTGTTTCTCTAATAATTAAGTGTTGTGATGTTTGGGATGTCCATTTATCCCTTGATTTATCCACTGTAATTTCTTGATGTTCTCTCGGGTTTCCAACATAACAAGAGATATATGAACTATATATGTTTGTGGTGTCCTTTTGCATGTCATTCCTTTCTATATTTTTTACACCAATATGCTTACTGTGCTCCGTTAAGTTCTAGAGGCCCTGCTTCATCCTCCATGGGCTATGAAATTGGCATATTATTGGCATATTCGCCTAGTCCATATCAGGTCCCTTCTATTACCACTTTTAAAATCTTGGGATGAGACAACCTTTAACCCTTGCCATCTTTAGTCCAATGATTCTTTCAATGCCTTTTTTATACTATGACTGTCTTTTTATCGGTCCCTTTGCTGTTTGCAAGATTTGTTTCTCACAAGTTCTTACCATACACTTGGTGTGTGACTACACGGGAAACGCCCCCTACTTTGAAGCATGGAGCTCAGAAGCATCCCCAAATAGGGTAAGTCACTATAGATTACAACAGTGATGTTTATATCCACTCGCATGTAAATACACACTGTTTTTGTCTTACAGTTATTGTTAATACACAGGACTCGCTTACTCTTTGTACAAAATTGTGGTGCCTACATGTGGGGTGCATATGCTAAGAGGCATATAAATTGGCACTGGGGAACACACTATCTTAAGGATTTCTATCATCAATTGATGTATAATAAGTTTAGGCTCCTTCCTACTGGCTCACTTTGTAGTGTCAACAGGTAGGTATGAGAGCTTTATCCCTCATTTGTGCATGCTTTGCACTCACTAGTTAGGTAGGGAGTTCCCCAGCCCTGAAGAAGACTTTTAACCAGTTTTCTGGCCTTTATTTTGGTTGAAACATGTTGGCACTAATCTGTGGATAGGGAAACATTAATTTCAACCCTTAAACCACTTATTGTTTGTTTTTTAAATATACCAAGAGTTCCCCCAAATAAATAAATATTATTTGGGCATACAATTAGGCACTTTTATCTGGACCCGTGTCTACTGTCTGGAAAATAATATCAAAGAACTCCCTTTTTGATTGAGTACACTGGCGCAGTACCATCTTACATCAGTGAGGGGGGTCCTCGAGGATGAAACATGCAACAATACATTGTGGGTGATGTGACCTCTCACATTTCTATTTTGGAGCCAATAGATAAGGAGGTTCTGTCAACTTTGAAATAAATTGTACATATCCATGTACTTTGAATATCAATGCACTTTTGTGTGTATGCAGGTTAGTGACAGGAGGATGCGTCTGGGTGTGTTACCTCTGACCCTTCCCTTGTGATTAGATCCCAGCTGACCACAGACAACTGGACCCTACAGAGAACATGGTTGAAGAGAGACATAGTGAATGAAGCCTGTCCTGAGGGTATAGGGGCTGCAGGACTGACAGTGTAGAACATTCCCAACACTTTTGAGAAATTTGGGACTTAGGGCTCAAAGTACCATTCGCCCCGCTAGTGGAGAACCTAACACCTGCCACCCTAATTGACATGGTCCGCCCTATTTAGAGAGGACTGCCGTCTCAGCGGTCATCTCTGTATGCTGAAAGGAACTACTGTCAAGGCAGATCCCTTCAAAGTATAAATCGTTTGGTGGACAGCAGCTATTGATTTTGACAGTCATTAAACATATAATATGTTTTTTGTTTTTAAACAACAAACTCTCAAAGTGAGAATTTCTTGTTGAAATCAAAATAACAACCCCTCACACCCTGGAAATCTTCTCCCATAGTGTGAGAATCATTAGTTTCTTTATTATCCTTTACAGTCACATTTTCCTGGCGGAGTTGTATAGAAAAAAAACACAGGACCATTGGATCTAAATTAATTGGGCAGTGTGATGGCTGTATCCCTACGGGCCATAATCTATCGAACTGTTGGAGGTAGGTTTCCTCTGACAGAGCTAAATGGGTGTTCCATCGATGGAAAGAGGATGGCCCACCCATCTCTGAATAAGGTGGGCGGACCGTCAGTTTGGCAGGCAGGGTACTCTGTTGTGTATTTTTCATCATTTATTTTACAGCTGGAGGACCATTACAAGGTGCTAAGCCTTGTGTAGGGAGGCTGAACCTAAAGTGGCTAACAAAGCCAGATTCTCTTTTTATATTCCTGAGTTTTGCCATGTAACAAAGAAGCTTATTTCTTACATTGTCCTCACAAATACCATTTCCAGCTGTGACCTTTTGCACATATTTGCATGCACAACAATGTTGGATTAGTTTTTCTGAAACTAAACTTGTTTTTACATCTAGCTACGTACAACATTATCACAAAGCCCTGAACATCATGTACAAGGTCTCATTTTGCAATGCGTACAAATGTCACTACTATCTTCATCCAAGGGGCAACAGCGCTATCTACAATCCATAACATCACTAATCTATGTGCACATCGCAAGGCTGCTTTCTATTATAAAAGATGAGCATCTCAATAGATTAGTAGAAAAGGCTCTTCCGCTGACACTGAAGGTCCTTGTATGCTAGGAAATAACCACGCAACGGTCTGATATCTTGTGAGAGGGTGTCTAGTTCGTGACCAAGAAGGGGTCCTTCACTCTATCCCATCAGAATAAGGGGTTGGATCATCCCTTGGGGGGATTCTTGGCTTTACACCTGCACACACTCTAGGTACACTTAGAGTAGGGTTTGCATCGTAAGAGTACACTCAATGACTGCCTTGTCTTCAATGCTTGCATAGATACACTGTTTTAGCACCATGGTTAAACCTGGGTGTAGTACTACGCTACGCTCGCAGAGCATGCGTAGTTAGCACTGCTACGCACTTCGCGAATTGCACGTAGCACAGTGCAAAAACGCGTAGCGGGCATTATTTGCTTGCTCGCGGTCCTCAACTGAGAATAAGTGAGCATGAATGACTGAGCGAAAAGTTCTGTACTGTTTCCACAATCCCTGAGGTGTCAGGGTTGTCATGTTCAGTGGTTGCCAGAAACCATTCACTCCCTGGTAGGTTAGAGGTGCTTACGGTGAGCTAGCTGGTCAATAGGCCGACATATCTTGCGGGGGTGTCCAGAATCAGTCTTGACACCAAGCCCATAGTTTATGTTGGCCAAACAATGTGCTGATTCTACAGATTAGTAGGAACTACACAACATTGCGCGACCAACATTGCCTAGGCTCTTATTCAACTGTCAAATCTGAGTAGTTCAGTCATGCTTTCTCAGAGACCCCAACTCACAATTTAACTGGAGACGTCAGAAGTGGTAAGGGAAACAAATCCGCCTCAGCTGAATAGGTATACCCTATGTTTTGGCTGTAAGTTATTCAAGCTTGGAGGATTAGAAATTTACACATTGTGCATACCATATCTCCATAAAAATCTATTTAAATAAAATACCACTTCTCTTCACACAATGTCCGTAAATGGAGAAGTGGGGGAGGACACTGAAGAGCAGGTGGTTGCTCTAAAGATTTCAGAGAATTGCAGGAAGTTACCATGAAATTATTACAACATAGCCACCTCGCAATGGGTGAAGGTGTTACCTTCATGGTTGAGGCACACAAAGCATTCAGAACAGAAATATTCTATACATGTATTAAATTCCCGCCTGCAGATGCACACACACACAGTTGTTTCATGAATACATTGAAGTTGAACCATATGTGGACCTAGAAGTCCCGTTAACTTAGCAAGAACACATTAATTAGTTTAAAGGTGCCCTACCCCATACCACAGAAAAAGTAAGACTCGATCCGCTGAGCAGAGAAAGAGCGACTTGGGCGATATTAGATTCGTACACACCGGATCTAGACATTGTTGCTTTTTCAGCAGCAGGAAGGCCTACACTCTACAGAGATTTAGTAAAAATTTGCAGAAATCTTACACAATACATAATGAGAACAGTTCAACCTGCAAGGGCTACTCAGACTACACAAGCACACATGGTTACTACAGGTATTCGACCACAAACACTAAACACGGTTATGGGAAATGTTCCCACCTGCCGGGATCTAATCCTTTTCTGGATAGCACAGAAAACAGCACAGTTCGAAGCAGTTTTTCCCCATACGGTCCCACAGGAAAAACATAGAATAGGGAAAACTTGCTTGCCAATGGGCATGGTTCCCCCAATAAAAGATTGTGTCACTTGGGGTACAATCTTCGCTGCTGTGTATACCAGAACACATGGTTCCCCTTCAATAGCAGTCATACTTGATGTACTAAAACAGATTCAGAATGAGTACAGGGCAGAGCTTGCCTTAGATCTGGGAAGGAAACTGATTTTGCTTAGGTATTGGCCATTATGCTAAGTACCATAAAAGGGGAGGCAGCAGCGGTGGCTATACGCCAACACCTGAGGGAATTTACTCCCGCACAACAGGAGCGAGAATTGCCTAAGATTATCGAAGAAACATATGGTTCGCTTGGTAGAGATAATCTGGGAGCCATACCTGGAAAACCAATATTTAAGAGCAATTCTGAGAAGGATAATTTTAAGCAGGCACCCGATTCTTCAAAGGAGAAATAGAATTCTAAACAAAAAATAACCAAAATAAAACACAGTAATGGGGTGGGCCTCCTCAACAGGAACACACCGAAACAAAATACAATCTGAGACAAAGTGACAATATTAGAAAACCTGACAGGTATCAGGATATCTTTCCTCTCCTTCCTTTCAGTATTCATCTGAAAAACATTTGAAGAGAGACCTAAGGTTAAAGCTCAGAACGGAAGAGCGAGTCAAGCCGAAAAGGGAGACACATCACACTTGGGACTACATCATAAAACAGGACCACAAACAAAAGACTTCTAAACCTCAATTTAAAAAGAAGGTAGCCAGGATTAAAATTAGAAATGACCAGGCTACTGAGGGTGCTGCTTCTGTTTGGGGAATAGGCAGTGACGATGCTGGACAGCGCGGCAGAAGTCACAATAGCTCACCAGAACCTGATGGATTATCTGGGGGTAGTAGGGCTGAGTGAACATATCATGGTGGAAACACCTGATGCAAGAGAAAGTGTCCCACATCATGTATTCAAAATAACGCTCCAAATGGAGGGGGACATACCCAGGAAGGCAAAGGGTCTCTTTTGGGAGTATCTGACCTATGGTTCTGACATTCTTTTGGCCAAAAATGATTGGCCACCTGAGTTCATAATGGATTGCCCAATGGGAGAAGAAGGTATTTTACCTACTTTCTCCGACCTCGTACCAGAATCAGTTAAAAATTCATATGCGCAGGAGTGGGCATTAGCATTAGCTCCTGCACTTCACGGCAATCATGTTGGGTGGGATGATGAGTCACCTCATCACAAAATCCCATTAAAATCAATTCCTCAACAACAGAGACAATACACAATTAAACATGAGGCAAAGAAACAAGGGGCATATTATCAAGCCAGGCGATAAAATTATCGCCGCTTTAGTGGCATAAAACTGCCGCTAAAACGGCGATAATGGGTTTGATAATATGCTCTATGGAATTCCAATTGAAGCCCATGTTAGACGTCCTTCACACTTAACATGGGCTTCAACTGGAATTCCATAGAGCATATTATCAAGCCCATTATCGCCGTTTAAGCGGTAGTTTTCTGCCGCTAAAGCGGCGATAATTTTATCGCCTGGCTTGATAATATGCCCCAAAGTAAGGAAGATCCTAGATCAACTTGAATACCAGGGTGCAATAGAACATTGCACCTCACCAATGAATAATCCCTTGTTTCCCTAAATGAAACCCGATAATTCATATGGTCTAGTTCTATATTATAGACAGTTAAACGCATTCATGCGCACATTTGCATTACAAAATGCACATAGTGCCTCACTAATGAATAACACTGTGCGAAAAAAATACAAAACAACACTAGACATCTCAAATGGATTTTTCTGCCAAAATGTAGGACCTGAGAGCAGATACTTGACAGCATTCTTGCCACTAGGCTCTCAATGTCAATTTGATCAATTACCCCCGAGGAATAAGAATAGCTCTGGGTTGTTTTCAGCCAGGGTGATAGAGTTACTTCAAAATCTTTATAAGGAGACTTTGTCCTATGTAGATGACATCTCTCTGACAGACGATGAATTAATGGAACACTTGTCTAGGGTGAACCACGTAATACTAGTTTCACCCATCTGGGATACAAATTTTATTTTAAAAAATCAAAAATTGCCCACCTCAATGTCTTATTTTTAGGGTATAAAATGTCAAGTGAAGGCAAAAGTCTGGCTGCACAATTTGTTGAAAAATGTGCACTGCTCCAACCTCCAACAACTCTGAAAAAACTACAATCCATTTTATGATTTTGGCAGGACATACATTTTATATCATGCAGAAGGAGTGAAACCTTTCTACACCTTAATTAGACCTGATTTTTCAGTGCATCATTGGACACAAGCACATACTGATATTCCACATTCCGTACAAGCTGACAAGATAACTTCCAAACATTTACACATGTGTGCTCACACAATTAACCTAGTGATCTGCGTAGTTGCTGGTCCAACTGGGTACACATATATCACGTTGAATGAAGGTGATACAGTCCCTATCGCATACAAATCACATTTGTACAGCAACACCGAAATGTGCTTTGCACCAACTGAAAAATACTCACAGCGATACAGACTGCTGTAGTGTGAGAGAGAGAGCACTAGCGCAGGGAAAACGCATAATTGTATTGACCTGGTATCAGCCCTAGAGGCAGTTACAAAGGCAAGCATCACAAATGCTAAAGATTACATGCAAGGTGGATTCAATGGACTAACTCTCTCATTGCAACAAATGTAGATTACGGATTTGATTCTATATTACAAACACAAGCATTCCTGCAGTACGAACAAGAATGTATCATTTATACCAATGGATCTGCCCGGCTTGTTATAGGAACGAAACAACAATATTCTACAGCATGTGCAATTGTAGAGGGGTGCATGCAGGACTGAAAGTTCCTTCCTGGAAAAACACACTCAGGGCCCTATTTAAGAGAAACTAACATAGTGCGGTGCAGCAAGTCATTTTGCTGCGCCACGCTGCGTTAGCTTTGAAACATATTTACAACAATATGCCGCATCTCTGTGCTCTTCCCGCCGCTGGCGCACAAACTGCTGCCATGCGCAAGCGCAGGCAACCTTGCACCATGGTGCAAGGATGCCTGCATCATGGGTAGATTGTTTTTGTGCAGGAAGGGGCACCTTCCTGCACAAAAACAATCAGTTGAGGTGATTTCCTCTTCCAATGCGTGCTGTAGAATGCAGCACACACTGAAAGAGGAAAAAAACGGAGAGAAATGAAAATATTTCTCGTTACACCTTGCTACACCACCCCTGGTGTGGCATTGCATTCTGATGCAGTTCCAGGTTTACGATTGCTCGTAAATCTGGAAATGCATGAGTGGACATGGGTGTTGAGTGGGAACACCCACAGCAAAACCCATGTCACACTCCTAACACACAAAGTGTTGCGTAAAAAAGGTGATATTTACAAGCACACGTAAAGCCACGCAAGGTGGCTTTGGATGTTCTTGTAAATATCACACAGCAGGTTCCGCCGCTGGTGCTTCATACAACGTGACGCACCAGCCTTGCAAGGGGCTTGCAAAGAAGCCCCATAGTCTTTAGGGGACTGTACGGCACAGCTGGTGGAACTAAAAGCTCTGATACTGGCACTACAAAATATGGATCATGAATACCCCACACTCATAGTGTGTGATTCATTTTACTGTGTCCAGTCCTATAACGATTATTTACAGAATGGGGCCAGAATGGATTTAGGGATTCCAAAGGGTGCACAGAAAAGTACAAGATGCTTTGGGAACAGGTGGCAAAGCTGAAAGATGGCCTGCCACAGGTTCATGTTATTCATACATTGAGTCATCAACGTGTTGGCGTTCATGTTGAAGGTAATTCGATGGCGGATGAAGCTTTCAAGGCAACAGTGAGCACTGCTGCCATTCCTGCAATAACTCGTTCCAGTACCAGAATAGATGGAACAGCTATAATAGCTGTCAATGCCATGCGCAACAGCTCAGCCTGCCAAAAGACTTTCCACTCAAGTACTCCTACAAGTTAGATGTACAAAACATTCCGTATGCTCAGATTCCAGGAGAGGGGATAGGGTAATACCAAACACTGATGGCAAATTGGGATTGATACTGGCTGCACACAAGGGTCTGGGTTCAGTACATGCAGGGATCACTGCTAACAGTTTTACTACTAAAGCAGTGCTATTGGTGGCCAGGTCTTACTAAGCAGACAAAGGACTTTGTCCTCAAATGCAAAATCTGCCAGCAGATGAAGGGCTCCGCTGTAGCACATCCACCACAAACACTTTTATTGATTTCAGCCAAACCTCTCACGTGGGTATATTTGGATCACTGCAGCCCCTTGCACTCTGACGGGCTTACAAGTACATCTAGACGGCAGTAGATTCATGCTCCAGATTCCTGTGGGTTTGCACCAGTGCTCGTCTGACACTTGAACTGTCATAAATGATTTGCGAGTCTTTATCGGCACACACACAATTGGCACACTACGTTCCAAACAGGGTCTGGCGTTTAGTTCTCGGACTTACAAAGAAGCCATGGGAAGTTTGGGTGCGGCCTTGCTGAACTCCCCGTCCCACCCAGAGGGAATTTCGGTAGTGGAGACAAAAAAACGTGACTTAAAGCAATCCTTGACAGCAAGAGTATTGGGCTCGGTGGCAGTTGGGTCAATCATCTATATGGGGTCCAGAGAGCACTTAACATGCCAAGAAAATCCCCAGGGGGTCGTACAACTTATAAACTCCTGTTTGGGGTGAGAATGTGGGTACCCGACCTCGATAGTGTCAGCACGTGGCGGCTGAAACCCCATTTGACATCAATGAACCTTAAAGATTAAAGAGTTTTACAAAGCAATGTCCAAGTGAAATGCACCGCCTATAGGGAAGTGAAAAAAATACCGGCAAGACCTGCCTGGGTCCCAAAGATTGCGGACCTGGTCAGAGAAAAGACAGTGGACAAGAAAGAGTTTGGGCCATCTGTCCTGGCTTTTAAAGGTACCAGAACGGTACTTCTTCCTCACCTCTGTGACGCCATATGATGTGTATGGTCCTCCTGAACTTTTATAAATTCCTTATTTGTTTAAAATTTCTTTAAATGACATCATCACCTCTAGTAATTTCTCTGATGATTGGGAAATTGAAACTGTGCATAATTTGCTTTCAGATGTAGAGAAATCAGCTGTATTTTCTAATGATGAATTGTAGGGTGAGACATGTACTGTTAGCAGCATTATGGTTACCATTTTGTCCTTAAAGCTAGTATTCCACGTGCTCATCATAATTACACACAAAGGGAACACTGCCCAAAACCGTCAAAAGGCAGTTCAAGACTATTGCACAGAAAATGTGTTTATTGTTTTGAAACACCAGACCCAGCCTCGCATTACTGTAGGCTTGCAACTACACCTGCAAAGAAAAATATGTTAACAAACACAAAGCTAAAATTCTCTACTCCCTTTATTTGCCAACTGTCTATACAGGTTTTCGATTTCTGAAAAGACACCATAGACACGAAATCTGTTGGGGGAAAAAAGATTGGCAGGTTTAGGGAACGGAGGCATTGTTTACAGCATACCTCATACCACATCAAATGATCTTCCTAAACAAGACAGTGCAACAAACCTCATGTCTGGATATAGAAAAATGAAGGATTTGAACACATCACGTATTTCCGCATTCTCAATTGGCAGCACTTTACAGACTTCAATGAGGATACACTAGATACCATGATACATAATTGTTCTTTCAATTCATCAGACCCTAATTGGAAGAGATGGTTGGTTTGGCCTGTGGACACGAACAAGTGTCAGTTTAGATACCAGGGTAACACTGAAGGGTTTAGGATCAATAGGCCTCATCACCGGTATTTACAAACAGAACCCTCGGTGGTGACGTTCAATAGTGTTGGGAAGTTATACCTAGATTGGCTATGAACCTTAACACTTTCCAAGGCGAAAAAACATGCGTCCCTTTTTTCTGATGACATGGATCTCAAGGATTTGTTAATAGGCACCCGGAATCCACGTCAAACACGCTTTTTGTACAGAATATACAATAAGCTGTGGAATATTTCTCAACAGGGAGCTGCTGAGAGATTATACAAGATTGCTAGGGTTAATTTAGAAAAGGCTTTGGCTATGGTTGACAACGGTATGACCACTTTATCATTCAAAATTTATTCACTGGGCAACATAGTGTCTTCTGCAATTGATATAATACAGTGAGACATGTCTATATTACAACATGGACAGTCACACTTACGGTCAATTGTAATAGTGGGCTGGACATTACAAACATTACATTCTAGCTACCTGCCATGGCGGTACATCAACAGTACAAATCTGTTTTCAGCATACAATCTTACAGAAAGATAGATAATGATGGCGCGTAGAGATTCGAAATATAGCATGTTGCACATTGAAACATTAGACCAATTACCTTTCACCGTAGCTGAGACACCTTCCACCGACTTGGAAAACCATGGTTACATTACCCTCTCAGTCACTGTCATGAGCTCCACACCACATTTTCTGATTGTTAGTTCACACACTTCTCGTTTGTGCAGTCATGCACAGTTGGATGCATTAACATGCAAGTTTTTGACAATGATTGATATTGAAATCTGAAGACATTTATGAATAGGTATAATTATCAAGAACTATTGTGTTTGTAAATCTTCAGTTGGAAAGACTTGCTGCACATGACTTAGAAAAGCAATCATTCACAAGGACTGCCATGTATATTTAAATAAAGATGCACATGGCTTAGAAAAGCAATCATTCACAAAGACTGCCATGTGTTTTTAAATGAATATTTAACCATTATACACACACTCCCTCCAGCACGTGTATTCAATTCAGGTGCCTCCTGCATGAGTGGTTGCAGCCATCAAGCACCTGCCCGTGGATTAGAATGTGCAAGCAAATTATTCTCTAGCACATGTGCCCTCAACCTATTAAATATTTAAAGGTCAAGCGTACAACTGAACAACGCTTAGCTTTTTTCCGGAAGAGATATCGCCTACCTGAAGTCTCTGGTCCTGTGATCTTGCGTGGTCTTGCTCCCTTCTCCGGTTTCTGACTTCGGAGGCACTTCCTGTGGCCTTCGGGTCTGGGCGGCATCTCTCTGATGCTGCACTTCTCGTTCCCGAGACGTTCCTTCTTCCTAGCTGCCCTCATTGGCAAGATACCAGCAGAAAAGAAAAAAGAGGACAGCGTTTACGGTAAAGGCAAATGACTGTATTTTTATGAGGCATTACTTAGTTGAACCAAGTTTGTGTTTGTGAGAACTGCCTTGGAAATTATAACAGCTACTGAGACAAAGCGCTTGGAAATATTTGAAAACTTTCATTTTGAGACAATTCTGTGACATTCAGTGAACCATTCTGAGATCAATGTAATGTAATGTAATGTAAAATAGCATTTGTACCGCGCTGCAGTCACTCCAGGGAGCATCAAGGCGCCAGATACTGATTTAGTGATGAAGGAAACAGGTAGGGAGTGGATGGAACTCACCCAACTGTTACACTAGTGCTCAAGAAAAAAGACTAAGTGACGCTACAGAGATAAATCGTTTTGGAAATATTGTATAACTTCATTTCTGATTAACGTCATTCTACTATTGAATGGTAGAGTGTTTTTCCCTTTATTATAATAGTGTAACAGGTACGAAGTGAAAGCACATAACGTCTAATTATTATTATTTATTTACTCACAGATATCTCATTAACTGAACATTGTTCACAGATTTCTACCCAGCCAATAGCAGCTTCTAGCAAAACTCATGTATTCCTTTGTTGATTACTTGATGTTAAGGTAATTGTTTGACTCTCAGTTGCATGCATATATTTTATACAACAGCACAAAATAGGAGAAACTCATGGTGTTTAATGATGTTTCATTTATTCAGCAAACCTGATCAAAAGGTACTATAACATATTTGGTGACAATTCAGAAGCAATTGAACAATCGTGAACCCCACTAACAGCCAGATCGAGGTCTCTGAAGATTCCAGTTCCTATCCTGAAGCAGCTGGCATGCTTGTTTTATTTCCCTTGTTTTTCTCTCAATCCATATCTTCCTCCTGCCTGGGAGATCGTAACAGTTTGATGTTTAATAAAATCATCATTCTTTGTGTACTTTCACAGGGAACTGCCCTCATCCAAGTGGAACCACCTGGATTTCAGGTGATTGGCTATCTTGACAGTCACGACTTTCCAATTCCAATATCGTCTCCAATACCAACAGGTAGGCAGATATGAAGCGCTAGGGGAAGGATATGTGCAGGAGTAGTGGGAGTTACCGTTCAGGTTTAGATGCAGGAATGGGGACACGGACGATTTTCTTAGTGGCTCCAGCTCTGAACATGCTTTAAGCGGCTCATTCGATTGTAAGGACATTTCTCTCCATGGGGCACGCAATGCTTCAGTGGCAAACTTGTCTTTTTATCTAAAGGGTTCTCCAGCTCCCGTGATTCATCCTGTGTTCAGACTGCACTCGAATGGGAGCTATTTGATGCTGACTGATCAAGGTTACTGCAGAATGGAACCAGGCATCACTTATCTGGTAACTGTTAGTTCTATTGTCACTTGTACACAATTACTGCTTCCACCTGCCTGCACAATTAGGGAGGCATCACTATGGCCTTCGATAAATGTTTCCGACATAAAATTTTACTCCCTGAGCAAACTGAAAGCTATGCTTTTGCAAAAAGATGTGGCCTTAACTTGAGCCAAAGAGATGTTTGATCTCCAGGATGCAGGGTCCTCGTCTGAGATACAGACACTACTCAACACTGACATCCGGCCCATTTTGGGGAGCTGGTCCATCATATCTCTAACATGACTGATACAAAAGGAATAGTCTACGGTTTGGTTAGCACCATTCAGATGATTTTAGGAGTTATATCATATTTCATACACTCCGTGTTAGGAAGTGTTTTTGGATGGCTCCCGCTTGTCCTACTACTTGTGGCAGCAATCCTGATTTTATTCTATCTGCTCTGCAATAGACTTCCCAGTTCAACTTGGAATGGAGACAGAACTGCTAGTGCTTCTTTGCCCTGGGTGAATGATACACTGCTTTGCACACATCGGCTTCAAGAACTAAATGAGCTCTGGTTCTTGTCATTCAGGCCAGTCTGGCTTGACTGCATACAGCCTGCCTTCCGTTGCCTGCTTTGCAGCCACGAATGCATACTGGAAATATGTCTTGGATCACAATTGGTTGCGCCACCGGACATTGAAGTACTGATTGACCCCTTAAAGGCACATGCGCATTGCTCTCCCCTGCGTATTCCATTAAGGATGAATGCATTCTAAGAGCCACCCTTGGATGCTTCAGCTCCCAGTTATATGCACAAGGCTCTGTGGAAACCTTGTGGGATTTGACAACTCCCTCAGTGACTGCTGTGGGAACTGGATGGAACCACCTTTGCTCCATAAACATACTACGAGGTGCCCCTCTGGGAATGTCTGCGGATGTGGGCAATAGCAATGTTGCGTCTACCACTCGGGACACAAACAATTGGCCTTTTCTGCGTGGGAACAATTTGGTTTCTTTTTATAACAAAATGTATCAAAACAGTTTTTTTCAAGGCACCATGGCTTTGTGAGTGCTTGGGATTGTAGGAGTACGCTTGATTACTGCCTTGTCTTATATGACTGCATATATACATTGTTTTAGCACCATGGCAGAACTATATCTACTATTTATGCTATTATTGCTTACACTTATGTTTATCTGCTTCCGTCTACTCATTTTTGCAACCCACATATTTTATGCAAGGATAACGTTGGTTCAATAAATGTTATTGAATACATCCCACAGTGTATTGTCTGTATAATTCTCTGAAAATAAGCTAGATGGTCTGTAGGCCGACATATCCTGCGGGTGTGTGCGGAATCAGTTTTGACACCAAATCCCTATTTTATGTTGTCTAAACAATGCGCAGATTCTACGGATTAGTAGGAACTACATAACACTCCGTGCTTGGAGTTTTTTGCCACACTGGCAACTAGTTTAGGAAAAATATATGATGTGGGATTTAGTGTTGTAAACTCGAATTCTATTGGGGTCGCAAATAAGAGACACAGGGATTTTTGCAGTCTCTCCAACAAAGTTTATTCCACAAGATATAGGAGAACATAGGAAGCGCAAGAGTATAGCTTCTGCCACGATAAGTGCCACGGCCAATTGACCTCACTAACTCAAAGCATCATTTTCTAAACCCCACGTCCACACAGCCACTCTACTCACCTATCATGCCACACTCTGCACTTCCACACAACCATTTCCCTTTAGAAAAAGTTAGATAGAGATAAAAGTGAGGAAAGGAGGTCACACTACGAACTTAAAAGCCAAGCACCTGCACTGTAGCTCATGGCCCAACTCTGGCTTGCCACCAACTGGGAAAAGACAACTTGAATATTGGCATTCTTGACCGGATCTGTTCTGGGTCCTTGAAGGAGGAGTGCTAGCACCAGGACCAATTTCCATTTTGTTCAACATAACATAAAGAAAAACATTGTTCAATCACCCGAGCCTTTTGTCACTGGACTTTCAGATCACAAACAGGTGTGATACTTGTAAAAAATTCTAATGTTCCCAGCCTGTGGTCTCTCAGCTTTCCTAAGAACGTCAATAACACATACAGGGTCAGACCACTCGGTGACCCTTTTCCTAAGAAAACAGGTCGCTTAATCCTAATCAAATCACCAACCAGGAGAATCACAATTGTATTTCTTCCCATTTTTTAATTTATAAACTTGACTGCAGATTCAACACTCACTGTGTGACCTCACAGGTCTGAAATCTAAGGGCAGCGAGAGCTCTGGAATGGAGCTCCTACAGTGAATGTCCCACTCAGTGAATTCAGAGCATGCCGGATGGATTGTGTGATCAGTACACGACAGCCTGGCTCACCGTTTATGCCACACAGTGCATGTTGTGTCGAATGCAGTGATTCCTATTATTGGTCTGTGCTTACCTACTTGCAGGCCGTGGCATGACCTATGCCAGCTCTCAGCTCCCTAACATTAAATGAATTCCACACTTCCATCATCCTTTGGACTCTTGTCATTCTTGATATGTCTCATACAGGCCTATGCAAACCTTTTCAAATTATATATTACCTGCCACTTACTCAAAGCCTCAGTGTTCTAGGGCTTCACACCATTGTCTAATCATCTGATGTGTGCCTCTGTAAATATCCTTAAATCTCTCTCTTGCTCCTTATTCTTAGAGTCCTGATGATGATAGCATATCTCGGAAAGGTATTGAAACAACATTGACTTGTGTTGCAGACCCATAATGAAATTTTGTATTATAATTTAACTGATGTCCTTTGTCTGGTTAGATGATACACACATGCAACAAAAAACTGGGGGGAGGTAGAGGTAGAGGCTAGGTTTATACTTTTTGCAGATAATTTATCACAAAAATCGAAAGATTCGAAGAAAACCTGCCCGGGGACTGGTGTGTGGGATACAGCAAAATTCCACTGTGATCGTTCAGTAGGAAAAAAACTTAGACCTAGAGACCCCTCATCCACCAGGGTTGCCCCTTGGTGGCATGCTTCATCATTGAGGTTCATCCCAATCCTCTACGGATTGAGGCGTTCAATGACTTAATGGTTACTCAGGAGCACTTATTGATGTAGTAAATGATAAAGATAGTCAGGTGGGAGTGGAAAATAAAGTTACCTGACTAGTAGGACAATTTCTTTTATTCCAGCCCCTAGCCGGTAAGGTTAAAATCAGGAGTTGTGACTGAAGACATGGACTGTAATTAGTCAGTTTTCTTCAGAAATGATCAGTCAATATGTTTCGAGCCGTTCACCTATTGGCTCTTCTTCAGGACCTATAGGAAATCTAATCCCAATGGCACCACTACTCAAGTTCCTCTAATGAGGAAACAGTGGGTAGCATGCCGTGCGCATTCACTTAATATACATACGGTTACAAGTGAGTCGTTCCGTATCTGTAATGAAAAGAAGAAGAGAATTTAAAAACATCGGCTCATCAGCCTTGGCTGACAAACCCAATTACTGTCATGGACATAAATATGCAACACCCTTTATTGTGGGTGCGTAATCAAACTGAAAACCAGTGATCAATCCCTACGTGAAAAATAGGGAGTAGTTTACACTCAGTGGCTGTGCATGTTGCGAGCGCTTGTACGCGTAACAGCAAGCTGGTGGCCGGCGAAAGCACTGGGCAGCACTTTCAAAACCTGCGTCACTTTGAGCCCCAGTGCTGCCTCGCTGCTGATCGGTGCGGAATCGAGCCTCCCTGCTGGTGTCCTGCTGGGCGACTGACCCTACGTGAGCACCCCGGCTCCCCTCGTGGTCCAAAGCCGGGGCTGCCCTGGAATCCGCATCACATACTCCTCGTACGGGGGAGGCCTCCTTTGAGTTTCTGGCTGTTGCCCGCTTGTGGCAGAGCTCTACTGCTGGCGGCGCGGAGCGTGCCGCGGGACGGTAGCGGTTCCCGGCCCCCCCGCGGACTGCGGGGACTACGTGCAGCTGCTCGGAGATCCTCACCTGCCATCTGGATCCTCGACTCCTCGACACGCCATCGCTGCCTGTTGGTGACGGAGGCGGCTCGTTTTTTTTGTCTCCCGCCTCCCGTCCTGCTCACCGAGACTCTTTGATGCCGGCCCGGACGGAATGCTAATGCGCAGGTATTTCGGACTGATTCCGCTGGGAAGCACTACGCTTTCAAATAGTGAGTACTTGTGATTACTGGTGTCTACACGCTGGGAAGCCCCCCCTTCCTCCTTTCTGTGTGTGGAGTCTACGGAACTGTTGCTGCTGCCTCATTGTTACTGATCACTGATTGCAGCCCCCAGGCGCAACAGCAGTGCATTGCGGGGATTGTATGGAGACCTCCATTATTGCTTAAGCTGGCTAGTTTGACATCTGTATTCGCATAGCCTTCCACAAGCAGTGCGTCAAGTGCCAGCACTGGATATACAGGGTCTTCTCCTGGGGGATTGAGGCTGCGTGCTCGTGGGCACCCTCCCTCCCATCTTCTTCTCCTGCGCATATCTTTGCTGGGGGATTCCACTCAAGCTACTGGTGCGGGCCCTACCCAGGCGATTCCCCTCTGGTCATTCCTCCTACTGCATCTGAACACCCTGTTTCTCCTCCTGGTTGCCTGGAATGCTGAGGGTGCTGCATTCTCAGCTGGGTTGTTTGCGGCGTTCACATCTTTGACTTGAAGGAGGAGAGGCTTGAACGGAGCGATTGCGCCCTCTGCTGGCACTCAGCAGGGACAAGGCAGGCACCACTATTGGCTTGCCAGAGTTGGTTTTTCAAAGCCTGGTGAAAGGGTTGATAAACTTATAAAACACTTCATCCCTCAGTAGAGGAATTAGACGCAATAAAATCTCTGACCCGTGACGATCCACGTCCCGTCCACCACTATCAGTATTACTTACTTCCTGACGGCTGCTGCTCAGGCTGATTACCGCCACTTTCTCTGCCACGCCACGCCGCACCGCTTGCCCGCTGTTTTCCTGGAGGTTTTCGGCGGTTGCCCTGCGGTTGGGCGGCTCTGAGTGGGTTTTGAGCGGGCTCTCTCGGAGCGGCCAGACTTGGAGGTGGGCCGGTGTGAGTGGTTAGCTGGGCCTTCTGGTGTGGCGGAGAGGTGGGGAAGCACAGGGCACAGGGGGAAGGAGCTAGAATTGATCAAAATTTGCAAAGCATTGAGCTATTAAGCAACTGCCGAACGGGAAAAAGAGTTCTATTACTGATAAATCACGGGAGGTGTTAACAAATTACAGGAAAGTGTGAGTTAAAAAACTGTGAAAAACTGTGAAAATGGACAATCCTCCAAACTAATTGGAAATTTAATACCAAAAACAACTTCAGGAGTGCTAGAGAAGCGTACAGAAGGCTGAGGGGGTGGCACGATCGTGGGAGCAGTCTTAGATCGTGGCATAAACCATGAAGCCTTAACTCATTGCCTGTGTGGAGAAGAACAGAAAGACAGGAACTATAAAAGACAGGAACTATAACAAAAAGGGGGGCACTATGAGGTCAGGTCGCACTCGTGGCAATGTAACAGCCAAACAAGAGTAAAAAAAAAACACAAAAGAAAAACGAATATGACGGAGGATGTAAGGGATGAAATACCACAAGAAAATGATCAACTAAGCTTGAAAAATAGTACTCTTATTGAAATAGAAAAACCAGTAGACAGAGCTTCCTCTGCATGAGACAAGAGTGGGCAATCATTAAAATTGGAAACCAGCAATAACATTAAAATAAGGCAATACTCACATCAACCGAAAATTTTTACAAAATTTAGCTTCATAAAAAATGTGGGGGACGCCCTACTATCAAATACAATAGAAGTACCAGGACTCCAATCACCTCTTCAACCGTTTCAATCAAAACAACCATCATTAACCACAAAAGAGTGGACTTCAACTCACAAAGGTGAAAGTCCAGACCAAAAAAGTGACAAAAGAGACAACAGCAGAACAGTTAACAGCCCTTTACAAGTAACTTCAACCCCGCAATCTAACAAAACATGGATGACCTTTGAAACCACAAATAATATACAAAAAGGAGAAGATGAGGCCATCCAAATTCACAGACAATGTGAAGTAAAAAAAAGGGTTGATGACGTCCAAAAATGAAACCAGGACAACCTCGTAACCAGCTTGGACTGGACTAGTGTTAACGGACCAGGAAAAAATAAGAACCGATTTGGCAGCTGTGCAATAGTTATGACACCGAAAATTCACAGCCAAAAAAGCCCGCATGAAAAACCCTTGCTGAGGCATACTAACCCCAATCATGAATGGAAGGGGGAAATACAGGAAAAAACAATAACCCCAATTTTAACTGACGTAATATTAAACTCCCAGCTAGAGTCACCCATCAGAGAAGGAGGAACCAAAGATTGAACTCTGGGTCCAATCTTGGATCCAAATATAGCTAAGAAATCAGAAGGAATAGAATTGGTTTTAGACCTTGGAATGGACGGACTTAACTTAGCTGGGAAAGTAGAAGAAATAGAAACCGACTCAGACCTTGGTACGGAGGACTGGGAAGGTCTCTTGGCTGCTTATACCGAAGAAAAAAGCGGGAGCGGGTTCAACTCTAAATCAAACGACAAAATGTGTGAATACAAACAGGACCCATATGAGGGAGGAAAAACAACGGAAACTTGTGATGAAATAATAATAACAGACAGTAAGGAGGAAACACAAAAGAATGCTACCCAGGACACAGCATGGCAGAGTCTGCTAAAAACAGTTCAACTATTGGTAGAAGCATTGCACTACCAGTCAGATAAGATGGATACCCAACTGACCCTCTTAGACACACTGGCGGTCTTTGTGGTTGCGATTGATGGGAAACTGGGTACATTAAATACATGATTACAAAATAAACAGGATCAAGCTCAAAGCAAGTATCAGGGCTGCGGATGCGGCCCGATAATTGACAAACTGGCCACACTTCCATCAATGCTGAGCGATCTATGTACATTGATAAAACCATTATCGCAAGGAAAAGAAAGTCACGGGTACAACGGACAAATAGACAAGCGTCCCCAAGAATGCCGCACCATCAACAAAAAAGACAAAATAAAAACCATGGCATCTCTTGTAAATTCTGGAAACGTCCACACTGTGGCATCGGAGAAACAGATCCACAAGAATCAGAAAGGAGAGGCCAAAGAGACAAGAACAGCGGATAATGGACTGCCTGTAGATGTACAAATTGAGAAGGTTGACAATCATCTAAACGCAAAGCAAAGGAGGGCAAACAAACGCAAAGGCAGGAACCAAAAAATAAAGCTGGATAGAGCGGGATTCAGCCATCTCTTTGGGTCATCACCGCTATCCAACCAAGATGGCCCAAATAACACCCAAACCGACGACGAAGACACAGAGTCTATTAAGGACACTGACAAGAGGGAAGGAAGAGAAGTCCTTCATCAAGAAAAAACAAATAGACCCTCTTCACCAAGATCGGAACTAAGAAAAAAAAAAAAAAATCTAGTTCATAGCATGCAAGGCGGTCTGCACACCAACTCTGTAAGGTCTCCTAATGAAAAGAGTGGAGTAATGCCTGGGAGCGAAATAGCCCAGCATCCCCCATCCAATAAAACGGGGAGAGCTATGGAAGAGTTAGATGTGCACTTATCGACACAAAGCAGACAAACATCAATATCTTCACAACTAAGAATGATTCCAAGAATAGATATGAATGAACGTCCAAGTGGTGGGGGAGCTGAACTACCAGTACTCAGACAAAGGGAGTGGAACCAAATAACAACCACAGGAGGACAACAGATAACACACGATGAAGGGAGTATCGGAGTGGAATCTTCCTTACACCAAGCTCTAACTAAAGAAATGCAAGCAACCGGACCAGGACATGAAGGATTTGCCGAAATTACAAACAATAGGAAGCCGGAAGATATTAGAAATACAACAGCAAATATTGTAGGGCTCACCCCGGAGTACATTTCGAAAGGAAGTCATGACATACTGAACAGAGGGAACATCTTACGACTCTTATCTCATATTCCATCTCTGGCTAGTGTGACTACCTTGGATCTAGTCTCCATCGAATTCACTGCAGTAGCAGGCTCGAAGGTGGAAAAAACAAAGGCAACATGGACTACTTCTTTAGTTGCACAGAACATATTGGCCGAGAGCCAAACCTTCAAAAACTGGGGAATTTTAATTGCCCCTTATATAAAACCAAAATACCCTGATCTATTAATCCCCACAGGAAGAGAGGGAGTACAGAATTGCGGTATTAGATCTGGAACATCAGTACTCCGAGGTGCAATACACTGGAGGAAGAATCAGGGAGGACCAGGAATCCACAGGACATACCTCAGATGGCACATCAACAGGTCTACTTGACCTGAGATGGATTTCCAGAACAATTAATAATCGAGCAAAATGACCAACTATGGATCTCCCTACATTGAATGGATACAATAACTATAGAATTTGCTCATGGAACGTCAATGGCATTGCATCTAAAATGAGCGATCAAGAATTTGTTAGCTATATAAGATCTTTTGACATTATGACCTTTCAAGAGACCTGGCAAGAAGAACCTCCGCACCTGCTTGGTTTTTTGCGTTTCTACACAAGCGCGGTGAGAGTTGCAAAATATGGCCACCTCCAAGGGGGCCTTGTGACCTATGTTTCAGTGGCAAGTGCCCACGAGATCAAGGAACTTGGACCACCCAATCCCAACCTGTTGATACTAAATGTTTTCATTTCGGAACATGGCAAGAGGGGCACTAATCTAACTCTAATTAACGCCTATGTTCACCCAAAAAGGAAAACAAAGGTAATAAATGAACTATGTAGTTACCTAGAGGAAACTACAATTAAAACATCGAATATGGATGTGGTGACTTTAATCTAAACCTGATGGGGAACACATCAGAAGATGAAAATCACCTTCAAGATATTGCCTGGAATATGCCACACCAAGCGCTCTCAAAAAACATCAATTTGCACTAAATTTGATAAATAGGCATTAGAGAACCTTGAGTCCTTGAACATTAGAGTACTAAATGGAAGATTCATTGAAGATACTCCACCAGCATGCACGTTTCATTCATCAAGGGTTAGCAAAACCTTGGATTACACGTTTATGTCACTATCTCTCTTTTACCATGTGACCTCCTTCAAAATAGGGCAAAAAATTGATAGTGATCATTGCCCCCAGGAAATCACATTGAATATCTGCAAGCCCAAATTTGAGCAGTCTTTGGTCCCTATTAACTCAGTTTATACTGTCAACTATAAAAGGATTACATATTCGGCAATAAATGAGGGAAGCTTGCTTGACATGGCGATACTGCATTTTGAGGTAAGAATTGGGACAAGCGAAGTTGAGAAATGGGAGTGTTTTACCAAAATAATGGCAGGCTACTCCACAACACCGAAGCTTGAATTAAGACGGACAGATAAAAATATGACCTCGCTTACAAAGGAACATCAAGTGAAGATAAAATGTATAAAGAAATGTATCTACCAAATAATGCGTCAATTTAGGTACTCTTCATGCGACACGGTGAAACAAGACCGCTTACGGAAACTGAAGGCTTCTTTAAAACAAACAAAGTGGATAGCAAATAAAGAAATGGAGGACAGCTTATGGGTAAAACTACAGGCTGACATAAAACAAAACGATGGGGCGAAATTCTGGAAATCAATCAACTCCTTTTTAAATCCTGTGCATGATGGAGTTTCCTCTAATATTAGCGAAGC
Source organism: Triturus cristatus (assembly GCF_964204655.1). NCBI lineage: Eukaryota > Metazoa > Chordata > Amphibia > Caudata > Salamandridae > Triturus > Triturus cristatus. The sequence continues at coordinate 505,616,583 of NC_140585.1, forward strand.
TGCATGGTCAAAGTATCTTAAAGATCATTTTTCACAACAAAAGGCCTCTGACTTTGAGATAGGAAATGAGGGCAATAAACTAACAACACTGGGTGAAACTTCCCATAAACAAGCTTGTGGCAATGCAATCATGAATACAAGAGAAATAAACTTACAAAAGACAATCATGCGACAAATTAAAAAGGGAAGAAGGGAAGGGGCACAGGCCCAAATGGTATACCTCCCATCCTTTACAAACAGAGCGATAGGGAATGGGCTGGAGCACTAGAGCCATTATTCAATGAAATAATACAGTTCAATATATTACCATCCTCCTGGAAGGGCTCAATTATCTCTCCTATATTCAAATCAGGTGATAAATCACAACCAAGTAACTACAGACTGATTGCCCTTATGGATAATGAGGCCAAGTACTTTGCTGGGATCCTCTTGGAAGAATTACAGCTCTGGGCTACAGAAAACTCCTTAATCCCTGTAAATCAAACAGGTTTTGCTAAAAATGTTGGGACAACAACGAACATCTTGACAATGGGCATGTTAATCGATAAAGCCAAAACTACCAAAATGCCAATCCATCTGTGCTTTATTGATTATAAGGCAGCATTTGATTACATCAATCGAAATCTCCTGTGGTCTAAACTGAACAAGTGGGGGATCCCGAGGCCCATGCTAAATCTACTTATCAACCTGCACAGTGACACCTGGATACAGGTTAAGTTGGGTGATGGATCTCATCTGTCCAGACGCATCCCAACTAACAAGGGCTTAAAACAGGGATGTGTCTTGGCTCCAACCCTTTTTAATCTGTTCTTAGGTGATTTAACCCCGATTTTAAATACCTGCAATTCCCATGCACCGAAACTAGGAGGCCAAACATTACCATCATTACTATATGCGGATGACATAGTGTTAATTAGTCAAACAAAAATAGGGCTACAAAACCTCCTAAATGCAACTCGGTTGTATTCTGATGATAACCAACTGACAATAAATCTACAGAAGACACAAGCTATGTCAATTAATAAAAAAGGGAAATCCAGCTATGGCTGGTTCTGGAACAACAACCGTATTGAAGACACAACAGTGTACAAGTACCTGGGAGTCAAAATTGACAATGGTGGCCAATTTACCATTCAGAAAGCAAGCATTAGAGGAAAAGGCATTGCAATATCTATTTCGTTAAAAAAATTAACGGTAAGCTCACCAGTCCCTCTCTCTTGCCCCTGGCACAAGTTATAAGAGCTAAACTGCTGCCCACAATTACTTATGGGAGCGAAGTACAGAGAGGTAGGGATGCGGCGACCCTAGATAGAACTGTGGCATCAGCATACAGAACCATATTCAGCTTGCCAAATCAGACCTCTCCGGCCCAACTCAGGCTGGAATTTGGAGGACAGAAGCAGTCTTTTGCAAGATAAGGTGCATATATAATGACTTGGGATAAAGTCCGTAAGGCAAATGAAGGAACCCTAAACAGCTACTTATGGTCAGAATTAGAACGGTATCCGGCATCGCCAGCTGCCAAATACTTGAAAAGCAGCCTAGTGAATCTAGGGTTACAGGAGCTGTGGAATACCCCTACCAATCACACCACGATCAAAAGAATAGTAAAGAGAACAATAAAACATCTTTCATGGATTGAAGATAAAGCGTGTGTTGCAAAGAGGTCACATGGGTGGATCATCCTAAACTCCTACTCCAAACAAGGCCACCAGAGTTACCTTGACCTCGGCTACTCACGTCATATAAAACTGAAGTTCCTCAAATACAGACTAGGCTTGTTACCATGCACACGCCACTTTCCGCAGTGGCTGAGGGTTAATGGGGGCTCCCTCTGTCTCCTATGTGGCAAGGCGTCTGAAGACATGCAACATTTGTTGTGCTCCTGCGAGAAGCTGTTGGAGGAAAGGAAACGGTTACTGAAATACCACTTCAACCACCGTGGAATACGCTCACGAAGACAGGCAGTTCTTGCCTGTTTTACACCTAGTGACCCGCAGTTGAACTGTAGCCTGGTGAAGTTTTTGAAGGTGGTAGAAACAAAGATGCAGAAAATTGACCTACCGTCATATTCTTAGAGGCTCTTAAATTAAGCAGATCCCTATTTACATTGTATCAATTATGGAAGGTGGAAGAAGTGTAAATACTGGAATTTGTCCCCTTGCCATAAAACACAGAGGACAATACGTTTACTATTTTGACTCTATCAACATATAAAATCTGATGAACTTTTAAAAGGAATTAAAAATACAGTTACTATGTGAATGTAATTTTATTAAGTGATGAATAATGTATTGTGTACACATTAGTGTTTTTATTATTTTTTTTAAAAAGGATGAATTGCAATGGTTTTAATTAACTATGCTAATAAACTATTAATTACACTCAGTGGCTGTGAAAATGTCTCCACCGTGATAGGGAGGCTTTGTGAAACCAAAAAAGACAACACATAAACACATAAAATATCCAATTACATACAATTTGGACGCTATGCTATTGCGTCATGGTCTTTGCCAGGGAGGAGAGTCCTTAGTTAGTTTTTCTGCCTGTGTTCCGTAATCGTTGAGTTCTGCACAGTTTCTCCTTAATCTTCGAAATTGCCCAAAAGATCTTATTGACACCAACCCCTTGCTTCGTCAGATAAAACAATGGAAAAAAATACATCGACAACATCCTGGTAATCTGGGAAAGTGATGAGTCAACAGCTGAGGAGTTTATAACTTGGCTCAAAACACAGAACACTTTCTTGAAGTTCACCCACACTATGAGAAGGACAGAACTAGCTTTCCTGGATCTCAACTTCATTGCAGAAGAAGGGATCCTAAAGATCAATACCCATGAAAAACCAACTGCTTACTACTTTATGACAGTTTCCATCATGGACACCTAAAAGAAGACCTACATTTTGGGAAATTTCTAAGATTAAGGAGAAACTGTACAAAACTCAACGATTACAGAACACAGGTGGAAAAACTGACTAAGAAACTGATAGCACGGAACTACCCCAGACGAATAGTGTCACAAGCAAAGAAACACACCTGTAACAACCAAAGGGATAGCCTCTTGGACTCCCGCCCAAAACCAGACAAAGAAGAGGAAACAAGGCTAATCTGCATAACCACATACAACATAGCTTCAGACCGAGTCTCTAAAATAATAGGAAAACACTGGCGGATCCTGAACAGCGGAAATTTGAATTTACCAAAACCTATTTTCTCTCACAGGATAGGGAAAAGCCTGAGGGATATGCTAGTACATACCCGCTCCAAACTCAAAAACACTAGATCAGTGAACCAAACTGTCTCTGAAACACCACCAATGGGCAACTATCCCTGCGGGAATTGCAGCATTTGCCATCTCACCAAGATCACTAGGACTATGGTTTTCAATAATGGCATGAGTTGGGAACTGTGGAACCTGACAAATTGCAACACCGCGGGGGTGTTCTATCTCATCACATGCCCTCGCAACCTACATTATGTGGGCATGACCACTCTCAAAATGAGCACCAGAATTTGTGAACACCGCAGCAATGTCTGATGTGAAAGCATTGCAACAAAGATGTCATCACAGTTCGTTGAACTGAAACATACACCTCAAGATTTGAAATGGGTGATTCTGGAACATATCAAAAGCACAGATAACAGGGAGCAACGACTTCTGGAGAAAGAGCAAAGATGGGTTTTTAAACTCAGAACAGATACCCAGGGTCTTAATGACAATATCCTGTGGGGCCTTTTCGTCTGACTTTCCAATTTATACCTATTGCCCTGTTACCATCACCCTTGGTTATAATCAACAGGGTAGTAAACAGCACCGGGTCAACATAGACCTAAGGACATGAATAACTTTGAGTCACCCTTTTAGTAGTATGGAATATCGTACTGCACTAAAAACGTTCTCTGTGCAGCAATCTTTCTGTAGATACTCCCATAGGATCCGACATCCACTCTTCTGTTATTTGCCTATGTGATAAAAAAAAACATGTAGCGGTAGAATCACTGGGGTATTTTTACCCCTCCAGATCCTACTCCTCACAGTGAACATGATAGTGACAGGAAAGCTATTGTGATCTTGGGAGTCACATATTAGTTCTGGAATTATTTCCAACTATTCCCCTTTTTTAGAGCCTTTTCACGTAAATCAGTGATCCATGAGATAGTACCACCTCCATTTTCTCTCCCTAACTGAGGTAAAAAAGATATCACTACTTTGGTCTTTCAAATTTGACATTTAGGGCCTAAATTAAGATCTTTCTAGTATTTTTTCAAAAGCATGAATTCTTGGTGTGCGTATTCTCACTGCCACACCATTATTTTCCAGCAGTAATCAATACAAATTAGTCATTCCAATATGGCCCCGTCGAGTGCCTATGGTGAGCCGCCATTTTGAATAACAGCTAGAGGTCTAGTCTTCTTCTGCTTACCCGCTCATACGCGCCAGCACCGCTTTGTTTCAGTTTAAATCTGGCAAAGACCATGACGCAATGGCATAGCGTCCAAACTGTATGTAATCTGATATTCCATGTGTTTATGTACTGTCTCGTCTTGTCTTGTTTCACAATGCCTCCCTATCACGGTGGAGAGATTTTCACAGTCACTGAGTGTAAACTAAGATTTTTCACGTAAGGAGTGATCACTGGTTTTTAATTTGGCTGAGCAACCGCACTAAATGGTCTTGCATATTTATGTCCTTTGACAGTAATTGGATTTGTCTGCCAAGGCTGATGAGCCGATGTTTTGAAATGTTCTTCTTCTTTTCATTGCAGATACGGAACAACTCAATTGTAACCATATGTATATTAGGTGCATGCACATGGCATGCTACCCAGTGTTTCCTCATTAGAGGATTTTGAGGAATGGTACCATTGTGATTAGATTCCCTATAGTTCCTGAAGAAGAGCCACTAGGCGAACGGCTCGAAACATGTTGACTGATCATTTCTGAAGAGAACAGACCCATTGCCTTCAGTCACAACCCTGATTTTAACCTTACCGGCTAGGCGCTGGAATAAAATAAATTGTCCTACTAGTCAGGTATTTTGAACTTCATTTTCCACTTCCTCCCACCTCCCTATCTTTATCATTTGCTACATCAATAAGTGCTCCTGCGTAACTGTTAAGTCATAGCACGTCTCAATTCGTAGAGGATTGGGATGAACTTCAATCATGAAGCATGCCACCAAGCATGCCACCAAGGGGCAACCCTGGTGGGTGTGGAGTCTCTTGGAAAAAAGTTTTTTTCTTACTGAATGATCACAGTGGAATTTCGCTGTATCCCACACACCATTCCCCGGGCATGTTTTCTTCGAATCTTTCGATTTTTGTGAGAAACGTTGATGATACACACATTCAACCACTTTATTTACACATGTACATCACACTAAAGAGAGAGCCCACAAACACCTTTTTCAGTGGCACCCTTTTTACATTTTTAGATTATACTTTCATTAGATGCTAAATTTGTTATGATTATTGCTTTATGGGTATATTAGGGACCACTGTTCTTCTGTTTACAATCGGGTACCGTGCACATGACTCTGTCATAAGGGAAATCTGTTTCCATGTATTTCAACGATCCCTTTGGCAAAATTATTTTTGCTACAATCATTGTTGAAATAGTGAGAACAATGGTAGAGTTCAACATCTGTCCATCTAAAACTAGGGGGCTTATTTATGAGTGGGTTGTGTCACGTTTGCACCACGCAACGTGGTACGTGTGTAACGCAAACCTCTAAGTCACATTTTTGAAGCCATGCAAAGCCACTTTGCATGACTTAAAACTGCTACATAAAAACATCAGTATTTCCTCAATTCACTTATGGTGGCACTGTTCGAAATGTCTTCAGACTCTGTCTTCCCAACCAGCATTTTAACAAGGATAACTTCCTCTGCAGTGTGCACTGTTGTCTTTTCAGCACCTCTACATACACACCAGAAAAATGCTTAATCAGATACCCCAGTCCATGGGCTGGTCACCTGGCCCATGCAGAACAGGCGGATGAGAAGCAGTACTTAAAATGCTGTTTTAAAAATTGCGTGGTATAACAATTATTGTTCCGGTGAGCACCGGTATGCGGTGCAGCACAGGTGAAGGCAGAACTCCTTAATGGTTTCTACTAAAGCCTATGGTCCTTTATAACGGCCGCTGACATGAGTCACATAACATCATGAAGCACTATTTTCTTAGGAATATGGAAGTATTATGTTTGTAGATGTGCATGTAATCTAGTGCACAGACGTGCGTGAGAAGCCTGGATACAGGTGGTACAGATAATGGTCCAATGGGGAATGGGCCTACTCACCGTAACCCTGCGCCATGTTCCTGTCACCAACAACATCCATTAGCGGGGAACAAACGACATCAACATTGAGTTGAGGGGAATAACAGGCTGCAGTTGGGCTCGTCTGCAGCCACACTTTCTTGGTACTCCCGGCGCTCCTCTCAACCACCACAGCTCGTCGCCAGTAGTGGGGTGGCAAATAAGAGAGACAGGGCTCACTGTAGTCTCGCCTACAAAGTGTACTCCACAAGCTATAGGGGGGGGGGACTTTATGGAACGCAACAGGAGAGCTGCTGCCAAGGTAAGAGCCACAGCTAATTGACCTCACTAACATTCCACCATTCGAACCGATACACTGTCATCCCCTCCTCCACAGATCCATACAGCACACCCAACATTCCATAATCGACACTGCCACAGATTCCAAATTCATGTGAAATATACTATAAATGTTTACCTCGAGGTAAGATGCAAAAGGCATGCAATTCAAATGTATCGTCTGAAGCAGGCATTTCACTGATTGCTATACTACAGTTTTCCATTTGCTAATAAATCAGAATGCAAAAGTAGTTATAGTCTTGAATTAGCCCTTCATTGAATATTACACAAATTATGCAGTAGTTGTCATGCATGCCTGTAATTAGTTGTCATAAAGCCTCTTCCCATTTGAATTTGCTTCTATTTGTTTCATGTTCTTTATATTTTTCCTCAATTACTACTGACATGTCATGTATATAAAAGCTACTGTCTTGTATTTTTATCAGCTTCTTTTTGTATGAAGTTTGTGTGGTATTTTACCTGTTTTCAGTGCAATGATGGCATTCTGAGGGCCATGTAAATCTAAGCACAAGGCCCCCCTTAGCACATACTTTGAGGTCCAAGAGAAAGGGGGAGGAACTGAACAGAAGGGGAAAAGCTCTTTCAGGACCTATATGATTTTAGTTTGAGACTATTATAAGTTCTCACCTGCCATCATCAAAAAGATATAATTAAGCAAAAAGAAACATGTATTTATTAACAAATTTTATTTATATTTTTTTGAATTTTATCCATATTCATTAAAAAATTTTTACTATTACTATCATTGCTTATTCACATATATATTCTCATTGAGCAATTTACAAAAACCACCCTAACACATGATCCCGTGGCTAATTATATAAAAATACAAATCATACTCTCACTCATACATCAGTCATACTCATATTAAAATATAGCACTGATCATTTGGTTGTTTGACATAGTCTCCAGGACAGATAACAACAAAACAGTTATATCAGGTATTGTCGAGTCTCTGGGGACCTCTCCTTTAGATGAAAAGGGGCCTACGCGCGTTTCGGTGACAAGACACCTTCCTCAGGGCCACCAACAGGAGGGGCAACAAGCCCTAAATGATGTAGGGGGATCTGTAGGGGGGTAGATATAATAATTTTAGAAAAGGCAGGTAACATATTTTGAAACAATATTTCTTAAGACTTCATACTATTGTTCAGGTTTAAGTATCAGTCATCAATGTTAACAATCACCAGCAATTAATAGATCTATATATCTGTAGCATACATCTTTAGAGTGGATAGAAGAATGACCCCTTCACCAAAAACGTGATTAAGAAGTTTTTTCTGTGGTAATTGGAAAAGAGAAAAGATTAACAGTCAGAAGAATACCTTAATAGTCTGATTTCAAAAAAGTGCTTTGGCAAAACCAATGGTACTCGGTTATTGTTTTTCGGTGCTTCTGCGTCTGTGTTTAAGAAAATGATTGTAGTTGGTACTCTGACTTACTCTGGGTAATGACAGTGTTATACAAACTCTACATACACGGAAAGTACTCACCTTTCGGTATATGCTCTTGATTTCCCTGTTGTAGAAAGCATTTGGAGGTGCAAATAAATTGCTTTTAAATTGCTATCACCTCTATCTTTGCACAGCGTCCAAGATGTAGATATGATCAAATGCGTTCTATAGAAAATATCAGAAAGTAGAACGAAATTGATTACACCATATTGATGGTCGGTCTAGGGTCTAGCTTAGTAGTACCGCATTTGCACAAATATGTCTGATTTCTTACCTTTAAAGGAGTTTCACGCATCCCAAAAAAAGGAGAAAATTTCCAATGGGTCCTTACGGTATAAGTTGCTGTGCTGTGCGATCGGTTTACTCGTAATCGTGATGTCTCTAAAGAGAAGACATATATGTTTATGCCTTGTTAGACTCTATAGTTGTTTTCGGAAATGCTTCTAAGTAAAGAACACTTCCCCAGTCTTTTCTTTTCTAGTTGTAAGGCAATTGAGTCTTATGTTTAAATTTGTGCTGCTAGCGGTCAACTTCTACGCATATTCTAGAACTTACTGCCACTGTAGGTACAGATCTTTACAAGCGGAGCCACTTTTTTGCTCAATGAGAATATATATGTGAATAAGCAATGATAGTAATAGTAAAAATTTTTTAATGAATATGGATAAAATTCAAAAAAATATAAATAAAATTTGTTAATAAATACATGTTTCTTTTTGCTTAATTATATCTTTTTGATGATGGCAGGTGAGAACTTATAATAGTCTCAAACTAAAATCATATAGGTCCTGAAAGAGCTTTTCCCCTTCTATTCTGAGGGCCATGACCACACATTTACAGACTGTATGCTCACCTAAAGATCAATGCTGTTTGACCTATGCAAACCTGGGTTTTGAGTATTTCGGGTTCCAAAAGGAAAATGTGATCGCTTGCCATGGTCTGACATCTTTCCAGAATATCGTAAAGCACCACTTCTATTTTCGCGTACTCGACAGGCGTTATCTGATGAGATATTTAATTTAAAGATAGATCTGTCTCTTTCGTACTTTTACATTCTTTCCTTTCTATATTTCATTTTACATAAATACCATGAAATACTATGAAATGCTCTGAAACAGCAACTTTATAGTTGTCCAAGATGTGTATGTTTTTTGCAAAGTTGCATTACCCTCGTGTCAGAGCTAGAAGTGTATGAAATTGTGATTTATTTTGCTCAGGTAATAAACTTAGTCCCATATTTATCATTTTTTCATCCAGCACAACACAGCAAGCAACTTTACTGCACTGCGTGAAAGGACACAAATGTTCTGTATTTATCATTATCTTGCGCATCCCTGTCTTTTCCTAGCATTGGTGAAAATGTTTGCTGCCTAGCTCCAATGAAGGCACCCTTTTGTCATGATGGAATGGTGCCTGTGTTGTAGGCAGGATTGTTTTTGTGCAGGAAGCTGTTGTTTTTGTGAAAGAAGGGACATCTACCTGCACAAAAACAATCCTCTTTCTATGTGTGGTAATAAAGATATTTCTCCTCATTACACCTTACCTGGGAAGAATAGCATTTTGATGCATACCCAAGTCTGCCACTATGATAAATCTGGGAATGCACCAAAATCCATGAGTTGATGCTTGGGAACAACCATGCCTCACCCATGGAGTGCCTCCCTGGGGCAGAGTAACACAAGGCAGCAATTTGTGCTGCCTTGTGTTCTCCAAATTTATCAAGCCATGTTGGGCCACCTAAGGTGGGCTTGCCTGGTTTAATAATTTGCACTTAGGTTTTACATCACTCTTGTACCCCCTTGCTTGGCGCAAGTGCATTGCAAAACCTACATAAATGTGACATGTAATTTTTGGTCATCTGAGGTAAACTTGGACATGAGGGCAGGGCCGACTTTAGTACTGGTGGCGCCCTGTGCGACATTGTTTATTGGTGCCCCCCCAATGACCACCTCGCCATGGATTCCCTCACTACCACCATTTGACGGTGCCCCCAAGTCTCCATAACCACTGTCTCTTAGATTCATTTAGTTTTATAGCGCCACTCATACCAGTGTAAGGTGTCAGAACACTTTACATCACACATACATTGCACGGAGACAATCATATGTGTGTAAAAAAGTGTACAGGAATACTTACATAAGACAGAGGCCTACAAGGTGTAGAAGTCACATGTCATCCATACTGGTAGGCAGTATAGTTAAAGAGCACTTGGTCTGAAAGAGCACAAATTCAGAATTTAAAATGTAACACCATTGTTAGGGGTTTTCTTTAATAATAAGTAATGATTTCTACCGAAGTGAACCCTTTTTGCAATATTAGGATAAGGAAAGACTGGAAAAAAAACATGTAGCTGTAATATATTCCTTGCAGTTTGCATACAGCTTTTTGACGACAGTTAATAGCTCACTGCTCTATATTCGGATTTCAACTTTTAAACTGCAAGTAACAAAAGGATCTCTCTGACAAAGTGATAACCCTTTGACATATTTATATTATATGCACTTTGTGATCTGAATGGGACATGTTCTTTACAGCAGGCATATTAACCCTCTGCGCTATGATGAGTCAAAACGTCCTCTACCAGACAAAGCTCCGGTCTGTCTCTAGGAAGAACATTAATCACTGGAGTTATCGTGACATTTTCTTTGATGCTTGAAAATTTTAAAACAATAAACCTGGCACCCCCACCCCAAGTCTCTGCCCCGTGCGGTGGCACCCATCGCACTGCCCTAGAGCCGGCCCTGCATGAGGGTATACCACGTGTAAAGAAATTAGTAGTGTTGTGTAGTTCCTACCAATCTGTAGGATCTGCACATTGTTTGGACAACATAAACTAAGGGCTTGGTGTTTAGACTGATTCCGGATACCCCCGCAGGGTATGTTGGCCTAGAGACCAGCTAGCTCATAGTGCCACCATAAGCCATCCTAACTTATCAGGGAGAGAATGGTTTCTGGCAACCACTGAACATGACAACTCTGTCCCCTCAGGGATCGCGGAAACAGTACAGAACTTTTCACTCAGTCATTCGTGCTCACTTATTCTCATAGAAATATACAGGGAATACACAGTGGGAAGTTTTCTATAATACCTATTGAACAAATGTTATTCTTGCATAAAATACGTGTGCTGCAATGATTAGTAGACAGAAGCAGATAAACGTGATTAGAAGCATCAAAAGCGTAAATAGTAGATATAGTTCTACTATGGTGCTGAAACAATGTAAATATGCAGGCTTATAAAATAAGGCAATATTCTAGCATACTCCCATGATGCGAACCCTACTCCAAGGGGACCTAGAGTGTGTGTAGGTGTAAAACCAAGAAACCCCCCTAAGGTGCGATCTAACCCCATTACCTGATGGGAGAGAATGAAGGACCCCGTTTTTGTCACAAACTGGACACCCCTCATAAGATGTCGGAACGCTACGTGATGATTTCTCAGCATGCAAGGACCTTGCTGTCTGCCTCCTCTGCTAATCTATCGGGATGCTCATCTTTTATAATTAGAAAGCAGCCTTGCGATGTGCGTATCGATTAGTGATGTTATGGATATAGAGCCCCTGTCGCCCGTGTATGAAGACAGAGATGACATTTGTACATAGTGTGAAACGAGACCTTGTACATGATGTTCAGAGCGTTGTGATAATGTTGTGCGAAGCTAGGTGTATAAACAAGTTTAGTTTGGGGGAAACTAATCCAACATTGTTGTGCATGCAAATATGTGCAAAAGGTTACAGCTGAAAAATGTTATTTGTGAGGACAATGTAAGAAATAAGCTGCTTCACTACATGGGCCTAACTTGTGACTATAACAATAGGAGATATAGAGGCATACTGGTCTCAGCAGACAATGTATCAAGGGCAAGACACACGTCTTAGTTTTAACATTCCCATAAAGTTCCAGGTGGGCCTTGAATCTTAGATCAGTATCCAGGTTTAAGCATCAAAAATGAAGTCCTGAATATGAGCGTAGGAATGTAGAAAGGCGGTAAGTGTGGCATATTTTTAAACGTATTGATTAGGAATAAATAAAAGTAGAAGAATGACCATTGCAGGGATGGCTGATACTAATTTAGAGTGGTCGGGCAGGTGGAGGGGGCGCAAATGAGGGTGCGGGCGGAGTGCGCAGGGTTAATAATTTAAAAAAATGTAACTGGTGTTGCCGGCCGCTTTGCGCTCCTCTGTGTCCACTTCCTGGTCCCAGCAGTCCCTGGACCAGAATCGCTCAGGCACTGGGAGTCTGTGCTGTTTCTCCAACAACTGTGTTGAAGAAACCTACGTGCGTATGTCAGCTTAAAAGTGCACATCTACCACTCCTCCTCCTCCCATGGCTTGGCCCCGCTCCTCCCCACACACGCTGGCTCAGAGCCAGCAGCTGAAAAAGAAAGCAATTTATTTTTCAGCTGCTGGCTTAGAGTCAGTGGGGCGGCGTTCCTTTGCCATTGTGAAGGAGCCGCTCCTGGACCATTGAGAAGACACGGTGTACCAAAAAAGTCATAACTTCATGGGTCTGTACATATATTTTCAATGGTTTATCACACCCACTTTACACACCTACCCTTTGGCTGCGATATTGAGGAGAACGCAAAGGACCATCTTGACAGAAAATGTTGCAATTCCCACATTTCAGTGATGTGGACGCTGTACTGTTGGAGAGAGATGGCAACATCTTCAAAAGAGGTGGTGAGCATCCATTTAGGTCTACTGGCTCACTACCATGTTTTGTCATTTTCACACTGTAAAAGATGGCCATGGTGATGATGCTGGACTTCTACAGAACGGTAAACAGATGTCCCTTATTTACTGGGAAACCCCACTCCAACACCCTAACAACATTTGGAGTGCGAAAGCTGGTGATATGCACTACTTTGTGTGTACATTCCCAAAGCCCTGAATAAGTGGTAGAATTTCCACCATCATAACAGACTTAGTGGGATTTCCTCCTTGAATTTCTTTTCCTAATGTGTATCCTTTCAATGTGGAGACAGTCATTTTGAGAGGAGAGCAGCCAAGAAGCCAGAATTCCTTAAATGCAATGCAAAATGCTTTATCATTGAAGTGGAAGTACTGCCTCTGTCACAATGGAGGACATTAAATACGCCATGTGAAACATAAACGGGGCCACAGTTGCTTTCAAATTGGAAGCTAAAATATTCCGTATGAACAAGTTCTTATCTAACATGGCTTTGGATCATCTGCTCTAAATCATTAGACTTACAACCTTACGACCTGCACAGGGTGCTACTCTTCGTTAACCTATCATTTGCTCTCCTCTTAACTCGCTATGTACCAGTTATTGTGTTACTCTCTTTTCACCCCTTTTGTTTTGTAACTGTTCTGCTTGTTATTCTTATTTGAAGCGGTTTCTGTAATTTATTCCCTTCCTTCCCTCCTGTTGTAAAGCGCTCTGATATCCTTCAAGATCATGTTCGCGCTATATAAAACTTTATAAATAACTAAATAAATTTGTGCCAAAAAAACATGTTAGCATGCAAATTCAGTGTGAAAATACCCAAGCACTGCCTAATTTTGTGAGGTATAATGAAAGCGAATTATTCACATAGAACATATTTTCCAGGAATAGGAAAAAAAATATGTTGACATTTATGTGTACATTAGCCATAACCAATGACTGGCAAATTGCCTGCCGGTAGAAAATCCCCAGCTTAGGGATTAGACACAAACATGCAAATGTACAATTTTACTAGATTTCCATGAGTAGCTCATAGGATTTATGTGACTCCTGAGTAAAGATAACTTCACAGAAGTTACAGGCAAGCATTGCCACTTATAAAGATATTGTTTTGAGTTCCTACTGCAGGTATTGGAATCCATCAATCCTTCCCTACAACCTACCGTGTGCTACCACATTATACCCAATAGCTACTTCCTGAGATCTCAGCCCCCTCATCTTTCTCTCCATTACAGTGACCTGACATTACCACCAGATACAGACCATTTGCTTTATCACTCCTTACTCCTTCCATCTCATCACCCTGTCCCTATAAAACAGGGAAACTAGACTGCCTTAAGAAGAATATAAAACAAACTCTCAGATGAGAGCAGAACTAGCCAATGGAAAAGGTGAGCCGATGAAGCTGCCTCAGGCTCAGAGCCCACCAGACTATTCCCAGCCTTAAATGATCAATAACTGTTGATCTCATTATTGTCAAGTATTGTTTATCTTGCTAATCGAACCCTCAAAATGTCCTTAATGTGACCAGCCATCGCTTGGTCTAGTACCACAAATTGCAACTGCATTGACCTGGATTACATTGTTTTACTGTTCAGTGACTCAAATGGACTTTGTCCACACTTTGTGTGTGTTAGAACATGCAGCTCTTCCAGAGTAATGATTAATTATTGGCGAAATTCTCTGTAAAACACTTAATTGTCCAAATCTGTTTTTTGTTAATATGAGGATTGCGGTGGAAAAAATTCCACCTAAATCCACTGCACAGGCGGACAATAAAAATGTTGGATTTCTCCCAGAAGAGGAGGAAAATTGCTTTTTTTCTGGTGGTTTCTCCTTCTCGAATAGTCAATCTGTAAAACAACCACAGTGTATTCATTAACTTGATGTTCCAAGTTGTTTCAGCAATTCCTCAAGTGCCTTAAGCCCACGTGACCCAGGCCACCATGCTCAGGCAATTCTGATTTGCAGATAGCACTTACTGTGAACACCATTGTTTCAATCACACTTGGTATCTCTGTATCTCTATATCTTATTAAATCGAGGTATTATTTATGTCCGGGCTTTCTGCCTTGCGGAAGGACTAGCACATCCAGTACAGTATTAGAAATACAAAGAAGCCAAGTTGCTGCAGCTGTTTTGAAAGAGCTGTACCACACTGCCATCCTCAAATGATTTTGTTATATGAAGCAGATGTGCTGCATCCCTGTGTTCTAATCATAGCATAGTTTATGAAAATACCATATGGTGCAACGTTTGCTTTCGAAGCTATTGGGAAAACATATGATGTAAGGAAAGGTCGCAGGGTGCCAGGAAAGTACCAAAATACAGATGCTTGAGCAGAGAACAGTGTGGAGCAAGGTTTGGGCAAATGGATCACTACTACAAAACATCCAGCAGGTATTATCTTTTACATGTGTAAGTTAAGTGGCTCAGTAGTTAATTCGTGCCGGTGGGTGCCAGTATTTTAGGGGTCTCTCCCTTGAGCAGAAACTTGAAAATATTGTTTTCGGCCTGTCTAGCCCAGGCTGCCCTTTATTCACAACGGACTTTAAGTGTCTCTAAGTGATTAAAAACTGACTCTTGTCTAAACCTTTGGAGGAGACTGGTTTACCGGGAGGAAGACGCTTGATTCTAAACCTACCACCATTCCTAGCCGCCTGGGGTGAGAGACAGTGCAATCTGCCTGAAGGACTCGTGGTCTGTGGCTAAAGGGTGCAGCAGGGCTGCAAGCGTTTCAGCAGGGACTCCATCTCCCAGGAGTCCCTGCCAGACCGACTGCCAACACCTGGTCCGCTCTCCCTGTTGCTCCTCCCACGGCCGCCCGAGAGGATTACAGACACCTGCCTGCCCTGCTTCAGTGGGACCTCTTGTCTAAACCTTTGGAGGAGACTAGTTTACCGGGAGGAAGACGCTTGATTCTAAACCTACCACCATTCCTAGCCGCCTGGGGTGAGAGACAGTGCAATCTGCCTGAAGGACTCGTGGTCTGTGGCTAAAGGGTGCAGCAGGGCTGCGAGCGTTTCAGCAGGGACTCCATCTCCCAGGAGTCCCTGCCAGACCGACTGCCAACACCTGGTCCGCTCTCCCTGTTGCTCCGCCCACGGCCGCCCGAGAGGATTACAGACACCTGCCTGCCCTGCTTCAGTGGGACCTCTTGTCTAAACCTTTGGAGGAGACTAGTTTACCGGGAGGAAGACGCCTGATTCTAAACCTACCACCATTCCTAGCCGCCTGGGGTGAGAGACAGTGCAATATGCCTGAAGGACTCGTGGTCTGTGGCTAAAGGGTGCAGCAGGGCTGCGAGCGTTTCAGCAGGGACTCCATCTCCCAGGAGTCCCTGCCAGACCGACTGCCTACACCAGGTCCGCTCTCCCTGTTGCTCCGCCCACGGCCTGTAACCCCGCCCTACTTAAACGATCTAGATCCCCGCTGCGCGGGAGCGTGCGGGAGTGCCCGGGGCTAAGCCCTGGCAAAGGGCGGGCCCTCTTAGGCCCTCTGAGGCCGAGCGAGGCCGGGCAGGGCTCATTCCCTTTCATCTTTTTTCCTTTCCATTTGTATCTTTTGTTAGCATTGTTGCTATGGCCCAGAGTCTGGACAATGTCATTCTAGAAAAGCAGGGGGGGTCGTTAAATGGCACTCTCGACAGTTACTTTACAAGGGTTCCCATCGATCTAGACAGGGAATCAACACTAGAAGAGCGTAGGGCGGAGCGCCGTCGCTTGGTTGAATGTCTGAAAAATAGGGCTCCCATAGATCTCACGCCTCACGCCCTCTCCCTCAGTGGAGGAAGTCTCAGTGGTATTGCCGACCTTACATCTTTAGAGAGTGTTCCACTTCTGCTACGTGATTGCACACCTACACCTTGTCTCTCCATTGAACAGCCCATGAGTTATACTCCCCTACCCAGTCCCGTCAACATAACTGCCAATTCGATCAACCCGACCACTAGTAGGGGAAAATCTGTCTAAAATAAGATGAATAAATTAATACCGCATAAGGTCTATGGCTCATCACCAGGCAAAAGAAGACGCAAAGGGGGGGAACAACAAAAATCCAAGATGAGTCACACCGACTTTGGCAGGCCTTCCAAGCCGGCCATTAGAACAGATCAGGCGTCAGTAGCCGTATTAGTCAACTTGCCTAACTTGGAAGTCCCCCTTAAACCTCCACATATCGATAAGGAAGCTAGTACCATTGTACCTACTGCCATTACTGCTGAATCCGTGCTGAAAGCAGCTTTCCCCACCGTCCCACCAGATAGCATGGAACAACTAATTAGGTCTTTTATTCTACCAATTATTGAGGGGCTAAAGAGGGTGGAGAAACGACTCGAGGCCATCGAGTCTGTTATTAGCAGTAAGGACGGTGCAACTAGGGCCACAGTGAGTACGGCGGTGCCAACCATAACCCTGGTTGCACAACCAACCAGTTCTGCCTCTAAAGTTTCATTCCAACCCACCAAAGTTACATCACAACTTCCCAATCTAGCAAAATCTAATCAACAAAGGTTATTTCCCCCATTGCAGGCAAACAAACTAGCTGTAACTCCTGCCAGTGAACCCACGAGGGGAATGGAAAAGGTACTTGTAGGAAAAACGCGGGAGGAGGGGGGAAGCATCAGACACGTAAGGGGACCAATGAACAAAGGTCCACTAGTTGAACTTCCCCCTGAAGCTGTGCCCTTCGTGGTTGTCTTGACGGGGGTCCCTATACTGACAGACAATAAAAGGGAAGGGTTCGCCCAGTTAAAAAATAAAATCATGCACTGGTTCAGTATATACAGACCAATCACAAAAAACATCAATGGTGAAATAGTGCATGTTCGGCGACTCCCATGGCAGGGTGGTAGAAGCAAAGACCTTGAGGGAGACGTAGTAGTAGTTAATTTCAGAGACCCACGTGTGGTCAATTACATATTAAACTGGCCCACGGGCAATGGTAATAACTGCATCACCCCTCGTGCCCTAACATACTTCTATCCCAGATCACTTGTGTTCCCTCCAACCTATATAAATGGACAAGCACCTACCTATACAAATTTCTTAGCACCGTACAATACTGGGCATTTTGTGCAAGCACAATACCCAGTACCTGTTGCTGATCCCTTTGGGTGGAATACCGTACCCCCTAGTTTTAACACAACCACTAACAGGAGAATGGATCATTTGAGACCTTTCACACCCTTGGAGACAGTAAACAGGTTTGATGTGTTCACTGGCATGGAAGGGTGCGATTGAAGATTACAGCCCTTGCGGGGCATGTGGGCCCGCCCGATTGGGGGTGCTACCCACGTGAAGCCACAATTCATTGAACCTTTTAGTACACAAATAGTTCAGTCTGCCCCCCTCACTGACCGCGATTCCATTATTGATCATGGTAATATTTGTAGGGAGGAGGTTTTGATGGTTGGTGAGACTTGCTCTGTAGATGAAAAAGGCCTAACTACAACTTTTAATGTGCCATCGCCTTTGTCAGTTCCAGTTAGGGAAGCTCCAACCGAAGGTGGGGAAGGGACGGGAAGTCTAATGTCATGGAACATTGCGGGCTTGCGTCACAAACAGGAGTCCCAAGACTGGGTTGACTTTGTTAATGGTTTTGATATATGTCTATTTCAAGAGACATGGATGTGCGAATCCATGTACCTTCAGGGCTTTTTGAATGACTCTATACCAGCTACTAAGGGCCAAAAGGGTCGACCTATGGGAGGTCTGATGATCTGGGTTCGGCAAAACCTGTGTTTTAACATAAGAGTTATTGAGACAGGGAGTAAGGATATCCAACTTATAAATCTTGATTTGGGACCGTTAGGGCGCCTTGATTTATACAATGTATATGCCAGGGGTAACAAGGGTGTAAAGTCAGAAGTTTCAGCTTCTTTGGTGGCTCTCCTAGAGACCCACTCCCTGGTTAATAATATCATAATTGCTGGTGATTTTAACCGTACATTTGAACCACTAGATATAGGCGATGACTGTATTGGGTCAGAAGAGGATAGGCATTGGGGTGTCCCTCCATTAGATCTAGACCCGATAAAACGATGGTCTGATGATGTTATTTGCCTAAACGCTATCTGTCTAGAGAGAGGCCTCCGTGCGTTGAATGGGAGAACCAAGAGTGACAGGGTGGGGGCTTGCACTTTTGACAATGGTCGGAGTAGGAGTAGGATAGACTATGTCATGTGTAGTTTGGAAATATGGAAGCTGGTTAATGATATGGAGGTTATGCACAGGTTGGAAAGTGACCACGACCCTCTGTGTATTTGTCACAGATGGTGGACCTTGCCTAGCGGGAATGTTCGAACAGAGTGGGAAGGTCTCCCCTTACCAGTTCCTTCCAATGATACACGCCGGTTAAAATGGCCTCGTGTACTGGCCAATCAAGATTCTATGGCTAGTATAAATATGGAGGTGGATAGAGCAATTGAGGCCTTGGAGCAGGTTGCTATTGTTACCCAGGGGTCGCAGGAAGCGACAACAATTCACGATATTCTCTTTATAACTATTAAGTCACATTTCCAGAAGGTAGGTAGGAATAATAGTAGGTCCCTAAACAAGACTGCGAGGTGGTACAATGCACAGTGCAGGATGGCAAGGCTAGCTTTGGGCAGTGCTATTAAGACTAGGGATCTGGCGGTAATTCGTGGTGCCAGAAGTAATTATAAAGATTGTATAGTCGCAGCAAAAAAGGAATGGGATGAGAGGCACTGGAGAGAGCTACTGGAAGCCTGCGGCTCCAAGGATTCCAGGCTTTTCTGTAGTATTGTTAAATGGGGGAGGGGTGGTGAGCCTGACTGCCCTGATAATAATGTCCAGGAGGAGGATTGGGTCAAATATTTTAAACCTCAATATGCCGAATCTAATCCTGGCAGGGAGATGGACGGGTTTAAGGTTGTCTATCCCAAAGAGCCATTTTTTAGTCTCAAAGAGGTCCTGTTGGCGTTAAGTGTAGCATCGTCGGGTAGAGCCCCTGGAATGGATGGGGTCCCGGTAGACCTTTTTACTAATGATAAGGAACGATGGGGTAGATACATCCTTCTCCTCGCTAATGCAGTCGCTCAAGGAGCACCGGTACCGATGAGTTGGAGGGGTGCAATCATTATTTCCATATTTAAGAAGGGCGATAGGGGGTCGCCTGGGAACTACCGGCCAATTAGCTTGATAGCGACCATACAAAAGGTTGTGGGGAGGATGGTGGTAAACAGGCTTATGGAATGGGTTGATGAGCATAATTCACTATCACCCTACCAAGCAGGGTTTCGGAGGGCTACCAGTACGATGGACCAGGTATTTCGATTCACTCTGGTACAGTGGCGGACTGTGGTACTTGGCGGTGGCAGCTTGTACGCTGCTTTTGTAGATTTGCGGGCTGCCTTCGACCTGGTGCCTAGGTCCAAGCTGTGGTTTGAATTAAGAAGCCTGGGTCTGCCTGACGATCTACTGACTATGGCTATGCGGTTACATGAGGCAAATTACGCCAGGATACAGTGGGGTAGGCAGGGTGAGACTACTGCTGATTTTCCGGTAGAACGGGGTGTGCGACAAGGGTGTGCGATGGCCCCGCTGCTCTTTTCACTATTTATTAATGGGGTAGTAGCAAGAATACTATCCGCGAATGTGGACGCACCCTCGTTGGCGGGCATCAAGATACCGATCTTGATGTTCGCCGATGATACGCTGATCCTGTCAAAGACTCCCAGTGGTCTGCAAAGTGCCCTCTGTATTTTTGATGATTTTTGTAGGAATAATGGTTTGGAAGTTAACGTGGCAAAGACTAAACTCATGTTTTTTAACCCTCACCGCAGTGTCAGATCTAAGTTGTATTTGAGCCAACGCCCCCTAGATGCAGTTAGAGCCTTTACTTATCTGGGCATCTACATAACTGATGATTTAAGATGGGCTCAGCACATTGACTTGGCTGCTCTAAAGCAAAGGCAAGGGGCTGGAGTCCTCGGGCTCGAGCATAGGAAATCACAGTCGAAACCTATTGCACCAGCTTTGCAGGTGTATGAAGCAAAAACCCTGGGATCTGCACTGTATGGTGCAGAATTGTGGGGATTTGGTAACCTCAATTCGATGCAGATGTCTGAGAATAAGTTTTTTAGGTCATTAACCGGTCTCCCTAAAAGCACACCTCTGATCCCCCTCAGATATGATTTGGGAAGGAAGGCAGTAGATTTTATATTGGAGGCGGCTTTGGAATACACCAGAACTTAAGCATTATGCCGAGGGCTTTGTAGCAGTGATTAAGGCCGATGTCTTCCATAAGATCCAATGGTTGAGTAAACTTAGAACATTGTTATGTGTGCTTGGGCTAAAGCTGCTATGGGATACCCCATTAGAAGCATCCTTTCCAAGCATGCAAGCAATCAAGGAGCTGTATTGGGCCCATGTGTCTGAGCAGGCATGGAGAAAATCTGATGCTGGTTCTATGTCTGATCGTTTCTTGGAGGTTAAGCCCCTCCCTACACTGGAACTATTCTGGGACATTATAACTAACCCAAGGGAAAAGAAACTTTTCTTTCAATTGAGGATAGGTGCCCTCCCTTTAAGGTCTTTAACCGGGAGGTGGAGGGGTTCTACAGATACTACCTGTCCTGCCTGTGGAATTACAAAAGAGTCCATTGGGCACTTCTTGTTTTCCTGTAAAGCCTATGCAGCCCCACGACGTATTTGGTTAGCACCGGCCTGTAAAAATTTAGGTGCTCCCAGCAGCTCTGTAGCTATGAGAATTATTTGCACTAGCTCCTGTCTTCAACTGACTGTAGCAACCGCTAAATTTTTGGGGTGGGCATGGTCCATTAGGCAGAGTGTCATTGTTTAGGAGCTATTTAATTAAAAGAATGTAATATTGGTTACTGTGCTAATGCATTGTGTTTATATCTAGCTTTCCGAATTTTGATCGTCTGTACATTTTATGAGGTATGATTTTAACAATGTTTTCTAAAAATTATCATCGTGTGTACTGCTTTTATGAGAAATTCTCGAATAAAGCCTCTTGATTGATTGACTTTGAGTTGAAGCTCTACATTGATTAATTTCTGAGCAACAGCTGTATAATATATAAGGTAATCCATAAGGTCAGCGATGCATTCCTTGTTTTCATTTCACGTTTTACTTCACCTTGCATTCAGTAGGGGTATTTGCTTTTCCAGTTTATCGATAATTTCGTCATACAACATTAGACCCTTGTGTGGTGAAAACCGTTGCTACTAGATATCCAAATCAGTTCAGGCAGTGAGCGGGTGTTTATGACGGGCGCGATTAAGAGCTCTAGGGTTGAGGCTGTAGGTAGTGCGAGTTTCTCACTGTTTGCATTACTGAGTCGAAAAGGTGGTCAGACTACATGCTTCTTCAATCCTTGGCCTCTCTGCAGAGCACACATATAATAGCTTAATCTCCAGATAAATTCCAAATAAAAGGACCATCCCTATTAGAACCATAACTCAACAACTGAGCAAATATAGATACATTTAAAATCCTACCATAGATACCACGTGCATTAGGAAAGAATTGGCACAAACCACCCGCTCACCACTGGATCCCTCTAGAACAATGATGGCCTCCTTACACTAGAATAGCACAAACATGGGCTGAGACCTATGAAGCTCAAAGTCCCACAAAAAATACAAACAGGACAAATCACATCCGAAAGTGCCTATGGTTCTATCCGCAGGGCCAGTCCAACCTACACTCAACCTAGGTGCAGCCGCGGCCCGTGCAGGTAAGCATGGTGGGACTGGGTGGGGGGGTATTTCAACAGACGATGGCGAGAGAAAATAAAAAAATAATTTTCTCTCGCCATCGTCCATTGAAATCCCCACCCCACCCGGCCCCACTGCGCTTACCTGCATGGGCCGCGGCTGCCCAGGTGGCAAACCAGAAAGGCCTGTTACTGGACTCAAAACTTGAAATAGGCTGGCAACGCACATATGCGGACCTGGCCCAAATGACACTCAAAAACCTTTCTGGCAGTTAATCTGGTCCATGGGCAGGAGCGGCCCATGCAGGTAAGAGCGATGGGGGGGAGGGGATTCGACAGACGTCCACGAGGGAAAATTAAATAAAGAATATATTGTATCTCTTCTACATCTGTTGAAATCCCCACCCCTCCCGGCCCCACCGCCCCACATCTCTTACCTGCACGGACCACTGCTGTCCATGGAATGTCATAAATGTGAGCCCCCCTACTAACATTGTCCAATCCACACCTTCTGTCCAGCCCCTGTCCACTACACGCACTGAAGGTCTTTCATTTGTGTTATCATCTTGGAAGTGGTTACGGATTTCTTAAATTCCAGGAATGTTTTACTTTACGCAGTTGTAATTTATTTTTATTTTTTATTAAACATTAAACATACGCTTCAAATAGAAATAATACGATGTACATGTTGGGTGGTTTGGCATATACAAATAATTTCCACATTTCAGAAATCCCAATAGCCCGCCTTTACAACCAACATGGTCTAGGGTACAGTTAGCTTGTGCGATCCCTTAGTTATCCTTGAGCCATCCCTCATACTACTGCCCATTGGCTACTATATTTCGCCCAAGCCCCCCATATCTTTTCCCATTTGCGAGGGCAGCCCATGCTCTGATACATTGACTGCTCTGTCATTTGACACCAATCCATATCGTTTTTCCATTACTCCACTGTTGGGGCCTCCCCTGCACCCTATACTCTGGCAATGTTTCTTTTAGCCACTCCTGCTGCCAAGGCGAGCCAAACCTTGACCCATTTTGGCCAGATTATCTTGCCTGTCACTCCCATAATATGCCATCTCGCCTCCGCCAGGACCTGAGCACCCACCACCATTGTCATCACCTCGGCCAGGGCCCCTCCAGTATCTTTGAAGCTTGGGGCAGGACTCCAATATGTGAAAGAATGTTCATCTCTCGCCACAACCCTTTGCACACTCCTCAGACACACAATGTCCAATGTGGTACTGCACTGCCCTTGAAGCGTAGGACCTCTGCAAAATACGAAGTTGAATTAGCCTGAATCGTGCCCTTATAGCTTTTTCTCTGGGGCTCTGCAGGGCTTTAGCCCAGCCGTCGTCCTCAAGCAGACCCACTTCTGACTCCCAGGCCGCCCTTAGGGGACCCATGCGGTTTGGGGACTTATTTACTAGCTTCCTGTATGTGAGGGATATAGCACTATCTATCATTGGATCGAGAAGAAGTCTATCTCCCTCTCCCAGTGGTGTGTATTCTGGTAATGGATCCCTGTCCTTCAGGTGACAATGAAGTGCATGCCCGAGTTGGAGATATCGAGAGTGCTCTCCCTCCCCTATCTGGAATTCCGTCTGTAGGCTGCTAAATTCAATCATTTTCCCTCCTCTCCAGACATCTCTCAGAAGGTCTAGCCTATAAGGCTCCATCTATTGAAGTCCTTCGGGCACCTTACTTCACCCAGAAAATCTCCCTCCCACAGTGGGGTTTGCTCCGTAAGCATGGCCTTCCAGCCGACCATTTTCGTTGCCTCCGTGTGAGTCGGGAGGGACGTGTTACCCTTTTTTTTCTTGTAAAGCTCAGCAAGGTAACTGCCCTTGCCCATAGCTAGTCGGTCGATCCAATATGCTGGCTCCTCGATCGGAGATAAGAACCACCCATTGATGTTGATTAGCTGTGCAGTTCAGTAATATTTTCTGATATCCGGAACAGCTAACCCCCCCCCTCGCATCCCTCCTGCTGCAGCTTTTTCAGTGCGATCCTGGGGCTACCACCCCACCACAACAACGTCCCTTGCTCTGACTCAAACACCCGAGAAAAAGCTTTCGAAATCTGAAATGGAGTGTTCTGTATTGCGTACAGTAGGTGCGGGAGAGACATCATTTTTAACTGAACTGCTCTGCCAATAAGGAAGACTGGTAAACACCGCCAGTGAGCCACATTCCCCCTCAACCTGTCCAGCTGCACATATACGTTTAACTGCATAAACTCCTCCTCTGACTTTGTAATCCATATGCCCAGATATTTAAATGACTCCTTATGAACTAGCTCCTTACACGCCAACGTCAGGACCGGGAGCTCACCCACCAGAGAGCATATCAAGGATTTGTCCTGGTTTATATGGTATCCCGAGTATGCACCAAAAGTCTGTAGTATATGGATGAGTCTATGGAATGTTTGTCGAGGTCTGTGGGCATACAACAGAATGTCGCCCGCATAGAGGGAGATACTCTCTTCCCATCCCCTCCTACATCGATGCCTCTCACCAGCGGATCCCCCCGTACCCAGGAGTCCAGCGGCTCAAGTGCCAGCACGAAAAGTATTGGCGAGAGTGGGCACCCCTGTCGTGTGCCCCTGTGCAGTTTGAAAACTCTGGAAACAGCCACATTAACCCTAACTCACACCAGCGGGGCAGAATATAGGTGCCCTATCCAAGCCCGGAAACTCGGTCCAAATCCCAGCCTGGCCAGGACAGCAAACAGGTATGGCCATTCGATACTATCGAATGCCATGTGGGCATCGAGTGACAGGAGTGCTGCTGGTTCGTCCACTTGTTTTTGGACCATATGCGGAACGCCGCATAGACATCGGAGATTCAGCCTGGCATAAAACCAGACAGGTCTGGGTGACAGGTCTGGGTGTATCATTGATTGTATTACTGGGCTCAATCAGTTTACTATTGCCTTTGCCAACACCTTACCCTCGAAATTCTGTAGCAAGATGGGTTCATAGAACTACAGAGATCATGGGGTTTTCCTTTCTTTGGGATAACTACTATGGTTGCCCTCCTCAGATGTACAGGCAGTTGATCCTCTGCCTTTGCTGCTTGAAACATACTGAGCATGTGCGGGGCAATGTTCCCAGCCACGTACTTGTATAACTTCGCGGGAAACCCATTCGGGCCCGCTGATTTTCCAGACTGCAGATCTCTTATGGCACCTTCTATTTCTTCTATGATCAGATCCGAGTCAGCCGCCTCCCTTTCCTCTGCACCAAGCGTCGGCAGCGCCATATCCTTTAACAATTCATTGCAGTCCTTTTCCTCTCTTTCAGTCTGTGATTGATAAATCCCCTCATAATACTTAGCAAATGCCTCAGCTATATATGCGCCTGTCCTCCGCTTTATGCCCTCTGAGGTCCGGATTTCAGAGACCAAATTGCGACTCCCATCCCTTCTTTCCAACCATGCGATTAATTTATTGGCTTTATCGCTAAAGTCATATATACTCCCTTGCGTTGCTATCGCATGCATGCGAGCTGTGTTTTCTTCCAGATCTCTGAGTTCTTTTTGCTTGAGCTTGAGCTTAAGTGCGGGTTTACGTCCAGTACCATCACTGGGATCCGACCCTATCTCAAATTCAAGTTTCGCTATCTCGTGTTCCAGACTATCTCAATGTGTGCATTTTTCTTTGTGCTTAGCCCCGGTTGTCGCCTGTACGAAATCCCTGGCAACCTCCTTAAAATTCCTCCCTGAGTATACTATTTGACTGCACAGAGCCCATGTTTTCTGCAAAGTCCAGCCGCGGTGGGAGATTCCAGTCCCGCACCGGGTCATGCATAAGCACCTCAACCGGTGAACGGTCTGATATCCCTCGGGCCCTGTGGCACCCTCCCTGAAAGAGTCCAACTGAAGTGGTATGCTTAAATAAGTAATCTAGCCGCAATTCACTTCCATGTGCTGTTGAGATATGGGTATATTGTTTCGCAGCAGGGTTATGCCTTCTCCAAAAATCCACCAGCCCTAGCGCATTCGCAAACGTGTTCAGTGGCTGTGGTCCCCCGATTTAATGGGATTGTGTGTCTCGGTCTAATTCTGGTGAAATCATCTTGTTCATGTCACCACCCAGAATCAAAGTACCCACAGGCATTTCGAGTATTAATTTGCTAAGTTCTGGAAATGTTGCCCCGTGCAGCCTCAGAGGTATATACACTAAGCATACGTTTAGGGTTCGACCCTCCCAAACCCCCGACATCGCAACATACCGTCCCATGTGATTGCACCATGTGCGGTTCAGCACTAGTGGTGCCGTGTTCTTGATTAATATTGCTGTACCCCTAGAGCCGGTTGTAAACCCTGCAGGTGTCAAAGGTGTGTACCCAAAACAGATGAGTGCTAGGTATTGGTTGCCTTTCAGGTGCATCTCTTGGAGGAGTACTATGTCTGGTGAGTGTCTATGCAAATATTGTAGTAACATAGTACATTTAATTTTGTCCCCCAAACCATTCACATTCCACTATATCACTTTCAGTTTTTTAACTTGTTGTGTGCCCATCTGGGAGTTGTGCATATCGAGTTCCCCCCTCCCTTCCCTCCCCTTCAGTCTGCCTCCACCCTCCCGTGTGGACTAGTATGCTACCTTCTGTCCCAGGACCTGGACCCATATTAGAAGCATATCATTTCTGAAGCACATATACCAAAACTTTATAAAATAGAACCCCGTTAACAAATCCTCCCTACTATCCTGCATTGTAGGTCTAAAACTACCCACATCCCCATCTAGCAGAGCTCCTGTCGCCCAATGAACAGTCAAATAGCACAGGGGCAGGCGGGTGCTGCCTCCCTGGACGCCCAGAGACCTCAGTCACGCCCATGTCCATAAAATTTAGTTGCGGTGCGCGTTCAAGTTCATTGTCCCAGAGCAGCTATATATCTTACATACCCGCCTATATCACCAAGCATAGCTTCTCATATACCAAATACTTTCCTGAACCTTTGACACTTCACCTTTGTTTTCCAATGTATTTTTGGCTGTGAAACTGTCCAAGTTACTTTCCTGGTTTCTTCGTTTCTACTGTTGGGCTCACTGAGCGCGAGCCTCTGGACCATTTCTGGCTGTTTTCTACCTTGTCTTCCCAGCTTGGGGACCCCAGGTTGTAGTTGCGATCTCCTCTCCAGTCTCCCCCCTGTTGCTGGGTGCGTTTTCTGGAATCGCCTCTCTTCCAACCAGTTCTGCACTTCTGATGGAGCTGTGAAGTACCAGGACCTGAAATTGTCAATCACTTTGAGTTTTGCTGGGAAGAGCATCTCATACTTTATTCCCTTCTCTCTAAGGGCACGCTTAAACGCATCAAAGGTGCACCGTTCCTGCTGTACCCTCAGGGTAGAGTCTGGGAAGAATCTCTGGACAGTGTTTTTGTAGGGGAGGTCTCCATGCACCCTAGCCACCTGTAGAATGGCGTCTTGGTCCCTATAGTTTAGGATTCTGCACATGTTTGTTCTGGGGGGTGCCCCTGGCTTCAGCGGAGGGCCCTGGCTCTGCGAGCCCTCTCCACTATAAAAAAAGTTGACAGTCTTTTTGACTTAAGGTGGTTTAGTATGATGTTTTCTAGGAAGAGGTCCGTACTCGGGCCCTCCGCCCCATCTGGAAACCCCACCACCCTGATATTGTTCCTGCGGGCCGTCCGTTCTTGGTCTTCCAGCTTCAGGGCCATTTGTTTGTGTTGATGAGCCAGTTGTTGTACTTTTTCTTCCAGTTTGCATGTGGTGGATTGTAGTTGTATAAGGCTTGTTTCGGCCGTGGTAACTCTCTCCGAGGTCTTGGGCATGTCTGCTCGTATTAGGTACATCTCTATCATGGCCTTGTCAATCTTCGCCTCTAAGGTCATACCCAGGACTTGAATGGCCACCATTATTGCTCTGAGAGAGGGTTCTGCTGTTCCCTCCTTGTCGCCATTTACTCCTCCCTCTGATGTTGGTTGCCACGGGACCGCGTATTTATCCAACTTATTGGATTGTACTGATGGGACCCATTTCAACTTCATTGTGGTGGCATTCACGGCTTCCAGGGACTTGTGCTGGGATGGTGCTCTTCGTCCTTATATCTCCCTTTCACCTTTACTCCTGTCACCTAGCCGGATTTCCAGTCCCCCGTGCGATCTGCTCGTCTTCCGCTAGCATAGTCTTAATGCACCAGAGGGTCTTTCCTTTGCACCTTTTGTAGCCTCATAGTCTACAACTAATAAGTACTCGATGTTCTTTAAACAGTATTGCCCCAATCGGTGTGTACTTATATGGCCGCTGAGTCAAGATCTTTAGGTAGGGGGGCCCTCCCCAATCCCCTTAGTCACAGTGATTTACATTTGTGCCGACTTGTGCTGTGGCCCGATAGCCACCCAAATCAATCTTGGGATGGGGTCTTCCCTGCTCTTATGGGTTGGTGGGTTGTTTGCCCTGGGCTCCCCCTTTAGCGTTGCCTCATACAGATGGGAGTCCCTCACCATCCATGAGTTACTATGGTTACCTCCTGGCGTGTAGGTTTCTTTGAGCGAGCTGTTTGATGATTCACCAGCAGCTTGTTAATGGCACCAGCTTTGGGGGGTACACCTCTGCCACCCAGACCGCTCAGCCTGGACACTCATTGCCTGTGGGCCCCCGCACTGCCGATTTCGCTGTATGCGTCCCCCCCAGGGGTCCGCACTCGGGTCCGCTGTCTCGTGGTTCTCACCCAGGACCTACGCAGCCTCCTCACTGCCTCCCTTGGGCTGCGTTCTTCGTCGCAGCCGCTTGCCGCCGCCCGCCGCCGCCCAGGTTGTTCAATCCTTACCAAGCAGGAGTGGTAGACCATTGCAGTATCTCTGGAGCCCAGCCTGAACGGCTTGCACTTCCGCTCGATCGTTTCACCTCCTTGAGGTCGGGATTACGCGGTCCGCCCTGAGTGCGCTGAAAACGGGTCACCGCCCAATGCCTCTGTAGCTCTCCGAATCCTCCGGCTGCACAGGCCCGTCGCTGTCCCATTCACTTATTTCGAGACGCAGGCCCCACCGCCGGTCACCAGACCTGGGGTTACCTATCTTCTTCGCTGTATGTTCGGTTCAGGCACCGCATCCGCAGGATTATATGCAGATTTTCCGGGCTTTCGTAGAGGCCCCTGCAAAGCACTCGCTCTACGCTGCCATCTTGGCTGGTGCCCAGCCACGCCCCCTATACGCACAGTTTTTATGTATTGTCTTACTGCATTTTAACATTAAATTAATCTTAGCTCCAGGAGGGTCACCATCAAGGGCTATCCCTCTAACATCACACAATTTGCACTCGGACTCATTCGAAGTACTTTGGAGCTTATCTGCCATCTTGGGTGGTGCCCAACCACGCCCCCTATATGCACAGTTGTTATGTATTATCTTACTGTATTTTAACAGTAAATTAATCTTAGCTCCAGGAGGGTCACCATCAAGGCCTATCCCTCTAACATCACACAATTTGCACTCTGACTCATTCGAAGTACTTTGGAGCTTATCCTAGACTGCCGCATGGCCACATAATATTTTATTACTTTGTAAGGATTTTTATGGTTGTCTACTGTTTGTAAGTAACTATGCTAATAAACTTGACTTGACATTCAAAAGCACCCAGCAGCAAACTGGAACCGATCACACTTAAAGATGTGCATCTATCTATACTGTAACCTATCGACTTTTTGCAGTCCTCAAAAACTTTGTGGCCTATGGTCCTCCTGGGATAAGAAAAACTGTGTTGCTCTTGAAATAATAAGCTTGCCTCAGAATACTAAGTGACTCTGGGCTCACCTGACCAACGTATATATTTTGACACTGACATTTGCCTCTTATAACTAACATAAGAAATGTTGCATAATCTCTATTGTATTTGCAAAGCGCTCTGACACCCTTTGTGGGGTAATAGTCCGTGCTTTATAAAGACCCTCAAATAAATAAAAAATACATATATGCAAATATAATTAGCATTTTCTTTAAGAGCGATTGAAAAAAGTACACAGCCGTTCAAAATATCGACAGCTCAAAAGGAACAAATGGTGTGTCCAAACACAGAGAGGAACCAGTACAGAGGTTTGGTGGAAATAATTCCTAGTTACGTCTCTATGGTCATTCCACTATTAGAGACCTCCACCTTTTTCATCGCATGTAAGGCACAGGGCACTTCAAGCCAGGCATTCATGGTACACACTTTGTGTCAGTCGGATACACTTCTGGTGATGTCAGAGCCTGGGAGTGCAAAGGCCAGTGTCGTACTACCACTCCGGGGCATATTACCAAGCCCCCTTCACCACCACAAAGTCACTTTTTGTGACGTTGTGGTGGCGATAGGGTCAGCGCCCTATTACCAAGGCAGCGTTAAACCACATAACGTGGCTAAAAGCCACGTCAAGTGGCTTAACGCTGCCTGGGTAATAGGGCCACTTTCACGCTAAAATTAGCATGAATGGGGCATGCAGGGGGTGTTGTGATGGGCGTTCCACCGCAACATCCATTCACTTCGACGCTGCCACCTATTATCAAGAGAGGCGATAATAGGTGGCAGCGTCGGCCTTAAAACCAGGAAAATCCTGGTCTTAAGGTGGCAAAACAAGGAGAAATGTTTCATTTCTCCTCGTTTTTGCTTTTTCCATGTGTGCTGCTTTGTGCAGCACACATGAAAAAAGCAAAATGCCAAGGTTTGTTTATGTACAGGAAGGTGTCCCTTCCTGTACATAAACAAACCTGCCTGCATTGGCGTTAAGTCGTGAGAATTAGCGCCGTCGCAGGGGGAAGCGCCAGGCTGCTCCATATCCTTGGTAATATGGTGCAGCCTGGAGTTTCCGAAGTGGCGATGAGAGGCGTTAAGCCAAGGAGGCTAACGCCTCTCACCGCTACTTCCTAGATAATATGCCCCTTATTCTTTTATTGGTGCGGATGTGACGCCCACCTGTCACTGCCATTGGTTGGTCGCCACTGCATGCACTTCCTGATATAGCTGAGGTAGCATAAGAATGGGCCATGCATGCGCACTTGTAAGTGGCAGAAGATAAAGACCACTAAATTATGGCTCCTTCCTCGTGCCGTGTACCATGGGTCACCAAGAGGTAGGCATTGTCTGAGCCAAGCCTCGCAGCAGCCAATGACCACTACTCAGCTTTGGACTAGAAAACGGGCTGAAAAATCAGTCGGTGCATATTTGCACCATGTTTACAATATGTTACTTTGTGCTGTATGTTATGCTATGATGTTTTACATAATATTATGGTGCATTAATGATAAGTTCCACTGGTATGAAGCCCCTTAGAAACAACATGGTACTGTAATTGGCCCAGCAGAGAGACTGTGCTCCTGGAAGTGTCTGTACGCAGAATGTACTTTGACGGTATCAAGATAGAGAGCTGTGGTCAAATGGCCTCTTCAGTCCGATGGGCCCTGAGAGAACAGGTGACCTCTTAAACTTTCTCCTCCAAAGAAGTGGGCTCTGAAGTGGGTTCTGAGCGAAATGTGTTTGTGCGCCTGGGGGTCTCCAGAGGCACAGCAATATCTGGGACATACAG
This sequence comes from Triturus cristatus, assembly GCF_964204655.1. Lineage (NCBI taxonomy): Eukaryota > Metazoa > Chordata > Amphibia > Caudata > Salamandridae > Triturus > Triturus cristatus. The sequence continues at coordinate 505,648,572 of NC_140585.1, forward strand.
GAGAACTTCATTCATAGGGATGACAAAAAAGAAAAACACTTTTTAAGTTAGAAGGGAAGGATGCTGTAGCACAACATGACTAGAGTGCAGTACCCATTACTGCCGTTCCTGGTTACTGCATCAAACTTGTGTATGGACTGGAGAAGAAGAGAGTGAAGAGCCCTCTCTTTCTCTCCTCACAAATGGTTGGTGCAATAACCAGCAATTCCTGTTCAGATTATTGTGCTGCACTGACCTCATACAGGAGAGTGCAAATTCTCTCTTTCGTTGTCAGCATGAGGTCTCTGCAGTAAACAGTATTGCCAGTACTGGTTACAGTTTAGTGCCAATCTCATATAAGGACAGAAATTACAGGGGCCCTGTGTTCTCTTTCTCTTTCAGTAAGAAGTGGGTGCAGTAACCAGTACTCTCAGTACTGCTAAAATTGTTTATTTTTTTTAAAGTGCTGCAAATTACAGTGTCTGTTTTTTTCCCTGCAAATGGCATCAACAAAGGGTTTATGGGGCTGAAATCACCATTTTCCCAGATTTCAGGGACTGACAGACTTTTTTCATAAAACCAACCTTTTTTGTTTACACAGTTTTGGCATTTTACTGAGACATAGCATATTTTTGCAATTTTTTGTGCTTTCAACCTTCTTCCAGTTAATGATAGAAATAGGTCTGAAAGCTATAATGGATCCTGGAACGCTATACATTTTAGAAAAGTAGACACAATTCTGAATTCAGCAAGGGGTCATTTGTGTAGATCCTTCAAGGTTTCTTTATAGAAACTAACAGTTGAAAATAGGAAAAAATTAAAAAGAGTTGAAAAAAACAGCCATTTGTGCCAACTTTTTCACCTGTAACTTCTTCTAATTATGACAGATGTTTGAAAGCAATATACAGTTACATCCGCTGGACCTTTTTGATTGTGGGGCTATATAGGACTTGTAGGTTCACCGAGAACTCGATGAACCCAAAGCCAATAACTGAGCAGAGTCTTGCAATGTTTTTTTATTATGTACCGGGTATATTGCAATTAATTTGGGAAAATATATACAGTGAAAAATCGAGATGAAAGACACCTATGTATTTATGAAATTGGAACAAAATATACAGTTTAGAAACAATAGCTATTTGCACATTTCCGAAATTGTGAGTACCCATACTAGCATGAGAATTATAGGACATTTTTCAAAGTTACTTCTTTTTTACACATTGTCTTTCATTTGGAAGGCAAAAATGCATCAAACGTCAATAGGTAAGAACAGTTGCTCTACAATACTGTGTTACCCTAAGTCTCCCAATAAAAATTGTACATCACTTGTGTGGATAGGCCTATTGCCCGTGACAGAAAACGTCCCGCAAGGTGGACACACTATATTTTTACAGTGAAAACTGACAATTTTTTTGCAAAGCTCCTAGCTGTAGATTTTGTACCCTAGTTCTGCCGGCATCTAGGGAAACCTAACAAACCTATACATTTTTTTAAACTAGACAACCAGCGGAATCCAGGATGGGTGACTTGTCTGGCTCTCACCAGGTTCTGTTACCCAGAATCCCTTGCAAACCTCACATATTTAAAAAAAAAAAACACATTTTCCTAATTTCTGTGGTGGAAAGTTATGGAATCTGCGTGGATCCACAAAATTCCACCCACCCCGCATTCCCCAAAGTCTTCTGAGAAAAATGGAACTTCACTTGTGTGGGTAGGCCGAGTGGCCGCGACAGGAAATGTCCCAAAATAAAACGTGGACACACCAAATTTTCACAGTGAAAACGGACCCTTTTTTTGCAAAGTGCCTAGCTGTAGATTTTTAACCCTAGCTCTGCCGCCACATAGGGAAACCTAGCAAACCTATACATTTTTTCAAGCTAGACATCCAGGGGAATCCAGGATGGGGTGACTTGTCTTGCTCTCACCAGGTTCTGTTACCCGGAATCCCTTGCAAACTTCAAACTTTGTAAAAAAAAAACATATTTTCCCCACATTTCTGTGGTGGAAAGTTCTGGAATCTGTGTGGATCCACAAAATTTCACCCACCCCGCATTCCCCATCATATTCTGAGAAAAATGATACCTCACTTGTATGGGTAGGCCTAGTGGCCGCGATAGGAAACGGCCCAAAACGCAACGTTGACACACCACATTTTCACAGTGAAAACGGACCCTTTTTTTGCAAAGTGACTAGCTGTAGGTTTTTAACCCTAGCTCTGCCAGAACATTGGGAAACCTAGGAAACCTATACATTTTTTAAAACTAGACACCCAGGGAAATCCAGGATGGGGTAACTTGTCTGGCTCTTACCCGGTTCTGTTACCCAGACTCCCTTGCAAACCTCAAACTTTGTCCCAAAAAACACATTTTCCTCACATTTCTGTGGTGAAAAGTTCTGGAATCTGCGTGGATCCACAACATTCCACCCACCCCACATTCCTCAAAGTCTTCTGAGAAAAATGGTACCTTACTTGTGTGGGTAGGCCTAGTGCCCGCGACAGGAAACGGCCCAAAACGCAAAGTGAACACACCATATTTTCACAGTGAAAACTAACCCTTTCTTTGCAAAGTGCCTAGCTGTAGATTTTGAACCCTAGCTCTGCCGGCACCTAGGGAAACCTAGGAAACCTAAACATTTTTGAAAACTAGTCACTCGGTGGAGTCCAGCGAGGTGTGTCTTGCATGGGTCCCCCAACGTTTTCCTACCCAGATTACCCTGCAAACCTCAAATTTAGCTGAATAAAATCACTTTTTTCTCATATTTCTGTGTGGGAAAGTTCTGGAATCTGCGTGGATACACAAATTTCCTACCACCCAGCATTCCCCCAGGTCTCCTGATAAAAATGGTACCTCACTCGCGTGGGTGGTTCCAGTACTTGCGACAGGCAAGGGCTCAAAATGTATTGAGGAGACATCAAAATCACCTATCACAAAACAACCTGGTTTTGCAAGGGGTTCAACTGGGTTTTTGGCCCCGGGCTTGGCGGCCATCTTGGGAAACCTACCAAACCCACACATATCTGAAAACTAGACACCCGAGAGAGTCCAGTGAGGTATGGCTGCATGGGTTTCCCAACGTTTTCCTGCCCAAGAATCCCCTGCAAACCTCAAATTGAGCTGAAGCTGAAGTTTTGGTTTCTATGAAATGACGACAGCGCGACGTGCGCGCTGATCGTCATTTCATGGAAACCAGGAGGAGTGCCTCTGTAGCTGGGGAAGCTCTTCCCCAACTCCCGAGGCTTTGGGGGAGAAAAGGAAATCCCCCCCTTCCAGTGCCATGTGCGAGGATGGCAAGGAGCCGTCCTGCGCACATGAACACTGATGCGCACAACGGCTCACGGCAGTCGTGCCCATTGAAGGGGTTAACATGTCTCAGGCCTGCCATTGAAGCCTGTGTGTGCAGTTTTTAAACTGCAAAGCCAGCCTGGCAACATAAACCTTTTACCAGACAAAATATTCCTTTTTAATACATATAGGTCACCCCTAGGGTAGGCTGAACACAGCCCAGAAGGTGGGATTCAGAGTATTTAAAAAGTTGGACATGTATGTTTATGTTTTATATGTCATTGTAATGACAAACTCCTAAATTTGTTTTTCCCTACTACAAGGTCTACCTCTCTCATCGGATAACACTGGATTGCCGTATTACGTTTAATAGGTGATTACTTCATTTTGGAACAGGTGCACAGGTTGAGTTTGGTGTCTAAAGAATTGTAATTAAAAGCCCTTTATAATGGTAAAGTCAGATTTGTAGTCACAATTCTGAAAATTACACTTTTAGAAAGTTAGTATTTTCTTGTCCTAACCATTGGGTGCCTGCAGTCTGATCCGGGATCACATGACTAGGTGTAGCTGGCAGTTGGTCTTTGTGTATTGCTCCCAGGCAGTGAGACAAAAGAAGATAGGTTAGCAGGATGGGCCACTGTATGTTAACAAGGGGAAGGAGCTGTCACCTAACACACTTGCATATCACAAAGACTCAGCCTGAGCGCTCTCATCAAGGGTTTGTCACTAGTCTTTTATGACCCCAGGGAAGCTGGGGCCATGACAGGGATGCCTGACACCCCAGGGGGTGAAACCTCTAGAGGCTTGCTCTACTTCAAAGTGGGCACCAGGTATACGATCCCACCTCTTCAGTACACTTTTGGAACTAGGGACTCTGCCAGGAAGAAGGACTGCTGTGCTTCTGAAATGACTGCTATTTTAATGGAAGGACTGCTGCCCCATTGTTCTACCTGTTGCCTTGGTGGCCTCTTCCTGGGTAATGAGGACTGGTCCTGCATCTCTAAACCCAGGACCCTAGAATGACTCCAAGGGCTAATTGGCTGGCCTTCTGATCAGAAGCCTCAGGGATAAAACGTGCTTCCAACAACCTTAAACCAAGCACCTGGGCTTTGTCATCTGTGAGCCCTGCCTTCCTAAGAGAATACTGTGCCAATCTTGTACCTCTGGAAGTGGGAGTTAAGGTATTCTGCCAGCCCATCTGTGGATCCAGCAGAACCGATATATCTCCTCTGCAGTACGGAGCATCTTCTGCAGAACTAACGCATTGCCTTTGTTGCTCGATGCATTGCCCTCAGAACCAATGCATTGCCTCAAACTACCTAACACAAGGGCTTCATGTTGTCGATTGCAACCAATCAGAGCCCATGCATCTCAATGAAAGGACAACGCCTCGCCCAACACAGCCCATCAGAACCACCACTGCTCGACGCATCTTGTCACCCAGACCTCGATCGTCTCCGCTGTGCGAAGCATCCTCAAAATGGGACTCTGCATTTCTTTGTACCCAGGATCTAAGATATTTTTGGGGATAACTGTGTCCCTGTAGCCAGCATGGTCAAATCAAATCAGGTGTTTGTTAAGCGCGACTACTCACCCGTAAGGGTCTCAAGGCGCTGGGGGGGAGGGGTGGGGAGGGGGGGTTTGCAGGTTCCAGTCCATCAAGGAGGGGGTCTGTCGACGAGCCTGGTTTTGAGGTTTCTTGTGAAGATGGGGAGCGATGTTATCTGTCTGAGGTGGAGCGGAAAGTCGTTCCAGGCTCTGGCCGCGCGGAAGGAGAAGGAGCAGCCTCCCGATCTGGTCTTTCTGGTGCGGGGGACAACGGCGTAGGAGAGCTGGGCTGATCGTAGGGTCCTTTGGGGTGCGTGGAATTTGAGTCGGCTATTTAGGTATGTTGGTCCGGTGTCGTGGAGGGCCTTGTGAGTGTGGGTTAGCATCTTAAAGGTGACTCTAGCTTCGATGGGGAGCCAGTGGAGTGTGTGCAGGTGCTGGGAGATGTGGCAGTGTCTTGGCAGGTTGCGGCGGCGTTTTGAATGTTCTGTAGCTTGTGGGTGAGGTTTTTGTTTATTCCGGCATAGAGTGCGTTGCCGTAGTCGAGCCTGCTGGTGACCACGGCATGAGTGATGATCTTTCTGTGTTCGAGGGGGTCCATCACGGTCGGCTTGAACTTGTGACTTTGTCCTGCTCCAGCACGACCAGATCACCACAGTTGTCTCTTAATGCTTTCTGGCGCTATTTTCACTTAAACCTTTGAAATTGCATATTTCTGTTTCTAATGATTGAGCTTTTGTTGTTCTGATCTCCATTTATTTATTAAAAAGTACACTATAGTTTTCTAAATTGGTGTTTGATCTTTCTGTGTTTAATTTTTACTTTATTACTGTTTAAAGTGCTGCACAATTTCTTTACATGTTGCCTCTAAGTTAAGCCTAACTGCTCTGTGCCAAGATCCAGACAGGTTAATTTGTGGTTTGCTTGTGACTTCACCCTGACATGGATTGTGGTTGCTGCTTGAGTAGGATTTATACCCCCTCAAATAGCAACCCAATTTCATACATGCAGGTACTCTCTTTCCCTCTCTGCACATGGTCCATGACATTACCGCTACTAATTACTGTACTGCCATGACATCATGCAGGGAGAAAAGGAGAGTGCAGACACACTCTCTCTCTCTCTCTCTCTGCATGAGGTCTGTGCAGTAACTAGTAACCAACCTCATAGAGGGATACACATTACAGTGCCCCTGCATCTCTTTCTCCTCCTATAAGGAGTAACCTGTACTGTCAGTACTAGTCACTGTCGTGTACTAACCTCTCGCAGGGAGGGAAGGATAGTGCGGGTACTCTCTTTCTCTCTATGCACGAGGTCAATGACATTATCAGTAATATTTACTGTACTGCAGTGACCTCATGGATTGAGAGAGAATACAGGGACTTTGCACCCACTTTGTTTACCTGCAAAAATTCAGAGCAGTAATCAGTACTGCATAGATTCGGGTAGTGATGGTGCTGATGTACTGTTGATGGCCCTTGCAAGGGGAGCACAGTCCTCAACTGCATGCTCTAGCTGTAGAGTGTAATACAAAACATGTAATTATCAGTGGTTGAGATCAGTTCAAGAATTACACTCATCCCTTTTAACTTTCTTCAGAATGACATCCTAAGTGATTCGTGCATAAACAGATGTATGTTTTCTAATCATTGTGTCTTAGGACTCAAGGTACACCCAACTAAAGAGGCTCAAGTAGGCAGAAACTGGCCTGGGGTTGCTTGTGTTCATGTTCAGAGGTGACTTAGCCTTGACACTCTGGGCTGGAGTTTTCCTATTGGGCGGGACAAAGACTGATTTGCATATTTCTGGTTCCTTTCTGGGGATGTAGCATGCTGCGGAAAGGAAAGATGGGCTTGAATGTAGGTCGAGTAATTACCAGTGGCTGAGATTAATTCAAGCATTCCATACATCATTTTTGTTGTTGTCTTCTAGTTACAGAGGGCGTATGTGTGCTTCAAGAAGCATATTTGCCCCACCGAGAATTTTAGAGGTGGAATCAAATATGAAGGCAAGGGGAGAATGTTTTGACTGTGCTACAGTGTGGCATATTATACACAGTAGTACATGGCTATGAAGGGTCCTGGGGAGGTTCCTCGATCATTATTTCTAATGGTGATTTAGAAGACTATTTTAATCTATATGTTTTTCTATGTGCAAGCTCTATCTCTCCCTACATGAAGTCTGTATCGTAATCGCTACTAGTAATGGTTACTGTACTGCGCTGACTCCATACGGGGAGAGAGAGGGTGCAGGGCTCCTGTGCTCTGTAACTGTGTCTGGTCTGGCTACTGGCACTGCCATGATCTCTGCCCTAATTGGTCCCAACCCAAACTAATCTGCATTTATATTACTGTGACTTCAACCTAAGAAACTCCTTACATGCAGTGCTCACCCAGTACACTGGGACCCACATAAGTGCTGAACAGGTACCGCAATTCTAAATTGCGCTACAGCCATTTCCGTCCTAATAATTCACAGGTGTATGGAGGCATTGGAAACCTTTCTGCAGCCCAATAAACCAGCACAATAAGTAACTCAGAGCTCTGCCAATGCATCTCATTTCTGATCCTGTGCTAACACTTTGTTCCTTCCAGTACTATAACACACATATTTGTGCAATTGTAAGTAGCGCAAACCTAGCCAAAAGGCAGCGGAGTACAGTAAATGGTCAAAGACAAGCATAAAGTCAATGAGTGATTGGAGAGAGATCTGTTTTGAGGATGGTTAAAGCACTATAAAGAGGTGGGTCTTCAACTCTTTCCTAAATTAAAGCAGCATCGGGTGGTCCTGATGGACACAGGGATGTTGTGACAGATCAAGGGTGCATAAACTAAAACAGCCGGCTTCCTTGCTTTTTCTTAATTACACTTCTTAATCTGCAGTCTGAGGGTGCCCTAGCTGCAGTGTATGACCAGACTAAAAGCGATGGCGAACTTGTCTGCAAGATATGCTGCCCAGGTGCTTGTCATGATGGCTTTGTGAATGATGCAGCTGAATTTTGAAGGTAGTGCAAGTCGACAATTCTGTCTTGCTGCACTCTGCTTCTTCTCCACCACACATGCGTTTCTCAACACATTTTAGGGCCCCAGAAACCATAGCTTCGTCAGTCTGTCAGTGGGGAAATTGGTACATGCGTTCTATTGTGGGTTCACAGCCTCCCACACATTGTTACAGACTGACCAGAGCGGATTCTTTTAACGTAGAGTAGACATCATGTTCTAGAACCATATAACAGAACGTCCAACATAGGTCTAGGAGGGTTAGATCCGTGAAAGATATTGTAGGATACCTTTTGACTGTAAAAAAGAGTCCTATTCACGGCAATTGTATTTAAATGTCCCTTATAAGGACATCCTGAACATCTGAAATCTGCCATTGAGTTGGACCTCCTACACCTAAGTTGGGCACCACTACCGCATGACATCTGTACTATCATAACACTTGCAGTCCTGTCACCGAGCAAAGTGCAGCCAGCACTGAGCACAAACTGCCAGAGGGTGCATTACTCTTGCTGTCGCCAGCAGTGTTACACATTCCGAACTTTGAAGATGAAGCCTGACAAATGCCTTAACCTCAATGGCCTCTGCCCGAGGAGTAAAAATGCCACATCATTAAGATGTTGTTGATTTAATGAGAAGATTGCCTGAAATTTGGAGATAACCCAAAGAACAGCGGCGTTATATATTTTGCCAGTCGCCTACTGCCACTAAGGTCCCACACAATGTCGAATGAAAACCTTAAACAGAGCTGGGAATCCTGTTCTCAGCACAGTGCTGATTGCATAGCGAGATGCAAAGAGCTGCCCACGAGAGCACCTTGGCTGTAGAGAGCAGGGAATGTTATATCATCATAGTGTTGATGGAGGGCCTTTGAGCAGCCCCGGAGCCGTGCCACCCAGAGAATAGTTACTCCTGCATGAAATCTGAGTTCTTCCTCCATGCCAATTCCATGCCCCAACCTAGTAATGCTGATACTGTCCTCAGCCACTGCCTACCCCTGCACTCTCTCCCTAAGTCAGGACCTGGGGTACATGTTCGAAATATATTGTGCTGTGCGGATGCTCGACCTTTCCTCCATTGGACCGGCTCTCCCCGCCACTCACCTTTAGCATGCCTTTCCTGAAAGTGTCGTGATTTCGCTCACTTTGATTGTTCATGGTGTATTTTACACCTTTTTTTCATTTACATTGGTACATAATAAAACATAAGTTTATCCTTTAATTTATGCTACTGGAAAAAGAACAAAGCATCTCTTCATGACCTTGGCCTTTTCCCTCACACCAAACCGAACCTTGAAAGTACTGTATTATTTCATGAGTGCCCTTTCAGAGCACATGGATTTTTAGAGAATGCAACCATTTCTTTCCACATTTCTGGGGTGATGGGAGGGAAGTAGCCTCCCCAATCCCTCAACCCTCGAGAAAGTGCATGGTGGGTTTGTTTGCTTGACCCCCTTGCTGATGTCTCACTTCTGCCACTGCCCATGCAAGTGGAAGGCAGCGCCATTGTGGTAAGTGGGCAGCGCCTTAGGGGAATAGGTGGCAGCAGTGATGGGAGTTGGCTGCAACTTCCTAACAAAAACTTTGGGCACCTGCACCTATATAGATATTGTTTTTACAAATTATGCACTGACTAGGCTCTGCATCTTTCAGAAAAAATTGCAGATTTTGCTATTAACTGAAACAAAGTAAATTGTTTCCTATGTAGCAATATAAGTCATTTCAGAATTGCTTCCACTAGGAGCACCTCAGAAGTATATAGCTTGGCTCATAATGTTACTTCCTATAACATCAATGCTCAGACACACAGAAGCAGAACCTCGTGCACAAGATAAGAAGCTTTCGTGAATGGAGGCAAAGTCTTGTTTGTCAGTTGAGCACATCCGCGTTTTGTCTCCTTTCCAAGCGTTCTCTCTCGACTTCTATTCTCATTTGCCAACATCTGCCCTCCTCGCCTTTCCCTTCAGTGGCTGGACGCTTCTACGGCTTGTCTAGCTTCCGACTTATGTCTTTCAATTCATTTTCCACTCTTCAGTTGCATATCTTGCCAAATTCCTTGCGAGGTGCATTCTAAAAAAAGTCAGGCAACAGATGTGCAAACGAGCATTTTCTGAAAAATTCCATATTCAATACCCAGAAGGGGGAAGCAACGTTTATGATCTTTAAAAACCTTGCCATAGCAGTCATTTTACTGCTCGGGCCGCTCTTTTCTACCAAGAAAGCAAAGCATCCTAAAAGGATATAAATGCGTGCAGTGACTTCCAGTGGGAAACGATGCAGACAAGGATAATGCATTCTCTACACCAGAGCCACATTTGACATTTTGTTCTGAAGGGATGGCACATCATTGCTACATTGTCACTTCACTGGCAGGGTTGATTTGGTCTACTGTTCATGTCAAAATATCCCAAAGAGAGACTTCAGTTGAATTGAAAAGCCTGCTGGCTAAAGAAAGAGGCGTTACTTGAGTAATGCCTCAGCACAGAGGTCCGGTTGATTCTAATTAACCCTTGGGCCCTGTTTGGGTGCAGGTACTTCAGTTCTTTTAAGGAAGTGATTTAAAATGAAATCTTGATGATTGATATTTCAAAGTTCGTTTCTACTCTTCTTAAGCTTGGAGTCTTAGACTGGACTGCTTGTGATATGGCAATAACGAAAGTTTGGCCATAATCATGGCCGTGGTCCCATCGATTGGGCGGGGCCCTCGGAGCCCTTACTGATGGTGTAGGATGTGTTTCTGTGGCTGTTAGAGGGTTAAGATGCCAGATGGCAGAACAGTTACACCACTAGAAAAGACAAAGGGGCATATCAACAAGCGGCAGCGATAATTATCGCTGACCGCCCTTAGCGTGAGGAATTTTATTGCAGGCTATCGCTGTACTACCATTGGAGGAGGCCAAGAGAAGGAGGTTTTCTGTGCGAAGAGCAGGTCTGGCATCGCAGACAGTGGTTGCTGTAGCGCAAAGAGCCAGTCGTCGCTGGAGCTTCGCATTGGTTGGTGGCTGTATGTTGTCGATATGGGCCCAAAGTGCAGGTCTCACATTGCCAGTCATCTACAGACAGTCGCTGTTGCCGTGAAGAGCAGGTCTCACCGGCTTCACATTGTCAGTCATATGGGTGGCAGAGTTTTTGTGCGAACAGGCCATTTCCGGTCACGATGAGCTCAAGCATCAGGATTTTCACTTTTTTGCTTCTGGAGGAGCGCTCACTGATGACAGCAATCAGTCCAGGACCTGTGATACACTCTTTGGAGATAAGGACTCACTCCAGATGAAGCCACTTGCAGTGCTCATGCTGGTCAAGGCAGGTCCAGTTGGTGCTGTTCAGGTGGGCAGTGCAGAGAGGATGGTAGCTCACACAGGAGGCCAGCCAGCTGATCCTTGATGTCACTCTGGGTAGCCTGGGATAAGTCAAGCAGGGCCAATCTTCCTTCTTCAGACAGCAAGGTGATCCTTCAAGCAGCAGGGCAGTCTTTACAGCAGCAGGGAAATCCTTCTTATAAATCTTCCACAGTTCTAGGAGTGTTCTGATGAGTATTTCTGAGGGTCCTACCAACACTTTGTGTGGGAAATTCCCTGGCCTACCTCCAAAACTGGTCCTAGTCAGTTCTTCCCCTTCCCAGGTCCTGGCTACAAACTGTCTAAAATGACAAGTGCAGTACTGGCGTCAGGTTCTTTTGTGTGTTTTTTGGGTACGGTCATTTGAAATGTAATCAGGCAGGTTACAGCTCCTTCCCAGCGATCCTGCCAAGAAGACTCTCTCCCAGTTACCCAGGTCCCATTATTCAGTGTCTGCACCCAATAAACACCCTTGATGGGGGAACCATTAACAAGTCAAAGCAGATGAGAATCCACCCAAATGGCCTTGTTTAGGCTCCTCAGATCAACACGGAGCCACAAATCTCCATTCTTTTTTAGAAATGACCAACGGAGAAAGGCACATGGATGACTCCACAGGTACAATTCCTTCATCCCTGGACATTTTCCTTAACATCTTTGCCAATTCTTCTCTAACACTGAATGGCACACCTCTCGTTTTGTGTTTAATCAGAACTACTTCATCCTGCATGCAAATCCTGTGCTTGAAACCCTTGATGTTTCCTAAACCTCCACTAAAAACATTCTTAAACTTGTCCAACCACCTCATAGTCATTTCCTGATTGAGATGTTTTCAGCTACCAGTATGATTTGCTTATGCCTTGTAAGGCAGCTGCTTGTCAAGTGCTGAATTCTAGTAGAGTTCAGCAAAATTTCAACTGAATTAGGAACAAACACAGTGTGTTCTACAGTGCGTCCAGTGGGGATATCAACCTGCCCCCCCTCAGGTAAAGAAGTCAAGGTTGTAGGCATTAGCAATAAACATACTGTTAATCAGGTTACAGCAGATGTCTCACTTAAAATAGGGTCAATGAACAATGATCATCAGTTCATATTGTATGATTACAGTCCTGTTAACTTACTTGCTAATGACTTACTTTGCAAGATGAACTGTGTGATTTATTGCACACTGGATAGCGTTGCTATTCAAAACCAAGATGACTAGTCAGTGTGTTTTTAAAATATAGCCATCAAACTCAAGAGTTCAGTGGTTTTCAGTTCTCACAAAATATGACATGCCTTTGGATTTAGGACATACTGTCAAAGAAGAGATATGGATTTTCACAGGTGAAGACAGACGACTGATAAAAAGTGCATTGCCATTAGGTTTCAGGTCAAATCAAATGTTGTTTGACCCTAGAATTAGGGAATACAAACTTTCAAAAGAAGCAGAAGATTAAATGAAGCACATCATAGTCATAGAAAAAATGATAGCACATTGTATTTTACTTCAGGCACTGGTTGTCCTCACAACTCTGCTGTGATGGGCATTATTAAGCAGAGTGGTAAGTGGAGGATTGTTCAAGCTCCCTGTAAGAAATTAGGTTATTGGGTGAGTGGGGTGTTAACCCTGCTCCATGGAGCAGCCACAATCCCAGTCAAGGTAACCTACAAAAGCCACTAAATTAACCTGTGTTTAACCCTCTTGTAGCCATAAAGTGAAAACACAACACAAGAAAAATTCCACACCAATTTCGAAAAATAGAGTAAATTCTAATAAAGTATTTGATACCAAAATGACACAAATCAAATTAGTAGAACCGGAGTTATACATTTCTAAAATGAAGGTAAACATTTGCACCTAAAAGATGAAAGCGACAACCGTGTACATCCACTTGCATGAGACTGAGACAAAGATGAAAAATATGACAGACCATGATGGAGTGCAAGTTGGATAGAAGAAGTGGATTGGGTTTAGTTGGTGCTTACCTTCAGACTTAGAAGAAATTTGAAGAAAAATGTTCTGATAAGGTAAAGGTTAGCGGGGCAAGGTGGCAGGAGGGGTGCGAGGAGGGCAGATTGTCACTGGGGAGCGACTGGACAAAGTTGCAGTAACAATTGCTTCTTTTTTCATTTTTTTGTTTGAAAATCTCCAGCGGGACAAGGCTAGATGTTGTAGCTGACAAGAGTTCCACAAGATCAGATACTCCTTTGGCGAAGGACCTCTGAACAGGATTTTCTGCTGTAGAGAAGAATGTAGTGGGAACTGTCGCACAACCAGGCCAACCGGCGATGACCCTTGGGTGGACAAAGGAGCAGGTTGATCCCAGTCTCTTCTCGATTCTCAGAGCAGTTTTTAGCCAAAAATTATTTACGTCCCAAGTTTGGATTTTGGATTTCTGGGCACCTTTGACAACACCACCACTTGGGTGGTTAGGACTTACTCAGGCTGGTACCAGGTGTGGGTTCAATATAATTGGAGCCTTTTCTGTCTCTGGGGCTTTGATCAGGAGGGCAGTCAACTAGCCCTTGGAGTCACTCTGGTTGTCCTGGTTCAGCAGTAGAACAAGGCACAAGCAGCAGGCAGGCCACTGAAGGTTTAAGACAGGCTTAAGGCAGCAGAGCAGTCCTTCCAGGTGCATCAAAGCCATCTGTTGAGGTACTTAGGAGGCCACAACAGCAGGCTATCCTCTTAGAGTCCTTCCGCAGGTCCAGAAAGTGGTCCTATTTTTGTACTTGGAGCCTCCTTTGAAGTAGAATATATTTTGAGAGAATTTCTTTAGAAGTGTTTGACGTTTCCTGTTTCCCCTGCCCTCACTCCAAGCTGGCTGCATGAACAATGCGGGGGTGACAAATCCTTTGTATGAAAGAAGAGCACCACCTATTCAGTTGGATGTGGAGTTGAGCCCAGCCCAGCACCCTTCCTGCCAGTGCTGGCCCATCCAAGCACACCTAATCCCTCTATTGATTGGCTGTCTGGGAGGAGTAAACAAGTTCCAACTGCCAACTACACTCAGTCATGCGACACAGGAACAAGCAGCAGGCTCCAAATAGTTAGTATAGGAAAATGCCAACTTTCTAAACGTGTCATTTTCAAAATTTTAACATAAAATCCAACTTTACCCTTAAAGAGGATTTATAATTATAATTTCTCAGACACCAAATATATTAAATGTTCACCTCTTCCCAAGCAAACGTTAGCACTTATTCAATATAATAAGACAATCCAATGTTATCCTTTAGCTGAAGTAGGCCTCACTGTAGTGAAAAATGTGTTTACAAGTTTTTCAGTACCAGGACATGAACATATTAAAAGTACATGTCCAACCTTTTAATTTCAATGCAACCTGTCCTATGGGCTACCTAGGGCCTATCTTACGGATGATTATATGCAATAAAAGGGGAGTTTAAAGCTTGGCAAGGAGGTTTATATTGCCAAGTCGGCTTGGCAGTTTAAAACTGCATTCAGGCTGCAATGGCAGACCTGGAACAGGTTTTAAAGGGCTACTTAAGTGGGTGGCACAATAAGTGTTGCAGGCCCACTAGTAGCATTTAATTTACAGGTATGTGGTATACCACTTTACTATGGACTTATAAGTAAATTAAATATGCCAATCATGAGTAAGCTAATGTTACCATGTATTAGGGAGTGAGCACAAGCAGTTTAGCACTGATTAGCAGTTGTAAAGTTCACAGATTCCTAATGCCAATAAAATTAATTCTTTAAAAATAGGAGGGGTGGAGGCAAAAAGTCTAGGGCTAACCCTGCAAAGAGGGCCAAATCCAACAACCTGCAAAAGATAAACCAATTAGTGATTCCATGTTGTCTGTTGATACCATATCCTGCTGTAATATTGTATTAGATTCCAACAGATACAAAATCGTAGACAATCTTTGAATTATGTCAAGAATTCATCTACATTTCTCCTAATGCGCTTTGTCAATATCTTATCACATTTTGGTTCCAAAATAAGGTCCTTGGGTAGTGTCAAATTCCAAATGGATATACTGAAAGTCTCTCAATGTTTATTCAGATCAAGGAGAAAAATGTTGAACATTTGCAGTTACCCTGTGACTAAATCTTGGCCCTCCACATTGATGACCTACTTGTGGTGTCGAGGACAAAAGAAGACTGAAATCTAGATAAAATTGCACCCCTGAAACATCTTGCTGACATGGTCACAATGTTTCATCTACAGAGAAGCAGTATTAGTAGCATCAGAAAGACATCTGATTCGCCCTCAACTTTGAAGACTTATGTAGGAGATATTAAATTATCGAATGAAAAGTGCAAAATCATCATGGTGGGAGCATAAGAATATAATGTCATCAAATCAAAGCACAGAAAATTAGAGAGTCAAACCACCTTAGCACCTAAGCACTATCCCACTATGTGAATATTGATTTAATTCACTCCATTCTAATATCATTTGGAGATGGTCACAAAACATCAGTAAACTTTTGTAAATGAATGAAATACTTTGAGCAAACAGAAAAAACCTTTGAGAAAGATACAATACCAATCCCATGTTAGAAAATCTTCTTCGAGAACAATGTAATTCAGGAATACACAAACATAACTTTGCTTGACTGCAGGCAGCAGAAATAATAAACAATGAATCAGCACAGTGAGACATCCATTTTGAATAACATGATGTTGAGACCTAACTGAGGACTAGTTAGCATTGGCCAAGGAAAAGCACTTTAATGGTTAATAGCGAATGCGTTTCAAAAGCAATATCAACAAATAAGTATACGCATCTAAATTGATTAAGCGCAGATCCATATTCTGCACAGTGGTAATAATGAACAATTTTATAAATGCACATAAACTTATGTTATTTAGGTGTAATATAGTGCACAAGTCATTCATCGGTATGTCAGCGCTGAGCTAGTTTAGCAAGTATCCGTAGGGAGATGTGTTTGGGAATTAGAATAGGTGGCTTTTCAGCAATTTCCAAAATTTGCAGCAGTTAGCACAAGTGCGGACATGTATCAGAAACTTGTTCAAATAAAAGATGGCACAGTAAAAATAAGCTCAACCCCCAGATCTCATTAGGCGAGTGTGGGAGACACAGAGCAGGGCCATATCACATGATCGTATTTTTCTGCTGGGTGTGTATGGTTTGACTTTTAATTTCAGATATCTGGGTATTTTGCCTCATAACGTGTTAGAACACAAAGCTTGTAAATTCACTTTATTTTCACTGTCATCCAGTGCAGCTCCTTTTACATTCCATTACAGGAGGTGGTGGGAGGGAGGCCGAAAATAAGCCTGTCTGTCGTATTTTGAACTACCTGTAATTTGGCTACCAGTGTCTCATTAGCTGCTGCTATAATAGAGCATTGCCATTGTGTAATATGCTCTCTACTAGGGCTTGGACTAACATTCATCTGACGGATGTAGGAAGATATGGAAATATTCTGAGCAGAAGTTATACAGTTCCAAGTGTGGGTGGGAACAAACCAACTTGTGCTGGCACTTCTGTTGAAAATGTTGTTCTTGACATTGATTGTGCCAGAGTAGGGAGACTAAACATGGATTCCAAGAACAAACACTAATTGGCTAAGGTAAAAAACCCTGACCATGAAACCGCCACCCTGCATGTTGTTACAACGCGGTTGTTACAATGACCGTGTTGTAACAACGCATACATTACCACGCAAGTCGCAACAACGACTTGCGGAGGGGGGAGAAGGTGTTGGATTTAAAAACCTAAAATTCCCTACTGTTCGCACAGACTGGGGTTGGAATAGTAAATCATATTATTCCAACATCCAGCGTCCGCCTACGCACGTCGTTGTTACGACTTGTGGGATAATGGTATGCGTTGTTACAACCCGCTCGTTGTAACGATCGGTGTTGTAACAACATGCGGGGTAAAAGCCTGTGGAAAAAAGAGGCATATTCTCCGGCCACGGGACTTTGTTATGTAACTGATATTTGACCTGTGCTCTAGTAACCAGCTTTACGCTATCTTTTCCAGGTTGGCTGTTACGTTGATTACATTTACTGTTTTTCATTCCTGGACAAATGTTGTGTTGAATACATTTTTCATGAATAGTTTTTTAATGCTTTTGTTTCCATATTTATTCTTCACATTTTTATGTTACATTCTATTGCTTACGTTCTGTTTTGTTTATATTATGTTATTGTCTGCGCAATGCAATGTCTGGTACTGTTGTGCTGCTCTTGCAGGTGAGAATCCAAGACATGCCATAGTTCTAGATTGCTGGCAGTGAGCTGGGGAAACAGTTGCTGCTGGATCATGAAGCTGTACATTTAGTCATTTACTTGCAACTTGAGAACAAAGAGAAAGACTTTTCTGACCTTGTTCTTGCTTGTATTCTGTGTACAGAACATAACTCTAGGTAGACAGTTATGTATAATAGAGTGAACCCTAAAAACAATTGTCTTGTGTATGGGATTGCTGGAGTCAGGTTAAATTAAGTTGAATGGTTTACAAAATCATCCAGACTAACCCTCACTTGAACAGGCCGATGGACCTTGACTGTTGAAGCAAGAGGACAAATCAATTCATTAATCACTTCAACAATTTCTCATCAATAATTATTCTTAGTGGTGAGTCAATACAGAGAGTTTAAAGGAGTAAAGATTTTATTCATCAGTCTTGAGTGGCTTATCTTATATCCGGGTCAGTTTTTTCATTCATCAATCAGTATTCATCAAAAATATTTCAAATCAGGTCAATCAATACAATACACAAATCATTGATAAGCGTGTTCCATGAAGGAAAGAATTCCTATTCTAAGGATTAAGAGAAAGGAGTTAATTTGTACCCATAAAGAGTTCTATGTTGAGAGAGTGAGAGCCAGCACGTAGCTTCATAGATTCAATTAAATATCATGAGCATAATCATCAAAGTAAAACATCCCATAAAGGGAGGTTAATGAACTCAGTAGAGTTCTAGCTAAAATAGCACAGGGTCTAGAGTGAAAGGGAAAGGTTCTCAATCAAAGCTCTGCAGACCAAAGTTGGTGAATGCGGGCCAGAATGAGAGAGAGACAAGGGAGATAAGCAGAGAATTCTGAGAAAACGAAAGTCTGAATCTCAGAATGAATGAATGTGTTCTAATCTAAAAACACACATCTAAACAACACATTTTGTTAGCATCGGCAACTGTTGCATCTTCTGTCTGCCTCCATATATCCTTCATCCGAGGTTTTCCTGGGAACCGGATTACTCCTCACCATATCTTTGCAAAGACAATGAACTATCAAATATGTTAACTAAATTTGTTGCAACTAATATCGAACAATGTTCAGCTCTGTTTAGGTCTGTGCTTTCCCATGTGTAATTATACCAGTCTACCCTTCAAACTAAAGTAAGTTATGTATAAGTTTAAACATCTTTCAGGAAAAAACCCATATCAACATTTTACAATGGCATGACCTGACAAGGATAAAACGAGTTAATTCAAATGGCCAGCGTTCATTATATCTGCTAATTCCTCATATGAGGTTGCACAAACCTACCAATAAGCTTTTAGCAAAACAGCAACATTTGTCAAAATTTGTGAATCATGTTAAAATTGTTAATCTCATTAAGTAATAGTATCTATTAGCGAGGGTCAAGAATACTGTACATTATCTGATTCTCACAAAAATGTGTATTTGTTAGCATCTCTAAATGAACGACTTTTAGCATTGCAATAGAACGGTATGAGGACTAGCATGTGTAATTGTGACAACTGTGTACATCTTCATTGTTTTAAAGCATTTTCTTTTGTTTTTTGCTCGCACATTAATTTCTGCACGGTTACGAATATCTAAATGATTGCATTTTATTGAAACACTCTATTAATTTGCCCCCTCACATAGTGTCAACCAATATCATTCCTTACTCATTTGAACTGTATTTTCAGAGACTGCTTTCATCATTAGTTGAGTCTTTCCTTTTTCTTTTCAAACTCTCATATTATTTTGCCTTTTTTAAATCTTGATTAATTTGTTCATGCAATCTTTTCTCTGCTCTTTCTTTTGTTAATACAATATCTACAGACTTTTTTTTTTTTTTTTTTTTTAAACCTTTATTCGCATAAATCAGATACACAGCTATTCAGCCGACATCCCGGAGGTTCGGCAGCTAATCAGTCAACACATGAAGTCCTCCATAGCTCTAATGCAGGATAATGACAAAGGTTTCATTTTTGAAAACTACCTACAATAAACACAACAAGCAAGGCAGTATACACCACAAATTCGTGCCAGGTCCCAGCGGGGGCGCGGCCCCATTTCCAACATCAAATCAAAGCCACCGATCGGGAGGATGAGGGAGAAGCAGAGGCACTAACATTCTAACGGAGGTGCATCAGAAAAACCCAAGTCGGAAGTGAGGCTAGGGGGAAAGTTGCTCCTCTGGCGGTTCAATGGCAGGAGGCAGACATATGCCCCCCCTATATTGGTTCCAACTTCCCCATACCTTATGCCATTTCTTAGGCCTCCCCCGTGCACTATACACCGTTTTCTCCCGAAACATGCTCCAGTCCATGTTGTCCTTCCATGCATCCAGGGTGGGCGGGCTATGAGATCCCCACAGTCGTGCTATATCTCGCTTAGCCACCATATTGCCTAGGGCCCATTGAGTCTGCGCTGCGTCATAATCTGTAGGACCCCACACATTCAAAAGACAGCGCCGCGCCTCTGGGTGCAGTACTATACCCGTGACCTCCTGCATCACAACGTGAATCCGCTTCCAAAAGTCCGCAATCACACCACACTCCCATATGATATGTAGAAAGGTGCCCACCATCCCGCAGCCCCTCTTACAGAACCCATCCTCGGAAAAACCCATATGAACCAGCTGGGGCCCAGTGACGTAGACTCTGTGCAGTGTCTTAAGCTGGACCAGCCGTAGTCTGGCGGGGATCGCGACCTCCTTAGGAGAGGAGACGGCGTATTGCCAATCTTCATCGTCCAGCTCAAGGCCGTCCCTAGTCCACTGATCCCGCACCCCCAGGAGGAGGTCGGTCCGGACATTCACAAGCTTTTTGTAAATTAGGGAGATTGTGCTCTCCGGCATATGGCCGTCCAGGATCCGGTCCTCCAAGGGAGAGGACTCAGGCACTTTTTCCCCCTCAACGAGCACCGACCGCAGCGCATGGCGCACCTGCGCGTACCGGAAATATTCCGTGCCCTCCAGCGCATATTCCGTCCGTAGTTCGTCAAACGACTTAATCCGCCCCTTGGCCAGCAGGTCACCCACCCTGGAGATGCCAATCAGATCCCATTTATCGAATCCCTTAGAGTGCCAAAGTTTCCCCAGCATATCGGAGTCATACAACGGAGTGGCGAGGGTGAGCCTATCTTTCCAGCCCAACGAGTTCGTGACTGTCTTCCACACATTCACCGCCACCCCGGTCGGCCCCGTGAGGGACCCAGCCGGGGGCCTCGAGTAAAGTGCTCTATAGTAGCCACCCCCACGCAGCAACCACCGGTCCATAGCAAAGCCAGGGCTAAGCGCCGGGCCGTAGACTCCATGGTTGATCGCACTCAGTTGGGAGGCCCAATAGTATCTTCTGATGTCGGGAAGCGCGATACCCCCATCGTACCAAGGAAGAGTTAGTTTTGCTATCGCTATACGCGGACGGCCGTCCCACAGCAGCGAGCGCTGGAGACTCTCAACCTCCCGAAAGTAGCTGGCCGGAACCAGCTCCTGGGTGTTCTGCAGGACATAGAGAAAACGGGGAAGAGACATCATTTTGAATAGCACAGCACGGCCAAGGAGGGAAAGCGGCAGCCGCGCCAGCCCGCTACATCTCGCCGCAAGCGCGCCAGCGGAGGGACCAGGTTCCTCTCATACCGTACCGTTGGGTCGGTAGAGATATAAATCCCAAGATACATGAAACCCTCCCGGGCGATCTGGATCGGGCAATTCCGCGGGGGAGCCGGGACGTCTCCACACAAGGCATACAGATATGACTTCCCCCAGTTAATGGTTAGTCCCGAATTCCTCCCAAAGGAAGTCAAAATGTCGCAGACAACTATGAGGGACTTCCGGGGTGAAGCGAGATAAAGCAGGATATCATCGGCAAAAAGGGAGATGCGGACCTCATGGTCAGGTGACCAGCGAAGCCCCCTCACCTCCGGGTGCCATCGTATCCAGGCCGCCAGCGGCTCGAGAGCAAGAGCAAACAACAGCGGCGACAGAGGACAGCCCTGCCTGGTACCTCTCACCAGCCCGAAAGGACGGGACGCCCTACCGTTGACCGCGACTTTAGCGAGAGGCTCTTCATATAATAGTCTCACCCAGCCCACGAATCCGGGTCCAAAGCCGAATTTCGCAAGCGCAGCCCACAGGTATTCCCACTCTACCGTACCGAAAGCCATCGTTGCGTCGAGCGCTGCCACAATGGCCGGCTCCCGCATCGTCCCCACCCTTGCGATCACTCCGTGGATGCGCCTAAGGTTCAACGCGGTGTTACGACGCGGGATGAATCCGGATTGGTCAGGGTGGATCAGGTCACCGATCACCCTGACCAAACGGTTAGCGAGGATTTTAGCGAGGATCTTCGGCTCGGCATTAAGGAGCGAGATCGGCCTATATGAGCTGCACCTGTTCCTGGGCTTACCATCTTTATGTATGACCACGATTGTTGCCAGGCGCTGGTCGCGTGGGAGGCATCCCGTCTCCCGCGCCTCCACGAACATAGCTCGCAAATGCGGAGCGATTTTATCTGGCCGGAGTTTGTAGAACTCAATTGGCAGGCCATTCGGGCCCGAGGCCTTGCCCGAACGTAACGAACGGATAGCCCCCGCGATTTCGTCGACTGTGATATCGCCATCAAGATCGTCCCTGTCTATGTCGGAAAGGCAAGTCAAAGCAAGGTCACGCAGGAGTTCACACGAATCCCCCACTGGCCTGTCCGACACGGAGGTATAGACCGTGTGGAAGTAATCCGCAAAGCACTGGACTATGCCATCCGGCTCCGCGACAACGACGCCATCCTCTGTCACGAGGTCTGGCACAACACGATTGACCCGCTCCTTTTTATCCAGCCACGCGATTAATTTCCCGGCCTTGTCCCCGACGTCGTACAGACGGCCCCGCTGTTCCCTACTCAAGGCTTTGGCCGCGTCCGTCACAAGGGCCTTGTACTCCGACTGCTTAAGGGTCAAATTGTGCAGCGCCGCCGCCGTAACCTCCCCCTCCAATGCCAGCTCCAACTCCGCGATCTCCGCCTCAATCTGGGCGACCTCCGCGTCTCGCCGACGCTTGGCCGCTACTATCAAGGAGAGGGCCTCTCCCCTAAGCACTGTTTTGAACGCTTCCCACAAAGACACAGCCGACGTAACCGAGCCGAGATTCTCCTGGAAGTAACGATCGACCGCCTTCAGCACCGCACTACGAATCATAGGGTCCCTGAGATACCACGGGTTAATTGGGGCCACCCTACCCCCCATTCCTCTACCAACATCCATACAGATCCACACCGGCGAATGGTCAGAAATACCCTGTGCCATGTGCCTGGCCTCAGAGACAAAGGAGGCGTGTGCAGCTAGGGTAAGCACATAATCAATTCTGGAGAGACTGCCATGCGCTCCGGAATGGAAAGTGTATTGCCGCTGTGTGGGATGCAGTAGTCTCCAACAATCAACCAGACCAAGGGTATCTACAAAGTCCGGAAGCCATTTCTGAGCCCCCCCCGAGCTCCTTGGCGGGTGCCTGTCAAGCAATCCGGAGCCTACCGCATTGAAGTCGCCACCCACCACCAACATTCCCTCTGGGAGATCCAACAAAGTCCTCTCTAAGTCCGCAAGTGTGGAAGGTTGCAGTGCAGGAGGGACATAAACCGACACCAGGACCAGCGTCCTGCCCTCCCACCTCCCCGCTACAGCCGCAAAGCGTCCCCTATCGTCAACAGTAGTGGAGTCGACCTCGAAGGGCAGGGAGGACCTGACGAGTATTCCAGCCCCTCTAGACCCCGAGGAAAACCCGGAGTGTGCAACAAACTTGTAGCCTTTCCTGTTGAGTGCATAGCACGTGTTACCAATCAAGTGCGTCTCTTGCAATAAGAGAATATCAGGGGTACATCGCTTCAGGAATTGCAGGACAATCCCACGCTTAATACGATCCCCCAAGCCATTTACATTCCAACTGAGTATTTTTAAGCCCCTACCCCCCATCCCAACATGTAAGGAGACCACCCCCCCCGCTTGGAACCGCACTAGAGTCACAGAAGCTTGCATCCTTACGCCTTGCATAACCAAAAACAACAACAACCCCAACAACAACCCCAATCCACCCCCCATCCTGCACCCCTGCGTAAGCTCTACAATGCCCCCCAACTTGCAGTGTGCCTGTGGCCCCATACAAAGACTAATCTACAAAAAGAACCCCAGAGGAGGAAAAAGCTCCCATACTGCCCCCGCTACCCCCCGGGCTACCCCCCGGTCTGTCACCCTCCCGGGGGAACCGGAGATCTGGTACTTAAGTCCAGGCTCATTGCTCATCACCGCCAGCGTCTGCTCCACCGGAGCGTTCCACGTTAGTCCGTCCTTGGGGCAATGTGTCCAGCCAATCTCCGACCATGTCCGGTGATTCAAAAAAGAAAGTCCGCTCTTCGAACACCACACGCAACCTGGCCGGGAAGAGCATGGCGTATTTCAGTCCCATCTCCCGTAGCCTTCTCTTGACCGCCAGGAAGCCTTGTCGTTGCTTCTGTACCATCTGGGTAAAGTCCGGATAGAAACTTACAGTGGTGTTCTGGAATAGCGTCGGGCCGGACACCCGTGATGCTTGCAGAATGGCATCCCGGTCCCTGAAGTTAAAGATCCTGGCGACAATTGGCCTCGGAGGGGCCCCCACCTTGGGCCTCCCGCCAGGAACTCTGTGGGCCCTTTCAACATTAAAAAACTTACTAAGGCCTTTGGGCGCCAGATGGTTCACCACCAGGTCCTCCACAAACAGGACCACTGACTGTTCCTCCGAATTTTCCGGGACCCCAATAATGCGCACGTTATTGCGCCTCGCGCGGCCCTCGAACTCTTCCAACCGTTGGGCAAAGTGATCATTTGCAGTCCGCAAGGTACGGACTTCCAGCTGAAGGCCGGAGACGTCGCCCAGGAGGCCTGCAGTCTTGAGGTCCAAGGACTGAACCCACTCATTAGTTTTCCCCAGGTCTGCCCGAATCAGATTGACGTCGATCGATATGGCGTCCACTTTATGCGCCAGGGTCTCAAATTGTTGCCCGATAGAGGACTTCATCCCCTCGATGGCCCCCATGATATCTTGCAGGGTTGGTTCCGCGGAGGGGGCGACACGTCCTTCAAGGCCTCCAGTGTCTGTCCCGATCCGCCCGGTGACCCCTTCTGGTGGGCATAGCTGTCCATGTTGTTAGTCTGGGTGTAGCCTCCCCGCCTGGTACTTTTGGGCTTCTGTTTTTCGGCGTCCGATTTGCTCGACATCGCAATCTGCCGCGGGGACAATCTCTTTGCCCATGCAGAGTAGTCAACCATGCAGCCAGTGACTTGCGCTACCCACGTCCAGGCCGGGCGCAGTGGAGACAGGAAAGCGAAAGCGAAAGCGAAAGTGAGGACACCTTCCTTCCGACGACTCGCCCCTCGCGTGGCCGCTGTTGTTCAATTAGCGCACGGGCACTGTGCCAACGCAAGCCCTGGGCACCTTCCGGGGAGTAGGCCACAAACTTCCAGGCAGTACAACTTCGGTCTCCGGTGGGCGATTTCGATCCGGACAACGGCTCTCGCCTCAGCAACGGCTCCCCTCCAATATTCCGGGCGTCAAAAGCAGGATAATAGACAGGATATCTGCCAGAGGGAGCGAGGGTCTCGGGAGCTCTAGGCTCACGCGGCCATCTTGATCACGCGCTAAGCTCCTCCCCATCTACAGACTTTTTAAAGAATAAATATAAGCAATAAGCAACACCTTATTATTAGTATGGACAAAAATGTAGCTTTCAGTATTCCTCCTCTGGAATTTGCAAACCAATTGGAAATTATAGAGATTCCATTTCTAAAATGTTCTATATCACTTGGTGCCTTTAATGACTTTAATTCAGGTTTCAAGTCAGAAATAGTCTTTGCAAATTCTTTAATTTTCATTCACTCATCAGGTATGTAAGAGCAACAATGCTGGGATTTCAGCATCCCTCAGACTATAATCTGTTTTGTAAAACCATTGATCTAATTGCCACAAATTCAGTGTCTACTACTAGCAAAGCTCCGGATGTACTAGTTACCAGCTTGTTGACAACAGTTTATTTTTTTCAGATTTTCTCATCTTTCAAAATAACTCCTACTGGTGGAACTATTGCTCCAAATATGTCTCCGACTAGTTGGTTTGTATTTTGTATACTAAGGGGTCGATTCCGATCCTGGATTTTTTTTTCCCGTACGACTCGTACCCGTATTTTTTAACGTACGAATCGTACAAGTCCCATACAAACTGCGAAGTACGATTCGTACGTGAAAAATACATACGAATCACCTTGGGAAAAGTCTACGAGACGTTCCCGGACAGTTTTACATAGAAATCGTAAAACTGAAGCCCGAGCGCGCAAGTACAATCCGTACCGCCCGTCCGAAAATACAAAAGGCTCCGTACGGAGCAAACTTTGTACGAGCCCTACCCTGAGTACACTTGTGCCCGGGGTACGAGTCGTACGGCCCCCCCAGCCTCCCACCCCTCCCGTGTACATCCGCACCGTACCCCCCACCCCCCGTATGTAAGGCGCATACCCCCCACCCGCGTATGTCTGCACCGTACCCCAGGCGTACCCCCCCACCCGCGTATGTCTGCACCGTACCCCAGGCGTACCCCCACCCATGTATGTTTGCACCGTACCCCAGGCGTACCCCCCACCTGCGTATGTCCGCACCGTACCCCAGGCATACCCCAATCCTTGCGTATGTACGTACTGTACATCCGCGACGATTGGGGTACGCCTGGGGTACAGTGCGGACATACATGGGTGGGGGGTACGCCTGGGGTACAGTGCGAACATACGCGGGTGAGGGGTACGCCTGGGGTACTGTGCGGACATACGCGGGTGGGGGGTACGGTGCGGACATACACGGGTGGGGGGTATGGGCCGTACATACGGGGAGTGGGGGGTATGTGCCGTACATACGGGGGGTGGGGGTACGGCCCGTACATATGCAATGTTGGGGTACGCACTGTACATGATGACACGTACGATGTGGGTGATGGCGTGTACGTCGCGTAGTGGGCCCCCTTTTCCTTGTGCATCGCAGTGTACTTAGCTTTTCCGGCACTTTTTGGCTCCCGTAAAAATATAGCCGTGCGGAGTGCTGTAGGTACGAATCGTACTTGCTGGTCCGTAAAACGCTGCCTGACTCCGTGCGGACGTCGCGTACGCGCTGGCCAGGATCGGAATTGTATGTATTTTTTAGCCGTACAGTGTTTTTTACGATTCGTACGGAAATGGTATTTCTGTACGAATCGTACTTGCTGGTTTGTACGGTGGAATTCCCGGGTACGAGTCGTACGGAGAAAGCGCTCCGTACGACCGGGTTTTACAGGATCGGAATCGGCATCTAAGTGTGTGTCTGTGTGCATGTGTCATGGTCAAAGCATCTATACTATATACATGTTACATTTTCAGTCAGTAGGAAGCTGCACGTATGCATCCTTTCCACAAATGAAATAGACGCCAGGAATCATCGTCCTATCTTCTTGCAAAAACTACCATTCCCCTCCCTCGACTTCAAATATATGTTCGTACCTACTAATTCCTGCAGGTCGTGTTCTACTTTGGGTTTTCTTTTAAAAACTTTTGAAACTCAAGGCTGAATCATATTTACAAGAATGTGGTACAGCATTGCATTTCCCCCTTCGATGGCGCTAAGTTTAGCAACTTAGCGCCAACGCAGGCCCCCTTTCACCAGAGTGCACGGGTGTCTGCGTGCAGGGGAGGATTGTTTATGTGTAGGAAGGTGTCCCTTCCTGCACATAAACAATCCTAAAATGCCATTCTGTCACTTTCATGTGTGCTGCTTCATGCAGTACACATGAAAGTGACAAAATAGAATTTTTTAAAAGGTTTTTTATGTACAGGAAGGGACACCTTCCTAATACATAAAAAACAGGGCATTTTGTTTTTTTGTTGTGTGCTGCACAAAGCAGCACACATTGAAAAAGCAAAAACGAGGAGAAATAATGCATTTCTCCTCATTTCGCCAACTTAAGACCAGGGTGTTCCTGGTCTTAATTTTGGTGCTGCCTCCTATGTACGCCACCCTTGTACATAGGGGGCAGCATCAAATATAATGGGTGTTGTGGTGGAACGCCCACCACAACACCCACTGCACAGCCCTTTCACGCTAACCGTAACGTGAAAGGGGGCCTTATGTACAAGGCAGCATTAAGCCACGTTAAGTGGCTTAACGCTGCCTTGTACACAAGGCACAGCCCCTATCGCCACCACAATGTCGGTAAAAGTAACGTTGTGGTGGTGATAGAGGCTTGTACATATGCCCCGCATATTTTACCCTTTTGTCTCCTAACTAATATCTTTTTTAAAGCATCTTCTTCTTTCTTCCAAACATTTTGCAAAACATCATCCTGTCTATTCTTACTGTGTGCAATATTTTGATGTCTTTTCTCTAGTGTCATGGTGAACACCTTTTCTAATGTTGGCATTAACAGGTTAAACTGTTTTTTGTAAGCTTTAACATTATCTATTGCATAATAAGGTCCACAATATTGCCACACTGTGTCTGAGTCTTTTGCTTGTGGTTGTAAATTCATGCTTTCCTGTAAAGGCACTTGCGGTAGAAGTAAATCATAGTTAGAATAAAAATATTCAATATTTCCTTGCATATACACTAATTTAAGCAAAGTGTGGAAATGTGGATTTCCCTGATCAGTTATGTCCCCTATCTTGGACCCCAACGGTTCTATATGCATGTTACAAGTACATGTATGTTCCCTCCAGTTCCAGTTTCGAAGACGCAAACACATGTGCGTCCACCGTTAACATGTTCTCTGTCAGATCCGCCATCAATGGGCTGGATATTCGATTCCTAAGTATAAAAGGCCACTGACTTTATATGGCCAAGTTACTCCATTTTTACAGTTCAGGCGAGTAGGCCCGATTCTGTCCTCAAAGCCTTTCCCTGCTCTCTGTCTCTGACAGCTTCAGCTTGAGCTCGCATCTGTATCCATGAACTTTGTCCTACTCCCTGTGCAGCTAACGGTGCCTGCCTCGGCTAGTTTTCGCCTGTCTGCCAAGAAGTTGTATTTCACCTTCGAATTATCTATTTTGCTCTTCAGCCGATGCATTCTTGCCTAGTAGTTTAAGTAAACATTCCTCCAGTTACCAAGCAAAAGGCCAGGCTTCTCTGTCTTCATGCAAGTGATTCATAGCCCTGTTGCTATGGAAAGTTTTCTGCCTCTCGCATCTCATATAGACACTTAGACGCTTGTACACGCACACAGTCAGTATAGAATAGATTCTGTCCGAGAGTCTCCTCCTTGTGGATAACATAGTTCTTTAAACATAGGATGTTAGATATGATTTGGGATTAGGATGACTTGACCCCAGACTTCTCGTCTCCACATGTAGAGCTAAATGTCAAGTCCCCTTCACCCCCTAGTTACACGTCAATTACACGTCATGCTGCTGCGCGCGCATCTATGCCAAGTATTATCTTATAGATCCACCTATGTCTGATAATTCTAACCAATCATGTTTCTTTTATTCCTTATTACGCCTAGTTTCGATTATGTCACTGTTACGTCATTTTTCTTATCAAATGTTACGCCTTCTACATTCGTTTCATTGTAATGCACTTATTATAAAAATGTATGTCTGTTAATAAGTTATTGTACTTCACTTCCTGAACCCTCGTGGTGACGGAACCTGAAGGCCGCCACTCGAGTCGGCCATTTTGAATGGAATAAAGCCCATTAGAAAACCTCTTATACCACGGATTCTGCCTCTTGTTATTTTGAGCTATTTTACTTTATTTTAAGACTCCGTACGAAATTCAGTCAGGTAATATTTATTTTATTTACCACATAATGGCGCCCGAATAGGGACACTTTCTCATCTCACGCGCCGGCGGTGCGTTGCAGGCCCGGTCTCCTGCCACAGCTGGACGGACCATAAACGCGTACCAGCAGGATTTCCTGTAAGCTCCCTCCGGTCAAGCGGGGGCGACTGAGGCTGCGATCAACCCAGACGAGGCGGTGAGAAGTGCGAAGTATCCCGACCAGAGCCTAGCTGAGAGAGCAAGATCCGAGGTATACAGAGGCCCACCAGGTTTTCCGAAATTCCGACGTCCAGAGGGTCCGATGTCCGCAGTTATCGAGTCCTGTCCATTCTCTGAGGCCTTCCGTTTCAAGGAGCTACTCGGTGAGTACCATCGCCGGGGAGGCATGTTGACGTGCACATAGGTTGTGCCGGTCAAGACGGATTTGGGTACACAAATCCGGTCTGCACTGTTTAGCAGTGTATATGTACTGTTTAGCAGTATATCAAGTATTCCGAAGTATTCAGTTATTGTCAAGAATTCAGCGTGGTGATTAGTTAAGCAGACTGTCATCATTGTCGACCATTATTAAATGTTTAATGTTTAATGTTTAAAGTATTCAGAAAATGTCTTGCATATTGTGGTATGAATGACTGTTCATTGTTCACTGTTCATTATTGTGTTTCTCGTATTAAGTAAGTTCAAGAGTAAGTATCAGATCAGTTGTTAATATGCCGCTCTTCTCGAAGTTAAGACAGATTACCACCAGAAAAGGGGTGCTTGAAGAAGCAGTTCCTATTCCTCCTAGAGACACTCCAGGACATTTCATGTACCATAAACATGGCATAGATGCCATATTGTTTCTTGATCTATGGGTAGATTATACCAAGGGATTACCGGAAAGTCAAAGGTGGCCCATAGCGGGAACCTGGGATGCAGAGTGCATCATGAAAGTGGAGGAAGAGTTATGGAAAAGAAAGGTCAGACAGTCACAGAAAGACGCTATCGAGTTATGGCGTAAAGAATCTCATAGACGAACAGAAAAAGCACGTAGACAAGAAGAGAGGAGTAAAGAAAGTTCAAATAAAGTTCAAGAAAATCTATTAATTGAGGAAGGTATCCGAGTGAAATCAGAACAAGTAAATAGACAAAGTAATGCTCTTATGAATGGTATGTATCCCCTTCTAGCCGAAGGATTACCTAAGGCTGCTCCAGAGATACCAAAAGACTTGCCACCCCCATTATTTCCAATTAAGGTACATCCAAAAGGGCGTCCCAGAACCGCAGAAGACGTTTTCCTTTCCTCATATCTAGATGATGCAGCCCCCGAGTATGCTAACGCCACACCACATAGACCGTCTGGCGGAGGGGTTCAACGTCAGGATCAGGTATCTGTCCCCGTGCAACAGCAAGTCCCGACGCAAGTTTCGGCAAGCACATCTGTTTCCGCATCTGTTTCCGCAGTCGACTCTACAGGGGTATCGACACCCATAGTTGCTGTGTCACGTTCAACGAACCCTTTCACACCCGACGCCCCAGATGGGGCCACGGGAGGTGCTAGCAGTACTTTTACACCACCTAGAATAAATAAACTTGTCTTTCAAGAGTCAGCACATTCACGTACACCTAAGTTCGTAAGTGAACGTGCGCTTAAGGAACTCCTTGTAAATTGTAGATATGACCCGGTGGTTGGTAAAGAGGATGAAATGGTCCTGGCATCATTACGTATTAGGCGAGCCGCAGAGTATTTAGCAAGGTTACCAGGGATGACTACGCATCTGGATAACATATATCATTTTGTTCAAACAGGACGAGATCCAGGATGTATTAACAGAGCTATGGAATTCCAGAAAGTAGAAATACAGGGGGAACTGTTACGTTTCCTCATAAACTGTGTGATCAGAAATCAAGATCGTCCGGGGGTAGACATGAACGTAATGCTTACTCTTACAAGATGGAGTCAGAATATATCAGAAGGGAGACACGATAAGCAAAATTGTATAATAGCCATGTGCCGAAAAATCCGTAAAGAAATAGAACGTATTCATGCAGAAAGATTGGGAACAGACGAGTTTGAGCAAGATGAAGTGTCCGAATCAGGGGACTCTGCAAGACAGTCAGAGACCATAGCCTATGTAGGCAGAGGAAGATCCCGTGAAAATACTAGATGTTTTTCTGATCCCATACATTCTGTATGTCCAAATAATAGCAGAACGTATCCAACGCCTGTAATAAATCTGAAGTCTCCTGAACATTCGTTTCAAGCCGCAGATAAAATACTACGAGAACGAAGGGGTTACCACCTCCTCGATTCCATGGATGAGCAAGAATTAGCCAGATCAGCCGTTCACTGGATCGTTAGTCCTGAAAAATATGGTGATGAGACCGTAGCACACACGTTTCTCAATCTCAGTACAGATGAACAACGTTTAGCTGGAATCTATATGATTCAGCAACTCCTCATATTATATAAGAGCCAACATGCTGACCCTGGTCCTTTACCTGATATATTAACGGAACTACTTACGTACAGATGGAGAGGTTCTAGTAACAAGCTAATTAAAGAGATATTAGTGTCACGTAAACAGTACGTCCTTTTTGTAAATCCAGATTCTCTCTCCCTGCCCCCCAGAGAAAGAGCACCGTACTACATGGATAGACAAAATCCTTTACGAGAAGTGCACCCAATAAAAGGCGAAGACAATGAGTTTCACCGTGTATTTGTTTACACACCCATATCAAAAATGGAATTATTAGAAATGAAGAAAGTAGTACCTAGCCATGATAAAGACCCAGCGGGTTTCCACCGAGAAATTAAAGACATGTTACTGATGGGAGAGTACACCTTTCCTGATATTATGACGATATTAAAGGTGCTTTTGCCTGCTGGCATTTATGAAAAACTGAAAGAAAAAGAGTGGGAAGTGGGAGACCAAAAGATAGACTGGACAGCATTAGCAGAGGAAGAAAGGGGCCGAACTGCAGGTTCGGGGCTCGGGGATAAAGTTAAACTATTACCAGGTTTACTAGTACAGGTACTGCCACGTTTATTAACTACAAAAAAGGAAGATTGGGGTGCAATCACAGCCTGCAAACAAAAGCAAGATGAAGACACAAGCGATTATTATGCTCGATTTGAAAAATGTTTTGGTATAAATAGTGGTATAAAAGCAAGTAGTGACTCATATCCACATTTATTTGTGACAAAATTAGTGGAAAATGCATTACCTCCAGTAAAGAATAGAATATTGAAATTCGAGAGTACCTGGCAAAGTAACACTCCGTCGCAAATGCTACAAATGTTACAGTATCATCACAATAGAATTAGGGATGAACAAGAACACGAGCATAGACGCATGAAGGATACAAAAATGAAAATGCTAGTTTCTCAGACAGTACCAGCAGATGGTCACAAAAAGAGTGTGACACATTCTGGTGATTCTGCAGTTCCTGTAAAAGGAACCTGCAATTACTGTAAACAACTGGGCCATCATGTACACGATTGTCCAGTCCTGAAACGTAATATAGCTACAGGCATTACAAAGGAGAGACCACGATTAGTTAGACAAGATCAGAATGAACAAGGAGCTATGCTGCATGGACAGTCCGTGCCAGTTCAGCAACAGTCCATGCCAGCCTCACAGCAACCCATACAGTTTGTGCCAGCTGCACCACCGTTGCCTGCTACTGCCACACAAACCGCAACACGACAACTGTATCAGACTGCACAGTATGAATACCCTGAATACCAGCGTTACGCATGAACCAGCCTAGAGAGGGAAGTTGACTTACCACTTATCGAGATTCCTGTAGATCAAGAAGGACCTTATGTACATAGTGAATTATTAGGTCAAGATAGAAAATTCTTACTCGATACAGGGGCAAGTCGAACAACTATAAAACGTAGTGAAGTTCCAGGGGCACCCCTCTCAGGCTCTCAAAATGTTTCCCTTGGTTTTTCAGGAAAACCTATTGTTAATGAAGTATCAAAGCCTCTACCACTTACGATAGGACCTTTGACACGAACTACAGATTTATTGCTTACTAAATCATGCCCAGAAAATCTGTTAGGAATTAAAACTCTGAAAGCACTAGGAGCCATAATATGTTGTTCTCCGGAAGGAGTAAGGTTGTTTTTACGTGATTTTAAAGGTCACTATGTGTCTAGAGACATGGATCCCCGACTACAGACTTTACCAGTACATCTATGGGCACAAGGCCCTACGGATGTTGGCTGCATGAACATTACACCCTATCGAGTCACACTGAAAGCAGGAGTGGTACTACCACGAATGCGACAATACAAGTTACCGCATGATGCTGTAGTGGCTTTGCTGAAAATCATTGATGAGCTAATTGCCCAGGGAGTAGTTGTAGAAACAGACTCCAATGTATGTAATTCACCGATAATTCCGATTCTTAAACGAACTGATCCTACTGCTCCACCAGTGTACCGATTGGTTATTGATTTGCGTGAACTAAACAAGTGTATTGTACCACAATTCCCTGTGGTCCCTGATATATCATCGTTATTGACAGCAATTGATTCCGAAGCAACATTCTTTACTGTAATTGATCTCAAGAATGCCTTTTTCAGCGTCCCAATAGATCCGGAAAGCCAATACTTGTTCGGATTCAGTTTAAATGGGCGCAGCTTTAAATTCTCACGCGCTCCCCAAGGATTTACAGAAAGCCCCAGCATCTACAGCCAAGCACTGAAACGAGAACTTGACAGTATCCACATGCCAGTCAATACAGCACTGCTTCAATATGTCGATGATCTGCTGATCACCGCGAGAAGCGAGCCAGAATGTGAAAAAGCTTCTCTGACAGTTTTACATTTCCTAGCCGACAAGGGGCACAAGGTGTCCCCTTCTAAGCTGCAATTCTGTGTTCAGCGAGTTATTTATCTTGGTCACTCGCTGTCCAAGGAGGGAAGGCAGCTTACACCAGATCGCATCCAGTTAATTGCTAACATGTCAATACCCCAGACACAAAAGGAGGTGCGGGCTTTTATAGGCCTCACTTCATATTGTAGACAGTGGATCCCTCAGTACGCATTTCTAGCAAAACCACTCATTCAGTTAACCACACAGGAGGCAGCCACATCGACTGTTCTCCCTTGGACTCAGGAACATACACAAGCTTTTGAAAGCCTAAAGGAAGCTTTATGTCAAGCACCTGTTTTAGCAACACCATGTTATAGCAAACATTTTACACTCTTTGTTACAGAACGCGAAGGTACTGCCTTATCAGTACTCACTCAGGATCAAGCAGGATCACGCAAGCCATGTGCTTATTTTTCCAGTACATTAGATCCCGTAGCTCAGGCTTTGCCTGCATGCCTGAAATCAGTGGCAGCGACAGCTTTAGCAATTAGACAAAGCGATGCCATAGTATTAGGACACCCATTGACAGTACAAGTACCACATGCAGTAGAGGTTCTTGTGAACCGAACACAAACACAACACTTGACCATAGCAAGACTTACTGGTTATGAACTGACATTGTTTCAACCACACATAGAGATCCGACGGTGTAATACATTGAATCCTGCTACACTATTACCTGTAATTGGAACAGACCCACTAGCTCATGATTGTGTTGAAATCATTGAAATAAAGACGAAACCTAGACAAGACTTGACAGACGTTCCATTGCTAGATCCAGACCTGACGTTATATGTAGATGGTTCGTGTATGAGGACAAGTACAGGAAATTTAGTTGCCGCATATGCAGTCACAACAGACACTGAAGTTATTGAGACAAATTGTATAGATACTTTGTCAGCCCAAGCAGCAGAACTTGTTGCTCTAACACAAGCCTGTATTCAAGCCGCGGACAAGAAAGTCAACATATATACTGATTCACGTTATGCATTTGGAGTCGTACATGACTTCGGAGTGCTTTGGCGGGAGAGGGGTTATTTAACTTCTCATGGAACACATATTCAACACGGGTCCCTCATTCATGCTCTGTTAGACGCGATTCATTTACCGACTGCAATATCAATTATGAAATGTAAAGCACACACGAAGGTTACTGATATCATTTCTCAAGGCAATGATTTAGCTGACAGAACAGCCAAACAGACTGCTCAGAATCGCACATCCGACATGACAAAGCCAATAGTTCAGACACCAACACAGTGTATGACAATTAAGGATCCCACACTTGATGTAATTGACATACAGACACATGCCACAGCAGAAGAAATAAAGAAGTGGACTGAACTAGGAGGGATCCAGACAGATCAAGGATGGATGACGAAAGAGAAATCTGTATGGTTTCTCCCTGATTCCATGGTTCAAGCCATTATAGCTACAGTTCACAGTCCAGCACATTTAGGAGAGAAGGCTATGCTAGACAGCATTCAGCACATTTGGTTCAATAAACATTTACGAGCAGCAGCTAAACAAAAAGTTCGTACCTGTATGATATGTTGTCAGTTTAATCCAGGAAAGAGTGTTCCCGTAGAGCAGGGTGGATTTCAGCCTCCTGACCATCCTTTTGAAGTCCTCCAGATGGATTATATTCAGATGGAACGTTGTCGAGGATTCAAATATGTCCTCGTAGTTGTCTGCGCTCTCTCCCGTTGGACAGAGGCGTATCCCGTATCAGATTACACTGCCCCGACTACTGCCAAGCAGCTAGTTCGAGAATTCTTCCCACGGTACGGTTTACCACGTGTTGTATATTCAGATAACGGCCAGCCTTTCTCATCCGAATTAATGAAACATGTCTCACTTTTGTTGGGATATCAGTGGAAATTCCACTGTGTCCGACACCCCGAGGCAGCAGGTCTCGTGGAACGACATAATCAACTTTTAAAAATCAGATTGTCCAAAATATGTCAGGAAAAAGGTGTGGACTGGATAGTAGCCTTACCAGTTGCGCTATTCTACATGAGAATGGTAGCACACTCTCGAACAGGGCTATCCCCGTATGAGGTGATCTTTGGTAGACCACCGAATATGTGGGGGACGCCTATACCCCGTAAAATAACTGATGTTGACTGTAATATGCTGACAGATTACCTGGCTTCCTTGATGTCTGCACTACAATCTTCTCGTTCACAGGTGGTCGCAGCTTTTCCTGACAACACTGAGGTGAAACCCCATGACGTGGTCCCCGGGGACTTTGTCCTGGTTCGGAATTTTGATAGGAAAAGCCAATTGGATCCTAGGTGGAAGTTGCCTAAGCAAGTCCTGCTGACGACCAGAACAGCTGTGAAGATCGAAGGACGGAAAGGATGGGTGCATTCCACCCATATAAAAAAAATTCATGGACTACCTTCAGATATAGACACTGTGCCCTGCACTCCCTCACAGACTGATTCAAAACTTCCTTTTGTTGAACAAAATGACTCTCAGTGCTATAAACAGAAACTCAGGTCCAGATCTAAACTGTCGGACGATTTGATTGTTTAAGTCCTCTCCAAGGTGAAGCGGTTGAATCTGTCCCGACATGTATCCTTTAGGTCTGAATGATGCAGAGTCCAGAATCATAATGAAACGACATGCTTATTGTAAATTACTGCGTAACCACTGTATTGTGACATTATTAATTTTGTTTTTATTGAGTATTTTAGTAATTATTACGAGTATGATTTTGCACATATATCATCCTGTTTCTAAACGTGTTTTCAATATAACTGATGAACATTCTTTTAGTGACCTACCGCCACATGAGTTGTCCTATAGACTTGCGCTGCGCAATAACACATTCATTAGTATGTTACATCATTCCCATCAGACTAGTAATGCGACAAATTGTTGGGTGTGTGGCCGACTCCCTCCCTATCAGAATAACAAAGGAGTTCTGCCTTTCTTTCCACATCCGTTTACACGCAATGGCTCCTGTGGAGCATGGTTTAGTTTATTAAATTCCATAGACCCAGACACAGCAGTTTATCAACAACATTGGATATGGGGAAATCTAAATCTAGTTTTATTCAAAGTCTGTCACCCTAATAAGGAGGGTCACCCCAGTAGAACAGGAACTGATTTAGAAAATGAAGTGTATAAATTAGGTAATTTTACGCCTAATCTTATGATGTTGAATGTCAAATCCGAAGTTGAACTAATTCTGCCCACTATGTCAGTATTTCCAGTAAAGGGTGAATTATGTGTGAGAAAAGTTGGTTCCATACATATGGGCCATAGCCAATGCGTTACTACAGTAGAATATAGTGATCAAGGCAAATCTTCATTTAGAGCTTCTCGCCATTCTTACTTTATATGTGGTCAGACGGCATATATGCGTCTGCCTCTAGATTGGGATGGTACCTGTTACATAGCATTCCTTTTGCCACCTGTTTTCCTAGCTCCTCCTGATTATTATCGAAATGTTCATTTAGTACACAATAGAGAGCGAAGAGATCTCCCAGTTGTCGATTATACTGAGACGGCATGGGACAAGTATGTAGATTTCAATAAAGGTATCTTTCCCTATATAGGTACAATATCAAATAGTAAGCTGATACGCAGACTCACCAAGACTCTTGAAGCTGTAGTAAACGAGACTATAGCCGCCCTAGGCAATCTGACAGAGGAACAATCAGTGATGAGAATTGTTGTTCTCCAGAATCGTCTTGTCCTTGACGTCATCCTGGCCGATAGGGGCGGAGCTTGCAGGGTCATCGGATCCAGCTGCTGCATTTTCATACCAGAAAATTCGCCATCTGTATATAAAGCTATAACACGCCTTCATAAGATTGTAAGCCAGATACACGAGAATCCAGGCACTTGGACGTGGTCCGGGTGGTTTTGGAGTGTGATATCAGCCTGGGGATGGAGAGTTCTATCCTTCCTAGGTATTGGCCTTCTTATGCTTTTCAGTTGTTGCATATGTTTGCAATGTGGACCAGCGATTTGTGGTCTGTGTGCCACATCGTGTATTCCACATCAAGGTTTTCGCTCAAGATCCCGGAAGAAGAAGGAAGAAGAAATGATGCTCCATGAGCAAATCAATGGAATGATGAAGATTGATGTCTCGTGAAGGGCAAGAAGGGGACAAGGAGGGAATGTGGAAATGTGGATTTCCCTGATCAGTTATGTCCCCTATCTTGGACCCCAACGGTTCTATATGCATGTTACAAGTACATGTATGTTCCCTCCAGTTCCAGTTTCGAAGACGCAAACACATGTGCGTCCACCGTTAACATGTTCTCTGTCAGATCCGCCATCAATGGGCTGGATATTCGATTCCTAAGTATAAAAGGCCACTGACTTTATATGGCCAAGTTACTCCATTTTTACAGTTCAGGCGAGTAGGCCCGATTCTGTCCTCAAAGCCTTTCCCTGCTCTCTGTCTCTGACAGCTTCAGCTTGAGCTCGCATCTGTATCCATGAACTTTGTCCTACTCCCTGTGCAGCTAACGGTGCCTGCCTCGGCTAGTTTTCGCCTGTCTGCCAAGAAGTTGTATTTCACCTTCGAATTATCTATTTTGCTCTTCAGCCGATGCATTCTTGCCTAGTAGTTTAAGTAAACATTCCTCCAGTTACCAAGCAAAAGGCCAGGCTTCTCTGTCTTCATGCAAGTGATTCATAGCCCTGTTGCTATGGAAAGTTTTCTGCCTCTCGCATCTCATATAGACACTTAGACGCTTGTACACGCACACAGTCAGTATAGAATAGATTCTGTCCGAGAGTCTCCTCCTTGTGGATAACATAGTTCTTTAAACATAGGATGTTAGATATGATTTGGGATTAGGATGACTTGACCCCAGACTTCTCGTCTCCACATGTAGAGCTAAATGTCAAGTCCCCTTCACCCCCTAGTTACACGTCAATTACACGTCATGC
Organism: Triturus cristatus; assembly: GCF_964204655.1. Lineage (NCBI taxonomy): Eukaryota > Metazoa > Chordata > Amphibia > Caudata > Salamandridae > Triturus > Triturus cristatus. The sequence goes on from NC_140585.1 coordinate 505,687,480, forward strand.
TGCTGCGCGCGCATCTATGCCAAGTATTATCTTATAGATCCACCTATGTCTGATAATTCTAACCAATCATGTTTCTTTTATTCCTTATTACGCCTAGTTTCGATTATGTCACTGTTACGTCATTTTTCTTATCAAATGTTACGCCTTCTACATTCGTTTCATTGTAATGCACTTATTATAAAAATGTATGTCTGTTAATAAGTTATTGTACTTCACTTCCTGAACCCTCGTGGTGACGGAACCTGAAGGCCGCCACTCGAGTCGGCCATTTTGAATGGAATAAAGCCCATTAGAAAACCTCTTATACCACGGATTCTGCCTCTTGTTATTTTGAGCTATTTTACTTTATTTTAAGACTCCGTACGAAATTCAGTCAGGTAATATTTATTTTATTTACCACAAAAGTACTACATGATATCGTGTATGACAATGGAAGATGGTAATAAGTCGCCTCTTCTATTGCTGATGAAGGCAAATGTGCACAGGCATAGTAGTCCTTTGTGTCCATTGCCTGAAATAACCTATAATAAGTATTAGTAAGATAATCTTCTAATTCATTCATGATACTTTTAAATTCATCTAATCTATTGTGTGAGTAGCTCTCTCTGGAGCAATTGTTGATCAGAATTCCTGTTCTAGTGTAAAATAATAACCTACTAATGCTATTATTATTACTAATACTGTTACTGCAAATTTAAAGGAGCAAACACACGGAGATGATGGACGGAGAGCTGAAACTTTTCAGACACTCACCCCCAGGCTCAGATCTAGGTTGAATCCATCATCGTTCTATAGGTCACTACACCACAACAGTTCAGACCCTGCCATATGCAAATCACCCTATCCCTCATGGAAACAGTCCAGCCTGAACTGCCAAGCCAGGTATTTCCTAGACAGGAAACAAGCGTGACCGGTTTCAGGGTAACACCCCTCATCAGCCAGTCTAGCTTGAATCCAGTGGCAAAGTGAAAAGGGACCCACGTCTGGGCATACCCTGCCAACTTAGGACAAACAAAGCCAACACACGGAGATGATGGAGAAAGCGCTTAAACTTTTCAGACACTCACCCCCAAATCACAGATCTGTGTTGAATCCATCATCGTTCTTTAGCTCACTTTGCCACCCCAGTTCAGACCCAGCCATATTCAAATCAGTCTTGAACTTGATCCTTATGGGAACAGTCCAGCCTGAACTGCCAAGCCAGGTCTTCCCTGGACTAGAAACAAGCATCCTGGGACAGGTTTTGGGGAAACACCCCTCATCACCCAGGCTAGCTTGAATCCAGAGGCAAAGTGAGCATGGGACCCGCGTCTGGGCATACCCTGCCAACTTAGGGTGAACAAACCAAAAACATGGAGATGATGGACGGAGCCCCGAAACGAGCAAGCCAAATAAAAATAACGATGGATTAAACTAAGATCTGTGGCTGGGTGGGAATGTTCGACAATGTTCAATATTCTCTCCATCATCTTTTTGTGTTGCATTTTCACCCTAAGTGGAAACTGGTCCCAGGATGCTTATTTTCGAGTCCAGGGAGGACCTGGCCTGGCAGTTCATGCTGGACTGTTCCCATGGGGAACTGGGTCAAGGCTGACTTGCATGTGGCTGGACAGGAATGGCGTGGCAAACAAAATAACGATGGATTAAACAAAGATCTGTGACTGGGGGTAAATGTTTGACAATGTTCAGCATTCCGTCCATCATCTTTTTGTGTTGCATTTGCACTCTAAGTGGGAAGGGTATGGCCAAGACGTGGGTCCAATGTGTGCTATGCCACCGGTTTCAAGCTTGCCTGACTGATGAGGGGTGATGCTCCGAAACTGGTCTCAGGATCCTTGTTTCCGGTCCTGGGAGGACCTGGCTTGGCAGTTCGGGCTGGACTGTTCACATAAGGAACAGGGTCAAGAATGATTTGCATATGGCTGGATCCAAACTGGGGTGGTGTGGTAAGCAAAAGAATGATGGATCAAACCAAGATCCTTGTGACTGGGGGTGAATGTTTGCATTGTCCAGACCAGCATTTTGTCCGTCAATTGTTTCTTTTGCATATGTCACCCTAAGTTGGAAGGGTATGCCCAGACGTGGGTCCTGTGCTCACTACACCACTGTATTCGAGCTAGCCTGGCTTATGAAGGGTGATGCCCTGAAACCTGTCCCAAGATGCTTGTTATCAGTGCAGGGAGGACCTGGCTTGCCAGTTCGTGCTGGACTGTTCCCATAAGGAACAGGGTCAAGACTGAATTGCATATGGCTGGGTCCAAACTGGGGTGGTGTGGTGAGCAAAAGAATGATGGATTAAACCCAGATCCTTGTGACTGGGGGTGAAAGTTTGCATTGTCCCGCATTTCGTCCATCAATTGTTTCTTTTGCCGTTTTATATTTACAGCAATCTTTGTATAGTCATCTTTAATCCTACTCTGCTTTCTTCTAAATGTTGTCCATAGTCTTCTTCCTCGGGCATAGGGGAATGTTAAAATAAAAGCTGTTATTTCAGTTTTTGATAGAACTTTCACTTAGAGATCTTTTCAAACAACTTTTCCCAACTTTTTCATTTATAATATCATGCGGGCTCATACAATTCTGAACTCAGGTCTCCCAAATCTCATGTGGGCATGGCTAACACTTGATTTATGTAATAAGTCCATTCAGGTGCAGAATACATTTGAAAAGGCACTCTTGCTCTTTTTGATCTTGTTAGTGGCAGTTGCTCTTCTTCAGTGTCACGCACACTGCTTGACTCTGGTTCTTCAGTGATTGTTTGTGGTCAACTGACACTCTTCTGTGACCATAAGTTCTTGGCCATTCAGCATTTCAAGTGGCTCGTCTTGTTTCAGCCCTTGTTCATTCACTATAATATTCTTGCTGTTCTAATGCTGTTTTTGCTACCTCTTCAGATGGTTCAGAAAGGCAATGGTATCTTGTTTGTATGCTTCTGATGTTTCTGCTGCCACAAGCCGGTCCTTCAATTTACTGCACAAGACCTTATTTCTATGGCATTTGCAGAGATTCCAGATTATTTATCAAGTTATGGTTGAAAATGAATGGGCTTTCTGTATAACCACATGGGATTCTGCACCATGCAAAAACTCTTTCTCTGTACACAAATGAGAACAGATACTGTCTGTCCTCATGCAATGGAACAGAAAAGAAAGCGTGACAGAGATCTACTACTGTAAACCACTTTTATTGTACAGGGAATTTGTAACAATATGGTGGATGAATTTGGTACCACAGGACAACATGGAAGAAAAATACTGCTAATCTTTTGGAAGTGTTGCACAATTTAATATTTATGATTAGGCTTCTGTAAACCCATGATTAGAGAGCTGAAAGGATTTCCCATGATCTGCCATAGGATCCCTTTTCTCAACATATCCTCAATCACAGGAGTTTTTCCTGCAATTAGCTCTGGGGTCAAATTATGTGGTGGTGTTCTTGAACGCACGACATTAGATCTCACTGTAATTCTGACAGGTTACATGCTTTTAATCAAGCCAATATCTTTCCCTGTGAAATCCCATACTTCTTGGTTTACTGTTTCTTTCAAATCAGTAGGCAGTTCTTCCATTGTTCTAACTGGGAATAATCCTACACCTGTCCCTTGTGGAACCATATTGAACTCAACATCCTCACCATGGGTCTGAAATTCGATACCATTCGGAGTACAGTAAATAGTTCAGGTCAGATTACATAATAGGTCACTACCTAGCAAGTTTACAGACTTGAATCACAGACTACAAACTGATGACTTTTTTTTAAACAAACTTATTTTAACTGGGACGTTTCTGAAACTGGATTTATTAGTTGTTTATTTTTGACTGCTACAACTTGGATCTTCTTTCTTGAGAGGGTTAGATCTGTTCTAACAGTGGGTCTGGTAGCTCCAGTGTCAATAAATGAAACTTGATGGCCATTCACTTCTTCTTCTACAAATGGGTCACCCAGGTTTACCTCCAAGTCTGCTCCAAGCACGCAATGTTCATGCCGACTCGAGCACCGTCATTGAGATTTGATAAATCCTAAACTATCATTGTCTAACGGCAGGAATTGCTTATATGTGTTTTGGTTCTATATTTGTTTTAGATTTGGCTTAGGCATCTGACTCAAATTAAATCTGGGGTTTCCCATATTCTGTGGGACCATCTGAGTTTATGGAACATGCATCATTGGTATCAGTTTTTGTATTTGCTGAACAAGTATATTGTGCATCTGATTCCTTCCCTGCAATTGAACACTTCCATTTAATCTATCTGGATTAAGTCTACACTCCCTCTTCCAATGCCCAAATTTATTACAGAGGTGACAAGGGGTCATTTTCTGCAGCGCTGTAATGTCTATACCACAATTCAGATTAACCAAAAAACCTCTACCTCTTTCCTATGGAACAAACCCTCCTTGCATACCTTGCATTCCAGCCTGTAAACCAATTCCTTGCAAACCACCAACAGCTCCTGTAAACATCAGATTCTGGAAAAACCCTCTGAGCAGGCTTTGACAGGGCCAACATAAATTTCTCTTTAATCTTTTTCTGTTTTATTTCTTGCTCATCACAGCAATACTTTGCATATCTCCGGATTTTATCCAGCGACTTAGATTTCCAGCAAATCACACTTTGTTGTATGTGAGTACTAATTTTTGGTCTTAACCTTATAGCAAACTGAGACATGAAAAGCCCATATCACTAGGGACAGGACATACTCTACCACTGTGCTGTTGAAAGATCTGATACTACCACATTAGTACTAATGTAGTGATTCATTCGGCTGTTTTGAATTTCTCTTAATCTTTATCCAATCTAAATCCTTCTGTGGAACTTTACCTTTCAAGAATGTAATCACTGCTTCATACTTTCCATAACCTCAGGAGATGGTGTAAAGTAAGTTATGTAGAAGTTGAAACATCTTTCAGGAATAAAAAATTTAAACATTTTACAATGATATGATCTGAAAAGGTAAAACGAGTTAGTTCAAGGAGTCAGCATTCATGATATTTACTGATTCATCATATGAGGTTACACAGTTTCCATTTTAAAAGACTACATCATAATCAATCCTATCAATAACTTTCTTGAAAAACAGCAACATTTCTACGAAATGTGTGACTGATGTTCTAAAATGTTCTTTTTATTATGAAATAGCATCTTTTAGCAAGGGCCAAGAGTACACATTTTTGTTATAACTGTACATGATTTAATTCTCCCAAAAATGTGTGTGTTAGCCTTTCTAAATGAACGTCTTTTGACATTGGAATAGAATAGTTTGAGTTCTAGCATAAGTGAATGTGACAGCTGTGTACATTTTCATTGTTTTAAAGCATTTTCTTTTATTTTTTACACGCACATTAATTTCTACACGTTTATCAAAATCTAAATTATTGCATTTTTGCAATTTTATTTAAACCCCCTATTAGGATGGCAGGGAAATGTATGACTGATAAGCTTGCGCAATAACTTCGGCTGCCTGGTGCTGGGTGGACTACACTCTTCTTTTTTCTTTTCTTTTTTTTTATTGAGGAATTCTTTTTGGGTCATAGGAACAAAACAATACATAAGAGCAATTGATACCTGATAAAACATCAGAAAACAATAAAGCATCAGAGGCAGAACAATCAAGCAGGGGCAAATATATTGAATTAATTTAATTCCTAAATTCATAAAAGATAAATTAATTAATTAATATCCTGACTAAAATTATGATACAATATATTATATCACAGGAACATGCACACAAAGAAAGTTAAGCAATTTCAATATCCAATTAATCATTAGTGGCGATGGTAAGATCCTGTCTAAAATGAATTCAAATCTTATCAAACTTTAGTAGCGAGGAAAAGCCTCTTTCTTTAGCCAAAGCAAGTTCTAATTCATATATTTGATAGAGAAGAGAGCATCATTCTGAATCGTTAGGGGCACTCTCTGAGATCCATGCTCGGGCAATACAGAGTCGGGCAGATGCCAGCATAATTGTAATTTATTTCGCATCCTTCAAATTTGTATTTAACACCCATAATTTTCTCTATGACAGATAATTGTATGAGATGACCCAGACTTAATGACATATAGTTTGCACCCCTTCCCAGAATTTTTGTGGACAGGGGCAGAGCGCGACATGTTCAGGACATCGGCAGAAAAAAGATCACACTTAGGACAACCGGTTCTATCTGTCCTCTCTATAGAAGGGGTTGCTCCCCATTTTAGAATTACATCCAGAGTATAATATAAGAGACACACCATGCACCATTGTGGTAACATAAGAATAGGCGATTATATAGAGCTGTCCAGCAGATCTAAAATCATCCGAACCTCCCCAGCTGAAACTTCCGATGTGAAAAGTCTATTTCACTGCTAATATCGGAATATCATCTATAACAAACTGTGAGAGTGTCAGGTACATCATACTTATAGTAGGTTTAATATCAGGCTTAAAATAATATGAAGAAAACTCTGAGCTGTCGATGCCCTCCACATGCCCGAGACCCATCCGCATGTAATCCCTCAACAGAAGGTATTTAAAGAAAGAATGATGAGGCAGTTCATAGGCAGCTTGTAAGTCAGAATAGGATCTAAAACCATTAAAATCAAATAATTGGCCCATTATTGTAATCCAGCAGTCTTTCCACACTTTACAGGTTACATCGTGATAAATATAAGGAAGAGCAGGATTATCCATATAGGGGTATCCTTGTTGATGAAGCCTGGAGAATATGTCTTGCAGACTCCCTTCCAAATACAGTAGAGATCCTTGAGTACTTTGAAATGTACCCTCTTGTAATAGTTGGGATCATCTAGTCGATAAATGAAAAGCCTGGCTTCTGCTCCTAGAGTAAGCTGATAATAAAGTAGTGTTAGATTTGGTCCCCCATAGGTCAGTAAACTACGCAAGCGGCCAGTAAACGCAGCCCAGAAGTAGAGCTTAAAGTCTGGCAGTGAGAGCCCTCCTGTTTTATAGGGAGATTTCAAAAGTCGGCTAGCATGCCTAGCCCACCTGTAGACCCAGATAAAACTACTGATAGCGCCTTCCAGCCATCTAAAAAAAGAATCTGGGACCCTCAGGGGAATTGCCCTAAACAAATAAAGAAATTTAGGGAGAATATTAATTTTAATAATATTTAATCCTCCAAATAATGGTGAGTGGTAGCTTATTCTATGATTTTAATTTTGTGATTGTTGAAGAGTTATATAATTTAATTTTAAAAAAATTGAAAGTGTGGAGCACAACCTAATACCTAAATAGACCGTAAAGGTAGTAGCCCCCTGAATTGAGGAGTCAGGGGTAAAATTCAGGAGAACCTGTGTTTTAACTAAATTCAGCTTATAGTCAGAGAATTCCCCAAAAGTACATGCTTCGAGAAAAATCTGAGTAACAGCTATTGTAGGGTTGGAAGAAACAATGACCACATCATTAGCATATTTGTTGAGTTTGAGTTGTCGATCAGCGAAAACCCACAGTTGAATATCTGTGTTCCTTAGAGGGGACTATAAAGAAGGTTCAATATAAAGAGCGAAGAGGAGGGGTGAGAGTAGACACCCCGTCTTGTCCCAAAGTAAATACGAAAGAACTCAGAATCGCTCCCAGCATACGTGATTTGGGCATGTTGAGTCTTATAAAGTGCCTGGATCAATTTAACAAAATTGTCCCTTATTCTAAAGGCACAGAGCACGACCCATAAGCAATCTCAAACCACCCAATCGAATGCCTTCTCTGTGTCGAGTAATATCTTACCCATATTCATATTACATTTTTTGGTGATATCAAATGCTGCAATTGCTGTATTAGTATGCTCTGTAGTCCTCTGCCTGGGACAAATTCATGTTGCTGTGGGATACTAGAACTGAGATCAATAGAGCAAGACAGCAGGCTAAAATTTTAGCATACCATTTAGCATCTGCGTTAATCGATGAGGTAAGCCTATAAGAACCCAAATCCTCAGCCGGTTTGTCCTTTTTTAAAAAGACCACCATATTTGTTGTTTTCCAACTATCTGGGTTAGTCTCTCATACCTGAATATATTGAATAAAGCAGAAAAATTCCACACTCAATTATCTATCTGAATGTCTTATAAATCTCGATCGGGAGCGCCTCCTCCCCTGCAGCCTTGCCTGATGATAGGGCAATTAGTGCACATTCAATTTCCAGACCTGAGATTTCTGTCTAAAGGTCATATGCCTGTTCCTCTGCAAGAGATGGTAAGTGACACTGCTGACTATATTCCCGGCACTTTACCTGATCAAAATTCTGTGATTGGCTGTACAACTTACTAAAAAACTAGAAAATTGTTCCAGAATAAGTTTAGATTTTGTATAGAGGCTACTCTCCAATTCCTTAATGGCCTGAATTTTACCATTAGTTTGTTGTTCTGCAATTTGAAAAGCTAACACTCGGCCAACCCTTTCTCCATAATCATATTGGAGATGGCTATATTTTACAAATATGGCCGCTACCTATTCCTTCAGTCTATGCCCAGCACGAGATCGCAATTCTAACAGTTGGCCAAATATTTGGAGTTCATCTTTAGTGCCTTGAGTAATTTTGAGGAAGTGTTTTATCTTGAGCTGACAAACAGTTTTCTGAAGAGTATTTGCTACTTTAGTAATAACACTATTTTGCTTAATCACATATTGTAGCGTTATACCACAGACATATGCTTTTATAGTGTCCCATACTATTGTAGGTGAAGCCGATCCTCTATTGCTAGCGAAGAATTCCCTAAGTAAGCCTGAAAGAGACTGTATATACTCGGTATTAATTAGTAAATGCCGAGGGAAAGTAAACCTAGGGCTATCGTGCTTATTCCACTTCAGATCAGGTGAAAAATGAAAATAAATTGTGTTGTTATCTGAGACTACCCTTGGGGATACTGTCAACTTCATGTTATCTAACAGTATACGTTTATTAAAAACCAGGTCTATCCTTGAATAATGCTCGTGAGGGTGAGAATATTATGTATAACCAGGGTCTGATAGATAGAGAGTCCGCCACACGTCACAAATACCATGTAGCTTAATAAGATCATTAAGAGAAGCCTCGGTTTAAGGTTTACGAGAGGTAACCCTGCGGCTGTGGGAATTGATGCTGTAGTTCATTACATAGTTAAAACCCCCCATTAAATTAAATTCTCCCAACCAACCCAATAATTCAAATGAAAGTGTATCAAATAATTCAGGGTCATCAATATTTGGCCCGTAGACAACACAAAGCACAAATTTAAATGAATGAGTAATAAGTTGTAACAACAACCATCTCCCCCTGGGGTCAGATGCAGTTTTTAATACCTAGCCCTGAAATTGTTTAGAGTATAGAACAGCTTCCCCCTGAATTGATGTCGTCTGAGATGCAGAGGCAACTATGTCATAATCCAGCTGCCTAAGTAGGGCCCTATCCTTATATTTCAAGTGCGTCTCTGTTAGCACCACCAAATGCAGTTTATAATATACAATCTACTCTCGGACCAATTGTCGCTTAGACCGTGCATTAATCCCTGACATATTCCAGCACATACATTGACTCTATGCCATCTTAGCCATCTATGTAGTATAAGAATATCTGAATTCCCATATCTTGATATTCCAGTACAAACTTTGCATATCCATTGATACATTTTGCATTTATGCTGTATGAAATCCCTTGCCTATGACCTATTTCCCCCTCCCCCAGCCCTCTGCAAATGAACCAAACTGCCATCAAGAGGGACTTGGTAATTCCCAACTTGAACCCATCCCCCACCACACCTGACAACCTACTAAGAACACCACACCTCCCTAATCCTAAAGAAGGAATCACCCCAATCTGGGGCTGTTGGTGAAAAACGGCCAATAGGAGATCCCCCTGCCTGCCCACCTCGATTCCCCCACCCACCACCAGGCCACCGAGTGAAAAAACAGCATAGAAAAAGAAATTAAACAGAGACCAGACAAAACTAAGAAAGAAGGAAAAAAAAGGGGGAGAGCCTTAATATCTCAGCTTGTAATCCAACCCCTGTATAATAAGTCAGTGTGGATAATAGGTACAAGCAGAAAAGAGGGAAAATCCAGGCTACACTCAATTCCATATATAATTTAAAATCTTAAGTGTGCTTATTTGTCCCCTTTAGCCTAGTGAGTGCCTGTGACGCATCTTCTTCAGGAAAACACATTTGAGTGTGTCCCACCATAACAATTTTGAGACAAGTAGGTTCCTGTAGTTAAGCTTGTGCACTCGTGGCCTTCAATGGGTCAATAAACTGCTGAAGCTTCCATCTCCTGTCCATTGTGGCTCTACATAAGTCTGACCTGGTGACAATTGACATGCCATCTACTGATACCGGGAATGTTGGTCGGGCAGTCAGAGGGATGACCTGCCTCAAAAGAAAGTTCCTGATATATATCTCCTTAGGTTGAGCCTGTGAACCTTTAGGGCCTGAGGCATTGTGGTTAAGGGGAGCCGGTGGGCACGTTGTATTTGCGAATCCCAGTACCAGTCACTCAGATCTGGAAAGGCCCTTCTGAATAATTGCACCATGTACTGCCAAGGATCAGAACCTTCCTCACCCTCTGATATCCCAACAATCCTTAGGTTATTCCTCCTATGCTGGTTTTCAATATCCTCAATCTTGGTTTGGAGGAAATGGAGCTGACCATCATGGCTCTCAATAGACTTAACTGTTTTTGCCACTGTATCCTCAATAAAGGCCGCTCTTTGCTGCAGATCACTCACATCTGTTGTAAGATTACTAATCTGGTTGGAAACCACCTCCAGCGATTTTTGTCCACTCTTGCCTGAGTATAGTAGGCCTGCGCCTCCGCCCGATGGGCCTTTAAGGCAAACATAATTGATCTTAAAGATGGTTCCTACATAGCCTCTTCCAGTTCTCCCACAAACCCCTTGATTGTAAGCAAAGGAGAATGATCCGATAGTGTACCTGAAGATATATCTGAGGGAGAGCCAATATTCGGGATGTATGCTGCGCCTGTATCTCGGGCGCTGTTTCTCGCCTACAGACCCAGGAAGCGTGGTAGATAATCGAGAAATAATTAATTTACCTTTTCCATTAGAGGTCACCCATTTCCTTTATGGACTGCTCTTTGCCCCCTGGCTACTCGCCTAACCAAACTGCCACTGCTTTGTTAGCTTGGATGAAGGGTTAACTGTGCCTTGGTCAGTAGGTTTTTTCTGCTTGGGTTGTCCTACTATATTCCAGTTTTTGGGGAGCACACCCCCTTGCATGGAAGTAAAGTCTGCCTGTGAGACATGTGGCATGCAATCCAAAATTCCAGTGGCAGATAGGTGATCTCTTTCACTTTCGGGCATCACTTTTAAATCCACCTCTGCCTTAGTATGATGCCTGCAGGCTCCTAGCTTTCCCCCAGGTGATACACCCTCCTCATCCTCTATTACCTCCCTTGGTGCACTACATAGTTGACCAACATCATCAGTACCTCTCCCAGGTAAATTGAGAATGTCAAAAGCAGTACTTGCATTTGTTGGTTGTGTAGTACCCCACAAAGCCTCTAATGAGTATTCATGCACAGCAGGTGCTCCAATGACCCCAGATGAGAGCCCTATTTTAAAAGGAATCGATGAGCCAGGGTTAGAGAATTTGCAGGGGATTCAACGTCGGCACCACTGTGATCTTGCCCATGATCCAGTTTGTGGTCGAAATCCTGACCCTAGCCTAGTACCTGGAGTGGAGGAGGAGGTGAGCTTGCCGCTTTAATTGCTGCGCTGTCGCCATTAAAGTTTCTACCAAGTGGGATACTTCTCTCGGTAGAAGCTCCTTAGATTCATCCACAATCAGATCTTGTGCTGCCCTATTATTAGCAGCTTCAGAATCGGGCGCCCCACTTGTGAGGGTGTAGTAGCCAGGGGTATAGCTGCCGGGTTGGATCTCAGGTCCTCCTCCAGCTGAGTAGCAAGATCTTCACCCCGATTTCTTGCAGCCTCTCATGTAGCACGGGTTCCTCGGGAGACACTAGCCTTCTGTGCGGCCATCACTGAGTCCTTGAAGATAACTCTGCTCAACAATAGCAAACATCTATATGGCCCATTTCGAAGAACGATGCATCTTTAATGAAGTAGCCCCGTTTTTCGAATCTATATTACACTGGTCCCGCTATATAGATGATATTGTTTTTATATGGGATGATATTGAAGACACCTTGAGTGAATTTATCACGTGGCTAAATCTCTGTGACTCAAACCTAACATTTACATCCCATATAAGCAATACACACATCGAGTTCTTGGACATCTTAATTAAGCATGAATGTGGCCAGTTGTTTGTGGATTTGTTTGTAAAACCCACTTCTCGCAACACGTTGTTGCACTATCAAAGCTTTCATCCAACCAAACAAAAAAGCAGTATTCCGTTTGGTCAGTTTTTACGCCTACGGCGTAATTGTACCAAATTGGAGGACTATGATCTGAAATCGATCCTTATGAAAAAGAAATTTCTTGACAGAGGTTACCCTCATAGACTCATACGAGAATCATATAAACGTGCCAGATTTTATGATCGCCAGCATTTGCTACAGGGCAATAACTACCAAAAAAAAGAGGCCAACCTAGTCTTTGTGACACGTCATTCATTACTGAATGAGCAGATTCGCCAAATTATTTGCTCTAATTGGCACCTACTCAATGTCAACGAAAGCTAAGGCTGACGTTGTTGAAAAACCCGTGTTTGCCTATCGCAAAAATAAAAATCTCAAAGATCTCATTGTCAGATCTCGCATGCCTATAAAGAAAAAGCCAATACAGAGAAGTGTTGTAGACATGCTACCTATTCAGGATAACTATAAATGTGGTACATGTATAGTTTGCCCTATGGCAATTGAAACCAAAGAACTTCTGTTCAATGACCGAACAATTGTGGCCAAGGGGATGTGTAACTGTAAGACCAAAAACATTATTTATCTACTAATATGTCCATGTAATAAAGGCTATGTGGGCGAGACGGCAAGATCTCTCAACACCAGATTAACCGAACACAGATCCGCAATCAGAACTAAAAAAACAACCTCCCCCATGGTTGTACATTTCCTAGAAAATAATCACAGTGCGGATGATATCCACTGGTATATTCTGGAAAAAATAACTAATAAGGAAGCATGCAGTTCAGAAAAAATAAGAAAAAAGCGTGAAGTGTTCTGGATATTTTATCTTGATACAGTAAAAAAGGATTAAATCTGGAGATACCCTGGGATCAGGCTATCATATAAAGATGTCCAGATATAAATACTACTCTGTATGTGTTTCTCTATACAATGAAATATCCATATAGAGTTCACCATAATTTACATACGCCCCTAATTAATCTCCTGAAGTGGCCAGCATCCACATTGAATAAGATTTTACATACTTGGGTATGTTTATTGGAGAAATTCTGGAACTAATACTCTTCTCATAATATTTTCAGTTTTTCTTATTTTCAATTCTTCTTTTTATTTTATTTTATTCTATTCCACTATACCTTTTATTGTTTATTTATCTAGTCACAATACTAAAACATCACTACATATCTTATCTAATTCAGACAACGTCAGTGACCTATCATGTATCCTGTAGTACATACCATATCTTGATTAGGTACATACAAACTCTGAACCATAATAACAACTTCGCTACATTTAGTATTATTACCTAGTTGCAACACCAAGATTGTGTTGTTGCTATACTATATATTCTGTTGCCCCTACATTGGCCAATACTGGGTATGCATAATCCCTATATTATAGACCAAATAAATGGCTAGCCCTGCCACTTTTTTAACTCTAAACATATATTTATCCAATACTTCCGCCATTTATGGTCAGCCCATAACTTTCTGATCGGTCTGCAATGGAGGGGCGCCATCTTTGTCTTACCTCTGTATATTCAGTGTATGGATTGAGTTTATCGACTGCATAGATTGCCATCTGTTTGTTATGTTTCCAGCAAACAGATACGTCGTATATACGGTATGAATTGCATGCCTATATTTGGTGTCTATACCTGAGATTTTAAGTAATTGGCATTCTCTTTACGGATCTGACTTCATGGTCCGTCATTTTTTGACCAATCTGTAGTTTTCCGATCAGTACATTCTGGAAAGGCGCCATCTTTGCTCTGTCTTTATCCATCTATCTGTTGGACTCAATTTTCTCTCTATATTAATTACTATCTATCTGTGCCACCTACAGCTGAATTATGCACTCTACAAACGGCAAAAACTATATGTTGGTAATTTTATTTATATTTATATATTTTTTATAAAATTATCACAAGTCCATTTCATGGGCTATAGTTACTATCCTATACACTCACTACCGATAATTTACTCACTATAGTTCGGTATGAATTCCCTTTATCAACACGAACGCACATGTAGCTACCCTGTAGTGTATACTTGGAATACTATTGAATGGACACTTATGTTTCATCTACGGGCGGCAGCTATGACTTGTTTACCAAGTTGACGCTTGTCCGCTTTTTGTTTCTGTTACCTTTTTTTATCGTTATCGTATGTTACCAATTACTTCAATTGCACCCGTTTTGGCGGGCGAACTATCTGAGATATATATACGTCGGATTCACGGGCACTTCCTTTCGTTGAAGCGCCCGTTTCACATCCTTCGGAGTCATCCTTACAACCATTTAATTAAAGAATAAGGTATGTTTACATCGCTAAAGTATGTGAAGATCTAGGCACACGGTTCTTGGTTCATCATACTTCAACATCTTGGTCATATACATATGCCGACTTGTTCTTTATATTTAGGCAGTAATAGCTGCACTATTTTTCTCTTTTTTCTTCTAAAAACCACTATTTTAGGACCATTACGCCGCCATCAAATACGGACTCTTTATACACACCGGAGCCGATTAGGCGTCTATTCTTGCGTAAGTCAATACAGATGCATTAACATAGGCCTTTCTTTATCTGACAACAATCTGTATAGATACGATCTAAATGAATGGTTTTTGTTATATATATATATATTGTTCATCCTTCTCGTTTTCCATATAGTGCCCAGGATTACCTTCTTATGGCACCTCATGCCGCAAAATTGTCAAACTTAACAAAATAGACACCATAAAGATATATTTTGGTTTTCTGACAGAACTATACGAATTATTAACAAATAACTACCAACTAGTAAGTATATACTATCGTTTATACTCCTCCTCTCTCTGCTGCATGTACATTTTTGTTCTAATCACGCATTGTTCTTTCCCATTTCCTCTAATATCCTTATCTTCTGTGCATATAGGAGGTCCTCTGTACATCTATGTTGCATAATTCACATCTTGGAGCAATTAAAATTTGAGACATCATCGGTAACGTCTCTGGTTTTATGTGACTTCCATATCCCTAGATAGAGCTAGTGAGTAATATAATAATATATAGGGGTAGAAATGTGTTTATCTAATCCAGTACTCTGAGATAATTTTCTCTTCCTTTTTTTTCTTCTTTAACTTTTAATCATAAATCTACACTATAATCAATAGTACAAGGATCTTTTCTTTTTGTACTGTTTAGCACTTTATTTTCGGTCACTGCCTACATATTTTCTTTATATTTTCTCTCAGTTTTATCTCTGTTCTCTTTTGCAATTCACCTCATCACGACTCTGCTCTTCACAACTATTCTTACTACTCTAATCTACCTTAGATATATCCTAAACTTTGTTTGCCAATACTCTTTAGTTCCGTTAACACGATTCTTATCTAAATTTCATTATATTGTTTGTGCTCCAATATTATGTATCAATATAAAATAATATACAATGAAACAAAGTATATAAATTGTAAAAGACAGGATGTAAATATTGTACATACTCATGTATTGATTGTGTAGTATGATTCTATTTCTATTTGTGTTTATGTAGCATTAGCTTACAGCTAGAAATAAGCTATATATGACTTTATACTAGGATGATTTTCTCTCCATTTTCTCTCCTTTTTCTTCTGTTTATGTCTTCTTTTGTTAAAATGGAGTATTCAGTACTGGTCGTCATTATGTATAGTCTGCATGTGTATATATATATGTGTCTCATAAGTTGAAACTATAAAAAGTTTATAAAATCTCAAATCTAGGTGTATTTGTACCATATACATATTAATGTAACCATCACTTTGTATGTTGTTTATATATTTTATACAGCTTTAAGCATTAGACGGTTTCCTGACGAAGGCAACATAGCCGAAACACACGTAGTTCTCCATCTACCGCATTGCCTCTAACAACATTATATGCTTAAATTTGTCAATATGATTATCTGATGTTTTTTATCTGTTGTTTAGACCCTATAAATCTTATATGCATATACTGTTTTTGTATAAGTAATTATTAATCAATTATATGCAAAAAAAGAATACGTAAATAAAGAATAATCAATAATCTAATAAGATCACGTTGTAAGATAAAAAATGAAAAATGAAAAATAAATATTTTATATACCTCCCCATTCAATCCTTGTGTTCGTTGAGAATGGTTACTCTTTCACTGTACACCTAGTATTTGCTCTATTCCTCATTTATTTGCTTGCTATAAATTCTGTTTACATAGATAACTCTGCTCAAGTACAGCTGAGAACATACAGCCAGGTATATTTGGCCATGTGCACGGCGACCACAAAGCTGCAGTTATCAGCAGGGGAAAAGAAAAAGTCCAAGAGAAGCCTCAGCCCCGGCTTCGCTGACTGCAAGCCAGGGTCCGCTGGAGAACACCAGCCAAAAAGCACTGTTTCAGGAGTCACTGGCCTTGCACTGGTGGTGGTGAGCAGAAAACCATGGGACGGATTGGAGCTCTTGGCTGGGACTACCCGCCATCTCCCTTCCTACTCTAGACTACACTCTTCTTGTAAAGAAATTATACTGTGAAGCGTTTCACAATAGTCAAGCCATGATCCTATTGTAGCAGCCACTATCTTAGTTATATTGAATGATAATAAAAGCAGAAGTGTTCTGATTTACATAGAAACAAGGATCAATAAGATACAACCGAGAAGACTTGTAAATTCATTTTCAAGTTGGAGTCAAGTTTAACACCAACATTTTTACATGAGGTTTCGACTTCTGATGGGGAGCTGAAACAGTCAATCAGGGGACAGTGAGTAACGATGCATGATCCTTGCCCGTTACAAGAATTCCTGTTACATCTATATTAATATTTAACCAGTTAGAGTTCATTTAGAGTTCAATATTATTCAAGCAGCCAGGCAGGTGTGGCAGGGGCCGATCTGATCCTCCTGTCACATGATAGATAAGCATGCGGTCGGCAGCATAAGAATGTATAAGTTGCCGAGAGTGAGACAGAGAGTACCTAAGAGGTACAGAGGAAGCAGGTGGGGGACCTTTCAGGTAAAATATGGTCATAGTTTGATTACTAGATAATCAAAGAATCTAACAGATTCAGTACAGCACAACAGTTACAGCATCATCAATGAGCTTATGCCTGATTGCATGTTTAATAAAGCTTTACATCACTCCTTTCCTTATTTTCAAAGGTGCGTGTGTGCCAAAGTAGCCTTTGTATTTCTATCACTGGTTACTGTTCTTTAAGCAAAACTTTGTGTGGCCCAGCACTTATCAACAAGTCCTCTGGAACTATGCTTTAATGGAGGCCCAAATATGGAGCACGGGTGCCTACATGATGTGGCAATTGTGTACCAAGAGAAAGCAAGTTATGTGGAGTTCTGAGGCAGTACTATTTCACTATTTTGTCATTTTAACATGTCTTAATAATGTCTGGGCATACGTTTCACCTGCTTAGTACCAGCTTAAAACCTGAATACAGAATTCATCAACTAAAAGGTGACCAGATAAACTTTGCAAGGCATGTGACACTGCACTGCACCACTTGTGAACACGATTTTTAGTACCGTTTTATCTGTTTGAGTTTATAACAATATTTCGTTGTTATCAGCAAATTATGCACGTGATCGTGGATTATGTAGCGAGTGAAGTAAGTCCATAATTATGGTGAAGTTGCTATGGTGAAAGAACTGCATCATTTTAGTGGCCTTGCTTCCCACGTTATTTTCATGTGAAATAAATCACATATTCAAGTGTCAATACATTCTAAGCCACCAATTCGACTGTTGTATTTAAAAAGTACAGTGCACTCTATAGGTCCTACGGTGTCTGCATAGATCAAAATGAGCAGTGTTTAATTTGTGCTGGTGGTTGCAGGACTCATGTTTTTTATTCATCACTGACAATGACAGAGAAAGGCACGAAAAAAAAGAGAAAACAGGCGATTGAGAAAGATAAGAAAACAGTAACAAAGACAGAAACAGGGACGACAATGAACCTGCCAGAGTGAGGTAAAGCTGCAGGAACTGTAGGAAAGGGGAGGAAAGGGGCACGAAGGGGAATCAGAACTAGGCAGCTCTGATATTTGGCAGCGCTCGCGGCAAGCTTCTAAACTTTGGGCCCCTGCACTTATTCTTGTTACAAACTGGCCACTGAAAATGGTAATAGTTCCAAAAATCTCCTTTGCCAGAGAGTCATCTTGAATGAGAGACGGATACGATCAAAATGAAATGACAAACTCCCCGGCCACAGTCCGCTTTATTTCCCAGACATTGGGAGGGCTCCTTTGTGACACAGCAACTGAAAGATATATTGTTACCTTTTTCTTTCTTTCTCAGTGTAATTTGTGCTTGATTGTGCTCTTGAAAATTGATTGGCTGTTCTGGAACACGAAGAAACAAAAGTTGATGATTTATTTGCAGAGCAGGCTTGCAACAGACAGCTGCATTGTGATAGTGTGCTCTCAACGAGCAGCCGAAAGGTTTCCAAGCAAGCTCAGAAAAATAGAATCTCCGTGTTCATAGTTAGAGAGTTGACAAGCGCACAAAGGGGAACCTCGGGGTAAATGCAGGGCAAGAACATACAATGATAAAAATGGAATACAAAAAAGTACAATTACTGAGCAACAAAGCAGCTCCATGGCCCATAACCAACAAAGAAACGAGCCTTGTAATGAAGTTTCTGAAGGAATTGTGACAGATCGGCTAGATGTCTTCTGCATTGTTTGCAACAGTTCGGGTTTCTTTCCTTAAACAACCCCCACTGCATTTTTTTGTATTTTGTCCATATTCCGTTCCCTTCGGCCATTCGCCTTCTGGTTAGCAGCACTTCAAAAAGCAGCAAAGAAAAAAACTACTTGAGGCGATAAATGTACTAGCCCACAAAAACAGACAGCTGACAGATGTCTGCAGAGTCGTATGAAAATAATACGAAAGGCAACTATCAAGCAAGCTAATGCCTACCAGGGAGCTGTGTCCACACTGTCGAGCACGGTGCGTTGTGGCTGAGAGGAAAGAAAGCTTCCACGGAAACCTGGCTATGTGGTGATTAATGAAAAACAAACAAACATGCACACCCAGAAACACAATACAACAGTGGAAAACTGCAAACAGGTGTTACCCGAAGGTAATGTAATATGTTCGTGGCCGAAAGGGCTGCTGTCCTGGCTACTAAAGGTAGAGCCACTTGTCAGGAGCACCTTCTGCCATATCAGGTTTTGCCTGCAAATGCCTCTGGTCCATTTCCTCTTTGATAAGTCATCTTCTAGGAGCAGGGACCATATTATACTGTTGCGAGAGGGGTTGTAAACTCACTTTGTATACTGGATGACAACTGCAAGTCTTGGTTGAACCACCAACGCAGTGGTATCCAAGTGGGCGCTCCCACCCGTCAGTAAGTAGCTTCCATGAATGCATTTCAGCCTGCTATGCCAGTCACAGGATCTGGTGCAGAGCGATGAGGCTTCCTGCACAATGTAGGAGGAAGCATTCATCAGTTCCAGACCCATATTTCCCTATCATAGAGGGCCGGCCATCTCAGCCCGTGACAAAGGCCTACAATCATAAAACACAGTGCGAGTGACTCTACAACACAACCAGCAACACTGTGGCTGGTTTCCAGACCGTACACGGTCAGTGAGTAAGCAAGGGGCTGGGAAAGATGTCACAGCGAAGTGGCTCGAGTGCAGCACTACAGACGTTGAGTGGATGTTTGAGGTTGGGTTGAGAAGCAGTCTGGAGATGAGGAAAGGAGGGACAGGAGCATGACTGGAGACAGACAAGTGTCCCTCTTGCTGCATGGGGCGTGGCTCTGCATTCTGCACACAGTTATCCATTTGTGTATCCGTTTGCGCCCTGGTAAGTGTACATTTGTGTGCGTATGTTCACAACAAACACACATTCTGGGACCTCTCAGACACAGTATCATATCACTTTTCACTGGTGAGTGCCTTCTACAATGTTGCTTTTAGTAAGATGGCATGCCATTCTAGTAAATGTAGGACTCACATCTTTCATTTTCAGTATTCATGCAGCAGTAAAATACTGATCAGTTGTCAATTAAGTAATTTCCTTTCGCTTATACAGTTTACAATTTCACTTAGATTATTGCCTGATATCATGAAGTTTTGCTTTCATTAAAGCTCTTCAGAGGTACTTTGACTACATTGAGTAATTTGGTCCTTGCTCTTTCATACCCTCCCTGAAGATCATTTTTCAGATTTTTGTGACAGGGTTTTCTATTGATTGCAACAGGATCGTTTTTCACTTTTTTTAATACACTTTGAAACACTTATCTTCTTTTCTTCATTTTGTGATTTTAAATGTTAACTTTTTTTAGTCAAACCTTGTTTTAAGATTTGAGTCCTTAAATTACCGTTATTTTAGTTGCATGTTACACACACACACCATGTTGCAACTTTTCTCTGTAAAGCACCTGGATCCTTAGGACAAGCTACAAAAGGTGAGAAAAGGTTAAACATCATGAAACCTGCCTGCCTGCGTGGGCCCTTCTGTGTGGGCCATGGGAGCGAACGAGCATAGCTCTCTGGAAGCTTGTCACCTCAGATGTGCATTACCAGACTTCAGGATTCCCTGCACCCGCACAGTCTGCAGTCGTTCTCCCAGATCAACGAAGTGAATGTACCTTTTCTTGTTTTTCCCTTCATGTTCCTCCAAAGGCACATTTAGATGATGGAAAAGCAGCAAATATCACTAAACAGCGAATTTAAAGAGATATATATATTTGCCTGACAAATTAATTTTTGTTGCATGATGAGGCCTGGAGGGAATGCATTCTGAGCTGTATCACTTTGTCACTGCAGAATGCTTTTGGCAGACATGATGTTTTTGAGACTGTGAGCATCTCAATTATTTCTGTCTATGAAAGGGGTGAATTCACAGAAGCTTGCAGTGAGAGAGATTTCACATGAATATCCCACTGTGGTAGGCATTACATGTGGGGCGATAGTGACCCAGGTGAGTTGTCTTGCCATTGAACAATGCCCTAAGGGTTTCACATCATAGCTTGGTGGGATCTCTGGAAGTGGTTACCATTGATGCTATAGTTCTTGCAATAAACAGAGGTATTAGCCATGATTGCGATGCAGCAAGTGACTTTATCACGGTATAGACTGGACTTTCTCCTCATTTCTTTGAATCCCCTGGCATAGTATTTCATCACTTTATTGGCTAGGGAGTCAGCAGATTTGGAGTGCTTATATTGCAGAGATGAAGATCAATGGATGGCTTGTACCACTGCATCTTCAAGTGTTCGCATGAGAGCCTTTACATTGCTGTTTTTTTGTGGTTTGATGATAGGAAAGCATTGGAGGAAGTCAACTCTGCTGATCTTATTGATGTTTCTCAATTGTGCAAGCAACAAAATATTAGATGGAGCACTTAAATTCAGCTTAGCTCCTGAGACTAAGCCTGGTTTGTATATGATGTGTCTCTGTCTGCAGGCCAAAATGGGTAGAAAATGATGGACTGGCATGCGTTCCAAGGGATTGCCAATGGGCGAGATTAACTCAAGTATTCCACCCATCACTTTGTTGTTTGTTGCAGTGGACGACCTATGGGTCCCGTGCATGTGTACACTGAATTCAAGAGGCTATTCAACACCATCTTTGACTGCTACTGTTTACACTCATTTCTATATAAGTATTGCATAAACATTGCACATCCCATTTGCAGCTCTTTAGGAAAGGTAAGAGCTTTTTATATGAAATAATGTTTATAGAAAAGGCGTAAACAAAATTATCTTTGCAAAAAATACCTTTTAAATACTTGATTAAAATATAGAGGCATTTATAAACTGCAAGATTATGGGAACGCCACCTTCGCAACAGGCACCTCCCCATATGACTGGAAGCGTGCAAAAGTCAGGACCCTGCTCAAGAAGCCCACGGCTGACCCCACCGACCTCAAGGACTACCGCCCATCTCGCTCCTCCCCTTCGCAGCCAAAGTGGCAGAGAAAGCAGTCAACAGGGAGCTGACATGATTCATCGAAGAGAACGCCGTCCTCGACCCGTTCCAATCTGGATTGCGAAGCAACCACAGCACTGAGACCGCCCTGCTAGCCGCCACAGACGACATACGCACCCTCCTGGACCAAGGCCGCTCTGCAGCCCTCATCCTCCTCAACCTGTCTGCAGCCTTCGTCATCGTCTCTCACTGCACACTAGTCGCCAGATTACACGACGCCGGCATACAAGGAACTGACTTGGACTGGATCTGATCGTTCCTCATCGGAAGAAGCCAAAGGATCAGACTACCGCCCTTCCTCTCTGCCCCCTCAGAAATCACCTGCAGAGTCCCAAAGGGGTCATCACTGAGCCCAACACTCTTCAACATGTACATGGCCCCCCTCGCAGCCATCGCCCGACAACACAGCCTCAACATCGTATCCTACGCAGACGACACCCAGCTCATCCTCTCCCTCACCAGAGACCCCACCACCGTAAAACTCAACTTCCAGAGAGAAATGCAAGACATCGCAGTCTGGATGATTAACAGCTGCCTAAAACTCAACGCCAAGAAGACAAAAGTCCTCATCCTTGGAACCAGCCCTTTAGCATGGGACAACACCTGGTGGCCCACTGCCCTCGGAAGCTCACCTACCCCATCAGACCACGCCAAAAACCTTGGCATCATACTCGATTCATCACTCGCCATGAACCGACAGTTAAAAGACATCACCTCCAGCTGCTTCAACAAACTCCGCATCCTTCGCAAGACCTTCAAATGGACCCCCCTGAGTCAAGGAAGACAGTCACCCACGCACTCATCACCAGCAACCTGGACTATGGAAATGCACTCTACTCCGGCATCAACAAGTCCCTACTCCGCAAACTCCAGACAATACAGAACACCGCGGCCAGACGCGTCCTCGGCATCCCCCGGCAAAAACACATCAACCAACACCTGCGGAGACTCCACTGGCTCCCCATGGAGAAGAGAGCCACCTTCAAAATCCTCACCCATGCCTACAATACCTAC
Source organism: Triturus cristatus (assembly GCF_964204655.1). Classification (NCBI taxonomy): domain Eukaryota; kingdom Metazoa; phylum Chordata; class Amphibia; order Caudata; family Salamandridae; genus Triturus; species Triturus cristatus. The sequence goes on from NC_140585.1 coordinate 505,710,751, forward strand.
ACAACCACGGACCCAAATACCTCAACAACAGGATAAACTTCAACTTATCCAAAAGAAACCTCTGATCTTTCAACCTCGCACTGGTTGAAATCCCGCCATCCACAGAACCAGAGCAGGCGGAAGATCGTTCTGTCACATTGCAGCCAAGACCTCGAACGATCTACAGGCAGACATCAAGTGTGCCCCCTCCCTGAAAGCCTTCAGGAGACTCTCAAGACCTGGCTCTTTGGCTGAAAGGATCTTCACCCCCCTACTCCCCCTTAGACTCTTGAGACCCCCACAGGTGAGTAGTGCGCTTACAATTTCCTGATTGATTGATTGAAGTTAAAAGGGGGGTTGACAAATATGTTTTTCATAAATAATGCATTAAACTCAAAACTCTTTATCCATAGATACTCTTTTTTGAGTCACTGACCTCTATACATGGATTACAAATGTCCATTCACTTTTAACTTGTTTTTGCAGCCTAACGTACTATTGAAGGACGGCCATCTTAAAATGTTTTTTGATCATTTCAAGATGGCATGAGCAGCTGGCGGAGACAGCAGCTACTCACACTGTGGTCACAACCTTGCTCTGAAGTCATTGTAAGATTGTACACTATCTTTGTCCGTGGCTGTTTACATTTATTTCAATGTAAAGAATGCATAAAAGCTGCACAGCTCCATTTTCTAATCTTTTTAAAACGCAAGTGTTCCTATCCCAAATTTGCGTTTAAAGAAATAGTGGAAATAAGACATTATGGAACTAAGACATAGTGGAAATAAAATCCCCATACAAACAATACTGTTTCAGAACTTCAATACATTATGAAAATATATATGTACTGCTGTGATGTCGAGAAGGGGCTTTTAGTGAATGTACTTTTAAAGTATATTGTTCAATAAACTCAGTATTTTTCTTTCAAATGCATTTCTTGGCTTCAGGGACAGCTGTCTAAAGAATAAGGGGAGACATGGTCGATTGGGAAATATTTAGATAATAGCAAAGAGCCCCTGTCAAAACAAATTTGTCAATTGCTGATTGGAATCACCTACACCAAGAAAGCCATATAAACAAAGCTGTCACCAAGTTAAAAAAACATGTAGTACGCACTCTATTTCCTATCTGCATGGCCAGTGGAATTATACGATTGTGTAGCTGTGGCGATTTTCGCATGATTATAGATTTGCCGATCTTGCCACATAATCCATCATCTGCTGAATAATCTGAAGATTTTAACAAAAAATGTTTTGTTTCTAACTCAAACGGTTCAAAAGTAAAAAAAAAATGTGACACTATGGGGCCGATTCCGATTCCGGCCGCAAAACGAACCGTCATGGACCCGGACTGAATACCGACCGACACGGACCAGTGCCGTACGACCCGTGCAGTACGATGCAACGCGTGTGAATTACAACCGACACATACAGAATACAAGCCGTACGACCGAGCTGTAGGGAAAATAGTGATTCGGCCTGAAAACCGACGCGATTTTCACCAACCGAAATGAACCCGGAATGAACCCGACCGACCCATACCCGCAATGTACGATTAGTGCAGTACAATACAATGCGTGTAAAACCAGACCGACATGCACAGACAACCGGGCACACAAGCAAAAGAGACCTCCGCGAACGATGCGTACCAAACACAGAAGACAGGCAGCGTGAATGAGGCAGAGAAGCCCGCACGAGACAACAGCAGCGTCCGTTTCCGTCACATGAACGTCTCCTTCATGCCTACAAAACACAAAGGGAAAAAAGACAAAAAAAGGACCAAACAATCAATGACAAAGCCAATAAATACCACAAAAAAACATGGGATAAAGACACAACCACAAATCCAACTATATAAAGGACTACAATCACTACCATTCTCCCTTGCAAACAGGAGACACAGCCAGCAGCAAACACCAGTACACAGCAACCACAGACACACTCACAACTATCCCATCACACAACTCACACACCATCAGCACCTCATACACACAGCAAAACCAACACCAACCCAACATCACTTGCAACCTCACAGACACATCCCCCCCACCACCACCCATCACCATGCCTCCAAAGAAGAGTCCAAAGTTCACAGATAGTGAGTTAGAAGTGCTGGTAGACGAGATCATCAGAGTAGAGCCACATTTGTTTGGTACATTGGTTCAAAGGACACCCATCTCACAGAAAACCAAGATGTGGGCGAGGATTGTGGACAAGCACCAACGTTGCGCACAAAGGACGATATCCAGAACAGGTGGTATGACATGCGCAGGAGGGTCAAGAAACTCATCGAGAAAGATCACGCCTTGAGTCAGCGCACCGGCGGTGGCCCTCCTGCCAAAACAGTCTACTTCAGGACCTGGGAGGAGAAGGTGCAGGACATCCTACCACCAGAGTGCATCCATGGCCCAACACACATCCCAGAGCCTGGTGAGTATACAAAGAACATACAAAAAGATTGTGTGGCAAGGGGACAGGGAAACCATGGACCACAAGCAAAGCTGCACTAACCAATAGATAAACATACCACGATGTGTATGCCAGTCAGACACACACAATACCTGCCATCTCATAGTGACTGGGGACTGTGTCATGACATGCACCAACCTACAAACAAATAGAGCAAGCCAGTGGCACTAAGCCAAATAGACACTGCCAGACAGTTTGCCACCACAAACACACCACCACACAGTGCAGCTGACTGTCAGGAAGGAATAGTGAGGATGCAGGTGAAGTGAGTGTAGACAAAAGCATGATGGGGCCTGTAGTCACAAATAATGCTCCCCCTCCTGATTGGCCCATCAAGACCTCTCAGAAACATGCCCATATCACAGGGAGTGGAAAATGACTGACAAGCTGGCTGACACTGGCTCCTGCTGTGGGGAGCACAAGGCCCTGCTAGGGCTTCTGTGCAAATCACAAGCAGGACACCACTGACTGACATTATGAAAGACAACTTGCACGCCCTACAATGGAAGCACGTTTCATGATGGGAAGGAGAACTGACAGCCCTGACCAGACTACTCAGCATGGGGAGACACCCCCCTCAACAGAAACTCCACACAACTCACCGGGTACGTGCATTGACACACACCTCATTGAAATATCAGCAAAAGATACCCCGTACTGGGTGCTGCTGTGTGAACCACAGGGGCTCACTTGGAACTTTTAGCCTCTGTTGTGATTCAAACTTGTCATGTTCAGGGAGATGTCGATCTGCTACACAACACAGGGCATGCCAAATACTGCAACAATGTGACCAACGTGAGGTGAGTCATGGGGATGTGACACAAGTGAAGGAGACACACCACTATGGCAACACAAAACATACTCACCATGGCCATGTTACTCATCACACACAATGATGTTGACCTGAAACACATTGGCATGCACAGACACAACACCGAGCCCAGTCAGTGGTAACAAGTCCACAGGTGAGGTAAGCAGATGTCACTCAGATGTGGGAAGACAGACAACGCACATAATAAAGCGTAGCACAGGTTCATTACGCATCAGCAACACGTTTATTCCACACTAGTTGCACGGTAATTCTACATAACAGTTGACACAAGCTCACAATGTGTTGGAGAATGGAAGTCCAGGGATGTGGGGTACATCAGTTGATGGGAATTGTCAACTTCCACACTGGAGTTGGCCTCTGGGTGTTGGGGGTCAGTGTTGACCACACAACAGGCAAAGTACCCTGGGAAGGACAGACAAGATACAGTCAAAAGCACAGAAGAACATGAGAGAAATGCAATACACATGCACAAAACATGTTGCAAAACACCTACACAAACACTAGTTAGCAGTACTACCCTATTGTGGAGTACACACCACCTGAATGGACACATCACAGCACACATCCAGTCAAATGGCACACAGACACACTCAGACAGCAACAGAGCTGGCTCAACACATTCCAGGCTACCTCCATACATTCACATAACAACCCTGGAAACTCACATTCAGGTGAAGAAGTTGTTGATGAGCTGGGAGCGGACATCACCATCATCTAAATCATCACTGGCATCTTGGCCCAGGCCGGGATCCTCCACAGGTGCCGGAGGTTGGTCGTCGTCATCGTCATCCTGGATGAGAGGCACCTCCTTCCACACCGCCATGTTGTGTAGCATGTAGCAGACCAGTATTATTTTGCACACCTTTGCTGGCTCCTATGGGAGGGCCCCTCCAGTCTTGTCCAGGCAGCGAAAGCGGCTTTTCAGGAGGCCGAATGTCCGCTCAATCACCCTCCTGCTCTGACCATGTGCCTCATTGTAGCGCAGCTCGGCTGGTGTCACAGGGTTCCTGAGGGGTGTCAGCAACCACGGCATGTTGGGGTATCCGGAGTCACCTACACACACAAAAATGAACAAGTAGCTGAGTTTTGTAGGAGTGCGGAATACAACAGTGACAAACACACACAATGAGAAAACGTCAGTACACACCGACAAGTCAGGCACGCTGAGCTGGCATCGGTGACATCAGCATTGCAATGTGACTACTCCTCATAATGTAGGCATTGTGCGCCGAACCAGGGAACCGTGCACACACATGTGTGATCGACATGTCAGCAAGACAGACCACCAGAGCATTGATCGAATGTTAGTGCTTCCTGTTCCGGTATGCCTGCTCATGTGCCTGTGGTGGTATCATGGCAACCTGTGTACCATCAATAGATCCAATGACGTTCGGCATCCTCCCCAGTGTATAAAAGGCATCCTTAATTTCAGGGAGTTCATCTGGGCTCGGGAACTTGATATACAGGTCGCGGAAGTGCAACATCCCCTACAAGACATCGCGTAGCACCCGACTAAACATCATTTGCGACATACCACCAGCAGTAGCCACAGTGTACTGGAAGGTACCGGTAGCAAAGAAGATCAGGACTGCCATCACCTTCACCTCTGTGGTCAGTGCCGTAGGGTACGTCCGGCCAGGTTGCAGATGTGGCGCCAACTGCTCCGCCAACTCCGCAATCAGTGGCCTGGTGAAGCGGTACCGTCTGATGCAGTCGTATTCCTTCATGGTTGCAAGGTCTGGGAACGGACGATGGACAGCTGGTGCCCTACAGTACAGAGACGCACAAAGGAAGATTGTCAGTACATCCACCCATGTGGTCATGACCACCTTCACTATCACATGATAATTCATGACATTACACCATGTACTGAGGTGTGTGCTGCTGGGCATAGACACATATGTCACCTACAAGACCACCACCTAACATCTCAATTCCACATGTCCACATGAGTGCCATGTAGTGCAATGGGCCAATCATCTGGCTGTGTCACCCAACCTATGTGCTGCTGCAACTTTAAAAAAACACACCCCAGTGACAATGGAGGCCTCATGTCTCCCAGGCATCACAGATCTTTGCCATGCAGAAACCCAGGCTCCCTGTATTGCCACATCAACACAGCAATGGACATGGCTAGCATGTACACACCACAAGGCAAGCGTAAGTCCCACAGGTAGTGGCCACTGTTGTTCCTGCCGGCCCTACATGTACGTCTCTTAGACACACACCCCATCAAGGTTGATGCATATACCACACGGATGTGGAGACTGTCACCCATTGGTAACATGTGATCAGACACATCTGAGACACAACATGCACACAGACTGTGGGGGCACATCAGTATTGGGGCTACAGGTCTCACTGTGACGTACATGCCATCACCCCCAGGACTCAGGGTGTATGTGACATGTCTTAAACATATCCAACCTGACACTGTGGCCTTGACTCATGCCCATTACTGTCCAATTGCACATCACAGTGGTAATGTGCACAACACAAAAAGGATTCTGCCCCCATGTAAACGTGCACAGGCTGGGATTGGCTGCACAAAGTGCCAGCCAAAAAAACAGATGTGGCCCCCCAAATACCCAGGGAATGCAGCCTTACATGCCATGGGATACTGTGTTGCCAATGCTATAGTGTGGCAGATGTGCACAGGTGTCCATGGCCAGTATATGTGTTTTTGATCTGTATAATTGTCACACTAATGAGGTCCGACGCGGGTGACAATGCGTACGCATTGCACGGTTCATGACCGAGCTGTGCGTACGCTTTGTCATTGAATGCAATGAGGTCCGACGCGGGTGACAATGCGTACGCATTGCACGGTTCATGACCGAGCCGTGCGCACGCTTTGTCATGGAATGCAATGAGGTCCGACGCAGGTGACAATGCGTATGCCTTGCACGGTTCATGACCGAGCCGTGCGTACGCTTTGTCATTGAATGCAATGAGGTCCGACGTGGGTGACAATGCGTACGCATTGCACGGTTCATGACCGAGCCGTGCGTACACTTTGTCATTGAATGCAATGAGGTCCGACGCGGGTGACTATGATGCATACGTGTCGGACAGGCATGGTCCGAGACAGGCGTACGCCTTGGCCATTGAATCGTATGGAGACCGGTGCATGTGTATATTCAAAATAAACGTTGTACAGTCAGTTGAACGAGCCGGGCGCCCCATTGGCTCAGGACTGTCATGGAGACGGATGCGGATTCAAAACTTGTACGAGTTGTGCACTGGAAATTCAGTTGGATGCCTACAACAATGTTGCAATGTCAAGTGTTCTATGAAGGTGAAGATTTGAACGATGCGGAAGGAGTCGTACTTTGAATGGATTGGCCAGATTCATAGAATGCAACCGTGTTTGACCTATCACTTGGGACACATGGCACAGATTCTGCCTCTGCAGCACAGATATAAGGCTGGCTGGCCCCCAGGGAGCTCACTTGCTTGCACTACATGCTACTCGACCACATCCCTGCTACCACTGCTGCTGTCTCTGCATCCTCTGGCTCCTGCCATGGCACGTACTCTGGAGAGGGCCCCAGCCTTCACTGAGGAGGAGAACCAAGCCCTGCTGGACGGGCTCCTTCCAGAGTACAGAAAGCTCTATGGGACACCAAGGGACCAGGTGAGTGTGCTGTCCACTGCCTTCCTAATTATGCATGTTGTCTGACTAGCAGTACTATTAGTGAGTACAGCAGTGGCAAGCATTCTCACTGACTACTTTCATCCCCCAAAGTGTGTAGGTACATGTAATGAATAGTTTTACTGCTGCTAAAGTGCAATATTGCAAGCTTAAACTATCCAGGCATTGTTAACATGTCAGACATGCATGTGAGTTTTCATTCCCCATGGTTGCACTACCTGTGTAATTTATTTCTCTTTGGGATGATGACATGTCTATCCAAATGTGTGCTGCACAAATCTGGGGCATGTGTGTTAATGTACTTTTCACTTTGTCATCCTCACAGGTTGATGCCCACCAGAAGCAGGAGATCTGGCTGACCATCGCCCGGGCTGTTCGTTCTGTGGGGGTCTACAAGCGCCGCATCCACAACTGCTAGAAGAGGTGGCAGGACCTTCGGGGCTGGACCCGGAGGATAGCTAGAGTCCAGCTGAAGCTGTCACCTCCATGCAGGAGGGGCAGACACCGGACCCTGACTCCCCACATGCTCCGTATCCTGGCAGTGGTCTTCCCGGACCTGGATAGGCAGCTGAAGGCCAGACAGCAGCAGGAAGGGGGTAAGTCCATGCCTGATCTGTGTACTATGTCTGACATACAAATAGCAGTCTTTTGTCCTGGTCCCACTTCCACATTACATAGGTCTTGTAGTCCCAAACTCAGGTCCCTCATTTGTGTGATGCACCCTCCTCATCTGTTCCACAGGTGTGGCCCCTCCATTCTGTTGCTTGTGTCACTAGTGCACTGTGTCCCTGCAGTCAGGTATGCTTCAGGTACCGGTCAGCATCAGTTCCCGTGAATCTGTTGTGTGTTTCATGGGTGGGTCAATTGTTTACATAATGCCTGAGATATGACATGTGATCTGTGTGTGCCCTTGAGATGTGTACCAATTGCTGGTCTGACTCGCAACATGTGGCTGGGGTATTCCAAACAAACCCATGCAGCAGGGGACTCCAATTCTTGGGCATCAGGAGTATGTATATCAAGTATGTCACACTTGCTTAGCCACCTGACTACTGTCCGGGGCAAAACACTGTTTCACTTAGTCCTGGCCAGTCATGCCCCCTCAAGGACATTCAGAAACACTCTGTAATCCCACTCCTGTGTATGAAATTGCAGGTTGTGCTTAGTGGCATGTGCCCTCAGGTGTCTGCCTCTGTGTCATTAGGGTGTGGCTTGTTGCTACGTACAACTGGGGTGTCCATGATTCAGAAGGTCAGCATGACATCTGCGATGTGACTGTGAGAGACAAGACATGTGTGACATATAGGTGTGTGAACATCTGACAGCGCACAATGGTGTATGCAACTGTGTCCTTCATGCATCTGGGCTACATGCATGGCAGACTGTGATGTGATGTACAGGGATTTGTGTTTGCTGAGACTCATATGAATGATTTGCATGATGTGGGGTCTTCTGGGTCCTGGATATGTTATTTGCATGGGATGGGCAAGTGCGCCGGTCATCTGCAGAGTCAGCTTTACCCCTCAGCTAGGATTGTGAGTCAGTGCATATTGTTGTTGTCTGGATGCCCTGCCCCTGTGACAGGAGACAGTGTTGACTGACTTTCAGGGCATCCCAGTGCCATGGCATTTAACTTGCTATGAGTGAGCCTGCGTTGTGTTCAAGTGTGCACCATGCACCCCATTGTGGCCTTGCCCATCAGGACATGAGTACATCGTAGTGTGTGTTGCTGGCATGCATCCCAAGCATGTGAAATGAGTCTCTGCCCATCCCTTCATCCGGACACCTGTACTGAGTCAGTCGCAAGAGATGTGCTGTGTGTATAGTGACATACTCCTACATGTTCACTTGCATGTACAACTAATGTGTGGGTGGTGCATGTTGGCACATTGGTGTGTTAGCATCCAACATGCAACAGACATATGTGTGAAAGTCAAGGAGGGATATGTGTGCCATGTTTGATGTTGAGAATGACAATTGTCTTATCCTAAACAGTGTTGGCACTTTGAGCTGTGTTCAGCTGATGATGCCAGGGCTTGCCCTGTGATGTGATGTACTCACTGTGGTGTGTGCAGTCGGTGCAGGTGACTGATGTAGTTCTGTTACTTCCTATTCCTATCCAGATACATCCACGGCCACAGGAGGGGACAGCTCCACGGACCAGGAGGAGCCACAGAGCCTTACAGGGACAGAAGGAGAGGAGTCGGGTGGACCCAGTGGCACGGAGGGCGAGTTGAGCCACACAGAGGAATCGTCAGCACTATCCCCCCCAGCTGAAGGCCACAGCAGCTCTGAGGATGACTCCCTTGTGGAGGCGGGTGTCAGCAGCCACCAAACCCCAGCTAGTGAGGCTGTCTCCACCCCCGCCCCCGCCACCACCACCACCCCCCTCCCATCGGCTCCCATCCCAGAAGTCCCTGTGGGCTCCCGTGTTCGTGAGCATGTCTCCTTTGTGCCAGGCACCGCACCCCCTGCCCCTGTGTCCCCTGCTGCCCTGAGTGAGGAGTCTGTGGACTTACTCAGATAGATCCATGCAGGGCAGACATCGATGCTGAAGGTACTCCATGCACACACAGGTCTGTTGACACAACTGGTGTCATTCATGGAGGGCATTTCCTCGGGCATGTCTGCCCTACAGAGGACCAATCAGTCTGTGGCCTCCTCCCTGACGGCAGCAGTGTCCCTCCTCCATCAGTCCTGCACCCCTCCTACCCCTGCACCACCCACAATTCCTAGCACCCTACCTGTTCCATGATGTTATGGGGGATGTATTTTGCGGACATACCTGATGTTTGCGTATGCTGGATGTGTTGCGCATCACCCATCCTATGGCTGGGGGTGGCAGGGGTGATGGGCAACATAAGCACTATGTGTGGGAGTGGCAGGGTTGATGGGCAACATAAGCACTATGGCTGGGGGTGGCATGGGTGATGGGCATCATAGTCCCTATGGATGGGGGTGGCAGTAGTGATGGGCAACAGGTCCCTTATGGGTGTGGGTGGCAGGTGTGATGGGCAACATAAGCCCTATGGCTGGGGGTGGCAGGGGTGATGGGCAACATGTCCCCTACTACTGCCACCCCCACCCATAGGGGACCTGTTGCCCATCACCCCTGCCACCCCCACTCACAGAGGACCTGTTGCCCATCACCCCTGCCACCCCCAGCCATAGGGACTATGTTGCCCATCAAAGCTGCCACCCCCAGCCATAGGAGGGGTGATGCGCAACACATCCAGCATACGCAAACATCAGGTATGTCCGCAAAATACATCCCCCATAACATCATGACAACAGTGTGTGATGTCTGTGACAAATGCCCACAACAGTGATTATGGCTACGAGCATACAATGTAAGTAACAGCACATGTGTGACCAACACATGAGTGTGACACACACAAGGCAAGCATCACCATAGCACTGTGGCAATGTAAATGTAATGTAATGTAATTCGGTTTTGTATAGCGCTGGTTGCACTCCATGGAGCATCTTTGCGCTTCTGAGTACGAGACAGGATCTGATGAAAAGATTCTTATGATGTTTCGGAGATGAAGTGTTATATCAGATTTTTACATTTTGTGTCAGATAACGTATAGATCCAGGTTTTGAGGGTGCTTCTGAAAGAAATTTCTGTGGAAATTTGCCGAAGGGAGGACGGCAGAGAGTTCCAGGCTTTGGATCCCAAAACTGCCAGGGACTTGCCTCCTTTGGTTTTAAGTCTGAACTTAGGGATAGTGAGAAGATTCTCATTTTGAGATCTCAGACATCGTACAGGGGCATAGTGTTGGAACATGTTTTCAATGTATTTAGGTCCTGTTTTGTTAAATGCTCTATAGGTAATTAGCAGGATTTTAAACAACACCCTTTTGTGTATTGGCAGCCAATGCAGTATGTTCAGAGCTGTTGAAGCTGAGGTCCTTCTTTTCCAGCCCAACACTAATCTGGCCGCTGCATGTTGTACAATTTGCAGTTTATGGCATACTGTCCTATTTGTTCCCGCATATATACTATTACAGTAGTCAATGCGGGACGTGATAAGGGCAACCGCCACCGTCTTCCTTGCTGCAAAAGGGATCAGATCGAAAAATGTCCTAAGTCCCTTTATTATGCCGAAGCAGATCCCTGCCACGGCATTTGCTTGTTGTTTAAAGCTCAGAGAAGGGTCAAATTTTATTCCCAGATTACGGACTGCATTTGCTGTATTGGGAGGGACGGTGGCGTCTTCTGGCCACCATAGAGTTGGATTGAAGGAGTTGTTTTTTCCAACAGGTAGGATCTCAGTTTTCCCTGAATTGCATTTAAGATGATTTGTGCTCATCCAGTGGAAAGTAGCCTTCAAACAGTTCTGGAGTCTGGCTTCTGCTTGGCTGGATTCATCCTCCATCACTAGGATGAGTTGTGTATCATCTGCATATGCGATGGTAGCTATGCCGAAGGATGATATGAGGGCAATCAGGGGAGCCATATATACATTGAAAAGTGTCGGACTCAAACACGAGCCCTGTGGCACACCTGAATTCAGTGGGATTTCTGCTGATCTAAATTGGCCCAAGGTAACCACTTGTCGTCTGTTTGTCAAAAAACTCTTTAGCCAGCTCAGTGCCTTGCCCGTTATTCCTGCCGCGGTTAGTCGGTCTATCAAGATGGTATGCGACACCGTGTCGAAAGCCGCGGATAGGTCTAAAAGTATGAGGACAGCTTTTTTTCCCTGGTCTAGTGCTGTTCTAAGTGTTTCCACGGAGAAATTTAGAGCCGATTCAGTCCCCTGTGAGTGGGGGTGGCAGGGGTGATGGGCAACATAATCCCTGTGAGTGGGGGTGGCAGGGGTGATGGGCAACATAAGCCCCTGTGAGTGGGGGTGGCATGGGTGATGGGCATCATAGTCCCTATGGATGGGGGTGGCAGTAGTGATGGGCAACAGGTCCCCTATGGGTGTGGGTGGCAGGTGTGATGGGCAACATAAGCCCTATGGCTGGGGGTGGCAGGGGTGATGGGCAACATGTCCCCTGTGAGTGGGGGTGGCAAAAGGCTTATGTTGCCCATCACCCCTGCCACCCCCACTCACAGGGGACCTGTTGCCCAGCACCCCTCCCACCCCAAGCCATTGGGCTTATGTTACCCATCATCCCTGCCACCCCCACTCACAGGGGCTTATGTTGCCCATCACCCCTGCCACCCCCACTCACAGGGATTATGTTGCCCATCACCCCTGCCACCCCCACTCACAGGGGACCTGTTGCCCAGCACCCCTCCCACCCCAAGCCATTGGGCTTATGTTGCCCATCATCCCTGCCACCCCCACTCACAGGGGACGTGTTGCCCAGCACCCCTGCCACCCCCAGCCATAGGGCTTATGTTGCCCATCACCCCTGCCACCCCCACTCACAGGGGACCTGTTGCCCATCACCCCTGCCACCCCCAGCCATAGGGCTTATGTTGCCCATCACCCCTGCCATCCCCATTCACAGAGGACCTGTTGCCCATCACCCCTACCACCCCCACTCACAGGGCTTATGTTGCCCATCACCCCTGCCACCCCCACTCACAGGGGACCTGTTGCCCATCACCCCTGCCACCCCCAGCCATAGGGCTCATGTTGCCCATCACTACTGCCACCCCCACCCTTAGGGGACCTATTGCCCATCACCCCTGCCACCCCCACTCACAGGGGACCTGTTGCCCATCACCCCTGCCACCCCCAGCCATAGGGCTTATGTTGCTCATCACTACTGCCACCCCCACCCATAGGGGACCTGTTGCCCATCACCCCTGCCACCCCCACTCACAGAGGACCTGTTGCCCATCACCCCTGCCACCCCCAGCCATAGGGACTATGTTGCCCATCAAAGCTGCCACCCCCAGCCATAGGAGGGGTGATGCGCAACACATCCAGCATACGCAAACATCAGGTATGTCCGCAAAATACATCCCCCATAACATCATGACAACAGTGTGTGATGTCTGTGACAAATGCCCACAACAGTGATTATGGCTACGAGCATACAATGTAAGTAACAGCACATGTGTGACCAACACATGAGTGTGACATACACAAGGCAAGCATCACCATAGCACCGTGGCAATGAAAAAAGAACAGCCCCTCACTGTGTAGAATAGAAGTTAAGTGGGGCTCACAAAATACAGCAGATGTGGAGCATTGTGGTGATGGGGACCAATCCCCCTCATCACAGTGACCAAAAGGTAAGTGTCATCATGGTCAAAGCTGCAAATAACAAACAGCATGTATGATCCATGCTCCCAACACATCAAACACTTCTGAGGCAAACAAGTGGTTGTGTCACATACACACAGAGATGTGGTGAGTCTAACAGTGCTGTGAAAACATAACACTCTCAGTCATATGCAGACAAGCACCACACATGGGGGCTGACAATGCATACAGCGTACAATGACACAACAGCAGAAGTGACCATCACCAAGCAATGCACACATCTCGAAAATAGACACACCAATCAAAACAACATGTGTAGACTGTAGGTGCCAGCTCACAAAATCACTTTCCATGCCAGCAATGGCACCCAACAACCAGGATGAATGTGCACAATGATGTGAAATGACTCACAGGGACAGCATGCAAAATCCCAGAAACAGCATCCAGACAAAGGCCCACAACAACAATGCCAATGCACTGGTGCAGATGCACAAACAGGCAAACTCACACTGCACATCTGACACAACATGTGTGTGTGTGTGTTACAGTATCCCCAGGCAACTACACAACACATGAGGGGGGCTGAACCACAGTGACACAGATGTGGACACAGTGCCATACAAAAGTAAACCATCATTGGGATACCCTCAGTGGGCAATCAGGTGTTGGGAGATAAGAGGAAGCACAACAGACACATGTGACACAAGCTGTAGTGAACAGCAACTGTTTGCATGGGATGGGCAAGTGCGCGTTCACCTGCAGAGTCAGCTTTACCCCTCAGCTAGGATTGTGAGTCAGTGCATATTGTTGTTGTCTGGATGCCCTGCCCCGTGACAGAAGACAGTGTTGACTGAATTTCAGGGCATCCCAGTGCCATGGCATTTAACTTGCTATGAGTGAGCCTGCGTTGTGTTCAAGTGTGCACCATGCACCCCATTGTGGCCTTGCCCATCAGGACATGAGTACATCATAGTGTGTGTTGCTGGCATGCATCCCAAGCATGTGAAATGAGTCTCTGCCCATCCCTTCATCCGGACACCTGTACTGAGTCAGTCGCAAGAGATGTGCTGTGTGTATAGTGACATACTCCTACATGTTCACTTGCATGTACAACTAATGTGTGGGTGGTGCATGTTGGCACATTGGTGTATTAGCATCCAACTTGCAACGGACATATGTGTGAAAGTCAAGGAGGGATATGTGTGCCATGTTTGATGTTGAGAATTACAATTGTCTTATCGTAAACAGTGTTGGCACTTTGAGCTGTGTTCAGCTGATGATGCCAGGGCTTGCCCTGTGATGTGATGTACTCACTGTGGTGTGTGCAGTCGGTGCAGGTGACTGATGTAGTTCTGTTACTTCCTATTCCTATCCAGATACATCCACGGCCACAGGAGGGGACAGCTCCACGGACCAGGAGGAGCCACAGAGCCTTACAGGGACAGAAGGAGAGGAGTCGGGTGGACCCAGTGGCACAGAGGGCGAGTTGAGCAACACAGAGGAGTTGTCAGCACCATCCCCCCCAGCTGAAGGCCACAGCAGCTCTGAGGATGACTCCCTTGTGGAGGCGGGTGTCAGCAGCCACCAAACCCCAGCTAGTGAGGCTGTCTCCGCCCCCGCCCCTGCCACCACCACCACCACCACCCCCCTCCCATCGGCTCCCATCCCAGAGGTCCCTGTGGGCTCCCGTGTTCATGAGCATGTCTCCTTTGTGCCAGGCACCGCACCCCCTGCCCCTGTGTCCCCTGCTGCCCTGAGTGAGGAGTCTGTGGACTTACTTAGACAGATCCATGCAGGGCAGACATCGATGCTGAAGGTACTCCATGCACACACAGGTCTGTTGACACAACTGGTGTCATTCATGGAGGGCATTTCCTCGGGCATGTCTGCCCTACAGAGGACCAATCAGTCCGTGGCCTCCTCCCTGACGGCAGCAGTGTCCCTCCTCCAACAGTCCCGCACCCCTCCTACCCCTGCTCCACCCACGATTCCTAGCACCCTACCTGTTCCATGATGTTATGGGGGATGTATTTTGCGGACATACCTGATGTTTGCGCATGCTGGATGTGTTGCGCATCACCCATCCTATAGCTGGGGGTGGCAGGGGTGATGTGCAACATAAGCACTATGTGTGGGAGTGGCAGGGTTGATGGGCAACATAAGCACTATGGCTGGGGGTGGCATGGGTGATGGGCATCATAGTCCCTATGGATGGGGGTGGCAGTAGTGATGGGCAACAGGTCCCCTATGGGTGTGGGTGGCAGGTGTGAAGGCAACATAAGCCCTATGGCTAGGGGTGGCAGGGGTGATGGGCAACAGGTCCCCTGTGAGTGGGGGTGGCAGGGGTGATAGGCAACATAAGCACTATGGCTGGGGGTGGGAGGGGTGATGGGTAACAGGTCCCCTGTGAGTGGGGGTGGAAGGGGTGATGGGCAACATAAGCCCTATGGCTGGGGGTGGCAGGGGTGATGGGCAAGATAAGCACTATGGGTGGGGGTGGCAGGGGTGATGGGCAACATAAGCACTATGGCTGGGGGTGGCAGGGGTGATGGGCAACATAGTCCCTATGGGTGGGGGTGGCAGTAGTGATGGGCAACAGGTCCCCTATGGGTGTGGGTGGCAGGGGTGATGGGCAACATAAGCCCTATGGCTGGGGGTGGCAGGCGTGATGGGCAAAAGGTCCCCTGTGAGTGGGTGTGGCTGGGGTGATGGGCAACAGGTCCCCTGTGAGTGGGGGTGGCAGCAGTGATGGGCAACAGGTCCCCTATGGGTGGGGGTGTTAGTGGTGCTGGCCATGCAACCCCTATGGTGGGCTGTTGTTAGTGGCCAGGATGTGGATCCCCTGTGTGTGTGTGCCATTTAGCGGGTACGTGTCGTTTGTTTGTGTTGTAGGTGTGTGACTTACCATCTGCGCCATCTGCGTCGGTCCCTGATCCGGTCATAGATGTAGAGTACTGGTATAACCTGCGCGATGAGATTCATGATGTGTTTGTGTCGTACAGGCTGCTTGTTGCTCCGTCTCGTACCCGCTGCAAGCTGCTCCGTCTCGTAGCGGTGTATTGATTTGTGCCGCGAATTGTAGCTGATATGCTTTTCCGGCTGCTGTGACGTCCCATGCGTGACGACCCGTCCAGCGCGTAGGAAGTACGCATCGTACTTGTCATGCCAGAAACTGCTATGGATACTGCTTCCGGGCGACTCGGTTCCTCTTTAGGAGTTATGGCTCGGACAGAGAATGGGGCTTGATTCACAGCCTACCTGTCGGTCGTGTTTTTGCCAGTTATGCGCATTGTACTTACTCTACGGGACGGACCGGCTCTGGGTACGTGTCTGTCGCATGGTAAGGCTACGGACAGCTGTCCGACCGGCCATCGGAATCGGCCCCTATGTGTTGCTGCACAGTGGAGAGACCTTTGCAAAGCTGGACTCGTCGCCTTTCTCTTTCTCATTGATATATATGAGTGATAAATTGGTGCTAATGTAATGCAATCAAGGCCCAAAAATGTGTACCAAGTTTAAAACTGATTAAATAATGAAGTAATACTATTACAGAATATGCCAAATTATGCTGCATAATTTGCCTTTCTTGCCGCATAATTTACTCAACCCTGCCAAATAATTCGGTCCTCTCCTGCCGCATAATTCCAGTGGCCCTGCCTGTACGTTCTGAGCACAATACCTTCTATTTCTGTGATATAAAAAATCCATACGGAAGTTAGGTCATGCCCCTCAACTCATTAGGGATTCATTGTGAAACACGGAATGCAGTTGTTTTACTCAGCCTTTCTCTTTAAGTTATGTAATAAAAGCTCTTCACATTCTATATATTACAATGGACACTGTATTAAGGAAACAACATTACCATGGTACCAGTTATGTCCCTATGTCATCAATAGAGGGATGAAGAGCTCAATATTTAAAGAAGTCCTACCACTATGCTCCTCCTAGAAATCAGTTGACTAACCATAAAGGCGAAGTAGTTCCTCGTCAGTGGTGGAGTCACAGGGGGGCGGAATCACAAAGCTGCCCACCTGGATCACAAGGGATCTGAATGGTCAGATCTTACAGCCCTCCGACACTTGGTAGGGTGTCATGCTTCATCACAGGGCGCTCCTCATCAAGCCGGCGCTGCAATGCCTGACGGGCCTGGGGGGCTTTCTATCAGAGAACTTTTGATACGTAATCACCGTCAGGTGAATGCATGAAAGGGAACAGTGCGAAAAGAGTGGAGTGTGTATAAAATAGACTTGGGTACCCAGAAGAATATTTTTATGAGGTGAAGGTACCTTGACTAAGTAAAAGCAGTGGTGTTATCCTTCAGTAGCAATGTACCTTGATAGCTACCGATTATAGTGATACGGTGGGGTTGACATGTTTCATGCCTAAATTGCTCTAAGGGTCAGTCGGGATTTCATCAGGAAGAAAAATTAACTAGTTAAATCCTACCTTCTGTTAAGCAAAGGGGCCCCTTCCAAATGAAGTATATAGCCCCTCAGGCAAAGCAGAGGGTCCCAGTATGGCTGGGGGACAATTGGTGGACACAGAACATTATCCCTCAATCTACCCTTCTCCGGTTGCCTGTAGGATCTGACCATTTGGATCCCTCATGATCCAGGTGGTCAGATTTGTGATTCCACCACCCTCTGAATCCACCACTGACGAGGAGCCAATTATGTTCCATCAGAAGTACTTTCGATCCCAAGCCTTACTTCACAGGAAATAATACCATATTGTAAAATAAAACACCTAGGGGCCGATTCCGATGGCCGGTCGGACAGCTGTCCATAGCCTTACCGTGCGACCGACACGTACCCGGAGCCGGTCTGTCCTGTAGAGTAAGTACGATGCGCATAACTGCCAAAAACACAACTAACACGTAGGCTGTGAATCAAGCCCCATTCTCCGTCCGAGCCGTAACTCCTAAAGAGGAACCGAGTCGCCCGGAAGCAGTATCCGTAGCAGTTTCCGGCATGACAAGCACGATGCGTACTTCCTACTCGCCGGACGGGTCGTCATGCACGGGACGTCACAGCATCCGGAAAACAAGCATATCAGCTATGATTCGCGCCACAAATCAATACACGGCTACGAGACGGAACAGCTTGCAGCGGGTACAAGACGGAGCAACAAGCAGCGTGTACGACATGAACACATCATGAATCCCATCGCGCAGGTCATACCCGTACTCTACATCTATGGCCGGATCAGGGACCGACGTCGACGGCGCAGACGGTAAGTCAGACACCTACAACACAAACAAACGACACGTACCCGCAAAATGGCACACACACAGGGGATCCACATCCTGGCCACTAACAACAGCCCACCATAGGGGTTGCATGGCCAGCACCACTAACACCCCCACCCACAGGGGACCTGTTGCCCATCACTGCTGCCACCCCCATTCACAGGGCTTATGTTGCCCATTAACCCTGCCACCCTCAGCCATAGGGCTTATTTTGCCAATCACCCCTGCCACCCCCACTCACAGGAGACCTGTTGCCCAGCACACCTGCCACCCCCACTCACAGGGGACCTGTTGCCCATCACCCCTGCAACCCCCAGCCATAGGTACTTATGTTGCCAATCACCCCTGCCATCCCCACTCACAGGGGACATGTTGCCCATCACCCCTGCCACCCCCACTCACAGGGTACCTGTTGCCCATCACCCCAGCCACCCCCAGCCATAGGGCTTATGTTGCCCATCACCCCTGCCACCCCCACTCACAGGGGACCTGTTGCCCATCACCCCTGCAACCTCCAGCCATAGGGCTTATGTTGCCCATCACCCCTGCCACTCCCACTCACAGGGCTTATGTTCCCCATCACCCCTGCCACCCCCACTCACAGGGCATATGTTGCCCATCACCCCTGCCACCCCCAGCCATAGGGCTTATGTTATCCATCATCCCTGCCACCCCCACTCACAGGGGACCTGTTGCCCAGCACCCCTGCCACCCCCACTCACAGTGGACCTGTTGCCCAACACCCCTGCCACCCCCAGCCATAGGGCTTATGTTGCCTATCACCCCTGCCACCCCCACTCACAGGGGACCTGTTGCCCATCACTCCTGCCACCCCCAGCCATAGGGCTTATGTTGCCCATCACCCCTGCCACCCCCACTCACAGGGCTTATGTTGCCCATCACCCCTGCCACCCCCACTCACAGAGCTTATGTTGCCCATCACCCCTACCAGCCCCACTCACAGGGGACCTGTTGCCCAGCAACCCTGCCAACCCCACTCACAGGGGACGTGTTGCCCATCACCCCTGCCACCCCCACTCACAGGGCTTATGTTGCCCATCACCCCTGCCACCCCCACTCACAGGGGACCTGTTGCCCAGCACCCCTGCCACCCCCAGCCATAGGGCTTATGTTGCCCATCACTACTGCCACCCCCCCATAGGGGACCTATTGCCCATCACCCCTGCCACCCCCACTCACAGGGGACCTGTTGCCCATCACCCTTGCCACCCCCAGCCATAGGGCTTATGTTGACCATCACCCTGCCATCCCCACTCACAGGGCTTATGTTGCCCATCACCCCTGCCACCCACACTCACAGGGCTTATGTTGCCCATCACCCCTGCCACCCCCACTCACAGGGGACCTGTTGCCCAGCACCCCTGCCACCCCCAGCCATAGGACTTATGTTGTCCATCACCCCTGCTACCCCCACTCACAGGGGACCTGTTGCCCAGCACCCCTGCCACCCCCACTCACAGGGGACCTGTTGTCCAGCACCCCTGCCACCCCCAGCCATAGGGCTTATGTTTCCCATCACCCCTGCCACCCCCACTCACAGAGGACCTGTTGCCCATCACCCCTGCCACCCCCAGCCATAGGGCTTATGTTGCCCATCACTACTGCCACCCCCACCCATAGGGGAATTGTTGCCCATCACCCCTGCCACCCCCACTCAGATGGGACCTGTTGCCCATCACACCTGCCACACCCAGCCATAGGGCTTATGTTGTCTAGCAGCCCTGCCACCCCCACTCACAGGGGACCTGTTGCCCAGCAACCCTGCCACCCCCACTCACAGGGGACCTGTTGGCCATCACCCCTGCCACCCCCAGAATATGGCTTATGTTGCCCATCACCCCTGCCACCCCCACTCACAGGGCACCTGTTGACCATCACCCGTGCCACCCCCACTCACAGGGGACCTGTTGCCCATCACCCCTGCCACCCCCAGCACAGGGCTTATGTTGCCCATCACCCCTGCCACCCCCACTCACAGGGGACCTGTTGCCCAGCACCCCCGCCACCCCCACTCACAATGGACCTGTTGCCCATCACACCTGCCACCCCCAGCCATAGGGGACCTGTTGCCCATCACTGCTGCCACCCCCAGCCATAGGGGACCTATTGCCCATCACCCCTGCCACCCCCACTAACAGGGCTTATGTTGCCCATCACCTCTGCCACCCCCAGCCATAGGGCTTATGTTGTCTAGCAGCCCTGCCACCCCCACTCACAGGGGACCTGTTGCCCAGCAACCCTGCCACCCCCACTCACAGGGGACCTGTTGGCCATCACCCCTGCCACCCCCAGAATATGGCTTATGTTGCCCATCACCCCTGCCACCCCCACTCACAGGGCACCTGTTGACCATCACCCGTGCCACCCCCACTCACAGGGGACCTGTTGCCCATCACCCCTGCCACCCCCAGCACAGGGCTTATGTTGCCCATCACCCCTGCCACCCCCACTCAGAGGGGACCTGTTGCCCATCGCCCCTGGCACCCCCAGCCATAGGGCTTATGTTGCCCAACACCCCTGCCACCCCCACTCAGAAGGCTTATGTTGCCCATCACCCCTGCCACCCCCACTCACAGGGATTATGTTGCCCATCACCTCTGCCACCCCCACTCACAGGGGACCTGTTGCCCAGCACCCCTCCCACCCCAAGCCATTGGGCTTATGTTGCCCATCATCCCTGCCACCCCCACTCACAGGGGACGTGTTGACCAGGACCCCTGCCACCCCCACTCACAGGGGACCTGTTGCCCAGCACCCCTGCCACCCCCAGCCATAGGGCTTATGTTGCCCATCACCCCTGCCACCCCCACTCACAGGGGACCTGTTGCCCATCACCCCTGCCACCCCCAGCCATAGGGCTTATGTTGCCCATCACCCCTGCCACCCCCATTCACAGAGGACCTGTTGCCCATCACCCCTACCACCCCCACTCACAGGGCTTATGTTGCCCATCACCCCTGCCACCCCCACTCACAGGGGACCTGTTGCCCATCACCCCTGCCACCCCCAGCAATAGGGCTTATGTTGCCCATCACTACTGCCACCCCCACCCTTAGGGGACCTATTGCCCATCACCCCTGCCACCCCCACTCACAGGGGACCTGTTGCCCGTCCCCCCTGCCACCCCCAGCCATGGGCTTATGTTGCTCATCACTACTGCCACCCCCACCCATAGGGGACCTGTTGCCCATCACCCCTGCCACCCCCACTCACAGAGGACCTGTTGCCCATCACCCCTGCCACCCCCTGCCATAGGGACTATGTTGCCCATCACCGCTGCCACCCCAAGCCACAGGGCTTATGTTGCCCATCACCCCTGCCACCCCCAGCCATAGGAGGGGTGATGCGCAACACATCCAGCATACGCAAACATCAGGTATGTCCGCAAAATACATCCCCCATAACATCATGACAACAGTGTGTGATGTCTGTGACAAATGCCCACAACAGTGATTATGGCTACGAGCATACAATGTAAGTAACAGCACATGTGTGACCAACACATGAGTGTGACATACACAAGGCAAGCATCACCATAGCACCGTGGCAATGAAAAAAGAACACCCCCTCACTGTGTAGAATAGAAGTTAAATGGGGCTCACAAAATGCAGCAGATGTGGAGCATTGTGGTGATGGGGACCAATCCCCCCTCATCACAGTGACCAAAAGGTAAGTGTCATCATGGTCAAAGCTGCAAATAACAAACAGCATGTATGATCCATGCTCCCAACACATCAAACACTTCTGAGGCAAACAAGTGGTTGTGTCCCATACACACAGAGATGTGGTGAGGCTAACAGTGCTGTGAAAACATAACACTCTCAGCCATGTGCAGACAAGCACCACACATGGGGGCTGACAATGCATACAGCGTACAATGACACAACAGCAGAAGTGACCATCACCAAGCAATGCACACATCTCGAAAATAGACACACCAATCAAAACAACATGTGTAGACTGTAGGTGCCAGCTCACAAACTCACATTCCATGCCAGCAATGGCACCCAACAACCAGGATGAATGTGCACAATGATGTGAAATGACTCACAGGGACAGCATGCAAAATCACAGAAACAGCATCCAGACAAAGGCCCACAACAGCAATACCAATGCACTGGTGCAGATGCACAAACAGGCAAACTCACACTGCACATCGGACACAACATGTGTGTGTGTGTGTCACAGTATCCCCAGGCAACTACACAACACATGAGGGGGGCTGAACCACAGTGACACAGATGTGGACACAGTGCCATACAAAAGTAAACCATCATTGGGATACCCTCAGTGGGCAATCAGGTGTTGGGAGATAAGAGGAAGCACAACAGACACATGTGACACAAGGTGTAGTGAACAGCAACTAACACAGCAAGAGACTGACACACAACACCACTACCCCCCTGGGAACAGACAGTGGGGTGACACAAGCATGCATGACACCTCCAGCACCCATAGGGGACCTGTTGCCCATCATCCCTGCCACCCCCACCCATAGGGACTATGTTGCCCATCACCCCTGACACCCCCAGCCATAGGGCTTATGTTGCCCATCACTACTGCCACCCCCACCCATAGGGTACCAGTTGCCCATCACTACTGCCACCCCCACCCATAGGGACTATGTTGCCCATCACCCCTGCCACCCC
The DNA here is from genome assembly GCF_964204655.1 of Triturus cristatus. Taxonomy (NCBI): domain Eukaryota; kingdom Metazoa; phylum Chordata; class Amphibia; order Caudata; family Salamandridae; genus Triturus; species Triturus cristatus. The sequence goes on from NC_140585.1 coordinate 505,733,772, forward strand.
AGCCATAGTGCTTATGTTACCCATCACCCCTGCCACCCCCACCCATAGTGCTTATGTTGCCCATCACCCCTGCCACCCCCAGCCATAGGATGGGTGATGCGCAATACATCCAGCATATGCACACATCAGGTATGTTCGCAAAATACATCCCCCATAACATCATGACAACAGTGTGTGGTCTGTGACAAATGCCCACAACAGTGATTAGGGCTACGAGCATACAATGTAAGTAACAGCACATGTGTGACCAACACATCAGTGTGACACACACAAGGCAAGCATCACCATAGCACTGTGGCAATGTAAAAAGAACACCCCCTCACTGTGTAGAACAGAAGTCAAGTGGAGGCTCACAAAATGCAGCAGATGTGGAGCATTGTGGTGATGGGTACCAATCCCCCCTCATCACAGTGACCAAAAGGTAAGTGTCATCATGGTCAAAGCTGCAAATAACAAACAGCATGTATGATCCATGCTCCCAACACATCAAACACTTCTGGGGCAAACTAGTGGTTGTGTCCCATACACACAGAGATGTGGTGAGGCTAACAGTGCTGTGAAAACATATCACTCTTGGCCATGTGCAGACAAGCACCACACATGGGGGCTGACAATGCATACAGCGTACAATGACACAACAGCAGAAGTGACCATCACCAAGCATGCACACATCTCGAAATTAGACACACCAATCAAAACAACTTGTGAAGACTTTAGGTGTCAGCTCACAAACTCACATTCCATGCCAGCAATGGCACCCAACAACCAGGATGAATGTGCACAATTATGTGAAATGACTCACAGGGACAGGATGCAAAATCACAGAAACAGCATCCAGACAAAGGCCCACAACAGCAATACCAATGCACTGGTGCAGATGCACAAACAGGCAAACTCACACTGCACATCGGACACAACATGTGTGTGTGTGTGTGTCACAGTATCCCCAGGCAACTACACAATACATGAGGGGGGCTGAACCACAGTGACACAGATGTGGACACAGTGCCATACAAAAGTAAACCATCATTGGGACACCCTCAGTGGGCAATCAGGCAATCAGGCGTTGGGAGATGAGAGGAAGCACAACAGACACATGTGACACAAGCTGTAATGAACACCAACTAACACAGCAAGAGATTGACACACAACACCACTGCCCCAGGAAGCAGACAGTGGGGTGACACAAGCATGCATGACACCTCCACTGTGATGACAAAGGCAGATGCCATACAAACTGGGAAACCCAGACATGTGTCCTGTGCCACAAACATACATCACACATATACAAACACAAATCACTCAGCATGGCCCCTCATCCATGGACAAACGGGAGCTAGGGGACATCAGTCCACCCTCAACACCACACACCTGAACTGCAACAATGTGTATCTGTGAAGTCCACATGGACAGGTGACATTGCACATGCACCCATGACAAACACAGGAATGTTGGGAGGAACTAAGGTGCACAGACACATCACACAAGGACTGTTTAAAACCCTGGGGAATGACAGACATACTGCACAGTATGCGGTACATGGCCATGTCCTCAAAGCTCATGTAACCTTCAGAATCCCTGCCACAGTCCCAGGACAATGCAGATGCCAAGGAGAAACACAAGGCACCCATGCTGACACCTGCCAGCATCGCAGCCGTGAACCCGACAAGTGGGAGCAGTCACACATACATACAAATGTCTCAATCACTGAAAACTACCACCTAGGGACAACTACATGATATTGCGAATAAACAAGTGCCTTGAGGACCCCTGACTGTGTCGCATCTGTGTGTGACAACATCATCACCACTCAGAACTGACAAATCACAATGATGATACACCAATTAACAGTAGTGTGTCATGCACCCACACATCTGGTAGCCCATTGGAAAAGTAGTGGGATGAACCCAGTACCACTCAGCAAGCATCAACAACAGGAACATATCAAGGGAACACTGTCTGTGTATGAACAGGGATGTGGACACACACACATGCACATACAACACACCCCATGGGCCCAGGCCATGTCACAGGACAATACACTAACTTGAGGGGACACAACTCCTGTGGGAGCCCAGCTGTGCCAAACATATTCACCGCACGTCCCACTCATGTCTGCAGAACACTTGGTCAGTCAGCCAGCAATTACCACACAATTAAGGCTCTGGTCACGCCAGCCTGGGTACGTGAGTCTCCCCTAAGTCATCTGCACATACCCAAAACATATGTCTAGCAGGTTGCACAGAGGCCCCAGTTGCTCCTATTACAATGATGCCCACACCTGTAGGTCCAGTCTTGATGAGCACAAAGTATGTGGAAGTGACAATTTGGATAAAGGGAAACACATCATATGTGCAGGGGTGCAAGCCACAGATGTGACCATGCCAATGAAAAGCTCACAGAGAGATGCACACCAATAGTTGATCCAGACACACCCAGGTAACTGCAAAGGATGACATGAATACCCACCAGAATAGGATACATAACTCATGGACCACAGGGAGTACCTCACATCAACACATCAGTATGCAACATTGTAAACCAAGCATTACAGGTGCAAGGGCATGTAAAACAACATTAACATGATGTACAGCTAAATCAAATTCACAGGCACAAAGAAAAAAGCTTTATTCAGCATATTAAAAGTGAAACGTCTGTTCTAACAAAAGGCCATTGGCCAGTCCATGTCCAAATGCCAAGGAGTGAACTAGAGTGACAAATTCAGTATATGAAAATCTAAACGTATATGCAAACAAAAGGCTAATGGCCAGTCCATGTCCAAATGCCAAGGAGTGAACTAGAGTGACAACTGTCACACCTTGCTTGCCTGCACTGCTAAGGACCGGGATCATCCCCTTGGAGGGGCATACATGGGGGCAGGCCAGGCACCGCAGGGACAGGATCAGGGCGCAGCAGAAGGAGGCAGTGAAGAGGTGGTGGATGCAGGCGAGACACTTGCAACTGCAGTGGAGCTGACTGAACTGGTGGGTGCTGTCACAACTGTGGGGCACAGGTCAGATGGAGTGGATTGGCTCACCACTGCAGTGCCCAAGTCAGACGGGGTGGTCGTGGACTCCAAAGCAGGGCCTACATCCATGGGAGCGGAATGGGGGACAGGTGAGGTCGGCAGGGCAGGGGGGGAAACGGTCGTCACATCAGTGGCACCAACTGTCTGACCATGTGTGGAGGAGCAAGTGCTAGGGGTGGATGGCCTTAGCATTTTGGGGATGGTGTATCTGTGTGTGGGGGAACCCGGGGCAGGGAGTGGCGGGGGAGCCTATGGAGTGGTGGCCTGGGGGATGGAGGACAGAGACTTTCCCTTGGAGCTGCGTGGTGGCGGGGAGGTCTTGCTCTTCTTGCGCGGGGGGGACTTGCGGGTGGGCGTCTCGGTCTCGGTCCCTGGGGGAGGGTGTCCGTGTGTGAGGGGCACTCCCTTCTGTGTGTGAGGACTTACTCTTCCCCTTGTAATGAGGATCTGCAGGGTCAGTGGGGAAGAGGCCAGGGTCACAGAGGAAGAGCTTCTGGGGAGATGGGGTTGCAGGTGAGGCAAGGGAAGGGGGCTGTGAGGGAGAGGTCTCAGAGGACTGTGGAGTGGTTGTGGATGACTGTGTGTTTGTCAGCAAACCAGCCCCTGTGAGTGTGGAATCAGTCCCCTGCACTTGCTTGTGTGCACGTCCAGCCCTTGGTTTGGGGGTTTCTGTCCTTGGGACAGGTAGGGTGCTAGGAATCGTGGGTGGTGCAGGGGTAGGAGGGGTCCGGGACTGTTGGAGGAGGGACACTGCTGCCGTCAGGGAGGAGGCCACGGATTGATTGGTCCTCTGTAGGGCCGACATGCCCAAGGCAATGCCCTCCAAGAATGACACCAGTGTGTCAACAGACTTGTGTGTGCATGGAGGACCTTCAGCATCGACGTCTGCCCTACATGGATCTGTCTAAGTAAGTCCACAGACTCTTCACTCAGGGCAGCAGGGGACACAGGGGCAGGGGGTGCGGTGCCTGCCACAAAGGAGACATGCTCACGAACACGGGATCCCACAGGGACCTCTGGGATTGGAGCAGATGGGAGGGGGTGGTGGTGGTGGTTGGGGCAGAGACAGCCTCACTAGCTGGGGTTTGGTGGCTGCTGACACCCGCCCCCACAAGAGAGTCATCCTCAGAGCTGATGTGGCCTTCAGCTGGGGGGGATGGTGCTGACAACTCCTCTGTGTTGCTCAACTCGCCCTCTGTGCCACTGGGTCCACCCGACTCCTCTCCTTCTGTCCCTGTAAGGCTCTGTGGCTCCTCCTGGTCCGTGGAGCTGTCCCCTCCTGTGGCCGTGGATGTATCTGGATAGGAATAGGAAGTAACAGAACTACATCAGTCACCTGCACTGACTGCACACACCACAGTGAGTACATCACATCACAGGGCAAGCCCTGGCATCATCAGCTGAACACAGCTCAAAGTGCCAACACTGTTTAGGATCAGACAATTGTCATTCTCAACATCAACCATGGCTCACATATCCCTCCTTGACTTTCACACATATGTCCATTGCATGTAGGATGCTAACACACCAATGTGCCAACATGCACCACCCACACATTAGTTGTACATGCAAGTGAACATGTAGGAGTATGTCACTATACACACAGCACATCTCTTGTGACTGACTCAGTACAGGTGTCTGGATGAAGGGATGGGCAGAGACTCATTTCACATGCTTGGGATGCATGCCAGCAACACACACTATGATGTACTCATGTCCTGATGGGCAAGGCCACAATGGGGTGCATGGTGCACACTTGAACACAATGCAGGATCACTCATAGAAAGTTAAATGCCATGGCACTGGGATGCCCTGAAAGTCAGTCAACACTGTCTCCTGTCACAGGGGCAGGGCATCCAGACTACAACAATATGCACTGACTCACAATCCTAGCTCAGGGGTAAAGCTGACTCTGCAGATGACGGCGCACTTGGCCATCCCATGCAAACAACATATCCAGGACCCAGAAGACCCCACATCATGCAAATCATTCATATAAGTCTCAGCAAACACAAATCCCTGTACATTAACACATCACAGTCTGCCATGCATGTAACCCAGATGCATGAAGGACACAGTTGCATACACCATTGTGCGCTGTCAGATGATCACACACCGATATGTCACACAGGTCTTGTCTCTCACAGTCACATCGCAGATGTCATGCTGACCCTCTGAATCATGGACACCCCAGTTGTACGTAGCAACAAGCCACACCCTAATGACACAGAGGCAGACACCAGAGGGCACATGTCACTAAGCACAACCTGGAATTTCATACACAGGAGTGGGATTACAGAGTGTTTCTGAATGCCCTTGAGGGGGCATGACTGGCCAGGACTAAGTGAAACAATGTTTTGCTCCAGACAGTAGTCAGGTGGCTAAGCAAGTGTGACATACTTGATATACATACTCCTGATGCTCAAAAATTGGAGTACCCTGCTGCATGGGTTTGTTTGGAATACCCCAGCCACATGTTGCTAGTCAGACCAGCAATTGGTACACATCTCAAGTGCACACACAGATCACATGTCATATCTCAGGCATTGTGCCAACAATTGACCCACCCATGAAACACACAACAGATTCACGGGAACTGATGCTGACCGGTACCTGAAGCATAGCTGACTGCATGGACACAGTGCCCTAGTGACACATGCAACAGACTGCAGGTGCCACACCTGTGGAACAGATGAGGAGGGTGCATCACACAAATGAGGGACCTGAGTTTGGGAGTACAAGACCTACGTAATGTGGAAGTATGACCAGAACAAAAGACTGCTATTTGCATGTCAGACATAGTACACAGATCAGACATGGACTTACCCCCTTCCTGCTGCTGTCTGGCCTTCAGCTGCCTATCCAGGTCCGGGAAGACCACTGCCAGGATACGGAGCATGTGGGGAGTCAGGGTCCGGTGTCCGCCCCTCCTGCATGGAGGTGACTAGCTATCCTCCGGGTCCAGCCCCGAAGGTCCTGCCACCTCTTCTGGCAGTTGTGGATGCGGCGCTTGTAGACCCCCACAGAACGAACAGCCCGGGCGATGGTCAGCCAGATCTCCTGCTTCTGGTGGGCATCAACCTGTGAGGATGACAAAGTGAAAAGTACGTTAACACACATGCCCCAGATTTGTGCAGCACACATTTGGATATGCATGTCATCATCACAAAGGAAAATAAATTACACAGGTAGTGCAACCATGGGGAATGAAAACTCACATGCATGTCTGACATGTTAACAATGCCTGGATAGTTTAAGCTTGCAATAATGCACTTTAGCACCAGGAAAACTATTCTTTACATGTACCTACACACTTTGGGGGATGAAAGTAGTCAGTGAGAATGCTTGCCACTGCTGTACACACTGCTAGTACTGCTAGTCAGACAACATGCATAATTAGGAAGGCAGTGGACAGCACACTCACCTGCTCCCCTGGTGTCCCATAGAGCTTTCTGTACTCTGGAAGGAGCCCGTCCAGCAGGGCCTGGTTCTCCTCCTCAGTGAAGGCTGGGGCCCTCTCCAAAGTACGTGCCATAGCAGGAGCCAGAGGATGCATATACAGCAGCAGTGGTAGCAGGGATGTGGTCCAGTAGCATGTAGTGCAGGCAAGTGAGCTCCCTGGGGGCCAGCCAGCCTTCTATCTGTGCTGCAGAGGCAGACTCTGTGCCATGTGTCCCAAGTGATATGTCCAACACGGTTGCATTCTATGAATCTGGGTAATCCATTCAAAAGTACGACTCGTACACGCCTTCGGCATCGTTCAAATCTTCACCTTCATGGAACACTTGAAATTGCAACATTGTTGTAGGCATGCAACTGAATTTCTAGTGCACAACTCGTACAAGTTTTGAATCTGCATCTGTCTCCATGACAGTCCTGAGCCAATGGGTGCGCCCGGCTCGTTCAACTGACTGTACAACGCGTATTTTGAATATACACATGCACCCGTCATCATACGATTCAATGGCCAAGGCGTACGCCTGTCTCGGACCATGCCTGTCCGACGCGTATGCATGATAGTCACTCGCGTCAGACCTCATTGCATTCAATGACAAAGCATATGCACGGCTCGGTCATGAACCGTGCAATGCGTACGCATTGTCACCCGCGTCGGACCTCATTTCATTCAGTGACAAAGCATACGCACGTCTCGGTCATGAACCGTGCGATGCATACGCATTGTCACCCGCGTCGGACCTCATTGCATTCAATGACAAAGCGTGCGCACGGCTTGGTCATGAACCGTGCAATGCGTACGCATTGTCACCCGCGTCGGACCTCATTGCATTCAATGACAAAGCGTATGCACGGCTCGGTCATGAACCGTGCAATGCGTATGCATTGTTACACGCGTCGAACCTCATTGCATTCAATGACAAAGCGGACGCACGGCTCGGTCATGAACCGTGCAATGCGTACGCATTGTCACCCACGTCGGACCTCATTAGTGTGACTATTATACGGATGCAACACACATACACAGGCCATGGACACCTGCGTACACCTGTCACACTATAGCATTGGCCACACAGTGTCCCATGGCATGTTTGGCTGCATTCCCTGGGTGTTTGGGGGGCCACATATGTTTTTTTGGCTGGCTCTTTGTGCAGCCACTCCCAGGCTGTGCATGTGTACATGGGGGAAGAATCCTTTGTGTGTTGTGCACATTAATCACTGTGATGTGCAATTGGACAGGAATGGGCATACGTCAAGGCCAGTGTCAGGTTCGATATGTTTATGACAATACTGATGTGCCCCCACAGTCTGTGTGCATGTTGTGTCTCAGATGCGTCTGATCACATGTTACCAATGGGTGACAGTCTCCACATCCATGTGGTATATGCATCAACCTTGATGGGGTGTGTGTCTAAGAGACATACATGTAGGGCCGGCAGGAACAACAGTGGCCACTACCTGTGGGACTTACGCTTGCCTTATGGTGTGTACGTGCTACGCCATGTCCATTGCTGTGTTGATGTGGCAATATAGCGAGCCTGGGTTTCTGCATGGCAAAGATCTGTGATGCCTGGGAGACATGAGGCCTCCATTGTCACTGGTGTGTGTGTTTTTGAACGTTGCAGCAGCACATAGGTTGGGTGACACAGCCAGATGTTTGGCCCATTGCACTACATGGCACTCATGTGGACATGTGGAATTGAGATGTGAGGTGGTGGTCTTGTGGGTGACATATGTGTCCAAGCCCAACAGCACACACCTCAGTACATTGTGTAATGTCATGAACTCGCATGTGATAGTGATGGTGGTCATGGCCACATGGGTGGATGTAGTGATAATCTTCCTTTGTGCATCTCTGTACTGCAGGGCACCAGCTGTCCACCGTCCGTTCCCAGACCTTGCAACCATGCAGGAACGCGACTGCATCAGACGGTACCGCTTCATCAGGCCACTGATTGCGGAGTTGGCGGAGCAGTTGGCACCACATCTGCTACCTGGCCGGACATTCCTTACAGCACTGACCCCAGAGGTGAAGGTGATGGCAGCCCTGCACTTCTTTGCTACTGGTACCTTCCAGTACACTGTGGCTACTGCTGGTGGTATGTCGCAAACGATGTTTAGTCGGGTGCTACGCGATGTCTTGGAGGAGATGTTGCACTTCCTCGACCTGTATATCATGTTTCTGAGCCCAGATGAACTCCCTGAAATTAAGGATGCCTTTTATACACTGGGGAGGATGCCGAACGTCATTGGATCTATTGATGGGACACATGTTGCCCTGATACCACCACAGGCACATGAGCAGGCATACCGGAACAGGAAGCACTACCATTCGATCAATGCTCTGGTGGTCTGTCTTGCTGAAATGTCGATCACACATGTGTGTGCACGGTTCCCTGGTTCGGCGCACGATGCCTGCATTATGAGGTGTAGTCGCATTGCAACTCTGATGTCACCGATGCCAGCTCAGTGTGCCTGGCTTGTCGGTGTGTACTGACTGTTTCTCATTGTGTGTGTTTGTCACTGTTGTATTCCCCACTCCTACAAAACTCATCTACTTGTTCATTTTTTTGTGTGTAGGTGACTCCGGATACCCCAACATGCCATGGTTGCTGACACCCCTCAGGAACCCTGTGACACCAGCTGAACTGCGCTACAATTAGGCACATGGTCGGAGCAGGAGGGTGATTGAGCGGACATTCGGGCTCCTGAAAAGCCGCTTTTGCTGCCTGGACAAGACCGGAGGGGCCCTCCCATATGAGCCAGCAAAGGTGTGCAAAATAATACTGGTCTGCTGCATGCTACACAACATGGCGGTGCGGAAGGAGGGGCCTCTCATCCAGGATGACGATGATGACGACCAACCTCCGGCACCTGTGGAGGATCCCGGCCTGGGCCAAGATGCCAGTGATGATGAAGATGATGGTGACGTCCGCTCCCAGCTCATCAGCAACTTATTCTCCTGAATGTGAGTTTCCAGGGTTGTTATGTGAATGTATTGAGGTAGCATGGAATGTGTTGGGCCAGCTCTGTTGCTGTCTGAGTGTGTCTGTGTGCCACTTGACTGGATGCGTGCTGTGATGTGTCCATTCAGCTGGTGTGTACTCCACAATAGGGTAGTACTGCTAACTAGTGCTTGTGTAGGTGTTTTGCAACATGTTTTGTGCATGCGTATTGCATTTCTCTCCTGTTCTTCTGTGCTTTTGACTGTCTCTTGTCTGTCCTTCCCAGGGTACTTTGCCTGTTGTGTGGTCAACACTGACCCCCAACACCCAGAGGCCAACTCCAGTGTGGAAGCTGACAATTCCCATCAACTGATGTATCCCACATCCATGGACTTCCATTCTCCAACACATTGTGAGCGTGTGTCCACTATTACGTAGAATTACCGTGCAACTAGTGTGGAAAAAACGTGTTGCTGATGTGTAATGAACCTGTGCTATGCTTTGTTATGTGCGTTGTCTGTCTTCCCACATCTGAGTGACATCTGCTTACCTCACCTGTGGACTTGTTACCACTGACTGGGCTTGGTGTTGTGTCTGTGCATGCCAATGTTTTTCAGGTCAACATCATTGTGTGTGATGAGTAACATGGCCATGGTGAGTATGTTTTGTGTTGCCATAGTGGTGTGTCTCCCTCACATGTGTCACATCCCCATGACTCACCTCACGTTGGTCACATTGTTGCAGTATTTGGCATGCACTGTGTTGTGTAGCAGATCGACATCTCCCTGAACATGACAAGTTGGAATCACAACAGAGGCAAGTATGGTGTACTGGTGAGTTTATTTAGAAACATGTGTGAGGGAAGTGCACAGGATGGTGGGTGCTGTACAGTGGTTTGGGAATCCAAAGTTCACATTGGAGTTGGAAGTGCTGGTAGATGAAATGTCCAGAGTAAAGTCCAGAATCGTCTGATACATTGGCCCAACATGAACCCTCCATGTCATGTGGGCGAGTTGTGTGCGATTGGACAAGGTGTACAGGTTGCGCACAAAGAACATTGTCCAGAACGGGTTTGGAGGCCCTGGGGGATGTGCTGGGACATCTTCCTCTCACATGTCCTTCTTCGGACGACCCCTCTTCTTCCGGGGGGGATCCTCATGTGCAGGCCTCTGCGGTGCATTAGGACCATTAGGAAGGCAGTGGACAGCACACTCACCTGCTCCCCTGGTGTCCCATAGAGCTTTCTGTACTCTGGAAGGAGCCCGTCCAGCAGGGCCTGGTTCTCCTCCTCAGTGAAGGCTGGGGCCCTCTCCAAAGTACGTGCCATAGCAGGAGCCAGAGGATGCATATACAGCAGCAGTGGTAGCAGGGATGTGGTCCAGTAGCATGTAGTGCAGGCAAGTGAGCTCCCTGGGGCCCAGCCAGCCTTATATCTGTGCTGCAGAGGCAGACTCTGTGCCATGTGTCCCAAGTGATAGGTCCAACACAGTTGCATTCTATGAATCTGGCCAATCCATTCAAAAGTACGACTCGTACACGCCTTCCGCATCGTTCAAATCTTCACCTTCATGGAACACTTGAAATTGCAACATTGTTGTAGGCATCCAACTGAATTTCCAGTGCACAACTCGTACAAGTTTTGAATCCGCATCCGTCTCCATGATAGTCCTGAGCCAATGGGTGCGCCCGGCTCGTTCAACTGACTGTACAATGCGTATTTTATTTTGAATATACACATGCACCCGTCTCCATACGATTCAATGGCCAAGGCGTACGCCTGTCTCGAACCATGCCTGTCCGACACGTATGCATGATAGTCACCCGCATCAGACCTCATTGCATTCAATGACAAAGTGTACGCACGGCTCGGTCATGAACCGTGCAATGCCACGCATTGTCACCCGCATCGGACCTCTTTGCATTCAATGACAAAGCGTACGCACGGCTCGGTCATGAACCGTGCAATGCATACGCATTGTCACCCGCGTCGGACCTCATTGCATTCAATGACAAAGCGTGCGCACGGCTTGGTCATGAACCGTGCAATGGGTACGCATTGTCACCCGCGTCGGACCTCATTGCATTCAATGACAAAGCGTACGCACGGCTCGGTCATGAACCATGCAATACGTATGTATTGTCACCCGCGTCGAACCTCATTGCATTCAATGACAAAGCGTACGCACGGCTCGGTCATGAACCGTGCAATGCGTACGCATTATCACCCACGTCGGTCCTCATTAGTGTGACTATTATACGGATGCAACACACATATACTGGCCATGGACACCTGCGCACACCTGCCACACTATAGCATTGGCCACACAGTGTCCCATGGCATGTAAGGCTGCATTCCCTGGGTGTTTGGGGGGCCACATCTGTTTTTTTGGCTGGCACTTTGTGCAGCCACTCCCAGGCTGTGCACGTGTACATGGGGGCAGAATCCTTTATGTGTTGTGCACATTATCACTGTGATGTGCAATTGGACAGTAATGGGCATGTGTCAAGGCCACAGTGTCAGGTTGGATATGTTTATGACAATACTGATGAGCCCCCACAGTCTGTGTGCATGTTGTGTCTCAGATGTGTCTGATCACATGTTACCAATGGGTGACAGTCTCCACATCCATGTGGTATATGCATCAACCTTGATGGGGTGTGTGTCTAAGAGATGTACATGTAGGGCCGGCAGGAACAGCAGTGGCCACTACCTGTGGGGCTTAAGCTTGCCTTGTGGTGTGTACGTGCTACGCCATGTCCATTGCTGTGTTGATGTGGCAATACAGGGAGCCTGGGTTTCTGAATGGCAAAGATCTGTGATGCCTGGGAGACATGAGGCCTCCATTGTCACTGGGGTGTGTTTTTTGAACGTTGCAGCAGCACATAGGTTGGGTGACACAGCCAGATGATTGGCCCATTGCACTACATGGCACTAATGTGGACATGTGGAATTGAGATGTGAGGTGGTGGTCTTGTAGGTGACATATGTGTCCATGCCCAACAGCACACACCTCAGTACATTGTGTAATGTCATGAAATCGCATGTGATAGTGATGGTGGTCATGGTCACATGGGTGAATGTACTGATAATCTTCCTTCATGCATCTCTGTACTGCAGGGCACCAGCTGACCACCGTCCATTCCCAGACCTTGCAACCAAGCAGGAACGTTACTGCATCAGATGGTACCGCTTCATCAGGCCACTGATTGCTGAGTTGGCGGAGCAGTTGGCGCCACATCAGCTACCTGGCCGGACATACCCTACAGCACTGACCCCAGAGGTGAAGGTGATGGCAGCCCTGCACTTCTTTGCTACCGGTACCTTCCAGTACACTGTGGCTACTGCTGGTGGTATGTCGCAAACGATGTTTAGTCGGGTGCTACGCGATGTCTTGGAGGAGATGTTGCACTTCCTCGACCTGTATATCAAGTTCCTGAACCCAGATGAACTCCCTGAAATTAAGGATGCCTTTTATACACTGGGGAGGATGCCGAACGTCATTGGATCTATTGATGGGACACATGTTGCCCTGATACCACCACAGGCACATGAGCAGGCATACCGGAACAGGAAGCACTACCATTCGATCAATGCTCTGGTGGTCTGTCTTGCTGACATGTCGATCACACATGTGTGTGCACGGTTCCCTGGTTCGGTGCACGTTGCCTACATTATGAGGATTAGTCGCATTGCAACGCTGATGTCACCGATGCCAGCTCAGCGTGCCTGGCTTGTCGGTGTGTACTGACGGTTTCTCATTGTGTGTGTTTGTCACTGTTGTATTCCGCAATCCTACAAAACTCAGCTACTTGTTCATTTTTGTGTGTGTAGGTGACTCCGGATACCCCAACATGCCATGGTTGCTGACACCCCTCAGGAACCCTGTGACACCAGCTGAGCTGCGCTACAATGAGGCACATGGTCGGAGCAGGAGGGTGATTGAGCGGACCTAGATAAATGTCCAGAGTAAAGTCCACAATCATCTGATACATTGGCCCAACATGAACCTTCCATGTCATGTGGGCGAGTTGTGTGCGATTGGACAAGGTGTACAGGTTGCGCACAAAGAACATTGTCCAGAACAGGTTTGGAGGCCCTGGGGGATGTGCTGGGACATCTGCCTCTCACATGTCCTTCTTCGGACGACCCCTCTTCTTTCGGGGGGTTCCTCATGTGCAGGCCTCTGCGGTGCAGGGGACTCTCCGCCAGAGTCTTCCTCCCTCCCTGTGGCGCTGGCAGATGGGGTTGCGACAGATGTTGTGGGCACACAGGGAGGTGTGGACAGGTTGGTGTTGATCTGGCAGAGGCATTGTAGTATGTCCCGATGCACTGCAGCGATGTCATCCCACTTGGCCTCTATTCGGGCATGGTGGGCGACCTGCTCGTGTTGCATGTCCTTGAGGATCCCCACTACCTGGCCAAGTCCTCTGGTGCTATCCTGGTACGCATCTAAGATGCGTGCCAGTTGGGGTTCATCATGCAGTCCAAACCCCTCTGCAAGGCGTGCCCTGTGCCTCCTACCCCTCCCAGCACCCCTCTCCACACGGGCAGGACCAGCGGCGGTGTGCACAGGTGACTTTGGGACCCCTTGGGTGGTGTTGCTGGTGGTGTTGGCTGTAGCTTCCGGGGGGTCATGTGTCCCTGTGCTGTGGGTGTTGATTGTCCTTGGTCTGTCCGTGTTGGTGGGGGTGCCCTGTCGGTGTCCAGATGCTGGAGGCGTGGGTACAGGGGGGGCAGATGTTGCTGCTGCTGCATGATGGCTCACACCGGAGGGGCCAGGTTGGTCGTCCTCATCCGAAGAGGACAGTGAGAGCATCATACCAGAGAGCTCAGTGTCCACCAGAGTCTGGGCCTGGGTATCCTCGTCATTTGGTGCTGGGTGCCCAGCACCACCTGTGTTTGGAAGAGACACACAATGTGATTTATGTTTCTACTTGCATCGTTGGTTCACAAACATGAACTTTTCTACTTTTCAAACAGATGCCTGCCTGTACACTGCTTTTTCCCAGCTTGTCACAGGCAGAGTTTGATATTGTTGTTGGCCATTTCCCAGCATGGCGTTGTGCTCCCCACGACAGAGCCCAGTGTCAGACATCTTGTCAGTCCCTTCCCACTCCCTGTGAGGCGATTATGTTTCAGTTTGATCTTGCTGGGCCATGTGGGTGGGTGTAGGTTGTGTGTGACTGAGACTCCCATCATACTCTTGGCTACACCCCCTTCCCAGCATGCCCATGCTTCCTCCCTCTTGACTCTGCTTCCCTGTGAGGGGGTGTGACAGCAATGGCAAGATGGCTGGCTGTGAAATCCTGGTGTTTGTTTGACTACATGTCCCAAGTGAGCCCCTGTGCTTCACACAGCAGCACCCATTACGGGGTATCTTTTGCTGATATTTCAATGAGGTGTGTGTCAATGCATTGTACCCGGTGAGTTGTGTGGAGTTTGTGTTGAGAGGGTGGGTGTCTCCCCATGCTGAGTAGTCTGGTCAGGGCTGTCAGTTCTCCTTCCCATCATGAAACGTGCTTCCATTGTAGGGCGTGCAAGTTGTCTTTCAGGATGTCAGTCAGTGGTGTCCTGCTTGTGATTTGCACACGAGCCCTACCAGGGCCTTGTGCTCCCCACATCAGGAGCCAGTGTCAGCCATCTTGTCAGTCATTTTCCACTCCCTGTGATGTGGGCATGTTTCTGAGAGGTCTTGATGGGCCAATCAGGAGGGGGAGCATTATCTGTGACTACAGGCCCCATCATGCTTTTGGCTACACTCACTTCACCTGCATCCCCACTATTCCTTCCTGACAGTCAGCGGCACTGTGAGGTGGTGTGTTTGTGGTGGCAAACTGTCTGGCAGTGTCTATTTTGCTTACTGCCACCGGCTTGCTCTATTTGTTTGTAGGTTGGTGCATGTCATGACACAGTCCCCAGTCACTATGAGATGGCAGGTATTGTGTGTGTCTGACTGGCATACACATCGTGGTATGTTTATCTATTGGTTAGTGTAGCTTTGCTTGTGGTGCATGGTTTCACTGTCCCCTTGCCACACAATCTTGGGTATGTTGTTTGTGTACTCACCAGGCTCTGGGATGTCTGTTAGGCCATGGACGCTCTCTGGTGGTATGATGTCTGCACCTTCTTCTCCCAGGTCCTGGTTTGGCAGGAGGGCCACTGCCGGTGCGCTGACTCAAGGCGTGATCTTCCTCAATGAGTTTCTTGACCCTCCTGCGCACGTCATACCACCTGTTATGGATATCGTCCTTTGTGCGCAACGTTGGTGCTTGTGCGTTCACCTTGTCCACGATCCTCACCCACATCTTGGTTTTCTGTGAGATGGGGGTCCTTTGAACCAATGTACCAAACAAATGTGGCTCTACTATGATGATCTCCTCTACCAGCACTTCTAACTCACTATCTGTGAACTTTGGATTCTTCTTTGGAGGCATGGTGATGGGTGGTGGTGGTGGGGGATGTTTGTGTGAGGGTGCAAGTGATGTTGGGTTGGTGTTGGTTTTGCTATGTGTATGTGTGTGTGCTTTTGTATGAGGTGCTGATGGTGTTTGAGTTGTGTGATGGGTGAGTTGTTAGTGTCTCTGTGGTTGCTGTGTACTGGTGTTTGGTGCTGGCTGTGTCTCTTGTTTGCAAGGGATGATGGTAGGGATTGTAGTCCTTTATATAGTTGGTGTTGTGGGTGTGTCTTTGTCCCATGTTTTTTTTGGTATTTATTGGCTTTGTCATTGCTTGTTTGGTCCTTTTTTTGTCTTTTTTCCTTTGTGTTTTGTAGGCATGAAGGAGACGTTCATGTGACGGAAACGGACACTGCTGATGTCTCGTGCGTGCTTCTCCGTCTCGTTCACGCTGCATGTTTTCTGTGTTTGGTACACGTCATTCGCAGCTGTCTCTATTGCTTGTGTGCCCGGTTGTCTGTGCGTGTCGGTCGTGCGGCTTGGTCTCCGTGCGAGTCGGTCTGGTTGTACACACATTGCATCGTACTGCGCTAATCGTACATTGCGGGTACGGGTTGGTCGGGTTAATTCCGGGTTCGTGTCGGCCGGTGAAAATCACGTCGATTTTCCGGCCGGATCACTATTTTCCCTACGGCTCGGTCATACGGATTGTATTCCGTACGTATCGGTTGTGATTCACGCGCGTTGCATCGTACTGCACGGGTCGTACGCCGCTGGTCCATGTCAGTCGGTATTCGGTCCGGGTCCGTGTCGGTCGGTTCATTTTGCGGCCGGAATCGGAATCGGCCCCCTAATATGAATAGATGTCCCAAAATAAAACAATAAGCATTGTGTTAATTCTCTCCTTTATCTTTCTTACTCATTCTCCCTTCTTTGTATACCTACCTTGCTTTGTTTCACTTAGAACGTTGTGCTTGGAAGTTTGGGAATTTTCAGTCAATGGCCAATGCGTGGGAGGTTCATAATAACACGCAGCTCTCTCAGATTTATGCCTGGTTTGTTTATTAATTCAGTGCTTCTACTACTTACCACCTCCGAATTTACTACACAATGGCAAGGCCAGTAGTTCTAGCTCAGCTGTGAAGCCATGTCCTAGGCACACCTTCTCTGGCTCACATCATCTAAGCTTTCTTACCACAGAATATTTCAATCTCGCTGCAGGTTACCTCATGGAAATAGTTATAAAACTGTAATGGCTCATCCAGGTAAAGCCTTAGTGACAATCATGTACATATGAAGGCCATAGTCATATCTATCGAGCAGGTGGGACAAAGATAACAAGCGAACAAATAGAAGAGGAAAAAAGCCAGACCCTGAGGGAACCAATTGGATCGACTGACTCTCTCTTGGACAAGGGGATAGACAAGACACAATTGTTGACAACAAAGTAACATGCAGTTTAGTACTGATTACAGCTGCTTTTAATAATGCTGTAATGCAAGGTGAAGAGGCCTTACCACGATTTTGAGTCATAAATATAGATGTCAAAAATATTGACATCCTATATTCATAAAGGTAATTACAAAAATATCCCTCCAAAATATTAATGACATAAATATAGATGTAAAAAATATAGTTTTTTATATATATAAAATAAAATAATAAATATTAAATATATTAAATAATAAACTTGATCTAAAAAGTAGGGACAGTTTTGGATAGCGGAGGGATAAAATTTACGATTCCCACTCCAGTCAGTGCAACAGTAGGGAAAATGTTGGATAGCGGAGGGATACAATTTACTATTCCCACTCAATTAACTGCAACAGTAGGTAAAGTGTTGGATAGTGGAGAGGTAAAAATTACTATTCCCACTCCAATGAGAGGAACAATAGGGAATGTGTTAGATAGAGGAGGGGTAAAAATAACTATTCCCACTCCAGTCATTGCAACAGTAGGGAAAGTCTTGGATAGCGGAGTGGTAAAAATGACTATTTCCACTCCAATGAGTGCAACAGTAGGGAAAGTGTTGGATAGTGGAGGGGTAAAAATTACTATTCCCACTCCAGTGAGTCTAACAGTAGGGAAAGTGTTTGATTGCAGAGGTATAAAAAATACTATTCCCACTACAGTCAATTCAAAATTAAAAACAAAAAAAATATCAACAAAAACAAAAGGAATTTGAAAAACAAAATAAATCACAAATACCTACAAATATTACAATAAATAAAATATATACATATTTTTTAAACAAACAAATACTTTTAGAAATTATTTATGAACAAAAATATTATTACACACATTTATTTTATTTACATCCTACCCTATAACACCGCACAATTCACAACCCACATCTAAATTAAAAATAAAATGTACTTCCATAATTAACATAATTAATTATCAATTAAATAAATATTGTTAATTAACAAACAAATTAAAACACATACACATTATTTATGTTCCCACCCTTTACCCCTATAAACCCCACAACCCACACCTAAAATTAATTACACAACACCCATATTTAATTCTCCATTAATAAAATATGAATTAACAAATAATTATTAATTAATTACAAGTAAATTACTTCCCACCCTTTACCCCTATGAACCCCACAACCTGCACCTAAAATTAATTACACCATTTCAATATTTAATCTTAAATTAATTAATTAATATTAATTAACAACAAATTAATGATTAATTAAAAATAAAATTACTTCTCACAATTAACACTATTAAATTACAATTAAATGAATAATCATTAAAAAATGCCATTAATTTATAACAATTAAATTACTTCTCACCTTATTCCCCTATAACCCCACAACCCGCTACGGAACTAAAACACACACAATTTGATTACAATCAAATTGATTACTACTAAAAATATAACACATATATTAAAAAACATAAATTATACTTACACAAACAAATACATCACATACATTTAAAATATATACTAAAATATATAAAACTAATTTAAAAAATCAATATTTTAAACAACTATATTTTTGCTAACATATGATTAAGTTCTATATTTTTAAAACCGATAATTCTTACCTTAAAATAGATATTCTTGAACACGATATTCTTGCTGTCGATATTTCTCACGGACGATATTGAGGAGTAGATATTCCTGTAGTTCAACATTTCCAACTTAATATTTTGTCTGTACACCCTCTGAGACACATGCCACTTCATCGATGAGCTTGCAATGCAACTTACACAAGTGTGTTGTATACTTGCTCATATAGGTCTCACTTTGAAATGCAGCAAAGTGTGAGTTTCATAAAACAAAACTCAAATTGTTTTGGTTATATCATTTCTGATGGGGAAACTACTCCAGATCCAAATAAAGTAAAGGCTTTGTCATTCACTTCTTCCCCACAAGATGTAACTATGCTGTGATCTTTTCTTGGTATGCCCAGTTACTGTTCAAGGTACATACATGACTTTGTCACTGTAAGTGTCTCATTGAAAGACTTAAAGAAACAAAATGCTCTATTTCGATGGTCCCATGAATGTGAACAAAACTTCAACACAATTAAACATGCGAGTGAGAATGCCACTGAAATGGCATACTTTCATCCAAAACTCCAGTGGGATTAGGTACCATAATTGCCCAGCACAATTGACATCCTAATGCACCAAGACACATTGTGGCTTATGCTAGCAGGAGTTTGTTACCGAGGTAAAGTGCTTATTCACAACCTGACAAAGGAAGCCTTGCTGTGGTGTGGGCTTGTGAGCATTTTTATGTGTACCTGTATGGAAAGAACTTCACGGTTGTCACTGACTACCAAGCATTACTCCCCATTTTCAGCAATCCTAAAGCCAAGATGCCCCCTTGCATTGAGAGGTGAGGGTTGCAGCTGAAGGAGTATGATTATATGATTGTGATTCGTCCAGGAAAATATCAAAACCCTTATGACTACTTCTCACATGTACCAATACCGTGTCATGGCACCACTTCTAAAGTATTAAATATAATGTGTTAAGCCAGTATCTCTCAGAACCTGGGTAATTATGATAAGTACTATAATGTGTTCTGACGGGTCAAACAATTGCTTAGTGTCAAGGATAAAAATCATGATTAATCAATTAAACATTGTAAATTCTCCAGATAAGTCGAGACACAACAGACAAGAGAACTTATTTAGTATGTTAGAATTTATATAGCCATTAATTCATGGAGTATATGGCTGTTGTACAGTTACATAATAGGACAAAAATAAAAACATAAAAATACAACATATAATGTGGCGGTGTAACATATATATTTACAGCAAATAACTGATGCATGAATCGGAACTACAACAGAAAATGATTTGGACAAGCTGTCCGATTATTACATATGTAATTCGATCTACATCCTGTTATCCTTAACAATGATTGCAAGGGTGTAGTGACTCAGGACTTGATGTTGCTAAGCGTTGATGTTTCGACTCAGGATTTATGTGTCAATTGGAAAACATCACTGGGGTCTTCTTCAGGACAATTGGGTGTCCTGACATATAGGTAGAAAAATGATTACAAGTCAGTATGGTATGTCGATTGGTGGGGGTATAAATAGCACCTATTTAGACAGCCAATTGAGGTGACTCACTGGAACACAAATTGAAAATATTATTGACACTTTATGGTTCCAAAGACATCATAGGTGACATTTGTTATGTATTCATGCCCTAGACTCGAATGGCAAGATTGACAAGTCCAAATTGGTGAAATCTACTAAATGAAATAAGTGAAGTCGCATTGAAGAGGACATAGAATTGCATAAGTATACCCTTAGTGGGTCAAGGCTCATGTAATCTGCCATGCATAATTAAATTGAGAGCGGAGCAAGATAGAACAAAGCAGGGGCTCACATATTGCAAAGATTCGGGGGAGGGGTTTGGTTGACTCACCCTTTAGAAATGTAGGCAACTATACCATTGCGTATCAGTGGATGGATAATTCGATCCTTTATGGATTATCAATCGGTCCGATAACGGTCCTTACTAATCAAGCTCCATTGTAAATTAATAAAAGTGAAATCATGTACACGGACCCAACTTAATAGGTGGGGTCGTAGAACTGGTAACGCGACTCACCCTTAGCTGA
Organism: Triturus cristatus; assembly: GCF_964204655.1. Classification (NCBI taxonomy): domain Eukaryota; kingdom Metazoa; phylum Chordata; class Amphibia; order Caudata; family Salamandridae; genus Triturus; species Triturus cristatus. Next base: position 505,754,702 of record NC_140585.1, read on the forward strand.
GTTAGCAGTTCATGGAGGGTCCTGGCTCATTTAATCAGCTTCAGAGTGATCTGTTCAAAATAGGAGATTAAAGTAACTCTATAGCTTGTGAAGCTACGAGCAAGACATACCATCGCATATTAGAGCACCCATAGTCGAGATGGATTACAAGGTTTGGAAATTGTTTGTTCGGCATGAGCCTCCTATGAGGAATCAAAGGACAAAATGTTGTCATGGGAAACACGGAGGGTTACATTACCTTGTGTCTTAGCCGGCACTAATGCTGGATGACTTTATAGTGTGTCTATCATGTTGCAAGGAAGACACACAGGTGCCAATTCCGATCCGGTAAAAAAATTCCCCGTCCGACTCGTATCCGGATTTTTTTCCGTCCGAATCGTCAAAGTAGCGTACAAACTGCCAAGTACGATTCGAATGGAAAAAAGTCCATACGAATCGCATTGGGAAGATTTCCCCACACGTCCTCGGGTCGGGAAAAGTCACCGACACGTCCCCGGTCGAAAAACCCACCGTGCGGAAAAATAAAGTCCGACTGCGCAAGTACGATCCCTCCCGTCCTCCCCATTTCACAACCGTACGCAAAAAACACCGTCCAAACCGAACTCCCATAGCAACCATGGAGACATGTGCCCGCATACGCGCCGAACACCCCACCACCCCCCCCGCCCACGTATGTACGCACCGAACCCCCACCCCAGCAGTGCATGTACGCCCCGAACCCCCACCCGTGTATGTACGCCCCGAACCCCCACCCGTGTATGTACGCACCGAACCCCCACCCCAGCAGTGTATGTACACCCCGAACCCCCACCCGTGTATGTACGGACCGTACCCACACCCGTGGAAGTACGGCCCGTACCCCCACCCCAGCAGTGTATGTATGCCCCGAACCCCCACCCGTGTATGTACGCACCGAACCACCACCCGTGTATGTACGGACCGTACCCACACCCGTGGAAGTACGGCCCGTACCCACACCCCACCAGGGAATGTATGCCCCGAACCCCCACCCCAGCAGTGTATGTACGCCCCGAACCCTCACCCATGTATGTACGCACCGAACCCCCACCCGTGTATGTACGCACCCAACCCCCACCCCAGCAGTGTATGTACGCCCCGAACCCCCACCCGTGTATGTACGCACCGAACCCCCACCCGTGTATGTACGCACCCAACCCCCACCCCAGCAGTGTATGTACGCCCCGAACCCCCACCCGTGTATGTACGCACCGAACCCCCACCCGTGTATGTACGCACCCAACCCCCACCCCAGCAGTGTATGTACGCCCCGAACCCCCACCCGTGTATGTACGGACCGTACTACTGTGGCGTACGCATACGCCAGCGCCCATGTTGTGATCCGGACCGTACAAGCGCTTGTCCGGTCCGTACTACTGTGGAGTACGCATACGCCAGCGCCCATGTTGTGATCCGGACCGTACAAGCGCTTGTCTGGACCGTATCACTGCTTTTGGGGTGCCCTAGGGCGTGGAACGCACCGTACCTGTGTGTACATGTATGAAAACACATAGGGGACACATGAGGGACAAGTATAAGGGCCTAAATGCATGATGGTTGCCACGGAGACCGAGTTTGATTTTTGAATTTGAGCACCAGGTGCCCAGCAGAAGTCAGTTTGCAAGAATCTACATTGTTGCAAAGTGGATGTCGACTTGACATCATCATCAAAACTGAAACCATGCAAAGCCACACACTGGGGTAGGTTTGAAGGGATTGGATGAAACGTAGGATGCAAATGTGACTGACCAATCAATCTGTACTCCTGTACATGAACAGGCCAGCCAGGCAGATATAAGCCAGCCAGGTCCCATGAGAGAGCACTTGCCTGCACATCCATTCATCCATGACCACTGCTGCTGATAGTGATTCCTCTGGCACCATGTCCAGGACTGTGGAGAGGTCACAGCCATTCACCCAGGAGGAGAACCTTGCCCTGATAGATGTGATCCTCCCACAGTACCAGAGCCTGTATGGTCGACCAGGGGTTCAGGTGAGTGCAGACTCCACTAGCTTAGACTGTGCCCCTTTTGTGTGACAGTGACTTCTGGCATTGTGTCCATGTGTGACAGACATGCACTGGTGTTTAGAGTGGGTCCCAGGGTGTGGAAGGCCTCATGTCACCCATGCAGTGCATGCTGTGTTTCCTGTGTGCACTCCTCACTTGCATAGTGCCTACTGTGACAATGAATGCATGGTGCATGCCACATACTGCCGGGCTACTCCTCCTGGGGATGTTGTTTCCACAGTCCTGATGTGATCCTGTGTTCCCCCCAGTGTGACAGGTGACAGTACCCATGGATGTGTGTTTGTTCAGTGTACCTGTGCTGTGAGTGTCCAAAGGCCGTGTTCGTCCCCTGCATATTGGTGTGTGTGTAAGTCCCCTGTCATGTGGGTGAGTGCATATGGGGAGTGTTGCACACAAGCTGCATGAGGGATGGATATAGGCTGGCCATCCGATGTGAGCAGGGAGCAGTGCTGTGTGCATGCCGTGCTGAGCCAGCCCCACACCTGTGACACCCCCCGTCTACTGGCACATGGGCAGAGTGAGGTGTGTACCCGCAGTTGGCAATGCCATGTGATTGTCCTATGCCTGTGTGTGTCTGTGTACTCTGCTGAGGTAGCATCAGTGTGCTGGGGCAGGTGACTGCTTTGAGGTGCTGTATATAATCCTGGTGTAGCCTGTGAGGCACAGTGTGATCCCTGGTCAGTGAGTGTGTGGTACCCCTCATGCCACCCGTGTACTTTCAATGGCACGTAGTGCATTTGGCCTTCCACAGTGGATTATGTCCCTATGACAAAGGTGCAATGAGTTGCATGCATACCATGGCCTGTTCATGAAGAGGATTGTTCTATATGTGTGTCTCTGTGTCTTTGCTCATGTGGATTAATGTATTCTCACTTTTGCATCCTCACAGGTAGGCGCCATTGCCAAGGGGGAGATCTGGAGGACAGCCGTCAGTGCCGTGAGGGCTACAGAGGGTCGGATGCGGGGCCTGTCTCAGGTGAGGAAACGCTGGCAGGACATCCGGTGCTGGACGAGGAGGATTGCACGGGTCCTGCTGGGGGACTCACCTGAGAGCCGTAAGAACCGCGGGCGCCGTCGTCTGACCCACATCCAGAAGCGTGTGCTGGCGGTGGTCTTCCCCGATATGGACAGGCGCCTACAGGAGAAGCAGCAGCAGGAAGGGGGTAGGTACATGTGTGTCAGTTGTGTGTCCCCAGCCACTGTAAGTGCGCAGTTGCATGGATACACTGCCAGGGTTTGATTGTGCAGTGCGTCAACTTCTCCCCAAAGTAGCCCAGTGCTGTTCTCACTCCCTCCCTTCCCCTCCTTGCCATGTGTTCCCTGGTCTGTCTGTAGCCACTCTTGCACAAGGTTATTTAGGCAGACAGTTTATGCAGGTGCCCAATGCTAGCAGCATCATGTGTGGGGGTGATGTGTCACAGGTCTGGGGACCTTGCGTGTGCCCTGGCCAATTTCAGTCATTGTGGTGTCCATGTCACTTGGCACTGATTGTGAATCACGACATAGGGGTGTGTCTCCAAAATGTACAGCCTTCCAGCATGCATGTCCAATTGTGTGCCCTCTGATATGATGTGCCTGAGTGGGAGGCCTGCTAAGTGCAGGGACGGTTGCTTAATTTGCAGTCATGTCCATCCAGGACCATGGAGGAGAGTGGGCACTACTGTGCCCTGGGGCACCTCTTCCTAGGTATCATGTGCGTCATCCAACAATATGGCCATTCAATGTGTCTTCGCCATGGGTTGGGTCGGGTGGCATTGTACCCTGGGCTCAACTGTTAGGACCTACAGGTTGCTACATGTGTCCACTGTACAGGGGGACCCATTTTGCTTGTGCATACTCACGGTGGGCATTACCTGTGTGTGTTGTTAAGACAATCTGATGATGTTTGCCTGTCAATGATGTGTGGACAGGCGCACCAGGGGCAGTGTGTGTACAGTCATGAATTAGTGGAGGCCATTTGTTTTCATCCCAGAGTAAGAGGTGTACATACTTTCTCCGTCTCAATGAGATTGTCTCAGATGTGGGTGGTTTGTGCGTACAAGGCCTACATGTCAGAAGCTTCATCCTCCTTGCTGGGTGTGGCCTGTGTGTGATGTTTGACTGGACATACGCTCAAGGTGCATTGACCCAGTCATGTTTGGCATGGTTTCATGTATTGCCTTTGCAGCATGTGGCAAGAGTAAATGGATATGATTCCTGCTCATCCCTTTTTGACGACGCAGTGTGGTGCAGATGCTGTGCACATTTGTCCCCAGAGGCTGGCTCCTCTGTAAAAATTTAGGTGCAGTGATTTGCTGTTGTGTCATGCTCTCCATTGTGTCTCAGTGGCATGGTGGGTCGACAAACTGTGTGTTCCATAGCCTACATGTGTACATTGTTTTGTAGGTGTTACTCCTGTTGCTTTTCAGGCTATGCAATTTGACCTATGTATATTTGACTCATGTGACATATGTGTACAGGTGTCTGATTATCTCCTGTCTCTTCACCTTGCCCACAGCATCGCCGGGGGACACGGAAGGAGACACTAGCACGGACCGGGAGGAGGGATTGAGCACCAGTGCCAGCAGTGCTGTCCTGTCTGGCACATGGAGTGGCACGGAGGCCGAAGGGAGTGAGGCAGAGGACCTGTCGACTGCCAACACAGACTATGACGCAGACGGGTCCGAGGCTGAGCTCCCAGAGGTGGCGGAGTCTGCCCCCCCAGCTGATGGCAGCCCTCCACATCCCCCCGCCACCTCAGTTTCCATCACCGGCCTCCCACCTGCTCGTGGCCCTTCCCTCCGTGCTCGGTCCCCACATGTCTCCTTCCTGCCAGGCACCGCACCCCCTGCCCCTGTCACCACTGCTGCGGTGAGTGCGGAGTCTGTGGACATCCTGAGGCAGTTGCAGGTTGGTCAGACTGCGATGCTAAATGTCCTCCATGCCCACACCCAGGTGCTGACCCAGATGGAGGCATACATGGAGGGCATGTCGGCTGCGCAGTCTGACCAACGGCAGTTGCTGAGGTCCATAGACTCCACACTGACTGCAGCACTGGATCTCCTGCAGCGCTGCCTACCCCCCCCACCCCTGCCCCATCCACAATTCCCACTCCCGTGCCTGTCCCACGCACATCCAGACGTCAGCGTGCACGCACCCCACCAGACACAGGCACCACACCACCAGGGAAGTCGAAGCGCACACCTCCTGTCACGCACACACAGGGTGAGGAAGGCACACCCACTGGGTCGGGGGGAAACGTACAACACGCAGCCACAGTGGGAGTCCGCAGTCCACACAACCCACTCCCTCCAAATCCACTCCCCTTAGCTCTCCTGGCCAACAGTCGGTGACAGCATCATCCACTGCAAGTGTGCCCCCCCACCCCAGGAGGACACCACCCCGCAAGCGGTGGAGGCAGGACCCGGCCAGGGGAGTTGAGTCCCCCACCCTGTCCACACCCTCCCCCAGTGGCGCTGCGACCCATCCCTCTCCCCCCCCTCCTTGGAGCCTGTGGTTCGATTGGGTGCGGGGGAGTCACTGGGGGACCTTGCCAACGTGTGCAGCGCCATTCTGTCCTCCACCTTTGGCGCTGGCACCCCCCCTGTGGCGGAATCATCCCTCCCTGCACCCACAACACCTACCCTTGCCCATCCTGTCCCTGCGGTGCCTGTTTCCACCCTCCCCCCTGATGCCCCCTCTTCTGTGGATGAAATGGACATGTGAACTGTGCAGGCAAGCTAGGGGACACACGTCCCGATGTGTACCCCCCCCCCGGACTTTGCTGCTGGCCTGGCCCATGGCCCTTATACATAGTGGACATTTTCTCAGAGATATTGTCCTGCTGAATAAAGCATTTTCTTTTGGTTTTGCACACTGATGCTTTCCTGGACTTGCTGTTGTTGCTGGTGCTCCCTGAGTTGGGGTGGTGATAATGTGTTAGGGGTCTGTGAAATGTTGGAGTGTGCTGCTCATGGGGTGTACCCTGCCATCTGCGTGCCATCACAGAGGTCTCTGCCAATGGTATTTGGTCATGTTTGCTCTCACTGTATGGTGACATTGTCCCAAGGTGTGTTCCATCCTCTGTGGAGCCGGCCATTTTCCCTGCAGGGTGACTCCCATATGCTGTGCTGTGCTGTGTCTACATTTCCTGGATGTGTGAGGGTTGCCTTTCACTATGGCCATGCTGGCTCAGCGATGGCTCCACCTGCATCTGGGGTATCACCCTTGTTGGTCACTGAACTTGTTGATGGGGTATATTGTCCTATGTCTGGGCACTGCTGGGGGACTCTGCACCCACCCCTCCTGTGTCTGGGCACTGCTGGGAGATCTCTGCACCCACCCCTCCTGTCTCTGGGCACTGCTGGGAGTGATAGGCACCCACCCCTCCTGTGTCTGGGCACTGCTGGGGGACTCTGCACCCACCCCTCCTGTGTCTGGGCACTGCTGGGAGTGATAGGCACCCACCCCTCCTGTGTCTGGGCACTGCTGGGGGACTCTGCACCCACCTCTCCTATTTCACAATATGTACGCTCATGACATACACGGGTGTGGGTTCGCTCCATGCATACGCGGGTGGGGGCACGTGTCGTACTTACACTGTTGGCGTGGGGGGTACGCTCCTTGCATATGCGGGTGGGGGTACGTGTCGTATATACACTGCTGGGGTGGGGGTTCGGGGCGTACATACGATGCTGGGGTGGGGGTTCGGTGCGTACATACACGGGTGGTGGTTGGGTGCGTACATACACGGGTGGGGGTTCGGTGCGTACATACACGGGTGGTGGTTCGGGGCGTACATACAATGCTGGGGTGGGGGTTCGGGGCGTACATACACGGGTAGGGGTTCGGGGCGTACATACACTGCTGGGGTGGGGGTACGGTCCGTACATACCCGTACCCACGCTCTGCATGCCTGGGTATGGCCCGTACCCATGCCTTTGGTGGGTGGGTACGGTGCGTCCCCCCATAGTTGCGGTGCCGTGGGGTCCGCACCGTACACAGTCCTTGGGGGCGTGGCTACGGGTCGTACCACGCGTACCCCTACATGACCCCAGCAATGTTGGTACGAGCCGTACCCAGGCCTTTCTGACGTGGGTACGGGCCGTACCGCCATTGTTGTAGTGATGTAGGGGGACGCATGGTACGTTCCGTACCCACGCTCTTGCGGCCTGGGTAGGGTACGTACCGGTTCGCGTGACCATCCACTTCCGCTGTGGCGGATGCATGCGTTGCTGGCCACGCCCCCACCCCCTGGAGGTGACCAGGCCCTGATGGTCAGGTATGTCCAGGCCATGTATGATTTGGTACCATGTGTTGGTGTTGTGTGTCCTGCCCCTGCCCCCCCCTTTGCCCCTGGTTGTTGTGCTGACCTTCTGCGGCGTCTGCGTCGGTTCCTGTACGCCAGGTGGACTGCTAGGAGGGCAGGGTTGGCACGTAGGTTCGGGTCCATGTCTGTTCGTCGCGTCCAGCTGCTCCTTGCGTGTGTCGTCCTGATTTCCCGGCAGTTTTTGGCAGCCGGTAAATATATTCCGTGCGAGATGACGACGGTTTGAATCGTACTTCCTGGTTCGTGAAACGTAGGCTGGATGCGTACCGACGTCAGGTCGGCGCTTTTCCGGATCGGAATTGTGTTTCGAATCTGTTCGGTCGGTGTTTTGTTCGATTCGAACGGAAATGGTGTTTCCGTCCGAATCGTACTTGCATTTTCGGATGGATTTCGCACCGGGTACGAGTCGGACGGAGAAAAGGCTCCGTCCGATGGTTCGTACCCGCTTTTCACCGGATCGGAATCGGCACCTGAGTGTCTCTATGACTGATGCCTTGTATGGATTTGTAAACAGTAGATCGGAGGTGCATAAATCAATTGTGTAAATGGTACACTTAGCTTGAATAGTGCTAAATCAATATATTATATGGAGTAGTGAAAAACCGGTTCCTGGTGGCAAGAGTCAATACACTGGATTCTATTGTGGGGAGAACATAGTGTATTGCACTGCTGCAGCAATTGACAGGTACTGATAACGACATTATGTACCGATTTTTACAGAAGTTATATAATAAAACATCAATGGCATATGTAGTATCAAACCAACTTTTCAAGGTGACGAGTACATAAATTAATTTCTCATTGTGATCCCCTCATAGGAGAGACTTAATATCACACAGTGTATCAAATAGTATACTAAATAGCTAAAACGATGCTAAAGTGCTTAAGCCACAATTGGTCACGTATATGATCAATTTTGCATTTGATTCACAGGAGATACAATAATACGTTGGTATCTATGACCTACTTTGGCAAAAGTGACTTTTATGACAACATTGGCATAATTATATTACTTGATCAAAAAGGTGACTTACGTGACATCCTACTTAAAGAATTCGATTGTACTTCGAAAACTACATAATGACACCCAATCATACATAGCTGTCTAAAGCGGCTGATGTTTCTGTTAATTGTAAAATCCAGTAACCTTGCTGCCATATCAGTGGAACAAATCATTGCTGCCACAGGTACTGAAAGAGGTTGCTAACACTCAAAGACATTATTACACATCAATCTTTGAGAAAACATACTCTACCTCTTCATGATGACCTTGAATATCAGAAATTCAAAAATGTGTAGGAAGAACTTTCAGTTACCCCAAAAGTTATTATGTTACGAGGGTTGAGAATTGTTATACCTGGGAGCCTGAGACAAAAGGTCATTAACCTGGCACATGAGAGACATCGTGGAGTTGTTGCTACTAGTCGAGCCCTACAGGATTGATTGTGGTTCCCTCATCTTGATGAACGAGTTGAAAAGGAATTGAGAGCATGCCATTTGTGGAACTGCTTGTCATCCAAAACAACCTTTCATCCATTAAACATGTCTGATCTTCCAAAGCATGCATGGGGGAAGATTGAAATTGATTTCTATGGACCCTTTGACAATGGACATCATCTAATAGTAATTGTTGATGAATGCTCTTATTTGCCCCTTGTGGAAGATGTATCCTCTATCACTCACAACAAAGTCATTGAGAGATTAGAAAGTATTTTTGCAACAGGGGATGCTTCTTTGATTTTGAAATCTGACATTGGCCCACCTTTCAAAAGTCGAGAATGTAAAGATTTTCTCACTCACCTAAATGTTAAGCATCAGAAAAGCACCCCTATTTGGCCCCAGGCAAATGGTGTCATCCAGCGATTTGTGAGCACGCTCAAGACAACTGTTCGCAGTGCTGAGCTGGAAAGACTTGAACTCAAATCAGTCCTTCATTCTACTCTTCGTGCATATAGGTCATCTCCCTATTCTACCACAGGCACAAACCTTGCCACCTTGATGTTTGTGAGAGCCATGGGAACCAAATTGCCACAAAGGACCACTGAAAGATCTATCGACATTGATAGACTTTGCACTACTGATTCACCCAATAAATACAAAATGATGACGTATGTAGATAGACCCCTGTGTGCTCGGAGTACCGTGTTCAAAAGAGGAGACAGAGTCACTGTCAAGCAGAAACGGAAATGCAAGTCTGGCTCTCTTTTTGATGCTGACCCACTGAGGGTTGTGACTAGCAAAGGACACATGGTGACTGCTCATCATCCTGCCAAGTCCATCAGAAGAGATAGATTCTTTTCATTTTTAAAGTGAAACCCTTCCATCTGGGAGTCAGGAGAGTCCAAAGACTGCACCTGTGTCTATGTTACCTGTGCCTGCCACATGTGCCTCTCCTATGTCTCTTCAACCTCACTCAATGGGATTTTGAAGATTGTTTCAAGCACCATGATGACTCATTGAGGAGTTATGATGTATATATGGATTTTTTTGTAGTTTTTATTCAACAAGGAGGGAGATGTAGTGTTGCGTGTGTTAGAGATAGCAGGACCCCTGTGGTCCCTGACGGACTGCGTAGAATAGTGACATAGTGATTGGGTGGGGTTAATAAAATGATGTAGTATGGGCAGTTAATGGTTACAAAGCAAACACAAGGAGATGATGGACGGAGCTCTGAAACTTTTCAGACACTCACCCCCAGTCACAGATCTGGGTTGAATCCATCATCATTCTTTAGCTCACTTCGCCACCTCAGTTCAGAACCAGCTATATGCAAATCAGTCTTGACCCTGTGCCTCATGGGAACAGTCCGGCCCAAACTGTCGTTAATGGTTACACTCTGAAGAATAAAGATGTGTAATACCGAGCTCTGTGTGTGGCATGATCATTTACATGTACTCGGGCTGGGAAGGATGCTACACCTGTGTTTGGAGCGTACCGTTGGACTGCACCTCAGAGACGTCATAGAAGTGTTGCCCCTGCCTATCTCTGCCTACAGTATACCTACAGCCTGCCTTACATCACAATACCAATTAAAAACAGGCATTCCAAATGGTAGCCTGAAAGGCAGACTAGTCTTCAGATCTGACTGGAAAAAAACAGACTTGTGCGAAGCCCTACCCACATCCTGTAGTCATCATAGGCCTTCCCCTTTGTTCGCTCCCAATACGTAGACGTCACAGAGGACCCACTCTGGGAATTTGCTCTTCCTGTCTCGGAAAACACATTTACTGGATCAGGCGATGCCAGACCTTGCCTATGATTACCTCTGAAAGTTCAGTGGGAAAGCCTGTGCATCAGCAGCCATCTTCAAATGGGTAAGAAACCTATTCCAAAATTGCCATCCAGGCGTGCGCATGCTTTCGCATACCAATCATTGTCAAAGCTGATAAATCGGCCTGTTAAAGCTAAGGTCTATTGGTTTTGCCAATGCTTCTTTATCTAACATTTAAAGCAGAGGAAGATAATTGACTTGCCCGTTTAGAAGCCTGTAGACTGAAGCACTAGCGTCCACCTTTCCTGAAGGGATGAAGACTCAGAGTCAATGCATATGCCGCAAAGGCGACGGGTCTTTAATGTAAAGGTTCAGTTTTTCCATGCCAGCATGGTCGAGTGATCCTATTTAATGAAAAGTGATGCGTAACAAAAAATTAAAGTACTCTATAAGGAACATGGACGAATGTATGTGATGATCACTGACCTGAACTGGGAAAAAATACACAAGCAAAGACCATGTGTCGGTGTAAAAGTTGGAACCAGGCTGATGCTTAAACCTAACTTTCCCTTTTTGTATCCTAAGTCCATCTTAGTGGTGTTTATCATAAGAGAAAGGTGTTGGTCGTCTGACTGCATCATGCGCACGGTCTTTCGTCTTTCCCATTTCTTTATTCTTCTTTTCTTATAGTGGGTGCTGGACTTTGCTCATTTGTATAAATTAAGGTTTTGTATGTATATACACCTGCTCCCTTTGTGTAGACAGAGGCTATCAGAAGTACTATGTAACCCTACAGTGTTCGGAACCTCAGACAGAGACGCACTATTCATTGAGTTTCACATCATCGTCTCTGCTTTGCAACCATTCCTGGGCACAATGCAGACACTCAAAACGATTCATAATGTTATTTTGCTTTAGCAATTGTTATATTAATAGAATTTATGTAATGTGAGTTGCTTTAAGGAAACAGTCTGACACCTTTCACACATTGTGCTTTAGGCAGACAACGGAGTGTTTCCCAATATAGCACAAAGGTGTAAAATAACTGTTAGCGGGATAATAAGTAAGTCACACGATACAAACGCCTACAATATTAGCAAATGCAATAACAAGTTTAATAGTTTAGATTATCTTAATTGGACTAGAAATGTAGACTCGGGGACCCTTTTCTAGCTCCCTGATACTATTAAATACCATTGCCTATTTTGTTTGCTTTTGCCATTTCTTATTCAACTAATTTAGTTCGAGATTGTTTGGGGCATTATTTACCTTGCTGTGCTGTGTGAAAGGGAAAGGGCAGGAATAATATGTTATGTTATAAAATGCGTACAGCGCATAGCTGCCCCAGCGCTAGTCCATTGCAAGAAACAGACTACAGCAGTGGCTTAAAACAGTGAGGAGAGAAAGGGACGCTAACTAGAGAAGAGCCGGGTCTTCAGTGTTTCCCTGAATTCAAAATGGTTCTGAATGTTCCTGAAGGAAAGGGGGACAGAGTTCCAGAGAGCTGGGGCCTTTGCACGAAAAGAGTGGCCTCCTGCTCGCACTCTCTTAACACATGGAATGATGGCCAGATTAAGATCGGCCAAGCACAGAGGACATGAGGGTCAGTAAAACGATATCAGGTTCGACAAGATAGGAGCCCCCTGAGATTGGAGAATCTTGCGGGTGGTACACAAGGTCTTAAAGTGCACACACTGGTCCACTGGGAGCCTATTCAGTTTGAAAAGGAGACCAGAGGCAGATGAAAATTTAGGAAGGGAAAACAGCAGCCTGGCCACGGTGTTTTGTGCCAGCTGGGGTCTTCTAGTTACGGATTTATTGGTTCCCAAGTAAAGAATGTTGCAGTAATCTGACCAAGATAAGATAACTGCCAGAATAATGGTTTCTCAAATACTAGGGTCAAAAAGACAATGGAGGGGTTTAAGCCCTCTTTAGGAGCCCGAAGTTCGTGCCTGTTACCCATTTTTCCTGCGCTCTGGATGTTGAAGTGCTGTCCACCCAGACAGACACCTAGATGTTTAATAGAGGTTTCAGGTGGGGCATGGGGGAGGTGTGAGGGAGGTCACCAGTGGTTGCCCCATGAGTGGGCATCTTTTCCTATTGGGAGAATTTCTGTTTTGCTCACATTTAAACGCAAGCAATTGGCATTCATCCACTCTACGATATCAAGTATTCCCTTTTGGAAATTGGGCAGGTTATACATATGATTGTCAGAAAAAGAAAGCACAAGCTATGTATTGTCAGCATATGAATATCATCTGAGCCCCGAGGATTTGACGACCTGAGCCACAGATTGGATATAAATGTTAAACAATGTAGGGCTCAGAGCCGAGCCCTGGAGAACACCTTGTTGCGGAGCATGAGATTAGGAGCTGTGGTGGAGGGGGGAAATGACCTAGAAAGATCATTCGGATAAAAAAAGTGCAAACCAGGACAGAGTAGACGCACCTATTCCAATATCCTGTAAGCACTGAAGCATGATTTTACGGAACACTGTGTCAAATGCGGCACTTAGGTTGAGCAGAATCAAGGCTGAGGATCTGCCTTTATCCAAAGTTCTACAGAGTTGCTCCATGACCTCAAAAAGTGCATATTCCGTACTATGCGCTGGCCTAAAGCGATTTTGCGAGATGTCCAGAATCTGGGTGTCTTCCAAGAACTGAAATAGAATGGCATTGACATGTTTCTCTCTTATCAAGAAAAGGTGAGAGAGAACGATTGGAAAATTTCAGGCTTGTTGGTATCTTAAAGACTAGGGCTAGGTACAGAAGCAGAAGACAGAGAGAGATTGACCAGTTCCAGACAAGGTGGGAGGAGAGAATCTGAAGTTGAAGGAAAAGATCTGGGTTAAATTGATTGGTAGGAGAACCCGATTTAACTTGTCTGCTTAAAGTCAAAAACTCAGCCCAATGGGGACAGGCAATTAAGCTGAGGTGAGGCCTTGCAGCTGGAGCATCAGAGGTAAAATGCAGGGAGATATCCTCTATCTTGCTAGTGAAATATTTTGCTAACTTATCGCAGTGAGCATTGGAGGCGTTAATGGCGTCCGCTGAAAGCACTGGCTTAGTGAGGCTATTTACTAGATTAAATATTTGTTTTTCAGGGCTATTACTATTCCTAATTTTATGTGCAAAATATTTTGCCCTATATTTCTGAATCAATTTATGCGAGGACATAATAGCTGCTCAATATCACATTTTTAAGGAGGAGTCATATTATTTCCTCCATGAGAGTTCTAAGGCCTTACAATGTTTTCTAGCACAGATCAGGGTTTCATTAAACTAGGGTGCAGCATGCTCTTTCTTACCATAAACCTATCTACCAGGTATGATCAAATGAGGTAAGCCAAAATTGCAAGATGTTATTCGCTGCCTCTACATTGGAAGCCAGCTGAAAATGGCAGGACTAAATAAGGTCCCCACATTTCTTGAGGTCGATCAAGTGCCACAGGCGTTTGATGGTCGGGCAGAGATAGGTGTCTGCATTTGGTGGGGCAGGCAGATGGACACAGGTATCACAAAATGGTCGGTCCCAGGCAAGGGGAGTGGAGCCATGACCCTAATAGAACATAGATTCGAGAAAGCTGGGTCTAAGAGGTGACCATCTGAATGTGTGGCATCAATAACGGCCTGTATAACCTCCAGCGCAGCAAGGCCATCAATAAAGTTAACAATATCGGTATTGAAATTAGCATCCAGATGAAGGTTGAGATATCCCAGTATGCAAGGAGGCATTGCATGGCTTGATTAATCTCACTTAAGTTTTACGTCACCGTTGCGTCCCACTGCATTGCAAAGGAGCAATGCAAAACCTTGATAAATATGCTCTGGCTCGTTCCTACTTATTGACAAGTTTTTTTGCGTTATATTGTATTCAAACAGCCTTATGGTCCAACTATGATTGAGCTGGAACTCTTGCATTGGGTGCAGACTCCGTTTCTGTTCAACATGACATTAAGATGGGTGCTCACTCCTGCAAATTTTGTCTAGAGAAACCTTGCACAAATCGCAGGAACAAATAGCGTGAATTTCCACCTGAAGAAATTGGGAATAACATACATTATTTGTATGATATTCCACATTTCTGTCGAATTGAATGCAAATTATGCATCCACACATTTTTGAATCATGCATTAGCGCAAATTTGTGGGTGCATACATTGGCCCCTCAAAACGCAACCCGATCATGAGTGTGGCCAATATACTTTTACTGACATATCTTAGACTACACATATAGGGAACTCTGAATTAAATGTAGTTTTATATTGATAATTAATTTATAGTGATTCTCAATCTTACAGATTTAAATACTGAAATGTTAAACAGTATTAAATTGTTCTAAATGTTGTGAGTCTGATAAAGGTAGAAACTGGTACGATTTTACAGGAAATGCAATGGTTTTGCCGGTTTGGCAAACTTGTATATTATAACAGAATCGCTGCTTACAGTGCATGTTCTATCTGATGAGAGATTACCGCAGAACCATAAAGAAACTTGCCAATCCTACATATATTTTTATTGTACACACACCGTCATGAACCAGCATGTGCATGGCACTCAGTAATGTTCTCAAAATTAGAAATCTCGGCTGCTAAGGTGAATCTCATTGTTTCTGCTATGATAGCCTGTATATTTGCATCTGCAAAGCACCAGCCCCACATTTATTTATCTTATTTTTTATCCGCCTCTTTATCGAAGACAATTTGGCTTGTCATAGTGCCGTACCTCACTAATATTGCACTGTTCATGTGACCACATGTTGCCAGCTCTATGCCCAGCTCTCATATCTTTAGTAGCACCGAGCTGCCAACACTAAGATAGGGACATCTATTGATCCATGATGGTCATTTGGCACAGGGTACAAGTCTTATAGAGGCCATCTTTCATTTTTGAGAGGTAAAATGCATTCACTATATTACTGGGGTGTAAAATGACTTTACCTTTGGTGACATTACATAAATGTTGCTTTTTTGAGGCGCATTGTAGTGGGATTATTTTTTGGGTTCTGCTGGACCTTGAAAATGACCCTGAAATAGTCCACCCTTCAAAGTGGAGAGTGGGTGGTAAAGTTTTTCCCCCCACATTCTTTGCTTTATAAAATGTAAAACCCTCAGTTGCCCACATTCTGTCCCACCTGCTCACTCGCCGTTGCCTGATTCTTCTCAGCATTGAGCTGAGAAGGAGTACTTGAATCCATTGGAAGGTGTCTAGCCAGGAGCGGTGAACAATTAAGGTCTGTACCTATGCTCACCCAGGAAGTGCCTAGAAGACCCTGCCACGAATTTAATTTTGCTTCAGTACAAGCAGGATTATCACATCCTTCGTCAGATAACATTATCATCTACTAAAGATTTCTCATTATCCTTCTTCATAACATAATGCAATGCACCTCATCACACCCTCCATATTCAGTGATAGACAAGGGAGTGTCATGATGCCAAGCAATCTTGGTCACACCAGTAGATTTTTCTAGACTGGCTTATTTACAAGCCCCTTGCGCTGCGGGTACCTCACTTTTTCCCATGTTAAAAGTGAAGCACAGATCGCCAATAAACCTTTCTTCTAAATTCCCCGAAACAGATCGACATTAAAATGAATGTGCAAGAGACAAGGATATTTTTCTGGGTTCTCCTCACTCAGCACTCACACAAGACATGTGGTCTAGTGCTATTACAGGGTTTTATTAGAAGGCAAGCTAGTAAGAGAATATATGGAAAACAATAGCGCCACATTACGTTTCAAATATTTTGAAGAGAGTTGACATGGTATTCTTGATATTTCTCTTTCCTACTGAGTCTCTGCTTCTCATAAGTAGTAGCTAAAAGGTCTGATATTGTGAGAGTTGGACTAAAGCAATCACATACATGCTGCAGAGGGCAACCCAATCAATCTCACAGTCCAGTCTACTGCAGGCTAGCTGTATTGGTGGTAGAGTCCTTGGAGGTTGTCCTCCTTGGAATGAAAGAATATTCTCTCTGCCTGAGACAGATCATGTTGTGCTATTTGTATTTCTGCACAAGGGTCATGAGAAGGGGTTCTGTGATACTCAGGTGCCGATTGGAGAATCCCTTGGGAGTTTGTGCAGTCTTGGTGGCTCTCACTGATCTTTTGGGCTGCTCCAGCTCGAAAATGCTCCCAGAAGGATTTCGAAAGAAATTTCCACGAATCAAAAGAGCATGACTTCGATCGCTTACTGAGCAATATAATTATCCAAGAATGCAGTAAACTATTGGCGATGAATCATTCTCTAATATCCAACAGTCACATGAACGAATCTAGGTACCAAAGTACTGACAACGTATTACGCTGTTGCTTGAGGGGAAAAATGGCTCCCCGGCACCCACACAATGGAACCTACCCCAATACTGATGCCAGGGTGCATGCCTTCCAATACAGCAGTTTTAGAAATCCAGATTATTGAGCAAACTATCTGTTTGTGAGTACAGTCACACTTCCCTGGTGAATATAGGGTTGTGTGGTGTGAAAAGGTACATGAAAGAGAGGCACATACTAGTTCAGGCAGGAGATAATCCTGTCCATTAATGCAATCCGGGGTGGCTCACCCACTACAGTACTTGGCTCATAGCCCCAAGAACCCTAATATCCAAATGATATAAGTGGGTCAGAGTGTTGTCAAACATAATCAAAATGTTAAGAATGGAACACGAACATACAGCCAAAGCCAAAATGCCACAAATGCACTATTTCAGAAGAGAAATTAACGTACAACAAGGTTTTGTGTGTGCTAATTACCCTCTGCAGGTGTCACCTAAAGGGATTCAAAAGATATTTGAGAGATTGCCTGACTCACAATTTATCGTGGCATACCTTCTTCCATCTGGGCAGGGGAGCCTCCACCCAAATACCTCTGCTGCAAGAATAACTCCACTGCAAGACCACCCTGTTTTTTAGGCATTTCATAATGTATATTGATAAACATTTCATGACATCACTATTGCTGTGTGATGCCTGATCATGTCTGAGGCCTCGGCATGTAAAATATATATCTAAGAACCTACTTGGAAGGGGCAGATAGGTGAAAATTAAATGAAATGGAAAGAAATTCCATATATGTTTAACACATGAAATTCCATGTGAAGGTACACACCAAGATTTTTTATTAGTCTCTAATACCTATTTCACTGTAGCCAGTTTTAGAAAAATGCTGTGCTCTTACTGAAAAGAACTGCTACAGATCTAGCTTCATCCAGTGTTTCATATGGTTTATTAGCAGGCAGAAGAGCAACACCAAATAAACCCTACACCTACCTGGTCCTACGCCAACTTCCGCCACCTCCCACACCATTGCCTCCCAACAATCCAGATGACATAAAGAATGTTCCAATCCCAAGCACAGAACGTACCCAGAACGTAGCAAATCTCCCACCTTTAAAACAGGAAGAAAGGCATGTAACTTCAATACAACTAAATGATGGAATAAGAAAAAAATAAAGACTAAGGGGTCGATTCCGATCCTGTATTATTTTTTTCCGTACGACTCGTATTCGTAATTTTTTCCATACAAATCGTACAACTCCCGTCCGACTCGTGAAGTACGATTCGTACAGGAAAAATACATACGGATCAGAAAAAGTTGTACGAGACGGACCCGGACACTTTTCCGTACGAATCGTAAAAATACAGTCCGACTGTACAAGTACGATCCGGACCGGCTTTCCGATTTACGAATTGTATGGAAAACGTCCTGTACACAGGAAATGACTTTACCCGCTACGAAGCGAACTTTGCACGACTCGTATCCCGGGAAAATTTGTTCCCGGGGTGCGAGTCGTACAGGCCACCCCCATGCATATGTACGCACCTTACCACATCATTGCGTATCTACGCACCGTACATACGCAATGTTGGGGTACGCACCATACATACGCAATGTTGGGGTACGCACCGTACATACACAACGCATGGGGGTGTATTCCTGTACTACTCGTACCCCCGGGGACTCTGCTTTTACGGCTGTCTTTGGCTCCCGTAAGAAAAGAGCCGTACGGAGTGCCGTAGGGACGAATTGAACATGCTGGGCCAGAAACCGCTGCTTAAATACGTCTGGACGTCGCGTACAGGCTGTTCCAGATCCGAATCATTGTTTTTCTTTACCCATACAGTTTTTTGAACGAATCGTACGGAAAGAGGATTTCCTAGGTTGTAAGGAAAGTTTACCGGGTACGAGCCGTACGGAGAAAACGCTCCGTACAACGATTCGTACAGCCTTTTTCCAGGATTGGAATCGGCCCCTTAGTGCAATACTCCAAAATCAGGAATGAAACAAAGATTATGACCTGTAATAAAAAGGCACACGTCTGTACATAGATAAAATAAGTGCATATCGCCCATCAATATAATACGTCATCCACACTGGTGGATTCTTGACCCTTTTGGGTTGATCTCAGGCAACTTTAGGGCTAACACCAGGATCTCATATTCACCACCCACTGTGGACTCCATGTTATATTTCCCCAACCGAGACATACTCCACTACTCACCAGTCTACACTTTCACAACATTGTTTTTCACTTCAGTCACCTCATAAGACTATAGAGAGATCCTGAATCTGCCAACACAGCCAATACCCTCCTCCAATCAAAATCTGGCACTTAGGCATGCTTAACTTGTCAGATTCACACATGCCTACATTCCAGTTCCTCATCTCATTGTCTGTGACAGTAAAAACCATCTTCCTCACCCCTTCTTTCAATTCTTCAACTAGATGTACTTCTACACTTTCATTCTTCTCATCCGAACCTGTACTACACACAATTACAAAATGCCCCAATTTTTTGCATTTCCTGCAAAATTGCACTTTTTGCATGACAACTTGGATTGTTAGCCATGTGTTGTCCACTACCACTCCGATAACAATTGAATTTATTGAACTCCACATTGATAGCCTGACGAGATTGCCCTTTGGCAAAACTATTTTCTGGTTTAGATAATACTACTCTCGCTAATCATGCCTTATCCACCTCTTCCTTACTCATTTCCTCCACCCAGCTGTTGGCATCTTTCATATCTTCAAACATATCAATTGCCTCTTTAAGATTTTTAGGTGATAATTTCTCCTGCGCCCAGATGTTATTGCACTCTTAAACTTAAGCTAGGCATTATAAGGTGTAATGAAAGAATGAAACCCAGGGCTTTCCTATTGGACGGCTAGCCTTGCAGCACTGAAAAATTACTTTAGAGGTTTTTTTTTTTTACAGCCAGGACATTGCAAACATAATATACACATGCTCTGTATTTTAAATACCATGCACCCAGCCCTATGGACATTTAGGGCCTATTTGTCTAGTGATTTATAAGTATTAAAAAAAGGAGTTTCAGATCAGGCAATAGGTTTATTTTGTCAGTTTCTTTCAAACTGCACAACTACTCTTCAGGCCTGGAGACATACCATGCTTATTATTGTCACTGTAGAGATGGCACAATATGTGCTGCAGTCTCCTAATGTCATTTAACGTTTGTACCATATACTAGGTCTTATAGGTAAGTTAAATATCCCAATCAAGAGTATAGCCAATATTAACACGTTCGAGGGATAAGAGCCCAGGCCCTGGGACCTGGATAGCAGTGCCCCAGCGCACATATGCAAAAAGAAAATTGATAGAAAGAATGCTGAACAATGTCAAACATTCACCCCTGTACAGAGATCTGGACCTAAATCCAGTTTGTTTGCTCCCCATGCCATTCCAGTTTAAACCCAGCCATATACAAATCAGTCTTGACTGGGGCTGGGCGGAGATTGTGGAGTTGCACTCTGTGGAAATCCGCGGAGTTGCATAAAAACTCAGTGGAATTCGACAGGGTTCGCAAGCTGGCCAAGTAGGCAACCTGATGCCAGCAAGTCAATAAAGGTTACGCCAAGTGTTTATTCTTTGCTTGTGTTCTGGTCTAGACACTCTGGAGGGATCTTCCTTAGTCCTCAGATTCTGCAGGCCCCCCCTAAACTCTACCCTTCTAAGTTTCATAAACCCATAGGGCCCCACACCGCCCCCAACCCTTGACAGGCCAGGTGTGCCTGTGACTTCTGCAGCCTTGCCCTTGACACAAATCACAAATACAAACACACATACTATTTATTTCCTGTTTCAGGCATTCGGTGCTTATTAGCATAGAAACTATCCTCATTTCATACAAACTATCGTAGCCTAAGTCATGCCTATAGGCTACGACTCGAACAACGTTTTACTTACAGCCTTGGCGACATCTGCTGTTCACTGGCACTGCCCACATGTCCCGCGTCACTCAGATGCCTTTTCCTTCCCTTTCCTTCACCCGCTCTCCTTCACGCCAGCCAGTCTATGATGTTCAGCAACGAGCGTTATCGGTTGAGTCAGACTCATAACGTGTATCTGTAAAAATGCAGTTAGGTGCAGTCGGTGCTATCCAATTTTCATGACTCCAAAAACGATCAACAGGATAGACAGATGGGGCAGCGTGACTCACTGAACCTCCAGTCGTGCAGTGCATCACCCTTTGTTTCACTGTGACATTGCTACGTAGGCAAGGGGAAGAGAAGGGGAAATTTGAGGAAGCATTTCCATAGCCCACCACTCAGACCCACCCCCTCCATTAATAAAATATGGGCTCTGGACTGTGCATCCCCCTGCCGTCAAGTCCTTTGTCAAATCCTATGTGTAGAGATCAAGGGGAAAGGGTGAAGCCCAGCACAGTGGAGTCTAGTGCTGGCTCCAGACCAGATATGGGCACTGGAAGTAAAGTAACACCGCTCCTCCGGCTGTTAGCAGAGGTATTTTTGCTAAACTTTGCATTCCAAGTAGAGCTTGGAGTAGCAAAACTCACTAAACTCTGCCGGTGGAGCAGAGTTTACCACCCACACCTGGTCTTAACCATGCTCCCCATGGCAACAGTCTAGCCGAAACTGCCAGGCCAGGTCCTCCCTGGACTGGAAGCAAGCATCCTAGGACCGGTTTGGGGGTATCACTCCTCATCAGTCAAACTGGCGTGGCGTGGTTGGCAAAAATACAATGGATTAAACACAGATCTGTTGACTGGGGGAAAAGTTTTGCATTTTTTAGCATTCCGTCCATCATCTGTTCTTTTTGCTTTTGTCACCCTAAGTGGGAAGGGTATGCTGAGATATGGGTCCTGCGCTCACTACGCCACTGGATTTAAGGTAGCCTAACTGATGAACGGGGATACCCCCAAAACAGTCCTAGGAAGTTTGTTTCCGGTCCAGTGAGGACCTGGCTTGGCTGTTCGGCCTGGATTTTTCCCCTGAGAATCAGGGTCAAGACTGATGTGCACATGGCTGGGTCCAAACTGGGGTGGCGTGGTGGGCAAAAAAACAATTGTTTAATCCCAGATCTGTTGACTGGGGGTGAATGTTTTCATTGTTCAGTATTTCGTCCATCATTTGTTCTTTTTGTTTTTGTCGCTCTAAGCCGTGAGGGTATTCCCAGACGTGGGTCCTGTGCTCACTGCACCACTGGATTCAAGCTAGCCTGACTGATGAGGAATGATACCCCAAAACCGGTACTAGGATGCTTGTTTCCAGTCCAGGGAGGACCTTGCTTGACATTTCGGGCTGGACTGTTTCCATGAGGGTCAGGGTCAAAACTGACCGCCCACTATATCATTCAGTATGGAGCAGTGGGTCCTCCCACTTTGGCAATATTTTTTTACTGTGACTGACGGCATTCGACCCGCTCACAAGGAGCACATTCATACACAAAGTAGTTCCCTTAAGTGCTGGAGATAACTAGGACAATGTGTGCGTTTTGTGACTAAAGAAAACTGTTTTATTTTTTGCCAAACTATATTTTTTTAGATTAATTAGAGCCCGTCCGCTTCTCTATCAATACATTTTTGTGGAAAGCCAAAAGACTTGAGTTCAAACCAAGACCTCTTAGCTTTGCCAGTCCTTGTTTTGTATTGGCAAGTACCTGGCAACTCCCCCAGTAATTAAACACAATAAAAAGAGACAAATAAAAACAAACTTTGACAAAGCCACAAGACTAGTAGGCAAAACCTGACCTTTAGTCTTTGCCAATTCTTGCTTCAAGTCTGTCTCCAGCTTCCCGTCAGGGCCTTAGGATGCTTGCAGGGGGGCACATGTTGTGCACCCCTTGTGTGCTTGCACCCCCTGTTAAAGCATGGCATGGTCTTTACCTTTCTAAGGCTCTCCAATGAACCTTTGAATAGCAGTGCAGTGTGCCAGCCACTACAGGACTGCCCGACCTGTATTTCACTCAGAATACGTTGAGTGGTCTCAGTACAGGTTTTGCGGTGCGGCAGCGGGGTGCTTGCATGGCGGTCTGCTGCCACACCGGCATTCAGGCCCTTAGCATGCACACTCTGAGTGAACGGGGTCCTAAGGAAGATGCTCACCCTGATATATGAGCTACTTCATGCTCATTTACATATCATAGAATGCAACCTTTCACTTTAAACTACCTTCTTTGGGTTGTCCTTCCTCTGTAGTTTGAAGCAACTTTAAAGAAATAACAAGTACTGGCAAAGACAATAGGTCTGGTATTGGACACCAACCTTTTGGCAATTCTCTTTTTCTTTGTCATGGTTTTTGTAAAAATGTTATTGTTGAGGAAGCTGCCCAACTCTCATCAAATCTATAAAGAAAATGGCTAAAGAAAGCATATAAGAAGAAAGGAAGGCAACAAGAAAGAAAGAAGTAAAAAGTAAAGAAGACAAAAAGAAAGATGCATAAAACAAAAAAGGAAAAACGGAAGAAAAAATAATGAAGGAATAAAAATGAAAGAAAAAGACAGTAAAAACAGAAAGAAGGAAAGTATGGAAAGAAAAATTGAAGTAGATAACAAAAAAGAACGAATGAAAGAAAGAATAAATGAAAGAATGTAATAATGAAAGAAGCCAAAAGAAAAAGCAAGAAGAAAAAGAAGGAAGAAAGCAAGGTAAAAAGGAAAGAAGACAGAAAAAGAATGGAATGAAGGAAAGAAACAATAAAGGACAGAAAAAGAATGGAAAGAAGCTAAGGGAAAAGGAAGAAGGCAAAAAAGAAAGAGAAAAGGAAAGAAAGAAGGTAACAGAAGAAGAAAAGGGAAAAGAAAGAAAAAAGAAAAAGGGAAAAAGAAAGAAAGGAAGGAAGAAAAGAAAGAAGGAAAGAATGAAAGAAAGAAGGAAAGAGGCTCACAGTGCAAACATTTTGGATACTAAAATCCAAATTTCACCCCACCTATGTTTAAATAAAACTGTTACAAGTCTGCTGCAAATTAAACACAATAAAGTTTGGTTAAAGGGGATTACCTTGTGTGGGTATGTGAAAGAGCAAAATGCAGTGGTTCAAAGGGATGTCAATCAGGGGTTTAAGGAGGCTGACCTATCTCCCCATGCTGTATTCTGTAGTGGGTGGAAGCAAAATAGGAATGACAAAACAACAGAACAAATCGGTGAAGAGAGGGTGCTGAAAGCTCCTTTAAGTAAGTATAATAAACATATTACTTTAGCAAAATCAGAAGTTGTCGGCTGACGCCAGACATAAAAAGGTGCAAATATGAAGCAAAACTAAAAAGTACTAAATACATTAATTAAGAAAGTACCTTGAAAAACGGTCTCTGCAGCTTTACAGACACTGTGTCCCATAGATGAGAGATACGCGCATTGTCAATAGCATTCTAGCTTGTTGTAACTGAGTGGTTCTTGTTAGGGCGGAAAGAGGGAGGTTCTTATTGAGAGTTTTCAACATTACAGAGCCACTCAAAAACAAATAGAAATCACTAACAAGCTTCATTTTACAGCACTTCCCACATTTTGTATTTGCAAAGATAGTTTTACACATGTACAGTGGGGAACATCTGAGCAGCAGAAAAGATGAAGGGTGATTTGCAATAGACTGTTTAATTAGAACAATTGTTCCAGACACAGGACTTTAACCACTGCATTTCATGACTCCCACCTTATATCCGAAGCATAATTGCCGAACTCTCAACTCACATTTAATTTGAGATACACTGACAGAGTAGACTAATGTGAAAGGTACTCATTTAGGCTTACGTTTAAAGGTTCACCGGATGACGGGTGAGAACGATGAAGTGTAAATTACTATTCTCAAGATTCCTCGGTTGATGCAGTGTAAAAGAAAACTACTGAGAACACACACGCTCTAGTTTATTGGCCTAGAAACTTCATTATACAGTTTTCTCAAACTTGAATGGATTATATCCATATGTAAGGTGAAACAACAGTGGACTTTCATTACGACTTTAGGGTAAAATTAAACGGATGTCCACTATTGTTGTGCTTTCTAGTTTAATTACTATGAAGTGAAGGGTTTGAAAACGCTGCACATCCCAGTGAGTTCTTCACTCACATGCACCAAAGTGTTTCATATTGATGTTTGAGATTTTGTAATGCTAAGTCGCTACACCCTCACACAGGAATGCAAATGCACATGCAAGTACATAGAAGCACACAAGCACACATAAACACAATCATACATTTGTATTTTTTTTGCGACTTGTATAGCGCGCAAATACCCTGGGGTGTCTCGGCGCTGTGGAGTAAATCAGGAGGAAAGCAGCTGAGTGTGGTGACTTACTGATTGAAGAGACAGGTTTTTACTAGCTTCCTAAATGTCATGAGGGTGGGACTGGCTTTAATGTGGAGTGGGAGGGTATTCCAAAGTCTGGCTGTGGCAACTGTGAAATGTCGGTCTCCCCAGGAGGTTTTCTTAGTGCTGGGGAGAGTAAGTAGGTGCACTATGGAGGAGCGCAGAGGTCTGTTCGGGGCGTATGGGCATAGTGCTTTTTTTAGAAACTCTGGTCCTGTGTTGTTGATCGCGTTATACACAATGCACAGTGCTTTAAATTTGGTTCGGCTTCTGATAGGCAACCAGTGGAGTTGACGTACGACGGGTGAGATCGATTTGAACTTGGGGGTGCCAGACAGAATTCTGGCCGCTGAGTTCTGGACTAACTGTAGCTTGTTCAGGACTTTCTCCTGGGCATTTAGGAGGAGTCCGTTGCAGTAGTCTACTTTTGACATGATCAGTGTGGACATCAGGGTCTTGCCCGCGCTGGGGGGAGGAATGGTAGAAGTTTCCTTATCATTTTTAGGGTGTAGAAAGAGGAAGAGACGACCGCATTTGCATGGTGAATGAACATGAGCTTGTCGTCGAACAGTACACCCAAGTTCCTGACGTTAGTGACATGTTCTGGTGGGGATCCCAGATCATTTGGCCACCAAGTGGGAGACCACCCTGGGGCAAGCCTGCCAAAGATCATTACTTCCGTTTTATCGGAGTTAAGTTTTAGGCAGTTGCTTGCCATCCAGGAGCTGATGGCTAGCATTCCCTCCCGGAATCTGGACGCAACTGCTCCTTCATCGTTGTGTACTGCCAGCACCAGTTGGGTGTCGTCGGCATATGAAGTTAGCCTCATCCCGTGTGCTTTAATGACCCTGGCCAAGTCCGACACATAGATGTTAAATAAGGTCGGACTTAGGGAGGATCCCTGGGGCACACCACAGGGAAGAGCAAATACCGGGGAATAGAAGTCGCCTAGTATTACTGATTGGGTGCGGTTGGTGAGGAAAGAGGTTAGGAGGGCTTTGGCGTTGTGGTTAATGCCTATAGAGGAGACACGGTTGATTAGGGTGGCGTGATCGACCATGTCAAAGGCGGCGGACAGGTCCAATAGTATCAGGACTGCCGCGCCGCCTTGGTCTAGGATCATCCTGATCTCGTCAGTT
Organism: Triturus cristatus; assembly: GCF_964204655.1. Classification (NCBI taxonomy): domain Eukaryota; kingdom Metazoa; phylum Chordata; class Amphibia; order Caudata; family Salamandridae; genus Triturus; species Triturus cristatus. The sequence goes on from NC_140585.1 coordinate 505,780,968, forward strand.
GTCTTAATGAGGGCCGTCTCAGTCCCATGGCCCTTCCTGAACCCAAATTGGGTGTCATCCAAAAGGTGATTGTGATCGATGAACTCAGATAGTTGAATGTTCATTAATTTTTCAAAAATCTTTGATGGAAACGGGAGACACGCAATGGGTCTATAGTTTTTAGAGTCTGAGGGATCAAGATTGGATTTTTTTAGGAGAGGTTTGATAATGGCCTTTTTCCAGACTGAGGGGTAGGAGCCTGTGTGGAACATTGAGTTGCAGATATTGGTAAGGGTGGGAGTTATCGAATCGGGGATGAGTTTTAGAATGGAAGGGGGACAAGGGTCAAGAGGGGATCCTGATCTGATGGTGGAGATTAGTTCTGATATCTGCTCGGGTGAGACCTGGCTGAATTCAGAGAATACAGTGGCAGCGGTGTTGATGGGAGTATAGCCATTAGGGTGGTCAGGGTTACCCTGCGAGGAGAAGTTGGAGTAAATTGTATTAACCTTGTCTGCAAAGAAGTACGTCTCCATGAACACACACATGCACCAATGCATATATGCACACAGCGAAAGACAAATGGACATGCAAAGACATCCACAAACAATATTAATCATACTTAGACAACAAATGCACAGATGCAGTAGTTGGTGGGAAATTAAAAAAATAAAAGTTTTGATATCTATGGCCGCGGTGGGTTCGTGACCCCTCCCGACCACGCGCTTCATTTTAATTGGCTGCCAACACTCCAAATATCACAAAAAAGAGAGACTAGGGAAAAAGCCTTCTCTGACTCCCCTATCATCAATGAAAACTCACTCAACAGAGAAGTGCTAAAACTATTAAGACTCCTTGTTCTGAAAAGACAAGGATGAAAGGTTAAGCTATGCTACACTTTACAGTACAGAGAAAAAGACAACACTTGTCTTAATACTGCCCTCACACACTTTGCAGTGTCATGCTTCATCATAGGGCCGCATCTGACGTCCAGGTGCAGACCAACACACTGGACGGAGCACAGTTTTTTTATGTGTATGAAGATTAGTAGTGAGGGTACAGAAAATGTGGAGGAACAAACAAACAACCAAACAACCTATAAAAAGGTGTAAAGGAAAAAATATTCCCTTAAGAAGGGACCAAAGCGTGCAGACACACACAATTAAAACTACCTACGAGGAAACCACCATCTCTCTTTATTCATGTAACCCCTTGGTAGGATTAAAAATCAAAGATTGGGATAATCAGGGGAGGTAAAGACCCCTATATCCCTGCTGCGCATACCAACATGTTTCTGCCAATTTGTTCACGCCAACAGGGTCGCTCTGGCATTTGTCAGGGTGTTGGTCCCACGTTATCTGGTCTTCACCGCTATTTGGAGTTTGTACCTTATTTCATCAACATGTTTCTGCCACACTCCAAAACCGAATGTGTTGGCAGCCATTTTCTAACCCAGTCAGAAGAAATGAGGCAAAACAAAAGATGAAAATGAAGAAAAGGAGGCAGGGTACAAACAACGGCTCCCACCCTACCATAGCAGACTCTGGATTGGATTGGATTTTGGAAGCGGGAGCAGAAAAACCTGCTCTCTCTTTAAAAACCCAAAGCAGAATTGCTTTTCCACACAGGGAGGTGCATATCAGCAGCTCCCCGTGTGGAAAAGCAATGCTGGCTCCCGCAGGGACCGTGGGGGCATTGGGGTTCCCCCCATGGTCCCCAACGTAGAGGCCAGGCCCTAGGGCATGTGGGCCCCAGGAGCCAGAAGTTTGCCCCGAGGCATGTGGGCATGCCTCGGGGGATGGGGTCCCCGTGGCGAATGTAAATTAGTGAAAGTGAAAGTTTTTTTAAAACGGCTCCTAGTGTGAATGCAATGGGTGCGAGGCTGTCAGTGTGCCCTCGTGTGAACTTGATGGGTGCACGGCTCTCAGCGCAGCCCCCTGTGTGAACGCGATGGGTGCGTGGCTCTCAGTGCGGTCCCCATGTGAACGCAGTTGGTGCGTGGCTCTCAGCGTGGCCCCCCCGTGAACGCAATGGGTGCGCGGTCTCAGCGCAGCCCCCGTGTGAACGCGATGGGTGCGTGGCTCTCAGCATGCACCCCGTGTGCACGCGATGGGTGTGCGGCTCTTGAAGTCACAGTGGGTGCGCGACTCCAAGCAACAACAAAAAATATATTTTTGTTCAAAAACTAAATTATATGTTGAGTTATTAGGTGACTCAAAATTTTATAGCTACATGTAAGTTCCAATGCAGAGCCTTAGGTTGTTGAGAAGGAGTCTGTTTCCCTTATCTGTGAAATGTACACCATCGCTCCTGTAGATGCCATCCATATCAAAACACAGATTGTTGTTGTATATGGAGCCCATCCTGAGATAAGCAGAAACAGCTTTATTTACATTTTTTCTAGCTTTCTCAATCTGTGGACATAATTGTTTGGACCACTTCCATTTCTGTCTTTGGCATATGTTAGAGTATACAAAGACAGTTTGGGGGAAAAGCAACATCAATTCTTCAAAGGTGTCTTTCATTAGCATTTCCAGCCCTACCCCAGTCAATGTGCCTAGGTCATTGCCTCCACAGTGGACAATCATGAGGTCAGGGGGATGGAGATGTAAAAAGGTTTTTATCAAAGGCATCAATTGGTGCCACTTTAATCCTCTTTGTCCAATCCATTTAATATCCACATTTTGCAAAGCTAGATCTTTGTCAATCCCTCTGTGTTCAGCATACCTTTTGCACCAGAAAACAGAGCTGTGTCTCACAATCCACACTCTAAGCATCTTGAAGGGAAGTCTGGATGCACTGAAAAGATGTCTGTAGCTGAAGTCAGCAGTTGGTAGAATGAGAGGTATCTAAAATGGTGGACAAGATGCAGTTTAAAAAAAAGAAGAGAAATGATTGTCTGTTTAAGAACATTATATAGTCAAAAATAGGGTGCATGTTTCTGTCTTTAAAAAGCATGTTTCTTATTGGTTAGTAAAACATGTTTGCAAGGTACATTAGATAGGATAAGCTCATATTTTGGAAAGTCAAGCACACTTGCTGTTTGTATTTGCAACATTTTGTGATGAACTTGTGACCTGTCAGCTCAGTTGAGTGTACCATGAACTGTTGTTATAGAAACAGGCATTAAGGAGAATGGGGGTAGGTTTGAAAGTTAACTGTGGCCTTAAAATGTTAATTTGTTATAAATATTAAAGTAATATGTTATTACAGTGAGATTTCCCAAGTCAGTGCTATCTTTAGAAGTAGTGTATTATTTAAAAAAGTGGTAAAATTATTTGTAATATAATTTTGAACTCCCGTATGGATTTGCGGTGCCATCGCTTTCGGTGCACGGTGCAGGTGCGACTCCAGAAGCATTTTGGGTTCAGTTAGAAGTCAGTTGGCAAGGGTTGATATTTGTAACCAATAGAAATGTGTTTGAGAATTTGAAATAATCTGGGAAGCAATGTGATTTGTTATTTACATCTATATGTGTTGAGATAGAGAGGGAAACTTTGCTATTACTGGTTTTGCTTTGCTAAGAGCAGTGCATTATATTGATTGTGTGCATAAGAAAATCTGTTCTGAGTTTCTGATACTTCATAATCTACAAATCAATTTGAAAGGTGAGTTATAAATTTGTGAGGTGTAGTATGTGGCGCCTTTGTTTTTAAAGATAAAATATAAATCATGAACTTTGAAGTTTGAGATATATTTTGAAATGTAGAAATGTTTATTGCAGTTTGTTGTAATGTATTTAAATGATGTTTAATATAGATTCTGTATAGTATTATGTGTATTATGGAATATGGATTGCTGATTATGGTAATTTGTTTCAGTGTGAGGATATGTACATTTGTAGTATACTGCATAATTTTAGGTGTTGCTTTCAAATTGGAAGTGCATATGTTCAGTTAAGGTACTAGTGATGAGACTAGTTTTTATAAGTCTCTAGAGAGGTACAGTTGAAATATGCCACATAAGGTTTAGTGTTTGGTTTAAAATTGAAGTTTGTTCTGTGAATTTATAAGGTGTACATAGTGTTGTGGTAGAGAGATATCCATTCATGTTTTCAGGAATATGGTGATACTTATAGCAGAGAAATGTGAATGGTTCCTGCTTTGTATTTGGCTAGGTGTAACATCAAAAGTAGCTGTAAAATTGTAAAGTAGCAGCAGAGATTCATGCACTACTTCAATCCCATAAGCACTATCCTTGCAGTGCAGCCATCGCCCTGTCAGTACTCCTCCAATCACCCATCCAGCACCATACACTTATCCAATCAGTCCGCCAATACTCAAGTACTTATAAATTCCCCATCCAGTCTCTTTGCAGCACTGTAATCATTCAGTCACTACACACGTACTCATGCAATGGTCCAGGCACTAACATATGCACTGCTACAAATCCTCTGTGCACTATCCATGCAGACCTGTAACCACCTACATACTACTGATTTACTTCTCCAATTACCCAGGTAGTGTCTATGCCATCCAGCAATCCCCCTGTCATTCTCCATGCACTCTTACAATCCCCCATCCAGCACTATGTACTTTGCAATCACTCCGCCAATACCCAAGCACTTATAAATTCAGCATGCAGTCTCTTTGCAGCACTGTAATCATGCAGTCACTACTCGCGTACTCATGCATTGACCCAGGCACTAACATATGCACTACTGTAATCTTTTGTGCCTTATCTATGCAGACCTCTAACCATCTACATACTACTGATTCACTTCTCCAATTACCCAGGTAGTACCTATGCAGTCCAGCAATCTCCCTGTCACTGCCCATGCACTCTTACAATGACCCATCTAGCACTATGTAATTATGTATTCACTCCACCAATACACACGCAGTTATACATTTACCATGCACTCTCTTTGCACTCCTTTACTCATGCAGTCAGTATTCGCAGACTCATGCAATGACCCAGGTACTAACTCATGCAGTGTTAAAATCTCCTGAGGACTACCGTTGCAGTGCAGCCATCACCCTGTCAGTACCCATGCACTTCTGCAATCACCCCGCCAGGACCATATACTTATCCAATCACTCTGCCAAAACACAAGCACTTATAAATTCACCATGTACTCTCCTAGCAGTACTCTAATCATCCAGTCAGTATGCGTGTACTCATAAAATGACCCAGGCATTAACCATACATTTCAAAATAGAAGTGCAGTCTGTCAAGTTTTAAAATGTGCATGGACTTGTGTGTGAAGTATGTCTGTACTTGCATATGTTGAGTTAAGGTATTTCTGATGAGACTAGTTTTTATAAGTCTCTAGAGAGGTACAGTTGAAATATGCCACATAATTTTTGGTGTTTGGTTTAAAATTGAAGTTTGTTTTGTGTATTTATGAGGTATACATAGTGTTGCGGAAGAGAGATATTAATTCATGTTTTTAGGAATATGATGAGACTTATAGCAGATACATGTGAATGGTTCCTGCTTTGTAATTGGCTAGGTGTAACATTAAAAGTAGTTGTAAAATGGTAAAGTAGCAGCAGAAATTCATGCACTGCTTCAATCCTATAAGCACTATCCTTGTAGTGCAGCCATCGCCGTGCCAGTACTCATACACTCCTCCAATCACCCATCCAGCACCAAATACTTATCCAATCACTCCGCCAATACTCAAGCACTTATAAATGTACCATGCACTCTCTTTGCAGCACTGTACTCATTCAGTCACTACAAACGTAGTCATGCAATGGTCCAGGCACTAACATATGCACTGCTACAATCCTCTGTGCACTATCCATGGAGACCTCTAACTAGCTACATACTATTGATTCACTCCTCTAATTACCCAGGTAGTACCCATGCAGTCTTGGAATCCCCTTCTCAGCCCCCATGCACTTCTCCAATCACCCATGCAGCACTATCTACTTATCCAATCACTCCGCCAATACCTAAGCACTTATAAATTCACAATGCACTCTCTTTGTAGCACTGTAATCATTCCAGTTACTAGTCATGTACTTATGCAATGGCTTAGGTACTAACACAAGCACAGCTACAATCCTCTGAGCACTATCCATGCAGACCTCCAACCAGCTACATACTACTGATTCACTCCTCTAATTACCCAGGTAGTACCCATGCAGTCTAGGAATTCCCCTGTCACTTCCCATGCACTTTTGCAATCACCCATCCAGCACTATCTACTTATCCAATCATTCCGCCAATGCCCAAACACTTATAAATTTACCATGCACTGTCTTTGCAGCACTGTAATTATCCAGTTACTAGTCATGTACTCATGCAATGGCCCAGACACCAACACAAGCACTGCTATAATACTCCATGCACTATCCATGCAGATCTCTAACCAGCTACATACTACTGATTCACTCCTCTAATTACCCAGGTAGTACCCATGCAGTCTAGGAATCAATCCCCCTGTCAGTCCCCATGCACTTCTCCAATCACCCATCCAGCACTATCTACTTATCCAAGCACTCCACCAATACCTAAGCACTTATAAATTCACCATGCACTCTCTTTGCAGGACTGTAATCATTCCAGTTACTAGTCATGTACTTATGCAATGCCCTAGGTACTAGCACAAGTACAGCTACAATACTCTATGCACTATCCATGCAGACCTCTAATCAGCTACATACTACTGATTCACTCCTCTATTTACCCAGGTAGTACCCATGGATCTAGGAATACCCCTGTCAGTCCCCATGCACTTCTCCAATCACCCATCGGGCACTATCTACTTATCCAATCACTCCACCAATACCGAAGTGCTTATAAATTCACCATGCACTCTCTTTTCAGCACAGTAATCATCCAGTTACTAGTCACGTACTCATGCAATGGCCCAGACGCTAACACAAACACAGTTACAATACTCTGTGCACTATCCATGCAGACCTCTAACCAGCTACACACTTCTGTTTCACTCCTCTAATTACCCACGTAGTACCCATGCAGTCTAGAAATCCCCCTGTAAGTCCGCATGCACTCCTCCAATCACCCATCCAGCACCATATACTTATCCAATCACTCCGCCAATACTCAAGCACTTATAAATTCACCATGCACTCTCTTTCCAGCACTGTAATTATTCAGTAACTACACATGTAGTCATGCAATGGTCCAGGCACTAACATATGCAATGCTATAATCCTGTGTGCACTATCCACGGAGACCTCTAACTAGCTACATACTATTAATTCACTCCTCTAATTACCCAGGTAGTACCCATGCAGTCTAGGAATCCCCCTGTCAGTCCCCATGCACTTCTCCAATCAACCATCCAGCACTATCTACTTATCCAATCACTCCACCAATACCTAATCACTTATAAATTCACCATGCACTCTCTTTGTAGGACTGTAATCATTCCAGTTACTAGTTATGTACTTATACAATGGCCTAGATACTAACACAAGCACAGCTACAATACTCTGTGCACTATCCATGCAGACCTCTAACCAGCTACATACTACTGATTCACTCCTCTAATTACCCAGGTAGTACCCATGCAGTCTAGGAATCCCCCTTACAGTCCCCATGCACTTCTCCAATCACCCATCGGGCACTATCTACTTGTCTAATCACTCCACCAATACCGAAGCGCATATAAATTCACCATGCACTCTCTTTGCAGCACTGCAATCATCCAGTTACTAGTCACGTACTCATGCAATGGCCCAGACACTAACACAAGCATTGCTACAATACTCCGTGCACTATCCATGCAGACCTCTAACCAGCTACATACTATTGATTCACTCCTCTAATTACCCAGGTAGTAATCATGCAGTCTAGGAATCCTTCTGTCAGTCCCCATGCACTTCTCCAATCACCCATCCAGCACTATCTACTTATCCAATCACTCTGCCAATATCCAAGCACTTATAAATGCACTCAGGCACTCTCCTTGCAGTATAGTAATCTTTGAGTTAGTAGCCATGTACTCTTGCAATGATACAGGTACTAACCATGCAGTTCCACAATCACATATGCACTACTAATGCTGTGCTCTAATAACTTACACACTACTCATACACTCCTCCAATTATGCAGGTAGCACTGTTCCACTGCTCTAATCATTGATGTAGTATCTGTGTATGTATTGTTATAGTTATACATGTGAATATTTTTATATAATTATTTTAGATATATTAAATTGTTTTCAAAACTTTTCTTTTTTTACATAATTATTAAGACAGAGTTATAATGACAAGAAAATAGCAAAGAAAAAGAGAACAAAGAAAAGAGGCCTATGTAAAGAAAATAGCAGAAGAGCAATTAGTACAATATGGATCCTTAAAGAAAAAGCATTCTGGTAAGAGAAGTAAAGATTCTTTTAAACAACTTTTAAAGAGTATTTCAAATTCTGAAAATAAAGGAGAGAGAGATAGAACAAGTACAGTGAAACGAAAGGAAAAGAAAAATGTACAAAAAAGTGCAACATTGGATTATCAGAAAAAGAATTATGTTGGAAGCAGGAAGAAACAATTTTCAGAAATTCGAAAAAGATTGTATAAAAGTAGAGTACTCCAAAATTTACTAAGAAAATGTAACAAATATAAAAGGAGATCAGCATTTTACAAACAAAAAAGGAGATTCTAAGTGTCATTGAAAAAACATTTGAATTGAAATGAAAATTATTTATCTTAATTTTAAAAAGATTGAAAACTTTAAATACAACAATGCAGTCTTTGAAGGACACATGTAAAAGAAAAAGAATTATAAATAGAACTAACTTTTGTAAAATATTTTCTGGGAGCATACTTCTAGTACGGAACCTTTTTTTACTGAAGAAAGCTATTTTCAACAAAATACATTAGTTCATGCAGTTGATACCTGTGGTCGTTGTTACGAACTGAAAAATGGTTGTCCAATTGAAAAAGAAAAGATGTTTCCTAGAAATGTGGAAGAAGTAATAGCTGAGGAAGTTCAAGGGAGACGTACCCAGGCTCCAGTGTTTACATGGGATTGTAGTAGTATTTGTAGTATATTTCAGGAATCTATTGATATCTTACTAAATTTCTTAAGAGAATATGGAAGAAAAACTGTGAAACAGAAGATTAAGATATTACATGGACTGGATCCTTGCAAAGTGAGAAAAAAATACAGGGCTGCAAGGTCATTCTCTGGCTTGTCTTTGTAGGAAAGTGTGTCATAGTCGTTTTCATCATTTAAGAATGTTAGCAGAACATCATTCCAAAATGCGTAAATTAGTAAGAAGATTATACTATGTGAAAAGTCCTGCAAGATGTCTAAATGAAATTAACAAAGCTCTTTTGCATGGTTAGGTGTTGGATGTAAAAAACGTTTGTGATGATATAGAGTTACGTTTCTTTGCTGGTCAAGAGGAGTGTAGAGAAAGTGAGAGGTTGATAAGTGTAGGTGTTGAAGAAGAGATGGAAGATACTACTGATGTGAAGTTTGAAAAAGAAATAACAAAGTTTAAAGTAGTTTCTGGTGAAAATCCCAACTATATTTGTATTTGTTGTTGACGTACTCACTATAAAATTCAAACTAGGAATGTAGATGTGTTTTTAAAAAGTGAAAAGGAAAACAATGATAAATGAAGGGAATGTGCTGCTTATTTGTTTGTGGAAGGCCATTTTGAGTTAGGTACTGTACAATGTATTTGTAAATATTGTTACAATAAATTACAATAACAAAATCCCAGCTAGAACTGTCCATAATGACCAAGAATTAGTAGCTATACCTCCAGAACTAAAACATTTAAATACATACGAGTCCATCCTTATTCAATCTGTGCACCCGTTTCAGGCTGTAATTCGTATGGAGCCTAAAACAGGTAAGCTGCCTCCAACAGATCTACCAAGAGGTTTAAAAGGAAGAGTTGTGTATTTACCTTTAGATTTTAAGAAAAATGTTGAAACTGTTGGTGTAGAAAGAGAGGATACTGAACCTGTAGTCATTCTTGTTAATGGTGTACCTACAAAAGAGTAGGAAAATAGGGCAAGAGTTAGTAGATGTCACGAAAGTCCCAATGGCTACTTTATATCTGCTGCAAAACAATACTTACTATAAAACTGTAAATGTAGAATAACAAGAAATGAGTTTAGAAGATGAAACAGACATTTCAAGTGGACAAATAGAAAAAGTGGAGAACTCCAGAAAAGAAGAAATGTATGAACATTATACTATACACCATCTACATAAAAAAAACTGATAGGAGATACTATTTAATTTTTCCAGATGAAAAAGGCAAAAGGAACTCCCATGAGTGTATGGGAAAAAAAATTGGAGGCTCGTTTTCCACAGCTGTTCCCTACTGGAAAAGGTGGACGATATGATGAACGACCAGTTCAGATTCCAGCTTCAGAATATCGTACTTTACGACTATACTCAGAAGAACCAAGTTTTCGCCAGTGTATTCCATATTTGGTTAATCTTTTATTTGAAAGTGACCTGTCTGCACTTTCATATGCAGTCAACCACATATTAAAAACAGGAACTCATCTTTTACATGTTTCTACAAAGAAATTCATGGACAAAGTTGAAGAAAGAGACGAACATATAGAATCACAGTAAATTAATTTGATGGCAAGTCAACATGGCACTAATGAATATTGGTATCGATGTCATGGGGAACTGAAATGTTTGTTAAGGAACTTAGGAACCCCTACGTGGTTTGTTATACTTAGCTGTGCTGAGTACGCATGGGATGATTTACTTGATTTTCTACGACAAGCAAATTCAAATATAGAAAGTAATGAATTGAAGACAGCTGGAGAACTGTGTTCCCTGGATCCTGTAAATGTCTGCAGATATTTTAATCATAGGTTTGAAGCTATGATGTCTTTCATCTGTAATAAAAAGAATCCACCTATTGGCGGAGTTATTGATTTCTTTTGGAGAAAGGAATACCAAGCTAGAGGTGCACCTCATATTCATATGCTGTTATGGATCAAGAATGCATCTAAATTTGGAACTGACATTGATGAGACTGTTTTGTCTTTAATTGAACAACATGTTACCTGCACCATACCAAAAGAAAAAGCAGGAAACAACTTGAGACAGCAAGTTTTACTGTTTCAAAAACATCGATGTGGAAAATATTGTTGACGGAAATACAAGTCAAAGCAAAGATTTTACACAAAATATTGATTTGGATTTCCACATCCAGTAATTTCCAAAGGAAGAGTGAACAGTTTTATATCAGCAGTGAGGCATACTATCACTCGAAAATCACCAAAAAATACATATAATATAAAAAGAACAGCAGAATCAAAGTACATTAATGATTACAATCCAGTGATTTTGAAGTTGTGGAATGCAAATATGGACATACAATATGTTGCAGATAACTCAATTGTTGTTGCTTGCTATGTCACTTCATATATTACGAAATCTGAGAACACAGAATTGAAAGAAATGTGGGAGGAAATTTCACAGGAGAAGACACTTAGAAAAAAATTGTACAGCTTCAGCTTGAAGATGCTTTCACATCAAGAAATTGGATCGTATGAATGTTCAGATCGATTGACATCGACAAGTTTATATTCAAAGTCAAGAGGAATCATCTGGATAAGTCTAGGTCTTGCTGCGACACGAAATCGTGTTTTGAAATCTGTACAAGAAATTGAATACTTGGCACTGGATGAACCGGAAAGTACAGATATTCTTAAAACAAATATGTTGGATACGTACTATCCAAACAGAAGTCCACACCTGGTAAAGATGTGTCTATATGAAGTACTACAACATTACATCTTTAAGAAACATTTTACTGAAAATATAAATGAAGGAAGATATGCTGTAAGTGGATGTGAAGGATGTTTGGTAAAACATGCCAAAGGAAATTTAATTAATCAAAGGAAACTGAGTTTTTCTATTTAGCTCTACTGCAACTCTTCAAACCTTGGCGGAGTGAAATGGAATTAATTGGATATTTTGACTGCTATGAAGATTCTTTCAATGCATGTAAAGATAGCATTGAATGTACAATGTACAATTTTTCCAAATTACCTTCAAATGTTGAATGAAGAGATTAATCAAGAAAGTACTATTGCAGCTGAAATAGCTAGAGATAGTTCTCAAGATAGTCAGAGTTCTGCTGCACAAAGTCAAGATCCACTTGGAGAAGCCATACTTGAAAATGAAACGGGTATAGCAATGAGTGAAGTGAAAACAGTGATGCAACAAGCACAACAGGAAAATATTGATTTGAAAAACTAGAAGAACATCTGAATACTGAACAGAAAGAAATATATCACCAAGTTACACAACAGATAGAACATGGATAACTGCATGAAAAGAATGATTGCCAATGTACATAATTTAGACCTATTCTTATATACATCAGTGGACAAGCTGGAATGGGGAAACTTTTCTTGATTAAATGTTTGTCAAGTTAACTACAGAAAACAACGCATTGACATTTGTCTTGTGTTGTAACAGCTCCAACTGGGTTAGCAGCACACAACATTAAAGGGATTACATTACATCGTCTACTTATGTTACCAGTAGAACATGAAAATAATTTGGAATATCACAAGCTATCTGGAGAAGCTTGTTTCGAAGTTTCAAGAGTACTGAAGAAAATGAAACTTCTGATAATTGATGAGGTAAGCATGGTCTCAAACTTAATGCTTACGTTTGTACATTAGAGGATGCATCACATTTTAAAAACAAATTACAATGTTTTATTTGGTGGAAACCATGTAGTTGTATTTGGTGATCTACTACAACTCACACCTGTGAAAGGCCAACCAGTTTTTAAGACTCTTCTTCATGAATACACTAAAAAATCATTGGGAAGTATTGGAAATGTGAACATTTGGACTTATTTTGAATATGAAGAACTTATTAAGAACATGCGACAAGCAAATGACGAAGATTACGGAAACATTCTTAAAAATATTAGAATTGGTGTCTTGAAAAAGGATGGAAAAAATGATACGAAAGTTGGCTACTAAGAAACTGTTTGCAACAGAAAATATTGCACCTGAAACAATCTACCAAAAAATAGCAGAAAAGAAATCTATAATTTGCCTTATGCCAACACTGCAAGAATGCTCTACATTCAATGAAGAACTCTGGAAACTGGAGAACGAACCGATAATTAAAATGGTAGCCACTGATAAAATAGAACATGAAGGAGTAACTATTCTTCTGTCAGAGAAATTACAGTTAAAATTAGACTCTTTGGAAAAATCAATATCTAAGACTGCTGGTTTTGAAAAGTCCTTATATGTATCTGTAAACTATCGGGTAATATTACGGCATCATTTAGATGTTAAGAAAGGTTTAGTAAATGGAGCAATGGGGAAAGTTGTTGACGCACTAGTGGACATTAGCCGGTAACTCTGAAGTGGACGAAGCTCCTGGTAAAGGGCTCCTAACTTTGTTGCTTAATCATTGCCCTGCTACTTGCAGTACTTGTGGAAATCTTTGATGCTCACAGTCTGTATCTGCTCGCACTTGTAAATAAGGAAATCACATGTATTTTTAAACTGTCGCCGCATTTCTGTTGAATCAAGTTTTAAAAAGCACTTACCCAGTCCCCACCCTCACTCGCACATCAGCACAGGTCAGCGTCTTCCCCGGTCCACCACGGATTGTTCCGGTTGAGTGGAGGGAAGGCTAACGCAGACCGGAAGTGCTGTAAATCGCCATTGTGAAGGTTAGCGGTCTAGCTGCCTAACCAATTGTTTAAAAACCCATGCACGCCTCGACGCGCAGCGGACGCACTAGAGGACATTAGCCGGTAACTCTGAAGTGGACGAAGAGCCTGGTAAAGGGCTCCTAACTTTGTTGCTTAATCATGCCCTGCTACTTGCAGTACTTGTGGAAATCTTTGATGCTCACAGTCTGTATCTGCTCGCACTTGTAAATAAGGAAATCACATGTATTTTTAAACTGTCACCGCATTTCTGTTGAATCAAGTTTTAAAAAGCACTTACCCAGTCCCCACCCTCACTCGCACATCAGCACAGGTCAGCGTCTTCCCCGGTCCACCACGGATTGTTCCGGTTGAGTGGAGGGAAGGCTAACGCAGACCGGAAGTGCTGTAAATCGCCATTGTGAAGGTTAGCGGTCTAGCTGCCAAACCAATTGTTTAAAAACCCATGCACGCCTCGACGCGCAGCGGACGCACTAGAGGACATTAGCCGGTAACTCTGAAGTGGACGAAGCACCTGGTAAAGGGCTCCTAACTTTGTTGCTTAATCATTGCCCTGCTACTTGCAGTACTTGTGGAAATCTTTGATGCCCACAGTCTGTATCTGCTTGCAATTGTAAATAAGGAAATCACATGTATTTTTAAACTGTCGCCGCATTTCTGTTGAATCAAGTTTTAAAAAGCACTTACCCAGTCCCCACCCTCACTCGCACATCAACACAGGTCAGCGTCTTCCCCGGTCCAGCACAGATTGTTCCGGTTGAGTGGAGGGAAGGCTAACGCAGACCGGAAGTGCTGTAAATCGCCATTGTGAAGGTTAACGGTCTAGCTGCCTAACCAATTGTTTAAAAAACCCATGCACGCCTCGACGCGCAGTGGACGCACTAGAGGACATTAGCCAGTAACTCTGAAGTGGACGGAGCGCCTGGTAAAGGGCTCCTAACTTTGTTGCTTAATCATTGCCCTGCTACTTGCAGTACTTGTGGAAATCTTTGATGCTCACAGTCTGTACCTGCTCGCACTTGTAAATAAGGAAATCACATGTATTTTTAAACTGTCGCCGCATTTCTGTTGAATCAAGTTTTAAAAAGCACTTACCCAGTCCCCACCCTCACTCGCACATCAGCACAGGTCAGCGTCTTCCCCGGTCCACCACGGATTGTTCCGGTTGAGTGGAGGGAAGGCTAACGCAGACCGGAAGTGCTGTAAATCGCCATTGGGAAGGTTAGCGGTCTAGCTGCCTAACCAATTGTTTAAAAACCCATGCACGCCTTGACGCGCAGCGGACGCACTAGAGGACATTAGCCGGTAACTCTGAAGTGGACGAAGAGCCTGGTAAAGGGCTCCTAACTTTGTTGCTTAATCATTGCCCTGCTACTTGCAGTACTTGTGGAAATCTTTGATGCTCACAGTCTGTATCTGCTCGCACTTGTAAATAAGGAAATCACATGTATTTTTAAACTGTCGCCGCATTTTTGTTGAATCAAGTTTTAAAAAGCACTTACCCAGTCCCCACCCTCACTCGCACATCAGCACAGGTCAGCGTCTTCCCCGGTCCACCACGGATTGTTCCGGTTGAGTGGAGGGAAGGCTAACGCAGACCGGAAGTGCTGTAATTCGCCATTGTGAAGGTTAGCGGTCTAGCTGCCAAACCAATTGTTTAAAAACCCATGCACGCCTCGACGCGCAGCGGACGCACTAGAGGACATTAGCCGGTAACTCTGAAGTGGACGAAGCGCCTGGTAAAGGGCTCCTAACTTTGTTGCTTAATCATTGCCCTGCTACTTGCAGTCCTTGTGGAAATCTTTGATGCTCACAGTCTGTATCTGCTCGCACTTGTAAATAAGGAAATCACATGTATTTTTAAACTGTCACCGCATTTCTGTTGAATCAAGTTTTAAAAAGCACTTACCCAGTCCCCACCCTCACTCGCACATCAGCACAGGTCAGCGTCTTCCCCGGTCCACCACGGATTGTTCCGGTTGAGTGGAGGGAAAGCTGACGCAGACCGGAGGTGCTGTAAATCACCATTGTGAAGGGTAGCGGTCTAGCTGCCAAACCAATTGTTTAAAAACCCATGCACGCCTCGACGCGCAGCGGGCGCGCCGCCGGCGCGCCTAAGGCACGCCAAAGGCAAGCCCGTCTGCGCCCGTCCGCGCCAGCCCGGGCCCAGGGGCCAGCCCCTATGCTTCCATTCCCCCCCCTTCTCCGATATTCCAGGGAACACTTACTCCACTTATCAAACACCCCCAAACCTTCATGCTCCCATTCCATCACACTCGAGAAATCACATCACAAATGCGCCCACTGCCCCTTTGAACTCACAGAGAGTACCACTCCCCACTCAACAAGGAATCCATTCAAAATGGCACTACTAAACTGCCGCTCCCTACCGAAACACACCACAGAAATACATGTATTATTACAAGACTCAGATTTTGACGTCCTGTTTCTCACTGAAACATGGCTAACCCCATGCTCAGACCCGGACATTGTGCAGGCCCTACCCCCGGGATACCTCATGCAGCGCCTTGACAGAACCAGCAGCAAAGGCGGTGGGATTGCAATTATCTATAAAGACCACTTTTTCTGCCGATTCCTGGAAAGCCCCCTCCTAGACTGCGAAAACGCCCACTTCATTATTGAATTCACTCCCTCACTCTCTTTCTCTGGCATCCTCATATACCACCCCCCCCGGAGCACAAGGCCTATTCCGCACTTCCCTACTGGAATCTGTCTTCTCCCTTGCCAGTACGTCACCTAATTTTAACCTCCTCAGAGATTTTAATCTCCATTTTGAGGATCCATTAGCCGCCATAGCTGACGACCTCATACAAGATCTAGCAGCATACCAGCTACATCTGAAGACCCATCAACCAACACACATCAAAGGTCACCTCCTCGACCCAATTTTCTCCAACATAACTCAGCTAGAAGGCAGGGCTCCCACCCCCCTCCCGTGGTCAGACCATTTTCTAGTTCCACTCCTCTGGCTCCCACTGATCACAAGCACACACCAATCATTATCCCGTACCCAAGCTCGTCTCTGGCCAAAATTAAATATAGAAGACTGGACGCATGCACTTGAAGCATCTGAACCCGTCCATGACCCCAACCCCTTAGTCGCAAATGAAAAATTCTCCTCGTGGATCACGAATACATTAGATCTAGTACTTCCAAAAAAAGATATACAAAAGAACTCCAGAGGATCCTCAGCTATTATCCTCCTGGACCTAAGTGCAGCCTTCGACACGGTGAACCACAATACGCTGGCTCACCGTCTCGAAAAAGCAGGAGTAACTGGCACAGCCCTAGCATGGCTGAAGTCTTTCCTGGAAGAAAGAACCTTCCAAGTGTTCGAAGGCAACATTCGATCCCATCCAGTGCCGCTTCAATGCGGGGTCCCCCAGGGCTCGTCCCTAAGCCCCACACTTTTTAATGGATATATGTCCCCTCTGGCTGAGATAATAACCACCTTCGGAGTCAAAATAGTTACTTACGCAGACGACACACAATTAATTGTGGCACTTAATCAGTCGGAACACTCCTCGACGAATCTGTGCACCTGCCTAAAAGAAGTTGATTGTTGGATGAGTGCCTCACATCTTAAACTCAACGGCGAAAAAACGGAGCTCATGCTACTCGGGAACCAACCATCCTTCAACCCTAACTCACTATGGCTCACTTGCATGGGACCAGCTCCCACAGCAAAAAAAGAAATAAAAATCCTTGGCATCTGGCTCGACCACGAGCTCACTTTCAGAACTCAAGCCAGAAAAACCGCTGCCACCTGCTATGGCCTCCTTCGAACTACACGTAAAATACTGCCCCTCCTACCCGACCACTCAAGAAAGCTCCTGATTCAGTCGCTTGTTCTATCCCGGCTGGATTACGGCAATGCCTTGTACTTAGGCGCCCCCATATCGGTCGTCGCCAGGCTCCAAATGTTCCAGAACTCAGCAGCAAGACTTCTCACTAACACAAGCAAACGCTGCTCAGCCAAGCCCACCCTAAAAACACTTCACTGGCTCCCAATACAGGAGAGAATACACTTTAAAGCCCTATGCATTACACACAAAAATGTGCAGGGCAAGGGCCCCCCGATCATCAAGAACCTGATTAAACCATACAAAGCCACCAGAAATCTGCGTTCAGACGATCTCTTCCTGTCTGACACTCCCAGAATTAAAAAGGCACGGACGGGTGGACGCCTCTTCTCATATAATGCGTCAAGGCTCTGGAACGCCCTCCCTCTATCTATCCGCAAGGAACCCAATCACCTCACCTTCCATTAACATCTGAAAACCTGGCTATTCCCGTAATCGCATCCTCCTCTAGTCACCTTCCGCAGCGCTGGGATGCTCCCGGGTAGCCATGCGTTATCTAAAAACCTCTTTCATTTCATTTCATTTCACTTTGTTAGTTATCCGAATAGAGAGGGAATTGAATTTTTGAAGATTAAATTTGATCAGATTGAAGAGGTGAAACAGATTGCACGTTTTTCTGTTTGTTTCTTGCTTGTAAAAGATTTGTATGTTCGTAGAAAACAGTTTCCCGTTTGTTTAGCATATGCAGTGACCATTCATAAATCTCAAGGCTTAATTGTAGACAGTGCTTTGGTAAATATTGGAAGTTCTGTGTTTAAAGAGGGTATGGCATATGTTGCATTGTCTCTAGTAAGAACATTATCCAGATTGTATTTGATTGATTTTGATGAGCAAAAGGTTAGTGCAGATGTAAATTGTGTAAAAGAGTACAATAGGTTAAGAAGACTCTATGCTCCTAGCTTAGGTGAATATCCTATTTATGAAAAATGTTTGATACGTCCAAAACGAAAATATGATAAACATTTTAGTGAGGTTGCAAAGAAGAATATAATTGAAAAGAATAATGAGTCTGAAAAGAAAATGGAAGTGCACACGGTTGCTAATATTGTAGGATATCAGTTAGAAAATAGTTCTGGTATCAACTGCTATGCTAATGTAATCGTGAACGTTGTGTTTTTTTTAGAAAATCTACAGCATGCATTTATGGAAAATCGAGACAAAAGATTCTGGTCTTTTGTTACATTACATTTTTGAAAAGTTGAAAACTGATAAAACAAAAATTCATACTGCTTCTCACTTGCGGCATCTTTTGGATATATGTACTGGTTCTTCACAATTTACACATAATGTACAGCAAGATGCTCAAGAATTTCTTATGTTTATGCTTGCAGTATTGGAAGATGAAGGAATACAAATAGAAAATCTGTTTGGACTACGTTACAAATGGGATCATACATGTGACAGCTGTTCATTTATCTACCACTAAAATAGACACTGAACGATTCAGATATTTAACAATACCAGATTGCAAAACAGTGTCTTTTTAACGAATTAGTGAAATCAGCTAATTAAGATATGAAATGTACTCAGTGCAAATTGGAAATGTTGTCATCATTATTTATAGAAAGATTTGGACAATATATCATTTTAATTCCGCAATGTTGTAGAGCAGATGGACCAAAATTGGAAACCAAAATTAAAAATTTTGTGGTAGGTAAAGTGTCAATTTCAGGAAGAACTTTTAAAACAGTGGCTATTGTTTTCCACAATGGACCTACTTCAACATCTGGGCACTATACTGTGTATTTAAAATGCAATAAAAGATTGACACTATGTAATGATGCACATTTAGAGTTCAAATATCGGTTGCCTAATGACTTACCAAATTTATATCTAATATTTTTGATGCCAACATTCTGAGAAGGTGTCAACATGAATTAATGAGTATATTTAGGATATGTTCACTACAAATGATTTCAGAAACATCATTCGACCTATTGGGAAGATGTCAATATGAATTTAGACGTTTATCTTGGATATCGTCAATGCAAATGTTTTCAGAAACATAATTCGGCCTATTTCAAAAATGTGAATATGAATTTAGAAGTCTATCTTGGATATCCTCAATGCAAATGTTTTCAGAAACATCATTCGGCCTATTGGAAAGATGTTTATAATTACGGTTTGAATTATTGATTCTGTTCTTTGATATTGCATTTGGAAAATTGTGTTCGAAAGAAGGTGGTCATATATTTGATCTTTGTATTATATACTATTTTACTAAGGATGTTCATTTGTGAAATAGAGTTGAGTTTGTTGTAGATATTTTGAAGACAAATATGTTTTTTTTTAACAATCTTATTGATTGTATCTTTTTGCCCGCTGTCACCTGATGATCAAGATTGAAATCACTGTGTATGGTGAAATTCAATAGAATATGAGCACAGCAAAAAAAGCAAATTAAATATGTGATGTAATTGTATAATTATGTTGTGTTCTTAAAACTATAAAATTATATGTAATAACAGAATTTTTTTTCTTGTCTTTTACAGACCCTGCTACTAAAGTTAAAAATATTTTAAATTTACATTACAGAAAAAAGTGAAAAAATGTTTCAATTAGTTTCATATCTATTTGAAAACAGGTAAGATTAACTCACCCAAGCACTACCCAGGCACTGGTACAATCACCTGTGCACTATCTATACAATACTCTAACCACCTAAACACTACTTATTTACACCTTCAATTACTCAGGTATTACCCATACAGTCCATTAATAACATGGTCACTCCCTATGTACTCCTGCTATCACCCATCCAGCACAATGTACTTATCCAATTACTCCACCAATACTCAAGCACTTATAAATTCACCGTGCACTCTCCTTGCAATACTGTTAACATTCAGTCAGTTTCCATGTACTCATACAATGACCCATGCACTAACTCTTGCACTGCTACAATACCTAGTGCAGTACCCATGCAGACCTCTAACCACTTATACACTATTGATTCACTCCTCCAATTACCCAGGTAGTACCCATGCACTCCAGCAATCCCCCTTTCACTTTCTGTGCCCTATTCCAATGACCCATCCAGCACCATGTTCTTATCCAATCAGTCTGCCAAACCGCATGCACTTATAAATTCACCATGCACTCTCCTTGCAGTACTCTAATTATCCAGTCAGTACCCATGTATTCATGAATGACCCAGGTAGTAACACATGCAGTGCTACAATAACATGTGCACTATCCCTGCAGTCCTCTAACCACTTATACACAGGTCATTAACAGCTTTATTTTCCCAGGTAGTACCCATGCAGTCCAGCAATCACTGTCACTCCCCATGCACTCCTCCAGTCACCCAGCTAGTGCCATGTACTAATCCAATACCCAAGCACTTAAAAATTCACCATACATTCTCCTTACAGTACTCTAACCATCCAGTCACTACCCATGGACTCATACAATGACCCAGGCAGTAACTCATGCACTGCTACAATCCTCCATACTCTACTCATGCAGACCTCTAATCACCTACACACTACTGATTCACTCCTCAATTACTCAGCTAGTAATTATGCACTCCAGCAATTCCCCTCTCACTTCCCATTCACTCCTCCAATCACCCATCCAGCACCATGTACTTATCCAATTACTCCACCAATACCCAAACATTTATAAATTGGCCATGCACTCTGAATACAACACTCTAATCATCCAGTCAGTAGCCATATACTCATGCAATGACCGAGGCAATAACTGTCCACTACTATAATCACGTGTGCACTGCACTCCTCCAATTACCCTGCTATTATCCATGAACCCATTCAATCACGTTGCCACTTCTAAACATTCGTAAAATAACCATGGACCACACTTGCATTGCTCCAAACACCCACATACTGTGCATACTCTCATGCAATCACTCTGGTAATTTTTTTTGTTGTAATCAGTAGATGTGGTTCTGTAAGAACCGTTTTTTATAGAACAATTTTACATTTTTTTGTATTTTTTTAACCTTTTTTACTTTTTTTGTGTTTTTTATTTTAAAAACGACAGAGAAAAACGAAGACCAGGAAATGATCTCTTGAAGAAAAAGAAAAGCGCGTTATAAAACAAAATTAACATTTGTGCTCTTTAAGAGCAGTAGAGATCACATCTATGAACTGTTTGCCAACACAGAGCTCGGTGGCGCACTTAATGCAGCTAACAGATGCATTTAAAAATTCAGGCATGATGTGATGCGTTGGTGCAGATGGAATCGCAGAAGTTGAAGGTGTACTGGGGTCCTGTTCAGTTGCAGCATCCAAGTGTCTCTTCCTTCCCTCTCTTGCAAGGTGCACAGGGTGGATGGTTTCCAAATGTTTTTTCATGCTACTTGCTCCACAAGAGTACTTCTTATCGGACCCTCAGGACAGCACTTTCTTACAGAGGATGCATGTTGCCTTTCTAGCATTCACCTTTCTTTCTCCCTTTGGTACACTAAAATAGGCCCAAATGATTCTCGCCTTTCTCTTCTTCTTCTGCTGCACCATCTGTTCTTCCTCCTCTACTGCAAGTGCATCAACTTCAGCAAAATTTGAAGCCATAGTTGGATTCAAAATAAAGAAACACACAAAAAAACTATCAGTATAAAGAGAATAAAGAAACAGGTCTTCTCTCTATGAAGGTCAAAAACTAAGGGAAATATCAGAAGGATGGATCCTCCTTCTATCATAATTACATTGATTTGAACCAATCAGATTCCTTTTTTCTTTTGCTGACATGAAGTCACGTAGAGTGCGCACCCATCACGCACCCTTCGTGCACCCGCAAAAATCATATATATCATTATTTATTATAATTAGTAATTTCTATAAACCTTTAATAAGTATATTAGCAAAACTGTTCAGGGTAATATCATATTCTAACTTTCTATAGTCATTTTTTCAAATTAAAAAATACGCCGAGGTCGCGACTTTGGCGCGATTTTGGCGCAATCACGGCGCGACCCCAGAAATACGTGCGGGGAGAGGTTGCGCACAGTAAGCGGCTACACCGTTGATTTCGTAACTTTACATTCGCCGAAATTATATGTAAAATAATACTTTAAAAATAATGTTATAAATACATTTAGACAAACACTTAAAGGAAAACTTTTGTTTATAATTATGTTAAACATATTTCACACTTTACAAATTACAGCAAAGTCGCGACCCCAGCGCGACTTTTCAAAATTTCTACCGAAATGCGCGTATTCATCGTGTAGGATGCACAAAGGGTGCACAACTGCTGTGTGATATCAAAACAAAAAAAAGAATGACTATAGTTTTCGTAACTAAAAATTATTCACAATTTTTATAAAATATATATATGTATATATATATATAAAATTAAATAAACATAGGATTCAGCTACACTAGACTTACACATTTTCTTTTAAAAAACCTTTGAAATTCACTGAAAAAAACCATCGGTTTCAGGCACATTATAGTTAGAAATTAGGATTGAAAAAACCTTTGAAATTCACTGAAAAATCCATAGGTTTCAGGAACGTTATAGTTAGTTGGACATTTCACTCGTACAAAACCATAGAAATTCCAACGTTATAGTTAGTTCAGCTAACTATAACTCGCGCCCCAGCAATGCACTGCTGATGATGTCACATATTACATCATTCATGACATGGTCAGTGAAATCACTGATAACATCACTGATGACATCTCAAATGACATCACTGATGACATCACTGATGACATCATCCACGTGAAAATCGAATGCACCTACTCACACCTGAATATAACATTTGATACACCCACTCTAAAATACAGACTACCATTTTCGAAACAATAGACACATCAATACCAATTACTAAATATGCACTGACTGATTCCTAGTTCTATACACACATCCACTCATTCACCCATACAGTCACTCGTACTTGCATTTACTCATCAATACAACACTATCATATGCACTCATACACCTATACAGACACTCACACACCACCACATATCCAGAGTCACTCACACACCTAGTCAGTCATGCAAAGAATCAATTATACTTCCATTTACTCACCTATACAATTATACAGATACCACCTCACTTATTCATACAGATCGTAACACATAATTACTCTCTTATAGAATCACTGATACAAACACACACTTATCCATGCAGCCACTGTCACAATCACTGACTCTCACATATAGTTATTCATATACACCGTCACTCACATAAACTGCCTTTTACATATGTAGTTACTTGCAGATATATATATATATTCACTGAAAAAAACATAGGTTTCAGGGACGTTATAGTTAGTTAGACATTTCACTCGTACAAAACCAGAGAAATTCCATTGTTATAGTTAGTCCAGCTAACTATAACTTGCGCCCCCGCAGTGCACTGCTGATGACGTCACATATTACATCATTCATGACATGGTCAGTGACGTGTTTTTTTCAGTGAATTTCAAAGGTTTATTAAATGCTAATTTCTAACTATAATGTGCCTGAAACCTATGGTTTTTTCAGTGAATTTCAAAGGTTTTTTAAATGCTAATTTCTATTTATAACGTTCATTAAACCTATATTTTTTTCTGTGTTTTTTAATTATCCCATTCTCAACTTGGTGAAAACTGCAAATTTGACAACTCTTCCATCAATACCTTACACCAACAAAATCGCCACAAACAAGAGCCACATCTAACGCTAATGAAATGCACAGTAGGCGTTCCCGTGCAAAAAAAACATGAAAACACCACTTCCCCATATTTTCAACGACCAGCCAAATCTGCAATGCGATCCAAAAAGCAGGCGATAAGCCGAGTTAGCAGTAACAAATTAACATCAACCTTTAACTGATGTAAGGAGGTTGAGTATCTACTCCGTTATTTTGACCCAACTCCCAGCCACATCTAAAGACCAACACGTGATACAGCTACTGATC
Organism: Triturus cristatus; assembly: GCF_964204655.1. NCBI lineage: Eukaryota > Metazoa > Chordata > Amphibia > Caudata > Salamandridae > Triturus > Triturus cristatus. The sequence continues at coordinate 505,805,325 of NC_140585.1, forward strand.
GTGCAGCTCCGACACCCAACAACGACACAACACCCAGCCCCACCACCACCAGAATCTCCCCCAGACCACCCTCCCTACTACCACCGAGGCAGCACAAAACAGAACAACGGACCTTCCCAAAATGCCATGCCCCTCAGCCACACAATAGCTGAATGTTGGGAGATGAGCAACCAACTATATATGAAGGAGGCAAGCCACCCATCACTGATAAAGCACACAATGCCAAGTGTAACGCTCATGTGCTGCACAGACCTCACTATGCAAAGCACAAACCTCTTCATGTGGAGATATACTATTGATACTTGTGGTGTAGTGCACAGTGGACACAACCATGTTACCTCAGGCAGTGGGGAAGATCTCGGTCATGTAGCTGTGTTGTCCCCCTCCTGGAAGTGGAGTGGGCTGCTCCAGCGTACGGCACTTCAGCGTAGGAGTATGAATAAATAGACCAGGCCCTAGGCGTGGTTCACTTGTGGGAATACCAACGAGTCTGTCAGAATGGCAGCCCTCGCCCTGGCACGTGGCATCCACCATAACCGCGGGCCTCCTCGACACAGGGCCCCTGCGAACCCAGCAGCACAACACTGCAGACTTATGTCTGTACCGACTACTGCCTTCAATCTACACTATGGACAGCACGGCTCACAATTCAGATGTAGGAGTGATTGCAGATATCACAGGGTGCGCACACGCTGTGTGATTCAGGTACTACTAGCTCACGGCACCATAAGTCATCACCACGTGGCCTTATTAACGCAGAATTCTTTAGACAAAACACATTGCTCCCAGTGCGGCCCGCCGGGACCACGTCTCATCGCAGGGTGCGCACACACTGAGTACTCCAGGTACCACTAACTGTGCAACTCAACTTAACGCCATGCGGCTGTGCGCCCATCCTGACTGCTGCCTCCGCCCTACACTGGAGTTCCATGCTTCACAATTCAACATTAGTAGCGACGCAAATTGTGTAAGAGACTATAATGGGTTAAGAAGACCAAACCTTCCCAATCTGTGCAGCTCAAGTCAACGTCACCTGCCTGTGGGCCTTTGCTGACCGCTGCCTCCAGCTGATCCCACATGTGTAACTGTGTCCTGAGTCCTGAATGGCAGCGACCACAGCACCAGACTCCCTTTGATCAGTGAGGGGTATTTCCATATGGAAGGCCGGCGACACGTGGTGCCACTGAACCTGCACTACGCAGGCCGGTGGGGCCACCAACGTATGCACGTGGCTGTGGACCCTAGCTCACTGCTACCTCTGCCCTACACTGTGAGTGACCAGCGACAAATGGTACCACTAACCGTCTTCAACACAAGCCGATCCCACATGTGTATCTGTGTCCTGAGTCCTCAATGGCAGTGACCACAGCACCAGACTCCCTTCGATCACCGAGGGGTATTTCCACATGGAAGACCGGCGACACGTGGTGCCACTGAACCTGCACTACGCAAGGTTTGTTTGGGTCACCAACGTATGCACGTGGCTGTGGACCCTAGCTCACCGCTACCTCTGATCTACACTGTGGGCGACCGGCGACAAATGGTACCACTAATCGTCTTCAACACAAGCTGATCCCACATGTGTAACTGTGTCCTGAGTCCTCAATGGCACCGACCACAGCACTAGACTCCCTTCGATAACCGAGGGGTATTTCCACATGGAAGACCGGCAACACGTGGTGCCACTGAACCGGTACTACTCAAGGTTTGTTTGGGTCACCAACGTATGCACGTGACTGTGGACCCTAGCTCACCGCTACCTCTGCCCTACACTGTGGGTGACCGGCAACAAATGGTACACTAACCGTCTTCAACACAAGCCGATCCCACATGTGGAACTGTGTCCTGAGTCCTGAATGGCAGTGACCCCAACTTGCCAGCGACCACAGCACCAGACTCCCTTTGATTAGTGTGATATATTTGCATATCAAAGTCATCAATGTGGAAAGTATTGCTGACAAAAAGATAACGCAAAAGATACATTTTACACAAACTGTCGATTTCCCTTTCCACCTCCAGTAATTTCCAAAGGAAGAGTGAACAGTTTTATGTCAGCAATGAGACATACCATCACTCAAAAATCACGCAAAAATACTTCTAATTTAAAAAGAACAGAAGCATCGATGTACAATAATGATTACAATTCGGAGATTTTGAAGATGTGAAATGCAAATATGAACATACAATATGATGCACATAACTCAGTTGCTGTTTCTCACTATGTCACATCATATATTACCAACTCTGAGAAGACAGAATTGAAAGAAATGTGGGAAGAAATTTCACAGGAGAAGACACTTAGGAAAAAAATGTACAGCTTCAGTTTGAAGATACTTTCACATCGAGAAATTGGATCCTACCAATGTTCGGATCAATAGACATCTGCAAGTTTATATTCAAAGTCAACAGGAACCATCTGGATAAGTCTAGATTTTCCTGCGGCACAAAATCGAGTTTTAATATAAATGTTATAAAACAAATTTGTGATGATATAGACTTACGTTTCTTTGCTAGTCAAGAGAACTGTACAGAAAATAACAATTGGATGTGTCTAGGTGTTGATCAACAAATGGAAGATAATACTGTTGTGAAGTTTGAAAAAGAAATAACAAAGTTTAAAGTAGTTTCTGGTGAAAATCCCAACTATGTTTATATTTATTGCCGACGTACTCATTATAAAATTCAAACTAGGAATGTAGATGTACTACCACTAACCCTGTTCAACACAAGTCGATCCCACGTGTGTAACTGGGTCCTGAGTCCTGAATGGCAGTCACCCCAAGTCCCTGGCAGTGACCACAGCACCACACACCCTTCGATCACTGAGGCATATTTCGATATGCAAGGCCAGCGACACGTAGTCCCACTAACCCTCTTTAACACAAGCCGATCCCACATGTGTAACTGTGTCCTGAATGGCAGTGACCCCAAGTCCGTGGCAGCATCCACAGCAGCATACTCTTTTTGATCAGTTACACCTATTTCCATATGCAACAGCGGCAACATGTGGTGCCAATAACACTGTTCAACACAAGCTGATCCCACATGTGTAACTGTGTCCTGAGTCCTGAATAGCAGTGACCCTAACTCCGTACCACCTCACTCCCTTTGATCAGTCAGGGGTATTTCCATATGCAACTACAGACTCCAGTAGGCAAGTAAGTATCACAGTCCTACACCCTACATATTATCCTTTTAGTATCCTTGCTTCAAGAACTTTTTTTTATATCAGTTATAGCTTTATTACAATGACCAAATTAATCTTCAAATGAAAACTAAAATGGAATAGCAGTCTACACTGCATGCAGTACAGCTCGCAATTCCATTTTTAAATGCTACTTTCTAACAACAAGATTGTACTCAGAAAATACAACACTTCGTCAGTGTATTCTATACTTATTTCATCATACTCCTACACTGCACTCACTAGGGCTCCCAATGCAAATTATTTCTTCATTCATTAACTACAGAGTCCACTAGGCAAGTAACTATTACAGGCCTCAAATCTACATAATATACTTTTAGTATCCTTTCTTCTTGAACATTTTTTATATCAATTATACCTTTTTTTTTTTTTTGTCCTCATATATGCCGCCAGTCTATACTCTAGATGGAAATCCCATATGCCTTTCACATTGTCTATTGATACCGCCCTGGACTCAATGCGTGACATTAGGGGTCGCCCAGAGGTAGGCTGTTTCCTTGTCCCACTCCCCTGTCCTATGATGGAATACCTCAGGGCTGGGGAGGACCGGATCTAAACAAACCTCTGGCATAATCATCGGACCATTATGTCGACAACCAGGCCACCAATTCCGACCACACATTATCTGTATTCTCTGCTTGGCACACCATATCCATCTTGCTGACTTCTATAATATTTTGTAAGCAGTCAGTAAACCTGGGGGGGGCCGTTGACTTCCATTCTTTGCAAATCTCTCTCCTAGCTATAACCATCACATAGAATATAAATTGTGTGGAATGATTATTAACGTTATAACCAGGTGGTAGGCCAAAAAAAACTAATCTCGGAGAGCATATAATGGTAGTTGTTAAAACCTTCCCCAGGAAGTCAAAAATCTCTTGCCAATATTCAAGAATCTTTGGACATTCTAAAAATATATGAGTGTCATCGGCTGACGGGAGTTTACAGCGCGGGCAACAGTAGCTCACTCGTGTGACCCTGGTCAATCTAGCAGGGGTCCAATACACCCGATAGGCTGTGAACAGATGGTTTCTCCTTAGATTGGCCAGTTTTATAAGGCTCTGAGACAAAGAAAAATAATCTGTCCAGATCTTATTTATAGCTTCGGGACTATCTGATATCAGATTACCCCAGAGACTAGCCAACTCACAGTTTAACATTTCTGTTGCCCCCAATAAAGCCCTATACCAAAATGAAACCTCACGTTTCCACCCGCCTCCCCTGGTGACAGGTTCAAGTATCTCAAGGTCCCTCTGTCGCTGTACCATCTGTCTTGACCACCAGGCGGAGAGTTGGTAAAACTTAAATCTTGTTAAAGATCCATTTGTTAGTAAAGCTAAGGAATCCCAGTCTAAAAGACCCGAGTTGCCCCAAAGATCTCCCCATGTCCTCACGCCAGCTGTTTTTAAAGGTTGGGACAACTGGTCCTGAAGGCACTCCGGAGTGCCCGGGGAATCCCAGATTGGGGCATATGCGTGGTAATATGGGATTCCCAGAGCCCTCCGAACATATACCCAGTTCCTAAGGGCAGCCTGCAGGATCTTCAAACGGACTTTTTTATAGAATTTCTGGTCCCCGAATTTAAACAAATAAGACTCCTGTCCCTGTGATAGGTCGTGAAGTAAAGCCTGAAATAGGCGGCCCTGTGAGGTTGAATCCAGTTTATTGGTCAGTAGTCTAAAATTTTTGAAGTGAAAGGCATGACAATATATGAGTAAATCTGGTAAGCCTAAACCCTCAATCCTTAACCCTCTCCTTAGCTTTTCCCAGGCTATCCTGGGAGATTTACATGCCCAAATAAAAGAGCCGATCTTACCTTGAAGGCACTTAATCTCTTTCTGTGGAAATGATAGGGGATGGAATTATACAAAAAGGTTAATTTAGGAAGCATGGACATTTTAATGAGGTTGACGCGTCCATATATATTTAATGGCAGATTACCCCATCTAGTTAATGTTTTTGTAATTTCTTTTACTACTATCTGCCAGCTAATTTTCGAAATATTTTTCAATTCTTGAGTTAAATTAATTCCCAAATATCTCATTCTATGTTTTACATTTTGTATAGATGTAGTGTTATTCCATCCCATTATTTCGGTCTTTTCTCTATTTATTCTTCAGCTAAATAAAACAGCCGGGTATGGCTTCCACATGATTGGAGGTATATAGAAGAAGGTCGTCTGCATAAAGAGCGACCTTTAGCTCTAAATCCGCTATCTTAAAAGGTTGAATTACATAGTCAGCCCTAATACCACAGACAAAAGGCTTAAAATAAATGTCAAACAAAAGGGGGGACAGAGGGCAACCTTGTCTCGTACCGCGAGATATCTGAAACCAGTCAGACAAGCCATTGTTGACCAATACTTTAGCTCTAGGGCCCTGATAGAGAGATTTAATTCCCTCTATGAAAATTGAAGGGAACCCAAACCCAACCATAGTGGCCCACAGATATTTCCAGTTTACTTGGTCAAAGGCCTTGGCTTCGTCTATTGCAATTAAGGATAATGGGAGCCCTCTGTCTTCTGCATAATCAATAGCTCCAATCGCCTGGAAGGTCAACTCATTTAACTGCCTCGCCGGAATAAACCCTCTTTGATCCGGATGTATTATAGATTTTATAATTTTGGCAAGCCTGGTTGCTAGGATCCCTGAGTAGAGTTTCAAATCAGAATTTAAGAGAGATATGGGCCTGTAGGACTCAATTTTTTTTGGGTCCTTATTGGGTTTTACAATTAAAGTGATCGTCGCTTCAGCCCAGGTAGGGGGGATGCTCTGGCCAGAAATCAATAAATGGTTCAAGAGTAAAGTAAGGACAGGTACCAATTGCTCTGAGCAATCTGTGTATATTTCGCTTGGTAACCCGTCTGGGCCCGCCGCTTTCCCCCGCTTTGTTCTCTTAAGTTGAGCTATTACTTCCCCTTCCATGATCTCACTCTCTAAATAGTTCCTATCGGTTTCTGAGATTTGGGGTACATTTTTCTGACTTAACCAAGATAGAACTTTCTCTAACTCAGCACTCTTATCTGCCTTGTATAGGTCTTGCATGTACCCTCTCGCTTCCTCCCTAATGTCCCTATCCTCCAAAATTGATATACCTGTCTCCCTTTGAGTTAAACTTTAATGTTGTTACTGGATCTTTCCTCTCTTGCTTTCCAGGCGAGAAGGGCCCCACATTTCTCCCCGTATTCAAAATTCTTCAGCTTACTAGTTTCCCATTTTTTCCTAATAATCTTTTCTTCGCTGGCTTTAAGGGATAGTTGTAGTTCTAAAAGCTCCTTTTCTAGTTTAGAAATCTTCTCTCTATCTGAAACGGTGGCCGCTTGTAATTCCATGTCTTTTTCAGTAATCGCTTTCAACTCATCCTGCTTTTTTCTTTTAAGAATCTTTCTGTTGTGGGCCATAAGAGAGCTCAACATGCCACGCAAAAAAAGCCTTGTAAGATTCCCACACAATCTGAATGGTAGAGGAGCCAATATTAATATTTAGGAATTCAGTTGTTATTTTCCTCATTTCTACCTTTACTTGGTCCTCTAGAAGCAGTGTCCTTTCTAGTGTCCATCTAATGGCTGGGGGTCTGGAACTTAATGAAAAGACCATTTCGACAAGCGCATGATCAGATATCCCTACTGGAATATGGGAAAGAGAGGTTATGTCTGTAAGCAAATGTTGATCTACTAGGAAGTAGTCGATTCTCGAATAATTTTTATATTTCTTGCTGTAAAATGTAAACCCCCTAGTAGAACCGAACTTGGCCCTCCAAACATCCAGCAAATTAAAGTCAATTATACCTTTAGTACAATCACCAAATTCATTTTCAAGTACAATCGAACACTCGGCAGTCTACACTGCGGGCAGCAGACCTCGCAATTTGAATTTTGGACACGTAGTGCCAACTAACACTGTCCAACACAAGCCGATCCCACATGTGTAACTGTGTCCTGAGTCCTGAATGGCAGTGACCCCAAGTCCATGGCAGCCACCACAGCAGCAAACTCTCTTTTATCAGTTAGACATATTTCCATATGCAGTGACCCAAAACTTCATGGCAGCGACCACACCACCACACTCCCTTCGATTAGTGAGGAGAATTTTCATATTGAAGGCTGGCGACAAGTGGTGCCACTGAACCTGCACTACGCAGGCCGGTGAGGCCACCAACGTATGGACGTGGCTGTGGACCCTTGCTTACCACTACCTCTGGCCTACACTACGATCAGCAGGCCTCACAATTCAGATACAGTCGTAATTCCACATGACGCAGTCCTATAGCCAAGATGCTTTGCTCCCAGTGCGGCACGTCCACACCAAGCATCATCACAGGCTCATACACTCTCAATACTTCTGGGGTCACTAACCCTCTTTAACAGAAGCCAATCCCACATGTGTAACTGTATCCTGAGTCCTGAATGACAGTGACCCCAATTCCGACGCAGAAACCACACAACGTTCTCCCTTCGATTTGTGAGGCATATTTTGATATGCAAGGCCGGCGACACGTAGTCCCACTAACCCTTTTTAACACAAACCGATCCCACATGTGTAACTGTGTCCTCAATCCTGAATGGCAGTCACCCCAACTTCGTGGCAGCGCCCACAGCACCAGACTCCCTTCAGTCTTATTTGTTGTTCTTTTCTTTAAATACATTTTTTTATATGTAAATCTATACATGTCTAAGACTCTTCTTTGTCCAACCGCACAGGGACACTTCCGGGCCCAAGAAGGTTATTGGGGGTATGATGGTAATGTGGGAAGAGGGTGCGTTACCTGCTGATGTGGGGAGAGGCAGCGTCAAAGGGGTATCATTCACAGAAAGAAATCCGATATGTTTTCACAAATACCTCAGACAAATGCCAGCTGATGGACTGAATCAAAAAATTAATTTTCAAAATAATTATGTAGTGTGAGTTATGACCAGTTCGCACCCAGGCTCGCAGAGGGACAGCTGCGGCCAGTCCACTCCACTCACAGATGCAGTACTACGAGCCGTCCGTGCCATTGTAGCTATCCCTGCCCTGTTCCATCGTATGCCATTCCACGCCATGCCACTCAGATTACGTTCCGATGATGGCCCCACATACCTACAAGTTGCAGGCATGCTCGCTGTTGGTGTGCAGGTCAGTGGTCTAGTTCTCAACATCTCATGGCCACTCCCTGAGGGCAGGTTTGCACACACACCACACCCATCCGGCACATTCGTCACAGGCCATGTGACCACACAAATATAATAGATCGACAACGTCACATCCTTTTTGCTGGTGCTGTCTAGATTCCGGACGACCATAAAGAGTCTTTCAAAACTTGCGCAGAAGGTTACTTGCACCATAATCTGTATAGCCCTCAGGGGCCTACCACTCCCTTGGCGCGGACTTCACATGCACAGGGTTAGTGCCACCCGAAGCTCATATGGCCATCAGGGACCTACCACCACGTGGCACGAACTTAACTTCCACAGGCTTAGCGGCCCCAAAAGCTGATGTGGTCTCCGCCATTGATGACTCAGCGACATGTGTGAGGTCTGCTGGGCCGTGGAGAAGATGATGTGGTCTCCGCCATTCATGACTCAGGACTCAGCGTCATCTGTGCGATCTGTCAAGCACCTGATGTGGTCTCCGCCATTCAGGACTCGGGACTCAGTGACATATCTGGGATGCGGGGAGTTTTAACGGGCACGTGGAGTGCCCACTGCTGCACACTCCGGTGGCACCACATAATTATTTGCTCATGGATGCGCAGGGGCGGCAGTCTCTCTCTCTCGCTTGCTCTCTCTCTCTCTCTGTCTCTTCTTTTCCTTCTATCTCTCTAACTCTCTCTTTCTTCTCCCTTTATCACTCCCTTTCTTTCCTTCCCTCTCTGGATTTTTTTTTCCTTCTCTTTTTCTCTATGTCTCTCTCCTTTGATATGCGCATTACACACGTCCTTATTTTGTGCTTTATTTTCCAGGCTCTATCGTCCACATCCATGGTCCCCACAGCAGTGTTCCACCTTGTTATTTTGTATTTTTTGGGATAAATGTTGTTTATTACTTTGTTGTTGATGTATGTTTTAAAAAAAATAAAGTTTAAAAAAATAATAATAACGTTTCTGGCTTTTTTCTTAACTGCTGTGTAACTCTTTCTTGTTCTTATTACTGTTATTGGATGAAGGTCACCATGGTCTTAAATTTTGGAGGACTTATCGCAGGAATACTGGTGATGTCTACAGTTTCCACCAACTTCTGAATAGTGTGTTAGATTTATCTCAACTTTACTTCCATTAAAGTGCTGATAATGAAATGCAGACTAGCCGTTCCCGTGCAAAAAGACACGAGGTACCCCTTTGCGATTTATTCCAAATACTAAAATCCTGTATTGAATTGCACTGACGTAGTGGCTGCACTCACAGTGTACACACAAAATCATTTACGAAATCTCATTGTATTTATATTGATTGGGAATCGGGCGTCAGGTGCTGGATCTTGATGAGATACACTGCCCAGTTCGTATATTGTCCTGCACACGCAAAAGATCACATCACAACTTTCACACCAACTGCAATGTGAAACAAATTCTGGCGGTAACCCACGTTAGCACCAGGGATTTTACACCTGCTTTCTGATGGTGTTAAGCAGGACGACTACCTGCACCATGAACGAGAACACAGCCAAGAGCCACACCAGAACACCCACAGGTGCCATAGAATAAATGAGCATGATACAGGGATACCCATGAGGGCCACAAGACTCTTCGGAACAACTCCGGGACCGCCAACGCCCCCCAAATCAGCATCTGAGCAAGTGTGTCCCTCTGGACATTGTATTAGCATGATAGGCACCAGCCCTGCTATATCACAGTGTGCTATCACCTCAGCGTTGGCAGTGAGCCTGGACATGTAGCTATGCACGCATCCTCCTGCATGCACAACTGGCGTGTGCTGGTCCGGGGTACACAGGTCAGCGCAGGGGTGTGCCTATTTGGCAAGGGGAACGGGGTGTCTCGGACATGTCTGTGTACAGGAAGTGCAGTAAGTGTGTCTCTGTGTTCTCCTGTGGCCTGCCACAAGGGCCACAGCAGTCGATGTTGTAAAGTGGCATGCACCACCTCCAAATGGCTCTGTGTTGGTGTAGTTGGAATGCAGCAGCACATGCGCAAATAGGCATTACAATGGTGTGCCATATGAGTGCACAAGATACAACAGCGCACTGTACAAAAGTATGAGAGCTCGTGGGAGGAAGGAGCAACTGTTTGCAATGTAAGAGACAGTGAACTCGCCCATGTGCCACGTGCTGGGCATCTCATCCATGATGACCACGGTCACAGACATCCCACAACACCAACGACCCGCCTTTCTACACATCCTCTATGAATGCAGCGTGGTTTTCACATCTATGCTCGTTCACTGGTGTAATGTTGGCGAGTTGTGTGACTTGTGCTCCTTGTTGGTGTGTTTCATTTTGGCCATCATTTGTCTATACTTGTGCTATACTTAATTGTGCATGTCTGCCATTCTGTCCATCTCCCTCCGTCCCCCCACTCCCTGCTTCTTCCTCTCCCTGGTGCTGTTCTGTCTATAATTTTGTTGCTCCACACATAAATACATGTAAAGAACAAATTAGAATAGTTTCTTGATTCTTTTAGGTTTCAAAACTTCTCTCTTAGTTTCTTTTTAATTTTCAATATAAACAGCTTTTTTTAATATTCAACAACACATAGTAGTCAGAAGTGCAACGTATTCTATCAACACACTTTCTAGAACATTCTACAACACGTGCCAGTTAAAAGTTCATCAATCTTTTTAAACTTAACCATATTGTTTTGCAACATTTTCTCGAACATTTAACGGCACGTGCAGGTTAAAAGTTTACGATTGTTTTAAGTTCGAACAGTGCCTTCCAAATGCAAGTAGCAGGTGTGGTTGAGTTGACAACTTCTATCCTTTCCACAAAACAAATGTGCACCCTGCTTTTAAAAAAGAATGCTTTTCATCTCCCAATCACGTATCGTTTTGTATGGCAATAAAAAGTAGTTCCCCCTCTTTAAACATATCTCTTATTCTATCTAGGAACTGCATGAGCTACAGACAACTTTCCATACCTTTCAGCCATACCTTCAAAATGCTAGTGTGGATCGTAGGACATAGCTATATTTTCTCGTGCAAGAGGTATGCAGAACAGAGACGTATTGACTTAGACCTTGGTTTACAAAATGTGGACATTAAATGGTTTGCACAGAGAGGATTGAAGTGCACTAATTGTTGCGTTTGGGTAAAACCTGTTTGCATCTCCAACACCCTGACCTCATGATTGTGCACTGTGGTGGAAACGACCTAGGCACATTGACTGGGGTAGGTTTGGAAATGCTTATGAAGGACACCTTTGGACAATTGATGTTACTTTTCCCTCAAACTGTCTTTGTATATTCCAATATATGCCAAAGAAAGAAGTGGAAATGGTCAAAATATTGTTGTCCTCAGTAGGGGTGGGCCGAATTTGCGAAATTAACTTTCGCAAATTATCACGAAAATGCTAAAAATCTCCGCAAACACGCCGGAAATATCGCGAAGACGCGGAAGTTTTTTTCCCGCCTGTTCGCGGTATTTTTTTGCGTGATCGCGGGTCGCCAACTTACCCATGCGGTTGCTCAAGGGCGCGGCCATCTTGTTTTCACTTGTCCCGCCCTCTCGCGATGCTTACTTCCTGTTCCGGGTCGCGCAATGCATGTTCGCGCCTGTTCGCGGTCGATATTTCCTGGTCGCGACCGCTTTTACTTGATCGCGTTGCTTTTTGCTTGCTCGGGGAGAAAATATCGCGCGAACTTGCACATGTGGTCGCAATGGGCGCGGCCATCTTGTTTTTCACTCTATTGCATGGTTCTGGGGCCTGATTTTCAATCCTCCCAAAATCCTTTCAATCCTTTGTTTATAGCCACTTTTTTTGGATCTTTATTACTTATTATTTCTCTAACTATTCTCCTGCTTCTATATTTTTGGTTTTTGTCTACTTTTTTTTTGTTTTTTAGCTTCTTTTTCTCTTTCTATTGCCTGCTATTTATTTCCTTTACTCCTTTATTTATTTTACCTTTTCTTTCCCGCTCCGTCCCCAGAACCATGTCCAAGGGTAGGGCTGTTCGCCGGCGCAGCCAGAGCCGCGACTGCCTTCCTTGCGGAAGGCGGCGCCCACAAGGGGTGCAGGCACGGGCCCTATTTGGGGAGGAGGAGTTGGCTGCACTAATTTTCTTTGTGCAGCGCCACCTCCCCTCAACCCTGGCAGCAGGTGGCAGGCCTGGGTCCGGGTACGGCCTCCGGGAGCATCGGCAGCAGTGGGGGAAGGTGCGCCGGGCATTGTCGCGCATCTCTGGGGGCCTGCGCACCCAGGCACAGCTGACGCACCGGTGGTCCGACATCCTGGACCGTGAGCAGGACCTGCTGGACCTGCTAGGAGTGGAGGTCTCGGGGCTTGGTGAGTACATATTTAATTACTACAACTTTGTGTCTGTTCTTCTGCTCTGTGTTATATATTGCGAATATTTTTTTTCCTTCCAACCAGCTAGAATGTTGCTGCTTACAATACATTCCAGGTTAATAACGTTTAAAAGTCTTCTGTGATTATGGTGCTCTTCTGCTCTACTACTAATCTTACTTGTTTGCAGCTTTGCGTTTGCGCTTGCTTAGCGTGATTCTTTACGAGTTTATTTTAGAGAAATTAAGTTACGTAATGCTACAGTGACTCTAGTCCACTCCTTACTTTGTCCCGTCACTAATAGATAGGGGCAGATTGATGTTTAGGTACACTACTTTGTATGAGCTTCTAATTTGTTAGTGGTATGCGTGATGCCCCCTCACTCAGTTACGTGACGTGCTGCTAGTACGGCAGTCTTTAGAACCTTTTCTAGTTTGTTCAATGAGTGGTGGTAGGCTTAGCAGTTACTTAGCAGTAGCAGATCAGCATCAATCAAACCAAAATTTGGTGTATACAAAAAATGTAGTCATGTTCATTTGTCCTTCATGATTTGACCATACGCATTGTTGAGGAATACAGTGGAAATGCATACTTAATGTACAATTGGCATGCCTGGAATAGGTGGGCTAGGTTGGGTGGTACGTTGTACTTAGGCTTAGTTGTAACTTAGTTTTCTGGAATCAGAATGGAAGACTGGATTACTGTTGATAAATAGTAACTTAAGTAGTCGAACTGCGAATCCCCCGATATTACATGTTGACCAGATGAGATCGGTCAATGTAGTTATTGCAATTGTTGTTTACATAAGTGTTTTTTGACCGTTGTTGAAAACTAGTGTATTTGTTCGACACCATCCATCAATGTTTGTCTCTTTCTTATATCTTTCCTGTTCATCAGCACCCAGGGGCAGACCGACAGGGACTGGGCAGTCGGCGGGACAGGAACAACACCACCAGGAGGACACCGCTGAGGGCTCCTCTGCTGGCCCCAGTAAGTCTTCTTTTTTTTAATAATATTTCTTATTCCATAACTTTTACTGCCCCATATTTTTCCTGAACTATTGTTTGTTTTCAAATGCTATTTTTTTACCACCAATTATCCTTTGATCTGTACGGTTTCAAAAATATTATCCCTGCCTCCGCTATGATGACTCTGAGTACTACTACTACTACATACTATCAGTCTGTCTGTACTGTAGTAGCTAGTCTTGCCCAGTTGGCCAGTGCCACTCTTTGTGAAAGGTTGTAATATAAAACTCATATTCACCAGTAGCTCGAGCCATTGAGTCCAATCCGTTGGGTCGTCGTCTTGTACTACTTTTACTCTTATTGATCTTGAGGCTTTGAAAATTCACAGCAACAACAGCCCTACCAGATTTATTACTATTTTGATATGATACCCTATAGGACATACTACTGTTGTAGGGATCTTGCACATACATTTGCACCAGAAAATAGGATGTTGGTGATGGTAGGTTGGACCTTCCTTGCACACCTCAATCAGAAATTCCGCACCCACCACAATTCCACTGCTTGACTATAGTACTGTCTTGTCATAACTATTAGGTCTCGGAACCCTCCCCCCAAGATACCCAACAAGTAGACAACCCAGAACATAACACACCCAACCTCTCAGTCATGGAAGCAATTCACATGCACACCCTTACTTTAATTTGCTCACTCGTGTAAGTTAGTCCACACCAAATACCACCAAGTCTATGTAAGTTCAATATGTTTATTTCAATTTGAGAAGGTCTGTACACTGTTTTCTTAGCAGCACCAACCGGAAAATCAATAACATTAAAACAATATACATTGTTACACTTATACAGTTGGGAATTAAATCATGATAAATGAACAGTGGTGGAAGGCAGCACCACCATCCCATAGCAATTTAGTTTATATAAATGTATAAAAGAAGATGTGAGTGAAGGGAACCCTCACCTTAAAAGAACCTAGTACTGGTAGTTGTTGCATCATTCAGAAGCTCTGGTTCGTAGAAGGGAATCTTGTGTCTGTAATGCGAAAAAAGAAATGGTGTGCGTTAGTATATTGCAACTTGCAAGCATTTCTCAGCCGTGCCAAAAAGTGTAGCATCTATGGATAAGCAATATGGACTAACAGTAACAGTAGTACACCAGTACTTCCTAAAAAAGTGGCTTGTTAATGTTTGTGGACCGCTTGTACGCAGTGCGTAGACTAGACAGTAGCAGTGTGAGGCAGGTCATGTGGGCTCAAAGGTGTCTTAAGAAGCTGCAAGGTAAAGGTAACGTCACATGTGCAAAAATAAAAGCCACAAAGGTAAAATGGTAGCATGGCTAGGGCTAATTAAGCAAAGGCTACAATGATCATATATAACTATTTGTGTCTACTCTACTACTACCTGATTTGTACTAGTGATGTATGTTAGTATTAACTCATTTTTCAACCTTGCAACTGATCAATGGAGGGGAGGTGTATATGACGCCTAATAAATGTGTAATGTTTTCTAGGCGCACTACCGACCACCAGTGCCGGGGCCAGTGAACAAGGCGACGCGGAGGGAGAGGATGCGGCAGTTGCTGCCGATACCGACGATGGAGCAGTAGGGGGAGTGGCAGCACCAGTGGCAGGCGGTGGTAAGTTAAATTCATAATCCTTAACTATTGTTGAACTTGACAGCACACTCACTGCAAGGGTGTACTGTATGTATATGTATACTGTACAGTTGTGACTTAGGGCTCCATTAGGATGGTGGGCGTATTGCCCCCGCCGGGCCGGCTGGAATTCACTGCCGACACCGCAGGGGCAAACCTCCGCCATTAGAGGGCGAGATGCGTGTCCTCCTCGAGTCCCGCCCCACCAGTTAGTCCCTGTCATCTTGTTCTGACCCTTTTTTAATTCTTGTTCTTAACTCGTTTGGGCGTTACAGACTTTTTTCTACTATGGACAGTGGTTGGGGTTATGGAGGGGGGTGGGTCAGCTTTTGTGGGTTTAGTTTATTTTTGTTAGGGTAAATTAAATATATTTTTCTATGTTACATGCAATGTTGTTAATGTTTTGTAGGTGGGGTAACTGTTTAACATCACACTGTTTCCTTGCTGGTGCATGGCCGCCCATAGCCTGTGTTTGATTTAAATAATTGGCTGACTGTATAAGACACAAACAGATAGGTGAGAGACACACCTCACTCATTGACTGGTCCTTCTAGTACTTTGTCTGTCCTCTAGTCTATGCATTCTTTGTACTGGTGTGTGAATACGAAATCATTGACATGTCCATTATTAATTCTGCCTCCCCCAAAATTGTCTCTTACCGGTGCTTGATGTTTATGTCCAACTGTGTCACAGCACTGGCTGGATGGTGAAGATGGTTTCCTTTTCCATACATGCCATGATTGGGGTGGTGGTGGTGGTGGTAGTATAGTAGTAGTAGTAGACACTAGCAGGGCGGCAGCATTTCCAAAAAAAGAAAAGGAGACAGTCAATCGCCTTTGAGAGACTGTTAGAGGAGTAGTTGAATGAAGTACAGTACAGAACTTACCGAGCAACAATAATATGCTCAAATATTTGACAAAAAAACTGAATGGTGGTTAGGAGGATAGCCTACTAGACAGAGTTACGAACTATAGTTGTGTCGTGTCACTTGACTATGCCTACAGTCTAACAGTTAGTGCTGTATATGAGGAATGACAACAAACAAATCCAATCAATGCCGGCAATTCATGCTGAGGTATATGTTCCTTTGTTAAATAAAATAACCTCTGAAATATCCTACTCATGGGTGGCCAAGCAGAAGAAGATCATCGCTCTGCCTTGAAATTGAAGTAGTGTTGCTTTCACCACATCCGCCCCAGCAAGTGTGTGATTAAGTATTGGTGTACATTTAATTTAGTTACACCTCGACAATAAGTCACACAGCCCGGGGGAAGAGGGTTAGGGTTTGTTGAATGGATGGGAAGGGGGTTTTTGGGAAAGGTTTGACATAGAAAAACAGTATGCATACATAGACAAACAAACGACAATCATTGAAGACTACCATATCCATATGTTAAGGGAGAAAAAGGCAATGCATGCATGATGATGAGAGACCCGGATTACATACACTTCTAGTTCTTGTTCTGTTGTTCCGGCCTTAATACTTTAACACATAGCAAATAGAAATTTTAAATATTGGTAGGGAAGAAACGTAAACACAGAGCAAACCTAATGATGATAACAACTCCAAAAACACACTGTTGCAAAGATTGTATACAAGATATTAATCAAATTATTTAAAAGAAGATAAAAGTGGATACTGTTACTGTCTTATCCCGGTCAAAAATGTGGACTGGATTTGCATTTCGGCATTCCTCTTGCTCCTCTCGTCCATCAATCTTGGGTGTGTCGCCTCGCCACTGCCCGCTGGAAAAAAAAAGGTGATGGATTGGTAAGGTAATTAATATGCATTGTAATGTTTTACAAAGTTTAGGGCAAGGCCCGGCCTGTAATTGTAGATGGAAAACCAAAGGGGATATTGAGAAAGAAAGTTAAAACAAATGCACAAGTGATGGTGTAGTGCAACAAGAACACTTTGCGAGGTGGCATGTATGCATCATCTCTTCTCTAGTCTGTTTCCAGCATTGACCTTCAACAGTAACAGGAGAGAGCAGGCCCACAGTGCTTAGCATTAGCACATCCTACGTTAACACTTTAGAGTCCTTTTTTTTTCTCTCAAAGAGTTGGACAAACGCAAAGCACATTATCCATTCCAAACATAGCATTTTACCGTTTAAGTTAGTAAAATCAATGCACTGCAGTCATCCCACCGCTACACTCTATTCAACTTCTACACAGACATTTGGGTCTGCTGTGGTTGTTGTTGACGTGTTTACCTTTAGGCTTTTCCGTTTTATGCCACTCCTGAAACATCCTCCTGACTTCATCATCATCTCTGATACTTTTACTGACTGACTGTGAAGATCGGCCTGCAGTATAAGTAAAATTTTTATGACACAACAAGAGTAGAAATATAAATATTACTGACTTGAGTCATTCTTTATTGTGTACAGAAAGATAGATTACTACTAGTACACTTTGACATCACTTTGTGCACAACAAACAAACAACGCAAACACAAAGACCAATAGCTCAGAGTCAGGTGTCCAATGCATGCCATTAATTGTCATCATTCATTACCTGTTCCTTCTCATCTTAAGTTAACGGGCCATCTCTTTTGCCATCATCATGATGGACGGTGCTGTTGTGTCACAGTCATTTGCATTGCGCAGATTGAGTGAGTCCCCTTCCTTTATTGAATTAAAAGCAATGTATCACCAAGATGCAGGAGAAGTACACATTTCTTATTTGCAAGAAGGGGAAAATTAGTGTGTTCTGTAGAAAGTTGATTAGTGGCAGTGCACAATTACATAAATTCATGCGCAACAAACACAACAGAATCTACATCATTCAGTCTGCGACTCTGCGGCCAATGCATGGCATCAATCATTACCTGTTCCATCTCATCTTGTTAACGGGCTGTCTATTTCGCCATCATCATCATGGACGGTGCTGTTGTGTCACAGTCATACGCATTGCGCAGATTGAGTGAGTCCCCTTCCTGTATTGAATTAAAAGCAATGTATCACCAAGATGCAGGAGAAGTACACATTTCTTATTTGCAAGAAGGGGAAAATTGAATTCACCTTGAGTTAAGTTTAGTGTGTTCTGTAAAGTTGATTAGTGGCAGTGCACAATTACATAAATTCATGCGCAACAAACACAACAAAATCTACATCATTCAGTCTGCGACTCTGCGGCCAATGCATGGCATCAATCATTACCTGTTCCATCTTATCTTGTTAACGGGCCATCTATTTCGCCATCATCATCATGGACGGTGCTGTTGTGTCACAGTCATACGCATTGCGCAGATTGAGTGAGTCCCCTTCCTGTATTGAATTAAAAGCAATGCATCACCAAGCTGCAGGAGAAGTACAAATTTCTTATTTGCAAGAAGGGGAAAAATAGTGTGTTCTATAGGAAGTTGATTAGTGGCAGTGCACATTTACATAAATTCATGCACAACAAACACAACAAAATCTAAATCATTCAGTCTGCGACTCTGCGTCCAATGCATGGCATCAATCATTACCTGTTCCATCTTATTTTCAGTTAATGGCCAGTCTCTCTCGGCTCTGAAAGGAGGATAGCTATAGCAGTCATCTGATTCATGGTCCACTTGTTTTGGAAGGACGAGGAAAGTTTGAATTTGTTGTTACCATCATCCAATCATCATTCATGAGGGAAATGGAATTGAGCAGGAGATTCAGTATGATCGAGCGGAGGAGCTGGATTCGGAGGACTGTACTGTCAAATGGCAGACACCTGAAACTGGTATATTAAATTAGAATAGTAGAAGACGGTGATAATGGATTTGTTGCGATTCACAAGTTTATAACCGGAACGACAGACACATAAACAAAGGGGGAAAAAAGGGAGGAAGACAGTAAGTGCGAGCCTAATTGTCAGGGAAGTATAGCTCGTCCTCAAACTCTGGGGGGTTCTTCCAGTAGTAGGTAATCATCTGACACAATACTTCCATCACCTGAGCCGCTGTCCTCATCTTCCTCTGTTGATTCATGTATTGTGTAATTCGGTGGTATGAAGTGCTGATTCATTTTGATCATTGTTAACCTCTCCACGTTTTTTGGAGATAGACTGGTCCTTCTCAATGTTACAATGGAACCAGCAGCACTGAAAACACGTTCGGAAGAGACACTTGCGACAGGGCAAGCCAGATAGCTTATCGCCAGCCTGCTGAGCTGTGGCCATTCAGACCTTTTCCTATACCAATACTGCAATGGGTTTTGATCAATGTACACCTCTGTTGGGTCGTCCAGATAGGCCTGGACCATCCGCTCAATGTTGCTGATGGTAAGCTTTTGTGCTGTTTTTTCTGTGCATCAGCACTGTGCTTACAATAGCCCATCTTTACATACCAATCCTGTAATGATAATTATTGTACTCGGCCTAATGATCCAGTTTTTGTTTCTGTAGTCGATAGTGATGGTGAGTGTTGTGATTGTGAGCCAACCGCACTGCCCTCAGCCGACGAAGTTGCACTTGATTCTGCATGGCCTGCTTCAGTATCAGTACTTGTTGTGGGTTGATGTGGCGGGCTTTTAATTAGCAGCCCTTCGTTTTCAAACTTAATGGCTGCTTCAGCCATACAACTTTTGTAGCGGGCAACATCATTGTCGGAAAAAGCAAGGAATGTCTTCACTAGTCCTAATTTTGCACGTGGATCCAGAATTGTGGCACAAATGTAATGTTCTTGTGACAAAATTTTATTTTGTATCCTTACATTTTCAGTTAAGCGCCTGGATAAGCTCTCCACCAAGTCATGGGCTTGCCTTCTGTCCTCTACACCTTTGTAGGATTCAGACACATTATTCAGCTCATGCTCTAGCATTTGCAACAATGGGATAGCTTGGCCCATTGTACAGTCCTCCTTGCTGACTTCACGTGCGAAGACCTCAAAAGGAGACAGCATCTCAGTCAGGCATTTAATTAGGGTCCATTGCTCCCTCTGAAGGGTCATGCCTTTAACACTAGCATCACTGCTTCTGTACCAGACATATTCATGGAGTGACCTGTGCTGTTCGTACAGACGATCAAGCATGTAATACGTTGAGTTCCAACGTGTTGCCACTCCTGGATGAGTGCCTTGACTGGCATCCTAAATTCACGTTGGATGATCCTCAGCTGCTTCCGAGCTTTAAAAGAATGGCTGAAAAGAGTGCATATTCTTCGGCAGATGGCCAGTAAATTGCTGACAATGGGTTCTTTTTTCAGAAAGTCTTGCACTATAATGTTTATGCAGTGTGCCAAACACGGAACCCTGAAATAGGAACCAAGTTCCATGGCCTTAAGTACATTACTGCCATTGTCTGTGGCAACAAAACCAATACCAAGCCCTCTGGGCCGCAGCCATTCCAAAACCTTGGTGCGAAACTCTTCTAATATGTTTTCAGCCGTATGAGATTTCTCCATGGCGAACATGGCTACAGTTGCATGTTTCCGAGTACCTTCAAAAATCGCAGCTGTGTCAACAACACCTCGTGCAGATAGTTTATCTCTAACCCCCACAAAAGAGATCCAGTGTGCAGTGATGCACATGTAATCTGTGGCTTGGCAACTGCTCCACATGTCTGTTGTCAGGTGGATATTGTGCACAGCACTCTGCTGCAAACCGTGACCAACCAATTCCAGCACATCATGATGTAGTGCCGGAACAGCAACTCTTGCGAAATAGGACCGGCTGGGAACTTTCCATTTCGGGCAGATGGCAGACACAAATTCAAGGAAACCCACCCCTTCCACAAATGAAAAAGGAAGAAGGTCCAGCGCTAACATTTTAGCCAGCTTCGCATTGTACAATCGTGCCGTTGGGTGGTTGCGTTTGAACTGCCCCTCCAACCTAAACATGCTCTCAATGGTAGGCTGGCTTACTTTCCTTAGTGGTGCTGTTTTCATTAACCCACTAAGGCTCAACGACACAGATTGTCTCATTGAGGTACTCTGAGTATGGCTCTTACTGCGGTGCCACTCTGATGTTACTGAGGAGGATGTGGGCGTTACCACTGCAGTGACTGCACTACTGGAGACAGGGCTAGAAATGCCTCCCTGTTCTTCACCTGCCACCACAATAATATCGCTCCCTGATTCTGAATCCTGACCAACTTCAATGGGTTTAGTTTTTCTACTTTCTTTTAACTTAAGTAGGTGATCCTCCCATACGATAGTGTGGTGTATTCTGAGATGACTTGCTTGTCCTCCGGTACCATAGTTTGTACCAAGCTTACCACGCTGAACACCTTGCCGACAAATTGAGCATATAGCAACGTTCTCCTCCTTGGCGCTAACAGAAAAGAAGTCCCAAACTGGGGAGGAGAACTTTCTGGCACTGCTGGATGTGCCACTTTCAACACCAGATGAACTTGAGGGGGTGCTTGAAAATATGTGACCCTGTCCACCTACACTGTGACTTTTACTACCACTTCCTACTGAGATGGTTGAGCTGGATGTAGGTCCCTGCCGGGCCTTGGAAAATATGGCAGCTGGAGGTAGTGGTGGTGTAACCTGTGTTGGTGAGATCCGTGCTACATCCCGCTCAGTAGCAGCCTTTCTGGATAGGGTGAGAATGTCGGTCTCCAATCCCTTTGGGGCGGGAGTAATGTGTGTGATGACTGGCTCGTCTTCATCAACATCATCACCCCCTTCTTCTACATCTACCTCCATAACTCTAAGTTTTTCTGGGACCTTCCTTTTCAGAAGCATTGTCTTGTGGCGTATATCACTCTCAGACCGAGCTGGTGGGACCCAAGTGTCATCACGATCATCAGAAGCGGGGCTTGAAGAAGAAGATGATGGACTAAGCCTCCTTTTCCTTGCTGGTGGTCTGAAAGACAATAGATCTTCTGAAACAGTGGTTTGACTTTGCTCCACTTTGTCTGCAGGAAGCTCGATTTCCTGAAATGCCCCTACGTCAGGAGCAACAACTACTATGGTGGGCTGTTGCGGCGGCTGCTGCTGTTCTTGTTGCGGTGGCTGCTGCTGTTCTTGTTGCGGTGGGTGCTGCTGTTCTTGTTGCGGCGGCTGCTGCTGTTCTTGTTGCGGCGGCTGCTGCTGTTCTTGTTGCGGCAGCTTGACACTGATCTGCTGAGTTTGCGCCTGCGTTGAACTTGATTGTGAACTACTTTGCGGTAATGACATTTCTTCAACATCGCTGCTCATTAGTAGACTGGCTACCTCTGCGAAACTAAAGCCCTTGGGCCTAGGTTGGTGGGGTTGGACCGCTGTGCTACTCCCAGCTTGGTTCCCGGACAACACTTTGGTGCCAAAAAAACATTGGCCGGCACACCACCAGTCGTGGTTATTGGCACTTCCTTTTTCTGTTCCTTCTTCTCACCGGCAACTTTCTTGGTACTGGACCTGGTACCTTTCTTTGGGGCCATCTTCTTCAGATGGCAGGCAGGATGCAGATGCACAACAAGTTCTGGTCTCACGTGGACGTGATGCGCAGCAGGACTTCTGTCTGGCTGGCAGTACAACGGGTAGCCGCGTGATGCTGATGACACCTCCTACTCTGTCTTTTGTGAACCTAAAAGCAAATAAGACAGGAGAAGACAGGAGAAGAACATCAGTGAAATGTTGCATTTGTTGTTGTGGTTCAGTTACTTAGTACTGTACTAGTGCAAACAAAAGATAGTCTAGCCATTTATGACTTTT
Source organism: Triturus cristatus (assembly GCF_964204655.1). Classification (NCBI taxonomy): domain Eukaryota; kingdom Metazoa; phylum Chordata; class Amphibia; order Caudata; family Salamandridae; genus Triturus; species Triturus cristatus. The sequence continues at coordinate 505,828,212 of NC_140585.1, forward strand.
TTTTTAACTAGAGCTATGTTATACTACTGTGTACAGCCACACACTACACTCTCAGGAAGGATAGGAAAGTTAATAATAACCACCAAAATAAAAATGTAATGAAAGTGGGGTGGACCATTAAATTATTTGAGCATCTCAGCATCCATGGAGATGCTGCTGGCAAAGGGGGTGGATGGATGGAAGCAGTAAGCCAAATAGCCAATAGGAAAACCATGCAGGCCTATGGCAAAAGCAGGACACTAATAACTCACAGTCCAAACACCAAAAAAGGCCACCACCCACATGGACACTCACAAATCACAAACAAGCCGGGGGGCCTGGGAAACACCAGGAGCTGACAAAAGGCCTATAAAAGCCAGGTAAAGGATGCATGCTAAAGCACACTGCTCTGCCTTTTTAATGCAACAAAATGGAAATACGAACATTCACAGGCCCCAAAAAGGTCTGCAGGGTGCATGCATTGCACACCAACACACCAGACACATACAACAAAAGCATGTCTTTAAGACAACCAACATCAGAAAGGCCACCCCAAAAAACACACTTCCCCAACTCAATCCAATGCCATCCATGCCCTAAATGATGTCTAAATTCAACAGATCACACAGAAAACACTTGATTAATAAAGCTGTGGCTACCTGCTCTGATCATAGTGGATGAAAAAGCAGGCCTGTTGGCAGACAAGGCCAGGCAATCTTGCAGGCCTAGGCTTCAAAATGGCCACCAGCCACATGGCCAGGCCCAACAACATCACAAAGGCCACCCCCAAAAAACACACTTCCCCAACTCAATCCAATGCCATCCATGCCCTAAATGATGTCTAAATTCAACAGATCACACAGAAAACACTTGATTAATAAAGCTGTGGCTACCTGCTCTGATCCTAGTGGATGAAAAAGCAGGCCTGTTGGCAGACAAGGCCAGGCAAGCTTGCAGGCCTAGGCTTCAAAATGGCCACCAGCCACATGGCCAGGCCTAACAACATCACAAAGGCCACCCCCAACAAACACACTTCCCCAACTCAATCCAATGCCATCCATGCCCTAAATGATGTCTAAATTCAACAGATCACACAGAAAACACTTGATTAATAAAGCTGTGGCTACCTGCTCTGATCCTAGTGGATGAAAAAGCAGGCCTGTTGGCAGACAAGGCCAGGCAAGCTTGCAGGCCTAGGCTTCAAAATGGCCACCAGCCACATGGCCAGGCCCAACAACATCACAAAGGCCACCCCCAAAAAACACACTTCCCCAACTCAATCCAATGCCATCCATGCCCTAAATGATATCTAAATTCAACAGATCACACAGAAAACACAAGATTAATAAAGCTGTGGCTACCTGCTCTGATCCTAGTGGATGAAAAAGCAGGCTTGTTGGCAGACAAGGCCAGGCAAGCTTGCAGGCCTAGGCTTCAAAATGGCCACCAGCCACATGGCCAGGCCCAACAACATCACAAAGGCCACCCCCAAAAAACACACTTCCCCAACTCAATCCAATGCCAACCATGCCCTAAATGATGTCTAAATTCAACAGATCACACAGAAAACACAAGATTAATAAAGCTGTGGCTACCTGCTCTGATCCTAGTGGATGAAAAAGCAGGCCTGTTGGCAGACAAGGCCAGGCAAGCTTGCAGGCCTAGGCTTCAAAATGGCCACCAGCCACATGGCCAGGCCCAATAACATCACAAAGGCCACCCCCAAAAAACACACTTCCCCAACTCAATCCAATGCCATCCATGCCCTAAATGATGTCTAAATTCAACAGATCACACAGAAAACACTTGATTAATAAAGCTGTGGCTACCTGCTCTGATCCTAGTGGATGAAAAAGCAGGCCTGTTGGCAGACAAGGCCAGGCAAGCTTGCAGGCCTAGGCTTCAAAATGGCCACCAGCCACATGGCCAGGTCCAACAACATCACAAAGGCCACCCCCAAAAAGCACACTTCCCCAACTCAATCCAATGCCATCCATGCCCTAAATGTGCTTGAAAATGAAATACATTAAAAAAACAACAAAAGGAACAGTTCCTTCATCATGCACACACACACCCATGAGGCCATGCCCATGGCTAGCTCGGGCCTACTACTACTACTACCCACAAAATAAAAAAATAAAAAAAGGAATGATGAAAAATAATTATCTAAAATAAATTGTAGTTACAACAACTGCAATGCCCACAATCAAAAAAACACAACAACCACTTACTTGTAAAATATCCTATTCCAAAAATCCTCAAATCCAATTGCAATGATGCAGCAGACAAAAAGAGTGATCTTTCCAGCTCCAAATCCAAAGGCAGAATGAGCAGGAGATGGACAAAGCACCCGGAGGAGCCTGCTGGACAGGAACAGGAAGTTGGAGATTCTGTGTCACTTCCTCCCTCTCTCCACCTTTTAAAAAAATGACCCCTTGCACAAAAAAGGAAAGCCAAATGTCAATGTAAGGAGTTGTTTTCATCCAAAATCAGCATTTGCAGAAGGTTTCATGCTGCTAGAGCTGATATTCCTCTCCAAATTGAAAATTTTACGTTGTTGAGTTCTCGAGCTTCACATTACGTCCGCCGGCGTGTCGAAAATGACATGATCGCGTTCTCTTCTTTGTCCCTGTCGCGTTGGATATGACGTGTTCGGGGTCTCTTTCTCCTGTTCGCGTTCGATTAGACGTGCAAGCGTCCTCATCCTCTGGCTCGTGATGTAGAATGACGTGTTCGAGATCTCAATCCTCTCATACTCGCGCGGTGCATGATCGCGAGAAGAAAGACGTGATCGCGTGACAAATGATGTGATCGCGCGACAAATGACGTTAATGCGGCCGCGAACTGTCGCGAGACAGCGCAAAATGGCTACCAACAATCCAACATCTCGTGGAGAACGCGACCGGGTCGGGAAAACTTGTCGGCGAACGCGGGGATTCAGGTAAGGCGATCGCGCGAACGCGAGAATGTATTTTTTTACAGCGCGAGCAAGAAACAAATTATCGCTAAGCTGCGGAATGCGGAAATTTTGACATTTTCGCGCTTTCCGCGGAAAGCGAAGATGCCAAAATATCGCAATTTCCGCGAACGGAACGGAATTTTGGCCCAGGCCTAGTCCTCAGATTGAAAAATTTAGGAAGAAACTCAACAAAGCTGTGTCTGCATACCTCAGAGACCACAAAATGGGGTCCATCTACAACAACAACATACGTTTTGATACGGCTGATATCTACAGAAGTGATGGAGTACATTTCACAGATCATGGAAATCGAGTTTTCCTGAATAACTTGAAGCTGTGCATCCTCACTTATATGTAGCTATTTTAGGGCCAGGTAATGGCAACTCCCGAACCCTCACCAAAATGTATTCTCCATACAGCTGTGACGCAGCGGCCAGAGCTCTCGCTTTGATCACCACCTCTACTCCCCCATAGGGGTGAGTAGTTTGCGCTTCACAAATACCGTATTGATTTACCTTTGCACTCCCTATCCAACACCACCTAAGCACCATATGCAAGTTGGACAAGTGTGGCACAGCGCCCAGAGCACATGACTTCACAGCATAGCAAACACAGGCTCATGGTTTCATACCCGAGTCCAGCAGCAGCTCAATTTAGCAGCATGACACTCTAGGCAATACCTCACTTAATTTCTGTACCCAGCACTTTCAGACCAGTAGGAGTCAGTAGTTCACCAGCTTTACCCCGAGTCCGTCAGCAGCTCAGCTTACTGTGGTAAATTTTAATTACCTAGACTTAATTTATGCGGTAAAATACAATACGAATAACTCAGTAAAAATAAGAGGCAGAATCCGTGGTATTCGAGGGTATAATAGGGTATTTATTCCTTACAAAGGAATGATGATGGTTCGAACCAGGCAATCGAGTTCCGTCACCACGAAGGTTCAGGAAGGGATCAGCAATACATTATTGACAAGTTGTCATATTTATATTGAAGTGCATTACAGTAAAGACAGATGCAGGAGGCGTAACAGCTGATAAGAATACACATACGTAATAGAAAAGGCGTTTACAATAGGCGTGCATAGAGGCGTATACTACAAACGTCATTATGATGATGACACAAGTGGGTGGATCCATTAGAGAATCCTGCAAAGTCAGCGGAAATACATGGCAGAGATGCGCGCGCAGCCGCATGACGTGTGATTGATGTGTAACTAGAGGGTGAAGGGAACTTGACATGTTGCCCTACATGTGGAGACAGAAGTCTGGGGTGTCAGGACAACCTAGTCCTAAATCATATCTAATATCTTGTGTTTAAAGAACTATATTATCTAGAAGGAAAGGTCTTCTCGGACAGATCCTATTCTATACTGACTGCTAGTGCATGTACAGGCGTCTAAGTGTCTATATGAGATGCGAGGAGGGCATGGGCCTACCATGGTAACGAGATTCATGAATTACTTGCACGGAGACAGTAAGGCCGGGCCCTTTGCTCTGCAGCTAGAGGGATGTTTACCTAAGCTACTTAGACAGGAATGCATTTCTTGAGGAGCGGAACAGATAACTTGAAGGCTGAATACAGTTTTGGCAGGCAACAGGCCGGGCTAAGCACCGTTAGCCGCGCAGGAAGTAAGACAAAGTTCATGGATACAGATGCAGGTCCAGGCTGGAGCATTCAGAGGCAGAGGCAGGAAAAGGCTCGATGGCAGAATTCAGGTCCTACCTTGCCAGAGCTGGAAAACGTGAAAAGTATACCATATAAAGACGGTGGCAAGGCATACTTAGGAACGGAATATCTGGCCCATTCATGGCAGATATGAAAGAGTACATATTAACGTTGGACACAATTGTATTTGCGTCTTCATAGCTTGAAGTGGAGGGAACATACATGTACTTGTAGCATGTACATGGAGCCGATGGGGTCTAGATAGGGGACACAATTGACCATAAAAATTCATATTTCCTCATTCCCTCCTTGTCCCCTACGGACCCTCATGAAATATCGATCTTCAGGAATCCATCAATCTGTTCATGTAACATCATTTGCTCTTCTTTCTTCTTCCGGGATCTTGAATAAAAACTTGAACGTGGAATACACGATGTGGCACATAGGCCGCAGATCGCTGGTCCACATTGTAGACATAGGCAACAACTAAATACTATGAGAAGGCCAATACCTAGGAAGGATAGGACTTTCCATCCCCAGGCTGACAACACGCTCCAGAACCAACCGGACCATGTCCAGGTGCCTGCATTCTGATGTATCTGATTTGCAATCTTGTGAAGACGAGTTATGGCTTTATATACGGATGGTGCGTTTTCTGGGATGAAAACACAGCAACTTGATCCGATGACCCTACAAGCTCCGCCCCTATCTGCTAGGATGACGTCAAGGACAAGACGATTTTGAAGAACAACAATCCGCATCGCAGACTGCTCCTCTGTTAAGTTGCCTAGGGCAGAGGTAGTTTCATTCACTACTGCTTCAAGGGTTCTAGTTAATCTGCGTATCAGTTTACTGTTTGAGACAACACCTATGTAAGGAAAGAGACCTTTATTGAAGTCTGTATATTGTTCCCATGCTGTTTCGGTGTAGTCAACAATCGGGATATCTCTCTGGGGCCTATGGTGTACTAGATTGGTATTTCTATGATAATCAGGAGGGGCTAGGAAAACAGGTGGCAAAAGGAATGCAATGTAACAGGTACCATCTCAGTCTGGAGGTAGACGTATATATGCGGTATGACCACATATGAAGTAGGAATGACGGGAAGCTCTAAATGTAGACTTGCCTTTATCACTGAATTCGATCACAGTAGTACATTTACTATGACCCAGGTGTACTGAACCGTTCTTTCTTACACAGAATTCACCTTTGACTGGTAATACTGACATAGCAGGCAAGACTAGTGTAGCGTCAGATTCAACATTTAGAATCATGAGGTTAAGTGTAAAATTACCTAATCCATATACTTCATTTTCTAGATCAGTTCCTGTTCTTTTGGGAAGTCCCTCCTTGTTAGGATAACAGGCTTTAAGCAAAACTAAGTTCAGGTTTCCCCATACCCAGTTGCTCTGGTATACTACAGTGTTTGAATCTAAAGAGTTAATCAAACTAAACCATGCTCCACAGGAACCATTGTGTGTGAACGGATATGGAAAGAGAGGCAGAACTCCTTTGTATTTCTGATAGGGAGGGAGTCGGCCACATATCCAACAATTTGTAGCATTGCTGGTCTGATGGGAATGATGTAACATACTAATGAATGTGTTGTTGCGCAGCGCAAATCTATAGGACAACTCATGTGGAGGTAGTTCACTAAAAGAATGTTCGGCAGTAACATTGTAAGCACGCTTGAAAATAGGATAGTACATATGTAACAGCATACTTGCAGCAATAATAAAAAGACTTAGGAAAAACATAATCAACAATGTCACTATACAGTGACTATGAAGTGATTTACAGTATGCATGTTTCTTGAGCTGCTTCTGTCTATTTTTCTCTCTCATTCGGTCTAGAGGATACATGTCAAAGACTTAATTCAACCGATTCACCTTGGAGAGGACTTAAACAATCGAATTGTCTGACTTGCTAGACCTTAGTTTCAGTTTATAGTTCTCTTTTTCTGTCTTTTCAACCAGGGGGAGTTTTGAGTCAGTCGGTGAGGGAATGCAGGGCTGGACGTTTAAATCCGATGGTAGTCCATGAAATTTCTTGATATGACTCGAGTGTAACCACCCCTTGCGACCCTCAATCTTCACGGCTGTCCTTGTGGTGAGAAGAACGAGCTTGGGTGACTGCCAACGAGGCTCCAGCGGGCTCCTCCTGTCGAAGTTTCTTACAAGCACTAGGTCTCCAGGAACCACGTCATGGGGCTTCACCTCAGTGTTATCGGGAAAAGCTGCAGCTACCTGTGAACGGCAAGATTGTAGTGCAGACATCAAGGAAGCAAGGTAATCTGTCAGCATATTACAATCAACATCAGTTATTTTACGAGGTATAGGCGTCCCCCACATATTTGGTGGCCTACCGAAGACCACCTCGTACGGGGATAGCCCGGTGCGAGAATGTGTTACCATTCTCATGTAAAATAGTGCAACCGGTAAGGCTACTATCCAGTCGACACCTTTCTCTCTACAGATTTTTGAAAGTCGTATTTTCAGGGTCTGATTATGACGTTCCACGAGACCTGCTGCCTCGGGATGTCGGACACAGTGGAATTTCCATTGATAGCCTAACAAGAGTGAAATGTGTTTCATTAGCTCGGATGAGAACGGCTGGCCATTATCTGAGTACACGATACGAGGCAAACCATACCGTGGGAAGAATTCACGAACTAATTGTTTGGCAGTAGTCGGGGCAGTGTAATCTGAAACGGGATACGCCTCTGTCCAACGGGAAAGGGCGCATACAACTACGAGGACATATTTGAATCCTCGACATCGTTCCATCTGGATATAATCCATCTGGAGGACTTCAAAAGGGTGATCGGGAGGTTGAAATCCACCCTGCTCTACAGGTACACCTTTACCTGGGTTGAACTGACAACAAATCATACAAGTTCGGACTTTCTGTTTGGCTGCGGTTCGTAAGTTCTTGTTGAACCAAATGTGTTGAATACTGTCCAACATAGCTTTTTCTCCTAGATGTGCTGGACTATGTATTGTGTTAATGATAACTTGAACCATTGAGTCGGGGAGAAACCATATAGATTTTCCCTTCGTCATCCATCCCTGACCGGTTTGGATCCCTCCTAATTCAGTCCATTTCTTTATTTCCTCTGGTGTAGCATGTGTCTGTATGTCAATTACATCAAGAGCGGGATCCTTAACTGTCATGCAGTGTGTCGGCGTCGGAACTATTGTCTTTGTCAAGTCAGTTGCATGAGTCTGATTCTGTGCTGTTTGCTTAGCTGTTCGGTCTGCTAGGTCGTTACCCTGGGAAATAATATCGGTGACTTTTGTATGAGCTTTACACTTCATGATAGATATTGAAATAGGTAGATGTATAGCATCTAATAGAGCTTGAATGAGGGAACCGTGTTGAATGTTGGCACCGTGAGAAGTCAAATAACCTCTCTCTCGCCAAAGGACTCCGAAGTCGTGTACGACTCCGAAAGCATAACGTGAATCTGTATATATATTAACTTTTCTATTCTTGGTTTGAATACAGGCTTGTGTTAGAGCAATAAGTTCTGCTGCTTGAGCTGATAATGTGTCGATACAATTTGTTTCAATGACTTCGGTGTCTGTCGTGACTGCATAGGCAGCCACTAACTTTCCTGTACTTGTTCTCATACATGAACCATCTACATAAAGGGTCAGGTCTGGATCTGGTAATGGGACATCTGTCAAATCTTGTCTGGGTTTCGTCGTAATAGTAATGACTTCAATACAATCATGTGCCAATGGATCTGTTCCACTTAATGGCAAAAGTGTGGCAGGATTTAATGTACTGCAACGTCTGATTTCTATGTGTGGCTGGAACAATGTGAGTTCGTAACCTGTCAGTCGTGCTATAGTCAAGTGTTGTGTCTGTGTCCGGTTCAAGAGAACCTCTACTGCGTGTGGTACTTGTACTGTCAATTGATGTCCTAATACTATGGAATCGCTTTGCCTAATCGCTAGAGCTGTCGCTGCGACTGATTTCAGGCACGCAGGAAGAGCTTGAGCTACGGGATCTAACGTGCTAGAAAAGTAAGCACATGGCTTGTGTAATCCTGCTTGTTCCTGAGTGAGTACTGACAAGGCAGTACCTTCACGTTCTGTAACAAAGAGTGTAAAGGACTTACTGTAACATGGTGTCGCTAAGACAGGTGCTTGGCATAACACTTTCTTTAAGTCTTCAAAAGCTTGTGTATGTTCTGGAGTCCAAGGGAGGACAGTCGATGTCGCTGCCTCCTGTGTTGTCAACTGAACGAGTGGTTTAGCTAAAAATGCATATTGGGGGATCCACTGCCTGCAATACGAAGTGAGGCCTATGAAGGCCCGTACCTCCTTTTGTGTCTTGGGTGGTGGCATGTTTACAATTAACTGGATGCGATCAGGTGTGAGCTGTCTCCCCCATTTGGACAGCAAGTGCCCTAGGTACACAACTTGCTGGGCACAAAATTGCAGCTTTGAAGGGGACACCTTGTGCCCCTTGTCGGCTAAGAAATGTAAAACCGTCAGTGATGCTTTTCCACATTCGGATTCGCTTCGGGCGGTGATCAGCAGATCATCGACATACTGAAGCAGTGCAGTGTTAACAGGCATGTGGATACTGTCAAGTTGTCTTTTCAGTGCTTGGCTGTAGATGCTAGGACTTTCTGTAAATCCTTGAGGTGCGCGTGCAAATTTAAAACTTCGTCCATTTAAACTGAATCCGAACAAATATTGGCTTTCCGGATCGATTGGGACGCTGAAGAAGGCGTTCTTGAGGTCAATTACAGTAAAGAACGTTGCTTCTGAATCAATAGCTGTCAGTAATGAAGAAATATCCGGGACCACGGGATATTGTGGTACAATGCATTTATTTAATTCGCGTAGATCAATAACTAATCGATATACTGGGGGTGCTTTTGGGTCGGTTCGTTTAAGAATCGGAATAATCGGAGAATTACATATATTGGAGTCGGTTTCTACAACCACTCCTTGTGAGATGAGCTCATCAATGATTTGCAGTAAAGCCACTACAGCATCTGGAGGTAATTTGTATTGTCGCATTCGTGGTAATACCACTCCTGCTTTGAGTGTGACTCGATATGGTGTAATGTGCATACAACCTACATCAGTGGGGCCTTGTGCCCATAAATGTGCAGGTAGATTCTGTAACCGGTGATCCATGTCTCTAGACACGTAGTGACCTTTAAAGTCACGCAAAAATAGTCGTACTCCGTCCGGAGAACAACATATTATAGCTCCTAGAGCTTTCAATGTTTTTATACCTAACAAATTTTCTGGACATGATTTCGTAAGCAATAGATCTGTAGTCCGTGTTAATGGACCAACTGTAAATGCAAGTGGTTGTGATACTTCGTTAATAGTGGGCTTTCCTGAAAAACCAAGGGAAATATTTTGTGAGCCTGAGAGGGGTGCCCCTGGAACTTCATCGTGACTTATAGTTGTTCTGCTTGCCCCTGTATCAAGTAGAAATTTTCTGTCTTTTCCTAATACTTGACTCTGCACATAGGGACCCTCTTGATCTACAGGAACCTCAATGAGGGGTAAGCCAACTTCCCTCTCTAGGCTATTTCATGTGTATCGCTGATACTCTGGATAGTCATTTTGTGCGTACTGGTACATCTGTTGTGTCGTGTTCTGTGTTGCGGCAATAGGCTGTGGCTGTGGTACCGCTATGGTCTGTTGTGCAGCTTGCATAGGCTGTACATTCTGAGGTACTTGTTGTTGGATCTGATCCTGTCTAGGCGGACGCGGTCTCTCCTTTGTTTTACCCGTGGAGATATTATGTTTTAGAACTGCACAATCGTTTATATAATGACCTGGCTGTTTACAATAGTTGCATGTCCCTTTAACGGGAACCGCTGAATTACTGGACTGTGTCGCACCCTTTTTATGACCGTCAGCTGGAACTGACTGAGCGACAAGCATTTTCATTTTCGTGTCTTTCATACGCCTTGTTTCGTGTTCTTGTTCTTCTCTAATTCTATTTTGGTGATACTGTAACATTTGTAACATTTGTGAAGGAGTGTTAGCTTGCCAAGTGCTCTCAACTTTCAATACTCTGTTTTTAACCTGCGGCAGGGAATTCTCGACTAGTTTTGTTACAAAAAGATGTGGATATGACTCACTATTTGCTTTCAGGCCGCTATTAATACCAAAACATTTTTCAAATCGGGAATAAAAATCACTGGTGTCTTCCTCGGGTTTCTGTTTACAGGCTGAGATTGCTCCCCAATCTTCCTTTTTCGCAGTTAATAAACGTGGCAATACTTGTACTAATAGACCTGGCAATGCTTTTGTTTTGTCCCCAAGCCCTACGCCTGCAGTTCTGTTATTTTCTTCATTTTCTAATGCGGTCCAATCAATCTTTTGGTCTCCCACCTCCCATTCTTTTTCCTTGAGTTTCTCATAAATACCGGCAGGCAATAATACTTTCAATATTTTCATAATGTCAGGATAGGTATAATCACCCATGAGTAACATGTCCTTTAGTTCACGGTGGAAACCTGCTGGATCTTTGTCATGGCTGGGCACTAATTTTTTCATTTCCAATAGTTCTATTTTGGTTATGGGCGTGTACACAAACACGCGTCTAAACGTATTGTCATCATTCCTGACTGGGTGTATTTCGCGTAAGGGATTCTGTCTGTCGATGTAATACTGGTTTCTCTCCATGGAAGGAGCTGGATCATGTTCTGGGCCCAAAAAGGCACTATATCTATGTCGGTATTCTAGAATTACTTTAATTAGATCGGTACCTAGACCTCTCCATTTATTCGTGAGTAGTTCTATCAATATATCAAGTAGGGGGCCAGGATCCGAGTGTTGACCTTTATATATTATAAGGAGATGTTGTATCATGTATATACTAGCCAAACGTTGTTCGTCTGGGGCGAGATTCAGAAACGTGTGTGCTAGCGCATCATCACTATATTTTTCAGGGCTGTCAGCCCATTGTACTGCTGACCTGGCTAATTCTTGTTCATCCATAGAATCGAGCACATGGTACCCCCTTCGTTCTTGAAGTAATTTATCGGTAGCCTGGAATAAGTGTTCAGGGGTCCTTGGATTTGTAATAACTGTTTGAAAAATTCTGTTACATTCTGGACGTATCTGACGTATTGTTTTTTTAAAGGATCTTCCTTTTCCTACATAAGCTATCGCTTGTCTAGCTGGTAATTCAAATTGTCCTGTGTTCATTTCTGACTGTTCCTCCTCCTCTTCCTCTGATTCAGTTTTATCTGCTTCTACTCCGCTTTCATGTATTCGTTCTACTTCTTTTCTGATCCTTCGGCACATTGCTTCTATACACTTCTGTTTATCATGTCTCCCGTCTGTTATATTCTGACCCCATCTGGTAAGTGCTTGCATTTCCTCCGAATCTACCTCTGGCCTATCTCTATTCCTGATCAAACAGTTTATAAAAAAACGTAACAGTAATTTTTGTATGTCTACTTTCTGGTATTCCATGGCTTCGGCAATACTTTCAGGACCTTGCCCTGATTGGATAAAGCGGTATATTTTGTCTAGATGTTCAACCATTCCTGGTAACGTCATTAAATAGTTTGCAGCTCGTCGCAAACGTACTGAAGACAGCAACATTCTGTCGTGTTTTCCTGGCACGGGATCATATCTACAATCGGAAAGAGGCTCGTTTAATATACTGTCTGATATTCTTTGGGGAGTGCGTCGATATGCTAAATCCCTATAAGTCAATCTAGTGTTTGGCGGTGGCGTGGAAAAACCTCCTGTCGCACCCCCTGAGGTGCCAAGTCCAAAAGGATTTGTTGGGTGCAGGGTAGAGAGTGTCGGTGCAGGAAGGACTGTAGAAACAGATGGAATTGTTAGAACTTGAGTAGGAGTTTGTTGCTGCAGGGGTGAGTGCAGCTGGTTTTGGGGTTGAGTATCGTTAACGGGTGGGGTGCGTGGCTGCACACCATTAGCATATTCGGGGGCTGCATCGTCTAAATAGGAAGAAAGGAAAATGTCTTTTGCGGTCTTGGGATGTACTTTAATGGGGAGTAACGGAGGTGGCAGATCTTCTGGTACCTCCAAAGTGGCTTTAGGCAAACCCTCGGCCAGAAGAGGATACATACCATTCATAAGAGTGTTTCGTTGTCTGTCTACTTGTTCTGCTTTTATTCGGGTACCTTCGTCAATTAATATGTTTTCTCGGGCCTTTTCTGAATCTTCCCTACTTTTCTCTTCCTTTCTGAGCGCTTTCTCTGTGCGCCTATGCGATTCTTTACGCCATAGTTCAATGGCATCTTTCTGTGACTGTCTGGCTTTCTTTTTCCATAACGCTTCTTCTATTCTCATAATGCAATCTGCATCCCATGTTCCAGCAGCGGGCCATCTCTGACTCTCTGCCAAATCCTTGGTGTAGTCCACCCATAGATCAAGATATAATACGGCATCTAGGCCATGTTTATGGTACATAAAGTACCCTGGAGTGTCCCTAGGTGGGATAGGAACAGCTTCCTCTAGTATCCCTTTTCTAGTTTTTATCTGTCTTAATTTTGAAAATAATGGCATTTTGAACCTTGCTACTTGATTCTTATTCTTAATCGGACCTGAACACAACTTATACAATAAACACAATAATGAAGATCGAACAATCACTCATACCACGACATTTAAAATATATCAAAACAGTTTAGAACGAATAATAATAATTAGAATAAAACTAGTTAACTGCATAATACTAAATATACTGTATGTACTGCTAAACAGTACAGATACACTGCTAAAACAGTGCAGACCAGGTCTGTGTACCCAGACCCGTCTTGACCGGCACAAACTAATGTGCACGTCTAGATGCGTCCTCAGCAACGGTACACACCGGGAAGCACGGAACGGAAGGCCTCGGAAGTCTGGACTGGACTAGACCAAACTGGACTGGACTCGACTCGTGACTTGGATACTTCGGAACTTCGGAATCTGGTGGGCCTCTGTATACCTCGGATCTTGCTCTCTCAGCTAGGCTCTGGTCGGGATTCTCCGCACTCCTCACCGCCTCGTCTGGGTGTTGATCGCAGCCTCAGTCGCCCCCGTTGGCCTGAGGGAGATACAGGAAATCCTGCGGGTACGCGTAATTGTCCGTCCGGCTGTGGCAGGAGACCTGGTCTGCAACGCACCTCCGGCGCGTGGGGTGTGAGAGGTGTCCCTATTCGGGCGCCAATTATGTGGTAAATTTTAATTACCTAGACTTAATTTATGCGGTAAAATACAATACGAATAACTCAGTAAAAATAAGAGGCAGAATCCGTGGTATTCGAGGGTATAATAGGGTATTTATTCCTTACAAAGGAATGATGATGGTTCGAACCAGGCAATCGAGTTCCGTCACCACGAAGGTTCAGGAAGGGATCAGCAATACATTATTGACAAGTTGTCATATTTATGTTGAAGTGCATTACAGTAAAGACAGATGCAGGAGGCGTAACAGCTGATAAGAATACACATACGTAATAGAAAAGGCGTTTACAATAGGCGTGCATAGAGGCGTATACTACAAACGTCATTATGATGATGACACAAGTGGGTGGATCCATAAGAGAATCCTGCAAAGTCAGCGGAAATACATGGCAGAGATGCGCGCGCAGCCGCATGACGTGTGATTGATGTGTAACTAGAGGGTGAAGGGAACTTGACATTTTGCCCTACATGTGGAGACAGAAGTCTGGGGTGTCAGGACAACCTAGTCCTAAATCATATCTAATATCTTGTGTTTAAAGAACTATATTATCTAGAAGGAAAGGTCTTCTCGGACAGATCCTATTCTATACTGACTGCTAGTGCATGTACAGGCGTCTAAGTGTCTATATGAGATGCGAGGGGGGCATGGGCCTACCATGGTAACGAGAGTCATGAATTACTTGCACGGAGACAGTAAGGCCGGGCCCTTTGCTCTGCAGCTAGAGGGATGTTTACCTAAGCTACTTAGACAGGAATGCATTTCTTGAGGAGCGGAACAGATAACTTGAAGGCTGAATACAGTTTTGGCAGGCAACAGGCCGGGCTAAGCACCGTTAGCCGCGCAGGAAGTAAGACAAAGTTCATGGATACAGATGCAGGTCCAGGCTGGAGCATTCAGAGGCAGAGGCAGGAAAAGGCTCGATGGCAGAATTCAGGGCCTACCTTGCCAGAGCTGGAAAACGTGAAAAGTATACCATATAAAGACGGTGGCAAGGCATACTTAGGAACGGAATATCTGGCCCATTCATGGCAGATATGAAAGAGTACATATTAACGTTGGACACAATTGTATTTGCGTCTTCATAGCTTGAAGTGGAGGGAACATACATGTACTTGTAGCATGTACATGGAGCCGATGGGGTCTAGATAGGGGACACAATTGACCATAAAAATTCATATTTCCTCATTACGCCCCCAGCACCATCAGACCTGTAGGAGTGAGTAGTTTGCACTTTAAAAATACCGAATTGTTTTGATACACGCAAATTTACCTTCGCACTCCCTGAATAACACCCCCTAAGCACCATACATAAGTTACAATGTTCGAAACAAAAGTTCCTTTGAGTAGGTATAACTACATACTGACACTACTTGGACAGATATGGCACAGCAGCCAGAGCACATGACTTCACAGCATATGACACACTGTTTGGACTCACGCTTTCATCCCCGAGTCCGGCAGCAGCTCAGCCTAGCACCATGAGACTGTACACAATACCTCACATATTTTCCGTACCCCAGGACTTTCAGACCAGTACGGGTCAGTAGTTCATCCTAGTAGGTATAAACACATTCTGACACTACTTCCACAGGTGTAGTTCAGTGGCCACGGCACATGACTTTACAGCATAAGACACACAATTTGGGCTCACGCTTTAATCCCCGACTCCCGCACCAGCTCACCTTAGCAGCATCAGACTCTAGGCAATACCTCGCTTAATTTCCATAGCCCAGCACTTTCACACCGCTACGGGTGAATACTTCAATTCACACCCCGTCTATAGCACACCCTAAACACCCCAAAGAGGTTACAATGCTCTTACCCTCCTCTTTACCACTTTTTTTGCCCTTTATTCCCCTTACTCGCTTTGACGGAATCACAACATGGCGGCCAACACGTCTTAGTTGCAATCGCTCGCAGCGCTCACAGCCAATAAGCAGCAAGCTCGTGCTCGTAACGCCTCAGCTAATCAGATGGCAGAATTCCCAACTATCGATATCTGTAAATTTTGATATTTCTCAAAAACTACTGAACGGATTTACACCAAATAAACAAAAGCGTGCTTTCTCCCTGCCAAATTTGGAGTAATTCCGTTCACCCGTTCGACCTGTAGCCTTGTCTAAAGTTTCCTATGGAAATTAACATAGAGAAAACACGTTTTGGGACCCCCCTTTTTTCTCTCGGGCCAACCCTTGACAAATCACCCCCAAACTTCCCACATAGGAGCTGATATGAACAAAGAATTAGTTTGGGAAAATTTAATGAAGATTCATCAAACGACGCCAAAGTTATAAGCAAAACAAAAAATGATCTCCCTATGGAAACTTGGTCCTAACTATAACTACCTATATATAGGGTATAGGGTCTCCCGGGCCTGAAAAGGGTTGGGGAGGGAGGCCACACAAACCTACTTCCCTTTTAAAAAAATTAACGCCCCCGGGGGATAGGGTCCCTGGTGCCTGATAAGGATCAGGGAGAGGGATATATGGTCCCCCCTCCCCTTCTTTATAATATTTAGCGTCAGGGAATGAAGTGTCCAGGGTCTATTAGGGCTCGTGAGGGGGGCCATGTTTTTCTAAAAAACACAAAATAATTCACTGAAAAAAAGCAAAGGTTAAAGTAACATTATAGTTAGGTGAATATATCAGTGACAACACTAACGTTTTGAACAAAAAAACAGAAATTCACCAGTTATAGCTAGCAGAGCTAACTATAACTTGCTCTGCCATGCACTGCTTATGACCTCACATATTACATCCCTCATGACATGTTCTATGATATAATTTATGACATCACTGATGACATCATCAAAGATTCTTTTACACATTACTGTATATACTAGTATGGCATTTGATGCCTGACAGTAAGTACAAAATAGCTCGAAATAATATGAAGCATCATTAATGCCATGATGGATACAATTCTCTTTGTTGCAAGCATGTGTTATGTGTAACATTGACCCTATACGATGCTGTTAGAAATGGGGGTTCTAGCTGGCTAGGGTATGCACCTATGCCAGGCAGAACCCACCACTCTAGTCGTTCAAGGGAGTTTCACACTGATGATAACCACTGCTCACCCCCTTGGTAGCTTGGCAGTTTGGCAGAGCAGTTAGGCCTATCCCAGAGGCAATGTGTAAAGAGTTTCTACAACACAGTCACACAACAGTGACACCCTAGGCACACCACAAAAGAGTCTCCATACAAGGTTATATAAAAATATTCTTTGTGTTATCCATAAAAACACATTAGGTCACAATCACATATATTACTGTGCCACTAGGCACTTGTCATGACTTCACAAGGATTACATAAATCACTTGGGCAATCGGGCTAGGGTCATAAACATCACAGTTAGGGCGGCCAGTAACTACTGGTAGGATCACATTGAGAATAACACATTATGCATAAACATCATCAGCAGTGCACTATAGTAAATACCTGCAGAGTGCACACATAAGAAAATCACCACTACGGTACATATCCCTGCAATAGACAACATTACATCAGGGCACAAAACCTATGAATTGCTAGATGTCCACAAACCATCAGCTGCGCACATGAAGCATGTAGTGCGTACAATTACCATCACCAAAGGGCCTAGGATGCAGCTTCTCCACACTCCTATTACCCATTATCTGGTAATATTTCTCCCCAGCGTGGAGAATAGAAGCCTCCGGGCCTCTCATGGGAAATGCCGTAATTACCACTCCTGACCGCGACCTCCAATATTACTCCTCTTTACAGATGAGGAGAGTGGGCCTCCGTCGAGGTTTACCCTGAGCCGCAAGGAGAAATGCCCCCCCCAACAGCAGGTAGGTGTGCAGCTGCCCGCAACCATGCGATGCAGTTGCGATAATGTAAGGAATGCATTGGATTCCTGCAAGGAATGGGAGAACTCAGTCAATGTTCCACTCCATCCCCAACGATCCAGCCACAATGCACCCAGTAGGTCCAAACCAAGGAGAAAGGCACCCGCACTGGCCACACTGCCAAGGTCTGGTTCCCGCAACCTCACGGTGCCGGCACACCCGTGGGTGAAATGGAGCTGGCCGTGCTACCTGGTGGTACAGCTGGTTGCTATGGGGTTACTCCTCCCTCAACACAGACTTGACTGAGGCCCTCAGGGGGATCCCTGTCGGCAAAATCACCAGACCTCAAAAGCTGCTGCGGGCCCCACCCCTCAGGCTCTGCGACACGGTCTGAGTCAGGAGAGTGTCCTTACTGCTCTCGGCGATCGGCTGCGTCTCCTGCTGGGGGGGTTGCGGCTTCCTTACTCGCACTCCACTGGCTTCTGCTGGTTGCTAGGTGACGCCTGGCTCTCCTGTGGTGCTCGATCACTCATGAGCTGCTGCCTTCTTTTTGGTCAGGTGGGGGCTCAGCCCAGAACTTGACCCCAGGGCAAAGCCAACATTGTGAAAGGCAGGGACAGCCCATTTCAGGTGCAGGTGCGACTCCTCCCACCACTCCAAGTGGGCAGTGAACTCCGCTCTGCTAGCAGAGTGTGCTCAGTTTTTCCAACTCCGCTTGAATTTGGCAAAAAACTCCAATTCCATCACATGGCGGAGTTTGCCCCCACCACCCACACTAAAACAGATTCAGCAAGGGCACTTTGAGCTGCACATGAACTCTTAGTCCTGCTACATCGCCTCTTTAATCCTGCCCCCTTCATCTGCCTCCTGAGAACGCCTGCCAGCCTGCGGCCTTCTGCAGTACACGGGGGCAATAGGCAATTGCACGGCAAACTCTGATCAGGACTGTGGTGCTCCCTGGTGCTCCGGTAGTTAATTGAGGTGGAGTGATTGGGACTGAATGCCTATGAGGTGTAGTGGGTGGTGGCACTGTGCCAAGTGATACAGGCCCTAACAATGGGTGGTGGGCGTCTGCTGGTGATGGGAGTCAAGTAGTAGACCTGTGGAGATGAGTGAGGCCAGAGCACTCCGACCTACCCAGTGGTGGACCCTTGGACTGCTACTTGGCCAAAATCATTTGGGGGACCAAGATTGCCTTTGCTACCAGAAGGGAAAGCTGCGGCTGCCTCCTGATATAACTTAGGAAGTTGTCTTGCCTTTCCTGTCAAGGGTGTTGTGGTAGTTCAGTGAAAGCCCACAAAAATATCTTGTTGGGACCCAGGAATTTCTAATAATAAGATTCTTACATGTAAGTGCCAGTGTTAGTTAGAATACGAGCGCTATGGCCAGTGAACCATGACTCCCAATGTGAACCACACATCAATGCTACTTGTGTACCGTACGTCTTCACCTCGTTGCCTGGAGCAGCATACCCCTGCCACTGGACACATCCAGCATAAACCATCCATCTTACAGCAGCCGCACCAAACCAACTGACCGACAAGGTATTATCCAACTTTTTTCGTGACTCCACATTATCAAGCTGATTGCTTTGTTTTATGACTGTCGCGGACACCATGAAGGCCTTCCACTAGCAAACATTCCACTGGCCTCTTCTTCACAGACATTCTTTTTCCCTCAGGCATATTTTAAGGCCTGATGATGGTCTCCATATTCTAATGTGGGAACTAAACATTCTCGACCAAAAAGTACCATGACTATTCTAAATGTGATTAATTGAAGACATGAATAACATGGGTACTACCAAATGTAGGGCTAATTCAATATCCATATAGACACACTGTAAATGTCTGAGCTTTTGTTTATATAAAATTGTTCAGTTTTTCCTGTTTTCTTTCCAAGCCGCAAATGGCTTTATGTGTTGTTTTGAATATTTATTTAAAAATGACATAATATATGATCCGCTATAGAAATAATTTACTTTCTATTTGTTCAAGTAAAAGGTTTTTCGGGAAGGGACCTCTTGTTCCTTTATAGATAACTTTAAGAATGTTTGACATTTTCCTACTCATTGCCATTTGGTGTCTGCTGCCCGTCTCTGACCACTGGTTGTGTTGGGTGACAGATCACTTTATGTATTCCTTCTAGACAGCCAAACACAAAGGAAGGCTGGGTGTGACTTCATGCATCTTCATGGGAGAAAGAGAAGGAATAGCTGGTTACAGCCTCAGACTTACACCTGAATAAGATGTGCTTTGTCAACACACCAAGGGCTGCACACTCCCCTATAGTGAGTCTGGAGCCAGGGCAGGAAGAAAAAACCTCTGTGCACTTCAAAGTTCCTTGTTTGGAGTCACCTCTACTGCAAATGCACCTCTGACCCTACCACCTCAGTATACTTCTGGACCTGAAACCAACTTGCCAAGAAGAAGAATTTCTGTGTTAAGCACTGCTACTTTGCTGGACTGCTGCTCTGGAAGACTGCTGCCTTGCTATGTTCTCTCCTGCCAGCTACTCTCTCTGATTGGACTTTCATCCCTGGAACTGAAGTGACTCCAAGGTCTAGCTGACTAGCCAAAGACACACAAATGATGGACGGAATGCAGAACAAATCAAAACATTCACCCCCAGTTAAGCGATCTGGGTTAAATACATCATTCTTTTGCACACCATGTTTAGTTTAGACCTGGCCATATGCAAATCAGTATTGACCCTGTGCCTCATGGGAGCAGTCCAGCCCGAACTGCCAAGCCCGGTCCTCCCTGGACCGGAAACAAGCATCCTAGGACCGGTTTTGAGGTTTCACCCCTCTTCAGCCAGGATAGCTTGATTCCAGTGGAACAGTGAGCCCAGAATAGAGTGGCATACCCACGAGTGGATTAGAGAGGAGTTGCATAGAGTGGAATAGAATAGAATGGCATAGCGTATGTGGTACAGTGGAGTGGTGTGAGGTAGAGTGGCATACAGCAGAGTGGTGTACAGTTGAGTAGCATACAGTAGAAGGGCATACAGTGGAATAGTATAGAGTAGAGTGGCGTAGATTGGGGTGGCATACAGTTCAGTAGCGTACAGTGGAGTGGCATACAGTGGAGTGGTGTAGCCTTGAGTGGTGTGCAATGGAGTTGGGTAGAGTGGAACAGCATACAGTAGAGTAATGTGGAGTGCACTCACATACAGAGGAATAGCCTACACTGGAGTGGCTTACAGTGGAGTGGTGTTGAATGGAAGGGTGTAAAATGGAGTGGCATACAGTAAAATAGTGTAGAGAGAAGGGGTGTAAGGTGGGGTGGCAGTGGAATAGCATAGAGTGGAATGGTGTACAAATCAGCGGCATACAGTGAAGTGGTGTAGAGTGGAGTGGCGTAAGGTGGAGTGGTGTAGAGTGGAATAGCGTAAAGTGGCGTAGCATAAAGTAGAATAGCATGGAGTGGGTAAGCGTAGAGTGGAGTTTCATACAGTGGAATAGCGTAGAGTGGAGTGGCATAGAGTGGAGCGATGTACAGTATAATAGCATACAGTAGTTTTTTGTAGAGTGGATTAGCATATAGTGGAGTGGCATACAGTGGAGTGGCAAAGAAAGGAGTGCTGTACAGTGGAATGCCATACAGTGGAATGGTGTACACTGGAGTGGCATACAGTTGAGTTGTATAGAGTGGAATAGCGTAAAGTGGAGTGTCATAGAGTGGAGTTGCATATAGTAGACTAGCGTAGAGTGGAGAGGCTTACAGTGTAGTGGTGTAGACTGGAGTGGCATAGAATGGAGTGGCGTAGAGTGTAACAGTGTCCAGAGGAGTGGGAAAAGTTAAGTAGAGTGACAGAATTAAGTGGTGTAGAGTGGAGAGGTGAACAGTGGATTAGCATAGAGTGGAGTGGTATAAAGTGGAGTGCCGTAGAGGGTAGTGTGGTACTTAAAACAGAAGTAGGGTGAAAGTGGATGAATAGATAAGATGTAATGTGTCAGTAATATAGACTATGAGGGGAAAATAGTAATTTATGGTTGTGTGTGTAAATAGTGTAAGTAGTATTAAAGTTATGTGTTAAGTTAGTTATTTATATATTGTGCCACTATATACAGGAGTAACTCTGAAGTATACTCCAGTACATGCTGATGAGGAGGCAGTATTTGATGGCAAATTGCTGTCTTCACAAATCGTAAAAAAGGCAGCCATGTAATTTTAAGCACACACTTCAGCTGCGTTCTGTGTTTCACTGTGTTCTGGATTAGGACCTCATATATAGGTAAGTAGTAGGGTTTTTGTTGTTCCTATTACTACTTTAATAAAATGATAACAGAGAAATATATTAATATTTTTCTACATATTGTTACAGCACTTTTCGGAAAACCATGCTTTTTAAAAAAAGAAATATTTGTAGGTATTACTACGCTACTCCATAGAGCTATTTGTAAAGACTTACATTTGTAAAAAATTGAAAATACATTGTAGCGCACTATATTTATAGAAGAGGAGTCTAACGGGCACGTAACTAACTGTCGAGACTCCACGAGACTGAGTTTGGCTCCTCCCCCCCTCGAGGTTGATGATGGTGGAGCTTGGTTGGCATTCTGCGGCTCCCATTGCAGCTTTTACCTTGTGGATTTCTCGGATTTCTATCTGCCGAATCTAAAAACGGCTGATAGTGGAGGCAAGAGAGGGACAAAGAGCGTGAATTCCCCCCTGGGATGCTGTTTGTGTGTATCTGGAGGCACCTCTGAGGCCAAATATATCATTGCTACACTTGAAATTGAGGCGAGGGGAGGTGAGCCTGAGGAGTGTTTACACTGCAGCTGCTGGAACTTATTCCAGGACTTACCTTGAGCTGGAGGCGCCTGACTGGTCCCTGGTGTGTTCGTTCTACGAAGCGTGAGTTGAGACGCCGGGGAGACGACGGCTGTGACAGGGAGAGAGATACCTTACCCATAGAGTGAGTCCGTGCGTGTTTTATTTTGGCAAAAGCTGAGCAGTGCTTTACCTGCTGTGACTCCTCTCTCCAGATACGAACTTGTTTAAGCCTGTGGTATCCTGCGAGACACGCTCTAGTGTCCCGCAGGAAGTTAGCCTTGCTAAAACTTTGGGGGCATAGCGCTGTAAAGTACAGCTGACCTGCTGGTGTGCGGTGTCCTTTGAAGCTTACCCGGGTCCCCCTCGCCGCCGCAGCATCCTCGAGTGCGGCCGCAGTGGAGGGGCAGAAACTACACTACCCAGGATCCTCGGCTTGAGGGAGTACGCGGGAGCACCGGGAGAAGCCTGGGACAAGGGTGTGTTCATACGTGCCCATCAGTGACTGAAGAGGCTGGGCTGGATCACCCCCCTTGCGTCTACGATAAAGGTATTCGAGAAAAGAGACACAAACTGTGAACTGTATGGACATTCTTCCCCCAGGGAGTGGGTTGCTCCTTCCAAACACCAATAATAGCCTGTTGGTAAGGACTACTGAATACACTGAGTTGGGGGGAAGCCACCCATTCACACACAAGGTAGGGATAAAAAGTAGGCCATCTGACCAATTGCTGGAACAACTAGGGCAGTAGGGAGCTTATGGTGCTGTAGTTCCTTTTAAACTGACTTTGTCGAAATTTTGGGTATGTCTAACAAAACTAAAACACGATCTGCCACAAGTAAAACCCAGTCATCTTGGTCTGACAATCCCCCAGGTGCGGCACTAAATGGGGTGTTACAACCCACTGCAATTGATTTGATGCTACAAAAAGTAAACAGGGAGATAGAACGAACCGAGAGAAGCTTGTCCACCCCAAACACACCGATACAACCCATTGCACCGGAAATTCTAGAAATTTCGGGAAATGAGTCATTGGAAAATTGTACAGACATAATCCCTTGCGCCCAAGTGGTAAACGAAATAGTGATGGAAAATAATAAGAAACCCAAACCAGGGGCTAGCAGGAAGAGCAGAGTTAACAAAAAGAAGCAAAACAGGGGAATAGGGGGGACAAAAAGTAGGGGGGAGACAGTGATTGAAGAGTTTAGAGGTACAATAGCAGGGCAGCAACTCCCACCAGGTTGGTTGGAAGAAGTGATGGGCGATTTCCAAAAACGTATGGAAACATTTATAGTGAACCAACTAAAACCAATTATAAGCAGGCTAGACAAAGCAATAAACAAAATAGCAAAGCAGGGGAAAAGTAAGGGAACATCTGACACCAATCAAATAGCAAGTCACCCCGCAGTAGAAATCAGGACAGGGGAACAGCACGAGGTAGAAACAACTGTGTGAGTAACGAGGACTGTGGCATAGTGCTACTACATGACACACCCTCGGCAATGGCTCAAGGAGACAGGGGTAACCCTAACCTAGGGGGGGTCACCGTACGCGAAAATACCCCACAGAGCACAATTCCTACACTCCCACAAGAAGGGACTGTAAAAAGTCAGTGCTGTGTAGAGAAATCTCAAACTGGGTGCAGTCCCCCAGATATCCCCACTGACTATGTACCAACATGTATCAATTTTCCACCTGAAGCTGCTGCTTATGTGGTGGTTTTTACGGGAGTACCTGGTCTTAGGGCAGGGGAGAGAGAGTCACATGCAGAGTTAAAAATGAAAATAATTAAGTGGCTAAATATACACAGGCCCCTGAGAGGAGGAGAATGTGGGGAGATCCTGTTAGTAAGAAGAACAAACTGGGTAGGCAGCAGGAGGAAAGATGCTGTAGGAGACTGCATCGTGGCAAACTTTAGGGACACGGAGTTAGTAAAATATATACTAGGAGGCTACAATAGAAATCACACTAGCACAATATGCCCCCTACCACTAAGATACTTTTACCCCAGAAGATGTGCCCCAAATCCCCTACACTATGTCCAGGATAGACCAAGAAACATAGCGGCTAGAAATTGGCCAAGAGAGGAGGGACAGAGAGGGCAGGTTTACACACAGTGGGCAAACAGATTCAGTCCTTTGCAATCCTTAGAAGAACTAGACTGACTATCCCAATCACCCCAGGAAAGGGCCTCTAAATGGGTGGTAAAGGAGTATGGGGAAGGGAGGAATCTAGATAGCATCCCAGAGAAGGGGACAGCTATCACCCAAACACATACAGGCAAAGGGGGTCAGGGAGGGACCAAGAGTAGGGCAACAGATCCCATAACATCAACACAGGGTGAAGAAGGGGAGAGTGAACTACCAAGGGAAGGCCTACAAATACTGTCCTGGAATATTGCTGGTTTGGCGGGGAAATTTGACAATGTGGACTGGATAAGTAATCTCCAGGGGTACCATGTCATAGCCTTGCAGGAGACATGGGCACTAGACCCATCCGCCTACCAACTAGAAGGCTTTAAATGTTTTTCTGTCCCTGCAAGGGGCGGAAGATCGGGCAGAGCGAAGGGTGGGCTAGCCCTGTATGTTAATCTAGAGCTGGAAGGCACATGGTCAGAACCCTCATGGTCGTCACACCTAATCCAGGCAGTCGAATTTCAGGGGCAGGGATTAAGGTTACTGATATTTAACATCTACAACTCAGTCTCAGGGGAAGGAAATGAACCAATAACTCAGGAACTAGAAAATAGGTTAAAGCATGAGACCAAACAACAGAGAAGGGGCGGGGAACCAGCAGTTTTGATCATGGGTGACTTTAACTGCCACCTTTGCCCCAAACTGATTCCCGCAAATGCAGACTGGTCATACTGTCCGGTAGAAAATGGGCCTCACTTCGAGCATAACAGGGAGGGAAACAGCCTCATGAAAACTCTGGACACCTTTGCCATGACCCACACTATAGATCTGATAACCCCAGGGAGGGATGGCTTCCTCACTCCAACATTTAAGGGCAGAGGTTGTTATTCAATTATAGATTTTATGATGATATCCTCTGCCATAAAGGACAGGGTGAAGGAAGTGAGAATAGACTGGAACCCCTTTAGCGACCATAACCCGCTGATAATGGTCCTAGAATACAGCGACAGACACAGTAGAACTCAACAGGCCGCCTCTACACTGATCCCAACAGACCAGGGGAGGCGACTAAGATGGGCTAAGATCAATGCAGAGGAGTTTTATAAATCCCTGGTGATAAAAGGCAAACACCAAATTGAAGACTGTCTTGATCCCCTAGTAGAAGGTGGGTGTTTGGTTTCTGCCTTTGAAGTACTAACCACCATGATAGGGGAACTCCTGAAAGCAAAAGGCCCAGTAAAAATTGTAACACAGCCACGCTGGTTTAATCCCGAATGCGCGAGAGCACTTAGGGAATTGAAACTATGTCTCAAAATCTACCCTAGGGACAAACAGGCAGTAGCCCTATGTAGAAAGACATATAAGACAAAGGTCAAGCAGAGGAAAATTACGCTCCAAGCAGAAGTGTGGGCGGACCTGAGGGAAGCGGGGGAACATAGAGACTTCAGCGAATTTTGGAGGATTATCAATAGGCCCTGCTTCCAAGAGAAAAACTCCCCGGGGATCAGTAACAATATTCTTCCTGACCAGTGGGTGGCACATTTTAAGAGTCTGTATAATCATGAAAGTGATACTGTGACTACAGCGGGATGGGAGGAATGCCGATCGGGCAAGGTCGAATTCTCACTCCAAGAAATTACCCAAGCAATCAGAGGGCTAACTCGCAACAAAGCACCCGGGCCTGATGGGACGCCACCTGACCTTTACCTGAGTAACCCTGATCTCTGGGCTCCCATTATGATGAGGGTCCTAAATGCAGCAATTGCCACGGGTCTGCCACGGTCTTGGTCTACGGCACTGATTGTCCCTATTTTTAAGAAGGGGTGTAGGGACAATCCACAGTGCTACAGACCAATATCGTTGATAGACGTATCGGCCAAACTATTGGGCAGGGCAATTTTGAGTCGCTTGATGTCATGGACAGAAGAACACAACATTATAGCAGACACTCAATACGGCTTTAGGCCAGGCATGTCTACCAGTGACCAATGTTTGAATTTGTACCTATTAATAACTAAATACACAAAGGCTGGTAAAGGCACACTATTCATGGGCTTCATGGACCTGGCGGCAGCCTTCGACAATGTTAACAGGAGCAAACTTTGGGATCTGATGACCAACCTGGGAATTGAGCCTGGACTCATTGACATCTTAAAAGAATTGCACTGGAACACCACTGCCAGGGTCCGCTGCACAACGGGGGGGGGGGGGGGTGCACGGATCCCTTCCCCTGCACGAGCGGAGTGAGGCAGGGGTGTATCCTTGCCCCATTTTTGTTCTCTCTCTACGATTTGGAGAGAAGGTTGGTTGCCTTAAATGTGGATTGTCCCAAAGCTGGAAATCGTCACATACCGGTTCTACTGTATGCTGACGATGCCGTCCTGCTTGCCAGGACGGCTGTGAGCCTACAACAATTGGTCAATGGATTTGTGGAGTTTATGGACGAATTAGATTTGTCCGTAAATTTTAGCAAATCGTATGTCATGATAGCTGGGAAGAAACCAAGCAGGAAATTTGCTTTTAAAATAGGGTCGCACAAATTGGAAACAGTGAGCTCTTTTCCTTATCTGGGTCTACTGTTTGATGGGGATACAAAGTTTGATCTGTTAATGGAGGATAGATGCAGAAAGCTGGTATCGGCAAATGGGGCTATTCATAACTTTGCTCGTAGACTGGGGAAGTGGTCGCCGGAACAGGTGATGAATCTGTATGTGGCGGTTAGCACTGCAAAAGCCATTTACAGAGCGGAGGTCTGGGGATTTAGAGATGTAAGGCCCCTGCATCTGGAGGAAGATACATTTTTTAGGAGGATATTGAAGCTACCACAGGGTACCCCAGCAGGAATAACACACACAGAACTGGGGTTACCTTATATCACCGACTGGGTAAAGGTGAGACCCATTATGCTATGGCTCAGGTTATGGGTGAATCCCGCTGCGGAACTAAGCAGGCTAATAGCTTGGGACTGCTTGCAAATGGACAACCACCTACGTATCCCATGGTTGAGGTACATAAAAGAGAAATTGGATTCAATCGACCACCTATCTCTTTTCAGTGATCCTACCTCCATTACCCCCACATGTAGAAACCAGATTAAAAGAGAGCTACTGGATAAATTTGAAGCACAAAGAGCAAGCACTGACTCCTTAAAGAAATCAGTTATAGCACACCACCGAGTGAGCAATAGAGCAGGAATGGAGCCCTATTTATATCTAATGCATAATCACCAGGACAGATTTTTAATGTGCCGTTTTAGGCTCAACCTGTTACACCACATTTTAGCTTATCCTCCAGGTTTCACAGTAACGGTTGAGCAGAAGGGTGCCTGCGGCTGCGACAATAGGTCTCCGCAGGACATCCTTCATTTTGTACTTCTGTGTTCTTTTTATCAAATTCCCCGTTGCAAATTTCTTGTTTATATCCTAAAGGAGGCTAAAATACGTGAAGCCAAGAGTGCCCTGAATTTCTTACAAATG
Organism: Triturus cristatus; assembly: GCF_964204655.1. Classification (NCBI taxonomy): domain Eukaryota; kingdom Metazoa; phylum Chordata; class Amphibia; order Caudata; family Salamandridae; genus Triturus; species Triturus cristatus. The sequence goes on from NC_140585.1 coordinate 505,856,215, forward strand.
GCCGTGGACACCCGCACTTTGTGCTCGATTGTAAATTTCTTGAGAGTGTCGGTAAGATTGAGGAATACCCGTGATTGAATAATGATGAATTAATAATATAATGTGCCCCTTGTAGAGTGCCTTTTTAAAGTTTCGTTTTTAACCTGTTTTTAATGTCCGTCGGCTCAGATCAAATGTAAATATACTGTACACTGTATATTGTATTTGTATTTTGTACTTTTTATGTTGATTCTTAATCAGCGAAATAAAGATTTACTGACTGACTGACTGTGTAGTAAAGTATATGTTTTCAATTTTTAACATACTTTTGTAATTTGTTTGACTGCTACAATACACACTAGAAAGTACCACAGTACTCCCTACATTCATTTCAAAAACATAGAAACTCATAAACAATTTTCCAACCCATTGCCACTTTATTAAAGTGATAGTAGGTGGGGAAATAATATAAAACCTAATACTTACCTATAACCAAGAGTGTAATGCAAAATACAGTCAAAGTATACTGAAAAAACATGGCTGCCTTTAATAGTCATTAGCCTATCACATAATGCCTTGTCATCACCATGTACTGTGATAGCTTCATTGAATACCACCAAATTTTGTAAAACTATTGCGACAACAGATATCACTAAGTTTAAATACTTTATAACTTAAAAAATACTTGAGCCTCTTACCTGTATGATTTTCACTGACATGCCATGCTGAATTGACTCACTTGATATCAGCTCTATATATGCACTATATATCACAAACCACATATTATATATTCCACCCACTCAGCTCCCTGAACCATGCATCTAAATGACCGCTGGCTACTGGTCTTATGCTTAGTGACACCTATTGGTATATTGGATCTAGATAGGAAAGTAACTTCAATGCTTTATCATATGTCCTGCTAATTTGGACGCCAGCAAGAATCTCATCATCCAGCATGGATACCCCCCTTACCTGAAAGATGAACGCTCTATTATCCCCCACAGGAAATAACTTGTGTGTTATAAACTGCCCTTCCAACCTAATTAAAAATGCTATGAGAACTTTCTAACACAGAATCCTCAACCTTAACAAGGAAACTAAACTCTCGCTACTGACCCATACTTCTGTCCAAAATAGGATTTCCTGCTAAATGACCGCATCTTCTCTACAAATCAATGCACTAAATGGAGTAATGTCCTCTCTTCCTCACTCAACCCCATCATCAACAAAAAAATTCCACACAGATAGAAACTTACTATTGCTCCCTCCACAATATACAATGCAGATGCCACCATCTCCATCTACAATAACGGCACTGTGCTTATTCAATCCTCAGATTGCAATCTTGAACTCTTCATCTGTCCTACCTCAACAACAAACTAGACATGACCTTCTCTCTGCCTACCCTCTCACACCTCCCCTTTGTCTCCTTCCCTTCCAACAACCCCATTTCTCCCTTATCCCATCACCACCCGTCCTCATTTGGTTATCATGCTCCCTCCATCCATGCAGTCCATCACCCGCCCTCCCCTAGAGACAATATTAACACTTCCTCTCACCAACATGACTTGGACATCCCCATCTCCCACTCTTCTATAGTCACAGACACTCACACTTCCATCAGTAAGATTGATATATCCACCGCCTCCTCTCAACCAACCTCTACTAAGTCCCCTCTGGTGAACTCTACCAACGTTGGCTCCACAACCTGCCATGATTTGGCTAGCTCTCTACACTACAATGCTTTCCCCAGCCTTGATCCTCTCAGAAGTCGCTTCACCGACTGTACTTAACACTATACTTTTCCTCCTAGACACCTATAATCATGATTCAGCTGACCTCGCTATACCCTACACAAAAATTGAGACTATCATCACTCACCCTCTCAGGACATCCAATAGTTGTATGAATAATATGAATCTTAAACAAGTTCCCATCTCATACATGCCCATGACCACACTCAAAACATCCCTTTCAAGCGTTTTACTTAATTTCTGGTCAGCAGTCGTGGACAGACGCAAACTCAATCTTAACCTTGACCTAGACATCCTTGAAATCACTGAAACTTGGTTGAACAAATCCTCTACCTCAATCCTTAACATATTAGTCCCCCCAAGTCATGAAATTATCAGACTAGACCATTAAGGCTGTTCTGGGTGCTGATTAGCCTGTATATACAGGTCCACTTTTTCTCTAAAACTCTCTCATTCTCTCTCACTGCCTTCCTGTGAATACCCAATAATTAACATCACAACAAATAACAACTCAAGATGTTCTCTTGACACTTTTTACCACCTACCAGGAGATAACCACACATTCATCAAACAGACCATGCAGATTATCTCCTCCAACAATGACAAACACAACAACCAGATTTTTATTGTTGACTTTAACATTCACTGGAACAATTCCAATGACCACTTTGTGAACAGTTTCAATCCTTCCTCCAGGACTTAACCTTATCCAAGAGTGCAACAGCCCTACCCATAGCAAGTGACCACTCTTGATTTAATCACTGCAAAAGAAAACAATGAATATTAAATCCATCCTACCTTGTGACTGGACTGACCACCACTGCATTACCTTCTTTATCTCAGTAGGGCAAGCATCTCTAGGGGCCACATTTGAAAGCCAAACACTGGGTCTGAGATACCCACGACCTTAACACACTCACTATTTTGGCTTTTACTGATGACATCCTGCTTTAATCCACCTCTATGGATAATGCTATTGACCTCCCAAGCAATATATAAATTCCATGTCCAAAATCAAGGACACCCTTGCCCCTAAACAACTAAAAAGAATCCCGACTAAATGAACAACTCCTTGTTCAATTGTGATCTTAACGAGGAACACTGTCACCTCAGACTTGCAGAAAGAGATTGTAGATATACCCCCTCCTTGTCCAACCTCAAAGTCCTACAACAAAAAAGGGAGCATTTACAATAGGCACATCAACTAGACGCAAGCAACTAATCGACCAAACAATGGTTCCAAATTATTTAAAAAAAACTTTCTCAGACAACAAAACAACACCCAATTGTGAGACTTTCGCCACCTTATTACCTGAGAAAACCACACTAATCTTCAGCGCTATCCAGGTTGCTATGCAACTCCTACCACTTGTACTCCTCTTACTTCCCGCACCTCATGAGCAGGAAGGCTGTCTGCGAAACCCCCCATGCTCACCCAAAAATAACTCCAGCTGGTCTATCTTCAAAAGCATCCAAGAAACTGACATCCCAAACATTTTGACTTCTCTTAAATACTCCACCCACTTCAATGGCCCTCTCCCCTCCAAATTACTCAATGAGTCCATCCACCTCCTACTCTCATTATGGACCATGATAATCAATGCCTCACTCCTCACTCAAGGCATCCTTCCAGATTGCATCAAAAGAGGGCAGGCCACTACTATTCTAAAGAAAAACAACTCCCACTATTCTAATCATATTTACCACCCTATCTCCAACATCCCTACCTTAGCCAAACTCCATGTACACTTACAGCTTTGCGATCCCATTGAGCATTTCTAACTCCTCGACCAATGTCAATCTGGCTTCCAACTGGGTCATAGCACAGAAACTGCCTTGGTCCACATTGTCGATGATGCCCTTCACTCACTTAACCAGAATGAATCTTGCTTACTTATTCTTCTGGACCAGACAGCTGCATTCAACACTGTCAATTATGACAACCTTTTGAACCTTCTACAATACAGGATGAGTCTCTCCGGCACTGTACTAAAATGGTTCTCTTCTTCTCTCCACAACAGATCTCAGTGCATCCTAATGAACCATGCTCTCTCTGGTCAGTCACCAATGGTGTTGTGCGTACCCCAAGGCTCTACTCTCTCCCTGACGCTGTTTAACTTATATATGGAACCGCTAACTGAAATCCTCAAACTCGGCCATATTTCCTACCACATGTATGTAGATGATACCTTACTTTATCTGAAAACCTCCTTTCCTGACAAGATCAATATCCTCAGCAGCCTCCAGACACAAACACCACATTGACTGACCCGTTACCAACTCAAACCCAATGTCCTCAAAACAGAATTCGAACTGATCTCACCACCCACCATCGCCCCCATTATCAAAGTCTGGATCCCGCATCTTACTGCAGTGAATTGTACACACATATAATTGATTCTGCTAAATCCCTAGGTATAACTTTGAACAAAACCCTCTCCATGCAACAACACATTAGTTCTTCCACCAGAGGAGCTAACCATCAATTACACGTCCTAAGGAAACTTAAACCTTTCCTTCCCTTGGCAGACCTCCAAACAATGGTTCAAGCTCTTGTGCTATCAACATTGGACTTCAATAGTGCCACTCTTGTGGGCCATCTGAAAATCGCACTTGCACCCCTGAATGCAGCTGTTAGGCTCATCACTGGCTCAAAAACTTGATCACACCACTCCCGACCTGCAATCCCTGAAATGGCTACCCTATGAGGCCAGGACCCATCCCAACATTGCTTGTATGACTTATTAAGGGCTGTACCACAATACTCCCTCCTACCTAACCCAGTAATTGACCTACTGGCACATGCATCAATAAAGACTTTTGCGATTCCTTAATTGCGATTTTTAAGGAATCGCAATTAAGGAATTGCAAAAGCCTATGCATGTAGGAATCGCTATAAAAATAGCGATTCCTACAAATTCCTTAATTGCGACTCGCAAATTGCGAGTCGCAATTAAGGAATGCCGTCCAAAGAGAATCTGCCCCTTTGCGACCGGTTTTTACATTGATGCATGTGCCTACTAATCGGGTAGAAACAGACCCACTAGAAGAGCAAGCACCTTACTGTCACAACCACAAAAATTCAAGGAAAAAAACCTACACCCGATTCTTTTCCGGGATTGCCCCCATAATATGGAACTTTCTCCGCCTCAGATCAGATGCAACCCATCCATCTCCATCTTCAAGAAAGAAGTCAAAACTCTACTTTCCAACAAAATCCGCTCAAAATGAGGTTTCTACCTCCTTATACTCTTGAGTGACCATTCCCTTCTACTCTTATCCTTTATATTTATATTTGTAATTATTGTTCTATTGTTTGTGTGATCAATACCATGTCTTTATATTATCACCTTTTGTATCACATTGCACCCTTGTTCCTACTTGTAAAGTGCTCAGTCAGCCATAAGGTCTTGTGCACGCTATATAAAATTCTAAATAAATACACCATAATCTATAATCCTGCCAAATTTCATGGAAATTTGACTTGACATTTGGTCACTACACGTGAGTCTGAAATGTATGGGAAAATGCATTGGTGACCCAAAAGCATTTTGAGATTCCCCTTTTATCTTTGCACCCCCTTGACCAGTCACCTCAAAACTTTCCACCACCTGCCAATGTAGAAAAAGCAACAGGTCTAGAAGATTTTGTGGAGATTTGGCAAAGTTATTAGTGAGTAAAATCTGAGGACTTAATATACCTGGGAATCGTAACTATAACTACAGAGTGGCTGCTCCACGCCGTTATATATACACACGAGCTCAAACACTCACACAGATACATACACCAGCACATGCCTTTGCACACCATTAGGTAACTAGACATACTATTACACTGGATTTGGATTGGAGCTAAAGCATGCTGGCGCACAACAAATAAAGTGGCCCACATTTGTAGTTAGTGACCATTTACAGAACATGGATTGGCTAGTACAGGGGGCTAGTTTTTAAAGAAATGTAAGCAAAATTAAACCTTTAACAGATAAGACAATCAAGGCCAGAAACCGGGGAGCTCCAAAAACTGAGTACTTTACTGTTGCGAAGTCTATTAATAGCAAAATATCAGAAGCTGCAATCACAAAATACCTTTCTACTATTTACCAAACAAAATCATTTCTGTGAGTCAGAACATTTTTTCTGATTCATAAAAGAGGGTTTTGTGGCATCTGATTCACAAAGAGTAATCTTTTCCTGTGGGACATCTTCACCCATGGGAAAATTAACTCAGAGTAAAAAGTCTGTGTTCCCTATGACCACTGCCTGCCCTACACAATGGCGGTCAATGCCAGAAGCTTTTTTGTTTAATTGCCCTTTATTGGCCACCTTCTGCTTTATAAAACAAAAACATTTGGAATGCAAATGCAACCAATCACAAGTGGTCTCAATCTGCAATTTGCCTAATTAACATTCATGATACAGGTTGTTTTGGGACCAACTGCAAACGTACAATTTGCAATGTGGCCTATTATTACGTAGGTTTTATCGCAAATCGCATTCCCATTTGTATTTGCAAATCAGTTGGTGTACAAATTACACCTTCCTGGTTTGTGAGTATGGATAGTACATCAACACCATGTCCTGGATTCCGATTAGCACAGAAAGAAATCTGAAATGAAATACAAAGTTGATTGAACCTACAATAGCAAAAAGAAAAAAGTCATATTGGAATTCTTCCTCTCTTGATGGTTAAGAATAGTGGGGTTTCAGAGAATTCGGCCTCGTCATGAAATTCCGCTTCACTCACGGAGTTTGTGGAGTTTTTCCCACTTTGTGTTCAGAGTAGTGCGAGGAGTTCCAAAAGCAACGCTAAGTTGGTGAAGGCGAGTGAGGAAAATCCTACTCCAGACCACTTACCGGCTAGATTTCTCAACATGGGCGGTCGCGGATGGCCACTACTGCTCGCGTGGAGAAACCTTCTGTTCATGTTCAGGATGCTGCTGCTCGAGTAGAACATCTACCGAGTGGCACAAAGAAGCAGCGCCCTCTTGTGCTGCATTTGGTGCCATTCACGCTGATTTTCCAGCTCGGGACAAAAAAAAGCATTCAGTAAAACTGGCAGCGATATGTGCACCAACTTTTACTGAATGCGTTTTTTTGTGAACCAACATATGTTTAGACATGTTGGTTGGCAAAATTCTAATTCAGTATGTAATTGCAAACCAAATATGTGATTCATTAACAAGGTAATGAATCATAATTTGGGTTTTGAAAATACCCAAAAGCTATTTTGTGGTAGCAAACGCTCCGATTTAATGAATCAGAGTCATTAAGGATGCAAAATGTATTTGACCATAAGGCACTACATTTTGCATTCTAGCCTAGACTCTTGATCATGGCCAAATACAGAATTCAATTCAACATGTATGATAGCTAAAAAAACAAGAATGTTATGAGAAAAATACAAGTAAGTCTACTGACAGATTTTTTCTGGGGTATGCAAGTGATAACCCGATATTCGTACATTCTGGCTGAGGCTCAAAGGACTGCCTTGTCTGAAAAAAGCCATAAAAAGGACACAATCAAGTTGAACTCTTTAGCACAAAATGAAAACACAAAATAAGTAATGAAACTTCAAATTAACCAGAAGCATGCTGTCCTTGGTTTACACATCACTTAGGCCCTCCTTACGATGGCATTTGGATGAGCCTCTGACCACACTGCCATGGGCACGTGTCCGTGCGACAATAAGTCGGCAGTCCCACCTGCCTTGTTATGATTGGACTACCATGTAGACAGTTGTAAAGTGTCTTCCCCTACTGCGGCTTGCACTGCTACCCAGGAAAAGGGCCGCAGCACAAGCCGCAGTAGGAAAAGGCACTTTGGCACATCCATGCACCATGTGCCAGTTACCATGTTGTGCTTGAGACAAGGTGCATGGATGTGTGGGGGGCACTATATGCGCCCCCTAGGCCCTGCTTGGGGTCCCTAAAGTCCCTTTCCAGCTTCCTTTTCATGGCAGTCGGACCGCAATGAAAAGGCAGTCGGAAATGGACATCCAAATCCTTATGGCTGTGCCTGCGCAGGCACCGCCTCCATACTAGGGATATGAGTCCGACCACCGCCCCGACGGTATCTAGATCCTCCCGGAGGTGGCTGTCTACCCCCCGACAGCAGATGGTTTGACTGCCGGTATCATAATCTGGCAGTCGGACTGAAAGACTGTCAGTCGGTCGGACTGTCACTGACAGGCTATTGGTGGTGGTCTGACCGGCATCCAAATGTGGTCCACAATGTTTATTTGTAAAGCACACGTTTACCTTTGGGAATATTGATGCTGAATAATCAATGTCTGTTGTTACCCCACTTAATGGTACTGAAGTCTAGCTAATGAAGCATTATAACGGGTAGTACCTTATTTCCTGACTTCTAAAACTATTTGATCAGGGGAGATACTATGCTGCAGATAAGACAGCACCAGAAAGAGTGCTCTTCTCCTGGAACATTTTCCCTAGTGGCATCCTAACTACCAAGAGCTACTTGACCTTTCAACATCGCTTGAAGATATAGGTTTTCCTCTAATCTGCCTTCTCATTGCTGCAGGCCTCAAAACTGGCATTTTAGCACTATGAAGTCACTGTGGTGGGAATTGAACCATTAAACTCAGTAACATAACATCAAATTTTAAGTGGACTTTCGTGACCCATTTCCATCCTGCTCTCAGCCTACTTAGTCAGGACAAACAGCAAGAACATATAAAGCACACTTGCTTACTTCCGGGGTTCAGACTTCTTTAATAAGACTCCATTTTTCTGTGCACACTACCAAACATGACATATTTATGCCAAAGAGAGCTGAAGGGCATATTTACAAGCCCCTTTGCGTCACTCTTGCATCACACGAAGTGGTGCAAAAGTGACACAAATTAAAAATGAGATTTATGAAGCCATACTAGGCCACCTTGTCTTGAGTGGAAGGCTTCATAAATCTGGAGTAATGCTACACAGGGCAAATCACTGCTTTGCATTACTCTGCACCAGGGAGATGTTTCCATGGGTGCTGCATTGGTGGTCCCAAACAACATCCATGGATTTTGATGCATTCCCTGGTTTACCAGAAGTGGTATGGTAGGGCAGGAAATATGCCAAAACCCTACTCCTCAAAGGTGGGGCATAACGAGGAGAAATCTGTTTATTTCTCTTTGTTTTTTCCTTTTTCCATGTGTGCTGCTGCAGCACACATGGAAAGAGGAAAAAGCCTCGTGGGATTGTTTTTGTGCAGGAAGGTGCCGCTTCCTGCACAAAAACAATCCTGCTTACAGTGCAGGCATTCTTGCACCATGGTTCGAGGTTGCCTGCGTTGGTGTGATGCAGTCAAAAGTTCGCCAGTGCAGGGGAAAAGTCAGGGATGCGCTGTATTGCCATAAATACGGCGCCTTCCTGCCCTTTCCCTGTCATGCAGTGCAGTGCAGCAAGGTGAGTTGGCCCTAAGCATTTTCTGCTGCTCACCCTTCAATTCCAGCAACATAGGTCAGTTCGTTATTGTGCCTGCTGCAGAAATCAAGCCTACTGTTTACAGGTCTAGGTATCTGTAACCTACCTTAATGGATTAATGCTTGTGCATTATAGATTTGTGTAGCCTGAAAATCGTAGGCTCTAAATTCAGCACGATTCCTCAGCTCTTTAATGTGCCAGGTGCAGAGATCCGTTACGAGTAACCTTCAAGAAACAGTTTCCTATCCAGACAAGCCAGACACAGCCTTTTCTACCTCTTGAAGTTGATAAAGAAAGACCAGAATGATTCGACTATGATTTTCCTATTCATTTTTTTTTTAAAACCCGGGTGTCCATCAAAGGTACAGGAGGATTGAATCCATGCCAGAATTTCAGCTCAACTGCTGTGTAAGTCTTTGAGTTCCATCTTGTTAGAACCGGCGGTCTCTAGTTGGCAGAGGTATACACGTCTGACAAATAGGGACCAACCAACTCTAGTCAGGGAAAGGGGATTACACACTCAGATAACCCCTGCTACCCCCTTGGTAGCTTGGCAGAGCAGACAGGCTTATCTCAGAGGCAGTGTGTTAAGCATTTATGACCACCTACAGTAATAAAGTGAATACACTACAGATGGACACGACACCGAAGTTATTATAAAAATAGTATTTTTATATAAGGCTTAGCACAAGACCAAATAACGACAAAAATATACCACAGTCTTAATAAATACTCTTTGGAAGGAAAAATAATAGTTCAAGTAAGGTTTCTTCTTGGCAAATAGTTCTTTAGCAAAGTATTCTTCTGAGCACAGTTCTTTGGCAACAATGTAACCCCCACAGGAGTCACACGACGTCGAGTCTACAGGATTCCCAAGGTTCGGCGTCGACCGCGAGGAGCGCTACGTCGAGCCTGGAGTTGCAACAGACCCCACAAGTACAGTACCTTGAGAAACGAAGAAAACGATGATCCACGGCGTCGAGATGTCGGCGTCGAGGTCGGCGTCGATCGTGCCTCGGAGTCGGGTCAATCCGCAGCGGCGTCGAGGGATGTCGGGCCGGAGCAGCGCTCACGGCGTCGAGAAGGGCGTCGAGTCGATGCGATCAGCAGCGGCGTCGGAACGGGGTCGCTTGGAGGTGGAGCCGATACTCACTCCTCACTGGCGTCGATACCGGCGTCGAGACGGGGTCACTTGGAGCCGGGGCCGATACCCACTGCTCACTGGCGTTGCTGCTGGCGTCGATCGGGCCCGGCGGCCGGCGTCGAAGGCTCGGGACACTGGAGCCGTTACTCACGATGTCGAGCTGGATTCGGCGGCGTCGGCGGCGTCGAGACTGCAGATTTTCCCTTGTGTACTTGAAACAACACGTTCCAGCAATTCAGCAAATGGTGAAGTCCTTTGGCCCTGTGACTTCAGCAGGAGACTGGCACTCTTTCAGCCCTTGGAGATTTCCTAGCAAGTGTTCAGAGAGTACACACCGAGTTCCTCTCTCCTTGTTCCTTGGCAAAAATAAAGAAGCAGCTTTCAGGTTCCTCCACAGCAAAACAGCACTCTGGCAGAAAGGGGAGGCAAGTCCTTAGATCAGCAGGCTTCTTGTCCTTGGTACAGGTTTCCTTGTCAGAAGTGATCTGAGTTCTTGGTTCAGGGGTCCTTCTCTTATACCCCTTTTTCCCTTTGTTCCCTTTGTCCAAGCAGGGAGATTCCCACCATCTCAGGTTTGTTGTGGGTGTTGCCAGGCAGAGGCACCTGGCCTATTCACTGAGCAGGGCAGAGTCCTCAGCCGCCCAGCGGGAGGCGGAGCCAGTATTGTCACTGGCAGGAGCAGGGCTATCAGTCGCCCAGCAGGAGGCGGAGCCAGTATTGTGTGAGGCAGGGCAGGCTACTCTTCCCTCCCTCTATGTGTAAACGCCCCATTCACCCCACACTGACTCATTCAGACCTCTGGAGCCACCCAGCCCCTGACACACACACCAAACCAGCAGAGACCGGTAGATAGTTGGACAAGAAAATAGCCACTTTCTAAAAGTGCTATTTTCAAACATAGAATTTAAAAACCATCCATCCTAAAGGGTGTGTTATTAAATTCTGAGTTCAGGGATACTAAACTCGACTTGCTACCATGCTCCCTGAGTCAGATAGATTATAATGGAGTTAATAATCAGTCTGCCCAGTCTGGCCTATTGGAGGCAGGTAGCCCTTCAATAGTGAAAAACAAAAATGGCTGTAATTCACTATTAGGTCATGCCACACACATCAGGGCATGACCTACCTTTTACCAACAATGCACCCTGCCCTAGGGCCTACCATAGAGGTGTCTGAAATGTGGCAAAGTGAAGGTTTAGAGACTGGCAAGTAGGTTTCCTTGCCAAGTCGACATGGCAGTCAGGGACTGCACGCAGGCGCTGCGGTGGCAGGCCTGAGACACATTTTACACGCTGCTTCTGTGGGTGGCACAACCAGTGCTGCAAGCCCACCAGCAGCAGTTAACTTACACGCCCTTGGCACACGCAGTGCACTAGACTAGGGTCTGAACAGTAAGTCAACCAAGCCAATCATGGTAACACCAATCAATGTAACAATTTAACATAGGGAGCACTTGCACTGTGGCACTGATCAGCAGTGGCACAGTGCCCAAAGCAATAATCCAGCAAAAACATCGTAAACAGAGGAGGCAAACAGAAAAAAATTGAGGAGAGACTCATACCAATGATGCCAGGTCTAACACGTGTCCCCTCCAGCTGAAATGTGGGGAGAACTACCCTTCACCCAGGGAGTCCTCATCACTAAGGCGGAAAAATCTGGACAGACCATCAGCATTGGCGTGATCTGTACCAGGGCGGTGTTCCACCGTAAAGTCCATCCCCTGTAGGGAAATGGACCACCTCAACAGCTTTGGGTTCTCACCCCTCATCTGCATTAACCATCTGAGGGGCCTGTGGTCTGTCTGAACCCGGAAGTGAGTCCCAAACAGGTAGGGTCTTAGCTTCTTCAGCGCCCAGACCACAGCAAATGCCTCACGCTCTATCGCACTCCACCTTTGTTCCCTGGGAAGTAACCTCCGGCTGATGAAGGCTACAGGTAAGTCTCGGCCCTCCTCATTCATCTGTGCTAGAACAGCCCCCACACCATGCTCTGAAGCGTCTGTCTGGACAATGAATTCTTTTGAAAAGTCGGGTGCCTGGAGGACCGGTGCTGTACACATTGCAGTTTTCAGGGTGTCAAAGGCGTTCTGACAGGCGTCAGTCCAGATCACAAGTCTCGGCTGCTTCCTGGAAGTCAGCGAGGTCAAGGGGTGCACAATGTTGCCATACCCCTTGACAAACCTCCTGTAGTAACCCGTGAGACCCAAGAAGGCTCTCACCTGAGTCTGGGTTTTGGGCGGTTCCCAAGCCAGGATGGTATCTATCTTGGGTTGCAGGGGGGCCACCTTGCCACTCCCTACTTGGTGCCCCAAGTACACCACTGAACCCTGCCCAATCTGACACTTACTAGCCTTGATTGTGAGGCCTGCTCTGCGCAGGGCCAACAACACTTCCTGGAGGTGGCGCAAGTGTTCCTCCCAGCTGGCGCTGAACACTGCTATATCGTCCAGGTAGGCGGCGCTGAAATCTTCCAGCCTGGCCAGTACCTGGTTAACCAACCTCTGGAATGTGGCAGGGGCATTCTTCATCCCAAAGGGCATCACACGGAACTGGTAGTGCCCATCTGGTGTGGAGAATGCAGACCTCTCTTTTGCCCCATCAGTCAAGGCGATCTGCCAGTACCCAGACGTTAGATCAAACGTACTAAGGTACCGGGCAGCCCCCAACCGATCGATGAGCTCATCAGCTCTGGGGATGGGGTGCGCGTCAGTCTTGGTGACCGAATTGAGTCCTCGGTAATCCACACAGAACCGAAGTTCTGGTGAAGCACCAGGCGCTGCAGCCTTTGGGACCAAGACCACTGGGCTGGCCCAAGGACTGCTAGAGGACTCAACCACCCCTAAGGCAAACATCTTGGAGACCTCCTCCTTGATATATGCTCTGACCTTTTCAGTCACCCTGTAGGCCTTGTGCCTCACAGGAGTGCTGTCCCCAGTGTCCACATCATGGACACACCACTGAGTGACACCAGGGATTAAGGAGAACAGATCAGGGAATTGTACCAACAGATGGCGACAATCTTGCTGCTGCTCAGGGGTCAGTGTGTCAGAGAGGACAACACCATCCACTGACCCATCTTTTTCTTTTGCACACAGGAGGTCAGGAAGAGGCTCACTCTCCTCCTCCATCCCAGCATCTGTGGCAAGGAGCATGCCCACTTCGGACCTTTCTAAGTGGGGCTTTAACCGGTTGACATGCAGGGCCCTTAAGGGGTTCCTGGGAGACTTCAAGTCCACCAAGTAGGTGACATTGCTCTTTTTCTCCACAACTTCAAATGGTCCAGTCCACCTGTCCTTGAGCGCACAAGGTTCCACAGGGGCCATGACCCAAACTTTCTGACCAGGTTGAAGCTCAACCAGAGTGGCATTCTGAGCGTACCACCGCTTCATCTCTTCCTGGCTGGCCTCCAGATTTGCCTGAGCAAGATCTCTGAAGCGCCGAGTCTGGTTCCTAAAGGCCAGCATGTAACTATATACATCCTGGGGAGGTTTCCTGGGAGATTGCTCCCAGCCTTCTTTGACCAGACTCAAAGGTCCTCTTACCGGGTGACCATACAAAAGCTCAAAGGGGCTGAACCCTAGAGACTTCTGTGGCACCTCACGGTAAGCAAACAGCAGGCATGGCAAGAGGACGTCCCATTTACGCCTCATTGGTTCTTCAAGACCCATGATCATGCCTTTTAGGGTCCGGTTGAATCTCTCAACCAGCCCATTACCTTGAGGGTGGTAAGGAGTGGTAAACTTGTAGGTTACCCCACACTCCTTCCACAGAGACTTCATATAATTCGAAATGAAGTTGGTGCCCCGGTCTGACACCACCTCTCTGGGGAACCCCATGCGGGAGAAAACACCCATCAGTGCCCGTCCCACCACGGGGGCCGTCACTGTTCGGAGAGAGATGGCTTCCGGGTACCGGGTGGCATGGTCCACCAAGACCAGGATAAACCTGTTGCCCATGGCTGTCTTGGGGTCCAGTGGCCCCACAATGTCAATTCCCACTCGTTCAAAGGGGGTACTGACGACGGGAAAAGGTTGGAGGGGAGCCTTCTGCTTCCGCCCGCTTTTCCCACTTGCCTGGCAAGTTTGACAGGTCCTACAATGGATATCTGAATCCCTTCTCATCTGGGGCCAATAAAAATGGGTGACAAGCCTGTCATAGGTCTTGTCCTGCCCCAGATGTCCAGCTAACGGAACCTCATGAGCCAACTCCAGTAGGAAGGCTCTGAAGCGCTGGGGTACCACCAGCACACGGGCTGACCCAGGTTCAGCAGCCTTAGGCTCGCTATACAGGAGGTCGTTCTCCCAGTAGACCCAATGTGATCCTGACTGATCACCTGTCGTTTGGGCTGAGGCCTGCTGCCTCATACCCACAAGAGAAGGGCACACTTTCTGTTCAGCACAAAATTCCTTCCTGGAGGGACCACCATCCTGCTGCCAATGGGTCAGCTCGGGCAGGTCTCCCAGTTCGGCCACTTGTTCTCCTGTCGGTTCCAGGGCATCCCCCGCAGGGTCTGCTCCCTCCTGGACCGCGGGAACGATGGGGGACGGTTTCCCACGCCCCCTGCCCCTTCTCTTCACGGTTGGGACCTGGGCCATACTTTCAGGCTCCAGGGCCCCATCAACACCCTTACTGACTGACATGGACCGGGTGGTCGCACACACCCACTCAGGCAGACCCAACATTTCCAGATGCGATTTTCTCTCCACCTTAGCCCAAGGGGAGTCCTCCAAATCATTGCCCAGGAGACAATCAACAGGCATGGCGGGCCTCACAGCAACCTGAAGAGTACCTGAGACCCCACCCCACTCAAAGGGAACTTGAGCTACCTCACACTGACTCTGTGAGTTGTCAGCAGCTACAACGGGGTAGAATGCATGAGGGACCACCTGCTCTCTGGACACCAAGTGACACTTGACAGCTGTCACACTCGCTCCGGTGTCTCTGAGAGCTTCCACCCTATGGCCATTAATGGTCACCCACTGCCTATATTTCTTAGTGTTACTAGGCAGAGGGGTTGGAGGGACCATTTCCACGTCTCCTAAAGAGACCAGGGACATTTCTGCGGGACCCCACCCACCGGGGGCACCCATCTCATCCCCTCCCAGGGCTACACTCGCTACCTGACGAGGGGGTGCACGCGGCGGTGCATTCGAATCCTTCATGGGACACTGGGGATCATAATAACGGTGTCCCACCTGCTTACAGGCATAGCAGGTCATGGGGCCCCTGTGAACAGGTTTACCTGTCGGGGCCTCTGGCTTCTTTACAGGGGGAGGCTGGGAACCCTTCCCTTGGTTCCCTTGGGGACAACTTTGGGGCCCTTTCTGAAACTCCCTCTGTTTACCCCTGTCCCCCCCACTCTTCTGCTGGGGACCCTGCCCACCTTTGGCTGAGTCTCCCACTGGACCCTTGTGGACCCTGGTACTGACCCAGCGGTCCGCCTCCTCAGCAAGTTTTCTAGGGTTAGATATCTTGCTATCAACAAGGGGCTGGCGTAGCTCTGGAAAACAGTTATTAGACAAGTGCTCCCAAGCAAACAAATCATAAAGAGCATCATAACTATCAACCTTGCTACCCTTTATCCAACCATCCATGGTTCTGCAGAAAAAAGACACATATTCAACCCACGTAGTACCAGGCAACTTCTTACATTCTCTAAAGGTTTGTCGGTACTTTTCTGGAGTTAAGCCATATCTCAGCATTAAAGCATCTTTCATATGAGTATAAGACATCCTATCCTCCGCAGGAAGGCTCAACAAGGTATCTCTCCCTTCATTTGTAAAGCGGCTCCACAACCCCGTTCCCCAATCTTTCTCAGGGACCCGGTGGGCCAATAACGCTAACTCATATGCTTTAAACCATTGGCTAATATCTTCATTCTTACTGTAATCTTTGATCACATCTTTAGGAAAATAAAACCTACTTTCTGCAGGCACAGATGGAGTGCTGCCACCAGAGGGATTCAACTCTAAACTCTTAGTTTTAAGCTCCATCTCCCTCACCATCTTCTCGCGTTCAAACGCTAATTTCTCTCTCTCAAAATCTAATCTTTTGCTCTCCATTTCAGCTTCTCTCTTGCTTCTTGCATTCTCTAATTCCAACTGCCCTCCTAATTTAAATTTTGCCATCTCTAACTTGTATTCCCTCTCCTTCTCCCTGTCTTCCAACTCTTCAGGAGAAAGGCTCTTAGAGGAAACACTGCTGCCTGGAGATGACACTGGCCCACCTGTGGGCTCTTCCTCTTCCTCTTCTTCTTCCTCTTCCGGTACCACCACCAGGTCAGAGGGATCTCTGGCCTCTAACCAGGCCTTCAGCGCTTTGAGGAAGTCGCCTCTTAATTTGAGACCTGTGGTAGGAACTTTAAACTGCTTGCAAAATCCTCTTAGATCCTTTAGCTTGTAGGAATCTATCTTCTCCTTATCAAATTCCCCCACAACAATCTCCACAGGTGTAGCAGCTCTGGCATTCTCCATGGTCAAAACTGGCAGTGTTTAAAAAATAAGCTCCAGGAAAGCGGAGAACAAAAATAGAATATCCTACCAAAAACAGATTGTGGCTGCGTTATGGTCTGCTTTCACTATGTAGCGTACACTAATCACTGCACATGAGTCATAAATGCAAAGTTCAATCCTCACCGCTGACCACCAATGTTAGAACCGGCGGTCTCTAGTTGGCAGAGGTATACACGTCTGACAAATAGAGACCAACCAACTCTAGTCAGGGAAAGGGGATTACACACTCAGATAACCCCTGCTACCCCCTTGGTAGCTTGGCAGAGCAGACAGGCTTATCTCAGAGGCAGTGTGTTAAGCATTTATGACCACCTACAGTAATAAAGTGAATACACTACAGATGGACACGACACCGAAGTTATTATAAAAATAGTATTTTTATATAAGGCTTAGCACAAGACCAAATAACGACAAAAATATACCACAGTCTTAATAAATACTCTTTGGAAGGAAAAATAATAGTTCAAGTAAGGTTTCTTCTTGGCAAATAGTTCTTTAGCAAAGTATTCTTCTGAGCACAGTTCTTTGGCAACAATGTAACCCCCACAGGAGTCACACGACGTCGAGTCTACAGGATTCCCAAGGTTCGGCGTCGACCGCGAGGAGCGCTACGTCGAGCCTGGAGTTGCAACAGACCCCACAAGTACAGTACCTTGAGAAACGAAGAAAACGATGATCCACGGCGTCGAGATGTCGGCGTCGAGGTCGGCGTCGATCGTGCCTCGGAGTCGGGTCAATCCGCAGCGGCGTCGAGGGATGTTGGGCCGGAGCAGCGCTCACGGCGTCGAGAAGGGCGTCGAGTCGATGCGATCAGCAGCGGCGTCGGGACGGGGTCGCTTGGAGGTGGAGCCGATACTCACTCCTCACTGGCGTCGATACCGGCGTCGAGACGGGGTCACTTGGAGCCGGGGCCGATACCCACTGCTCACTGGCGTTGCTGCTGGCGTCGATCGGGCCCGGCGGCCGGCGTCGAAGGCTCGGGACACTGGAGCCGTTACTCACGATGTCGAGCTGGATTCGGCGGCGTCGGCGGCGTCGAGACTGCAGATTTTCCCTTGTGTACTGGAAACAACACGTTCCAGCAATTCAGCAAATGGTGAAGTCCTTTGGCCCTGTGACTTCAGCAGGAGACTGGCACTCTTCCAGCCCTTGGAGATTTCCTAGCAAGTGTTCAGAGAGTACACACCGAGTTCCTCTCTCCTTGTTCCTTGGCAAAAATAAAGAAGCAGCTTTCAGGTTCCTCCACAGCAAAACAGCACTCTGGCAGAAAGGGGAGGCAAGTCCTTAGATCAGCAGGCTTCTTGTCCTTGGTACAGGTTTCCTTGTCAGAAGTGATCTGAGTTCTTGGTTCAGGGGTCCTTCTCTTATACCCCTTTTTCCCTTTGTTCCCTTTGTCCAAGCAGGGAGATTCCCACCATCTCAGGTTTGTTGTGGGTGTTGCCAGGCAGAGGCACCTGGCCTATTCACTGAGCAGGGCAGAGTCCTCAGCCGCCCAGCAGGAGGGGGAGCCAGTATTGTCACTGGCAGGAGCAGGGCTATCAGTCGCCCAGCAGGAGGCGGAGCCAGTATTGTGTGAGGCAGGGCAGGCTACTCTTCCCTCCCTCTATGTGTAAACGCCCCATTCACCCCACACTGACTCATTCAGACCTCTGGAGCCACCCAGCCCCTGACACACACACCAAACCAGCAGAGACCGGTAGATAGTTGGACAAGAAAATAGCCACTTTCTAAAAGTGCTATTTTCAAACATAGAATTTAAAAACCATCCATCCTAAAGGGTGTGTTATTAAATTCTGAGTTCAGGGATACTAAACTCGACTTGCTACCATGCTCCCTGAGTCAGATAGATTATAATGGAGTTAATAATCAGTCTGCCCAGTCTGGCCTATTGGAGGCAGGTAGCCCTTCAATAGTGAAAAACAAAAATGGCTGTAATTCACTATTAGGTCATGCCACACACATCAGGGCATGACCTACCTTTTACCAACAATGCACCCTGCCCTAGGGCCTACCATAGAGGTGTCTGAAATGTGGCAAAGTGAAGGTTTAGAGACTGGCAAGTAGGTTTCCTTGCCAAGTCGACATGGCAGTCAGGGACTGCACGCAGGCGCTGCGGTGGCAGGCCTGAGACACATTTTACACGCTGCTTCTGTGGGTGGCACAACCAGTGCTGCAAGCCCACCAGCAGCAGTTAACTTACACGCCCTTGGCACACGCAGTGCACTAGACTAGGGTCTGAACAGTAAGTCAACCAAGCCAATCATGGTAACACCAATCAATGTAACAATTTAACATAGGGAGCACTTGCACTGTGGCACTGATCAGCAGTGGCACAGTGCCCAAAGCAATAATCCAGCAAAAACATCGTAAACAGAGGAGGCAAACAGAAAAAAATGGAGGAGAGACTCATACCAATGATGCCAGGTCTAACACATCTCTATTCATTGTATCTGTTGTTTCATTCCTGAAAATCTGGCACACATGGCCCTACGTTTGACATCCCTTACCGAATACAATCACAGAATAGCACAAAAAAACGACCTCAAATCTATATGTAACCAGCGTGCACACCACCCAAAAGTGCAAAAAAGAGGTGAAGGGTACTCAGTCAGTCAAAGAAGCTTTATTTCGACCGTACAGGCCATAAAAGCACATAAAAAAGACAATACAATACTATTTGAATAAAAAGAGAAAACATTAGAATATATCATCATAAAAACTATGTGCATTTGTTCTATATTAAAAAATAGTACGTTTCTAAGTTGTGCAAAGTTTTCTAGTACATTCTTGAGTACGCTCCCTCATGGCAACTCACGGTACTATGATTGGATACAGTGCAATGTACAACAGAATTTGTAGATTCTACCTTGAGTGCAGGAGGGGATAGAGTAACACATGTTTAAACAAATAACCAATTCATTGGTAAATAAAACACCTGTCGGTTGTTAAAAAGCTTTTGACTTTATCTGATAGATATATGTAGGAGTGTTAAAAAATCCACGTTAACACTAATAGTATTATACAATTAAAAAACCGAGAGGGAGGGTAATTATAGTAGAACTAATCATACAATGAATATGTGCAAACATGGCATAGCAGCATATGTAAAGGTTGCTGGGAGCTAGGAGTTTCCTAAGAGGGTTTTCTTTAAAATAGCTATACGAATGCACCACATCGAGTGTAGGAACCGAGAAATGGGGAACACAATAAGTGTATTGGTTTCATGCTTAAAAAGCCTGTGCACCTCTATGTAGTGTCTGATCCCCATGTTTCTGCACAGTTGTAGCAGCCATCGGCACATTGGCTTTCCATGGGCGAGGCAAAAAAAAAAGAACATGCAATTCAGTTTCCTCAACTCGATCGCACCCTGGACAATCAAGTTTATGGGCTCCCTGCCATTTGTTAGTAAATGCTCGAAGCGGAAGCACCCCATGTCTGAATTGAAGAAAAAGTTTCTTTGCCATGAGGGGTTGGATGTGATCAAGTGCCGATTCTAACCTGTATTGCTGCTTGATATCCAGAAACCTGTAGGTCAAGCAGGTCGGTTTAGTCCCCTGCCATAGTAAAGCCAGTTTGTGTTCTCTGTGGGAATCAAGAAGTGCCTTTCTGGAGATTGTGGGTCTCTTCTGGTGTTGTCCACATATTTGCACCTCCCTAATACCTGGCAAGAATTCCTGATATTAGCTAGCCAAGGGAGTTTCCCTGCACCTAGAAGGCTCATAACATCCTTCAGCTCCTCTTTATAATCAGCTAATTCAGGTGTACTCCACAGGCGTCGCCAGTATGGGAGGGGTCTAGAGGAGACTACATCTGCTATCCTTAAGTCCATCCTGAGCGGTGTTAATGGGGTACACGTAGGGAGGTCCAGCAATTGCCTGAGTAATAGGTTCTTTGGCATAGATAATGAGGTTGATGGGCAATGGCCCCATAATTCTGCCCCGTACAGTGATGCTCCCCTGGCCTGTGTTTTGTAGATTTCTGCTACGGCACCTATCACTTTGTGCGTGCAACTTTTATAAACTCTTAAGATGCCCCCGTGGACTGAGTCAATTTTAGACTGGCTTTCTTTATTTATGTCCCACAGTTAATTATTTTAGTAAGTATGATCTGTAGATAATCAAAAATGGAACCCTCTCTAGGGCCCTTCCATCCAATTGGTGAATGTGGGCAATTTGTGGTGTTAGCGTTAAAAACCATGTACTTGGTTTTTTACAGGTTGATCTCCAGTCCCCTCTTTTTGCAGAAAGAGCTAAATACCTCAAGGACCCTCTGCATATCCATGGGGGATTTGGAGAGTAGCAGCGTGTCGTCTGCAAACATAAGAGCTGGGATTTTGCGGTTCGCCAGCCTTGGTGCTTCAATGGGTATCCAGGACGGGAACTCTAAGGAGACATTGCCAACTCCGAGAGCAGATGCGCATGTTTTAGCAGACTGGAGCAAAAGGCACGGTGGAGGTCTTACCGATGTCACGCCAATGTCAGGATATATGCATTCATCGTGTGGCATAGTCAGAAGGAATTTCGGTCAGTCAGGGTGCTGACTTTCAAATGTACAACAAATAAACAAACAATGTGCTCCTGATTCATAAAGGTAAACTTACACTTTTGTGTAGTTTACGATTGTTTGCTATTCACAAAGGTATTTTGTGAGTAATACCTTTACGAGTGTTGTAGAGTCTCTGCACATAAAAAGAAAGAATAGTTCTACCTTATTATGTGTGGACACTCCGCAGTTGGAAAGCTTCACTTCTTTGAATCAGGCCCGAAGTGTCTTGCCTATGAGCAGCTGCCCCATCTGCCTGGAGCAGCTGAACTAGCCCAGGCAAATGGGGCTGTACCCAGTCAGGAAAACGATTGCCCACGGTTGTCCCAGGCTGAGGCCTTGTGCACATGGGTTGAATCATGGTCATATGGCCAGTGCTAGCCTGAATCACACACCAATATTGTGTGATCGGGGTCCATCTTTGATGGCATGAATGTGACAACCAAGCTTGCTATTAAATGATATCAAAAGCAGCACACGAATATGATCAGACTGCAAGGAATGTGATCACAGACACACACACACACACACACACACACACACACACACACACACACACATCCCAAGACAAACCCATTCATGCAAGCAAACACCCATGAATTTAAATATTTGCACACTCACACACATATTCAGATACCCAGGCACACGTTCAACCACCTATCATATCCACATTCAACACAGATGCTCCCTCAGATTCCGCATGGTACACTTACAGAAACAAACACACACCATTATACACACACACATTCTGAGACATCATGTTGCGCCCCACGCACACCCATATATCCACAGACACTGAACAGGTTACCAGGGTAATTTTAAACTCAAGAAACATAGTGAAAAAGGCTCACAACAGCAGACTCAAACTCTCTTCACAATGCTGAACATGCCACCAGAACAGGTGCCCCCGTCCTTAGTGACCTGGAGCATTTTGCAGTTCTAGGAGTCTGACAACAGGCACCCTTTTTGCAAAGGGACAGAGCTGATGGGGAAGTTGGCAGCTGCCGTTTGACAGACTAGAGGGGCGATGATACATGGCGGCCGCCCAAGTGAATGGTTTATAATTGAAAATAGGAAATCAGGTCAGCTGTTATCTGCCCCAACCCTCTTTGACCCATTAAATATTTTGTTTGAAGGAGGCCCAGGACAGGTGACCGGTGGATATGTTTGTTATAGCAAAAAAGGCCTATTGTAAATGTAGGTCACATGAAAGATTACAAAATTACACAAAACATACGAATTCCATAACAATTAAAATCCATGAAAAATCTAAAGTTAGAGAGGATTTGAGATTACAGGGAACATAATTGTGGCTACAGAACAAAACCCTAAAATACATGAAATGCCCCCCCCCCCTGCCATGCACTCCTAACTTTAATTATATGTAATCTTTCCAAAATCAAACACTATCTGAATACCATTTTCCATAATGTAAAATATCACAAAATATATCTGTCATTAAAATACATAGATGAGGAAAATATTTTAACACAATTCATAATGTATAATATCATCAATTAAAATAATGAAGCCTGGCTGAAGACGGCTGAAATGCCAGAAACCGGTCCTAGGAAGTTTGTTTCTGGTCCAGGGAAGGCATGGCTTGGCAATTCGGGCTGGACTGTTCCCATGAGGCACAGGGTCAGACTGATTTGCATATGGCCATGTCTGAACTGGGGTGGCAGAGTGGGCAAAAAAATGGTGTTGGATCAAACCCAGATCTGTTGACTGGGTGTGAGTGTTTGATTGGTTCTGATGCTCCGTCCATCACCACCCCCTTTTGTACCGCTTTGTTCGCCATAAGTTGGCAGGGTATGCTCAGACGTGAGTCCCTTGCTCACTTTGCCACTGGATTCAAGCTAGCCTGGCTGAAGACGGCTGAAATGCCAGAAACCGGTCCTAGGAAGCTTGTTTCTGGTCCAGGGAAGGCATGGCTTGGCAATTCGGGCTGGACTGTTCCCATGAGGCACAGGGTCAGACTGATTTGCATATGGCCATGTCTGAACTGGGGTGGCAGAGTGGGCTAAAAAATGGTGATGGATCAAACCCAGATCTGTTGACTGGGTGTGAGTGTTTGATTGGTTCTGATGCTCCGTCCATCACCACCCCCTTTTGTACTGCTAAGATTTGGGGGAGCCAGGAAGGAGAAAGGGGTTAAAGCTCACCCATGCGTTTGGGCAAGGCAGGTGGAAACAAACATACTACGTCTTAACCTTCCTAATACTCCCATCATTCAGCGATGCGGAGAGTAGTAAGTGGCGCCCCCAGTCCTTGGGTAAGGCAGTGATGGTAAACTAATCCACCCTTTACAAGCAAACTAATCCACCCTTTGACTCACCTTTTGATACATAAGTTTGAAATTCTTGTTTGGGAAGGTTGCTTTTATTTATAGGCACAGCCCATTAACCTCCACAGACTCTCTGACATTTTTGCTAAATATTTCTGAGATTCGAAAAATATATTTTGTTCGTTTTCCCTCTAACAATAGTTTTTGTGCCATGTATTAGTTAAAATTCTGACTCAAGGTAAATGATTCCTACGATAAAGTGCAAAACCAGATCCTATTCTTCTTATAATTGGTTTACTGTTATTAGTATTGTTTTTGCTTTTAATGTTTCTTCTGTACTTGGAAATGTTTTATGAAAATAATTTCAAATTTACAATACCTTTCAGAGTATGAAATTGACAGCAATGTTAAATCATATCAATTAACAAATGACAAAGTTACGACTTTCTACAAACAGACGCATACATCAATATAGTTAGTTCACTCACCCTGTAATAAAGATTTAAAATGTAATTATTGTCATTATCATTATAATATGTGGAAAGGGAAAGTGTAATCACCCTATTAACTGACATACATTGCTTTCTTATTACAAGTTCATTCTAATGTAAGAACATGCCTTTACTAACATAATAAACTTATTGCAAGTAAGTAGTGATGGGGAGTGTCACCCACTGCTTGTGAAAGAGCTTCTCCTCGTTCATATGCGCTGTGCCCCGGCTGGCTCGCTTGTCTGCCCGCAGCCTCTCAGTGATTGGTGCTGGCTCATCTTACAAGATGCACTGCCGGAGAAGCAGTCAGGAGGAGGGAAGTCTCTGCCCCATCCTATGTGCTGCCCTATCATCTCCAACTACAGGGCTGCAGTATGGGAGACTCTGAAAATGTCTATCTTTTCATTCACTTTCCACCATTAATGGAACAGGCTCTGTTGCACAAACTTTCTAAAATCCAGATGTTCCTTCTTCCGGGCGGTGCTGGATTGCTGCCTCACTGGTGGTTGATCAACTTTTCATACTCCCTCACTGTCAGACTCTCATGGGCGAAGCATCTTCAGAGTACAGGATTCGTTCGAGGTTTATAGTAGGATCTGCGCCTCTTTGTTCGACAGAGGGTGGTGCTCTATTGGACACACAATACGAAACTCTGGCATAACCCACCTGCATGACTGATTATCTTGGTCTGAACCAGTGGGCAAAGGCCCCCACAGCCCCGGCAGTGTGGGGAGCCCCAAGCTCTAGGGTGGGGGGCCTCAGCACAGTACCCTGTCCTGAACGCTCCTGGGTGAGCCCGGAGGTGGCCCCTCCATGTACTTTGCAGGAGGGGGGCTCAAGTTTTGTTACACAACTGGTCTAAACCAGGACTCACAGGGCTCCTGTGAACGCTTCATGGTAAAGCTGAATATTGACCCCATTGAAACCTTACAGGGTAAATAATACATATAGCTGTCTGGAGGCTGATATCCTATCTTGATCCCTTTCCTTGTGACCTGAATGATCTTAGATGAGCCCCCCTCCATACCCACCGGTTTTAATGTGACACTCTCGAACATCCGGTCCCGGTTTACCCTTCTGTTATCCCCCTCAAAACTCCTTTCCCTAGTATCTGACCCTTGACGGCCCACTCACATATAAGTACCACCTATGACCTGTTACACCCCCTCGATGGCCGTTGTCATTAATGCTTTAAGCAGTAGAGCTATGTGAAGTGAAATTGCTGGTGTAGGCATTATCAGATATAATAATAATACATGCAAGTTGATAAAACCTTAAAAACTATTTCGAAAAAAGCAAAACCATCTTGTAAGTGACGCAGAGTTCTGTGAGCGCATAAAGGCAGTGTGTCTGCTGCCTCGCTGTGGCTGTGGTCAATGAACTCCTTGGTGACTTACAACATCATTAAGCATTCTATTTCTGATAAAATACATGTCTTAGTGTTCAAACGACTCAACAATCAACACCGCCTTCTTCTGATCTCTCTTATTTTACCCTCTCACCACTACTCATGACCACTAGCAGATTCCATCCATCATCCATGTGAGAAGCCATTAATCGCTCTCTCTTAAAGAGAACAAAAATGTAATTGCTCTGAAACTGATGTCCCTTAGGCTTCCAGGAAGCTGCAACCAGGTGAGATTCAACAGAACTTTGCTTTCTGAAGCTGAGAGGCCACCAAAGAAATACCATTACATGTCAAAAGAAATGTTTTGCATAATGAAGCTGGAGACAAACTGGGGGAGACAGTCTATTAGTGTGCCTGCCGCATAAAGCATGCAAGCACTGAGTCCAGGAGCCAGCATGAAAATGGACGGTCACTGTGATCCAACATGTAACCACCAGTTTTAATCAAACCATCTTTACGAAGCTGGAATGCTTTACTTCCTCTGATAATCAATGCAATTTGAATTAAAGGACGCTGTAGGCGCCTTTAAAGTCTACTTAAGTGGCTACATTATTCTGGCATTAAACAAACCATTAAGAACAGGAAGGCATTAAAAAGGTGATAAATCACAGTGCATAAATGAAATACCTGTAGTTTCTAAAGAAGTGTAAAGCACTGTGTATGCCTAATTAAAAACTTGACAAGTTGTTACCAATCATGGTACCAGTTTGAAGCATGCAGTTCCCTTTTGGATTGGTCTGCCTCTGCTAGAGAAAGCAAGCTTCACGTTGCAATTTTTATTGTACTGACGTCTGTAGAAACTCTATTCTAATAAGATATTTTGATTAAGGGCAAAACACAAACAGTGATGGTGTCAAAGATAGATGTCCTTCCAATGATTTATTCTTCATGATGTTTATTGTTTATGATAAGAGCAATATATATATATATGAAAGGCCCAGGAGACAGCATCCAACTGTGCCTTGATTCAAATACATACATCAAGCATTCCATTGGGCCTCCAGTTCCAATGCTAAGATAGCACTCTCGGACTCTGGGGTAGCTACGGCCAGGTCGTCGGCATAAGCCATAATTTTAGTGTCCCACCCAAATCTGCTTACTGCCTGGATAGCCGAGTTGTTCTCTATTTTCTGAATCAGGGGGTCTATATATAGGGCAAAAAGTAAGGGGGAAAAAGGACACCCTTCCCTGGTGCCCCGAGAAATTTTGAATTGTTTAGTGAGCCTCCCGTTTATGGATACACTGGCTGTCGGGTTCAGGTAAAGAGCTTGAACAGCTTGTGTTAGCTTCGGTCCGAAGCCCATTCTTTTCATAAAGTCCCAGACAAACTGCCAGGAGACCCGACCCGGTCGAATGCTTTTTCAGCATCTAATAGAATTAGCGACATCGGGTCTCCTGCTACCTGGGCTGCGTCAAACAAAGTAATGGCCCCCCTAATGGGTTCAGTTGTGCCTTTCTTGGGGATGAACCCATGCTGCCATTCTGACACCAGGGGTTCAATTACTGAAGATATTTTAATTGCAAGGATTTTAGAGAAAATGTTTGAGTCGCAATTAATAAGCGTGATCGGCCTGTTAGATCCCATTTCTAATGGTGATTTATCTTTTTTGGGAAATATAGAAATTTTGGCATTGGACCAGGAAGCGGGCGGGGAGGCCCCGTTGAAGATAGAAGTTACCAAAGAGGTAAAAATAGACTTTATTTGGGGAGCAAATATTTTATAGAACTCAACAGGGATGCAATCAACCCCTACAGCGTTCCCATCCGGCAAACTGGCTAAGGCTTCAGAACTGTCTTCCCAGGTTGGAGGATCATCAAGCTGGTCGCGATTTACCGGGCTAAGTTGGACTAGAGTCACCTCTTCTAGGTATTTGGCGATCTCGTCTTCTCTTTCGTCTACTGGACTGCTATTCTCCTCTGAATATAAATTAGAGTAGAACTCTCGGAAACCCTCTTGGATTTTGCTTGGGTCAGTAGTCTCCTCTCCCGTTGCAAGTTGGATCGACAGTATTTCACTGCCTGCAACCTGCTGCCTGGTTTTATGAGCCAAGTCATGGCCAATGAGTTCACTACACTCATATGTTTTTTCTCGCGTCGAGGCCCACTTAGCTGCAACCTTCTCTGCGAACACTGACCCAATTTCAGCTTTGATGAGTGTCACTTCGATTTGGGTAGGTTCTGTATCCCCCCCTGTTTGAACAATTCAAATTAATTTCTCCTCTGCCTTTTTCAGCTTTTCCTGGAGTTCACAGATCAATAATTTTTCTTTCTTGGTTTTCCTAATTGAAAACCTAAGAGTCTCTCCCCGAATGCCTGCCTTTAATGTGTCCCAGACTGTCTTGATTGAAGCTGATCCCATGTTTATCTCAAGAAATTCTTGGACCCATGCTTGCATGTGTGTCCGATATCCTGCATCTTGTGATAGAGCTTTCTCGAAACTCCATTTCGAGATTTCCCTCCAGTTCCCAAGTCCCCCAGTGTTTAAAATAAGCGGGTTGTGGTCCGACATAAAACGCGGGGCAATATCTATGGAGCATTCGTGGAGTAGAGAGGACGAGATCAAAAAGTAATCTAGCCTAGCAAGTGACCGATGTGGGGCAGAAAAGTAAGTGTAGCCTGCCAGATTAGAATTTAGGCAAGCCCAAGCATCACTAAGCCCATGGGTTTGAACTAGGTTAACTATTGCTTGGTATACTCGGGGCTTCCTTCCCACGTAAGTCCACTTATCGTTCGCTTTCCAATTACAGGGCAAGTTGATATTAAGGTCGCTGCAGATAATAATTGGGGAAGGCCAGTGGGCAAGTTCCCCTGTAATCCAGTTAATGATCCCAGGGTCGTCTGCGTTGCTCCCATAAATAGAGCATAATATAAAAGAGAAGTTAGGGGGCAGGTGGCACTCTGCGATTACCCATCTACCCAGCGAGTCAGATTTCACACAGGGATATTTTAATGGTAATCTGCTTTCAGCCAGGACCCCTACCCCTTTTATTTTAAGACCCCGTGTAGGGCCCCCTATAATTTTATACCCCAGTGAATTCCATAAGTGCTTTTGTGAACCTTCTACATGTGTTTCCTGGAGGCTGACAATATCAGCCCCCAGAGAACGCTACTTTTTGCCTTTTTGCAGCTTCATTCAGCCCCCATATGTTGACTGAGACAATTCTAAGAGTATTTATCTTAGTCATTTGAACATTTTGAGATAATTAGACAAAAGAAATCTTAGTCCCTTAAAGGCGCATAACTTTGTACGTTTATTTACTTTACAGACAGGGAGGCGCGGTCGGGTTGTCCACCGCTTCATGCAGTCCACTCGTAGACCCCTTATCTGCTGGTTGTGACCCTACAGGATTTCCCTTTAATGAGGACATTCCTTGCTGAGAGCTCAATTTGGTTGGTTCAGCAGTTGGCGAGTCTTCGGGGGCACTCTCAGGGGGAAGTGTATGAAGTGTACGGTTTGCCACGGTGTCTGTAGCAGGGAGTGTAGCAGGGAAGGACCCCTTAGCTCCAGAAAATAACTTAGCTATTGAAGGCTGAAAACCTGCAAAATCCTTTTGTGCACCACCTCCCCTGTGCCTCCCTGTCAGTTTTTTATTGAGACTAACCTCCCGCTTGCTTTTGGGCAGGCTCTCCGCTGGTCCAGTGTCCCCTGCGCTGGCAAGGGCAGCTCTTGTCTTGCTGATTCACCCAGTTTTAGCACCCCTGGTCATCATGGTCCTGATCCGACGCCGGTGCCGCTGTTATAAAGACCATGGGGCTCATTAGTATGGCGGGCGGACTCCCTGCGGTGTGTGGACCGGCTGCCAGACATGCAGCGGTCCCGCACTGCGAATTAGGATGCGACCGCCACCATGGCGGTCACATTCTGCAATTTAAGCTGATAGCAGCACCCGCCGCGATGTTAGCATCACAAGTCTGCTATTTCACTGCACCACATGGCAGGCACCACACCGTGCCTGCCCCTTGGTGCAGGGAAGTGATGATCCTCCCACCATCATAATGAGCCCTCATAATTCATGGAATATATACATGAATTTACTAGTAGACTTCAAATTCTGGCTACTTCTTACTGGTGTGTAACACAATTTTGTACAGACATGCTCTGTATATTTTTCTTTTTGATTACCCCAATCTAGACAAAAATGCAGACATACTATTTGAAGTAAATTCAACACCATTGTCTGTAAGTAGTTCTTCAGATAAGCCTTCCTTATTAAAAAATCTCTTGAAAAAGACAAATGACTGCTTATGTGTTTGGTTCAGACACTCCGTTAACCTCCACCCTTCTTGATAAATGATCAAATAAAGCAATGAAATATCTCATCTGCTAAGTAACACATGAAAAGGACCCTAAACATCCACAACAATTTGTTGCCAAACTCTCTCTGGACATTTTACGGAAGTTGGAGGAGGTGTAGATGTGACCAAATGTTTAGCACTGTAAGCACATTGTACACATTGTTGTACAAGCAACTCTACTTCACGATCTAAATCTGGCCACCAAAAATCATACCTTACTCCACTGTTAGTGGTTGTCACACCCAAATAGTCTACATGTGCAGTTTCTAGGATTTTTTTGCCTGCAACAGGCAGGAGGACTTAACTTGTCTCTCCTCATTAATAAATTATCTCCTATAGAAAATTAATTAGCTCTCTCGCAAAATAATTGTAGAGAATTGTAGAGAATGATCTAAAGATTTTTCTTTTGGCCAACCAGTTGTCACCATTTTCATAACTTGGCTCAAAATTCTGTCTTTTTTCAGAGCAATCCTCCATGTATCCATGTAGCTACAAACAATACAATCTTCTACACTAGCTATAGTGTATTCCTCAACTACATCCATCATGTTCTTTTCATCTAACTCCTCACAAACTGGCATCTTTGATAAAACATCTGCTTTTACATGTTTTTCT
This sequence comes from Triturus cristatus, assembly GCF_964204655.1. Classification (NCBI taxonomy): domain Eukaryota; kingdom Metazoa; phylum Chordata; class Amphibia; order Caudata; family Salamandridae; genus Triturus; species Triturus cristatus. The sequence continues at coordinate 505,886,671 of NC_140585.1, forward strand.
CAAGCAATATGAATGACTGTGAATTAAAATTCTAACAGTTTAGTTGTTAGCTTAGCTAATCTTCCAGTAGAATTCTTTGATTTGTTGCCTGAAAAAAAGGCTACTAGTGGACGATGATCAGTTCTTAAACAAATTTCTTCCCCAAAAGTGAGATTTGAATGATTCTATGCCTCATACACCGGCTAGCATTTATTTTTCTATTACACACAACAACCAGCAGCACATTAAGACCAGCACACCAAAGGTAAGGAGTTGGAGTTGGTGGGATGGAGTGGGGACAAAGGAGCAGGGAAAGGGGAGTCTAAAGTGAAGGAAGTGGAAGAGGCTCCCCGAAGCCCCCTTGCTCTCACTTTTAGCTTACCTGGTCTAGTTGTGATCTCTTTGCAATCTATAAAATCCTCTGACCCCTTGAATAATCACTGATATGAGGTCTGGTCGGCTGCGTGGGACACTGCCCCGACCTCAAATAAAGTGGCAGAGTAAGAATGGTGAGGGAATCCTGCATAGCAGCCTAGGAGAAACAGAATTAAATAATTTAACAGCACTATCGTTAACTTCTTCTGAAGATGCTCAATATTCAAAAAGTCGTAATGGGATTAGCCAACCAACAATCACAGGATATTTAAAAAAACTTGATAACGTAAACAAAGATCCCGGAGTAGACCCTTTAGTCTGTGGAATACATGGAGCACAAGCAGCTACAACCAAAGTTACAATAAAGCAAGGCTCAAGACAAAACCCGTGGTGTACGCTTGATAACGACCTATTTCTTCCAGGGAATAAGGCAGTGGAAAGTAACCACTTACAAGTTGAAAACAGTCCCTGTATTTCATCCACAGTCAACAGTGTGGTCCTGCCTAAAACAAAAATGAATGGCCCACATCTGGTAAAAGCTCATGTGCATGCCGTCAGTGCCCAAATAGGTAGGCCTTGACTAATAAGTACATCCAGTGGACACGGACGTGCAATTAATCCTGATCCTTCATCATTATCTGTGCTGGTGATAAAATCTGTAAAAACAACAATTGATGGACAGAATGCAGAACAATGTCATACATTCAACCCAGTACAGAGATCTGGGCCTAAATCCATCGTTTTTTTGCTCAACATGCCGTTCCAGTTTGAACTCAGCCATATGCAAATCAGTCTTGACCCTGTGCCTCATGGGAACAGTCCAGCCCGAACTGCCAAGCCAGGTCCTCCCTGGACTGGAAACAAGCATCCTAGGACCGGTTTCTGGCATTTCAGCCGTCTTCAGCCAGGCTTGCTTGATTTCCAGTGGCATGGAGAGCAAGGGACCCACATCTGGGCATACCCTTTCCACTCAGGGTGACAAATGCAAAAACAACAATTGATGGACAGAACAATGTCATACATTCAACCCAGTACAGAGATCTGGGCCTAAATCCATCGTTTTTTTGCTCAACATGCCGTTCCAGTTTGAATCCAGCCATATGCAAATCAGTCTTGACCCTGTGCCTCATGGGAACAGTCCAGCCCGAACTGCCAAGCCAGGTCCTCCCTGGACTGGAAACAAGCATCCTAGGACCGGTTTCTGGCATTTCAGCCGTCTTCAGCCAGGCTTGCTTGATGGAATGGCATGGTGAGCAAAAAAACGATGGATTTAGGCCCAGATCTCTGTACTGGGGTGAATGTATGACATTGTTCTGCATTCTGTCCATCAATTGTTGTTTTTGCATTTGTCACCCCGAGTGGGAAGGGTATGCTCAGACGTGAGTCCCGTGCTCTCCATGCCACTGGAATCAAGCTATCCTGGCTGACGAGGGCTGAAAGCCCGAAACCGGTCCTAGGATGCTTGTTTCAGTCCCAGGGACGACCTGGCTTGGCAGTTCGGGCTGGACTGTTCCCATGGGGCACAGGGTCAAGACTGATTTGCATATGGCTGGGTTCAAACTGGAATGGCATGGTGAGCAAAAAAACGATGGATTTAGGCCCAGATCTCTGTACTGGGGTGAATGTATGACATTGTTCTGCATTCTGTCCATCAATTGTTGTTTTTGCATTTGTCACCCCGAGTGGGAAGGGTATGCTCAGACGTGAGTCCCGTGCTCTCCATGTCACTGGAATCAAGCTATCCTGGCTGACGAGGGCTGAAAGCCCGAAACCGGTCCTAGGATGCTTGTTTCCAGCCCAGGGAGGACCTGGCTTGGCAGTTCGGGCTGGACTGTTCCCATGGGGCACAGGGTCAAGACTGATTTGCATATGGCTGGGTTCAAACTGGAATGGCATGGTGAGCAAAACAACGATGGATTTAGGCCCAGATCTCTGTACTGGGGTGAATGTATGACATTGTTCTGCATTCTGATCATCAATTGTTGTTTTTGCATTTGTCACCCCGAGTGGGAAGGGTATGCTCAGACGTGAGTCCCGTGCTCTCCATGCCACTGGAATCAAGCTATCCTGGCTGACGAGGGCTGAAAGCCCGAAACCGGTCCTAGGATGCTTGTTTCCAGCCCAGGGAGGACCTGGCTTGGCAGTTCGGGCTGGACTGTTCCCATGGGGCACAGGGTCAAGACTGATTTGCATATGGATGGGTTCAAACTGGAATGGCATGGTGAGCAAAAAAACGATGGATTTAGGCCCAGATCTCTGTACTGGGGTGAATGTATGACATTGTTCTGCATTCTGTCCATCAATTGTTGTTTTTGCATTTGTCACCCCGAGTGGGAAGGGTATGCTCAGACGTGAGTCCCGTGCTCTCCATGCCACTGGAATCAAGCTATCCTGGCTGACGAGGGCTGAAAGCCCGAAACCGGTCCTAGGATGCTTGTTTCCAGCCCAGGGAGGACCTGGCTTGGCAGTTCGGGCTGGACTGTTCCCATGGGGCACAGGGTCAAGACTGATTTGCATATGGCTGGGTTCAAACTGGAATGGCATGGTGAGCAAAAAAACGATGGATTTAGGCCCAGATCTCTGTACTGGGGTGAATGTATGACATTGTTCTGCATTCTGTCCATCAATTGTTGTTTTTGCATTTGTCACCCCGAGTGGGAAGGGTATGCTCAGACGTGAGTCCCGTGCTTTCCATGCCACTGGAATCAAGCTATCCTGGCTGACGAGGGCTGAAAGCCCGAAACCGGTCCTAGGATGCTTGTTTCCAGCCCAGGGAGGACCTGGCTTGGCAGTTCGGGCTGGACTGTTCCCATGGGGCACAGGGTCAAGACTGATTTGCATATGGCTGGGTTCAAACTGGAATGGCATGGTGAGCAAAAAAACGATGGATTTAGGCCCAGATCTCTGTACTGGGGTGAATGTATGACATTGTTCTGCATTCTGTCCATCAATTGTTGTTTTTGCATTTGTCACCCCGAGTGGGAAGGGTATGCTCAGACGTGAGTCCCGTGCTCTCCATGCCACTGGAATCAAGCTATCCTGGCTGACGAGGGCTGAAAGCCCGAAACCGGTCCTAGGATGCTTGTTTCCAGCCCAGGGAGGACCTGGCTTGGCAGTTCGGCTGGACTGTTCCCATGGGGCACAGGGTCAAGACTGATTTGCATATGGCTGGGTTCAAACTGGAATGGCATGGTGAGCAAAAAAACGATGGATTTAGGCCCAGATCTCTGTACTGGGGTGAATGTATGACATTGTTCTGCATTCTGTCCATCAATTATTGTTTTTGCATTTGTCACCCCGAGTGGGAAGGGTATGCTCAGACGTGAGTCCCGTGCTCTCCATGCCACTGGAATCAAGCTATCCTGGCTGACGAGGGCTGAAAGCCCGAAACCGGTCCTAGGATGCTTGTTTCCAGCACAGGGAGGACCTGGCTTGGCAGTTCGGGCTGGACTGTTCCCATGGGGCACAGGGTCAAGACTGATTTGCATATGGCTGGGTTCAAACTGGAATGGCATGGTGAGCAAAAAAACGATGGATTTAGGCCCAGATCTCTGTACTGGGGTGAATGTATGACATTGTTCTGCATTCTGTCCATCAATTGTTGTTTTTGCATTTGTCACCCCGAGTGGGAAGGGTATGCTCAGACGTGAGTCCCGTGCTCTCCATGCCACTGGAATCAAGCTATCCTGGCTGACGAGGGCTGAAAGCCCGAAACCGGTCCTAGGATGCTTGTTTCCAGCCCAGGGAGGGCCTGGCTTGGCAGTTCGGGCTGGACTGTTCCCATGGGGCACAGGGTCAAGACTGATTTGCATATGGCTGGGTTCAAACTGGAATGGCATGGTGAGCAAAAAAACGATGGATTTAGGCCCAGATCTCTGTACTGGGGTGAATGTATGACATTGTTCTGCATTCTGTCCATCAATTGTTGTTTTTGCATTTGTCACCCCGAGTGGGAAGGGTATGCTCAGACGTGAGTCCCGTGCTCTCCATGCCACTGGAATCAAGCTATCCTGGCTGACGAGGGCTGAAAGCCCGAAACCGGTCCTAGGATGCTTGTTTCCAGCCCAGGGAGGACCTGGCTTGGCAGTTCGGGCTGGACTCTTCCCATGGGGCACAGTGTCAAGACTGATTTGCATATGGCTGGGTTCAAACTGGAATGGCATGGTGAGCAAAAAAACGATGGATTTAGGCCCAGATCTCTGTACTGGGGTGAATGTATGACATTGTTCTGCATTCTGTCCATCAATTGTTGTTTTTGCATTTGTCATCCCGAGTGGGAAGGGTATGCTCAGACGTGAGTCCCGTGCTCTCCATGCCACTGGAATCAAGCTATCCTGGCTGACGAGGGTTGAAAGCCCGAAACCGGTCCTAGGAGGCTTGTTTCCAGCCCAGGGAGGACCTGGCTTGGCAGTTCGGGCTGGACTGTTCCCATGGGGCACAGGGTCAAGACTGATTTGCATATGGCTGGGTTCAAACTGAGCAAAAAAACGATGGATTTAGGCCCAGATCTCTGTACTGGGGTGAATGTATGACATTGTTCTGCATTCTGTCCATCAATTGATGTTTTTGCAGGTGATAAAATCTGTGACAGGCCCCAATGTAGATACATCTCCTCGAATATATCAGGACATTAGTCAAAATTTGATCAACTCTGTGATTAATATATCGTCCGGCCCTGATCAAAATACAAGTGATGAGGTTTTCTTGTCTTCTTCTATCAGGGCACTCACTCTTGTCTTGTTCAATCCAGACACAGTCGGTGGTTGCCAAAATATGATACCTGAAGCTTTTTCAAGTCCAAAGGTCCGTAGGGCTATACATAAAACAGATCCTTCTAGTCTAACATTAGAAACTGATCATAAGCAGACCTTGGTCCCGAAGAAAAATTCTTTAGAGAATAGGCTTACTTTGAATGGTCAAAGCAAGGTAGAGCAAGTCGACTCCTCGATTATCCCTCTCAACTCAGTAGACCTTTCACTATTAGCTAAATATGATGAAAACCTTTGGGATCGTGCTTGTGCTACGGAGGAGAAAAATGAGCCCAAAAATGGAATATGGGGCAGTCTGCTCAACACTATGGACACCATTACCAATGCTTTAATTTCCACTCAGTCAAATTGAACATCCAAGTGGACTTACTAAACACGATGGCACTCTATGTTCCCGGGATAGATACCAAGCTACTCTACCTATCAAATTTGGTAGGGAAGGCACAATAGGATAAAGAGAAGCAACTGATCTCATGCACCTGTGGTCATATGATCGACAAAATTTCAGAGCTACTAATCATAGTGAGGTCTATGATAGCAGAGGTGAAGACAATGTCGGATAGAATTGTTAAAGATCAGGCATGTACAACTGATCATGATAGCGGGCATTGCCTAGATTCCAAAGTTTTATTTGTGGCAACCCCTAGTGAAAATACGAACATACAGGAAAATTAGATTGCAAAAAATTGATAAAAAATATAAAAGGCCATCATAGGTGTAAAGACCAGCAATAGAATACAATTCCATCACTCAAGAAGGAGATAGAAAGAGAAAATCAATCAGCAAGGGAAGAAAGTATACAAAGCAGCCCTTAGAAATCTCTGGATTCTATGGAAGGAAATGATCCCACCGAGCAACCATCAGCACCAGAAGTCAATGCTTCCCAAGCTACCAATAATTTGGTCTCAGCCTCCAATGCAATACAAGAAGGGCTAACCAAAAGAGCAAGGAAAAGATTAAGGAAAGCCTAGAACAAAACAAAGAAGCTAAAGAAAACTACAAATGCTAGTCCACTTCCTAATTGAAAAGATATCTATCCAATGTTTAAATCTTTGGAATCTTGTCTGGGTAAAACAACGGATGGGTTGACACCATGTACAAATGGAACAGCCACGTCACTTAATTGAAGTACCAAACTTCCAAGTGCTAGGACAAGGTCTCGCACAACGACCCCCTCCAGGAAGCGGTGACCGGCAGAGTGCAGTGCAAAATACGGTAAGAGGGAAGAAACTTAATAATATTGTCTTACCAGAAACCATCCCAACCAATATACAGCTCCCGTCATTTCCACGATCATGCAACTATGCAGGTCCATCTGATGTTGAAGAGATTGAACTTTGAGATAGGAATACCCAAGGTTCGCCGTTATCACCTAAGATCGGTGGTCATACAAAAAAAGGAAAGCCAGTTAGTAACAAGTACTTATTCTCCTCTATGAAAATAATATTCATCCCATGGTATACTTCAAGGGTCTCTCGCGACATCTTCAAACGTGGTAATATTCTGAAATTGTTGAACTCAATCCTAGAGCTTAAGGATTTAACATCAGATGAATTTAAACAAGACTCTAATAATCCTACCAAAGAGGTGTCTTATACAATCTGCCACTGGGATGAGACCATTAATAACATTTTAGAAAATAGTTCACAATTTGAGGAATGGGGCATTGAATTGCAGAAATCAATGATATTCTATATCCAACTCTATTGATGCTGAAGCAAATGTCAAAGAGCCCTGCTACAATAAACCCCACGACAACCAAAATTTCAGGAGGCCCTACTAGGGCTTTAAAAGGAGCCATAGGTCCTCTATTTAACCCGGCTCTGTCCTCTGGGATTAAAGTCACAAGCTGCAACCTGGGCACACAAGTCTGTGAGGAGCTTAAGAAAAACACACCACTTTGGGGCCTATTAGGATGGCGGGCGTACTTGAGTCCGCCTGCCATACTCGTTATGTTGGGACTGGCCACCAGACATGTGGCGGTCCTGCACAGAGAATTAGGATGCGACCGCCACCTTGGCGGTTGCATCCTAATTTGCGGTACCCCCCAAGTGCACTCCCCCAACCTCCCGGGGGCCCGCAACAGGCCCCCAAAGCCAATCCCCGCCAGTCCTTCCATGGTGGCATTGCCGCCATGGAAGTGCCTGTATTCCACCCACATTGTAATATGGCTGGCGGTGCCTGCTAGGCACCTCCACCATATACTGGCCTAGCACCGCCCAGCTGGCAATCGGAACGATTCTGACCAGCGGAAAAGCGGCGGACGGAATTTGCATCCGCAGCGATACCCCCTGCCATCATAATATGGCGGGGGGTATTTCGCGTTACGATGGCATAAGAGTTGCCACCGCCGACTCGGCGGTGTCGATTGTTACGCCATCGTAATGGGCCCCTTAGTGAGGACTGGGCCTGACTCCCAAAAATTCTCTCTAAAAGAAAGACTGGAGTGAATGTATGATGCTTAAAAAGTTCAACCAAAGGAATATTAACAACCTAAAACCCTTAATTGTGGGTCAGGACACGGTAACATTTATAAAGAACTTTGATGTTTTAATGTTTCAGGAAACATGGAATATGGATAAAGAACTTCTTATTGGTGATTATGAGTATCCGAATTTCGCATCCTGCTCGTCTGCCTTTGGTCGCGCAAGTGGTGGCTTATCTACCTACGTGTCACTGACCCTGGATATCAAGCACTATGAAATTGACTTTCAGCTAGCGTGGCTCCTGTGTATTAAAATAGATTGCAATCAACCAATAATATTTATAAATGCTTATTTAAGCACAAAAAGCACAGCTAAAACATCCCAGTTTACCACACTCTGGGAAGTAGTCATAATCTTGTATCACGAAAATCCAGCCACCATGTTAATCATCCCAGGAGTCTTTAATATGCACTTGTTCTCCAAAAATCGCGCCAACAATCCAAGAAGCGCGTTAATACAGATGTGTCGTTCTCAACTTAACAAATCTTACGTTATTACAGGAAAACTCACAAAATTCCAATAAGAGCGTACCAACATTCAAAAAGTCAGGACAACTCTCCATTATCGACTATACCATCATTTCAAAGGATCTGCTACCTTCTTCCCATAATTATCAAGTGATCCCCAGGGTAGAAAGTGACCATAATCCACTAACAAATTTTCTGGTACTATGGTCCCTCATTTGCCCGATGCAAGATCTAAGGTAAGCTGGTCAATGTCTTACAACCTGAAAAGGTTAGTGTGGGACTCGAGAAACCAGATGGAAATATGGGCATTTATAGAATCTGCAATTGCTTTAGCACTAACTGAGAAAAGACAAGGGAAGTCAATGGCAGATATATTTCCTTCAACTAAATCAAGAGGGTCAATCATGAGGTCTAAAAGATCAGGATGGTATACGATCAGGTTATTCCAACAAACAAGGGAACTTAATTGAGCAATAAGGGCCATCTTCAGAAAATTGAATGGTGCCCTAAAATCTTTGGAATTGCACAATCTAAAATGGCTGAGAAGATCATACAAAAAAGATATAAGGAAAGCCAAACATACGTATTATGAAGGAATATGGACTAAGTTGAACTATGCCTGCAATCCCAAAAATGTGAAACCATTCTGGGGTATAATAAATAATCTTGAACACAGTAGTAGAAAAGCGAACAGTGCCAATATCCCTGAATCATGCTGGGCATCCTTTATTCTTAACCTCTATGGGGCCACTTCTGACACAGCTGATAACAATATCATCGTCCATCACTTGTCAACTCCATTACGTAGTGATAACAGTGGAATGAACAGAATCGATCAACATCACACTGAAGCCGAAACGCAAGTCATGGAGGTACAGCAAATAGAACAAGTCAAAATGGCAATAAGCAGGATCAAATCAAATGGTGCACCAGGCACTAACGGGATCCTGAATTCCATCTTCAAGGCGAAGATAGATCTTTGGTCATAAATTTTAACACCTTTGTTTAACAACATTATAAAAACCAAAACAGCCCCTGAATCATGGCAGGCAAGTATAATACAACCGATCTATAAAAGTGGCCCACAAGACAATCCAGCAAATTATAGGCTACCGCCTTAACAGAGAAAAAGTCTTCTCGAGGTGTCTGTTGAATGACTTGGAAGAATGGCCCACCAAAGAAGAAATTATTCCAACATTCCAAACTGGTTTTCGAAGGGGTGAGTCAATGTCCACGAACTTGACCTTGCTGACTTTAATGGCCGAAAGAGCAAAGTACAAAAATGAAGGGGCATATTATCAAGACAGGCGATACAATCATCGCCGCATTAGCGGCAGAAAACTGCAGCTAAAACGACGATAATGGGCTTGATATTAAATTCCAATTGAAGCCCATGTTAGATGTGAAGGACATCTAACCTGAGCTTCAGTTGGAATTCCATAGAGCATATTATCAAGCCCATTATCGCCGTTTTAGCAGCAGTTTTCTGCCGCTAAAGCGGCAATAATTTTATTGCCTGTCTTGATAATATGTCCTGAAAGGTTATACATTTGTTTGTCGGCCTTATGGCCGCTTTTGATTACGTCCCTCTTAATTTACTTTGGGCAAAGTTGTCTGCATAGGGCCTCCCAAATCAACTGCTCGACATGATTATATTATTATACACCAATACATGGGTCCGGGTTAAAGTCGGAGACGGTAGCTGTACAACTTGTCGATTTGAAACTTATAGTTGTCCAAAACAAGGTTGCGTTTTGGCACCAAGTCGTTTTAATCTTTTTATGCTCATTCGCCTACTTTTGCAGGACAAAATATAAAATACTTGGGGGCTTATTTATGAGCCCTTGCGACAGTTGTGTGCTTCCCTTACGTCACTTTCTTTGATGCATCGGCGGCGTAAAACATGCCTCCTGTTGCGCCCTATTTACAAAGTGACTCATCTGAGCAGATGCATCACTTTGTAAACCCCTGCGCTACATTACACCTGCGTCAGGTATAATGTATGCGGGGTGGGCGTTCCCACATAAGTAAGCCTCATAGAAGTGACGCAGTGAAATCTACAAGATTTCAGTGCGTCACTTCTAGGGTGCAAATGCGTCAATATCTCACGCCTGCGTCACAGCAGGCGTAAGACTGACGCAGGCCCTTTCACATGGGGCTTGTCCCGTGTGAAAGGAAACATTGCTGGAGTTGCGTCACTTTTGTGACACACTCCAGCAACGCGTCACTTTTCCGCCTACAGATACGTCAGAAATACTGATGTATCTGTAACTCCTTGCGACATGATGAGTCATACAGTAAATATGATGCATCCATTATGTCGCAAGGATGGCGCACTGAGAAGTGACGAATAGCTGCTTTCACGCAGCGATGCGTCACTTCTCATAAATGAGGCCCTTACAGTATGCAGATGACACTATACTGTTAAGTCACACTGCTTTAGGCCTAAGAAGATTAATAGTCTCATTTAATAACTATATATCGGTGAATGGTTTATTGATGAATACCAAGAAAACAAAAATAATCACGATTGGTTGTACAAAATCAGACAAGAGAGTATGGAATATTAATGGGTTAAATATTAAAACCGTGAAATTTTATACATATTTGGGTATTACATTCGATGACAGATTGTCTTTTAAACAGCATTTTATTAACCTAAAAGCAAAAGCTACAGCGTTGTCATTTGCTTTTAGAAAGTTGAGAGATATGTTGGCATGTCCAAACCACAAGCATTTACTTAAGGTAATGAAAGCAAAGCTGATTCCTTCTTTGGCTTATGCTTCAGTGATTTTTCAAGGCAAAGACTCAAAAATTCTTGATAACCTACAAATAAAAGTCTTCAAATCTGTTTTTTGGGTTCCAAAGAATATCGGGTTTGGCAATGTTAGATTGGAATTTGGTCTGAAAATACAAACTTTAGTAAGAAAATCTGCATTCTTAAAATCGCTATATTCTTTTTTTGTTCTGATCCAGGCACTCATGCGAACCAATGCTGGCAGGAGATAATGAGGTACGCTAAGGGTTGGAGATCTTATTTAACAGAGAGTCTAAATAATTTCAAAAATTCTCCACCCTTTGCAGATGTAGCTAGGAACAAAGCGTCAAATAGACAGACATTAAATCAATCAGCTAATTTCCTATCGATTCTTTTGGATAAGGATAATTTCGCTAAAAAGAGACACGTCTGGTCAGTTATTATCTCATTCACCAAATTAGAACCACAATCGTACCTCATAACCCATTTAAAATCATCTAGAAGAGACACATTTATGCTGCTACGACTTGGGATATACCCCAATATGGGAACAAAATTGGCCTACATAGCTGTAGGTAATGTGGTTTTTATAATGAATCTCTCTTGCATATTGTATCCATTTGTCCTCAATTGTTAGAAGAGAGGAAAGCCTAATTTTAAGGGTGAGAACATGTCGACAAGCAAACACAACTTGCCTCTCTGGGAAATCGGCCTGTTTGACTTTACAGTTTGTAAATTTCATCCTTATTACAGAAAAAAAGTTCACCTCAATGTGTGTTACCTGACATTAGAGGCATACATTGATAATTAATGATCGGTTTAACTGGATAATGCTGTTAGTTCCAAAGAAGCTGAATGTCAACTGTAATTCCATAAATTGATTTTGAAGTTGCACACATGTCTCTGAGATCGAAGCTTTAAAAGGTTTTAACTGACTGTAGCAATTAGGTAAAATCCCAATTTCAAATTAATTGTCCACCCAGTGTTGGCCCACTGTAGGCCCATTTAAGAGGAAGATGTCATTTTTTAAAAAAAATAAACTATACAGAATACTGCTTGATGTAAGAAATTGCACAATGGCACTTTAACTATGGCACTGGTATTTTAGGTATGAATTTTAAAATAGGCGGTAGTGCAGGTAGTCTCATAGTGACCATTTTATTTTTGAAGTAATGTCTTTTGTGTTTTGTGTACAACTAAATGATACATAATGTATCTCTGATATTATTTTAATCCCTGTAACGTATCATGTGTGATTGTCATTAGAAGATAATATAATAGATTGATCAAACTGGGACGATTATGTTTCGGGCACAATCCAAAGTATTTTTTTATTTTTGTTTGTAATGACTTTTGATAATCATCAATAAATATTTTCTTCTATTACTGAAAATCTTGTTTCTACATCTCTCATTCTTCTAGATGCAAATCCAATTGTAATTTTCCTTTTAGCAACAATTTGAAACATTCTGTGAGATTTTTTTTTTTTTTTAATGAATTTAGAATAAAGTTCACATATACCAATGAAAGAAAGTAATTGCTCTTTGTCCATAGGATGAGGTGCTTTGATGATCCCTTTAGCGCTGGGAAACTCTTGGGAGTAGCCGCGTGCTCTATAACTACCCAGTAACATTAACATTAACATTAACAATACTAGGCTTGGGTTTAACTCCTTCACTAGATAACACATGGCCTAAATATTCAACTTTATTCACAGAATATATGTATTTGTCCTCTCTTAGAGTAACTCCATTGTTTTTCAGGATAAATAAAAGGTTTTCAATGTATTTTTCATGCGATTCACAGGTTTCAGAATGATTTAGTATCTGGTCCTGAAATACCACTACTTGTTTTGTGTCAGCAAACATTCTAGACATGACTTTATGAAATACTGATGCTTCTGAGGTCAGTCCAAATGGCATAAGGCGAAACTGAAACGTTCTTTCAGGTGTTAAAAATGCAGTGAAATGCTGTGATTTCTCATCTAATACCACCTGAGGGTAAGCAGCATTGAGATCTAACTTTGTAAGTCATTTGGACTGAACAACAGCAGTTATGAGATCTTCGATACATGGTAATGGATAATTTTCCACCCATATATCTTTGCTTACAGATCTTAGATTCACGCACTGGCACAAATCCCTTGTTTATTTTAGCCAAAACTATTGGAGCTAGCCATAAAGTTGCATCTACAGGTTCCTACGGCTCCATCATTTTGCATTTCCTTTAATATTTTGGTTAATTGTTGTCACACACTATGTGGAACGTTGCGAAGCCTATGTTTTACTTGTAATACAATTTCTTTGACCTTTAGGGTATGCACAACATTTTTCATTTCATCCCTTTTGTAGGTAACAACCTCTGCAAATTGTGTTTTCCATGAACAATTAGACACAGAACTAACCAACTTGACAGGATTTTTCTGACCAGGTTTGATCATCATGATGTATCATAATGATCACATTGATGCCTTTATAAGCTACATAAACCTTTCCTCCAATAGTTTTTTCTTCAAAAGTTAATTTTGCCCAAAAATATGCTATAAGGTCAACTCTACTTCCTTCAAAAGCAGCGTTGAAGACATCTGGGGATAAAAGCCCTTTGCTGGACCGGAATTCTTTATATTCTTCAATCAAAATGATGGTAATTATTGCTTTTAAATCCATTAGTAATGGCATATCTGTATCATCTATTTTTAGAAATAAGCACACAACTTGTAGGTAAAAATTAGATTATAAAAAGAAATCCTATAACACTGACGCCCCAAAAAATTATTCCGCAAATTGCACTAATAAACTGGTATATACACAGCTGTAGGAAGATGCACTGAACAAAGTGTGCCAATCGCTGTCAACACTTCCAGAGAAATTTGCACACATGCCAATTGCTGTTGCAGTTGACACATAAATAGATGTGGTACTGAGACATTGCATTAAATGAAGCATGCCAATCACTGTTGACACTTCCTCCAAAAGCGTACACAATAAGGAAATATAGCAGCGTTTATTTCTTTGATGTATTGATTAAATAATGTAATACCCCTGGTAGACAGTATTTATTTATTTTTTATTTAAAAAGATTTATATTTCACGAACAAGACCTATGTGGGTATCAGAGATCTTCAGAGGTGAGTGAAAAAGAGAGGAGACCTAAAAACCCAACAACAGAGTGGTCAGGTGTGCCAGTGCGGGGAAACTCTATGGCGGCATGGCATAAATAATCATGAACAGTCTAAGGAATGGAGAATAAAGGAACAAAAATAAACGAAGCATAAACAAGGTCCTTAAGGAGTGGCTGGGGGAAAACTGAGCATAAAATGAGTTCAAAAGGAGATGGCATTGTGAGGATAAAGTTTAGCTGAGGGACAGGAGACACTCTTGATTAGATTTATGCTAGGAACTGAACGAATGCCTTTAGTATGACACTATGTCAAAATGTCCTGGCAGGACAAACAAGAGACTGAAAAGATTGTTCATGAAGTAACTTCCTTTATGATTTTTTTGTTTTTTTAACAGCATTTGAAAAATATAAACAGTACATTAAACTTGTTGGACACTTTTATTCCTTAGTCCACTCATCACCAATGTGTCAAAGATAGATGTCCATCTAATAATTTATTCTTCAAGTTTATTGTTCATCATAAGAGCAGCATACATGTGAAAGCCATAGGAGACAGCATCTAACTGTGCCTTGATTTAAATATACACATCAAGCATTCCACTGTAGAATATGCAGATACCCAATGAAAGTCCAACCGCCCTGTTACATCGCTATGACCTATGCTGTACATACTAACATAATAGCCCAGATACCGCATACAACACAGATGGATACCTGTGGAATTCACAGGAAATAACTCATGCAGTTAGATGTATGATTCTACACCAACAGGATGTAAAGCAACATGAATACTTGTAAATATATGTGCAATAACCTCCCACAGAGAAGAACAATCATTTACTGCCATGAGGTTAGTGCCATGATCAATTTGTTAAGTAGAGGCAAATTGTTTTGGTTCTCAGAAGCCTTTTTCTAAACAAAACTGTGCCCAAATCCCCGCAGAATATGTACACAAACAAATATAAACATGGACAATGTTGATTTCATGAACGTGTATTGTGAATGCAGTGACCATGTGCCTCAGGTCTTTATGGTGGAGCACAAGTTAAGAGCTCTGGAGATGAAGCCGAAGGCAGCATGTGTTTCTCACTGTGCCTGTCACTGTGTCAGACATGTTTTAGGCTATATTGTAACCTATTTGTGGACTATCTGCAAGGGTTGCATATGTGTCAATTGTATTGGTATTTTGTGTGTAAGTGTGTGAAGTTATGCACTGATTTTGAAATAATTATAGCACCTTAGCTTGTATGTCTAGGATATTGCTTATGTAACTGACATTTCTACTGTTCATGTTGTTATTCTGTCTGTAAGTGACAATACTATGCACATTGCTTTAATGTGACATATTATGAATTTTGGTGGTGGTAAGTTGTATTTTTGTGGTGAGCTGGATTTTTGAGGTACGTTTTGCTTTTGGCTCCATTAGTATTGTGTGTTTCATTAGAGTGCTTTGCTGTTATATTCTTATTGGTTGTCACTTTTTTGTATGTTGTGTGGATGGTAAAGTAGATTAAACTGTGACATTTTGTAAATTGTATCTTGTTTCTTTGCTTCTGTGTATATTTTATTGCTTTTTTATATTTTTATATTTATATTATTTATATTGTGTGCTTTTTGTGTGATTTTTTTTACTGCTAGTGTTAGAAACATCTGTTGCTTTTTTTGGTCAAATAATATCAGTGCTTCACTTCTGTAATTTCAAAGATTTTTTTTTAGCTTTTCCCATTAGAAGTTTTTTTGCTTTCATATATGGCTTCATGCTAGATGTCTGCCGCTGCAGCATTGGAGCTGATTCCTGAATCCATTTCAGAACTGGAGCCGATGCATGATTCACATATTGAACCGCATAAGATGTTGAGCATGAAGAGGACTCTGGAAGTGATTTCTCTGTCAGAGAGGAATTGTCATAGGAATCTGATTTTTCTGAATATTGTGACCCAGTTGTTCTCACCGAGTCATGGTCTCTGACTGTTGAGCGGGAAGTGGAAGCTCTATGGGTAATTGTACCTTAAGTTTACCCATAGTCTCTTGATCTTGTGCCTGCTGGAGCAAGGGCAAAGGAGGATCTCATTTACCTCCTTTACTGGAGTTGCTGACTGTTATGTTGACACACAATTTCACTCCATTGATTATTTTAATCTCTTCATATATGATGGATTTCTCAGCAAGATAGTTGTTCAAACAAATCTCTAAGCAAACAATATTTGATGCAGCATCGAGACAGGCTTCAGCCCCATTCAAGAGTGCACCTGTGCACTTGTTAGGGTCTGCCTTCAGAATCAAAAACATGCTAAAACTCATGTGTCTATTTAAGGTACTCATGTGTTTGGCCAGCTTTCAGAAACAGAAAAAACATTAAAACTCAGGTCTTTGCAGAAGTTAGATTTGTATCTTATTGTTATCTGTCATGAACATGAGAGTTATTTGTGATGTCAATGATCATTATTGAATAGCATCGCCCTTTCTGGAAATAGCTCTTTGTAAACTTGAGCACATGTTTGTTAATATTATGTTTACACCTCGTGTTCAAACTCCTGCACGTTTTTTATGGCATAAGACTTTGTTTGCAGAACTACGCCCAAGAGTCACGGTGACATAAACAGTTGACACGTGGTTAGAACACTGGAGGCTCGCTGAGCTAAAATTCCGTTACAGCACGTGTATTCCCCGGTGCGTGTTTCAACAACCCCACCCCGTAACACAGACTATTTAAACCCGAAGCAAGAGCAAGGCTTTGCTTGCGCTCGTCGGTCTTTCCCTGCTTACCTGGAGTCTGCGTCTTCCTCCGGACCTTCGGCAATCCAGCGTCTTCCTCCGGACCTTCGGCAATCCAGCGTCTTCCTCCGGACCTTCAGCAATCCAGCTTCTTCCTGTTTCCTGATCCAAGAATCGGGTTTCCGGTCCTCACCCACTCGTCTTCCCCATCGGATCGGCAGCAACAGGACTCCAATTCCTTCGTTCCGCATCGCGTATCCCGTTCCGTTAGGACTCCATCTGGAAAGAAGAACACAGTGAGTTAGTGTTTTGCGCGCAAACACACGAACGAAGAAGCAAGTAAGTTAATTATTTTTTCTATAAAAAAGCGGACAAGAAAGAGCAATACTCATCTGTAACATCTACTTCAGTTTCTTCTTTTGGAAAAGAACTTGTAAGCCTGAAAGAGAAACAAGAGAACTTTTTAAGCACAAGAAAAAAGACATTTACTAAACAATAGGTTTGCAATATGTAAGTTTGTATCGAAAGGGCTAATGTATATATATATAGATGTGTCACGCTTCTTTAGAGCATTATTCAACAGTGTTTGCTTCCATTGCAGAAAGCAGTTTAACATTGCAAACTACAATTCCGTGCTTTTACTCTGCGATGTTCTGGCAGATGTAAGACCAGAACCAAGAGGTATGAATGTTAGTAGTAATGCTAAATAGAAAGAAAAAGGTAATTAATATTATTAGAAATCGATGCTTATAATGGTTTATTTTGTGTTTTGTTACTAGAGAGAAACAAGACCAGAGGTGTCAGAATATTAGCAACCCAGTTGAAGAGTGAAGAATCTCTCTCTCTCTCTCTTTTGTTATTTTGTCCAACTTCCCCCTTCCCTTAAGTGTTCGCATTCAGCAGGCCGTTATTTAGTTCGGATTGGTGGAGGTGAACGCTTGGGGGCAGCTGAGAAAAATCTTCACGTCTCCCAAGACAACACCCAACCCTGGACTTCAGGTGAGTGAAGGTTTGACAGAAGCGCAAGCCTTTACAAAAGGGTTTTCTTGGGAGACATGGATTTGGAAGACGAAGGTATTGATGGTCAAGCAATGGCTCAGGCGTTAGACGAAGATGTGGAAAGAAATAACACAGTCACAAAGATGATGCAGAAAATGGAAGTGGAAATAAATAAGTTGAAGCAAGAAAATTTGGTTTTACGACAGGAAGTGGTTCGTTATAAACCTAGGGCGTCATTATGGGATGATCCTTTTTCCTCTTTCCCAGACTCTTCTGCATATAACAAGAAGACCACACCTTCTAGGGGATTTTTAGAGTCAGACACCAATGTATCCCCAGTACAGGTCTCAGTGTCGGTACCTAATGTGGTTCCATTATCCGCTCCAGAACGGTTCTTTGGAGATAGTAATAAGTTTAATGTATTCATTAGTCAGTGCCAATTACATTTTATTTGTAAACCACAGTTATTTCCTACTGATGCAACGAAGGTGGCATTTGTACTTTCTTATTTAGGAGGTACAGCAGCCAACTGGTCTATACCATATATTGATCGAAATGATCCTATTTTGCATAACTGGCCTCAGTTCAAGGGAACAATGACTAAATTGTTCGCACGACATACTTACATTCAGGCCAGTGATAATGAACTACTAAATCTAAAACAAGGTAAACAAGATTTGTTAACTTATGTCACAGCTTTTAATAGGTTGTTGACCGAAACTCAGTGGCCAGAAGAAAAGCGCACTTCCTTATTTTATAGGGGTTTGCGTGATGACTTAAAAGATTCCTTAGCACACATTGTAGACCTCCCTGATGATTATTCTGAATTTGTAGATTTAGTTGTAAAATTAGATCACCGTTTGGGTGAACGAAAAGGTGATAAACCACGATTTGAGACAAGGTTTACTGTACTGAAACAAGATAAGAAGGAACTTGACTCCAAGGCGGTAGATGTTGAACCTATGCATATAGGGACTATCAAAGGACCGCTGTCCTCAGAGGAGAAAGATAGAAGAAGAAAATTGAACTTATGTCTGTATTGTGCTCGGTCTGGACATTTTGCGAAAGAATGTCCTATTAAACCAAAGGGCCCTAAAAAAGTGAATGTTATCACACAGAATTCAGTAGAACAGGAAAACTAGTAAGCTCGTCAAGAAGGGAGGTCACTTGCACGAGTAAGAAAAGTCCACAGATCTCCAACATGACAAAGATGGTACCAAAGATACCCCGACATTTTGTTATTCAAGTAGTGTTGATACTTAGTACTCATATGCGTCATTCGATCCCAGTCTTGTTAGATTGTGGAGCCACCGGAAATTTTATTGATATTAAGTTGGCTCAAGACTTACAGATACTGACGGAGTGGAAAACCACCCCTGAATCTGTATGTGCAGTAGATGGGTCGGCGCTATCATCTGGTATGATAACGAAAAGAACAACTCCTCTAATCATGGTTTGTCAGAATGGACATACTGAAAAGATCTCTTTTGATTTAATTGATACACCCACATTTGGTCTGATTTTAGGAGTGCCTTGGTTGTCTTTACATAACCCTAAAATAAACTGGTCTTCTAGGACGGTAACCTTAGATTCCTCACGATGTCGGGAATCATGTTATCAGGAAGCATCAAATGACTTTATGACTATCTTGCATTGTGCACAAGTTCTAACTACTCCTATTGTCCCAACTGAATATCAGGACTTTAAGGATGTTTTTGATCCTGTCAAAGCAGCCTCTTTACCTCCACACAGATCTTATGACTGTCGAATAGATTTGATACCTGGAGCACCTCTGCCCAGTAGTAGAGTGTATGCCCTAACTGAGGAAGAAACTAAGTATCTAAGAACGTATTTGGACGACCTTTTGGCGTCAGGTTTCATAAGACATTCAACATCACCTGTGTCTTCGCCACTATTTTTCATTCCAAAACCTGATGGTAGTCTTCGCGCCTGTATAGACTATCGTGGGTTGAATAAAGCTACCATAAAAAACAAATATCCTTTACCTCTCATACCTGTCCTGTTAGATCAGTTGCGTCATTCAACCATTTATACAAAATTGGATCTAAGAGGGGCATATCACCTTGTGAGAGTAAAAGAAAATGATGAATGGAAAACAGCTTTTAAAACTAAATTTGGCTTGTTTGAATACACAGTGATGCCTTTCGGTTTGTGTAATGCGCCTGCAGCATTTCAATATTTTATTAATGAAGTGTTGCATGAATTTCTTGATGTGTGTGTAATCGTATATATTGACGATATTTTGATTTACTAAAAAAATAAGGAACAACATATTCACCATGTCAGAGCAGTATTAAACAAATTGTTGGAAAATCACTTGTTTGTCAAGTTGGAGAAATGTATTTTTAATGCTGACACAGTTGACTTTCTTGGATATTGTTTGTCACCAGACGGAATTATGATGGATCCAAAAAAGGTGACTGCCATTAGAAATTGGCCAGAACCTACAACTGTAAAGGAAGTGCAGAAAGTGTTGGGGTTTGCTAATTTTTATAGGCGCTTTATTCCTCAGTTTGCTGAAACAGTCTTGCCTCTTACTAAGTTATTGCACAAAGGTCAGGTATTTTCTTGGTCTAAACAAGCGTCTGTAGCATTTGAGTCTCTTAAAGAAAAGTTCACAACTGCTCCTCTGTTAAAACATCCAGATCCCGACTTTCCATTCTTTGTAGAGGCAGATGCTTCGCAGATGGCTGTAGGGGGAGTGCTTTCTCAAAGAGATGCTCAAGATGGACAATTGCATCCTGTAGCTTTTTATTCGAAAAAATTACTTCCAGCTGAGCAGAATTATACAGTAGCCGAAAGGGAGCTTTTGGCTATAAAATTGGCATTTACTGAATGGAGACATCATCTGATGGGGACACGATTCCCAGTTACTATCTTTAGTGATCACAAAAACTTACCGTTTTTTAGTTCCGTAAAAGCATTAACACCACGACAAATGCGATGGTTGAATTTCTTTAGTGCTTTTGATTTCATGATCACTTATAGGCCAGGTACTCAACAGGTACAGTCAGATGTCTTGTCTCGATATGGCTATACACAACACTCTAAAAAAGATTCAACAGGGCCTCCCATAATCCCTCCACAAAAGATAGTAGCACCGCTGCTTTACCAAGAGTTTTTGACACAATTGAGGGCTGAACATTTGTTAATAAACGCACAAGAGTGGTTGAAGGATCCTCACCATTCCATACAGGATGGTTTGTTTTATCATAAAACAATGTTGTTGGTACCTACTAAAGGGTTACAAGAAAAAATTATGGAGTGGCACCATGATTCTTCATTGGCAGGTCATCCAGGTTATAAAAAAACGCTGGATAATTGTAAAAAACATTTTTGGTGGTCCTCCATGATTGCTGATATTAAAGAGTATGTGAGTGCTTGTGCTATCTGTGCTAGGAATAAATCTTTACACAAGGCTCCTACGGGTTTGTTGCAACCCTTGTCTACTCCATCCCATCCTTGGCATACTATTAGTTTGGATTTTATTACTAATCTACCCGAAACTAATACATACACAACCATCTTAGTAGTAGTAGATTATTTGTCAAAAATGGCACATTTTGTACCATTGAAGAAACTCCCAACTGCTGCAGAGTTGACAGATATATTTCTTAAAGAAATTGTAAAATTACATGGATTGCCCACGAAAATTGTTTCGGACAGAGGCAGTCAATTTACTTCCAAGTTCTGGACACATTTATGTAAAACTTTAAAGATGGAAATTGCTCTTTCTACGGCCTTCCACCCAGAAACAGATGGCCAAACTGAAAGGGTGAATCAAACTTTATTACAAACCTTACGATGTTTAATGGCAGAGTTTACTTCCGACTGGGATAAAGCCTTACCTATTGCTGAATTTATTTATAATAATAATGTACATTCAGCAACACAGTGTTCTCCATTTTACTTTTTGAATGGTTATCATCCTAGAGTTCTACCAATAACCATTAGTCCTTCTTCACCTCCAGGAGTCACAGAAAGACTCTCTTCTTTATTAAAAATACAAGAAAAAGCAATAAAGCATTTAAATAAATATAAGGAGGGGATGAAGAAGCAAGCAGATAAACATAGAACCGACATTCAAGAATATCAAGTTGGACAAAAAGTATGGCTCTCGACCAGAAATTTAAAATTATTAGGAGTTAGGAAACTATTACCCAAGTACATAGGGCCATTTTCAGTAATCAAAGTATTGATTCCTGTGACAGTGCAATTGGAATTGCCTCCAGAATATTCAATCCACCCTACCTTTCATGTTTCCTTGTTAAAACCATATAACCCAGACACCAAATCCACCACTTCCTATAGACGGTCATTTGGAATATGAAGTCCAAAAGATTCTGGATGCAAAACGGATACAAAGAAAATTGTATTATTTGATTGCTTGGAAGGGTTATGATTCTTCCGAGAATTCTTGGGAGCCAGCATCATTTGTTCATGCTCCAAAGTTATTAAGGCAATTTTATCTGCGATTCCCACACAAGCCACGTCCAGTAGGGGGGCCTTTGAGGGGAGCGACTGTTAGGGTCTGCCTTCAGAATCAAAAACATGCTAAAACTCATGTGTCTATTTAAGGTACTCATGTGTTTGGCCAGCTTTCAGAAACAGAAAAAACATTAAAACTCAGGTCTTTGCAGAAGTTAGATTTGTATCTTATTGTTATCTGTCATGAACATGAGAGTTATTTGTGATGTCAATGATCATTATTGAATAGCATCGCCCTTTCTGGAAATAGCTCTTTGTAAACTTGAGCACATGTTTGTTAATATTATGTTTACACCTCGTGTTCAAACTCCTGCACGTTTTTTATGGCATAAGACTTTGTTTGCAGAACTACGCCCAAGAGTCACGGTGACATAAACAGTTGACACGTGGTTAGAACACTGGAGGCTCGCTGAGCTAAAATTCCGTTACAGCACGTGTATTCCCCGGTGCGTGTTCCAACAACCCCACCCCGTAACCCAGACTATTTAAACCCGAAGCAAGAGCAAGGCTTTGCTTGCGCTCGTCGGTCTTTCCCTGCTTACCTGGAGTCTGCGTCTTCCTCCGGACCTTCGGCAATCCAGCGTCTTCCTCCGGACCTTCGGCAATCCAGTGTCTTCCTCCGGACCTTCAGCAATCCAGCTTCTTCCTGTTTCCTGATCCAAGAATCGGGTTTCCGGTCCTCACCCATTCGTCTTCCCCATCGGATCGGCAGCAACAGGACTCCAATTCCTTCGTTCCGCATCGCGTATCCCGTTCCGTTAGGACTCCATCTGGAAAGAAGAACACAGTGAGTTAGTGTTTTGCGCGCAAACACACGAACGAAGAAGCAAGTAAGTTAATTATTTTTTCTATAAAAAAGCGGACAAGAAAGAGCAATACTCATCTGTAACATCTACTTCAGTTTCTTCTTTTGGAAAAGAACTTGTAAGCCTGAAAGAGAAACAAGAGAACTTTTTAAGCACAAGAAAAAAGATATTTACTAAACAATAGGTTTGCAATATGTAAGTTTGTATCGAAAGGGCTAATGTATATATATATAGATGTGTCACGCTTCTTTAGAGCATTATTCAACAGTGTTTGCTTCCATTGCAGAAAGCAGTTTAACATTGCAAACTACAATTCCGTGCTTTTACTCTGCGATGTTCTGGCAGAT
Organism: Triturus cristatus; assembly: GCF_964204655.1. Lineage (NCBI taxonomy): Eukaryota > Metazoa > Chordata > Amphibia > Caudata > Salamandridae > Triturus > Triturus cristatus. The sequence continues at coordinate 505,910,001 of NC_140585.1, forward strand.
GTAAGACCAGAACCAAGAGGTATGAATGTTAGTAGTAATGCTAAATAGAAAGAAAAAGGTAATTAATATTATTAGAAATCGATGCTTATAATGGTTTATTTTGTGTTTTGTTACTAGAGAGAAACAAGACCAGAGGTGTCAGAATATTAGCAACCCAGTTGAAGAGTGAAGAATCTCTCTCTCTCTCTCTTTTGTTATTTTGTCCAACTTCCCCCTTCCCTTAAGTGTTTGCATTCAGCAGGCCGTTGTTTAGTTCGGCTTGGTGGAGGTGAACGCTTGGGGGCAGCTGAGAAAAATCTTCACGTCTCCCAAGACAACACCCAACCCTGGACTTCAGGTGAGTGAAGGTTTGACAGCACTCTAACTAATTTTGAAGAATTGAGGAAGTTTGGAGAAACCCTCAGGCAAGCAGCCCTTCAAGAAATCCAGCTGCTTCTCTCCCTCCCTCCAAGAGTCCATGAGGAGCTGCAGACGGCTTGAGGGAAAATGGAGGAACAGCAAGACCGTGGCAGACCACGCAACCTTCAAAACCACCATCACTGCACACCACTACTGTCATGTGTTCAATACAGGGCCCTTTGTAGTTTCCCTATGTTAGCCTAACTGTGCACGACACAAGCCGTGTTAGCTTTGCACACATTACTATAACCACATACGCTTCTGTGTCACATTATAATTCCACACACAACCTGCAGTTGTTTTCTCATTCTCTTCTTTCCTGGGGTTTATTCTGAACAGCAGACAAAGTCAAACAACAATGTCCCTTGTTATTTTGTTCTGGTCAAGCACTCACATGTAGACACAAATGCAGCAGTTGTTTATGAACATGTGAACCTTGTCATATAGGCACGCACAGCAAAGTAACACACAGAGAGAGACAGATATTTTCTGAGAGAAGATCACGGCTGTGTCTGAGATGTAGAGCGTCCATCTGTGTATATAAATGTACGAGGTCCACTGTTAAACCCAGAGATCTTTGCTGAATACACAGTTTACTTCTGTAGAACGGGAGAGGATTTAGGCTATTCTGTCTTATAATATGTCAGGACTTTTCCTAATATATGTTTGATTGAGGATGCTGATGGTATGCTAGGCAGTTGTTTTCTGAATGTGGCATGTATACTGCATTCTAGAACACCATTAAATAAACATTTCAAACTTCCTTGGTTTCTCTGTCATTTCTTATTGTGGACTACTACAAGTGTGTGAGCAAAAGGGATTGATCCTTGAGAGGGTCTGGAGTGTTGTATTCTGGGGTGTCCATTCACTTGTTCCTCTGGTTATGAGTAGGAGGGCTATATATATGAGACACTATACGTACTCTGACTCAGGCTTTGGTGCTGAGGTCGTATGTTGACTCAGTCCCTATCTGCTAATGTTCTATGGTCCCAAGCATAGTTCTGTTCCTGAGCCAAACTAGCCCTAGCCACATCCCACGGATACTGAGCAGGATCCCTGCAACACCACCTCATCAGAACAACAAAGAAAGTAGCCATACAGGAACACATCAACACCCAACACACACAACAGCAAAGAACTCTTTGCCATGGTCAAAGAATTCACCAAACCCAGCAGAGACAGCAGACGGTCCCCCCTCTCAAGACCTCTGCGACAACCTCAACACCTTCTTCCAAGATCAAGAAGATCTATGACAGCTTTGTAACCCAAGAACCACCCACCACACCGAGAACCACAATAAGTAATGTCTCCAGACAGATTAACACTCTGTCAACAGACTAACGCCGTTGTCTCTGCATCATATTTTCTTATAAAGAAAATAAGGAAGATATTTCCGTATATTCCGGTGAATACCAGGAAAACAGTAGTCACTTCTCTTATTCAATCTAAACTAGACTACTGTAATGGGCTATACCTGAATGCCCAGAAGCAGTTCCTAAAGAAGAAACAGATGATTCAAAATTCAGCGCCACGCTTATTGCTCAATATTCCCAGGCACATACCGGTTTCTAATGAAATCCGTAAATTGCACTGGTTCCCGGTGCTTCAGCGCATCAAATTCAAGGCACTGTGTCTTGTCTACAAAGCCTTGAATCATACAGGCCCCTCTTTTCTTCAGAATCTCTTTGCATGTTACCAACCGACCAGACATCTTCGGTCGAAGGGGGCAAGATTGCGGTTGGTGCCTAGAATGGGTACTGCACATTGGGGTGGCCGCAGTTTTCATAACGGTACATCTAAACTCTGGAACTCTCTTCCACTGGAACTTAGGAATGCCAGCTCTTTAACTGGCTTTAGAAAAAAATTAAAAACTTGGCTTTTCCAGTGTTAGGCATTGAGCCTGCTGTTTGGAGTCCCCAGCGCCAAGACACCCATGGGTATTTGTGCGCTTTTATAAATCTCTCATTAACATTAACAGACCACAATGGACCCTGCCCAACTGGACCAAACTCACCTCTGATGGCACCCTCAAGATCCACTCAGGAGCCCACTCGGATCCTTGCCCTCAACACATCTGCAACAGAATCTGCAGCTCCATTGTACACGAACTCTGCCACACCATTGACTTCTACATCGAGTTTCCCATCTTTTCTGAAGACTGGAAGCATGCAGAGATCAACCTCCTGCTGAAGAAACCCTCTGTCCACCTGACAGGTCTCAAGAACTACAGACCTATCTCTCTGTTCCCCTTCCTAGCCAAAGTCATTGAGAAAGCTATCAATGCCCAACTCTTCAAGTTCATTAAAAATGAACCACATCCTAGACCTCTCCCAAAGGGGCTTCTTAAGCAACCACAGCACCAAGACCACTCTCCTCACCGCTACCGACAACATTGCACCCTCGTCAACTGTGTTGAAATAGCCACTCTTTTCCTCCTGGACCTCTCAGCCACCTTTGACACCGTCTCCCACCACACCCTCAGTGCAAGACTCCACAACGCCAGCATCCATGACAAAGCCTTAGAATGGATCCGCTCCTTCCTCAACTGGAGAACACAGAGAGTCAGACTCCCATTGTTCAACTCAGAACCCACAGAGATCAGCTGCAGAGTGCCTCAGGGTTCCTCCCTGAGCCCCACACTATTCAATATCTACATGGGCCTGCTTCCAGCCATTGTCAGAAACTACTGACGCAACATTGTCTCCTATGCCGATGACTCCCAGCTGATTCTCACCCTTACAGACGAGCCCACAGTCACCAAGAGCAACTTCGACAATGGGATGAAGGCAGTCAGCACCTGGATGAAGGACAGCTGCCTCAAGCTCAACTCTGAAAGGACCGAAGTCCTCATCTTGTGCTCTACCCCTCCACCTGGGATGACTCCTGGTGTTCCGCAGCTCTCAAAACCCCCGACACCCACAGACCATGCATGAAACCTTAGCATTATCCTGGACTCCTTGCTCTCAATGAACTGGCAAATCAACCTGTTTTGTCTTCCAGCTTCCACACTCTCCGAATGCTTCAGAAGATCTTCAAGTGGATCCTCACAGAGTGCAGGAAAACAGTCCCCCATGCGCTTGTCAGCAGCAAACGACTACAGCAATACACTCCATGCTGGACCACCCAGAAAATCTTAAAGAAACTGCAGAACATCCAGAACACCTCGCCAGACTGATCCTGAACATCCCACGCTGCGGCCACATCACTGGGCACCTGAAAGACCTTCACTAGTTACCTACCAACAAAAGAATTACCTTCAAGCTCCTCACGCATGCCTACAAAGCCCTCGACGATGCTGGACCTGCATAACTCAACCACCGCCTCTCCTTCTACATTCTCACCAGACATCTCCGCTCCGCCCAACTAACCCTAGCCACCATCCCACGGATCCGCAAGACCAGGGCTGGAGGAAGCTCATTCTCCTACCTCACTGCGAAGACCTGGAACTCCTTGCCTCTGCATCTCAGGCAATCACCATCGCTGCAGCAATTTAGGAAGGACCTCAAGACCTGGCTCTTCAACTGAACTGCATATCTCCACCATTGATTTATTGGGTCTTACTCTCCTGATGGCCATTATTTACAAGCCAACAGTGTCCATTTACTGGTCTTGTGCTCTAGTGTAGTACAAGCCGTTTTCCTCTGCTGCCATAAGTATAGATAGATTTGTACTTCTGCAGTGCATGTTGCATTTCTACAATAACACACAGGCCCTTCCAGAGATCATCCAGACTTTGATTGGCTATTTAAAGTTTATCCTGTGCTGGGCCACTTTGCTGGGCCTTTCAAAGAAATGTATATAGCAGGAAAAACATTACCTTTGAATGAGTCTTTCATTTATACAAAATCAAGAGAGATTGGTATTCTATTAAATTGTACCTACTTTGTCAAAGCTGTGCTGGCATACATAGAGCCTACAAGTATACAATTGGAAGAACTCTGGCATTTGACCACTGGGTTGCCCTGAGCCAGTAGCTATCAGTGGAAACATTTCTTTGGCTCTTTTGAGTCCCCAATTGAAGAAGTGGCACCACTGGTATCTAGAAAATTTCTATATTGGAATTCCACCATTCAAGGAGCTGTTTTCTTTTGCCACATCTGCCTGTGGTACAGTTAGGCGCAACAGAATAGGGGTTCCAGTAGAACTGGTCAGCAGGAAGGTTTTAAGAGGGACTTGCAGTGTTTTACATTGTGAGGAAATGCTGCCTTTATTCCTTTTGACTGCTGTACATGACGAGACAAAATCCTTAGTCTCCTTGCATGGTCATATAGCTGAATTCCAAAAGACTACTTGCATTCTGGACTACAACAAATACATGGGTGGGGTTGACAATCACAACCGGATGCTTCAGCTCTACAATGCTGCATGTATGACATGCACCTGGCATAAGAAGTTGGCTGTTACACCTAATGCAAATGGCAACTTACAATGCATATGTTGCGTGTTGCCATTCAGCTCCCGGCTGCAAGATGAGCTTTCTTGACTTTGAGAAGGCACACTTATGCAAATGTTTTTCAGTTGAAGCTGCAGTTGTTCCAACTGAGTTGGAGAGAATTTCAAGTGCAGTTGGGTAAGACTTTACTGAACTTCTTTGTCCAACAGAGAAGAAACCCTGCCATTACTGGAGATGCCAAGTTTGTGCAGAAGTGAAAACAGACCATAGACCAGAAACTACTGAAATCCTGCTCTATGTCACTCCAAATGTTTCATTTTATGTAACACAATGGAGAACTTTTGGGGGACCCCTTGAAAAAGGAAGTTTTGTAGTGGTACATTTCAGGCAGTGAGGGCCTGAGTCACAAACTGCATTTTCTATTATGGTACTACTTACTTAGCACAAAGTGCAATTAGCAAACCTACGAATGTTAAGCTCTACCTTCACCCAGCCTATATTTTCTTTAGGGAGATCCTCACACATGTTGGTTTACTACTTACTAGAACATGTGGGTTGGCACAGGGTGGGCTAGATAAAGAGTATATTTATTACTATATGGGACGGGATTAGTGAGTTGTAAGGAGGGAATAAGGGACATTTGAGAGGACTTTAGGGAGGTACTGAAGAACCGAGACCTTATGGGCCTGGCGGCGCAGGGTACGCCTTAATCTCCTGAGTTCACCTGCTTTGTCGAACAGAGCCACGGGACACTCCGTTAGGCGCAGAAGATAAGGTTTATTAGCTGCAGCTAAGTACAGTTGTCCCAGAAGTACACTCGGTATGTTCTTAGGAGACTGCCACTTTACTTCATGGCGCACAATCTTTTATAACACACATATTCACAAAGAACACTCCCAATGCATACAGGGTTAACCAATGAGAAGAATGTGAAAACAAGATATTAAGTAACTCAAATAAGCCTCTCTCCCAACTGTGTTTGTCACCCTTCCCCACAAGTTAATCAGTGTTAGTGTTTATAATTCGACTTGCAGGTGGCAGGACACATTTGTATGCCCCGGAGGACAGTTGTGAAATGAGAGAATACGAGTAAAGAATAGCGAAGGCCAGAGGATAAGATAAAGTCAGGAAAGAATGGTGCGAACCAACAGATAGTCGAGACAGGGATCAGTCAAACCAGACGAGGATTAGTGGAGCCGGCCAGACCCTGACACCAGCTCTAAACAGAGGCAGGAGGTTATTCGACAATTTGCAGTAGGAAGAGGGAAAACAACACCTCGTTCACCGTGCTGCCTGAGTGATGGCAACACAAAATGGCAGCGGGACACAAAATGGTGGCTAAATATGAACGGGATCGGAAAACTGAATTACCTCAGACCCTCCTTTTGCCATTACTCAGGCAAAACGCACGGACTCATTTTAATCTGAGTCAACGTCAATGGCCATGAGGTCATCAAGCTGTTGCTGCAACATCATATTAATGCTCTCCGTCTTCCGTGACACAGGCCTTGGGACACACATAGTGGCACAAAGACCACAGATGGCGGGGCCACAGTGCATACAGAGACAACAGGAAAAAATAATGGCCAAAACCACTCCTAGGAAGGTTAATACCTTCCATCCCCATTTGGACAGTAATCCCCAAAACCATTCCAATAAAGACCAATCTCCTTCGTCCTGATGAATCGACTCGGAGATCACATGTAATTTGGAGATGGCTTGGTATACCGTAGGGGCATCGTCAGCTAGATCCGATCAATTTACAAACTCCACCACGATCCGCAAGAATAACATCCAGAGCAATCCGGTTCTGCAATGTTATGAGACGATCCGCCTGATGTTCAGCTGTGAGATTACTCAAGGCTCCCACAGTGACATCTATGGTAGTCTCAACAACACAAACCAATTGTCTCATGTTTCTACTGTTGGCCATTGGGCCCCAAAAAGGGAGAAATCCTTTAAGGAAATCACCTCCCTCTTGTCCTGCCGTGTCTTTAGAATCAATAATCCCTCTGCCATATCTGTTTCTGTGATGTCCCGAAGGAGCAGTGTATGTAGGAGGGAGAAGAAAGGATATATAGCACGTTCCTGAAAAATCCGTCGGTAGCCACGTGTAGGCTCTATCGTGGCAGACAAAATACGTGCCCTGGGATGGCACTAACGGTGGTGAATTCTGAGATGTGTAAATGTATGTATGGGAACAAAAACTTTGTTCCTTGTCCAGTGTCAGTAGTCTGGCCATCCATTTGTAAACAAAAGTTACCTCGATGAGGCACAGTCCAAATTCGTGGAGATTTTCCCTGTTTAACTCTATCTGTAAGGCTAGTAACGTAACGAGTCACGTTCCAACCATCGTATGCCCGTTTCTCATCAACAGGAACCCTACTATTCTCCACAATTCTAGCCATAGCCACTATTCCTTTTATCAGAGAACTATGACTAAAATCTTGTCCACTACCATATGAACCAACTGGACGTCTAAATCGGTTCTGATATGCATTTGAAAACATCACAAAATAGGCCCAAGCGGAACCTTCATAAGAAAATGGAAGGGCTAAATATGGCATCCCTTTGTCTGTGGTATGAGGCATAAGTCCACACACCCAACAGTCGGTTGTGTTGACTACCAATTGGTGTTGATGCAACAACTGAACAAATGAATTGTTAAAATATTCTGTTCTCCTAATTAGTTCATGTTGGGGAAGCGTATGTAATTGATGTGGGGAGATAGTAGAATGAAGAGGCAAGGAAATAGAAGTAGGGACAGATTTGTGCTGCATAGCATGAACAATCCAACCTACACAAGCCAATAAGGTACTAAATAACATAAGGACACACAATGTTATGCCACATTGACTGTACACTAATTTACAATATTTATTTCTAATCTCTTCCTTCTTATTAATCTTTCCCAGTTTGACATCCATCCTCTAAAATTGTTGCTCACGGCAATCTTCCTTACTCACTTGGCTGTGATTATTAGCCGTCCTATGACACTGCAAGTCCTGGGGGCCTAGCCACTATACAGGTCACGAACCAAGACTCCTACCGTGACCCTGCAACCTGGACAGATGATACATGTCACGAAAGAGATGAAAATCTCAGGTGTCCTTGACCAGTCTAGGCCTTAAATTATATTGAGTTCTGTTCAGTACAGTTTGGTCCTGAAATAGTGTCTGTGGATCTGTAGTGTTCAATCGGAGATGTGGCGGTACGGCTTTTTGTAAAACGTCATCATCTTCTTTCTCTGACCGAGCTCCATCTAGGTGTGCACTACTGAAAGGTACAAACCGGGGGACCCTTTTGCCTTCAAAATCACCTACACCCTTATGGACCCACTGGTCAAAAGGCAAGGGCATGGGCACCTTTTTGCAGAGCACGCCATGGATCCAGTTCTTTTTCCCTTCGACTTTCACTGCTGTACATGTCACCAGAAGAACTTGTTGAGGCGCCTTCCAACAAGGTTCCAAATTCCTTGTCCTCTGAAAATTTTTCACACAGACCCAGTCTCCCGATTGGATAGAATGACCTGGGTCTGTGGAGGCCTCTGGTAAAGCATTTTGAACCTGTTGGTGGAGAACACGTAATTTAGTGGTGAGGTCATGTAAGTAGTCAATCAGCATTGGATACTGTATGTCAGAATACTTTTTAGGGCGAGGGACTCCCCAAACATTAGCTGGGTGCCCAAAAACAACCTCGTATGGGCTGAGTCCCAAACGAGAATGTACAGCTGTTCTAGTGGATAGGAGAGCCAAAGGTAAAGCATCGGGCCAGGCAAGTCCCGTGCTAGCCTGTACCTTTGCAAGCTTAAGTTTGAGAGTGCCGTTATAGCACTCTACCAATCCCGCTGTTTGGGGATGGTTCGCCGCATGGAATTTCTGCCTGATACCAAGACCGCCACACACCTTTTTTATAATTTGGCCCACAAATTCACTTCCATTGTCACACCAGACAATGCGTGGCAAACCAAACCTAGGGAAGAACTCTTTTAGAAGAACTTTGGCAGTGGACAAAGCAGTGTTGTCTTTCAGGGGGTAGGCCTCTATCCATCTGGAGAAGGCACACACCACCACCAAAACATATTTGAGATTGTTGCATCGTTCCATGTGAATATAGTCAATTTGCAACACCTCAAAAGGACATGTTGGGGGAGCAAAGTGACCTGCTGGAGTTGGGGTTCCCTTTCCTGGATTGTGCATCAAGCAAACGATACAATGCTTCACTAAATTATCTGCACATTTTGGAATCCCTTCGTTCAGCCACACTGGAGCCAGAAGCTTACATATTCCTTTCGCACTGATGTGGGCTGGACCATGTGCCATAGCAACTACAGGCAGTACATAGGCATCTGGTAACAGCCAACGCTGATGTTCTGACAATTCTATCCAACATCCCTTCGCGTCTAACATTCCTGTACTCACTTTCCACTTACTCAACTCTTTCTCTGTAGCCTATCCTTGAATCGATCTCACACTTTCTATTGTATCCTCACACATTCCTTTTTCCTTGACCCAATTTGCAGGGCCCGCAACATACATGCGACTTATAGCATCTCTGGCTGTTTCTTTCGCTACCTCATCCGCAAAAGTATTCCCGCGACCAACATCATCAGTAATTCTCTGATGCGCACTACACTTTATGATTGCTATCTGGGTAGGCAAAGCAAGTGACTCAAGAAGATCAGTTACCAACTGACCATGCTGTATTTTAGTACCGTGGGAGGTAAAGAATCCTCTTTCCTTCCTCTTTCCTTCCACAAACGACCAAAACTATGTGCCACACCAAACGCGTACTGGCTGTCGGTATATACATTCACTCTCTTCCCCTTAGATAACACACACGCTCTGGTCAAAGCTATCAGTTCAGCTGTCTGAGCTGAATAATGTCTGATGCGTGCTGTCTCCACGATTGTATGCAAGGTGGTAAGGTAACAGCATAAGCTGAAGTTGTTTCACCATTAGGGAGTTTAAAAAAAGAACCATCCACCCATAGGATCCCATCCGGGTCCATTAGTGGTGTATCTTTCAAATCAATCCTACCTTTTGTCTCCTCTTCAGTACGGAGAAAACAATCATGTTGTTCCTGAATACCTTTCTCCTCTGCAAGAGGTAACAATGTGGCAGGATTTAAAGTGTTACATCGTTTGATGAGCAGATGACTAGCCAAGAGCGTCAGCTCATACCCAGACAAGCGAGCACTTGTAAGATGCTGCGTTTTCGTCCTATTTAGCAAGTTATCCACTGCATGTGGTACCATAACAATAAGAGTGTTATCCAGCACCACTCCAGCAGACTGACGAATATAGGAATTGCTGCTGCTGCTGCTGCTGTAGCTTTAAGACAACTAGGCAATGCCTTGGCTACTGGATATATTGTAGCCGAAAAGTAGGCACATGGCCGCTGCTTGTCTCCAAATCGTTGTGTTAAGACTGACAACGCTCAACCCTCTCTTTCATGGACATAGAGCGTGAAGGGCTTACTGTAATCCGGAGTACCGAACACAGGAGCAGAGCACAGAGCAGTACGTAAATCAGAAAAACTCTTCTGACATTTGTCAGTCCAAGGAAGGGGTTGGGGTGTGTCTTTCAAAGTGAGTGCCAACAAAGGTTTAGCCAACAAAGAAAAATTTGGAATCCACTGTCTACAATAAGAGGTAATGCCCAGAAAGGCACGCACTTCTCTTTGTGTGGATGGCACAGACATTTGTGCAATTGCTTGAATACGTTCTGGGGTCAGTCGCCTTCCCTCCTTCTACAAGAGATGACCTAAATAGGTAACCTCTTGGCGGGCATATTGTAATTTAGAAGGTGAAACCTTATGGTGAAGGTCAGACAAGTGACGCAATAGTGCAATAGTCACGTTCTTGCAAATATCCTCTATATCAGCAGCAATAAATAAAACATCCACATACTGAATAAGGGTAGCACCTGGCGGCAAAGGAAAAGCATCAAGCTGGCACTTCAGAGCTTCGCTATAGATGGAGGTACTTTCACAATAGCCTTGGGGTGCGCGCTTGAACCGGAAACTTCGGCCTCCTAAAGAGAAGCCAAAAATATCCCTACTCTCTTCAGCAATGGGGATGCTGAAGAAAGCATTTTTCAGATCAATAACAGAAAACCAAGCTGCCGAGGCAGGTATCATAGTTAACAGGGCAGTGATATCTGGAACAACAGGAAACTGCGGTACAACAATTTTATTAACCTCCCGAAGATCAATAATAAAACGATAAACAGGAGGCTGAGAAGGATCAGTGCGTTTAAGAACCGGGAGAACAGGACTATTGCATACATTTCCCCTCGTCTCCTCAACCACACCCTTCTGAACCAAATCATAAATAATAGCAAAAAGCGTTCTTTCACCATCATTGGGAATTTTGTATTGAGGGATGCGTGGCAATTTAGCATTGGGCTTGAGGGTAACGACATAGGGTGGGATCTCAAGACAACCAACATCATTTGGACCCGTAGCCCAAAATGTTGCGGGGAGAGAGAGCAATTCAGGTGGAAATTGATCTTTAGACAAATACATTGGAGAAGTCAGTTTCTGCCCCAAAGCCAGATGTACACCAGAAGGAGAACACTATATCGTTGCATGCAATCTTTTCAATAAATCCAAACCCAACAGATTTTCGCCGCAACCAGTCGTTAAAAGAAGCGGAGCTTCCAAATCATAAGAACCAATTGAAATAGGCAGAGGACAAGAGACCGGGCTATGAACTGGGGCGCCAGAAAATTGTACGGATACGTTTGTTAAGCCAGACAAAGGTGCCCCAGTTAGTTTGGAGTGAATAATAGAACTTCTCATCGCACAGTATCTAAAAGAAATGGCTCTGAAAAACCCATTGTAGTGACATTAACATAAGGCCCATTCTGATCTACTGGAATCGATACAACTCCCTCACTTTGTCTATGTCTGTCCTAGTTAGCGTGAAGACTGTCATTCTCACCTTCAACATAGTAATCATCATTGTAATACTGTGTAGACTGAGTATTTTGCTGATCAAAGTAGTTCATAGAATGTGGAGGTGGAAGGGAACGCTGTGTCTGGGGCGACATACCTCGACCTCTACCCCTGGGCGCTAACTGGAAACCACCACTCCCTCGTGGAATAGATAGTCCTCCATTACGCTGTAATAAAACCGGGCATCCATTCTTAAAATTACCTTCCTCCCTACAATAGGCGCATTGGTTAGGACCTACCAAAGGCCGCGGAATATAGGGCTCAGGCTTTTGAAACACCCTCTGAAACTGGGGAGGCTGTTGAAACTGGCGCTGAGCAGAGCGAGGAGGATAAGCTTGTTGCAGAAGAACCTTCATTTTTAATTCTTTAGTCTTTTTCTCTTGCTTATCTTTTTCCTCTTTGTCCCTGTTTTTGTAATATTGAGCAGTAGCCAATATCTGGGCAGAAGAAGAAACAGCCCATGAACTTTCAGAGTCTTTTAATTTATGTGACAACTCAGGGAGCAAATTAAATACGAATGTATCTACAAATAATCGCTGTCCACCCTCCGTAGTCATATCCTGACCACTGTGATCAATAAACGTCTCCTCAAAACGAGTGAAGAAATCGGAGACACTCTCATCTTTCTTCTGTCTACACGCAGCTAATTTATCCCAATTAACTCGTAAGGCGGGCATCATTGTTTTCATTAAAGTAATAATCCTACCAGGGAGTTCTGTGATCAAAACATCAGGCTTAGCACCACCCACTTGTGCTCTATCCGAGGCAGTTATAGCAGCCCATGTACCACCCAATTCTTGAACGTGATCCTCTCTACGAATCCGAGCCCATAACACTTGTGGGACTACATTTCCCATCAACATGTCAATATCGGCTAAATTCATAATACAGGCATCAACAGTCTGGGACAATTCTTTATAGTAACCAGCAGGGTTTTTACGAGGATCCGGTAAAGATTGTTTGAGGCCCAAAACATCAGATCTCTTCCAGGGGACATGTACCCATATACGCTGGAAGTGAGCGAGAATAGCTGGATTATTACCTGCTTGCGCAACCTCTTCCCTCCATATCGGAGGAACCTCTCTCATTGGGTAATGTTTCAATGTCTGCCGAACAGCAGGATCAGAATCAAGAAAAGTTTGTGAAGAAAATAAGGACCTAAAAGTAACAAGTGTCCTTACGGCGTCCTCAACCTTAGAACCCATAATGAGTCCTTTATCGAAATTAGCCTGAACATCCAACAGACCCTGGGGAGGTAAACCCAAATCCATATCCTCCCATCCTTTAGCAAGAGTGTCACACATAACATTAAATACATATCTCTGCGTGGGCGCATCCCACTGATGAAAGGTGATCATGATATCTTTCACACTATACTGGGGACCCTTCTCGATCCATTTGTGAGCGAGAGAGTCCAACGCCACCCGTTCGTTGGAACCTGGAAGTTGACTACGAGACTGTCTTCGAGAAAAAGCTGGAGACATGTTCAGAGTCCCAAAGAAAGGGGACACAAAACCAGAGACAGTATCTGTTATTCGTTTGCACACAGTAGGAGAATTAGACATAAGGACAGGGGACAAGGTATTATGAGAGGAACTGGCAGTTATAAGGGGAGCCGAAGGCAAAGGAGATTGATGTTCAGGAGATGGAGACAAAGGAATCGGTGGCACAGGAGGTGGGAGTGACAATACCGGAAGGGGCAAATGTGGAAGAACCGGAACAGGTGGGGGGACAACAGGCAACTGAACAGGTTGTAACAACGGGGGTGCATTAGCACCTTGTACATAGGGTGGAGGCAATCTCAATAGGTGAGACATCAAAGGGTCTTCCTCCAGATCCTTACTTTTATCAGAAGGGGAATTAGGCAACACCGGATAGCATCTATCTATTGCCATACGATGCTGTCTCTCTGAAATTTCCATTGCATTATCAATCTCATTATCTTTAAACTGCTGGGCAGCCTGTATAATCATCATATTTTGTGCTTTCTTATCTCGTTTTGCCTGCTTAATTTTTTTCTGTTTGGCTTCCTTACGCCAGAGGCGGAAAGAGTCAAACATTGCCGACCGGGCTTGTCTTTTGAACAATATCGCTTCCAAATTGTCTAATATGTCAGGCTCAAAACTACCATTCTGTGGCCACTGTAGAACGCCATTGTTCTTCGTGTATCGGATCCATGCCTTATTAAAGGCAATGGGGCCGACACCATGTTTTGAATAAAGCTCATAGGTGGGAGTTCCAACCGGAGGAATCGGACAAGAGTCCTCCAGCCGGGAATCCCTATTACAACCAAGGCAACAGAACTTCCTAAACTTACTCAGACCAGGCATCGTTATTTCACTGGACTGTTCACAAACATCAAGGGGTTAAATCAAATAATACAGTACAAACGTACTCACCCCTCGGCTTCGGCTTTTGCAATAGCCGAATCAAAGACCCAAATCAAAACAAAATAGTGGGAGCTACCCACCAATACTTAACTAAGTGTCTTCTTACATCAACAGAGGCCCGTCTAATGTCTCGCGATACCAAACAACATCAAAGGGACCAAAGCAGGGCGGCAGTCAGGGCAGCAGTCGTCAGCAGCCGTCAGAAAGGAGAAACCGCGCTGCAAAAGACCTTCGGACCACTTCGACATACAGGGGTCGCTTGACGTGGTTCGCGATTCCTGCGGGGTTCCTCACGATCCTCGGGCAGAACTGCTACCTCTGAAGCCGCCCCACAATGGGCGCCAATTGAAAAACCGAGACCTTATGGGCCTCGCGGCGCAGGGTACGCCTTAATCTCCTGTTTTCACCTGCTTTGTCGAACAGAGACACGGGACACTCGGTTAGGCGTAGAAGATAAGGTTTATTAGCTGCAGCTAAGAACAGTTGTCCCAGAAGTACACTCGGTATGTTCTTAGGAGACTGACACTTTACTTCATGGCGCACAATCTTTTATAACACACATATTCACAAAGAACACTCCCAATGCATACAGGGTTAACCAATGAGAGGAATGTGAAAATAAGATATTAAGTAACTCAAATAAGCCTCTCTCCCAACTGTGTTTGTCACCCTTCCCCACAAGTTAATCAGTGTATGGGCCCGATTCACAGACCTAACTTAAGACGAAATCCTAAACTTACTACCATTTTGGTATTCACAGAAAGCATTTACTCATTTTGGTATTCACAGAAGGCACTTACTCATTTCGGTATTCACAGAAGTTAGGAGTCCTAACTTTAGGACTCCTAAATGCCTTTCAGTGAATACTGAAAGTCTTAAAATTAGGATTTTTCTCAGTTTAGGAGTCCTAAAGTTAGGACTCCTAACTTTACTACTACTAAATTGGGAAAAATTCTAATTTTATGACTTTTGGTATTCACAGAAGGTATATAGGAGTCCTAAAGTTAGGATTCCTAACTATACTACTACTAAACTGAGAACAATCCTAACTTTAAGACTTTCGGTATTCACAGAAGGCATTTAGGAGTCCTAAAGTTAGGACTCCTAACTTCTGTGAATACCGAAATGAGTAAGTGCCTTCTATGAATACCAAAATGAGTAAGTGCCTTCTGTGAATACCAAAATGGTAGTAAGTTTAGGATTTTGTCTTAAGTTAGTTCTGTGAATCGGGCCCTTAGTGTTTATAATTCGACTTGCAGGTGGCAGGACACATATCCGGAGGATAGTTGTGAAATGAGAGAATACGAGTAAAGAAGAGCGAAGGCCAGAGGATAAGATAAAGTCAGGAAAGAATGGTGCGAACCAACAGATAGTCGAGAGAGGGATCAGTCAAACCAGACGAGGATTAGTGAAGCCGGCCAGACCCTGACAACAGCTCTAAACAGAGGCAGGAGGTTATTCGACACTTTGCAGTAGGAAGAGGGAAAACAACACCTCGTTCACCGTGCTGCCTGAGTGAGGGCAACACAAAATGGCGGCGGGACACAAAATGGTGGCTAAATATGAACGGGATCGGAAAACTGAATTACCTCAGTAAGTGCACTCCCCCTCAAAAGAGTCACCACATTGCCATTCACAAACTGCTCTTCAAAAATTACCCCAGCCGTAAAGGGATCTGAAACAATAATATATTACTGCATGTGGCCAACCACTTGTATTTAAACATATCCCATAATAAATAAAAGTTCATAGGAAATTTAAAGAAATATAATTTAACGTTAAAATATCTACAAAACAAACATATTTATTATTTATTTGTAATATATTAAAACAAACTTTTTCTAATTTTAAAATTAATGTAACATGAAATTATAATAAAATGAATGTACTTCACTTTTAATTAATTCTCTACTTTATATTTAATTATTATCACAGTATAGTTTTCCTTTTTAATTGGTGGTCTTGATTTAATTTAAACTTCAAAAAAGAATTTAATTTATTTTTACAATTTTTATTCAAAATAATTTTATAGTAATATAGCAATTTCTATTTTCTTCCTACTGTTCTTTATTTAAAAATACATTCATAAAATGAGTTCACATTAAGGTTCGGATTCCGATCGGGTAAAATTATTTCCCGTACGACTCGTATACATATATTTTTACGTACGAATCGTACAAGTCCCGTCCCACCGGTGAAGTACGATTCGTACGTGAAAAATACATACGAATCACTTCTGGAAAAGGTCTACGAGACGTACCCGGACAGTTTCACATACAAATCGTAAAACTGAAGTCCGAGCGCACAAGTACGATCAGTAACGCCCTTCCGAATATACAAGCGTATTTAAAACGTCCCGTACGGAGCGAACTCTGTATCACTCGTATCCTGGGTAAACTTGTGCCCGGGATACGAGTCGTACAGTCCCCCCCGTGTATGTCCGCACGTCCCCCCCTGTATGTCAGCACCGTACCCCCCGTATGTCAGCACCGTAACCCCCCCATGTCCACATCGTACCCCAGCCCCGTACTTGTACGCACCGTACCCCAGAACCGTACCCCAGCCCCGTACTTGGACGCACCATACCCCAGCACCATACCCTAGCCCCGTACTTGGACACACCGTACCCCAGCACCATACTTGTACGCACCGTACCCCAGCACATACCCCAGCCCTGTACTTGAATGCACCGTACCCCAGCACCGTACCCCAGCCCTGTACTTGGACGCACTGTACCCCAGCCCCGTACTTGGACGCATGGTACCCCAGCACCGTACCACAGCCCCATACTTGGACGCACCGTACCCCAGCACCGTACCCCAGCCCCGTAGTTGGATGCACCGTACCCCAGCACCGTACCCCAGCCCCGTACTTGAACGCACCATACCCCAGCCCTGTACTTGGACGCACCCTACCCCAGCACCATACCCCAGCCCTGTACTTGGACACATCGTACCCCAGCCCCGTACTTGGACGCACCTTACCCCAGCACCGTACCCCAGCCCCGTACTTGGATGCACCGTACCCCAGCCCCGTACTTGGACGCACCGTACCCCAGCACCGTACGCCAGCCTCGTACTTGTATGCACCGTAGCCCAGCACCGTACTTGTACGCACCATACCCCAGCACCATCCCCCAGCATCGCGTATGTACGGACCTTACAACAACATTGCCTATGCGAGCACGGTACAACAACATCGCGTGTGGACGCACCTTACATACGCGAAAACGACTCGTACTGAACCAGGACACTGTAAAACAGTCAATTCGACTCGCACGACACCACAAAACACGTTTACAGTACAAAAAACATCAAAATGACTGACCTGGCACATCCAAACAGGTAAACAGAGGCCCAAACTCACAACCACCTCTTATAACACACCCACCAAAATTTCAAACTCAGGCCCACCCACAAATGGACCAATAAAAAGGGCCCACACACACAAACCATGAGCCTTTGCAACAGACTCACTGCAGCTACAGAGCTCACCCCAACAACTGCACCCATACACCTTAACATATTCACCTTCACACACACTCCTTCACACAAACCCCCTCTCCACATTCCCACACACACCTTCACATTCACACCCACACACCCACAACCATCCACACCCTCACCCCACACCATGCCCACAGACAAGAATCCAAAGTTCACAAGGGAGGAGCTGGACATCCTTGTCAACGAAGACATCAGAGTCGAGCCACAGCTCTTTGGAAAATTGGTCAGACAGACCAGCATAGCCGAAAAATCACGCCTGTGGCAGAGGATCGTCGATAGGGTGAATGCTGTTGCGCCCATCAGAAGGACCAGGAATGAATGCCAAGCCAGGTGGTACGATCTGCGGAGGGCAGTCAAGCTCAAAATGAACGAGGACTACGCCCAGAGCAACATCACTGGAGGTGGGCTGCCCCGCAGACCGGTACATTACCATCCCTGGGAGGAGAAGGTGATGGCCCTGCTTCCGCCGGTGGGAGTACACAGAGTCGAAGGAGTTGCAGAGTACACAAACAACTTACGTAACATGGAGGTAATGGCATCCACATCCCAACTACACCAAATGCACGCAACTACCCCAAGCCCTCACCGGACACCACCACACTCAAAAACAACGCTCATACCACTAACATGTGTATGCCCCATCCACAAAGCAAGGCCATGCTATGTCCCAGGCTACACGAAGCACAAACACAAGACTGGATGTCCGGGATGCTGGGAGGGTGGGGTTCACAAAACACATTGTTCAACTCTGAATCAGACACCATTGCCCTCAGCCCATATGGCCCAGGTGCATACCGATGCACCATGCTCAATGCACAGGGACTGGCAAAGTACTGACAAGGTAGCTGACACTTGGCCCTGCTGTAGCCAGCACAAGGCCCTCCTGTGACCACTGTAAACTCAAACACCAACACCACAAGCTCAGATATCTAGGACAGGAACTCACACTCCCTGTCATGGCAGCATGCACCATGAGGGGACAGATACATCACCCGGGCAAACCCACTGCCAAATCAAACTACACCCACCAGCAGGCCCTGTCACACACACCCCTTGCACAAGCACACACCCCCAGGGCAGGCAATGGATTTACCCACTCTCACAATGGACATGTGACACAACAAGATCAATTCATAGCCAAAGAAGCATCCAAGCCAAAAATCTACATGTCAAACATGCAGGAGAACATATCAATCGGTCCCCCGCAACATACCCATCTACAAGTGAACAGTGAGGGGAATGCTAGGCACATACACCTACCTGGAGGAACTGCCAACTTGAATATGTATGAAACATGGATGTCGCATGAAACAGCATTAACATTGTCTCTCTCTCACACACAGGGCAACGTCATGGATCTCCCCCCAACAATGGGGGGAAGAATCACAGTCCCAGGCTCGGGAGGAACCTGATCCCACCGGCAGCAATGCCTCTCAACACTCCGCGGATGACCCCAACCCACCTGGACCCTCTGGTGTCCAAGCCCCTGCTGCACCTGCCTCAGGTACATCTATGCCAACCACCACCCCCATTCCTGCCACATCCCAGGAGACACCCAGGAGCCCTGCCCGCACTGAACAACTGAGCCAGTCTGACCTGGAGGGACAGGGTTCGCCGGGCACCCAGGAGGAGGCAGACAACACCGCAACTGCCATCCCTCAGGGGTCCCGTAAACCCGATGTGCCCACAATGGCAGGCCAGGCTCGTGTGGGCAGGGGTGGTGGGAGTGGAGGCAGGCGGAGGCGAGAACTTGACCAGCCAGCTGAAGGGACCGGTATGTCACACATACTCAACATCATGGACGCATACCGGCGTGACACCAGGGCCATCAGCCAGGTAGTGGAGACCCTCACAGAGATTAAGAACCAGCAGGCCGAGCAACACGCCAGTCAACGACAACACCAAGCACGGATGGAGGCAAGACTAGCTGAGCTCCTGGCGGAGCAAACGGACATAAGCCGTTCACTCCGTTGGATCTCCGACAACATGGGCAACCCTCCCTGTGCCACCAGGTGAAGACCAACACCAGCCACAGCGAGGGAGGAGGAGGATTCGTCCGACGGAGCGTCCCAAACATCGTCAAGGCCTGCATCTGAGGGTCCCGCGAGGAAGGTGGGTCATCCACGGAAAAGACCGTGAGAGGCAGCGGACCATCCACATCTCCCAGGTCACCAGGCCTGGCACCTGGCCTTCATGCGCAACAGCAGCACCTCATTCACTGACATTCTCTGCTGCATGGATTTGCTGGTCACAGTCTGACCAATGATGACAAACACTGTGGTCTGGACTCTGATGACTTCAAATGCAAAGGATCCCATCTCCCCCTGTGAACTTTGGATTCTAGGCACACTGTATAGCACCTATTTTTTCCTACAATAGACGCCCTCCACCGAGAATAAAATTAAATTTCTTTAATTAGATGTTGCAGTCATTTTGCATGAGTCCACAACATATGTGTGGGGAAATGTCAAACTATGCCTGAGTGTTGAACGAACTCCAGCCATCCATACCCTGGGATCTGAGTCCGGTACAGGACACACATGGGTCACAATGTATCATCCAATACAGACATGGAGCACAATACTCACCCATGATGGCCTCAAGCTGCTGAGGGGGGCTTGCAATACTGTGCGGACAGACCAATTTGGAAGAGCATCATTAAGGTGTAGAGGTCAGGGCTCATGTGGAGGTGCCTGGGGAGGGAGTCCCAGGTATGTTTAGCCAGGTGGGAGAACTATGTCCTGCATGCTGGACTTCGGTGGATGTGAAGAATGTTGGCCAGGGCAAGGTTGGATGCACAGAGTTGGCCCAACGGGGTCTTGGATGACAGACGTCCAAGGTTGGTTTGGGGTCTGGGGTTGTGGACTGCCTCCTGAGTGTGGGTGAGGAGTGTGAAGGTCATCCTGCAGCAGACAGTGATCCATTGCAGCTATGTCAGGTGGACGGTGATGTGGCTGGGGCGCGGGATGTTGAAGCTGAGGTGTGCAGATGCACCCTGGATGTGGACAAGTTTTCCGGGAGTTTGGTTGTACATGCTCCGTAGAGGGCGGGGCTGTAGTTGACATGGCTGGTGTCGTGGACCTGGGGGACGGTCTGTCTTGCCTTGGAGTGGATCTATCTGTGGGTCATGTGCATCATGCGGAGGGTGTTGCAGCATGAGGTACAGATGCTGGTGAGTTGCATGGCAATTGTGAGCGACGAGTCCATGCTGCACACCATCTTGTGTGCGTGGCCACAGGGTGCTGGTGCAGTGCCCTGGCGGGTGGGACACAAGGAGTTGACCCAGCTGTAAGGGGACAATCCTCAGATGATTACCTCAGTCCTGTACAAGTCCAGCCTCAGGTGGCTGATGTTCAGCCATTCATCAATGGACCTCATGCCTTCTTGAAGGTTGAAACTGGCAATGGCTGTGTCTTTGGTGAGGGTGAGGAGCAGCTGGCTGTCAATGGCATACAAGATGATGATGAGGTTGTGTGCGCATGTGATGGTGGAGAGGGGGGTCATGGACACATTGAAGATTGACATGCTGAGAGATGATCCCTGGGCCATGTGCCAGATGACGCCGCTGTACTACATGCTGAAGGCTTGAGTCCCACTCCCATGGCCTTGCTGGTGAGCCACTTGGTGATTTCATCCTGGTCCATCCCCTGGATACCAGTGTTGGAGATGTGTGAGCTGACAGTGTGTGAGCACATCTCTGCATAATGCTGTGGAGAGGGCAAGGGGGGTGGTCTCACCATTGTTGAGCAGGGCAAAGTTGTCGGTGTTGGTGACAATGATGACGGTTGCAGTGGGGTGATTACTGTGGAAGACGGTCTTGTGCAGGTTGCCTGGAGCTCTTTGCGTGGAGGAAGTTTGTCAGTTGCTCATTGACTGTCTTCCTGATGACATTTGCTGGCTAGGGAAGCACGTTGAGGTTCCTTGAGAGCCAGCGTTCCTGCCGTCCATTGTCTAAGAAGGGCCTGGGTCACTGCATGCCTCTATCTACCATGGAATGTGGCTAACTCCAATGATACATACATGATGTGCTAGACGGGGCTACAAGGATGGGGAATGATGTGGTTGAGATGTTGTGTGGGAAGGGTCCTGATGGAGATCCCCAGGGGATGTTGCACATGAGCCGGGTGTTGTATCTGCTGATGATGGAAGTCTAAAACCTGAGGGGGGTTGGTCCCGCGTATAATAGTGCGTTCTGCCTCTGTGTGCCAAGGCTTGCGTGTATGTCCATGATCTTGCAGTGGTAGAAAGTTGCAAGGGATGGGCTCAGCATAGCAAGGGTGGGGTGTCTTTTGGATGGAGAGCTGATGTCAGTGCCTGGAAGGCGGGGCAGTGCTGTGTAGGCAGTTGGAGTTGCACACTCAGCATGCGAAGGTGTGGTGTGTGCACTTAGGGTATGCCTGAGAGCAGGCGGTTGATTTTCGCTTGGACATTGCTTGGAGGGTGGCTGCAACATGAGACTGTTGTGTGATGTGGGTCATGCAAGGACATGAGGGTCGTGCAATGTGCACGTTGCATGCGCTGACGGTCCTGCCTTTGCCACCGCCTGGCCGCAACAGTGGCACAGACAAGCTGATGACAGCCTAATGAATGGGTGGAGGGAGGAAGGGAGGAGCATCTTTGAGGCGTGTAGGTTGCAGAATCGGGGAACTTGGTGGGCCCTTGCCACAGGGCCCGCAGCAGCAGGCGGCATGTACTGGAAACTAGGCCAAAAGTAGCACACAAAGACAAGGATGTCAGAAAGGACAACTGCAACAGGTGCATGTAAAGGAAGGAGTGTCAGGTTACTCATGGCTCACCCAGAGAAAATGGATGAACAATCACCAAAGATGACTGACACAGGATCAGGAAACAGAAGGCCGAGCTGCGCACAGGAGACACACCCTCAGCCGGCGTTGACGGCCCGTTGGTGGGAGCAACCTGCCCAAATACATACACAACCATGAACTTCATGCACAATAGAGATTATTGTCCATGCATGTTGCCGAACTACACATACACTCATATGCACAATCTTTGACAACGATGCCAGAGATGACGCATGCAAAGTGGCAAGAGTCCTGCATTGACAGAGATGAGGCAATTCGGAGGGTGAGGAACAACTTTATTACTCAAGCTCACACTGAGGCAAATGCATCAATATGAACAGACTCACAGGTCATTTGACTGAACATGTGGGACCTACGCTGGACACCCCCTTCACAACACGGATGTTGTAAATCCAAATGAACTGGCACACAAGTTAAATGGATGAGCCAAACACCTCCTGCTGCACACAGAGAGGCTGCAATTCCCCATTGAGCCCGCCATGGGGATGTCCCACACTATGTCCACCCGTAGCATCCTGTATGTTTCAGAGGGAAATTTTACACACATTGATGCCTTCATCAGAATCCAAAAACTATTACAGATGACTGTCACGAAGGCTGACTGTCAATTCATGGGAGTCATGCTACATGCACAGAAGCAGTCCCCACACATTCCAAACAAGTACCACCCCCAAAATGCCTTGCTGCAATCCTTACCCAAAATGACATTTCCCCATGTCCGTGCATGGAACGCTGATTCAGCACACGTTGCAATACTCATGAGGAATAGCAGGAGGACAACGACGACACGAGCAGACAACATGCGCAAGAACCTGGGAATGACAGACACACAAGAAGTCAGCTAAAAGATTTTTCTTCGCATACATGGTCATTCACTAAACAGGAACAATGATGTCCCCATGCTAATTTAAAAGAAAGTGTCCCTGCTAAAATGTGTGGAATTACATCATCACTCGAGTGACACATCAGAACACACATCTAAGTCACTTAGCATACAGTCAGCTGGACACACACATTCAAACACATGCCACCCAAGGCTCCAAGCGTGCACACTCATTCCCAGTGACTCACCATTATGAGAAGAAGTTGCGTATGAGCTGACTCCGGATATCCTCCTCCTCCTCCTCCTCACTTGCCTCGTGACCAAACCTTTCATCCTCCACGGGTGGATGTTTCTGCTCATCCTGCTCCAGGATGAGTGGCACTGCCTTCTCCACTGCCATGTTGTGCAGCATGCAGCACATGAGGAAGATTTTGCAGACCTTCGCCGGTGCATATGGGAGGGACCCGCCTGTCTTGTGAAGGCACCGGAATCGGCTCTTCGGGAGGCCAAACGTCCTCTCAATCACTCGCCTGGTCTGCCCGTGTGCATTGTTGTACCGGTGATCTGCAGCTGATCTTGGGTTGCGGAGAGGCGTCATCAGCCATGGCATGTTGGGATAGCCAGAGTCCCCTACATGGAAACATCATGTAAATAAGTGGGTCAGGAGATGCCGTCAGAGCCAGAGATACCGCAACACACAGGACAAACAGAGTATACCCACCAACAAGACATGCTCGTTCGTTGTGCAGCCACAGCATCATTTGTGGCACCTTGCTATGCCTCATGATGCAGGCATTGTGTGCTGACCCTGGAAAACGTGCACAGACATGGGAAATCAGCATGTTAGCAAGACACACCACAAGGGCATTTATAGAGTGGTAATGTTTACGGTTGCAAGAGGCTACCTCCTGTGCCTGTGGTGGTACCAAAGCCACATGTGTCCCATCAATGGACTCAATGACATGGGGCATCCCTCCCAGGACATAGAAATCACCCTTGACACCTGTCAACTCCTCAGGAGTCGGAAAATGGATGAATTCATCAAGGTGCTCCAACATGGCTGCCAAAACATCACGCAGGACACGGCTGAACATTGTCCGTGACATGCCGCCAACATCATCTGTGGTGAATTAAAACGTACGTGTCGCAAAAAAATGTAGGGCTGCCATCACCTTCATCTTGGGTGTCAGCGCAGTGGGATACCTGTGTCGCCGTTGGAGGTGTGGTGCCACCTTGGCGGTCAAGTCCTCAATCAACTGTTGAGTGAATCTGTAACTTCGGATGCAGGCACGTTCCCTCATGGCACCCAAGTCTGGCATTGGTCGGGGGACAGGCGGTGCCCTGCATAAAATTGTGATGAATGACGAAGATTGAGAGCATAACAACATCAATGTCAATGAAGAGAGCACATAATAAACTGCTACTACACATCTGCTAAATACAGAGTCTGGTATGTGCAATACATCCAGGACACGTATGCTAGCTTGGTGATACTCCTACGAAAAGCCAGATACACCCGTTGATTGGCAAGTCTACATGACATGCCCTGAAACGAGCTGGGGGCCAGTCTGAGTGAACAGCCAGAGACATCACAGGAGTGACATACATCCACATAGCTGCATTTAAAGGATGTCATCTCATACAGACAGCTGGACGCACAGGTCACATGGAATGTCAAATGTACAGATCAGACACATTGCGATGAAGGGGTGCACATGAAAACAGAAAACACAGACATTGAGAAGACGCAGATATGTCCTCATGTGAAAATATCATGTCCGATGCATACAGACCCTGCTTACGTGGGAATCCACATGTGGCATGGTGTGCGTAGATGTGTGCCATGCCCATATCCACACAGACACATGTTGGATGCAGCAACAGCAGATGTAGTTGACGGAACAGTAACAACAAGCTCATGGGAACACATGACACACACATGACATAGTCACATCGGGGCATGCTGATTGTGAAATGTCAGTTGTTAGTGTCCCTGTCCCTGGCAACAGGGGACAGTTGCGGGTGGTGGTGACTGTGCCATACCAGTGATGCTGTCCTTGACACGTTTGTACTACAGGCACACATGTGCAAAGTGTGAAGGGCGAGTGTGCCACATAGTGCCCCATCACACATGACATGTGTACACAGGTCATCACACATCAATTGTGCAACTACATGAGGAGACATGTGCAATATCACTGACTGACACACCTAGGCCCTGCACATGAAAGTCTGCAATGACAATGACTTGATGTACAGCCTTGTGCGAGTCGGAGACCTCCATTCCATTCGTGTGCGCCTCCTATCACCAGTGTAAGCGTGTGAAATGCACCATACACACGCTCTGAGAGCATGTGTACGGTCCGTATCACTATTGTAGTGGTGCCGTAGGAGTACGCGTGTTACGGACCGTACACACGTCGTGTGTACGGTCCGTATCACTATAATAGTGGTGCCATAGGAGTACGCGTGGTACGGACTGTACACACGCTCTCAGATTGTATGTGCGGTCCGTATCACTATTGTAGTGGTGCCGTAGGAGTACGCGTGTTACGGACCGTACACACGTCGTATGTACAGTCCGTATCACTATAGTAGTGGTGCCGTAGGAGTACGCGTGTTACGGACCGTACAGACACACGTACTCCTACAGCACCACTACTATAGTGATACGGACTGTACACAGGCTCTCAGAGCATGTGTACGGTCCGCATCACTATTGCAGTGGTGCCGTACGTGTACGGGTACATGTGAAACACACCGTACATGTTTTTTTGAATCAAAAATTACATAGGGGACAAGTATTAGGCCCAAAATGCATGCTGGTTGTCATGGATACAGAGATTTCAGTTGCAATGTGGCCATCATGTGGTCTTGAAAAGTCAGTTGGCCCAAAAATTACAATGTTGCAAAGTGGTGTTTGCCTTGCTATGATGCTCAAAATTTGAACCATGCAAATTTGTGTAATTGGTGTTTGTTTAAAGGGATTGGAGGAAACGTAGGATGCAAATGAGTCTGACCAATCACTCTGTACTCCTGTAAATGAAAGCCCCCAGCAAGACAGATATAAGTCAGCCAGAACCCATGAGAGGGCACTTGCCTGCACAACTTTCCTGTCGACCACACTGCTGCTGTCTGTGCTTCCTCTGGCACCATGTCGCGGACTGTGGAGAGGGCCCAGCCATTCACAGTTGAGGAGAATGAGGCCTTGCTGAATGTCCTCCTCCCACAGCACCCCAGCCTGTATGGGAGACCAGGGGAGCAGGTGAGTGCTGACCCCACTACCTTTGACTGTGCACCTTTTTTGTGACTGTCACGTCTGGCATTGTGTCCAGGTGTGACAGACATGCAATGAGGTTTCGAGTGGGTCCCAGGGGGGTGAAAGGCTTATGTCTGTCATGCAGAGCATGAAAAAATTCCTGTGTGCACTCCTCACTTGCATTGTGCTTACTGTGACATTCACTGCATAGTGCATGACACATTCAGCCTGGCAAATCCTTGGTGGCATTTTTGGGCTATTGTCCTGAGGTGATTCAGTGGTCCCCCCGGTGTGACAGGTGACTGTACCCACAGATGTGTATGAGTTGAGTGGAGCTGTGGTGAGAGTGTCCAAGTGATGTGTACGCCCTCCTGGACATTGATGTGTGTGAAGGTTCCTTGTCATGTGGGTGAGTGTCTATGTGAAGTGTTGCACCACAGCTGCATGGAGGAGACAACAGCTCTACCCATCTGATGTGAGAAGTAAGCCGTGCTGTGTGTCTGACTTACTGAGCTAGCCCGACACCTGTGACACCCCACAGGCAAGTGGCGCATGTGCAGAGTGAGGTATGTATCCGCTGTTGCCAATGGCAGGTGATTGATCTGTGCCTGTGTGTGTCTGTGTACTCTGCTGAGGTTGCGTCAGTGGGCTGGGGCATGTAACTGCTTTGAGGTGCTGTCCATCAGCCTGGTGTTGCATGTGATGCACAGTGTGTGCCATGATCAGGGAGTGTGTCACACCACTCCTGCCACTTGTGTAGTTTCAATGCCATGTAGTGCATTGGGGCTTCCACAGAGGCCAATGTCTATATGAGTAAGATGCTATTCCTTGGCAGCATCCCATGCCCTGTTCAACATATCATCGATGTTCAAATGTGTGTCTCTGTGACATGGAGCAGGTGTAGTGATGTTGTCTCACTTTGTCATCCTCACAGGTAACTGCCTACGAGAAGGGGGGGATCTGGAAGCGGATTGTCAGGGCCGTGAGAGTGGCGGGGGGTCGCAGTCGGCGCCTAGCCCAAGTCAGAAAACGGTGGCAGGACATCCGGTGCTGGACCCGGCGGATCGCCCGGGTCCAGCTGGGGCTCTCACCTCCACGCCCCCGCGGCGGGCGTCGTCGACTGACCATCCACATGATGCGTGTACTGGTGGTGGTCTTCCCTGACCTGGATAGGCAGTTACAGGAGGGACAGCAGCAAGGAGGGGGTAGGTACCCGTCTGTTTGTTGTGGTGTGTGTCCCCAGCTTTTGGAAGTGCTCTGTAACCTGGATACACTGCCAGGGTTTATATGTGCAGTGCATATTCTGTTCCCCAAAGTCACCCGGTGCTCTTATTCGTCCCTTCCCCTGCTTGACATGTGTCCCCTGGTCTGTGTGTAATCACAATTGCACATGGTGATCTAGCCTGCCAGTTGATCCAAGTGCACATTGCTTTCTGCATCATGTGGGAGGGTGGTCTGTGACATGTGTTGGTACCTTGCCTGTGCCCTGTCCTGTTCACTCTGTTGGGGGTCCATATTTGTTGGCACTAATGATGAGTCTCAACATGGGAGTGTGAGGTTTCAAATGAACACCCTTGCAGCATGCATGACAAATGTTGTGGCCTCAGACATGATGTGCATGAGTGGGAGATATGCATAGTGCCAGGACAGTTGCTCATGTTACAGTCAGATCATTCCAGGAACAAGGAGAAGTGTGCCCACTACAGTCCCCTGAGACACCCTTGCCTCGTAATCATGTGTGTCATCCAACACTGTGTCCAATCTCAGTGTGTTCAGCATATGTTTGCCTCTGTGGCATTGTTCCCTGGCCTCATTTGTATTTATCCAAAGTGTGCTACATGTGTCCACTGGACAGGGAGACCCCATTTGGCTTGTGCATACTCACACTGGGCAGTGCCTGTGTGTCTATTCACAACTATCTGTCGATGGTTGTTAGTCACAAATATGTGTTGGCAGCCTCACAAGGTGATGTGGAGTACATTTGGGAAATCTTGCTGCACATTTTAGTAAAGCCTGATTAAGAGGTGTCACTTCTTGATCTGTCTCAATCACATTGTCTCAGGTATGGGGGATTTGTGCGGGCGAGGCCTACATGGCCAGACCTTATGTCTCCTTGCTAGGTCTGACCTGGGTGTGATAATTGGCTGGGCAGAGACTCAACGTGCAGTGTCCCAGTGATGTTGTGCAGGGTTTAATGTTTGTGCTTTGCAGCATGTGTCAATAGTTTAAATACATGATTACTGCTCATTCATTTTTTGCACCAGTGTGTGGTCAAGATGCTACGTAGTTTGGTCTTTGTGTGCTGACATCTGTGTGGACATTCTTGCTTGCCATGGGGGAGTCTCCTCAGTGCAGGTATGCCTTTTTACGACACAATAGCAGGCCCATTAGCTCATGCATTGTCCTGGGTTTGGACATGTGTGCCACTCCACATGACAGGCAGTGGGTCAGATGTGTTGGCAACTGTGTCATCAGGTAACGGATGGCCATGTGACAACTGACATAATTCAAGTTGTTAGTCACAAAGTATTGTACCTTGGCACTCACAACACTTGCCAACAGGTCTTCATGTTTTCTATGCTTTAGTTTGATGTTTTGTTGTTAAGAACAATAATGTGCCTGCATGACAGATGTCTCCCAAGGAAGTGCACACCAAACCACCTTTACACTTTCAGGGAACACGCTGGCACAATTTTAAAGAAGGCACTGTTCTAATGAGACTGTTTTTCAGATTATACATATACATGTTCCCCCAGAGTTGTGGAAATTGGGTAAGTCCTTAGTTGTTGGTGATACCAACTTACGAGTGTCAAGTCATCAAGCCCTCTGTGGGCCCATGTATATGTACTTTCTGCAACACCATTTCTTTCTAACAGTGGCTTCTTTAAAGAAGGCTGCCAGCTTCTTCAATGACTGGGTAAATGTAGTTTTGTGTGCATCTCCTTGGGAGCCATCTGTTATCAAGGCACATGTGTGTTCTGTTTACAAAATGGCACATTCCCACATTCTGATCATGTCGATTGTGTCAAGTATTGTGATTCCCAAGGGACCACATTTTTTCCGTTTTGTGTTCCAAAGTACTTACAGGTCTCTGAGCGTGGGGACACCTTTGATATTGAGGTGTGTTACTTTGCCTTGGGTGCACCACTACTGTTTCTTTCAGAGTAAACAAGAGGTGGCATGACTTCATTGTATTGCTGTGCTCACTTGTTCCCAGACACTAGCTCCTCAGTGTTTTCTCATTCAAGTTTTGGGCTGGTGTGTCCTATAGTTCCTTGTGTCCAAGTGCCATGGTGGGTCTACCAACTGGGAAGTACAGGGCTTACATATGTGCGAAGTAATCTAGCTGTTACTCATGATGCATTGCCTGATATGCACTATGACCTATTATTTTTGTACTCATGTGTCAGATGTATACAGGTGACTGATGTTTTTCAGTATCTTCACCTTGCCCACAGCATCATCATTGGAAACCGAGGGAGACACCTGCACGGACCTGGATGAGGGACCCAGCACCAGTGCCATCAGTGCTGGTGAGTCTGCGGTAGCCAGTGGCACGGAGGGCGAGGGGAGTCAGTCAGAGGACCTGTCTGGTGGAGATTCCAACTACGACGCAGATGGGTCTGAGGCTGACCTCATCGAGGGGGCGGAGGCTGCTACAACACTTGGCAGCAGCCCAACATCTGTCCCTGCCTCCTCCATTCCCAGCACTGCCCTCCCAGTTGCTCCGGTCCCTTCTGTCCGTGCAGGGCACCACCATGTCTCCTTCGAGACAGGCACCGCACCCCCTGCCCCTGTCACCCCTGCTGCCCTCAGTGCAGAGTCTGTGGACATTCTGCGGCAGTTGCAGGTTGGGCAGGCATCGGTGTGACTGTCCTCCATGGCCACACCACACTGCTAACAGAGATGGTGTAGTTCATGGAGGGCATGTCAGCATCGATGTCTGAACAACGCAGGTTTCTGTGGTCCATGGACTCTTGACTGACGGCAGCAGTGAGTCTCCTGCAGAGCTTCCTTCCCCCCTATCCCAGCCCCATCCACACTTCCCTCTCCCATACCTGTCCCATGCACACCCAGATATTCCCAAGCACGCACCCCACCAGACACAGGCAGCACACCACCAAGTAAGGGCAAGCGCACACCTCCTGTCACGCACACTCAGGGGGATGTAGGCACACCCACTGTGTCTGGGGCAAAAAGACAGACACGCAGTCACAGTCTGAGTCCGCAGGCCTCACAACCCAGTCCCTCCAAAAGCACTCCCCTTGGCTCCCCTGCCAAACTGACACACAAAGAGCTGCCCATCACACCCACTGTGACACCACCCCGCAAGCGGGCGAGGAAGTTTCTGGGCAAGGTAGTCAAGTCCCCCCCCTGTCCACCCCCTCCCCCATGAGCGCTGCACCCCATCCCTCGGCCACCCCCCCTCTGTTGGCCCTGGGGTTTCTTCCGGTGCAGGGCTTACCCTGGACGCCCTGGCAGCAGTGTGCATCGACGTGCTCACATCCACCTTTGCTGCTGCCCCACCCCCTGCGTTAGAGACGCCCACCCCTGCACCCACCACACCTGCCCTTCCCCCTCCTGTCCCTGTGGTGCCTGGTCCTTCCCCACATGATGCCCCCCCCGGTCGACGAACCTGAGGGCTCCAATGTTCAGGCAAGCTAGGGGAGACGCGTGCCCATGTGTCCCCCCAAGGACTTCTATTGTGGACTGGCCATTGGCCTCTGTATATAGTGTCATTTCATTTTTTTTTAATGCTGAATAAAGCATTTTATTTTTACTTTGCACACTATTGCATTTCAGGTATTGATGTTGGTGCTGAGGCTCCTGGAGCTGGTGTTGTGGTAATGTGTTATGGTTCTGAGAAATGTTCTACTCTGATGGTCATGAGGTGGACCATGGTTTCTGTGTGCCATCACAAAGTCTCGGCAAAGAATCATTGGTAGGGTGTGTTATTTTGGTTTTGAGACATTGTCCCAAGGAGTGTTCCTTCCTCTGTGGCACCTGACATCTTCCCTGCAAAGAGTTGCACAATTGTTGTGCTGACCTGTGTCTACTTTTCCTTTGTTGGTGACGGATTCCTTCAACTATGGCCATGCCTGCTCAGCAATGTCTCCGGCTGCATCGTCTGTGCCATCCTTGCTAGTCACTGTACTTGTGTATTGAGTATGTCAAAATGCCTTCATGGAGAAATTCTCACTTTTCAGCACTATGCATGTGTGTACTCCTGGCCTAGCACACATATGGTACTTTTTCTGCAGGGTATTTGGGCACCTGACTCACAATTGTGGGCATTGTATCTGTGGGAACTCCACCCTAGTTCTTTCATGAGAGACAACATCTTGGTGGCTGGCCCAGCACCTGAACATTCCTATCAGTCCTGGGATGTGCGTTACAGTGTGTGTTCCCTTTGGCTCTCTTAGTTTAGTAGGCAGTGACATGACTATACAGTCTTGTGGCATGATCTCAGTGTGTGTGTTGTGCTGCTTCCGCCAGGGGTGGGTATGCATGTGTTATTTGTCCTCACACCCACATGTGGTGTGTCATGCAGTGGGGGAGTGACATCCATCCTCCTGGGAGTGGGACACTGCTGTCAGTGATGTGTTGTTATGGCACTATCATCATTGTCCACAGTTAGGGATGCGTACATACACCCATAGATTTGTGGTCATGTGATAATGATGTACACCCCCCCATGTCTCTGTCCACTGCTGGGAGTTTTCTGCACCCACCCCTCACATGTCTGTCCACTACTGGGAGTGATATGTACCCACCCCCATGTCTCTGTCCACTGCTGGGAGTCCTCTGCACCCACCCCTCACATGTCTGTCCACTGCTGGGAGTGATATACACCCGCCCCTCATATTGCAGGCCACTGCTGGGAGTCCTCTGCACCACCCCCATGTCTCTGTCCACTGCTGGGAGTCCTCTGCACCCACCCCTCACATGTCTGTCCACTGCTGGGAGTGATATGGACCCACCCCTCATATTGCAGGCCACTGCTGGGAGTCCTCTGCACCCACCCCTCACATGTCGGTCCACTGCTGGGAGTGATATGCACCCACCCCTCACATGTATGTCCACTGCTGGTAGTGATAGGCACCCACCCCTCATATTGCAGGCCACTGCTGGGAGTCCTCTGCACCCACCCCCATGTCTCTGTCCACTGCTGGGAGTCCTCTGCACCCACCCCCATGTCTCTGTCCAATGCTGGGAGTCCTCTGCACCCACCCCTCACATGTCTGTCCACTGCTGGGAGTGATATGCACACACCCCTCATATTGCAGGCCACTGCTGGGAGTCCTCTGCACCCACCCCTCACATGTCTGTCCACTGATGGGAGTGATATGCACCCACCCCTCATATTGCAGGCCACTGCTGGGAGTCCTCTGCACCCACCCCTCATAGGGGTACGTGTGATACGGACCGTACCCCCGCATTCATGGGATGTGTACGGTCCGTACCACGTGTACCCCTACGGCACAAATACAATGGTGATACGGCCCGTACCCATGCTATGTATGTGTCGGTGCGGTCCGTATCACTATAGTAGTGGTGCCGTAGGAGTACGCGTGGTATGGCCCTGTGAGCTTGTGTATGGTCCGTTCCACGCGTACCCCTACGGCACCACTACAATGGTGTTACGGACCGTACACACGCTCTGAGGGCGTGTGTACGGTCCGTACCACGCGTACCCCTACGGCACCACTACAATGGTGATACGGACCGGTCACATGCTCTGAGGGCGTGTGTACGGTCTGTACCACGCGTACCCCTACGGCACCACTACAATGGTGTTACGGACCGTACACACGCTCTGAGGGCGTGTGTACGCTCCGTACCACGCGTACCCCTACGGCACCACTACAATGGTGTTACGGACCGTACACATGCTCTGAGGGCGTGTGTACGGTCCGTACCGCGCGTACCCCTACGCTCCGTACCACGCGTACCCCTACGGCACCACTACAATGGTGTTACGGACCGTACACACGCTCTGAGGGCGTGTGTACGCTCCGTACCATGCGTACCCCTACGGCACCACTACAATGGTGTCACGGTCCATACACATGCTCTGAGGGCGTGTGTACGGTCCGTACCGCACGTACCCCTACGTTACCACTACAATGGTGATACGGACCGCACACACACTCTGAGGGCTTGTGTACGGTCCGTACCACACGTACCCCTACGGCACCACTACAATGGTGTTACGGACCGTACACACGCTCTGAGGGCGTGTGTACGCTCCGTACCACGCGTACCCCTATGGCCCCACTACAATGGTGTTACGGACTGTACACATGCTCTGAGGGCGTGTGTACGGTCCGTACCACGTGTACCCCCACGGCAACACTAATATAGTGCTACGGACCGTACCCACGCTATGTATGTGTGAGTACGGTGTGTATCACTATTGTAGTGTTGCCGCAGGGGTTCACGTTCACGTCCACTTCCATTGTTGCATGACGCAGGGATTGGTGGACACGCCTCCCGGAGTGACCAGACCCTTGAGGTAATGTATGTCCTCAATATTGTAGGTTTTAATTTGGGTAGGGGGTATGTTTCCTGGCCCTCACCCCCCCTTGGCCCCTGGGTGTTGTTCTCACCTTCTGCGGCGTGTGTGTCGGGTTTGGTGCACCAGGTCGTAGGTTAAGAGGGCCGGGATGACACTTAGGATGGGGTCCATGGCTGTTCGTAGCGTACTGGGGCTCCGTTTTCGCGTCGAACTCAGTTTTCCGGCTTTTTTTGGCTGCCGTAAAAAAATAGCTGTGCGGAGTGACGTAGGGAC
Source organism: Triturus cristatus (assembly GCF_964204655.1). NCBI lineage: Eukaryota > Metazoa > Chordata > Amphibia > Caudata > Salamandridae > Triturus > Triturus cristatus. The sequence goes on from NC_140585.1 coordinate 505,944,348, forward strand.
GAATCGTACTTGCTGGTCCGTAAAACGCTGCTTGACTCCGTACGGACGTCGCGTCCAGGATCAGACTCATAGGTATTTTTTAGCTGTACGGTGTTTTTTACGATTCGTGCGGAAATGGTATTTCTGTATGAATCGTACTTGCTGGATTGTACGGTGGATTTCCCAGGTACGAATCGTATGGAGAATACGCTCCGTACGACGAATCGTACCCGGGTTTTACAGGATCGGAATCAGCACCTAATTGTTAACATAAAAATATTTTATTATATTTTGCAAGTTAAATAAACATTTTTGCTCTTCTCTATACTTTCCCATGGGGAGTGTCCACAGTCGCAATGGAGAACTCCATGCGGGGAGTGTAGGAAAAACTAGTAAAGTTCATTAAACTTGGAAAACAGTCAGTTAAATATCATTGTTAATTCATTTTATTTATTTATTTTAAATGTACAACAAAACAAAACACTTGATACAGCACGATCAACCTAATTTTGAATTACATTAGAAAATTCAATTACAATTATTTTCCGAAGTTTACATTAAAAACAAATTTCCACCTAAAGTAAAATTGTTTGTTTATTCATTATGCATTAATAATTATTAAACATGAGGCGTATTACATATTTTATTAAAATGTAAGGTTACATTAATATATCAAATCAAAAAAAGAAAAAGTTGTCAATATATATTATAATTAAATGATACACAGATTTTATTTTAATATTTTTTTACACACAATTATATTTGATTATATTTTTACCTATATTAAATAATTTAATTTAATTCGACATTTGGTTTTCTTTTAAACACCTGTCTCCATTATTTACAATGAGAGGGTGTGCAGTATCAGTGGTTGACCTTGTGTGGTGGCATACTTACTACTGTTTCTTATAGGCACTAGAAATTTGCACTTGTAAATTTGCCTCCACATCCTTCTTCAGGGTGTAGAAAAGTACAAGTCTGCACCTTTGAATAACTTTACATTTGGATTTTGTGAATAGCCAGAAAGAGTTAAGTTACTCAAAGGTGAAAAAGTAAACTTACACAGGTAAATTACTCATAAGTTTAAGGTACCTTTGTGAATAGCTCATCAAATCATTACTCCCTATGGTAGGTTGTGCCTGGTTCTTGATTTGATCTGTTTCTGTACGGACACTAGGCCCAGCCACAAAAGTGGGGTAGTATATTTATTGGGACAAGTGTGGGAATGCTGGCTGGTAGGACATGTGTGGATCTCTGCAGTTTGGAGAGGTTTCCATCAGAGAAATGTGAGGAAATGTGTGTTTTTAACAGTTATTTGAGGTTTAGAAAGGCTTTTGGGTAGGAAAATGTCATGAGATCAGGGGAAGTCACAACACTTTGGATTCACCTGTTTGTTTAGTTTTCTGAAATGCCTTGGGATGGTAGGGCCCCAAGGTGGTGGCTGAACCCAGGCTTAATATCCACAGCTACTGCATTGAATAAATGCTTTGGTTTTGAGTGAAAACCTTTATTTGTCCATGTTGCATATTTTGTGGGTCATTCATATTGCCACGCTGGGCCCTCCAAGACAAGTGCAGCTCCATTTTTATCTAGAGACATGTGGGAATGCTGGGTTATGGGGAAATGTGTGGCTCCCCACACATATACTAAACCTTTCACACCACAAAAATGTGAGGAAAAGGCATAGTTTTAGCCTAATTCTGAGCGCTGCAATGGCTCCCGAGTAAGAAAACATTGTGAGATCCATGCAAATCCCTTTACCTTGGTGATCCCTGGATGTCTATCTTTCAGAAATATCTGGGCTTTTAGGTTTCTGTGGTAAATATTTAAACTACCTGTACTATTTTTTATGCGGTAAAGTCTAGTAAGAATAACTCAGTCAAAATAAGAGGCAGAATCCGTGGTATTAGAGGTTCAGAAAAGGGCTTTATTCCTTACAAAGGAATTATAGTTCGAACTAGGCAACCATATTCCATCACCACGAAGGTTCAGGAAGGGATCAGCAATACATTATTGACAAGTGACAATATTTATATGGAAAGCATTGCATTAGGACAGATGCAGGAGGCGTAACAGCTGATAATACAGATAAGAATACACATACGTAATGAAAATAGGCGTAAATACAGGCGTATACTAGAAACGTCATTTAAATTGATGTCACAAGTGGGTGGATCCATAAGAGAATCCTGCAGTGTCAGCAGAAATATTTGACAGAGATGCGCGCGCAGCCGCATGACGTGTGATTGACGTGCAACTAGAGGGTGAAGGGGAATTGACATTTAGCTCTACATGTGGAGACAGAAGTCTGGGGTGTCAGGACAACCTAGTCCTGAATCATATCTGATATCTTGTGTTTAAGGAACTATATTATCTGGAAGGAAAGGTCTTCTCGGACAGATCCTATTCTATACTGACTGTTAGTGCGTGTACAAGCGTCTATGTGTCTACATGCGATGCGAGGGGGCAGGAATCTTCCATCGTAACAGTGGCTATGAATTACTTAAAAAAAAAGAGACAGCGAGGCCGAGCCTTTTGCTCGGTAGCTGGAGGGATGTTTACCTAAACTACTAGACAGGAATGCATTGGATGAGGAGCGGAGCAGATAACTTGAAGGCTGAATACAGTTTTTGGCAGGCAACAGGCCGCGTCAGGCACCGTTAGCTGTGCAGGGAGTAAGACAAAGTTCATGGACACGGATGCAGGTCCAAGCTGGAGCATTTCAGAGGCAGAAACAGAAAAAGGCTTGATGGCATAATTCAGGGCCTACTCGCCTTAACTACAAAACTAGAAAAGTGAACCACATAAAGTCGGTGGCCTTTCATACTTAGGAATGGAATATTCGACCCATTCATGGCGGATCTGAAAGAGGGCATGTTGACGTTGGACGCACATGTATTTGCGTCTTCATAGCTGGAACTGGAGGGAACATACATGTACTTATAGCATGTTCATGGAGCCGTTGGGGTCTAAGATAGGGGACACAATTGACCATAAAAATTCATATTTCCACATTCCCTCCTTGTCCCCTACGGACCCTCATGAAATATCCATCTTCATTAATCCATCAATCTGTTCATATAGCATCATTTGTTCTTCTTTCTTCTTCCAAGATCTTGAATGAAAATTTGAAGGCGGGATACACGATGTGGCACACAGACCACAAATCGCTGGCCCACATTGTAGACACAAGCAGCAACTGAATAGTATGAGAAAGCCAATACCTAGGAAGGATAGGATCCTCCATCCCCAGGCTGACAACACGCTCCAGAACCAACCGGACCAAGTCCAGGTGCCTGGATTCTGGTGTATCTGGCTTACGATCTTATGAAGTCGAGTTATGGCTTTATATACTGACGGCGCGTTTTCTGGTATGAAAACACAGAAACTTGATCCGATGACCCTACAAGCTCCGCCCCTATCGGCCAGAATGACGTCAAGGACAAGACGATTTTGGAGAACAACAATCCGCATCGCAGACTGCTCCTCCGTTAAGTTGCCCAAAGCGGAAGTAGTTTCATTCACTACTGCTTCAAGGGTTCTAGTTAATCTACGTATCAGCTTACTATTGGTGACTGTACCTATGTAGGGAAAGAAACCTTTATTGAAATCTGTGTATTTCTCCCATGCTGTTTCAGTGTAGTCGACAATCGGGAGGTCTCTTTGCTGTCTATTGTGTACTAAATGGGTGTTCCTATGATAATCAGGCGGGGCTAGGAAAACAGGTGGCAGAAGGAATGCAATGTAACAGGTACCATCCCAATCTAGGGGTAGGCGTATGTATGCGGTGTGACCACAGATGAAGTAGGAGTGACGGGAAGCTCTAAATGTAGATTTGCCTTTATCACTGAATTCTATTACAGTGGTACATTTACTATGGCCCATGTGTATTGAACCATTCTTTCTTACACATAATTCGCCTCTAACTGGAAATACTGACATAGCGGGCAAGATCGGTGTAGCTTCAGATTCAATATTCAGGATCATAAGATTAAGTGTAAAGTTTCCTAATCCATATACTTCATTTTCTAGATCAGTTCCTGTTCTTTTGGGAAGTCCCTCCTTGTTAGGGTAGCAGACTTTAAGTAAAACTAGGTTCAGGTTTCCCCATACCCAATTGTCTTGGTAAACTACTGTATTTGAATCTAGGGAATTAATCAAACTAAACCATGCTCCACAGGAGCCATTGTGTGTGAATGGATACGGAAAGAGGGGCAGAACTCCCTTGTATTTCTGATAGGGAGGGAGTCGGCCACATATCCAACAATTTGTAGCATTGCTGGTCTGATGAGAATGATGTAACATACTAATGAATGTGTTGTTGCGCAGCGCAAATCTATAGGACAACTCATGTGGGGGTAATTCACTAAAAGAATGTTCGGCAGTAGCATTGAAAACATGCTTGGAGATAGGGTAATACATGTGTAATAATATACCGGAGATAATAATCAGAAGACTTAGAAAAAACATAATTAACAATGTCACTATGCAGTGACTACGAAGTGATTTACAGTATGCATGTGTCCTGAGCTGTTTCTGTCCATTTTTCTCTCTATTTCGGTCTAGAGGATACATGTCAGAGACAAATTCAACCGATTCACCTTGGAGAGGACTTAAACAATCAAATTGTCTGACTTGCTAGACCTTAGTTTCAGTTTATAGGTTTCACTCTTGGTTTGTTCAACCAGGGGTAATTTTGAATCAGTCTGTGAGGGAATGCAGGGCTGAGGGTTCACGTCGGACGGTAGTCCATAAAATTTTTTGATGTGGCTCGAGTGCAACCACCCTTTACGTCCCTCAATCTTCACGGCTGTCCTTGTGGTCAGCAAGACGAGCTTCGGCGACTGCCACCGAGGCTCCAGCTGGCTCCTCCTGTCAAAATTCCTCACAAACACGAGGTCCCCCGGAACCACGTCGTGGGGCTTCACCTCAGTGTTGTCGGGAAAAGCTGCAGCTACCTGTGAACGACAAGATTGTAGTGCAGACATCAAGGAAGCCAGGTAATCTGTCAGCATATTACAATCAACATCAGTTATTTTACGAGGTATAGGCGTCCCCCACATATTTGGCGGTCTACCGAAGATCACCTCATACGGAGATAGCCCTGTTCGAGAGTGTGCTACCATTCTCATGTAAAAGAGCGCAACTGGTAAAGCTACTATCCAGTCGACACCTTTTTCTCTACATACTTTGGACAGTCTAATTTTCAGAGTTTGATTATGTCGTTCCACGAGACCTGCTGCCTCAGGATGTCGGACACAGTGGAATTTCCATTGGTAGCCTAACAGAAGTGAAACATTTTTCATTAGTTCGGATGAGAACGGCTGGCCATTATCTGAGTACACGATACGGGGAAAACCATACCGTGGGAAGAATTCTCGAACTAACTGCTTGGCAGTGGTCGGGGCAGTGTAATCTGAGACGGGATACGCCTCTGTCCACCGGGAAAGAGCGCATACAACTACGAGGACATATTTGAATCCTCGACAACGTTCCATCTGGATATAATCCATCTGGAGGACTTCAAAAGGGTGATCGGGGGGTTGAAATCCACCCTGGTCTACAGGTACGCCTTTTCCTGGATTGAACTGACAACAAATCATACAGGTACGTACTTTCTGTTTAGCTGCTGCTCGTAAGTGTTTATTAAACCAAATGTGTTGAATACTGTCTAGCATAGCTTTCTCTCCTAGGTGCGCTGGACTATGTATTGTGTTAATGATGACCTGAACCATTGAGTCGGGGAGAAACCATATAGATTTTCCCTTCGTCATCCATCCTTGATCCGTTTGGATCCCTCCTAATTCAGTCCATCTCGTTATTTCTTCTGGTGTAGCATGTGTCTGTATGTCAATTACATCAAGGGCGGGATCCTTAACTGTCATGCAGTGTGTTGGTGTCAGAACTATTGTCTTTGTCGTGTCAATTAGACGAGTCTGATTCTGAGTAGTCTGTTTAGCTGTTCTGTCAGCTAGGTCGTTACCCTGAGAAATAATGTCCGTCACTTTCGTATGGGCTTTGCACTTCATGATAGATATTGAAGTAGGCAGATGTATTGCATCTAACAGAGCTTGAATAAGGGGGCCGTGCTGGATGTGGGCACCGTGAGAAGTTAAATAACCTCTCTCTCGCCACAGCACGCCGAAGTCATGGACGACTCCGAATGCATAACGTGAATCTGTGTATATGTTGACTTTCTTATTTTTGGCTTGAATACAGGCTTGTGTCAGAGCGATGAGCTCTGCTGCTTGAGCTGACAAGGTATCGATACAATTTGTTTCAATAATTTCAGTGTCTGTTGTGACTGCATAAGCGGCCACTAATTCTCCTGTATTTGTTCTCATGCATGAACCATCTACATACAATGTCAGGTCTGGGTCTGATAGTGGAATATCTGTCAAGTCTTGTCTGGGTTTCGTTGTAATAGTAATGACTTCAATACAATCATGTGCCAATGGGTCTGTTCCATTTAATGGCAAAAGTGTGGCAGGGTTTAAAGTACTACAACGTCTGATTTCTATGTGTGGCTGGAATAATGTTAATTCGTAACCCGTCAGTCTTGCTATAGTCAAGTGTTGTGTTTGGGTCCGGTTCAGGAGAACCTCTACTGCGTGTGGTACTTGTACTGTCAATTGATGTCCTAACACTATGGCGTCGCTTTGTCTGATTGCTAAAGCTGTTGCTGCGACTGATTTCAGGCACGCAGGAAGAGCCTGAGCTACGGGATCTAATGTACTAGAAAAATAAGCACATGGCTTGTGTGATCCTGCTTGTTCCTGCGTGAGTACTGACAAAGCAGTACCTTCACGTTCTGTAACAAAAAGTGTAAAACGTTTGCTGTAACATGGCGTTGCTAAAACAGGTGCTTGGCATAAAGCTTTCTTTAAGCTTTCAAAAGCTTGTGTATGTTCCTGAGTCCAAGGGAGGACAGTCGGTGTCGCTGCCTCCTGTGTTGTCAACTGAATGAGTGGTTTAGCTAAAAATGCATATTGGGGGATCCACTGCCTACAGTACGAAGTGAGGCCTATGAAGGCCCGTACCTCCTTTTGTGTCTTGGGTGGTGGCATGTTTACAATTAACTGGATGCGATCAGGTGTGAGCTGTCTCCCCCATTTGGACAGCAAGTGCCCTAGGTACACAACTTGCTGGACACAGAATTGTAGTTTCGAAGGGGACACCTTGTGCCCCTTGTCGGCTAAGAAATGTAAAACCGTCAGTGATGCTTTTTCACATTCAGGTTCGCTTCGTGCGGTGATCAGCAGATCATCGACGTATTGAAGCAGGGCAGTGTTAGCTGGCATGTGAATACTGTCAAGTTCTCTTTTCAGTGCTTGGCTATAGATGCTGGGGCTTTCTGTGAATCCTTGAGGTGCGCGTGTGAATTTAAAACTTCGTCCATTTAAACTGAATCCGAACAAATATTGGCTTTCCGGATCGATTGGGACGCTAAAGAAAGCGTTCTTGAGATCAATTACAGTAAAGAACGTTGCTTCTGAATCTATGGCCGTTAATAATGAGGAGATATCTGGGACCACGGGGTATTGTGGTACAATACATTTATTTAATTCTCGCAGATCAATAACTAGTCGATATACTGGTGGTGCTTTTGGATCGGTTCGTTTAAGAATCGGAATTATCGGGGAATTACATATATTGGAGTCGGTTTCTACAACCACTCCTTGTGCGATGAGCTCGTCAATGATTTGCAGTAAAGCCACAACAGCATCTGGCGGTAATTTGTATTGTCGCATTCGTGGTAGTACCACTCCTATTTTGAGTGTGACTCGATATGGTGTAATGTGCATACAACCTACATCAGTGGGGCCTTGTGCCCATAAATGTGCAGGTAGATTCTGTAACCGGTGATCCATGTCTCTAGACACGTAGTGACCTTTAAAGTCACGCAAAAATAGTCGTACTCCTTCCGGAGAACAACATATTACAGCTCCTAGAGCCTCCAATGTTTTTATACCTAACAAGTTTTCTGGACATGATTTCGTAAGTAATAGATCTGTAGTCCGTGTTAATGGACCGACTGTAAATGCAAGTGGTTGCGATACTTCGTTAACAGTAGGCTTTCCTGAAAAACCAAGGGAAATATTTTGTGAGCCTGAGAGGGGTACCCCTGGGACTTCGCTGTGACGGATAGTGGTTCTGCTTGCCCCTGTATCGAGTAGAAACTTTCTATCTTTCCCTAATAACTGACTTTGTACATAAGGACCTTCTTGATCTACTGGAACCTCAATAAGGGGTATGCCAACTTCCCTCTCTAGGCTATTTCATTTGTAGCGCTGATACTCTGGATAGTCATTTTGTGCATACTGGTACATCTGTTGTGTCGTGTTTTGTGTTGCAGCAATAGGCTGTGGCTGTTGTTGTAATTGTTGTTGTGGTTGTGGTGCGGTCTGTTGTACAGCTGGCATAGGCTGTATATTCTGAGGTACTTGTTGTTGGATCTGATCCTGTCTAGGCGGACGTGGTCTCTCTTTCGTTATACCCGTAGAGATATTATGTTTCAGAACTGTGCAATCGTGTATATAATGACCTGGCTGTTTACAATAGTTGCATGTCCCTCTAACAGGACCTACTGAATCATTGGACTGTGTCATACCCTTTTTATGACCGTCAGCTGGAACCGACTGAGCAACAAGCATTTTCATTTTCGTGTCCTTCATACGTCTTTGTTCATGTTCTTGTTCTTCCCTAATTCTATTGTGATGATATTGTAACATTTGTAACATCTGTGACGGTGTGTTTCCTTGCCAGGTACTCTCGAATTTTAGTACTCTACTCTTGACTTGGGGCAGGGAATTCTCAACTAATTTTGTCACAAACAGATGTGGATACGATTCACTGCTTGCTTTTATGCCACTATTAATACCAAAACATTTTTCAAATCGGGAATAGAAATCACTAGTGTCTTCATCTTGTTTTTGTTTACAGGCTGAGATTGCACCCCAATCTTCCTTTTTCGTAGTTAATAAACGTGGTAGTACCTGCACTAGTAATCCTGGTAATGCTGTAGTCCTTTCCCCAAGCCCTGAACCTGCAGCTCGGGCCTTTTCTTCATTTTCTAATACTGTCCAATCTATCTTTTGGTCTCCCACCTCCCATTCCTTTTCTTTGAGTTTCTCGTAAATACCGGCGGGTAATAGGACTTTTAATATTTTCATAAGGTCCGGGTAAGTATACTCTCCCAGGAGTAACATGTCTTTTATCTCACTGTGGAAACCTGCTGGGTCTTTGTCATGGCTAGGTACTACTTTCTTCATCTCTAATAATTCAATTTTAGTTATGGGCGCGTACACAAACACGTGTTTAAGAATATTGTCCTCACCTCTGACTGGGTGCACTTCGCGTAAGGGATTCTGTCTGTCTATGTGATACGTTGTTCTTTCCAACTTGGGGGGAACTGAAACATGTTCTGGGCATACGAAGACAATGTACTGGTGTCGATATTCTAGAATTTCTTTAATTAAATCAGTACCTGAACCTTTCCATTTATTCGTGAGTAATTCTGTCAATATATCAGGCAGGGGACCGGGATCGGAGTGTTGGCTTCTATATAATATAACGAGATGCTGTATCATGTATATACCAGCTAAACGCTGTTCGTCTGGGGTAAGATTCAAAAACGTGTGTGCCAACGCATCATCACTGTATTTTTCAGAACTGTCAGCCCATTGTACTGCTGACCTGGCTAATTCTTGTTCATCCATAGAATCGAGCATATGATACCCCCTTCGGTCTCGGAGTAATTTATCAGCAGCCTGGAATAAGTGTTCAGGGGACTTCATATTTAACATAGGGGCTTGAAAATGTCTGTTACATTCTGGACGTATCGGGCGTATCGGGTCATTAAAGTATCTGGTATTGTTACAAGGTCTTCCCCTACCTACATAAGCTATCGTTTCTAATTGTCCTGTGGGCATTTCTGATTCTTCCTCCTCCTCTCCCTCTGATTCAGTTTTGTCTGCCTCTAATCTGGCTTTATGTATTCGTTCTACTTCTTTGCGGATCTTTCGGCACATAACTACTATGCATGTCTGTTTATCATGCTTTCCCTCGGATATATTCTGACCCCATCGGGTAAGTACTTGCATTTCATCCTGGTCTACCTCGGACCTATCTCTGTCTCTGATCAAGCAGTTTATGAAGAAACGTAACAGTTGTCTCTGTATATCCGCTTTCTGGTATTCCATGGCTTCGTCAATACTTTCAGGGCCTTGCCCTGTTTGGACAAAGCGATATATATTGTCTAAATGTTTAATCATTCCTGGTAGCGTCGTTAAATATATTGAGGCTCGTCGTATACGTAGTGATGATAGCACCATTCTGTCATTTTTGCCGGGCACTGGATCATATCTACAATCTACAAGATGTTCTTTAAACATGTCGGATGTTGCTATTTGGGGTATACGTTGGTTTGCTAAATCTCTAAGAGACGATTTGCTTCTTGATGGTGGTGTGGCAAAAATTGCTGTCGCACCTTCTGAGGTGCTAGGCATGAAAGGATTTGTGGGGTGTAAGGTAGAGACTGTGGATGCAGGAAAATCGGTGGAAACAGATGGACCTGTTGGATTGTGCGGAGGAGTTTGTTGTTGCGGAGGTGGGGGCAGATGATCTCGGTGTTGAGCTCCAACGACGGGTGGCGTGTGTGGTGGATCATTAACATATTCGGGAGCTACGTCGTCTAAATAAGAGGAAAGGAAAATATCCTTTGCGGTCTTGGGATGTGCTTTAGTCGGAAGTAATGGGAGTGGCAAATCTTTCGGTATTTCCGGGGTGGCCTTAGGTAAACCTTCGGCCAAAAGAGGATACAGACCATTCATAAGAGTGTTTCGTTGTCTGTCTACTTGTTCTGTTTTTACTCGGATACCTTCCTCAACTAATACGTTTTCTCGGGCTCTATTTGAGTTCTCCCTACTTTTCTCTTCCAGTCTGAGCGCTTTCTCTGTGCGCCTATGCGATTCTTTACGCCATAACTCAATAGCATCTTTCTGTGACTGTCTGGCTTTCTTTTTCCATAATTCTTCTTCTATTCTCATGATGCAGTCTGCATCCCATGTCCCAGCGGCGGGCCACCTCTGACTTTCTGCTAGATCCTTGGTGTAGTCTACCCATAAGTCAAGATATAATACGGCATCTAGGCCATGTTTATGATACATGAAATACCCTGGAGTGTCCCTAGGTGGAATGGGAACAGCTTCTTCGAGTACTCCTTTTCTAGTTTTGATCTGTCTTAATTTTGAAAAGAACGGCATCTTCAAACCTTGTTACTTGGTTCTTACTTGAACTGGACTTGAACACAATTAATACGATAAACACAATATAGAACACTCATTCATACCACAATTTTTGGACACAGTAAAACATTTAACATTTAACATTTAACTTTTAACGAACAATGATAATTAGAAGAAAACTAGTTACTGACATAATACTAATACTAGATAATACTGAATTATATACATGAACATACTGGATATACTGCTAAACAGTACAGATACACTGCTAAAACAGTGCAGACCGGATCTGTGTACCCAAACCCGTCAGGACCGGCACAAATTAATGTGCACGTCTAACTGCCTCTCCAGCAACGGTACTCACCGGGTAGCACGGAACGGAAGGCCTCAGAACTGAACTGAACTGGACCGGACTGGACTCGACTCGGAACTTCGGAACCTGGTGGGCCTCTGTATACCTCGGATCTTGCTCTCTCAGCTAGGCTCTGGTCGGGATACTTCGCACTTCTCACCGCCTCGTCTGGGTGTTGATCGCAGCCTCAGTCACCCCCGCTTGGTCGGAGGGAGATACAGGAAATCCTGCGGGTACGCGTTGTTGTCCGTCCGGCTGTGGCAGGAGACCAGGCCTGCAACGCACCTCCGGCGCGTGAGATGAGAAAGTGTCCCTGTTCGGGCGCCAATTTATGTGGTAAATATTTAAACTACCTGTACTATTTTTTATGCGGTAAAGTCTAGTAAGAATAACTCAGTCAAAATAAGAGGCAGAATCCGTGGTATTAGAGGTTCTGAAAAGGGCTTTATTCCTTACAAAGGAATTATAGTTCGAACTAGGCAACCATATTCCATCACCACGAAGGTTCAGGAAGGGATCAGCAATACATGATTGACAAGTGACAATATTTATATGGAAAGCATTGCATTAGGACAGATGCAGGAGGCGTAACAGCTGATAATACAGATAAGAATACACATACGTAATGAAAATAGGCGTAAATACAGGCGTATACTAGAAACGTCATTTAAATTGATGTCACAAGTGGGTGGATCCATAAGAGAATCCTGCAGTGTCAGCAGAAATATTTGACAGAGATGCGCGCGCAGCCGCATGACGTGTGATTGACGTGCAACTAGAGGGTGAAGGGGAATTGACATTTAGCTCTACATGTGGAGACAGAAGTCTGGGGTGTCAGGACAACCTAGTCCTGAATCATATCTGATATCTTGTGTTTAAGGAACTATATTATCTGGAAGGAAAGGTCTTCTCGGACAGATCCTATTCTATACTGACTGTTAGTGCGTGTACAAGCGTCTATGTGTCTACATGCGATGCGAGGGGGCAGGAATCTTCCATCGTAACAGTGGCTATGAATTACTTAAAAAAAAAGAGACAGCGAGGCCGAGCCTTTTGCTCGGTAGCTGGAGGGATGTTTACCTAAACTACTAGACAGGAATGCATTGGATGAGGAGCGGAGCAGATAACTTGAAGGCTGAATACAGTTTTTGGCATGGAACAGGCCGCGTCAGGCACCGTTAGCCGTGCAGGGAGTAAGACAAAGTTCATGGACACGGATGCAGGTCCAAGCTGGAGCATTTCAGAGGCAGAAACAGAAAAAGGCTTGATGGCATAATTCAGGGCCTACTCGCCTTAACTACAAAACTAGAAAAGTGAACCACATAAAGTCGGTGGCCTTTCATACTTAGGAATGGAATATTCGACCCATTCATGGCGGATCTGAAAGAGGGCATGTTGACGTTGGACGCACATGTATTTGCGTCTTCATAGCTGGAACTGGAGGGAACATACATGTACTTATAGCATGTTCATGGAGCCGTTGGGGTCTAAGGTAGGGGACACAATTGACCATAAAAATTCATATTTCCACATTTCCCTGGATAATGGCTGAACGCAGTTCCAAACTCCACAGCTAGCCACATTGCAAACATTTGTTGGTTTTGAGTGGAAAATGTTGATCTGTACATGTTGCCTTTTGGGGCCATTCCTATTGTGGACAATGGGCACTATTGCAGATCTCTGAAGCTGACATTTACTGTCTGCAACCCAGGAACAATGACTTGGCACAACCCTATATCTGGAATTAGTAGCACGCGGCTGTGGCTCCCTCCCCCATTGGGATACTGCCATCGCGCCTTCCCCTTCCCATCACTGGATGGGTCTCACTAATACCGCACCATTACCTTTGATGGTCTAAGCGGTCCGGTTCCCCTACACCTCTGATTGTATTTTTCTTGGTCTGGCTGTTCACCATTTGTGCCTTCAGTTCCATATTTGTTACTATCCATGCAGGAGTTTCCAACATTTATTACAGGCAATTGCACACAGGCATGCTTATTCTAAATGTCCTGATGATGATTCATTTATTGTATATATGGATGGAAACGCTGTCGACACCCGATACACCTTATACACTGCTCTAAATTGTCATCCGGGTCGGAAAGCACTCCGACCGACCCGGATCCACAGTGTTTTCTGACCGAGCTGGAGTCCTGCAGTCCGATATATTTTATTTAATTATAAATATTGCTAGGAAAGGAGTAAAATATAATTCAAGGACTTAAAAGATTGGTATTGATAAATCCAACAGCTTGCCACTGTTGAATTTATCATAACTAGTTCAGAAGAGAATTTATGGAACGTTCTCTTATATAAGCCAACATCCAGCTTTATAGTGGTCTCCGCTGATTGGACAGCCTAAATAGACTTAGCCAGGCTGCTTTGATTATATGATAAGTGACCTGGCACGAGCAGAGATTATCGATGGTGAAATCTCTGTAGCTGGGGAGGACCGGGTCCTGCAGCAGGAGCTGGGTAATTCAAACTGAGCTCAAAAAGAGAGCAGACCAGTAAGGAATGCCAGGCGTACCTACCCCCACATCTTGGGCCTCAGCCAGATGGCAGGTTTAGAACAGGAATTTGCAGATGTCAGGGGGAGAGCTAATGGAAATGAGCCACACAGTGGGTTGGTTTAGCTAGCTCTTACTCCTCTGGAGAGAAATCATCCATTTGGGATTTTGGAAGTGCAGTGCTTTGTGGGACAAGAAGATGCCACACTTTGCAGGAAGTTGTCATGCTTTTGGGGGGTACTCAGCATCTCATTGAACAGAGGTGCCCCCTGCTTGCCACCACAGAACACTGAATAAATATCTGAGAGCTGCATGGTCTCTCAGTTCTGCTGCCTGAAACTACAAGGAAAAGAAGGACTTCCCTGCAGTAATCTGGATTTGCACCCAAAGGCCTGCACTCTGACTAACTGTGCCTGCTGCACAATCTGGAACTACAGCCCTTGGGACTGTGCCTTGCTTCAAGAAGACTTAAGGAGTGGACTCCCTGCAAGCTACAGGCTAACAGAGCCCACCTGCCTCATCTCCACCAAGAGTCCCCATCCTGAAGTGAGTCCAGTGGACTTTTAAGGATTTGGCCAAGTGCATTGTGGAAGTTGTGTACAGACATCCCAGAGACCTTCTAGGAGATTCCAGGCCTTTGGATTGGTGTTTTGGACACTTGGGACCTGCAAGGATACCTTCAGGAAGAACCTCCTGAAGTTTGGAGAACTTTGTAGAACTTTTGGGAAAAAGCTCCATAAGATGACCAATCCGATCACGAGAGTCAAGTCGATTGCCTTCAACCGCGACTCAGCCAGGTTTTCACGTTCGTCCTGCGGCAAGCTCCAGAGTTCTGGACTTCCAGGATTTGACTAGGTCTCACAGAAAGTCAAGCTGGCAAACTCTCTCCAAATCCATCCTGCTGTAGAGGTTCAAGTACTGTCGGAAGAAAAAGCTTCAGAAAAGCATCTAAGTGTGAAGGTAACATTCTGACCGGGGCCTCCCGCTTAGTGTATCTGACCAGGACTCCATTTTGGTCTGCCTCAAAATTTTACTTTATCCCGGTCAAGGGCTACCAGATGTCCAAGAGTGGTGCGAAATGTTTTTACGCTCTATAAAATGATCATCTTCAAAAATTCACATCTCCGGTTCCCTACATTGAAATTTTGTCATTTTTATGTCTTCTTTTTCATTAAAGTATTTACTATTTTTATAAATTGGTGTGGGATTTTTATTGTGTGTTGTGTCTTACTTATTTGATGTATTGGTATTTTTCAATGCTTTACACTTCTTTCTCCTAAGTTAGGCCTTACTGCTCGTTGTCAGCTACCAAGGGTTGGGCAAGAGGCTAATTTACTGAGATGTTACTGAACCCTATACAGTGCTAGTGGCCTTATTACTAGTGGCAAGTGCACACTCACCCCTACAAATAATCCACATTCCAGCATATAACTACTCAAGTATCCAGACCCAATGGGTAAACATATCTATGTCCAAGTATTTATAGGGGAGGTTATAGTCAGGTTACAAAACAGATACATTTTCTCCATAAATAATTAACAAAACAAGTATAATCAGAAAAGTAGAACAGCTCTCAAGAATACCACTCTTTACTCAGAAAGTGTATTCTGACACTAACATCACAATCTGCCTATCAAAGTATAACAACAAATATGGGTTACATGTGAAATCAGAGGATTTGTGTCTGAATAAATTGGAGCAAGGGAAAATGGCATGAGTGGGCCGGAGGGTGAAAGGACGACCTCAAATATCCTCAAAGTCTTTTGTGCTAGCATGTAACCTGTAGATAATACGTTCATGAAATGGCAATTCAGTGAGTTCCAGGACACATTCACTGTAAATGGGCATTTGGTCCACCTTACAGCACTCAAGTAGACAAATCATTAGCACCGATAATGAGGACACTCTACATTGTCTCCAATGCAAAGGAGCAGAGCCCATGTCAGGTATGTCAGTATGTGACAAATATCTGCCCAGCAATGTGTGTAATGGCAGGGCATGACCATTGTATGTGCATTAGGTTACACCTCCAGCATAAACCGTCACCTATGTAATTTGTACTCATATAAAGTATGCAAACTCAAGGGCCTGATTATGATGACAGCTGTCATAGGATTGCCGTCACGTTTTCGGTGGTCTGACCCCTGCCTCCTCAGCGGTCTGACCACCGGATTACAATATGTGCGGTGAGACCACCACAATACTGCCTCCACCGCTGACATTTCAGCTACTAAGATGGCATTGGTGGCACATGGTGGCAGTCCTGTACAGCTCACCACCAGCTCAATTACAACCTACCTTTTCCATCAACCTATTCCTGGTGGGGACGCCACCATGTGAGAGTCGGAGGAAAGGTAGTTAATGAGATGAAGTAATAGTTTGAGGGCAAATATGACCATGTGTAATGTAGCTGGTGCTCACGTAGTATCCTCCAATGCCTCCAAGTTAGATGTGCACAATGTTTCACTTGCACAACAGAATGCAAGGTAACAAGTGCACCGACTGGCTGGAGGCACCACAGTATGGCTAGCATTGGCTTCCGGCTCCTTTTCACAGCCAAAGCATGTGGCCGCCATGACTCTGCCACCCACACATCTGCAGCCCTGTGGAAAACTCATAATATGGATGGCGGAAGACGGCCAGCTCAGGGGTCTTTTAGGGACCACTGCCACTGCTGTATGTTGGTGAGACTTCCAAACTCATAAACTGGCCCTAGGTCTCTTTAAGTCCATTCCAGCTAGGTAGAGAGTATATGCCTGAGATGAGAGTATAGACCCAATTATGACCCCTGCAGCTTCACCCCATCTTTCTATGAATGACGAGAATTGAAGGGACAGGCGGTTTAAAAGCAGCTCCTCCTATCCAGCCACGTATACACTTTGAAAGGTATCTGTATCTTCAGTTCTGTGACTGAGGTAAACTGAACTTGTCTTGTAAGACTATGAACATTTTCAGATTTCTGTCTGTGAAAACATCAAGTTTCAACTCCATGGAAATCCACTGGGGCCAACGAAGAGTGACCCCCAATTAGTGAGTTTTGCATCGTTCCTCAAAAAGGCTCCAGTGTGTATGAGACTGCATACACCCAGCTAAAGCCCATACATTTCTTAGTGCTTTGAAGGTTGGAAGGATAGTACTAGACCCACTAGGCACATTGAGATTGGGTAGTTTTGTAGATATGAGTGCTCAATGGTGACCCTCATCAGAGGGCCTCACGGATGCTGTGGCATATATACTGTGAGTGATGGCGTCTGCACTGGATGGTGAATATCCCTTTCTGGCAGGCTCAAGACCCCTGAAGTACTGGATGTGCATAACTTAGTTGGCTTTAGTCTAGTTGTCCTGTCTGCCCATATGAAATACTTATACTCTTGGCCATTTGATTGACTACAGAAGCAGGAACTGGGATGAGCAATATGCCAAATAAGTATTTATTCCATGGGCCTAACACCATTATAGCCACATGTACCCATCTTCACAGAAAGAGCTGCTTTGAGAACCACATGAGAAAATCATTGTCCACTTTCGCCATAAGTGGTCTGAAATGTGAAGAGTCTGTTCAATAGCCCCCGATTGACCAGCATACACAGCTGTTTCAAATTTTTTGAAACCAAGGCCAGCCACCGCTGCCCTTGTGGTCCCTCCAGAAAGAGGAAGCACTTTGCATTTGCCCTAGTCAATTTTGTAACTCAAGAAGAGCAAGAACATGTCAATCAGTGAGATTAAAGCAAAATTCGTTTTTCTTGGGTTTGCTAGGGTGAGCAGGATATCATCTGTGCAAAACATGAGCTTAGAGCTTCCTGATACAATATCCCTTTTATGGTGACTACCTGCCTTATTACTGCAGCCAATACATCCATCGCCAATAGGAACAGGAAAGGGGAGAGAATGCTGCATAACTTCAAAACAGAGAATGTGTCGGTTCTAAATCCAACACAATCAATGTGGGCTGATCAACCTTACCAATAAACTCATGATCTGTACTAGATCTTGCAAGCATTTGGAAGTGGCCTTGGAAGCATCTTGCAGAAATGGCCTCTCGAGATCCAGTCAAAAGCCTTCTCAGCATCAAGTGATGCCGCCAGTGTTTCTTCTATTTTTTCCCTCATCTGCCAAAGTATATTGGAGAGTGTGTGCAGCAGCCCTTGATGAAAGCCCAGCACGCCCCCCACCCGAGAGCCATTCATTGAGCTTGAGATGACCTTCCATAGCCTATTAGCTAAGATGTTTGCAGGAATTTTAAATTCAATGTTAATTAAGGATATCGGCTGTTAACTGGTGCAGGATAACAGGTCTTTGCTTAGATTAAGTATAAGGCTTATAATTGCTTTTATGACTTCTGTATGTAATTAGGCAGTGGTCTTGGCCCGCAAAAACATAGAATGTAAAATAGGCGTGATCTGGGTTTTACTGATCTTTCAAAATTCGGTGGTAAGCTGCTTCGTTTGCAGGGCTTTGCTGTACAGAAGTTTAATGATCACTCGCTCAAGTTTCTCCACAGGAAGTTTGCCTTCTATGAAGTCTGTATCAGTCTCAGATAGAGAAGGCAGCTGATTATTCACCAGAAACTCTTCGTCTGCTCCCAATGTGACATCTTCTGACCGGCATAGTTCACACAAGTGCCAAGCAGAGGTGTCGGTGATCATGGCCATGTGCGTGAGAAGACCTCGGTCTTCATCAGCAATGGCAGGAATGCCCATTTCTCCTTCTCTTTGTCTCAGTTAAGCAGACAACAACAGCCCAGCCTTTTTCACCTTGGTAAACTTTTGTTCCGTTCTAACAACCTCAGTTTGTCAGGAGATGTATGTAACTGTGTGCTAGAGGAATATTCATCTAAAATATCACAATTAAACTTCCCCCACTGTCACTGGGATGTAAAATATAAATAAAGAACACTATAAATCAGATAACAGGGAAATAACACAGCCCATTATTTTAAATTAGTTGTGTGCCAGATTAGTTCAGATGTGCCAGAGCCATGCCAGGTTTACAGCATAACAACATCAAATAAATACATGCACAATGACCCTAAATGTAACTGATTTATATAGTGAGTGGTTATCCTTAATGCCTAGCATGGATCTGGACATCCCAAACTTATGCTGAACACACTTGTTTCAAATAAGTTCCTTTGACCCAACTGTAATTCATGAGAGGCTAGTAACAACGGCATAACACCCACCACCCTACAACCATCCACATTGCACCCCAAATTGCTGTTTAAAAGTGGTTCTTATTAATGTCCCTCACAGGTATTACATTTTGAGTTGTAGATGCACCCACCAAAATGTTAATGGCAAACCTCGCTTTAACACGCTGCCTGTTATTAAGAGCACCTGACTGCCACGTGATGACGTGATAGCGTCTTCATAATGGCAAGTCACATTTTCTTCTTGGTTGCTTCCAATGTGCTTTCAGTTGCTATCATTGCACAGCTACACATGAGCCCTAACAGGTCAGATACCCAGGTGCATTCCAGACATCCCACATGACATGTCACCTGCACAGAGTACAGAAGGAGCATATATGCAACAGTTGTTTTGACTAAACATATTGCCCAATTTGGTTATGGGATTGTAGCATGCTTTAATCTCACAGGCAGTGGCAAAACTGTTGAAAAATAGAAAACTATATGTAAAACAATTGTGTTCGATGTATGTTTGTTACTCATACAGAGAAAACATAGATACACAGCAATGGAGCACTGTACAGATTGGGATACAATTTTAAGAAGGGATACACGTGAAGGCACACAGAAGGTAGATCAAGGGTGTGGGAAGTTGTACAAGAGGAGAGAAAGGAGGTCAGAGAAGCGTGTGGTTCTCTTCAGGGAGGGTCTAGTAAATGGGAGGTTACACATAAATTAAGTGATGCTTAATGAGCTGGGACCTCTTGAACTTAAGGATGCATGGGTTCTGTGGGATCTGGTAGAGGTAGTGTTTTAGATCTTGTTAGTAATGAGGTCTCTAGTTGGCAGAGGTTGGCACCCTGTCCAAGTAGGGACCAAGACTCTAGTCAGGGGAAGTCAGATACACACCGTAAATTAACCTTTGCTCAACCTCTGTTAGTTTGGCATGAAGCAGTCAGCCTTAACTTTAAGAGGCAATGTGTAAAGTATTTGTGCAACACTTAAATTGCAGTACCTTAATGAAAACACCACAAACAGACTCCACACATGTTTAGAAAAATGGAGACTATCTAGCTACGTAAAACAAGACCAAAACAACGAAAATTCAATAAGTAGAAGTCGAGATAATAATGTTTTAAGGATTACATTTGAAATCAGTGTTTAGAGGTCACTAGCAGTCAAAAGGGTACTTGAGGTCGTGAGGGACCGGTGCAAATTCAAAGTCTAATTCATATTCGTCGAGCCCGGAAAAGGGGTTCTGCATTATTGGCGAGCTCTGTTGAAGTGAAGGCACTGAGTTGTCATCTTGCTGCGTAGAGTGTTGTCATTAAGCTGGGCAGCCTGTGGAATATTTATCATCGAGCAGCCTATGCATTGAAGGGCGAGGCAGAGGAAATTCTCATTCAGTCGTGGCAATGTGTTGTTTTTTGCGGGAACCAGCCGCAGAACCCCCTTCTGAGGCACAGGACTGGAGGGGGCACCTCAGGCAAGAGTAGGACTCGCAGAAGGTAGCACCAGCAGGATTGCTGGAAGTCTTTTGCTGCCCTAAGACCTCTCAAAACAGGAGGCAAGCCGGCAAGCCCTTGGAGTCACTCTGGGTTCAAGTGAGATGGGTCCAGTCCTTGTCTTCAGCAGGGCCCAAATCAGCAGGCAGCAGGGCAGCTCAGCAAAGCAGAGAAGCAGTTCCTCAGAACCATCAGTCACAGCAAAGTGGCAATCCTTACAGCACAGCAGTTTTTACTCCAGCAGAGTTCCTCCCAGGTCCAGTAGTGTACTGATTAGGTAGCTTCAGAGCCCTGGTACTTATACCCAAAAGTGTCTTTGATGTACGGGGTGACTTCAAAGCAGTTCTCTGAAATGCAAAAGGATCCCTTTTAACCCAGTCCTGTCTGCCAGGCTATCTGTGGGAGGGTATTCAGCCCTCTGTGTGAGGACAGACCGCAGCCTATTCAGGTGTAAGTATAAGTGTGAGCCACCTCTACCCCTTCTTGCCCAGGAAGGCTATCAGAATTCAGATGAGACATCTGTCACACCCAGCCCTTCCTGTGCTTGTGGATTTCTGGAGGGAATGCACAAAGTGTAGTTGCCACCCAGCCCAGACATGTATTAGAGACAGACTGCAGGAACCAGAGCAATGTTAAGAGCAGAGAAATGTCCACTTTCTAAAAGTGCCATTTCTAAAATGGTAGTGTCAAATTCAGCTTTGCCACAAAAACAAAATGCATCACTACCATTCCAAAGATATGAAACATGTTGTAGCTACTTATTTCTGATCAGGAATTACAGCTTTAAAAGTGTTTTAAGGAATCCCTACTGCTAGCCTATGAAAGGAGTAGGCCTCACTGCAGTGAAAAATGAATTAAGCTGTTTGTCACTGCCAGGATATGTAAAACTTAAAAGTACATGTCCTGTGTTTTAGTTACACAGTACCCTGCCCTTAGTGTCACTTAGGGCCTACCTTAGGGGTGACCAATGTGCAATAAAAGGGGCATTCAAGGCTTGGCGAGAGGTTTTAAATGCCAAGTCGCGGTGGCAGTGATCTGCACACACAGGTCCTGCAATGGGAGGCCTGAGGCAGGTATGAAATGCTTCTTGCGTGGGTAGCACAACCAGAGCTGCAGGCCCACTAGTAACATTTAGATTACATGCCCTGGATATATGGTATATCACTTTACCTGGGACTTACAGGTAAACAAAATATGCCAATCAAGTGTACACCAATGTTTAGAGGGGAAGCACATGCACTTTAGCACTAGTCAGTAGTGGTAAAGTGCTCAGAGTCCTAAGGCCAGCTAAAAGATACAGCAAAAAGTGGAGGGAAGCAGGCAAGATGCTGGGGCAAAACCACCATAAAGATGACAGGTCTAACAGATCATAAGAACATAGCAGAAGATGGCTTGTCATCTTGTCTTTTTTTCCCTTTATTTTTGGTTTGCAAGTCAGGCAGCGCCACAAACTGAGAATGTTTTGAGACCCATTTCAGATGTTCCTGTTGCTTGCCTTGCCTGATATGATGAGTGCTTGAGTTTAGCACCCTATTTAATGTGAAGTCTGGTGGCTCAGAGAACTAATGCATCCACTGCCGGGTGTCTGACCTTACGGCCAAAGTTTTGAATTCCAGTGTGCCCACCCAGCCTTACCTCCTTCCGTTGTCATTCCACTGAGTTGGGTAAATATCTGTTATTACAGCACCAATATACCCTTTTCAGGTGAACGTGGGCTTTATAAATGCACATTATGTTAAAGATGATGTAACAGACTTTAATGATGATGTATAGGGGAGCCAGAAAAGCTCTCTCAGTCTGGGGGCAACACTGTTGTATCTCCGAAGGCCAGATACCAACGAGTTGTAGAATAGAGCGTGTTCTTCTGTGTGGTTAGGTGTGATGCTAAATAATAGGACATTGCCGCCATCAAAACAGAACAGGACCAGAGCTTAGGTGGCTGTACCACACTGTGACTCGGGGCTAAAAGCCTTCGCTTTGCAGAGAAGAGAGAGTAATTGCTGGGAGATTTGTATCTTCCTTATGATGTCTGTTCTGAAGATAATGCAGATGTGTATGTGGACCTCCAGGGATTCAGCACTAACAATGAGCTGTGGGGTGAAGCTCTCAAGGGTTATTGTGAACAAACTTTGTACGACTTCTTTGCCCTCACCGGTGATGAGCAAAATCAATTGCTAAATATGAAAAGAAAGGAGTAGGAGGAAGGATAGGATTTGGCAACTCTCTCCTACCTGCTCCAAAAAATGATCATAGAAGGACCACGCCACATGGAAAATAATTAATTAAAATATGATCGTGATTCCAGCAAGACATCTTATATAACTTTATCAGCACTACTCAAATTGGTTTTAATGGATGCTCTAATTTTCCATTTACCAAAACATATTTTTCATATTTATTACCCATTTTCAGATTCCCAACAGCGAGCAAATAAAAATGGAGTCACCAGTGAACTTTTACAGATTACATTTTATCTGAATGTGTTGTGTAACAGAGCTCTGAATTATGCTTTTTGTCTTGAGTCATTATAGATGACTGCGCAACCATAACCTCTACACCTGGCTTACATGCTAGAACATGCCACTATAAAAGAAATGTATAATGGGGTATGACCACATTCTTTCTTATCATGTACCCTTTCATAAATGACACAGCAAACAGACTTCTATGAATCCCTTGAATAATGTGTGCAATTGGGATGCACTGAGATGCACACAGGAATACAGAAGAAATCGAAAATGCACCTAGTATTTATAGCCTAACCTCACAGGTATATTTGTGGAGCGCACATCCGTTCCTGGAGCAGTCAACATTTAGATAAAACATTGCAAATATATTCACGAAGGCTTGATTATCACACCGCAGAACATAATATAAACCAAACGTGCGTCAAATGAATCATGCGTATTCAGCATTCTGATTAATTAAATAGCAAATATAACGAAAGCAGAGGAAAATTCACAGAGAAAAGTATGAAGGACCTGATTCACACAGGTAAACTTACACTTTTGTGTGAGTTTACTTTTTTTTGTATTCGCAATCTACGAGTTTAATTTAGTAATTTTACGACTGCAGAGACTCTGCAGTCGGGGCAGAGAACTCCACACAAAATATAGAACAGGCCTCCCTTTTTATGTGTGGAATCTACGCCACAAGTGTGGCATCTACGCAGTCGTACACTTGCTATTAGTACAATTTAAGTCATAGTTTGTGATTTCCAAAAAAATAGTAAACTTAGTCAAAAGAGTGAGTATACCTTTGTGAATCAGGTCCGAAATTCATAATAATATTAGCGTTTCCTCCTCATTTCATTTGTCGAAAGATGTTGAATCTGCTGATTTCAAATATTCATATTAGTCATAAAGGTTTCGAAAGGCACATATATTGGCCTTATTAGAAAAACTATTCCATACTTGAAAACGATTGTCTTTGAGGAATTTGATATCCTAGCCGCCAATCTGAACAGACTTTGACCTGGCCTCAAACACTGCTCCCAAATCTTATATCTGAGAAGGTATCTGAAAAGGTGGGATATCCCAGGGTAATGAGATAATTAACTCTGCAGAAATGGCAACTTTCACTCAAGTGTATAGAGACAATCAATTGTACTTTTTTCTTTTTCCTTATATAATGGTGCTTATTTATATCTTAAGGTATACAAATGATAATCTATGAATGGGGGTATTCTGAGAATGTTGACCATTCATATAAACAAAAGGATTTTTTTGATTATCCCAAATGGATTCATATCTCAGGGATTCATGCTAAAGATTATTTTGAATTAGGAGCGCAGATTTACTATGATGAATGGAAAGAAGTTCCGCATAAAAAACAGCATTGAATTGCATTCCATGAACCATGAAAAACTGCTGCGCACAGACTAGAAAGTGTTGAGTGCCAACTATGTCATCAATGGTGTTGTGTAAAAATGCTGGCATTGTGTAATGCTGTGCCTTGAGCTACACCAGAACTGTGAGCCAGTGGTGTCTGGCGTGGAGTCTGTACTGGCGGTATTAATGGAATTTCCTATTGTTTTTACCTGGTTTCATTTGATGTAAGGATTTCACAAAAAAGAAAGACCACAATATTTTAGTTAAGTGGCTGCTCGTGCTGGCTGTACTTTGTTACACTCCATTTGCATACATGAGCAGGTGCACACTATGGCCACATGAACTATCAGCCCAAAGTAGCTTTTGCATGAGAATGCTGCTGTTACCACCGCTTTGCATCTTGCAGCATAGCTTAGCATTGCTCAAGTGCCAGTGCTAAGCAGTGGTAAATTTGAGCAAAGTTTCTTTTAGAGCTGGGACCATTTGTCCATGCAGATATTTACATGGTCATCAAAAGTCTTTTTGAATTATGAAATCTGTTCCTATTGAAAATGCTGCACGTGGACGGCCATTATTGAAGCCTTCCGAAGAAAGCGTAAGGACACCCGAACAGGAGCAATACATAAGGACACCCGAACAGAAGCAATGCATAAGGACACCCGAGCAGGAGCAATGCATAAGGACACCCGAACAGAAGCAATGCATAAGGACACCCGAACAGGAGCAAAGCATAAGGACACCCGAACAGGAGCAAAGCATAAGGACACCCGAACAGGAGCAATACATAAGGACACCCGAACAGAAGCAATGCATAAGGACACCCGAACAGGATCAATGCATAAGGACACCCGAACAGGAGCAAAGCATAAGGACACCCGAACAGGAGCAAAGCATAAGGACACCCGAACAGGAGCAATGCGTAAGGACACCCGAACAGGAGCAAAGCATAAGGACACCCGAACAGAAGCAATGCATAAGGACACCCGAACAGGAGCAATGCATAAGGACACCCGAACAGAAGCAATGCATAAGGACACCCGAACAGGAGCAAAGCATAAGGACACCCGAACAGGAGCAAAGCATAAGGACACCCGAACAGGAGCAATACATAAGGACACCCGAACAGAAGCAATGCATAAGGACACCCGAACAGGATCAATGCATAAGGACACCCGAACAGGAGCAAAGCATAAGGACACCCGAACAGGAGCAAAGCATAAGGACACCCGAACAGGAGCAATGCGTAAGGACACCCGAACAGGAGCAATGCATAAGGACACCCGAACAGGAGCAATGCGTAAGGACACACCCGAACAGGAGCAATGCATAAGGACACCCGAACAGAAGCAATGCATAAGGACACCCGAACAGGAGCAAAGCATAAGGACACCCGAACAGGAGCAATCTGAGACAGAGACGCCTCTGCCCGCCACGCGCGCAGACCACCAAGCTATGCTTGAGCTTAATTCCTCTCTATTTCTCCCATTCCGCCCTTCCAGGGTCCCGCTTCTCGAGTTCTACAAGACGACCTCTGGTGCGCGCTCTCCCGCAGGGATAAAGGTGATGAAAGAGTCCCTGAGGGAAGCATCATGTTCATTAGCCAGGAAGAAAGGGGGACTGTGATCTGCATGAAAGAGAATGCGCAATCACTGCCGCGTATTTATAGAATCAAAAGAAAAGATAGATCCTGCGGGCTTTATTTCAACAGGCAAATTCAATTATTACAGCTCCTAATGAAAATACCATTACATTAGCCTTCCACGCAATTAAAAGAGAAGTGACTTCAACATAATTTATCTTAATAAAGACAGTACGCACCTGAGGGCGACGGACAGCCCAGTCTGTTTTGGAGACTTTTCACTTCAAGTTTAAAGTTCCCAATTTAAATACGCGCCAGATTGTTAGTGAACATATTTTACATCGGATGCTTATTAGGAGAGCATATGCCTTTGCAGTCCAGCAGCCAGTAAGAACAGGCTGACTTCACAGAAGTCATGAAAAATGGTGCCTCTTTTGCACACATCCCTGCTGCAAGGTACAGCTCTCTGGGCCTCATAATTATTCCATTCACACAAAGGGGTCGCAAATTGTGCACCAACGTTTTGTGAATGGAATAGTATTATGCCAAAAGACCTAGGGCTAGGTACATATAGGTCAGTTCACAAACTACCGAATCACATGGGGTCCTAGAATGACCTGCTTAATTAATATTCATTAAGCAGTTTGCAATTAGCAACCCCTTACAATTGTACAGCATCACAGGATGTGTTTTAATGCAGTCGGTTTCCTTAAAGGAAACAGGATTGCATTTGAAATAAAACGTTTCGTAAACGTTTCACTGAGATTTGGCCTAGGTCCATGGGACCACTGCTTAGCCTCCTTGACAGGTTTTTCAAGATTCACAAAGAGGAAGGGATCCATAGAGGACCAGTTTCCCTTTGCAAATTAGTTAATACCCCCAACTTGGGGGGGTCAGAAACATTTCAGTGTTTTTCAACCAAATTGACTTGTTTGTAAAGGAGGCCCAAAACACACCCATTCCTAATAGTTATTCTGAAACAATTTCTAAATCTGTTTAGTGATTCATAAAGGTTAGTACATTTGAAGTTAGTTGAACACTCACCTCTTTAAAGAACACTACAACACAATGCATTTAGGAGGCTTCAAACTGATTGTATGTGATTTCCTAGAGAAAAAAAATGGATGGAATACCATTACTGAGAATCCATTTCACCAAAACTGTTGAATGAAAATTTGCAGGATGAGTGGCATTTACCATTTCACTGAAACCAATATATAGAATGTCACATTTTTCGAAACTGGCTTTAGCACACTTATTTGGTGTAAATGCAAATTAAGGTGTAGTTGCAGGTTTTACTTTCAGAATCTATTTTTAGATGCATTTACTTTAGTGCTCTACTTCAAGGGGACAATATTTCAGATTTAAACCTTTTACGTTGTCAAACAATTATTTTTGGATGTCTTTAATGTGCTGAATACTCAACACCCTTAAACACCACCCATCCCTGATCCCCTCAGAATCCTGAAACTCCATCCATCCCCTAAAAGCCCCTAACACCTATACTTCACCCATCAATGGTCCCTAAAAGCCTGGTCTACCCCTAAACCCCACCAATCTCCAAACTCTAAAAAAAAACTCACTAAACCTAAACTTCACACATTCTGAAGCCTAAACTCCACCCATCCCTGACCCCTAAATACCCTTTCTACACCTATTCCGTTCATCTCTTAACCCTGTAGCCACTCAGTACCCCTAAACTCCAACCTTTCCTGAACCCTTAAAACCCATTTCCAATCCTAAATCTCACCAATCCGTGAAACCTTAACACCCCTTACCACCTCTTAATTCCATCCATCCCAAACCATGAAAAACCCTCACCACCCATGCTTCACCCCTAAAAACTCCTCAACACTTTAAGCTTCACCCCATCCCTGAACCCTAAAAACCCTTTTAACATCTAAATTATAGCCATGCCTGAACCCTCAAAACCACTCACCAGCCTATACGCCACCCATTCTTGCACCCTCAAACTCTTACTGCCCATAAACTTCACTCATTCACCCCCTTCACTCCCTGAGACCTTTCACCACCCCTAAACTTCACCCATTCCTGAACCCTAAAAAACTATTTCTATGCCAAAACCTCACCAATCCCTGAACCCTTAAAACCCATCACAACCTCTAAATTACACCAACCCTGAACCATAAAAACGCTCACCGCTTCTAAACACCACTCAACCCCTACCTCTAAAAACCCCAACACCATCCATACCTCACCCCTAAAAATCCCACCTTTAAGATTCACCCATCCCTGAACCCTAAAAAAACCTTTTTACATCTATACATGAGCGATGCCTGAACCCTCAAAACTCCTTATGAACCCAAACTCCACCCATTCCTGAGCCCTGAAACCCCTTCACCACCCCTAAACTGTAGCCATCACTGAACCTAAAAGATTATCACTCGTTCTAAACTCATCCCACTTGTGAACCCTAAAAATCCCTCAACACATAACAATTCACCATCCCTGAACCCTAAAAAGCACTCTCCTCCCCTAAATTCCACTGTTCCATACACCTAAAAACAAACCTTATCCCCCCTAAACTCCACCTAATATTGAGTCTTATAAAAGCCTCACCACTCCTAAACTCTGCCCATTGCTGGTCCCTAGAAACACTCACCGCCACAAAAACCTGCTCATCACTGAACCCTAAAAACCCTGTCTAAGCCAGAATTCCACTCATCACTGACCCCTAAAATCTTCACATCACCCTGAAATATCACTCTTCTCCAAACCCCTCACTAACCCTAAGCTCCAAACAAGTGTAATACAATTTAGAATTTTTCCTTAAAGTCATTTCTCCTTTAAAATATTTCCCTCAATTTTCAATTACTTTGGGTTTCCCTAAAATTGACTTTCCATAAAATTGTTTTTCTATTAATTCGTTTCCTCAAAAGGGGTTTCTCAGTTTTAGATTTTCCATTAATTCACATACATCCCTTCAAACTAGTTACATCTCATATCACCACTGGACATTATGATTGTCTTGATCCTGTTCACTACTCCGCTGTAGAAATACTACATACATACATACATACAATCCATCCCGTTCTGTCTACTGGCCAAATTTAGAATTTGGTGGACGGGCACAAATGTGACGAATATCCGGTCATACCATCACATATAATACACTTGTGATAAGGCAGACATGCCATTTGTCACATTTGTGATAGTGTTTTCCCTCCGCCAAGTTGTAAATCGGGCCTTAAGTATTAAATACATGTCTTTCACAGTGCGCACATATAAATATGATATCTAATCTTTCCTTTAAAGGCTGAATGAGGAGAAACAGTTGATTAACTTCACTACACAGTAAAAATGACGTGCTCACCCTCAAAATAATGCTTGCAGCTTGATATGAATTAATTTTAAAATAAACAAGCTATTACCTTTCTTTCTGTACTTCTTTCGGTGTGAGTGAATTTCCAGCTGACTGTTTGCACCTGAACTTTGATTAGTAGCCTCTATAATCAGTTATTAAAAGCCAGATGTACTAACAACAGATTTGCAAAAAATCGAATGAGATTTTGTGAATTGACCTTTCTATTGTTAGTCGGTTCACAAAATCACCATTCAGAATCGGTCGCAATTTGACCTACCAATTGAATAATAATGAGGTTGGCTGCCAATTGCAACTTACTGTGACTGGATGGCATCACAGGGATGGAGACCTGTTTGGGTCGCTGATGCTCATGACTATGTTCACATTTCAATAAGGTCTGATTATTTTTTTTACTGCAGCTTGTTTTCCTTAAAGAAAACTGGTCCATGTTAAAAAAAAGTTACTTTTTTAAAACGTTTGCTTGAGAGATGGTGATGGAGCAGGTAGAACAACATTTTGTATACCTCCTCTATTTTGCATGAAAAGACTAACTATATAACTTACTGATTATAATTTTACTAACGGTTTGGTGTGTTATACTATTCAACCTTTTGTATCCACAAATTACACGTGGGAAATTGCTATTTGCATGGCAAAATAACTCAAATAACTAAAATACGTACGCATATTAATAGTAGTACATGTGGTAATTAGAGATCGCATGATTTATGTTGCTCATGTGATGTTTGCATTCCTGATTGGATCCTAATGGTGAGTATTATCGCTTTAAATGTCGCTATATACTAGGAAAATACTAATATATAAAGGGATTAGTGAGGGTTTAACATTGGCATCATCATTTCTTTGCATTAATTATTCTTTTGTGTTTGTTTCGCTTAAGTTGACATTTTGGCCTACCCAAAAATGGCGTCGGAAATCGAGTTCAGAAGTGGCCACCGTCTCGTGAGCACGATGCCTACTGCGCAGACTCGGATGGCTCCGTGAACTTCCTGAAGACCTGAGCACCCAATGTCCTCGGTCAAGGATAGGATCTTGGTGGACTGCCAAACTTCAGTCAGTAAAAACTGGTCTAAATGAACAATTGGATCATACAAGTAAACCTAAAACATTGTAGCATAAGGACAAACATACGCTACGGAAGTGAACCAGCAAAATCCATGAGAACCTAACAGAATAAAAATTGGACATTTTTGATCAGCCAATCACAGACTTTCTCCACCTAAAAAAAAATGTTTTATGTTAGCCCGAAATTTATTATAAAAAGAGTAGTAGAATAGGGACTGGTCTGGCTTGTTCCAATTTCCTGACGTCTATGCTGCCGATGACAGATGCTTGCACGATTTCTGGTCCTTTGGCGATCTTTAGGACTGTAACGTGCTGAGCAAAGAACTTTTGGACTTTGAGCTTGGCCTGCTTATTTTGGACAATTTAACGGCTAATTCCGATATGCAGAGCCAAATGAATTAGAGAATATCCTGATAGCAAGAATAGGTAAATATAATGTCCGGCAATTTGAATTAATCTAGAGATTCTAAAAATCTTTGATGAAATAAATGCTAATATTAATTGCAAGAAAAATGTAGATAAAAAAGTATTTGATTAACAGAAATTAGGAGTTTGTGGTTTTTCGATGAAGAGAATAAAGGATTCTGAGTCTTAAAATGTGTTTTAGCTGGTTCTAACTCACCATCAACCAATCCAACTAATTGGTCCATCAACCAAGTGGGTGGAGTGCCTTGATGTTTGGGATTAGGGATCTAAAGGTGGTGAATGTTAATGTATATTCTGTAAATTGATTTTTCCTTCCCTATAGGTTATAAGGTACCCCCCACATGTCCAGCGCTTGAATCATTCATCCTTCCTGTGTGCAGACTAGTGGGTGGAGACGTGTGAGTGTTGGTGTTATGGGCCCCACCAATGACTGCGTGTGTGAATGAGCTAGGGTGACGTCGGGTCTGCGACGCAGGGAGGAATAGTTGTAAATGTTGCCCCTTTTCCTCTTTTCCATCCGGTCTTGCGCTGGATCAGTTTTTTCTGGTAGCAGAGTTATGGTTTTATTGCATTGGTTTGGTGATTATTGCTTATAGATTTAATTACTGCTTTTTGAATATTGATTATTGATTGCAGATGTTTGGACAAGTATTGGTTTATGTATTAACACTCTATGTTGAGTCGTGTTGAGTTCTATGTTGTTTTTGAAGACATCTGGGATGTAGGAAGTCGTAAGTTTGTAATGATTCCGTAGTAGGGCAGATTGTGCGCTGCTCTCGGGAAAGACAGAATTATTGTGCCCTTGAGTGGGAAAACATGTGATGATTGGAGTTGCACGACGCATTGTCTGGGTTCGATTTGGTAACATCGTCGTGTGTTGCCGTTAGGGATATATTCTGTGTGAAAGAGGTGTATGGGTAGCGAAGGCCACCTGTGAAATTTTGGTCTTAAGTACCAGGAGTCCAAAAGGAACTCTGATTACGCTTATCACTGGAAAGGTATTAGGTGTTCCCTAAGCTTGATAGAAGGGTAAAGTAGATGCTACTTTATTAACGAGTGTAATAATTCTGTAGTAGGGCAGATTGCTGCGCTGCTCTCGGGAAAGACAGGATTCTGTGTGAATCAACTACATTTTCCGTATGAAAGTGCGTAAATGAAATGGCATTCGACTTAATTGTGAAACTCTGATTTTATTTCTCAGGAGCAGTGCGTCTCCACCAGGTGTCTTATTTCCAGAGAAACCGTTAGTTAATGCTTGCTAGAAGGGTAAGGTAGAGGGAAGTGCTACTTTATCAACGGATGTAATGATTCCGTAGTAGGGCAGATTGTTGCGCTGCTCTCGGAAAGACGGAATTCTTGTGAAAAAGGTCAAGACTATCCTTTTGTTAGCAAAACATGTAATGGTGGCGTTTTTATGTCGTTACTAACAGAATTTTAGTAAAAAGTGAATGTAAAAGTTTGCCGATAAATTTTGTAAAGGAGGGGTCAGCAGAAGCAGGAGTAGCGAGAAAAGCTGCCGTCAGAAAGACCGCGCTGGGATTGGTTAGTCAGTGAGGGACGTAGACGCTCCCGATTGGTGCGTTAGTGTGCGCCGCGCTAGGAGTGGAAAATTACAGGGTGACGTAGACGCCCCGGATTGGTGCGTTAGTGAGAGTTGCACTGGGATTGGAGAATTGCAAAAGTGACATAGACGCTCCGGATTGGTGCGTTAGTGTTAGTCGCGCGACGATTGGATAAAACAAACAAAATAGTCATAGAAGAAATCTAGCGATACAGGAAAGAGAAAATTATGCATTGCGATCCACCAGAGAAAGAGAAAAAGTCCTGGTTCGTAAAGATCAAGAACCTATTTAAAAAGGACAAACCGATTGTGACTAGAGGGGACAGTTGCTTCCTCCAGCGAAATCACCTGCATCCTTTATGGTTGCGAAATATGGCTATCATACATGTATTTGGTTAGACAATTGGGCAAAGTATACAAAAGATGATGGAGTTTTAGCATTTCCGGAACATGGTTCATTCAATTTAGCGGTATTGAGGAATTTGAGAGAACGAATGATTAAACAAGAACCAAGACCTAGACCTACACAGTTTGAAGCATTGACAGAATGGGACGATGTATGACAGAGAACGACAGCGGAGTGGCGGAAGGTACAGGTATATGTTTGGTAGACTGTGTGGACAATAGAATCATGATGATAGAATGAAGAGATGGCGAAGTGCAAATATGACTGATGGGTTGTTCCCTATGAGAAATGTTGAAGAGACTACTAGTAGAAAATGTACAGAAAAGGGAAATAATACAGGATCAGAAGGTTATAAGTATGGTGTGCATGAGTAGGAGGATGGTGTTCTTGAGGACATGTTTTATAAAAATCCACCTCGTATCAACCAAATTCCACATTATTGACACCAAGTGCCCCAGTAAAAGAATCACCACAAAATATAAAGTTCGAATCAGTACCACATGAGGTAGGAAGAAATAATCCCTTCAGACAAACAGAAAATACTCAACCTAGGAAAATGGCAAATGAAAATTCAGCTGAATTAGCCAGAACTACATTAGAGTTAACTGAAAAGATTAGGGAATTAACTAAAAATATGGACGCTGTAACTGTTCCTGTAACAATAGGACCTGTAATAGGACCTGTAATGCCATTTTTTGATAAACAAAAGGATAGTGAGCATTGTCTGACGATTCCTTATAACAGTAACAGAGAAAATGAAATACAAAGATGAGATACAAGAGAAAATTCATGGGGACAAGCGGTAGGAATTTCTGAACAAATTTGACAGTAAATCAGAGTCTAGCAAATAGAGCAATAATGACAACAGAATCAGTACCAGGATCACCAAAAGGTTTAGAACAGACAAAAAGTGAGATGATTCCGGTAGGTCCTACTTCTGATGAATTAAGTGAATGGCTAAGGGGTTTACAGCAAAAAGATGCTGAGCCTAGACCTTTAGATGTGTCCAAAGTAAAAATAGTGTTAGAAGAATTAATAGTAGGGACTATTCTTACGGAAAAGTTAAAAACCTATCAGGATGAAGAATTAATGTTTCTATGCAAAAGTATAACGTGGAGAGCGAGAAATTTACATGAAAGATTAGAAGAAGTAGCAAGTGAAATGGGTATTGACTTTGAAAAGGTAAAGTCATTACAAAAACCATACAGAGTAGATTTTTCTGAAAAAGACATTGAAAATTTGAATACTACAGGACAAACAACTCAGATTAAAGACTTCATTATTCTACTAAGAAAATAGGGCGATGTAGACAAATGGAAAAGTAGATGGTTTCGAAAACGAGATGATGTAACAGATAAAACGTTTGCAGCTTACCCAGTAAGAGAAAAAGAAAAGGTAGTAACTGAATGTCCCATGAGAGAGATTCCAGACGGAGGCTATGTACAAGTCCCCTGGACCAGACAAGATATTTTGTCATTTACCAATGATTTTCCACGATTGCGCAAGAAGCCAGTAGAGTGGTATAGGCAGGTAGACAGGTTTGTAAAATTATCAAAAGTACTGTGGATTGATTTGAATAGTTTATTTGACATAATTGTACCAGCAGATCTATGGACAGAATGTAAAATTACAATAAGTTGGCCTACCCAAGAATACCCTAGAGACCCAAAAACAGGTGCCCCTGATCCAGAAGTAATGAGAAAATATGAACAAGTAATTACCTTTCTGAAAATAAAGTACCTCCTAAAGAAACTGATTGGGTAAAGATTGATAGAACTCATCAAGAAGCGAAAGAATCCGTACACGCATATTACAAAAGGTTGATACTTGCCTTTAAGCAGTATAGTGGCATTGAAAATTTGAGTGAGAAGGATTTGAGTCATTTTGTAAATCGATTTGTGTATGGGATGCGACCTGAAGTAAGTGAAATGATTAAACAGCATACAGTAGATTGGCAAAATAAAAAGATAGATGAAGTACTGAGACCTGTAAAATATTTTAGTGATGAAATTGAAGCAAAACAGCGTAAATTAAAAGAAAAAGCCATGTGGGCTCAAGTAAAAGTGGCAGAGAGATAGGAAGCTCAATTGATTGAACAGGCAAATGGTACAGGCATGAGACAAAAACCTAGTATTGGAAAAGGGAAAGGACAAATTAGTCTAGATGAAGCAAAAAAGAAATGGCCATGTCATAATTGCGGAAGAATAGGGCATTGGAAAACCGAGTGTAAATTTCCCCCAAGTGCTAATGGTGATAATGCATCATTGAAGTCACAGGTGCAAAATGAGGTGAGTTGTCAACCGCAGCGACAGCAGCAGGTTGTTGCCCAACAGAATCAGGCACCAAAACAGCCTTTTCCACAGAGCGTAAATCCTCAGAAATACAGTAATGAGACAGGATTCTACAACGAAGAACAGTTAACTAAACTGCCGCACGCTAGTGCTGTTTCGCAGTATTGTATACAACGTGAAGAGAGTGAGTCAGAAGAAAGTTATTGACCGTGCCGAGGGGAGGAAGAGGAGTGCGTACTTGGCGCAACTCTAGAAGTAGACCAGACAGGCCCTTTTGTGGATGGAAAGGTAAATGCCGAAAACATTACTTTCCTAGTAGATACTGGTGCTACTCGTTCAACTGTTAGGTCAGCTGATGTTAAAAATCTTCCTCTCTCGGATGAAACGATCCAAGTAGTTGGAGTATCCAACAGACAGATAAAAACGTATCTCACTGAACCAGTTAAAGTTAACATAAGGACATTTTCTGAAATGCACCGTTTTGTCGTGTGCGATTCAAGCTCTGTAAATTTGTTAGGGAGAGATTTGCTGTGCAAAATGAATTGCACAATATTTTGTACTCCAGATGGTATAGCATTTGAGACCCCTGATGAGGATGTACTGTATAAAATGACTATGGCTAATATGGAACCTGAAATTACAGTGGCATTTGCTGTATTTGACCCCGAGGAATTGCCTCAAGAACTGAAAAACACAGTAAAAATGGTGGTATGGGATTTCACAGGAGAAGATGTGGGATTAATGAAAAATGTTGATCCTGTAAAAGTTGCTGTAAAGGAAGGAGTAAGTTACCCAAATATTCCACAGTACAAATTGACACCCGAAATAATTGCAGGAGTCACTCCTATAATAGACAGAATGATTGAACAAGGTATTTTG
Source organism: Triturus cristatus (assembly GCF_964204655.1). Taxonomy (NCBI): domain Eukaryota; kingdom Metazoa; phylum Chordata; class Amphibia; order Caudata; family Salamandridae; genus Triturus; species Triturus cristatus. Next base: position 505,980,451 of record NC_140585.1, read on the forward strand.
AAGGAAATAATGAGCAGTCCATGTAATTCACCAATTATGGGTCTGAAAAAGCCTAACGGAACATTTAGAATAGTACAAGACCTGAGAAAAATAAATAAAATCGTTGTATCATGTTGTCCCATTGTACCGAATCCATCAGTGATTTTGTATCAGATTCCTCACGATGCAGAATGGTACACTGTAATTGATCTGTGTTATGCTTTCTTTTCCATCCCATTGCACCCTGACAGCCAACAGATCTTTGCGTTCCGGTTTGGTGAACATATTTTGGCATGGTGCCGAATCCCACAGGGGTATACAGAGAGTCCCTCAATTTTCAATCAGATATTGAAAAAGTCCTTAGAAGATCTAAAAATACCTGAAAGTTCGGTTTTGGTCCAATATATCGATGACCTGCTTGTGGCATCGGGGACTCGAGAAGCTGGTATAGTGGATACCATTGCATTGTTGAATCACTTGGCAGATGGAGGACTTAAAGTATCCCCATCAAAATTACAATTCTGTCAGAAAGAAGTACAATATTTGGGCCACAAAATTGAAAAAGGATTAAGAAAAGTAACTGCAGACAGGATCAAGATAATAAAAGGAATGAGAGCCCCAATGACTCAAAGAGAAGTGAGAATGTTTCTTGGAATGGTTGGATATTGTCGTCAGTGGATCAGTAACTTTTCCCTGATTGCAAAACCTTTGGTACGCTTGACAAGAAGTGATGTAAAAGATCCCATTGAATTAAATAAAGAAGAGTTGAAGGCTTTTAAACAATTGAGAGATAGTTTGTGTGAAGCACCAGCTCTTGGCATGCCTGACTATGAAAAGGAATTTGAGCTCTATTGCAGTGAAAGAAATGGATGTGCACTTTCTGTGTTAATACAAAAACATGGAAAATTGAGGAGACCAATTGCATATTTCTCAGCTATATTAGACCCTGTTGCTGTAGCATTGCCTGGTTGTTTGAAAGCTGTAGCAGCCACTTGTAAGAGTCTGGAACAGAGTGAAGGAATTGTGATGGGATATCCTGTGCGAGTGTTTTTACCTAATGATGTGGCAAGCCTTTTATCAAGGAGCCACACTCTGTTCATGACGCATAGTCATCTGACTAAATATGAGAATGTCATCTTAGGTGCAACAAATGTGAGCCTTGTAAGATGTCTGAATGTGAATCCTTCAACGTTGCTGCCTGATGCAGAAAATGTGGAAGTCAGAGATGATGTGGTTCATGACTGTTTGGAAGTGCTTGATTTCTGTACCAAACCACATCCTGATATAAAAGATGTACCTTTGACAGAAAGTGACTATGTGATGTTCGTGGATGGACCATGCTTGAGAACAGATGAGGGAATTCTGAGTGCAGCGTATGAGGCATTCACGGTAACAGCTGTACTGGAAGCATCTGCCATCACCAGACTCTAAGCCCAGCAACCCTACCATTTTAAAACACTGCTAGCATACTCTGGATTGCTTTTGCATTCCAGACGAGTAAACATTTGATACCTTAGCCAGGGGTGTCTCCTCTGGGTCCCCCCTGGACCCCCTTCCCCACAGACTCTGGAAGGAATACAGGGCCAAGCTCTTTCCCTATTTACAACAGATCTGTGGTCTATCTTTGAGTACGGGGGAGGTCCCTAAAAACTGGAAGGAAGCAGTTGTGACCCCTCTTCTAAAAAAAAACACGCTTGACCCCGGGTGTGTGGCCAACTATCGGCCAATTTTTTTATTGCCATATCCTGTTAAAATTCTGGAACGCTTCGTCAGTAAGTCTCTATCCCAGTATCTTGAGGAGTATTCGCTCCTTGACGAGATGCAATTTGGCTTTCGGCCCAAGCACGGTACTGAAACAGCACTTGTTACCGTGCTTGATGATATGAGGATGCGGGCGGACAATGACAAGTAGGCCTGGGCAAAAATTTCGTTCCGTTCGCGGAAATTGCGATAATTTGACATTTTTGCGTTCCGCGGAGAGCGCGAAAATGTCAAAAATTACGGTTTCCGCAGCTTGGCGATAATTTGTTTCTTGCTCGCGCTGTAAAATGATACATTCTCGCGCGCGCGCGATCGCCTTACCTGAATCCCTGCGTTCGCCGACAAGTTTTCTTGATCCGGTCGCGTTCTCCATGAGATGTTGTATTGTTTTTAGCCATTTGCGCTGTCTCGCGACAGTTCGCGCCCGCAGTGACGTCATGCGTCGCGCGATCACGTCTTTCTTCTCGCGATCATGCACCGCGAGAACAACTCAAAACAAGATGGCCGCGCCCGCAAGCAGCCACATGGGTAAGTTGGCGACCCGCAACCATGCAGAAAATCGCGCGAACATGCCGGAAAAAAACTTCCGCATCTTCGCGATATTTCTGCTTGTTTGCGATAATTTTAAACATTCTCGCGATAATTTGCGAAGGTTAATTCCGCAAATTCCGCCCACCCCTAATGACAAGTCAGTGATCTTGGTGCTGTTGGACATGTCAGCGGCTTTTGACACTGTAAATCACAGTATACTGTTGGAGAGACTTAAAGACCAGGGTGTGACCAGTCGCGCACTTGACTGGCTTTGTTCTTATCTAACAGACAGGACACAGACAGTGTGCCTTCAGTCGTTCTCCGCTAACAAGTCTTCCTTACGACAGAGGGTCCCGCAGGGCTCAGGGATTAGTCCTGTGCTCTTTAACATCTATTTGCAGCCTCTCATTCCGCTTATTAGATCTTTTGGAGTAGAGGTGGTGAATTACGCGGATGATACCCAGCTCGTGTTTTCCTAGGAAGGGAATGATTCAATTTCCTTGGAAAGATTTCACGAGTGTATGACTAGCACCACGAAGTGGCTTAAGAAGAACTGTTTACAATTTAACAGCTCTGAAACGGAAGTGGTCCTGTGTTCTTCCAGAAGATTTGATCAGCCTGTTTTACCCATCTTTCAGCTGTTCCCTACTGGCGCACCTATTACCTCTTCTAGCACTGTACGCAATCTGGGGGTGATGGTGGATCAGGACCTCCAACTGAATTCTCAGGTTAACAAAACGGTTGGCACTTGCTTCTCGCTAATCCGAGTGCTGAGAAAGATCCTCCCTTTTTTGCCTAACTCTGCTAGAACGCAGGTTGTGAGATGCGTAATTCTCAGCAGACTTGATTACTGCAACTCTCTGTATCTGGGTGCGCCTAACACCCTAATCAGGAAGCTGTACAGAATACAGGCCATTGCCGCGAAACTCGCTTTAAATAGGCAGCGAGGGACCTCAACCACATTAGCCTTGTGAGATTTGCATTGGCTGCCGATCCACCAGCGAATTCAATTCAAAGCTCTATGCACTGTCTTTTGGGCAGCTCATGGAATGGGCCCTAAGAACCTGCAAAGAAAATTCAGCAGGTATTCTCCAACTAGAAACCTTTGTTCTGCTTCTGCATTTCTGATGAATGTAGTCAGGTTCAGGCGGTCCAGAACAGGTGGCAGATCCTTCTCTGCTGTTGCTTCTCGGCTATGGAACACTCTCCCTTTGGATCTACGTCAGGTCCAAAGTCTTATGGATTTCAGGAAAAAGTTGAAAACGTTTTTATTCCCTAGGCTGGAGTAATTTTTCCTTCTGATATTATCTCTCTCTTCCTCCCTTCCTGTGTCACACCTCGGCTGCCCCTATTAACTTCTGGTGGGGACTCTCCTTTTTAAGCGCCAGGATACCCGCCGGGTGACAGAGCGCTATATAAGCACCTCATTACATTACATCTTGCCTGAAAGGAGTCAAATCAGCCCAGGTTGCTGAACTTTTTGCCTTAATGAGAGCATGTAAGTTGGGAAAGAATGTGAGAGTGACTGTGATAATCGATAGTCAATACAGCTTCGGTGTAGTGCATGACTTTGGGCAAATGTGGTCCCAAAGAGGGTTTTTGACATAGAGTGGAACTCCTATAAGGAATGCTGAAGTGGTTGGAAAATTGCTTGAGGCGATACAGCTGCCTAAGCAGTTAGCTGTGGTAAAATGTATGGCCCTTTCCAAGTCGAATGACTATATTTCAGCTGGCAACCAATTTGCCAACGATATGGCTCAATATTGCGCACGTAATCAGAACTCAGTTAATTGGCGAAGAGAAAAAGAAATGAATTCATGTCCCTTGTTGTCTACTAACACTGTGAACACATGGGAAGAAGTGAGGCAGTTGCAGGAAGAAGCAGGAGATGAGGAAATGAGACAGTGGGTAAAAGCAGGATGTGCACCACGGGAAACAGATCATGTGTGGGTTTATCGGGATGGAAGACCAGTTATGCCTGATAGCATGGTTTCTATCATGGACAAGCACATGTAGGAAGAGATGTTATGATCAGACTTTTCAAACAGACATGGTATAATGCAAAGTTTAGACTTGTAGCTGAAAGCCTTTGTCAAAGATGCCTTATATGTCAGCAATTCAATCCTGTAAGAAAAACAGTGGTAAGTCTGGGAACTATAGGACGAGAAGGAGGGCCTTTCACGAGAATGCATATTGACTTCATTGAAATGCCTCCCTGCAACAGGTTGAGGTATGTTCTAGTGATGGTTTGTCTGTTCTCTCGATGGGTGGAAGCCTACCCAACAAGAAGGAGTGATGGAATTACAGTAGCCAAGCTGTTATTGAGAGAGTTCATTCCTAGGTTTGGTTTTCCAGTCACGATCGAGTCAGATAGAGGAAAACATTTCCATAATAAAATCATGAAATTAATTTGTGAAGCATTGAATGTACAACAGAAACTACATTGTGGCTATCGCCCAGAGGCTTCTGGTGTGGTGGAACAAGTAAATGGCACCATTAAAAACAGACTGGGAAAAATGTGTTTAGCCACAGGTTTGAAATGGCCTGATGTCTTGCCTCTGGTACTCATGACTATTAGATCTATTACAGACAGGAATACAGGTTTGAGTCCTCACGAGATTGTAATGGGAAGAACAATGCGACATGTTTTCATACCAGTCAACAAGCTATTGCCTATATCTGATGACTTGGTGTTGGATTATTGCAAGGGGTTGGCTGATTCCGTTCATTCTGTATTCCATCAGGTTGGATCGGATGCTACCACTCTTGAAAAGAAGCCAGTTCATGATCTGAGCTCAGGTGACTGGGTGAGAATAAAAGTGCACAGAAGAAAAAATTGTTTGGTCCCACGTTGAGGAAAACCACGTCAGGTGATTCTGACTACGACGACAGCTGTAAAATGTGCAGGAGTGAAGAACTGGATTCATGGTAGTCACACCTTGCGAATTCCAAATCCATTGGATAACAAAGAAGGAGAGTACTTTGAAGAATCAGATACAAGTTCTGAATCAGATACTGAAGAAATACACAAACTCCTGAAAGGGGAGAGACAGAACCAAGTCCGGCTATTGCACCAGAGAATCTTCCTTTAAGAAGAAAATTGCAGATATCTGACATAAGCTCAGAATCAGACACTGAACCAGTACAAGCACGTAAGAGTGAAAATAAAAAAGTGAAGAGACTGTCAAAGAAATTCTTGATAAAGAAGATCCGAATGAAAATTCAAGAGAAATTCCACATGAAATAACAGAAATAGATGGTAAGGTACCAGATACAGAGAGTGAGGGAAAGAGTTTTGCGGAAGACCCCCGAGGAGTTTTAGGGAACCATACATCCAGGTAGAAGAAGGGACAGCTAGTCAGCAGGAAGATTGTGTGGAAGAACCACGAGGAGGGACAGAAGTAGGTAAGAAAAAGGAAGTGGTGGAAAGAAAGACTACTGAAAGTAAGAGTCAAGTTGGAACTGAATCAGAGGACAGTGACGAAGAAATACCAGAAGGTCGAGTCCTGAGGAAAAGAGCATGGAGAACTGAGAGAAATGAAAAGGGAAGTAAGTTAAAAAGGCCAGCAAAGGATGACATTTGGCCAAACAAGAAAAAGAGATTGAGATACAGCTTGACACGAGTAAATTAATCTAGAGCTGAACAGGTGAATGAAGTGTCTAGCCAAGAGAAATCAAAAGACGTTGAACAAACACCATCAGAAGAAAGTAAGAGAACAAGAAAACCTAACCAGAAGTATAAGTCACCGGAATGGTCGTATGTGGCACTTCCTGAAGTACGAGAAGAGGCAGACAGCCAATAAGATCTAGAGGTGACTATACCAGAAGTGGTTGAAGAAGACGAAGAAACGGAAATCCTGAGAGTTAATTTGTCCGACATCGGGGAAGAGGCGGATGTTCAGGAAATTCTGAATCAAGATTGTGAAAGGAAAGTAAAAGACGATCAAATGCCAAACTGAAGAGACACTAAAAATAAAAAAGACATAAAACTGAAAGAACCAAGTGGGTGCTTAGAGCCTTGGGTTAGACAAAACTAGTTGTGAAGTAGAAGAGGCTAAGTCAAAAGACACTGATCATTTTCCGAAATGGCAAACACAGAAAGTAGAAAATCTAAATGTGTGTTCCTTAGGAGGTGGTGCAAAATGTGTTGTTGTTGTACAAGATTACTAATGCTTCTGTGGAGTGTGTTAGCTTTAATGGTCTCATTTAAGGTTACATTAGAAACAATAGAAGGTCATAGTGAAAATAAGACTGATGTAGAAAAGATTCAAAAGATTTATCCGACTAAAATAGATAGAAATTATTTACATAAAGATAGGTCCATAACTGATTTTTCTAACAATGTTTTTTCAAAATTATCTTACGAATATGTGTAGACGATGGATGTGAGGGATTGCTAAGTCTGCATGCAGTTGCCTGCATCTTTATCTGAGGGAGTGACATACCATCACCTCCCAGTGACATAACATGTAGTGTACTATTAAAATAGGGAAATTAGAATATTATTTTTCAGATGTAGATAACATATTTTCACAAGTACCTGTAGTTAATAAACTGAATAAAGTAAAATCTGCTAAAGTATTAGGTGAATTCTTAGAAACTAAAGAATTAACATTAGAGTAAATTTTTTGAAATAATTGAACTTGCAGTCTGAAAAGAGATGAGAAGACTTTCCTATATATGGTAGAAGAAAGGAGATAAAAAATGCAAAAGAAGGTACCTGAGGGAAAAGAAGAAAAGACAGTCTGGGATGTTGAAAGAGAAAAACATTTGAAAGGAGAAGCTAGTCCAACAATGGCTTTAGATTGGCCTCAGAAAGGGAAGTTGTGTATTAGAAGGAATCAAACTGCATATGATAATTACTTTGTAGGCACAAGTGATTGCCATGATACTTATGTGGATGGGGATTTAAAGGAGGAACTGATCCGTTTTTTCCTGGATTATATTTTATCTGCGGGAACAAAGCTTATTATCGATTACCTGATCACTGGTATGGCACATGTTATCTAGGCCTGATTTTCCCAAAGATATTTCATGTGGGAAGAGGAAAAGATGGTACACATGAGATAGGTAGACAACTAACACATAGGAGAAGAGAATCTTGGTCAGAAATTGTAGGAGACATTTTTGGAGCGTTGATACCAGCAGAGGTAATATACCTCTGAATGCACACAAAATTAGAAAATTATCAACAGTAGTGGATCGCTTGTCAACAAGCACTGCTGGAGGATTTTTATTGGTAAATACTGAAATGGTTGCCATGCGAGCCATGGTAATGCAAAATCGACTTGCCCTTGATATAAAGAGGGTGGAGTCTGTGGAATGCTGAAAGTTCAACATTGTTGTACTTACATTCCTGACGAAAGTCACGTTTTGAAGACGTACATTAAGAATATAACTGATTTGCATGAGGAGATTGTTCCACTAGAGGCTGAAGGTATTTGGGAAAAGAATGGGAAAAGGTTTCATACTATTAAGGACTTTTTACTAAAACTAGTTAGTGCCTTTATTGGTAAGATATTATTTCCAGTAAAATGTGTGATTATTTTTGTATTCATTTTGAGATTAGGATGTCTATGTAGCAAAAGAAGAAAAATACGAAATAACATAAAAAGAGAAACTGTAAAGAAAAGAGAGAAAGAATGGAAAGAAAGAGAATTTGAAGAGGTAGAATTAGAAGAGTGGAAAGAGGATATGTATAGAAAAACAAGAGAAGAATAGACAGGTGAAACAGTAATGTGTGCTAACAAAATATTAAGAGAACTGAATTAATTTCTATTTAGTAAATTTTTCAAAATTTTAAAGGTAGTGTGGTGATGTTAAAAATCACCAAAGGGGGGATTGATGAAGCAGGTAGAACAAAATGTTGTATACCTCCTCTATTTTGCATGAAAAGACTAACTATATAACTTACTGATTATAATTTTACTAACGGTTTGGTGTGTTATACTAGTTCAACCTTTTGCATACACAAATTACACATGGGAAATTGCTATTTGCATGGCAAAATAACTTCAAATAACTAAAATACGTACGCATATTAATAGTAGTACATGTGGTAATTAGAGATCGCATGATTTATGTTGCTTATGTGATGTTTACATTCCTGATTGCATCCTAATGGTGATTATTATCCCTTTAAATGTCGCTATATGCTTGGAAAATACTAATATATAAAGGGATTAGTGAGGGTTTAACATTGGCATCATCATTTCTTTGCATTAATTATTCTTTTGTGTTTGTTTCGCTTAAGTTGACATTTGGGCCTACCCTAAAATGGCGTTGGAAATCGAGTTCAGACGTGGCCACCGTCACATAAACGTGATGCCTACTGCGCAGACACGGATGGCTCCGTGAACTTCCTGAAGACCTGAGCACCCAATGTCCTCGGTCAAGGAGAGGATCTTGGTGGACTGCCAAACTTCAGTCAGTAAAAACTGGTCTAAATGAACAATTGGATCATACAAGTAAACCTAAAACATTGTAGCATAAGGACAAACATACGCTACGGAAGTGAACCAGCAAAATCCATGAGAACCTAACAGAATAAAAATCGGACATTTTTGATCAGCCAATCACAGACTTTCTCCGCCTAAAATTTTTTTTTTCATGTTAGCCCAAAATCTATTATAAAAAGAGTAGTAGAATAGGGGCTGGTCTGGCTTGTTCCAATTTCCTGACGTCTATGCTGCCGATGACAGATGCTTGCACGATTTCTGGTCCTTTGGAGAGCTTTGGGATTGTAACGTGCTGAGCAAAGAACTTTCGGACTTTGAGCTTTGGCCTGCTTATTTTGGACAGTTTAACGGCTAAATCGGATATGCAGAGCCAAATGAATTAGAGAAAATCCAGATAGCAAGAATAGGTAAATATAATGTCCGGCGATTTGAATTAATCTAGAAATTCTAAAACTTTTGATGAAATTTAATTGCAAGAAAAAAAACTTAGATAAAAAATATTTGATTAACAGAAATTACAAGTTTGTGGTTTTTCGATGAAGAGAATAAAGGATTCTGAGTCTTAAAATGTGTTTTAGCTGGTTCTAAATCACCATCAACCAATCCAACTAATTGGTCCGTCGACCAAGTGGGTGGAGTGCCTTGATGTTTGGGATTAGGGATCTAAAGGTGGCGAATGTTAATGTATATTCTGTAAATTGATTTTTCCTTCAACTATAGGTTATAATGTACCCCCCACATGTCTAGCGCTTGAATCATTCATCCTTCCTGTGTGAAGACTTGTGAGTGGAGACGTGTGAGTGTTGCTGTTATGGGCCCCACCAATGACTGCATGTGTGAATGAGCTAGTGTGACGTCGGGTCTGCGACGCAGGGAGGAATAGTTGTAAATGTTGCCCCTTTTCCTCTTTTCCATCCAGTCTTGCGCTGGATCAATTGCATTGGTCACCTTGACTACTGCCAACTCCCCCAAAAATGTATTTTAAAAGTCACATAGGGGAAGAGACCCCAAAGGGACCTCTTCCTGCTGGTAAATGGGTTACCACCTCCTTTGAAGCGTTGGTGTTGAAACTGCCGTTGGCAGCCATTGATTCATTTCATTGCAATTTGCAGGTATTCTGCCAAAATAGTGAATAAATAAAGTGATACCACAATATTGGGTCAAAACTATATAGTCAACTCATAAATATTGTAAGACAAAATAAAGAAGACAAGAATAGCATTTCTCAGGTGTAATGTTTTTTCAATTATCTATCATTATATGTAATATTATTTATTTTTATATAGTTTCATTAAATGCAATTTAAAATTATTTTAATATCTAATGGGTATTATATTAACATTAGATATTAGTATTAGTATAATTATTTTATTTGTAATATAGTAAAACAACATTTTTTCTTTTTTTATTCTTTTGTAATTTTTAATTTAATAGTGAGTTTTTGTTGTTGTTCTAACCCTCCAAACTCCAACACTTTTGTTATTGCTGCTTACATTGGAGTGTAAAAAAGTAAATATGTCACAAGCCACTCACCTGAACTCTAGCCACTCTCATAGGGTGATGACTGGAACCGACTTCCTCTGAGAACTTACATTGGTAGCAGCTTCTTAACACTGCGCTGGCCGAAGTTTCTGAAGGGAAGTGTGTGTTGGGATAAAAAAAATCAAACCACACAGTCTGGACACGTCTTCTTGTTGAGATGAGCAGGTATGAGGTACATGTGGAGATGTGCAGGTGTCAAGTATGCAACTATGAGACCAGGTACACAGGTCACTTTTTTAGATCTGTGGAGGACAGATACAATTAGTTCAATGCCATGTGGCACAGTTTAATACATTAGTCAAAAGTTGTACAGTAGTTGTACAGTACAATTGACAAACCTCACAGTAGAACAAGTGAAACTTTGACACTGGACAATGAGCTCTTCCACCACAGGAATTAGGGTATACACAAGTTAGTTATTCGTTAGTCCAAAAATATTAGATCAAGAGCACTGCAACCCAGCATTACTTTTAGTTTGAGATATAGGGAGCATCTCAGAATAACAAATTATGGCAAAGTCTTTTTGTAACCAAAGTCTTTATAAGCAAGTGTTCTTGATGTATTCACAAATGTGCACAGTTTTTAGAATGGCATTGCCATAAGCAAACAAAAGTAATTGTGACAGTGCAGTGAATCATTTTTAGGCAAACAAGCATGCTGAGTCAGAGTGCTAAACAAGCTCAAGGTTCGTTTTTTGTTTTGCATGCGAGGTAATTCTGAGGGAGACAGTGCTTCTTAGTCTAGACATACTTTGTGAATTACTGTGTGGCCAATAAATGGTCATGACTGGAAAGGGGTACACATGGGCTTACAATTGAAAGATGTGGAAAAGGGCGTTGCATTTAATTGTGTGGGTAGTATGATTAGGGTTCACTGACACAATCTTGTGGTTAAAAAAAATCGCTGACAAAAATATGGTGTCATAAATATTGTTTGCCACAATTTTGTGCTCCCATACTAAACCTAACACAAATATTGGAAAACAAATATTTGTGACACTAATATCATTCAAAAAGAGACAAACATTTTGATTTATTAATATAAATAGAGATTAAAGTAGTAAAGGTTAAACATTTTAATACATAGATTTAATATCATGTAAATTAAATATAGATCACTAATATTTAATACTATATTTAAATATGTATATATATATAAACACACAAACACATATATATGTGTTTGTATTTCAAAAATATGTATTATGTTATACATATATAGTGTGAATGCATTTAGTAAAAATATTATCAACATAAAAATAAATTCAAAAATAAAAAAAACAGTGAATCGTATAAAATCTATTTAACCAATATTATACAAATTTTGGAAACTACAAATATCAAATATACTATTCGCACTCCAGTTTATGCAACAGTAGGGAAAGAGTTGGACTGCGGAGGGAATAGAGTTACTATTCCTACTCCAGTCAGTACAACAGTGGGAAAGCATTTAACTTCAGAAGAGTTACATTTATTATTCCCACTCCAGTATAACCAATAGTATTTCCACTCCAAATAGCACAACAGTAGGCAGCAGGAAAAAGTGTTGAACTTTGAAGATGTTAATTGACTATTCCTACTGCGGTCAAAGTAAGAGTAGGGAAAATACTGAACTTCAAACACATTACATAAATAAAATAAACCCATGAATGTAGAACAAATAGTAAACTCTCAATATAAACATATAAATTAACATTATATATATGTATACCTACTTATATATTTATATATATATGTATATATATACACACACACACAAATTACTAAAAACAATTAATATTCAATAAAAATATTAAACATCAATTGATAAATGTTATTCAATTATTATGTATTCACTTCCCACCCTGTACCCCCCTAATAAACCAGCAGCACTCACCTACAATAAAGCTAAAAAACATAACTTTTACATAACTTACATAGTTGAAATTCATTAAATAATTAAGTATCAATTTTAGTAATTAATTCTTAATTAAATATTACTTAGTTACCTTCTTTAATTCCCTACAAACCTAGCACCCTGCAACTAAAATATAAGAAAACCAAATATGTTTTCCATATTTTCCATATTTAAAAAACAATTAAGTAATTAATTAAAAATTGACTATCAATAGTTAATTAATGTTGTCCTAATTAACTCCCCATCCTATGCCCCTACAATCCTAACAGCCTGCAAACAACATATAACAAAAATAAATAAGTATTAAATAAGCTACAAAATAAATATTAAACATACAATTTAATAAAATGTATTAAATAATTCTTACTTAATTATTACCTAATGAACTCCACGCCTTATCCCCTACAAACCCAACAACCCACTACAATGCTATTAATTAGTATTAAAAAAAAAACGAAATCACTCTAAATTACAAGCTATATTTCCTTAAAACATAATACCATTTATGTAAACAATAGTAACACATAAAAGTAATATTAATTAATATTAACTAAAACACATTAAAATACCTAAAAGACAATATTTTTAACCACAATATTAGTGAAAACGATCCTAAAAACTTAAATAATATTTAAAACACTATTACTTACCTCAAAGAAATATATTCTTGTTGATGATATTTGTGCATCACAATATTTGTGTGTCACAATATTTAATTTCCAATCTTTCTGTCTCCTGACATTTTTATCTCAATATTTTGTCCATACACCACTATTGGGAATTTCAGAATCACATTCTCCAGTTTGTTTATTCAAATTGCTACCGCATGTTTTTTTACGCTGGGACAAGTAGAGATATTTTGTCTGTATTCAATTGCATTTCTCATAGTTTAACACCCATAATACACTCTGATTGTGTAGAAATACTACAGAAATGTGGTTTACACCATTTCATGGTTTCAGACTAGTCCAGTATAAAACAGTACCAGGGAATGCAATGCTTCAGCAGTTAGTGGCACTCTCATCCCATAGTGAAGTGAATAGTAATGTTGAAAGCATCCCATCTCCAAGTATGCCCCAATACATTTTGCTATTTTAGTTCTCCACTAAGGACTGGTGGTTATACTGTTACTTCAGTGCTCGTATGCCTGGGTTTAAATTGGCAACTCCTCAACCAGTAAAACTATACTAGTCATAAAGATGTGGCCTGATGTCAGTCAGATCTTGCAAAATAGAATACTGTATTTATTAAAATTGACTTGAAGAAGGAGTTCCCTGTGGCTAGAATGCCTTCCAAGCCCTTCTACTTTTAAGGAAGAAAGATCTTCCTGTGCCTCCAGTTGTCTGAACTTTATATTTAAGTGAGCTTGTCGAGCCAAAGGATCATACAAAGGTGTCTCATTCACCTCTCAAAGGGCTACAAACTATAGTTTTATATGCCTATTAGCAGCACCTACATACTCTGTTCATAAAAGAAACAGATACTAAGGGGCCTGTTACGATGTCAGTTGGAGTTTCCTCTGACTGGCACCGTGGCAGAAACGGGACCAACTGACCTCCGGCTGGCGGTTTGACTGCCTAATTACGATGAGACCGCACATGGTGCGGTTGCATTCTCCCATTTATCTGTGGGAGCTTGTGTTGAGGCTGTAAACCGGCAGCAACACAGGCTCCCATTGAGAAATTGGATATTCTGTTAATCCCTGCACCCCATGGCGGGCACCTCTAGGTGCTTGTCACAAGGTGCAGGGATTAACAGGGGGCACCATTGGTACCCCCTCAGCCCCCCGACTCAAGGCCGAAAGGGAAAGGAGGCCCTGCTAGGGGCCCCGAAACACGCCAGAAACCGTGCATCGTAATACAGACGGCATAAAAATCAGTCAATATTGATTAAGGGCCGGGTCTGACTGGCCGACAGGCTCCTTGAGTCTGTCGGAAGCCAGCCAGAATGACCAGCTGGTTTCAAAGCCGACTGGCTGTATTGTAATCAGCTGGTGGAAATTGAAACCGACTATGTCAGTTGTAAAGCCTCTGACCTAATTTCGGAGGCTTTATGACCTATGTTGTAATAGGCCCCATAGAGGTGAAAGATTTTCAAATCAAAATCAAATCAAATCAGGTGTTTGTTAAGCGCGACTACTCACCCGTAAGGGTCTCAAGGCACTGGGGGTGTGGGGGGGTCTGCAGGTTCCAGTCCATCAAGGTGGGGGTCTGCCAAAGAGCCAGGTTTTGAGGTTGCTTGCGAAGACAGGGAGCGATGTTATCTGTCTGAGGTGGAGCGGAAGGTCGTTCCAGGCTCTGGCCGCGAGGAAGGAGAATGAGCGGCCTCCTGATCTGGTCTTTCTGGTGCGGGGGACCACTGCGTAGGAGAGCTGGGCTGATCGTAGGGTCCTTTTGGGTGCGTGGAATTTGAGTCGCTGTTCAGGTATGCTCGTCCGGTGTCGTGGAGGGCCTTGTGAGCGTGCGTTAGCATCTTGAAGGTGACTCTAGCTTCGATGGGGAGCCAGTGGAGTGTTCGCAGGTGCTGGAAGATGTGGCAGTGTCTTGGCAGGTTGAGGACCAGTCTTGCGGCGGTGTTTTGGATGTTCTGTAGCTTGCGGGTGAGGTTTTTGTTTATTCCGGCATAGAGTGCATTGCCGTAGTCGAGCCTGCTGGTGACCAGGGCGTGAGTGACGGTCTTTCTGTGTTCGAGGGGGATCCATTTGAAGGTCTTACGTAGGAGGCGGAAGGTGTGGAAGCAGGAGGACGAGACAGAGTTGATCTGGCGGTCCATTTTGAGCTCTGAGTCCAGGATGATTCCCAGGTTGCGTGCGTGGTCCGTGGGGGTAGGCGGGCTTCCCAGGGCGGGGGGCCACCAGGTGTCATTCCAGGCATCTGGGTTTGGGTCCATGATGAGTACTTCCGTTTTGTTGGTGTTTAGTTGTAGGCAGCTGTTTTTCATCCATTTGGCGACAGCTTCCATGCCTTCTCGAAAGATGTATCTGGCGGTGTTGGGTTCGTTGGATAGGGAGAGGATGAGTTGGGTGTCGTCTGCGTATGACACAATGTTGAGTCCATAGGTTCTGACGATGGGGGCGAGCGGAGCCATGTAGATGTTGAAGAGCGTAGGGCTGAGGGAGGACCCCTGGGGGACTCCACAGGTGGTAGGTGTAGGGTCTGAGAGGAAAGGGGGGAGTCTGACCTGCTGTGTTCTGCCGGAGAGAAAGGAGCGGATCCAGTCGAGGGCCTTGTCTTGGATCCCTGCATCGTGGAGTCTGCGTATTAGGGTGCGGTGAGAGACTGTGTCGAACGCCGCTGAGAGGTCGAGGAGGATGAGGGCTGCTGTTTCTCCTTTGTCCAGTAAGGTACGGATGTCGTCTGTTGTGGCGAGGAGGGCGGTTTGCGTACTGTGGTTTTTTCTGAAGCCGGATTGGGAGGAGTCGAGGATGTTGTGTTCTTCGATGAATGTGGTGATGGCTTTCTCGATGACTTTCGCTGGGAACGGGAGCAGGGAGATGGGTCTGTAGTTTTTGAGGTCGGTGGGGTCCACTGAGGATTTCTTCAGGAGGGGGTTGATCTCAGCGTGTTTCCAGTCTTCAGGGAATGAGGCGGTTGCCAGGGAGCGGTTGATGGTGTGGCAGAGCATGGGTGCGATGGTGTCGGCAGCTCTGTTGAAAATGTGGTGGGCAGGGGTCCGTGGGGGCCCCGGAGTGGATTGACTTCATCGTCTTCAGTGTGTCTTCGGTGGTGAGAGCTGTCCAGTTGTCGATCGCTGGCTTCAGGGTGTCGGGGGTGGTTGGTGAGGGTTCAGTGTGTTGGTTGTCTTCGTCGAAGTTGTCGTAGATGCTCTTGATTTTGTGGTGGAAAAAGGTGCTGAGATTGTCGCAGAGGTCTTGTGAGGGAGGGATGTCGGTGGACTCGCTAGTGGGTTGGGCAAACTCCTTGATGATGTTGAAGAGTTCTTTGCTGTTGTGTGCATGAGTGGAGATTCTGTCTTCAATCGCTTTTTTCCTCGTTTTTCTG
Source organism: Triturus cristatus (assembly GCF_964204655.1). Lineage (NCBI taxonomy): Eukaryota > Metazoa > Chordata > Amphibia > Caudata > Salamandridae > Triturus > Triturus cristatus. The sequence goes on from NC_140585.1 coordinate 505,996,619, forward strand.
ATGCGTTGGTGGTGAGCATTGGTGGCGGAGGTGAAATATTGTTGATCCATCTAAATATTAATTGATTTGTGCCGGATCTTCTTTTTGGAGTTCCTATACCCAGAAACATAGCTTGCGGTGTTAACTGTCCCAGGTGGAAAACCATATGAGTTGAACCATTTCTGATCACTGACTCCAAGTCCATTTAGTTTCACTTACCTCTGCCTCCTACCTGTACCTGTTGTCTCTTCATATAGAAAAACTGGAGAGCTGCGGTCCTTAAATGAGGTCAAGATGTGAACTGTGCAAACTTTTTCAGAAGTACCTGGGAAAACAGAGAATCCTGGGCTATGATAGTGTCTGAGACATCTACCACTGGTGGCATTTAACCTAAGCATACCATTGGATCCAAACCAGAACAGCAACCCCTTTAGCATTTGACCCTTCAGGATATTGAAGAAGAGCAGGCTAAGATCTATTCAGGGAGGTGGTGTGGGGTTAGAGACTCAGTTGTCAACACATTATCTATTACAGTTCAACATTTTAATGTTCAGCCAATGCATGTTCTTTGGAAAAGAAGAGGTATTTTACTCCAAAGCACACAGATTTATACAGTACATACAGACTCAGCAGTAACAAATTATACTGCCAATACTACTACATATGAGGAAAGCAGCCTCAGCTGTTTCCAGGTGACAACCCCCCCGGGTATTTTGTGTTCAATAGTCATTGAACAGTCAATGAGGACATCTTCCAGAGGTATTTGGCGGCAGGAGAGTTTCTAGAGGAAATACTGCGGGGACATGGGCCAGATTCAGGGAACCTCAAGATTCCCTCCCCATTATTTGCAGTTTCTTTAGTTTATTAGCAGACATCTCTCTTGTGCCCCTCTTGAGCAGTTGGTGAACTTTCTCCTTCAAAGCAGAGTCTTGGCAGCTGCTCCTGGCAGTCATAGGTTTTTTGGTCAAACCTGACAAGAAGACTTGGTAGTAGGTATCCGAGCACAGGGGCAGAAAGAGTTTCTCTGTTGCCACTGGTGTGAAGACCACAGATGCCTGCTAATCCTTGCACCCTGTGTAGACGTCTCTGCCTCATTTTTATATTACAGTGCAGCTAAAAGTTGTGTATTGCAATAATTAAGTTCTACGATTGGTTCTGAACATCTCTTCCCTTGTGCTTATTCTACTCAGATGAGTCCAGAAAGTTCATTGTCACACGATGTGAGCAGGAATGTGGGTAGAGCATGGAGATGGATGGTTGCATTTGGGGAGTTTACATCCAAGCCTTTTATTTTGCCCAGTGGGTTCCCTAAGGGATACTCCGAGTCTGACCCTTTCTAATATAGACGTGGTACCTCTGGCCAAACTGGTGAGATCGTTTGGTTAATCCCCTGTATCATATGCTGATGATTTACAGATTGTAGTTTCAATCTCTGGAGATAAGTCAGAGGTTGCAAATCATTTTAGTTCTTGTATGCAGGAAGTTGTGAGCTAGATGGGTAACAACTGTCTGAAATTAAACTCGGAAAAAAAGATATCCTAATGTTTGGGAAAACACTGCTTTTTGGAATCTCACCTGGCGGCCTCAAGAATGATGTCCTTTACCTTCCCCTGTCTCTAAGGTCTGAAAACTAGGGATTTTGTTTTCATAGCAAGCTCACGCACTCAGATCAGATAAATCAAACTACTTCTGCATGTTTCTACCTCATAAGAACATTGAAAATGATATTGCAGTTCATCCCCTTCAATTTACAAAAAAGCAGTAATCACCTCCGTGCTGTCTAAGATTGATTCCTGTAATGCCCTTTATTTGGGCATCCAACAAAGACACTTAAGCATATTACAGGCACTTCAAAAAGCAGCTGCCCGTTTGCTGATGAAAATTCCCAAACACTCATCAGTTTCTCAAAATATCAAACAGCTGCACTGGCTGCCTGTGGGAAAAAGTGCTGTGTTTGGTGTATAAAGCGCTTCATGATACAGGCCCTCACTATTTGAGGAAACCCTTTGGTTGGTATAGGCCGAGTAGATCCCTCCGCTCCATCTATACTGAGGGGCCGATTCCGATCCAGGTCGGAAAGCACTCCGACCGAGCCGGATCCGGATTTTTTTCCGACCGAGCCGGAGTCCTGCAGTCCGACCAAGCGTGTACGATGCGGCCATATGCTGTCGGACTCGGTTTGGCCGGACTCCCATAGAAGTCAATAGGAGCCGGTCGTACGACGCGTACATGGGCTCCCAATGACTGAATGGGTACGTCGCGGACAAGTGCGCCCCCTACAGTGAGTGCGCGTGGGTGCCATTTATTTATTTATTTATGAGTTTGTATAGCGCTAGAATCGACTCCAACAGGTGTATCTCTGCGCTTTTGGGCCGGTTTGTCCTTCCCTCAAGCGGAAAGAAAGAGGGCTGAGACATGCCTGTGTTGGGGAGACCCATGGGTCTCCCCTTGTGTACGAGTCGTAGGGCTGCGGGTGACAGGGGGTCAGATGCAGATCCCCAAAGGCAACCACCAAGACGATTTGCGAGCCGGACACTCCGGCTCGCACAGGCTGTCCAACGCGTGCATCGTACTGGCTCGGTCGTGAATCGCATCCATTGCACGCCACGGTTAGCTTCCGACCAAGACGTACGGAACGGTTCGGACCCGGAAACGGGTCGGTCGGGGAATTTCATGTAGCTCGCATCGTACTTGCTCGCTTGTCAGCTGTACGAGTCAGGCGGAAAACACGCGTACGGCGAGTAGTTTTTCCGGCCGGATTGCGTTCGGTGCCCTTCCAACCAGGATCGGAATCGGCCCCTGATTGCATGGCATGCCCAAAAATCAAGAGAGACGCCTGGGGAACGAAACGTTTTTCACATGGCACCATCAAGTTATAGAATAGTCTCCCTTTAAATATCAAAGCATCCTCTGCCCTTCTGCAGTTTAGGAAACAACTAAAAACATGGCTCTTTTCACAAAAGCAGGTTCTTTAATAACATCATCTCAGCCTTATAGATATGTTTTAGTTTACAGATGCCAGGGCCAAGACGCCTTAGGCCATTAGAGTGTTCTAAAAACATGTTCAATATCAATAGAATATTAGATCAATTGTTATTGCACAGCTATCATGAAAAAAATATTTTGGCCCAATAATCTAATCAAGTATGACCAAAATGTGTTATTCCAACATATCAGCAGTATCTTCCCTCAGGATTAACCACAAAATGTACATAAATTAATTTAGATTAAAACTTTGCCATCTACCAGGGCCAATTTGTTAATCATTTACTACTTTTCAGATATCATGCTCCCTGCCCAATGAGAATGTAAGGTTTAGGTCGGGCAAAAGGTTTATTTTGCAGGTCGAACTGGCAGTTTAAAACTCCACTACAGGTTTCAGTGGCAGGCCCGCAAACTGTTTTGCAGTGCTACTTTAGTGGGTGGTACAAGGGGTGCTGCTGCCCACTCGTAGCATTTCATTTATGGGTTCTGGATACATGTAGTACCATTTACTAGGGAGTTATAAGTACATTAAACATGACAATTAGGTGTAGGCCAATGTTACTATATTTTAGGGAGCGAACACATGCACTTTATCACTGCTTAGAAGGGCAAAAGTGCAGAGTCCTAATGCCAACAAAAACGAGCCCTCAAAAATTAAAGGCAAAGGCACAAAATTCCAGCAGAATACCATGCCAAGGATATCAGGTCTAACATACACAGCAGGACCTACTTAAGGAACAGTGGCAAAGCAGTGACAGTAACCTATGTGCATGAAAATTGGCGAAAGGGTGTATCCGAGTTTCAGAAGGAAAATGAGGTAAACGAGAAAAAGAAGACAATAAGTAATTAAAGGATGATGTAAATCATGGTCCTCTCCATGTATGGAACCAAAGAAATAAATGTAGGTAGGGCTTTCTTTACTATATGCATTATATCACACTACTCCTTAGTTTTGCCGAGGAACCATTTACATAGTGCGTGTGCTGTGACCCTAGCAATGTCTTGATCAGCCTATTTGGACACGCCACAAACACACAAAGCCCTGAAAAGACCTATGCAGAAAGTATTGGAACTCGGTAAATACTTCCATCTTCGGAGATAACATTGTTCACCAGGGAAGTCCTATTAGTCCGCATGTACTCATTGCTAAGCATGACTTTTGCCCCGGTTTTAATATAAAGCCCCATAGCAAAACAAGACGTTTGGGTACTTTTCACTGTTTCACAACATTAGTTTCAATACACTTCTGTGATAGCGGATACTGGTAGCTCACAATTACTTTTAATTAAAAACTGTAAAACCTCTATATATATTTATTCTCTATATTCTTCCCAAACTGTAGTCTCACTATTCATTTACCTTCATTGCATTTTGAATTATTGATCTTTAGATCCTGTAAAGTGGTGGGGGCTCTAGGCCCACATACTTTAGTAATGAGCACACGGACACCAGATTGATGGTAGATAACTAGCCACGAGCACGTGCGCTCGGCCCCTTTTATTATCAGGGTCACCTGACTGATGACGTCTGTGGTAGATGGGTGTTTAGTGTGGGTTAACAGCATCAGAAACACTAGACTGTATCCAGCCGTATACTACATCCCTCCCAACTTTGGATAAAAGGAAACATACGAAGATCAACCTGTAAAGAAAACAGACACCCCAAAATAAATCACAAGTGGCATTATCTTCATGCCGCAGTCCGGCGTTGTTGGATTTCTTGGGGCCACCATTGTTCGTGACGTTCGGGTTCATCTTGGCAAACTACCTGAGACCGACCTGGTCTATCACTAACAATGTCTATATACAAGAGTCCTTCATCGGGATACTGGGAGCTGTGATGAGATCCACTCTGTAATGTTTCTTGTCATGAGGTTACTGCCTGTAGGTGATGTGCTAGCTGTTGTTCCAGTATCTTGACGGCCAAGATGCTTTCGACTTGCCTCTCTCACTTGGGCACCTCTCTCACCGGCACCTCCGGATTGGCTCTCCTGCTGGGCGGTCATGGGACCGTGTGGACCGCGCGGGCTCCGCGTGGGCCGCGCTAAGGCGCCGCTTCCGAACTGCCAACGGGACTCACAGCCTAGTTGCTCATGTGTCCGCCAAGGGTGATGTTTCTATCTCGGTGTCCTCGCCGTCAGGAATCTGGTTCCGTGTCTTCCTCTCAGGGTCGCATGGCAACCAGTCTCCGGCTGTGGCCTCCGTGCATCCTGCGCATGTCGAGGAGCTGCTGCCGAACATCTATTCGGACTCCAATTTCACTGGAATTCCGCCGAGGCCCCGTGCCCCTGGATTTCCACTTGACTGCGTGGGCTGTGTGGGCCTTCGTGTAGGCTACGCGTAGGGGTCACTTCAGAACTCCCAACAGGGCCACAGCCTAGTCTTGCTGTATCCCAAGGGGTGGATCTTCTAATGTCTGGTTGTGCTCTACTTCCGTATGCTGCAGGCTGACAGGGGTGCAAAGACGGTTCCTGGGCGGCCTGCCTTCTTGGACTCCGGTTGCCTGGAGTGCGTGGATTCCCTTAGGTGTTGTGCTGCTCCTTGGTGGTGTTGATGACTTGATGGAGACATTTGTAATAAGGAATGGACATTCCTCAATATAGAGAAACCTAGGATGGCCAGCATCTACGGTATAACCAAAGTGCATAAAAATGTCATGGATCCTCCGCTGAGACCAATAGTCACTACTATTGGACCAGCTACGGAACCATTAGCAAAATATGTAGATGCACTACTATTTGGGCATGTATCAAGAACTCCTGCCTGTGTATAGGATACATGACATATTATCAATCTAATAGAGAATACACCTTTTTGTGTCGATACCCAACATATGGTCACTATGGATATAGAGGCCCTCTATAGTAACATTCCTATTGAGGGAGCTATAGCAGCGGTCCATTGGTTTATTAAAACCTACAACATCAAATGTCCTTCCATTTTTATCTTGGAATGCTTGAAAACTTTTCTAGATGATAACGTATTCGAATTCAACCAGCAGCTATACAAACAAAATCAGGGCGTCAGTATGGGGGCATTCTGTGCCCCCACTGTAGCTAACATCTACATGTCTTTCTTTGAAAAGAAATTTGTCTTTAATGAGATGGCACCATTTTATGAATCTGTGACCAAATGGTCACGATTCATAGATGACAATTTTTTCATTTGGTCAGACACATATGACAAGCTGCTCGAATGTATCGAATGGATAAATCTATGTGATGAAAATATACGTTTCACTCATAAGAAAAGCACTGATCAAGTGGAATACCTGGACATCCTTATTAAACATCATATGGGTGTCTTGGTAGTTGAATTATTCCCCAAACCTACTGCCAGAAATACACTGCTCCATTATGATAGTTTTCACCCTATGAGTCAAAAAAATAGCATTACTTTTGGTGAATTTTTACGCCTAAGGCGCAATTGCCCTAGCATTACAGACTTCAATGAGAAATCTATCATGATGAAGAATAAGTTTTTAACTAGAGGTTATCCTTACAAAATTGTGTGGGACTCTTACAAAAGAGCCCGCTTTTATGACAGACAGCATCTACTAACTAATAACAAAGATAAAAAGGATCCCTCTTTGGTTTTTGTAACACGACATTCCATGCTTAATGCTAGAATTCGCCAAGCAGTTTGCTCAAGCTGGCAAATTTTGAATGTGGACAAGTCTGGAGAGAGAGGTTCCATATCTAAACCTTTATTTGCATATAGACGTAACAAAAGCTTAAAGGATCATGTAGTCCAATCTAGGATGAAAACAACTAATACTTTCTTACAGACAAATATAGAGAGCATTAAAGCGGTGGTGGGTAATTTCAAATGCACCTCCTGCAAATCCTGTGACACTGCTATTGAAGCACCAATATTCACATTTAATGGTCAATGCATATCTCCTAATACGCTAAACAACTGTATATCGACAAATGTCATTTATGTAATCTCATGTCCCTGCAAACTGGGATATGTGGGAGAAACAGCAAGAACTCTAAATACGAGGTTAATAGAACACAGATCAGCTATCAGAACACAGAAATCGTCAGCGCCTATGGTACAACATTATGTAAATCAAGGACATACACCAGATGAGATGCATTGGCACATCTTGGAGAAAATTCATTCAAAACCGGGTGTAGCCTCAGACAAGATAAGGAAACTTAGAGAAGTTTATTGGATTTTTATTTTGGGCACAGCAACAACAGGTCTCAATCAGGAGATACCTTGGGACCAAGCCATTAAGAACAATGGGTAATTGACTGTTCGCAATATAATGATTCATGATTGGTTTACTTGTTCACTTATAATTAGTAGTGTTTTCTCAAATAGTTAACTTAGTTTCGTCTAAATTACATTTTCAGCATGTTTTTGTCTCTATTCAGATATAACCAAGTAGAGATGCATAGCTCGCATTTTAGATAGTTACATCAATTTAAATTCTATTGGAGCCTATTTAAATGCACAAGCAGTTTTCTTTATATACATTTCAAGATTCATTCTTTCTTTTTTACTATAATATCCCAGTTTGTACCAATTTACTGGTCCTTTTTACTTTACTTTTGGTTAGTCAAAGATGGCGCTTAAAGTGGAAGCATATATCGTCATTGTGCAGTCCTATCTCGATGTCGCCGATTAGGTTCAATTGCGTTGCATTGACACATATAAAAAGAATAAGATGGCTGACTTTCGGTTAGTTGCCGACTACAATTTGAGCGAGCAATCCACATACCCACAGGTATGTAGTGTCCTGTCTTGCCGTTCGTTATTAATTTCGCTTGCTAACAATTACCGGTTTTGCTACACCAGTCATGTATTGTTTAGTTGTGGGTTAACATAGAGCTTTTTTCCTGATGGACGGTTAGCATCTACAATGACGTCCGTCAGCTTTAAAATGTTATTTAAATACAGCGTACACGTAATCAGGTCAGTTTAGTCTCATCTAAAAAAAATGTAAAGCTGTAATAAGGAAGTTAACATTTTGTTAAACATACTGGCTTTGCTACGTATCGTGTACTAGTCGGTTAACATAGATCCATTGTGCCAGGTGGACAGACAGTATCCGCATTAGTGTCCATGACTTATCATGCTGCCCTGATATATCGTATACAATTTTACTCCAACTTTGCTTCATTTATATTCATTGGATGCAGCATATAGGGGACTAGCCTATTGTCAGTATAGTGTAGATATTCATTGAGGACAATGGATGCTTCATTCGCAAGTGCGATCATGTCTACACAAATATCAAGATGATTGATTGTGCATCAGCTGTGACATCTCCAGATACGCACACTTAGGTTTAGGATTTATCTGTTGTCTTTACGCAATGAGTCGTTTGCATTAGTCGCGCTTCCTCTCTATCATTTTGTATGAAAAATAATGTTGTGGTAGAGATGGTACAGTTTACTCCTATTGGTATCATAAAATAGTATTTCTGGCCATAATGGTAATATTTACTTGGAGATCATTATCATTGGTCCATTTTCTGCTTTTCATTTGCAGTGTACATACCCATTTGGACATGTAACCTGTGAGTATCAATTTGGAACCATTGTTTGAATTACGTGCCATACTGGTGTAATGATCGCTATTAACATCAGGGTTAGCATATTTTGGCTTATATTGAACCACACAGTGAATTTTTACCTCAAAAGCCCAGATATGATATACGTACTCCTTTTATATATTCTTTTAGGACTAACTACATTTGAATCTATGAGATTTATAGAAATAAAGTACGATTCATTGATAATTGCGAAGTCATAAAAAGCATTGCAAGGTAATATTCTTGTGAAGAGAGCATGTACTTTTAGTAGATATAGAATTATAATATTCCTGACTAGTAACCAGCTAATATAAGTCAGATATATTGTTTATCAATAGAACATGGATTATTATTTAATTGTATATCCATGTTTTTCCCTTTCAGCATTTATAGTTGGTTGTATTTCTGATCAGCACGTTTACACAAAAAAAGTAGAGAGGATCGTTCATTCCTGTTTGGTCTTGGCTACTAAGAAGATATTAAATCTTCAGTAGGTATATAGATCATATTTACCCATATGGTTGTTTGCCATGATCTTTCCATATTAGGAAGTCAATCATATGTAATCTTTTCTAAATTCTTGTCTTAATTCAATATAGTCAAATTTGAACTCGGAACAAGATCTTCTGCACTTGTATCTATTTGAGAACATTCACAGCGAGATACTCAAGAGGTAAGCCCTTAAACTTAGAGTTGGTCTATTTTTAATTATGCTTCATTGTAATAAAAACAATTAAATTCATAGACAGCTACAGTCCCTGTAGTTATGTTAGAGTTTAAAAAGTCATTGGTCTCTTTAGGTATATATTTACACACAAGTGGTTTGCCCTGCATGAGTACGGGAACCTCAGACTAGATCTTTTTGCATTATTTATTTATATATTGATTGTAAATATTGTAGACTTTAAAATAGACATGTTGACTCCATATCTTAACTTTGTATTTTTATTCTTTCAAATAATTTTCTTCATATAGTATACAACCTTGAGCGGGTTCCTGACGAAGGCCTTGCCGAAACGCGTTGTGTCTACAAACCGCCTGTTGTGAAAGAACATTGTTTGGATATTTACACGATGTTACTTTTTAATTGTTTAGTATCCATTATTCTGATTTAATCCAGAGAATGCATAATCAAGAAAGTTATGTATTTTAGCAAATGTATATTTAAATGAAATCCAGTTGATGACATTATCATCTGTATACATTTATATCATGGAACTTTAGGAAGATAATACATGTGGATACCTATATTATCTATTCATTGTCATTATTAGGCATGTTTATATATATTTAATTAATTTCAAAAATATATTTTTGTATTATAAAAAAACATATAAACATATTAAAGAAATTTACAATTAGCTGTTTTCCCCCCTCTTTTTTATGCACGTATTTATTGATATTGTATTGTCATCAAACAATTGTTGAGTTTGGAGTCTACATGTTGTCTATAAGTTATATACACTGTGCCCGGTGTTTCTTCACTTTTCGTAACTGGTGTTGATGACTTCACCATTAGTCTCTGATGGGGTAGTAGGCGGCGGTCCGATGTCTCGGGGTGTTCTCTTCTGTGATGATGCGAGTACTCTGCCCGGTCACTTCGCCTCATTGTCCCTTGCACGCCTGTGTTGGTTGTCTGCCCTGTGACGCGGTGCCACTGTACCTTCCTCCTTTGTAGGCTGACATCATGTCATCCTCTTTTTTCTTCATGGCGTCTTGCCACTCACACTCCTTCTTTTCTTTCCTTCCTTTGCGATGTGGTCTGGTCTTCTCGCATTCTTTCTCATCCTAACCAGGCTTCTCCGTGTAGCGTGCACTCTACACGTTTCCCTCTGGTCTTGTCCCAGCAATAGGACACTGTCTTCTTTTCGCTCTGTGACTGGACCGATCGTCGCAACCTTCTTCCATTCGATTCCTTCTAGCTTCTAGTTACTGTATTTGAACTTCTCGTCCGTCTCTTTCTGGTCCTCTTCGCAGACCTCTCCTAGGGTCCTCTTCGCGGCTATCCCCTCGGTCATTCACCTCACGGACTTCTTCTCCATTCTTCTGATCAGACCTCTTGTCAGGTCTCTTCTCGCTGGCGACCATCTGGCTGGTCCGCTTCTTTTTTCTGGCGACCATCTGGCTGGTTGGCTTCTTCTTCTCTCTGGCGACCATCTGGCTGGTCGGCTTCTTCTCTTCTCTGGCGACCATCTGGCTGGTTGGCTTCTTCTCCCTTTCCTGGGTCTTCGTGCTTCTGGTGGTTCACGCAACCACCTCTTCTTCTCCGCAATCACGTTGCTGTAGCGCGCTTCTGATGGCGCTATTTTGTTACCTCACTGGGTGCACTCGCTGCGCGTTCCTCTACTTCCTTTGTTCCTGGAGCAGTGTTCGCTGTTCTGCGCTTCTTCGCACTTGCCTGGTGCTGAGTTCCTGAACCACCGTTTGTTCATGTGGTGGTGTTCCGGTCTCTTCCTTACTGCTGCAGCGACAACCTGTGGCCACCAGGTACCGCTGCACTCTCTGTCTCTGCTTGGTTCAGTGCTTCTCTGGTGGTCTGCGCCACCGCTCCGTCGACCTGCACCTGGTCACTCCCTTTTGTGCCGATACCATTCTTGCTGTCGGTGGGTTCTGTAGCTCCTTTTATTGCGCAGTGTTTCACCTTAGCTTGCACTCCTTATTTATTCACTTCATTCATCTCCTTGTCATCAGGCCAGCGTCCCTACAGTCATTCCTTACTGGGGGTTATAGCATTGTTCTTGTACCATGGGCTGCCTGTTGTGCGCGATCCCGCAACTGGCCACCAGATGGCAGTGCTAATGCATTTAGGATTCCCCATCTCTGCCGATCTGTAATGCTGCTCGGTGGGGTCAGCCATTCCCTCATTTCTCCTCAGGCTTGCTCAGAGCCCCGCGGCTGCTTTTCTGTTCACCTCCAGCCGGAGGCTCTCATCAGCCACACTCTCGGCAGCTCTTGGGGCACACGCAGGCGGTCAGGCACGACCGGAGGCTCCGGTGTGCTGCGGTGAGTCGCTTTTTTAAAATTTAACTTTGAACTCCTTCTTGTCCCCCCCCCAACGTAGCAAACTTCTTCACTCGGTCTGCGCAGGGGTGCTGGTGTTGCTCCGGTCAGCCGCAGGCAGCACGCTTTCTGCTTTCAGCTCTCACCGATCAGCTGCGGGCGGCTCGCACACTTCTTTCTTCTCCCGCCCACAGCAGCTTCGTCAGCTCCTCTCAGGGCACACGTCGGTCAGTGTTCAGGCACCACCGGAGGACTCCGCTTCACACGGTGAGTCACTTTCACATGGGGCAGTGGGCTATTGGCAGTTACTTATGCTGCAGGAGCTACGCGCGATCTTTGCACCAACTCACGCGGCCCCTGGGAGCACCGCAGTACTATCCCGGCTCACCGCGCTTCACTGGCCGCTTTATCCTGGGCAGTCTGATTACTTTGCAGGGAGGGCTGGCTCCATTACCCGTTGACCACTCTCATCGGCCAAGGGCCACACGCTGTCTACTCCTCGCTCTCCCCGCCTGCAGCAGCCTCACTCCGCTCACATTCTGCGCGGGGGGAGGAAACAGGGGTCGCTGATGGAATGCGGCAGGCTTCCTTCTCTTTCGGGGCCGCTTCACTCTGCGCGGGCTGGGGTAGAGCGGGAACTGCTGACGGAGATGGCGGCCTTCGTTCCCTTTACACGGGGACAGTTACTCTCTTCCCCTCGCCCGTATTCATCGGCCTCGCACTTCCCCCACCAGGACCAGGGGAGGCGAAGCCACTGCACACATGTGATAAGACCCACTCGTCGCCATTGTAAAGTGGTGGGGGCACTAGGCCCACATACTTTAGTAATGAGCACACGAGCAAGTACGCTCGGCCCCTTTTATTATCAGGGTCACCTGACTGGTGACGCCTGTGGTGGGTGGGTGTTTAGTGTGGGTTAACAGCATCAGAAACACTAGACTGTATCCAGCCGGATACTACAGATCCTGGTTCATCCTTTCAAAGACAGCAGTAACCAATAGCTGCTCGCTCTCTCTTAGCTCGTTTCTGTGCTCCTGCAGTAGTATATTTGCCCCAAATTACTCAAGCTGGCGTAATCATGTAATTTCGATAATTTAGCATCACAAGGGTCAATCGTAATTACTGAAATTACTCCAATTAGTCCTGCATAAATAAAATTACTCCCAGGTGTAAAAAATACATTAGGGTGCTTTTTCAAACTTGATTGTTAAGTTCTAGCTGCCAATGCGTTGTGGTAACTTAGCTAAAACAAGCTTAAATGTTGTTGCTTCCCTAATTCTGCCAGAATTAATCCTACAAATGCTACTATTGATAAGCCTTTCACTCATAAAGAACATAGTCTAGAAAGAATCGCATCTTGGTTCTGACACCAAAGGCCTAACTACGACGTCAGGCGGAGACACCGTTTCAGTCTTTGGAAAGCCCGACTTCCTGACGGCGGTCCCGACTGACCAATTAGGATGCAACCGAACACTGTTCAGTCGCACTCCTATTCTTTACAATGGGAGCATGCATTCCGACCGGAATGCATGCTCTCATTGTAAAATGAAGAGTTGCAGTTCACCTCCAGGTGCTTGCCACGAAGTGCAGGGATCAACAGAGGGGCACCAGAGGTGCTCCTTTGGCCACTAAACGAAGGCCGCGCACCCATATGGCCCAGCCGGGGGCCCCCAAAGTCAACTTCCCTTGGGATTACTGAAGTCATTCCGACTGTGGGATGTGCTCTCTGAGCCCGTCGGATGGCAGTCGGAATGTCTGGATGGATTCCTTTATGACCAGCACCATCCAAATGGGTCGGTCAGAACGGAATCCAACCGGCTGCTTATGATACTGTCAGAATGGCTCCGACCAACGGTCAGAGCCATTTACGGATGCATCATAATCATCCCCAATGTGTACGAATTATACAGGAAGCCTGGACCTATTTTACGAGTTTCTCATGGTTCATATGTATATTGAACCTACATGATTCAAACATATATCTTCACAGTATTCATGGGACTCTGTTTAATCATTGTTTCACTTCGTCATCTTACCTACACATTTTAGCAGGAAGAGAAAAAGTGAGCCGTGTAAATGACCTCTTGTAAGTAATGTGTATGGAATTCCATACCAGGAGCATTTAAGCATGGGCTCTGCATGTAAGATCGAAATCATCAACAGCATTCAGGCATTGGAAACTTTTGCCATCCGGTTGTGGCATGGAGGTTCTGCTGTTGTTGTCTACATGACCTTACATAAGGGAAAGGGATGCATGCGAAAAACCTTGGTGTAAGTAACTATAGAGACCTACACAGAGTAATGAAATATGATACTTCTCCTTTATTCGTCACAGTAACTGCTAAATACCTATTCTCAATGTGGGTAATAAGAAAACATCTAGCACTGTAATGCCTTTTCTTCTTTTTTTCATTGCAAGCTATGTCCCTTTTTATTTTACTTTTGCGTCAAACATCATGTACTTTCTATGAATATATATCGTTTTAAATTATTGTTTTATGAGAGGTTTTAAGATTATTGACTACATATGTAGATTTTTTTTAATGTGATGTCTGCACTTTAATGGCATTTTTGCCGAAATAAAGTTTTCTGACTGACTGACTGATTCATGCAGTAGACTGTTGAGCACCTGTTGTTTGGGGGCAGAGATCTGGAGCCCACCATCATAAACATTAGGGGTTCCTCAAAGCAAACAAAGCAGTGTAGCACACAGCAGTCGACATGCCCCAAAACTCATTAAACATCTATCATGGATGGAACTAACCCATTTCAATTAAAATGCATTGGACTCGGTTTTTGTTCCAAGAACCATGATTGAATATAGTGCTGTGCAAAAGTCATCATACCACAGCCACTTCTATTTCCATCTGATGTATGAAATTTGGCCTCCATTGTCATCATGTTGTTTTTTTTTTTCCAATGGGTATTTCATTGTTGGTTGATTAACCTGGTGGGTGACCTACTTATTCTTCTTCCTGTCCGATATAACAGTGGCGAAGCTTGGAGGGGCGTGGGGGGGTGGTCCACCCCAGGAGGGCTCTTTTTGGGGGCGGCAGAGGTGAGCAAGTCATATCTGTTGACTACCACCATCCCCTGCTCCCCAAGAACAAGTCGTCTGTTGGCTGTCAACATCCGGGGGACAAACTTAGGGGCAGTAGGTCTAGCCACGGCACTGTCATCTGAGCAGAATCTTGATGCTTGAGAGGAGTTATTTTACAGCAGAGCACAATAAACATGGGGCAGAATATGGCAGACTCAGTAGGAGCCCACTGCCTGCACTCCCAAATGTCAAGGCTGCCGAATTCACGGTTGCCTGGTCTTGATTTTGCCTCACACCTCTTTCTTCCATCACCCTGTACTTCCTGTCTAGCTCAGTCTTGCAGTTTTGTTTCTATTCATGCTTTCTTTATTTGTCACTGCTTTAATACTTTTCTCCTCCATCTTCTTTCTCTAATTTCTACTTTTCCCTTTGCTATGCCGTTTTTTTTTTCAAAGTACAAGATATCTTTAAATTTACAGGCACCTTGCTTTACAGACCACCTGAAGCTAAAATTAACATTGCAACTCATCTGATGGAATATCTGTCTCCATTAAGTTTAAAATCATCCATCTTTTCTTTTCTGGGATAATGCATTTTTTATATTGACAACAAAAAAGATAATGTATAAGAAGTATTAGGGTGAAAGTAAGTGGTCAACTTAGCTACTCATAGGGCATTTCACACCCTTGACTTCATTTTTTCCATCCTTTGCCTTTGACTCTGCATAATCTCCCCTCCTTTGCCACTTACAGCGACTGGTCTTTTCTTGATAATGTGGCTCAAGTACTCCTTTCTCCAAAGGGCCTCAGTTGGAATGGAAAAGTCCTCTGCATGGTAATGCATGTGCACCCCTGCCCTGAGTGCCCAACTGTACTGATGTATGGATCCCTTATTCAGACGTTTGTTGTCATAGGCAAACATTTATTATACATGTGCACCATAACATATGCCTGTCTCACAGATAGGGGTCTTGTTGGACCAGGAGGGGCGCACAAAGCGCTACCCTCATAGTAGGGGTGGAAGGCTACTGCCTTCACCAAGAGGTAAGCAGCAAGTGATATGTTGGGCGCATAACGTTTATTGATCAGCAGGAGTTAACAGGTCCTTTTTAACCTGTATCCCTGGAGTGAGACCTATAGGCACTCTCACTTTATAACGTTCCACTGCTGTGTGCTTAACTCATCTATGGTTAAATCAGGAGCCTGTCAAGTAGTCTCCCTGTGTGAGGTGTGAGGAGACAGCTGTTGCACTGTTCAGGTTGTTGCCCTTGTGCAGGACTGAGTAGGAAACCCCCATATACGAAGAGAGGGTGACTGTGAAGACAGCTGTGGTAAAGACTGCTGCTGCGACGTTACTACTCCGTATGATAGGAGGGGCTGCCAGAAACAACTTTGCTGTGTTGATCGGGCCGGAGCCTGTGGACAGCGAGCTGTTGTGACCTGTAGGTCATGGGGAACAACATAGACTGCGGATGATTCAAACCTCTTGGATGAGTGAGGATGCTGTTTGGGCACTGCCACCCAAGAGACCAAGAACTGAATTGTCATTACCTTGCCCCCCACATTAGGAGCATGTGAACAATTACCCTCCAGAAGAAGCCCTAGGAAACCTCCGATGGCTGTAATAGCACGCCTCCAAGGGATAGAACCTGTGCCCACCAAGTGCAGCTGCTGGGTCCAGGTGCGAGCAATTCACTTGACTAGAACTGAAACCATTGTGAGCGCCCACAGACAGGGTGCCATCCAGGATTCCGAACACTTCACTTCTGCCGGAGCAGGTAAGACTTGTTCATGTCTGACTGCGGCCCTGGGTACCTAGCATCTAAAATTGATTGCATGTGCGCTGGGACACTTTTGGCTTTAAATTAGATTCATAGTGGACTCTTGAGACACAGACTACTAGTGGCGCATACCCTCGATGTTACCAATAGTGAATGGGAAATACCCATGATCACTAACTCAAGGAGTGAGTTGAACCAGGAACCACCAGAGACACACTAGAGCCCAACCCAAGGAGATTACTGTTTAAATTGTATGTGCATGTTGTATTCTTCCTTTGAGTGGTTAGAGTAAGAACTAAAACATATGTCTTTTGTTATAAAAGTAAGTATTTGACTGGACTAGGATGTGTTGCTGCTGTTGCACGCATTTTGAGTTGTGAGCTCTTGTTCACTAATTTGTAGCCAGACCTCCCTCCTCGAGGGAGCCTTGAACTGCTTGGACTGTGTAAACCTGAGAGTCAAGTGCAGAAGGGGAACTTGATTCAGTTACTCAGAATCTATAGTAGGTCGGGCCCTGGGACATCCATCACAGTTGGGCCCAGTAAGCCCAGCTTGCCCTGTGGCCCTTTGAAAGGGGTTCTGACAGACTGATAGGATGCCTAGACCTTGGCACAAGATCAATGAAGATAATGTAATTTCTGCCCTATTGTCCACCTCATTGCATCCATCTGCATCTCTTTGATGAAGCGGTTTAAGGGTGGAAATAATTGGTTACTCAGATCTTTGGATATAATTGCTCCCTTTCAGAATGCTAAATCTCCTAGGCATAAACCATCTTCACCATGATAAACTGAGGTGTTTAGAAACTCCAAACTATGTTGCAAAGGCCTTGAATGCCAATAGAGAAAGGAGTATATTGTGGAAGCTAAGGCACTATGGGCCATATGTAGGTAATTTCTATTTACCGATTCCTAAATACCGAATTTTACAGATTCGGTATTTAAGAATCTGTAAATAGAATGTAGGTAAAAAATCGGTAAATTTTACCGATTCGGTAATATTCGTTATTACCGATTCGGTATTTACCGAATCGGTAATAAGGCATACCTTCCCATTCATTCCTATGGGCCTGGAGGCCCATAGGAATGAATGGGAAGCCATTCACTATTACCGATTCGGTAAATACCGAATCTGTAATAGGGGGAGCATATTCAAGGGTGGCAGGGTGTCACATTGACACCCTGTTGCACCCCTGAATCGTGCATGTGTGCACATGTGGCACACATACATGCCCTGAGGGCATGTATGTCTGCCTCATGGCACTTTTAAAAAAGCACAAAATTGCTTTTGAAAAGGTATTCGGAATTTACCATCAACTTGTAGTTGGTGGAAAATAACGAATCCTTAAACCAAAAATGCACTCACTTGAGTGCTCCCTACATAGGATTTAAGGATTCGGTAATTTACCGATTCGGAAGTTTACCGATTTCTTAAAATACCGAATCGGTAAATTACCGAATCCTTCAATCCAGCCTCCTACATCTCAAAGGGCTAAATACCGGTCGGTAACGGAAAAATTACCGATTTTCGGCCGTTACCGACCGGTATTAGCCCACCTACATATGGCCCTAAGTCTCAAAGCCATCAAGAAATACCACTACTCCATTCTTTTGTCACGCGCTAAGTGCTATGCTACTATGTTCCAGCAAGCTAAGAATCCTTCCAGAGAGGTTATTTCAATTCTTAAAAATGTCCTCTCTCCAAAAGTTCTCTCTATTAGCCTGACCCAAGAGCTGTGTGACAATATGATTATCTTTTTCAGGGAGAAAGTCTTGAGAACATCGTTCTCTTCGGACTACCCTTTCATGGAGGCTGCAAGGCCAGTTTGACTGAATTCTCATCTTTGGAGCTTAATGAGTTCAATTATTTGACGACATTTATAAACTCCAGCTCACTGTTCAACCCTTACCCTCCTCCTATTATGCTTATCGCCAAGGAGATAGTCGCGACCTGAATATTGGACTTATGCAATAAATCCTTAGCCACTGCATGTCTCCCTACCAAACTTAACATGCATATATAACACCTCTGCCTAGTAGCCATCTGTAAGTACAGCCAGTTTGACTATCAAGTTATTGGACAGCTACATTAAGCATCAACTCAACCCGTATTTAAAGCTGAACAAGCTACAAGGCTAAGGGCCTAATTACGAGTTTGGTGGTCTATTGGACCGCTGAACCTGTGGTGGCGGTCTGACCACCGTATTTTGAGTTTGGGGGTTGGACCGCCACAGGACCACCACAACCGCCAGTGATCATGGATCCCCCAGTGGTGGCGCAGTGGTCTGATGCTGCAATATGCTGGTGGTGCCAATGCGACACCGCCAAGCATATTACGACTTGCCTCACTGTGACCATATCCATGGCGGTGAGCCTGCCATGGAAAGGGCGGCGGTGAGGCAACTCAGAGGGCCCTTACAGGGCCTCATGTCACCTCTGTGCAGGGGGGTGCATGCTTAGGGACAACTGGTGTGCCCCCCTATATGTTAGCATCCCCAGTTCCTGCACAGGAAGAAATGCGCGACATGGTGCATCTTCCTGTGCAGGTGACTGCTTCAGCACTGCCTTTCTATAGCTCTTCTTTGAGCCTAAGAAAGGCAAGGACATTGGACGGCCACCGCAGGACCGCCCGCCAGGATTAAACTCGTAATCAGGTGGGTGGTCTGACTACGGGTTTGGCTGTCTTGCAGCAGGGAGCTGGTGTGGCCGCCCGCTCGACACCACCAAACTTGTAATCAGAGCCTTTTTCTAGCTTTTGCCCATTCCATGATAGAGACCGCCCATCTGGATGTAACAGGGAACATAAGAGGCATCTTGGACCAAGGAGGTTCTGCTATCTTGATTTTATTAGATTTATTATTGGCCTTTGATATGGTCACTCACCCAACGCTTCTACAAAGGCTGATAAACATTGGAGAATAGGGCAATAGATCAAGTCATTCTTAACTGACAGAGCTAGCTGTGTCAGTCACCTCACTTGTATCTCGAAGCATGTCTGCTTTACTTGCAGGGTTTATGGCACTGATATTTCTAAATGGGGCTACACATGGTGGCCTGTTGTTCTTGACGCCTTACCCACCCTGGTCATCTGCACCAGAAACCTGGAAATGCTCTCTGACATCGACCTATATTTTGATACCCTCATCATCAGGCTAGCCTCAAAATGTTTCATGATGTTGCATGCCATTTGGAAAATGATTCCCATCTCAGCTAGAAAAACCACTCTCCTGGCATCTATTACCTCTTGCCTTGATTTGGCAAATGCCCTGTACTTCGGATTGCCTTATCTCCTGGACAAACTTCAGATTGTTCAAAATGCTGCAGCTCGTGTCATCCTGAATCTAACCTGCAGGACTTCTGTTAAGTTTCTACTCATTGATCTTTATTGACTATGATGTCCCTTTAAGGCTCTTTGTCTGGCCTTTAAGGCCATGACAGGCATTGGCCCTGTATATCTCTCAAAAAGGATCTGCGTGTTTTCCCTGGCAATCAATCTTCTTCCAGGGCCAGATTTCTGCATGTTCTACCACACAGACGTTGCCGCAAGGCGGGAGCTCTTTTATCTTTCGCACTGCTAAGTTATGGAATTCTTTGCCCTTGATATTGAGACTGATCACTGATCTCTCTGTGTTTAGAAAGTGCCTTAAAATGTGGTTATTTCAACTGTTGTGCGGTGTGAAGTGTTTCCTTTATGTAGTCTAAGAACCAGGATGCCCTGTGCTAGGGTAGCAGTGCCCTCTATGCATATGATCCATGGCCTGATGAGTAATAAGTCTTAAGCCCCAAAAATGAGGGCCAGGCAAACACTGCACGAATTAGGCGAAGGGAACAGATTCTCTCTAATGGTCTTGTGATGGCCAAACATTGGGCTTAAATTACTCTGACAGAGAGCCACAGATAATACACCTTCCACATATTAGGCACATTCTTGCCAAAATTAGACCTGGGCAGTAAACTCCGCTCCGTTCGCGGAGTTTACAGAGTTTTTTGCACTTCGTGGAGCTTGCAGAGTTCTGAAAAACTACTCACCGCATAGCGGAGTGAAGTTTTTTCCTCGCTTGCCCTCACTACGGTAAGTTGTCGAGCACGAGTGAGGAAAAGCAGCGCCCTCTTGTGCTGAGCGTGATGCCATTCGTGCTGATTTTATAGCACGGGACAAACACCCAGTGATAAAAATAAATGTAAACAGTGCAAGATAACGCACTCCGCCGCTCGTGGAACTCCAGGAATTCCACCGAGGCCTAGCCAAAATGCAGTTTATTTGTGAGAGATTTGCAAAACCTCATTCATAAATCACTTGAAACAAAAGGAATCCATAAACAATCACAAATATTGTCTAATGATCAGACTTTTGACTATCGTGTCCAGCTTGTATACATAGTTAGCACAAATACGTTTCCTTTCAAATTTCCCAGTCTATTTTGCTATGTTATTTCTGAGCAACATATTCAAGAAACAGAAATATCCGTGAAGAAAGCATTGGAACCCCTAGATTAAAAAAGGGTTTGTTCAAATGAAAACAGAAAATGAAAGGGAGTGTTACAGCAACTCACACAAATACTTCTATTGAATTAAGAAACCCATTCTCTATGTACCCATTTATTAACTCGGTGCCAATTTAGGTTTGTTACCAGGACACCAGATTCTCATCGAAACAACTAATTTATTGAGCAGATCACTAGCAGAGAGAAGTCCATAAACAAGTGAGCGGTGCATCCGTGCGCGTGCACTGTCTGCGCAGAGGCCCTGCTTTGGCACCGCGGTGAGGTCCGCGGTTCCAATCCGGGATCGGCCCAGGTGGCTTTAACATCACGCTGACGGCGGTGGCGTGATCCTGGCCACGCGCTCTCTGATCCTGATAGGGCAGGTGAAAGGGTCACCCTGTAGAATGCTTCCCCTGTGGAGCAGAGGAAATGGATAACCTCAGACCAGGGTTTCCAGGCAACCAAGCACCACGTAGCTGGTACACGCAGCTGGAAAAAGGTTAACATTGGCAGGGATCCGAGGCAGGGAAACAATGAGAAAGAAAAGAGCGTGTTGCTCTCAGCAGTGCATTGTTGAAGCGCTTTGTTGGGTATGGACTTGAAACAGTTTCAGATTCTATGACTTTCTGCTTTTATTTCTGCCATGTACCACCCACTGTGAAAACACGGTTGCCTGATTTAGAAATGTTTTATTTTTTATTACTTGTAAAATGGACCAAGAGGAATTTCCAGGAGGCTATGAATATAATCAGCGTGGAAAGATGAGAACACGGGGAAGTCTTGCTTTGCGACGTCCTTTACCCTGTAACCCATGCGGGACCACAGAAATATACAGGAGAAAATAGGTCCCTCCGAAGGCGTCCTAGCGAGACAATGAATCGATGATGCATTCATAGTCTGGATGGGGCCACCATGAACTGTGCAGCATGAATGAAAGGTACGGCTTTGTTAGTTCTCCGTTGTGGGAGAATAACGTGTTAGGAGCTAAACTGGCCACCCTAGTGGCCGCACCATATCACAACTCTATCTATCATGCTGGAAACACTTCGCCGCTCTAACCGTGTTGACAAACATGATTCTACCACCACGACTCCGGCACCAAGTTTTAAAAATGTGCACCAACACCAGCTATGTACACAAAACACATCGGATTAGTTTAATTTACACTTGATAAAACGTAGTGCGGCAATCAAAAGCTGCTGCACTACTTTGCGTCAAAGGGAGATAGCAGAACAGTGCCATATCTGCAATGGTATTGTGCTGTTTCTGTCTCCCCGTGAGCATGTGCACCAAAAACACAACCATAATGCAAGGGTGTGTGTGTGTGTGTATGTGTGTGTGATGCCTGGTAAAGGTTTTATACTACAAGGACTCCCTTCCAGTTAAAAAAGGTATGCCTATAAATAGTTTTAAAGTTTTCCACACTTGTGCTGTAAATTACAGCACACATGCAAAGTAGCAGACGTTTGAAGAAAAGAGAACTTTTCTCCAATGTGATGCGTGCCTCAAGGAGGTGTACATGTTTGCCCCAAAGTCCTGTCTACCATTTTAGTAGATACGACATTGTGCCAAAATCCATGGGTGATTGTATGGGAATAGCCAGGTGCTACCCATGGAATGTCCCTTTGAGGCAAACTAGAGGAACACATGACTTTGAGTTATTTTAGGGCTACCTTCCAGCACAATTCAAGATTTATGTTGGCAAGTAAACCCCAATTCATACCTTTATGAAGGTTTACATCACTTTTTTTGATACAGCACTGGTGCAAAAGCTTGTAAATCTGTCCGTTCGTGAACAGATCATGGCAGAATGTTTCTGCCTGCCAATTATTGCGACTTTGGGTCCCAAGATGCAGAAATGATGGAACCAGCTTGGGGGACTCACGTTATTGCTGCACAGCACCGGTCCGGGGGTGGATGATACAACAGCTATCTCTGTTACTCAACTGGCTCTGCAGTGTTTGAATCAACTAGCCTTTGACAGCATGACCCACTATAAGCCCAGAAGCTGCTGCTCATACAGTAATCCTACTGGAACCTCCTTCCTGCCAATAAAAATAATTGTTAGCTCCCAATTGTTGATGCTGCTAACGCTGGATTGGGGGAACTGTTAACTTTATACAAGACATCAGAGCATCAGTTCCTGAGCTAGCCAGGAGCAACTATAAGAGGGGAAGCACATGGAAATCTGTGCCATATTGTGAACAAATCATTGGGAATGCCTGTACATTTGCTCTTAGCAAGCAGCAGCAATGATTATTTTATTTCATTTTCTTTATTGCAAGCATATGCCACAAAAATAAAAAAAAATATGCCATTCACCCAAGCATGGGTTCTTTATGCTTGTATATTTTATATATTTTTTCA
Organism: Triturus cristatus; assembly: GCF_964204655.1. Taxonomy (NCBI): domain Eukaryota; kingdom Metazoa; phylum Chordata; class Amphibia; order Caudata; family Salamandridae; genus Triturus; species Triturus cristatus. The sequence continues at coordinate 506,019,800 of NC_140585.1, forward strand.
ACCAGTAAGTTGTTTTAAAAAAAGTTTCAGCTGTGCCATATATTTTATTATAATTATTATTTTTATTATTATTATTATTATAATTACGATAATGATTATTAAATAATATTATTATTTGTGAAGAAGACAAGAATAAATCACCACCCAACCAAGGACTCAAATTGCAGGCAACTGAAATATTACAATGTTACTTAATTACCCTACATTTGATAGCGCAGGCAAAATAAATAGCCATCATTTAAAGCTAAGATAAAAATAAATAAAATAAATAGGCTCACTTTAAAACAGCTATTCAACTGAAGACAAATAACTATGGGCCTGTTTATGATGCTGATCGGGACGGGTTTCATGGTCCTGTCAAAGGTGGAAGCGGTCACTCCGACTGCCGGATTACAATACATGCCTTCTGTATTCTGTATTCTGACCGACCAACTGCTGAAAGACCGATGACTCCAACAGTCTTTCTCTGACCGCTGAGATGGTGGTCGGAGAAAAACAGCATCCATAGGGCAGTACATGGATCTCCGACAACTGTCCAGATTAAGATGTGTGTTTCCGATGACCGACTGCCTCGAGTCATCAGAAACAATGGATTTGGGTGCATACTCACACAAATCAGCTTCTCACCAAGTTTCCAGCATGGATCCCTTTCTCCAGTTCCCCCTAGACCACGGTAGTGGAACCACGAAGAATACGGACCTGTAGGTGTCGAAATGCAAGTAAGTTCGTAGGTGGCATGTATCCCCATTGACAGGACCATGCACAGATCGCCACACTCTGGCAATGGGGTACAAGGTGCATAAGGCATATCACCACATACATCATGCATGTCGTGGACAGCTGGGTTGAGAGCAAGTGCAGTTCTCCATTGCACTGTGGAGTGCTGAAAGATGCCACTCCCTTCAATTAGGGTGCCGCTCTCATACTGGTGAGCAGCGCCAGGATCAGTTAAAGGAATTTGCTGGTACTAGCAGTCCAGTTGAGAAAGAAGAGGTCCGAGATCTGGAGCAGGGGATGTGTTTGGGAAGTGTGTTTAATTTTTTAATTAATTTTTTTATTTGGGCGCGCGTTGCACCCCCGTCCCTGAAGGTGCCGGCCACCACTGTCTGCAACAGAAATGTATGTATAAGTGGATATGCAGGTTTGAATACCACCATCCTTTATTTGTGAGCTATACCATAAATGTTGCAAGGGGTATATTTACTTTATTTAAGTGCATTGAGACAATTGAGTTTGCAGTGTTTTTTGGGGAAAAGCAATACTCTCATAAATCAGGACCAAAACCCTATATATAAAAGAGGAATCCATATTGCCAGAATCGTTTACTTCAAATTCATACAATTATTGGTTAAATGATATGTACACATTGAGGATTACTGAATGCATTCTTGTGTTTAGCTGTAGAAGGGGTGAGTTGCATACACACATCAAGCCTTGAAAATAGTTGTCATGCAAATCATGTAACAAACAGCAAGCTACAATAGGAAACGGTGTCTTGAATATACAAAAAAGTTAATTTATGTAACATGTGGAACCATTTCACCTTATTACAACAGTTTATTTGAGGACTAAGTGTAAAAAGTGAGAGTTTTTAGACATGCACTGAGAAGCATTGCTGTTCCCTCCCTAATGACAATTTTATTAGTCCATGTTGAACTTGGCTCTTTTTGCAGGGTCATCCAAGAACTTTTTTCCTTCCTCCTGTATTTTTTTCTGCCTGTTGTTGGTGATTTTAGGACTCTGGGCACTATATCACTGCTGATCATTTCTAAAGTGCATGTGCTCTCTAGGGTAAACATGGTAAGATTGGTCTACACCTGTTTGGCATATTTAATTTACCTGTCAGTCCCTTGTACAGTGGTATCCCATATAACCAGGGCCAGTAAACAAAATGCTACTGGTGGGCTTGCAGCACTGCTTATGTCACCCACCAAAGTAGCCTTTTAAACCTGTCTCAGACCTCTGCCACTGCAGGGCCTGCCTGCACAGTTTATTGCCACAGAGATGTGGCACATAAAAAGGTTACCACGTCTGTAACTCCCCTTTTACTACATATCAGTCACCCCTAAGATAGGTCCTAGCTAGCCCCATGGGCACGGCGCAATGTAGGTCAAAGGTAGGACATGTGCCTTAAGTGTGTGGCATGTCCTTGTAGTGACAAACAGCCTATTTGGTTTTTAACGGCTGTGGGGTTGCCCTCTCACAGGGATGCATTGGGGATTCCCTGATATGTGCTTCATTGGTAATTTCTGACATGAGAGGGGTAGCGTGATCAAGTTTGGTATGTTTGGAATAGTGGGGATAAATCCAGCTTGTTGGTGTTAGCGGATTAGTTATCACTATTTTAGGAATGCCACTTTTAGAAGTAGGCATTTCTGTGTGCTATGTGTCTTTGTGCCTCCCTGATGTGTATTGACCGTTTGGTTCTGACAGACACAGGAAGATGGCATGTGCATTCCCTCCAACCAGTCCCTGGGGGGGTTGAGGTGTGTCCTGCCCTGACTGGGTGACTCAGCACTAGGCTGAATACACCTTGGCTGAATTTAGAGTACCTGAAGGAGTTTCCCCTGGCACCTGAATAGGCCTGATCTGCATTTCGAGTGGTGGGAGGAGTAGCACCTGCACCTGAATAGGGCTGTGCCTGCCTTACACAATGAGAACAAAGACCTTTTCCACTATAAGTACTGCGGCTGTGACCCCATGTCTGTTGAGCCTGCTTGGAACTGGAACAGAAGAAGACACTGCGCTGGCCGGGAATCGCCACTGGAACTTTGCCTTGGGAGCTGATTTGCTGAAGGAACTGCCCCTAAACTCAAGGTCCATGTGTGCTGGCCTGCTGGCCTGCTGGCCTGCTGGCTGTTATCTTGAACTAAGTTTTCCATTGTTCCCACGGAGCCCAGCATGGAGGGAGCACTGCTCCTTCAAGCTGCGCTGGGCTGAAGAGACAGTGGTGTTGGTGAGTGCTGGAATTCGTTCTGCTGCCCAAGGAGGGGGCTCACTTGGTATGATTGGGGAGGAGCGCTGTCTCATTGCCCTGTAGCATGGGCAGCACAGCGCTCTCCTTTGTGGCCAGGAAGCGGGAGGGAAGAGGTGAGGCAATGGAGTGCTCTCCCACCCGTGCTCGTGCACCAGCGCTGACTGCTGTAGCCTGGAAAAGAGCCAAGTTGACAGAGACTTTTCTCCTTATGCTCACGACCCTCCAGAGTCTGGAAGTCAGGCAGGGGAAGCCTGGTCATGGGCAGGGATCACTGCTGTGAGCAGTCCAGTGGGGGAGAGAAGCCGACAGAGATTTCGCTCAGTGTTCTGTTGAATGCCTCTTCATTTGTTGGCCAGAGCGGAAGGTTCCCCATGAGGACAGCAGAGAGGAAGGGCTGCTCAACCCCAAGGAGGTTACAGACCGCCCTTGGGTTCCTGACTCACCCGGACTGAGGATGAGTCTGGTCATCGCGGGCAGCTTCCATTGGGGGAGCTGCCTTCGCGGGGGACCAAGTGAGGTCTCCACATCCTCGGGGGCAGTGCGCTGCCTTTTGGTGGCATTGTGGGGATTAGCCCAACCTTGGACGCATGAGACTCGGAGAGGTCTTCAAGGTATTTGGTGCCAGCAGCTGCGACTCAGAGAGTCGCGGCAGCTGCCGCTTGTGTGTTCTGTTAGGGGCTTCTTCTTGTTCATGTGGGCATTGCTGGGTGAGTGCAAGACACGCCCCCACCTCAGTTATCACGGTGGCTGCACCACAAGTATGAGGACAGCTGTTTCTCACCAGTGGTGAAAAAGGAATGCACTTATGTGCCCTGTGTCAAGTGTTTACTATGGTGCACTGGGGATTATGTTTTGCACTCTTACCAATAGTTACTAGTCGCCCTAACTAACTGATTTTTGTGATTATGACAGTGGACCGATTGGCCTCGTGATTTATGGAATACCTGTAAAGTCATGCAAGTGCCTAGTGGTACGGTAATATATGTGATTGTGTACTAATGTGTTTTTATGGATAATACAAAGGCTATTTTTATATAACCTTGTGTGGAATTACTTTTGTGGTGTGCCTAGTGTGTCGCTGCTGTGTGAGTGTGTTGTGAAAATGCTTTACACATTGCCTCTGGGATAAGCCTGACTGCTCTGCCAAGCTACCAAGGGGGTGAGCAGAGGTTATCTTCAGCGTGTAACTCCCTTGCCCTGACTAGAATGGTGGATTCTGCCTGGCTTAGGTGTTTGCCCTAGCCAACTAGAAACCCAATTTCTAACAGTGCACAAAAAAGCAAGTCAGAGGTCAAGTATACCCATAAATGGACTACATTCTTATCATAGATGAGGCAACATTGTAGGCCAGTAAGTCAAACACTAGACATTTTTGTACAGCGCACATACTGAACTGATTTTTTCTAAGTGATTCTCATATGTGAAAAAGAACAAATAGGAGGCTCAGTGAAATAAATATTTGCTTAGGATCACACATCTTGTGAAGCAGAGAATCCGGGATTGATCCCAGAGTTTCCTGTTCCACACTGTGCAAATCAGCCACTAGATAGGTAACTTATATGACATCAAAGGTTAATTAATGCTTTGCCCTTAATTCTTAAAGGATGAGGCTATAGAATGGATGATGTGAAATCCACGTTTTTTGCAGTTTTGTGTAGCGCAAACTTTGCAGAACGACACCATTGAGATTTGCTGGGAATGACAGGATGCTGAATTGAGGCCGGGGTTCGAACCTGGTATGTCAATGGTACCTGGTCTGGATAATATCTTTGCTCACTTAGCAACATCACAGTGGCTCGCCCACCTCTATATGTGGGCCTTGTTTGTGTTAGGCTTTTAAGTTTCTTGAAAAGCTCGGTGCAGAGCTGTCCTAGTCGAGCTTGCACAGTTCTGTAAATAGCATGCCCATTCAAAACCTTCATTAATTCAAGCTCTGCACACTCCTTTAGATCAGAAAAAGTTTGTAGCACCATAAACGTAGATGTAATAAAACCTACTTTCATTTGTTGGATGATATGAGGAGGGGGGTGGGTTAGCGGTGCATTGTATCCCTTGTTGAACTCAGAGGGTCTAGGACTCTGAAGGCAGTGGAGGCTGCAGTGGTAGAGCGGCTCAGGCTGGCACCTCAGCTGGAGGCTGGCAGGACAGAGAGCATGGTAGTCCAGGCAGCAATGCAAAATGCTTATTCAAGGGGAGGCGACTTGCTTGCTGTTCTGGGCCATTGGTAAAATCTTGCTGCTGGGTTAGTTTCTTCGATTCCTTGATCTCCCGCCAGTGCACAACACAGCTGATGGTAAACAGCACTTCTTCTCCATTGGGTCCCAGTGGATCAAATCAGTGGGGACTGGACTCACACAAGGCTGGAAAAATCAAATGTAAATGCACACTACATGCTCCGACGCAGGTGCCCCTTCAGTAGGCCCCAGCTTGCTAGTGACAATGACCAACAGCAGTGGCAGAGATCAGTGACGTGCCCGATCTTTCATTGTATCCATAGACCAGCTCCACCCCGGCCATACCTTTGCAGATTCACAAAATTCCTTAATATTGTAGAGTCGCAGCTGCATATAGAACTACATGGCGGAGCAAAGGCAGTTGAGTAATAAGGTAAAACATAAGAATTGAGGGTGCAAGATTGCTAGGACGGAAACCCGATGTCAGGATCTTTTACAATAGCTAACTTTACACAACCGGAATCTGCACTATTTAAAAGAATAAAGAAACAAGAACTCTGGAACAGCTGATGGTTAGGAATACCTGAGATCAGAGACATTTTTCAGTGGTTTCTTTAATCACATCAACTTCAATTTAAATAAGGACTTTTTCACAAGTTTTAATCTGTTTATATCAAGCTATTCATATGTTATGTACATGCAATGATTTTAATCAATCAAGCATAATAAATTACTTATTTACTTACTATCTACTCCAGACACGACTGAATCTGCTGCTTGTACCAAGACCAAAAGTCTCCACTGAGAAACCCTGGGATTCCTGATGACCGCATCCTACACCAGGCCACCTCCGTGCAGCTGGTGGTGTAGTTCTTGTGCTGGCCATTGGGCCCTTCAGTGACCTTGACACCAGAAGCTTTTTGTTCCATCAACCAGGTGGCCTGCTCGTCCACAGTCCCCAAACCAACAACCTTGCTTAGCCCGTTGACTAACATGTGGTCCCTGCACTTTGCACCTAGCCACCTCTGTCCCGCTGGTGGGAAGGCACGGTAGTGCACAACTCTTGCATATGGGGAGACGCAGCCAACCAGAGTGAGGGTTATGCCCCCTCCCACTGGAGGGTAGCATAATAGAGGTGTACCCACCCCAAGGAAGGGACCCACTGGTCCTGACCTCTACCTACCTGTAACATCACACAATTTAGTATTTAGGGGCAACCCTGAATGTTGCCTCCTCAGACCAGAGTCAACAAGAAGAAACAAGAAGAAGAAGGACTGGAAATCCACACTGAGAGATGAAGAGGAGGACACCAACTGACTTGGCTCCAGCCCTACTGGCCTGCCATAACTTCAGACTCCACCAGCAAAACCTCGGTGTGTCCTGCAGCCAGCAGCCCTCAAGAACCTGGAGGACCTACTCTGCCTTTGCAATCTAAAGACTTTGTCTCCCGCGAGCATCGAACTTGATCAAGACCAACCGACATTGACTTCGGCTGAGTCAGTGAGTCCCCCACCACTCAGCACTCAGCACCCGGCGCCCTGAGCCCAAACCCAAGTGACCCAACACCCTAAGGAGGTCCCCCTGATGAATCTAGCTGGTGTTACGGTGGCCCCTAAACCCCCACAAGCTTCTAACCCGAGCCTGCAGCCATTGTCTGTGAGATCCCCTCCAACCGTGACCGAAGGTGACACCCCTACCGACTCTCTGACCGAAGCGCTCCAAGGAGCCCAACTGCGACCACCCAACCAACTCCATCTGCAAGCACTTGTAGTCACAGGGTTGCAACTCCCAAAGACCCCATTCGCCAAACCGGTTGCTGACTGCCTCCCAGGAATCCTGGACCGAATCTGCCACTTGGACCAAGATCGAAAGTCTCCACTGAGAAACCCTGGGATTCCCGACAACCGCATCCTACACCAGGCCGCCTCCGTGCAGCTGGTGGTGTAGTTCTCGTGCTGGTCATTGGGCCCTTTAGTGACCTTGACACCAGGAGCTTTTTGTTCTATCAACCAGGTGGCCTGCTCGTCCACAGTCCCAAACCAACAACCTTGCTTAGCCTGTTGGCTAACGTGTGGTCCCTGCACTTTGCACCCTGCCACCTCTGTCCCACTGGTAGTGCGAACCGAGTGTCCATCTGACCGAGTTCTACTCACAGACCGTAACCTCATTTTTGTTCTTTCAGGACTAAGTGACTCATGAGTAACCCCACACAACTGTAATTGTATTACAAAATGCATTAACTTCTTTCCCTTCTCTTAGGAAATGTACCAGCATAGGGATACCTTGCTGAGTAAGAAAAGTAACTATAAAGTAATTTTGTCTGGTTATTGCCAAAGTTTAGAAACCTGTAACAAAAACCAAGTTAATGTCAAATGCATATTCGTGATACCTTGCCTTTGAGAGTACAATTCTGCCTATGATTTGGTTCTAGTAAAAAAATAAAATATTTTTTATAAAAACCAATTGGTCTGAGTTCAGTCTCTGAATGTATGATATCCTTTTTTGCCTGAATCTGTACAATAAAGGCTTAGCACTACTCTCTGATAATGCCTTACTGCTCGCCCACACTACTACAAATAGAGAGTAAGGTGTTAACTAGTTTTACCTCTGCATACCTTTGGGGATCCACTGGACTTTGTGCACACTATCCCCTACTTTGGTATAGTATATACAGAGCCAACGTCCTACACCCCTGACCTGAGGGATGGGCTGGCCTGCAGTTGCTGCTCCTGTCTGGGGCACTAGAAGGACTTGACTGTTCTTTTTCCGTTTTTTCAGAAGTAAGCTTGTGCTGAGCGCTTCATTTCAAAACATGGGAGAATTGCTTTTTGCTCTGCTCTCCGGTCAGCACGTGCTGGGAGCGCTGAGTTAAAGTATGGCAGTGCTGGTTGCCTTTCCAGCATGGTACTTAGAGTACTGATTACCCTACAGCTGGGGCTCTGCTGAACTGGCCCCTGCTGTGTGGACCGGCGTGCTGTAGTGTTTCTTCACCATGTTGCTAGCAATGTTAGGGGGGTGCGGGAGTGTTGCTGTTCTTGCTATTGCGGTTGCTAAGCAGGAAGGATCTTTGCCCGAGGTCCCGCCTGGTGGGAGGGAGATTAAGCTCCTGCAAGTGCTCACAGCTGCACCGCATGATCCCCGACAGCTGCTACGTGATATACTGTTGGGGGCATTGTGTTCTTGGCATTACGGGAGCACCGCTGGACCCATTGGCCAAAGACCAGGAGAGATCTCCTATATATTCTTTTACCCACAGCTGCACCGCGTGATTGCGGGCAGCTAGCATGTGCATACCTTTGGGGGCATTGCTTTACTCTTGTGGCTATTGTGGGGCGAGCCCAGGACGAGCCCCCACCGCATTTGTCTCAGCGGCTGCACCACGTGTCTGTGGGCAGTTGCTGCTCACTGATGGGGGCATTATGTGCAGATTCCCACATTTGTGTTTTATCTCTGCCTATAATTATGGCATTTCTTTTAAATCCTGATGTCAGAAGTTATGTCATGGCTTGCCCCAATGCTAGTAGGTGATGTGTCTATGTCTTGTGTAAGTCATACGCATTTGCTTATTGCACCAAGTGTAATGTTATGACAATTGCCTAGTTGGCAAAACAAATGAACTATGTGTTTTATATGCATTTTTATGATCCACGCCTAGTGGCACAGTGATTTATGTGACTGTGGTCTAATGTGTTTTATGTACATACAAAGGATAATTTTGTATAACCTTGTGTGGAGTTAGGGCGGAGCTTGCCACAGTAGAAGAAGAAGGTCCGCGAGCCATCGGCACCACGCTGCTTATTTCCTGGCAATCCAATCATCCAGAAGCCCACGAACACGCTCCTGAGCTGCCGCTGACCACTGGGCGCCAGCTGGTATAATCCTGCCTAATGGTGACGTCGAAACCTCTGATAGCCCCCTTCAGCTTGGTCCGCGGCGTGAGCCTGAGTTGGAGGCTGTGCGCTCGCTCCACGAACAGTGGGGGAGTGCCTGAGGCCTTGCGACGCCCGATTTTGGTCTCCTGACTGGCGGCCGGGGGAATTCATCTGCACTCATCACCCATCGGCCGCGCCTACCCTATTCGGACGCCTGCGGATGCCTCGCCTAGTTCGGCACGGGACCCTGTGCACTTAGGGACGAGGTGCCCTGTGTGGTCTCGTGTGTATGGAGGGCCTGCCCGGAACAGCTCTGAGAGTCCCGGGGGACGGCGCGTCACCCCCTGGCATTGCGGACATCGGCCCGAATCCAGCGGCCTTGACCGGAGCCTCGCTGGATACCTCCCCTGTGGCGAGGGGGAGGCAGTGCTACAGACAGCTCCACTGTATGAGGTAAGCGGGCCCCCTGGGAGCGTGTGGCCTTGGAATTGGCTTCTCCACCCTGTCAGGATCGCTAAATCCTCGCAGAAGGAGAGGCAAGCGGTGGGTGTAATCTTCCGCAAACCAAGTTGTAAAGGCTGGTTGGTTCCCAAAGGTTTGAGGAGACGAGTGAGCATCGTCCCTAAGATGGCGGCCAGCAACAGACATTTGGAATAAAGGTTCGCGCTCTAGTGCACGGCTGCACCCTGGAATATCCAGGTGCTGAGCCCGCGATGTGGCGCACTTCACCTGACTAGAGAGAGAGTAACGGACGTCAACCTTGGTTCCTGTGAAGTCGGCGGGCGAAGACTCGACGTGAGGAAAAACATTATCAGTGCATCTGGAGGAAGTTAGAGTTCCTGGAAGTAAGACTGTTCCGTAATAGAACATGCGCAGAGAGAGTCACAGTGTAATAAGAGATTAGCGCTAGTGAGCTCAATGTTGAGGGGAGCATGCGCTATAAGTGAGAACACTATCGTCGTGAGGGAGGTTTAAGAGTCAGTATCAGCAGTTAGAACTATTCTTAGCTATCCCGTTTTCTCCTATTAAAGGGTTTAATAAATAGAGACAAAATTACCGAGGTCCATAGATGGAATAGCCTAGTAAATAAGGCGTAGGACCGGGCGAGGCATTGTAAAGATATAGGCAAAGACTACAGAGAATAATCCGGCGACAACGGAGACACTTCAATGGCAGTACAAATAAAAATCACATTTAAAGAAAGAACACTTACCTGAGAATCCACACAACGTCTGTAGTGATAACACGAGGTGAGAAATCTAAAAGAAAAAGAGAGAGTGAGATTGAGAGGAGGTTAAAAAGAAGAGAACAAATTAGAAGAAGAATATTAACGCACATTTTGTTTAGTTGCAGCATTTAATTCGCAAGAATCACACAGACAGAAGAGGAGCCAGGGTCACACATCCTTAGGGTAGGTTTTGGATCAATTGGGGCTAGAGGGGAGAGCGAGAATATATTAGGAAATTAAGTGTTAACCTTTTTCCCTTCTTAGCGAATAGAATAGCCAAAGGAAGACGTCTGAAAGAAGAAGAAGAACCAGACGAGTGTGCCTGTCTTTTCTCTGTCCCATCCCCTTTCTCCCCTGAGGTTTAATCGCATTGTGTATTCTGCTTGCATATTGCTGGAAATCTTGGAGGGGCATTGGGAAAAAGCGACATTCTGCTCCCGTGCCTCGTGACAGCACAGCCTCTGACAGAGTGAAGTGCCCACGTGAAGACTAGCACCTGAGCAGAATGGCGGAGGGTCTAGATTTAAAAAAGCTAGGAGAAGTACTAGAAAGTATTCAAAGAGAATTAGTCTTAGTTAGAGAGGAAAATAGAGAGCTTAAGAAAGAGACTGCAGATTTGGTAGTTAAGATGGTCAGTCTTGAGTCAGGACCTAGTTTTAAATATTCAGCCTCTCAGGAAGGAAGTATCAGTGATGCATCTGTTTCTCAACCTAAGATTACTACTCAGGTAATTCATTCCTTATCTCCTGTGATTCCCTTGGCCCCACCCGAGCGCTTTAATGGAGACCCACAGAAGGCGCAGGTTTTTCTGACACAATGTACTTTACATTTTATGTGTCGTCCAGCCGTCTTTCCCGATGCGCAGTCTCAAAAGGCTTTTATCCTATCATATTTGAGTGGAGATGCAGCTTCGTGGTCAATGCCCCTAGTGACAAGAAATGATCCTATTTTATATGACCTAGACAAATTCAAAAAAGAGTTTCCACGAATCTTCGACAGGCGAAGAGCTACGCAAGCCACAGACAACGAACTATTGGAGATTAGACAGGGCAATCGTGACTTAATATCTTATTTGGCCCAGTTCAACAAACTAGTGGTGGAAACAGAGTGGCCAGAGAATAAAAGGGCGGCAGTGTTTTATCGTGGATTAAAAGATGAATTAAAGGAAGCGTTGGCGCAAGTTCCAAACAGACCTTCGGAGATTTCAGCTTTAGTCAACTTGGTACTTGAGATTGATTTCCGACAGTGCGAGAGAAGAGGTGAGAAGAAAAAAGAGTTTCGTTCTAGTGTTCCAAGATTTGATCGAGCCAGAGTTGAAGGAGTCAAAGAAAATGAGACAGCCCGAGGGGGAGAACCAATGCAAATTGGAACAATTCGAGGCCCCCTTACAAAAGAGGAAAAGGAGAAACGGAGGGCAAACAAATTATGTCTTTACTGTGGTGGCAGTGGCAATTGTCTGAAAAAACCACGGCAAACGCCGGCGGAAAACGCTCAGCACCACCAGTGAACGGAGTTGGACTGGTGGTTGCAAAAGCTGAAACAACTCCAGAAATGCATACTTTGGCGAATACCTTACAGTCGGCTTCCCCACTTCTTGTAATGATGATGACCCTACGATTTAGGGAGAGAAAATTGACTCAAATTACAGTGATGGTCGATTCGGGAGCTACGGGCAATTTTTGCAATTTGAAGTTTGCAGAAAAGATTGGTTTGAGGGCCTTAAAAAAGGATCGAAGTGAAGCAGTTTGAGCTGTCGATGGCACAAATCTTTCTTCCGGGCCTATTGTGAGCCACACTGAACCGGTGGAGTTGGAATCGGAGGAAGGACACAGTGAAACTTTGCAATTCAATTTAATTGATGCTCCTCAGTTTCAACTGATATTGGGTTTGCCATGGCTGACGGAACACAATCCCGTTATAGATTGGGAAGCTTGAACAATTGCCCTGACATCAAAATATTGTACAGAAAATTGTTACAGTAAACGACAGAGTGAGCAGACGAAGTCATCAGCGTTTCATTTGTGCGAAAGAGGAGCTACAATTTGTGGGATAACCACAGCAGAATTGCCAGAGGAGTACTCTGAGTTTCGAGATGTATTTAATGAGAAGGAGGCCGAAAGACTACCGCTCCATAGGGTATTCGACTGTAAAATAGAATTGGAACCCGGTTCCAATTTCCCTTGTAGTCGAATATATGCTTTAACCGTATGAGAAGATGCACATCTGAAAGAATATCTGCAAAATTATCTTGAAAATGGATTTATTAGACCATCACAGTCTCCTGTCTCCTCGCCACTATTTTTTATCCAGAAAAAAAATGGGGAGTTAAGAACTTGCATCGATTATAGGGCAATAAATCGAATTACAATTAAGAATAGATGTCCTCTGCCCTTGATTTCGGCCCTTTTAGATCAAGTGAAAGGAGCACAAGTTTACACCAAATTGGATTTACGAGGAGCATATCACCTTGTGAGAATTTGAGAGGGTGATGAATGGAAGACGGCCTTTCGTACCAAGCATGGGCTCTTTGAGTATCAAGTGATGCCATATGGTCTGTGCAATGCTCCAGCAGCATTTCAGCATTTTATAAATGATGTGTTGAAGGAGTTCATTGATCGGAATGCAATTGTGTATATCGACGATATACTGATCTATTCGAACTCAATGGATGAGCATCAATTAACTGTAAAAAGAGTGTTACAAAGACTACAAGAAAACAGTCTATTTGTCAAATTGGAGAAATGCGCATTCAATGTCTCCACAGTGGAATTTTTTGGGTTTGTGCTCTCGCCCAATGGAATCACAATGGATGAAAGTAAGATCAAAGCTGTGATTGAGTGGGAATCTCCAAAATCAGTGAAGGAGATTCAAAGTTTCATTGGTTTTGCAAACTTTTACCGGAGATTTATTCAAGACTTTTCTAAAAAATCGATTCCCTTAAATAAGTTACTAAAAAAGGGAGTCAGGTTTGAATGGACAAAGGAGGCAGAGGAGGCCTTCACTCAGTTGAAGAAGGATTTCACTACAGCTCCAATTTTGCTTCACCCAGATCCCTCGGAGCCATTTTATGTTGAAACAGATGCTTCAAATTTGGCTTTGGGAGGAGTATTGTCTCAAAGACATAAAACTACAGGGCAATTGCATCCAGTAGCTTTTCGATCTCGGAAATTAACTTCAGCAGAAGCAAACTATACTATAACTGAAAAGGAGCTATTGGCCATAAAGGATGCATTTAAAGAATGGAGGCACTATCTGATGGGCGCAAAACATGTGGTCACAGTCTACACGGATCATCGAAATTTAAAATTTTTAAGATCTGCAAAGACCTTAACTCCAAGGCAATTGCGTTGGTCGTTATATTTTGCCGATTTCGATTTTGTGATAACCTATCGACCAGGCTCTCAGAATGGTAAAGCAGATGCCTTATCCCGATTGGGTACAGAAGGAATTTCTGATGATGTCAAAGAACAGGAAATCATACCTACAGATAGAGTGATTGGAGTTGTTTTAAAAGAATCTGTGGAAGGAAAAGATCAGACAATCTTGACTCAGGATGAAATCGAGGCTTGGTTGAAGGAAGATCCCAAACGAGAAATACGTGAAGGTTTATTGTAGCATAATGAAGTCCTTTATTTACCCACGCTCGAGATGCAACAAAAGGCTATAAAAGAATGTCACGACAATATACTGGCAGGCCATAAAGGAATCTTGAAGACGGAAGATCTGATCAGGCGACGATTTTGGTGGCCAAATATGATAAAGGATATACAACAATACGTAGCCACATGTGAGATTTGCGCAAGAGGAAAGACTGAGAGACAAGCTACCAAGGGTCTATTACAGCCTCTGCCCACCCCACTCTATCCATGGCATACAGTCACCCTAGATTTAATTGTCGATTTTCCATCTAGTCAAGGGTTTGACACGATTCTAGTTTGTGTGGATGCATTCACTAAGATGGCCCATTTTATTCCTTTAAAAGGGACACGCACTGCCAAGACATTAGCACACGTTTTTAGCCAAAACATCGTCCGAGCTCATGGAACACCCAAGGTCTTAATATCTGATAGGGGCTCCCAGTTTCTTTCTCATTTTTGGAGGTCTTTCACAGAGAGGTTGAATATAGAGTCTAGATACTCAACTAGTTATCATCCAGAAACCGATGGTCAAACAGAAAGGGCAAATCAGGAACTGGAACAGTACCTTCGCTTGTGCTTGTTGGATCAAGAAGGTGACTGGCCAGATTATCTGTGGGCAGCAGAGTTTGCTCATAACAATGCAAAAAATGTGTCCACAGGATACTCCCCCTTTTATTTGAACACTGGTAGGTATCCTAATCAATCCCTGAATTTTCAAGAAGCAGATGTCCCAGCAGTTACAAATTTAGTGGAGCATATGACAAGAGTATATAGTTTAGCAGTGGAAAATTTGACTAAGGCTAAAGCAAATTATAAGCATTATGCAGACAAAAAGAGAAGACGGACCAGAATTACAAGCGGGAGATAGAGTTTGGTTAAACACAAAAAATTTAAGGCTTAAAGGAAATAGGAAGCTACAACCACGATTTGTAGGGCCCTATTTAATTGAAAAGAAGATAAGTACCTTAAATTACCAGCTAAAATTACCCAAAGGTTTGTCAGTTCATCCTGTCTTTCACATCTCTTTATTAAAGAAAGCGTCAAAAGACTTGCGAAGAATTAAATCACCTAAACCAGTCCAGTCCGAGCAAGGAGATGATTTTTAAGTAAAACAGATGCTAGATGCTAAGATACGCAAGGGGCGTTTATATTACCTGCTAGATTGGAAGGGTTATGGACCTGAGGAAAGGTCTTGGGAGTTGTCAACTGATGTTCACGCTTCCAGACTAGTAAAAGACTTTCACAAGAAATTCCCGAACAAGCCCAAGCCGGAAGATTCCACTTTGAAGGAGGGTACTGTCAGGATCGCTAAATCCTCGCAGAAGGAGAGGCAAGCGGTGGGTGTAATCTTCCACAAACCAAGTTGTAAAGGCTGGTTGGTTCCCAAAGGTTTGAGGAGACGAGTGAGCATCGTCCCTAAGATGGCGGCCAGCAACATACATTTGGAATAAAGGTTCGCGCTCTAGTGCGCGGCTGCACCCTGGAATATCCAGGTGCTGAGCCCGCGCTGTGGCGCACTTCACCTGACTAGAGAGAGAGTAACGGACGTCAACCTTGGTTCCTGTGAAGTCGACGGGCAAAGACTTGACGTGAGGAAAAACATTATCAGTGCGTCTGGAGGAAGGTAGAGTTCCTGGAAGTAAGACTGTTCCGTAATAGAACATGCGCAGAGAGAGTCACAGTGTAATAAGAGATTAGCGCTAGTGAGCTCAATGTTGAGGGGAGCATGCGCTATAAGTGAGAACACTATCGTCGTGAGGGAGGTTTAAGAGTCAGTACCAGCAGTTAGAACTATTCTTAGCTATCCCGTTTTCTCCTATTAAAGGGTTTAATAAATAGAGACAAAATTACCGAGGTCCATAGATGGAATAGCCTAGTAAATAAGGCGTAGGACCGGGCGAGGCATTGTAAAGATATAGGCAAAGACTACAGAGAATAATCCGGCGACAACGGAGACACTTCAATGGCAGTACAAATAAAAATCACATTTAAAGAAAGAACACTTACCTGAGAATCCACACAACGGGCCCGATTCACAGAACAAACTTAAGACAAAATCCTAAACTTAGTACCATTTTGGTATTCACAGAATGCACTTACTACTTCTGGTATTCACAGAATGAACTTACTACTTTTGCGATTCACAGAATAAACTTACTACTTTTGCTATTCACAGAATGGATTTAAGACTACTAACTTTACGTCCGCACTCGGGCCGGAAATTCCGGCCCGGAGGCGGAGCTTCCGGCCCGGAGGCGGAGCTTCCGGCCCGGAGGTGGGGATTCCGGCCAGTGGCGGAGATTTAAAATCTCCACCTCTGGGCCGGAAGCTCTGCCTCCGGCCCGGAAGCCCCGCCTCTGGCCCGGAAGCTCCGCCTCCGGGCCGGAAGCTCCGTCTCCGGGCCCGAGTGCGGACGTAAAGTTAGTAGTCTTAAATCCTAGAGGGGAGAGCGAGAATATATTAGAAAATTAAGTGTTAACCTTTTTCCCTTCTTAGCGAATAGAATAGCCAAAGGAAGACGTCTGAAAGAAGAAGAAGAAGAACCAGACGAGTGTGCCTGTCTTTTCTCTGTCCCATCCCCTTTCCCCCCTGAGGTTTCATCGCATTGTGTATTCCGCTTGCATATTGCTGGAAATCTTGGAGGGGCATTGGGAAAAAGCGACATTCTGCTCCCGTGCCTCGTGACAGCACAGCCTCTGACACACCCAGAGTGTGCCTGACCAGCTCCTTGCTGTTTCTTGTGACCCTTGGGCCCCCTGCCGGGTCTGCACAGTGTGTGGACTGCACTGCATGAGTGAAGGGGGAGGCTCCTACAGATCACTGTGCAACTTTACCACTGTTGAAGGGCTGGGGGCAGCCCTTAGTGCTCTGCCAGCTTTCATCAATACACCTGCCTATGCCAACTGCTGACTCCCTCCTCTAGCTGACCTGTTGTGGGTGCCCTTCTGAGCGCACCGCCTGGTTAGGGCTCCAGCGACCGCTGCAACGTCTGTGTGTAGCTTGTCCCGCCTGGGGTGCGTTGCCTGTGGTCTTGGACGTCCTTGGCCTGGGGCGTGTACTCACGTCTGGGTACGCCCGGGGGGCTCATTCGTTTAGCCCCCGGTGGCCTCCTGGATGGTCACTAACCCCTGGTGCAGTCTGGCTGGCGGTGCACGAGGATCTGAGTGGTCCTACTTTATTCTTCTGCTCTAAATCACCACCATGGGCAGGGTCGATAGAATGCAAACCTGTCTCCCATTTGATACAAAAAGTACTAAATCTAAGGAGGCGGACAGGGCGCCCTCAACAGATTCTGGCGCAGATCACTCAGAAGATGACCCCACTGAGGTCAAACAAATGTTTGCCACTATGCAAAAAAGTCTTCTGGCTATGGATGGGAAAATTGACTCACTGGTGTATCGTAGTGACAGGATGTCAGAACGCCTAGATAAACAAGCAGAGCGCACAGACATGGTCGTACATAGGATCACCGAGGTCGAGGAGGCCCAGACCGAGACTGACCTGGTACACAAACAAATGGCTAAAACCCTCGCTACGCTTCAGGATAAGGCGGAAAACCTGGAGGCCCGGTCGCACCGCAGTAACAAACGTAGTACGGACCTTCCGGAGTCCACCCCAATGGGCAATGCTGAACAATTTAATGAAAAACTGCTCATCTCCTTATTAGGCCTCAATACCTTCTCGGAACTCTTTGTGATTGAGGCAGAGCATCGTTCACTGGGCCCGCGTCCCCCTCCAGGCGCTCCACCGCGCCCAGTGATAGCTAAGCTTTTGAATTATCGAGATCGCGACTCAGCCCTGAGACGGGCCAGGGAACTGGGGGCCCTCCAATATGAAGGTTCAGCGATTTCACTTTAGCCAGACTTCACTGCCAAAGTCCAGGACGCTCAGGACGCTCGTCATCTCTTTAATCCCCTTAAGCGATCACTCCAGTACCACAACATCTCCTACGCTATGCTGTATCCGGTGAAATTAAAGGTGAATTCAGAGGGCTCTTCCCGCGTCTTCACAGACCTGAAAACTCTGCAAAAAGTCATGAAGGAAATACTCAAGAAATCTACGTCGGGGGCTGTGCGAGAACACACGTCGGAGGCAGTGGAGGACGCACAGGGTGGTTCCCTTGAGGACAATGACTAGAACACTTTGACTGAATTTCCTCCACACTGTAAATATTGTTTCCTGTTTTCCTAATGCCTGCATATTTTGCTCTGTTGCCTTGTTGAAATTGTTGGAGTGTCTTTACTCTTGTGTAGATGGGTTTCTGTGCTGATCCCCCATTGGACTCACTCTTTACACCCCAAATAAGTTGAGGTTACTTGCATGTTTCGCTATGTGTGACAGGAAGTTATACAGGCTTGCACTTTGCAGTTTCCTTCTCATTGATGCTATGTTGATATGTTTTTGATGGGTATCATGCACCACTGGGATTGTCGCTTATAGCGAGCACTACGTTCAGCTAGCCCAACTCAGTGGCTCCTCACTAATAACTGATTGCCTACATTTGCATAATACTATATGGCTTGACGCCGGTGGCTGCCTGTGGTGCTTTGGTAACATCCGCCCCATGTGTTATACACTACATGGCTAGTCGCCATCTTTCCCTAGAGGGGGGTGGAGGGTGGGTTCGACCAAGCCGTGCCACGATTGGGGTGACATGGCATGGGTGGGGGGAGGTACTGTTTATTGTGAATTATTGTTTGTTTTCCTTGGGGTTTTTATGTTTTTGGTTTTTGGTATTATTCTCAGAGACACATTCACAATGGTACACATGCCATCACTATTGCATGATTTTTTCATCGACCAGATGCCCCTAGGGCACTTTCTGATAGTCACAATCACGCTACACCGCCCTAACAGATAGAAGCCTCATTGAGGTTTCTGTCCTGGAACATTAGAGGTCTCAATGACCAATGTAAGACTAGGAAAGTTAAGTCGTATCTCACCAGGCACACTATTGCTATCGCCCTTCTACAGGAAACACATCTCCCGATGACACATCTCCCGCAAACCCAAAACAAAATTCGTGGCACGATCCATGCTGCAGGTTTCACCTCACATGCACGTGGGGTCCTCACTTGGATCAAACCCAAATCTCGCCTCATACTCGAGGAACTGCACACTGACACTAATGGCAGGTATGTGGTGTCTAGATGTAAAGGGAGGGGCTTGGATTGCATATTAATTAATGTGTACGGTCCCAATCATGACTGCCCCCAGTTCTTCCACGGCTTGCTCACGCTTGCTCGACACCTGCCTGACGTCCCACAATTGTGGGGCGGGGACTTTAACTGCACACTTAACCCTGACCTAGATCGATCGGGGGGTCCTGCAAGGCGCCGTTCGCAGGCGGCAGAGGCCCTTCTGGCAGCCCTGACGGAATTGCACCTCATAGATGTCTGGCGTGCCCGGTCGGGTGTGACAGGTGGCTTTACACATTACTCAGCGCCCCATAATCTCCATACCCGCATAGATTATTGGTTCTTGGCAGGCTCTCTTAGGCAACAAATGCGCGACTGCAAGGTCTTCCCGCGCACCTACTCGGATCATTCTACTTTGTTATTGACACTAGCTATTTCTGCCCGGCGTCTCCCCCGTTTACATGGAGCTTCCCCCATACGCGTTACTAGATGAAGCCTTCAAGGCGGAAATGTTGGAGGCCATGGAGACCTTTTTTGCGACTAATCTGGGCTCGGTTCTGCACTTTTCCACTATTTGGGAGACCTTCAAGGTCTATGTCTGTGGGGAAGCCATATGTAAACATTCAGGGGTTCTGAAATCGATTAGGGGCGGTTAACTCTCTTGGAGCAAAAGCTTTCGGATATAGAGAGAAATTTGGGCACCTCTGAAGATCCTTCTCTACACATCGCACTTAAGGAAACACAAGGAATATCACATGGAGGCAGATAAAGAGGTCAAATTGATGGGCAAATACGCAGTGGCGCAAGTATATGGGGAAGGGGAGCGACCGGGTTCAACACTGGCAAATCTCATGAGAGGATGCCGCGATGCTATTCAACCCATACAACTGGTCACAGAGAACGGGGATATTGTTGTAGATGTGGATGGGGTGGCGGAACAATTTCGGCAGTTTTACGCTGATCTCTACAAAGCTCAGCCTCACTCAACACCCTCTGACCTGCTTGAGTACCTAGAATATATAAAGTTACCTTGGCTGTTGGACTTACACAGAGAGTACCTGATGCGCCCCCTTGAAGCATGGGAGATACATTCTGCTCTGTCCACCATGCGCTCAGGTAGCGACCCGAGTCAAGACGGGCTCACTGTGGGATTCTATAAGGAATTCAAGGATCTCCTGACCCCTCACTTACTCACTCTGTTTGAAGAAATGAGCAAGGAAGGCATTATGCCCCCCTCAATGAGGGAGGCTCTCCTGGTCGTTCTACTGAAGCCTGGAAAGCCTCCACACCACTGTTCTTCTTATCGTCCACTTTCCCTTTTGAATGTGGCTACAAAGATCTTAGCTAAAATCCTAGCTAATAGACTGAGCCCCCTAATGCCGTCTCTTGTGGGTGCCGAACAGGCCGACTTTATACCAGGTCGTTCACTTACTCACAATCTACGCACTGTATTTGGAGCCATCCAGCATACCAAACAGGACACCAAGGCTGCTGCGATTTTCCTCAATGCTGAAAAAGAATTTGACTCTGTGGAATGGAGCTTTATGTTGTTGACCCTGGAGAGAATGGGACTGGGTAGAGTCTTCATACGTCAGATCGCCACATTTTACACAGACGCAAAGGCCCTTGTACGGATGGGAGATGTAGTCACGGCCCCTCTGCAGATATCACGGGGAATGAGACAGGAATGCCCACTCTCCCCATTATTGTATGCGTTGGTGGCGCAGCCGTTAGTTTGTGCAATGTGTGAATATCACAGCCACAGGGGGATTCGGTACCTGGGGTATAACCTCATTATGGGGCATATTATCAAGCACGGCGTTAAAATTATCGGCGCTTTAGCAGCAGAAAACTGCCGCTAAAGCAGCGATAATGGGCTTGATAATATGCCACCGAGAATTCCAATAGAAGCCCATGCTGACACCAGAACATGGGCTTCTATGGGAATTCTCAAGGGCATATTATCAAGCCCATTATCGCTGCTTTAGCTGCAGTTTTCAGCCGCTAAAGTGGCGATAATTTTAATGCAGTTTCTTGATAATATGCCCCAATATCGGCATACGCGGATGACACTTTGCTCTATATTCGCGTGCCTGCTCAAAACGGATTTCCTGTCCTCCGCGAGGTGGTGCGCTTTGGTGAATGCTCTGGGCTGAAAGTTAATTGGGAGAAATTGGTTATATTCCCTCTCACCCCAGCAACGCTTCCTGATGAACTGGAATTTCCCCTGTAGTGGATCACGGACCCAGTACCCTATTTGGGTATTCAGGTCCATACAGACCCGGTCCAGATATTCCGAGAGAATTACGGTCGGGCTGGTAATAAGCTTGAGGAAGACATTGCGAGGTGGATCCGCCTCCCCCTCTCCCTTTCGGGCAGAATGTCCCTCATAAAAATGGTGGTCCTTCCCAGATTTTTATTCCTGTTTCTTAATATACCGATGGTATTACCCGCACAGTTCTTTAAAACTCTACGAACACTACTGATTAGATTGACCTGGGCTGACAAACAACCACGGGCCAGTTGGCCATTCTCACTTTACCATACTCTATGGGTGGACTTGGTGCTCCTGACCTTGACTTATATTATCGAGCAGCTCAGGCCTCACATGCATATCACTGGCTACACCAACAGATGCCCCCTCTGCATCTGCTCATAGAGCGATTATCTACTGCCCCCTCCCCCTTGGCAACGGCAATGTTCCATGCTCCGCGTCGCACTACAGGTGTCTTAGATTCAATCAACACCACTACGCATGCGTGGCATAATCTTAATCAACAAGCGCTCTCAATATTATACTCCCCAGCTACCCCTATTGCTTGTTGTGTATGGCTTCCGACGATCACCGCACCAGAAATGATAAGAGCATTAAATTCCCTGGGTCTGGACAATATTGGGGTTTTCTTTGAGGACGGGGCCGGTAGAGACGGTGACAGTTTGTTACAGATCGAGCCCTTGGCCTCTGTCTGAACCACCTTCCATTACTTTAGAGCCCGCAGTGCATTCCGAGAATTGCTCGGAGAAGAATTGAAGGAACCCCCAGAGGTACGCTCCTTCACAACATTGGTTCGAGCTAATTCTCTGAAGCGACTGGTATCCCTGATTTATTCTAGAACCATAGAGCTGCAGCGTTACACGTACACAAAAGCTAGGCTTGAATGGCAGGATGACCTAGAGATCATGATAGATGACACCATGTGGATATACTGTTGTGAGTCCACCAAGCGGATCTCTCTCAATGGCCGGCATCGTCTTATCCAATTTAAATTCCTTAATAGGAATATACCATACACCACTACGACTGCGCAGATTTGGGGTACGTGAGAAACCCTCAGCCCTGACCCGTTACTAGCCCTGCTTGGCTATTCCAATAAATTGCAAAAACCAATCATACGTTTGGTCGATATGGCCCTATTAATCGCTAAGCGCGTCCTAGCAATACACTGGTCGCGTGGTCCCCCTCCCACCTTGGCACAATGGTCCAGAGACATGTTATTTTGCAATACCCAAATTGAAGTGTATAGTGAATTGTTACCTCCCAGGAATCGCCCTAAAAGCTTATGGAGCCGTACACCAGTTATGTGACATCTCAGGCTCGAGAGACTCCTTCTCCACCTGCCACTACGAGGGGGCCTGCTCAGTCAGAGTGACCCCTATTGGAATCGAGACACCTGTGGTGGGCTAGATGCCTGGATTTGGGATGATGTGTCCTCATTATTCAATGTTTGTTTAATTTTTTCTCTTTCTGAAATTTCTATAGGTTCAATTCAATTGGGACTCTCTACTTTATTTTTGGATTCTGTCTTCATTGCTTGTTATTATCTCATCAGCCTGGATGGAGTATAGTAGCACTGTGTACTTTTATTTCACAAGTCATGAGAGATATTGTATGTGTATATGATTTTTCTTTTGTGTTGTATAAATGAAAAAGGAAAATAAAATAATTTTTTTTTAAAAACAAAAAAACCTTGTGTGGAGTCTCTTTTTGTGGTGTGCCTAGTGTTTCATTGGTGTGTGTGTGCAAACGTTTACACATTGCCTCTGGGATAAGCCTGACTGCCATGGCAAGCTACCAAGGAGGTGAGCAGGGGTTATCTTGGGTGTGTAATTTCCTTACCCTGACTAGAGTGGTGGGTTCTTCCTGGCTTAGATAAACCTAGCCAACCATAAACCCCATTTCTAACAAGAGGGAATGCCACTGTGTGGACCTGACCCCATTGGCGAGGATCTCCGCCACATTTTTGCCTGTGCCTCCTGTGTTTTTGCTGTGTGTTGGACTCCGTTTTGCTGGTATAGATGCTTTGGGCAATTTGCCACTGCTGTTCAGTGCCAAAGTGCAAGTGCTACCTTTGTAAATTGTTGATATGGATTGGTGTTTCCATGACTGGATGATTTGATTTACTAGTGAGTCCCTAGTCCAGTGCACTGTGGGTGCCCAGGGCCTGTAAATCAAATGCTGCTAGTGGGCTGCAGCACTGATTGTGCCACCCACATAAGCAGCCTGTAGATGTAACTCTGGCCTGTCATTGCAGAGCCCGTGAGTAGTCTAGTATTGCCATGATGACTTGGCAAGTATACCCACTTTCAAGGCCCTAACCTTCCCTTTTCTTACATGTTAGTCACCACTAAAGTAGGCCTAAGGTACCCTTGTGGCAGGGTGCAGTGTATGTGAAAGGTAGGATATGCCCTGGTGTGTGTGGCATGTCTTGATAGTGAATGACTGCCAATTTCGATTTTCACTTTTGCAAGGCTACCTGTTCCCATAGGATAGAATCGGGAGTTTGTTTACAATATCTTATAAGCATAACTGCCCCTGGGAACAAGGTAGGAAAATAAAGTTTGATATACCTGAACTCACAATGTTAAAATGCATCTTTTAGTGAGGTGATTTTTACATTCTGTGTTTGAAAATACTACTTTTAGAAATTAGGTATTTTCTTGCTTAGCCATCCTGTGTGCCTCTGCTAGGTTTGTGTATTGCATGTCTGGCTTTTGGATGACAGGGGCTGGGGAGGAGCAGTGGCTCCAGAGAGCCTGATGAGTCAGGGCTAGGCTGAATAGACCTGGGCTGCATTTAGAGTAGGGAGAGGAGATTTCCTTTCACCTGAATGGTCCTTGTCAGCCAAAGACAATGCTGTCCCCACCTCCTGTCAGGAAGCTGCACCAGAGAGGACAGAACCGGTTTTGACCAAGAACAGGGCTTCTCTGCCACAGAGAACAAAGGATGTTGTAGTATAACTATTGGGGCCCAGACCCCAGAACTTTAGATCACTTCTGGGAATCAAGGGGAACATTTCCCAAGGACAAGAGCCGGAGAAGCTGAGGAGGAATACTGCCCCTGTGCTGTTTGCTGTCTGGGGTTGGCCTGCAGTGGCTACATTCTGCCTAGGAAATGAGAAAAGGACTTTGCTGTGTGCTGTGCCCCCTGCTTGAGGAAGATCTCCAAGGGCTTTGAATTGGAGCTTGCCCCCTGTTCACGAGGTCTCAGGAACATCAAAGACCTCACCAAACTTCTGTGCACCGTCTCTGGAACAGCTGGTTGCAGTTGCCTGGAGAAGAAAAGGGTAACCAACCCTGCTGATGAGTCTGTCGCAGGATTCCGTGTCCTGAAGGCACTGTGGAGAGCACTGCCTCGTTTCGCAACGCAACCCTGGTGTGAGCATCGCACTCCGCAAACGCTTCGTTACATGCTGTACTGACGGTATCGACTCCGTCGCTGCCCGACTCGAACATCGACCAGTTGCATCGCTGCATTGTGAGCTGCCAGCACCACACTGTGCATCGCGCCACCCTGCAACGCAAGCCTTGGTCTCACCGACTCCAACAACGAGCTGCTGCCTGCACCGAGCCGTGAGGAAACCGCATGCTGCAAAGCTTCCATCTCACATTGTAACCACAACGGTTGCCCCGGACCGGCTCGTACCATTGTATCGGCCGCAACAACAAAAGGTACTGTCTCCGCGTCTGTCGACTCTTTTGCTGACCTGTATCGACGCAGTTGGCCGGCATTGTTAGACTCTGTCGTATTCAGTATTGCTGTAGCCACGGACAGAGCTACCGAGTTGGAGGAACTGTGTTTTTATGCTTTTCATGCAATTTAAAGGTTATCTTGCACAGTAACAATTTTTTTTGTGAAACATATTTTTATTTAATTTTTTTTAAAGTACTTCATAGGTTATTACCATAATATCACATCTCGCAGGGAGTGTTGCAGGTTTCGACAGGACGAAAGTTGTACATAGTTACACAGTGCTAGGTATTGACCCGGCCCCAATCTCATTGTACTGCTTAAATGAAGGGTACAGTTTCTGACAGCAGTGGGGCTTGGGGCAAACCCTTATGATCCTTATTTGAAATCAAACGATTTAAGTAGGTGTCCCATCTTTCTTTTGTGATGGTAATTTTCCAAATCCTTCCAACTGGAAGGCGCCACATGAAGCAAAATAAAATCATATAAAAACAACTCCCAACCAAGGAGTAACAAAAAGCCCCCCCCCCACTCCCCAACAATGGTGGTGGCAACATCAAAGCGACTTATTCAACTTATGGCAATAGAAGGTAACTCAAAATTGAAAGAGGTGAAGGGCTCTGACGGAAGGAGGACAGACAGCCGATGGTAGTCCTTGTGAGAGGAAGGTAACTAACAGGCCCCATTTGAATTCAAAATTCTTGTAATTATCCCTAAAAATATCCGACATTCGTTACAGGCTGAGTAACTTCCATAATCAAGAGTGCCAAAGGGAAATTGCCGGAGCTTCCCTCCTCTTCCAGGCGGCTGCCAGGGTCACTTTCGCCGTACCTATACAAAGCCACATGATTGTCTTGTCTGCTCGGGTCTGGTGTTCCAGGGTGGGGTCGCGAAGTCCCAAAAGGACTCCTGCCATGGTGGTTGGGATGGGGTATCCCAGCATGTCCTTGATGTGTGCGAGTATTTCTTCCCAAAAGGGGCGTATAGTCGGACAGTCCCACCAAATGTGCTAGAAGCCGCCCAGGAGCCAGCAAACCCCTCCAGCATCTATCGGAAGTATTGGGGAAGATCTGCTTGAGTCTGGACGGATGGAGATACCAGTCCATCATGGTCTTAAAATGAGCCTCCCGCAGTTCTATGGAATGATTGAATCTTGTGATGTCGGTCCATAGATGTGCCCATTCGTACTCGGAAATACCGCGCTGTAGTATTCCCTCCCACATATACATATATCGTGGTCATGGAGAGAGTGTGATAGTGAGTAGGAAGTTATATATAAACAAAATCACCCCTTTCATAGTAGTGGTCTTGGTGAGGAAGGACTCAAATCTTGTAGGAGGACGGGTGGCCGCCTCTCACACCTGAGGTGTAAGGGCCCAAGTGCATTAACTGATTGTAATGGTATTGTTCTGTATTCTCTAGGCCATAGTCCCGCTTGCAGTTGTCAAAGGTGAGGGGATCAAAATTATGAAAAAGGTGTGTCAAAGCAAGGCATCCTCCCTCCCTCCAAGCATCAAAGGGTCCCTCTTGTAAGCCTGGAGGGAATGCGGGGTTAAAAAATGGAGTGGTGTAAATGGCGAGGGGAAAGAGGAACATCTGTCATCTCCCGTGACTGAGTCCCACACTTTCAAGGTGGTGCGCGTAGGAGTGCTAATGTATGCATTCTTGGGTCTGTCCTTTTTGGGGCGCCGAGCCAGATAGTCCTCCCCGCCACACTGCGATCCATATGCAAACAGTGTTTTTCGGATTCCTGTTTCGACCACTCAGTCAGTATTCTTAATTGTGCAGCTTTATAGTATAGTGTTTTATCTGGGAGTCCCACTCCACCCTCCGCTCGAGAGCGATGCAGAAGGGAGAAAGAGAAACGGGTGCGTCCCCCTTGCCAAATGAAGTGCAGAATCATGGTTTTAACTCGCCTAAAGAAGTCCCTTTCTAATTCAATGGGCAGGGCCTGAAATAAATAAAGGAGCTTAGGAAGGAGTGTCATTTTAACAGCGTGTCTCCGGCCAAGCCAGGACAAAAAGAGAGGTTTCCACTTCGTGAGCTCTGTTTGGATACGAGTAAGAACGGGGGAAGGAAGTTAGCAGTGTAGAGCCCCTATACCCTAGGTGTTAGTTGGACTCCCAGGTATTGTATAGAGGAAGTGGTCCATTGGAGGGGAGTGAGAGACTTGAGCCTGCGGAATTCCGCTTACGGAAGTGTGAGGTTAAGGATGTACGATTTGCCAAGATTTATTTTAAAGCCCGCTACCGCTTCAAACTGCTCAAGTTCCGATTGTAAAGATGGTAGAGACGCGGCAGGGTCGGAGAGTGACAAGAGGACATTGTCCGCGAAAAGGGAAATTGTCTGAGTCCCCACTGAATGGTATCCCTTGGATGTCAGGATTGGCTCTAATTGCCATCGCTAATGGCTCAATGCTAAGGGTGAAGAGTAGGGGTGAAAGAGGACACCCCTGTCAGGGGCCTCTAGAGTGGAAGAAGGAGGGTGAGTGTACTCCATTGACTGTAACTTTAGATCGAGGTTGAAGGTAATTAGCTCGAATCATAGTAAGAAATTTAGATGCAAATCCGAAGGCCGTGAGGGTATTAAATAAGAATGTCCAATCCACCCTGTCAAAGGCTTTCTCAGCGTCTAGCCCTACCAATACAGCTGGGATTTGACTTATGTTGGCCTTCTCTATTAGATGTACAATTCGTCGGGTATTATCATGTGTTTGTTGACCCTTAATGAATCCCGATTGGTCTGGGTGTATAAGATTAGGCATGAGATCGTTCAATCGCTTAGCTAGAATGGAGGAGTAAAGTTTCGTGACAAGATTCAGCAGAGCGATAGGCCGATATGAGGCGCATATATGAGGATCTTTCCCTGGTTTGGGTATAACAGAGATCATGGCCTCAGACATTGATCCGGTGGTCTCGTCCTCTTAAGCCATCTTGTTAAAGAGCAGCGTGAGATGTGGGCTGATGTCAGGAGCAAAAGTTTTATAGAACAGGGCGGTATATCCATACGGTCCCGGGGCTTTGTGGGGCTTAAGAGCTTCAATAGCAGCGTTGACGTCTTCGGAGGTAATGGGGGCAGTGAGTAAATCATTCCATTCCGGGGAGACCTGAGGGAAGTGTAGTGTCCAAAGATAATCCCGTTGGGTGCCTGAATGTAATCGATCCCTAGTGTAAAGGGTTTTATAAAATGAGGCAAAGATCGCAGCTTTTTCCTCATCTCTATGTGTGAGCTCCACATTAGGTCCCTGAATACCTCCTATGTACTCTCTCTCTCGTTTGGCTTTTAGCTGTCTAGCTAGGTGTTTGCCAATCTTGTTGCCTTGGGAGTAAGATAAGTGTCACAGTTTAAGGAGTGTGAATTCTGCCCTATAGTCATAAATAGCTCAAAGTTTGCCCCTCAGCGCTGTCAAATTGTGAAGAGTCGCCCTTGTGGGGTTCAATTTGTGGGCGTGTCAAATAGAAGTCAATTCCTTCTCCAGCTTTTCCCTCTCTCTGGTGCGTTGCGCATTTGGCGCAGAGTTAAGGGCAATGCATTTCCCTCGAAAGACTGCTTTAAACGTGTCCCAGGTGGTATACTCCGAGGTATCCTCCGGTTTATTAATGTCAAAAACTCAGTGATGGTTTCTCTTAGCTTAGTGCAGGATTCCTTATCCCGCGTAGGAGAGGTCAGAAAGTACCATCTGGGAGTAGTCGAGGCATCACTATTCCAGCACAAACACATTGAGAGTAGGCTGTGATCCAATACTGAATGAGGGAATATTTTAGCCTCTTGTAAGGCGCCCATTAAAGATTGGCATATGAAAATATAGTCAAGTCGGGAATATGTACGATGAACATGAGAATAAAAGGTGTCGTCTCGGGAGTGGGGATATAGAGTGCGCCAAGCGTCCAGAAGGCCCATGTCGTGGAAGTGTTGCTGAGTGTCAGTGGAAAAGGAACTCATGTCAGAGCGATGTGGGTGCGTGCTATCTAGGTTTTTGTGCCAGGTCAGGTTGAAGTCGCCCATGAGTATCATTGGCCCTCCACAAAGTCTAGTACCTTCCCCATTACCGTTTTTAAGAAAATTGTCTGTCCAGTGTTGGGGGCGTATACTGCTATGAAGGTACACATTTTTCCTATCAGACGACCCATGACCATAATCCAGCGGCCATCTTTAGCGTTCTGAATGTCCAGCGGTTGGAATTTTGTGGAGGAATGGAACAGAATCGCCACCCCTCTATGTTTCGTAGGTGCAGAGGATCTGTATATTAGTGGGTAGTGCTTGTGTCGGAGGCATGTGTCCTCAGCTCTGGCTAAGTGTGTCTCTTGCAGGGCCACTATTTCAAGATGGTGATCAATAATATACTTCCATATCTTTTGGCGCTTTTGAGGGAAATTAAGACCTTTAACTTTCCAGGTTCCAATGGTGATCGTCATTGTGTTAAAGGGAAAAACATTATCTCATTGGTAGTCCTATCTGCCCTATCATGTCCTGTGTCCCCGTGTGTCCCCAGAAGTGAGTATACCACAATCTAGTGTCACCTGCAAATACATTGAGGTTGAAAAACCTATCAGAACAAAATATTAAAAAGCCGCCACCATGTCTCTCCCGTCCCCTCCCCTCAAAGCCCGGAAAAATTAAAACGAACATTAACAAAAAATGCGATAGAAAAATCGCTGCCAGGTCCCTGTTTGGGGTGTACGAAGCCCCTCAGGGACTAGGGGGGACAACAGGTCAGAGGACCCCATCCGCGCCCATCCCGGTCGCAGCTCAAACAAAAAAACATCTTTGTGTGGCTGAAGAATAGCCGTTAGGCCAGTTCCATACCTGGTGGAATAAGAAGACAGTTCTCCTGTATATAAAGGCAGAATATGGTGCATTTCCCCCAGATCATTGTTGTGTGCCGTTACCTTGGGGGGGTGGTTCACAAATGTGTCCGAGTCTCAATGGAACGCAGAGGATAGAATTACAACTAGCACCCCACACCCCCCTTAGAACTTTAGGTACCCGCATTATGTGATTAGGTGAACACTCCAAGACCAAGAAGCGAGCTTCAGTAGTAGGGAGCCATCTCCACTCCTAAATGGGCTCCACTCCAGGAGTATCAGCTGGTGGTACAGAAAGTGAGACGGTCCCTTATTCAATTCCTCATGATAATAGTTGTTCTTTGAGGCATTTGGTCATTAGCTTCCCATGCTCGCATAAGAAGGAGTGTGGCCTTTGGCTCCTCAGTGGATGGCGGAGTCTTATGACGCCTGATTCGTCGCGTTCCTTGAGTTCAGCCATAGCATGCGGGTGGACACCTATTGTTTGGACATCGTGGGTAGTGGGGATTATCACCGCAGCCAGCTTTCCATTAACTCGATTTGTAAAAATGGTGCAGACCTAGATCCTACTTGCGATTCCTACGTGACCCCATGCACCAAGAAGCGACCGAGGGGCTGTTCTCCAGGGTGTCCATTGATTTTGACATGCTGGTTGGCCCAAGAGATCCAGAGCCTCCCTCAGATCTGAGATGTGTCGCTGTTTATTGTTAAGTTTAAAGCTCAGTCCAAACAGATAGGTCCAACTGTACCGTATTTTGTTATCGCGCAGCTTCGAGGTGATGGGTCTGACGAGATGCCTCCGTGCCAACGTGGCTGGTGCCAGGTCTTGGTACACAGTGCAGGAGTGGTCTTGGAATGAGATTGACCCCTTTTTCCTGGCAGCCATTAGTACTGCTTCCTTGACTTTGTAGGAGTGAAATTTAGCCAGCACGTCACGAGGACGTTTCTTTTCTCCAGTCCTCAGCCCTCCCACACGATGGACACGATCTAGCTTAATCTTAAGCATTTGGGGGCTGAGTATTTCCGCAAAGAGCCCCTTCATGAAAGCTTCGAGGTTGGGTCCCTCCGCTCCCTCCTCCAGGTCTCTAATTCGCAGGTTTTCCCGTCGGGCTCTGTCTTCAAGATCCTCCGCCTTGAGTTGAGTTTGATGGAGTTGCTCTTGTAGGGTGCGTACCTCCTCATGAATCTCAGTGGTTTGCCTAGTTTGATCTTGGATTTGCGCCTCCATGTCCAAGACCCTAGTACCAACTGATATAAGGAATTTTGATCAGCACTCATATGAAGAATACAAGTCCATCAAATTTGTGTATTTTTAGATTGTTCTTTATTTTCATATCCTTTCTTCTAGTAGCCAACGCGTTTCGTCCTGTTTAAGGACTTCTTCAGGGCTACAACATAAATAATAACTATTGTTAAAAAACTTTATTATAATAAAAGCTTGTTTTTCTCTTTTTTTAACCATTTTTTTAAAAGACAAACAAAGTGACAAATGCAGATATATTGACTCAATGGCAATTTTTACATTTCCAAAGTTTCATGAATCCAATTCACCAGGCACATAGTCCTTCAGTGGTAATCAGTGTGTTGGTACAGAAATTTAGACAGTATGGGAAACTCATAGAGTACTGTCAAAAGATTAATAAAAGGACTACTAGTTAAGAATGCAGAAAGGAAAGTAGCTAAACTAAGGGAAGAGATTGATAAACTAGAGAGAGAGATTAAAGACTTGAAACTGGATGATGCAACAAAGAAAAACTATGAAATTTTGAAAAATGAGCTGGCCAGTTACCAAACCTATTTGAGGGATAAGAAACAGAAAAAAATTATCAGAGATGAAGGCGATTACTCAAAGGGGAGGATATTCACCTTTGCAAGGAAATACGATGAGATTCCGAACAGACAAGATAATACCAACTTAAATAGATCTAGAGATCACAGTGCTACATCAAGTGATGTCTCTCTCTCCTCAATTGAGAGTGATCGTAGTGGAGCTACAGGAACAGATATTCCAGAACATCAAACTTCCATTTTTTTAAGGGAAGTTTAGAGATATCGATTGGGCAACAGAAAGAAACCCATGGGAAGAGGAGAACCAGGAGGGGTGGACGGAAACATAAAAGCAGGCGTCCAAACCAGACAGCAAACGAAATACAATCAGAACAGGAGATAGCCCATCTGATAGGCAATGATATTCCTCAAACAGCAAATGATAATGACAAAAATAATTTGAAAATTGTTAACTTGTCTAAACGTACTTTGTCTATAATGGAAGAAAATGTGCTAATGAAAGGTTTGAACTTCTGCATGTCTGAAAAATGTGATTTCACGAATGCTCACATTGATTTGTTCAAATTTGTCCGGAAAGTAAAATTAAAACAATTCTTTCAAGAAAGACAAATGAACCAAAGTGTAATACCTAATATTTCTGATACAATTGCAGAGTCTTTGCTTTCCATTAAAGAGGTCAATACGATTCATACATTGTTGACTTTGGAAGATGAGAATATGCCTGATGATATCAGAGTGACAGCAGATGATTTGAACATTGAGGAAGATTTCACATTAGATAGTGGTTTGAGACCTACATCTAAATTCATTCCTCCATCAGGTAACAACATAGCAATAGATAAATTCTATGAAAGGGTCACGGCTGATCTTTACTTATTGGAAGACAAGTTTCTAAACAACAAATTATACACCTGTCCCCCCAATCTCTTTAAAAAAGAGAAAGAGACTTTGTCTGATCTCCGTAATGATGACAATATTGTCATACGTGAGGCAGACAAAGGGGGTAATGTTGTAGTTTTAAACAAAGAGGATTATCTGGGCGAACTTTTAAGGCAATTAAACAATGAGGTTTGCTATGAGAAATTGAGGGGCAATCCGATTCCGGAAATTGAAAATGACATAAACATACACTTAAGGGAATGGCATGAGACATGCCTTCTATCGGATAGGGAGTATGAGTATCTAAAAGCAAATAACTCAAGGTTTCCATGCATCTACTCACTCCCTAAAATTCATAAGACGCTTATAAATCCTCCTGGGAGGCCAATTATCTCTGGAAATGGGAGCCCAACAGAACATCTATCAGAATATTTGGATGGGTTCTTACAGCCACATGTGAAAAATCTGCCATCCTACTTGAGAGATAGTGGTGATGTCTTGGACAAATTAGAGGACTTCAGCTGGGACAGTGATGACTTGTTATTTGTCACTATGGACGTTGAAAGTCTTTATACCTGTATCCAGCTGAAAAATGGGCTGGAAGCCCTAAGATTTTTTCTGCACAGAAGAAGTGCAAGTCACTTAGATCACACCCAAATGTTAATAAAAATGGCAGAATTGATACTCACGAACAATGTCTTTCTGCATGATGGAACATGGTTTCTGCAGAAACAAGGTACAGCGATGGGTTCGAGGTTGGCTCCATCTTATGCAAACCTATTTATGGGTTTGTATGAGGTGGAGCAGACCTTTGGAAGAGGGGCCCATGCCTGGTTGGATAAAAACATCTTTTATGGTCGTTACATCGACGACATTCTGATGATTTGGAACGGAAGTGCTGAAAGCCTCAAAGAATATCATGCTTATCTCAACAACAACAGATTTAATGTCAAGCTCACTATTGCCTATAGTGAACGGGGTATTGACTTTCTTGACCTCAATTTGTATGTTAAACTTGGAAAAATCGAGAGTAAGATTTTTAAAAAACCTACAGCATGCAATAGTGTGCTTCATGGCTTGAGCTTCCATCCACGGAATACCATCACTGCCATACCCTATGGAGAGATGGTTCGAGCCCGTAGAAACTGCAGTGAAGAAATCGAATTTGCACGCACTGTGAACAATATTAAATCGAATTTCACAGCTCGGGGTTATGATCGTGAATGTTTAGAAAAGGCAGAGAGAAAAGTCAAAAAACTTGACAGAAAACAAACACTAAAGGGCAATGTGCATAAAATGGATGGTAAAAAGAAAGGCATGGAACAAGAGAAGAATGTTTTATTTATCACACAGTATAATCAACACAGTAACCATGTTTACAATGTATTGAGGAAGAATTGGTCTTTGCTAAATCTAGATCCAAGTATCTCTAATATTGTGTCAAGTAAACCTAAGGTTGTCTATCGAAAGGGTTTCACTATCAAACAGAAGCTCTGTCCCAGTTATGTAAAAACAATGGATACAGATAAGACTCTGGTCATGTGGTTACCTAGTAAACCAGATGGCTTTTTTGTGTGCGGCAATTGTTCAGTTTGCAAAATAGGTAAGAATAGAACCAGTGAATTCTCATATAATACAAACAAAACATATAAAATCATGTCATTCATTAACTGTAATACGACCTACACCATTTACATTATAGGCTGTGCTTGTGGCAAGATCTATGTGGGAAGTAGTATACGTTGCCTTAAGGTAAGGGTACAAGAACACCTACGGGCAATAAAAAATATGGATGAAAGATACTCAGTTGCGATGCACATAAAAAATGACCATCCTGAAAATAAAAACATCTGGTTTCATGCAATAGAACATGTACTTGTAGGTGAAAGAGGGGGGAATAGAGAACTTCTCCTCAGACAGAAGGAGGCAAAATGGATTTGTGTCTTGAGGACTATGCATCAGGGACTGAATGTCAATTCAGAAATGCATTATTTTCTATAGGACTGAAATTGCACTTATTACCCAACTCTGGTAATATGTTGTTTTGTTGTTTTGCCATAAGAATGTATATGCCTAAAAGTACTTTTGTATATGTTTTCCATTTTGACCAACTCTGGTAATATGTTGTTTTGCCATAAGAATGTACATGCCTAAGAGTGTTTTCCATTTTATTTATGCCGATATTGATGAACCCATGGACAGGATAATTTCGATGATGCTTGGGATAGTTTTTACAATACCAACTGAAATGTGGGGATATTTCATTAAATATATCCTCAGGGTGATGTTGGAGCTATGCCTAGAATTCAAGGCGACATAGAGAAGTTCGAACCAGGTAGGGTTTGTAAGTATATGGAATCGCAAGTGATATAGAGGCTTATAAGCGGTTGTGTTGCCATGGGATATCACTATGACCATAATTTTGGAGGGAGAGTTGTGTCATGAGCTCTCTGTAATGTACTCTTTGACATGATTTTGGGTGTCGAAAAACAGGGGTGGTTTTGTTGAATAGCGATGTGTTCGCAAATTTACCCATATTTTGCCCTTTGGGCACCGTTCTGTACATAGTATCAGGTGCCGAGTGCATATTGGAGGCTGATCTGTTGGATCGGACATGATTGTTTAGATTTGATAGTCGGTCCAAGATGGCGGTCGTATTTATCACTCGTTATTCACTATGGTGCGTATTGGACAATACGGATTTACATCACCAAAAAGAATAGATATATAATTCATGGAAATCACGGTAAACATGATAAAAGGTGGATGACAGTAGTATATAGAGACTGTCGTTTATTTGGCAAAACATCATTAATATGATGGCAAACCGGATTTCCAATGTAAACTCGCTGAGTTTTACCAAAAGAAACTCTTTCAATATGGCGGATACATTTTACATGACATGGGAACGTTAGCGCATGCGCGAACCCGGAGCTTCAGCTTTTTAAGCCCGTGATCAGTTGCACTCGTCTTGCGCGTGCAGTATGGCGATGGAGTACCAGCTCTCTTAAAGACTAGACGTACGGTAATGAAAAATAGAAAATTCCTGCTGTAGTTGATGATGCATGTCTGTGGTTATCCCCTTTTAGAAATTAGAGCGATATACTAGCTTTTTGTAACAGTAACGGCCACTAGACATTTAGATTTCTAGGCTTGAGTTTGATAAATAAGATCTTCTAAGATGGCGGACATAATTGACCTATTATGTGTCGGATAGCGCATGTGTCAATTGGGACTTAGCGTTTTAAACTGGTGTCCTGTTGAACTCGTCTTGCCTACAGGGATGAATATACTACATTTACGGTAAATTAGGGTGAAAATCTTCTCTTACCGTGCGTTTATGTATGCATGTGATGAATTGACGTTCAACAATTCTGTGGGCTGACCCTAGCATTTTATGATAGGAACAGCTACCTGGCACATAGTTTCATGTGCCTTAATATACTAAAGTACGAATATTCATGTATGTACGCGAATTTCGGTCGTTGACATGCGACAAAAATAAACGGAGATTGATCAAACGCACAGCTAAATGTGAGTAAAAAGCCGCTCCAATATGGCGGATCTCGCTGACATAACATATGTCCAGGCACCTATCATATGATCTGATCAGCAAGGTCTGTGACTTGCTGAACGCGCTCGGCTTAACAGGCATTGCAACAGAGTCACAACTCTTTGAGATCCACTAATTCTGGGCTTCTTTTGAATTGGGTAATAATGATGTTATTAATAGCAGCGCTCACGGATTATTTGGGACTAAAGAGGGCAGTCTGCTTACTTTGCTGCACTTTGCTGCATTGATCTGGACCTATGTAACTTGTCACTGCACTACTTGATCACATGCGTATGTGTTTGTTTGATATATATAAAGGAGCTTTGTCCTTACCTTTATTTTTTAGATCCGGATAATAGCGATGACCTAAAAGCTATTTAAAGATACATCTTCCTACGTATAGGACATTCATCAATTCTAAAAACAGATTTAATAATACTATCGAACATGGCTTAAGGTATGGAACAAGTTCAATAATATTGGAATTTGGTATAAAGAACATTGCGATTGACTTGGCGTGATTAATTATTTTTAAGGACTTTAAATAAGAGATTTGGAAATTGGGCCGATCTTTGTGTTTGCATATTAACACTGATGCAATGTTATACAATTGATTGTATGAAATATGACTGTTGACTATATGTAATTATTGCAATATATATATTCCTGTAGAAAGAAAGGCGAGGTAAAACCAGCGTATTGAAAATCATTCAAATACTGATAAGAAAATCATCTGCTGAGGTATTGAAATTATATTTGAATTTGCATATAAATGTGAAATGCAAAAAACACTTGATGATGGATGAGGCTATATTGCGGTTAAGGATAAAAGGAATGTAATATAGGACCTCTCCTTTCTTACACAAGCAAGCTGCATGAGCATTTATTTTTATTGAAAAAATAGGAAGAAATTAAATGTGTGGTGTGTCAACATGGTCCTTTTATTAATCTTTGGACAGTACTCTATGAGTTTCCCATACTGTCTAAATTTCTGTACCAACACACTGATTACCACTGAAGGACTATGTGCCTGGTGAATTGGATTCATGAAACTTTGGAAATGTAAAAATTGGCATTGAATCAATATATCTGCATTTGTCACTTTGTTTGTCTTTTAAAAAAATGGTAAAAAAAAGAGAAAAACAAGCTTTTATTATAATAAAGTTTTTTAACAATAGTTATTATTTATGTTGTAGCCCTGAAGAAGTCCTTAAACAGGACGAAACGCGTTGGCTACTAGAAGAAAGGATATGAAAATAAAGAACAATCTAAAAATACACAAATTTGATGGACTTGTATTCTTCATATGAGTGCTGATCAAAATTCCTTATATTGTTTTGAGTGAAAGTTTTCTTCCACTTTTTGGGAAGCGGAGGGGTCTTGCTTCTCTGATCCTTGCACCATACGTTTACTGATATTCCCGAGACAGGGATAAGTGCTGTACCTATATCCTAGACCTCTTTTGTAAATCCTAGTACCAACTGAGTCTACACCTTATTCGTTTTTTTGTTCGTTGCCTTCTTAGGGGGCATAAGGGTGGGTCTAGAGGGACCCCCGGGAAGGCGATGGAAGAGTTGAGGTGCGATGAGTCTAATGGGTGCCTAGTTAATGAGACACTTTGTAGAGATTTGTCAAGCGCTAATTAGGGCCCCCAGTCCGTAAAGCACATTTGCGGAGATTGCCCCACTGCTCATCAGTATGTGTCGACTGTAATAGTGTCCAAAATCCCCCTCCCAGTACTCCTCCCCAGGGGGTGCCACTGACGCTGCCAGGTATTGACTAAGCACAAGAAGCTTGCTGGGGTCATAGAGGCCTAAGCACCCAGGTTGCATCGGCCGCCACGCTGAGGCCCATCCATGCGATTCCTCTGGCGCCGTATGGAAAGTGGAGGCCAAGCCCACGAGATGGTCAAACATTTGGATTTATCAGGAGCAGGCGAGGTAGTTAGCTTAGTAGGCCCCCAAGATGGCGGTCATTCTTGTTCCCCAGTGATGTCAGGTCTTAGCGTGTGGCAACGCCCCCTTGATATCACCATGGGTCTTCGCTGGAGGCGGATGAGAGCAGGAGCCTTAGAATGGGTTGATACTCAGTGTTCGGAGTCGCAGGGCAGCCGCCATCTTAAGGTCAGGTGGCCGCGTGGAGAAGCATATCCCCGCAAACCACACCAGTCCTCTCCCGGCAACAGGGCCCGGTCGGCACGAAGCGGCCCGCTGATTGCCAATGGACCCCCGCCGCCCGAGTTGTTGGTCACGCACCTGTTTTAGGCTTGGGCGACTGTGGGGCCATTCAGGGTCTCCACGGTGGCCGGACCGGCACGGTTCCTACTCCTCACAAGGATCTCAATGATGGGGAGATCCGCAGAATGCCTCCCTGGTTCCGGTGAATAGATTGGAGCGGCAGCCCTTATTTTCCAGTCACCGCGCTGCCTTAGGGGCCGTGCCAGCGCTCGTCAGGCATAGGGCGCTATTTTGTCCTGCGTCGGTTCCGTGCAACTCTGGCTCATTCGGGCTTCTAAGGTGGCGTCAGCAATAATTTGATGGGTCCTGATGGTGCCTCGCACTCTCCGCTTCATGTAGATGTGCTTCTCAACCGTCAGGACCCCGCAGGGCCGCTTCCAGGCAGTCCGGAATAGCGCGCGGACCGGGAGCCAACAAGAACTACGTCCGATCGGCCATTTTGCCCGGCCACAACAGTAACTATTTTTAAGAGTATTGCATGCTGGATTTTTGTCGTTTTGGGTCTTGCTAGTTTGGATGAAGTTTATTTATTTTTCTAAACTAGTGTGGTGTCCATTTGTAGTGTTTGCGCTGTATTACTGTATGTGTTCACAAATCCTTTACAGACTGCCTCTGAGATAAGCCTGTCTGCTCGTGCCAAGCTACCAAGGGGGTGAGCAGGGGTTATTTTAGAAGTGTATTCTCCTTACCCTGTCTAGGAAGAAGGGTCCCTACTTGGACAAAGGTACCTACCTCTGCCAACTAGAGACCCCCATTTCTTACACACTGCCTGAGAATTATTGTGGTGAGCATGAGAACTTCCAGTCCTTTATGACTTGACTGATAACAGACTTTTGTACAAGATTGAACAAAATTGGTTTCCATTCTTTTATGCTTAACAACTGAAACTTACGGTGGCCAATAGTCCTCTTCTTATAGAGTATATTGTTTAGATCTTTTTTTAATAATTTTACTAGTGCAAAGGTAACAATAGACGCCACCTACATCTACTGGCCAGTGGGGAATGGTAGAGAATGCTTAACTTTGTAAATAGGGTGTGGGGATAGCATGTAGAAGAAAGATAAAGATAGGGCTCGGGTATCTAGTGGTGATCTGTATCCCAGTATTGTTTAATCTTCTGCCCACAAAGGGAGTGTTCTATCATGTGTGGGTGTAGTCCCCCGTGGGGGGATTTGCCTTAGGGAGTCGGGGGACCCGGAGGTATCTCGGACACGTGAGCTCCATAAATTCTGAGGATACGAATTGCACAATGGTGCCCCAAGTTTTGTTGAATCTGGGGAGTGTGCGTAATCTTTTCCATGGCCACTACCTCCCATACTCTATGTAACAAGTCCAGTCTAGTCGGGACCTCCTCTGTTCCCCATTTATCTTAAAGGCCTTAAAATCTGGATCTCCTTCTGATCCATGCCCAGCCAGGACATTGGCAGCAGTCTCTGAGACTGTTTATAGAGAAGTTACCACTATCATTAATCTCTCCCTGAAGGAAGCGATTGTTCCTCTATCTTGGAAGGAAGCTATGATTCGGCCTCTTCTTAAAAAACTAACGCTTGACCCCCTCTGCCCTGGGAATTATCGACCCATTTCTTTACTCCCTGCTTTAGCAAAAGTATGTGAAAAGGTGGTAAATAAACAGCTGACCGACTTTGTGGAGAGGGAGTCGATTTTACATCCAGCCCAGTCTGGCTTCCGAACGGGACATAGCACTGAAACTCTGCTGGTCGAGGTGGTGGAGGCCATACAGGATTGTCTGGACGTGGGCGGGAGGGCGGCACTTATCCTGCTTGACCTCTCGGCCGCGTTTGACACCGTTCCCCATCCACTGCTCCTATCTCGCCTGGCTAGGATTGGGATATCAGGTGCGGTATGGGAATGGCTTCGTTCCTTTTTGGAAGCTCGGACGGAGCAGATATGGATGCCACCTTTTTCCTCCTCCCCATTGAGGGTCTCAACGGGTGTCCCGCAAGGGTCTGCCCTTAGCCCCCTTCTATTCAATATCTATATGACCCCACTGATCTATCTAGCGGAGGGACTGGGAGCTAAGGTGATGGCATACGCAGACGACACACAGTTACTATTCACCTGGGGGAGAGAGGTGGGCTCGGTTTCTCAGGCACAATCTTGCCTGGCCTCAGTTTTTAACTGGATGGCGCAGGCAAACCTTAAGTGTAATGAAGGGAAATCGGAGGTTCTACTATTTGGTATGTTTTCTCCGAATTTCAGAGAGCAACTCTGGCCACCTGAATACCTCTGTCCAATCTCCTCCGAGAAATCGGCAAAGAATCTTGGGGTTTGGTTTGATGAGCGTCTTTCATTTGAGACACACATTAAGAAGCTGGCTGGTGGCTGCTTTGGTTTGCTTGAATCATTTAGATGCTTTTTCCCCTTCTACCAATAGCAGCGAGACAAACTCTCATATGTGCACTGATCATGTCCCGTCTGAATTATGCTAATGCCCTTTTCTCTGGCATTCCGGGCTATCTGTTAAAGAAACTACAGGTAGTCCAGAATACTGCTGCTAGATTGTTGTCTGGGCTGTCCTCTAGGGACAGTGTGCAGAGCCAGCTTCGTTTGTACCATTGGCTACCAGTAGCCGCTAGAGTTAAATTTAAGCTACTGATCCTGGCCCATCGGGCTCTCCATGGTCGTGGGCCTATCTATCTTCAAAAGTGGATCGCTTTTTATGTACCTGGGCGGGCATTGCGCTCCGCGTCTTTGTATCTTGCTCATGTTCCTCGTTTTAAGCGACAGAGGCCCGGGGGTGGCTCTTTCACAGTGAAGGCAGCCACTGCCTGGAACACACTTCCGCTGAGTCTGCGTACCATCCAGGATTTGGGGGTGTTTAGGAAAAAACTGAAAACCTATCTTTTTGTTTGATGATGAGTACAGTACCTTTATAGATTCACGCCGGGATACTCTGTGCGTAATAAATGCATTTAACATAACATTTAGACAACAGCACCTGCTTAGCAGCGCCCAGTGCTAAAGTCATCTCTGTCCCTTAACAGGTCTTAAGAGGGTATGTAAGCGTGTTGGGGAGTCCTAATAGAATGTAGGTGGGAAATCTGTATCTAAGAGAGTTTAGAGGATGTTTTGACACCTTCTTGAAGTGTTTTCGATAAATATCAGATGAGGCAAACTGCACGTATGGTATTA
This sequence comes from Triturus cristatus, assembly GCF_964204655.1. Lineage (NCBI taxonomy): Eukaryota > Metazoa > Chordata > Amphibia > Caudata > Salamandridae > Triturus > Triturus cristatus. Next base: position 506,061,210 of record NC_140585.1, read on the forward strand.
AAGATCTTCGGCCCGATTCACAAAGGTAAAGTGAGAAGAAAGTCTAGCTTCACTACTTTTGGTATTCACAAAGGGCATTTACTGCTCGTAAACGTCATTTGTGAATCCCAAAAGTTGAACTTTATTACGACTTTCGGTATTCACAAAGGACATTTACAAGCAGTAAATGCTCTTTGTGAATACCGAAAGTTGCAAAGTTAAACTTTCATCTCACTTTACCTTTGTGAATCGGACCAATTGTGTTGGGGAATGAAGGATATTCTTCTCCATGCATATCATTTTCAGCAACTGAGAGTGGAGGCTGATTGGATGGATGAATCCATTTGAGCTGCTTTCTATAATTACTTACGTTATGAATTAAAAAAGATGCTATATCTCTGGTGGTAAATAAACCAAACACGTGTGATGCCTTGCTAGATTTAACATTTCAAATAGCAGCCCAATGAAGAACTCATCCCTCACAAAGGGAAGCATTATTTATTCGGTGTCTGGCGGGACACCTTATTTGCATTTCGGAAAATGCCATTCATTGCCAGGACTGGGAATCCCAGTGTCCACTGGGATACAAGGAGGGGGAGGAGGAGCTTTGCCCTCAGCTGACCTGCGCATGTAAAGGTGCGGCTCATCTCCCGCAGCACGAGACGCGTGCAGGCCGCGCCCTGGCATAACCCGGCCAAGCATGGGCCCTGCCACACCCATCAGAGCCTGGAGGAGGCTGGACTGGGCCCCCCAACTTTGCCTTTATATCTCATCTCCCCTTAACCTTGTAACTTGGTCTGCTGATTTAGATCAACAGAATATTACTTGGATGTTTGGAACTCACAGCTGGGCCGGGACTCACATTTGGTCGGACTGGTAGGTAAGAGTTGCATCTTCCTTTTACCAGCGTGTGGTGTCTGCGTTGTACCTGCGCTGCACCTATTGGCTTCACCCTTCCCTTTATTTTAGCAGTTTACTTGTGACTGAGGGGCTTTGTGGATTTTGTGGACCTTAATATTCCTATTTCCTCTATTACGACAAGCCGGCAGTTGTTTTCGCCTGTTGGGTTCAACAGGGGACTCTTGGATTCAAGCATTTCCACAATGGGAAAACGTAAGGCGGTGACAGGACCCACATCTAAAGATCCCTCGAATACTGTGAGCACTATGGATGCTTTCCTGCAGGGAGCTGTTGGGGTCCTGGACAAGGAGATTGAATTGGCTGCCAGGCAATTGTTTCGTTCACCCATCCCCCCACCAACAGACTTCTTCTGCATCCACACATGAAGGCTCCCTATTACAGGCACAGGCACTACGTGTCTGACTGATGGACATGGCACAAAATCAGGTTGGGGCTACCTCCCTTTCTACGCAAGAGGTCTCCTCACAGGATAGTGCCCAGTTAGCAGTGCCTAGGGCAAGTACTGGTTTGACCCCTGGAGCTGGGATGGGAGTGGGGGGGTGCAAAGAGGAAGCGCCCTTCAATGGAGGTCCTTGTAAACACAGAAAGAATACTGGCCCACAGTTAAATTCAGCAGGGCCCCAAGTAGGGCCCAGCTTGGATACCATCTCGTTTGACATGTTCAAAGCAGCCCTGCTGTCAGCACTGGACACCAAATTAGATCCTATCTTACTTTGATTATCCGCGCTGGAAAACTATCTATATTGACTGCTACACTGCAAAGGGACTGTACTCCTCCCCTTATAAGCCCCCCTTCTCCAAAGGCCACAGCCACTGTTAATAGTTCCGGTGGTAATGGCATGGAGGCTGGAGCTCTAGCTGAGACTGTCACGGAGCGATTAAGTCATGTTGTAGTGAAACCCTGCTCTGATATGATAGATTCACTCATGAACTGTAATGAACTTTTGGCCCGGCAAGATAGTTGTAGGGGGGAGAGTCTTCTGATCCCAGAGTTCTCTCATTTTTGCCAAGCCTAGGGATCCAGAGCGGATGGGGTCCACAGCTGTTCTGACTTAGTGTGGGAAGGGCAGGAAGGAATGCTTTCAGGGGAACCGAAGAATTCTCCCCCTAGTATGTGTTCTGTTCACCTCCCACCAGAGTCCACCCCACTTGTCCTGGTCTTAGCCAACGTACCCCGACTCGATCCAGGGACAAAGGAAGATTTTGTACAACTGAAGAACAAGGTGGTGCATTGACTAAATTGAAACATAACTGTAGAGCCTAAGGTGGAAAACCAAATCATCATGGTGTGTAGGACACAGTAGGTGGGTAGTGCCAAGAAAGTCTGGGTGGGAAACTGCGTTGTCATTAATTTTAACAGTTCTTTTATGGTGAAACTAATTTTAAGTCCAGTCGCGCAATAAACTACAGGTCCAGAAGTTACCCGCCAGGGTACCAACAAGGCCGGTGTCAAGAGGTGGGTTTCAGGAGACAAATGAAGGCGATAACAGGAGTAAGCTTAGTAAACAGGTTTGCTCCCCTTAGCTCATTGGAAGGGTGTGATTGACGGTGTGATGGTTCTCAAGACCTTGATGCACCTATACCTCTGGGGAAGGCACAGCCTTCAAACCAGGCAACAAATGAGCGTGAAGTGAGTACATTTCTTTCCTGGAACATTGCAAGGCTTGCGAGTAAGATTGAGGACCCTGAAGGGATATTCCTTGTTAAATGCTTTGATGTGATTTGCCTCCAGGAAACATGGGCAGTAGAGAATAGTTACCATCTGGAAAGCTATAAAACCTTCTTCGTGCCAACTACCCCCTCCAGGCTAGATGAGCTGTGGAGGGGGGGGCTTGTTACCTTTGTTTCAGTAGCAGTCTGCGGCAGATCTGCCACATTGCTCCATGCCTCCTCCACTCTACATGTGATATTAATATCCAGTGGAAAGAGCAAGCTCCTGCTGGTCAATTTTTACAATGTGGGAGTCGCACACTTGGAAGAAAGTTATATAATACGGCTGGGGTCTGTACCCCGGAGTATCAATCTGAGAAGGCTGGGATACCTTAAAAAAATTTTATCAGTGGATTTTATTATCCACATGTGTGAAGATATTAGGCAGGGAGGGGTGAAAGCTATGGGCTGCACGCAACAAGCAGGCTTACACATGGAACAGTCCTCAGGGTACTGCACGTAATATTATCTTGCAAGAATTTGATCTAATATCTGCCATGATAACCAACATTACTCCCACCTTTATCAGGAGAGGGTGTGAGACTATCCTTGATTTTATCTTTGTGTCGACACTGTTTGATTCCCTGATCACAGATTTTTCAGTTAAGATGAGTTTATATAGCGATCACAACCCCATTTGCATCTTAACAGGATGGTCTCGAATATACAAGCATATTAAGGACGGTTTGGGAGTTCCTTTAAATGTGGTTGAAGCTGGGAGGAGACTAAAGTGGGGACAAATCATCCCGGAGCAGCTTCATGAGTCCCTTTTAACCCAGTTTCACAGAGAGTTTGCCACCTATCAAGATAGTGAGGCCAGTCCATCGGATATCATGGATGCATTTGGAAGTATGTTCAGTGCCACACGAAAGTTATTATTGGCTCTGGGTGGGCGCCTTACGTGCCAAGGACCGAGATGGTCTGACTCGGAGTGTTCTCAGGCATCTAGGAAACTAAAACAGGCCTTGGGAGAGACGAGGTGGTTGTCAAAAGCCTCCTGTAGTGTAGTTCCTATATCCCTGATAGGCTCTGCGCATTGGAATAACATACACTATAGATTTGACATAGGACTAAGGTCAGTATGTCTCTATCGAGTATATTAATCTTAATTACTTGTGTGTGCCATCTAACTCAGAGGTCACTAGAAACTTCTTGAATATACAAGAAGGGATTAGTCTCTGACAACTGCATAAACATGACAACTTTGTTTCCCTTTAGAATTGGAACAGTCTCAGAATCGTAGAAAACAATAGATAACAGTTTCTCTCAGTCAATCGTGCATGCTTCTTTTCTACAGAGTTGCACAGAAATAGAGAGACGGGCGTTTCAATAAAAGGGTTTATTGAACAGTCTTATTTCTCAAGCAAGAGATATGAATTGATACAATCGTAAGACAGACTGCGAAGTACAATATGTATGAGGTTAGCAGTAAGATAAAATAATACTGCATTAGCATGGTTTGTAGCTATGACATATATTAATCAAAATACATACATAAATAACATAAGCTAAAATGTGATACTCATCTGATGCTTCTAAATTGTTCTACCCCAGTGTACCTAACAATAAGTGCAGTACGAGGTTTGAAGTAGGTGCTATTTCTAAAGTATAGCTAGCTATATTTTAGTTCAGCCAAGAGTTGCCAAACGTTTCTCTAAGTTCTAGTCAGCTCCATACCTAAGAATGAGAGAGGTTAGAATCTCTTTTCTGGACTCGATAGTCTAACCCCCCGCAAGGTAGGTCAGAGAGCACTGGAGCTGGATTCTCTGCGAGGAGGATGGCAATGTCAGGTCAGTGCATCAGGCTGGAACTCGATCTCCTTCCGAACTTGCAGTGGCAAACTGCGTAGTCTGGGTTGGATCGAATCCTCCGGGAACCACAATTTGCCAGGGCAAGTGCTGGTATATTTATACCTTGAAGGTGTCTAGGAATGCCACTATTGACGTAAAAGTCGGGAAGAGGAACGTCATGAATGAACCCCTAAGTAATAGATGGTCATGCATACTTAATGAGTTGGAGAAATCAATATTCAAACTGAGGGAAATTCCTAAAGGCTTAAGGGTCTGGTTTTCCAAGAATTCGTTGTGACGTGGATGGACAGATATAGGTGGCCATGCCTGTATTTGGTTTTATGGACAATGTCTAAATAAGGGCCGGATTTCCTTGTCCAAATAAGGACAATATGAATTGTACCTATATAAGGGCATAAATCAGGAAACCTATATACGGAATCTAAATCTGCACACAACACTCCGGAGAGCCTACAAGGCTGCTTTAGTAAAACTCAAGTCTGCACTGAAGGAGGAGGCCTGGCTAGATCTAGTAGAGACATGTACATTGAGGAGTAGCTTAAAGTTCTGGGTCATTATCAACAGTCCTTTTTCAGCTGGAGACAGCAGCAACTTACTGGATGCCCACATCACAGAGAATGATGAGGTAAATCATTTTGAGTGTATCTTTCAATCTGACACTTTGTTGACAGAAAGGCAGGAAAGGGTGGAAGGCAATGTGGAGCTTGTTTTTACAACACCAGAGGTATTATGGGACTGTCTAAAAATAAGACCCCAAGCCCGGATGGGATCCCTCTGGATCTTTATGTGGTGCATGTGGATACCTGGCTACCTGTACTTACAGCTGTCATTAATGCATCCGTCCAGGCCCGCTGCCCAGACTCCTGGGCCCTATTGATCATAGTCCTGGTCTTTAAAAAGGGAGATCAGGATAGCACCCTTTGCTACAGTCCCATTTCTCTTTTAGATTCTCTGGTAAAGGTGGTGGGTCGTATGGTACTGGATAGTCTTGTATCCTGGGCAGATGAAAAAATCATTTTAGGTGAGGTTCAATATGGTTTCCGTCCAGGTCGTTCCACTGTGGAAGAATGTCTAAATCTGTACATGGTTTTGAATAAGTACACCTTGGCTCGCCCCGGCTTTATCCACCTAGCCTTTATAGACCTGTCCTCAGTATTTGATTGTGTAAACAGATCAAAGCTTTGGCAGTTAATGTCCTCAATTGGCATTGACAGGGATATTGTTTTGTTTCCATGGGACCTCCCCAGAGATTCAAAATCGGGCGTCCTTTATTCAAAAGTTCTCAAAGTGACCCGCAAGTTTGACATCAAGAGAGGGGTGTGCCAGGGGTGTATACTAGCTCCCTTTCTCTTTAACCTATACATCAACTCCCTGAAGAAGGCCATTTTGGATACAAATGCTGATTACCCCCAGGTGGGTAAGCGTAGCCTGCCAGTCCTCCTATATAAGTTCATACGTCATTTACTAACTTGCTGCATTTCATAGACTGATTCACAAAATTTCATTAGATTTAAATTTGCCTTTCATATGATTATTAATGTTGTTTCACCCTTTTATGTTATGGACTTACATAACATTGACAGGTTTTGTAGATGTGCTGAACGTTGGGATAATTGTTCTTCCACTTTGATCATTTTGTGATGCAGTGATCATTTTGGATGTTGGCGACCTCTGTTATTCATAGATCAATCTCCCCTGTCCCTGAATCCTGTCTGGGTCAACTTGTCAGATTATCTCTAACAAAATATCTGATGCAAATTAAAATGAGGGCAAGTTGGAACATGATATTAAAAAGATTGCTCATTGCCAGTTCCTAAATTTTGACTATTGGCTTGAAAGCAGGCTGCTTAGTGGTGCTTTGAATTACCCAGAGTTAATAGCCTATCATAAAAATGTCTAATCATTTGCAATCATTTGAGTGGAGATTATTAAATTCCAGTGAGCAGCAGGGCTGCTTTATTTCTATTCCACGGCATTCTCTGTGCCAGTTAGACCAAACATTTCAAGTTCGAGTTGCGAGCCATCAGTGACTTCAAACTGTTGCATCAGGTTGGGAAGTTTATTTCTGCTTTATGGATCTTTCACAATGCTGAGCTTTTTCTTGGTCCTTGTGTGAGGCTCACTATAGGTTCACTCTAAGTCACACAGTGATTGCAAAATCAAACAAAAACTGTTTTCATTCTGAGCTGTGTTTGCACCAACTTTATAACCACACAAAAGAGAGTGTGCAGAAGTGTGGCTCAATGATTAGAGCGGCAGACCCTGATGCAGAGGTCTAGCCCGGGACCAGGGTTCAATTCCCCGCCTCGGCGGGTCTTGGACTCAAAAATTCCACAGACCTGATAATTCTTGCCTCGGTGCCATTCCATGAGTCCAACTCTGCAACTCTGGACAATAGCTTGCTTAATCTCCACAACAGCCCCCCACAACGCTAAGGATGCCTGGCCTCCACCTTGGGGGTGCCCAGGAGTGGACGCCTCACAGGGAAAGCCAGGATGGGTTCCACAGCGGTATTCGTACAAGCGCCTTGAGACCCTTGTGGGTGAGTAGTGCGCTATACAAGTATCAATTTACATTTACAATTTACAGCACCAGATCCCTGCCTTACTGCCTCCACTCAAAATACGAAAATCATAAAAAGGTAGGGCAGCCAGGAGTGGCTCACTTATGCTCCATAGGGAATCCCCCAATTCCTGCCGAGTCTTTGGGGGGGTGGGGGCATGACAGGGTGCAGGAGGAGTGGTGGTCACTGTTGTGAGTGTGCATGATGGTTTGGCCAGCCGTCTCAGGCTGGCCAAATCGACATGTGCACGTCTCCAACCTGAGCTGCACTGCTGGGTTGGAGGCAGCAGGCTCCTGCTCCCAGCCTCACTGGGAGTGCAAATTCAGAGCGCTCAGGCCAATTCTGACGCTGCTCTTATGTCATAGGAGTGGAGACTGGGAGCCTGAGCCCGCGAGGAGAGGAGCAGAAGAACACGACACGGCTTGCTGCAGGTATTTTTGTTGTTGTATTTTTTTATTCTGTCATCATGTGACACCTACCCCCCCCCCATTCCACTCTTCCACAGCACCAGCCACTAAAGCATCTTGCCATGGGCTTCATAGCAACCCCCATGCACAAGGTTGAAAGATTGAAAGGTTTTGTTGTGAAGAGCCTAGATGCTGGACCATCTGTCACAACGAAGACCATGCCAAAGTTTAACAGAGGTTGGATTGAAATGTCAGGGTAGAAAGTGTTTATTGTTGATGCGGTTTAGATATAGTTCTTTTGTGCATGCCGCTATGTAATTCATAGAGGACCATACATGTATTTATGAATTCATTGGAGAGATGGGCAGGTGGCAGATGCATGACTGCTTCCTTTTCAGTTACATGCTGGGAATAATGTGGTGTTCTGCAGTATGACTATTAAAGTTTTAGTTTGACCAGCACAGTTCAATGTAGGAGCGTACAGGTATACAGTCCACTGCAGATAGTATTCAAATTGTGAAGCTGAGGTGTATTGAAGCTACCAGAGCTGCAGTACAGAGACTACTAAGAAGCGCAAATAAGAAGCGGAATCTGAGCTAGGACGTTTGCAATAGAGTTAGAGAGTCATTTCTATTTTTCTTGATATGAAGCAAGTAGGAAAGTAGGGATACGGATGTTGTATGTCTGAATATCGATAACAAAAATATTGCCTGAAATATCGTCTTAACATCATGGCTTGAATAACATTTCCAAACTATTGCTCCATTGGGTATCGAGTTTATTTTATTAACTCCAATGGAGCAATAGTTTGTAAATGATATTTAGAGTGCAATATTTTTGTCTGGCGTAATTTAGGCTACGCTAATCTAGTACCATATTGTGACAACTGTACTTGCCCTTGCCTTGACAGTAGACACAAACAACACAAAATCCTGTTTGGTATTTACAAACCAATTTAAATGGCGATATTTATTGGTTTGTAACAAAAAGTAGTGCAAGGCAGCGCATTGTCAGAAAGGCACTCCATAAGTGGCGCATGGGTGCTCAAATGCATCCTCCCATGAATTTTGCCGAGAATCCATATCTATAAAGACATGTAGACATGGATTTACACCAAATTGCTGTGCCTACTTGAGGCTTGCATGACATCTTTTATTTCTCCTTGTATTTTCCTCTTTGAATGTGGGCTGAATTCTGTAGTACTCCCACATAAAGGAAATAGCCTTAAAGCATAGTTTTTGGTCAGTTCACAAAAACTATGCAGACATCAATGCAGACATTCTAGCACTATGGCACAAGGGTGTCTGTGTTGGTGCATGGCATCTCGAAAATTGGAAAGACCAGAACTGTGCCATTAGATATGTCCCAGTTCTGCTCTCTCCAGTTCATGCAGCACAGCAACTTTGTTTGTTGACTTATATGATCTTGTAGTAAATCTGGGCCCTGGAAATGCTGAGTGAAGATGTCTCTTAATTTTTGTTAGGTACTCCTGCCCTGCAAAAACTGTGTTGCTGCTTTATAGATTCCATTTGACTGCATTACCTTACCCCTCCTCCGTTGGTGACGAAAGCAACACAGAGGCGACTAAAGCTATCCCATTCAGCAAAGACTACACGTATAAGCCAAAGCCCAGATATATTACGATTTAGCAATAAGTGTTACATCACTTTTGTGGTGCAGTCTATACACAAAAACATTTTTGGCATTTTCCAAGTCATGAAAAGTGACTCGGCCTGGTTTTGAGTGGTTTAGTAAATGCAAAGTAATGAAACTCAGCGCATAGCATTCCCATGCATCCACCCATGTATTTGATATACCTATGCATTCACCCATGTATTTTTGATGTAAACCCAGATTTACAAAGACTTGTAAACCTGGGTTTGCACCAAAATGGTGAACCTACCTGGCAGATGTGTAACGAGGAGAAATACCTTGATTTCTCGTTGTTACTTCCACTTTTGCATGTGTGCTGCAAGGGTGCCTGTGCTGGTGCTAGGCAATACTCAGTGCACCAGCGCAAGGAGAGAGAAGAAATGCCAATATCTTAGTAAAAATTGAGCATTTCTGCGCTCTCTCTGTCAAGCAACCCAGCCGAAATTCTCCGGCAGCACCACATTGGGTGAAATAATAGTAAGTGTGGCCCCAAATTTTCTTTGATCAGGCCTGTGATCATGTGCTTATTCAATATCTAGAAAATACCTCCAGCATGTTCATAGATGGTGAAATACAGAACAAATCTTTAGATTCCATGTTGAGAAGATCTTCTTTCTGTCATTAACACCAGGCACCACCGTTTATCGAACTCTTAATCTGTCTGTGGCATGTGGTCTGAACATCTTCTAAAATTTAGTTACAATCTGATACTGGGGAGATTTTCTAAAAATGTGCAACTCTATGGGGCATATTATCAAGACCGGCGATAAAACTATCGCCGCTTTAGCGGCAGAAAACTGCTGCTAAAACAGCGATAATGGGCTTGATAATATGCTCTAAGGAATTTCAATTGAAGCCCATGTTAGTGTTAAAACGGCGATAATGGGCTTGATAATATGATCTATGGAATTCCAATTGAAGCCCATGTTAGATGTCCTTCACATCTAACATGGGCTTCAATTGGAATACCATAGAGCATATTATCAAGCCCATTATCGCCGTTTTAGCTGCAGTTTTCTGCCGCTAAAGCGGCGATAATTTTATCGCTGGTCTTGATAATATGCCCCTATATTTTTTAAATTACTGAGAGACATGCCACAATGATGATTGGAAAATCTTGTTAGAACCCAGTAAATTCTGAAACTAAAATACTTCAATACCGGGACAGGTTAAGACTGAGCAATTCCTTTGACATGTGAATTGAGAAACGTGTGAGAGTCCCATTAGAAAGGAGATCTGGTAAATTTCTGAGAGTTGAATAGCAGTTGCTAGTCGATAAGCTCTGAGGGTGATGCTGCACTTGAACTTCACAAAGTCTTATGAGCCAGTAACCCCAGCGAGCTGTGAAAGTCCTCTTAAGGGCAAGTAACACCAGATCTTTGAGAAACATCTCGGCTTCAAGAAACACCTCACTTTTGATTAACACCTACTGAGAAGCCTTGTACTGCAAGAATTCTTTTCACCTTACCCCATACATTATGCAACAGATGATGCACCATATTACAAGTCAGGAATATATAGCTATCCCCTATAGTTGTTCTATTATGCAACAGTTCCTTAAAACAAATTTGCCAAACGTGTCATATATAAAATCAGTTAATATATAATACACATCATATTGTAAATCAATTAGCTACTTTGTCACCTACCTCACAGTCCTACTGACCCTTGGAAGTATCTTGCCATTCCTTTCTCAAGTAGTAGAGGAAATCGGTAGAGCTACAAGAGGGGTTTGTAACACAGTGAATCTGATTCAAATAGCGCATTTTGAAGTACTTAAAAATAGTACTACAGTAAAGTTACTTCAGGTAAAAGGACCAAAAACAGTAGTAAATGTATCCAACTCATATGTGGTGCTGGAGTAAGTGCAGGACCACATATGGTGAACCACTGGTACTGCAACACCCCTGTAGAAAAATATGGAGCCAGGACTTAAAATAGAAGTCCATAGGACATACTAAAATAAATTTCTTTGTTCCAACATTTTTAGTTAAAAATAAATGTACTTTTAAGTTTTTGAAAAAATTAATACATTAATTTAAATTAATTTCATACATGACTTTTTGCAATGTTTAATACATAGTAAATAATTAAAATCATTTTTACTTCAAGTGGGATTCCTTAAATCAATCTTTAGAAAATTGTTTGAATTCAATTTAATATGTTTAAATGAATATTTAATGCCAAATTAAGTGATTCATGCTGCAGCATTTTTATTTTGTTCTGCATATAAAATAAGTATATACAATAGATTTTCAATAATATTTATTGTAAGCATATGTTTACTATTTTGAACAAAGGATAATTCTTCTTTTGGCATTTTTCTTACACTTACCATAGGGAGCTCTCTGTTGGTGGTGGAGAACTATATAAAGTAAGCATATTTTTACTATTTTATAAAAAGTTTAATACTTTTATTTACATTGTCCCTACACTTACCATAGGGAGATCTCTGCCTGGTGGTGGAGAGCTTCACCTACTTGTGAAAATTAACTATTACTCACTTTACCCTCGTAAATGTGGCTCCACCTCTCTGCTCTCTGTTTTACGGGGTGGGGACATCACTTTGTATTAAATTTACACTCAAAATGGGGAATGGCCGAACACACAAACAAAAATTGCTGCAAAGTGTAAGCACATTTGCACATATAGGCTTGCTACTCTCTTGCTTTCTTTGTGAATATGACCCAATAAGCATGAAGAAGTTCAGCCATCCATTCACATCAACACTGAAACATGCGATTGGAATGAGGCCACATCATTCAGGGTTCGAATGGTAAAATCACATTTCCAGTGGCCCGGTTTTTATGCCTTTTTACACTGTTCCGTATTTATTACTAGTAGCTATAAGATGGGAATGCTTTTTTGTGTTTGGGAACTTGAAATCAAAAAAATTACAACTCAGTTTAAAAAATGGCATGTCAGTCTGTCTCATAACTAGAGAGAAATGTAACTTTATTATGGTAAAGGTTCTTCTACAATCTCCCTATATTGACATAAGGCTGCAGCTATCTGACTCATTTATAAATCACAACAAAATTGCATGAAACATTTCAAATTCAGAAACATATACAGGCTGCAAACCTGCATGAAGCTCAAGTGACTTGTAGTTCTCCCAAACCTTTTCGCTCTGTCTGATGACAAAAATCTACTGCAGGGCATAGTGTATATGCTTTGTTTGGGCTGCTACGAGTAATTGCATGCATTCATTAATGGACCCAGATTCCATATTCATGTTGCTCAGATACAGATTTATGGCGCAGATGAGATAGATTCAAGACTCTCAGGTCTTGTTGAAGACCTACCGTTTCTAATACATTAAAATACTCACTAGTCATGGGCTTTTTGTCAGGCCTTTGCTCTTCATTTGATGGTATTATTCTCTATCTAATTGTCCTGCTTCTTTGATGACTTTCCTTGCTGTTCTTTGTTTGGCCTGCCTCTAGAGCATTTCTCCTTAACAATGTTTTGATTGGATAACTTGTGTCCATTCACTGCTTAAATTCAGGGAACTACTTCCTAGGTCTCAGCTACAGATATGTTAAGCTGTCCCTTAGCAGACCTATTGTTTCCAATATATACCATGTACTTATGTTAGGCTTTCAGCCTGCCCCTTGCTCAATATTGGATGGCAAATAATATATGTACTTATAAAAGTAACAGCAGAATCCCTGGCCCACAGCCATCACCAGTTTGCTAGTAAGCACATCAGTGATGCCCGTGTTATGCTAAGCGTGTTGATGTGTCCCTGGTGGTCCACATCAACTTGTTTTCTTTTGCAGGAACCTGCTTGGACTGGAGGCAGTCTGGAAGGCAGACAGCCAATCTGGTTCCCTTACCCCTTCTAACCTCCCACTACCCTCATCTGCACCCTAAACCCCCTAGCAAGCTTTATCTCTACCTGTCCATAACCCGTAAAAAACACTTACCCCCTTTACCTCTACTCTCGCTAAAACTATAAAAACCCTTACCTGAAACCCCCAAACACCCTTTCATCATGTTTGCCTCTACCCTCCAGTGATTCCTAAAAATATCTACCACCCCTTACTTCTACATCCACAAAACCCTAAAATCACCTTCCCTTTCTTTACTTCTACCTGTCCCTAAACCGTATAAACTTCTTATCCCCTTTACCTCTGTCTGTCCTCAAACTCTATAAACCCCTTATCTCTCTTACCTTCGAACCCCCTAAACATCTTATCCTCTTAACCTCTTCCCCTCCCTAAACCCTATAATCCCTCTACCCCCTTTACCTCCACCTGTTGCTTAACGCTATAAACCTTTTACCTCCCTTTACCTGTGTCCGCCCCTAAACCTTAAGAATCCTTAGTATTCCTTAATACTACCTATTCCTTAACCCTTGAACTCCTTACATCTTCCCAACCCATAAACCATTTTTTCTAAATGGTATTTAAAAATCACGCACACACACATGTATACATATATATTCGCACAAAAAAACTAAGGTCACAGGGACGTTATAGTTAGGCTAACATTTCACCTGTAATAAAACAGAAAAGTTCAGCAGTTAAGGTTAGCTGAGCTAACTATAACTTGCACCCCCGCAATGCACTGCTTATGACTTCACATATTCCATCACTGATGACATGGTCAGTGACATCATCCAGTGGGTTTTAAAACTGCTCAAAGTGCAAAGCCTGCAGAATAGGTCAAAATACTACAACATACCTGTCACTATTTAGCGTGGAGGAAGTCAAAATAAAGGGCACATATAATTGCAGAACAGAGTTTGCAATTTATGTATTGACATGCACCTGCAACTTGAGCTACACAGGTAGTATTACACTTCCTGTGTATAAGTGGATCTTGCAGCACATACACGCTATCACATACAATGGCCCCAACATTTCGAGTTGCTACGCATTGTGCAACACATCATCAGAACAACCCTAATCAGATAAAGTATTCTGTGATTGATGCTGTACCCCACAGTAGTAGAGGTGGGGACTGAGTGAGAACATTATGGGAGCTGGAAATTAGATACATTATACATCTTAATTGTAAGCTACCAAATGGCCTCAATATCGATTAGAAGTAGCATTCCTGCATCTAGAAGGGATGAAAATGAAAGTAATGAATAAATGCTTGCCCAAATGGGCAAGAGTGCAATTAAAAGTAACCCTGGGCGTGACACTACTCTTCGCCCACGTAGTGTACGTAGCCTGTCTGCTTCGCAGTTTTCGAAGTAGGCGAAGCAGGCAGCGCTACGCACACAGCAGGGTGAAGCGTAGCTGCCTGCCGCCCACCACCCGCCTCCCACCCGCCCTCCTTTTAAAACATACCATGCAAGAAATGCGCATGCGCGGGCGTCCGCGCATGCGCATTTCTCGCAAGAAGTTGGAAACCAGGAAGAGGGAGCCCCGGAGACTCCGCGCTTCAGGTAAGTGTCTTTACTTTTATTTATTATAAATTCAGGGTATGTTTTAAAAGGAGGGCGGGTGGGAAGCGGGTGGCGCGTAGTGGGGCTACGCGGAGCACGTAGTGTGCATAGATTTGCTCTGCTTCACGTAGCCCCACTACGCCCACCCTTAATTAAAAGCAGCACTTGAGGTGTGACAATAACGGTGACTTTTTTTCGTCATTTGAAATGCATTTATTTGAGAAATAAGATCAGTAATATATTACCTCAATGTACTGAAATTATGTTGTATGACAATGATTTTGATATATGAATTTTAATCATAAATTTGCAAATTGAGAGAAAGAATTGCCTGTATGTATATTGCTTGGCTACTTGGGCTTAATGAAATTGTCGTATAAGTAGGTTGATGTTGATCCTCGGAAAAAAAAATACATATATATATATAAATATTCACTGAAAAAATCATAAGTTTCAGAGACGTTATAGTTAGAAATTAGCATTTAAAAAACCTTAGAAATTCACAGAAAAAAACATAGGTTTCAGGGCTGTTATAGTGAGCTGGCCATTTCACTTGTACAAAACCATAGAAATTCCTCCGTTATAGTTTGTCCTGCTAACTATAACTTGCGCGCCCGCAATGCACTGCTGATGATGTCACATATTGCATCATTCATGACATGGTCAGTGACATCACTGATGACATCACTGATGACATCTCAAATGACACCACTGATGACATCATCCAGTGAATGTGGTTTATTTTGAAATTTAAATATGTATTATATATATATACCAATCTGTATTGAAGATTGCATGGATATATAACTGCATGGATGGATGATTTAGTAGCTGTCTGTCTCTTTAAGTGAGTAATTAAAAGTGTCTCACTTAATACATGGATTAGTAACTCAACTATGTGGATGTGTGCAGCACTGTCTCTGTTGTTGTATAACATGCTGCATCAGATGGTCACTAACTACATGAGTGTGTATATTAGTTATTGATTAGTTGGGTGAGTATTTGTATGGGACACTGAGTTTGTGTGTGGTTGGATGGGGTGTTTGTAACTCTATGCATAGATGTGTGAATGGTTGATTAACTAGGTGTATTGGTTTAAGAGTGCATGTGGAAACAGTTGTTTGGGCGACTGAGTGTATTTATTTGTGTGTTGGTGAACGAATATATGTTTTAGTTGTACATCTTCAACAAAGTAAAAAACATAAAAGGCATTGTATGTGAGAGTTGGTGTATATAAATAAGTATGTGTAAGAGTCAGTGATTGTGAGAGTAACTATATGAATGAGTGTATAATTGTAATGGTGCTTTTTTAACATATTAACTATGAGTTACTATGTGTTTGAATAAATGAGGTGTTGTTGGATAATTCTGTAAGTGAGTAAATGTAAGTGGGGTTAATTTTTTTCATGAGTGAGTAGGATGACTGCAGAACCGACTAAGATGACTGCTGATGTGTCAATGTCTATATATGTGTTTAAGTGCATTTGATAGTGTTCTATTAATTAGTGACTGCATGTATAAATGATTCTGTTGTTGAATGGGTAGTTGTGTGTGTAGACTTAGGAATCAGTGAGTGGGTATGTAGTAACTGGTATTGGTGTGTCAATGGTTTCAAATATGGTACTCTGTATTTTACAGTGAGTGATGAAAGGTTATATTAGTGTATGATGAGGTGTATCAGATTGTCATGGGGATGATGTCATCAGTGATGTCATTTGAGATGTCATCAGTGATGTCACTGACCATGTCATGAATGATGCAATATGTGACATCATCAGCAGTGCATTGCAGGCGCGCGATTTATAGTTAGCAGAACTAACTATAACGGAGGAATTTCTATGGTTTTGTACGAGTGAAATAGCTAGCTAACTATAACACCCCTGAAACCTATGTTTTTTTTAGTGAATTTCTAAGGTTTTTTAAATGCTAATTTCTAACTATAACGTCTCTGAAACCTATGGTTTTTTCTGCGAATTTCAAAGTTTTTTTAATGCTAATTTCTAACTATAATGTCTCTAAAACCTATGTTTTTTTTCAGTGAATTTTAAAGGTTTTTTAAATGCTAATTTTTAAGTGTGATAGTAGTTATACCTATTTTTTTGTACTGATTTTCTACAGTTTTTTAACTGTTTATTTATAAATATTTTATTCATTAAATAACATATATTTTTCTGAAAATTGCAACAACAAAAAAAAAATGCAAAAATTAAAACTGAAATATTGATTAATTTTCTTGTTTTCATTTTTTATTTTAATATATTTATATTATTTTCTTTTTTTTTTAAATTCCAATTTTTTTCGGAGTCGCGCACTCAAAGCAGACACATCACGGTGGGTGCGCACATTCTAGCCGCCATTTTAGAAAAGTCATGAAGGATCCGCGTATGGTGTGCGATGGCTGCGTGTTTTTCAGTTACAACATATACCTTTAATATCACGTGATGCGCGCGATTGGCATGCGACCAGTCCGCGACTCCTGCTCCTGCGCATTCGCGACACATGCGCATTACTGTACGAGATGCGTGCGCGGTTGCAGTTCCCACGTGGCATCATATACATGCTGGGGCGCGCTGGGTGCGCGACTCCCACAAAAACATTTATGTTCCAAAATCATATGTATGTGTCTTTAATATACATATTAGGGCAAGAGATTATGTAAGATATTCATAAAAATAATATATTTGTACTTATAATAAACTTATATTATTTTTAAATATATTTTCGCGAAGTCGGGTGCATGCATCATGAGTGCAGAAAACCAGGTCAGCAGAGCTGCTGTAGAGCCAGAGAACCAGGTCAGCAGAGCTGCTTTAGAGCCAGAGAACCAGGTCAGCAGAGCTGCACTAGAGCCAGAGAACCAGGTCAGCGGAGCTGCTTTAGAGCCATAGAACCAGGTCAGCAGAGCTGCTTTAGAGCCAGAGAACCAGGTCAGCAGAGCTGCTCTAGAGCCTAAGAACCAGGTCAGCAGAGCTGCTCTAGAGCCAGAGAACCAGGCCAGCAGAGCTGCTTTAGAGCCAGAGAGCCAGGTCAGCAGAGCTGCTTTAGAGCCAGAGAACCAGGTCAGCAGAGCTGCACTAGAGTCAGAGAACCAGGTCAGCGGAGCTGCTTTAGAGCCATAGAACCAGGTCAGCAGAGCTGCTTTAGAGCCAGAGAACCAGGTCAGCAGAGCTGGTCTAGAGCCTAAGAACCAGGTCAGCAGAGCTGCTCTAGAGCCAGAGAACCAGGTCAGCAGAGCTGCTCTAGAGCCTAAGAACCAGGTCAGCAGAGCTGCTCTAGAGCCAGAGAACCAGGTCAGCAGAGCTGCTGTAGAGCCAGAGAATCCAGGTCAGTAGAGCTGCTTTAGTGGGAGAGAACCAGGTCAGCAGAGCTGCTCTAGAGGGAGAGAACCAGGTCAGCAGAGCTGCTTTAGAGCCAGAGAACCAGGTCAGCAGAGCTGTTGTAGAGCCAGAGAACCAGATCAGCAGAGCTGCTCTGTAGCCTAAGAACTAGGTCAGCAGAGCTGCTCTAGAGCCAGAGAACCAGGTCAGCAGACCTGCTGTAGAGCCAGATAAACCAGGTCAGCAGAGCTGCTCTAGTTGACACTGACTGACTGACACTGACTGATTGACACTGACTAACACTGATTGACTGACGCTGACACTGACTGACACTGATTGACTGAAACTGACTGACTGTCACTGACTGACTGAGTGACACTGACTGACACTGATTGACTGACACTGACTGACTGACACTGACTGGCACAGATTGACTGACACTGATTGACTGACACTGACTGACTGACACTGACTGACTACTCTCTACTACTCTACAACTCACTCTCTACTACTCTCTACTACTCTCTCTCTACTACTCACTCTCTACTACTCACTCTCTACTACTCTCTACTACTCACTCTCTACTACTCACTCTCTACTACTCACTCGCTACTACTCTCTGCTACTCACTCTCAACTACTCTCTCTCTACTACTCTCTACTACTCACTCTCTACTACTCACTCTACTACTCTCTACTACTCACTCTCTACTAGTCTCCCTCTGCTACTCACTCTCTACTATTCACTCTCTACTACTCACTCTCTACTTCTCGCGCTCTACTACTCACTCTCTACTACTCACTCTCTCCTACTCTACAACTCTCTACTACTCTCTCTACTACTCACTCTCTACTACTCACTCTCTACTACTCTCTCTACTACTCACTCTCTACTATTCTCTACTACTCACTCTACTACTCGCTCCTACTCTCTACCACTCACTCTTTACTTCTCTACTACCCACTCTCTACTACTCTCTCTCTACTACTCACTCTCTACTACTCTCTACTACTCACTCTGTACTACTCACTCTCTACTACTCACTCTCTACTACTCGCTCTCAACTACTCTCTACTACTCACTCTACTACTCACTCTCTACTACTCTACTACTCTCTCTTTCTCTCTCTACTTCTCAATCTCTACTACTCTCTTTACTACTCACTCTCTACTACTCTACTAAACACTCTCTACTACACACTCTCTACTACTTGCTCTCTACTACTTGCTCTATACTACTCTCTAGTACTCACTCTTCTACTCACTCTCTACTACTCTCTACTACTCACCCTCTACTACTCCACTACTCTCTACTACTCACTCTCTACTACTCACTCTCTCCTACTCTACAACTCTCTACTACTCTCTCTACTACTCACTCTCTACTACTCACTCTCTACTACTCTCTCTACTACTCACTCTCTACTATTCTCTACTACTCACTCTACTACTCGCTCCTACTCTCTACCACTCACTCTTTACTTCTCTACTACCCACTCTCTACTACTCTCTCTCTACTACTCACTCTCTACTACTCTCTACTACTCACTCTGTACTACTCACTCTCTACTACTCACTCTCTACTACTCGCTCTCAACTACTCTCTACTACTCACTCTACTACTCACTCTCTACTACTCTACTACTCTCTCTTTCTCTCTCTACTTCTCAATCTCTACTACTCTCTTTACTACTCACTCTCTACTACTCTACTAAACACTCTCTACTACACACTCTCTACTACTTGCTCTCTACTACTTGCTCTATACTACTGTCTAGTACTCACTCTTCTACTCACTCTCTACTACTCTCTACTACTCAACCTCTACTACTCCACTACTCTCTACTACTCACTCACTACTACTCACTCTCTACTACTCTACAGCTCTCTACTACTGTCTCTCTACTACTCACTCTCTGCTACTCACTCTCTACTACTCTACTACTCACTCTACTACTCACTCTCTACTACTCACTCTCTACTACTCTCTACTACTCGCTCTCTACTACTCTCTATCTACTACTCTCTACTACCCACTCTACTACTCACTCTCTACTACTCTCTAATACTCTCTCTCTGCTACTCACTCTCTACTACTCTCTACTACTCACTCTCTACTACTCACTCTCTACTACTCACTCTCTACTACTCTATACTACTCACTCTACTACTCTCTACTACTCACTCTCTGCTACTCTCTCTACTACTCTCTACTACTCTCTACTACTCACTCTCTACTCTCTATTTCCCGCTCTCTACTCTCTACCTCTCTCTACCTCTCTCTCTACTACTCTCTACCTCTCCACCTCTACTTCTCTACCTCTACCTCTCTACCTCTACACCTCTACCTCTACACCTCTACCTCTCTACCTCTCTCTACCACTCTCTACTCGCACACATATGCACATATATATATATGCATATATATGTATATGCATTTATATATATGTATGTGTGTGTATATATATACATACATATATAAACACATATATATAATCTGCATATCTATATAAATATAGATGCATGCATACATATACATATACATATATGCATACATATGCATGTTATGTAGATGAAAGTTTCAATCAATCAATCATGGAATTTATATCGTGCACTACTCACCCGGAAGGGTCTCAAGGCGCTTGGGGAAGGGGGTCTGCTACTGCTCGAACAGCCAGGTCTTGAGCTGTTTCCTGAAGGCCAGGTGGTCCTGGGTCAGCCGCAGGTGGACGGGTAGGGAGTTCCAAGTCTTAGCCGCCAGGTAGGAGAAGGATCTTCCTCCGGCGGTGGCTCTCTGGATGCGAGGGACGACGGCGAGGGCGAGGTTCGCGGAACGTAGCTGGCGGGTGGGCGTGTAGAAGGTGAGGCGGTCGTTGAGGTACCCTGGGCCCAGGTCGTGGAGGGATTTGTGTGCGTGGGTGAGGAGTCTGAACGTGATCCTCTTGTTGACAGGGAGCCAGTGCAGGTCTCTCAGGTGGCACGAGATGTGGCTGCGTCGGGGGACGTCCAGGATGAGTCGGGCAGAGGCGTTCTGGATACGATGAAGTCTTTTCTGAAGCTTGGCTGTGGTACCGGCGTAGAGGGTGTTTCCGTAGTCTAGTCTGCTGGTGACGAGAGCCTGGGTGACCGTCTTCCTGGTCTCGTTCGGGATCCATCGGAAGATCTTCCGGAGCATGCGGAGGTTGTGGAAGCAAGCTGAGGAGACGGTGTTGACTTGTCTGGCCATCGATAGGGAGGAGTCCAGGATGACGCCCAAGTTGCGTGCGTGGTCCGTTGGTTTGGGTGCGGTGCCTAGTGCCGGAGGCCACCAGGAGTCGTCCCATGCGGAGGGCGATGGTCCCAGGATGAGGACTTCTGTCTTGTCCGTGTTCAATTTCAGGCGGCTGATGTTCATCCATTCAGCGACGTCTGTCATCCCTTCGTGTAGGCTGGCTTTGGCGGTGTCGGGGTCTCTGGAGAGGGAGAGAATCAGCTGGGTGTCATCGGCGTAGGAAATGATGTTGAGGTTGTGTTGGCGTGCGATGGCAGCGAGGGGTTTCATGTAGATGTTGAAGAGAGTGGGGCTGAGCGACGATCCTTGCGGAACGCCGCAGATGACTTCGGTGGCCTCGGAGCGGAACGGAGGGAGGCGTACTCTCTGTGTTCTGCCGGAGAGGTATGAGATGATCCATTCCAGAGCCTTCCCTTGGACGCCGGTGTCGTTCAGGCGTTGGACTAGTGTGCGGTGGCAGACAGTGTCAAATGCTGCGGAGAGGTCTAGGAGGATGAGTGCCGCTGTTTCACCGTTGTCGAGCAGGGCTCGGATGTCGTCGGTGGCTGCGATGAGGGCGGTCTCGGTGCTGTGGTTGGCTCTGAATCCGGACTGCGATGGGTCGAGGGATCCGTTCGTCTCGAGGAAGGCTGCCAGTTGCTTGTTGACAACCTTCTCGATGACTTTGGCAGGGAAAGGAAGGAGCGAGATGGGGTGGAAGTTCTTGAGGTCGGTCGGGTCCGCTGTTGGTTTCTTCAGCAGAGCGCTGAGCTCGGCGTGCTTCCAGCTCTCCGGGAAGGTGGCTGTGTTGAAGCAGGTGTTGATGATGTCTCGGAGGTGGGGTGCGATGGTAGAGGCGGCCTTGTTGAAGACATGATGGGGGCACGGGTCGGTCCGAGATCCGGAGTGGATGGTGTTCATCATGCGTGACGTGTCTTCGGGGGTCACCTCGGTCCATGTCTGGAGGGTGGCGGCGGGGTGCGTAGGTTCGACCGATGGGTGCGGGGGTGGAATGCCGAAGCTGTTGTGGATGTCGGCGATCTTGTGGTGGAAGTACGAGGCGAGGGAGTCGCAGAGGTCCTGTGAGGGAGTGATGTCGTTGTTGCCGGTGCTGGGGTTGGAGAACTCCTTGACGATGTTGAAGAGCTCCTTGCTGTCATGGGCGTTCTTGTCTAGTCGTTCCTTCAGAGATTTCTTCTTGGTGGTGCGGATGAGCTGGTGATGTCTGCGAGTGGCGAGTTTGAGTGCGGTCATGTTGTCGGCGGTCTTGTTGAGGAGCCAGGCCTTCTCGAAGGTGCGGCAGGCCTTCTTGGAGTCCTTAAGTTCATCGGTGAACCAGGGGGCCTTCTTGCTTCTGGGCCTGGTGAGTGGGTTCTTCAGTGGGGTGAGGTCGTCGGCACAGGAGGTCAGCCACTGCGTGAGGTCGAGGGCTGCTGTGTTAGGGTTCGTAGTCCTGACAGGTGGGCTCTGGCTGAGGGAGGTGGCGAGCTGGTCGGCGGTGATCTTGCTCCAGTTTCTGTGGGGAACCTGCTTCGGGTGATGGTGGACCGTGTTCTTTCTGAAGCTGAAGTGGACGCAGCTGTGGTCAGTCCAGTGAAGTCCGGTAGAGTGGCTGAAGGTGACGTGTTTGCTGGATGAGAAGAGGGGGTCGAGCGTGTGGCCGGCATAGTGGGTGGGGGTGTTGACCAATTGCTGGAGTCCGAGGTTGGCGAGGTTGTCCAGCAGGGCGGAGGTGTTTGAAAAACACTAATACAAGCAAAGCTAAAAAGTCACCTAATTAGAAACAGAATTGCTTTAACTTAAACGAGGGCGAGACCTATTGCATTTTCAATGCTTGTTTACTTTGGTTCCATCAAGAAGGCATTCAGATGAGTCACACATTTGCCATAAATTCTGAATGGTAGCTCTCTAGTTGCTCATTAGATCGCTGTGGTAAAGCTACTGCTCACCAGGGAAGTCTGCTGCTGGTATTCAAAGTGCATGTTTCAGTCTGCATGTCAGAATTTTTTAATGAAATAGAAGAGGATTTGAGAAGTCAAAATGTGCCCTAATTTTTCTTTCTGCAGCACTAATAATAATTTCTATGGCAGAATGTACCCCCTCATTTTGTTCCTTTGCAAATTAAATGTTTTAAGTATTACCACTTTATTCCAATCAAGATGGCTTCAGGTGTGCCATACTTTTGTCATAAGTAAGACTGTTAGCGCTCTAGTTGTCCTTTAGAACACTCTGGGACATTCTGTCATTGGGCTATACTTGGGCTACATCTGGGTGATATTTGTGCTACATCTGGGCTCTTTTGTCTCTGGTGGCCATCTTGGGAGACGTATTTGTTATGAAGTTTCCTAATTTCCTCATTTACTACAGTCTCCTCAGTTGGAAATACTTTCAGGTTTTTTACTTTGATTCCATCAAGAAGGCATTCAGATGTGTCACACATTTGCCATAAATTCAGAATGCTAGCACTCTAGTTGCTTATTAGATCAATGTAGTAAAGCTACTGCTCACCTAGGAAGTCTGCTGCTGGTATTGAAAGTGCATGTTTCAGCCTGCATGTCAGAATTTTTTAATGAAATGGAAGAGGATTTCAGAAGTCACTCAAAATGTGCCCCAATTTTTCTTTTTTCCGCACTAATCATAATTTCTATGGCAAAATGAACCCCCTCATTGTGTTCCTTTTAAATTGAACTACTCACTCTCTACTACTCACTAACTACTACTCTGTACTACTCTCTACTACTCACTCTCTACTACTCTCTACTACTCTCTACTACTACTCTCTACTACTCAATCTCTACTACTCTCTACTACTCACTCTACTACTCTACTCCTCTCTACTACTCTCTTTACTACTCACTCTCTACTACTCACTCTGTACTACTCACTCTGTACTACTCTCGACTACTCTCTCTAATACTCACTCTACTACTCTCTACTACTCACTCTACTACTCTCTACTACTCTCTACCACTCACTCTCTACTACTCTACTACTCACTCTCTACTACTCTTTACTACTCTCTCTCTACTACTCACTCTCTACTACTCACTCTACTACTCACTCTCTACTGCTCTCTCTCTACTAATCACTCTCTACTACTCTCAACTACTCACTCTCCACTACTCACTCTCTACTACTCGCTCTCTACTACTTTCTACTACTCACTCTACTACTCACTCTCTACTACTCTACTATTCTCCAGTACTCTCTCTACTACTCACTCTCTACTACTCTCTCTACTACTCACTCTCTACTACTCTCTACTACTCACTCTCTACTACACACTCTCTACTACTCACTCTCTACTACTCACTCTCTACTACTCTCTCTACTACTCACTCTCTACTACTCTCTCTTACTCACTACTGCACACTCTCTACTACTTGCTCTCTACTACTCACTCTACTACTCACTCTATTACTCACTCTCTACTACTCCCTACTGCTCACTCTACAACTCACTCTCTACTGCTCTCTACTACTCACTCTCTAGTACTCCACTACTCTCTATTACTCACTCTCACTACTCACTCTTTACTGCTCTACTACTCCCTACTACTCTCTCTCTACTACTCACTCTCTACTACTCACTCTCTACTACTCTCTACTACTCACTCTCTACTACTCTCTCTCTACTACACTCTACTGCTCACTCTACTACTCATTCTCTACTACTCTCTACTACTCTCGCTGCAACTCACTCTCCACTTCTCACTCTCTACTACTCTCTCTCTACTACTCTCTACTACTCACTCTCTATTACTCACTCTCTACTAGTCTGTGCTACTCTCTCCCTACTACTCACTCTCTACTACTCTACTCCTCTCTACTCCTCTCTACTACTCACTCTCTACTACTCACTCTGTACTACTCACTCTGTACCACTCTACTACTCTCTACTACTCTCTCTACTACTCACTACTACTCTACTACTCACTCTCTACTACTCTCTAGTACTCTCTCTACTACTTACTCTCTACTACTCTCTCTACTACTCACTCTCTACTACTCTCTACTACTCACTCTCTACTACACACTCTCTACTACTCACTCTCTACTACTCTACTACTCGCTACTACTCTCTCTACTACTCACTCTCTACTACTCTCTATTGCTCACTACTACACACTCTCTACTACTTTCTCTCTACTACTCACTCTACTACTCACTCTATTACTCACTCTCTACTACTCCCTACTTCTCACTCTACTACTCACTCTCTACTGCTCTCTACTACTCACTCTCTAGTACTCCACTACTCTCTATTACTCATTCTCACTACTCACTCTTTACTACTCTACTACTCCCTACTACTCTCTCTCTACTACTCTCTCTCTACTACTCACTCTCTACTACTCTCTACTACTCACTCTCTACTACTCTCTCTCTACTACACTCTACTGCTCACTCTACTACTCATTCTCTACTACTCTCTACTACTCTCGCTGCAACTCACTCTCCACTACTCACTCTCTACTACTCTCTACTACTCTCTCTCTACTACTCTCTACTACTCACTCTCTACTACTCACTCTCTACTAGTCTGTACTACTCACTCTCTACTACTCACTCTCTACTACTCTACTCCTCTCTACTACTCTCTTTACTACTCACTCTCTACTACTCACTCTGTACTACTCACTCTGTACCACTCTACTACTCTCTACTACTCTCTACTACTCTCTCTACTACTCACTCTCTGCTACTCTCTACTACTCACTCTACTACTCTCTACTACTCTCTACCACTCACTCTCTACTACTCTACTACTCATGCTTTACTACTCTCTACTACTCTCTCTCTACTACTCTCTACTACTCACTCTCTACTACTCACTCTCTACTAGTCTGTGCTACTCACTCTCTACTACTCACTCTCTACTACTCTACTCTTCTCTACTACTCTCTTTACTACTTACTCTCTACTACTCACTCTGTACTACTCACTCTGTACCACTCAACTACTCTCTACTACTCTCTCTACTACTCACTCTCTACTACTCTCTACTACTCACTCTACTACTCTCTACTACTCTCTACCACTCACTCTTTACTACTCTACTACTCACGCTCTACTACTCTCTACTACTCTCTCTCACTACTCACTCTCTACTACTCACTCTACTACTCACTCTCTACTGCTCTCTCTCTACTAATCACTCTCTACTACTCTCAACTACTCACTCTCCACTACTCACTCTCTACTACTCGCTCTCTACTACTCTCTACTACTCACTCTACTACTCACTCTCTACTACTCTACTACTCTCTAGTACTCTCTCTACTACTCACTCTGTACTACTCTCTCTACTACTCACTCTCTACTACTCTCTACTACTCACTCTCTACTACACACTCTCTACTACTCACTCTCTACTACTCTACTACTCTCTACTACTCTCTCTACTACTCACTATCTACTACTCTCTATTACTCACTACTACACACTCTCTACTACTTGCTCTCTACTACTCACTGTACTGCTCACTCTACTACTCACTCTCTACTACTCCCTACTACTCACTCTACTACTCACTCTCTACTGCTCTCTACTACTCACTCTCTACTACTCCACTACTCTCTACTACTCAATCTCACTACTCACTCTTTACTACCCTACTACTCCCTACTACTCTCTCTCTACTACTCACTCTCTACTACTCTCTGCTACTCACTCTTTATGACTCTCTACTACTCACTCTACTACTCTCTCTCTACTACTCTCTACTGCTCACTCTACTACTCATTATCTACTACTCTCTACTACTCTCGCTGCAACTCACTCTCCACTACTCACTCTCTACTAATCTCTACTACTCACTCTCTACTACTCACTCTCTACTACTCTCTACTAATCACTCTCTACTAATCTCTACTACTCACTCTACTACTCACTCTCTACTACTCTCTACTACTCTATACTACTCACTCTCTATAACCCACTCTCTACTACTCACTCTCTACTTCTCACTCTACTACTCTCTCCTACTCACTCTCTGCTACTCTCTCTACTACTCTCTACTACTCACTTTCTACTCTCTATTACTCATCCTCTACTCTCTACCTCTCTATGTCTCTCTACCTCTCTCTCTACTACTCTCTACCTCTCTACCTCTACCTCTCTACCTCTACCTCTCTACCTCTACACCTCTACTACTCTCTCTCTACTAATCACACTCTACTACTCTCTACTACTCACTCTCCACTACTCACTCTCTACTACTCGCTCTTTACTACTCTGTACTACTCACTCTACTACTCACTCTCTACTACTCTACTACTCTCTCTACTACTCACTCTCTACTACTCTCTCTACTACTCACTCTCTACTACACTCTACTGCTCACTCTCTACTACACACTCTCTACTACTCACTCTCTACTACTCTACTACTCTCTACTACTCTCTCTACTACTCACTCTCTACTTCTCTCTCTACTACTCATTCTCTACTACTCTCTACTACTCACTACTACACACTCTCTACTACTTACTCTCTACTACTCACTCTACTACTCACTCTCTACTACTCCCTACTACTCACTCTACTACTCACCCTCTACTACTCTCTACTACTCACTCTCTACTACTCCACTACTCTCTACTACTCACTCTCACTACTCACTCTCTACTACTCCCTAATACATTCTCTCAAATTCAGAATGTAAGCATTCTAGTTGCTCATTAGATCACTGTAGTAAAGCTACTGCTCACCAGGGAAGTCTGCTGCTGGTATTGAAAGTGCATGTTTCAGTCTGCATGTCAGAATTTTTTAGTGAATTAGAAGAGGATTTGAGAAGTCACTCAAAATGTGCCCTAATTTTTCTTTTTTCAGCACTAATCTTAATTTCGCTAGCAAAATGAACCCCCTCATTTTGTTCGTTGTTTAAATTAAATGTTTTAAGAGTTACCACTTCTTTCCAATCAAGATGGCTTCAGGTGTGCCATACGTTTATCATAAGTAGGACTGTTAGCGCTCTAGTTGTTCTTTGGAACACTCTGGGAAGCTGCAGTAGAACACAAAAGAATCAACTGACAGTCTCTGCCCTTGTTGGATGCACATGTTTTACTGAGAATGTCAGACTTCATTCTCACATGACTGAGAAAGATAATGTGAATTTACAGAAAATATGCTCTCAGTTTAGCTTATAGATCACCTTCCAAACCTCTGTGGGAAAAGTATGAGAAAATAGTTTTCTCTCAAACATGATTCATGATATCCCAGCAGAAGTCTTTTTCACATGGTAAAATCACCTTAGAATATACCATAATTCCTAAAATGAGTATGGTACCATCAACAAATGATTTATAATGTAATTAAAAACCTTCTATTAACTGCAATGCTTTTTAATGAGGTGCTATCATGTATATTGGTCCCAAGATGGCTGCCAACACTTCTTGGATGAAGTGCTGACAGCCAATCAGATCTCACAATGAGATGCGTGGTTAGTCTCCGCCCAGATATATATGTGATTTTACTTTTGATTTTCTCTGGAACTACTGAACAGATTTACACAATTTAAGCAAAAGGCACGACTCTAACCAAGTTCTTCCTTTCTTCCAAATTTGGTGTAATTCCGTTCAGCAGTTCGGGCTGTAGCTGCGGCTAAAGGTCCTATGGGAAATTGCATGGGGAGACATGTTTTGGGACCCGCTACACAAATCATCCCAAGACTTTCAGGATAGGAGTGGACCGGAGCTGGCCAAAAGTTTTGAAAATTTCACGAAGATTCGTCAACGGGCGCCAAAGTTATTCCGAATAGAATGTTGCGGATTTCCTATGGAAAATAGGTCCTAACTATAACTACCTACTGGCGACCGCCAGTAGGTAATATATATATATATCCACAAACAAGGTTATCCTCAATGAAGACGCCACTTACAGGGGGTTGATTCCATTCTTTATTGAAGATTGCAGGGTGTCAGTTTCCAACCATGTGTCATAGTATCAACAACTTGACGCTTCTCGTCCTTGTTCACAGGCTCACAAGAAAGAGAACAACAACAGCATCATGTTTTAAAGTCCCGCCCTGATGGGCGTGGGAATGGCACTGTGGCGAATTGCCCCTTGGTCTTTGCAGTTCTATGTCTTTCCCAAGTGGGTACTGCAGGTCCTCAAGTTAAATGCGATTAAAAACCCCAGTGGGTTGATGCGTGAAAGGAGCTGCTGCACACTGTCAATATGATGTCATCAAAAAGCGTGCCCCCTGTTCCAACAGCGTGACCTGATTAGGTCCGCTGGATCCGCTTGACTCACATCGGGGTGTCCTCGCGGCTGGGCGGCCGCTCAAAAATCCACAAACAAGGTTACCCTCAATGAAGATTCCACTCACAAGGGGTTGAACTCATTCTTTATTGAAGACTGCAGGTGTCAGTTTCTAACCACATGTCATAGTATCAACAGCCTGACGCGTTTAGGACACGTATTAGTCCTCATAGTAAATGTAATTAAAAATTCCAGTGGGTTGGTGCGTGATATATATATATAGGTAGTTATAGTTAGGGCCTCGTTTCTATTCAAAAAGTATTTATTCTTTTGTCAATATCTTTGGCGCCGTTTGTCGAATCCCCGCGAATCCTTCAAAACTAATGGTTCACTCAGGTCAGCTCATGTCCTGAAAGTTTCGGGGTGATTCGTCAAGCGGTGGCTGAGAAAAAAGGTGGCTCCCAAAACGCGTTTTCCCAATGTTAATCTCCATAGGAATTTTGGAACAGGCTACAGCTCCAACTGCTGAATGGAATCACACCAAATTTGGCAAAAAGGTAGCTCTTGGTTCAGAAAGCAACCTTTTTTTTAAATGGTGTTAATCCGTTCAGTAGTTCATGAGAAATTTAAAAAATATAAATATCGACATCTGAGCGCCGAGGAGGGTTTGTGAACCCTCCTGAGCACGAGCTTCATTCTCATTGGCTGCTAACACTCCAAACAAGGAAGTGTTGGCAGCCATCTTGTGACTTGGTAATGAGTCACAAGAAAACAATAAAACTAAGATAAAAAACAAGAAAAGGGGCAGGGTAGAAACACCCTGCCCCCCTAGGCCTGCTCAGGGGGTCCCACAAGGAACCACAGGGCCCAAAAAAGCATTTAAAAAAGAAAGTCGGCTGAATTTGCGCTGGGTGTGCAAATCCGGCTGAAAAAACAAAAAAAACACGCACTTCTTTATCTATGAGCCCAGGGTGGGCCAGGTCCCAGGCGCAAATAATTAGTGGGGACCCGCGGTGGCCCCCGCAGCCCCGGGGACTGCCACCTACCCGAGGCTTAGATGATTATAAGCGGGGGGCACACAGCCCCAGGGACCACCACCTCCCGAGGCTTTATTTTAAACTGCGTGGGGGGACTCCTTTCCCCCCCATGCTTCCCTGGGGACCGCCACCTTCCAGGGGCATTGCAAATTTAAGGCGGGGGGCCTTGCAGGCCTACTGTGTATTCATGGATCCACTGTGCTCCAAGAGCTGAGAATAAAATCGCTACTCTCTGTTAATGACCTCACGATCCCAGCACCAATATGTTCTTCTTTGAAGGAGTCGGCATAGACTGGGGAAAGAGCAGCTGGCTGGTAATTTTGAAGAAGCCCACTACGCACTACCACCTACATAATCAAGCCTGCATTTTTATACCAAAAGGACACCTGGAGCAGTTTTACGGACACGGCTCCATTTCCCTGTTTGCGCCACTGCGGGTGCAAACAAGAAAAGTGTGTCATATTAAAATAAATGCGCTGCAACTAGGATGGATGGAAACTCGTGCTGCAGTGGAGGCAGCGCATTCAAGTGCAATATTGAGCAGATGACTTGTTTCTCTGCACAGGAGGTAAGCTGCCTGCATTTTTTTAGTTAGATTAGAAATCACCTTGCAGGTGGGTGCAGTGAGTGACTGTACCCACCAGCAAGGGGATGTCTGGGGGGGTTCATGGGATCCCCTAGCTCTCCCACAGAGGGCTGCCTTTAGGAGGCACATTGAAAGTGCACCTCCTTTTTGTGGCACACTTGCAGTGCGCCTCGTAAAGGCATGTTTGCTTCTGCGCCCTTGTTGGTGATACAGTGCAGGAGCAGAGGCAAAGTGATTCCATCATTTGCATGGGGCCACGCCCCCATGCAAATGTGGAAATGCCCCTTCTTACTAGCGCTGGTGCAACATGTGCACCAGCGCTATCTGTATTACAGAAGGGGACACACAAGCATCTGTGCCCCCTACTGTGATACCATTGTGGACAGGAGGGGCACTCAAATGGGGCACACCCCCCTGTTGCGCCCCGGGGGCTCAATGTATAATACGGGCTCAGCAGGTCAAAGCTAAGCACTCTTTACATTGGGAATTGAAGCTAACACTCTCCTTTAATGTCCACAGGATTCCTTCATTGGCTCATTTACCTTTATAGAAGGCGGCACAGACTGAGGGCAGATAGGCATGAGGGCAGTCAGTCCTCAGGCTGGAGATTTAGAAGAAGTCCACTCACCATCAATCTCCAATGTTTATACCAAAGGCACACCTGCAGTTCAAATGAAAGTGGTTTGTCCATTGAGGAAAAACGCAGGCATCTTCTGGCAATGCCCACTATTCGATTCACCTTCTAGCTTACACACTCATCCCTTTACTCCTTTTCTGGTAAGATCAAATAACGTAGCAGGAGGCCCGAGCAGCCTTTGTATACAATTTCTAGTCGATGGGAGCAGTGCATGTCTGGCACTGAGTCCCTCGCCAGTATTATCAAGGACCTGTAGAGCCATTTCAACCTCAGTCATTGCCTGTGCAGCTGGTGTCCACTACTCCAGGCACTTTTGTCAGGCATTTTCCTTTTGCTTGCACATATCAGGCAGAATCATGAATGTGGTGATAGGGGTGGGTTCTTTCTGCTGGTGACTCGGGTACCTGACACAGTCCATAGTTACCAAAAGAACACTCTTCCTCACAGGTGGTCACCAGAAGAAGAACCTCATGCTCCATCAGTAGGTAGTACCTGACGGGCCACCAAATATGTCTGAGAGGCAAAATCTGCACCACTCTCTGAGCACCTAGCAGTTTTGAGGAATGCCAAGAGTCACCACATGAGGGGGCTCTGAAACATTTCATGAGAGGATGATTTCAAATACAGTGCTTTTATTGAACTTTTTTCCCTTAGTGTATGACCTACTCTCATCTTGTTTTCAGTAACCTCAATGGTTGCTAAGAAGTGAAAAGACCTACTTTAATTGTGGACAGTATCATAATGTGCCTCCATAAACCTAGAGGCATGAAACCATCCAAATCAACCTCGAACTTACTCTGCCAATGCCAATGCCGTCTGAACATGCACCATCAAGCCTTCTCATTGAAGTTGCTTCAAGGGTACAGCAAACATATTTTTCTTGATCATCTGAGTTATGTGTAACCTGTTTGGTATATATAAATCAATTGGAGGGAGAAAGAAGGGTTTGTGACCCACTCAGCTTCTTTTTCTCAAATGTCAAAATATCAGGTAGAAAGTGGTTTACTGGTCCTGAAAGAACCAGGGTAGACATACACAGTACAAAGTACTGTTAAGAAACCCTCAATCACGTTTTTGCAGATGGAATACAGCGGTATATTTTGATTGTCCGCTCTGTGCTTAACAACGTGACAGCATCATCATCGGGTTAATGAATGCTTCCTCCACCCGGAGGTTTTTCCTCTGGTTTTTTCAGTAGTGATCGTAGAAAAGTGTTGGTGTGTGGTGAAGTGATTTATAGGGAATAAAGATTAAGAAACTCGTAAAACCAGTAGATTATTTTAATAAAACTGGGTTCGAGTTGGCTAAAACGCTTTTCGTGCACAAGTCAGACAAATTAAGGTGTGGTGCACTATCAAAATATGTCCATAAAAGAGGTCGACATGTTTCAGCCCTCTCTAGTGGCCCGAAGGGTCAAGTGGGCTTTCATCAGTACCTTATCTGAGTGAATGGGACACTAATAATGATAGGTCTCCTGGTGAGAAAAATGGAAGATTGTTCCACAAAAATGTTCGACTTGAACCTATTTCAATTAAAGAAAAAAAGGGGGATAAAAAAGGAAGAACAAACTGTATTAAGTCAGTAAGTATGCTGTAACGATGCTCAAATTTCAAGGCATCAACTGTTGTAGCAACTGAAAAATGACAATGCTTAAATTGTAAAATGGCAAATTGGCAATCAAACTCATTTTCGCGTTCAATGATGGCAAAATCAACCCTCCTTTATATTATTCTGCAATAATGGAAAGCAAAAACAGAGGCAAGAATTGACACAACATCCATTTTGTCATATGTAACTATGATGTACAGGTAGTCTTGATCATCTGAAAAGACGCTAGGAAAAAAGGACACCTCTAAGTGCACCCATAAGGACTGTTCACGTAAGGTGTATAAGGACCAAAATGTAAAGGTAACGTAACGTCCTGGTATTGTAAATAGCGAGGGGTGAATTAGCCAGAGATTCAGCCTTCCTGTAAGATGAATTGGGGAAACCGGTAACACTTGATCATGACATAGTCAATGGTGGTTACTAGAGTAGGTAAAGAATGTTTACACAAAGGTATCGTACATTGTCTTAAACTCCCAAGCTAGTTACAAGCAATAATGCTACGGGCATGAGGGAGAACATCTGGGTTACAAAAAAGCTATTATTGTTGGTATTTTATGCAAGTTGCTGGAGTAGGTACAAAATGTTTACACACAGGGTATCACACATTGTCTTATTCTCCCGCGCTATGTAACGAGCAAAGATGCTACGAGCATGAGAGGGAACCTCTGGGTTATTAAAAAGGGGTGATCATCGTTGGTAATTTATGCAAGTGCCACACAGACTTAGACGTGTAAACAAACTGGGTCAGGAAGATACTATCTCTGTACTATTCAGCATTTACACAGCAAACATAAACGCTGCACACATTGATGAAATTTCCCACATTCGGCGGGTCAAAAAATAAATAACTGCCAACGGTTGAAAGGAAATAGAATAGCTTGTATCCTCTAGTCGAGGGTTACATCGGGTAAAGAGGTCGTTCCTGCTCTTAAAGGTGATAAGGAGACAGGAAACAGAAGAGAAAAGGTATTAGAAGATTTTATACATTACGATTCTTCGGCGGCGTCCTCGTGTGCTGGTACTAATACCTTTGTGACGGGAATACGCGGCTTGTTCTGTCGCTGCCTCTTCTTACCCGGTATTGTAAAGAGTGTTACCAGGCTGGGGTTTTAAGGAGGCAGAATCAATCATAGAAAAGAAAAAAGCGGACATTCGAGATCACTGCGAGGCATAAATTTATATGTAATAAAGCTTCGCTTCTCAGAAAATGACAAAGGGTTTAAAGGGGATGCCGTTTTTCTTCAGTGGTATCTGTGATAGAAATTGCGACACAAATAACTAATAATAGTGTAGAAGAGGAGGTCCGACATACAGATGACTCCTTTAAACATACCATGTTAATTATTTACAATGAAGTTACAAGAAAAGTTTTTGGTTCTTGAAAAATGTAAACGATAGTTTCAAATGGTGAAAATATTGTTTATCCGTAATGTGGTTCTTGGTTCTCAATAAAGTTATTCTGACACTAATCGTTCAGGGTATTGGCTACCCCTGTCAGTGCCATATTCATTACGGTCAAATAAGTGTGAGGAGGTCAAATAGATCTCTTGTTCGTGGCATGATTCTTGATTCCCGATATTGGTATTTTGATAAGGCTTTTCGTAGGAGTGAGACTACTCCTTGTCCATGATATGGTTCTTGGTTCTCAAATAAAGTTATGTTAACACTATTTCTTGATACTTAACCATGGGATATTGTCATTCAATCCGTGTATGTTTGTACGCAAACGATAGACCCACCTTTGTTCTTTTTCGAACAGAATGTTTTTTACATTATGACTCTTGTTGGTCAGAGTCTCCAAAATCACCCATTGAAGGTGATTAACTGTGTGTCCTTTATCAAGGTAGTGACTGCTCATTTTCGTGGTACTTTTTCTGCACTTAACATTGCTCCTATGTTCGCAGAGTCGTTGCTTGACTTTACGGCACGTCATACCAATATAGCGCAATTCGCAAGGACAAGTTATCATATAGATCACGTGGGTAGTATTGCAGTTAGTATGACTTCTGATTGTCCATTTCAGATCGGGCAACAGTTGTAAGGTTTTGGTCGCCCTTGTGAGGTGGCAAACGGAGCATGAGCCACATGGGAAGTGTCCGGTTACAGGTGTGTTATTCCAAAGACCAGGAGTGACTTCCAATCTTGGTTTTGATGGTGGTCGTGTGTGTACCAGCATGTCTTTTAAGTTTCTCGTTCTCTTGTTTGAGAACCTTGGTTTTGGCCATTTGAAAGACCCTGACGTGAGAATTTTCCAATTCTTGTTGATGATCTTTTTTACGTCGTTGGATACCGTACTGTAGGTACTGACGCAGGTGACCAGATCTTTGGCGGGTTCCCTCACTGTAGTCTCCATAAGGATCTCTCTTTGTTGATTCCTTGCCCTCTTCTGACACTTTTTGATGGTGCGTGTAGGGTAATCTCTATTCTGAAGTTTATCACAAAGATCTTTCGCTTGCTCCTTATAGTCCTGGATGTTACTGCAGTTGCGTCTTAGACGGAGGAACTGACCATATGGGAGGTTCTCTCTCATTGGGCGTGGATGGAAACTATTGAATGAAAGTAGGCTATTTTTAACGGTAGGCTTGAAAAAGGTTTTTGTCTGTATTGTGTTGTTGTCAATGAAGATTGTCACATCCAGAAAATCTAGTTTATTGGAGCTAGCTGTGTAAGTAAATTTCAACCATTCATCTCTGGTATTCAGCCAATGATGGAAGTCAGTAAGGGTTTCTGTGTCCCCTTCCCAAATTAGCAGGACATCATCAATATAGCGTTTCCAAAAGACAATCCGCTTAAGGAAAGGGTTAGTAGGACTCTGTATGTAGTTATCTTCAAAATCACTTACGTATATTCCGGCCACGCTCAACGCAAATGTGCTCCCCATGGAAGTACCATGGCATTGCCGGTACATGGTGTTATTGTACTCAAAGTGATTTTCTGTAAGTGCTAATCTACAACATTCAAGGATGAAATGTCTGGGTGTCTTATGGTTCCATTGTTGGTTAAACAGTAACACTTCCAGGGTATCCAGTGTTTTTTGCTGTGGTAGACTGGTGTACAGAGTCTCCACGTCTAAACCTACTAATAGCATTCTTTCTTTCGTTTTAAGTAATGGTCAGCGAACTGAGACAAAGGTTCAAGGACAGATCCGATCCCTGAAACGATTGGTCTTCCCGGAGGAGGTCTTCGTGCTTTATGGATCTTAGGAAGGGAGTAGAAGTATGGCATCCTAGGCGATCTGGCCACCAGGAAATCTGCTTCGGTCTTAGAAATCCAATTGTTTGTTTCTGCTTCATCAACCATTAGTGTGATAGTTCTCTGTAGACGTTCTGTGGGATCTGTTGTGATGAGTTCGTAGAATTTCCTGTCAGATAAAAGGTCGGTGCATTGTTGGTCATACCCTGCTTTGCTGAGTAATACAATTCCTCCTCCCTTATCAGCAGGTTTTATTACCAATTCACCGTTCTTTCGTAGTGTATCCAGTGCTAGTTGTTCAGAGTTGGACACATTCATAAAAGGTCTCTTTGTCTGATCTTTCAGACCTTCTACTTCTCTCATAATAGCTTGTTCGAAAGCTAGAATCTCCACTGGGACTTGATGATTCAGAGGACAAAAGTTAGACTTACAGCGTAGAGTGGTGTCGCCATCTCTTGTTGGTTCATCTTGGTCATTAAAGAAGGCTTTTAGTTTGATTTTCCTACAAAACTCAGCCATCTCACATTGGAGTTTGAAGATATCCAGAGGTGGGGTAGGGACATAGCTTAGGCCTTTATTCAGGATGTTTTCCTGCTCTGATGTGATTGTGATGTTAGTTAAGTTGAAGACGAGGTTGTTGCGCTGGTCACTGGTTTTGCGTTCGTCATACTCCTGGTGTGGACTTGGCGCTGTTGATCTTCCCATGTCACCCCTTTTCTTCTTATTCTGTTGTTGGTCTGGCCTCTCCCTAAAAAAAGGGGTCTATGTGTATAATTCTGGCTCATATTTGTTAATGATGGAATTCCCATCTGTGGTGGGCCTGGATAGAAGGGACTAGCCCAGCCTTGACAACTCGGATTGAATGCCTGGAAGGGTGCTGGATGTGGTTGGGCGCCAAAATATGGGTTATACCAGGTGTTAGATCTTCTTCTATTTTGGCGCCTATACTGCCCTCTGTTTCTCCTAGGTGTATAAGGTTCATCCCCGCTCCAGTCTGAACCGTTGGAGGAGGAACCTATACTAGCTAGTCATTTTGCTGTGCTGCCCTGCGTCACAGAGAGAGGGCAGGAATGCACCGTATTTATCCAATACACCGCATCCCTGTCCTTTTCCCTTGCACTTGTGCGATTTTGGCAGCCGTGCACCATGGTGTAAAGGTGCCTGCGGTGTAGGCAGGATTGTTTTTGTGCAGGAAGCGGCACCTTCCTGCACAGAAAAAATCCTGAGAAACTTTTTCCTTGTTCCATGTGTGCTGCATTCTGCAGCACCCATAGAAGGAGGAGAAAAACGAGGCAAAATAAAGATATTTCTCCTTGTTTCGCCTCTCGTAGGAAGGTGTGTGTTTTTGGCATATTCCCAGGTTTACCAGGTTTGTTAAATCTGGAAATGCGTAAAAAACGATGGGAGTTGCGTGGGAACACCCACGCAACGCCCATGGAACCCATCCCTTGCACAGACTGATGCAATGCAGCGAATTGTGCTGCATTGTATTACTCCAGATTTTTTAAGTGATTCACAAAGCCATGCAAAGTGGCTTTGTGTGGCTCCAAAAATATGGCTTAAGGTTTGCGTTGCTCTTGCACCACAGTGCACGGTGCAAGAGTGATGCAAACCGGTTCATAAATATGGCCCCTAGTGGCAACCACAGACCTGCGCCGTGGCACGCTATCCATTCTCACCATGTGCCCAAGCCTTGCAGTTGTGCATCGCTTTCCTCTCTGGTACTATAACAGAAGCCTCCAATAACACCAAAGCCTGCGTGCATCAACTTTGTGAACCTCCGGACACAGACTCTATTACGAGGAGAAGACTCTAGATAGTTATGAAAGGACTCTTCTTTTCGGGATCAATCTTGGTGCAGTTTATTGTTGATTGGCTTGCACATCTAACGTTTTCCCTAATTAAAAGAGCTAAAACTGTGTTCGCTATACTTTTTATTTCTTGGACAGGTTTATTACTTGAAACAGTGTCTATCTATATGTGTATTGTGTGATAAAGCTACACTCTAATCCTCACCCACTGTTCCTTTCCTAGTAGAAGCCCGACGCGCTGATTTGCACTGCTCTGATGTGACACATTGCATGGGCTACCCAGTACACGTTCATTTAAATCCCAGAGGAACTGAGGCTGCCTAATAGTTTTGAGCTTGTCATCCTCAGAATAGGTGAGCTGAAAATGTCAGTTTACATCCGCGCTATCCCAGTTACCACCAATGACATGCTACAGTCATATTATATGAATCTATATGACCTGCTTTTGGGTTTAGGAATATTTGACATCTGTTGTCTTTGGCGCTGGTGGTTTGGAGATTTTATCCTTGTGTTAGTTTTAGCATTAATCTCAGTTGTGAATTTATTCCATATACTCATAGCGGATATAAATAAAAACAAGCATTGACAAAGCCAATAGGTCTCGCCTATGGTAGTGCTAATGCCTTTGTCAATTTCTTTTAGCCATGTTGTACAGCAGCACAGCTGTGTGCAGCATGGCTGAAAGTCAGTAAAAAAGTGCTACAACACGGCCAATAGAGTTCATCAATGGGCAGTGAGTGATCAGTTTTCTCATTATGGGATTACTCTTTGCCTTCACAAAACAATACTCACATACCAATGAAAAGGAATACAATTAGAGCGACATTGAATACATCCAATGGCAAGTAATGGGCGTGCTAAAAGGCACTTTTTTGAGTTAAAAAAACCAAAAGAAATAATAGATCATCACAAACGACAGCGCCTATGCACAGTTTCAGGCGACACATAAGCATACACACATGCACATTATACACAAGAATGAGAGAGCAATGAGTTTACTTTCTGGTCTGCACATTATGAAGACACAACCTAGTAGCACATCCAGATTTAACATATTAAAGTGTTTATTCGAGGCATATGTAGTTATTAGGAGCGCCTGAGGCCACTGAATACGGAAGATAAAAAGAACAGATGACGCATAATGTGCCTATTGAAGACCATCTTGTGCAACATAATACTGCGTGTCTGACTAAAGGTATTCACAGAACACAAACAGATGTAATTGAAATCAAGTGATTATTTATCTCTAATGAACAATGTTTAACATATTGTCTCTGAAACAGAACTGGGTGACATTGATGCATATGTACCTTAACTCATTCTTTCCAACTTTATTAGGTGCGTATATCTGCTGCCGAGACAAATGAAACGCTCCCGGCTGGGCTCCGAGCCAAGGACTCATTTATTATTTAATGTGGGAGCGATTACTCGGTGCTTCCTTGAACAGAAATGACAGGTCTGCGCTAATGGACTTGTGCTGCACGTTAATATGAATCAGGACAGAACAATTAATTAGAGAAACCGCAGCTAATCCCTTTGTTAGTTTTTCCCATCACCAGAAGAATTTAATATTGTTCATTTCGCTAACGTCCACTGACATTTACAACTACTAAACCTTTTTTTAATCAAATCAATATTACTGGCATCTAAATGAACTTCTTGTCTTCGGCAGTGACTCTCTGAAGGGATATAGCTTATCGATGATTGGCTGCTCTAGCAAGTGTTCTAAGGGAAAACCTAAAAGCAGAATAAGAGATTCACGTTGTTTTTAATTATTTTACATTACACGTTATTTTTCTATCCAAGCTCTCATACCTATTGTATTTAAAAACACCCACCTTTGATAGTTCTTATGTGATTCTGACACAGATTCGATTGCTATAAGGATAATCTATCATGAAAACTCCTGCTGCAGACTTGTATCTGCTCATTGGAATATGCACTTCAATGGAATGACTGCGATCGCCTTTCATAAAGTCTCTTCTTCCGTTTCTACGCAGAGTCCTCTTTGCACAATGGGCGTTAAGTTGCCGTTACACAATGGCCCGTGTTTCTTATCATCCACTGTGCAATGTTGGCATCACGGACCGCTGACAGGATGTGCCTGCCGGCAGAGCACGCGGCCAGCTCCAGCTGCCAGACAAGGCAGCTTTGCCCGAGGGCGCACGGCGCGCAAATGCTTTCGCCCCCACCTTCGACACCGATGTCTTTACCGATTACGCTGCTGGGTGAGGCAGAGAGAAAATAAACCCGATGTGTGTCGTCATTTGGGCAATCTTCTTCTGAGTTGTTTCCTGGTGGCCAAGGTACGTGTATCTACGACTCACTGACATGTAGGGATCACTTTGAGACTTCCGCCCTCGTCTGCACACAGGGAACCAGGCACAGATCCATATTTCTGCTAATGCAAGCGCACTGTGGATTACAACAGTGGTTGCGTTGGATTTGAAGGATTCATTCTGTGTGTCCCTCTCCTCCAAGGGCACCAGGGGTTCGTAATGTTTTCAGATGGTACCCAACAGGTTCAATTTGTCATGTTTCCTTCTGGA
This sequence comes from Triturus cristatus, assembly GCF_964204655.1. Classification (NCBI taxonomy): domain Eukaryota; kingdom Metazoa; phylum Chordata; class Amphibia; order Caudata; family Salamandridae; genus Triturus; species Triturus cristatus. The sequence goes on from NC_140585.1 coordinate 506,101,844, forward strand.
TTAGCATGTGCTCCAGGGATCCACAACGAGGCTCTCTAGCATCTGGGACCTTCGGTGTGATGTTTGCACAACTGGAGAGTCACAGCAGACCTGTGTCTCCATAACTAGTGCCCTTTCACCCCTCCAGCAGATGGGTAGCGAGTACATGTAGTAAGCTCTCTCTTACAGGAACACAAGTTGATGAACAACCAGTAGACACCTCACTTTCTTCAGCCAAGAGGATGTTTTTATAAGATTGCTCTTTAATACTGCGCAAAAGAAGGTTTTGTTACCCCACAACAGGGAGAGTGGTAGATGTTACAGCACTCCTTTCATTGTGAGCTCTATCAAGAATTCTATCCCACAGTACACAGAAAGGAGAGATAATCAGAAACAGATGTTTTACTGAGAAATGGCATCAGTTACATTTTAACAATTCTTATTGCATAATTTAGAAAGAATAGAGTGCTCCATTGAAGTCAATCAAGTGAAGCGTCACTGTAAAAAGCAACATTTCATTTTTTTGTAATTTGAACAGATAAACTAAAAATGATTTTAACAATCATCAACACACCTTAAATACCTATTGTTAAAAGGTGGGTTTCTGGTTGGCCGAGGTATGCACACAGTGCAAGCAGGAACCACAATCCTAGTCAGGGTAAGTCAAATAAAAAGTAAAAGATAACCTGTGCTCACCCTTTGGTAGCTTTGCACAAAGCAGTCAGCTTTATCTAAAAAGGCAATGTGCAAAGTATTTGTGCAACACATTATTAATTATTAAAGACTAAAAAGAGTTCCAGCACTTAGAAGCAATAAGCACCAATGGGGGCTATCTGGTCATGCTGGACAGGAGTACAGTCAACAATTCAGGCCGAATGCGATGGAGTGCAGGCCGGGGGCAAGAGCCAGCCAGGCCTGTGAACAGAGTACCTTGATCCTGGACGCAACAGTGAAATGCGGGGTGCAGACAAGCGCTGCATCAATGTCGAGCCCACTGTGCAGGTGATGTGCTTATTTTCTACATGCAGTGGTGGTGATGCGTCAGTTCCGTAGATGAAGCGCCGAGTCGAGATGCGTTGATTCCGAAGTATGATGTGCCCCGGGTTTCTCCACACAGTAGAGGGGATGCGTTGATCTGTCCATAACTTCTGTGGCAGCGTGGAGCGGTTCGATGCATTAGGCTCTGAGGGGATGCGTTGGCCCTAGGAGTGATGAGCCAATTCTACTCCCACAACATGCTCAATGCGCTGGTTCTGCCATATGCAAACTGGAGATGTGTTGATTATTCTTGTGCAAGTTTCTGGGTCCACTTCCAGTGAACCAGGCACAGGAGCAGGTGTGATGACTTTGATAGCCTTGAGTCTCAAGCATCAGGAGGCAAGCCAACAAGGCCTTGGAGATTTCTTCAGTTGCAAGGCAGACTCCAGCTCTCCCTCAGCAGGGTCATAGAGCAGAAGGCAGCAGGGCAGCTCAGGAGAAAAGCAGGTCTTCCAGATCAGCTGTCCAGCAGAGTGTCAGTCCTTGATGCAGCACAGCAGTTATTCTGACAGAGTTCAGTTACATGTCTAGAAGTGTCTGATTTTGTGGAGTCAGAGCCACAGTACGAATGCCCAGTTGTGCCTTTGAAGTGGGAGGTGACTTCAAAGATGGGTCTTTGAAGTGCACAGAAGTTCTTTCCTCCCAGCCCTGGCCCCGGACTAGCTGTAGGGAGTAACCAGCCCTTTGTCTGGGGACAGGGCACTGCCTATTTAGGTGTAAGTGTCAGCTCCTCCCTCCCGTGCTGCCCATGAACAGCCATCAGAATGCAGATGAGTATTTAGACACAGCTAACCTTCCTGTGTTTGTGGCTGTCTAGAGGGAATGCACAAAGTGTAGCTGTCTCCCACCCCAGATGTGTATTGGAGACAGGCTGCAAGCATTCAGAGCTGTAAGAAATGAGCACTTTCTAAAAGTGGCATTTCTAAAATAGTAATGTCAAATTCATCTTTACCAGTAAAGAGGATTTGTCATAACCATTCCAAAGTTATAAAACATAACACAGCTACTCCTTTCTAATCAGGAATTACAGCTTATTTTAGGTGAATGGGGGGATACTATCCAGAATTCGGCAACAAACAGGGTCAGGACCCAAATTTTTGATTGCCATTTCCCCCTCAAGTGGTTACATCCAAGAAGCATTGAGTAGAGAAACTTAGTAGAAGTATAGAGGGAAGATGTTGTACCTAATAATTCAATCATAGTATCCTGTAGTAATATAATCCAAAATAAATTCTTAGTTTTTTTGTTTATTTATTGTGAACAGATCCAATGGGCCAAGACAAAAAGAAACAGCTGACACGTGTTTCGCCCGCGGGGCCAATAGGCCAAGGACTTTTTCAAGGACAAACATCTTGTTAAAGGTCATGTGACTTGGAATTGTTTGTAGTTGCAGTCTCTGCGGTCTCAGGAAAGTAACAGTCCTTTACTCTTCTGGGACCTTAGAGACTGTGGGGAATGGGCATTGACAATGCTGGACAGCGCAGCAGAAGTCACAATAGCTTGCCAGAACCTAATGGATTATCTGGGGGTAGTAGCACTGAGTGAGCATATCAGGGCGAAAACACCTGATACAAGGGTAAGTGTCCCATATTGTTTATGCAAAATAATATGAAATAACACTCCAAATGGAGAGGGACATACCCAGGAAGATAAAGAGGCTCTTTTGGGAGCACCTGACCTATGGTTACAATATTATTTTGGTTGAAAAGGATTGGCCACTTGAGTTCGTAATGAATTGCCCAATTGGAGATGAAGTTATTTTATCTGCTTTCTCTGACCTCGTTACCGGAATCAGTTAAAAATTCATACACGCAGGTGTGGGCATTAGCGTTAGTTCCTGCACTTTACAGCAATCATGTTGGGTGAGATGATGGGTCACATAATCATGGAATCCCATTAAAATCAATTCCTCAACCACAGAGATGATACCCAAATAAACAGGAGGCAAAGAAACAAGTCAGGGAGATCCTAGAACAACTTGAATAACAGGGGGTGGCAGAGAATTGCACGTCACCTATGAATAATCCCTTGTCTCCAGTAATGAAACCCGATAATTCAGTTCATGTAGTCTTAGATTATAGAAATTAAAAGCATCCCCATGGACATTTTCTGTACAAAATGCACACAGTCCCACACTAAAAAATAACATTGTGCGGAAAAAATACAAAACAACACTAGACATCTCAAATTGATTTTTCTGCCAAAATATAGCACCCGGGAGCAGATATTTGACAGAATTCTTGGCGCTAGGCTCTCAACGCCAATTATGTCCATTACCTCCAGGTGTATAAGAATAGCCTCAGGTTGTTTCCAGGCAGGGTAACAGAGTTACTTCAAAAGTTTGATGAGGAGGCACTGTCCTATGTAGATGACATTTATCTGATGGACAAGGAATTAATGGGACACTTGTCTAGGGTGAAATACATCATTCTTGGGTTAGACAACTTGTGATACAAATTTAATTGAAAAAAATCAAACATTGTCCACCTTAGTGTCCTATTTTTAGGGTACAAGTTGTCAAGTGAAAGGCAAAAGCCTGGTGGAAAAATATGCACTGCTCCCGCATCCAATGACTCTGAAAAGACCAAGACTACAATCAATTTTAGGATTATTGAATTTTGGCAGGACATACATTTTGGGTTACGCAGAACGGGGGAAACATTTTTACGACTTAATTTGACCAGATTTTTTAGTGCATCATTATACACAGGAACACACTGATATCCTATGTTCCGTACAAGCTGACATGATAGCTTCCAAACATTTACATATACATGTCAACACAACTAACCTGGTAATCCTCATGGTCGCTGGACCAACCAGGTACATCTACATCCCTTTCAATGAAGGAGATACAGTACCTATTGCACACAAATCACATTTGTACACAATTGCTGAAATGCGTTTTGCACCAACAGAAAAAATACTCACAGCAGTACAGACTGCTGTAGTGAGAGAGAGAGAGAGAGCACTGGCGCAGGGGAAATGCATAATTGTCGTGACCCCGGTACCGACCCTAGAGGCCGTTACGAAGGCATGAATCATGAATGCTATAACATTACATCTATGAGGGATTCAATGGGCTAACTCTCTCACTGCAACAAATGTAGATTACAGATTTGATTCTACATTACAAATACGAGCATTCCTGCAGTACGAACAACAATATCCTCTTTCGAATGAAATGATGCCGCTAAATTGATATGAATGTATTGTTTATACTGATGGATCTGACTAGCCGGCCGTAGGAATTAAACAACTATATTCCGCCGCATGCACACTAGTAATAGGGTGCATGCAGGGTGGAAAGTTCCTCCCTGGGAAAAAACACACTGAGTCTCTAGGGGACTGTATGGCACAGGTGGCGAGGCTAAAAGGTCTAACACTTTCAGCTCAGGCATGCTGTTAACTGATTGTATTATACTGTGACCACCTTCTTACCCACGTAAAGCACTCTGATACCTCGGAGTCCAGCCAGCGCAATATAAAACCTCTAAAATAAATAAATAAATAAATAAACTGGCCCTACAAAATACGTATTGTGAATTTCCCACACTCATAGTGTGTGATTCATTTTACTGTGTCCAGTCTAGGGGTGGGCGGAATTTGCGAAAACCACTTTCGCAAATTATCGCGAAAATGTTTAAAATTATCGCAAACAAGCGGAAATATCGCGAACATGCGGAAGTTTTTTTCCTGCATGTTCGCGAGATTTTCTGCATGGTTGCGGGTCGCCAACTTACCCATGTGGTTGCTCGCGGGCGCGGCCATCTTGTTTTGAGTTGTCTCGCGGTGCATGATCGCGAGAAGAAAGATGTGATCGCGCGACGCATGACGTCACTGCGGGCGCGAACTGTCGCGAGACAGTGCAAATGGCTAAAAACAATACAACATCTCATGGAGAACGCGGCCAGATCAAGAAAACTTGTCGGCGAACGCAGGGATTCAGGTAAGGCGCGAGAATGTATTATTTTACAGAGCGAGCAAGAAACAAATTATCGCCAAGCTGCGGACAGCGGAAATTTTGACATTTTCGCGGTCTCAGCGGAACGCGAAAATGTCAAATTATCGCAATTTCCGCGAACGGAACGAAATTCTCGCCCAGGCCTAGTCCAGTCTTATAACAAATATTTACACTCTTGGGGCCAGAATGGCTTTAGGGGTTACAAATGTTGCACAGTAAAGCACAAGTTGCTTTGAGAACAAGTGGTAAAGCTGAACGGAGGCCTGCCGCGAGCTTATGATATGCAGACATTGAGTCATCGAAGTTTCGCTGACCACGTTGAAGGGAATTCAATGGCGGAGGAAGCCACCAAGGCAACAGTACGAACTGCTGCCATTGCTGCAATAACACGCTCCAGTACCAGGATGGACGGAACTACTATGATAGCTGTCAATGCCAGCTCATCCCTGCCAAAAGGCTTTCCACTCAAGTACTCCAACAAGCCAGATGCACAAAACATTCCGTATGCTCAGTTTCTAGGAGCAGGGGAAAGAGTACTACCAAACACTGTTCGCAGATTGGGATTGATAGTAGCTGCTCACAAAGGTCTGGGATCAGCACATGATGCTACAGTTTCACTACTAAAGCAGCGCTATTGGTGGGCAGGTCTGAAAAGCAGACCAAGGACTTTTTCCTCAAATGCGATATCTGCCAGGAGATGAAGGGCACCACTGTAGCATGTCCTCCACAAAGACCTTTATTGATCTCAACCAGACCTCTTGCATGTGTCTATTTTGATCACTGCTGCCCGTTACACTCTGACGGGGCTTACAAGTACATCTTGGTGGCAGTGGATTGATGCTCCAGATTCCAGTGAGTTCGACCTCAGTGCTCGGATGATGCTCAAACTGTTATAAAGGATTTGCAACTCTGTATCGGCACATATGCAATAGGCACACTACATTTCAACCAAGGTCCGGTGTTTAGCTCTCGGTCTTACCAAAAAGCCGTGGGAAGGTTAAGTGTGGCCTTGCCTCCCCCAATCATCCTGAGTAAAATTTGGTAGTCAAAAGGAAAAACCATGACTTAAAGCAATCCTTAACAGCAAGGGTATTAGGCTTGGGTAGCAGTTGGGTCAATCACCTATTTGGGATCCAAGGAGCACTTAACAACATGCCAAGAAAATCCCAATGGGTTGTATACCTTATGAACTCCTGTTTGGGGTAAGCACGTGGTTACCTGACTTTGATAGTGTCAGCACGGTGGAACCTAAATCCCCATTTGACATCAATGATCGTTTAGATGTTTTACAGGACCTTAAAGAATACAGGGCTTTACAAAGCAATGTCTAAGTGAAGGGCGTCACCACTGGGGAAGTGAAACAGTATTTCATTTAGAAAATTTGACAACGCCTATGTAAACATGCCGCAGATTGAGTCATCTACCAGTTCTACAAAACCTGCTGAGCTGCCCAGAATAGACCAAACGGCGTCTGGGTACTTCATGCATTATGACAATTTCTCATCATATCCAAGTGAACCTGAGCTGCCGACACCGGCTCACCCTTTCAAGCTATGAGTTAATGCTTTCTATCATTGGCTGAAAAAAAGACTTACTTCGTTATTCCTGGATACATCTCTGCATTGCAATTGGATTACTTTTCCTGGTACTTTGGATTGGTATAGTAACTGTCTTTTCCTACTTCTGAATGGACACTTTCTCCCAGTACGCTCCTCAGTACAACTTGTAAACTTGGGGGCCGATTTATGAGCCCCTTGCGCCACTTTTGCGTCACTTTTAACATGGGAAAAGTGACGCAAAAGTGGCGCAAGGGGCTCATAAATCTGCCCCTTGGTATTTAAACCACATGCATCATCATACTGTGAACTAAGAGACTTGTCCGTAGTGAACATTACCGCGGATCCAGTTCCTGAAGGAACTGTATGGGACAAGATATCATATGATGTATATGGTCCTATAGAACTTTTGAAAATTACTTATTTGTTTAAAATTTCTTTAAATTATATCATCACCTCTAGTACTTTCTGTTATGATTGGGACATTGAAACTGTACACCATTTGCTTTCAGATTTAGAGCAATCAGCAGCATTTTCTAATGATGAATTGCATGATGGTACAAGTAATTATGGAGACATGTTCTGTTACCAGCATTATGGTCACCATTTTCACATAAAGCTAGTATCTCATGCACTGTTTATAATTACACACAATGGGAACACTATCCAACACCACAGAAAGGTAGTTCAAAGACTTTTTGCACAGAGGTTTGCTTATTTTTCAGATTTTGAAACATCAGACCCAGCCTCGTATTACTATAGGCATTCACCTATCCCTGCAAAGAAAATTATGCTAACTGCAAGCTGATATACGCTGCTTCCTTTATTTCCCAACTGTCTACACAGGGTTTGGAATTTTGGAAAGACACAGTAGACACAAAGTCTATCTGGGGGAAAACAGATTGGCATGTTTAGGGGACGGAGGTAATACTTAGAACTTGCCTCATACCACATCAAAAGATTTTCCAGAACAAGACAGTGCAACAAACTTCATGTCTTGTTATAGCAAAAACAACGGATTTGAACACACCACATATTCCCGCATTCTCACGTTTTGAGAATTGGCAGCACTTCACACACGTTAGTGAGGATACACTAGATACCATAATATGTAGTGGTTCTTTTAATTCCTCAGACCTCAATTGGAAGGGTTGGTTAGTTTGGCCTGCGGACACAAACAGGTGTCATTCGAGATTCCTTCGTAACACCGACGGGTTTAAGATCAATAGGCCTGATCAGCGATGTGAACAAACATAACACTCAGTGTGGTGACATCATATAGTGTTGGGAACTTATGCCTAGATTGGCTTCAAACCTAAACACTCTCCCAGGTAAAACAACACTTGCCCTTCTTTCTGATGACATGAATCTCAGGGATTTTTTATTAGGTCCCTGGAATCCACGTCAAAAGTGCTTTTTGTATGGAATATACAACAAACTGTGGAAGATTTTTCAACAGGAAGTTGCTGAGAGATTCCACAAGATTGATTAGTTTAATCTAGAAAAGGCTTTGGCTGTGGTATGACAATATTATCATCAGAATTTATCCTCTGGGCAACATAGTGTCTTCTGCAATTGACATAACACAGCAAGATGTGTCTATGTCACAACATGGACAGTCACAATTACAGTCAATAGTAATACTGAACTGGATGTTACAAATGTCACGCTCTGGCCACGTGCATTGATGTTACATCAACAGTACAAATCTGTTTTCAGCATACGATCTAACAGAAATACAGATAACAATGGCGAGAAGAGATATAGGAAATATACCATGCTGCAAATTGAAAAATTAGATCAATTACCTTTCTCCGTGGGTGAGACACCATCCACCGACTGGATAATCCACGGTTACATCATGCTACCAGTAACTACCTTTCAATTCCAATATTGTCTCCAATACCAACAGGTAGGCAGATATGAAGTGCTAGGAGTATTGGGAATTACTGTTCAGGTTTAGATGCAGGAATGGGGACAGAGAGGTATTTCTTAGTGGCTCTGTCTGTGAAGACAACGTAAGTGGCTCCTTAGTTTGCAAGGACAATTCTCTCCATGGGGCATGCCATGCTTCAATGGTGAAATTGACTTGTTATCTGAAGGGTTCCCCAGCTGCAGTGATTCATTCTGTATTCAGGCTGCTCTCGAATGAGAGCTATATGATGCTGAATGATCGAGGTTGCTGCAGAATGGAACCGGGTATTGCTTATCTGGTGACGGTTAATTCTATAGTCACTTGTTGTACACTAGTTCTGTCTACTCCTGCCCACAGAGTTAGGAAGGCTGTGCTATGGCCTTCAATAAATGTTTCCAACATAAATTCACATTGATTCCCTAAGCAAACTGAAAGCCATGCTTTTGCAAAAAGATGTGGCCTCAACTTCAGTCAAGAGACGTTTGATCTCCAGGTTGCAAGGTTCTCGTCTGAGATACAGACACTACTCCACATTAACTTCCTGCTGCATATTGGGGAGCTGATACATCGTATCTCTAACAATTGTGATATGAAAGGAATAGTGCTCTTTTTTAAATGTATCGGCTCTGGTTTGGTTAGCACATTTTAGGAGATATTCAGAGTTATACCATCTTTCATACACTCCGTGATGGGAAGTGCTTTTTGGAGGGCTCCTGCTTGTCCTGCTACTTGTGTCGGGAATACTGATTTTATTCTATCTGCTCCGCAATGGACGTCCCTCTTCAACTCGAAATGGAGACAGCACTGCTAGTGCTGAGTTGCTGTGAGCGCATGATACACTACTTTGGCACACCTCAGGTTCAAGAACTAAATGAGCACTGGTTCTTGTCGTTCAGGCCGGTCTGGCTTGACTGCATACAACCTGTCTTCCACTGCCTGCTTTGCATTCACAAATGCGTCCTAGATATTTGTCTCGGATCAGGATTGGTTGCACCACCAGACATTGAAGTTCTGATGTACCCCTTAAAGGCCCATGCATATTGCTGTCCCCAGTGTATTCCATTGATGATGAATGCATTCTTAGAGCCCCCCTGGGATACTTCAACTCCTAGTGATGTGAACAACGGCTCTGTGGAAAACTTGTCCGATACGACGCCTCCCTCAGTGGCTGCTGTCAGAACCGGATGGAATTACCTTTGCTAAATAAACATGATACTAGTTGCACCTCTTGGAATGGTTGCGGATGGGGGCAATGGCAATGTTACGACCACCAATCAAACCACATAAACAATTGGCCTTTTCTGTGTGGGAACAATTTGGCCTCTTTTTAAAACAAAATGTACCAAAACATCCTATTCTTTTTCTAGCACCATGGCTTTCTCAATGCTTGGAATCCCAAATAATATAATGACTTTAATACTTCTTAATACATATTTTATTGGAAAGCCCGCTTTTTGATACATTTAGGAGTAGTTTTTAATGTTTTTAAAATTGTCTGCTGGCTTTTTAGATAGCTTTTAAATATTGACCCTTAGTATGAGGAGTGGGTGTTATATTCCCGAGTTATTTATGCCTATGTACCAAAGCAGGTTATTTCTTACATTGTCCTCACAAATAACATTTCCAGCTGTGACTTTAAGCACATATTTTCATGCACAACAATGTTGGATTAGTTTCTCTGTAACTAAACTTGTTTTTACATCTAGGTTCGCACAACATTATCACAACGCACTGTACAAGATATCATTTCGCACTACATAAAAATGTCATCACTATCTTCATACACGGGGCGACAGGGCTATCTACATATCCATAACATCAGTCATCATTGCGCACATCGCAAGGCTGTTTTCTATTATAAAAGATGAGCATCCCAATAGATTAGCCGAGGAGCCACTTCCGCTGACACCGAAGGTCCTAGCATGCTGAGAAATCACCACCCATTGGCCTGACATCTCGTGAATGGTGCCCAGTTTGTGACCAAGACGGAGTCTTTCATTCTAACCCATCAGGTAATGGGGTTGTATCGTCCCTTGAGAGGTTTCTTGGCTCTACACCTACACACACTTCAGGTACACTTATAGTAGGGTTCGCATAGTAGGAGTACGGTAAATTCCTGCCTTGTTTATATGCCTGCATAAATGCATTGTTTAGCACCATGGTAGAACTATATCTACTTTTTACGATTTTGGTGCTTGTAATCACGTTTATCTGCTTCTGTGTACTAATCATTGCAGCGCACGTATTGTATGCAAGAATAATGTTGGTTCAATAAATATTATTTAAAACGTTCCACTGTGTATTCTCTGTATATTTCTCTGAGAATAAGTAAGTATGAGTGACTGAGCATACGGTTCTGTACTGTTTCCCTTGATCCCTGAGGGGTCAGGGTTGTTATGTTCAGTAGTTGCCAGGAAACCGTTCACTCCCTGGTAGGTTAGGGGGTGTTATGGTGGCACTGTGAGCTAGCTGGTCTATGGGTCAACATATCCTGTGGGTTAGTTCGGAATCAGTCTTGACACCAACCGCCTAGTTTCTGTTGTCCAAACAATGCACAGGTCCTACGGATTGGTAGAATCTATACAACAATTTAGTTGTAAAATATAGCAACAATCGGTGCTTAGTGGGATGACTGAAGCTTTTGGGGCTGGTGCCACTGCACCTGCTGCAGCATTCAAATAATGACCCTATTGCCTATATGATAACTGCACTTGTGACTGCTAGTTTAGTAGCAAATATACTGTACCTGCTACACCATTTAAATCAGGCCCCTTCTAACTGCAAGGTGACTGCAATTGTGACTGCCTGTACAGTAGTAAAATATAGCACTATGAGGTGTTTAGAGGAGTTCTGACAACTTTTGGGCCCTGTGCCACTGCACCTGCTGCACCATTCAAATCATTACCCTGTTGTCGGCCACGTAACTGCACCTGTCACTGCCTGTTTAGTTTTACATTTTAGCAATAATTTGGGTTTAGTGGGGTCCCTGGAGTTTTTGGTCCCAGTGCCACTGCACCTGCTACACCATTCAAATCAGGTCAGATTAAACTGCAGGGTAACGGCCTGTTTGGTAGTCAAATATAGCAATATTATGTGTTTATTGGAGATCTGACAAATTTTGAGCCCGGCGCTACTTCCCCTGCTGCACCATCCAAATCATGACCCTGTTGTCTGCAATATATCTGCATTTGTGGCTGCATGTTTTATAGTAAAATATAGCACTGCTCTTGTATATTAACTTTATTTTTAATCTGCAATGTTTATTACAACATTTAGATTTTGATCATAATAATCAAATAGGTTGAGTTGAAAAAAATCAATCCAATAATGTTCACAAAGTGCAAAGAAAGTTACTGAGGCATGAATTGGAAATGCGACAAACGTTCTAAGGCTAAAGCATCTGTGATACACAACTAAATATTATAAAGCAAGCGTTCCAGTATACTGTTGGAAGCTGTCTGCTTTTTCCATAGGAAGAGATCTTTTCTTGACAGTGAATTGGGCTTAAACAGTGTGAACAGCTTTAGTAGAAGTATCCTAAAGGCGTGCAGCCAGGGGAAGTTAACAAAAAAAAAAGCTTCCACACAAAAGCAAATGAACACAGTAATTTGACAATGGGAACTGATAAGAGCCCCCTTTTAAGATATATTAAATACAAGAGGTTTCACAAGCACAACGAAAGTGCTGTGCATGTGAAACCTAAAATTGCAAAATTAGCTTGCACCTCTTTGTCACATATAATTTACCTGTAAAACCCGAATAAAGTGGTACTGCCTGTACCTAGGGCATGCACATTAAATGCTACTAGTGGGTCTGCAGCACTGACTTTGCCACCCACTTAGTTAGCTCTTTAAACATGTCTTAGGTTTTCAATCATTGCAGCCTGTGTGTGTAGTTTTAAACTGCCATTTCAACCTGCCAAAATAAATCTTTTGAAAAGCTCAAACCTTCATCTTTAATACATTTCGGTCACCACTAGGATAGGCTCCAACCAGCCAATAGGGCAGGCTGCAGGGTATTCAAAATGCTGGGCATGTAATTTAATAGGTAATTCAACAAAATATTGAATCAAAAACATTGTGTCATATAAATCTCATGTCAACAATATTGTGATAAATTAATGTTGTGGAGATTAATATTAATGTCAAAAATATTGATTTATTTAATCGGTGAAGTATATATCGTTGGTAAACATATCATTTTTTATTGGTAAATAGTGTGCTATACATTGTATTTTTTATCTTATCTATGATTATTATTGATTATAATGTTTTAATTTTTTAAAATATTTTTTATTTATAAAAATGTTTAGCTTGTAATTTACATTTTTTTAATGTTGTTTTTGATATGTAGAAATATTTTTTTAGTAGCGGGATGTTGGGTTTAGAGAGTATAAGAGAGGGGAGATTTTACAAAAATATGTATTAACAAGCTTAAATTGAGTAGTCTTTCCTGGTTGCAATTTAGTATAGTTGATGATATGTTTACTGAAAGGGGCTTTTCATCCAACATCTCATTCAATTGTATTGAAGCTATTTGCGACCTCTGTTCTTTCCTCGTCCCCTTCCTCTTGCCCCTCCTTGTCCTGCAGTTTCTTTTCCATAATTTTGCAGCTGTCTCTTCCCCCTTTCTGCATAGTCATTCTCAGTAATCGAAGTTCCTTGTAAAAAATCCACCTTCTTCATACGTGCTTTTCCGTCTGATTATTCTTCTGCTCTCAGACTATCTGTTAAACCTGGCATCCTTGGCATGGGTTTCCCCTGTATTTTTGACTTTGCTTCCTGTGTTTTTTCTGTGTGTGGGACTTCGTTTTCGCTGGTCTAGTTGCTTTGGGGACTTTGCCACTGCTGCCCAGTGCCAAAGTGCAAGTGCTCCCTCTTTAAATTGTTTAATGGATTAGTGTTTCCATAATTGGCTTATTTGGTTTACTGTTAAGTCCCTAGTAGAGTGCACTGTGTGTCCCTTGGGCCTGTAAACCAAATGCTGCTAGTGGGCTTGCAACACTGATTGTGCCACCCACACAAGCAGCCTTGCAAAAGGGTCTCAGGACTGCCATTGCAGTGTCTGTGTGCAGTCTAGTACTGCCATGTCGACCTAGCAAGTGCACCCACTTGCTAGAACCTAACCTTCCATTTTCTTACATGTGAGTCACCCCTAAGGTATGCCCAAGGTAGCCCTGTGGGCAGGGTGCAGTGTATGTGAAAGGTAGGACATGTCCTGAGATGTGTGGCATGTCCTGATAGTGAAATACTGCTAATTTTGTTTTTCACTATTGAAAAGCTATCTGTCCCATAGGATAGAATGGGGAGTTTATTTATAACATCTTCTAAATACAACTACTCTTTGGGACAGGATGGGAAGGTAACGTTTAGTATGCCTGGACTCAGAATATAACTCAACTTTAAAAAAAAAATTCTGTCTCTTTAACACCCATACCCCCAATACACACTTAGCTCAGTGTACCTGGCAACCAAGTGGAACCAGTAGGTCACAAGTTCACAGCATAGAAGGAACATGCTTTTTCCAAATGAGATACACGAGGTGTGGTTTATGCCACAGATTCAAAAGCATATCAATGTCTGTATTACATTTCTTTTTTTAAACAATAGCCAATGATAAGACTTCTTCCTAAGGCATCCAACACACTACCTAATTGTATTCACACAAACACACTCTTGGGAGCCGAAACGTCAAGACGACACTGCCAGCAAAATTAATTACCCCAAAAGATTACTCAAACATTCCCTTAAGAGAGCCTGGTGGACACCAAGGGAAATACTGTTAGAGCAAAGAACAAAGAAAACAGCCAGTAGACCGGTCTGCGTTACAACAGTCTGCCCTAATACACACCAACTTCGCAAACTTATCCTCGCAAATTGGCATCTTATCAAAGATCTCCATGAGGAATTTGCTAGCCCCCCTTTGTTTGCTTACAAAAAAGAGAAAAGCATAGCAAACTATGTTGTAAGAGCGGCTTTACCGAAACAGCAACCGCCGACTCTGAGAAGTATGTTCGATTTGCCACCAATAGTAGGACATCATAAATGTGGAACCTGCACATGCTGTGAGCAAACCATTGAAGGGGACGTCTTCACGTTTAACAACATCCATTGGAGACACAATACGTTCAGAATTGCAAAACGAGGAATGTGGTATATGCGGTCATATGCACATGCCCAAAGCTTTACATTGGGAAGACCACCCAGGAGGCGCGACAACACATTACCCAGCACAAGTCGAGGATTCGACGAAGAGTGGAAAATGCTCCACTAGTCAGCCACTGGGTCGCAAAGGCACATAGGGAGGAGGACTTTAAATGGACAGTCCTTTCCAAAATCGAGAGAGACCCTCGTGGAGGCGATTTGGAAGGCCATTTAAGTCAACGTGAAGCATTTCTTATTATGAAATTTAATACGGCAATCAATGGGTTAAATGAGATAGCAGAGATCTTCAGACCGGCAGTCTAGACCACAGCCGCTCGTTTAAGCTCCTTTTTGAAGTTTTGCCTGACTAAAATACATCAGTTTAATGATGTTCCATTTAGGTTGCCCGTATTTGTTCATTTGCATTGAAAAGATAACGTAGTACATAGACACACACAAGGCCACGCATCAGCGTTCCACCAAAGAACTCCATATCCCACCACCATTGGCATAATAGACTACAGTTCCCATGAGCTAGCGGGACTATATGACCCGGCAGCACTTAGCCGTTACTCGCCCCAGACGTCCTGGATGTTTACCGACGGACTGAATCAGTTACGAGTCGCAGGAGAAATAATCCCGGTAAGCAGTCCCTTCTAGAGGCAGCATCCCCCCCTTTTTCCTTTTTGTTAGTTTCATTTAGGCAGCGCTAGTCGAGCAGCACTAACTGCGATCTTTCCCGCGTTTGGATTGTAGGTGCCGGCACGGGACTCCGACGTGAGAAACCCACTTAGGTAAGCAGCTTTCCCCGGGTTCCAACAATCTTTCTTTTTAGACCATTGAGATTATTAGGGGTTACCAACCAGTTTGTCCTTGCGCTTTTAGAAAGAACAACCAACACTCGGACTGGTAAAGCCGGCGAAGGAGACAGCCTTCCACCGATCTGGTAAGCCATTATAGGAGTCTTTTAAATTCGAGCAGTTGAGGATACCCATTAATCCTTCAACTGATTTCAAACGCTTCTCATTACAGTATTTGGGCTGCCCCATACAGTTAACAGATTCATTATGGATGGTGAGTCAAATGGACGCTCATTACTGTCTCTTTTTTGTTGGTCTTGTTTGTTTGTCTTACTTATTATGTCTTGAAGAAAAAATGATGATAGAAGTGGTTTCATTTGTGTTTCACAGCCCCAGAGCAAGCTGGTTTGGCTACGGACAGTTAAGATTCCATTTTTTGGCACACTTTGTTAAGGTGGGTGTGCTTAGTCGCTGGTGGTTATTTGGGAATCTTAAGTTGTTGTAAATAACAATTTTTAAAAAAAATTAAAATAAAAAAAAAAGGCCTTTTTTGTCTTTTTTGTCTTTGAATTACAGAAATTGCTTGGTCCTGAAGAGAACCCAAAAGAGAGTGGTTCGAAACGCGTCGACCAGTTTGGTCCTTTTCGCACCTATTTGATTTCTTCCTATTAACAACCTTTGTTTGTACCTTTATTGTATATAAAAAAGAGGGAAAGCATTTGGACTCATATAGAGGCTGGAAATCAATCTAACAACAAAAAGAAAGGTGTCATTAGGACTACTTTGTTCAGTGCATGTAGATTGTATGTATGAATGTATTGGCCACGAATGTCTGAGGAGTGAATGTAGATGTATTTTATGTAAAGGGGATTTAGATTATTATGTGTTGTTGTTTAATGTATTTGGATTTGTATTATGGTGTTTCTTTACAAATTTATACGCGCAATGAATGATCGTGTAGCGCACAATATGAGAGAAATGTGAAACAAATAATAAATATTCTCTTGAGCAAAAGGAAAGTAAAAAACCCTCCTTTCTTGTTTTATTGGTCTTGATAGGAGTTGCATAATGAAGGCTATAGTGATTCTCAGCTTGGACAATATGTTTAGTTTTTTCAGCAAAATTAAATTAGCACTTAACTGGAGGTCCGTGTCCGTGTGGTTTTTGGAGCTGAGGCACCTTCATTGCCATCTTCAAACGTCTCATCGGTATTTGGGATATATATATATATATATAAGGCCTGGGAAGTAAACTTCGCTTCGTCTGCGGAGTTTGCGTTTTTTCTGCACTCTGCGGAGCTCGTGAAGTGCATAAAACTACGCTTTGCGATGTGCAGCGGAGATTTTGCCCGCTCGCGAACAGTAAGTTTGTGATCGCAAACAGTAAGTTTGCGAGTGCGAGCTGCCGCTCGGGTAGAATTTCTACCCGAGCTGCAGGAATACCAGCACAAACTGCAGTTCGCACTGCACTCCGCCACTCGTGGAACTTCGCAGAGTTTTTTTGTAACTTCGGGAAGTTCCGCGTAGCAAAACTCCAAGAACTACGCCCAGGCTTAATATATATATATTCTCTGATCTTAATTCCATAACTTAGTTGGTCCTTGATGCGGTCTTTAAATGTATTGAACGTATTGTCACCTCATAAGATTGGAACATATTTTCTTTTCTTTTGCTTTTATCTTGATTTTTTGGAATAACATGTTTAGCTCTCATTGTTGATACAGGACATTAATGTCTTATTATTCTTTTATTTCTGCAGCTTGGGGCTCATGAACACACGAATTCACAACGAATAGTCACCGATAGCAAGTAATGGCTAAAGTTCCTGGTATGCGCACATCTATCACTGGATAATTTGCACTATGTTCAGAATTAGGTACTATACCTTTACCGGCATATACTATCCTTTATTAGTTATTTCTCTATATATATAGACACAGAGCAATAAATCCTGGACCACTATAGGGTACTATACCTAGATGCTCTTACAATTAGGCCATAAAGTGAATGGCCACCTATCCGTGGCTGACTATTATAATAGAATTATGACACTCTCTCTCTGCAGAATGAATGTAAATTGTTGATCTTCACTGAATCAAGTATTTTGAGAAATCTGAATGCTGAAAGTGAATGTGTTATAAAATGTCATTAACGAATTTATTTTATGATTTAGGGTATTTTGATGAATTATCTTGTGCAATTTACCGCTAAAAAAAAAAAAAAAAAAAAAAAAAAACCTTGAATATAAGGATCATAAGACTGTGTTCCAATCATGCTTTTTATTATTCTTTTGACTACTACAGTCTTTATCCCAGGAACGACATCGAGGACGTTTGTAAACAACTCTTGTATTGGTGATTAAGTCTGTCTTCATTGTTTACTAGTGCACGCTGCGACGTGCCGAAATGAAATGTACATATATACTTCCTGGTTCAAGGAGGAGGTCATGTGACCAAGGCTGCTTGTCAGCCGAAACGCGTCTTTTTGTCGTTGGTGTAATAAACTTTACACTAATCTCTGCAAGACTGGTGTGGCTCGTCTTCTTTCCTGTTGAATTTCGGAGAGGACTTCTGTGCAATATATATATATATATATATATATATATATATATATATATATGTATATATATATATATATATATATATATATATATATATATATATATATGCTGAATAAACACTAACTGAGTGTTCTCTGTGGTGCCGTGCTTTCCTTTGTTGCGACGAACCCCAGGATTGAGGGTGAAGCGAGAGAGAAGTTTGTTCATATATATATATATATATATATATATATATATATATATATATATATATATATATATATATATATATTTTCGTTACCAGCTTTTGTGATCCAAAAGATTTCGCTATTGAATAATGTAAAAAGAATTTCAATCTCTACAATCGACTCGTCCTAACATTATCTGCTTTATTCATCTATGAATAATTTTAAATATCCTATATTCTCCTCTGAATATCAGTCTTCATAAGTGATAAATATACTTCTGATTTATTTTAATATTAGCGTGCTGGGCAACTATTCAGTTACAACTTGGCCACTATAAGATGGCCGCCATGTGGGGCTCGTTATTGCTGCTCCCGCAGTGACCCAGTGTAGTAGCTTCGCACCAGCAGTTCCGACCCGGAAGTGCTCGGGACGCGCCGCCGGCTTAAATCCCGGCCCCGCATCCCGCCGGGTTGTTCCTGTAATGAGTTACGGTGTGAGCTCCTAAACCTTACGGTGAGCCCAGCTTGATCCGAGTTAGCAGTAGCGGCGCCACGGGGAAACAGCTTTATTTTTAAATAATCCGAGGTAGCAACATCGCTTATTTCAAACATGGTGAGAGAGAACCATTATGAAGGGGTGACAGAGAATGCATGGGAGAATCAGGGTGGACTGGGTGAAGTATATTTCCACCGATACCCTGCTTGAACATGTTCTTGGGTCAGTGATAGGATCTTAATGGAGACATTATCCTCTTTAGGTGGCTTTTGAATGACACGAGTGAACTTGTACGAGTATCGAGATGTAGGGATTTCCTAAATTGTTTGATTTGTCTCGACAGATGACGGTTTAAGCAACACAAAAACAACGGATGTGTTTTGTATTAGGACTATTAGAGCAACTGACAGTGCTCTTTTAAAACATTAACAACGTGAGAGCTGGTACATGGGCCCTTGGCTTTCACTAGGTAATGTCCCTTTTGGAAGGTTGTGTGTCTCTTGTTTTCAAAAAATCGGCTTATACTCAGAAAAAGGAGTTTAAGAGGGAAAAATGAACCAGGCCGCCCTCCACTCAATCAATGATACACAATACAAGACCTGGAGATATCACAGCACTATTTCCGATTAAATGGGATTGATGACAGGGTAATATAAACATTTGTTATACCCTCAACAGTGGTTCGTATCCTGAACTATCAGTATCATCCCTAGTGCCTCAAAATTCAATATTTTAAAAAAACTCAACCCAACATGTGCAAGTGATTCCACCTAGAACATAAACCAGAAAAAGTGTGGAGAATGAGAAAGCATCTCACGTGCGCAACACCACAGGAGCTGCTGGCTGGTTCTCGCCAGTGTGCTCACGAATTTCTCATCATCGATGTCTTTCTCTTGAAAATGATAATGTGAAAAATGATGTGAAAAAGATCATGTGGAAAGTAAACCGGGGAAGATTTATTTAGGCAGCCCAAAACCAACAAAAGGAAAAAAAAAAAGGAAGAAAGACCCGTGTGGTCTTGCAGATAAGATTAGGTATGACCCACGTATATAGTTCAAACTGTTTTATTCCGCTCTGTGAGTCATCCCAAGGTTAAAAACACGGTCATGTTCAATAACCACATCTATGAATGGCCAACATGTTTCATTGCCTACTTATCTTTGCGGCAAATTCATCAGGGCGTCATGGAACTGCAATCACTTCCCTGGATTTAATCTGTTTTGAGACAGAAATTGCTGCACATATGCAGGGAACATAAAAACACATGTAAGGTTGATAAATACATGAAGGAACCAAATTGCACCCCACTTAAAAGCCTAGAGACACACAACCTTCCAAAAGGGACATTACCTAGTGAAAGCCAAGGGCCCATGTACCATTATGAACATATATTTACCTCTGAACCCATCAATTACAAGAAATATTTGATCATCAGTCCTTTTTATTTGGCTGAGAGAACCAATATCATTTTGCTTATTTTCACAATTTTCTATATACAGGGTAAACTCTACAACAATAGGCTCCTATATTTTTTCGCTATTCACACAAGTATCCTGTACATAATATTTACATTTATTTACACAGACAAATAAAATCAGGACCAACAAAATCAAAATATCTTGAGGAATAATCAGCTTAAGGTCCCAAGGTTATAGAATATTGGACTTTTCTCTTATGAAAAACTAACGGTGTACAACTTAGCTACATAACGTCTTATTATTTGTTTTTTGTATATGTCTGTGTAAATAAATGTAAATATTATGTACAGGATACTTGTGTGAATAGCGAAAAAATATAGGAGCCTATTGTTGTAGAGTTTACCCTGTATATAGAAAATTGTGAAAATAAGCAAAATGATATTGGTTCTCTCAGCCAAATAAAAAGGACTGATGATCAAATATTTCTTGTAATTGATGGGTTCAGAGGTAAATATATGTTCATAATAGTCTATCGATTCTGGCCTCTGATACCCTTATTGAATCAATCCCCTATTTTTCATACTCAAGGGCCCATGTACCAGCTCTCACGTTGTTAATGTTTTAAAAGAGCACTGTCAGTTGCTCTAATAGTCCTAATAATATATATATATATATATATATATATATTATCTACTGGCGGTCGCCAGTAGATAGTTATAGTTAGGACCGTGTTTCCATAGGAAATCCGCAACATTCTATTTGGAATAACTTTGGCGCCGGTTGACAAATCCTTGCGAAATTTTCAAAATAGGTGGGGCGCTCCGCTCTGCTCCTACCCTGAAAGTCTCGGGTGGATTCGTCAAGCGGGGTCCCAAAACGCAATTTCCCCATGCAATTTTCCATAGTGACCTTTAGCCCCAAGGTACAGCCCGAACGGCTGAACAGAATTACTTGAAATTTGGCAGAGAGGTAGTCCTCAGGTCAGGGAAGTGCCTTTTGCAGGTCTGGTGTCAATCTGTTCAGTAGTTCCTGAGAAAATCAAAAGTAAAATATATATATGTGGGCGGAGCCTAACCACACATCTCATCCTGAGATCTGATTGGCTGTCAGCACTTCATCCAAGAAGTGTTGGCTGCCATCTTGGGACCAATATACATGATAGCACCTCATTAAAAAGCATTGCAGTTAATAGAAGGTTTTAAGACTTTAGTTACATAATAAATCATTTGTTGATGGTACCATACTCATGTTCTAAGGTGATTTCACCATGTGAAAAAGCCTTCTGCTGGGATATCATGATTGAGAGAAAAATATTTTCTCATGCTTTTCCCACAGAGGTTTGGAAGGTGATCTATAAGCTAAACTGAGAGCTTATTTTCTGTAAATTCACAATATCTTTCTCAGTCATGTGAGAATGAAGACTGACATTCTCAGTAAAACATGTACATCCAACAAGGGCAGAGTCTGTCAGTTGATTCCTTTGTGTTCTACTGCAGCTTCCCAGAGTGTTCCAAAGAACAACTAGAGCGCTAACAGTCCTACGTATGATAAACATATGGCACACCTGAAGCCATCTTGCTTGGATTAAAGTGGTAACTCTTAAAACATTTAATTTAAAAAGGAACAAAATGAGGGGGTTCATTTTTTCATAAAAAGTATGATTAGTGCTGCAGAAAGAAAAATTAGGGCACATTTTGAGTGACTTCTCAAATCCTCTTCTATTTCATTAAACAATTCTGACATGCAGACTGAATACCAGCAGCAGACTTCCCTGGTGAGCAGTAGCTTTACTACAGTGATCTAATGAGCAAAAAGAGTGCTAACATTCTGAATTTATGGCAAATGTGTGACACATCTGAATGCCTTCTTGATGGAATCAAAGTAAACAACTGAAAGTATTTCCTACTGAGGAGACTACAGTACATGAGGAAATTAGGAAACTTCATAACAAATAAATCTCCCAAGATGGCCACCGGAGACAAAAGAGCCCAAATGTAGCCCAAAATCACCCAGATGTAGCCCAAATATAGCCCAATGACAGAAGTGTGCAAAACACTTATTATTTTGTGTTTTTGCAGTGTTATATAGTGCAGACTTGTCAGGTATTGGAGTGTGTTACATGAGCATTGGTTACATCACACAAGAACAAATTCATTTTGGTTGTAGACATGGGGAGACTAAGTGATTTGACCAGAATCACAGAATGTCGAGCTGAAGCAGAAACTCCAACCTGGTTCCCCAGTTGCAAAGTCTGCAGTTCTGGAAGTAACACCACATCCTCTCCCCTAAGTGCAACATTTAATCAAGTGGTCAACTGGATAAAAAAACATAAAGATAACAAATAATTTAAAAGTGCTTTGTCGCTATTTGAAAACTCAGAAAATATGTCCTTATTTTAGTCTTTTAGAGCACTAACCATAATTTTGATGCCAATAAGACCCTCTCATATATGTAATTTGTAAAGGAAATGCTCTAGGTATTACAGTTTTGATTACATCAAGATGACGTCAGGCGTTCCACACTTTTGTAATAAATATAGAATGTTAGCAATCTAGTTGTTCATTAGGATACTGTTGAGAGGCAGAGGCCAGGGGCACGGACTCCTAAAATTGAAGCCAGGTAGGAGGGAGCAAAGGCAACAATTTAACCACACTGAGCAGGCAGGAAGGGCCGTGGCAGCACAACAGACTATGGAGGGCAGTGGAAAGGGGGGCAGGGGCAACAAACCAACAATACAGGACTTGCAAGAGAGGCTGTGGCAATGTAATAGACCATTGTGGGCAGAAGGAAGAGGCAATGGTAGTAAAACCATACATGTCAACAGACCCGATTCAGCCAGGAAACGTCCAATGTTTTTAAGCTCAAATGGGCTTTATTTGATCTGTCTCCTGTCTACAATCTCCTCTTATTCAATGTAAGGGGAAAATCAATACCCCAATTTTTTTTCAAAATCTCCCTCTTACAAGGTTCAAAATGTTCGCAAGTATGGTACATTGGATCATGGAAGGAAATGGGGTAGGGACATGGACTTGGATAACAGAGGACAGGAGGGACATGGAGAGGTGCACCAAACTGACCCTGCAGGGCAGGCATCAGGGTTTGCAGCAGCACAATACACCACACAGGGCATGCGGGACGGGAGTGCAGCACAACAATCCATAGAAAGCAAGAGGGAGGGGACAGGACCATGCACATGGACAACAGAGAACAGAGGGGCAAGAGGCAATGGTAGCTAGCTGACCATAATGGACAGACAGGAGAGAAAGCTGCAGCATAACAGACCATAAAGGGCAGGAGGGATGGATCAGGGGCATTACAATGGAACAGACAAGCCAGGAGGGAGGGAGTAGGGGTCTGCACATGTAAACAGAGGGCTGGGGGCAAGGGGGCAGGGCAGGAGCAGCAAGATAGCCATGGAGGTCAGGCAGGATGGGCACTAGAAGCAAGACACACCATGAAGAGCAACAGTGAGACTGTGATGGCATACACACAGACCATGGCAGGAAGGTGGGAGGGGGTCAGGGGCAGCTAACTGACCACACAGGGAAGGTGGGAGGGGCCATGGCAGCACAGAAGACCATGCTTGGCAAGTGGGAGGGTTAGTGGCAGCACAATGGCTATGATGGGCAAGAAGGAGGGTGCAGGGGCATGCACAAAGGACGATGGAGGATAGAAGGAAGGGTCAGGACCTGTGCACAGACAAGAAAGTTCAGGGGAAGGGGCCTCACAACAGACCGCATGGGGCAGGCAGGAGGAGCAGTTGCAGCACAACAGACCAGGGAGGGCAGAAGGGTGTGGCAGTACAATGGACCATGTAGGACAGGAGGAAGAGGATAGGGGCATGGCATGTGGACAGGCAGGGTGGAGGTGGCAGGGACAGGTTACAGTCATCGGACAATGCTTGGCAGGTGGGAGGGGAGTGGCAGCTCAACAGAACACTCAGAGTAGATAGGAGTGGCAGGTCCATGGAACATGGTGGGCAAAAAGGATGGAGCAGGGGCATGCACAAAGACATCGGAGGGCAGGGGGAAGGAGAATAGGGGCAGCAAGCTAAGCACAGAGTTTAAGCAGGAGGTCAATGATGGGGCATAGAATTGGGCAATGGAGGGCAGGAGGAGTGGACTGGTACATCATACTAAATTGAGGGCAGTGGCAGCACATCAGACCATGCATGGCAGGAGGGAGGAGGCTAGTCCATGGATTCACACAACAGAGGATAGGGAGGAGGGGGATGGGGCAGCAAGATAACTGTTCAGAGAAGGCGGGTATTAGGAACTTTATTGTTTTTAAAACGTGTGTCTGTGCGAACTACTTAAAATATGAACAAGTATGCAGCATAATCTCACTTTTATTCAGGAAGAAGAGGATGTTTGTGACTGTGACTCCGGGCTCACTTGGCAGAAACACCCCCTGACCCTCCACCCCATATCTCAAAATGTAATGCCCGTGAAAAGGGTAGGTGAACACAGTGTTATATAGAACATAGTCCTGAGAGCACGATTGAGAATGAAAACTAGATATAGTGTATGGTATAATCTATGTACCAAAAAGTGTGATATAAGATGAACCGGGCATGAAATATAATATGCAATACATTGTGCGCAATTACAGATTCATTGAAGAGCGCGAGATAGCACAGGCACTAGCGCTTGCTATGCGATATGCGCCTTGGAGTGTAATATGCACAGGGCAGTGTTGTGTAACCTAACTAGTCTCTAAAGTTGTAATATAAAATATGTGCTGGGGAGTGTAACGTTGCATATGCACTGTGACAAAGATATGGATCCCAGATTGTAAAATGTATGGCATAGCACTGTGCGTTATAACATAGGCATCGAGGAAGGCACGTTAGATGGGGCAATATAACCCGTGCGAAGACAAGTGTGGCATGACATATTCACGGGGTTGTGTTACAGTGCACATGGGCTAGAGAGTGTCATAGCATATGCACTAGCTATTGGAATACAACACAGACAATGGTGGGTGTAACACAGCATTGGGATCTGCCAGGAGCGCGCTGTGACTCTCAAGTGATGTTCGTCCCCTTTCCAGAGAGTAAAATAAAAAGTATTACACATCCGGCAGTGGATGTGTGTTTTATTAACCGTGAGGGGGGTTTCTTGCATAGTTTTGGTCGAATTTTTGTCGAATCCCCTTTGAATGGCTTGGTGTGCATGCGTATTAAATGTGCCCGTCAATAGCTACCCATGTTTGTATAAATAAACGACAAGGGTGTCTACCGGGATTAGGCACGGTAGGGCATCAGACATGTCAGAGCTTCACTAGTGGCGTAAATACATTCCACGTGGATTCATTGTATGCATAGTCGCCTTTTAATGAATATCATGCAAATCGTCATGGTGATAGGTACGTACGGTTTGTTCAGCATGTCCTAGGTGTGTCTATAAATATATATTTTTTAAAAATAATAAAAAACAGTGGCCGGCCCTGGGGATTGGGGTCAAAAAAATATAATTAGGAGACAGGCCCTGGGGGATGGGGTCATCAGGGCCAATAAATTAGAATAAGAAGGGGAACCACACAGCCCCCCTCCTTAAAAAATTAAAATAAATAAAAGACTGGTATCGTGCCAAAGGCCACGCCCCCTCCTTGCAGCACTCTGCAAACGCGCCCCCTGGCGAAGTGTAAGTTGGGGAATTAATTCCTCTTCAATACTGAGGGTCCCTGAGGGCCAACTAGCCCAACAGGCATCCCCAGTATGCGCCAGGGAGCTGCGCTGCAGACAGGTGTTCTGAGGCCAAGCCCCTTTTTACACCTCTCTGCAACGCAGCTCTGTGGCGCTTACTGGAGGTACCTAATGGTCTAGTTTGACCCTAGGGACCCTTAGGA
Source organism: Triturus cristatus (assembly GCF_964204655.1). NCBI lineage: Eukaryota > Metazoa > Chordata > Amphibia > Caudata > Salamandridae > Triturus > Triturus cristatus. The sequence continues at coordinate 506,127,728 of NC_140585.1, forward strand.
TTCAAGGGGACTTAATCTCTCAACTTAGAACAGCCACAAGGCGCGTTTAAACAGTGGTGAAGGGAGGGGACGGGGCCTGAGGTGACGTGTGCAAACACGCACTATGGCACGTTTTAAATTGGGGATATAATTTCCCTTCAATACTGAGGGCCCCTGGGGGCTAACTAGCCCACCAAGTGCTTCCAGTAAGCGCCACTGAGCTGCATTGCAGAGAGGTGGTCCAGGCCGTGCCAGTTTTTACACCTCTCTGCAACGCAGCTCTGTGGCACTTACTGGAGGTACCTAGTGGGCTAGTTGGACCCTAGGGACCCTCACGATTCAAATGAACCTAATCTCTCAACTAAAAATGGACACAGGGCGTGTTTACACAGTGGTGAAGGGAGGGGACGGGGCCTGAGTTAACGTGTGCAAAAACACCCTGTGGCCTGTTTTAAGAGGTAGTTTTAATCCCCCTGCCCTATTATATACTAGGGGCTTACAGAGGAGGTCATGCTAATCACAGGGGGACCCCAACGCATAATGTTCCCTAGTGTATGTAGGTGTTTTCACTGTATTCTAAGTGTCTTTTAACATAGCACTGGCTCTACGACTGGTTAGTCAGACTCAGTTACCACCAGTATCCGTATGAAAAAGTTGAGAGTACAGGATGATTTTGCAACAAGGCTTCTTTCTGCTCTTCTTTTTGTTCTTTCTGCACGTTATCCTTCTTCCTGCACTTTTCTTCGTCTTTGAGGACTTCTGTTGCTTCTTTCTGCACTTCTTTTTTTTTCTGTGCATTTTGTCTTCTTTCTTCACATGTCCTATCTCTGTAGGCAAAGTTAGAAATTAGCATTGAAAAAACATTGAAATTCACAGAAAAAACCATAGGTTTCAGGCACGTTATAGTTAGGAATTAGCATTTAAAAAACCTCAGAAATTCACTGAAAAAGCCATAGGTTTCAGGGGTGTTATAGTTAGCTGGACTTTTCACTTGTACAAAACCATTGAAATTCCCCCGTTATAGTTAGTTCAGCTAACTATAACTCGCGCGCCCGCAATGCACTGCTGATGACGTCACATATTACATCACTCATGACATGGTCAGTGACATCACTCATGACATCACTGATGACATCTCAAATGACATCACTGATGACATCACTGATGACATCATCCTTGTGATAGAGTGGCAGACCTCCTCTCACCCTAATATAACCTTTGATACACACATTCAAAAATAGAGACTAAAATTTTCAAAACAATGGACATACCAATACCAGTTACAACAACCTCTTCAGTAATTCTAAGATCCACATACACATCCACTCATTCACCAACAGTCCTATACAGTCACTCATACATGTACTCACTCATCATATGTACTCATACACCTATACATCCTGTTACACAATGCCACTCATCCATAGAGTTATTCACACACAAAGTCACTCATGCTAATAAAGAATCAAACATACATTTACTTGCATATACAGTTATACACACACCACCACACTTACTTCTACGGAAACTTACACACACTTAGTCTTTTAAACAATCACTTATAGAAACACATACTTATTCATACAGGAACTCTTTCAATCTCTCACTCTCACATATACTCACTTATATACACCAATAGTCACATATACTAGTTTAAAACATATGTAGTTACTCATAAAGACATTATTGAGACAGTCATTCACTCACTAACACACCCATACACACACTCATCCACCCATACAGTCCTGCACACATGCTGTCTTCAACACATACAAACAGTGAGTCACTCATTTATGCACCTATGCACTACATAATACCCCCCACCGAACCATGCAGACACTCAGACTGATACTCAAAAAAACAACTAATAACCTATATAGACACCCATGTAGCTACTCACCAACCCATGCAGCCACTTATACACAAAGTGAGAGACTGATACAGATATTTACATATTTAAACATTACTCACTAAGCCATGTAGAGAGGTGTGGCTGACTAGTTAGAGGTGGCAGACCTGTAAGCAGAGAATCGGCCAGGGACCAGGGTTCAATTCCCGATGCGGCAGGGTCGTGGACCAGGGTCAAAACGGACTCCATAATTCTCACCTCGGTACCTACTCTAACCAGGAACACACTCGGCAACTCTGGGCATTAAGCTTGCCTCATCTCTACAACGGCCCCCCACAGACGCTGGGGATGCCTGGTTTCACCTTGAAGATACCCAGAAAGGGACCATCTCACAGGGATAGCCAGGACGGGTTCCCCAGTGGTCTACAGCGCCGGGACGCCCCGTTGCTGGGGTAGCTGTGCGCTTTACAAGTCTACAACATTTACATTACAAGTCTACAACATGTATTCACTATGATACACTTAATCAGTCAGTTACACAATCAATTTTTCAAAAACAAATCATCCATTTAGACACTTATATACCCATTTATTCTTCCATCGACCTTGAGATATACATATATAAAACATATTTAATTTTCAGAAAAACACACATTCACTGGATGATGTCATCAGTGATGTCATCAGTGATATCATTTGAGATGTCATCAGTGATGTCATGAGTGATGTCACTGACCATGTCATGAGTGATGTAATATGTGACGTCATCAGCAGTGCATTGCGGGCGCGCGAGTTATAGTTAGCTGAACTAACTATAACGGGGGAATTTCAATGGTTTTGTACAAGTGAAAAGTCCAGCTAACTATAACACCCCTGAAACCTATGTTTTTTTCAATGAATATATAAATATATATATATTCACTGAAAAAACCATAGGTTTTAGGCACGTTATAGTTAGAAATTTGCATTTAAAAAACATAGAAATTCAATGAAAAAAACCATAGGTTTCAGGAACGTTATAGTTGGTTGGACATTTCACTCGTACAAAACCATGGAAATTCCGGCGTTATAGTTAGTTCAGCTAACTATAACTCGTGCCCCTGCAATGCACTGCTGATGACATCACATATTACATCACTCATGACATGGTCAGTGACATCACTCATGACATCACTGATGACATCTCAAATGACATCACTGATGACATCACTGATGACATCATCCAGTGAATGTGTGTTTTTCTGAAAATTAAATATGTTTTATATATGTATATCTCAAGGTCGATGGAAGAATCATTCATGACATGGTCAGTGACATCACTGATGACATCACTGATGACATCTCAAATATAAACATATATATATTTAAAATAAATTGTGAATAATTTTTAGTTAGGAAAACTATATTCATTTTTTTTTTCAATATTATATAGCAGTCGTGCACCCTTCGCTTTCACATGGGGGGGCCGCACTGAGAGCCGCACACCCATTGCATTGACACGGGGGCCGCGCTGACAGCCGTGCTAGGGTCACTCAATTTTTTTTATTTTAAAACATCCACTTTCACTAATTCACATTCGCCTTGGGGACCCCATCCCTCGAGGCATGCCCACATGTACATTTTTTTTTAAACAACAAACGGGAGAGGGCCACATGGCCCCCTCCTAGGCCTCTTCTGGCCCCAGTGACCCCATCCCCCGGGGCCTGGCCTCTTCATTGGAGACCGTGGGGGGAGCCCCGATGCCCCCATGGTCCTGCCTGCTCCCCGCCTCCTGCAGGAGCCGGCATTGCTTTTCCACATGGCGAGCTGCTGACATGCAGCTCCCCATGTAGAAAATCAATTCTGCTTTGGATTTTGAAACAGAGAGCAGGTTTCCCTGATTCCCCTTCCAAAATCCAAAGCAGAGTTTGCTATGGTAGCAAACAGCAGTGTCCCGGGGGTGGGCACCCTGGGACACTGCAGGAGCCGGCCCTCGGGAGTGGCGGTCCCCAGGGCCATCAAGACCTCCAAAATATCTAAAGCCCCGGCAAGGTGGTGATCCCTGGGGCATGGGGTCCATAATGGACCCCCAAATTTAAATAGTAAGTGCCCCGGGGAGGTGGTGGTCCCCGGGGCAGTGTGGGGGAGGTGGCAGACCCCAGGGCTTGGGGGGTCCCGCAAGGACCCCCACTAATTTCAATTTGTGCCCCAGGGAGTTGGCAGTCCCCAGTGAAGCAGGGGCCCCTGCGGGCCCTCGCAATTTTTTTTGCGTGTGCCCCCGGGACCTGACCGACCTGGGGGGTTTTTCAAACAAAAAGTCTCGCTTTTTAAAAATTCTCAGCAGAATCCACAACCCCAGCGCGACGTCTGACTTTAAAAAAAGAAAAGCTATTTTTTGCTCCGGGGGGCCTCGTAGGATCCCCTGAACAGGCCAAGGGCGGTAGGGTGTTTGTACACTGCCCCCTTTTCTTCATTTTCATCTTTAAATTTTCCTCATTTCTTCTGACTGGGTTACAGAGTCAAAAAATCGCTGCCAACACATTCTAGTTTGGAGTGTTGGCAGCCAATTAAAATGAAGCGCGTGGTCGGGAGGAGTCAGGAACCCACCGCATCATAGATATCAATATTTTTATTTTTTGATTTTCACAGCAACTACTTAACGGATTTGCACCATTTTACAAAAGTCGCATTCTGACCCAAGCACTAACTTTTTGCCAAATTTGGGGTAATTCCGTTCAGCAGTTTGGGCTGTAGCCTTGCTTAAAGTTTCCTATGGGAAAATGATTTTTTTACTCTTATTTTTTTAATTTCTCAGCAACTACAGAATGGATTTACACCATTTAAAAAAAGTTCTCTTTCTGAACCAAGAGCTACCTTTCTACCAAATTTGGTGTAATTACGTTCAGTAATTCGGGCTGTAGCCTGTCTCAAAATTTCCTATGGAAATTAACACACGAAAAATGTGTTTTGGGACCCCCCTTTTTTCTCAGCCCCTGCATGACGAATCAACCCCAAACTTACAGGATAGGAGCTGACCTGGTAAACTTATCTTTTGGAGAATTTTGCGAAGACTCGTCAAAAGACGCCAAAGTTATTAGCAAATCAAAAAATGCTTTTCCAATGGAAACTAGGGGGTCTATTGCGATGGTGGCACCACAACGGCTGAAGGGACTGCCCACCATAGGTGTGGTGGTCCTACCGTTGGCATATCTTTTACATTGCGGCGGGTGGTGCTTTAGCAGCACTCGCCGCAAGGTAAAAAATGCATGTTGTGCATTTGAATGCAAAACGTGACCTTGTGCATGCAAATGCTGGGGGGTACCATAGGAACCCCCATGTTCACCCCCACCCCCAACACCCTGGGGGCCCGCAAAGGGCCCCCAAATGCAGGATCCGCATGCCTTTCCATGGCAGTGTTGCCGCCATGGAAAGGCTGATCTCCGCAGTCATCTTAATATGGATGGCGGTGTCTTGCAGACACCGCCACCATATTAAACACTTTTTCTGCCTGGTCGACGAGTCGACCAGTGGAAAACTGGCAGACGGTCTGTGGTGAATGTTGGCGGGCGGATTGCCACCGCCATGCAGGCGGTGGCGATCCGCCCGCCAACATAATCAACCTCTTGATTCTAACTATAACTAATACTGGCGACTGCCAGTAGTTTATATATATATATATATATTCACAGAAAAAACCATAGGTTTCAGGCACGTTATAGTTAGGAATTAGCATTTAAAAAACCTCAGAAATTCACTGAAAAAACCATAGGTTTCAGGGGTGTTATAGTTAGCTGGACTTTTCACTTGTACAAAACCATTGAAATTCCCCCGTTATAGTTAGTTCAGCTAACTATAACTCGGGCGCCCGCAATGCACTGCTGATGACGTCACATATTACATCACTCATGACATGGTCAGTGACATCACTCATGACATCACTGATGACATCTGAAATGACATCACTGATGACATCCCTGATGACATCATCCAGTGAATGTGTGTTTTTCTGAAAATTAAATATGTTTTATATATGTATATCTCAAGGTCGATGGAAGAATAAATGGGTATATAAGTGTCTAAATGGATGATTTGTTTTTGAAAAATTGATTGTGTAACTGACTGATTAAGTGTATCATAGTGAATACATGGCTTAGTGAGTAATGTTTAAATATGTAAATATCTGTATCAGTCTCTCACTTTGTGTATAAGTGGCTGCATGGGTTGGTGAGTAGCTACATGGGTGTCTATATAGGTTATTAGTTGGTTTTTTGAGTATCAGTCTGAGTGTCTGCATGGTTCGGTGGGGGGTATTACGTAGTGCATAGGTGCATGAATGAGTGACTCACTGTTTGTATGTGTTGAACACAGCATGTGTGCAGGACTGTATGGGTGGATGAGTGTGTGTATGGGTGTGTTAGTGAGTGAATGACTGTCTCAATAGTGTCTTTATGAGTAACTACATATGTTTTAAACTAGTATATGTGACTATTGGTGTATATATGTGAGTATATGTGAGAGTGAGAGATTGAAAGAGTTCCTGTATGAATAAGTATGTGTTTCTATAAGTGATTGTTTAAAAGACTAAGTATGTGTAAGTTTCCGTAGAAGTAAGTATGGTGGTGTGTGTATAACTGTATATGCAAGTAAATGTATGTTTGATTCTTTATTAGCATGAGTGACTATGTGTGTGAGTAACTCTATGGATGAGTGGCATTGTGTAACAGGATGTATAGGTGTATGAGTACATATGATGAGTGAGTACATGTATGAGTGACTGTATAGGACTGTTGGTGAATGAGTGGATGTGTATGTGGATCTTAGAATTACTGAAGAGGTTGTTGTAACTGGTATTGGTATGTCCATTGTTTTGAAAATTTTAGTCTCTATTTTTGAATGTGTGTATCAAAGGTTATATTAGGGTGAGAGGAGGTCTGCCACTCTATCACAAGGATGATGTCATCAGTGATGTCATCAGTGATGTCATTTGAGATGTCATCAGTGATGTCATGAGTGATGTCACTGACCATGTCATGAGTGATGTAATATGTGACGTCATCAGCAGTGCATTGCGGGCGCCCGAGTTATAGTTAGCTGAACTAACTATAACGGGGGAATTTCAATGGTTTTGTACAAGTGAAAAGTCCAGCTAACTATAACACCCCTGAAACCTATGGTTTTTTCAGTGAATTTCTGAGGTTTTTTAAATGCTAATTCCTAACTATAACGTGCCTGAAACCTATGGTTTTTTCTGTGAATTTCAAAGGTTTTTTAAATGCTAATTTCTAACTATGCCTACAGAGATAGGACATGTGAAGAAAGAAGAAAAAATGCACAGAAAGAAACAAAAGAAGTGCAGAAAGAAGCAACAGAAGTCCTCAAATACGAAGATAAGTGCAGGAAGAAGGATAACGTGCAGAAAGAACAAAAAGAAGAGCAGAAAGAAGCCTTGTTGCAAAATCATCCTGTACCCTCAACTTTTTCAGACGGATACTGGTGGTAACTGAGCCTGACTAACCAGTCCTAGAGCCAGTGCTATGTTAAAAGACACTTAGAATACAGTGAAAACACCTACATACACTAGGGAACATTATGCGTTGGGGTCCCCCTGTGATTAGCATGACCTCCTCTGTAAGCCCCTAGTATATAAGAGGGCATGGGGATTAAAACTACCTCTTAAAACTGGCCACAGGGCGTTTTTGCACACGTTAACTCAGGCCCCGTCCCCTCCCTTCACCACTGTGTAAACACGCCCTGTGTCCATTTTTAGTTGGGAGATTAAGTTCATTTGAATCCTGAGGGTCCCTAGGGTCCAACTAGCCCACTAGGTACCTCCAGTAAGTGCCACAGAGCTGCAGTGCAGAGAGGTGTAAAAAGTGGCACGGCCTGGACCACCTCTCTGCAATGCAGCTCAGTGGCGCTTACTGGAAGCACTTGGTGGGCTAGTTAGCCCCCAGGGGCCCTCAGTATTGAAGGGAAATTATATCCCCAATTTAAAACGTGCCATAGTGCGTGTTTGCACACGTCACCTCAGGCCCCGTCCCCTCCCTTCACCACTGTGTAAACGCGCCCTGTGGCTGTTCTAAGTTGAGAGATTAAGTCCCCTTGAATCCTAAGGGTCCCTAGGGTCAAACTAGACCACTAGGTACCTCCAGTAAGCGCCACAGAGCTGCGTTGCAGAGAGGTGTAAAAAGGGGCTTGGCCTCAGAACACCTGGCTGCAGCGCAGCTCCCTGGCGCATACTGGAGATACCTGTTGGGGGCGCGTTTGCAGAGTGCTGCACGGACGGGGCATGGCCTCCGGCACGATGCCAGTCTTTTATTTATTTTAGTTTTTTAAGAAGGGGGGCTGTTTGGTTCCCCTTCTTATTCTAATTTATTGGCCCTGATGACCCCATCCCCCAGGGCCAGTCTCCTAATTATATTTTTTTGACCCCAATCCCCAGGGCCGGCCACTGTTTTTTATTATTTTTAAAAAATATATATTTATAGACACACCTAGGACATGCTGGACAAACCGTACGTACCTATCACCATGACGATTTGCGTGATATTCATTAAAAGGCGACTATGCATGCAATGAATCCACGTGGAATGTATTTACACCACTAGTGAAGCTCTGACATGTCTGATGCCCTACCGTGCCTAATCCCGGTAGACACAACCTTGTCGTTTATTTATACAAACATGGGTAGCTATTGACGGGCACATTTAATACACATGCACACCAAGCCATTCAAAGGGGATTAGACAAAAATTCGACCAAAACTATGCAAGAAACCCCCCTCATGGTTAATAAAACACACATCCACTGCCGGATGTGTAATACTTTTTATTTTACTCTCTGGAAAGGGGACGAACATCACTTGAGAGTCACAGCGCGCTCCTGACAGAGCCCAATGCTGTGTTACACCCACCATTGCCTGCCGTGTGCCACACACCTCTGTGTTGTATTCCACTAGCTAATGCATATGCTATGACACTCTCTAGCCCATGTGCACTGTAACACCACCCCGTGAATATGTCATGCCACACTTGTCTTCGCACGGGTTATATTGCCCCATCTAACGTGCCTTTCTCGATGCCTATGTTATAACGCACAGTGCTATGCCATACATATTACAATCTGGGATCCATATCTTTGTCACAGTGCATATGCAACCTTACACTCCCCAGCACATATTTTATATTACAACTTTAGAGACTAGTTAGGTTACACAACACTGCCCTGTGCATATTACACTCCAAGGCGCATATCGCATAGCACGCGCTAGTGCCTGTGCTATCTCGCGCTCTCCAATGAATCTGTCATTGCGCACAATGTATTGCATATTATATTTCACGCCCGGTTCATCTTATATCACACTTTTTGGTGCATAGTTTATACCATACACTATATCTAGTTTTCATTTTCAATCGTGCTCTCAGGACTATGTTCTATATAACACTGTGTTCACCTACACTTTTCACGGGCATTACATTTTGCGATAGGGGGTGGAGGGTCAGGGGGTGTTTCTGCCAAGTGAGCCCGGAGTCACAGTCACAAACGTCCTCTTCTTCCTGAATAAAAGTGAGATTATGCTGCATACTTGTTCATATTTTAAGTAGTTCGCACAGACACAATGTTTTAAAAACAATAAAGTTCCTAATACCCGCCTTCTCTGAACAGTTAGCTTGCTGCCCCATCCCCTTCCTCCCTATCCTCTGTTGTGTGAATCCATGGACTAGCCTCCTCCCTCCTGCCATGCATGGTCTGATGTGCTGCCACTGCCCTCAGTATGATGTACCAGTCCCCTCCTCCTGCCCTCCATTGCCCAATTCTATGCCCCATCATTGACCTCCTGCTTAAACTCTGTGCTTAGCTTGCTGCCCCTATTCTCCTTCCCCCTGCCCTCCGATGTCTTTGTGCATGCCCCTGCTCCATCCTTTTTGCCCACCATGTCCCATGGACCTGCCACTCCTATCTACTCGGAGTGTTCTGTTGAGCTGCCACTCCCCTCCCACCTGCCTAGCATTGTCAGATGACTGTAACCTGTCCCTGCCACCTCCACCCTGCCTGTCCACATGCCATGCCCCTATCCTCTTCCTCCTGTCCTACATGGTCCATTGTACTGCCACACCCTTCTGCCCTCCCTGGTCTGTTGTGCTGCAGCTGCTCCTCCTGCCTGCCCCGTGTGGTCTGTTGTGAGGTCCCTTCCCCTGAACTTTCTTGTCTGTGCACAGGTCCTGACCCTCCCTTCTATCCTCCATCGTCCTTTGTGCATGCCCCTCCACCCTCCTTCTTGCCCATCATAGCCATTGTGCTGCCACTAACCCTCCCACTTGCCATGCATGGTCTTCTGTGCTGCCATGGCCCCTCCCACCTTCCCTGTGTGGTCAGTTAGCTGCCCCTGACCCCCTCCCACCTTCCCTCCATGGTCTGTGTGTATGCCATCACAGTCTCACTGTTGCTCTTCATGGTGTGTCTTGCTTCTAGTGCCCATCCTGCCTGACCTCCATGGCTATCTTGCTGCTCCTGCCCTGCCCCCTTGCCCCCAGCCCTACTCTCTCCCTCCTGGCTTGTCTGTTCCATTGTAATGCCCCTGATCCGTCCCTCCTGCCCTTTATGGTCTGTTATGCTGCAGCTTTCTCTCCTGTCTGTCCATTATGGTCAGCTAGCTACCATTGCCTCTTGCCCCTCTGTTCTCTGTTGTCCATGTGCATGGTCCTGTCCCCTCCCTCTTGCTTTCTATGGATTGTTGTGCTGCACTCCCGTCCTGCATGCCCTGTGTGGTGTATTGTGCTGCTGCAAACCCTGATGCCTGCCCTGCAGGGTCAGTTTGGTGCACCTCTCCATGTCCCTCCTGTCCTCTGTTATCCAAGTCCATGTCCCTACCCCATTTCCTTCCATGATCCAATGTACCATACTTGCGAACATTTTGAACTTGATAAGAGGGAGATTTTGAAAAAAAACTGGGGTATTGATTTTCCCCTTTGAGTTACATTGAAAAAGAGGAGATTGTAGACAGGAGACAGATCAAATAAAGCCCATTTGAGCTTAAAAACATTGGACGTTTCCTGGCTGAATCGGGTCTGTTGGCATGTATGGTTGTACTACCATTGCCTCTTCCTTCTGCCCACAATGGTCTATTACATTGCCACAGGCTTGAAGGAGGGTAGATTTTGTATCACAGGGGGCCCCTGGCCCGTTCTGTCCACACCTGAAGTATGAGACCCTTGTCCTTGCCCTGCCAGCTGCATTTGTAGGCCGTATTAAATTGACCAGCGGGTCCTGTGTTGCTATATAATTATCCTGAGACATCCTTACCACTCAGCCAGTATAAAACCCCTGTGTAGGCCCTTCTGTTCAATATGTAGGCCTCTTTGTTAAATTGACCATAGCTCTGCAATTTTAGTGTATAGCAGTCTGAAGGCAGGTCTGCGAGGCCTTCTGCTCCAAACCAGTAGCCCCCACCCTACCCGAGTGCTCCGTGCTCGGTATCAAAGTTCAACATCCCCCTGAAGCTGTCGACATACAGTAGGCTGCATCCTGGACTGGTACTTGCTTCCTGGGCAGGTTTCCCGCTTTTAAGGAAGTGGCAACCGCAGAGCGTCAAGTTAGGAGAACTGAGGAGATTTTATACATGAATATATTGAATTCCCGTACAATACCCATTATTTTCTGCTTGCTCTATGGAACTTACGATAAGCGATTGGCCTGAGAGACTGACCTTTTCACCCAGTCCATTGTCAGCATTAAGTGGGTAAATGACGAAATGTCTGGTAAAATCTGCAGACGAAGCTTTTGGGTAGCATACGTAGGTAGATGTAGCGTGCAAAGGAGCCCACAAAATGATATAAAAAGGGAGCACCCACAGATATCGACGGACTACCTCGCCGTCTGTATGTAGGTTAACAGGCAGTGCAGGTTTTCCCCAAGAGCTGGGAGCTCTTGTCTTCCTTTGCTTAAAATGTCTTGCTCTGCTTTGCTTGAAGTATCTTATTCTATTTTACCTATATGAAATGTCATGTTATGTTTAACCATTGTTCTCTTTACTTTTGCATTTAAAAGATTTTGTATTGTAATTGCAGGAATGCTTGCTCTAAGAGTAAACGTGAGTGTTCCTAGGTAACATTTTCCTTGGTGTAACTTGTTTCTCATGATGCATTTATAGATGTGTTTTCTCTCTCTCTCTGTCAGTACATTAATTGAGATACAGAGAATATCATGACAGCTGTATGATTATCTGGATTCTGTATTTTGTACTTTATGTCTCTATTCTGCGGTTTCTTTGAAGTTGCATCTTCTCATTAAACTGCCATTGTATTCTGCCTCCAATTCCATGTCTCATATGTCTGTTTTCTTCATTTTTGGAGCAAGCGTTCCTAGGCACCCCGGCTCAAATTAAGGTGCCCCTTTTGTCCCTGACTCGCTCTCCTGCTCAGTTCTGTGGTGGCTCCCGGGGATCTGGGGACCGCCCCTAACTTCCTTGACCCGTAATAGATCTTGCCTCCAACAGCCTCTCTTGCAAGTCCTGTATTGTTGGTTTGTTGCCCCTGCCCCCCTTTCCACTGCCCTCCATAGTCTGTTGTGCTTCCACGGCCCTTCCTGCCTGCTCAGTGTGGTTAAATTGTTGCCTTTGCACCCTCCTACCTGCCTTCAATTTTCAGAGTCCGTGCCCCTGGCCTCTGCCTCTCAACAGTATCCTAATGAACAACTAGATTGCTAACATTCTATATTTATTACAAAAGTGTGGAACGCCTGACATCATCTTGATGTAATCAAAACTGTAATACCTAGAGCATTTCCTTTAGAAATTACATATATGAGAGGGTCTTATTGGCATCAAAATTATGGTTAGTGCTCTAAAAGGCTAAAATAAGGACATATTTTCTGAGTTTTCAAATAGCGACAAAGCACTTTTAAATTATTTGTTATCTTTATGTTTTTTTATCCAGTTGACCACTTGATTAAATGTTGCACTTAGGGGAGATGATGTGGTGTTACTTCCAGAACTGCAGACTTTGCAACTGGGGAACCAGGTTGAAGTTTCTGCTTCAGCTCGACATTCTGTGATTCTGGTCAAATCACTTAGTCTCCCCATGTCTACAACCAAAATGAATGTGTTCTTGTGTGATGTAACCAATGCTCATGTAAAGCACTCCAATACCTGACAAGTCTGCACTATATAACACTGCAAAAACACAAAATAATAAGTGTTTTGCACACTTCTGTCATTGGGCTATATTTGGGCTACATCTGGGTGATTTTGGGCTACATTTGGGCTCTTTTGTCTCCGGTGGCCATCTTGGGAGATTTATTTGTTATGAAGTTTCCTAATTTCCTCATGTACTGCAGTCTCCTCAGTAGGAAATGCTTTCAGTTTTTTACTTTGATTCCATCATGAAGGTATTCAGATATGTCACACATTTGCCATAAATTCTGAATGTTAGCACTCTAGTTGCTCATTAGATCACTGTAGTAAAACTACTGCACCATGGAAGTCTGCTCCTGGTATTAAAAGTGCATGTTTCAGTCTGCATGTCAGAATTTTTTAATGAAATAGAAGAGGATTTGAGAAGTCACTCAAAATGTGCCCTCATTTTCTTTCTTCAGCATTAATCATAATTTCTATGGCAAAATGAACCTCCTCATTGTGTTCCTTTTTAAATTAAATGTTTTAAGTGTTACCAGTTTATTCCAATCAAGATGGCTTCAGGTGTGCCATACTTTTGTCATAATGAAGACAGTAAGCGCTCTAGTTGTTTTTAAGAACATTCTGGGACATTCTGTCATTGGGCTATACTTGGGCTACATCTGGGTGATATTTGGGCTACATTTGGGCTCTTTTGTCTCTGGTGGCCATCTTGGGAGACTTATTTGTTATGAAGTTTCCTAATTTCCTCATTTACTGCAGTCTCCTCAGTAGGAAATACTTTCAGTTTTTTACTTTGATTCCATCAAGAAGGCATTCAGATGTGTCACACATTTGCCATAAATTCAGAATGTTAGCACTCTTTTTGCTCATTAGATCACTGTAGTAAAGCTACTGCTCACCAGGGAAAACTGCTGCTGGTATTGAAAGTGCATGTTTCAGTCTGCATGTCAGAATTTTTTAATGAAATAGAAGAGGATTTGAGAAGTCACTCAAAATGTGCCCTAATTTTTCTTTCTGCAGCACTAATCATACTTTTTATTGAAAAATGAACCCCCTCATTTTGTTCCTTTTTAAATTAAATGTTTTAAGAGTTACCACTTTAATCCAAGCAAGATGGCTTCAGGTGTGCCATACGTTTATCATAAGTAGGACTGTTAGCGCTCTAGTAGTTCTTTGGAACATTCTGGGAAGCTGCAGTAGAACACAAAGGAATCAACTGACAGTCTCTGCCCTTGTTGGATGTACATGTTTTACTGAGAATGTCAGACTTCATTCTCACATGACTGAGAAAGATAATGTGAATTTACAGAAAATAAGCTCTCAGTTTAGCCTATAGATCACCTTCCAAACCTCTGTGGTAAAAGGATGAGAAAATATTTTTCTGTCAATCATGATATCCCAGCAGAAGGCTTTTTCACATGGTGAAATCACCTTAGAACATACCACAATTCCTAAAATGAGTATGGTACCATCAACAAATGATTTATAATGTAACTAAAGTCTTAAAACCTTCTATTAACTGCAATGCTTTTTAATGAGGTGCTATCATGTATATTGGTCCCAAGATGGCTGCCAACACTTCTTGGATGAAGTGCTGACAGCCAATCAGATCTCAGGATGAGATGTGTGGTTAGGCTCCGCCCACATATATATATGCTTTTAAATGCTATTTTCTCAGGATCTACTGAACAGATTTACACCAAACCTACAAAAGGCACTTCCTTGACCTGAGGACTACCTCTCTGCCAAATTTCAAGTAATTCTGTTCAGCCGTTCGGGCTGTAGCTGTGTCTAAAGGTCCTATGGAAAAATGCATGGGAAAAACGCGTTTTGGGACCCCCCTTTTATCTCAGCCCCCGCTTGACGAATCCCCCCGAGACTTTCAGGGTAGGAGCGGAGCGTAGCGCCCCACCTATTTTGAAAAATTCGCGAGGATTCGTCAACCGGCGCCAAAGTTATTCAAAATAGAATGTTGCGGATTTCCTATGGAAACGTGGTCCTAACTATAACTACCTACTGGCGACCGCCAGTAGGTAATATATATATTATCTACTGGCGGTCGCCAGTAGATAGTTATAGTTAGGACCTATTTTCCATAGGAAATCCGCAACATTCTATTGGGAATATCTTTGGCGCCGATTGACGAATCTTCGCGAAATTCTCCAAACTTTTGGCCAGCTTCGCTCCGCTCCTACCCTGAAAGTTTTGCAGTGATCCGTGAAGCGGGGGCCGAGAAAAAAGGGGGGTCCCAAAACGCGTTTTCCCCATGCAATTTCCCATAGGATCTGTTGTCGCAGCTACAGCCCGAACCACTGAAAGGAATGACACCAAATTTGGCAAAGAGGTAGTCCTCAGTTCGGACTCGTGCCTTTTGCATATTTGGTGTGAATCTGTTCAGTAGTTCCTTAGAAAATTAGGGTAAAAAAGTTAGTGATATCTATGGCCGCGGAGGATCCGCGGACCGTAAGCGCACCCTCCCCGAACGGAGCGCACACCCTCCCGATCGCACGCTGAATGCTAATTAGCTGTCGAGCGTCTCTCTACATTCGAAACCAGGAACTGTTGGCGGACATTTTCTGCCTCGGTAGAAGCGAGGCTGAAGATGGAAGGGGAATAAGTGTGTAAAAGATATAAAGGGGGCAGAGTGGAAATACTCTGACCCTCTAGATCTGCCTAGGGGGTCCCAGAAGGACCCCCTGTGGCCCCCCTTTTAAAAAAAAAAAAAAGCAGCAAAATGGGCGCACGGTGCGCGCATCCTATTGCGTTGGATGCACGGATTCTCTCGCGGTGAGTGCGCGGATCCACAGCAATGTTTTTTGAAAAACGACAAGAAATCATTGGTTGTATAACAACTTTCTACACTGAAAGGTAGGGTGTATATTTTTTTTTTTTAAAGGATGATTGTTATTGGTTAACAAAAACAGATTGTAAGGAACATTATATATGATAAGCTGATATGTTGAAAAGTCAAGCACACTTCCTGTCTTGTGTAGGAACATTGTGTGCTGAACTTGTGACCTGTGAGCTCAGTGCAGTGTTCCATGACCTGTTTCTATGGTAACAGGCAGAAAGCAGAGTTTATGTGCAAAGGATTGTGATTTGATGTTTACATGTATATGAGTGGAAAATGAAAGGGAGACTTTTCCATTCTTTGCTTTTTCTGAGAGGTGCACAGTGCAGAGATTCTGTAAAAGAAAATATGGTGAGGGATTGATATACTCCTTAACTTGAAAGATGAGTTATTTAATTGTGAGGGGATGAATGTAGACTACTTTGATTTTAATCAGACTAATGTATTTTTCCTGCTAAAGTGTAGGGAGTACTTTTTTTCTCTACAATGTGTGTGCATGTAGAAACCATTCTGTGATAGGCATTGGTGTTTTTCATGTGTTTGTAGACAGATAACTGTGCAGTTTTTATATTTTGGTAGAATTAAAAACCAGCCATTGTTTATGAATTTGTGAAACGAGTTATGTTATGTTTCTATACTAAAATGTAGTACAACTTCTAGATGAAGAAATGTGTTTTGGTATAGTGCAAGGGATAGTGTTGTTTGTCTAGAATCACACAGTGAGTCTGTGTGCATTTGGGAACCACTGTGAGAGAAGCATTTGGTAATATCGTGTATTTGCTGACAGATAACTGTTTTAAAAGCAGTCAGGTTGTCAAGTTTTAGTAGCATTAGAAGACAGTTATGGCTTATGCTTTCATTAAATGAGTGAGGCGTTGACAGTAAATTGCAGTCGTGAAATATGTAGATTGTGTGCAGTTCCCTTACCACTTGCACTGTAGTGAATGAGTTTTGGTAAGCTCATAGGGATAGTGGTGCTTGTCTAGAATCACACTGTGAGTTAGTGTGTATTTGGGATCAGTGTGAGAGAATCAATTGGTAACATGTATTTGCTGACAGATAACTGTTTTAAATCTGTCATGTTGTGAAGTTTTAGTAGCATTAGAATCCAGTCTTTGCTTATATGTTGATTAAATGAGTCATGCTTTGACACTGATGTGCTGTACTTAAATATGTAGATTGTGTGCAGTACCATTAACTCTTCCAGACTAGTGAATGAGTTTTGGTAAACTCCTAGGACAGTGTTGCTTGTCTAAAATCACACTGTGAGTCTGTGTGCATTTGGGTAAGGATTGTGAGAGAAGCATTTGGTAACATTGTGTATTTGCTGACAGATAACTGTTTTAAAACCTGTCATGTTGTCAAGTATTAGTAGCATTACAAGACAGTTATGGCTTATGCTTTCATTATATGAGTCAGGCATTGACAGTAAATTGCAGTCGTGAAATATGTAGATTGTGTGCAGTTCCCTTATCACTTCCAGTGTAGTGAATGAGTTTTGGTAAACTCCTAGGGATACTGGTGCTTGTCTAGAATCACACTGTGAGTCTTTGTGCATTTGGGAACCACTGTGAAAGAAGCGTTTGGTTACATTGTGTATTTGCTGACAGAAAACTGTTTCAAAACTTGTCATGTTGTCAAGTTTTAGTAGCATTAGAAGCCAGTCTTTGCTTATGTGTTGATTAAATGAGTCAGGCATTGACACTAAAGTGCAGTCGTGAAATATGTAGATTGTGTGCAGTTCCCTTATCACTTCCAGTGTAGTGAATGAGTTTTGGTAAACTCCTAGGAATACTGGTGCTTGTCTAGAATCACACTGTGAGTCTGTGTGCATTCGGGAACCACTGTGAGAGAAGCGTTTGGTAACATCGTGTATTTGCTGAGAGAAAACTGTTTTAAAACCTGTCATGTCAGGTTTTAGTAGCATTAGAAGCCAGTCTTTGCTTATGTGTTGATTAAATAAGCCAGGCATTGACACTAAAGAGCAGTCGTGAAATATGTAGATTGTGTGCAGTTCCCTTATCACTTCCAGTGTAGTGAATGAGTTTTGGTAAACTCCTAGGGATACTGGTGCTTGTCTAGAATCACACTGTGAGTCTTTGTGCATTTGGGAACCACTGTGAAAGAAGCGTTTGGTAACATTGTGTATTTGCTGACAGAAAACTGTTTTAAAACCTGTCATGTTGTCAAGTTTTAGTAGCATTAGAAGCCAGTCTTTGCTTATGCGTTGATTAAATTAGTCAGGCATTGACACTAAAGTGCAGTCGTGAAATATGAAGATTGTATGCAGTTCCCTTATCACTTCCAGTGTAGTGAATGAGTTTTGGTAAACTCCTAGGAATACTGGTGCTTGTCTAGAATCACACTGTGTGTCTGTGTGCATTTGGGAACCACTGTGAGAGAAGCGTTTGGTAACATCGTGTATTTGCTGAGAGAAAACTGTTTTAAAACCTGTCATGTTGTCAAGTTTTAGTAGCATTAGAAGCCAGTCTTTGCTTATGTGTTGATTAAATGAGTCAGGCATTGACATTAAAGAGCAGTCGTGAAATATGTAGATTGTGTGCAGTTCCCTTACCACTTCCAGTGTAGTGAATGAGTTTTAGTAAAGTCCTAGGGATACTGGTGCTTGTCTAGAATCACACTTTGAGTCTTTGTGCATTTGGGAACCACTGTGAAAGAAGCGCTTGGTAACATTGTGTATTTGCTGACAGATAAGTGTTGTAAAACATGTCAGGTTGTCAAGTTTTTGTAGCATTAGAAGATAGTTATGGCTTATGCTTTCATTATAAGAGTCAGGCATTGACAGTAAATTGCAGTTGTGAAATATGTAGATTGTGTGCAGTTCCCTTACCACTTGCACTGTAGTGAATGAGTTTTGGTAAACTCATAGGGATAGAGGTGCTTGTCTAGAATCACACTGTGAGTTAGTGTGTATTTGGGATCACTGTGAGAGAAGCATTTGGTAACATCATGTATTTGCTGACAGATAACTGGTTTAAAACCTGTCATGTTGTGAAGTTTTAGAAGGATTAGAATCCAGTCTTTGCTTATGCGTTGATTAAATGACTCATGCTTTGACACTGATGTGGTGTACCTAAATATGTAGATTGTGTGCAGTACCATTAACTCTTCCAGAGTAGTGAATGAGTTTTGGTAAACTCCTAGGATAGTGTTGCTTGTCTAAAATCACACTGTGAGTCTGTGTGCATTTGGGTAAGGATTGTGAGAGAAGCATTTGGTAACATCGTGTATTTGCTGACATATACCTGTTTTAAAACCGGTCATGTTGTGAAGTTTTAGTCGCATTAGAAGCTAGTCTTTGCTTATGCTTTGATTATATGAGTCAGGCTTTTACATAAAAGTGCAGTCCTGAAATATGAAGATTGTGTGCAGTTCCCTTACCACTTCCGCAGTAGTGAATGATTTTTGGTAAACTCCTAGGTATAGTGGTTGTTGTCTAGAATCACACTGTGAGTCTGTGTGCATTTGAGAACCACTGTGAGAGAAGCATTTGGTAACATCGTGTATTTGCTGACAGATAACTAATTTAAAACCTCTCATGTTGTCAAGTTTTAGTAGCATTAGAAGCTAGTCTTTGCTTATGCATTGATAAATTGAGTCAGGGTTTGACACTAAGGTGCAGTACCATGTACTATTCTGTTCACTGTGGCAGAACTGAAAATTTAAAAGTTTTACCTAAGCACTGTCCTAGAAGTAGTCTGATTATTTAGTCAGTTTCTAAGTACCAAATAGACTGCTTCAAATGTCTATGCAGTATGCATGTAGTGTTCTAACATACTATACACTTGTCTTTTACACCTTCAATTCCCTAGTCAGTAACCATACACTTCCAGGAAACATCCTGTCACTTCCTTTGCAGTCCTCTAGAGACCCATTCAACAGCATGTATTAATCCATTTACTGTGCCAAAACCCAAACACTTATAAATTCACCAAGACACTCTCTTTCCAGTACTCTAATGATTCAGTCACTGCCGAAGTTTTCATGCACTGAGCCAGGTCTTAGCACATGGACTTCTTCAAACCCCCATCCACTATGTATGCAGTCCTCTAAGCACCTACACACTTGTCTTTCACACCTTCAATTCCCCAGTCAGTATCCGTTCACTTCCAGCAAACACCCTGTCACTCCATTTGCACTCCTCTAGTGACCCATTCAGCATCATGTACTAATCCATTTACTGCGCCAAACCCTAATAAATTCACCCAGGCACTCTCCTTGCAGTACTCTAATCATTCAGTCAGTGCCCAAGTACTCATCCAGTGACCCAGGCCTTATTATATGGACTGCTTCAAACCCTTATCCACTATGCATGCAGTCCTCTAACCACCTACACATTGTCTTTCTCACCTTCAATTCCCTAGTCAGTATCCATACACTTCCAGGAAATACCCTGTCACTCCCTTTGCAGTCCTCTAGTGACCCATTCAGCACCATGTACTAATCCATTCACTGTGCTAAAACCCAAACACTTATAAATTCACCAAGATACTACCTTTGCAGTACTCTAATCATTCAGTCAGTGCCTAAGTATTCATACACAGAGCCAGGCCTTAGCACATGGACTGCTTCAAACCCCTATGCACTATGCATGCAGTCTTCTAACCACCTAGACACTTGTCTTTCACACTTTCAATTTCCTAGTCAGTAGCCATACAGTCCAGCACTTGTGACTGCCTTTGCACTCCTCTAGTGACCCATTCAGTACAAGTACTAATCCATTCTCTGTGCGAAAAGCCTAGCACTTATAAATTCACCCAGGCACTCTCCTTGCTGTACTCTAATCATTCAGTCAGTACCCAAGTAGTCATGCAGTGAGCCAGGCCTTAGCACATGGACTGCTTTAAATGCCTATGCAGTATGGATGCAGTCCTCTAATCACCTACACAGTTGTGTTTCACACCTTCAATTCCCTAGTTAGTATTCATACTCTTCTAGCAAACACCCTGTCACTCACCCAGTGTGTCTCCTTATAGTACTGTAATCATTTAGTCAGTTAGCATGTAGTCTTTTAGTGAGGTAGGCTTTAGGGCATGAACTGCTTCAAAGTAGTATGCACTATGCATGTAGTGTTTTAACGATCGTCACACTTGTGGTTCAGGGCTATAGTTTCTTAGTCAGTTTTTATATAAAATGTGTTTGTACAGTAATGGAATAGTATAAATTTGAAAGTAATTAATATACATTTATTTGTGATTCTTTTTTACAGATACAGAACAGGAGTGTTTCTCATCTGTTTGCACTCTTCTCGTGCAAGATTGTTTGGATGAAGGGTCCTTAGGTGTTTCATCATACTTGCTGTGCCGCACGAGTATTTTTTGTTAGGATCCCCTCGTAACAGAACTCTTTGGCAAATCTTGCGAGTGAAGAAGGTGGCATTGGTCTTTGTTTGCTCCTTGGAAAAAGTAAAAAATTTCCTCAGCACTGAAGAAAAACGTTGTGGGCGTGGTGCCTTCTGCAAAAAATTTTCCTCAGATTCGGTAAATATTTTAAAGTGGCAACATTTACAGTTTTTGTAAGTTAAACTTATAAAATTTAGTTTGCTGTATGCATTTTATATATCTGTGATTTGTTTCTTGTGGTATTTTGTTGAGAATACCATGTTGTTTATTTTTTAACAATCTTTCTGATTTTCCAGGTCTGTTGTCGACATCCGTAGTTCCCACAGGAGTGTTCCGCCTTGTTGTTTTGTATTATTGTTGTTACATTTTGTTTATTAGTTTATTGTTTATATTTATGTTAATAAAAAAATAAAGTTTGAAAATAGTTTATCGTTTATATATTTATTATTATAAAAAATAAAGTTTGAAAAAAAATTAATAATGTTTTTGGTTGTTCTCTTAACTGCTGTGTGACTCTTTCTTGTTCTTATTACTGTTATTTGATGGAGTCCGTAGTCAAAAAAGAAGGACCTCCCTTGGATCTGTATATGCCGACGATCATACAAACACACAAAACTTTACTTAAAAAATAGCAGGGTATGAACCGGCATCAACGAAGCAAACAAACAAGCTACTAGATCATTGGTTTATTAAAATTAGTCACATAAGTCTCACAAAAAGTGAGCAGTTGTACACATCCATTAAAAAACAATTGTTTAACAATTTATCAAAATACACGAAAAGATAAAAAATCAATAAAAATTGTACATATGATTCAATGACATATAGTGTAATGACACCACAACAGTAATATTAACTGTCAGTATACAATAAAGAAATTAATAAAAACAAGAAAATTGGGAAAAAGGGAGAAGAACAGTAAAAATTATTCCTACTTCCAAAAGGGAAAATCGCTTAATCAAGGACTGATTAGTTGTGACCCTGGTAACATTTACTTACGTTATACATTTCGCACAACCCTTATTGTCACAGATTTTATTTGATTTCCCTTTAATAGAGCATCGACGCGTTTCGGTAGGCCAAAGGTAACGGCCAACACCTTCCTCAGGATTCTTTGCTGATCCCAATTTAATAATTAGAGAATCTGAAAAACATGTACAACAAAACTGACATGAGTGACTACCCATACTACACACCTGAGACATTATTTGATATACTTCATTGATCACGATTAAACCCATGCTATAAAAACAATTCTATTTAAAAACATACATACACTCTTTCACACCGCACTATGTAGATACACAATGCTTGTTGACAGTGGGCTCGATTAGAAGAATTTTTTCCCATAAGTGGAGTCATAAAGCTAATCATTCATCATATTTTGAACTGAAACGCTATGGGAGGATATCCTCTCTCACTAATTGGTTATATGTGTATAGTATTGTATACATAATGGCATTCCAAGATTAAAATGTTGCCATTACGTAGGCCATTAAACCACAATTATTTTCATCATACTTCTTCCCATGCTGCAGCAACACTACAATCTTGCTAAGCACCCAAGGGACTTCATAACAGTAAGTACAGATGTTCTATTCACTGCATCTCATTTGAAGGATTAAAGATGTTACCTTAAGGTTTTCTATGGCTTGCATAAGTCAAGGCCCCGCAAAACTGGTGATCCATCAATAAACTCATGGACAATAATCACATGAAAATCTGTTACCTAGCATAAATAAAAAAACAGATGTACGTTTTCCATTTAACTCTACCAAAAAGGCTTAGCTCCCTATCTATTTAGTCCAATTACAGTTGTAGCACACCCTAGGTCCTATATTTACCATTTATATCTTTTAATGCAGCCAGGTGATATATACACACTTCCTTGACTGTAGGTATTCTAATTTATGAAAAGTCTTCGGTCTCTATCCAATGAGATATCTGAAACAGAAGAAACATCTATTACTAACCATAATACCCCAAACATCTTAGCTATTTAATCCTGAGTCTCTATCATGATCAGCTCAAACGCTCAATTTGCCGTATACACGAAGCTGTACTTACGCAAATATCACTACTGTTGGCTTAACTCATCCCCATGAGACTGCATCCAGACCATACTGTTCTTGGCTATATGTAAGGAAACAATCATGCATTACTAATAACTCTACCGAGAAAGACTTATTGAGACTACAATGTAGCGCTGCCTGCATTGAAATGGCAGCCCTGAATCTAAAGGGCTCCCGTAATACGAGCGTCCTCCAAACATGCCACTAATAAATTCCCTCGATATTGATAGGTACCTTATAGTTCGTTCTCTAGCACCCTTTAAGCGTGGTGAGGGTAGCAGATTCCACAGACACTGAGATCCAGTACGACCCTATGGCGGAAAAACAAGGAGCAAAAGTCGGGTGCAAACCTCGAAATAACCATAGACGCGATCCCCTCTTTACCGCTATCTGTTTACGTACCTTAATAGGGCTCGATACTGTCCGCACAGGGGATTCCTTCAAATGTGTTGAACACGGACTCCAGCCAATAGCCGGCTTAAATATCACCTAGCAATTGCCGGCACCGGAACTGGAAATTATCCTTCCGGGGCAAGAAAAAAGGCCAAATAAAGCCTGATATGTTAAATCAACAGAGTGGCCGCCATCTTAGCACTGTTACACTAGTACTAAAATCAAGCAATTAAACTCGTAATTCTTTATGTTGACGGAACACTGCTATCTCAAAATACTTGTGAGATGCTACCAGACACATGTTTGATAGACACGAATACGTTTTCAAGGAAAGATGAATTCTCATCATAGTTATCGCGTGAATACATCTATATTACAGCCCAACAACAACATGGGGAATGTGACGGCGTAAGAAACGTCAAAGATGTGATTTTAGGAACAAATGTAACACATACCCTAATTGTTTGTAGGTCTCTCGTCGAATTCATTAATTGTTTGCATTTCGTCATTCCTTATGAACAAAGACACGATCTATGGTAAATGAAGTTTGAATAGATATTCATTGCGAGGGAGGCAATCTCCGCACATATATTTATTCTATGCATAAGTCTGCATTAACCAACGCGAAAATAAATATTAGGATGATTGTCATTTAAGAAAGACTCTTCCTTAGTTGAAGTCATCATTAAGGCTTATGTCCCGAGGGGAAGGCTGTACTGAGTAGCCACTATACCTAGGATACATAAAAGAAGCAAGCGATATCAGAGACGAGAGGGTAAGTAAATCGACCGTTAATTTCCAGACTCAAATATTAGAATTTACATTGTTAACAGAGCTTCCCACTCCTCACGTGAGTTAAGGCCTTTCCGTATGGTATTGAAATGAGAGATAAACCATTGTTCACGGGCCTTACGTTTACAGATAATGTTACCACCTCTTTTGTCAAGCTTAACTTTTTCTAAGATGAACCAAGAGAAATCATTTTCACCATGTCCTACTTCAAGAAAGTGCGATACAAGAGGTGCTGTCAATTTTTTCATTTTAATAGCTGACCTATGTTCTTGCATTCTCACTCGAACTTCTCTACCTGTTTCCCCTACGTAACCAAGATCACAGGGGCATCGTAAGAAGTAGATCACATTTTTGCTTCTACAATTGTTGAGTGTTGTAGATCGAATATTGATGCCATTATATGAGATTTCTTTTGCTTGTATACATAAAGGGCACACATTGCAAGTGCCGCATCTCACATTACCAACTGCTGGAGTGTTAGTAATCGTTCTTTGTGTCCAGTTATTTTCCTCACGGTATGTGTGCACAAGCATGTCTCTTAGATTGCTGTTTCTCTTAAAGGCAAATAGCGGTTTCTCCAATTTCGTTTCTTCATCGTGATTAATAATATGCCAGTTTTTATTGACTACATTTTTAATCTGGTTACTAAGGTGAGAGAATTTGCTAACAAAAACGACTTTGTTGGGAGGTTCTTTTCTACCTATCGATTTCTCAACCAGTGCTTCGCGGTCATAGAACCTAGCACGTTGGAGGGAGTGTGAGAGGAGTTTGTTAGGATAGCCTCTATCTTTAAACTTACGTTTAAGATCTTCTGCATGTCTATAGAAGTCTTGTAGGTCAGAGCAATTCCTTCGAAGACGAAGGAATTGACTGAACAGAATGCTTTCTCTTTGGGACTTCGGATGGAAGCTGGAAAAATGGAGGAGAGTGTTTTTAGCCATTGGTTTGGTGAACAACTCAACCTCCAAACTTCCATTCGAGTCTTTTATGGTGATATCAAGAAAGTCTACCTTGCTTTTACTGTGGTACGATGTGAACCTCAAGTTCGGATCCCCCTGATTTAGCCAATCGAGGAATTCATTTAGTTTCTCAGTATCGCCCTCCCAAATGAAAAAAATATCGTCAATGTAGCGGTACCAACCCGCTACATTTTCGAAAAAGGGGGCCACCTCGTTATATATATGTTTGGCCTCGAACTGGCCAACATAGAGACAGGCCAGACTGGGAGCACAGGTAGCCCCCATGCTGGTCCCTTTAAGTTGTTTAAAATATTCATCCTTAAATAAAAAGATATTATTTTTCAAGATCATATTGACACAACTCACAATAAATTCTGCATTGGCTCCACCTAAGTCCTGATCTCTCAGAATATCACGAATGACTACAACCGTGTCATTTTGTGGGATATTCGTGTAGAGAGACTCAATGTCAAGGGTGACCAGACACTGAGTCTCTCCACAGAAGGGAAGTCCCTCAACAAGAGAAATTATGTGGGCAGAATCTCTTACATATGATCTTAAATTGCAAACGATAGGACGTAGGAAGTGATCAACGTACTTACTTACGGGCTCTAACAGGGAGTTGATACTACTCACAATAGGTCTCATTGGTGGATCAGTGGCATTTTTCTGAATTTTGGGTAAGCCATATATGGCGGGGGTCTTAGGTTCCATGTTGTTTAAAAACTTAAATTCATCTTCACAGATCCAAGACTTATCTCTTGCCTCTCTCAGGAGTCCCGTACATTCTCTTGCCATAACTTCAAGACTCTATACATTTGTCCGCTTATAGTGTTCCTCAACATTGAGCAGTTTAAGCATTCTGTGTTCATAGTCTATGGTATTGAAAACAACAACCCCCCCGCCCTTATCTGCAGATTTGATAGTAAGGCATCTGTCTGCTTTTAAGGAATTGAGGGCCTGTCTCTCGTTTCTATTAATATTCTGACCAGAGCCTGTTTTGTTACGTCTACCAAGGATATTGCCAATCCCACTCTCAACTGCTTTTTCAAACGCTTCAATGTTTTTACCAACCATGGCAAAAGTTGGAGTAAATAATGACTTTGGTTTAAAGCCAGATAAATTTACCCGTTCCTGACTTTCCCGATTTTCAAAGAATCTCCTCAGTCGTACTTTGCGAAAGAAGGAGCGCAGATCTTTCTCTAACTGGAATTTGTCTATGCTAGTAGACGGAACAAAACTAAAGCCCTTACTCAGGATGTTGATTTCCATATCACTAAGTAATCTGTTTGACAAATTTATTACTGGTGCTCGGTCTGTCGCCAGTAGCGTTGACTCCTTGTGCGCATGTACTCCTGCTTTTGTGGGGGGCCCCTGTTCGTTTGACCCCTCCCCGAGTTCCCATTGTAGCGCTGTCCCCTCCTTGGGCGCGAGTCTAAAAAAGGAATATAGTCTCTGGTATTAGCTCTATTTTTAGGATCATCCCTCATTTCATTGTCATCCTCACTGCTAGAACCGGAGGTCTCTGAAAAAGTAACTTGTTTTCTACCCCCTCTATTATATATTTGTCTCTGTTGGGGTCTTTCCCAGTTACTCTCATTTCTTTGTTGAAAATAATTCTCCTTGAGGAAAGGATAAATTTTTTCTTGAGAAAACCGATCTACATCTTTTCTTAACTTATTAGTTTTCTTATTCAACAAATAACCTCTATAGCCATCTACATCTCTATTTATATCATCTAATTTTTTCTTGGCTTCCTTTAGTGCAGGACAGTTTTTTAATTCTATCTCTAATTTGTCAATTGCCTCCTTTTCTATAATAATAAGCTCTTGGGCAGTCTCGATGATAAGGAGCATCCAATCACGGCTGCATCTGTTTGATATCATGGCCCATGTTTGAAGGAATTTCTTATTTTCTATAAATAAACCAGGTTCGTTACGGACTTGTAGTCCAATAGGAATCGTACCCGACCTAACATATTCTATCAAGAATTCGGCATGAGCCTCTGTACGTATAAGCTTTTTTTTTAGATTGAGTAATTTACCCCAATTCTCACCTTTATTTGATAATACCGTAATCTTGTTTCCATTCTTGATGTTAATTATCCTATTTAGTTGGTCTTCACTGAAACCAAAAGTTCTAAATTGGTCCATGAACAGGCCTGAAGCTCTTATTGAACCTTTCTAGAATATACTCCAGAGTAATCTCTCCAACCAACAAGGGCTGTACTCAAAGTCTCCAACAAAGAGAGAGGGACCCCTACACCAAGGGAGAGGGGTGCCAAGCAAGACCGTAGTCAAAAAAGAAGGACCTCCCTTGGATCTGTATATGCCGACGATCATACAAACACACAAAACTTTACTTAAAAAATAGCAGGGTATGAACCGGCATCAACGAATAAACAAACAAGCTACTAGATCATTGGTTTATTAAAATTAGTCACATAAGTCTCACAAAAAGCGAGCAGTTGTACACATCCATTAAAAAACAATTGTTTAACAATTTATCAAAATAAACGAAAAGATAAAAAATCAATACAAATTGTACATATGATTCAATGACATATATTGTAATGACACCACAACAGTAATATTAACTGTCAGTATACAATAAAGAAATTAATAAAAACAAGAAAATTGGGAAAAAGAGAGAAGAACAGGAAATATTATTCCTATTTCCAAAAGGGAAAATCGCTTAATCAAGGACTGATTAGTTGTGACCCTGGTAACATTTAATTACGTTATACATTTCGCACAACCCTTATTGTCACAGATTTTATTCGATTTCCCTTTAATAGAGCATCGACGTGTTTCGGTAGGCCACATGTAACGGCCAACACCTTCCTCAGGATTGTTTGCTGATCCCAATTTAATAATTAGAGAATCTGAAAAACATGTACAACAAAACTGACATGAGTGACTACCCATAGTACACAACTGAGACATTATTTGATATACTTCATTGATCACGATTAAGCCCATGCTATAAAAACAATTCTATTTAAAAACATACATACACTCTTTCACACCGCACTATGTAGATACACAATGCTTGTTGACAGTGGGCTCGATTAGAAGAATTTTTTCCCATAAGTGGAGTCATAAAGCTAATCGTTCATCATATTTTGAACTGAAACGCTATGGGAGGATATCCTCTCTCACTAAGTGGTTATATGTGTATAGCAGTGGTTCCCAAACTTTTGACTCCTGAGGACCCTATTGAGTCACCACTGGAAGCCGGGGACCCCCAAGCAATTTGTAGGAGTTAAATTTCAAACATTAAAACAGTAATTCGAAAAACATTAACACACGTGTGCACACAAAACAAATACTCAAATTACTAATGATTTTAGGTGCATATTTACAAGCCCCTATCACCATGGGGACAACACTTTTTGAGATGTTCCCGTGGCGATAGGGGCATTGCCTTATTTACAAGGCAGCTTTAAGCCACTTAACGTGGCTAACGCTGCCTTGTAAATAAGACCCCCTTTCACCCAATGTTTAGCGTGAAAGGGGTGGGCAGTGGGTGTTGCGGTGGGCGTTTCCCCTGCAACACCCATTGATTTTGACGTGGCCCCCTATTTACAAGGGCAGCGTAAATGGGAGGCAGCGCCAACATTAAGACCAGGGAAAACCTGGTCTTAACTTGGCGAAACAAGGAGAAATGCTTCATTTCTCCTCGTTTTTGCAAAACGCCTTGATTATTTATGTTCGGGAAGGTGACCCTTCCTGCACATCAACAATCTTTAAAATAAAAAATAAAAGACATTTTGTAACTTCCATATGTGCTGCATTAAGCAGCACACATAGAAGTGACAAAATGAAATTTCAAGATTTTTTTATGTGCAGGAAGGGGGACCTTCTGTACATAAACAATCTTCCCCTGTTAAGTGTAGCGCTAGCGCAGGGGAAACGCAGGGCTGCACCATATTCTTGTAAATATGGTGCAGCCCTGCGTTTCTGAAATGGCGGAGTGTGTTAAGCCAAGGAGGCTAAAGACCCTCTCCGCCACTTCTGTTGTATTATATATTGAAAGCATTTGCAAGAAAACTAAAAAAGTTAATGGGAAGGTTGGTGCTGCATCTCCGTGACTAACTTTTCAATGGTTGGTTTTATTTCGCAGTACGAGGCTCCTGCTCCTGCCAGGGCCAGACTGGAAATCCAAAGCAGCCCTGGCAAATGATTTCAGACCAGTCCCCATACGGTGCACACCAAGTGCAGTGAGTGAGCCCGACCACTACAAAGGGGGCTTTGGGAGTCTCTCCCCCAAAACATTTAGGAAACAATGGTGCAGTCTACAACACATTTATCATTATATATTGAATTGTATTAACTTTTAAAGAATAGTAAATGAAGACCTGACTATGCACCAGAATACAACAATCTTTCTGGGGGGTCTTCAATGATTCCCCCACTATCACCCTCCAACAGTGCTTGTCATCTCCCCATAGCCCCTCTGTCACCTGTATTTAATTTTCTATAGCATCTCTCATACCATTGTAAAATGTCTGAGCACTTTACATAACACACATATAGAGACAGTGAATCATACGTGTAAATCAGTGTATAGAAAATGTTACATAGGCAAAGGGGACTACAAGGTGAAGAATTCACATGTCATTCATACTGGTAGGCATTTTTAAAGAGTGGTTGGTCTGGAGAAGCACAAACGCAGGATTCAGAACATAGCACAGTGGTTAGCATTGACTTTAACAATAAAAATGTATTTCCACCCAAATAAACCTTTTTTAGCAGCATCAGGATAATGAAAGACTGGGAAAAAACATAAGTCACTAACTTGTACCTTGCAGTTTGCAAGCAGCTGTTTGATTACAGTTTATAGGTCACTGTGCTAGATTACGAGTGTCACTTATGAACTGCACAGTAACAAAAGAATCTCTCTGACAAAAGCAGTAACCCACTGACCTATGTATATAAAACACTGTTTTTTAAAATGCATGGTACACGTTCTTTGCAGTAGGCATTTTAACCCACTGCGCTACATTAGATACGTCAAAGCTGCCACTGGACAAAACTCTCATCTCTCTCCAGCAGGGACATTAATCACTGGTGTTATCTTGACACTTTTATTGTTCTTTGAAAACTGCTAATTAAACAAGATACTTTGCAGTGCTTTCAAAACTGCTGCCTGCGGACCCCCTAGGAATGTGTCAGGGACCCCTGGGGGTCCGCGGACCACAGTTTGGGAAACAGTGGTGTATAGTATTGTATACATAATGGCATTCCAAGATTAAAATTTTGCCATTACGTAGGCCATTAAACCACAATTATTTTCATCATACTTCTTCCCATGCTGCAGCAACACTACAATCTTGCTAAGCACCCAAGGGACTTCATAACAGTAAGTACATGTGTTCTATTCACTGCATCTCATTTGAAGGATTAAAGATGTTACCTTAAGGTTTTCTATGGCTTGCATAAGTCAAGGCCCCGCAAAACTGGTGATCCATCAATAAACTCATGGACAATAATCACATGAAAATCTGTTACCTAGCATAAATAAAAAAACAGATGTACGTTTTCCATTTAACTCTACCAAAAAGGTTTAGCTCCCTATCTATTTAGTCCAATTACAGTTGTAGCACACCCTAGGTCCTATATTTACCATTTATATCTTTTAATGCAGCCAGGTGATATATACACACTTCCTTGACTGTAGGTATTCTAACTTATGAAAAGTCTTCGGTCTCTATCCAATGAGATATCTGAAACAGAAGAAACATCTATTACTAACCATAATACCCCAAACATCTTAGCTATTTAATCCTGAGTCTCTATCATGATCAGCTCAAACGCTCAATTTGCCGTTTACACGAAGCTGTACTTACGCAAATATCACTACTGTTGGCTTAACTCAACCCCATGAGACTGCATCCAAACCATACTGTTCTTGGCTATATGTAAGGAAACAATCATGCATTACTAATAACTCTACCGAGAAAGACTTATTGAGACTACAATGTAGCGCTGCCTGCATTGAAATGGCGGCTCTGAATCTAAAGGGCTCCCGTAATACGAGCGTCCTCCAAACATGCCACTAATAAATTCCCTCGATATTGATAGGTACCTTATAGTTCGTTCTCTAGCACCCTTTAAGCGTGGTGAGGGTAGCAGATTCCACAGACACTGAGATCCAGTACGACCCTATGGCGGAAAAACAAGGAGCAAAAGTCGGGTTGCAAACCTCGAAATAACCATAGACGCGATCCCCTCTTTACCGCTATCTGTTTACGTACCTTAATAGGGCTCGATACTGTCCACACAGGGGATTCCTTCAAATGTGTTGAACACGGACTCCAGCCAATAGCCGGCTTAAATATCACCTAGCAATTGCCGGCAACGGAACTGGAAATTATCCTTCCGGGGCAAGAAAAAAGGCCAAATAAAGCCTGATATGTTAAATCAACAGAGTGGCCCATGGTGATGGAGTCCACCATGGTGTTAAATTTTGGGGCACTTATCGCTGGAATACTGGTGATATTTGCAGCTTGAACCAACTTCTGAATAGTGTGTTAGATTTATCTCAACTTTAGTTCCGTTAAAGTGCTGATAATGAAATGGAGAGTAGCCGTTCCCGTGCAAAAAGACACGAGGTGCACCTTTGCGATTTATTCTAAATACTAAAATCCTGTATTGTATTGCACTGAGGTATTGGCTGCACTTACAGTGTACACACAAAATCTATTAAGAAATCTCATTGTATTTATATTGATTGGGAATAGTGTGTCAGGTGCTGGATCTTGACGAGATACACTGCTCAGTTCGTATATTGTTGTGCACATGAAAAAAATCACATCACAACTTTCACACCAATTGCAATGCGAAGCAAATTCCGGCGATAAGACACGTTAGCACCAGGGATTTTACACCTGCTTTCTGATGGTGCTAAGCAGGACAACTACCTGCACCATGAAAGGGAACACAGCCAAGAGCCACACCAGAATACCCAAAAGGTGCCATAGAGTCAATGAGCATGATACAGGGATACCCATGAGGGCCAGAAGACTCATCTCAACAACTCCAGGACCGCCAACGCCCCCCACACCCACATCTTAGTAAGTGTGTCCCTGTGGTCACTGTCTTAGCATGATAGGCATGAGCCCTGCAACATCACAGTGTGCTGTCACCTCAGCGTTGGCAGTGAGCCTGGATGTGTAGCTACATACGCATCCTCCTGCATGCACAACTGGCGTGTGCTGGTCTGTTGTTCACAGGTCAGTGCAGGGGTGTGCCTATCCGGCAAGGGGAACGGGGTGTCTCGGACATGTCTGTGTACAGGAAGTGTGGTAAGTGTGTCTCTGTGTTCTGGTGTGGCCTGTTACAAGAGCCGCAGCAGTCGATGTTGTAAAGTGGCATGTACCACCTCCAAACGGCACTGTGATATTGTAGTTGAAATGTAGCAGGACATGCGCAAATAGGCATTACAATGGCGTGCCGTACGAGTGCACGAGATACAACAGCTCACCGTACAAAAGTGTGGGGGTTCGTGGGAGGGAGGAGCAGCCGTTTGGCAACATAACACACAGTGAACTCGACCATGTGCCACATGCTGGGAATCTCATCCATGATGACCACGGTCGCAGACATCCCACAACACCAACGACTGGCCTTTGTACACATCCTGTATGAATGCAGCATGGGTTTCACTTCTATGCTCGTTCAGTGGTGTGACGTTGGCAGGTTGTGTGATTTGTGCTCCTTGTTGGTGTGTTTCATGTTGGCCATTGTTAGTCTATATGTGTGTTGTACTTAATTGTGCATGTCTGCCATTCTGCCCATCTCCCCCCCTCCCCCCACTCCCTGCTTCTTCCTCTTCCTAGTGCTGTTTTGTCTATAATTTTGTTGCTGCACACAAAAATACATGTAAAGAATAAATTAGAATAGTTCCTTGATTCTTTTAGGTTTCAAAACTTCTCTAATGGTCGCTTTTTTATTTTCCATATGAACCGTTTTTGTTAATATTCAGCAACACATAGAAGTCAAAAGTGCAACGTATTCTATCAACACACTTTCTAGAACATTCTACAATACATGCAGGTTAAAAGTTCATCAATTTTTTAAAACTTTACGATATTGTTTTGTAACATTTTCTTGAATATTTAACGACACGTGCAGGTTAAAAGTTGACGATTGTTTTAAGTTCGAACAGTGCCTTCCAAATGCAAGTAGCAGGTGTGGTTGAGCTGAGCAAATGTTATCCTATGATATGTACTCCACATTGAAACTGCTTTTTCTTAACCAATCACAAAGATGCTTTTCCACAAAACTAATGTGCACCCTACTTTTAAAAAAGAATGCTTTTCATGATATCTTCAGAGATAAGTTATAGATAGGAATTTGCATTTAAAAAACCTTTGAAATTCACTGAAAAAACCATAGGTTTCATGCACGTTATAGTTAGGAATTGGCATTTAAAAAACCTTTGAAATTCACTGAAAAAACCAAAGGTTTCAGGGGCGTTATAGTTAGGAATTGGCAATTAAAAAACCTTAGAAATTCACTGAAAAAACCATAGGTTTCAGGGGCGTTATAGTTAGCTGGACATTTCCCTCGTACAAAACCCTAGAAATTCCCCTGTTATAGTTATTTCAGCTAACTATAACTCGCGCCCCCGCAATGCACTGCTGATGGATGTCACATATTACATCACTCATGACATGGTCAGTGACATCACTGATGACATCTCAAATGACATCACTGATGACATCACTGATTACGTCATCCATGTGATAAATTAGTGCATCTTCTCACACCCTAATATAACCTTTGATACACCGACTCAAAATTTCAGACGGCCATTTTGATAACCATAGATACTCCAATACCGATAACTACTCACCCACTCATTGACTTTTAGGTCTACATACATCTCCACTCACTCACCTGTACAGTCACTCATACTTACAATCACTTTGTGCATTTATACACCTATATAGACACTCACACACCGCCAATCATCCATTGAGGTACTGACACATCTAGTCAGTCATGCAAATAATTAATCACAGTAAAATTTACTCACCTAAACAGTTAAAAACACTCAAGTTAACTATCTATATGTGAGAGTGTGTGATTTTGGGAGTGGCTGTATGCGCCATCGTGCAATGATTTCAATTGTTGCGACAATGTAGTGATCCCCGTGGATATCTCACAAAAACAAAAAATAAAAGCAGGTATTCAATGACCACCAACACATCCAAAAATAATATGTAAAAATATCCATTCTGGACATTGCACTACAAATATTACTATGTAAATAACTCTTTAAAAACATGTTTAAACTCATCTCTTTGGAGTACGTTTCTTTAAAAACCATCTGTCAGACCTATTTTCCTTTTTCATGGTTATTCAGGGCTTCACGACGTTACCGTAGACCATGACGATTGTGCTTTTTCCATAAAGTGAAAACACATATGCACACAAATGACAAGTATTTTACACACTAGGGGGTTATTACTGTACACTTAAAACTCATGTTTTTCTAATGTATTTCTAGAACAACCATCTCTAAAATCTATTTTCCATTTTCGCGGTGAGGCTGGAAATCGTAATGACCTTGGTCATCGCGACCCCCGCGGTTACGATGCGAAAGCAGAAAGCAAAAACAGGAATTCAATAGCCACAACCACATTGAGATATTATAACTATAGAATTAATTCTAACCATCACAGTACATAACTCACTATATAAATAACTCTAAAAAACATTTATCAGAATCTTAATATCTATATAACAATACGTATTAATGATTCACTGATATATTTTTTTATTTTTGACTAGTATTCATGATGGTACACCGGGGCCTGCGCTGACAGTCGCTGAGTTGTCACAAATATCGGGCGCGATTAAAAAAATCAATTTTAGACATATAGGTGCCGATTCCGATCCTGTAAAACCCGGGTACGAAACGTCGGACGGAGCGTTTTCTCCGTCCGACTCGTACCCGGGAAAAACACCTTACAAACCCGCAAGTACGATTCGTACAGAAACACCATTTCCGTACGAATCGTAAAAAACAGCGACCGGCTAAAACATACCCACAATTCCGATCTGGGACACCGTGTACGCGACATTCGCACGGAGTCAGGCAGCGTTTTACGGACCAGCAAGTACGATTCGTACCCACAGCACTTCGCACGGCAATATTTTTACGGGACCCAAAAAGTGCCGGAAAAGCTAAGTACGCCACGATGCATGGCAAAAAGGGGGCCCGGTACGCAACGTACCCCCATCCCTACACGTCCGTGCCATACACCAGCACCCCCCCATGTCCACGCTGTACCCCAGCACCCCCCCATGCCCATGCCGTACCCCAGCACCCCCCCATGTCCGCGCTGTACCCCCACCCCCATAGGTACGGAGAGTACCCCCACCCCACCCCCCCGTAGGTATGGAGCGTACCACCACCCCCGTAGGTACAGAGCGTACCCCCACCCCCGTAGGTACAGAGCGTACCCACACCCCCGTAGGTATGGAGCGTGCCCCCACCCCTGTAGGTACGGAGCGTACCCCCACCCCAGTAGGTATGGAGCGTACCCACACCGCCGTAGGTACAGAGCGTACCCCCACCCCACCCCCGTAGGTACGGAGCATACCCACACCGCCGTAGGTACGGAGCGTACCCCCACCCCACCCCTGTAGATACGGAGCGTACCCACACCCCGTAGGTACGGAGCATACCACCACCCCCATAGGTACGGAGCGTACCCCCACCCCACCCCTGTAGGTACGGAGCGTAACCACACCCCTGTAGGTACGGAGCATTCCCCCACCCCCGTAGGTACGCAGCGTACATCCACCCCCATAGGTACGGAGCGTACCCCCACCCCACCCCCGTAGGTACGGAGCATACCCACACCCCCGTAGGTACGGAGCGTACCCCCACCCCACCCCCGTAGGTACGGAGCGTACCCACACCCCTGTAGGTATGGAGGGTACCACCACCCCCGTAGGTACGGAGCGTACCCCCACCCCCGTAGGTACGGAGCGTACTCCCACCCCACCCCCATAGGTACGGAGCGTACCCACACCCCCGTAGGTACGGAGCGTACCCACACCCCTGTAGGTACGGAGCGTACCACCACCCCCATAGGTACGGAGCATACCCCCAGCCCCGTAGGTATGGAGCATACCCCCACCCCACCCCCCGTAGGTACGGAGCGTACCCACACCCCCATAGGTACAGGGCGTACCCCCACCCCACCCCCGTAGGTATGGAGCGTACCCACACCGCCGTAGGTACAGAGCGTACCCCCACCCCACCCCCGTAGGTACAGAGCATACCCACACCCCCGTAGGTACGGAGCATACCACCACCCCCGTAGGTACGGAGCGTACCCCCACCCCCGTAGGTACGGAGCGTACCCCCACCCCACCCCTGTAGGTACGGAGCGTAACCACACCCCCGTAGGTACGGAGCGTACCCCCACCCCAGTAGGTATGGAGCGTACCCACACCGCCGTAGGTACAGAGCGTACCCCCACCCCACCCCCGTAGGTACAGAGCATACCCACACCGCCGTAGGTACGGAGCGTACCCCCACCCCACCCCTGTAGATACGGAGCGTACCCACACCCCGTAGGTACGGAGCATACCACCACCCCCATAGGTACGGAGCGTACCCCCACCCCACCCCTGTAGGTACGGAGCGTAACCACACCCCTGTAGGTACGGAGCATTCCCCCACCCCCGTAGGTACGCAGCGTACATCCACCCCCATAGGTACGGAGCGTACCCCCACCCCACCCCCGTAGGTACGGAGCATACCCACACCCCCGTAGGTACGGAGCGTACCCCCACCCCACCCCCGTAGGTACGGAGCGTACCCACACCCCTGTAGGTATGGAGGGTACCACCACCCCCATAGGTACGGAGCGTACCCCCACCCCCGTAGGTACGGAGCGTACTCCCACCCCACCCCCATAGGTACGGAGCGTACCCACACCCCCGTAGGTACGGAGCGTACCCACACCCCTGTAGGTACGGAGCGTACCACCACCCCCATAGGTACGGAGCATACCCCCACCCCCGTAGGTATGGAGCATACCCCCACCCCACCCCCGTAGGTACGGAGCGTACCCACACCCCCATAGGTACAGGGCGTACCCCCACCCCACCCCCGTAGGTATGGAGCGTACCCACACCGCCGTAGGTACAGAGCGTACCCCCACCCCACCCCCGTAGGTACAGAGCATACCCACACCCCCGTAGGTACGGAGCATACCACCACCCCCGTAGGTACGGAGCGTACCCCCACCCCCGTAGGTACGGAGCGTACCCCCACCCCACCCCTGTAGGTACGGAGCGTAACCACACCCCCGTAGGTACGGAGCGTACCCCCACCCCCGTAGGTACGGAGCGTACATCCACCCCCATAGGTACGGAGCATACCCCCACCCCACCCCCGTAGGTATGGAGCATACCCACACCCCCATAGGTACGGAGCGTACCCCCACCCCACCCCCGTAGGTACGGAGCATACCCACACCCCTGTAGGTATGGAGGGTACCACCACCCCCGTAGGTACGGAGCGTACCCCCACCCCCGTAGGTACGGAGCGTACCCCCACCCCACCCCCATAGGTATGGAGCATACCCACACCCCCGTAGGTACAGAGCGTACCCACACCCCTGTAGGTACGGAGCGTACCACCACGCCCATAGGTACGGAGCATACCCCCACCCCCGTAGGTATGGAGCATACCCCCACCCCACCCCCGTAGGTACGGAGCGTACCCACACCCCCATAGGTACAGGGCGTACCCCCACCCCACCCCCGTAGGTACGGAGCGTACCCACACCGCCGTAGGTACAGAGCGTACCCCCACCCCACCCCCGTAGGTACAGAGCATACCCACACCCCCGTAGGTACGGAGCATACCACCACCCCCGTAGGTACGGAGCGTACCCCCACCCCCGTAGGTACGGAGCGTACCCCCACCCCACCCCTGTAGGTACGGAGCGTAACCACACCCCCGTAGGTACGGAGCGTACCCCCACCCCCGTAGGTACGGAGCATACATCCACCCCCATAGGTACGGAGCATACCCCCACCCCACCCCCGTAGGTACGGAGCATACCCACACCCCCATAGGTACGGAGCGTACCCCCACCCCACCCCCATAGGTACGGAGCATACCCACACCCCTGTAGGTATGGAGGGTACCACCACCCCCGTAGGTACGGAGCGTACCCCCACCCCCGTAGGTACGGAGCGTACCCCCACCCCACCCCCATAGGTATGGAGCATACCCACACCCCCGTAGGTACGGAGCGTACCCCCACCCCATCCCCGTAGGTACGGAGTGTACCCACACCCACATAAGGTACGGAGCTGACACATCTAGTCAGTCATGCAAATAATTAACCACAGTCCAATTTACTCACCTATACAGTTAAACACACTCAAGTTCACTTACTCATAAAAATACTAACAAATTCTGTGTCTTACTGCAGAAAAATAAACAGCACATGACACAGAAATCATTGCACGATGGCGCATACAGCCACTCCCAAAATCACACACTCTCACATATAGATAGTTATATACTCTTACACACGTATACACTGCGTTTCACATATGTAGTTACTGACACATGTACAACTGAGATATACATTCAATCACTAACACACCCATATACGTACACTCACCCAACCATACAGTCCATCACAGATGCACTCTTAAAACCATGCACCCACTGAATCACCCACTCACACATCTAGTCACAGAGTCACACATACCCTACCCACACAAACACTAAGGCACCCATACAGATACTCAGACAACCAATCAATAACCCATATAGACACTCATATAGCTATTCACAAAACCATGCAGCCACTTATACACCAACACACAGACACATACAGACATTGACACAGTTTAGTCACTAGTCTGCAGTAAGATACATTTAATGACTCACTTATAGAGTCAGTTACGCACCTAGAAAATCCTCCATTCACACACTAGTACACCCACTTATTCTTCAACAGGTCTTTCCCTATATATATTAAACATAATAAAACTGTTCAGAAATACATACACAATGGATGATGTCATCAGTGATGTCATCAGTGATGTCATTTGAGATGTCAGTAGTGATGTCATCAGTGATGTCACTGACCATGTCATGAGTGATGTAATATGTGACATCATCAGCAGTGCATTGCGGGGGCGCGAGTTATAGTTAGCTGAACTAACTATAACAGGGGAATTTCTAGGGTTTTGTACGAGGGAAATGTCCAGCTAACTATAACGCCCCTGAAACCTATGGTTTTTTCAGTGAATTTCTAAGGTTTTTTAAATGCTAATTCCTAACTATAACGTGCCTGAAACCTATGGTCTTTTCAGTGAATTTCAAAGGTTTTTTAAATGCCAATTCCTAACTATATCGTGCATGAAACCTATGGTTTTTTCAGTGAATTTCAAAGGTTTTTTAAATGCTAATTCCTATCTATAACTTATCTCTAAAGATATCATGAAAAGCATTCTTTTTTAAAAGTAGGGTGCACATTAGTTTTGTGGAAAAGCATCTTTGTGATTGGTTAAGAAAAAGGAGTTTCAACGTGGAGTACATATCATAGGATAAAATTTGCTCAGCTCAACCACACCTGCTACTTGCATTTGGAAGGCACTGTTCGAACTTAAAACAATCGTCAACTTTTAACACGTGTCGTTAAATATTCAAGAAAATGTTACAAAACAATATTGTTAAGTTTTAAAAAATTGATGAAATTTTAACCTGCACGTGTTGTAGAATGTTCTAGAAAGTGTGTTGATAGAACACGTTGCACTTCTGACTTCTATGTGTTGTTGAATATTAAAAAAACGGTTCATATGGAAAATTAAAAAGAAACCAATAGAGAAGTTTTGAAACCTAAAAGAATCAAGGAACTATTCTAATTTATTCTTTACGAGTATTTATGTGTGCAGCAACAAAATTATAGACACAACAGCACTAGGAAGAGGAAGAAGCAGGGAGTGGGGGGAGGGGAGAAGATGGGCAGAATGGCACACATGCACAATTAAGTACAATACACATATAGACTAACAATGGCCAAAATGAAACACACCAATAAGGAGCACAAGTCACACAACCCGCCAACATCACACCACTGAACGAGCATAGAAGTGAAAACCACGCTGCATTCATACAGGATGTGTACAAAGGCCAGTCGTATGTGTTGTGGGATGTCTGCGACCGTGGTTATCATGGATGAGATGCCCTGCATGTGGCACATGGTCGAGTTCACTGTGTCTTATGTTGCCAAACGGCTGCTCCTCCCTCCCACGAGCTCCCACACTTTTGTACGGTGCGCTGTTGTATCTCGTGCACTCGTACTGCACACCATTGTAATGCCTATTTGCGCATATCCTGCTACATTCCAACTACAACATCACAGTGCCGTTTGGAGGTGGTGCATGCCACTTTACAACATTGACTGCTGCGGCACTTGTAGCAGGCCACACCAGAACACAGAGACACACTTACCGCACTTCCTGTACACGGACATGTCTGAGACTTCCCCTTCTCCTTGCCGCATAGGCACACCCCTGCACTGACCAGTGAACCCCAGACCAGCACACGCCAGTTGTGCATGCAGGAGGATGCGTATGTAGCTACACATCCAGGCTCACTGCCAACGCTGAGGTGACAGCACACTGTGATGTTGCAGGGCTCGTGCCTATCATGCTAAGACAATGACCACAGGGACACACTTACTAAGATGTGGGTTTGGGGGGCATTGGCGGTCCTGGAGTTGTTGAGATGAGTCTTCTGGCCCTCATGGGTATCCCTGTATCATGCTCATTGACTCTATGGCACCTGTGGGTGTTCTGGTGTGGCTCTACCTGCACCTTTCATGGTGCAGGTAGTTGTCCTGCTTAACACCAGCAGAAAGCAGGTGTAAAATCCCTGGTGCTAACGTGTCTTATCGCCGGAATTTGTTTCGCATTGCAATTGGTGTGAAAGTTGTGATGTGATTTTTTTCGTGTTCAGAACAATATAAGAACTGAGCAGTGTATCTCGTCAAGATCCAGCACCTGACGCACTGTTCCCAATCAATATAAATACAATGAGATTTCTTAATAGATTTTGTGTGTACACTGTAAGTGCAGCCAATACCTCAGTGCAATTCAATACAGGATTTTAGTATTTAGAATAAATCGGAAAGGTGCACCTCGTGTCTTTTTGCACGGGAACGGCTACTCTCCATTTCATTATCAGCACTTTAACGGAAGTAAAGTTGAGATAAATCTAACACACTATTCAGAAGTTGGTGCAAACTGCAGGTATCACCAGTATTCCAGCGATAAGTGCTCCACAATTTAACACCATGGTGGACTCCATCAAATAACAGTAATAGGAACAAGAAAGAGTCACACAGCAGTTACAACCAAAAACGTTATAAATTTTGTTTTCAAACTTCATTTTTTATAATAATAAATATATAAACGATAAACTATTTTCAAACTTTATTTTTTTATTAACATATATATGAACAATAAACTAATAAACAAAATGTAACAACAATAATACAAAACAACAAGGCGGAACACTCCTGTGGGGACCATGGATGTCGACGACAGACCTGGAAAATCAGAAAGATTGTTAAAAAAACAACAACATGGTATTCTCAACAAAATACCACAAGAAACAAATCACAGATATATAAAATGCATACAGCTAACAAAAGTTTATAAGTTTAACTTACAAAAACTGTAAATGTTGCCGCTTTAAAATATTTACCGAATCTGAGGAATTTTTTTTGCAGAAGGCACCACGCCCACAACGTTTTTCTTCAGTGGTGAGGACATTTTTTACTTTTCCCAAGGGGCAAACAAAGACCAATGCCACCTTCGTCACTCGCAAGATTTGCCAAAGAGTTCTGTCACGAGGGGATCCTAACAAAAAATACTCGTGCGGCACAGCAAGTATGATGAAACACCTAAGGACCCTTCATCCAAACAATCTTGCACGAGAAGAGTGCAAACAGATGAGAAACACTCCTGTTCTGTATCTGTAAAAATGAATCACAAATAAATGTATATTAATAACTTTCAAATTTGTACTATTCCATTACTGTACAAACACATTTTATATAAAAACTGACTCAGAAACTATAGCCCTGAACCACAAGTGTGACGATCGTTAAAACACTACATGCATAGTGCATACTACTTTGAAGCAGTTCATGCCCTAAAGCCTACCTCAATAAAAGACTACATGCTAACTGACTAAATGATTACAGTACTATAAGGAGACACACTGTGTGAGTGACAGGGTGTTTGCTAGAAGAGTATGAATACTAACTAGGGAATTGAAGGTGTGAAACACAACTGTGTAGGTGACTGCATCCATACTGCATAGGCATTTAAAGCAGTCCATGTGCTAAGGCCTGGCTCACTGCATGACTACTTGGGCACTGACTGAATGATTAGAGTACAGCAAGGAGAGTGCCTGGGTGAATTTATAAGTGCTAGGCTTTTCACACAGGGAATGGATTAGTACTTGGTACTGAATGGGTCACTAGAGGAGTGCAAAGGCAGTCACAAGTGCTGGACTGTATGGAAACTGACTAGGAAATTGAAAGTGTGAAAGACAAGTGTCTAGGTGGTTAGAAGACTGCATGCATAGTGCATAGGGGTTTGAAGCAGTCCATGTGCTAAGG
Source organism: Triturus cristatus (assembly GCF_964204655.1). Lineage (NCBI taxonomy): Eukaryota > Metazoa > Chordata > Amphibia > Caudata > Salamandridae > Triturus > Triturus cristatus. The sequence goes on from NC_140585.1 coordinate 506,170,791, forward strand.
CCTGGCTCAGTGTATGAATACTTAGGCACTGACTGAATGATTAGAGTACAGCAAAGATAGTATCTTGGTGAATTTATAAGTGTTTGGGTTTTAGCACAGTGAATGGATTAGTACATGGTGCTGAATGGGTCACTAGAGGACTGCAAAGGGAGTGACAGGGTATTTCCTGGAAGTGTATGGATTCTGACTAGGGAATTGAAGGTGTGAAAGACAATTGTGTAGGTGGTTAGAGGACTGCATGCATAGTGGATAAGGGTTTGAAGCAGACCATATACTAAGGCCTGGGTCACTGGATGAGTACTTGGGTACTGAGTGAATGATTAGAGTACTGCAAGGAGAGTGCCTGGGTGAATTTATTAGGGTTTGGCGCAGTGAATGGATTAGTACATGATGCTGAATGGGTCACTAGAAGAGTGCAACAGCAGTGACAGGGTGTTTGCTGGAAGAGAACGGATACTGACTGGGGAATTGAAGGTGTGAAAGACAAGTGTGTAGGTGGTTAGAGGACTGCATGCATAGTGGATAGGGGTTTGAAGAAGTCCATGTGCTAAGACCTGGCTCAGTGCATGAATACTTAGGCAGTGACTGAATCATTAGAGTACTGGAAAGAGAGTGTCTTGGTGAATTTATAAGTGTTTGGGTTTTGGCACAGTGAATGGATTAGTACATGCTGTTGAATGGGTCTCTAGAGGACTGCAAAGGAAGTGACAGGATGTTTCCTGGAAGTGTATGGATACTGACTAGGGAATTGAAGGTGTAAAAGAAGTGTATAGTATGTTAGAACACTACATGCATACTGCATAGACATTTGAAGCAATCTATTTGGTACTTAGAAACTGACTAAATAATCAGACTACTTCTAGGACAGTGCTTAGGTAAAACTTTTAAATTTTCAGTTCTGCCACAGTGAAGAGAATACCACTATACCTAGGAGTTTCCCAAACATCATTCACTACTGTGGAAGTGGTAAGGGAACTGCACACAATCTTCATATTTCAGGACTGCACTTTTGTGTCAAAGCCTGACTCATTTAATCAAAGCATAAGCAAAGACTGGCTTCTAATGCTACTAAAACTTGACAACATGAGCGGTTTTAAAACACGATGTTACCAAATGCTTCTCTCACAATCCTTACCCAAATGCACACAGACTCACAGTGTGATTTTAGACAAGCAACACTATCCTAGGAGTTTACCAAAACTCATTCACTAGTCTAGAAGAGTTAATGGTACTGAACACAATCTACATATTTAAGTACAGCACATCAGTGTCAAAGCATGACTCATTTAATCAACGCATAAGCAAAGACTGGATTCTAATGCTACTAAAACTTCACAGCATGACAGGTTTTAAAACAGTTATCTGTCAGTAAATACATGATGTTACCAAATGCTTCTCTCACACTGATCCCAAATACACACTAACTCACAGTGTGATTCTAGACAAGCACCACTATCCCTAGGAGTTTACCAAAACTCATTCACTTCAGTGCAAGTGGTAAGGGAACTGCACACAATCTACATATTTCAAGACTGCAATTTACTGTCAATGCCTGACTCATTTAATGAAAGCATAAGCCATAACTGTCTTCTAATGCTACTAAAGTTTGACAACATGACATGTTTTAAAACAGTTATCTGTCAGCAAATACACGATGTTACCAAACGCTTCTCTGACAGTGATTCCCAAATACACACAGACTCACAGTGTGATTCTAGACAAACAACACTATCCCTAGCAGATTACCAAAACTCATTCACTACAGTGGAAGTGGTAAGGGAACTGCACACAATCTACATATTTCACGACTGCACTTTAGTGTCAATGCCTCATTTAATCAACGCATAAGCAATAACTGGCTTCTAATGCTACTAAAATTTGACAACATGAAAGGTTTTAAATTAGTTATCTGTCAGCAAATACACGATGTTACAAATGCTTCTCTCACAGTGGTTCCCAAATGCACACAGACTCACAGTGTGATTCTAGACAACAACCACTATACCTAGGAGTTTACCAACAATCATTCACTACTGTGGAAGTGATAAGGGAACTGCACACAACATTCATATTTCAGGACTGCACTTTTGTGTCAAAGCTTGACTCATTTAATCAAAGCATAAGTAAAGACTGGCTTCTAATGCTACTAAAACTTGACAACATGACTGGTTTTAAAACAGTTATCTGTCAGCAAATACAAGATGTTACCAAATGCTTCTCTCACAATCCTTACCCAAATGCACACAGACTCACAGTGTGATTTTAGACAATCAACACTATCCTAGGAGTTTACCAAAACTCATTCACTAGTCTAGAAGAGTTAATGGTACTGAACACAATCTACATATTTAAGTACAGCACATCAGTGTCAAAGCATGACTCATTTAATCAACGCATAAGCAAAGACTGGATTCTAATGCTACTAAAACTTCACAACATGACAGGTTTTAAAAATGTTATCTGTCAGCAAATACATGATGTCACCAAATGCTTATCTCACACTGATCCCAAATACACACTAACACACACTGTGATTCTAGACAAGCACCACTATCCCTAGGAGTTTACCAAAACTCATTCACTACAGTGCAAGTGGTAAGGGAACTGCACACAATCTACATATTTCTGGACTGCACTTTTCTGTCAAAGCCTGACTCATTTAATCAAATCATAAGCCATAACTTTCTTCTAATGCTACTAAAACTTCACAACATGACAAGTTAAAACAGTTATCTGTCAGCAAATACACGATGTTACCAAATGCTTCTCTCACAGTGGTTCCCAAATGCACACAGGCTCACTGTGTGATTCTAGACAAACAACACTATCCCTTGCACTATACCAAAACACATTTCTTCATATAGAAATAGTACTACATTTTAGTATAGAAACATAACATAACTCATTTCACAAATTCATAAACAATGACTGGTTTCTAATTCTACCAAAATATAAAAACAGCACAGTTATCTGTCTACAAACACATGAAAAACACAAATGCTTATCATAGAATGGTTTCTACATGCACACACATTGTAGAGAAAAAAAGTACTCCCTACACTTTAGCAGGAGAAATACATTAGTCTGATTAAAATCAAAATAGTCTACATACATCCCCTCACAATTAAATAACTCATCTTTCAAGTTCTTTTGTAGATTAAGAAGTATATCAATCACTCACCATATTTTCTTTTACAGAATCTCTGCACTGTGCACCTCTCAGCAAAAACAAAGAATGGAAAAGTTTCCCTTTCATTTTCCACACTTATACATGTAAACATCAAATCACAATCCTTCACACATAAACTCAAAAGCAAACACACATTTCTATTGGTTAAACATTTCAACCCTTTCCAACTGAAATACATTTCAACCCTTCCCCCAATCTGCCTTCTGCCTGTTACCATAGAAACAGGTCATGGAACACTGCACGGAGCTCACAGGTCACAAGTTCAGTACACAATGTTGCTAATCAAGACAGGAAGTGTGCTTGACTTTTCAACATATCAGCTTATCATATATAATGTTCCTTACAATCTGTTTTTGTTAACCAATAAGAATCATAACTTTAAAAAAAAAGAAATATACACCCTACCTTTCAGTGTAGAAAGTAGTCATACAACCAATGATTTCTTGTCTTTTTTCAAAAAACATTGCCGTGGATCCGCGCACCCAACGCGTGAAAATCCATGCACCCAACGTGTTAGGATGCGCACACCATGCGCGTATTTCGCCCCTTCTGGGACCTCCTAAGCACCTCTAGAGGGTCAGAGTATTTCCACTCTGCCCCCTTTATATGTTTTACACACTTATTTCCCTTGCTTCATCAGCCTCGCTTCTACCGAGGCAGAAAAAGGCCGCCAACAGTTCCTGGTTTCGAATGTAGAGAGACTCTCGACAGCCAATTAGCATTCAGCGCGCGATCGGAAGGGTGAGCGCTCGGTTCGGGGAGGGTGCACTTACGGTGCGGGTAGGGTCCGCGGATCCTCCCCGGCCATAGATATCACTAACTTTTTTACCCTAATTTTCTCAGGAACTACTGAACAGATTCACACCAGTTATGCAAAAGGCACGAGTCTGAACTGAGGACTACCTCTTTGCCAAATTTGGTGTCATTCCGTTCATCGGTTCGGGCTGTAGCTGCGACAACAGATCATATTGGAAATTGCATGGGGAAAACGAGTTTTGGGACCCCCCTTTTTTCTCGGCCCCCGCTTGACGAATCACCACAAAACTTTCAGGGTAGGAGCGGGGCGGAGCTGGCCAAAAGTTTCAAAAATTTCGCGAAGATTCGTCAATCGGCGCCAGACTTATTGGGAATCGAATGTTGCGGATTTCCTATGGAAAATAGGTCCTAACTATAACTATCTACTGGTGACCGCCAGTAGATAATATCTATATATATCTATATCTATCTATCTATCTATCTATCTATCTATCTATCTATCTATCTATCTATCTATCTATCTATCTATCTATCTATCTATCTATCTATCTATCTATATATATATATATATATATATCCATCCATCAAGAACACCTGCTGTAGAGAAGCCCACGCCGGGTAAGTCTGTAGCCAAAACCATTTATTGAAAGGCACAACGAGGAAACATCTTGGCATCACAAGCATCAAGTCCGCAAAGCCGACGCATTTTGTGTATAACTTCTTCAAAGGCAGCGGATGTGAAGTCGTAGCACACAGCAGTATCTCGGCACCAGCTTTATCCAATGATGTACCCCGCCTCCGTGGGCGTGACCACTCCCGTGGCCTGCTGGTACTGGTAGTGCCGATTTCATACTCCAGTGAGTTGCCGTGTTCAGACCCAAAATTAGTTCACAAATAATCCCATGTGGGTGGTGGTGCACCAGATCTAGTCCCCGCTGGCACTCTTGTTTTAAAAAAATCGGCACCTGGCCCTTGACAAACGGCTTCGATTGGTGCCGCCACGGGAGCGCTGCAAGCAATGCTGGAGCTCTCTCTGCGACTCAGACGTAAGCCGCTATAAATCCATCCATCAAGAACACCTGCTGTAGAGAAGCCCACGCCAGGTAAGTCTGTAGCCAAAATCATTTATTGAAAGGCACAACGAGGAAACATCTTGGCATCACAAGCATCAAGTCCGCAAAGCCGACGCGTTTCATGTATAACTTCTTCAAAGGCAGCGGATGTGAAGTCGTAGCACACAGCAGTATCTCGGCACCAGCTTTATCCAATGATGTACCCCGCCTCCGTGGGCGTGACCACTCCCGTGGCCTGCTGGTACTGGTAGTGCCGATTTCATACTCCAGTGAGATGCCGTGTTCAGACCCAAAATTAGTTCACAAATAATCCCATGTGGGTGGTGGTGCACCAGATCTAGTCCCCGCTGGCACTCTTGTTTTCAAAAAATCGGCACCTGGCCCTTGACAAACGCCATCCATTGGTGCCGCCACCGGAGCGCTGCAAGCAACGCTGGAGCTCTCTCTGCGACTCAGACGTAAGCCGCTATAAATCCATCCATCAAGAACACCTGCTGTAGAGAAGCCCACGCCAGGTAAGTCTGTAGCCAAAATCATTTATTGAAAGGCACAACGAGGAAACATCTTGGCATCACAAGCATCAAGTCCGCAAAGCCGACGCGTTTCGTGTATAACTTCGTGAAAGGCAGCGGATGTGAAGTCGTAGCACACAGCAGTATCTCGGCACCAGCTTTATCCAATGATGTACCCCGCCTCCGTGGGCGTGACCACTCCCGTGGCCTGCTGGTACTGGTAGTGCCGATTTCATACTCCAGTGAGTTGCCGTGTTCAGACCCAAAATTAGTTCACAAATAATCCCATGTGGGTGGTGGTGCCCCAGATCTAGTCCCCGCTGGCACTCTTGTTTTCAAAAAATCGGCACCTGGCCCTTGACAAACGGCATCGATTGGTGCCGCCACGGGAGCGCTGAAAGCAACGCTGGAGCTCTCTCTGCGACTCAGACGTAAGCCGCTATAAATCCATCCATCAAGAACACCTGCTGTAGAGAAGCCCACACCAGGTAAGTCTGTAGCCAAAATCATTTATTGAAAGTCACAACGAGGAAACATCTTGGCATCACAAGCATCAAGTCCGCAAAGCCGACGCGTTTCGTGTATAACTTCTTCAAAGGCAGCGGATGTGAAGTCGTAGCACACAGCAGTATCTCGGCACTAGCTTTATCCAATGATGTACCCCGCCTCCGTGGGCGTGACAACTCCCGTGGCCTGCTGGTACTGGTAGTGCCGATTTCATACTCCAGTGAGTTGCCGTGTTCAGACCCAAAATTAGTTCACCAATAATCCCATGTGGGTGGTGGTGCACCAGATCTAGTCCCCGCTGGCACACTTGTTTTCAAAAAATCGGCACCTGGCCCTTGACAAGCGGCATCGATTGGTGCCGCCACAGGAGCGCTGCAAGCAACGCTGGAGCTCTCTCTGCGACTCAGACGTAAACCGCTATAAATCCATCCATCAAGAACACCTGCTGTAGAGAAGCCCACGCCAGGTAAGTCTGTAGCCAAAATCATTTATTGAAAGGCACAACGAGGAAACATCTTGGCATCACAAGCATCAAGTCCGCAAAGCCGACGCGTTTCGTGTATAACTTCTTCAAAGGCAGCGGATGTGAAGTCGTAGCACACAGCAGTATCTCGGCACCAGCTTTATCCAATGATGTACCCCGCGTCCGTGGGCGTGACCACTCCCGTGGCCTGCTGGTACTGGTAGTGCCCATTTCATACTCCAGTGAGTTGCCGTGTTCAGACCCAAAATTAGTTCACAAATAATCCCATGTGGGTGGTGGTGCACCAGATCTAGTCCCCGCTGGCACTCTTGTTTTCAAAAAATCGGCACCTGGCCCTTGACAAACGGCATCGATTGGTGCCGCCACGGGAGCGCTGCAAGCAACGCTGGAGCTCTCTCTGCGACTCAGACGTAAGCCGCTATAAATCCATCCATCAAGAACACCTGCTGTAGAGAAGCCCACGCCAGGTAAGTCTGTAGCCAAAATCATTTATTGAAAGGCACAACGAGGAAACATCTTGGCATCACAAGCATCAAGTCCGCAAAGCCGACGCGTTTCGTGTATAACTTCTTCAAAGGCAGCGGATGTGAAGTCATAGCACACAGCAGTATCTCGGCACCAGCTTTATCCAATGATGTACCCCGCCTCCGTGGGCGTGACCACTCCCGTGGCCTGCTGGTACTGGTTGTGCCGATTTCATACTCCAGTGAGTTGCCGTGTTCAGACCCAAAATTAGTTCACAAATAATCCCATGTGGGTGGTGGTGCACCAGATCTAGTCCCCGCTGGCACTTTTGTTTTCAAAAAATCGGCACCTGGCCCTTGACAAATGGCATTGATTGGTGCCGCCACGGGAGCGCTGCAAGCAACGCTGGAGCTCTCTTTGCGACTCAGACGTAAACCGCTATAAATCCATCCATCAAGAACACCTGCTGTAGAGAAGCCCACGCCAGGTAAGTCTGTAGCCAAAATCATTTATTGAAAGGCACAACGAGGAAACATCTTGGCATCACAAGCATCAAGTCCGCAAAGCCGACGCGTTTCGTGTATAACTTCTTCAAAGGCAGCGGATGTGAAGTCGTAGCACACAGCAGTATCTCGGCACCAGCTTTTCCAATGATGTACCCCGCGTCCGTGGGCGTGACCACTCCCGTGGCCTGCTGGTACTGGTAGTGCCGATTTCATACTCCAGTGAGTTGCCGTGTTCAGACCCAAAATTAGTTCACAAATAATCCCATGTGGGTGGTGGTGCACCAGATCTAGTCCCCGCTGGCACTCTTGTTTTCAAAAAATCGGCACCTGGCCCTTGACAAACGGCATCGATTGGTGCCGCCACGGGAGCGCTGTAAGCAACGCTGGAGCTCTCTCTGCGACTCAGACGTAAGCCGCTATAAATCCATCCATCAAGAACACCTGCTGTAGAGAAGCCCACGCCAGGTAAGTCTGTAGCCAAATTCATTTATTGAAAGGCACAACGAGGAAACATCTTGGCATCACAAGCATCAAGTCCGCAAAGCCGACGCGTTTTGTGTATAACTTCTTCAAAGGCAGCGGATGTGAAGTCGTAGCACACAGCAGTATCTCGGCACCAGCTTTATCCAATGATGTACCCCGCCTCCGTGGGCGTGACCACTCCCGTGGCCTGCTGGTACTGGTAGTGCCGATTTCATACTCCAGTGAGTTGCCGTGTTCAGACCCAAAATTAGTTCACAAATAATCCCATGTGGGTGGTGGTGCACCAGATCTAGTCCCCGCTGGAACTCTTGTTTTCAAAAATTCGGCACCTGGCCCTTGACAAACGGCATCGATTGGTGCCGCCACACGAGCGCTGCAAGCAACGCTCGAGCTCTCTCTGCGACTCAGACGTAAGCCGCTATAAATCCATCCATCAAGAACACCTGCTGTAGAGAAGCCCACGCCAGGTAAGTCTGTAGCCAAAATAATTTATTGAAAGGCACAACGAGGAAACATCTTGGCATCACAAGCATCAAGTCCGCAAAGCCGACGCGTTTCGTGTATAACTTCTTCAAAGGCAGCAGATGTGAAGTCGTAGCACACAGCAGTATCTCGGCACCAGCTTTATCCAATGATGTACCCCGCCTCCGTGGGCGTGACCACTCCCGTGGCCTGCTGGTACTGGTAGTGCCGATTTCATACTCCAGTGAGTTGCCGTGTTCAGACCCAAAATTAGTTCACAAATAATCCCATGTGGGTGGTGGTGCACCAGATCTAGTCCCCGCTGGCACTCTTGTTTTCAAAAAATATCGGCACCTGGCCCTTGACAAACGGCATCGATTGGTGCCACCACGGGAGCACTGCAAGCAACGCTGGAGCTCTCTCTGCGACTCAGACGTAAGCCGCTATAAATCCATCCATCAAGAACACCTGCTGTAGAGAAGCTCACGCCGGGTAAGTCTGTAGCCAAAATCATTTATTGAAAGGCACATCGAGGAAACATCTTGGCATCACAAGCATCAAGTCCGCAAAGCCGATGCGTTTCGTGTATAACTTCTTCAAAGGCAGCGGATGTGAAGTCGTAGCACACAGCAGTATCTCGGCACCAGCTTTATCCAATGATGTACCCCGCCTCCGTGGGTGTGACCACTCCCGTGGCCTGCTGGTACTGGTAGTGCCGATTTCATACTCCAGTGAGTTGCCGTGTTTAGACCCAAAATTAGTTCACAAATAATCCCATGTGGGTGGTGGTGCCCCAGATCTAGTCCCCGCTGGCACTCTTGTTTTCAAAAAATCGGCACCTGGCCCTTGACAAACGGCATCGATTGGTGCCGCCACGGGAGCGCTGAAAGCAACGCTGGAGCTCTCTCTGCGACTCAGACGTAAGCCGCTATAAATCCATCCATCAAGAACACCTGCTGTAGAGAAGCCCACGCCAGGTAAGTCTGTAGCCAAAATCATTTATTGAAAGTCACAACGAGGAAACATCTTGGCATCACAAGCATCAAGTCCGCAAAGCCGACGCGTTTCGTGTATAACTTCTTCAAAGGCAGCGGATGTGAAGTCGTAGCACACAGCAGTATCTCGGCACTAGCTTTATCCAATGATGTACCCCGCCTCCGTGGGCGTGACAACTCCCGTGGCCTGCTGGTGCTGGTAGTGCCGATTTCATACTCCAGTGAGTTGCCGTGTTCAGACCCAAAATTAGTTCACCAATAATCCCATGTGGGTGGTGGTGCACCAGATCTAGTCCCCGCTGGCACTCTTGTTTTCAAAAAATCGGCACCTGGCCCTTGACAAACGGCATCGATTGGTGCCGCCACAGGAGCGCTGCAAGCAACGCTCGAGCTCTCTCTGCGACTCAGACGTAAGCCGCTATAAATCCATCCATCAAGAACACCTGCTGTAGAGAAGCCCATGCCAGGTAAGTCTGTAGCCAAAATCATTTATTGAGAGGCACAACGAGGAAACATCTTGGCATCACAAGCATCAAGTCCGCAAAGCTGACGCGTTTCGTGTATAAATTCTTCAAAGGCAGCGGATGTGAAGTCGTAGCACACAGCAGTATCTCGGCACCAGCTTTATCCAATGATGTACCCCGCCTCCGTGGGCGTGACCACTCCCGTGGCCTGCTGGTGCTGGTAGTGCCGATTTCATACTCCAGTGAGTTGCCGTGTTCAGACCCAAAATTAGTTCACAAATAATCCCATGTGGGTGGTGGTGCACCAGATCTAGTCCCCGCTGGCACTCTTGTTTTCAAAAAATCGGCACCTGGCCCTTGACAAATGGGATCGATTGGTGCCGCCACGGGAGCGCTGCAAGCAACGCTGGAGCTCTCTCTGCGACTCAGATGTAAGCCGCTATAAATCCATCCATCAAGAACACCTGCTGTAGAGAAGCCCATGCCAGGTAAGTCTGTAGCCAAAATCATTTATTGAGAGGCACAACGAGGAAACATCTTGGCATCACAATCATCAAGTCCGCAAAGCTGACGCGTTTCGTGTATAAATTCTTCAAAGGCAGCGGATGTGAAGTCGTAGCACACAGCAGTATCTCGGCACCAGCTTTATCCAATGATGTACCCCGCCTCCGTGGGCGTGACAACTCCCGTGGCCTGCTGGTACTGGTAGTGCCGATTTCATACTCCAGTGAGTTGCGGTGTTCAGACCCAAAATTAGTTCACACATAATCCCATGTGGGTGGTGGTGCACCAGATCTAGTCCCCGCTGGCACACTTGTTTTCAAAAAATCGGCACCTGGCCCTTGACAAACGGCATCGATTGGTGCCGCCACAGGAGCGCTGCAAGCAACGCTCGAGCTCTCTCTGCGACTCAGACGTAAGCCGCTATAAATCCATCCATCAAGAACTCCTGCTGTAGAGAAGCCCACGCCAGGTAAGTCTGTAGCCAAAATCATTTATTGTGAGGCACAACGAGGAAACATCTTGGCATCACAAGCATCAAGTCCGCAAAGCTGACACGTTTCGTGTATAACTTCTTCAAAGGCAGCTGATGTGAAGTCGTAGCACACAGCAGTATCTCGGCACCAGCTTTATCCAATGATGTACCCCGCCTCCGTGGGCGTGACCACTCCCGTGGCCTGCTGGTACTGGTTGTGCCGATTTCATACTCCAGTGAGTTGCCGTGTTCAGACCCAAAATTAGTTCACAAATATTCCCATGTGGGTGGTGGTGCACCAGATCTAGTCCCCGCTGGCACTCTTGTTTTCATAAAATCGGCACCTGGCCCTTGACAAATGGCATCGATTGGTGCCGCCACGGGAGCGCTGCAAGCAACGCTGGCGCTCTCTCTGCGACTCAGATGTAAACCGCTATAAATCCATCCATCAAGAACACCTGCTGTAGAGAAGCCCACGCCAGGTAAGTCTGTAGCCAAAATCATTTATTGAAAGGTACAACGAGGAAACATCTTGGCATCACAAGCATCAAGTCCGCAAAGCCGACGCGTTTCGTGTATAACTTCTTCAAAGGCAGCGGATGTGAAGTCGTAGCACACAGCAGTATCTCGGCACCAGCTTTATCCAATGATGTACCCCGCGTCCGTGGGCGTGACCACTCCCGTGGCCTGCTGGTACTGGTAGTGCCCATTTCATACTCCAGTGAGTTGCCGTGTTCAGACCCAAAATTAGTTCACAAATAATCCCATGTGGGTGGTGGTGCACCAGATCTAGTCCCCGCTGGCACTCTTGTTTTCAAAAAATCGGCACCTGGCCCTTGACAAACGGCATCGATTGGTGCCGCCACGGGAGCGCTGCAAGCAACGCTGGAGCTCTCTCTGCGACTCAGACGTAAGCCGCTATAAATCCATCCATCAAGAACACCTGCTGTAGAGAAGCCCACGCCAGGTAAGTCTGTAGCCAAAATCATTTATTGAAAGGCACAACGAGGAAACATCTTGGCATCACAAGCATCAAGTCCGCAAAGCCGACGCGTTTCGTGTATAACTTCTTCAAAGGCAGCGGATGTGAAGTCGTAGCACACAGCAGTATCTCGGCACCAGCTTTATCCAATGATGTACCCCGCCTCCGTGGGCGTGACAACTCCCGTGGCCTGCTGGTACTGGTAGTGCCGATTTCATACTCCAGTGAGTTGCCGTGTTCAGACCCAAAATTAGTTCACAAATAATCCCATGTGGGTGGTGGTGCACCAGATCTAGTCCCCGCTGGCACACTTGTTTTCAAAAAATCGGCACCTGGCCCTTGACAAACGGCATCGATTGGTGCCGCCAGAGGAGCGCTGCAAGCAACGCTCGAGCTCTCTCTGCGACTCAGACGTAAGACGCTATAAATCCATCCATCAAGAACACCTGCTGTAGAGAAGCCCACGCCAGGTAAGTCTGTAGCCAAAATCATTTATTGAGAGGCACAACGAGGAAACATCTTGGCATCACAAGCATCAAGTCCGCAAAGCTGACGCGTTTCGTGTATAACTTCTTCAAAGGCAGCGGATGTGAAGTCGTAGCACACAGCAGTATCTCGGCACCAGCTTTATCCAATGATGTACCCCGCCTCCGTGGGCGTGACCACTCCCGTGGCCTGCTGGTACTGGTTGTGCCGATTTCATACTCCAGTGAGTTGCCGTGTTCAGACCCAAAATTAGTTCACAAATAATCCCATGTGGGTGGTGGTGCACCAGATCTAGTCCCCGCTGGCACTCTTGTTTTCAAAAAATCGGCACCTGGCCCTTGACAAATGGCATTGATTGGTGCTGCCACGGGAGCGCTGCAAGCAACGCTGGAGCTCTCTTTGCGACTCAGACGTAAACCGCTATAAATCCATCCATCAAGAACACCTGCTGTAGAGAAGCCCACGCCAGGTAAGTCTGTAGCCAAAATCATTTATTGAAAGGCACAACGAGGAAACATCTTGGCATCACAAGCATCAAGTCCGCAAAGCCGACGCGTTTCGTGTATAACTTCTTCAAAGGCAGCGGATGTGAAGTCGTAGCACACAGCAGTATCTCGGCACCAGCTTTTCCAATGATGTACCCCGCGTCCGTGGGCGTGACCACTCCCGTGGCCTGCTGGTACTGGTAGTGCCGATTTCATACTCCAGTGAGTTGCCGTGTTCAGACCCAAAATTAGTTCACAAATAATCCCATGTGGGTGGTGGTGCACCAGATCTAGTCCCCGCTGGCACTCTTGTTTTCAAAAAATCGGCACCTGGCCCTTGACAAACGGCATCGATTGGTGCCGCCACAGGAGAGCTGCAAGCAACGCTCGAGCTCTCTCTGCGACTCAGACGTAAGCCGCTATAAATCCATCCATCAAGAACACCTGCTGTAGAGAAGCCCACGCCAGGTAAGTCTGTAGCCAAAATCATTTATTGAAAGGCACAACGAGGAAACATCTTGGCATCACAAGCATCAAGTCCGCAAAGCCGACGCGTTTCGTGTATAACTTCTTCAAAGGCAGCGGATATGAAGTCGTAGCACACAGCAGTATCTCGGCACCAGCTTTATCCAATGATGTACCCCGCCTCCGTGGGCGTGACCACTCCCGTGGCCTGCTGGTACTGGTAGTGCCGATTTCATACTCCAGTGAGTTGCCGTGTTCAGACCCAAAATTAGTTCACAAATAATCCCATGTGGGTGGTGGTGCACCAGATCTAGTCCCCGCTGGCACTCTTGTTTTCAAAAAATATCGGCACCTGGCCCTTGACAAACGGCATCGATTGGTGCCGCCACGGGAGCGCTGCAAGCAACGCTGGAGCTCTCTCTGCGACTCAGACGTAAGCCGCTATAAATCCATCCATCAAGAACACCTGCTGTAGAGAAGCTCACGCCGGGTAAGTCTGTAGCCAAAATCATTTATTGAAAGGCACATCGAGGAAACATCTTGGCATCACAAGCATCAAGTCCGCAAAGCCGATGCGTTTCGTGTATAACTTCTTCAAAGGCAGCGGATGTGAAGTCGTAGCACACAGCAGTATCTCGGCACCAGCTTTATCCAATGATGTACCCCGCCTCCGTGGGTGTGACCACTCCCGTGGCCTGCTGGTACTGGTAGTGCCGATTTCATACTCCAGTGAGTTGCCGTGTTCAGACCCAAAATTAGTTCACAAATAATCCCATGTGGGTGGTGGTGCACCAGATCTAGTCCCCGCTGGCACTCTTGTTTTCAAAAAATCGGCACCTGGCCCTTGACAAACGGCATCGATTGGTGCCGCCACGGGAGCGCTGCAAGCAACGCTGGAGCTCTCTCTGCGACTCAGACATAAGCCGTTATAAATCCATCCATCAAGAACACCTGCTGTAGAGAAGCCCACGCCAGGTAAGTCTGTAGCCAAAATCATTTATTGAAAGGCACAACGAGGAAACATCTTGGCATCACAAGCATCAAGTCCGCAAAGCTGACGCGTTTCGTGTATAACTTCTTCAAAGGCAGCGGATGTGAATTCGTAGCACACAGCGGTATCTCGGCACCAGCTTTATCCAATGATGTACCCCGCCTCCGTGGGCGTGACCACTCCCGTGGCCTGCTGGTACTGGTAGTGCCGATTTCATACTCCAGTGAGTTGCTGTGTTCAGACCCAAAATTAGTTCACAAATAATCCCATGTGGGTGGTGGTGCACCAGATCTAGTCCCCGCTGGCACTCTTGTTTTCAAAAAATATCGGCACCTGGCCCTTGACAAACGGCATCGATTGGTGCCGCCACGGGAGCACTGCAAGCAACGCTGGAGCTCTCTCTGTGACTCAGACGTAAGCCGCTATAAATCCATCCATCAAGAACACCTGCTGTAGAGAAGCTCACGCCGGGTAAGTCTGTAGCCAAAATCATTTATTGAAAGGCACATCGAGGAAACATCTTGGCATCACAAGCATCAAGTCCGCAAAGCCGACGCGTTTCGTGTATAACTTCTTCAAAGGCAGTGGATGTGAAGTCGTGGCACACAGCAGTATCTCGGCACTAGCTTTATCCAATGATGTACCCCGCCTCCGTGGGCGTGACAACTCCCGTGGCCTGCTGGTACTGGTAGTGCCGATTTCATACTCCAGTGAGTTGCCGTGTTCAGACCCAAAATTAGTTCACCAATAATGCCATGTGGGTGGTGGTGCACCAGATCTAGTCCCCGCTGGCACTCTTGTTTTCAAAAAATCGGCACCTGGCCCTTGACAAACGGCATCGATTGGTGCCGCCACAGGAGCGCTGCAATCAACGCTCGAGCTCTCTCTGCGACTCAGACGTAAGCCGCTATAAATCCATCCATCAAGAACACCTGCTGTAGAGAAGCCCATGCCAGGTAAGTCTGTAGCCAAAATCATTTATTGAGAGGCACAACGAGGAAACATCTTGGCATCACAAGCATCAAGTCCGCAAAGCTGACGCGTTTCGTGTATAAATTCTTCAAAGGCAGCGGATGTGAAGTCCTACACACAGCAGTATCTCGGCACCAGCTTTATCCAATGATGTACCCCGCCTCCGTGGGCGTGACCACTCCCGTGGCCTGCTGGTACTGGTAGTGCCGATTTCATACTCCAGTGAGTTGCCGTGTTCAGACCCAAAATTAGTTCACAAATAATCCCATGTGGGTGGTGGTGCACCAGATCTAGTCCCCGCTGGCACTCTTGTTTTCAAAAAATCGGCACCTGGCCCTTGACAAACGGCATCGATTGGTGCCGCCACGGGAGCGCTGCAAGCAACGCTGGAGCTCTCTCTGCGACTCAGACGTAAGCCGCTATAAATCCATCCATCAAGAACACCTGCTGTAGAGAAGCCCACGCCAGGTAAGTCTGTAGCCAAAATCATTTATTGAAAGGCACAACGAGGAAACATCTTGGCATCACAAGCATCAAGTCCGCAAAGCCGACGCGTTTCGTGTATAACTTCTTCAAAGGCAGCGGATGTGAAGTCGTAGCACACAGCAGTATCTCGGCACCAGCTTTATCCAATGATGTACCCCGCCTCCGTGGGCGTGACAACTTCCGTGGCCTGCTGGTACTGGTAGTGCCGATTTCATACTCCAGTTTGTTGCCGTGTTCAGACCCAAAATTAGTTCACAAATAATCCCATGTGGGTGGTGGTGCACCAGATCTAGTCCCCGCTGGCACACTTGTTTTCAAAAAATCGGCACCTGGCCCTTGACAAACGGCATCGATTGGTGCCGCCAGAGGAGCGCAGCAAGCAACGCTCGAGCTCTCTCTGCGACTCAGACGTAAGCCGCTATAAATCCATCCATCAAGAACACCTGCTGTAGAGAAGCCCACGCCAGGTAAGTCTGTAGCCAAAATCATTTATTGAGAGGCACAACGAGGAAACATCTTGGCATCACAAGCATCAAGTCCGCAAAGCTGACGCGTTTCGTGTATAACTTCTTCAAAGGCAGCGGATGTGAAGTCGTAGCACACAGCAGTATCTCGGCACCAGCTTTATCCAATGATGTACCCCGCCTCCGTGGGCGTGACCACTCCCGTGGCCTGCTGGTACTGGTTGTGCCGATTTCATACTCCAGTGAGTTGCCGTGTTCAGACCCAAAATTAGTTCACAAATAATCCCATGTGGGTGGTGGTGCACCAGATCTAGTCCCCGCTGGCACTCTTGTTTTCAAAAAATCGGCACCTGGCCCTTGACAAATGGCATTGATTGGTGCCGCCACGGGAGCGCTGCAAGCAACGCTGGAGCTCTCTTTGCGACTCAGACGTAAACCGCTATAAATCCATCCATCAAGAACCCCTGCTGTAGAGAAGCCCACGCCAGGTAAGTCTGTAGCCAAAATCATTTATTGAAAGGCACAACGAGGAAACATCTTGGCGTCACAAGCATCAAGTCTGCAAAGCCGACGCGTTTCGTGTATAACTTCTTCAAAGGCAGCGGATGTGAAGTCGTAGCACACAGCAGTATCTCGGCACCAGCTTTTCCAATGATGTACCCCGCCTCCGTGGGCGTGACCACTCCCGTGGCCTGCTGGTACTGGTAGTGCCGATTTCATACTCCAGTGAGTTGCCGTGTTCAGACCCAAAATTAGTTCACAAATAATCCCATGTGGGTGGTGGTGCACCAGATCTAGTCCCCGCTGGCACTCTTGTTTTCAAAAAATCGGCACCTGGCCCTTGACAAACGGCATCGATTGGTGCCGCCACGGGAGCGCTGCAAGCAACGCTGGAGCTCTCTCTGCGACTCAGACGTAAGCCGCTATAAATCCATCCATCAAGAACACCTGCTGTAGAGAAGCCCACGCCAGGTAAGTCTGTAGCCAAAATCATTTATTGAAAGGCACAACGAGGAAACATCTTGGCATCACAAGCATCAAGTCCGCAAAGCCGACGCGTTTCGTGTATAACTTCTTCAAAGGCAGCGGATGTGAAGTCGTAGCACACAGCAGTATCTCGGCACCAGCTTTATCCAATGATGTACCCCGCCTCCGTGGGCGTGACCACTCCCGTGGCCTGCTGGTACTGGTAGTGCCGATTTCATACTCCAGTGAGTTGCCGTGTTCAGACCCAAAATTAGTTCACAAATAATCCCATGTGGGTGGTGGTGCACCAGATCTAGTCCCCGCTGGCACTCTTGTTTTCAAAAAATATCGGCACCTGGCCCTTGACAAACGGCATCGATTGGTGCCGACACGGGAGCACTGCAAGCAACGCTGGAGCTCTCTCTGCGACTCAGACGTAAGCCGCTATAAATCCATCCATCAAGAACACCTGCTGTAGAGAAGCTCACGCCGGGTAAGTCTGTAGCCAAAATCATTTATTGAAAGGCACATCGAGGAAACATCTTGGCATCACAAGCATCAAGTCCGCAAAGCTGATGCGTTTCGTGTATAACTTCTTCAAAGGCAGCGGATGTGAAGTCGTAGCACACAGCAGTATCTCGGCACCAGCTTTATCCAATGATGTACCCCGCCTCCGTGGGTGTGACCACTCCCGTGGCCTGCTGGTACTGGTAGTGCCGATTTCATACTCCAGTGAGTTGCCGTGTTCAGACCCAAAATTAGTTCACAAATAATCCCATGTGGGTGGTGGTGCACCAGATCTAGTCCCCGCTGGCACTCTTGTTTTCAAAAAATCGGCACCTGGCCCTTGACAAACGGCATCGATTGGTGCCGCCACGGGAGCGCTGCAAGCAACGCTGGAGCTCTCTCTGCGACTCAGACGTAAGCCGTTATAAATCCATCCATCAAGAACACCTGCTGTAGAGAAGCCCACGCCAGGTAAGTCTGTAGCCAAAATCATTTATTGAAAGGCACAACGAGGAAACATCTTGGCATCACAAGCATCAAGTCCGCAAAGCTGACACGTTTCGTGTATAACTTCTTCAAAGGCAGCGGATGTGAATTCGTAGCACACAGCGGTATCTCGGCACCAGCTTTATCCAATGATGTACCCCGCCTCCGTGGGCGTGACCACTCCCGTGGCCTGCTGGTACTGGTAGTGCCGATTTCATACTCCAGTGAGTTGCCGTGTTCAGACCCAAAATTAGTTCACAAATAATCCCATGTGGGTGGTGGTGCACCAGATCTAGTCCCCGCTGGCACTCTTGTTTTCAAAAAATATCGGCACCTGGCCCTTGACAAACGGCATCGATTGGTGCCGCCACGGGAGCACTGCAAGCAACGCTGGAGCTCTCTCTGCGACTCAGACGTAAGCCGCTATAAATCCATCCATCAAGAACACCTGCTGTAGAGAAGCTCACGCCGGGTAAGTCTGTAGCCAAAATCATTTATTGAAAGGCATATTGAGGAAACATATTGGCATCACAAGCATCAAGTCCACAAAGCCGATGCGTTTCGTGTATAACTTCTTCAAAGGCAGCGGATCTGAAGTCGTAGCACACAGCAGTATCTCGGCACCAGCTTTATCCAATGATGTACCCCGCCTCCGTGGGTGTGACCACTCCCGTGGCCTGCTGGTACTGGTAGTGCCGATTTCATACTCCAGTGAGTTGCCGTGTTCAGACCCAAAATTAGTTCACCAATAATCCCATGTGGGTGGTGGTGCACCAGATCTAGTCCCCGCTGGCACTCTTGTTTTCAAAAAATCGGCACCTGGCCCTTGACAAACGGCATCGATTGGTGCTGCCACAGGAGCGCTGCAAGCAACGCTCGAGCTCTCTCTGCGACTCATACGTAAGCCGCTATAAATCCATCCATCAAGAACACCTGCTGTAGAGAAGCCCATGCCAGGTAAGTCTGTAGCCAAAATCATTTATTGAGAGGCACAACGAGGAAACATCTTGGCATCACAAGCATCAAGTCCGCAAAGCTGACGCGTTTCGTGTATAAATTCTTCAAAGGCAGCGGATGTGAAGTCGTAGCACACAGCAGTATCTCGGCACCAGCTTTATCCAATGATGTACCCCGCCTCCGTGGGCGTGACCACTCCCGTGGCCTGCTGGTACTGGTAGTGCCGATTTCATACTCCAGTGAGTTGCCGTGTTCAGACCCAAAATTAGTTCACAAATAATCCCATGTGGGTGGTGGTGCACCAGATCTAGTCCCCGCTGGCACTCTTGTTTTCAAAAAATCGGCACCTGGCCCTTGACAAACGGCATCCATTGGTGCCGCCACCGGAGCGCTGCAAGCAACGCTGGAGCTCTCTCTGCGACTCAGACGTAAGCCGCTATAAATCCATCCATCAAGAACACCTGCTGTAGAGAAGCCCACGCCAGGTAAGTCTGTAGCCAAAATCATTTATTGAAAGGCACAACG
This sequence comes from Triturus cristatus, assembly GCF_964204655.1. Taxonomy (NCBI): domain Eukaryota; kingdom Metazoa; phylum Chordata; class Amphibia; order Caudata; family Salamandridae; genus Triturus; species Triturus cristatus. Next base: position 506,190,436 of record NC_140585.1, read on the forward strand.
AGGAAACATCTTGGCATCACAAGCATCAAGTCCGCAAAGCCGACGCGTTTCGTGTATAACTTCGTGAAAGGCAGCGGATGTGAAGTCGTAGCACACAGCAGTATCTCGGCACCAGCTTTATCCAATGATGTACCCCGCCTCCGTGAGCGTGACCACTCCCGTGGCCTGCTGGTACTGGTAGTGCCGATTTCATACTCCAGTGAGTTGCCGTGTTCAGACCCAAAATTAGTTCACAAATAATTCCATGTGGGTGGTGGTGCCCCAGATCTAGTCCCCGCTGGCACTCTTGTTTTCAAAAAATCGGCACCTGGCCCTTGACAAACAGCATCGATTGGTGCCGCCACGGGAGCGCAGAAAGCAACTCTGGAGCTCTCTCTGCGATTCAGACGTAAGCCGCTATAAATCCATCCATCAAGAACACCTGCTGTAGAGAGAAGCCCACGCCAGGTAAGTCTGTAGCCAAAATCATTTATTGAAAGTCACAACGAGGAAACATCTTGGCATCACAAGCATCAAGTCCGCAAAGCCGACACGTTTCGTGTATAATTTCTTCAAAGGCAGCTGATGTGAAGTCGTAGCACACAGCAGTATCTCGGCACCAGCTTTATCCAATGATGTACCCCGCCTCCGTGGGCGTGACAACTCCCGTGGCCTGCTGGTACTGGTAGTGCCGATTTCATACTCCAGTGAGTTGCGGTGTTCAGACCCAAAATTAGTTCACAAATAATCCCATGTGGGTGGTGGTGCACCAGATCTAGTCCCCGCTGGCACACTTGTTTTCAAAAAATCGGCACCTGGCCCTTGACAAACGGCACTGATTGGTGCCGCCACAGGAGCGCTGCAAGCAACGCTCGAGCTCTCTCTGCGACTCAGACGTAAGCCGCTATAAATCCATCCATCAAGAACACCTGCTGTAGAGAAGCCCACGCCAGGTAAGTCTGTAGCCAAAATCATTTATTGAGAGGCACAACGAGGAAACATCTTGGCATCACAAGCATCAAGTCCGCAAAGCTGACGCGTTTCGTGTATAACTTCTTCAAAGGCAGCTGATGTGAAGTCGTAGCACACAGCAGTATCTCGGCACCAGCTTTATCCAATGATGTACCCCGCCTCCGTGGGCGTGACCACTCCCGTGGCCTGCTGGTACTGGTTGTGCCGATTTCATACTCCAGTGAGTTGCCGTGTTCAGACCCAAAATTAGTTCACAAATAATCCCATGTGGGTGGTGGTGCACCAGATCTAGTCCCCGCTGGCACTCTTGTTTTCAAAAAATCGGCACCTGGCCCTTGACAAATGGCATCGATTGGTGCCGCCACGGGAGCGCTGCAAGCAACGCTGGAGCTCTCTCTGCGACTCAGACGTAAACCGCTATAAATCCATCCATCAAGAACACCTGCTGTAGAGAAGCCCACGCCAGGTAAGTCTGTAGCCAAAATCATTTATTGAAAGGCACAACGAGGAAACATCTTGGCATCACAAGCATCAAGTCCGCAAAGCCGACGCGTTTCGTGTATAACTTCTTCAAAGGCAGCGGATGTGAAGTCGTAGCACACAGCAGTATCTCGGCACCAGCTTTATCCAATGATGTACCCCGTGTCCGTGGGCGTGACCACTCCCGTGGCCTGCTGGTACTGGTAGTGCCCATTTCATACTCCAGTGAGTTGCCGTGTTCAGACCCAAAATTAGTTCACAAATAATCCCATGTGGGTGGTGGTGCACCAGATCTAGTCCCCGCTGGCACTCTTGTTTTCAAAAAATCGGCACCTGGCCCTTGACAAACGGCATCGATTGGTGCCGCCACGGGAGCGCTGCAAGCAACGCTGGAGCTCTCTCTGCGACTCAGACGTAAGCCGCTATAAATCCATCCATCAAGCACACCTGCTGTAGAGAAGCCCACGCCAGGTAAGTCTGTAGCCAAAATCATTTATTGAAAGGCACAACGAGGAAACATCTTGGCATCACAAGCATCAAGTCCGCAAAGCCGACGCGTTTCGTGTATAACTTCTTCAAAGGCAGCGGATGTGAAGTCGTAGCACACAGCAGTATCTCGGCACCAGCTTTATCCAATGATGTACCCCGCCTCCGTGGGCGTGACCACTCCCGTGGCCTGCTGGTACTGGTAGTGCCGATTTCATACTCCAGTGAGTTGCCGTGTTCAGACCCAAAATTAGTTCACAAATAATCCCATGTGGGTGGTGGTGCACCAGATCTAGTCCCCGCTGGCACACTTGTTTTCAAAAAATCGGCACCTGGCCCTTGACAAACGGCATCGATTGGTGCCGCCAGAGGAGCGCTGCAAGCAACGCTCGAGCTCTCTCTGCGACTCAGACGTAAGCCGCTATAAATCCATCCATCAAGAACACCTGCTGTAGAGAAGCCCACGCCAGGTAAGTCTGTAGCCAAAATCATTTATTGAGAGGCACAACGAGGAAACATCTTGGCATCACAAGCATCAAGTCCGCAAAGCTGACGCGTTTCGTGTATAACTTCTTCAAAGGCAGCGGATGTGAAGTCGTAGCACACAGCAGTATCTCGGCACCAGCTTTATCCAATGATGTACCCCGCCTCCGTGGGCGTGACCACTCCCGTGGCCTGCTGGTACTGGTTGTGCCGATTTCATACTCCAGTGAGTTGCCGTGTTCAGACCCAAAATTAGTTCACAAATAATCCCATGTGGGTGGTGGTGCACCAGATCTAGTCCCCGCTGGCACTCTTGTTTTCAAAAAATCGGCACCTGGCCCTTGACAAATGGCATTGATTGGTGCCGCCACGGGAGCGCTGCAAGCAACGCTGGAGCTCTCTTTGCGACTCAGACGTAAACCGCTATAAATCCATCCATCAAGAACACCTGCTGTAGAGAAGCCCACACCAGGTAAGTCTGTAGCCAAAATCATTTATTGAAAGGCACAACGAGGAAACATCTTGGCATCACAAGCATCAAGTCCGCAAAGCCGACGCGTTTCGTGTATAACTTCTTCAAAGGCAGCGGATGTGAAGTCGTAGCACACAGCAGTATCTCGGCACCAGCTTTTCCAATGATGTACCCCGCGTCCGTGGGCGTGACCACTCCCGTGGCCTGCTGGTACTGGTAGTGCCGATTTCATACTCCAGTGAGTTGCCGTGTTCAGACCCAAAATTAGTTCACAAATAATCCCATGTGGGTGGTGGTGCACCAGATCTAGTCCCCGCTGGCACTCTTGTTTTCAAAAAATCGGCACCTGGCCCTTGACAAACGGCATCGATTGGTGCCGCCACGGGAGCGCTGCAAGCAACGCTGGAGCTCTCTCTGCGACTCAGACGTAAGCCGCTATAAATCCATCCATCAAGAACACCTGCTGTAGAGAAGCCCACGCCAGGTAAGTCTGTAGCCAAAATCATTTATTGAAAGGCACAACGAGGAAACATCTTGGCATCACAAGCATCAAGTCCGCAAAGCCGACGCGTTTCGTGTATAACTTCTTCAAAGGCAGCGGATGTGAAGTCGTAGCACACAGCAGTATCTCGGCACCAGCTTTATCCAATGATGTACCCCGCCTCCGTGGGCGTGACCACTCCCGTGGCCTGCTGGTACTGGTAGTGCCGATTTCATACTCCAGTGAGTTGCCGTGTTCAGACCCAAAATTAGTTCACAAATAATCCCATGTGGGTGGTGGTGCACCAGATCTAGTCCCCGCTGGCACTCTTGTTTTCCAAAAATCGGCACCTGGCCCTTGACAAACGGCATCGATTGGTGCCGCCACAGGAGCGCTGCAAGCAACGCTCGAGCTCTCTCTGCGACTCAGACATAAGCCGCTATAAATCCATCCATCAAGAACACCTGCTGTAGAGAAGCCCACGCCAGGTAAGTCTGTAGCCAAAATCATTTATTGAAAGGCACAACGAGGAAACATCTTGGCATCACAAGCATCAAGTCCGCAAAGCCGACGCGTTTCGTGTATAACTTCTTCAAAGGCAGCTGATGTGAAGTCGTAGCACACAGCAGTATCTCGGCACCAGCTTTATCCAATGATGTACCCCGCCTCCGTGGGCGTGACCACTCCCGTGGCCTGCTGGTACTGGTTGTGCCGATTTCATACTCCAGTGAGTTGCCGTGTTCAGACCCAAAATTAGTTCACAAATAATCCCATGTGGGTGGTGGTGCACCAGATCTAGTCCCCGCTGGCACTCTTGTTTTCAAAAAATCGGCACCTGGCCCTTGACAAATGGCATCGATTGGTGCCGCCACGGGAGCGCTGCAAGCAACGCTGGAGCTCTCTCTGCGACTCAGACGTAAACCGCTATAAATCCATCCATCAAGAACACCTGCTGTAGAGAATCCCACGCCAGGTAAGTCTGTAGCCAAAATCATTTATTGAAAGGCACAACGAGGAAACATCATGGCATCACAAGCATCAAGTCCGCAAAGCCGACGCGTTTGGTGTATAACTTCTTCAAAGGCAGCGGATGTGAAGTCGTAGCACACAGCAGTATCTCGGCACCAGCTTTATCCAATGATGTACCCCGTGTCCGTGGGCGTGACCACTCCCGTGGCCTGCTGGTACTGGTAGTGCCGATTTCATACTCCAGTGAGTTGCCGTGTTCAGACCCAAAATTAGTTCACAAATAATCCCATGTGGGTGGTGGTGCACCAGATCTAGTCCCCGCTGGCACTCTTGTTTTCAAAAAATCGGCACCTGGCCCTTGACAAACGGCACCGATTGGTGCCGCCACGGGAGCGCTGCAAGCAACGCTGGAGCTCTCTCTGCGACTCAGACGTAAGCCGCTATAAATCCATCCATCAAGAACACCTGCTGTAGAGAAGCCCACGCCAGGTAAGTCTGTAGCCAAAATCATTTATTGAGAGGCACAACGAGGAAACATCTTGGCATCACAAGCATCAAGTCCGCAAAGCTGACGCGTTTCGTGTATAACTTCTTCAAAGGCAGCGGATGTGAAGTCGTAGCACACAGCAGTATCTCGGCACCAGCTTTATCCAATGATGTACCCCGCCTCCGTGGGCGTGACCACTCCCGTGGCCTGCTGGTACTGGTTGTGCCGATTTCATACTCCAGTGAGTTGCCGTGTTCAGACCCAAAATTAGTTCACAAATAATCCCATGTGGGTGGTGGTGCACCAGATCTAGTCCCCGCTGGCACTCTTGTTTTCAAAAAATCGGCACCTGGCCCTTGACAAATGGCATTGATTGGTGCCGCCACGGGAGCGCTGCAAGCAACGCTGGAGCTCTCTTTGCGACTCAGACGTAAACCGCTATAAATCCATCAATCAAGAACACCTGCTGTAGAGAAGCCCACGCCAGGTAAGTCTGTAGCCAAAATCATTAATTGAAAGGCACAACGAGGAAACATCTTGGCATCACAAGCATCAAGTCCGCAAAGCCGACGCGTTTCGTGTATAACTTCTTCAAAGGCAGCGGATGTGAAGTCGTAGCACACAGCAGTATCTCGGCACCAGCTTTTCCAATGATGTACCCCGCGTCCGTGGGCGTGACCACTCCCGTGGCCTGCTGGTACTGGTAGTGCCGATTTCATACTCCAGTGAGTTGCCGTGTTCAGACCCAAAATTAGTTCACAAATAATCCCATGTGGGTGGTGGTGCACCAGATCTAGTCCCCGCTGGCACTCTTGTTTTCAAAAAATCGGCACCTGGCCCTTGACAAACGGCATCCATTGGTGCCGCCACCGGAGCGCTGCAAGCAACGCTGGAGCTCTCTCTGCGACTCAGACGTAAGCCGCTATAAATCCATCCATCAAGAACACCTGCTGTAGAGAAGCCCACGCCAGGTGAGTCTGTAGCCAAAATCATTTATTGAAAGGCACAACGAGGAAACATCTTGGCATCACAAGCATCAAGTCCGCAAAGCCGACGCGTTTCGTGTATAACTTCTTCAAAGGCAGCGGATGTGAAGTCGTAGCACACAGCAGTATCTCGGCACCAGCTTTATCCAATGATGTACCCCGCCTCCGTGGGCGTGACCACTCCCGTGGCCTGCTGGTACTGGTAGTGCCGATTTCATACTCCAGTGAGTTGCCGTGTTCATACCCAAAATTAGTTCACAAATATTCCCATGTGGGTGGTGGTGCACCAGATCTAGTCCCCGCTGGCACTCTTGTTTTCAAAAAATCGGCACCTGGCCCTTGACAAACGGCATCGATTGGTGCCGCCACAGGAGCGCTGCAAGCAACGCTCGAGCTCTCTCTGCGACTCAGACGTAAGCCGCTATAAATCCATCCATCAAGAACACCTGCTGTAGAGAGAAGCCCACGCCAGGTAAGTCTGTAGCCAAAATCATTTATTGAAAGTCACAACGAGGAAACATCTTGGCATCACAAGCATCAAGTCCGCAAAGCCGACACGTTTCGTGTATAATTTCTTCAAAGGCAGCTGATGTGAAGTCGTAGCACACAGCAGTATCTCGGCACCAGCTTTATCCAATGATGTACCCCGCCTCCGTGGGCGTGACAACTCCCGTGGCCTGCTGGTACTGGTAGTGCCGATTTCATACTCCAGTGAGTTGCGGTGTTCAGACCCAAAATTAGTTCACAAATAATCCCATGTGGGTGGTGGTGCACCAGATCTAGTCCCCGCTGGCACACTTGTTTTCAAAAAATCGGCACCTGGCCCTTGACAAACGGCACTGATTGGTGCCGCCACAGGAGCGCTGCAAGCAACGCTCGAGCTCTCTCTGCGACTCAGACGTAAGCCGCTATAAATCCATCCATCAAGAACACCTGCTGTAGAGAAGCCCACGCCAGGTAAGTCTGTAGCCAAAATCATTTATTGAGAGGCACAACGAGGAAACATCTTGGCATCACAAGCATCAAGTCCGCAAAGCTGACGCGTTTCGTGTATAACTTCTTCAAAGGCAGCTGATGTGAAGTCGTAGCACACAGCAGTATCTCGGCACCAGCTTTATCCAATGATGTACCCCGCCTCCGTGGGCGTGACCACTCCCGTGGCCTGCTGGTACTGGTTGTGCCGATTTCATACTCCAGTGAGTTGCCGTGTTCAGACCCAAAATTAGTTCACAAATAATCCCATGTGGGTGGTGGTGCACCAGATCTAGTCCCCGCTGGCACTCTTGTTTTCAAAAAATCGGCACCTGGCCCTTGACAAATGGCATCGATTGGTGCCGCCACGGGAGCGCTGCAAGCAACGCTGGAGCTCTCTCTGCGACTCAGACGTAAACCGCTATAAATCCATCCATCAAGAACACCTGCTGTAGAGAAGCCCACGCCAGGTAAGTCTGTAGCCAAAATCATTTATTGAAAGGCACAACGAGGAAACATCTTGGCATCACAAGCATCAAGTCCGCAAAGCCGACGCGTTTCGTGTATAACTTCTTCAAAGGCAGCGGATGTGAAGTCGTAGCACACAGCAGTATCTCGGCACCAGCTTTATCCAATGATGTACCCCGTGTCCGTGGGCGTGACCACTCCCGTGGCCTGCTGGTACTGGTAGTGCCCATTTCATACTCCAGTGAGTTGCCGTGTTCAGACCCAAAATTAGTTCACAAATAATCCCATGTGGGTGGTGGTGCACCAGATCTAGTCCCCGCTGGCACTCTTGTTTTCAAAAAATCGGCACCTGGCCCTTGACAAACGGCATCGATTGGTGCCGCCACGGGAGCGCTGCAAGCAACGCTGGAGCTCTCTCTGCGACTCAGACGTAAGCCGCTATAAATCCATCCATCAAGCACACCTGCTGTAGAGAAGCCCACGCCAGGTAAGTCTGTAGCCAAAATCATTTATTGAAAGGCACAACGAGGAAACATCTTGGCATCACAAGCATCAAGTCCGCAAAGCCGACGCGTTTCGTGTATAACTTCTTCAAAGGCAGCGGATGTGAAGTCGTAGCACACAGCAGTATCTCGGCACCAGCTTTATCCAATGATGTACCCCGCCTCCGTGGGCGTGACCACTCCCGTGGCCTGCTGGTACTGGTAGTGCCGATTTCATACTCCAGTGAGTTGCCGTGTTCAGACCCAAAATTAGTTCACAAATAATCCCATGTGGGTGGTGGTGCACCAGATCTAGTCCCCGCTGGCACACTTGTTTTCAAAAAATCGGCACCTGGCCCTTGACAAACGGCATCGATTGGTGCCGCCAGAGGAGCGCTGCAAGCAACGCTCGAGCTCTCTCTGCGACTCAGACGTAAGCCGCTATAAATCCATCCATCAAGAACACCTGCTGTAGAGAAGCCCACGCCAGGTAAGTCTGTAGCCAAAATCATTTATTGAGAGGCACAACGAGGAAACATCTTGGCATCACAAGCATCAAGTCCGCAAAGCTGACGCGTTTCGTGTATAACTTCTTCAAAGGCAGCGGATGTGAAGTCGTAGCACACAGCAGTATCTCGGCACCAGCTTTATCCAATGATGTACCCCGCCTCCGTGGGCGTGACCACTCCCGTGGCCTGCTGGTACTGGTTGTGCCGATTTCATACTCCAGTGAGTTGCCGTGTTCAGACCCAAAATTAGTTCACAAATAATCCCATGTGGGTGGTGGTGCACCAGATCTAGTCCCCGCTGGCACTCTTGTTTTCAAAAAATCGGCACCTGGCCCTTGACAAATGGCATTGATTGGTGCCGCCACGGGAGCGCTGCAAGCAACGCTGGAGCTCTCTTTGCGACTCAGACGTAAACCGCTATAAATCCATCCATCAAGAACACCTGCTGTAGAGAAGCCCACACCAGGTAAGTCTGTAGCCAAAATCATTTATTGAAAGGCACAACGAGGAAACATCTTGGCATCACAAGCATCAAGTCCGCAAAGCCGACGCGTTTCGTGTATAACTTCTTCAAAGGCAGCGGATGTGAAGTCGTAGCACACAGCAGTATCTCGGCACCAGCTTTTCCAATGATGTACCCCGCGTCCGTGGGCGTGACCACTCCCGTGGCCTGCTGGTACTGGTAGTGCCGATTTCATACTCCAGTGAGTTGCCGTGTTCAGACCCAAAATTAGTTCACAAATAATCCCATGTGGGTGGTGGTGCACCAGATCTAGTCCCCGCTGGCACTCTTGTTTTCAAAAAATCGGCACCTGGCCCTTGACAAACGGCATCGATTGGTGCCGCCACGGGAGCGCTGCAAGCAACGCTGGAGCTCTCTCTGCGACTCAGACGTAAGCCGCTATAAATCCATCCATCAAGAACACCTGCTGTAGAGAAGCCCACGCCAGGTAAGTCTGTAGCCAAAATCATTTATTGAAAGGCACAACGAGGAAACATCTTGGCATCACAAGCATCAAGTCCGCAAAGCCGACGCGTTTCGTGTATAACTTCTTCAAAGGCAGCGGATGTGAAGTCGTAGCACACAGCAGTATCTCGGCACCAGCTTTATCCAATGATGTACCCCGCCTCCGTGGGCGTGACCACTCCCGTGGCCTGCTGGTACTGGTAGTGCCGATTTCATACTCCAGTGAGTTGCCGTGTTCAGACCCAAAATTAGTTCACAAATAATCCCATGTGGGTGGTGGTGCACCAGATCTAGTCCCCGCTGGCACTCTTGTTTTCCAAAAATCGGCACCTGGCCCTTGACAAACGGCATCGATTGGTGCCGCCACAGGAGCGCTGCAAGCAACGCTCGAGCTCTCTCTGCGACTCAGACATAAGCCGCTATAAATCCATCCATCAAGAACACCTGCTGTAGAGAAGCCCACGCCAGGTAAGTCTGTAGCCAAAATCATTTATTGAAAGGCACAACGAGGAAACATCTTGGCATCACAAGCATCAAGTCCGCAAAGCCGACGCGTTTCGTGTATAACTTCTTCAAAGGCAGCTGATGTGAAGTCGTAGCACACAGCAGTATCTCGGCACCAGCTTTATCCAATGATGTACCCCGCCTCCGTGGGCGTGACCACTCCCGTGGCCTGCTGGTACTGGTTGTGCCGATTTCATACTCCAGTGAGTTGCCGTGTTCAGACCCAAAATTAGTTCACAAATAATCCCATGTGGGTGGTGGTGCACCAGATCTAGTCCCCGCTGGCACTCTTGTTTTCAAAAAATCGGCACCTGGCCCTTGACAAATGGCATCGATTGGTGCCGCCACGGGAGCGCTGCAAGCAACGCTGGAGCTCTCTCTGCGACTCAGACGTAAACCGCTATAAATCCATCCATCAAGAACACCTGCTGTAGAGAATCCCACGCCAGGTAAGTCTGTAGCCAAAATCATTTATTGAAAGGCACAACGAGGAAACATCATGGCATCACAAGCATCAAGTCCGCAAAGCCGACGCGTTTGGTGTATAACTTCTTCAAAGGCAGCGGATGTGAAGTCGTAGCACACAGCAGTATCTCGGCACCAGCTTTATCCAATGATGTACCCCGTGTCCGTGGGCGTGACCACTCCCGTGGCCTGCTGGTACTGGTAGTGCCGATTTCATACTCCAGTGAGTTGCCGTGTTCAGACCCAAAATTAGTTCACAAATAATCCCATGTGGGTGGTGGTGCACCAGATCTAGTCCCCGCTGGCACTCTTGTTTTCAAAAAATCGGCACCTGGCCCTTGACAAACGGCACCGATTGGTGCCGCCACGGGAGCGCTGCAAGCAACGCTGGAGCTCTCTCTGCGACTCAGACGTAAGCCGCTATAAATCCATCCATCAAGAACACCTGCTGTAGAGAAGCCCACGCCAGGTAAGTCTGTAGCCAAAATCATTTATTGAGAGGCACAACGAGGAAACATCTTGGCATCACAAGCATCAAGTCCGCAAAGCTGACGCGTTTCGTGTATAACTTCTTCAAAGGCAGCGGATGTGAAGTCGTAGCACACAGCAGTATCTCGGCACCAGCTTTATCCAATGATGTACCCCGCCTCCGTGGGCGTGACCACTCCCGTGGCCTGCTGGTACTGGTTGTGCCGATTTCATACTCCAGTGAGTTGCCGTGTTCAGACCCAAAATTAGTTCACAAATAATCCCATGTGGGTGGTGGTGCACCAGATCTAGTCCCCGCTGGCACTCTTGTTTTCAAAAAATCGGCACCTGGCCCTTGACAAATGGCATTGATTGGTGCCGCCACGGGAGCGCTGCAAGCAACGCTGGAGCTCTCTTTGCGACTCAGACGTAAACCGCTATAAATCCATCAATCAAGAACACCTGCTGTAGAGAAGCCCACGCCAGGTAAGTCTGTAGCCAAAATCATTAATTGAAAGGCACAACGAGGAAACATCTTGGCATCACAAGGATCAAGTCCGCAAAGCCGACGCGTTTCGTGTATAACTTCTTCAAAGGCAGCGGATGTGAAGTCGTAGCACACAGCAGTATCTCGGCACCAGCTTTTCCAATGATGTACCCCGCGTCCGTGGGCGTGACCACTCCCGTGGCCTGCTGGTACTGGTAGTGCCGATTTCATACTCCAGTGAGTTGCCGTGTTCAGACCCAAAATTAGTTCACAAATAATCCCATGTGGGTGGTGGTGCACCAGATCTAGTCCCCGCTGGCACTCTTGTTTTCAAAAAATCGGCACCTGGCCGTTGACAAACGGCATCCATTGGTGCCGCCACCGGAGCGCTGCAAGCAACGCTGGAGCTCTCTCTGCGACTCAGACGTAAGCCGCTATAAATCCATCCATCAAGAACACCTGCTGTAGAGAAGCCCACGCCAGGTAAGTCTGTAGCCAAAATCATTTATTGAAAGGCACAACGAGGAAACATCTTGGCATCACAAGCATCAAGTCCGCAAAGCCGACGCGTTTCGTGTATAACTTCTTCAAAGGCAGCGGATGTGAAGTCGTAGCACACAGCAGTATCTCGGCACCAGCTTTATCCAATGATGTACCCCGCCTCCGTGGGCGTGACCACTCCCGTGGCCTGCTGGTACTGGTAGTGCCGATTTCATACTCCAGTGAGTTGCCGTGTTCAGACCCAAAATTAGTTCACAAATATTCCCATGTGGGTGGTGGTGCACCAGATCTAGTCCCCGCTGGCACTCTTGTTTTCAAAAAATCGGCACCTGGCCCTTGACAAACGGCATCGATTGGTGCCGCCACAGGAGCGCTGCAAGCAACGCTCGAGCTCTCTCTGCGACTCAGACGTAAGCCGCTATAAATCCATCCATCAAGAACACCTGCTGTAGAGAAGCCCACGCCAGGTAAGTCTGTAGCCAAAATCATTTATTGAAAGGCACAACGAGGAAACATCTTGGCATCACAAGCATCAAGTCCGCAAAGCCGACGCGTTTCGTGTATAACTTCTTCAAAGGCAGCGGATGTGAAGTCGTAGCACACAGCAGTATCTCGGCACCAGCTTTATCCAATGATGTATCCCGCCTCCGTGGGTGTGACCACTCCCGTGGCCTGCTGGTACTGGTAGTGCCGATTTCATACTCCAGTGAGTTGCCGTGTTCAGACCCAAAATTAGTTCACAAATAATCCCATGTGGGTGGTGGTGCACCAGATCTAGTCCCCGCTGGCACTCTTGTTTTCAAAAAATATCGGCACCTGGCCCTTGACAAACGGCATCGATTGGTGCCGCCACGGGAGCACTGCAAGCAACGCTGGAGCTCTCTCTGCGACTCAGACGTAAGCTGCTATAAATCCATCCATCAAGAACACCTGCTGTAGAGAAGCTCACGCCGGGTAAGTCTGTAGCCAAAATCATTTATTGAAAGGCACATCGAGGAAACATCTTGGCATCACAAGCATCAAGTCCGCAAAGCCGATGCGTTTCGTGTATAACTTCTTCAAAGGCAGCGGATGTGAAGTCGTAGCACACAGCAGTATCTCGGCACCAGCTTTATCCAATGATGTACCCCGCCTCCGTGGGTAAGACCACTCCCGTGGCCTGCTGGTACTGGTAGTGCCGATTTCATACTCCAGTGAGTTGCCGTGTTCAGACCCAAAATTAGTTCACAAATAATCCCATGTGGGTGGTGGTGCACCAGATCTAGTCCCCGCTGGCACTCTTGTTTTCCAAAAATCGGTACCTGGCCCTTGACAAATGGGATCGATTGGTGCCGCCACGGGAGCGCTGCAAGCAACGCTGGAGCTCTCTCTGCGACTCAGACGTAAGCCGCTATAAATCCATCCATCAAGAACACCTGCTGTAGAGAAGCCCATGCCAGGTAAGTCTGTAGCCAAAATCATTTATTGAGAGGCACAACGAGGAAACATCTTGGCATCACAAGCATCAAGTCCGCAAAGCTGACGCGTTTCGTGTATAAATTCTTCAAAGGCAGCGGATGTGAAGTCGTAGCACACAGCAGTATCTCGGCACCAGCTTTATCCAATGATGTACCCCGCCTCCGTGGGCGTGACCACTCCCGTGGCCTGCTGGTACTGGTAGTGCCGATTTCATACTCCAGTGAGTTGCCGTGTTCAGACCCAAAATTAGTTCACAAATAATCCCATGTGGGTGGTGGTGCACCAGATCTAGTCCCCGCTGGCACTCTTGTTTTCAAAAAATCGGCACCTGGCCCTTGACAAATGGCATTGATTGGTGCCGCCACGGGAGCGCTGCAAGCAACGCTGGAGCTCTCTCTGCGACTCAGACGTAAGCCGCTATAAATCCATCCATCAAGAACACCTGCTGTAGAGAAGCCCACGCCAGGTAAGTCTGTAGCCAAAATCATTTATTGAAAGGCACAACGAGGAAACATCTTGGCATCACAAGGATCAAGTCCGCAAAGCCGACGCGTTTCGTGTATAACTTCTTCAAAGGCAGCGGATGTGAAGTCGTAGCACACAGCAGTATCTCGGCACCAGCTTTATCCAATGATGTACCCCGCCACCGTGGGCGTGACCACTCCCGTGGCCTGCTGGTACTGGTAGTGCCGATTTCATACTCCAGTGAGTTGCCGTGTTCAGACCCAAAATTAGTTCACAAATAATCCCATGTGGGTGGTGGTGCACCAGATCTAGTCCCCGCTGGCACTCTTGTTTTCAAAAAATCGGCACCTGGCCCTTGACAAATGGCATTGATTGGTGCCGCCACGGGAGCGCTGCAAGCAACGCTGGAGCTCTCTCTGCGACTCAGACGTAAGCCGCTATAAATCCATCCATCAAGAACACCTGCTGTAGAGAAGCCCACGCCAGGTAAGTCTGTAGCCAAAATCATTTATTGAAAGGCACAACGAGGAAACATCTTGGCATCACAAGGATCAAGTCCGCAAAGCCGACGCGTTTCGTGTATAACTTCTTCAAAGGCAGCGGATGTGAAGTCGTAGCACACAGCAGTATCTCGGCACCAGCTTTATCCAATGATGTACCCCGCCACCGTGGGCGTGACCACTCCCGTGGCCTGCTGGTACTGGTAGTGCCGATTTCATACTCCAGTGAGTTGCCGTGTTCAGACCCAAAATTAGTTCACAAATAATCCCATGTGGGTGGTGGTGCACCAGATCTAGTCCCCGCTGGCACTCTTGTTTTCAAAAAATCGGCACCTGGCCCTTGACAAACGGCATCGATTGGTGCCGCCACAGGAGCGCTGCAAGCAACGCTCGAGCTCTCTCTGCGACTCAGACGTAAGCCGCTATAAATCCATCCATCAAGAACACCTGCTGTAGAGAAGCCCACGCCAGGTAAGTCTGTAGCCAAAATCATTTATTGAAAGGCACAACGAGGAAACATCTTGGCATCACAAGCATCAAGTCCGCAAAGCCGACGCGTTTTGTGTATAACTTCTTCAAAGGCAGCGGATGTGAAGTCGTAGCACACAGCAGTATCTCGGCACCAGCTTTATCCAATGATGTACCCCACCTCCGTGGGTGTGACCACTCCCGTGGCCTGCTGGTACTGGTAGTGCCGATTTCATACTCCAGTGAGTTGCCGTGTTCAGACCCAAAATTAGTTCACAAATAATCCCATGTGGGTGGTGGTGCACCAGATCTAGTCCCCGCTGGCACTCTTGTTTTCAAAAAATATCGGCACCTGGCCCTTGACAAACGGCATCGATTGGTGCCGCCACGGGAGCACTGCAAGCAACGCTGGAGCTCTCTCTGCGACTCAGACGTAAGCCGCTATAAATCCATCCATCAAGAACACCTGCTGTAGAGAAGCTCACGCCGGGTAAGTCTGTAGCCAAAATCATTTATTGAAAGGCACATCGAGGAAACATCTTGGCATCACAAGCATCAAGTCCGCAAAGCCGATGCGTTTCGTGTATAACTTCTTCAAAGGCAGCGGATGTGAAGTCGTAGCACACAGCAGTATCTCGGCACCAGCTTTATCCAATGATGTACCCCGCCTCCGTGGGTGTGACCACTCCCGTGGCCTGCTGGTACTGGTAGTGCCGATTTCATACTCCAGTGAGTTGCCGTGTTCAGACCCAAAATTAGTTCACAAATAATCCCATGTGGGTGGTGGTGCACCAGATCTAGTCCCCGCTGGCACTCTTGTTTTCAAAAAATCGGCACCTGGTCCTTGACAAATGGGATCGATTGGTGCCGCCACGGGAGTGCTGCAAGCAACGCTGGAGCTCTCTCTGCGACTCAGACGTAAGCCGCTATAAATCCATCCATCAAGAACACCTGCTGTAGAGAAGCCCATGCCAGGTAAGTCTGTAGCCAAAATCATTTATTGAGAGGCACAACGAGGAAACATCTTGGCATCACAAGCATCAAGTCCGCAAAGCTGACGCGTTTCGTGTATAAATTCTTCAAAGGCAGCGGATGTGAAGTCGTAGCACACAGCAGTATCTCGGCACCAGCTTTATCCAATGATGTACCCCGCCTCCGTGGGCGTGACCACTCCCGTGGCCTGCTGGTACTGGTAGTGCCGATTTCATACTCCAGTGAGTTGCCGTGTTCAGACCCAAAATTAGTTCACAAATAATCCCATGTGGGTGGTGGTGCACCAGATCTAGTCCCCGCTGGCACTCTTGTTTTCAAAAAATCGGCACCTGGCCCTTGACAAACGACATCGGTTGGTGCCGCCACGGGAGCGCTGCAAGAACACCTGCTGTAATTTTGGGTCTAAACACGGCAACTCACTGGAGTATGAAATCGGCACTACCAGTACCAGCAGGCCACGGGAGTGGTCACGCCCACGGAGGCGGGGTACATCATTGGATAAAGCTGGTGCCAAGATACTGCTGTGTGCTACGACTTCACATCCGCTGCCTTTGAATAAGTTATAAACGAATATAGATATCCACCATCAGCTCGCAACAATTTCTATGCATATATATATATATATATATGAGTAAATCCGTAAGCTTGCTGCGAATGTCACTCCACGCTGTCACAGCATAAACGGACACGGACCAAAGTTGAGTGCTGATTATTTTATTTTGTGCCTTTCTGCCGCCATATCGTTTCGGCTCCTCCGAGCCTTGATCACATGACAACATGAACCAATAAAGAGTTGGTTTATAAAGTGACTGTGCTAACATTCAATTGATCATGTGACTGCCTGCAAATAGATATAGAAAACAGACTTCACTAGTATAACTGTGCAAAACAACGCATTCAAAGGTAGTATACGCACGTTAATTGAATTATAAATAATTTAAAAACCTATGTTGGAATATACATCTAATAAATAAATGTATAATAAATATTTAAAATCGATGTGAGTGCAAATAACAAACATTTTGGCATAGAATAAATAAAAATGTATTCATTCACTTGTGCAAAATATCGCTGTTTTAAATGCTTTGCGTACCCACCTAAAAATATCATAATGACACGTTCAATTCACAATGTCTATGTCCTTAAATGTGTGTCAGATATTTAACAGCTATATAGTAAGGATATGGCGCTAAACCAAGGAACCTCTGAAAGATCATGAGATAAAATACTTCATGAATCTAAAATGATAAAATTCTTATGACGAGGCCTAATGTTTAAAATGCACCTGACTTGTGATGAAAGGATCCCCATTAAATATATGACCTGCATTGGAACATATTTACAGGAAACATCACAGTAGCCATCCACCTTTTTGATCAAAACTATGTTGACATATTGCGGGATGAATCCATAAAGGTGACGCTATAAGTAAGTCTGCTTAAAAAAACCCAATATCATATGTACAGTCATATGAAAGAATTGTTCAAATGTGCAAAGTGAAGTATGTGAACCAGTGGGCCGCACCTGTGAGGTAAAAAAATAATAATATGAAGAATTAGAAAATATATATGTGCAAATGTGATTAAAGTAGCAATGATTTAACTAATGAACACATATTGGGGGGTATACTCAAATTAAGGAACTGACTAAATCGGGTAAAAGGACATTGCCCAATAAAACAAATGACTGAAGTTTAAGAAAGGTGTAAAAAGCAAATAAACAGCATGAAGGAGACAGCCGGAGACCCGTGTGTCTGCTCAATATTTCTATATATATATTGCTTCAGTGTTCCAGGAAAAAAGACAGTGCATGCAGGTGAAGGGTCCTAACATCAACCGGGGTGGGGTGTGGCAGCAGTGGTTGTTGCGGAGTCGAAGACTAAGGTTCGGAGCTTGGAGCCAGGATTGTAGGAGTATCTTTGGGGGGTAGTAAAGCTAGAATTCCTGGCACTGGGCATGGTCCAGGCATTGACAGACGCAGACAGGTTTACCTTTGGCGCACCTTTGGAGCGCCTGCTACTTGCTCCCGCTATGCGGCCGCAGTGCGGCCTCCATTTAGTAGGTCTTGGTAGGAGGGAGGGACAGACAGGAAGTGGGAGGAATGGAAACAAGCATTTGCAATGCAATCGGTCTCGGCTTTGGGACCTTATATGTATTTAGCTATGCAGCACATTAGCCTGGGTACTGTTCTTTACCATGGAGGGAAAGTAAGCACCAAACTGCGTGACACGCCAGGTATGGGAACACATAGAGAGAAATATTGCCTTTCAGCTGGAAATGGTATAGTCCAAAGCTCTGTTTTTAATATAAAATAAGGGCCTTCTGTGGTCATATCACTGGAAATACAAAATGTGAAAAAAATATTATTGTTTACAGGTGCTCGTGGAAGACAATGTAGATTTTCCTAATAACTTTTTGCGGAAAGTCTTAAATTTATTAAAGACACGTAGGCGAGTATTATGCTTTCTTATCTTGCCATTTATTCAAATAACAACCACGATAAGCGCTAAAACTACAGTTCCCAGAGGGCCAAGCAAAACAACTGGCCAATGGGACCACAATAAAACAGAACATTATAACCAATCAGGCTGTAGCAACATGAATAACGTCATAACAGACTGCGAACAATCCTCTTTTCGCTGGCGAGCAGCTCAGATAGAGTAAATAAAAAGTGGAACAATAGATAAAACAATACACAAAGCTAGAGTCCAGGAACAAATCTCTTGACCAACGTCCAATCAGGAAAGTCTAACAGCAGGAATCACAGTGGAGGAAGTCGAACCGGAAGAAGAGGCGTCATGCAGAGATGAAGAACGCTCTTGCAGATTATTAGCCCCATCACGAAGATGTAGGAGGCAACACTGGAGTCGCTGTAGGGAGGGAGAAAACACAGATTAGAAGTGTTGAGGTGGGTTAATACTCGCCTCCGTGTCTTTAATAAAACTAAGACTTTCCATCATAAGTTATTAGGAAAATCTACATTTTATGGCAAGAGAGGAGGCTCATATTATGCTTGTTCAAAACATATCAATAACTAAAGAAACAGCAGAAACAACTTGCTTACAATAAAACATATGGAAAACATTATCATTGGACCAATACGCAGATCTCAGAATGTCCTCCAAACGAGAGCCTGCCCAAAAAGCTTTGGAGGCCATGGCTCTCCTGGTGGAATGGGCCCCAAAAACGGAGACGTCAATGCCCGCAAGGGACATGACCCACCGATCCCAACGGGCCAAGTAGCAGAGGAAACAGGAAGATGGGGTTTGCGAAAGGAAATAAGAAGTTGGGAATGAGAGGACGTTCTGAGATCAGAGATTCTTTTTTCATAAACCGTGAGGCATTGACCTACACATAGTTTAGGATGGGAAGTGAAATAAAGGTAAAAAGCAGAATTCAAATTTGTTTTAGTTTGTTTATGAACCTGAAACAATACACCAGTCGGAGAAAACTGGCGAGAGGAAATATCCAATGCCTTAACATCTGAAACGCGTTTAATGGAAACAAGACAAAGTAACATAGTAAGTTTAGCAGAGCGCATTTTCAGAGAAAAAGCGGAATTGTCAGGCCAATCGGAAAATAACTTAAGGACTAAATTAACATCCCATAATTTAGAATACTTAGCCAACAAAGGTTTGGAAAAACGTACTCCTCGTAATAGGCGGCAAATGAGCGGATGGACTCCAACTGGCTTACCTTCGCTAGGACAGTGATTGAGGGAAATGGCCGATCTATACAAATTGACTGTTCCATAAGACTTACCTGCACTAGTTTCAGAAGCTAAGAAATTGACTACAAAATTTAGAGGGGCTATAAAGGGATCGATAAGCCTTTCCAGACACCTGCTTGACCATAAAGACCAAGCGGACTTGTAAGTTTTGGAGGTACCTGGGGCTCAGGCTTTACTGATAAAGACAGAAGCTTCTTGCGAAATGAGGAGGTCAGGAGGAACAGACTGGAGATCTTCCAAGCAGACAGAACCAAGGAGTTGTCTTGGATGAGATTGTGAGGAAGGCCTAAGGGGTTCAGAAGCAGATCGCTGCAGACAGGGAGAAGAACTGGAAAGTCCACCGTCATCTTGAGAAGAGATGGGAACCAAATCTGTGATTGCCAAAATGGAACTAATAAGACCAGGGAGGTCGATTGTCAGTGAACCTGAGAAAGAACCCTGTTGATCATGAGGAAAGGAGGAAAGGCATATGTAGTATCTTCATGTAAGGTTAATACTGTTCTCCTGTATCTTCTAACTAGCTGCTCAGGCAATGTGAGAGTTCCATGTGGAATGTTGACGTGACTGGAATGTTGGAGGTTGGTGTGGTGTGAGACAGTTGAGAGGATGGGCTGAGCAGCTAGCAGGCTGCTCCTGGTGGGGCTATTCTATGGACTTAATTAACTTAATAAATACGCTTAAGATCTATCCTGGCTACGTCTGCTGTGTCACATCAACCGATGGAACCAGGTCACTTCAGCATAATTGAGATGAAGGGACCAGTCCTGAAGAAACGCATCCGTCGCTAATGCCCTAGGGTCTGGATGCCAACTGAAGAAACAAGGCAATTGGGCATAGAGGTGAGAAGCTAAAAGATCGATATGAAAAGGGCCCCATTTTTGAGAAAGAGATCGGAAAACGGATGGAAGAAGCTTCCAACCGCTGGAGTCTCGAAGAAAGCGAGAATGCCAATCTGCTATGGAGTTGAGATCTCCAGGAAGATATTCTGCTTTGAGCGAAAGTTTGTTTGAAAGGCAATACTCTCAAAGACTCTTTGCTAGCTTTGCTAGAGGTTTGGACTTGGTGCCACCTAGATGGTTTATGTAGTGGACCGCAGAAACATTGTCCATGCGAAGGAGAATAGAACAGCGTACTCTGTTTTCCGTGAGGCTTTGGATTGCAAAGGAACCTGCCAGCATCTCTAAACAATTGATGTGCAATTTTGATTCCTCGCGAGACCATGTACCGCCAGTCGATATTGGTCCACCACGGGCACCCCAACCCGATAGGCTTGCATCGGATTCTAATACAAGATCTGGGGCCGAAGCGAAGATTGTTCGCCCATTCCAAGCATCTAAATGGTCTATCCACCATTGGAGTTCGACGCGAGACTCTTGATCCATAGCGATGACTTCGGAGTAAGGCAGACCTTGGCGGAGGTGGCGAATCTTTAAACGTTGAAGGGCGCGATAATGAAGCGACCCTGGGAAGATAGCCTGGATGGAAGCAGAGAGGAGGCCGACGATCCGCGCAAGAGATCTGAGGGAGATCAGGGAGGATTGAAGGACATTTAAAATCTCTGACTTTATGGTTGAGACCTTCAACTGTGGGAGTAGAAGAGACGCCGTGGAAGAGTCCACGAGAAAACCCAGAAATTCGTTACTCTGAGAAGGAATGAGCATAGACTTTTTGATATTGAGAAGGAAACCGAGATCCAGAAGGAGAGATCGAGTGGTGTTCAAGTCTGCCAAGAGAACCTGCTTGTCGGTGTTCATGAGCAGAATGTCGTCTAGGTAAATGATCAGTCTGATCCCGAGGGACCGTAGACACAACTGGTTTCATGAGTTTTGTAAAGCACCATGGTGCTGAAGAAAGGCCGAACGGAAGGGAGCAAAAATGGTAGGTGATGCCTAACCATTGGAATTGAAGAAATTTGGTGTGAGAAGCATGAATAGGAACGGTAAGATAAGCGTCTTGCAAGCCTTATCTGACCATCCATTCATTTGGGCAAAGAGTGTCTCGTAAATGAATGATAGTTTAATTTTGAAGTGGCGATACACCACAAACTGATTGAACCACTTTAGGTGTATAACAGGACGCAATTTCTTATTTTTCTTTAGGACAAGAAAAATGGAACTGAGAAAACCTGACAGATCTAGAGGGGTGATTAGGATGGCCTGTTTTTGAAGAAGGAGTTGGACCCCAAGGAAATGAGATGAGGCATGTCTGCAGAGAAAACTAGAGGAGGAAGCAAAGTAGTTTGGGAAGGTGGCGCGTAAAACTCTATAAGATAACTTTGGACGGAGTTTAGAACCCAAGGATCTGTGGTGAGAGAGCGCCATGTTGGACAAAGAGTTTCAAATGACCCCCCAATGGGGGAAGACCTACCTTGTTGGCTCTTGTTGTGTCGGAAATTTTTCTGTCCACAACCTCTGTATCCACGACCTCACTATGGGTAGAACTGTGGTTTGTACTCCTGGTAGCCTGTGTTGAAGGAGCCTCTGGAGCCTTGATTTGGATAGGAGTAGCCGGAAGAGCGACCCCTGCCTCTGCTGGCCCTCCCAAAAACCCGAGGGAAAAAACTTTTTTGATAGATTGTTGAGCCTTGTCCAATGAGGCGAAGGTAGTGACAAATTTACTGAGGTCCTTGACCAAGGAATCCCCAAACAAAAGTCCATCTGCCTTGATATCGGGGTCCAGAGGAGCCAGCTTATCCAGTTTAGGATCAAGTTTGATAAGAAGACCTTTACGGCATTCGTGAGTGATACCCGCGTTGGCGTTGCCTAAAAGACAGAAGGCTCATTGAACCCACAAGGAAATGTCCTCAGCATTCAAATCTTGACCCTCCAAGCGAGCGGTTTCTGCTAGGTCAAAAATGTGAACCAAAGGACCCACTATGTCCAAAAGCTTGTACTGGCAGGTGGATCAAGCTTTGTCTACCCCTTTGTGGGGGTTTTTGCCAAATTTTGAGAAGAAGGTAAGGAGAGGCTGATCAATGGAAGGAGTAACTGTAATGTTGAAAGGTAAAGACGGTTTGGGACACTCGGATTTTAATCTAGAATGGGCTGACTTGTCGAGGGGAACCCGAAGTCTGGCTGAGATATAATCACCAACGTGCGAAGCTGGGAACCACTCCGTAGAGTTGGGATGATGGATAGTAGAGTAAATGCAAAGGAGTCGGCCTTCAGCTTCTTAGAAGGGGGGAAGGAGGGTCAGAGACGTCAAAAATGTCAAATAAATCGTCATCTGCGTCACCCATATCATCGTCTGTGTCTGTAATTGTGGAAATCACCAATTTTGTAGGTACCTCAACATGTTTAGCTTTTGATTTTCTTTTTCCGTCAGAAGAAGCTGACAACCCCTCCTTAGCAGGAGGCCTGGGAGGAGCAGAGTCCTCATTCTGGTGCGAGGGAGCCTCGCTAATCAAGCATGGCACATTCTTTGAGACGTTAGACGACACAGAGGTTGCCAAAGCTTTAGACAACAGACTGGACATGGAGTTTTCCATTCCTTTGGAAAAACATTTAATGGATGCTTCAACAGCATTTCCCACAGAAGTATTAATAAATGCATTCAAGTCACTTTTAAAGGCTTTGCCTTCTTCATTATGCAGTTCGGACCCTGAAGAGCTGTCAAGCTCCATGATAGGAAAAATGAAGAGTCAAGGTAGAGCGAGGGTTAACTTGAGGAGCCGGAGGTTGAAAAAGGGAAGAACTAGCACCAGACACTCCCGCAAAAGGAGAAGTCAATGACGGAAGAGGAACCAGGTTCAGGGAGGTCACCGGGAGAAGAAGTGCCGTCAGAATGAAGATGCGCGCTCTGAGGGGAAAGGAACAGAAAGGAACGGAAAGCAACCGTCGCGCGACGCGTTTAAACAAAGGTAACGTGCTCGCGAGCGAAGGAGGCAGCAGAAGATACCTTGAAAAGGAAAGTGCGGTTATAATACAGACGCGCACTATAGAGCAAAGGAGCAGTAGGCGGATGGCTCTCAACGTGGTAATCTCAAATGACGCCACATGCGAGTGAGGGAAACAGCTGAGCGCTGAGCAGCACGAGTGCGAGTGAAATTAACAATAACTTGGTCAGTAAAAAGGCATTCAATAACGGGCACAATAAATAGCAATTGGCAACATTAAAATAAGTATGCAAATGCATAAACAGCAGAGCAAAGAAGAGAAGGCACTTATCTGACTACGAGCAGCAAGACAAAAGAGAGGACTGTTCGCAGTCAGTTATGACGTTATACATGTTGCTACAGCCTGATTGGTTATAATGTTCTGTTTTATTGTGGTCCCTTTGGCCAGTTGTTATGCTTGGCCCTCGGGGAATTGCAGTTTTAGCGCTTATCTTGGCTGCTATTTGAATAAATGGCAAAAAAAGAAAGTATAATATGAGCCTCCGGTCTTGCCATAAAATTTCTATGGACTGGAATGTAGAAAATGCTAAAGTGATTCTGGTATTTTACTGACATCTGCTGATCGTTTTCTATCAAGAAAGTTAAATAGAGCCAGTTTCCAGGAAAACAGTCCCTAAGCGGAAGCAGACATGTCCTAGTGTTGATCTCCATAGCCCACAAAGTACATACACATATAAGTATATACTAAAGTATATACATGTGGTCTCGAATGCTCGACCTAAAAATGGCAGGAAAATACGGTGGGAGTGCAATGAGGCAGAGATGGTGAAAACAGAGGCAGTCAGCAGCAAAACACTCAGGCAGAACACCACAGCAGTGAGGTAACAAAAACAAAAGAACGCAAAAGAAAAAATCAGGCAAACAGGCAACAATCAGGTAATATGGCACGAAGAGAAAGAACAATCAGACAATACCTCAACGTGGAGAGGAACCAATCAGGCAAGCAGGTAGAACAATAGCGCACAGAAAACTAGCTGCAAGGCAGTCAGAGCAGGCTGAGGGTGACTCAACGAGCAGCAGCAAGGAGAGCGGGTATGAGGACCCTACTCATTCACCTTGCTTGTGGGTGCAACAGGCTCTAGGCTGCAGTGTGAGGCGAGGAACAGCT
Source organism: Triturus cristatus (assembly GCF_964204655.1). Lineage (NCBI taxonomy): Eukaryota > Metazoa > Chordata > Amphibia > Caudata > Salamandridae > Triturus > Triturus cristatus. Next base: position 506,214,670 of record NC_140585.1, read on the forward strand.
GCAGCTCTTAATAGTTCACAAGTAATAACGAATATATGTCGTTACTACGCATTCCGTTGCAACGCATGCCTTTACCACGCATGCGTTACAACGGAATGTTTTTTTTACGCATAGCCTTTACCTCGATTTTTCCTTTACCACGCTTTTTCTTTTTTGGGGGGGAGACCCCCCCAAGCCTCCTTTTTTGCCTTTTTCTCACGTCTTCGCCGACACTAAAAAAGGACTGACGCATTTTTTCGAATGAAGAAGAAGACGTTCCGTGAAGACGTTGCTTGCGTGGTAAAGACGGTCGAGGAAGCAATACGCGTTGTGAAGACGTTCACGAGGTAAGTGTACCGTTGTAAATGTAACGCGTAGAAAAGCCTTCGTGGTAAAGGCTGTTTCCTGTAATAACTTGCCTTTTATGCAGTGCTTCACACTGCTGTAAATAAAAGATGTTACTATTCCCCAATTTATGGTGCTCAATTTATAACTGAGAGGGAGCTTTACTGAAATTTAACCTTGTGACCTGCTGGTCTCCACTTTGTTCAAGGCACAGACTTCCTCCACCATGTACCTAATAGTTTCACAGAGGGGAAAAAAGTGAAGCATGAAAAGGTCATGACTTGTTGATAGGGATAGACTGTTTGATTTATGTTTACATTTATATATTCTTCTTTTCGTTTGCTGATTTAAATTGAAGTTATACCCTGTTTTTAACAGCATTTCTCTCTCTTTATTATTCGTTAATGTTAGAAGAAGAGAAGTCCTTACGACATCATATGTATTTATTTAGTCTCAATAGTTTTCTCTTACCTTTATTTCTCCTTTCCCCACTTTCCCCCCTCCCCTCTCCTTCCTCTCATATAATATATAATAATTATTTCTATATGCAACTATTTTGATTTATTATATCTGGCTTTCATATTACATAGGTTATATTTCATTGAATGCTATCATTTGTTAGTTGATAGCATATGTCATTACTCATGCTTGGTTGCAGTTTCCTAAAATAAAATATATATTTAAACTAAAATAAAAGCCGCCTCGATAAGTATGGTATGTGCTTTGAATGAGTGTTCATCCAGTGTCTTTTATTCATATTGATTCAAAGCTCGGGCTGGCTGGTAAAATACTGTCAAACTTTGTTCAAGAAAATATCTGGAGTCTTCAGCTAAAACTGAGGGGCATATGTACTAGCTGGATCACTGACAAAATACCGCATGACAAATATCGTTTTCCCAAAATATCGAGACATCAATATCGATGTAAAAAATATCGACATCCTACCTACATAATGGTAAGTACTAAAATATCCCCAAAAATATAGTTGTCCATTACGATGGTGGGCGGATCGCCACCGCCGGGCCAGTGGTGGCAGCCGCTTTTCTGCTGGTCGGATTGCCGACCAGGCAGAAAAGGGACACAATATGGTGGTGGTGCCTTGCCATGGAAAGGCATGCAGAGATGAGCATTGGGGGACTGTTGCGGGCCTCCAGATGGTTGGGGGGGTGGGTGGTTGCACTGGGGGGTACCTATGGTACTCCCCTTCTTTGGCATACACAATGTGGCAGGCACTGCGCAGTGCCTGTCACGTTGTGCATGCCAAAGCACAACAAGCATATATTGCATTGCGGCGGGTGTTGCTTACAGCACCGCCCGCCACAATGTAATACATGCGGGATGCAACTGCCAGGGTGGTGGTCACATCCTAATTGCCATAGCGGGACCGCCGCAACCCTGGCGGTCGGTCCCGTGTACCGTTACGGTGGCGGACAGACACCGCACACCATCGTAATGGACCCCATTGTTTTTTTAAATGTATAACAAATAATGTAAAATAAATTAAATAATACATATAACTTAAAAAAATATTTAGAATTATTAGAAAACGCAAACAGTTATAAGTATGTAATACTTCATAATAATTAATAAATAATTATTTTAATAAATTATAAAATGTTATAAATGTATGAAAAATTATAAATACATATATATGTATATGCATACACCTATTACATAAATATATATATATATATTCTAAATGCAATTATTAAAATGTGTATATTTTTAAAACTACATTTTACACTACATTAAGTGCAACAGTAGGGAAAGTGTTGGAGAGCGGAGACATACAAATTACTATTCTCACTCCAGCGAGTGCAACAGTAGGGAAAGTGTTGGATAGCGTAGGAGTAAAAATTACTATTCCCACTCCAGGGAGTGCTACAGTAGGGGAAGTGTTGGATAACAGAGGGGAATAATTTACTATTCCCACTCCAGCAAGTGCAACAGTAGAGAAAATGTTGGATAGCAAAGGGATAAAACTTACTATTACTGCTCTAGCGAGTGCAACAGGAGGGAAAGTGTTGGATAAGGGAGGAGAATAATTTACTATTCCCACTCCAATAATTGCAACAGAAGGGAAAGTGTTGGAGAGCATAGGGGATACAATTACTATTCCCACTCCAGGGAGTGCAACAGTAGGGAAAGTGTTGGATAGCGGAGGGGTAGAAATTACTATTCCCACTCCAGGGAGTGCAGCAGTAGGGAAAATGGAGGGAATAAAACCAAAAGTTTCAGCTATTGAACCTAAATCCCAAAAGAAAATAAAAACAAAACAATTTCCAAAACTATTTATCAATTAATAAATTAATATTAATGATCAAACTAAATTACTTTTCACCCTCTACCCCCAATAAACACCAAAACACACACCTACAAATATTTACAAAATTTCCATAACTAATTTTACATTAATAAATCAATAACAATTAACAACAAATCGTTAATTCATTATAAAAAAAAATCTTCCCAACATTTACAACTCACAAATCAACATTATTCCACAATTAGCATATTTAATATTTAATTAATTAATTAACATTCATTAACAAATAATGAATTCATTTTAATTAATTTCCCTCCCACCATATTCCCCTATAATTGACACCACCAATGTTGTAAAACATGACACAATTAACATAATTATTTAACAATTAATTATTATTAATACGTAACAACCAATAAATAAATAATTATTAATACATTATTTACCACAATTAACAAAAAAATACATAAGTATTAATCAATATAAGATATTAATGAATTAATTATTATTAATTTACTTCTCACCCTATTCCCCTATAAACCCACAACCCGCTACGGAACTAAAATGCAAAATTTTATTAAAATAAAATTAATAACTTCTAAAAAAATGTAATACATTTATTATAATTAAATTACTTTCCACCCTATTCCACAACCCGCTATGGAACTAAGACACACAATTTACTTAAAATAAAATTAATAACATCTAAAAATGTATCACATATATTAAAAACAAATGCAAAACAGACAAAAAAACAGAACACATACATTTAAAATACATACTAAAATACATAACACTAACTAAAAAAACGATATATATGCAAACGATATTAATGACTTTGATATTTTGAAAACGATATTAATGACTTTGATATTGTTAAAAACGATATTACTTACCTTAAACTCAATATTCTTTACCACGATATTCTGACAGCCGATATTTTTGTATCTCAAAATTTTGCACTCAATATTAGTGCAAATCGATGTTAAAAACTCGATATTCTGACTGTTTACCGTACAAGCCCCTATCGCTTAACCTGGCTTAACGCTGCCTTGTTCATAAGGCACCCTTTCACGCTATGGTTAGGGCGTGCAGTGGTTGTTGTGGTGGGTGTTCCACCGCAACACCCATTGTATTTGACGCTGTCCCCTATGTACAAGGGTGGTATACATATACATTTCGTGGCATAGGCGTACCCGCCGTCGCCACTACATTTCCCACAGTCCTTTGGGGCAACTTGCTGGTGTGACGAGCAGTGTGCGACCTACTCTTCCACAATTTAAACGGCTTCCTTGAGCTAACGGGCTGACGAGCCTTGGTCTGCACCTGCGCGCCAGGAGAGGTACTTGACCTGCTTTTAATTACATTTTGGCAGTCCACACGGCACCCCTTTACATTGACCTGCTCCCTGCTGACGAGAGGCAACTACCTCGAAACACGTGTCCAGGGATGGCTAACGCAACACATACTGTTCTATTTACATTTCGTGGCATAGGCGTACCCGCCGTCGCCACTACATTTCCCACAGTCCTTTGGGGCAACTTGCTGGTGTGACGAGCAGTGTGCGACCTACTCTTCCACAAGGGTGGTATACATAGAAGGCTGCGCCAAAATTAAGACCAGGAACATCCTAGTCTTAAATTGGCGAAATGAGGAGAAATTTATTATTTCTCCTCCTTTATGCTTTTTCCGTGTGTGCGGCCTTGTGCAACACACATAGTAAAAGCAAAATGCCATGGTTTGTTTATGTACAGGAAGGTGCATGAAGCAGCACATATGAAAGTGACAAAATTGCATTTTAGGATTTTTTATGCGCCGGAAGGGACACCTTCCTACACATAGACACCCTTGCACTCTAGTGCAAGGGTGCCTGCGTTGGGGCTTAGTTGTTAAACTTAGCGCCATCGCAGGGGGAAATGCAAGGCTGCACCACATTCTTGTAAATATGGTTCAACCTTACGTTTTCAGAAGTGGCGGAGCATGTTGTTAAGACAAGGAGGCTAACAAAACACTCTGCCACTTCCTAGTACATTTCCCCCTGAGTGTCTCACCCACTAATCTGCTACAGATGTTATGAGGTGAGCTCTGTGGATGAGCCCCGCTTATCACAAAATTATGATCGGTCGTCACCAAGATGTTTCATCCACTAATGTCTGCCACAAGAGCACCCTGAAGTAGCCAACCATTTGAATACACTGTCTAAAATGGTTAAGTACAATAAGGACTTCTGACTCTTTGTCACACTCTCTCCATTGCTAAACGGGCTCTATTGCTCCATACCTCTCTTTCTCTACTGTTCTTTCTATATTTGTATTTCTATGCCTTAGTCTCTGTCTGATGTCTTTTTCACTTGTTCATTGTCTTCCTTATCCTCTCGTTTTGTACCTCTCTAAAGCATTGAGCAGTATAGACATATACATTTACAAAATCTTTCACCTCACAAAAAGGCAAACTAAGTATATTCTGGACCTTATACTGTGGTCATATGCTGCATAGGTTGTACATATACAGGGGTAGATTTCCAAAATATTCTCAACACGCAGCACAGCAACCAGTGTTACAGCCCTGCCTGCATTGCATGACTTGCAGAGAGCAGGACAGCACCATATCTACTAAGATAGCGTCTTGCTCTCTCCCTGGGGGTGGCACACAATCAGGCAACCTGGTGCCACGCAGTCACCTTTGACCCTCCAGGCAGTGGTGTGTGCATCATGTCTAGGATAGGTTTTGCACTGAAAAAGTATACTTACAATACGAAATATCATGCCTATAAAAACTTTAAATTCTTTTTCCACTTTGAATGTGTGCTATACAGTGCAGTACAGATGCAAAGTCGGAAAAGTTCAGAGAAAGAAAATAAAATTGGCATTATTTATTTGGTGCAAACCCATGTCTACTTTAGTAGACAGGGCATTGTGCTAATAACCATGGGTAGTTGCATGGGAATGCCCATATAGCAGTCATGGAAAGCTCCCTTGATGCTAAGTAATGGAAAACAGCACACAGTACTACAGAACAAAGTTCTGCTTTGAGAATATTTTCTGTCAACTTCCCAGTGCAAAATGCTGGAAAGTAAATTCCGAATAAACATTATGCAATGGTTTACATCACTGTTTTAATGCGAACCTGGTGCAAAATGTTAGTAAATTTGCCTCGTTGTCTGCAGAAAAAAGACTTGCAGAATCTTACTAGTATTTCTTAACGGGTGCACCAGTCCATACTGATCCAAACAGGTCGTCACCTTTCCATGCCTCAAACTAAAAGTTATACTTTAACCACACAAAACCATATCTATACACATTTGGATTTTTTCACATGGTGCTCCCTTTTAGAGGAGGGACAGGGAGAGGGGTTAGGTAAAGTTTCACCCCTGTAAGAGAATTGTATTGTGCCTTCATTTAATTACCAGAATGTGCTCTGAGCTCAACAATAGCTTCTATTCTCACAATGCAGAGTGGAATATGTCTATTCATTAGGTGAAATCAAGGGTTGATAAAGGAGTTGCTGAAAGGTGGAGTAGGTTTATCCAGCCCAGTATATAGTATATAGTACTCTCATTGTTTCCTTCTGGGGCACACTAAACAAATGGCCTTTGTTGCAAATAGAAAACTTGATTAATGTGACAATAAGTTGAGGTTTGTTTAAAGAATTATATTTTCTTAACCCATTCGCTGCCAGTGGGTGAATTTTCATCTGCTTCAAAAAGTGCCACTGTCCTTAGCAGACTAGTAAAATCAGCCTTCAGTAACTTCATTCAGTTAGGCCTCTTTATTTATGAGACCCATCGATTATACTTTTACGTCAAAATCTTAGATTTGGGAACAATACATTGTCAGAATGAAACATCTTTAACAAAAGAAACATGATTAATGTAACTTTTTCTGTTAATATCTTTTCTCATTCTTTCTCGCTCATTCTTTAAAAAAATGTGAGCACTTCTCTCTGTTCATTGCCACTCCGCAGTGCTTTTGCTTTTCATTCTTTATTGTTTCTGCCTCTTTCACTCAATCTTTGCTGCCCTTTAGCCTATTTTATTATCAGCTGTTTTGCCCTTGTGAGTTTCAGACTCTAAAGTGCTTTCTTTTTCCTGCCCTTAGCTGTCAGGCATGCCCTTCTCCTCCGATGGTGGCTTCTTCCACCTCCTCTCCTGATTTGCATTCCCTCTCCACTTTCTGCTGCTCATTTAGCACTGCCTGATGCTCCACCCCATCTCCTACTTTACGGCAGCCACAGTGCAGATGTGCTGCTTCAATGCCAAATGCAAGCCTGTCTGTGCCCATCTGAACCCAACCCACGCCCAGTGCCAGGACCCCTGGTCCTCCTGCAAATTACTTCTATTACTCCTTTGCTTCCCTCTTGGCTGTGAACCCTACACACACCTCTCAGCACTGCTGCAAAGCCTCGCTTGGCACCTATTTGAGCCCATGTTCACTACCTTTAGTGAAATCACAATGCACTAAACCACATGCATCACCTGGTCTGACCATGCCCTTGTCCATTTCAACATACCTATCCCTCACATCCATAGAAATGACATCAATAAATCCTTCTGGCAGGATTGAAACAAGGGCTCAGAAGAATTGTGGACTTCGGACTGCTATACCACTAACTCCAACACCTAAATAACCTCCCCAGATACATCTCTAACTTCCGGATCACCTCCTGTGTAGACATCATGGTCCTATTCAAGGCCTTCCAGGCCACCAGTAAAAGACCACAAGCAAGTTGGCATGCAGAAGAGCTCTAACTCCCCAATGCCACTGCAAGCAGCTAGCACTCGGATAGAGACAAACCCAGAATGACACCAACAAACGCAACTACAGAATATCACCAACAAATCAAAACCACTAAATTCCCCCCTCGCTGAGCGCATCCTAAGCAGCATCAAGGACATCTTGAACTTCATGAAAGATTTCATCTCTCCAGTAGCAAGCTCCTCCAGTGTCACACCATCACAAGACCTCTGCACCCAGCAGTCCCTTTCCTTTAGCAACAAGATTTCCAGCATCTATGACAACTTGAGTCTCCTGCCCTCATCACGTATTCATTAAAGGAGTAGTCTCCATCAGCTTAGACTTCACCCCAATCCTGAATGACTCAATCAACACAGCCACCCGGAAGCAAGACACAGTTCTCCCTTTCCTAAAGAAAGCCTCACTGAACCCTAAAGCACTGGTCAACTACAGGTGAATCTTCTTGCTACCCTTCCTTACGAAAGTCATAGAAAAGATCATGAACAAAAACCTATGTGTCCTCCTCAATGAAAACAACTTCCTCCATATGACATCCAACTGTTCATGGACAGAAGGAATACCATTGCCCTCAACCTAATGGATCTATCCACCACCTTTAAACGAAGTAGTGGTTACTGGACTGCAATTGGGTCAGTGATATACCCCTCTACCTATGCCACCCTGAGTTGACAGTGGTGACCAATACATCCCTTCTGTGTTGGGGTGGCCATCTGGGAGGGGTGGAGATCAGAGGCCTTTGGTGGAGGCCCAACTACATATCTTTCTCCTGAGCTGATGGCTATCCACTTAGCGTTGAAAACCTTCCCTCCTTCCTTCAAAGGAAAGCTTGTGCAGATGCTTATGAACAGCACCACGCCATGTGGTATTGCAACACGCAGGTTGGCGTGGGGTCCAGGACGTTGTGCTAGCAGGCACTAAGCCTTGGAAAATGTCTGGACCCTCCGGGGGTTTCCCTGGTGGTGGGCCAACAGGCATGACATTTGAGGGCCAGGGCGGGCGAGCTCGCCGTTGACACCTAGCGAAGTAGCAGTTACAGCCAGATGTGGTGCAAGGTCTCCTCCATCAATTAGGTGAACTTTGGATTGATCTATTCACTATTGATGAGAATGCATATTGTCAGCAGTTCTGCATGTTGAAGTTTCTAAGGTGCCGCTTGCTAAGGGATATATTCTGATTAGAGTGTAACTTGGCTCTTCCCACTGATTCTACTCCTGCCCTAAGTTCTGAAGAAGATCAAGAACGACAGAGCCCACGTTATTCTAGTGGCCATGGATTGAGCACAGAGACTATGATATCCAGAAGTCCTGGGCTTGAGCATCTGTCCTCCAATCAAGATGTCCAACAACAGCGGTACAAAAGGGGGTGGTTCGCCATAAGTTGGCAGGGTATGCTCAGTAGTGAGTCCCTTGCCTCACTTTGCCACTGGATTCAAGCAAGCCTGGCTGAAGACGGCTGAAATGCCAGAAACCGGTCCTAGGAAGCTTGTTTCCAGTCCAGGGAAGGCATGGCTTGGCAGTTCGGGCTGGACTGTTCCCATGAGGCACAGGGTCAGACTGATTTGCATATGGCCATGTCTGCACTGGGGTGGCAGAGTGGGCTAAAGAACGGTGATGGATCAAACCCAGATCTGTTGACTGGGTGTGAGTGTTTGATTAGTTCTGATGCTCCGTCTATCACCATCCCCTTTTGTGCCGCTTTGGTCGCAACAACAGGGCAGCATTCTGCACTGGGCTTTCGCAATCTCCACCTTCGTGTATGCAAAAGGAGCGGTGGAGGTGGTTAATGTCATCTTTGCAGCTAGGCATTCCTCAACAAAAACTGTATACACCTGTTGTTGTGTTTTTGGATGGCTGAGAAGAACATTTGGCTATTCTTGGTCCTACTGGACTATTTAGTTTGAGCCAGTTCACTGATCCACCTCCAAATAGGTACTGCTCTCTTATATATTCACAAAAGTAGAGAAATCTATAATTAGAAGTCTCCATCAGAAGTACTTACCTTCGATAATGCTCCTCAGAAACAGTGATACTAGAGGTAAGTAACTTTGTCTTCTGGAACCTACATGTAGCATAAAATGTGAAAAAAACTGATATTTACTAATTTTCTAATTTGATAAATCTTTTTTAAGAACATGTTGAATTAAATCTCTAGAAATTGAAATTGATATAGAGATGGTAAACCAGAAAAGACAAATTTAAGTACAAGTTCTAATATTAATATTTCACGTCATGTGCAGTCACAGAGTATCAATAGTGATATGACATATTTTTAAACTCATCAGCATGATATTCATATCACACTTAGAACAAATGAAACATACACAAACACAGCACCAATCATGCCATAATGTTTTATATGATGCGTCTTTCACCTTTTGCATTGCACACAAAGCATCTCACTGTATGAGGAGGGGGGAGAGAGACTTGCCTTGAGATATTCAGCTGAGCTCGACTCCTAGGCCATTACATATCGCTAGAGATTGCACTTAGCATTTTTTAAAAAGAAAGTACGTTTTTCACATTAATTTTAAAACTGTATTGAATCTGTTTTATTGTTGGAGTGTATTTTATCTTGTTTTACAATCGCGGTGCCCGTCCGTAGAGCGGGACCGATACGATCAGGGTTAGCGCTCTAGTCATTACAGAACGCTATAAAAACGCACAATGACGCGACTGCGCAGTGGACGCGCGCAGCGGGCACACCGTCGGCACGCCGAAGGCGCGCCAAAGGCAAGCCAATCTGCGCCCATCCGTGCCAGGAACGCGGCCAGCGCCATAACCCATGTCTACTGCCATAGAAAGTGCTATTCGCGTGGCGAACTCTTGGCATTAAATAATGGTAAGTGCCAAGTACCTGCCCTATCGTTTGATCATAATACTACTGGCCCTAATTGTTGTTTAGCCTGTGGTTTAGAAACCGTCTTTGTGCCGCTTGAAGCTACTGGCGGTCATTTGAATAAAGGTAATATTTGCCTCAGGATTAATTCCGGAATTATAGCTGACAAACAAACTAAATTCTGCAGTACTGGAAAAAATGCTAACAGTATTACCAAAATATCGAATGTAATGAATTGCATTTTACTAAATACTAGATCTATGCCTAAGCATAAATATGAACTGGAGCATTTAATATCAAATACTAGCCCAGATTCGATATTTCTTACTGAAATGTGGGCATCCGCTTCTTCCGCACCAGATTGGAATACTGCAGTTCCACCTGGATATTTAGTGGTGCAAGTAGAAAGGAAAGAAACAGTAGGAGGGGGAATTGCGCTAATATATCGTTCCCACCTTAAAGGTAATTTTAGACAAGAACCCACATTGGAGGCTGAAGCCATGTCATTCAGTGTTAAATATAATAATCAAGAACTCTTACCGGGTCTACTGATATATAGACCGCCAGGAACAAGAGCTCCTTTCACCAGATCATTACAAACTTTTTTGGAATCCTGCCTCGATACTTCCACCTTCACTGTTTTAGGTGATTTTAATTTCCATTTAGAGGAAAACAACAATTTAGATTCCTCAATCTTAATCGATAATCTGGCAGGTTATGGGATGAGGCAAATCGTATCCAAACCTACTCATCTAGCTGGACATACTCTGGATGGGATTTTTACTAGTAATGACCATATTGAAGTAAAAGACGTACAGCCTATTCCTTGGTCGGACCATGCGGTAATTTATTTTAAAGTTAATCTAAACCTACCTGTTAACGGCCGGAGGGATCGCCCCCTGTTAGCAAAAGCTCGCCCATGGAAATGTATACAAAGTGACGAGCTAGTCAAAATTTTGACAAGTAGCTCCCCCTTTATGGAGGGTAGTAATGGAGGAGCTAATAACTTTGATTTATGGATCAATCAGACAGTAGATAAGTTGGCCCCAGAGAAAACAATACAACCTAGGAGACGACTAGTTCCCTCGCCCTGGTATACAGCAGAGATAAAGCTTTTTAAAAACAAATGTCGACGCCAGGAACGGATCTGGAGATCTGACTATAGTGCTGAGCACAGGAAGGAATATAGTAGAACCTCGGAGGAGTATAAATCTATAATAAAACAGGCCAAGATGGTGTATTTTAGAGGCCATAAATTCCTCTAAGGAACTATTTAAAATAGTATCTACCCTAACTAAGAGTCCTTATGACACAATCTTTCTTCCAGATCAAAACTTTATTGAAAAACTGGCTCTTTTTTGTCAACAAAAGGTTCAAGTAGTCTATATTGAACTTCAAAATTTACCGGTAAATCTGGAAAAAGATAAAAGGAAATTAACTGAGGTCTCTGCAACCCTGAACTGTCTGTCCCAATTTTCTCCTCTAAGCAAAAAACAGGTCACTGACCTATTAATTCAAATTAAGTCAGGTTCACCTCTTGACCCTTGCCCCCCCCCCCATATATTCCATTTGGCTCCTAAAGAGATAAGCGCCTCTCTGGCTCCTCTCTTAAATGAGGTGATAAGATCTGGAGTCTTTCCTGTGAGATGGAAAAAGGCCTGTATAAGACCTATTCTTAAGAAAGACTCATTGGACCCTCAGGATATCAAACACTACCATCCCATATCCTGTCTCCCTTTGCCACCTAAAATACTGGAGAAGGCCATGAACCAGGAGTTAATGGAATTTGTAGATCTAAATAGTTCCCTGGATTCTACGCAGCATGGTTTCAGACCACGACACTCTACAGAATCTGCGTTAATAATGGCGACGGAGGAAGTTCGCAGGGCAATGGACGGGGGTGGTAGAGCTGTCTTAATCTTACTTGATTTAACGGCAGCTTTTGACACCGTAAACCACAGGGTCTTATTGGAAAGGCAACGCGCTGGGGGTACGCACCGTACATACACGGGTGGGGGTACGACTCGAACGTACAGGGGTACGACTCGAACGTACACGGGTGTACATACACGGGGGTTCGACACGTACAAGGGTGTACATACACCGGGGGGTTCAACACGTACACGGGTGTACATACACGGGTGGGGGTACGACTCGAACGTACGGGGGCTGGGGGGGTCGGCGCGTACATACTGGGGCTGGGAGGGGGTACGGCACGTACGTACGGGGTTGGGGGGGGTACGGCGCGTACCGGGCCACCTACTCTGGTCGTTTCGCGGCGTACTTCGCTTTTCCGGCACTTTTTGGGTGCCGTGAAAATATTGCCGTCCGGACTGCTGTCGGTTCGAATCGTGGTTCCTGGGTCGTGAAACGCTGCCTGAAAGCGTCCCGACGTCACGTCGCAGCATGCCCGGATCACATTCGTATGTATATTTTCGTCGGTCTGTGTTTTTTACGATTCGTACGGAAATGGTGTTTCCGTGCGAATCGTAATTCCATGTTTGTGAAGTTTTACGACCGGGTACGAGTCGGACGGAGTAAACGCTCCGACCAACAGTTCGTACCCGGTTTTTACCGGATCGTAATCGGCACCAGAGTGTGGAACTTACAGCGGAGCGATTTATAAATTGCCTCTCTAGTGTTATGAGCTGGATGAACATGAATTTTCTAAAGCTCAATACAGAGAAAACTGAGGTGATTGAATTTGGCCAAATACCCTCTATCTGGAATCACACATGGTGGCCTCTAGAAGCAGGCACCTGTCCAGTCCCGGCACAAAAAGTAAAAAATTTAGGTTTACTGGTTGACAAAGATCTAACACTCACCTCTCAAGTCAATCAGGTCACCTCAACTTGATTCTTTACGATCAAGGTCCTCCGAAAAATATTGCCTTTCATACCTTTTTCATTAAGAAAAACAGTAGTAGGAGCCTTAGTTTTATCTCGTATCGATTATTGCAACGCATTGTATGCTGGAATTGGAGAAAGAGAGCTCTCCAAACTCCAGTCGTTGCAGAACGCTGCTGTAATAGTACTGTTAGATCTTCCGAAACACCATCTGACGTCAACTGGCATAAGGCTTCTTCACTGGCTCCCTGTACGTCAAAGGGTGCAGTTTAAGGCTCTATGCCTAGTACATAAAGCTGTAAACGGATGAGGTGCAGAGGACATGAAATCTCTCTTTCCCCGTTATGCACCGTCTCGTACATTAAGATCTGGCAGTCTAGGTCTGGTTTGCCTACCTAAGATCAAGAGGACCCGATGGGGTGGCAAGGCTTTTTCATTTCAAGCAGCGAAACTGTGAAATTCTATACCTACAGAGCTACGACTAGGAGCAAATAAGACTCTGTTTAGAAAGGCCTTAAAAACCTGGCTATTCACTAAATTCTAGACTGGATGTAGCTAATCTTTTCCCTCATACAGCGCCAAGACGCCTCGGCAAAAGTGCGCTTAATAAAAAATTCAGTCAGTTAGTCACTGTTAGTTAATGTAATGTTCTTAATTTTCCATAGCAAATAAAGTATTCTGGGGCACATAAGTAGAAATCACATCTTTCATGGACTGGATTCAAACCTCTGCAATAATGTATATTGTTAGGAAAGCATACTTACACATTACTTTCACAAAGAATGTCAAAAAATATTTTTCTTAATTTAAAAAACACTCACATATTTACATTTCTGTATCAATAAAATATATGGCTGTATGTCTGCTATACACTAGAGATGATTACCTTTTTTTTTTATCATCACAGGGATTTTTCAATATGGGGATACATGACTTCGCCATCATTTGTTGGTCAAGGCCACAAAAAAGACAAAAAATATTTAATAATATGGTAAACATCATTCTTTTACACTTCAAAGTGTGGTGAAGTGGTCTGTCCAGTCAAAGGGCATTGGTGGTTTCAAGTGCATTGTTGGTAACAATCTCACCTTAATGGAAGTGTACTCTCCTTCAGCACCATGAACCTGATTTACCTGTTGGTGTCCCTGATCCTGCTGATTGAGGACAAAGAAAATCAACACTGTTGCAGACGGAATTGAAGGTAAGCAACACCTTTACCTTTTACCTTTTCTATAGCCACAGAATTGAAGTGCTGTAATCTTGTCTCAGAAAATCGTACTGACAAGCAATAGCATACCAATGTGCAAAGCATATGTCTGAAATGTTGATAGTTTAGTAATTTAAAGAAACACCTAAATCAGCATATTGTACATAAATATTTGGTGCAGACTGCCTTCAAACAAATTTACACTTGCACAAAAAAAGGATAACAAACAAAAATACATAGAGGTATGTTTTAAAAAATTACCAAACGGTGACTTCAAAAATATTTGCAACACACATTGGAAGAAGTACAATGTAACATGATTTTACAAATCACACTACACAGGCTGGAACATTTACCACATTTATTAGCACTAAAATAAATGTCAGTTTCAATTTGAAAGTATGCAACAAAGAAATGCATGGAACTTAACCCTTTGTCTACTGCAAGTCCTGTACCTGATCCCAAAACAATAGTCACAAATCGTTATTAGTTGTAATGCATATATGCTCAGACTGAACAGGAGTCAAGGTCAAAGTGTGTGTTGAGGGTGCAGGTGCCTGTTGTATGTGCTGAATGTTCTGTACTTTGCCACTTGCTAATTCTGTGTTGTGTGGGTTAGTGTTAGGGATTTATTTTCTAAGGTGTGCTGTCTAAAGTGTGTGTGGATGTGTGTGATGGGGAGGTGAAGGCTGTTGTTGTGGTGCATGTAGAGGGGTGGTGCTTGTGTGTGTGGTGTCTGTTATGGTATCTGTCAGTGTGCTGGTGGTGGGTGTGAGGGATGTGTCTGTGGTCATGTATGCACTGTCAGTGGGTTTGTCAGTGGAGAGGGTGGTGAGTGTGTCTGTACTGGTGTGTGCACTGTCAGTGGGTATGTCAGTGAAGAGGGTGGTAAATGTGGCTCTGGTAGTGTGTGCGCTGTCAGTGGGTGTGTCCGTGGATAGGGTGGTGAGTGTGTCTGTGGTAGTGTGTGTGCTGTCAGTGGGAATGTTGCCCTCTCACCTGGTATTTTGACCGCGTTCCTCTCCCCGGTCCACCGCTGCTCTTTGGGGCTCATTGAGTGGAGGGAGGGAAGGCGGATGTAACGTTCCTTCGCTCGCACTCCACTTACGGATTCTAGGGAGGTTGGCCTTCTAGTTCTGGGGCTTTGCTGGGCACTTCCTCTGCGATAAAGACTCAGCATGACGCAGTCACGCAGGGTGCTGGAAGGTTAGCGCTGCTGGCCAAATGGTTTTATCCCATTTCTTTTAAAATAATTTTTGCAGCTAGATTGATTTTATCTATTTTGTATGCTTTAGGGTTCTTAAAATTGTTGAATTATATGTTTACAGCTAATACACTGCCATCTGTCTGTTTTTAACTTGACTTGCCCTCTCACCTGTCATTTTGACTGCGTTCCTCTCCCCAGTCCACCGCTGCTCTTAGGGGCTGATTGAGTGGAGGGAGGGAAGGCGAATGTAACATTCCTTCACTCGCACTCCACTTATGAATTCTAGGGAGGTTGGCCTTCTAGTTGTGGTGCTCTGCCAAGCTTGGCCGGGCACTTCTGCCTCCCTTGCGATAAAGATGCCGTCGTGCAGCGACACGAGCAGCGGGAGCGCCGCCCGCGCACCTAAGGTGCGCCAAAGGCAAGCCCGTCTGTGCCTGTCCGTGCCTGGACTGTGTCGAGTGCCAGGATCCCTGGTCCTCGTCGGTCAGGAGCGCAGAGATGCCGAATGTACTATACCAGTAAGCAATTAAGGGCTATCAATAATGGTGGTAATCGGTGTAAACGGGTTTGTGCCCAACTAGATCCAGCAATTCTCCCCAACAGGATCACAGTTTTGTGTCCTACCTGTGGGTTGAGAGTGGAGGCCCAAGATAGGATACAGACTAACCAGACTGAAACTGTATTCAGAAACACACAGCCCAAAAAAATAAGTATAAGGAAAACGACAAGGTATTTTCTGCCCTGATTAATGCACGCTCTCTCCCAAAGCATAAATACGAAATAGCAGAACTCTTAGATAATCATCCTCTTGATCTTCTATTTATCCCGAAAACGTGGGCCGACCTCTCTGCAGGCCCAGATTTCTGTATCGCCACTCTGGACGGCTTTGCTGTATACAGATGCGACAGAGTAAAGAAAAGATGGGGTGGTTTGGCTCTCATACACCGAAATGACTTTTTAGTCAAGATAGAGACCATTCCCTCCATGGTATGTGGGGCACTTAATTTCAATATAATGCTCACTAATCATCAATCTTTTAAGGGGATCCTCCTATACCGTCCACCGTGCCCTAGGGGAGATTTTACATCAGCAATAGGAAACCTTCTGGAACCTGTTGCAGGTGAATTTAATTTCACCATTATTTGGAATTTTAATTTTAATTTGGAAGCAACCAAAGATGAGGATTCTATAACCCTTACATCAGAAATAGAGGTGTTAGGACTCTCTCAAAAAGTCACGAGTCCTACGCACTTGGCTGGGCATACACTGGATGGTGTTTTCACGAGCAATGAGCGGATCTCTATAAATGAGATCCTCCCTCTGACGTGGTCTGATCACTTTGCAGTATTATTTGATATTGAGATACAGGATCCTTCCTCCCCACACCCCAGCTCAACCCCCTCCAAACAGTTTAAGGCTTGGAGTGGTATAGATCAGGCCCTTCTTAAACAGCATCTAATTGACACCCAGCCAGATGAAGCTCCAGACCCAGAACTGGCTGCCACAAATTACACGGAATGGCTTCAAAATGCTTTTCCTAGACTAGTACCTCATAAAACTGTCTCCAAAAACAGGAAGGCTCCCTCTGCCCCTTGGTTCTCTGAGGCATTGAGGTTGGAGAAACAATGCTGTAGGAAACAAGAAAGGCGTTGGCGCATAGAGTATGAAAACAAGGAGAAATCTCTCTAGAAGCTGGCACTGGCAAATTATAGACGTCTTATACTTATAGAAAAAAGTAATTACTACACCAGCAAAATAGAAACTGCACAAGACTCATCTAAACAGCTGTTTTAGGTAGTTTCCAAGTTGGCAGGGCCAGCGGATAACTCCGCTAAGTTAGTATCCCAAGTACTCTGTGACTCGTTAGCTAGCGGCTTTCAGGATAAGGTGGGGCAAATTTATTCAAACTTCACTGCCCCCGCTGTGGGCTGGAAACAGCTGGTCAGAGATAGCAAGAGCAGGGACAGTTCCAACTTTATGGAATTTAGGCCAGTTTCAGTAGAACAGTTTACTGATCTGGTTAACAAAATCAAATCAGGCTCACAGTTTGACCCGTACCCCCGTCAGTCCTGAAATTGTTCCCAGATCTAGTAGGCACCAACATAGCCAACATTTGCAACTCTATGTTCAGTTCAAGCACCTATCCTTCCATATGGAAAAAGACCTTTATTACGCCGCTGTTATAAAAAACCAACCTGTATCCAGGGGAGAGACCAAAAACTACCGACCTATTGCACGTCTTCTACCAACTAAACTCTTTGAAAAGATCATGAATACTCAGCTGGCTCAATTTACTGAGAATAAGCTGCTGGATGATACACAGTTTGGCTTTAGGAAAGGACATAGCACAGAAACCACGCTCATTTAAGCATCGGATGAAATTAGGTTTGTGCTGGACAAAGGTGGCGCTGCAGCACTGGTGCTATTGGCTCTATCGGCAGCATTTGACACAGTTGATCATGCTATGCTGATCAATCGTGTCTCAGCCTTAGGCATTGAGCAAAAGCTAAAGCCCTTTTGTCCTCATTTCTATCCAATCGCACCCAGTCAGTTAGTTTGGGCGCCTTTAACTCCCCAGTTTTTTCACTCCCATGTGGACTCCCGCAAGGATCGTTGCTAAGTCTGACTTTGTTTAACATCTACTTTATGTACTTAGCACGAATAATTAAATCATTTGGGATGGGTCTCACGTCATACGCGGATGACAGTCAATTGGTGCTCGCTGTGCATAACAAAAGGAGATGCAGTTTCGCTCAGTTTTCATGATGGCATATTGGCCATTAGTACCTGGATGTCAAACCATTGTCTCAGATTGAACTCAACCAAGATAGAAGTAATGGTTTTTGGACATCTTTCCCCAGGATGGTCTCCAGCCTGGTGGCCAGATAATTTGGTATTACCCCCAATCCCTGTTAAAAAAAGCCAGGAACTTGGGTGTCATTTTTGACGATAGATTATCTTTTTATACATCATGCAAACGCAGTGATCTCCTCATCCTCTTATGTTTTAAGAATTATTATTAATTGTTACCTTTTGTCCCGGCCAGTACAGAAAGTTAATCAGTGCTATAGTCATGTGTAAGGTTGACTACTGCAATAGCCTTTGAATTAATGCCCAGGAAAGGGTTCTGGGTAGGCTGCAGTTGGTACAGAACGCAGCCGCTAGGATGGTGCCGGGTTCAAGTCCAAGTTCAAGTCCATCTCTAATGTGGTGTGACAGCTCCATTGGCAGTTCATAAGAAGCAGAACAAAATTTAAAGCTCTTTGTATTGCCCACAAGGTTATTCACAATGCAGGGCCGGAGTACTTGAAAAAAGCCTTTCTGGCGTACATGCCTATCAGATCTCTTCGCTCAGCGCAGATGCCAAACTTCTAGTTGGCCCTAGAACCAAAAAAGCCAACTGGGGTGACAGAAGCTTCACAGTTACCACATCCAAACTGTGGAATTCTCTTCCTGTGCAGGTTAAGGATAGTCCCACGCTGCTATCATTTAGAAAACAAATAACAACTTGGCTTTTCAAGCAATAGGCTTTCTCACCAGTTTTTGCCTACACTTCCAGCATACAGCGCAGAGACACCTACGGGTATTCGTACACTTTACAAGTTAATATGTCCGTGGAGAAGTTGGTGATTGCGTCTGTGGTTGTGTATTTGATGAAATCATGTTTGTTAGTGTACCTCAGTTTCCTTTGTTTGTTCCTTTGTGTGTGTGTGTGCTGCTTGTGTCTGTTGAAGTGTCTGCATGTGGATGTTTGTGCTTTGGACAGGGCTTGGCATGAGGAATGAGGATGGGGCAGGAGGTTGGGCAGGTTGCCAGGCTGTGGTCCGGGAAGAGGTCAGAGCCTGGAAGGCATTCAGTAGTTCAGTCTGCCCTACAGCGATCGAGTCAATAGCCTCCTCACTGAGCCTAGCCAGGATGACAGGGGTAGGGGGTGAGGTGCCTGGGGCAAAGGAGACTGCACCCCTTTTAGGAATGCGGGGTTGACCAGATGGGGGAACAGTATTGAGGGTAGAGATGGGAATTTGGGTGGCAGACAAGGATGCAGTTGTAACACTTCCTGGTGGGTCGACCCCCACTAGGGAATGCTCACTGGTGGAGGTCTCTGAAGCAGCCCCTCACCCTCCATGAGATTGGGTCCCTCGCTGTCTCTGGTGTTGGCAGAACTGGAATCACAGGAGCGAGCTACTTCCCTCCTCTTGTTGGCCACGCTCTCCTTTGCCTTCTGTCAAAGATGCTGTGGAGACATATACAATAGGTCATTGTAGCTGTACAAATGGAACTGATCATGAAGTTATATCACAATACTTTTAACAATATTTCACATTACACCTGCTTTAGCCGCTCCAACCTTGTTTAGACATTATCACAGCCCCATGCATGTAGGCAACATTACCCGAAACTATTTGGTCACAGGTTGGTCATTACACATGATAGCTCATATATCATGTTTGGTCTTGTCTCTCACCTATCCATTACATTTCTAAAGGAATCATGTAACGCCTTTGAATGTTTCGCCTTTTTTGCATAGTATACAGAACTTTAGCCCGGCTTTAGATCTTGGCAGACAGGTTACTCCATCTCAATGGTGACGGATATCCCGTCCGCCAAAATATAAATCTGATTGGATGTTATGGGATTTATATGTTGGTGGATGGGATATCTGTCCCTATTGAGATGGAGTAACCCGTCCACCAAGATCTAAATCAGATCCTGATACACGTATCATGATCACTTCTAAAAGACAAAGGGAACTCACAATATGCAGCATATTACACCTTGATAGATTTCTACTGCTGACTATTCAGCCCTAACATGGGCCTGAATCAGTGTTTCCAAGATGGGAAATCACTATATACATGGGATGGAACATTCCATCCCCAAAAAGCCTTGTAAGTATTCCCTTTGACTCCATTATATATGTAGGTTCTGGAACGAAGAAAGGACAATGATCAATAGCTTTGTGTATCTGTTACTGTGTCACCAATGTGTACACATTACTGTCTATGTACTTCTGAAATGTGTATGCCTCACACAGGTTTTTTTATGAGCAAACAGACTGGCTTACATCTACACTTGTGAAGGATTAGGACATCATTCAACCTGTCACTTGCCATAGGAATTCACATACAGATAGGATTCTCAGCACAAGTTAGATATGTATATAACCTAAAAATCTAGCTATTGAATCTAATGGCATCAGAAAATCTGGCTCACTATCCCACTCTTATGTTGGTATGAAAACAACTTACCAAGATGACATCTGCAACATCCACTGTATCCTGATTCCATTGTATGCTTTGTCACCTGCATTAGGGCTAAGCCTAGAGCATTTTCAATAGGAAAGGATCATTACGCCTGACACATGAAGAATTAGTGGCCTGTAAACTATAACTGTCCCTCTTACATCCATCATACGTAACTGTTGTTTGGGCAGGCATAAGTCTGTTGAAATAAGTCCTGTGGTAGTGAACATAAAGCAGGTGGTATCCTTTACCAAAACATCATGTACAAAACACTTCATCTTACACCTTGTGCCAAACTTACACCTTCCAAAAAAACCTCTGCGTTAGACATATGTCAACTTTCATGCAGATGTCAAAAATTGTTGTGGTACAAAACAATAGCTCAATTCAGTTCAGTTTATTAACTGTATTCAGTTGAAAAAAGATACAACTATATAGGTGCATAGAAAAATACATAAAAATAAATAAATTCAAATGATAAAATTCTGCACCACATCATTCAAATCTCCAGATTATTTAGTACAAAAAACATCAGTCAGGCAGATCAAAGAACAATAAAAAATATATAGTACTCAATGCCTTAGCAGTTGCGATATACTTTCCTTATTTTATTAACATTCAATATAAATTAGGGCAACATTGTAACACACAAAGGGCTCACCTAATGTCACCAAGTAATTCATTGCAGCTTTATTAGATCTGATTTTCTGGGTAACAAACATGGGTTTGAAATAAAGGGACCTCAATTTCTGGTAAAGTTTGCAAAACAATAAAAAGTGTAGGGTGCTTTGTTTGCTTTGACCTTGACAGAGGCAGGGAGTCTGTAGTGGGCTGGCCCCACGTGTTCAGGTGATGAAGTAGACATAGCCAGGATGATTTTCTGTAGTTTATTAGTCCATAAATAGAAGTTACAGCAAGCTAGAACAAGCCCCACCAGGAGAAGCCTCCTAGCTGCTCACCCCATCTTCCAACTGACACAGTAACACCAGACACCCAAGCATTCCACTCATGTCACTCACCAACATTCTACATGGAACACTCACACTGGCTGAGCAGCTAGAGATAAAGTGAATGTGAACAAAACAGCATAACAATAGAATATTACAGAGTCTTATCAGAGAGGCAGAACCTCATTTGAGGGAAGGAAACTAAGGGATGCACAGTCCCACATCTCAGCCTTATCAGCACAAAACGGTGCTCCATAATAGTTACATATAACAGGTAGTTGTTGTCCCCCTCCTTCTTATCCGAGGACTTGTAGAACATTACTGACATTTTTTTCTCATCATCTAGTTCATGATTATCCAACCTAGTATCCTAGTCCTAATCCAATAGTTAGTTCACATGCTCAACTCACACCATGACTTACCCCCAGCTGCAGCTGTTGGGCTCTCAACTGCCCATCAAGGGCACAGGCCACTGCAAGAATGCGGGCAATAAGGAGGGGTCAGTTTGCTGTGTGTGTGCTTCCCACATTGGGAGGATTGGCCGAGCTGGACTTCAGCTGACTTTCGGGTCCATCATCGTAGGTCCTCCCACCTCTTCCTGCAGTGAATGCTGCGCCGCTTATAGACACTCCCCTCCTGGGTACGCACCGTCCTCGCAATGGTCTTCCAGATCTCCTGTTTCTGATGGGAATTAGCCTCCATGGATACATGAAAAGGAAGTAGAAGGAAAGGGTTATTGATTTTTGTTTGTCTAAAGTGATGTCACACAATTTAACTACACTAACTCAAGCATGACTCATAAGTTTACATACCACATGTGTCTCTCAAAACAAATACCTAAAGGCACATGTTTGAAGTGACCTGTTGACTACCCTCATCCCTTGTACCCTCCTACATTCACAAAACCAGCAAGGGACATCATGTAGGCCAGAGTCACCTAAATTTTTAGGGATGTGAGCTACTTCAGATCAGCTCAGAACATCATAAGCTACTCACAGGGAAGCAACTTGCACTCTGAAAGGTCTGCCATGAATTTCAGTGAGAGTGGGCTCTTTGGGGATGTATTAACATGTGTACCAATGGATGCACTAACATTGTACAGAGGAAACAGTCTGTGTGATAATAACTTGTGGCACTTTTTCCCATATGTGGTACTGTTACATGGTTGACACAAACATGTCCATTTGTTTTGGGGTAATGTGAAGGTTAAGAACATGGTTCCATGTCAAGAAATGTTTGATACAATATCCTCTGCACCATTAATTTCCTCAAATCAAATGGACATACAATGGTTAGTTTGTGTCAATCATATAACAGTTATCACATATGGGAACAAGGTGTCCTGTGCCACAAGAGTTTATCACACAGACTCACTGTCCTCACTGTCTGACTCCAGCCCACTTCCTCCTAGTGGCCAGTATTAACTGTGCCATCAGTACTAATGCAAGACACAGCCCGTGTTTAGATGTGACAGAGTTGAAAGTGCAGAAAATGTACTCTGATGAGAAGTGTTTGGCAGAAAATCACATCTAACTAAGGGCTGTGTCTTGCAATAGTACCTATAGCACAGTGAATACTAGCCATTGGGAGTGAGGGGCCTGCAGTTTGGAGAGCAAACACTTCAGAACAGAAGTCTAACTGAAATGAGGTGTTTCCTTAAGAAGTGAGGTGACTCTCCATTTAAAATGTCCTCCATATTTTAGCTGTTGATTGTCAGGGCCTGGATTCAGCAGCATGCTGTTCATGATGTCACATGAATACAGCCTTCACTTAACTTTCATATGGAAAATTGACCTTGTGCCCATCTAATGACTTATGTCAAGGATGTGTGCCACTCTTGAGGGATATGTGAGCTACTGGTAGCTCCCAAACTGCTGTTTAGAGACCCCAGGTCTAGTCTGAGGGTCTTATGGCACTATACCCATAGCAAACATCCACTTAAATTGGTAGCTGCAGAAATCATTTACATGTACAGTTGTAATGACATTAGAATGCATTTTCAGATGTAATTGTGTGATAGTAATGCATTCCACATGTATTTAAAAGTACATATGGATATATTTCTACATATACAGCCAAAATATTTTACTTGCCCTTTGATCACACAACACATTATACTTCAGAGGGATTTTTGATTTTTTTTTATGGGAAAGTGCTTAGAAATCCCCAAAGATCCCTGTCCTATGTGAGGAACCAAATATATACCACCTCACATTATTCAGTACACTTCAATCAGTAACTCAAAGGGACAATGCAGGATAAAATGAGACAGTTAGACAGATTTACATACACATTTCAACATGTACATGTTTCTCTGGTGGGCCATAGTGGTGTCCATACAGGGAAAGGACCCCCTCCATCTTCTGCAGCTACTCAGGTGTGAAGGCAGGGGCCCTTTCCCCAGAAACTGGTGCCATCATGTGCCCCAGAGGTCAGAAACTGCAGCAAGCATCATGTAGGTCTTGTTGGCTGCAGGGTTAGGAGGCAAGTGAAAAGTTTTAAAACTTCTGCATACATGTATGCGATGACCATGATTGTCAGCAGCAAAAGACACAGCCATTGGTTGCTTTCACACATGTTAGCCTAGGAGTACAACACACATGAGGTGCTGAAGTTCTTCTGTGGACGTGTGCCTACAAATGTCCTGATGGTGAGGTCAGGCAGCAGCGATTTTTAGAACTTCAAAAAATGCCATGGTGACGGTTAGGAGCGTTCCCACCACTCAATAAGGTGACTTCCTTTTTTCAACATTTCAAAAATCGTATCACAGTCATGTTTGGTTCAAAACGATTTCTATGTGTATTGCATAAGTGTAGTGACATGCGAGAGTAGTGCGGTGTTAACACCTCAGTTAACGCTATTTTAGGTAGCGCATTGTGTGCACCTCCGTTGATGCTATGTTTGGGAAATTTTATTATTTTTAAAATTGGATCTACAAATTATACATGACAAATGTATAATTTTCAAAATTCTATATTTACTGCATTTTTACAGACAAAAAAGGCTATTTAGCGGTAAAGTGACAAACACAATGGTTTTACGTGAAAAATATATATGTTGTGTAAGCATATATATGCTGTGTATATCATGACATTTGTGTGAATTAGCATAAATGTATATGTGAAAAATGTTCTGAAAATTGTAATTTCTTTTTTCAATTGCAGACATTTCAACACTGAGAGAGTTAGGAGACAACAGCGTCAAGTGTACCTGTTATATCCGGACCTGGCCACCATGGACGAAAGGACGAAAGGGATATTATAAAAAAGTACAGTTTAATAGGCAAACTATACTGGAATTGTGTCATCAGCTGGATCCTGACCTTCTGCCACGCAACAGAAATACCACATCCATTACACCAATTGTCAAAGTCATGGCAGTACTACATTTTGTGGCCACAGGATCATTCCAATGCAATACACCACATTTTTATATGAGCACGGCGAGGCATTTTTTCGTAATCAATATCTGAAAATATACAAAGAAAGTAATTTTACTGGGAGATTCTTGGCCTGGCAGGCTAAGGAACAAGCAGCATCCAATTTAATTCGGGAGTTAAAATGTCCTGTCACGCATCAATCTATAACTGATTCAGATAAGATAGGTGAGATAATGCATTGTCATTATCAAAATATATATTGCCATCAGCTTAAAATTAACCAGTCTAAATTAAATTCTTTTTTGCGGCAGGCTGTGATCCCTTCTCTTTCCGAATCCGAAGAATTAACCATGGCAGATGGATTTTCTTTGGAAGAGATAGAGGCGGTGGTGAAAGATCTTCCATCAGGGAAAGCCTCCGGTCCGGATGGGCTACCCGCAGAATTTTTTAAAGTTTTTTTTCCCTCCTTTTCAAATTTGTTTCTGCTATTGCTTAACTCTATGTTGGCAGGAGCTTTGATTCCAGACTCTTTCCACGAGGGCACTGTGGTTAGCTTTTTGAAGAAGGGAAAAGACGCTACCGATCCTAATTCATATCGTCCCATTACTCTTTTGAATTTGGATTACAAGATCGTTACTAAATTATTGGCTATTCGATTTAATCGAATTTCTTCGGATCTGATTCATAAAGACCAAAACGGTTTTATTACCGGTAGACAGCTCATGACTAATACTCATTATCTGGCAGAAGCTTTGGATTATTTTGAGACACGGAGGATCCCTGCACTTATTTTGTTATTTGATGCGGAAAAAGCTTTTGATTTGGTGGTTTGGGAGACCCTTTTTATTATTTTGCAGCACTTTCATATTCCATCTAACGTTATTAACTTTATTCGTAATCTTTATACGGGTGCTAAAGCTAATAATATTATTAATTCACATTCGGTTGGATCAGTTTCAGTCAATCGTGGAACCCGTCAGGGCTGTCCCTTATCACCGATTCTTTTTGCTTTTTTTATCGAACCCCTCGCAATAGCTATTCGGAAGTCTGCAGAGATCTCACCCCGATTCCATTTATGTCGAAGATAAAACTTTATGCAGATGATATTATGTTACTTATCAAATCTGATTTGCAGTCTCAAGCTCAGGCATTTCAGATTTTTGAGCAATTTGAGACTTTTGGGGGTTATCGGATCAATAAAAAAAAGACTGAAATACTGATCTGTGGCAATCACATTCCCGAATTATATCCGGATTTACGTGGCTGTATTAATAATAAACCTAAAAGATATCTGGGGGTGTTTTTTTCATCTTCAGTTAAAGATCTTTTCGGTTTGAATTTTTCTCCCCTTCTTCAAAAGGTTCGTTCAATGCTGGAACAAATTACCTTTATCAATTTTGGGTAGAGCCGCCCTGATTAAAATGTCTATATTACCATTATTTAATTTTTTGTTCTCAACCACTCCGTGTTTTCTTCCAGGTTCATATTTTTCGAAAATAGAATCCTTTTTTTCAAGCTTTCTGTGGTCACATAAAAAGCCACGTATTACGATGACTACTCTTTATGATGGTTTAGATAATGGAGGCCTTGCACTTCCAAACATTAGAGACTACTATAATGCCTATTTTGCTCAGTACCTGACCCGATTCAAGGTCCCAACTCCGAAACCCAAATGAGTATATTAGTTTTTTCTTCGATTTAATTTTTTCAGATAGTCAAATACCTTCCCCTCTTCAAGTACCTAAATCTCCAAAATTGGTCAGGTATAAAATAATAGCATGGTTTTTTAGGAAGCGTTCGGCCATGATTAGCAGATACTCTCTCTCTCTTTTTAATACCTCCTCCTTGCTGACTAATTTACTCTCATCAAGAGGGCAGGGGGTAAGCTCTGATTTAATGAGCTATTGGATCAAGGCCGGCTTTAGCAAAGTGGGCGATTTTTTACATTATTCCAGGTGGATAACTCCGCCCGAGATACGTTTATTAATTTCAGGAAATTTTTTGTTAGCTGGGTCTTATAATATAATTTATAAACGTCTGCAGCAGTATGTTCCCACTTCCTTTACTCAGACTTCCCCTTTAAATAACGATTTTTTTTTCAACAGTACTTTAATAAGGAAACCTGGTGAGTGGAAACGTTATCTTGCCCAGTCTAAACAAGACGATCTAGGTTTCAAAGCAGTCAAAAAATGGTGGGAACAAGAAAAACATGTTTTATCATTAACGACGTGGCGGACTATTTATACATTTATTTTTCCACATTAAGGGGAGCCAACTGGCGCAGAATGTTATTTTTTGGAAAATGGCTCCTGTATTATACCCCGGCGGCAATCGCTAAAATGTTTAGTAATTATACACCGATCTGTTTTCGTTGTCGAAATTTTGCCCCAGCTAATTGGACACACGTCATAGCTGAATGTAGTATGGTTAAAGAGTTCTGGGAAGACATTTTTGGTTTTATATGCCCTATTTTTCATATCCAGATATCTATAAATGTTAAACTGATGCTTTATGGCTTTGATCAGAATCTTAATCTTTCTGTTTCACTCGCTAAATTGCTATTCATCTGTATGGCAGTGGCCAGATTATTTCTACTCCAGAACTGGCGTACTATTCAGACACCATCTTTCCACGAATGGCTACTTAAAATGCGAAGAGTAAAGATTAGTGAGTGTAACTACGCGGCGAGGATTGGAGGGGGGAGAAAATTTGAAAAAATTTGGGGAATTTTTTTTTGAATTTCTTTTCATTTATGGAATTCCAAAATTGTCTTTGTCATTTTAGATGGAAGTTGGTCCACTGTATGAGAGATGTTTGGTTTTTGTAATTCTGTATTTTCTGTATTGAACTTTAATATTGTATGACACCTTTCAGTTTCAATAAAAAAAGTTAAAAAAAAAAAAAAAAAAAAGTGTGTGAAGCTAGCATCACCACTATAGCCACAGAAGTAATGCAATACTCACTGCATCCCACCATGGACTCACCCCATCGGAAAAACCGCCACTATGAGGCTGCCAGGCCAACTGTATTATCTAAATTGGCTCGGCACAGCCCCGCCACCCTGATGGTGAAGGAGTACTAATCGCCAACGGGACTAACTCTGTCAACGGCGGCTGCGAGCCAGCCTGCATACATCTAAATCCTGCTGACAGTCCGCCATCAGCTTGATGAAGTACTAGTGACAGCAGGATGGTGGGACTACCATCAAAATCTAAATCAGTGCCTTAGCTGGGTGTGTAGCTGGGTGTTGTGTTTAGGCAAGTTTGGGGATTTTCTGTGCGTTCATCTATTGCAATTGTTTATTGTCATATATGCATTGTCAAGTTATGTCTGTATTTGCTAAATATGTGTTAATGTTGTGAGTTTGTCTTAGTTTGCCTTTTCATTGAGAATACTCTTTGCAAACAGTTTACCAGTTGCATCTAGGAGAGAAATCTGTCTAAAACTGGCCGGGGATTTTTTTGGACCCTTCTTATATAGCGGAACTAGTATACTTCCCTTCCAGGATTGTGGAATATCACCATAGGTATAACAATGGACAAACAACGGATGTAAAAATGTTGCCCATTCTTCACAATCCTGTTTTATTATGGCTACTGGTACATCATCTGGGCCCATTGTGCTGGAATATCTTGCCCCTTCAATGTAGCCCTCAATCTCCATGCATAATGGTGCACCATAGTCACCCCCGTAGTTAGAGTGGTACTAACCTCTTGGGGGCATAAGTATGAAACTCCCGTTTTGCGAATCTCAAATTGCAAGATTTTGCAATTTGCAGTTTGAGATTGGCAAATCGGGATGTATTTAAAAAATCGCTAATGTTTAGCGATTACATAAAATTCGCTAAAAATTCTCAGAAACATGCTTTGCGATTCCTTAATTGCGAAATTCGCAAATTAAGAAATCGCAAAAGCTATACAGGTGCAGCCTGATGACATCACAACCAGGAAGTGGGAGTGATTTTCTGCACCTGCTTACCTGAGCCACACTCAGAGGCTGTTTGGAGAGTGTGAGGAGTCAGCCCATACCCTTGCATCTGATGAATCGTTCCTAAGGTTTCTGATGGAACTCGGCAAGGGGATACAGTAGGGATCACATCTATACCTCTTTTCCTAAAGCAGTCCGCATTAGCTATAACCAGTGCTGACACTATCTCTGATGAGAATGTAGCTCTAGTGCTTGGGGGAGTGCTCCTCCAGTCTAAGTAGACCGTCTCAATATCTCTACTGGTTATTAATCCAAAATCCTTTATTTCTGTTAACATCTGTAGGAGGGCACTTCTATTCAGTAACATTGATTCTGTTTCAAACAGAGAGACAAAAATCAATGTCCTGCTCACTTGCCCGACTCCTGGTCCAGTATTCCTTATTGGTCTAATACCATGCTGCCCTAAGAGTGAGTCTCTCTCTAACTTACCTATCGTCTTCTTACACTCTCAGAGTTCAAATGGCTGTATGTGTCTTATGTATGGTTTGTAATGTTTAATAAAAGAATTGACAGAACAATCTGTTACAAATGTCAAGACATACTAGTTGATGAGTGTTTGTTATTTGTACTTTGTTGTCATTGTAGAAATTAGTGAGAAACCTTTCCTACTTGGAAATCATTTGTTAATACTCAAATATTTTGTTGTATACATTTAGAATAGTATGACAGACTGTATAACAATAGAATGAATTCAAAGCAATAACTTAAAAACCAGTCTTCTATTTTGTACATTTTTCTTTTATTGCATAATGGGAAATGAATAAAAAATGGGGATGAAGCAAAAAAAATAATAAAAAGTCAGTCATGATGACTGAAACCATAATTGCGGAGCCAAAATTATTTGTAGTCCAATGTCCAAAATACACATCTTCAGAAAAAAGGTTTATGTGACCAGAAAAAGTTCACAGAGGGATTGGTAGTCACAGACTGGATGAAATTAGAATTGCAGTTTCTTGCTGGTGGTGGGGATCTTGCCATCCTCTCCTGGTGGTCCTGATGAACATGTGTGCGTACGGGTGGTTGGTGGATCAGCAGATGCAGGAACTTAGGTGGCTGCAGGTGTTGCCTCTGCTGGCAAGGCCTCCCTTTCTGTGGCTGAGCATGATGGGGCCAGATCGAGTTGTCTCATGGAAAGGGGAAGATAGTTCAGGAAAAGTCCTGCATAGATGGGTATAAATGTCCTGCAGCACCCCAGTCAGGGAGCCCACTTTGGAGTTCAGGTTCTGCATCTCAACATTGTGCTCACTCGGCAACTGTGTCATCTCCTGCACCCCAGACAGGACCTGGTCCCTCCTTTCTTGAGAGTAGTGTAATGATCCAAAGAACTGGGTGATTTTGGCCTGGGTGATACTGACTCCAGTGGATTTACTATGCTGGCCATCAGACCCACTCCCAATACCTCTAACCACACTAATCTGTGTCCTTGGCACAGTGTGCCCCATCCCACTGGTTCCTGCCTGGACTGGAGGTGATAATGGTGGTGGTAGTGTTGTCTCACCAACTGGCAGGACTAGGGGGCACAAGATGGTGCATCTTGCAGTTCGTTCACAGGAAGTGAAGGGATCTGTTTTCTGTGGTGTTGTAACAGCTGGGGTGCTAGGCTTAGTTGTGGGCCTAGTGAGACTCACTGGAGCGGTATGCCCCGGCTGATGGACCAGGCATGGCATGTTCATCCAAACTGTCCCTATAGAACACATCCTTGGAGGCTTGCTTGTGGGCTTGTGTGGAGTTATCCAGAGTGGCAGATGTTTGGCCACATGCTGTGGTAGTTGGATCAATCGAATGTAAGGAAAAATGTGTCAGTAAAAGTGTGGATGGATTACACATCTAAAGAGTTGTGAGCAACTATAATGTAGACACTTAAAATGGAAAAATACTTGCATATCCTGATTGAATATTTCATTAATACACAAACAGTTTATGCTTCATACGAAAGTACTCGTAATTAACAGGTAGGAAGATGTCCTTAAATGAAAAAAAGCATTTTTAAGTATACCTGAAATGTTGCAAACATTCAACCCAACACAATAGAGAGGAGAAATGTGAAATTCAGCATTCCAAGGCCTAGCAGGCTAAGAGAACAATATTTACACAAGTCAGGGTAATGTTTAGCATTAGTCCTCATATGAACAGTGCATAGTTCAGTTTTAAGATATGCCACTTGTATTCCACATTAAAATATATATATTGTTAGCGTCCGCAAACATTGTTGACAAGAAAATGACATGATCCTAAAAACACCACAAACAATTTTCAAAATAAAGCATTAAATATGGGCTGATGACTGAATGACACTTTGGCATATGGGGACATTTGTTGAAAAAGGAGAGAATGAGCTATATTAAATGTAAAAAAATATTCTCTACATAGAAACAAGGCATAATGACTGTTTTCAACTCATCATTCGCAACACGTGCAAAATTTTAATTTGTACATACCTTGTGTAAATCTGCAGTAGTAAGAGAGGGGGCAGTTATTATTGGAAACATATCTATGTTTTTTGAAGTATAAATACTTACAAGCACCATACCATCTGTGCAATGTGATGGCTATTGAAATCTGTTTTCCTAAGTACAACTCATTACATTAAAACAAACAAGCAAAAGAAGATGTTACTGATATAGTTAGGTTTTTATGTCAAAAACATTTGTGCATGTTGCATTAGCAACAACTATTGTCAAAGCAAATAGGAGATTTGTGTTTAGCGGTACATTGAAAGGTATTACTTACCAGTCTCCACTTCACCAGGGATTCCTATCTAGCCTTCAGGATGTAGGATGGACAAGAGCTTCTCCTCCCAGGGCATGGTATGTAATGGGGGATGGGAGATCCATCATGAGTCTTCTGGGCCAGTATGTGGTGCTTGGAAGCCAAGGAAACCTCTCTCCACCTCAGGTAATTCCACCTCTTTCTAATTTCATTCTGTGTGAGCAGACTGTTAGCAACAGCATTCACTCTGTTAACTATTCTGGCCCACATTATCCTTTGCCGAGACAGTGGTGTATTTTGGACTTATGCTGCAAACAGTTGTGGCTCTACCTTTATGATTTCATCTACCATGACTGACAATTCTTCCTCTGTAAAATGGGGATGTTTGGGTCCAGGCATTATAGAGAAGATTAGATACTTAAATTATATTAAATGTACACAAGGGAACAACTGACATTTTAAAAAAGAGGGAGAAGCAACAAGGAGAACAACAAAATAACCTGCTTGCCTTCTGGGATTCAGTTTCAGTGTTGTGGTGCTGTGGAATGGCAAAGGATGATGGTCTGGAATTGGGTATGCTTATAGTGTGGTAGGCAGATGTTCACTATTGTGCAATGAGCATCAAGTGTGTGAAGCTAGCATCACCACTATAGCCACAGAAGTAATGCAATACTCACTGCATCCCACCATGGACTCACCCCATCGGAAAAACCGCCACTATGAGGCTGCCAGGCCAACTGTATTATCTAAATTGGCTCGTCACAGCCCCGCCACCCTGATGGCGAAGGAGTACTAATTGCCAACGGGACTAACTCTGTCAACGGCGGCTGCGAGCCAGCCTGCATACATCTAAATCCTGCTGACAGTCCGCCATCAGCTTGATGAAGTACTAGTGACAGCCACCGCAGCAGGATGGTGGGACTACCATCAAAATCGAAATCAGTGCCTTAGCTGGGTGTGTAGCTGGGTGTTGTGTTTAGGCAAGTTTGGGGATTTTCTGTGCGTTCATCTATTGCAATTGTTTATTGTCATATATGCATTGTCAAGTTATGTCTGTATTTGCTAAATATGTGTTAATGTTGTGAGTTTGTCTTAGTTTGCCTTTTCATTGTCTAGAAATAGTAAACTTCTCTGGGGATGATTGTTTAGTGGTTAGTTCAGATTTAAATATGTCTGATAGCGGTAGGCATGCGATGCAATAGGCCAATTTATAGGAAAGAGAGTAGATAGTGGTACAGTACTTGCCACACATAATATTAGCAGGAGAAAATGGGGGCTAGGGTTACAAGAATGGAGGCAAGGTAGCCCTCCATCTGAGAGATGTGTCAAATTTATGATGTACTGTACCATATCTTGGGATGGGACCTATTCCATCATTTTGGAATTGAACTTGTTGATAAGTAATTGTACATGTAAAATAAAGCACTTTTATTTCATTTTGTACATCCGTTTAAAAAAAAAAAAAAATTGCAAATTATTTTGTTAAAATTATGTTTATTTATAATTTTGAATAGGCCTTTTAAACTTCTTCCATTATAAAAAATAATGTTTTGTATA
Organism: Triturus cristatus; assembly: GCF_964204655.1. NCBI lineage: Eukaryota > Metazoa > Chordata > Amphibia > Caudata > Salamandridae > Triturus > Triturus cristatus. The sequence continues at coordinate 506,247,931 of NC_140585.1, forward strand.
GATTCTTGTATAAACTCACTGGCCCTCTTGCAGCTGCTGTGCGGTGATCACTGGCCCCACCAGTCCTCTGCGCCTCTGCTCTCTGACCCCGCTGAGATTTTGGGTTTTCCCTAGACCCACCCAACTCATTAAGCCAGGCCTGGGAAACACGTCGCTCTTATAGTAGGCAAGTTGTGGGACCAGGTGCCCCTCCGATTCCTTGGTGACTACTCCTTAGACCTGATCTGTCTTGGCTCGCTCCCCTGTGGTTGCTGCCAATTGCTATCAGTGGCTATTGGGGCAGAAAGGGAGGCACCTCCCCCACCATCTGGCAGGCCTGTGTCTCTGCCAAGCTGCACTCCGCTCGGGTGCCCTTGCCACCTCGGCTCCCTCTCCAAACATGTCCTCAGCTAACTCACCATTCTTCGTACCCTTACACGGATCCAGGTTGATGAAGGCCCCTGGGAGGCTATGTCCGTGCACTAATGCTGTTTTTTCCCTCAGACAGGGCCTGGTCTAGGGCAGTGCAATTGGTGCCATTGCACCGGGTGCTGACTTGGGGTGGGGGCGCCACGTTTATTGTTCTAAAAGCACCTTATGCCGCATTCCTAGTCCCAGCAATAAAAATGTCAAGAGAACTCATTTGATTAATGTTCTTCCTGGAGAGAAACCGGAGCTTTGTCTAAGAAATATTGCAGTGCAGAGGGTTAACATGCCTGCTGCAAAGAAAGTGTCCCATTCAGATCACAAAGTGCATATAATATAAATTGGTCAATGGGTTACCGCTTTTGTCAGAAAGATCCTTTTGTTACTTGTAGTTTATAAGTTAAAATCCTTTATATTAACTGTCATCAAAGAGCTGCATGCAAACTGCAAGGGATGTATCAGAGCTATGTGTTTTTTATCTAGTCTTTCGTTATCCTAATATTGCAAAAAGGGTTCATTTAGGTAGAAATCAATTATTATTATTAAAGAAAACCCCTAACAATGGTGTTACATTTTAAGTTCGGAATCTGTGTTTTTCCAGACCAGAGACTCAAAGTATACTGCCTAGCAGAATGGATGACATGTGACTCCTACACCTTGTAGACCTCTGTCTTACGTAACATTTCCTATACACTTATTTACACATGTATGATTGCCTCTGTGCAATGTGTGTGTGATGTAAAATGGTCTGACACCTTAAACTTGTATGAGTGGCGCTATAAAACTATATTAATCTGAGACAGTGGTTATGAAGACTTGAGGGGCACTGTCAAATGGTGGTAGTGAGGGAATCTGTGGCAGAGGTGGTCATTGGGGGCGCCAACAGACATTGTCGCACAGGGCGCCATCAGTACTAAAGCGTCCTGCCCTCAGATGACTACAGGTGAGCAGAGTCGCTGCGGGATCTTAGAAAAGCTTGACTGCCAATGTCGGCTGCAAAGCCACGCCCCCCACATGAATGGATTTTTGAGAAACTAAAAAAGAAATAAAATTATAATGATAAATGTGTAAATCTGTAAGCGTGCTACCGATGATTTCACTACGTAACATAACTTGTTGAATAAATACTTTAATAAACATATATTTATATCTTGTAAATTTTTATGCATCACATCACAGCAACCAAAACGTGCTGTGTTAATTTGTATTAAAGAGAAAGAGCATCACTGCTCCACATCTCATCAGAAATGGGACAGTATACTTCGCTTCCTTAGCTACCACAATTTAGACTGTCATGAGTCAACGCACACACACCCTTGCAGCATCACACCATTGCAGCATGGTACATTAACTTCTCAAAGAGGATCCTTCTAGTAAAAATATATAATTTGATATATATCACACTTTGTATGTTTGCTGTAGAGTGTGCAGAACATGCAAACTTTTGAAAATGTGGGGGCTTTTAAAAGTTACTCCACTGTTATGCCTGCCTCAAAGATGAATTGTCTGCAAAATGCCTGTCTACAAATGTCTGTGGCAACATCCATGTACCACAAAATGTACACAATTCAATTCAATTTTTTATTCATTATGATTTGAAATTCCGCAGAATTCCACATAAAAATACATCTTAAAAACACATTTCATTCCACAAAAATTACCAATGTAAATTCATATTGTCATTACATCTAAAAACCCGGATGAACATAACAGTAGCAGTCGATCTTGTGGTTTTCCAGTGCGAGAGAGGGTGAACCTTGAGTAACCATATTATCATACATGAATTCTTACGGATTTATATGGATTTATAATCAAATACTATCCTAAAACATTCAGTATTAAAACTTATTGTAAAATACAAAGATTTAAAATTCGCTATACAGTACTAGATCATGGACGCAATAACCATGTAAAAAGATAATTTACGTATTCTCTAAACTGTACTGTATAACCAGCAGCATAATAACAGTGCAAAGTAGTTCAATACCATAAACTCGCCTTTTTTAGTATGAAATATACAATAGTTTAGCAGCAAAACAAGGATTTAGTAAGGTGCTTGGGATCCTAGAGGATAAGAAACTAGAAGAGGAAATAGTTTATAATAGTGCTCATGCTTAATTCCAAACCTAGTAAATCGGGCAAAAATCATCTAATACATGATAATTTAGCAGCAGAACACATTTAGTAAAGTGCTTGAGATCCAAAGATGAGTAACTAGCAGCAAAAAGGGTTTGTAAAAGTGCACATGCTTAATTGTAAACATAATAAATCAGCCAAAAAGACCGGAAGGTCAAGGAAAAGTGCAAGTGCTCTGTACATACGTATTAAGAAGATCTTTACGCCCTTAATATATGTTTTAAAATTGTTTAAACAAGCTAAAAATTTTAAAACACATCCGTTCAGATGGGGGTGACATCAGACAATTTCGGGCCTCTTCTGCTGTAACGATATTATACTTTAAAAAACAATTCCTTAAATATCTACGACGTATTGACTGTAATGCGGGACAAACAAATAAAACATGATTCAAGTCTTGTATAGAGGAATTACATAAATGACCTTTCATGTCTAGGAATACCCTCCCAAGTTCCTGTTACAATTCTTAGGGGGAGTAAATTTAATCTCAGTAGCAAAATCACCCTGCGCACTCCATGTTTAAGATTCCATAAAACGTATTGTTGGGGATTTTTGACAATACTGCTCCCCACAATACAATCAATGTTTACATTCTTTGAACACATTTTAATATCTCGTTCATGAGAAACCCCGTAGATTGTTTTCTTAATTATAATTTTCAAAGCCCTTTTGGGAAGAACCACTACCCCATCCATATCTAAACCAAACATTGATAATGCTTTTGAATTACTCCTAAAAATAGCACTTTTTTCCTTCATATTTACAAATATTTCTCTGTACAGTGCTACCCGTAGCAAATTCTCAGAGCTATTTATCAGTGCATTACACCTTGTTAGGCACGCGACCGTTGATAGCACATATGTAGAGAGAAGACCAAATTCGAGCCTAAGCGCTGCAATCGGTGTCGCACAATTCAGATTTCATGTTTGGCGCCAGATTTGTCGTTCCACTTTCTTGCATCTGGCTCACTCTTGTGCATCTATTGTTTCACTGGTGTTGCTCAGGGCTGGTGGGATCTTTATTTTATAAACCGAAATAATGTGTGAGAAATGCCTTTTCCCACAGTGTGTGCACAGACAATTAATTGCAAAGGTTTGTGAAATTGCTTTGCCTTTACGATTGTCCATATGTCTATTAGCTGAGCACCTATTTGTAAATATTTTCCCTCAATATGGATACAATTTTACTACTTCCAATTTCTCTTTTCCCAGGAACCAATTCAAATTTTTTCTGACCTTACATCCTTGATAACTAAAAATCATGACTTTGCTTTTTAAAATATTTATTTTTAGATAATACTCCTCTGTGTACCTAATTAGCTCAGCAAGTCGTCTTTGCAGTCCAATTGGGGTTAAATCCATTAATATGGCATCACCAGCATATAGTAAACAGTTCAACTCTAAATTTCCTAATTTAGGGGGATCCCCTTTACTAAGCCCCACTCTTCTTGGGAAATCATTAATATAGATGGAAAAGAGTAAAGGGGCCAGAAGGCACCCCTGCTTAAATCCATTGTTGGTTACTATTTTCTTCGAAAGACCTTGTGTTCCCCCCAATAATACTTGAGTCCAGGTAGAAGAGTGGAGAGCAATTATTAATCTTAAAAGATTCCCTGGCATCCCCATAGTGACCAATTTCCTCCACAGCTTCCCCCGATCTACCCTATCGAATGCTGTGGAGAAATCTATAAAAGCCGAATATAACGGCACACCCCGACTTACTGGATATTTTTCAGTTAAAGTTTGCAGAATGGAGATATTATCAAGTGTGCCACTATTCTTACGAAATCCTGTTTGTTCCAAAGGGATATCATTATTTCCAAAAGCCCACTCTTGAAGATGAGTGAGAATACTCTTTGCAAACAGTTTACCAGTTGCATCTAGGAGAGAAATCTGTCTAAAACTGGCCGGGGATTTTTTTGGACCCTTCTTATATAGCGGAACTAGTATACTTCCCTTCCAGGATTGTGGAATATCACCATAGGTATAACAATGGACAAACAACGGATGTAAAAATGTTGCCCATTCTTCACAATCCTGTTTATTATGGCTACTGGTACATCATCTGGGCCCATTGTGCTGGAATATCTTGCCCCTTTAATGTAACCCTCAATCTCCATGCATGATGGTGCACCATAGTCACCCCCGTAGTTAGAGTGGTACTAACCTCTTGGGGGCATAAGTATGAAACTCCCGTTTTGCGAATCTCAAATTGCAGGATTTTGCAATTTGCAGTTTGAGATTGGCAAATCGGGATGTATTTAAAAAATCGCTAATTTTTAGCGATTACATAAAATTCGCTAAAAATTCTCAGAAACATGCTTTGCGATTCCTTAATTGCGAAATTCGAAAATTAAGAAATCGCAAAAGCTATACAGGTGCAGCCTGATGACATCACAACCAGGAAGTGGGAGTGATTTTCTGCACCTGCTTACCTGAGCCACACTCAGAGGCTGTTTGGAGAGTATGAGGAGTCAGCCCATACCCTTGCATCTGATGAATCGTTCCTAAGGTTTCTGATGGAACTCGGCAAGGGGATACAGTAGGGATCACATCTATACCTCTTTTCCTAAAGCAGTCCGCATTAGCTATAACCAGTGCTGACACTATCTCTGATGAGAATGTAGCTCTAGTGCTTGGGGGAGTGCTCCTCCAGTCTAAGTAGACCGTCTCAATATCTCTACTGGTTATTAATCCAAAATCCTTTATTTCTGTTAACATCTGTAGGAGGACACTTCTATTCAGTAACATTGATTCTGTTTCAAACAGAGAGACAAAAATCAATGTCCTGCTCACTTGCCCGACTCCTGGTCCAGTATTCCTTATTGGTCTAATACCAGGCTGCCCTAAGAGTGAGTCTCTCTCTAACTTACCCCCTTTGCTGTTAAGAACTGTGAACCGGTCTCCCACCCCAACTCTCCCCTGGCTGGAATCAAACCTTGCTGGGAAATTATCCTGCCCACTGGGATGGAGTGTGTCATCTCCTAAAGCTACATATTAGTCTGTTACCGGCTCACCAAAAATTTCCGTTACATTTCCTAATATGGGGTCTCTACTTATCTCATAGTTTATCCCACTTTCTTCCTGGCCCTCTTGACACTGTGGGGCAATCAGCACCCGGTTCGAACAGATCGACTGATTATCATTTTCTTGCCCAGTCTTTTGACCCGTATTCAATATCAATTGCCCCAAAGTCCCTGTGTCCTTTCTACTTGGAGGAGATTTTGTACTATTTACTTCCTCACTTACTGGAAGGAAACACAATTTTTTCTGTTTTTGTTTAGGGATACGTCGATTCCTAGTCTTCTTCTTACCCCTTCGACCAATTCTGACGTTGACTTCACTCCATACTGGGACCTCCCCTAAGGGTACACTATCTAGGGTATTTGCTAATTCATCAGTTAACTGTAGGCCTGGGTTATTTGGATTATATTTTTAAAAATAGAGTCAACTCGTAATGGGGGAGTTACTGGGGATACTTTTAAATGTTTCCCCTTGGCTGGTAAACTGTGCACTCTCATGGGGTTTAACTGAGGGTAAGCTTACAATTGGACTTCCTCTAAGCGAGTCACTTTTAGATCCCACATTCATTTCTTTTGTTTCCCCGTCCACAAATTTAGTACCACTTTTTGGCATCCTGTTACATATTTGACATAAATGACTGGGTACCTCAGGAACCTTTTCCAAATTCTTTATGGCTTGCTTGATCTGATTAAGTTCTTGAATTCCTGTTAGTATGGGCGATAGGACTTCCAATATATGATCAGTATTTACTGTGCTTTTTTCTAGCAAAGATAAAATTGCAGAGAGAATTCTCTCTAAAGTGTAAAATTTCTCCAAGATTCCCCCCATCCGCACATTCTCAAAGGAATTCATGATGTTATCTACCCCCTTATCCATTGATAATCCTGATATGCTTTCAACAGAAAGTTCTAATAAATCAGCAGCATGGGATGAACTAGTTGGTGTACTACTATACAGAGAAGGCATATGCAGTTGTCCAGCTCTTAAAACCGGATACAGTTCTGGATCCATCTCCAAGGCGCCTGCCTTTTTCAGCTGTGCCGTTAGTTCTTCATTCTTTTCCATTTGCTTTGCAATATCCGGTAGAGTGTAATCCTCCATTTTCACCTGCCCAGAGCCAACGCTACGTTTTATACGCTGTGGCATTTTTAATGACAGATCACTTAGTTTGGTCGGCAAAAAACCAGGCTCAAATTTGTTTATACTTCTTGAACAAACTTGAGAATTGTCAAAGAGGGATATCAATCCTGCCAATGGTGATAATGGGGTGAGTCCCTTTCTTGTCACATTCTTATTCGAGGGGCCTTCTACTTTGCCCACTGACAAATCCATTTCCATTTCCGTTTTACTACCCACCCCTCCTAATTGTAAAGCAGCAATTTCACCTGATGACTGTACAGATTTTCCACCATTATTGTTCTGTTGGTTGATTACAGCAGGGTAAAGAGCTGCCTTAACTTCTGAATTAGTAAGCTGGATACCCTCCTCATTCTCTGATGTTACATGAGTGTCCATCACCTCGTCTTCCTGGACCACCTTTTTTTCCTCCTTTAGCCCCTTTCCCCGCTTGGAGCTCCTTACACCTTTTGTAAATATTGACATCACCGATGGGTACGTTTTCAGATGAGAAAGGTGATCCCTATTTCTTCCGCGCCAAATGGTTTTCTGAAGCTTAAGGGGACTCCTATGGCTCAGAAAACAACTCTTTGAGTCTGCTACTGTTTTAGCTGTTTTCGCTTTTACGCCTGAGCGCAAACACCTAGATGGCATTACAAATAATGAAATTCTCTTACTGATTACTAGGCTGCTTTAGGGAATGCTTTAGGGAATGGGGCAGCTTGAGGGATTGGAGGTGAAGAATTAAATGCTCTCGGTTCTCCGTTGACTTTAACTGTTAATGGCCTTCACCAATCTTTACTTAAAGGTCCTTAAAAATGTACGTTCTATGCCACCAGCCCAGGGCATGGGACCCGGAGCAATTCCTGACGCGGGGGTCTGATACAGATACAAGCACAGGTATAGGTGCAGTGGCACTGGTACAGGCACTGGTGGAGGCACGTGCTTCCTCCACACGCTCCAATCCTCCTCTAGTCCTCCAGACCTGAGTTCATGCCCTGATTGCTCAATTGCTCAGACGTGAGCGGCTCCATTTCTTACCCACTCACGCAAATTGACACTGCTTAGAGGCTGCTTGGAGGCACAAAGTCACAAAGTCACAGAGGCACAAAGTCACAGAGGCGCAGAGGCACAAAGTCACAGAGGCACAGAGGCACAAGTTCAGGGCAGACAGAGCTAGGCTGGACTTCAAGTACACTTCAAAGATGTTACTCACCCGCTCGGCATGCCCGCTTCTCACCTACTCGGTCACGGGACTTCAGAGCGCCAGGTGCGGAGGCCGCCTGGCTCGTTTCCCTTCCTCACCGCACCTCACATCTCCACACATCTTCACACCTGCACACTTCACTTCCCCCTTCACCACAGCCCAAGACTGACCCAAGACCGCCGAGACTGCCACCACCTACTCCCCGCTACCTGCTACGGCTTCAGCCCCCTGAGATCTGCCGTTCAAACCACACAGCAGCAATGCAGCAATAGGTGGTTGGCAGTTAGGGGCAGGCAGGCAAGCAGGTGACTAGGGACTCCAACGCAGCTCCAACGCATCTCTGACTCTCAATGTGATTCAACTCGGCTCGGACTCTGGGCTCCAAACTGCTCTAACGGCTCACAAACCGCGAACCGGAGTCGGAACCGTAGGAAGCCGCGGGAGCAGGTAGCGAGGACAAGGGAGTTATCGGCCGCCACTCCTAGTCCACTCAACCCGACTTAAAGAAATCCGCGGGAGCGGGGACAGGAGATTTAACATCTGTCACTCCCGCTCGCCCCGACTTATCTTCGCTCTGTCCCAGCTCCTCTGGCCGCTAGCACTTGTCAGGGCCGCTAGCACTTGTCCGGGTCAGGTCCCCAGTCCAAACCACAGCTCCACAGTTCTGCACTGCTCCGCTCAGCTGCAAACCACAAACTGCAAACCGCGGGAAAGTACCTGCGAGTACACACCCTTGAGGCAAATTAGAACGTTATAATACTTTGTGTTATTTCTGCCAACTTTCCAAAATAAATCATCATTTTTGCTGTAACACTTTGCATTGGACTTGCATCCAGTTTCTTTAGGGTGTTTGCGAAAACAATTGAAACAATTCAAAAGTCACATAAAATGTATAGCTGTACCTAATAACCGTGAATTTCCAAATAGGCTACACACAAGACTAAGATTAATTGTTGAGTGCCAACATATATGAGTCATGGGCAGTTCAAGGATACTTTCAACAATGTTGTAGAAACCAGTAGTTACAATCCACGTCTTGGACATTGATTAAGAATGCTTCTGATTTCTGTTTTTGTGTGCAGTTGTCGTAGGTGCCACTAATTGTACATGTGTGCTACATCTACTACTCCCAGCATATGTGGCAAATAGGTAATTCAATAAAAGTTTTGTTTGACCTGTATCTGTTCTGCAGATGTTTGTGGGAAGCGCAGATACTATGTGGTGATACTGAATCCAGTACATTTGATCAAAAGATGACACGCCACTCAAAGAAATACCAGCCACCTTGGCCCAAGTACTTTGGAAAGATGAACTTCCAAGCAGATGCAATAAATACTGCCTTGAGCTTCACCTGTAGTGGTTTTGCATTTGAGAGGACAGTGTTGGGCTTCAAATAAGGTCCATTTTTTCCAGTAGCACCATGATACAGTCTTTATTACCTCTGTAATATTTGATAACATCCTCCTCCCATGGGTCAATCGGGGTAATCCTCTGCCGAGAAACCTTTTTAATCTTTAGATGTGCTGGCTCATGGGGGAGAGATCAAAAGTAGTAAGGAAGCAGTACCCCCACCAGCCACTAGTTAAATAATAGCTTTTTAAATTATGTCATTTATATTTGTTCTTTGGTATGCATTTTAGTATGTTGATTTATAACTAACTTATGTTTTTCAAATATTGTTCAGCTCAAGATTTGCGCGGAGTGATTATAACCAGTTAATCGTTAAATAAGACGAAAAGTAATAATGTATGCACATAGATCCCTGTGAATGTTAATTATTTATAATGTAATCTATAGTTAGTGGGGGTAATGTTTCTTTTCTACTGTTTAGCTGCTACCTATCATTCAGAATAACAATCTCTATGGCTGAAGATGAATGGATGTTGTGTCCAACTCATAGTATACTGGTGACTTTGGTCTGAATTTTGCCCCTACCTGGACCATTCATAAGTTTATGGCGCCATTCCACATTTGCGTTAAACTCCATGTGTCTGTATTCAAATAGTAAATAACATTGCATTGGTTTTCTGATGATTTTGCATGGAACACCGACTTTGACTATATTCAAAAGCTTTTGACACAAAGCAGACCTTGCACCATGCATTTGGTCAAAAGTAACACAAAACCTCCAATGTGCAACTTAATAAATAGCACTTACGCTAATGTGCCTGGGTGCATGACGCAATGATGATGCAGAGGCTTAATAAATCTGGGCTTTTGTTTCTCTTCTTTCATCAGCTTCCTATTCTCTTCAAGGGGCTAGGGAAAGGGCAATGAGAGAAAAATATTTAACGTAAAAGTGATTTTAGGGCCCTCTTTACTTTATGATCCTGTAGTTGCTTTCATGACACTTGAGGCTAGCATGTTTAGCATGTGTAGCATAGTCTTTTTATGTACTTTTTAAATACTATACGCAACATGGTAGTTGTTTTGCATTTATTGCTTTACAGTGTGTGATGAATTTATAAGCAATAAAGAATAGGTCTGGATATTTCCAACAAAGGTCATTTAGACTGGGCAGCTCATAAGGTGTGTTTTCTAGAGTGTCATATTTTCTAGGGCTCATGCTAACAGGTCAGAGAAAGGAAAACTTCCGTTCTCTGAATCTCTTTATTAAACACAGCAGTCAAAATTTAGCTACAAAGGCAATTGACCTGATATGTCCTGTCTTGAAGGAAGGAAGGAGAAAAGGAGCAGTAAGCTTCTGTACACTTATGTTTCGAACAAGAAGTACTGTTTAGTGTCCTATGTAACTAAATTGGAGCGAAGGTGACCATCTCCACTCCATAAAGCAACAGACACAAAAATACATAAGATACCATTACTGGGAGGGGAGTTAGATATGCAGACCGGTTCAGCCGCGGCCCGTGCAGGTAAGAGTGCTGGGGTGGTGGGCCCGGTTGGAGGGGATTTGAATAAATAATTAATTTTCACTCATCGTCTTCTGTTGAAATACCCAGTAACTGCTCTTCCCTGCACAGGCCGCAGCTGGACCCGGTGCTGTAGAGATATTGAAATGCAGTCTGACTTCAGGCCTGAAGCACAAAAGGGAGTGTGTGGAAGGATTACATGTCTTAGCATATTATATATGCTATTCCTGTGACTCTGAAGCTTTGTACAGCAACATACAAAGATTCCTGTGAAATACTCAAAACATGACTTTTATTTCACTATTCTTTGCTCTTGGCTAACCATCACAAGTATGTCCGTGATTTTCTGCAGTTAGGAAAACTGGGTAACACATTCTCAACACGTTTTTTGGAACGTGGCATTTCCGGAAAGTGTGATGTGCTCTTTGATATGGCAGCAGATCCACTATCCACCGCGAACCTGCTGTTCATTGAATAGCTGGGGTTAACCTGCCCCTGTCAAACCCAGAGAGATGAGTGACCCTTAACATGAGGTCAACTTCAAGACCCAGAATCAATGACATAACAAGCCTAACTTCTTTCCTACAAGCTAATCAGGGCAACACAATGCAACTAGAGACCCCATGTGGGAAGGTGTTGGTGCCCAGAGATGCTTCTTCTGGGCTCCTAGGCTGGAGACCTTACAAGGATATTTACCTTCCTGACAAGAAACACAGAGGACGTTCTAAATGAGTGGCAGGGAGTCCCACCAGCCGGTGGAAATATGTTCCACATTGGGATTATGATAGCGATCTCAGGATACAATAGAGTCTATCCTATCAAACTGTTCTGAAAAATATGTAAAATCAACCATTGTAACCAAGACTTTCAAAGTAGCCTGCAATAAACCCCAAAAGTAAATCGTATATTCCCCATGTAGCCTCATCTCCCTAGATGCTTTCATGATTTTGAGTGCAATGAACATGGCTAGAAATATCTTTATGCCTGTTGGTCAGTGTACCTTGAGTGTACCTTGAGAGACAGGCAGAGAAATAATGATTTACCTTTATTGTCAATGGACCATCGTTTCAACCAACAACATAAAAAACCTTCGGAACTTCCTCAATCACAGGGACTGGTGAAAATCGAATATGTTGCAGAAAAGGTGTGTTGCATAACACAGGGGGAGTGAGCACTAGGTTTATTCATCCTTGTCATACTTGACTGCATAAAAAACTAGCAGAGACAAGAAAGTGTGAAATAAGCAGCATATTATCTGCTGATAAATACAGCTAGTCAACGCAACCAGTCTCATGGTTTTTGCACCACACACAAGGTTTTGTAAATGCATTATTTGTAAATGCACGCAAAAGCCCTTGGTCCATGCAAATATCCGCTGATATGCAAATCAGCTCCTTTAAGTAATGATACTATGATGAATTTTCTTAAATGAAAAGTGCATTTTTAAAATCAATGAACTGTGTCACAATAAGATTTTCCTTTAGTACTGTAAAGAGCATATACTTGTGAACTGGTGATTTCCTTGGGAAATCCTATGGGGTTTTAATTTACAACTTCGAGCTATTCACTGATGTACACTAAGATGCCCTTTTATGGTTTCAGCTGCTGCCTTCCCTTGAGCAATTTTGGTTTGGAGGCGATTGAGTTTCATGTTCTTCCACTTGGACTCTCTGGACTTTTATGCCAAAACAGGGCTGCACAAGTCATCAGTAACAGTTGACTGCTAGAGAGCCACTAGCCTGAATAACTGGAGTCAAATTCAGTAACTCACTGCTCTGACAGTAGCAGCAGTTATTGACAAACGCTGTTACCTACTGTTACTACCTCACAAAGGAATTCCAGGCTAGTCGAGCTAGGCTCTCTGAGAGCCTATCAGAGCAGCGCTGGGAAGCATGGACCACAGCTTCTGCAGCAGAGGGGAGGGAAGGCACAGAGAGTGATGGCAGTGGGTGGCAGTAAAGTCATGTATTTTCCTGTTTCATTGGTACAGGGAGGAGAAGCTATCTTTTGTATAGATCCCCCATTGCTCATATGCCTCTGCAGAACAGTTGAAAGCAGATGCTGGTGATTTTGGGGCCATACATAATAAGATTATAGATGAGTAAAAAGTGGATATAGGGAGTGTCGTTCAACTTGGGGCTCTGAGTGACATCATAGACAACTCGAGCTTACATCGCGTTTTCTATTTCTTGTCACTCAAACCCCTCAGTGAAAAACGTCGTAATCTACTGTTACCCATCCATAATGCTATATGTTGATGTGCATCACTAAATATATATATACACGTTCATACTGTTATTTGCAAGATTTGAACTGCAGCTAAAACGCCAGACCTGTTGCCTTTGTCAATGCTAAGGTATCATTGATCCAAAGGCCACTGGTAAAAATAAGACATGGACGTGCCAGTTAAAAGGCGCAGCCCTAATAGCTGCACGCTTGCAGATCTGCATGCAGCACGTGAACGCCGACAACCAGGAAACAATTGTTCCAGTGTCTGCCTTTCATTAAATGCCCAGCCACCAACTCTGGTTTCTGTTGCTTTCTGTTTTATGAAAGTAAAAACGTGACAACCTACTGATAAGCCACCGTCATAAAGTGGTAAAGGAATGTCAGGACTTTCTGTAACCTTGATAGCTCTAATGCTGAACATATGTCTCCTTGGCCCTAATCACCTTGTCGAGTTAAAGTGTATATTCAGCGTCATTTACATGACACATGATCTAATGTCGGGGAACAACAATACCATTGTAGCACTAATTGAAAGCTCAGAGCCCAGAGCCAGGAGAAACCACAGGGCTGATTGCCGCGGGTCCCAGGGCCGGAGATTTATTCCCACACCTGCAGCCGGCCCATAACACTAACATTGTTACCCACATCTGGCTCTAATCAGCACAGAGGCCTTGATATGCTGCTCCTGTGGCACATAAATTTAGCATTACACTCATTTTAAAGAGCCCTGCTTTCAGTTTCTTAAGGACAAGATAGATTCATGGCTCCACGGAGTCTAACAAACTAGAAACCACAAGCAGAGTAAGTTACAGCCAGACATTACCCACCCTGCATGCCACTTCAATAATGGCGTTTTACATTCACTCCTGGCTACCGAAGGGCTGCAAAGTGATACCGTGTTTACAGTAACAATATACAAATTCAGACGTTTCTCCGCGGACTAGCTGCTTATTTGATTTGCAAAACAGGCAATAAACGAAAGTACAGTTCAGGTAAATAGAAACTTCCAAGTCGCAGGGGATAACGTGTTGCTTTGCAAAGTTCCGGTGACAAACAGTGCTACGGTTATATTATGCAAGCCCAGAATGCGTCTTGTGAAGCCTGTCCCCAGTATGCAGCGCTATATTGTCTCCCTAAATACTGCTGGTGCTTGCAGGATTCTGGAGGGACTACTTCCTTTTGATAATGTGAAGATTAGTTGTGAGCGCCAAGAGACATGGGCTGCAGGAGCTGTTTATTACAACAACATATTTTGGAAAGTTAGAGAGACAAGCCATGCTACAACTCTCCAAAAATTGTTTACTCCTAGTACGAAAAACTTCCGCTGCTTCGCACCCACGTCAAAAAGGAAGATCATCCTGGACTCATTCTAGGGTCATCCGATGACTTCAGCCAGGCTATTCCTGTAATTATCTGGGGAAGTCATCCCAAGCCATCCTGAAGTCTGCCCACAGGGAGAAATATTTAAATGAGATGACTCTTACTGTAATCACAAAAACTACTCCAGGATGGTGTCCTGATTACTTCAATTAAAAATGCGTGATGATCCTTTACAACTCCAAGAATACTAATTGACAACTGCAGGATGAGTGTGAAGTACTCCAGGATGGTGTCCTGATTACTTCAATTAAAAATGCGTGATGATCCTTTACAACTCCAAGAATACTAATTGACAACTGCAGGATGAGTGTGAAGTACTCCAGGATGGTGTCATGATTACTTCAATTAAAAATGCGTGATGATCTTGTATCTCAAGGAATACAAACTGACAAGTGCAGGATGAGGTTGAAATACTACCGGATGATTTCAGGACAACCTCATGGTTACTGTTTACAACCACTGGATGATTTGCTATCATCTTCAGAATTATTATGCATTACTGTAGTATGATTTTATGACAACTTCGAATTGGAGTTAATGTACACAAGGGTATTGGGAAAATACTACGGTACATCCCCTCATCACTGCCTAACAACCAAGAGTACTCAGTGGAATTATTTAGAAGTAATCATAATTCGTAACATCCAAACGTATCCACTGGATGGGCACTCTTGGCTATTGCAAATGGGGATTACTTCAGAATGGTTTAATAAAATGTTCTCGATGCTTGTAGATCACTCCTAAATGTTTAAATACAGACTTTCCAAATGTCCTTTCCTTCATCCTGGATTACTCAAGTCTAATTTAAAAACACATTTGAAATGAAATACTTGGGTGAAACATGGTGTCCCTTTAAAAAAGAAAACTGTATGGGTTTAAAACAGGATCCTATTTTAAACAAGGACAATGATATCAAATGAATTTGTGAGGAGCGTTGGTGTTGGCAAGAATACCATTTGCATTGAGTAGCAGCCTTGCAACGCATGACCTTTCCCCATACTAATTGTGACAGGTCTTCATTTGAGCTAAACGACGTCACTCGTAAGTTTTGATATGGTGACCTGTGGCAATACACCGAACAACGAATTGGTTCAAATAAATGGATCTGAAATTACTTCTCACTGTGTGCTTTTATTTCGCCAAAGCATGTACATGACCTCAAAGAGAGATAGTATACTATTCAGGATAACATTAAAAGTAAGGAAAGAGAATTTTAAAAAGTCAACAAAAGAAGCAGCTCTATTGTGTGTTGCCAGATTCAGAGTATTGTGTCCTCTTTTGCAATTGCAGATCTTTACGGCAAGAGCCCTTCTCGTAGTTTGGTTGTTGAGAGGAAGCCAGCTTGCACGGAGATTTCATAACATTCTGAAAAGATAACAAAAGACTATATTAGTACACTTTCTACAATTCAGTTACTTTAGATTTTCTTTTAGATTAGCTGCTTTCATAAATCACTGGATTCCCCTCCACCATAAAGGGCGCCTTATGAGAGGTTTTAACACTGCTTTGCTGATGCTTCTGGTTCACATTTGAACTTAGGCCATTGATCAGATGGAAGGTGAAGAAAGAAAATATCCCTTTCTCAACTGTAAGAGTGAAGGGGCAAATTAGATTCAGAACAGTCCCAGAGTTTCAATATTATTGTAAAAACCGGCTTTTTATCCTCAAGAGACGGCGAATTTTAGGTTTTAATCCCCGCCACACATTGACCACAGTTTGACAGCATTGTGGCTTTAATCACTGCTCCTCTAACATTCAGGATAAATTACAGATGTACAAAGGTAAAGAGTGGTTTCCCAGTTACCAGAGTCTGTAAGCCACTAGATGTAGCCTGTGCAAACTGGGAGTAAACTACCTTGGGTTCAACTTATGCTGCCTTCAAGAAGGATATTGGCGGAAGGTCCACTGAACTACGCTTGCAGCATGCCCGTCTGGAAAAGAAAGTCCCAAATTCCCTTGCGGCCAGTACATGAATGCAGACAAGCAAGTGTTTGGACCAGGGATGCAGATGAAAGTATGAAGTAAGGCTGGAAGCACTGTGTGCTTTCAGTGCTGTCGTGAAGATTTCTAGTTTAAGGCCTGGATTGCTTGCTTATTTGAAGAGAACTGACTGAAGGAGTAAAAAGGCAATACAAAACAGCATAAAAGGAACACTGCAGCAAAAACGTGAGCTGCTGTGGGACCACTTAGGCCTTAAGGTTTTATAAGTCAAAACTCATTTTTATTGTTAGTTACTGTTTTTACACAAACAATTTGCAGCTTTAACCTGAATGTTCGTTACCAGAAGGGTAATTAGATGATTTGGAATATCTTACCAAATAAATCTGCAATTTCCGGTTGATCCCTGCCCAATGCTCATCTCACCACACAATTTCATAATGAATAGGGTCCAACAGAACCTCTACCAGCTGCTGCATATCATCCTGCAGATAACAGAAAGCATTAATATATATGCCATCATATATACATGATTTTAAAAGTAAACGTTTTTGTTTCTGGCCGGCTAATTGACATTCATAAGCACCATGTGTAACAGTGATCAAAAATTATGCATTAGTGCCAGAAATACGCATTGGTCATGTCAAAAATGTACTCCAGAACCAATTTCTTTTTGCAAAGAACATACAATGTTTGTCAAAGCACACAGCGCTGCCTGCAAATGATAAATAGCCTACTGATTTCGACACGTACTTCAGCTGGCCTACAATTCAGTAGGTGTTTTTATTATTTTCAGGCACAGCTTTTGGTGAACAGAAACTTATTTCTGAGATATGCAGCTGAGGAGTACAAAGTGCAGGAGAATTAGGCGTTTTAGGTTATGTGGTCAAAGTTGCTTCTACTCACTTGGTTTTAAAAGATGAGTTTCACTTACCTTTTGAGAAATCATTCTTATCTTGAAATGTTCTTACATTTGTTTGTATTAGTTCGAGCTCCTCGTTCAGACCCGTAGCAGGGTAATCTGACGAATAGCTGTAATTTCCAGTAATAATTGAAAAGGAGTTATACATGATTAACTTATGAAAAAAAGTATTTTGTAAATAGGCACATAACATTGGGAATTCAACTTCTTAAGCATAAACAGAGAATGTGTGGTTGGGTTTCACTAATTCTCAAATGGTAATACTGAAGATGGCCATAATCTATGACACAAAAGCTGGTTCACAAAAAAACAAGGCCCTAAACACCCAGCATTAGACAGAACAAGGCTCAAGGAGAGCAGGGTGCGGGAATTGTCAGTCACGCCTGCTCCTATTGCAGACAGGGAGCTGGGTGGAGTCAAGTGCGGATAAATTGGTCAGTCCGTGACAAGAACATGGTTCCCGTTCAGTAACAGATCTGCCTAGCATTTCCTGCTCGGGTTCTGTTGTCCCGCAGTTGAGAATTCGTGGTACCTTGACTGGACATCTCTGGCATGTTGCGGCTCCTTCATGCGGGTCTTCCTCTCACAGGTCGTTGATATCTTCTTCCCGGTTCCTGTCCGCATCCATGTTCCCTCGCCGGAGGTACCCGCTTGTGTACCTCTGTTTCTTCGCGCCGGAGTTTCTTCAGCCTCTCGTCCTGTACAGACTACAATGAGAGAAGAAAGATATATTTAACCAAAGAATCCTCGTCTATCAGGTATATGGTAGGATGAAATATATGGTAAGAAGGACATAGTTACTTATCTGATTTATCTGATCCACGGAGAGTGGAAAAACGGTTATTCTTTTGCTTCCCTTATTTAACACGGGCTGGATATAAAGAGAAAATAAATGTTAGTTTCCTGATTTCTTAAGGCGACGCTATATTCTTATCTGACCCAGCACCTTTTTGTGTAGATTTTTCATATTACATCCAATCTAGGAAAATGTTTTTTGCCTAGTATTAACTAGGATGTATATTTTTGGGGTCTAATGGAGTGCTACAGTGGCATTTGTTAAGGTTAGTCCCTCTCATTGTTTTTTGCAATTATACATATAACTTCTTTTACCATAAGGTGAATAACTAAGCTCACAAAAAGGGCCACTGCCCATTCTGCAGAACCAGGCAAACAAAGTTGTGGGCTCTCAGCCATGCTGCATAACCCGGCTGAGATAAAGCAGGGTCCTGGTCGAAGGTGTATAACATAGGCTCAAAGCCACTGTACCACCACTAAAACATTAAAAAATAAAATACAAAACCCCACGGCCAATCACCACTTTGCACATGCGAAAGACAGGCACCATCATATCATGGAAGCCAACAACAGGACAGGAATTCCTACCATTATACCCAACCCAGCATTTTACCAGAGGTAGCCAACATATCATGGGTGCTCACATATGGCCAAGAATGACCATTTTTGTGACTGGGCCAAAGTTTTCCAAAGGTTGGGTATAATGCAATGGTTGCCTAGTTGCCAATGAAAACCATTATGTGTGGGTCAGCATATCACCAGTGTTGGCAATGGGAGCAACACTACTCCCTCAGGCACTCAGAGCCTTAAATGTTTTTCTAGTTTACCTTTTGCGGCTGTCACAACGCCAAATGGTGCTCCAGGCTGCCTTGCTTTTCCCCTCACGTAGACAGCAGTAGTTCCCCGATTAGTACTCCTGAGAGAAGTGGGCGTGAGTCCTTTGGATAGACTGCAGGAGACAACTGGGAGAGAATGACACAGCGTGGGGGAGGGTTTTAAACAGGAGAGTAAGAGCAGCAAGCAGGAGAGGGAGTGCATGGCTGTCGGAAACTGACTTTGGGGCACCTAGCAGGGCCCCCTGGCCCCTCCTCATTTGGGCATAGGTGCCTTCCATCAACATCCCTACACCGTGTGGCAGGCACAGTGAGGAAAATGGAAGTTTGTAAACATCCTTGAACCTCACGGACCCTGCCACATGGTGCAAGGATGATGAGGGCACTCATGGCACGCAGGTGCTGGTCCAGGGCTGACGAGCCCTGGACCAGCACCTGCGCGCCATGAGTGGTACTTTACCTGAGAATACTTTTTTGGCAGTCTACGCGGCAACCCCACACACATACCTACTCCCTGCTGACGAGAGGCAACTACCTCGAAACACGTGTCCAGGGATGGCTAATGCGACACTTACTTACACTTTAAACTTTGGCACAGGCGTACTCGCCGTCGCTACTTCATGGACCTCAATTCTTTGGGGTAACACGCCGGTAGGACCAGCAGAGTGCGGCCAATCGGATTTTGTGTATTACGGCTCCCTTGAGCCAATTGGGCTGACGAGCCCTGGACCAGCACCTGCGCGCCATGAGTGGTACTTTACCTGAGAATACTTTTTTGGCAGTCTACGCGGCAACCCTATACACATACCTACTCCCTGCTGACGAGAGGCAACTACCTCGAAACACGTGTCCAGGGATGGCTAATGCGACACTTACTTACACTTTAAACTTTGGCACAGGCGTACTCGCCGTCGCTACTTCATGGACCACAATTCTTTGGGGGTAACACGCCGGTTTCGGAACCGCCAACCTATGGTCCAGGGCGGCTCCTTCCCCGACATCGTAATGAGGGCCAAAGTGATTGCTTAGGATTACAGGCTGTTGAGCCAACTCTGGACTCGAACCTGGTTCACCAGGTCCAACGCCGGCATTGTGTCATTAGAGGGCGAAAAGTAGGTGAGGTAGAAAGCAACATAAATCACCAGCAGTGATGCCTACTCTAAGTAAACGTTAAGTATTGTTTACAATGCTGTCTGAGACAGCTAAATCTGTATGTAGAGACACTGCAAAAAGAGATCCAGTTTAATATATAAAGGTGAGTAAAGCAGTATGCAGCTAGCAAACAAGGTACGTTCACTGGTAAAATTTTGTGCTGGAAAGTCTGACCCTTAAACATGGGAGGGAGTGAGTAAGGAAAAGGGATGGAGGGAGGAAGGAAAGAAGAAACAGGGAAGGGGTGAGGAAGGAAAGGAAAGAAAAGAAAGAAAGTTAATTTGCATACAGAGGAGTGGAAACGAGGTAGCGCATTGATAACGGAGTAACAAGTAACAAGGTAAAGTTGTGTTGGAGAAACGACAATGGAGAGAAGGAATGAGGAAAATAAAGCAAGCGCGTGAAGGACGTAGAAAGGTAGGGGGGCAGACAGAAAATAAATGAGAAAAGAATATGGCTTGCTAGACATACTGAAAAAGCTTTAAAAACTCACTACACTTCCTTTGTTGACAAGTTGCAAAACGACAGAATCTTTTTTTAGATTTCCGTAAAAAAACACCATACTGGGGTAAGAAAGAAGTGTCTTCTCAGTCCTGATAGATGTTAGTGAAGCTCTGCAGAGCAGAGAAAGATTACAATCTAGACGTTCATCTTACAACAAACGTGAGATAATACGCAGTATTTTTTTTTGTTTACACATTTATAGGTATCATTTCAGAGTACAAATGTCAAGGAGTTACACAAAATCCGACAAGTAAAATGATTCGACCACGACAGTTCCTATGAAATATCTGAATTTAACCCCTGCCTGTATTGCACTTGTTACTGAGCCCCCCCCCCCCCACCACCACCTCCGATAGTGAAATTATCATAACAGTTTCACAAGAAGCATTTTTCACTGAAGGCATGGTTGGTTTACTTATAAAGGCAATGTGATATGACACCTTCCCAGGCGCTGAGAACACCCTTACATTCCTTATAATGTCTGCCAGGAACAACTTCACAATTTAGCATTATAGTGAAGTCAAGCTAAATCCAGGATCCCAAAGAAACGCAACCTCGTTGTTTCTAATTGAAATGGGAACTGGCAGCGCGCGTTGTTTTAACGACTTTCCACATACCAAACAAGCAGCGTGAGGTTCGTTCACCATCCATCCCACAATACATACAGGTAACCACATTTTTCTAAAAATAAAACCATGCCTCAACAATTAAATTACTGGACCGCTTTCACACCAAATAGACAAGTACATTATTTGGCTGCATTTAAAAGGCGGGCTTTTCAAATAAAGCGCAGCACTTACAGAGAATCCCAAATGGAGATGGGGCTGCAGGGGCCTACAATATGCCCCTAGAAGTAAGGGGAAATATAGATAATGAGTTGAAAACGAGTGAAGGAGATAGTATAAAATGTACAGAGAGGTAGAGCTAAAAGTAGAAATCGTCATCTTAAAAAGGGGATAGGAAAGTGAAACAGGTTGACACAGGTCTTTGACCGTATGTGCGTGGCGCCAACAGAAGTTCACGGTCGGCTTTAATGTTTGTGTAGGTCTCTGTAAAGGTTTACACGGAGTTAGGTCCTTCAAAAATATTTTTTTATTTTTGTAAGTTTCCTTGTCCTTTACTTGTAGGCCCAGACAGTGCTTAAGAATTATAGGGCAGCTTTTGCTGCTGTAAGCATTTTTCATTCGAGGGCTGATTTAACCAAAAAGAGACCTTCCTGAACCATCGAAAAGTAAAACACAAGTCCGTCAATTACCTGAGAAGCCAGCAATCCGATCTCTTGCTCCTGTCCCGATAAAGGTTTCTCCCTACACCAAAAAGCAAACGGCAGGAAGCCTTGAAGAAAAAGCTGCAATACTCTCCAAAAAGAAGTTGAGGAAGCAACATGTCCGCTCTTGTAAAAACCCTACTTAACCTTGCTGACCTAAGCCGCACGGCGATTCTAAATGACGTCACTTCTGGCGCCACCGGAAGTACGTGCCAACAATACTTCAACCAACATTTTACGTTTTGTTTATAAATGCGAACCCCACAGATTTTTAAACAGCTGTTGCAAGAAAATGAGATTGCAAGCTGGCATGCAAGAATCTACTGAGATACTTAAAATTTCTATCCGTGAGTACCATAACCTTGCCCAGTTCCGACGTTTTGCTGTGCATTCTGGGATTTGTAGTAATGTTTCTCTCAATTTACAATCAGGACTATAAGTCTCAGAATGCACGCCCGAAACGTGGACAGGGTGATTTGTGCAGAAGTCTGAGGTTTTTAGTTTCACTTTTTGTCTTATATTGATACTAGACTCCAAATCCCAGAGTGCAACATGATGTTGCTTAAAACATGCAGATGTCCAAACAGACAAATAAAAAACATACAAATACTTGTTTACTCAAAATGTAATGTTGCCTCACCCATACTGCCAGGCCGCATTTTCTCCCTCACTGTTCCTTTTGTTAATTATGTTTTGTTGAACCTGCTGAATGAGGAATAACCACGGGCACCGGATTCTCCCAGTTCAACTGGCACACGTAATTCCCTATTACGTGCAGACTATCTCCTCCTTCATCACCTATGACAGGTGGTAAATGGGAGCGGCTGGTGGTGCAGGGCTGGTGGGTGGGAGTGGGAGAGTCACCAGGTGGGGAGTGGAGAGGGCATCAGTGAGCGCTGGAGGTTAGAGTCAGGCAGGGGGCACCATCTGTGCTGTAGGAGAGCATTGAATGTTAAGTGGAACTTTTTAGATGATTTAAACAATGCTTTTAGTGGGATGAAAAAACTGGGGGGTCTCTCAAAGGGACGTGGCCAAGAATGTGCCTTAAGACATTTATGCTAAAAAGAAATCTGTGCTCAGCATACTGTGCCGCCCGACTGGTATTTCGATGCTTCTGTTATTGCCTCCACATATATAATACAACAAGGCACATTACACCTACAACGGGCCAGGACTATTGGCTTTGTCAAAGGTTGTTCGTTGCATAAGATAAATATACTACATGCATACATACAACTAGGGCGTCGTTGTATATACTATTGAAAATGCTTTAGTTCTTGCCCGAGAGGTTGTGGCGTAATGGCTACAGCTACCAACTTTGGAGCTGAGGAAACACGTTTGAATCCTCACCGTGGCTCAACATCTGATCCTGGGGCTTATTTACAAGCCCCTTGTGCTGCCAGTACATCACTTTTTGCCGTATTAAAAGTGACGTACCAGCGTTGCAAAGGGCTTGTAAATAAGCACCCCTGTGTTTTTGGGAAAAATCACTTAATTGCCGATGCCAACCAAAAACAAAATGCACGTGTCCTTGTTGGTGCTCATTTAAAGTACTTCGAGTTTTGCAATATAGAACTGCAAAAAGATAAAAGTTACACCAAAAACAATGAACTGCTGAGTTAAGATTTTTTTCCATTCATAGAGTGAGGGCGAAAATGGAGAGCCCGATAGCGACCTGTCTCGGAGCCTGCTTTCACTGGTAGGACCTGGCCCACTTAAAGCCCTGGATTTAGAGAAATTGTTTTACCGCGGATGCTAGAAGCGCAATACTAATGACAATACGAATCCTGTTCTTCAATGCAAAAAAAAAAAAAAATACTTTAGAGAACAACACTACGAACAGTCAGTATGTATTGAAAGAATATATTTTTCATAAGCACTGGAGTACACTTTATATTCATACAGAAGGTTTACCTTTTGCGCCGAACTCTTAACCGTTTCCCCTCCAGAAAGGGATATGAAAATACCTGGCTTTTCCCAAGTTCGCCGAGAGAGAGTGGAATCCACCTGCACACTGACCTGCAGGACGCTCAACCCTTGAGAGTGCACTGTATTGTTGGTGACTGTGCATAGAGTGGTATAGGGACTCAGTGCACTAAATGGGCTGGTACTCACAGGTACTGAGTACCAGCACTTCTTATTTTTATCACTATGAGTACCGGCACTTCTTCACTGCCGAGAAGAGTGCTGGTACTAAGGAAAGGGTAGGCGCATTGGCTGCTAAATGCTGGTGAACAGTCAAGGCCCTTCTGTAGACCTGAGCTGAGCCCCCGCTGAACTATTCAGCGCGGGCACATTTGCATGATGCCCCTTTGTTCACCATCACTCTGTGTTGCAAACACAGGAATCGAGGCAGCCAGGTGACAGCGCAATTAAGAAAGTCATGGGAGGTAAACAGGTAAAAGTGTCTCTAATCCCACCTGAGTCTTGTGTGTGTGTCTGATTATGTCTTGGCGTTTGCCTGTGTATGTTTTTGACTTGTGTGAGAGAAAAGCGAGAGAGAGGGAGAGAGATTCGAGATTCTTGGGAGGTATATAAAAGGAAACGTGTGGAATGCTTTGTGTGTGCACGTCTGCTTGTTTCTTTATGTGTGTGTGCACGCTCAAGATTATATAGTTTAGTACCAAGCAACAGCAAATAACATTTTAACTGCAAATATTACAAAACAAGAACGTGTTAAAATATCATTGTGTTTGAGTTTCGTTTTGTGTAACAACGCATTTCTCATTTTAGTAGGTGCTGCAACTACTGTAAAAGTCAAGAGTTATCGGCATTTCTTGCCCCTAGTCCCGCACCTAGCACCACCCACCCACCACATTTAAATGAGTACCTGCACCATTCTTCCCCATTTAAAGCACTGGACTCAACCGCTGTAATAACGAGGGTGGGTGGCTCAGAGAAAGCAACTTTGCTGAGGAGGATGGGTGTCTTATGGAGCAGGATGTGGGATTTGGGGTCTGATCAGGAGATGTGGGGTAGGCCCCAGACAAGGGAGAGCTGACCCTAATACCAAAGGAATCTCACAGCACCTGAAATTGTTACTCACTGTGATAAACGGCCACTTTACTGGCCTGCTTTTGCTTAACACTTTCCGAACTTGATTGGTTGTCCTAAGTCGTTCATTCACACTCCACTAAAGTAAAAGGGCAGCTACCATGATATGAAGCATATGTCTATTTTAGTTACATATTTCACAGTATAATTTATATTTCCCTAATGCATAATGTCGTCTGAATCTTGTACTCCAGTGCTGCCTAATTCCATTATCCCTCCCTTTAGTGCCAGATTTTCATCATTATTAATATGTATTGCTATTTTTCACAATGGATTGTGACTCTTCTTACAGACGGCTTTCTAAAGCAAATTTTATGCATATTTACATATACTAGAAATTAAATGTGATATTTAAATGTTCTCATCGTACAGTAATTAGCAAATAGTTCTGAAAATAACGCAACAGGTTTAACTTTTAGAACAAAAATGACACCCTAATTGAGAGTATGTTCTTAAAGTAATCAGTAAATCAAGAGAAACAATTGTATCTTAATGAATACAACTGTGCTTGTAAAATCGTCAGATACTCATTTTCCAATCATCCTCAAGTCATCAAGAGCAAGCACATCCTGTGAAGTAATCAGATAGTTATTTTCAAGTCATCCTGAAATGATCAAGCTGAGTTTTTAAACTCTCCTGATGACTACAAGAGCTTGATGATGTCTGAGGATGAGAAAACGACTTCTAGAGTAGTTGGATGATCATCCAATGACTCTGGGATTGCTTCTAAAGTAATCCTGTTTGACCTGGGCAGTCTGCTGTACAGTTAGATTATAACACAGTTGTACGTATAACTTTAGAATTCATAAGGTTTGTGCAGTTTACGCTGGTTTTGTTTAGAAATAATAAATTGTGTTTTCCAAACTATAACTAATCTCAAACCTTTTGCTTCTTATCTTTCAATATATATAAAAGCCCCGGCTACTGGGGCGGTACTTAGTGGGAATGTAGCATTCGACAAAGGGCAATTGTGGCAGGGCGAGGGGCGCATTACGGGTTTCTTTGTTTGAAATGAGCACTCCCAAGGATGGCGAAATGTGTTTATATTCATCAGCATGCGAGTAATGAAAGGGATACATAACCATTGTGACAAGGGATTCCTACTAAAGGAGAAATGCGATGGGAATCATTAACTGAGTAAAACTAGTAAAAGTCACACATGCAATGATGGTGGCACTTTAATTGAAGAACTTAAAGTGAAGGAACAGTCCGTTTTCTCTTGCTATACATAATCTTCCAATGGGGATCTGCAGTGACTGTTTTAAAACTGGTCATGGTCACTTATCGTGTGTGCAATTAACATTGAAAAAGGAAGCTTGTGGCGAAACGCGTCTGTTGGATGGCGTGAATACAGTTGCAACCCACTGAGCACTCCACTGTTTGTTTTGAACTATACATATATATACATATTATCTACTAGCGGTCGCCAGTAGATAGTTATAGTTAGGACCGTGTTTCCATAGAAAATCTGAAAATTCTATTTTGAATAACTTTGGCGCCGGTTGACGAATCCTCACGAAATTTTCAAAACGAATGGGGCGCTCCGCTCCGCTCCTACCCTGAAAGTCTCGGGGTGATTCGTCAAGCGGGGGCTGAGAAAAAAGGGGGGTCCCAAAACGTGTTTTCCCCATGCATTTTCCTATTGGACCTTTAGTCGAAGGTACAGCCCGAACGGCTGAACAGAATTACTTGAAATTTGGCAGAGAGGTAGTCCTCAGGTCAGGCATGTGCCTTTTGCATATATGGTGTCAATCTGTTCAGTAGTTTCTGAGAAAATTGCAGTTAAAAGCACATAAATATCTATAGGCGCGCAACGTGCGCGCACCGTGCGCGCACCCTAACGTGCGCGAGCGTAATTCTGATTGGTGGTTACATGTCAGTCAACGTTCGAATCGGTCGAAATCAGGAAATGTCGGCCGCCATTTTCTGTGTTTTGGTTGTGTGATAGTGAAAAAGAAATGTGGAGAACGTGAAAAGGGGGCAGGGTAGAGAGTTCCTGACCCCCTAGCCTTTGTCAGGGGGTCCCTGAAGGAACAAGAAGGATGAAAAAAACATTTTATTTTATTTTCAAAAAATCGCGGGGTGCGCGCACGGTGAAAAACCTTAAAAAAAATATTTATATTTGAAACAAGCAATTCCATATTACAGGATACAGTCAATCTATAACTATACACATAGGTAGTTTATTGTAAAATAAATATATAAAAATATAATAATACATACATAACTTAGCATTTAAAAAACCTTACAAATTCACTTAAAAAACCATAGGTTTCACACACGTTATAGTTAGGAATTAGCATTTAAAAAACCTTGCAAATTCAATTAAAAAAACATAGGTTTCACACATGTTATAGTTAGCTGGACATTTCACTCGTAAAAAACCATTGAAATTCCCCCGTTATAGTTGGTTCAGATAACTATAACTCGCGCGACTGCCACTCTAACACAAGGATGATGTCATCAGTGATGTCATGAGTGATGCCACTGACCATGTCATGAGTGATGTAATATGTGACGTCATCAGCAGTGGATTGCGGGCGCGCGAGTTATAGTTATCTGAACTAACTATAACGGGGGAATTTCAATGTTTTTTTTACGAGTGAAATGTCCAGCTAACTATAACATGTGTGAAACCTATGGTTTTTTAAGTGAATTACCTACTGGCGGTCGCCAGTAGGTAGTTATAGTTAGGACCACGTTTCCATAGGAAATCCGCAACATTCTATTTTCAATAACTTTGGCGCCGGTCGACGAATCCTCGCGAATTTTTCAAAATAGGTGGGGCGCTACGCTCCGCTCCTTCCCTGAAAGTCTCGGGGGGATTCGTCAAGCAGGGGCTGAGATAAAAGGGGGGTCCCAAAACGCGTTTTTCCCATGCATTTTTCCATAGGACCTTTAGACACAGCTACAGCCCGAACGGCTGAACAGAATTACTAGAAATTTGGCAGAGTGGTAGTCCTCAGGTCAAGGAAGTGCCTTTTGTAGGTTTGGTGTAAATCTGTTCAGTAGATTCTGAGAAAATAGCCTTTAAATCAATATATATATCTGAGCCAGCTTACGGTGCGCTTACGGTACGCTTACCGTATATATATATGTATATGTATATATATATATATACAGACACACACACATATATATACATACACACACACACACACACACATATATATGCAAGGGGTTCATTAAATGTTCCTCTTGTAAGGCATGTGTGTTTGGGAGGAGTACAACATCCTACACATCCCCCTTCTCTAGTACCCCTTGTAAGATCAACAGGAAACTTACATGCAAGACAGACTTTGCAGTCTATGTGCTGGAGTGTACCTGTGGCCTGCAATATGTTGGGAGCACCAAGTTGCAGGTTCATAAGCGTATACTCCAGCACATGAGAGCCATCATCAATCAAGATGCTTCGTATCCGGTGGCTAGGCACTTCGGTGACAAACACAACAGCAGCTTGGAACATCTCTGCTACTTTGTCATAGATGCAGTGCCTCCACTCAGGAGGGGTGGTGATAGGGAAGCCTCTCTTAGAAAGCTAGAGACAAGGTATATTTTGGAGCTGGACTCCAAGGTCCCTAATGGACTGAACTCTAGCGAGGACTTTTACACTTGGCTTTAAATTTCCTCATGTACTGTATGTTCTTGCCGTTTTCTGATTGTTCAATTTAATAATTTCATGTCATTTATCAACTTGATAATGGGGTGTAGGTTTCTCCTATAAGTAGCATGATCATAAAAAGATAACAATATAGTGTATAAAATTTTAGATGTATTTGACAACTTCACAAGACGAATTATCCTTCTTTTATTTTAATGTTTTAATTTTAATTTATGTTTAGGTTTGTTTGGTTCTTTTTGCTTCCTCTACACACATTTTACACACCCTTGTTTTTGCACAAAAAAGGATTTCCTTGATTTTTGACTAGAGGCTAATTGAATGTACTATTTCTGGTTAACCTGGATGATTTGTCAGGTTAACTTGGGGGCAAGTTGCGGTTAATTTGGTACTGGATTTAACCAGAAAAGGTAGCGGGTTGCCCCGTCTGTTTATTTATTATCAGCAGGGGAATAATTATGCATTTTAAATGAAATTTGCGTTTTGAAATTAATGTCTGATTTCACATATATAAGTATTTTACAGCTATAATATCAATTTGAATTTTTTCCAAACAATGACAACACATTTGTGTCTAATGCAGGCATTTTTTTCATGTTGACTCGTCTTACAGCGCTATCCCTAAGCTGTTTTCTATGTTCATTGTCTTGACGTCATTGAAACTTATTTGCACTTGCACTTTAAAAGGCTTGGCTTCTGATAGCAGTGTCATGTGATCAAGGCCTCCTGTAGGCCGAAACGCGTCATGGCGGCTGCGTAAAGTTCCTGTCCGTAAATAAATACTTTAAGCACTGATTTTGGGTCCGTGTTCGTCTCTGCGCTTGGATTGTGCGCGCTGGAGGAGGCGATTTCTGGTGACATATATATATATATATATATATATATTCCAAAACTCCTCGTACTTCCTTTCACGGCGAACAGAGAAGGACGGACCCAAACAGGTAAGGCAGTAGATGTAGTTTATTGACTCCCTCTGCGACGCGTTTCGAGCACCCTGTGCCCTTGATCACACAAGAAAGCAAATGTCTGCCAGCTTTTTCAAATGCTACGTGTCCACCCATTGGTCAATTACAATTTCATAGACATGGAAAAAACATTATAAACAACAACTGGTATTATGTTCTCGTTTGTTGTGGACAATATAAATATGTATTGCTTTTCTCATGAATCATATGTAAATATAAACATCGTTTTTGATCTGCATAATGCTTGGAACATAGAATAGAGACATTAAAAGGAAAAATACCCATATAAATATGTAAAAAATATTTAAAAATATGTATTTATATATTTTTTCTCCAAAGTGATCAGCTAAAACATTTATGATAAAAATATATATAAAACCATAAAAATGACTTTAAAATAGTTGTGCAAAAAACAATCACTTCCTGTGCAAATGTGCAAAAAATGATATATAATTTTTTGATGATCACTTTTATCTTAAAAATTGTCATTTTGTTTTAGCTGTAGCAAAGTTAAATTCACTGCATCAATGCAATTTGCTGTTGTCACTATGTCTCTAAATGTTCATCCATAATTAAACCACAATCCAAATGTCCTAATTGTTTTTACGATGTTCTAATTGTTTTTACGATGTTCTAATCATACCCCAGATAATAATTTAAATAATGTTTTTTTCTATTTTGTTAATCCTAACTTGTATAAAGTATACAATATCTATAAAGTGCATTAGTGCTTACGAAAAGAGAGTTTTTTTAGTGTGTGTACCTAGAAAATCCTAAATATATCCTATGACCTATGGAAATAAAGAAGCCTCATGCAATTGGCCTCTTAAAAAGTAGCGATAAACAAGAAATAATCTAATATTAAAAACACCCTGACAAAGTGCTTTAATTAAAAATTTATGTGTGTAAAAAGGATACCCAACATTGCATGAAAGTTTTTTTGACTAGAATAAGTCCCTTTAATGAGTCATCTCTCAATAAATATCCGAATAAGTCCCTTTAATGAGTCATCTCTCAATAAATATCCAATATAAAACACCAGATAAAATCTGATAAAAAATATCCGATAAAAAAGTGTATATGTATAAATATATACAAACACATACAAGTATATAAATATATAAATAAACATATACGGTGGTTATTTCATTTTGACATGATACACTGCAAACTAGGCATTCCACAATACCTATGACATATAACTGTAAGATTTAAGAAAAAACTGATTCTAATTTACAAGAAATTATGCATGTCTTCTGTGGTGTTAAGACCATGGGGTGCCTTACTGTCTAAATCTAGAATTATGCGTGTTTCCAGTCTTCTTAGTAATTTTTCCCTATTGCCCCCTCTTCTTAGTGGTGCAATAGCATTGATTACATAGTACGTAAGGCAATTTAAATCATTGTTGTGTATGGCCTTGAAATGTCTGGCAACTGGATATGTGCTGTCATTATTGACAATTGCCCTGAGATGCTGTAGAATCCTGACGTGCACCTGTAGCTTAGTGCTTCCCACATAACATAAGCCACAGGTGCACGTCAAAACATACACCGCATATTCTGTTCTACATCCATAGCTGCCATTGATGGCTACTTTGGTCTCAGAAAAAGGGACTGCATAATGTGTCGTATTGATGCCAAATTTGCACGCACGACATGAGGAGCATTTATGGAAACCCTGCCTTGGTTTCAGCCATGTACCTGATGTGCCTAGTTCTGGGCTCATTTTGACTAGTGCACTTCTCATAGATTTAGACTTTCTATAAGTTATAACGGGTACTTCAGGTAGCCTGTTTCCTAATACTCCATCGGTGCACATAATAGGCCAGTTTTTCTTAATGATAGATTTGATCTTTCTTTCTTGTTTGTTATATGTCATTATTAGGCGGGGATTTTCATCCTCCTTGTTTTCATCATTTGATGTATCTTTGGATGAAAGCAATGTTTCCCTTGGTCTTTCTTGTGCTTTTTTTAGTGCACTAGTTAGTACTTTTTCACTATAGCCTCTGATACGCATTCTATTCAGTGCATCCTGTGTGCATTTTTCCAGTTCATAAGGTGTGCTACAAATGCGTTTTAATCTTAGTAGCTCACCGTAAGGTATGCTGTCAATCAGGTGTTTTGGGTGTCCACTGCTTGCATGTAATGTGCTGTTACCCGCTGTTGATTTCCTGAAAAGTGATGTCTCTAGCTTATTGTTAATCACCATGAGTTGCACATCTAAAAACTCAATCGTTGTATTACTTATTTTGGAGGTGAAAATGAGGTTACTAGAATTGGCATTTAGAGCTGTTATAAATTCTTGGGCTTCTTTCTCATCACCATCCCAAACAATAAAAACATCATCTATAAAACGTAACCATTGTCGCACATGATGCACATTATGGACCTTTTGTAGAACCTGTTCCTCCCACCAGCCTACATGTAAACAGGCATAGCTGGGGGAGAAACAGGAACCCATCGCTACACCTCTGACCTGTTTTAGGGTTTCTTTTCCAAACAAGAAATAATTATTATTTAAGCACCATGAAATCAAATCTAAAATCATTTTGTTGTGTCCATAATATTCAATGGGTCTTTTGTCTAGGAAAGATTTGACAGCATTGAGTCCGTTCACATGGTTGATACTCGTATATAATGACTCAATGTCCAAAGTTATTAAAATCAAACCTTCTTCCCATTGTATGCCACTGATCTTGTTCAGAAAATCTCCCGTGTCCTTGACATAACTTGGTAAATGTTTTACAAAATCCTGTAGATAAAAATCTACAAATTGTGAGATATGCTCACTTACACTGTTTATGGCAGAGATGATTGGTCTACCTGGTGTCGGCGAAACCATTTTATGCACTTTGGGGATTAGATACATCACGGGAATAACCGGACTTTCAACATGCAGGAAATTGAATTCGGTTGATGACACCAACCCTTCACGTTTATACTGTAGTAATTGCTTTTTGAGTTCCTCTTTGGCCTTCTTGTATTCTTTTATGTTGGTCCGCATGTAACATTTATCATCATTCAATTGTCTCATTGCTTCCGTGATGTACTCTTTTTTGGGCCATAAGACGATATTTCCGCCTTTGTCTGATTTGTTTATGATTATTTCTTGGTTGTCCCCCAATTTTTTCATTAATCTGGCATACTGTGTTGCTCTGTGGTTGTTTTTGAAGTGATTTTTCTTTTTTGTTGCATGACACAATCGCTTCAAGTCCTCTACCACACATTCATGGAAAATATCGATTGCGTCTTTTGGCATCATCGGTATAAAAGTACTCTTTAGTTTGAATGGGCTTTCCCCTGCACCTTTTTGTGTGATATCAATTGTCTGTAATCTTGATTGAGTGTTTATATCAGTCGTCTCATTTGGTCGCTGAATAGGGTCACTATCAGTGCTGAGGTCTTGAAGAGTGAGAAGAGTAGACGCATCTGACGTCAATAGTGGTTGCACAATGTCTTTGCTGGTGTTTACAGTTGTTGTTGTGGCTTGTACTCCAGCTTTAATAGTAAAGAATTTTTTCAATTTCAGTTTCCTTATGAAGCAGAATATGTCAATACGTGTATTTGCATAATTGAATGTACTTTCAGGACAATAGTTAAGTCCTAATGTTAGAAGTTGTTTCTCCGCTTCATTCAGAGTAATGTCCGATAGGTTAATGATGGTTTGATCTATTAGCGCTGTTTCTTGAACCAATGTTGCTTTTTGTTTAGTTGTTTGTTTTTGTTTTTGTTTTTTGCGCCTGGCTCTTCTCCTTGCGTTTCTCTTTTTTCTTTTGGTTGTGTGTTCCGATTCCTCGGACGAAGAGTCTGGCGTCGTTCCTCCACTAAAAAATCTATTTCTTCACCCAGACTCAATACAGCGGTAGTGCTCTGGCCTCCCATACCGCTGTACTCCGAGCCTGATGTACTCACAAGTGACTCTGTGTCTCCTTCTGACGTTTCCTCTACATGGCTTTGTTGTGGTGGAACTACAGGCTTTTTGTTGGTGCGCTTCTCATCATATTTTAATTTCTTTGCATGATCGAATTTTCTTGAAAAGGTATAGATCCGCCCCTGTTCGTAATCGTCTTGATCTCTTGCAAATTTATGTGCTTTGCGTACCTTAATTCTATCTTCATGCTTGCGTAGCCTTTCGGTCATTTCTTCACGGGATTTTGTGAAATATTTACCGGCCGGTCCGGTCGGGAGAACTGCGACGCCACCAAAGAAATGGTATGTGGACTGCCATGTGCAAACAGACTGGACTGAAGCACAATCGGTAGAAGGAGCAGTTTGGCAATAACGAATCGGCGGCACACATCTTGTAGCTCACTGGAGAGCCAAAACCAGCATTCATTAATGCAAATGGGGCAATAAACCCACCGGAGGGTCAAAATTAATAATGAAGGTACTACGAGTCCCAGAACACTGAGCGGTGCAACACGCCCACTGGAGGGCGTTCCACTAGAGGATGTTAGAAAAAGAATAATGACTCTCACCTTCATCTCTATTGCCTCCTTGCATGCAACGCCCGTGATCAAGGAATGAAGTGTTCCGAAACGCGTAGGGCTTTTAAATTGAACGAGATGCTGCCTGCTGATTGCCGGAATAAAGGACGATGTCAATAATAAAGCGGAGTCCTGCTGTCTCCTTGTGCGCGTTCTCAACTTGGGGCAACTCTTTTTGTGAAATATTTACCGGCCGGTCCGGTCGGGAGAACTGCGACGCCACCAAAGAAATGGTGTGTGGACTGCCATGTGCAAACAGACTGGACTGAAGCACAATCGGTAGAAGGAGCAGTTTGGCAATAACGAATCGGCGGCACACATCTTGTAGCTCACTGGAGAGCCAAAACCAGCATTCATTAATGCAAATGGGGCAATAAACCCACCGGAGGGTCAAAATTAATAATGAAGGTACTACGAGTCCCAGAACACTGAGCGGTGCAACACGCCCACTGGAGGGCGTTCCACTAGAGGATGTTAGAAAAAGAATAATGACTCTCACCTTCATCTCTATTGCCTCCTTGCATGCAACGCCCGTGATCAAGGAATGAAGTGTTCCGAAACGCGTAGGGCTTTTAAATTGAACGAGATGCTGCCTGCTGATTGCCGGAATAAAGGACGATGTCAATAATAAAGCGGAGTCCTGCTGTCTCCTTGTGCGCGTTCTCAACTTGGAGCAACTCTTTTTGTGAAATATTTACCGGCCGGTCCGGTCGGGAGAACTGCGACGCCACCAAAGAAATGGTATGTGGACTGCCATGTGCAAACAGACTGGACTGAAGCACAATCGGTAGAAGGAGCAGTTTGGCAATAACGAATCGGTGGCACACATCTTGTAGCTCACTGGAGAGCCAAAACCAGCATTCATTAATGCAAATGGGGCAATAAACCCACCGGAGGGTCAAAATTAATAATGAAGGTACTACGAGTCCCAGAACACTGAGCGGTGCAACACGCCCACTGGAGGGCGTTCCACTAGAGGATGTTAGAAAAAGAATAATGACTCTCACCTTCATCTCTATTGCCTCCTTGCATGCAACGCCCGTGATCAAGGAATGAAGTGTTCCGAAACGTGTAGGGCTTTTAAATTGAACGAGATGCTGCCTGCTGATTGCCGGAATAAAGGACGATGTCAATAATAAAGCGGAGTCCTGCTGTCTCCTTGTGCGCGTTCTCAACTTGGGGCAACTCTTTTTGTGAAATATATATATATATATATATATATATATATATATATATATATATATATATATATATATATATATATATATATATATATATATGAAAGGAACTTCGCCTCTGCTGCCACATCTTCTGGAAGGACGAAACAGGACCCAAGTAATTCAGTGCGTGAAGAAATTTTAATCGGTAAGTGCAACACGTACCACCATGACGCGTTTCGGCCTCAACACGGAGGCCTTGATCACATGACGCCTGCAGTACAAGCCAGATTATTTAAAGTGCCAGTGACTAGAACACGTGATAACTGGACCAATAGACATAAAAGACATATAAATGTAAAATACAAGATGAAGCTCCAAAAAGTAATGAAACCAAAATACAATGATTGACAAATTTCACATTGTGCAAAGTACAAAATAGCGAGCTTGGCAAGAATTATAAAATACCTCAACATTCGTAAACACAGACTGTGAATGGCAGTAGGTTCATCATTCGAGTGGCAGAATATTGTTAATACAAAAATGCTCCACTGATCGAATAAAAGCGAATGTGCAAAAAATGCAATGTGCAAATGGCTGCAAGTGCAAAAAAAGCAACAAGATATCGAAGCTCCTCAAAATGAGGTAATGTCATCAAGATATCTAACAAGCTAAAGTGCAAATGCCTACTATTTAGTGCAAAACAGCAGTTACAGTTCAGGTTTCATCCACTTTGAGGTGACATTTAGGTCTGTAATGGATAATCCAAAAAAATGTTTTTCTCATGCCTAATCTGCCCAGAAAAACATCACGCATTAGTGAAGTATTAAAATATAAAAAAGAGGAGGGGAAAAGACATAGTAATAATAAAAAACTTTCTTACAGAAACATTATTTTTATATATTACATGAGCAGCTCAGATGTTGGTGATTCAGATGGTGCAGCCATATATAACGCAATAGTCAAACAGAGTAAACTATGTTAAGACATAATTGGGAATCGTAACTGAATCCAAATAGGCCATTGGTTGTAAAACATAGTTGTCCCCTAACCTCTAGGGTGCTGACTATTGTTATAAACAAGTAAAGAGATCCTCGCTGGAGTTAAGCCCATTAGGTGTTTTGCAATCCAACATAAGGATATATCTAGTCTCCAGCTGTCTAAGCAGAGATTCCCGATCGCCTCCTCAACGGAGCCGTGGGACTGAATCTACCACAAAGTAGCTTAAAAAATCTAAGCTGCTGTTATGGATCTCTTTAAAATGTCTGGCGACAGGGTAGGCTGCATCATTGTTACTGATAGCCCGCATGTGCTGGAGTATGCGCTTGTGAACCTGCAGCTTGGTGCTACCAACATACTGCAGGCCACACGCACACTCCAGCACATACACGGCAAATTCAGTTTTGCACGTTAGTTTCTTTGAGATCAAAACAGGTACATCACTGAAAGGAGTCATAAAGGATGTCCTGTTACGCCCCAGTTTGCAAGCTTTGCAACTGGCGCATTTAAAGAACCCCTTTGAGCTCTGTAGCCACGAGTTGTGTGAGCTGATCTCTGGACTACTCTGCACTAGCATGTCACTCATTGACCTTGATCTGCGAAAAGTAATGTTTGGGGTTTTAGGCAAGAACTCCCCAATTACAGAATCATTTTGAACCAATGGCCAATTTTTGTTAAAAATAGCGCGCACCTTACTGTGTTGACAATTGTAGGTGGTAATTAGCCGTGGCAGTTCAAACATGGGATTGGTACCTTTGGGCAATGCCGTAAGTTCAGAGCTACCTGTTAGTGCTGTAGATCGTGAAAAAGAATTGGCTTTCTTTATTGCTTTATCTAGCACTGAAATGGTGTAACCTCTGTCAATAAATCGTTGCCTGCTCTCCAGTTGGGCCTCTACATAGTCAGTGTCCCTGCTACAGATCCGTCTGATGCGCAGCATTTCTCCATACGGGATACTGCGCCCCAGATGGTCTGGGTGGTGACTGGAGGCATGCAGAACAGTGTTGCCTGCCGTAGCCTTGCGGTGTAGTTTGGTCTCAATACGACTATCCTTGATGAACACTTCTACATCCAAAAAATTGACAGAAGAATTGCTGATCGATGAGGTGAATTCAAGATTCAGATTGTTGATATTAATTTCCTCAATAAATACATTGGCTAAGGCTACTGATCCTCTCCAGATTATGAACAAATCATCTATAAAACGATACCAAGATATAACATGTTTGTCCAAAATGTGACTGAAGCGGGCCCTAAGGACTTGCTCCTCCCACAGTCCCATGTGTAGACAGGCGTAACTGGGGGAGAAGCAAGCCCCCATAGCCACACCTCTCAGTTGTTGATACACCTGAGTCTGGAAGAGAAAGTAGTTGTTATTCAAACAAATCTGAATCATGTCAGCCAGCATTTTGCTGTGCTGCAGCATATGCACAGGACGAGTCCGCAGGTAGTATTCAATAGCTCTTATCCCATCCAAGTGGTTGATGCTCGTATACAGGGCAGAAACATCCAGTGTTATTAAAAGGTAGTCATCTTTCCAACAAACAGTACTTATCTTCCTTAGGAAATCCCCCGTGTCCTGGAGATAAGAGGGTAAGTTCTTAACATGTTCCTGAAGGAAGAAATCAATGTATCGTGAGATATTTTCCATCATACTGTTCCTTGCAGAGATAATGGGTCTCCCTGAGGGTTTAGCAGAGTCTTTGTGAACTTTCGGAATTAGATAGAACACAGGGATGACTGGATAGTTTGTTTTTAAAAATTTGAATTTGTCCCCACTAAGTAAGCCCATACTTCTCCATGATAACAGCTTAGCATTGAGGTCATTCCAAGCTCGATTAACAGCTGGCCAGTCGCTACGCCTGTAGCAATCACGATTATTGAGATGAAGGAGGGCCTCTGACATGTACATTGATTTTGGCCAGAGAACAATGTTGCCCCTCTTATCGGATTGCCGAATTACCACACTGTCATTGCTCTGTAATTTCTTCATTAGGCTGCCAAAGTTGTTGTTTTGTCTTTGGCGATGTTTTTGAGCTTTTAAAGTTGAAGCATGCAATTTCTTGAGCTGGGTGATGACCACATCGTTATAGATATCAATGTTATCATGTACCATGATAGGGTTGAATTTGGACTTAGGCTTGAAGCCTGAGCAGCCCGGTAAATCCAGTCTAGGCTGTTGATTGTACTCGGGGGGATATTCATCAGTCGTTCCTTCCCTGTGTAGGTCCTGTAAATTGCACAATAACTCATACTCCCCTATTGTAGGGCAAGAATGACTGAGATCGGCACCAATGTTCATAGCTGTAGTTGCCCGGTTAGAAGTGTTCTGAAGATGAAATTTACTCAGTTTAAGCTTGCGAATACATTTATACAAGTCGATGCGGGTCTTGGTGTAATTGAAATCATTAGGTGGGCAAAAAGATAAACCTAAGGAGAGAATTTCGCTTTCAGCATGGGTGGGATGGATATCAGAGA
Source organism: Triturus cristatus (assembly GCF_964204655.1). Taxonomy (NCBI): domain Eukaryota; kingdom Metazoa; phylum Chordata; class Amphibia; order Caudata; family Salamandridae; genus Triturus; species Triturus cristatus. The sequence goes on from NC_140585.1 coordinate 506,286,466, forward strand.
GATTGATGATGGAGAGCGAATTGTCACCCAAAGGGCTCATTTCCGAACCCATTTCCTCTGTTGCTTTTTGGAGGCCGATTTGGCGCCGTTGCCTGATCTTGCGGCTTTCTCTGCGCTCACGCCGCTTGCGGTTTGCTCTTTGTCTGGCTTGCAATTCAACGCCCGGGGTCTGAGAGTTTGCCTGCGGTCCTGTCGCAGACTATCTAATTCTTGGCCCAGGGAAAATTTTGTAAACCCCAGCTGTGAACTAGATGTCGCTTGCTCATTCTCAGACTCACTCCCAGGTACCGAACTTAGATCCGATACGGAGGAAGATAACTGAGCTATGGGGTTGTCATTAGGTGGCGCGGTTTGAATCAATGCCGCAGCTTTGGTCTTTTTAAAAGAGTCAAACTTTTTGCAAATGTAAAAATCTGCCCTTTTTGATAATCCATCTTATCCCTTTGAAATTTGAACGCTTTGCGTTTTTTTATGATATCCTCTTCTTTAGCCAAACGGAGATGCATGTCATCACGGAATTTTTTCTCTGATTCTGAGTCTCCCATTTTAGCTATCAAATCATTGAGTCCCGCAATTCTGCTCTGTGCTGCAAGCATATCACTCTCCGCTTATTTGACTAGTATTCTCACCAGACTGCACGAAGAGTCCAGATTACACTCGGCCCACTCTGATAGCATATTGGGGTCGGGGTTCTCATAGCTTGGAGCCAGCATTATACGAAGGCCTCATGGAATACGACCCACCTCTAAGTACCGTGAGAGTGACTTGTGCTCCCACCATTTTGATTGCTCTATCCGCATCGCTTTCTCCAACTGTCTAAAAGTTTCCTTCAGTTCATTTCCCCCGGGTTTGCCAGTATCTGTCAAAACCAAATTAAAAGTCTCAGTGGCTGGGGCATCATCAAACATCTGAGCTGCCGCCTCCTCACGGCTTCTTGCAGCATCGGCGGCCATGGTGCACTACGACTTGATCCAAGAAAATCAACCGAAAACAAGCCAAACACTCAATCAGATAACGGTGTCGGCCAGGTCGAGCACACTCCCTCACCGGTCAGAGTCTGTCGGCGCCTACCTTTGCAGTTTCCGGGACTGAAGCAGTGTCTGGATACAATCCTCCAACTTCTGCCCGTAGCTGACAGTGAGTGTAGGTCCGGCTGACCGGGGGCTTCCGCGGCTGCTCCTCACCGGAACACAGACATATATATATATATATATATATATATTCAGCATAGGGTTACGAACAGCTTTACAGTAACCACGCTGCACTCCAAGGGGTTTTCTTTCACGGCTTCTTTTATTGATGAGTTACTTCACATCAACGCGTTTCGATGGCCTCTCGCCACCTTGTTCACGATATATATATAAACACCCTTCCTTGATCAAACCAAAGAAGCTCGCCGCACACCAGACCTTGAATAGAAAATAGGTATTTATTTTGCAAATTCAACGACAGCTTTAAGGTCCTCAAATCTCTTCTGACACATTTCGGTTCCAACGAGCCGTGATCACAGGTGGGCCATCCATCATGTAGCAGCAGGTTGAATCGTAAGGGAAGGACCCAACATATAATTGGAAGGTGTAGCGAGCCAAGGGAATGTGTGGGAACAGCGTTTCCACACTAATGGACATTAAGGAAAAGGTTGTATATTATTCAAGGATGTAACAATAAGGCATGGTTAGGTTAATAACGGTTTACTGCACCTTTGAAAGTACTCGAACAAGAAATCTTACCAGCAATGTGCCCGGAACAATAAAAGAATAATGGGAAACCGAGTTGCAGGAATTGAAACAGCACAGAGATTACACTTTCAATCACGATGCGTTATGGGCAATGCAGTATACAAGGGACTGCAAGAGAAATAAGTAGTTTGTTCTGGCACATAAAGTCATGTGACGTCGCAGCTACGTGATGGATGGCCCACCTGTGATCAAGGCTCGTCGAAGCCGAAACGCATCAGGAGGGATTTGAGGACCTTAAAGCTGTTGCTGAATTGCTGCAATAAATACCTATTATCCTGAAGGTCTGGTGTGCGTGGAGTTTCTTTGGTTGGATCAAGGAAGGGTGTTTTGATATATGCGGGGAACTCCGTCCCCGCTCACCAAGGCCGCCCTGTTACAGATAAGTTATACTAAGGACATCTTTATTTATTCTTTCCATCCAAATCATACTTAAACCACAAAACATTACAAATTCTAAACTTATAGTTATAACCTATATTTAGAATTCCCATACTACCATCAAAAATACTATGTCACCTATCAGTAGCACACTTACATACACAGTACTCCCACCTCACTCGCTATGCTACATAAACCATAACTTGCAACTTTTCCATGCACTAGTTATAACCTTGCTTATGACATCACATATACCATGTGACATCTTAACTTTTACCAACACTTGTAACATCTCAATTGACATGATTTTGTGGCCGTGCATGTTGAAGCAAACTGACAGCTGCAGAAGAAGCAGCACTGTAAAATAACTAGTTGTTTGCAGTTACAACTGACAAATTAAGAAATAGTCTGATTACAGACATGTTCTGATGGTAGAGTAATAGGAAAATAATGCCAATCATTTTGTAGGAAGATTAGCAACCCACACTTGTTATCATATTATCATTGTTACCTGCGATCTGGAGGCTGTAAATCACAGAGTTAGCTACCGAGCTTGTTATTATCCGAGGTTATAACAATAGTCCTATAAACTTAATCCGAAGATTAGTCAACTAAAATTAATATTATGACTTTTAACTGGTCTGGATCCTTGTTAATAGAAAGCATTCTAAATGCCTTCAAATGCAGTTGCTACGTTGGTCACTCAAATATGGTCTGTAATTTCCAGGTAAGGTGTCAAAGAAGTAGTATTATAGACTAAATGATGGCACATGCACTAGTGAAATTAGTTAGTATGAGTAGCCTCATCTAAAGGGCTGGCTTTCACAATGTGCATTTTAATTATTTTGGACCCCCTTTGAACTTCTGCCCCAGTAACTATGAATTTGTCTTTAACATACACAACATTAAAATCCCAATTTAAAAGGCAAAACAAGTTTACCACTCCAATTAGATTGCTCTGCACTCCAAGACGTTAAATAGTATATATGGTCAGTGATGATGGACTGACAATATCATAAATAGGAAAAGGTTCCAGCTTATTTAAGTATTTTGAAGACAATGTGCAAGTTTGATTTTGCTAACATTTGGAAATTATGGGCTTCATTGCATACATGATGGAGTACTCTGTCACCAAACTCTTGGTCCATGTGTCTCTTTTAGCTTCCTCCAACAGCCTATCAGAGTAGGGGCCTTTAGAGGAAGGCAATTACACTACCTGACATATTTAGAGTAGATGATGTAGAGGTCTTTTTTCTTTACACCACGCAGTGAGGGATAGGAAAAATCAAGCAATGACCCCGATACTCTGGGAGGAATCTTTCAGGGTGTGGCAATCATTCATTTTTTGTTTTTCAGAAACTAGCAACTACCTTCTGCTTTGGGACTTTGTTTCTGAAAAACAAAAAAGTTTACAAGTTTGGTGAACAGCTGTTAAAACAGACAGCAACCATCCACCATCCACCATGAGACCAGGAGCGCTCAGGCATGTCCAGTTGCAGGTCCAGATAGGACAGTTGCAGGTAGACCTCTGGAGCCTCTTGTGTCCATGTAGCTCTAGAAAAGGAGGCCAGCCAGCTAGCGCTTTGATTTGCTCTGGTGGCCCTGTGTTCAAGGAGTAGGTCCAGGGTTGCTTCCTCAGGCAGCAGAGCACCAGGGCAGAATGGCTGTAGGGAAGTCCTTTCAGTAGCAGGGCAGTCCTTCTTCTGAGTTTTCCATAGGTAGAAGTGGTCTGATGAGTGATTCAAGACCTCTAACATTTATACCTGGTGCCAGCCTTTGAAGTGAGGGATTCACAATACTAACCCTTCATCTGGTTCTGGAATTTTCACTCCTTCCTCTTCCCAGGCTCCAAATGGTCTAGTATCATAATAGGATAGTGTCAGGTCCCTCTGTGAGTGTGCTGGAGACCATCCTTTGAAATGTAGGTGGGAAGGGAACAGCTCTGCCCCAAACAACCGGCCATCCTGCCAATATTCAGTCCCCCTTTGTCTCACTGTCTGGGAGAAATACACCAAAGCCAACTGCCAAGCTATTCACAGTCATGTGATGCAGGACACATGCAACAGGCAGCAAATAGTTAGGTCAAGAAAATACCAACTTTCTACAGGAGAGTTTGAAACTACAAATAATTTGAGTGAAAACATAATTTGCCTATCTGCTCCCAAACATGTTACCTGTTGTTAAGTGCAATAATGTAACATAATCATATCCTATGAGACAGATATGGCTTGCAATAGTGAAAAACAACTTTAGACGTTTTTCACTACAGGACAAGTAAAATATAAACCCATATGTCCTACTTTTTAAAGACAATGCACCCTGCCCTATGAGCCTTTGGGGCTACCTTAGGGGTTACTCATATGTACTAAAAAGGTTTGGGTCTGCCAAAAGATGTATTTTAACAGGTTGGAGTGGAAGTTTAAAACTGCTCTACAGGCTGCAGTGGCAGCCCTGGGACATGCTTTGAAAGGCTACTTTGGTGGGTGGCACAATGACTGCTGCTGCCCACCAGTAACATTTAATTTTAGTTGTGGTAAAGTACACAGAGTGCTAAAGTCAACACAAACGAATTCACAGAAACAGGAGGTGTGGAGGCAAAACACGTGTTGGGGACTACTACCAAAGGTGTCAGGACTAACAGTAGAGTTACCATTTTTTATATATGACCTTTGAACTACCCAGTCTAGCTTAGAAAAAAGTTTCATTGAGAAGGCTTTTGAAATACCTAAAAGTGCGACTTTTCCAAATGTTTTCAAAAGTTATTTTTTATTTATTTCTGCTAATGGTATCAATTTAAGTAATTTGCGATTTAATAGCAAAAGCGTATGCACCGTCACAAACTATTATCGCAAGGACCGGTTTCCAAAAACTCGGGTTTAAAATAACCAAATAGCTTTGATATTTCTAGTTAGGTGGATTAAGTTATAATAGAACGTGGACACGTTCGTTCAAATCGCATAATCGAATTATTCTTGCTACTGCTGCGAATTGGAGCAGTAGAAATGTTATTTTTGTATCTGCCTGGTGCTTTAATGCCCTTTGCAACTGGCAATAACTTATTTAATATGCAACTTACTCCCATCAAAACAGTGCAGAAGGATACGTCCTTTTTCTTGAAGGTACATATTCCCGATGGAGATGAAAAAGCTCCATAAATCAATGAAGTAATTGCTATATAATGACCTATTGTTAGTGTGCGTGCCTAGAATGATGTCACTAGGGGGTAATGGAGCCACTGAATCAAAAACATGGCAGCTGTTTCTAATTTATTTGAGAGTCAGTTTGGACAGAAAATTAAATAAACACATAGACATGCAGGACAAGGGCAAGTCCCTGCGTTAGTTTTATGATGTTTGATTCAATCACAGAAGTCAGCAGGCAGTCGGTGTTATGGTCCGGTCTCATTAATTGCCTGTCTCATATCTCACCCACACTGGTCGCGTTCGCCTCATTTTAGGGCTCAGCACTTTATTTGAAGACCTATCTTAAAAGGCAGAGATTAAAGCCCAGTCCCAGAAGATTTCACATTTTTGAACATTGCTGCCTTCGCATAAACGGGCTCAGCAAGGGTTAATTGAATGTTAGGCCTGCATTCTGTTACATCCGCACACTACTCTGCTTCAGCATCCTCTACAGGTTTTACGTTTTGCTTTTCATTTTAAATAAGCAGTGTTTTAGGCATCTTTTAATCTTTGAAAAAAAGAAGTTTAGCATGGGTTTGGAAAATTGTCCGTGTGTGTCTCAGTGATCTTTGTAGAAATCAGTTGTATTATGGCTAGAAAATTGAAACTCGCAGTAATCAGAGAAGCCGAGGAAATGACATTCCGGGGCATTAACTTTAATCTGCATGTCTGTCTGTTTGTCTTATTCTGACTCGCATGATGGTTGCCACTTGTGGATTTTATCTATATTTCACTGTGTTTCTGCATGCCTTGCTTAAAAAAAAAAAAAAAACTACATACCTGGTCGCGTACAATGGGACAGATTTATAAGCCCCTTGCGCCACTTTTACGTCACTTTTCCTATGTTAAAGGTGACGCAAAAGTGGAGCAAGGGGCTTGTAAATGTGCCCCAATGTGTCTTCGTTTGGAGGACTACATTGGTGAGTTTTATCATAAGAATTTTGAAAAAATAATTGTGATATTCGCACCGACACGCACGTCTTTAACTAAACACACATCCAGTGCTCTACCGTATCCCATAGAAATATGGCTCATTTCTAAACCCTAAGATCTGCCACGTTTCTGTTAAAATGTTTAGCATGATTAAATGAAGCATTTTAGCCATTATTGTACAGTAATTGGTATCTTTCAACATGGGGTTTTATATCACCCGCATTCATTTAGCACATTTCTACTTTTTGTAGAGCGTCATCGGTGGTCTGATGACATTTTGCTCTGACTGTGAGACTGGGTTGCACTGTTCGATGTGTTATTTGTGATGGTGTGTGTAGAGATGAGGGGTCTAGTGGCTGTGTGGGCGGAGCAGTATGGGCGGAGATAGGGGAGGACTGGGAGGACAGGAAGAGGCGGAGTGGGAAGGTCAGGTCGGCAGTTGAGGGAAAGACATGCTGGTGTAAGGAACGCAATAAAGCACATGAATAGAGAACCCTCCGTGTCTGTCGTCATTGTAAGTGCATAGATACGACAGCTGGCGACGAAGGTGGGATGGAGCTGGATGCTCTCCCGAAACACCAGCACGCCGAGTAAGCTGGCGAGGGGCTGGTAGCAAGGAACCAGCGAAAGCGCCGCCACCCGTGACAGCGTGTGAAGAGCCTGCGGCTAAAGGAGCGAGTGCCCTGTGGAAGAGAGGACCGCCGCCGTGACAGGCAAGGAAAAAGTGAAAGCGCCGACGCGCGTGTCTCCCAGGCCGGATCGGAGCAGCGAATGTGAGGACCCCGCCCGCCCGCCCGCCTGTGAAGCCGTGAGTGAAAAAGAATAATAATAAATGAAACTGACCACGAGAGGAGCCGTCCAAGCAGCGCGCTGCCCCCGGAGTGAATGACTCGAAAGCCTGGCTCCACGTGGGACGTCTACACACGCTCCCCAGCCGGCGGCCATCTTAAAGTCAGGCGGACTCCCAGACGCCCCATGCAAATAGGCCCGGGCGGCCATTTTGAAGTCAGGCAACATTGAAATTTCATCAAGCACAGGCAAATACAAAAAAAAAAAAAAAAAAAAAAATAATAAGACCGTGGGGACCTACCTAAATACAGCGCAAGACTCCACGAGGGATCCCCTGGGCCTGCTCTGCGCTGCCGCTGCGCGCATCACACGCACACCGCGATGTCGAATCATGGGTCCCCGGCCCATTCTCCAGCGCGCCAAGATGCGAAGCCAATCATCATGGGGCTGTCGCACCTGCGCCCCCCAGAACCCCTAGCGCTCGTGGTTGGGAGCAGCATGGGCCCGCGCTGGGAAGAGTGGATTGAAGACTTTGAGGACTACATTAAGGGCTCGAAGGTGACAGGGGACGAGGATCAACTGATCGCACTTCGAAACCTCGTGGGCAAGGATGTCAGCAAGATGATAAAGGAACTCCCCGCCGCGGACGCGGGAACATATGCGAACGTGCGCGCAGCCCTGGATCGGAAGTTCGTGCACAAGAAGAATGTAGATTATGAACGATACGTATTCCAAAGAGCGCGACAAGAAATAGATGAAGTCATGGGCTCATACATCACAAGGTTGCGGCGCCTGGCGCGCCACTGTGAGTTCGACGAGTTCTCGACGGACGACGCCATTCGCCTACGGGTGATCGACGGCTGCCAGTCGGAGACACTTCGCAGGAAGTTACTAAAAAAGAGTCACACGCTGGATGAAATAGAAGAGATCACCAGGCTCCATGACCAGACTGAAGAGCAAGCCAAGACAATGGAGGCAGGACGCGTGGACCGTAAGGAGGTAGTCTGTCAAGTACGCACCGACCGCCCTCGCCGGTGGTCGAGAGAGCGGGAACGACAAGCTCGGCCGCCATCGAGACACCACCGTCGCCCCGGTCATCGACGGCCTGATTCGGGGAAGAGAAGCAGGCGCCAGGATCATGGGAAGAAGGCGCCATTGAGAAGATGTTACCGATGCGGGTACGACTTCCCACACATCGGAGCGTGCCCGGCCCTGGGACAGAAGTGCCACAAATGTGGTCGCAACAATCACTTTGAGACCATGTGCGGTGACTACCGCCGGGAGAAAGAAAAAGCCTCCACGAGGTCACCAAGAGGTGAGACACGCCGCCACCACGCGCGAGCGGTACGAGACCGCCGGAAGTCCTCCTCCAAATCCTCCCAGTCCAGCAGGGAGTCACGGTCTTCAAGATGGTCTAGAAGATCACCATCAAGAGACTCCGAATCACCTTCGAGTGAACACGAATACTCTGTAGAATATGCAAACATGATTGCTGATCCCGATCAGCTCAAAAAATACCCTCGGTTGGACATTTGCGTTGGCACGCATCCCACAAAGTTCGTGATGGACAGCGGGGCATCCCTCAACTACATCCCAGTGACCGAATACCAGAAAATGAACCCTCGGCCTCGGCTCGACCCCGCACATGTGCGTGTCTACACCTGGATGTCCAGGAAGCCGCTCCCATGCTTGGGGAAGTTTTCAACGACACTAAGGCATCGAACAACATCTATTCCGGCCGTGATTCACGTCATCGAGGGACCGGAAGCTGACTGTCTCCTCAGTCTGCCAACCGCTGAACGGTTGAAACTGGTGGAAATCCTGTACCGCGTCACTGGTGAAAATGACACCGTGCACAAGTTCCCAAAGCTGTTTTCTGGACTCGGGAAAATGAACAGAGGCCAGATCCGCCTTCACATAAATGACCAGGTCCGCCCGGTTGCCCAACACCCGCGGAAAGTTCCGTTCCACCTCCAGCAAGCGGTGGAGGATGAGCTACAAGACCTGCTGGACGCCGACATCATCGAACGGACGGAGGGCGCCACACCGTGGGTATCTCCCGTCGTGATCGTACCAAAGAAAGGCACACCCGGGAAAGTGCGGCTCTGTGTGGACATGAGAATGCCCAACACCGCCATTGAGAGAGAGCGTCATCCCGGACCTCACTTAAGCGACATGATTGCCGCCCTCAATGGGGCGAGGGTGTTCTCTAAATTGGACCTAAACAAAGGCTATCATCAGCTGGAACTACACGAGAGCTCCCGCTATATCACAACATTTGCAACGCACCTAGGGTTGTTCAGATACAAGAGACTGAATTTTGGCATTTCATCAGCCGCTGAAATATTCCAAGAAGCTATCCGGCAAACGATACATCACATCCCAAATACGCTGAACTACAGCGATGACATTCTAGTCTACGGGGCGACGCTCCAGGCCCACGACACGGCCCTAGATAGGGTTTGCCATGCTCTCCTGGAGGCTAACCTCACGCTCAATAAGGAGAAATGCGAGTTCCATCAGTCGCAACTGAAATTCTTTGGCCACATCTTTTCAGGAGCCGGAATGCAACCAGACCCTGCCAAAGTGAGTACTCTGAACAACACCAAGAGTCCACTTGACGTCAGTGATGTGCGATCTTTCCTTGGCATGGCGAGTTACTGCTCAAGGTATATCAAGGACTATGCCACAATAAGTCACCCACTTCGCACGCTCACCAAACAAGGACAGGCCTTTGAGTGGACTCCCGAATGCGAGCAGGCTTTCCAGGACATAAAGAGAGCGGTGGGCTCGGTGGAAAGCCTGGCCTATTTCAGCCCAGATCGCAAGACAGAAATAACAGTGGACGCAAGCCCCGTCGGGCTAGGAGCCATCCTGGCTCAATATGACAAGGACACGGACCACCGCCACATTGTGGCGCACGCCAGCCGGAGCCTTTCCGACACGGAGAAAGCCTACTCCCAACCGGAAAAGGAGAGCCTTGCGGTGGTGTGGGCGTGTGAGCATTTCCACGTGTTCATCTACGGGAAGCATTTCACCATGGTAACAGACCACCAAGCCCTCGTCACCATCTATGGCAACCCCCGGTCCAAGATGCCACCCCGCATCGAGAGGTGGGGACTCCGTCTGCAAGAATACACATTCACAATCGTGCACAAGCCAGGGAAGGCTGCCAACCCGGCTGACTATATGTCGCGCCACCCGGAAGACTCACAGCGACACACACCGTCCATGGCAGACGAGTATGTCCATTTTGTGGTGGACCAAGCGCGGCCACCGGCGGTCCCCCTAGAGGCCATCCTGGACGCCACCCAGCAAGACACCATCCTGCAGCAGGTGATCCGAAGGGTCCGAACGAACAGGTGGCGGCACGAAGAGTCGGAGGACGAAGAGGGTGATACCACAAGGCGTCAGGAGTGGCAAGCATTCCGGAACGTGTGCGAAGAACTATCCGTCACACCTGATGGCCTACTGCTGCGAGACATTCGAATTGTAATACCCCAACAACTGAGACAGGGAGTCGTCAACCTGGCACACGAAAGTCATCGAGGAGTAGTCACGACGAAAAGAGCGCTTCGTGAACGTGTCTGGTTCCCCTTCCTAGACAAAATGGTAGAGCACACCCTAAAAGACTGTCTGCAGTGCCAAGTGGTAAGGCAAGGAGACCCACCCGCTCCACTCCGGATGACACCCCTACCACCAGGGGTATGGCAAGAACTGGCCATGGACTTCTACGGCCCCATGTCATCGGGCAAGTATGTGCTAGTTATAATAGATGAGTACTCAAGGTTCCCCATCGCCCGGTTCGTCCCATCCACCAACGCAGCTGCCACGCTCACCGTCCTGGATGAAGTCTTTGCAGCCTGGGGCCTACCCGCGGAGGTGAAAACAGACAATGGGCCTCCGTTCAATGGCCGGGAATTCAGTGATTTCCTGACGCTCATGAATGTGCGACACCGACGGGTCACACCACTATGGCCGCAGGCCAACGGCACAGCGGAGAGATTCATGGCCACTTTAAAAAGGACATTCCAACAGGCCGCTCTGGACAAAAGAGACCCGCAGGCAGCTCTCAATGATGTACTCCGAGCCTACCGGACGACGCCGCATGCCACCACAGGCAAATGCCCTGCTACACTTATGTTGGGGCGCCCGGTCAGGACCCGGATACCCACTTGGGAGGGAGCGCTGCGACCCATTTCTCCCAACCGTATTCATCGGGAGGTTGAAGCCACCGACAAAGCTCGCAAAGAAAGCATGAAAGCGTACGCAGATGGCAGACGGCGGGCTCGCTCTCTCTCGTTCCACGAAGGGGACTGCGTGATTGTCAAGCAAGAACAATCCAAGAAGACAGATAGGAGGTTCAGAGCGGAACCTCTGACGGTCACTCGTCAGAAAGGCACCATGCTGACAGCAGAGTCAGACACCAGGCGTGTAACCCGGAATGTGTCTCACTTTCAGAAGTGCAGCCCGGCTCTGCAAGAGACTCTAGAGTCGCAACCTGCACCGTCGAAAACTCTGCAACCTGAGACACAGAGCAAGGGCGACAGTCCTGTGGGGCAGACATCGAATCGGATACAGTGCCTGAAGGCCGCACACTCCGGCCACGACAAACTATCCGCCAGCCCAAGCGGCTGATTGAGGAGATGTAACTCTTGGTGACCCCGTTCGTTGCTAACAAAGGGGGAGATGTAGAGATGAGGGGTCTAGTGGCTGTGTGGGCGGAGCAGTATGGGCGGAGATAGGGGAGGACTGGGAGGACAGGAAGAGGCGGAGTGGGAAGGTCAGGTCGGCAGTTGAGGGAAAGACATGCTGGTGTAAGGAACGCAATAAAGCACATGAATAGAGAACCCTCCGTGTCTGTCGTCATTGTAAGTGCATAGATACGACAGTGTGGTATGTGCCTCGGTGTGTATGCCATATGACTGCCTGGTAATTCGCACACTGAGAGTCAAGACCGCCCGTATTGATGTATTTGATGTTATTAAATTGCGTTGTTTAATGAGTGTATATCAAGAGAGCTGTGTCATGCATATGGGTGAGGGACAGTTTATCATCCTGTAGTTCTGTCACGCCAGGTTATGTGAAGAATAGAATGCTAATGCTTAGTCATGCTCAGATGGTAATGCTTAGTCAGTTTTATGGATTTGACATCGTGAATGTGAAGTTGTTGCATTGCTAGGTGTACATTTGTATAGCGCTTACTATAATCTGTGTGATACAGAAAGTCATTCAGAATTCGGGTTCCCTTTCCAGTTTTTTTGTACTATTTGACCCCAGTCGGAGGAGTCTCTAGATATTATGCAGCTGTTTTTCACTGTTTTTTGGCTAACCTCTGTTGCGTTTAGCCTTCAGCTTTGTGCAGCAGGAGTTTGCAGCAGGCACCCAACTTCCCTTGTGGTCAAATGCACATGCAGTTTCCAAGTCAGTTCTGGCAAGTGAATGAAACACTCTCCCTCTACAGGAGCCCCCAAAAATAAATATAAACTGACATGCAGAACAGATTATGTAGTACACATATTATTATAGCCTTGTCCCAGACACTGTATAGGAATTATCACACTATTCGAACGCAGCAGAATGCTAAAGTATAATAGAGCTACAAGGACTGTGGATCCTAGTTAACTGGTTACCAGCCATTTGCACACATATAATGAGGGAAATGTGGAATTTGTGAGGTATTCTGTAATTGTAATTTTTCTTGGTTTTTCTTTCTTGCTTTTTTTGCATGTTGTAAGTTTTGAAAACCATAGTTTTACTTCTAACTCTAGCTTCTCTTTTAATGATCTGCATATACAGAAAGAAAGAGATTAGGATGGAAGAGCAATTTGGGTATGTACATTTGCCCAGATTAATGTTTTTACATATTGGAAACCTCGAGGACTGTTCTTGACAAAGGTTCTGTCTCAGACTCTTTGATATTAGCCCACTGAGGTCTTATGTAGTAGTATACATATTTGGATAGACAGATCAAATTACAGGATTCTCATTTGAGCTTTATTTAGGATAGTAGCATATACAATTCTGATGTCAAGCCAACATTTCATGAAAATGGAGCATAATGTACGAAACAAACTAATATAAAATGAACTTTCAGTATTCGATGCAGTGTATAACCTTATGTTGGTTGTGAATATCTTTGGCAATTTGATATTTAATAACCATTTGCAGTGATATATTTTGTTGTTTCTTTGTTGCACTTCACCCATTAAAGAATGTGGAGGGAATTTAAATTTAAATGCTCTTTCAAAAATGGCTGCCTATTGTGAGAAATGGCAGGGTCAGGCAAAATGCATTGTTCTGTTTGCCACATAATGATAAAAAGAGCATTTATTTAACAGCTTGAGAGTGCAAGCACTTTCTATGGGATAATGGGGAGTGCTCCTGCTTTTGTGGAAGTGGATTCGATGGTGTCTACTTTGGCCCACCACCCTCGTTGGGTGCCTGCTGTCAGAAATCCCAACCTTGGATTGATGCACATCTATCTATCTATCTATCTATCTATCTATCTATCTATCTATCTATCTATCTATCTATCTATCTATCTATCTATCTATCTATCTATCTATCTATCTATCTATCTATCTATCTATCTATCTATCTATCTATCTATCTATCTATCTATCTATCTATCTATCTATCTATCTATCTATCTATCTATCTACCTACCTACCTACCTACCTACCTACCTACCTACCTACCTACCTATCTATCTATCTATCTATCTATCTATCTATCTATCTATCTATCTATCTATCTATCTATCTATCTATCTATCTATCTATCTATCTATCTATCTATCTATCTATCTATCTATCTATCTATCTATCTATCCCTCTATCTATCCCTCTATCTATCTCTGAGTGGCAGTCGCCACTAGGTAGTTATATTTAGGTCTTCCTTTCCATAGATGGAGTGTTTTTTGGTTTACTAATTACTTTGTACACATCTGACGAATCTCCACAAAACTATCCCCCAAAAAGTTGATCCACCTCGGCTCCTTCCTGGAAAGTTTCAGGGTGACCCGTCAATCGGGGGTCAAGAAAAAAGAGAAAGTGAGGCTTGCGCAAGTCCTGTGGTGCAATGTTAGAAATGAAATGGCCACCATTTCTGTTTACTGTGCAAAATTGGAGGTGTTGTGGAAATTAAATAAAAAGCTATACAAGTTGGCAGCAGAAAGGCATGCTGTCCCCTGATGTTTAGAAAGGAAGTGTCTAAGGGATAACTACTGTGAAGAAAATAAATGTGTAGTGTTTTGAACACATTTTTATGATCTCGTATGACTGTGAATAGTAAAAAGTAGATGAGTTCAGCATGCACTTCATAAGTAGGAATCCATATTGTGGTTGTTGTTTTTGAAGGGAAGTGTGTACCAGAAAAGTACTCTGATGAGTAGATGGTTAATACTTATTTTTAAAAGAATGTACAATCACGCAAGACTCTTGCAGGATCATGAAAAGTAGGAAAGAGTAGGTGATCTTTGAATAGACTCTGATATGCACACTTGTTACTGTAGGGAGGAGTCTTACTGGAGATGGTTTCTATCAGAGTCTACTATTTACACCCATTGGCTTTGTAAGAGTTGTGAGTAGAATATAGTCTCTTCCCACAACCTACTATGAACACCCATTCCTTTTCTTTGGGAGATTCTACTTGTTTTCAGGCATTCCAACCTGAATGGGTTATCTTCCCTTTATGTTATCAATCCCTATGCTCACACTGATGGAAACATTCAAGGTTTATTCGTGTGCTCAGTATCTCGCCCTGTATGAGCTTTCAGGAAACTATGTAAATGACAGTATTATGTCTTCCTATAAGTGAAACCCTAATTCTTCGCTACTGTTCAGACCCATCGGGCTTTATGTCTACAGATCAATTATATAGCGTGATTCCAACCTTCTCAGACTCAACTCTCTATTACTACCTCTCACCTCCTGGGGTACGTGGTCTAGACAGAAAAAGTTCAATACATTTCTATTGCTCTGACGGTATAGTTCAAAATGCCTGGCCACTGGGTGAGTCACATCCTTATTACTGATCGCCCTCATAGGTTCCAAAATCTGCTGCTTTTTTGCATGGATCTTGCTCCCTATGTATTTCAGTCCACATGGGCAAATTAGGCAATAGATTGTGTAAGTTGTGAGACAGTTCATACATTTTTTTATCCGTTTTGGTTCCTTCAAGCCTGGTATTTCATAGGTGAATACCTTATTACTGAATACACAGGCTTTACGTTTACCGCACGGATAAAAAACTTTCAGCATGTCTTCCAAAGGAGATGCCAGTGACTCTCTGATTGCTAGATACAGTGAACTTTCGTTCAAAGAACTGAAAGCACTGTGTGCCTCTAGAAAGTTAAGGACAGGGAAAGGAGCCACTACTCAATGCCTCTTAGAGGTGTTACTGTTAGATGACTTCTCCCCAAGAATTGGGAGATAGCAGATAAGTGGGTCAGAACCAGGTGGAAGCAGAAAAACCAGAACAATAGTGGTGACCAGAAGAAGCAAGATTCTTCAAAAACTCAAGATACGGGTGGGAACAAGGGCAAATACAAGAAAGAGTCTTCTCAAGGGCCCCAAAAACCTGCATCTGGGGGAGTCACAATCCAACAAGATAGGCAAAAAGAAACCTTGGTGTTATCTCTGTAAACAGAAGACCCATTGGACAAGAAATGCTGATTGTATTAAGGCCAAGGAATCTCCTACTACCACTGCCCCTAAGGCAACTGCACCCCCTAGCTCCAATATAAGCGGTAGTACAGCAACCAAGGGATTAGTAGGGTTAACCTTCTTGGGTGGGTTCTGACTTAGTCAGAACTCCAGAGCAGGCTGCACTAGTCTGTGATGGTGGCACAGATCTTGCCACCTTACTTGTCTGTCCCAGTAACCTGGGCAAGTATAGACAACAGCCTTTAATAAATAGACAAGAGGCCATGGTCTACAGGGACACAGAGGCCAGTGAAACAATGGTGACAGAGAAACTTGTGGCTCCTGACCAGATCATACTTGGACAAATGTACCAAGTGACCAATGCTAGCAATGTTAGGACTGATCATTCCTTAGCAGTTGTTAATTTCAGCTGGGGAGGGTTTACTGGACCTAAAAAGGATGTGGAAACTTTAGACCTCCCTCTGGGTTGTTTGTTGGGCAATGATTTGGAAAATTCAGCCTGGGCGAAGTGGAGCTAAGGATTCATGCAGAAATGTTGTACATCTCTGCAAGTGTGTTTGCTGTGACCAGGTCACAAGCAAAACAGCTGTCCTCTGAACAGGCCCTGGATCATGGAACAATGGACCAGGTGCCTTCCAAGAAGAGGAGTAGGAAGGGCAATGCTGGGCCTACCCCCAGACTCAGGCTGAGAGTCAGTCTCTTGAGGGAGCTATCTTGGGCACTGTGAAGGAACTGCCCCAGATGAACTTGAACCCAATCGGGTTGAGTTGCTGGGGGCAGAGTGCCCTTTCAGAGCAGATCTGAGTTTGGAACAACAGACCTGCCCCTCTCTTGAACCTCTCAGACAGAAACCTGCTGCTGAGGCTGCTGGGAATGTCAGTGGGTCCCAAAGGATCTACTGGGGGGGAAGGACTTCTGTACTCAGAGGGTAGAGACCCCAAGCTTGGTGCCACCAGGAGGTTGGTTATACCCCAGAAGTTTAGATGTTTCCTGCTCACCTTTGTACAAGACATTCCCCTAGCAGGACACTTAGGGCAAAGTAAGACTTGGGCCAGACTTGTCCCTTACTTTCACTGGCCCCACATGTCTGAGGACACAAAGGAGTTTTGTCGCTCCTGTACTACCTGCCAAGCCAGTGGTAAGTCAGGTGGCATCACAAAGGCCCCCTTGGTACCCCTTCCAGTCCTACATAAGAGATGTCCTTCTGCCCTGCCTTCTCTTTGCCTACAGAGAGGTCCTGCAGAAGGGGGTTAGCTACAGCTCCTTTGAACTTCTGTTTGGACATCCAGGTAGGGGTCCCTTGTGTTTCGTGAAGGAGGGATGGGAGTTAAGTCTCAAACCTCCCAAACAGGACATAGTGGACTATTTACCTGGTCTGCGCCCCCGCATGGCTGAGTACATGAAGAAGGCCACCAAAAACCTTGAGGCTTGCCAGGATCTCCAAAAAGCTTGGCATTACCAAATGGCTATCTTGACTGTTTATCAGACAGGCCAGAAGGTATGGATGTTGGAGCCTGTGGCCCCCATCAGCTCTCCAGGACAAATGGAGTGGACCACATACCATACTTAAACAAAAGGGTGAGGTCACCTATTTGGTGGACCTTAGTACTCCCAGAAGCCCACATAGGGTGCATCATGTGAACAGGCTAAAAACTTTTGTTGACAGGGCTGACATGGGCTTGCTCATTGCAACTGATTGGGGACAGGAAAAGAGAGTGACTATCTCTCTGATCTCCTCTCACAAAACCCTGATGATGGATCAGTTAATGGAGTAGCCTTGGCAGGCAGCCTCACTGATCAGCAGAAGATTGATTGTGGGAAGGTCCTCAATCAATTCAGGTATATGTTCTCTCTGACTCCAAGTCAAATCCCCTGGTGTACCCACGAAGTAGACACAAGTGCGAGTCTACCTGCCAAGAATAACATCTACAGGCAGACTGACTATGTCAGAGATTGCATCAGGAAAGAGGTCCAAAAGATGGTGGAGTTGGGAGTAATTGAGCCCTCAGATAGCCCCTGGGCTAGCCCAGTAGTCCTGGTACCTAAACCTCACACCAAGGGTGGAAAAAGAGAGAAGTAGTTTTGTGTGGGCTACAGGGGACTGAATACAATCACTAGGACTGATGTTTATCCAATTCCAAGGGCAGATGAGCTTATTGACACAGCCAAGTTCTTAAGCACATTTGACCTTACAGCTGGCTATTGGCAAATCAGACTAGCTGAGGATGCCAAATCAAAAAGAGCATTTTCAACCCCTTGTGGGCATTATCAATTTATTGTGACGCCCTTTGGCTTGAAGAATGCACCTGCCACATTCCAAAGGCTGGTGAATAAAGTTCTCAGAGGCCTAGAAGCCTATAGTGCAGCATATCTTGATCACATAGCTGTCTTTAGCTCCACCTGGGAGGATCACCTGTTCCACCGGAAAAATGTATTGGAGGCTCTGCAAAAAGCAGGCCTCACTATTAAGGCTACTAAGTGCCTAAGAGGGCAGAGTAAGGTTGTGTACCTGGGCCACCTCGTGGGCGGAGGCCAGGTTCAACCACTTCAGAGCAAAATCCAGACCATAATGGAATGGGTTGCTTCAACTACCCAGACTCCGGTCAGAGCTTTATTGGGCCCGACTGGGCATTAAAGAAGATTTTTCAAAGGATATGGGTCCATAGTGACTCCCTTGAATGATCTTACATCAAACAAAAAAAATGTACAAGAAAGTTCAGTGGACAGTTAGCTGTCAGAAGGCATTTGATGACCTCAAGCAGGCCATGTGGACTGCTCACATTCTGCAAAGTCCTGACTACTCTAAAACATTCACTGTCCAAACAGATGCATCGGAGTTGGGGGTAAGGCGGTAGGGGCTGTGTTGTCAGAACTTAATGCAGAAGGCCAGTATCAACCAGTAGCTTTTATCAGTAGAAAGTTGACCCTCAGAGAGAAACGTTGGTCAGCTATAGAGAGAAAGGCCTTTGATGTGGTCTGGGCCCTGAAGAAGTTGAAGCCATACCTGTTTGGCACAAACTTCATTGTTCAGACAAACTATAAGCCACTCTTATGGCTTCAACAGATGAAGGGTGAAAACACCAATCTTTTGAGGTGGTCCATTTCCCTACAGGGGATGGACAATACAGTGGATCATTGACCTGGGAGTAACCATGCCAATGCAGATGGACTTTCTGGATATTTCCACTTAGAAAATGAAGACACAACTGGGCGTGGTTAGTCTCATCCCCTTACGTTTGGGGGGTTGTGTAGGAAAGTAGGATCAACTTCTATGGTTACCCCCACTTTTGCCTGGTGCTAAGCTTTATTTTGACTTGTCTGACTGGGATCCTGCTAATCAGGACCCCAGTCTATCAGCTTTCTCCCTAAATTGTTGTGTTCACTACTTAGGTACTCTCCAGATTGGATACTGGGGTACCCTTATCAGTCCCTAGTACATGGTACTAAGGTACTCAGGGCATAGATACCTTAGAGGCCTCTCATGGGCTGAAGCATGCATTCTGCTACCCATGGGAGACCATGCAAAATGGAACTACAGGCCTGCCATTGCAGCCTGTGTAAGTTGGTGCATGCACCACTTACTGAAGATATAGATTTACTATATCTAAGCGTTACTGCACTTAAAACCTATGTCACCCCTATAGCAGATCTTTGCAATCCTGAAGGCAGGGTGATTGGTTCTAAGTGAGAGGGTGCCCCTGCATGAGCAGGACACCCCTCCAGCCTACGGAGTCCATTCTCCCGGGTTGTCAGTGAAGTAGCCATATACTATATAGAGGGGCACCGCATAATTACGTGAGGACCATCTCAAAAATGGCTGCAACTAATCCTATCATGTTTGGTATCAAACATGTAGGAATCATACTCCCACACCGCACACGTGTGGGAGGTACGATTCCAAGCACTGGAAGAGCCCTACATTCGGCTCTCAGTGTTCCCCGTACCAGTCTTCTAGACCCAGACAGCATAAAATGGTGCCCTCCTGCTGCTGAGCCAAGCTTGAAAAGAGGAAGGTGGAACAATAGGCATCCTGTCACAGGGAGGTGTGACCACCTCCCAGACAGGATTTAGTGTATTGGGAGCAGTGGGTGCACTTTACAGCGTCAGAAAATATGCATGAGGGGCACACATGGTGTCCCTGTGCATAGTCCAGTTCAAACCAGTTCTAGGAGGCTCACGCTCTGGCCCGCAACTGGACAAAGGGCATAGGAGTAACCTCCCCCCTGTCCAGACCCTCCTCTGGGAGTGTCCCCTGAATCTTTCCAACCCTTTCCCTAGGGTATTTAAGGGTGTACCTAGGTGTAGGTCCCTAGATTTGTCATAGGATAAGATTAGGATCAGACACAACAGAACTTCTACCGTGTGGGCACTCTGGACTTCGCGGGACTTCATTTGGGCCTGACTTTGTCTCCCTCCTAGTCTGCTGCATCGTCTGTGCCTGTGCATCATATAGGAACTTTCCAAGGCCTGTGAAGCATCAAAGACACCTAAAGTAATCTCCCTTGGAGTGAAGGAATCACTACCCTGCATTTGCAGGCACCGCAACTAAGTCGACCAGTCTGCAGATCCTGAGCTTCTCCAGACTCCGTGGGCTCTGCAACACAGGTGGATATTTTATACAGCTCCTGAGGCCTGCCCTGCCCTGCCATCTCACCAAGTTTGAGGCCAGTATCCCTCGTGGGGATTGTAAAAACTAAACCCCTGTGCACTGCGTCCAACTTGCACTTCCAAAGGCTTGTTGGCTTCTTTGCAAAAAGATCTTTGGGCTCCAAGGAGCCACAACCTCGAGCAACTCCAGTGACCAGACTCTTCAGTCACACTGCATCATGTGCATCATGGCCTGCGTCTTTTGGGGAGCTGCTTGAGGTCCTCTCGCAACTCCAGTGCCTCGGGCCTGTGGGTCCACTTGAGGGTCGCACTTGTTACTTTTGGGGTCCCCTGCTTGCTCGGGTCTTTCCCTGACTCCCCTGCCTTTGGTGAGTCCCCTGGACCTTGCGGTTCTCAACGTTGCTCCTTCTTTGATTCGTGATTGGCTTGCCTTTACCAAGGCTTGTTGGTGCTCCTGCCGGACACCAACCCCTCCGCACTCGACATTCTTCTGGGCACAGCTCGTGCATGGCTCCTGGTCCTCCTCAGCATCGCCTGGTCCTCACAGCCACAGAGTCAGGGTCATCGTCATTCATCCTGTAACGCCCAACATCGGAGGGCATTCGTCTCCAAGCTTCCTGGTCACCCCAGAGTGACATAGACTGTGTCTCTTCTGCTTGCAGGTACCTTTCATCAAGAATCCATCCTAGGATTCCACCGGACACTTTCTCCTTCTTCACCAGCAGCACTTTTCTGAAGTCCTCCATGGGGTTCAACTGCGGTTTCCGACACCACCTCACACGTATGCACCCGGCTTCCCTGGTGTAGGTAACGTGGGTACTAGGGTATACACGGTTGGGGTGGCTCGCCAACCTTTTGTCTTCCATGGGGTTTCTTCAGGGTCCACTGAGAGGGGTCCTTAATCTTTAAAAATTCAACCGCGACTAGCACATAGAGTTGTACGGTGCACGCGGTCGTATTTCCACACTGCACATGCTCTCCATGGGGTTCCCATCTACTCACCTGGGGTCCCAGCACTTCTACGTTCTCTCAACACTGTCTTGACTTGAGTCATGGTTCTTATACCACTTTTTTAATAAATGGTTTGGCTCCCCCCTGGGGCCACTCTGTATTTCATGCTATTTTCTTTGTTTCTTTGCTAAAGTATTATGTGCATTGTGTTTATCTTCATGTTGGAGATATTGGAACATACTAGAGAGTATTATATAATAAATACATATTTTTATAAATACTTGGTGTGGTTCTTTTTCACTTAATCTATACTATAAGATTGCATTCTGGTAAAACAAGCTGCTTTACACTCCTTCTGGACTAAGCCTGAAGGCTGTTCTGCACAGCTACCACTTAGAGAGCTTTCTAACGTTGTCTAAGACCTCTTAAATCATCATAACAGTTGTCTGGACTGGTGCAAGGTGCCCACTCACATAAGTGGACATCATATACCAAACCAGCTTCTCACATAGGTACATACTCCCTCCAAGCATTTAGAAGGCCTCAACTGTAACCACGCGACCGGAGAGGCTATTCCCTGAGCAATCCTTGGAGATCCTAGGGTACCCTCTGTGAAACCTGGGGAGAGGCGGGTGTGCTGTTTGCAGCTCTCTTAGACAGATCCGGGGTTTTTAGTCAAAGCGCATGTGTGTTTTGGAATTTGAAGTGCCATATGTCTCCGTACAGCTGTGGCCTTCAATTCCCAGGATGCCCTGAAGCCATTAATGGCGAACGGCGTGTGATGACACATGTGAGACAGAGCCAGCTGGAGACCCTTTTTAAGATATATTTAATACAATAGAGTTCTCACAAGCAAGCAGTGAAACCTACAAATGAGTACAGCAATGAATGTCCCATTCTGAACAGTATACTTGTAAAATAATAGTTTGCAGATTTCTAGGATGCTTGGGTATGGTATTATGCAATTGATGGGACATGATCATACAGATGCAAAGAAAGAGACTTAATCTCAAGGTTTTATGGATTTTCATATTTGGGAGCCTAATAAAATGTTTCTATTCTAAATCATATGGTAAGAATAAACATTGTGTGCAATCTCTCTCTTTTTCATTATGCTTAGAGAGTGGTGTTTTGGATAGAAAGATATGTTGTGCTGAAATCTGCTCTAATTCAAAATCGGGACGTTTACAGCTACAACAGTGTATTCCTGCTGCTGATAATAGTGTGCTCTAATCCGTCTTCCCAGAGGAGCGGTGTGTTACTGCAAATCACTGCGCTGTGTTTAAGTTTTGTGGTGGATGAAAAATGTCTTTCAGTGCCAGTATGTTTTCTGGAGTGGCAACTATTATATGGAAAAGAAGAACATGAATATATTGTGGTCGACTGTCATTGCTGGTTGATAGCCATCAGTTGTAGGAGCGATGCATTACGGGGATCGCGCTGCAGCTAGAAACATGAGGAAAGAGACTAAGGGGGTCATTACGATGGCGGACGGACTTCAGTCCGTCCGCCATCGTCCCGGTGATGAGGACTGACCGCCTATAAGGCGGCGGTCCTGCACCTGAGATTACAATGCAGCCGCCACCACAGCGGCCGCAAAAGGCAGTGTTAATATTGCGGCGGGACGATGGCTGCAGCACCTGCCACAATGGTAAAAATGCAGCTTTTGCTTTTCCCTGCACTACGTGTCAGGCATCCTGCAGTGCCTGCCACCTGGTGCAGGGAAATGTAGGGGGCCACCTAGTGCAAATTCCACCTGCCCCTGCACAAGGGGGGTCTGCAACAAGCCCCCAAAGTACATTTCCATGAGCCTTGGAAAGGCTGTTGGGGATCCAGAATCCCGATCTGGGAGACGGTGCCTGCTAGGAACCACCATCATTCTGTGGATGCAGCGTGGTCCGACTGGCAATGGTAACGATTGCCTCTGTCGGACCCATAGCAGATGGGCTTTCCGCCTGCCAGGCACACCACCTACCATGGCAATCATGGCGGCCGGTAATTAGCCTTACGATGGCTGTGAACCTACCACCTGCAGCCTGCCTGTGGTGGGTTCACTGCCATCGTAATCAGCCCCTAAGTCTCATTTAGTTTATAGCTTACTTGTCATTCGGGCTCCCTCGGCGTTCCAACCTAGATTGTCCTCATCCATCCTGGGAGAGGATGAGGTGTCAAAAATCATGGATTTTTAAGCCCTGCATAATTACGTCTGAATTGCCGAAATGGTGTCTGATTAGGCTAACCAGTAGAAAAAGGTCCAAAAGTTCCACTTTCTTTGCCTAATGACTAGGATGGTTTACAAAAGTCTTTGTCTTGATGATAGTTGACGTAGAAGTGGCCAATAAAATGCGATATTCTTTAAATAATGGAAAACAAAAATAGAATAATGAGAAACAAAAAATAGAACACAAGCTGTGCAGGCAAAACCTTAAAAAATTGTTCTACAAAAGCAGATAGAAATAGTACTTCAGCCCTGGGAAACTGATAAGAGAAGTGCAGGAGGAACAAGGCAGGAACAAACGGAAACAGTATGCTACAGCTATTCGAAAGGAAGGAAAAGTAAGTGGCAAGCACAGGAACTAATGAAAAGCAAGTACAGCAAGGGGGGCAGGTTGTAAGCCCCTTCAAAGATATATTTAATACAATAGTTTACACAAGCACAGCGCAAGCGCTGTGCAGGCAAAACCTAAAATGGGGTCCCATAACACACTAGCACACCAATGCATTTTACATAGACATTTAAATGTTAGTAATATCTGTCAGCGCTGTAATTGTGAAGTGGTTTTGAGGTATTACAGCGGTACACTGCGATGACAAGTCATCTGATTGGATAATGACTGTTTTTACAAAAATAGCAGACAACCATGTTGGCTTTAGGCCACTTTACAGGTGTTCTAGCTTAGGGCCTTAAATATAGGTAAGTATCAGGTTTAATACATTTTCCCTACCTATTACCTTTTAATTTAAGTAGTTATAGCTAGGCAAATATATTTATAAGTTTTTATATATTAAAAAAAATTATATTACTACTTAGATACCACCTGGGTACCTTAAAAATTGAACAAACACTGTAATACACAATATTTCACAAATATAGTGTACTACAGTGTCTTTACAATTCTTTACATATTTTCTATGTCAAAATAGTCTACAGATTACCACAGTAATACCTAAAAATGACACATTGCTTAAAAAAATTACAAAATAAAGTACATTTGGTAAAAAGCACAGTACATGCAAGGTACTACCTCAGTACTGTGCAAACTGATTAAATACATATTTAGAGAATTAAGAAAAAAATGTCCATACCTATTTTCACTTTCAGGAACTGGTGATTGGTTTGGAACAACAATAAAACCAACTATTAGTAATGTTTAAGGTCCTAAGCCGCAACAATTCAAAAATCTACTACAAGGATAATGGCTAAACTCTTCACTTTACAGCTACTATCTTGTTTTCTAAATCAAACTCACAACATGTAAAGCAGTTGAGGTGGCAAGCACAGCTGCAAGAAGAAATTCTAACAGACTCCATGAAATATTAAATAATTACCCACTCGCACCGTCCAATGCAATTAACGACAGGGAACAGTATTGCAAGGCTCTGATAACAAAGTATTCTACAAACTGAAATGGTATGGAGGAATTAATATATAATTTTTATTTTTGAGTAGAGCACAATTAATTACCCTCTCTACAGCTTTTTAGTTCTTCACAACAATGTTATTAATCAAGACACACATATACAATAGCATCAATCAATGGACAGTACAAAATAACACGTGAAAAAAGGTGTGTACAAAATGATACAATCAACTAAATGTTGCCAATACCCAGGACAATTGATACAAGTGTTCACACATAAGTTCTGGATGATACACTCAGAGGTAGTCTAAGTGAAAACTTTAGGCAGGAGGACTTATTTTCCTATAGCTCTTTTGTGTCACAAAAGAGATGATAAACCACTCCTTATACAATTGATAGAGACTCCTCCTTATTAGATGTTGCCGCGGACGAGTTTCAGCCTTAGATAATCTTCTTTGCCTCTTCAGGACAAGGGCAATGGACTCCTGTCTATTGTGCCTTCAATGGCGCTTCAACAGCAAAGTGCACGCATCAAGCGCACATGCGTGTTCTGTTATTAAGAACATAACCTTTGGGGAACTGACTCATGTTAGGAGGAATTGTAGCGAGCAAGAAACCTTTCGTGCTAATGTTGCGGAGACTAAGCATAGATTCCTCAAACAAGGTTATGACATTAAAAACCTAGACAGAGCTGAGGCTAGAATCTATATGACTGACAGAGATGCCACCTTACGTGACAAACCGACTAAGAGACATTCAGGTGATAACATGACTAAGGCAAGGTTTATTACTCAATACACCATGAATAGCGAATACATTTTCAATTTCTTTTGCAAAAACTGGCACTTGTTGACAGCTATTCCTGGATTAAAGGAACATATAGGCAAACAACCATTGATCACATATAGGAGGGGTATGTCTATACATAATCAGTTATGTTCAAGTAACATAACAACATCGCTTAATGGTGAGACATGGCTTCCCCCTAAGCCTAAAGGCTTCTTTACATGTGGGACTTGTAATATCTGCCCCATGGGTAAAAATAAAATGACATAATTTTCTTACAATACTGAACACAGATATACCATTGTCCAGTTCTGTAATTGTAACACCACTCATGTTGTCTATATTTTAGGCTGTCCATGTGGGAAAATCTATGTGGGGAGTACCGTTCGCCTGGTAAAACTACGAATCCAGGAACATCGGAGAGCGATCAAGGGCAGGGACTCTAGATATCCCATTATGGAACACTACAATGCTATGCATCAAAACGATGATACATTCTGGTTCCATGCTATTGAACATGTCCCGCTGAATAGGAGGGGTGGCAATAGGGAGCTAATGCTCAGAAGAGCACAGGCTAAATGGATATGTCGTTTACAATCGATACAGTTTGGGCATAATACCGATAGTGAAATGCATTGTTTTCTGTAGAGTGGTAGAACAGAAGAGGATCATTGGATACCTATTGTCTGTAATTGAAACAGCCTACACATCAGAGTGATGGCGAAATGCATTACCCATGACCGATTAGCATGATACTATATGATCTTTGTGGGCTGTGTTTATTTTGAAATTCACATAGTGTGTCTTATTGAATTTATTCTGCATCTATGATCTCTGGTCTTTTGTGTACATCTTAGGATCTATACGATGTGGGTCATTGAAGAAATTCGGTGTAAGCAATTTGGTAATAGCTTTCTGAACCTTTATGTCATTACTGGCCACATGAAAATGCCCCTTATACATTATTCAATATCAACTTCCCAGTTCCACGACTAGTTAACATATAATGATAGGGAATATTTTAAATGGTAATTGCTACTTTCTTCCCTGGATGTTTACAAATATAAATTTACTAGAGATAAAATATGAATTTACAGGACATATTGTACATAGAAACTGTTACTTGTGTTCGTGATCCTCTCGCCTTTGGACATTTACAAACATTTTCCACCCTGAAATTGTCTGGTTGGAGTCTTCAATACATATAAATAAGACCCTTATGCCCTATAACACCTAGTCAACAGTCTATTTCAAGCCGTTATAAGATGGCGCTGACAATTGCCTATTGACTTTTATTCAATATTCCCCCATGACATGGTGAACGTGTTCGTATTATAATGCGGTTTTTTGATACGCCTGTCTTGGCTGTTCTTAAATACGATTAGAATATAACTTTAAGGGCCTGTGTTTAGGGGTAATATTTTGTTATTAGTTTGGTATTTCTTTGTGCCCTGGCTATTCACGTTATTTGTATCTTTTTTAACAACAGGCGTGAATACACTGTCTAAGTACTTGCTGAGGCATTTTCGAGGACGGACGCCGCTTTGGTGGGTAACTGACACACTTCAAAATGGCGTCAAATATCTCTTGTTGGTCTGAATAGCAGTAACATGATGTAATGAAGGTCGGAGCAGTATAATCCAAGTAATATTTATTTTTACAAAGAACAGGCGAGCGCCAGGCTAGACAGTTTCCTCTCCAGTACATCAGCCAGTATCTGACGTTCTGGATTGGAAACTGTCCAGAACCCACGAGAGATTCCACGCCACGCTCCACGATACAGCATTA
Organism: Triturus cristatus; assembly: GCF_964204655.1. Taxonomy (NCBI): domain Eukaryota; kingdom Metazoa; phylum Chordata; class Amphibia; order Caudata; family Salamandridae; genus Triturus; species Triturus cristatus. Next base: position 506,313,870 of record NC_140585.1, read on the forward strand.
AATAAAAACAATAGAAACCTTAAAGGCATACACTACACATCCCCCTCTCTTGGAATAACAACAAAAATGTAAATCACATCACTATAAATAACATACACCAAAAATAAAACAAAAGGTATTGAGCATGGGTAAAGAAGGAAACAGGGACATATCACTATAAGCAAAACAATTTTAAATCAGCTATACCCCCTACCCATTACCTGACATATTCCTTAAGCCATGCAGGTAAAACTCTTTTCCTTTTCCCACTGTCTCCAACTGGGTCACCACCACTCACCGTTCCCATATTGATACTGGATGCGCTAGGACCCACTTCCCCCTTCTTTACCGTGGGAACACTAGTCGGAAGAACGGAACCCTCCCCATGTGATTCCGCATTGACTCGGGGCTCAGTCAAAGTCTTATCTTGTTGTGATTCTGCATTATCCGAATGACCTTTACTACCCAAGTCAGCTTGAACTTCACTACCATTAAAATAATCTTCCACCCAATCAAAATTATTTGTGTGCTCTACATTAGGTGTATTGTCAGAATGCACCTGATCAAAATCAATTGCGACATTTTTCATGTTCCACACCCTACCATCTTCAAGTTTTACAGCATTGCGGAGGACCTCCGCCACTCGCTGTGCTGCTTCAAACCTACTCTCTCCTTTAGGAACTTTAATGGGTCTTCTAATTTTTACCCAGTCACCTACACTTATACTTACATCCTTGGCTCCATGCTGTGCATCATAATATTCCTTACTCTTACTATGTGCTGTCTCTAAATTACTCTTTACTTCTTCCGGTGACCACTGTTCAACCCCACCTTTGACTAACCGGTCGGGGCAAAACTTCGATCTGGGTCTTCTACCTCTCATCATTACAAAAGGTGATAATCTTGTTGTGGAAAGCTCCGTTATCCTATATGCCCAAACTGCCTTTTGCAGTTCTAATTTCCAATCTAAATGTTTACTCATTGCAAATTGGATTACGCCTTTAATTACTCGATTAAAACGCTCCACTGTGCCATTCCCGCTAGGATTATAAAGCGAAGTAGTTTTATGTTGAATACCACACTTCTTGAAATATTCTTTTGCGGTATTAGAAGTAAACTGTACCCCATTATCACTCAAAACACACACAGGCAAACCTTCCAAAACAAATATTTCATCCAAGAATTCCAAAACTGTTAGTGTGTCCACTTTGTTTACAATTCTGACCACAGGCCACTTAGTGAATAAATCAACTACCACAATGCCATACTCTCTCAAGTCCCCTACAGGCCCAAAAATATCAATAGCAATTACTTCCCACGGAAGACTGGGAATTAATCCTTCGCTCATAGGAGGTCTCAAAGTCTTCAAGGATTTATCCGCAGAGGAGCAAATTGGGCATGCTCTAACAAACTTCTCCACCTCCATGTCTACTCCTGGCCACCAAAATACACCTTTAACCACAATTTTTGTTCTGACCACTCCAAAATGTCCCTCATGGCATAATTCTAAAACTCTCTTCCGCAGACTTCTCGGAGGAATGATTCTATCACCTCTCATTAACAACCCTTTATCCAAAGTCAGTTCAGTTCTCACATCCCAATAATTTTTTTCTTCCAAAATCATTTTCAGTTTCTTTGGCCACCCCTTGCATATGTAATTACAAATTGACGCTAACACATCATCTTTGGACTGCTCTTCAAGCCATTCTGTTTTGGTGATGACTGGGGTGCCTGAATCTTGGATAAGAGCAATACTAAAATTGCTCCAAGGGTCCTCTTCACATTCCTCTAAAGGAGCAGGTAGTCTAGAAAGACAATCTGCGACTACGTTGTCTTTCCCAGGTGCATAGATGATTTTATAAATGTATTCCTTCATTCTCATGGAAATCCTTGACAGCCTAGCCGAAGCTCCTACACTACCCTCACTAGTCAAGATCTTGACTAAAGGTCGGTGGTCAGTACGGATGATAATAGGTTTGCCCCACACAAAAGCTCTAAAATGCTCTAATGCCCAGGCACATGCTAGTGCTTCTCTTTCAATGATAGGATACCTGGTTTCAGCAGGGGATAAGGCTCTTGAAGCAAACAAAATTATGTTTTCACGACCGTCCTTACTCTTCTGTGACAAAACTGCACCCAGTCCCTTGTCACTTGCATCTGTTGTCAAGAAACATTCTAGGTTCGGATCAAAACTACTTAAAGCATTCACAATGTCCAAGTAAGTTTTGATCATTGAAAATTCCTTCTCACACTCCATTGTCCATTCAAATTTCACATTTTTCTTTAAAAGTGAACGTATGTTGTACAACACACTAGCAAAATTAGGTATGAATTTTGAACAATACTCACTCATTCCTAGAAATGATCTAACCTCCTCCTTAGTGCAAGGAGCTGGTGATCTTATGATTGCATTGATAAGCGAGGGTTTTGGTTTTACCCCCTCACCACTAATGATGTATCCTAAATAGGATACCTCCCTTTCACCAAATTTACATTTGCTAAGTTCTACACACAACCCAGCATTCTGCAAAATCCCCAAGACCTTATTAAGTAAGTCATCATGTTCCCCTTTACTAGCAGCAGCTATCAGAATGTCATCTTGGAAGAAACTTACACCCTTCATTGCCCCCAGAAGCCTATGCATCAGTCGCTGGAAAACCGCAGCGGCTGATGCAAGCCCAAAAGGCATACGCTTAAACTGATAACACCCAAAGGGTGTAATAAAAGCAGTCAGCCTCCTTGATTCTGGTGCTAGCATAATTTGATGGTAGGCTGCTGACAAGTCAGTAGTTGAGAACCAACTAGCACCTTTGAGTGAGGAAACCATTTCATTTATCTTTGGTAATGGGAATTTATCTATTACAATGTTATTATTCAAATGGCGTAAGTCAATGCATAGACGGATTTTTCCGTTTCCCTTCCTTGCGACGACAACCGGAGAAATCCATTCCGAGCTCTCTACTTCTTCAATTACATCTTTAGCTAACAAATCTTGAATCTCTTTATTTACTTCATCCCTTATCAGGATAGGTACCGGTCTCACCTTATGGACCTTGGGTACATTTGCTTCCTTGAGTACAATTTTGTGCTCAAACCCTTTGAGAGTTCCTAAACCTTTCCCAAAAACACTCGGAAATTTTTCAGCTAATGACTCCCCCATTCTATAAGTTTCATCCATTATTAAAACCTTCTCCTCACGTTTGGGGTCCAAAATGATGTGTAAGTTCTTCTGGTCGAACCAACCCAAAACAGATGGTCCATGTTCTGCTACATATAATTTGCCTCTTGCCGTTCTTCCTTTGAACCAGAATGTGAGCCATCTGAACCCTAGCATGTTAATTTTTTCCCCCGTAAAACTTACTGGGTTCACATCAGTAGGGTATAAGTCTTGACCCATTTTATCTATGAACTTTTCCTTCCAGACAGACTGGTTTACGATAGTATAAGGTGAACCAGAATCTGCATACACATTAACCTTGATACCCCCGAAGGACACTTCACAAATAGGTTTCCCTTTGACTGATTCATCAGAGACATTCAAAACATAGTTCCCCATTAAGCTTTTGACACAACTCTCCTCAGTATCCCCTGTGGTTTCCTCATTCTCATCACCATCACACACATATTTCACATTGCCCCTCCTGCGGCACATCTTGCTAAAATGACCCATCAGTCCACAAATGCCACATTTCTTCTTTAACGCTGGGCAATATTTGCTGAAAGCCAAATGTTCCTTGCTGTCACAACGGTAACATCTCCTCTCTTCGTGCTTCCATTCCTTCTGTGCCGACTTCTGAACTTGGATAGGCCATCGCAGGCCTTGATTTTTGTTTGCATTTTGTACTTTAAAAACGCCAGCCGGTTCTTTACCAGATTCCTTAACTACGGTGGCGCATCTTCCGGACATTTCCGATTTCCTTATTATTGCTAGTACATCATCTAAAGGTGCATCTCCATTAACCCATAATCTGTCTTGTAACCCAGAATTGTTGTTATGCATGACTAATTGGTCCCTAATGAGGTCGTCGTGCTAATTGTCAAATTTGCAATCAATTGCCAATCTCTTTAAATCATCTAACCACTCATCCACAGGTTCCTCTTTGTTCTGTTTCCTTTGGAAAAATCTATGCCTTACTAAGCTGATGCACACTTTTGGGGCGAAATATCTGTCAAGGTCGTTAAGCGCTGTTGTAAACACGTTCCCCTCACCATTTGTGGTTTTCTGCATTCGCATGTATGTCTTTAAACCTACCGGACCCAAAGAGTGAAGTAGCAGCCTTTTCTTTTGTTCTGGTTTCATCTTACCCTCCTCATCAATGGCCTCAATATAATTCACAAAGTACTCTTTCCATTCCATCCATTTAATAATGGGTTGTGCTCCACTTACCCAAAATGCATGTGGGGAGCTTATGGAGAAATTTTGTTGAGCCATAACGTGTATTTCCGTTTGGGACGCTTGGTCTCCCTGATCCATGTGCTGTATATCAGTATATTTCAAGATCAATTTCCTTCAGTTTGTAAGGAATGACTCTTTTAATCTCCAATATTAATCTTTAAGTTAAAGATTCTTTGTTTATTAGGATAACTGATTCCCCCGACTCTCTCACCTGTTCTTCTATATTATGTACCTTTATTTCTTTTCATCCTTATATTCGTTCTTGTTATGTAGTTTACTGCCCCTTAATTTAATATTCAATACTTGTGCTTATAATCCTTATTTTTCTTTTCAAACGTATATTTCCAACAGCTTGATGGATCTCCTACACTTCCTCCGCTTCACACAACTACCCCCAAGATGGCCGCCGCTTGTGCCAAGGTCGCGTTGTGTGTTTCTGCGCTCTATTATCCTTCGCGCATTCCCAGCTCACACCGCTGCTTCACTGGGGTTGCGTTGTGTAATTGAGCGCTAAGCCTCTATGGTTGCTCGCGCATGCCCAGCTCGCGCTACTCCAACGATGACGGGTGCGCGCTGAAGCCATGGAATGCCAGCAGCCGTCGAAAAATGCGCCCGATGGCCCCCCAACCACTTCCAAAAGTAAGTAGTAAGGCTTACTTGAATGCGGTGCTGCGCTGAAACGTTGGGTTACAGCAAGTAGAGAAAGCGGTAAAAGAAGAAAAAAAATAATAATAATAATGTCCCACTTCGCGATCTGTCCCTCGCCGGAGATTCACCGCGTTGATTACTTGAAGTGCTTAGTTAACGTGTAGGAGTCTTCATGGGCAATCCCATCCTCGTCGCCAGTGTAATGAAGGTCGGAGCAGTATAATCCAAGTAATATTTATTTTTACAAAGAACAGGCGAGCGCCAGGCTAGACAGTATCTGACGTTCTGGATTGGAAACTGTCCAGAACCCACGAGAGATTCCACGCCACGCTCCACGATACAGCATTAAATAAAAACAATAGAAACCTTAAAGGCATACACTACACATGATTATTTGACGTCAGACGTCAATTACGCGTCCTGCCGCGGGTAACTTAAAAAATTGCCGGGATGTTTGAGACTGTTTACTTCCTGTTTGGATTGTGGGCTTGGGAGTTTCCCCTCTGCGTCAATCGTAACGCTGTTCTGGTAAGTGAGTTCTCTGAACCAGTTAGCTGCCTGATAATGGGGGTGATTTATTGCCAGTTTTTAGTATAATATTGGTTGCTGTTACTAAGTAGCGTGATTATGGGGTGTATTGGCGGGACTTATGTAACTGGTGATTTTCTTTCTTTTTTCCATATTGTGGGCTCGGGAGTATCTCCCCGGTACCAATTGTAACACCGACTTGACAATACCGGGAGTATGGTCCCTGTTCTAATCGTAACGCCATTGGGGTAAGCGTGTCCATCTAACTGGCATTTTGCCTGATAAAATGGGGGTGATGAGCATATCTCTAGACCAGTCGCTATCAAAATATGAGGAGTGTGATTACAGGTTATATAGGCACTGGTGTACTATGTGTTTTTTATCACCATATCGTCTTTATGTTAGACATATGGTATGTGTTTTATCACGGTTAACTTTTACAAGGGTGCCGGGATATTTGCAGCTTGTCATTCTCCTTCTCATATTGAGGGCTTGGGAGTATGTTCTCTGTGCCCATTTTACTAGTTGCAGCCTGATAAACTAACGCTAATTGCTATATTGGTTGTTGTTATTATTATAAAGATGAACTGATACTGGTTTAATATGTGTCCTCACTGCAGTTTGTATGTTGACGCGTGCGATGGAAATAGGGACACATGTAAGTGGACTGTCTATATGAATTTGCAAGGAATACGATATAAGTATTAGAAATTCTTTTTTATATATGTTTTTCAGACTTTGAAGTTTGGGGTTTATCACAACTACGCTTATAATTGAATAACGGGAATTTGTAGAAATGATTGATGTAAGTACCTATATCTACGGCTCTTATTGGCATAATATGTGTGGGCTCTAGCTATGTGGATACAGAAATGCAATGCATTCGGATTACCTGTTACATCGAAAGACTGGTTTGGTGGGAAGTATAAAGGCATAACGCACTTATCTCCAGTCGCACTTATTTAACATGAATAGGTGGGACCATTGGGATTTTTTAATGGTTGTTTGAGTTATTTAATGCCGCAAATATGAGAAGTTGAATAATTATCTTGAGTAAGACGTATTTCAAATGTCCAAGGTAACTTTGAATGACATACTAGGTCACAATTATTGGTTGACATGAATAGATAAGCCATGTGTAGGGTCTTATTATTTAGGATAAGTCATTATATGATATTCTGTTGCAGGCTGTCGATTTGGATTTGTCTTAACCCTATATTCAGAATTGACACGTATGAATATTGCATATGTAGAGTGGATTCCATTTTTGGGTAAATATTGCCTGTGTATTCTTTCTATAAAACAGTACTACTTTGTACTAACCTGAACTTAGCTGTGAAGCGATATAGAGGTCTTCTTGGTGAAAACTCAGCTTTGATATGACATATAATAAGTTTGAGATAAATAGTTTGTCGCCTTCCTTGGTCTGTCCCCCTACCCTTAAAAAGTAGTGCTGATTATAGCCATAGTATGGAGTAAATGTGATCATATGACCATATACGTATAGTAGCTCAAAGTGCTCAGGATTGAATTAGACAACATAAAAATGGAGAGAAATCTATTCATTATGGAAAAATGAAACATTTGGTTATTATGCTATATTGAAACTCATGCCACACTATTATTCGCAGGAGAACTAAATCGTACTTAATCCATCAGATTGGGCAAGCAGCACCCCTGACTGAATATATGGAACTCTGTCAATTTCTTAACATTGTTACGGTAAGGATCATTTTGTTAAATTTTTTCTCTTTAAAAAAAAAATAATAATAATTCTCTTTTTTTTATATTACACCCTATATTTTGTACTTGTTTACACACCTTTTCCTTTCCCCTTCCCCTTCAGCTTTCTATGTTTCTTTGTCTCTTTAAAGTATATAACAACTGCCCAAAAGGCTGCACTTAGTTAGAAATAAAATGTACACTTTGAGATTAAAATAGTAGTAATAATAGGTTGGAATGTATATTGTTTTTTTAATTTATTGTGGAAAATATATTTGTCTGTTTATATGTCAATTGTTTGATACTATATTTGTGACAATATAATTGCGGTTTTGTCAAATTGAGTTAAGGTTTAGTGTCATCAGTTATTTAATAGTAGTGTCTTTGTGTATTATATATATATATAAATGTGTAATGTTGATTGTAGTTTTTAAATGTATATGTTTTATTATATATGTGTGGTTATTAATATGTTTGGTGTTGTTTGCAGCCCTGATGAAGTTCCTATTCAGGAACGAAACGCGTTGGCTGTTGTCCTGTGTTTTTAAAATGAAGATGAATAAAGGATTTTGAAAAGACAATATTTGCTGACTTGTGACTTCACCCCTGGTGCTGCCTCCACTCTTTTTTGAAGCAAAGTGAGACCACCTACCTCTCATCAGGGGAACCTTCCATGATGTGTATCTTGGTTTCTCTATGGGCAAATATAAATCACTGTCTCCTGGTCAACCCTCTGTAGTAGCAGTAAATGCTATCATGAATTTTCACCACGGCCGTCAGCGTTCGAAAAGATAAAAAAAGTATGGCACAGAGAAAGCCTCCTTCCTTCAGCTAACCGTGAAACAGAAAACCTCACTGTGGATGTCAAAAAATCTTGTTAGAGCAAAAAGGACATTAAACATACTGCCTGTTGAAACACAATTATCCGGTCATGGTGCAACAAGATAAAATAAGGAAACTGCGCCAAGAGTATAAGAGGGCAGTCTGGTTTGCTAAGAAACAGTATTCCAATAAGTTCTGGGCTAAACTGCTCCACACATGCAACACCAGAGATTCTAAAGCATTTTGGAAAAGTATCCATAAATTAAATAAGGATTGCGCTGCAGTCTACTGCACAAATATAAATGAGGAGTTCTGGGCACACCCCATGCAAAATCACTATTCTACAAAGTCAGAGATGCAGATGGAAAAGGGGTTTCGAGAAGGCTCCGGCTCTTCGACATAGGTGCTATCACCCACAGCAGCCATTTCACCAGAGCCAGGCCCACTGACCCAGATGCTCTCAACAACCGGAGTGATTTGAAGGGATAAAATAAGGATGCTTGTAAACAAAGTGGGGCCAGGGTACACGATTGGCCATAACTAAGACCAGTATGGGGCCTGCCAATAGGCAATTAGGGTTAGCTGAGTGAAAAACAAGTCCAATAGAAGCTATCATAAGGAAGAGCAGAACAGACAGGACCCCAGGAATGAATGGACTACCCTCTGCTATGTTCAAAGCTTCTCCATAATTATGGACAAAAGACACTCAATCTCCTCTTCAGTGCAGTGAGCCTCCATCGGGCAGTTTCAAACTCTTAGCATAGATATATAATCCACCAAATTTATAAAGGGAGAAAGAGTCAACCCAGCAAACTATCAATTAGTAGACCTTCTTGATATTGATTGCAAGCACTAAACAAGTCTAGAACTGCAAGATTTGCAAGAATGGGTTGACAACTTGGCACTTATTCCATGGAACCAAACCGGAATATGTAGAGCCCAGGGTACGTCCTTAAACCTGGCAACCTTAACGCTCTGCATTAAAAAGTCTTTCATTGAAAAATTAACACTTCACACTTGTTATGTTGGTTTTAAGGTGGCAATCGACAGGTTCTCCTGAGACCTATTTTGAGAAAAACTCAATACTGAAAATAGTGATAGCCATCCAACTTCTTTCCACTGAAACCTGGTCATGTGTCAAGCTTAGAGATGTTATCAATCTTTCTCAGAGTATCCACACTTCAGTTGGCCTGAAACAAGGGTGTGTTCTTACCCCCTTATTATTTAACATCTACATTGCAAGCATGTCCACAGAACTGGATTACATAAATAGACATCCTCCAAATTTAGAGGGCTGCCATCTTACTCACAATGTATATGCCGATGATTTGCTCTTGATGAGCATGACCCTTGCAGGATTGCAGTGGCTTCTACAAAGTGGCACAAACTTGAAATCAATCATAGAAAAACGAAAGCTGTGAAATTTAGCAAGAAATTAAATTCACCGTGATCATGGATTATACACTGGTTCCAGCTATCTGTTGAATCAAAATATAAATATCTTTTGATGGTATTCGATTCAAGAGGCATTTTGCTCCGCACATGGAGACAATAAAATCTAAAGGCACCTCCCTGACTTCAGGATTTTATAAACTTCTAAGATCACTGCAAGGATCCATTTTAGGGCCACTACAGAAGGCCATAGTGGTGAAGTTGCTCCCATTAATTATGTATGACTGCAAAATAATGGTAGGAAAGAAGGTGGCAAGGCTGTTAAATCTGCTAATCGCAAAAGTTTATTGGGCAGTTTTAGGCTCCTCTTTTCTAAAGATGTGCCACAGATTCAGACTGGCAGAGGACAATTAATTAGCTGCACACATCTGGCTTAAAATAAATAAGTAGTACATAAAGAAAATATTCAGACACTGCTTAGGTGATACTCTGCAGGTTCTGCAAGCCTCTGACTTATTGATCACTAGGGCATCAACTGGTTTGTTCAAAACATTTCTCAATAGAACCACCAGATCTTTCTTTGCAAGAAGATAAATCGACTCTGGCTAAGTGCACCCATCCCTGGCAAGTCATTAATACCTTTAAGTCCCTAAAACCAAAGCCCTACTTTAACTGTGGATTCCCAATCCACATAAAGCTTAAGCTTGTGCATCTTCGCCTATGAATCCAACGACCTTTTGGCCAATTAGCCACCTTTAAAAGCTGCAAAGACAGAATGCAGACTCTGCGGTGCAGAGAAGTAGACTCTATAACATGTCCTTTGCATCTGCCCGGCAATGTTACCCGACCATAGAAGGATGCTGCTGATGCTTTCATCAGCTTTCATCAGGACGCAATTTGATCATGTAGGCAAGCTGTTATAACTGTACTCAATCTGGATCATACCTGCGTGATCATTCACGTGGTAAAAGTCCTAGAAACAATCAAAGCATGAACAAAGGGCCTCATAGGGAAATGAAAAAATACCAACATTCTATGAGGCACTGGAATATAGTTGGATCCTGATGGCTTTTAAAAGCAATAGCTCTTTAGCAAAATTTGCATATCAGTCGCGATGTACCTACCCACTTAATACCTGGAAATTGATAGACATATGGCAGCTTGTGGTCTACTTGATTCCTAGAGGCTGACAGTGGCACTGTGGTCAGTCAAATCAATCAATCAAATAGTATTTGTAAAGTGCTGCTCATCACCCCATGGAGTATCCAGGCGCTGTGCTGCTGGTCTCACTCAAAGAGCCAGGCTTGAGTCCCATCCTAAAGAGGGTGAGCGAGGGTGAGGTGCGTAGGTGGAGAGGGAGGGTGTTCCAGGTATGGCCGCGAGTGGAGAAAAACAGCGTCGTCCAGTGCGACTGCAGCGCATATGTGGTGTCTATGCGAGGGTGAGGTGTGCTGAGCGCATGTTTCTGGGAGGTTGGTAGAAGGTCAGGAGGCGGTTCATGTAGTGTGTGGACCAATGTTGTGGAGGGCTTTGTAGGCATGGGTCAGGAGCTTGAACTGGAATTTCTTGTGGATGGCGACCCAGTGGAGGTCTTTGAGGTGTTGGGTGAAGAGTGTTCTCTTGGACAGGTTGAGTGTGAGAAGTTGGCCTGGTATATGCTGTCCACTAGTTATAGTGGGCACCTTGCACCAGTTCAAACAACTGTTATTGATGTTTAGGTTTAAGACAACCTTTATTGAAAGCTATCCTAGTGGTAGCTATGGAGAGCAGCATTCAGACAAAGTCTTGAAGGGGTGTAAAGCAGCTTGGTTTACCAGATTATAACCTCTTGAATAACTATATGAAAGGAGAACAACACAAGGCATATATATAAAATATATGCATGCATTTCTAAACACTGTCTACTAACCTCTTTATGAAATTAGAGAGCAAGGCACACAATAATACAGTTGTAAAACGACAGTAAATAGCACAATTTACAATGGGCCCGGGGGGGGGACCAAACCATATATTAAGAAAGTGGTATAAGAACCACGACTTGACTAGACACAGTGCCTAGAGCACGTAGAATTGCTGGGGACCCAAGGAACCACCCATGGTAGTGACACAGGGGACCCATGGGGGACATGTGCAGTGTGAGAACACAGCCGCGAGCTCCGTACAATCCTATGGGGAAGTCGCGGTTGGAATTTTAGAGTTTAAGGACACTTAGGAGTGGACTTGGAGCAAACCCTTTTAGACTTAGAAGGTTCTACGGCCAGCACCCATGTGAGCACCAGAGTACTTGTGTTACCTAACCCAGGGAATCCGGGTGCATAGGTGTCAAATGGTGTCGGGAATTGTTAGAAATGGGATTTCTGGTTGGCTAGGGCTTGCGCCAAAGCCAGGCAGAAACCACCACTCTAGTCAGGGCTGGGGAGTTACATGCCAAAGATAACCCCTGCTCACCCCCTTGGTAGCTTGGCACGAGCAGTCAGGCTTATCCCGGAGGCGATGTGTAAAGCGTTTGCGTGCGCACCCAGCAACAACACCCAAGGCCCACCACAAAAGAAACTCCACACAAGGTATTATATAAAAATAGCCTTTGTATTACCAAAACACATTAGATAAGAACACACACTTTACAATGTGCCAACAGGCACGGGCAGAGTTTACAAGGGATTATATGTACAGGGGACAGGGCCACATGGACCACTGTCAGGAATTAGCACTTTGTAGAAATTAGCACTTAGCACATAGGAATAATACTGTAGTACAAAATAGCAAATGTAGCACACAACCAGTAACTACTGGTAACAGGTAAGTACCACCTACGCAACCTTAAACACCTTAGGAAAATATTACGCAGGGAATCAGGACCTCACTAGCACCACCTGTACTATGAGAAAAACAACCACCTAAGTATCACAATACCTGTAGGGGTCTAAGCACATTACACATGATGCATCGCAATACATTCAGAGGTGCAGGAAAGGTAAACACATGATGCATAAAAACACATTCAGCGGTGTAGAACAAGGCACATGACGCTTAAACACACATTCAGAGGTGCAGGTTAGGGACAATAGCGCAAAACTCACATTCGCCACCACCTGTGGCAGTCCCTAGGCCAACTGGCCTTGTAGGGGGCTAGGACGCCCTGTGTCCCGCAGAGTCAGGGCCAGGCGGCGCAGGCTGCGCAAGCCAGGAGCACAAAGCACAACCTACACGTGGCAGTTGCCCACTAAGTGCTGGCCAACTGGAGAAATGCTGGGGCACCACTGTGCCTTCTCAAATCAATATAGCAGGGGTTGGAGCCTCTCCTGGACTCTACAACAAGACCTGCTCCCCTAGAGCCTCCGTGGCTCTGAACAACTTTGTGGGGCAAGGGGGAAGCGGCCCGCTGCCATCGGGAGCCGCTCTATCACTGAAGAAATGCCCCCTGAGCCTCGCAGGCTCTAAAGAATAATGCGCCCCTTCGTTGGAGCCTCTACCGGCTCTTAACCAAGCAAGGCGCCTCGTCTGTGGAGCCTCACGGGGCTCAAAAAGAATACTGCTCCCGGGTTGGAGCGCGCAGGGGCTCTTTAACAACTATCCGCCAAACAACGTTGGGGCGGCCCGCTGCCTTCCGGGGCCGCCCGATACCTGAGATGCCCGCCTACGTTGGAGCGCACTCGCGCTCTTAGGAACCCATGTCCCCCCACGTGGGAGCCTCACAGGCTCTGAACCGGCAATGCGGGCCCCGCTCCCGGCCAGTAAGCGGCCCCACTCACCGGTCTCCGTCGGATCTGGAGCAGCAACACCCACGGGGCTCTTTTCTTCGCCGGTTGGCGGGGTGGGCTCCCGCCGAACCTCCGGCCCCGCTTCTCCTTGCCTCGATCTCCCTGGAGCCGGGACTTCCTGCCTCCGCCCTGCGTGCTGATGACGCAGCGGTAGGAGTCCCGGTTGCCAGGCAACCCTCCGGCGGCGGCGAGGAACTTCTCTCGTTCCCTTTTCTGAAGCGCGGGGTGGGCTCCCGCCTTCAGTTAAAATAACAAATGCGACGGTGGCCCCTCGTCTCAGAGCACACAAAGCGGGGTAGGCACCCGTGAGGAGGGCGATACGGGGTGGGCACCCGTATAGAAAAATAATTAATTAAGCGGGGTAGGCTCCTGCTCGAGCCGCCGAGCAGGAAGGGTGGGGGCAGGCAGCTTCCTTGCGCTGCCAACACCCCCTGAAGCGCCCTCTTAGGGCAGAGCCCAGCAAGTCCTTGGGCTGGGGGACCCCAGCAAAGCACAGCCAGGCAGGCCAGCACGCAGGGACCCTCAGGAAGCAGCAGCTCGGTCCCGCGGCGGTTCCTCCTGGCAGGGTGTCCCCCATGAAGTTAGGAACAAGTAAGAACATTTTACATGGGGTCACAGCCCCCTCTTATACACAGGTTTACCTTCTCAAGGTGCAGGGGAGGGGCGAACCAGGTACAACATGTTCCTGAGCACTTTGTTTTGCTCAGCCCCTCTCCCTATTCAGAGTGCAGGCCAGGGTCATTAGTCGCACCACAGGGGGCGGAGCCAGCATTGTGTGGGGCAAACCCAGCCCTATTCAGGACCCAGGTGTACTCCTCCCACCCATCTAGGTGCTGATCTCCCTATACACCACTGGGTGACTCCTCCTGACTCTGGGGATTCCCTAGCCCGTCACATGACCTCAGCCAGCCAATCACGCGACAGGCAGTCACTGCACATTTTACACTAATATGCCAACTCCTAGAAGTGGCACTTCCGCACATGACATAATCACGCATCATACATCATTGCGAAGCATTCAATCACCCGAGTCCGCACATACCAAACTCGAGTCTGCACACCCCACGCATCAGGAACTACCAGGGACCCATACATTCCCCATGCGCATTCCTATGGGAGGGCAGGCCTATCTCACCACATGCACTCAGAGTGCGCACGCACTTTACTCTGGGACACAGGGAAAGTGCGCAGAAACCAAAAATCACTACCACCAGGTCACCAATAAAAGCAAAAAGTTCAGGGGTGAACCTGCCAGAAGGGCCAAGTCCAACAGGAATCTTCTATGTAGTCAATGGAGAGTTGCGGCAAAGTGCTGCTACCGTGGAAAGGAAAAGTGTCCAGTGTGATCCAAGCCTGGATTGAAGATGTGAAGAACCTGAAAGCAGAGGGGACAGAGTCTGGGTCACTTGCCAGTGACCAGGGACATGACAGAAGAATGCCCACCGATGTTGGGTGTTTCAGGTGCAATGAGTTGAAGCTTGACTCCACTGCCAAGGAGACCAGGAAGCGTTGATGATGGCCACAGTCTGCAGGCGAGCTGTCCCATGAGGGATGTCGAGTGCTGGGGGGTCGGTGTCCGGATTGGAGACCAACAAGCCTTGGCAACGGCTTTGGTGTGGACCAGAAAGGTCCTGTGGACTCCCCAAGTGATGGAGAGTCAGGGCCCATATGGAGCAACCAGGAAAGCCCATTGAAAGTCAAAGTACCCTCCTCAGGGACCCACAAGTCGACGGACAAGGGATCGTGAAGGGACCTCAAGAGGAATCACTAGATACCAGCCCACGGGTCACTCGATGAGTGTAGGCCAGCAATATTCAGTGGAATCACTGTTCAGTGTCTGGACTACAAGTAGCTCAAAGCACAGCCTCAAGGATCGCCAAGAAGCATATGCTGCTGCAAATGTGCACGGTGTCGAGGGGTTCGGGTTGCACGGTCCCCACGAGGGCTTTGGGTCTCAGGGTTGCTGAGAGCACGGATCGGCCTTGGGAAAGCTTGGAAACCCACCTCCTGTGTTGCAAAGTCTTCAGTGTCCTTCAGGAACTGCGTAGATGCAAACCGGACAGACGCGTCTTTGGTGCATGCCTTGCAGGGGAGTAACTCCTTTACTCCAAGGGAGATTCTTCGGTCATCCAACGTCGTGTAGATAGTAGAAGTTCTGGTATTCTGTAGCAGAGTTTCGTCCAGGTAAATCTAAAGTCCTGTAGTCAGGGGTTCCTACTTTATACCCCAGGAAGGGGTGGGACAAACTCTGGGGACCCACCTATGGGAGGGTCAGGACAGAGGGGTGGCTACACCCATGTCCTTTGTCCAGTTTCGTGCCAGAACAGGGGCTTCGTGCCCCTGCAACCGGTTTGAGCTGGATTATGCACAGGGACACCAAATGTGCTCCCAGTGCAGACATCAAAGCACTCTTGGAGTGCCCCCACCCAGCCCCAATACACTAAAGCCTATCTGGGAGGTGGTCACAGCTCCCTGTGACAGGAAACCTATTGTCCAGGCCTCCCTTGCCGGAGTTTCGTCCAGCAGCAAGAGTGCAGACGCGTGTCTGTGGCTGTCAGCATCCATTTTGTGATGCCAGGGTTCTGTTAAGGTGGTACCGGGTGTAACCCTGAAGTCATGTTTCTCCCTCTAGTAGGGTGGAATCATACCTCCCCCGCCAGTTACTGGAGGTAGGATTCCAAGGTGTTTGACACCAAACACAACATATTTCCATGCAGCC
Organism: Triturus cristatus; assembly: GCF_964204655.1. Taxonomy (NCBI): domain Eukaryota; kingdom Metazoa; phylum Chordata; class Amphibia; order Caudata; family Salamandridae; genus Triturus; species Triturus cristatus. The sequence continues at coordinate 506,329,837 of NC_140585.1, forward strand.
ATTCCAAAGTTAGCATTTACCGCGAGATTATAATGCACTTAAGAGTTTATGGTTTGGCTGCATCACAAACAACCCCGGAATAAAGGTACCGAAGGCTGCAGAGTGGCTCAGCTCATGTATGGGCACCCTTTCACATAAAAACCAGCACCCTGCCTTCAGGATTGATAAGGCGTGCCATAGGGGTGACTGATAGGTTTATATGTGCAGTGATATGGAGATATAGGGAACCTATATCTCAGTAAGGGGTGCATACAGCACCTTACACAGGCTGCTGTAGCAGACCTGTTGTGTCATTTTAAATGGCTTCCCAAAGGTGACACAATACAGGCTGCAGCCCCTGGTAGGCCTCGGATGCATAGTATACCATATACTAGGGACTCATAAGGGTACCCCAGAATCCAATCTGGAGTGTACCTAAAGTACATGTAATCAGTTTAAAGGGGAAAGCAGATAGACTGAGGTCCTGAATAGCAGGATCCCAGCCAGACTAAGTCGAAAACCAGCAAAACACCAGGAAAATGTGGGGGCAACCATGCAGGCAGATTCCACCTTCCTACATTGAGGACAGCTGCTGAATTCTGTATCATCCGGCGTCTTTGCATGTGTTTGGAGGTGTGCTACATTAGTATGAGTTGCCGTAGTCGAGTTGGCTGCTGATGAGGGTCTGTGCCACCATTTTCCTGGTGCTGATGGTTAGTCACCTGAAGATGTTTCAGGGCATGCAGATGGTATTGAAGCAAGAAGATGGCGTTGACTGGATGTCTCATGGAGAGTTGGCTGTCTAGTACAATGTTGAGGTTGCATTAGTGGTCTTTCGTTGTGGTGGTGGGACCAGTCTCAGCAGGCCACCAGGAGTCATTCTAGAGGGAGGTGTGCCTGCCGAAGATCAGGACTTCAGTCTTGTCTGTGTTCAGCATGAGGCAGTTGTCTTCCATCCATGTCGCTATGTTCTTCATGCAGTGTGGAAGCTTGTCTTTGTCTGAGTGAGGGTTGGATGAGAGTGAGAGGACGAGTTGTGTGTCATCGGCGTAGGAGATGATGTTGAAGTTTTGTGCTCTGATGACGTCTATGAGTGGTGTCATGTTGATGTTGAAGAGGGAGGGCCTGATGAACGAGCCTTGGGGTACTCCACAGATGGTGTGCTTGGGGTGCAAGGTGAAGGGGGAGGTCGTCTGTCTGGGTGTGTCCTGTGAGGAAGGATGCCACTGATATAAGGGCATCGTGTGTAATTCCAAACTGGCAAAGTTGCTGGATAAGTGTATGAGGTGAGATGGTGCCAAAAGCTGTGGAGAGGTCTAGGATGAGAGTGGTAATTTCTCCTCTGCCCAGTAGGGCTTGAATGTCATCTGTTGCTGCAATGAGGGCTGTCTCTGTGCTGTGGTTGGCCCTGAAGCCTGATCGGGATAAGTCCAGTAGGTCATTTCTTTCCAGATATTCAGTGAGTTGGATGTTGATGGCATTCTCTAGGATTTTGGCGGGGAACGGGAGGAGGGATATCAGATGGTAGTTCTGTGGATCTATGGGGTTTGCTGGTTTCTTGAAGAGGCACCTGATCTATGCGTGCTTTCATGTGTCGGGGAAAGTTGTAGTGGTTATGAAGGCATTGAGGATTGTGGTGAGTTTGTGGCTGATCTTGTTGCTTCTGAGGTTGAAGTGCCGATTGGGACAGGGGTTGTGGGGGCCCCTGAGTGGCTAGATTTCAGAAGAATGGTGGTTGTTGGTGTGCTGAGATGTTCCCATGAGGTGATCATATGGTTGGCAGTTGTGGTCGATGGGTTGCTGAGAATGTCAGATGGTTGGAGTTCAAAGGTTGTTGGGATGGTTGCTATCTTGTTGAAGTGGTCGGTGATGGAGTTGCAGAGTTCTGGTGAGGGAGGGATCACATTTTCTGTGATGAGGGGCAGGATAATTCTGTGATGATGGCAAAGAGTTTCTTGGTTCAGTTGGAGCTGATTTCGATGCAGCATATGAGGGCCTCCTTTTTTGAGGCTTTGAGCTGACAGTGGTAGTTGTTTAGTGTGGTTTTCTAGGCAGCTTGATTGGTGTCATTCTTGTTGATCTGGGCATCTTCTTTCTTGCTGTTTGTATTCATGTTTTGCTATGCAGAGTTCTGGTGTGTAACAGTTGGGTCATTTGGTGGGTCCGTGCATCTTGGGAGAATTGGAAGGGGTGACTTGGTTGGCAGTGTTGGTTATCCAGTCGTTGAAATTCTCTATTGTTAGGTCCAGGTTTGACGTGGTGTTTTGCTGAGTGATGTTGCAGGCGTCTTTCCATTGTTGCTGAGTTACTGTGCTCCAGCTGCGGTAGGGAGCACAATCTCTGATGGGGTTGGTGTGTGCTGGGCCATCAAGGGTGAAGTATACGATGGTGTGGTCCATCCAGGTAAGATCTGATGTGTTGCTGTATCTGATTCTGTTGTTAGATGTGAAGATGGGGTCCAGCATGTGTCCTGCCTTGTGTGTGGGACTGGTGATGATTTGCTTGAGGCTGATGTTGGCTAGTCTTTCCAGGAGGTCAGTGGCATTGGTGTTGCTGGGGTTGTCTAGGAGGAAGTTGAGATTCCCAAGGAAAATTTAATCTTTGGATTCAATGGCGAGGGGGATGACGACTTCGGCAATGGCGTGGCTGAGTCCAGTTCGTGATCTGGCAGTCTGTATGAGAGGGTGCCTCTGATGGTGGTTCTGGCATCGGTGTGGAGCTATCAGTTCATGTGTTCCATTGTAGGCATGCGGTTGTCGTTGTTGATGGAGCAGGTGATGGATTCCTTGTGTATGATGGTGATGCCTCCCTGTGTTTATTAGTGTGATCTCAGTCTTTCATCTTGTAATCGCAGTGCAGTGGCGATGTCAGGGACTGATGTGGGGGTGAGCCAGGTCTCAGTGATGAAGGTGACATCGAGGGCAAGGGTGGAGATGATATACCATACTTTGGTGGCGTGTTTGCAGAGTCATCTGGCATTGATTAGAAGGCATTTGAGTTGACCTAGTGGGATGTCTGTGTTTGTGGTGGGTGTGGTCTCGTTCAGTGGGGTGGTGATTGTGTTGAAGTGCCAGTTGATGCAGGTGAACATTCCTGCTGTGGGGTGCGCTGAAGCGTGGCAGCAATTATCAGCAATGGTTGTTGTCGGTGGGCACTGACAGTTTAACAAATGTTTGCACAGCCACGCCTTCGGCCAAGCACAGTCACTTTAATAAATCTGGGATAGCCAGGCCCACGACCTATTATCAGTGTTAGAGGCTAATGGCTGTGCTGCGATCAGCATAGGACGTCACAGCTGAGCATTGCCAGCCGTATCCACAGCTGAGCACTGACACATTAATATACTTTGCACAGCCAAGCCCACAATTAATCATGTATTGAGAATATGTTGCATTTAAAATAGCATTTTCAGATTTTTTTAATTCAAGTAAATAAGTAATTATTGTGCAGTCGACCACAGTAGGTTTGCATATTCCTAATTTTATCATTGAATTGATTGTTTGAACGTGTAATGGCTTTGATTAACTGTACATTTGAATTTGGATTATGGCTGCATTTCACATTTTTAAAGGGAGACAGTGATCAATTATACACTGGCTTATTATTGCTATTTACCATGGTATCCCACAAACTTTCCGCAGTATACCATGAAACAATATATCACTAGGGGACAAAATTGGGATTCTATTGTGTTACCTTTGCATTATGCATAGGGTTGCAAGGGCAACGCAATACATATGTAACGTTTACAAAACTACGCAAAGCCACCATACGTCACCCTGTTTAGCTTGGTACATGTACAGAAATGAAATGCTGCACAAGTCGCTGCCTTGCATTTCTCTCCACACTATAATCTACAGCACTCCAACATTTCAACTATAACTATACCCCACTCCACTGTACAGTAATACACTGTTCAACTCTACGCTATTCCACTACATGCCACTCCAATGTGTACCTCCCACTGCACGCAACTCCACTGTACCCAACTCTACTATACTATATTCCATGACATGCCACTCCACTCTACGACACTCCATTCTATGCAATTTCACTGTATAGCACTCCAATGCATGTCACTCTATTGTACACCACTCCACTCTATTCAATTCCATGCTAATCCCTTGGACGACACTACAATGTGAAACACTCCACTATTTGCTATTCCACTTTACCCAGATCGACTATATGCCACTGAAGTATTCACAACTCCAGTGTATACAACTCCACTTTACACACTACACTGCGCACCTATTTAGTCTATGCCACTCCTGTGTACTCAACTCCACTGTGCGCAACTTGACCAAACACTTTTCAACTATACACCACTCCCCTGTACACCATAGCACTGTGCACTTTTCACTGTATGGCACTCAACTGTATGCTGCTCATATTTACACCAAACCACTCTATAACACTCCATTCTATGCTATTCTATTAGAAGCCATATGCAAGGGTGTAATCAGTGCATTGAGAATGCACTGATTACACCCTTGTGAAACTCTTGAAATGACGACATTTTGACACTACTGTAGTTACACACCACTTGACGTAAATATTTACAGCAAAGTCAATATGCTTTGAAAATTGACCACAAAAACAGCACACAAGCAGCTGTTGTTTGCAGTGCTATCAGGTTTCTACAGGATTTGTATAGCAAATATAGAGCAATATGACAGATTTATGTTTCATGTAATTAGGCATAACTTTGCTGAGATTTGGCATAGCTACATGACAGCAAATTATGCAAAAAAAACTACTTACATCCTCTTCATAACGCTTATAAAACATACAAAATTAAACCAAGTACCCATATATTAAGTTAATTATTTAACTATAAATGTATTATATCTAAATATAATTAAAATAAATATTTTTTTACTTTTATTGGAATAAGTAACAGTATAAATTTACATATAAATATATGCACTCTTATAAATATATATGCATATATTCATACACACACACGCGCATATTGTTACATAAAACAATAAAAAAAATGAGAAATCTATCTATGATGTAAAGACCTCCGAAGTAAAAGACTTGAAACTTACCTGTGAAGTAAAGTCTCCAGATATAACTCCTATGATATAATTTTCCCATGTACCACCTGTGGTACTTGCGCAAAGAGCCTAGCACATGTCAGACACTGATGCCAAACCCTGCTTTTGGACACCTGTCTGTTGAAAAGCGTACTCTTTTAAGGTTAAGGGAAGATTTTCTAAATGGTTTTGTATTGACTTTAAGCACTTGTGAGAAATTGGGTTTTTGGTTTAATGGAGGGTGACCCCTGTTCAAGCAAGAGCCACAATCCTTGTCAGAGTGTCAGGGTGTACCACAATATGGACTTAAACCTTCAATAGCCTGCCACGAAATCAGTCAGGCCTAACTAGAAGGCAATGTGTAAAGAGTTTATGCAGTACACAAACAGCAATACAATACAAACATAACACAATAAAAATCCCACATCAAGTTAGAAAAATAGAGTACATTTTACCTGTTATAAAGACCTTCTCTGTACTATTAAAAAACTGATTACGGACACCTCTAATATACTCGAGGACTGTACTGAGTCCTTTTGTAATAACTTGGCGGATGCTTTTCGACTTAAAGTTGAGGATGTCTATAACAATTTCTCTATGCTTAATTCAGCTGCTATCTCAGCTGTGCATACTTCTACTCATCATATTAATCTCACAATGCTCGAGCATTTTACTTCTTCTTCTAGAGATGAGGTTACGAAACTGATCAAATCATCAAAGTCTCATTCGCCGTTCGATTCCAGTCCGCCAATGGTAGCTAGTCTAGCAGCCAAGACAGGGTATTCTGTCCGATACGGTTAGTGCTTTAAAATACCTTGATAAAAGACTCTCAAAACTCATTCATAAATCCAGATGGACATCTTTATGGCTCAATCCTAAGCTCACTACTGACATTGAACTTAGTACGGCTTCAAAGTGGGCCTCTGAAGGTATCAGCTTAGTTTAGAGACCTCTATGATACTAATCATGACCCTCTCCCCTTTTCCTACCTGGCTAAAAAACATATTCTCAGCAACATGGATTTCTATATTTTTTTAAACTCAAAGTTAAACTTTCTAAAGTAGACCTTTCTACAGATTCGGTTGCTGTTTCACTTCTTGCCCTGTGGCTATACTCGGGTCATATAGCCTCCAAAATGTATACATTTCTCTCTGCTCCACAGTCTTCACAATCCATAATTACTTATGTTAAATGGTCTCACCACTTTGAGGAGGATGTCTTCAATCACATTTCCCATGATACCTGGCATACACACACACGCGCATATTGTTACATAAAACAATAAAAAAAATGAGAAATCCATCTATGATGTAAAGACCTCCGAAGTAAAAGACTTGAAACTTACCTGTGAAGTAAAGTCTCCAGATATAACTCCTATGATATAATTTTCCCATGTACCACCTGTGGTACTTGCGCAAAGAGCCTAGCACATGTCAGACACTGATGCCAAACCCTGCTTTTGGACACCTGTCTGTTGAAAAGCGTACTCTTTTAAGGTTAAGGGAAGATTTTCTAAATGGTTTTGTATTGACTTTAAGCACTTGTGAGAAATTGGGTTTTTGGTTTAATGGAGGGTGACCCCTGTTCAAGCAAGAGCCACAATCCTTGTCAGAGTGTCAGGGTGTACCACAATATGGACTTAAACCTTCAATAGCCTGCCACGAAATCAGTCAGGCCTAACTAGAAGGCAATGTGTAAAGAGTTTATGCAGTACACAAACAGCAATACAATACAAACATAACACAATAAAAATCCCACATCAAGTTAGAAAAATAGAGTACATTTTACCTGTTATAAAGACCTTCTCTGTACTATTAAAAAACTGATTACAGACACCTCTAATATACTCGAGGACTGTACTGAGTCCTTTTGTAATAACTTGGCGGATGCTTTTCGACTTAAAGTTGAGGATGTCTATAACAATTTCTCTATGCTTAATTCAGCTGCTATCTCAGCTGTGCATACTTCTACTCATCATATTAATCTCACAATGCTTGAGCATTTTACTTCTTCTTCTAGAGATGAGGTTACGAAACTGATCAAATCATCAAAGTCTCGTTCGCCGTTCGATTCCAGTCCGCCAATGGTAGCTAGTCTAGCAGCCAAGACAGGGTATTCTGTCCGATACGGTTAGTGCTTTAAAATACCTTGATAAAAGACTCTCAAAACTCATTCATAAATCCAGATGGACATCTTTATGGCTCAATCCTAAGCTCACTACTGACATTGAACTTAGTACGGCTTCAAAGTGGGCCTCTGAAGGTATCAGCTTAGTTTAGAGACCTCTATGATACTAATCATGACCCTCTCCCCTTTTCCTACCTGGCTAAAAAACATATTCTCAGCAACATGGATTTCTATATTTTTTTAAACTCAAAGTTAAACTTTCTAAAGTAGACCTTTCTACAGATTCGGTTGCTGTTTCACTTCTTGCCCTGTGGCTATACTCGGGTCATATAGCCTCCAAAATGCATACATTTCTCTCTGCTCCACAGTCTTCACAATCCATAATTACTTATGTTAAATGGTCTCACCACTTTGAGGAGGATGTCTTCAATCACATTTCCCATGATACCTGGCAGCTGATCAGGAAATAATCCCTTCATAACAAAATTGCTCCATCACTGATTCAGTCCAAATTCTTCACAATGAATCTCCTACATTGGACTCCTCCTCGCTTACACAAATTGAAACGACGAGATAATGATCTGTGTTGGAATATCAATCTAAAACCAGGCACTCATCAACACATGTTTTTTAAATGTACACTACTATATTCCTTTTGGGCCCCTATACAGAAACACTTGTCTATATTCTTTAATACACCTGTCATTCTATCCTTTCCTATGGTCATGCTGGGACCATGGGCTGCAGTAGCTCCTCTACCTCTTGATAATATAGACCTGGAACTATTATATTTGCCCTTATCCATTGCAGTCAAAATCATACTCACATAATGGAAATCATTTTATCTCCTATCATATCACACTTGGTGGGCATGGGTGTCCTATCTCAGAGGAGCTCATACACTTATAGAAGGTAAACAGTCTACACCCCCAATTGCTAACCATGTATGGCGCTCCCTGGAATACTACATGGATTTGTCTGCTCACGGTTTAGTGGCTCAGCATCTTTTTGGGTCCCTCTCCATGATTTTATCATTATAGGTGAAGCTGTTGTCCCATTATACCCCCCACTATACTTGCCTTCTACACGTCTACCCTTCCCCTCCTCGTTTCATACCCCTTTGTGGTATACCTTATTTATCAAGTGATACACACTCTACCACACATGACATTTTTGAGTTATATGGTGGTCTTTGATCTGACCCCTCTACTTTGGGATGATAATTATCATTTGGTGACTTTGAAATACTTGCTCTTTGTCAATATGTACCTGGTAATATTCATATAATAATTCTGATCCATCATCAATCTAATACGAGTATTCTCTCTCATGTGAATCTTTTTAACTTTTTACATGTATGCATCAATTTTGGCATTTATGTATGACTATTTACCTTGATTGTATTTCGTTTTCTCCAAATACAATAAAAGATATTTCAACACAAAAAAAGGATGAGAACGTGCCGAAAACCTAACTTCTGCACCAGGGGTCTTTAAATAGCAGCAAAGGCATCTCGCCTTCCACCATTTTAAGATCGATAAAAATGAGTATTACTGAGCTGACAATTAGTAACACTTGGTATTTATACTTCGAAAAGGTGACAACATTTGCTGTAGCTTGGGCTCTGGTCAATGACCTAATTGCTGGATTGCTTTTTACATTTACAACAATTTATGTCCCAATTTAAGATCATTCTGAATGGCTTGTGGAGTTGCTTCCATTATTTATGTTTTTTCCCGATGCTGTAATCTTAGACGTTTTTTTTATATGTTCTCCAGGATCCAGACTTGGACTCTACAGCAAAATAAAAATAGACCTATTAAGACTCCAACACAATATAAAGAAAACCTGAACCTGCATGTCAGTAGCCAGCTTGGATTTTTAGGGGGGAAGGTTTGTAAGAACCTGGTGTTTAAACGATTCATATACCACCATAACAGTTTTTCAGATCATGTAATGTTAGAAATTCATGTAGTCAATATTCAGCAACCTTCCCCCACGTATAGCTGGGTCCTTAGCAGGGTATTACTGGAGGATAAGACCTGGGATGAAGAAATTGGGAATGAATTCTCTCAGTTCCTTCTTTTAAATATGCATTCTGTGAGTCTGGTAATTGTCTGAGATGCATTTAAGGCCACTACAAGGATGATCATTACATCCAAAGATATTTACAGGTGGAAAGGTGGATTAGGGAGGCAAAGTCTGGTAGGTTGCTTAAAACAAGCCCAGAAGAATTTTTTTCAGTACAAAAATAGTCCTAATCATCACCAATATCAACTGGCTAAGAAGGAGATGCACGACTATTAAAGCAATGGAAATTAATCAGAGCACTAGAGCAGCAAGTGTACAAAAAGAGTGAATACTCAGCGCAGTGATTAGTGTAGCAAGCCTGTGAAAAAGTCTCTAAAAACGTAATCAAATCTTTAATCAACACAGAGACTTATATAAGTGTCACTAATAGTGCTTCAACACTATAGAGCAAAAGATAAACAAATGATGGATAGAATGTGGAACACATCAAACATTCACCCCATGTCAAGAGAGCTGGGTTAAATCTATTGTCCCTTTGTTCACCATGCCAGCCAGGATTAGACCCAACCATTTGTAAATCAGTTTTGACCGTGCTCCTCTTGGGAACAGCCCAGCCCATCAGGAGCAGGGTCATGACTGATTTGCATGTGCCTGGGTCCAAACTGAAATGGTGTGGTTGGCACAAAATCAATGGATTCAACCCAGATCTGTTGACTGGGGGGTGCATATTTGCATTGTTCAGCATTCTATCCATCAACTGCTCCTAGCTTTTGTCATCGCAAGTGGGAAGGGTATGCCCAGATGTGGGTCCTGTTCTCACTGTGCAACTGGATTCAAGCTAGCATGGCTGACGGGGGGTAATAATCTGAAACTGGTCGCAGGATGCTTATTTCCTGTCCAGGGAGGACATGGCTTGGCAGTTTGGGCTGGACTGTTCCCATGAGAAGCTGTGTCAAACTGATTTGCATATAGCTACATCTAAACTGGGGTGGTGTGTTGGGCAGAAAACAATGGATTAAACCCAGATCTGTTGGCTGGGGTGAATGTTAGCATTGTTCAGCATTCTGTCTATCATCTGTTCTTTTTGATTTTTTTAACACTATGGAAACATATATTATCATGTACCAGCTTTCGAGCCTAACAAAATGCAGGCTTTCTCAAAATATCTTTCTATCCCTGTTTTAGATGAACACGCTCAGAGGACCATTTCAAGCATAGTCACAATAGAAGAAGAAGATTAACATAGGCAAATCTCTGACGAATGGTATAACATGCATCAAAGATGGTCCACTCGCTGAGTTTAAAAAAAAGTTTGATAAGTTCTTGGACCCATATATAATAGTGGTGAATCATATCTTGTGGGAGAGTGCCATTCCTATATCTTTTAATACTGCAATAGTGATAAGCTTTCTAAAAAAGAATAAGGACCCAGAATTCTCTATTCATACAGACCAATTAGCCTGCTCAATTCTGATTACAAAATCATTATAAAACTCTTGGCAAATAGACTAAATCCATTTACGAATCAGCTAATAAATAAAGCTCAGAATGGGGTTATTGCCGGCAGGCAACTATCCACTAACATGCAAACACCAAACAGATTCCGGCTCACATTTTGTTTTCTCAACACTGAAAAGGATTTTGATATGGTAAACTGGGAGAGCCTTTTTTAATCTTCAGAGTATTCCAATTCCTATCACAACTTATCACAAAATTAAAGCATGTTTATGAAGGTGCATGCATGAGGCTTAATGTAAATGCCACAGAAGCTGGCATCTGCAATGTCAAGTGAGGGACTAGACAGGGGTGTCCACTTTCTCCGATTTGATTTGAAATTGTTAAATAACCCCTGGCAATTGTGATCAGAGCAGAAAATCAAATCAAGAAACCCATTAGTGGAATTTCAGCTCCATGCCAATGATATCATGCACATTTTAAGCCCTAAACTGCAGAAGTTCATCATAGAGCCTTTAAATTGTTTGCCCAGTTCTAGGACCTAGAAGGCTATAAAATTAATGAAGGGTAAACTGAGATTGTATTATGCAATTATACTTTAGAATCCTTAATGCCTAATTTGCAGCCATTAGGTAATCTTAAACGATATTTAGGAATTGCTATAACAGCCAATACTATCAATCAATCAATCAAGGAATTTATATCGCGCACTACTCACCCGGAAGGGTCTCAAGGCGCTTGGGGGAGGGGGATTGCTACTGCCCGAACAGCCAGGTCTTGAGCTGTTTCCTGAAGGCGAGGTGGTTCTGGGTCAGCCGTAGGTGGACGGGCAGGGAGTTCCATGTCTTAGCCGCCAGGTAGGAGAAGGATCTTCCCCCGGCGGTGGCTCTCTTGATGCGAGGGACGACGGCGTGGGCGAGGTTCGCGGATCGCAGCTGGCGGGTGGGCGTGTAGAAGGTCAGGCGGTCGTTGAGGTACCTTGGGCCCAGGTCATGGAGGGATTTGTGTGCATGGGTGAGGAGTCTGAAGGTGATCCTCTTGTTGATAGGGAGCCAGTGCAGGTCTCTCAGGTGGCTTGAGATGTGGCTGCGTCGGGGTACGTCCAGGATGAGTCGGGCGGAGGCGTTCTGGATACGCTGAAGTCTTTTCTGAAGCTTGGTTGTGGTACCGGCGTAGAGGGTGTTTCCGTAGTCTAGTCTGCTGGTGACGAGGGCCTGGGTGACCGTCTTCCTGGTCTCAGTCGGGATCCATCGGAAGATCTTACGGAGCATGCGGAGGTTGAGGAAGCAAGTTGAGGAGACGGCGTTGACTTGTCTGGTCATCGATAGGGAGGAGTCAAGGATGACGCCCAAGTTGCGTGCGTGGTCCGTAGGCTTGGGTGCGGTGCCTAGGGCCGGGGGCCACCAGGAGTCGTCCCATGCGGAGGGCGACGGTCCCAGGATGAGGACTTCTGTCTTGTCCGTGTTCAGTTTCAGGCGGCTGATATCTATCCATTTGGCGACGTCTTTCATCCCTTCGTGTAGGCTGGTTTTGGCGGTGTCGGGCTCTCTGGTGAGGGAGAGAATCAGCTGGGTGTCATCGGCGTAGGAGATGATGTTGAGGTTGTGTTGTCGTGCGATGGCAGTGAGGGGTTTCATGTAGATGTTGAAGAGAGTGGGGCTGAGCGATGATCCTTGCGGGACGCCGCAGATGACTCCGGTGGCTTCAGAGAGGAATGGAGGGAGGCGTACTCTCTGTGTTCTGCCGGAGAGGTATGAGATGATCCATCCCAGGGCCTTCCCTTGGATGCCAGTGTCGTTGAGGCGTTGGACTAGGGTGCGGTGGCAGACAGTGTCAAATGCTGCGGAGAGGTCTAGGAGGATGAGTGCCGCTGTTTCACCGTTGTCGAGCAGGGCTCGGATGTCGTCGGTGGCTGCGATGAGGGCGGTCTCGGTGCTGTGGTTGGCTCTGAATCCGGACTGTGATGGGTCGAGGGATCCGTTCGTCTCGAGGAAGGCGGTCAGTTGCTTGTTGACGATCTTCTCGATGACTTTGGCAGGGAAGGGAAGGAGCGAGATGGGGCGGAAGTTCTTGAGGTCGGTCGGGTCCGCTGTTGGTTTCTTCAGCAGTGCGCTGAGCTCGGCGTGCTTCCAGCTCTCCGGGAAGGTGGCTGTGTCGAAGGAGGTGTTGATGATGTGTCGGAGGTGGGGTGCGATGGTAGAGGCGGCCTTGTTGAAGACATGGTGGGGGCACGGGTCTGTCGGTGATCCGGAGTGGATGGTGTTCATCATGCGTGTTGTGTCTTCGGGGGTCACCTCGGTCCATGTCTGGAGGATGGCGGCGGGGTGCGTAGATTCGACCGAAGGGTGCGGGGGTGAAACGCCGAAGCTGTTGCGGATGTTGGCGATCTTGCAGTGGAAGTACGAGGCGAGGGAGTCTCAGAAGTCCTGTGAGGGAGTGATGTCGTTGTTGCCGGTGCTGGGGTTGGAGAACTCCTTGACGATGTTGAAGAGCTCCTTGCTGTCATGGGCGTTCTTGTCCAGTCGTTCCTTCAGAGATTTCTTCTTGGTGGTGCGAATGAGCTGGTGATGTCTGCGGGTGGCGAGTTTGAGGGCGGTCATGTTGTCGGTGGTCTTGTCGAGGAGCCAGGCCTTCTCGAGGGTGCGGCAGGCCTTCTTGGAGTTCTTGAGTTTGTCGGTGAACCAGGGGGCCTTCTTGCTTCTGGGCCTGGTGAGTGGGTTCTTCAGTGGGGCGAGGTCGTCGGCACAGGAGGTCAGCCACTGCTTGAGGTCGAGGGCTGCTGTGTTAGGGTCCGTTGTCCTGACAGGTGGGTTCTGGCTGAGGGAGGTGGCGAGCTGGTCGACGGTGATCTTGCTCCAGTTCCTGCGGGGAACCTGCTTCGGGTGGTGGTGGACCGTGTTCTTTTCGAAGCTGAAGTGGACGCAGCTGTGGTCAGTCCAGTGAAGTCCGGTGGAGTGGCTGAAGGTGACGTGCTTGCTGGATGAGAAGACGGGGTCGAGCGTGTGGCCGGCGTAGTGCGTGGGGGTGTTGACCAGTTGCTTGAGTCCGAGGGTGGCCAGGTTGTCCAGCAGGGTGGTGGTGTTGCGGTCCTTGTTGTTCTCCAGGTGGAAGTTGAGGTCCCCGAGGAGGATGTAGTCGGCGGAGGGGAGGGCGTGGGGGCTGATGAAGTCCGTGATGTCTTCGCAGAACTGTGCGCGTGGTCCCGGGGGTCTGTATATGAGGGTGCCTCTGAGGGTAGTCTTGGGGTCGGTGTGGATCTGGAAGTGCAGGTATTCGGCGGCGTTGAAAGCGTCGATGGAGTCAGTCGAGATGCGAATGGTGCTTTTGTGAACGATGGCGATGCCTCCTCCGGTCTGGTTGACGCGATCTTTCCTGATGATCTTGTAGCCGTCCGGGATGGATGTGGCGATGTCGGGGGCTGAGGAGGCGTTCATCCAGGTTTCCGTGAGGAAGGCGACGTCTGGAGATGTGGTGTCGAGGAGGTTCCAGAGTTCCACGGCGTGTCTGTGGACGGAGCGGGTGTTGATCAGGATGCACTTGAGGTGGTTGCTGTTGTCCGTCTTGGTGGGCGTGGTGCCTGTTCGGAGGCAGGAGAAGTTGCAGGATCGGCAGACGAAGGGTCCATGGGTGCATCGCGGGGACGCTCTGTAGCATCCGGGGGCTCTGGCGGGTTTGAGTGCGATGAGCGTGGCGAAGTCGTAGGTCCTGCGGGGGGGCTGGCGGGCGGGGGGGCCAGGGGGTCTGGCGCTGGGCGCGGTCCAGGCCCGGACGGGCGCAGACGGGCTTACCTTTGGCGCACCTTCGGCGCTCAATCGGCGCTCCCGCTGCACGCGTCCGCTGCGCGGTCGCTCAGGGGGCGTCATAAATCAGGAGCCGGGAGGGAGGGTCAGCTGGGAGGCGGGAGCGGGGTGGCCAATGGGCAGGGAGGGGAGGCGGGACTGCAGGCGGAGGCGGGAGCAGGAAGCAGGAGACCGGGGCAGCGGCGACAGGAAAAACGGCGGGAAAAACGGAGGGGAAGTGACCGGGCAGCGGCGGTGGTCAGCGGCCGAGGAAGGGGCAGCAGCGGCAGGCGAAGAGTGGCAGGCGGTACCTACGAGGTAGCAGGCAGAAGGCAGCGGCGTGGAGGAGGTAAGTGGCCGCAGTCACAGCGGTAGGCAGGCGCCAGGCAGGCAGGCGGCAGAGCAGTGAGGTAGGAGCGACCGGCTGTGGGGGCAGCCGGTCCTCAATACTGAGGATTTGTATGATCAGATTTTTACACCGTAAAAGTGCATCGTAAGAACTCCCTAGTTTCTAAATAGAACTCCCTCTCTCTATCATTGTGGGCTGAGTTGCCTTAATATGAATGTCGGTAATACCATTATTAAATTTTTTATTTTCCTCTTTACCTGCTTTTTTAAGCAAATGGGAAGTTTGAGTTCAGCTTTTAGCTGGAAAAATAAATCTCCATATCTGGCTCCCATTTATTATAGATGCCAAAAGAGGATGGAGGGCTTGGGCTCCCCAACCTAGAGCAGAATTATTTCACCAAATTTCCTTTTCTCGTTTTTATACTACGAATTTACTTGGGAATTATTTTATGTCTCTAATGCTTAATAAGTACAATATTGTAGATTTTATGCACCGGATGAAGTCCCCGAAGAAAGTCAGATACAAGACGCTGCTCTTGGCCCTGGAAAGAAAAGATCAATTGCTTAGAACGTTTACTATTGTCAGTTTGAATATCCCTACCTGTCTGGAATATATTAGTTGGTTAGATCAGCCACTTTTGGACTGGAGTATGAGTCAAAGATGGAGAGTAGATGGCTTTACAAGCCTGACAGATTTTATGGGTCAAGATATGTGCTCAACCTGGATGAATATCGAGCCACATATTAGATATCATGAACTCAACATTATTTGGTCTTTCGTTCATGTCCGGGAGTTTTTGAAAGAACTTGACCCTAAAGCGGAGAGTCAGAGCTCAGAGCTAACTGAGGGTTTCATTGGAAGCAATACACAGAGGTTGGCCAGCTAGTGGAAAACCATGTTAGAGGTAGCAAGAGAGAGCATTATATTCTTGAAAGTGGCTCAAAGGTGGGATGTTTACGAGCCATGACAATCTCCCCGGAGGTATGAAAAAAAACGTAACAGGTTACAATTTATGATTGGAAAAGTTGCAAATTTTTGTTGAATGCAATCTTATATGAAATGGTTGTTATATAGAATTATTACAAAAAAAGAATCTCTTGGAGAA
The DNA here is from genome assembly GCF_964204655.1 of Triturus cristatus. NCBI lineage: Eukaryota > Metazoa > Chordata > Amphibia > Caudata > Salamandridae > Triturus > Triturus cristatus. The sequence goes on from NC_140585.1 coordinate 506,345,704, forward strand.
ACAACCAATCAGCTCAATCACACTCCATTATATCATCAATCAAATAACTATTCAGTTAAAGTTTTGAAAGGACCCAAGAGGCTACCTAAATAAAAATCCTTTTTTAATAAAACACAGATATTGAATAAATAAAATTCATATAATTAAAAACATTCCAAGTAATCTAATAGGCACAGTATTATAACATGATTGTAAATATCACATATAAGAGTGATAATATTCCTGACATATGTATCAGTCATGTGGAAAACTGTTAATTTGAATAAATCAGCATAAAAAAAACTATTGTAAATAGTTCATTGTTCCTCAAATTTAACAAAATCAATGGGGCGTCACCGGGTTTCGGTACAAGTTATTGCAAGACCACCTTTTTCAGGAGAATAGTATAAATCTCTCTAGGTGAAACCACAGTATTCACCTATAAAAAGCAAAACAATGATCAGGCATACATTCTTAAAGAGCAATGAAATATGCATTTGACAGCTTACTCATACAGCATGTGACATTGTATATTCAATTGCTGAAATATCTTAAAGTAATACAATGTTAAAACAATGTTAAAATCAATTCATAATTGTCACGAGGGTCCATATCAACACTGGGAACAGGCATTCATACATAACACAAGCATACTGTCACAGTCATACTTTGAATAACAATTAATATATCATTACACTCACCAGAAATCTATAGATGTTATTATAGTAGTAAGCGACCCTATCACAGATCTGGTCATGGAACCTTAAAACCAGGGATCAAAAGTAAACAATAGAATTATTCATTTATAGTCCCAATTTGTGGCTAACCACCTGCCTTTAAATGAACAAAAGGGGAGATTCAATATATATACCTCCTTTTTATTAAGTGGTTGCTCCCATAAATGCTTGGAGACGTATTTCTTCAATATTCCGAGGTCTATTTACAAAGAATTTTGTGGATTGGAGGCTCTATATATCTATACTGCAAAAGATAATATATGGATAGATATTACTCCAAGAATAATGTAATGAAATGAGGGGCCTAAGTCAGACAGGCACTATAGTAAAGTGACCTACCTCCCAATCTTGTTATTGGAATCTATACTTTTCTAACGGATATATGTGAAAGTATCTTCTAAAACCAGAAACAGAGAAAGAAATTATAAATCCCCCATGGATGATACAATTAATCCCTTCTTCAACCCATAACGTTAAATACATACCTTGATAACATCCCAATATTTAAGTGATCCACGAAGTAGTAACTAGGACTAAAAAGCCCTCCAGAATAATGTCTGAGGAGTAATTAACATCTCAGCTACACGTCCATATGTGTCTAGAATTTAGAAAACGAAGTAGTGGTAAATAAAATCCAATATATGGCTCTAAAAAATTAATCCAAAGAAAAAAGGAATTGAAGGTGACCGTAGTTCATAATCTATTCCTTAGTCAGCGCCTTTATAGGCATATTGATAGAAATGAGTAGTATTGATAATCTACTGCCATAAATATTAATAGGATTGAATAATTAAAGAATTAAACTATTGAGGGCTGGTGTTTAAAGTCGGGCATGTTATATAGAATGCTATTGTTTAAACATAGACTTATGCCCCAGATTTCATATGCCTTTTTTAGATGTTCTCTAGAAGTAGCAGGTAACTGAACACACATTGTTTTCTGATGTCCGAAAATTATTGGATTTTGGCATGATATTTCACAATATTGTCAGCCTAATTTAGGTTTTGTTCTTCCAGCAAATCTTCAATAAATATTTTTGGGCTACTATTTGAATCTGAATGCAAATTTATGTTAATCTTGCAATTTTGGTACCCTTCTTAGGTAGGTTTGTTTGTACTTTTGGTTGAGCAATGGAAAATCAAAATGTTAAAGGTCAAAGAATATGGAAAATTATATGCCTTAAGGTTCTGGTGTATGTCGGAACAGATTTTGTTGAAATGTTGAATGTTTTGCATAGAGGAATGCTATGTTAAATACGAAATAGAGGGGGATAAGATAAGCATTTCAATAAAAAGTTGCAGGACTCTTTGGTTGTAATCGCCTCCTTGCATATGTTTGTGCATTGCATGAGTTAGGTATGATTTCACCAAATAATTGTTTTTTCTAAATATGCTGTAGTAAGTCCTATAAAAACAAATTAAATTAAAAAACAAGGGGTCAATGGGAGTTAAGGTTGCAATAAGTGAAGATGAAACTACCTAAAGAAAGTCTCAAAAGCACTGAAACATGTCAGAAAAAACTAACCCTGGGCGTAGTTTGCATAGTAGCGCTACGCATAGCTACGCGAAGTGCACTTCGCACTACGCGAGATACGCGTAACGCTACGCAAACTGTGTAGTGCACTGTTCGGGATAATTGCACAGTGCCGGATGCTTGTCCGCACTGTGCAATCATTGAAAACGTCATCTCGTACAGTGCGAGCTGTTGTCTTCTGCCACTCGAGTAGATTTTTACTCGAGCGGCAGCTTTCTCAACGCGGACTGGTAGTTTATCATTGCGAGCATACGTGACCACTCGCAATGAGAAACCTGACCTCCCCGCGCTGAGAATCTCACCGGGAGGTTTATTTTCCACGTTCGCGATCGCCAACTTGATGTTGCTGATCGCGAATGAGGAAAAAGTCTCGCCGGGATGTCTTTTTGCTCGCTCGCGGTCGCCAACTTGACGTTGAGGACCGCAAGCGAGCAAAAAATGCCAACTACGCTATGCTACACGTTTTTGCACTGTGCTACGTGCAATTCGCGTAGGGCGAAGTAGCACAAACTACGCAAATTACGCAAGCGAAGCGTAGTTGGCCGCCAGGGTTAGTAAATCACTATGCAAATATCTTACCGCTTAATGAATAATGTATGGATTATGTCTTCTGCTGGGAGAGACCATTCATGATGAGTTGAGGGTTTTGTATAACACTCCTATGAGTATTTAATTCCCTGAAATGATGAGCATACACAAGAAATACATACTGTGTATTTTTAAAAGGCTTTATTAAACATTAAATCACAGTTCTAGTGCAGACTTTATAATAGTTCATTATTGTAGACATAAAAGCAATGGCCACAACCTACAAATACATTAATTTAAATACAAGAAAAAAATGGAAACATATCACATGTTGGTCATTGAGTCAAATCATTGATGGAATCAATGTGTGTTTGATTCTCTTTGTTCCTAGCCTCTAGCTAATAGTCATTTTAGCAGCAAAATGGCATGGAAATGAGTTTGCTATGTATCCTTTTTTCATACAAATACCTTTCACTCGTAGTCTTTGTTTTTTAAATATTTTCTTTGCAGTTTTCATAAAAAAAAAAACACAAGAGGAAAAAACTGTTATAATATTTCAACAAATATACGAGCAGAGACAAAACAAGTTGTTTAACAATGGGAATCATAGGTTATTCTTTACCTCCAAAGGAGTCCCAACTTATCACACATATAAATGTATACAATACAATATAGTTCATTGGGAAGGAGCAAGATGGCATTTGTGTAACACTCCCCACTTCTCACCACTTCACCTCTGCCTCAATAGTTCGTCGGTCGTCTAAAATGCCTGAGCTATGCGAGAAGAAGCTTGTGTAATGGTCGAGAGCTGGGAAAGTAAACGCCACTATAAGGAAGCTACAGACACCGCGCTCGTTAGGGTGGCTTGAACCAGGGGACAATACTCTACCTGGCTTCTGTGGTGACTCTCCAGCTATCAAGGTGTTTTTTACACCTTAAGACTGATGTGCAAAGAAGAGGCCCACTTAAAAATGATGGGGAGAGGAGCAAAAACTGCAAAAATGCGACCACTACCCACTGCAACCAAGACTGGTGCAACCTGGCCAGCTGCTACTGCTATATTACAGGCTTCAAGCAGCCACGAGATCAACAATTAAAGTAAAGGTCGGTAGGAAGGGGGATGAAGTGTCAGGCAAAGGGAAGCCAGAGCCAGAGCCAGAAATCAGAAAGAAACCAACAGAGCGGCTTGCGGAGCCAATTTGACAGAATCTGGAGGAGCGCAACCTTCGATAGTCAATTTGTTTTCAGCCACCAGGAATAAAGGCATAAAAGGAGTGGATCCAACACTTGCCATAGATATTTTCAAGACTATTCCAGCTAAAGCTTCAATAATCCAGAGCGAGCTGATATGCAATAGGAACAGTGAGCCAAATGCCACATTAATTCATTGCCTCACCTTTGGATGAGCTAGAGTTGGCGCCCCCAGAAGCCTTACCTGGGAGAGTGACTATAGGTCAATTAGAGATTAGTCTTGTTTCCTCCGGGCAGGATGATACTGGGGGTCGGGGGATTGTTATTGCTGTACCCCCAGGAGATACTTTTCTCTCAGACAGCACTGGGCAAATTAGGTGGAACAAAGCAAGAAGCAGTGTTTTCTCTGGATATAATGGATGTTACATTTTTTTCATTGACCGATGACTCTAATTCATCAATTAATGGCAATTTGTCTTCAAATGATGTCATGTGGCAGCATTTCATAAGAAGAATCGGTGCTACTAACACAAAGAAAAAGCAAAAAAATAGTCACAAAAAAAAGGAAAAAAAGGTTGCACCCGACAATAGAATATGAGCCGGAAAGACACTCCAAAGCTGAGATGGGATTACTCCGCAATGCAGTTGGCTTATACAGATGGAGATGGAGAAAAACTTAGAAAGATACGGATGAGGAAGAACGGGCAGAAATCTCAGCCAGGGCAGCAGGGCCAGAGTTGAGCAACATGGTAGAGCCCTCCCTTACTGTAGTTTTCTTCTTCATCAAGCAGATGAAGGAGGAAGCCCGAATCGAAAGCCGTCAGGCACTACAAGCATTAAAGAAACTACAGGGTGCGATAAGGAAGATGAGCAAGACATGCTTTGATATAGCAGAAAGGATGTCAATGGTGGAAGTGCAGACAGAGAGCCTTGAAATGGAGGTTGCTGCCTTGAAAACTCAAAATGCATCTCCAAAACCCATGATAAATGATGTGATGTGGAAACGGGAAGACCTGAAAATATGCACAGAAGAAACAGTTTGAGATGCCTGGAGATAACAGAAGGCGCTGAAGCGGGTAATGCTAGATTATTTATAGTGAACCTTCGAAAGGGCACCTTTCAAGATATGACAAAATGGGACTGGGATAAAGAAATACAAAGATTGTCTCGTTTCCCCATAATGCTGAAAAATCAACATTCCAGTAACTCAAAACGGCTATGAGCAGTATTTGTATATTTTGGCAATTTCCTGTTGAGACACCTTATTTATGATCAGGCGCGCCCAAATGCTAAAAAATAATTTGAGGGGGTGTATTTTTTCCCAAAGCTGATTTTGCCCATGCTACAGTTGAGCAATGATGGTGCCTACAGAAGATGTTCACTTCATTTCAGAAATTGAGAGCTGAGGTATATCTGCAAAATCCAGTGAGACTGAAAGCTATTGTTAATGGGCACACCCACAGTTTTGTGTCTGAAATCCAGCCACAGGAGTATTTAAAAGAACTAGAAGGTGGCTCCAATACATGAGTAAGGACATAAGGTAGATTAAAAGGAATAACATGGCTAGAAGTAGGAAAATTAATTTGTATTAGGATAAGGAAAGGTACTTGAAAATTTAAGAACAAAGGATATCACGTAAGTGCTATAAATGTCTATCATGCAGGCTAGGCCTGATTGCTCATATTTTGGGGGAGGAGGGAGAGTACATTTAAGGGGTTAGTAGGGATGGGTTTTTTGGGGGGAGATTGGGAGGGGACGAACCCACACGCTCGCAAGAGAAGATTATGGAGTAAGGGATTTCTTAAGCTGAAAGACGTAGGGCACTGTGTCCTTATGGTGTTCGAAAGTTGTAAATAAAGTCCGGCATTTAAGATGATTTGATGGGAGGGCAAGGCAAGCTGTGGATTGCTACCATTAATATCTGTGGGCTGAATGACGCTAAGGAAAGGTTGAGAGTCACAATGGGTCTTCACACTTTGAATGCAGATATCGTCTGTCTCCACAAGACACACAATGAAGGATCGCAGAGAGATTAATTAAATTCACTTGGTTATAGATTGATTGGAGTACCTCACAGGGTGCGTGTATCGGGCGTGCAATTTTAGCCTGAAATAGTGGTATACAGTTCTCTCAAGTACAGGTAGATAAACAAAGTAGATGGGTTATGGCAGAATGCCATTCTACAAATGGAATAAAATTTACATTGGTTCTGTGTTTGGGAGCATACTGGATGATCCTTATGTTGTTGATTCCTTATCCAATGAGTTGGCACAATGGCTTTTACCAATTATTTCATGTGGGGGATCCGAATATTAATCTACCCTGTAATTGAGATATGGGAGAGCATCAACATGATATAGGTCGGAAACCCAAAGTGCATCAAGCCCTAAAAGATACCTGTAGGGATCGTCGGCTAGTTGATATGTGGAGCAAGCAGAGACCTTTAGAGCATGGGTATTCATATTATTCAGCACCGCTTCAATCACATGCTCGCCTTGATTACTTCTTGGCAACAAATGTATGTATATACAACTGTAAAATTGAGTGGTACCCTCGTTTTGGATCAAATTATAATCCCCTAGTATTAGAGGTTCAGGGAAATGGAATTAAAACTAAAACCTCATGGAGCTTGGAATGTGCCCTGTTGGTAAACAAGGACTACTGTAGACATATGAAAAAATTGGATTCCTACATTTTTTAGTATGAACATAGGAAGTGCTCCAATTGTGTGGTCTTGGACACGTTGAAGGCCTGTATACAGGGGAGATATTATGGTTTTCTCTGACCGGTCGGAAGGAGGAAAAATGAATCACTCAAGTTAAGCAAGAAATCTTAGCTGCAGCAGAAGAAAATCTGGTTGAGACAGTTCAACAGGGAGGAAAAGCGGGGGAGGCCTAATTAGAGGTATTTTCTGCAAGGGCAGTGTTAAAGGAGATCTTCTCAAATAGAGCAGCAGATAAGCTAACAATATGGAGGGAAAAAACCCATGAGTGTAGTGAACAAGTGGGGCAACACTTAGCTGTGAGAATGAGACAGAAAAATACAGCTAGTGAAGTACGAGATATTAAAAATCCCTTACATGGGTTAGTTTCTGATCGTTTTAAGATCAGGGATGCTTTTTGGACTTATCATCAACCTTTATATTCCAAAAGTACTAAAAGTAATACCAAGCAAATAGATGACTTCCTAAAGTCAGTGCCCTTAAATAAATTGACAATAGAAGAGAGAGAACTCCTGGAAGGGCCATTATAATGGGAGGAGATTTATTCTGCCTTGACTAGTCTATCCTTTGGTAAGATCGCAGGCTCTGACTCGATTCCTTCAGCTTGAGCTTAGCTATTATAAAAAAGTGTGATTTTAGTGTCTTCTGGAAGCTTATTAGGAGTAGGCGTCTGTTCGCAAACTGATGGGATTAGATAGGGTGAACTTCTATATGCCTCTCTGGGATAATAGGGATCAACCAGAGATCTTAAGGGATCAGTATATACAAAGGTGAATTAAAGCTGGACTGTATAGAATAGGTGTATTTTATTCTTCCATCGGTATTGTAGCATTTGATGATCTTAAATTTTTTAAGAGTCTTTAAATAAGAGATAATCTACAGCGCAAAGGGGGTGACACTGCAGGATCTTTTAAAAATGAATTAGTAGAGAAATTAATTGCACAGAGTAAGAGTAAGAGAAGTATCGGGACAGATCATCTCTTCAACTCTGAAATTAAAGATGCTCTTGGAAAGTATTTTTTAAAATGACAAGAACAACTGACAATAAAGGAAATGGATTATTTTAGAGCTTTTACATTACCACAAACTGTTTTAATGGTGCCAAATTTGCAAGTGCAGTTATCAGTTTATAATCTAGAAAAAGCTGTGCATGTTAGAATGGGGAATTGGGCACAAAAGAAAGGATTAAAAATCTGGGCACCATTAACCAAGTGGTTGAGGTGATCTTTTACGTTAGGGACACCTGAACTCCTGGTATGGGCACATGGTAATTTTACCTTTAGCACTATGCACTTTAAATATGTGAAAATAATGATTTAATTGATAAGCTGAGATTTATAATGTATTTAAATGAAATGAAGTTATATTTTTTGTGCTCTATGTATTGAAAGCTGAGATGTGGTTCCCTGATATTATTGAGTGTGTGGGGTTGGGTGGGAGGGCTGGAGAGGAGGTATTATGTATGTATTTATTTAAAATGTGCAATAAAATATATATATATTTTTAAAACAATACAGTTCATTGTAAAAAGTGCAAATAGTGCTTAAGGGTCGCCTAGCCATTGCCCAGACATATAATGGACTATAGTTATACTCCTTCTCAACAAGCCATAACCTTTAGGCACTCAAATACCTAAAGTGCAGCTGTGCCGAATCAGTTATCTTGTGGTTAGATTTGAGTCCAACCACTCACCTTGAAGTCCAGGACCATCTGTATGGGCGATGTCTAGTTCTCCAACCCTACCAGAACACCTCTCAGCACTACCTAGGAGAATAAGAGCCCTGGCAGGTGTTCCAAGAGGGAAGGGAATTTGGATGAGAGAAAAGAGAAGAGAAAGACACAGCTCCGGTCTGCCACCTGGACCAACCAGGATCCAAGTTCTGGGATTGCAGGACTACTGCTCGTCTTTTACCTTAAACAAGAACCTATGTTTTAGCAAAGGGGTGAAATGTGTATCTCTTACCAAAACCACTCACATGTCACGTGTACTAGGGAATTACCTCTAACAATGGTTGACATAAGACACTTGTTAGGACAGGAATTCGTATGGTATCAATGTTTCCCAAGCATTCTCTCATCACAGGAATATGGGGCTGAAGTAATGTGTTGACAACTGGGTCTATACAAGAAACAAGGGACAGAACATATTATAGTTCCATGCATATTTTCACAACACATACTAGTATGCACCCAAGCAGGAACACTCTCACCTTAGTGTGACCTGTAGGGCTATCCACCAATTATAGCGCAGCGCTGATACTTCTCATGAGCACAATCAAGAATCAAAGGCCCAGCAGAAAATATCAAAGGTCTATCGTCCAGCTAAAATATGGACTATACATATGACTGGTCCAAAATAAACAAGCACACTTTAGCCATACAATTAGGAAAGCGCTGACAAATATAGTGTTAAAAACACTCGTCATACAGTTTCATTACTAGAAATGTTCACTTAGCTGACACGCGCAATCAGCTGCAGTCCTGCTGTCGGAAGTGAAGCGTGACGAGTTGGAGCCGGCTCGACGAGACTACTCCAATGCAGAGGGGAGACCCAGAAGAATCCTTGGCGCAGACTGCATCTCTGATGCTGGAGGAAGACCTGGAAGAGTCTGTAATGTGGCAGAGAAACAAAGCCAAGTGCCGCATTCTGGGGGTGTGGCTATTTATGGCCAATGATCAGAGCGTTGCCAGGGGCATTGTCAGTTGTCAGCTTATTGCTATGCTCCGGTCCTGTGGAAGGGTTGCTGCCATGGAAACCAATAAACAAAGTTGGTGTGCATTTTCCAGGCACGCATTGGGTTTCATAAAATAAAGAATATTGGAGCCACGAGTGTGCTCAAACAGTAAGAACCAACATTGGCAGCAACAAGTACACTATGGTAACAAACACTGGCAACAATAACACCTTGTGTACCATTTAGCAAGGGATACATTTAGGAACATACCGCAATATGACTTACATGAAAACTACAAGGGTGCTGGCAAATCCCACAGGTCATTGCACCAGCTGTGCTATGCAAATTCCTGACACTTGTTAGTACTATTGTATCTGATATTAAGGGTGTTTAATATGAGAACCAGGCTTCTACATCCTACTTTTAAGACTTATTACCCATCCCATCATAAAGTGCTTAGCATACAAGGAGATTTTCCAGGACTTCTACCAGTTCACTGGCAGGTGGTGCTCATAGAAACCTGAGGTAAAATGCAGCTGTGTATACCTTTTATTGATTGTGTTTTTTCCTTCTGGGACAATTATCAGCCAAATACACCAAATATCCAGAAAATTGGCTTTCCCAATCTAGTGATAATTTCTCCTGGGGGGCTGGGTCCTATGATTGTGTCATAAGCCACCTACCTGGATCCCAGATGATTCAGGGGCGGCGATGCTAGTTCCCGAATCCTCCCCAGACTTGCCCTCGGTTTACAGGATGAGACACTCCTCTGGTGACAAATCCCAGGGGGAAGGGGTTTGAGATGGCGAGAGCATGTAGAGTCAAAGATGCTGTGGCTTATTTACTCAACAGCAACATCGAAACAGGCATTCACATCAGTCTGATGAATGGTACCAGCAGATATGGTAGCTATAAACAAAGAAATAATAAGGCTTTAGTCTAGTATTGACTCTATGTTTAAAGGTATCACCTCACAAAAGCTTTTCAAATCTAAACAAACCTTTAGTTTTGTAATTGTTCTATTTACATTTAGAATGTCCGTAGAGGCTCCAATATCAAAATGTTCAAACTGTAGTGAATATGATTTCAGCATCAAACCCACAAGCAAATTTGGACGGGGTTAGCTTCACCCAAGTCCTCTCTGGCAGAGCCCTGCCAACAGTATGTACAAGTGGGGCGGTATGGCTTGCTCAGTGAAACTTAAAAACACTGGGTGAATAGTATATTCAGGGGGAAGCTGTAGATGGATGGTGATTAATTATCTTGATACGGACCTAAAAACTGTGGTCGTTGTTTCCTTGGGCCTTCTCGTGGTAGGTGTGGTGTTTATAACCATACCCTGTCTCCTTCCTTGTATGTAGGTACTGGGGTTCTATGCTTGTCAGCTTGTGCCTTCATGACCAATTTGGCTTTTGCTAAACTTGTCCTAGCGTGAATCTCATGAAGTTTTTCTAATATTTCTGTGACTGAAGATAGCGTAGTAGAAACTCCTGATAAATCAATGGGAATGGCCTGAGGATGTTGTCCTGACATGAAGAAGAAGGGTGTGTAGTGAATTCAGCTAGGGGTAAGACCTAAACCCATTGTCCTGTGTATAGTAAGCATCTTAGTGTAGTATTTAGGGATTCGTTGACCTGTTCAGTTTGCCCATTGTTGTGTGGGTGGAATGCAGATGAACAGACTACCTCTATACCTAACTCATCACAGAGTGGTCAGCAAAATTTAGATGTGAACTGAAATCCGTGATCTGAGATTATTTTAGTCTGTAGGCCATGCAGTCTTACGATATGATCAATGAATATTTGCTAAATTCTACAGCAGAGGGTATCTTTTTGAGGGGGATGAAATGTGCCATGTTTGATGACATTGTTGATGTCAAAAACTACTAAAATGGTAGCGACGGTATTGCTTGCTGGAAGGCTAGTAATAAAATCCAGGCTAATGTATAGGCAGTGGCTGCCATTAGCCTGCAGGGGCAGTGTGTGTTGTCTTGTTTCATTGAGCAACCAGATACGTATTCTTGTATATCCTTTCACATGTTGTCCACCAGAAGATTTTTTGACAATTCCTTAGGGTGTTTGTTATACCTAGGTGCCCTGCTAATACTGTGTCATGATTCCATTGAATTACGCAATGTCTTAATTCTATAGTAGGGATGTACAGTTTTTGAGCGTGAAGGAACAGCTTGTCTGGTTAGGTGTTTTGATCCATTCTTGGGCCTTTTGTTTTTTTAATTCTTCATTTAAGGCCACCATAAAGGTGTCTCTCTTGCTGACTGCGACCATCTTTTCCGGTGGATTGATAGTAGGGGAGTCTTATGTGGAATGTAAAGAGCGAGCATACCCCACTCTAGAACAAACATCACACGGTAACTGCTTGGTCCCTGGGTGATCGATGATGATGAAGTTAACTGAAGAAATGTAGCAATCACATTTGACGGGAGGTGAGAGCCCTAACGGAGCTAAAGGATTGTAAATGTTTCTGAGCTGAGAATATTGTGACTGTATGTTTAGCCCCCTGTAGGTAATGCCTCCCTTCAGTGAACATCACTTTGGTGGCCAGAAGTTCTCTTTCAGCCACTGTATATGTTTGCTCTGCTGGTTGCAGTTTTGGGGAATAAGAGGCTATGGGATGCATTTGGCCAGTTTCTGGTTTTTTTTTTAGATACAATTCCTCCTACAGCTACCTGCGAAGAATGAGCTTCAACATAATAGTGCTGGTCTGGATTGGGATGCTGAAGAATGGGTGCAGTGCTAAAACAGCTGCAACGCCTGATTGGCTTCTGGAGACCACACAAATGATTGCCCCTTTTTTAACAGCTATTTTATGGGTGCCACTATATCTGAAGAGTGCGGGATCAAACGGCGATAGAAATTGTTGAAGCCAAGTATGTGTTGAATTTCCTTGACATCTACTGGAGTTGGCCAATTGGTAATGGCCTCTACCTTTTTGGGGTCCATAGTGATGCCTGTCGTAGGTAAGTGATTCCCCAGAAACTCTACTGGCTGTACATGGAAGGAACATGTATCTAATTTAGCAAAGAGGGTGTTTTCCCTAAGGTGCTGCAAGATGGCGCGTACATGCTGTACATGTTCTTGTTCTCAGTTTGAGTAAATGAGAATGTCGTCTATGTAGACGATTGCACAAACATACAAAAACTCCCTCAAGACCTTGTTAATTAAATATTGAAATGCTGCCAGAGCATTACATAGCCTTAAGGGCATAAGAGTATACTCAAACAGCTCGGACTTAGTCCTAAATGCGGTTATTCATTCATCACCTTCTCGTACACGGTAAAGTAGTACCGAAAGTAACGGTAGACGATAGCAGTTCTTAATAGTCACCTTATTGACTGCCCTATAATCAACACACGCCTTCAACTCCCTATACTTCATAGGTGCCAATAAGAGTGGGGAAGACACAGTCAAAGTGGAGTGGCGTATAAAACCTATCTCTAGTAGTTCATCCAGATATTTGCATAGATAGTGAGTTTCAGGTTCTGTCAATGCGTAAACTCTACTGCAGCATTGCTCCATGGAAGAGATCTATGCAGCAATCAAAGGCTATGTGTGGGGGAAGTTGGATGGCTTTCATTGTCTCAAAAACATCTTGAAAGTCCTGGTATTATTTGGGTAGTATAAGGTTTTCTGCTCCTTGGACCAAGGTAGGTTTTCTGCTCCTTGGACCAAGGTGCAATGCAGAGGTATTCCCTCCTCTGGAGCCTCTTGGTAGCAGGTAGTAGTTCAGAATGATGAGTCCAAGGTTACGGTGTGGTGTATCCAATTGATTCATGGATTATGGTGTTCCAGCTAAGGTACTCCCAAAATTACCCCTATTAGATCAAAGACAAGTCATTCAGTATGCCCTTTATGCACACTAAGGTTAGAGCCTCTGTCTGAAAACAAGTTAGTCTAGAAGACAACTCTGAACCATCTACTTCTTGCACAGGCATTTCTTTGGGAACTTTTGTGAGCCTGAGCTTGGCAGCTAGGGTCTGATCAAAGAAATTGCCTAGGGCCCCTGAGTCAATAAGCATGGATATTATGTGTCTCCGCTGTGGGGGTATGATTACTGTGACCCGGATCATCAAATGCCATGGAATTCGTGTTTCTACATCACTCAGATATTGTGAGATCTGTACTACTTCTCTTGACAAAACGATCTCCCTTCTGGTCAAGAGCCTTAGTTTTCCCTGTTCTTGATCGACTTAGCCACAGCCTTAGGGCCAGTTTATGACTTTGGTGGTGTTGTGCTGGCTGTCTACTGGCACATCATTGCTAAAGCTTTGCAAGCACCGCCAGCCCGCCTGATTACAAGTTCAACTTGTGCAGGCAGATGGTCCTTTTGTTTTTCTCATGGCGATGTCCCGATAAAGGGAACCACAAACAATAAGAACATAAAAGTTCCAGCAGATCATGTTAACCGTCAACAAGAGAATCACCTTCAAGCTCCTCAACCATGCACACAAGGCACTCCACAACACCGGTCCAGCATACCTCAACAGACGACTCAGCTTCTACAACCCCAACCGCCAGCTCCTCTCCGCCGACCTCGCACTCGCCACAGTCCCCCGCATCCGAAGAGCGACCTCCGGCGGCAGATCGTTCTCCCACCTCCCCGCCAAGACCTGGAACACCCTCCCCATCCTCCTACGGCAGACCCAGGACCTGCTAACCTTCAGAAGACACCTCAAGACCTGGCTATTTGAGCAGTAGCAGCATCCCCCCCCAGCTCCTTGAGACCCTCACGGGTGAGTAGTGCACTGTACAAATGTTCTGATTGATTGATTGATTGATGCCGTTCTGGAACTGTGGGTGCAAGCAGATAGGGGAGCACATGTTGGCCCTGTTAGGCCCCCTTTGTTCCCCCACCAACAGCCTTTTCGTGGCGGGCTCACCGCCATTTAAAGTCTGGCGGTGAGAAGAACTCATAATATACTCGAAGGGACTGCGCCAGTCCCGCTCACCATATTGCATTTGACCTCTGTGGCACCACCGCCAGGGAACAGCAGTTCCCTTTCACAGCCAGCAGTTCACGGAGTTGTAATCCGGCAGATGTAACACCTCCAGCGCAAGTCTAGCGGTCCATGGACCGCCAGACTCGTAATCAGGCCCTATTATTGGGGGGTTTTGCAGAACATTCCCTAACGAAATGACTAGCTTTGCCACAATAAAGACAAAGGCTTAATTTACGTCAATTTTACTTTTCCTCATTAGATAGTGGATCCCTTATACCTCCTATCTGCATAGGTTTAGTATGAAGAGTCTTACTGTCTGACTCCTTCTTCTCGGTTTTGAGAACAATTACTCTGGTGTCACTGCAAGATCGGTCATCATTTCGCTCGCCCAATCAGTGATCTACATTAACCACAAAATCATTACATTCTGCACAATTGTCGGGCAGATCAATAATGTACTAGAGGGAATCTTTAAGGCCATCTCTTAACCCTCAATTGAATCAGGATGTTCTTTTCTCTTCCAGCCAGAGTGTTTCCGCCACCTGTTGATTGAAAGTAGTGATATAAGTCAGCAGGTCCTTAACCTTGCAGTAGGTTCAATAACTCATTGTCACTTGCTTGGATAAAAACATATTTTGCAAATAACTTAGTCATGGAAGCCTAAAAAGCAGAATAGTTATATAAAAGGGGATTGTTTGTTTCTATTAAAGGAATTGCCCAGTTAGAGGATACACCTCCCAAATAAGAGATTACAAACGCTACTTTAGCAGCATCATTGGGGAACACCAGAGGTTTGCATAGGAAATGTAATTGGCATAGACTGATAAAGGCTGCACATTTAGTACTGTCACCATGAAAGCATTCTGGAGCTGCTAAGTTCATTCACAGGACTGGGTGTAGAGACAGATACATGCAGGTTATGGTCAGTAGTTGTAAACACCCCTCTCTGAAATGGTTTTCCAAACATAGGCTGGGAGAAAATCTAAGTGACTATCCTTGGGTTTACTATCCCTCTATTGTATGAAATGTGTCCTCTCTTGTAGTAAATCTTCCTTAAGTGTTGTATTTTCTCCTTTTAACTTATGCAGATTTAGTAGCAACTGCTGCTTTAACTCTGACAGATTGTTAATGACATTGAGGTCCCCTGATAAGGCATGTGCTAGATAGTCTGTGAATATTTTAGTCTTTATTGGTCAAGGAATGTTAGGTGTGTCGCTTAGCCTTCTGTTATAAGCCACCTATCTGGTTCCCAGATTATTCTAATGGGGGCGGTGATGCTAGTTCCTGAATCCTTCTGAGACTTGCCCTTGATTTACAGGAAGAGACATTGCACTGGAGGGGAATCCCAGGGCACTGGAATGGAGAGAGCGTGTAGAGTCAAAGATGTTGTGACTCACCCTGCAGCAGGCATTCACACCAGTCTGATGAATGGTACCTATAAACAAACACATAATAATGCTTTTGTCTAGTATTAGCTCTATCTCTTTAGTTTTGTTGTTGTTTTGTTTTCATTAAGATTGTCTGTAGAGGCTAATTTATCAAAATGTTCAAAACTATAGTCAGTATGATTTCAGCATCAAACCCACAAGCCAATTTTGACTGGGTTAGCTTCATCCAAGTCCTCTCTTGCAGAGCCCTGCCAACAGTATGTACAAGTTGAACAAAAATACTGGTTACCTTTGTTTGCAGCACAATGTTGCGGCTGAGCTCAGCACAAGGTAAAAACAAGTCTGTTAATGCGTCTCTCCTCTTCTTTTTCCCATCTAGGTGCAAGACTAATGCGGGACATTCTTTGCGGTGAGGTTGAAGTCGGAGGCCCAAGGGAGCTTCAAGAAAGAGTCCTCAAAGTCGGGAAATAGGTATGGGGCTTGGTGAAGAGGCTAAGCTAAGGGGAGGAGTGTCTTTAAATAAGACTGCTTTAGAACACCCATAAAGGTCACATTCTAATTATTTGTAGCAAGGAACAGGTGCAAATAATTAACTTGATGAGGCTGCCTTCTAGAAGTTGCTTTAGAATGTTCACAAAGGTTGCATTCTAATTGCTTCTACTTTCTGAAACACCCGGGGGCCTCCACCCTTTCTGGTTAGAAAATCCCAAATTTGGAGATATTAAAAATAGTATTTCTGAGAAATCTTGAAGTTAGAGCATATCTCTTCAAAGGATATTATTCCAGCAGGTGAAAAAGTTGCCTAGTCTCTTTAGCCCTTGGCCCTCCCAGCCTCTCAAATGAGAACTCCTAAAAATTTCAGGGAGTAATGGATTTCTGTGCAATAATGTATAGTAGTTAACCCATCCTAATCCTAGCTTCTTTCGGCGTGAGGTCCATATCTTAAAAACTCCCTGCCATACTTTCTTGAAATAGCTGGGTACTACCAACCGCAGAACACAGCCACAGGAGTCTTTTCTCAGCAATACTTTAAAGATAGGACAATTCCGCACCGCCTATTCATCCAGCCCTTGTTCTCTGAATAATGAGCACGTATATTGGCAGGCTGCAGCCCGATAATAGAGTCCAAGGTCTGGTACAGCCCAACCCCCTCTATCTCTAGGGAGAGTTCAATATTATTAAGAGCCCTTCTGGTTTTTTCGAATACCCCTAACTCAAACATGTGACCATATCATTTGAGAACTTGAACCAGTGATAACTGAATTTGAGAGGAATGGCCCGGAATAGATATAGCACATTTGGCAGGAAGATCATCTTGATGACACAACTGAGTTTGACTATAGAAATATATAGATTATCCATTCTATATAAGTCTCTACCAAGTTCGCAATGACAGGGGATAGATTGGCTTCAACCAATAGATCCAGCTCGGCCACCATAGTAACCCCCTGGCACACAGCCTTGTCAACTATGTTTTCATCCTCATACTGAGCAAACCAATAAAGAAGTACTTAGGTTTTATTTTGTTTCAACAGGTACCCAGAGAAGCTCCAGAAGGCCTGAGTCTCCTTTTCAATTTCAGTTATAGCCATCCCAGGGCTGGGAGTATCTATGACCACGTCATCCGCATAAGCGAGAAATTTTGTATCCTAGCCCTGGCAGCGCATGGGTACTTTTTCGAGGGGTTCAAGTCTAATTTCTCTATTTGGAGTGTAATATGCAACACAAAAAGCAGGGGAGAACAGGGACACCCCTGCCTGGTGCCTCTTTGTATTTGAATTTTCCATGACTGGAGGCCCATCAGTTGAAGTTTGGCAATTGGTCTATGATATACTGATCTTATTGCTTTAATATATCCCAATCCAAATTGACCCATGACTGTCCATAGGTATTTCCAAGAAACCATTTCAAACATATTTTCTGCATTTAAAAAAATCAAGGCCATATGATTCCCTGATACAGTTGAGGTATCAAAGAGAGCGATGAAGGTAGTGGGTGTGGTCCGTGGTTCCCTTCCCTGGAATAAACCTGTGTTGTCCTGGAGAGACAGTTTTTCATATAACTGGAGTCAGATGTGTAGCAAGCACCTTGGAATAAATCTTTGTGTCGCTAATAATAAGGATTATCAGCCTGTATGACCGTGGCTCTTGCGGTGGTTTTCCTTTTTTCAGTAATACAACTGAATTAGCCATAGACCACGAATATGGAGCTGCCTAACCCTTTTGGATGTGCAGAAACGTAAACATCAGATCCTGCCCTAACTGCAAGGAGAAGAGTTTGTAAAATTCTAGCAAGATCTTATCTACTCCTACTGCTTTCCCTGAGTGCAAATCTTTAATGGCTGTTTGCACTTCTTCCCTAGAAAAAGGGGGATCCAATAAATCCTGATCTTCCATACATAATCTCTCAAAAGAGACTGACTCTAGGAAGTGTATTGGATTCCTTTCTCCTCTTCTTTTTCTTCTCTATAGAGCCTCTCATAGTTCTCCAGAAACACCTCTCGGATTCCCTCAGGGTAAGAGAACACAACTCCACATGAGTCCTTTACCCCTGTTATCTCAGACTGTGTGTTTTTTGTCTGTTTCGAACAACCAGAAGATATCCCACCCATTCACTATACTCGCAACACTCCCTTTTCCAATTTGCATATTTTTCTGCTGCTTTCTTTTCCAAGATGTCACTGATTGCAGTCTCTTCCAGGGTCCTATAAAGCTCTTTTATATGCAGCTTCTCTTTCTTTTGGTCATTTAAGCCAAAGCTAAGTGTCTCCCTCTGCATCCCAGCATTAAAAGGATCCCACACTGCCCTAACTTATGCACTCTCTCTATTATGCTCCATAAACTCAGAACTCCAGCTATTCATATGTTGAACATATTCTTCATCCAGAAGCAGAGCTTGCTTAAAGTTCCAAATCCACACATTCGACCCCAGGCCAGTCCTGTCTATCTCTAATACCAACGGGTTGTGATCAGACATGGCCCTGAGAAATCTTTTGACTTTAGACCCATTTACCAGGCTATGCATAATGAAAAAAGAATCCAAAGGGCATGAATGGATGTGGAGCAAAGTAATCGGTGAAACCAAGATCTGGCACCTTAGCCTTAAACAAAGCTTCCGTAAGGCCATGAGTAGTTCCGAAGTAGGCCAGAGATCTAAAACCCTTTGGCTTACAACCTGGGTACAACTTTAATCCTTCCTCAAGCTACCCCCTTTATATTGATTTTAAAATCCTCACGGATTATAATCAGAGTGCAAGTTCAGTATCCAGACAAAAAAAGATTGCAGATTCAATAATGTCTAACCCATAGACCGAGACCAGGGTGAAGAGACACTTTGTATGATGACACTGAGTGATGATCCACCTTTCAAACCTGTGTGCTAGTGTACGATTAAACCTACAGGTGTTTTTGCTTGCCATGATGGCCACCACGCTGGTCTTTACCCCCTTAGTTGTGTCCCCTATCAGTTTAAAATCAAGAGATTCCAGTAGGTGCTTTTTTGCTCCTTCTATGTGGGTCTCTTGTAGGCAGAGAATATCTGTCTATAATGCTGCTAGGTGCTGGGCCACCTTTCTCCTCTCACAGCTGTCATTCAGTCCACATATATTTATTGCTGCTGTACATATCTTATGCGTCTTCACCATTCCGGAAAAAATACATCTGCCCTGAGGCCCCTATTTTTATACATAGATCTATTTCCCTGCCAACAGTGGTGTCCTGCACAGGTAAGAGTGGTGAGGCAGTGGTGTGGGGTCAGGGCGGGCTGGGGTCAGGAAAAGTCGAAAGAAGACGGGTTAGTTAAAATTAATTACAAAAATTAATAAAACCACTTACCTTGCTCTCATAAAGGTAAGTGGTTTGATTGATTTTTTATTTAATTTTAACTAACCAGTCATCTGTGGACTTAAACCCCCACCTCGCCCCACCCACTCCGCCCCACCCTACCACTCGTACCTGTGCCAGCCACCACTGCCTCCCTCAACTCTCCTCTTGTGTTGACCCCATCTTCCCTCCCTCCTCCTTGGCCCACCCCCGTGAACCCACCAACCCAGACACCCCTCTCTTTGAGAGCCCTCCCCCAAACCCCTGCCAACTCTGCACCACTTGAGGCATTCAGGCCTCCCATGGCCTGAATGGTGGCTCTTGGAATCACCATTCTTATGCTCAACCCAAGCTTTTAAATAGTGTCGTTTTTTTGAGGGAGTAACAGAAGAAAAATATGCTAACGCCCATACCCATGACTGGCTGTGATTAACCCCCGCCCCCCCTTTATACTAAAGGTTAGTAAACCCAAGAGTAACAAACCCCCTCATGCCTTGTGTCAACAATTCACTCCGAATTATTGGATTAACAACCTGATTGAGAGAGCTGGGCATCCCCAGAGAGAGTGTTCTTCAAATATTCTGCAGCCTCTACCTCAGTAGAAAATGTTCAAATTTTGCTATTGTAGACAACCTTCAGCCAGCCAAGGTAAGCGAATCCATGAATAATGATCGTTTTCCGCAAAAGCGAGTTCCCTAAAGAATTAGTGTTAGAAGATATTCTAATTAAAACCGAATTTCCATTGGAAAAACAATGGAGACCATAAAGAATTTAAAAATTATTTGTTTATTTTGAAGAACTATATTATGTGTGTTCACACCACCCCAGAAAGGTCTACTTCTGACAGCTATAAAAATTAAAGGCAGTGATAGATAAGGAAATAACTTCATTTAATAGCCACATTTAATGTGGATGGTCAGAAGGGAGAAAGGGATGCGCTCAATCTGCAGAACTCTTAGATGATTCCTTCTAAGGTTATTTGCTGTCATGTATTGAGATTGTATAGCAGAAATAAAGCAGTTTTGTTAAAGATCAGGGAACTTTTGTGAGCCTTAAGATTCTGTACTGCCCAACTTAATTGTGTTAGAGCAGAGATCTTTGTGTGTCCTTGTTGCAAACATTGTAATCGTCCTTAAGAGCGTTCAAAGTAGGCCAGGGTGTAGTTCGCTGAGATTTGCTACGCGGAACTCCGCAAAGTAACAAAAAAAACTCTGCGAAGTTCCGCGAGAGGCGGAGTGCAGTGCGAACTGCAGTTTGTGCTGGTATTCCTGCCCCTCGGGTAGAAATTCTATCCGAGCGGCAGCTCGCGCTCGCAAACTTACCGTTCGCGATCGCGAGCGGGGAAAAAGCTCTGCTGCACATCGTGAAGCAGAGTTTTCTGCACTCCGCGAGCTCTGCGGAGTGTGGAGTGCAGAAAACTCCGCAAGCTCCGCAAACGGAGCGAAGTTCACCATCCAGGCCTAGTTCAAAGCAGATTTTTTTTTAGAAGCAATAGAGTAGATATCTTTACATGAAGTATGGAGAACATTGTCAATGACTTTAAATGTAGTTTGTCTGTTAACCTGTTATTTCTTCAGGCGATTCTTTTGCCAAATAGGCTCTATTTTCGTCAGTATCCGCAAAAATTAATGTTACAATAAACCACTTTTTCCAGCAATGGGGTGGACCTAAGAGCAAATTATTTAAAACCATATCCTACCTTATTCTCAATATTTTTTTCATAGCTTTGAGAATCGATTGTGACATCTACCAATGGCACAGCTTACCTATACTATATATGCAATCACCGTAACAGTAGAATAAATAGAAAACCTGGGACCAGACCTGTTTGTAAAAAGGCCAGTAGTTTTAGTCATTAACCTTTATACACATGCATTGTCACTTAGCATCCATAAAACTATCCCATTCAAATCACACACTGTCATATTGAGGGTTCCATTTTGAATAATTTAATTTACATCATTATCAGACTCATTCCATTTCTAAATGTTTTGTATTAACCTTAGGAAATGAAGGTGTCTTTAAAACTGTAGGGAAGCAAAACCCATGCAATGTATTTTTCAAGTTCAGTTTTTATGTACATTACATTTATTATTGTCAACGTATTCAAGCTCCTCAAAGACAGAGAAGGTACAGTGAAGTAACGTGAAAGAAATAAACATTTGCATCTTGTGCATACTAGCATACTTTTTCCCAGCTTAATTTGCATCATGTGTTCATTACAGCTTAACACACTCACATACACTAAGATTGTAAACACTGAGCTTTAAGCACCATATTCCTATTAAGGTATGCACACTAACTTGCACTAAAGTTGTGATTGAGCTGTTTTTAAATGTCCAAACCACCAATATCATCTGTAAATGCTATTTAAAAAATGAAGATTTGATTGCTGTTACTGGCACACTGCGCATTAAAATGCTCATAAAATAGGCACACATTTTTCCTAAAATCCAGTGGCTTAGAAACCTTAACCCACCTGCAACGTGACCTTTCAATTTTATCAAGTTCTGATTGTGATTGGTGTAACTCCTGTAATTTAGTGTAGCGTAATCATGGGAAATTACCTGTGAATTCTTTGAGATTACACATAATTACGTGGGAAGAGTAATTCTGTGTTTAGCGCTATTTCTTATTGTAGAAAAGTGCCCTTTTTAGGTCTCACGCCTAGCGTTGCAGTGCGTAGCACTTCTCGCGCAGTGCAAGACCTCATATACGGGTTCTAAGAGCTGACCACACGCTCGTGCGTGTGGTTTTGCTTTCGCCGGCTGCAATTGGCTTTATGATGCTTTATTTTCAAAAATTACAGCACGCAATTGGGCAAAGGCGGGCGCATGTCCCGCCTTTGCTCTGCCCATTCCCATTGGTGTCTGTTACGCGCATTAGCGGCACAGACAACAGACTCCCTCGGCCCCGCTCCTCTTTGGTGCGCACGCACCACTGCGTTTGATTCCCGACCCCGCTCCTCTGTGGTGCGCGCGCACCACTGGTTTCATTTCAGCACGGAAGGGGCCCGGGAGGTGCTGCTGGAGCCATGTGACACCATACTTTTATAGAGGCTTTAACTGCAGTGTGAGTAACCCATTCTTCAACACATTTTTCTATGGCCAGATTTAGCTTTGCTGCTGCTATGTTCAATAATTGAGCCATGGATTGTTCCCAGTAGTGAAGATAGGTTTTAAGACCGCTTTCTTTGAGTTCTTATTTGTGTTGGATTGTTTGCTGGAGGAAATCGCTGCGATTTGGTGCGATGCAGTCACTGCGTGGTGGAGCCAGCGGTTCTTGCCAAGCGTTGCTCTGCACAGCTATCTCATGCCTTTCCGATAGCACGCACCCTCTGTGTTTTCTGTGATTCACGGCCGGGGCTTTACTTGCCTAAACACCAGAGACGATATGAATGAACATATGCTGCTCCCAATGAGGTAGTTTTACATTTTCGTTTCTCATGCCTTTCCGATAGCACGCACCCTCTGTGTTGTCTGTGATTCACGGCCGGGCCCTTACTTGACTAAATACCAGAGACAATATGAATGAACATATGCTGCTCCCAATGAGGTAGTTTTATGTTTTCGTTGGAAATTGCTTATCGGGTTAACTTTACGTTTTCGTTGAAAATTACTTAGCGGGTTTACGTGCACTAACCCTGGACACGTTACCCACTGAAGGGTCATGTGCTTACAGATGGGTGTGTAATGCTCTCTGGTTATCCTCGCATGACACTTGGCAGCAGAAAAGCACACCTTTCAGCGGGTTGGAGTTCTCTTCAGTGCACACTCCCCTTTGAATAGACCGTCTCCTCGTTTGAGGCCCGAGATAGTAAGTTGTGGAAATGTGGGCAACTTTTTTTAATTTTTACTTTTTTCAATTCAGTTCCAAGCGTTTCAAATTGATATTGTAATCCTCAATAGAGTGACAAATATCCATAAGTAATACAACCCAACAATTAATTGGTCAGAATAAAACTAGAAAAGCTTTAAAAAAAAAAAATCTTTGAAACATCTGTTGCTACAGGAGGCTGTATATAAAAGACTTGATAAGCCATTCTTATATTGTGACATAGGAGCGGCTGCTGGAAATATAAATGTCTGGGGGCTAACAATATAGGACACGCTATAAGAACAGGTATTAAGTAAGATTCTGCATCCCTTTTTTCTATAAAATACCTGTACATTGATCAGATCTCAAAACTTCCCACTTCCATATATGATTCCTATACTACTTTTTTTTGTTTAATGGGAAGTCATCTTGTGGGAACCTGAGCTGTTTCTGTAATTGTACTGTGGCATAAATCTATTGGCTGTGTGGATCTAGTAAGCATGGCAAGAATGAGAGTTCAAAACACTTTGTCTCCTTGGAGGTACCCTTGTATATCGCAGTCTTGTCTCAATGTAAAAATATACTTACTGCATAGTTTGTTTTAAGAATCGCTGTCATGCCTACAGCTGCATACAAAGAATTAATCAAAGAGAGGGAGTGAAGAGGTACTAGGATAGAACCTACCTCCTATCTGATATTTAATAAACAAAAGTGATTCTACCCTATCATGGAGTGAAAAAAGTGATTATAAAATGTTAATTTTTAATTTTGATTTATAATTTATAATTTACGTAATGATAAGTAAAGTGAGTTTAGAGTGATCCATGAGATGTCACGGAAAACACTATGTGTTTTTAAAATACCCCTCACACATTATGAATCCCATAGTGTCATGCTTCATCATGGGGGTCTTCCCGTCCCTCTACGGGGCGGGGCGTGCTACTACCTACGACTACGTGGGAGCACTGTTGTTATGATGATAAGGCTTATGTGTAGTGCAAGGGATGTGAGTGTTTAGAATTATGTGTGAAATATAAAGATTAAAAGAACCCTGGCTAGTAGAAAAAACTATTTTATTCTGTTCTCTAGCTGGGAGCGTTAAAAATGGGGAAGAAAGTAGGAGATATCACAAATTAGTGGCTACCTACTGGGTCAACATGTTTCGTAAGCAGTCCCCACTGCTTTACTCATCAGGACCAGTACAGTCCTTTACATCGACGGAGCAGCACGGAGGCATACGGAAGCGAGGAATGATCCTACTAACTTGACTTAAACCAGGCGCCCTCCCCTCCAGTGCGTGCTCATGAAGCCTGAACATTACGCCTAATTAAAATACCAAATTGGTCTTATTTTTCATTGGGGTCAGTGTACCCTTGGGCGCAGATTTCATTAAATCTGTCAAAAGAGACAAATAGGCATACAAACCTGGATATAATATCCCTCAAGTGTTTAAGGGATTATTTACTGGTCCTGGTCCGTGACATCTCATGGATCACTCTAAACTCACTTTACTTATCATTACGTAAATTATAAATTATAAATCAAAATTAAAAATTAACATTTTATAATCACTTTTTTCACTCCATGATAGGGTAGAATCACTTTTGTTTATTAAATATACAGCTGCATACACACAGAAATAAGAAAGATAGAAAGGGCAAGGTATTATATCACCGTTCAGCTATTCGAGTAGTTCATTAGACTTTGTTCCACAGGCACCATAACAAAGCAATGGAGTCAGCTGAGCAGGACAGTATTTGCACATGGCTACGGAATAGAACTAGGTTAGTGGAGGAAACCAAACATAGACAGAAGTGTGGTAAGTTATGAGTAGGCCCAAAAGTTCTATGGATGTGCAACACTCCACCAGCCATGAACAGTGGGCGACTCCGGAATACAGAGTGGTAAAAAAGATAATATGTAGAACTAAAGCTCCTTCATCGCTGTGTGATGTTTACAGCTACTACCCAGTTCGTTCGCTGGATGGAACAGCCAGGGGAGATCATAAACTCAGGTCAGCAAAGCGAAAGAACAAGGCAAAATACTTGCAGGAGAAAACAAATTTCTCCTGAAAAGAGGCTGCCACTCTAACAGAGAATCACATGGAACTAGAAGTATACAGTGCCCATTAAGCACAAAAACAGCCGAAATAGGTGGTGTCCTCTTGGAACGGGGAAACTAGCAGTGAAGGCACAGAAACTGTGCCATTTCATAATTCTAGCTATAAAGGCATCTCATGATTGGTTAGCTGCAATGGGAATTGCTGGCTACTAAGGACACCCAGGAGCAGGGGTTGGCTTTCTTGTACGGGAGCACATGAATGGGGAAACAGAGTGACAAGGGAACAACACCCTGTTTGTTGACGGAAGAGCTTTGAGTGTAAAAACATTTTTTTGACATAATCAGAACATAGGTAGTGTTCAGAGTTCTTCCCTCAAGGTGTGGATAATGGGCCACGCCTGTCCAAGATCTGAAAGTGAATGGCCAAAACCTGGCCCAGGGTGATTTCCGGTATTTGTATTTCTTCTCAGAACACTTTAGAAAAGATTGGTTCTGACATACTGACAAATTCAGTAGCAGTTTTAGAACAAGCATTTGCAATGTAATAGGTCTCGCATTACTGAATGTTTGAGCTATTGGTGTTGCATTATTATTAGCAATGCCAATAGCTCAAACTGAACCGCTTGCGTCACATATTATTGTATGCAAGACTGGCGTTCCATTGTTATGTCCAACGTAAAATCAATGCAGTGATATCAACGAGGTTTGGGGAAAGTGACTTTTGCAGCTTGGAGTTGCAAGGCAACGACTACCCCCCAACCCACCTCTCCCCCTCCCCACAGCCTCAGCGGCACAGGAGAAGGGAGCACATCTATCGGCAGCATGCTTCCCGAAATGGTCCCAGGGAGTTTGAGGTAATTATTTCTTACCGGCTTAGGAGTGAGTCCATTGTACAGCAGTTACACCTGGCAAGGCTCCAGCCAGAAACTGTCAGGTCTACCAACATCCCTCCATTGGGGTCCTTCCAGATAACAGCATCCAGAGTGGCTGGATTTTCCCAGCCATCTTTCTCGTCCTACCTACTGTATGTCCTGGATTCCATCATCCGCCTGACACCTCAGTTCCTCCTCTTTCCCAAAATGCACAAACTGCAGCTGGAGACGAAGCAAGGGTGTTATGCCATTGCTGGGTTCCCACATGTGCTTGGTGCCATTGAACACATATGCAACTGGTTCGCCCTACTGTAATATTCCATCTGTCCTTAAACTAGAAGCACACTCACTCCATCAATGTCAAGGCCAATGTCAACCATCAGGGCCTTTTTACCAACGTGCTGGTCAAATACCCTGGCAGTATGTATGATGCATACATATTCTGACACTCCATCATAAATCACCGCTTCCAGAGTGGAAGATATGGGAGTGGCCTACTTGTAGGTAAGAAAACCATAAGTACCTACCAGACCCACTAACGGTTAGAAATGGATGACACAAATCCCATCTCTGTGTCTTTCACAGCAGATAGGGATATAAGTATGAGCGGTATACATGTGTAATACAAATCCGCAAGTCATACTTGTTAAGACACACAAGGTCATCTGCCATTGAATGGGGAAAAGATACAGAGCAATAGATTGCTGGCCAAAATGCTATGGAGCATCACTGTGTACAAGGGAGGTGCTCCATGGGCGTTGTAGGGGTGTCTCCATGCCACTTCCATGGTGCATCAGGCCTGTCATGTATCCCATCCTAGGAACACTGTACAATGTGAAACGTCAAGTGGCGCCCCCTGGTGATGTGTAACAATAAAAAATAGATGAAGTCATCCAAGTACCTTCCACGTCCTATGTGTGTTGTGTTTAGTGACACATATACATAGACAATCAGGCCTCTCAGGCTGTACCCTGTGCAGGAGGTGCATCCTCATACACACCCACAATCCTGCATGAAATGCAGGACCCAACCAGACGTGGTGCATGTGTGAATGTGTACAAACTTGTGTGCAAATGTGAGCTGAATGACAAGGAATGTGATGTATGGCCTCGTTATTGTGCACTACTGCCCTTTCTCAGTGATGTAGTGCAGAAAGGTGCCTTGATGCACTCAGAGTGCTGCTTTCTTACAAAAAAGGCCAATGCGTGAAGGAACAATGGTATGTCTGCACGGTGTTGTCAGCATACAGTCCATTGACCAGTCCATCTACTGGTCTCGCTACCCATAACGGCTCTGAAAAAACTGTCATCCTTGATAAACGTTTGATAAAGAACTGCAAGATACAGCATAAGACACTTGTGCAAATGTAATCTACATCATGTATGCACACACTGGCTACATGGATATGCTGTGAAGTGATGTTCATTAGGGTGAAATTCCTTGCTGACATTAATGGACAGACACTAGGCTATGAAGAGGGACATATGCCATCGCTTGAATTACATGAAATGAGCCATGTAATGATGTTGCCGGTATTTCCATTAGTCAATATAGGTGAAGTTTCTAACATGTCTGTTTAATGTGAGGTAGCTAGCTAGCCACCATCCATGTTTCAAATACCTGGCACAGAGCCAGAATATGTATCAATGTGTATGGAATTGTGTCCCTGTCGTTTCAGGTACACAATGCTGAGGCACAATAACTGTATGTGCCAGACATAACAGATCCACACCAACCCGAACTCCAGATCCACACCAACCCGAACACCACCCTCAGAGGCACCCTGATCTACCGATCCCCTGGACCACGCACACAATTCAGCGAGGACATCGCCGACTTCGTCAGCCCGCATGCCCTCCCCTCCGCCGACTACATCCTCCTGGGAGACCTCAACTTCCATCTGGAGAACAACAACGACCGCAACACCAGCACCCTGCTCGACAACCTCGCCAACCTGGGACTCAAGCAACTGGTGTCCACCCCCACCCACCTCGCCGGACACACACTCGACGCAGTCTTCTCATCCAGCACAGACATAGACTTCAGCCACGCCACAGAGCTTCAATGGACGGACCACAGCTGCGTCCACTTCACCTTCAAGAGAACGACGACCCACCAACACCAGCAACAGGCAGCCCGCAGAAGCTGGAACAAGATCACAGCAGACCAGCTCGCCACCTCCCTGAACCAGCACCCTCCTGCCAGCTCAGCGAACCCCAGCCAAGCCGCCAACAACCTCACGAAGTGGATCAGCAACTGCGCGGACGAACTCGCCCCACTGAGGACCCCGCCTAGCAGACCCGGCAGCAAGAAGGCCCCATGGTTCACCGACGAACTCAAGAGCTCCAAGAAGAACTGCCGAGCCCTCGAGAAAGTCTGGAGAAGGGAACCGACACCAGACAACAGGACCTCCTTCAAACTTGCCACCCGGAAACACCACCAGCTGATCCGCGCCGCCAAGAAAACAGCATTCAAAGACCGGTTGGACAACAACGCACACAACTGCAAGGAACTCTTCAACATCGTGAAAGAGCTTTCCAACCCCAGCGCAGGAAACAACGACATCACCCCATCGCAAGACCTCTGCAACTCCCTCGCTTCATACTTCCACAACAAGATCGCGGACATACATAACAGCTTCAACAACCAACCAACGCACACCATGACCGAACAACCACCCCCCACCACCACCCTCCACGCCTGGACCCCGATCAGCACCGAAGACACCATCCGCACGATGAACTCCATCCACTCCGGATCACCGACCGACCCCTGCCCTCACCACGTCTTCAACAAGGCCGACGCTGTCATCGCACCCCACCTGCGAGACATCATCAACACTTCCTTCGACACCACCATCTTCCCTGAGAGCTGGAAGCACGCCGAACTCAGCGCCCTACTAAAGAAACCTACAGCGGACCCCACCGACCTCAAGAATTACCGCCCCATCTCGCTCCTCCCGTTTCCAGCCAAAGTCATCGAGAAGACCGTCAACAAGCAGATGGCCGCCTTCCTCGAGACAAACGGATCCCTCGACCCCTCACAGTCCGGCTTCCGAGCCAATCACAGCACCGAGACCGCCCTCATCGCCGCCACCGATGACATCCGAGCCCTGATGGACAATGGAGAAACAGCGGCCCTCATCCTCCTAGACCTCTCTGCGGCATTCGACACGGTCTGCCACCGCACCCTAGTACGGCGCCTCAGCAACATCGGAATCCAGGACAAGGCGCTGGACTGGATCATCTCCTTCCTCGACGGAAGAACACAGAGAGTCCGCCTACCACCGTACAAGTCAGAGGCCTCCGAAGTCACCTGCGGCGTCCCTCAAGGATCATCTCTGAGCCCCACCCTCTTCAACGTCTACATGAGCCCCCTCGCGGCCATCGTACGCAAACACAACCTCAGCATAATCTCCTACGCCGACGACACCCAACTGATCCTCTCCCTGACCAACGACCCCGCCGCCGCCAGATCCAACCTGCACGAAGGGATGAAAGAGGTAGCCGAGTGGATGACGACCAGCCGCCTGAAACTGAACTCGGACAAGACGGAGGTCCTCATCCTGGGCTCCTCACCCTCCGCCTGGGACGACTCCTGGTGGCCTCCCGCCCTGGGCACCGCACCCAAACCGACAGACCATGCACGCAACCTGGGCTTCCTCCTGGACTCCTCCCTCTCCATGACCAGGCAAGTCAACAACGTCTCCTCGGCGTGCTTCAACATCCTACGCATGCTACGGAAGATCTTCTGGTGGATCCCCACCGAGACCAGGAAGACCGTCACCCAGGCCCTCGTCACCAGCCGACTGGACTACGGCAACGCCCTCTACGCCGGTACCACCGCCAAGCTCCAGAAGAGACTCCAGCGGATCCAGAACGCCTCAGCCAGACTCATCCTCGACATCCCACGAACCAGCCACATCTCCGGACATCTGAGAGACCTTCACTGGCTCCCCGTCAACAAAAGAATCACCTTCCGCCTCCTCACCCACGCACACAAAGCCCTACACGACCAAGGCCCGAGCTACCTCAACAGCCGAGTCAACTTCCACGCTCCCAAACGCCACCTCCGATCAGCCAACCACGCCCTCGCCGCCGTCCCCCGCATCCGAAGAGCGACTACAGGAGGAAGGTCCTTCTCCTACCTGGCCGCCAAGACCTGGAACTCCCTCCCGACCGACCTGCGCCTGACCCAAGACCACCTCTCCTTCAGGAAGAAGCTGAAGACCTGGCTGTTCGAGCAGTAGCGGCACCCCCCCCCCCCCCCCCCCCAGCGCCTTGAGACCCTACGGGTATGTAGCGCGCTTTACAAGTGTCACTGATTGATTTTACATTGGATATTGGGCATGCTGCATAAGTAACCGCAATGGCATATTTTGAAGGAACATGTGTACTATACTATGTGCACACAACAGCATAGTTCCTAATGGGTCTCAGTATTAAGTATTGACATGGCATTACGTAGATTTTGGCAAACAATACAATTTTGTGCATGCAATGGCAACACCTGAGTACTTTGGCTTTATTACATTGGGAGAAGTAAAGTTTTTTGAATGATGGCTGCTCCTAAATTTACCAAAAAGGAATATTTTTTTGGTATATGAGATGATACATGTGATGTTACCAAATAGATTAAGCGTAATATTGATTGACACTTTCATAGTTCAACTTTATCTGATACATATTTCCTTGCGCTCCAACAGATATGATACCTTACCAGCTGAAG
Organism: Triturus cristatus; assembly: GCF_964204655.1. Taxonomy (NCBI): domain Eukaryota; kingdom Metazoa; phylum Chordata; class Amphibia; order Caudata; family Salamandridae; genus Triturus; species Triturus cristatus. Next base: position 506,376,712 of record NC_140585.1, read on the forward strand.
GCCCACCTCACTCGTTTGGACTGATGCCACCACATCAGGCATGTAGCAAAGGCCTACTGGCACATGGCTGAAAAATGCATCCAGGATAGGGCCAATGGAACATGGAAGTTGACCCCGGGCCTGCAAACACATGAAAAGCCAGGCACCAGCCAGGAGGTTGCAGAGGCCCTGGAGCTGGATTGATTGCTGTTCCGGGCCCTTCACATACTCAGCCAGCTGGACCACCACCGCCCATGCCCCCAACCACTGGACAGTCTACTGACTTTCAGCAACTGGCCACGAAGGACTTATCAGACCTCAAGATCCGTGTTTTGCTCGTTTAGAGCACAAGGTGGACACCCTGATTCATATGGTCCAGACACTGCAGCAGTCCATGGACAGAAATGCGGACTAAACTGGGAAACAACCTTTACAACGCAGTCATTACATCGCACTACCTTTACAACGCAGTCATTACAACGCAACATCCTTTACATTGCATGCCATTGCAACGCAGCCATTACATCGCATGTCACTACAACGCACGTCATTACTACACATGTCACTATAGCGCATTTCATTACAACGCAATATAAGGTAAGTAATGGCGAATAGTAATTTTTACCCCTCCCCTATCCAACACTTACCCTACTGTTGCACTCACTGGAGTGGGAATAGTAATTTTTACCCCTACATTATCCAACACCTACCCCACTGTTGCACTCACTGGATTGGGAATATTAATTTTTACCTCTACACTATCTAACACTTACCCTACTGTTGCACGTACTGGAGTGGGAATTGTAATTTTTACCCCTACACTATCCAACTCTTACCTGACTGTTGCACTAAAAGTAATACGCGTTGTAATGGTATGCGTTGTAATGGTATGCATTGTAATGGAATGTGTTGTAAATGTAGTTTCTACAAATGCGTTGTGATGGCATGTGATGTAAAATCATGCATTGTAATGGATGTTGCAATGTGAAAACTGCGTAGTAAAGGCATGCGTTGTAAATGTTTGCGTTGTATCGTCATACATCAGACTAGACTTAGGCCTCAGTCGGACTTGTTGGCCCTTCCCAGTTATTTTACTTATTGCTATTTTATAATGTTTTTATAGTATAGTTAAGGATAGGTTTTAGTGTAGGCATAGGTTAGTTAGGTTTTAGTAATTTTAACATTTTAGGTGTGATTTGTTCTTAGTTGGGTATATGGATGGGTAGGTTATTTGGTAGGTGGGGGCTTGATGTTTAGGATATGTGTTTAAGAAAAAAAGTAAAGGAAAAACATACAAAATACAAAAATATTTATATTTCTTCAGGTTTCTATGTTTAGGATAGTTTGTTTATAGGTGTAGTTTATGTTGTTATTGTATTCAAATGTGTATTAAGGAGGTGGTAGGTTAATGCTTAACATGTCTGTGGGGTTATATGTGTAGAGTAAGATAAGTTAAGCTAAGGTAGTTTTAAATAGATTTTAGGATAAGGTAGTGTAGTTTAGGTGCCATAATTTAGTCTAGGTGTAGTTTAAGTTAGATAAGTAAGTTAGTGTAGTCTATGTATGATAAGTTTTATTTCTAAATTAAAAAGCTATCTTTACTAGTAGGTACAAGTCTACTTCATGATTTAATTTTTAGTGTTTGTAGACATGTGTGACTAGGAGAAACACCTATGGAGAGGAACCTGTCTAGCGTGGCATGGAATCCCTTAAGGAATATTCACACATAGTTGAGCACTGTAACAGGCACTCTCGGTGTGAATGGATACACAACCCAAAACAGGTATTCACCTCCTGTTGCCCTGTGTGTTTAAATCAAGCAACATGAATTGAAGTGATGGTTATGTCACACCATTGTCACAAATCAAAGATATTTGGGGTCACACACTGATGCCAGCCACTTACACCATCACCATAACACCATTTTATTGTAATTGAAATGATGTTTGCTACCTAGTAGCCATGGAGGTGGGCCCCACCTGTGCTTTGACTTCATTCACCCTTACCATTGACTGAATGCTTGTTGTGACACTTCATGCATGTGACCTTGGGTAACTACTTGGTACTTCAGATACACAAACGGTGCAGATTTTGCCATAGGTGTATTGAACACAATTCCATTTTGATAATAGGTTGTGTCTTTAGTAGGCCTGGGCTAAAATTTCGTTACGTTCGCGGAAATTGCGATAATTTGACATTTTTGCGTTCCGCGGAAAGCGCGAAAATGTCAAAATTTTCGCATTCCGCAGCTTGGCGATAATTTGTTTCTTGCTCGCGCTGTAAAATAATACATTCTCGCGCACGCGCGATCGCCTTACCTGAATCCCTGCGTTCGCCGACAAGTTTTCTTGATCCGGTCGCGTTCTCCATGAGATGTTGTATTGTTTTTAGCCATTTGCGCTGTCTCGCGACAGTTCGCGCCCGCAGTGACGTCCTGCGTCGCGCGATCACGTCTTTCTTCTCGCGATCATGCACCGCGAGACAACTGAAAACAAGATGGCCGCGCCTGCGAGCAACCACATGGGTAAGTTGGCGAGCCGCAACCATGCAGAAAATCTCGCGAGCATGAGGGAAAAAAACTTCCGCATCTTCGCGATATTTCCGCGTGTTTGCGATAATTTTTAACATTTTCGCGATAATTTGCGAAAGTGGATTTCGCAAATTCCGCCCACCCCTAGTCTTTAGGGGCAGCACATCCACTATGGTCTACTTAGTCCAATCATAAACAGATATATGACTCGCTGGTTCTGTGAGTGATTTTATTGACACGTCAACAAAGGAGCAAGTGGCAGTCCTTGGGACAACAACCCCAGCATAGTTTGTAAGCCATTGAATGTCAAGACAGAGTTCATGGGGGATACATGTCATGGGACATGTGGAGTAGAGGAGGGTTCCTGTGAGGTAGAGGATCAGATTGCCATTAGGGAAAATAGGCCACATAGCCAGTCCACAAATGGGTGAGATCAACATATAGGTAAGCAAATAGAGGACTGTACCAGTTGAGAAGTACACTGGCATGATTATAAGCACAGGTCAATAGAGAAACTGGCCATGTAGCACAGATAAATGCTACCGGACAGTTTTTCAATGGAAAGAGTGGAAGTCCACATCTTCGTCCTCTGATGTGTGTGGTGACTCCTGTGAGGGAGGTGTTGTTGGTGCCTTTGACAACTGAGGCACACACTCATCAGTGGCTGAATATGCAGATTCCATGTCCCCAGCAGAATTTCCCTGGTTTGCCAGCACAGTCACAATGACGAGGCGTAATGCACCCATTAGTGCTATGTAGAAGTCCTGCTTCCACTCCATGGACTCTAGGGTGTTGGGGGTCACCCTCAGCTAGTTAGTAACCTTGCTGGTGCCACTTCAGCAGGGATGTTGTTTGTGCCTCTGCCTCATGGTGCCAGCGATGTCAGCTAGGGTCTCTTATGGCTTCTGAGGTGTCCTTATTGGGACTGAGGCAAATAAAAAACTCTCTAGGATAACTGCCACGGTCTCTACCCCCTCCCGCACCACATCTACCAGCTCCGGCTGGACACCTGCTTCCACTGCATGGACTCCAGGGTGTTGGGGATCACCCTCAGCTTGTTGGTAACCTTGTTGGTGCCACTTCAGCAGGGATGTTGTTTGTACCTCTGCCTCATGACACCAGCGATGTCAGCTAGGGTCTGTTATGGCTTCTGAGGTGTCCTTATTGGGACTGAGGCAGAGAGTGTCTGTGCCCAGCCAGAACCAGTTCTGCCCTCTCTGGTGTGGCTTCCTGGCAGGAGGTGGAGACGGCACTGTCAGAGGCAGAACAGGTCCATTCAGGTGAAAGGAAATCTCCACCCCCTTCTCTAAATGCAGCACAGGTCTATTCAGCCCTTTTCTGACCCCCTAGACTATCTGGAGCCACTGCCCCTCATCCAGAACCCAGACAGTCAATCTACAGACCCAGCAGAGGCCTACTGGATGGCTGAGCAATAACATACCTACCTTCTAAATGTGGTATTTTCAAACACAGAATGTAAAAATCACCTTTGCTAAAAGATACATCTTTAGATTCTGAGTTCAGGCATACTAAATGTTATTTCTATACCTAGTTCGCAGGGCCAGGTATGTTTATAAGATGTTATAAACAAACTCCCCACTCTGTCCTATGGGAACAGGTAGCCTTGCAATAGTGGCAAACGAAATTGGCAGTAATTCACTATCAGGACACACCACACACATCAGGGCATGTCCTACCTTTCACATTCACTGCACCCTGCCCACAGCAGTACCTTGGGCCTACCCTAGGGGTGACTAATATGTAGAAAAGGGAAGGTTTAGGGCCTGGCAAGTGGGTACACCTGCCAGGTCGACATGGCAGTTATAAACTGCGTAAACACTACAACTTGGATAAAGGGTCTAAGGGAGAGATATTTAAAGACCAGCCCAAATCCTAATCCCCATAAACAAGACTGTATAAACACAACAGAATAGGGGGGTCTATTGGTAGACAGCACAAGATTAAAGAAAAGAAAAAGTAGTGTGTATAATATCAAACCCAAATATTGTCAGAGCAGAGCACGGACCTTTATTCTGTCTCTCTCTTTATTAGAGTTCATATGAGGAATGCTCATTAGCGACCCGTACTTTTGAGTATTAAGACACGTGACCTGTAGAACTGAGGAGGATGGTTGTCATTTTCCCGGGAGTTTGTACAATAGACAGATGATGATGGACTCTGGCCGTTTACTAGCCAGAGATACTAGCCAGCCTAAAAAATATCTTTTTAATAACAACAATACCTTAAGTAGTCGATTTACTGAGAGGGGGGGTTTTTTCTGCACTGTAGGGGAGAGCACTTTTTGGGTGTTAGGAGGTTGTTACGTTTTTGACGTAAGGTGTTTGACCAACAAGGAGGACTATATGGCTCTCTGTTGATCTAATGTGGTTTTAAGCAACTATAAAACAAATAATACAAAAAAAGATGTTTTTTGTTTCTTTTTACCCACGATTTAGAGCGGGGCCTCATTAACCTGAGCCAGGTTCCAGGGTAGGTGAGGTGCAATCCCTAATCACGTTGGGTAAGCATTGTGTTCCCTCTGTTATAGCAATGCATTAGGCACTTTTATGTTAAATTTGCTTATATATAGACGGCACAATTTTTTCTGGATTGTTTAATGAGGTGTGCTAACTATCCTTTCTCCTCAGGTGATGCTAGCACCTTGTGATATAGAGGATTAGGACAGAAGTGAGGTTGTATTTATTACTTCTTCGAATGTTAAATCTTCACATTTTATATTTTCACCGCTTTTGAATCCATTTATTTGAATGCAGTAGCACTAATCCTTATAGGTCCTGATGAAAGCCTTGGGCCACAATCCCGTGAAGGCTGAAACATGTTGACCCTTATTCAACAGTGACTAGTTGGCACTGCTTGTTATATATATTTTTTGCTTACACACCTTTTTAATAGAGATGTGCTGAAATGAGTGTAGTATATCGTACTCTTTACACAATCTCTTTTTAAATTTCACTTTTTTTCTTTGCACTGCACTTTTTCGGTCTGGTGGTCACAGTTTGTCACGTGACTTTTGGACTTTTCTTCATCAACCCATACGAGCAAGAGAGCCTTACACTAACGAGGTAGTCTCTATGACGAGGAGGCATACCTCGGCTCTTAGTGGAGACCACATGATATAAACTGATTATGAGAGGTGACTTTGCTCTCAACTTTGGTCTCTTTGGTTGAGTCGGTTTGATGGTTTTCCGTGCTCTGCTCTGACAATATTTGGGTTTGATATTATACACACTACTTTTTCTTTTCTTTAATCTTGTGCTGTCTACCAATAGACCCCCCTATTCTGTTGTGTTTATACAGTCTTGTTTATGGGGATTAGGATTTGGGCTGGTCTTTAAATATCTCTCCCTTAGACCCTTTATCCAAGTTGTAGTGTTTATGTTTTTGAGCAGCTTTTTGGCTGCGGGTCTTTCACAAAGATTATACTGCTTCAGCGGATAATCAAACTCTCAATGCAGATCTTTATGACTGCATAGCCCACACCCCTTGGTGCTCTCCCTTTTTTGTAGCGTTCAGCCTCTCTTTGTTGTATCTTAACTCTTGTTTTGGTCATCACAAAATGGCTGAATTCAGTGGTTTGGCGTATGACGATGCAATATTCCAATCTATTCTTGACAATACACCTAGTATACTTGAGGGTCCGAATGTTCCTCTTATAGAGACAGGGAATGACTGGGGCAGACTTCTCATTCTGAAGAAATCCCATTCACGCTCTTCAATTCATGGCGCCATTATGGCTGAATATTTGAGAGCTAACTGTGCGCCCCCTGGGTTGATAGTAACCAATGCCCCGAGGCTGTTTCTGGATAATAAAGCGTTTCTCAAAGATTGGTCACTTATAGCATGGCGCTGTACGCGCGACTGGCTGATTTTAATTATCAGCACAGCAAAGCGAGTGGCTGATTCTATCCTCATAGAGATACAGGCCTTGGAGGCCCAAATTAAAATTACCATCACTGCCACTTTATTTAAAAAGAACTTGGACGAATCGAACAAAAACAATAAGGAGTTTAAGGACTCTATTCTCCTTTCTAAAATCGAAAAATTCAAAAAAGATTTGGCCAAGTTTAAACATGAAAAGGTTTATCCTTATACCAGTGAGGATTACACACCCCCTGAGTTTAAGAGCAATGGGAGGAGATATGGCTCTTCCTATTCAGGCTCCAGCTCAGATGAAACATCTAGTGACACTGAGAGACCCACACAACGCTCCAGAGGTAGAGGTAGATACACTAGACCCTACCACCAAAGAGGTTACGGGACACCACAATTTCAACAGTGGTGGCCACCCACCCCTTGGGGTTTTCCACCACAAGCCTTTCCACCACACATGACAGCATACCAACCAGAATTTGACAACCAGTCTTTTTTAGGGTATGGCCCCCCAAGAAGTCGAGGCAGGCGAAGAAACACACAAGCCCAAGTTCACTGGGATCTAACCTCAGGCCCCCCCTCAGGTCCCCATGCCGGGACGCGGAGCAACACGAGGAAGAACTCGGCTCCACCCGCGAGCAGTGCCAACCAAACCTCGTAGTGAATCTGAGCAAGCGTAACCTCTCAACAGACGAGCTGTCTGTTCTTAACAGGGGTCTTGGCTTTGTTACCACCTCTACAGGAGACTCCTTCCAGATTCAATGCGAATTGGCACAATTCTTTAGAAAATTAAGGCTCTATCACTTTTTCAGGGACAAAAGTACAACTGATCCTGAAGAGAGTGAACAAAACACGGGGCTTAGAGTTAAGTCTACATTCAACCCTCCTACACACCTGGTTCCTCCACAGGTTCTCACCTTTGAAAAAGCGGTCACGTGTGAGATCAGCGCCATGTGTAACACAAGGAGGGAGAGGTTCATTAACCTACCGCGAGTTGAGAGGCAAGCACTTACCTCCTTGTCTAGAGCGGAAGAAATTACCATCAAACCTGCAGACAAGGGGGGCTCCATTGTCATCTTGGATACCGTTGAATATCGAGCAGAATGCCTCCGCCAATTGGGCGATGAGCGCTCCTATAGGGCTCTCAGTAATGATCCTACAGACAGACTGCTTAAATCTATCGGTGAAATCACCGAAGAAGCTCTCTGTGAAGGGTGGATAACTAATCACGAAGCACAGTTCCTTCAGACTAAATTCCCTGTCATTCCCTACTTTTATGTACTGCCAAAGGTACATAAGGCCCAGAGACCTCCACCTGGGCGACCAATCATCTCGGGACAGGGTTCCCTCTTGGAACCACTGTCTACGTTTGTGGACCACTTCCTCAGACCCATTGTCCAAAAGATGCCGACGTATTTGCAGGACACCAAGGATGTCCTGCGATTGCTTCCTACGGTAGAGTTCGACACGGAACGAGACGTTTTAGTCTCCTTCGATGTCGAATCTCTATATACATCCATTCCCCAAGATGAGACACTGGATACAATACGATCTATCCTTGAGGGGACCGACTTACAGTCCATTACACCTGTGCCCTTCATTATGACGCTGGCCAGAATGGCGATGAAAGAAAATTTCTTTAAATTCGAGAATACCATCTATCTGCAAACGTCGGGGACCAGCATGGGCAGCGTTTTCGCGCCCAGCTTAGCGAATCTATATGTCCATGCGTTTGAGCAGGAACACGTCTTGGCTCCCTCCAACCCCTTTTTTTCATCAATCCGCTTATGGAAGCGGTATATTGATGATATTTTGGTGGTATGGAGAGGAGATCTACAGTCCATAGACCATTTTCATCAGTGGCTTAACTCAAGGAATGAATATCTGAACTTCACGGTAGAAGTGAACAAGAGCCGGTTGGCATTCTTGGACCTATCGATCTTTGTAACCCCTGAGGGCTTAGGTAGCGAATTATATCGCAAGCCCATGGCGCGCAATTCGCTTTTGCGTTACGACAGTCAGCACCCTAAGGCCCTGAGGGATAATTTACCCTACGGACAGTTTCTGAGGGTGCGTAGGAACTGTTCCACAACAGATGGCTTCACCAAACATGCCAATTTACTGTCCGAGCAACTTATGGAGAGAAACTATCCCCGTAAGCTGGTCAAACGGTCTCTTAAAAGGGCCTCGAATAACAATCGGGAAGCTCTGTTGGAACCGTCTGTACCAAAGCCACCATTGGAACGTCTCACGATGGTCAGCACTTTTTGCACACTATCCAATGATATAAAGAAAAGCATCAAAAAACACTGGAGGATTTTAAATAGTTGCCAGGAGAAAATAGCGATGCCACTCTTTGCTTTCAAAAGATCAGGCAATATCAAGGATAGATTGGTCCATACACGACCACCAACTGCGCCCAGTAGGACACTGGGCACTTTATGGGACCTGCCGGCAGTGACTGGACACCATCCGTGTGGGGGTTGTTCGGTGTGTCCACAAACTACTAACAGCTCATCGGTAGACATTGGGACCGATAGACCCTGGTTTCAGACTCAGTTCACAAACTGCAATAGCAGCAATGTTATTTATTTACTCACATGCCCGTGCAAGTTGAGATATGTGGGTATGACCACCCGAAAGGTGAGATTACGAATGACAGAGCATAAGAGCACCTTCAGGTGCCGCAAATCCAACACAAAGCTCACCAGACATTACACGGAAGCCAATCATACTATAGAGGATTTCCATTGGACAATACTGGAGAAACCAACCATCCCACAACACATCAGTGACATCTCCAATTTTCTGTTCACTAAAGAACAAAAATGGGTCCATAGGCTTTGCTGTGACACTTTGGGATTAAACGATGACATTCCCTGGACAAGCATCCAACACTGATGAGGTGCGTTGCACATTTGGGCGGTGCATCAACAAGGCATCGTGACATTCTGGGTCTACCGTGTATCTGTTTTGTTATAATGGATGATGAACTTATCTCGGCCCGCCGCTATACCACTATGTCTTTCTTTGACACTTTAATAGGACACACTAGATGCGAACTACGGCAACAGGATCATGGGAGCGCCTACTAACTTTTAATGTTGAAGGGGCATAAGCATGCAAATGAGTCCCTTTTTACTAAACACCACACTACCCACTAAACAGACAATGGGAACATTAGATGTTAATTACCATAACTAAATCTAAACTAATAGGGATGAGTCTACCTATCTTTACACCCTTTGCGGTATACCAGCATTTATAATATACGACGTGCACTAAGCACATCACCTATAAGCAGAGTACACATAATGAGCTCTTTTGTCCCATTTGAATTATATCATTTACTTTGCCCATGGGACTTGATTGCCGAGCAGTGGATGGTATTGATTTGGGTCTTTCAGTCCGTCTCGAACTGGGAACAGACGTAGAGTAAATCTGCAGTCTGGACAATTGATTGAGGGCTAAATGTCAAGGCAAACCCGTTTTCTATTGTGCTCTGTTTTAATGTATATTTGTATGCCTCGTTGCTTCGTGTACAATTTACTTTGAAGCGCACTTAGAGCGATCTACTACATCTCCCATGAGGCATGCTGTTTTTTGTAGTTCCCCTGTGAGATTGGCCGACCGTAGTTTCTATCCAATCAGCAGGTAGCGTGCTTGTTCGAAGCACGTAGTTAGTGCTTGTAAACTACTTTTCCCGTGAGACATGCCGTTTTTCCGGTAGTTTTACTGTTTTGGACACGGCGGCCGCCGTAGTCCTCTGCCACACAGCGTGAGGCGTGCCGGCGGTGGCGAGAGTATTTGAACACACTCCCGGTTCCGGTACGTTGCCTCCCACCCTGCTTAGGAAAGCCAGGGGCAACGACGGATAGGTGAGTGCTGTTGTTAACCGAGCGCCCTAAATCACGGACCTTTATTCTGTCTCTCTCTTTATTAGAGTTCATATGAGGAATGCTCATTAGCGACCCGTACTTTTGAGTATTAAGACACGTGACCTGTAGAACTGAGGAGGATGGTTGTCATTTTCCCGGGAGTTTGTACAATAGACAGATGATGATGGACTCTGGCCGTTTACTAGCCAGAGATACTAGCCAGCCTAAAAAATATCTTTTTAATAACAACAATACCTTAAGTAGTCGATTTACTGAGAGGGGGGGTTTTTTCTGCACTGTAGGGGAGAGCACTTTTTGGGTGTTAGGAGGTTGTTACGTTTTTGACGTAAGGTGTTTGACCAACAAGGAGGACTATATGGCTCTCTGTTGATCTAATGTGGTTTTAAGCAACTATAAAACAAATAATACAAAAAAAGATGTTTTTTGTTTCTTTTTACCCACGATTTAGAGCGGGGCCTCATTAACCTGAGCCAGGTTCCAGGGTAGGTGAGGTGCAATCCCTAATCACGTTGGGTAAGCATTGTGTTCCCTCTGTTATAGCAATGCATTAGGCACTTTTATGTTAAATTTGCTTATATATAGACGGCACAATTTTTTCTGGATTGTTTAATGAGGTGTGCTAACTATCCTTTCTCCTCAGGTGATGCTAGCACCTTGTGATATAGAGGATTAGGACAGAAGTGAGGTTGTATTTATTACTTCTTCGAATGTTAAATCTTCACATTTTATATTTTCACCGCTTTTGAATCCATTTATATGAATGCAGTAGCACTAATCCTTATAGGTCCTGATGAAAGCCTTGGGCCACAATCCCGTGAAGGCTGAAACATGTTGACCCTTATTCAACAGTGACTAGTTGGCACTGCTTGTTATATATATTTTTTGCTTACACACCTTTTTAATAGAGATGTGCTGAAATGAGTGTAGTATATCGTACTCTTTACACAATCTCTTTTTAAATTTCACTTTTTTTCTTTGCACTGCACTTTTTCGGTCTGGTGGTCACAGTTTGTCACGTGACTTTTGGACTTTTCTTCATCAACCCATACGAGCAAGAGAGCCTTACACTAACGAGGTAGTCTCTATGACGAGGAGGCATACCTCGGCTCTTAGTGGAGACCACATGATATAAACTGATTATGAGAGGTGACTTTGCTCTCAACTTTGGTCTCTTTGGTTGAGTCGGTTTGATGGTTTTCCGTGCTCTGCTCTGACAATATTTGGGTTTGATATTATACACACTACTTTTTCTTTTCTTTAATCTTGTGCTGTCTACCAATAGACCCCCCTATTCTGTTGTGTTTATACAGTTATAAACTGCGCGCAGACTCTGCGGTGGCAGGTCTGAGTTACCTTTTTACTGGCTACTTCTGTGGGTGGTACAACCCGTGCTGTGAGCCCACTAGTAGCATTGTATTTAAAGACCCTGACACTCTCAGTGCACTTTACTAGGGACTTACCAGTGAATCCAATATGCCAATCGTGGAAACACCAATCCATAACACAATTTACACAGGAGCACTTGCACTTTAACACTGAACAGCAGTGAGATAGTGCGCAGAACACTAAACCAGCAAATACAGAGTCAAAACCAGGAGGTCAGAAAGCAAAAAGACTGGGGAAACATGCCAAAAGATGTCAAGTCTAACACACTCTAAATTACATACACATAAAGTTATGTAGTCCTCCTTCTGTGTGGTGCTTTAGGGTAGGGAGATTACCCACTCCCCAATTAGAGGACCTTGGTCAGCCAATTCAACAATTAATATGTCCCCCAGCACTCTCTAGTGTCAACATATAATCATATTATTGTACAATAAACAATTTGCAAATATCAGCGCTTCTTATTTTTCTTTGTATTGTTTGGTTTATTCTTGTTGTTCTTTTTTAGTTCCTTTTTTAGCCAACAGATGTTTTGTTGCCAATGGTCAATAACCATGACTTCATCAGGGCTAAAAAGATACAAACATATGCATTGCTAATACGGTATTATGTCTGAAATTGATTCAAGAGTAAGTGACTTGTGTGCCCATTTTAACCTTATTTCACATTCAGGTGACATCATTGTGGCAACCCATGCACAGTAATCAACTTAATTAGCTGAGTATTGACTATACATTCTAATTTCTTTTTTGGTGTTCAATTTTCATTTGTTTAACGTTTAGTCTGTGTTTTAACTGATGTCAAAATTTCTCCGTGATATAGCTCAATTCAAAATTTAGACTGACATCCGGAGTCACTTTACAATACATTATCTTCATTGTTTTATTTGCATCCTTATATTGTTTGGCAAACATGCTCCCCAGTGTTTCTATTGTGAGTCTATTATTTAAGCTATCACACACCAAATCTGTGAATTTCCCATATTTGATTTCCTGTATTCTCCTAAAGTGTAAAATGCCTGTTACTTCGGTACATTAGAAAGTGTCTGAAAGTATAATAGGACAATCAAGACTTTCGTAAGTTGGACAGTAAGTTGCTGTCATTGTAACAAAAAATAAAATTTTTAGTCTGTAACAAGGTCCCCTACCTTTAAGCCGGTTATACTTCCGTCCCAGACTCCCAAGCATTTCAGTAGGTGCGATTCGTTTTTTGTGTTCATACAGCCTATCTAGTGTTGTTTTAAATCTTTTACTTATCCCATTCTTAGGAATAGGAAAATCCAATATGAGGATAGTTTCCGCGTTTTGTCCCAAACGTACAGTTAGCTGTGTAATGAAATCCCTCCCTCGCAAATGAACAGGTCTCCTTACCCGATTGTTCGTGCAGCAGCGAATGATCCAAGCGAGTACGCTTCTGAGGTTTCCCGCAAAAAGCCGGCGTCTAAACTAAACGTGGTGTTTACACAAAAGACGAACTATTCCCTTATCTTTTCTGTATTTCTACATCTGCCATTTAGAAGGCTGCAGTTGACAGACAGGTGTTGCAAGGACTTGCACAGAGGATGCATCACACACAGCTGCAGTTCCAAGGTTATGTGGGATGCTGCGCCTATGCAAGTCTTTACAATGGGTCCATTCCACACAGCAGTGGCAATGCATGGGTTCTGCTAAGGGTTGTCCAGCAGAGCAGGGGATATACTTCGGTTCTGCTGGATCCACAGAGGCTGGTAAGCACCTTTAATTAATTTTGAAGGGCCCAGGTTTGGGGTGGCACCACTTCACAGGGTAGGCTCACAGGTGGCAGAGTCCAGGTGCAGATGCAAGGTGGTTGGAACCCTGTTCTGCTCTTGAGGCCACAGATCAGGAGGCCAGCCAACTAGTCTGGGAGTCACTTTGGGTTCTGGGTTTAAGAGACGCATCACCCAGGCAAGAGGGCAGCAGACAGCAGGTCAGTACAGCAAAGCAGGAGTCCAACAGAGTACCGTCCAGCAGTAGCACAGCAGTCATTCTTCCTGGCAGAGTATCCACAGGTCCAGAAGTGTACTGACGTTGTGTTGTCTGAGCTCGTTCGTTTACACACAGTTGTGCCTTTAAAGTGGGGAGAAGCTTCTAAAGTCATGCCTTTAAAGTGCACAGCACTACCTTCCCTGCCCTGGTCCCACACTAACTACAGGAGGTATGCCACCTTTTGTGTGGAGGCAGAACAGACTATTTAGGTGTAAGTGAGACTGGGCCCAGCCCCTCCCTCTTATCCTGCCAGTGATGGCCCATCCATTCACACCTAAGCTGCCATTGTGTTTGGCTGTCTAGGAGAAATAAACAAAGACCAACTGCCAGCTACACCCAGTCATGTGACCAGAGGCAGGCTGCAGGCACTAAGTGGCTAAGGCAAGAAAATGCAGCTTTCTAAATGTATCATTTTCAAAATTGTAATTTGAAATCCGATTTAAACATAGTAGGATTTTAATTTAGGATTCCAGAGATACCAAACAGAAATCTGTATCTCTTTCCATTTGAAAATTACACTTATAAAATGTAATAAGACAACTCCAATATTATCCTATGGGAGAGATGGGCCTTGCACTAGTGAAAAAGGTTTTTCATTGCCAGGACATGTAAAACTTTAAAGTATGTGTCCTATCTTTTAAATACATTGCACCCTGCCCACTCGGCTATCCAGGGCCTACTTAGGGGTGACTTATTTGTATTAAAAAAGAAGATTTGGGCCTAGTAAAGGGTTTATTTGCCAGATCAAGATGGCAGTCTTGAAGCTGCACACAAGGCGCAATAGCAGGCTTTAGGCATGCCCCACACAAGGTCATGGACTGCAAACATGTGTTTGTTATGCTGCAGCTCCTTCGGGAGGACGGAACACGGGCAACGACAGGAGGGGCTCATTGCCTCTCGGTGCTGGATGCTTTCAAAAGCGAGCGCAGACACTGCAGACACCCAATGCTAGTCTTGTAGTGTGACAAAGACTGTGCATGAGGCTGGCAAGAAGGCCAATGGAGGAAGAGACTGACCCTTTGTCCTTTACCTAAACTGATCTGTGAAATGATACAACATGAGACTACCACTCGAAGCAAGCAATGGATGACGAGGGCTTGACCAATGACGCTCTCTATTGTAACGGTCTAGTCTTTTCATTCTAAGGGACTCAAAGCCCAGAAGGGCAACTACACATTGTAACACTCTCTGGCCAGGCGTGGCCAGAGAGCTTAAATAAACGGGCAGAGGTCACACGGGACTTCCGGCCCAATCTGCAACTAAAGTGCGCATGTCATGTGTATCTGGCTGTAAGCCTTGTTCCCCTGGGCAAGGCCTCTCTACACTGGCGACGAGGGTGGGCGTCATCCATACCTGCTCACCGCTGTGCCTCTGTCGTGTGCCCCGGTACCAGCTGTGATTCTTTGCGGCGTCTACTCATTGTGCCGCAGCTCCGAGGGCCGACCCGCTCCTGCCAAAGCTTGCTGCCGCAAGTAAACGACAGAATCCGATCACCGCGTCAGTTGCGTGTGCCCACAAGGGAAGCAGCGGTGTCACCCTGCCGGCCTCCACGCATCGCCACCAGCCTGCAAACTGTGAGTCTGTGCCCTCACGCCCCCTCATCACCGCACGCACGCGCGATTATCTCTGCAGTGTTTCCCTGCCTGCCACGACCCTCTGTTTCTCCGGTCTACTTCACGGAGCTGAGCTACGCCACCTGCTGGTGAAACGACACTACTGCACTCTCCCAACACTGTTGCTGCTGTGCTTTACACATTTGGCCTTGGATTCACCTGTTGCCTCTAGCTGTTGGGCACACGTGTCTGGTTGTGCTTTGGGGAAAGAAATACTAGCCTGCAAAGAGAGAAGTTTCCATCACCCTAGTATCCTGGGAGAAAGACAGAAGGCTAGTTCATGGTGACAAGGTATATCCAGCCAGCTCTTCCCTCGCTCAGTTGACCTTACAACGAGTACCACGTTGCTGACGTTCCCTGAAGACCACCATGTCAAACCCGGGTGCTGCAGCCCAACAGAATGCGGCCCCTGCTCAACAAGTGGCGTAGCCCACATCACAGCACTCCCAGATTGCAGCATTGCCTCTGTTCTGCGAGCTGATTGATCCTGCCACAGCATCGCCCAGATGGACGATGTGGATCGGCAGACTCAACAATTACTTCACCGTGACTCGCGAGACGGATGGCAAAGTCAAAAGGTTGCTACTGCTCCATTTTGGTGGGGAGGAAATATACAAACTGTTCACCCACCTCCCGAACATAGGCCCTCCCACTGACTACGACGCAGCCGTCAGGGCGCTGAATGCCCATTTCGACCCCCAACTCAACCCCGACTGCGAGCATTTCAAGCTCAGTCAGGTGCGTCAGAGGGAAGGCGAAACAATGGACGCATTCCACGCTCGCCTGCGGGAACTGGCCAGTACATGCACGGATGACGACCAGAATAAAGAGGTGAGAGCCCACGCAATTCAAGGGTGCCGCAACAAACATCTTCGGACCCTCATACTGCAACAGCCAGGAATCACCCTGGAAGATATCCTTATCCTAGCAAGATCGCACAAACTGTCCGATGCTAGCGCAACAGTCATGGATGCTGCGCTTGCCCAACAGGCAGAAAAACCCGTAACGATCAAAATGGAGAGAGCAGATGCCTTACGTACCTCATTCAGAAGCACCCGAGGGAGTTGGTCAACCAAAAGCTCGCGAGGGCCACTCTGTGGCTACTCTGGGAATGAAGAACACCCACCTGAGGAATGCCCCGCACAAGGTCGGACATGCTCCAAATGCGGTATCCCCAATCACTATGCGAGTGTCTGTCGGGGAGAAGCCCGAAGCAGAGGAGCGTGTGGAAGACAACCACCGTCCAAAGCAGTGCGACAATTGTCGCTTGATGAAGGGGAGAACTCCAAGGTGATGAAAGCAACAGCCAATCGGAAGCAATATCTAGAAGATTCATCCACTGATGACGAGGCGAAAGCGTACCTGATATCATTCGCGAGTGACCTTAAGAGTAGACGGAGGCCTCAACTGACGTGCGCCATCGAGATCGCAGGAACATCAGTGACGGCCCTAATTGACACAGGAGCATCAGTAAACGTCATGGGCTGCCAACAGTACAAACAATTGAAGCCAAGACCAGCGCTAACCCCGTCAAACCTGAAGATCCTTACGTACGGAAGCCAGAAGCCGTTACCTCTAAAAGGAAAAATTAAGGTACAGGTCAAGTCCAACACCCACGAAGTCACCACGACGTTCCACGTCATAGATCGAGAGGCAGAAATCCTAGTAAGGAACCACACGGCCAAAGATTTAGGGCTGGTAGCATTCGCCAACGCAGTCAAGACATTGCGAAACAATGACATCATGGAGCTGTTCCCACAACTCTTTAAAAGCCTTGGGTGCATGAAGAGGCCTCCGGTGAAATTACTCATTGATAAGGCCATGAAACCAATTGCCTTATGACACCGTTGAATACCGTTTCACCTCCGGCCGCACGTCGAGCAGGAGCTAGAACAGCAAGGAGTAATAGCAAAGGTCACCGGACCAACGCCATGGGTGTCGCCCATGGTCATTGCTGAGAAACCGAAGCAGCCCGGAAAGATACGCCTCTGCATCGACATGCGCATGCCGAATCAAGCGTGAGCGCCATCTCACCCCAACAGTCGATGATATCCTAGCTGATCTCAACGGCTCCAGGTGGTTTTCAAAACTTGACCTCAATGCCGGCTATCACCAGCTGAAGTTGGCAGAAGAAAGTAGGTACATCACAACCTTCTCAACTCATCTAGGACTACGACGCTACAAGAGGCTGAACTTTGGTATTTCTTCAGCAGCGGAGATATTCCAAAATACGGTCAGAGAAATGTTATCAGGGCTTCAAGGGGTCCTCAACGTCAGTGATTACATACTCATACATTCAGCAACACTAGAGGAACATCACCGTCGTCTCCAAGCCACCCTAAGACGCCTAGTCGACCATGGAGTGACACTCCACCGGGACAAATGTCAATTCTTTCAAAAATCTATTGATTTCTTTGGCTACATATTCAGTCAAGACGGCGTACAAGTAGATCCCAAGAAATCGCAAGCCATTCAGCAAGCACCCGCTCCGCAGTATCCAAAGTCCAGAGTTTCTGTGGTCGATTCCTACCCAACCTTGCTACAATAGCCGAACCTCTAAGAGCCCTCACCAAGAAAGATGCTGCATGGAAATGGGGACAACAGGAGGATAAAGTGTTCCAGAAAGTAAAGTCGACCCTGTTTAGCAAAACCACTATGGCCTACTTCGACACTGCACGACGGACGGAAGTTATAGTGGACGCCAGCCCCGTGGGGTTAGGCGCACTCCTGGCCCAGGAGACAGAGCCAGGAAAGTGGGCACCACTAGCGTTTGCAAGCAAATCGCTCACACCAACCGAAGCTCACTACTTCCAAATCGAACGGGAAGCACTCGCCATCAAGTGGCTTGTAACCACTTTCATCTCTATATTAGCGGACACCCTTTCAAAATGTTAACCGGCCACCAGCCACTGCTCCCTCTGTTCAGAGGCATCGCTCTGCACCCGCCCCCCAGGATCGAAAGGTGGGCGATCCAACTACAGCATTACCAAATGGAGATAGAGTACCGACTGGAGCCAAGAATCCGGCTGACTTTCTGTCGCGACACCCGCTAGCAGAGTGCCCAGAAGATAATGAACAGGGACAATGTACCGAAGAATACGTGCGCATGCTATCACAATTGGCCTGTCCACGAGCCCTCACCATAGAGGAGATCAAAGCAGAAACAGACAAAGACGTAGTGCTCCAGAAAGTACTGGAAGCTCTACGCCGGGGATCTTGGGAAGGATTCCTCCAGGGCATCACAGGATGGAATGAAGAAGACCGAACCCAGCTGGGGAAAATGTGGAGAGTCCATGACGAACTGAGTGCTACTGACAGTAGCATGGTGCTACGAGGGTCACGGATTGTCATCCCCGTAGGCCTCCAGGAACGAGCAACAGTTCTGGCACATGAAGGCCATCAAGGGACCGTGAGGATGGCATCTCGCATGAGGGAAAAAGTGTGGTTCCCTGGTTTAGAAGCGGCAGTGGACACCGTTGTTAGAAACTGCCGGGCCTGTCAACTCAACAGCAGTCCCGAAGCACCAGCGCCTGTGATAACAGAGGATCCAGCACCCTCTCCGTGGTCATGGGTGAGTCTAGACTTCGGGAGTTTCCCTGACGGAAGAGTGACTGCTGTCTTAGTCGACATTTACACGAAGTACCCTCTCGTGGAAGTCATACCATCCACATCCTTCAACTATTTACAGCCCGTACTGGAGAAGGCGTTCGCCCCGTTTGGCCTGCCTCAGGTAGTAAAAACCGACAACGGACCACCGTTCCAAGGAGGAGAGTTCAAGGAACTGCTAACACATCAAGGGAGTCAAACACCACCGCATCACCCCGCAATGGCCGTAAGCAAATGGTGAAGCAGAACGCTTCATGCGAACACTCAACAAAATACTTCGAATAGCAGTAGCAGAACAGTCGGATCCTGAAGTGGCACTTCACTGGTTTCTAAGGGAATACCGAAGTACCCCACACTGCACCACACAACGGTCGCCATGGGCACTGATGCTGGCCGGGCCCCAGCGAGACACCATTCCGGTGGCAGACGGCTGGGTGCCAGAACCATACAATCCAGGTGAGGCACAAAGCCGACGAACTGTGACCAACGACAAAGCCAGCCGCCAAAGACGAGCACGACCCCCAGTCATGGCACCAGGGTGCACTGTCCTAGTGCATCACCACCGCAACGGAGGAAAATTCTGCACACTGTATGAGCCAGGACTGTGGACAGTACTGAACATCAAAGGGACTGCCGTCACCACTACGAAAGGAGGGGAGACCATCACCCGGAACATATCCTGGTTCAAGCAGGTACAACCAGACAATGTGGAGCCGCTGTATCCCAGTGGCCTAGGTGATGAATACCCTACCAATGCCAGTTTGCGTACAGAAGATACTCCGAGCAGACACCATGAACCTGTCACTCTATTCGCAGAATGTGGACAAGACAACATCAGGGAAACTGCATCAGCAGCCAGCCCGGTGATAAGCCAACATGACACGCAGCACCGATACAACTTGAGACCCAATCCCAGACCGAGTCAGAGACTGTCAGATTTCACATTTTGACATTCTGGAAGAGCACTAACTTGGGATGGGATGTAACAGTCTAGTCTTTTCATTCTAAGGGACTCATAGCCCGGAAGGGCAACTACACATTGTAACACTCTCTGGCCAGGTGTGGCCAGAGAGCTTAAATAAACGGGAGGAGGTCGCACGGGACTTCCGGCCCAATCTGCAACTAAAGTGTGTGTGTCATGTGTATCTGGCTGTAAGCCTTGTTCCCCTGGGCAAGGCCTCTCTTCATCTATGTATACATCTGATTCTGTGTATTATAATTCTTCTTATTATTTTTTGTTACATAACCTTGCAGACTCAGTTAAAGCTGTTTTTAGCTCAAATCTAAGAATAAACGCAAGGCTCTAAGGCTTTTTGAGGTGTCCACCGTAGGGAATGCCAAATACCACAGGTGTCTGGTCTTGATTCCACCTCATAGCTATTTCTTTCACCAGCCTATTCTACCTCTTTACCTCGCTCTTGTGAATTCTTGTTCAAACCGCTTTCTCCTCTTGTCGCTGTTTTCCTATATCTGTCTGCCTTCCACCACCAGCCACTTACACCAGTCAGGTAAGTATTGATTAAAAACTATGCAGTATTTGTTTCCAAAAAGTATCCTAATCAGTGACATTTTAAGGCATGCGCAAAGTGGGAAGTGGGCTATGGCCCAGGGCCCCAGCCTTTCATGGGGGCCCTGATAGGGCCAGCTCTGTTCTGCAGAGAGCTTCGCCATCATGAGTTTGAATAATTCTTACCAGGTTGTTTTAAGTACGTTTTCCTAAAATGTATTTTTAATGTGGGTGATGTGTGAGTTTGTTACAGTCATTTTGCAGCGAAATGTTGTGTTTACATTTCATGCAACATTCATAAAAACATTTCTTTAGATCAAAACGTGACCTCACATATAAGAAATCAGAGGGTGTCGCAGAGATTAATTGCAGACATTTTAGTGAGCTGCTGCTTTGTTTCAATATTGAAACACACCAAGAAATTGAATTTGGAGCAGTGTGCCTGCGTACCATCAGTAACCTGTCTAAAGAGGGTATGAAAGAGGTGATCATACATGCAAAGCTGTTCCGAACAGGGTCCCCCAAAATATGTTTGGGCCAATACCCCCAAAATCCTTAATATGTTCCTGATCTTCATAATAACCTTAAATCGGCTTTTATAAAAGATGCTTTCCAGTGTGGATATCTGCACAGAAAATGATAGACTGTTTCGCTGTGCTAGGCATGAGAGAGCAGGCTGAAAGCTGCTGAGCAAGTGTTTGTGTCTCTCGCACGAAATCTATGTGTGAGGCCAGAGGTGTCTAACAACACCTGACGACACCTTTAGGCATAATATTGAACAGTCTGCTCTGGTCGAAAATGTTTAATGAGCTGGGAAAGCGGTGTTGTGGAATCAGTCAACATCCTTCTTTTCAGTGTGTGAACTACAGAAGGAACCTGCTGCCCAGAATAGAAAAATGTGAGGCATGCTTCTTGTTTTTAATTATATAAACCACCTGCTGGAGTCTTCTTCACTTTCTGCCACATTTGTAGGTCTGGGTTGACGGCGCAGAACTTTTGTGTTCACCAAATAAAGAGCTGTAACTGCCTACTGTATTTTAATTGGCAGACGGTTTGCGATTTCACTAATAAAAAAGTGATAGCATTTCACATAATATGCTCACTATAGAGGGGCTGTTTTGGTTACAGTAGCAATCAATTGATCAAGATCTAGGCCTGATTGGATAAGTTGGAAACATTATTCAAATGCCATAGGTCAGATCTGTTTATGGTGAACAGCTATGGCAAAGGCAGTAGGCCTTACTTATTTATTGGGAAAAGCATATGTTACAGCCAACAGGGCTTTATGTGTGGATTATTATTACACTGCTCTAAGGCCTGTAGGCAAGAATGTTCTAATGCAAACCCCAGGTCAGGTTCAATCTCTGTGGAACGATTTACCAAATGCAAAAGAAATGGATTTTATGCTCTCTCTGACAAAAGCAACATCAAGGGATTTTACAATGTAAATGCTCTGTCAAACACAATATGAATGGGTTTTAATTTTAAATGCCATAACAAACACTGTAGGAAGGGACTTTACATTTTGTATTATTTGACAGATGCAGTAGGAATTGGTTTCATATTGTGAAATCTCTCCCAAATGCAAAGCGAAGGGGTATAGTAGAGGTATTTTAAGGTCTGGCCACAGTATATATGCATGTGGTATTGAGGAAAATAGCCATATTTATGTTAATATATACTTAGGGTTTGTCTAAAATGTTTGATGGGTCACTGTAGGCAAAGATCGGATGTTCTTGCTTGTATTTGTTTTATAGTCAATTGTCTTACTTTATTTATTTTTAAATGTGGTAACAAAGGTAGTAGGCCTCTTATTATACACTGTGAATGACTTGATAAAGCTTGTAAACCTATTCTTTTTTATTGTTTTTCCAATAGGCCCATGTAAGGCCATTGTTGGTTTTACAAATGGCGTCTGTGGGTGCACAAATTGTCACCAATTATCTCACAGATAATGAGAGCAGACTAAGTTTACAGGGTTAGTTGCCCTGTGTGACATTTCTTTAGGGTACATGATTTACACCATGGTTAATCTGCAAGTCTAAACTGACATCAAAACTGGCTCACAACACCTTCCTGAGTTCGCCTTGGACTGTTTTGTCTAGTTACCCCATATACAAGTGTGAAAAGGGTACCTGGTACCCAATAGGAGGGTCTGGGGTAAAAAGGTCCCAAGACAATAGAAGTAACAAAACCTCATTACCACAGTTGGGCCCAGTAACCTTGAACTATCCTGGAACCTCCTGAACCAGATTTATAAAATATAATAGGAACGGGTTTTAAATTATGAATTCTCCAACAAAGAAAACAGGAAGGTGTTGCACACTACTCGCAAAACACCATAAAAAGGGACTTTACCTTCTGAACTCTCTAACAAATGCTATGAGAAGGGCTTTACATTATGAAGCCTCTTACAAAAGCAACAGGAAGCAGGTCTAAATTATGAACTCACTGTCAAATGAAATAGCAAGGGGTTTTATATTGTGAACGCCATGACAAACACCAAAAGAAGAAATTTTACTTTTTGAATTATGTGACAAATACAATGGGAAGGAGTCAAATATAGAGGTCCCATTTCAAGAAAGGTCACAGTAAACACTTAGCGTCTCCAAGTGGATAATGTATGGTCCCATTAATGTATACTTTGAGTCTACCTGTCTGTTTTGTTCAACAAGATGTAAACAGCCCCAGCCCATGACCCAAAAGGAGATTAGGCCTAGGGGGAAACATTAGGTGATAAATTCAAGGGTTTTCAATAACAACATGCAATACAACTATTTCAAGATAAATCTTAACAAAATACACCTTTCTCATAGCGGAATGTATAACGCAGTTGTTTGAAGGTTGGCCTCTTTGAACAGCTTGAAGAAAAAGTAAAGAAATGTTTGATAAATATGTTAACTTTCTATAGCTTCTACTTCGTCCTCTTCCCCAGTCCCTGATCAGCAAATATGAGGCTATCGAGGGTCAAAGAGTGAAATGAATGGTCAGCCTTTTGACATCATCAGAGTCAATATTGTGCATGATGTCACGTCATCTAATCTTTGCATTTTGGTGAATCAATGCCTGACATTCGTCTTATGTTACAGTGTAGGGCATATATTTTAAATGCAACAATGAATCGCTTTAAATCTCTAAAGATTTTGGACTTGTTACTTCAATTTGCTTATGAACAATCCATTATATTATGCACTACTCAAGGATTAAAGTCCTAATGCCATTAGTTTGGTCTGACTTGCATAGATCAAATATCACAAAAACAGATGATACATTTCTGCGTCATTCCTCACCTCATAAAAGCAGCAGATGGCAGCCCATTATGTTGGAGAGACTTGTCATGACATCACCATATGCAGATGATACAGCAATCAAGAAAAGTTATTCAATATAAGTTGTCTCAAATTTCCAGCAAGTTAATTTGCTGTGGATTTACTAAAATGTTGCATCCTTATGATGCATGACTGCTTCTCAATAACCCAATAAATCAAGAAGTTGTTGGACCTCAAACTAAGAATCAAGAGAACATAGGAAAGAGGCACTGGAATTCTTTCCTCAAGACATCAATTTTGTTGATCAAGGGGAATACAGCCCTTAAACCCGGAGGGAAGTAGACCAAGTTCCCTATAATAATATGGAATTTTCAGGCAATTTATGTATGGTGTAGAACGAACTGGGGGGGGGGGTTAAATCAAATGATAAATGTAAGGGTTTGCAATCAACACAAACATTCAACACCATATTGCACAGGTTGCTCATTGAGCGTCTGTAGAGATACATGGTTGTTCATATGTCCTTACAATGCCTGGATTCCGTTTTACAGGGACACAATTTACAGGTATGTCAAAAATCGGACTATTCTAAAGTGTTTAATCTGCAGCAGGGTGTACCTCAGGGTTCCTCTCTGAGTCCAACCTTATTTAATATTTAGATGCTTCTTCTGGTCAAGACCATTGAATGCCATGGGTTCACAGTAATCACTTATGCTCATGATACTCCTCTGCTCATTACCCCCTTCCAGGATGCTGCAAGTACCACCATCTCACCATGATCTCACTTGGAGGATATTGCCGGGTGGATGGAGTGAAATTGCTTAAAGTTGAACGCAGGGATGACAGAATTCTTAATCTTGGGCAAATCACCTGAGATCTAGTCCGCCTCTTGGTGGCCTGATACTCTTGGCACTTTACTCATCCCTTATCCGAGGGTTAAAAACTTGGGCATCTGGTTTGATCAGAAACAGTCCTTTGACAGCCAAATCACAGCATTGGCTGGGAAATGTTTTGGAATCTTTAAGACTCTGAAAAAGATCTTATATTTGTTCCCTGAGACTACAAGGAAAGCAGTGGTCCAGACCTTAATCATCCCAAAGCTGGACTACTGCAACATGATGTATCACGGTGTCACCTAGTCACGTATGATGTGACTCCAATAAGTGCAGAAAGGTGACTCGCCTGCTACTCATTCTCCCGAAACGCATCTCTATGAGATCTTCACTAGCTAAGCTACATTGGCTTCCTGTGAAGCAGAGGATTTCGTTCAGGGTTCTGTGCTATTGTTACAAAGTAGTGGCCCTCGGTATATGCAGCCTTTCATTCAACCGTCCGCTCCTCTGAGGAATCTTAGATCCTCGGGCTAACAGGGTTTGTATACCAAAAGCGAGAAGAGTGCACCTTTGTGGCACCTCTATTGGTTTCCCAGCTTTGAGACTTTGGAATTCACTACCTCTTTCTGTCCGACAGGCCCCCACTGAACTCCTTTTTAGAAAGAAATTAAAAACATGGCTGTTTAGATAGAATCAATCTGTTATTTTCTGAAAGTATTTTGCACAGGAGAATGGGTCGCAGCGCTGGGACACTTTGTTCGAAGTAACCATGCACTTTACAAGTATTATTATTATTTTGACTATACACACATTTCTAGGTAGAAAGATTTCATCATAAAAAATACACCTCTCATTTTAGATGAACACTACTATTCCGTTGGTCTTATTTTCCTATTTTGAGAAATCTGGTGGGGGCTTGAAATTACAAGCAATTCAGAGATGAAACAATTGAATGCAGAGAATGAAGTTTGGTTCCTTTGGCGATGGATATTTTACTACGTACTTGAATTATCAGCTGCCATTCTTTTCAGTTGGAGGCCAGACACAGAACCATCCAATCAAGTTGCATGCCTTTAAGATTCAGAATGCTTCAGAGAATTTGATTTCCCCAACTTTTCAACTTTTATAAGTTTGAAAGAAGTTTATTGAAGAAGAATGCAAAAACTGTGCACAATTACATTAAACATTGCAAATGTTTAATTAACAATAGGTAATATATGTAAAATTGCTTATTGAGATCAAATAGTTGCATATAAATAAGTTACAGTATATCTAAAGGGGGAAAGAGAAGAGAAAGAGGGAAGGAAACGCATAAGACATATCAATAATATCCATATTTATCTGAGACCATATTTTCAACTAAAATTGGTGGGTGTATGTACATGAAAAAGAATATGGTATACATCAGCAGAGGTAGCATTACATGACCAACAATTAATAAAACATCAGGGTTAAATTTATGTAGGGTATCTGGAGGAGTGATCATGAGCATGTTCTATATGAAGAAGAGAGTTTGAGTAGTGCTGGCAGATCAGGATGTTTTGCGAAGTTTCGATCAAGGCTTATCCCAGAGTGTAAAGGGCAATGAATTCTAGAAATGCTGCTACTATTGTAATTCAATTTCTGTCTTGTCTCTATGTTCTGGAAGTTTGGTAAGTATTTTAGATATGGAGGAGGTGTTTGGGTGAGTGAATAATATAGGAAGAAGATGTTTCTGCGGTGTTGGAATCGGAGTATTGGAGTATAATGGGACTAGAGTGGAAGTATTAATTTTATCACAATATGATTGTGTAAGTTTATATACCAATTGCGCTTGTGAGAAAGTAAGGATGAAATCATTTGATCGGAGTTGATGACCCCAAAGTAAAACTTTATCTCTCCACAACGTCCAAAAAATAGGTTTTCTTATCTGAAAGATGTGAGAAATGGATTGGTTTTTAAAAGTATATAGGTAGTTTTATGAATAAGAGACTACAGAAAGCGTGTATTATGGATAAATGAAAGGAATTCATTGAATGAAAAGGGGGATAAGAAGGAAACTTCAATATCTTTCCAAAGGGAGTAAAATCTAAAGAAGAGTCAGATAAGCAGTTAGAAACTTGTTTAAGTAGAAACACAATATGATAACATTGGAATGTAGGGAAATGCACACCTCTATGAAATTTACTGCGCTTGAGTTTAAGGAGAGAGTTACGCATTTCTTCATGTTTTCATAAAAAGAAAGAATATATAGAATAAATCTTTTTGAACAACTGAGCAGGAACAGAAATGGGAATGGCTGAGATAGTATAAAAAAACAATAGGTGGAAGGATATTTGAAATAGTGTTGAGTCTACCACCACCAGGATAAGTAGAGAGGGTGACACTAAGGGGTTGCGTAGGGTAAGACAGTAATAACAGATTTCAGGTTTAACGATATAGTATAGAAGGTGAAATACAAAGTCTTAAATATTTCATGTTATGAGGTAGATGTAGAGAAGTCTAATTTAAAGCCTAAAACATTGAGGGTAAGAATTTCACATTTGTAGTCATTTAATCTGTAACCAGAGAGAGCAGAAAAAGATTTAACTTCTGCAAGGAAAGCAAGAAGATAGGACTCGGGTTTGGATACAAACGTAAGGTATCATCAGTATTGACGTTGAGTTTAGAATAGGTATTGCCATGTTATAAACCAAGAAAATTAAAGTTTTGCAAGAAAAGGTTCCAATGTGAGAATAAAGGAAGTGAGGCTAGAGGACATCCTTACCTTACACCTCTTTTTAAAGAAAACAAAGAGGAAATAAGACCATTAGCAAAAATGAAAGCTGTTGGTGCAATGTAAAGCAAAGATATATAGAAAATACATTTGGGCCTAAACCAGACCAAGAAAGTGTGTGAATAAAAATTACCAATCCATGTGACTGAAAGCTTTTTCAGCATCAAGGGAAATTGCCACTAGTGTGTGCACATATTTGTTAGATGTGCTTGATATATTAAAGAAAACTCTAGTGTTATCAGAAATACCTCTGCCTTTAATAAAGCCTTATTGTTCTTTTCAAACAAGAGATGACCTAACCGTAGACCAAGGATCCTAGCAAATATATTGTAGTCAGAATTGACTAAGAAGATCGATCAGTATTTTTTACATAAGTGTGAATCCCTTCCATCTTTAGGAATGAGAGAGATGAGTGCCTCTTGAAATGTACCATTACATGTTTTAGGTGAAATAAAATGAGCAAATAGAAGATGATGTTTTAGAAGCAAACGTTCATAAAAGTGAAAATAAAATTTAACAGGAAAGCCATCTGGTGCAGGAGTTTTTCTAGTTTAAATCAATTTCAGTTAAGGGAGAGATCATCAGCTAATGAGTGTTAGAATGGGGAACCTCTGGTTGGCACAGGTAGGTACTTGTGACAAGCAGCGGTCCCTTCTTCTATTCAGGGCGAGAGAATTACCCCTTCAGAACAACCCCTGCTCACCCTATAGGTAGTGTGGCACGAGCAGTCAGGGCTAAACTTCAGGGCGCTGTCGGTTACGCATTTACAATAACACACAGTAAATCACAACGATCCCCCACAAACTGACACCAGGCGTAAGTTGTATCAAAAATACGGATGCTTTATATAAAAGTTTCTTTGTTACGCAGGCATGTACAAGACCATCAATAACGGTTGCGAAATGGAAGCCACGAGATGATAATTAGGCACTGTTCTTTTCTTTGGTAACTTATTCGATCACGAGCGCTTCACAGGGCTCGTTGAGCCGGTCCAGTCACGATGATGCGCAGTGCACCCGGGCTACAGTGATACGGGGAAATCAGAACGTTGCGGACCCCGAGTCCGATAGAGAGTTCACTGTACCTGGGAACGTGCGATGTGCTTGGACGAGTTTTCGGGGGAGATGCAGGTTCTGCACCTCGCGGGTCTCCGGATCAAGAATTCAGCGGGCGGCTCTTGGTAGACAGGTGCGGCCCAGGGCCTCCGACACGGACTGTGCGGGAGGTCACTGCGGAGGGCGGCACGGTCAGACTCAGGCTGGGAGGTGAAGCGGGGCGGCCGGATACGTTACGACGTACGGGCGACCGTCCGAGGCTTGATTTCACTTCCCAATTAGAAATCCAGCGGGAGGGCGAGAGGGCACCAAGCACCCTCCAGTGGCAGGCAGGTGACAGGGAAGCGGGGCGGCCAGACTCGATGGGTCCAGAGCGACTCAGGCAGAGCGGGGCTCTCGGCGAGGGGAAGCGGCCAGGCTTCTGGGTGTCACGGCCCTAGGAGGGGTGGCAAGGTGCGCAGAGCACTCTGGCGGGAGAAAGCACACGGCTCGAGTTCTCAGACGAGCGGAGACACGGTGAACCCACTGGTCCTGGGGTTCAGCTCAGGGGGCAAGCTCTTCTTCCAAGCCCTTGGAGATAGTTGAAGAACAAAGTGCGAAAGTCTCTTTCAGTCTTTTTCCTCTCCTTCCTCAGCAAGGCACCTACTGCAGGCCAATCCATGCTCCTGTACTGTTGCTAGGCAGAACACACACCCACAGCAGAGGCGGACTGAGATGGTCAGGCACGCAAAGGCTAACTTTCTAAAAGTAGCATTTGCAAACCCAGGATATTAAAATAACCTTTACTAAAAGATGTATCTTATTATCCCGAGTTCAGGCATACTAAACATGACTTTCTACCATGCTCTCTGAGTCCACTGGGGTCACAGCGTGTAGCGATCTCAGCAGCCCATTCTGGCCTATGGAGAGCAGGTAGCCTTCAATAGTGAAAAACGAAAACGGTTGTAATTCACTATTAAGACATGCCACACACATCAGGGCATGTCCTACCTTATGCCTACAATGCACCCTGCGCTTGGGCCTACCAGAGGGGTGACTAACATGTAGTTAAGGGAAGGTTTAGGGACTGGCAAGTGGGGACACTTGCTCAGTCAGCGCGACGGTACCAGACCGCGCGCAGGTTCTGCAGTGGCAGATCCTAGACACATTTTACCCCGCTGCTTCGGTGGGTGGCACGATCAGTGCTGCAAGCCCACTAGCAGCATTTGGATATACAAGCTCTTGGCACCCCTGGTGCACTCTACAAGGGACTGACAGTAAACCAAATATGCCAAACGTGGAAGTCAATTCACATAATACATTTTACCATAGGGAGCACTTGCACTGTGGCACTGGATGGCAGTGGCACAGTGCCCTGAGCAGCTAACACCAACACAAAAACACATTGAGGCACAGACAAAAATGGAAGGGTGACCCACGCCAATGGTGCCAGGTCTAACACGTGTCCCCTCCAGCTGAAAAGTGGGGAGAACTACCCTACCCCAGGGAGTTCTTCATCACTAAGGCGGAAAAAACTGGACAGACCGTCAGCATTGGCGTGATCTGTGCCAGGGCGATGCCAGGGCGATGCTCCACCGTAAAGTCCATACCCTGTAGGGAGATGGACCACCTCAACAGTTTTGGGTTCTCACCCCTCATTTGCATCAACCATCTGAGGGGCCTGTGGTCGGTCTGAACCCGGAAGTGAGACCCAAACAAGTAGGGTCTTAGCTTCTTCAGCGCCCAGACCACAGCAAATGCTTCTCGTTCTATCGCACTCCACCTTTGTTCCCGGGGAAGTAGCCTCCTGCTAATAAAGGCTACTGGTTGGTCAAAGCCCTCCTCAGTGATCTGTGAGAGAACAGCCCCTACACCATGCTCTGATGCATCCGTCTGCACCAGGAACTCTTTGGAGAAGTCAGGAGCCAAGAGCACGGGCGCCGTGCACATGGCAGTTTTCAGGGTGTCGAAGGCTTTCTGACAGGTGTCAGTCCATATCACCTTTCTGGGCTGCTTCTTCGAAGTCAGCTCTGTCAAGGGGGCAACGATGCTGCCATACCCCTTGACAAACCTCCTGTAGTACCCGGTGAGTCCTAAAAAGGCCCTCACCTCCGTCTGGGTCTTTGGGGGCTCCCAAGCCAGGATGGTTTCAACTTTGGGTTGGAGGGGCGCCACCTGGCCGCTCCCCACTTGGTGTCCCAAGTACACCACTGAACCCTGCCCGATCTGACACTTGCTTGCCTTGATCGTGAGGCCTGCCTTGCGCAGCGCCATCAACACTTCCCAGAGATGTTGCAGGTGTTCTTTCCATGTGCCGCTGAACACTGCGATGTCATCCAGGTATGCGGCTCTGAACTTGGTCAGCCCAGCCAACACCTGGTTGACCAACCTCTGGAAGGTGGCAGGGGCATTCTTCATCCCAAAGGGCATCACCCGGAACTGGTAATGCCCATCTGGTGTAGAGAATGCGGACCTCTCTTTGGCCCCATCAGTTAAGGCGATCTGCCAGTACCCAGACGTTAAATCAAACGTGCTGAGGTACCGTGCAGCCCCTAACCGATCGATGAGCTCATCAGCTCTGGGGATGGGGTGCGCGTCAGTCTTCGTGACTGAGTTGAGTCCTCGGTAGTCCACACAGAACCGGAGTTCGGGCGTGGCACCCGGCGCTGCAGCCTTTGGGACCAAGACCACTGGGCTGGCCCAAGGACTGCTGGAGGACTCAACCACCCCTAGAGCAAGCATCTTCGAGACCTCCTCTTTGATGCAGGCTCTGACCCTGTCAGTTACCCGGTAGGCTTTGTGCTTCACAGGTAAGCTGTCTCCTGTATCCACATCATGGACGCACCAATTTGTGATACCAGGAACCAGGGAGAACAGGTCAGGAAACTGCCCCAGCAGCTGGCGGCAGTCACCCTG
Organism: Triturus cristatus; assembly: GCF_964204655.1. Classification (NCBI taxonomy): domain Eukaryota; kingdom Metazoa; phylum Chordata; class Amphibia; order Caudata; family Salamandridae; genus Triturus; species Triturus cristatus. Next base: position 506,407,933 of record NC_140585.1, read on the forward strand.
TTGTTCAGGGGTCAGGGTGGGTGAGAGGTTAACTCCATCCACTGACCCGTCTCACTCTGAGGCTACCAAGAGGTCAGGAAGAGGCTCGGACTCCTCTTCCGTCCCATCATCGGTGGCCAAGAGCATGCCCACTTCGGACCTCTCCAAGTGGGGCTTCAGTCGATTGACATGTAGGACCCTTAAGGGGTTCCTAGGAGACCGCAAGTTCACCAAGTAGGTGACAGAACTCTTGCGCTCCACAATCTCAAAGGGTCCTGTCCACTTGTCCTGGAGTGCACAAGGCTCCACAGGGGCCAGGATCCACACTTTTTGACCAGGTTGAAGCTCAACCAGAGTGGCATTCTGGTCGTACCACCGCTTCATTTCCTCCTGGCTGGCTTCCAGGTTTGCCTCAGCAAGTTGCCTGAAACGCCTAGTCTGGTTCCGGAAAGCCAGCATGTAACTGTATACATTCTGGGGAGGTCTCCTGGGAGATTGCTCCCAGCCTTCCTTGACCAGACTAAGAGGTCCTCGTACTGGGTGGCAGTACAAAAGCTCAAAGGGACTGAACCCTAGAGACTTTTGTGGCACCTCGCGGTACGCAAAGAGAAGGCATGGTAAGAGGACGTCCCACTTACGCCTCATGGGTTCCTCGAGACCCATAATCATGCCCTTCAGGGTTCGGTTGAAGCGCTCAACCAACCCGTTTCCTTGGGGATGGTAAGGGGTGGTGAACTTGTAGGTCAAACCACACTCTTGCCAAAGGGACTTCATATATTTCGATATGAAGTTGGTCCCCCTGTCAGACACCACCTCTAGAGGGAATCCCACTCGTGAGAAAATTCCCATCAGTGCCCGTCCCACCACGGGGGCCGTCACTGTCCTCAGAGGGATGGCTTCAGGGTACCGGGTGGCATGGTCCACCAAGTCCAGGATAAACCTGTTGCCCATGGCTGTCTTGGGGTCCAGTGGCCCCACAATGTCGATCCCCACGCGCTGGAAGGGGGTACTGACCACAGGGAAAGGTTGGAGTGGAGCTCTCAGCTTCCTTCCACTCTTGCCACTTGCCTGGCAAGTATGGCATGTCCTGCAGTGAGTGTCAGAACTCCTGCGCATTTGGGGCCAATAAAAGTGGGTGACAAGCCTTTCAAAGGTCTTGTCCTGCCCCAAATGTCCTGCTAACGGTACGTCGTGAGCCAGCCCCAGTAGGAAGGCTCTGAACTTCTGGGGTACCACCAGCGCACGGGCTGACCCAGGTTCAGCAACCTTAGGCTCTGAGTATAGGAGGTCGTTCTCCCAGTAGATCAAGTGAGTTCTGGACTGATCACCATTGGCCTGGGCTGCAGCCTGCTGCCGCATACCCTCTAGAGAGGGGCACTCTTTCTGCTCCCTGCAGAATTCCTCCCTGGTGGGGCCTCCTTCTTGCTGCCAATGGGTCAGCTCAGGCAGGTCCCCCAGTTCGGCTATCTGTTCCCCGGTAGGCTCCAGGGCATCCCCCTCAAGGTCTGCTTCCTCCTGGGCCGTGGGAACGTCAGGAGCCGGTCTCCCGTGCCTCCCTCGCCCTCTCTCTAAGGCCAGTTCCTGGGCCTCTCCCTCAGGCTCCAGGGTTCCTTCAACACCCCTACTGGCTGCCATTGACCGGGTGGTCACGCACGCCCAATCAGGTAAGCCCACCATCCGCAGGTGAGTTGTCTTCTCCACCTTTTCCCAAGGGGAGCTCTCCAAATCGTTACCTAGGAGACAATCAACAGGCATGGCCTCTCTCACAGCCACTTGCAGAGTACCAGAGACCCCCCCCACTCAAAAGGAACCTGAGCCATTGGACACTGACTCTCTGTGTTGTCGGCGTTGACAACACGGCAGAATGCGTGTGGGACAACCTGCTCTTGAGACACCAGGTGTTGCTTGACAGCAGTCACACTGGCTCCTGTATCTCTAAGAGCCCCCATCCTTCGGCCATTTATGGTCACCCACTGGCCATACTTTTGAGTATTGGGGGCAGTTGGGCCTCAGCGACCATCTCACTGTCTCCTAATGAGACTAGGGTCATCTGTACGGGATCCCCCGCCCCTTGGACATCTATCTCCCTCCCCAAGGCTACACTATTCACCTGCTTGGGGGGTGGAGCACCAGAGGGTGCTGGTTTACCATACATGGGGCACTTGGGATCCACGGAAATGTGCCCCAGGTTGTTACACTTGTAACATCTGAGGGGCCCTCTTTGAACAGGGTTACCTGTCGGGGCCCCGGTCTGCTTCGGGGGTGGGGGTGGCTGAGAACCTTTCCCTTGGTTCCCTTGGGAATTACTTTGGGGCCCTCTGTAGAACTCCCTCTGTTTACCCTTGTCCCCCCACTCTTCTGCTAGGGACCCTGAACACCTTTGGCGGGGCCCCCCACGGGACCCTTGTGGACCCTGGTGCTGATCCAGCGGTCCGCCTCCTCAGCAAGCTTCCTAGGGTTAGTCAGCTTGCTATCGATCAGGTGCTGGCGTAGCTCAGGAAAACAATTATCCGACAAGTGCTCCCATGCAATTAAATCAAACAGCCCTTGGTAATCATTCACTTTGCTACCCTTCACCCAACCATCCAGCGCTCTGCAAAAAAAAGTCACATACTCTACATAAGTGGTACCCGGTTTCTTGGTGCAATCCCTAAATCTCTGTCTGTACAATTCAGGAGTTAACCCATACTTTGTCATAAGAGCTTCCTTCATGTGTGGATAGGATGTTTTGACCTCCGAGGGGAGATCCAGCAGTGTGTCCCGCCCTTCACTCAGGAACCTTCCCCACAACCCCGCTCCCCAATCTTTCTCAGGGACCCGGTGGGAGGACATGGCTACTTCATAGGCCCTGAACCACTGCCCAATATCATCCTGCTTATAATATTCTTTGACTACATCTTTAGGAATGTGCACCCTTGACTCTGTTGAATTGCTGCCACCAGAGGGTGAGTTGTCTAAACTCCTGGCCTTGAGATCCAACTCCCTCATTTTTACCTCATGCTCCATGGCCAGTCTTTGCCTTTCCATCTCCATTTGCAGTTTTGCCATCTCCACCTCATGTGCTCGGGCAGCACTCCTGTCGGCCATCTCCTGTGGCGACAGGCCTCTGCTAGGCTCAAAAACACCTTCTGGGGGTATCACCTCCCATGCATTCTCTGGGAACTTTGATTCGTGCCAGGCTCTCAGGGCTTTTACGTACTGATCCTTGGTGCTTAGTCCACTTTGCTTAATTCTGTACTTGGAGAGATATCCTTTCAGGACATCATTTGTGCACTTCCTCAGTGCCTCTTGCTCCCAATCGATGTCATCAACTCCAGAGAATATAGAGGACGCTCCACCTCCACTGACTGAGCTAGGCATGGTTTCTTAAAGGGGAGATTCTTCTTTAGCAACAACTGTCAATCAATCTGCGGCTGCATTATAGGTCTGCTCTACGTGGTGATCAATAATTCACTGTATGTAAATCATAAATGCATATTCGAGATCCCACCGCTGCCACCAATGTTAGACTGGGGAACCTCTGGTTGGCACAGGTAGGTACTTGTGACAAGCAGCGGTCCCTTCTTCTATTCAGGGCGAGAGAATTACCCCTTCAGAACAACCCCTGCTCACCCTATAGGTAGTGTGGCGCGAGCAGTCAGGGCTAAACTTCAGGGCGCTGTCGGTTAAGCATTTACAATAACACACAGTAAATCACAACGATCCCCCACAAACGGACACCAGGCGTAAGTTGTATCAAAAATACGGATGCTTTATATAAAAGATTCTTTGTTACGCAGCATGTACAAGACCATCAATAACGGTTGCGAAATGGAAGCCACGAGATGATAATTAGGTACTGTTCTTTTCTTTGGTAACTTATTCGATCACGAGCGCTGCACAGGGCTCGGTTGAGCCGGTCCAGTCACGATGATGCGCAGTGCACCCGGGGTACAGTGATACGGGGAAATCAGAACATTGCGGACCCCGAGTCCGATAGAGAGTTCACTGTACCTGGGAACGTGCGATGTGCTTGGACGAGTCTTCGGGGGAGATGCAGGTTCTGCACCTCGCGGGACTCCGGATCAAGAATTCAGCGGGCGGCTCTCGGTAGACAGGTGCGGCCCAGGGCCTCCGACACGGACTGTGCGGGAGGTCACTGCGGAGGGCGGCACGGTCAGACTCAGGCTGGGAGGTGAAGCGGGGCGGCCGGATACGTTACGACGTACGGGCGGCCGTCCAAGGCTTGATTTCACTTCCCAATTAGAAATCCGGCGGGAGGGCGAGAGGGCACCAGGCACGCTCCAGTGGCAGGCAGGTGACAGGGAAGCGGGGCGGCCAGACTCGATGGGTCCAGAGCGACTCAGGCAGAGCGGGGCTCTCGGCGAGGGGAAGCGGCCAGGCTTCTGGGTGTCACGGCCCTAGGAGGGGTGGCAAGGTGCGCAGAGCACTCCGGCGGGAGAAAGCACACAGCTCGAGTTCTCAGACGAGTGGAGACACGGTGAACCCACTGGTCCTGGGGTTCAGCTCAGGGGGCAAGCTCTTCTTCCAAGCCCTTGGAGATAGTTGAAGAACAAAGTGCAAAAGTCTCTTTCAGTCTTTTTCCTCTCCTTCCTCAGCAAGGCACCTACTGCAGGCCAATCCCTCAGGTCAGGGAAAGTTACTCCTCCTTCAGCTTCTTCCAGGTCCTTCTAGTCGGGCAGAGTTCCTTCGTGGTTCAATCTGGATCTGATTTCTTAGGAGCCAGGCTCCTACTTTTATACAGTGATTCTTTTGTTCTTTAGTGCCAGGGGGCCTGGGCCTGGCTCAGTCCAGTTCTGGAGTACTTTGTTTTGGTGACTCTGCTCTTTCCTTTCAGCAGCAGGGCAGAGACATCAGCCGCTCCACAGGGGGCGGAGCCGGCTTTGTGGTGGCAGAGCACAGGTCTATTCAAGAGTCAGGGTGTACTCCTCCCACCCATCCTGGTGCAATCTCTCTACCCACCACCTGGCAGCCAACCTGTCTCCTGGAATCCCCCAGCCCTGCTCCTGTACTGTTGCTAGGCAGAACACACACCCACAGCAGAGGCGGACTGAGATGGTCAGGCACGCAAAGGCTAACTTTCTAAAAGTAGCATTTGCAAACCCAGGATATTAAAATAACCTTTACTAAAAGATGTATCTTATTATCCCGAGTTCAGGCATACTAAACATGACTTTCTACCATGCTCTCTGAGTCCACTGGGGTCACAGCGTGTAGCGATCCCAGCAGCCCATTCTGGCCTATGGAGAGCAGGTAGCCTTCAATAGTGAAAAACGAAAATGGTTGTAATTCACTATTAAGACATGCCACACACATCAGGGCATGTCCTACCTTATGCCTACAATGCACCCTGCGCTTGGGCCTACCAGAGGGGTGACTAACATGTAGTTAAGGGAAGGTTTAGGGACTGGCAAGTGGGGACACTTGCTCAGTCAGCGCGACGGTACCAGAGCGCGCGCAGGTTCTGCAGTGGCAGATCCTAGACACATTTTACCCCGCTGCTTCGGTGGGTGGCACAATCAGTGCTGCAAGCCCACTAGCAGCATTTGGATATACAAGCCCTTGGCACCCCTGGTGCACTCTACAAGGGACTGACAGTAAACCAAATATGCCAAACGTGGAAGTCAATTCACATAATACATTTTACCATAGGGAGCACTTGCACTGTGGCACTGGATGGCAGTGGCACAGTGCCCTGAGCAGCTAACACCAACACAAAAACACATTGAGGCACAGACAAAAATGGAAGGGTGACCCACGCCAATGGTGCCAGGTCTAACAATGAGGAAAAATCTATATTAGTGTTGAAGTCTTTGTGGATAGAGGAGCGATATTGTTGCATGCCATTTGGATCAGCATTGGATTCATAGGTAAGAAGAATAGTAAAATACATTTAAAATTAATCTAAAATTTCTGCATCATTAACGATAGTTGAGGAATCTTGTTTTAGAATAGATTCAATTCTGGTACTTTTTTTTTAAATTTTAGATAGATAGCCAATAATTTACCTGATTTGTTTTGAACATCATAATAGCGAGCGTTTCCTCCCAGAAGATAGGAGGTAGTATTTTCTGTAGAAAGTTTAATATGTAAAAAAAATCTATAATGACAATATTGAGATCATTCATAGAGTTAGTATTATGATAAAGACATTCCAAATGTTTCATGTGTTTCAGGATGTCAAGTGCTTTTTGAGAATTACATTTTTTCTTCTTGGAAACGTAGAGGATAATAACAAATCTCTAGCTGATGCTTTAAATGTGTCCCTCAAAACATGAAAATAAAGATCAGGGGTTGCATTAAGGGGTAAAGAATTCAGTAATAAAGGACTCCAATATAGATGTAAAAGCTGGGTCTATTATCGGGGGATTGTTGAAACGACATTGTCTATTGCTGGTACTGATAGGGAGCAATTCTAAATCTAAAAATACCACGGCATGGTCAGAAATCAGTATAGAGCCAATGTCTGCATTGATCATGTGTAGTGTTAGTAAAATGGAACAAACAAATAATCTATTTGAGATTGGGATAGGTGTGTACGAAAGAAAAATGTATAAACACGTAATTGGGGATTACATAATCTCCTGGAATCAATAAAATATCTTTGGTTAATAAATGTAGTACATTGTTGGTACATTGCAGAGGGAACCAATGTTGTTTTGGAGGTTCAATCTATATAAGGATCTTAAGCTAAGTTGCCTTCACCACCAAATATTACATAACCTGTAGTGAAAGACATCAGTTTAACAGAAATAGCAGTCTAGCAGTCTAAAATCCATTGTGAATATGTGCATAAATATTAAACAAAGAAACAGGAACATTATTGATCTGAAGATGTGCAATCACCCAACGACCTTCATCATCTGATTCTTGAGAAAGGAGTGTAACATTATGTTTTTTAGGACAAAGGATAATGACTCCATTACTTTTATCTAATCTAGGAAACGAGAAGACATTTCCTAGCCATCGTCATTTGAGTTGATGCAACCACATGAGTCTCTTGTAAAAATACAATATTTGGTTTTAATTTGGATAAATGGGCAAGTACCCTTTGCCTATTGATGGTGAACCCAAACCTTAAATGTTCCAGGAAATAGTGCTTAATGTCATTCAACAAAAATTAAAAGATATAAAATGCTAATTATATACATAGTAATGACTTACAAATGCAATAAAATACCAAGAATTGCTCTAAAAATTATTAGAAGGTAGTAAGTAGGTAGTAGAATTCTGATGGGAAAGTATAAAGATATGAAAGAAGAAAGGGAGGAAGAAAGAAAGAAAAATAAAGGAGAAAATAGATAGCATCCATATATAAAATAAACAAAGTGACATGCCAAAAACACACAAATGAATCGAGGGTTGTGAAGCCACAGTGGGAAGATGGAACAACTGACTTGAACCCCAGGGCAGGTCAGGAGGCAGATTAACTCATCCAAATGGACTAGGGTTGACGGTGATCAAATAGAAATTAACAGCACCTAACAAAAACATTGAGAAGAAAAACATATGTTATTCAGAACATGCAATTAACATATTTTAAACTGACCAGAATAACTCTATTTAGCACTAACATTTAAGTAGTAGACAGTCCCGTGACTTCCATTGCCTCTTCCGTGCAATTGATTAAAAACCATTGTAACAAAGCAGAATATTCATATGCTGTATTCTTATTTTTATAGGTCACTTTGAAGAGACAATGATGAAGTAACCCAAATGTCTTCCTTTTGTCTGCGTGGTTTTTACGTAATCTTGAGAGAAGAACAATAGACATCCTTGCCATGAGATGCAGCCTTTTATGTTAACTGCCTGTAAAACATTCAACAAGTCAGTTTTCTCTAAAAAGTACAAGATGTCCCACATGGGTTATGACCCAATCTGTATACTCTCTAAATGTTCAGTATTGGCATTTGAGGCAGATCAAAAGCATTCGGAAGAAAAGATTGGAAAGAAGAGATGAGGTTGGATCCTTCAAGCCCTTCTGCAAAGCCATAAATACAAAGATTTTTTCGCTTATTGTGGTTTTCAAGATCTCCAACCTGCTTTTTAAGATGAGAAATTTCCATCTGCATAGGAAGAAGTTGCTGAGTAGTTGCTAGAAGTGTTACCACCTGCTGTTCCATTTGAGTTGCTTTTTGTCAATAGTAGACCATTTGTTATTGAGACTTTGGAGACACCTGTTCGTTTCTTCCACATATGGTTTAAGAGCTGGTATTTCTTCCAAAGGTAGCTCCATAGATATTAGCAGAGGAGACTTAATGGGTGAAGGGGGTCTTTTTTAATCTGTTTCTTTGATGAAGGCTTCGAAGAAGCAACTAGCTTAGATGCATGTTTAGGATTCAGAAGAGAGACGTTTGATAATGTTGAAGGTGGAGCATTATGTTCGGGGTTTTCCATATCTTCCTGTAATTTAGAAAATGGGTTGGAGTCTAGCAAAGTGGAAAGTCTAGTTTGCAGTGTTGGATTATCAGAATTACCTCTGAATGGTCTTGTGTTCCTCATAAACAAAAATAGGCTGATAATAAGGTCTTGTATAATGATGAAGCATTGATGTATAGAAAGATATTGTTGTTAGCAAGATAGTATAAATTAGGTATTGACTGTTGAAAAGGAGCTGTAATATTGAAGTTAGCAAGAAAGGGATATAGACAGTAGCAAAGTTCCAGTTTTTGAGCAGTTTTAATAAGGAACATTGGTTGCGCTATGGAAAGAAAGTTAACAACCGATAACAAGTACAGGAAGTTGTCAGTGGTAGTTGGCGCTGCAAAATTTTGTTACAATATGCTTAAGATAGTGTTGTACTTCACAGGTAACAAAGCTGTTTTAGCACATCCATAAATTGATATCCCAGACTGTCTTAGTTTGATTAAGAATATTGATTATATGAGAACTGCTCCATAAACTCAGACACCTTCATTATATATCTGATAAACTGCAGGTTTTAGGAGAAAAACATTTGAAGAGCTGGAAGCAATTGAGGCAAAACTGTACTGCACATAAAGCTCTGATTCCAAAACTGTTTCCAACATAGTCTAATATTGTATAAATAGTTAGGGCAGCCCACAATGAATTGAGGGCAGTGAGTTGACGGGCTAAAATGTGTATGAGAAACAAAATGGCTGGCAGGATTCCTGTCAGGAAAATGTGCCACCCGTAATGAAGCAGAAACACAGTATTTGCTGCTTACCATGCAGAATTAAAGGTTCACTTCCCTGCAGGACAAGTTCCAATACCAGATGAGCATGGTGCAGGAGTGCGTTGTCCGGGAGGAGGTGAAATTCACTTGGAAACCGCGGCAGAGCTCCACCAGTCAGCTGCCATCTTCTTCAACATCAAGCCACGCCCCTCAACTTTTCAACTTTTAATATGATTTCAAGATGGATTCTGCAAGCAAGGATGTCAATCATTTCAGTAGTGCTAGTGACTCTTATGTGACCTTCACGATTTGGATGGGAAGCACTGCTGAATGGGACCACAGATATTCCCTTCTGACTTTTCTTCAACTTCTGATAGACCAAGGCCAAAATCCTCGCTACCTCTTGCTATAAGGTTCTCTTAATTTAATATTTTGGAGGTATGTGAGAAGACATCTTTCATTTTGTTCCAGTTCCAATGGTAGAGATGGGTAATTTTTAATCATCTTTTTTGATAAATAAAGGATCGTAAAAGAAGCTGATTAGCTCAGCAGATTATGTGTTGATAGATGAAGCTTTGAAAGGATCATGTTTCTAAGTCTGCAAGTTACACAAAGGAGGTAAGATTATTAAACTACCCACAGCTAAATAAGCACACTGTGAGATGCAAATTCCGATCTAAAATTATTCAAAAGGTGACCAGAGTATGGGAGTTTATATATGAAACAACATTCAACAAAATTGACTGTACTTATCCGTCCTATGTCTTTCAAATGAGAGCTTTATGGCACAAAGAAGGGCTACAGGGGCACTGTTTCATTCTTGCTCCAACAATGATCTGCGCGTTTGGTGCTCAACTAACGGCCTTAGCTGTCTAAACGGTGCACCACCCTTGAGCAGAATTTAGAACTCCTTGGTTGCTCTCTTTTGATTGGAAATGCTACATAAAAGGTTTATATCTTCTTTTTTTTCATGAGCTTTTTTCAAAATTGTTGTTGCCTTCTATATATCATGAGCCTCAATTCAACAGATTTTCCCTTTATTGTCCCTATCTTGCCTTTCTCTTTCTTTTCCTTGTATCTGGGACCTTGGTCCCACTTCTTACTATTTAATCATCAGTTTGCAGACCTTTACATGTACCTTTGCATTCTCATTTATTGCCCCTCCTTGGCATGTCTCGCTCACTTTGATGTCCTTAATCAGTCTAGCAGACAAGCAGCAGTGTTTGTATGTTTTGATGCATCCCGGTCATCACTTTTCCTAGTGATGACGATACTACTCTCTGGTACACTCTAGCTAATATGGGCCCTCCATTAGTCTTCAACATTCCTTTTCAGATTGTATGATTGGACTCCTATTGATTGCTACTCTGTTACATTTTATGGCTATCCTGACAGAGACACTTTAGTTGGCTGGATAAACTGACATGTCTTGCATCATCACATTACTATGCAGTGGAGCTACTATTCTCCTGTCTCCTTAGCCCTTCTTGTGTGATCGCAGACTTGGGGGTTGTTTTAACTGATTCGGGGCATCCATTGCTTACTCATGTGACTGAACTCGCCATGGTTGCCATTTGCCAATTCTGTCCTTCTAGGTATATGCCTCCTAAATCCGTTATTTATTTTTTATCACAGGGCATACAGATTTGACTTTACAATCCCTTTACTTTATTTAGGTTGCAGTTATTGAAGTTACTTTGTGAGCATACTTTGCATTTCTTTTGGTCCTCTGTCCTCCTGTTTGCATGTTTCTGGTTCTGGCACTTATTTCCCACTGTGAATTTACTCACAGCTGTAGCCCTGACCTTCCTGACTATTGCTGAAATTCAGACACATCTTTACCTCGCTACTGATAATCTCCATAACCATGTATTCAGTCTGAGTTGACAGATTTTCTCCCTTATTAGGTACCCACAAATGATTTTCAACTCCTGATTATCATAATATATTGTTCACACCTGCCTAACCTGTTCCCTGATCTTGCTTGCACTCTTGTACTTGTCCACAATAAGATCTGACAAAGACACGAATACGTTTAAAACATTTATTTTAACCAATGTGCTCTAATGTGCAGTATACGAGCCACAATAAGCAAGAAAATATGGTAAGCATAGCAATTAGTCCATAAATCATGAAAGGAGCTGTCATTATGAAAAGACAGTATAGCCTAACCTCCCTCCCCTTGTATAGAAGCAGAATGGCTATATATTAGAAGATCTCTGGGCTTTATCTGTAGACCTCATACCTCAGTCTATAGATGGTAGATGTACATCATAGGTCCCTCTCCAAATGTCTGCTACCTATTTGTGTATTCCAATAAGACGTGTTCCCAAACAACAGCTGCATCGGTATGTTTTGTCCATGTGCTGGGGCCTGACCAGAACAGAATAACAAGGGTCATTGTTGATCGACCTTGCCCACAATGTTCAGACTAAATCCCTGGAATCTGCAGAGTGTGAACATAGTGGTAGGCTCTCATGTGAAAATGGCAAAAGAGGCATTTGCAAGATAAATTTGTGTAGTAACGTGCCCAAATCAGCTGACAGTCTGCATCGTGCTCATGCTAACTTAAAGAAGCTAACAACCATGTGACAATATTGTGTGTGCAACTTCATCAGTGCATTCATTCAATTACTCAATATTCTCAATAGAAATAGAAACCTGTTTCTATTTTTCTTACTTTTACAGGCTTTCTTTTCCCATGAAATCACACATACATCTCAGATATGACCATATTTATTTTTGTGTATTTGTTTACTGTAGGGAGTTGTTTTTTATTTATTCATCTTTCATTTTCTTAAGCATCAATACTTTTGCTGCTCAACAAGATAACTTTTGGTCCTGTTGATGACCCTTCATATGGATTTGGGTGGAAACGCTATAGATAGCAACATGGTAGAAATATAATATTTTTTAATGATTCAAAAGAAAGGTTTACATTATACTTTGTGCCAAAATCGTACTGATTTTAAGTACCTCTCTAAACAAATATTTTTTCTGTCTTTTTCTCATTTCCTTAGATATCATCACCACTTAGTGCCAACGTTAAACTTCCCGGCACCTTGGTTTCGTTATAAACACTCAGCACTTTCTAACTTGATAATCTTTACACTGATTTTAAATATTGTTTCAATAAATAATACAAAATGCTTAATAATCTGCCATGTGTTTTACATTGTTTGCATTTACTAAACACTCTATAGTATTGATGACATTGTAAATATATCTTGATTTAGTGATACCTATTTGGACACTGCTGCTTAAAAAACAATGATGAAAAAGAGAAACACAACATTTACTAGTAAATCAATTGCAAAATCAAGCTAAGTCAGTACTTCCGTAAAAAGAGACAAACTAGTTAGCTTATGCCTGCTGATGACTATTTGACAGGAGCCCTATGAGCTGTGTAATTGTTTCTCTGGTGATTGATATCAAATGAGTGGTTGGAGTTCCACTGTCACTTGTGATTATTCCCCATAATTGTTAATTCCGCTTTGGTTATCTGCAATGAAATCAGGTACATAGTACAGCCATTTGAAAGACAACCAAGCTAAACTGTCCTGTGACAACCTAGTTAGGTGTGTATCTCTGTACCATACGGTGAGGCTATTGAGGTAACGAAAAGCTGCTTGTGGTAAGTAAGAATTGTTTCATAGTGTTATTTACCCTTTGAGGATTGTCAGGAACATTTGCAGCATGGTTATGTATCTATCTTTGTGGATATTGGAACAATAGTCATACTATTTGTAACTATCAACGAGAATCTGTAACCAAATTTGTGTCCAGCTAATGTAAATTTAGGAATGTAACTCTTAGCTTCCTTTGACTCTGTCACCACGTAATATTGGAACCCGTAACCTTGATATTTTGCAAGAGAAAATATGATATGCCATTCTTGGAAAGGAATATTTGACCATTCTCCAGGACCCTAATCTGTAACTAGATGAGTCAGTTTATCTCACAACAAATTTCAGAAATATTTTGTCAAAGTTCATGTTGAAAGTTATGAAAGAGAATTCTGCTCCACCACTCCCCTTTCTCACCAGAACTCATTTATGCACAGGGGTCTCAGATAAAAGACATGAGGCCATTTTGAAATAGTAGAGAAGCCATCAGTGGGCGGATCTCCTGTCATCTTCCCCGCTGGCACTCTTTCTCTTCAGCCTAGAGTTTTCCTGAGTGCATATCACAAAAGACTGTTATCCACCATTATCTCATAGCCTGCTTACTGCATCATCATGGGCCCTGACAAGCTTTATTGTCACATAACTAGCCTTTGGAACCCTTGGGAACACTTCACCAAGGTATCTTAGTGCATGCAAAGCTGACACTAATATTTCTTTGAACAATGCAACCATATTTCTTCCTGCTGTGTTTTTTTGAGTATTCTTATATATGCCATGTAAGACACATGAAATAGAGTTTCTAACCCTTCAAAATGAAAATAGGTATTTTCTTTCAAAAACTGTGTCATTTTATTTTCATGTGGAATCTGAGCTTCATAATAATCACATTTTGATCCCAACAATAACTCTTGTTTTTATAACAATGTGATTTTGCTTGTCAACTTATTAAAATTTGCATACAACATTTTGTAGTACTTAGTCAACAAAGTGTAGCTATAACCTCTTGTGTGGGCTGGTGTTGTGTAACACCACAACATTCAACTGGCTAATTAACAGCTGCTAAATATGTGATTCTTTTTTTTATAGTGAGCAACACCTTTAAATGAATCTCATTGTGTGAGAACCATTTTCATTGTTTCTAAATTCTCTAAAGTTATTGTTTGCAGTGATACCTTCAATTTGTAAATATTTTCATTTGCAGCTATGTTGCATTCATCATAAAAATATTTGTATGCATATAAGTAAAGTTTTTAATGTAATTGAACAGTCATTTGAATTTAAACAATACTAATTGTTCTTCAAGTAAACAATGCAGTTAATGTTTAACTTTTCATATGTATATTTTAAAATCAAGTTCCCTAGTTGTGTACCAACCAATAGCTTTCTTGATAAAACAACCTTCTAATTACAATACATTGATAGGTATTTTAATGCATCCATGTATCTACCCTGTAATTCCTGAGCTTTCACAAGAAACATAAGGTAATAACTAAAATTCCTGTATGAAAATTGAGCTGTACAGAGAATATCACTTGTTCAGCATTCTCTGTGGATCACTTAACTCATACATATTAAATATTTCAATTTCACTTATGAGGTTTCATAGAATTATATGTGATCTCGGCTCAGGGACAGTTGTCTGTAAAGTAAACATACCTTTTAACTGTTTCTGTTGATGTCTATAATTTTCTAATGTGTTTTACTGCATCTACAGCAATTGAAGTAATTTTTTGTACTAAATATAGTTCCTCTGCCATTATCTTTAAATCATAGTATATTACATCAAATGTTCCTTTTGTATTTTCTACATCTATTTTTCTCCTTTTTGGACATTCTTAGCAGCAAATCTATGTGTTATAGCCATAGTTGTTAATGCAATTACATCTTATTTTATTGTTTTTCGTTTCTTTGCACCTCTAAAAACATAAACAATCATCTTCTCATGCAATGTTTCTATGTGTTGCCTTACAGTTTCTAATGAATATTTGTATACCAAATCTTGATATAACTTAAAAATACTGTAAGTGTCAATATGTACTTTACACTATCTAAGGTCTGATTTATTAGCTAAGGGATGTATTATTCTTTAAGTAAATTGGCCATAACATTGATTTATTTGTAAATTCTATATACAAGATTTATTTGCTTCTGAAGATACAGTTTTAAAGGTACCATTATTAACCTATGCTTGCATTTCATAGTCATTCGGTGTTCACCTCTCTTCCATTTCTAGCTTGAGCAATGTAAATTATTTTCCAAGAAATTAACCATTAATATTCATCAGTATAACATCTCCACATTATTTGTTAAACTGTACCATACAAAAATATTAAATAATCAGAAAACGAACTTGCTGAAAATATGAATCAGACTCTTGATTCTGATTACAAGTCTACTCTATCATCTCAATACCGATTTTACTGGTGTGATTACATTCCAAACTAAATAACCTTTATCAGTATACTCTTCTAGAAATGTACACAAATATTTTGCTTTCTGCCTAAAAATAAACATGTTTGTGAGGGTTCTAGTATCTTGATTTTACAATCATTCTTAGCTGGAGACTTAAAAAAAGGAACTTTTGCCTCACCTGGGTTTACTTCTGATTACTGAAACTGGATACTGTACCCAATGTTAGTTCTTGTGTACGTTTTGTGTTGCATTGCTGTCTGTTGTACTGCTTTTAAATCTTGAATATTTGTTTTTCAAGAAAGACATTATTCAATTTTATTTTTTTGAAGTGACAGACTTCCCATCATCATGTTAGGTGAATCATCTTGCATTCTAACAATGCTGTACTACACTCAAATATTTACATAATGGTAAGCTGGTGCAGTCAGGAAAATTCCCCCCAAAAATTCTGTGCTCACTACTTGTTGGTCTCTGCTTTGGACTGTTTGCTCTTTCTATGAGAGCAGTCTGACTGTGACACGTGAGGTGACGGAGTTGTCGGTTGTACAGTCAGTCTTGATTTTGGAAGTTGCACTATTGTGCCATATAGGATAGGCCACAGGATACGCCGTTGGATATGAATTCTGATTCCTTACTAGCCCAGGTATGCTGCATATCTTGAAACAGAGTGAGATGTGATTGATCATGTGGATCCTCCCATCCTGGACGGTCCGGTACATATATTTTGACTCTGAATAGTATCTCCTAAGGGGAACAGTTAGACAATACATGTCTTGGCAAATAATGTATTGCTCTCCCTGTACCCAACAGGTTTTGGATCAGTGATCCACAATTGCAGTCGGGACTTGTTTTAACATATTATTAGCTATCCTTATGACTTTGTGTGAACTGGACCTAAAGGGGTGCTAGGAGTGGATAAGTGCCCCTAGCTAATTTATTTATACAATTTTGAATAGCCGAACAAGATCCCGAAGGGTATCAGAGCGCTTCACATTTTGGAAGGGGAGGAAATAGTAAAGGGAAAAATGGCAAAGGGGGTAACAAAGAATATCATACTTAGCAAATAACTAAGGGGCACATGCATCAAGAAATGCATTTGTGAGTCCTTAATCGCAATTAGGAACTCTCATAAGCCTCTGCATATTAAAATAGCGATTTCTAAACATTCCTTAATAGGTACTCACAAATTGCGCATGCAATTTCAAGGGTGTAAAGGTGGCAAAATGAAATCCTGTTGCACCCCTGAAATTGTGATGTGCACCAATGTTGCGCACACACATGCCCGAAGGGCATGTGTGTGTTTAACCTGAAACCGTGAAAAATGCACTGAAGTGCATTTTTCAAGGTTTTTGCAAAATACAGACCAGAGTAATTTCTCTGTATTTTGCAGCCCCAAATAGCGAATTCGCTATTTCTAAGAGGTACATGCATTGCATTTAAGGAATCGCAAATTGCGATTCCTTAAATGCAATCGCAATTTAAAAAATCGCAATAAATTGTGATTTCTTAAATTGCAAGTGCCTTACACTTTGATGCATCGCAAAAGGCCTTTTTGCGGGCGTAAATGAAGGTTTTTGCGAATCGCGCCATTTGCGCTCATAAAAACCGTTGATGTATGTGCCTGATAGAGTACTAAGGGAGAACACACATTACTTAATAGGGTATAACAGACAACCCTGAGCTTCACAGTTTTTATACCAGTAAAGAACGTAGTCAGAGGGGCATTGAGAAAACATACGAGCAATGACCATTTAAGGCAAGAACTTGTTCATTAGAATTATTTTTACTTTATGTTTGAAGGCTGCCGTGGAGTAGATTCTGCAGACTTCTGGTGGAAGAGAGTTCCAGATCTTTGGGCGAGCCAGAGAAAGCTCTGTGCCTTGTTCTCTTTTTGTGAAAAGTCTGAGGTTTCAAGAGGAGAGATTTTGCACTTCTTGATGGCCTACCCCTCCAGATAGTTCTAGCTTTTGAGCCAGGTAACCGGGGGTTTTGAAATGGAGGGCTTTGTGCGTCAAGCAGGCAATCTTTAGTTGTATTCTTGCTTCATAGGGCAACCAATTTAAAGATCTTAGGGCTGGAGATATGGGAGAAATTCTTTTTGTAACTGCAATCAATCTGGCAGCTGCATTCAAAGAAGCCATAAGTGGGGCCAAGGTATATTTGGGGAGGACACAGAGCATAGTACTGCCATAATCTAGCCTTGGCAAGACAAGTGCTTGAACCACCTGCTTTAAATCCTCTGGAATGGTTGAGATTTCTAAGAATGCTCATCTGGTAGTTAGCACCCTTGCACATCTTACTAATATGATTCTTCATGTCCAAGTGCGTGTCCAGGGTGATTCAGAGGGATTTAGCTGAATCAATGATGTAAGGAGAGCAGTTGAAGTCAGTGAGGGGTTTCATCCAGCGGTCTATCTTGGGGTTGTGATTAGGAGGAGATATGAGAAGGAATTCTGTTTTGGCGTTGTTGAACTGGAGGGGGTTCTCAGTTATCCAGTTTTGGGTATTCATCAAGGTAGAATTGAGTGAGGTGAATTCTTCAGAGGAGGTGATTTCCAGGTAAAGTTGCGTGGCATCTGCATACATATGAAAAAGAATGTTCATGGATTTTAGTACATTCGCTAACGCTTCCAAGAAAATATTAAAGAGTATGGGAGATAGGGCAGACCCTTGTGGGACCCCCATGGAGACTGTAGATGGCTGGAATAGGGAATGATTCACCTTGAGTCTTTGAGATCTATTGTGAAGAAAGGACGAGAACCATTGCAATACCAGACCGGAAAGGCCCATCCTATGTTCCAGAATGGCTAAGAGTTTGTCGTGATTAACAGTGTTGAACGCAGAAGAAAGATCAAGGAGGATTAGGAGGCAGGATTCGTTTTGGTCTAGCATTTTTAAAATATCATCTTTGATGTGAGTGAGCGCCGATTCACTGTTGAACACTCCGAAAACCAGATTGATGTTGATCCAGAAGTAGGAAATTCTCTATGTGAGTGGAAAGTTGTGATTGCACACATTTTTCTAGGAGCTTAGCCAGAGTTGGGATGTTGGAGATGGGGCCAAAGTTGTTGAGATCAGTTCTGTCTGCATTAGCTTTTTTAAGAATGGGTGGGACTTGCGCTGATTTTAGGCATTTGGGAATCGTTCCTTGTGATAATGAAGCGTTGACAATCTTTGTTCAAAAGGTGATGAAGGCGTCCTTGATTTCTTTGAAGACAGTCGGTGGCAGCGGATCGCTGAAGTGATTAGATGGGTTGATACTAAGAAGGGTTTTGTTGATGTCTCTTTCGCTGAGGGGAGTGAAAGTACACCAGGTGGCCTTGTTCTTGGTACTAATACTAAGTGGCTCGAGCCTCTCAGAGAGAGCAGGAGGAGACACTATCTTGTATGATGGAAGAAGGGCCTTCGTAGATTCAAGGTCAATATTGATGAGTTTTGTTAATGCCTTATAAGTAAAGGCTTGACTTTGGTCAGAATATAGGAACTTCCCTCATTGCTACTATGTCTAAGATATTTTTTTTAATGACTGTGTGAGCCATAACTAGGCATTGAGGTCATAGTCACATATATCAGGTGAATGAGTCTAGCATTACTAATATACATTTGTATCTTTCTACTGATTATAATGGACCAATATGTTTGAGGTGAACGATTTGAAAAGAATGTGCAGTTTTCACCTATGGAAGTGGAGTAGGGTCCAACAATCATAGAATTTTTCATTGTCTGATAAATTCTGTGCGGTCAGTGCAGGTAATCACGGTGTGGCGTCGGAGCAGGGCTGAGGGGAAGTTGAAAGACGACAGAATATTTTTTTTTTAATGTTACCTATTCCGCCATCCATTCATAACCTATCCTGAAAGGAGCGCCTCGGTTCACAATGTTCATAAGTCTATTATTCAAGTAATGGTTTTGTGCAAGCAAAAGGTTCATAGGCAGTCTTTGATGAATTTCAAACTCTGTGGTTTATTTAAAAAAAAAAACGACATGGCCATCATGATTTCTCTATCTACTCTTGTACTTAAGCGAGTAATTGCAGTGACAGCAGCAGTTTGTACTGTTGATTTTGTGACTTCATCAGCCATGGAATTCCCTGCAATGCTGAAGACTTGCACGCTGAAGACTCAAGGAATGAATCACTTGAGTACATAGCAAGCATACTTTCAGCTTAGCCAGCTGCCCCCAAAGCATTTTGTGCTTGATGGGACACCCTTTTGAATCCCTGAATCCATTTTGGCTCCAATAGTGTAGATACTTATTAGAAGAATGGACACAATAATACAAATCACACACAGTCTCTGTTGGTAATTCTAGATTCAAATTCTCCAGTGCCAGAATTAGAGCCCTGAGTTCCACCAGCTGTGCCATGCAATCACCAAATCACTGCCTGTATGTCTTTTCAGGCTAGAATTCTCCATTCAACATCCACCCGTTTATGGCAGCGCACACTGCAGAATATTGGTGATTTGTCCCTACCATAGGCTGGGTAGAACCATCAGTATAAATGATGTACTCATACTGATCAAGAGGTATGACTTCATTAGGCAGAGGATATTCATGTTCATATTGCAGGAATGCCTGTGTTTGTAATGTAGAGTCAAATTCGCATTCAATATCTGTTGCAGTGAGAGGGTTGGCCCACTGTATCCATCTTGGAAGTAATGCTTTGAGTTACGGATACTAGCTTTCATGACAGCCTCAAAGGCTGGCCCTGGAGTAACAACAAGTATTCATTTCCTTACAGCCAGTGCTCTCTCACCACAGCAGTCTGTACCTCCATAAGGATCTTTTCTGTCTATGGAAAACACATCTTGGCATTGGTGTATAAATGTGATTTATATGCAATCAGTTTAGTGTCATCCTCATTCAATGTAACGTAGATATACCCTGAAGACCCCACAATGAGCACATGTGTAAACACCACAAACTAGGTTTCTGGTGTTTACACATGTGTGACAACAAACAAATGATGGACGGAATGCTGACAATGCATACATTCTCCCCCAGTCAAGAGATCTGGGTTAAATCCATCGTTCTTTTGCCCACTACACCACCCCAGTTTAGACATGGCCATATGCAAATCAGTCTTGACCCTGTGCCTCATGGGAACAGTCCAGCCCGAACTGCCAAGCCATGTCTTTCCTGGACCGGAATCAAGCATCCTAGGACCGGTTTCTGGCTATCAGCCGTCATCAGCCAGGATAGCTTGACTCCACTGGCGTAGTGAGCACGGGTCCCACGTCTAGGAATACCCATCCCACTTAGGGCGAAAAGCGTTACAACAAACAAATGATGGACGGAATGCTGACAATGCATACATTCTCCCCCAGTCAAGAGATCTGGGTTAAATCCATCGTTCTTTTGCCCACTACACCACCCCAGTTTAGACATGGCCATATGCAAATCAGTCTTGACCCTGTGCCTCATGGGAACAGTCCAGCCCGAACTGCCAAGCCATGTCTTTCCTGGACCGGAATCAAGCATCCTAGGACCGGTTTCTGGCTATCAGCCGTCATCAGCCAGGATAGCTTGACTCCACTGGCGTAGTGAGCACGGGTCCCACGTCTGGGAATACCCATCCCACTTAGGGCGAAAAGCGTTACAACAAACAAATGATGGACGGAATGCTGACAATGCATACATTCTCCCCAGTCAAGAGATCTGGGTTAAATCCATCGTTCTTTTGCCCACTACACCACCCCAGTTTAGACATGGCCATATGCAAATCAGTCTTGACCCTGTGCCTCATGGGAACAGTCCAGCCCGAACTGCCAAGCCATGTCTTTCCTGGACCGGAATCAAGCATCCTAGGACCGGTTTCTGGCTATCAGCCGTCATCAGCCAGGATAGCTTGACTCCACTGGCGTAGTGAGCACGGGTCCCACGTCTAGGAATACCCATCCCACTTAGGGCGAAAAGCGTTACAACAAACAAATGATGGACGGAATGCTGACAATGCATACATTCTCCCCCAGTCAAGAGATCTGGGTTAAATCCATCGTTCTTTTGCCCACTACACCACCCCAGTTTAGACATGGCCATATGCAAATCAGTCTTGACCCTGTGCCTCATGGGAACAGTCCAGCCCGAACTGCCAAGCCATGTCTTTCCTGGACCGGAATCAAGCATCCTAGGACCGGTTTCTGGCTATCAGCCGTCATCAGCCAGGATAGCTTGACTCCACTGGCGTAGTGAGCACGGGTCCCACGTCTGGGAATACCCATCCCACTTAGGGCGAAAAGCGTTACAACAAACAAATGATGGACGGAATGCTGACAATGCATACATTCTCCCCAGTCAAGAGATCTGGGTTAAATCCATCGTTCTTTTGCCCACTACACCACCCCAGTTTAGACATGGCCATATGCAAATCAGTCTTGACCCTGTGCCTCATGGGAACAGTCCAGCCCGAACTGCCAAGCCATGTCTTTCCTGGACCGGAATCAAGCATCCTAGGACCGGTTTCTGGCTATCAGCTGTCATCAGCCAGGATAGCTTGACTCCACTGGCATAGTGAGCACGGGTCCCACGTCTGGGAATACCCATCCCACTTAGGGCGAAAAGCGTTACAACAAACAAATGATGGACGGAATGCTGACAATGCATACATTCTCCCCCAGTCAAGAGATCTGGGTTAAATCCATCGTTCTTTTGCCCACTACACCACCCCAGTTTAGACATGGCCATATGCAAATCAGTCTTGACCCTGTGCCTCATGGGAACAGTCCAGCCCGAACTGCCAAGCCATGTCTTTCCTGGACCGGAATCAAGCATCCTAGGACCGGTTTCTGGCTATCAGCCGTCATCAGCCAGGATAGCTTGACTCCACTGGCGTAGTGAGCACGGGTCCCACGTCTGGAAATTACCCATCCCACTTAGGGCGAAAAGCGTTACAACAAACAAATGATGGACGGAATGCTGACAATGCATACATTCTCCCCCAGTCAAGAGATCTGGGTTAAATCCATCGTTCTTTTGCCCACTACACCACCCCAGTTTAGACATGGCCATATGCAAATCAGTCTTGACCCTGTGCCTCATGGGAACAGTTTAGCCCGAACTGCCAAGCCATGTCTTTCCTGGACCGGAATCAAGCATCCTAGGACCAGTTTCTGGCTATCAGCCGTCATCAGCCAGGATAGCTTGACTCCACTGGTGTAGTGAGCACGGGTCCCACGTCTGGGAATACCCATCCCACTTAGGGCGAAAAGCGTTACAACAAACAAATGATGGACGGAATGCTGACAATGCATACATTCTCCCCCAGTCAAGAGATCTGGGTTAAATCCATCGTTCTTTTGCCCACTACACCACCCCAGTTTAGACATGGCCATATGCAAATCAGTCTTGACCCTGTGCCTCATGGGAACAGTCCAGCCCGTACTGCCAAGCCATGTCTTTCCTGGACCGGAATCAAGCATCCTAGGACCGGTTTCTGGCTATCAGCCGTCATCAGCCAGGATAGCTTGACTCCACTGGCACAGGGTCAAGACTGATTTGCATATGGCCATGTCTAAACTGGGGTGGTGTAGTGGGCAAAAGAACGATGGATTTAACCCAGATCTCTTGACTGGGGGAGAATGTCTGCATTGTCAGCATTCCGTCCATCATTTGTTTGTTGTAACGCTTTTCGCCCTAAGTGGGATGGGTATTCCCAGACGTGGGACCCGTGCTCACTACGCCAGTGGAGTCAAGCTATCCTGGCTGATGACGGCTGATAGCCAGAAACCGGTCCTAGGATGCTTGATTCCGGTCCAGGAAAGACATGGCTTGGCAGTTCGGGCTGGACTGTTCCCATGAGGCACAGGGTCAAGACTGATTTGCATATGGCCATGTCTAAACTGGGGTGGTGTAGTGGGCAAAAGAACGATGGATTTAACCCAGATCTCTTGACTGGGGGAGAATGTCTGCATAGTCAGCATTCTGTCCATCATTTGTTTGTTGTTTACACATGTGTGTAAATGTTTTGAAGCTAGCATTTTAGCTTGTACTGAACATAAAGTCTGTGTGTTTTCAGTTGTCCAATGTGTAGTTGAAAAGTCTGGATGAAGTAAGTCATGGAATGGTTTAACCCTTTCTGCGTATTCTGGAATGTATGTCCTGCCAAAATGTAAGAATCCCAATATTGATTTAAGTTTCTTCAGTGATTTCGGTGGTTGTGAGAGCACACACTTCTCAAAGAAATGTGTTGCAAGGCTTTTGCCTTCACTTGACAGCTTGTATCACAGAAAAAGGACGTTGAGGTGGGCCATTTTTTCTTTTTTTATTACATTTGTAGCCCATGTGAACAAATCCAAATACTATGTGATCTACTCTTGTCAAGTGTGTAGATAAGTCATCATCCGTCAAATCAATGTCATCAACATAGGACAATGCCTGGTTGTCAAATTCTTGTAGAAGTTCTGTAACTCGGGCTGATAACGTCCCCGGGCTATTCTTATACCCCTGTGGCAATGAACAGAACTGATGCTGGGAGCCCAATGCAGAAAATGCTGTCAAACTCTTGCTACCAGGTGCTATCTTTTGGTAGAAAAATCCATTTGAGAGGTTCAATGTTGTTTTGGATTTTTTTGCGCACTATATTATTCATTAGCGCTGTGACCATTCTGTCCTTCAAAGTTCGTGTAGCTGGGTTTAAATGTCTGAGATCTAATACTAGACAATATGAATGATCTGTTTCATAACTGGAAACAAAGGGTTATACATAGGAGAGGTGCATCTTTCTATTACACCTTGATATTCAAGTTGTCTGAGAATCCCTCTAACTTGTTTTTTAGCCTAATTTTAAATAAGGTATTGTTTTTGAGGTTATGGGGTCAACCTCAATGATATCTTATGTTATCAGGAACTGTCCACTCACCCTACATGGCTGTGGTATAATGCAGGAGGTAGTGCTAATGTCTACTCCTTGGCAAATTAATGTTTAACTGATTTTGTGATGAGGTTGGAAAAAGCAGGTCAAATTACCATTTCTCTGTTTGGGCAATCCATCATGAATTCGGGGGCAAATCCTTTTCGGCCAAAAAGAATATCATAGCCGAATGACAAGTTCACCCAAAAGAGAATATTAATATTTCTAGGTATGTCTCCCTCCAGTTGTAGTTGCATCTCATACAAATGATGAGGGACGCTTACTCTAGTATCCCATGTTTTCACCTGAATATATTAATTCAATGCTACTCCCACCAGACAATCCACCAGGCTCCAGCAAACTATTGTGACTTATGCTGCGCTGTCCAGCATTCAATAGATAAAACAATACTAAAAGCCATTATTATACATTATATTAAAATTTCGCATTTGGGCATTATGCTCTATAATGGGTCTAAGGTGCTTGTGTGTCAGATAAAACTGAGCTGGTGGGTGCTTTCTGAGGCTAAACAGCCAACGTTATACATCCTATTAAAGTTCACTTTTTTGCGCATACAACCTTCACTGGATCTAAAGTGCCTGTGCATCAGTAAGGTGCTATTGCTAGGCTTGCTGAGTCTGACTTTGAGTGCAGCCCGGCTCGGCTATTTTTGTTTAACCAGTGTCCATTTGCTCTGCGTGTTTGAGTCTCTTGGTTACTGCATCAAAAATGTTTGTGAGCCGGCAGTTTAGCTGTGCCTCAGATGGATTGACGCACAGCTTTGCTGCCTGCTCCCAAGTCCTGGTGCCGTTCTGCTGGAGTTATGGCCGTAATAAAGTGCTTCTTTTATCCTTTAAATTTGGGCAAATGCAGATGACATGGACAAGACCCTCGTTTCCTCTTCCACATAGGCAACAGGACTGAGGTCCTAGTCTCCTTTCCAATGGTGGAAGGTGTGGGATGAACAGAACTGCGCCCAGCCACATCTTTAGGAATTTTTCTTTTATCCTCGTTTTGACTCCCATTTTCAGGTACGGTTGCAGTTTGAGAGCTTCGTAATCGCTAAGCACTGTCCAGCCATGAGCCCTTTTAGCCAGTGTTCCTTTGTCTTCTTGAACGGATACAGTTTTTGTTACCTTTGTCAGAGTCTTGAGTGATGTCACTGACCATGTCATGAGTGATGTAATATGTGACGACATCAGCAGTGCATTGCGGGCGCGCCGGTTATAGTTAGCTGAACTAACTATAACGGGGGAATTTCTATGGTTTTGTACGAGTGAAATGTTCAACTAACTATAACGCCCCTGAAACCTATGGTTTTTTCAGTGAATTTCTAAGGTTTTTTAAATGCTAATTTCTAACTAGTCTATAACGTGCCTGAAACCTATGGTTTTTTCAGTGAATATATATATATTTATTATACTACATATCCATGTGAAAATGTCTCGGTCCGCCTGTTTTCCTCAGTGGCACAAAAAATGGGTGGAACTGACGTCAGCACGCCGACGAGGTCCTCTTATGGCTCTGACGACGTCATACGGTGTCACGAGTGGAGCCGTGCTATTATGACGTCCTCGACGACGTGGGAGAGCTAGGAAAGAATTTCCCTGGAATGCTGGTGCAGGGGATATTCACCTAAGTGTTCAGGCTAGTCCTTTGGGAGCAACTGTTTATGTTGCCACTCCAGAAACCAAAACCAGTGATCCAAGGGCAGAGGCCCTGCAGATGGCACATGAGGTGGGGTGCCCAGTCGTGTGCACCGGCGGGGCAGCGAAGTGACAAGCACCACAACCCACAAGATCTTCTCTTTGTATCTGGCAGGAACAACAAAGTTAAAATGCCCTAGTACCAAAATGTAGAATTAGTGCCACAACGGTCTTCAAGAGGACCTCCGATGCCGCTTCTGCATCCCGTACCCAGGAGGCGGCACATGGGTCACGCGGTACAGTCATACTGCGGTGGGACACACACTCGTAGACCTCTCATGGCACTGCTCCACACTTCAGGTAGGACGCTTTCCATTAGCTATGTTTTCTGATGACGTGTCGCGCCGTCCCCGTCCAACAACAGAACTCCTTTAGATATAAACAGACTCTTCCACATTCTCACCGAAAGTGAAACCAGGCCACGCGAACACTTTCACAATACAACAGCTGGGAATGCACTTTTCGGTAAAAAAACACATTCTTTCCTCCTAATTAATCATATAAACGCCTCACTGAAGAACAGGGGCCAGCTTCGATCGGTAAACAGCCGTTACATTGACTTTTTTACTTGGCGATACCATTTCAACGCATGCATTACCACGCATGCGTTGTACATCACAAAGTCATTACTACACATTTATAGAACGCATGGTCATTTACCACGCATGCCTTTACAACAAATTTTGTTGTAAAGGTATGTATGGTAAATGACCATGCGTTCTAAAACATATGTAGATGATCCACGTTGTTGTAAGGAAACAGAGGCTGTTCTGTTTCCTCACAATGACATGCACCGCCCCTCAGAGATGATGTGAAGCAGGAACCACGAGGAGAGAGGAACCACGAGGAGTGAGAGGTAAGCGGGATTGGGCATGGGGTGTTTTTTTTCCTAGGGTTTAGGGTAGTGCAGTGGTGTTTGGGTAGTGTAGGGGTTCGTGCTGGGGTAGTGTTTTAGGGTTTAGGGTATTACAGTAGTGTAGGGGGTCGTGCTGGGGGTAGTGTTTTAGGGTTTAGGGTAGTGCAGTAGTGTATGGTTGGTGTTGGGGGTCGTGCTGGGGTAGTATTTTAGGGTTTAGGGTAGTGCAGTGGTGTTTGAGTAGTGTAGGGGGTCATGCTGGTGGTAGTGTTTTAGGGTTTAGGGTAGTGCAGTGGTGTTTGTGTAGTGTAGGGGGTCGTACTGGGGTAGTGTTTTATGGTTTAGGGTAGTGCAGTGGTGTTTGGGTAGTGTAGGGGGTCATGCTGGGGGATAGCTTTAGGGTTTAGGGTAGTGCAGTGGTGTATTGGTAGTGTAGGGAGTTGTGCTGGGGTAGTGTTGTAGGGTTTATGGTAGTGCAGTGGTGTTTGGGTAGTGTAGAGGGTAGTGCTGGGGTAGTGTTTTAGGGTTTAGGTTAGTGCAGTGGTGTTTGTGTAATGTAGGGGTAGTGCTGGGGGTAATGTTTTAGGGTTTAGGGTAGTGCAGTGGTGTTTGTGCAGTATAGGGGGTAGTGTTTTAGGGTTTAGGGTATTGCAGTGGTGTATGGTTGGTGTAGGGGGTCGTGCTGGGGTAGTATTTTAGGGTTTAGGGTAGTGCAGTGGTGTTTGAGTAGTGTAGGGGGTCATGCTGGTGGTAGTGTTTTAGGGTTTAGGGTAGTGCAGTGGTGTTTGTGTAGTGTAGGGGGTCGTACTGGGGTAGTGTTTTATGGTTTAGGGTAGTGCAGTGGTTTGGGTAGTGTAGAGTGTCATGCTGGGGGGGTAGCTTTAGGGTTTAGGGTAGTGCAGTGGTGTTTTGGTAGTGTAGGGAGTTGTGCTGGGGGTAGTGTTGTAGGGTTTATGGTAGTGCAGTGGTGTTTGGGTAGTGTAGAGGGTAGTGCTGGGGTAGTGTTTTAGGGTTTAGGGTAGTGCAGTGGTGTTTGTGTAGTGTAGGGGTAGTACTGGGGGTAATGTTTTAGGGTTTAGGGTAGTGCAGTGGTGTTTGTGCAGTATAGGGGGTAGTGTTTTAGGGTTTAGGGTAGTGCAGTGGTGTTTGTGTACTGTAGGGGGTCATGCTGGGTTCTAGTGCTTTAGGGTTTAGGGTAGTGCAGTAGTGTTTGTGTAGTGTAGGGGGTCGTGTTTTAGGGTTTAGGGTCGTGCAGTGGTGTTTGGGTAGTGAAGGGGTTGTGTTGGGGGTAGTGTTTTAGGGTTTAGGGTAGTGCAGTTGTGTTTAGGTAGTGAAGGGGGTCGTTCTGGGGCAGTGTTTTAGTGTTTAGGGTAGTGCAGTGGTGTTTATGTAGTGTAGGGGGTCATGCTGGGATAGTGTTTTAGGGTCTAAGGCAGTGCAGTGGTGTTTGTGTAGTGGAGGGGGTCATGCTGGGGGTAGTGTATTAGGGTTTAGGGTAGTGCAGTGGTGTTTGTGTAGTGTAGGGGGTTGTGCTGTGGGTAGATTTGGGGTTTAGGGTAGTGCAGTGGTTTTTGGGTAGTGTAGGGAGCCGTGCTGGTGGTAGTGTTTTAGGGTTTAGGGTAGTGCAGTTATGTTTGGGTTGTGTAGGGTGTCATGCTGGGGGTAGTGTTTTAGGGTTTAGGGTAGTGCAGTGGTGTTTGGGTAGTGGAGGGGGTAGTGTTTTAGGGTTTAGGGTAGTGCACCCAACCAGCCACAATATCCATCGACAAAGGGGATCCTGACTCTTTTGAACACTCCGCCAATTGAATAATTTGGGTCAAGGGCCCTACCACGTCCAAGACCTCTCAATTCCTTTCTTGGGATCCCTCATATACTTGGAGAAAAAGGTATATAGTTTCTCATCAATTTCAGGCGTGTGTGCCACCTTCCCCTTCAGTGAGGGCCTGGGGCATTCTCCCTTCATCCTATTCCTGACCTCCCTTTCAAGTGGTTGATGGATTTTCCCCACCACATACTCTGCCACTTTGGTGTAAGGGGTCCACTCTGCCGACTTAGGAAGGTAAATTTGGGTAGGCTCGAACATGTCCGAGTGGACTCCGTCCCCAACCCGGGACTGAGAGGAGTGGGACTCTGGATGCCAGGGACGCCCCGAGTCCTTATCCTCATCGGAGGAGAAATCGTCCTCCGATACACACTCTCCCTCTAAGGGAAACCTGCCGTCGGGGTCTACAATAGTGGTGACAGCGTCGCAATTTTCTCTGGACTCCTCCTCCTCCCGGCAGGGTGCATGTTTTAGCATTCGCGCATTCTTGAGGAAGGTCTCCGTAGGTTTATCAAATCCTTCCAAGTGCCCCGCGTTATGCTTAACGGCCCTTTTATTCCCCATCTGGGAGCTACTGGGACCCGCCACCACCAGATCTGGGTCACTGAACACCCCAGGGATGCTTTTCACCAGCTTATCAAACTGATCCCTAAGAGGAGCCAGTGCCCTAGAAATAGCCAGAGAGAGGGCTTGGTCCACTGCTGGAGGGAGAAGTTGGGGGGCCATTCCTCCTCCACTTGCTGGTAGGAGGAGTAAAAATGGTCTTCTGGAGAAGACATGATAGCAGAGGGTGTGAGCACAGAACAAATGCCCTTAAAATCCTTAAGGCAGCCCACTTGCCGGTGCTCCAACAGCTGGGCTTCCCCGAAGCTGTTATAAGAATAGACTGAGGCGCAATACCAATGGTTACTAACCAAGGCGTAGAGGTGTCAAAATTAGGCTAGGGTTGGTTGGGAATCAAGCGGACACTAAAGGAGTGACCGGATTTCCAAACACGCGTAAAGACCAGCGGGAGCGCTCGACGGAGCTGCCTCGCTTGGACCAGAAGCGCCTGACATGATCTCCCCGCGCGCAGAGCGCACAGCGGGAGAAACTGCGAGGGGGAGAACGCTCTCAGGCAAGAGCCTGCTGCGCAGGGAATATGAAACAATACCAAGGCAATAATGCTAATAACGTGCACAAGAAACCGCTATACAAACAGCAGCGTCAGATTAAGCCAAGAATGTAAGGAATGCAATTAACCCACGAGCAGTGAAGAAAGAGGAAGTGGAAGGGACGTCACGATATTATATATGATGGACTGTGATATGATTGGACTATAGTTGCCTTGGAGACTACCCCCTAATGGTTCATGGGTTGTGTAGTCTTTTGTTTGATGATTGTTGTGTTACGTTTTCTTTAAACTGCTATGCAAATAAAGTGAGGAAAGATATGCATAATCCTCGCCTCTGTCCTGCCATAGAATTAATTAAACTTTATTTGATCTGATTTAGAAACATAGATCATAAAAGTGTACATAATCCTCTTTCCTAATACAATACAGTGAGAATTAATTAAAACAAGTAGGTAAAAACGGGTGTTACAAAGCCCGGTTCAGAGCAACTTCAGGTTAACAGAATCGTAAAGTTCAATGTTTCACAAGATCAACCTCATGTACTTCGTGCAAAATACGCAATAAGGGGTCCAAGTAAGATGTAACGCTCAAATACCGGACCAGTCTGCACTATATAAAACTGCAGAAAAACTAAAACTAAAAAGTGTTTTGCACACTTATGTCATAGGGTTATATGTGGGCTACATCTGGGTGATATTTGTGCTACATCTGGTCTCTTTTTTCTCTGGTGGCCATCCTGGGAGACTTATTTGTTACGAAGTTTCCTAATTTCCTCATTTACTGAAGTCTCCTCAAGAGGAAATGCATTCAGTGCTTTCACTTTGATTCCATTAAGAAGGCATTCAGATGGGTCACACATTTGCCATAAATTCAGAATGTTAGCACTCTAGTTGTTCATTAGATCACTGTAGTAAAGCTACTGCTCACCAGGGAGTTAACTGGAAGACTACTGCTGGTATTGAAAGTGATTGTTTCAGTCTGCATGTCAGAATTCTCTAATGAAATAGAAGAGGATTTGAGATCTCACTTAAAACATGCCCTAAATGTTCTTTCTGCAGCACTAACCATAATTTCTATGGCAAAATGAACCCCCTCATTTTGTTCCTTTTTAATCTAAATGGTTTAAGTGTTACCAGTTTATTCCAATCAAGATGGCTTCAGGTGTGCCATAATTTTGTCATATTAAGACTGTTAGAACTCTAGTTGTTCTTTAGAACACTCTGGGAAGCTGCAGTCGAACACAAAGGCATCAACTGACAGGCTGCTCCTGTTGAAATATAACAGGAAGATATTTGAGATCACACTTGAAACATGTCCTAATTTTTCTTTCTACAGCACTAACCATAATTTCTATGACAAAATGAACCCCCCCCATTTTGTTCCTTTTTAAATTAAATGCTTTAAGAGTTACCAGGTTATTCCAATCAAGATGGCTTCAGGTGTGCCATATTTTGTCATAAGTAAGACTGTTAGCTCTCTAGTTGTTCTTTAGAACACTCTGGGAAGCTGCAGTAGAACACAAAGGCATCAACTGACAGGCTGCTCCTGTTGAAATATAACAGGAAGATATTTGATATCTCACTTAAAACATGTCCTAATCTTTCTTTCTACAGCACTAACTATAATTTCTATGACAAAATGAACCCCCTCATTGTGTTCCTTTTTAAATTAAATGTTTTAAGAGTTACCAGTTTATTCCAATCAAGATGGCTACAGGTGTGCCATAATTTTGTCATAAGTAAGACTGTTAGCGCTCTAGTTGTTCTTTAGAACACTCTGGGTAGCTGCAGTAGCACACAAAGGCATCAACTGACAGGCTGCTCCTGTTGAAATATAACAGGAA
Source organism: Triturus cristatus (assembly GCF_964204655.1). Lineage (NCBI taxonomy): Eukaryota > Metazoa > Chordata > Amphibia > Caudata > Salamandridae > Triturus > Triturus cristatus. Next base: position 506,439,275 of record NC_140585.1, read on the forward strand.
GATATTTGAGATCACACTTGAAACATGTCCTAATTTTTCTTTCTACAGCACTAACCATAATTTCTATGACAAAATGAACCCCATCATTTTGTTCCTTTTTAAATTAAATGTTCTAAGTGTTACCAGTTTATTCCAATCAAGATGGCTTCAGGTGTGCCATACTTTTGTCAAAAGTAAGTCTGTTAGCACTCTAGTTGTTCTTTAGAACACTCTGGGAAGCTGCAGTAAAACACAAAGGCATTAACTGACAGGCTGCTCCTGTTGAAATATAACAGAAAGATATTTGAGATCACCCTTGAAACATGTCCTAATGTATCTTTCTACAGCACTAACCATAATTTCAATGACAAAATGAACCCCATCGTTTTGTTCCTTTTTAAATTAAATGTTTTAAGTGTTACCAGTTTATTCCAATCAAGATGGCTTCAGCTGTGCCATACTTTTGTCATAAGTAAGGCTGTTAGTGCTCTAGTTGTTCTTTAGGACACTCGGGGAAGCTGCAGTAGAACACTAAGGCATCAACTGACAGGTTGCTCCTGTTGAAATATAACAGGAAGATATTTGAGATCACACTTAAAACATGTCCTAATGTATCTTTCTACAGCACTAACCATAATTTCTATGACAAAATGAACCCCCTCATTTTGTTCCTTTTTAAATTAAATGTTTTAAGTGTTACCAGTTTATTCCAATCAAGATGGCTTCAGGTGTGCCATAATTTTGTCATAAGTAAAACTGTTAGCTCTCTATTTGTTCTTTAGAACACTCTGGGAATCTGCAGTAGAACACAAAGGCATTAACTGACAGGCTGCTCCTGTTGAAATATGACAGGAAGATATTTGAGATCTCACTTAAAACATGCCCTAGTTTTTCTTTCTACAGCACTAACCATAATTTCTATGACAAAATGAACCCCCTCATTTTGTTCCATTTTAAATTAAATGTTTTAAGAGATACCAGTTTATTCCAATCAAGATGGATTCAGGTGTGCCATAATTTTGTTATAAGTAAGACTGTTAGCGCTCTAGTTGTTCTTTAGAACACTCTGGGAAGCTACAGTTGAACACAAAGGCATTAACTGACAGGCTGCTCCTGTTGAAATATGACAGGAAGATATTTAAGATCTCACTTAAAACATGCCCTAGTTTTTCTTTCTACAGCACTAACCATAATTTCTATGACAAAATGAACCCCCTCATTTTGTTCAATTTTAAATTAAATGTGTTAAGAGTTACCAGTTTATTCCAATCAAGATGGCTTCAGCTGTGCCATACTTTTGTCATAAGTAAGGCTGTTAGCGCTCTGGTTGTTCTTTAGAACACTCTGGGAAGCTGCAGTAGAACACAAAGGAATCAACTGACAGTCTCTGCCCTTGTTGGATGTACATGATTTACTGAGAATGACAGACTTCATTCTCACATGACTGAGAAAGATAATGTGAATTTACAGAAAATATGCTATCATTTTAGCTTCAGTTTTCTCTCAAACATGATTCATGATATCCCAGCAGAAGGTTTTTCACAGGGTAAAATCCCCTTAGAACACACCACAATTCATGAAATGAGTATGGTACCATCAACAAATAAATTCCAATGTAACTAAAGTCTTTTATCACCCTTTATAGTTCTCCTTTTGGTAACCCTCAAAATCTTCGATTCACTACAATGCATTTCAATGGGGTACTATCATGTATATATATATATATATATCATGTATATTGGTCCCAAGATGGCTGCCAGCAATTCCAGGATGAAGTGCTGACAGCCAATCATGTGTCGTTAGGCTCCGGCCAGATATTGAAACTTTTTCTTTTTCTAATTTCTCATGAACTACTGAACTGATTTGCACCATTTAACAAAAAGGGATCTTTCTGAACCAAGGGCTACCTTTTCGCCAAAGTTGGTGTAATTCCGTTCAGCAGTTCGGGCTGTAGCCGTTTCTAAAGTTTCCTATGGGAATTAACATGGAGAAAACACATTTTGGGACCCCATTTTTTCTCGGCCCCCGCTTGCCGAATCACCCTGAAACTTTTAAGATAGGAGCTGACCGGAGCACCCCACGAGTTTTGAAAAGTTTGCGAAGATTCGTCAACCGACGCCAAAGTTTTTGGGAAAAGAATGTTACGATTTTCCTATGGATAATAGGTCCTAACTATAACTACCTACTGGTGACTGCCAGTTAGGGGTAATATAAATATATATATATCACGTCCAATCCCACTTCAAAAGAAACGGGTCCGACACATGCTCAGTGGAGAAGATGGATTTGTTGCAAAGGTTTCCCAGTTCAAGGTCCTGTTAAAAAGGTGAAACCCTGGGCAGACGCGTTTCAGCCTTGCGGCTTTCATCAGTGCCCGCTTCACTTTGATAGTGTTCTGCCTGGGGGCTTGTGTTTGAAGGTAGGTAGAACTTCCCTCATTGGAGCATACTGCTTTTAACCCTGCCTCTCTCAGCCTTTGACTCCGCCACTCCTGCTGTGATCGGTCTCGGGTTTTCATGTCCCACGCTGTGATTGCAGATACAGTGATCTGCTTTTTCATACACGAAGTGGTGTCCCATTGCTGGCTGCGTGTTGCAATCATCCTCCGGCAGTCAAGGCAGGGTGCAATGATGTCATCTCCATTTTCAACCACCTTAAGGCAGCATACTGCTACTTCTTCTCGCCCCGTATGGTCCCAAGCTCAGGTGAGTATCTGAAACCAACTGGGGGGGCATATATATATATATATATATATATATATATATATATATATATATATATATATATATATATATATATATATATATATATATATATATATATATATATATATGTATATATATTAGATAGTTATAGTTAGGACCGTGTTTCCATAGGAAATCTGAAAATTCTATTTTGAATAACTTTGGTGCCGGTTGACGAATCCTCGCGAAATTTTCTAAACTAATGGGGCGCTCAGCTCCTACCCTGAAAGTCTCGGGGTGATTCGTCAAGCGGGGGCTGAGAAAAAAGGGGGGTCCCAAAACGCGTTTTCCCCATGCATTTTTCCATAGGACCTTTAGACACAGCTACAGCCCGAACGGCTGAACAGAATTACTTGAAATTTGGCAGAGAGGTAGCCCTCAGGTCAGGGATGTGCCTTTTGAAGGTCTCGTGTAAATCTGTTCAGTATTTCCTGAGAAAATAGCATTTAAATCTATATAAATATCTATAGGCGCGCTCCGAGCGCGTACCGTAAGCTTACCGTACGTGCACGCCGCCGTGCACGAGCGCGATTCTGATTGGTTGTTAGATCTTAGTAAACATTCGAATCGGTCGAAACCAGGAAGTGTCGGCTGCCATTTTGTCTCTCGCAGTCTGAGGGGGTGAAAAACAAAGGTGGATAACGTGAAAAGGGGGCAGGGTGGACAGTTCCTGACCCCCTAGCCTTTGTCAGGGGGTCCCAGAAGGACCCCCAAGGGCAAAAATTAATTTTAATTTTTTTTCAAAAAATCGCGGAATGCGCGTAGCGTACGCGCACGGCGTAAACGGAAAATTCCACGAGAAAAATTCCGCGAACTTCGCGTAACTATTCCGCGATTACGCGTACCGTACGCGCACGGCAAAAAATTTTTTTAAAAGAGGAAAGCTTAAAAAAATGGGAATATTATGAACGTCTACAAACGTACCGGTCTATCTTATTGTTAATAAGGGAAACACTGGTCTCCCCAAAAAAGACCACAACACGTTGTACACCTCATTGAAACCCTCCGAAATCGAGGGTTAATGTCCAGAGGAGCTGAAGAAGGTGATGCTCCCACCTCAGAGGAAGGGCTCAGCTGAGCTGCCGATGATGTACTCGGCTGAGCTTCTGAGGTTGGGCTCCGGTGACTTACTGAAGGGTTTTCTTCAGTATGTCGAGCAAAGGTCCTGGGATGTTTATCCCTAAGGTGTCTCATCATAGAGTGATTTCCAGAGGAATACTTCTTCCTTGGATCTCCTCTAGATAAAACACGCTCACAAAGTCTGCAAGTGACCAATGGAGCATTGACCTTTTTCTGCCCCTCTGGAAAAGTAAAATACTCCCACACAAAAGAATCCTTTTGTTTCCTCCTTCTCTGTCTGATGATGGTGCTGCTAGGCTCACTCTCAGAAGAGGTCTGCTGCTCTGCCATTGTATCTCAATGTCAATTCAGCTCCTTCTCCTAGGGGATCTCAAGCAGTAATGAGGGGAATGGGTGTGGTGTGGGAAGTTTCTGGAACTGAAAGTAGTTTCAACCAATGAAAAGTGTTCTTTGTGGATCACATGACCTACCGTGCGCGCTCCGTAAGCTTACGGTACGCGCTCGTAAACAAGTACGCATGCGCAAACGTGACGCTTACGGAGCGCTTACGGAGCGCGTACGTAGGACGCACTCGCGCATGCGCATTACATGCCCCTGCGTAACCGCGACGTTGCTTCCGCGTAACGCGCATGCATGTACGCGTACGTCACGTACGAATCACGTAAGCGCACCGTACTTATGACGTAGGGAGCGCGTAGCGTCAGCTTACTGTACGCGCATCGTATCACGTAAGCGCACCGTACTTATGACGTACGGAGCGCGTAGCGTCAGCTTACCGTACGCGCATGGCAAAAAATGCACTAAAAAAAAAAAATGTTTCAAGAGTTGTAGAAGATAATAACTGTGATGTACAACTGTATGTAAACATTAATTTTTAAAAAATTAACCATTCCATAATGCAGGATATAGTACATATATTATTTTATACATAGGTTATTTATATATATATCATGGGAGAGGGAGAAAGGTAAAATCTGGATTGGAACATCACGCCATTGTCCCACTTAATAAGTATTATTTTATACATAGGTTGGATATTATTTTTTACCAAAAATCTCCCAAAAAAATTTGCATTTAAAAAACCGTACAAATTCACTGAAAAAACCATAGGTTTCACACACGTTATAGTTAGGAATTAGCATTTTAAAAACCTTGCAAAGTCACTGAAAAAACCATAGGTTTCACACATGTTATAGTTAGCAGGACATTTCATTCGTGAAAAACCAATGAAATTCCCCCGTTATAGTTAGTGCAGGCAACTATAACTCACGCGACCGCAATCCTCTGCTGATGATGTCAAATATTACATCACTGATGACATATGTGTCTTTCTGAAAAAAAAATATTTGTAATATATGTATAGCTAAAAATTAATGGAAGAAGATATGGGTAAATAAGTGTCTAAATACAGTGATGTAATATTTGACATCATCAGCAGAGGATTGCGGTCGCGTGAGTTATAGTTGCCTGCACTAACTATAACGGGGGAATTTCATTGGTTTTTCACGAGTGAAATGTCCTGCTAACTATAACATGTGTGAAACCTATGGTTTTTTCAGTGAATATATATATATATATACATATTTATATTTAACAGCCAAAAACACCTGGTTATCCGAATCTGGATTTTTCAAATGCTTCTCATGTCGCGCCTGTAAGTTTGGAGTCAATTTATCTGACTACTACGCAGCCTTTAGTGATATCCCTGTCCCAATAAAAGAACATCACTCTTCTCGGACTGAGTATGCTGTGTATCAGTTAGAATGTACATGCCACCTTATGTACATCGGTAGTACAAAACTGCCAGTTATTAAACGGTTATTGCAGCACTTGCGTGCAATTGTCAATTAGGACTCCAACTACCCAGTTGCCCGACATTTTAAAGCCATTCATGAGAATAGAGTTCATGACCTTCAATACTCTGTGATTGGGGCAGTTCCTCCCTCCTTTCGGGGTGGTAATAGGGAGAGGAAATTGCGCCAATTGGAGTCTTCATTTATTTTAACCCTTGATACTCGAATGCCGATCGGGTTGAACACCAGTGAGGACCTACACAACTTCTTATAATCTAGTTATATGTAGGGTCCTCCTGTACCTTCGATACAATCTCGGCTCAGATTCAAGGGTTTAAACTCACTGACATTTCCAGTTGATTCTATAATGAACCAATGTCTGTTGCTTCCTATTATTAGTATTTTTATCTTTCTTTTTATGAAGTCATTATTGTGTATAATAATATTTTTGCACTGATATCGTATGTACTGTACTGACAATGGCTACTACAACTAAGCATTAGCACTTTAACATTGAATTCATAGGTATCATCATGGTTAAGTCATTTTGCGACCTCTTGCACAGCCCCACAACTATTTGTGTTATTGTTGATTACTTGGGGTCTTTTTTTCAATTTACACATTAGCACTTTTGCACTGTTTTGCACACATTTTAAGGAGCATTGCTTTTATCCCTATTTTGCCTTTATGTGATTCTGTATTTATATTAATTTATTTAATGCGTTTTTATATAAGGTTTTTTGGTATCTATTTATGAGAATTAAATAATGTATCTATGAAGTATTTTAAGTGGTATTTTTAAATAGATCCACTGTGATACTATTTGTGATATGATTCATTGGGCACTTGCCAGCAATTTTGTCAGTATCTGTTCACCCAATACCATTAATTATAGCTCGAAGAGGACTCGATCAATATCTCTCTCCAGAACAAATGCAAACATTCTTTCTCAATAGGATACCTATTCCTATAAATTGCATTTATTTTTTCATGTGGTGTAATACAATGGTCACGGATTTTAACAACGAGTGTTGTTATTGTTATTGCTAATTGCCATTTGTAGAGCGCGCTATCACCTACAGGTCTCTAAGCGCTGTCAGAGAGATCCCAACCCTTGCATGTGGGGGAGTGTAGCTGGTTAAATTACGTCCCAAGCCTCCGAAAAAAATTCTGTTTTCAATTTTTTTTCCTAAACGGGAGAAGGTCGTGTTCCTTGCGTACATTTCCAGGCAAGTTGTTCCAAATGTGGGGAATGGATGTAGAGAAAGCTCTTCCTCCTTTCGAGGACAAGTTGAATCGGGGACAGGCCAGTAGACTGGCATCAGAGGATCAGAGCACAATGCTAGGAGTATATCTAGCTAGGCGGTTTTTAACCCCTTCAGTGCCCATGACGAGATAGTCTCGTCATGAAGCGCGGATGCGCTGTGCCCATGACGAGACTATCTCGTCATGAACCCCGCCCGCTAATTCAACGCCCGGCACAGGGCGGGGAAAGGGCAGGGCACACAAGGGGTTAATGTAGCTAGAGGCTTGGCCATAGATGGCCTTGTGTGCGATGCACTGTCTTATCGGGAGCAAATGTAACTGTCTAAGGAGGGGTGTCGCATGGGCTCGCCTCGGCACTCTAAAGATTAGTCTAACGGCATCATTCATAATAACCTGTAGCCTGGCTAATAGGTTACCCGGGAGGCCGATGTACAGGGAGTTACCGTAGTCGAGGCGAGACAGTATCAGAGCTGACACTGCCATTCTTAATGTATTGAAGGTGAGAAGGGGGGCAAGTTTACGCAACTGTCTCAGCATGCCTATACACATTCCCACTACTGCTGAGACCTGCTGAATCATAGAGAGATTGGCATCGATTTTGATGCCAAGGCTTTTTACAGCCACTGCCGGCTCCGGGTATATGCCAAGTTCTTGTGGTCAAAAGAGTTCCTTCAAGGGGTTAGAGTCTGAAGTGACGGCCAGTACTTCAGTTTTATCTGGATTAATTTTGAGGGAGTTGGCCGTCATCCAGTTAACAGTAAATTTCAAGATGTTTTGAAATCTTGTATGGGCGGTCGGGGCATTATCTATTTGAATAATGATTTGAGTGTCATCAGCATAATTGTAGATTTGACACTCCATGTGGTTCAGTGCCGCTATCAGGGGCTGGAGGTAGGCGTTGAAGAGGAGCGGTGACAGTGCCAAACCCTGTGGTACCCCACACAAGAGTAATCTTGGGTCTGATATATGGTCAGTCAGCTGTATTCTCTGGGAGCGATCTTTGAGAAAGGAAGTTAGCCATGCAAGGGTCGAGCCCTGAATGCCCAGTTCCGAAATCCGCGACATTAGTTGGTCATGATTGACCGTATCAAATGCCGCGGATAGGTCTAGCAATACCAGGGCAAATGGCCTTTTCTTGTCGTGCCTTAGTCTGAGTTTGTCTAAGACAGACAGCATCACCAGTTCTGTACTATGATGCGCCCTGAACCCTGCCTGGTTGAATTGTAGGAGGTGGTTGCCTTCTACGTGGTTGGACCGGGATTTTAGCACGTGCTGTTCCAGCACTTTTGCCAAAAAAGGGAGCTGGGAGATCGGCCTAAATTGTTTTAGGTTTTTTGTGTTGGCCCCAGGTTTTTTCAGGAGTGGGATGACAAGCGCTTCCTTGAAATTAGAGGGGACATGTCCTATTGAGAGGGATTGATTGAGAAGTGAAAAGACCTAATTTCTTATCCCTGGTAAGGCTATCTTGAAGATCCTGGGCGGGCAGGGGTCTGCAGGTGACCCTGACTTCACTCGCCTTATTAGATAAGACAGGGACTCATGCGTAAGTGGGGGGAAGCTGGTTAGTGGTTTGTCAAAAATGGGGGGTGGTGGTGTTGGCGCTAAGGTGCACGGGAGCTTGGGGGTAGAATGGATTTCCGTTACTAAATCCTTCACTTTCGTTGCAAAGAAAGACTGGAAGTTGTTAGAGTCTTCGGAGCAGACGGAGGGCTTCTGTTCCCTGACTTGTCTCAGCTCTTTCAGGATCCGAAAGGTCTCTTTTTGTGTGTTATCAGCCATTGTAATTTTATCTTCTTAAAATTCTGCTTTCCTTATGAGGATTGCCTTTTTGTAAGTTGCAAATGTAGCGTTATATTCTGATCGGGCACCTGGGTCAGAGGCTTTCCGCCAGGCTCTCTCGCATTTGCGGAGGGTTTGTTTCAAGCTTCTTAGGGCATCATTAAACCAGGGGGCCCCTTTACCTTTGTCCGTAATTCTTTCCCTGCGTGTTGGGGCTACCATGTCAATAGCATTCTTTAGCCTTGCTGTCAGAGCAGCACTTCCTTCATCAAGGTTTCCCTGTATAGGTGTGGAAGTAGCTGATTAATGTAGTAACCAGGTTATCTTCACTGATTTTATTCCAGATCCGCAGAACTTTCCATTCAGAAGGTGGGCTAACTGCTTGCTTTGGGAGTAGGAATCGGCCGCTAAGTACAAAGTGATCTGACCAGGGGCAGGGACTAATAGTTATGGGGCTGGTGGGGGGGAGGGATGACCAGACCAGGTCGAGTGTGTGGCCTTTCTCGTGGTTGGGCCCATTTACTAATTGCTGGAGTTCCAGGGAGGTCAATGCCTCCTCCAAATGTGTGGCCTGGCTGTCCTTGGGGGACTGGTCCCAATGCAGGTTGAAATCTCCCAACATCACCACACATTGGTACCGGGAGCGGATGTCATTAACTAGCTCTGTAAGAAGCTCAATAAACCTAGGTGGCGTTCGTTTAGGACGATAGACTACTAGGATAGCTAGGCAAGCTGTCTTAGAGTGAAACTTGGCCCCCAACACCTCAGCCCCCTCGATGCTTTCTGCGCAGAGGGTCTCCACTTTTAGCTGGCGATTGTACAGGATCGCGACTCCACCCCCTCTGGAGCTACCAGGTCGATTGTGGCATAGTGCTGCATAGTTTGGGGGCATGGCGGCTACTAAGTCTGGGGTTGAGGATTCTTCGAGCCAAGTTTCTGTAATGCCTAAGATATCCAGGGTGTCATCCTGTAGGAGCGAGAACACCTCACAATTGTGTTTCTGCAGTGAACGAGTGTTAAGGGTAGCGATTCTGAGTTCTTGTGGACTATTGGTCCGCACCGGCTTCTTGTGGTGTATTGTATGATTTAGGCTAGCAGTATCAATATGAGATCTTAGTAGCCCTTCAGCCCTCAGTGCGGTTACTACGTTATTGTTGAGTTGAGTCGTACCCTGGTTTAGGGGCAGGAGTTCCTTTATGGAGTACATGAAACGAGGGCCAGGGGTCCTGGCCCCTGGTCCCGGGGTCCTGGCCCCTGGTCCCGGGGTCCTGGCCCCTGGTCCCGGGGTCCTGGCCCCTGGTTCCGGTCGGGCGTGGACGGGTGCAGACGGGCTTGCCTTAGGTACACCTGCGTGCTTGCTCCAGCTTGGATTATGTAGCCTTAAACTCCACCCACCCACCACTCAGCGCTGCTATGCAGTGGCTGGCTTTCACTGGGCACTAGACCGGAAAACTAGAGCTCTGGCAGGAAGTGGGGGCGCGCTGGGAGCGAGGATCACCAAGCACATGTACAGTTGAGCAACAATTTAAAACAATTTAAAAGCTTTGGTTGTTTTTAAGAAAAATTACAGTAATGTGCAAAATAGCAGCGTTAAGTAAAGGGGCAGCGCGACAGCGTTACAAGCAGCCCACCACTAGAGTGGGCGAGGCTCTCTGATCTGCTCCCACTTGCTCCAGCTTGGATTATGTAGCCTTGAACTCCACCCACCCACCACTCAGCCCTGCTGTGCAGTGGCTGGCTTTCACTGGGCACTAGACCGGAAAACTACCGGAAGTGCTCTAGCAGGAAGTAGGGGCGCGCTGGGAGCGAGGATCACCAAGCACAAGTACAGTTGAGCAATAATTTAAAACAATTTAAAAGCTTTGCTTGTTTTTAAGAAAAATTACAGTAATGTGCAAAATAGGAGCGTTAAGGAAAGGGGCAGCACAAAAGCGTTACAAGCAGCCCACCACTAGCGTATGCGAGGCTCTCTGATCTGCTCGCGCTTGCTCCAGGTTGGATTATGTAGCCTTAAACTCCACCCACCCACCACTCAGCCCTGCTGTGAGAGATTGAAAGAGTTCCTGTATGAATAAGTATGTGTTTCTATAAGTGATTGTTAAAAAGACTAAGTATGTGTAAGTTTCTGTAGAAGTAAGTGTGGTGGTGTGTGTATAACTGTATATGCAGGTAAACGGATGTTTGATTCTTTATTAGCATGAGTGACTATGTGTGTGAGTAACTTTATGGATGAGTGGCGTTGTGTAACAGGATGTATAGGTGTATGAGTACATATGATGAGTGAGTACATGTATGAGTGACTGTATAGGACTGTTGGTGAATGAGTGGGTGTGGATGTCGATCTTACAATTACTGAATAGGTTGTTGTAACTGGTATTGGTATGTCCATTGTTTTGAAAATTGTAATTTCTATTTTTGAATGTGTGTATCAAAGGTTATATTAGGGGGAGAGGAGGTCTGCCACTCTATCACAAGGATGATGTCATCAGTGATGTCATCAGTGATGTCATGAGTGATGTCACTGACCATGTCATGAGTGATGTAATATGTGACGTCATCAGCAGTGCATTGCGGGCGCGCGAGTTATAGTTAGCTGAACTAACTATAACGGGGGAATTTCTATGGTTTTGTACGAGTGAAAAGTCCAGCTAACTATAACGCCCCTGAAACCTATGGTTTTTTCAGTGAATTTCTAAGGTTTTTTAAATGCTAATTCCTAGCTATAACGTGCCTGAAACCTATGTTTTTTTCAGTGAATTTCAAAGGTTTTTTAAATGCTAATTTCTAGCTATGCCTAGAGAGATAGGACATGTGAAGAAAGAAGGAAAAACACACAGAAAGAAAAAAAAGAAATGCAGAAAGAAGCAACAGAAGTCCTCAAAAACGAAGAAAAGTGCAGGAAGAAGTATAACGTGCAGAAAGAACAAACAGAAGAGCAGAAACAAGCCTTTTTGCAAAATTATCCTGTACCCTCAACTTTTTCAGACGGATACTGGTGGTAACTGAGTCTGACTAACCAGTCCTAGAGCCAGTGCTATGTTAAAAGACACTCAGAATACAGTGAAAACACCTACATACACTAGGGCACACTATGTGTTGGGGTCCCCCTGTGATTAGCATGACCTCCTCTGTAAGCCCCTAGTATATAATAGGGCATGGGATTAAAACTACCTCTTAAAACGCACCACAGGGCGCGTTTGAACACGTCACCTCATGCCCCGTCCCCTCCCTTCCTCACTGTGTAAACACGCCCTGTAGCCGTTTTAAGTTGGGAGATTAAGTCCCCTTGAATCCTGAGGGTCCCTAGGGTCCAACTAGACCACTAGGTACCTCCAGTAAGTGCCACAGAGCTGCGTTGCAGAGAGGTGTAAAAAGTGGCACGGCCTGCACCACCTCTCTGTAACGCAGAGCAGTGGTGCTCAATGGAAGCACCTGGTGGGCTAGTTGGACCCCAGGGTCCCTCAGGATTGAAAGGGAATTATTTCCCCAACTTAAAAATGCGCCACAGGGCCTGTGGGCGTTCTGAGTTGAGAGATTAAGTCCCCTTGAATCCTAAGGGTCCCTAGGGTCAAACTAGCCCACTAGGTACCTCCAGTAACCACCACAGAGCTGTGTTGCATGGTGGTGTAAAAAGGGGCGTGGCCTCAGAACACCTGTCTGCAACGCAGCTCCCTGGCGCATACTGGAGATACCTGTTGGGCTAGTTGGCCCTCAGGGACCCTCAGTATTGAAGGGGAATTAATTCCTCAACTTACAACTGGCCAGGGGGCGCGTTTGCAGAGTGCTGCAAGGAGGGGGCGTGGCCTCCGGCACGATGCCAGTCTTTTATTTATTTATTTTTAAGAAGGAGGGCTGTGTGGCCCCCTTTCTTTTTCTAATTTATTAGCCCTGGGGACCCCATCCCCCAGGGCCTGCACCCTAATTTTTTTTGTTGAAAAAAATTAATTTGGCCCTCCCAAGGCCTTAATCGGCCCCGGGGACCCCAACCCCCAGGTCATGGCCTTTTTAAAAAAAAATTATTCTTTAGGAGGGGGGCTGTGTTGCCCCCCTCCTCAGGCCACTTATGGCCCCGGGGGCCCCATCCCCCGGGGCCGGCCTTTGTTTTTTTTGTCTTTTTTTAAAATATATTTATAGAAACACCTAGGACATGCTGGACAAACCGTATGTACCTATCACCATGACGATTTGCGTGATATTCATTAAAAGGCGACAATGCATACAATGAATCCATGTAGAATGTATTCACACCGCTAGTGAAGCTCTGACATGTCTGACACCCTACCGTGCCTAATCCCGGCGCCCCCGCTGGTGGGTACTCTCCAAGTAGACACCCTTGTCGTTTATTTATACAAACATGGGTAGCTATTGACGGGCACATTATTATACACATGCACACCAAGCCATTCAAAGGGGATTTGACAAAAATTCGACCAAACTATGCAAGAAACCCCCTCACGGTTAATAAAACACACATCCACCGCCGGATGTGTAATACTTTTTATTTTACTCTCTGGAAAGGAGACAAACCTCACTTGAGAGTCACAGGGTGCTCCTGACTGAGCCCAATGCTGTGTTACACCCACCAGTGCCCGCCGAGTGCCACACACCTCTGTGTTGTATTCCACCAGCTAGTGCATATGCTATGACACTCTCTAGCCCATGTGCACTGTAACACCACCCCGTGAATATGTCATGCCACACTTGCCTTCGCACGGGTTATATTGCCCCATCTAACGTTTCTTCCTCGATGCCTATGTTATAAAGCACAGCGCTATGCCATACATATTTCAATCTGGGATCCATATCTTTGTCACAGTGCATATGCAATGTTACACTACCCAGCACATATTTTATATTACAACTTTAGAGACTACTTAGGTTACACAACACTGCCCTGTGCATATTACACTCCAAGGTGCATATCACATAGCAAGCGCTAGTGCCTGTGCAATCTCGCGCTCTCCAATGAATCTGTCATTGCGCACAATGTATTGCATATTATATTTCACGCCCCGGTTCATCTTATATCACACTTTTTGGTGCATAGTTTATACCATATACTATATCTAGGTTTCGACTATGTTCTATATAACACTGCGTCCACCTACCCTTTTCACAGGCATTACATTTTGCGATGGGGGTGGAGGGTCAGGGGATGTTTCTGCCAAGTGAGCCCGGAGTCACAGTCCCAAACGTCCTCTTCTTCCTGAATAAAAGTGAGATTATGCTGCATACTTGTTCATATTTTAAGTAGTTCGCACAGACACACATTTTAAAAACAATAAAGTTCCTAATACCCACCTTCTATGAACAGTTAGCTTGCTGCCCCATCCACCTCCTCCCTATCCTCTGTTGTCTGAATCCATGGACTAGCCTCCTCCCTCCTGCCATGCATGGTCTGATGTGCTGCCACTGCCCTGCATTTAGCATGATGTACCAGTCCACTCATCCTGCCCTCCATTGCCCAATTCTATGGCCCATCATTGACCTCCTGCTTAGCCTCTGTGCTTTGCTTGCTGCCCCTATTCTCCTTCCCCCTGCCCTCCGATGTCTTTGTGCATGCCCATGCTCCATCCTTTTTGACCACCATGTTCCATTGACCTGCCACTCCTATCTACTCTGAGTGTTCTGTTGAGCTGCCACTCCCCTACCACCTGCCTAGCATTGTCAGATGACTGTAACCTGTCCCTGCCACCTCCACCCTGCCTGTCCACATGCCATGCGCCTATCCCCTTCCTCCTGTCCTCCATGGTCCATTTTACTGCCACACCCTTCGGCCCTCCCTGGTCTGTTGTGCTGCAACTGCTCCTCCTGCCTGCCCCACGCGGTCTGTTGTGAGGCCCCTTCCCCTGAACTCTCTTGTCTGTGCCCAGGTCCTGACCCTCCCTTCTATCCTCCATGGTCCTTTGTGCATGCCCCTGCACCCTCCTTCTTGCCCATCAAACCATTGTGCTGCCACTAACCCTCCCGCTTGCCATGCATGGTCTTCTGTGCTGCCATGGCCCCTCCCACCTTCCCTGTGTGGTCAGCTAGCTGCTCCTGACCCCCTCCCACCTTCCCTCCATGGTCTGTGTGTATGCCATCATAGTCTCACTGTTGCTCTCCATGGTGTGTCTTGTTTCTAGCGCCCATCCTGCCTGACCTCCATGGTCATCTTGCTGCTCCTGCCCTGCCTCCTTGCCCCCAGCCCTCTGTTTTCATGTGCAGACCCCTATTCCCTCCCTCCTGGCTTGTCGGTTCCATTGTAATGCCCCTGATCCGTCCCTCCTGCCCTTTATGGTCTGTTATGCTGCAGCTTTCTCTCCTGTCTGTCCATTATGGTCAGCTAGCTACCATTGCCTCTTTCCCCTCCGTTGTCTGTTGTCATTGTGCATGGTCCTGTCCCCTCCCTATTGCTTTCTATGGATTGTTGTGCTGCACTCCCGTCCCGCATGCCCTGTGTGGTGTATTGTGCTGCTGCAAACCCTGATGCCTGCCCTGTAGGGTCAGTTTGGTGCACCTCTCAATGTCCCTCCTGTCCTCTTTTATCCGAGTCCATGTCCCTACCCCAATTCCTCCTGCCTACCATGATCCAATGTACCATACTTGCGAACATTTTGAACTTGGTAAGAGGGAGATTTTGAAATAAAACTAGGGTATTGATTCTCCCCTTTGAGTTACATTGAAAAAGAGAAGATTGTAGACAGGAAACAAATCAAGTAAAGCCCATTTGAGCTTAAAAACATTGGATGTTTCCTGGCTGAAACGGGTCTGTTGGCATGTATGGTTGTATGACCACTGCCTCTTCCTTCTGCCCACAATGGTCTATTATATTGCCACAGCCTCTCTTGCCAGTCCTGTATTGTTGGTTTGTTGCCCCTGCCCCCCTTTCCACTGCCCTCCATAGTCTGTTGTGCTGCCACTGCCCTTCCTGCCTGCCTAGTGTGGTCAAATTGTTGCCTCTGCACTCTCCTACCTGCCTTCAATTTTCAGAGTCCGTGCCCCTGGCCTCTGCCTCTCAAGAGTATCCCAATGAACAACTAGATTGATAACATTCTATATTTATTACAAAAGTGTGGAATGCCTGACGTCATCTTGATGTAATCAAAACTGTAATGCCTAGAGCATTTCCTTTAGAAATTACATATATGAGAGGGTCTTATTTGCATCAAAATTATGGTTAGTGCTCTAAAAAACTAAAATGAGGACATTTTTTCTGAGTTTTCAAATAGCGACAAAGAACTTTTAAATTATTTGTAATCTTAGTTTTTTTATCCAGTTGACCACTTGATTAAATGTTGCATCCAAGGGGAGAGGGTGTGGTGTTACTTCCAGAGCTGCAGACTTTGCAACTGGGGAACCAGGTTGGAGTTTCTGCTTCAGCTCAACATTCTGTGATTCTGGTCAAATCACTTAATCTCCCCATGTCTACAACCAAAATGAATTTGATCTTGTGTGATGTAACCAATGTTCATGTAAAGCACTCCAATACCTGACAAGTCAGCACTATATAAAACTGCAAATACACAAAAAAAAGTGTTTTGCACACTTCTGTCATTGGGCTACATTTCGGCTACATCTGGGTGATATTTGGGCTACATTTGGGCTCTTTTGTCTCTGGTGGCCATTTTAGGAGATTTATTTGTTATGAAGTTTCCTAATTTCCTCATTTACTGCAGTCTCCTCAGTAGGAAATGCTTTCAGTTTTTTACTTTGATTCCATCAAGAAGGTATTCAGATATGTCACACATTTGCCATAAATTCTGAATGTTAGCACTCTAGTTGCTCATTAGATCACTGTAGTAAAGCTACTGCTCACCACGGAAGTCTGCTGCTAGTATTAGAAGTGCATGTTTCAGTCTGCATATCAGAATTTTTTAATGAAATAGAAGAGGATTTGAGAAGTCACTCAAAATGTGCCCTAATTTTTCTTTCTTCAGCACTAATCATAATTTCTGTGGCAAAATGAACCCCCTCATTGTGTTCCTTTTTAAATTAAATGTTTTAAGTGTTACCAGTTTATTCCAATATAGATGGCTTCAGGTGTGCCATACTTTTGTCATAAGTAAGACAGTAAGCGCTCTAGTTGTTCTTAAGAACACTCTGGGACATTCTGTCATTGGGCTATACTTGGGCTACATCTGGGTGATATTTGGGCTACATTTGGGCTCTGGTGGCCATCTTGGGAGATTTATTTGTTATGAAGTTTCCTAATTTCCTCATTTACTGCAGTCTCCTCAGTAGGAAATACTTTAAGTTTTTTACTTTGATTTCATCAAGAAGGCATTCAGATGTGTCACACATTTTCCATAAATTCTGAATGTTAGCACTCTAGTTGCTCATTAGATCACTGTAGTAAAGCTACTGCTCACCAGGCAAGTCTGCTGCTGGTATTCAAAGTGCATGTTTCAGTCTGCATGTCAGAATGTTTTTATGAAATAAAAGAGGATTTCAGAAGTCAAAATGTGCCCTAGTTTTTCTTTCTGCAGCACTAATCATAATTTATATGGCAAAATGAACCCCCTCATTTTGTTCCTTTGTAAATTAAATGTTTTAAGTGTTACCACTTTATTCCAATCAAGATGGCTTCAGGTGTGCCATACTTTTGTCATAAGTAAGACTGTTAGCGCTCTAGTTGTTCTTTAGAGCACTCTGGGAAGCTGCAGTAGAACACAAAGGAATCAACTGACAGTCTCTGCCCTTGTTGGATGTACATGTTTTACTGAGAATGTCAAACTTCATTCTTACATGACTGAGAAAGATAATGTGAATTTACAGAAAATATGCTCTCAGTTTAGCTGATAGATCACCTTCCAAACCTCTGTGGGAAAAGTATGAGAAAATAGTTTTCTCTCAAACATGGTTCGTGATATCACAGCAGAAGGCTTTTTCACATGGTAAAATCACCTTAGAACACACCACAATTCCTAAAATGAGTTTGGTACCATCAACAAATGATTTATAATGTAACTAAAGTCTTAAAACCTTCTATTAACTGCAATGCTTTTTAATGAGGTGCTATCATGTATATTGGTCCCAAGATGGCTGCCAACACTTCCTGGATGAAGTACTGACAGCCAATCAGATCTCACGATGAGATGTGTGGTTAGGCTCCGCCCAGTTATGTATGTGATTTTACCTTTGATTTTCTCAGGAACTACTGAACAGATTGACACCATATATGCAAAAGGCACATGCCTGACCTGAGGACTACCTCTTTGCCAAATTTCAAGTAATTCTGTTCAGCCGTTCGGGCTGTACCTTGGACTAAAGGTCCCTATGGAAAATTGCATGGGGAAAATGCGTTTTGGGACCCCCCTTTTTTCTCAGCCCCCGCTTGACGAGTCCCCCCGAGACTTTCAGGGTAGGAGCGGAGCGGAGCGCCCCACCTATTTTGAAAATTTCGCGAGGATTCGTCAACCGGCGCCAAAGTTATTCCGAATAGAATGTTGCGGATTTCCTATGGAAACACGGTCCTAACTATAACTAATTACTGGCGACCGCCAGTAGATAATATATATATATATATATATATATATATATTCACTGAAAAAACCATAGGTTTCAGGGGTGTTATAGTTAGCTGGACTTTTCACTTGTAGAAAACCATTGAAATTCCCCCGTTATAGTTAGTTCAGCTAACTATAACTCGCGCACCCGCAATGCACTGCTGATGACGTCACATATTACATCACTCATGACATGGTCAGTGACATCACTCATGACATCACTGATGACATCTCAAATTACATCACTGATGACATCACTGATGGCATCATCCAGTGAATGTCTGTTTTTCTGAAAATTAAATATGTTTTATATATGTATATCTCAAGGTCGATGGAAGAATAAATGGGTATATAAGTGTCTAAATGGATGATTTGTTTTTGAAAAATTGATTGTGTAACTGACTGATTAAGTGTATCATAGTGAATACATGGCTTAGTGAGTAATGTTTAAATATGTAAATATCTGTATCAGTCTCTCACTTTGTGTATAAGTGGCTGCATGGGTTGGTGAGTAGCTACATGGGTGTCTATATAGGTTATTAGTTGGTTTTTTGAGTATCAGTCTGAGTGTCTGCATGGTTCGGTGGGGGGTATTACGTAGTGCATAGGTGGATGAATGAGTGACTCACTTTTTGTATGTGTTGAAGACAGCATCTGTGCAGGACTGTATGGGTGGATGAGTGTGTGTATGGGTGTGTTAGTGAGTGAATGACTGTCTCAATAGTGTCTTTATGAGTAACTACATATGTTTTAAACTAGTATATGTGACTATTGGTGTATATAAGTGAGTATATGTGAGAGTGAGAGATTGAAAGTACGTGTTTCTATAAGTGATTGTTTAAAAGACTAAGTATGTGTAAGTTTCCGTAGAAGTAAGTGTGGTGGTGTGTGTATAACTGTATATGCAAGTAAATGTATGTTTGATTCTTTATTAGCATGAGTGACTATGTGTGAGAGTAACTCTATGGATGAGTGGCATTGTGTAACAGGATGTATAGGTGTATGAGTACATATGATGAGTGAGTACATGTATGAGTGACTGTATAGGACTGTTGGTGAATGAGTGGATGTGTATGTGGATCTTAGAATTACTGAAGAGGTTGTTGTAACTGGTATTGGTATGTCCATTGTTTTGAAAATTTTTAGTCTCTATTTTTGAATGTTTGTATCAAAGGTTATATTAGGGTGAGAGGAGGTCTGCCACTCTATCACAAGGATGATGTCATCATTGATGTCATCAGTGATGTCATTTGAGATGTCATCAGTGATGTCATGAGTGATGTCACTGACCATGTCATGAGTGATGTAATATGTGACGTCATCAGCAGTGCATTGCGGGGGCACGAGTTATAGTTAGCTGAACTAACTATAACGGGGGAATTTCAATGGTTTTGTACAAGTGAAAAGTCCAGCTAACTATAACACCCCTGAAACCTATGGTTTTTTCAGTGAATTTCTGAGGTTTTTTAAATGCTAATTCCTAACTATAACGTGCCTGAAACCTATGGTTTTTTCTGTGAATTTCAAAGGTTTTTTAAATGCTAATTTCTAACTATGCCTACAGAGATAGGACATGTGAAGAAAGATGAAAAAATGCACAGAAAGAAAAAAAAGAAGTGCAGAAAGAAGCAACAGAAGTCCTCAAAGACGAAGAAAAGTGCAGAAAGAAGGATTACGTGCAGAAAGAACAAAAAGAAGAGCAGAAAGAATCCTTGTTGCAAAATCATCCTGTACCCTCAACTTTTTCAGACGGATACTGGTGGTAACTGGGTCTGACTAACCAGTCCTAGAGCCAGTGCTATGTTAAAAGACACTTAGAATACAGTGAAAACACCTACATACACTAGGGAACATTATGCGTTGGGGTCCCCCTGTGATTAGCATGACCTCCTCTGTAAGCCCCTAGTATATAATAGGGCAGGGGGATTCAAACTACCTCTTAAAACAGGCCACAGGGTGTTTTTGCACACGTTAACTCAGACCCCGTCCCCTCCCTTCACCACTGTGTAAACATGCCCTGTGTCCGTTTTTAGTTGGGAGATTAAGTTTATTTGAATCCTGAGGGTCCCTAGGGTCCAACTAGCCCACTAGGTACCTCCAGTAAGTGCCACAGAGCTGCGTTGCAGAGAGGTGTAAAAAGTGGCACGGCCTGGACCACCTCTCTGCAATGCAGCTCAGTGGCGCTTACTGGAAGCACTTGTTGGGCTAGTTAGCCCCCAGGGGCCCTCAGTATTGAAGGGAAATTATATCCCCAATTTAAAACGTGCCATAGTGCGTGTTTGCACACGTCACCTTAGGCCCTGTTCCCTCCATTCACCACTGTGTAAACACGCCCTGTGGCTGTTCTAGGTTGAGAGATTAAGTCCCCTTGAATCCTAAGGGTCCCTAGGGTCAAACTAGACCACTAGGTACCTTCAGTAAGCGCCACAGAGCTGCGTTGCAGAGAGGTGTAAAAAGGGGCTTGGCCTCAGAACACCTGTCTGCAGCGCAGCTCCCTGGCGCATACTGGAGATGCCTGTTGGGCTAGTTGGCCCTCAGGGACCCTCAGTAATTCCCCAACTTACAACTCGCCAGGGGGCGCGTTTGCAGAGTGCTGCAAGGAGGGGGCGTGGCCTCCGGCACGGTGCCAGTCTTTTATTTATTTTAATTTTTTAAGAAGGGGGGCTGTGTGGTTCCCCTTCTTATTCTAATTTATTGGCCCTGATGACCCCATCCCCCAGGGCCTGTCTCCTAATTATATTTTTTTGACCCCAATCCCCAGGGCCGGCCACTGTTTTTTATTATTTTTAAAAAATATATATTTATAGACACACCTAGGACATGCTGGACACACCGTACGTACCTATCACCATGACGATTTGCGTGATATTCATTAAAAGGCGACTATGCATACAATGAATCCACGTGGAATGTATTTACACCACTAGTGAAGCTCTGAAATGTCTGATTCCCTACCGTGCCTAAACCCTTGTCGTTTATTTATGCAAACATGGGTAGCTATTGACGGGCACATTTAATACACATGCACACCAAGCCATTCAAAGGGGATTCGACAAAAATTCGACCAAAACTATGCAAGAAACCCCCCTCACGGTTAATAAAACACACATCCACTGCCGGATGTGTAATACTTTTTATTTTACTCTCTGGAAAGGGGACGAACATCACTTGAGAGTCACAGCGCGCTCCTGGCAGAGCCCAATGCTGTGTTACACACACCATTGCCTGCCGAGTGCCGCACACCTCTGTGTTGTATTCCACCAGCTACTGCATATGCTATGACACTCTCTAGCCCATGTGCACTGTAACACCACCCCGTGAATATGTCATGCCATACTTGTCTTTGCACGGGTTATATTGCCCCATCTAACGTGCCTTCCTCGATGCCTATGTTATAACGCACAGTGCTATGCCATACATATTACAATCTGGGATCCATATCTTTGTCACAGTGCATATGCAACGTTACACTCCCCAGCACATATTTTATATTACAACTTTAGAGACTAGTTAGGTTACACAACACTGCCCTGTGCATATTACACTCCAAGGCGCATATCGCATAGCACGCGCTAGTGCCTGTGCTATCTCGCGCTCTCCAATGAATCTGTAATTGCGCACAATGTATTGCATATTATATTTCACGCCCGGTTCATCTTATATCACACTTTTTGGTGCATAGTTTATACCATACACTATATCTAGTTCTCATTTTCAATCGTGCTCTCAGGACTATGTTCTATATAACACTGTGTTCATCTACCCTTTTCACGGGCATTACATTTTGCGATAGGGGGTGGAGGGTCAGGGGGTGTTTCTGCCAAGTGAGCCCGGAGTCACAGTCAGAAACGTCCTCTTCTTCCTGAATAAAAGTGAGATTATGCTGCATACTTGTTCATATTTTAAGTAGTTCGCACAGACACACGTTTTAAAAACAATAAAGTTCCTAATACCCGCCTTCTCTGAACAGTTAGCTTGCTGCCCCATCCCCCTCCTCCCTATCCTCTGTTGTGTGAATCCATGGACTAGCCTCCTCCCTGCTGCCATGCATGGTCTGATGTGCTGCCACTGCCCTCAATTTAGTATGATGTACCAGTCCACCCCTCCTCCCCTCCATTGCCCCATTCTATGCCCCATCATTGACCTCCTGCTTAAACTATGTGCTTAGCTTGCTGCCCCTATTCTCCTTCCCCCTGCCCTCCCATGTCTTTGTGCATGTCCCTGCTCCATCCTTTTTGCCCACCATGTTCGATGGACCTGCCACTCCTATCTACTCTGAGTGTTCTGTTGAGCTGCCACTCCCCTCCCACCTGCCTAGCATTGTCAGATGACTGTAACCTGTCCCTGCCACCTCCACCCTGCCTGTCCACATGCCATGCCCCTATCCCCTTCCTCCTGTCCTCCATGGTCCATTTTACTGCCATACCCTTCTGCCCTCCCTGGTCTGTTGTGCTGCAACTGCTCCTCCTGCCTGCCCCGTGCGGTCTGTTGTGAGGCCCCTTCCCCTGAACTTTCTTGTCTGTGCACAGGTTCTGACCCTCCCTTCTATCCTCCATCGTCCTTTGTGCATGCCCCTGCACCCTCCTTCTTGCCCATCATAGCCATTGTACTGCCACTAACCCTCCCACTTGCCATGCATGGTCTTCTGTGCTGCCATGGCCCCTCCCACCTTCCCTGTGTGGTCAGTTAGCTGCCCCTGACCCCCTCCCACCTTCCCTCCATGGTCTGTGTGTATGCCATAACAGTCTCACTGTTGCTCTTCATGGTGTGTCTTGCTTCTAGTGCCCATCCTGCCTGACCTCCATGGCTATCTTGCTGCTCCTGCCCTGCCCCCTTGCCCCCAGCCCTCTGTTTACATGTGCAGACCCCTACTCCTTCCCTCCTGGCTTGTCTGTTCCATTGTAATGCCCCTGATCCGTCCCTCCTGCCCTTTATGGTCTGTTATGCTGCAGCTTTCTCTCCTGTCTGTCCATTATGGTCAGCTAGCTACCATTGCCTCTTGCCCCTCTGTTCTCTGTTGTCCATGTGCATGGTCCTGTCCCCTCCCTCTTGCTTTCTATGGATTGTTGTGCTGCACTCCCGTCCCGCATGCCCTGTGTGGTGTATTGTGCTGCTGCAAACCCTGATGCCTGCCCTGCAGGGTCAGTTTGGTGCACCTCTCCATGTCCCTCCTGTCCTCTGTTATCCAAGTCCATGTCCCTACCCCATTTCCTTCCATGATCCAATGTACCATACTTGCAAACATTTTGAACTTGGTAAGAGGGAGATTTTGAAAAAAACTGGGGTATTGATTTTCCCCTTTGAGTTACATTGAAAAAGAGGAGATTGTAGACAGGAGACAGATCAAATAAAGCCCATTTGAGCTTAAAAACATTGGACGTTTCCTGGCTGAATCGGGTCTGTTGGCATGTATGATTGTACTACCATTGCCTCTTCCTTTTGCCCACAATGGTCTATTACATTGCCACAGCCTCTCTTGCAAGTCCTGTATTGTTGGTTTGTTGCCCCTGCCCCCCTTTCCACTGCCCTCCATAGTCTGTTGTGCTGCCACGGCCCTTCCTGCCTGCTCAGTGTGGTTAAATTGTTGCCTTTTCACCTCCTACCTGACTTCAATTTTCAGAGTCCATGCCCCTGGCCTCTGCCTCTCAACAGTATCCTAATGAACAACTAGATTGCTAACATTCTATATTTATTACAAAAGTGTGGAACGCCTGACGTCATCTTGATGTAATCAAAACTGTAATACCTAGAGCATTTCCTTTAGAAATTACATATATGAGAGGGTCTTATTGGCATCAAAATTATGGTTAGTGCTCTAAAAGACTAAAATAAGGACATATTTTCTGAGGTTTCAAATAGCGACAAAGCACTTTTAAATTATTTGTTATCTTTATGTTTTTTTCTCCAGTTGACCACTTGATTAAATGTTGCACTTAGGGGAGAGGATGTGGTGTTACTTCCAGAACTGCAGACTTTGCAACTGGGGAACCAGGTTGGGGTTTCTGCTTCAGCTCGACATTCTGTGATTCTGGTCAAATCACTTAGTCTCCCCATGTCTACAACCAAAATTAATTTGTTCTTGTGTGATGTAACCAATGCTCATGTAAAGCACTCCAATACCTGACAAGTCTGCACTATATAACACTGCAAAAACACAAAATAATAAGTGTTTTGCACACTTTTGTCATTGGGCTATATTTGGGCTACATCTGGGTGATTTTGGGCTACATTTGGGCTCTTTTGTCTCCGGTGGCCATCTTGGGAGATTTATTTGTTATGAAGTTTCCTAATTTCCTCATGTACTGCA
Organism: Triturus cristatus; assembly: GCF_964204655.1. Taxonomy (NCBI): domain Eukaryota; kingdom Metazoa; phylum Chordata; class Amphibia; order Caudata; family Salamandridae; genus Triturus; species Triturus cristatus. The sequence continues at coordinate 506,463,711 of NC_140585.1, forward strand.
GTCTCCTCAGTAGGAAATGCTTTCAGTTTTTTACTTTGATTCCATCATGAAGGTATTCAGATATGTCACACATTTGCCATAAATTCTGAAAGGTAGCACTCTAGTTGCTCATTAGATCACTGTAGTAAAACGACTGTTCACCATGGAAGTCTGCTCCTGGTATTAAAAGTGCATGTTTCAGTCTGCATGTCAGAATTTTTTAATGAAATAGAAGAGGATTTGAGAAGTCACTCAAAATGTGCCCTAATTTTTCTTTCTGCAGCACTAATCATACTTTTTATGGAAAAATGACCCCCTCATTTGGTTCCTTTTTAAATTAAATGTTTTAAGAGTTACCACTTTAATCCAAGCAAGATGGCTTCAGGTGTGCCATACGTTTATCATAAGTAGGACTGTTAGCGCTCTAGTTGTTCTTTGGAACACTCTGGGAAGCTGCAGTAGAACACAAAGGAATCAACTGACAGTCTCTGCCCTTGTTGGATGTACATGTTTTACTGAGAATGTCAGACTTCATTCTCACATGACTGAGAAAGATAATGTGAATTTACAGAAAATAAGCTCTCAGTTTAGCTTATAGATCACCTTCCAAACCTCTGTGGGAAAAGCATGAGAAAATATTTTTCTCTCAATCATGATATCCCAGCAGAAGGCATGGTGAAATCACCTTAGAACATACAACAATTCATAAAATGAGTATGGTACCATCAACAAATGATTTATAATGTAACTAAAGTCTTAAAACCTTCTATTAGCTGCAATGCTTTTTAATGAGGTGCTATCATGTATATTGGTCCCAAGATGGCTGCCAACACTTCTTGGATGAAGTGCTGACAGCCAATCAGATCTCAGGATGAGATGTGTGGTTAGGCTCAGCCCACATATATATATGATTTTCTCAGGAACTACTGAACAGATTGACACCAGACCTGCAAAAGGCACTTCCCTGAGCTGAGGACTACCTCTCTGCCAAATTTCAAGTAATTCTGTTCAGCAGTTCGGGCTGTACCTTGGACTAAAGGTCCCTATGGAAAATTGCCTGGGGAAAACGTGTTTTGGGACCCCCCTTTTTTCTCAGCCCTCGCTTGACGAATCCCCCCGAGACTTTCAGGGTAGGAGCGGAGCGGAGCGCCCCAACAATTTTGAAAATTTCGCGAGGATTCGTCAACCGGCGCCAAAGGTATTCCAAATAGAATGTTGCGGATTTCCTATGGAAACAGGGTCCTAACTATAACTATCTACTGGCGACCGCCAGTAGATAATATATATATATATATATATATATAAATATATATATATATATATATATATATATATATATATATATATATATATATATATATATATATATGTATATATATATATATATATATAAGTGTCAGTGTGTGTGTGTGTGTGTGTGTGCGCGCGTGTGTGTGTACGTGTGTGTGTGTGTCATAGTAACAAATAAAAGAAGAATTGTGCATGGCACCAGAACTAATTTGATCCAGCTCTTCTTGTGTATCTCAAAAGGAGAACCTTGTCTTCACTCCTCTCTCCTAACAGTGCAATCCTTTTTTTTTTTTAAGAGTTTTATATAGCGCAAACTTGACCCGAATTGGGTATCAGAGCACTTTACATAGCACCAGTTACGTTACATGAGGACACACATTCATTTTTGTTAGGCATGGGGAGATTAAGTGATTTGCCCAGAATCACAGGATGTTCAGCGTCATTGCTGAGACTTGAACCCAGTTCCCCAGATTCAAGGTCGACCGCTCAAGCCGTTAAGCGAACTCCTTGCCCCTTCATTTTTAATTACATTCTTCTCTTTGCCTGTCTCGCACAACTGTATAGAGACCTTCGCCATTGCAGAAGTGCCTCAAACTTCACTCATCTCACTCAAATAGTCACCTGCATCTCACTGGCACATTCATCTCTTCACCAGGAAAGTTTTACCACATCACCCCAGTCTTAAACATTTCTGACTTGCCCTCCTCAAACAATCAATTCCTCAAATAAATAAATTAAAATCTGCACCCTAATACACAGTCCCATAAATCAGAACACAGCAACATATCTGTCAAAATAAACAAAAACTCTTTACACTTGGATATTTTACAAAAAAAATCTTTCATAGCTGCTTTCTGGAACTTTCTTCCCGGTGACCTAAGAACCAATACCATCTATTCTCTCCCTCAGACAACACTTAAAACTCACCTTCTCAGTTATTTCTGAAATAAGATTGCTCACTTCACTGTTTCCTCTTGTTCTAAAATAAAGTATCCTATTAATATTATGGTGTTGAAGCATTAGATAATTCTCTAAGGGCCTGATTCACAAAGGTAAACTTACAATTTCTTGTTTACGACTAGTATCTGTATGAGCGTGGAGTCTTTGCAGATAAAATGACCTATATTTTTATGTGCAGAGACTAGACACATGTATACTCGTAAATTCCTTTGTGAATAGCAAGCAATCATAAACTTACACAATGGTGTACCTTTGCTAATCAGACCCTAAGTGTACTGAAATTAGGTGTAATACTTCGCTCTACAATTTGAATCCGGTGAACTATTTCATTGTAGATATGTTGATTGTGGTATTAGGTGGGGCATAATTGAAGTTACATATTTATGTTATGCAATATAAGAAAATTCAGATGTGAAGTTTAGTTTGGAGCGATGATTCTATGGGTAGAGTGAAACTGAGTAGCACAATAAGTGAAGCATGTCCAAAATACTAGGAACAGATTAGTGCAGCATGACCAAATGCATGAACTGGAATATATTGAGAATGGTCATTTGTACCTCCAGAGGTCCAACTGGGTTTTTTGAAATTTTTGGGTTGGGTGTCTCATTAAAAATAAGTGAGAACTCACCTTTCCTCTCAGATACATTGAAATATGCAAACTTGAGAAAATAATTTATACTAAATGGGAACTTAACACTATTACAATGGTATGTTATGTTGGTGGTAGACTTACGATTTTAACTTTTTATAAATAGATATCATTTATGTGAGCATTATACAAATTCTGCACATCTAAATCCTGTGCAATCTTTTTTTACATTCCACAGAAAACAAATATAACATATAATATAACTTATAATGAAATAGGTTATTGTATATCATACCATAAGAGTATATGGCTGTGCTTGTAGCAAAATAAAATATATATTCTTAAAATATAGCTTTTAGCACAAAGGAAATATCAGTAAACTCGTTTTCATAAAATGATTATTAAGATTGGTAGCTAATTGGGGACCTTCTGGTGTTATATATTTATATCATTCGATCCCCAAATGACTCCTATTGGACAGCCTCTGTGTATCATTGTTTTTTTTCACTGTAAACATGTTCATTATGTAATATGCATGGGTACTATTGAGGAAGCACACGTTTGAATGGGGCAATGATTTGATGGGTAGGCAGATTGAGTTGCAAGGACATTTTTCCTAGATGTGTGCTAGGTCTGTGGCATCAAAGAATCCTAAGGTTTGAGGGGTAAACAAAAATGAAAATCACTTGCGAGGTCAGAAACGTGATGTTGCAGGTGATGAAGGAGATTCAAGACAAGACTAATTACATATCCTGAGGTGTTTTGTCTTGTTGAAAAGAGGTAGAGTTATTATGTGTTACATTTGTGAGATTGATAAGAGATAGAGACATTTTGGATCAAATGAAGACTGCACATATCAATTCAAAAGGCTATGGTTGTGCTCCCATTGATCTGTTCAGTATCTTTACCTAGTGATCTAGGTTCCCGGATGTTAATGTTTCAAGGGCAGGGTACAGGACAGGTACCACTGTTAACTTTTTGGGTCGGGGTGCTGTTTGAGAATGGTGTGAGTTTGATAATTGACCATTTCAATTGTAGTGTGAAGGGGAATGGTGGGAAAGGGCCACTATTAGGGTACTTTAATGATATGGAATTTCCAAAGATATTCAATGATAGGCTGGGAGGTATTTTGCTATATGATTGCTTTTAGGGAGTCTGCAATGAAAGATGTACCTAGAGTAGAAGGCTTGTCTGTATTGGTGCTGGAGAAACTGAAGTAGGAGTTGTATAAACTGTGCAGGTTGGAGGTAATCAAGGAAATAGAGACACTGGTGTGTTTGCGACCATTTCTATGCAAGCAGAATGGTGACATCCTTGTATATGGACCCCATAGCATTTCAAATAAGGTAGGATGGGTGGATAGACATTACCTAATCAATGTTATAAAGATGCTCAGAATTTTTGTGCATGCTGAGTAGTTCACTACAAAAAACTAATCCTTGAAGCATCATCAAATAGAGTTGCACCCTTAAGGACTTCCTTACATACCATAAAGCACACCATTCCTAACATATGACTTTCAGTACTGCATTGGCCCCTGCAGTGACCCAGATGATACAGGCAGTGTTTTTTGGATGTCAAGTGTTATTTTTTACCACACATACGTGTGTTGGAAAGAAGAAACAAAACATCATCTTAGCCTGAGTAAGATATTAGAGGTTTGTCTAGGAGTGGATTAAAAAAAGTATGCAGTGTGATGGCATGCACCAGCAGGCCAATTTACTGAACGCTGAAGAAAAACTCATACTCCAGTGAAAAAGGCTAAATAATAATTTCAAGGCCTCCTTGAATATTATGCTATTTTTATTCCAAGATTTGTACCAAGACAAATACCATGAAGGCATTTTGAAAAAAATTTGTCTATTTGTTAACCAAAAGATTTATGAGAGATATTTTTACACTGAGCTAACACATGCCAAGCACACAAGCTCCAAGAGGTTTGAGACAGAAACATACTTTTTTGTGACTGTGGACTCTAGTGAAAAAACTTTAAGTGCAATACTTAGCCAGGGGTCTCCAGCCTTCTATGTAATAAGAGATACTTTTGATCAGTGAAAATAATCCTGAGCTACTAATGTTATTAGTGTAGTAATAGTGACCATATCAGACAGGATTATATTATGGCCACCCTAAAAAAATGTTTATCGACATTGATCACCACAGTGCATCGGGCAGGGTTGCAAGCAGTAATATACAAAAGGCGTTGTCAATTTGAAATACATTTGCATGGTTATTAAATAACAGCCATAGCTTGAAAATCCCTGTCGTAAAAGTCTCCCTTGTGCCACATGATTTAGCACTCAAATATCACCTTTAAATATATTTTGGAAATTCAACCATTTTTCTCGAAATATCAGCTATGAGTTCATCTCAAATAAACACTTTTCAGTGTTGGGATACATATATTAATTCAGCAAATCAAAAGCGTCTAATTTAGGGAAGAGGTGTGGCGCAGCGGCCAGGGTGCGTGACTCTGGTCCACGGGGTTCATGGATTGATCCCCGGCACCGGCAGCAGGTTAACACAGCACCATGTGACTCTGGGCAATAGCTGGCTTAATCGTCCCGACGGCCCCCAGTGCCGGTACTCCTCTCTGGAGGTAGCTGTGCGCTTTACAAATTCTGGTATTTAAAGTAGGCCAGGCTGCACACCGGAGAGCTACCAGTAGTTTGCCAGCTACTCGTTGGAGAAGCCTGATTTAAATCTTGGTGGATGGGTTACTCCATCAAAACGGTAACGGCTATACCATCCACTGAAATGTAAATCCCATAGGATATAATGGGACTTAAATTTTGGCGGACGGGATATATCACCGTTGTGACGGAGTAAGCCATTCGCAAAGATCTAAATCCGGCCCCAAGTCTAAATAAGAGAAAACATTTGTAATCATAGCATTTGGTTTGTGGCCAATGAGGAACTCAGAAAAAGTCCTATTATTGAAAGAAACCCCGTATTCTGTGAGTGCGCTACCTGTAGTTTTATGTTGTTTCTTTGGGGGCACTGCAAGTGATAAAATCTGACCATAAGATGTTGATGTATTTGTTCATAAAAGGGTTGCATAAAAGGCTACTCTGAATTTTGCGTGGTTGGTGGATCTGTTTGACTTGTATTTCCATGCTGTCTATTTTCATGAAAAGAAGAACATTGTCACTATTGATTTATTATGATAGACCTTAGGTAACTCAATCGAGGAGGTTTTGCATGATGACCAAGATGTTTGCATTTCTCCAAACTATAATTAATTGTGAGACCGCTTCAGATAAAGAAGAGTATTTATGGAATATAAGACTCATGTGGAGTTCGAGGAGGTAGAGTTAGTGTTGGTCAGTGGTGAAAGATTTTCTGACAGGGTGTGTATGTGGAAGGTTTCTGAAGTACAGGGGTGAGTTTTCATTCGGTGAATGGAGTTTGCAATGGAAAGTCATATTGATTTCTTCAAATTCACTGCAGGGTGAGTGAGCAAAAACAGCTTATAAAAGGTTCTGGAAAAAATCCTTCCTGCAAGGAAGATCAAGGACAGCTATTGTTTGCCAGGAATGGATGGTGATACTGAGATGACAGATAAGGACAGCACAATGTGTGATTCATGTGAAAAGAGTGTTTGGGAACTATAACATTACTCTTGCATAACTGGAAGCTTTAACCTTTGTTTAGAAAGGGAAGCTTCTGATGCTATTGAACCTTTGCACTCTGAGTCATAATGTAAAGATGTATGACTGTTTAGGTGGCTTACAGATCCAGGGGGATTGAATATGAATTTGTTGGTGAAATCAGCACCAAAGTTAGCATCAGGGTTTCAGGAGAGAATGCATACCAAAGCAATTAATACCTGGTAACAGTGTCAATGGATACCGTTTTGTTGGTTCAAGCAAATTGACATGATTTAATCTACAGGATAATGTGACAATGCCGAGATCAAATGCAATACAGCAATCAAGGGCTTTAACTTCCATTGATCAGCTGTTTGAATGTGTGGTCTGTGGTTGCTCATATGAAGGGAGCTCAACCCCTTGAATGCCCATGACGAGCTGGACTCGTCATGGCACACAGTTCTCGTGTGCCCAGCTCGTCATGAGGCACCCCTGCGAAATCCCTCTGGTGCGGGCACCAGAGGGATTTCCTTTAAAGCAAAATAGCCTCAGGAGCTGGGGAAGAGCTTCCCCAGCTCCCGAGGCCCCCCCCTGCTTTCCCTGCAATGACGATCAGAGCGCACGTCGCCCCGACGTCATTACAGTGAAGCCGAAACTGAAATGAGCCGAGAGGCTCATTTCAATTTCACTTTCTACGTGCTTAGGGGGCTATCTCAGCTGTTGCGATCCCCTGCTTGGGGATCTCAACAGGAGGGCGATCCCCAAGCAGGGATCCACCCACTAGACACCAGGGAGGGGGGAGCGACCCCTTGGGCAAGGGCCTTTGCTCCCCCCAGTTTATTCTGGCATCATTTAGTTTTTTAGCCCCCCCCTGGGGGGCAGATGGGGGCAGTAGCCCCCAATCTCCCCCCCCCCCGGGGAGCAAAAAGCCCACTAGACACCAGGGATTTTTTTTAAAGTAAAAATAGGAAGGGGGCTGACCAAAACGGGCAGGCCCATGCCCCCACCCCACCCCCCCAATTATTACAGTCTTTCTGCCCCCCCGGTGGGCAGATGGGGCAGTGGCCCCTAATCTGCCCCTTCGGGGAGGCAGAAAGCCCACTAAACACCAGGGATTTGTTTTTAGGTTTTTTTAGGGTGGGGGCTGCACAAAATGTGCACGCCAATGCCCCCACCCACCCACCACCATTACAGCCTTTCTGCCCCCCCTGGGGGGCAGATGGGGCATTGCCCCTAATCTGCCCCCTCGGGGGGGGCAGAAAGCCCACTTGATGCCAGGGATTTTTTTCGCGCAATTTTATTTAGGGTGGTGGATTTTATTTAGGGTGGTGGCTGCCTGAAATGGGCTCACCAATGACCCCCATTACAGCCTTTCTGCCCCCCCCTGGGGGGCAGATGGGGCAGTAGCCCCCAATCTGCCCCCCAGGGGGGCAGAAAACCCACTAAATGCCAGGGATTTTATTTTGCACAATTTGTTTTAGGGTGGGGGCTGCCCAAAATGGGCATGCCAATGCCGCCAACCCCCGCCCCCTTTACAGCCTTCCCCCCCCCCCCGGGGGCAGATGGGGACAGTAGCACCCAATCTGCTCCCGGGGGAGGGCAGAAAACCCACTTGACGTGAGGGATTTTTTTTGCGCATTTTTTTTTAGGGTGGGGGCTGCCCAAAATGGGCACCCAAATGCCCCTACACCCCTGCCACCATTACAGCCTTCTGCCCCTCTAGGGGGGGCAGATTGGGGGCAGCAGAAAGCCCACTATCCACCAGGGATTTTTTTGCGCAATTGTTTTTAGGGTGTGGGCTGCCCGAAACCCTCACCCTCCCCACCACACAAATGACAGTCTTTCTGCCCCCCAGGAGGCAGATGGGAGCTGTAGCCCCCAATCTGGCCCACCCTGGGGGGCGCAGAAAGCCCACTAGAAACCATGGATTTTTTTGTTTTATTAGTGTAGGGGTAGGGGCTCCCCAAAATGGACATGACAATACCCCCACCCCGAGAGAAATTCCAGTCTTTCTGCCCACTAGGCGCCAGCGAGTACCCAGGCTTTTTTTATGCGTGGGGTGGGGGCTGCCCAAAATGGTCATACCAATGCCCCCACCCCCACAAAAAATAGCCACAGTCTTTCTGCCCCTTTAGGGGCATATCGGGATGAAACCCCCTTCCCCGATTCCCCCCCAGGGCGGCAGAAAGCCCACTGGGCTCTGACTTTTTTTAAGCAATGTGCCTACCGTGGATTTTGGGCCCTAGCGCAGTTGGCACGTAGGGAAACCTAGTAAACCTGTACATTTTTGAAAACTAGACACCGAGGGGAATCCAGGATGGGGTGACTTGACTGGCTCTCACCATGTTCTTTTACCCAGAATCCATTGCAAACCTAAAAATGTGTCCAAAATAACACATTTTCCTCACATTTCTGTAGTGGAAAGTTCTGTAATCTGCGTGGGTCCACAAAATTCCACCCACCCCGCGTTCCCCAAAGTCTTCCGAGAAAAATGGTAACTCACTTGCATGGGTAGGCCTAGTGCCCGCATCAGGGAAGGGCCCAAAACCAATTGAGGAGACATCAAAATTACTTATCACAAAACAAAATTGGTTTTGCAAAGGGGGTCCCATGAGTTTTTGGCCCCGGGCTTGGCAGCCATCAAGGGAAACCTACCAAACCCACACATTTCTGAGAGCTAAAGTCCAGGGAGGTATGGCTTGCGTAGATCTCCCAAAGTTTCCTTACCCAGAATGCCCTGCAAACCTCAACGTATTGAGGCGACATAAAAATTGCCTATCTCAAAACGACCTGGTTTTGCAAGGGGGGTCACCTGGGTTTTTGGCCCGGTGCTTGGCGGCCACCCAGGGAAACCTACCAAACCCACACATTTCTGAAAACGGGACACCCGGGGGATTCCAGGAAGGTATGGCTTGCGTGGATCCCCCAACGTTTCCTTATCCAGAATGCCCTGCAAACCTCAAAGTTAGCTGAAAAAAATCACCTTTTTCACACATTTTTGTGTGGAAAAGTTGTGGCATCACTGGGCTGACACAAATTTCCTACCATCCAGCATTCCCCCGGGTCTCCCGACAAAAATGGTGCCTCACTCGTGTGGGAGGCCCAAGTACCCGCAACAGGCAAGGGCCCAAAACGTATTGAGGCGACATCAACATTACCTACCTCAAAACGACCTGGTTTTGCAAGGGGGGTCACCTGGAATTTTGGCCCGGTGCTCGGCGGCCACCTAGGGAAACCTACCAAACCCACACATTTCTGAAAACTAGACACCCGAGGGATTTCAGGGAGGTATGGCTTGCGTGGATCCCCCAACGTTTTCTTACCCAGAATGCCCTGCAAACCTCAAATTTAGCTGAAAAATTACCCTTTTCACACATTTTTGTGTGGGAAAGTTGTGGCATCACCGGGCTGACACAAATTTCCTACCACCCAGCGTTTCCCCGGGTCTCCCGATAAAAACGATTTTATCGGGAGACCCGGGGTAACACTGGGTGGTAGGATATTTGTGTCAGCCCAGTGATGCCACAACTTTCCCACACAAAAATGTGTGAAAAAGGTGATTTTTTCAGCTATCTTTGAGATTTGCAAGGCATTCTGGGTAAGGAAACGATGGGGGATCCACGCAAGCCATACCTCCTTGGACTTTGATGTTTGCAGGGCATTCTGGGTAAGGAAATGTTGGGGGATCCACAAAAGCCATACCTCCCTGGTATCCCCCGGGTGTCTAGTTTTCAGAAATGTGTGAGTTTGGTAGGTTTCCCTACGTGGCCGCCGAGCACCGGGCCAAAAAACCAAGTGACCCCCCTTGTAAAACCAGGTCGTTTTGAGATAGGAAATTTTGATGTCGCCTCACTACGTTGTTGGCCCTTGTCTGGCATGGGTACTTGGGCCTCCCAGATGAGTGAGGCACCGTTTTTATCAGGAGACCCGGGGAACATTGGGTGGTAGTAAATTTGTGTCAGCCCGGTGATGCCACAACTTTCCCCACACAAAAATATGTGAAAAATGTGATTCAGCTAACTTTGATGTTTGCAGGGCATTCTGGGTAAGGAAACGTTGGGGGATCCACACAAGCCATACCTTCCTGGAATCCCCCCGGTGTCTAGTTTTCAGAAATGTGTGGGTTTGGTAGATTTCCCTAAGTGCCGGCAGAGCTAGGGTTAAAAAACTACAGCTAGGCACTTTGTCAGAAAATGTTCATTTTTCGCTGCGAAATTGAGGTGTGTCCACGATGCGTTTTGTGCCGTTTCCTGTTGCGGGCACTAGGCTGACCCACACAAGTGAGGTACCATTTTTCTCGGAAGACTTTGGGAAACACGGGGTGGGTGGAAATTTGTGGATCCACGCAGATTCCAGAACTTTTAACCACAGAAATGTGGGGAAAATGTGTTCTTTTGGCAATGTTTTAGGTTTGCTAGGGATTCTGGGTAACAGAACCTGGTGGGAGGCAGTCAAGTCATCCAATCCTGGATTCCCCTGGGTGTCTAGTTTTCAATTATGTATAGGTTTGCTAGGTTTCCATAGGTGCCGGCAGACCTATGGTTCAAAAACTACAGCTAGGCACTTTGCCAAAAAAGTGTCATTTTTCACTGCGAAATTGAGGTGTGTCCACGTTACGTTTTGCGCCGTTTCCTGTTGTGAGCACTAGGCCGACCCACACAATTGAAGTACCATTTTTCTTGGAAGACTTTGGGGAACGCGGGGTGGGTGGAAATTTGTGGATCCACGCAGATTCTAGAACTTTCCACCACAGAAATGTGGAGAAAAAGTGTTTTCTTTGGCAATTTTTTAGGTTTGCAAGGGATTCTGGGTAACACAACCTGGTGGGAGGCAGTGAAGCCACCCAATCCTGGATTCCCCTCGGTGTCTAGTTTTCAATTATGTATAGGTTTGCTAGGTTTCCCTAGGTGCCGGCAGAGCTATGGTTCAAAAACTACAGCTAGGCACTTTGCCAAAAAGGGTCATTTTTCACAGCGAAATTGAGGTGTGTCCACGTTGCGTTTTGCACCGTTTTCTGCCATGGGCACTAGACCGACCCACACAAGTGAGGTACCATTGTTTTTAGAAGACTTTGGGGAACACGTTGTGGGTGGAAATTTGTGGATACACACAGATTCCAGAACTTTCCACCACAGAAATGTGGGGAAAATGTGTTTTTTTGGGCAATTTTTTAGGTTTGCAAGGGATTTTGGGTAACAGAACCTGGCGGGAGGCAGTCAAGTCACCCCATCCTAGATTCCACTGGGTGTCTAGTTTTCAAAAATGTATAGGTTTGCTAGGTTTCCCAAGGTGCCGGCAGAGCTATGGTTCAAAAACTACAGCTAGGCACTTTGCCAAAAAAGGGTCATTTTCACTGCGAAATTGAGGTGTCCGCGTTGCATTTTGCACCGTTTCCTGTTGCGGGCACTAGGCCGACCCACACAAGTGAGGTACCATATTTCTCGGAAGACTTTGGGGAACGCGGGGTGGTGGACATTTGTGGATCCACACAAATTCCAGAACTTTACACCACAGAAATGTGTTTTTTTTACAAAAGTTTAGGTTTGCAAAGGATTCTGGGTAATAGAACCTGGTGGGAGGCAGTCAAGTCATCCCATCCTGGATTCCCCTGGGTGTCTAGTTTTCATAAATGTATAGGTTTGCTAGGTTTCCCTAGGCGCCGGCAGAGCTAGGGTTAAAAAACTACAGCTAGGCACTTTGCTAAAAAAGGGTAATTTTGCATTGTGAAAATGTGGTGTGTTCACGTTGGGTTTTGAGCCATTTCCTGTCGTGGGCACTATGCCTGCCCATACAAGTGATGTACCATTTTTATCGGGAGACTTATGGTAATTCCGATTTGAAAAGGAACTGCTATTACCTATTGACTTTCGATGCATTTCTGCCTTCCGAATGAAAGACATTGTGTAAAAAAGAAGTCATTTTAATAAATGACTGATAATTCTCATGCTAGTATGAGTATTCCCAATTTCGGAAATGTGCAAATATCTACTGTTTCTAAACTCTATATTTTGTTCCCATTTCAGAAATATATAGGTGTCTTTCATACCGATTTTTCCATGTACACATTTTTACAGAATAATTACTAAATACCCGGTACACAATAAAAAACCATTGCAAGTTGCTGCTCAGTTTTTGGCTCTGGGGTCGTCGGGTTCTTGGTGAACCTACAAGTCCTATATATTCCCACAACCAGTAATGTCCAGCGGATATAACGGTATATGCCTTTCAAAGAGCTGTCATAATTAGAAGAAGTTACACATGAAAATGTTGACAGAAAATTCTGTTTTTTTCAACTAATTTTCAATTTATCCTATATTTAACTGTTAGTTTCTATAAAGAAACCTTGATGGATCTACACAAATGACCCCTTGCTGAATTCAGAATTTTGTCTACTTCTCTAAAATGTATAGCTTCCAGGATCCATTATTGCTTTTGTACCCATTTCTACCATTAACTGGAAGGAGGTCGAAAGCACAAAAAATAGCAAAAATAGGCTATGTCCCAGAAAAATGCCAAAACTGTGTAAAAAATGTTGGGTTTCTGACAAAAGTCTGGTATCCCCTAAAAGCTGGGGAGATGGTTATTTCAGCCTCACAAACCCTTTTTTTATAACATTTGCAGGGAAAAACCCAGATGCTTTCATTTGCAGCCCGTTTTTCCCATTTTTCCCCCAAAAAAATATATGTGGCTGTATTTTGACTCATTTCTGTGACCCCTCCAGGGGAATCCACAAACCCTGAGTACTTTTAGAATCCCCATGATGTTGGAAGAAAAGGATGCAAATTTGACGTGGATACCTTATGTGGTCAAAAAGTTACAGGGGTCTCAGCGCGCACTACCCCAAATAGCCAAAAACAGGCGTGGCACAGGAGGGGAAAAAGGCCTGGCAGCGAAGGGGTTAAAGAGTGAGCAATCATACTTTTATTGGTCTAGAACCAGTTGTAATGATGCATTGATGTATTTTGTACACTAAAATGTTTCCGTCTAAATTATGGTATTTAAAGATGTGAGGCTGACTTTGTGATGGACCACATGCACAGAACCAGAGTCAAATGCAACAGTACTTTGATGTTAGGAAGAGAATTAGAAGCTTGTTGGTGGAAGCCTGGGAATTAATAAATGGAGGAATTCACTACAAGGCTCCATGAGGACTATTTGTCTTCAATGGACATCTGCATTTGGTGTGGGTAGAAAAGAATCTCGGAGTGTTGCTGAATGGTATGCTTGGGAATAAAATAAGTGTAGCTAAGTTAAAACAGTGATTAGTTTTTTAATTAAAATGTGAACTTGTGTTATAGTGCATGTGTTTCCTTGATTTTGCTTCCTTACATCATTGGAATGTTGAGAGATTCACTGATTGTTATGCCATTAGAACTGGAGCAGATTGCAGAGACTTAGGGCCCAATTATGACTTTGGCAGTCCTGGGACCACCGTTGCACTGTGGCAGTCCGACTGCCCGCACACCTCATGGTCTGACTGCCAAATTGGGTTGCGGTTGGCGAGACCGCTGTCAAACCACTGCAATACCACCACCAACACCAGGATTTCAGGTCCAGCAGCTGATGCATTGGGGAAAGCAGCATTGTATGGAGTTGGTGCCGGCATCGTCACCGCCATGGGGATTACGCCGTTCCTTCCCACCGAATGTTTTAATGGTAGGAACCCCACCATGAAAAGGTTGGTGGAAAAGAAGGTAAGGGGCCTCAAAAATGGCCACACTGTTTGCCATGCATGACATGGTGCATGGCAATAGTGCGCCGAACATGATGCTGGAGCTGCAGTATGGTGGCATCTCCTTCAGGCTCAGTCATTGAGCCAAAGCATGCCTCTAACACAAGTCTGCTGCTGGCACACTGCTAGCCCCGCAGTGAACTCATGATGCAGTGGTCGGGATGCGGCTGGCTTTGCGGCATTCTCCCAACTACTGCAGGGCTCGCGGTGTGCCCGCCAACATCATAATCAGGCCCTTAAAATGGCTGTGTTGCAGGTTTCTTATGCTGAGTAAAATCACTCTCGTGACATAGACATATATATTTATCACTCCCTTCCATTTTCTTAGGTTGCTGGAATTCCCCTTGCCCAGCAGTTACAGCATTGGGCCATCAGAATTGGAAGTCAGGTTTATGGAAATTGTATGGAACAAATTACATTTCCTGATTTCAGTCGGTGCACTTGGCCTTAATACATCCTAGAATCAGGGAGTTGCAGTGTTGTTTGAGTAACCCAATTCTCTCTCTATCATGCATTAAATACGGCTGTGTGCCTTATTGGCAGGACCAGCTTAAGGGGGGTGCAACCGGTGCACCTGATGCTTAGTTTAGGGGGCGCAGTGTTTAGAATTAACCTATGGGATTAAAAGTATCTGCTGCGCTGTGCCTTGTGAGTCCAGCATTTTTCAGGTACCAATAAAAATGTCAAGATAACCCTGGTGATTAATGTTCCTGCTGGATAGAGATAGAAGTTTGTGTAGTGGCATTTTTTACTCATCATAAAGTAGTGCAGAGGGTTAACACGCCTGCTGCAAAGAAAGTATACCATGCAGCTCATAGGGCTGTACTTTATGCGGATAGCTCAGCGTGTTGCTGCTTTTGTTAAAGAGATCTTTTTGTTACTTTCAGTTCATACATTAAAATCCTATTATAGCACAGTGAGCTATGAATGCCCATCAAAGAGTTGCATGCAAACGGAATGATATAGGTAAGAGTGTTATGTTTTTACCCATACTTTCATTATCCGAATGTTGCTAAAAAGGGTTAGCATGGATAGAAATACATTTGTATTAGAAAAGCCAACCACAACAACTGTGGTACCTTTGAATCCTGAGTTTCTGCTTCTCCAGACCAAACACTCTTAAAATACATTGCATACTAGTATGTGTGACATGCAATTCCACCACTTTGTAATCCTCATTGTCTTATGTAACATATCTGATAGTGTCTGTGTATAATGTGTATGTGATGTAAAGAGCTCTGACACCTTACACTGGTATAAGTAGTGCTATAAAACAAATGATAAGCCTGTGAGAGGGGGCTATGGAGAGATGATTGGCACTGTTGGAGGGTGGTAGTGAAGGAATCCATGAATAAGGTGGTCATGGGTAAGCAAAAAAGATTGTTCCACTGGGCACTACCAGTTGTAAAGCAGGCCTTGCTTATCGTATCTGATAGGTTATCTGTTGGCACTGTTGTGAAATGGTGTAGTGAGGATTGTCTTCCACAGGTAGCTGTTGCGAACTGAAAAATGGGAAGGAGGGAGTCATGAATGATTGGGGTGTGCATGTATGTAGTGGTGTGTGCAGGCAAACGTAACGTACGTAATATCACATGGTTCAGGCAACCATCCCTTTTCTTCTAGCTGGAGTCTCTATTGAAGCCCAGGATGGAAGTGTAATACGACCACTAAAGGAAGCACTTGGAGCATTAATGGAAGTATAGTCGAGCTTAGGATCCTGACTAGTTGACAATTTGGTACATAATATGAGGTTGTATCATAAAAAGGACGTCAGTGAATTCATGAAGGTAAGGTGTGTGAAATCAATGATCTCTGTGGTGACAATAAACCCATTTGTGCCATGGTAGTCACTCTGTGCTTGCGTGATTCCCTGTGATTTCCTGAGACTGGTAATGTACCTGATTATGTAGTGTTTTTTTATGGTAAGGTAGGTTGTCTATGGCGACTGTGGTGTTATTTAACATTTTTTCTCATGATATCTCCTCCGAGCTTGTGTATCCTCAGCGATGTGTAGGGAAAGCCAGAATGCAGTGTACAATAGTTATGAATGTCTGTGATTTGGACTACTGTCTTGTAAACAAACAGTTATGAGATACTAATTGTAACTTCGGTGACTGAGGACCTTGTGGCATGGTTTCATAGAGTTTTGTACTATAGTCTTGGGCTATGCATGTTTTGCTTGTCATATTCTTTCTTTATTATATTGCTTGCCCATGCTGAAGATAATCATTGGGGCACTCACCCATTTTATGGGTATGTGTACAAATGGAATTTTGGTTCAGGTGGTGGGTTTGTGAACAAACGGCAACAAGGTGGGCGACACTTATGAGTGGTACCTGTATGGGTTCTGTTGGTTTTACAGTAAACGTAGTGTTACTGACCTGCAGCAGCCTTGGCTTGTACTCTTCTTCTGCTAAAGTCGACATCCAGCTTTGTATCTGTGAATATAGTGTTTTCTTACTAGATGAAATTTCTATAAATATCTACTCTTGTGGTAAATTGTTCACACTGTCCTCTCTTTGGTTTGAAACAAAGCCAAATGGGTGTAGCACTCCTCAATAAATCCATCATAGGCATAAGGGTGTAAGATTAAAAGGTGGATTTATTCATAAGGGAAGATCTCAGACATCAGATTCACAGCTCTTTCTGGGCAACTGTCACCATCCACACATTCCAACCCCTAGTATGACTTGGCAAGTGACATACATTGCATCCCAACATTACTTAGCTGACAGACAACATCCATAGCGTTCTAACACTAGACAGTTACCCATCTACCACAATGGGTTTATAGGTATGAGTGTTCATGGACATGTAAACCCTTGAATTATTTATTGTGTATGTTAATTTGTTGATGTTTATATTGTGATGTTGTGTTGATGTTACCTGACATCCTTTAGTTGTGATCAAATTTGTTTAATCAATTGTTTCACATTTGCTTATTTTAAATACATATTTTAAGTTATTATTAACAATAATAAAAATAATAATAGTTATTATTATTATTACTATTATTTATACTATTGTTGTATTTCGTACATAACACCATATCATTTAGCCATTTCTATTTGATACAAATAACAGATTTAGGATTTATTAATATTCATCCCCTGTTATGACATGGAAAGTGACATCCATATCGTTCTATCCTGAGCGTTCTTCTAACACTAGACTACTACCCAGTGGTTCACTTACAGAATATCGACCACAAAAATATAGATGTTAAAAAAATCTAGGTACAAATATAGAATGCTAAAATATTGACTCCCTATACTTAAACAGGTATTATAGAAACAAAAATATAGTTTACAAAAATATTGTTGTATTAAATGTTGAATTTAAAATATATATATTTGAAAATATAATATTAAAATAAACATAAATTAAATATTAACTTTAATTTATAAAACATATATTTATATGTATATTTGAACAAATACAACAAATAATCTTCTTTGAAAAGATTTAAACACACACACATATACATGTCTATATAATTATACATATAAAAAAATATTAACTAATATTTTATTTAACAATAAAATTTTAAAAAATCCTAAATAGCATAATATTATCAAAACTATATGTAAACATATTTAAATATCCCAAAACCATTAAGGGGCCGATTACAATCCTGGAAAAAGGCTGTACGAATCGTTGTACAGAGCATTTTCTCCGTATGACTCATACCCGGTAAACTTTCCTTACAACCTAGGAAGTACGATTCGAACAGAAAGCCTCTTTCCGTACGAATCGTACAAAAGACCGTACGGGTAAAAAAAAACCGATTATGATCCGGAACAGCCTGTACGCGACGTCCGGACGTATTAAAGCAGCGGTTTCCGGCCCAGCAAGTATGATTCATCCCTACGGCACTCCGTACGGCTCTTTTCTTACGGGAGCCAAAAACAGCCATAAAAGCAGAGTCCTACAAATGGAGCCCCGGTACGCGACGTACACGCCATGAACCCCATTGTACGTGTCATCCCGGTCCTCTTAGCCTACGATCTGGTGCACCGAAACCGACGCACACGCCGCAGAAGGTGAGAACAACACCCAGTGGCCAGGGTGGGGGTGAAGGGCAGGAAACATACCCCATACCCAAATCCAAACCTATAATATGGAGCCCAAACATTACCACCAGGGTCTGGTCACTTGAGGGGGTGTGTCCAGCAACATAGGTGGACGTGTACGGTGCTTTGCACACATATCCGTACGGCACCAGTACAATAGTGATACGAGGCGTACACACGCAATGAATGTGTATGTACGGTGCGTACATACGCGATGTTGTTTTAAGGTGCATACATAGGCATGGGGGGCCTGTACGACTCATACCCCTGTACGACTCGCACCCCGAGAACAACTTTTCCCGGGATACGAGTCGTACAAAGTTCACTTCATAGCGGGTAAAGTCATTCCCCGTGTACGGGACATTTTCCGTACGATTTGTAAATCGGAAAGCCGGTCTGGATCGTACTTGTACGGTCGGACTGTATTTATACGATTCGTACGGAGAAGTGTCCGGGTCCGTCTCGTACAACTTTTCCCGATCTGATTCGTATGGATCGGGCCGATCCGTATGTATTTTTCCCGTACGAATCGTACTTCACGGGTCGGACGGGACTTGTATGATTCGTACGGAAATAATTACGGATATGAGTCGTACGGAAAAAAAAAATACAGGATCGGAATCGACCCCTAAATATTAAAAAGGGAATCAATTACATTTAAATAAAAATTAACCAGCACACATATTTTACAATTTAATAAAAAATAAGCTGCAAACAAAACTTATTTAAAAATATAATAGTTTTATTATAATAAATCAAAGACATAATTATGTAAATGACAACATAAAATACATTGTTACAAATCAAATTAAATATATATACACTTCCCACCACTTTAAACATTTTTCAACTAAATAAACACAAACTAAACCCACCTAAAACAACATAACAGTAACAAAATACTTTACACCACCCAAAAATAAGATGTACTATTCTAACTACATTAAATATAAAATTACATAAAATATAACATTACAAAATACTACAATTTACTATTTCCACCACACTTAACACAGCAATCAAATTTATAATTTACAAAAAAAAGCAATTCCCACTCAATCAGTGCAACAGTAAGGAAAGCGCTGGATTGAGCATGGGTAAAATTTACTATTCCCGCTCCAGTCAGTTCAACAGTAGGGAAAGAGTTGGATTGCAGAGGGATAAAGTGTACTATTCCCACTCCAGTAAATGCAACAGTAGGGTAAGTGTTGGATAGGGGAGGGGTAAAATGTACAATTCCCACTCCAGTGAGTGCAACAGTAGGGACAATTTTGGATAGAGGAGGGGTAAAAATTACTGTTCCCAGTCCAGTCAGTGCAACAGTAGGGAAAGAGCTAGATTGTTGAGCGGTAACATTTACTATTCCCACTCCAGTCAGTGCTACAGTAGGGAAAGCGCTGGATTGCGGAGGGGTAAAATTTGCTATTCCCACTCCAGTCAGTACAACAGTAGGGAAATTGTTGGATTGCAGAGGGGTAAAATGTACTATTCTCACTCCAGTAAATGCAACATTAGGTAAAGTGTTGGATAGCGGAGGGTAACATTTACTATTTCCACTGCAGTTCAACATTAAAACCAAACAAAATTAAAATATTTTGAAAACTAAGGGGGTCATTATGATGGAGGAAAGACCACCACCGCCGGGCCGGCGGTGGCGGCCCTTCCGCCATCACCAAGTGTATTACCCAGCGCCAAATTAAGATGGCGGTGGGTACCGCGATGGACGCAAAGCCTAGTCCATCAAATTAGGATGTGGGTAGAGGAAAGGCCTTTCCATGGCGGCATCGGTTTGGGGGCCCGTTGTGGCCCCCCCTTGTTATGGGGGTGTCGCTGCACTGGGGGTATCCATGGTACACCCCTGCATTGCCATGAACCAAGAGGCAGGCACCGCGTGGTGCCTGCCACGTAGTGCAGGGAAATGCAGTACAAGCACTTTTGACATTGCGTACGGTGCTGCAGCCAGCAGCACCGTCCACAATGTTAGAAGCCCTGGATGCGCCTGCCAGTATGGGGGTCACACCCTAATCGCAGTGGTGGGACAGCCGCATGTCTGGCCGGCGGTCCTAAACACTGCTCCGATGCAGGGCGGACCTAGTCATCGTAATCAGCCCCTAAGTAGATAAAAAAATATAGAAAATATGATGGGAAAAAAAATATATAAAAATGTTAAAAAGTAAAGACATATTATAATGTTAAATACATATCACAAAAATCTACAAATATTATTATAAATAAAATACAAATTTTCTTTTCATACAAATAAATATTTTTATTTTGAAATTATTTATTAACAAAAACATTAATTATTACATACATTTAGTTTAGTTACTTCCCACCTTACAACACCACAAAACTCACAACCTGCATCTAAAATATTATTTACACTATTCATATAAATACTAATCAACAAATTAATTAATTAAATATTAATTAAATATAATCAATGCACTTTCCACAATGTACCCACACACAACACAACAAATTATTAAATGAATAACTATTATTAATTATTAATTTGAATACAATTATTAATTGCTTAAAATGTATTTACTTCCCACCTTATGCCCCTACAAATCCCAGAACCCACATCTAAAATGTAAAACAATATGTATATTTATATTTGCACAACATAATTAATTATCAACTAAATAAATATTATTAATCAAAAACCAAAGTATAATTTATTAAAATTACTTTCCCACCCTTTACCCCTATAATCCCCACAACATGCACCTAAAACTTATTTCCAATTAAATAACTAATAGTATTTAACAACTAATTATAAATGAAGTAAAATTAATTTACTCCCCACCCTTTATCCCTATAAATCACACACCCCAAAAACGTAATTAACACATTAACGTAATTCGCAATTAATTAATTAGTATGAATTATCAACTAATTATTAATTAATTAAAAATAAATTACTTCCCACCCTTTGCTCCTAGTAACCATTCAACCCACACCTAAAAATGTTTTTACACAATTAGTATAATGAATGATTAATTAATTATTAATTAACAACGAATTATTAATTTATTAAAAATAAATTACTTCCCACCCTTTACCCCTATTAGCCCCACAGCCTGCACCTAAAAAAAATACACAATTACCATCATGAATTATCAATTAACTAATATTAATTAACAACTAATTATTACTAAATTACAAATAAATGACTTCTTACCTCTTAGCCCTTTTAAACCCCACCACACACACATAAAATGTACCCCCAAAAACTTTAAAGCACAATTAACACTATTAAATATCAGTTAAATAAATACAAATAAATAAAATATAATCATTAATTTACTATAATTAAATTACTTCCCACCCTATTCCCCTATAAACCCACAGCCCGCTACGGAACTAAAAGATGCAAAATGTAATTAAATTAAATGTAATAAGTACTAGAAATTTAACACATATATTAATTAACATAAACAATACTTATACAAAAAAATTACAAGACATACATTTAAAATATATACTAAAATACATACACTAATAAAAAAATCGATATTTTAATAGACTATAGTTTTGCAAATTATATTAATGACTTCTATATTTTTAAAATCGATATTACTTACCTCCAAATCGATATTTTTGACAACGATATTCTTGCACTCGATATTTGCACTTCACGATATTTCCAACTCGATATTCATGTAGTTCCAATTTTGTCGCCTCAATATTCTGTCTCATTACCCTAGCCATCTACCACACACCTCCCCTCCTTAATAAAACAAACAAGTATATAAAATAATATGCATGAAATCTAAATGATAAGATACTACCTTAGGTTATAGCGACCTTGCAAACATATAGGGCCGAATCCGATTACGGCCGCAAAACGTACCGACCGACACGGACCCGGAATGGAGACTAACCGACACGGACCGGTGCCATACGACCCATGCAGTACGATGCAACGCATGTGAATTTCAACCGACACGTACGGAAAACAAGCCGTATGACCGAGCCGTAGGGAAAACAGTGATTCGCCCGGAAAACCGGCGCGATTTCCACCGACTGACACGTACCAGGAATGAACCCGACCGACACGTACCCGCGATGTCCGATCTGCGCAGTACGATGCAATGCGTGTAAACCGACTCACACGGAGCCCAAGCCGCATGACCGACACACACAGAAAACAGGGACAACAAGCAAAAGAGATCTCCGTGACCGATGCGTATGAAACACAGAAGAAAGTCAGCGTGAACGAGCCGGAGAAGCCCGCACGAGCCAACATTAGCGTCCGTCTTGGTCAGAAGAACGTCTCCTTCATGCCTAGAAAACCCAAAGGAAAATTTTTAAAACAAGGACCAAACAAGCAATGACAAAGCCAATAAATAACCCCCCAAAAAACTTGGAACAAAGACACACCCACAACTGCACCTACATAAAGGACATAAATCACTACCATGATCCTTTGCAAATAGAAGACACCAGCCAGCAGAAAACACCATCACACAGCAACCACAGACACACTCACAACTCACCCATCACACAACTTACACACCATTAGCACCTCACCAAAAGCACCCACATATACACTTAGCAAAACCGTCACACACCCACCCTCACTTGCACCCTCACACACACATCACTCACCACCACCACACATCACCATGACCCCCAAAGAAGAATCCAAAGTTCACAGATAGTGAGTTAGAAGTGCTGGTAGACAAGATCATCAGAGTAGAGCCACATTTGTTTTGTACATTGGTCCAAAGGACCCCCATGTCACAGAAAACAAAGATGTGGGCGAGGATTGTGGACAAGGTGAACGCACAAGCACCAACATGGCGCACAAAGGACGATATCCAGAACAGGCGGTATGACCTGCGCAGGAGGGTCAAGAAACTCATCGAGAAAGATCACGCCTTGAGTCAGCACACTGGCAGTGGCCCTCCTGCCAAACCAGTATACTTCAGGTCCTGGGAGGAGAAGGTGCGGGACATCCTACCACCAGAGAGCGTCCATGGTCTAGCAGACATACCAGAGCCTGGTGAGTACACAACCAACATACTCAATATTGTGTGGCAAGGTGACAGTGAAACCATGCACCGTTAGCAAAGCCACAGTAACCAATAGATAATCATCCCAAGATGTGTCTGCTAGTCAGACAAACACAATACGTGCCATCTCATAGTAACTTGTAACTGTGTCATGACATGTACACACCTACAAACAAATAGAGCAAGGCAGTGGCACAAAGCCAAATAAACACTATCAGCATACACATACACACTAACTCACAGAGCAGCTGACTGACAGGAAGGAATAGTGGGTATGCAGGTGAAGTGAGTGTATCCAAGATGGGGTTTGTAGTCACAGATAATGCTCACCCTCAAAATTGGCCCATCCAGACCTCTCTGAACCATGCCCACATCACAGGGAGTGGAAAATGAATGACAAGATGGCTGACACTGGGTCCTGCTGTGGGGAGCACAAGGACCTGGTAGGGGTTGTGCGCCAATAAGAAGCAGGACACCACTGACTGACATCCTGAAAGACAACTTGCACGCCCTCCAATGGAAGCACGTTTCATGGTGGGATGTCTGGCCGGGTGGGAAGGAGGACTGACAGCTCTGACCATACTTACCAGCATGTGGAGACACACACACCCCTCAACACAAACTCCACACAGCTCACCGGGTAGAATGCATTGACTCATACCGTAGAGAAATATCACCCAAAGAAACACCGTACTGGGTGCTGCTGTGTGAAGCACAGGGGCTCTCTTGTGACTTGTAGCCAAACAAACCCCAGGACTTCACAGTCAGCCATCTTGCCATGGCTGTCATACCTCCTCACAGGGAAGCAGAGTCAAAAGGAAGGAAGTATGGGCATGCTGGGATGGAGGGGGTAGCCAAGAGCATGATGGGAGTTGCAGTCACAGACATTCCCCACCCACCCACATGGCCCATCAAGCTAACACTGAACCATGCTCGCCTCACAGGGAGTGGGAATGGACTGACAAGATGTCTGACACTGGGCTCTGTTGTGGGGAGCACAAGGCCATGCTGGGAACTGGGCACCAACAAACACCAGGACTGCACAGTCAGCCATCTTGCCATTGCTTTCACACACCCTCACAGGGAAGCAGAGTCAAAAGGAAGGAAGTATGGGCATGCTGGGAAGGGGGTGTAGCCAAGAGCATGATGGAAGTTGCAGTCACAGACATTCCCCACCCAACCACATGGCCCATCAAGCTCACACTGAACCATGCTTGCCTCACAGGGAGTGGGAATGGACTGAAAAGATGTCTGACACTGGGCTCGGTTGTGGGGAGCCCAAGGCCATGCTGGGTACTGGGCAACAACAAACACCAGGACTGCACTGACTGACATCCTGAAAGTTAACCTGCACCCACTGCAATGGTGGCACGCTTCATGATGGGATAACTGGCCTGGGGGAGAAGGAGGCCCTGACGTGCAAACAAATAACACAGATGCTGGCCATACACACACCTTCTATGCTAAAACACATTGCACACGTGGTACCAGTCACTCACAAAGATGATGCCCGGGCAAGATGTCTGACACGTGGGCCTGAGAAATGATGTGGCTGAAAATCACACATATGCACTGGCCAAACAAAACACGGTCGCACACACAACCCTTGCAACCATATGTCAAACTCATTGTCTGGGGATGCAGTGCCCAGGGGTGCCCCCTGGCCTGGCTGGGGAGGTGTGTCTTGCAGAAGACAAGTATGGAGATCCATATATGGTACATTGCAGAAAACACACAGGAACTCACATATACATCATTGTGAGGGTACATCTGACAGTGAATGGAATGGACACACCAATATAGCCGACAACATAGCATGGTCTCATTCACACTCAGTGCTGTTGTGAGCTGCATTCCACTCCTACATCGTGCTGCAACATATGCATCCTTCACACAACACACCACTCACTGACATAGACACTGTCGACACAAGGTCTAACCTGGACTGCATTGGAGGAGACATGCTACTCACAGCAGCCAAACTGCAACACACACACCACCATGCTCGCCTCACAGGGAGTGGGAATGGACTGACAAGATGTCTGACACTGGGCTATGTTGCGGAGAGCACAAGGCCATGCTGGGAACTGGGCACCAACAAACACCAGGACTGCACAGTCAGCCATCTTGCCATTGCTGTCACACCCCCTCACAGGGAAGCCAAGTCAAAAGGAAGGAAGTATGGGCGTGCTGGGAAGGGGGGTGTAGCCAAAAGCATGATCTGAGTTGCAGTCAGACATTCTCCACCCACCCACATGGCCCATCAAGCTCACACTGAACCATACTCGCCTCACAGGGAGTGGGAATGGACTGACAAGATGTCTGACGCTGGGCTCTGTTGTGGGGAGCACAAGGCAATGCTAGGAACTGGGCACCAACAAACACCAGGACTGCACAGTCAGCCATCTTGCCATTGCTTTCAAACCCCCTCACAGGGAAGCAGAGTCAAAAGGAAGGAAGTATGGGTATGCTGGGAAGGGGGGTGTAGCCAAGAGCATGATGGGAGTTGCAGTCACAGACATTCCTCACCCACCCACATGGCCCATCAAGCTCACACTGAACCATGCTCGCCTCACAGGGAGTGGGAATGGACTGACATGATGTCTGACACTGGGCTCTGCTGTGGGGAGCACAAGGCCATGCTGGGAACTGGGCAACAACAAACACCAGGACTGCACTGACTGACATCCTGAAAGTTAACCTGCACCCAATGCAATGGTGGCACGCTTCATGATGGGATAACTGGCCTGGGGGAGAAAGAGGCCCTGACTTGTAAACAAATAACACCGATGCTGGCCATACACACACGTTCTATGCTAAAACACATTGCACACGTGGTACCAGTCACTCACAAAGATGATGCCCGGGCAAGATGTCTGACACGTGGTCCTGAGAAATGATGTGGCTGAAAATCACACATATGCACTGGCCAAAGAAAACACGGTCGCACACACAGCCCTTGCAACCATATGTCAAACTCATTGTCTGGGAATGCTGTTTACAGGGGTTCCCGCTGGCCTGGCTGGGGAGGTGTGTCTTGCAGATGACAAGTGTGGAGATCCATACACAAAACACACAGGAACTCACATATATATCATTGTCAGGGGACATCTGACAGTGAATGGAATGGACACACCAATATAGCCGACAACATAGCATGGTCTCATTCACACTCTGTGTTGTTGTGAGCTGCATTCCACTCCTACATCGTGCTGCAACATATGCATCCTTCACACAACACACCACTCACTGACATAGACATTGTAGACACAAGGTTTAACCTGGACTGCATTGGAGGAGACATGCTACTTACTGCAGCCAAACTGCAACATACACACCACCGGCCCTCACTGTCATGATCATTGAAAAGCCAGAATGCTACCTTGCCCAATCCATGTCACCATGTAGAACATTGACAAGTCAATTCACATATGCACTTACAAAGCTCAGCACCAGACTCATTAACGATGGTGACATCATCACTTGTATGAAATGAGATGGGAACTAGGAGCACTGTAAAAAAACACTTTCTCCAAAGAGATCACAGGCATACCGGACTGTGACCATCTTGTACCAATACACCAATGTGGCACACAAAGACTAACAAAATCTGCTACCACACATGCCCCAATCTTACAACATATCCTCAGTGGAATTGCACGTATGTCCTTGTTAAAGCTCAAATGTGTACAGGGATGACACACCTGTGATGGCCCATGAGTAGTAATGGTCATGTACAGACAAATCTGTACATGAGCTGGGCATGCACACACTTCGACGTGCACATTGAAATGTTTTATTTTGGTTTGGCAATGTGCCACAACAATATCAATCTCTGTCCATGACAACCTTGGACAAAGCAGTGTACAGGCACGCATCCGGACGTACAGTAGAAAATATCATGTATGTGAACCATTGATGCCTGTAGAAACATAATTTACATTGTGTGCCTCTTCCAAACACAGGTGGTGCTGGGGACACAGCACCAAATGAAGAGGAGTCCCTGTCCCAGACTCTGGTGGACCCTCAGCTCTCTGGTGTGGATCTGTCTCTGTCCTCTTCGGATGACGACGAACAACCTGGCACCTCCGGTGTGAGTCATCATGCAGCACCAGCAGTACCAACATCTGCCTCCCCCTGTACCCACGCCTCCAGCATCTGGAAACAGACAGGGCACCCCTGCCAACACGGACAGACCAAGGCCACAGAACACCGACAACACAGGGACACAGGACCCCCAGGAAGCTATGGACAACACCACCAGCAACAACACCCAAGGGTGCCCAGTGTCACCTGTGCGTGCCGCCGCAGGTCCTGCCTGTGTGGATAGGGGTGCTGGGAGGGGTGGTAGGCAGAGGGCACGCCTTGTAGAGGGGGTGGACTGCATGATGACCCCCAACTTGCACGCATCATAGATATCACCGGAGGATTTGGCCAGGTAGTGGGAATCCTCAAGGACATTCAACAGGAGCAGGCTGTCCACCATGCCCGCATGGAGGCAAAGTGGGATGCACTTACTGTGGTGCATCGGGACATACTCTTATGCCTCCGCCAGATCAGCACAAACATGTCCACACCGCCCTGTGTGGCCACAACATCTGTTGCCACACCATCTGCCAGTGCCACAGGGAGGGAGGATGACTCTGGCGGAGTGTCCCCTGCATCGCAGACACCTGCACCTGAGGACCCCCCCCAAAGAAGAAGAGGGGTCGTTCGAAGAAGGACAAGTGAGACGGAGATGTCCCTGCACATCCCCCAGGGCCTCTAAACCTGTTCTGGACACTGTTCTTTGTGCACAACCCGTTCACCTTGTCGTATCTGACACAACTCGCCTACATGACATGGAGGGTTCATGTTGGTCCAATGTAGCAGATGACTGTGGACTTTACTCTGGACATTTCAGCTACCAACACTTCCAACTCTACTGTGATCTTTGGATTCAAAACCCAATGTACAGCACCCACCATCCTGTGCACTATCCTCACACGTTTGTAAATAAACTCACCAGTACACCATACTTGCCTCTGTTGTGATTCCAACTTGTCATGTGTCATGGAGATGTTGATCTGCTAAACAACACAGTGCATGCCAAATACTACAACAATGGGACCACTGTTATGTGAGTCATGGTGATGTGACACATGTGAGGGCGATACACCACTATGGCACCACAACACATACTCACCATGTCCATGTAACTCATCCCACACAATGATGTTGACCTGAAATACATTGGTATGCACAGACACAGCACCTATCCACAGTCAGTGGTAACATGCCCACAGGTGAGGTAAGCAAATGTCAGTCAGATGTGGGAAGACAGACAACGCACCTAACACATCATCAACATGTTTATTCCACAGACGTTGCAAGGTAATTGTACGTTACAGTGGACACACGGTCAAAAAGTGTCAGAGAATTGAAGTCCAGGGGTGTGTGGCACCTCACTTGATGGGAATTGACAACTTCCACACTGGTGTTGGATTCTGGGTGTTGGGGGTCAGTGTTGACCAAACAACAGGCAAAGTACCCTGGGAAGGACAGACACAAGACACAGTCAAAAGCACAGCAGAACAGGAGAGAAATGCAATACACATGCACAAAACATGTCAAAATAAACCTACACAGAAACAAGTTAGCAGTTCGACACTATTGTAGTGTACAGACCACCTGAAAGGACACATCACTGCATGCATCCAGTCAAGTGGCACACAGACACACTCAAACAGCAACAGAGGAGCCCCAACACATTTCAGGCTAACTCCATACATTGACATAACAAACCTGTAAATTCACATTCAGGTGAAGAAGTTGTTGATGAGCTGTGTGCGGACGTCACCCTCATCATCATCATCAATGGCATCATGGCCCAGGCCCGGATCCTCCACAGGTGGCGGAGGTAGGTCATCATCATCCTGGATGAGAGGCAACTTCTTCCGCACTGCCATGTTGTGTAGCATGCAGCATACAAGGATAATTTTGCATACCTTTGCAGGCTCATATGGGAGGGCCCCTCCGATCTTGTCCAGGCAGTGGAAGCAGCTTTTCAGGAGACCTAATGTCCGCTCAATCACCCTCCTGCTCCGACCATGTGCCTCATTGTAGCGCATCTCGGCTGATGTCACAGGGTTCCTGAGGGGTGTCAGCAACCACGGCATGTTGGGGTATCCGGAGTCACCTACACACAAACAATTGAACAATTAGTAGAGTTTGGAAAGAGGGTGGAATGCAACATTGCCAAACACACACAATGGTAAACAGTCAGTACACACTGACAAGCCAGGCACGCTGTTCTGGCATCTGTGACATCAGCGTTGCAATGCGACTACTCCTCATGATGTAGTCATCGTGCACAGAACCGGGGAAACGTGCACACACGTGTGATACACATGTCTACAAGACATACCACCAGTGCATTGATGGAGTGGAAATGTTTCCTGTTCTGAAATGCCTGCTCATGTGCCTGTGGTGGTATCAGGGCCACATGTGTACCATCAATAGATCCGATGACGTCCTCCCCAGTGTATAAAAAGCATCCTTTATTTCAGTGAGTTGACCTGGGCTAGGAAACTTGATGTACAGGTAATGCAACATCCCCTTCAAGACATCGCGTAGCACACGACTGAACATAGTTTGCGACATACCACCAGCAGTAGCCACAGTGTACTGGAAGGTACCAGTAGCAAAGAAGTGCAGGGCTGCTGTGATGTTACAAACACACACCACAGTGACAAGTGAGGCCTGATGTCTCCCAGGCATCACAGATCTTTGCCATGCAGATACCCAGGGTCCCTGTATTGTCACATGCACACTGGCATGACATGGCGTATCATGTACACGCCACCTGACAACCGTGAGTCCCACAGGTAGTGGCCACTGATGTCTCTGCAGGCCCTACATGTACGTCTCTTAGACACACACACAACATCAATGTTGATGCACAATCCACATGGATGTGGAGACTGTCTCCCATTGAGCACATTTGATCAGCCACATCTGTGACACAACCTGCACACAGACTGTGGGTGTACATCAGAATTGTGGCTATAGGCCTCACTGTGACGTACATACCATCACCCCCAGGACTCAGGGTGTATGTGACATGTCCTAAACATATCCAACCTGAAACTGTGTCCAGGACTCATGCCCATAACTGTACAGTTGCACATCACAGTGGTAATGTGCACAACACACAAAGGATTCTGTCCCCATGAACACGTGCACAGCCTGTGAGTGGCTGCACAAAAGTGCCACACAACAAACCAAATGTTGCCCCCCCAAATACACAGAGAATGCAGCCTTACATGCCATGGGACACTGTGTGGCCAATGCTGTAGTGTGGTAGATGTGCACCTGAGTCCCTGGCAAGTAATTGTGTGTTGAAGCCATCAAATAGTCACACCTATGAGGACCGACGCGGGTGACAATGCGTACGCATTGCATAGTTCAGGATCGAGCCGTGCATATGCTTAGCCATTGACTGCAATGAAGACTGATGCGGGTGACTATGCGTACGCATTGCACAGTTCAGGACCGAGCCGTGCGTACGCTTAGCCATTGACTGCAATGAAGACCAACGCGGGTGACTATACATACGCATTGCACAATTCAGGACCGAGCTGTGCGTACACTTAGCCATTGACTGCAATGAAGATCGACGCGGGTGACTATGCATACGCATTGCACAGTTCAGGATCGAGCCGTGCGTACGCTTAGCCATTGACTGCAATGAAGACTGACGCGGGTGACTATGCGTATGCATTGCACAGTTCAGGACCGAGCCGTACGTACGCTTAGCCATTGACTGCAATGAAGACCGATGCGGGTGACTATACGTACGCATTGCACAGTTCGGGACCGAGCCGTGCGTACGCTTAGCCATTGACTGCAATGAAGACCGACGCGGGTGACTATGCGTACGCATTGCACAGTTCAGGACTGAGCCGTGCGTACGCTTAGCCATTGACTGCAATGAAGACCGACGCGGGTGACTATCATGCTTACGCGTCGGGCAGGCATGGTCCGAGACCGGCGTACGCCTTGGCCATTGAATCGTATGGAGACGGGTGCGTGTGAATTTTCTAACTACGCGTTGTACAGTCAGTTGACCGAGCCGTGCACACCCGTTGGCTCTGGACTGTCATGGAGACCGATGCAGATTCAAAACTTGTACGAGTCGTGTGCTGGAAATTCAGTTGGAAGCCTACAACAATGTTGCAATTCCTAGGGCCCGATTCACAGAACTAACTTAAGACAAAATCCTAAACTTACTACCATTTTGGTATTCACAGAAGGCACTTACTCATTTTGGTATTCACAGAAGGCACTTACTCATTTCGGTATTCACAGAAGTTAGGAGTCCTAACTTTAGGACTCCTAAATGCCTTCTGTGAATACCAAAAGCCTTAAAATTAGGATTTTTCTCAGTTTAGTAGTAGTATAGTTAGGACTCCTAACTTTAGGACTCCTAAATGCCTTCTGTGAATACCGAAAGTCTTAAAATTAGAATTTTTCTCAATTTAGTAGTAGTAAAGTTAGGACTCCTAACTTTAGGACTCCTAAATGTCTTCTGTGAATACCGAAAGCCTTAAAATTAGGATTTTTCTCAGTTTAGTAGTAGTAAAGTTAGGAGTCCTATCTTTAGGACTCCTAAACTGAGAACAATCCTAATTTTAAGACTTTCGGTATTCACAGAAGGCATTTAGGAGTCCTAAAGTTAGGACTCCTAACTTCTGTGAATACAGAAGTGAGTAAGTGTCTTCTGTGAATACCAAAATGAGTAAGTGCCTTCTGTGAATACGAAAATGGTAGTAAGTTTAGGATTTTGTCTTAAGTTAGTTCTGTGAATCGGGCCCCTAGGGTTTTATGAGGGTGAAGATTTGAACGATGCGGAAGACATGTACGAGTCGTACATTTCCATGGATTGGCCAGATTCATAGAATGCAACCATGTTGGACCTATCACTTGGGACACATGGCCCAGATTCTGCCTCTGCAGCACAGATATAAGGCTGGCTGGCCCCCAGGGAGCTCACTTGCCTGCACTACATGCTACTGGACCACATCCCTGCTACCACTGCTGCTGTCTCTGCACCCTCTGGCTACTGCTATGGCACGTACTTTGGAGAGGGTCCCAGCCTTCACTGAGGAGGAGAACCAGGCCCTGCTGGACGGGCTCCTTCCACAGTACAGCAAGCTGTATGGGAAACCAGGGGAGCTGGTGAGTGTGCAGTCCACAGCCTTCCTAACTGTGCATATTGTCTGACTAGCAGTACTAGCAGTGTGCACACCAGTGGCAAGCATACTCACTGAGTACTCCCATCCCTCAAAGTGTGTAGGTACATGTAATGAATAGGTGTTCTGCAGCTAAAGTGCATTTGTGCAAGCTTAAACTTCCCAGGCACTGTTAACATGTCAGACATGCAGCGCATTTGTCCATTTCCATGGGTGCACTACCTGTGTAACTCATTTTCCTTTGTGATAACGACATGTATATCCAACTGTGTGCAGCACAAATATGGGTCATGTGTGTTAATGGACTTTCAACTTTGTCATCCTCAGAGGTTGATGCCCACCAGAAGCAGGAGATATGGCTGACCATCAACCGGGCAGTTCGATCGGTGGGGGTCTACAAGCGCCGGATCTGCAACTGCCGTAAGAGTTGGCAGGACCTTCGGGGCTGCCCCCGGAGGATCGCAAGAGTCCAGCTGAAGCTGTCGCCTCCTTGCAGGAGGTGCGGACCCTGGACCCTTACCCCCCACATGCTCAGGATCCTAAAGGTGGTCTTCCTGGACCTGGATGGGCAGCTGAAGGCCAAACAGCAGCAAGGAGGGGGTAAGTCCATACCTAATCTGTGTACTATGTCTGACATGCTAATTGCAGTCTTTTGGCCTGGTCACACTTCCACATTACGTAGGTCTTGTAGTCCAATACTCATGTCCCTCAATTGTGTGAAGCACCCTCCTCATCTGATCGACAGGTGTAGACCCTACAGTCTGTTGCTTGTGTCACTAGGGCACTGTGTCCCTGCAGTCAGCTATGCTTCAGCTTCCGGACAGCATCTGTTACTGTGACTCTGTTGTGTGTTTCATGGGTGGGTCAATTGTTTACACAATGCCTGAGATCTGACATGTGATCTGTGTGTGCCCTTGATATGTGTTAAAATTGCTGGTCTGACTCGCCACATAGGGCTGTGGTATTTCAAACAAACACATGCAGCAGGGGACTCCAATTAGTGTGCCTCAGGAGTATGTATATCAAGTGTGTAACACTTGCTTAGCCACCTGACTACTGTCCAGGGCTAAACACTGTTTCACGTAGACCTAGGCAGTCCTGCCTTCTCAAGGGCATTTAGAAACACTCTGTAATCCCACTTACAGGTTGTGCTTAGTGACATGTGCCTTCAGGTGTCTGCCTCTGGGTCATTGTGGTGTGGCTTCCTTTTCAGTACAACTGTGGTGTTCATGAGTTTGAGGGTCAACAGGACATCGGAGATGTGACTATGAGAGACAATACCTGTGTGACATAAAGGTGTGTGATCACTTGACAGTGCACAATGGTGTATGCAACTGTGCACTTCAGGCAGCTGTGTTACATGCACAGCAGACTGTGATGTGCTAATGTACAGGGAGTTGTGTTCGCAGAGACTCATATGTCTGTTTTGTATGATGTGGGGTCTTCTGGGTCCGGGATATGTTGTTTGCAGGGGATGGGCAAGTGCACTTGTCAGCTGCAGAGTTTGCTTTACCCATGAGCTATGATTGTGACACAGTGCATACTGTTGTTGTCTGGATGCCCTGCGCCTGTGACAGGAGACAGTGTTGACTGACTTTCCAGGCATGCCAGTGCCATGGCATTTAACTTGCTATGAGTGATCCTGCATTCTGTTCAAATGTGCTCCATGCACCCCGTTGTGGCATTGACTATCAGGACATGAGAACATCATAGTATGTGTTGCTGGCATGCATCACAAGCATGTGAAATGAGACACTGCCCATCCCTTCATCTGGTCACCTGTACTGAGTCAGTGGCAAGAGACGTGAAGTGTGTATAGTGACATACTACTACATGTTCACTTGCATGTCCAACAAATGTGTAGGTGATGCATATCGGCACATTGGGGTATTACCATCCAATATGCAACAGACATATGGGTGCAAGTCCAGGAGGGATATGAGTAACATGGTTGATGGTGAGACTGACAATTGGCTTATTCTAAACAGTGTGAGCACTTTGAGCAGTGTTCAGCTGATGATGCCAGGGCTTGCCCTGTGATGTGATGTACTCACTGTGGTGTGTGCAGTCAGTGCAGGTGACTGATGTTGTTCTCTTTTTTCCTAATTCTATCCAGATACATTCACGGACCAGGAGGAGCCAGAGAGCCTGACTGGGACAGAAGGCGAGGAGTTGGAGGGACCCAGTGGCACGAAGGGCGAGTGGAGCCACACCGAGGAGTCCTCAGCAACATCCACCCCAACTGAGGGCCACAGCAACTCGGAGGATGACTCCCTTGTGGAGGCGGGTGTCAGCAGCCACCAAACCCCAGCTAGAGAGGCTGTCCCCGACACCACCACCCCACCACCATCACCACCCTCCCATCGGCTCCGATCCCAGAGGTCCAGGGAGGCTCCCCTGTTTGGGAGCATGTCTCTTTTGTGCCAGGCACCGCACCCCCTGCCCCTGTGTCCCCTGCTGCCCTGAGTGAGGAGTCTGTGAACTTGCTTCAACAGATCCATGTAGGGCAGACATCAATGCTGAGTGTCCTCCATGCACACACCAGTCTGTTGACACCACTGGTGTTGTTCATGGAGGGCATTTCATCAGGCATGTCTGCCCTACAGAGGACCAATCAGTCCGTGGTCTCCTCCCTGATGGCAGCAGTGTCCCTCCTCCAACAGTTCCGCACCCCTCCTACTTCTGTACCACCCACGATTCCTAGCACCCTACCTGTCCCAAGCACACACACACCAGCACATTCTCACAAACCCACAGACACGGGCAGCATACAAACACCCAAACCAAGGGCTAGACGTGCACACAAGCAAGCACAGGGGACTGATACCACACTCACAGGGGATGGTTTGCAGACACACACACAGTCATCCACAACCACTCTGCAGTCCTCCGATACCTCTCCCTCCCAGCCACCTTCCCTTGCCTCACCTGCAACCCCATCTCCACAGAAGCTCTTCCTCTGTGACCTTGGCCTCTTCCCCACTGACCAGCAGATCCAGCTTACAAGGGGAAGAGGAAGTCCCCACACACAGAGGGGAGGGCCCCTCATACCCGGACACCCTCCCCCAGGCACAGTCAGACTGAGGCCCCCACCCACAAGTCCCCCCGCCCCCGCCTCGCAGCTCTGCGACAAAGTCTCCGTCCTCCATCCCCCAGGCCACCACTCCACATGTTCCCCCGCCGCGACCTGCCCCAGGTTCTCCCACCCACAGATACACCATCCCCAAAATGCTGAGGCCCTCCCCCCTACCACTTGCTCTTCCACCCCTACCAATTTGTGCCACTGATGTGCGGAGCGTGTCCGCCCTCTGTCCTGCCGACCTCAGCTGAACCCCATTCCGCTCCCATTGAGTCAGGCACTGCAGTGGAGTCCATGACCACCCCTTCTGACTTGGGCACTGCAGTGGGGACCCAGTCCACTCCATCTGACCTGCCCACTGCAGTTGTGCCGGCACCCACCCCATCTGACTTGTGCCCCACAGTTGTGACTGCACCCACTACTTCAGTCAGCTCCACTGCAGTTGCCAGTGACTCTCCTGCATCCACCACCCCTTCACTGCCTCCTTCTGCTGCACCCTGATCCTGTCCCTGCGGTGCCTGGCCTGCCCCCATGTATGTCCCTCTGAGGGGATTTCCCCTGTCCTTACCAGTGCAGACAAGCAACGTGTGACCGTTGCCACTCAAGTTAACTTTTTGTCAATTTGATATGGACTGGCAATTGGCCTTTGTTTTGAAAGGACTTTGCATTTTAAAATTGCTGAATAAAGCATTTTTTTTATCCTTGTGAATTTGATTTAGCTGTACATTATGTTGATGATGTTTAGCATGACCTTGCAGTTGTAATGCTGGATTTACAATGTTGAATACTGAGGTGTTGATGTGAGGTACTCCATGTGGTCCATGAGATATGTATCCTATTCTGGTGGTTATCCATATCAACCTTTGCAGCAAACTGGGTGTATCATGATTAACAATTTGTGAACTTCTCTGTAAACATTTCATTTGCATGGTCACATCTGTGGCTTGCACACATGCACATATGATGTGCTTCCCATTGTCCAATTTGTCTATTTCCCTGACTGTGGGCGCATCTCCACTGGACATGTAAGTGTGGGCATCATTGATGTAGGACCAACTGGGTCCTCTGTGCAACTTGCTGGACATATGTATTGAGGATGTGCAGATGACTTAAGGGACACTCCCGTACACAGGCTGTTGTGACCAGAGCCTTCATTGTGTGGTAACTGATGGCTGACTGACCAAGTATTCTGCTGACATGACTGAGACCTGCTGAGACTATGTTTGGCACAGCTGAGCTTCCACAGGAGTTGAGTCCCCTCAAGTAAGTGTGTTGTTCCGTGACATTACCTGGGCCCATGGTGTGTGTTGTCTGAGCATGTGTGTGTGTGTCCATATCCCTTTTCATACACAGGCAGTGTTCCCTTGATATGTTCCTGTTGTTGATGCTTGCTGAGTTGTACTGTGTTCATCCCACAACTTTGCCATCGGCTACCAGATGTGGGGGTGCATGACACACTACTGTTAATTGGTGTTTCATCATTGGGATTTGTCAGTTCTGAGTGGTGATGATGTGGTCAGACGCATATAGGACACAGTCAGGGATCCCCAAGGCACTTGTTTGTTCGCAATATCATGTAGTTGTCCCTAGGTGGTACCTTTCATTGATTGAGACGTGTATGTGTGTGTGACTGCTCCCACTTGTCCGGTTCAGGGCTGCAATGTTGGCAGGTGTCAGCATATGTGCCTTGTGGCTCTCCTTGGCTTCTGCATTGTCCTGGGACTGTGGCAGGTATTCCAAAGGTTACGGGAGCGTTGACGTCATGGCCATGGCCTGCATACTGTGCAGTATGTGTGTCATTCACCAGGGTTGTAAACTGTCCTTGTGTGATGAGTCTGTGCACCTTAGTTCCTCCAAACATTACTGTGTTTGTCATGGGTGCATGTGCAATGTCACCTGTCCATGTGGGCTTCACAGATGCACATTGGTGCAGTTCAAGGTGTGTGGTATTGAGGGTGGACTGATGTAAATGTTTGCATGGATGGGCCCCTAGCTCCCGTTTTTTTCCATGGATGACGGGCCATGCTGAGTGATTAGTGTTTGTGTCGGTGTGATGGCTGTTTGTGGCACAGGACACATCTGGTTTTCACAGTTTGTACACCATTTACCTTTGTCAGCACAGTGGACGTATCATGCATGCTTGTGTCACCCCAATGTCTGGTCCCTGGGGGTAGTGCTGTTGTGTGTCACTCTCTTGCTGTGTTAGTTGCTGTTCATTCCAGCTTGTGTCACATGCGTCTGTTGTGCTCCGTCTCATCTCCGAATGCCTGATTGCCCACTAAGGGGGTCCATTGATGGTTTACTTTTGTATGGCACTGTGTACACATCTGTCTCACTGTGGTTCAGCCACCCTCATGTGTTGTTTAGTTGCCTGGGGATACTGAGACACACACACACACACATGTGTCAGATGTCGAGTGTGCGGTTGTCTGTTGTGTTTGTGCATCTGCACCAGTGCATTGTTATTGCTGTTGTGGGCCATTGTCTGGATGTTGTTTTTGTGATTTACCCTGCCGTCCCTGTGAGTCATATCACATCATTCTGCACATTCATCCTGGTTGTTAGGTTCCATTGATGGCATGGAATGGGACTTTGTGACCTGACACCTACAGTCTACACAGGTTGTTTTGATTTGTGTGTCTATTTTCGAGATGAGTGCATGCTTTGTGATGGTCACTTCTGCTTTTGTGTCATTGTATACTGTATGCATTGTCAGCCCCCATGGGTGGTGCTTGTCTGCACATGGCTGAGAGTATTTTAGAGTTTCACAGCACTGTTAGCCTCACCACATCTCTGTGGGTATGGGACACAACCACTACTTTGACCCAAAAGTGTTTCATATGTTGGGACCAGGAATCATACATGCTGTTTGGCATTTGCAGCTTTGACCATGATGACACTTACCTTTTGGTCACTGTGATGAGGGGGTTTTGGACCCCATCACCACAATGCTCAACATTTGCTGCAGTTTGGAACCACACACTTAACTTTTGTTCTACACAGTGAGGGGGTGTTAGTTTTACATTGACACAGTGCTATAGTGATGCTTGCCTTGTGTAGGCCACACTCAGTTTTTGGTCACACAAGTGATGGTAGTTACTTTGTATG
Organism: Triturus cristatus; assembly: GCF_964204655.1. Classification (NCBI taxonomy): domain Eukaryota; kingdom Metazoa; phylum Chordata; class Amphibia; order Caudata; family Salamandridae; genus Triturus; species Triturus cristatus. The sequence continues at coordinate 506,502,368 of NC_140585.1, forward strand.
TTCGAAGTCATAATTACTGTTGTGGGCATTTGTCACAGACTACACACTGTTGTCATGATGTTAGGGGGGGATGAATTTTGCTGACATACCTAATGTTGGTGTATGATGGATATGTGGCGCATCACCCATCCTATGGGTGGGGGTGGCAGGGGTGATGGGCAACATAAGCCCTATGGTTGGGGGTGGCAGGAGTGCTGGGCAACAGGTCCCCTATGGGTGGGGGTGGCAGGAGTGATGGGCAACACATCCCCTACGGTTGGGGGTGGCAGGAGTGATGGGCAACATAAGCCCTATGAGTGGGGGTGGCAGTAGTGATGGGCAACACAAGCCCTATGAGTGGGGGTGGCAGTAGTGATGGGCAACATAAGCCCTATGGGTAGGGGTGGCAGGAGAGATGGGCAACAGGTCCCCTATGGGTGGGGGTGGCAGGAGTGAAGACAACATTAGCCCTATGAGTGGGGGTGGCAGTAGTGATGGGCAACATAAGCCCTATGGGTGGGGGTGGCAGGAGTGATGGGCAACAGGTCCCCTATAGGTGGGGGTGGCAGGAGTGATGGGCAACAGGTCCCCTATGGGTGGGGGTTGCAGGAGTGATGGGCAACATAAGCCCTATGGGTGGGGGTGGCAGGAGTGCTGGGTAACAGGTCCCCTTTGGGTGGGGGTGACAGGAGTGATGGGCAACATAAGCCCTATGAGTGGGGTGGTAGTAGTGATGGGCAACATAAGCCCTATCGGTGGGGGTGGCAGGAGTGATGGGCAACATAAGCCCTATGGGTGGGGGTGGCAGGAGTGCTGGGCAACATAAGCCCTATGAGTGGGGGTGGCAGGAATGATGGGCAACATAAGCCCTATGAGTGGGGGTGGTAGTGGTGCTGGCCATGCAACCCCTATGGTGGCCTGTTGCTAGTGGCCAGGATATGGATCCCCTGTGTGTGTGACATTTTGCGGGTACGTGTCATTTGTTTGTCTGGTGGGTGTCTGACTTACCTTCTGCGCCATCCATGTCGGTTCCTGATCTGGTCATAGATGTACAGTACTGGCATGACCTGCGCGATGGAATTCATGATGTGTTCGTCTCATACACGCTGCTTGTTACTCCGTCTCGTACCCGTTGCAAGCTGGTCCGTCTCGTAGCCGTGGATTGTGTTCTGGCACGAATTGTACCTGATATGCTTCTTTTCCGGATGCTGTGACGTGCCGTACGTGGTGACCCGTCCGGCGCGTATGATTGGCGCATCGTACTTGTCCAGCTGGAGACTGCTATGGATACTGCTTCCGGGCGTTCGGATGTAGGGCTCAGACGGAGAATGAAGCTTGAATCACAGCCTACGTGTCGGTCGGATTTTTGTCAGTTCTGCGCATCGTACTTCATCGCCCAGACGGACCGGCTCCGGGTACGAGTCGGTCGCAAGGTAAGGCTATGAACAGCTCTTGGAGAGCTGTCCGACCCGGATCGGAATCGACCCCCTAATGTCATTGAGCATAGACTTTTGAACCATCGGTTCCTTGGTTATAAAAATCCTTACAAGCATATAATGTCATTAAACATAGTCTATGATATAACCAGTTTCTTTTTTACAATTCTATGAGATTTCTTTTCATATTGCTGTGACACACCACCCACCTCCTCATTGCTACAAGAATTAAACTCTCCTTTGTACCTACACAACTCTGTTAAGATTCCATATCCAGTGGTCCTGGGGTTTGACAACATTGTTAAAAGTCTTTATTAACTGTATTGGCTTAGAGAATTTAGGATGTTCACCACTGCTCCCAGGGCACTTAATTAGTACAAAGCCCCACACCACAACCTCTGTTTTCTTTACTTACAGTTTTATCTGCAAAACATTTTTTTGCTACTAATTTCCTCTGCTTCCCGATCATTTCTCTCAATCTTATCTTTTCCTAACCCAACTCGTAATTGTTAACTGAAGGGGGTTCTACCGAGGTATTGGGATGCATTCCTCGAAACAGGTCAAACTCAGTTTTCCCTGTTGTGCTATGAGGTGTGAATCTGTACATTTGCAATTATCTTTCTCACTTCCTCCTTCCAATTTAATGAATTTGACTTTGCTAAAATGATGGTTTCCTTGAGTACTTTATTCAACCTCTCAACAATACCATTTGTCTATCGGTGATATAGTAGACAGTTCTTGTGTTTGATTCCTCTCTATTCTCAAGAAACTCCTCCATTTCTTTAGATACGATTTAGACACCATTGTCCTTGAGTATTGTGTCAAGATGTTCTCCCCCTTGTCATGAGAGTCCCTTAAAAACGTGGTTACATGTCTAGTTTCTATTGCACTTGTCAAACATATTTCTGGACACCTTGAAAATATATCAGTCACCACTACTACATACATTTGTTGTCCCTCCCCATGAATTGGACCCAAAATGTCTAAAGCAATTTCCTACCATGGACTCATTGGCCATTCTCTGTTTACCAGAGGTTGTACCCTGGCTTTCTTGGACTTCTCACTAAGTCCATTCCCGACTACCAATATGATTAGCACAACCTTTCCTTTGTTTTTAACATACCTTGATGAAACTCGTGAGCTAAGGCTATTCATTCTGAGACTGTACGGTGGTATAAACCTGTTTCCCCTAAACATGAGATGTTTGCATCTACTTAACTCATCCTTTACTCCCCAGTACATCTTACAGCCATCAAACTCTTGTTTTTGTTACACCACCCTTTTCACCCCAAAAGCATAACTTCATTAAGTATCTTGTCAGAGTTCAACTCCTCACGCCATCTTTTCTCAGAAATAATATTGCATTCTACCTCACACACATTCTGTTTCCTCACCAAATTGGTCATTCTCATATGATTTGTTTCTCCCTTTAGGAAGAAACCTGGAAAGTGTGTCAGCTACACCATTTTATATTCCTGCAATGTACTTAATTTCAAAACTGTACTCCTGCAAGGCAATTACCCATTTTGTAATTCTTCCTGACACTAAGGGTTCCATTACGATGGCGGGCAGACACCCTAGCGGTGCTGGGACTGGCCGCCAGTGGTGCGGCGGTCCCGCACCACCAATTAGGATGTGACCGCCATTGTGGCGGTCGCATCCCGCATATACAACATTGTGGCAGGCAGTGCTGTGAGCAGCACCTGCCACAATGTTGTAAATGCATGTTGTGCATTGGCATGCACAACGTGACAGGCACTGCGTGGTGCCTGCCACCTTGTGTATGCCAATGTAGGGGGGTAACATGGGTGCAGCCCCCCTCCCTCCAGGGGCCCACAACGGGCCCTCAAAGCGATTCCTGCATGCCTTTCCATGGCGGAGTCTCCGCCGTGGAAAGGCATGAAACTGCCAACCTCATAATATGGATGGCGGTGCCTGCAAGGCACCGCCACCATATTGTGGGCCTTTTCTAACTGGTCGGCAATTGTGACGATTGTGTACCCACGGAAAAGCGTTGGACGGTCTTTCCATCCGCCGCAGTAACCCCCGCCATGCTAATGTGGCGAAGGGTAACAGGCCGTCCGGCGGGGTGTTTTGGCGGGTGGATTGCCACTGCCGGTTGTGTAGTGGCGATCCGCCGGCCATGCTAATGACCCCCTAAGTCTATCCCTTTTTTCTTACAAATTTCACAAAGAGGCTTGTGGTCAGTCCTTATTACAAAGTTGACACCCAATAAAAACATCTTCAATTTTTTCACCAGCCAGTATACGGCAAGATCTTCTCCCTCAATAACAGAGTATCTTCACTCAACCTTCATGAGAAAAGCATTATGGTATTCATGCCATCCAGCCCATTCTACTGTAATACAATGCCCAATCCATTAAGGCTGGTGTCTGTTGAAATTACAGATTTCTTTTTGGGGTCAGAATTTATCAGTTAAAGTGCTGCACTGAGTTCCTGTTTTTCATAACATGAATTTGCTCTCACAAACACCATCCCATGCAAACTCAACACCTTTTCTTAACAGACATCTAATATTGACACTTAGCTCAGCAACATTTTTTGTGATGAAGGAGAACTTGTGTGCTGGATAGTATCAACCAAATCTGTTTTTGGTATGATTCTCTCTCCACTAATCGTATGTCCTAAATAGTTGATGGTTTTCTTACCAAAACTGTGTTTCTCTGGTTTAATAATCTGACTACAGTCGCTTAACCTCCCCAAAACCTTTCTGAGATGAGTATTTTGTTCCTCAAATACCAGGCTGTCATCTTGGTAGACACAAACCCCTTTAGCTCCTTTCAACACCTTTTCCATGACATGCTGGAACACCAATGCAGCGGAAACTAATCCGAAAGGAAGCCTAACAAATCTAAATTTTCCAGAGGGTGTTACAAAAGCAGTGTGGTCTCTCAAGGACTCCTTCAACTCACTCTGATGGTAGGCCAAGGTAAAACCTATAGTACTAAACACCTTTGCCCCACCAAGCAACAATAATGGTCCCGTGAGATTTGGAATTGGGATATCTGTCCACAATAACACTTTTATTTAGGTGTCTCAAATCTACACGAAGGGGCCGATTCCGATGTCAGATGGACCTTAGTCCGTCTGACATCGGTCAGGAACCATAACCGACCAACCTGGTCTGCACTAGCTTTTCCCCTCCATGCCAGCACTTAAACGGACGCTCACTCGGGCGTGCCGATGGCGCGCCAAAGGCGCGCCTAAGGCAAGCCCGTCTGCGCCCGTCCGCGCCGGTACACCAGCCGCCAGGCACCAGCCATGCTGCTGGGTGCACGCCCGGAACGCTTAGGTACACCAGGGATTCTCGGTTATCCTTTGGACATAGCTTTGCCCTGTGCAGCGTAGGTCATTGTTTATCTCCGGAGGGACGCTTCTGCTGTAACAGATGCAGGTACAAATCGCACCCCTCACTCCTACCCGCAGCTTCCATTCCTATCAAAACTCCCTTTAAAATATTCCACCTGAATGCGCGCTCTTTAGTTTAACACTACAACGAAATTTATGATCTCATTGAGTCAGAATCTCCAGATGTCTTCTTCATTACCGAGACATGGCTCACGGCCGATACTGTTGTTGAACCTGGACTTGCTCTTCCTCCGGGATTTAACATCCACACCATCAATAGAGGAACCAGAGGTGGTGGTCTGGCGGTTATCTTTAAGACCCCCCTCCATTGCACATTCGCTCGCGAGGACATTGCTGGTTCCGAGTGTGCCCGTTTTTCCATTTCACTTAATGCCAACTTCGCATTCTCTGGCCTCTTGGTCTACCGTCCTCCTGGCCCCTCCACTGAATTTAAAGTAGCCATCATGGAAGCTGTTCATGTTTTGGCTACCAGAACAGCCAATTTCACTCTTATTGGCGACCTAAACATTCACTTTGATCACCATCTAAATTCGGACGTCAGCTCTCTGCTTGCTGATTTTGAAGCTTGTCAACTTAAACAACTGGTGCTGGAACCCACTCATTTGGCTGGGCACTTATTAGATCCTGTCTTTTCTAATATTCCTTCCCTCCAGGTCAAACCCCCTAGCCCAGTCTGCTGGTCTGACCACTACCTTATCACTATTCTCCTCCCACATGTGGCGACCACACCTAGAGTTGCGACTAGGGCCATGTTTAAACGTAGCTGGCACAAACTGAAACTGGAGGATTTTCTGGCCTTCCTGTCTGCCAGCCCTCCTACCCTTGACAACCTCGACCCTGAACAAGCCTACAATGCTATCCGTGAGTAGATTTATGCGGCACTTGATTCCCTTATTCCGACTAAATGGTCTAAGGGACGTGACTCTTGCTCCAATCCCTGGTACACGGACTCTCTTGCCGCTATGCGGAGCGCTTGTAAACATAGCGAACGAGCTTGGCGCAAGGACTATTGTCCCTTAATGAAGAAACAATATCAGGCCGCTATCAAAAGCTACCACAAAGCCATACGGCTAGCCCGTACTGCCTTCTTCACTAATCAGATTGCATCCAGCAATAATCCCTCAAAATGTATATTCAAGATCCTCAATGATCTGAAAAAGAGGAAAGATCCACTCACTTCGCATATTACTTCCGGTAAACAATGCGAAGAACTGGCAACCTATTTCGTTCAAAAAGTTGCAAATATCTACAAATCTTTCTCCAACTGCCTCGGGATGCCAGAACATCTCTCAATCCCTACATCCTATTCCTCCCTGGAGAGCATCCCTCCTATCTCACAAGAAGAGTTCCTTGCTCTCAGCATCAAAGTCAAATCAGGGTCTCCTCTCGACCCTATGAGACCAGCTTTATACCGAGAGTGCCTTTCGGTTCTCCTTTTGGACCATCGACCTCGACCATCAATTCCTCATTCAGCAAGGCTCTGGTTCCCCTGGCTTGGAAACAGGCCAAGGTGCTTCCACTGCATTGAGCAGGGGGTTCCACAGGGCTCGGCGTTAAGTCCGGCCCTGTTTAACCTCTACGTACAACCCTTAGCTGCAGTCGCCCATCACCATGGTCTTTCCATGGTCTCTTACGCGGACGACACCCAGCTTATGGTATCTCTCTCGGACGACCATGTTCACGATGCCTCTCATTTCCGGATAGGCCTTGAGGCTATCGCGGGCTGGCTGATAGAGAATTGTCTCCAGCTTAATGCCAGTAAATCCGAGGTTCTTCTGGTAGGCAGGGACAGGGAGCTTTGGAACTTCCATCGGTGGCCTCTGTCCCTGGGGCCTGCCCCCTCCCCCAAATTGGTGGTAAAGAACCTTGGGTTTCTGTTCGATTCGACCCTGAGCTTTCAAGAACACACCAAAAAAATAGCTGGCACTTGCTTTGGTCTTCTACGTGCCTTAAGACCCACGCTCCGGTTCTTCGACCCGGCTACACGCCAACTTATAGTCCAGGCCACTATTCTCTCGAGACTAGACTATGCCAACTCTCTGCTGCTAGGCGCCAATAATGCGGAACTGAATCGTCTTCAGCGTACTCAGAACTCAGCAGCTCACGCCATCCTTGGTCTCTCGAGATCGTGCTCAGGAGCAGGGGCTGTCCAACGCCTTCATTGGTTGCCGATTTCCAAAAGAGTTGACTACAAATCCCTCTGTCTCACCTTCAAAATTCTTAAACTCTCCACCCCCGAGATCCTGTCTGACTTGATCACCCCGTACATCCCTAGCCGTACGCTACGCTCTTCTGAATTGATGCTAGCTTCTGTTCCCAGAGTCAAGAGATCGAGAGCTGGGGGCAAGTCTTTCCGTCTTTTGGCGGCCAAGCTGTGGAACTCCCTGCCGCTGAAGATCCGCAGCCTGGACTGTCTGACCTCTTTCCGAAAAGCTATTAAGACCTTTCTCTTCCCTATGGCTTAATCATTCTTCCTCTGGAGACTGCTACTAGCGCTGGGGCGCCCCTTCGTTGGGGCAGCTTTATAAATGATTTAAAAAAAAAAAAAAACTACTGTCGTCGGTTACGGCCCTGCGGCTTCCGAGCCCGTCGGAAGCCGTCCGGAAATCCGAGGCAGATTCTTTTCCGACTGAGCCCATTGGAATGGCTAGGTCGGAAAGGAATCCGACGGCACCTTCCGATGTGGACTGTTGGTCGGAGCCCTTCCGTCCGACATCGGAATCGGCCCATAGAAGTAGACTTCCATTGGATCTCCTAGCTGCCACCACTGGTGCAAGACATTCAGTACCCTCAACCTCTTCTATTATACCATTGTCCTTATGTTTTTTAATCTCCTCCTGCATATGCTTACTGATAGCTAAGGGTACATTCCTTACTTTACAACATACTGATTGTGCACCTGGGACAAAGCGGATCGTTTCCGAAAACGTTAGGAAATTATTTTGTATTTCTTCCAAAACTTTAGCATCAGCCAACGTAGCAATACAAAATAAATGTACCATTTCTTTTAGACAGATTGGTGAATCATTGTTGGGATCTAACGTTACACCCAGGTCACCTTGATGTATTCAACTTATGATGCTAATCCCTTTTTTCGACACATATATCTTTCCTGACAAGAAACGTTGCTTATATTCAATTAACCCCATGGAGTAACCATGTAAGTTTATGGGTTCACCCCCATATGCACAGGGTTTGATATCAGGTTTAAGTGACCTTACCTTCCAATATATTGCTAAAACACTTATTCAAGATTATTGGGAGTTTCGCCCCTGAGTCAAACAACACTTTAGTTGCCCCCCCCCTCAAATAAGATTGCGTCCACAGGGCAGGATCTAACTTTACCTTTGCCATCTATCGGTAAGACAATTTGTCCACACACAAAATCGGTACTGTCACTCTCCTGATCATCATCCACAACTACCCTCCTGACACTTGGTTTGCAGTCTTTCTTCTTACACACTTCAGCAAAGTGCCCCTTTTTTGCACTTAACACATGTGGCTTTCAGAGGAGGACACAATTTATTGTTTAGGCCAGATTACCAGTATTATCACTTCTGTAACACCTCTGTACAGTAACTTTACTTCTCATGCTTCCATCTTCATTCTCAATATTATCTTTCTTGCACTTCTCCTTCACTACATGCACACTTTGTTGTTTTTCTACTCTTCCTTAATCACTTTGACACATTTCATAAAATGCTTAACCCTCTTCGCAACCATTAAAACGTCCTTAAAAGTTGGTTTATCTTTCAACCATAACTCCTCCCTCACTTTTTCAATATTGCATCCTAACATGAACTGATCACGTATACATTCATCTAACAGCACAGCAACTTTACTTGAGGATGCAAGTCTCCTTAACTCAGTTACATAAAATTCCACTGACTCTTCCTCCTTTTGAACCCCTCTAACAAAGTTATACCTTTCTAAGATGGTGTTCACTTTTGGTAGAAAATGCTTATCCAGTATCTTAATACATATCTCATACTTATTCACATCATCTGATTCAACATCAGCAATATCTGGAAGATGATCAAATCTTTTTTGGCCTTCAGGGCCTAGACAATAAAGAAGGAGGGATGATTTCCTCTCTGCATTTGGTGATGTCCCACACACCTTTGCATATCTTTAAAATACCTTCTTCCACTTTTCCCAATTCATAGGCAGCGTCCCTGGACTAGTGAGAGGGTGGTGCAGTAATCTGCGTGTTTGTTCAAATTAGACTAACACAATAAAGTATATCACACCTGGTAAAGGTTGACCAAGACACAAAGTTAATAAAAAAAGCTGCACTCAAACCAAAGAACTATCATAAACACAGCACGCTATACTCTATAAATTGCATTAATTAAGCAAAATTTAAATCAGAACTTTCTCCAGAGAAGTAAATTGAGTCAATGCAAGCACTACATTAACAACTATTACGTACTCTGAAGTTACTGACGTGGATTAGCTTTGATTCAAATATTGAGCAGGCACTTTCATTCCAGTGAGCGTGTTACTGTAGGTACTTAACTGCAACACGCCTTTGAATTTCAAATGTGTGTGTCACTTTTAGCAACTTAGTAAGGACACACTTCCAAGTCATGTCACTGTGCCAAAATTAGAGAATCATGCTTCCTTGGTATGAGTGTGCGTGCCACTGTCAACAATGATAAATGTCACATGCTCCTTTAATGTAAGTGTGCATGTCACTGTCAGCAAAGATCAATTTCACCTCAGTACATGCTACTCTACCGCAGTACATTACTGTAATCTGTTTTCAAGTGTGTGTGTCACTGCAATAGGGACAACAACAACAAGCCTCAATAATATAGGTGTGCGTGTCACTGCAACATCAAGGTCATCGCTCTAGCTGTTTGTATGTAGGCATGCTTCAATAATATGTGTGCCTGTCACTGTCTGCAACATCAAGGTCAGCACTCTAGCTGTTTGTATGCAGGGCGTTGCACACACAGTGACGTTTGCAGATGTAATCACTTTCAAGCCAAACAACTTCTGCCGATCTCACTGACACAGAGGGAGAGAGACGGCAATCACGCTGACACAAAGGGGACAGCCAAAGGGAGTCTGAGACACTCACCTCAGTTAACAAGTCAGACACGTGTAAGCAAACCAAGTGTTCGACCCTGTTACGGTGTGTGGCTTGCGCATCGCATGAATATGCAAGCAATGAAAGCCATTGGCCCTTCACTTCATAACACGATTATTCCTATTTAAAAAAAGTGTTAATATAAGGTGGCCATCGGATACACAAGAGAGACAAATAAACAAGTATTCAGAGGTAAAACAAACACAACATTTGCTCCATGTATCTCTCCTTAAGTGGAAACTGTCTCCACATTCAGAACAACAGAGAAACACATTTTAAGAGAAAGAGCGCCCCAAGAACAGTCGGATTGAATGCTCAGTCAACAGGCCTCGCTAGTCTCACCAAATCCACAAGGAAAAATCCTCAGTTCCTCTGCAGCTGAAAGGCCAAGATCTGATCAACCAGTATCTCAGAAAGTCTTTTCCAAATGTGTTGATATATTCCTCATTCTACCAACTATGCCAGTGTAGATCTCCTCAATAAATCCACCATAGGCATGAAGGTGTAAGATTGAAAGGTTTCTTTATTCAGAAGGGAAGATCTCATCCATCCGCCTCACAGCTCTCCCTGTGTAGCTGTCACTTTCCACACATTCTAATCCCTGGTATAACATGGCAAGTGACATACATAGCCTTCCAACATTACTCAGGTGAGAAATGACATCCATAGCGTTCTAACACTTGACATCTACCCAGATACCACAATGGGTTTATAGGTATGAGTGTTCATGGGCATGTAAACCCTTGAATTATTAATTGTGTATGTTAGTTTGTTGAGGTTTATATTGTGATGCTGTGTGGATGTTACCTGACTTCATTTAGTTTTGAACAAATGTGTTTCATCAAATGTTTCACATTTGCTTACTTCAAATACATAAGTTAAGTTATTATTATTATTATTATTATTATTATTATTATTATTATTATTATTATTATTATTATTGTTATTATTATTATTATCAATGATAATAATAACAATAATAATAGTTGTAAGTATTCTTATTGTTCTTCTTATTATTAATGCTGTATTTGGTACATAGCATCATATCATAGTTTAGCCATTTCTATTTGGTATAAATAACAGATGGATGATTTATTAGTACTCAATTTACCTACATTATGATCTGCCGACCCTAGCATATATTAGCAAGTTTGATGTTTTCTATGATATATGGAAGCTAGAAATGGAAGGCTTGTCACAGGGCGAGTTTGTCCTTCTAATATTTAAGTCGCAATTTGTTATTTTTGGTTTACAGTTTGTATGTGTGGGATTGATGCCAAATAATAGTGCAGAATCTGAGTATTTGTTTGTTGCTCAATTTCAGTTTTTATATTTCTGTATTTTGCTTTGTTTCAGGAGTACCTGCTTACCTGCTGATAACACATCGTTAAACTATTGGTTTAGTACTATCATAACTGATATTAAATGATTTTCAGTTTCTAAAAGAAATGTTGAGGTATGGTTGCACCATTGCAATCTATTGTGAAGCTATTGCACAACTTGAACCAATAATCTTTTTTTTTTTTTTTTAATAATTTTTATTTGTTTTATTTTTACATCCATATCAGTCCACCACAGCCCCCCACCCCACCCCCGCCTCAGACAGGTAAAAACTTCAATACATCAAACATAATTAATCAAGTGTAGTTCATTACGTCAGTAAGAAAAATATCCTCCAGAAAAACTATCAATCCAATGCAACCCTGTTAAAGCACAGCCTATGTGATGTCGGTAACATCCTAAAGTGACATGTGCAAACTCCCTCTTACAATATAAAAGCCATTTTTCACCCAAACACCACAAGGTAAAATAAAAACATATGTTCTATCATATCCCACTTTGACCTTGCATCCATATACACAAGGGATCCCAGATTTTCATGCCTTTCCTGTGTAAGCGACTCCCTTTCCGCTTATATATCGCTGATTCCAGACTATACATTGCTAACAACCTGGCTAACCATTGCTGAAAATACGGGTGACCTAGAGTCCAGCCAGGCGGAGGCAATACATAGCCTTAAGACCGCCATAAAAATAAAAATCAATTTATGTCCCTTCCCCAACCGATTTATTTCAGAAATCGGTAACAAAATTACATCATTTGATAATATTATTTCAGTTTTTAAAACCTCTGATAAAAAATGTATACATCCTTAATTAGATTTTGCAAGACATTACATGACGCAAAGATGTGAATGATATCTGCATTATAGAGAGCACAACGTGGGCACAATGTTTCCTTTCCAGCCCCCCATTTTGCTATCTTGTCGGGTGGATAATACAGAAAAAAGCAGGTCTAATATAACTGTGCTTGTAACCTAGCGAGCATTAAAATAGATTGTGAGATCGCATATGCATACCTAAAAGTCTCAGCTGAAACCCCCACTTTAAACTGCCATCTTTGAAAACATTTATCCAAATCATCCACCATCGGAGCGGCCACTCAACCCCTTTCAAAATACATTGATGTGTTTTTTGAAACCTATTGGACACAAATTGCCATCTTATGTGAAGGACACAGGTCACTTCATCTCTAAAATAGAGGGCCTCCCCTTCAATGACACCAGTGAATTCTTGGTAACTATTGACCTGGAGGTCCTCTATACGAATATACCACAAGTGATGCCCTTGGGGTTTCCCGTGAGGTCCTCCAAAATTAAGACAACAGTAACAACCACAACTTTGTACTTGAATGCCTAGACATAATCTTCAATGAACACTTCTTTGAATTTGATGCAGACCTATATCAACAAATCAAGGGTTTTAGTATGGGAGTAGCATGATCACCTAGCATAGCATGCCTCTATATGGTCAACATTGAGTCAAAATATGCATACAACAAGATTACCTCCTTCTTTGAAAATGTCTTCCACTGGTCACGCTTTATTGACGACATCTTCTTTATTTGGAGAGGGAATGAGGAAAACCTTATGGAATTTATGCAATGGATCCACGCTTGTGATACCAACTGGAAATTCACTGCCCTTACTAATATAATCAGAGTGGAAGTCCTAAACGTGTGGATAGAAATCAGGACCATCAGCTTCAAGTGTCTTTATACACTAAACCCATGGCCAGGAACATTCTCCTTCACTTTAGCAGCTTCCACCCTCGATGCCAAAAACAAGGCATACCATTCAGCCAATTCCTGCTTTGGTGCAGGAATTGTGCCACCATCAAGGATTTCTTGACCCAGGCAGAGATCTTTAAACTCAAGTCTAGTCAAGTCAAGTCAAGTCAATTCAGCTTTATTCGGTGTAAATAATACTACTATAAAAGTATTCTATTTAGAGGAAACAGTTACAATTGCAATTTTAAAAACTTAAAGATATACAATCAAAAGATAAAATCAACATTTCATAGTCATGCAGTAAGTCGAGCTACAATAGAAAAAGTGCAAAAATGCAATCTGACCAATAGCAAGAAAATATACAATCAAGGGGTACTCAAGCTGGCCAACAGACGATATCCTGAAAAACTGATAAAAGACTCCTTCAAAAGGGCATGTTATTGCAACAGAGAAAGTATGTTCACCCTAAGGAATAAACATACGGAAGAGAAATTGGTTTGTGTTATGAGAAACTCTAACTTGGACGGTAAAATTGGACAAATTGCTAACACCCAATTGCATCTTTTAAACATCAATAGCGATGAAAACAGGATCGGTTACAGAGTGCCCGTACTTCTATTTCTTCATTTTAAGCACTGCTGACATCTGATGTGATCTACACATGCTCAAATTCAAATACTAGCACAGGTACCTCAAGGCACTCTTTCAAGGTCAATACTAGACCTGGGTGGTGAACTATGCTCCGTGCGTGGAGTTTGCTGAGTTTTCTGCACTCTGCACTCCACCGAGTGCAGAAAACTCCGCTTCATGATGTAAGGTGGAGTTTTTTCCCTGCTCGCGAACGGTAAGTTTGTGATCACGAACGTTAAGTTGGCGACCGCCAACGGTAAGTTCGCGAGCGCGAGCTGCCGCTCGGGAGACTTTCTACCCCAGCAGTAGGAATACCAGCACCAACTGCAGTTCGCACTGCACTTCGCCACTCGCGGAACTGCGCGGAGTTTTTTTGTGACTTCCGTTAAAACTCTGCGAACTTCGCACAGGCCTAGTCAATACATTAAACACCAGTACATTGAGCGATATTAACATCTGTTATTTAGAGTGAATGTAAACATCAAAGTTGTACTTTATAAAAACAAGCTATATCGGTTATCACTTAGCCTTTTGAAGATACAGTTTTGGTCGACAGTGTAGTATGTCACTAAAAGATTCAATAGGACCTCAGAACAGAGAAGGTGCCTGTCAATCAAGAGTCACAGTTTATCAAAGGAACCTGTTTGCATCAAGAAAGGTCTAAAGTATGTGTTAGGAGAGGAGTATAGAGGACTGATCTCTAAGAAGGGCTACAGTTTATTAATCGATTCTTTCCATGTAGACCTGGTTGATTGGTCATACAAATATGTTAGTGACTGCTAAACTTAGCCTCCCATTTCGCCATTGCGAACCATACTTGCTCGATATTGTACTCTCTTTTATTCTATGCATTTGACCTATTTCTGGTCTTTGTCCCTCGGGTGACTCTTTTATCACATTTTCTCTGATAATTGGCTGTGAGGTCAATGCATTGCATGCTGTAACACATGCCAATTCATTTGGACATATTCCATTGGCCTGTCACTACACTTAATGACACTTTTATTTTGACTATTTATAATTTTGTTTATAATTAACTCTCAAAATAAGCATGAGTAAATACATACATCCATTCTATAGAGTAGTAGATCGATGAAGAGGGCGCCATGTTGTTGTAGGTCGATGTTAACTACCTCCACTTTATGTCCAACAATCGATGATGGATTTATAAGACACAATCCATTGTCTCTAACAGAAACGAGAAGCCACATTACCGTAGGTGTAATATCATCTTTCCTGTTATCAGTGATGTCATTTCCGGCGCGGGATGTAACCTCACACTGAGAGTAATGTTAGGCCATTAGACCGTTCACCAGGGAACAAAAGAGCAGGTTATCTCACACGAGAGCCATTCAAACGAAGCCAAACGTCCTTTACCTGTGCCTCGCGGTCCACTGTGGTCACCGGTGGGCCTCGGTGCAGAGACTTAATCCTCGTGTTACTTTGTCCACTCACAATGGTATCCTGCGGCACCGTAACTACCCCACAAGCATACTTCTTCAAAAGTGCTCCTCGTTACACCAGGAGGAGGTTTGGAGTAGGCGCTACCATAAAGAGAAGCGGACGGTTGCAGAATAAAAGCTTTTATGAAATCGGGGAAATATGAAAATCAAAAATGCATTGTACAGAGTAAGTGTAATTATTTCCCAGAATGAATTCGGTTACAGCAGCTGCAATAACGTTCTCCTCACAATTCCCCAAATATCCACTGTGAGACCTTTATTGCTACACTGAAAATACACAGAATGAAAATGTTCTTTGCTCACAAGCACTGCCCACCTACGGGTTCCAACGTGTACCAAAAATCCCAGCTCGTGCTTCAATATCCTGCCCTGCACAGAAAGTGCGTCGGTTCCCATACAAAGCCTCTGCAAGCTCATTGCTTGCTTTGAAGATTAGAAAAATATGGAATTTTCTCAAATGCTTAATGGATGAAATGAATCATCATAAATGTTCGCTTTACAAGAGCGGAAGCATGCAACAGGCAGACCCATTAATTTTCACAGGCACGTAAGGAAACAGAACAATGAATGTGACAAACTTCACGTGTTTAAAGGTGCAAGTTGCTAATTGGACGGACAAATATTGAAGTCATTAATCCACATACATAAGTGAAAATTGGAATCCTAGATGAAGTGCCAAGTGAGCATTGTTGTTCCTGAGACAATTTCAAAAAAGTGAAATACAATGTAATTACCAATTCGACTTTATACAATTTTTGATCAGCAAGACCAGATAAAAATGAAATCTTTAAAATGACCTTGGGACACACAGGGCAAACATTATATTGCATTATTAATTGCATCAATGCAGCAACAGGCTAGCTATTTCAACAAACTAAGGCCTTGAATCTGAGCAAGAATGGTTCACATACAATTTAGATCAATTTCTTGATATTTTCTTCAGCTAATGTTTGCAGCCTGCTTTTACATTGTCTTCAAACCTAAGATGGTGCACCTGCTTCGATACGAGTCCTCTGTCACAGAAACTGTGTCCCCTGACTGTGTTGGAGGTGTACGACATGGTAAGTGTAAATAGATGTGTTATGTTACAGTATGTAAAATATTGTTGTGCTATGGGAGAAAGGTTTGTATGGCCTTCTATTGTCATTAATATAGCCTTTCATTGCTGTCGGATTTGGAGTACCTTAAAGCTCGGGCCTTGAGGATTGTGTCACAGACGTTTCTGATTGTTTGAGTTAGATCATAAATAGAGTGGGTGTGGCTAATAGGCAGCACTTATATATTTGTTGATTAAGTGTATTGGATGTGCTTTGCTCAATGTTCTGCCTGATGTATTCTTTTTGAATTTGTGTGTTGTTTCCTAAAGGGAAATGCGTCTTCATTGCTCTGCACTCATATGTGTAGCCTCGTGAAGTGTGCCTTTTATAAGTGTTGTTTATTTAAAATCATGCTGTTGTGGGCTCACTGATACTATGCAAAATGGGGTTGTTAATTGACTGGGGTGTGAGCCCTGGTCAAGCAACAGCCACAGTCCCTTGCAGGATGAACCACTAAAAGTCAATAAATTAACCAGTGTTTAACCCCTGAATAGCTTGGCACACAAAAAGTCAAGCTTAACTCAGAAGCAATGTGTAAAGTATACAGCAACACAAACAGCAATAAAACAGAAGGAAAATCCCAAACCAGGTTAGAAAAATATATTCTATTTTAGTAAAATATTTGACACCAAATCAATGAGTAAAACCAGAGATATTGATTTTTAAAGTATTAAGTGAAAATAGTGTCAAAAAGCACTATGAACAAACAAGTGATATCTGGGTGCGCTGGACAAGGACAAAGTTAAAAGTTAATGCAGACCACGAGAGAGTGAGGCACACTAAAGGGGGACTCCTGGACTGATACCTAGGCAGGGATTCAGGGGAAAGAAACTACAAAATCAACAAGATAAATCCAATTGTGTTAGAATCCGGGTTCTCTGGTTGGCACAGGTAGGTACTTGTGACAAGCAGGGAACGTTTCCTCTAGTCAGGGTAAGGGGTTTCACTCCTAAAATAACTCCTGCTCACCCTCTAGGTAGTTTGGCGCGAGCAGACAAGGCTTATCTCAGAGCGTTTTAGGTTAAGCATTTGTGAACACATACAGTAACCAAGTGACAACACTACAGATGGACACCACACAGGTTTTTATATTAAAAATAAGGATTCTTTATATAGAGTTACCACAAGACCATTAAACGACAAAAATACACAATACTGTTACTTTAGATGGTAGAAGTTTGCTTAGTTCTCTTAAGTTCTTAAATGCGACACTTTAAGTCAATGTACCTTAGATGCGACACGCAGGGCAACAAAAGTGTTGCAACGATGTTGATGCGATGAAGTTTTTGGTGCAAAGAAATAAAGACGTGAAGATCTTCCAGATGCGTTACGCTTCTCCGATGTTGCGAGAAGACTCGACTCGATGCGTCAGCTACAGCGGCGTCACCCCTTTACGCGATGCGACGACAGCGGCCTTGGCAGCGGCACTCTTCTCCGACGTTTGCGAAATGCTTCCGCTCGATGCGATGCTGCAGCGGCGTCACCCCTTTACGCGATGCGACGACAGCAGCTCCGACGGCGGCACGCTTCTCCGTGGATGCGAGGCGCTTTTCTTGATGCGGTGCACTGCGACAACTACGATGGCTGCGATTGCGACACGCTTCTTCCTCGATGCGAGACTCTTCTCTTGATGCGGTGCAATGCGTCAGCTACGATGGCTGCGATTGCGACACGCTTCTTCGGCGTTGCGAGACACTTCCGGAATGATGCGGACTTCGTTCAGGGGGCAAGCTCAGCACAAGCCCTTGGAGATCTTTGAAGCACAAGTTGAAATAAAGTCTTTGTAGTCTTTCTCCTCTCCTTCCAGCAGCAAGGCAACCACTGCAGGCCAATCCCCCAGGTCAGGGGCAGTACTCCCCCTTACAGCTTTCCCAGTTCCTTCTCCTCAGGCAGACGTTCTTCTTGTCAAGCAGGATCTAATTTCTTGGGAGCAGGGTCCCAATACTTATTCCCCTAATTCCTTTGTTCCTCTGGGGTAGAGGGGCCTTGGCCCAGTCCAAACCAGTTCTTGAGCACTTTGTTGACATGACTCTGCCTTTCTATTCAGGGTGCAGGGCAGAGACATCAGCCGCTCCACAGGAGGTGGAGCCAGCATTGTGGTGGCAGAGCACAGCCCTAGTCAGAGTCCAGGTGCACTCCTCCCACCCATCTGGATGTCAATCTCTCTATTCACCACCAGGCTACATAGCCCTGCCCCTCTGGGTTTCCCCAGCCCTGTCACTCACACAAACCAGACAGGCAGATACACATCATAGCAGAGGCGGGCTGAAATGGTTAGGCAAGCAAATACCAACTTTCTAAAAGTGGTATTTGCAAACACTGGATATTAAAATAAACTTTACTAAAAGATGTATTTTATTATTCTGAGTTCAGGCATACTAAACTCGATTTTCTACCATGTTCCCTGGGTCTGTTAGGATCATAGGATGTAACAATTCTAACAGCCCATTCTGGCCTATGGGAACAGGTAGCCTTGCAATAGTGAAAAACGAAAATGGCTGTAATTCACTTTTAGGACATGCCACACACATCAGGGCTTGTCCTACCTTATGCTTACAATGCACCCTGCCCTTGGGCCTACCATAGGGGTGACTAATATGAAGTTAAGGGAAGGTTTAGGGACTGGGAAGTGGGTGCACTTGCCCAGTCAGCATGACAGTACCAGACTGCACGCAGGTTCTGCAATGGCAGACCTTGGACACATTTTACTAGGCCGCTTCTGTGGGTGGCACAACCAGTGCTGCAAGCCCACCAGCAGCATTTGTATTTACAAGCCCTGGGCACTCCTGGTGCACTTTACTGGGGTCTGACAGTAAACCAAATAAGCCAATCATGGAATCCAACCAACATATACATTTTAAATAGGGAGCACTTGCACTGTGCCACTGGTTGGCAGTGGCACAGTGCTCTGAGCAGCTAACACCAGCAAAACACATGAGGCACAGCGACAAAAAGTGGAAGGGAGACTCACGCCAAGGTGCCAGGTCTAACAAACTGCATGAAAGCTATTTCTTTTAATGTGGCGGAAAATCTCAATCATCAAATAGGGATATATATCACCTCCAGGATAGTGTGCAGTTAAGGATGCCTACCTAATTTGCGAGAGAGTGAGAGCCAGCTACAGGGACCAGATTGGGCCCACTAAGCAAATGTACCTTACTCCAGATTGTGATGGCAATTCTGTCGACGAGGAGGATGCGGAACACAGAGAGGGAGAAGTGCCAGTGTCCATACAAGCGGCGGTGACGGTGCACTGGTCCTGGTCGTGCAACAGTGGTGATGTGCCGGCTTTGATGAGCGGGTTGCTGCAATGCGGAGTTTCAGCATCGTTATTGAGGCTGTTGTTGATGCAGATGAGAGACATTTGTTTTAGTAGAGTGTTGCGCAGTGTTGGTTTGAAAGGCAGAGCGGTGTTTCCCAGCTACGCAACAGCAGAAATGTGTCGGTTCTGGCCACACATTAGGGGCAATACTCTGGTTCTGATCCGCACAGTGGTGGTGATGTGTTGGTTCTGACCCATGCTGTGATGGCAATGTGCGGGTTCTGCTCTCTGCAGCGGCAGGGATGCATTGGATCTGCTGAGCAAGCACCTTCGGCCCACTTCCATGAGTCCAGGACTGGTTTGGCACCACTTGGCAGGTTAGACTCACAGAAATCAGAGTCCAGGTGCACAACCACGATAGTTGGAAGTTGTATTTCCCTGCGACTTCAGATCAGGACTTCAGCCAAATAGTCCTTACAGTCACTCTTAGTTCTGGGGGTCAAGTGATGCAGGTCCAGTTCTTCTTACCCAGACCAGGAGGGCAGCTGGAAGCAGGTCAGCACAGCAAGAAATCAGCTTTTCCAGAGCAGCAGTCCAGCAGAGTGGCAGTCCTTCTTCCTGGAGGGTATTCACAGGTTCAGAAATGTACAGTTCTTATGCCCAGTGTTGCCTTTGAAGTGGGGGAGAATTTGAAGAAGTGCCTTTGAAGTGCACAAATGTTCTCCCTCTCCTCTGGCTCCAGTAACACTACAGGGGATATGCAGACCTTTGTGTGTGGACAGGACACAGCCTATTCGGGTGTGAGTGTGAGGCTGTGCCCGTCAAATCACAACTAAGCCCCCATTGTGTTTGGCTGTCTAGACATGCAGTCAGAGATTGGCTGCAGGCACATGGGACTAAGGCAGGAAAATGCCAGCTTTCTAAAAGTGGCATTTCCAAAATTGTACCAATAAATCCAACTTTGCCATTCAAGAGACTTTACCATTACACTCCAATAGGTACCAAATATGACAGATCAACCTCTTCTCAATTAGGAAGTATAGCTTATTAAATGTAATAGGGAATCTCCAATGTTAACAGATGAGAGGGGTATGCATCACAGTAATAAAAAACAAATTTAGGAGTTTTTCACTACCAGCACATGAAAAACTGAAAAGTACATGTCCTGCATTTTATTTATACAGCACCTTACACTATGGGCTACCTAGTTCTTACCTTAGTGGTGACTTATATGTGATAATAAAGGGGAGTTTAAGGCTTGGCAAGGGGTTTTAAATGCCAGGTCAACATGGCAGTGCGATACTGCCTTCAGGCTTCAATAGCAGGCCTTGAACACGTTTTACAGAACTACTTAGGTGGGCGGCACAACAAGTGCTGCAGGTACACTAGTGACATTGAATTTACAGGCCCAGGGTACATGGTATACTACTCTACAAGGGACTCATAAGTAAATAAAATGTACCAATTAGGTATATGCCAGTCAAACCATTTTTAGGGGCGTGAGCATAAGCACTTTAGCACTGGTTAGCTGTGATAAATTGCAAAACAAAAATTATTTCAGCAAAATTGGAGGCAAGAAGGCAAACAATTTAAGGAAAACCCACCCTAAGGCTGATAATTCTATCACATCCCCCCTCAGCTGAAAGTTAGGAGAACTACCCAACCTCCTGGGAGTTCTCATCAATAAGGCAGAAGAACCTAAAGAGACCATCAGAATTAGCGTGGTCTGCTCCAGGTCTGTGTTCCACCGTAAAGTCTATTCCATGTATGGAGATCGACCACCTCAACAATTTTTGATTCTCATCCCTCATTTGTGTTAGCCACCTGAGGGGTCTGTGATCGGTATGAATCTGGACATAAGTGAGTCCCAAACAGGTATGGTCTCAGCTACTTTAGCGCCCCAGCTACAGCAAAGGCTTTCCTTTCAATAGCATTCACTGTTGTTCTCTGGGAAGTAGCGTCCTAGAGATTTAAGCTACAGGTTGGTCTAGGGCCTCATAATTAAGCTGTGAAAGAAATTGTATTCCCGATTGGGATTTACACTTATAAAATGTAATAAGACAATCCCAATGTTATACTATGGGAGAGATAGGCCTTGCAGTAGTGAAAAAAGAATTTAAGAGTATTTCACTGCCACGACATGTAAAACTTAAAAGTAAATGTCCTACTTTTTAAATACACTGCACCCTGCCCATGGTCTGTCCAGGGCCTACCTTAGGGGTGACATATATGCAATAAAAAGGAAGGTTTGGTCCTAGCAGTAGGTTAACTTGCCAGGTCAGCATGGCAGTTTGAATCTTCACACAGACAGGCCTGAGACATGTTTAAAGGACTACTTACGTGTGTGGCATAATCAGTGCTGCAAGCCCATTAGTAGAATTTGTTTTACAGGCCCTGGGCACCTGTAGTGCACTTTACAAGGAACTAATAAGTAAATCAAATATGCCAATTGTGGGTAATCCAATCTTACACATGCACTTTAGCATTGGGTAACAGTGGTAAAGTGACCCAGATTCCTAAAGCCAGCAGAAATGAATTCAGAATCAACAGTCAAAAACAGGAGGTCAGAAGGCAAAAGATCAGGGGAAACCACACTTGTCAGGAGAAACCACACCATGGATAACAGGTCTAACATCCCTTTACAGGATGACCATACAGAAACTCTAAGTTTTCGGTTCTGGTGGCTTAGTGGACTAATGCATCCATGGCCTGTGCTCGACCTCGTGGTCACAGGTTCAAGTCCCGGCGGGTCCACTCAGCCTCTCAATCTTTCTGAGGTTGATAAAATGAGTACCATGAAATACCAGCATTTGTAAAGCACACAGCTACCTCCGGAGAGGTGTCCCGGCGCTTGAGGCCGTTGGAAAGATTAAGAGAGCTATTGCCCAGAGTCACAAGGTGCTGGGCTTACCTGCCGCCGGCGCCAGGGGCTCACAGTTGATCTTCACACTTCACACTCCTTCCACATTGGCTGCATATAAGCAGACATTAAGTTGGTGACCCTGTCAGACACCACTTCCTTGAGGAAACCCACTCTGGGAAAATTCCCATCAGAGCCCTTGCCACTGCAGGTGCAGTTGCAGTCCTCAGAGGTATGGCCTCTGGGAATCTTGGGGCATGATCCATTCCAAAATTGGGAGCAAGCAGCCAAAACGTTTGGGGTAAGGCGACTCTAAGGGTGCCAGGTTTAACTGATACTCAACTATATGGAATATGTTAGCTGTGTTGCATGGGTTCACAGGTAATGGATTTGTCTTTGGTGATGGTGGGATGTAGCTAGGATGAATTACTACTGTGAATGTGTTATTAACTGCATAGTGTATTTGCACTATGGTTCTCATGTTCACGGTGTTCTGCCTACTGTTTCATATTGGATGGAGGAGCTCTCTGTGAAAATGTCCTACCCACCAAGAGGAACTAGATACAGGATTACACCATGACAAAAAAGTGCTGGACAGGCAATGCGAGCCACACATGCACAGAAATGCAGATCCAACAGAAGCCACTCTGCCAGGATAAAGATATAAACTAATATAACTCAGGCAATGATTAGAACACTCGGTCTCTCTCGCTCGACCATGGTGCATTTAAATCAAGGAGATCAAACAGGTTGGGCCATCTGGACTTCTGAAACTGGTTTCTGGCCCATTACCCTGCCTTCCTTCTCACAGAGATGCCAACATTGTCCTGCCACCTAGCTGTTGTAGAATCTAAGCTCAATTTTCTCTGCCTGCTTGGAGTCACTCTCTGTTTTTTTAGACAATGATAGGGCCCGATTCACAGAACTAACTTAAGACAAAATCCTAACCTTACTACCATGTTCGTATTCACAAAAGGCACTTACTCATTTTGGTATTCACAGAAGACTCTTATTTCACTTCGGTATTCACAGAAGTTAGGAGTCCTAACTTTAGGACTCCTAAATGCCTTCTGTGAATTCCGAAAGTCTTAAAATTAGGATTTTTCTCAGTTTAGGAGTCCTAAAGTTAGGACTCCTAACTTTACTACTACTAAACTGAGAAAAATCCTAATTTTAAGGCTTTCGGTATTCACAGAAGACATTTAGGAGTCCTAAAGTTAGGAGTCCTAACTTTACTACTACTAAATTGAGAAAAATCCTAATTTTAAGACTTTCGGTATTCACAGAAGGCATTTAGGAGTCCTAAAGTTAGGAGTCCTACCTTCTGTGAATACCGAAATGAGTAAGTGCCTTCTGTGAATACCAAAATGAGTAAGTGCCTTCTGTGAATACCAAAATGGTAGTAAGTTTAGGATTTTGTCTTAAGTTAGTTCTGTGAATCGGGCCCCAAGTGTCTAACTGCCTTAATACCACCAATGTCAGGTGACCCTGCACCAGGACTCCATTCCCTGGCCATCAGCCTTCAGTTAACAACAAATATATGAAATCTCTCTACTGCTATCCATGGACTGCATCTCTCCATCTCAACCTCAAGGTCATTCCTCTAAACGGATCCCCTGGTTGCAAGGACTATTATGATGGGCGGTGAGGTAACACGTGTGATTACTGTATGCCTACAGTCGATTGTCTAAGTCAGGGAAGTGTCAATTGTGAGTACTGGCAGTCTCAAAGAATGCTGGTAGTGAGTGATTGGTGTGATGGAATCTGGCAAAATCAAGAAGATACAACACAATTAAATATGGAAAAAATAGGCAATCTGGTGGAATGTGGTATCAGTTAAGATGCTGTTTCACAAACATCTGATAGGAACTTGAGGTGAGTGCAACATGGGAGGGATGTGAAACGCTGCTCCCCAACCTGGGCATACTACCTCATCTGACATCTTTGGAGTGCTTACAGATAATTCACTTTGCGGTTTAGTATTCCAGATGAGCGTTCAGTGGGTAGCTAATAAGTGTAAACCAAGCTCACCATTCATAGGAGAGTCAGCATACTCCTTCCCAGATCTGAAAAATCTCTAACCGTTTACACTTGCTCATCAATCTACCTTATACAAATATAGGAAACTCTCCTTCCTCATATTCTCATCCGCAACATCCTTTAGCAGCTCATTTGAGTTTAGCTTAAAACAATCTGCAGTTCCTCATGTTCTAGTAAAGACCTCTCAAAATTAATGGTTTCTGAAGATTGTTGAAAGCCAAGAAGACTTTTGCTTTTGTCATCTACTGATGTGGGGTGCAGTACATAGTAGGGGTCTGGTAAGGAAGGTGCAAAGGAATGGGGCTAGGAGTGTTGCAATAGAGAACTCGGTCACAGGGAAAGGGAGTGGCAGGTGCATTAAGGCAAGAGAGGCTGATTAGGAATATGCAGGCAGTGGAGAGGGAGGAAAATAGGGACTGTTGCACCAATCATAACCTTTCAAAGGATGAGTTAGAAACAAATATGAGACAAATGAGGATCTCTTCCAAACGAGGAGGATATGTCACCACGTAGGCGAATGTAACATTAACCTAACATGGAATTGTTCCCTTCACTGAGACATACCACCAGATCAATTCCTTACACTTATTATTTAGAATTCCATTGTCTCAATACCCTTCTCCTCAACTGTAATATTTACTTCTACCTTTAGTACTGTAGAACCTCCTTCCCCTCGGCTTACCTTCATATAAATTCTGATCCTACTACATTCTACTCTTGTTCCTTTTTTTATTTTCTTAGGAAATTTTTGGTTTGGGCAAGCAAAGATTCAAACCTCCATTTGATAAATCTCCTTAAAACACTCCTTTCTCCTTTTTTATATCTTCATCTCATGAGTGTCCCTCTCACCCCAAATCTATATATCTGATTTAATTGCCTACCTATCGATATTGTCTTTTTCTTTATTCTCTACAATAATTTATAGTAAATGTGCCTGTTCGTTAAACCAGCTCCTCCTTATCCTCCATAATGCTATGTGGCTTTCAGTTAATGCCAAACTGAATAAAAAAGACTACCGCTTAATGTAGTCACTTTTGTAAATCTCTAAATTCCGCCCTCTATTTTTATATGTTATATTTTTTTATAAGAATACTTCTGATAAATTACTGTGGTTTTCGAGAGCATTATACAGATGTATCCCTCCGCAGAGTTCAAAATGGGGGCAGGTGTAGTTTTATATTTTCAACATTTTTTCATAGTGCTGTTTTTATCTTATTTTACAATGAACAATAAGGAATTTGCACTCCACATCAGAATCTCCTCTCTTCTTGAATTCCACAAGAAGCTGGGGGCATATTATCAGGGGCTGGAGGAAACATTATCGCCGCTTTAGCGTCCGTTTTCGGGCGAAAAGCGGCGATAATCTTATCGCATTATCAACAAGGACACGCTAACGCGTGTTTCCTTGCCTTAGCACCCGTTGTCAGCACGCCTCACATCGCATTGTTAATGAGATGCAAAGGAGGCGTGCCTGACAAAACTCCATGGGAAAATATCGCTAACCCAGCTTCATGATATCATCAACGAGGGGTAGCGATATTTGAAATCGTATTAACTATGTGTTAGACCTGGCACCGTTGGCGTGGGTCACCCTTTCATTTTTGCTTGTGCCTCAATGTATTTTTGTGCTGGTGTTAGCTGCTCAGGGCACTGTGCCACTGCCATCCAGTGTCACAGTGCAAGTGCTCCCTATGGTAAAATGTATTACGTGAATTGACTTCCATGTTTGGCTTATTTGGTTTACTATCAGTCCCTAGTAGAGTGCACCAGGTGTGCCAAGGGCTTGTATATCCAAATGCTGCTAGTGGGCTTGCAGCACTGGTTGTGCCACCCACAGAAGCAGCGGGGTAAAATGTGTCTAAGGTCTGCCATTGCAGAACCTACGTGCAGTCTGGTACTGTCACGCTGACTGGGCAAGTGTCCCCACTCGCCAGTCCCTAAACCTTCCCTTACCTTCATGTTAGTCACCCCTATGGTAGGCCCTAGGGCAGGGTGCATTGTAAGGATAAGGTAGGACATGCCCTGAGGTGTGTGGCATGTCCTAATAGTGAATTACAGCCATTTTCGTTCTTCACTATTGTAAGGCTACCTGCTCTCCATAGGCCAGAATGGGCTGCTAGATTATAACACTCTATAATCCTGGCAGGCTCAGGAAGCATGGTAGAGATTCGTGTTTAGTATGCCTGAACGCAGAATAATAAAATACATCTTTTAGTAAAGTTTATTTTAATATCCTGTGTTTGTGCAAATGCTACTTTTAGAAAGTTAGCATTTGCTTGCTTAACCATTTCAGTCCGCCTCTGGAGGGGAGGGCTATCTTCTTTGTGTGTAGCTTGAGTGACAGGTCTGGGAAGTTACAGGAGACAGGCTGGGGCTACCAGGTGGTGAGTAGGAAGATTACACCAGGATGGGTGGGAGGAGTGCACCTTGACTCTGAATAGGACAGTGCTCTGCCTCCACAATGCTGGCTCCACCCCCTGGGGAGCGTCTGATGTCTCTTCCCTGCCTCCTGAAAGAAGAAGCCCGAGTCTCAATAACAAAGTGCTCCTCACTGAAAAGAACTGGACTAGGATTATGCAAAGGCCCCCCTGGCCGGTAAAGACAAAAGAAACTGAGTATAAATGTAGGAGCCCTGCTCCTAAGAAATTAGATCCCGCTTGTGACCAAGAAGAACGCTCTGCCTGAGGAGGAGGAACCTGAAGCTGAAGGAGGAAACGCTGTTCCTAAGTCTGGAGGACTTGCATGCAGTGGTTGCCTCACTGCCAAAGGAGAGAAGAAACCTGCAAAAGACTTGCTTTATCTATTGACTCAAAGACTTGTGTTCACAGCAATCTCCAAGGGCTTGATCGAGCTTGCCCAAAGAACTGAACCCCAGGACCAGTGGGTTCACCGTGTCTCCACTCGTCTGAAGAATCGAGCCGTGTGCTTTCTCCCGCTGGAGTGCTCGGAGCACCTTCACCCCCTCCAAGGGCCGTGACACCCAGAAGCCTGGCCGCCTCCACTCGCCGAGAGCCCCGCTCTACCTGAGTCGCTCTTGACCCATCGGGTCTGGCCGCCCCGCTTCCCTGTCACCTGCCTGCTACTGGAGCGTGCTTGGTGCCCCCTCGCCCTCCCGCCGGATTTCTACTTGGAACGTGAATTCAAGCCTCAGACGGCCGCCTGTACGTCGCACGTACCTGGCCGCCCCGCTTCGCCTCCACGAAGAGTCAGACCGCGCCGCCCCCTGAAGTGACCTCTCGCACCGTCCATGTCAGAGGCCCTGGGCCGTGCCTGTCCACCGAAAGCCGCCGCTGGTTCTAGATCCGGAGTCACTCGAGGTGCAGAACCTGCACCCCCCACCGAAGATTTGTCCAACACATTGCACGCTCCCAGGTACAGT
This sequence comes from Triturus cristatus, assembly GCF_964204655.1. Classification (NCBI taxonomy): domain Eukaryota; kingdom Metazoa; phylum Chordata; class Amphibia; order Caudata; family Salamandridae; genus Triturus; species Triturus cristatus. Next base: position 506,530,068 of record NC_140585.1, read on the forward strand.
GAACACTCTCTCGGACTCGGGGTCCGCAACGTTCTGATTTCCCCACCTCACTGTGCCTAGGGTGCCCTGCGCATCACAGTGACCGGACAAACTTGAAAGATCACCACAAAGCGATCAAAGAAAAGACTAAGTGCCTAATTATCATCTTGTGGCTCCCAGTTCGCAACCGTTATTTATGGTCTTGTACTAAGCCTGCATGGTAGAGAAACTTTTACATAAAGTATACGTATTTTTGATACAACTCATGCCTGGCGTCCATTTGTGGGGGATCGTTGTGATTTACTGTGTGTCGTCATAAATGCTTAACTGACTTAGCGCCCTAAAGTTTAGACCTGACTGCTTGCGCCACACTACCTATAGGGTGAGCAGGGTTGTTCTGAAGGGGTAATCCTCTTACCCTGAATAGAAGAAGGGACCGCTGCTGGTCACAAGTACCTACCTGTGCCAACCAGAGGTTCCCCATTCTAACACTATGCCTTAACGCAGGAATTTAACGTCTGTTAAATTCCTGATTAAGGCATACCTAGCATGGGAGGTGGATTTTGAGGCTAAGACCACAGGGCCCTATCATCAACCATTATGCCGTTTTCGACGGAACATCGCTGGAAAACCAGCGTTGTTCCATGGAAAACGGCGATATCCCCGCTAATGCTGGAATTTTTATCGCCTTGATGATACGTGTTGTTAATAATGCGCTAACCGGGTGATAAATTCCTGCGATAGACGCCGATAAATAAAAAAGCGCTAAGCGTGCTTTGCGATATTTATCGCCGTCTATTGATGATATGCCCCCTGGAGACTTGGCTTTTCAATTAACCAACCTACCATAGGCAGGGTTAGGCTCATCGCCAGGATTCCTTTGCAGGTGATAGTGCACTTTACAATTATAGGTAGCAGAACATAACATAACATGACAAAACAACAAAACATAACATGACATAACATAACGTAACATAACATAACTCATGAGCAATAGAGATATTGCAGTTGAAAAAATCTATAACTTGTGATAAGTTAAAGAAGAGAAGTGTAGGAAACAGGCAAATGTAAGAGATTGGGGTGATTTCATATGAAGGCAAAAGAGGAGTTTTAAGTCACTTTCTAAAAGAAAAGAGGAAGAAAGGATGTCAAAAATTGGGGTACTGGTTGAGAGGGAAACCCCTACTCAACCAGCAGCCACAATCCTTGCTCGAATGAGGTCACAAGCAACCCCAAATTAACCTGTGCTTGACCCTCTGATAGCTTGGCTTAATAACAGTCAGGTTTAACGTAGAGATAATGTGTAACGTATGTATGCAGCACTTCAAACAGAAATAAAGTGAAAACATGACACCAATTTAGCAAAATAGAGTGAAATTTAATAAATAATTTAAGACCAAAACACCAAATATCCAATCATTAGAACCAGAGAAATGCAGTTTTAAAGATTTAAGTGAAAATAGTGCTAAAAAGCGTAAAGCTCCAACTGTGGTTATCTCTTTGTCCTAGACTGAGACAAAGTCACAAGTTCAGACTGACCGTGATGGAGCGTGGGCCGCTTCAGGGACCCAGTTAGGCCAGCTGAACAAGACTACAAGAGTACCTTAAATCCTAGTTGCAGAACATTGTGGAGTCCCGAGTTGAGGATGTGGTGATTCCTAGGAGCTGGAAAGTTTTGATGTGCGGTCCTGTGTCATTGTCGAGGATGCCGTTGATGAGGAGCTTGTTCTGCATTGAGATGTGTCACACACCAACTGGTACTGTGGGGCTTTTGATGCGGAATCCTGCATCGTCTTTGACAATTGCCATGAGGAGAGGCTTGTGATGCAAAGGCCTGGATTGAGGATGTGTCTCACAGCGGCAGTTCCTGGAAGGTTGCTAGTGGTGATGCAAAGTCATGCACGGGATGAACCATGCAGCAGTCCCAATGCAGAGTTTGGAGAAGAGGTGCACCATGCCGTGCTTCAACGCAGAGTTTAAGGTCAGTGATGCATCGTACCACAGCTCTTCTGCATCGTTTCTACTGGAACCACAGTGGCCTGGCAGAACATCCAGGACTGGGGTGGCACCACTTGGAACAGTAGGACTTCAACCAGACAGAGTGCAGGTGTTGGGTTCAAGATGGTTGGACGTATTTGTCCGTAGTCAAGAAGCCAACTAACTATCCCTTTGAGTCACTTTGGTGGTCCTGGGTTCAAGAAGTAGGTTCAGTGCTTCACTGAGGCAACAGAGCAGTAGAGTGGCAGTCCTTCTTGCAAAGCAACACAGCAGTTCTTCTTCTGAGTTTCCTCACAGGTCCAGATGTGGACTGAAGAGCTGGGGCCTAAGGGTCCAATATTTATACCTGGTGCCTAATTTGAAGTGGAGGAAGCTTCTAGAGGCTTCCACACTCCTGAGGTGTCAGGCATTCCATTCCTCCCTGTACTGGCCCCAGCATGTCTAGGGTCGCAAAAGACCAGCCTCAAAGCCTTAGGTAGAGTGTTCAGGCAGACCCTTTATGATGTCCAAGTATGGTAGATGACAGCTCTTACCCCTCATCAACTTAGAGTGGCCCATCCTGTCAACACCTAGCTTCCCTTTGTCTTACTGTCTGGGAAAAATACACAAAGACCAACTGCAAACTACTTTGAGTCATTAGACCCAGATCAGGCTGCAGGCACAAAATAGTTAGGACAAGAAAACGTAAACTTTCTAAAAGTGGCATATGCAGAATTGTGATTATAAATCCGATTCCACCATTAAAGAAGGCTTTTAATTACATTTGTTAGATACCTAGCATGACATTCCAACCTTCTCCCCATTGAATGTCATCACTTATTAAATGTAATAAGCTGTCCAAATTGTATCCAGTGGGAGCAGTTGGCCTTACAGTAGTGAAAAATTAATACAGAGTTTTTTACTACCAGGACATGTAAAGCTTGAAAGTACACGTCCAGCCTTTTACATACACTAGACTCTGCCCTCTGGGCTGTTCAGGGCCTTCCCTGGGAGAAACTTATAAGTACTAAAAAGGTTTATGATGGCCTGGCGAAAAGTTTATTTTGCCAGGTAGAAATGGCAGTTTAAAACTGCACACACAGGTTGCAATGACAGGCCTGAGAGACATTTTTGAGGCGTACTTTATCGGGTCGCACAATAAATGTTTCAGTAGCATTTAATTGACAGGCCCTGGGTATATGCAGTACCACCTTACTAGGGATTTACGAATAAATTAAATGTTCTAATTGATATTTGGCAATTTCACCATGTTTACGAGCGAGAGCTCAAACGCTTGAGCACTGGTAAACATAGGCAGAATCTTAAAGCCAGCAAAAACAAAGTTAGCAAAACAGAAGTCTGGATGGCAAAAAACCCGACCAAGGAGGTCATGTCCAACAAAAGGGGATTGAAAAATAGGCCGCAGCATCTGTCAAAGGTTGTTGCAATGCAAGAAAAATTTCTAGTTCTTAAGTATTTACAGATGCAAAGTGTCATTATACCTGAAAGGCCCTCAAAACCTGGCTTTTTGTTACACTCTAGCTATCTGATTTATCCACTCTCCTTCCCTCAGCTAGGGCTAAGACGGGGTCATACAAGCGCTTCACAAAAACACTTAGCATAACATACCATAATGACAACAGAAAAGTAATAAAATAAAACTATATTCAAACATGGTTATTTTTGTAATAATCATCTACACTTCATCTACACTTCTTGTGGCTAAAAATATTTAAAACCCTGAACAATTATTGCCAGAAATTGTCAATTTGCCTTTTTCTATATCCTGGTCCTTCACTAAGGGGTCATTAGGATAGCAGAAGGACCGCCACCTCCAGCCATGTGGTGGCGGTTCCTTCTGCCATCGGACCTCCATTTTCCCACCACAAATTAGGATGGCGGTGGGAATCCCATTCTGTCCGCGGAGGACGGAAAGACCGCACGCCACTGGTCCGCCAGAAGCAATCAGTCTGATTGCCTGGCAGACTGACAAGGGACCATAAAATGGTGGCGGTGCCCAGCAGGTACTGTCCACCAAATTATGTTTGTGGATTTTGTAGGCCTTTCCATGGCGGCCCCTTCACATTTCACTGCACCAAGTGGCAGGCACAGTGAAATGCACAACAAGCTATTTTAGCATTGCAGCAGGTGCTGCTGTCCAGCAGCACCCGCCGCAATGTTAAAAAGCAAATGGTACCGGTCGCTTCATGATTAGCTGTGTGGGACTGCCGCATGTTTTGCGGCCGGTCCTGGTTAACACAAGGATGGCGAATGTACTCAAGTCTGTCCGCCATCCTAATGAGCCCCTTAGTTTCAGTATTGAGTCAGTCTGTGGGATGAGGTTTGATGTAGTGGGAGGGTTGTAGTTATGGGCCATGCTGACAATTGAGCGAAATGGCGTTGGTATTTATCAAACTCAGTAAATACCTTTTCCACGGAGTAAGGTATTTATAAGAATTGATCTGTCAGAAGTTATCTGGGGAAAACATATGCAGTGATTGCACTGCATCGCTGAATTTGTAATTAGGGCCATAGTGTTAATGTTCACGTATGCTGATGCAGTAAAGTCAAACTAAGGGCCGTGCACCTTTTTTGGTATTCAACTAAATAACAAATAGTTAATAAAATAATGAAAAGAAGCTGAATAAGGGTTCTTGGAACTTTTTCACAACTGAATGGAACATAAGTGAAAGATATCACAAACCCTGTAGCAGCCTCCCCTTATGTCGAACATAAAAGAGTACAGGGATATTACGGACCATGCTTAAGCTACAATTATTGCATGGTTCTAAAACAAACGTGATCAGTTTGAAAACACAAAAACCCCTAATAAGGACACAATAAATATTATTATTTGAGCATTTCTCAATAATTTAACTCGTTTCCCAGCTGGGCATGGTCTGTCAAGCAACGAAAAAAAATATGTGTGAACCCCAACCAATTAGAGTACTCTGGGGCACACACAGGTCAGACTCTCTGCTGTAGCCACCCACCCTCGACCCCACAATACGAGGGGGCATGCGAGATCAGCTAATGTCAGATAACAAAAAAAGGAATTCACGATTGATATGAAAGAGAGAAAGAAAGGAAGATTGCAATGAACAAACCTTAGCAACAATTAAAGATCTCCTTCACTAGACACTTGTGCTGCATAAAAAACCTATCAAAAAAATTAAGGAGACACATTGGTGGGATAATATAGGAGAAGACACGGTCAGCAGTGAGCGCTGGGAGGACAAGATCCCCAGTTTAGACAGATGCTGGGCTTTATCGGTTGCAGTTTTCACCCTCGCACAAAGAATGGAAGGCACTGAAGTCCATTACTCTCATCAGTATTCCTGTGTGACCCAGTAATGGTCTGGGCTGAACCTAATGTTACCTTGATGCATGTGGATTTCAGCAAATGAGAGCACCACTTGTGATGCCTTATGGCCCCACTAGCCACACCCGCCAAAGACTCAAGCTGAAAAGAGACCTTAAAAGGTTTTTTCCCATAGCGGACTAGGCAGTCTAGACATGAGTGAATGGTTTTGCAATAAGCAATGCAGGGACTTAAGCAGCACCCTCCTAAAGAACACAAACATGACAAATATATTTCACATTGTGCTATGGCTGCATGTATCCGCTACTAAACTTGATAATTAAAGAAATCCACAAACCCTCACCAAAATAAGGTACAAATAAATTGCACAATTTCCAAGAATTTTGAGTCATTGTACCTATGTGTACTTCAGTCTTGCTAGACAACTAGAGCTTTGGCACCCTTTGGAAGAGGATATTCTTCAAGTATAAAGCAATGGTGGCAGCATCACTATGGATCTATACCCCAACCAAATGAAAAAATGATAGTGCCAGTTGGTATATAGTTTATACCTCAGCAATTCCAGTTCTCAAAATGTAAAGAAATTTAAGTGCAAAAAAATATTCATCAAATCAAAGTATGCTTTTATTAAAATTAAAGAAATAGAGAAGGTCACAATTGTCACCTTGCAAATAATCATACTGTTCCAGCCATTCTTGAAGAACCTCACAAAAGTTACCACTAGAGAATATGCTGATACCCCACCTTGAGGGATGAATATTGCCACTGGGATAACTATTTTTCCCTTTTCTATAATTCATGTAGGACACACTTCAAATGCCACTTCTGGGAAGTTAACTTTTGTATTTTCAGTTTTCACTCTAAGATACACAGGGCCTTGCCCTGCAAACACCTACCACAGACCTATCTTATTCACATCTGGCACATGTCACAATCATGTCCAGGCAATCAAGATTGATTCTTTAGTGTTAGGCCAAATGAAGGGCCTGATTTTCTGTTTGACGAACAGAGTAGCATCCATTGGGATGGGAATTACATTAAGTCTGCCATCTCCACCGTACTGTGTCCATCAAATTTAAAGATGACCGCTAGCCTAGCGGTCATCTCTGTCCTTTGGAAGAAACTGCTGTCATAGCGGTTCCCCACAAGGTAATGAAGTTTTATGGACATCCACCATCAGTTCTGATGGCCTTTAAACAAGCTTTTACCTTTTTTTGTTTTTCAGAAACAAAATCCCAAAGTGTGAGTTTGTTTCTATAAACAAAAAACTAATGACCCACTTCCTTTGTTTTAGTCCTTAGGAGATCAAGGTGTTCCCTACAGATGGGCCATGCACAATTCAGGAGGAGGCTGTTTATTTGTGCAAAAACAAGCTACAGGTCAGTCTCAAACAATAGAACTTAATCTAATTAATTTTACACAACATCCATTTTTTGACTAGTATAACCCCTGTCTTTGACATATTAGTAGAGAGAAAGGGATGCGAACAAAGAACACAGAATTCCAAAGTATACAAAATATAACAAAAAATTCACATTTAGAATGTTGTAAGCAGTTCTATACCTGTCGCCAATCTTCTGCATGAAATCTGACCCCAAAACCATTCAGCAGTCCATGTAGCCAAAACTATCAACTACCAAACTATCAAACTCTATTGGTAAATGGACCTTAACTGAGGAATCAGTCAACCTAGAAGGCAATGTCATCCTGTGGTCCATACTAAATAACACAGGAGTCACCAGCTTATCTAAATTGTGGGTTTTTCACTAGAATTGTATTTAAACTTGCACTTTGATCACACACTGTTATATGTTTATACATGTTTTCTTTCTGTATGCCACACATAACCTTCGTTTCACCAACCTGTGCTTATATCTGTTTGATTAAATGCCTTGCTTGCTTTTCTAAACGTGCACTACTTCGTGTTGCAAACTAGTTATGCATCTGTCTTATCACTAAACGAAGCCACTCACCTCACACCCCTGCAGAAGGATCTTTGTCCCCCTTCGAAGTGCCGGCCGTTGCTGTCTGCACTGTAAAAGACGAAGCCGATACTTCATATTGTCACTTTACCTTTCACTAATGTGCTGTATGTGCCCTTAGGGTAGCATATTATATGTAATAGGACTCACTTTCCCTGTTTGCACCTCCAATAGGGAGAGCAAGCTTTAAGTGTAATACAGTACCAGGAATGCAGATGAACCTAAATGCCAAATACCAGCGGTTTTAGTAGTCAACGTCTTTTCCTTTCCTTAATTTAGTGTTCCTTCTGAGAATCCCATCTAAAAAACAAAAAGTCCCAAGATCATAACCATACATCCTTTTGTCTATTTCTTCCAAGTCCTGTTGTAAAAGGTGCAATGTCAATTGATCAGAGTTCGAATGATTAGAATAGCTCTCCACCTACATGTGATGTTATGTTATACAGTTATATTTGCATCATGATCTACACTGAATAACAGCACAATGCTAACACGTATAAGCAAGAACAACATGCTGGACCCCTCCCAGAATGGTTTTCGACCTGGTCACAGCAGGTCACAGCACGGAGTCTGCCCTCCTGGCTGTGACCGAACATCTTTAGTCTGCTTTAGACGCTGGGCAAACGTCGGCACTGATCCTTTTAGATCTCAGTGCCGCATTTGACACAGTGTCCCATGCCATCCTGTTACAACGCCTGGAGGAAGCAGGGATTGTTGGCCTGGCCTTGAAGTGGCTCACATCCTTTCTCAGTGAGAGGTCATTTGTGGTCACTGTTCCTCCTTTTGCCTCTGGCACACACCTTATTAAACAAGGTGTCCCACAGGGTTCCTCACTCTGTCCCCTACTATTCAATCTCTATGCCCAACCACTGGCCACGGTGGCTAGAAATAGGGGCCTGACCATGGTCTCCTACGCGACAACACTCAGCTGGTGGTGGACTCTCTAGAGACAACAAGAAGGACGCCCTGAAATTTCGGGGCGATCTGGCGGCGGTCGCAGAGTGGATGACCACCAACTGCCTCCAGCTGAATGCCAGTAAATCTGAGGTGTTGTTGGTAGGGAAGGACCATGGTCTGTGGAGCGAACTCTGGTGGCCAGAAAGCCTAGGCAGCGCCCCCCCCTCCCAAGCAGGCAGTCAAAAATGTGGGGGTATGGCTGGACTCATCCCTCAGCTACCAAGTCCAAACCAAAAAGGTAGCAGGGACTTGTTTTGGGCTCCTACGAGGGCTCAGACCCCTATTGGGCTTTTTTGACCCACCCACGCGCCAGACCATCATTCAGGCATCTATAATGTCCAGATTAGATTATGCCTGCTCTCAATACATAGATTGCGCGGCTCCAGCGGACCCAGAACGCAGCAGCCAGATGTCTGATTGGCCTGCGGAAGTCCTACCCAGTGACAGCCACTATCCACCGGCTACACTGGTTGCCGGTGGCTAGGAGAATTGAATTTAAGGCCCTTTGCATCACTTTTAAGGCCCTGAAACTCAACTCCCCCAGTATTCTGACCAACTTAGTTACCCTCTACGTCCCCACTCGCCAGCTCCGCTCACTTGGCCAGCACCTGGTTAGGGTTCCTAGGTTTTGGAGAGTGCGGGCAGGAGGCCGCTCCTTCCGCAGCAGGGCAGCCCACCTCTGGAATTCGCTGCCCATCCACATCCGGAGCCACACTAACTACTTGACTTTCAGGAAAGCTATTAAAACGTACCTGTTCCCCACCGTGTAGCCTCCCTCTCCCTCTGTGTTAGCTGTTCTGCTGTCAGCGCCGGGACGCCCCTTTGCTGGGGCAGCTGTTGCACTATACAAATCACAGTAACATAACATAACATAACATAACATATAACTTAACATGTAAAGTTATGTTATATATTTATATTTATATAGTGGTCTTTCATTGAATAACATCATGATGCTGAGAAGGTAATCTCAAAATATAGTGATTTTTACTAACCATAATAACTGATGACAACTACACAAAAAATCTACCAAGAGATTAGGTGATGATGCAGCGCGGCTATTATAAAAACCCTTTCCTTATGACACCAACCCAGAAAACCCTTACACCATTCGTTCATCGGTGGGGCCCATGACACCGAAAACACACATTCACTCAGTTTTCAGGATCAGTGATAAGTAGATGAGCTGCAATACATACGGGGTACCTTGTTATTAGTTTGACCTAAATAATAACTATATACATTATGTACATTTGATTTTGTAATTGTCGGTTCTAAACATCAAGGTGCTCCGCTATTTCGGTCAATGGACCAACTAGTAGGAATCAGTTGATGGCGATTAAGTCCAGCTCAATCACAATTTAAAACCTTTTAAAAATTATTGATCATAACTTTAATTCTAATAACCACAGACTCAGTTTGAGTTAGCATGAAATGTTATCTAGATTCATTGAATAAATTGAATAAGTAAAGTTTTATTAGACAAATATTCTAGACATTATTTTCATAAGCATTTAAATAAAATTGAAATAGGAAACGGAAAATACTCAATACCCTTTGCCTTAAGGCGATGACGAGAATGATTCACCAGAACATGAATCGAAGATCACAGGATAGGTTCCCAAAACTGACTTACTGTCCCTTTAACCTCCTCGGAGGTATTCCCTCCCAGGATAGAATCCCGTGACGGTCTCGTTCCTTTTCCCCATCAACATTCGAAGTCCAAAATTGACAAAGTCTTTTTCAGCATCAGAAGGAAAAATCGTCTCAACAGACAGCGTGTAGTGTTGAATAGATCAATGTAGAATGAGCACGCACGAACACACCATTATAAGCACAAGCTCTTTTATACCCTTTACACTAACTTGCTATACCTAAATTGAAACCTTTTTAGGGGCTACATTCATTCTGATTGGTCCATTGGAGGGGTGGCGATGATCACCTCATTGTCCTCTTTGCCTGAAACAGTTCTGCAAATAATCGATTCGTACAATATTTCTTGTGATTCATCAAGTTCAAATGTTCTTTAACTTTGTTAATACATTTGCAACTTTATTCAACAGTCATGAATTAGTTCATCTTCTGGAGTTCGAGGCTCCCATCCGTTCCCATGCATTCATTCTGAACTCTTGGCACAACTCTTGTCTTAGGTCAGACTGGCCTTGACATCTATCACTCCAGGCATAGGCCACACACTCGTGACTGGAACTTCCATTCTGCCCATGTGCGGGGGCCATCTTTTTTCTGCACGTGCAATCACGTCTCTCGATAGCGGCCATTTTCCCAGCGAGGCCTAACAGGCCCGAACTGAACTAATATGAAAACAACATAGCAGAAATTGCACATAGAAAATAAGCCCTTCTGTTTACCACCCACTATTCTAATGACCCGTGTTAGGTGTTACCTAACATAAGCGACATTTAAAGCCATTTTACTTACCATCTGCATTCTTTGCCACAATATATTTTACTACAAATGAAATACATGCAATTTACTTCTACTTTCTACACGAAACACAAACCTATGTTAATGTAATTTCACATTTGTTAATAAATTAGATTTTTGTGAATGCCAGTTAGTTTCCCGCGTGTAGTGTCTAATTAAAGGTGCATTTGTTGATTAATACATGCATTAAGTTATGAGGTCATTAACTTCGAAGGGGGATACAAATATGTTTGTATTTCCCCTGCTCCATCAGTGAACAACCAGAATTTTATTGTATTCGTTAAGCGGAGATGGAATGCTTTGATAAATCAACCACTAAATTCAAGCCCTTACATTACCTGAGCAGTAACACTGCTAGGAAGAACATTTCAAGCTTAACCACGTCCTGCATCAATTCTTTAGACAAAAGTTTAGTTGGTGATTGCCTAAATAATTTAGGTACAACCAATGCATTGAGAGAAGAGTTGATATATTACTTAATTGTAAGTTCTACGGGATTGTTACAGGAAGGCTATGAATAGAAATAACTATTTCCTTGCAATAGCTAATAAGATCACAAGACACTACAACTGGATAAGTGTGTCACTATTGAAAAAGACAATCCATCTCCCTTGTGTAGCTCATTAGAGTGATTGTCATCTCATGCCAAAGAATGGGGCATACTTACATATTTTAATGTGTTCTCATTTTAGGGTAAATGCTTAATTCCAAGGTAATGCACCGTTTTGGGGCAAAGATTTGATTACATGCATGTGTGTCATTTTTGAGATTACATTAGTGGGTACTTCTACCACATATAACTCAATCCTAAATCAGCGTGATCCTATGCAACATTCAGCCTAGTCACAATGCTTTTTGTTTGTGTAAAATTTTATTTTTGGATACTTTACTAATTAATCTGCCAGATCATATTCACTGTAGGTAGGCGGAAAGCGGAACTAGATAAGGATTCACATGTAGGTCTTTATATTACCTACCTCTCAGCTGAAAAAAGCAATTGCTGCAAACTAAACACAGCCAGTTACCAAAGAGAAACACAAAAGACTGTTATTATAGAGATCTAAGCATGCAGTGATTGCTCACACTGCTATGAAATACCAGGAGATTCAATATTAGAGGAATAGAATGCAGAACACAGAAATGGCCCCAATCATTATAGGTGGAACCACATTAATAAAGAAAGGCTTTCAAGATAACTTAGTGTGCCTGATGAGATGATAACATGTGGCCTCCAGAAAACTTCTGTCTTTGGCATGGTGCAGTGCCAGAATATAGTAGTCAGAATGTTGTCTGACATCTCTAACGTGTCCAAAATATTGTTTACTAAAATATCCCCCCATTGACTTAATAATAGAACATCTGCACCCATTAGGATGACATTTTGCCTAACAATATTTCTACAAAACATTTATGTCAGATAATATTTATGCAAAGGATATTCAGACATACAACACTTTGGCACAATGAAGATATTGTAAAGATCACTTGCAGTTAATGTAAGGGAACTACATAGAACATTATCCATAAAGGCTGTGACTCTGGAATGAAGTTTATTTCTGCTGTGACACCGACCTGGTGACAGCACTCAAGCATCTATGTAGTATATAATTGGAGACTCCTTGTGTATCTTTGTGACGATGCAATTATTACTTGTAGTACATTCAATGCCATCAGCCAAAATATCCTCATATATTCCTTATGCAAAAGTATGGTTCTTTGAGGCACAGCATAAAGCTGGCTCATAGCACACCGGTTTAACAACAAAAGGCCACATGTACCAAAAAGGCATTTTGCGATTACCAAATAGCGATTTTTGCAGAGTCACTATTTGGTAATCTCAAAACTGCTATGTATGTAAGGAATCACCAAAGATTTAGCGATGCCTAAATATTACCAAATAGAGATTCGCTAAATAGGTAATCACTATTAGGTAATACTACTTCATTCATTCCTATGGGCCTGAAGACTCATAGGTGTGAATGGTTTTGCATTCGTTAATTTAGGATAACCTAACCGGTAATCGCAAATTAGGTAATGCAAAGCCAAGGTCCCGCCAAAGCACCCCAAAAATATAAATGTACACACGTAAAGCGCACACATGCCCTAGGGGCACATGTGCTCTACATGGCAATTTGCACATTGTTACCATCACTTTGAAGTTGATGGTAATAGCATTTTCCTAAATGCACAGTTTGCATTTCAAAAATGCTTGGTACATGTGCTAAGGGAATCGCAAATTGCGATTCCCTATTTGTAGTCGCAATTTTAGGGAATCGCTGTCGGAAAGCCGATTATTAGTAGTGGTAAACATACATCTACCCCTGGCAATAAGGCCACTACACAGTCTAGTGCTCAGAATAGGTCTCAAAAAATGATTCCCCTTCTCAACCCTTGGTAGCTTGGCTGCGAGCAGACAGGCTAACATTCTAACATTCAGAGACAGGCATGTAAAGCATTTAAGAACACCAATTCAGTAAATATTTAAAACACAACACACAATAAAAATCTAACACCAATTTTAAAAAATAGGATATATTTTTATCTCTAAAAGGACACCAAAACAACAAAAATCCAATTTAGGGAGCCAGAGATAATCATTTGTAAATATTTAGGACTATATAACACATATACACACGTAGCACCTATTGGGACATCTGGTTGCGCTAGATCAGGATAGAGTCAAAGTTTTAGGCTCACCCAATGGAACCCTGTGTGGCTACTCCTCTCTGTAAGCCCCGGTCAAAGTTTTTAACTTCTGACTTAGAAACTTTTCTGGACCTTTTTCTGCCAGGATCCATCGTGGCTCTTCACCAGTCAGAATTCAGTAAGGGTTCACCGACTTAACTTTTGAAAAGCTCAGGGTCAAACTCTGGAAGTCTGACCTCCTGAGCTTTTCAAAGGGATGAACCAGGGATCCCAACCAGCTCGCAGTTGAAGGTGGGCGGCTTGATGCTTGCAGTGGAGCCAGTCAAGTCTTTTACCTTCTGACTTTCCTGGAGCTTTTTCTGCCGGGGTCCCTTGATGCTCATAACCAAACCGGATTCAGTGAGCGTTTGCCAGCTTACTTGCCAGGGAGCTCCTGGTCAAATTCTGGAAGTCGGACCTCTGGAGCTTTTCAGTGGGACAAACCAGAAAGGTAGGCCGGCTCGCGGTTGAGGGTCGCCGGGTTGGCTCTCCGGGTTGAGTCGGTCCACTTATGGAGCTCTTTTTCAAAGTTGCTCCAAACTGAGCCAAACTTCAGGAACTTCTTCCTGAAGTTCCTCTGGGGGTTCCAAAGTGTCTAAAACACAATCAAAGAGTCTGGAAGCTCCAAGATAGTCCTAGACAGTTTGTGACTTCAGTTCCCACAATCCACTTGAACTAAACCCTTACAAATCCACTGGTCACACTCCAAGTTGGGAATTCTTGGTGGTGATGGTCCAGGTAAGCTTTATCAACCTGTAGTTGCGGACAGTTCACTCTTTAGTCCTCTTGAAGCAATTAGGTCCACAGGGCTGTAGTTGCCGACTGAGCATCAGGCGGAGTCAGTCAGTCAGAGTGCAGGACCTGGTTTGGTGCAAATCAAACTTCCAGCATGAACCCTACTTCTTTTAGTTTCAAGCAGCAGATCTGAGAGGCTCTGCCCCTCTCAGATACTTAATTAGTGTTTGCAGGGTAAAGTATGAGGGCACTCCTGTCCAATGAGGTGCAGGGCTACACAACAGAGCATGACCACTTCCTCCAAAGTGTGGCACACTGGTCTCTCAGAGAGCACTGTTCTTCCAAAATTCAATATGGCAGACATCTCAGCATAGGGGCACAAACTAGTTAAACCAACTTCCAGTATGACTCATTTCAATAGCACTCCTCCCCCTGGCATCTGCAAATTCCTTCCTTAAGCCTGCCATCTGGCTAGGTTGATAGGGGTTGGGGGTAAATGGACCTTGCTGTCTCTGCCTGTCTCCTTCTGCCTTTGAAGCTGATACTTTATGATACCTCTCCCCTAATCTGGCATTCCTGTTTAGCAGAGTCCTGTTACAAGTAGATAGCTTTTCTCCCTGGGTGCCACTTATCACTTCATCAAAGCAGCCTGGCTAATCCTCTTAACTCTGACCAATCAGGAGAGACCACAGGAAGGCTGCATTTTGGCTTTAAATTCAACAATAGCATATTGTTGGATTTATCAATACCATTCTCCTAAATTCTTGAATGATATTTTCGGTACTCTCTAGCAGTAGTTATGAGTTTATAAACTATTGCGATGTTAACCTATGTGGCTGGCGATCTGCAATGGGGAAAATGAAATGTTCAATTTCTCCAACACCAGGACCTATAAAACGTTTTTCATAAGAACCCTGCTTATATCTACAGACCCCCCGCAACCCACTGAGACACCTAGGGAGGACTTTAGGGGTTTTTAATATGCAAAAATAATGTAGATCCCCAGATCACAGTGTTCGTAGCATAAAAGTCGATTTGGGAAGCACTTTACTACAATGAGGAAAGTGATATGTGCAATATTTCTCTATCTTGAGGCCATATAAAACATCTTTTATAAGGACCCT
Organism: Triturus cristatus; assembly: GCF_964204655.1. Classification (NCBI taxonomy): domain Eukaryota; kingdom Metazoa; phylum Chordata; class Amphibia; order Caudata; family Salamandridae; genus Triturus; species Triturus cristatus. The sequence goes on from NC_140585.1 coordinate 506,545,274, forward strand.
TCTTATAAGTATCTGACCCCCCCCCCCTTCTTATAAGTATCTGACACCCGACCCCTGGGACACCAAGGGGAGACCGCTGGCCTCTAAACTGCTATGCTCTATTATATACTAGGGACTTAAAGGTAGTTTTAATCCCCCTGCCCTATTATGTACTAGGGACATATAAGGTAGGTCATGCCAATCATAGGGGTACCCTAACACATAGTGTACCCTAATGTGTGTGTGTGTGTGTGTGTGTTTTCAATGTTTTTCACCATAGCACTGGCCCTTTAACTTAATTCATGAACACTGAATTCCTGCTACTATCACCTGAAAGCTCAAAGGGTAGGGGCTTTACTTCTTAGTTAATAGTAAGAAAACTAATTTCAGTATGAATTTTTTACATGTCACTTCGAAGACAGCATAATTCCACATTTTTTCATATGCCGTGTCTGTATGCCTATCCTGGCCTTATCAGCAACATGAAGTAAATGTTAATTAATGGATTAAACTTGGAAAAATATTCAACAAAGAACATGGATTAAAAATTGTATTTAAATGTGTACACAATTGATTTATTGGGAGAAATGATTCTCGCACTAGGCTGTGCGAGTGATTGTTGGACAAGGCACGTGTCATTAGCCCTGTTCATCATACATCCGTGATGTTTGGGGTAGATCAAGGCTCAGTCAGCACGCCACAATGTAGATGCAGATAAGAAACGAGCTAAAGAAGGTGTGCATTCTGTAATTTTTTTTCCAGTGTATACCTTAATCTTGACTTCCGTATTTAGCTAATGTTCAATAGCACCGGATTTCACCAAACGGGTTCCGCTAAATCCAGTGGGCCGGATTCACAAAGATACACTTACACCTTTGTGTGTATTACCTTTTGCTATTCACAAAGTTATTTTACGAGTAGTATCTCTATGAATCTTTTTATGTGTGGAAACTTCCCAATCGTAAAGATGCTACTAGTAAAATTCCATTGTGAATAGTAAACAATTGTAAACTTAAACAAAAGTGTAAGTTTACCTTTGTGAATCAGGCCCAGTCTGTTCATCCCTAAATCCATTTCACAAACATAGTGAGAGGTAGTGGTGATACTAATAACATAGGGGCATATCAGCAACAACCGGCGATAATTATCGCTAAGCGCACTTAGCGGTAGGATAATTATCGCCGGCTAGCGTGGATTTTTATCGCTGCGATAGCGTGCTATTAGCAATGCTTATCTCAAAAGCGATAAAAATCCTTGTGCTAACTGCCTACCGTGAGATTATCGCTGGAAACCCAGCGATAATCTATCGCAATGTGGCGTTAGCTTGTTGATAGGGCCCCACAAACTTAGCTATGATATCCACCTTCCATAGGATATCATGGCTAAGTCAGTCCTGAAGCAGGCGTAAGGAAAGTAGCGATAACAGGGGTTTTCGCTACTTTTCTTGCCGCTATGCTTCATAGCGTGGGGCTTGATGATCGGAGAAATGTCGCTTAGCGACATTTCTCCTGTCATGTCATGTCAGGAACGCCCACTTTGCATCTCATTAGAGATGCAAAGCTGGGCGTTAGGAATTAGTGTGCTAATGCAAGGTTTCACGCGTTAGCGTGACCTTGCTAATTAGGCGATAAAATTATCGCCGCTTTTCGGCCGAAAACGGCCGCAAAAGCGGCGATAATTCTATCGCCTCGCCTTGCTGATATGCCCCATAGAATCCAAGAGATTTACTCCACTTCAAACATCCGTCAATGGTTAAAACTCCATTCTCCATCAACTTTCAAGACAACCTGTCTTGCTTTCAAAAGCATTCATCTAAACCTCCCCTCAAGTACACAAACATTTAAAAATTGTAGTAAAAACTCCAATTTAAGAAGTAAATGCACTCTCCAAAATACCTTGCTTCAAAAATGTCCACCCTCAAACACACTTTTCCTTTCTCAGGGAGTGAACCTTGGAGATCTGCACTCACCTTCCTACAAGATCCCCTCTTTTAAAATCTTCAATTCTCATCCAGTTGATCCTTTACTGAACGTGGACCGACACCTCTAACTCCAAAGATGTGATGATATCGATCATCTATTGATGCCCTATGGTTTATTCGTGCTGACTACAATTCCAGAAAATCTTTTCTGCATTATTTGCAGTACATCATATATATACTGCCTCAAAGAAATCAAAAGTACTACTATTCATAAATATCTGTATGCTTTGCTTTGCCCTGCTACTGTACAGCTGTTGATAACAAATGTAAGTATCCTCTACTTGCATGTTTGTTGCACTATTGCAATAATCTCAACCAATGCATTTTGGTTACATATGTGGAAGGGAGGAAGTGGACAGCTTGTGACCATGTGCTAAATGAAGGAGTTAAACTTTTGTAAAAAAAAACCCTGCTGTCATGCTAATGGTAAAAGTAGTTATCGCTACATGTAGGTTGATCAGCAATATGATACTTGGTGCCCAGGGATTCTAGCCAAATAACCTGCATGGTAATAGATGGTGAAGCATACGATGTTTCTATCCAGTTACATGAAACCTTAAATACCAAATACTCTCATTATGCAAAGACACAGAATTCGCTTATAAAATATGAATATTTCTTTTAACTATTTTTCTATAGCAAAGTAAAAGTAGTTGAATATGCTGTGTTTTACAATATACTTAAGGTGTTTTACAAGACTTGCAATGCTGTTAAATATACTGATAAACGCAAAAGTGATTCCCTGACACATACACACAAATATTATCACGTAGCATGAACTTAAATGAATGCCAGAGAGTTCCTGATTGTCAAGGTAGACAAACAGTTTACTTACTATGCAGAAATATTTTCTCCAGGATAATATTTTATTATTCATTATTCATCCTTAAAACAAACCTTTAGTCGAAAAAGAGGATGGGTGAAAATTTAAAGAGTAAAAATATTTTTGAATTCCTAATAATTCCTGAAATGCCGAAGCTTAGATTGAAAGGACATTATTATTTTTCAAACATCACATTAACAGTGAAATACAATCTTCAACAACTTTATTGCGCAATGTAGTGTAGAATGTGCATTTCACTGAAGGTAAATATGTCACCTAAGTTTCCAAATTTCTTCAGTTTATGCGTGTTCCTTCTTATTGCTAAAGATATTGCATTTCATAAGAACTAGAAATGCAATTTATAAAATGTTTTAACCCGAGTGTGAGAAGGTGGTTCTGACCATCTAATCCGCATGGATTTTTTACTTTTTGATCACCTGATTTTTAATCTTTTACTGTGGGGGAACCTCATAACCTCCCACGTAACTCACCCACGTTAAAATCATGGTAAAATGGACTATGCATGTTTCCAGACAGTGTCTGCCTTTTAAGATAAGGCTGCTATGTCACCCAGCAAGGGTAAGAGGCACTTGGCTGGTTACACGTGAACAAGTGTGCACACATGTGTGCACAAATGTGAGAGTTGTGCGTGGGAGACTCCTGTCATGCATAGCCCAGGAACTGAACACAGGTGGACTGGAACACAAGGTACTCTGCAGGGTTGGGTATGGACCTGGGATAGGCTTTATAATGTTGGTGTACACAGATAGGGAAAGTCAATGTGCTTTACCGTCTGATCTGCAGTGACACTCCATTAAACATTATGGGGAAGACTGCCTTAGAGTGCAGCTCCACTTCCTCATGGTCTAGAGGCAGCAGTTATACCAATGTACAGTGTAACATGTTTGAAAAAATAATGTTGTAAAGTCCAAAGTCATATCTGTTCAGCTTATGGGTCATCCAGGATGTCATGTGTATCTGGCTCAGCTCATGATCAGAGCAGAGGCATTTTGACACCTGCGGGACAGGGTTAATTACTTTTCTCTCAGACAGCAGGAACTGAGGCCTATCATCACAAGGGGAACAATTTACCCTAGTTAGGTCAGCTCCTCCGAAGGAAGGGATAGAGTGGACTGTTCTGCATCGATCAGCCAGCTGTCATCCTGTGCCAGGAAGAGGGCAGGTCCAAGCCCACTAAACAAAAGGAGGGAACCCGAATCCTAGAGCCAAACCAGGAGGGGGGCTCCTTTGAAGTTTTGCTGTGGCATGACTGGCAGTGATGTCAGTGGCGGGTGGAGCTGAGACTCGCAGAGCACATGTGGCAAGTGACTCCTGGGTGACCCCATTTTGAAGCATCCCAGAAGTCTGTGCAGGAAATTTGTACAGGGGTGGAGACCTGAGGTGCATCGCTGCTGGCACCCTCCAACCCCTACTTAAAAGGTCTTGCGCAAGGGACAGAGCTCTCTCTTGGATATGCTTTTCTGTTGAACATTCGAAATGGAGGCTGACGCCATTGACAATTGGAAGGAAGAACCCTCTGACTGTCACCTGGACTAAGGATTCCACCTCTGATTGACACCAGGACCAGTGGGCTACTTCCTCAGGACCAGGGATGCTAGTCCACTTACAACTCATGAGGACCAGTTGGGGAAGGAGTGGACTTCAGCACAGGAAGGAGAGAAGTAAAGAGGAAGAGCAAAGTGAAAGGTTGGTGCAGGGAGCCTGTAAAACCAGGTCCCTGCAAAGTTGTTGCCTTTTAGGCCAGGGCTCCGGTTGGCTAGGGCTCACCACCAGGATCAAAATAAGATCAAGATGGTCACTATTGGCCCAACAAGGCCCGAGCTATTGCTAGTTGAAGTGCTGCGAACTTTGACCTTTTGCAGTATCGGTGATGAAGCGTGTGGGGCTCTGCGACTTTCAGCCTTTACGCTGAGGTGAGCCAGTGCCCCAGGGGTTCCCCCATGAAGTTAAAGTAATGAGGGAGGGCTGTCTCACTGCCCTGCGAAGGAGGAAGGGGACCCATGACCCCATCCCTGGGCCCCAGGAAGAGGATGTATCGAGGGGGTGCCGACTCGTTCTCCCACAAAGGCTGGGGGGTTCCAGGACACCATGACTGGGCCCCAATGAAAACTGAGGAGAAGGGGGAATGCCACTGCACTCCATTGCGTGGTCCCCCTTCCCTACTCTCTGCGCCTGTGACTGGGGAGAGCAGGAAGGACATCCATACAGCGCAGAGTGAAGCTGCTGGCTCCTGTATAAACACGCAAGTGTGTTGGCCATGTGGGGAGCCGGCGAGGGTAGCCAGGGGTGGTCTCCCCACACTGCTTTCCAACATTTGTTGCTGCATGTGGGGTGCCCAGTGGGACTGGGCACCCCGAGAAGGGTACCATGGCATGAGACCACTTTCAAAAAGTAAATTCAGAGTGGCTCTTCCTGGCACAGCATGAGAGCCACCGCTGAAAAATGCAGCAAACGTGCAAGGAGCACCCCATATTGCCCTGCTGAAGCTCTTTATAAAGCACTCGTTATGGCTTTGTGGTGGTCCCGGGAGAAATGGGGTCACCACCAAAATGATGCTAAAGTGCATGGGGAGCTGCAGGGCAGTGCAGCCTCCGCAAAAAAAATATTAGGGTCCGCACCTTACGTTTGCTGGGACTCAAGATGAATAACCTCCACATGATTTCTGAGCATTTTTTAGCATTCCCCAGGCTGGAGCTTTTTCTCTATAGCTGGGAGTGTTGCGCCCTCTATGGAAAAGATTATAGCAGCAGTCAAAGTGAGTTTTCATGTTGTGACACATTCTCTAGGAGTGAAAGGTGGTAATTGCACCTTTGTGAACTTACCAAAATGATGTCCTTTGTTAAAAATGCAGTATTTTATGTTGGATGAGATTAAAAGTGTATACTGCAAATGCGCTCTAGGGGTGAAAGTCTATACTTGCATAGTGATGTAATTATGAAGGTGAAGCTCTTTAGGGGCTGTGGTTAAATGGCATTATTCATATGATGCGTACACAGCCCATTTATGCATAGACATTTCCTCTTGCATTGCTTTAGTTAAATAATGAGACTGACAGTCACTCCTGATCAAAGTTTGCATGCTTTATTGCCAGTATTAAGTGCCTTCGGTCATGGTTGTATGTAATTATTGCCTTTATTCCTATGATGGAATGCTTGTTGAGATAATGAGGTTGACAGCAGCTCGCTTTGGTGCCAATATTAAGTGCTCTTACTACAAGTTATGTTCAGTCCTTGCAGTTATGGGCGAGATAATATTTAGACATGTGAGTTCTGGAACTAGACCCCCCTTTGGGAAGGGTAAGAATGATTATGCAATGTCATCAAGAAGTATTTCCAGCAGATTTTGCATATTTGTAAATTGATGCATAGTATTGAGTAGTGTGCAATAAATGTACTTTTCCTTTTTCAAAAGAAAAAGCACAGACTGGACAATCAGAGTGTTATTATTGTGTATCTGTGAATGGTGATTACTAGCTCATACCACATCCCTTGAGTAGGCCTTGGACTGCCCTGCTTCACTCCCCTATGAGAGTCAAGTGCTACAATGGGGTTTGTGATTCCCAGTGGAGGACAGATGTACACCCATTACTTGTGCAGGCCACACAACTAATGACTCATTTCCTAAAACCTAGTAATTGAATAATAGACAATTTTCTTGTGCAAATCTTTGTTAAGGTTTTATCTGAAACAGTATGTTCAATTCTGAAAGTCACCCCAGTAGGATGAACAAAGATGAGGCTGTCTAGAGCAGGGATGCCAAGATACAAACCAGGTGGTCACCAGAAGTCTTATTACGAGATATGTGGGAACTTCAACATGCACAGAGCAAAATTACAAGACAGAAGAGATAAAACAGATGTTGTATGAGAGCCTTGCCTAGCATCTTATGTCAAGGAATACCTATAAATACTGGCTACAGATATCAGAGATCTCATAAAACTTCACTCCATAAGGAAAGAGTCCCTGGTCTAAATTATACGAATGATAAAATGTCTGAAAACTGATGGTCCACCATAACAACCTAGCCATTTACTAATAAATCTCAATGCTCCTTCATGCAGAAAAAAAGTAAAGTCCTATGCCAGTATCAGAAGCACATATAATAGCACTAACAAGTCCTTAAAGGCCATCATAATTGAATCCCACAATAAGGATGTATAATTCAGTAGTCAGTATTTGAAAGCACCACCACAACTTCTTAAAGCAGACTACAAGGCAGTACTAATTCTTCTTGACCTGTTTGCAAAACTCCCTAAGATCGATCATTTTTAATTTCCTGGTTGAAACCACCCCTCTCTCCCCTGCACAATGTCCACCTACAACTTTTGCACGGTCCTGGCGTAATTTTAATCAGGAGATCTTCACTGAGAGGCTAACTAATACTGTTCCCTTGCTTACTTCTAATTCTAATTTGGATGCAGTTAATTACGACAATTGGATTAGAGAAGCAATAGTCCAACTAGCCCCTTTAAGATCAGTTTCCCAACGTAGACATAAACCTACTGCCCCATGGCATACTGCGGAGCTGAAAGACCTGAAATCAATATGCAGGTGCGTTGAACGCGAATGGAGGCTGCATTATACTACAGAAGGCAAGCTTAGCTATAATAAGTCTCTTACAGATTATAAAGAAGCTATTTGTAGAGCTAAAACAGAGTTAGAAGAGAGATAGAGAAGGCAAAGAATTCTACCAGAGAACTCTTCAAGACTGTTACCTCCCTATCCAAGCTTCAACAAGGAGACTTGTTTAATCCCGACCAAAATGTATGTGACCAAATGGCAGGGTTATTTCAGTCAAAGGTGAAAACAATATACAACGAATTGGAGGGATTGGATTCTGGCCCGCATATTCCAGTCGTTCAGGACAGTGAGGAGGGGTCAGCTACTCCTCACCAGTTATCTAATTTCTCCCTAGATACACAGGACACTGTAAATTATAGTTTACTGTCTATCAAATCTGGTTCACCAGAGGACCGTTGTCCACCGAATAAAAATCATGAGGCCTCTAGACTAACAAGCTCTCTCCTGACCCCTCTATTAAACACCATTGTAGGTTCTGGAGATGTTCCTACAGTATGGAAGAAAGCATGTATTAGGCCCATTTTAAAGATGCCCTCCATGGACCCTAGAGATGTCAAGAGCTATAGACCTATCTCCTGCCTCCCTTTGGCGGCCAAGGTTTTGCAGAAAGCCATTAATCAGGAATTAAATGACTTTCCTATTTCCAATAATTCTCTAGATACCTCACAACATGGTTTCTGTGCAGACCATTCTGCAGAGACCACACTGGTTGTGGCCACGGAAGAACTTCGCATGCAAACTGATAGTGGTGGAAGGGCGATCCTGATCCTACTTGACCTGTAAGCCACGTTTGACACAGTGAAGCATCTAATTCTCACGCAACGGCTGAAGGCAAGTGGGATCAAGGATAAGGCGCTGGCTCTTCTTTCTTTTTTCCTGGCAAATAGAGAACATCAGGTTTGCTGGGAGAATCTTAAATCAGACATATTTCATCTCCCCTGTGGAGTCCCACAAGGGTCGGCACTTTCACCCACCCTTTTCAATATTTATGTGACGCCATTGGCCAATATAGTTAGAGACTTTGGCTTCTCTCTTGTGTCTTATGCCGATGACACTCAAATTATAGTTTCAATATCTTCGTTTAGTGAGGTGCCGTCGGCAAGGTTTCATAGCTGATTTGGTCGCATCATACAATGGATGCATACCAACTATTTGAATCTAAATACACAGAAGACCGAAGTCATGGAGTTTGGCAATGGCCATCCTTTTTGGAATACAGCCTGGTGGTCAACGGAGGCAGGAGAGTGTCCATCACCTGTGGACAAGATGAGAAATCTGGGTGTGGTCTGGGACACACAGCTTAATTTCTTCGCTCAGATTAATCAAGTTTCCTCGGCATGTTAATTTACATTAAAAATCCTATGGAAGTTCCTACCATTTCTTCCAATGGAGCTGATGAAAACTGTTGTGGTTGCTCTTGTACTGTCTCGCATCGATTATTGCAATGCCCTTTATTTAGTGATTGATAAATGACAGCTGACTAAGCTGCAATCCCTTCAGAATACTGCTGCTCCGACATTACTCAACATTCCTAAAGTCAATCATATTTCTGGGGCCATTAAGAGCCTTCATTGGCTCCCTGTTAAGCAGCGCATTGAATTTAAGGCTCTTTGCCTGGTCCACAAAACCCTGTATGGTGGACATACATATGTGGTCATTTGGCATACTGCAACTTTTTCCAATGGTATTGTCCAGGGCGTTCATTAAGGTCTGCTAATCAGGCCTTGGTTAAAATTCCAAAATGGAGGAAAGCCAGATGGGGTGGTAGATGCCTCTCATACTTTGCTCCCAAACACTGGAACAGGCTGCCTTTTGACATTAGATCTCAACCAGCTCGTTCCAAATTCCGGGGCCTTTTGAAAACCTGGCTCTTCCCGGTTTAGTAGTGGAGCTGGTACTTGTGGACTCACTCGTCTTTCTATGTTTCTCCAGAGCCAAGACGCCTCGGTAATCGAGCGCTATATAAAACCCTCACTTACTTACTTACTTATTGCATCCTCAATAAATACTGATAGAATAGATGGGCATCTCATTTGCTCTCTGGTAGTGGAACCAATTGTTCTTCAGTGAAAGCACCACACTGACATCCCAAAAAAAGCAGAATTAAATGTAATGTTCTTTTCAACCTACACAAAGCACTTTGGAGAGAAGGGGTTTGTCATGCAGAATTCTGCCCCTCCTGCTCAAGTACAGCCCATCGAATACTTTTCAATCCACTAATACACACGTCATTTCTGTAAAGAAAATACTGAAGGCACAGTGATAGTTTACTAGTGAATCGAGGTCCCATTCTATGGAATAATCCAAATTCACAAACAAGAGTTTAATTACACTATCTATTTTTCAAGAAACTTCTGAAAAACAGACCAAGACATGTAGTAAGAGAGTGATGCCAGAAGCCTGGCATCATACCCCATTTTCAGGGGATGGGGGAGTCACAGGATGGTTGGGCTACTTAGATGCAATTGTGGTTTTTCAGGTTGTTTGCCACTGGTGTTGTGGGGTCCATCCAACTATTGTTCTGCAACTGGGCTAAGTGCAACCCTTTCCACACTTGACTCCCAAGAAAGAGTGACTAAGTAGTTCAAAGCTTCTTGAGGAGCCAGTGTGAGGGTGCACAAGTGCAGAATGATAACAGCCACCCAGCATACGCAATAACGCGATGCTCATTCCAGCGGTTATCTTTTCTAGAAAAATAAGGTACTTTAATCCCAGAGCAAATAAATACTGCACAAGACAATGAGAGTGTCAATTGAGGCTGTAATTAGTTGCATATAACAGAGAAGGGCCACAATTCCCTTCTCCCTACTGTCTCTCTCCTTCCGCTATAGTTGAGTTCATGTATGTATAGTTCCCAATGCTATATACACAGTAGGCAAGAATTTGGCACAGGGGAAGATAACTCAAAAAAGTCTCACTCATTAGCAAGGCATCTCAATTCAATGTGTTTTTTAACCATTGGTTCAAAAGTCTTAAGTGATGCAACATGTTTGCCTAGTACTATCAGTCTCTGCCCCTGTATGCAGGTAAAGTCCTATGTTAACCTTCTCTTGGGTAAATTGTAGTTCAGGTAGGAGGTGAATCTTGAGACCCAGGCCCACCACTAAGGCTTGAATCATTTCTTACTAAGGGCCAGAGTGGCTGCCTTGTTACTGTTAGAGTTTGGGGAGTGAACACGCTCATCAGACATTCACAATCACACCAGTCTGTACCAGTAGAGGCCCTCTTGGTTTACTGCAGAACAGTGATCAGATGTATAATTTCCTGGCTTACTGGCTCCGTTACTTCACCATGATGCATTGGTGGCAGTTGTGATGCTGACCTCTTACGTCTGTGGCACAGCTTTTGTTTTTACTGCTGACAGCAGCAGTACCAGTATCTCAAGCCAGCATCAGGCTGCAGTATGAGACAGGATCCTTTCTTCTGGTGCTATTGTTATATAGTTCACTCGGGAATGGTTCAGAGAAAGACCTAGGGGGCTCCTTTGAGTGCTGGCCACTCCTGGCCCCCTCTCTTTGGTATACAACTCCCTCTGGGTGCTTCACACCAAATGCAGGGACCAGGCACACTCCTTTCCTCTGTCAACAGCAAATCAGGCATCAAGGCTGTTTAGGATAATCTCCAGTTCTTCCAGAAGAAAATGCAGACTTCGGGTGATGTCCCCTCACCATTGGGAGATTGGTTGTCAGACAGACATCAGCCCTGATCACACAGCAGCTCCTTGAGCACTTTGTTTTACACTCCCTTCCTTGGTGAAGAAGAACCTGGAACTGAAATAAAATGGGATGCTTTGGATCCCACTTTTATTGCTTAAAATCGTTTTATTATCATCTACACTTTTACATACTCCCACATACAACCACTGGCCAGTGGAATGACTGATATTCTGCATCAGATATAATTAACACAAACTTGAAACAAATCCAGATAGCCTTCCCTTCCCCCTCCTCTTTGATATCAATAAAAAGATAGAGTAGCTTGCAACATGAAGTGTAGTAAGGTATAGTGTAATGTGGAGACGTGTTGGGGGCACCTGGTCTGTTTCACAGTAGTTGGTAAGTAATCAACTTCAACAAACTGTTGTGTAGAAGGGGGTGGAGTAAGATGGAGTACCCTTAGTTACTTGAGACATATGATTTTTCTAAAGTCCTGAGATTAAAAGGTGACACAGGGCTCTCATGTTTTCTCAAATTGGGTTTCCCTTCCCTCTAAGATATAAGAGGGTTTCTCCACACCCATAGGTTCTCACAATCTCTTGAACCACTCTCATATTCTGAGATCATCTCTTTCCCCACAAAGCAGTAATTGGTTATGTGGCAGCACACATGACTAGAGTAATTGCTTTGCCACTCACTGATCGCATTGAATAAGCTTGCTTATTGGAAAGTGAGGTTCCGTGAAATCTGAATCTGCGTTATAAATATCATGGTTCCGTTACGATTTTGGTGACAGCGAACCGTAACTAGTGAGTTTGGCTAGTACGTGTGTTTTCGTCACATTACACCAATGGATTCACTGCGTATTTAGGGTTTTCGTTCCGAACCCTGGGTTCCATTTTGCGCATGGTAGCCATTTTGTGGTTGCCCTCACATAGGCCGATGACTGTGGTTAAACGAGCTTTTTTGGTCAGGCGCACCTTAGCTCGAGTTTGTGCTGACTCCTACATGACTTGAGTGAACTGACCTCGTTGCCCGAGGCCGACCCTGCCAAACCCGTTCCCGTCCGCTAGCTGATCTTGATTAAGGGTCAGAGCACGGGATCTCGTAAAGTTTTATTGCACACAAACATGCCCCATCCTACTTCTATCTGTTTCTGTTTCTTCTTTTATGGTCCATTTACGATATGGGTTGTGGTCTCTTTATTGTGGGTCTGTCCGGCTTGTCTAAAGAAGAATGTTGGGATTGTTCGATGATTGATCATGGGCCGGACAACCGAAAAGTGGGTTTTTCCGTCATGCGATACTGTTGGTGTGGTTACATGCGATTGGACAATTTGTAAAATAATGGGTGTTTGTCTGTAATGTGATGTTTCTGGTATAAAAAGGGATGACTTGCTTTGTAAAGTTGAGCAGTCTCCTGAGAACTCATACCGTGATGACTTCTAGGACTTCTGTTACTGGCTGCAGCCAATAAATTCGATCTCTGACGCCACCAAGAAGTATCCTGTGTCTCTGTATTCTAAGACAGGTGAACCCGAAGACTTTGGGCATGCCCCTGATGCCACTAGGTTCTAAATACCCGGTTCTTCAGTTGGCGCCCGACGTGGGGCGACATCAAGCGGTACCGGTCCAAGCCCGAGGATCAAGAGGAACTTCGTGAGGAAACTCTGGAGGAGGGCCCCCACTTCAGCGACCCCTGCATGTCGAAAACGTGGACCGAAGGTCTTTTCCACAAGGTTTCCCCCTTCTGACGGCTACGTAAGGACCGCTGCCCTGACTGTCGCCCTGTCTTGGACACCCCCCCTCTTTGTGAAACTTCGTAAGGCGAGACGATCGACGGATCTTCTGGGTGGCGTAGCAGACAACTTGGTTAAGTATAAGTGGGTCGCTCCCACTAATTTGTTTGGTTCTTAGTTTTACTTGGTCCTTAGTTTGATCGGTTCTTGGTTTTGCTTGGTTCTTAGTTTGGTTCTTAGTTTGTTTGGACCTTAGTTTTGATTTGATATGGTATATTTACAAGTGTATCGGTAGAGATAGCGCCTTGAAGTTTGAAGCTCGATTAGTGAGCGAAGATGCCTAATCGTAGAAAATTTGGTACTTGGTTTTGTTGTGGTTATAACAGGAAGTTCCGATTGGAGGACTCGTGTCCGATACCTCCAGTTGGAACTCCGACTTATGAGCTCTATTCTAAACACGGCATGGGCCCTATTACGTTCAATGAAGTATGGGTCCGCTACACTAGGAAAGATGGTGTCTTACGATGGCCCCAACATGGTAGTTTTGAAACAGAGATTTTAGACAATTTGGAAGCGAAATTATTTAGGAAGAATGCCCGGCCGGCAATGTTCGACTCCTTCCGCCTTTGGCGCAAAGAAGCCAGACAACAAGAGATAAAACAAGCTAAAAGAGATAAGAGAGAAAAGGGTGTATCGATAATGCAAGCTGCTAGGCAGTTTAAAGAAGATGAAGAAGATAAAGCGATTGAGGTGTCAAATAGGCAACATCATATGGCTATTGACAAATGTTATCCAGTTTTGTCACCCCCTCCTGTGAATCCTGTTGAGGATCCCGAAAAGGATCCTTTAATGTCTTATTTGTTAAAGTCACCTCCCCCTTACAGGCAAGGCGCTACTGCACCGATATTACCGCTTGTTGTACAACAGGTTGCTGGTCAGCCTTTAGTCCCTCCGCAACCTTCTTTTCCTGTTACACAGTTGGTTCAGGTTCCTCCGGCACCCCCTCTTCCTGGGTTGCCTACTATACCTTTGCCTGCCTTGACTCAGACTGCTGTGCCTCCTGCTCCTGTCCCTTCGACTTCCTCTACTTCTGCGTCTTTTTCTTTGCCATCGCAAGGTACCTTTTCTCCTGTTCTTATGACTGCTTCCCCTTCTGTTCGTCGGCGAGTAGCTGACACTGTTACTAATTTCTTAACTCCTCTATTTGGGTCGCTAGTCACGACCCCCGTTTCTGATGACAGACAGAGACGTAGTCAGCTCCCTGGTTCTGTGGAGCGTGGAGTGTTGGATTTGTTGGCTCGTAGGTGGGTCACGAATGTTTCTAGGTATGATCCGGGAGCGGTTTTGAATACGTTCCTATAGTGGAAAGAGCCGACGCAGCTGTATGTTTTTGATATGATGTGTACTTTGCTTCGGGAACAGTGGGAAGATGATGAATTGGAGTTGGCTCCTGTTGGATTGCTTGATATTCAGAGTGAGTTCGCCAAAGGGACGATAGTGGGAGCTGGTGCCGAGGATGCGGTAGTGACACTTCTCACATATAGGTCTGCACTTCCTCCCCAGCCATTGTTTGAGCCTGATGCCTCAGTTAGAAAACAGGTACGACAATATCCAATGAGAGAGGTTCCTCCAGTTTGGAGAGAGGGAGACGCAAACGCTAATCCACCTATTTTGGCTCATTTCCAACAAGTTTGGATACATGTCCCTTGGAAGAGAGCTGAGGTTTTGGCTCTTAAGCAAACCTTACCCGACCCCCGTAAGAATCCCGCAGGGTATTATAAGGAGTTGTCCCAGACAGTCGACGCATGCATTATGAATCTAGCTGATGTGGATATGTTATTGGGTAATGTAGTCCCTCAACAGTTGTGGGCGAAAATTCGCCATGAGGATCATACAGTAGAATTAGGTGATACATGGGTGAATATTGCGGCTGCAGATGCTAGACAGGTAGGAGGAGCTAAACCTGAGCCTCTAATTGCGGATTTACCCGGTAGAATTATTATGATGAAAACGATGATGCCAGCATTACGAGTGAATTGGGACAAGTTGACAGCATGTAAGCAGAAGAAGGACGAAAGTGTGTCTGATTTCTTCACCAGGTTTGAAGAGACTTTTATAGATGAGTACGGAAGGTGGCCAGAGATTGTTTGTAGATAAGTTTATCTTTAATTTACTTCCCGAACTATGTAACAAGTTGAAAGATTCCAAGAGTTCTTGGGCTGTCTCTTCGTCGGCCCAGATATTGGCGACTGCACAGTACTACGAGAATAGGGATAAGGATGAGGAAGATAGATTAGAGAAAAAGTCCAAAGACTTAAAAACGAAGGTTCTTCTGCAGCAAGCGTATCCGCCTCGCTCGAATCAGCAAGAATCACAGCAACGTCTACAGTTTCAGCAACCTCCATCGTTTCAGAGACTGTCACAGAAACCTGAGTATTTTCCACCAAGACCACCTATGGGTCTGAATCAGTGCGCGTATTGTAGAGAGGAAGGTCATTATAAGAATGAGTGCCCTGTTTTACGACAATGTGCGAGCGGTATGTTGGCTCCAAGAGGTCGTGGTAGTTTCCAGCAGGTGTCCAGGGGTAGAGGACGTGGTGCGTTCCCTCAGAACGAACGTTCTTTTCCCCCACAGACGTCTATGAATTATTTTGATCAGCAGAACGTACAGACTGGCAGATCTCTGCAATATTATGTCGACGATTGCTACGTTGAGAGTGAGAGTACGGGCTATAATGATTGCTAGGACAGCCAATGACAAAGAGAGGGAGTAGTGTCAGTTCCAGTATATTTCAGTGGGATTTTCTGGCGCCCCGGTTCGTAATCCAGTTTCTAGTCCCTTGTCTCTTTCTATTGGGCCTTGTGAATTGGAAGCACCCCTTATTCTAACGACGGGTTGTGGTGAGAATTTGTTGTGTCTGGTTGTTAAAGAGACTGCACGCGACATTGTATTGTTCTCCTTCGGAAGTACACCTTACATTGGGTAAGCGAGTGACCTCTCCGATGTATCTGTCTAGAGATCAGCTTCCACTGGAATTGCGTTGTCTCCCTGATACTCTTTGGGCTACTGGTCCTAATGATGTGGGTCTTTTGGGGATTCCACCATATGCTGTGACGCTCAAATCGAATGTTAGATTGCCACGTATTCCCCAATATCGGATTTCGAGTGATGGTGAAAGAGCGCTTTTAGCGATCATCTATGATTTAATTGAGAAGGGTGTGATCGAATAGACGAGAGGTAACGTGTGTAACAGTCCTGTTCTGCCTGTCTTGAAGCGTACTGATTCTTCTCAGCAGCCTGATTGACCTTCGAGAGGTTAATAAGATAGTTGTGCCCCAGTTTCCTGTTGTTCCGGACATTACTGCTTTGTTGACTTTGATTCCAGCTTCAGCTGCCTGGTTCTCCGTCATAGACTTGAAGAACGCTTTCTTTAGTATTCCAATCGCCGAAGAAAGTAGAGATATTTTTGGCTTCTCTTTGGGAGGACGAAGCTTCCGGTTTAAGCGCGCTCCTCAAGGCTATTGCGAAAGTCCGTCCATCTATAGTCAGGCTTTGAAAACTCAGCTTGATACTTTTGTGTTGCCTGCGGGTGCTGTTCTTATTCAGTATGTTGACGATCTGTTAGTGGCTGCTGATGATAAGGAAACTTGTAAAGAAACTACTCTTTCGTTGTTACAACATTTGTCTGATTTGCATCATAAAGTGTCACCTTCGAAGTTACAGTACTGTCGCCAAGAAGTGACCTACTTAGGTCGTCTCTTGTCGAAGGAGGTTGACCCCAGAACGAATCCAAGCGATTGCTCAAATGACTGTGCCTAGTACGCAGAGAGAGGCACGCGCTTTCTTGGGTATCACGTCGTACTGTAGACAGTGGATTCTGAACTTTTCCTTATTGGCAAAACCTTTGTTGGCTTTGACTTGTAAGGATACACCGAGTCCTCTTCCCTGGTCTGACGATTGTCATAAAAGTTTTTCTGAATTGCGTGACGCGTTGTGTTCTGCTCCGGTGTTGGGTACTCCTGACTACAGTAAGCCTTTTACACTCTACGTTCATGAGAGAGAGGGTTGTGCATTGTCAGTTTTGACGCAGCAGTTTGGTGAAAAGCAGCGTCCATGTGCGTATTTCTCGTCGACTTTGGATCCAGTAGCTAGAGCGTTGCCGAGTTGCTTGAGAGCTACAGCAGCAGCGGCTGTTTCCATCCGACAGTCTGCTGGGTTGGTGATGGATAATACGTTGGTGGTGATGGTTCCACATGCAGTGGACACTTTATTGAACAGAACAAAGACTCAGCATCTTACTAGTGCAAGGTTGTCGGGTTATGAGTTGACGCTTTTGGCCAGTCACGTGCACATTAAACGGTGTAACGTATTAAATCCAGCGACATTGTTGCCGATTTCTGTGGATAAGAATGGTCAAGAACAGCATGATTGCTTTCTTAGGACAGAAGAGGAAATGAAGGGTAGAGTTGATTTAAAAGATACTCCTCTTTCAAATCCAGATGGTACGCTATGGGTTGATGGGTCATGCTACAAGCTCCCGAATGGTGATACGACTGCGGCATATGCCGTGACGACATTGTGTACGATTGTTGAAACTGCACGAGTGAGCTATAATTCAGCACAAGCAGCGGAATTGATCGCATTAACAAGAGCGTGTGTTTTGTCTGAAGGAAAGAGAGTGAATGTATATACCGATAGTCAGTATGCGTTTGGTGTAGCACACAGTTTTGGACGCTTGTGGAGAGAGAGAGGATTTCTTACGTCGCATGGGACTAAAATTCAACATGGACAGTTGGTGAATGAGCTTCTTGAGTCACTTACTCTGCCGAAGCAAGTTGCGATTGTGAAGTGTAGTGCTCACCGAAAGGTTACGGATGATGTTGGCCGTGGTAACGCATTTGCGGATGAAGTTGCGAAAGAAACAGCAAAAAATGTGATGGGTTGAATGTATGTTGCAGGCCCTGCGAGATGGATTGGTGTGGCTGGAATGTGTGAGGATACGATTGAGAGTGTGAAATCGATTCAGGCCGAAGCTACGGAGAGTGAGAAAAACGTGTGGAGAGAAACTACGGGTAGATTGGATTCGACTGGTTGTTGGGTTGAGTTGTCGGAACACCAAAGATGGATGTTACCCGATGCGTATGTGCTTGCGGTGGTTACGATGGCACATGGGATGTCTCACATCAGTGCGAAAGGGATTTGTAAGCTGTTGGCTCCAGTGTGGGAGAATGGAGGAATTCCCAAGTGTGCGGAGAATGTGGTCAGAAATTGTATGGTGTGTCTGATGTATAATCCTGGTAATGGAACTCCAACTCCAGCTGGTCACTTTGCGCCTCCGACGTATCCGTTCGAGGTTTTGCAACTGGATTTTATCCACATGGAAAGATGCAACAATTTGAAATACGTCCTTGTAGTTGTTTTTGCCTTTTCTAGATGGGTAGAGGCATACCCCCTAAAAGATAATACCGCCTTATCCACAGCTAAAGTCTTGCTCAAAGAATATTTACCTAGGTTTGGGTTGCCAAGGATGGTGTGGAGTGATAACGGAAGTGAGTTTGTGGGCAGGATCATGAAGAGAGTATGTGAGGGTTTGGGCATAAAGCAGAAGTTCCACGCTGCGAATCATCCCCAATCAGCTGGTTTAGTGGAGTGCTATAATATCACTCTGAAGCTGAAGTTAGCCAAGATTCAGGCGAGTTCTGGTCTCCAATTGCCCGATGCCTTGCCATTGGCACTTTTGTCAACTAGAACCACAGTGCATTCCCGAATTGGACTTAGTCCGTATGAAATTGTTTTTGGTCGACCGGCAAATGTGTGGGGAGTGCCGAGACCAACGAAATTTAGTGACATCGATTATCATGTGTTGGTGGACTATTTGTATGACCTGACGGCTAAATTGCGTGTCTTGCATCAACAGGTTCATGATAGCTTGCCACCAGCATCTGTGGACCCAGGTCATACTATCAATTCTGGTGATTGGATCCTGGTAAAGGATTTTCAGAGGACTAAGAACGATCAGCCCCGTTGGACGGGCCCTCACCAGGTGTTGTTGTCTACAAGGACATCTGTAAAAGTCTTCGGAAAAAGAAATTGGATCCACGGCGTACACTCTAAGAGGGTACCCTTACCACTGCCGTACGACCAGTGGATCCGCGGAAGTATCACAGACACCGAAATTGAGAGATTACCGAAAATCACACCGTTTAGCGACGCTGAATTGGTATGGACAAGGTCTGAGAAAGGAGATGACGATGTCTTGCAAGCAGCTGTGCCTTCACCTTTAAGATCGGACACCACTAAACCTGAACTGTTGTTTCAAAGTCAGATAGAGCCTGGTAAAAGTCGTTATAACCTGCGGTCTAGAGACAATGGACTAATAAAGAACAAATAATTCCTTTCATTTTGAGAACAGCACTCTTTCAGCCAAGGAACTGTTTTGATCTTTTTTTTCCTTTTTTTCGAACCACCATCCGGGTTCAGCTGTAAGGTCGCGGTGTAAAGACTTGGGATTGCAGCCGTGTAGACACAAGGTCGATGGTTCTGGTTGGTCCTAGGGCTTTCCCTGGACTGACAGACGCACTCCTTAGCAGAAGAAAACCAACCGCCGCGAACAGCACGGTGAGAGGATGGAATTTTTTGAGCTCAAGAGAGCTGTTAAGAAAACGAACTTGAACTTTAAGATGAAACTATGCAGGATAATGCATCTCAAATGTTTTCCGATTACATGTATCATGATGTTTCTTAGCATGACGTTAGGTTTGGTGGGTTGGATTGTTTTTTCTACCCAATTGACTTCTGCACCCACTTCCCAACCTACTTCTTTTCCTATTACTACTTCTTTGCATTCTTTTCATATCTTACCCGAACACGAGCAGATTAGAAGGTCAGAATTTGCAAATAACTCATTTGTACAGTTTCTGCATCAACATCAGTTGGTAGTAAACATCACTAATTGCTGGGTGTGTGGTCGTGTGCCACATACTACGGATAGAGGTATTCCCTATCTGGTTCTGCCGTTTAGTCAGAATGGGTCTTTATGGGCCTTCCAGACGATGTTCATTTACGCTATCTAAGTCTATCCCCTGCGTTCCATAAGAGATAACTCGAGTAATAAAACCTTGGTGAAGGGAATTGCGAATATGAGTAGGGATATCGATACATATAGGACTATTCCCAAGGACGAGTTACTAGCTTATGTTGGCTGGAACGCGACTGGATACAGTGTTAGCCTGAGTGAAAAGCAGAGACGAAAGAGATCACCCCCGATTTGGATCGTACCCTACCGAGGTCATTTTTGTCTGCAAGGTATTGGCAGGAATCCGAAAGCTCAGTTAGGGAAGAGTGTTTGTACTCAGACGTATGTTTTTACATCTCAGTGTTCCTCGCTGTTTTTGGCAGCCAAGGGTACGTATTTTGTTTGCTACAACAGAGCATATACATGGTTGCCCCCTGATTTTTCGGGAACGTGTTATGTTGGATATTTGTTGCCTCCTACGTATACTGCTGCCGCAGATTACCACAAGACGAGAGTTGTCAGGGGTGTCTTCGATCAGGAAGATACCGCTGGAGAAGAAGTGGGAGACTTCTTTAAGGGTTTCCTACCGTTTTGGGGACCTATGGTTAACAGTAGGAGCTTGCGGCAATTGATGAGAGTGGTTGAATCCACCATAAACAAAACTGCCGGTGCCCTTAGTAATCTGACAGCTGAGCTTCAAGCGGATCGCCTTATGACATTGCAGAATCGTATGGTTTTAGATGTTATACTTGCAGATCGAGGTGGAGTATGTAAAGTGATCCAATCGAGTTACTGCGTTTTCATTCCAGATAATGCTCCGACAGTATACGAGGCCATCTCCAGGCTACATAAGATCTCCGAGTCAATACATACGGACGGAGGAGATTGGTCGTTACTGGATGGTTTTGGGGACTGTTATCCACTTGGGGATGGAGGATTCTGACGATCATTGGTGTGGCTTTAGCAATTCTTTTCTTGTGTTGTCTCTGTGTACAGTGTGGTCCTGCCATATGTGGCCTTTGTGCTAATACCTGTGTTAGGAGACCGCCTGTCTTGAGAAAGGTACAGAGAGATAAGATGATGCTTCAACAGCACCTTGATGATTTGATGAATATCGACATTGATTCAGATGCAGACTAAGATTGCCTATGTAAGGGCAAAAGGAGGGTCTGAGGTTCCGTGAAATCTGAATCTGTGTTATAAATATCATGGTTCCGTACTTCCGTTACGATTTTGGTGACAGCGAACCGTAACCAGTGAGTTCGGCTAGTACGTGTGTTTTCGTCACATTACACCAATGAATTCACTGCGTATTTAGGGTTTTCGTTCCGAACCCTGGGTTCGATTTTGCGCATGGTAGCCATTTTGTCGTTGTCCTCACATAGGCCGATGACTGTGGTTAAACGAGCTTTTTTGGTCAGGCGCACCTTAGCTCGAGTTTGTGCTGACTCCTACATGACTTGAGTGAACTGACCTCGTTGCCCGAGGCCGACCCTGCCAAACCCGTTCCCGCCCGCTAGGTGATCTTGATTAAGGGTCAGAGCACGGGATCTCGTAAAGTTTTATTGCACACAAACATGCCCCATCCTACTTCTATCTGTTTCTGTTTCTTCTTTTATGGTCCATTTATGATATGTGTTGTGGTCTCTTTATTGTGGGTCTGTCCGGCTTGTCTAAAGAAGAATGTTGGGATTTTTCGATGATTGATCATGGGCCGGACAACCGAAAAGTGGGTTTTTCCGTCATGCGATACTTTTGGTGTGGTTACATGCGATTGGACAATTTGTAAAATAATGGGTGTTTGTCTGTAATGTGATGTTTCTGGTATAAAAAGGGATGACTTGCTTTGTAAAGTTGAGCAGTCTCCTGAGAACTCATACCGTGATGACTTCTAGGACTTCTGTTACTGGCTGCAGCCAATAAATTCGATCTCTGACGCCACCAAGAAGTATCCTGTGTCTCTGTATTCTAAGACAGGTGAGCCCGAAGACTTTGGGCATGCCCCTGACGCCGCTGGGTTCTAAATACCCAGTTCTTCAAAAGGTCTTAGAAGACTTATGCAGAGAATTGCAGGATGTCAGTTGAAATTATGATGTTAATACTGGCTAATATTTCATGCTCTTAGCATTGTAGTATGGGGTGGTGTCAGAGCAAATAGGTTAGTGTTCCTATTTCCTCCAGCAGGTGGAACCTTTTTTGGGGTTCAAACTGTTTATACAGTCTGAGGTGTAGTACTAGTATAGTATCTTTATATTATCAGTGCCTCCCTACCAGAAAATCTTGTGGAAGAAGCGTAGGTTCTATTAAAGATAATGGCTCATTCTTCTTCAGTAAGGGGGCGTCCCAGTTCATACTCTCACCTCTCTGTACTGAGGATTTTCCCATGTAGAATGACCTTCCAAAGGAATTTGCACGTATCTGACAGTAAGGGCCTTGTTACAATGAAGCCTAGAAAGCCTTGAGCTGCAGGTCGGAGGCTTTCTGGGCCCCAGCGCGGTTTCAATTCTGACTGCCTAATTACAATTTATGCGGTCGGAATTGAAACCAGCCGGTCATTCTGGCTGGATTCCGACGGGTTCCAAAAGCCCATTGGTGAGTCAGAGACTGGCCCATAATCCCAATGGACAGAGTTTCCGCCGTTGGAATTATGATGCTTGGCTTCCAACAGGCTCTCCATGCCGGCTTTCTGACATGAAAAGACTGTCAGAAAGCGAGTTTGGGGGACCCTAGCATGGCCACTTCTCCTTGTGGCCTCCAGTTGGGAGCCAAGTGGGCCTGCCAAGCGCTGCAGGGATTAACACAATCTCCCATTTCTCTATGGGAGCTTGTGCTACGGCTGGTTTATGGCCGCAGCACAAGCTTCCATAGAGAAATGGGCGTATGCGATTGTAATTGCGGTGTCTGGAATGCCGATCGGAGGTCGGTCGGTCCCGAGACCCCGACTGTGTCGATCCGAGATAACTCCGACGACATCGTTATTGAGCCCTAAGTGTCTATCATCCCATTTTGTAATAATCAATTTCTCAAAGAGTGTGCGTGTTTGATTGGCACGGATCTTAATGGAAGTCTCTAGTGTGGCTCTGATGACTGGAGAGGAGTAAATTCCACACAGCCTTTGCTTCTTTGTCAACCAAAGAAACTTAGATGCCCACAAAATGTTGGTCCATGAAACACCAATGTGTTTCCAAGTCTGACTAATTCCAAACCACAAGTTACCCGAGTTATGCAGTAACATGGTAGTGCATTGGGATCACTGATATTATATTTATACATACAATATCGAAACACACAAATATTAGATAATAAATATTGTTAACAAAACTATCGCCTTCCTATACTTAACTAATAAAACCAAATATCAAGAAGACAAATATCATTGGTAAAAATATCGATTTTTACAGATATCAAAATACAGATATGGGAAACAAAAATATTGTCACCTTTAATTAAACATATGATGCATCAAAAATATAGATTCACACAATATTAACTACAATAATATTACCAAAATAATTACAGTATCTTTAATAAATAATATCTTTTACATTAAACAATTATTTTTAAATAATAAACCATTTTATGCACATGTTTAACCCCTTCGCTGCTAAGCTTTTTCCTCTCCTGACCTAAGCCTTTTTTGGCAATTTGGGGTAGTTTGTGCTTAGTCCCCCATAACGTTTTGTCCACATAAAGATGTCCATTAGGATGTAGGGCAGAAAAACACCCCGACCTCCACGGAAGCGGGAAACAACCGTCCGCCGGCCCCATGGGAAAACTGGCGGACAAATTAGCATTAACCCACCAAAAAAAACGACCGCGGCGGTACTTGGCCCAGGATAACTGCCCGTAGCGTGCAGAGATGGCCAAAATCCGTCCGCGGTGGTCGGAATCGCGGCGGAAAAACAACAACCTGCCGCAAGTATAGCGGAGACACCGCCCCGGAAATGAGTATATCTCCGACGTACCACCGTCTCCGACTGCCGCGGTCGCACAATGGGATGAATGGGAGAGCCAGCGGAAGAGCTGAAGCACAGCCACCGCAGCGGACGAACTGTCAAAAATATGGCGGACGAAGCCAAAACCCCACAAGAAGGCCAAAAAGTGCACACAGAAAACTAGACATGCCTCCCAAATACACAAAACACACCCCAATGACACAACCACATGGCAAAACGAAAAACACAAATCCCAGGACAACACACTTGTCAGCAACACCCCAATTGGAAAACCAGCCCCTTCACGGACCACAATCCCTTGCAAAACTCCAGGAGAGAAGGGACACATACCCCAGCTGACAGGAGAGGCAAAGGACACAACATCACCAGTCGCACCACACACAGCACCACCACCACCTCCAAACCAGCACAACTAACCCCCTGCACGACACACACCATACACAGCACAACCACCACTCACACCCCTGCACCTACAATCACTTTGCACACCACACACCATGGCCACACAGAAAATGCCCAAATTAACTGAGAGTGAGTTGAAGGTCATGGTAGATGAGATAGTCAGTGTGGAACCACAGCTATTTGGTACCCTGGTCCAACAGACACCATTAGCCACAAGGACACAAATGTGTGCTAGGATAGTCCAAAGGGTCAATGCAGTAGGGACCACCCCGCGATCAAAAAAGGAGATCATGAATCAGTGGCATGACTTGAAGAGGGTGGTCAAGGAGAGGAGGAGCAAGAACTGTGAGCTGACTCAGAGGACTGATGGTGGTCCTCCATTCCACTAAAAACATTCACACAATGGGAGGAGAAGGTGCTTGCCATACTGCATCCAGAGAGTCTCACAGGAGTAGCCGGGGGAGTGGAGGCTGGTAAGTACAAACAAATGACTACTGCCACTCTGCTATGTACTGCCTGGCACAACTACAAAGCGACACCACCTAGGACACACACCATCCAGCTGCACCCCACACTCACAAAAACATGGCTCACAGATCCAACATTCATTCACTCCCATTCACCACAAACATAGCTACCAACATAACCTTGGGGGCATGTGTACAGGCAGACAGCACTACAACAACCACCAGGCCCCATGGCCCACACCTGAGCAGGATGGATTCCTCCCCCACCCCACCCAGGAGCAGTTGGAAGCCATTGCAGTACAACAAACAAACTTACAGGTAGGTAGCCATCTTCACAATGAGGGTGTTTGTGTCAGGGAGGGCTGTACTACTATTCCCCCATGCCTCCTGTCCCACACCTCAGCAGGATGAATCCCTCCCCCACCCCACCCAGGAGCAGCTGGAAGCCATTGCAGTACAGCAAACAAACTCACAGGTAGGTAGCCATCTTCACAATGAGGGTGTCTGGGGGTGGGGGGCCTGCACCACTACTCCCACCATGCCCCCTGTCCCACAGCCTAGCAAGATGGATCTCTCCCCCACCCCACCCAGGAGCAGTTGGAAGCCATTGCAGTACACCAAACAAACTTACAGGTAGGTAGCCATCTTCACAATGAGGGTGTTTGTGTCAGGGAGGGCTGCACTACTACTCCCACCATACCCCCTGTCCCACACCTGAGCAGGATAGATCCCTCCCCCACCCCACCCAGAAGCATGTGTCAGCCATTACACAACCCTCATCAAACTTACAGGTAGGTAGCCATCTTCCCTGGGAGGGGCGTATGCTTGACTGCCTTGTCTTGACGGATCAGCTTTTTTTCTGGCATGTGGGCTTAGGGATTTGACAAGGAGCCTTTTAGACTTCGAAAATTTCTAGGTGTTCTCCCTGGACCTCCTGTGTCTCTACCTCATCACTGTCGGGGAAACCCATTTCCTCCATTGACTGAACACCCTTTCTTCGCTTTTCCATTTCGGACATGCTCGCCATGTCTGTGTTTGACCAGTGTGCAAAAACTATTTTGTCCACAAGGCAAACAGAAGATGCAGACTGGATGTTAGTTGTTTAAGGTAAACGTTCTATGAAGAGCGTACACATGCTCTAAAATGGCGCTGAGGAACACCAGGGATCCTACTTCGAACAATAAACATTCTCCGAATGTCGATCCCTCCTGACAGAGAACTCCAGAAAAACCTCTTTTCAGTGTCAAGCGTATTTTCCATTCCTTCTACCGCTTTCAGGGTTTGTTCAAGGTCTATCCAACTACTTCTGTCGAAAACAAAGGTCAGGAGATCGCAAATGCACCTCTGTACCCAACAGCGGAATTTTTTTTTTTAAACAGTGTCACGTAAATTGGCATGTGGGATTACGGTCGATATGGATAAGTTATTTACCTGTAATCCTAGTTCTCGTCCAGGGGTATCCTCAAAGTCATAAGCACTGAATATTTCCTCCCATAAGCAGGGTCCCCGGAATACATAAAAAATGATATATGAAAACGTATAGTTTCTTACCTGTTGGTGTAGTTTTGCAGCTTGAAAACTTTCTGGATTCACTATGCTGTGCGTTATTCCGCCATCTAGTATTTGGGTCCGGAATTTTAGTCTTTTTTTCTCTTTTTTTCGTGGCCCATGTGGGCATCGACATACCACAATTTGGTGTTCTTCGTGACGTTGACGCGCTTCCTCCGGAAGCTCCCACCTTGGTTGCCATATTCGGATTCTTTTTTCTTGTGTTACTCTTTCTCTTCTTTTAACTTTCTTAAAGTCTTATCCCTGTTTTAATCCTTTTCCTCCTGTCTCATCTTTCTGGCGGAGGAGGGTGGGATATCTAGTAAATCCAGAACGTCGTCAAGTTACAAAACTACACCGACAGGTAAGAAACTATAAGTTTTGCAGCGTGAATCTTTCTGGATTCACTATGCTGTACATAGACTTTGTAGCGGTTTGTTGTTATTGCGGTGGCTGGGTGGAAGATGAGCTCTGGTTACTGAATATGTGTTGTAAGACCTTCTGTCCCACTTGAACTTCCTTGTTCATTTGAATATCCACACAGTAGTGCTTAGTGAACGTGCCCATGGAAGACCATGTTGCGGCTTAGCAAATGTCTTGAATAGGCGTGTTTGCTAGAAACGCAATTGTTGCTCCTTCCTTCCTTGTTGAGTGAGCATGAGCCGCTCCTTGTAACTGTTGTCCTGCTTGTTTGATGGATCCCTCCCCCACCCTACCAAGGAGCAGTTGGAAGCCATTGCAGTACAACAAACAAAGTTACCGGTAGGTAGCCATCTTCACAATGAGGGGGTTTGTGTCAGGGAGGGCTGCAATACTACTCCCACCATGCCCCCTGTCCCACACCTCAGCAGGATGGATCCCTCCCCCACCCCACCCAGGAGCAGTTGGAAGCCATTGCAGTACAACAAACAAACTCACAGGTAGGTAGCCTTCTTCACAATGAGGGTGTCTGGGGGTGGGGGGCCTGCACCACTCCTCCCACCATGCCCCCTGTCCCACAGTCTAGCAAGATGGTTCCCTCCCCCACCCCACCCAGGAACAGTTGGAAGCCATTGAAGTACACCAAACAAACTTACAGGTAGGTAGCCATCTTCGCAATGAGGGTGTTTGTCTCAGGGAGGGCTGCACTACTACTCCCACCATGCCCCCTGTCCCACAACTCAGCAGGATGGATCCCTCCCCCACCCAACTCAGGAGCAGTTGGAAGCCATTGCAGTACAACAAACAAACTCACAGGTAGGTAGCCATCTTCACAATGAGGGTGTCTGGGGGTGGGGGGCCTGCACCACTACTCCCACCATGCCCCCTCTCCCACAGCCTAGCAAGATGGATCCCTCCCCCACCCCACCCAGGAGCAGTTGGAAGCCATTGCAGTACACCAAACAGACTTACAGGTAGGTAGCCATCTTCGCAATGAGGGTGTTTGTGTCAGGGAGGGCTGCACTACTACTCCCACCATGCCCCCTGTCCCACACCTGAGCAGGATGGATCCCTCCCCCACCCCACCCAGGAGCAGTTGGAAGCCATTGCAGTACTCCAAACAAACTTACAGGTAGGTAGCCATCTTCACAATGAGGGTGTTTGTGTCAGGGAGGGCTGCACTACTACTCCCACCATGCCCCCTGTCCCACCCCTGAGCAGGATGGATCGCTCCCCCACCCCACCCAGAAGCATGTGTCAGCCATTACACAACCCTCATCAAACTTACAGGTAGGTAGCCATCTTCCCTGGGAGGGTGATTGTGGCAAGGAGTGCTGTACTACTACTCCCAACATTCCCTGTGTCCCACACATCAGCAGGATGGATCCCTCCCCCACCCCACCCAGGAGCAGTTGGAAGCCATTGCGGTACAACAAACAAATTTACAGGCAGGTAGCCATCTTCACAATGAGGGTGTCTGGGGTGGGGGGCCTGCACTACTACTCCCACCATGCCCCCTGTCCCACCCCTGAGCAGGATGGATCCCTCCCCCACCCCACCCATAAGCATGTGTTAGCCATTACACAACCCTCATCAAACCAACAGGTAGGTAGCCATCTTCCCTGGGAGGGTGTTTGTGGCTGGGAGTGCTGCACTACTACTCCCAACATTCCCTATGTCCCACACCTCAGCAGGATGGATCCCTACCCCACCCCACCCAGGAGCAGTTGGAAGCCATTGCAGTACAACAAACAAACTTACAGGTAGGTAGCCATCTTCACAATGAGGGAGTTTGTGTCAGGGAGGGCTGCACTACTACTCCCACCATGCCTCCTGTCCCACACCTCAGCAGGATGGATCCCTCCCCCAACCCACCTAGGAACAGTTGGAAGCCATTGCAGTACAACAAACAGACTTACAGGTAGGTAGCTGTGAGAAGTTGGCCTGGTATATGATGTTCACTAGTTAAAGTGACCACCTTGTACCATGCCAAGCAACTCTTATGGTGTGGTTGTAAGTCAACCTTTTCGGACTAGCTGCCCTAGTGGTAGCGTAGGCTAAGCAGTCTTTGAGGCTAAACTCGGTAAAGCGTGTTAAGCAGGCTGTTTTACCAAATGCAACCCACCTTTATACCAATGAAAGGACACCACACAGATATATATTGAAAATATATATGTATTTATTTCTCAAAGTATCCCCTAGACTCTTTATGAGCACAGGAGCACAAATCGTTAAACAAGACAACGTTATAATATACAGAAGTTGCACTTTATATGGATGGGCCCTGGTGGCCACTCAAACCATATACTAAAATAGTGGTATAAGTACCACGAACAGGAAAGGGAAAAGGCCTAGGGCCTCTAGAATCGCTGGGCATACAAGAAGCTAACTTTAGTTAGTGACCAGGAGGTCCACGGGTCGCGTGTGCAGTGAGGAAAGATACACGCGGGCTCCCAGAGGTTTTCAATGGGTGCGTAAAAGTTACAAAGTTACTGCAGAAAGGGTCTTCTGAATGGACTACGATCTAAAGATTCGAAACACAGACACTAGAGATGATTCTCTACACTTGGGCACCGGAGTGCCAGCTTTATCTCACCCACAGGAAGCGGGTGCATAGGTCTCGAAGTGCGTCGGGTTTCTTCTATCGATACAATGACAGCCTGATGACAAAGATGCTGCAGGCGGTCGGTCCAGAAGAGATGCGGTGGATCCAAGAGTGGATCGGAGTTGTAGAAGACCTGAAAGCAGAGGGGACAGTGTTCACAGTCACTAGCCAGTGACTGGCGTGGCACCAGGTAGGTACCAGGCGATGTCGGGTGCAAACAGGTGGTGAAGGGTAGTTTGTTTCCGCAGCCACGTGGTCCCTGAAGGTCGACGACATCCAGGAGTCGGTTCACGAGCTGTCCCACGCAGGCTCTCGCTGTCGGCGGTGTCGGCGACTCAAAAGAGGCAAACAAGCCTTGGCAAAGGCAGGAGTCGGGGAAAGAGATGAAAGCTGATTGTTCTGACCAGCAAGGTCAGAGGGGCTGCTCTTTTGGAGGGCAGCTAGGGCCAGTCTGGAGCAACCAGACCAGCATCGTTAATTTCAAAGTTCGTTGCCAAAATGGCCACTAGCCAACGGGCCAGGGACCGGGCAGGCACGTCGAGATACAAAGTGCAGAGGGGCCCCACGCAGATCGTGGAGATGCTGGAGGGCTCACCTTTGGTGCAGATGCTGCTCGGTGGTTGGGCTTCTCAGGACCCAAAGCACAACTCGGAGGGAGCCTCTGTCGCTGCGCTTGCAGCTTGTCGTCGGTCTTTCAAGATGGCTGGCTCCACGTGTCTCGGTGCCTCCACGGGTTCCTTCTTTGCAGGGACTGTGGATCGGGCTGTGAGAGGTCTGGAGGTCCAGGTCTTGTTGGGCTCTGGGCTCGGGCTCCAGAAGGAGGCGGCGGCAAAGCAGACGTTCAATAGCTGGTTGGTGCTTGCGTTAGCAAGATGGTCACTCCCTGACCATAGGGGAGATTTCCTTCAGTCCTCTGTGCAGCAGAGCGTCGAAGTTCCCGTCTTCTTCTTGTAGTTAAGTTGATTCCAGGATGTCTGAAGTCTTAGGACACAGCTCCTACCTTTAAGCGGATTCTAGGGGCCGGACTACCTGCTAGGTCCCTCCCTAAGGGTGGGACCAGGAAGGGGGGTGGTTACACCCCCAATCCTTTGTCCAGCTCGCCCCAGGTCCGGGGCTGGTGTGCCCCAGGACCGGTTTGAACTGGCATATGCACCGAGGCTCCTTGTGAGCCTCAGGCATGTCTGGTTTCTTTCAAGCCCTACCTGACCAATACACAAAATCCTGTCTGGGGTGGTGCTCGCACCTCCCCTGGCAGGAAACCCTTTGTCCACGTCTCATAAGCTGGAAGGACTCCCAGCAGCAGGAGGGCAGACTTGTGTCTGTGGTGGCAGCATCCATTTTGTGGAGCTGATGCTATGTCTGATTTTACCTGGGTTTCAGGTACTGTACATGTCGTGTCCCTCTAGAAGGGTGGAATGCTAACCCCGTCGCCAGAATTGGCGAGGGGTTAGTATTCCAATTCGTATGACACCTTACTCGACATGTTTTGATAAAGCCAAACCAAAGATAGCATTTAACCGCGAGGTTCATAATGCACTTAAGAGTATATGGTATGACGATATCTGGAAACAGTAGAAGGAAGTTGTTCCGACCACTGCAGACAGGCTCAGCTCATGCCAGAGCACCATCTCACATGGAACCAAGCACTCTGCCTTCAGGATTGTCAAGGCCTGCCATAGGAGTGACTTATAGGTTAACATGTGTCCCATTTAAGGTTAGGTATAGGTATACTACACCTAAGTAAGAGGTGGTTACACCAACTTACCCCAGCTGAGTGATCAGCTTGTTGTGTCAAATTTGTTAGGCCAAGCCTGGGGTGGCATAATACATGCTTCAGCCCCTGGCAGGCCTTAGATACACCAATGCCCTGGGTACCTAGTGTACACTGGTACAGGGGCTCACAGGGTGATCCACTTCCAATTGGTTATGCACCTAGGGTGCATAGTGTCAATTTAGTTAGAGAGAACAGCAGGCTGGGGGTCTGATTAGCAGGCCCACAGCCTCAATATGTCAAAAACCAGTGAAGCAAAAAGCAAAAAGTTGGGGTGACCATAGGATAGCAGACCCTACTCTCCTACACAACCCCCCCCCCCCCCAAACGCAGGGACATTAAACTAGCCTTGACCAGTCTCGTCTTCATGTCCTAAGTGGAAGTACCTGGAGAGACCAACTGCATTCCCATGGTCTGTACCTGGCCGGTGCTCCACTGTAAAGTCCATCCCCTGTAGGGAAATGGACCACCTAAGCAGTTTGGGGTTTTCACCCTTCATCTGATTTAGCCACAAGAGGGGCTTATGGTCGGTCTGAATCTTGAAGTGAGTGCCAAACAAGTATGGCCTCAGCTTCTTCAGGGCCCACACCACAGCAAAGGCCTCCCTCTCAATAGCTGACCAATTCTTCTCTCTGGGGGTCAACCTTCTGCTAATAAAAGCAATGGGTTGGTCTTGACCATCTACATTAAGTTGTGACAGCACAGCTCCCACACCCAACTCAGAAGCATCTGTTTGGACAATAAACTCTTTGGAGTAGTCAGGACTTTTCAGGATAGGTGCAGAGCACATGGCCTTCTTCAGGTCATCAAATGCCTTTTGACAGCTTACTGTCCACTGAACCTTTTTGGGCATCTTCTTGGATGTCAGATCATTAAGAGGAGTCACAATGGACCCATAGTTCTTAACAAACTTCCTGTAATACCCAGTCAAGCCCAAGAAAGCTCAAACTTGAGTCTGGGTGGTTGGAGGAGACCAGTCCTTGATGGATTGTATCTTACTCTCCAGTGGTTGAACTTGGCCTCCACCTACAAGGTGGCCCAAATACACAACCTTACTCTGCCCTATCTGGCACTTAGTAGCCTTGATAGTGAGGCCTGCCTTTTGCAGAGCCTCAAGTACCTTCTTCAGGTGGATCAGGTGATCCTCCCAGGTGGAGCTAAAGACAGCAATGTCATCAAGATATGCTGTACAAAAGTCATCCAACCCAGTAAGGACTTGATTCACCAACCTTTGGAAGGTGGCAGGTGCATTCTTCAGACCAAAGGGCATCACCAAAAATTGGTAATGCCCACCTGGGGTTGAGAATGCTGTTTTGGCCTTAGACTCCTCAGCTAGTCTGATTTGCCAATAGCCAGCTGTCAAGTCAAATGTGCTCAAAAACTTAGCAGAAGCTAGTTTGTCTATGAGCTCATCTGCCATTGGAATAGGATGTGCATCTGTCCTAGTGACAGCATTGAGTCCTCTGTAATCCACACAGAACCTCATCTCTCTCTTGCCATCTTTGGTGTGAGGTTTGGGGACCAGAACCACTGGGCTAGCCCAGGGGCTCTCTGAGGGTTCAATGACACCCAATTCCAGCATTTTGTGTACCTCAGCCTTTATACAGTCCCTGACGTGGTCAGGTTGTCTGTAAAGTTTGTTCTTTACAGGCAGACTGTCACCAGTGTCCACCACATGGGTACACCAGTCAGTTTGACTAGGTATCAAGGAAAACATGTGTTGAAATGATTGTAGAACCTGTCTACATTCAATCTGCTGATGATCAGTGAGGTTGCCTCCAAGGGTCACTCCTTCAACTGAGCCATCTTCAGGGTTCTGAGACAACAGGTCTGGGAGAGGGTCACTCTCTTCCTCCTGTCCCTCATCTGTAGCCATGAGCAAGCCCATGTCTGCCCTGTCAACATATGCTTTTAACCTGTTAACATGGAGTACCCTGTGGGGACTCCTGGGAGTTCCTAGGTCCACCAAGTAGGTAACCTCTCCCTTCTTTTCCAGGATTGTATGGGGTCCAGACCATTTGTCTTGGAGTGCTGCTGGGGCCACTGGCTCCAACACCCATACCTTCTGTCCTGGCTGATACTCAACCAAGACAGCCTTTTGGTCATGCCAAGCTTTCTGTAAGGCCTGGCTTGCCTCAAGGTTTTTGGATGCCTTCTCCATATACTCAGCCATCCTGGAGCGGAGACCAAGTACATAGTCCACTATGTCTTGTTTAGGCTTTTTGAGAGGTAACTCCCATCCTTCCTTCACTAAACACAGTGGGCCTCTTACAGGGTGCCCAAACAACAATTCAAAGGGGCTGTAGCCAACTCCTTTTTGTGGGACCTCTCTGTAAGCAAACAGAAGGCAGGGTAGAAGGATGTCCCATCTTCGCCTGAGCTTTTCAGGTAATCCTTTGATCATACCCTTTAGGGTCTTGTTGAATCTCCCAACAAGCCCATTGCATTGTGGGTGATAAGGAGTGGTGAACTTGTAGTTGACACCACATTCCTTCCACATAGCTGTTAAGTATCCTGACATGAAGTTGGTACCTCTGTCAGAAACCACCTCCTTAGGAAACCCCACTCTGGAGAATACTCCCAGCAGGGCCCTGGCCACAACAGGTGCTGTAGTGGTCCTAAGGGGAATTGCCTCTGGATACCTGGTGGCATGATCCACTACCACCAGTATAAATCTGTGCCCAGATGCAGTGGGAGGATCCATGGGACCCACTATATCTATTCCCACTCTTTCAAAGGGGACCCCCACCACAGGTAGTGGTATCAGGGGGGCCTTTGTTGTGCCACCTGATTTGCCACTGGCTTGGCAGGTTACACAGGAGCGACAAAACTCCTTGGTATCTTCATTCATGTGAGGCCAGTGAAAGTGAGGGACAAGCCTGTCCCAGGTCTTGTTCTGGCCTAAGTGTCCTGCTAGGGGAATATCATGGGCCAAGGTAAGAAGGAAGCCCCTAAATTGCAGAGGTATAACCAACCTCCTGGTTGCACCAGGTTTTGGGTCTCTAGCCTCTGAATAAAGGAGCCCATCATCCCAATACACTTTATGGGTACCTTGAGCATTCCCAGCAGCCTCAGCAGCAGCCAGCTGTCTGAGGGGTTCAAGAGATGGACAGGATAACTGAGCCTGCCCCAAGTCAGCCCTGGAAGGTCCCCCTGTCCCCAGAAACTCAACCTGATCAGGTTCAAGTTCTTCAGGGACAGTTCCTTCAGGGTTCTCTAGATCATCTTCCTGGGAAGGTTGATCATCACCTTGAGGCAGGGGGGAAGGCACAGCCTTAACCCTCCTGTTCTTCTTCTTGGTAGGTGCTTGGTCCATTGTTCCAGGATCCAAGACCTGAGGTTCAGTGAGGCACTTTTTGGCCTGTGACCTGGTTACAGCAAGGACATGTGGTGATATACCTAACATCTCTGCATGTGTCCTCTACTCCACTTCTGACCATAGAGAACTCTCTAGGTCATTGCCCAACAAACATTCTACTGGGAGGTCTGCACTAACCACAACCCTTTTGAGGCCAGTTACCCCTCCCCATGAGAAGTTAACAACTGCCACACTATGTGAAGTAGTGGCATTGCTGGCATTGGTCACCAGGTAGTTCTCACCTGGTATGTACTGTCCAGGGTCCACAAAGCCTGGTGTCACCATAGTGACACTGGCACATGTGTCCCTGTAGGCTTGAG
Source organism: Triturus cristatus (assembly GCF_964204655.1). Taxonomy (NCBI): domain Eukaryota; kingdom Metazoa; phylum Chordata; class Amphibia; order Caudata; family Salamandridae; genus Triturus; species Triturus cristatus. The sequence continues at coordinate 506,579,915 of NC_140585.1, forward strand.
CCACTTTTTCATTTATTAAAGGAGTCTGTCTGTACTTGCCCAGGTTACTGGGGCTCACAGTCAGGGACAAATCCATGTCCCCATCACAGATCAAGACTGCCTGTGTCAGGGTTCTGTCTAAGTCAGAATCTCCTTCAGTTCCCATAGTGATTCCCACTACACCCTTTGTTTGGGGACCAACACTGCTAACAGTAGTACTGGGAGCAGGTGCCTTAGGGGCAACAGTGTTGGGGGCTCCACCCTTCTTACAATCACTAGTCCAGTGAGTTGTATTCTTGCAAGATTTGCACCAGGGTTTCTTTGGACCTTCTTTCTTCTTCCCTTTAGGCTGGGACCCACCCTCGTTAGTACTAGTTTGGGGCCCTGTTGAAGACTTCTGGTCTTTAGATTTCTGATCTCCACCCTTTTGGTCTGTTTTCTTCTGATCACCCCCTTGGCCCTGGTTCTGGTTCTTTTGCTTAACCCTGGTTCTGACCCATTTGTCTGCCTTCTTTCCCAATTCTTGGGGAGAGGTCAGATCTGAGTCAACCAAGTGTTGATGCAGTTGCTGGTTCTGACAGTTATTTAAAATATGCTCTCTCATCATCAAATTGTACAATCCTGTATAATCAGATACCTTACTTCCCAGCAACCAACCCTCCAAAGCCTTAGTGGCACATTCAATGTATTCAGACCAGTCCTGAGTCTGTGTCTTCTGGGTGTCTCTGAACATTAACCTGTACTGTTCAGTGGTTAAGCCTAACCCATCAACTAGGACACTCTTCAGGGCTCTGTAGTTTCTGACATCCTCCTCCCTAACAGTGAGGAGTCTATCTCTGCCTCTTCCTTCAAAGGAGAGCCATAAGATTGCTGCCCACTGGTCTTCAGGAACCTGCTGCACTTTGCAGGCTCTCTCAAGAGCAGTCATCCATTTGTGGATGTCATCCCCACTTTTGTAGGGGGGCACAACCTTGGACAGGTTCCTATTGTCAAAGACCCTATCTTTGTCCTTAGGGACAATGCTGCCACCAGTGGGTATAGACCCACCCTCTCTAGGTTGCCTAGCCTTACTCAGTTTCTCTTCCATCAGAGCTACTTCTAGCTCCTGTCTCCTGATTCTCAGCTGAGCTTCCTGCATTCTGGCCTCATGCTCCCTCCTCTGAGGGGTGGTCATCCTTCTCCTGGAGTGACCTTGAGAGCCTCTAGAGGCATGAGAAGCATTAGATTCACCTGAGTGATTCCTTTGCCCCCCAAGCCCCGTGTTAAGTCCACTGGGGAGATCCAATGGGATGATCCCATTGTCAGTCCCCAATAGCCTTAGGTTAGCTGGGCCACGTATAACACTTGGCACTGGGCTAGTTCTCCCTTCATCCCCACTAGCATCTGTATCCCTATCACTTTCATCCTCTGTAGTATGAATCTCATCTAAGGGGTGATTATTGGAAAGGGGTACCTCAGTAGCATCTTCAGAAGGGGGGCCTCCTGTTCCAGTCCCTAAAGGGCCTAACTGGGAGGCTTTCTCGAGAGCTTTCTGATCTTCATCAGCCTGTAAAAGCTCTCTGAGTTCAGCAGAAGTAGGGTTCTTGGGCTGTTTAAGGCCCCTGATATTTGCCAACTGCCTGAGCTCATTTTGATTTAGGGTAGCAAAGAGAGTTGGTGCCCTCTGGCGGTCACTCTCGACAGAGATGGGTACCTTGGACCCCTCTGCCCCCTCCATTGCTCTTAAGTGTGGGTGGATGTGTTGCAATCTACCTACACTTGGGTTTACCTACTAAACCTATCTAGTAGTTGTAGTCAGGGTGTGCTACTCCCTTTGCTCTACAACAACTAAGTTCAGTAGAACTTAAGTATATCTATCTTGTTTTATATGTACCTACAGGTACCTATGTGATCTTTCAATTGGTAACCAAGAGATTACAATGGTAAAACACAGCAAGCTCAAATCCAACCGCTGCTCACCAATGTGAGAAGTTGGCCTGGTATATGATGTTCACTAGTTAAAGTGACCACCTTGTACCATGCCAAGCAACCCTTATGGTGTGGTTGTAAGTCAACCTTTTCGGACTAGCTGCCCTAGTGGTAGCGTAGGCTAAGCAGTCTTTGAGGCTAAACTCGTTAAAGCGAGTTAAGCAGGCTGTTTTACCAAATGCAACCCCCCCTTTATACCAATGAAAGGACACCACACAGATATATATTGAAAATATATATGTATTTATTTCTCAAAGTATCCCCTAGACTCTTTATGAGCACAGGAGCACAAATCGTTATAATATACAGAAGTTGCACTTTATATGGATGGGCCCTGGTGGCCACTCAAACCATATACTAAAATAGTGGTATAAGTACCACGAACAGGAAAGGGAAAAGGCCTAGGGCCTCTAGAATCGCTGGGCCTACAAGGAGCTAACTTTAGTTAGTGACCAGGAGGTCCACGGGTCGCGTGTGCAGTGAGGAAAGTTACACGCGGGCTCCCATAGGTTTTCAATGGGTGCGTAAAAGTTACAAAGTTACTGCAGAAAGGGTCTTCTGAATGGACTACGATCTTAAGATTCGAAACACAGACACTAGAGATGATTCTCTACACTTGGGCACCGGAGTGCCAGCTTTACCTCACCCACAGGAAGCGGGTGCATAGGTCTCGAAGTGCGTCGGGTTTCTTCTATCGATACAATGGAGCCTGATGACGAAGATGCTGCAGGCGGTCGGTCCAGAAGAGATGCGGTGGATCCAAGAGTGGATCGGAGTTGTAGAAGACCTGAAAGCAGAGGGGACAGTGTTCACAGTCACTAGCCAGTGACCGGCGTGGCACCAGGTAGGTACCAGGCGATGTCGGGTGCAAACAGGTGGTGACGGGTAGCTTGTCTCCGCAGCCACGTGGTCCCTGAAGGTTGACAACATCCAGGAGTCGGTTCACGAGCTGTCCCACGCAGGTTCTCGCTGTCGGCGGTGTCGGCGACTCAAAAGAGGCAAACAAGCCTTGGCAAAGGCAGGAGTCGGGGAAAGAGATGAAAGCTGATTGTTCTGACCAGCAAGGTCAGAGGGGCTGCTCTTTTGGAGGGCAGCTAGGGCCAGTCTGGAGCAACCAGACCAGCATCGTTAATTTCAAAGTTCGTCGCCAAAATGGCCACTAGCCAACGGGCCAGGGACCGGGCAGGCGCGTCGAGATGCAAAGTGCAGAGGGGCCCCACGCAGATCGTGGAGATGCTGGAGGGCTCACCTTTGGTGCAGATGCTGCTCGGTGGTTGGGCTTCTCAGGACCCAAAGCACAACTCGGAGGGAGCCTCTGTCGCTGCGCTTGCAGCTTGTCGTTGGTCTTTCAAGATGGCTGGCTCCACGTGTCTCGGTGCCTCCACGGGTTCCTTCTTTGCAGGGACTGTGGATCGGGCTGTGAGAGGTCTGGAGGTCCAGGTCTTGTTGGGCTCTGGGCTCGGGCTCCAGCAGGAGGCGGCGGCAAAGCAGATATTCAATAGCTGGTTGGTGCTTGCGTTAGCAAGATGGTCACTCCCTGACCATAGGGGAGATTTCCTTCAGTCCTCTGTGCAGCAGAGCGTCGAAGTTCCCGTCTTCTTCTTGTAGTTAAGTTGATTCCAGGATGTCTGAAGTCTTAGGACACAGCTCCTACCTTTAAGCGGATTCTAGGGGCTGGACTAGCTGCTAGGTCCCTCCCTAAGGGTGGGACCAGGAAGGGGGGTGGTTACACCCCCAATCCTTTGTCCAGCTCGCCCCAGGTCCGGGGCTGGTGTGCCCCAGGACCGGTTTGAACTGGCATATGCACCGAGGCTACTTGTGAGCCTCAGGCATGTCTGGTTTCTTTCAAGCCCTACCTGACCAATACACAAAATCCTGTCTGGGGTGGTGCTCGCACCTCCCCTGGCAGGAAACCCTTTGTCCACGTCTCCCAAGCTGGAAGGACTCCCAGCAGCAGGAGGGCAGACTTGTGTCTGTGGTGGCAGCATCCATTTTGTGGAGCTGAGGCTATGTCTGATTTTACCCGGGTTTCAGGTACTGTACATGTCGTGTCCCTCTAGAAGGGTGGAATGCTAACCCCGTTGCCAGAATTGGCGAGGGGTTAGTATTCCAATTCGTATGACACCTTACTCGACATGTTTTGATAAAGCCAAACCAAAGATAGCATTTAACCGCGAGGTTCATAATGCACTTAAGAGTATATGGTATGACGATATCTGGAAACAGTAGAAGGAAGTTGTTCCGACCACTGCAGACAGGCTCAGCTCATGCCAGAGCACCATCTCACATGGAACCAAGCACTCTGCCTTCAGGATTGTCAAGGCCTGCCATAGGAGTGACTTATAGGTTAACATGTGTCCCATTTAAGGTTAGGTATAGGTCTACTACACCTAAGTAAGAGGTGGTTACACCAACTTACCCCAGCTGAGTGATCAGCTAGTTGTGTCAAATTTGTTAGGCCAAGCCTGGGGTGGCATAATACATGCTTCAGCCCCTGGCAGGCCTTAGATACACCAATGCCCTGGGTACCTAGTGTACACTGGTACAGGGGCTCACAGGGTGATCCACTTCCAATTGGTTATGCACCTAGGGTGCATAGTGTCAATTTAGTTAGAGAGAACAGCAGGCTGGGGGTCTGATTAGCAGGCCCACAGCCTCAATATGTCAAAAACCAGTGAAGCAAAAAGCAAAAAGTTGGGGTGACCATAGGATAGCAGACCCTACTCTCCTACACAACCCCCCCCCCCCCAAACGCAGGGACATTAAACTAGCCTTGACCAGTCTCGTCTTCATGTCCTAAGTGGAAGTACCTGGAGAGACCAACTGCATTCCCATGGTCTGTACCTGGCCGGTGCTCCACTGTAAAGTCCATCCCCTGTAGGGAAATGGACCACCTAAGCAGTTTGGGGTTTTCACCCTTCATCTGATTTAGCCACAAGAGGGGCTTATGGTCGGTCTGAATCTTGAAGTGAGTGCCAAACAAGTATGGCCTCAGCTTCTTCAGGGCCCACACCACAGCAAAGGCCTCCCTCTCAATAGCTGACCAATTCTTCTCTCTGGGGGTCAACCTTCTGCTAATAAAAGCAATGGGTTGGTCTTGACCATCTACATTAAGTTGTGACAGCACAGCTCCCACACCCAACTCAGAAGCATCTGTTTGGACAATAAACTCTTTGGAGTAGTCAGGACTTTTCAGGATAGGTGCAGAGCACATGGCCTTCTTCAGGTCATCAAATGCCTTTTGACAGCTTACTGTCCACTGAACCTTTTTGGGCATCTTCTTGGATGTCAGATCATTAAGAGGAGTCACAATGGACCCATAGTTCTTAACAAACTTCCTGTAATACCCAGTCAAGCCCAAGAAAGCTCAAACTTGAGTCTGGGTGGTTGGAGGAGACCAGTCCTTGATGGATTGTATCTTACTCTCCAGTGGTTGAACTTGGCCTCCACCTACAAGGTGGCCCAAATACACAACCTTACTCTGCCCTATCTGGCACTTAGTAGCCTTGATAGTGAGGCCTGCCTTTTGCAGAGCCTCAAGTACCTTCTTCAGGTGGATCAGGTGATCCTCCCAGGTGGAGCTAAAGACAGCAATGTCATCAAGATATGCTGTACAAAAGTCATCCAACCCAGTAAGGACTTGATTCACCAACCTTTGGAAGGTGGCAGGTGCATTCTTCAGACCAAAGGGCATCACCAAAAATTGGTAATGCCCACCTGGGGTTGAGAATGCTGTTTTGGCCTTAGACTCCTCAGCTAGTCTGATTTGCCAATAGCCAGCTGTCAAGTCAAATGTGCTCAAAAACTTAGCAGAAGCTAGTTTGTCTATGAGCTCATCTGCCATTGGAATAGGATGTGCATCTGTCCTAGTGACAGCATTGAGTCCTCTGTAATCCACACAGAACCTCATCTCTCTCTTGCCATCTTTGGTGTGAGGTTTGGGGACCAGAACCACTGGGCTAGCCCAGGGGCTCTCTGAGGGTTCAATGACACCCAATTCCAGCATTTTGTGTACCTCAGCCTTTATACAGTCCCTGACGTGGTCAGGTTGTCTGTAAAGTTTGTTCTTTACAGGCAGACTGTCACCAGTGTCCACCACATGGGTACACCAGTCAGTTTGACTAGGTATCAAGGAAAACATGTGTTGAAATGATTGTAGAACCTGTCTACATTCAATCTGCTGATGATCAGTGAGGTTGCCTCCAAGGGTCACTCCTTCAACTGAGCCATCTTCAGGGTTCTGAGACAACAGGTCTGGGAGAGGGTCACTCTCTTCCTCCTGTCCCTCATCTGTAGCCATGAGCAAGCCCATGTCTGCCCTGTCAACATATGCTTTTAACCTGTTAACATGGAGTACCCTGTGGGGACTCCTGGGAGTTCCTAGGTCCACCAAGTAGGTAACCTCTCCCTTCTTTTCCAGGATTGTATGGGGTCCAGACCATTTGTCTTGGAGTGCTGCTGGGGCCACTGGCTCCAACACCCATACCTTCTGTCCTGGCTGATACTCAACCAAGACAGCCTTTTGGTCATGCCAAGCTTTCTGTAAGGCCTGGCTTGCCTCAAGGTTTTTGGATGCCTTCTCCATATACTCAGCCATCCTGGAGCGGAGACCAAGTACATAGTCCACTATGTCTTGTTTAGGCTTTTTGAGAGGTAACTCCCATCCTTCCTTCACTAAACACAGTGGGCCTCTTACAGGGTGCCCAAACAACAATTCAAAGGGGCTGTAGCCAACTCCTTTTTGTGGGACCTCTCTGTAAGCAAACAGAAGGCAGGGTAGAAGGATGTCCCATCTTCGCCTGAGCTTTTCAGGTAATCCTTTGATCATACCCTTTAGGGTCTTGTTGAATCTCCCAACAAGCCCATTGCATTGTGGGTGATAAGGAGTGGTGAACTTGTAGTTGACACCACATTCCTTCCACATAGCTGTTAAGTATCCTGACATGAAGTTGGTACCTCTGTCAGAAACCACCTCCTTAGGAAACCCCACTCTGGAGAATACTCCCAGCAGGGCCCTGGCCACAACAGGTGCTGTAGTGGTCCTAAGGGGAATTGCCTCTGGATACCTGGTGGCATGATCCACTACCACCAGTATAAATCTGTGCCCAGATGCAGTGGGAGGATCCATGGGACCCACTATATCTATTCCCACTCTTTCAAAGGGGACCCCCACCACAGGTAGTGGTATCAGGGGGGCCTTTGTTGTGCCACCTGATTTGCCACTGGCTTGGCAGGTTACACAGGAGCGACAAAACTCCTTGGTATCTTCATTCATGTGAGGCCAGTGAAAGTGAGGGACAAGCCTGTCCCAGGTCTTGTTCTGGCCTAAGTGTCCTGCTAGGGGAATATCATGGGCCAAGGTAAGAAGGAAGCCCCTAAATTGCAGAGGTATAACCAACCTCCTGGTTGCACCAGGTTTTGGGTCTCTAGCCTCTGAATAAAGGAGCCCATCATCCCAATACACTTTATGGGTACCTTGAGCATTCCCAGCAGCCTCAGCAGCAGCCAGCTGTCTGAGGGGTTCAAGAGATGGACAGGATAACTGAGCCTGCCCCAAGTCAGCCCTGGAAGGTCCCCCTGTCCCCAGAAACTCAACCTGATCAGGTTCAAGTTCTTCAGGGACAGTTCCTTCAGGGTTCTCTAGATCATCTTCCTGGGAAGGTTGATCATCACCTTGAGGCAGGGGGGAAGGCACAGCCTTAACCCTCCTGTTCTTCTTCTTGGTAGGTGCTTGGTCCATTGTTCCAGGATCCAAGACCTGAGGTTCAGTGAGGCACTTTTTGGCCTGTGACCTGGTTACAGCAAGGACATGTGGTGATATACCTAACATCTCTGCATGTGTCCTCTACTCCACTTCTGACCATAGAGAACTCTCTAGGTCATTGCCCAACAAACATTCTACTGGGAGGTCTGCACTAACCACAACCCTTTTGAGGCCAGTTACCCCTCCCCATGAGAAGTTAACAACTGCCACACTATGTGAAGTAGTGGCATTGCTGGCATTGGTCACCAGGTAGTTCTCACCTGGTATGTACTGTCCAGGGTCCACAAAGCCTGGTGTCACCATAGTGACACTGGCACATGTGTCCCTGTAGGCTTGAGCCACTTTTTCATTTATTAAAGGAGTCTGTCTGTACTTGCCCAGGTTACTGGGGCTCACAGTCAGGGACAAATCCATGTCCCCATCACAGATCAAGACTGCCTGTGTCAGGGTTCTGTCTAAGTCAGAATCTCCTTCAGTTCCCATAGTGATTCCCACTACACCCTTTGTTTGGGGACCAACACTGCTAACAGTAGTACTGGGAGCAGGTGCCTTAGGGGCAACAGTGTTGGGGGCTCCACCCTTCTTACAATCACTAGTCCAGTGAGTTGTATTCTTGCAAGATTTGCACCAGGGTTTCTTTGGACCTTCTTTCTTCTTCCCTTTAGGCTGGGACCCACCCTCGTTAGTACTAGTTTGGGGCCCTGTTGAAGACTTCTGGTCTTTAGATTTCTGATCTCCACCCTTTTGGTCTGTTTTCTTCTGATCACCCCCTTGGCCCTGGTTCTGGTTCTTTTGCTTAACCCTGGTTCTGACCCATTTGTCTGCCTTCTTTCCCAATTCTTGGGGAGAGGTCAGATCTGAGTCAACCAAGTGTTGATGCAGTTGCTGGTTCTGACAGTTATTTAAAATATGCTCTCTCATCATCAAATTGTACAATCCTGTATAATCAGATACCTTACTTCCCAGCAACCAACCCTCCAAAGCCTTAGTGGCACATTCAATGTATTCAGACCAGTCCTGAGTCTGTGTCTTCTGGGTGTCTCTGAACATTAACCTGTATTGTTCAGTGGTTAAGCCTAACCCATCAACTAGGACACTCTTCAGGGCTCTGTAGTTTCTGACATCCTCCTCCCTAACAGTGAGGAGTCTATCTCTGCCTCTTCCTTCAAAGGAGAGCCATAAGATTGCTGCCCACTGGTCTTCAGGAACCTGCTGCACTTTGCAGGCTCTCTCAAGAGCAGTCATCCATTTGTGGATGTCATCCCCACTTTTGTAGGGGGGCACAACCTTGGACAGGTTCCTATTGTCAAAGACCCTATCTTTGTCCTTAGGGACAATGCTGCCACCAGTGGGTATAGACCCACCCTCTCTAGGTTGCCTAGCCTTACTCAGTTTCTCTTCCATCAGAGCTACTTCTAGCTCCTGTCTCCTGATTCTCAGCTGAGCTTCCTGCATTCTGGCCTCATGCTCCCTCCTCTGAGGGGTGGTCATCCTTCTCCTGGAGTGACCTTGAGAGCCTCTAGAGGCATGAGAAGCATTAGATTCACCTGAGTGATTCCTTTGCCCCCCAAGCCCCGTGTTAAGTCCACTGGGGAGATCCAATGGGATGATCCCATTGTCAGTCCCCAATAGCCTTAGGTTAGCTGGGCCACGTATAACACTTGGCACTGGGCTAGTTCTCCCTTCATCCCCACTAGCATCTGTATCCCTATCACTTTCATCCTCTGTAGTATGAATCTCATCTAAGGGGTGATTATTGGAAAGGGGTACCTCAGTAGCATCTTCAGAAGGGGGGCCTCCTGTTCCAGTCCCTAAAGGGCCTAACTGGGAGGCTTTCTCGAGAGCTTTCTGATCTTCATCAGCCTGTAAAAGCTCTCTGAGTTCAGCAGAAGTAGGGTTCTTGGGCTGTTTAAGGCCCCTGATATTTGCCAACTGCCTGAGCTCATTTTGATTTAGGGTAGCAAAGAGAGTTGGTGCCCTCTGGCGGTCACTCTCGACAGAGATGGGTACCTTGGACCCCTCTGCCCCCTCCATTGCTCTTAAGTGTGGGTGGATGTGTTGCAATCTACCTACACTTGGGTTTACCTACTAAACCTATCTAGTAGTTGTAGTCAGGGTGTGCTACTCCCTTTGCTCTACAACAACTAAGTTCAGTAGAACTTAAGTATATCTATCTTGTTTTATATGTACCTACAGGTACCTATGTGATCTTTCAATTGGTAACCAAGAGATTACAATGGTAAAACACAGCAAGCTCAAATCCAACCGCTGCTCACCAATGTGAGAAGTTGGCCTGGTATATGATGTTCACTAGTTAAAGTGACCACCTTGTACCATGCCAAGCAACCCTTATGGTGTGGTTGTAAGTCAACCTTTTCGGACTAGCTGCCCTAGTGGTAGCGTAGGCTAAGCAGTCTTTGAGGCTAAACTCGTTAAAGCGAGTTAAGCAGGCTGTTTTACCAAATGCAACCCCCCCTTTATACCAATGAAAGGACACCACACAGATATATATTGAAAATATATATGTATTTATTTCTCAAAGTATCCCCTAGACTCTTTATGAGCACAGGAGCACAAATCGTTATAATATACAGAAGTTGCACTTTATATGGATGGGCCCTGGTGGCCACTCAAACCATATACTAAAATAGTGGTATAAGTACCACGAACAGGAAAGGGAAAAGGCCTAGGGCCTCTAGAATCGCTGGGCCTACAAGGAGCTAACTTTAGTTAGTGACCAGGAGGTCCACGGGTCGCGTGTGCAGTGAGGAAAGTTACACGCGGGCTCCCATAGGTTTTCAATGGGTGCGTAAAAGTTACAAAGTTACTGCAGAAAGGGTCTTCTGAATGGACTACGATCTTAAGATTCGAAACACAGACACTAGAGATGATTCTCTACACTTGGGCACCGGAGTGCCAGCTTTACCTCACCCACAGGAAGCGGGTGCATAGGTCTCGAAGTGCGTCGGGTTTCTTCTATCGATACAATGGAGCCTGATGACGAAGATGCTGCAGGCGGTCGGTCCAGAAGAGATGCGGTGGATCCAAGAGTGGATCGGAGTTGTAGAAGACCTGAAAGCAGAGGGGACAGTGTTCACAGTCACTAGCCAGTGACCGGCGTGGCACCAGGTAGGTACCAGGCGATGTCGGGTGCAAACAGGTGGTGACGGGTAGCTTGTCTCCGCAGCCACGTGGTCCCTGAAGGTTGACAACATCCAGGAGTCGGTTCACGAGCTGTCCCACGCAGGTTCTCGCTGTCGGCGGTGTCGGCGACTCAAAAGAGGCAAACAAGCCTTGGCAAAGGCAGGAGTCGGGGAAAGAGATGAAAGCTGATTGTTCTGACCAGCAAGGTCAGAGGGGCTGCTCTTTTGGAGGGCAGCTAGGGCCAGTCTGGAGCAACCAGACCAGCATCGTTAATTTCAAAGTTCGTCGCCAAAATGGCCACTAGCCAACGGGCCAGGGACCGGGCAGGCGCGTCGAGATGCAAAGTGCAGAGGGGCCCCACGCAGATCGTGGAGATGCTGGAGGGCTCACCTTTGGTGCAGATGCTGCTCGGTGGTTGGGCTTCTCAGGACCCAAAGCACAACTCGGAGGGAGCCTCTGTCGCTGCGCTTGCAGCTTGTCGTTGGTCTTTCAAGATGGCTGGCTCCACGTGTCTCGGTGCCTCCACGGGTTCCTTCTTTGCAGGGACTGTGGATCGGGCTGTGAGAGGTCTGGAGGTCCAGGTCTTGTTGGGCTCTGGGCTCGGGCTCCAGCAGGAGGCGGCGGCAAAGCAGATATTCAATAGCTGGTTGGTGCTTGCGTTAGCAAGATGGTCACTCCCTGACCATAGGGGAGATTTCCTTCAGTCCTCTGTGCAGCAGAGCGTCGAAGTTCCCGTCTTCTTCTTGTAGTTAAGTTGATTCCAGGATGTCTGAAGTCTTAGGACACAGCTCCTACCTTTAAGCGGATTCTAGGGGCTGGACTACCTGCTAGGTCCCTCCCTAAGGGTGGGACCAGGAAGGGGGGTGGTTACACCCCCAATCCTTTGTCCAGCTCGCCCCAGGTCCGGGGCTGGTGTGCCCCAGGACCGGTTTGAACTGGCATATGCACCGAGGCTACTTGTGAGCCTCAGGCATGTCTGGTTTCTTTCAAGCCCTACCTGACCAATACACAAAATCCTGTCTGGGGTGGTGCTCGCACCTCCCCTGGCAGGAAACCCTTTGTCCACGTCTCCCAAGCTGGAAGGACTCCCAGCAGCAGGAGGGCAGACTTGTGTCTGTGGTGGCAGCATCCATTTTGTGGAGCTGAGGCTATGTCTGATTTTACCCGGGTTTCAGGTACTGTACATGTCGTGTCCCTCTAGAAGGGTGGAATGCTAACCCCGTTGCCAGAATTGGCGAGGGGTTAGTATTCCAATTCGTATGACACCTTACTCGACATGTTTTGATAAAGCCAAACCAAAGATAGCATTTAACCGCGAGGTTCATAATGCACTTAAGAGTATATGGTATGACGATATCTGGAAACAGTAGAAGGAAGTTGTTCTGACCACTGCAGACAGGCTCAGCTCATGCCAGAGCACCATCTCACATGGAACCAAGCACTCTGCCTTCAGGATTGTCAAGGCCTGCCATAGGAGTGACTTATAGGTTAACATGTGTCCCATTTAAGGTTAGGTATAGGTCTACTACACCTAAGTAAGAGGTGGTTACACCAACTTACCCCAGCTGAGTGATCAGCTAGTTGTGTCAAATTTGTTAGGCCAAGCCTGGGGTGGCATAATACATGCTTCAGCCCCTGGCAGGCCTTAGATACACCAATGCCCTGGGTACCTAGTGTACACTGGTACAGGGGCTCACAGGGTGATCCACTTCCAATTGGTTATGCACCTAGGGTGCATAGTGTCAATTTAGTTAGAGAGAACAGCAGGCTGGGGGTCTGATTAGCAGGCCCACAGCCTCAATATGTCCCCACCCAGGAGCAGTTGGAAGCCATTGCGGTACAACAAACGAACTTACAGGTAGGTAGCCATCTTCACAATGAGGGAGTTTGTGTCAGGGAGGGCTGCACTACTACTCCCACCATGCCTCCTGTCCCACACCTCAGCAGGATGGATCCCTCCCCCACCCCACCTAGGAACAGTTGGAAGCCATTGCAGTACAACAAACAGACTTACAGGTAGGTAGCCATCTTCACAATGAGGGTGTTTGTGTCAGGGAAGGCTGCACTACTACTCCCACCATGCCCCCTGTCCCACACCTCAGCAGGATGGATCCCTCCCCCACCCAACCCAGGAGCAGTTGGAAGCCATTGCAGTACAACAAACAAACTCACAGGTAGGTAGCCATCTTCACAATGAGGGTGTCTGGGGTTAGGGGGCCTGCACCACTACTCCCACCATGCACCCTGTCCCACAGCCTAGCAAGATGGATCCCTCCCCCACCCCACCCAGGAGCAGTTGGAAGCCATTCTAGTACAACAAACAAACTCACAGGTAGGTAGCCAGTACGTGCACCCACACATTTTCCTCAAATTAAATTGTGCTATATGACAACACCAGCCCTCACATTGCACAAAGAGCCATACCTACCCCATTGCCAAGCACAGTGTGCACACAGGTAAGCCAAGGAAACTGTCACAACCACCAAAGTGTGACACACCAATGCACAAGTAGAAGAAAGCCTGGGCACATTCATGCACAACAACTAGTTACATGTGCATCACCATGTGGCAAGTGCAACAAGGACCATTCTCAAAATATGAAAGCATGTGTGGTGGCACAAATCAAGATATGCACATGACAGGACAAAGGGATGCAGGAGATGACAATGGCCAGTCCATGGCCAGATGTGACGTCTGCTAAGTCAGACAACTAAACCATGAGTCCACAATTAAACACATGTTGTGCCAGGCCCTAGATGGCAACAAGTCCCAGTAAACCTCTATTGGACACGGTTCGCATGGTATGCCCTGACACCTCGCACCATGGACAAGTAATACTTGTACCACTGTTTCATGTCAGGGAGCACAGTACTGCACACAGTAAAAACATGTGATGATATGTCAATTGTGCAGTGTACAAAATGTGAATTACACACAGCTAACCCAAAGCTTGCCAGGTGCACTGCAATGACCAATTACCATCTGACCCACAGGTGACCAAGAACTCACTGCACAGGACAACACCAGCAACCTGCAGAGCCAGTCTCCACCCCTGATACAAGGACTCTCTGATGTTGACTCCCAGGATTCCTTGGATTATGAGCTCGAGGCCCGCCCATCTGGTGTGCCAGGGAGCAACAGGTCCCAGGACCCCAGCGTCCCCCCACCACATCTGCGGCAACAACAACTCCACAGCAGACCCCTGCTGTCACGGCCTGTGCAGCCACAGCAACCACCACCACCACCACCACCACCACCACCAGTGCTGCCAGCAACACCCTCCCTGTCCCAGAGGATGCCCCGCACACACCACCCATTGAGGAGGGCAGGGAGAGGATGCGGGTGCCCACAGTGGTGAGGCAGCAGGGCAGGTGGGAGGGGCAGGGTCACCCAGGGACACCAGGAGACTGGGACCCACTTCCTGGAACACATCATTAGAGTCCTGGGCGCATACGAACAGGCCCATGGACGAGCAGGCCGGTCGGACGATCTGTTCCAGTGCTCATCTTGCTGATGAGGTCCATCAACAGATGCATGGGACAAATCGTGGACCTCTTGGGCCAGCAAGTGGCGGTACTGAGGGACAGGCATGCGTCCCAGACAACACCTCCGCCTCCCTCTGGTGGGCTGCACAGTTACAGCTCACCATCTTCCCCTGCGCCCACAGAGGGGGTGAGTCCTCAGACCCAACTGGCCCTGCAGCAGGGCCCCCCCTGCCAAACGACAAAGGGGCGGTCCCAAGAAGACCCTGGGAGTATCTGGAGGCAAAGCACCTGCCAGATGCAAGTCACGGCGCCAGCCATGATGGCAACCCTCTCCATCATTGCATTGACTCTTTGGACTGTCCTACCCCACACTGCCTTGTGAATGGCATCCGCCTTTTGGACTGGGTCACCACAGCAATGTGGTGACAACTCGACCATCTCATCTACCACGACTGTCAACTCACTCCCCCCAAATGGAAATGTACACCCCCCTTGCATCTCACCATAGTAAATAAAATATCCTCACACACATGTTGTTGTGTCTGCTCTGTCTTTATTGCAGGGTGTACAGTCTTCAACATGATCACAAGGTACCTGGACCATGGGCTGTATGTAGGCAAGGAGAAGTCAACGGCACCTAGGGAAACACAACAGAACAACTGACACTGGTCTGGGTGTGGCATCACAGACATCTCACAAGCCCTAACACCAGGATAACCCAACATGCACATGTCACAATGGCCCCCAAATGTCACCATACACGTCCTGTTGATGTTCCCAAATGCCATGTCCTAGAAACATTTCCAACCACCACTGAGTCTACAACTGGCTGATGCTACAATTCTCACATGTCCCTTCACGACAACACCAATCACAACAAACAATGGGTATGTTGCATATTGCCACCCACCGTCAAGTGAAGTCGCGGGTGATGAGCTGTTCACGCAGGTCAACACCTTCCTCCTCTCCACTATCCTCATCACTGGAGATGGCTTGGTTTGCAGGCTAGGGCCTTGGGTCCTCACCATCATCCAGGAGCCGGGAACCCTCCCTGCGAATGGCTAGGTTGTGGAGCGTACAGCATGCAATCTGACACATCTTCCCGGGCGAGTATGCCAATGCACCTCTGGTCTTGTCCAGGCAGCGGAAACATGACTTGAGCAGGCCAAAAGTGCGCTCCACCACACGACTTGTCCTCCCATGGGCCTCATTGTAGCAGACTTCAGCCGGGGACCTGGGATTCCGCAGTGGGCTCAGCAACCAGGGACGGTTGGAATATGCAGAGTCACCTAGGTTTGACAAACACAAATAGACATTGCAATGTCTCAGAGTCTCAGGGGAGCAGGTCACACACACAGCACGCCACACGACTAGGCATACTCACCCACAATCCATGCACGCTCTGGAAGAAGATTAGCCATCAGCTGGGGCACTATGCTGTTCTTCCGGATGTAGGAGTCATGGGCCGAGCCTGGGAATTTGGCACACACCTGCAAGATGGTCATATCTGCCAGGCACACCACCTGCACATTGATGGAGTGGTAATGCTTGCGATTGCGGTAAATGTGCTCACTTGCCTGTGGTGGCACAAGAGCGACATGGGTGCAATCAATGGCCCCAACAACATTGGGGATGTGTCCAAGGGGATAGAAGTCTCCCTTCACAGCTGGCAATTCAGCACCCCTGGGGAAATGGATGTATCTGTCCTTGTAAAGCATCATGGCGGACAGTAGATCATGCAGCACCATGCTGAACATCGGTTGTGACATCCCACAGTCTCCTGGAACGATCCTGTTGCAAAAAAATGCAGGGCTGCCATCACCTTATAAGTAGGGGTGAAAGCTGTTGGATATGTCCTGCGTGGCTGCAGGTGGGGCTCCAACAGATCACAAAGGGTTTTCAGGGTGACTCTGTCCAGGCGGCATTTGCATATGATCGCAACATCCTCCATGCCCTCCAGCACCGTCAAGTGACGAATGAAATTTCCCCTCCTCTTATTGGAGTTGCTAGTGGACACATGTCAACACAATACACCAAGAGATGTGCACAGGATGACACAACGACAACAATGACTGACATCTAGAGTGACTAACAGACCAGCTTACAAGGAGGGACACCTTCAGCTACAGAAAGGGAACACGTGTCAACTTACACAAGACAAGTACCTCAAACACCACCTTTGGCTATGTGAATGCACATAGGGATATGGCCACAGTACACATGTGCACGCCTGGGAGTATAGCATCCAGCATATGTGTAACTAATCAAAACCACAGTCTCATACCTAGCTGCTGTACCGGTCACACCTTGATGCGTCATTACAACCTGGCACACATCCACCACACAATGACGACAGTCGGCGCTGGAATGATGAATGTGTTCATGAGCAGACATGAGAGGCAATACTAATTAGATCAATATTCATCGAAATGAGCATTGCTGTGATTGTCACTGGACCTCAACACATTGGCATGTGTACACATTGTACAGTCCAGGATTACACTGTCCTGCCTACACCAACATCAAATCCTCAAGTGACATGTGAGTGGGTACAGACAAATGTACGTTACACACAAACATAGCATGTGTAGCCATCAGTGGAGTAAATTGAACATTTGCATCGTGTGCACAATGATGTGCATTGAATATGTTGGCACTATGCACTGTTGATGTGTGACAGATGGACATCACCATTGCATGGCACCCATATCACGGTAGCTACCACCTGGCACTGGCGGTGTGTCCCCAGCACCCCCATTCTGACTAGTGCAGTACTCATAGGCATGGAGACATGTGGAAATGGCGGTTGGCATGCTCCGCTGCCAGAATGGTGGTGCCTCGTGTCAATGCATGGCGCCCATATCGCAGTAGCTACCGCCTGGCACCGGCGGTGTGTCACCAGCACCCCCATTCACACCAGTGCAGTACTCATAGGCATGGAGACATGTGGAAATGGCGGTTGGCATGCTCCGCTGCCAGAATGGCGGTGCCTCGTGTCATTGCATGGCAGCCATATTGCGTAGCTACCGCCTGGCACCGGCGGTGTGTCCCCAGCACCCCCATTCACACCAGTGCAGTACTCATAGGCATGGAGACATGTGGAAATGGCGGTTGGCATGCTCTGCCGCCAGAATGGCGGTGCCTCGTGTCAATGCATGGCACCCATATTGAAGTAGCTACCGCCTGGCACCGGCGGTGTGTCACCAGCACCCCCATTCACACCAGTGCAGTACTCATAGGCATGGATACATGTGAAAATGGTGGTTGGCATGCTCCGCCAGCAGTGTCCTCCGCCACCGCGGAGGCGGTCATTGGATGCATTTGAAAGAGGCAGACATGGAACACCAATTGCTGCAGCTTGGCACCTTTGAAACGACCCCAGGGGACTATATATGTGGGAGTGAGCCTCACATTGCCACTGCTCACAGAGCCTGCTGCCTGAGACCCCTCACCTGCTGCTGCCTCCAGGGACTGCTGCCTGAGACCCCTCACCTGCTGCTGCCTCCAGGGACTGCTGCCTGACACCCCTCACCTGATGCTGCCTCCAGGGACTGCTGCCTGAGACCCCTCACCTGCTGCTGCCTCCAGGGACTGCTGCCTGAGACCCCTCACCTGCTGCCTGACACCCCACACCTGCTGCGGCCTCCAGGGACAGCTGCCTGACACCCCTCACCTGCTGCTGCTTCCAGGGACTGCTGACTGGGGACCCTCGCCACCAAAATCCCCTGCTGTTGTCTCATGTCCACAGTGATGGCAAGGACAGAGAAGATCGGTGCCAGTCCATTCACGAGCGAGGAGCTGTAGGTCCTGGTGGACGAGGTGCTCACACAGTACCCAAGGCTATATGGTGCCCCAAATGTCGTGGTGAGTCTTAAACAGTGTTGTGGTAGGGCAGGGGGGCCACACATGTAGTGGACTGATGCAGTATGTGCCTGGGTGTGTGTGGTAGTGTAATGCACTGCCTGACATGCTGTCTCCAGTGGGAGGGTGTGTGTACCCAATGCCACAGCTTTCCCTCCCTGCACATGTAAGTATGAGTGACCTGTGTTGTGTAGTCAGCCATACAGTGACACAGAAGGTTTCGCTGAAATCATGACCTGAGTTGGTGGTTACCAGACTGTCACAAAATACTTTATGACCAAGACAAAACCTGTATCTTGAAAACCATATCCAAAAGAACGGCGAGACTGAAAAGGAGTACACTCACTATATTATCGAGCCCTGAAGAAGTCTCATGGGAGACGAAACGCGTTGGCTATGACTATGAAAATATGAAAAATGACATGGAAGAAATCTTCACTCAAAATTAATAAAGAAGAAAATCTCAACATGTTATATGTGTCGTATGCTTTATCAGGAGTTTATTTGTCACTTTGAAAAGATACAAAAGTGTATAGATACTTGGAGACTTTACGAAAGTATACAGTGCTGAACCTCCTGTGTATTCATATGTTGTTGTAGGACTTTGTCCCACATCGTTGAGAGTAAAGAGGGTAGTACTCTCTGGTTTCGTGCACTATCTCTGAGTTATTTACGTTAACCACTAGTATTTGTTAGGTGCGGTTCTAATCAGCCTCAACCCTCTCCGTTTGTGTGCTTACATGTAAGTATGAGTGACCTGTGTTGTGTAGTCAGCCATACAGTGACACAGAAGGTTGTTTATGCTGTAGTCAGGACAGTGATTGCTTGGCTGGAAGGCTGTGTGGGCCCCTATAGTCCATCTCAGTGTGAGCCCAGCTGGCCTGCACAGTCCCCGTCTACAAAGACAAGGACACATCACTTCACTTACAGAGTATGACATCAGTCTTTTCACATTGCACTCCAGCTGTGGCCCATCTCCGCACTGTAGATTGCACACAACTGCCCTTATGAAGGGCATTTTGTATTTGGGAGATCATGTCCCTCAATGTGACATCCATGACACAGTTATCTATTCACAGGGCAGGGACATTGAGGGCTGCGCAGTCTTGGACACAGTGGGTCACCCCCCAACACAGGTTGATATGTGATGTATGTGTTGCTCAACCCAACAATTGACTGGAGATGTGGGCAGGCAGGTTTCAGTGCTGGCATCCTGCATGTGTGTGAGATGTGCAGGAACTGTGTTCCCCCTCACACCTGCATGCTTTAACATCAGCTTTTCCCATGCAGGGTTCACATGTGGGCTGTACTATAGTCTCTGATTGATCTATAGTTGGATATGCGATTTGGTTGTATCTTGCTGCTATACTGATAGATGTTGTTACATGGCACTCTTTACCTGATCATTTCTCCCTCTTGTCTCCCATGCCTGCAGCTCAAGGTACATCAGCGTAAGGCTGTGTGGAGGGCCATTGCAGCGAAGGTGCGATCCCTGGGGGTCTCAAACCGACGGCGCACCCACTGCCACAAGAGATGGGATGACATCAGCCGGCTGGCAAAGAATGTGGCAGAGATGACCCTGGGGCTGATTCCTCGCACTGGGCGTCTGGCATGGCTCAGCATGACACCACTAATGGGGCGCATCTTGGCGGTGACACAGCCTGAGCTGGATGCACGTTTGAAGGAGCATCAGCAGCAAGCCAGGGGTGAGCATTTGGAGAGTCTGACTTTGGATGGGAGTGGCTGCATGTGTACATAGCCTGTGCCAGCGCTGGCCTCTGTGATGTTGGTAGTGTGATGCTGTGGCATGTAAGTGGCTGCTGGCCTGGGTGCCTGTGGCATGCATTTGCCCTACCTGTACTTACAAAGTTGATTTGGAAGCTGTGCCTTCACATTATATTCTGAGTTGTGCTCTTCAGGTTTCTTCTGCATTGGTGTAGTAATGGGAATCCCATGGGAGGGAACGGCAGTGTGCCCAATCTGACTCTGCGTACCGCAATGCGTACATTGCATGCACCCATATTGGGGAGGGCTAGATATCTTACAGCAATGTGCAGCATTTTATTGTCCCCAAGCTACGACATGGTGAGTGGCATGGGCTAATGTCCATTGTGGACTGTCATGTTGTAGTCTGGGTCTGTGTTGTCCCCTCCTGTTACATCCAGTTCTGTCATTGGCAACAAGTTGTGTGCCCCCATCATGTCCCTAGGTGTGGTCAGAACTAGTTGTGTGTCTGTTTGAACAGAGCCACAAGCAGGGTGTTGTGCTGTGTGGTCATCACATGGCTCCCTCATGCCTGAGTTTCCAGTTTCCATGCACTGCTTGAGTCTATGTAGTAAGTTGGCACGATGTGATTGCACAGGGTGGTGTGCAACA
The DNA here is from genome assembly GCF_964204655.1 of Triturus cristatus. NCBI lineage: Eukaryota > Metazoa > Chordata > Amphibia > Caudata > Salamandridae > Triturus > Triturus cristatus. Next base: position 506,600,492 of record NC_140585.1, read on the forward strand.
TGTAGATTTGCTCAACTTTTGTCATGCATTGCTTGCATATGTTTGTTTTGTATTTGCTACTGACCTGACCCTACATCTCTCTCTCCCATGCAGCATCACCTGTGGTTACGGAGGGACAGGAGACGGACAACAGTGGGGGTGAAACTAGCACCACAGCTGCCCAGGAGCCCAGTGACACAGATGTCACCAGCGCATCAGAGGGGGACAGGAGTCTGCTGGAGGAGTCCCAGCCTGAGATGCAAGGCACCACATCATCTGAATCCAGCAGGGATGCATCCATGTTGGAGGGCACAGGGAACGGGGGCTCTGCATCGACTTCCACCACACAGCAGCCATTGCCCACCCTCCCAGCCACTTCCTCTGGTGCTGCCCGTGTCCGCCTCAGTAAGAGGGGAAGAGTGTCCTTCACCCCTGGCACTGCTGCCCTTGCCCCTGTCCCCCCTGCAGCCATCATTGCTGAGTCTGTGGACCTTTTGCGCCAGCTGTATGTAGGCCAGACAGCTCTCCTAAATGCCTTCAGTGACCACTACAAGAAATTGGCCCAGATGGTTGTCTTCTTGGAGGGCATACATTCTGACGTGGGTGCGCTGCACCGGACAGTCCAGGCTTTGTCATCACCAGTGAGGTCGGCCCTGCAACAGGCACATTCTCACAGTCCCGGTCTGGTCCTTTTGTCCACCCCCCCTGGCCGTGGCCACGTCTGACAATAGTGACCACGGTCCACATACATCAAAGTCACAATACAGCACACGGAGCACACAGCAGCACAGACACCATCCCCACATAAGACGAAAAGCACCCCAGAGCGCAGGGAGAAAAGCCCGTCAGGTGACACCAGGGGAAAATTAGCAAAGCAGCAGACCTCAGGCACACATGCCTCAGTGGCATCCAAGGACTCTCCTGACCCTAAGGCATCGCGCAAAGATAATCGTACAGTGTCTGTGCCCACCAAGGAGGTGGTGCATGCCAAGGATACACCCGGGAAGGGCTCAAAGGCAGTATCACCAACCACCTTGACTCCTATTCCAAGCCCAGTGAAGCAGGGGCCAGAGGGTACTGTAGAGGTGACACCTAGTAAACAGGGGAAGGGGGGCAGAGGCGAAGCAAGGCAAAGCATTCCGCTGGGTCCAGCACATCACCAGAGGGGCTGCCAGCACCTGCACCTGCTGCAGCAGTGGTGGTGAGTGTGCCTGTTGTGCTCATACCACTTCCCATTGATCCACAGTCAGTCAAGCCATTTAGGATCCCCAAGTAGTGGAAGGGCACCCCTCCACAATCTCCCAGCCACACCGTGACTCCTGTCTGCATGACTCCACCTCCACGTGCCACTACACCACCTGGTCCAAGCAGCCCTCCAGCCTGCCAAGACACTGATCGCTCTACCTCGGCTGTTCCGCTCTCTCCCCCTTTTAGTGCCCTGACAGTCCCCGAGGCACAGCCAGCTCCCAGTCTGCCTGACAGCCAAGTCTGAGTGGTAGTCACACTCACACACCTGTGTCTCACACATGAGGGCCTGTACTGCACATTGTTGTCCCCTGACTGTGTTGCTGGCCATGGAAAGGTACAGTCGCACACATTCCCTGTGCAGCTTCTCATGGACATGCTCTGCACTCTGCCCTGGCCACTGGCCTTATTGTTCACTGCTGTTTTGCCCTTGCCTGTGCAGCTTCTCATGGACATGCTCTGCACTCTGCCCTGGCCACTGGCCTTGTTGTTCACTGCTGTTTTGCCCTTGCCTGTGCAGCTTCTCATGGACATGCTCTGCATTTTTTGCCTTACTCTTCTCTTCTCATGGTGCCTATCTGTGCAATTTGTGAATAAAAACAGTTGCTCCCGTTGTCTATTTTGTCAGTGTCACTACTGAATTAGGTTATTTTGCTGTGTGTAAATGGTTTACTGTGCCACATGGTCTGTGTGACACTTCAACATGGTCAATGTTTGGGCTCACTTGCTCTCTTTTTTTCAGGGGTGACAGGGGCTTCAGTTCTTCTTGGCCCAGATACTTGTGGTGGCAATGGTGTCAATTTCGAATATTTAGCAGTAGTCATTTACTTGATTAGTTCATGTTGGCTCTATTGTACACATGTCAGGTTGGGGGGCACTGCCAGCACAGGGTGGGTGCAAACAGCATTTCAGGCATGCTGTCCAGGGTCATCATGTGTGTGTTCTTCCTATATGCGTGCTCAGTGTATGTGTGTGGTCATCTTATGATGGCCAGTCATCCTAGTCCCATGGCTTACTTTCCATGTGTGCTCTTGGATGGCCAGGTATTGTGCAGTGTGAAGGGGGTGAGTTTGTGGGGAGTGTTGATGTGTGCATGCCTCTGCAATGTCAACTACACACATGTGTCACCCATGAGTTGTGTGCTTGTTGTTTTGATTGCTCATCCCTGTGAATGTGGTTGTATGCCCATGTGTGAGTTGTATGTTGTGCTCTGCGCAGTGTGTTGGTGTGTCCTTGCCGTTCTGTCTGACTCCTACTTGTTGTTTTTGTCACTTGTGATTATGCAGAGGGTGTTACTGGCAATTCAGTGTTGTGTTTTGTTGCACATCCATGTGTCTGGTGGCTGTTGTGGGGTCTGTGCAGACCTGCTGCTCCACACTGCCATTGTGGTTGTGTTTTCTCATGCCTTGCTGTCCCATGGTGCCTTCTTGCCTCCAGTGTGGCATGTTGTGTGTGTTGTCATGCCATCCCCTATCTGTGCTTCAGCTGCCTACCCATTGTGGATCTGCACTCCCTCTCTTTGTTTATGGTACACTCTTGCCATGTTCCCTACTGACATGCAGTACACTTCACTTTGGTGTGAGCTGTCCCCTTGGTTTGTATGTGTGTGTGCCTCCCCAGGACTTCATTTGTGCCACTGTGCTTTGTGGTGCAGTTCTTTGTCCAGGGTCAATGTGTCACTCAGCGCATTTCTCCAATGGGTCATGTGTGATGTTCTGGTGCTGTTTGTCAGTCATGGTTGCTGCTATGCAGTTCAACTGTGTGTGCTGCCCAGTCCTGTGGTCAAGTGGTTTCAACCTTTGTGTCCCAGACTTGTGCATCTATTGGGTGTTGTGTTGGATGTATGTGTGTTGTTTGTGTTATTGCTTCACTTCCTGGGTGTGCTGTTGTCTTTGTGCTGTGCTGTATGGTGTTGTGTGGGTTGATGTTCTGTAACTGATGTCTGTGTGTGTCTGGTATGCTTGGTGTGCACACACAGCTTGTTGTGCTTGCTGTGCTGTGTGTATGTTGCCTTGTGATTGCCTGTTGTGCATCCCCTGATGTTGTGATATGTTTGCTATGTGGTTGTTCTGTCTGTGCCTCTGTTGTTTGTTTGCTGTGGCTGTGTTGTTCTGTGATGGTGCACTTCTTGTGTGTGTTGTGAAATGTTGTCTGTGCATTGTTCCTGAGTGATGAGGTTGTGCACTCCTGTTGTGTCTGTGCTCCCATTGCCTTTCCCCAGTTTAGCTGCACAGGGCATGTCTGTTGTTGTTGTTGTGGCTCTGTGTGCGTTTCAGTTGGGTTATGTGTTTGTCTGTTGTATTTGTTTCCACATTTGTGGTGGCATCCCTGTGTGTGTGTGTTTGTGGCTGAGTCCAGGGTATGTGGTTGTTTGTGTGTGTATTGCCTGTCAAGTATTCAGCCTTCAGTGTGTTTGGCACTGGTGTTGTGTGGTGCTGGTGTGAGGGGGGTATGTGTGTAGATTCTTACTGGTGTTTGTCAGTCCTGAGGTGTGTAGATGGTCCCTGTGTGTAGTGCTGCTTGTGTACTCCTGTGAAGTAGTTGTATGTATGTGTGGCTGTTCCCAGTTTGAGTTCAGGGCCTTCCTTTCATCCGTGTGCCTATAGATGGTTTGCCTTGCTGTCTCCCTGTGTGGTTGCACTGAGCTGTCTGTGGTTTGATTTCACTGACTGTGCCAGCCATGTGTGCTTTGATGGTGTGAGGGTGTTGTGCTCTGTTCCTTGTGTTGATGTGATGTACACATGCTTGTTGTGTGTCTCCATGGCCTTCCATTTGTGTGCAGCCCACTTTGGTTTCCATATTTGTTGTGCTCCATTGCTGTTGGCATGTGGGGTGTGTATGTGTCAGTCTGTGATATGTATGTGTGACTGTGCAGCCTGTGTGTCCATTTGGATGTTGCTTCCTTGCGTGTGTTCATTTGTTGCTTGTCCTCATTGCTTTTTCCCTGAATGTGGTGTAAAGTGTGTTTCCCTGGCCCTGTGCTACTGTGCTGTGTGTTGTGTGTTCCTGTGCAGCCACTCCTGCATTGTGTGTCTCCATGATTGTTTGTTGTGTGGTGCAGGGTATGTATAGCCCTGGCTTGTTGTTGTGCATGGGGTGCACAGGGGGGCACATGGCATGTGACTTCATGGGGTGTGCCAGTGTGTGGGTGTGGCCCTGTGGTCATTGTGCCCTGCCCATGCCTGGCACTGGCCCTGCCTTCTGCATTGCGCATGTATTTGCTTGTGTTCGCTGCTGCGGTGACGTGACCGGGACATTGCTGCATGGTGGTGGTAGCTGTGTGTCCAGGATGCAGCGGGGTGAATTTGTGGCAGGTGGGTGAAGTGTGGGTGCCCTTGGGGATGTGTCCCTATACCCCCTAGGGTGTCTGATGTGGATTTGAACCCTGTGTCAGGCCGTGGGTTGTGTGTTGTGTGTTGTGTTATTGCGTACCTGCGGCGGCGTCCGCGGCGGTCCATGAATTCCTGGTGATGTAGCAGGTACAGCACCAGAAAGACATGTAGAGCTGGGTCCATTGCGGTCGTGTCTGTGTGTTGTGGACCGGAACTCTGGTTTCACGCTCCGCTGTCGAGTTTCCGCCGTCTCTGGTTGGGCGGAGTCTCCGCTGTGGTGTGTCTGCTTGCTTGAGCCATCCTAATTTGTGGACCGGGGCGGACATCATTCCGCACTGCGGAGGGTCTCCATTGGCTCCCACCGCCGCGGTGGTGGGCGCACTTTGATGGTGGTGCGTGTCGCACTGCGGCGGTCGCGAATTGGCCTATGTTTGACCATACTAATATGGCGGACGTGATGTCCGCTGCTAGCGGGCGGAAAAAGGCATTTTTCCACACCGCCAGCGCGGCGGTGGTCCCACCGCCCTACATCCTAATGGACCCCAAAGTATCCATGTCAAATTTGTGTCCTTTTTTTCAACATCCTGAGGATTTTAAAGTTAACCGGGGTTTGTGGATTCCCCAGTAGAGGAATGAGAAATCAGCCAAAATATATATACATTGAGTTTTTGGGGAAAATGGGGAAAAAGTGCTGCAGAAGAAAGTGTCTGTTTTTTCCCTGCAAATGGTATCAACAATGGGTTTATGGTGCTTCCCAGCTGAAAAATAAATACAATTCTGAATTTAGCAAGGGGAGCATTTGTGAAGATCCTTCAAGGTTTTCCTATAGAAAGTAACAGTTGAAATAAAAAAATATTGAAATTGAGTTGACACAAGCAGCCATTTCTGCCTACGTTTTCACTTGTAACTTCTGCTAAGTATAGCAAACTGTTTTCTTTTAAATATCTTTTTATTGGAAACATTTTATAATAGTCAGGTGAGAGATTATGCATCACAAATGACAAGCATTATACAGTGCAGTATACCTTACATGCATCTTGGCAATTATTACATTTCAAAGTCATTATCACATTCTCTAAGACCCCTTCCTCTTCAACGTCTTGCAAATTCTTTTGTGTGTGAGATACATATGTCCCATGTGTGTGAGTTCCACTTTTTACATTTCTTATCCCATTTTTTAGGGCAGCCTCTGGACATATAAACATCTTTTTCAGCGAACATACATTTATCCATTTCTTTTGCCCATCCCTGCCGGGTAGGTATCACGCTCGACCCCCATTTTAGTGCTATGTTTTGCTTGGCCAGGGTTAAACCTAGTGTGACCCACGGTTCCTCATCAGCTGTTAGATCAGTGGCCTCCCATATATTCAGTAAGCCTACTTTAGGCATTAGGTGAATCTCTTCCTCACACACATTTTGCATCTGGGACATGGTAGTTTCCAAAAATGGCTTAATAGCTGGGCAGTCCAGAGGGTATGATAAAATGTGTCCTCTCCTGTGCATAGCCTAAGACACTTAGGGCCCGATTCACAGAACTAACTTAAGACAAAATCCTAAACTTACTACCATTTTCGTATTCACAGAAGGCACTTACTCATTTTGGTATTCACAGAAGACACTTACTCATTTTGGTATTCACAGAAGTTAGGAGTCCTAACTTTAGGACTCCTAAATTCCTTCTGTGAATACCGAAAGTCTTAAAATTAGGATTTTTCTTAGTTTAGGAGTCCTAAAGTTAGGACTCCTAACTTTACTACTATTAAACTGAGAAAAATCCTAATTTTAAGGCTTTCGGTATTCACAGAAGGCATTTAGGAGTCCTAAAGTTAGGACTCCTAACCTCTGTGAATACCAAAATGAGTAAGTGCCTTCTGTGAATACCAAAATGAGTAAGTGCCTTCTGTGAATACCAAAATGGTAGTAAGTTTAGGATTTTGTCTTAAGTTCGTTCTATGAATCGGGCCCTTAGAATCCTCCCTCCTTCCGTTTTTAGTCAATTCAATTCAAAAAGCTTTATTTCGACAGTTTGTCATAAAAGCACATAAATACAACAGATATCACACAACGTAATAAATAGATAACACATAATACATTACAATTACAAGATAAAAGATAATTAAATTCCATATACTGTCATGTATCTAAAAAACCTTAAGAACAGTTAAAAGAGGAGAGACATCACGGTGAAACAGATCATATTTAGAAAGTACATCTTAGGATTAGGTAGCAGCAATAGTTTTATTTAAAGTGCGAGTGCGTATGATCCAGCACCAGCCCAGGAATTTGGCAACTGCTATAGCTATACTAGGACTACAATCAGACCCTAGGATTCTCAGCGCAACAGCCCATCTCCGGGCACCCAACAAAATACAAATCGGCCTCAGCCATCTCCGCCGTGGGGCCGCATATAACGGACAAACAAAAAATACATGGGTAATGGTCTCAGCCGTTGCCATCCAGCAGTGGCATTTGTCATCAGTTCTAGAAGCCCATTTACAGGTAAAGGTCTTGATGGGTAGACTACCTATCCTGAACTGAAAATAAAGTTTTCGGTCAAAGGGCCTATCGATCAAATCCCAGTAGGCCTCACACACTGGCCACGATTTAGAATCCAGAAAGCGACCTGTTAGTCTAGTTGAAATACTGGAGTGAACTACAGATGCATAAACCATTTCCCAGTATTTCTGTTTCAGTAGCACCTTTGATGGGAAGACTGCCGTCTCAGGGTTGTCCCAAAGTGTCTCTAGATCCAGTTTAATAAGTAGGGACCTGATCTCTTTTAGCCAGGGCATATTGCGCAAGTTCCGGAGTGACCCAGAGACGTCTCCAATAGAGGAGTGGCCGTAACTTTGCTAGGTCCGCTATATTTTTCCTCCCTAGGTCTAGGTGAAGCGGGATCGTAGGAGTGTTTTGTGGGACGCTAGCAAGGTTACGTAAAAATTTGTTTTCTAATCTTACTAGCTGTTTTATATCGTTAAATCCCCAGAGCTCAGCTCCATAAAGGGCCGAGCTCACCGCTTTAGCGTTATAATTTCTAGGGCAGGAGTGACTGGTTTTGTAAAAGAGGACTTATATTTCTTGGTCAAACACCCTATATGCTGGTGTAGTTTTAGGGCTGTAAGATCCAAGTGGTGATTCCAACCCAAGTCCTTCTGGAGGGAGATACCAAGGTACGTAAACGCACTCACCTGTTCTAGGGGCACATTATTTAATAAAATACTGCCTCTAAAAGATTTATGCTGATTAAAAGCCATGAACTTGGTTTTTGAAGTGTTTATTACTAGCCCTCTTAAAGAATAAAATTCTCCAAATGCATTAATGGCCGTCTGGAGGCCGCTCGGTGTCCTGGAGATGAGCAAAGTATCGTCCGCAAACATGAGGACAGGGACATGATTGCCAGCCAGTAGGGGAGCATCAGTGGGGGTCATCGAAAGGTACTCAACTGCCCCGTTGATGTACAAAGAGAACAGGGTAGGAGCCAACACACACCCCTGTCGGACACCACGCCCAACAGGGAAGGAGTCGGTAACCTCCCCCTGCGCCCCCCATCTAACTTTTGCAAAATTGCCCTCATGTAAGCGAGCGAGAAGTGTTATCAATTCCGGAGCCATCCCCAGGTCACCAAGCACACCCCACAGTTTCCTCCGAGGGACCAGATCAAACGCTGATTTAAGATCTACACAGACAGCGTAAAGTGACCCCCCATTCAAGACCACATTCCTCCAGTAAATAGTTAAAAAACGAAAAATTTGGTCTGTGGTGCTGGTACAGGAACGAAATCCCGCTTGAAATGGGGACAAAATCTTAGCATCCTCTACCCAGGTCTGTACTTTTCCTAACACTAAACGACCCATAACCTTTTGTATTGAATCAATAAGACTTATGGGCTTGTAGTTACTGGGGAGGGATTTGTCTCCTTTCTTAAAAACAGGAATTATCTCAGCACCTTTCCAAGATGGGGGCACTGGAGCTCCATTAGCCACTGCATCAGCAAGAAGGGCTATGTACTGACACCAGGTTGGCTTATCACTGAGAAATACATCGGCCGGAATTCCATCCATACCTGGAGCTCTTCCCCTTGTCACACAATCAAGTGCTACCTCAACATCCTTGATAAAAAACACTGTGCCAGAATAAAATTTTAAAAAATGTGAAGGTAGATCCTCCCCAGTTGCGCTACCAGCGTACTGGGGTCTAAAAAATTCAACCCATTTTGCCTGAGGAACATTATTCTGGGGGGGCTCCGGACGCCCTCCCCTGTCCCAGTTAACAATGCTCCAGAAAATTCTCGAATCCTTTGCTGCGCAGGCACTTCTCAGATCCTGCCACCATGCTTGGTCCCAGTCTTTTTTTGCTTTTTTTTTGCACATCCCTATAATGGTCCCTTGCACCTCTTACCCCCAAGTGGTCTCTTGATCTTAAAGCTTCACTCAGCTTCTGGCGAGCCACTCTACATGTAGTATTAAACCAACTAGCGTCGTTAGTTTTTGAAACCTGTCTCCCTGGCTTCACATCCTTTACGAAGTAGGTTTTCAAGTTATCAAATAGACTAGTATGGGCTTCTATCACAATTCGTGGGAATTCTACACTAGAGACTCTTGACATAAGAAAGTCGGTGCTCTTAACTACTTCAGCTTTAAGGGCTTCCAACTTTTCAGGATGTTCAACTATTTTGTTCCATTTTACATGGCGTTTATCATTTGCGATCACTAAATCTGAGGATATAGTTCCCTCAGCTTGGGTCACGTCTCCCTCCCTAATCGTGGCCCAGAAATCAATACATAGGGGATTGTGATCACTTTCAAGCCGCCATGTTACCTTCATGTCATCAAGTCTATGCCATATCCTAAGATCAATCAATATATAGTCGATACGGCTAGTATAGCGCCCATTGTCAAAGGTAGTTACTCCTTTCGAATCAGATCTGGTACGCCCATTTGCAGCCCTGAGGCCTCTTTCAAGACACAACGCCTTTAGTTGGATTGCAACATTTGACCATCTTTTAACAGGGGGTAAATCAAGCCTTGGGATTCCCCATCTAAGGTCCTGTTCTATTGATAACTCCTGCACCTCGTTGCCCAATGGTTCAAATGTAGTGTTAAAATCCCCTGCTACAATAGGAATAATATGAACGGGAAGATTTTCTAATTGTAAGTCCAGAGATGTTATAGTCTCTGAGCTTTGTCCTCCCCTCTGACCCCTAGCATACACATTAAAAATAGCAAGGGTACTCTCATTAGCCCTACTGAGTTTCAACACTAAAATATCTTTATCAGAGGATTTTAACAATACTACACAACAGCCTAGATTTTGCCGAACCCAGGCCACAAGGCCACCTACAGGACGCCCTTTAGGGGTTTTTTTTGCAGGGATATAAAAGTTAAGGTATCCAGCCCTAAAAACAGGATCAACAGCCCAAGACTCCTGAAATAGACAAATGTCGTATTTGTCAATAAAGTTGCCCCAGTCAAGAGACAGCATTTTCTGGGCAATACCTGCAATGTTCCATGATATCAAGGATATTTTGCTACCACTATTAGGAGTATTTTGTAAGGGCTTTCGCCTTTCTATTGCCATAGGATTATTTATTATGTTGCCAAAGGGGATCATTTGTTCAATTGACCTATTACAAACAGATGCCAATATTTGATGGTTACTCGTGGAGGTATACGTAAGAACTCGGGCACTAGTACAGGCAATTGTTTCATCTAGAGTTCTGTCTCCGATCAGCATGATTTCTTGGGGGCGTGTTCGAACAGGGTAGTTATCACTCCCCCTATGTCAATCACATTCCTAATGATCGGTCAAGGCTATAAATCTATTTTCTAGCCTAAGATCACTAGAAAAACTTGAGAGTGCCCTCCTACCAGTAACTATATTTAGGCCATTAGATGATTTTTGCGTCACGTTTTGTCTTAGGGATCTGGGATTACCGATAAAAAATTCCAATGTAATTGGGATTATACCAGAGTCCCTTTTCTGAGGTGGCAATAGGTTGGCAAGAACATTAGGTAATACATACATAGTAGCAAAATTAATGGCAACACAATCTCCCCCAAATTTTTTCTCGTTATTTCCTAGCCATGGTACACGTCTGGCCATTATAATTTCTCTTGCCAGTTGTTGTTGGCCACCCACTCCTCCAATGTTCATGTTCCTACTAAGCCAATGTAATGCTTTATCCATCAGCGCAGTTGTTGACTCTGCTTGACCCGGTCTTAGATGGGGGACATTGGCAAGAACAAGAACCAAAGGAATGGCCTCTCTGACAAACGGGAGCCCTTTCCCTGGGAAGTTTTTTTTTACATTCATAGTAGGAGTAGGCTCGATAGGGGGAAGTTCGTTATTATGAGCATTAGCAATTTGGCAATTTTGGGTAGTCATAGTTGATGTTGGAATCAAAGTGTGAGTGGAAGAGCCTGCCGCCGCTGGGAGGGGCAAATAAACACCATTAGAGGGAGCTTCCTTCATTAACACAGGCACAGAGCACTGAGGTTGGTCGGGGATTCTTGTTTCCGACAACACCAGGGTAGAAGGTTGCACAATTGTTATCATGGCGCTAAGCTTCGCTTCCAATATAGAAAATCTATCTTCGATAGATATCAATCTGTCAGTAATGGGGGCCAATATAACATCCAATTTTTTCTTTATTGCTGCCCAGAGTTTGTTAGATAAACCCTCCACCTGAGGCTGGGGGCCCGAGCCTGATTTAGTAATTCGTCCCGAAGTCTGTTTCTTAGATCATACAGCGGGAGCCGGGCCCCCAGCTCTTGTGCGTCTTGTCTGGATTGAAACCGGGGGGGAGGGAGAGACCTCTACAATCAGGGGCTCTTGAATATGAATTGGGGAGGTGGACACACAATGCTCAATAGTGTTTGGGGGGGAAGTCATAAATTCTAGCTGATCTACTAGATCCCTGGGAATGCCTGGTGATTGTTGCTGTGTTTGTAAGTCTGGGGTATCAAGGGTCTCGTGGATGAGGGCTGTTGTCTTATTCCCTACCCCCATCGACAAGCGCCTTTCAGTTCTTTCTATTTCTTCAGTCAGGACACTAGCAGCTCTGACTAAATATGAGTCCAGGGTTGCCCCTACCACCCCATTTGGTTTAGCTCCAGTGGACTTCTTTTTCACCATGGTTACACCTAACAAACACCACTAAGCACAGTACCTTGTCTTTACGCAGATCACAGAGAGCAGGCCCAGCCCGGCCTCCTCCGGCCCCTGACGGCCACAGACGGCCCGCCCTCTGCCCGGGCTCAGCCCAGCGCGGCCCGCGCGCGTCCTCGCGGGAGGAGGAGCAGAATCCTGCTATAAGCGCCTCCTGGCGTGCAGTTGTGCGTCGTGGGGGGGCGGAGCCAAGCCCGGCCCCTGGTGGAACAGCTGAAGAGGCAGCGGCAGCACCAGCAAACACGCCGCCAGCAAAGAAGAATGGCACCCCTCAAGTCCAGCGCCGAGTCCCGCTATAAGCGCCTCCTGGTGTGCAGTTGTGTGTTGTGGGGGGGCGGAGCCAAGCCCGGTGGAACAGCTGAAGAGGCAGCGGCAGCACCAGCAAACACGCCGACAGCAAAGAAGAATGGCACCCCTCAAGTCCAGCGCCGAGTCCCGCTATAAGTGCCTCCTGGCGCGCAGTTGTGTGTCGTGGGGGGGCGGAGCCAAGCCCGGCCCACGGTGGAACCGCTGAAGAGGCAGCACCAGCACCAGCAAACACGCCGCCAGCAAAGAAGAATGGCACCCCTCAAGTCCAGCGCCGAGTCCCGCTATAAGCGCCTCCTGGCGCGCAGTTGTGCGTCGTGGGGGGGCGGAGCCAAGCCCGGCCCCCGGTAGAACAGCTGAAGAGGCAGCGGCAGCACCAGCAAACACGCCGCCAGCAAAGAAGAAAGTCAATATTCCACCCGAGAGGCAAGTTCTGTGTAGTAGTTTAAGTTGAATCAATCAATATTTCAATGTAAACGCCGCCTCCCGGGGATGTCATTGCTTCCTGCCATTCCTCATCATCTACCTCTCCTACTTTTTTCTGTCAATGTTCTCTGAGTGAGAGCAGTGGGTCTATCAGATTTATTACGTAGCTTTTAGTATGTCATTGAAATAGCATTCTGGCTCATTGGATCTTAAAGTAATCTATCTTCTAATGGAGATGTTTCTGGTATCATCTTGTTTCGCGGGATTATTGTTCTTAACGCATGTCGTAATTGCAGGTATCTACATGATTCCTGGTCTGCCATTTTATAGTCAGTTTGCAACTCAGTGAATGGGATTACATTTCCATTCTTCCTGAGATCCCCTACGGAGGAGATGCCCATGCTGTCTCATTTATCGAACCCTGGTTGACTCTCTAACTTGCTTAGTTGCTCTGCTGCCCACAGGGGCATAGTTTGCATCACCTTCTTGTGCCAGCCTATTTTTTTTATTTTCTTGGTGGCAAATAGCAATCGTCAGGGCTGTTGGGTCCGTTAGTGATTGTTGTCTAGAGTCCATGTAAAGGGCTTCTTTATTTCTTTCAGGACTCATCAAAGTCTATCCATCCTGTATGCTGGGTCATTATGGGGGTGGTAGGCCCAATGATTATTGACCATCAGTTGGACTGCCCAATAATATAATTTAATGTTAGGCAGTGCAATCCCCCCGTCATACCAGCTTTTCATCAGTTTATTTGTTGGTATGCACGGAGGTTTACCATCCCATAGCAGTGTCCTCACTTCGCTTTCGATATTAGTGAAGTACTTTTTCAGGGACTTTAAAGGGGTTATTTTGTAATATGTATAAAAACCGTAGCGGCGCCAGCATTTTAAACAGCGCTGTGCGCCTGAGTAGGTACAAAGGCAACATCTTCCAGTGCTGCGCATCTTTTTACAATCTGGACAGAGGACACAGGAGATTGCATGTGAAGAAAAGGGTGGGATTTGGTGTGATATAGATCCCCAGATGGCGGAAGCCTTTTGTATTGATCTTAGCCTCACACTTGAATGGCAGTTTTGGTGGTGGACCATGTACCATGTATGTTATAGATTTGGACCAGTTGATGATAAAACCAGAGTATCTACCAAAGTTAGTGAGTATTTGGAGAATTCTGTTAATTGACCTAGCTGGGGATGCTGCTTATATTGTAATATGTCTTCTTCATATAAGGATATTCTATCTTCAAAGTTACCCACCCATTGTAGTCCCCTGATTATCGGGTCCCCCTCACCCAAGTTGTTAAGGGCCCCATCATTAAGGTAAAAATTAGAGGCGACAGAGGCCATAGATCGCGTTCCTCTTACTAGATGAAACGTTTGTGAAGTATGACTATTCACTATCACTTGTGCCATCGGTTTCGTATAGAGCACCTTGATCCATTTCAGGAACTTCGGGCTGAAGCCCATACGTTCCAGGACAGCAAAGATGTGTGGCCATTCTATCGTATCGAATGCCATCTGCGCATCAAGGGAGAGTATAGTCAAACTCTGTCTGGGTGTTTCAATCCTACCCAGTACTTCATGAAGACGGCGTATGTTGAGTGCTGTGTTTCACCCAGGCATGAAGCCTGACTTGTCTGGATGTACTATTTTGGTGATAATGGGAATCAGGCATGTGGCCAGTGTTTTTGCCAAAATCTTGGCTTCTGGGTTAAGCAGTGAAATGGGTCAGTAGGAGCTGCAGCTCTCTGGTGGTTTACCTTGTGTGTGTATAACTACTATGGAAGCCAGCCATTGATCATATTGCCGGGCTCCTTTACGGGAGCTCTCTACATACATGTCCCTTAGATAAGGTGTTTTTTGTGATGCAGTTAGTTTAAAGAATTAAATTGGGAGGCAGTTGCTGCCCATTGCCTTTCCCGACTACACACTACGAATCGCAGTGCATAGTTCCTCCTCTGTGAGCTTGCCCTCTAGTGAGTCCTGATCTTCAGAGTATGGGGTTAATAGCGGGATGTCCTTCAGTAGTTCTCGTGAGTCATCCATTGTGGTCTTAGTTGTGGATGCATATGAATGCTCAAAGTGATCCGCAAAGGCCTCCGCTATTTCTTGGGGGTCTCTAAGGGTCTTATCTCCATTTACTGTCAGATCAGGTAGCCAGTGTTGGGTCTGTTCACTTTTTTGTAACCAGGCCAAGAGCTTACCCGCTCTGTCTCCCATTTCCTATACTTTGTGTTGTGATGCTCTGAGTTTAGTTCTGGTCGCCTCAGCAAGTAGCAATTTGTACTCAAGTCGCTTATTGTCTAGAGCCTGCCTGGATAGGTCATCTGATTGTTCATAATCTGCCTCTCCTTGTCCATAATCACTTGTTCAAGGGTTTCAATTCTGGCTGAGTGAGAGCTCCTTGCCTTTTATTACTGTTTAAAAGCCTCCCATAGTATTTGCGCCGATTCAACATATTCAACCTTATCTTTGAAATAGGTGTCCGTATTTTGTGTGATTTCCTTACGAAAACTGGGGAGTGTGAGATAGCATGGGTTTAATGTAATAATTGTTTGTGCATAGTGTGAGTCCGAGACAAATCTGGCCTATACCCGGGAGTGATCGGAGATACCTCTTGCGAGACAGCAAACTTCCATGAAACTACCTATATCGTTTGTTAATGTAAATATGTAGTCTATGCGGGACAGGCTGTCATGGACCCCTGACTACAATGTAAATTGTGATGTTTGGGAGCTAAAATAATGCCAAAAAAACGTCAGGCCCAGTGCTGCCACAGAAAGTCAGCCAGGAGTGTGCTCTCTTGTGCTTGTCCTCGAGGCGGGTGTCGGTCCATTTGGTCATGTAGTGTCAAATTCATATGTCCCCGGAGCAGGGTTCCAAGCGGGGTGTCTAGGATGATTTTACTTAGGTCAGTAGTTATGGCTACTTTTTAGAGGGCCGGAGGCATATATACAGACACTAGGTTGACACCATTTTCCTCCCAGAGCGCCTCTACTACCGCAAACCTGCTCTGTATGTCAGCCCAGGTCTTCTGTATTATGAGGGGAAGACTCCTGCGTACGAATATGCACGTCCCTCTGGAACATGACGGGAATCCAGCATGTGCGATCAATTTTTTATCCCCCAATATCCAAAGCTTTACAGGTGTTGCCAACCAAACGTGTTTCTTTTAGAAATACTACGTCCGGAGCTTTACGTCTTATAAACTGGATCACTATCCCTCACTTGAGTTTATCATCCAGTCCATTTACATTCCAGGTGCGGAATTTGATTGTAGTCTCACCCATACTGTGTGACATGTATGATGTGGGGTCTAGTTATGTGTGGTCACCAACCACTTCTACTCAAATTCACAATGTTTTGCGTGTCGAGTTTGAATAATCTCTTTACGTCGCAGGTGTTTCCCTGCTGCAAGACCCTATTAGTTAAGTACATTTTATGAAACAGAAAATATAAATGCATGGCTATTGTCCCTACACTCACTACTTTCCTGACTGTAACATAAGTTAAACTTAAAAGTATCCCCTCTACCCTGAAGTAACATGCCCCCTCCCCAACACTGAAGAGAGCCTGTTGCCCTTCCCCAAGAATTAAGGGTTGTGGTCACACCGGTCTCTCCCCCTCCTGACCTTCGGACACCAGGCATCTTAAATGAATTACTCAATACCGGCACTTTCTGTCTGATTTAAAGTTTGTAGGATATACGTTAGACCTCACGAAATTAAACACTCAAGTAAGTATAGGTCTTGGAGGAGCCCCAGGTTTCAGCCTCCCACCAGGGACTCTATGCGCTCTTTCAATAGAGAAACAGTTTGAAAGTCCCCGTGGTTGTAGATATTTTTTAATGAGTTCCTCCACAGATAGGTCTGGTGCCATTCCCTCCGCACGTTCTGGCACTCCTAGCAGTAGGGAATTATTCCATTGCGCTCTGCCCTCATAGGCGTCTAGTTGGGCCTCCTTGAGGTCGCTTTTTGTTTGCAGGTCACTAACTTGCTGCTTTAGGCTGGCTGTGTCAGTAGAGAAAAATTGAGTTTCAGCTTCCACTTCCTTAACTCTGGCATCCATATTGTGTAGATCAGCCCTAACCAAGGAGACCTCAGTCGTGACTGAATCCAACCGTGACTCCAGCGAGGTTCGTACATTGGTTATTGCCTCCATTATATCTAGCAGGGTGATGTTGGCTTGTTCTGTAGTAGACTATGCCTGGGGATGACAAGCATTCAGTATATTCTCTTGAGGTCTGCCCCCTTTTGCCATGTGTATTTGCCCATTTTTGATTGCATTTCTGCCCGTCCACTTTTCCCCCTGCCATCTTCTCAATTTAAAATATTGCTTTGATGCTTTAGAGTTTCTCTGGGTAGTCCCCGCCACCTGATCTGGGACTGTATGCCCTGTCCCACCGGACGGGTTTTCCCCGTAGGGTTTCGCTTTATGTGGGCTAGTTTTCCTTTTGGTGGGGGGAGTACTTTCTCTGTTGCTGCTCTACAACACACTTCACAACTATAAGGGAGTTGGACTCTGTTAATTAAATAACTAGCCTCTCTTAACGATTAGCATTTTACCTCTTTCTGCTGCACACAGTACTCCCCTTCTCTCACTTTATGCCTTTAATGCTTCAGCGGCCGGGACTGCTCACTTTAGTTCCTGGTTTTTACCAGGCTAGGCGCTGTCTATGCTGCTTTCCCCTCATTTCTGATCCTCCAGCATCTCATCCTGCTCCTTGTTCCTGGATCGCCCGTCTTCTTTAGTAATTTTGCTCTATAGTGTTTTTCCCTTCTGGAGGGCGTTACCGCTGTATGTGGCTGCCCCGCTGCCGAGTTACCCACTGCGCTACTCAGGGCCAGATTTAGGTAGCAGCCTCGTTGATGGATTCACTTGGGCCGCATCCCGACCTACACCTCTCTATTCCACCATGTGGGTGGGAGAGTCACAGATTAACTGTTGCGTATCCCGTGCAGTTTCACCTCTGGCTCATAGTGCGGGCCCAGTCGCTTTCACCTCTGATTGCGCCTGGTCTCTCCCAGGGCACAAAGCAGATACTTGCGTTCTTCCGCAGGGTGTCACCGCTGCACCTCACTTCCGGACTGCCCACTTCGTTCCTCTCGGCCTATAATCTACATCAGCTACGCCGCTGGGCCTGTGCGGGCCGCGCACGTCAATTTGCACGACCACGGATCTGCTGCATTTCTTCCGGCCAATCGTCCACTCTTTCACTTTCTGCTCACCTTTCGCGGAGACGCCATTTTCTTCCCATCACCGACGAAGGCCTCCGGTCCTGCTAAGGCTGCTTGAAGAGTTGCAGTGCCAACAGAGGTATGAAGCAGAGGGTGGTGTGCTCAGCTAACAGATTCCAAGCCGTTGGAGCCGTTTATGCGGATATAACGGGATAACAGGAGTGGGACTACGGAGTCGTGTAAGTGCGACCATTTCCTTCGGCTGTTGGCCACGCCCCCTATGGCAGATTTGTGAAAGCAAAATACTGTTACGTTCGCTGGACCCATCTGAGATATTTGGGCTTGTAGGTTCACCAAGAGCCCGAGGTACCCAGAGCAAAATCAGAGCCGCACTTTGAAATGGCCTGTCATTGTGTACCGGGTATACAGCAGTTATTTTGGCAAAATATAAAGATTGAAAAATAAATATCAAGGAAACCTATATATTTTCAAAATAGGAACAAGTCATGCAGTTTCGAAGCAGTGGTTATTTGAACAGCTCCAACTTTGTGGGTATCCCTAATAGCATGTGAATTAGAAGGCATTTTTCAAAATGATTTCAAAATTACACTGTCATACAATTTGAAGGTACAAATGCAGAGAAAGTCAATTAGTAATAACACTTGTTCTACTATTCTGTGTTTCCCTAAGTCACCGCATAAAAATTATACCCCACTTTTGTGGCTAAGCTTAGTGCCTGCCACAGGAATTGGGCCAAAACACAACAGGGACAAATCACATTTTTCCACTGAAAACTGACAATTTTTTTGCAATGTTTCTAGCTGTAGATTTTGGGCCATAGCTCAGCCGGCACCTAGGGAAACTGAGCAAACCTGTACATTTTGGCTCTCACCAGATGCTGTTACCCAGAATACGTTGCACATCTCGAACTTTGTAAAGAAAAAAAAATCCTTACATTTCCATGAAGGAAAGCTCTAGAATCTGAGGGGAGCCCCAAACTTCCTTCCATCCAACATTTCTCCAAGTATTCCGATACAAATGGTGCCTCAATTGTGTGGGTAGGCCTAGTGCCCGCAACAGGAAACGTTCCAAAATGCAACATGGACCCATCACATTTTTCCACTGACAACTGACGCTTATTTTTGCAATGTGCCTAGCAGTGGATTTTTGGCCCCAGCTAAGCTGGCACCTAGTGTAACCTAGCACACCTGTACATTTTTTAAAAATAGACACCCAGGAAAATCCATGATAGGGTGACTTGTGTGACTCCCACCAGGGTCTGTTACTCAGAATATCGTGCAAACCTCAAACTTTGTAAGAAAAAAGGCACATTTTCCTCACATTTCTGTGATGGAAAGGTCTGTTACCCAGAATATCTTGCAAACCTCAAATTTTGTATAAAAAGCTTATTTTCCTCATATTTCTGTGATGTAAAGGTCTGGAATCTGTGGGGGGCAACAAACTACCACCCACCCAGGATTCCTCCAAGTCTCCTGATAAAATAAATTACTTGTGCGGGTCGGCCTAGTGCCTGCGACAGTAAATGGCCTAAAATGCAACGTGGACACTTCACGTTTTTCCACTGACAACCTACCCATTTTTTTGCAATGTGCCTAGCTGTGGATTTTGGACCCTAGCTCAGCCAGCACCCATTGAAACCTAGAAAGCCTGTACATGTTTGAAAATTAGACACCAAGAGGATTTCCAGGATGGGACGACTTGTGTGGATCTCACCAAGGTCTGTCACCCAGAATCCCTTGCAAACCTCAAACTTTGTGTAAAAAAACCCCACATTTCCTCACATTTCTGACAGAGAAAGATCTGTAATCTGCGGTGAGCCACAAACCTCCACCACACAGCATTCACATTTCTGCGTGGATACCTGTGGGATCACCAGGCCATCACAAATTTCCTACCACTCAGCGTTGCCCCAGTAATAGAAGGAAAATGTGTGACTTTAGTCACAGAGGTTTGCAGGGCATTGTGGGTAAGAAAACTTGTTGGGATCAACGAGAGGTACAACACCCTGTACTCCCCTGGGTGTTAAGTTTACGAAAATATTTAGAGTTGGTATATTTGCCATAGAGACAATGTACACCTTGGCAGAGAAAAACAGAAAAGACAAATATTACTGCACAACCATCTATTCCTCAAGTGCACACAGATACTGGTTGGATTTAGCATGATGGTGAGTGAAAGGTTCAAAATGTGTATTTTATTAATACGAGAATTATCAAAAATGAATGCACTGTTAATAATTGAACATTCAAAGAAATGATCCATTGACCCACAGCTTGTGAGCTGTAAAGCTGCGACAAGACATCAACTGCTTTACAGTCCATTTACACACCTTTCATAAGTGATACACACAAGACCATTCACACCACAAGCTATGGGGCCAGCACATTACAACATTCACAAAAAGAGACAATGTACACCATTGCAGAGAAAGACAGAAAAGACAATTATTACTGTACAACCATATATTCATCAAGAACACACACATACTGCTTGGATTTGGCACGAGAGTTAGTGATGTTTCAATATGTAACATTTTATTAACAAGAGATTTCACAAAAGTGAAAAGCATTGTTACTAATCAAAAGGTCAAAAACTGAATCAGAGACTCACAGCTTGTGAGCTGTAAAGCCACGTCAAGGCTCCAACCGCTTTACAGTCTATTCACACACCGTTCATAGGTGACACACATAAAACCATTCACGCCGCGAGCTATGGGTCCAGCGCATTGCAACACTCACGAACAGACAGCACCATTCAAGGGCTCATCACTTTTATACGCCCACACGCCTGACACAGCAACTACAATGGCTGACAGAGTGTGTGGGCTGGTGTTTGACTAGCAGTGTGTGTAGTGACCAGCAGCAAGTCACTACTCAAACACCACCAGCCAAGCACCAGTCCATGCACACCGCGAGCCAAGCACCAGTCCAAGCACACCGGCAGCCAGGCACCAACCCACTCACACCACCAGCTAAGTACCAGTCCATGAACACCACCAGTCATGCGCCAGTCCACGCACACTGCCAGCTAAGCACCAGTCCATGCACACTGCCAGCCAAGCGCCAGTCCACGCACAGTGCCATCCAAGCACCAATCCATGCACACCACCAGCCAAGCACCAGTCCACGCATAGAGGCATCACATTTTTTTACAAAAAAAGAAAACACAATTCAACTGTAAGTAGATAGAAAACTACAAACACAAACGGTTTAACTATATACATCACACTAATGCCAGCTGTGAATCTGGACCAAAAATATACAAAAATACAGACCAGGCAGTTCATTTTTACACTCTGCTGCATGTGGTACATTCTAAAACAAGCAGGCACACACAGAGCACGTTTAGAGGACACTCTGGGCAGTGCGTACAAGTGTCCGTCTGCACATCCCCTCCCATACAGACTCCACATCTCCTACTGGGAAAATTGCTTTTGATCATGGGAGGATTGTGATCAACAAAGTGGCACTCTTTCAATTTAGCCACATCCTTCACCACTCTGGGAACACTTGACTGTTCCACTACAACACAGCTGCCTATCACAGACTCCTGAAACTTAACAAATGTCATCTTTGACTCTGGATAACAATACTTAAATACAACAAAGCATTGAAGGTTGCTAAGTGGGAAAGATAGATAGCCAACCTCTTATACAAAATGTAAACCTTCTGAAGAGCAGTGTAAGGTTCCAACTTCTGATCTACTCTATCAACACCACCCATGTGCCTATTATAGTCTAAAATGCACACAGGTTTGCGCACTTCAGCAAGCTGACACCAATAACAGGTGAAGAACTTTCATCATGGATGGTAGTCAGCATGTATACATCTCTCATGTCTGCAAACTTCACAGATAGAAGTTCATCACTACACAAAGTACTGCACTGTCCCCTCTCAACTTTTTTACAAACAAGTTCTTTTGGGTAACATTCACCGTTAGAGCAGATTGAGTCACAAGCAACAGTGTACACGTTGACCAATTCCCTGAACAATTGTGTAGTAGTAGTCTTCATATAAATGGTGACCTTTGTTAAAATGTCCTCTATCACAAAATTTGCTCACTAACTCCAAAAATGGACAGACGACCAGTGGGGTCAATACTGGAATCCTTATCTGTCTACATCCTGAAATTATAGCCATATCCAGTCCTAATCTAAGACAGCATATACACCTTAAGTCCATAATGTGCCCTCTTGCTAGGAATGCACTGCCTAAAAACCAAATGGCCCTTGAGCAGGACCGAAGACTAATCCACAGCTTTTTCTTTCCATGGAGCATAGATCTCTGAAAACCGATATACAAAGTTATCAAGGATAGACCAAATATTTAAAAGATGGACACAATCAGGGTGATCTTGTGGCAAAGCTAAACCATCATCAATAAAATGCAACATCCGAAGCAGAAGCAAATACCGATATGGCCTGGGCAGAGTTTGTGTAGTTCTGCTATGCAGAACTCCTCAAAGTGACCAGAAAACGCAAGCGGTGGAAGGCGTTAGGTTGCTCTGTTCATGCTGATTTTTAGCACCGGGTGTTTGTCCCGTGCTGGAAAATCAGCACATACAGCACCATTCGCAACGCAGAGGGCGCTCCTTCTTTCTGTCACTCAAGTAGATGTTCTACTTGAGCAGCAGCTTCCTCAACATGAACGGATGGTTTCTCTACGTGAGCGGCTGTGACTATCCGCGACCGCCCATTTTGAGAAACCTCGCTGGGGGTTGGTCTAGCGTTGGATTTAACATTGGTAGATGAGAGTGAGGAAAAAACTATGCTCCACAAGTTTTTCAGAACTCTGCTTACTCCGCAGAGCGCAGAAAACTCTGCAAACTACGTGAATGGAGGGGAGTTCACCACCCAGGCCTAAAACCGATCACGACTCATGATTGCAGGAAATAAAGCCTTTGTCATTGAGGGGATAGTAGACTAATATGAAGACAGTGATGGCTTCAAACCCATCAAAAAAGATAAACCCAAGAAGGTCTTCAACTCATTGAGATTTGTGGGAGTCCACCGGGTAGCTCCAGAGTTTGGCATACGTCTGCCACTGTTTTCCCTAAAATACTGTTCAGCATACAAATTAGTCTGCTCAACAATCTCCTCCAAAAATACATCATCCATAAAGAACTGAAAGAAATTTATAGGCAAACATTTTCAGTATTCAATCTATACCCTGCAACAGCAGTAAAGGCAGGCAACGCTGCACCATGTTTGGGGCAACCCAAAGTTCAGCTCTTCCAATGGGAAGCCTTGCAGCCCCAGGCACCAATCCAGATACCTCTTGCTGCACTATTGACACATCAATGTGCTCATCTAAAACAGACACTTCATCTGCACTGAGAGTGGCTTCATAATCAGATGATTCCTCTCAAACAAAGAAATGAACTGCCAGAATCTTCAACTTCCTCCTCTGCCTCAGATGCAGAGTCAGTCTCTATATCGTGGTCATAGGAAGACCTGAAAAATATACCAACATGCTGCGGAGCGGTCATCCTGCAGCTACCCATTATCCTTACTAAGAAAAGTAACTTCACAAACAAGTCGATAGTGACAAACACTGTGTAAAATAAGTAATAAGCAAAGGGGCATATTTACAAGTCGCTATACCCACAGGAATGTCACTTTTAGTAATGTTCTGGTGGAGACAACCCCTTTGCCTTATTTACAAGGTGGTGTAAAGCCACTTATGTGAATAAGGCTCCCTTTCATTCTGCATATAGGGGTCTATTAGGATGGCGGGCGGAAAACCTCCCCGACCGCCATGGTAGCGGTAAAAGACGGCTGTAAACCGGCCATAATACAGGCCCCCATTGAGAAATGGGAGATTGTGTTAATTCCTGCACCCCGTGGCAGGCCCTCAAGGTGCATTCCACAAGGTGCAGGGATTAACAGGGAGACACCATAGGTGCCCCTTCAGCCCCCAACTGGAGGCCGCAAGTGAAACGGGGCCCTGCTAGGGGTTCCCACACCCGCTTTCCAACAGGGTTTCCATGTCAGAAAGGCTGGCAAGGAAACATTGCGGAAAAGTGTGCATCATAATCCAGATGGCATAAACCGCCGTCTATATGGATTACGGGCCATTCCGACAGTGGAAGCCAGCGGGAATGGCCAGCCGGTTTCAATTCCGACCGGCTGTATCATAATCAGCCGGTCGAAATTGGAACCGACGATGTCAGTCGTAAAGCCTCTGACCTAAAGTTGAAGGCTTTACGACCAAAATTGTAATCATCCCCTAAAAGTAACCTCTAGACCTCCCTCCTACACCTCTTACCCTCAGAATCCTTAAAAAACCTATTAAAAAGAATTTACCAGTTCCCATGAACAGCAGCACCTTAAAGCGACCTCAATCCCGGAAAATAGACTAAAAATGACACAAATATAGTACAAAATAGGTAGTGGTGCTAAATGAACTAAGAAAATAAAACTATGTCCCCATAGAAATAAATCAGAAACATGTACAAATGTTGAACAAATGTATTTAAAAATGTTAAAAAATATTAAACATGTAATACAGGTCAAAAAGTTTTATGAAATGGAAAGCCAGTATAAATTAAATATTAGGATGATATATACAGAGGTATTTACTATATACTAAAAATAACTTATGCTAGAATGATGTTGTAAACATGTACATTAATAATGTAGTATAAGTTAAAAAAAAGGAAAAAAGGAAAAAAGAGTGGGAAATGTGTGACAATCAACACAATTTAAATATGATTGAAATGTTTTATGTAATTATAAAAATGTAGGATTTTTTTATTTGGTTAGCTATATATAGAGATGTTTGATTTTTAGTTGAAATATATATGTTTGAAAATGTAAAGATATAAATATATTAAAGTTTGAAAACATAAATAAATTTAGAAAAATGCGTTACTTGTCTTTATTACATAAAATATGTAATTAGTACCATTATTTATTACAAATTGTAAGAAATTGGGTTACTGGTTGAGGAAGGTGAAACCCTACTCAAGCAGCAACCGCAATTCTCTGGGTAAAGACACAATAAACCCCTAAATTAAACTGTGCTCGGGTTGCTTGGCACAGAGCAGTCATGCTTACCTCAGAGGCATTGTGTGAAGTATTTGTGCACATCGAGCAGTAGCAAAGTGAAAACACACTACAAAAGGGTTCCCACACCAGTTTAGAAAAATAGAGTAATGTTTAATAAATAAAACAAGACCAAATTGACAATTAGTGGAACTGGAGATTTGCAGGTTTAACGTTTTTAGTCAAAAATAGTGCCAAAAGGCAAAAAGTGTCAGATGTGAATATCTGGTCACACCAGACTGGGGCCTAGGGGCAAAGTCACAAGTTCAAGATGGCCACGATGGAGCACAGGCTGAGTGCAGGGACCCAGTTAGGCGCACTGAACAAAGTGCCTTAAAGACTGGTTTGTGGAAGCACGCGAGGGTGACTCCCCTGTTAAAAAAGCCTTCCCTGGACAAAACCAAATTGAAGAACTTTTGTCCCATTTCTCCTGCCATGGATATCTAAGATTGCTGAGTCCCATGTCAATTCCATCTTGACAGGCTACCTGTAAGACAATAACATCTTGGACCTTTCTCAGAACGGAATCAGCACTTCTAGCAGTGACTGAATATCTGAGGGCCGCACTGGATGAGGGACGTACATCAGCACTGATTTTATTAGACCTCTGTGCCGCGTTTGATACGGTCTCCCACCAGATTCTGTTGCAATAGCTGGAGGAGGCGCGGATTTTGGGTTCAGCCCTCAATTGGTTCGTCTCCTTCCTCTCTGAGAGGACCTTTCAGGTTTGGCTCTCCCTTTCTCCTCTCAGATTCATACTATTCAACAAGGGGTGCCACAAGGCTCAGCATTGAGCCCTGCGCTGTTCAATCTGTACGTTCAACCCTTAGCAACGGTGGCTAGGAGCAGAGGCCTGACACTGGTATCATACGCCGATGATACTCAGTTGGTAGTGGCTCTCTCTTGCAACTCAGCGCAGGATGCCTGCATGTTTCGGAGTAATCTTATGGCCATCTCTCAGCGGATGTCTGCCAACTGTCTGCAGCTCAACGCAAGCAAGACGGAAATCCTGTAGGTTGGGCGGGATGGTGAGCTGTGGAGTGAGCATTGGTGGCCTACTACCTTGGGCTGTGTCCCTACCCCCAAACGGATAGTAAAGAATCTGGGTGTTTGGGTGGACTCCGCTCTCAGCTTTCAGGCCCAAACCAAGAAAGTGGCGGGGGTCTGTATGTGTATTCTGCGTGGGCTCAAACCATTGCTAGGCTATTTTGACCCATCCACTTGACAGGTCTTCATCCAGTCTGCCATCCTGTCAAGATTGGACTATGCCAACTCGCTCTACTTGGGGACCAACAAGTCAGAGATCCTAAGATTACAGAGAATACAGAATGCGGCAGCCAGAACCCTCCTTTGTTATATTTCATATCGGTACCCTAATATAGGTCCAGGGAACATAGTACACTTTCCCTACATCAGCTCCCGTTATTTCATATGAACGAACCTTATAAGGACATAACTCCAAATAAGGACAGAATGCCTTATAGGGACATCACGCCTTATAAGGACTGTAGCCTTTTATGGACTAAACCTTTCACCTAGTTCCATGCCGTGGGTGGGATTTTCCCAATCGATATTGCTAAGACGTCATCCTTAGCACATATGAATAATTGATGAGTACACTCTCCAGGAGGCACACTTCACCTCTCCAATCGACGCACAAGGTTTAATCCCCAACGTCATCCTCATACTGAACAATGGGTAACACACGCACAAAGACTGTATAAATACAGCACCTCTTGTTATCAGAAGGCAGGAGGGAACTGAGACTTCACAACCGAAACACTAACCAGAGATGCTGCAGCTCCGGCATGCCATCGCTCCAGCTGACAGTGGTCTTACGATCCCTTGCGGGGTGTCCAGCTCAAGTCCAGGATGAAGTCCCACACTCTCACTATTCAAGTATGGGGTTCGACTCAATCCTAGCGGGATTCTTGGCTCATAGGCTCTTAGGCTCTGTTAGCACCTACTCACATGCTAGGTACACTTAGGTACATCTAGTCAGGCATCTTAGTAGTACGCACTTTATTTTATAAATGCATTTCATATTCATGTATATGTTCGTGACTGTTGCAAAATGGTAGAACAATACTATTCCTTTATATTCACTGTACTGCTGTTACAGTTGTAACAGCGCACTTATTCTACATGAGAAGAATAAATTCTAATTGTAAAAACGCTCAGTTGTTTCTTCTCTGTATCACTCTGAGAGCAAAACAAGCAAGCACGAGTGACTGGGTGAAAAGTACTATATTGTTTCCACGAGTCTGAGGTTATTGTGTTCTGAGGTTGCCAAAAACTAATCTGTCTGTTAGCAGGAGATTCTACTGGCACTTCGAGCTAGCTAATGCAAACCATAGGCAAACATAAGCGGCGGGGGTGCACGGAGTCAGTCTGCCACCAGACCCACAGTATACGTTATCCGTAAACAGCGTAGGTCCTGCATGACAGGGTACTATTAGGACTACACTACTCCTTGGCCTCCCGAGGACTTGCTCTACCTCTGCCGTCATGCGCTGACTACAATGGTTGCCGATTGGCCAGACATGTGGAATTCAAATGTCTCTGCTTCACTTTTAAAATCCTGAAGTCCTCTTCCCCGGCCATTCTGGCCACCCTGCTCTCGCCCTACAGTCCTCCCTGCCAACTTCATTCGGTGGGCCATCACTTGGCGCTTGTTCCTAGGGTAAGGAGAGCATTGGCTGGACGACGTGCCTTCCGCACACTGGCGGCCAAACTTTGGAACTCTCTTTCACTGTCCATGCACAGCCTAAACAATTACTTGGCATTCCATAAGGCAACAAAGACTCATCTTTTCCCTTCCCAATAGGCTCCTATACCTTTTCGGGTGGTCCTCTCCTTCTGACTGTTTTTAGTGCTGGGACGCCCCTTTGCTGGGGCAGCTGTGCGCTCTATAATACATAACTTTTGATAGTTCTTCTAGACAGGTGCTAGGCGCTACCTAATCGTACTTGTTGGCGCTCGCTTGGGCTGATTATGTAAGAACCTAAGTAATGCAAAGACTCCTTTGTCCTGTCACTAAGATAGTGGTAGTTAGTATTAGTGATTTTACCGGCACGCGTCCTCTCACTTCAGTGCTTAGAACCATTTTTGTAGCTCGAACAGTGAAGCAACCAACCCATTTGGTGGATATGCATGCGTCCATCTATGCATTTAAAGGAAAGAAAATGCAGACTTAGTGAATTGACCAGTCAAAGGGGCTTGAGATTGCGAATGAGATGAGAGGAAGCAAACTTCATTTGCTGCAATTAATTATTAATAATTCCCAAATTTTGGAATAGGACTAAGTGGGTTGAGGAAATTTGGAATAGGATAGGATGGTCCGCGATACTAGTATACTACTAGCAGATCATATTTAGAAAAGTTGAATGTTATTGCGATTGCCTTTTCCTGTGTAAAAATCTTTTTGGAGGGATTATTATCTGCAAACATATCTACCTATCGGGTCGAAACGGCGACGTGTAACCATCAAATGTACAGGCTCACAATAGCAATTAATTTATAAAAGAGTGTTAGCTAGAGTAAAAGACCGGAAGGCGACAGAGACTTCATATTCCTGTCATGTTTATTGTTTAAAAGGTCACTCATTTCACTATATGTCACCACAGTCGCCCACTGAATTGTCCAAAAATGTGTTATTGTGTCCTTCCCCCCTTCTTTAAGACAGCCCTCACAGTTTTCTGTGTAAGTTGTTTATGCAATTTGTGCGAAGCATAGAAAATCAAAGCAATTTAATTAAATGATGTTTTTGTTAACTGGTTGTAGGTGTGGTACATTCATGAATGTCGTGCACTAACCAGTAGTCATTTTGAAAAGAAATGCTTTGGTTCTGAACGAGTACCCCATGGTACTTACCCAACACACCACCTGTAACTTTGCATCTATATAACCCAGGTTCCGAGGAAGACAGGGTGACCCCATTGATCTTAATGACAGTTGAAGGGACTGACACCCTTTCCTGCCCATCAGCGTAGCAACGTGTTCCCCATTGAAGCAAGATTGATTAGATGCCTCCCATAAAATGAGCTAACTTTGTTCCACTCTTTTTAAAAGTGTAACAAAATTGAGTGTGTAATCATAAACAGAATGGGTGACTTCTCTTAGTTTGTGATAAAGAGGTGGTGCAATGCACCAGGCCTAGGGACCACTCCAACAATCTACTGTCCCCTAAACGGCATAGGAAAATGGGTAATTAGAATAACCCTGGATTTATTCTTCCCTGCTGCTGATCTGGGGCAACCATAAACTGGAGAAACCAAAGACGCAGACCGGCACAGTGTAATGGATTAATAATGCCTCACTGTGCTAACAGGTAGAAGGAAAAATCTGCAATGCAACCAGCCAGAAGCAGTTGTGAATAGGATTAATGGAAGCTACCCCAACGAAAGTAGGAAACACAATTTCATATAGGACGCAGCAGGGATACGAATTTAATAATCACCATGATCAGTCAGTCAGTCAGAAAACTTTATTTCGGCTATCAGCCATAAAAGTTCATACATCACAAAATTTTAAAACAATTAATATAATAAAAAGATACAACGTTAAAAGTGTGGATAAGCAGGCATATAAGCGTACACTTAGACCAAATCAACAAATGTATCACTATGTTTAAAAGGAAATGGTGCAAAGATATACCTTATCATAATATTAAGCGTCTTCTAATTAACCACATTAAAGATAAAAATTTAGCTATCGCTGTGACAAATAAAGGGGATGGGTCATACTTCAACAGCCTAAACAAATCTCTATAATTCCTAACCCCCAAGTTTTTAGCAAGCTGGATGATCCATTTTCTACGGGGGATTGTGTAGGCTGTACAAAAGAATATGACATGGACCTCTGTCTCTTCGTCAACCCCGCACCCAGGACAAGACTGTCTACTAGAACCAGCCCACTTGTTTGTTCTACAAAAGAGAGGGAGTGATCCATGTCTAAATTGCAAGTATAATTTCTTGGCGGTTAGCGGGTGAATCAAGTCTAGTGTGGGCTCGAAACTATATCCGCTTTTGACCTCAAGAAATGCCGAGTTTAGATTGGTTCTATTCTCTGACCGTAGGACCTGCATCAAGTTATGTTCCTCCAAGGCTTTAGCCAAAATCTTTTTGGGAGGATGGAGCATGACTCCTCAGGTGTGCGCCAAAGATCTTCTCTCCCAATTTCCCTCAAGGATTTTTTTACGTAGTCTAGCCACGGGATGGCGTCTGCCTTTGGGAGCAACAAAATAGACTTCAATTCCTCCCGAAAGTGAACAAGTTCAGGAATGCTCCATAGTCTGCGTCAGTACATGACCGGGCGTGAGGCTACCAGGTCGGCAATTGGGTGTATGCCCAGATCCATCCTGAGAGGCTGCATGGGGGTACTCGTAGGTAATGCCAATAATTGTCTCATAAAATGGTTTTCTGACTTAGTTAAAATCTGGACCGTATTATGGCCCCAAAGTTCAGCACCATATGCCACCATCCCTCTCGCCTGGGCCTTGTAAACCTCTACTAAAGGGCTGATTAGCTTTAGTGGGTTCTCTTTATGCATCTTTAGGATGCACCCTGTTATCTGGGTAAATTTTAAGTTTACTTTTGAAATCTGGGGGCCCCAATTCATTTTATTGTTAAGAGTTAAGCCCAAATAGTCGAAGATGCTCACCTGTTCTAAATGCAGGCTATCCAGTTTTGGCATGGGGCGATTTGTAGTGTCCGCATGAAGAACCATATATTTAGTGTTGCTCACATTGATGACCAGGTTCCTTTTCCTGCAGAATGAGGCGAATCCATCCAGGATTCTTTCCATCCCCATTGGGGTCCTGGACAGGAGCAAGGTATCGTCTGCGAACATTAATGCAGGTATTTTCCTGCCCGCCAACCTGGGTGCGTCTACATCTCTTAAGGCCAGGAGGTCTTCAACTAGCCCGTTTAAGAAGAGAGAGAAGAGGGTTGGCGCTAGTACGCAACCCTGCCTAACTCCCTTCTCAACTGGGGACGGGGAAGTTAGTTCTCCATTTAGGCCGAACCTAACTCTGGCGAAGGTGTCTTTATGTAGACGCTCTAGTAAATGGCATAAATAGGGAGGCACTCCCATCCCTTTTAACAACTCCCACAACTGTCAGCGATCCACCATATCGAAGGCAGACTTTAAATCTACGAATGAGAGATAAAGGCTGCCTCCTTCTAGAATAATGGATTTCCAGTGGATCATCTGTAGTCTAAACAGTTGGTCTATTGTTGTTTTTAGCTCTAAAATCCGCCTGGAGTGGTGTTAAAATGTTGGAATCGTCCATCCATGCTTGGAGTCTCCCTAATATAATACGCGCAAAGATCTTCTGGGCCACGTCAATTAGGCTGATCGGCCTATAATTTGCCGGATCAAGAGGGGAGCCCTTTTTATGAATGGGTATAATCTCGGCACCAGCCCATGTCGGCGGTAACGGCATTCCTGCCAAAATTGCATTGAAAAGAGCATATAGATAGGGAACCCAGATGTCCGGTTCGCTCTTAAATAGATCACCTGGGTTCCTATCTAAACCTGGGGCTTTGTTTGGGAGAACTTTACTCAGAGCCATTTTAACTTCTGCAAGCGTGCACATTTGGACCACCCCCTGTTTAAGAGATAAGGTTTCGTTTGACAGGGGAGAAGGAGCATCTGATTCTGATAGTTTGGGGGCGTAAAGGTCTTCAAAATAGCAGCGCCATGTTTCTTCCCCTAAGTTAGGTTGAGCTGCTTGCTGGGAACCTGATGACCCAGTTTTAACCAGATTCCAAAAAGACCTCGAGTCCCTTTTCTGCAGTGCAGAGGAGATCTCCTCCCATCTGTTTAGTTCCCAATCTTTTTTAGCTTCTTCAGTGACTTTCTTAAAATATACCCTCGCTTCTTTAATCGGTGTCTTATTTCCCCGTTTTAGTTTTGTTAGAATGGTTTGCTTAGCTTCCCTGCAGGATTTGTTGTACCAAGTGTTATTCCCCCTCACGGCTACCGGTTTCCTCCTGGTTTCCCGATAAAAATGGGTCTCCAAGATGCCGCAAAGTTCTACATATGAAGATCCTATCAGAGCCTGGTCGAGAGGGCCCTCTCCCATAGCGGCTTCACCCAGTGACCTCTCCAAGAGGGGATAGATCTCCCTGTACATATCACTTAGCTCCGATTGAGATTGGGCGATCTTCTCCCATCTGATTCTTCGAGCGCCACAGGTTGTAACCAGGGCTGTTGGAGGGATTAAGTCTTTACCGGGATGTGAGCTATTACTAAAGCCCTCCATAGTTGCAATGATGGGGTTATGGTCGCTTTCACATCGTTGCTTTATTTGGAAATCAAGGATCCTGGACCACAATCCCAAACTAAGCATTATATAGTCAATAATGGATGTTTGTCCATTCCTTTCAAAGGTAAATTTACCTGGATTGTCTGCCGGAAACCTTCCATTGCATGCCCTTAAAGAAAAAGTGAGAGTTATCGAGGTAACTTGGATAACCAAAGGTGTCCAGGCCCTCGTGGTATAAGAGTTACTTAAGGGAATTGCCCATACTTGATCCTCTTCCTGTGACACTGGAGTGGTCAACCCATTCAAGGGTTCATAGTGACAATTAAAATCGCCACCAATTATCTGGTGATCTGAGTTGGTAGATGAGCTCAGGAATTTCTCCAAACTAGTGAGAGTGCTGGAAACCTGGCCATGATTCACTGGGCGAGAATAAATATTTATCAGACTCAACTCGTGATTATCCCGAAAAGAGATAGCTAAGCACAAGATATCAATCGAATCAGTGATGATTTTCCTGATTGCACAGCCCAAATGCGTTCGCACCCATATGGTCAGCCCACCTGATGGTCTCCCCCTTTTGGCCCTCACTGCCGGTTCCCAGTATGTAACGTACCATAGGCGGTGGTGGGGCCTCAATGCCCATGTTTCCTGGAATAGGCAAATGTCATGTTCATCTATGAACTCCCCCCAATCGGCAGAGTCCCACAGGGAGGATAATGCGGCCACATTCCATGATATGATTTTAAGCCCCTCAGCATGGTTGAAGCAGTGGGTGTCTGAATGTGTATGTTGGGGGTAGCATTGTTTCCAGATGGAGTACCTAAATTTTCCATGGTGTTGTCAGTTTGCCCTAAAGGTATAGGAAGCCCAGGGAACAACGAGTGACTGGGAGGGATATCAGGGTGGGTCTCAGTTAACTTTGGAATGGATGACTCCATTAAATTCGCCCTTGTTTGCTCGTATATCCCTTTTGTACGGCTTTCGTCTGGCTCAAGGATCAGGGTCAGTACGGGGGGGCTACAATCACCCCCCTTGGTTCTCAGGGCATTCCTAGCCTTCCGGGATAACCCATCGTCATGCCCTGGGCTTACCTGACAATAGGGAGATACCTGCCGACTCACACGGTCATAGGCCTCCCCCTGCATGAAGTCACTAGGTCCAGCGTCAGTAGCTGGCAACAGTCAATCAACACAATCAAGCAGGCTGAACCTATTGTGACATGGTATATTGAAGCATAGATCATAAGGGTCTGCCTCTGGAATTCCGTAGGAACCTAAGCCCTTCCCGCCTGTAGCCACATGTGTTCTCACTGTGCCCATCCTATAGTTTAATGCTTCCAACGGGTAAAAGTGTGGTAAAAAGGAAGTTTGAATTTCTTCAGCTGTTCTAGTCCACCCCCCATCCCCCAGGTGCTTAACCACCATCTTGTCCCTAAAATTTACAACGATACAATCTCCCCTTATGGTTTTCACACCCCGGCCTACCCACGACACTCTGCGCACCATCATAATCTCCCCGTTTAGTATGGGCGGGAGGGGTCTATTTGCATTCAGCCAGTAGATTACCTTATGCTTCAGGGACAAGTATGGTTCGGTTCTATCAGGGGGGAGTTCAGGAACACCTGTTAGAACCACGACATATGGACTGCATTCTGGGGGCAAGTCTATTCTCTGGGGTTTCTTAGATCTTGGAGGAGTATTTTTACTAGGGTCGATAAGGGATGGGGATATAGATTGCTGTGGGGACCGCCTCGGACGGCTGGTATCGCCTAGAGCTTGCGTGTGTTGGGGGGAAGGAGGAAGAGCAATCCTTCCAACTTTGTTAGGTGGCATATCCTTTCAAATTGGGGGTAGGTTACAGGGAGAAGTGTGGTTGTAGCCCGACTCGCTTGGTCTATCAATGGGTGGTAGAACAGATTGTCGGCAAGAAGCCTTCTGGCCCAACTGAGCCATTACCACAGGGTTAGAATTAGTGGGATTGGCTATCGACGCTATTTTATCTTCCAATATGGATAGGCGCTTGATTAGGGGGGACAGGCTCCCAGCAATTACAGATTCCAATTTTGCCCAAAACGTGTCGTTAATTAGACCCCGTGAATCCTCCTCCCCTATCGATGTAAGGGTAGAGGGGACTTCGGTGTCCAACGTAGGGCCTCTGGGTAAATCAGTTTCCTGAATCAAGATATTAGGGTCTAGATTGTTACTAAGCGTGCTTTTTTGTTTTTTCCTAGAGGAGTGTCTCATAGGGCCCCCTTCGCATTTCTTCCCCTTTGTGGCTAATGACTTCACCCCGGGGCTCTTATTTCTTGCACTCGGGTCCGACATAGACCTTGTGGTAGCAAAGTTAAAGATGGGAGCAGATGAAAGGAACTCAGAGCGTGATGGATTAGGCTCAATAGACTTTGCAACGGATGGAATAGCTGGAATAGATCCACCAGAGGAAACAAAATCAGTTAACAATTGTTCATCTGGTGGACCATCTACGTGCAGAGGCAAGGAATTATCAGGGGAGGGTACTAACATAATACCTCCCAATGAAGAGCGTTTTCCTGTGAGGGGATCCATAGATAAACGACGTTCAGTGGCAGCAATCTCATAGGCGAGGACATTGCTTGCACGGGTGATGAAATTACCCAGGGTCCCCGCGACATTACAGCCTTTAGAAGCCAACCTCGTGGAACCAGTAGCCATAATGCTTTTACCAAAGAGAGACAAACCCAGAATACTTGTATCTCATGCAAAACGGAAACAAACTAGCAATTAATATGCTATTAACAATAATATCAGGCCCTGAGACTACAAGACCTCGGGGAAAGCAGGTCAGAGAGTATGCCCGGCCCGGCCACGCAGTCTCGAACGGGCTCAAACGGGCCCGCCCTTGGCCCGGGCTTCGCCCGCGCGCGTCCCGCGGGGCGGGACCGATTCATTGGATTTATATCCTACCAATTATGCCACAGGTGCAGCGAATGGTGAGTCCCGCTTGGCCCCCTGGGCGATGAAGTCCTCTCAGCAAACGAAGTCAGCAACCAAGGTCACCAAATGGCGAAGCGGCTCCCGCGCAGCGGGAGCGGCGAGCTGTTTTATAGTCACTGGGCACAGGTGCGGCGAATGGTGAGTCCCGCTTGGCCCCCTGGGCGATGAAGTCCTCTCAGCAAACGAAGTCAGCAACCAAGGTCACCAAATGGCGAAGTGGCTCCCGCGCAGCGGGAGCGGTGAGCTGTTTTATTGTCACTGGGCACAGGTTCGACGAATGGTGAGTCCCGCTTGGCCCCCTGGGCGATGAAGTCCTCTCAGCAAATGAAGTCAGCAACCAAGGTCACCAAATGGCGAAGCGGCTCCCGCGCAGCGGGAACGGCGAGCTGTTTTATAGTCACTGGGCACAGGTGCGGCGAATGGTGAGTCCCGCTTGGCCCCCTGGGCGATGAAGTCCTCTCAGCAAACGAAGTCAGCAACCAAGGTCACCAAATGGCGAAGCGGCTCCCGCGCAGCGGGAGTAGCAAGCTGTTTTATAGTCACTGGGCACAGGTGCGGCGAATGGTGAGTCCCGCTTGGCCCCCTGGGCGATGAAGTCCTCTCAGCAAACGAAGTCAGCAACCAAGGTCACCAAATGGCGAAGCGGCTCAAATGGGTAATTAGAATAACCCTGGATTTATTCTTCCCTGCTGCTGATCTGGGGAAACCATAAACTGGAGAAACCAAAGACGCAGACCGGCACAGTGTAATGGATTAATAATGCCTCACTGTGCTAACAGGTAGAAAGAAAAAGCTGCAATGCAACCAGCCAGTAGCAGTTGTGAATAGGATTAATGCAAGCTACCCCAAAGAAAGTAGGAAACAAAATTTCATATAGGACGCAGCAGGGATACGAATTTAATAATCACCATTATCAATTATCCGCCCCACCTGTCCAAAAACACAATTAAATCTCTGAAACATAGACTGCTCAAAGCTAATCCAGAAACCCTTATCTCTGACCCCTATTTTTGCCTAAAAAGGTGCTATTACTAGTGATCTGGTCTTTTATACTCAGTGGAGAATGGCGTTCCATTCTGTACTCAAAATCGCATTGGCTAAGAAATTTACTCACGGGATAAGGCTCTTGGCTGTGACATCACCCACATTCAGAGCAAATGCTACCATATCCATCTACAACAATGGGACTATCCTAATTCAAGCCTCCAATCGGAACCTGGGTATCTTTGATGACAGGTTCTCCTTCATTAAAAAATCATTGAGCCAAAGTGACACTCTTAATCATTCTAGGGATGTCCTTTCCCTAACTTTGCCTCAGGACCTCCATGATCTCTCTCTATTGAGCCAAAATCACCTGTTGACTGCCCCGCCTACCTTGAACAACACTCATAGGGCCTTAGCTCTGCCGACTTTTTGCTCCACAGACTCACCCACCATCTCTCGACCACCTCCATTCCCGTAATGCTGGAGCAAATGATATCCTTAGCTCCGACCACTTCACCAACACTTCCCCCATTCCGCTTCCTCCTGGCTCTCTCCTAGATAATTCCCTTTCTCCACAGCAGATTCACCCACTCTCCACCCGAAAGCCAGTTCCCTCTAACTTCATCAACACCAAGAGACCCCACTGCCTTTTTAATTCCCAACTCTTGAACCTTTCCCCCTTCCACCCAAGCTCCTTCCTCATGCCAGTTCTAGCTCCTACTTGCTTTTCTCTTCTGACCAACAGAGACGGAAATCCTCCTCTGGGGACAACCCCCATCCTCGTCGCCCCATTTCTTGTGACACGCCTACCTCTACCCTAGTGAACAACCCTCCTCCTACCCTCCCCAAGAGCTATGAACCTCAATCTGGTCCTGCATCTAGGCTCAAGGAAATAAACCGGGCGCTTCTAAAAGTCAAAACTGACAGACAAAAACTCATTAACATCACCTCGGTGCTGGCCCTTGACCTTTCTTTCAACAAGACCTCACAGGAGATCCTGCATATGATCCACCAGTACCCTAAACTACCATCTCCTTCCACTATGCTATTGAGTGACCTCAGGCAGAAACCCCCAGGCTAGAAATGGAATACCACTCCCTACCCTAACGCCCCATCTAGACCCGCCAGATCCAAAAATCATTTAGCGGAACCTGATATTCTATCCCTCCTCTGAGCTTACAACTCCTCTCTTTCGGCCATCCCAGTCCCTTCTGGAACCTCTCAAACCTCCCTTATAAACTCACCTGGAGCTACTAATCCCAAGCAATGCATTGCGGAGGCTATACAAAGCATCTCATCTAACCCGCATGCAGGCCCCCATTACATAGCCCTCTCACACTGACCACAAATCACACCTGAAATGCATGTTACTTAACTGCAGATCAGCTGTGAAGCATGCCACAGACCTTGCGGATCTCATCCTTGTTCAGGAACAAGACCTCCTAATCCTCATTGAAACTTGGCTTAACGACTCCTCAGTTCCCATCCTTGACATGCTAGTCCCTCCGAGCCACAACATTATCAGACTTGATCGAGTTAAGAGAACGGGAGGTGGCATACCCTGTATCTACCACAACACTCTCTCAGCAAAGCAGTCCCCTTCTGCAACTCTCTCATCCTGTGAATATTTATGCATAGACATCACTAGCAAACATAGACTCTTGTGCAGCCTACACATCTTTTACCACCCTCCAGGAGACACCTCCATCTGATTGAACAAACTATGAAAACCATTGCCTCCAACCAGGGGCTGCACTGCCCCAGATCTTCTTTGGTTACTTCAATATTCATTGGAATGACCCGAATGATCAGGTGGTGAACAGTGTCAAAAATTTCCTATCTGACCTCAACCTGACTCATTTCTGTGATAGTCTTACGCACAACTTAGGCTCGACCCTCGATCTAATCATCACCAATCCCAACTCCATTCAGCTTGAATCTATTCTCGCCTGTGACTGGTCAGACCATCACTATATCACCTTCTGTATCCTAGAAAGCTGGAACTCCAAAAGATCACAGCCATTAAAACAAAAACATTGGAAAAGAACGCTCCAAAATACAAACGTAAATGAGTTTATATCTTGCTGCAATATCTCCCTACCGCCGCCTGCAAACATGTTTGATGTTCACGACCTCACTGAGCACTACAACAACTCCATGTTGACTGCCCTGAATGCAACTGCCTCCCTTCAACTAAATAAAAAGTCCAACAAAGACTCCAAATCGTGGTTCAATGACAGCTTAAATGCAGACAGACACAGCCTGAGACTAGCAGAATGCTCTTGAAGATCTGCTCCATCTATTGGTCTCCTTACGATTTTAAGACTAAACAGGAGTAGATACAACAAACTTATCAGAGCAGGGAAAGCAAACTTCTTCACATCCCAACTTGACAAAGACAAAAATCGCCCCAAAAGGCTGTTTGAGCTGATTAAGCTACAATCCAATGACACTCCTATCTAATCTCTTCTTATCTCCTGCCTCCAGCCAAACTGCAATGCCTTTGCTGACTGCTTACTTGAAAAGGCGAGCAAGATTGAATCTGATCTAAGGTCTGCCCTGATCGATCTATCACCCTCTCCGGACTCTCCCTTACCCTTGCTCCCTCTTACTCAGTCCTGTCTCTCCCCTAAAAACAATGCCTCTTGGAGTCAATTCACACCCCTCAACGACACACCCATCTTCAACATTCTCTCGACCCTGAAACCTTCAAATCACTTCAATGATCCCCTCCCCCCCAACTTCTTTAAAGAAATGATAAGATCACTAGTCCCGCTCTGGTCCAAAATCATCAATGCTTCTCTTCTTCAAAGCGAGATCCCTGACAAACTGAAGGCGGGGCTGGTTATCCCTATTCTCAAAAAACTGACGGCTGACCCTGAAGATCTGAATAATTTGCGACCAATCACAAACATCCCTACTCTGACAAAACTCCTTGAGAAATGTGTCCATGAACAACTGTGCAACCACATTGAGGAATTCCAACTTCTTGATCAATTCCAATCGGCCTTCCATTGCTTGACCAGAATGAATCTTGCCTACTAATACTACTCGACCTCACTTCTGCGTTTCACACTGTCAAACATGACAATCTACTGAACCTTTTAAAATGTAAGATGGAGCTCTCAGGCATTGTACTACAATGGTTTGCCTCTTTTCCCAATAACAGAACGCAGAGAGTCAAATCCAATCAAACTCTATCCAACTCTAGTCCTTGCACACTGGGGTTGCCCCAAGGGTCCTCGCTCTCCTCCACGCTCTTCAACCTATTCATTGAACCACTTACTGTAATCCTCAAAGTATTTAACATCCAATATCACATGTATACAGACATGAAAATCTCTTCCCCTGAAGATATCAATATACTCAACGGAATCCTGCACAAAACCCTAAACTGGCTAACATCCCACCACCTCAAACTAAACGCCCTTAAAATGGAATTCCTCCTCATTTCACCCACTAGGCAAACCCCCATTGTTTAGAAATATCTGAAAATCTCTCTGCTCTCAACTGCACACCACACATCATTGATTCCATGAAATCACTGGGAATTGTGCGGGATAAGAATCTAAACATTCAAGATCACATCAGAGCATCTACCAAAGGAGCGAACTTCCGACTGAGCAGCCTAAGAAAACTCAAACTCAAGCCCCCCTCAGAGCATCACCGAATGCTGTGACTAGACTCATCACTTGTTCCAAGAAAAACAACCACATTTCTCCGGACCTGAAATCTCCCAACTGGCTTCCGTTTGAGTCAAGGATTCAATTAAAAATTGCATGTATGACCCATAGAGCACTCCTCTATAACTGGCAAATAAGCTCAAACTATCGGGTGGCTCCAAATTCTCAAGGAGCTCCAGTACCTTGCTGCTCAAGCCGAAGTATTTTAAAAAAATGAAAATCTACAATCGTACATTCTCTGATATTACCCCAAGAATCTGGAACTCATTACCTGTGGAAACACCTCGCCGGCCTAATCCCTCTAACTTACCTGCAGTAGACTAAGTTCATAACTATTTTCATTGCTGCCAAGCAAATCTATAAGTTTGGAAAAAAGTAATGTCAAATGTGGCGATGGAGGGTGAGACCAGGGGAGTAAAGTGGGAAATTTGGACTAAGAGTAAGTACCTTTGCATTTTATGGATGGGATAGTCTATGATGAATGTGCCAAATACAATCTCCTGTTCATTAATCCTTTCCCTGGACTGTAGAGGATGTCTGTCTGCATAATTGTCTTCTTTATATAGTAGTGCCTCACGTGACGTATATCATTCATAGTTAGTAACTATTCATCTACCTTGTACTCAGGGTGAATTTGAGGCATTTAAAAGAGCATGGCCATGATAGGAATAAGGGATAATTGTCTAGTGTAGAAGCCCTGCCTGCAGTCACAAGTGTGTCTGTCTAGGGCACCAACTGAGCTAGCATGCCTACAATAATTTAGCTCAACAAGAGAGAGAAGAATACTTGTATACTCCATAGTTCATAATGCCTGAAACTCTAAACCATTCAAAATCGAATGGCCAGAGGATACCAGCAAATGTATTGCTACTGTGCCACTATATCATTTTATGTGTTTTGCTAAGAACTTTGTTTACAATTTGTCTTTTTTCTTTCTTGATATAGCTACTCCGGCTGATCTGACACAACCCAACAAACAGGATAGCAGCCCGGACCCGGCAGAGGAAGCTGGAGGCCATCAGGGCAGAGTACCAGCAGCTGGTGGCCGAGGAGCGGGAGGAGGCAGCAACAGCTGCAAATGCCCCGGGCCCCAGCTAGTTCCCAGTCCCTCTGGTAGTTCGTTGCCGGGGTCTAAAGGCAGCTGCCCTCGCCACTCCACC
The DNA here is from genome assembly GCF_964204655.1 of Triturus cristatus. Lineage (NCBI taxonomy): Eukaryota > Metazoa > Chordata > Amphibia > Caudata > Salamandridae > Triturus > Triturus cristatus. The sequence continues at coordinate 506,641,255 of NC_140585.1, forward strand.
ACTGCTGTTTCCCCCTATTTTAGAGCATTTCAGCCCTGCATTATATAAAGGCTGGCGCGCTTAGAAACCAGACAGGAGGAGCGTCTAGACACATTGTAGAGGCACGTTAGGAAGCTCCTAGCCCACTGTTAAGTCTACTCCTCTGCGACTTTTTAAATCTTTTTTTTGGTGGGTGGGACTTGTTGGGGAGAAGGTTGGAATGTGGGAGTTGGGGCATTTTGGGGATTTTCATATTCCTTTATGAACAATTTTGTTTTTATTTGGATTTGGACACTTCTTTGGACATTGGCTGGGGTTAGGGAGAGGGGTGGGCCAGTTGTGGCTTTAATAGTTTATTTATATTTGTTAGGGAAATACATTCTTTAAAGTTGTACATTGTGATTTAAATCTTTTTCGGCAGGTTACTCTTTTACTTCACATTGCTGCCTTTACCGCAGGCAGTTTTTTAAATCTGCTGATAGTGTAACAACAACAAAATAGTTATGCAGTACCTCCCTTGTCCTACTACTCTCTCCTCCTAGTCTCTGGAGTCTGCAACTATTAACCCCTAAAGCCTCGGAGGGGGTGGGTGTGTGAATTTCCATTGTATATAGAATTATTGCAGTTCAACAATGAATCACCCACAGTTCTTCTCTTACCTGATTAGAGGACACAAGGGCTGCATTGTTTCCCAAGGTGCCATGCTGGTGGTAGTAGTAGCAGCATGCTAGCCACTAGTTTAACAGTGAAGGCATCAGAAGCAAGGTCCCACTCTCTCCTAGCCGAACTCAAGCTGTAGAATAAGGACTATTCATTGCAGGCAGCTAAACAAATTAAAATAAAAACTGAGTTAATGTCGTTATAATATGCAAACTTTAAAAAATAAATGAGTCTGTCGCCATAGACTAGACTACTAGTACACAAGAAGAAGAGAGACAATAGAGAAACTTTGATAAGCAATGCTAAATTGAATTCTTAAGAATGGTGAGCTAGTAAAAGTTATAAAATGAAGTCGACTCGAGTTATGAAGTGGACAAGCGGAACCTTTGATGTAATATAGTGCCAGGAGGATGATGCTGGCAATGATGTCACTAAATATCGAATTCTGTGCATGGGTGGCTAACATAAATAAAATATTGCCAGTGTAGGCTATTCTTAGAGGTGAAGACCCTCACCGTGCACTGAGTTGGTGTTGCTTTCACCACACCCGCCCCACCAGCTGTGTGATCAATTAATTGTGTAGATTTAGTCACACCTCAATAAATCACACAGCCCGAAGAGAAGAGGGCTGGGGGTTCGATAAATGGGGATTTGAGGGAAAGGTTTGAAAAAGACAAACACTACACAAGGACAACATTCATCTTGACAATGAGCAGCCGACCATCATAAATCTGTTATGGGAGGAAAAGGAAATGGAGGAATGATGAGTAGTACAGGTAAACCAAATCAAATTGTCCGTCTGCCCCAGAGAGACCAAAGTAATATTATATATTTAAATGTTCTTTGGTACCTAAATTTGAAAGATAGCAAATATATAAAATTAAAATGTCTGTAGGAGTCAAGTAAACATAAACAACACACACATTTCTAATGATCACTAACAGAAAAAATAACACTGTAGTGCCAAATTGGGAGTTTCATCTTCATTCCTCTTGCGCTGTCCATCAATCTTGGGTGCCTGGCAGATGCAGTTCAGTAAGGTAGGTGTGAGTATGTTAATTATATTATTTTTCCAGTATGGCGCAGGGTAAGAGGGCCTGTAGATTGAAAAGCAAAAAGTATATTGAAGAATCAAGAAGAAAGAAGTTAAACTGCATAAGGAGGGCACTGAGAAGACTCAGAGGCAGCACAAGACAAGAGAGAAGAGAAGAAGAATAGTCCTTTCTGCACTGATTCATGGCATTTTCTGCCTGGTGTGTGAATGAATAATTAGGTGAAGGCAATTTTACAACAACCCAAAAAATCACACAAAAAGTGGCTGCACATAACTCTCATTATTGGGCTGATCAAACTCGCAACTGTCATGATCATCAATTCAACAGCATGAAACATATGTTAACAATGAAACAGTAACAGCAACATCAGCATGTGCATAATGTGATTATCATTGTTGACTAAATGTCTGTTTCCAGTTACCCTTACCTTCAACAACAGGCCATCCACCAACCACCATTTAGCTTTGAGTTTGAGCCAGACAGCACTGAGCGCACACACATACCCAGCATCAAAGCATTTTCCCAATCAAGTAAAATCAACACACCACTGTCACCACTCACCACCACTACATAGAGTTGTGTAGGCCTGTTGTTTAACTTTAGGCCACTTCAAAGTCATCACCAAATCGTTTGGTTTCAGATGAAAACTTCCTTCTTCTGGTGGCAGTTTTAGAAGTAGCCACGTCCACGCCCTGAATCATTACATCATCTCTGAACCTCCTCAGTCTGACTCCGAGTAAGGTGTCCAACTCTGTACCGTCCCGAGTTCCTACTCCTGACTCAAATGCAATAGGTCGACCTGTAGTAGAATTTTCTTTTGCACATTAAGAGAAACATTGAGTAATTTTTGTGTTGACCAGATTTGTGTTTGCTTTAGCAAAGGGACTGGTCTCGTCTGACTCTTTGAGGAGTATGAAGCAAAAACCAATAAAACAAAGCAGTGTTAAGTGAACCCAGTGAAGTAATCTCGCTATCTCTCAAAGAGGAGAGAAAACAAATCACGTCGGTAGTCCACTAATATTGTAAATCATCACACAAACACATTTTAAGTGTAATAGTTACAGATAAACAAACGCCCAGTGCCACACTGCCTGTTACCACATGAATCATCTCTCAACACACATCACAAGTTCACAACAATCACTCCATATGCAATGCATGCCATTTACTTGCTCTTCCGGCATGCTCACCGTGATCTATTCATGGTACATTGCAGAAAGCAGATCTGTTTTTTTACAAAGCAGAGATTGCTTTGTGAAACAGTGTAAATCAAATAATGTTATATGTGGGGCAGTCCGGCTAGGGTGATAAACTAGGAAAGGATAGAGAGTAATGGGTCAGGGTTGGTGTCAGGCACACATTTGGTTGTGTTCTCCATCCAATGCCCTTGAGGAAAATGAAATGGGTATGGGGGGTCCGGACTTCTTCACTGCACAGAGTTTCAACTCCAATTATCTGGCAATAAAATGTGTCTAACAGTAAGACGATGGGGATAAATTAGTCAACCAAACACAAACAAATAAAATAATGTTCCCCTAGATATATCTTTTTTTGTGTCAAAGAAAGAAAGAAAGGAGATCAGCAATAGACGAGACTGAGAGAGAAAGTTTAGCGGTTGTTGGTCCATGCCTAGTAGTCAGGGAAGTAGAGCTTGTCCTCAAACTCTGGTGGTTCATCCAGAAATAGGTCATCTAACACACTAGTTCCATGACCTCAGTCTCCCTCATCTTTCTCCCTTCGTACTTCAGGTATGGAGTAATCCAGTGGTACAAAGTGCTGATTCATTTTGATCATGTTTAATCTCTCCATGTTATGGAGCAAGAGACTCCTCCCTCTCACTGTGAAAACTGTACCAGCAGCATTGAAAACATGCTCAGCGGAGACACTGGCTACCAGGCAAGCCAGATCGGTAATTGCCAGCCCGCTGAGCACTGGCCATTGGGACCTCTTCCCATAGCAATACACCAATGGGTTTTGATCAAGGTAGACCTCTGCTGCATCATTCAGGTAGGCCTGGCCCATCCGCTCAATGGTCATTGCTGGTGCCCCTCCTTGAGCAACCTCTTTTGACTTCTCCTGCATGCTCTGGAATTCTGGCTCAACTTCCAGCAGCCTGGTTCCAATTCTCAGCACACTGCCGTGATAGCCCACTACGCACCCGGCTACAATTTCCTGCAGGGATATCCTTGCCGACGAGCACGGGCTCCAGAGAGTGCCGGAGAGCCCGAGGCAGTGGACCAACTTCGTGTGTGCCTGGCCAGGAGCTTTGAGGGCCTTAAGCTTAAGGCGGGATATCGCGGGCATACCCGTGCGGCTGAGTGTGGGTGAGTGCAGCCCCATCAGATGGTGGCTGTAAAGAGTGTGCCTCAGGCAGGGCCGTAGGCGGCCCGGGTAGCGCTGGGTGCAGCCTGCATCTGCCTTTAGAGCCCCTCTCAACCGTTTTCCAACATCTCTAACATTTTAATAAATCACATGATGTTTCACACAGCCTCGAGGCTATGAGCTGTTAGGGGCTGTGAGATGTTGCAAGGAGTGAGGTGTGTTCCGGTGCCTCTCTCTCCGTCATCAAATCGCCTGTTCAGCACTGCCCCCTCAGTCCTGGGCTAAGTGTCGTAGTGCTGTAGTGTGCCGTTGGACCAATCTAGCTGATGCCACTTTAGCACTTACTGCCATATACTGTGACTATTACTGTGTCCATTGGTGGTTGACTGGAAACAGCACTGGTAACAGGCCATGCCTGGTTACAGCAACTTAATCAGCATCCTAGTCAGTCGGCTTAACCAGCTCAGAAGCTCTGAGGTCTTAAAACTCTGAAAGGCTTGGCGAGGTCGGATAGCTTAATCACTGAATTACTCCATTGTGAGCAAGTGGAGTGGAGGTGGCGTGTGCTCTCCTTGTCACCAAGTCGATCCCATAAACTAAGGAGATCGTATAGTGGTACTAGACATCTACAGCAACTCTGCTATAAATCCTACCCAGCCATCACTGTTTTCTTTCGAAAGATGCCACGGACTGCACCTGAGGCGGTAAAATTGGTTCTAGAAGGTCTCATCTCCAAATTACATTCAGCAACGCCTCCTCACTTGTCTGCTGTGGAATCACAGGGAGTCCTTTGTAGTCTTGTGGGGGGCCAGACCCAATTCCGCGAAGGGGCCCGGACCCAGATAAATGTAGGTGTTGAGGATGGTTTAAGTGGGCAGCCATCTGATGCTTATTTATGCACAAAACTGGGTCCCAATTCTCATGTTAACCAACAGAGCCAACAAAGCCAGCAACATATTTTCTTGAACAGATTAAAGCCAGACTGTATGACTGTTGTTACACCTGTTACATCTGATGCTGCCTTATGTGCATTTCTGGGTTCAAAATCCCTTGTCAACCAACAGAGTCAGCATCATATTTACTCGGACAGGTTAAAGCCAGACTGTATGACTGTGGTTACACCTGGTGTTTCACCTGTTCAGGGGGATATTGACAAGGGAATAAGTGATGATGGTGCTCCGGATGACCCCTGGGGAGATGTCTCTTCCATGGTTGTGAAGGCAATGGCATGTGAAAAGTTAAACCCAGGGGAAGACTTTACACTCCCTGACATTGATACACTCCCTGACATTTATATAGAAGCCCAAAGAAGGGGCTGGGGAGTCTCACATGATCATACCCATAAGGATGATCATTCAATGAGTAGACTCAGGAAGAAAAACACCCCAATTGTAAGCTCTTCTCCTAGGTGTTTCTCTTTGCCTCTTTTATATTGTAGCACAAGTTATCTGACTGGTACCTCTTTGGAGTCTGCCCATGATGTATTCATGCCTTATACACAGCTGAAGTTGGGAAATGAGAGGGATGGTGTCCCTTCGGAATATCTTGTTTCTATGGAAAAAATGTAAATTCTATTTTGTCTTTATTAGAGAAATCTGTATCAAGTTCTGATCATATACTGCAAATGATCTTTGTAATGTTGTTCGAAGTGCAAAAGGTAACAAAGTTTGATACCATCAAACCTATACCTACGATACATTGCCGTATGGAAGAATTGGTAAATGATAGGCCACTCTCATCTGCCCCTTGGGAGAGTCGAGAAACGCCACAGTTCAAGTGGGAATACCACTCTATTTATTGCCTCCCATTGATCCTACGTGTAATCTTGAAGAGGAAGAGATATGCTTAAGCACACTATTTGGGGAGGCTGAATTGGGTCCCCTTTCAGGAAAATCCATACTGAAATCTTCCCTTTGTTCAATAATGGTAAAAAAGGGGACACTAGAGAAACTGAAAAAACTAGGGTTCACGTTAGGCAGGCGGGCTTGGGAGGGGGTAAGGGGGAGGTCCCAACTCCATCTACTTCTCAGGTCCAACTCCCAAATTTGTCAGAGAAAGGAGGGTTGAAAGTAGGGAAGAGGGAAAGTCCCTCAATAAATCACAAGGGGGAAAATATGAAAAAGAAATATAAAAAGACGAGACGATTTTCTAAACGAAAAGCGTAAAAACTACATTTTTCACGGTTCCCCGAAAGTCAGAATTACACTCAAATTAAATTGGAGGAGGGAGGTCTTAAACCCCCGTCTGATGAGGGTGCCCCTAGGAACCCCCTCACAGCGCATATGATATTGGCTGGGAGACTAGGGGTTTCTGGAACAGTAGTATCCCCATCAAACCTGATGTTGCAGTCCCCTCAAGTATCTCATCCTCTCCTGACTAACGAGCTGGTCGATCCTCCGGGAAGGGAAATGCAAATGGGAGGCGGGGTACGCACCAAACATTGTCTGGGGTTTCTGGGGCCAGGGTGGATGGCAACCTAGAGGCGGGGCCCCAAACAATGAGTATTACACAGATGGGGTTGAATAGAACTCTTACAGGGACCACATCTTTCTCCAATAGAAATTTAGAGGTCCCAACCACCACCAATGTGTCGTATTCGAACATTCAGCCCCAAGGCGGGGCACAAGTTGTTAGTCGTAGCGATAGGGTTCCTCTATGGATTCCCTCAAGCGTTGCTACAAAGAAAGTCAGTGTGGTGCAGAATGTTCCATCCCTCATTGTAGATTTTTCTTGGCCATTTGACAATGAATCCTTTCTGGTAAATAGAGGATTCATCCTTGACTTTTTTTCAGAAATAGAGGCACTAATGTTGATAGCAAGTAGGGATATTTTAATTGTAAAGATTAACCTACATGATACTTTTTCTTAATCTAGAGTCACTTTTTGCTCTCTGATTGTGGCCAATTTGGTTATGCAGAACAGTGAGCATTTTCTGAAATGAGGGCTCGATATAACACCTCTTTTAGAATCTGAGGAATAGCCTACTATGTGTCCCAGAATTCAGTGCTCGAAAACCTCAAGGGCCGTTAATTCTGTGGCGCTAGATGCAATAGGCCCGATCTTGAGTATTCATTGAGCAATGCTAAAAATATTGTGGTCTCCTTGGACAAAAGGGGTCGTTTATTAAATCTGGTGTCAGATGTGGCAGTTGCTTCCCAGGCCCCAGATATAGAAGATGAATCGGCCCAGTGAAGCTGGGTTGCAAGAGCTCTGAATAACATTTGTCCGGTAGCAGGAAGGTGCGTTCCTCTGAGGTAGCCTGGGGGGGTTACTTTTATCTTGGAATATGGCCGGTTTGGGTCAAAACAAGATGAAAATGAATTTTCTGAAATCTATGAACCCTTTAATTATATGTTTACAAGAAACTTGGGGGTATACTCACAAGAACATGTGATAACCATCACAAATTTAGCTTAACGCAACTCTTCACATCGCAGTCCATCGTGGGAAAATAACTCTGAGTCAATGTGGCATTCTCAACCAGGCGGCACCATGCGATAGTCCCATGATAACACGCCAACTAACAGTGATAAAGTCAACGCAATGCTGCAAAAATGCGAAGCATGAATGCAGAAAAGCTGCGATGAGGCCAATCCCGATACACAAATCAGCAAAAAACAGCCGCAGGCTTGCAATTCCCACGCGTCATGCAGGAAAATGCATCATAAAAGTAAAAAGAAACACAGACAAAAGCCAAACAACAGCGAAGCCCAATGGAGGTAGCCGGAGCAAGTGCAGAGGACAACCAGAACCCCACAAGCCCCCCGGAGGACCAGCCTGGGACTTCGGGGTCAGGGAAGGGCAAGGACAAGAAGAGTAGGAAGAAGTGGTTCAGTCCGCAGGAAAACAGGATCCTGATAACGGAGGTGAATAAACACCATCAATTACTGTTCGTCACCTCCACTGTGTCACTGGGAACTAAAAATTGAATATGGCAGACCATCGTCGACAAGCTGAATGCAGTCGGAGTGCTGAAGAGGTCAATGGAAGAGATCAAGAGGCGCTGGAATGATGTCAAGCGCAAAACCAAGTAGAAACCCGCAAACAACCGGAAGGCAGCAATGCACACCGGAGGTGGGAGTCCAGCGCCACAGGAGGAGCTGGACGAGATGGAGGAAATGGTGTCCACAGTCATCAGTGGGGAGACGGTGGCAGGAGTTGGGGGACCGTACACTGCTCAACATGACCAAACACAACAGCAACAGGGTGAGTAATGACCAGGGACTGGGGGACGGGGGAGATGGGCACAATGGCACACATGCACAAGTAAGCATAGCACATCTGCGGACAAACCATGTCCCAGACCCCCAACTCCCACCAAGAGACCGATGCACCCAAGTATGCAACATCTCAGCACTGTAGAAGCACAGAAGTCAGAGGCACACCGCATGTAAGGGATAAGGGGCAGCCAAATCAGAGCTGCAGGGGCGACTCCCTCAAAATGCGGCACACACACATCACATGCAGAGCACATCAACATTGACAACGATGTGGCACAATCTGTAACACGTCCACAACAGAACAGAGGACACAACTGGTGCCGCTTGTGTGCAGAAACTGGCCAATGACATATGGCATTGCAGGGAAATGTGAGTTGACAATGTACAAGTACAAACACACATCCCATATGTTGTCGAAATGTCCTCTGTCCCGCATCATATAGGCAGCTCCCCACAGTCACAATGTACACTGTCAAACATGTACAATGCGTCTACATACATGTGAACACAATGTTAAAATGCATCTCCCCTTCACATTGCAGGGGGAAATACAACACCTCCTGCAGAGCAGTCCCAACCTCTTGTCTCTGATGACGATGAGGACCACCACACCTTTGACTCCGACACCCTCCAACAGCTCATGGAGTGCCTCTGCACCCCACCTCCAGGAGCAGGGCAGCCCAGGTGCTACGAGGAGAACCCACCCCCTGCACAGAACACACAGCAGGCAGCACCCACCACCATAGCTGCCTCCCAGGACCCCCACGACGAACACATGGCCTTCCAATGCCGTGTCTTTGGGTGCCAGGAGAAGCTGGCTGAACAGGTGCTGGTGGGGTTCGAACACATGGCAGACAAACTTGACGTCATACGTGGGTGTCTAAGTCCCATCAGGGCCCACTCACAGTCCCTAACGGACATCTACAATCCGCTCCATGCTCTCCAATGAACCATAGCTGACATCGCTAGAGTCCTGACTCTGCGACAAGAATGACTGTCTACTCAGAGTGCCTCCAGCGAACTCACCCAGGAGTTGGGACTGATGTGGTGGCTCATGGAGAACATGGAGCAGACGCAGGCGTAAAGAGTGGCTGCCATGGCGAGAGGTAGCTGGGTCCCTCAATGCCCTAAAGACCCTCCTCATGGCATTGCTGCCACAAGGCCTGGCGCTGTTGCATGCTGCTGCTACCACTCCATCCACATCTCAGGCCCCTACCACATAGAATGTCTACCACAGTGTGGTAGACATTCTACCTTCGGCCCCTGACATGTCACTGCCACACAGTGCTGGGGCAGCACACCACCAGCCACATGTGAGGCACATGCAACAGCAGAGGATGAAGATGCAGATGAATCTGCCTTGGTGGTCAGAAGGACGCAGTAGCATACATCTCCGCCATATGGCCTGTTTCTGCTTGGTTCTGCCCTCTGCATCATCCCCTTCCACTGTCCCCCGATGCGCTCTGCGACACTCACCTTGGACCTCTACATGGACTGCCATATTCTGTTTGGTTACCAATGACACAGCTATCAGACTACGTACTGAACTCCTCCTCTTCTGATGTACCTGTCATTCCCTGAGGGACTCGTGCTGGCCCTACACGGGCCAACAATATGAAGTGGGGTTTGCACAGCCCTGTACTACTCTGGCTTCAGAACTCCACTGATTGTGCAATAAACATTCGTGGTCACACCGATGTGTCATCCCTATGATCTTTCAAGTGTGGAAGTATGGATGAATGTAGGGTCATGGATTCCCCCTTACATCCATGTGGCTCATGTTGTGGGACTTGGGTCACGGGTGCCACATTGCCGATTGCGGCATGGGTGGTGCCGACACTACAACGGGGACACACGCATTAGTTACTTCCTTGTCCAGCACAGGATGGAACCACGCCCAGTGCCCCAGGGTCATTGTTCACACCCTTATGCTGGACTGGCATATGCCATGCCAACCCACTTGGCTTACGCTCACAGGGGGGGGCAACAATGCTACATGTCCCAGCTCTTCCCTGTAGGGATCTGCTGCTCACAGGTCTAGTTGTCAGCATGCCACAGCCACTCCCTCACAGCTAGTTTACACCCACACCATATCCATCCAGCACAGCCGTCACAGGACATGTGACCATGTCAATATAAAGGGCCTGGCGCACTTGCTGGACGCCTTTCAACACTGTAACTGGGTGTCTCCGTGTGGTTCTCATTCCTGCATGAGGCCCTAGGGCCCTGCCACAGCACATTGCACAGTGCCATGATGGCATCCGCACCACGAGACCCAATCATAAAGGGTCCATGGCTTGCGGTGCACAGACTTGGTGGCACCGGATGCACTGTGGCAGGCACAGGCACACCACCACGGGACGTTGTCTTTCGGTGCAGTGAGGTAGGGGCACCTTAAGTGCTAAGCGGGTGTGCTGCCTGCGATGATGCGCCGTCCTGGCGGCCCGGACTGGTGAGGATTAGTGTGCGCCCTGCTGGACCACAGTGCAGGCCTGAGCCAGTGGGCAGTGCGGGTCTCTTGCCACGTGGCATTGCCTAGCGGTTCACAGAGTTAGTGGCTGAGCAGGTGTGCAGCCTGTGATGATGCCCTGTGTACTGAAATGGTCTCTGCCATTGCGTAATCAAGACCCAGACTCAAGTGTGTGACCTGGTGGCCTGCGGCCCGTGGCGGGGCTGCATGATGTACAGGGTGCCATGGTCGTTGGCCCCGGGCTTGGTGCTCCCACCGGCACGTGGTGTGCCCCCTTGGAGACACGACGGTGTCGGAAGGTGAGCAGTGAGGCCTGGTTGAGCAGGGGAGGGCAATCACCGCTGGGTGGTGGGAGGGACTGGGGTGCGGCAGCCTGTGTACGCAGGGGCGTGCAAGTGAGGATAGCATGTGCAACTGTATGGACTCCGCCATTCATGTCTCTGTGAACTGTTACAAATAAGGGACCAGGGGACTGCAGTGCATACCGGCACGGGGTTGGAGACACACCGGTGGCAGTAGGTGAGCAGTGAGGCCTGGGTCCGCAGTGTTGGCACTCTCTTCCTCTCTCTTTCGCTCTCCCTTTCTTTCTTTCTCCCTCTCTTTCGCTCTCCCTCTCTTTCTCTCTCCCTCTCTTTCTCTCTCTCTCTTTCCCTCTCCCTCTCTTTCTCTCTCCCTCTCATTCTCTTTCTCTCTCCCCCTCTTTCTCTCTCCCCCTCTCCCCCTCTCTCTCTTACTCTCTTTCACTCTTTCTCTTTGTACTTTGATGGGCGCATGGCACACTTTCTTATCTGTGTTTCTGTCTTGCAGGCTGTGACTTACAGAATGCCCAGAGAAGACCCGCCGTGCCTCTTCAGAATTTTAGTTTTTTGTTTAATCTGTAATAAACATTTTATTTGGCTCATATGATATGAATGTATGATTTCCCTTTTTCTGGCCACACCTGTATGTTATGTGTTGCGATTGTGCGACTTCTGGCAATTTGTTTGGTTCATGGTTTCGTGGAGTTGATGTGCATCATCTTTGTCCAAAGGGGGGGCCTGGGGTGGTGGCGGTGGGTGTTGTTGCCCTATTGGTGCTCCGGGCTGCTTGTTCAGTTGCTTGGGGGCATCTGTTGTTCTTCATGTTTGGCTACGGCCTGTGCTCCTTCGGCTGCTGCCAGTTGTCGTCCGACTTTGCACCAGGTCAGAGCAAGTGTTAGTTTCCTGCTGCTAACGTGCCTTATGGCCTGTTTTGTGATCTTATTGCAGATCTGGCTGGTCGTTGTAATATTGCAGAGTGGTGTTGTCGCTGCTTTTTGCTCGGGAACGCCTACTCTGCATCTCATTAGCGTTAGTTGCCAGGGTCATCTGTGGCGATGGTTTTTGAGGATGCTATCGCAGGAAAACTGGTGATGTCGGCTGTTAGCACCAGCTTGTGAATGGGGTGATAAATTTATCGCGACTTTGGTTGCGCTAAAGTGCCGATAACTCGGCTATAGGTCCTTGAGAATATGCCCCTTGGTCTTGCACAGAGTTTGATTGTGATGGCTATCTTATTTTTTCCTGTTAAGCTAAGCATTCTGAAAGGGGACACGCAAGTGGGGGGGTCTCCATTCTGCTTAAGAACTCGATTAACTGGAACCAGAAGGTTTTTTGCCATCCTTCAAATCTTGGTATATGCCTGAAGCTGGCATGTTCGGGAGATTCTGGCAGGTTTACCTTTTTACTTGTGGCAAATCTATATATCCCTCCTGGGAGAAATTTTGATCATTTGTTGGGTGTACTCTTCTTTACATACATGCGACAGCTACCACAGAAGAATGCCACTTAGTGGTATTAGTGGGAGATATAAATGCTAAAATCTCCAACTCTGCTCTGGAGATTTATGCCAACACGGATATAGAGGAAATTTGGCACATGCCAAATTTACTACCGAAAAAAATAAAAAAGGACAAACAGGGGTTTTCTCTGCTTGATTGCATTAGAAGTACAGATCTGGTTATTTTAAATGGGAGGGTTCCTGTTGATAAAATAGCACAATTTACTTTTCACTCCCATCACACACAGAGCCTTTTGGACTACCACACACAGAGCCTTTTGGACTACGTGGTTGTTTCTTACCAAATGTTTGGGGCCTGTGAAAATCTATTTGTCCTTCCATCGGTTTGTAGTGACCATAGTGTAGTAGGTATGACATTCGCTTTTGATCTACCTGTACTGGATTCGGGGATCTCGGGCCAAGGCATGGTTGTTTTTAATAAGGCAAATGGATGTTCTTTTTGGACGTTAAAAAATATTTCCGAAGTAGGTTCGATAGTGGAGAAGAATTATGTAGAACAGCAGGCATTTGCTTATGCTAATATTATACAGTTTTTTTAAACCCAAATGGAAGAGATTTGTAATTTAAGCTCTAAATCCGCTGGTCCCCGTTTGCCTAAACAGGGTGAGTTCTTGCTGAAGGCGCTAAATCAAGAAATTAAGCGGCTTGTTTGAAAACAACATATACAATTCTCTAAGGGTCAACAGCAGGAAATTAACCACCTTAAGCGAGTAAGAAGCCGTCGTAAACTTAGCGAAAAGAGAAGGGAGTTTGACGCTAAGTGGATCGGGTTGAGGGAAGCCGCAAGGCCAAAGATTCAAGAAAGTACTGGCATTTGATTGCGGAATATTGTGATTCAAGGCAGAGTGCTCTGCCTATACCGATCCCAGAAAAGGAGTGGGTGGATTATATATTATTATTATATGAAAACAACAGCCCAGTAGTTTCAGTGACACTTGGTGTAGAGGAGTTTTCCTTTCTTGAATATGGTCCCCCGTCAGGGGATGAAGTAGTGGGTTTTATAAAGAACGCCAGAATCTGGGGCGCACAAGGGCCGGATGGAATCCTGATTGTGTTAATTAAAAAGGAGTCAGCTGCATGGGGAGTCCTTTTAGTGCCATTGTTTAATTTCTGTTTCCGAACGAGCAATATTCCCCCCCTCTTGGAAGGGGAGTATTATATAGTCCCTTTGTATAAAAAGGGCCCTAAAACTTTACCAACTAGCTTCAGACAGATTGCAATGTTGGATGCTTCGAGCAAATTATTTGCAAAAAGTATATTATGTCATCTGCTGCAATGGGCCCATGACCAGAATATCTTACCACCAGAACAAGCTGGTTTTAGAAAGAACCATGGTACGCTGGACAATGTCCCAGTCATCCAGACCATTTTAGAGAAATATTTTTTTTCACGAAGTATGCCAGTTTACATGGCATTTATTGATTTCTACATGGCAAAGTGGATCGCCAAACACTGTGGAGAAAGCTCTCCTATCTTGGTATACCACACCACCTTTTGGGTCTCATTATAGAATTACATACAGACACCTGGTGCCAATTTCTGATGGGTGGTTCGCTGGGGTTATCATGTAAGATCAAAACATAAAATGGGCTTAAGCAGGGCTGCCTGCTGGCCCCTCTTTTGTTTTCTTTGTATATATCTGATCTCCCCGGCGCTTTGAACTCAGTCAGGGGGATGCCCCCAGAATTGGTACAATGTCCGTTGGTTCTTTATTATACGCGGATGACATGGCAATTTTGATCTAATGCCTATTGGTCTGCAACGTTGTCTGGATGCACTAACTAAATATGCTGAAGACCACTTTTTGAAAATTAATATTGCTAAAAGCAAAATCTTGGTTTTCCACAAGAAAGGGCTAAGAATAAAAAGAAGGCATAAATGGACATTCGGGTTCGAAGAATTGGAACTAGTTGATTCGTACTTATATTTAGGGAATGATTTTTCAAAAACTGGACGCGATATGGAGCATATTAAGCTTTGTGTTAGTAAGGCTGTCTCCCAGGCTGGAGCTTTAAACAGATTTGATAAAACTTGTGGGAGACGCCACTTCAGTCATGTCCTATCAGTATTTAAGGTTAAACCCCCCCTTCATTAACATATGCTGCTGAAGTACTGGATATGAATCACTGGCACTCTTTCGATAAGATTGAAGGCCGAATCCTACGCCAAATTTGTAACTTAAATTCTTTGGCTGCCCCACATGTAATACGTCTGGAATTTGGTCTAGTCTCTTCATATATTGTATCTGTGGCAGCGGTCCTGAGTTGGTGTAACTCCCTCTGTTGGGGGGACAAGGCCACTCTTAGGGCTGCCTTGAGAATAGAAATCTTTGATAAATTGAAAGAACAATCAACAACCTCAAAGTCTGCACTGAAGCTGTTTATAAAGAAGTCCTCAACCTCTATTAGCATGGTTAGAGACATTGCTTTAAGTCAGTCCAAGTCCCGTAATGAGTGGGAGTGCTTTGGGGAATAGACCACAGCTTTATTTAACTTAGAAACTTCCTCACGGGATTAGAAGGCTGATACTCCTACTGAGAACTAACGTGTTGCCCCTAAGAGAAGTTACTGGTATATGGAACAAAATATCAAAAGAGGAGAGAATGTGTGAAATGTGTTCTTTAGAAATTCAAGACCTTAATCACTTGAGATTTGTGTGCCTGGAACTACAAAGGGCAAGGCTTATGTTTTTAAGAGCATCATTTATCAAATTTAAAATCCATTCCGCTCAGGAGGCCCGCACATTTGTTTTGTGCCCACCAAATGAAATGGTTTGCTATAGGAATCCTGGTTCTCCGAGGCCTCACCACTACGACTCAACCACCCTCCGGGCACTGAACCCCAGAAGACACGCCGACTGCGTATGATCCTCCCCGAACACCACCCAGGGACCATTCTTGTGCCTACCCTGCCGCAGAGATTTCACCATCAACACCACCCCCACTACCGCTGAAGTACCGCCTGACGCACGCACCTCCATAACCCTGACATGCATCCTCCTCAACGTGCGCTCCCTTCACCGACACGCCGTAGAGAGTTGGAACCTGATCGACACCCTCTCGCCCAACGTCACCTTCACAGAAACTTGGACCAACCCCTCCTCCGGCCCTGACATCGCCACGGCCATACAAGACGGCTACAAAATCCAGAGAAAGGACCACCCCCACTGCCCAGGAGGAGGACTTGCCATCGCACACCAAACCCCCTCCAACTCTCCTCCTCCAGCACGAGCGACCCCCACTCCAACACAGAACACCTCAACTTCCAGATCCAGACCAGACCCAGAACCACGCTACGCGGGACCCTCATCTACAGACCGCCGGGACCTCGCACCCAATCCGCAACCACCATCGCTGTGCTCTCTGCACCCCACGCTATCACCTCCATAGACTACATTATCTTGGGGACCTGAACTTACACCTCGACAACGGCAACAACCCCGACTCAACCCCTCTCCTCGATAACCTCGCCACGCTCGGGCTGAAGAAGCTGGTCAACACGCCCACTCACAAAGCTGGACACACCCTCGACCCTATCTTCGCAGGAGGAACTAACGTCCGCTTCAGCCACACCACTCAACCCCTCTGGACAGACCACCACTTCATCCACTTCACCTTCAACACCACCTCCGCACCCCAGCCCACACCGCAACCACCTCGAAGGAACTGGAACAAGGTCACAGAGGAACTCCTCAGCACCACGACCGACACCAATTCCAGGACCTCCGCAGCGCCACGACCGACAATAAATTCCGCAGCCACAGAATTTCACCGCTGGATCTCCTGCTGCGCCGACAAGCTCACACCCCTCTGCCACCCCGCCAAACAACGCCCTCCAAAGGCTGCCTGGTTCACCACAGAACTACAAGAAGCCAGACACTCTTGCCGATGACTAGAGAAAACCTGACGAAACCAGAAAACCACGGAAGCACCGAACAACCACAGAAACGCCATGAAGGAATCCCACCAGCACATAAGAGACACAAAACGGACCTTCATAAGAGACAAAGTCCAGACCAATGCAACCAATGCCAAGGAGCTGTTCAACGTCATACAACAGTACTCAAAACCCCCCAGTGAATCCAACAACATCACACCTTCCCAGGAACTCTGCGACAAGCTCAGCTCATACTTCCACCTGAAGATCAAGGCCCTCTACGAGAACTTCAGCGAACCGATGACGGAAAACACTCCCCCCAACGCCGCCAACAAGCCAACCATCATGGCCTGGGAACTCGCCAACATCGAACACATCGCTGCCACCATGAAGAAAACCAACTCAGGAGCCCCAACAGACCCCTGCCCACCGCACATTTTCCACAGGGCTGCCAACACCATCACACCCGAACTAGGACTCACCATCAAAGCCTCCTTCTGGTCGAGCATCTTCCCAGACGACTGGAAGCGGGCAGAGGTTAAACACCTCCTCAAGAACCCCACTGCCGTCCCAACTGACCTGAAAAACTACCGACCATCTCTCTCCTCCCCTTCGCGGCCAAAGTCACTGAAAGACTTGTGAATGCCCAGCTGACCACCTTCATCGAAGAGAACTCCATCCTAGACGCCTCCCAGTCTGCATTCTGCAGCAATCACAGCACCGAGACCGCCCTCCTCTCCGCCACGGATGACATCCGCTGGCTACTAGACCAGGGAAAGACTGCTGCACTCATCCTTCTAGACCTCTCCGCAGCCTTTGACACGTCTCACATCGCACTCTTACAGCCAGACTTCACAACGCAGGCGCACAAGGAGCCGCCCTCGACTGGATCCAATCCTTTCTGTCTGGCAGAACCCAGAGGATCAGACTCCCTCCCTTCCTCTCTGCACCAACCAACATCAACTGTGGCATACCCCAAGGATCATCACTCAGCCCCACGCTCTTCAACATCTACATGGCCCTCCTCGCCTCCATCATTAGATAGCTTGGACTCAGCATTGTATCCTAAGCCGACGACACCCAGCTCATCCTCTCACTCACAAAAACCCCAAAGACACCAGACTCTGTTTCCAGGAAGGAATGAAGAATGTGGCAACCTGGATGATGGACAGATGCTTGAAGCTCAAATCAGAGAAGACTGAGATCCTCATCCTCGGACCCCACACTTCCGCCTGGGATGACACCTGGTGGCCCCCCGCCCTCGCAAACCCACCCACTCTGACAGACCACGCAAGAAACCTCGGCATCATCCTCACTCCTCCCTCTCCATGAACCACCAGATCAACACCGTCGCCTCCACCAGTTTCAACTGCCAGGGCATCCTCCACAAGACCTTCAAGTGGATCCCCCCCAACTGCAGAAAGACTGTCACCCACGCACTCATAACCAGCAGACTGGACTAAGGCAACGTCCGATACGCCGGAATCAACAGAACTCTACTACACAGACTCTAAACCATCCAGAACGCCATGAACACATGACCCAACACCTACGAGACCTCCACTGGCTCCCCGTCAAGAAAAGGGTCACGTTCAAACTCCTCACCCACGCATACAAATCCCTCTACAACATCAGACCCAAATACCTCAAAGAGAAAGTTTCCTTCCACGTACCCAAGAGGAACCTACGCTCCGCCAACCTCGCCCTGGCTGAGGTCCCCCGCATCTGCAGAAACAGAACAGGTGGGAGAGCCTTCTCCCACATCGCAGCCAAGACCTGGAACGAGCTACCCATGAACATCAGATGCACACGTTCAGGAAGGACCTCAAGAGTTGGCTCTTCGGCTGATCCGGAGCTGCCTCCCTTCCCCCTAGCGCCTTGAGACCCTCGCGGGTCAGTAGCGCGCTTTATAAACCCCTGATTGATTGATTGATTGATAGGATATATCAATTTTTTAAAACATTCTTGGGTATTTAATATTTATTAGGTAATGTTTAAGTCTATTTTGTATGCTGTAATATCTGATGGTTGGATATTGAAGAATGTTGTATTGTACATAAAGTATGTCTTTTTTTCAATCTATTGTTGTACTATTGAAGAACTCTGTATTGTATATAAAGTATGCCTTTTTTAATCTATTGGTGTACTTTTGTGGACCTCCGTTGGAGTTCCATATAAAAAAAAAAATTGAATTGAAATTGACTTCTCCTCTGCCCAGGACATAAGTCCTGCCAGTAGAAACCACTCAGTTGCAGATTTTGGGGCTGACGTCCTGTTCTTGTTTTGATGGTGTTCTTGTTGTTGATTTTCGCTGCTGTGAGCCAACAGCACTGCCCTCAGGCACTGTACTTGAAGGCTGCCCTGCAGGACTTGTGCCCCAGAGGAGTGGGCCTCTAATTCCCTGCTGTTCTTTAACTAGCTCACTGCCTTGCTCAGCTATCCATGTTTTGTATTTCCAACATCCCCGTCTGAAAATGGAATGAAAATGGACAGTAATGGTTTGTACCGTGGATCAAGAATTGTGGCACAGATTTTATGTTTGGATAACACAATTTCTATTTGCTCCCTTGTATTAGCAGACAAGCAAAGGATTGAGCTCTCCACAAAGTCATTTGCATCTTTTTTTACTCCACACCTATGTACATTGCCGACACCTCCTTTAGCTGTTCCTGTAGCATGAGCAACAGCAGAATAGCTTGGCCCATGGTACCGTCCTCCTTGCTTACTTCCCATTTGAACACCTCAAAAGGAAGCAGCATCTCTGTCAGGCATTTAACTAGGCCCCGTTGGTCCATCTCAATGATCATGCCTTTCATAGTTGCATCCCCTGATTGAATGAGATATTCATTGATAGGTCTGCACTGCTCAAGCAGGCGTTCCATGTAATAAGTTGAGTTCCAATGTGTTGGCGCCTCCTGTATGAGTGCTTTACCTGGCATTCTGTTATAACGTGAAATGACCCTCAGCCGTTTTCAGGCTTTAAATGAATGGCTGAAATAAGTGCAGATTCTCCTGCAGGTGGACAGTAAGTTGCTTACTTGGTCTTCTATTTTTTAGAAGGTTCTGTTCAATGGTGTTGATGCAATGGGCCAAACACTGGACCCTGAAATAGCCACCATCGGCCATGGCATTAACTATAATACTGCCATTGTCCATGGCAACAAATCCAATCTTAAACCCTCTTGGTCACAGCTATTCAAAGACCTTGTTGTTAAAGTCTTCTAAAATTGTTTGCAGCAGTATGGGATTTCTCCATGGCGAACATGGCTACTGTCGCATGCTTCTGAGCAGCATTAAAAATCTCAGCAATGTCAACACCTGCAGATATATTTTCTTTAGCCCCCACAAAAGAGATCCACAAAAGAGATCCAGTGTGCAGTGATTCACATGTAGTCTCTTGGCAACTGGTCCACATGTCTGTTGTCACGTGGATACTGTGAACAGAACTCTGCTGCAAAGGATGTCCAAGCAATTCTAGCACATTGTGATATAGGGCTGGAACAGCAACTCTGGCCAAATAGGACCAGCTGGAAACCTTCCATTTAGGGTAGATGGCTGCCACAAATTCAAGAAAACCCACCCCTTCTACAAAAGAAAAAGGAAGGAGATCCATCGGTAAAATTTTTGCAAGCTTCGCATTGTGCAAACAGGCCGCTGGGAGTTTGGGTTCATACTGCCCCTCTGGCCTAAAGATGGCTGGAATAGTAGCCTGGATTTTTTTATTTTCTGATGCCACTGATGCAGCGGGGTAGTCACTGTCCTCTCTTGCCTTGTTGTCTCAACTAAGCCCAGGCAGAGTACCACTATGCAGAGTTCCACGGATTTGGAAAAAAACTCTTTGGAAATCTGCTGCCCTCCCTAATTAAAAAGAAAAGAAATCACTTACCTGCTGTGGCGTGGCGCATACATAGTCCTCCCAAGATGTACATCGTAGGGGTTTGCGTGGACGGGGATGAGGAGAAGAGAGAGACCACGGTGAGCAATAGGGCAGCCCAGAGACACCAGAGCAGCTGGGCAGGGGCTGGCTAACTCTGCTCCGCTGTGGAGTAAGAGTTTTGCCTGAACACCGCATTCTTAACGGAGCGCGGAGTTGGCAAAACTCCGCAAACTCCACTGGCGGAGGGGAATTCTCTGACCGGGGTTAGTCTCGACCAGAGCCTTGTGCCATTGCGATGTTGCTGATGTGGGCGATGCTACTGCACTGCTGGGAAGAGGGCTAACTTGCGTAACGAAAATGTTTCCTCTTCTTCACCTTCTGCCATGATCGTTTCGGATTTGTATTCCCTGCTCAGCTGGTTTCCACCCCCTTCACCAACAAAACTTGTAGTGTTTTGGCCGCAAATGTGCGCTTCCCAGCGGATAGTATGGTGCTTTCTCAAATAGGTTGTTTGGCCTCCGGTACTATTGTTTATACCAAGCTTACCCCGACTAACACTTTCTCTGCAAAGGGAGCATAATGCAATGTTCACCTCTTTCTTGCTAACCGAAAAGAAGTCCCAACCTGGGGAGCTCAACTTTCTGATGCTGCTGCCACTGCCAATGCTGAATGAACTGGCGGTAGGTGGGCGTTTTGACTTTTGACATTCCTACTTCTACTGATATGGTTGTGGATGTAGGTCACTGCGGTGACTTTTCAAACATAACAGATGGCAGTGGTTGTATCTATGGTACCACTGCTACATCACCCTGATAAATTTAGATGGGGTAACACTGGTCTCCATTGCAGCTGGGCTAACATCCAGGTTGACTGCCTCATTGTCATCCTCCTCTTTTACATCTGCCTCCATAACTCTAAGGCTTTCTGGAACCATCCTTTTCCCTAACCTCGTCTTGTGGCGTGCCTCATTCTCAGACGTGGGATCCAAGTGGTGTCTATATCATCAGAAAGGGGGCTTGAAGAAGAAGATGATGCGTCACTAGCCCTCCTTTTACTAACTGGAGATCTGGAATACAGTGGTTCTTCTGAAAGAGCACATTCCTCTATTTCCTTAGCATGAAGCTCATTCTCTTGAACTGCTCCTACTTCGGGAGGAACTACTGCTGGTTGCAGCTGTTGTTGTCCACTTCTCTGAGTTTCCTGCAGCATTTGGGTACTACTTTTCGATAAGTCAATTTCAACATCACTGCTCGTCGACGTTGCAGTAATTAGACTGGCTGCCTCTGTGATGGACACGGGCTTGGGTCTAGATTGGGGTAGGTCAACTGATGGTGGGTTGCTCCCCAAAGGCCTGTGCGGTAGGCACAGTTGTTTATCCAAAAAAAGAACTGTGGCGAGATACCAGTGAAGGTGGTGGTAAGCTCCTTCTTCTGCTCACTGGCCATGTTCTTGGTAGCTCCTTTTTTTGAGGCCCTCTTGAAGCTGTCAGTTAGCAGTAGCACAAGGTGAAGAGATGTCTGTGATGTCTGGATTATGCTTCATGTCGTGCACAGGCCTTCTTTCTGGCAGTACTGTGGGTGATGTTGTGACCTAAAAGAAAAGAAGCAAAAAGGACATCAGTGAAATGTGGCATTGTTGTAGTTCAATTAGTAGTACAAACAAACACAGTTTCATTAACCCCTTCGATGCTCATGACGGAATGGTTCCGTCATGAGCATCGGTGCCCCTGTGCTCATGACGGAACCATTCCGTCATGAGGCCAGGGGCACGAAATCCCTCTGCTACAGACAGCAGAGGGATTTCTATTTAATGCCTTTGACCTTGGGAGCTGGGGAAGAGCTTCCCCAGCTCCCGGGGCCCCCTCCCTGGTTTCTGTGCAATGAAGATCAGCGCGCACGTCGCGCTGTCTTCATTGCATAGAAACCGAAACTGAAATGAGCCTTTAGGCTCATTTCAGTTTCACTTTGTATGTGCTCAGGGGGCTATCTCAGCCCCCCCAGGCACATAGAAAAACGGGAGAGGTATCATTGGAAAGGGGAGAATCTCCCCTTTCCAATGGTACCCCTCCTTAGTGGATCCCTGCTTGGGGACACCAGGGAGGGGGGAGCGGCCCCTTAGGCAAGGGCTTTTGCTCCCCCAAAATATTTTTAGTGACATGTAGTTTTTTTGCCCCCCCCTGGGGGGCAGATCGGGGCAGTAGCCCCCAATCTGCCCCCCCGGGGGGGGCAAAAAGCCCACTAGACACCAAGGATTTATTTTTTGTTGTAAATTTGGGTGAGGGCTGCCCAATATGGGCATTGCCATGCCCCCACCCACCCTCCGCAAAAATGACAGCCTTTCTGCCCCCCCTGGGGGGCAGATGGGGGCATTAGCCCCAAATCTGCCCCCCCCGGGGGGGCAAAAAGCCCAGTAGACACCAGAGATTTTTTAGGCAAATTTTAATTAGGGTGGGGGCATTGGCCTGCACGTTTTGGGCAGCCCCCACCCTAATTAAAATTTGCCCAAAAACTCCTTGGCGTCTAGTGGACTTTCTGCCCCCCCCTGCGGGAAGATGGGGGCATTAGCCCTCAATCTGCCATGCCAGGGGGTCAAAAAGCCCAATAGACGCCAGGGAGTTTTTTTGGGGCAAATTTGAATTAGGGTGGGGGCTCCCAAAACGGGCATGCCCATGCCCCCACCCCCAACCCCCGCAAAAATAACAGCATTCCTGCTCCCCTGGGGGCAGATGGGCGGTAGCCCCCAGTCTACCACCCTGGGGGGCAAAACACCCACTAGACGCCAGGGATTTTTTGGGGCAAATTTTAATTAGGGTGGGGGCATTGGCATACCCGTATCGGGCAGCCCCCACCCTAATTAAAATTTGCCCCAAAAACTCCCTGGCGTCTAGTGGACTTTCTGCCTCCCCTGGGGGGCAGATGGGGGTGTCAGCCCCCAATCTGCCCTGCCAGGGGGAAAAAAAGCCCACTAGATGCCAAGGATAATTTTGGGGCAAATTTGAATTAGGGTGGGGGTTGCCTAAATCGGACATGCTCAGGCCCCCACCCCCTCCCTGCAAAAATTACAGCCTTTCTGCCCCCCGTGGGGGACAGATGGAGCAGTAGCCCCCAATCTGCCCCCCCCGGGTGGCAAAAAGCCCATTAGATGCCAGGGATTTTGTTGGGCAAAATTTAATTAGGGTGGGGGCATTGGTATGCCCGTTTTGGGCAGCTCCCACCCTAATTAAAATTTGCCCCAAAAAAACTCCCTGGCGTCTAGTGGATTTTCTACCTCCCCTGGGGGGCAGATTGGGGCATCAGCCCCCAATCTGCCCTGTTGGGGGGGTAAAAAGCCCACTAGACGCCAGGGATTATTTTGGGACAAATTTTAATTAGGTTGGGGGTTGCCCAAAACTGACATGCCCATGCCCCCACCCCCTCCCTGCAAAAGTTACAGCCTTCCTGCCCCCCGTGGGGGACCAATGGGGCAGTAGCCCCCAATCTGCCCCCCCTGGGGGGTAAAAAGCCCACTAGACGCCAGGGATTTTTTGGGGCAAATTTTAATTAGGGTGGGGGCATTGGCATACCCGTTTCGGGCAGCCCCCACCCTAATTAAAATTTGCCCCAAAAACTCCCTGGCGTCTAGTGGACTTTCTGCCTCCCCTGGGGGGCAGATGGGGGTGTCAGCCCCCAATCTGCCCTGCCAGGGGGAAAAAAAGCCCACTAGATGCCAAGTATAATTTTGGGGCAAATTTGAATTAGGGTGGGGGTTGCCTAAATCGGACATGCTCAGGCCCCCACCCCCTCCCTGCAAAAATTACAGCCTTTCTGCCCCCCGTGGGGGACAGATGGAGCAGTAGCCCCCAATCTGCCCCCCCCGGGTGGCAAAAAGCCCATTAGATGCCAGGGATTTTGTTGGGCAAAATTTAATTAGGGTGGGGGCATTGGTATGCCCGTTTTGGGCAGCTCCCACCCTAATTAAAATTTGCCCCAAAAAAACTCCCTGGCGTCTAGTGGATTTTCTACCTCCCCTGGGGGGCAGATTGGGGCATCAGCCCCCAATCTGCCCTGTTGGGGGGGTAAAAAGCCCACTAGACGCCAGGGATTATTTTGGGACAAATTTTAATTAGGTTGGGAGTTGCCCAAAACTGACATGCCCATGCCCCCACCCCCTCCCTGCAAAAGTTACAGCCTTCCTGCCCCCCGTGGGGGACCAATGGGGCAGTAGCCCCCAATCTGCCCCCCCTGGGGGGTAAAAAGCCCACTAGACGCCAGGGATTTTTCGGGGCAAATTTTAATTAGGGTGGGGGCATTGGCATGCCCGTTTTGGGCAACCCCCACCCTAATTAAAATTTACCCAAAAAACTCTCTGGCGCCTAGTGGACTTTCTGCCTCCCCTGGGGGGTAGATGGAGGCATTAGCCCCCAATCTGCCCCACCGGGGGGGCAAAAAGCCCACTAGACGCCAGGGAGTGTTTTGGGGAAAATTTGAATTAGGGTGGGGGTTGCCCAAAACTGGCATGCCCATGCCCCCACCCCCTCCCTCAAAAAAATTACAGCCTTCCTGCCCCCCCGGGTGACAGATGGGGCAGTAGTCCCCTATCTGCCCCTCCGGGGGGCAAAAAGCCTACTAGACACCAGGGATTTCTTTAGGCAAATTTTAATTAGGGTGGGGGCATTGGCATGCCCGTTTTGAACAGCCCCCACCCTAATTAAAATTTGCCCCAAAAAATCCCTGGCATCTAGTGGACCTTCTGCCCCCCGGGGGGGCTGATGGGGCAGTAGTCCTCAATCTGCCCCCCTTGGGGGGCAAAAAGCCCACTAGACGCCAACGATTACGCTGGCTTTTTTATGTGTGGGGGTGGGGGCTGCCCAGAATGGGCATACCAATGCCCCCACCCCCCAAAAAATAGCCACAGTGTTTCTGCCCCCCTTGGGGGCATATCGGGGCAACCCCCTCCCCCCCATGCCCCCCGGGTGGCAGAAAGCCAACTGGGCACAGAGTTGTTTTTAGCACTATCCCTACCTGTGGATTTTGGGCCCTAGCGCAGCCGGCACATAGGGAAACCTACCAAACCCACACATTTCTGAAAACTAGACACCCGGGGGCTTCCAGGGAGGTATGGCTTGCGTGCATCCCCCAACATTTCCTTACCCAGAATCCCCTGCAAACCTCAATTTTAGCTGAAAAAATCACTTTTTTCACACATTTTGGTGTGGGAAAGTTGTGGCATCACCGGGCTCACACAAATGTACCACCACCCAGCGTTCCCCCAGGTCTTCCGGTAAAAATGGTGCCTCACTTGTGTGGGAGGCCCAAGTACCTGCGGCAGGCAAGGGCCCAAAACTTTGTGAGGCGACATCAAAATGGCCTATCGCAAAACCACCTGGTTTTGCAAGGGGGGTCACTTGGGTTTTTGGCCCGGTGCTCGGCGGCCATCTAGGGAAACCTACCAAACCCATACATTTCTGAAAACTAGACACCCGATGGCTTTCAGGGAGGTATGGCTTGCGTGGATCCCCCAACGTTTCCTTACCCAGAATCCCCTGCAAACCTCAATTTTAGCTGAAAAAATCACTTTTTTCACACATTTTTGTGTGGGAAAGTTGTGGCATCACCGGGCTTACACAAATTTTCCACCACCCAGCGTTCCCCCAGGTCTCCCGGTAAAAATGGTGCCTCACTTGTGTGGGAGGCCCAAGTACCCACGGTAGGCAAGGGCCCAAAACGTAGTGAGGCGACATCAAAATGGCCCATCGCAAAAACACCTGGCTTTGCAAGGGGGGTCACTTGGGTTTTTGGCCCGGTGCTCGGCGGCCATCTAGGGAAACCTACCAAACCCATACATTTCTGAAAACTAGACACCCGGCGGCTTCCAGGGAGGTATGGCTTGCATGGATCCCCCAACGTTTCCTTACCCAGAATCCCCTGCAAACCTCAATTTTAGCTGAAAAAAATCACTTTTTTTACACATTTTGGTGTGGGAAATTTGTGGCATCACCGGGCTCACACAAATTTTGCACCACCCAGCGTTCCCCCAGGTCTCCCGGTAAAAATGGTGCCTCGGGGGCGTGGTCTCGCCAGGAATGGAGTAGGACGTGGGTCGTGGCCGCTCTTGACCGCCGCTGTTACCAACCGCCACAAACAGCGGTGTGACGGCGGCAATTGGACCGGGGACGCAGCCCAAGGAGAGCGGAACACTGGGGGCACCAGCCTAAGGGGTCGATGATAGCTACGGAGGCCGTTTTGCACCGCACGAACGAAGAGTCGGGTGCCGGCCGTGCTGTCCGCCATTTTCTCTTCACCCGATCTGCGCGCCCGGCGTTGGGCGGGCCCGGAGCAGAGGGGACATCGCGCTGGTGGCTGCTGATGAGTCCTTGCCAGAGGACTGCGGGAGCTGTAGGAGCGGCGACTCCGAGACCCGAGCGGCGGCGGCGGCGGTCTTCAGCGTCTGGACCTGGTAGGCCGGGACACTCCCGGGTGCGCTGTGAGCTTGTTGCGGGCCCGGCGGAGGCTGCTGACGGCGTTGGGTGGAGGAAGCGGCCCGACGTGGAGGACAGAGAGTGGTGGCCTTCCGAGGGGGACGCCTGGCTGGCTGGTGCGACTGAGAGCGCGGTGCGGTGTCAGAGGAGCGCTCGCCGCCATTTTGCGTGCTGGAGTGTGTGCGGCCTGGCGGAGAGGATGGACCACGAGGCGGCTTGGTGAGGACGGCGGCTGGGGGAGAGCATCGCTCCTGGTGAGGCCGGGCTCTGGTGAACTGTTGCTGGCTGTCTGCTTGCCCCCCACCCTATGCGGATGCTGTGACTGTCCGGTGCCCTGCCTAACTGCACCCTAATTGGCGCTGAATCGGTGGGGGGCGCTTGCTGCACCGCGCCCTGGGGACCTGCGGCTACCGGCGCTCGGGGGAGAGGTGAGGCCGGTAGCCGGAGCGGGACAAAGCGGATCCCGGAGCCTTGCGCTGCTGCGCCATCCCTGGAGGTTGCTCTGGGGCCCTTGACCTGGCGGCAGCACCACCGCACTGGCAGCCTGGCTTGAGGCCTATTGGGGACCACGGGAAGACGCCTCGACCTGGGGCGCTGTGGCCTGGATCTGCTTGGGGCCTGTCCAGGCTGTCAGGAGCGGGGAGAGAGGCTTGGCTCCACATGGGGGTGCTCCCCGGGCCCTGCTAATGGACTGACCATGGCCCCACCTGGTGGACCGGGACTGGAGCGGCGACTCGACTAGTGCTACAGCGCTCCCACTGCACCTCCCCGTTAGACTGAGTTGGTGGGACCTCTCTTGGGGAGCAGGTTGAGTGTCCGACAGCCCTGCGCAACGCAGTAGTTTGAGAGCTTGCCGCTTCCCCTCCCCTGCTGCGCTGCATCTGGAGGGCCCTCTGGAACGCGGCGCCCTGAGTCACCGACTCGTGGACTGGGACCCCACTGCCACTCCTGGACTACGTGGCCCAGTGGCCTGCGCTCTACGCTGAGTGGGCGTTCGAAGGATCCAGTGTTCTTGCTCCTTCCCGTTGGGACGCTGCCCTCCGGCACTCTTGCAACATGACCCGCACGAAGCCAGGGAAAGAGCCACCCGCAGCCCCCAAAGACACCTCGGTCAAGGACTTGTGGAGCATGCCGAGCGCGACATCGACGGGTGCAGCGTTGTCGGACCTTGGGGCCTCTGCTGAACCAGTCACACAATCCTTCATGGCGTCGTTCATGCAGGAGCTTAAAACAGAAATCGGGTCACTTCGCACGGAGGTCCAGGCATGTGTCAAGGAGCTGCGGAGAGACGTGGGGGAGCTCGGTGGCCGGGTCGACGACTTGGAGAAAACCTTGGATGCAAGTACGGAAGACCAAGAACACCTATGGCAGCGGCTCGCCACTCTAGAAGAACAACATGTCGAGCTTCAGATCAAGCAAGAGGATTTGGAAAATAGGGGGCGCCGGAACAACATACGCATACAGGGGGTGCCAACTGGAGCAGAAGGAGCTGACATCATGTTATTCGTGGCGGACCTGCTTCATGACATCCGAGGAGATGATGACACTTCGCCGCTCACCTTGGACCGTGCACATAGGGTCTCAGGACCGTCTGGAAGGCCAGGACTTATCCCTGACATCTTGACACGGGTCCACTTATTTGTCGAGAAAGAAGCCATTCTCAAAGCGGCTAGAGACAAACCTGAAATCCTCTGTGGGGGCAAGCCCATTCAGCTGTTTCAAGATCTGGCCCCTACTACACTCCGGCGCCGGCGGGACTTCCGGCCCATTACAGACAAGCTGAGGGAGCTCAACATTCGATATCAATGGGCCCATCCCTTTGCCCTCATGTTCCAGTGGGAATCTAAGCGTCGTGTGCTGCGCTCCTACCGAGAGGCGGCCCAGCTGCTTCAGATCCCGGACTCCCCGCCGGCCAGCCCCTCGCGTCGCCCTGCCACAACCTCCGAATCCCACTGAAACCACAGTGGTCCACGGTGCGCTGCCCTAGACACCCCTCCTCGCCGGATGGAAGCAGATCCTCCCGGGACAAGCAAGATATCATAGAGCACATAAAATCCCTGGAGGGCGGCCCGTCACCGTCTGGATCACAAGCGCTCGCTCCCAAATGAATGTCTTCTCGGTGGAACCTCCTCTCTGATGGCAGCTTTGGAACTGAGATGGCTGTGGGCAGGGACTGCCTGCCCTGGTCTTTCCTCCCTCAGCGCCCTGGATGTTCTCCTCGGGGGCGCACTTCTGCCTAGTCCTTGGTGCGACACCTGTACTGCTGAGGCGGTGGTCCGGAGCGGACCCTCGACATCATGGACTTACAGATAATCGATGACAAACCCCCACTCCTATTTCTGGGAGAGTGACATCTCCGGGACAGCCTGTGCCGTGGTGCCTGGCTACTCCCTAGACTGGAATAGGCTCTGCTGGCCCCGTTGGCCGATCACAGGTTCTAGTTGTTTTCCCTGTTCCTCTCCCTCTTCTTCCCCTCCTTTCGTCCCCTCTTGGCGGGAGGGACATGTGGGCTGGTGGCACAGTAGCATGGGAGGCGGCCCGCTAGTGGTCCTATACAAATGACTACCACACCTTCCTGGAAGATTGTCTCCCTTAATGTGAAAGGGCTCAACTCACCCAACAAGCGACGCCAAATATGGCGTTATCTGTTGCTGCAGAGCCCTGACATCATTCTCCTCCAAGAAACGCACCTTCTCAAGTCCGATGTGGCTCGGATGGCACACCCACGCTTCCCCCACCAGTTCTGGTCCTCGGCTGCCACCAAGACAGTGGGGGTGGCTATCCTTTGCAGGGCAGGGATACCCCAGGGAGACTCTAAGGTCCTTCGAGATGCCGAGGGTCGATTCTTGCAGATAGAGGTCCGGAGAGGGAACCGTCCACTCACTCTATGTAATATCTACGCCCCCAACCAGGGTCAGGATGCCTTCCTACTCCGGGTAATCAGGGACCACCTTGAGCCAGTGAACTCGGACCTCATAGTTGGAGGGGACTTCAATTTGGTGTGGGATGCGGAGCTGGATCGCTGTGGAGGCGCCTATCACGGGGTGGGGGCCATGTCTGCGGCGGTGAAGAACTCCCTAACCTCCTTAAACTTGGTAGACGTTTGGCGGTACCACTCCCCGGGGCTGCGGGACTACACCTTTAACTCCCATGTGCACCGCTCCTACTCTCGCATTGACCTTCTCCTCGTGTCGCACTCTTTGCTCAAAGACACCATTTCGGTGTCCCACTCTAACATCTCGATCTCTGATCACGCTCATGTTGAGCTGCTTTTGCGGGAGGGCTCCACCCACCCGCCGCGGTCGAGCAGATGGAGATTCCTGGATCATGTTCTCCGGGACCCGGTAGATAGGGAAGAAATCCAGGCGGCCATCCTGGCGTATTTTGAGGATAATGACCTACCGGGGATTACCCTCCCCCTCCTCTGGGACGCCTTCACAGCTACGATACGGGGAACTCTCACCGCCATAGCTGTCGCGAGGGCGCGCGAGGCCCGGCTCTATGAGACCAAACTTGCGCGCGAAATTGGGACGCTTGAAAAGATGGATCAGGAGCGCCCGCTGGCGACGCACAAGCGACGCCTAGCCGTCCTTGGAGGACAGCTGCGTGCACACAGGACCAACAAGGCTGAACGCGCCCTGATGGCGCTCAAGCAGCGCTACTACGAGGGTGGCGACAAGTTGGGTACTGTCCTGGCGCGGCGCTTGCGCACGCGAGCAGCCAAAGCCCATATAGCAAAACTGCGGAAGGCAGACGGGTCCTGGGCCATTGCGGAACCGGCAAAGCTTCACACGTTCCGCGACTACTATGTGGCTCTATACGCTAGCGACCTGCCCGAGGCGGACCAGATGTCAGAGGCTATGGATGCATGTCACTGGGAGCCGCTGAGCAAGCGCCAATCCGAGCTTCTAGAGGACTCTATCACCCGAGCAGAAATAGCGGGTGCCCTGCGCGATCTACCGCTTGGCAAAACGCCGGGCCCTGACAGGCTCCCGGTGTCGTTCTACCGCGCCTTTCTGCCGCAATTGCAGCCGTATCTCCTGCGTCTCTTCAACTCGTTCGCAGAGTCTGTCGGGCCTTCCTCGGACATGGCAATGGCTGAAATAGCCCTCATCCCGAAACCCGAGAAGGACCACACCCTTTGCTCCTCCTATCGGCCTATCGCCTTGTTAAATACGGACTTAAAACTGTACACTAAAATTCTTGCTAAACGGCTGAGTACACACCTGCCCAACCTCATTGAGCCTGACCAGGTGGGGTTTATACATCCGCGCCAGGGCGCGGACAAGGTGCGCCGCATTGCGCATATTGTTGGGAAGGCTAAGCACTGGGTGATACCGGCCTGCCTACTATCGCTGGACGCGGAAAAAGCGTTCGATCGGGTGGACTGGAACTTCCTCCGGGCGGTTCTGCGGAAAGTGGGTTTGGGTCCTAAGATGGTGGCACGCATTATGGCCCCCTATATTTCACCGGTGGCCAGGGTGCGAGTCAACGGCCAGCTCATGCAACCTCTCCCCATCTGTAGGGGCACCCGCCAGGGCTGCCCCCTGTCACCCTTGTTATTCGCCCTTGTGGTGGAGCCCCTTGCCATTATGATACGGCGGTCCCCGGACATCTGCGGTATATCTCTCCGTGGCGTAGAGCATAAGATCGCTCTCTTTGCGGATGACCTCCTTCTTACTCTCTCCGATCCCTTACGCTCGCTACCGGCGGTGCACTCGTTGCTTCAAACCTATGAACGCGCATCCGGGCTTAAGATTAATCACGCGAAGTCCTGGGCCCTTAATTTAATGATCCCGGATGGGGAACTTACGGCGATCCGAGCGACTGTCCCGTATCAATGGGCGACTACGTCGGTGCGGTACATGGGTCTTAACCTGACACCAGATCTAGCCACCTGGACGCAGGCTAACTGGCAGGACTATAAACTCTCAGTCCTGGCAGACTTGCGCGCGTGGAAGGCCATGCCACTCTCTTGGCTTGGCCGACTCAACACGGTGAAAATGTCGGTCCTACCGAAAATCCTCTATCTCTTCCAAACTTTGCCGACACCTATTCCGGAACACCAAGTTCAGGGGCTCCAACGCAAACTCGTCACATTTGTCTGGGGGGGGGGAAGAAACCGCGCTTTTCTAACAAAATCCTGAAACTACCCCGGGATAGGGGTGGACTTGCCTGTCCCAACCTCCTCGATTACTACTGGGCGTCCCACCTCCGCTTTGTGCTGGAGTGGGGGGCGTGGGAGAGCGAGAAGGTGTGGTTTCACATGGACAGGGCAGTCACTTGTCGCCCGCTATGGGACCATGCTTGGCTGCCCCGGGAGGCACGCCATCGCAGCGCCTACATGGCGGTCCCTACCAAAACGGTCCTTGAGATCTGGGACAAGGTGGCGGTTCGTAGAGGCCTGACTACCTTTCCGTCCCCTCACACCCCAATCGCTTGCAACCCGCAGTTCCCGCCGGCGTGTCGCCCACCCTTCTTCGCGAACTGGACGGAAGCCGGCTGCAGGACGATCCAAGACCTGTTCGTGGGGGACCACCTTAAGACCTTTGCCCAATGCCAGCGAGAGTTCGGGCTGATGGAGAGAGACACATTTCAGTATATTCAACTACGCCACTGGATACAGGGTTTTTCTCTGACACAGGCAGCCACGCGACCTTACACCCCGTTCGAACAGCTGGCGCGCACTTTCGGCACTTACAAGGGGCTGATCTCCCGCATATATAAGGTGCTCCAACATCCGCAGCGACTGGACTCCCACCCATACCAGCTGCGATGGCAAAACGTCTCTGGCTCAGGTGTTTCCTCTTCCCAATGGTCAAGGCTCTGGGGGGACATCCCCAAAATCCTCCGCAGCATCCCTCAACAGGAGTCGGCCTACAAAGTGATGACACAATGGTACTACACCCCCGCTAGACTTAAAAAAATGTTCCCTAAGGCGTCCCCCCTATTCTGGCGTTGCACCCAAGCGCTGGGAGATTTCATACACATCTGGTGGACGTGCCCTCTCCTGACCACCTTTTGGAAAGAGGTCCTTAGCCATATCAAAAGGGTGTTAGGGTATCCCCTGCCGGAGGATCCGCTTGTGGTTCTGTTGGGCCTTAGGCCAGCCGCCTTACGGGCTATGACGGGCCGTGATCGACATCTTAGCCTCCACATGCTGGGAGCCACGAAGCAAACAGTGGCCCTCTATTGGAAGAAACCTGATCCGCCTTCCATCAATGTGTGGTTTGCCCGACTGTGGCATGTGGTGGCGATGGAGTTTCTCACGGCGCGTCTGCAACTCCGAGATACCAAGTATAAGAAGCTCTGGCAGCCTTTGGTCGATCATCTGGGGCGACTAGAACATGTTAGGCTACAACCGCCACGACTCCGGGCCTTAAAGCTTTTTGATGATGTGGTGGATCCAGTGGAGCCAGGAGGTCTCTGGGGATCTGCAGGGGGTTATAGTGTCCACCCCTCAAGGTTACCCTCCCGGATGTGAGAGCCTCGCCTCTCGAAGATTCCAACTCACAGCCCTCAACAGATAGCGATAGTGGGGCCCCCACTCCTCCCTCCCCGCCAGGACTGCATTCTTCGACCCTGTACCCCCTCCTTTCTTTCCCCATGTTCTGACCCCCACCCAGTTGGTTGGTCACATCCTTGTCAATTTTTAATGCAGGAACAGTAGCGGTTAGCTTTAGCGCCGCCATAGCGCAGTGAGGACAATGCGTTTAATATTCTATTGTTATTATATCTTACCCTGCCTGCTGGTTACTGACCTACGCCCTGCCCTGTACATCACTGGCGAATGCTCTTGGGCTTACACCTAACATAATCTAGCCACTATCAGCCTTTACACGCTGTGCCTGCTGCAGATCACGATTGGGGGTACAGTCGTGGGTACACCTATGCGTTACTCGTTTGGATTGACACTACACGTTGGGGCACGATCCTAGCCACGGCTGAAGTGAATACTGCAATAGCCAACTGCTTGCAGGTACAACTAAGCTCTAATGGGAATTGTATAGAGTGTAGGATACCTGAGATCTTTAGGATTCGGGGTCTTTGGCCCTTGAGGGCGGGCTGGGTGAGGTTCGCCGAGTTCAAGCTAGCTTGGCAATGTTGCAACGGTCCAAACAATGTCTACCAAGCAGGTGGTGTACACAGGGCATGGGGTCTCTAAGGTGGGGAACTCTGCTGCTTGATGACTGCGCATGGGCCTGCTTCTTGAGGTCCTGCAAGGCCCTCCTGTTTTGCTGTATACACATCTGTCGTTGGCTATCTGTCATTTTCTGCTGCCGGCCTATATGGTTGTAGGCGAGTAAGCTGTGTATTGCCTCTTGCACGACCTTTAAAATCAATAAACGTTGGTTAAAAAAAAAAAAAAAAAAATGGTGCCTCACTTGTGTGGGAGGCCCAAGTACCCGCGGAAACCTACAAACCCATACATTTCTGAAAACTAGACACCCGGCTGCTTCCAGGGAGGTATGGCTTGTGTGGATCCCCCAACGTTTCCTTACCCAGAATCCCCTGCAAGCCATACAAGCCATACCTCCCTGGAAGCCGCCGGGTGTCTAGTTTTCAGAAATGTATGGGTTTGGTAGGTTTCCCTAGATGGCCGCCAAGCACCGGGCCAAAAACCCAAGTGACCCCCCTTGCAAAACCAGGTGTTTTTGCGATAGGCCATTTTGATGTCACCTCACTACGTTTTGGGCCCTTGCCTGCCGCGGGTACTTGGGCCTCCCACACGAGTGAGGCACCATTTTTATCGGGAGACCCGGGGGAACGCTGGGTGGTAGGAAATTTGTGTCAGCCCGCTGATGCCACAACTTTCCCACACAAAAATGTGTGAAAAAGTGTTTTTTTCAGCTAAAATTGAGGTTTGTAGGGGATTCTGGGTAAGGAAATGTTGGAGGATCCACGCAAGCCATACCTCCCTGGAAGCCGCCGGGTGTCTAGTTTTCAGAAATGTATAGGTTTGCCAGGTTTCCCTAGGTGCCGGCAGGGCTAGGGTTCAAAAACTACAGCTAGTCACTTTGCCAAAAAAGGGTCATTTTTCACTGCAAAATTGAGGTGTGGCCACGTTGCGTTTTGCGCCGTTTCCTGTCGCAGGCACTAGGCCGACCCGCACATGTGAGGTACCATTTTTCTCGTAGGACTTTGGGGAACGCGGGGTGGGTGGAAATTTGTGGATCCACACAGATTCCGGAACTTTCCATCACAAAAATGTGGGGAAAATGTGTTTTTTTGTCAATTTTTTATGTTTGCAAGGGATTCTGGGTAACAGACCTTGGTGGGAGGCACTCAAGTCACCCCATCCTGGATTCCCCTCGGTGTCTAGTTTTCAAAAATGTATAGGTTTGCTAGGTTTCCCTAGGTGCCAGCAGGGCTAGGGTTCAAAAACTACAGCTAGTCACTTTGCCAAAAAAGGGTCATTTTTCACTGCAAAATTGAGGTGTGACCACGTTGCATTTTGCGCCGTTTCCTGTCGCGGGCACTAGGCCGACCCGCACAAGTGAGGTACCATTTTTCTCGTAGGACTTTGGGGAATGCGGGGTGGGTGGAAACTTGTGGATCTACGCAGATTCCAGAACTTTCCATCACAGAAATGTGGGGAAAATGTGTTTTTTTTGTCAATTTTTTACGTTTGCAAGGGATTCTGGGTAACAGACCATGGTCGGAGGCACTCAAGTCACCCCATCCTGGATTCCCCTGTGTGTCTAGTTTTCAAAAATGTATAGGTTTGCTAGGTTTCCCCAGGTGCCGGCAGGGCTAGGGTTCAAAAACTACAGCTAGTCACTTTGTCAAAAAAGGGTCATTTTTCACTGCAAAATTGAGGTGTGACCACGTTGCGTTTTGCGCCGTTTCCTGTCGCGGGCACTAGGCTGACCCACACAAGTGAGGTGCCATTTTTCTTGTAGGACTTTGGGGAACGTGGGGTGGGTGGAAATTTGTGGATCCACGCAGATTCCAGAACTTTCCATCACAGAAATGTGGGGAAAATGTGTTTTTTTTGTCAATTATTTACGTTTGCAAGGGATTCTGGGTAACAGACCATGGTGGGAGGCACTCAAGTCACCCCATCC
Organism: Triturus cristatus; assembly: GCF_964204655.1. Lineage (NCBI taxonomy): Eukaryota > Metazoa > Chordata > Amphibia > Caudata > Salamandridae > Triturus > Triturus cristatus. The sequence continues at coordinate 506,677,056 of NC_140585.1, forward strand.
TGGATTCCCCTGTGTGTCTAGTTTTCAAAAATGTATAGGTTTGCTAGGTTTCCCTAGGTGCCGGCAGGGCTAGGGTTCAAAAACTACAGCTAGTCACTTTGTCAAAAAAGGGTCATTTTTCACTGCAAAATTGAGGTGTGACCACGTTGTGTTTTGTGCCGTTTCCTGTCGCGGGCACTAGGCCGACCCACACAAGTGAGGTACCATTTTTCTCGTAGGACTTTGGGGAAAGCGGGGTGGGTGGAAATTTGTGGATCCACGCAGATTTCAGAACTTTCCATCACAGAAATGTGGGGAAAATGTGTTTTTTTTGTCAATTTTTTACGTTTGCAAGGGATTCTGGGTAACAGATCATGATGGGAGGCACTCAAGTCACCCCATCCTGGATTCCCCTGGGTGTCTAGTGTTCAAAAATGTATAGGTTTGCTAGGTTTCCCTAGGTGCCGGCAGAGCTAGGGTTCAAAAACTACAGCTAGACTCTTCGCAAAAAATGTGTAAATTTTCAGTGTGAAAATGTGGTGTGTTCACCTTAGGTTTTGAGCCACTTCCTGTCGTGGGCACTATGCCTACCCACACAAGTGAGGTACCATTTTTTTTGGGAGACTTAGGGTAGTTCAGATTTGTAAAGCAACTGTTATTACCTATTGATTTTTGATGCATTTCTCCCTTCCAAATGAAAGACATTGTGTAAAAAAAAAGTCATTTTGAAAAATGACCAATAATTGTCATGCAAGTATGAGTATTCCCAATTTCGAAAATGTGCAAATATGCACTGTTTCTAAACTCTGTAATTTGTTCCCATTTCAGAAATACATAGGTGTCTTTCATACCAATTTTTCCATGTATACATTTTCACACTATAATTGCTATATACCCGGAACTAAAAAAAAAACCATTACAAAATGCTGCTCAGTTTTTTACTCTGGGTTCGTTGGGCTCTTGGTGAACCTACAAGTCCTATATATCCCCACAACCAGGAAGGTCCAGTGGATGTAACGGTATATTGCTTTCTAAGAGATGTCATAATTAGAAGAAGTTACAGGTGAAAACGTTGACACAAAAGGCTGCTTTTTTCAACTAATGTTTAATTTTTCCTATATTTAACTGTTAGTTTCTATAAAGAAACCTTGATGGATCTACACAAATGGCCCCTTGCTGAATTCAGAATTTTGTCTACTTTTCAAAAATGTATAGCTTTCCAAGATCCATTATTGCTTTTCTACCCATTTCTACCATTATCTGGAAGGAGGTTGAAAGCACAAAAAATTGCAAAAATAGGGTATGTCCCAGAAAAATGTCAAAACTGTGTAACAAAAGTTGGATTTCTGACAAAAATCTGTCATTCCCTAAAAGCTGGAGAAATGGTGATTTCAGCTCCACAAACCCTTTTTTGATATCATTTGCAGAGAAAAACCCAGACGCTTTCATTTGCAGCCACTTTTCCCCATTTTTCACAAAAAAAACAAAATGTTGCTGTATTTTGACTAAATTCTGGGAACCCTCTAGGAGAATCCACAAACCCTGGGTACCTTTAGAATCCGCATGATGTTGGAAGAAAAGGACGCAAATTTGGCGTGGATACCTAATGTGGTCAAAAAGTTACAGGGGCCTAAGTGCGCACTACCCCAAATAGTCCAAAAAAGGCTTAGCACAGGAGGGGAAAAGGCCTAGCAGCGAAGGGGTTAAGTGTGGTCACTGTCTACTCCTATTATAAATAACTAACAATACAGTGTATTTATCTATTCGTAAAACGGAAAACCACACCAACATAAAATTTCATTGTGAGTGACTGACTGTACACACAGGAAGGATAAGAGAGAGCAAAAATACAGATGTAATTGTTTGCTTTATGTGCAATGCGTGACGTCACTCGCATGGGCGGTTGCACTCAGGAAGGTGCAGCTGACAAATGACAATGGAAGGAATAATCCTAAGGTCAATGAATGAAGTTGCGCACCTATAGCAGATGTGGGGTTGATTGATGGCAGATGTAGTGAAAATGGTATGAACGAAAAAAGCAAAACAATTAAGAAATTTAAAAAAATGTAAAATGTGTAAAATTAAAAAATATATCATTTATTATTTAATTTTAAAAAGTTGAAGAAAAAAAATTACAAAAATTATAAATAAGTGAAGTTATCCTCAAAGATATAATAATAAGTTATTAAACTGCTACTATTGCTCAACCATCCATTCTAGCGTATGGCAAAGGACCACACTGACAGGATGCACAAAATGGCTTCCAGCCAGTGCCACATTGTGATCAACAACAACAACAACACTAAGCAGGAAGGCATTGGGAACAAAGAGAAGACATGGAGGCCAACAGGGAAAGCAGACTGGCTGCCTACTCAAAATGCCCACCGGTCAGGTCACAAGAGAACACATGCAGGCCAATGGGGACACTGTTGGCTAGTGGTAATTCAAAATGGCCGCCAGCCACATGGTTACAACAAGAGGCAGGAGGGCAATGCCTGGAAAACAAAGAACACATGCAGGCCCATGGACACTGACTGTATACAAAATGTCCCCTGGCCAAATGGCATCTTGAACAGAGGCAAACTGTGGCCTATGGCAAACACACACACACACACACACACCGGCAAGTGGTCAGACAAAGGAGGCATGGTAAAACAGAGAACACAGCATTCATTCAGCAATGCCAAAAAGGAAAATTAACAGGGAAAAAATGTTTATAACAACACACTTCCTCCAATAAGGTATTACCCCACTTATACACTGTTTGCAGGAAAAAAAACTTAAAATACCCTAAAAAAAGCCCATTTTGTATTTTAATTCAATACCATCCATGCCATAAAAAAGCTGTTTCATCCAACAGACAACTCAGAAACAGTTGCTTCATGCACCGATGACTAGTACTGGGCCTACTGGCTGGAAGGCCCATTGGCAAACTAGGCCACTTAGGTGCACATGCATCAAAACAAGAAAAAGCGATTCCTTATTTGCGATAAATAAGGAATCGCAAATAAAAAATCGCTAACCGGAATGCATCATGAGATTCAACAAAAAATTGCGAATCGCTATAAATCGCTAAAACAAGTCCGAGTGAACAAACGCGACTTGCAAACACAGGAAATCGCAAAAAGCGATTTCGGCATTAGTGAAATCGCTATTAGCGAAATCGCAAAAAACGGGTCGCACTGGAAGCAGAGTGATGACATCACTACCAGGAAGTCAGAGGAGGAGGCAGAGAACTGAAGCTGAGCTGAGTAACCTCAGCAGCTGCTGTTCCCAGACCCAGGATGGACAAAAACGATGCAGGGAAGAGTGCAACTCCTAGGAAGAGGAAGCTGAAGTTCTCTGAGAGGGAACTTGAACATCTGATTGAGGGTGTCAGCAGCAGTCATGGTAAACTGTTTGGTAAATTGTCCCTGAAGGTGCCAGAGGCTGTAAAGCGCAAAATATGGCTGCGCATAAAGGAAAACGTGAATGATGAGGGAGTCACACACTGCAGCATTGAGGAATTGAAGAAAAGGTGGTATGACCTGGAGAAATGTGCAAAAGAGTGCATAGCAGAAGGGGTGAAGGAAGCAGCTGGCACAGGAGGGGGTCCACCGAATGCGTCCGCAAACACAGCCCTGGAGGACCTTGTTGAGGGGACAGTCGAGCCTGAGGCAGTCATCAGAGTGACAAAATTCGACACATCCGGCGCAGCTGGAACACCACAAGGTACTGTTCGTACTGTATAATAGTGTACATTCCCCCAGGCCACGTTTCACCTGATGCACAAAATGCATCATGTGAGTTGTAGTCATGTCAGACAAGTGGTCATTCAAAAGCTAAAATGGTTAATTAAACATAGCAATACCACATGCCAGCCAGTGTGTTTAAATCAGTTATTTATTTTGATAAAAGTATGCCAAATCATAAACAGAATTAGGATCCTACAAGACTAACACTGCACTGTTTCACATCACAGATGCAGCGGAGGCAGACTCCGAGGATAGTGACCAGCTTGTCATCTCAGACACACCTGCAGAGATGGATGCAGAGACTCCTGTGGTCCTAGAAAACACACCACCAAAACCAAAACGCAGGGCACATGTACCCTCCATGCTAGTAATGGAATCCGATCAGACTCCAGCACTCACGACATCCTCCACGTGTCCCTCCACCAACTCCAACACAGGCACAGGTGCAAACAGGACGACGGCGCAGTCCCAGGACCCGTATTGTGGCACATGATGAGCAAGTTCCAAATGTATATGGTGGCGTGGAGTCTCAGATGCTACATGTGCAGCACCTGCAGGGGACACATATGGGCACAATCAATATGCAGATCACAAAGCTGGCCAAAAACGTAAACACAATGGCAGACAATGTGCGCAAACTAACATCAGTGGTTGCTGAGGGGAATCGGCAGAGAAACTTAAGCCTACATGAGCTCACCTGTGCAGTGCTTGCAGGACAACGCAATAAGAGGAGAAGGCATCACCAGAGCCTGATCCGCATGGCAGCAAATACAAGGGCAGTAAACAAGCTCTGTAACACCACCGCGCTATTGGCACGGCACTCCGTGTCAATGCAGATTGATCTAGGCCATTTCTGCGGGGATGTTGCCAAGTCCTTAGGACAACTAACCACTGCTGTGGAACACATCCAGTCCGGGACTGTGAGTGCCATCAACATGGAAGGGGAGGAGGGGAGTGAGGAGGCCTCTAGCCTGAGTAGCCTATCGGTGCCAGTGACCACTAACAGGAGGCGCAGTTCGCGCAGCTCAACATCCACGGGATCATGTCAGGGTGATGTTGCAGAGGCAGGCGACAGGAGGCTGGGGGTACGTGGCAAGTGGCGCTAGCCAGGCATATACTCCTTCTTGGCCATGGTGGGGTAACCATGGTCAATTCTAGTTGGTGATTGCCCTCCAGTGCTGAGTACAATTTAATTTTGACTTTATAGACCAACGCAATCACCTTCCAAATTTACAAAACGCACTTCTCTAGTTTGACATGTGCTCATGTTAATAAACATTTACGTTCAGCATTTGTTTGTAATGGCTCATTCTTACCTACCTCAAAAATGATGTTGTGTGATGTGTGCACGTCTCCTCTGACCCTCTGCTGTGTTTGCCACATGCGCCTTTCGGTGTTGTTGCTCGTCACTATCCGAGTCACTGTTGTCCATCTCAATGGGAATGCCCCTGCTGGTGGCAACGTTGTGCAGCATGGAACATACAGCCACAATCCTGCAGCAGGTCTTGGGGCTATATTGCAATGCACCACCAGTTTTATGAAGGATGCGAAAATGACTTTTGAGTATGCCGAATGTCCGTTCTACCACATTCCTTGTGCTTATGTGTGCCGCGTTGTACCTCTGTTCCTGTGGTGTGGTTGGGTTGAGGTGTGGTGTCAGGAGATATTCACGCAAGGCATATGCGATGTCACCTACAGGGTGGAAAGCAAAGTGTTAGCCACAGTAATGCTATTACATTTTGTTTCATGATGTAGCAACTAAATATATGTATGTACCAAATAGGTGTCCTTCTCCAAATTCACCCCCGAGCAGAAGCCTGTGGATGCCACTGTGGCAGAATATATACGAGTCATGTGTGCTCCCCGGAAATTGTACCACGATGTCCGTTACTATATGCGTTGCATTGCATACGACCTGCACATTGATGGAATGGTACGACTTCCTGTTCCAGAAGATGTACTCGTTGGCTGCTGGTAGACAGATGGGGACATCCGATGACACGTGGAAAATGTGCCACCTGGTAGAACTCCAGTTTTGTCTGGTTCAACTCCTGTGGGGTTGTGGGGAAGGTGATGTTGGTGTGAATCATTGTCAACATGGCGTCAAAGAATTTTTGGAAGAAGCGTGAGAGTGCGCTTTGGGATCCACCTCCGGATATGGCTACTACCCCCTGGAAACTGGCTGACGCTAGTAGGTGCAGGCTGCATAGGACCTGTACGTGTGCAGGGATGGCATTGGTGTTGCAGCAGGGGTTCCAAATCTGCTATGAGGTGCATTATCATAGCACGGTTCAGCCGGTACTTATCATATATTTCGTCTTCATTTTGGCCCAGCAATGTTATGTGCACTCGGAATACCCTCTCCTGTATCCTCCTCCTGCGCTGGGCTGCTGCATTGATCCTCATCCTCCTTGCCAGCACGTAGAGGGCTGCCATTGTGAAAGGCTTACGGGGTCTCCTGAGGCATTTTTAAAGGGTTTCTAATAGTTTGCACCTGTAAAGATTTTTTTCTTTTTTACTTTACCTACTGGTTGAGATTCCCCTTATTCTGCTCTTGCTAAAAAGCGATTTCATGGAAATCGCTAATTGCGATTTTTTGATTCATGGCTTTGCGAGTTTTTATTTGCTAATCGCTATTTGCGGGAGCAGTTGTATGTTTCGCTATTGTGGTTTCACTATTTTGCTTATCGCTAAACTTGCGAGAGCTTTTTTTGCGAATCTCTTGTCTTTTCGGTATTTCGGTTGATGTATTGGAAAGTTTCGTTTTGCGGTTGCTAAGGGTCTATTTTGCATTTTTGCTTTTTTTGCCAGTGCAATTATGCTTGATGGATGTGCCAGTTAGTGAATTAAACTGAAAGAGTATTGTACATGTATTAGAAAAGAAAGCATGGAGAAAATGTACTAAACTGTGCAACAATTTTGCCTGTACAAAATAGGAAAAATGACATGCATAAGAACAACAACCAGCAAGGCGGCATGGCCACAAACAAAGAACAAATGCAATGCTATGGCAAACACACACTGACTGGCTACACAAAATGGCCACCAGTCACACAACAGGAAGCAATCGGTCTAGAAACCAAAGAACACATGCAGGCGTATGGAAAAAGCACAATGGCTGGTTACACAAAATGGCCACCAGTCACATGGTCACAACAACAAGCAAGAAGGCATGGAAACAAACTAAGAAGAATATACATGCAGGCCTATGGGAAACCCAGAACTCTCGCTGGCTACATAACATGGCCACCAGCCACATGGTCACAACAACAAGAACCAGAAAAAAGGCATGGCCTCAACAAAGAAGAAATGCAGGCCTATGAAAAATGGACACTGTTTGGATACACAAAATGGCCTCCAGGCACATGGCCAAAACAAGAGGCAGGAGGCCTGGAAAACAAAGAACACATGCAAGCCTATGGGCACTGACTGTACAAAATGACTTCTGGCCACATGGCATATGGAACAAAGGCAAATAGTGGCCTGTGGCAAACACACACTGTCCAGACAAAGGAGATACACACTGTTCAGACAAATGAGGCATGGTAAAATAGAGAACACAGCATTAATTCAGCAATGCCAAAAACTAATATTAACCGGGCAAAAAAAATATGTTTACAACAACATACATCCTTCAAAGGTATTACCCCACCTATACACGTGTTTGCAGAAGAAAAAACGTGAAATACCACAAAAAACAGTTGTTTCATGCACCCATGACTAGCACTGGGCCTACTGGCTGGAAGGCCAATTGGCAGAACAGGCCACATAGTGAATTAAATCAATATTGCAAATGTATTATAAAAATATGGAGAAACTGTAGTAAACTGTGCAACATTTTTCTTTCACAAATAAAGCAAAATGTAATGCAAAGAAATCACTAGCCCCTACTGAAACAACCGGCCACCCACAAGAAATAAATGTAATACATCGATCAAAAGTACAAATAAATCTAGGTGCTTGACCCCAATCAAACAAATAACACCAGCTCTTTTCGTTTCTGACATGCCGCTTCCGGCAACACGCTTGTGAAAAACTCAGTACCAAGCGGGTGCTTAACAGAGCAGCACGGCGGTAAGCAGAAGTGCGGGTAATCCTTCCAAAATGTAAGTACGACCAGCCTAAGTCATTAAAGAAGGCACCGAATGAGACACCCTCTTTTCTTTTAGCGAACGTAACAATAATATGACGTTATCGGCAAAGACCTTTATCTAAATGTTTTTCACCCCACCCACAGTGATTGGTACAAGGCCCCCCTTCCCCGATGCGAGCTCATAAAGTCGGATAATCATTTCCAACGAAGTATGTATTCGATTCCTGTTACGTAAATACATCACACGTAACAAGCTGCTTTTGTATAATATACCACATAACCACAGGTTTTGGCAGTATAGCAAAGTGTTGATATGTCCATATACTGTTTGTTATATGCGTACCTTTACAAAGCAGTTGATTCAGATGACAATTACAATGCGCATACAATAACGATCAGCTTCCAAGAAAGTATGTGTATGAATGTGTGTGTTGGCAATTTTGAATTGAAAAGCGAGTATATTTCGCATATTGCGAACTGGTCTTTCATAATTTTGTTGGCCTAACAAACCCAGCATCAAGTTACAGAAAAATATATCACGCTTTTTTCCAAAGGAATACGTAGGAATGAAAATGTGTGAGCGCATGTGCTGGCCAATTAATAAGCCAGTTAATTCCGTGGAATACGGACTATCAGACTATAGTAACAGAAAAATATATCACCTTTTTTCCAGCCAGTACAATTCCACAGTATGGAGATGTGTTTACATGAACAACTATCGGGTTGTTTTACTTTCATTTATGCTTTTATCTTTTCAGATACCGGATAAAGCGCTATTTCTAATTAAGAAAGGTCAATGTACCTTTAATCACCTTCCACTAATCTTGGAGGTCTTGAATTCAAGCAAATAGGCATACAATTAAATTTCGAGTGTAGTAGGGACATATTTAGGTCCTGATGAGTAAAGCAGTGGGGACTGCTTACGAAACATGTTGACCCAGTAGGGAGTATTTAATTGATATACACCCCCTACGCAACCCCATTTTATAACATTCTCAGCTAGGGATTTGAATAAAGTCTGTTTTTCCACTAGCCAGAGGATTTTTAATTTTTGTATTCACTCACTAACCCTATCACACTCACTTAACACATAGTCTACACATAGTCAATTCCTTCACTTAACAACAGTGCTCCCATATAGTTATTGGTCGTAGCACGCCCCGCCCCGTAGAGGGACGGGAAGACCCCTATGATGAAGCATGACACCATGGAATTCATAGTGTGTGAGGGGTATTTTAAAAACACTTAGTGCCTTTCATGACATTTAGGGCCTCATGTAGGTAGCGAAATACCGGTCGGTAACGGCCGATTTTCGGTAAATATGCCGTTACCGACCGGTATTCAGACAAGTGAGATGTAGGAGTCCAAAAACCACTTTTCGGTAAATATGAGGCGGTAAATACCGATTCATAGTTACCGAATGCTAAAATACCGATTCATATTTACCGAATACATAATTAACGAATCGGTAAATATGAAGTGGTAAATATGAAGTGGTAAAAAGTTAAAATGACATGTAGGAGCACTCGGTAATTAAGAAATCCAAGAAAATCGGTAAATAAGAGTCGGTAATTAACACGGATTGAAAGCAGGTGGTAACCAACAACAGTGCAGCTAAGCAATCCCAAAATGCAACAGCGTGGACACCCTGGCAGCTATGTACGTCATTGCAATGCGCCTACGTCTACAGGCAGCAGGACTGAGGGTTTGGCGACGGAAGGAACGCATCCACAGACAGCGCATCACACTATTCCAGCTGACTGATGCAGAGATACATGAGAGGTACAGGCTACACCCCGAAACCATCATGGACTCAATCAGGGACCCGCACCCACTCCTGGACCAGCCAATAAGAAGGGCGCACGCCATACCCCCACATGTGCAGGTGCTCTGCAGCCCACATCTGCTGGCATCCGGCATTTCTCAGGTGGTGACAGCTGCGGTGGGTGGTGTATCCCAGAGTTGCCTGTCCCGTTCCTTCAGGAATTTCTTCCCCCATTATATTGGCTGCATTGATGGGACACACATCCCACTCTGTCCACCAGCTGACACAGAGCACATCTACAGGATCAGGAAGTCCACCCACTCCATCAATGTGCATACCGAATGGAATGATATTGTGAATGGCCCCGTGGGTGGCAGAACCAAAAGGTGCGCGTATGCTATTTACAACGAGGTCTGCAAGTTGTCGCACAGTGAGGCGGCTTCCAGACTGAGAGCTATTGACCAAGCAAACATGGAGAAGGCCTAAGCCGTTATAGATATTAGCTCTAGCACTCTCACTTCTAGGATTCATACATGAGACAATAGGCACATGCAAGTACACGGCGCATGCAATGTACAAGCCCCGATTTTGGCGTGCGTCCTACGAGGTATCCCAGTGCCTGTGATTACACCTTCTTTCACTGTGCTTGCAAACGGTATTCATTTAATAATGATTAATGAAGTTTGCTGCGGGATGTGAGTGGTAATCCCGTACATAACTGTCTCGCATGAAGTTGTCTGCTGCAATACTGTTCTTTTTCCACCCCCGCATGGGCGGCGGGATGTTTCCATCTGGCCTTCGATTCCAACCTTGAAAGCAGAGTCCAACAAGTTGAGCAGAATAGAGCGCCATTGTCCCACAAAGAGGTGCCTTTGACTTCCTCTCGTGAAATATTTGTCCTTCACGTTGCTACTACGCGCACTGAGGAACAGGCGCCTCTGAATACTGACCTCCCCCTGCATTTCGGCTCTTTGATCCAAAGTATTATCAATGCCTCGTCCACGACCGGCCTGGCTCAATTTTTTCTAACATGTGGGGCTCGGGTCTCGTGACCTCTTTCCAAACAATTTTTGGTGTAATTCCGGCATTTGTTCATTCACTGTTCTCGAGCATCTTTGGAGGTGTTCCGCTGCTTCTGGCGCTGGTGGCAGGTGTGCTGCTTTTACTTTTCATACTACGGAATGGCTGCTCCTTCTGTGCCACACGAGCACCTGTCCCGTCTGCATCTTCTTCGTGATAGGATGCTTGACTTCTATGGTACTTTGCCATTGGCGACTTTGAGCCTGGCTTATGGATTATCCTTCAGGTATTCCTACTTCACCTGCGTACAACCTGTATTACACTGCCTGGATTGTCCCTTTGAATGGCCTCTGGATTTGTGCTTGACCAACATGGTGTCTCCGGTGCCGGATTTCGATCGACTGATGCGGCCCTTAGTGTCTCACGAGTTGTCCTGTTCTGGTGTCCGGATCATGGCGTGTGGAGCGGCGCATGGTATCCTGGGTAATTGGGACATCTCAGCGGCAGCCTACGACTTCTTGTCCATGAGCTATTTGGAGGAACATTCCGGGTGCCCTCTGATTGTGCTAGAGGCTCCGTTGGTTGGAGAACACGTATGTTCCTTTTCTTTACTCAATTGGATGGCTGAGACTTTTAGTGGCCCTGAAAACGATTGCTTGTTGGAAGCCGTGGCCACATATGCTGCCTATACATTCATGGATTAACTGGATTGTCGTCCATTGCGCCTGTGCTACTGGACAGCACCCTGGCGCAACATTTATTTCTTTTAATTCTCGTTTTTCTCTTCCTGATGGTCTGCTTGAGTTTTTTACTATACTTGCATTGTGTTTTTTGGAATTGTATGCTGCAATTAATTGGACTGTAGGACTTTGGCGCTGCATTGGTTACGCCCTGTTCTGCTCTGACGAAACTGAACTCTGCGTTCTCTCTTTTCTTGCCTATTACATATTGCTTCGCTCAAGGGGGCGTGTAGTGAGTTCTCCCTGAATACGTACATGCATTGTTCAGTTGGCATTACCACGTTGAATGTTATGTAGCCATATTTGTGTCTTTGCACACGACACTGCGTTTCCATGTTCTTTCTTGAATAAACTGCTGACTCGAGACTTCCTTCTGACGAGTGCATTCTGTTGTTCCCATCCCAAGCTCTGCGCAGCGACCTTGGTCTGTACATGCTGTGACACACAGTCTGGAATTTTACACAATGCATGTTTTCCACTCTAGGTTGTTCGACCCACGATTTAGCCATGGCACACGCGCAGCTGCACATACCTGACAGTTGGTGCTTTTCATATCTCAGACGTCATGTTTATTATTCAGACCGAAGACGAGCCTTCCTGCGAGGAGACTCCTGATGCTCCTGTGATGTGATTTCACTAAGCTGATCTTTGAGGTATGGGGTCCCCTATTCAAGCCTGAGAGACCTTCTATAATGACATGATTATGATATTGGCTACTTAGTTAAGGGAAGGTGGTAGTGTCCTCGGTATTTTCCGATTCGCTAAATACCACCTCGGTATTTACCGATTCGGTGGATACCACCTCGGTATTTACCGATTCGGTGGATACCACCTCGGTATTTACCGATTCGGTGAATTCCGATTCGTATTTACCGAATGTTACCGAATCGGTAACTGTTACCGAATTTTTACCTACATATAACTTACCGGTTCTAATTTACCGATTCGGTACGGCTCGGTATTTATGAACCGGTAAAATTTATTTACCTACATGAGGCCCTTAATGAGGCACTGCTTCATTGTTCACCATTCAAAAAGCTAAATATATAAAAATATATAAAAATAAATTTTGATATCACCATTAGGTAGAACCACATTGTTTATTAAAAGTCTGACAGGAGGAAGGTTCTACCGAGAATCCTCTTCACTCCCTCTCTTTGTTAATTTTCTGACTCACTGCCTATACCTGGAAGTATTTGCAGACATATGGACTTTTGGCATCATCTTCCTATCCCCCAGGGACATTAGATTCACCTCTGTCTGCTCCCTAAAGCTAACTGGGTCCAGCTCCTCCCCGAGTACTACACTCGCTAACCCAGGTGTCTGCCCATCGCTGGGGGGCGGTGCCCTCTTGGGACATTTGGTATTTCCATTGGAATGCCAAAATTTCTTACACTCAGTACATTAGGGAGCAAACCTCAATGTCTGTTTATCGAAGACACCCTTCTTCTTTGGTTCTGATGGGGACTGGTTTCAATGGTTCCCTCTGGAATTATTTTGGGGGCCTTTTGAGAACTTATTGTTAATATTTTCTCCTCCTTTTCCTTCTGGTGGGACCCCTGACACACCTTTTGGGAGTCCCCCCACTCACCAGATTACATTTATAATACTCTGGTGATGACCCAGAGGTCAGCCTCCTCAGCAAGCTACATGTGTCAGTCATCTTGCTCTCCACTAGGTTCTGGCCCAGCTATGTGAAACAAATGTTGAGCATGCACTCACTGAAAATCAAGCAGTACATCCCATTATATTGATTGACTTTACTAGCCCTCACCTAACCTTCAGTGCCTTGCTGGAGTAGTCCAAGAAATCTACCCTAGATTGAGTTGGGAATTTGGGGCTTATCCAGAACCTCTGGTGATAGTTTTCATGGGTTAGCCCAAAGTTAACTAGAAGAATGGCTCTCATGGGGGTGTATCTGGTTTGGCACTGTACTTCTAGGGTCACAAGAGTGTTCCTCCTCACTGGAAGCATATGTTTCCACAGACCATCCTCTCAGTCCTCTGAACGGAATTTGTGTACTCTGAAAGTCACGTCATAAACTGAAAAACATTTATCAATGTCATCTGACACACATAACTGGGTACTAGTTTTTGGGGTATACATACCTTCCTGTCCTTTTCAGACACTGATTGTATGCTGCCAACATTGCTGCTGGAGTCTGTTTGCTTTGCCTTAAGCTCAGCTGTCTGAGACTACACACATGGGCCATTCTTCTTTACTCCATGGCCAGGCTCTCCTTCCTGTCCACCAACCCCTGTGGGACAGGCCTTGCAAGGATACACTGTTGCCTGCTCTGGCAGGGAGTTCCAATTCAGGAGTGGGGTCATCCCCTTTCATTGAAGGTCGCAGTTCAGGGCTGATGTCCAAGTCCTGATCCTGCTCATCCAGATCATCTGATGAATACAGGCCCCAGCTAGGCCCGCAGGACACAAGGGTTCGCTCTCCTGCAATGGAATCTATAAGGAAGTTGGCACGGAAACTGCAAAGTACAAAGACAAAGTTTATTAACCCTTAAGGGTGGTCCTACAATCCATACAACACCCTTCAGTATTGCATAGAGTAGCACAAAGAACTTGCGTACACGGTCCCCTTTTATACACAGCAGAGGGGCTCATAAGTGGGTGGATACAACATGAGGCAAAGAATATTACCTTTTATGGACATTTTCGATACAAGATCAATATGTGGGCGGAGCTGACACACTCCTTGAGCCCGCGAAAACATGGTCAAGCAAGGACTAACTGATAACAGATGTGGTCAAGCCTGGGCATGCGCCAGACGGACAAAGGAACTATTTATAGACTGTTACTAGGCAGATTGCAAGAGCAACTAACACGAAGATAGGACTCTTCTCGTGTTGAGCACGTGGAGACATGACAATACAAAATGGAGTTCAGACCTTAGTCAACATAACGAAAGAGACTTGGTCATAAAAGGGGAATTCATGTCTTTAGTGAATGCTTAATCACATCGTGGTTTCAATTTACAACAGACGACCCTTTCAGCATTTACTGAAGACATCCGGTTTGTTAGGATAATCATCATATACGTCAATTGTCATCATTTCTTTTACTTCTTTAGCTAAATGTTTCTGATAAGTGACATCGGCAATAGCTTTCTTATCGGGAATACAGAATGATACACATAAGGAACAGAGCAAGGGACCACATTGGACACAAATGCAACAAGAAAACAGAACTGCTACAATTATACAAAGAACTCGGTGGGAGTCCAGAGGTACCGACGGACAGAGCGGGGCCTCATCTATACCCGAGGAAGGTTCCAGGGAGGTGAGGTTTGGGCCTTGACCACTCAGGGTGATGATTGCATCCTGCAAATGAAGGTTTCGCATCAAGCGAGGTTGTATGGTTCTTCTTATTACAGTGTTTAGAGATAAGAAGTAGCCTGGTTAATGTGCAGTAGCTGCGATTTGGTCCTGAAGAAAGCCTGGATCACTTCCGTTTAGGCTGAAACATGTTGACCATGTAGAAGGAGTCACAGTGTTTTCTGCTATGAGTCAGTAGCAGGGACTTTAGTTAACTCCTTTGGTTTTTACTAGGTGTGAGGAAAGAGATATTGTCAAAACATCTTTTCACATAACCTTTTTAAATTTCACTGCACTGCATCACATAGTTTTTTTCACAGTTTTTCTATGTTTTTTCAACACGCTGTGGCATCAATTGTTTGCCTTGGTGGGGAATGGCATCCATGAAGAGCGTATGAGCTCGCCACGGAGGGAATCCTTATGATCTAAAGGTTACCCTCATGGATGTGGCAGATTACCACGTGATAATAATGACCTACAGAGCTTGAGAATTTAGCTCTATCACACGATACAATTTGATGGAAATCGTGCTCAGCTCGGTTTGCCAGGGATAAAAGAAGAGCTACCTTCTATCAGCATACACATCACTTATTGTGCTTTCCCTTAGACCCCCAGTCCCTTTTTTGTAGTTGTACTGATGGTATGCTGCCAACATTGCTGCTGGAGTCTGTTTGCTTTGCCTTAAGCTCAGCTGTCTGAGACTACACACATGGGCCATTCTTCTTTACTCCATGGCCAGGCTCTCCTTCCTGTACACCAACCCCTGTGGGACAGGCCTTGCAAGGATACACTGTTGCCTGCTCTGGCAGGGAGTTCCAATTCAGGAGTGGGGTTATCCCCTTTCATTGAAGGTCGCAGTTCAGGGCTGATGTCCAAGTCCTGATCCTGCTCATCCAGATCATCTGATGAATACAGGCCCCAGCTAGGCCCGCAGGACACAAGGGTTCGCTCTCATGCAATGGAATCTATAAGGAAGTTGGCACGGAAACTGCAAAGTACAAAGACAAAGTTTATTAACCCTTAAGGGTGGTCCTACAATCCATACAACACCCTTCAGTATTGCATAGAGTAGCACAAAGAACTTGCGTACACGGTCCCCTTTTATACACAGCAGAGGGGCTCATAAGTGGGTGGATACAACATGAGGCAAAGAATATTACCTTTTATGGACATTTTCGATACAAGATCAATATGTGGGCGGAGCTGACACACTCCTTGAGCCCGCGAAAACATGGTCAAGCAAGGACTAACTGATAACAGATGTGGTCAAGCCTGGGCATGCGCCAGACGGACAAAGGAACTATTTATAGACTGTTACTAGGCAGATTGCAAGAGCAACTAACACGAAGATAGGACTCTTCTCGTGTTGAGCACGTGGAGACATGACAATACAAAATGGAGTCCAGACCTTAGTCAACATAACGAAAGAGACTTGGTCATAAAAGGGGAATTCATGTCTTTAGTGAATGCTTAATCACATCGTGGTTTCAATTTACAACAGACGACCCTTTCAGCATTTACTGAAGACATCCGGTTTGTTAGGATAATCATCATATACGTCAATTGTCATCATTTCTTTTACTTCTTTAGCTAAATGTTTCTGATAAGTGACATCGGCAATAGCTTTCTTATCGGGAATACAGAATGATACACATAAGGAACAGAGCAAGGGACCACATTGGACACAAATGCAAAAAGAAAACAGAACTGCTACAATTATACAAAGACCAGTTAAAACCTTCCACCCCCAAGCAGTGATCAATGCCCAGAACCATCCAGAAAAGGACCAAGTGCCGTTTTCTGTATGGATTTCAGCTGCAATTTTATGCAACCTGTTGATGGCATTATAAACTGACGGCGTGTGGTCAGGGATGAACACACAACAACTACTTCCGATAATTTTACAAGCTCCACCTCGGTCGGCTAACATAACATCTAGCACCATACGATTCTGCAATGCAACAATTCTAGTAATCTGTAATTCTTCCGTAAGATTCCCAAGAGCAGCAGCGGTTTGGTTTGTCACGGCCTCTACCACTCTTGTTAACCTTCAAACTTTCCTACTATTTAGGGCAGCTCCAACGAAGAAAAACAATCCTAAATTAAAATCAATATACTGCTGCAGACTAGTATCAGTCTGATCCACATCATCAATTGATAGAGTACGTTTATACCTATTTACAGTCACATTATTTAACAACTTCAAATGCTTATGATAGGATGCAGGTGCCAAAAATACAGGGGGCAATAGAAATGCTACATAACATACTCCAGACCAACCGGCTGGCAAACGGTAATAACCTTTATTTCCACATACGAAATATGTATTATGGGATGCTAAAAAGGTACTGTTATTCAACCCGTCGATGTTTAATATGGTAATGCAATCACTAACACCAACAGGAATATAACCCACACTCTGGACACACAGGTCCGCTTGAGCTTGTGCCACTTGAATCACAAATCTGTCTTTTCCCACAGTGTCTCTGGTGTTCGTGAAAATATAGGGAATCGATTCATTGTCTGGTCGATACTCTTCCCATTCCCAAATTGTCCCATTCGCTTGCAGATATCCATCTTTATCCTGATGACATTCTTTATTGAGTCTGAAGAGTAATCGTCCCACTGTGGGTTTCCGGGTGGCAAAAAGCAAAGTGTACCATGCTCTACAAGAGCCATTATGAGAGAAAGGAAGAGGTATGAATGGCGTTCCTCC
The DNA here is from genome assembly GCF_964204655.1 of Triturus cristatus. NCBI lineage: Eukaryota > Metazoa > Chordata > Amphibia > Caudata > Salamandridae > Triturus > Triturus cristatus. The sequence continues at coordinate 506,694,431 of NC_140585.1, forward strand.
TTTCTTCTGGTGAGCTGGCATCATACCACATATCCAACAGTTCGTAGCATTCGTGGCAACGTGGGTATGATGCAACATCTGGATGAAAGTGTTATTCAAATAAGACTGACGATGCTTCAATTCTTGATACGGAAGGGTATAGAAGTAGTGCTCCTCAGGCACGGGAGTAGTCAACACAAGTAACTTTCGAGCAGGAGTCACATCCTCCACAAACCATGTGGTTATCCCCACAATAGCTACTGTAAGCATAAAACCTGTTGCACAAAGGATTTTCTTTTTCTCCATGTCAGAATAAAGGATCAATCTCTTCCTGAAACTAAAAGGTTTGTCAGAACTCTTCCCCTTAGGCAGCGGTCGATTTCTTCACCAACGGGCCAAGACGGGTGTCGCTACACTAATGCAGGGCTGATCCCCCCCCCTTGCCTCATTGGCTCTCCGTTTCACTAACCCAAGGGCCGTTCTGACAACATGTCCCGGTACTGAAGAATTCACTTCCTTGGCCTGAGATGATATCGCTTTCCTCCAGGAGTCGCGTGGTCCGGAAAGAGCTCCTCAGTGTCGTTCGGTTCCCCAGCACGGCCTTTCTCTGCAGCCAGAATTTCTCGTTGATCGGTCAATACAGCAGACTCCACCAATCCGGGCGGTACTTTGCAGCAGTGCAGGGAATGGATCCAATTCTTTCTGTTGGAAACTCGCACAGCCGTCCTCGTTGCAAGTAGGACCTGCTCAGGACCAACCCATCTCGGCTCCAAGCTGTTCGTCCTGTCAAAAATCTTCACCATGACATAGTCGCCAGGCCGGAGACTATGTCCTTCACCGGTGGACCGATCAGGGAGCGCCTCCCGGACCTGTTGATGAATAGAAACCAAGTTATCCGTTAACTGCGCCAGATAATCATTCATCATTACACAAGGTACATCATACACAGTCTTAGGTTTTGGTGGACCCCAAATATTCATTGGGCGTCCAAAGACAATCTCGTACGGTGTAAGACCGGTTCGAGAGTGCGGTACCGATCTAATTGACAATAACGCCAGCGGTAAAGCATCTGGCCAAGTCAAAGACGTCGAAGCTTGGATTTTAGCGATCTTGAGCTTCAGTGTACCATTATACTTCTCGACTAGTCCCGCAGATTGAGGGTGAAACACTGCGTGGAACTTCTGGGTGATGCCCAGACCCTTCAAAACATACTTTATAACATCCGCTATAAAGTGGGGTCCGTTATCACTCCACAGAAGTCTACAAACGCCATATCGAGGGAAGAACTCCTTCAACAGCATCTTGGCGGTAGTCATTGCAGTATTGTCTTTCGTAGGGTATGCCTCAACCCATTTGCTAAAGGCACAAACCACTACTAGAACATACTTCAAATTGTTACAGCGCTCAAGCTGGATGTAATCCATCTGCAAAACCTCAAAGGGTGCAGTAGGTGTTACAAATCCTCCTGCTGGAGTTCGAGTACCCTTTCCTGGGTTGTACCTCAGGCAGATCATACAGGTCTGCACCACCCTCTTTGCCGTGCTAGCAATCTCTGGACGCTCCCAGACTTGGGTAAGCAATTTTACAATTGCTGAAGCTCCAACATGTGCTAGCCCATGTGCCATCTGAACCATAGGTTGTACAAAAGCCGTGGGTAATTTCCATCTATCCATCTGCTTATTTCTCCAGCAACCCTCATCATCCAATTCTCCCTCACTGGACCATTGCTCCCGTTCTTTATCAGAAGCGGTCCTCTGTATTTCTCGCACTTCTTCCTTCGCATCGTGCCATCTTTCTACTTGCGACTTCACTACATACATGGCAGTAGCACCGGGCTGCATCGCAGTCTCCCGTGCCACCCGGTCTGCTAACGCATTCCCTTCTCCAACTTTATCGACTACTTTCCTATGGGCGCTACATTTAACGATGGCAATTTTCTTCGGATATGTCAATGCAGTTAAAAGATTGTGAACTAACTCCCCATGCATTATTTGTACTCCATGTGACGTTAAAAACCCTCTCTCCTTCCAGAGCAGGCCGAAATCGTGCGCTACTCCGAAGGCATACCGGCTATCTGTATAAACATTCACACACAATCCTGTACTGAGCTCACATGCTCGTGTTAATGCTATCAGTTCCGCTGCTTGAGCTGATTTCTGTGGTATGCGTGCTGTCTCCACTATTGTTTGCAATGTGGTAATTGCATACGCTGCTGAAGTCGTACCATCTGGTAGCTTCAGGCATGACCCGTCCACCCACAGTTCTCCATCCACATCTGGAAAGGGCGTATCCTGGAGATCAATACGACCCTTTGTTTGTTCTTCAGTCACAAGAATACAATCATGTGCTTTCTGTGCTTCAGACTGAATCTCGGGGTATGGCAACAATGTGGCCGGATTTAACGTTACGCACCTCTTTAACGTAATATGAGGAGCCAAGAGCGTCAGCTCATATCCCGTTAAACGGGCGCTGGTCAAATGTTGCGTCTTTGTCTGATTAAGCAGGGCATCAACAGCATGGGGGACTAATACCAACAGCTTATGAGATAACACAATTCCCTCGCTTTGGCGTATTGACACAGCTGTCGCCGCAACCGAACGAAAACAACCAGGCAATGCTCGGGCAACAGGGTCAAGTACAGCCGAAAAATATGCACAAGGGCGCTGCTTGTCGCCGTGCATCTGCACTAAAACTGATAATGCACATCCATCTTTTTCATGCACATACAGCGAAAAAGGTTTTGTATAATCAGGAGTCCCTAACACTGGTGCTGAACAGAGGGCCTGTCGCAATTTCTGGAAGGCAGTGTCACACTCATTTGACCAAGGAAGCGGAATAGGTGTGTCTTTTGTCAAAAGGGCTAACAATGGCTTGGCTATGTGTGAAAACCATAGTATCCATTGCCTACAAAACGAAACAAGACCCAAAAATGCACGCACGTCCTTCTGCGTGGACGGCGTCGGCGTGTCCAGAATTACTTGGACATGATCTGGTGTGAGTGCACGCCCCTCCTTAGACAAAAGGTGACCCAGATAAGTCACCTTTGGTCTACAGAACTGCAACTTTTTCCGAGATACTTTGTGATTGTGGGATGCCAAAAAGGAAAGCAAAGACAACGTACTCGTTTCACACAACTCCGGAGTGTCGGCCGCCAGCAAGATGTCATCGACATATTGAATGAGGGCGACACCCTCGGGCAGAACAAAGGAGTCCAATTGTCTTTTCAAAGCTTGACTGTAAATGCTAGGGCTTTCCGTGTAGCCCTGAGGGATTCTACAAAATCGATAAGACCTATTATTTAGCGTGAAACCAAAAAGGTATCGGCTATCGGGATGAATAGGAATCGAAAAGAAGGCATTTTTCAAATCAATAACTGAAAACGTGGTCGCCGTAGGCGGGACCAAAGTAAGCAACGTTGTGATATCAGAAACCACTGGGTACTGAGGTATCACGATCTTGTTTACTTCTCTCAAATCAATTATAAACCGATAGACTTTGGCATCCGTATCCTTTTTCAAAATGGGTAGAATCGGGCTATTACAGACGTTGTAGGGAACTTCCTCCACTACTCCCACCTTAATCAAATCCTGCACAATCTGTATAAGAGCCTCTTCCCCCTCCTGGGAAATACGATACTGTGGGAGGCGTGGTAACACCGCCCCCTCCTGGACACTAATGTGAAAAGGCGGAATCACCATCTGTCCCACATCAGTATCCGAAGTGGCCCACAAAGCACAAGGGAGGGTAGCTAACACAGCATCCTCTGCAACCACACACATCCGTTCAGACCGGGGGTAATTGTCATTTAATATCACCCGCACTCCAGCAGGGGAGCAGCGGATCGTAGCTCTGAAGTGCTTTAACATATCAAGGCCCATAATGTTGTCCGGCGTGTTCGGGGCAAGCAAAAACGGACAGGGTGCAGAAAAAGAATCAACCTGAAATGTGAGGGGCCGCAAAAGAGGGCTTCGGGAGAGTGTACCGTCAAACCCTACCGATGTAACCATTAAGCCAGATGGGGGAGCCCTCGGAACCAATTGTTTAGACAGCGCACTACGAGTCGCTCCTGTATCCACTAGGAACTGATCAGTAGAACCCAAAACCTCAGCTGATACGTAAGGACCCTTCTGATCAACCGGCACCTCAACTGATTCTAACCCCCATCCAACGCATTCCTATGCATGCTGAGAATCATGGTACCCAGAGCGGTCAATCTCCGATACTTGATACTGGTTTTGTCGATCGAAAACATTAGGCCTATCTTGTTGCTGCCCGGCAGGGTCAAAACGAGCGTGATCGTTAGAATTCCCTCTAAAATTCGAGAAACCCCCTCTACCTCTCGGGCCACCCTGATTGTGTCCCTGACGCGAAGCATGCAACGCCGGGCAATCTCTGGCCCAGTGTCCCGATTGCTTACAATACGCACATTGATTCCTGTTCAAATCAGATCGGCCCGAGGGAGGACCATAAAATCCTCCCCTACCTCTATTGACACCCCGGCGGGGCGGACCATATACTTGCGCTAACATCACCTTCGTTTTTAAATCCTTCGATTTCTTCTCCTCCTGTCCCTTCGCTTCTTGCTCCTGGCGCTCATAATACTGAGCTATAGTCAGGAGGGCTGTCGGGGTCGCAGTGGACCAAGAACTTTCACTCGCTTTTAGGCGGGCTGCGATCGCCGGTAGTAAATTCGCCACATATTTATCAGCAAAGAGGTGTCGACCCGTATCATCCGTAAGTGACTGACCACTAAAATCATGAAACGTCTCCTCAAAGCGCGTAAAGAAATCTGCAACTGATTCATCAACTTTCTGCTTACACGAGGCTAGCATATTCCAGTCAATCTTTTTAGGGGGGATGATTGCCTTCAACTTAGTCAGAATAGCAGCAGGGAGATCTAAGATAAGCTGAGGTGGTTTCTGCGCGGGCTTCCTCTCCCTATCCTCATCCTCAAGCTCAGACCACTGAGCCTTAAAAGCGGCAACATCATCCACCTTCCGCACAGATCGCCACATATCTGGTGGTAAAATAAGCCCAAAGAACAAATCTATATCTGCTAAGGTCATAGTACAAGAATTCAAGGCCCCCTCGACTTCTTCGTAAAAGGCCGCTGGATTCTTGCGGGGATCAGGCAACGCATTCTTTAATGCCATGACGTCAGCCCTATGCCAGGGAGTATAAACCCAATTGTACACAAAATATCCCTTAGCATCGGCGGAGGTAATATCCGAACTAGTCCCTGCTCCTTTAGGAGGAACATACAAAGGTTCCGCCTCTCGCATTGGTTTAGCATGCACTAGGTCGCTCTTATCTGACTGAGAGGTGGATGAGTGGCCATCTCCGGTATGCGAATCCGACTGCTTCTCCTCCTCAGCTTGTTGGCGTGCCTTCTCTTTAAGGTCCCTCACCGCGTCCCGCAACGAAAACAGCCGCCGAACCGCATCAGGCACCTTAGAGGGAGAGAAAACACCATTACGCAATGCTTTAGCATCTGATACCACATCGTCAGGCTCAAAAACACTGGAATATTTCCGAAAAGCAGCAATCACTTCATCAGAAAAGTGGCCCAAAAAATACAACTTCTCTCTATCCTGCCACAACTCCCAGGAATTCAACAACTCAGCAAGGGATAACTTGCCCTTAAGTGCACGATAGGAAACTTGCCGAAGCTCACCCATTCGGTCAGCCGATAACATGGACCGCGTGTCTACCTTACCCGAACCCGATCCAGAATCTTGTGGCCTCGGGGCAGACGCGCCGACATAAGGGGGCGGAGAACGATCTAATAAATAAAAATCATCGTCAGGATTATTAAGGACAGGATAAAGTGATTGACGAACAGCATATTGACCCGAGACTTGCAACCGACGCTCTTTCTCTTGTCTCTCCGCCAGTTCTCTTTCCTCCCGACGCTTTGCTTCCTGTGCTCTCACATGATCATTCTTCCGTTGCTCTTTATCAAACAGCGCTTTCTCATGTTTCTCTCGCTCACGCACTTCCTTCACCCATAATCGCACACATTCAAACATGTCTTGACGAGCACGCCGCTTACACATACACTGTTCCACATACTCAATCTTACGCATATCAAACGATCCATACAAAGGCCATCGCAACTCAGGATCCTTCTTGGTGTATTTCCTCCATATCGTGCTGTACATTATAGAGGAAAGACCATGCTTCACATACATATCCCTATTAGGAGTCCCCTCTGGGGGGGCTGGAGCAGATTCCTCGAGGTTTAACCGGTTTCCAAAACAGCAGCACCACTTACGGAGTGCGCTAAAAGCAGGCATGCTCAAAAATAATGCAAAATATGCAGTATTATCAGAAATGGCACTTAAACGTTGTGCCGTTCAAAGTTACACAGTTCCGGAGAAATATCTCCACATTACCTGCCTATATGTGTTACAACGCATATATTCTCACAATAGCCAATACAAGATATGACCGGTCATCACAAATCAAACTCAAATAGCCAAACCAGGCTTCAAAAACTTGGAGCAAGTACCGTACAACGGTTCTTACCAATCAAGAGTCCAGATTCCAACTGCCAAGCTCCAAAATTCGCCCAAACGGGTGTCACGGCAGGACCGACAGAAGAGGTCTCAGTCGAGGACCGGCGCCACCCAGATGGTCAGCTCGGAAGGGAAGGAAGAAAAACCTCGGGATGCCAGGACTAAAGTGCCTCTGGCAGTGATCACATCCCCGGCCAAATTCCTCACCTTCGTCGCGACCAATCCTTCGAGCATCCGAGTCGCCGATGAGCCCTACGTGACGGGCGCCAATTGATGAATACAGGCCCCAGCTAGGCCCGCAGGACACAAGGGTTCGCTCTCCTGCAATGGAATCTATAAGGAAGTTGGCACGGAAACTGCAAAGTACAAAGACAAAGTTTATTAACCCTTAAGGGTGGTCCTACAATCCATACAACACCCTTCAGTATTGCATAGAGTAGCACAAAGAACTTGCGTACACGGTCCCCTTTTATACACAGCAGAGGGGCTCATAAGTGGGTGGATACAACATGAGGCAAAGAATATTACCTTTTATGGACATTTTCGATACAAGATCAATATGTGGGCGGAGCTGACACACTCCTTGAGCCCGCGAAAACATGGTCAAGCAAGGACTAACTGATAACAGATGTGGTCAAGCCTGGGCATGCGCCAGACGGACAAAGGAACTATTTATAGACTGTTACTAGGCAGATTGCAAGAGCAACTAACACGAAGATAGGACTCTTCTCGTGTTGAGCACGTGGAGACATGACAATACAAAATGGAGTCCAGACCTTAGTCAACATAACGAAAGAGACTTGGTCATAAAAGGGGAATTCATGTCTTTAGTGAATGCTTAATCACATCGTGGTTTCAATTTACAACACATCCTCATCATCCTACTCCTCTGTGGCTGTTACTGACTGGTTAACCTTCAACCAGGCCCTCAAAGCTTTCTGCAGCTCAAACTTATTGGTATCCTTCTTGTTTGGGAGTCCCCCTTCCTTGCAGAATTGCTTGAGCTCAGACACAGTGTAATTTTCCACTTCATACCTCACTGCAGGTATGGTCACAGGCAGTCAGGTAGCAGAGAAAATATGTGGACAAATAAAAGTAGCCAATCAAGGAGAATGATTTGGAAAAAACACAATTCCAAATCTTTACAGCTAAACTCCAATTTAAGAAACTGGGTTACTGGTTGAGGGGCTGAAACTCAACTCAAGCAAGCATCAATTAATCTGTTCTCATCCCTCTGGTAGTGTGGCACAGAGCAGCCAGGAAATGTGTATAAATGAATGCAACACTTCAAACAGTAACACAGTGAAAAGACACCACAAATGGGATCCCACATCAGTTTAGAAAGTAGAGTAATTTTTAGTAAATAAAATGAGACCAAATGAGACCAAAATGACAAAGATCCAATCAGAAGTATCTGAGATATGCGGGTTTAATTTTCTTTTTTTTTAAATAGCACCAAAAGGTGCAAAGGGTCAACTGTGGGAATCTGTTCGCATTGGACCAGGGCTAAGTCACAAGTTCAGGTCCACCACAATGGAGTTTGGGCCAGCTTCAAGGACCCAATTAGGCCCACTGAGTCAAGGAGACAAGTACCTTAAATCCTTGTTTGCAGAGCTTTGCAAGGGTCCGCATCAAAGATGCATTGCTGAGCCGAAGTGATGCTACCGTTCTGAGATGAAGCAAAGCTGCATTGTAAAGTTCTGCATTGTCTTCAAGGATCTAATTAGGAAGGGCTTGCATTGCAAAGTCCGGTATTGAGGATGCATTGTGCAGTCGGGGCAGTGCATCAGTTTCGAGGAGCTGCAAGGGTCCGATGTCATTGTTGGGGCTACCGCTAATGAGACAGGTGAGGGTCTGTGCCGAGAATGTATCACTCAGTGACAGTTCTGATGAGGTGATGGGATGCGATGTAGGTCTTTGTGAAACTCGTGATCCACGCAGCAGCTTCCATTGGTCGTTTCTGCTCGGGTTGTACCATGCGGCAGAATAGATGTGTTGGGCACACTGGATCCACAGAGGCTGGCTGAGCCTCAGGGACAGAAGGCTCTAACAACCCCTTGGAGTCACTTTGGGATCCTGGGTTCAACAGATGTAGGGTCCAGTCCTTTTCACTCAGGCATGAGGGCAGCAGGTCAGCACAACAGGACAGTAGTTCTTCAGAGCAACAGTCCAGTAGAGTGGCAGTCCTTTCAGCAGCACAGAAGTCCTTACTGGCGGAGTATTCATAGACTCAAAAGTGTACTGAAGAGTTTGTGTCTGAGGTTCAGTAACTATACACAGTTGTGCCTTTGAAGTGGCGGAGGAGCTTCTAAAGGTTTCTGTTTGAAGTCTCTATGTGAGAAGTTGGCCTGGCATATTCTGGTCAGTAATTATAGTGGCCACCTTGCACCAGTCCAATTCGACTCTTATGGTAGATAGGTTTAAGACAACCTTTTAAAGAAAGCTATCCTAGTGGTAGCTGTGGAGAGCAGCCTTCAGGCTAAGTCTTTAGAGGAATGTAAAGCAGCTTGTTTTACCTTATAATCTCTTGAATTACCAAATGAAAGGACACCACACAGGTATATATATCAAATATATATGTATTTATTTCTAGACACACTCTACTAATCTCTTTATGAGATTAGAAGTCAGGAACATATGCACAAATCAACGTTTCACAATAAGTTAAGCACAAATATGGCTGGGGCCCTAGGGGCGTACCAGACCATATACTAAAAAAGAGGTTTAGGAAAGTCGACTTGCAGAGAGACAAGGCCTAGGGCCTGTAGAATTGCTGGGGCTTCACTAAACCACCCAAGGCAGGTAAGAAAAGGACCCACAGAAGACGCGTTCAGTGTGGGAACACAGCCGCGGGTTCCCAATTGATTACAATGGAGCAAGTTGCAGTTGGATTTTTAAAGTTTAAGGGTACTTCTAGGAAGTCTACAAGCAAGTCACTTACAAGGTAAGTAGTTCGAGGGCCAACACCCACAGGAGCACTAGAGTGCACGAGTTACCTCACCCAGGGAAGCTGGGTGCATAGGTGTCTTTTGGTGTCGGGTCGCGTCGTCGATTTCTATGGAAGCCGAAGAAGTTTTGCTGCTTGCGAAGACTGAAGAAGTGTCCGGTGGAATCCAAGGCTGGATTCAAGATGAAGATAACCTGAAAGCAGAAGGGACAGTGTTCACAGTCACTTGCCAGTGACCCGGGGCCAGGAAGATGGATGCCCACGGAAGTCGGGTGATTTCAGGTGATCAAGGGTATTTTGACTCTTCCACCATGAGGACCAGGAGGTGTCGACGATGGCCAGTAGCTGGATTCGGAGTGTCCCACAAAGTCTGCAGCTTACTGAGGTGTCGGCAACCGGATTGGAGCCAACAAGCCTTGGCAACAGCAAGTCTTGTGGAATTCAAGAAAAGTCAGCGGTGCAGACCAGCAAGGTCTGAGGGACTCACCCAGTGCAGGTAAGTCAGGGCAGACCTGGAGCAACCAGAGGAGTCCTTTGGTTTGATAAAGAAGTCTTCAGGGGACGCACAAGCCAGCCGGCAAGGGATCACAAAGACACCTTGTGAGGATTTGCTTCACAGGAGCCAGGGTCAATCCGGCTGGAGGCTCGGGCCACACGTGGTCTAAAGCACAAGTTCATAGAATGTCATGAAGGGGTTGCACTCGACAATAGTGCACGGTTACCAGGTACTGCAGTTCCTCATCACTCGTGGGGTCCACTCGCCTCAGATTCACCTGGGACTCACAATGGCCATTGAGAAGTCAGGAAATCTATTTCCAGGGCTGCAGGGACTTCGGACTCCGGTGGGAGTGGGAAAGTTTGCGACTGTTGATTCAAGTTTTTGGTGCCTGCCAAGCAGGGGAGTCAATCCTTGACTCCAAGGGAGATTCTTCCGTCTTCCAAAGGTAGTGGAACGTTGAAGGGCCAGGATTCTTCTTGTAAAGCATCGTCCAGGGATATCTAACTTGCAATGGCAAGGGTTCCCTAACTTATACTAAAAGGAAGGGAGGGACTAGCTCTATGACCACTCCTCTAGGAGGGTCAGGGGAGTGGGTGGTTACACCCACTTCCCTTTGTCCATTTTTGTGCCAGAGTAGGGGCAGGTATCCCCTGAACCGGTTTGAGTTGGCATATGCACAGAGGAGCCTACTGCTCCCCCAGTGCAGGACTTCAAAGCACTCTAAGAGTGCATCCACCCAGCCCCAATACACTAAATCCTGTCTGGAAGGTGGTGACACCTCCCTGTGACAGGATGCATATTGTTGGGCCTCCTCCACTGTGAGTTTCAGTCAGCAGCAGGAGGGCAGCCCAGTGTCTGTGCTGGTGGCATCCATTTTGTGATGCCAGGGCTCTTTCAGATTTCTACCGTGTTTCCACAGTAGGTACATGTCGTCCCCTCTAGAAGGGTGGTGTGGGGGTATGATTCAAAGTTGTTTGACACCAAACATGTTTTGATGCAGTCATTCCAAAGTTAGCATTTACCGGGAGGTTATAATTCACTTAAGAGTATATGGTTTAACCGCATCCACAAACAGCCACAGGGAATAGACCCTGCCAGCTGCAGAGGGGCCCTGCTCAGGCAAAGGCACCCCCTCACTTTGTAAACCAAGCACCCTGCCCTCAGGATTGATAGGGCCTGCCTTAGGGGTGAGTTATATGTGTGTGTATGGTGAGATATAGGAACCTATACCTCAGTGAGGAGTGCTAACACTACTTCACCCAGGCTGCAGTAGCAGGCCTGTGGTGTCAGATTTAGTCTGCTTCCCAGGGGTGGCATAATACATGCTTCAGCCCCTGGTAGGCCTGTGAAGTACCTATGCCCTTGGTACCTAAGGTACCATATACTAGGGGCTCATAAGGTACCACAGTATCCAATCACTAGTGCATCTAATATGCACTCCAAGTCATTTAGAGAGAACAGAGAGACTGGGGCCCTGATTAGCAGGGACCTAGCCAGACTATAGCCAGAAAACAGTGTTATCATCAGAAAAAAAAGTGGGGGCAACATAAGTGCAGATACTACTCTCCTACACTCCGGGTATCCTGCCTTCTCTGTCATGGCTCCAGTCTAACTACAGGGAGTATACAGCCCTTTGTGTAGAGGCAGGACACAGCCTATCAAGTATAAGTAGGGATATGCTCAGCACCGCCCTTCTGTCCTGCTGGTGATGGCCCATTCAGGCACACCTAAGCTCTTCATTGTGTAGCTGACTATACAAAGCCCAACTATCAGCTAAACCCCGTCATGTAATTCAGAGCCATTCACTAAAAGGCTAAGACAGAAAAATGGCCACTTTCTAAAAGTGGCATGTTCAAATTTTTGATTGGAAATCCGACTTCACCACAAGTTAGGCTTTTTCATTACAATTTCAAAGACACCAAACATGATCTGGCCATCTGCTTATATTTAGAAGTTACAGCTTATTAAATGCAATAAGGTAACTCCAATGTTATCCCATTGGAACTGGCTACCTGCTCATATTTGGAAGTTACAGCTTATTCAATGCAATGAGTTAACTCCAATGTTATCCCATGCAGAGGTAGGCCTAGGATCTTTGAACTTCCAAGCCCCAGTGAGTGCATGTGTGCTGGGCCATACAGGAGGAAAGATGGGGCTCCCCAGCAACCACCTTGCAGCAGAGTGGTAAAGTCCTGAGCCTGGAGAGTGACAGTGAAGGGGTTACACCAAGAGGCCAAGAAAGGTAAGGGGGTGTAGGTGCCTCTCCTGTAACCCATGCTTCTGAGAGGAGACAGGGTCTCAGTCATCCGGAAGGAGGTCACTGAACATCCTTTAGTCGCTGGTGTGATAGAAGGAGCCCTTCACTGTCAGCCGGCCTCTAGCCAGGGCCGTCCCATTGGTGAAGCCAGGGTTTCATAGATGGCTGCACAACAGTCGTGAATCTTCCTCCCTCCGTAATCGTGGTCATTCATGCTTTAGCGGCAGGGGGTCATAATGATACCCACAGTGATGGAACCTGCTATGCTATAACCCACTTCCTGGTAGGCCCCACTGGAGCTGGTGTCCAACTCCTGGCTCATTTGTCGAGATGGTGTGTCTCTCCCTCATACTGTTTCTCTTACATTTAAGTTCTTGGTAACTAGTGAAGAGAAGACCTGTACTGGCCTGCAACACAGTGAACACTAAACAAAGGGACACACTAGACCTCCTTGAGCTGTCTAAGCATGTGTTTATTTAAACTCCGATACTACGCCCAGCTTAAGGAATAGGATGCATGCATGTTCATGTCTGGTGCTCATCCCATTCCTCCCCACTGCAGTATTGTATTCTAGGGTGACTGTCAGCAGCAAAGTACTGGTTCATATGAGCAGAGTGCTCTTATTTAATGCTGTTGCAAAGGAGACTCTAATTCCACCCGCTCCAGCACTCTGCAGAATCTCACTGAGTTTTGGGAGTGAAACCCCTCAAACTCCACCCCCCCAATACATACAAAAACAATTTGAACAAGATATTTCACACTCAAATTATAAAATTAAATAATCACACAGTGTTGGTAACTAAAGGGGTGACATTTTTACCACTCGCACGCCAATCTACATCAATTTGGGGAAGGTGTTGGACACTAAAGGGGTGACATTTACTATTCCCACTACAATCTATACCAAATTGGGGAAGGTGTTAGAAACTAGAAGGGCAATATTTACTATTCCCACTCCAACCAGTTGGGGGAAAGTGTTGGACACCAAAGAGGTGACATTTACCATTCACAGTCCAATCTAAAACAATTTAGGGAAAGTGTTGGACGCTTATTTACTGGTCCCACTGCAATCTAAAACAATTTTGGGAACGTGTTGGACACTAATGGGGTGACATTAACTACTTCCACTCCAATCTATACCAATTTGGAGAAGGTGTTGGATTCTAAAAGGTTGCCATTTACTATCCCCACTCCAATCTAACCCAATTGGTGGAAGGTTTTTGGAAACTAAAGGGGTGACATTTACTATTCCCACTACAATATATGACAATGTGGGGAAAGAGTTGGACAGTAAAGGGGTTATATTTATTATTCCCTCTCCAATCTAACCCAATTGCTGGAAGGTATTGGACATTAAAGGGGTGACATTTATTATTCCCACTCCAACCTAACCCAATTGGAGAAGATGTTGCACATTAAAGGGGTGACATTTGCAATTCTCACTCCTATCTGAACCAATTTGGGGAAGCTGTTGGACACTAAAAGGGTGAAATTTACTATTTCCAGGACAATGTAAGCCAATTTGTTGATGGTGTTAGACACTAATGGGGTGTAATTTACTATTTCTACTACAATCTAAAACATTTTATGCAAGGTGCTGCAAAGTAAAAAAATGTATATACACATTCATTACTCCATACTTAGAAAAAATGTAGAATGTAGAAAAAAAATCACTGAAAAAACACAGTAACCTAAACCATCAAACCTGTTTATTAATATTTAAACATTAATGTATAAACACTAATAATAAATAATGTGGTTTTTAAATTATTTACCATCCTTCTGAAACTAAGAGCAAAAAAATAGTCATATTCCAAAATTAACAATCATAAAACTAAAAACAATTGCAAAAAAACATATTTTTACTATAAGATTAAATTTGCAAAAAAATAAAACAAATCTTTTAATTATAATATTTTTAATTCAAACAAATTAAATACATTTTATATTCAGAAAAATATAAAAAGACATGCTTTCTCAAAGTTAGGTTTATGATTTTCAACTTGAATTTTTTAATTAAAATATTGCTTGTAATATTTGCAATATAATAATATTTTTTATTGTTATAATTTATATTTTAATTAATTATACATAATTTTTTCATAAAAATAATTATTGTAACAAAATACCTTTATATATCAAATCAAATCAGTTTGTATTGATTTAGACCTCATCAGAGTTTAACAATATAAAACATTCAGGATCAATACAAAATGAAATATGACAAACTTAATACATTTCATCTATTGATACAGTGGTAAAAATGTTTGAAAACATTTGTACAGTTTATAACATACAAATTAATCGGGAGGTGATCTAATTAGAATGATCTAATAGCTAATTGTAGATATATTATATTTGAAACATATAGGTTTTATAAAGTGGTTCCAACCTTCTTCCAAGTCTTTACTGGGGCAGACATATAAAACATGCACATTATTTAGGACACTTCATTTACAGAGTTCACAAGATCCTTACTTGTCACTTGTGCAACTCCAGTATTTGGTGTAGGCTTTTAATGGAAAGACCCCAAAATGTAACATAATAATATAGCGTCTAACACTATGATCTAATGTAAATCTCAGATATTTTTGATGAATCGTATACTCAAGGTTATTAGCAAAAAGCCTATAATTCACTAACTGGGAACAGTGTGCAAGATCATAACTCATTCTAGGTGTAATTTAAAAAAAAATAATAATTCAAAAGTGCTGTTGATGAGGACTGCAGTAAGTTAATACCATTGAAAATGCTCTAAGGCAGTTATGAGATTTTCATAAAACATATACTCTCAGAGAGCCTTCTGTCGCATGCAGTAAGGTATATGCCCATCTAATTATATTTGCCATAGATCTAGAATAAGAGCTGACTATCATGAGCTATAAATGTAGTGCTTGTACCTGTAAGGTTTAATTCATACTGGTGGTCTTACGGAGAAGCTTCCTTCATTTACATTTAATATTGAACAAGAATATACTATACATTTTTACATAGAAATACATTTATACATTGCATATCATTAAGATAATTAACATTACACTTACTTTAAAATATGACATTTTCTTAAATCTCTCCACCCTTATTCTGTAAAACCCAATATCCTGGTGCAAACGAAAATTATAAATCTATTATTGTTATACATTAATATAACTAAAACATAAATGTCAACAATATTTTCATGTATTTACTCTTACTTAAAACTCAAATAAAATAAAATAATAAACAGAATAAAACACACTACAATATAAGTCATACAAAATAACGATTACATACAATATTACATACAACAATATTTTCTAAGTCAATAGTTTTTTACAACGACCTTAAAAACAACACTTAAAACTAAATTTTCACCTTCAATAATTCTGTTGATAATATTTTTGAAATCCCAATATTCTTAACACAATATTTCCGTATCAAAATATTTGTAATTAATATTTTATCCAAACACCATGCATTACATGGGGGCATACCCAGCCCCCACTTCTTTAACGATAGGCTTGTTTCTTTGATATTCAAGTCTTTTTACTTTTCCAGACAAAGCTCTCCAGCAACTTCTAAAGTTTATCAATCATAACAGAGAGTGGCTGCAGTAGTATTGCCTGCATTTCATACTAACGTTTGTGCAGAGGTTTCATTTTGATCAATGTAATTTGACCCAACCAGGACAGTCCACCTACCTGCCAATTTTGTAAGCCTTTACTGTTTGTGTATAGAAGGTGACTATACCTTTGTGAAACTGTTTTATCACCATCATCTTTACAGGTTGTTTGTAGGAGGTCACTATACCTTTGTAAGACTGTTTTATCTATGGTGGGACAGATTTTGATCCACAGATACTGTAAATGGTACAGCACCCGGGTGAGTGGAAAGAGCCTTTGTAAGGAGACTTAGGATAACCAATTTCTGAGTGTTTTTTAAAACTTTGATACTTGTCCAAATGTTTCAAGTTCTCAATGGAGATCTGGGGGTTAGATAACATCGCCAGGACATAAAGGGCTAGGTTATTCTCATGGCTCCCTACTTTTATGACTGTTATTATGGGTTTGATCTTATGACTCCTGCCAGGAAGCTACAGAGCAAAATCAAAAGGGGACACGGGCACATACCTCCAGTAACATCTTAAGAAGTTGGTAGTACTCAGTTGATGTCCCGGAACACTACTTTAAAGTCATGAATTACCCTGAACAAAGAATTAAAACCACCATTCTTGACATTACCCAAAGAGTTTTGGATAGAGGTTCCATCTGTATCCAGGAATTTGAATATCCTAATAAATCTTTTTTTTCAAATTCCGGTGTTGTATGGTCTGCCTAAGATGCACAAAAACACTGAAAATCCCCCATTTAGACCTATTGTATCCACCATCGGTTCATTTACTGAACCATTGTCTAAATACGTGGATGTATTCCTCGCAACTCTAGTCACTAATATACCAGTCTATGTTAGGGACACTGGTTACCTTATAAGTAAAATTGAATGTATCACTTTTAATCCAGACAATGATGTATTGATCTCGATGGACATCGAGGCGCTATACTCAAATATCCCTCAAAAGGTAGCGCTGGAAACTGTGAAAGGTGTCCTTGAAACCAGTACCAACCAAGTGGACAGCCTGTTTATCTTAGAGTGCCTTGCTATAGTGTTACAAGAAATCAAATTCTAGGTATAAGCATGGGTTCTGCCTGTGCCCCGAATGTGGCCAATATTTATATGGGTGCTTTTGAAAATAGATTTATTTTTAACGAGATTGCCTCCTTTTTTGAAAACTTCTCCCATTGGCACCGTTTTATTGACGACATTTTCTTTATCTGAAGCAGACCTGAATTAATTTTATGGATCAACTTATGCGGCCCACATCTGAAATGTAGCCCTAACTGTAGCAAGGACAAGATAGAATTCTTAGACATCTGGATTCAGCTGGTTGATCAGTACATTGAGGTTACACTTTATACAAAACCCACTGCACGAAATACGCTCCTTCAATACGAGATCTATCATCCTCATAGGTAGAAGGATAGTATACCCTTCAAGTCAATTCCTGCATCTCTGCAGGAATTGTACGTGTATGTAGAATTTTGATCTTCACGCTGAAGAACTGAAAATGAAACTCCTTAACAGAGAATACCCGCACAGAATTATCAAAGAGTCCTACAAAAGGGCTAAATATTATAATCGAGACAGTCTTCTCCAAACGAAACCAAAGGAGAATCAGAATAACCTGGTTTGTGTCACTAGGCACTCGGACTTTAATGACAAGTTACGCCAGGCTATCAATTCTTCGTGGCACATCCTAAATTCAGGAAATCAGACAAGTATCCTCCCCAAACCTATTTTTGCATTTCGCAAGAATAAAAACTTAAGGAACTCTCTGGTCACATCCACAGTACTAGATAAGAAAGAAGATGTTCAATGCTCCATTACTGGAACAAACCCCATCCTTGGCACTCACAAATGTGGCAGTTGCCATGCTTGCAACTTTGCTAAAGTCACCTCTACCTTGGAATGGGGAAAGATGAAATTTCTATTCGAAGAAATGACGAACTGCAGGACGACCAATGTAGTGTATCTCATCCTTTGTCCTTGTGGTAAAGGTTATGTGGGAGAAACCAGTAGAGAAATGAGGGTGAGATTTAGCGAACACAAATCTGCGATTAACAACAAATGTATTGGAGCCCCACATTGATTGGAGAGACAACACTCTGTTAAGGATTTCCAATGGCTCATATTGGAACTGGTCCTTGTCCCCAAAGATGGTAACACTGACGCCTTGAGATGGAAAATGGAGGTCTTTTGGATGTATACTTTACAGACGGCGGAGACAGGTCTCAATGAATTTCTCCCATGGAAGAATGTCCAACTTGAGTCTACTTTATAGTCCACTTTACCATTTTTTTAGTGACTTTAACTCCGACAGTCTAGATCCTGTAGAACTCTGGTTTATCCAGTCTAGACCCTGTAGAAACTCTGGTCAACCCATTACTTGGATCATAGCAATAAAAGTTTAAATTAGTAAGAATAATAACCCTTCTCGATCCATTATTTGGATCACAGCAGCACGAGTGGACACCAGAGGATTCTCAATTGAGATTCCTCATGTATGCTCTGTTATGATCTATGTAACTGTCCATATTTTCAGTACGATCTAGTTGTTGTGTGTATTATTTATTAAACTACAGAGTAGGCCATTTTCTCTCTGTTTATTGCGCATTGTGTCTGGCCTCACGATTCCCACACCTTTGAGTATCTAGTATCTGTACTTACTTAATGTCTATAGTTAACCGGACTAACTCATGTGTTGGCTTCATATCGATCAGTACTTGATTATCCTATTGATTTATTCTTTGACTGGAAAGTTTTAGAGCATTATGAGTTATTAGCCGCGTACTATCTGCCACATTGATAATGTGATATATATAGATATTATTAGTTTTCAACGTTATGGCTTTTATTCTGGGTTATTTGTTTTATTTCTATTTTTCACTTTATCCATTCCAAGATGGCCCCCATTCTGGTCATTGTTGTACGCGCTTACGCCTACTCGGCTCTTCCTCATTGAGAGTTCGTTGTTAATTCCAACATGATTACATTGATTCCTTCGCTTTGTTTAACGTTACAGGCTATGCCTTTCACCCACAGGTGATACGTATTCGCACGCTATTTAATTACAGTCCCACAGGACATAAGGGGGAACCTTTATTCTTTACTCACGCTTGCCCGGGTGAACCACGTACGAGTTCGATGGCGGTTTGTAATTCCAGAGGGAACTCTGCTCCATTCTTGTAAGTACTGTGTAACATAGGTGTTTTCAAAGGCGGAATAATATTTATGCCGTTATCTATACCCCGGTAAGGGGTGCAAGCCTATGCAATCTAGGTTATATTATTTATTTTACATTCTCTGTGTCTTCGTATAAATTTCTGATTCAAATGGGGACCTTAATATTGAGACACTGCGTGAATAACATAATGCTAGGCTACAAGTGGTGAATTGTTTAGATGCCATAACACCTTTCTACACCTTATAAAATGTAGATTGTTTAACCTGCTCCTGGGGGGGCTATGACTCATGTATGTATATACCTTTTTTATTCTTTCGAGTCTGTTTATCCCGTTGGGGAGAGCCTCCTGTCATATTGCAGAGCATTAACTAACTGAAGGATCCGAATAGGGACCTGTATTTGTATATCTGTCCCAAGCGACCATGTCTAAATCTGTAAGTTAGAGTATATTCAGTATCTCTTGGGTTTTATAATATCGGGGTGTTGCTGGGTGGTTAATTCACTGATCTGTGTTTATTTTGTTCTCACTCAGCGATTATTCGAGATTAAGACTTTATCCTCAAAAAAACGTTTTTGGAGATACATTGAGATCATCGTCTAAAATCGGCAAGTATGTACAGACATGGATTCTTCACCACATATTCTCTATATAAAGCATAAGGGAACCGAATAGTGATTTTCAGACTGTTCCTCTGTATTTCAGCTTGTATTACATTTTTAATCTGACGACTGCATCGTGGGGTCGGCCACTTCAGGGTATCCATTGTAATTTTACTTAGAAAGTAGGCATGGCTTTTTCTATCATTATTTGTTTGAAATCCTCTAAAGGAGGTCAGAAAAGTCTCTAAGTCCCTAACTATTTCCACATATTTTATTCCAAGTTGAGGGATAGGCTGTCTGAATTCTAAGGCACCCTAAGAGCCCTGGTGATCCCTATCATCTTTTGGGAATCGGAAAATCCTTGGAAACTATGTTGAGTAGTATTCTTGCTATATTCTCTTTGTTTGCTTTTACTAAATCTAAGATTATTCTTTTTTGTATTGATACTTTTCTGTAATAAGGTATTTTCTCTCTTCACTGGGTTATTATTTTAACATATTTTGAACAGTGCGTATGTTTGGTGATGGAAACTTTTTTCTCTTTGGCATTTATCTGGTTTTATGGTTCTCACAGTTGAATTAAACTTGCTCTTTTGTGTTTTTAAGTAATGGAAACTTTAGTAAATTATGTATAGAATTATTCGTAATGCTCTGTTTGTTCCCACAGAGTTGTGTTTACATATTATACAGAGCCTTCAAATATATTTGAATATAATTATATATACAATGTTAGACAGACTGTTTCTCTGACTCTGGAGCAACATACAAATTCAGCGCCTTGATGAAGGATGGTACATGGTACTTCTGAAACGCGTGTCAACGCATTTGTGTTGGTTTTCTATTGTATATTTTAAATATGTTGTGCTATCTGTAATTGTGTTTGTAATTGGAATGTATTGTAACACTGTTAGTCTTTGTAACATTGTTAGTTTTTATTACATGTGTTTTCTTTAGTCTGTTGATGTTCTCTGTTGAGACATGTACTGAAATTATATGGTTTTCTCCTGATTAGATTAGGGCTCTTATGTCTGATTAAAAAGTCAAAGAAAATGTTGTGTTTCATGTACTGTATGTGATAAATATTATATTTTAAAAAACGAGATAAAACATGTTTACCCTTTGATAATAAAAGAAATTAACTGCTCCTCTGTGGACATTATTTATTGTCAATTCGATTATGAATGATGTAAATAACTTGGTAAGGGTTTGATTGTTTTATATTTTTTTGTTTTTTCCCTGGTTCTCCCCTTACTTAACCTTTATACAGGGACCCTCTTCAGTGTATTTTGGTAGTACTCAGTTGATCCGGTCCTTTGCTGTGGAGCGTAAGTAAATACTGAAGATTCAGGTCTTAAATTTGGAACCAAGGCCTTTTATTGCAGGACCCCCTGCAGGAAGAGCCAATGTAACAATTGAAAGTCTTCTTGGTGTTAACAGAAAGCAAGATGATCAGTGTCTCAGTGCAAGCGGCTTTGTTGAGAATATGTAGCATTCTTTTGATGTTATCACTATACCCTCTATCCAAAATGAAACCTTTTGATCCGGGTCCAATAATCCCTGCCTGTAGGGCCTAAATCAGTATGTCAGAATACCAGTGCAAATTTTGGTATCTATGTTAAGAAGGAATATGGACCTATAAGAAGCGTGAATCAGGGTAATGACTGTGTCATGCTATTAGGTGTGAGAGAGCCTGTTGAAGCACAGGAATTGTATAGATGGGTCAAGAGTGGTGCCAGGAGGGGTCAGAATGTCTTATTAAACAACACAGTGCAGTAATCTGGGACCAGGGCTTTGCTGGTTTGTAATTTAGCTATACCTGAGATAACCTCTTCAACAGAAATGTAATTTTCCAGCACAGTGACTGGTTGAGAGGTGAGCGATGGTGTTGACAAGGCAGGTAAATAGAATTCTCTATTATTTCTTGACAGCGATTCAGTGGTGTAAAGCACACATTGAATTGCAAGAAGGTTTGGGCAGTCCCTTCAGTCTCATGCATCATTTCCCCCTTGTCATTGTTGACTTATTCTGTTTTCCCATTCTGTATCTTGGCTCTTAGTTTGCAGGCCAACAGCTTGCAGGGCTGTGTTCCTCCCTTTTTAACTCCTTTGGTGGATGCATAGTAAGGTGTCTACCCCCTCCATCCATATCAAAAGCTTTCCTTTGCTGCCTTCCAGTGCCAGTTGCACCCCTACTTTACGGGACCTAGACAGTTTGAGGCTATCCTTAACATTTCTAGCTCCAGTCTTTTAGCCAATCTCTCAGTGTTATTCTTTGCCAGTAGGGGAATCAACTTCTCCTGTATAACAATTTAAGGGTATCTCAAATGGCTCAGATATGGGTCACAGAGCCCTCATTATCCTGCAGAAAATTAGTGATTCCCTGCCAAATAGTGAGAGTGTGAACTTGATTTTCATGAGGTTAATATTTAGTCTCCACATGCGGTTGGAGAAATTTGTGCTGTTGCAATTTGATCATGATGCATAAGTGATCAGATAAAGTAAAGACTTCCATGTCTAAGTGCCGTGTTCTTGCTAATATGTGTGATGTGCCCATAATGTAGTGTAGTCTGGCATAGGTCTGTTGTGATGTGGAGAAGAAAGTGTAGTCCTTACTTGGGTTATTTCAGACACACCATGTGTCTGCCAGACCTATTATCCTCAAGCTCTCCAGCCCTTCCCTGGACAAGATCCTGCTTGGCTCATCTTTTGTGCAGCTCGATCTAAGTATGAATCAAGAAGTCTCTTTAGGTCTCGCCCACTAGAATTTCAGGATCTGGGGAGGTCATGAATAGTGTGTCTCCCCTTTCCAGGTGAGAACTAGGCAAAAAGGGTGAGCCCTTTCTCACTCAAGAACGTGGTCACCTGTCGGAGTGGTCAATTTCATTGTAGAACAATGAATGCTAGATCCTGGTACAGCCATATGTTCACCCATTTAAAGAGACTGCCCTGCCATGCGGGCTGCCATTGTAATTGCTTCTTTATGCATAAAATAATTTACACAGGTGAGGTGGGCATATTGTGTTTTTTACTGTCCCTTACTACCAGGGCTGGCCTGAAGGTGATGGACAGTAAAAAAAGGCCATGTGTCTGCCCATCCTATTTAGGGAGACAGATATATAGCCAATTTAGAATAGTCACCACAATGGAGAACTAAAGACTGCCTGTATTTAAATTGGGCAAGCAGACCACTATGTTGGTGGGGAAGGAACACAGTCACTGTTGTGATGGAGTGCCCTCTCCTCCAATGTGTAAGTTAGGTCCTTAGGCTGGCAGAGTGGGTGTTATTTCCTCTCAATTGCAATGCTGAATGAATGCATTTCTTAGGCCTGGGTCAGTCGCCACCCAGGGAAACCTACTAATCTCATACATTTCCGAAATCTAGACACCCAGAGGCCAGGGTGGTTTGATTTGTATGGACCCCACTACATTTGCTTCTAGGAATTCCCTGCAAATAACAAAATGCTTACCATCCAGCAGTCTCACACTTCACTCGATAAAAACGGAACCCCACTTGTGTGGCTGGGCCTGGCTTTCATGACGTATCAAACCTTGGAACTTGAAAAGTCAATATATTTGTCCTATTGGTGTCATCCACCAAGTTTAGAAGTCCTAAATATCATCAAATGCCATCGCCCATCATTCTCAATGGACTTTTAAAATTACAGTAATGAGCTTACTTCTCTTTCAGGTTCAGCTATTGCATCTAAGCAACCTTGAAACCAATCTGTATCCACCAGATGTAAGAAATCATCTGCTGAGAAAATGCTCTTATTCAAGATTCTAACATATGAAATGCTAACCTCCCCCCAAAACATTCTCAGCATTAAAAGGTCTTGGAATCATAACTCTGAACTTGACATGTGGCCAATAATGTCTCTAATCCCCAGAGACCATCCTTACATATAACTCTCAATGCTGCTGTTTGCACTTAGTGGACAAGCTCACCCAGCTAAATGGATGTTTAGATCCCCTGAGCCTCAGCTGCCTACAACATGGGAAGGCCATAAAATGTGGCTTCCCTACACCACGGCTTTCCCATGAATCCATCACAGAGGAGGTGTGCAGCTCATGTCAGCAGATACTAGCAGATACTAACATCTTGCATGAGCTAGGCATACTACAGGACCAGAATAAACTTTCAGTAACTTGCACTTCTATGGCTTTCCTCCCTGCAATGCCCCACCTTCTCAGGTGTCCTATAAGGTACATGTTGATGATATCACTGTCCTGATGTCATCGTGGAGATTACGGCACTGCTGTAATTCCATTCCTGTATACAATGTGAGCAGCACAGGTAAGCAGGGCAGCTGGGTAGTTGTTGTATGATGTAAAAACACGAGCACACAGATCAGAATATATTTGCTGAATGAACTATAAAGCATTCACTCCTCCCTTTGAAGGGGACACTGCATGATGAAGCATAAAAGAGTGGGTCACCTTCTCTGAAGTGTGACCTTAAGGTCAGATGAGGGGGACGAAGCTGCTTGACAGGACCTGTGCATCCTCCCTTCCCCCTCCCAGTCCTCAGGCATCAGCGCAGTAATAAAACGCCAGCTTCAGTGTCTTCTTTAATTTCCAGCTATGCAGCAACTTAACGAAGAATATCCAGAAATGTTATTTTTTTCTGGGAAGATTTGTCACATCACATTAAATGTACTAATTGCATGCCCCTACCACACACAGGGAATGCCAGCAAAGGGCAACACTGCAACAATTCAATGACCCACTCCGACAAAATGTACTTCGTTCTACGAATGTTTTCGACTTGGTAGCAAAGCCTGCAGTGTCCTGTGAAGTGATATATTTAGTTGCTACTCGAATATCCAGATGAAACATTGTCTCTCGCTGAGTCAAGCTGCATTTCAGCAGCCGATGTACTAGTGTCAGGCAGTAGCTGCTGTAAAGCAATTCACAGTCAACAGCATGAATGGAACAATTCACTCAGTTGTACACAGACACCGAGGTTAAACCCAAACACATGAACAACTGATGCTGGAAGCACTTGGGAACAGCTGGGCCAGATGAATAACTCAATTGGATGCCATGAGGAACAAATTAAACAACTGACTGGAGACTGGGCTGCTCCTGTGACAGACACTTTAATCAGGAAGTCAAAAGCTGATTGACAAGATGAAAAGCTGGATGACATGAAAAATGGAAACAGAAGGAACAACACAAGAATAGGGCACCCTGGGTCAGCATGCTGACAAAAATAATCAAGTAGGACAGGCCATAATCCAATCTTCGAATGTTTGGCGTGATGCTGGCTCCTATAAGTATCTGCGCAAAAGAAGAAAGTGAGTGGGGTTTTATAAGAAAGGCATTGTAGCTCACAGAAAGAACAATTGTATAGACATTTCACGAGAATTGTTTTTACATTTAAGATAAGTAATATCATATAATATTAAAGATACGTACACATTTTGTGAGGAAAATAACGTATTTCTGTGGCACAGATATTAATAGTTATGAAATTGCTACCGATATATTAGAACGTCAAAACAAAATTCTGGCTTCACATTCACGTAGTTTATTTTGTTATTTGGTATATATATATATATATATATATATAAACACGCACACATAGCTACATATATGAGGGGGTCGAAATGAGTTAACACTGCCTACCAGGGGTATTGGATGACAAGCACTTTGTGTGGAAGCTAACAAAAAGGATTAACATGGTGCTGTTCAGCTTTCCTTAAAAATTAGCACCACCACGCCCTGCTTACCGCTAATTAAACTCCTACGGATTAATTACATAAAGACCTTGATCATTCCTTTACCTGTCTCTGTTTGTTACTGGAACCAAACCTGATGTGGCCCGAATAGATAATGTTCTCTTGTTTTGCTCCCACAAGTTGGTGACTGAATAGAAGAACTGTGTATTTCATGTTATTTGTTGTGATACAATATCTATTACTCATTAAACCTATGAATGTAATAATGAGTATGATATCCATGCGACAACAGATCTTGTGTAAAACATAATGGAACTATCCACTTGATCAACTAACTAATTGCTTGATCTAATTACTTTAAATCAGCAATAATATTGATAAGCACACAATTTTATTATGTAGAGATTCCACTCGCCTCAAGGGTTTTCCATGTATGCGGCTCCTCTTTTGTGTGGTACCACCTTGTCAATACCAAAGAAAAGTAGCAGGTCAGAATCACCTTTGTGTCTTTCGTTAATTTACAGCAGAGGATGTCTGCAACGCCTTGTGTGACACTAAACCCTGCATCCACATTCAATAGTGATTGGGCAGTGGGCTTGAACTATGGCTAGAACCTGCAGCCAGCCGTCTGCATGCGGTCCACAGCTGCTATGGAGTCTTTGGGCATGCGTAAAGGGGTTTGGCCTCTGTGACGAGGTCCTCGGCCGAGGCCTGGACTCACCCCTTCATGACCATCTATTTATCTATCTATCTATCTATCTATCTATCTATCTATCTATCTATCTATCTATCTATCTATCTATCTATCTATCTATCTATCTATCTATCTATCTATCTATCTATCTATCTATCTATCTATCTATCTATCTATCTATCTATCTATCTATCTATCTATCTATCTATCTATCTATCTCTCTCTCTGTCTCTCTCTCTTTCTCTCTCTCTCTCTCTCTCTCTCTCTATATATATATATATATATTTATATATATATATATATATATATTATCTACTGGCGGTCGCCAGTAGATAGTTATAGTTAGGACCCTGTTTCCATAGGAAATCCGCAACATTCTATTTGGAATAACTTTGGCGCCGGTTGACGAATCCTCGCAAAATTTTCAAAATAGGTGGGGCGCTACGCTTCGCTCCTACCCTGAAAGTCTCGGGGGGATTCGTCAAGCGGGGGCTGAGAAAAAAGGGGGGTCCCAAAACGCGTTTTTCCCATGCATTTTTCCATAGGACCTTTAGACACAGCTACAGCCCGAACGGCTGAACAGAGTTACTTGAAATTTGGCAGAGAGGTAGTCCTCAGGTCAAGGAAGTGCCTTTTGTAGGTTTGGTGTAAATCTGTTCAGTAGATCCTGAGAAAATAGCATTTAAATCAATATATATATCTGTGGCAGCTTACGGTGCGCTTACCGTGCGCTTACGGTAAGCTTACCGTACGCGTACGGTGCTGTGCGCGAGCGCGATTCTGATTGGCTGTTAGATCTAAGTAAACATTCGAATCGGTCGAAACCAGGAAGCGGCGGCCGCCATTTTCTCTCTCGCACTCTAAGTGAGGCAGCAAAAACAAAGGCAAAAAACATCTAAAGGGGCAATGTATTCAGTTCCTAACCACCTAGCATTGTTGACGCTGTCCCCAAAGAACCCCCAAGGTCAAAAATTCAATTTTATTTTTTTTCGAAAAATCGCCGATTACGCTTACCGTACGCGTACGGTAAAAATTAATAAAAAAAAAAAAACTATCCACACTATCCCCACCCCGTGTGTAAATGCTGCCCGAAGGGCAACATTTGTGCATGGCATAAATTTAACAAATGATAATATAAAAGATTACCTTTCACAACGAAGCGCATAATATGTCCTCCTTGTGCGCACGTTGCGCGAAGCGCATCGTGCGTACATGGCCCATCCTGCGTAACGTGGACGGCACTAACTGCGTAAAGTGGGCGCACTGCGTTAACTGGGCGCGCACGCCACGAATGGCATAAAGTAACTTAGCATTTAAAAAACCGTACAAATTCACTGAAAAAAACATAGGTTTCACACACGTTATAGTTAGGAATTAGCATTTAAAAAACCTTGCAAATTCACTGAAAAAACCATAGGTTTCACACATGTTATAGTTAGCTGGACATTTTACTGATAAAAAACCAATGAAATTCCCCCGTTATAGTTAGTGCAGGCAACTATAACTCACGCGACCGCAATCCTCTGCTGATGCTAATACTGTATTTAGACACTTATTTGCCCATGTCTTCTTCCATTAAATTTTAGCTATACATATATTACAAATATTTTTTTTTCATAAAGACACATATGTCATCAGCAGAGGATTGCGGTCGCGTGAGTTATAGTTGCCTGCACTAACTATAACGGGGGAATTTCATTGGTTTTTTATCAGTAAAATGTCCAGCTAACTATAACATGTGTGAAACCTATGGTTTTTTCAGTGAATTTATATATATATATTGGCACATGTCCATATTGTGAGACATTGGCCTGATATATGCTGTCCACGTTATAGTGGGCACCCTGTATCAGTCCAAACAACCCCTTATTGGTTATAGGTTAAAGACAACCTTTATTGAAAGCTATCCTAGTGGTAGCTATCGAGAGCAGTCTTCAGGCTAAATCTTGAAGGAATGTAAAGCAGCTTGTTTTACCAGTCTATAATCTCTTGAGTCACTAAATAAAGATATTCACACCAGGTATATATATATATAAAATATATGTATGTATTACTAAACACAACCTCCTAGTCTCTTTATGAGACTAGAGGTCAAAACACATAAGTTACACTTCAATAATCACAGTAAAATAGCACAAATACACATCAGGCCCTAGGGGCGAGCTAAACCATATACTAAAATAGTGGTATAAGAACCACGAGTTAACTAGACACAAGGCCTAGAGCCTGTAGAATCACTGGGACCCCAAGGAACCACCCAAGGTATTGACACAGGGGACCCACGGGGGCCGTGTGCAGTGTGTGAACATGCCGCGAGCTCCCGTTAGCTTCTATGGGGAAAGTTGCGGTTAGATTTTTAAAGATTAGGGACACTTAGAAGTGAGTCAGGACCAAACCCTCTTGGACTTAGGAAGTTCTAGGGCTAGCACCCACCGGAGCACCGGAGTACTCGTGTTACCTCACCCAGGGAAGCCGAGTGCATAGGTGTCTTTTGATGTCGGGTCGTCGATTTCAATGGGAGCTGGTGAAGAAGTGCTGCTGCCGTGAAGATGCGAAGTGTCCGAAGAGATCCAAGCCTGGATCTAAGATGAGAAGAACCTGAAAGCAGAGGGGACAGAGTCTGGGTCACTTGCCAGTGACCAGGAAGGCGATGAGCAGATTCCCACCGATGTCGGGTGATTTCAGGTGAAGGAGGTGAAGCTTGACTCTTCAGCCACGAGGACTAGGAGATGTCAAGGACAACCAGGAGCTGGATTCGAGCTGCCCTCAAAGGATGTCGAGTGCTGCAGCGTCGGTGCCCAGATTGGACACAGCAAACCTTGGCAACAGCAACCCACGCAGAAACGAGAAAGATGCTTCGGTGCAGACCAGCAAGGTCTGTGGGACTCACCACTTGGATGGGAGTCCGGGCACATCTGGAGCAACCAGGAAAGCCCAAGGAATTGCAAAGTTACCCCCTCAGGGACCCACCAGTCAACAGACCAGGGATCGCGAAGGGACCTCAAGACTAAACACAAAATGGCGCCCCATTCGGAATGACCAGGCTGACAATCTTCAGTGGATTCAGTGCGGGAGGTGGGGGCTATAAGTCAGCCCAAGCACAATTTCAAGAGACGTCGAGAAGTCAATGCACTTGCAGAAATGCGCAGTGACCAGTAGTTCTGGTTCCACGCTACTCACATGGGCTGCGGGTCTCAGCTTTGCTGGGGACTCAGGACGACCTCTGAGAAGTCTGGAAATCCTCTTCCTGGGCTGCAAATACTTCAGAGTCCGGCGGGAGCTTCGAGGATGCACACTTGCAAATTGCTTCGTTGGTGCCTGCCAAGCAGGGGAGTCACTCCTTGACCCCAAGGGAGATTTCTTCAGTCCTCTGATCTTGATCAGAACATGAAAGGTCCAGGAGCTTCAGAGTTTCATCCAGGGTAATCTAAAGTCCCAAGGACAGGGCTCCCATACTTATACTAAAGTAGGGGATTGGACATACTCTGGGGACCCACCTATGGGAGGGTTTGGAAAGAGGGGTAGCTACATCCATTTCCTTTGTCCAGTTTCACACCAGAGCAGGGGCTGGAAGCCCCTGAACCGGTTTGAGCTGGACTATGCACAGGGACACCAAATGTGCCACCAGTGCAGGACTTCAAAGCACTCAGAGAGTGCTCCCACCCAGCCTCAATGCACATAAGCCTGTCTGGGAGGTGGTTACACCTCCCTGTGACAGGAAACCTATTGTCCAGGCCTCCCCTGCATGAGTTTCAGTCAGCAGCAGGAGGCCAGACCCGTGTCTGTGGCTGCAGCATCCACTTTGTGATGCCAGGGCTCAATTAAGTTTCTACCGGGTATACCAGTTCTGTCATGTCTCTCCCTCTAGAAGGGTGGGATCATACTCCAACACCAGTTACTGGTGTGGGAGTATGATTCCAAGGTGTTTGACACCAAACATGACATGTTTCCGTGCAGCCAGTCCAAAGTTAGCATTTACCATTTGGTTATAATGCACTTAATAGTATATGGTCAGGCTGCACTACAAACAGCATCAGAGAAGGGTCTCCGAATGCTGCAGTGGGGCTCTGCTCATGCAGGAGCACCCTCTCACATAAGAACCAAGTACTATCCCTTCAGGATTGATAAGGCCTGGCATTGGAGTGACTTATACCTTTATATATGTGTATATATATAGTGATATAGGTAACCTATATCACAGTAAGAGGTGCATGCACCACCTTACCCAGGCTGCAGTAGCAGACCTGTGGTGTCATTTTGGGGTGGCTTTCCAGGGGTGGCATAATACATGCTTTAGCCCCTGGTAGGCCTCTGGGGTACCTATGCCCTGGGTACATAGTATACCATATACTAGGGACTCATAAGGACACCTCAGATCCAATCTGAACTGTACCTAAAGTAAATGGAATCATTTTAGAGAGGAAGCAGCTGGGCTGGGGCCCTGATTAGCAGGGTCCCCGCCAGACTAAAGTAGAAAAACAGTGAAACACCAGCAAGAAGTGGGGGTAAACATGTGAAGCAGATCCTACTCTCCTACATATATTTTTTTTTTTCGTATGCTGCTTGTGTTAATTCCGCCGCGTATCCAAATCAGAGGGCGCGTCGCCAAGCAGGACTCACCAAGCATAGTCCAGATTCAATTGCCACAAATACCTCACGTAGTAATTCATAATTCCGCAAGTTTATCCAGAAACTACAGATCTGTCTTTCCTTTTTATTGCACTGGTAGTTTTCTTTTCATGTGATATGTTTTCAATCAGGATATTTAAATGGTTGAACAAACTTTATTGAATTGATGGTGAGCAGGCGAAACGCATTCGACAACAGCCGACATTTGAATTAAAAGTTCATTTTAAAGACACATGAGGTTTTTGTGGCAATATATATCCATATATCTATATATTACTTACTGGCGGTTGCCAGCAGATAGTTATAGTTAGGACCTAGTTACCACAGGAAAATCACAACATTCTATTCGCAATAACTTTGGCGCCGATTGACGAATCTTTGCAAAATTTTCAAAACTCGTGGGGCGCTCCGATCCGCTCCTATCTTGAAAGTTTCGGTGTGATTCGGTAAGCGGGGGCTGAGAAAAAAGGGCGGTCCCAAAATGTGTTTTCCCCATGCAATTTTCCATGGGAACCTTTAGTCAGAGCTACAGCCCGAACTGCTGAACGGAATTACACCAAATTTAGCAAAAAGGTAGCCCTTGGTTCAGAGTCGTCCCTTTTAGTTAAATGGTGTAAATCCGTTCATTAGTTTTTTAGATATTAATGGAAAAAGAAATACATATATCTGGGCGAGGCCTGACCACACTCTCATCGTGAGATCTGATTGGCTGTCAGAACTTCATCCAAGAAGTGTTGGCAGCCATCTTGGGACCAATATACATGATAGCACCTCATTAAAAAGCATTGCAGTTAATAGAAGGTTTTAAGACTTTAGTTACATTATAAATCATTTGTTGATTGTACCATACTCATTTTAGGAATTGTGGTGTGTTCTAAGGTGATTTTACCATGTGAAAAATCCTTCTGCTGGGATATCATGAATCATGTTTGAGAGAAAACAATTTTCTCATGCTTTTTCCACAGAGGTTTGGAAGGTGATCTATAAGCTAAACTGAGAGCATCTTTTCTGTAAATTCACATTATATTCTCAGTCTTGTGAGAATGAAGTCTGACATTCTCAGTAAAACATGTACATCCAACAAGGGCAGAGACTGTCAGTTGATTCCTTTGTGTTCTACTGCAGCTTCCCAGAGTGTTCTAAAGAACAACTAGAGCGCTAACAGTCCTACTTATGACAAACGTATTAAACACCTGAAGCCATCTTGATTGGAATAAAGTGGTAACTCTTAAAACATTTAATTTAAAAAGGAACAAAATGAGGGGGTTTATTTTGCCATGGAAAGTATGATTAGTGCTGCAGAAAGAAAAATTAGGGCACATTTTGAGTAACTTCTCAAATCCTCTTCTATTTCATTAAAAAATTCTGACATGCAGACTGAAACATGCACTACTATTACACTTAAAAATTAGCATTTAAAAAACCTTTGAAATTCACTGAAAAAACCATTGGTTTCAGAGACGTTATAGTTAGAAATTAGCATTTAAAAAAGTTTCGAAATTCAGTGAAAAAAACATAGGTTTCAGAGACGTTATAGTTAGAAATTAGCATTCAAAAAACCTTAGAAATTCACAGAAAATACCATAGGTTTCAGGGGTGTTATAGTTAGCTGGACATTTCACTCGTACAAAACCATAGAAATTCCTCCATTATAGTTAGTTCTGCTAACTATAACTCGCGCGCCCGCAATGCACTGCTGATGATGTCACATATTACATCATTCATGACATGGTCAGTGACATCACTGATGACATCACTGATGACATCTCAAATGACATCACTGATGACATCACTGATGACATCATCCACGTGACAATCTGATACACCTCATCATACACTAGTATAACCTTTCATCACTCACTGTAAAATACAGAGTACCATATTTGAAACCATTGACACACCAATACCAGTTACTACATACCCACTCACTGATTCCTAAGTCTACACACACAACTACCCATTCAACAACAGAATCACTTATACATGCAGTCACTAATTAATAGAACACTTTCAAATGCACTTATACACATATATAGACATTGACACATCAGCCGTTGGGCTGGGTGTGCGATTTTTTGTGGACAATGCTGTTGTTTTCCACAAGTGCTTCCTACTAATAAAGATTTTGGCAAATACCTACATGTTCTGGGCTCTTCCTTAGCAGGTGACTTTGCTTTTGGATATCATTGTCTGAGCCGTGGAAGTAAGCCCTGGTGTCGGAAGGCACTCCTGCGATTCCATCAAACGGTGGGATTGTTGATGGAACAGGTGCCGGATTTGGAGGGAAATGTAAGCACTTGTGGTGCTTCAGGACAGTGCCACACTCCACTTGGATTGAATAGTTGATACTACAGTAGTTCCACATACGGCAACTCACTGCAGTAATCCGGCGGCACTACGATTCCCATAAGGCTATGGTGATGGTCACGCCCACGGAGGCGGGGTAATCTTACTACAAATGATGCCGCCAAAATTGGTGTTACTTGGACTACTTACCCGGAGCCCCTGATGAAGTGTTGTACATGAAATGCATTGGGCTACCTACCTGTTATGGGTTCTTCCTTAGCAGGCGGCTAAAAGATCTGGTGAAAGATTAGCCCTGTGGTGGTCGTCACAATTATTCATTTGTGGAAAATAAAAGTCGGCGTGCTCCGCCGTCACTGGACGACCTGCTTGCCTTGGGCGTGGGGAGACAGAAGGAGCAACACGAGGACAAAAAAAAAAAAATATATATATATATATATATATACATATATATATATATATTTGTTACACCGAAATCCCCCACACTCACTCCGGCGGGGAAGGACAAGCCACTCCGGTTGCTCAGGGAAGTCAATTTATTTTACAGAAGGCAACAAAAAGGACGCATTTTGGCCGTCAAGCGGCCTTGGTCACATGACCTCTTCCTGAATCCAGGAAGTAATATACATTGTGAAATATGCACGTTGCAGCTTGGTCATCGATAGTGAAAAAAAATGTGTGTTGTGACATTCACACCCATGTCACATTTCAATTTGATGCAAATAATAAAGTTAAATAGAATGAAATTAAAATAAATTAAATCATGCACAATTAATCCATTGCAATCATGATGTAAAAGGTCACAATTAAAGTCAAGAAACAATTGTGGTTCCTCTGTATGAACAAAATGTCAAATTACGGAAAGTAATTGCGTCTATATCTATAGTAGAAAGACTGCTGTATTACAAGCTATAACATGTAGTACATTGGTGTGTTATAACTATGGTGAAGGTATAGTACCTGTGTGTTGAAAATCTTTATCAGAGTTCATGGGTCCCCAGTTTCGGTTGTAACAGAGGTATTCAGTTGTGTGGTGTTCGCTAACTCTAGATATTGGTGAGGTTAGGACGTAAGGAATCACTGTGGCTGGCATAATGTGATGGGTCAGGGTATACTACTCATCATCCATGGACTCTACTGCCGTGGTGTCTCGCCTTATAGGCTCGGAGTGCCAGACTAAACTAGGTCAACGTATTTCATTACTCGTGATTTTAGCAGTACTTGTGACTATTCTTCACTCCGGTGGTGTCGCCGGTGATCTATTGAGCTGCATAAAAACATGAGACATAGCAGTACATTGGCAATTCCTTGGGGTATGATTAACACACAAGTTATAGTGACATAAGGTATTACATGGCTTTGTTCATACATCAACCTAATTACAGCATTAATGTAACCTCCTAATCAATGTATACAGTGTAACAAATATGGTCAGTAAGTGAAGCAGGTTGTGCAAGAGAAAAATATTAAACAATAAGCAACACAGCCGACAATATAAACGTGTGGGGGGTGTTGAATAAAAGAGTATCCCTGCGGATATACCTGGATTCATGTTCTACCGGGCCCGGTTAAAAACGGCAAACAATCATTTATAAATGTGATGCATCTCCTCATCATTGTTCATCCCTGTTGGGAACATACTGCCTGCCTGCAGAATGAAGTGCAATTCTAGTCTTCGTAAAGTCTGAATGTGATTTCCATCTCGAGGGTGTTTGGCAACTGTGTCTAATGCAAAGAATTTAGCTAGTGTCCAATCACTATTATGGGCCTCTCTTAAATGTCGAGTTGTACTGTAGCTAAGGTCTAGGTTGGTGATTGCTCGCCAGTGTTCCAGGATACGCTTTTTGATAGGAAAAGTGGTAGATCCTATGTACCATTTTTGGCACGCACATGTGATGGCATATACCACGTGATCGGTGTTACAGTTGATCATTCTAGGGATTTTCCATATTTTGCCTGTTTTCTCTAGTCTTGCTTCCTTCCTGTCTTCACTGTGGCTACAGGCCTTACATTTCCTACATCTAAAATAACCCTTGCTTTTGTCTAGCCAAGTTGTTTTTCGTTGTTTTAGATGGCTACTAACCAGGAGATCTTTGATCGATAGATTCTTTCTGTTGGAAAGTGAAGGAATGGTACACACTTTGGATTTCAGCAATGTATCCTGTGTTAGGATATCCCATCTCTTTCTCAGGATCTGTTTCAGTCTATCTGACTGTGTATTGAAAGTGCTGATAAACCTTACTGGTGCCGTGTCGCGGTCATTTCCCTCCTTCCTTCTCTCTGCTCTGAAGAGTGCCTCGGTTCTGTCTACCTTACCCACTTTGGTCACCGCCTTCTGTAACACTTTTGTGGAGTACCCTCTCTCTATAAATCTCTTGATCATGTCTGTTTTTGTTCTAGTGTAGGATTCCTCCGAGCTGCAGTTACGCTTTGCTTTGAGTAACTCCCCATAGGGAATGCTCCACCTAAAACTGGGAGGGTGACAGCTTGCAGCGTGGAAAATAGAGTTCCCAGCTGTCTTTTTTCTGTGGAGATCAGTGGATAGGTTCCCTCCCTTAACTGTCAGCTCGGGGTCCAGGAAGTCAATGGTCTGCTGGCTGTGTTGCATAGTAAAATTCAGATTCATAATGTTGCTATTAAGTTTAGTCACAAACAGCAAAAGATCACATTCATTGCCCTCCCATACAAAGAAAATGTCATCTATGTAACGCAACCAGATATTGACATTTTTCGTCCATGGTTCAACATCATCACTCCTGAGCACCTGCTTCTCCCACCAGCCTAAAGTTAGATTGGCATAGGGGGGGGCAATATTTGTTTGAACCACTGTCCTTTGAACATGAACACATTCTTGGTGAGGTAAAACTCAATCATCTGTTGGATCATGCGTGTGTGGCCCAGTAGGTGTATGTTCCTGGTTTTAGAAAATCCTGACAGGCTCTAAGACCATGAATGTGGTGAATGCTGGTGTATAAACTCTCTACGTCGAGACACGCCATCCTGTGTCTCTCACCCAGTGCAAATTTGAATCTTTTGTAAGAAATCTTTTATGTCCCTTACATATGAATTGAGGTCTTTAACATAAGGCTAGAGGAAGTGGTCTACATAAATCGATGTGTTTTCCAACAGGCTGTTTTTGGAAGACACAATCGGGCGTCCCGGGGGATTCATGCCATCTTTATGAACCTTCAGTACAAGGTAAAAGGTTGGGGTAGTGGGTGTTTCATTCATCAAGAATTGTTTTCATCCCAGCTTATGAGTTGTTCATCAGCCCAACCCTTGAGCATGTCATGATATCTCTCTTGCAGTTTAGTTTGGTAAGATGTATCTACCTGCTCAAAACAGGTTGTATTGCTTAGCTGTCTATTAGCTTCTTTAATGTAATTCTCCCTGCTCATGATAACTACGTTTCCTACCTTGTCCGATGGCTTGATTACAATGTCATCGTCTTTCTGTAATTCAATGATGGCTTCCCACTGCTCTTTGGAAATATTTCTCCTTTTGGGTGTTTCCCGCATGAGTTTGGAAATGTCATGAATGACTGCCACATGGAATACATCGCTATTATCTTTGGGAATTTGAGGGATGTATTTGGAAGTAGCTCTAAAATCAGTTTTGCTAGCTAAGCTAGTATCAATCCCAAGGGCCTGTCTAATCTCCTCTCCCCAAGTGTGGTCAAATGGATTGAAGGGATTAGAAATGGGGAGGGGTCCCTCTGTATATGCACTAGGTATCTCAGATGTTAAGTTGTGTAAAATATTCAGAATTTCTATGTCCTCAATGTTGAGTGTATATGTTTCTATTGCTGCTGGGTGAGTCAACGACTGGGTGTAAGTTCTGCTCATTGAATACATTTTTTTTTTTTGCACAAATTTATAAAGATCAACCCATGTTTGTGCATAATCCATTGGTAAATCAGGAGAGAATGACATACCCAGTTTGAATACCAGTTTCTCATTTTCGGTAATCTCCCTGTTAGAAAGGTTAATTACCATAAGCTCGATTGTGTTATCCATAGTTACTTCTTCATGGTGTAGCCTCTTGTTCCCATGCCAATACTATTCGTCTTTTTTTCTGTGTTCTCGTCTCCTTTTGCTTTGATTTGTCCTCCTCTGCCTCTTCCTATGGTTTTCCCCCTGTTTGAGTGTTCCATGTTTTTTGCATGAGGCGCAGTTCTTCGGAAAAAGATGTCATCTCTTGAGTGTTAGATGCGTTGCTGTCCACTGATTTTAAGTCCGAGCTTAGATCTGTTGTTGTAGCATAGGTAGTTTGATCTGCTCTGCCCAGGGCTTTATCTCTTGTCATCTCTGCTCTGGCTTTATCCAATGTTCTTGCAAAAGTCAGTATTCTGCCCATATTGTAGTCTCTTTCGTCCCGTTCAAATTTTCTTTGATTCCTCTTCATTACCTCCACCTCAAATTTTTGGATTCTTTCATCGATAGTTGCCAGCAGCTTAATTGCCTCATTTTGATCAGTTTCTTTCTCTATCTCATCCAGGAGAGATTGGATTTGTAGCATCAGCTCACTGTGTTCTTCCCACGCGTTCTTTACCAGCATTAGTAGCATATTTTTGGAGGATTCATTTGTGTTGGACATCCAGTCTTTTAGAAGCTGTGGTTTTGGGCTAATTAACATCTGTATAAAGAGTATTCTAAGTCCCCTAGGAATCCTGTTCACCTCAATGTAATTTTGGAGGGACGTCGCTTCCCACCACCTGCTAACTTCTTTTCGTCTCAGTCGTTCCAGCATGTTTCCTTTTTGTTTCAGGCTGGAAATCGGGCGTTGTGTGCTAATCGTGCTTCTGCTAGCAGGGCATCTCCCATCGTCTGTTCCCTTTCTAAAGATGGTGTTTTCCGAGGCCTCCTGGCCTTTCAAGAACTCAGATGCCATCTGTGTTTGAAGTTGTTTATATATTTATATATATATATATATATATATCTATATATTTATTCGGCCGTTATAGTTAGTTGAGTTAACTATACCTCACGGCCCGCAATGCACTGCTGATGACGTCACGTATTATATCACTCATGATATGGTCAGTGACATCACTGATGACATCACTGATGACATCACAAATGATATCACTGATGACATCATCCAGAGACCTTGGTGATTTTTAAAAGTTTAAGAATGCTATATATAGATATGCAAATGTGTATTGAAGAATGAATGGGTGTATGAGTGTCTGAATGAATGATTTAGTGGGTGTGTGACTGACTGTATAAGTGAGTGATTAAACTTGTCTTTGTGAATGCATGGGTCAGTGACTGATCTGTGTGAATGTCTGTCTCAGTCTGTCAGTTGGCATGTAAGTGGCTGCATGGGTTGGAGAGTAGCTACATGAGTGTCTATATGGGTTAATAATTGGTTGTGTGAGTACTTGCATGGGTGCCTGAGTGTCTGTGTGTTGTAACTTCCTGCATGGATGTGTGAGTGGGTGATTCAGTGGTTGTATGGGTTCATGAGTGCATCTGCGAGGAGATGTATGGGTGAATGAGTGTGCGTATGGCTGTGTTGGTGAGTTAATGGATGTCTCAGTGGTATATGTGTAAGTAAATACATATGTGAAAGGCAGAATATGTGAGTTTTGGAGTATGTAACTGACTATATGTGAGAGTGAGTGATTGTGAGAGTGGCTGTATGGATGAGTGTGTTCTTGTGTCAGTGATTGTATAAGAGAGTACGTATGCGTTAGTATCTGTATGAATAAGTGAGGTGGTGTGTGTATAACTGTATTGGTGAGTAAATGGCAGTGTGATTGAGTCTTTGGGTGACTGACTAGGTGTGTGAGTATCTCTGTGGATGAGTGGCAGTATGTGAGTGTCTGTATGGGTATATGAGTGCATATATCAGAGGCTGTATTGATGAGTGACTGCATGTATGAGTGACTGTATCAGTGAGTGAGTGGATGTGAGTAGACCTATGAATCAGTGAGTGGGTATGTACCAACTGGTATTGGTGTGTCTATGGTTTCAGGAATGGTTGTCTGTATTTCAAAGTGGGTGTATGAAAGGTTATATTAGGGTATGATGAGTTGCATCAGATATTAAGCAGATGATCTCATCAATGATGTCATTTGAGATGTCATCAGTGATGTAATCAGTGATGTCACTGATAATGTCATGAGTGATGTAATATGTGACGTCATCAGCAGTGCAACGCGGTGGCACAAGTTATAGTTAGCTCAACTGACTATAAAACCTTTGTTTTTTTCAGTGAATTTCCAAGGTTTTTTAAATCCTAATTTCTAACTACAACGTCCCTGCAACCTATGGTTCTTTCAGTGAATTTTAAAGGTTTGTAAATGCTAATTACTAACTTTAAATTAGTAGTCGCATTTACAGAGTGGTGCAGAAAGGGGACTGGGCCTCTGACCAGCACTCTGGAATTCCACTGCTTAGGACTTATAGGAGGTACCAGGAGGGCTTCTTGGTCCCCAGAGTCCCTCAGGAGTAAAGCAGACTTCACCCCAACGCACAGTGTACCAGGAGGTGCGTTTGCAGAGTGGTGGAGAAAGGGAGGCATGGCCTCTGAAGATCTTACTGGACAAAACAGGAAGGGTAGTTGGCCCCCCAAGGACGTCCTTGGGGGACAACTACCCCTCCTATTATCTCCAGTAAGTCTCACACAACAGCATTGCTGAGTTCTCATAGCAGGCCACACCCCCTTTGCTCACCATTCTGCAAACGTGCTCCATGGCGTGCTCTTGGATGGGGATTAAAGTCCCTTCAATGCTGGGAGTCCTTAGGAGCTAACTAGCCTACCTGACACCTCCAGTAAGCCCCAGATAGTGGGATTGCTGAGAGCTGCACACAGGCCACACACCCTTTCTGCACCATTCTGCAAACGCACCTCCTAGGGTGCTATTGGTTGGGGGATGAAGTCCCCTTGCCTCCTGAGGGTCCCTGGGGGCCAACTAGTCCTCCTCTTATCTCTAGTAAACCCCACACAGCTGTATTACTGAGAGTGGTCCAAGGCCACACCCCATTTTTACACCACTTTGCAAACACACCTCCTGGCGCACTGCTGCTCGGGAGATAAATTCTACCTTAGTCCTGAGGTCCTCAGGACACATGTGGACCTCATTGCCCCACTAGCAGTGCACCAAGAGGCGTGTTTGCAGAGTGGCATAAAAAGGGACATGGCCTCAGACCACCTCTCAGCAATCCTACTGTGTGGGGCTTACTGGAGATACCTGGTGGGCTACTTGGACCCTAAAGACCCTTAAGGATCTAGGGGACTTAATGCCCCAACCCACAACACACAAGGAGGCATGTTTGCAGTGTGCTGCAGTGAGGGGGCAGGGAGTCCGGCGAGATGGCAGCTTTTTCTCCTTTTTTGGGGGGTTTAGATGGTGGGCTGAGTTGTCCCCTTCTCTCAATATTTTCAGAGCCCTGGGGACCCCATTCCCCAGGGCCTGCCACATGGTCCCCCCTCCCGAGGCCGATTTCAGCCCCGGGGACCCCATCCCCTGGGGCATTGCCTCATTTTTTTTGTTTAGTTTCTAAAAACTTTTTGGGAAGGGGACGCGTGGCCCCCATTCCCTGGGACACTTTTGGCCCAGGAGAACCCATCCCGGGGGCTGGCCATCACATTGGGGAGCCCCAATGCCCCCGCTGTCCCTGCCGGCTCTCTGCTTACGCCATTGCTTTTGGGCGAAGAGAGCTGCTGACATGCAGCTCCCTCTGCCCAAAAGCAATTCTACTTTGCTTCGTGGAGGCGCTTCCATGAAGCAAAGCAGAAGTTTTCTATGACAGGGCAGGAGCCGTGCTTCCGCCCTGTCATAGCAAACTGCAAGTCTTGTGGGTGGGTACCCCGGGACATTGCTGGAACTGGCGCTGGGGGGTGGTGGATCCCAGGGCCATCTAGGGCTCCAGGATGGGGGCCATACAGCCCCCCTCCCAACATTTACATCCGCCCGGGTAGGTGGGGTGTCCCCAAGGCCAGGGGTCCACAATGGACCCCCATATTCTAATTTCTGTATGCTCTGGGGTAATGGTGGTCCCTGGGGCAGTGTGGGGGGCATGAGCCCCCCCACACTTACTGATAATTCATGTTGCCCTGATGAGGTGGCAGTCCCCGGGGTTGCAAGGGCCCCGCGAGGCTCCCCCCACCCAAAACTTACAAATGAACAGGGGGGGTGGTAGTCCCCGGGGCTGTGTGGGGGGCAGGAGTCTTATCATTTAAGCACTGGGGAGGTGGCGGTCCCCGGGGCTATGGGGACATTGCCCCCAGGACCTGGCCCACCCGAGGGCTTATTAAACTAAGCACGGGACACAATGCTTAGTTTTTAAACAAAATCCATCGGGATTCCCTTATGGTACCAGGCCTTGGAGATAAGGGTGTTCCTACCCTGCCCCCTTTTCTTTTTTTAAAACCATTTCCTTCCCTTTGTTCTTGTGACTCGGTTTTGTGAAAGGTCGCTTTCTGAACCAACAGCTACCTTTTTGCCAAATTTGGTGTAATTCCATTCAGCAGTTCGGGCTCTAGCCTGTTGCAAAATTTCCTAAGGAAATGAACATGGAGAAAATGCATTTTGGGGCCCCTCTTTCTTCTCGGCCCCCACTTGACGAATCACCCCGAAACCTTCAAGACAGGAGCTGACAGGAGCGCCCCATTAGTTTTGAAAATTTTGCAAACATTCATCTAACGACACTAAAGATATTGGCATATCAAAAACACTTTTCCTGTGCAAACTAGGTCCTAACTATAACTACCTACTGGCAGTTGCGAGTAGGTAGTTATAGTTAGGACCTAGTTTCCACAGGAAAAAAGTTTTTTATTTTGCCAATATCTTTGGCACCGTTTGACAAATCTCGCAAAATGTTCAAAACTAATGGAGCACTCCGGTGAGGCTATAATGGCATACACACAGACCATGGAGGGAAGGTGGGAGGGGGTCAGGGGCAGTTAGATGACCACACAATGAAGGTAGGAGGGGCCGTGGCAGCACAGAAGACCATGCATGGCAATCGGGAGGGTTAGTGACAGCACAATGGTCATGATGGGCAAGAAGGAGGGGGAAGGGGCATGCACAATGGACCATGGAGGATAAAAGGGAGGGGTAAGAGCTGTGCACAGACAAGAGAGGTCAGGGCAAGGGGCCTCACAACAGACCACACGGGGCAAGCAGGAGGAGCAGTTTCAGCACAACAGACCAGGGAGGGCAGAAGGGTGTGGCAAAAAAATGGACCTTGGAGGACAGGAGGAAGGGGATAGGGGCATGGAACGTGGACAGGCAGGGTGGAGGTAGCAGGGACTGGTTACAGTAATCTGACAATGCTAGGCAGGTGGGAGGGGAGTGGCAGGTCAACAGAACACTCAGAATAGATAGGAGGGGCAGGTCCATGGAACATGGTGAGCAAAAAGGATGGAGCAGGGACATGCACACAGACGTTGAAGGGCAAGGGAAAGGAGAGTAGGGGCAGCAAACTAGGCACAGAGCCTAAGCAGGAGGTCAATGATGGAGCACAGAATTGGGCAATGAAGGTCAAGAGGAGTCGACTGGGACATCATGCTAAATTTAGAGCAGTGGCAGCACATCATACCATGCATGGCAGGAGGGAGGAGGATAGTGCATGGATTCAGACAACAGAGGAAAAGGAGGAAGTGGATGGGGCAGCAAACTAACTGTTCAATAAAGGCGGTAAGGCCAGTGGCAGAACAAAGGCCACACAGGGCTGTAATGAGGGAGCAGGGGCATGGACTTGGACAATGGATGGCAAGGAGGAGGGGAGGCAGGAGCAGCAAGCTTGGGTAGGGGCAGCACAATGCCAGGCCAGCCCCTGCTTCCCATCCCCCATCATCCATTGCGATAGGCATCTTACTTAACGTTAAACAAAACTAGGAACTTGCTGAAAAAATCAAAGATTAAAGGGACGTTATAGTTAGACTCAGATTTCACTCATACAAAACCAGTGAAATTCAGCAGTTATAATTACCTGAGCTAAATATAACTTACGCCCATGCAATGCACTGCTTATGACCTCAGACATGACATCATTCATGGCATGGTCAGTGACATCTCTCATGACATCACTCATGACATCTCAAATGAGTTGTGAATAGAATGGAACTATAATCGCTAGAACTTTATTTAAGGATAGTGTGTGTATATTAACACCCCTTTATTTTATTTTATTTTGTGCAAGAATCTTTATAATACGCAACGTGCCCAGATCAATATGGTCGATAGCCTTTCACTTTAAAGTAATGTGTAGTCCATTGTTTATGTTGATGTTTGCAATAGTAATTATGTTTATAATGAATGAGTCATGATGACGAACATACAGGTGCGGGGATCACAGGGCAAGATATGCTGAAATTACATTGTGTGCATATTAACACTTGTTTTCTTTTCTTTATTGTATGAATTCCTGAATTTTCGCATTGTGACCAGGCTAATATGGCCGCCAGCTTTTAGGGTAAATGTAATATGTAGTCCTTTGTTAATGTTGGCAACTGGAGGCATTTGTACATTTAAATAAGGAAGCTACAATGACGTCTTGTATCGTTATCAATGTTCGGACCGACCGAAATGCTTGGATCATATCCTTTGCAGATTAAATACTTCCAAACTGCAACCTGAGTGCTGATTCCTTCCTTGTAAGAGTGAGAGGAGATTGAATACATAGATATAAAATTCACTGAAAAACACAGAGGTTTCAGGGACGTTATAGTTAGAAATTATCATTTAAAAAACCTTAGATATTCACAGAAAAAACCACAGCTTTCAGGGTGGTTATAGTTAGTCTGACATTTCACTCATACAAAACCAGAGAAAATCAGCCGTTATAGTTAGCTGAGCTAACTATATCTCACTCCACCGCAATGCACTGCTGAGGACATCAATCAATCAATCAATCAACCATGAAATTTATATTGCGCACTACTCACCCGGATGGGTCTCAAGGCGCATGGGGGAGGGGGTCTGCTACTGCTCAAACAGCCAGGTCTTGAGCTGTCTCCTGAAGGCGAGGTGGTCCCGGGTCAGTCGCAGGTGGACGGGCAGGGAGTTCCATGTCTTAGCCGCCAGGTAGGAGAAGGATCTTCCTCCGGCGGTGGTTCTCTGGATGCGAGGGACGACGGCGAGGGCGAGGTTTGCGGATCGTAGCTGGCGGGTGGGCGTGTAGAAGGTTAGGCGGTCGTTGAGGTATCTTGGGCCAAGGTCGTGGAGGGATTTGTGTGTGTGGGTGAGGAGTCTGAACGTGATCCTCTTGTTGACGGGGAGCCAGTGCAGGTCTCTCAGGTGGCTCGAGATGTGGCTGCGTCGGGGGACATCCAGGATGAGTCAGGCGGAGGCGTTCTGGATACGTTGAAGTCTTTTCTGAAGCTTGGCTGTTGTACCGGCGTAGAGGGTGTTTCCGTAGTCTAGTCTGCTGGTGACGAGGGCCTGGGTGACCGTCTTCCTGGTCTCGGTCGGGATCCAACGGAAGATCTTACGGAGCATGCGTCAGTACCATCACTGATGACATCACTGATGACATCTCAAAGTCACTGCTGTCATTGCAAACTG
Source organism: Triturus cristatus (assembly GCF_964204655.1). NCBI lineage: Eukaryota > Metazoa > Chordata > Amphibia > Caudata > Salamandridae > Triturus > Triturus cristatus. Next base: position 506,738,836 of record NC_140585.1, read on the forward strand.
CTTTGCTTCATTGAAGCGAGAGCAGGTTTCCCTGCTCTCGCTTCAATGAAGCAAAGCAGATTGCTTTTCCATATGGGGAGCAGCATGTTAGCTGCTTCCCATGTGGAAAAGCAATGCCGGCTCCCGCAGGAAGCGGGAGCCGGCTGGGACCGTGGGGGGATTGGGACCCCCCCACAGTCCCCAACGAGGTGGCCAGGCCCCGGGGGATGGGGGTCCCTGGGGCCAGTAGTGGCCCGGGAGGGAGGCTACGCAGCCCCCTCCTAAAAATAAAATAAATAAATAATTTTTAAAAATGGCCCCGGGGGATGGGGTCCCTGGGGCCAAAAGGGGACACAGGAGGAGGGCAAGGCTAAAAAAATAAATAAAAAGGCCATGCCCCGGGGGATGGGGTCCCGGGGGCAAATTACCCCTTACCGATTTTTTTTTTTTTATAAAAAATTGGGGGCATGCCCTGGGGATGGGGTCCCCAGGGCCAATAAATTAGAAAAAGAAGGGGGGCTACAAAGCCCCCCTTCTTAAAAAAGAATTATAAAAAAAAGGGATCGGCCCAGAGGCCACGCTACTCCTTGCACCACTCTGCAAACGTGCCCCCTGGCGCGTTTGCAGAGGGGGATCTAATTCCCCTTAAATACTGGGGGTCCCTGGGGGCCAACTAGCCCACCAGGAACCTCCAGTATGCACCAGGGGGCTGTGTTGCAGAGAGGTGTAATTAGGCCATGCCCCTTTTTACACCTCTCTGCAACGCAGCTGCGTGGCGCTTACTGGATGTACCTGGTGGGCTAGTTGGCCGCCAGGGGACCTCAGGATTCAAGGGGACTTAATCTCCCAACTTAAAACGTGCCACGGGGCGCGTTTGCACAGTGGTGAAGGTAGGGGGCGGGGCCTGAGGTGATACTGTGCAAAAACGCACTGTGGCGCGTTTTAAGTTGGGTAATTCATTCCTCTTCAATCCAGAGGTCCCCTAGGGGACAACTAGCCCACCAGGTACCTCCACTAAGCGCCACGGAGCTGCGTTCCAGAGTGTTGTGAAAAGGGGCGTGGCCTCTGAACACCTCTCTGCAACGCAGCTCCCTGGCGCATACTGGAGGTACCTGGTGGGCTAGTTGGCCGCCAGGGGACCTCAGGATTCAAGGGGACTTAATCCCACAACTTAAAACACCCCACGGGGCCGTTTGCACAGTGGTGAAGGTAGGGGGCGGGGCCTGAGGTGATATGTGTGCAAACACGCCCTGTGGCGCGTTTTAAGTTAGGGAATTAATTCCTCTTCAATCCTGAGGGTCCCTGGGGACCAACTAGCCCACCAGGTACCTCCAGTAAGTGCCACTGAGCTGCGTTGCAGAGTGTTGTAAAAAGGGGCGTGGCCTCTGAACACCTCTCTGCAATGCAGCTCAGGATTGAAGAGGAATGAATTCCCCAACTTAAAACGCGCCACAGGGCATGTTTGTTCACATCACCTCAGGCCCCGCCCTCTTCCTTCACCATTGTACAAATATTCCTCTAAAATCAGCCGAACTACGAATTCCGATTTACTCACCTGTTATCAGGAGAGAACCCAGTGCTGCATCTTTTAGCCCAGCACTGACCCTGAAAAGTAATTCTAAGTGTACTTACCAGTAACTTGTATTTCCTTCCATAGGAATCCATTGTGTGGTTTTCACCAGAAAATTTTCGAAGTGTCCAATTTTGAAACGGACAAATATTCCTCTAAAACCAGCCGAACTACGAATTCCGATTTACTCACCTGTAATCAGGAGAGAACCCAGTGCTACATCTTTTAGCCCAGCACTGAGCCTGAAAAGTTATTCTAAGCGTACTTACCAGTAACTTGTATTTCCTTCCATAGGAATCCATTGTGTGGTTTTCACCAGAACATTTTCTAAGTGTCCATTTTTGAAACGTACAAATATTCCTCTAAAATCAGCCGAACTACGAATTTCGATTTACTCACCTGTTATCAGGAGAGAACCCAGTGCTGCATCTTTTAGCCCAGCACTGACCCTGAAAAGTAATTCTAAGCGTACTTACCAGTAACTTGTATTTCCTTCCATAGGAATCCATTGTGTGGTTTTCACCCCAAAATATTCCGTGCCCATTTTTGAAACGTACAAATATTCCTCTAAAATCAGCCGAACTACGAATTCCGATTTACTCACCTGTTATCAGGAGAGAACCCAGGGCTGCATCTTTTAGCCCAGCACTGACCCTGAAAAGTAATTCTAAGCGTACTTACCAGTAACCTGTATTTCCTTCCATAGGAATCCATTGTGTGGTTTTCAGCAGAAAATTTTCTGTGTCTATTTTCACAAACTAAAAATATTCCTAAAAAATCGTCTGTATGACTTAAACACATTCTTTCAACTGTTTACAGGAGGTTGGCCAGTGATGTCATCAGTGATGTCATTTGAGATGTCATCAGTAATGTCACTGACCATGTCATGAATGATGTAATACGTGACATCATCAGCAGTGGATTGCGGGCGCGCGAGATGTAGTTAGTACAACTAACTATATCGGAGGAATTTCAATGGTTTTGTTCGAGTGAAATGTCCAGCTAACTATAACAGCCCTGAAACCTATTGTTTTTTCATTGAATTTCTAAGGTTTTTTTAAATGCTAATTCCTAACTATATCAGGCCTGAAACCTATGTTTTTTTCTGTGAATTTCAAAGGTTTTTTAAATGCTAATTCCTAACCAGATCAGGCCTGAAACCTATGGTTTTTTCAGTGAATATATATATATATAGATATATGTATATGTATATATATATTACCACTTGACTACATTGTTGCAGCAACTTTGAATGCTTTCCAACTTGTGGCTTGCAAGTACTGTTTGTGCGATTGAAGAAGTGAGCTGGGTCAGGATGCTTGGTTTGCAGAGAATAAGAAATTTACTGTGTTAAGAAGACTTTTCGTTATGAGTTCACAAGGAAAGGTGCGAGATTGGTGGAATTGATTTGGCATTAGAGTTATACCTTGGAATGCTGACTGCTTTCATCCTGGCATCAGCCTAATGCCTCTGAAGTGAAAATTCAAAGTGATGAAGATACGTCTACAAGGTAGGTTTCTATTATGACTTTTGAAGGCGATACAAAATCTGTGTTCTTTTGAGGTCTTTTTTGGTAAAAATACCTCCTACAAACAAAGATTGGGCTATGCATGAACATGTTCTCCATTCTATCTGACACAGCTTATAGGGTTAGGGACTATGGGAGATCATTCCCTATCATTACCTCAAGATTAAAAACTTGAAACCATAGAAGACAAGTTTAATCTTGGGCTAAGGTAATAAGGACCATGGCATATGATGATGTAGTTGTGCATTCTGAAGGTTTATTTAATTTTGCCAGATGACAGTGTAAACATCAATTTGAGGCTAATAATCTAACCTATTTTCACGATATCTGAAGCGAAACTCCCAGATTAATGATTTCTTAGAAATGTGTGGTATTGCACAACAAAGGTTATGGATTACTACAACATTTTGTGAATGCATATTGAAATCTTGTTATCCCATAAGTGGAATCACAACCTAAAAAACAGATGGGGAACCACTAGTTGAGGGCCCAATGACTGCCATAGGCACATAGGGTACCAGGTCAACTGTGACACAAGCCAGGCAGTAGTTCAGTATATCTTTAATTGCTTTCTTAAGCCACAAATGCTCTATGCATTTCCCCTCAAGCACAGAGCAGAACAACATTTTCTGGGAGAAGCAAGCAGCATTTAGATATGAGACAATGTTTTATTTATTGATTTTAAGTTCTTGATATAGCATGAAATGTACTGTGTCTCTTGGAACCAGTACAATGTTATACACCATGCCACCCAGGATCTTCTGTCTAGGGAGCCATAATATATATGTTAGATCTTGTTGGAACTGTATTGCAGAAAGAACAAGGTGATAAAACAAGAATGAGGACATATAATTAGGACAATATCAGGCAACACAATGTTTAGTTCTACTTGACATCATACATACCATATGACATATATTTAGAACATATTAACAATTTGGGATCCATTGATATATTTCAAATGTCTACAATCATGTATTTCTAATTCAGGTATACAAACTAGGATTCCAATTAAACTATCTGGGTTCCAGATCATATAAGTGAGGCTCTACACCTCATTGTCACCACTGCCCATATCCCCCAAGGGCATTACATAGGCATTTATCATCAACCACGTTCTAGGAAGTCCTAGCATCCATCATACAAATGTAATTAAATCTGTGATGTTTATAGTCTTAAACCATCACCAAACAAGGGGCACCTCACACTAGATGAGCTTTCAGGAAAGTGGTCAAACAATGTGCCTGTCCAATTAAGCTATGCTTAAAGAGGGCACACATTAGACCCACTGGAGAAGTTGTTTACACTTGGCAAGTGGTTCCCAGTGGCCCTTGATGACCCAGTGCCAGAATATAAGTCTAGCTCTCAGACATATAATGGAAAGGTGTGATATAAGATTTTCTGGAGTTGTATGAATTCTACATGAATTTGTATTTTCCATAACATAAAATAAATAGATGGTGTATTATAGAAAAAACTACTATACGCCACCAGAAAAATGTGGAAAGGCACAATGGACTACCAAGGTGCAATGACCCAGTTGTATTGATGTTCTTTCAAGGCTGAATATTTGGGCTTAGGTAAGATCAGCCCTGGAACTTACAGAATTGGAGCAGAACATGAGTTTGCAGGATTTGACCACATCTGGAGCTTGCAGAGCTAGACCAAACCAAGGGCTTGCAGACCAAGTGTACAACTAGAATTTGAAGAACTAGGTGTTTATAGCAGCATGAGCAAAGACCCCAACAACAGGTTTGAGCCAGAGGCCTGACCCTGATATTCTGCTCTGTTTGATAGTGCAAATTGAAAGATAAAATATTCACATCAAAGTAAGTAAAAAGTCTATGTTTTTATTTTACAAATTATTCTTTTTTCAAATTTTATTTACTTATTTTCATTGCCAGTTTGTGTTTGTTATCCAACTTGGCATCCTCCTTGACATATGCACGTTTTTCCCATTGTAGGAAACAACACCTGCTCCTCCTCTTCCCATAGTTATTTATAGCAGCAACTGTAAATCATCACTAGGGAGGGCTTACTACTCAGATGTATATAATTTCCACTTGTAGCCCATCTTTCTTTAGTATGTTTATTTTTAATAGATATAATGCATTTGTACTAATGTTTTGAGTTGTTCCTAAGAGGAGAATCAAACCTTCCCTTGCCTTCCTGCTCAAACTTGTAACGAAGAGCATGGTTAGACCAGTCTGTGTAGAAATGGCAAAAGAACAGAAACTGTCAAGGACGAGTCACAGAACTGAACTGTTGAAATACACACATTCCTGCCAGTGTGTGCAGATCTGACAAGATGCCCAAGGTCGTACACTTGTGGCAATTTGGAGATTTCTTTGAACTTCAGAGTTGGGGTGCTTACTGCCAACGTCCCTTGCCAGGTTTGGGACCACTTACCTTGGGAAACTTGACTTCTCTACCAGGAGTTGCTGCATGTAACAAGGTCAAGTGAGAGAGCTGACTCACTGCTCAGGAGGAATATTAGAGGTGTCTGTGCACAAAGAAAACACTGTTCAGAAGAACAGAGGCCAGTGAAGGAGTCTTGAAGTGGTGAATCAACTCCCCTGCACAGACTTGAATGCTATGACTGAGGTTTGAGAGCACAGACATATCTCCTTAGTAAAGGCGGCATCAGCTCCTGGGGCTGTTTGCGTCATGTAACACAACGCTTCATGAGATCTGCTATGCTATGTAGTCCTACGAAATATCCAAAGGGCTAAGGAAACTGCAAATACCATCCACAATCAGACTAGGAGGAAACTTCAAGGGAGAGGAAAAGATTGCCATCAGCAGAGGATTTTCACCAATGTGACCCTATACAAACAACCGCTTCTTTAGGAGAGAGTTTTCTGATTGGCCTGAGAAAGACCAAAGCAGCAAGATCTTCAATACCCCTAATACCATATGACCCAGCTCATCTTATACCTGTTTCAGATGCTTCTGGAACTTACCTGAGACTATGCATATTGATGATCAAACATGCAGTGCAATCTCTTTAAACTTTTCAAATTATCTACTGACTCAGCCATGCTTTCCCACTACACCCATCTCCCTCCTACTGTACCTGGCAAAGGTCTTGAAGAAACCAATCAGCCAATGCTTTACTGACCACCTCAGCAACAGCCAGCTCCTCAACATCATGCAGTTCAGATTCAGGCCTAACCATGGTACAGACACAGCTCTCATCACCGCCACAGATGACATCAGCATTATCCTTTAACGAAAACACAAGTTTTGCTCTACCGGTCTAAATAATAAAATATAGAAGGAATCTTACTGATATATAACACTCAGAGTTGCTCTGGCTAGACCATTTGGAAGAGAGCACACCAAAAATATGATGGAAAATTATAATATTTATTCAATGATTATATTGATATAAATACAAGAAGCAAAATCACCAAACACAATTAGATTTGATCTTTGAGAATGTATACAAAAACCAAGGTAGGCCCCATCAGAGAAGTAAGAGGGGTATATAAACAATTATCTCACATTCATACTCATCAGACAAAACATTCAACCTAACACAACCAATCAATACACTGCACGTACATTTTCACCGCGTTAAAAATTATATATATATACAGAGAAACTCTCCTCAGGTAGTTGATATGCACTGTTAGGATTAATGGAAATAACCAAACAACACAGTCGGACACGCCAACGTGCGTTTCGGTGCAATCACCCAACAAAGAGGGTGCCACCTTCTTCAGGGAGTAAGTTTTATGCGTTTCTCTTGTCCGAGGGGCCTTAATTGAATCCTAAAGTACGTCAAATAAATAGCAATGAAACCACAGGATCGAAACTGAATGAGTCCAATCTGCCAACGTGCTGGCGTGTGATTTGACGATAAATGTAATAAGGTAACTCCAAACACGGTGATAAAGGACTGAATAGCAAAATTTCTGAATTTGAAGATGAGTCGATTCTTTTAGTGATTTCAAACTTATAATCTATTAACCGATGGTCGAGAGATGGCTGTTAATGTCGCTCGCAGCACGGTGCATAGAAACAATGTTGCAGGAATCTCACACTGATACTGGTGAGTCAGTTTTATCGTAACGATGTTGCTTAAATAAACATTCGTAAATAACATTGACGATTAGCCGTGGGGATCGCGTCCTCTCAATGGAGAAATAGCCGATACAAAAACCGCGCGAAAGCGAGTGAGTTGAAGAGTCTTCTGAGCATGATCCTTGACAGAGGAGACATGGCAGCCCTCATTCTTCTGGACTTCTTTGCAGCCCTTGACATTGCCTTACACCCAGTCCTTATCAGGAGCCTACACGAGTTCGACACCCAGGGACCCACTTTCCACATGCTCTGCTCCTTCTTAACAGGCAAAAGACAAGCTTCCAGCCCAGCAAATTACTCCTCAGAAGCCTGCAAACTCATCTGCCAAGTACTGCAAGGTTCATTGCTAAGCTCCTCCCGCTGAACCTCAGACCCAGTCCCTTATTCCAGCACCTTGAGAACCTCATGGATGAGTAGTCAAGATTTATAAGTCCCTGATTGATTGATTGAACACTAACATTATCCCTCCGGACAATGTCATCTGCGCACACAACATCAACATCCTCTCCTATGCCAACGGCATGAAACTCATACTTTCTCTCTTGAACAAGACCACCAACACAAAATACTAATTCACCTAACACAACATACTAATTCACCTCCTTCATGACCACAGTTGCTAACTGGATGAAGCCTACTGTCTCAAGCTCAACACAGACAAGACAGAAGTAGTGATCACCAGCAAGAACACCTTTCAATGTGGCTCCAACTGATGGTGACCAAACTCGGACCCACACACCAATAAACAGCACTCATGGCAGGAACCTCAGAATAATCATTGATAGCAAACTGGACATGACTGCACCAGTCAACACAGTCATTGCATGCTGTTTCCACATCCTGAAGGTACTGAGGAAGACCTTTAAATGGCTCTCAAGTAATACTAGAACAACTGTCACTCACATCCTAATCACTAAGGACTATGGGAATACCCTCTATGCTGGGATTATCAAGCAACTCACTAGAAGATTATATAATGTCCAGAACTCTACAGCCAGACTCATCCTCAGGCTCCAGCACAGAACTGACATCACACCAGACCCCAGGGAGCTCCACTGACTGCAGCTAAACAAACACTCTCATTTCAAACTTCTCCTACAAATGTTCTAGGAACTACACAATGTTAGAAATGGGAGTCTCTAGCTGGCAGAGGTAGATACATTTGACCAAGTAGGGGCCCTTGCTTCTAGTCAGGGTAAAGGGGGCTACACTCATAAAATAACCCCTGCTCACCCCCTTGGTAGCTTGGCACGAGCAGGCATGCTTATCTCAGAGGCAGTGTGTAAAGCATTTGTGAACACATACGGTAATACAGTGAAAACACTACAGATGGACACCACACCAGTTTAGAAAAAAACAAGTAATCTTTCTCTAGATTTAACACAGGACCAAACGACAAAAATCGACAATACAGTATTCAAAAATATGACTTTCAAATGGGGGAATTAGCTTATTTCAATGCAGATGGCAAATGCGACACTTTACTCTCAAAGTACCTTGGATACGTAACACAATACAAACAAATGGGTCACAGTGAAAGTTGATGCGTCCGTTCCTTGCTTCAGGGGAGGTGATGTGTCGGTTTCTTACTGCAGCGCAGGGGAGGTGATGGTTCAGTTCCTTACCAGAAAGGAGGGGATATGTTGATTTCTTACTGCGTTCCGGTTACAATGCGTCAAGATGGCACCTCGATGCGATGCGACAAAATGGCATCTTTGATGCGATGCGAAACCTTGGATTTGATGCGTGTACGCCCGACGGCCGTGCGGGGAAACCGGTGGTTTCTTGAGCCATAACATGCCCTGCGACACGCTTCTCCGGTGATGTGACAGCAACCTCTGCGGCGGCAGCACGCTTCCTCTGCGATGCGACATGCTTCTTCGGCGATGCAACGGCAAACAGCTGCGGCGGCGGCACGCTTCTTCGGCGATGCGATGGCAACAGCTGTGGCAATGACACGCTTCTTCCTCATTGCGTCGCGCTTCAAGCTCCCAGCAACAAGCAGTCTCTAGAGAACCTAAAACAACAGCAGGCACCTCTCTGCAGGAAGAATTCCAGGCAAGGAAATTCAGGGGAAGCTGCAGGTGAAGTCGTTGTGTCCCTGAGAATTCAGAACAGGAGGCAAGCTCAGCTTCAAGCCCTTGGAGATCTTCCTAAAGTTGATAAAGTACACACAAAGTTTCTTTTCCCCTTTCCTTGGCAATAAGCAACCACTGCAGGCCAACCCCAAACAGTAACCAACGCAGGGGCAGTGTCCTCCTGCAGCTTCCTTGGTTTCTCTCCTTGGCAAAGGTTTGTCTTGATTCCCAGAAGTGATCTAAAGTTCTGGGGTCTGGGCCCCTCTTTTTATACACACACTTTCTTTGTTCTCTGAAGGCAGAGAGTGTCTGTACCCAGTCCAAACCAGTTCTGTCCTCCCTGGTGCAGTTTCTTGGCAGGAGGTAAAGACAGCATTGTTGAAAGGAGACCTGGCCCAGGTAGCTGAAAAGAAATCTCCTCCCCCTACTGTCTATTCAATGTATGCTCAGGCGATTGAAAGGAAATCTCCTCCACCTACTCTCTATACAACCCAAGTCCTATTCAGCCTAGCCCTTGCTCATCAGACTGCTGGAGCAAAAGACCTCTCCAGGCCCCTATCACTCACAAACCAGACATGTCATACACAGACTTAGCAGAGGAATACTGGATGGTTAGGCAAGAAAATACCTACTTTCTAAAAGTGGTGTTTTCAAACACAGAATGTAAAAATCACCCACACTAAAAGGTGTATTTTAACATTCTGAGTTCAGCCATACTAAACTCGTTTTTCTACCTGGTTCCCTGGGTCAGTTAGTATTATAAGATGCTATAATCAAAGTGCCCATTCTAGCCTATGGGAACAGGTAGCCTTGCAGTAGTGAAAAACGAAATTGGCTGTAATTCACTATCAGGACATGCCACACACACCAGGACACGTCCTACCTTTCACATACAATGCATCCTGCCCATAGGTGCACCTTGGGTCTACCTTAGTGGTGGCTAACAGGTAGAAAAGGGAGGGAAGGTTTAGGGACTGGCAAGTGGGTGCACTTGCCAAATGAACATGGCAGTCCTAGACTGCACACAGGATCTGCAATTGCAGGCCTGAGCCATACTTTACAAGCTGCTTCTGTGGGTGGTACAATCAGTGCTGCAAGCCCACCTGCAGCATTTGATTTACAGGCCCTGGGCACTCACTGTACTAGGGTCTGACAAATACATTAAATGAGCCAATCATGGAGTCACTAATCCATTACAACAATTTATAATAGGGAGCACTTGCACTGAACAGCAGTGGCAAAGTGCCCAAAGCATATAGACCAGCTAAAACACAGCAAAAACTTAGGATGCAACAGCAAAAAAACCCATGCCAATGGTGCCAGGTCTAACACACAACTTAAGCCCTACCTACTTGATAAGTCACATCTTCTTCCACCAACTACCGCCATCTCATGTTAGACCTGACAGCCTTAGGGGGGTCTTCCCACAAACTTTTGCCTACCTCCCTCCCTCCATTTTTTTTAGCTGCCCATAACTATGGCTCAGGTCTGCCATTGCAGGGCCTGTATGTGCAGTTTTACACTTCCACCTTGACCTGGCAAGATAAACTGCTTGTTATGCCTTAACCTTCCCTTTTTATACTTGGGGGGCGTGGCTTGGCCGGCTGCAAGATGACCGCACTCTAAGTGGGCTCTGCCGGCCAAGTTCAAAATCCGACATCATCCTGCAGATAACTACATTGCAACTGCTACTGAACAGCATTTCCTGACTTGGCATCACCTGAGGCGTTGTTTGATCCCGCTCCTTTCTCCCGGCAATGACTTGGGGCCGACTTACAGCGCCCGACTGCAGTGCTGGGCCCGCACATCGAGGTCAGCCTGGTCTGGCCCTCCTCCCTCTATTGCCTGACAGGGTTCTCGGAGCTCCACATCGCCTGCGGGATGCCGGTGGACCCTACGCTGTCCAGACCGGTGAGGGTCACTGCCGCTGCGGCTTGCTCCGGCAGGGTTGGGGGTCCGCGAGCTGCACCGGCCCTTGCGACTTCGGCTCCATATTCTCCCCTTTTCTGTCGCATTATCCAGTGGCTGTTGGCACCCGGGCTTGGTGACGGGAGCGGCGTACCCCCCACGCTTCCCCATTGGTGTAGCCCCAGTTCAGCACACACTCCCAGTCTCTCCCCCGCTGTGCTGCACAGGGTGCCCTGCCTGTTGCTTCGTCCTGGCTTCTTACTTCCACGGCCCGACATACCCAGATCACGCCGCCCCTGGTGCCTGGGGCCCTTCCTGGCACTCGGAAGTACCGGGCACTGGACCTTAACTTAAACTACTTCCTGCACTGAATTGATAACCCCCGACTGCGGATCAGCACTGCTTTGGCCCTGCGGGCCTGCTCTAGGACTCGGAGTTGTATGGGAGGCCTGTAACCTGCACATACCTCCTCCTGCTTCCCTTCGCAGACCACCACATCTCCGCTTCTCTGCCCCCCGCTGCGGGTGCCTGGTGCCACCTCTACTTTTAGGTCGCACCTGGCCCTGGTCCCCATTTGCTGCTGCACCCTGCCCTTGGGCCTGATTCCCTACATAGGCTGGAACTGCCCCAGCCTGGGGGGCCGTACCACGTCAGCGGGATTTCGCCACAGCATAGCCCCTGGAATGCTATCTTGCTCTCCGTGAGTTTGCATTAGCAGCTTATTATTTGGTCACCCGCCTTCCCTCCACTTCCTGACTGTTTTGACTGGGGCGGCCTCTTTGTACCTGCCTGGACCTCGCGAGGCGAGCTGTGGGACCCCCTGCACTCATTTTTCTCCTCAGCCTCCTGCCCTGCCCCGCCACCAATTGGCCTGGTGGAGCAGGCCCTTCGCTTGGTATTTGCCTAGCCTCGGCGTGCACTTGGGATGCCGTCCTGATTCCCTCTCTGCCCCTGGATCAAGTGGGGCGCTGCTCCGGCTTCTTCCCGCTGAGCTGCCATCCTGTTGCCCACGTTATCGGCCACGTCTCTTCACCGCCATTTCAGCACCCCTTGCTCTTGGATGTCAGCCACGGCGGCCCCCCAGTACTGGTGAAGTGGCTGTCTCTTCTGGTTTGTCTGTACTTGCTGTGAGTGGGTGGCCCACCCTCCGCGCCCTTTGCCGCAGCTCCACTTGGTCGATTCACCTCCCCCCTGCTCCTCGTTGGTGTCCTCTGTCTGGGAGTTGCCGCCATGGGGCGGACTGACCCTAAGCAACCCAAACTCACCTTTGACGAGCGCAGGTCGACTCGCCAGGACGGCGCGGGTTCGGACAGTGGCGACCCTGTGACCGCCATGAATGTGCCTCCTGCTCGCGACGATGACCTGAAGGCAATTATGCTTGACGTAAAATGAACGGTCACTGGCATCACGGCCCAACTGGACCAGCTCTCCGCCCGCCTGGACTCGGGAAAGGCCCGTGTTGACTCCCACGACAATTGCCTCCTTCACGTCGAATCCAGGGTCTCGGACATTGAGGATGCCGCCGCTCAGGACCATCAGAAATTGCTGCAGATGGACAAAATACTAGAGATCATCCAGAATAAAACTGAGGACTCCATTCCCGTCGGAGCAATCTCCGCATAACGGGTGTACCGGAATCCACCAATATTTCCCGCATGGAGGACTTTGTGGAGGAACTGGTCAAGGAACTCTTCAGTGACAATCTTTCCCCAGTTTTTATTGTTGAACGCGCACATCGCTCCCTTGGCCCACGTCCTGGTCCCGGATTACCTCCTCGCCCAATCATTGCAAAAATCCTCAATTTCAGAGATGCCATTCTCTGTGCAGCTCGCGACAGGGGCAAAATCAATCATCACTTTCATTCTACCCTGACTATACTCTCACTGTCCAGGCTGTCTGTCGTGAAATTCCTTCCTGCTAAGCGGATCCTATAAAAACATGATGTCTCTTACTCACTTGCCTACCCGGCAAAGTTGAGAGTCCGGCAGGGCGCTAAAACGCTTGTGTTTCCCGATCCTATAGATGCCCTCACCTTTGCCAAAAAACTCGATAAATCAGCACGCTTATCACCATCCGACTTTCAGCCTGCTACAACTGATCCCCTCAGTGACAATGATTGAAATGCTGTGACTTGTTTGCTAATTCTTCCCTGTACGTTGTTTGCTGTTACTTCAGATTGGCCACCCTGCTTCACTGTGGGAGCACGCTGAGCTTTGCCATGCCCTTACGGGATAATTCCCTCTCCTGATGTTGTCTCTCTTCTTCCTAGTTGTGGGTTCCTGGGGTGGGTAGGGGTGGTATCTCAGCCTGATTGGGGGGTTGGAGTGGGTGCAGGGTTGGTGGTCATTTTGGTAATGTTTTTTGGGTTGCAGGGGGGGGTGGTTGGGTTGGGGTGGTCTTTGGGGAACGTTCCTGACTACACTGGTCTGTTATTGCTTTGCCTGACACAGGGTTTCATATTGCATTTTGTGCGGGGGGTTGGGTTGGGTTGGGGTGGGGTTTTTTCTTGGTTTTCTTATTATTCTTCTGTGTTTTTTATTTGCTTTTGTTTCCGCATCTTACAATTCTAATCTGTATGCATCACATTACCGTCAGGCCTTTTCAGGGCTGCATGTTAGTACATGTGCATCCTCTCAATCCTGACAGACACTAGTTTCTCCCACTGGGCTTCCTGTTCCCTGGAGCTTACCCCCATGGTTTGGTTGTACATTACTGCAGGCCGCCAGCTGCTCCATTATGTTATCCATATGTCTGCCCAGCTCCTCCTCCTGTCAGACTATGCTTGCCCGAGCACACACAGTGGCATCTCTTACTTGCTGACCTCTTGCACTGCATTCCATTTTTATTTAGGTATGTAACATCATGCCTGACACAATTTGTTGGACCTGGAATATTCAAGGTCTTAACGATTACCGTAAAGCCAGGCTCATTCACTCACACATACATGGGCATAGGATCGACATTTGCCTTCTGCAGGAAACCCACCTTCTGCCTGCGACCTCCACCAGACTTCAGTCGCGTTACTGGGGTGAGACGCGCTCCTCTTTTTTTCCCTCCTAATCTAGGGGAGTGCCATTTTGATAAGAAGGGGGCTCCCTTGGCACACTAACCAGGTATTCACTGACCCAGATGGACTGTATGTTATCTTGCATGGCACCTTATTGTCCCAACCCACAACGGTGGCTGCGGTGTATGGACCTAATTTAGATTACCCTGATTTATTTACTCATGTATGGCACCTTATTTCTTCCCTGGGCCCGGCGGCCCTTCTCTGGGGGGGGTGATTTCAATGCTGCACTTTCAGCAGTCTTGGACCGCTCCGGCCCCCACTGCTCCCACTCTCGCTCTACTGCTTTACATCAGTCCATACTCACAGACAACTCACTACATGATGCCCTACATGATGCCTGGTGCCACTTTCAGCCAGAGGCTGTTGGTACTGTATTGATCTAAGGGTCACCTCCCCTGATGTCGTCTCATGGCTTACCTCCGCAAGTCATATGGCACACACCTTCTCTGATCATGCACGAGTCCAGCTTTGCCTTCGTCTCCCTAACTCCCCACGGCATGCCTTTACATGGCTGCTCCCTCCGAACGCCCTCCGAGACTCCGTTTTCTGTGACGAGATCCAAACAGCTATTACCAACTACTTCGACTTAAACGTTGGCTCTGTGGACTCAGCGTCTACCCTCTGGGAAGGTTTCAAGGCAATGATACGTGGCGAGTGTATCTCGAAACTAGGTGGTTACCTTCGTTCCATCCGCGCCTCTTTGGACAAGTTAGAATCGGAGACTAAGGCTCTCGATGCAGAGCATGCGGCCCACCCCAGGTCTGAAACCCTTGCAAGCTTGTGTGCTAAACACACTAAATTTGCTGAGGAGGCAGATAGGGAACCCTCCTTCCTTCGCAGAGAGGCCTAAGCTCACCGCTTCAGTAAAGGCGATCGGCCTGGTAAGACCCTGCCAAATCTCTTATGCCCCCCTCGTGCTGCATCGTATGTCACGGCTTTCCGGGATGGTGGACCTTCTAGAACTACCTCCTCAGAAGAAATCAAGGCTCGATTTATGTACTACTACTCGTAACTCTACCCTGTCGGTTCCCCCCTTCGCGCGCGGCTTTTGAACAATTTTTCGATACAATGCCGTTGGTTTGGTTGGAAGACCACCATCCCAAATTTTTAGACGAGCCCTTCTCTAAGGAGGAGATTCTTGCTGCCATAAATAGTTTGCCCGGTGATAAGGCCCCTGGCCTTGACGGCCTCCCCGCCTCGTACTATAAGATGTTTGCTCCGCTTCTTGTGCCGCACTTGGCTGCCATGTATAATGATTCCTTTGACAATGGCCTTTTCCCGCCGTCCCTCCGGGAGGCAATGATCACGCTACTACTCAAGCCGGACAAGCCGGCTGACTGTCGCGACTCATATTACCCCCTTTCTTTAATTAACATCGATAATAAGATTTTTGCAAAATTATTGGCCTCCAGTCTGCTCCTCTTTATGCCCCTCATCGCCCTCCCCGACAAGTCCGGTTTTATCCCTGGCCATGCCACTTCTCATAACCTCAGGACCATTTTCTCAGTTCTCCATCAAATCAACCCTGATCTCCCTGCTGTGGCAGCTCTACTCAATGCCACAAAGGCATTCGATTCCCTTGAGTGGCCGTTTCAATTTTTTCTCCTGCTGCGCCTTGGTTTCAGTAACATCTTCATCCGTAAGGTATCACTCCTCTATACCCGTCCCTCAGCACGTCTTTGGATTAATGGTCAGGTGTCGGACCCTATTTCGATTGAGCGCGGTACTCAGCAGGGCTGTCCGCTTTCCCCTATGTTCTTCGCTATTGCGATGGGGCCCCTTGTTGCCAGACTCCAGCAACACCATACTCAGAACAGCATTGGCTTTTTCGGCCCGCTCTCTCCTCGTTTCCTTGTATGCAGATGACATCACTTTGTATGTCCGCCACCCCCAAGATAACGCATGAAATAATAAGATTTGGTGGATTGTCCGGCATACAGGTGAACTGGAGCAAGTCAATATTGTTCCCTCTTACAGATGCCACCAAGCCATTCACACCGGATTTCCCTTTTGTATGGAATTTTGCTGAGCAGGGATTTAGATGACCTGTGGAGGGCCAACTTCGGACAAGCGGTGGACTGGCTCGAATCCAAAATACCCCACTGGAACCGGCTCCCCTTGTGCCTAGCGGGCCGCATAGCCATTGCCAAGATGGTGGTTCTCCCAATATTCCTTTATCTTTTCCTGAACATTCCCATACCTCTAACCGCCCACTTCTTTCCTAAAATTCGCTCTCTGATCATTTCTCTTGTTTGGGCTGGCAAGCAGCTCATGATTGCTTATGATATCCTCACGCTCCCCATGTCGGTTGGCGGTATGGGCGCTCCCAATTTTAAACTTAATGCCTTAAGCACCCAGGCCAATTTTTTACACTTTTGTGCCGTTTCTCCAACGCTCATACGCTATCAGCTAATAGTATGCCGATTGTACGTCATCCTGTCTTCCCTCCTCTGCAACCCACTGGCATGTCTAAACATGCCACCCGCCTAGGACTGACGACATTGGTGGATCTTCACCCAGGGAATACGTTTTACTCTCTTCCTGATTCCTCTGGTCTGCAGGACACTCTTCTCTTTTATCAGCTGCAGGCTATTTGTAGGGAGCTTCACCCAACATTTCCCCAACCTCCTCACTCGATGCTTGCTCTTGATTTTATATACACATCCCCCACCCCCCGCAAACTGGTAACGAAATTATATGCTCTTACATTGTCAACCTCCTCCATCTCTACTGAGCGCGCGCGGAATTAGACATGGACATTTCCCAAGCCGATTGGCTTTATTGCTGTAACCAGACTAAGAAACTACCCCCAACTATCGTCTTCGTCTCATACATTTTAAATACCTGCATAGGCTATATCGCACCCCTGTTCAGCTACACAAATTGGGACTCATACCTAACGACAGCTGTCTGAGCTGCTCTGACCCTGCAGCGGACTTCACTCATCTCGCATGGCTATGCCCCAAGGTGTTGGAATTCTGGCTCGAGGTCTGTGCCGCCATCTCTGAAATTACCTCCACCCGGGTTTTTCTTGACCCACCGCTGTGCCTGTTGGGCTTTGTCAAGTTCTGTTCGGATGCCTCCCGCCGACTGATTGCAATGCTGCTTGTCCTTGCGAGACGTAGGGGTGGCCATGTGTTGAGGCCGCAGACCGGCGCCCCGGTTCGCTCATTGGCTTGAAGATGCTTTGAGATGCCAGACCCTATTATCTGAGTTCTGGGACCTTATGCCTGCGAGGTCTCGTCCACCTGACATATGGGGCCCCCTAGTGACATATCTCCATTCCCGACCACATCCTAGCAGAACTGCCTCTCCCGCGCTCTCCACTGGCACTCCGCCCGTGGTGGCCGCCGGTGTTGGTCAGTGATTGCCTCCCTTCCTGATTATATTCCCCCCCCTGACTGGGCCTGTTTCCTCCCCCACAGGGCTATCACCACCTCCTATTGTTTTCTGTTATCCTAGGTGCTATTGCTGTGCGGTACAGGAAAATGCTTCTGTTGGATTGTAATTTATATATGCCTTTTTTTGGGGAGGATTGCCTGATGTGTACGACGCTCTAATTTGATGCAAAAGTGTATTGTGATCATGCTGAAGTTGTCAATAAAAGATTTGAATTTTTTTTTTTAAACTTCCCTTTTTATACTTATAGGTCACCCCAAAATTAGGCCCTGTATGGCAGGGTAGGAAGCAATATATTTAAAAGGCAGGACATGTACTTTTAAGTTTTACATGGCTTAGCAGTTAAAAACTCCCAATTTCTTTTTCACTACTTTAAATCTATATCTCCCATAGCATAACACTGAGATTACCTTATAACATCTTTTAAGTGTAATTCAAAAATGTGAAGAGATAGAATTTTCGAGTTTGGTGTCACTGAACTCACAATTTAAAATCACAATTTATGGTGAAGTCGGATTTTAAATTACAGATTAGCAAATACCAGTTTCAGAAAGTTGGCATTTACTTACTTTAGCCATTTGGTGCTTGCTACCTCTTTCTGTTCATTCTAGGTTGGGTGACAGCTGGTCTTTGTGTATTCCCTCTAGACAGCCACACACAAAGAGAGCTGAGGTGTGTCTTGATGGGCCTTACTGGGAGATTGGAGGGAGGAGTTGGGCACAGTCTCATACTTGCACCTGCCCACACACAAAGGACTGCATACCCCCCTGTAGTGATTCTGGAGCCAGGGCAGGAAGGGAGGACCTCTGTCCACTTCAAAGCTTTCTTTGAAGCCTCCCCACTTCAGAGGCACAACTAGGTATAAGTACTGAACCTCTGACACCAAAACTTCAGTGCATTTCTGTACCTGTCACTACTCTGCCAAGAAGGGAAGAAGAGCTGCTGTGCTGCTGAAAGGACTGTCACTTTTGCTGGTTTGATATTTTGCTGTACTTCGGCTTTGCTCTTGCCTTGCTGAGCTGTCCTGCTGCTTTTTGTTCTCCTGCCTGGGTGAGTAGGACTGGACCTGCATCACTTAAACCCAGAGTGAATTGAAGGGCTTGCTGGGTTGCCTCCTGTTCTAAGTATCAGGGATATCAAAAACTTCAACTACCACCATCTGCATCTGGACTCTACAAGCTGTGAGACTGCCCTGCCAACTGGCTCCACCCTAGTCCTGAACCCTTGACAGTGACGCCTCAGGTGCTTCTATCTCCAGAACCCACACATCCTCATCGGGCATCTTCACCTTTGCATGAGTCAGAACCAGCGATTCCTCATAGATGCGTGGAGCTGACCATGTGCATGGCCTATAGAACCAGCACATCACCTTCAGAATCGAAGAAACGCCCACTGCAGGAGCAGCAGCCCCAATTCCTAACAACTCTGCTTTACAGGACTGCCACTCCCACATATTCCACGTAAGCAGCAGCTCAACCAGATCAGCAAAACAGGTGTTCTTTTACATTGCTCATAAAGCATGGGCTGTCTTTCACTCCAAATCAGAGCCTCCTCCTCTTGTCTTGATTTCTGTAAGAACCTGAAAACCCAGCTTTTCAATCACCCAATCTACCATAGGCAGTCTAGGTGCAAACACCCCTGCGCAGCATCAGAATATTCTCATGGGTGATAGTGCACTATGGAAATAGACATAACATAGAATATTATAACTAGGCCAGGGCAAGGAACTGTGGATCTACATTCATTGGGCCACGCAGGACGCACATCACCCAAAATTGATCTACTTGAGTAGACCCGCTATGCTCACGGGTGCTGCCTGCTGGAGAACTTCATGGACTCTACACACACAGTCAGGAATTGACCCCAAACAAGGGGAGGGAGAGTGCATAATCAGTATTGAGGTGCGAAAGGGAGTTCAAATGTTATCCTGTGAGTAATACTATGTGCTGCAAGTTGCTTTCCAACCAAGACACTCTCTCAGAATCTCTTTATAGAGACAAGGGCTAATCTACATTACAGTTAACTACTGTCCCAAGTGTACACAGATTAAGGCCGGTAAATCACCGGTCACTGTTGACAAAAGTATCAATTTCTTCATTCTTCTTTTTTTGCAGTTACACCACTCTCAGCCAACATGTGTTTCATCGCTATTGGGGTATCAAGTCCTGTGACTTCAGGGCTCATAGAATGATATGTTGTACTTTACTCACAGTGATAATTCCAACCTGTAGGCTAACCGGTTATCTGTGTCTCTACTTCTCTAGTGTGCACGGTCCCCCAATGTCCAAAAATAGTTGTGAGGCCTGTCGACTGAGGACGCGGGTCATACAGGCTCTGCCGATAACCTGCTTCATATACGGAAGCAAGGAAAATGACATTGCAAGACAAGTGACCTCTTGAAATATCACACTTGGATATTCGTGTGTACAGATATTCAATCCACAGCCTCACGACAATTTTTGGACATTGGGGGACCGTGCACACTAGAGAAGCAGAGATATGGATAGCCTGATAGCCTACGGGTTGGAATTATCGCCATGAGCAAAGTACAACAAATCATTCTATAAGCCCTGTAGAACTCGCAGGACTTGATACCTGAATAGCGACGACACACGTGTTGGCTGAGAGGGGTGTAACTGCGAAAGAAGAAGAATCAAGAAACTGATACTTTTGTCAACACTGACCTATGATTATTCATGTGAAGGACATTAAGCGTGTGCTGGGGAATTGGATGTATAAACTGGGTGATCTATGCCACATTACAGGGAGAGGGGTGGTTCTTCCTACCTTATGAGCACGGCACCGTAGATACTGGGTATTTGGATAAGGTTTACTCTCCCTGGTGGCGCCACTACCCTGACACTAATCCACCCCATAATGAGTAACAAATAGTGGTAGTAAGGAGTTTTTAGTGCTCAAGGATGGGTAGCAATGAGTTGTTATGACTCAGGGATTAGTATTGTCTTAGGTTCACAGGTGTCTGTGGGATACATATATATAGATTAAGGGTGGGTGTAACATGCGGAGTTTCACTCCACAGTGTTACATAAAACTCTGCAAGATTCTGCGGAGTTCCACGAGTGGGTGGAAATAGGTACGTCACACTGCTCGCACTGATTTCTAGCACCAGGAGCTTGTGCAATGTTGCTAAACCAGCACAAACAGCACCACATGGCGCACCAGAGGGCTCTGCTTCTTTTCTGCCGCTCAAGTAGATTTTGTACTCGAGCTGATGTTGGCGAGGCAACTACGCCATGTGGCGGTTGTTGGAGTTTTGCCAGAACTCTGCGATGCAAGTGTGACACGGAGTGGGAAAGATCTGCAAACTCCACTAGCATAGTGGAATTTATTGCCTGCCTCTAAAATATATGTATATATATTTTCACTAAAAAAACAAAGGTTACAGTGACATTATAGTTAGGCTCAGATTTCGCTCGTACAAAACCAGTGAAATTCAGGAGTAATAGTTACCTGAGCTAACTATAACTTACGCCCTCACAATTCACTGCTTATGACTGCACATATTACATCTCACATGACAGCGGGCATGGAAACAGATGAAAATGGTACTCCCAGCAAGAGGGAGCAGTTTGACAGTTCCCACACACTTTTAATAAGAGTAAGTATTTGTCTCTCTTGGTGGGAGCTGTCTCAGCTCCGGCCAAGCAAAAACAAACTGCTATCTCCCGAGGGTGGGCACCTTGGGAGATAGGAGGAGCCTGCCCTGGGCATGGCGGTCCTCAGGTACATTAATGACCCAAGGAGGGGGGCCCTTGTTCCCTCCTTTAAATCACAATGGTTGGCCTTGAGGAGGTGGTGGTCCCCGGGCCGTATATGGCCTGGGAGGGAGCCATGTGGGCTTCCTCCCGTTCTGCAATATGTATTTGGCCCCAGGGAGGTGGTGGTCCCAGGGGCCTGGTGGGGTCCCTGTGGCTCCCCATTAGTATGTTTTTAGCCCCAGGGAAGAGCTGGTCCCTGGGGCATATGCAATCCCCAGGAGGGGTGGTCCATGCAGCCCCACTCCTTTGTTTTAATTGTAGCCCTGTGGAAGTGGTGGTCCCCAAGGCTCTCATAGCCCGATGGAGGGGGGTTCCCGCGTCCCCCCTCCTTAATTTCAATAAAGCCTTGGGGAGGTGGTTGTCCTCGGGGCTCATTTTTTAAAATCTATGTGCACCTCCCTGGGGCTTGTCCCACCCGTGGGCTTTTTTTTTAACAAGTGCGGGAACCCGCCCTTGTTTTAAAAAAAAAAAAATTGCCACAAATTCACAAATCTGTTGAGATTTTCCCCGTAAAAATGCTTTTTAGCCCTGGTGGGGTACCTGTGGGACCCTAGTACCAGAGTTAGGGGGTTAGGGTATTCCTACCGTGCCCCATTTTCTTTCTTTTTTCATTTTTTGGAGACTTGACTTAGGCCCAGTCCCATGATGGCAGCCAATCAGCTCTCTGGACAAGATCAGGAGGATTCGCTGAGGGGTCGCTTCCCTATAGGTTCGAATTTGGGTTTCTAAAATATTAACTTTAAAGGTACTGAATGGATTCACACCAAATAACAGAAAACACTCTTTTTTGACCAAGAGGTACGTGACCAAGTGTAATTACGTCCAGTGGTTCGGGCTGTAGTTGTGTTCAAAATCCCTATGGGAATTAGCATAGCAAATGCACTTTTTTTGCCCTAACCTTTTTCCATGGCTCCACTTAATGTAGCACCCCGAAACTTTCCATGCACAACTAGAATCACCAATACACTTTTGGGGGAAAATTTTGGGAAGATTTGTCAACCCACAAAAACTGTATAGATAAGTCAAAAAGTGTTATTCCTATGGAAACCAGGTCCTAACTATAACTACCTACTGGAGACCGCCAATAGGCAATATATACAGATATATATATTTTAATCACAATATTAAAAAGGAGGGATGGGGAGCAGTTTAAAGAAAAAGCTAAGGTCCAGCACCATTGCTCCCAAGGTTAAATGTCAACACAATGATTGGACTCTGTTCCTAGAAGAAAAATAATTGTTCTCTACAACCTATTCTGGTTAAGAAATAGTGTGTCCAGCTTGATAGCATTACAGTGGGATGTGAGTTCAGGTAGGGGAATTCCTCCTATTAGAATTGGTGCCCTCACACACCCTTGCGGGTGTCGTGCTTCATCATCGGACTTTGCTCCTCATGGGGGTGGCGCTGCAGTCCCCCACGGGCCCCGCAAGTGGGCTCTTTATCGGAGATCTTTTTTAGGAGGTGCCGCAATTGTGCATGTGGGTGAGTGGGCCTCGTGTAAGTGGGTGTGTATGTGATAATAAAATTATCTTAACCAGATCCCCAAAGTAGTTTTATTCCGGGGTCCGGAAGATAAATTAAAACAGTATGGACAGGAGCTAATGCTGAACACTAAATAATTCGGGGGAATAAGTACGCTCCCCCTGCTCTCAGTCCGTGCAAATGATGTACAAGTGAAATAGGGTCAACATGTTTCTTGCATATAACGGGTCGCTAATGGATCCTCTGTGCGCTTCATCAGAACCGTGAAAAAAGTGATGTAAAACTGTGGTAGTCAGGAGATCACTGTGAGAAGGTGGCCTGATATATGCTGTCCACTAGTTCTAGTGGGCACCCTGTATCAGTCAAAACAACCCCTTATGGTGAATTGGTTAAAGACAACCTTTATTGAAAGCTATCCTAGTGGTAGCTATGGAGAGCAGCCTTCTGGCTAAGTCTTGAAGGAATGTAAAGCAGCTTGTTTTATCAGACTATAATCTCTTGAATGATCAAATGAAAGGACAACCACACCAGGTATATATTTAAAATATATGTATTTAGAATAAAACACACCCCTCTAGACTCTTTATGAGACTGGAGTTCGAAGTACTTAATTTACAAGTTAGCAATCAACAGTAATAGCACAAAAACACGTTTGGGCCCTAGGGGCGTACCAAACCATATACCAATAAAGTGGTATAAGAACCACGACTGAACTAGACACAAGGCCTAGAGCCTGTAGAATCGCTGGGACCCCAAGGAACCACCCAAGGTAGTGACACAGGGGACCCACGGGGGCCGTGTGCAGTGTGTAAACATAACCACAGGTTCCCTTTAGCCTCTATGGGCAATGTCGTGGTTGGAAATTTAAAGATCAGGGACACTTAGAATCGAGTCAGTACCAAACCCTTTTGGACTTAAGAAGTTCTAGGGCTAGCACCCACGGGAGCACCGGAGTACTCGAGTTACCTCACCCAGGGAAGCCAGGTGCATAGGTGTCTTTTGGTGTCGCGTCGTCGATTGCAATGGAAGCTGGCAAAGAACTGCTGCTGCCGCGAAGAGGAGAAGTGTCCGAAGAGATCCAATCCTGGATCTAGGATGGAAGGAACCTGAAAGCAGAGAAGACAGAGTCTGGGTCACTTGCCAGTGACCGAGGGCAGGATGGACCAATGTCCACAGATGTCGGGTTCTTCAGGTGAGTTGATGGGTGTCTTGACTCTTCAGCCACGAGGCCCAGGAGGCGTCAATGAAGTCCACGAGCTGGATTCAAGCTGTTCCACAAAGTTTGTCGAGTGCTGCGGTATCGGTGACCAGAATGGACCCAACAAGCCTTGGCAATGGCAAGTCACTGGAAATTATAGAAAGGACTGTGGTGCGGACCAGCAAGGTCTGAGGGACTCACCCAGCAAGGGTAAGTTGGGGCATATCTGGAGCAACCAGGAAAATCCAAGTAGAAGAGGAATTGCCTTTGTGGGGACCTACTAGCCAATGGGCTAGTGATTGCAAAGGAGCCTCAAGCGGTCGCACTTGAAACTGGCCCACGGGTCACTCGTGTAGTGGAGGCCAGCAATCTTCGGTGCAGGAGGGGCTCAATGCTGGGGCTACTCGGAGCCAAAAGCACAACTTCGAGGAAGTCCCAGAAGATAGTGTTGCTGCAAAAGGTCACGGTATACAGGGGCACGGTTCCACATCACCCACGATAGCCACGGGCCTCAGCTTTGCTGTGGACTCAGGGTAGCCTCAGGGAAGTCTGGAAATCCACCTCTGGTGATGCAAAGACTTCAGCGTCTGGCAGGAGCTTCAGCGATGCAGACCAGTCAGTTGCTTCTTTGGTGCCTGCCAAGCAGGGAAGTCACTCCTTGACCCCAAGGGAGATTTCTTCAGTCTTCTAGTCAAAGTAGAATGTCGAAGGTCCAGGATATATATTGCAGAGTTTCGTCCAGGGTAATCTAAAGTCGCAAGGACTGGGTTCCCATACTTATACTACGTTTGGGGGTTGGACATACTCTAGGGACCCACCTATGGGAAGGTTTGGTAAGAGGGGTGGTTACACCCATTTCCTTTGTCCAGTTTCGCACCAGAGCAGGGGCAGGTAGCCCCTGCAACCGGTTTGAACTGGACTATGCACAGGGACACCAAGTGTGCCCCCAGTGCAGGACTTCAAAGCACCAGAGAGTGCTCCCGCCCAGCCCCAATACACATTTGCCTGTCTGGGGAGGTGGTTACACCTCCCTGGGACAGGAAACCTATTGTCCAGGCCTCCCCTGCCAGAGTTTCGGTCAGCAGCAGGAGGCCAGACCCGTGTCTGTGACAGAGGCATCCATTTTGTGATGCCAGGGCTCAAGAAAGTCCTACCGGGTAAGACCAGTGTGAACATGTCTCTCCCTCTAGAAGGGTGAAATGCTACCCCCACTGCCAGAAGTGGTGGGGGGGTAGTATTCCAAAGCGTTTGACACCAAACATGACATTTTTCCATGCAGCCATCCCAAAGTTAGCATTTACCGCAAGGTTATAATGCACTTACGAGTATATGGTCAGGCTGCACCACAAACAGTATCAGAGGAGATACAATGAACTCTCTAGAGGGGCTCTGCTCATGCAGGAGCACCCTCTCACATAAAAACCAAGCACTTTGCATTCAGGATTGTTAAGGCCTGCCATAGGAGTGACTTATAAGTTGTATATGTTTGTGCAATGATTGTGGTATAGGTAGCCTATACCACAGTAAGGGGTGCAAGCACACCCTTACCCAGGCTGCAGTAGCAGACCTGTGGTGCAATCTTGGAGTGCTTCCCAGGGGTGGCATAATACATGCTTCAGCCCCTGGTAGGCCTCTGAGGTACCTATGCCCTAGGTACATAGTATACCATATACTAGGGGCTTATAAGGCACTCCAGAATCCAATTAGATATGTACCTAACGTACAAGCAAACCATTTTAGAGAGAAAGCAGCTAGGCTGTGGTCCTGATTAGCAGGGCCACAGTCAGACTAAGGTCGAAAAACAGTGAGACACCAGCAAAAAGTCGGGTTACCCATGTGAAGCAGATCCTACTCTCCTACAAAGATCAGCGGCTATCCTGATTGGAAGGGCAGGTTCAGAGGCGGACACAAGTAGGGGACACATTCTGGTCACCTCTCTCACCCAAGGCCATCCCTTACTGACAGAAGTGTTGGGATTACGAGAATACGAATAATACGTATCTCCTAGCGCTCAGACGCATGTTGACCTTAATATAGGTATGGTGGTAGTACAGGGTGTTTTCGCCTGACTACCATGGTTTTACATCACTTTATTCAAGTAGGAGGCAACTCATAATAGTAGACCCCCTACGATTCCCAAAGTTTTTTAACATTTCCAGCTAGGGAAGTGAATAAAGTCTATTTTTTCCACTAGCCAGGCAACTTTTAACAGTGCACAACTAATTTTTCCTGACCATACCACTATTACTTCTGCACTCCACATAGCCTTTTTTCACTTTATTAAGTGCTCCCACATCTCTGTAGGTTGTGTCACGCCCAGTCCCATAGAGGGACTGGAAGAACCCCATGATGAAGCATGACACTAAGGAAATCTTAGTGTGTAAAAACACATAGGGGCCCAATAGCATGTCAGGTGGATCGCTACCACCCGCATTGCGGCGGGGATCCACCCGACATTTGTGCCTGCCCGCATGCCAATTCCCCCCGTCATATTACTATAGTGGGGGGACCCCGGCGGACGGAAAGACCGTCCGCCGGTAGGCAATTTGCCCAATTGCCTACCGGGCGGAAAAGCTGTTAATATGGTGGCGGTGTCTGGTAGACACCACCATCCATATTAGTATGCAGGTGGGGACATGCCTTTCTCCGCCACAGAAAGGCATGCTGTCTTCGACAATGGGGGCCCGTAGCGGGCCCCAGGGATTCTGGGGGGTGGGGGGTGCACATGGGGTGTACCTATGGTACCCCCCTGCATTTCAATGTGCAACGTGGCAGGCACCACGTGGTGCCTGTCTCGTTGTGCATTGAAAGGCACAACTTGCTTGTGTGGCATTGCGGTGGGCGGGGATTTCAGCATCGCCCGCCGCAATGTTACAAATGCGGGATGCGCCCGCCAGTGTGGCGGGCGAATACTAATTGTGGGTGCAGGACTGCCACAAGCATTGCGGGCGGTCCCGTTTCCCAGGGGTATGGTGGGCGGACAAAGTCCGCCCGCCATACCAATGACCCCCATAGTGTTTCACATGACAATCTCTTTGGTTAAACACAATCTCCCCACCACCTTCATTATATATTTCCAACACAAGGAAGGATATATTGAAAAGTTTAACTGAAGTTTATATAGGAGGATGATTCTACTCTTACACATCTCCACTCCCCCCTTCTGGTTTGTTTTGCTTAATGTTGTAATTGTTCATGTAAATATAATAGTTGATTGAATATTTATATTATAAATTCATTGTCAAATTTTTAAAAAATATTTTTGATATCCATTTGTAAACGTTTGAACCTTAAAATTTGCTTTCAAATACATGAAATATTTTCATAATGTATATTTTTGTAGATTATATTTTGGTTTTCCGTATTTTGGTCAGTTATAGTGGTAATTTAAATAGTTTATTTTATTGTCAGCTATATTGGTTTCAATATTTTTAAACGTTATATATTTTTATATAATAATATTTTTGGATTCAAAGGGTTTTTTAATCATGACTATAGGGTTAACAATATTATGGGTATCAATATTTTGGCTTTGGTAGTTTGACATCTAACTATCAATATATCAGTATGTACGATTACAATCATTTAATTTGAGAATACCACCTTAAGATAAATAACAAACTGAAGTTTGCATTCATTTATAAATGTGCCACTCCTTCTTAACTATCATCACAGCATTTTTTATTAGAGCAATGCCATTGAATGGCAGATAGCAGATACGTCTTATTGAACTGCTGGCCTGGCATGCATGAATCTATCATTGTCACACTTCTTTAAAGTTGCTACTTCTCTGGTGTCTTATCTTAACGTGCCACCAAAATCGATGCTAGCAACGGATCAAAGCTTTCCTTATTGTGAGCATCGTGTGAAAACCAGCACAGACCTTTAATTCAATACCCTCTCATCCTCACTGCTCATTCATTCATTACTTTTTGCTGCAGCACCCCCCTATATACGTTTATTTTCCCCTCTGCTGCCAATGCAATTGAAGGAAGCAAAGTCCCAACAGTCATCCTGTTTTTTCCCTTGTGCCAGCTTGATAAGGTACTCCTTGGATCCATTTTCTAAAGCTGACATTTTCTTTCTTTTTCCAGCGGCAGAAGAAGCAGTGATGTGCGAGCCTGCTCATTTCAGGTTTGCCGTGCTACAAGCCCTAATGATCGGAGCAACGGTGTGGAGTCCTGTGGAATGGTGGGGCAGAGTCCCACAATAAGTGTGGGCAGCTTGCTTTAGAATTTGTAATTTCCTTTTAAAGGTTTAAAGGGGCATTTTTGGCCCGTGTTTAAATTATATTCCCTCTTGTTGGTGCAAGGAAATAAGGTATTTAGGGTCCACACTGTAGGTTGAACATGCAGAAAGACCCTTGTGCTATTTCAAGAGTTTTTCTTACCTGAAAGCTGAAAGGATTTTTATGAATAGAAAGGAAAAGAGGGTCTTTGTCAGAGACGTCAGAGACAGGCTTTTTACAATCTGCCTGTGAGTCAGCATGTCACGGTAAGGACCTTTTGGGAAATTGCATGTTTGATTGCCTTTCTGTGAAATAGTACAGTTGCCCCGTGTGCTGTTAATATTTCTTATTTGCTATTTGATGTATGATGTTCTTTTATTTTTTTTAAAGAAAAACAGATTTTTGAGATTATTCATGTCATGCCTTTTTAGGTCTAGCCTGCGAGGCAGCAAAAGATCTATTGTGAACAGTGGGGTTATGGCCCATCAATTGTTTACCATTGGTTGGCTATTTTTTCACTCTCAGTTGCTTGCTTCTTAGTCAGTTGCTTGCCTTCCTCTTCTTGTGTTTGTTCCTCCCGTTCAGACATTATTACTGTCAAGTTCAAAACATATTTCAACCAAACTGCAATTTACTGCACAAAGCACTTCACTTGGGCCGCTTTTATTTTAAATGCATGGTCCAGGTGCAGCCCATTTAGGGGCATATTATCAAGCACGGCGTCACAATTATCGCCGCTGTAGCGGCAGAAAACTGCCGCTAAAGCGGCGATAATGGGCATGATAATATGCCGTAGAGAATTCCAATAGAAGCCCATGTTCACACCAGGACATGGACTTCTATGGGAA
Source organism: Triturus cristatus (assembly GCF_964204655.1). Taxonomy (NCBI): domain Eukaryota; kingdom Metazoa; phylum Chordata; class Amphibia; order Caudata; family Salamandridae; genus Triturus; species Triturus cristatus. Next base: position 506,767,992 of record NC_140585.1, read on the forward strand.
TTCGATAGAGCATATTCTCAAGCCCGTTATCGCCGCTTTAGCGGCAGTTTTCTGCCGCTAAAACGGCGATAATTTTAATGCCGTTTCTTGATGATATGCCCCAAAGTTTTTAGGTGGCCTTGGGGCATATCAGCAACAACTGGCGATAATTATCGCTAAGCGCACTTAGCGCTAGGATAATTATCGCCGGCTAGCGTGGATTTTTATCGCTGAGATAGTGTGCTATTAGCAACGCTTATCTCAAAAGCGATAAAAATCCTAGCGCTAACTGCCTAACATGAGATTATCGCTGGAAACCCAGCGATAATCTCACCAAATGTGGCGTTAGCTTGTTGATAGGAACTCACAAACTTAGCCATGATATCCACCTTCCATAGGATATCATGGCTATGTCAGTCCTGAAGCAGGCGTAAGGAAAGTAGCGATAACAGGGGTTATCGCTACTTTTCCTGCCGCTATGCTTCATAGCGTGGGGCTTGATGATAGGAGAAATGTCGCTTAGCGACATTTCTCCTGTCATGTCAGGTCAGGAACGCCCACTTTGCATCTCATTAGAGATGCAAAGCTGGGCATTAAGAATAGGTGCGCTAATGCAAGTTTTCACGTGTTAGCGTGACCTTGCTAATTAGGCGATAAAATTAGCGCCGCTTTTCAGCCGAAAACGGACGCAAAAGTGGCGATAATTTTCTATCGCCGCCTTGTAAATATGCCCCCTTGTCTCTTGCAGTTTCACATTATGCCAATGTATTGGTTTCACTTTTACTCTTTCTCTACTTTTATTGTTCTGTTGCATTTGCTAGTATAAAATGCTCGAGTGTGGAAGTGTTTTGATATCAGTAACTTAATGTTTTCATATAATTTATAACTTTGTCCATTTCAAGTTGTAAAACTGTACCACATTTAACGCACAATCCTTACCACATTCAACGCACTTTACCTAGGCCCCTGACAACATTTTAATTGCATGGCCAAGGAAGATTTCTATGCTCAAGCTTTCTTGGCATTTCCTGCATCTATAACTATGTGTGTTGCTAATTCTTAGTTTAGATCTAGCATTACTGGTGTATGCTTATTACAGAAATATTATTACTGTATATGGTATATTGTATGGCTTATGGTTATAAAGTGACACAATAAAATAAAGCATGCTAAAGTATGTTCTTCCCCTGGAGAAAAGCCTATTTACTATGCTTTTGATTGGCTGACTTGTATCTGACCAGTGCTCAAATTTAGGTAATTACTTTTTTTCCAATATTCAAAACTCCATAAAAGTGCAACCATTTTTAGTTCTCTCACGAGGAGTTCTTCCCCCTGTAATACCCAGCCCCTGTGCATTCATGCCCTAACCCCTCCCAGATTGCCTGCAAAAGCACAGAAACAGGGATACTTTTGCTGTGGTATGGCTGAAGAGCAGACTTTAATGACTGTCTTTGAATTCCACAATATTGCATGAAAGTACAGGTTTTGGCACACAGAAGCTTTTATGGCGTGGGGGTAAGGGCTTTTCTCTGCATTTACTTATCTGGCACCTGAGGCAGAAGGTGTGCTTAGCACAACACGTCTTCCAGAGGCCCATAAATCTGCTCCCTGGGCTACTACAGAGGACCAAATAACTGAAACCTGTGCAAAGTAGATTAGGCCTTGGAAAGAGTCTCCCTTTATGTTCTGACACTTCCTTATTCTTTTAAATTCAGTTCAAAGTTTCCATAGTGAAACATATTTTATAAAAAAATGCATTTACGAAGCTTGAAAACATTAAATGCAACGATAGTTTGGAGATTCTAGAAGATATGTGTTTGCTTTTCCACAAGTATTTTGTACTTTCTTTTCTTTTATGTTGGTTTAAGCAATAATTTACAGAAAAACATTGGCAAAGCGAATATTTCAGCATTCGAATTTTGGAGATAAGACATATTGGCTTTGCCATGCTTGTTTTTATCAAGAGTCTGCTGCAAGTACACAAAAAAAAGTTGGTGTTTGGGAGTTAAAATTATCGCCGCTTTAGCGGCAGAAAACTGCTGCTAAAGCGGCGATAATGGGCTTGAATACAAGCCCATGTTTTGGTGACGATATGGGCTTCTATTGGAATTCTCAAGGGCATATTATCAAGCCCATTATTGCCGTTTTAGCAGCAGTTTTCTGCCACTAAAGTGGCAATAATTTTAACTCCATGCTTGACAATATGCCCCATAGTGATTCTCTTCATTTGGAGCACCAAAGTGAATGTTTACACAAGCACAGTCATTTGTCTCTCAGGGCAGTTCCTGTTAAGGGGAAAGACAAAGTGCTGACAGACACACTGAACAGGATATGATGCTTCTCACAGGACTTTATTTTGCCAATTCTTGTATTACAAGAAATGTGTCAAAGATTCGGCCTCCCAATAGTAGATCTTTTTGTCAGTCGACACAATGCCCTACTCTGGCTGATCTTTCCTCCATTTTATAATTCATTAGCAGTGGGCACATTTGTGCTGCTGAATGAATGGCAAATGGGTGCTCTGTTTTAATTTCTGACAACTCCTCTGCTCACTCATTTGATGTCCAAAATCCAGAGGGACAAGGCAGAAGTGCTGAGAGTCCTCCTTTCATGGCCAAGGAGCAGTGGGTTCCTTTTTTTGTGAAAATTGTTAAATTAACACCAATGTATTCTTCCTTCAGGCCCTTGCTCTTTTCCCCATCTAAATCTGTTGTTCCCTAGACCTCTTCACCATCTAACTCTGTTATTTGTAGCAATACCATCTATGTTTGTTGATATCGTAGTTGAGAGGAAAAGACCTATGAATTTAAGTTGATCTTTGCAATTTTCTCTTTCCATTCAAGTATCAAGAAGACAGTCAATAAGAAAATCATATAATCATTGCTTGGTTCCAATAAATGTTTGGTGTCAGAAAAATCTCCTGTGCAGTGTGCACCAGAAAGTATTTTACAGTTCCTTCAGAAGGGATTTAGTAAGGATCTAGCCACATTAAGAGCACAATGGGCAATCATTTAGGAACGTCCTTTATCGTGTAGTTTTTTGGTTTCTGTTGAGAACTTATTATCCTGACTATTTCAAGGTTTTGAATAAGTAACACTAAAGGTTCACAAAGGGATCCTCTTGGGATCTCACATTGGTCTTTTTAACCGTCAGAACAATCTGATTGCATTAATTTGCTCTCCACCATATTAAAGAGTTTTGAGGATAGGGTTGTTCTTCACCGTGGACCTGGTTATAATCTCAAAGTCAATTCAGCATTTCACAGGGCTGAAGAGATAGCTCTTCCTCTGTTTTATCCATTACCGGATCAGGAAGGCCAGTTAAATCAGTAGGATGTTGTTAGAGCTATTACAATTTATCTTCATTAATCAGCTGATTCCAGATATTGGGGTTTTTATACTGTCATTTTTGGACCAACCGGTCATCAATGTCAACATTGAGTCGTTGGATCATGTTCATTTTCTCATGCTGGTCGAGATCTTCGAAGTCTAGTTCAATCATGTTCTATACATGGAATGGGCAGATGAAATGGGTGGAAATGAGAGAAACCTTCATTTTCTACTCGGTTTCCTTCACCCTGAGAATGATTAAAACAATTCTTCCTCTTATTACAGTTAACACCAAAACAATGGTCATCACAGCCTTAGGTCTAGCTAATGGACTATTTCCAAATTTTCAGGAAAAACACTTAAAAAGACTTCAGATCCTGCAAAACTCAACAGCTAGGCTACTCTTAGGTCTTCCTAAATTCCATGGAATCTACAAACTTCACTGGTTGCCAGTCATAAGCTGTATTACATTCAAAGCCCTTTGTATAGTCCACAAGGCCCTACAGGATACAGGTCCTGAGTTTCTTGGACATGTTTTTGACTGGTACGAACCCAGTAGACTCCTGTGCTCATGTGGGGCTAAGAAGATGCTGGTTCCCAGATTTTGCAGGTTGAACTGGGGTGGTAAACGTTTTGTCACAGAAACGACCTTCACCAATATTAGGCTTTACCCACCCTGACATCCTTTAGAAAAGGGCTCTAAACGTGACTTTTATTAACTAATAGGGTCAAATCCCTTTAACATGGCATAGCATAACATTGCAAACATTTGTGCAGCAGCAATCTGGGTTAATCCTTCCACATCTATTAACCATTATAGGTTGAATCTTGCTTAGCTATCAGAAATTGAGTTTTGGCACAAAGGTTTTCTTGAATCATTTGATACCTCAAGATGTTGTTTAAATAAACTTGTGTGTCCTAGGGGTCTATTAGGATGGCGGTCGGAAAACCACCCGACCGCCATGGAAGCGGAAAACCACCGCCCGCCTGTACCGCCAAAAAACACGACTGCGACAGAGGGGGGCCAAGAAAAACCACCCGTAGTGGGCGGAGATGGTCAAAATCCATCCGCGGCGGTCGGATTCGCAGTGGAAAAACACCAACCCGCCGCAAGTAGAGTGGGGACACCGTATGGGAAATTAGGATATCCCCGATGGTCCCGTGGTACGTGCCGCTGTTTCTGACCGCCGCGGTCGCACACAGGGATGAATGGGAGAGCCAGTGGGAGAGCTGCAGCATAGCCACCGCTGCAGACAATCCGTGGAAAATATGGCGGACGAATGAAAAAACCCACAATAAGGCCAACAAGCATTGGCATAGCCAATAGGTCTCGCCTTTGGGACCTTATAAGTGTTTAACCATGCAACAGTTAATGTTGTTGCACCAAGGATATTGTGCTGCATAACTAAATACTTATAAGGTCCCAAAGGCGAGACCTATTGGCTATGCCAATGCTTGATTGCTTTGATGCTGGATAACACACAGACAATAACAGCACCTTTTATTCACTAAAGCAGTTTGAGCATCCAATTTCCAAGTCCACATGTCTGTTTAAATATGTTGTCACTTTCAGCCATTTCCGAGCTTAATTACAAATTGATATGTGAAAAAAATACATGAAAAGGCTCTTTTTACTTTCTTTTGTGATTGTGTTTATTGGTTGTTTTTGTAAAACAGGCCTTTGATTTTTTAAGTTATAATTCTTATAAGGGTATGACATCACTTATTGTGACCTCAGTACATGTGACGCCACTTTGATATCCAATGATAATTAGTTCCCCTGCTATTTTCCTCACAACTTGTGTCCTCTTCCTGATTGGGCCTGGCTAGGCAACCGGAGCATATTATTAATGTGTTTCTGTACATACCTTTGACTCCATTTCTAGTCTCAATCCTGTCAGAAAAAGCGTCCAAGAATATAAAAGGCAAACTCAAATTTGTAATTGACTTGCATTTTTAATTAACACGTTCAGAATCATTCTTTATACCCAATGCCGCATTCCCAATAATCAGCAATCTATAGAATACCTAGGCGAAAGCAACAGTTGATGGACAGAATGCAGAACAATGTCATACATTCACCCCAGTACAGAGATCTGGGCCTAAATCCATCGTTTTTTGCTCACCATGCCATTCCAGTTTGAACCCAGCCATATGCAAATCAGTCTTGACCCTGTGCCTCATGGGAACAGTCCAGCCCGAACTGCCAAAAGCCAGGTCCTCCCTGGACTGGAACCAAGCATCCTAGGACCGGGTTCGGGGTTTCACCCCTCTTCAGCCAGGATAGCTTGATTACAGTGGCATGGAGAGCACGGGACTCACGTCTGAGCATACCCGTCCCACCCGGGGTAACAAATGCAAAAACAACAGTTGATGGACAGAATGCAGAACAATGTCATACATTCACCCCAGTACAGAGATCTGGGCCTAAATCCATCGGTAGCCTGGCTGATGAGGGTTATGAACCTGAAACCGGTCCCAGGATGCATGATTCTGGTCCAGGGAAGACATGGCTTGGCACTTCGGGCTCGACTGTTCCCATGAGGCACAGGGTCCGACTGATTTGCATATGGCCATGTCTGAACTGGGGTGGTGGAGTGAGCTAAAGAATGATGATGGATAAACCCAGATCAGTTGACTGGGGGTGAGTGTTTGATTTGCTCAAACGCTCCGTCCATCATCCCCTTTGGTATCGCTTTATAGAATACCTAGGGGCAGTTTTTAATCAAGTTGAGCACTCTGGATGTTGAGGAAAAAGCTCGAATTGTCGGGAAAACGCAGTGATTCCCCAGGTGGAACACAACGACGTCCCCATTATTGACTACTATGCTCCTAAAATGTTAGGTTGTCTATGTCCCTACCCCGTCCCTTTCATGACAGCCTGCGCCTGCTAGCTGAGCCCATGAGACACGTGATGAGTCAGTGCGCAGAAAATATTTCCCATGTCCCTTCATGTACTTTGTCGTCACAAATAAAACAATATTTGGAGACCGAACACCATCCCACACTTTCTTTGTCTACCCATCCATCTTTCACATCGAACATGTAAAATAAATATCTTGCGACCCCTGCCTCTCTCTGTAACACCCCCACCATGTACATTAACAAGCATTGGTAAGAAGTGTTGAGGATATTTAGACTGGATAGTGAACATAACATTATTCAAGCTGGTGGTTTAAAAAAAAAGCATTATTTACATATATTACACGCACACAGATAACATACCCTGCATCACACACAAGACAAACACAAATGTCTAAAATTCTTTACTGTTATCACTTTTGCTGGAATGTTTTCTGCACGGAATTGACAGCAAACTTACTTAGGCCTCTAGTAAAAACGTCCTAAGAAGTACGTTTTAGTGTCCAGCCTTCTAGTGAGGTAGGAGTCGTGGCAACCACAAACAAACCCCGTGCGCGTTTGCTGTTCCCCTTCTAATCTGATGTCGGCCATTTACCGAGGACGCACTCCCTCAGCAGTCTAATTGCATCTCCACGAGGCATGGTGTGTATGTTTCGATGTTGCCAGGAGATGACAAAATGATTGCTAGTACACTTTAAGTTAATGCAATCACCGAGGACAAGTACCGGGTGGCACCAAGCAGGCTATGTCACATGACGTGAGCATTCTGCAGGCCGCGGCCTCTGGCGATTCTCTGTGTTATCAGCTATTATTAGGATAACAAGCGCGCGCGCGCCAAAAGTATAAACAAAAGTGTCGGCAAAAGTAAAAGCGTTTCACTTGCGGGAGCGAGCGGCGCCAGGAACGCTAATAGCTACTATATGATGCTTCTCGCTCCCGCAAGTGAATCGCCAAAGTGCACGCGTTGCCATTGAAGGCAATGGAACGCATGCACGTTTTTGGCTGAAAAGCCGAAGCGATTGCTAAAGGTCTTTTGCCTATGCAGCTCATGCGTGCTGCGTAGGCGAGACCTAAAAAGTGCACACAGCAAACTAGCTATGCCCCCCCAAAAAACACAAAACACACCACAATGGCACAACCACATGGCAAAAAGAAAAATACAATTCGCAGGACACACACACAACACACCAGACAACAATACCCCATTTGGACACACCCACATAGCTGAGTATAAAACCAGCCCCTTCCCTGACCACAATCCTTTGCAACACTTCAGAAGAGAAGGGCATTCACCAGATCAAAGGAGAGAGGCCAAAGAATACAGCACACACACATCACCACCACCACCGTCATCAGTACCACACCTACACTACTAACCCCTGCACATCACACACCATACACATCACAACCACACCCCTGCACCCACAGCCACTTTGCACACCACACACCATGTCAACACATAAAATGCTCAAATTCACAGAGAGTGAGTTGACAGTCATGGTAAATGAGATAGTCAGAGTGGAACCACAACTGTTTGGTAGCCTGGTCCAACAGACACCATTAGCCACAAGAACACAAATGTGGGCAAGGATAGTCGAGAAGGTCAATGCAGTAGGGACCACCCTGCGATCAAAAAAGGAGATCATGAAGCGGTAGCATGATCTGAAGAGGGTTGTCAAAGAGAGGAGAAGCAAGAACTGTGAGCTGGCTAAGAGGACTGGCGGTGGCCCTCCCCATTCCACCAAAACCATTCGCACCATGGGAGGAGAAGGTGCTTGCCATACTGCATCCAGAGAGTCTCACAATAGTACCCGGGGGAGTGGAGGCTGGTAAGTACAAATAAATGACTACCACCACACTGCTATGTACTGTCTTGCACAACTACAAAGCTACACCACCTAGGACAAATTCCATTCATCTGCACCACACACTCACTAAAACATGGCTCACAGATCCAACATTCACTCACTCCCATTCACCCCAAATGTAGCTAGCAAAATTACCATGGGGGCATGTGTACAGGCAGCCAACACTACAACTCCCACCAGCCCCCCTTGTCCCACAGCAGCAGCAAGCTGGAGCCCTCCCCCACCCCACCCAGAAGCATGTGTCATCTTTCCTGGGGGGTGTTTGTGGGTGGGAGGACTGCACCACTACTCCCACAAGGCCCCCTGTCCAACACCTCAGCAGGATGGAGCACTCCCCCACCCAGAAGCAGTTGCAAACCATTGCAGTACACCTAACAAACTTACAGGTAGGTAGCCATCTTCCCTTAGAGGGTGTTTGGGGGTGGGAGGCTTATACCACTACTCCTACCATGCACCCTGTCCCACAGCCTAACAAGATGGATCCCTCCCCCCATGATGGATCCCTCCCCCCACCCCACCCAGAAGCATGTGTCAGCCATTACACAACCCACATCAAACTTACAGGTAGGTAGCCATCTTTCCTGGGAGGGTGTTTGGGGGTGGGAGGCCTATACCACTACTCCCACCATGTCCCCTGTCTCACACCTCAGCATGATGTAGCACTCTCCCACCCAGAAGCAGTCGCAAGTCATTGAAGTACACCTAACAAACTTACAGGTAGGTAGCCATCTTCCCTGGGAGGGTATTTGGGGGTGGGAGGCCTGTACCACTACTCCCACCAAGCACCCTGTCCCACAGCCTAGCAAGATGGAGCCCTCCCCCCACCCCACCCAGAAGCATGTGATCAGCCATTACATTACCCTCATCAAACAAACAGGTAGGTAGCCATCTTTCCTGTGAGGAAGTTTGTGGTGGGAGGCCTGTACCACTACTTACACCATGCCCCCTGTCCCACACCTGAGCAGGATGGAGCACTCCCCCACCCAGAAGCAGTTGGAAGCCATTGCAGTACACAAAACAAACTTACAGGGAGGTAGCCATCTTCACTGGGAGGGTGTTTGGGGGTGGGAGGCCTGTACCACTACTCCCACCAAGCCCCCTGGGCCACACCTTAGCAGGATGGAGCACTACCCCACCCAGAAATATGTGGCATCCATTGCATTGTTCACCTCCACCCAACAGGTAGGTAGCCATCTTGCCTGGGAGGGTGTCTGAGGGTGTGAGGCCTGTACCACTACTCCCACCATGCACCCTTGTCCCCCAGTACAGCAAGATGGAGCTCTCCATACCACCCAGATGCATGTGGCATCTAATGGAGTACCTCGAACAAACTAACAAGTAGGTAGACATATTATTCTGTCTTGTGACCCCACTGAGCAGGATGTAAGCCTCCACCACGCACACACAGATGTGTCACATAACAAAGCCAAATGTGAGCACATAACAGGTAAGTAGCCAGTACGTGCACCCACTCATTCGTCATAAAAGAAATGGTGCCATATGACAACACCAGCCCTCTCATTGTACAAATATGCACACCGACCCGATTGCCACGCACAGTGTTCACATAGGTAAGCAAAGGAAACTGTCACAGCTACCAAAGTGTGAAACAACAATGCACATGTAGAAGAAAGTTTGGGCACAATCATGCAGAGTACCTATTGACATGTTCAGTGCCATGGGGTCAGGGCAACAAGGACCATTCGAAATATAAGGAAACATGTTTGGTGGTACAAATCAAGATATGCAAATGACAGGACAGAGGCATGCAGGAGATGACAATGGCCAGTCCATGGCCAGATGTGATGTCTGCCAGGTCAGACAAATCAACAAAGAGTCCTCAATGAAATAATATGTTGTGCCAGTACCTAGATGTCAACAGGTCCCTCTAATCACAAATTATGCATGTGGTGCATGGTATGTATTGACACCTCACACCATAGACAAGCAATGCATGTACCACTGCATCATGTCAGGAGGCACAGAAGTGCACATAGAAAACAATGTGATGATCAGTCAACTGTGTAGTGTACAAACAGTGAATGACACACAGCTAACACAAAGCTTGCGGGGTGCACTACAATGACCAATTCCCATCTGACTCACAGGTGACCAAGAACTCACTGCAGAGGACAACACCAGCAACTTGCAGAGCCAGTCTCTCCCCCCCGGTACATGGACTCTAGGATGTTCACTCCGGGGATTCTCTGAATGATGAGCTCGAAGTCGGCCCATCTGGTGTGCCAAGGAGCAACAGGTCCCAGGACACCATTGTCCCCCACCACATCTGCTGCAATACAAACACCTCTGGAGACCCCTGCTGTCATGGCCTGTGCATGCTCCTCCACCACCACTACCACCACCACCAGCGCTGCCTGCAACACTCCCCCTGTCCCAGAGGATGACCACCCCACACCACCGACAGAGGAAGGCAGGGAGAGGATGCGGGTGCCCACAGTGGAGAGGCAACAGGTCTGTGGCAGCAGGGTAGGTGGGAGGGGCAGGGTCACCCACAGACTCCAAGAGGCTGGGACCCAATCCCTGGACCACATCATCAGAGTCCTTGGGGCATATGAACAGGCCCAGGGACGAACGGGCTGGTCGGACGAACTGTTACGCGAGCTCATCCTGCTGATGAGGTCCATTGACGCCCGCATGGGACAAATGTGGACCTCTTGGGCCAGCAAGTGGCGGTACTGAGGGACAGGCCTGGGCCACAACCAACACCTCCACCTCCCTCTGGTGAGCCGCAGGATGACAGTTCACCATACTCCCCTGCACCCACAGAGAGGGGTGAGTCCTCAGACCCCCCTGGCCCTGCAGCAGGGCCCCCCCGCCAAGCGACGAATGGGCCATCCTAAGGAAACCCTGGGAGTATCTGGAGGCAAAGCACCTGCCAAACGCCAGTCACGGAGCCAGCCCTGATGGCAACCCTCTTCACCACTGCATTGACTTTTTGGACTGTCCTTCCCCACACTGCCTTGTGAATGGCATCTGTCTGTTGGACTGGGTCACCACATCAATGTGGTGACTACTTGATTATCTCATTTACCATAACTGTCAACTCACTGCTCCACCACCACCTCAATGTAAATGTACACCCCCCTCACATGTCACCATTGTAAACAAAAAATCCTTACGCACATGTTTTCGTGTCTGCTCCGTCTTTATTGCAGGATGTACAGTCTTCAACATGATCACAATGTACCAGGAGTATGGACTGTATGTAGGCAAGGAGAAGTTGAAGGCACCTAGCAAAAACACAACAGAACAACATTCACTGTCATCACAGACTTCACATAACACCTACCATCAAGATAATCCAACATGCACACGTCACAAAGAGCAACAAGTGTCAACAAACACATCCTGTAGATGTTCCTAAATGACCTGTCCCAGAAACATTGCCAACCACCACTGGGTCTACAACTGGCTGCTGTTACAATTCTCACATACCCCTTCACAACAACAGCAACATCATCAGACAATGGGTACGTTGTACATTGTCACCCACCTTCAAGTGAAGTAGCGGGTGATGAGCTGTTGACGCAGATCAACACCTTCCTCCTCTCCACTGTCCTCATCACTGGACATGGGTTGGTTTGCAGGCGGGGGCCTTGGGTCCTCATCATCATCCAGGAGCAGGGGAGTCTCCTTGCGAATGGCTAGGTTGTGGAGCGTGACTTAAGCGGACCAAAAGTACGCTGCACCACACTATGTGTCCTCCCATGGGCATCATTGTAGCGGACTTCAGCCGGGGTCCTGGGATTCCGCAGTGGGCTCAGCAACCAGGGACGGTTGGGATATGCAGAGTCACCTAGGTATGACAAACACAAATAGACATTGCAATGTCGCTGAGGCAGAGGGCAGCAGGTCACACACCCAGCACGCCATACAACTAGACATACTCACCCACAATCCATGCACTCTCGGGAAGCAGATTAGCCATTAGCTGGGGTACAATGCTGTTCCGCATGATGTAGAAGTCATGGGCTGAGCCTGGGAATTTGGCACACATGTGGGAGATGATCATATCTGCCAGGCACACCACTTGCACATTTATGGAGTGCCTGTGGTGGCACAAGCCCGACATGGGTGCAATCAATGGAACCAACAACATGGGGGATTTGTCCAAGGGGATATAAATCTCTCTTCACAGCTGCCAATTCAGGACCCCTGGGGAAATGGATATATCTGTCCTTGTATATCATCATGGCGAACAGAACATCACACAGCACCATGCTGAACATCGGTTGTGACATCCCACCTGCGCTGGCCACCGTATGCTGGAACGATCCTGTGGCAAAAAAATGCAGGGCCGCTGTTAGACCTGGCACCTTGGCGTGAGTTTCCCTTCCACTTTTTGATGGTGTGCCTCGATTGTTTTGCTGGTGTTGTCCGCTCAGGGCACTGCGCCACGGCTAATCTGTGCCGCAGTGCAAGTGCTCCCTAGGTAAAGTGTACCTGTAATTGATGTCCATGATTGGTTTATTGGATTCACTGTCAGTCCCCAGTAAAGTGCACCAGGGGTGCCAGGGCTTGTGAATGCCAATACTGCTGGTGGGCTTGCAGCGCTGGTTGCGCCACCCACGGAAGCGGCCTTGTAAAGTGTGTCTAGGGTCTGCCACCGCAGACCCTGTGCGCGGTCCGGGACCATCGCGCTGACTGCGCAAGTGCCCCCACTTGCCAGTCCCTAAACCTTCCCTTACCTACATATTAGCCACCCCTCTGGTAGGCCCAAGGGCAGGGTGCATTGTAGGCATAAGGTAGGACATGCCCTGATGTGTGTGGCATGTCTTAGTAGTGAATTACAGCCATTTCCGTTCTTCACTATTGAAGGCTACCTGCTCTCCATAGGCCAGAATGGGCTGCCGGGATCACGCCAACGCTGTGACCCCAGTGGACTCAGAGAGCATGGTAGAAGTGTCAAGTTTAGTATGCCTGAACTCAGGATGATAAAATACTTCTTGTAGTCAAGTTTATTTTAATATCCTGGGTTTGTAAATACTACTTTTAGAAAGTTAGTATTTACTGACCTGACCATCTCAGTCCGCCTCTGCTGTGTGTGTGTGTGTTCTGCCTGGCAACAGTAGGAGCAGGGTGGGGGGGATCCCCAGAGACAGGTTGGCTGCCAGGTGGTGGGTAGAGAGATTACACCTGGATGGGTGGGAGGAGTACACCTTGACTCTTGGATAGACCTGTGCTCTACCACCACAAAGCCGGCGCCACCCCCTGTGGGGCGGCTGATGTCTCTGCCCTGCTGCTGAAAGGAAAGAGCAGAGTCACCATAACAAAGTGCTCCAGAACTGGACTGAGCCAGGCCTAGGCCCCCTGGCGCTAAAGAACAAAAGAATCATGGTATAAAAGTAGGAGCCTGGCTCCTAAGAAATCAGAATCCTGTTTACCACAAAGAACCTCTGCCCGACTAGAAGGAGAAGAAGACGCCGGAGGAGCTGGCCTGCTGCTTGCCTTGCTGAGAAAGGAGAGGAAGAGACTTACTGAAAAGACTTTGCTACTTTGTGCTTGAACATTCTCCAAGGGCTTGATCTGAGCTTGCCCCCTGAACTGAACCCCAGGACCAGTGGGTTCTCTGTGCTTTTGCTCGTCCTCCAATTCGAGCCGTGTGTGCATCCCGCTGGAAAAGAGACTGCGCCCCTCATCGCCCCTCCTAGGGCCGTGACACTCAGAAGCTCGCCTGCCTCAAACCCGTGAGAGCCCCGCTCCGTCCCGAGCCGCTCTCTGTCCCCGGGCCAGGCCGCCTGCATCCCTGTCACCGCCTGCTACTGGAGCGCGCTGACCGCGCTATCCCCCCTCCCGCCGGAAGCCGTCCGACGACTGTGATCTACGCCGGGTCATCCAGCTGCACTGACCGTGCCCTGCGACCCCGCTTCGCTCTCCCCGGACATCTCAGGCCGCGCCGCCCCCGCTGTGGAGACCCTCCGGCACCGCCGTGCTAAAGGGTCGCTGGCCGCGCCTGCCTACTTGCCCACACCTGCTGATTGAGGACCCAAGAACACTTCCCAAGCTGAGAGTCGCACCGACCTGTGCCGACTCTCCACATCACGAAAGAAGTTCCAGTATCGGGCTCGGGGCCCGCAACGCCTTATTTCCCCGTTCGCAGGAGCCGATCTCCGTGAGTACTGGAACCACAAGTAACACTTGCAAGAGACTACAAGGTCTCCATTTGAAGCTACGAACAACAAACATTTGCCCGCTGTATAACCTGGTGGCCTAGCGAAAACGTTATTGGTCTTGTGATAAGTCTGCTGAGATATATATACCTTATTTTTACATAAAGAATCGTATTTTTATATATATCCAAGTCTGGTGTCCGTTTCTGGGGGGATTGATGTATTTACTGTGTGTATGATTGTAAGTGCTTAACCAACAACGCCTGAGGAATCGCCTTGGCTGCTCACGCCACGCACCTAGAGGGTGAGCAAGGGTCATTCGCGAGGGGTTATCCTGCGCCCTGACGTGGAGGAGAGGGTTCCTGCTTGACACAAGGGCAACCTTGCGCCAACCGGAGATCCCCGACTCTAACAGCCGCCATCACCTTATAAGTTGGGGTGAAAGCTGTTGGATATGTCCTGTGAGGCTGTAGGTGGGGCTCCAACATATCCCAAAGGGTTTTTAGGTTGGCGCTATCCAGACGGCATTTCTGGATGATTGCCATGTCCTCCAGCACTGTCAAGTGACGAAGCAGATTTGGTCTTCTCCTAGTTGAGATGAAAGTGAACACATGTCAATGCAATACATCATGAGATGGGCACAGCATCTCACGTTCTGGATGACACAGTGCAAACAATGACTGTCATCAAAATTGAGTTACAGACCAGCTTACATGTAGGGACACCTTCAGCTACACAAATGGCACACCTGTCAACTTACACAAAGCAAGTACCTCAAGCAGAACCTCGGTCAATGTGAATGCACATAGGGATATGGCCACATTTAACATGGGTACGCCTGGGAGTATAGCATCCAGCAAATGTGTAACAAATCAACCCCACTGTCTCATACCTAGCTGGTGTACCTGACACACCCTCATGCGTCATTTGAACCTGGCACACATCCACAACACAATGACCACAGTCAGAGCAGAAATGATGATTGTGTGCATGATCAGACATAAGAGGACATGCAAAAAAGATCATCATTCATTGAGATGAACATTGCTGTGATTGTCACTGCACCTCAACAGATTGACATGTGTATACATTGTAGAGTCCAGAACAACACTGTCCTGCGTACACGACCACCAATATCATAAGTGACATGTGAGGGAGTACAGGCCAATCAACGAAATCACATACACAAACATGGCATGTGAAGTCACCAGTGGAGTAAATGGAACATTGGCATCATGTGCACAATGATATGCCATTGACCATGTGGGCACTGTGCACTGTTGATGTTTGCCAGATGCCCATTGCCATTTTATTGCACCCAAATCGCGGTAGCTACCGCCTGGCCCCAGCGGTGTGTCACCAGCACTCCCCATTTACACAGGTGCGGTAGTGATAGGCATGGAGACATGCCCAAATGGCGGTTGGCATGCTCCACTGCCCAAATCACAGTAGCGCCCGCCTGGCCCCTGTGGTGTGTCACCGCCACGGAGCATGCCCTTATAGCCAATGGGAACCTTAATCGAGGTGGCATGATGCAATTTTGAAAATCGCGGTAGGCATGCTCCGCCAATGCGGGGGCGGTCATTGGATGCATTTGAAAGATGCACCATTGCGGTAGCGCACACAGGGCCCCAGCGGTGTGTACCCACCATGGAGCATGCCCTTACAGCCAATGGGAACCTTGATAGCGGTGGCATGATGAATTTTTGAAAATCGCGGTAGGCGTGCTCCGCCACCGCGGGGGTGGTCACTGGATGCATTTGAAAGAGGCAGACCTGGACCACCAGTTGCTGCAGCTTGGCACCCCAGGGGGCTATACATGTGTGGGAGGGAGCCTTACATTTCCACTGCTCCCAGAGCCTGCTGCCAGAGACCCCTCACCTGCTTCTGCCTCCAGGAACTGCTGCCAGAGACCCCTCACCTGCTGCTGCCTCCAGGTACTGCTGCCAGAGACCCCTCACCTGCTGCTGCCTCCAGGGACTGCTGCCAGTGACCACCCACCTGCTGCTGCCTCCAGGGACTTCTGCCAGAGACCCTTCACCTACTGCTGCCTCCAGGGACTGCTGCCAGTGACCACCCATCTGCTGCTGCCTCCAGGGACTTCTGCCAGAGACCCCTCACCTGCTGCTGCCTCCAGGGACTGCTGCCAGTGCCCTTCACCACCCAATTCTGCCGCTGTTGTCTCATGTCCAGAGTGATGGCAAGGACAGAGAAGATCCGTGCCAGTCCCTTCACGAGCGAGGAGCTGGAGGTCCTGGTGGACGAGGTGCTCACACAGTACCCAAGGCTATATGGTGCCCCAAATGTCATGGTAAGTCCTCAACAGTGGGCGGGAGAGCACAGGGTGGGCACACATGTAGTTAGACTGATGCAGTATGTGCCTGAGAGTGTGGGGTTGTGTCAATCACTGCCTAACATGCTGTCTCCAGGGGGAAGGTGTGTGTACCCAATGCCGAGGGTTTTCCTGACTGCACATGTATGTATGAGTGACCTGTGTTGTGTTGTCAGCCATACAGTGACGCCGAAAGTTGTTCATGCCAGAGTCAGGACAGTGATTGATTGGCTGAATGGCTGTGTGTGCCCCTGTTGTCCATCTCAGTGTGAGCCCAGCTGGCCTGCACAGTCCCTGCCCACAAAGACAAGGACACATCACTTCACTTACAGAGTATTACATCAGTCTTTTCTCATTGCACTCCAGCTATGATTTGATTTGATTTGATTTGATATTTGTAAAGCGCTACTGTCACTCCGCAAGAAGTATCCTGGCGCTGGATTGAAGGTGAGAAAGAACCATATAGAGACTAGATAAGAGCAAGACAAGATTCATCAGAAACACTAAAAACCCAGGTTTTTAAGGACTTCCTGAATAAAGTTTCTGAGTTGCATAGCCTAAGATGAGATGGAAGCAGATTCCAGGCTTTGGCACCCAGGTAAGCCGCGGTCTTCCCTCCTTTCAATTTGTATCTAAAGATGGGAAGTTTAAGCAAATTTGCTGAGGAAGACCTTAGAGGTCTTTTTGTGGTGTATGGAGCAAATCATGCTGCCAAATATTTGGGTCCCACGTTAAGCTTGGCTCTATAAGTGATCAGGAGAATCTTAAAAAGGATTCTCTTCTGCACCGGGAGCCAATGCAGACTATTTAGAGCTGCAGAGGCTGAAGATCTTCTTGGAAGTTTAAGCACTAACCGTGCTGCTGCATGCTGCACCACCTGTAACTTCTTCAAGATGGCTTTATTAGCTCCTGCAAGGAGGCTATTGCAATAATCTAGTCGCGAGAGTATCAAAGTCACTGCCACAGATTTCCTTGCTGCCAATGGGAGAAATTTGAAGAACTTTTTTAGTGATTTTATAAGGCTAAAGCATGTTCCTGCCACCGCTTTAGCATGAGGTAAAAAAGGAAGTGAGGTGTCAAATTGTACCCCCAAGTTCTTAGCAACTTCTACCACATCTGGCAGAGGAGTCGTGCCCTCAGGCTGGAAAAAGACATCTTTCCCTATCGGGAGAATTTCTGTTTTGTCTGTGTTGCATTTTAGCTGGTTATTCCTCATCCACCGGAGAACAGCAGTGAGACAACTTTTTAAATTGGTCTCAGCGTCAGTGGTAGAATTATCTATTGAAAGGATCATCTGGGTGTCGTCTGCATATGAAGTGACCTCTAGCCCAAATGATCCAATCAAAGAGATAAGTGGGGTCATATATACATTGAATAATAAGGGGCTTAAAGTGGACCCTTGAGGGACCCCTGCCGTTAAGTTACATTCTGTAGAAAGGAACATACCCAGGGTAACTACTTGTCTCCGGTTAGAAAGGAACAACTTAATCCATTCCAGTACGGTACCGGAGATGCCGCTGCATTTGAGATGCTTCAAAAGGATATTGTGGGAGATGGTGTCGAATGCAGACGACAAATCCAAAAGAATCAAAACCGCTTTCCTGCCTTTATCGGCGATCATTTTAAGAATATCCGATATTTCCAAGAGAGACGATTCTGTAGAGTGCTTTGGTCGAAATCCAGATTGTTGTGGATGAAGGAGTTGATGACCTTCAATGAACTTAGTTAGTTCCTTATGAACAAATTTCTCTGTTATTTTTCCTAACAGGGGAAGAAGAGAAATCAGGCGAAGGTTTGAAAGTATCGAAGGATCAATATTTTGTTTCTTTTTTAACTGTTTTACCAGCGCGAGCTTCCGCTCGTCTGGTACTATGCCTGTCCTTAAGGAAGAATTAACTATATGATTAATGATAGGATTCACCGTATCTAAGATTCTATGAAGGATCATCAGAGGGCAGGCATCCAACGGCGAGCCTGATTTATACATTTCTATAGCCGCATGAGTCAGTTCCAGTGGGACTGGTTCAAAAATACCAATAGAATCAGAAATCTTCACTGGAACAGGATCAAAAACGAAATCCTGATTTTGGACAGGAAAATCTCTTTGAATTTTTTGAATTTTATCCTCAAAGAATAGTGAAATACTATCACATCATTTGTGCGAGGCAGGAAGCTCTTTCTGTTGCGCTTTGAGATTTGTGTACGACTTCACTATTGAAAAAATAGTTTTCTGATCTTGCTTAGCTTCATTTATATTATTAGTGAAGTATTCTTTTTTAGCCAATTTAATCTGGCGAAAGTAGGACTTTCTACTCTTTTTGAACACTATTTTTTGTTCATCATTATAGAACTTTCTCCATTGAAGCTCATGTTGTTTACAAAGCAAGTGCGCTTGTGCCAGTGAGGGGGTAAACCAAGGGGCTTTCAAAGTTTTTAGTTTCATATGCTTATTCTGCTTCTCCAGAGGAGAGAGTATATTACATACTTTAGTTATCCAGGACTGAAAGAGGCGTGAATCAAGCTCTGTATTACCTGTCAAGGCGGGAGAGTAGGCCTGTGCCAAAGTGACTAATTTAGGCTATATGTGCCCATTTGGGCCCTTGTTGGAATTTATTAGGTGACTTATCTAATTGAGACTTCTGGGGAATTCTAAGCGTTAAGGGGATGACAAAATGGTCAGACCATACCTGTGGAGAAGGGGTATCAGCCGATAACCAGGCCAAATTAGAACATACCCCATCTAAGGTGTGCCCCGCCAGATGTGTTGGCCCCCTCACCAGTTGTTGTAATGAAAAAAGTTCTAAAATGTGAAGAAAGTTATCTGTACCTGAATCAGGGCTACCTTCTAAGTGAAGGTTAAAATCTCCTAAAGGTGTAAAGCTTGCATATTTGAGAAGGAGATAACTCTGTGAAAGTGGAACTTTGACCTGGTGGGCGATAGATAAGGGCTTCTGAAAAATATTCCATCTCAGCACTGTAGATTGCACACGACAGGCCATGTGATGTGGATTTTTGATTTGTGAGATCATGTCCCTCAATGTGACATCCATGACACAGTTATGTATTCACAGGGCAGGGACATTGAGGGCTGTGCAGTCTTGGACACAGTGCGTCTAACCCCAGACAGAGGTTGATATGTGATGTATGTGTTGCTCAACCCAAAAATGGGCTGGCGATGTGGGCAGGCTACATAGGGGTTTCAGTGCTGGCATCCTGCATGTGTGTGAGATGTGCAGGAACTGTGTTCCCCCTCACACCTGCATGCATTTACATCAGCTTTTCCCATGCAGATGTACCATGTGAGATGTATTCTTGTCTCAGTTAGACATATCTTTGGATTTGTGATGAGTTTGTATCTTGCTGCTGTACTGAGAGATGTAGGTGTTATATATACTGTGTCACTGATCATTTCCCCCTCTTGTCTCCCATGCCTGCAGCTCAAGGTACACCATCGTAAGGCCATGTGGAGGGCCATTGCGGCCAAGGTGCGATCTCTAGGGGTCTCAAACCGACAGTGCACCCACTGCCACAAGAGGTGGGATGATATCATCCGGCTGGCAAAGAAAGTGGCGGAGATGACCTTGGGGCTGCTTCCACGCACTGGGCGTTTGGCACGGTGCAGCATGACACCACTAATGGGCCGCATCTTGGCGGTGACACAGCCTGAGCTGGATGCACGTTTGAAGGAGCATCAGCAGCAAGCCAGGGGTGAGCATTCGGGGAGGGTGACTTTGGCTGGGAGTGGCTGCATGTGTACAGAGCCTGTGCCAGCGCTGGCCTATGTGATGTTGGTAGTGTGATGCAGTGGCATGTAAGTGGTTGCTGGGATGGGTACAGATGTTACGCATTTGCCCTACCTGTACTTACAAAGGTAATTAGAATGCTGTGCATTCCCATTGCATTCTGAGTCGTGGTCTTCAGGTATCGTCTGCATTGGGGTAGTCTGGGGAATCCCATGGGAGGGAACGGCAGTGTGCCCGATCTGACTGTGCCTTCATCAATGCGTCCATTACATGCACTCAGATTTGGGAGGTCTAGACATCTGACAACAATGTGCACCAGTCTTTGGGGCTCAAAGTACAACATGGCGGGTGGCATGGGCTCATGGCCATTGTGGAATGTCATGTTGTAATCTGTGTCTGTGTTGTCCACTCCTGTGCCATCGAGATCTGTCAGTGGCAACAAGCAGTGTGCCCCCATCAGGTCCCTAGGTGTGCTCAGAGCTAGTTGTGTGTCTGGTTGAACGGAGCCACTAGCAGGGTGTAGTGCTGTGTGGTCATCACATGGCTCCCTTATGCCTGAATTTCCAGTTCCCACGCACTGTTTGAGTCAATATAGTGAGTTAGCACAATGTGATTGCACAGGGTGCTGTGCAACATGTAGATTTAGTCATCTTTTGTTATGCATTGCTTGCATATGTTTGTTCTGTTGCTGCCACTGAACTGAACCTACATCTCTCTCTCTCATGCAGCATCTCCTGTGGTCGCGGAGGGACAGGAGACGGACACCAGTGGTGGTGAAACAAGCACAACAGCCCAGGAGCCCAGTGACACAAATGTCACCAGCACCTCAGAGGGGGACAGGAGTCTGCTGGAGGAATCACAGCCTGAGATGCAAAGTACCACATCATCTGATGCCAGCATCCATGTTGGCGGGCACAGGGAACGGGGACTCTGCATCATCTTCCACCACACAGTGGCCAGTGGCCACCCTTCCAGCCACTTCCTCTGGTGCTGCCCTTGTCCACCTCAGTAAGAGGGGAAGAGTGTCCTTCACCCCTGGCACCGCTGCCCCTACCCCTGTCCCCCCTGCTGCCATCAGTGCTGAGTCTGTGGACCTTTTGTGCCAGCGGTGTGTAGGCCAGACAGCTCTCCTCTATGCCTTCATTGACCACAACAAAAAATTGGCACAGGTGATTGCTTTCATGGAGGGCATACATTCAGACGTGGGTGGGCTGCACAGGACTGTCCAGTCTGTGTCCTCCACAGAGACGTCAGCCCTTCAACAGGCATATAATCACAGAACAGCTCCGGTCCCTTTGTCCACCCCCAAGCATTGGCCACGTCTAACGATATTGACCATGGTCCACATACATCAAAGTCACGATACAGCACACGAAGCACACAGCAGCAGTAACCCAAGCGGTCCTGGGCACAACACCATCCCCACAGAGGACCAAAGCCACCCCAGGGTGCAGAGAGAAAAGCCCGTCAGGCGACACCAGGGGACAAAATGCAAATAAGCAGACCTCAGGCTCACATGTCTCAGAGGCATCCCCATCCATGGACTCTCCTGTCCCTAAAGCATCTCGCAAAGAGATGCATACAGTTTCTGTGCCCACTGAGAAGGTGGTGCATGCCAAGGGTACACCTAGGAAGGGCTCCAAGGCAGATTTACCCACCACCTCGACTCCCATTCCAAGCCCAGTGAAGCAGGGGAAGGAGGGCACTGTAGGGGTAACACCTAGTAAACAGGGGAAGGGGGGGGCAAAGGCGAAGACAGGCAAAGCGTTCCGCTGGGTCCAGCACATCACCAGAGGGGGTGTCTGCGTCTGCACCTGATGCAGCTTTGGTGGTAAGTGTTCCTGTTGTGTCCGCACCACTTTCAATTGATTCCAATGCAGGGAAGCCATTTACGATCCCCAAGAAGTGGAAGGGCACCCCTCCACAATCTCCCAGCCACACCGTGTCTCCCGTCTGCATGACTCTGCCTTCACGTGCCACTACACCAACTGGTCCAAGCAGCCCTCCGGCTTGCCAAGCCACTGATAGCTCTATCTCAGCTGGGCCGCTCTCTCCTGGTCAGGTGCCCCAACAGTCCCCGAGACACAGCCAGCTCCCAGTCTGCCTGACAGCCAAGTCTGAGTGGTAGTCACCCTCACACACACAGGTGGGCCTGTACTGCACATTGTTACCCCCGACTGTGTTGCTGTCCATGGAAAGGTACAGTCGCACACATTCCATGTGCAGCCTTTCCTGGACATACCCTGCAATTCGTTTTTGCCACTGGCCTTGTTGCTACTTGCTGTGTTCAAGTAATCACTGTGCAGCTTCTCCTGGACATACCCTACACTTCGTTTTTGCCACTGGCCTTGTTGCTCTTTGCTGTGTTCAAGTATTCTCTGTTCAGCTTCTCATGGACATACTCTGCACTTTGCCCTGGCCACTGGCCTTGTTGTTCACTGCTGTTTTGCCCTTGCCGGTCCTGCTTCTCATGGACATACTCTGCACTTTGCCCTGGCCACTGGCCTTGTTGTTCACTGCTGTTTTGCCCTTGCCTGTGCAGCTTCTCATGGACATACTCTGCACTTTGCCCTGGCCACTGGCCTTGTTGTTCACTACTGTGTGCCCCTTGCCTGTGCAGCTTCTCATGGACACCTTCTCTGCACCCTCGACTTGCCACTGGCGTTTCTGTTTTGCCCTTGCCTGTGCAGCTTCTCATGGACATACTCTGCACTTTGCCCTGCCACTGGCCTTGTTGTTCTCTGCTGTTTTGCCCTTGCCTGTGCAGCTTCTGATGGTCCTACTCTGCACTTTGCCCTGGCCACTGGCCTTGTTGTTCACTGCTGTTTTGTCCTTGCCTGTGCAGCTTCTCATGGACATACTCTGCACCCTGGACTGGCCACTGGCCTTGCTGTTTTGCCCTTGCCTCTGCAGCTTCTCATGGACATACTCTGCACTTTGCCCTGGCCACTGGCCTTGTTGTTCACTGCTGTGTGCCCTTTGCCTGTGCAGCTTCTCATGGACATACTCTGCACCCTGGACTGGCCACTGGCCTTGCTGTTTTGCCCTTGCCTGTGCAGCTTCTCATGGACATACTCTGCTCTTTTCCCTGGCCACTGGCCTTGTTGTTCACTGCTGTGTGCCCCTTGCCTGTGCATCTTCTCATGGACATACTCTGCATTTTGTGCCTTGCTCTTCTCGTCTCATGAGGCCTATCTGTGCAATATGTGAATAAAGACAGTTGCTCCTGTTGTCTGTTTTGTCAGTGTCCTTACTGAATAAAGTTATTTTGCTGTGTTTAAATGGTTTACTGTGCCACATGGTCTGTGTGCCACTTCAACATAGCCAACGTCTTGGCTCACTTACTCTATTTTTTACAGGGGTGACAGGGTCTTCAGTTCTTCCTGACCCAGATACTTGTGGGGGCAATGGTGGCAATTTTAAATGGAAAGCAGTTGTCGTTTTCTTAATTTGTTCATGTTGGCTATATTGTCAGGTTGGGGGGCACTGCCAGCACAGAGTGGGATTCTATACACAGGATTGCAGGCAGGCTGGCCAGGGTCATCATGTATGTGTATTCTTCCTTTACGTGTGCCCAGTAGTGTATGTGTGTGGTCATCTTGTGATGGCCAGTCATCCTAGTCCCATGGCTTACTTTCAATGTGTGCTCTTGGATGGTCAGGAAGTGTGCAGTGTGAAGGGGGTGGGTTTGTCAGGAGTGTTGATGTGTACATGCCCCTGCATTGTCAACTACACACATGTGTCACTCAGGAGTTGTATGCCTGTTGTCTTGATTGTTCAGCCCTGTGGATGTGGTTGTATGCACATGTGTGAGTTGTATGTTGTGCACTGTGCAGTGTCTTGGTTTGTCCTTGCTGTTCTGGCTGACTCCTATTTGTTGTTTTTGTCACTTGTGAGTATGCAGAGTGCGTGACTGGCAAGTCAGTGTTGTGTTTTGTTGAACATCCATGTGTCTTGTTACTGTTTGTGGAGACTGTGCACACCTGCTGCTCCGCACTGCCATTGTGAATGTGTTTTCTCATGCATTGCTGTCGCATGGTACCTTTTTGCCTCCAGTATGGCATGTTGTGTGTGGTGTCACACCATACCCTATCTGTGCTTTGAGTCTGCACTACCTATATTTGTGTATGGTACACTCCTGCCATGTCCCCTAATGACATGCAGTACACTTCACTTTGATGTCAGCTGTCCCCTTGCTTTACATGTGTGTGTGCCTCCCCATCACTTCATTTGTGACACTGTGCTTTGTGGTGCAGTTTTTTGGCCAGGAGCAATGTGTCACTCAGGGCATTTCCCCAATGGGTTGTATGTGATGTTCTTGTGCTGTTTGGCAGTCATGGTTGCTCATATGCAGTTCAACTGTGTGTGCTGCCCAGTCCTCTGGTCAAGTTGTTTCCACCTTCCTGTCCCAGACTTGTGCATCTGTTGGTATTGTGTTGGATATATGTGTGTTGACTGTGGTACTGCTTCACTTCCTGGGTGTGTTGTTGTCTTTGTGCTGTGCTGATTAGTGTTGTGTGGGTTAATGTTATGTCACTTATGTCTGTGTGTGGCTGGTATGCTTGGTGTGCACACACTGCTTGTTGTGCATGCAGTGCTGTGTGTGTCTGTTACTTTGTCATTGCCCGGTGTGCATCCCCTGATATCCTGCTGTGTTTGCTATGTTATTTTTTTGCCTATGCATCAGTTGTTTGTTTGATGTGGCTGTGTTGTTCTGTGATAGTGCACTTCTTGTGTGTGTTGCGGTATGTTGTCTGTGCCTTGTTCCTTAGGGATGAGGTTGTGCACTCCTGTTGTGTCTGAGCTCCCATTGCCTTTCCACAGTTTAGCTGCACAGGGCATGTCTGTTCTTGTTGTGGTTCTGTGTGTGTTTCTGTTGGGTTATGTGTTTGTCTGTTGTTTTTGTGCAGACATTTGTTCTGGCATCCCTGTGTGTGTGTGTGTGATGTGTGTGGCTACCCCTAGGGTGTGTGATTGGTTGACTGTGTATTGATTGGCAAGTATTGCCAGCCTTCAGTGTGTTTGACACTGGTGTTGTGCGCTGCTGGTGTGAGGGGGGTATGTGTGTAGTTTCATACTGGTGTTTGACAGTCATGGAGTGTGTCAATGGGCCCTGTGTGTTGTGCTGCTGGTGTACTCCTGTGAAATAGTTGTATACATGTGTGGCTGTTCATAGTTTGACTTCAGGGCCTTCCTTTCATCCTTCTGCCAATACTTGGGTTGCCTTGCTATCTCCCTGTGTTGTTGCACTGAGCTGTCTGTGGTTTAACTTCACTAACTGTACCAGCCATGTATGCTTTGATGGGCTGAGGGTGTTGTTCTCTGTTCCTTGTCTTGATGTGATGTACACATGCTTGTTGTTTGTCTCCATGACCTTCCATTTGTGTGTACCCCACTTTGGCTTTCCTATTTGTTGTGCTCCATTGCTGTTGGCATGTGGTGTGTGTATGTGTCTGTGTGTCAGTATGGGGTATATCTGTGTGACGTGGCAGGCTGTGTATCCAGTAGGATGTTTGTTCCTTGTATGTGTGTGTGTTCATTTGGTGCTTGTACTCATTGTTATTGCCCTGAGTGTGGTGGTGTTGTGTTGTGTGTGTTTCCCTGGCACTGTGCTACTGTGCTGTGTGTTCCTCTGCAGCCACTCCTGCAGTGGCTGTCTCCCTGGTTGTTTGTTGTGTGGTGCAGGGTGTGGATTCACCTGGCTTGTTGTTGTGCATGGGGGTGCACTGGAGGGGCACATGGCATGTGCCTTCAGGGAGTGTGCTAGTGTGTGGTGGATGGAGGTGTGGCCCTGTGCTCTTTGTGCCCTGCCCATGCCTGGCGCTGACCATGCCTTCTGCATTGTGCACATGTATTCCCTTGTCTTCACCGCTGCGGTGACGTGACCGGGACATTGCTGCATGGTTGCGGAAGATGTGTGTCCAGGATGCAAAGGGGTGACGTGGTGGCATGTGGGTCATGTGTGGGTGCTCTTGTGGATATGTTCCTGTCCCCACCAGGGTGTCTGATGTGGCTTTGGACCCTGTGTCAGCCCATGTGTTGTGGTTGTGTTATTGCGTACCTGCGGCGGCGGTCCATGAGTTGCTGGTGATGTAGCAGGTACAGCACCAGAAAAACGTGTGTAGCTGGATCCATTGCGGTTGGGACCGGGTGGTGTGGACCGGGACCCGCTGTCGAGCTTCCGCTGTCTCTGGTTGGGCAGTTTCTCTGCCGCGGTGCGACTGATTGTTTGGGGCATGCTGATTTGTGGAGGGGGGCGGATGTCATTTCGCATGGCGGTGAGTCTCCATTGGCTCCCACCGCCACGGTGGTGGGCGCACTTTGATGGACGACGGGAAATGGGCTATGTTTGGCCATACTAATATGGCGGCTGTGAGAACCGCTGCTTGCGGGCGGAAAAATGCATTTTTACGCACCGCCAGCACCGCGGTGGTGCCACCGCCCACCATCTTTATAGACCCCTAAGTGTTCAGAATAAATGTGTTTTCTGCATGACTATTGTATAAATGTTTGTCCTTTTTCTACAGGGAATTCATGAGGGAGGCACACTGCGTGGGTATATTTGCAATCAGTAACAAATTGAATGAGGAACGAAGATGAGAAAGTAATTTCTACTTCACTCACCTATGAACTTTATAACTCTGACTATCCATTATTTTGTCCCAGTGCGTATGTTCCATTCCTCCTAATGACTATGCCGCCCGCCCGCCGCACAGGCTTCCATAGAGGAATGGAAGTTTCTAACTCCACTATGTGCGGTGGCATCATAATTGGGTGTTCGGAACCGCTGACTTATGGTTGGGAGGTTCCCTCACCGAAACGGTGTAGGTCGGAGGCAACTCCGACCGACATCGTAATGAGGGCCAAAGTTGAATATTCAGTGATAGCAATGACAGAAATCTCTTTTGGGGGCGGGATTAACTAAGCAAATAAATCAGCAAATAAATCCCAACAGTTCTACAATGACTTGATGTGATGTGGAAAACAAAGGGAAAACCAGCATAAACAAAGTGAATGGACCTGACCTTGTATTTGTTTTGTCAAATGATATTTTATTGAGAATAAATGCATCAATAACAAAATAAATAACAGTTAGCACAAAAGTATTAAGTAAGAGTACTGGTAGTACAAGAATGTAATGAAATAATATTTGTCATTTAATATGTAAAAAAAATATTAAATTAAGATATTGGTGAGTGTCAAGAGAGGAAGGTAGTAAAGAGTAACCAATCTAATTCAGATTTAATTTTCTGATTTAAAAATAATGAAGATCCAGTATGTGTTCTATGTTCATCACATATGAAATTCCACCATGTTAATGCAGATCGTTTAGAAACATCTTCTCAAAAAGAAAGCATAACTTTAAAGCAAGTGCAATAAAGAGATTAAGCAATAGAGGTTTGGGCGATAACTGTTCAAAGCTGGGTGGATAAGAACCTAATGAAATATTTTTCAGGGTTAACGGTACATTATAGCTGTAGCCACAGTAAGTCAAAAACGTATAACAAGTATTGGAAATTGTTTATTTTGTTCTTTTATTCTTCTTTTTTGCTCCCTGGATTTCCGTATTTAACACAGGTTACAAGCCATACAGGTTACAAGCCAAAACGTGTTTCGTCGCCAGCAAGAGGATTACCCCGTGACTGTTTCAAGGCTCCTGAGTCCTGTATATGCTTAGTTTTTCAGTGTGGTGATAATTCTGACCTAGACGGTCTGTAGGTAAAATAAGTAATAAAAAAAGATCCACAAGCCAGATCCTGAATCTTGGTCTGGTACCGTCGATGTGAATGGTGATCTCACATAACGTATCCTCACAAATTCTCTTGTACTCGAATTCTAAAGAACCAGTGCATTCAGAACAAAATCAACATAATGGAGAAGCAGACTATTCAAATTCAGAAATACATTCTGGAGTAATACCAGCTCTATTGTAAATGAAAAAGAGGCACTGTGTATGTGAACAGCTTTAGAGGTTTTCAATATTTTAAACCAAAGGTTGCCCCATAATTGTACAGAAGTAGTAGGTTACATTAATGTTTTGTATAGTAGAACGTCCCTCAATCCAGTTACTCGGGTGTAGGGCATGGTTGTGTACTAACCCAGACCCTTTTTCTTGTATATTTATATATCAATGACTTGGTGGCCCAGCTGGGGCTTTTCAATAATGATGCCCGATTCTTGCTAATGGAAGGGTTCTGGCTCACTTATTTGCAGATGACACTCTTGATTTCGAAATCCCAAATGGGGATCCAAAAGCTTTCGGGTCAATTTAGAATTTTCTGCAAGCAGAGAGGCCTGAAGATTAATCTTACTAAAGCTAAGTACATGTATTTTCATCCCTTTCCATTGACAGGCTCCCATCCAATTCTAAATGGAGTCCTTGTGGAGAGAGCCTGCACATTTGATCATTTAGGGGTAACGCTTACAGAGCAGTTTGACTTGTCTCCCCATATTCAGAAGTGAAGAGTTGAAGACTCAATTTAGAGCAACATTCAGGGGGTGTGACGAGGTCATTACTAGGTTCTACATTTCATCCAGTGTCCCCAGCTCTCTAAATTTACAATCCGCAAGCCCTTGGATCCTTCATTATGTGGAGGAGTGCTTTTTGGCCATGAGAATGTAAGCAGTCTGAAACTAGCAGAAAATCACTTACTGCACCTCTTTGCGAATCTTCCTGTCAGCACCCCACTCATTCCCCTTTAGTTAGATTTATGTCACAGATCTCTCACTAATAAAATAGTCCCTAGCCCACTATGGTATTGGATGAGGGCTTGGGCGTCCACAAAACTCATTCCATACAAGTTGGGCTTGGAGGATATACTGAAGTTACCCGGGGCTTCTAGAATCCTTTGGCTCAGGTTTATAAAGTGCCAGTTAACTGAGATAGTATGTGGGAATCTCTGGTCTACTCCTGAGGCTAACAAAGCAAACACAAGGAGGTGATGGACGGAGTTCTGAAGCTTTCCAGAGACTGTTAGATCTGGGTTGAATACATCATTGTACTTTAGCTCACTTCACCACTCCAGTTCAGACCCAGCCATATGCAAATCAGTCTTGACCCTGCTCATCATGGGGCAATCCAGCCAGAACCGCCAAGCCAGGTCTTCCCTGGACTGGAATCAAGAATCCCTGGACAAGTTTCAGGGTAACATCCCTCATCAGCCAGGCTAGCTGAAATCCAGTAGCAAAGTGAGCAAGGAACCCACGTCTGGGCATACCCTGCGAACAAAGCAAACACAAGGAGAGTTTCTGAAAAGTTTAGCTCTCTGTCCAGAGAGTTCTTGCCAAATTCACCCAACCATCGTGTGGTGAAACTATTATTCTGCTTGAGCAGTGTG
This sequence comes from Triturus cristatus, assembly GCF_964204655.1. NCBI lineage: Eukaryota > Metazoa > Chordata > Amphibia > Caudata > Salamandridae > Triturus > Triturus cristatus. The sequence goes on from NC_140585.1 coordinate 506,797,574, forward strand.
ATGTTCACAGGAACAATGCGAGCCTCCATCAAACCACACTAGCGAAAAGGCGCAGGATTTGCCCGACCCTGGCAAGATTTCTGTTCCCACATAATCCTTCCAGTGCCATTTTGTAATGCAGGCAGTCGCGAGCGGTCAAGGCTGTTTCTCAAGTAGATTTTATACTCGCGAAGCAGTTAAATCAACTAGAAAATACAAATATTATTTTCTAGTTGATATTCGAGTGAATATTCTACTCAAACAGACAGCCCTTGTTGTTTTCTTAGCACAAAATGCATTTTTTTTCATTTTTCTTTATTATGTAGCGGGAAGGAAGTGAAACAGAGACTCGAACTTCCTCACAGGGATTTGTCCATTTTCTAGTCAATTTTCATCCAGAATGTTGCTCAATTTGTCTGCACTTTTTGCTGCACATATCATTGGAATGCAAGGACTTGGGTCTACATGTGCAAAGCATTTTAGTGGTTGCAAATAGGCCGATTCACAGAATTGACACATTTGCCAATGCAAAAAGACTTTCTAAAAAGTAAAAAACCTTATTTTGTGATTTGGTAACCTATTACTGAATCAAAATTTGAGTTTGCGATTCGATATTAGGACATGTTTTGGGCGTCCGTTCCTAATACTGAATAGCAGTGGTATGTATAAATGTTTTGCGACCAAAATGCGGTTGCAAAACATTTACATTTTGCCACCAGCTTTAAGTAGGTGGTAACACATTAGCAAATGAGAAGGGGTCCCAAGGGGACGCTTTCCACTTTGAGAATGGTTGTAAAAATATTTTTTAACAGCAGGCAGTGGTCCAAGAGAAAATGAAAAGAAAACATTTCATTTTTCTTTTTGAAATGCATCCCATTTTCCTTTAAGGAAAATGGCCTGCATTTTAAAAAAAAAGATTGCTTTATTGATAAGTAATCAGAGACATGGTGATCTGCTGATCCCAGCAGGCCACCATCCCAGTGATTTTTGCTATTTCCAATGGGTCGCAAATCAAGACTTACCTCATTAATATTCATAAAGTAGGTCTATTTGCAACCTATAGGAATCAAAAAATGTGTAAAACACAAATTTGTACATTGCTGTTTACGAATATCAAACAGCGAATGGCAAACATTCACAATTTGATAATTGCAAACACAATTGTTTGTATATGTGGCCATAGGTTTTTGTGACATCACAACAAATAAGTTAAAAAACCGTTTGAATAAGGGTGTTGTTTGATAGAGGGCATGCACCAGTATGTATTTGTACCATTTATTCAATTTTTTAATTTGATTATGGTTGTGGTGGAAGGCCTGAAGTTGTAGTAGGGGCCCCCTTTTTTTGCATTGAATTTTTTTAGCTTTTATGAGGGACCAAGGTAGCTCAGTTATGTACTTTTCTCCATGTTTATGAAATTTGCACTATTCATTTATTTTACCATGTGGCCTAGTCTGCCCATTGCCATCCAGGCATTGGGTATATGAAATAACTGTTTCTGTGGTATATGTTGTATATGATTTAGGGATGGCATTGGATTAAAGCAAAAATTTGGTTTTTTTGTACTTCATATTTTTTTTCTGTAAAAAGTGTTTTGTTGGGGTAGTATTGTGAAGCCTTGGGAGGATGTGTGTTGTTGAAAAAGTTTTATAGCTGACTTACTGTTCATTTTGGGCATTGCTGAATTAATGGCAGTATAATCTTCCTTGTTTACCATGTCCCCTTTGTTTGCTGGCCAAGTGGCCATTTTTTTTTCAGGCCTCTGTGTGTGTGTGTGTGTATGTTTGTGTTTTCCGTAGTCCACCATTTTCTTTTTGTTCTCCATGCCATGTAGCCGATGGCCAATTTTTGTAGTCAGTGTCCATAGGCCTGCATGTGTTCTTTGCTGCTTCTGCCTCCTTCCTTGTTGTTGTTTGAACTAGTGTCCGGCAGTCATTTTGTGTAGTAGTCAGTATGCTTTTGCCATAGGCCTGCATGTGTTCTTTGCTGTCCATGCTTCCTTGCTTGTTGTTGTTTGAACTTGCGGCCGGCAGCCATTTTGTGTAGCAGTCTGTGTGCTTTTGGCATAGACCTGCATGTTTTCTTTGTTGTCGATGCCTTCAGGCTTGTTGTTGTTTGAACATGTGGCCTGTGGCCATTTTGTGTAGTAGTCAAGGTGCTTTTGTCATAGGCCTGAATGTGTTCTTTCTTGTCCATGCCTTTGTGCTTGCTGTTGTTTTAACGTGTGGCCAGTGGCCATTTTATGTATTTAGCAAGTGTGCTTTTGCCATAAAACTGCATGTGATCTTTGTTGTCCATGCCTCCTTGCTTGTTTTTGTTTGAACTAGTGTCCGGCATTCAAATGGTGTAGTAGTCAGTAGGTTTTTGCCGTAGGCCTGCATATGTTCTTTGCGGTCCATGCCTTCCTCCTTCTTGCTGTTTGAACATGTGGTCGGTGGCCATTTTGTCAGTGTACTTTTGCCATAGGCCTGCATATCTTGTTTGTTGCTCGTGCCTTCTTGATGGTTGTTGCTTGAATATGTGGCTTGCGGCACTTTTGTGTTGCCAGCTAGTGTGCTTTTACCATAGACCTGCATGTGTTTTTTTGTTGTCCATGCCTTCTTGCTTGTTGTTGTTGAAACATGTGGCCGGTGGCCAATTTCTGTAGCGAGCTAGTGTATTCAATCCTTTTTTTCCAGTTTTCAAACCCATTTTCTAGGGACAGTGATAGAAAAGTACCATGCCTTTTTTTCTTTTTTTTCCCCTGCTGTGAGTTTAATTTGCTTGAGGATGATTGTTTGATGTATGTGCAGTGTTTATATAATATCATACGCATTTTTCCATTTTTCCCTCCACCTCCTTGTATTCCAAAGGATTTCTCAGTCCCTAGTGAGACACCAGCAAAGACTTGTTCTACATTATTTGATTTTTCCCTGAAGCCCCTGACTACCAAAGTTCTCGTAGGCCATATGCATACAGCTACATTATTTTTTAAGGATTATCCATTTTCCCTGCACACCATGCCTGCCATAGGTCTCTTAGGTCATAGGCACACACCAGCATACATTTTTTAAGGACTATATCATATTCTCCTGCACCACCTGTCTGCCATAGGTGCACACCAGTATTCATATTTTTAAGGATTATTCCATTTTTTCCAGCACCCCCTGTCTCTCATAGGCGCACACCTGCATTCATTTTTTTAAAGGATTATTCCAGTTTCCCTTGCACCTTCTGCCTGCCATAGGTGCACAACACCATTCTTTTCTTCAAAGATTATTCAATTTTCCCCTTCACCGCCTGCCTGCCAATGGTGTATCATAGGCCTTAGAGGTACATAAAATAAACTTTTAAATCTGCATGTTGCTATTGAAATATTATGTGTATGGTTTGAATTGGAATGGATATGGCATTATTCATTATTTGGGATAACCTCGCTAAATTGTATTGTCTGTAAGAATATCATTTAAACTGCAAAAATGTGATGTTTCACTGAATGTGTTTGCTTTTAGGTGCACAACAGACATTGCCCGCAGTAAAGCCAGACAAAATGCTGGCATGAAGTAACACCATCTGAGTCCTCCTCTTCTTCTGCTTGTGCAGCTAAGTGTCAACTGACACAGCTCCAAAGAAAGGTGTTCCTGCAACAAAAGTGGCCAGTGAGAAGGAGATGAAGGAGATTGCCACCACTGGTGAGACGCCCTCCACCTTTTTAGGAAATATGGTGTGCCTGTTGCACCCTCCTTGGGGGGACGAAAAACTGGGAGCAGCGCTCCCACACCAACGGTACCTGCCCAACCTAAGCCCAAGCCTATGCCTCTGAGCAATGCAACTACTGCAGTTATGGTGAGGAGCAATGAGTCTGAACTGGTTGGGTCTCAGAAGCAAAAAGTAGGCAATCATTACAGAAAACTCAGGAAAGTGGACAACAGGAGCCAAAGCCTGCAACAGTTCTTCCTGAGGTAGGAGCAGAGTTGTTTGATGATCTCCAGCACTAAAAAGAAAGGCTACTCAATCATTATCTCCAAGCTCCCTTTATGATGACTTGGACATTGATTGGGCCCCAGCTGATTCCAAGACCTGCTACGAGAGACAAGGGAAATGAAAAATTCCTGAACACCTCAGAATTATGCAAAGTGGCAGTGTGGGCAAAGCCAGTGATTGTCAGTATGGAGAGTTGCTCAGAGGATACCCAGATGAGCATTCCTGCTCAGAGGGATGTGGGTCCATCACCACCGCCACAGGCTTCCATATTTGTAGCACCACCACTGAGAACTGCATCTTCCACAACCACAGTTGAAGTGTGCCATACGCAGTGGCACACAAGACAATCACCTAACTCCAGTTCATTAGGCATTGGCACACTAAAAAAGGTATTCTCCCCAGTTGGGAACTTCTCTACGATTAGCATGCAGGAGGATACCATTGCAATGTGCTCCATTTACCATATAGATGTTTGCCGAGATAATCCAGGGTTGCACTAAGATACTGGAGGTCCAATGTCCAATCCAATGGAACAAGCACCTTAAAAAGATAGTGGTGATGGTGATGAGAGAGAGGGAAGCAGTTCAGGTCACAGTGATAAAGAAAGAAGGCTGTCATGAGGTAGAAGAGGATGATGGTATTTCTTCAAACTGCCCAGTCCCCTGTGGTATGTCAGCATCACACACTTTACAACCTCCAAATGGCACAACTCAGATACGGACAATGCCACATATTATGACACCCCCAAGACGTCCATCGAGTCTTCCACCTCTTTGTTCTCTCCGGAAGTTGCCTGTGTCAGTGGTATCACAAAAGAAAAATTATGGGCATGTTTAGGCAGGAAGAGACTTATGAACGCAATCATCCAACAGCACTTTTAGACAATGGCTAAAATGTTAGTGCTGGACCTCTGCCATTTTTTTGTGTAAGCAGTGGTATTTTTAGAAATTATGGTGGCCATCTGCCCAAAATGGATGGTTCCAAGCTGGACCTATTTTGCCAGATTTTCTGTTCCTGCGCTGCAATTGGTTGACCAAACTAGGCAGCAAAGTGCAGTTCACACTATCAACCTGATGACAAGTATGTTGACCAGTAGTCAAGCAACTGATTACATATGTATCACTGCACACTGGATCACTTTTGTGGGGGTTAGGCAACAGCTATCTGCAGGTATCGGCATTGATGAAAATTTTAAGGGCATTCAGCAGCATGCAACAATAGCATGTTTGTCACTGAGAAATCCTATTAAGCTGTAAATACCTTGGAAGAGTTTAGCAGCAGACCATTCGAATAGCTTTGACCCAGCGGTCTTAAACGTGGTTTGTTGCCATGGACAATGGCAGTAATATAGTCAAGGCCATGGCGGATGGCAGATGGTGGATATTTCAAGGTCCTGTTTCTGTTGCATTGCATAACCTGATTTTGCAGAACTTTCTCAAAAAAGAAGACATAGTCAGCCTCATACTGGCCACCTGCTGAAGAGTCTGTACTCATTTCAGTCATTCTTTTAAAACCCAGAAGCAGTTCAGGATCATTCAGTGAGCTAGCAAAGTACAGGTTAAAGCCCTCATACAGGCAATGCCAACCCATTGGAACACGACTAACTACATACTGCAACGTCTGTTTGAGCAGTACAGACTGATCACAGCAACAAAAAAAACATTGAAAATTAAAACTGAAAAATTGTTCAATTTTCTTGTTTTATTTTTTAATTTTAATATATTTATATTATTTTCTTTAAAAAAAAAAAATGTTTCCAACATTTTTTCGGAGTTGCGCCCCCAAAGCATACACATCACGGTGGGTGCACGGATTCTAGCCGCCATTTTAGAAACGTCATGAAGGATCCGCGTACGGTGTGCGACGGCTGCGCGTTTTTCAGTTACATCATATACATTTAATATGACGTGATGTGCGCGATTGGTATGCGACCAGTCCGCGACTCCTGCTCATTCATGACAAATGCGCATTACAGTACGAGACGCTTGCGCGGTGGCGGGTCCCGCGTGACGTCATATATATTTGCGGGAGTCGCGCACTGGGTGCGCGACTCCCGCAAAAAAATGTTATGTTCTTGTTAGAAGGTGGTTCTGACACTATGGGCCGCCCGGATTTTCCCTTTTTGAGCACCTAATTGTGGAGCTTTTACTGTGGGGGAGCCTCATAAGTTGGGACTCACCCACAGTGAAAGGATGTAAGAGACTGCATGGGGATTTTACTTGTGTTCCCCTGGCTTGACCAGGCCACTGCGCAGCAGCTGGAGTAAGGGACACCGGGCTGGTTAAATGTAGACACATGTGTACATGCGTGTGCACACGTGTATGGGCTGCTCAGTGGAGATTCCTAGCATGCGCAGTCCAGGAGCAGCTACAAAGTGAATGGTGTGGCAGGACTTATGCAGTATTGGGTGGAATAGGCTTTATACACGGGAAACATGCCAGGGAAAGTCAGTGTGTCTTACTGTTTTTTTACTTCATTATTCCCCTATGGGAATGTGGAGCCAGGGGCTAGATTAACTTCAATTAGGCCTACAAATTCCAGACACGCACTTAAGTCCAATGTAGCAAATGTGAAAAGAAGTATTCTGCAGAGTCCAAAGTCATATTTGTACTGCTTTTGGGTCATAGAACTGTCATATTTCCCTGAGCCAGCCATGACCAGACCCAGGCTGAGGGCTGACCTCAGCTGGATGGATTGATAACCTTTCTTCCACAAGCTAGGGCCTCCTCTCCACGAAGAGAAGATGGGAGGGGCTACAGGCCCAGGCTGCACCAAGGAGGGAAGGCAGCATGGGCGAAAGGGGCTCAGAGACACTGGATGACACCATTTTTAACAAACCCAGAGGCTGGACAAGAAGGAGGGAGCAGGGGCAGGGACGTGATGTGTCGCTGTTTGATAGGACCAACAGAGACTTCCTGCCATCCCCCTGCTCGGCTGATGCTGAAGGTGCTGGAGCCTGGCGCAATGGGCAGTTGGAAGGAGAGACCCCCTGACTGCCCCCAGGACCCTATAAGCACCAGAAGAAGAGCCCAGGACTGGTGCACAGAAACAGGGGCCTCTGCGCAGGGACAAGAGGGGCCCAGAAAGAGAGCCTGGTGAAAGGCTGGCGTAGGGAGTCAGTGAAGACAGAACACTGCTGAATCTACCCTCTCAGAGACCCAGAGGGCAGAGGAGAGTGTTCCCAGTGGCGGGGGCTGGTAAAGAGGAGCAAGAAGTGCCCCATAATGCCTCGCCAGGAATTTGGAAATCTGCCGTTTTGGTGCTTTGTGGCCCCCAGAGGAGGGGGGTCACCCTCACTTGTGAAAAGGTGCTGGGGGAGCTGCTGGAGAGGCCCAGTCTTTCCCCCCCCCCCCAGCACGAAGAAATCTGCCATTTTGGTGCCTGGTGGCCCCCAGAGGAGGGGGGTCACCCTCATGTGTGAAAAGGGGTGCAGAGGGGCTGCAGGAGCACCGCAGCCTCCCCCAGCATAAAGAAGAACAGTCCACCCATAAGTTTCACGGGGCATCTGAAAGAATAACCCCTAAAGGGCTCAGCGCCAGCCTTTAACACTTTCTAGGCTGGAACTTATGTTCTACAGCTGAGGGTGTACTATGAAGTGCATCATGGAGTGAAGGGCTGAGTTGGGGATGTCTGGCGAAGGGCATCCCCTGGAGGTGAAGTGGTGTAATTGCACCGAAATGCATTTACTATTGGTTATTTCTTTTTAGGTGGACTGAAAGTCACATGTGTAAAGTGAAGTATATGTGTAAGGTGATGTTAAGATAAATGGAGTTATGTTGCTGGACCTTCCTGCTAGGGGGCCTGGCTGTATTTATGTAATCCCATGCTTTTACCTGTGATTCCTTTTAAAGTGAAGAGGCACACTGCAGGAGAAGTGTAGTTGCCAGGAGTACTTCTTTTGAAGGGACTGTAAGTCACATGTGTAAGGAGATGTCATAAGCCAAGTGGGGCTATGTTGCCAGACAGTACTGCTAGGGTGTCTGGCTGTATATGCGCAATCCTGTGATTTCATCTGTGATGCCTTTAGGGGCTGTAATTGCAATGCATTCAAATGATCAACCAAGGTGATGAGTACTGTAATTCTAAAGTGTGCGTAAACATGGTTTCTTGCTGCTGCACTTAGGTGAACACTCCAGACTGCTAGCCCTTAAGATATAGAGGTGCATACTTTATGGTCAGCAGGAGATGCTCAGTCAGGGTCATGTGTCACCAAAACAGGTTTACCCCTTTTTAATGCTTGTTGAGGTAATGGGGTGGGTCGCCACTGGGATGGTGCCAGTGCGCAGGGCCCTCGCTCCAGGTTATGTTCAACTATCTGCATTGGGGGCAAGTTGATGTGCATACATGGGAGTGGTGGTACTAGACCCCACCCCCCCTTTGCGGGAGGGGTGGCGATGTTATGCAATGTCACAAAGTAATTCCAACAGCTTATGTATATTTGTAAATTGGTGCATAGTATTGAGTAGTGTGTGTGTTTAATAAATGTACTCTTACTTTTCTAAAGCAAAGTACAGACCGGACAATCCATTATTGAGTGTTATTTTTGTGCACCTTCAAATGGCGATTACTATCCCACACCACCTCCCTTGAGTAAGCCTCAGACTGCTCTGCAACGCTACCCTCTGAGAGTCAGGCGCTACAAATGGGTGTTTGGTTCCCAGTGAAGGACAAATGTAGTCATGTTTTTTGTGCAGGCCTCACAGATGCTGCCTCGTTTTCCAACATTAGTGTCTAGCGGCGGGAAACATAGTATCCCATTCTGGTGTGCATTTATAGCATTTGATAAGTCCAGTTTTGCCACACATTACCTATGCAGTAATGAGCAAATGGAAGAGCGCAAGGCTCTGAGAAAGGTTCAAAGTTTTGGTTATGTGAACTAAAGGTATGGGAAAGGAAAGCCCAACGCCCATATGTGTCATGTGAAGTTATTATGGTTTAAATGTAAGCTGTATTGATATGACCTTGCTATGTTGATTATAATGTGCTAGCGGGATGGTACTTTCCAGGAAATGATTGCGTACAAATGTTCTAAGCCATATTGTACACCTTTGAACCCTAACACTACATACACTACACCTGCATGAGGAGGGTGTCTCCTCAAGAGATAGGGACAGCAACTGATACCTACATCACAGGTGGGGGTGTAGGGGTGGATTGACCTTCAAGGGGGACAAGTTAAGTAGGGGTCCTGGGAGGTTCCCGCGCTTTTTAAGGGCAGGGAGGGTTTCCACAGGAGGGGCCCCAGATATCCTTCCCCCACTGGAAGTTTCTTGCTAATGGCGCAGGCCAAAACCACTGGAAGGGTGGGGCAGGAGGATTCTTTACCCTGGGTAGTAGCGCCCCAGGGGTTCCCATGGTGGGGGACCCCAAGAAACTTTTTCCACAGTGTGAGGAGGGTGTGGTAGAGTTGAGTGTCAGGCAGGTCCCCCAGGTTAACTGGTGGGGAGGTGAGCAACCCTGGGGTGGCCCCTGGTAGTGGGTGGCCCCCAAGGAGGGTAGTTCTTGAGTGATGGTGTGTAGTGGTAGCCCCTAGGTACCCTAGGTGGGCTAGGTAACTGACCCAGTGGAGATCTGAGTGGGGGCGTTGTGCTCCCTAGTTTCCAGGGGAAGGGTTAGTGGTGGATCCTGAGGTGTCGGGGTTGGGTGGCCGGTGACCAGTCCGGTAGGTCCGGTGGGACTTGAACCCCAGGACCAGGAGTTGGTGGAGGGAACCTGAAGTGGTGGCTGGGGCGAGACCTAGCCGGTAACCAGTCAGGTAGGTCCTGTGGGACTTGGACCCAAGGACCAAGAGCATGGGGGTGTTCCCCCAGCTGGAGGCAGGAGGTGGACTTCTGTAAGGTAGTACCACCCTGAACACAGGTGGGGCCTATCTTAAGTGAAGGGACCCTGTGTTTCACGAAGGGGTGGTGCAGGCCTAGCCAGGATCTTTAGGGTCCCTGGCTGAGAGTGGTAGTACCACCCTGAACACAGGTGGGGCCTATCTTAAGTGAAGGGACCCTGTGTTTCGCGAAGGGGTAATACAGGCCTAGCCAGGATCTTTAGGAACCCTGGCTGAGAGTGGTAGTACTCCCCTGAAGGCAGGTGGGGCCTATCTTAAGTGAAGGGACCCTGCTCTTCATAAGGGGTGGTGCAGGCCATCCAGGGACCAGGTAGGTCCCTGGGCGGTCTCCCAAGGTGCTGCAGGGAGACCGGGGAGAGCCCTGAGAGGTGGGCCTGGGTCTAGCTAACTCGGGACCCCCAGGTTCTCTACGGGTACTCCGGGAGGAGAGCGCACCTCTCGGAGGGAAGGGTACATAGGCCCTGTTCTCGCAGCGGAGAACAAGGAAGGGGTCTAGGTTCCCGGGGTAGTTTCCGTGTGGATCTACTGACGGGGGGGGAATGAGCTGTAGGATGTGTGATGAGGCACCCTCAGTGTTCCTCCCTGGCACTGCCAGTGTGGTGGTGAGGCCGGTCTGAGGTCCTATCAGGGAGCCAAACCAGTGGCCAAAGGGTGCTTTTCTGTGTGGGGAAGCACAAGTGGCTGTGCTTTCTTTAGGGAAGACAGTCATCCTGAAAGGGTGGTGGCAGCAGAATGACCTCAGCGGCAGGCTGAGGGTGAGGGTTCAGAGAGGCTGCATCTTGGGGGTGCAAGGACCAAACGGAGAGAGGGTACTGGTTGGAACAAACTCTGGAAGGGAGACCAGCTAGTAACCCAGGGAGGGGATTTAGACCTATCCCAGAAGACCGCATCAGTGCTGAGGCACTGGACCCTTGTCCAGAGAAGTGGTAGGCATAGTGTTGCATGCCCAAGGGCAAAGGTGAGCCTAAATAAGGCTGAGTCCATGTAGACCATGAGTGACCTAGAGGTATCTAACCTAGAGCCCGGAGGGTTCTTAGGGTAGTCCGGGATCCCTGTCATGGGTGGAGATTTCATGGATGGGAGGAGTAGGTGGTCTAAGCGGATAACTGGTCAGTAAGGGGGGTCTGGTCAGAACCCCTTATAACTAGTTATCGCTGACTAAGGGAAGTGTACCCATGTAGAGTGGCTACTTCTTCCCTGTAGGAATCAGCTGGGCGCGGCGTGTGTTAGAAGGTGGTTCTGACACTGTGGGCCGCCCGGATTTTTCACTTTTTGAGCACCTAATTGTGGAGCTTTTACTGTGGGGGAGCCTCATAAGTTGGGACTCACCCACAGTGAAAGGATGTAAGAGACTGCATGGGGTTTTTTCTCGTGTTCCCCTGGCTGGACCAGGCCACTGCGCAGCAGCTGGAGTAAGGGACACCAGGCTGGTTACATGCAGACACATGTGTACATGCGTGTGCACACGTGTACGGGCTGCTCAGTGGAGATTCCTAGCGTGCGCAGTCCAGGAGCAGCTACAAAGTGAATGGTGTGGCAGGACTTATGCAGTATTGGGTGGAATAGGCTTTATACACTGGAAACATGCCAGGGAAAGTCAGTGTGTCTTACTGTTTTTTTACTTCATTATTCCCCTATGGGAATGTGGAGCCAGGGGCTCGATTAACTTCAATTAGGCCTACAGATTCCAGACATGCACTTAAGTCCAATGTAGCAAATGTGAAAAGAAGTATTCTGCAGAGTCCAAAGTCATATTTGTACTGCTTTTGGGTCATCCAGAACAGCCATATTTACCTGAGCCAGCCATGACCAGACCCAGGCTGAGGGCTGACCTCAGCTGGATGGATTGATAACCTTTCTTCCCCAAGCTAGGGCCTCCTCTCCACGAAGAGAAGATGGGAGGGGCTACAGGCTCATCCATCAGCAGCTGTCACTGGGTGCCAGGCACCAGGCTGCACCAAGGAGGGAAGGCAGCGTGGGCGAAAGGGGCTTCAGAGACACTGGATGACACCATTTTTAACAAACCCAGAGGCTGGATAAGAAGGAGGGAGCAGGGGCAGGGACGTGATGTGTCGCTGTTTGATAGGACCAACAGAGACTTCCTGCCATCCCCCTACTCAACTTTTAAAAAGTGCCTGCACAGGAAGAGAAGCTCTCTGGGGTGTGTGCTCGGCTGAGGCTGAAGGTGCTGGAGCCTGGCGCCATGGGCAGTTGGAAGGAGAGACCCCCTGAATGCCCCCAGGACCCTATCAGCACCAGAATAAGAGCCCAGGACTGGTGCACAGAAACAGGGGCCTCTGCACAAGGACAAGAGGGGCCCAGAAAGAGAGCCTGGCGAAAGGCTGGCGCAGGGAGCCAGTGAAGACAGCACACTGCTGAATCTACCCTCTCAGAGACCCAAAGGGCAGAGGAGAGTGTACCCAGTGGCGGGGGCTGGTAAAGAGGAGCAAGAAGTGCCCATAATGCCTCGCCAGGAATTTGGAAATCTGCCGTTTTGGTGCTTTGTGGCCCCCAGAGGAGGGGGGTCACCCTCATTTGTGAAAAGGTGCTGGGGGAGCTGCTGGAGAGGCCCAGTCTTTCCCCCCCAGCACGAAGAAATCTGCCATTTTGGTGCCTGGTGGCCCCCAGAGGAGGGGGGTCACCCTCATGTGTGAAAAGGGGTGCAGGGGGGCTGCAGGAGCACCGCAGCCTCCCCTAGCATAAAGAAGAACAGTCCACCCATAAGTTTCATGGGGCATCTGAAAGAATAACCCCTTCTAGTTTATAGTTTAGTTTAGTTTATAGTTTATAAAGCGCGTGAATCACCCCCGAAGGGGTCTCTCAGCGCTGGCCACCGTGTGCTGATGTACTGAGGTGTTATCATTCCGAGAAGAGAGTGGTCTTAAGAAACTTTCTGAACCCGAGATAGTCGGAACATTGTCTGAGCGGAAGGGGTAGTTGGTTCCATACCAAAGGAGCTTCGTAGGAAAAATATCTGCCACCCAAACGCGTTGTCTTATTCCTCGGGACGAGTAGCAGCGATTTGGATCCAGACCTCAGATCACGGTTAGGGATATACAAATGAAGCCTTTCAGTCAGGTAGGGAGGGCCAGGACCCTAGGCTGGAACTTATGTTCTACAGCTGAGGGTGTACTATGAAGTGCATCATGGAGTGAAGGGCTGAGTTGGGGATGTCTGGCGAAGGGCATCTCCTGGAGGTGAAGTGGTGTAATTGCACCGAAATCCGTTTACTATTGGTTATTTCTTTTTAGTATTGAGTAGTGTGTGTGTTTAATAAATGTACTCTTACTTTTATAAAGCAAAGTACAGACTGGACAATCCATTATTGAGTGTTATTTTTGTGCACCTGCAAATGGCGATTACTAGCCCACACCACCTCCCTTGAGTAAGCCTCAGACTGCTCTGCAACGCTACCCTCTGAGAGTCAGGCGCTACAAATGGGTGTTTGGTTCCCAGTGAAGGACAAATGTAGTCATGTTTTTTGTGCAGGCCTCACAGATGCTGCCTCGTTTTCCAACATTGGTGTCTAGCGGCGGGAAACATAGTATCCCATTCTGGTGTGCATTTATAGCATTTGATAAGTCCAGTTTTGCCACACATTACCTATGCAGTAATGAGCAAATGGAAGAGCGCAAGGCTCTGAGAAAGGTTCAAAGTTTTGGTTATGTGAACTAAAGGTATGGGAAAGGAAAGCCCAACGCCCATATGTGTCATGTGAAGTTATTATGGTTTAAATGTAAGCTGTATTGATATGACCTTGCTATGTTGATTATAATGTGCTAGCGGGATGGTGCTTTCCAGGAAATGATTGCATACAAATGTTCTAAGCCATATTGTACACCTTTGAACCCTAACACTACATACACTACACCTGCATGAGGAGGGTGTCTCCTCAAGAGATAGGGACAGCAACTGATACCTACATCACAGGTGGGGGTGTAGGGGTGGATTGACCTTCAAGGGGGACAGGAGAAGTAGGGGTCCTGGGAGGTTCCCGCGCTTTTTAAGGGCAGGGAGGGTTTCCACAGGAGGGGCCCCAGATATCCTTCCCCCACTGGAAGTTTCTTGCTAATGGCGCAGGCCAAAACCACTGGAAGGGTGGGGCAGGAGGATTCTTTACCCCGGGTAGTAGCGCCCCAGGGGTTCCCATGGTGGGGGACCCCAAGAAACTTTTTCCACAGTGGGAGGAGGGTGTGGTAGAGTTGAGTGTCAGGCAGGTCCCCCAGGTTAACTGGTGGGGAGGTGAGCAACCCTGGGGTGGCACCTGGTAGTGGGTGGCCCCCAAGGAGGGTAGTTCTTGAGTGATGGTGTGTAGTGGTAGCCCCTAGGTACCCTAGGTGGGCTAGGTAACTGACCCAGTGGAAATCTGAGTGGGGGCGATGTGCTCCCTAGTTTCCAGGGGAAGGGTTAGTGGTGGATCCTGAGGTGTCGGGGTTGGGTGGCCGGTGACCAGTCCGGTAGGTCCGGTGGGACTTGAACCCCAGGACCAGGAGTTGGTGGAGGGAACCTGAAGTGGTCGCTGGGGCGAGACCTAGCCGGTAACCAGTCAGGTAGGTCCTGTGGGACTTGGACCCAAGGACCAAGAGCATGGGGGTGTTCCCCCAGCTGGAGGCAGGAGGTGGACTTCTGTCAGGTAGTACCACCCTGAACACAGGTGGGGCCTATCTTAAGTGAAGGGACCCTGTGTTTCACGAAGGGGTGGTGCAGGCCTAGCCTGGATCTTTAGGGTCCCTGGCTGAGAGTGGTAGCACCACCCTGAACACAGGTGGGGCCTATCTTAAGTGAAGGGACACTGTGTTTCGCGAAGGGGTAATGCAGGCCTAGCCAGGATCTTTAGGATCCCTGGCTGAGAGTGGTAGTACTCCCCTGAAGGCAGGTGGGGCCTATCTTAAGTGAAGGGACCCTGCTCTTCCTAAGGGGTGGTGCAGGCCATCCAGGGACTAGGTAGGTCCCTGGGCGGTCTCCCAAGGTGCTGCAGGGAGACTGGGGAGAGCCCTGAGAGGTGGGCCTGGGTCTAGCTAACTCGGGACCCCCAGGTTCTCTAAGGGTACTCCGGGAGGAGAGCGCACCTCTCGGAGGGAAGGGTACATAGGCCCTGTTCTCGCAGCGGAGAACAAGGAAGAGGTCTAGGTTCCCGGGGTAGTTTCCGTGTGGATCTACTGACGGGGGGGAATGAGCTGTAGGATGTCTGATGAGGCACCCTCAGTGTTCCTCCCTGGCACTGCCAGTGTGGTGGTGAGGCCGGTCTGAGGTCCTATCAGGGAGCCAAACCAGTGGCCAAAGGGTGCTTTTCTGTGTGGGGAAGCACAAGTGGCTGTGCTTTCTTTAGGGAAGACAGTCATCCTGAAAGGGTGGTGGCAGCAGAATGACCTCAGCGGCAGGCTGAGGGTGAGGGTTCAGAGAGGCTGCATCTTGGGGGTGCAAGGACCAAACGGAGAGAGGGTACTGGTTGGAACAAACTCTGGAAGGGAGACCAGCTAGTAACCCAGGGAGGGGATTTAGACCTATCCCAGAAGACCGCATCAGTGCTGAGGCACTGGACCCTTGTCCAGAGAAGTGGTAGGCATAGTGTTGCAAGCCCAAGGGCAAAGGTGAGCCTAAATAAGGCTGAGTCCATGTAGACCATGAGTGACCTAGAGGTATCTAACCTAGAGCCCGGAGGGTTCTTAGGGTAGTCCGGGATCCCTGTCATGGGTGGAGATTTCATGGATAGGAGGAGTAGGTGGTCTAAGCGGATAACTGGTCAGTAAGGGGGGTCTGGTCAGAACCCCTTATAACTAGTTATCGCTGACTAAGGGAAGTGTACCCATGTAGAGTGGCTACTTCTTCCCTGTAGGAATCAGCTGGGCGCGGCGTGTGTTAGAAGGTGGTTCTGACACTATGGGCCGCCCGGATTTTTCACTTTTTGAGCACCTAATTGTGGAGCTTTTACTGTAGGGGAGCCTCATAAGTTGGGACTCACCCACAGTGAAAGGATGTAAGAGACTGCATGGGGTTTTTTCTTGTGTTCCCCTGGCTGGACCAGGCCACTGCGCAGCAGCTGGAGTAAGGGACACCGGGCTGGTTACATGCAGACACATGTGTACATGCGTGTGCACACGTGTACGGGCTGCTCAGTGGAGATTCCTAGCGTGCGCAGTCCAGGAGCAGCTACAAAGTGAATGGTGTGGCAGGACTTATGCAGTATTGGGTGGAATAGGCTTTATACACTGGAAACATGCCAGGGAAAATCAGTGAGTCTTACTGTTTTTTTACTTCATTATTCCCCTATGGGAATGTGGAGCCAGGGGCTAGATTAACTTCAATTAGGCCTACAGATTCCAGACATGCACTTAAGTCCAATGTAGCAAATGTGAAAAGAAGTATTCTGCAGAGTCCAAAGTCATATTTGTACTGCTTTTGGGACATCCAGAACAGCCATATTTCCCTGAGCCAGCCATGACCAGACCCAGGCTGAGGGCTGACCTCAGCTGGATGGATTGATAACCTTTCTTCCACAAGCTAGGGCCTCCTCTCCACGAAGAGAAGATGGGAGGGGCTACAGGCTCATCCATCAGCAGCTGTCACTGGGTGCCAGGCACCAGGCTGCACCAAGGAGGGAAGGCAGCGTGGGCGAAAGGGGCTTCAGAGACACTGGATGACACCATTTTTAACAAACCCAGAGGCTGGATAAGAAGGAGGGAGCAGGGGCAGGGACGTGATGTGTCGCTGTTTGATAGGACCAACAGAGACTTCCTGCCATCCCCCTACTCAACTTTTAAAAAGTGCCTGCACAGGAAGAGAAGCTCTCTGGGGTGTGTGCTCGGCTGAGGCTGAAGGTGCTGGAGCCTGGCGCAATGGGCAGTTGGAAGGAGAGACCCCCGTAATGCCCCCAGGACCCTATCAGCACCAGAATAAGAGCCCAGGACTGGTGCACAGAAACAGGGGCCTCTGCACAGGGACAAGAGGGCCTGGCGAAAGGCTGGCGCAGGGAGCCAGTGAAGACAGCACACTGCTGAATCTACCCTCTCAGAGACCCAAAGGGCAGAGGAGAGTGTACCCAGTGGCGGGGGCTGGTAAAGAGGAGCAAGAAGTGCCCCATAATGCCTCGCCAGGAATTTGGAAATCTGCCGTTTTCGTGCTTTGTGGCCCCCAGAGGAGGGGGGTCACCCTCACTTGTGAAAAGGTGCTGAGGGAGCTGCTGGAGAGGTCCAGTCTTTCCCCCCCCAAAACGAAGAAATCTGCCATTTTGGTGCCTGGTGGCCCCCAGAGGAGGGGGGTCACCCTCATGTGTGAAAAGGGGTGCAGGGGGGCTGCAGGAGCACCGCAGCCTCCCCTAACATAAAGAAGAACAGTCCACCCATAAGTTTCATGGGGCATCTGAAATAATAACCCCTTCTAGTTTATAGTTTAGTTTAGTTTATAGTTTATAAAGCGCGTGAATCACCCCCGAAGGGGTCTCTCAGCGCTGGCCACCGTGTGCTGATGTACTGAGGTGTTATCATTCCGAGAAGAGAGTGGTCTTAAGAAACTTTCTGAACCCGAGATAGTCGGAACATTGTCTGAGCGGAAGGGGTAGTTGGTTCCATACCAAAGGAGCTTCGTAGGAAAAATATCTGCCACCCAAACGCGTTGTCTTAATCCTCGGGACGAGTAGCAGCGATTTGGATCCAGACCTCAGATCACGGTTAGGGATATACAAATGAAGCCTTTCAGTCAGGTAGGGAGGGCCAGGACCCTCGGCTGGAACTTATGTTCTACAGCTGAGGGTGTACTATGAAGTGCATCATGGAGTGAAGGGCTGAGTTGGGGATGTCTGGCGAAGGGCATCTCCTGGAGGTGAAGTGGTGTAATTGCACCGAAATCCGTTTACTATTGGTTATTTCTTTTTAGTATTGAGTAGTGTGTGTGTTTAATAAATGTACTCTTACTTTTATAAAGCAAAGTACAGACTGGACAATCCATTATTGAGTGTTATTTTTGTGCATCTGCAAATGGCGATTACTAGCCCACACCACCTCCCTTGAGTAAGCCTCAGACTGCTCTGCAACGCTACCCTCTGGGAGTCAGGAGCTACAAATGGGTGTTTGGTTCCCAGTGAAGGACAAATGTAGTCATGTTTTTTGTGCAGGCCTCACAGATGCTGCCTCGTTTTCCAACATTGGTGTCTAGCGGCGGGAAACATAGTATCCCATTCTGGTGTGCATTTATAGCATTTGATAAGTCCAGTTTTGCCACACATTACCTATGCAGTAATGAGCAAATGGAAGAGCGCAAGGCTCTGAGAAAGGTTCAAAGTTTTGGTTATGTGAACTAAAGGTATGGGAAAGGAAAGCCCAACGCCCATATGTGTCATGTGAAGGTATTATGGTTTAAATGTAAGCTTTATTGATATGACCTTGCTATGTTGATTATAATGTGCTAGCGGGATGGTGCTTTCCAGGAAATGATTGCATACAAATGTTCTAAGCCATATTGTACACCTTTGAACCCTAACACTACATACACTACACCTGCATGAGGAGGGTGTCTCCTCAAGAGATAGGGACAGCAACTGATACCTACATCACAGGTGGGGGTGTAGGGGTGGATTGACCTTCAAGGGGGACAGGAGAAGTAGGGGTCCTGGGAGGTTCCCGCGCTTTTTAAGGGCAGGGAGGGTTTCCACAGGAGGGGCCCCAGATATCCTTCCCCCACTGGAAGTTTCTTGCTAATGGCGCAGGCCAAAACCACTGGAAGGGTGGGGCAGGAGGATTCTTTACCCCGGGTAGTAGCGCCCCAGGGGTTCCCATGGTGGGGGACCCCAAGAAACTTTTTCCACAGTGGGAGGAGGGTGGGGTAGAGTTGAGTGTCAGGCAGGTCCCCCAGGTTAACTGGTGGGGAGGTGAGCAACCCTGGGGTGGCCCCTGGTAGTGGGTGGCCCCCAAGGAGGGTAGTTCTTGAGTGATGGTGTGTAGTGGTAGCCCCTAGGTACCCTAGGTGGGCTAGGTAACTGACCCAGTGGAGATCTGAGTGGGGGCGATGTGCTCCCTAGTTTCCAGGGGAAGGGTTAGTGGTGGATCCTGAGGTGTCGGGGTTGGGTGGCCGGTGACCAGTCCGGTAGGTCTGGTGGGACTTGAACCCCAGGACCAGGAGTTGGTGGAGGGAACCTGAAGTGGTGGCTGGGGCGAGACCTAGCCGGTAACCAGTCAGGTAGGTCCTGTGGGACTTGGACCCAAGGACCAAGAGCATGGGGGTGTTCCCCCAGCTGGAGGCAGGAGGTGGACTTCTGTCAGGTAGTACCACCCTGAACACAGGTGGGGCCTATCTTAAGTGAAGGGACCCTGTGTTTCACGAAGGGGTGGTGCAGGCCTAGCCAGGATCTTTAGGGTCCCTGGCTGAGAGTGGTAGTACCACCCTGAACACAGGTGGGGCCTATCTTAAGTGAAGGGACCCTGTGTTTCGCGAAGGGGTAATGCAGGCCTAGCCAGGATCTTTAGGATCCCTGGCTGAGAGTGGTAGTACTCCCCTGAAGGCAGGTGGGGCCTCTCTTAAGTGAAGGGACCCTGCTCTTCATAAGGGGTGGTGCAGGCCATCCAGGGACCAGGTAGGTCCCTGGGCGGTCTCCCAAGGTGCTGCAGGGAGACCGGGGAGAGCCCTGAGAGGTGGGCCTGGGTCTAGCTAACTCGGGACCCCCAGGTTCTCTAAGGGTACTCCGGGAGGAGAGCGCACCTCTCGGAGGGAAGGGTACATAGGCCCTGTTCTCGCAGCGGAGAACAAGGAAGGGGTCTAGGTTCCCGGGGTAGTTTCCGTGTGGATCTACTGACGGGGGGGAATGAGCTGTAGGATGTCTGATGAGGCACCCTCAGTGTTCCTCCCTGGCACTGCCAGTGTGGTGGTGAGGCCGGTCTGAGGTCCTATCAGGGAGCCAAACCAGTGGCCAAAGGGTGCTTTTCTGTGTGGGGAAGCACAAGTGGCTGTGCTTTCTTTAGGGAAGACAGTCATCCTGAAAGGGTGGTGGCAGCAGAATGACCTCAGCGGCAGGCTGAGGGTGAGGGTTCAGAGAGGCTGCATCTTGGGGGTGCAAGGACCAAACGGAGAGAGGGTACTGGTTGGAACAAACTCTGGAAGGGAGACCAGTTAGTAACCCAGGGAGGGGATTTAGACCTATCCCAGAAGACCGCATCAGTGCTGAGGCACTGGACCCTTGTCCAGAGAAGTGGTAGGCATAGTGTTGCATGCCCAAGGGCAAAGGTGAGCCTAAATAAGGCTGAGTCCATGTAGACCATGAGTGACCTAGAGGTATCTAACCTAGAGCCCGGAGGGTTCTTAGGGTAGCCCGGGATCCCTGTCATGGGTGGAGATTTCATGGATGGGAGGAGTAGGTGGTCTAAGCGGATAACTGGTCAGTAAGGGGGGTCTGGTCAGAACCCCTTATAACTAGTTATCGCTGACTAAGGGAAGTGTACCCATGTAGAGTGGCTACTTCTTCCCTGTAGGAATCAGCTGGGCACGGCGTGTGTTAGAAGGTGGTTCTGACACTATGGGCCGCCCGGATTTTTCACTTTTTGAGCACCTAATTGTGGAGCTTTTACTGTGGGGGAGCCTCATAAGTTGGGACTCACCCACAGTGAAAGGATGTAAGAGACTGCATGGGGTTTTTTCTTGTGTTCCCCTGGCTGGACCAGGCCACTGCGCAGCAGCTGGAGTAAGGGACACCGGGCTGGTTACATGCAGACACATGTGTACATGCGTGTGCACACGTGTACGGGCTGCTCAGTGGAGATTCCTAGCGTGCGCAGTCCAGGAGCAGCTACAAAGTGAATGGTGTGGCAGGACTTATGCAGTATTGGGTGGAATAGGCTTTATACACTGGAAACATGCCAGGGAAAGTCAGTGTGTCTTACTGTTTTTTTACTTCATTATTCCCCTATGGGAATGTGGAGCCAGGGGCTAGATTAACTTCAATTAGGCCTACAGATTCCAGACATGCACTTAAGTCCAATGTAGCAAATGTGAAAAGAAGTATTCTGCAGAGTCCAAAGTCATATTTGTACTGCTTTTGGGTCATCCAGAACAGCCATATTTCCCTGAGCCAGCCATGACCAGACCCAGGCTGAGGGCTGACCTCAGCTGGATGGATTGATAACCTTTCTTCCACAAGGTAGGGTTTCCTCTCCACGAAGAGAAGATGGGAGGGGCTACAGGCTCATCCATCAGCAGCTGTCACTGGGTGCCAGGCACCAGGCTGCACCAAGGAGGGAAGGCAGCGTGGGCGAAAGGGGCTTCAGAGACACTGGATGACACCATTTTTAACAAACCCAGAGGCTGGATAAGAAGGAGGGAGCAGGAGCAGGGACGTGATGTGTCGCTGTTTGATAGGACCAACTGAGACTTCCTGCCATCCCCCTACTCAACTTTTAAAAAGTGCCTGCACAGGAAGAGAAGCTCTCTGGGGTGTGTGCTCGGCTGAGGCTGAAGGTGCTGGAGCCTGGCGCAATGGGCAGTTGGAAGGAGAGACCCCCTGAATGCCCCCAGGACCCTATCAGCACCAGAATAAGAGCCCAGGACTGGTGCACAGAAACAGGGGCCTCTGCACAGGGACAAGAGGGGCCCAGAAAGAGAGCCTGGCGAAAGGCTGGCGCAGGGAGCCAGTGAAGACAGCACACTGCTGAATCTACCCTCTCAGAGACCCAAAGGGCAGAGGAGAGTGTACCCAGTGGCGGGGGCTGGTAAAGAGGAGCAAGAAGTGCCCCATAATGCCTCGCCAGGAATTTGGAAATCTGCCGTTTTGGTGCTTTGTGGCCCCCAGAGGAGGGGGGTCACCCTCACTTGTGAAAAGGTGCTGGGGGAGCTGCTGGAGAGGCCCAGTATTTCCCGCCCCAGCACGAAGAAATCTGCCATTTTGGTGCCTGGTGGCCCCCAGAGGAGGGGGGTCACCCTCATGTGTGAAAAGGGGTGCAGGGGGGCTGCAGGAGCACCGCAGCCTCCCCTAGCATAAAGAAGAACAGTCCACCCATAAGTTTCATGGGGCATCTGAAAGAATAACCCCTTCTAGTTTATAGTTTAGTTTAGTTTATAGTTTATAAAGCGCGTGAATCACCCCCGAAGGGGTCTCTCAGCGCTGGCCACCGTGTGCTGATCTACTGAGGTGTTATCATTCCGAGAAGAGAGTGGTCTTAAGAAACTTTCTGAACCCGAGATAGTCGGAACATTGTCTGAGCGGAAGGGGTAGTTGGTTCCATACCAAAGGAGCTTCGTAGGAAAAATATCTGCCACCCAAACGCGTTGTCTTAATCCTCGGGACGAGTAGCAGCGATTTGGATCCAGACCTCAGATCACGGTTAGGGATATACAAATGAAGCCTTTCAGTCAGGTAGGGAGGGCCAGGACCCTAGGCTGGAACTTATGTTCTACAGCTGAGGGTGTACTATGAAGTGCATCATGGAGTGAAGGGCTGAGTTGGGGATGTCTGGCGAAGGGCATCTCCTGGAGGTGAAGTGGTGTAATTGCACCGAAATGCGTTTACTATTGGGTATTTCTTTTTAGGTGGACTGAAAGTCACATGTGTAAAGTGAAGTATATGTGTAAGGTGATGTTAAGATAAATGGAGTTATGTTGCTGGACCTTCCTGCTTGGGGGTCTGGGTGTATTTATGTAATCCCATGCTTTTATCTGTGATTCCTTTTAAAGTGCAGAGGCACACTGCAGGAGAAGTGTATTTGCCAGGAGTACTTCTTTTGAAGGGACTGTAAGTCACATGTGTAAGGATATGTCATAAGCCAAGTGGGGCTATGTTGCCAGACAGTCCTGCTAGGGTGTCTGGCTGTATATGCGCAATCCTGTGATTTCATCTGTGATGTCTTTAGGGGCTGTAATAGCAATGCATTCAAATGATCAACCAAGGTGATGAGTACTGTCATTCTAAAGTGTGCGTAAACATGGATTCTTGCTGCTGCGCTTAGGTGAAGACCCCAGACTGCAAGCCCTTAAGATATAGAGGTGCATACTTTATGGTCAGCAGGAGATGCTCAGTCAGGGTCATGTGTCACCAAGGCAGGTTTACCCCTTTTTAATGCTTGTTGAGGTAATGGGGTCGCCACTGGGATGGTGCCAGTGCGCAGGGCCCTCGCTCCAGCTTATGTTCAACTATCTGCATTGGGGGCAAGTTGATGTGTATACATGGGAGTGGTGGTACTAGACCCCAACCCCCCTTTGCGGGAGGGGTGGAGATGTTATGCAATGTCACAAAGTAATTCCAACAGCTTATGTATATTTGTAAATTGGTGCATAGTATTGAGTAGTGTGTGTGTTTAATAAATGTACTCTTACTTTTATAAAGCAAAGTACAGACTGGACAATCCATTATTGAGTGTTATTTTTGTGCACCTGCAAATGGCGATTACTAGCCCACACCACCTCCCTTGAGTAAGCCTTAGACTGCTCTGCAACACTACCCTCTGAGAGTCAGGCGCTACAATTGGGTGTTTGGTTCCCAGTGAAGGACAAATGTAGTCATGTTATTTGTGCAGGCCTCACAGATGCTGCCTCGTTTTCCAACAGTTCTAAAAGGATATGTATGTGTGTTTAATATACATATTAGGTCAAGAGACTATCTAAGATATTCATAAAAATAATATATTTGTACTTTTAATAAACTTATATTATTTTTAAATATATTTTCGCTAAGTCGCGTCGGGTGCGTGCTTCGTGAGCGCAGAGTGCGCGGATCCCATGTGACCTCAAAAAAAAAGATTTCATTGATTCATAACATTTCCCACTGTAACTATTGAACGACCCCACCCATTTTAATCATTCTTGTTGGAGCATCTTTAGAGAGACATCTCCTTTCCTACAAGAACCCTTTTTTTTTTTTTTGGGTGTTTTTAAAAAAATATCAAACAAAACAGCATCTGGACAGCAGCAGGAGGAAGTATGAAGTATCTTCTGAAAAAGAATTCTTGCAGGAGGCACTACGTCCACAGAGGCCGGAATCTGTTGTGTGGAAATTCTTCACTTTTCCACCTGGAGAGAAGAAAGTAAATGTGAGAAAGGTGGCGTGCAAAATTTGTGACCGAGTCCTGTCAAGAGGCAGTGATAAAAAATACTCTTGTGGCACTGCTTCTATGTACAAGCATCTCCGGACCACACATCCTCTTAATCTTGCACGGGAGGAAATGAGGCGAGCTGCTTGGAACCCCTCACCTGTTGTGGCAAGTACATCTGGAGCGTCCTCAGGAACACATGCAATGGACATTAGGCCAGAATACGCCTTTCTCGAGCAACACTGCGTGAAGTGTAAGAAACTTATATGCTTCGGTGAGCAGTCGGTGGATGCAGTTTGTACGGCACAATGCAACCATTGTTGTTAATTTTTGTGTTTTTGGAATGATAAGTAATTCCAAATGTTTCCTGTTTAATTCGTTCTTTTTTTTGTTCATTTTTTGAAAAAAGACAATATTGTTAAAAAAAATTGAAAAAATACAAAAGAAAAAAGAAGAAAAAAAAAGTTCTTATCAGAACTACCTTATTTGGTTAAAGAAAGAACTATAATTGCAAGCTAAAGTGTGAAAGTTTGGTTGAATATATGTATACAGCATGATTGACTGAAAGAATGCATTAGTAGTGTATGGTGAATTTATAGGTGAAGATTTATGAGGAAGTACTGCAGCATGACACTGCAAGCTCTTTAGCTGCACTGCACTGTGGCACCTCCGAAGCACAGGGATGTGACATATGTATATGAATATGTTGCAACTCTGTGCTTCCCTCTGCACTGCTGCACAAACTGCAGCCATGCGGTGACACAGGCACCCTTGCACCATGGTGCAAGGATGTCTGTGTCGTGTGGAGATTGTTTTTGTGCAGGAAGGGACACCATCCTGCACAAAAACAATCAGTAAAGGCATTTTCCTCTTTCAATGTATGCTGTGGAATGCAGCATGCATTGAAAGAGGAAAAAATGAGGAGAAATGAAAAACTTCTCCTCGTTGCGTCTTGCTACACCAACTCTAGGATGGCGCAGCATTCACACACATCTCCAGATTTACTATTTCTCATAAATCTGGAGATGTGTCTTGTTCTATGGGTGTTGCGTGGGAACACCCACAGCAACACCTATGGGACGCCCCTTCAACGCAAAGTTCTCTGTATGAAGGGGTCGTATTTACAAGGAGAGGAAAAACCACGCAGGGTGGCTTTTCCTCTCCTTGTAAATATGAAGGAGTGCCTGGCGCCATCACTACGTTACAAAAAGTGACGTACTGGTGGCGCAGGGAGCTTGTAAATCTCCCCTTAAGTGCTTAGGTATTGGCAGACTGATACAATAAGAACATAGTGCTGGAAGGGTGATTGTAGAATTGCATGAGACTGACAGGAAGTATCCTACGCTGCATGGGTACTACTTCAGTATTTAATGGAGTGGACCAATAGTATGTATCTGCTTAGAGATTTGTAGGGATTATGCACAGAATATTTTATGTGTACTTGTGTTGGTGCCTAGGTCATTTTATAAGAATACCACTAGTAACTGGAATGATGACAGTGCTGCAAACAGAGTGAACACTTAATTTATAAGTGCTTACGTATTGGTGGAGTGATAGGATAAGTAGATAGAGTTAGATAAGTGATTAAAGAAGTGCATGGGACAGACTGGACGATTCCTACACTGCATGAGTACTAACTGGGTATTAGATGTCTGCCTGGATAGTGCACAAAATATTATAGATGTACTTGTGTTAGTAAGCTAGGCCATTCCGTAAATTCATGACTAGTACAAACAGAGTGTATAGTGAATTTATAAGTGCTTAGGTATTGGTGGAGTAATAGGATTAGGGGTGGGTGGAATTTGCGAAATCCACTTTTGCAAATTATCGCGAAAATGTAAAAAATTATCGCAAGCACGCGGAAATATCACGAAGATGTGGAAGTTTTTTCCCCGCATGTTCGCGAGATTTTCTGCATGGTTGCGGCTCGCCAACTTACCCATGCGGTTGCTCGCGGGCGCGGCCATCTTGTTTTCAGTTGTCTCGCGGTGCATGATCGCGAGAAGAAAGACGTGATCGCGCGATTCATGACGTCACTGCGGGCGCGAACTGTCGCGAGACAGCGCAAATGGCTAAAAACAATACAACATCTCATGGAGAACGCGACCGGATCAAGAAAACTTGTCGACGAACGCAGGGATTCAGGTAAGGCGATCGCGCGCGCGCGAGAATGTAATATTTTACAGCGCGAGCAAGAACCAAATTATCGCAAAGCTGCGGAATGCGTAAATTTTGACATTTTCGCGCTTTCCGCGGAACGCGAAAATGTCAAATTATCTCAATTTCCGTGAACGGAACGAAATTTTAGCCCAGGCCTAAATAGGATAAGTAGATAGTGTTGGATGGGTGATTGGAGAAATGCATGGGACAGACAGGAGGATTCCTACACTGCATAGGTACTAACTGGGTATTTAGAAGAGGGTATCAATAGTTTGTAGCTGGTTAGAGGTGTGCATGCATAGTGTACAAAATATTGTACCTGCACTTGTGTTAGTAGCTAGGCCATTCCTTAAGTATATGACTAATAACTGGAGTAATTTCAGTGCTGCAAAGAGAGTGCATGCTAAATTTATTAGTGCTTAGGTATTGGCAGAGTGATAGGATACGTAGATAGTGCTGGATGGTTAAATGGAGAAGTGCATGGGACAGACAGGAGGATTCCTAGACTGCATAGACTGCATAGGTACTAACTGGCTATTTAGAAGAGCATATCAATAGTATGTAGCTGGTTAGAGGTCTGCATGCATAGTGTACAAAATATTGTACCTGCACTTGTGTTAGTAGCTAGGCCATTCCTTAAGTATATGACTAATATAAGTGCATGGGACAGGCAGAAGGATTCCTAGGTACTAACTGAGTATTTAAAAGACTGTATCAAAGCTATGTAGCTGATTAGAGGTCTGCATGCATAGTGCACAGAATATTGTAACTGTACTAGTATTGGTGTGTCTATGGTTTCGAGAATGGTAGCCTGTATTTTAGGGTGTGAGGAGGTGCATCAGATGATCACGTAGATGATGTCATCAGTGATGTCATTTGAGATGTCATCAGTGATGTCATGAGTGATGTCACTGACCATGTCATGAGTGATGTAATACGTGACGTCATCAGCAGTGCATTACTTTAATTCAAAAAGCTGGCGGCCATATTGGCCTGGTCACGATGTGAAAATTCAGGAATTGATACAATAAAGAAAAGAAAACAAGTGTTAATATGCACACAATGTCATTTCAGCAAATCTTGCCCGTGACCGCCATACCTGTATGTTTGTCAACGTGGCTTATTCATAATAAACATACTTAGAATAGCAAACATCAACATAAACAATGGACTACACATTACTTTAAAGTGAAAGGCTATCGGCCATATTAATCTGGGCACGTTGCGTATTATAATGGTTCTTACATGAAAGAAAAGGAAAAAAAGGGGTGTTAATACACACACACTATCCCTTAATAAAGTTCTAGCGATTATAGTTCCATTCCATTCACAGCTCATTTGAGATGTCATGAGTGATGTCATGAGTGATGTAACTGACCATGTCAAGATGTAATGTCTGAGGTCATTAGCTGTACATTGCGGGGGCGTAAGTTATAGTTAGCTCAGGTAACTATAACTGCTGAATTTCACTGGTTGTGTATGAGTGAAATCTGAGTCTAACTATACCGTCCCTGTAACCTTTGTTTTTTTCAGCAAATTTCTAGTTTGTTTTTTAACGTTAAGTAAGATGCATATCACAATGGATGGTGGGGGGGTTGGAAGCAGGGCCTGGCATTGTGCTGCCCCCACCCAAGCTTGCTGCTCCTGCATTCCTGCATTCCCGCCTCCTAGCCATCCATTGTCCAAGTCCATGTCCCTGTTCCCTTATTACAGCCCTGTGTGGCCGTTGTTCTGCCACTGGCCTTCCTGCCTTCTCTGAACAGTTAGCTTGCTGCCCCATCCATCTCCTCCCTATCCTCTGAATCCATGGACTAGCCTCCTCCCTCCTGCCATGCATGGTCTGATGTGCTGCCACTGCCCTCCATTTAGCATGATGTACCAGTCCACTCCTCCTGCCCTCCATTGCCCAATTATATGCCCCATCATTGACCTCCTGCTTAGCCTCTGTGCTTAGCTTGCTGCCCCTATTCTCCTTCCTCCTGCTCTCCGATGTCTTTGTGCATGCCCCTGCTCCATCCTTTTTGCCCACCATGTTCCATGGACCTGCCACTCCTTTCTACTCTGAGAGTTCTGTTGAGCTGCCACTCCCCTCCCACCTGCCTAGCATTGTCAGATGACTGTAACCTGTCCCTGTCCCTGCCACCTCCACCCTGCCTGTCCACATTCCATGCCCCTATCCCCTTCCTCCTGTCCTCCATGGTCCATTGTACTGCCACACCTTTCTGCCCTCCCTGGTCTTGTTGTGCTGCAACTGCTCCTCCTGCCTGCCCCATGTAGTCTGTTGTGAGGCCCCTTCCCCTGAACTCTCTTGTCTGTGCCCAGGTCCTGACCCTTCCTTCTATCCTCCATGGTCCTTTGTGCCTCCCCCTGCACCCTCCTTCTAGCCCATCATAGCCTTTGTGCTGCCATTAACCCTCCCGCTTGCCATGCATGGTCTTCTGTGCTGCCACGGCCCCTCCCACCTTCCCTATGTGGTCAGCTCGCTGCCCCTGACCCCCTCCCACCTTCCCTCCATGGTCTGTGTGTATGCCATCATAGTCTCACTGTTGCTCTCCATGGTGCGTCTTGCTTCTAGTGCCCATCCTGCCTGACCTCCATGATCATCTTGCTGCTCCTACCCCGCCCCCTTGCCCCCAGCCCTCTGATTCCATGTGCAGACCTCTATTCCCTCCCTCCTGGCTTGTCTGTTCCATTGTAATGCCCCTGATCCGTCCCTCCTGCCCTTTATGGTCTGTTATGCTGCAGCTGTTTCTCCTGTCTGTCCATTATGGTCAGCTCGCTACCATTGCCTCTTTCACCTCTGTTCGCTGTTGTTCATGTACATTGTCCTGTCCCCTCCCTATTGCTTTCTATGGATTGTTGTGCTGCACTCCCGTCCCGCATGCCCTGTGTGGTGTATTGTGCTGCTGCAAACCCTGATGCCTGTCCTGTAGGGTAAGTTTGGTGCACCTCACCATGTCCCTTCTGTCCACTGTTATCCGAGTCCATGTCCCTACCCCAATTCCTCCTGCCTTCCATCATCCAATGTACCATACTTGTGAACATTTTGAACATGGTAAGAGGGAGATTTTGAAAAAAAACTGGGGTATTGATTTTCCCCTTTGAGTTACAATGAAAAAGAGGAGATTGTACACAGGAAACAGATCAAATAAAGCCCATTTGAGCTTAAAAACATTGGACGTTTCCTGGCTGAATCGGGTCTGTTGGCATGTGTGGTTGTACAACCACTGCCTCTTCCTTCTGCCCACAATGGTCTATTATATTGCTACAGCCTCTCTTGCCAGTCCTGTATTGTTGGTTTGTTGCCCCTGCCCCCCTTTCCACTGCACTCCATAGTCTGTTGTGCTGCCACTGCCCTTCCTGCCTGCCCAGTGTGGTCAAATTGTTGCCTCTGCACTCTCCTACCTTCAATTTTCAGAGTCCGTGCGCCTGGCCTCTGCCTCTCAACAGTATCCTAATGAACATCTAGATTGCTAACATTCTATATTTATTACAAAAGTGTGGAACGCCTGACGTCATCTTGATGTAATCAAAACTGTAATACCTAGAGCATTTCCTTTAGAAATTACATATATGGGAGGGTCTTATTAGCTTCACAAATAATTTTACTCCAACTAACCATACAATGGTCATTAATGTTACGTCTAGATGGAATGTTATGATGAACAGGGGAACTTATAACTTCACCACTAGGTGAGCAAGGAAGCAATTCCTTTTAATTAAGGTACCCTCACACACCCTAGTGGTGTCATGCTTCATCATCGGGTCACCCCGACGCCTAAAAGTCGGGGTGGGCTCGACCACAGTGTTGGGAGCGCTTTGAAGAAGTTGCAGACCAGGGAGGCTATAAGATAAAAAACCTCAGGCAGATCCCCAGTTTCCCTTTATTTTTGGGTCTGTCTGGGTTGATTAAAAATAATAAGAGTAGTGGTATATATAGGAGTATTATGGTCCTATGACCCTAGTGCCAACATGTTTCAGTCCACAGTGGCCATTAAGGTCCAGGACTTTCTTCAGGGCAAATGAGGCCACCCTGGGATTCAGAAGGGGGAATACCCTATTCTGTTTTTTTAGACAAGGGTAGAGTAGCTACTCCTTGTGTAGAAGACTGATTGATTAATCTGTCCTGCGTTGTACATCCATCTGTAAAAGAAAACACAAAGAAACACATATCCAACTTATACAAATCGGTTTGCATCAAGGAGTTTCCAAAATGGCGTGTTTCAAAATCGTGTTTGGAATTCAGAGCCACACCTATATGTGCCAGGTGGTCATAGAGGCATAATAGTGTGCAGCTATATCCACATGTGTGTCACTCAGAAAATTGTATCTGTGTACAGTTAATCGGCGTGTCAGATATATTGTGCGGTGGCGATTATGCTCGCATTCTATCTGGAACCAGTCGCCAAAAAAGTGGATGCTATCAATGAAAGGAAACTCTCGTAAAATCTTCCCACACATACATCATTCATACCGTATCTGTGATTCAACACAGCATTAAAAACATGCGTGACTGTTAACACCTATGAGTAATTGTGAAGGTGTCTCTCATTCCTGCATACTCGCTTACCCGGACTTCGAATGGTAGTTGTTTCTCAGGGGATGGAAGGGCTAATGGAGTAGCTCTGTAGTCAAACCCTGACGTGAAACCCAGGGGAAATATGGAGTGGTTGAGAAAGATCAGGTTTAGGGCATTCAAGACCAAACATATTCACAGGTGATTACTGCTCAGGAGGGGGACCAAATGCTACGCTGATAGTTCTAATGTGACAGACTTACTTCGTCAAGAGTCCTGCTCCGCTTCACCACCTACTTGGACCCGATCCCCGGCGTTTCGCGCGTGTTATGGTGATCGGGAAGTTTATACTTCCGTATTGTTTAAAGGGGACGTGTGGATAGGTCAGTGCAAGCATGTGATTTGTGACGTATTGAGTGGGTGATCACCCTTATACACTTGACATTAACAGAAAACTTTTTTATCTTTGAAGACCAATTATACCTACAAGTACATGGTACTTCAATGGGGAGTACATTCGCCCCAAGTCTGGCATGCCTGTATGTCAGTTACTTTGAAGACCTACATATATGGACTCAAAATCCTTTTAGCATGAATATCTGCAAGTGGTACAGGTATATCGATGATGTCCTGATGATCTGGAGAGGTGATCTGACTAGTCTTGAGAGTTTTAAAACATGGATCAATTCACTGAACCCACACCTTCACTTCACCATGAATGTGAATAAAGAAAGCATTTCATTTTTGGATGTCACTCTCACAGCTAAAGATGGCACTCTTGAAAGCTCATTATATACAAAACCTACGGACAGGAACAGTTTATTAAGATTTGATAGTGCCCACCCGCGATCCTTAAGAGAGAATTTGCCAGTAGGCCAATTCTTGAGGATTCGAAGAAACTGTTCCAACATACAAACCTACAAAAAAGAGGCTGCTATTCTTAGTAACAAACTTCAACAGAAGATGTACCCTAATAAGATCATACAAAGAGCAAATAAAAGAGCGCGCAATACACCAAGGGAGGCTCTGTTAGAAACATACACAAAAGAGCAACCAGACCAACTCATATGTGTGACCACATATAATTCCTCATCCAATGACCTGAAAAAAATAATTAACAAAAAATGGTCAATTTTGACATCTAACACGTTATCATTTGAGAAACCCATGTTCTCATTTAGAAAAAATTCTAATTTGAGGAATGCCCTGGTACATACTAACTCCTTTACTCCTAAAAAAACTGATCAACAGACTTTGTGGGGTCTAACACCTGTTGTTGGACACTACCCGTGTGGGTCATGTGTGGCCTGCCCCTTTACAGAGCACACCAAAACATTGGACTTGGGCTTAAATTTTCCATGGGAACAGAGGTCACATACAAATTGTAACTCGGAATCTGTGATCTATATGATAAAATGCCCCTGTGGATTGATATATATTGGCATGACTAGTCGTAAGATCAAAGTTCGCATTAGCGAACATAGAAGCACGATACGTAGATCAGTCACAGCAACTAGGCTCACTGCCCATTACCAGGAGAAACAACATAAAGACACAGAGTTGAAGTGGACTGTACTAGAAAAGGTCACTACTATGGGGAACAACCTGCAGCAAAAACTCTTAGAGCATGAACAACGATGGGTCTACCGTTTGAAGACCCATGAGAAAGGGCTCAATGATTGTATACCCTGGAACCAACTGAACAAATAGATACAGCACATCCCTCATTCTATCCCCCCTTGTGGAGTTTGGTCTCCACTAAAACCTTTAGTTTCGTGTATTAAAAATTACTACACTTCGTTTAACGTCCACCATCATCCCATGGTGCAATGCCCATATCTATATACTATACCCATGTGATGTCTCTTGTGACATTTCTGTCACCCAGTGTAAAAATATCCTTTAAAACACTTAGGAACACTGAACACTTGATGAATCAAGACTAAGGAATAGCGCTGTCTACGCATTTTATAGGGTATTAGTTTTATCACAATCAGTGGATAGATGAACTACATCCCCCATCAGCCATCTACATTGGGTACGAAGTTCACCCTCGATACTCCACGGACCAAGTACACACATTATGTAATCCTGGGTCCATTAGTAATTGTACATCAATCGAGAATATGAGCCCCCAACTATGAATACTACATTACTGTGGGCTATTGAAATAAGGTCGCTAATATGTATATACAGATCAAAATCTATATCCGTTTACTTCGGCGTTGCTACGGGTTACGCTCTTTCCTATTGGCCAACACCATGGGTCACAGGTTGCAGCCGACCTATCCCGTGCGGGAGACGTCACAAATCACATGCTTGCACTGACCTATCCACACGTCCCCTTTAAACAATACGGAAGTATAAACTTCCCGATCACCATAACACGGCGCGAAACGCCGGGGATCGGGTCCAAGTAGGTGGTGAAGCGGAGCAGGCCTCTTGACGAAGTAAGTCTGTCACATTAGAACTATCAGCGTAGCATTTGGTCCCCCTCCTGAGCAGTAATCACCTGTGAATATGTTTGGTCTTGAATGCCCTAAACCTGATCTTTCTCAACCACTCCATATTTCCCCTGGGTTTCACGTCAGGGTTTGACTACAGAGCTACTCCATTAGCCCTTCCATCCCCTGAGAAACAACTACCATTCGAAGTCCGGGTAAGCGAGTATGCAGGAATGAGAGACACCTTCACAATTACTCATAGGTGTTAACAGTCACGCATGTTTTTAATGCTGTGTTGAATCACAGATACGGTATGAATGATGTATGTGTGGGAAGATTTAACGAGAGTTTCCTTTCATTGATAGCATCCACTTTTTTTGCGACTGGTTCCAGATAGAATGCGAGCATAATCGCCACCGCACAATATATCTGACACACCGATTAATTGTACACAGATACAATTTTCTGAGTGACACACATGTGGATATAGCTGCACACTATTATGCCTCTATGACCACCTGGCACATATAGGTGTGGCTCTGAATTCCAAACACGATTTTGAAACACGCCATTTTGGAAACTCCTTGATGCAAACCGATTTGTATAAGTTGGATATGTGTTTCTTTGTGTTTTCTTTTACAGATGGATGTACAACGCAGGACAGATTAATCAATCAGTCTTCTACACAAGGAGTAGCTACTCTACCCTTGTCTAAAAAAACAGAATAGGGTATTCCCCCTTCTGAATCCCAGGGTGGCCTCATTTGCCCTGAAGAAAGTCCTGGACCTTTATGGCCACTGTGGACTGAAACATGTTGGCACTAGGGTCATAGGACCATAATACTCCTATATATACCCCTACTCTTATTATTTTTAATCAACCCAGACAGACCCAAAAATAAAGGGAAACTGGGGATCTGCCTGAGGTTTTTTATCTTATAGCCTCCCTGGTCTGCAACTTCTTCAAAGCGCTCCCAACACTGTGGTCGAGCCCACCCCGACTTTTAGGCGTCGGGGTGACCCGATGATGAAGCATGACACCACTAGGGTGTGTGAGGGTACCTTAATTAAAAGGAATTGCTTCCTTGCTCACCTAGTGGTGAAGTTATAAGTTCCCCTGTTCATCATAACATTCCATCTAGACGTAACATTAATGACCATTGTATGGTTAGTTGGAGTAAAATTATTTGTGAAACTATTTATACTGGGAGGTGTTACTCTGACCTATATCCTCTCTACCCTTTGGGCACGAGAAGTCACTTTTCTCAACAGCCTTTGTATACACAGGGTCTTATTAGCATCAAAATTATGGTTAATGCTTTAAAAACCTAAAATGAGGACATATTTTCTGAGTTTTCAAATAGCGACAAAGCACTTTTAAATTATTTGTTATCTTTATGTTTTTTTATCCAGTTGACCACTTGATTAAATGTTGCACTTAGGGGAGAGGATGTTCTGTTACTTCCAGAGCTGCAGACTTTGCAACTGGGGAACCAGGTTGGAGTTTCTGCTTCAGCTCGACATTCTGTGATTCTGGTCAAATCACTTAATCTCCCCATGTCTACAACCAAAATGAATTTGTTCTTGTGTGATGTAACCAATGCTCATGTAAAGCACTCCAATACCTGACAAGTCTGCACTATATAAGACTGCAAAAACACACAAAAAATAAAAAGTGTTTTGCACACTTCTGTCATTGGGCTACATGTGGTCTACATCTGGGTGATATTTGTGCTGCATTTCGGCTCTTTTGTCTCTGGTGGCCATCTTGGGAGATTTATTTGTTATGTAGTTTCCTAATTTCCTCATTTACTGCAGTCTCCTCAGTAGGAAATGCTTTCAGTTTTTTACTTTGATTCCATCAAGAAGGTACTCAGATATGTCACACATTTGCCATAAATTCTGAATGTTAGCACTCTAGTTGCTCATTAGATCACTGTAGTAAAGCTACTGCTCACCACGGAAGTCTGCTGCTGTTATTAAAAGTGCATGTTTCAGTCTGCATGTCAGAATTATTTAATGAAATAGAAGAGGATTTGAGAAGTCACTCAAAATCTGCCCTAATTTTTCTTTCTTCAGCACTAATCACAATTTCTATGCCAAAATGAACCCCATCATTGTGTTCCTTTTTAAATTAAATGTTTTAAATGTTACCAGTTTATTCCAATCAAGATGGCTTCAAGTGTGCCATACTTTTGTCATAAGTAAGACAGTAGGCGCTCTAGTTGTTCTTAAGAACATTCTGGGACATTCTGTCATTGGGCTATACTTGGGCTACATCTGGGTGATATTTGTGCTACATTTGGGCTCTTTTGTCTCTGATGGCCATCTTGGGAGACTTATTTGTTATGAAGTTTCCTAATTTCCTCATTTACTGCAGTCTCCTCAGTAGGAAATACTTTCAGTTATTTACTTAGGTTCCATCAAGAAGGCATTCAGATATGTCACACATTTGCCATAAATTCTGAATGTTAGCACTCTAGTTGCTCATTAGATCACTGTAGTAAAGCTACTGCTCACCAGGGAAGTCTGCTGCTGGTATTCAAAGTGCATGTTTCAGTCTGCATGTCAGAATTATTTAATGAAATAGAAGAGGATTTGAGAAGTCACTCAAAATCTGCCCTAATTTTTCTTTCTGCAGCACTAATCATACTTTCTATGGCAAAATGAACCCCCTCATTTTGTTCCTTTTTAAATTAAATGTTTTAAGAGTTACCACTTTATTCCAATCAAGATGGCTAAAGGTGTGCAATACGTTTGTCATAAGTAGGACTGTTAGCGCTCTAGTTGTTCTTTAGAACACTCTGAGAAGCTGCAAAGGAATCAACTGACAGTCTCTGCCCTTGTTGGATGTACAGGTTTTACTGAGAATGTCAGACTTCATTCTCACATGACTGAGAAAGATAATGTGAATTTACAGAAGATATGCTCTCAGTTTAGCTTATAGATTACCTTCCAAACCTCTGTGGGAAAAGGATGAGAAAATAGTTTTCTCTCAAACATGATTCATGATATCCCAGCAGAAGGCTTTTTCACATGGTAAAATCACCTTAGAACACACCACAATTCCTAAAATGAGTATGGTACCATCAACAAATGATTTATAATGTAACTAAAGTCTTAAAAACTTCTATTAACTGCAATGCTTTTTAATGAGGTGCTATCATGTATATTGGTCTCAAGATGGCTGCCAACACTTCTTGGATGAAGTGCTGACAGCCAATCAGATCTCACGATGAGATGTGTGGTTAGGCACCACCCAGATATATATGTGATTTTACTTTTGATTTTCTCAGGAACTACTGAACGGATTTACACCATTTAACCAAAAGGCACAACTCTGAACCAAGGGCTACCTTTTTGCCAAATTTGGTGTAATTCCATTCAGCAGTTCGGGCTGTAGCTGTGACTAAAAGTTCCTTTGAAAAATTGCATGGGGCAAACACGTTTTGGGACTCCCCTTTTTTCTCGGCCCCCGCTTGACGAATGACCCCGAGACTTTCAGGATAGGAGCGGACCGGAGCTGGCCAAAAGTTTTGCAAATTTCACGAAGATTTGTCAACCGGCACCAAAGTTCTTGGGAATAGAATGTTGCAGATTTCCTATGGAAAATAGGTCCTACCTATAACTACCTACTGGCGCCGCCAGTATATAATATATTTATATATATATATGTCAGCAAAGCACCTCCATTTTACTGGGGGCCCCCGGTCCTGCAGGGCGAGCTCTGAAGACAGGAATGCAGATCCTGGTAACACGATACTTTCACCAAAACAGAAAAGAGCCCAACACCGACTGATTGACAGGCTTGACTTTTATTCGTCATGGAAAGCGGAGATGAGAACACCCAATCCTTACTCGTTTCAGCCGTTAGGCCTTGGTCACAGGTGAGTGTAATGTTCGTTTATAGTCCCAGTGGTCACATGGCTTGTATTATGACTGCAAGCCCCAAAATGCAATGTTCTTTTCATATGCATTGAGACACAGCATATTTTAAATTGTGCGATGTTCGCGTACATTTGCAATGTCCCAATGATTGCTCCAAATTATCTCAGCATGGTGCAAGTTTCTCCGCTGACCCAAAATACTTGCTTGTCATGCGGTGCCGTCAGAGAAAGAATTAACCTTCTCTTCTCCCTTTCTCGAGCGGAATGCTGCCACATAGCATTGGCAATCCTTTTTTGCTGGTGCCTCCATGAGCGGACCATGCCCCCTCAATTTACATCAGCAATGCACCTCCATTTTACTGGGGGCCCCCGGTCCTGCAGGGTGAGCTCTGAAGCCAGGAATGGAGATCCTGGTAACACGATACTTTCACCAACACAGAAAAGAGCCCAACACCGACTGATTGACAGGCTTGACTTTTATTCGTCATGGAAAGGGAAGATGAGAACACCCAATCCTCACGCGTTTCAGCCGTTAGGCCTTGGTCACAGGTGAGTGTAATGTTCGTTTATAGTCCCAGTGGTCAAATGGCTTGTATTATGACTGCAAGCCCCAAAATATAATGTTCTTTTCATATGCATTGAGACACAGCATATTTTCAATTTTACGACGTTCGCGTACATTTGCAATGTCCCAATGATTGCTCCAAATTATCTCAGCATGGTGCAAGTTTCTCCGCTTACCTAAAATACTTGCTTGTCATGTGGTGCCATCAGAGAAATAATTAACCTTCTCTTCTCCCTTTCTCGAGCGGAATGCTGCCACATAGCAATGGCGATCCTTTTTGCTGGTGCCTCCACGAGCGGACCATGCCCCCTCAATTTACATCAGCAAAGCACTTCCATTTTACTGGGGGCCCCCGGTCCTGCAGGGCGAGCTCTGAAGCCAGGAATGGAGATCCTGGTAACACAATACTTTCACCAACACAGAAAAGAGCCCAACACCGACTGATTGGCAGGCTTGACTTTTATTCGTCATGGAAAGCGGAGATGAGAACACCCAATCCTTACGCGTTTCAGCCGTTAGGCCTTGGTCACAGGTGAGTGTAATGCTCGTTTATAGTCCCAGTGGTCACATGGCTTGTATTATGACTGCAAGCCCCAAAATGCAATGTTCTTTTCATACGCATTGAGACACGGCATATTTTCAATTTTGCGATGTTCGCGTACATTTGCAATGTCACAATGATTGCTCCAAATTATCTCAGCATGGTGCAAGTTTCTCCGCTGACCCAAAATACTTGCTTGTCATGCGGTGCCGTCAGAGAAAGAATTACCCTTCTCTTCTCCCTTTCTCGAGCGGAATGCTTCCACATAGCAACGGCGATCCTTTTTGCTGGCGCAATATATATATATGTATCCATGCCGTTTCGGTCCCTTCAATTTGGACGTGGCACTTTTAATAACGGTGGTGCCTATCCAATGGCAGGACCAAGCTATTAATTCATTTCTCCTCCTCACACAATGTGCGATCAAAACAGGAAAGCACTCACGGGGATTTCTCTGCAATTTCTTTATGGTGCAAAAAGGCAGTTACAATGCCCAACATGTTTTGGTCCTTTAACGAAATGCGTTGGGCATTTTACTTGCCTTTCTCGCTATGGAAACTTTGGTCCTAACACCTGCCAGTAGGTAATATATATATTATAGATTAAGTTGTTATTGGAAGGCATGAATCATGACAAGGTGATTGGAAAATAGTTGATATGTGCCAGGGATAAATGAGGAAATGACTTGCTTTTTTAGAACAAGTGCATTAAACGGGCACTTGCCTATGATGTTAATGGTTGTACCATAGAGTTGATGTTTATGCACTTTAACCTGAATCAGATACTTGTCTTTAAATTTCTTTAGCAATGGAATTTTGAATTGCTCATGTGTGTACTTTAGGCACTTTAATTAGGGGTGGGCGGAATTTGCGGAATTAACCTTCGCAAATTATCGCGAGAATGTTTAAAATTATCGCAAACAAGCAGAAATATCGCGAAGATGCGGAAGTTTTTTTCCGGCATGTTCGCGAGATTTTCTGCATGGTTGCGGGTCGCCAACTTACCCATGTGGTTGCTTGCGGGCGCGGCCATCTTGTTTTGAGTTGTTCTCGCGGTGCATGATCGCGAGAAGAAAGACGTGATCGCGCGACGCATGACGTCACTGCGGGCGCGAACTGTCGCGAGACAGCGCAAATGGCTAAAAACAATACAACATCTCATGGAGAACGCGACCGGATCAAGAAAACTTGTCGGCGAACGCAGGGATTCAGGTAAGGCGATCGCGCGCGCGCGAGAATGTATCATTTTACAGCGCGAGCAAGAAACAAATTATCGCCAAGCTGCGGAAACCGGAATTTTTGACATTTTCGCGCTCTCCGCGGAACGCAAAAATGTCAAATTATCGCAATTTCCGCGAACGGAACGAAATTTTTGCCCAGGCCTAACTTTAATATTTAATAGACACTTACCTCTGAATTTTGGAGATATTCATGGAATATGTCTTCTGTACTGGAAATTATTTTAATGCCACATTGCGGTGAAATCTTCTAATGATTATAACTTGATAAAATAAATTGCAATTTATGTGACAGAAGGAAAGGAGTCTTTCTTCTATGGTAGTCTGACTCCCGGAAACAAGCAGTCATTCATTGGTACGGAATCACTATGTGATGAAGGCTGTTGTGACGGCTGAACGCGTTATGGCTAAACATCATTGATTAAAGCAACCGGCTACGTTTGTTCTGAATTTGTCAAGCGTGAAGTATATATTATCTACTGGCGGTCGCCAGTAGATAGTTATAGTTAGGACCGAGTTTCCATAGGAAATCTGAAAATTCTATTTTGAATAACTTTGGCGCCGGTTGACGAATCCTCGCGAAATTTCCAAAACTAATGGGGCGCTCCGCTCAGCTCCTACCCTGAAAGTCTCGGGGTGATTCGTCAAGCGGGGGCTGAGAAAAAAGGGGGGTCCTAAAACACGTTTTCCCCATGCATTTTCCCATAGGACCTTTAGTCGAAGGTACAGCCCGAACGGCTGAACAGAATTACTTAAAATTTAGCAAAGAGGTAGTCCTCAGGTCAGGGATGTGCCTTTTGCATATATGTTCAGTAGTTCCTGAGAAAATTGCAGTTAAAAGTACATAAATATCTATAGGCGCACACCGTGCGCGCACCGTGCGCGCACCTTGACGTGCGCAAGCGTAATTCTGATTGGTGGTTACATGTCAGTCAACATTCGAATCGGTCGAAATCAGGACGTGTCGACCGCCATTTTGTGTGTTTTAAGTGTGACAGTGAAAAAAGAAAGGTGGAGAACTTGAAAAGGGGGCAGGGTAGAGAGCTCCTGACCCCCTAGCCTTTGTCAGGGGGTCCCTGAAGGACCCCGAAGGGTGAAAAAAACATTTATTTTTTTTCAAAAAATCGCGGGGTGCAAAAACCTTAAAAAAAAAAAAAAAACATTTTAAACGAGCCATTCCATATTACAGGATACAGTCAATCTAAAACTATATACATAGGTAGCTTATTGCAAAATAAATATATAAAAAATATAATAAAACATACATAACTTAGCATTTAAAAAACCTTACAAATTCACTTAAAAAAACATAGGTTTCACACACGTTATAGTTAGGAATTAGCATTTAAAAAACCTTGCAAATTCACTTAAAAAACCATAGGTTTCACACATGTTATAGTTAGCTGGACATTTCACTCGTAAAAAACCATTGAAATTCCCCCGTTATAGTTAGTTCAGATAACTATAACTCGCGCGACCGCCACTCTATCACAAGGATGATGTCATCAGTGATGTCATGAGTGATGCCACTGACCATGTCATGAGTGATGTAATATGTGACGGTATCAGCAGTGGATTGCGGGCGCGTGAGTTATAGTTATCTGAACTAACTATAACGGGGGAATTTCAATGGTTTTTTACGAGTGAAATGTCCAGCTAACTATAACATGTGTGAAACCTATGGTTTTTTAAGTGATTATATATATGTATGTATTTTAACCAACAAACTGTCCGTAGTAGTGCGCTCATTGCACAGTGGGTGCTGGTGTTGAGGGTAGACTGTCCCTCGCATTAATGAATCACCAAGAAATAAAAATAAAAAAAACGCACTCCAAGAGAGTTGATTGCCTCAATTTGAATGTATTTGCTTTCGTGCAAGTTTCACCACAACTACCATCCAAACACAAAATATCTCCGTGATGGGAGCCCCCAACCTTGCAGGGCGGCGGCAGCTGACGGGAACGAAGCATCCCGATACAGTCTAGTTAGACACAAAAAAAATGCTGAGCCCAATTCCGTGAAGCAGCTTTTCTTTTTATTTAATTTCATTTCTGGGAGATTGCAGCATAGTCAGTTGCTTTTCCTTGTGTTTTGGCTTGTTGCCTTGTTCACAGGCGCTGAGGCGAGTGGTTTCACGTAATAACTTGCTTTTAAATCCCACAGGCACGTGACCAAAGTGGCATACAATTCCCATGTCTTACCTGTAATCATGCTGTTTGAAAAAGGTAATTGAATTTTAAGAAAACAAAAAGATTAACCACAAGCCTCTAGATGCCTAGCTGATCAAGCAGGCCCTGTTTCTTGTCCAGGTTGTCCACCCAGTGGTGCGTCAGATGCTGCTGGGTGCGCAGCAGGCCATTGGTGTGGTGCACATAGCGCCACACTTGCCTCAGAGCACCTGACACTCCAACAGGGCATAACCGTTCATGTGTCTGCCGCCTACTGTCAACATGCAGAGGAGTAGCACTGCACCCAAAAGATGAGTGCAGCCACCTCAGGATTGCACCCCTGCCCGTTGGTATCACCCACAGGGAATGCCAGTGGCATTGCCTGATTCTGCTGGGATTGGGAGGGAGTCAGACTGGGATAGGAAGGCAAACAGAAGGACAGGTCATGAAAGGAAAACAAAATCAAAGTACAAAAAAGTCACAAACAATCACATACAGAAATGTGAATACACACAGGAAAAACCAGACAGTAATATATAAAGTGATCAGATGAGGTGAACTGGATGGGATGGAGCAGGACATAGGAGAAAATAGCAGGTAGTCAACTAGATAAAACAACATGGCTGTATGCTTCCACACCGTGTGGTGTTATTCACGCTGATTTTTCAGTACAGAACGTGCCGCCGGCGCTAAATCGCAACACGAACAGCACAATGTCTATTTTTTGTCCATTTGCAGAATTGCACAGAATCTCGCAGAGTTTTTATGTAACTCCGTGAAATTGTGAAAATCTGTGATTTCCGCCCAGGCCTACCAACAAACTGAATTCTAGGCCACCTTCACAATGACTGTTTATTATCTATCAGTGCTCCATTGCAGTGGAAATGTGAGTAACAACGTGCCCCTTAGCTTTAGGTGTTATACACTCAAATCTGTGACCCCTAAAGAAGTGCCCAGGAGAGACAAAAGGAGCAAGACAGTTACTCTGTCAACTCAGGCAGGCAATGTAGCCATTAAATGTATCAATGAATCACTGCCGATAAAAAGTCAACTTGCCTACAGTTTTCTGCCCTAGAGCCTGTGTAAGACATCTTTCACTGGGAGAAACAGAAATCTACCTGTCACATTGAGCTGTTGTTTGTGAGTAAGGATTCTATTGTTATCTGGCCTAAAATGGACTCTTAAAGTGTCACTTTTATAAAAAAAAAATAGGTTTTATTTAAACAAAATCATTTTTTAGGTTAAATGCTCAAATTGATAACCACCATGTTATTTCTCAAGTTCTTCTTCATCTCTGACCTGGAACACTGCAATGTCTACAAATATAGCTCAGCTCTCAACAATAGAGGAGAAGCCAAATAATGTGGGACTCTTAGGGCGTTATCACAAATTCTGCGGTCTGACTGTTGAAGGACCGCGTCCGCTAGGAGACCGATGTGCCTGTGCCCTTCTGACCCCCAGTTCCCCAAGGGG
This sequence comes from Triturus cristatus, assembly GCF_964204655.1. Classification (NCBI taxonomy): domain Eukaryota; kingdom Metazoa; phylum Chordata; class Amphibia; order Caudata; family Salamandridae; genus Triturus; species Triturus cristatus. Next base: position 506,840,348 of record NC_140585.1, read on the forward strand.
TCTGCGGTGTGGCAGCGATTTTCTTGTGGCGGTGGGCAATGTCTTTCCATATATATTGATGCCTGTGTGTACATTCTGACTGCATGGTGAGTATGTACCGGAAATCCTTCATTTCTGCCGACCTTTAGGCGGCAGTCCAACTGCTGTGATCTGCTCATCATGAAGTCAACTCGTAATATGGACAGCGGTGTTGTGCCTCATTACCACCCAACGGAGGCTGCCTTCCTCTGACCTCAACCCTGGCGGTCGGTGGTATGCTGGCATTGCCAGTGGTCCAACCATGGTCTTCACAAAGCCAATCTACCCAAATCATAATAAGGCGCGTGGCTCACTGCTGTTGGACCACTAAGATGGTGGTCCACGCACTGCCGAACGCACTGCCGAACTCATAATAAGGTTCACTTCAGGGTTGTTCCATTGGGAGCAGATGCAGACAAGTCTCATATCACGCCAAGGCCACGGTATTCTATTCCATTAATCACACATTATGTTAAACCTTCTATGTCAATTCAAGACCACTTAAATTTCAGCATGTTACCGTAAATCAGTGACGGTGCTTCCTGTCTGCTGAAAATAGAGGCCCATTCATCTGAACTGTGGTCACTGTTGCCCCTTTGAACAGACAAATCAGCCAGTTTTTTTAAGCACCACTCCTGAGTAGAACACATGCCTCAGGTGCTGATTGAATGAATGGGTGAGCACTATTGAGTGACAGTGTGCGAGCAAGGATAGTCACTTGGCACAAAAGCCATCATCTGAATGTATTGAGAAGTGTCCAGCAGGACTCTAAACAAACATATTTCTTGGCAAATCTTTGTTTTGCTGCAGTGGAAGTCCAAGAAAGATATTACTCTGTTACCACGTGGCTCCATAGACGTCACATTTTACTTTATGTTAATTAAAAAAAATAATTAACTCTATTTGTGGCTTAGCTTTTTTAACATTTTCAGTGTCTTCAAAAACAAACAAGTTCTTTTTATCTTCTAATCCCTTTGCAATAGACACTATGATTGTTTCAGAACCCTATTTTCACCATTTTGCTTTATTATAGTACAATTCATTGAACTTGTAAATACAATTTTAGCAAATGTAAAAGTCTGTTTTGATTAATAGTCTGGAATTCAAGAACTGATATTACTCTTTGATTTGCATCTGCTCTGGCAAATTCTGATCAGCATGGTATTTTTGCTCTGCTCTGGGCAGCAGACTCTTTTTGCAAACTATGCATGAAGCACTAAATTGGTTCTAATGGGATAGACATTCTCTCCTGTTACTCCCAGATTAAAATACTAGATGTTTACCACAGAGGTTTTCTCCACATTTTGGTCAAAAGTTGTCTTTGTTTATAAATATAGCCAAGCTACTGGAATTAAGTTGCAAAAGAGGAAAAAGGGGTCAATTTATTTCCAGGCAGACAGCCATTCTTCCGCCAGAGAGATCGAGTGAATTACTCCATCGCCCTGGTGGAGGGACCACCCACCAGATTTATAAATGACCACCAAGCTGGTGGCCATTTATAATGCATTGGCAGGACCCGCCATCATGGTTCCTGTCAATGCATTTCGCTGTTTGATGCAGCGAGCCTTGAGTCAAAAATTTTTCTTTTTTTCTTTTCAAGACGAAAATCCAGAAACTGGCTTTTCTTTTTGAAAATAAAAATGAAAATTCCCTAATGCCATGGGCGTCATTTCCCCTAGCCAGGAGGGCATGATTTCCTTTTTACTGTCCCTCACTTCCAGGGTTTTCCTGGTGGTGATAGACAATAAAGAAAGAATAGTTATACGTCGGCCCAATCCCAATTGGGAGGATGAACATTTAGCCGCTTTTCTGATGGTCCTACTCTGTTGGGCCGTCAGAGACGTTTGGTGACGGAGTAATTACCGTCAAGGCCAAACCTAAATTTCACCTGAATCGAAATCAGGTGGGCAGACCACTGTGTTGGTGGGGAGGGAACCCCGTCGCCATTGCGATGGAGTTCCATCTCCACCAACATATTAATCAGGCCTTAAATTATGTGGCACAGTGGTCAAAATGATGCTGCTTTGGAAAACTGATGGAGTATATAGTCTATAGCCTCAGTTTCATCATGTACCCTGTGCTGACCCCAATTATGAATCCAGTGCAGGAAATGAGGGGGATCCAGTCAGCTTCTGGATACAGCACAGCTATTAAACAAGATCCGCAATGTGGCTGGCCCAAATTAAATATGCTGAATTTGTCCTGGTGTAATTTGCTGCAGTACACTTTCGGCAGTGTTGACTCACCTGTTTTCTGTTTGGAGCAGCAAACATAGGTGGAGAGGGTGGCTTCCAAGTTTCACTTCCACCTGGACCCTAAACAAAGGCCTGATTTAAAAAACCATCAGCCCTCCATTTATTCTAGTTACATCCTGGCTGGTAGCTATCACCAGCATAACACCTGGATGCCCATGCAATGGAAAGAAACAAAGTCATACACCTTGTTATGACTTCTCAAGTACCTTAAAGAAACTATGATTGAGAGGCAGGTTTTTTACCTTGCTCAACCCCGGTATGTAAGAAATATGCCTGCACTATAAGAATGTTAGATGTATCTATTTCCATGAGTAATTGCACTGACAATTTAAATAGAATTCTACTCATTTTTTGTTTCATTATTTCATAGTGCTTCTCATCCCAATGTAGGTTGTCAGAGCACTTAGCATCTCAGACACACAACTTTGCATCTCACACATACATACATTAGACAGAGACAATACATTGTACAAGTGTTCTAATCAATGTAGAATACATGTTTAATAACACATTGAGGGGTACAATGTATAAGAGTCACATATCATCTATACTGTAAGGTGCTATATGTTAAGAATGCATGGTTAGGAGAAACACAAAGTCAGGATTTAAAACGTAATGCAGTGTTTGGGATTACTTGTATTAATAAAACTTTGTTACTACACAAAGGATCCCATTTTGTCAACCTTAGCATAGTGACACATTGAGAAAAAAGTTATAAGATTTGTAAATTTATTTCTCGCAGTTTGCATGCAGCTCCTTCATGCTAGTTCATAGCTCACTGTGCCATATTAGAAGGATTGTAGGTTATGAAATTCAAACTAGGTGGGACAGCAAACCCCTTTCCTATATACATAAGCAAGAAATCTGTTATCTCCATGTTACACGATCCCTCCAGCAACTGCATTAACTACGAAAGTTTTCTTAATGGCACAAAAGTATCTCCTTTAGCAGGTGCCTCAAACCAGAAGATATTTTAAAAAGGCAGACTTGTTGTGACGATTATGTAGGCCAGAACTGAATGTATGTCAAATTTGTCCTTGCTCCCAATTTGTTTGTGGCGGAACTGTAAAAAATAAATGAATACATTGAATGTCAGGCACCTATGATTCTGTTCCATTTGACTCCAGTCCATCCCCTTTCCTCTGCCATATCTTGGCACTAAATGATTTCCATTTCTAGCACTGTTCTTTCAAGAAACTATTTTTAGGTCAGCCTAGAGACAACTTCAGCTGGCCAATTAATCTCAAGTTTTCAAACACTTCTTTAAAAAAATACATATATTCCATAAAGGACTATTGCGAATTCACTTTGTGCATTTTACAAATGCTTTTTATTTATCATTTGTCTCCATTAAACTTCCGCCTCTCTGTTGTTGTTACCTACGTCTGCACATAATGACACAACTAGCGTGTCTCCAAAGAGTATAACAAGGTGCGGAGACACAAAAATGAGGGCTTACTGTGATTGGTAGGAAGCAATATTTAAACCAACTGAATGCCAGACCAGCGTGACTACTATTTGGTATTCACTTTGTGCACTTTACAAATGCTTTTTCTATTTGTCTCCATGTGAGTTGTGTCCCACTGATTTCATTGTCCAATAGGTCTGTCCCAGCATAACCAACGTGGCTAAAAAGAGTGTAACACAGGAAGAGACACTGAGGTCCCGATTACAAATCTGTCAGTCCTTGGACCACCATACCTGTGTGGGCATAGCGGTGGTGGTCTCCCGACCACCCTTTTAGGAGTCAGGTGGTCCGACCGCCACAGCCGCCAGGAAACCGCCGTTCCCTGGTGGTGTTGCAGCAGGGAAACAACCTTTACAACGCAGTCATTACATCGCAACATCCTTTCCATAGCATGTCCTTATAACGCAGCCATTACATTGCATGTCACTACAACGCATGTCATTACAATGCATGTCACTACAACGCAGGCATTACATCGCAAGTCATTACAATGCATACCAATACAACGCATAGTACCCTTACACTATCCAACACTTTCCCTACTGTTGCACTCACTGGAGTTACAATAGTATTTTTCACCCCTACACTATCCAACACTTACCCTACTGTTGCACTCACTGGAGTTAGAATAGTAATTATAACCCCTATACTATCCAACATTTACCTTAAATGTGATGTAATGGTATGCGTTGTGAAGGTATAATGTGATGTAATGGAATTAGTTGTACAGGTAGTTTCTGAAAATGCGATGTAATGGCATGCGATGTAAAAGAATGCGTTGTAAAGGATGTTGCGATGTAAAAACTGTGTTGTAAAGGCATGCATTGTAAATGTATGCGTTGTAACGTCATACATTTGTTGCAGCAGTGTAGATGCATCAATATGCTTGGCAGGACCGTCACAATCCTGCCAAGCATATTAGGAGTTTGCTCTCCGACAGGGTTTTCATGGTGGCTTCTCCTCCATAAAAACGCTGGCGGAGAGGAAAAAAAAGAGGCCCTAGAGGGTCCTGTTGGTGCCTCTGCGCCATGTGGATACACACGGGGCACAACATGTTACCCCCTGTGTGCATGCACACCAGTTCCTGCACGGCATGGACTTCTCAGTCCATGCCATTCCGGAGCTGTTTATTGCATTCCCATTGCAAAGTGGTGATGGCAAAAATCCCGTGATAGAATTTGAAAATGAGGTGGGCGTTATTGTATTAACGACAGCTGGTAAAGTCACTCCTTCAACAGTAGTGTCATCAATCGATCATCAATAAGGTTTAATTAATAATCACATTGATGGTTCAAAATCTAGTCCATTCGCCCCTGGTGAAAAAGATACCAGTTTCACCTTACAATCATTTACAAGAAGCTAAAGCAGCCTTTGATGAAATGCCACTGCCTCTTCCAATACTGGAACACTTGGCAACCAACAAATTGGTATCAATTCCTATCAACCTAATCCTTACCAAAACATATACAAAGGACTGACGAGATTTATGAAAATTCACAACATACTATCATAAGCAACTAGGAAAAGTTTCTCTTCCAGAGTGAAGTTTTGTAAATCCGTTCAGTAGTTTTTGAGAAATTGAGGTTCGAAATGTATGTATATTTCATGCTGCAGAAGATCTATGCAGCCAACAGATCTAATGATAAGATCTGATTGGCTGCTACCACATAAAAAAGATCTGGTTGCTGTCATTTTAGGACTCAGAGACAAAAAAGCTATAACAAATATTTAGGGGTCAGGGTCAGAATACTCTACCCGGTAGGCCTGGTTGGGGGCTCCTAGTGGGACCCCCACCCTCGAAAGATGCCAAAAAACTGTAATTTAGCAGTGCCGCAGATCAGCAGAGCTGATTAAAAAAAACACAGGCTCACACCCTGATCAAAAGCTAACCCCCCCCCACCCTCCCCCGGGAGGGCCAGGATGTCAGTGCTTTTATTTTAATTTGGGAAAGGGGAGTGCACCCCCTTCTCCTAGCGTTTTTTAGGTAGGAAAAAGCAGCATGCAAACCAATAAATAAGTATATTTGGTGAAAGATCCTTTTATTCATATACATCTTACCACAGCCAATAGCATAAGGCAGTGGAACTTTACATGGACTTAAATGTAGAGCCACTTAAAAAACAATTTTCCAATAATAGGTTTGAAGGCACTTGACTTAACGTGTGACTGCTAGTACCTATACATCTAGATTAACTTCAAAGTCTTCCAGTATCCAAGACATTTCTTAAAGTTACAATATTATTTCAGCAGCATGTACAGACATTGGTATAGTTGCTAGAAAACTAGCACAATGTATTAGAGTAGCAAAAGTGAATATGTACATGATTATGTTGAAGTCAAAGCCCCTAAACTTTGTGAAGAACTTTTGAAGTAGTTGCTGCCAACTCTGGAGGGTCAGTCAGTAAAACGTACGTTACTGTAGCTTTGTAACAGACTTGTTAAGCAATTGCTTCTGATTTGAGAGGGACATCTAGTAATGTTTTCAAGGGCTGCAGTCTTGTTTAAAGACTTCAAGCTGCTACTTCTAACTTGAGAAGAATATCTAGTAATTACTTGAGGCACTGTAGCTACGTGAAAGGCCTCTCTGATTGACTTTGTCAAATCTTGTTTACAACTTGAATTCATGGCAATTTGGTACTAATTGTGTGTTCATCCACAATTTGTCAGTGTGTTTTTCTGGGATGCTATGGGTGCATATATATATATATATGCTTTCATAAGATATTTGTTTTCTTTGACTTTTTCAGACTTGTATTTTGTTTATTTTATTTCCACATGTTGATTTTGGGATATTTAAGGTCTATTGAGCATACATGTTTATTGATTTTTCTCTTTTGTCCTCTGGGTTTTCTTCCTTACCACGTCCTCTGATTGTCCTGATGCTGTATTTGACTGGCTTCGAGGTTGGTTTGGAGTAAATTTAAGCTTGTTTACCTATAGTTCTGCATTATGTAGGTGTGGGTGAACATTTTGTGATGTGCATCTGTGGTACACTTTTTTGGAGTGTGTTGTTAGATTTGCATGACCATTCATAAGCCTTGCCTTTATTTTCTTCCTGCCCTTCTTTTTTTTGGAGGGAATATACCATATTCATTCCCAAGTAGTAGGTCTTTGTGTGTAGATAAATCCATACAGGTGGCAGATTAGTCTGCACTCAAGGGATAGACATGGCTTGAGAGTATTTTTCCAAATGTGTCTCTGTGAAATACCATAAAACTCACCATGGGGTTTTTAGTCCTGTGCTGTGTTCCTTGTGGTCACAAATAGCTTTGTAAATGTGGCCTCAAATAATGTGGTGCAAATCAACTGAAGCGTCATCCTTTACCATATATCCTTCTTCCTCCTACTTCCAAACAGCTCTATAAAGCAGCCAAAGAATCCTATAAAATACATAGTGGAATAAATGTATAATATGAAGTATTTCTGACTGATGTTGTTGCAGGTACTCAGACTTTTGTGTAAATGTTTCAAAGATTACCATGAACCAGAGTGAGTAACAGCTGCCAATCTCAGATTGAAGAATAAAAGGCAGTGGAGACACTTGCAAAAACCAAAGGAAATGATGGACGGAGTGTTGAACATTGCAAGCACTCACCCCCAGTCAACTGATCTGGGTTTAATCCATCACCATTCTTTAGCCCACTCTGCCACCCCAGTTCAGACATGGCCATATGCAAATCAGTCTGACCCTGTGCCTCATGGGAACAGTCCAGCCCAAACTGCCAAGCCATGTCTTTCCTGGACCGGAAACAAGCTTCCTAGGACCGGTTTCTGGCATTTCAGCCGTCTTCAGCCAGGCTTGCTTGAATCCAGTGGCAAAGTGAGCAAGGGACTCACGTCTGAGCATACCCTGCCAACTTATGGCGAACAAAGCAAAAACCAAAGGAAATGATGGACGGAGTGTTGAACATTGCAAGCACTCACCCCCAGTCAACTGATCTGGGTTTAATCCATCACCATTCTTTAGCCCACTCTGCCACCCCAGTTCAGACATGGCCATATGCAAATCAGTCTGACCCTGTGCCTCATGGGAACAGTCCAGCCCAAACTGCCAAGCCATGTCTTTCCTGGACCGGAAACAAGCTTCCTAGGACCGGTTTCTGGCATTTCAGCCGTCTTCAGCCAGGCTTGCTTGAATCCAGTGGCAAAGTGAGCAAGGGACTCACGTCTGAGCATACCCTGCCAACTTATGGCGAACAAAGCAAAAACCAAAGGAAATGATGGACGGAGTGTTGAACATTGCAAGCACTCACCCCCAGTCAACTGATCTGGGTTTAATCCATCACCATTCTTTAACCCACTCTGCCACCCCAGTTCAGACATGGCCATATGCAAATCAGTCTGACCCTGTGCCTCATGGGAACAGTCCAGCCCAAACTGCCAAGCAATGTCTTTCCTGGACCGGAAACAAGCTTCCTAGGACCGGTTTCTGGCATTTCAGCCGTCTTCAGCCAGGCTTGCTTGAATCCAGTGGCAAAGTGAGCAAGGGACTCACGTCTGAGCATACCCTGCCAACTTATGGCGAACAAAGCAAAAACCAAAGGAAATGATGGACGGAGTGTTGAACATTGCAAGCACTCACCCCCAGTCAACTGATCTGGGTTTAATCCATCACCATTCTTTAGCCCACTCTGCCACCCCAGTTCAGACATGGCCATATGCAAATCAGTCTGACCCTGTGCCTCATGGGAACAGTCCAGCCCAAACTGCCAAGCCATGTCTTTCCTGGACCGGAAACAAGCTTCCTAGGACCGGTTTCTGGCATTTCAGCCGTCTTCAGCCAGGCTTGCTTGAATCCAGTGGCAAAGTGAGCAAGGGACTCACGTCTGAGCATACCCTGCCAACTTATGGCGAACAAAGCAAAAACCAAAGGAAATGATGGACGGAGTGTTGAACATTGCAAGCACTCACCCCCAGTCAACTGATCTGGGTTTAATCCATCACCATTCTTTAGCCCACTCTGCCACCCCAGTTCAGACATGGCCATATGCAAATCAGTCTGACCCTGTGCCTCATGGGAACAGTCCAGCCCAAACTGCCAAGCCATGTCTTTCCTGGACCGGAAACAAGCTTCCTAGGACCGGTTTCTGGCATTTCAGCCGTCTTCAGCCAGGCTTGCTTGAATCCAGTGGCAAAGTGAGCAAGGGACTCACGTCTGAGCATACCCTGCCAACTTATGGCGAACAAAGCAAAAACCAAAGGAAATGATGGACGGAGTGTTGAACATTGCAAGCACTCACCCCCAGTCAACTGATGTGGGTTTAATCCATCACCATTCTTTAGCCCACTCTGCCACCCCAGTTCAGACATGGCCATATGCAAATCAGTCTGACCCTGTGCCTCATGGGAACAGTCCAGCCCAAACTGCCAAGCCATGTCTTTCCTGGACCGGAAACAAGCTTCCTAGGACCGGTTTCTGGCATTTCAGCCGTCTTCAGCCAGGCTTGCTTGAATCCAGTGGCAAAGTGAGCAAGGGACTCACGTCTGAGCATACCCTGCCAACTTATGGCGAACAAAGCAAAAACCAAAGGAAATGATGGACGGAGTGTTGAACATTGCAAGCACTCACCCCCAGTCAACTGATCTGGGTTTAATCCATCACCATTCTTTAGCCCACTCTGCCACCCCAGTTCAGACATGGCCATATGCAAATCAGTCTGACCCTGTGCCTCATGGGAACAGTCCAGCCCAAACTGCCAAGCCATGTCTTTCCTGGACCGGAAACAAGCTTCCTAGGACCGGTTTCTGGCATTTCAGCCGTCTTCAGCCAGGCTTGCTTGAATCCAGTGGCAAAGTGAGCAAGGGACTCACGTCTGAGCATACCCTGCCAACTTATGGCGAACAAAGCAAAAACCAAAGGAAATGATGGACGGAGTGTTGAACATTGCAAGCACTCACCCCCAGTCAACTGATCTGGGTTTAATCCATCACCATTCTTTAGCCCACTCTGCCACCCCAGTTCAGACATGGCCATATGCAAATCAGTCTGACCCTGTGCCTCATGGGAACAGTCCAGCCCAAACTGCCAAGCCATGTCTTTCCTGGACCGGAAACAAGCTTCCTAGGACCGGTTTCTGGCATTTCAGCCGTCTTCAGCCAGGCTTGCTTGAATCCAGTGGCAAAGTGAGCAAGGGACTCACGTCTGAGCATACCCTGCCAACTTATGGCGAACAAAGCAAAAACCAAAGGAAATGATGGACGGAGTGTTGAACATTGCAAGCACTCACCCCCAGTCAACTGATCTGGGTTTAATCCATCACCATTCTTTAGCCCACTCTGCCCCCCCAGTTCAGACATGGCCATATGCAAATCAGTCTGACCCTGTGCCTCATGGGAACAGTCCAGCCCAAACTGCCAAGCCATGTCTTTCCTGGACCGGAAACAAGCTTCCTAGGACCGGTTTCTGGCATTTCAGCCGTCTTCAGCCAGGCTTGCTTGAATCCAGTGGCAAAGTGAGCAAGGGACTCACGTCTGAGCATACCCTGCCAACTTATGGCGAACAAAGCAAAAACCAAAGGAAATGATGGACGGAGTGTTGAACATTGCAAGCACTCACCCCCAGTCAACTGATCTGGGTTTAATCCATCACCATTCTTTAGCCCACTCTGCCACCCCAGTTCAGACATGGCCATATGCAAATCAGTCTGACCCTGTGCCTCATGGGAACAGTCCAGCCCAAACTGCCAAGCCATGTCTTTCCTGGACCGGAAACAAGCTTCCTAGGACCGGTTTCTGGCATTTCAGCCGTCTTCAGCCAGGCTTGCTTGAATCCAGTGGCAAAGTGAGCAAGGGACTCACGTCTGAGCATACCCTGCCAACTTATGGCGAACAAAGCACAAACCAAAGGAAATGATGGACGGAGTGTTGAACATTGCAAGCACTCACCCCCAGTCAACTTATCTGGGTTTAATCCATCACCATTCTTTAGCCCACTCTGCCACCCCAGTTCAGACATGGCCATATGCAAATCAGTCTGACCCTGTGCCTCATGGGAACAGTCCAGCCCAAACTGCCAAGCCATGTCTTTCCTGGACCGGAAACAAGCTTCCTAGGACCGGTTTCTGGCATTTCAGCCGTCTTCAGCCAGGCTTGCTTGAATCCAGTGGCAAAGTGAGCAAGGGACTCACGTCTGAGCATACCCTGCCAACTTATGGCGAACAAAGCAAAAACCAAAGGAAATGATGGACGGAGTGTTGAACATTGCAAGCACTCACCCCCAGTCAACTGATCTGGGTTTAATCCATCACCATTCTTTAGCCCACTCTGCCACCCCAGTTCAGACATGGCCATATGCAAATCAGTCTGACCCTGTGCCTCATGGGAACAGTCCAGCCCAAACTGCCAAGCCATGTCTTTCCTGGACCGGAAACAAGCTTCCTAGGACCGGTTTCTGGCATTTCAGCCGTCTTCAGCCAGGCTTGCTTGAATCCAGTGGCAAAGTGAGCAAGGGACTCACGTCTGAGCATACCCTGCCAACTTATGGCGAACAAAGCAAAAACCAAAGGAAATGATGGACGGAGTGTTGAACATTGCAAGCACTCACCCCCAGTCAACTGATCTGGGTTTAATCCATCACCATTCTTTAGCCCACTCTGCCACCCCAGTTCAGACATGGCCATATGCAAATCAGTCTGACCCTGTGCCTCATGGGAACAGTCCAGCCCAAACTGCCAAGCCATGTCTTTCCTGGACCGGAAACAAGCTTCCTAGGACCGGTTTCTGGCATTTCAGCCGTCTTCAGCCAGGCTTGCTTGAATCCAGTGGCAAAGTGAGCAAGGGACTCACGTCTGAGCATACCCTGCCAACTTATGGCGAACAAAGCAAAAACCAAAGGAAATGATGGACGGAGTGTTGAACATTGCAAGCACTCACCCCCAGTCAACTGATCTGGGTTTAATCCATCACCATTCTTTAGCCCACTCTGCCACCCCAGTTCAGACATGGCCATATGCAAATCAGTCTGACCCTGTGCCTCATGGGAACAGTCCAGCCCAAACTGCCAAGCCATGTCTTTCCTGGACCGGAAACAAGCTTCCTAGGACCGGTTTCTGGCATTTCAGCCGTCTTCAGCCAGGCTTGCTTGAATCCAGTGGCAAAGTGAGCAAGGGACTCACGTCTGAGCATACCCTGCCAACTTATGGCGAACAAAGCAAAAACCAAAGGAAATGATGGACGGAGTGTTGAACATTGCAAGCACTCACCCCCAGTCAACTGATCTGGGTTTAATCCATCACCATTCTTTAGCCCACTCTGCCACCCCAGTTCAGACATGGCCATATGCAAATCAGTCTGACCCTGTGCCTCATGGGAACAGTCCAGCCCAAACTGCCAAGCCATGTCTTTCCTGGACCGGAAACAAGCTTCCTAGGACCGGTTTCTGGCATTTCAGCCGTCTTCAGCCAGGCTTGCTTGAATCCAGTGGCAAAGTGAGCAAGGGACTCACGTCTGAGCATACCCTGCCAACTTATGGCGAACAAAGCAAAAACCAAAGGAAATGATGGACGGAGTGTTGAACATTGCAAGCACTCACCCCCAGTCAACTGATCTGGGTTTAATCTATCACCATTCTTTAGCCCACTCTGCCACCCCAGTTCAGACATGGCCATATGCAAATCAGTCTGACCCTGTGCCTCATGGGAACAGTCCAGCCCAAACTGCCAAGCCATGTCTTTCCTGGACCGGAAACAAGCTTCCTAGGACCGGTTTCTGGCATTTCAGCCGTCTTCAGCCAGGCTTGCTTGAATCCAGTGGCAAAGTGAGCAAGGGACTCACGTCTGAGCATACCCTGCCAACTTATGGCGAACAAAGCAAAAACCAAAGGAAATGATGGACGGAGTGTTGAACATTGCAAGCACTCACCCCCAGTCAACTGATCTGGGTTTAATCCATCACCATTCTTTAGCCCACTCTGCCACCCCAGTTCAGACATGGCCATATGCAAATCAGTCTGACCCTGTGCCTCATGGGAACAGTCCAGCCCAAACTGCCAAGCCATGTCTTTCCTGGACCGGAAACAAGCTTCCTAGGACCGGTTTCTGGCATTTCAGCCGTCTTCAGCCAGGCTTGCTTGAATCCAGTGGCAAAGTGAGCAAGGGACTCACGTCTGAGCATACCCTGCCAACTTATGGCAAACAAAGCAAAAACCAAAGGAAATGATGGACGGAGTGTTGAACATTGCAAGCACTCACCCCCAGTCAACTGATGTGGGTTTAATCCATCACCATTCTTTAGCCCACTCTGCCACCCCAGTTCAGACATGGCCATATGCAAATCAGTCTGACCCTGTGCCTCATGGGAACAGTCCAGCCCAAACTGCCAAGCCATGTCTTTCCTGGACCGGAAACAAGCTTCCTAGGACCGGTTTCTGGCATTTCAGCCGTCTTCAGCCAGGCTTGCTTGAATCCAGTGGCAAAGTGAGCAAGGGACTCACGTCTGAGCATACCCTGCCAACTTATGGCGAACAAAGCAAAAACCAAAGGAAATGATGGACGGAGTGTTGAACATTGCAAGCACTCACCCCCAGTCAACTGATGTGGGTTTAATCCATCACCATTCTTTAGCCCACTCTGCCACCCCAGTTCAGACATGGCCATATGCAAATCAGTCTGACCCTGTGCCTCATGGGAACAGTCCAGCCCAAACTGCCAAGCCATGTCTTTCCTGGACCGGAAACAAGCTTCCTAGGACCGGTTTCTGGCATTTCAGCCGTCTTCAGCCAGGCTTGCTTGAATCCAGTGGCAAAGTGAGCAAGGGACTCACGTCTGAGCATACCCTGCCAACTTATGGCGAACAAAGCAAAAACCAAAGGAAATGATGGACGGAGTGTTGAACATTGCAAGCACTCACCCCCAGTCAACTGATCTGGGTTTAATCCATCACCATTCTTTAGCCCACTCTGCCACCCCAGTTCAGACATGGCCATATGCAAATCAGTCTGACCCTGTGCCTCATGGGAACAGTCCAGCCCAAACTGCCAAGCCATGTCTTTCCTGGACCGGAAACAAGCTTCCTAGGACCGGTTTCTGGCATTTCAGCCGTCTTCAGCCAGGCTTGCTTGAATCCAGTGGCAAAGTGAGCAAGGGACTCACGTCTGAGCATACCCTGCCAACTTATGGCGAACAAAGCAAAAACCAAAGGAAATGATGGACGGAGTGTTGAACATTGCAAGCACTCACCCCCAGTCAACTGATCTGGGTTTAATCCATCACCATTCTTTAGCCCACTCTGCCACCCCAGTTCAGACATGGCCATATGCAAATCAGTCTGACCCTGTGCCTCATGGGAACAGTCCAGCCCAAACTGCCAAGCCATGTCTTTCCTGGACCGGAAACAAGCTTCCTAGGACCGGTTTCTGGCATTTCAGCCGTCTTCAGCCAGGCTTGCTTGAATCCAGTGGCAAAGTGAGCAAGGGACTCACGTCTGAGCATACCCTGCCAACTTATGGCGAACAAAGCAAAAACCAAAGGAAATGATGGACGGAGTGTTGAACATTGCAAGCACTCACCCCCAGTCAACTGATCTGGGTTTAATCCATCACCATTCTTTAGCCCACTCTGCCACCCCAGTTCAGACATGGCCATATGCAAATCAGTCTGACCCTGTGCCTCATGGGAACAGTCCAGCCCAAACTGCCAAGCCATGTCTTTCCTGGACCGGAAACAAGCTTCCTAGGACCGGTTTCTGGCATTTCAGCCGTCTTCAGCCAGGCTTGCTTGAATCCAGTGGCAAAGTGAGCAAGGGACTCACGTCTGAGCATACCCTGCCAACTTATGGCGAACAAAGCAAAAACCAAAGGAAATGATGGACGGAGTGTTGAACATTGCAAGCACTCACCCCCAGTCAACTGATGTGGGTTTAATCCATCACCATTCTTTAGCCCACTCTGCCACCCCAGTTCAGACATGGCCATATGCAAATCAGTCTGACCCTGTGCCTCATGGGAACAGTCCAGCCCAAACTGCCAAGCCATGTCTTTCCTGGACCGGAAACAAGCTTCCTAGGACCGGTTTCTGGCATTTCAGCCGTCTTCAGCCAGGCTTGCTTGAATCCAGTGGCAAAGTGAGCAAGGGACTCACGTCTGAGCATACCCTGCCAACTTATGGCGAACAAAGCAAAAACCAAAGGAAATGATGGACGGAGTGTTGAACATTGCAAGCACTCACCCCCAGTCAACTGATCTGGGTTTAATCCATCACCATTCTTTAGCCCACTCTGCCACCCCAGTTCAGACATGGCCATATGCAAATCAGTCTGACCCTGTGCCTCATGGGAACAATCCAGCCCAAACTGCCAAGCCATGTCTTTCCTGGACCGGAAACAAGCTTCCTAGGACCGGTTTCTGGCATTTCAGCCGTCTTCAGCCAGGCTTGCTTGAATCCAGTGGCAAAGTGAGCAAGGGACTCACGTCTGAGCATACCCTGCCAACTTATGGCGAACAAAGCAAAAACCAAAGGAAATGATGGACGGAGTGTTGAACATTGCAAGCACTCACCCCCAGTCAACTGATCTGGGTTTAATCCATCACCATTCTTTAGCCCACTCTGCCACCCCAGTTCAGACATGGCCATATGCAAATCAGTCTGACCCTGTGCCTCATGGGAACAGTCCAGCCCAAACTGCCAAGCCATGTCTTTCCTGGACCGGAAACAAGCTTCCTAGGACCGGTTTCTGGCATTTCAGCCGTCTTCAGCCAGGCTTGCTTGAATCCAGTGGCAAAGTGAGCAAGGGACTCACGTCTGAGCATACCCTGCCAACTTATGGCGAACAAAGCAAAAACCAAAGGAAATGATGGACGGAGTGTTGAACATTGCAAGCACTCACCCCCAGTCAACTGATCTGGGTTTAATCCATCACCATTCTTTAGCCCACTCTGCCACCCCAGTTCAGACATGGCCATATGCAAATCAGTCTGACCCTGTGCCTCATGGGAACAGTCCAGCCCAAACTGCCAAGCCATGTCTTTCCTGGACCGGAAACAAGCTTCCTAGGACCGGTTTCTGGCATTTCAGCCGTCTTCAGCCAGGCTTGCTTGAATCCAGTGGCAAAGTGAGCAAGGGACTCACGTCTGAGCATACCCTGCCAACTTATGGCGAACAAAGCAAAAACCAAAGGAAATGATGGACGGAGTGTTGAACATTGCAAGCACTCACCCCCAGTCAACTGATCTGGGTTTAATCCATCACCATTCTTTAGCCCACTCTGCCACCCCAGTTCAGACATGGCCATATGCAAATCAGTCTGACCCTGTGCCTCATGGGAACAGTCCAGCCCAAACTGCCAAGCCATGTCTTTCCTGGACCGGAAACAAGCTTCCTAGGACCGGTTTCTGGCATTTCAGCCGTCTTCAGCCAGGCTTGCTTGAATCCAGTGGCAAAGTGAGCAAGGGACTCACGTCTGAGCATACCCTGCCAACTTATGGCGAACAAAGCAAAAACCAAAGGAAATGATGGACGGAGTGTTGAACATTGCAAGCACTCACCCCCAGTCAACTGATCTGGGTTTAATCCATCACCATTCTTTAGCCCACTCTGCCACCCCAGTTCAGACATGGCCATATGCAAATCAGTCTGACCCTGTGCCTCATGGGAACAGTCCAGCCCAAACTGCCAAGCCATGTCTTTCCTGGACCGGAAACAAGCTTCCTAGGACCGGTTTCTGGCATTTCAGCCGTCTTCAGCCAGGCTTGCTTGAATCCAGTGGCAAAGTGAGCAAGGGACTCACGTCTGAGCATACCCTGCCAACTTATGGCGAACAAAGCAAAAACCAAAGGAAATGATGGACGGAGTGTTGAACATTGCAAGCACTCACCCCCAGTCAACTGATCTGGGTTTAATCCATCACCATTCTTTAGCCCACTCTGCCACCCCAGTTCAGACATGGCCATATGCAAATCAGTCTGACCCTGTGCCTCATGGGAACAGACCAGCCCAAACTGCCAAGCCATGTCTTTCCTGGACCGGAAACAAGCTTCCTAGGACCGGTTTCTGGCATTTCAGCCGTCTTCAGCCAGGCTTGCTTGAATCCAGTGGCAAAGTGAGCAAGGGACTCACGTCTGAGCATACCCTGCCAACTTATGGCGAACAAAGCAAAAACCAAAGGAAATGATGGACGGAGTGTTGAACATTGCAAGCACTCACCCCCAGTCAACTGATCTGGGTTTAATCCATCACCATTCTTTAGCCCACTCTGCCACCCCAGTTCAGACATGGCCATATGCAAATCAGTCTGACCCTGTGCCTCATGGGAACAGTCCAGCCCAAACTGCCAAGCCATGTCTTTCCTGGACCGGAAACAAGCTTCCTAGGACCGGTTTCTGGCATTTCAGCCGTCTTCAGCCAGGCTTGCTTGAATCCAGTGGCAAAGTGAGCAAGGGACTCACGTCTGAGCATACCCTGCCAACTTATGGCGAACAAAGCAAAAACCAAAGGAAATGATGGACGGAGTGTTGAACATTGCAAGCACTCACCCCCAGTCAACTGATGTGGGTTTAATCCATCACCATTCTTTAGCCCACTATGCCACCCCAGTTCAGACATGGCCATATGCAAATCAGTCTGACCCTGTGCCTCATGGGAACAGTCCAGCCCAAACTGCCAAGCCATGTCTTTCCTGGACCGGAAACAAGCTTCCTAGGACCGGTTTCTGGCATTTCAGCCGTCTTCAGCCAGGCTTGCTTGAATCCAGTGGCAAAGTGAGCAAGGGACTCACGTCTGAGCATACCCTGCCAACTTATGGCGAACAAAGCAAAAACCAAAGGAAATGATGGACGGAGTGTTGAACATTGCAAGCACTCACCCCCAGTCAACTGATCTGGGTTTAATCCATCACCATTCTTTAGCCCACTCTGCCACCCCAGTTCAGACATGGCCATATGCAAATCAGTCTGACCCTGTGCCTCATGGGAACAGTCCAGCCCAAACTGCCAAGCCATGTCTTTCCTGGACCGGAAACAAGCTTCCTAGGACCGGTTTCTGGCATTTCAGCCGTCTTCAGCCAGGCTTGCTTGAATCCAGTGGCAAAGTGAGCAAGGGACTCACGTCTGAGCATACCCTGCCAACTTATGGCGAACAAAGCAAAAACCAAAGGAAATGATGGACGGAGTGTTGAACATTGCAAGCACTCACCCCCAGTCAACTGATCTGGGTTTAATCCATCACCATTCTTTAGCCCACTCTGCCACCCCAGTTCAGACATGGCCATATGCAAATCAGTCTGACCCTGTGCCTCATGGGAACAGTCCAGCCCAAACTGCCAAGCCATGTCTTTCCTGGACCGGAAACAAGCTTCCTAGGACCGGTTTCTGGCATTTCAGCTGTCTTCAGCCAGGCTTGCTTGAATCCAGTGGCAAAGTGAGCAAGGGACTCACGTCTGAGCATACCCTGCCAACTTATGGCGAACAAAGCAAAAACCAAAGGAAATGATGGACGGAGTGTTGAACATTGCAAGCACTCACCCCCAGTCAACTGATGTGGGTTTAATCCATCACCATTCTTTAGCCCACTCTGCCACCCCAGTTCAGACATGGCCATATGCAAATCAGTCTGACCCTGTGCCTCATGGGAACAGTCCAGCCCAAACTGCCAAGCCATGTCTTTCCTGGACCGGAAACAAGCTTCCTAGGACCGGTTTCTGGCATTTCAGCCGTCTTCAGCCAGGCTTGCTTGAATCCAGTGGCAAAGTGAGCAAGGGACTCACGTCTGAGCATACCCTGCCAACTTATGGCGAACAAAGCAAAAACCAAAGGAAATGATGGACGGAGTGTTGAACATTGCAAGCACTCACCCCCAGTCAACTGATCTGGGTTTAATCCATCACCATTCTTTAGCCCACTCTGCCACCCCAGTTCAGACATGGCCATATGCAAATCAGTCTGACCCTGTGCCTCATGGGAACAGTCCAGCCCAAACTGCCAAGCCATGTCTTTCCTGGACCGGAAACAAGCTTCCTAGGACCGGTTTCTGGCATTTCAGCCGTCTTCAGCCAGGCTTGCTTGAATCCAGTGGCAAAGTGAGCAAGGGACTCACGTCTGAGCATACCCTGCCAACTTATGGCGAACAAAGCAAAAACCAAAGGAAATGATGGACGGAGTGTTGAACATTGCAAGCACTCACCCCCAGTCAACTGATCTGGGTTTAATCCATCACCATTCTTTAGCCCACTCTGCCACCCCAGTTCAGACATGGCCATATGCAAATCAGTCTGACCCTGTGCCTCATGGGAACAGTCCAGCCCAAACTGCCAAGCCATGTCTTTCCTGGACCGGAAACAAGCTTCCTAGGACCGGTTTCTGGCATTTCAGCCGTCTTCAGCCAGGCTTGCTTGAATCCAGTGGCAAAGTGAGCAAGGGACTCAAGTCTGAGCATACCCTGCCAACTTATGGCGAACAAAGCAAAAACCAAAGGAAATGATGGACGGAGTGTTGAACATTGCAAGCACTCACCCCCAGTCAACTGATCTGGGTTTAATCCATCACCATTCTTTAGCCCACTCTGCCACCCCAGTTCAGACATGGCCATATGCAAATCAGTCTGACCCTGTGCCTCATGGGAACAGTCCAGCCCAAACTGCCAAGCCATGTCTTTCCTGGACCGGAAACAAGCTTCCTAGGACCGGTTTCTGGCATTTCAGCCGTCTTCAGCCAGGCTTGCTTGAATCCAGTGGCAAAGTGAGCAAGGGACTCACGTCTGAGCATACCCTGCCAACTTATGGCGAACAAAGCAAAAACCAAAGGAAATGATGGACGGAGTGTTGAACATTGCAAGCACTCACCCCCAGTCAACTGATCTGGGTTTAATCCATCACCATTCTTTAGCCCACTCTGCCACCCCAGTTCAGACATGGCCATATGCAAATCAGTCTGACCCTGTGCCTCATGGGAACAGTCCAGCCCAAACTGCCAAGCCATGTCTTTCCTGGACCGGAAACAATCTTCCTAGGACCGGTTTCTGGCATTTCAGCCGTCTTCAGCCAGGCTTGCTTGAATCCAGTGGCAAAGTGAGCAAGGGACTCACGTCTGAGCATACCCTGCCAACTTATGGCGAACAAAGCAAAAACCAAAGGAAATGATGGACGGAGTGTTGAACATTGCAAGCACTCACCCCCAGTCAACTGATCTGGGTTTAATCCATCACCATTCTTTAGCCCACTCTGCCACCCCAGTTCAGACATGGCCATATGCAAATCAGTCTGACCCTGTGCCTCATGGGAACAGACCAGCCCAAACTGCCAAGCCATGTCTTTCCTGGACCGGAAACAAGCTTCCTAGGACCGGTTTCTGGCATTTCAGCCGTCTTCAGCCAGGCTTGCTTGAATCCAGTGGCAAAGTGAGCAAGGGACTCACGTCTGAGCATACCCTGCCAACTTATGGCGAACAAAGCAAAAACCAAAGGAAATGATGGACGGAGTGTTGAACATTGCAAGCACTCACCCCCAGTCAACTGATCTGGGTTTAATCCATCACCATTCTTTAGCCCACTCTGCCACCCCAGTTCAGACATGGCCATATGCAAATCAGTCTGACCCTGTGCCTCATGGGAACAGTCCAGCCCAAACTGCCAAGCCATGTCTTTCCTGGACCGGAAACAAGCTTCCTAGGACCGGTTTCTGGCATTTCAGCCGTCTTCAGCCAGGCTTGCTTGAATCCAGTGGCAAAGTGAGCAAGGGACTCACGTCTGAGCATACCCTGCCAACTTATGGCGAACAAAGCAAAAACCAAAGGAAATGATGGACGGAGTGTTGAACATTGCAAGCACTCACCCCCAGTCAACTGATGTGGGTTTAATCCATCACCATTCTTTAGCCCACTATGCCACCCCAGTTCAGACATGGCCATATGCAAATCAGTCTGACCCTGTGCCTCATGGGAACAGTCCAGCCCAAACTGCCAAGCCATGTCTTTCCTGGACCGGAAACAAGCTTCCTAGGACCGGTTTCTGGCATTTCAGCCGTCTTCAGCCAGGCTTGCTTGAATCCAGTGGCAAAGTGAGCAAGGGACTCACGTCTGAGCATACCCTGCCAACTTATGGCGAACAAAGCAAAAACCAAAGGAAATGATGGACGGAGTGTTGAACATTGCAAGCACTCACCCCCAGTCAACTGATCTGGGTTTAATCCATCACCATTCTTTAGCCCACTCTGCCACCCCAGTTCAGACATGGCCATATGCAAATCAGTCTGACCCTGTGCCTCATGGGAACAGTCCAGCCCAAACTGCCAAGCCATGTCTTTCCTGGACCGGAAACAAGCTTCCTAGGACCGGTTTCTGGCATTTCAGCCGTCTTCAGCCAGGCTTGCTTGAATCCAGTGGCAAAGTGAGCAAGGGACTCACGTCTGAGCATACCCTGCCAACTTATGGCGAACAAAGCAAAAACCAAAGGAAATGATGGACGGAGTGTTGAACATTGCAAGCACTCACCCCCAGTCAACTGATCTGGGTTTAATCCATCACCATTCTTTAGCCCACTCTGCCACCCCAGTTCAGACATGGCCATATGCAAATCAGTCTGACCCTGTGCCTCATGGGAACAGTCCAGCCCAAACTGCCAAGCCATGTCTTTCCTGGACCGGAAACAAGCTTCCTAGGACCGGTTTCTGGCATTTCAGCTGTCTTCAGCCAGGCTTGCTTGAATCCAGTGGCAAAGTGAGCAAGGGACTCACGTCTGAGCATACCCTGCCAACTTATGGCGAACAAAGCAAAAACCAAAGGAAATGATGGACGGAGTGTTGAACATTGCAAGCACTCACCCCCAGTCAACTGATGTGGGTTTAATCCATCACCATTCTTTAGCCCACTCTGCCACCCCAGTTCAGACATGGCCATATGCAAATCAGTCTGACCCTGTGCCTCATGGGAACAGTCCAGCCCAAACTGCCAAGCCATGTCTTTCCTGGACCGGAAACAAGCTTCCTAGGACCGGTTTCTGGCATTTCAGCCGTCTTCAGCCAGGCTTGCTTGAATCCAGTGGCAAAGTGAGCAAGGGACTCACGTCTGAGCATACCCTGCCAACTTATGGCGAACAAAGCAAAAACCAAAGGAAATGATGGACGGAGTGTTGAACATTGCAAGCACTCACCCCCAGTCAACTGATCTGGGTTTAATCCATCACCATTCTTTAGCCCACTCTGCCACCCCAGTTCAGACATGGCCATATGCAAATCAGTCTGACCCTGTGCCTCATGGGAACAGTCCAGCCCAAACTGCCAAGCCATGTCTTTCCTGGACCGGAAACAAGCTTCCTAGGACCGGTTTCTGGCATTTCAGCCGTCTTCAGCCAGGCTTGCTTGAATCCAGTGGCAAAGTGAGCAAGGGACTCACGTCTGAGCATACCCTGCCAACTTATGGCGAACAAAGCAAAAACCAAAGGAAATGATGGACGGAGTGTTGAACATTGCAAGCACTCACCCCCAGTCAACTGATCTGGGTTTAATCCATCACCATTCTTTAGCCCACTCTGCCACCCCAGTTCAGACATGGCCATATGCAAATCAGTCTGACCCTGTGCCTCATGGGAACAGTCCAGCCCAAACTGCCAAGCCATGTCTTTCCTGGACCGGAAACAAGCTTCCTAGGACCGGTTTCTGGCATTTCAGCCGTCTTCAGCCAGGCTTGCTTGAATCCAGTGGCAAAGTGAGCAAGGGACTCACGTCTGAGCATACCCTGCCAACTTATGGCGAACAAAGCAAAAACCAAAGGAAATGATGGACGGAGTGTTGAACATTGCAAGCACTCACCCCCAGTCAACTGATCTGGGTTTAATCCATCACCATTCTTTAGCCCACTCTGCCACCCCAGTTCAGACATGGCCATATGCAAATCAGTCTGACCCTGTGCCTCATGGGAACAGTCCAGCCCAAACTGCCAAGCCATGTCTTTCCTGGACCGGAAACAAGCTTCCTAGGACCGGTTTCTGGCATTTCAGCCGTCTTCAGCCAGGCTTGCTTGAATCCAGTGGCAAAGTGAGCAAGGGACTCACGTCTGAGCATACCCTGCCAACTTATGGCGAACAAAGCAAAAACCAAAGGAAATGATGGACGGAGTGTTGAACATTGCAAGCACTCACCCCCAGTCAACTGATCTGGGTTTAATCCATCACCATTCTTTAGCCCACTCTGCCACCCCAGTTCAGACATGGCCATATGCAAATCAGTCTGACCCTGTGCCTCATGGGAACAGTCCAGCCCAAACTGCCAAGCCATGTCTTTCCTGGACCGGAAACAAGCTTCCTAGGACCGGTTTCTGGCATTTCAGCCGTCTTCAGCCAGGCTTGCTTGAATCCAGTAGCAAAGTGAGCAAGGGACTCACGTCTGAGCATACCCTACCAACTTATGACGAACAAAGCAAAAACCAAAGGAAATGATGGACGGAGTGTTGAACATTGCAAGCACTCACCCCCAGTCAACTGATCTGGGTTTAATCCATCACCATTCTTTAGCCCACTCTGCCACCCCAGTTCAGACATGGCCATATGCAAATCAGTCTGAACCTGTGCCTCATGGGAACAGTCCAGCCCAAACTGCCAAGCCATGTCTTTCCTGGACCGGAAACAAGCTTCCTAGGACCGGTTTCTGGCATTTCAGCCGTCTTCAGCCAGGCTTGCTTGAATCCAGTGGCAAAGTGAGCAAGGGACTCACGTCTGAGCATACCCTGCCAACTTATGGCGAACAAAGCAAAAACCAAAGGAAATGATGGATGGAGTGTTGAACATTGCAAGCACTCACCCCCCAGTCAACTGATCTGGGTTTAATCCATCACCATTCTTTAGCCCACTCTGCCACCCCAGTTCAGACATGGCCCTATGCAAATCAGTCTGACCCTGTGCCTCATGGGAACAGTCCAGCCCAAACTGCCAAGCCATGTCTTTCCTGGACCGGAAACAAGCTTCCTAGGACCGGTTTCTGGCATTTCAGCCGTCTTCAGCCAGGCTTGCTTGAATCCAGTGGCAAAGTGAGCAAGGGACTCACGTCTGAGCATACCCTGCCAACTTATGGCGAACAAAGCAAAAACCAAAGGAAATGATGGATGGAGTGTTGAACATTGCAAGCACTCACCCCCAGTCAACTGATCTGGGTTTAATCCATCACCGTTCTTTAGCCCACTCTGCCACCCCAGTTCAGACATGGCCATATGCAAATCAGTCTGACCCTGTGCCTCATGGGAACAGTCCAGCCCAAACTGCCAAGCCATGTCTTTCCTGGACCGGAAACAAGCTTCCTAGGACCGGTTTCTGGCATTTCAGCCGTCTTCAGCCAGGCTTGCTTGAATCCAGTGGCAAAGTGAGCAAGGGACTCACGTCTGAGCATACCCTGCCAACTTATGGCGAACAAAGCAAAAACCAAAGGAAATGATGGACGGAGTGTTGAACATTGCAAGCACTCACCCCCAGTCAACTGATCTGGGTTTAATCCATCACCATTCTTTAGCCCACTCTGCCACCCCAGTTCAGACATGGCCATATGCAAATCAGTCTGACCCTGTGCCTCATGGGAACAGTCCAGCCCAAACTGCCAAGCACTGTCTTTCCTGGACCGGAAACAAGCTTCCTAGGACCGGTTTCTGGCATTTCAGCCGTCTTCAACCAGGCTTGCTTGAATCCAGTGGCAAAGTGAGCAAGGGACTCACGTCTGAGCATACCCTGCCAACTTATGGCGAACAAAGCAAAAACCAAAGGAAATGATGGACGGAGTGTTGAACATTGCAAGCACTCACCCCCAGTCAACTGATCTGGGTTTAATCCATCACCATTCTTTAGCCCACTCTGCCACCCCAGTTCAGACATGGCCATATGCAAATCAGTCTGACCCTGTGCCTCATGGGAACAGTCCAGCCCAAACTGCCAAGCCATGTCTTTCCTGGACCGGAAACAAGCTTCCTAGGACCGGTTTCTGGCATTTCAGCCGTCTTCAGCCAGGCTTGCTTGAATCCAGTGGCAAAGTGAGCAAGGGACTCACGTCTGAGCATACCCTGCCAACTTATGGCGAACAAAGCAAAAACCAAAGGAAATGATGGACGGAGTGTTGAACATTGCAAGCACTCACCCCCAGTCAACTGATGTGGGTTTAATCCATCACCATTCTTTAGCCCACTCTGCCACCCCAGTTCAGACATGGCCATATGCAAATCAGTCTGACCCTGTGCCTCATGGGAACAGTCCAGCCCAAACTGCCAAGCCATGTCTTTCCTGGACCGGAAACAAGCTTCCTAGGACCGGTTTCTGGCATTTCAGCCGTCTTCAGCCAGGCTTGCTTGAATCCAGTGGCAAAGTGAGCAAGGGACTCACGTCTGAGCATACCCTGCCAACTTATGGCGAACAAAGCAAAAACCAAAGGAAATGATGGACGGAGTGTTGAACATTGCAAGCACTCACCCCCAGTCAACTGATCTGGGTTTAATCCATCACCATTCTTTAGCCCACTCTGCCACCCCAGTTCAGACATGGCCATATGCAAATCAGTCTGACCCTGTGCCTCATGGGAACAGTCCAGCCCAAACTGCCAAGCCATGTCTTTCCTGGACCGGAAACAAGCTTCCTAGGACCGGTTTCTGGCATTTCAGCCGTCTTCAGCCAGGCTTGCTTGAATCCAGTGGCAAAGTGAGCAAGGGACTCACGTCTGAGCATACCCTGCCAACTTATGGCGAACAAAGCAAAAACCAAAGGAAATGATGGACGGAGTGTTGAACATTGCAAGCACTCACCCCCAGTCAACTGATCTGGGTTTAATCCATCACCATTCTTTAGCCCACTCTGCCACCCCAGTTCAGACATGGCCATATGCAAATCAGTCTGACCCTGTGCCTCATGGGAACAGTCCAGCCCAAACTGCCAAGCCATGTCTTTCCTGGACCAGAAACAAGCTTCCTAGGACCGGTTTCTGGCATTTCAGCCGTCTTCAGCCAGGCTTGCTTGAATCCAGTGGCAAAGTGAGCAAGGGACTCACGTCTGAGCATACCCTGCCAACTTATGGCGAACAAAGCAAAAACCAAAGGAAATGATGGACGGAGTGTTGAACATTGCAAGCACTCACCCCCAGTCAACTGATCTGGGTTTAATCCATCACCATTCTTTAGCCCACTCTGCCACCCCAGTTCAGACATGGCCATATGCAAATCAGTCTGACCCTGTGCCTCATGGGAACAGTCCAGCCCAAACTGCCAAGCCATGTCTTTCCTGGACCGGAAACAAGCTTCCTAGGACCGGTTTCTGGCATTTCAGCCGTCTTCAGCCAGGCTTGCTTGAATCCAGTGGCAAAGTGAGCAAGGGACTCACGTCTGAGCATACCCTGCCAACTTATGGCGAACAAAGCAAAAACCAAAGGAAATGATGGACGGAGTGTTGAACATTGCAAGCACTCACCCCCAGTCAACTGATGTGGGTTTAATCCATCACCATTCTTTAGCCCACTCTGCCACCCCAGTTCAGACATGGCCATATGCAAATCAGTCTGACCCTGTGCCTCATGGGAACAGTCCAGCCCAAACTGCCAAGCCATGTCTTTCCTGGACCGGAAACAAGCTTCCTAGGACCGGTTTCTGGCATTTCAGCCGTCTTCAGCCAGGCTTGCTTGAATCCAGTGGCAAAGTGAGCAAGGGACTCACGTCTGAGCATACCCTGCCAACTTATGGCGAACAAAGCAAAAACCAAAGGAAATGATGGACGGAGTGTTGAACATTGCAAGCACTCACCCCCAGTCAACTGATCTGGGTTTAATCCATCACCATTCTTTAGCCCACTCTGCCACCCCAGTTCAGACATGGCCATATGCAAATCAGTCTGACCCTGTGCCTCATGGGAACAGTCCAGCCCAAACTGCCAAGCCATGTCTTTCCTGGACCGGAAACAAGGTTCCTAGGACCGGTTTCTGGCATTTCAGCCGTCTTCAGCCAGGCTTGCTTGAATCCAGTGGCAAAGTGAGCAAGGGACTCACGTCTGAGCATACCCTGCCAACTTATGGCGAACAAAGCAAAAACCAAAGGAAATGATGGACGGAGTGTTGAACATTGCAAGCACTCACCCCCAGTCAACTGATCTGGGTTTAATCCATCACCATTCTTTAGCCCACTCTGCCACCCCAGTTCAGACATGGCCATATGCAAATCAGTCTGACCCTGTGCCTCATGGGAACAGTCCAGCCCAAACTGCCAAGCCATGTCTTTCCTGGACCGGAAACAAGCTTCCTAGGACCGGTTTCTGGCATTTCAGCCGTCTTCAGCCAGGCTTGCTTGAATCCAGTGGCAAAGTGAGCAAGGGACTCACGTCTGAGCATACCCTGCCAACTTATGGCGAACAAAGCAACAACCAAAGGAAATGATGGACGGAGTGTTGAACATTGCAAGCACTCACCCCCAGTCAACTGATCTGGGTTTAATCCATCACCATTCTTTAGCCCACTCTGCCACCCCAGTTCAGACATGGCCATATGCAAATCAGTCTGACCCTGTGCCTCATGGGAACAGTCCAGCCCAAACTGCCAAGCCATGTCTTTCCTGGACCGGAAACAAGCTTCCTAGGACCGGTTTCTGGCATTTCAGCCGTCTTCAGCCAGGCTTGCTTGAATCCAGTGGCAAAGTGAGCAAGGGACTCACGTCTGAGCATACCCTGCCAACTTATGGCGAACAAAGCAAAAACCAAAGGAAATGATGGACGGAGTGTTGAACATTGCAAGCACTCACCCCCAGTCAACTGATCTGGGTTTAATCCATCACCATTCTTTAGCCCACTCTGCCACCCCAGTTCAGACATGGCCATATGCAAATCAGTCTGACCCTGTGCCTCATGGGAACAGTCCAGCCCAAACTGCCAAGCCATGTCTTTCCTGGACCGGAAACAAGCTTCCTAGGACCGGTTTCTGGCATTTCAGCCGTCTTCAGCCAGGCTTGCTTGAATCCAGTGGCAAAGTGAGCAAGGGACTCACGTCTGAGCATACCCTGCCAACTTATGGCGAACAAAGCAAAAACCAAAGGAAATGATGGACGGAGTGTTGAACATTGCAAGCACTCACCCCCAGTCAACTGATCTGGGTTTAATCCATCACCATTCTTTAGCCCACTCTGCCAACCCAGTTCAGACATGGCCATATGCAAATCAGTCTGACCCTGTGCCTCATGGGAACAGTCCAGCCCAAACTGCCAAGCCATGTCTTTCCTGGACCGGAAACAAGCTTCCTAGGACCGGTTTCTGGCATTTCAGCCGTCTTCAGCCAGGCTTGCTTGAATCCAGTGGCAAAGTGAGCAAGGGACTCACGTCTGAGCATACCCTGCCAACTTATGGCGAACAAAGCAAAAACCAAAGGAAATGATGGACGGAGTGTTGAACATTGCAAGCACTCACCCCCAGTCAACTGATCTGGGTTTAATCCATCACCATTCTTTAGCCCACTCTGCCACCCCAGTTCAGACATGGCCATATGCAAATCAGTCTGACCCTGTGCCTCATGGGAACAGTCCAGCCCAAACTGCCAAGCCATGTCTTTCCTGGACCGGAAACAAGCTTCCTAGGACCGGTTTCTGGCATTTCAGCCGTCTTCAGCCAGGCTTGCTTGAATCCAGTGGCAAAGTGAGCAAGGGACTCACGTCTGAGCATACCCTGCCAACTTATGGCGAACAAAGCAAAAACCAAAGGAAATGATGGACGGAGTGTTGAACATTGCAAGCACTCACCCCCAGTCAACTGATCTGGGTTTAATCCATCACCATTCTTTAGCCCACTCTGCCACCCCAGTTCAGACATGGCCATATGCAAATCAGTCTGACCCTGTGCCTCATGGGAACAGTCCAGCCCAAACTGCCATGCCATGTCTTTCCTGGACCGGAAACAAGCTTCCTAGGACCGGTTTCTGGCATTTCAGCCGTCTTCAGCCAGGCTTGCTTGAATCCAGTGGCAAAGTGAGCAAGGGACTCACGTCTGAGCATACCCTGCCAACTTATGGCGAACAAAGCAAAAACCAAAGGAAATGATGGACGGAGTGTTGAACATTGCAAGCACTCACCCCCAGTCAACTGATCTGGGTTTAATCCATCACCATTCTTTAGCCCACTCTGCCACCCCAGTTCAGACATGGCCATATGCAAATCAGTCTGACCCTGTGCCTCATGGGAACAGTCCAGCCCAAACTGCCAAGCCATGTCTTTCCTGGACCGGAAACAAGCTTCCTAGGACCGGTTTCTGGCATTTCAGCCGTCTTCAGCCAGGCTTGCTTGAATCCAGTGGCAAAGTGAGCAAGGGACTCACGTCTGAGCATACCCTGCCAACTTATGGCGAACAAAGCAAAAACCAAAGGAAATGATGGACGGAGTGTTGAACATTGCAAGCACTCACCCCAAGTCAACTGATCTGGGTTTAATCCATCACCATTCTTTAGCCCACTCTGCCACCCCAGTTCAGACATGGCCATATGCAAATCAGTCTGACCCTGTGCCTCATGGGAATAGTCCAGCCCAAACTGCCAAGCCATGTCTTTCCTGGACCGGAAACAAGCTTCCTAGGACCGGTTTCTGGCATTTCAGCCGTCTTCAGCCAGGCTTGCTTGAATCCAGTGGCAAAGTGAGCAAGGGACTCACGTCTGAGCATACCCTGCCAACTTATGGCGAACAAAGCAAAAACCAAAGGAAATGATGGACGGAGTGTTGAACATTGCAAGCACTCACCCCCAGTCAACTGATCTGGGTTTAATCCATCACCATTCTTTAGCCCACTCTGCCACCCCAGTTCAGACATGGCCATATGCAAATCAGTCTGACCCTGTGCCTCATGGGAACAGTCCAGCCCAAACTGCCCAGCCATGTCTTTCCTGGACCGGAAACAAGCTTCCTAGGACCGGTTTCTGGCATTTCAGCCGTCTTCAGCCAGGCTTGCTTGAATCCAGTGGCAAAGTGAGCAAGGGACTCACGTCTGAGCATACCCTGCCAACTTATGGCGAACAAAGCAAAAACCAAAGGAAATGATGGACGGAGTGTTGAACATTGCAAGCACTCACCCCCAGTCAACTGATCTGGGTTTAATCCATCACCATTCTTTAGCCCACTCTGCCACCCCAGTTCAGACATGGCCATATGCAAATCAGTCTGACCCTGTGCCTCATGGGAACAGTCCAGCCCAAACTGCCAAGCCATGTCTTTCCTGGACCGGAAACAAGCTTCCTAGGACCGGTTTCTGGCATTTCAGCCGTCTTCAGCCAGGCTTGCTTGAATCCAGTGGCAAAGTGAGCAAGGGACTCACGTCTGAGCATACCCTGCCAACTTATGGCGAACAAAGCAAAAACCAAAGGAAATGATGGACGGAGTGTTGAACATTACAAGCACTCACCCCCAGTCAACTGATCTGGGTTTAATCCATCACCATTCTTTAGCCCACTCTGCCACCCCAGTTCAGACATGGCCATATGCAAATCAGTCTGACCCTGTGCCTCATGGGAACAGTCCAGCCCAAACTGCCAAGCCATGTCTTTCCTGGACCGGAAACAAGCTTCCTAGGACCGGTTTCTGGCATTTCAGCCGTCTTCAGCCAGGCTTGCTTGAATCCAGTGGCAAAGTGAGCAAGGGACTCACGTCTGAGCATACCCTGCCAACTTATGGCGAACAAAGCAAAAACCAAAGGAAATGATGGACGGAGTGTTGAACATTGCAAGCACTCACCCCCAGTCAACTGATCTGGGTTTAATCCATCACCATTCTTTAGCCCACTCTGCCACCCCAGTTCAGACATGGCCATATGCAAATCAGTCTGACCCTGTGCCTCATGGGAACAGTCCAGCCCAAACTGCCAAGCCATGTCTTTCCTGGACCGGAAACAAGCTTCCTAGGACCGGTTTCTGGCATTTCAGCCGTCTTCAGCCAGGCTTGCTTGAATCCAGTGGCAAAGTGAGCAAGGGACTCACGTCTGAGCATACCCTGCCAACTTATGGCGAACAAAGCAAAAACCAAAGGAAATGATGGACGGAGTGTTGAACATTGCAAGCACTCACCCCCAGTCAACTGATCTGGGTTTAATCCATCACCATTCTTTAGCCCACTCTGCCACCCCAGTTCAGACATGGCCATATGCAAATCAGTCTGACCCTGTGCCTCATGGGAACAGTCCAGCCCAAACTGCCAAGCCATGTCTTTCCTGGACCGGAAACAAGCTTCCTAGGACCGGTTTCTGGCATTTCAGCCGTCTTCAGCCAGGCTTGCTTGAATCCAGTGGCAAAGTGAGCAAGGGACTCACGTCTGAGCATACCCTGCCAACTTATGGCGAACAAAGCAAAAACCAAAGGAAATGATGGACGGAGTGTTGAACATTGCAAGCACTCACCCCCAGTCAACTGATCTGGGTTTAATCCATCACCATTCTTTAGCCCACTCTGCCACCCCAGTTCAGACATGGCCATATGCAAATCAGTCTGACCCTGTGCCTCATGGGAACAGTCCAGCCCAAACTGCCAAGCCATGTCTTTCCAGGACCGGAAACAAGCTTCCTAGGACCGGTTTCTGGCATTTCAGCCGTCTTCAGCCAGGCTTGCTTGAATCCAGTGGCAAAGTGAGCAAGGGACTCACGTCTGAGCATACCCTGCCAACTTATGGCGAACAAAGCAAAAACCAAAGGAAATGATGGACGGAGTGTTGAACATTGCAAGCACTCACCCCCAGTCAACTGATCTGGGTTTAATCCATCACCATTCTTTAGCCCACTCTGCCACCCCAGTTCAGACATGGCCATATGCAAATCAGTCTGACCCTGTGCCTCATGGGAACAGTCCAGCCCAAACTGCCAAGCCATGTCTTTCCTGGACCGGAAACAAGCTTCCTAGGACCGGTTTCTGGCATTTCAGCCGTCTTCAGCCAGGCTTGCTTGAATCCAGTGGCAAAGTGAGCAAGGGACTCACGTCTGAGCATACCCTGCCAACTTATGGCGAACAAAGCAAAAACCAAAGGAAATGATGGACGGAGTGTTGAACATTGCAAGCACTCACCCCCAGTCAACTGATCTGGGTTTAATCCATCACCATTCTTTAGCCCACTCTGCCACCCCAGTTCAGACATGGCCATATGCAAATCAGTCTGACCCTGTGCCTCATGGGAACAGTCCAGCCCAAACTGCCAAGCCATGTCTTTCCTGGACCGGAAACAAGCTTCCTAGGACCGGTTTCTGGCATTTCAGCCGTCTTCAGCCAGGCTTGCTTGAATCCAGTGGCAAAGTGAGCAAGGGACTCACGTCTGAGCATACCCTGCCAACTTATGGCGAACAAAGCAAAAACCAAAGGAAATGATGGACGGAGTGTTGAACATTGCAAGCACTCACCCCCAGTCAACTGATCTGGGTTTAATCCATCACCATTCTTTAGCCCACTCTGCCACCCCAGTTCAGACATGGCCATATGCAAATCAGTCTGACCCTGTGCCTCATGGGAATAGTCCAGCCCAAACTGCCAAGCCATGTCTTTCCTGGACCGGAAACAAGCTTCCTAGGACCGGTTTCTGGCATTTCAGCCGTCTTCAGCCAGGCTTGCTTGAATCCAGTGGCAAAGTGAGCAAGGGACTCACGTCTGAGCATACCCTGCCAACTTATGGCGAACAAAGCAAAAACCAAAGGAAATGATGGACGGAGTGTTGAACATTGCAAGCACTCACCCCCAGTCAACTGATCTGGGTTTAATCCATCACCATTCTTTAGCCCACTCTGCCACCCCAGTTCAGACATGGCCATATGCAAATCAGTCTGACCCTGTGCCTCATGGGAACAGTCCAGCCCAAACTGCCAAGCCATGTCTTTCCTGGACCGGAAACAAGCTTCCTAGGACCGGTTTCTGGCATTTCAGCCGTCTTCAGCCAGGCTTGCTTGAATCCAGTGGCAAAGTGAGCAAGGGACTCACGTCTGAGCATACCCTGCCAACTTATGGCGAACAAAGCAAAAACCAAAGGAAATGATGGACGGAGTGTTGAACATTGCAAGCACTCACCCCCAGTCAACTGATCTGGGTTTAATCCATCACCATTCTTTAGCCCACTCTGCCACCCCAGTTCAGACATGGCCATATGCAAATCAGTCTGACCCTGTGCCTCATGGGAACAGTCCAGCCCAAACTGCCAAGCCATGTCTTTCCTGGACCGGAAACAAGCTTCCTAGGACCGGTTTCTGGCATTTCAGCCGTCTTCAGCCAGGCTTGCTTGAATCCAGTGGCAAAGTGAGCAAGGGACTCACGTCTGAGCATACCCTGCCAACTTATGGCGAACAAAGCAAAAACCAAAGGAAATGATGGACGGAGTGTTGAACATTGCAAGCACTCACCCCCAGTCAACTGATCTGGGTTTAATCCATCACCATTCTTTAGCCCACTCTGCCACCCCAGTTCAGACATGGCCATATGCAAATCAGTCTGACCCTGTGCCTCATGGGAACAGTCCAGCCCAAACTGCCAAGCCATGTCTTTCCTGGACCGGAAACAAGCTTCCTAGGACCGGTTTCTGGCATTTCAGCCGTCTTCAGCCAGGCTTGCTTGAATCCAGTGGCAAAGTGAGCAAGGGACTCACGTCTGAGCATACCCTGCCAACTTATGGCGAACAAAGCAAAAACCAAAGGAAATGATGGACGGAGTGTTGAACATTGCAAGCACTCACCCCCAGTCAACTGATCTGGGTTTAATCCATCACCATTCTTTAGCCCACTCTGCCACCCCAGTTCAGACATGGCCATATGCAAATCAGTCTGACCCTGTGCCTCATGGGAACAGTCCAGCCCAAACTGCCAAGCCATGTCTTTCCTGGACCGGAAACAAGCTTCCTAGGACCGGTTTCTGGCATTTCAGCCGTCTTCAGCCAGGCTTGCTTGAATCCAGTGGCAAAGTGAGCAAGGGACTCACGTCTGAGCATACCCTGCCAACTTATGGCGAACAAAGCAAAAACCAAAGGAAATGATGGACGGAGTGTTGAACATTGCAAGCACTCACCCCCAGTCAACTGATCTGGGTTTAATCCATCACCATTCTTTAGCCCACTCTGCCACCCCAGTTCAGACATGGCCATATGCAAATCAGTCTGACCCTGTGCCTCATGGGAACAGTCCAGCCCAAACTGCCAAGCCATGTCTTTCCTGGACCGGAAACAAGCTTCCTAGGACCGGTTTCTGGCATTTCAGCCGTCTTCAGCCAGGCTTGCTTGAATCCAGTGGCAAAGTGAGCAAGGGACTCACGTCTGAGCATACCCTGCCAACTTATGGCGAACAAAGCAAAAACCAAAGGAAATGATGGACGGAGTGTTGAACATTGCAAGCACTCACCCCCAGTCAACTGATCTGGGTTTAATCCATCACCATTCTTTAGCCCACTCTGCCACCCCAGTTCAGACATGGCCATATGCAAATCAGTCTGACCCTGTGCCTCATGGGAACAGTCCAGCCCAAACTGCCAAGCCATGTCTTTCCTGGACCGGAAACAAGCTTCCTAGGACCGGTTTCTGGCATTTCAGCCGTCTTCAGCCAGGCTTGCTTGAATCCAGTGGCAAAGTGAGCAAGGGACTCACGTCTGAGCATACCCTGCCAACTTATGGCGAACAAAGCAAAAACCAAAGGAAATGATGGACGGAGTGTTGAACATTGCAAGCACTCACCCCCAGTCAACTGATCTGGGTTTTAATCCATCACCATTCTTTAGCCCACTCTGCCACCCCAGTTCAGACATGGCCATATGCAAATCAGTCTGACCCTGTGCCTCATGGGAACAGTCCAGCCCAAACTGCCAAGCCATGTCTTTCCTGGACCGGAAACAAGCTTCCTAGGACCGGTTTCTGGCATTTCAGCCGTCTTCAGCCAGGCTTGCTTGAATCCAGTGGCAAAGTGAGCAAGGGACTCACGTCTGAGCATACCCTGCCAACTTATGGCGAACAAAGCAAAAACCAAAGGAAATGATGGACGGAGTGTTGAACATTGCAAGCACTCACCCCCAGTCAACTGATCTGGGTTTAATCCATCACCATTCTTTAGCCCACTCTGCCACCCCAGTTCAGACATGGCCATATGCAAATCAGTCTGACCCTGTGCCTCATGGGAACAGTCCAGCCCAAACTGCCAAGCCATGTCTTTCCTGGACCGGAAACAAGCTTCCTAGGACCGGTTTCTGGCATTTCAGCCGTCTTCAGCCAGGCTTGCTTGAATCCAGTGGCAAAGTGAGCAAGGGACTCACGTCTGAGCATACCCTGCCAACTTATGGCGAACAAAGCAAAAACCAAAGGAAATGATGGACGGAGTGTTGAACATTGCAAGCACTCACCCCCAGTCAACTGATCTGGGTTTAATCCATCACCATTCTTTAGCCCACTCTGCCACCCCAGTTCAGACATGGCCATATGCAAATCAGTCTGACCCTGTGCCTCATGGGAACAGTCCAGCCCAAACTGCCAAGCCATGTCTTTCCTGGACCGGAAACAAGCTTCCTAGGACCGGTTTCTGGCATTTCAGCCGTCTTCAGCCAGGCTTGCTTGAATCCAGTGGCAAAGTGAGCAAGGGACTCACGTCTGAGCATACCCTGCCAACTTATGGCGAACAAAGCAAAAACCAAAGGAAATGATGGACGGAGTGTTGAACATTGCAAGCACTCACCCCCAGTCAACTGATCTGGGTTTAATCCATCACCATTCTTTAGCCCACTCTGCCACCCCAGTTCAGACATGGCCATATGCAAATCAGTCTGACCCTGTGCCTCATGGGAACAGTCCAGCCCAAACTGCCAAGCCATGTCTTTCCTGGACCGGAAACAAGCTTCCTAGGACCGGTTTCTGGCATTTCAGCCGTCTTCAGCCAGGCTTGCTTGAATCCAGTGGCAAAGTGAGCAAGGGACTCACGTCTGAGCATACCCTGCCAACTTATGGCGAACAAAGCAAAAACCAAAGGAAATGATGGACGGAGTGTTGAACATTGCAAGCACTCACCCCCAGTCAACTGATCTGGGTTTAATCCATCACCATTCTTTAGCCCACTCTGCCACCCCAGTTCAGACATGGCCATATGCAAATCAGTCTGACCCTGTGCCTCATGGGAACAGTCCAGCCCAAACTGCCAAGCCATGTCTTTCCTGGACCGGAAACAAGCTTCCTAGGACCGGTTTCTGGCATTTCAGCCGTCTTCAGCCAGGCTTGCTTGAATCCAGTGGCAAAGTGAGCAAGGGACTCACGTCTGAGCATACCCTGCCAACTTATGGCGAACAAAGCAAAAACCAAAGGAAATGATGGACGGAGTGTTGAACATTGCAAGCACTCACCCCCAGTCAACTGATCTGGGTTTAATCCATCACCATTCTTTAGCCCACTCTGCCACCCCAGTTCAGACATGGCCATATGCAAATCAGTCTGACCCTGTGCCTCATGGGAACAGTCCAGCCCAAACTGCCAAGCCATGTCTTTCCTGGACCGGAAACAAGCTTCCTAGGACCGGTTTCTGGCATTTCAGCCGTCTTCAGCCAGGCTTGCTTGAATCCAGTGGCAAAGTGAGCAAGGGACTCACGTCTGAGCATACCCTGCCAACTTATGGCGAACAAAGCAAAAACCAAAGGAAATGATGGACGGAGTGTTGAACATTGCAAGCACTCACCCCCAGTCAACTGATCTGGGTTTAATCCATCACCATTCTTTAGCCCACTCTGCCACCCCAGTTCAGACATGGCCATATGCAAATCAGTCTGACCCTGTGCCTCATGGGAACAGTCCAGCCCAAACTGCCAAGCCATGTCTTTCCTGGACCGGAAACAAGCTTCCTAGGACCGGTTTCTGGCATTTCAGCCGTCTTCAGCCAGGCTTGCTTGAATCCAGTGGCAAAGTGAGCAAGGGACTCACGTCTGAGCATACCCTGCCAACTTATGGCGAACAAAGCAAAAACCAAAGGAAATGATGGACGGAGTGTTGAACATTGCAAGCACTCACCCCCAGTCAACTGATCTGGGTTTAATCCATCACCATTCTTTAGCCCACTCTGCCACCCCAGTTCAGACATGGCCATATGCAAATCAGTCTGACCCTGTGCCTCATGGGAACAGTCCAGCCCAAACTGCCAAGCCATGTCTTTCCTGGACCGGAAACAAGCTTCCTAGGACCGGTTTCTGGCATTTCAGCCGTCTTCAGCCAGGCTTGCTTGAATCCAGTGGCAAAGTGAGCAAGGGACTCACGTCTGAGCATACCCTGCCAACTTATGGCGAACAAAGCAAAAACCAAAGGAAATGATGGACGGAGTGTTGAACATTGCAAGCACTCACCCCCAGTCAACTGATCTGGGTTTAATCCATCACCATTCTTTAGCCCACTCTGCCACCCCAGTTCAGACATGGCCATATGCAAATCAGTCTGACCCTGTGCCTCATGGGAACAGTCCAGCCCAAACTGCCAAGCCATGTCTTTCCTGGACCGGAAACAAGCTTCCTAGGACCGGTTTCTGGCATTTCAGCCGTCTTCAGCCAGGCTTGCTTGAATCCAGTGGCAAAGTGAGCAAGGGACTCACGTCTGAGCATACCCTGCCAACTTATGGCGAACAAAGCAAAAACCAAAGGAAATGATGGACGGAGTGTTGAACATTGCAAGCACTCACCCCCAGTCAACTGATCTGGGTTTAATCCATCACCATTCTTTAGCCCACTCTGCCACCCCAGTTCAGACATGGCCATATGCAAATCAGTCTGACCCTGTGCCTCATGGGAACAGTCCAGCCCAAACTGCCAAGCCATGTCTTTCCTGGACCGGAAACAAGCTTCCTAGGACCGGTTTCTGGCATTTCAGCCGTCTTCAGCCAGGCTTGCTTGAATCCAGTGGCAAAGTGAGCAAGGGACTCACGTCTGAGCATACCCTGCCAACTTATGGCGAACAAAGCAAAAACCAAAGGAAATGATGGACGGAGTGTTGAACATTGCAAGCACTCACCCCCAGTCAACTGATCTGGGTTTAATCCATCACCATTCTTTAGCCCACTCTGCCACCCCAGTTCAGACATGGCCATATGCAAATCAGTCTGACCCTGTGCCTCATGGGAACAGTCCAGCCCAAACTGCCAAGCCATGTCTTTCCTGGACCGGAAACAAGCTTCCTAGGACCGGTTTCTGGCATTTCAGCCGTCTTCAGCCAGGCTTGCTTGAATCCAGTGGCAAAGTGAGCAAGGGACTCACGTCTGAGCATACCCTGCCAACTTATGGCGAACAAAGCAAAAACCAAAGGAAATGATGGACGGAGTGTTGAACATTGCAAGCACTCACCCCCAGTCAACTGATCTGGGTTTAATCCATCACCATTCTTTAGCCCACTCTGCCACCCCAGTTCAGACATGGCCATATGCAAATCAGTCTGACCCTGTGCCTCATGGGAACAGTCCAGCCCAAACTGCCAAGCCATGTCTTTCCTGGACCGGAAACAAGCTTCCTAGGACCGGTTTCTGGCATTTCAGCCGTCTTCAGCCAGGCTTGCTTGAATCCAGTGGCAAAGTGAGCAAGGGACTCACGTCTGAGCATACCCTGCCAACTTATGGCGAACAAAGCAAAAACCAAAGGAAATGATGGACGGAGTGTTGAACATTGCAAGCACTCACCCCCAGTCAACTGATCTGGGTTTAATCCATCACCATTCTTTAGCCCACTCTGCCACCCCAGTTCAGACATGGCCATATGCAAATCAGTCTGACCCTGTGCCTCATGGGAACAGTCCAGCCCAAACTGCCAAGCCATGTCTTTCCTGGACCGGAAACAAGCTTCCTAGGACCGGTTTCTGGCATTTCAGCCGTCTTCAGCCAGGCTTGCTTGAATCCAGTGGCAAAGTGAGCAAGGGACTCACGTCTGAGCATACCCTGCCAACTTATGGCGAACAAAGCAAAAACCAAAGGAAATGATGGACGGAGTGTTGAACATTGCAAGCACTCACCCCCAGTCAACTGATCTGGGTTTAATCCATCACCATTCTTTAGCCCACTCTGCCACCCCAGTTCAGACATGGCCATATGCAAATCAGTCTGACCCTGTGCCTCATGGGAACAGTCCAGCCCAAACTGCCAAGCCATGTCTTTCCTGGACCGGAAACAAGCTTCCTAGGACCGGTTTCTGGCATTTCAGCCGTCTTCAGCCAGGCTTGCTTGAATCCAGTGGCAAAGTGAGCAAGGGACTCACGTCTGAGCATACCCTGCCAACTTATGGCGAACAAAGCAAAAACCAAAGGAAATGATGGACGGAGTGTTGAACATTGCAAGCACTCACCCCCAGTCAACTGATCTGGGTTTAATCCATCACCATTCTTTAGCCCACTCTGCCACCCCAGTTCAGACATGGCCATATGCAAATCAGTCTGACCCTGTGCCTCATGGGAACAGTCCAGCCCAAACTGCCAAGCCATGTCTTTCCTGGACCGGAAACAAGCTTCCTAGGACCGGTTTCTGGCATTTCAGCCGTCTTCAGCCAGGCTTGCTTGAATCCAGTGGCAAAGTGAGCAAGGGACTCACGTCTGAGCATACCCTGCCAACTTATGGCGAACAAAGCAAAAACCAAAGGAAATGATGGACGGAGTGTTGAACATTGCAAGCACTCACCCCCAGTCAACTGATCTGGGTTTAATCCATCACCATTCTTTAGCCCACTCTGCCACCCCAGTTCAGACATGGCCATATGCAAATCAGTCTGACCCTGTGCCTCATGGGAACAGTCCAGCCCAAACTGCCAAGCCATGTCTTTCCTGGACCGGAAACAAGCTTCCTAGGACCGGTTTCTGGCATTTCAGCCGTCTTCAGCCAGGCTTGCTTGAATCCAGTGGCAAAGTGAGCAAGGGACTCACGTCTGAGCATACCCTGCCAACTTATGGCGAACAAAGCAAAAACCAAAGGAAATGATGGACGGAGTGTTGAACATTGCAAGCACTCACCCCCAGTCAACTGATCTGGGTTTAATCCATCACCATTCTTTAGCCCACTCTGCCACCCCAGTTCAGACATGGCCATATGCAAATCAGTCTGACCCTGTGCCTCATGGGAACAGTCCAGCCCAAACTGCCAAGCCATGTCTTTCCTGGACCGGAAACAAGCTTCCTAGGACCGGTTTCTGGCATTTCAGCCGTCTTCAGCCAGGCTTGCTTGAATCCAGTGGCAAAGTGAGCAAGGGACTCACGTCTGAGCATACCCTGCCAACTTATGGCGAACAAAGCAAAAACCAAAGGAAATGATGGACGGAGTGTTGAACATTGCAAGCACTCACCCCCAGTCAACTGATCTGGGTTTAATCCATCACCATTCTTTAGCCCACTCTGCCACCCCAGTTCAGACATGGCCATATGCAAATCAGTCTGACCCTGTGCCTCATGGGAACAGTCCAGCCCAAACTGCCAAGCCATGTCTTTCCTGGACCGGAAACAAACTTCCTAGGACCGGTTTCTGGCATTTCAGCCGTCTTCAGCCAGGCTTGCTTGAATCCAGTGGCAAAGTGAGCAAGGGACTCACGTCTGAGCATACCCTGCCAACTTATGGCGAACAAAGCAAAAACCAAAGGAAATGATGGACGGAGTGTTGAACATTGCAAGCACTCACCCCCAGTCAACTGATCTGGGTTTAATCCATCACCATTCTTTAGCCCACTCTGCCACCCCAGTTCAGACATGGCCATATGCAAATCAGTCTGACCCTGTGCCTCATGGGAACAGTCCAGCCCAAACTGCCAAGCCACGTCTTTCCTGGACCGGAAACAAGCTTCCTAGGACCGGTTTCTGGCAATTCAGCCGTCTTCAGCCAGGCTTGCTTGAATCCAGTGGCAAAGTGAGCAAGGGACTCACGTCTGAGCATACCCTGCCAACTTATGGCGAACAAAGCAAAAACCAAAGGAAATGATGGACGGAGTGTTGAACATTGCAAGCACTCACCCCCAGTCAACTGATCTGGGTTTAATCCATCACCATTCTTTAGCCCACTCTGCCACCCCAGTTCAGACATGGCCATATGCAAATCAGTCTGACCCTGTGCCTCATGGGAACAGTCCAGCCCAAACTGCCAAGCCATGTCTTTCCTGGACCGGAAACAAGCTTCCTAGGACCGGTTTCTGGCATTTCAGCCGTCTTCAGCCAGGCTTGCTTGAATCCAGTGGCAAAGTGAGCAAGGGACTCACGTCTGAGCATACCCTGCCAACTTATGGCGAACAAAGCAAAAACCAAAGGAAATGATGGACGGAGTGTTGAACATTGCAAGCACTCACCCCCAGTCAACTGATCTGGGTTTAATCCATCACCATTCTTTAGCCCACTCTGCCACCCCAGTTCAGACATGGCCATATGCAAATCAGTCTGACCCTGTGCCTCATGGGAACAGTCCAGCCCAAACTGCCAAGCCATGTCTTTCCTGGACCGGAAACAAGCTTCCTAGGACCGGTTTCTGGCATTTCAGCCGTCTTCAGCCAGGCTTGCTTGAATCCAGTGGCAAAGTGAGCAAGGGACTCACGTCTGAGCATACCCTGCCAACTTATGGCGAACAAAGCAAAAACCAAAGGAAATGATGGACGGAGTGTTGAACATTACAAGCACTCACCCCCAGTCAACTGATCTGGGTTTAATCCATCACCATTCTTTAGCCCACTCTGCCACCCCAGTTCAGACATGGCCATATGCAAATCAGTCTGACCCTGTGCCTCATGGGAACAGTCCAGCCCAAACTGCCAAGCCATGTCTTTCCTGGACCGGAAACAAGCTTCCTAGGACCGGTTTCTGGCATTTCAGCCGTCTTCAGCCAGGCTTGCTTGAATCCAGTGGCAAAGTGAGCAAGGGACTCACGTCTGAGCATACCCTGCCAACTTATGGCGAACAAAGCAAAAACCAAAGGAAATGATGGACGGAGTGTTGAACATTGCAAGCACTCACCCCCAGTCAACTGATCTGGGTTTAATCCATCACCATTCTTTAGCCCACTCTGCCACCCCAGTTCAGACATGGCCATATGCAAATCAGTCTGACCCTGTGCCTCATGGGAACAGTCCAGCCCAAACTGCCAAGCCATGTCTTTCCTGGACCGGAAACAAGCTTCCTAGGACCGGTTTCTGGCATTTCAGCCGTCTTCAGCCAGGCTTGCTTGAATCCAGTGGCAAAGTGAGCAAGGGACTCACGTCTGAGCATACCCTGCCAACTTATGGCGAACAAAGCAAAAACCAAAGGAAATGATGGACGGAGTGTTGAACATTGCAAGCACTCACCCCCAGTCAACTGATCTGGGTTTAATCCATCACCATTCTTTAGCCCACTCTGCCACCCCAGTTCAGACATGGCCATATGCAAATCAGTCTGACCCTGTGCCTCATGGGAACAGTCCAGCCCAAACTGCCAAGCCATGTCTTTCCTGGACCGGAAACAAGCTTCCTAGGACCGGTTTCTGGCATTTCAGCCGTCTTCAGCCAGGCTTGCTTGAATCCAGTGGCAAAGTGAGCAAGGGACTCACGTCTGAGCATACCCTGCCAACTTATGGCGAACAAAGCAAAAACCAAAGGAAATGATGGACGGAGTGTTGAACATTGCAAGCACTCACCCCCAGTCAACTGATCTGGGTTTAATCCATCACCATTCTTTAGCCCACTCTGCCACCCCAGTTCAGACATGGCCATATGCAAATCAGTCTGACCCTGTGCCTCATGGGAACAGTCCAGCCCAAACTGCCAAGCCATGTCTTTCCAGGACCGGAAACAAGCTTCCTAGGACCGGTTTCTGGCATTTCAGCCGTCTTCAGCCAGGCTTGCTTGAATCCAGTGGCAAAGTGAGCAAGGGACTCACGTCTGAGCATACCCTGCCAACTTATGGCGAACAAAGCAAAAACCAAAGGAAATGATGGACGGAGTGTTGAACATTGCAAGCACTCACCCCCAGTCAACTGATCTGGGTTTAATCCATCACCATTCTTTAGCCCACTCTGCCACCCCAGTTCAGACATGGCCATATGCAAATCAGTCTGACCCTGTGCCTCATGGGAACAGTCCAGCCCAAACTGCCAAGCCATGTCTTTCCTGGACCGGAAACAAGCTTCCTAGGACCGGTTTCTGGCATTTCAGCCGTCTTCAGCCAGGCTTGCTTGAATCCAGTGGCAAAGTGAGCAAGGGACTCACGTCTGAGCATACCCTGCCAACTTATGGCGAACAAAGCAAAAACCAAAGGAAATGATGGACGGAGTGTTGAACATTGCAAGCACTCACCCCCAGTCAACTGATCTGGGTTTAATCCATCACCATTCTTTAGCCCACTCTGCCACCCCAGTTCAGACATGGCCATATGCAAATCAGTCTGACCCTGTGCCTCATGGGAACAGTCCAGCCCAAACTGCCAAGCCATGTCTTTCCTGGACCGGAAACAAGCTTCCTAGGACCGGTTTCTGGCATTTCAGCCGTCTTCAGCCAGGCTTGCTTGAATCCAGTGGCAAAGTGAGCAAGGGACTCACGTCTGAGCATACCCTGCCAACTTATGGCGAACAAAGCAAAAACCAAAGGAAATGATGGACGGAGTGTTGAACATTGCAAGCACTCACCCCCAGTCAACTGATCTGGGTTTAATCCATCACCATTCTTTAGCCCACTCTGCCACCCCAGTTCAGACATGGCCATATGCAAATCAGTCTGACCCTGTGCCTCATGGGAATAGTCCAGCCCAAACTGCCAAGCCATGTCTTTCCTGGACCGGAAACAAGCTTCCTAGGACCGGTTTCTGGCATTTCAGCCGTCTTCAGCCAGGCTTGCTTGAATCCAGTGGCAAAGTGAGCAAGGGACTCACGTCTGAGCATACCCTGCCAACTTATGGCGAACAAAGCAAAAACCAAAGGAAATGATGGACGGAGTGTTGAACATTGCAAGCACTCACCCCCAGTCAACTGATCTGGGTTTAATCCATCACCAT
This sequence comes from Triturus cristatus, assembly GCF_964204655.1. Lineage (NCBI taxonomy): Eukaryota > Metazoa > Chordata > Amphibia > Caudata > Salamandridae > Triturus > Triturus cristatus. The sequence continues at coordinate 506,883,912 of NC_140585.1, forward strand.
TCTTTAGCCCACTCTGCCACCCCAGTTCAGACATGGCCATATGCAAATCAGTCTGACCCTGTGCCTCATGGGAACAGTCCAGCCCAAACTGCCAAGCCATGTCTTTCCTGGACCGGAAACAAGCTTCCTAGGACCGGTTTCTGGCATTTCAGCCGTCTTCAGCCAGGCTTGCTTGAATCCAGTGGCAAAGTGAGCAAGGGACTCACGTCTGAGCATACCCTGCCAACTTATGGCGAACAAAGCAAAAACCAAAGGAAATGATGGACGGAGTGTTGAACATTGCAAGCACTCACCCCCAGTCAACTGATCTGGGTTTAATCCATCACCATTCTTTAGCCCACTCTGCCACCCCAGTTCAGACATGGCCATATGCAAATCAGTCTGACCCTGTGCCTCATGGGAACAGTCCAGCCCAAACTGCCAAGCCATGTCTTTCCTGGACCGGAAACAAGCTTCCTAGGACCGGTTTCTGGCATTTCAGCCGTCTTCAGCCAGGCTTGCTTGAATCCAGTGGCAAAGTGAGCAAGGGACTCACGTCTGAGCATACCCTGCCAACTTATGGCGAACAAAGCAAAAACCAAAGGAAATGATGGACGGAGTGTTGAACATTGCAAGCACTCACCCCCAGTCAACTGATCTGGGTTTAATCCATCACCATTCTTTAGCCCACTCTGCCACCCCAGTTCAGACATGGCCATATGCAAATCAGTCTGACCCTGTGCCTCATGGGAACAGTCCAGCCCAAACTGCCAAGCCATGTCTTTCCTGGACCGGAAACAAGCTTCCTAGGACCGGTTTCTGGCATTTCAGCCGTCTTCAGCCAGGCTTGCTTGAATCCAGTGGCAAAGTGAGCAAGGGACTCACGTCTGAGCATACCCTGCCAACTTATGGCGAACAAAGCAAAAACCAAAGGAAATGATGGACGGAGTGTTGAACATTGCAAGCACTCACCCCCAGTCAACTGATCTGGGTTTAATCCATCACCATTCTTTAGCCCACTCTGCCACCCCAGTTCAGACATGGCCATATGCAAATCAGTCTGACCCTGTGCCTCATGGGAACAGTCCAGCCCAAACTGCCAAGCCATGTCTTTCCTGGACCGGAAACAAGCTTCCTAGGACCGGTTTCTGGCATTTCAGCCGTCTTCAGCCAGGCTTGCTTGAATCCAGTGGCAAAGTGAGCAAGGGACTCACGTCTGAGCATACCCTGCCAACTTATGGCGAACAAAGCAAAAACCAAAGGAAATGATGGACGGAGTGTTGAACATTGCAAGCACTCACCCCCAGTCAACTGATCTGGGTTTAATCCATCACCATTCTTTAGCCCACTCTGCCACCCCAGTTCAGACATGGCCATATGCAAATCAGTCTGACCCTGTGCCTCATGGGAACAGTCCAGCCCAAACTGCCAAGCCATGTCTTTCCTGGACCGGAAACAAGCTTCCTAGGACCGGTTTCTGGCATTTCAGCCGTCTTCAGCCAGGCTTGCTTGAATCCAGTGGCAAAGTGAGCAAGGGACTCACGTCTGAGCATACCCTGCCAACTTATGGCGAACAAAGCAAAAACCAAAGGAAATGATGGACGGAGTGTTGAACATTGCAAGCACTCACCCCCAGTCAACTGATCTGGGTTTAATCCATCACCATTCTTTAGCCCACTCTGCCACCCCAGTTCAGACATGGCCATATGCAAATCAGTCTGACCCTGTGCCTCATGGGAACAGTCCAGCCCAAACTGCCAAGCCATGTCTTTCCTGGACCGGAAACAAGCTTCCTAGGACCGGTTTCTGGCATTTCAGCCGTCTTCAGCCAGGCTTGCTTGAATCCAGTGGCAAAGTGAGCAAGGGACTCACGTCTGAGCATACCCTGCCAACTTATGGCGAACAAAGCAAAAACCAAAGGAAATGATGGACGGAGTGTTGAACATTGCAAGCACTCACCCCCAGTCAACTGATCTGGGTTTAATCCATCACCATTCTTTAGCCCACTCTGCCACCCCAGTTCAGACATGGCCATATGCAAATCAGTCTGACCCTGTGCCTCATGGGAACAGTCCAGCCCAAACTGCCAAGCCATGTCTTTCCTGGACCGGAAACAAACTTCCTAGGACCGGTTTCTGGCATTTCAGCCGTCTTCAGCCAGGCTTGCTTGAATCCAGTGGCAAAGTGAGCAAGGGACTCACGTCTGAGCATACCCTGCCAACTTATGGCGAACAAAGCAAAAACCAAAGGAAATGATGGACGGAGTGTTGAACATTGCAAGCACTCACCCCCAGTCAACTGATCTGGGTTTAATCCATCACCATTCTTTAGCCCACTCTGCCACCCCAGTTCAGACATGGCCATATGCAAATCAGTCTGACCCTGTGCCTCATGGGAACAGTCCAGCCCAAACTGCCAAGCCACGTCTTTCCTGGACCGGAAACAAGCTTCCTAGGACCGGTTTCTGGCAATTCAGCCGTCTTCAGCCAGGCTTGCTTGAATCCAGTGGCAAAGTGAGCAAGGGACTCACGTCTGAGCATACCCTGCCAACTTATGGCGAACAAAGCAAAAACCAAAGGAAATGATGGACGGAGTGTTGAACATTGCAAGCACTCACCCCCAGTCAACTGATCTGGGTTTAATCCATCACCATTCTTTAGCCCACTCTGCCACCCCAGTTCAGACATGGCCATATGCAAATCAGTCTGACCCTGTGCCTCATGGGAACAGTCCAGCCCAAACTGCCAAGCCATGTCTTTCCTGGACCGGAAACAAGCTTCCTAGGACCGGTTTCTGGCATTTCAGCCGTCTTCAGCCAGGCTTGCTTGAATCCAGTGGCAAAGTGAGCAAGGGACTCACGTCTGAGCATACCCTGCCAACTTATGGCGAACAAAGCAAAAACCAAAGGAAATGATGGACGGAGTGTTGAACATTGCAAGCACTCACCCCCAGTCAACTGATCTGGGTTTAATCCATCACCATTCTTTAGCCCACTCTGCCACCCCAGTTCAGACATGGCCATATGCAAATCAGTCTGACCCTGTGCCTCATGGGAACAGTCCAGCCCAAACTGCCAAGCCATGTCTTTCCTGGACCGGAAACAAGCTTCCTAGGACCGGTTTCTGGCATTTCAGCCGTCTTCAGCCAGGCTTGCTTGAATCCAGTGGCAAAGTGAGCAAGGGACTCACGTCTGAGCATACCCTGCCAACTTATGGCGAACAAAGCAAAAACCAAAGGAAATGATGGACGGAGTGTTGAACATTGCAAGCACTCACCCCCAGTCAACTGATCTGGGTTTAATCCATCACCATTCTTTAGCCCACTCTGCCACCCCAGTTCAGACATGGCCATATGCAAATCAGTCTGACCCTGTGCCTCATGGGAACAGTCCAGCCCAAACTGCCAAGCCATGTCTTTCCTGGACCGGAAACAAGCTTCCTAGGACCGGTTTCTGGCATTTCAGCCGTCTTCAGCCAGGCTTGCTTTAATCCAGTGGCAAAGTGAGCAAGGGACTCACGTCTGAGCATACCCTGCCAACTTATGGCGAACAAAGCAAAAACCAAAGGAAATGATGGACGGAGTGTTGAACATTGCAAGCACTCACCCCCAGTCAACTGATCTGGGTTTAATCCATCACCATTCTTTAGCCCACTCTGCCACCCCAGTTCAGACATGGCCATATGCAAATCAGTCTGACCCTGTGCCTCATGGGAACAGTCCAGCCCAAACTGCCAAGCCATGTCTTTCCTGGACCGGAAACAAGCTTCCTAGGACCGGTTTCTGGCATTTCAGCCGTCTTCAGCCAGGCTTGCTTGAATTCAGTGGCAAAGTGAGCAAGGGACTCACGTCTGAGCATACCCTGCCAACTTATGGCGAACAAAGCAAAAACCAAAGGAAATGATGGACGGAGTGTTGAACATTGCAAGCACTCACCCCCAGTCAACTGATCTGGGTTTAATCCATCACCATTCTTTAGCCCACTCTGCCACCCCAGTTCAGACATGGCCATATGCAAATCAGTCTGACCCTGTGCCTCATGGGAACAGTCCAGCCCAAACTGCCAAGCCATGTCTTTCCTGGACCGGAAACAAGCTTCCTAGGACCGGTTTCTGGCATTTCAGCCGTCTTCAGCCAGGCTTGCTTGAATCCAGTGGCAAAGTGAGCAAGGGACTCACGTCTGAGCATACCCTGCCAACTTATGGCGAACAAAGCAAAAACCAAAGGAAATGATGGACGGAGTGTTGAACATTGCAAGCACTCACCCCCAGTCAACTGATCTGGGTTTAATCCATCACCATTCTTTAGCCCACTCTGCCACCCCAGTTCAGACATGGCCATATGCAAATCAGTCTGACCCTGTGCCTCATGGGAACAGTCCAGCCCAAACTGCCAAGCCATGTCTTTCCTGGACCGGAAACAAGCTTCCTAGGACCGGTTTCTGGCATTTCAGCCGTCTTCAGCCAGGCTTGCTTGAATCCAGTGGCAAAGTGAGCAAGGGACTCACGTCTGAGCATACCCTGCCAACTTATGGCGAACAAAGCAAAAACCAAAGGAAATGATGGACGGAGTGTTGAACATTGCAAGCACTCACCCCCAGTCAACTGATCTGGGTTTAATCCATCACCATTCTTTAGCCCACTCTGCCACCCCAGTTCAGACATGGCCATATGCAAATCAGTCTGACCCTGTGCCTCATGGGAACAGTCCAGCCCAAACTGCCAAGCCATGTCTTTCCTGGACCGGAAACAAGCTTCCTAGGACCGGTTTCTGGCATTTCAGCCGTCTTCAGCCAGGCTTGCTTGAATCCAGTGGCAAAGTGAGCAAGGGACTCACGTCTGAGCATACCCTGCCAACTTATGGCGAACAAAGCAAAAACCAAAGGAAATGATGGACGGAGTGTTGAACATTGCAAGCACTCACCCCCAGTCAACTGATCTGGGTTTAATCCATCACCATTCTTTAGCCCACTCTGCCACCCCAGTTCAGACATGGCCATATGCAAATCAGTCTGACCCTGTGCCTCATGGGAACAGTCCAGCCCAAACTGCCAAGCCATGTCTTTCCTGGACCGGAAACAAGCTTCCTAGGACCGGTTTCTGGCATTTCAGCCGTCTTCAGCCAGGCTTGCTTGAATCCAGTGGCAAAGTGAGCAAGGGACTCACGTCTGAGCATACCCTGCCAACTTATGGCGAACAAAGCAAAAACCAAAGGAAATGATGGACGGAGTGTTGAACATTGCAAGCACTCACCCCCAGTCAACTGATGTGGGTTTAATCCATCACCATTCTTTACCCCACTCTGCCACCCCAGTTCAGACATGGCCATATGCAAATCAGTCTGACCCTGTGCCTCATGGGAACAGTCCAGCCCAAACTGCCAAGCCATGTCTTTCCTGGACCGGAAACAAGCTTCCTAGGACCGGTTTCTGGCATTTCAGCCGTCTTCAGCCAGGCTTGCTTGAATCCAGTGGCAAAGTGAGCAAGGGACTCACGTCTGAGCATACCCTGCCAACTTATGGCGAACAAAGCAAAAACCAAAGGAAATGATGGACGGAGTGTTGAACATTGCAAGCACTCACCCCCAGTCAACTGATCTGGGTTTAATCCATCACCATTCTTTAGCCCACTCTGCCACCCCAGTTCAGACATGGCCATATGCAAATCAGTCTGACCCTGTGCCTCATGGGAACAGTCCAGCCCAAACTGCCAAGCCATGTCTTTCCTGGACCGGAAACAAGCTTCCTAGGACCGGTTTCTGGCATTTCAGCCGTCTTCAGCCAGGCTTGCTTGAATCCAGTGGCAAAGTGAGCAAGGGACTCACGTCTGAGCATACCCTGCCAACTTATGGCGAACAAAGCAAAAACCAAAGGAAATGATGGACGGAGTGTTGAACATTGCAAGCACTCACCCCCAGTCAACTGATCTGGGTTTAATCCATCACCATTCTTTAGCCCACTCTGCCACCCCAGTTCAGACATGGCCATATGCAAATCAGTCTGACCCTGTGCCTCATGGGAACAGTCCAGCCCAAACTGCCAAGCCATGTCTTTCCTGGACCGGAAACAAGCTTCCTAGGACCGGTTTCTGGCATTTCAGCCGTCTTCAGCCAGGCTTGCTTGAATCCAGTGGCAAAGTGAGCAAGGGACTCACGTCTGAGCATACCCTGCCAACTTATGGCGAACAAAGCAAAAACCAAAGGAAATGATGGACGGAGTGTTGAACATTGCAAGCACTCACCCCCAGTCAACTGATCTGGGTTTAATCCATCACCATTCTTTAGCCCACTCTGCCACCCCAGTTCAGACATGGCCATATGCAAATCAGTCTGACCCTGTGCCTCATGGGAACAGTCCAGCCCAAACTGCCAAGCCATGTCTTTCCTGGACCGGAAACAAGCTTCCTAGGACCGGTTTCTGGCATTTCAGCCGTCTTCAGCCAGGCTTGCTTGAATCCAGTGGCAAAGTGAGCAAGGGACTCACGTCTGAGCATACCCTGCCAACTTATGGCGAACAAAGCAAAAACCAAAGGAAATGATGGACGGAGTGTTGAACATTGCAAGCACTCACCCCCAGTCAACTGATCTGGGTTTAATCCATCACCATTCTTTAGCCCACTCTGCCACCCCAGTTCAGACATGGCCATATGCAAATCAGTCTGACCCTGTGCCTCATGGGAACAGTCCAGCCCAAACTGCCAAGCCATGTCTTTCCTGGACCGGAAACAAGCTTCCTAGGACCGGTTTCTGGCATTTCAGCCGTCTTCAGCCAGGCTTGCTTGAATCCAGTGGCAAAGTGAGCAAGGGACTCACGTCTGAGCATACCCTGCCAACTTATGGCGAACAAAGCAAAAACCAAAGGAAATGATGGACGGAGTGTTGAACATTGCAAGCACTCACCCCCAGTCAACTGATCTGGGTTTAATCCATCACCATTCTTTAGCCCACTCTGCCACCCCAGTTCAGACATGGCCATATGCAAATCAGTCTGACCCTGTGCCTCATGGGAACAGTCCAGCCCAAACTGCCAAGCCATGTCTTTCCTGGACCGGAAACAAGCTTCCTAGGACCGGTTTCTGGCATTTCAGCCGTCTTCAGCCAGGCTTGCTTGAATCCAGTGGCAAAGTGAGCAAGGGACTCACGTCTGAGCATACCCTGCCAACTTATGGCGAACAAAGCAAAAACCAAAGGAAATGATGGACGGAGTGTTGAACATTGCAAGCACTCACCCCCAGTCAACTGATGTGGGTTTAATCCATCACCATTCTTTAGCCCACTCTGCCACCCCAGTTCAGACATGGCCATATGCAAATCAGTCTGACCCTGTGCCTCATGGAAACAGTCCAGCCCAAACTGCCAAGCCATGTCTTTCCTGGACCGGAAACAAGCTTCCTAGGACCGGTTTCTGGCATTTCAGCCGTCTTCAGCCAGGCTTGCTTGAATCCAGTGGCAAAGTGAGCAAGGGACTCACGTCTGAGCATACCCTGCCAACTTATGGCGAACAAAGCAAAAACCAAAGGAAATGATGGACGGAGTGTTGAACATTGCAAGCACTCACCCCCAGTCAACTGATCTGGGTTTAATCCATCACCATTCTTTAGCCCACTCTGCCACCCCAGTTCAGACATGGCCATATGCAAATCAGTCTGACCCTGTGCCTCATGGGAACAGTCCAGCCCAAACTGCCAAGCCATGTCTTTCCTGGACCGGAAACAAGCTTCCTAGGACCGGTTTCTGGCATTTCAGCCGTCTTCAGCCAGGCTTGCTTGAATCCAGTGGCAAAGTGAGCAAGGGACTCACGTCTGAGCATACCCTGCCAACTTATGGCGAACAAAGCAAAAACCAAAGGAAATGATGGACGGAGTGTTGAACATTGCAAGCACTCACCCCCAGTCAACTGATCTGGGTTTAATCCATCACCATTCTTTAGCCCACTCTGCCACCCCAGTTCAGACATGGCCATATGCAAATCAGTCTGACCCTGTGCCTCATGGGAACAGTCCAGCCCAAACTGCCAAGCCATGTCTTTCCTGGACCGGAAACAAGCTTCCTAGGACCGGTTTCTGGCATTTCAGCCGTCTTCAGCCAGGCTTGCTTGAATCCAGTGGCAAAGTGAGCAAGGGACTCACGTCTGAGCATACCCTGCCAACTTATGGCGAACAAAGCAAAAACCAAAGGAAATGATGGACGGAGTGTTGAACATTGCAAGCACTCACCCCCAGTCAACTGATCTGGGTTTAATCCATCACCATTCTTTAGCCCACTCTGCCACCCCAGTTCAGACATGGCCATATGCAAATCAGTCTGACCCTGTGCCTCATGGGAACAGTCCAGCCCAAACTGCCAAGCCATGTCTTTCCTGGACCGGAAACAAGCTTCCTAGGACCGGTTTCTGGCATTTCAGCCGTCTTCAGCCAGGCTTGCTTGAATCCAGTGGCAAAGTGAGCAAGGGACTCACGTCTGAGCATACCCTGCCAACTTATGGCGAACAAAGCAAAAACCAAAGGAAATGATGGACGGAGTGTTGAACATTGCAAGCACTCACCCCCAGTCAACTGATGTGGGTTTAATCCATCACCATTCTTTACCCCACTCTGCCACCCCAGTTCAGACATGGCCATATGCAAATCAGTCTGACCCTGTGCCTCATGGGAACAGTCCAGCCCAAACTGCCAAGCCATGTCTTTCCTGGACCGGAAACAAGCTTCCTAGGACCGGTTTCTGGCATTTCAGCCGTCTTCAGCCAGGCTTGCTTGAATCCAGTGGCAAAGTGAGCAAGGGACTCACGTCTGAGCATACCCTGCCAACTTATGGCGAACAAAGCAAAAACCAAAGGAAATGATGGACGGAGTGTTGAACATTGCAAGCACTCACCCCCAGTCAACTGATCTGGGTTTAATCCATCACCATTCTTTAGCCCACTCTGCCACCCCAGTTCAGACATGGCCATATGCAAATCAGTCTGACCCTGTGCCTCATGGGAACAGTCCAGCCCAAACTGCCAAGCCATGTCTTTCCTGGACCGGAAACAAGCTTCCTAGGACCGGTTTCTGGCATTTCAGCCGTCTTCAGCCAGGCTTGCTTGAATCCAGTGGCAAAGTGAGCAAGGGACTCACGTCTGAGCATACCCTGCCAACTTATGGCGAACAAAGCAAAAACCAAAGGAAATGATGGACGGAGTGTTGAACATTGCAAGCACTCACCCCCAGTCAACTGATCTGGGTTTAATCCATCACCATTCTTTAGCCCACTCTGCCACCCCAGTTCAGACATGGCCATATGCAAATCAGTCTGACCCTGTGCCTCATGGGAACAGTCCAGCCCAAACTGCCAAGCCATGTCTTTCCTGGACCGGAAACAAGCTTCCTAGGACCGGTTTCTGGCATTTCAGCCGTCTTCAGCCAGGCTTGCTTGAATCCAGTGGCAAAGTGAGCAAGGGACTCACGTCTGAGCATACCCTGCCAACTTATGGCGAACAAAGCAAAAACCAAAGGAAATGATGGACGGAGTGTTGAACATTGCAAGCACTCACCCCCAGTCAACTGATCTGGGTTTAATCCATCACCATTCTTTAGCCCACTCTGCCACCCCAGTTCAGACATGGCCATATGCAAATCAGTCTGACCCTGTGCCTCATGGGAACAGTCCAGCCCAAACTGCCAAGCCATGTCTTTCCTGGACCGGAAACAAGCTTCCTAGGACCGGTTTCTGGCATTTCAGCCGTCTTCAGCCAGGCTTGCTTGAATCCAGTGGCAAAGTGAGCAAGGGACTCACGTCTGAGCATACCCTGCCAACTTATGGCGAACAAAGCAAAAACCAAAGGAAATGATGGACGGAGTGTTGAACATTGCAAGCACTCACCCCCAGTCAACTGATCTGGGTTTAATCCATCACCATTCTTTAGCCCACTCTGCCACCCCAGTTCAGACATGGCCATATGCAAATCAGTCTGACCCTGTGCCTCATGGGAACAGTCCAGCCCAAACTGCCAAGCCATGTCTTTCCTGGACCGGAAACAAGCTTCCTAGGACCGGTTTCTGGCATTTCAGCCGTCTTCAGCCAGGCTTGCTTGAATCCAGTGGCAAAGTGAGCAAGGGACTCACGTCTGAGCATACCCTGCCAACTTATGGCGAACAAAGCAAAAACCAAAGGAAATGATGGACGGAGTGTTGAACATTGCAAGCACTCACCCCCAGTCAACTGATCTGGGTTTAATCCATCACCATTCTTTAGCCCACTCTGCCACCCCAGTTCAGACATGGCCATATGCAAATCAGTCTGACCCTGTGCCTCATGGGAACAGTCCAGCCCAAACTGCCAAGCCATGTCTTTCCTGGACCGGAAACAAGCTTCCTAGGACCGGTTTCTGGCATTTCAGCCGTCTTCAGCCAGGCTTGCTTGAATCCAGTGGCAAAGTGAGCAAGGGACTCACGTCTGAGCATACCCTGCCAACTTATGGCGAACAAAGCAAAAACCAAAGGAAATGATGGACGGAGTGTTGAACATTGCAAGCACTCACCCCCAGTCAACTGATCTGGGTTTAATCCATCACCATTCTTTAGCCCACTCTGCCACCCCAGTTCAGACATGGCCATATGCAAATCAGTCTGACCCTGTGCCTCATGGGAACAGACCAGCCCAAACTGCCAAGCCATGTCTTTCCTGGACCGGAAACAAGCTTCCTAGGACCGGTTTCTGGCATTTCAGCCGTCTTCAGCCAGGCTTGCTTGAATCCAGTGGCAAAGTGAGCAAGGGACTCACGTCTGAGCATACCCTGCCAACTTATGGCGAACAAAGCAAAAACCAAAGGAAATGATGGACGGAGTGTTGAACATTGCAAGCACTCACCCCCAGTCAACTGATCTGGGTTTAATCCATCACCATTCTTTAGCCCACTCTGCCACCCCAGTTCAGACATGGCCATATGCAAATCAGTCTGACCCTGTGCCTCATGGGAACAGTCCAGCCCAAACTGCCAAGCCATGTCTTTCCTGGACCGGAAACAAGCTTCCTAGGACCGGTTTCTGGCATTTCAGCCGTCTTCAGCCAGGCTTGCTTGAATCCAGTGGCAAAGTGAGCAAGGGACTCACGTCTGAGCATACCCTGCCAACTTATGGCGAACAAAGCAAAAACCAAAGGAAATGATGGACGGAGTGTTGAACATTGCAAGCACTCACCCCCAGTCAACTGATGTGGGTTTAATCCATCACCATTCTTTAGCCCACTATGCCACCCCAGTTCAGACATGGCCATATGCAAATCAGTCTGACCCTGTGCCTCATGGGAACAGTCCAGCCCAAACTGCCAAGCCATGTCTTTCCTGGACCGGAAACAAGCTTCCTAGGACCGGTTTCTGGCATTTCAGCCGTCTTCAGCCAGGCTTGCTTGAATCCAGTGGCAAAGTGAGCAAGGGACTCACGTCTGAGCATACCCTGCCAACTTATGGCGAACAAAGCAAAAACCAAAGGAAATGATGGACGGAGTGTTGAACATTGCAAGCACTCACCCCCAGTCAACTGATCTGGGTTTAATCCATCACCATTCTTTAGCCCACTCTGCCACCCCAGTTCAGACATGGCCATATGCAAATCAGTCTGACCCTGTGCCTCATGGGAACAGTCCAGCCCAAACTGCCAAGCCATGTCTTTCCTGGACCGGAAACAAGCTTCCTAGGACCGGTTTCTGGCATTTCAGCCGTCTTCAGCCAGGCTTGCTTGAATCCAGTGGCAAAGTGAGCAAGGGACTCACGTCTGAGCATACCCTGCCAACTTATGGCGAACAAAGCAAAAACCAAAGGAAATGATGGACGGAGTGTTGAACATTGCAAGCACTCACCCCCAGTCAACTGATCTGGGTTTAATCCATCACCATTCTTTAGCCCACTCTGCCACCCCAGTTCAGACATGGCCATATGCAAATCAGTCTGACCCTGTGCCTCATGGGAACAGTCCAGCCCAAACTGCCAAGCCATGTCTTTCCTGGACCGGAAACAAGCTTCCTAGGACCGGTTTCTGGCATTTCAGCCGTCTTCAGCCAGGCTTGCTTGAATCCAGTGGCAAAGTGAGCAAGGGACTCACGTCTGAGCATACCCTGCCAACTTATGGCGAACAAAGCAAAAACCAAAGGAAATGATGGACGGAGTGTTGAACATTGCAAGCACTCACCCCCAGTCAACTGATCTGGGTTTAATCCATCACCATTCTTTAGCCCACTCTGCCACCCCAGTTCAGACATGGCCATATGCAAATCAGTCTGACCCTGTGCCTCATGGGAACAGTCCAGCCCAAACTGCCAAGCCATGTCTTTCCTGGACCGGAAACAAGCTTCCTAGGACCGGTTTCTGGCATTTCAGCCGTCTTCAGCCAGGCTTGCTTGAATCCAGTGGCAAAGTGAGCAAGGGACTCACGTCTGAGCATACCCTGCCAACTTATGGCGAACAAAGCAAAAACCAAAGGAAATGATGGACGGAGTGTTGAACATTGCAAGCACTCACCCCCAGTCAACTGATCTGGGTTTAATCCATCACCATTCTTTAGCCCACTCTGCCACCCCAGTTCAGACATGGCCATATGCAAATCAGTCTGACCCTGTGCCTCATGGGAACAGTCCAGCCCAAACTGCCAAGCCATGTCTTTCCTGGACCGGAAACAAGCTTCCTAGGACCGGTTTCTGGCATTTCAGCCGTCTTCAGCCAGGCTTGCTTGAATCCAGTGGCAAAGTGAGCAAGGGACTCACGTCTGAGCATACCCTGCCAACTTATGGCGAACAAAGCAAAAACCAAAGGAAATGATGGACGGAGTGTTGAACATTGCAAGCACTCACCCCCAGTCAACTGATCTGGGTTTAATCCATCACCATTCTTTAGCCCACTCTGCCACCCCAGTTCAGACATGGCCATATGAAAATCAGTCTGACCCTGTGCCTCATGGGAACAGTCCAGCCCAAACTGCCAAGCCATGTCTTTCCTGGACCGGAAACAAGCTTCCTAGGACCGGTTTCTGGCATTTCAGCCGTCTTCAGCCAGGCTTGCTTGAATCCAGTGGCAAAGTGAGCAAGGGACTCACGTCTGAGCATACCCTGCCAACTTATGGCGAACAAAGCAAAAACCAAAGGAAATGATGGACGGAGTGTTGAACATTGCAAGCACTCACCCCCAGTCAACTGATCTGGGTTTAATCCATCACCATTCTTTAGCCCACTCTGCCACCCCAGTTCAGACATGGCCATATGCAAATCAGTCTGACCCTGTGCCTCATGGGAACAGTCCAGCCCAAACTGCCAAGCCATGTCTTTCCTGGACCGGAAACAAGCTTCCTAGGACCGGTTTCTGGCATTTCAGCCGTCTTCAGCCAGGCTTGCTTGAATCCAGTGGCAAAGTGAGCAAGGGACTCACGTCTGAGCATACCCTGCCAACTTATGGCGAACAAAGCAAAAACCAAAGGAAATGATGGACGGAGTGTTGAACATTGCAAGCACTCACCCCCAGTCAACGGATCTGGGTTTAATCCATCACCATTCTTTAGCCCACTCTGCCACCCCAGTTCAGACATGGCCATATGCAAATCAGTCTGACCCTGTGCCTCATGGGAACAGTCCAGCCCAAACTGCCAAGCCATGTCTTTCCTGGACCGGAAACAAGCTTCCTAGGACCGGTTTCTGGCATTTCAGCCGTCTTCAGCCAGGCTTGCTTGAATCCAGTGGCAAAGTGAGCAAGGGACTCACGTCTGAGCATACCCTACCAACTTATGACGAACAAAGCAAAAACCAAAGGAAATGATGGACGGAGTGTTGAACATTGCAAGCACTCACCCCCAGTCAACTGATCTGGGTTTAATCCATCACCATTCTTTAGCCCACTCTGCCACCCCAGTTCAGACATGGCCATATGCAAATCAGTCTGACCCTGTGCCTCATGGGAACAGTCCAGCCCAAACTGCCAAGCCATGTCTTTCCTGGACCGGAAACAAGCTTCCTAGGACCGGTTTCTGGCATTTCAGCCGTCTTCAGCCAGGCTTGCTTGAATCCAGTGGCAAAGTGAGCAAGGGACTCACGTCTGAGCATACCCTGCCAACTTATGGCGAACAAAGCAAAAACCAAAGGAAATGATGGACGGAGTGTTGAACATTGCAAGCACTCACCCCCAATCAACTGATCTGGGTTTAAACCTTCACCATTCTTTAGCCCACTCTGCCACCCCAGTTCAGACATGGCCATATGCAAATCAGTCTGACCCTGTGCCTCATGGGAACAGTCCAGCCCAAACTGCCAAGCCATGTCTTTCCTGGACCGGAAACAAGCTTCCTAGGACCGGTTTCTGGCATTTCAGCCGTCTTCAGCCAGGCTTGCTTGAATCCAGTGGCAAAGTGAGCAAGGGACTCACGTCTGAGCATACCCTGCCAACTTATGGCGAACAAAGCAAAAACCAAAGGAAATGATGGATGGAGTGTTGAACATTGCAAGCACTCACCCCCAGTCAACTGATCTGGGTTTAATCCATCACCGTTCTTTAGCCCACTCTGCCACCCCAGTTCAGACATGGCCATATGCAAATCAGTCTGACCCTGTGCCTCATGGGAACAGTCCAGCCCAAACTGCCAAGCCATGTCTTTCCTGGACCGGAAACAAGCTTCCTAGGACCGGTTTCTGGCATTTCAGCCGTCTTCAGCCAGGCTTGCTTGAATCCAGTGGCAAAGTGAGCAAAGGACTCACGTCTGAGCATACCCTGCCAACTTATGGCGAACAAAGCAAAAACCAAAGGAAATGATGGACAGAGTGTTGAACATTGCAAGCACTCACCCCCAGTCAACTGATCTGGGTTTAATCCATCACCATTCTTTAGCCCACTCTGCCACCCCAGTTCAGACATGGCCATATGCAAATCAGTCTGACCCTGTGCCTCATGGGAACAGTCCAGCCCAAACTGCCAAGCCATGTCTTTCCTGGACCGGAAACAAGCTTCCTAGGACCGGTTTCTGGCATTTCAGCCGTCTTCAACCAGGCTTGCTTGAATCCAGTGGCAAAGTGAGCAAGGGACTCACGTCTGAGCATACCCTGCCAACTTATGGCGAACAAAGCAAAAACCAAAGGAAATGATGGACGGAGTGTTGAACATTGCAAGCACTCACCCCCAGTCAACTGATCTGGGTTTAATCCATCACCATTCTTTAGCCCACTCTGCCACCCCAGTTCAGACATGGCCATATGCAAATCAGTCTGACCCTGTGCCTCATGGGAACAGTCCAGCCCAAACTGCCAAGCCATGTCTTTCCTGGACCGGAAACAAGCTTCCTAGGACCGGTTTCTGGCATTTCAGCCGTCTTCAGCCAGGCTTGCTTGAATCCAGTGGCAAAGTGAGCAAGGGACTCACGTCTGAGCATACCCTGCCAACTTATGGCGAACAAAGCAAAAACCAAAGGAAATGATGGACGGAGTGTTGAACATTGCAAGCACTCACCCCCAGTCAACTGATCTGGGTTTAATCCATCACCATTCTTTAGCCCACTCTGCCACCCCAGTTCAGACATGGCCATATGCAAATCAGTCTGACCCTGTGCCTCATGGGAACAGTCCAGCCCAAACTGCCAAGCCATGTCTTTCCTGGACCGGAAACAAGCTTCCTAGGACCGGTTTCTGGCATTTCAGCCGTCTTCAGCCAGGCTTGCTTGAATCCAGTGGCAAAGTGAGCAAGGGACTCACGTCTGAGCATACCCTGCCAACTTATGGCGAACAAAGCAAAAACCAAAGGAAATGATGGACGGAGTGTTGAACATTGCAAGCACTCACCCCCAGTCAACTGATCTGGGTTTAATCCATCACCATTCTTTAGCCCACTCTGCCACCCCAGTTCAGACATGGCCATATGCAAATCAGTCTGACCCTGTGCCTCATGGGAACAGTCCAGCCCAAACTGCCAAGCCATGTCTTTCCTGGACCGGAAACAAGCTTCCTAGGACCGGTTTCTGGCATTTCAGCCGTCTTCAGCCAGGCTTGCTTTAATCCAGTGGCAAAGTGAGCAAGGGACTCACGTCTGAGCATACCCTGCCAACTTATGGCGAACAAAGCAAAAACCAAAGGAAATGATGGACGGAGTGTTGAACATTGCAAGCACTCACCCCCAGTCAACTGATCTGGGTTTAATCCATCACCATTCTTTAGCCCACTCTGCCACCCCAGTTCAGACATGGCCATATGCAAATCAGTCTGACCCTGTGCCTCATGGGAACAGTCCAGCCCAAACTGCCAAGCCATGTCTTTCCTGGACCGGAAACAAGCTTCCTAGGACCGGTTTCTGGCATTTCAGCCGTCTTCAGCCAGGCTTGCTTGAATTCAGTGGCAAAGTGAGCAAGGGACTCACGTCTGAGCATACCCTGCCAACTTATGGCGAACAAAGCAAAAACCAAAGGAAATGATGGACGGAGTGTTGAACATTGCAAGCACTCACCCCCAGTCAACTGATCTGGGTTTAATCCATCACCATTCTTTAGCCCACTCTGCCACCCCAGTTCAGACATGGCCATATGCAAATCAGTCTGACCCTGTGCCTCATGGGAACAGTCCAGCCCAAACTGCCAAGCCATGTCTTTCCTGGACCGGAAACAAGCTTCCTAGGACCGGTTTCTGGCATTTCAGCCGTCTTCAGCCAGGCTTGCTTGAATCCAGTGGCAAAGTGAGCAAGGGACTCACGTCTGAGCATACCCTGCCAACTTATGGCGAACAAAGCAAAAACCAAAGGAAATGATGGACGGAGTGTTGAACATTGCAAGCACTCACCCCCAGTCAACTGATCTGGGTTTAATCCATCACCATTCTTTAGCCCACTCTGCCACCCCAGTTCAGACATGGCCATATGCAAATCAGTCTGACCCTGTGCCTCATGGGAACAGTCCAGCCCAAACTGCCAAGCCATGTCTTTCCTGGACCGGAAACAAGCTTCCTAGGACCGGTTTCTGGCATTTCAGCCGTCTTCAGCCAGGCTTGCTTGAATCCAGTGGCAAAGTGAGCAAGGGACTCACGTCTGAGCATACCCTGCCAACTTATGGCGAACAAAGCAAAAACCAAAGGAAATGATGGACGGAGTGTTGAACATTGCAAGCACTCACCCCCAGTCAACTGATCTGGGTTTAATCCATCACCATTCTTTAGCCCACTCTGCCACCCCAGTTCAGACATGGCCATATGCAAATCAGTCTGACCCTGTGCCTCATGGGAACAGTCCAGCCCAAACTGCCAAGCCATGTCTTTCCTGGACCGGAAACAAGCTTCCTAGGACCGGTTTCTGGCATTTCAGCCGTCTTCAGCCAGGCTTGCTTGAATCCAGTGGCAAAGTGAGCAAGGGACTCACGTCTGAGCATACCCTGCCAACTTATGGCGAACAAAGCAAAAACCAAAGGAAATGATGGACGGAGTGTTGAACATTGCAAGCACTCACCCCCAGTCAACTGATCTGGGTTTAATCCATCACCATTCTTTAGCCCACTCTGCCACCCCAGTTCAGACATGGCCATATGCAAATCAGTCTGACCCTGTGCCTCATGGGAACAGTCCAGCCCAAACTGCCAAGCCATGTCTTTCCTGGACCGGAAACAAGCTTCCTAGGACCGGTTTCTGGCATTTCAGCCGTCTTCAGCCAGGCTTGCTTGAATCCAGTGGCAAAGTGAGCAAGGGACTCACGTCTGAGCATACCCTGCCAACTTATGGCGAACAAAGCAAAAACCAAAGGAAATGATGGACGGAGTGTTGAACATTGCAAGCACTCACCCCCAGTCAACTGATCTGGGTTTAATCCATCACCATTCTTTAGCCCACTCTGCCACCCCAGTTCAGACATGGCCATATGCAAATCAGTCTGACCCTGTGCCTCATGGGAACAGTCCAGCCCAAACTGCCAAGCCATGTCTTTCCTGGACCGGAAACAAGCTTCCTAGGACCGGTTTCTGGCATTTCAGCCGTCTTCAGCCAGGCTTGCTTGAATCCAGTGGCAAAGTGAGCAAGGGACTCACGTCTGAGCATACCCTGCCAACTTATGGCGAACAAAGCAAAAACCAAAGGAAATGATGGACGGAGTGTTGAACATTGCAAGCACTCACCCCCAGTCAACTGATCTGGGTTTAATCCATCACCATTCTTTAGCCCACTCTGCCACCCCAGTTCAGACATGGCCATATGCAAATCAGTCTGACCCTGTGCCTCATGGGAACAGTCCAGCCCAAACTGCCAAGCCATGTCTTTCCTGGACCGGAAACAAGCTTCCTAGGACCGGTTTCTGGCATTTCAGCCGTCTTCAGCCAGGCTTGCTTGAATCCAGTGGCAAAGTGAGCAAGGGACTCACGTCTGAGCATACCCTGCCAACTTATGGCGAACAAAGCAAAAACCAAAGGAAATGATGGACGGAGTGTTGAACATTGCAAGCACTCACCCCCAGTCAACTGATCTGGGTTTAATCCATCACCATTCTTTAGCCCACTCTGCCACCCCAGTTCAGACATGGCCATATGCAAATCAGTCTGACCCTGTGCCTCATGGGAACAGTCCAGCCCAAACTGCCAAGCCATGTCTTTCCTGGACCGGAAACAAGCTTCCTAGGACCGGTTTCTGGCATTTCAGCCGGCTTCAGCCAGGCTTGCTTGAATCCAGTGGCAAAGTGAGCAAGGGACTCACGTCTGAGCATACCCTGCCAACTTATGGCGAACAAAGCAAAAACCAAAGGAAATGATGGACGGAGTGTTGAACATTGCAAGCACTCACCCCCAGTCAACTGATCTGGGTTTAATCCATCACCATTCTTTAGCCCACTCTGCCAACCCAGTTCAGACATGGCCATATGCAAATCAGTCTGACCCTGTGCCTCATGGGAACAGTCCAGCCCAAACTGCCAAGCCATGTCTTTCCTGGACCGGAAACAAGCTTCCTAGGACCGGTTTCTGGCATTTCAGCCGTCTTCAGCCAGGCTTGCTTGAATCCAGTGGCAAAGTGAGCAAGGGACTCACGTCTGAGCATACCCTGCCAACTTATGGCGAACAAAGCAAAAACCAAAGGAAATGATGGACGGAGTGTTGAACATTGCAAGCACTCACCCCCAGTCAACTGATCTGGGTTTAATCCATCACCATTCTTTAGCCCACTCTGCCACCCCAGTTCAGACATGGCCATATGCAAATCAGTCTGACCCTGTGCCTCATGGGAACAGTCCAGCCCAAACTGCCAAGCCATGTCTTTCCTGGACCGGAAACAAGCTTCCTAGGACCGGTTTCTGGCATTTCAGCCGTCTTCAGCCAGGCTTGCTTGAATCCAGTGGCAAAGTGAGCAAGGGACTCACGTCTGAGCATACCCTGCCAACTTATGGCGAACAAAGCAAAAACCAAAGGAAATGATGGACGGAGTGTTGAACATTGCAAGCACTCACCCCCAGTCAACTGATCTGGGTTTAATCCATCACCATTCTTTAGCCCACTCTGCCACCCCAGTTCAGACATGGCCATATGCAAATCAGTCTGACCTTGTGCCTCATGGGAACAGTCCAGCCCAAACTGCCAAGCCATGTCTTTCCTGGACCGGAAACAAGCTTCCTAGGACCGGTTTCTGGCATTTCAGCCGTCTTCAGCCAGGCTTGCTTGAATCCAGTGGCAAAGTGAGCAAGGGACTCACGTCTGAGCATACCCTGCCAACTTATGGCGAACAAAGCAAAAACCAAAGGAAATGATGGACGGAGTGTTGAACATTGCAAGCACTCACCCCCAGTCAACTGATCTGGGTTTAATCCATCACCATTCTTTAGCCCACTCTGCCACCCCAGTTCAGACATGGCCATATGCAAATCAGTCTGACCCTGTGCCTCATGGGAACAGTCCAGCCCAAACTGCCAAGCCATGTCTTTCCTGGACCGGAAACAAGCTTCCTAGGACCGGTTTCTGGCATTTCAGCCGTCTTCAGCCAGGCTTGCTTGAATCCAGTGGCAAAGTGAGCAAGGGACTCACGTCTGAGCATACCCTGCCAACTTATGGCGAACAAAGCAAAAACCAAAGGAAATGATGGACGGAGTGTTGAACATTGCAAGCACTCACCCCCAGTCAACTGATCTGGGTTTAATCCATCACCATTCTTTAGCCCACTCTGCCACCCCAGTTCAGACATGGCCATATGCAAATCAGTCTGACCCTGTGCCTCATGGGAATAGTCCAGCCCAAACTGCCAAGCCATGTCTTTCCTGGACCGGAAACAAGCTTCCTAGGACCGGTTTCTGGCATTTCAGCCGTCTTCAGCCAGGCTTGCTTGAATCCAGTGGCAAAGTGAGCAAGGGACTCACGTCTGAGCATACCCTGCCAACTTATGGCGAACAAAGCAAAAACCAAAGGAAATGATGGACGGAGTGTTGAACATTGCAAGCACTCACCCCCAGTCAACTGATCTGGGTTTAATCCATCACCATTCTTTAGCCCACTCTGCCACCCCAGTTCAGACATGGCCATATGCAAATCAGTCTGACCCTGTGCCTCATGGGAACAGTCCAGCCCAAACTGCCAAGCCATGTCTTTCCTGGACCGGAAACAAGCTTCCTAGGACCGGTTTCTGGCATTTCAGCCGTCTTCAGCCAGGCTTGCTTGAATCCAGTGGCAAAGTGAGCAAGGGACTCACGTCTGAGCATACCCTGCCAACTTATGGCGAACAAAGCAAAAACCAAAGGAAATGATGGACGGAGTGTTGAACATTGCAAGCACTCACCCCCAGTCAACTGATCTGGGTTTAATCCATCACCATTCTTTAGCCCACTCTGCCACCCCAGTTCAGACATGGCCATATGCAAATCAGTCTGACCCTGTGCCTCATGGGAACAGTCCAGCCCAAACTGCCAAGCCATGTCTTTCCTGGACCGGAAACAAGCTTCCTAGGACCGGTTTCTGGCATTTCAGCCGTCTTCAGCCAGGCTTGCTTGAATCCAGTGGCAAAGTGAGCAAGGGACTCACGTCTGAGCATACCCTGCCAACTTATGGCGAACAAAGCAAAAACCAAAGGAAATGATGGACGGAGTGTTGAACATTGCAAGCACTCACCCCCAGTCAACTGATCTGGGTTTAATCCATCACCATTCTTTAGCCCACTCTGCCACCCCAGTTCAGACATGGCCATATGCAAATCAGTCTGACCCTGTGCCTCATGGGAACAGTCCAGCCCAAACTGCCAAGCCATGTCTTTCCTGGACCGGAAACAAGCTTCCTAGGACCGGTTTCTGGCATTTCAGCCGTCTTCAGCCAGGCTTGCTTGAATCCAGTGGCAAAGTGAGCAAGGGACTCACGTCTGAGCATACCCTGCCAACTTATGGCGAACAAAGCAAAAACCAAAGGAAATGATGGACGGAGTGTTGAACATTGCAAGCACTCACCCCCAGTCAACTGATCTGGGTTTAATCCATCACCATTCTTTAGCCCACTCTGCCAACCCAGTTCAGACATGGCCATATGCAAATCAGTCTGACCCTGTGCCTCATGGGAACAGTCCAGCCCAAACTGCCAAGCCATGTCTTTCCTGGACCGGAAACAAGCTTCCTAGGACCGGTTTCTGGCATTTCAGCCGTCTTCAGCCAGGCTTGCTTGAATCCAGTGGCAAAGTGAGCAAGGGACTCACGTCTGAGCATACCCTGCCAACTTATGGCGAACAAAGCAAAAACCAAAGGAAATGATGGACGGAGTGTTGAACATTGCAAGCACTCACCCCCAGTCAACTGATCTGGGTTTAATCCATCACCATTCTTTAGCCCACTCTGCCACCCCAGTTCAGACATGGCCATATGCAAATCAGTCTGACCCTGTGCCTCATGGGAACAGTCCAGCCCAAACTGCCAAGCCATGTCTTTCCTGGACCGGAAACAAGCTTCCTAGGACCGGTTTCTGGCATTTCAGCCGTCTTCAGCCAGGCTTGCTTGAATCCAGTGGCAAAGTGAGCAAGGGACTCACGTCTGAGCATACCCTGCCAACTTATGGCGAACAAAGCAAAAACCAAAGGAAATGATGGACGGAGTGTTGAACATTGCAAGCACTCACCCCCAGTCAACTGATCTGGGTTTAATCCATCACCATTCTTTAGCCCACTCTGCCACCCCAGTTCAGACATGGCCATATGCAAATCAGTCTGACCCTGTGCCTCATGGGAACAGTCCAGCCCAAACTGCCAAGCCATGTCTTTCCTGGACCGGAAACAAGCTTCCTAGGACCGGTTTCTGGCATTTCAGCCGTCTTCAGCCAGGCTTGCTTGAATCCAGTGGCAAAGTGAGCAAGGGACTCACGTCTGAGCATACCCTGCCAACTTATGGCGAACAAAGCAAAAACCAAAGGAAATGATGGACGGAGTGTTGAACATTGCAAGCACTCACTCCCAGTCAACTGATCTGGGTTTAATCCATCACCATTCTTTAGCCCACTCTGCCACCCCAGTTCAGACATGGCCATATGCAAATCAGTCTGACCCTGTGCCTCATGGGAACAGTCCAGCCCAAACTGCCAAGCCATGTCTTTCCTGGACCGGAAACAAGCTTCCTAGGACCGGTTTCTGGCATTTCAGCCGTCTTCAGCCAGGCTTGCTTGAATACAGTGGCAAAGTGAGCAAGGGACTCACGTCTGAGCATACCCTGCCAACTTATGGCGAACAAAGCAAAAACCAAAGGAAATGATGGACGGAGTGTTGAACATTGCAAGCACTCACCCCCAGTCAACTGATCTGGGTTTAATCCATCACCATTCTTTAGCCCACTCTGCCACCCCAGTTCAGACATGGCCATATGCAAATCAGTCTGACCCTGTGCCTCATGGGAACAGTCCAGCCCAAACTGCCAAGCCATGTCTTTCCTGGACCGGAAACAAGCTTCCTAGGACCGGTTTCTGGCATTTCAGCCGTCTTCAGCCAGG
Organism: Triturus cristatus; assembly: GCF_964204655.1. NCBI lineage: Eukaryota > Metazoa > Chordata > Amphibia > Caudata > Salamandridae > Triturus > Triturus cristatus. The sequence goes on from NC_140585.1 coordinate 506,906,780, forward strand.
CTTGCTTGAATCCAGTGGCAAAGTGAGCAAGGGACTCACGTCTGAGCATACCCTGCCAACTTATGGCGAACAAAGCAAAAACCAAAGGAAATGATGGACGGAGTGTTGAACATTGCAAGCACTCACCCCCAGTCAACTGATCTGGGTTTAATCCATCACCATTCTTTAGCCCACTCTGCCACCCCAGTTCAGACATGGCCATATGCAAATCAGTCTGACCCTGTGCCTCATGGGAACAGTCCAGCCCAAACTGCCAAGCCATGTCTTTCCTGGACCGGAAACAAGCTTCCTAGGACCGGTTTCTGGCATTTCAGCCGTCTTCAGCCAGGCTTGCTTGAATCCAGTGGCAAAGTGAGCAAGGGACTCACGTCTGAGCATACCCTGCCAACTTATGGCGAACAAAGCAAAAACCAAAGGAAATGATGGACGGAGTGTTGAACATTGCAAGCACTCACCCCCAGTCAACTGATCTGGGTTTAATCCATCACCATTCTTTAGCCCACTCTGCCACCCCAGTTCAGACATGGCCATATGCAAATCAGTCTGACCCTGTGCCTCATGGGAACAGTCCAGCCCAAACTGCCAAGCCATGTCTTTCCTGGACCGGAAACAAGCTTCCTAGGACCGGTTTCTGGCATTTCAGCCGTCTTCAGCCAGGCTTGCTTGAATCCAGTGGCAAAGTGAGCAAGGGACTCACGTCTGAGCATACCCTGCCAACTTATGGCGAACAAAGCAAAAACCAAAGGAAATGATGGACGGAGTGTTGAACATTGCAAGCACTCACCCCCAGTCAACTGATCTGGGTTTAATCCATCACCATTCTTTAGCCCACTCTGCCACCCCAGTTCAGACATGGCCATATGCAAATCAGTCTGACCCTGTGCCTCATGGGAACAGTCCAGCCCAAACTGCCAAGCCATGTCTTTCCTGGACCGGAAACAAGCTTCCTAGGACCGGTTTCTGGCATTTCAGCCGTCTTCAGCCAGGCGTGCTTGAATCCAGTGGCAAAGTGAGCAAGGGACTCACGTCTGAGCATACCCTGCCAACTTATGGCGAACAAAGCAAAAACCAAAGGAAATGATGGACGGAGTGTTGAACATTGCAAGCACTCACCCCCAGTCAACTGATCTGGGTTTAATCCATCACCATTCTTTAGCCCACTCTGCCACCCCAGTTCAGACATGGCCATATGCAAATCAGTCTGACCCAGTGCCTCATGGGAACAGTCCAGCCTAAACTGCCAAGCCATGTCTTTCCTGGACCGGAAACAAGCTTCCTAGGACCGGTTTCTGGCATTTCAGCCGTCTTCAGCCAGGCTTGCTTGAATCCAGTGGCAAAGTGAGCAAGGGACTCACGTCTGAGCATACCCTGCCAACTTATGGCGAACAAAGCAAAAACCAAAGGAAATGATGGACGGAGTGTTGAACATTGCAAGCACTCACCCCCAGTCAACTGATCTGGGTTTAATCCATCACCATTCTTTAGCCCACTCTGCCACCCCAGTTCAGACATGGCCATATGCAAATCAGTCTGACCCTGTGCCTCATGGGAACAGTCCAGCCCAAACTGCCAAGCCATGTCTTTCCTGGACCGGAAACAAGCTTCCTAGGACCGGTTTCTGGCATTTCAGCCGTCTTCAGCCAGGCTTGCTTGAATCCAGTGGCAAAGTGAGCAAGGGACTCACGTCTGAGCATACCCTGCCAACTTATGGCGAACAAAGCAAAAACCAAAGGAAATGATGGACGGAGTGTTGAACATTGCAAGCACTCACCCCCAGTCAACTGATCTGGGTTTAATCCATCACCATTCTTTAGCCCACTCTGCCACCCCAGTTCAGACATGGCCATATGCAAATCAGTCTGACCCTGTGCCTCATGGGAACAGTCCAGCCCAAACTGCCAAGCCATGTCTTTCCTGGACCAGAAACAAGCTTCCTAGGACCGGTTTCTGGCATTTCAGCCGTCTTCAGCCAGGCTTGCTTGAATCCAGTGGCAAAGTGAGCAAGGGACTCACGTCTGAGCATACCCTGCCAACTTATGGCGAACAAAGCAAAAACCAAAGGAAATGATGGACGGAGTGTTGAACATTGCAAGCACTCACCCCCAGTCAACTGATCTGGGTTTAATCCATCACCATTCTTTAGCCCACTCTGCCACCCCAGTTCAGACATGGCCATATGCAAATCAGTCTGACCCTGTGCCTCATGGGAACAGTCCAGCCCAAACTGCCAAGCCATGTCTTTCCTGGACCGGAAACAAGCTTCCTAGGACCGGTTTCTGGCATTTCAGCCGTCTTCAGCCAGGCTTGCTTGAATCCAGTGGCAAAGTGAGCAAGGGACTCACGTCTGAGCATACCCTGCCAACTTATGGCGAACAAAGCAAAAACCAAAGGAAATGATGGACGGAGTGTTGAACATTGCAAGCACTCACCCCCAGTCAACTGATCTGGGTTTAATCCATCACCATTCTTTAGCCCACTCTGCCACCCCAGTTCAGACATGGCCATATGCAAATCAGTCTGACCCAGTGCCTCATGGGAACAGTCCAGCCCAAACTGCCAAGCCATGTCTTTCCTGGACCGGAAACAAGCTTCCTAGGACCGGTTTCTGGCATTTCAGCCGTCTTCAGCCAGGCTTGCTTGAATCCAGTGGCAAAGTGAGCAAGGGACTCACGTCTGAGCATACCCTGCCAACTTATGGCGAACAAAGCAAAAACCAAAGGAAATGATGGACGGAGTGTTGAACATTGCAAGCACTCACCCCCAGTCAACTGATCTGGGTTTAATCCATCACCATTCTTTAGCCCACTCTGCCACCCCAGTTCAGACATGGCCATATGCAAATCAGTCTGACCCTGTGCCTCATGGGAACAGTCCAGCCCAAACTGCCAAGCCATGTCTTTCCTGGACCGGAAACAAGCTTCCTAGGACCGGTTTCTGGCATTTCAGCCGTCTTCAGCCAGGCTTGCTTGAATCCAGTGGCAAAGTGAGCAAGGGACTCACGTCTGAGCATACCCTGCCAACTTATGGCGAACAAAGCAAAAACCAAAGGAAATGATGGACGGAGTGTTGAACATTGCAAGCACTCACCCCCAGTCAACTGATCTGGGTTTAATCCATCACCATTCTTTAGCCCACTCTGCCACCCCAGTTCAGACATGGCCATATGCAAATCAGTCTGACCCTGTGCCTCATGGGAACAGTCCAGCCCAAACTGCCAAGCCATGTCTTTCCTGGACCGGAAACAAGCTTCCTAGGACCGGTTTCTGGCATTTCAGCCGTCTTCAGCCAGGCTTGCTTGAATCCAGTGGCAAAGTGAGCAAGGGACTCACGTCTGAGCATACCCTGCCAACTTATGGCGAACAAAGCAAAAACCAAAGGAAATGATGGACGGAGTGTTGAACATTGCAAGCACTCACCCCCAGTCAACTGATCTGGGTTTAATCCATCACCATTCTTTAGCCCACTCTGCCACCCCAGTTCAGACATGGCCATATGCAAATCAGTCTGACCCTGTGCCTCATGGGAACAGTCCAGCCCAAACTGCCAAGCAATGTCTTTCCTGGACCGGAAACAAGCTTCCTAGGACCGGTTTCTGGCATTTCAGCCGTCTTCAGCCAGGCTTGCTTGAATCCAGTGGCAAAGTGAGCAAGGGACTCACGTCTGAGCATACCCTGCCAACTTATGGCGAACAAAGCAAAAACCAAAGGAAATGATGGACGGAGTGTTGAACATTGCAAGCACTCACCCCCAGTCAACTGATCTGGGTTTAATCCATCACCATTCTTTAGCCCACTCTGCCACCCCAGTTCAGACATGGCCATATGCAAATCAGTCTGACCCTGTGCCTCATGGGAACAGTCCAGCCCAAACTGCCAAGCCATGTCTTTCCTGGACCGGAAACAAGCTTCCTAGGACCGGTTTCTGGCATTTCAGCCGTCTTCAGCCAGGCTTGCTTGAATCCAGTGGCAAAGTGAGCAAGGGACTCACGTCTGAGCATACCCTGCCAACTTATGGCGAACAAAGCAAAAACCAAAGGAAATGATGGACGGAGTGTTGAACATTGCAAGCACTCACCCCCAGTCAACTGATCTGGGTTTAATCCATCACCATTCTTTAGCCCACTCTGCCACCCCAGTTCAGACATGGCCATATGCAAATCAGTCTGACCCTGTGCCTCATGGGAACAGTCCAGCCCAAACTGCCAAGCCATGTCTTTCCTGGACCGGAAACAAGCTTCCTAGGACCGGTTTCTGGCATTTCAGCCGTCTTCAGCCAGGCTTGCTTGAATCCAGTGGCAAAGTGAGCAAGGGACTCACGTCTGAGCATACCCTGCCAACTTATGGCGAACAAAGCAAAAACCAAAGGAAATGATGGACGGAGTGTTGAACATTGCAAGCACTCACCCCCAGTCAACTGATCTGGGTTTAATCCATCACCATTCTTTAGCCCACTCTGCCACCCCAGTTCAGACATGGCCATATGCAAATCAGTCTGACCCTGTGCCTCATGGGAACAGTCCAGCCCAAACTGCCAAGCCATGTCTTTCCTGGACCGGAAACAAGCTTCCTAGGACCGGTTTCTGGCATTTCAGCCGTCTTCAGCCAGGTTTGCTTGAATCCAGTGGCAAAGTGAGCAAGGGACTCACGTCTGAGCATACCCTGCCAACTTATGGCGAACAAAGCAAAAACCAAAGGAAATGATGGACGGAGTGTTGAACATTGCAAGCACTCACCCCCAGTCAACTGATCTGGGTTTAATCCATCACCATTCTTTAGCCCACTCTGCCACCCCAGTTCAGACATGGCCATATGCAAATCAGTCTGACCCTGTGCCTCATGGGAACAGTCCAGCCCAAACTGCCAAGCCATGTCTTTCCTGGACCGGAAACAAGCTTCCTAGGACCGGTTTCTGGCATTTCAGCCGTCTTCAGCCAGGCTTGCTTGAATCCAGTGGCAAAGTGAGCAAGGGACTCACGTCTGAGCATACCCTGCCAACTTATGGCGAACAAAGCAAAAACCAAAGGAAATGATGGACGGAGTGTTGAACATTGCAAGCACTCACCCCCAGTCAACTGATCTGGGTTTAATCCATCACCATTCTTTAGCCCACTCTGCCACCCCAGTTCAGACATGGCCATATGCAAATCAGTCTGACCCAGTGCCTCATGGGAACAGTCCAGCCCAAACTGCCAAGCCATGTCTTTCCTGGACCGGAAACAAGCTTCCTAGGACCGGTTTCTGGCATTTCAGCCATCTTCAGCCAGGCTTGCTTGAATCCAGTGGCAAAGTGAGCAAGGGACTCACGTCTGAGCATACCCTGCCAACTTATGGCGAACAAAGCAAAAACCAAAGGAAATGATGGACGGAGTGTTGAACATTGCAAGCACTCACCCCCAGTCAACTGATCTGGGTTTAATCCATCACCATTCTTTAGCCCACTCTGCCACCCCAGTTCAGACATGGCCATATGCAAATCAGTCTGACCCTGTGCCTCATGGGAACAGTCCAGCCCAAACTGCCAAGCCATGTCTTTCCTGGACCGGAAACAAGCTTCCTAGGACCGGTTTCTGGCATTTCAGCCGTCTTCAGCCAGGCTTGCTTGAATCCAGTGGCAAAGTGAGCAAGGGACTCACGTCTGAGCATACCCTGCCAACTTATGGCGAACAAAGCAAAAACCAAAGGAAATGATGGACGGAGTGTTGAACATTGCAAGCACTCACCCCCAGTCAACTGATCTGGGTTTAATCCATCACCATTCTTTAGCCCACTCTGCCACCCCAGTTCAGACATGGCCATATGCAAATCAGTCTGACCCTGTGCCTCATGGGAACAGTCCAGCCCAAACTGCCAAGCCATGTCTTTCCTGGACCGGAAACAAGCTTCCTAGGACCGGTTTCTGGCATTTCAGCCGTCTTCAGCCAGGCTTGCTTGAATCCAGTGGCAAAGTGAGCAAGGGACTCACGTCTGAGCATACCCTGCCAACTTATGGCGAACAAAGCAAAAACCAAAGGAAATGATGGACGGAGTGTTGAACATTGCAAGCACTCACCCCCAGTCAACTGATCTGGGTTTAATCCATCACCATTCTTTAGCCCACTCTGCCACCCCAGTTCAGACATGGCCATATGCAAATCAGTCTGACCCTGTGCCTCATGGGAACAGTCCAGCCCAAACTGCCAAGCCATGTCTTTCCTGGACCGGAAACAAGCTTCCTAGGACCGGTTTCTGGCATTTCAGCCGTCTTCAGCCAGGCTTGCTTGAATCCAGTGGCAAAGTGAGCAAGGGACTCACGTCTGAGCATACCCTGCCAACTTATGGCGAACAAAGCAAAAACCAAAGGAAATGATGGACGGAGTGTTGAACATTGCAAGCACTCACCCCCAGTCAACTGATCTGGGTTTAATCCATCACCATTCTTTAGCCCACTCTGCCACCCCAGTTCAGACATGGCCATATGCAAATCAGTCTGACCCTGTGCCTCATGGGAACAGTCCAGCCCAAACTGCCAAGCCATGTCTTTCCTGGACCGGAAACAAGCTTCCTAGGACCGGTTTCTGGCATTTCAGCCGTCTTCAGCCAGGCTTGCTTGAATCCAGTGGCAAAGTGAGCAAGGGACTCACGTCTGAGCATACCCTGCCAACTTATGGCGAACAAAGCAAAAACCAAAGGAAATGATGGACGGAGTGTTGAACATTGCAAGCACTCACCCCCAGTCAACTGATCTGGGTTTAATCCATCACCATTCTTTAGCCCAATCTGCCACCCCAGTTCAGACATGGCCATATGCAAATCAGTCTGACCCTGTGCCTCATGGGAACAGTCCAGCCCAAACTGCCAAGCCATGTCTTTCCTGGACCGGAAACAAGCTTCCTAGGACCGGTTTCTGGCATTTCAGCCGTCTTCAGCCAGGCTTGCTTGAATCCAGTGGCAAAGTGAGCAAGGGACTCACGTCTGAGCATACCCTGCCAACTTATGGCGAACAAAGCAAAAACCAAAGGAAATGATGGACGGAGTGTTGAACATTGCAAGCACTCACCCCCAGTCAACTGATCTGGGTTTAATCCATCACCATTCTTTAGCCCACTCTGCCACCCCAGTTCAGACATGGCCATATGCAAATCAGTCTGACCCTGTGCCTCATGGGAACAGTCCAGCCCAAACTGCCAAGCCATGTCTTTCCTGGACCGGAAACAAGCTTCCTAGGACCGGTTTCTGGCATTTCAGCCGTCTTCAGCCAGGCTTGCTTGAATCCAGTGGCAAAGTGAGCAAGGGACTCACGTCTGAGCATACCCTGCCAACTTATGGCGAACAAAGCAAAAACCAAAGGAAATGATGGACGGAGTGTTGAACATTGCAAGCACTCACCCCCAGTCAACTGATCTGGGTTTAATCCATCACCATTCTTTAGCCCACTCTGCCACCCCAGTTCAGATATGGCCATATGCAAATCAGTCTGACCCTGTGCCTCATGGGAACAGTCCAGCCCAAACTGCCAAGCCATGTCTTTCCTGGACCGGAAACAAGCTTCCTAGGACCGGTTTCTGGCATTTCAGCCGTCTTCAGCCAGGCTTGCTTGAATCCAGTGGCAAAGTGAGCAAGGGACTCACGTCTGAGCATACCCTGCCAACTTATGGCGAACAAAGCAAAAACCAAAGGAAATGATGGACGGAGTGTTGAACATTGCAAGCACTCACCCCCAGTCAACTGATCTGGGTTTAATCCATCACCATTCTTTAGCCCACTCTGCCACCCCAGTTCAGACATGGCCATATGCAAATCAGTCTGACCCTGTGCCTCATGGGAACAGTCCAGCCCAAACTGCCAAGCCATGTCTTTCCTGGACCGGAAACAAGCTTCCTAGGACCGGTTTCTGGCATTTCAGCCGTCTTCAGCCAGGCTTGCTTGAATCCAGTGGCAAAGTGAGCAAGGGACTCACGTCTGAGCATACCCTGCCAACTTATGGCGAACAAAGCAAAAACCAAAGGAAATGATGGACGGAGTGTTGAACATTGCAAGCACTCACCCCCAGTCAACTGATCTGGGTTTAATCCATCACCATTCTTTAGCCCACTCTGCCACCCCAGTTCAGACATGGCCATATGCAAATCAGTCTGACCCTGTGCCTCATGGGAACAGTCCAGCCCAAACTGCCAAGCCATGTCTATCCTGGACCGGAAACAAGCTTCCTAGGACCGGTTTCTGGCATTTCAGCCGTCTTCAGCCAGGCTTGCTTGAATCCAGTGGCAAAGTGAGCAAGGGACTCACGTCTGAGCATACCCTGCCAACTTATGGCGAACAAAGCAAAAACCAAAGGAAATGATGGACGGAGTGTTGAACATTGCAAGCACTCACCCCCAGTCAACTGATCTGGGTTTAATCCATCACCATTCTTTAGCCCACTCTGCCACCCCAGTTCAGACATGGCCATATGCAAATCAGTCTGACCCTGTGCCTCATGGGAACAGTCCAGCCCAAACTGCCAAGCCATGTCTTTCCTGGACCGGAAACAAGCTTCCTAGGACCGGTTTCTGGCATTTCAGCCGTCTTCAGCCAGGCTTGCTTGAATCCAGTGGCAAAGTGAGCAAGGGACTCACGTCTGAGCATACCCTGCCAACTTATGGCGAACAAAGCAAAAACCAAAGGAAATGATGGACGGAGTGTTGAACATTGCAAGCACTCACCCCCAGTCAACTGATCTGGGTTTAATCCATCACCATTCTTTAGCCCACTCTGCCACCCCAGTTCAGACATGGCCATATGCAAATCAGTCTGACCCTGTGCCTCATGGGAACAGTCCAGCCCAAACTGCCAAGCCATGTCTTTCCTGGACCGGAAACAAGCTTCCTAGGACCGGTTTCTGGCATTTCAGCCGTCTTCAGCCAGGCTTGCTTGAATCCAGTGGCAAAGTGAGCAAGGGACTCACGTCTGAGCATACCCTGCCAACTTATGGCGAACAAAGCAAAAACCAAAGGAAATGATGGACGGAGTGTTGAACATTGCAAGCACTCACCCCCAGTCAACTGATCTGGGTTTAATCCATCACCATTCTTTAGCCCAATCTGCCACCCCAGTTCAGACATGGCCATATGCAAATCAGTCTGACCCTGTGCCTCATGGGAACAGTCCAGCCCAAACTGCCAAGCCATGTCTTTCCAGGACCGGAAACAAGCTTCCTAGGACCGGTTTCTGGCATTTCAGCCGTCTTCAGCCAGGCTTGCTTGAATCCAGTGGCAAAGTGAGCAAGGGACTCACGTCTGAGCATACCCTGCCAACTTATGGCGAACAAAGCAAAAACCAAAGGAAATGATGGACGGAGTGTTGAACATTGCAAGCACTCACCCCCAGTCAACTGATCTGGGTTTAATCCATCACCATTCTTTAGCCCACTCTGCCACCCCAGTTCAGACATGGCCATATGCAAATCAGTCTGACCCTGTGCCTCATGGGAACAGTCCAGCCCAAACTGCCAAGCCATGTCTTTCCTGGACCGGAAACAAGCTTCCTAGGACCGGTTTCTGGCATTTCAGCCGTCTTCAGCCAGGCTTGCTTGAATCCAGTGGCAAAGTGAGCAAGGGACTCACGTCTGAGCATACCCTGCCAACTTATGGCGAACAAAGCAAAAACCAAAGGAAATGATGGACGGAGTGTTGAACATTGCAAGCACTCACCCCCAGTCAACTGATCTGGGTTTAATCCATCACCATTCTTTAGCCCACTCTGCCACCCCAGTTCAGATATGGCCATATGCAAATCAGTCTGACCCTGTGCCTCATGGGAACAGTCCAGCCCAAACTGCCAAGCCATGTCTTTCCTGGACCGGAAACAAGCTTCCTAGGACCGGTTTCTGGCATTTCAGCCGTCTTCAGCCAGGCTTGCTTGAATCCAGTGGCAAAGTGAGCAAGGGACTCACGTCTGAGCATACCCTGCCAACTTATGGCGAACAAAGCAAAAACCAAAGGAAATGATGGACGGAGTGTTGAACATTGCAAGCACTCACCCCCAGTCAACTGATCTGGGTTTAATCCATCACCATTCTTTAGCCCACTCTGCCACCCCAGTTCAGACATGGCCATATGCAAATCAGTCTGACCCTGTGCCTCATGGGAACAGTCCAGCCCAAACTGCCAAGCCATGTCTTTCCTGGACCGGAAACAAGCTTCCTAGGACCGGTTTCTGGCATTTCAGCCGTCTTCAGCCAGGCTTGCTTGAATCCAGTGGCAAAGTGAGCAAGGGACTCACGTCTGAGCATACCCTGCCAACTTATGGCGAACAAAACAAAAACCAAAGGAAATGATGGACGGAGTGTTGAACATTGCAAGCACTCACCCCCAGTCAACTGATCTGGGTTTAATCCATCACCATTCTTTAGCCCACTCTGCCACCCCAGTTCAGACATGGCCATATGCAAATCAGTCTGACCCTGTGCCTCATGGGAACAGTCCAGCCCAAACTGCCAAGCCATGTCTTTCCTGGACCGGAAACAAGCTTCCTAGGACCGGTTTCTGGCATTTCAGCCGTCTTCAGCCAGGCTTGCTTGAATCCAGTGGCAAAGTGAGCAAGGGACTCACGTCTGAGCATACCCTGCCAACTTATGGCGAACAAAGCAAAAACCAAAGGAAATGATGGACGGAGTGTTGAACATTGCAAGCACTCACCCCCAGTCAACTGATCTGGGTTTAATCCATCACCATTCTTTAGCCCACTCTGCCACCCCAGTTCAGACATGGCCATATGCAAATCAGTCTGACCCTGTGCCTCATGGGAACAGTCCAGCCCAAACTGCCAAGCCATGTCTTTCCTGGACCGGAAACAAGCTTCCTAGGACCGGTTTCTGGCATTTCAGCCGTCTTCAGCCAGGCTTGCTTGAATCCAGTGGCAAAGTGAGCAAGGGACTCACGTCTGAGCTAGGGGTGGGCGGAATTTGCGTAATCGCGTTACGCAAATCTCCGCGAAACGGTAAAAAATCTCCGCGAACACGCAGAAATTCCGCGAACACGCGGAATTGCTTGTTCGCGATACTTTTTTCCTGTTCGCGATCGCTGTTTGCGTGCTCGGGGTGAAATATCTCGCGAACACGCATATTGAGAACGCGAACAAGCAAAAAATTTCGCGAAGTCGCGGAACGCAGATTTTTGGGCAATTTCGCGTTCTCCGCGGAACGCGAAATTACCCAAATTCCGCAAATTCCGCGAACGGAACGGAATTTACCGCCCAGGCCTAGTCTGAGCATACCCTGCCAACTTATGGCGAACAAAGCAAAAACCAAAGGAAATGATGGACGGAGTGTTGAACATTGCAAGCACTCACCCCCAGTCAACTGATCTGGGTTTAATCCATCACCATTCTTTAGCCCACTCTGCCACCCCAGTTCAGACATGGCCATATGCAAATCAGTCTGACCCTGTGCCTCATGGGAACAGTCCAGCCCAAACTGCCAAGCCATGTCTTTCCTGGACCGGAAACAAGCTTCCTAGGACCGGTTTCTGGCATTTCAGCCGTCTTCAGCCAGGCTTGCTTGAATCCAGTGGCAAAGTGAGCAAGGGACTCACGTCTGAGCATACCCTGCCAACTTATGGCGAACAAAGCAAAAACCAAAGGAAATGATGGACGGAGTGTTGAACATTGCAAGCACTCACTCCCAGTCAACTGATCTGGGTTTAATCCATCACCATTCTTTAGCCCACTCTGCCACCCCAGTACAGACATGGCCATATGCAAATCAGTCTGACCCTGTGCCTCATGGGAACAGTCCAGCCCAAACTGCCAAGCCATGTCTTTCCTGGACCGGAAACAAGCTTCCTAGGACCGGTTTCTGGCATTTCAGCCGTCTTCAGCCAGGCTTGCTTGAATCCAGTGGCAAAGTGAGCAAGGGACTCACGTCTGAGCATACCCTGCCAACTTATGGCGAACAAAGCAAAAACCAAAGGAAATGATGGACGGAGTGTTGAACATTGCAAGCACTCACCCCCAGTCAACTGATCTGGGTTTAATCCATCACCATTCTTTAGCCCACTCTGCCACCCCAGTTCAGACATGGCCATATGCAAATCAGTCTGACCCTGTGCCTCATGGGAACAGTCCAGCCCAAACTGCCAAGCCATGTCTTTCCTGGACCGGAAACAAGCTTCCTAGGACCGGTTTCTGGCATTTCAGCCGTCTTCAGCCAGGCTTGCTTGAATCCAGTGGCAAAGTGAGCAAGGGACTCACGTCTGAGCATACCCTGCCAACTTATGGCGAACAAAGCAAAAACCAAAGGAAATGATGGACGGAGTGTTGAACATTGCAAGCACTCACCCCCAGTCAACTGATCTGGGTTTAATCCATCACCATTCTTTAGCCCACTCTGCCACCCCAGTTCAGACATGGCCATATGCAAATCAGTCTGACCCTGTGCCTCATGGGAACAGTCCAGCCCAAACTGCCAAGCCATGTCTTTCCTGGACCGGAAACAAGCTTCCTAGGACCGGTTTCTGGCATTTCAGCCGTCTTCAGCCAGGCTTGCTTGAATCCAGTGGCAAAGTGAGCAAGGGACTCACGTCTGAGCATACCCTGCCAACTTATGGCGAACAAAGCAAAAACCAAAGGAAATGATGGACGGAGTGTTAAACATTGCAAGCACTCACCCCCAGTCAACTGATCTGGGTTTAATCCATCACCATTCTTTAGCCCACTCTGCCACCCCAGTTCAGACATGGCCATATGCAAATCAGTCTGACCCTGTGCCTCATGGGAACAGTCCAGCCCAAACTGCCAAGCCATGTCTTTCCTGGACCGGAAACAAGCTTCCTAGGACCGGTTTCTGGCATTTCAGCCGTCTTCAGCCAGGCTTGCTTGAATCCAGTGGCAAAGTGAGCAAGGGACTCACGTCTGAGCATACCCTGCCAACTTATGGCGAACAAAGCAAAAACCAAAGGAAATGATGGACGGAGTGTTGAACATTGCAAGCACTCACCCCCAGTCAACTGATCTGGGTTTAATCCATCACCATTCTTTAGCCCACTCTGCCACCCCAGTTCAGACATGGCCATATGCAAATCAGTCTGACCCTGTGCCTCATGGGAACAGTCCAGCCCAAACTGCCAAGCCATGTCTTTCCTGGACCGGAAACAAGCTTCCTAGGACCGGTTTCTGGCATTTCAGCCGTCTTCAGCCAGGCTTGCTTGAATCCAGTGGCAAAGTGAGCAAGGGACTCACGTCTGAGCATACCCTGCCAACTTATGGCGAACAAAGCAAAAACCAAAGGAAATGATGGACGGAGTGTTGAACATTGCAAGCACTCACCCCCAGTCAACTGATCTGGGTTTAATCCATCACCATTCTTTAGCCCACTCTGCCACCCCAGTTCAGACATGGCCATATGCAAATCAGTCTGACCCAGTGCCTCATGGGAACAGTCCAGCCCAAACTGCCAAGCCATGTCTTTCCTGGACCGGAAACAAGCTTCCTAGGACCGGTTTCTGGCATTTCAGCCGTCTTCAGCCAGGCTTGCTTGAATCCAGTGGCAAAGTGAGCAAGGGACTCACGTCTGAGCATACCCTGCCAACTTATGGCGAACAAAGCAAAAACCAAAGGAAATGATGGACGGAGTGTTGAACATTGCAAGCACTCACCCCCAGTCAACTGATCTGGGTTTAATCCATCACCATTCTTTAGCCCACTCTGCCACCCCAGTTCAGACATGGCCATATGCAAATCAGTCTGACCCTGTGCCTCATGGGAACAGTCCAGCCCAAACTGCCAAGCCATGTCTTTCCTGGACCGGAAACAAGCTTCCTAGGACCGGTTTCTGGCATTTCAGCCGTCTTCAGCCAGGCTTGCTTGAATCCAGTGGCAAAGTGAGCAAGGGACTCACGTCTGAGCATACCCTGCCAACTTATGGCGAACAAAGCAAAAACCAAAGGAAATGATGGACGGAGTGTTGAACATTGCAAGCACTCACCCCCAGTCAACTGATCTGGGTTTAATCCATCACCATTCTTTAGCCCACTCTGCCACCCCAGTTCAGACATGGCCATATGCAAATCAGTCTGACCCTGTGCCTCATGGGAACAGTCCAGCCCAAACTGCCAAGCCATGTCTTTCCTGGACCGGAAACAAGCTTCCTAGGACCGGTTTCTGGCATTTCAGCCGTCTTCAGCCAGGCTTGCTTGAATCCAGTGGCAAAGTGAGCAAGGGACTCACGTCTGAGCATACCCTGCCAACTTATGGCGAACAAAGCAAAAACCAAAGGAAATGATGGACGGAGTGTTGAACATTGCAAGCACTCACCCCCAGTCAACTGATCTGGGTTTAATCCATCACCATTCTTTAGCCCACTCTGCCACCCCAGTTCAGACATGGCCATATGCAAATCAGTCTGACCCTGTGCCTCATGGGAACAGTCCAGCCCAAACTGCCAAGCCATGTCTTTCCTGGACCGGAAACAAGCTTCCTAGGACCGGTTTCTGGCATTTCAGCCGTCTTCAGCCAGGCTTGCTTGAATCCAGTGGCAAAGTGAGCAAGGGACTCACGTCTGAGCATACCCTGCCAACTTATGGCGAACAAAGCAAAAACCAAAGGAAATGATGGACGGAGTGTTGAACATTGCAAGCACTCACCCCCAGTCAACTGATCTGGGTTTAATCCATCACCATTCTTTAGCCCACTCTGCCACCCCAGTTCAGACATGGCCATATGCAAATCAGTCTGACCCTGTGCCTCATGGGAACAGTCCAGCCCAAACTGCCAAGCCATGTCTTTCCTGGACCGGAAACAAGCTTCCTAGGACCGGTTTCTGGCATTTCAGCCGTCTTCAGCCAGGCTTGCTTGAATCCAGTGGCAAAGTGAGCAAGGGACTCACGTCTGAGCATACCCTGCCAACTTATGGCGAACAAAGCAAAAACCAAAGGAAATGATGGACGGAGTGTTGAACATTGCAAGCACTCACCCCCAGTCAACTGATCTGGGTTTAATCCATCACCATTCTTTAGCCCACTCTGCCACCCCAGTTCAGACATGGCCATATGCAAATCAGTCTGACCCTGTGCCTCATGGGAACAGTCCAGCCCAAACTGCCAAGCCATGTCTTTCCTGGACCGGAAACAAGCTTCCTAGGACCGGTTTCTGGCATTTCAGCCGTCTTCAGCCAGGCTTGCTTGAATCCAGTGGCAAAGTGAGCAAGGGACTCACGTCTGAGCATACCCTGCCAACTTATGGCGAACAAAGCAAAAACCAAAGGAAATGATGGACGGAGTGTTGAACATTGCAAGCACTCACCCCCAGTCAACTGATCTGGGTTTAATCCATCACCATTCTTTAGCCCACTCTGCCACCCCAGTTCAGACATGGCCATATGCAAATCAGTCTGACCCTGTGCCTCATGGGAACAGTCCAGCCCAAACTGCCAAGCCATGTCTTTCCTGGACCGGAAACAAGCTTCCTAGGACCGGTTTCTGGCATTTCAGCCGTCTTCAGCCAGGCTTGCTTGAATCCAGTGGCAAAGTGAGCAAGGGACTCACGTCTGAGCATACCCTGCCAACTTATGGCGAACAAAGCAAAAACCAAAGGAAATGATGGACGGAGTGTTGAACATTGCAAGCACTCACCCCCAGTCAACTGATCTGGGTTTAATCCATCACCATTCTTTAGCCCACTCTGCCACCCCAGTTCAGACATGGCCATATGCAAATCAGTCTGACCCTGTGCCTCATGGGAACAGTCCAGCCCAAACTGCCAAGCCATGTCTTTCCTGGACCGGAAACAAGCTTCCTAGGACCGGTTTCTGGCATTTCAGCCGTCTTCAGCCAGGCTTGCTTGAATCCAGTGGCAAAGTGAGCAAGGGACTCACGTCTGAGCATACCCTGCCAACTTATGACGAACAAAGCAAAAACCAAAGGAAATGATGGACGGAGTGTTGAACATTGCAAGCACTCACCCCCAGTCAACTGATCTGGGTTTAATCCATCACCATTCTTTAGCCCACTCTGCCACCCCAGTTCAGACATGGCCATATGCAAATCAGTCTGACCCTGTGCCTCATGGGAACAGTCCAGCCCAAACTGCCAAGCCATGTCTTTCCTGGACCGGAAACAAGCTTCCTAGGACCGGTTTCTGGCATTTCAGCCGTCTTCAGCCAGGCTTGCTTGAATCCAGTGGCAAAGTGAGCAAGGGACTCACGTCTGAGCATACCCTGCCAACTTATGGCGAACAAAGCAAAAACCAAAGGAAATGATGGACGGAGTGTTGAACATTGCAAGCACTCACCCCCAGTCAACTGATCTGGGTTTAATCCATCACCATTCTTTAGCCCACTCTGCCACCCCAGTTCAGACATGGCCATATGCAAATCAGTCTGACCCTGTGCCTCATGGGAACAGTCCAGCCCAAACTGCCAAGCCATGTCTTTCCTGGACCGGAAACAAGCTTCCTAGGACCGGTTTCTGGCATTTCAGCCGTCTTCAGCCAGGCTTGCTTGAATCCAGTGGCAAAGTGAGCAAGGGACTCACGTCTGAGCATACCCTGCCAACTTATGACGAACAAAGCAAAAACCAAAGGAAATGATGGACGGAGTGTTGAACATTGCAAGCACTCACCCCCAGTCAACTGATCTGGGTTTAATCCATCACCATTCTTTAGCCCACTCTGCCACCCCAGTTCAGACATGGCCATATGCAAATCAGTCTGACCCTGTGCCTCATGGGAACAGTCCAGCCCAAACTGCCAAGCCATGTCTTTCCTGGACCGGAAACAAGCTTCCTAGGACCGGTTTCTGGCATTTCAGCCGTCTTCAGCCAGGCTTGCTTGAATCCAGTGGCAAAGTGAGCAAGGGACTCACGTCTGAGCATACCCTGCCAACTTATGGCGAACAAAGCAAAAACCAAAGGAAATGATGGACGGAGTGTTGAACATTGCAAGCACTCACCCCCAGTCAACTGATCTGGGTTTAATCCATCACCATTCTTTAGCCCACTCTGCCACCCCAGTTCAGACATGGCCATATGCAAATCAGTCTGACCCTGTGCCTCATGGGAACAGTCCAGCCCAAACTGCCAAGCCATGTCTTTCCTGGACCGGAAACAAGCTTCCTAGGACCGGTTTCTGGCATTTCAGCCGTCTTCAGCCAGGCTTGCTTGAATCCAGTGGCAAAGTGAGCAAGGGACTCACGTCTGAGCATACCCTGCCAACTTATGGCGAACAAAGCAAAAACCAAAGGAAATGATGGACGGAGTGTTGAACATTGCAAGCACTCACCCCCAGTCAACTGATCTGGGTTTAATCCATCACCATTCTTTAGCCCACTCTGCCACCCCAGTTCAGACATGGCCATATGCAAATCAGTCTGACCCAGTGCCTCATGGGAACAGTCCAGCCCAAACTGCCAAGCCATGTCTTTCCTGGACCGGAAACAAGCTTCCTAGGACCGGTTTCTGGCATTTCAGCCGTCTTCAGCCAGGCTTGCTTGAATCCAGTGGCAAAGTGAGCAAGGGACTCACGTCTGAGCATACCCTGCCAACTTATGGCGAACAAAGCAAAAACCAAAGGAAATGATGGACGGAGTGTTGAACATTGCAAGCACTCACCCCCAGTCAACTGATCTGGGTTTAATCCATCACCATTCTTTAGCCCACTCTGCCACCCCAGTTCAGACATGGCCATATGCAAATCAGTCTGACCCTGTGCCTCATGGGAACAGTCCAGCCCAAACTGCCAAGCCATGTCTTTCCTGGACCGGAAACAAGCTTCCTAGGACCGGTTTCTGGCATTTCAGCCGTCTTCAGCCAGGCTTGCTTGAATCCAGTGGCAAAGTGAGCAAGGGACTCACGTCTGAGCATACCCTGCCAACTTATGGCGAACAAAGCAAAAACCAAAGGAAATGATGGACGGAGTGTTGAACATTGCAAGCACTCACCCCCAGTCAACTGATCTGGGTTTAATCCATCACCATTCTTTAGCCCACTCTGCCACCCCAGTTCAGACATGGCCATATGCAAATCAGTCTGACCCTGTGCCTCATGGGAACAGTCCAGCCCAAACTGCCAAGCCATGTCTTTCCTGGACCGGAAACAAGCTTCCTAGGACCGGTTTCTGGCATTTCAGCCGTCTTCAGCCAGGCTTGCTTGAATCCAGTGGCAAAGTGAGCAAGGGACTCACGTCTGAGCATACCCTGCCAACTTATGGCGAACAAAGCAAAAACCAAAGGAAATGATGGACGGAGTGTTGAACATTGCAAGCACTCACCCCCAGTCAACTGATCTGGGTTTAATCCATCACCATTCTTTAGCCCACTCTGCCACCCCAGTTCAGACATGGCCATATGCAAATCAGTCTGACCCTGTGCCTCATGGGAACAGTCCAGCCCAAACTGCCAAGCCATGTCTTTCCTGGACCGGAAACAAGCTTCCTAGGACCGGTTTCTGGCATTTCAGCCGTCTTCAGCCAGGCTTGCTTGAATCCAGTGGCAAAGTGAGCAAGGGACTCACGTCTGAGCATACCCTGCCAACTTATGGCGAACAAAGCAAAAACCAAAGGAAATGATGGACGGAGTGTTGAACATTGCAAGCACTCACCCCCAGTCAACTGATCTGGGTTTAATCCATCACCATTCTTTAGCCCACTCTGCCACCCCAGTTCAGACATGGCCATATGCAAATCAGTCTGACCCTGTGCCTCATGGGAACAGTCCAGCCCAAACTGCCAAGCCATGTCTTTCCTGGACCGGAAACAAGCTTCCTAGGACCGGTTTCTGGCATTTCAGCCGTCTTCAGCCAGGCTTGCTTGAATCCAGTGGCAAAGTGAGCAAGGGACTCACGTCTGAGCATACCCTGCCAACTTATGGCGAACAAAGCAAAAACCAAAGGAAATGATGGACGGAGTGTTGAACATTGCAAGCACTCACCCCCAGTCAACTGATCTGGGTTTAATCCATCACCATTCTTTAGCCCAATCTGCCACCCCAGTTCAGACATGGCCATATGCAAATCAGTCTGACCCTGTGCCTCATGGGAACAGTCCAGCCCAAACTGCCAAGCCATGTCTTTCCTGGACCGGAAACAAGCTTCCTAGGACCGGTTTCTGGCATTTCAGCCGTCTTCAGCCAGGCTTGCTTGAATCCAGTGGCAAAGTGAGCAAGGGACTCACGTCTGAGCATACCCTGCCAACTTATGGCGAACAAAGCAAAAACCAAAGGAAATGATGGACGGAGTGTTGAACATTGCAAGCACTCACCCCCAGTCAACTGATCTGGGTTTAATCCATCACCATTCTTTAGCCCACTCTGCCACCCCAGTTCAGACATGGCCATATGCAAATCAGTCTGACCCTGTGCCTCATGGGAACAGTCCAGCCCAAACTGCCAAGCCATGTCTTTCCTGGACCGGAAACAAGCTTCCTAGGACCGGTTTCTGGCATTTCAGCCGTCTTCAGCCAGGCTTGCTTGAATCCAGTGGCAAAGTGAGCAAGGGACTCACGTCTGAGCATACCCTGCCAACTTATGGCGAACAAAGCAAAAACCAAAGGAAATGATGGACGGAGTGTTGAACATTGCAAGCACTCACCCCCAGTCAACTGATCTGGGTTTAATCCATCACCATTCTTTAGCCCACTCTGCCACCCCAGTTCAGATATGGCCATATGCAAATCAGTCTGACCCTGTGCCTCATGGGAACAGTCCAGCCCAAACTGCCAAGCCATGTCTTTCCTGGACCGGAAACAAGCTTCCTAGGACCGGTTTCTGGCATTTCAGCCGTCTTCAGCCAGGCTTGCTTGAATCCAGTGGCAAAGTGAGCAAGGGACTCACGTCTGAGCATACCCTGCCAACTTATGGCGAACAAAGCAAAAACCAAAGGAAATGATGGACGGAGTGTTGAACATTGCAAGCACTCACCCCCAGTCAACTGATCTGGGTTTAATCCATCACCATTCTTTAGCCCACTCTGCCACCCCAGTTCAGACATGGCCATATGCAAATCAGTCTGACCCTGTGCCTCATGGGAACAGTCCAGCCCAAACTGCCAAGCCATGTCTTTCCTGGACCGGAAACAAGCTTCCTAGGACCGGTTTCTGGCATTTCAGCCGTCTTCAGCCAGGCTTGCTTGAATCCAGTGGCAAAGTGAGCAAGGGACTCACGTCTGAGCATACCCTGCCAACTTATGGCGAACAAAGTAAAAACCAAAGGAAATGATGGACGGAGTGTTGAACATTGCAAGCACTCACCCCCAGTCAACTGATCTGGGTTTAATCCATCACCATTCTTTAGCCCACTCTGCCACCCCAGTTCAGACATGGCCATATGCAAATCAGTCTGACCCTGTGCCTCATGGGAACAGTCCAGCCCAAACTGCCAAGCCATGTCTTTCCTGGACCGGAAACAAGCTTCCTAGGACCGGTTTCTGGCATTTCAGCCGTCTTCAGCCAGGCTTGCTTGAATCCAGTGGCAAAGTGAGCAAGGGACTCACGTCTGAGCATACCCTGCCAATTTATGGCGAACAAAGCAAAAACCAAAGGAAATGATGGACGGAGTGTTGAACATTGCAAGCACTCACCCCCAGTCAACTGATCTGGGTTTAATCCATCACCATTCTTTAGCCCACTCTGCCACCCCAGTTCAGACATGGCCATATGCAAATCAGTCTGACCCTGTGCCTCATGGGAACAGTCCAGCCCAAACTGCCAAGCCATGTCTTTCCTGGACCGGAAACAAGCTTCCTAGGACCGGTTTCTGGCATTTCAGCCGTCTTCAGCCAGGCTTGCTTGAATCCAGTGGCAAAGTGAGCAAGGGACTCACGTCTGAGCTAGGGGTGGGCGGAATTTGCGTAATCGCGTTACGCAAATCTCCGCGAAACGGTAAAAAATCTCCGCGAACACGCAGAAATTCCGCGAACACGCGGAATTGCTTGTTCGCGATACTTTTTTCCTGTTCGCGATCGCTGTTTGCGTGCTCGGGGTGAAATATCTCGCGAACACGCATATTGAGAACGCGAACAAGCAAAAAATTTCGCGAAGTCGCGGAACGCAGATTTTTGGGCAATTTCGCGTTCTCCGCGGAACGCGAAATTACCCAAATTCCGCAAATTCCGCGAACGGAACGGAATTTACCGCCCAGGCCTAGTCTGAGCATACCCTGCCAACTTATGGCGAACAAAGCAAAAACCAAAGGAAATGATGGACGGAGTGTTGAACATTGCAAGCACTCACCCCCAGTCAACTGATCTGGGTTTAATCCATCACCATTCTTTAGCCCACTCTGCCACCCCAGTTCAGACATGGCCATATGCAAATCAGTCTGACCCTGTGCCTCATGGGAACAGTCCAGCCCAAACTGCCAAGCCATGTCTTTCCTGGACCGGAAACAAGCTTCCTAGGACCGGTTTCTGGCATTTCAGCCGTCTTCAGCCAGGCTTGCTTGAATCAAGTGGCAAAGTGAGCAAGGGACTCACGTCTGAGCATACCCTGCCAACTTATGGCGAACAAAGCAAAAACCAAAGGAAATGATGGACGGAGTGTTGAACATTGCAAGCACTCACCCCCAGTCAACTGATCTGGGTTTAATCCATCACCATTCTTTAGCCCACTCTGCCACCCCAGTTCAGACATGGCCATATGCAAATCAGTCTGACCCTGTGCCTCATGGGAACAGTCCAGCCCAAACTGCCAAGCCATGTCTTTCCTGGACCGGAAACAAGCTTCCTAGGACCGGTTTCTGGCATTTCAGCCGTCTTCAGCCAGGCTTGCTTGAATCCAGTGGCAAAGTGAGCAAGGGACTCACGTCTGAGCATACCCTGCCAACTTATGGCGAACAAAGCAAAAACCAAAGGAAATGATGGACGGAGTGTTGAACATTGCAAGCACTCACCCCCAGTCAACTGATCTGGGTTTAATCCATCACCATTCTTTAGCCCACTCTGCCACCCCAGTTCAGACATGGCCATATGCAAATCAGTCTGACCCTGTGCCTCATGGGAACAGTCCAGCCCAAACTGCCAAGCCATGTCTTTCCTGGACCGGAAACAAGCTTCCTAGGACCGGTTTCTGGCATTTCAGCCGTCTTCAGCCAGGCTTGCTTGAATCCAGTGGCAAAGTGAGCAAGGGACTCACGTCTGAGCATACCCTGCCAACTTATGGCGAACAAAGCAAAAACCAAAGGAAATGATGGACGGAGTGTTGAACATTGCAAGCACTCACCCCCAGTCAACTGATCTGGGTTTAATCCATCACCATTCTTTAGCCCACTCTGCCACCCCAGTTCAGACATGGCCATATGCAAATCAGTCTGACCCTGTGCCTCATGGGAACAGTCCAGCCCAAACTACCAAGCCATGTCTTTCCTGGACCGGAAACAAGCTTCCTAGGACCGGTTTCTGGCATTTCAGCCGTCTTCAGCCAGGCTTGCTTGAATCCAGTGGCAAAGTGAGCAAGGGACTCACGTCTGAGCATACCCTGCCAACTTATGGCGAACAAAGCAAAAACCAAAGGAAATGATGGACGGAGTGTTGAACATTGCAAGCACTCACCCCCAGTCAACTGATCTGGGTTTAATCCATCACCATTCTTTAGCCCACTCTGCCACCCCAGTTCAGACATGGCCATATGCAAATCAGTCTGACCCTGTGCCTCATGGGAACAGTCCAGCCCAAACTGCCAAGCCATGTCTTTCCTGGACCGGAAACAAGCTTCCTAGGACCGGTTTCTGGCATTTCAGCCGTCTTCAGCCAGGCTTGCTTGAATCCAGTGGCAAAGTGAGCAAGGGACTCACGTCTGAGCATACCCTGCCAACTTATGACGAACAAAGCAAAAACCAAAGGAAATGATGGACGGAGTGTTGAACATTGCAAGCACTCACCCCCAGTCAACTGATCTGGGTTTAATCCATCACCATTCTTTAGCCCACTCTGCCACCCCAGTTCAGACATGGCCATATGCAAATCAGTCTGACCCTGTGCCTCATGGGAACAGTCCAGCCCAAACTGCCAAGCCATGTCTTTCCTGGACCGGAAACAAGCTTCCTAGGACCGGTTTCTGGCATTTCAGCCGTCTTCAGCCAGGCTTGCTTGAATCCAGTGGCAAAGTGAGCAAGGGACTCACGTCTGAGCATACCCTGCCAACTTATGGCGAACAAAGCAAAAACCAAAGGAAATGATGGACGGAGTGTTGAACATTGCAAGCACTCACCCCCAGTCAACTGATCTGGGTTTAATCCATCACCATTCTTTAGCCCACTCTGCCACCCCAGTTCAGACATGGCCATATGCAAATCAGTCTGACCCTGTGCCTCATGGGAACAGTCCAGCCCAAACTGCCAAGCCATGTCTTTCCTGGACCGGAAACAAGCTTCCTAGGACCGGTTTCTGGCATTTCAGCCGTCTTCAGCCAGGCTTGCTTGAATCCAGTGGCAAAGTGAGCAAGGGACTCACGTCTGAGCATACCCTGCCAACTTATGGCGAACAAAGCAAAAACCAAAGGAAATGATGGACGGAGTGTTGAACATTGCAAGCACTCACCCCCAGTCAACTGATCTGGGTTTAATCCATCACCATTCTTTAGCCCACTCTGCCACCCCAGTTCAGACATGGCCGTATGCAAATCAGTCTGACCCTGTGCCTCATGGGAACAGTCCAGCCCAAACTGCCAAGCCATGTCTTTCCTGGACCGGAAACAAGCTTCCTAGGACCGGTTTCTGGCATTTCAGCCGTCTTCAGCCAGGCTTGCTTGAATCCAGTGGCAAAGTGAGCAAGGGACTCACGTCTGAGCATACCCTGCCAACTTATGGCGAACAAAGCAAAAACCAAAGGAAATGATGGACGGAGTGTTGAACATTGCAAGCACTCACCCCCAGTCAACTGATCTGGGTTTAATCCATCACCATTCTTTAGCCCACTCTGCCACCCGAGTTCAGACATGGCCATATGCAAATCAGTCTGACCCTGTGCCTCATGGGAACAGTCCAGCCCAAACTGCCAAGCCATGTCTTTCCTGGACCGGAAACAAGCTTCCTAGGACCGGTTTCTGGCATTTCAGCCGTCTTCAGCCAGGCTTGCTTGAATCCAGTGGCAAAGTGAGCAACGGACTCACGTCTGAGCATACCCTGCCAACTTATGGCGAACAAAGCAAAAACCAAAGGAAATGATGGACGGAGTGTTGAACATTGCAAGCACTCACCCCCAGTCAACTGATCTGGGTTTAATCCATCACCATTCTTTAGCCCACTCTGCCACCCCAGTTCAGACATGGCCATATGCAAATCAGTCTGACCCTGTGCCTCATGGGAACAGTCCAGCCCAAACTGCCAAGCCATGTCTTTCCTGGACCGGAAACAAGCTTCCTAGGACCGGTTTCTGGCATTTCAGCCGTCTTCAGCCAGGCTTGCTTGAATCCAGTGGCAAAGTGAGCAAGGGACTCACGTCTGAGCATACCCTGCCAACTTATGATGAACAAAGCAAAAACCAAAGGAAATGATGGACGGAGTGTTGAACATTGCAAGCACTCACCCCCAGTCAACTGATCTGGGTTTAATCCATCACCATTCTTTAGCCCACTCTGCCACTCCAGTTCAGACATGGCCATATGCAAATCAGTCTGACCCTGTGCCTCATGGGAACAGTCCAGCCCAAACTGCCAAGCCATGTCTTTCCTGGACCGGAAACAAGCTTCCTAGGACCGGTTTCTGGCATTTCAGCCGTCTTCAGCCAGGCTTGCTTGAATCCAGTGGCAAAGTGAGCAAGGGACTCACGTCTGAGCATACCCTGCCAACTTATGGCGAACAAAGCAAAAACCAAAGGAAATGATGGACGGAGTGTTGAACATTGCAAGCACTCACCCCCAGTCAACTGATCTGGCTTTAATCCATCACCATTCTTTAGCCCACTCTGCCACCCCAGTTCAGACATGGCCATATGCAAATCAGTCTGACCCTGTGCCTCATGGGAACAGTCCAGCCCAAACTGCCAAGCCATGTCTTTCCTGGACCGGAAACAAGCTTCCTAGGACCGGTTTCTGGCATTTCAGCCGTCTTCAGCCAGGCTTGCTTGAATCCAGTGGCAAAGTGAGCAAGGGACTCACGTCTGAGCATACCCTGCCAACTTATGGCGAACAAAGCAAAAACCAAAGGAAATGATGGACGGAGTGTTGAACATTGCAAGCACTCACCCCCAGTCAACTGATCTGGGTTTAATCCATCACCATTCTTTAGCCCACTCTGCCACCCCAGTTCAGACATGGCCATATGCAAATCAGTCTGACCCTGTGCCTCATGGGAACAGTCCAGCCCAAACTGCCAAGCCATGTCTTTCCTGGACCGGAAACAAGCTTCCTAGGACCGGTTTCTGGCATTTCAGCCGTCTTCAGCCAGGCTTGCTTGAATCCAGTGGCAAAGTGAGCAAGGGACTCACGTCTGAGCATACCCTGCCAACTTATGGCGAACAAAGCAAAAACCAAAGGAAATGATGGACGGAGTGTTGAACATTGCAAGCACTCACCCCCAGTCAACTGATCTGGGTTTAATCCATCACCATTCTTTAGCCCACTCTGCCACCCCAGTTCAGACATGGCCATATGCAAATCAGTCTGACCCTGTGCCTCATGGGAACAGTCCAGCCCAAACTGCCAAGCCATGTCTTTCCTGGACCGGAAACAAGCTTCCTAGGACCGGTTTCTGGCATTTCAGCCGTCTTCAGCCAGGCTTGCTTGAATCCAGTGGCAAAGTGAGCAAGGGACTCACGTCTGAGCATACCCTGCCAACTTATGGCGAACAAAGCAAAAACCAAAGGAAATGATGGACGGAGTGTTGAACATTGCAAGCACTCACCCCCAGTCAACTGATCTGGGTTTAATCCATCACCATTCTTTAGCCCACTCTGCCACCCCACTTCAGACATGGCCATATGCAAATCAGTCTGACCCTGTGCCTCATGGGAACAGTCCAGCCCAAACTGCCAAGCCATGTCTTTCCTGGACCGGAAACAAGCTTCCTAGGACCGGTTTCTGGCATTTCAGCCGTCTTCAGCCAGGCTTGCTTGAATCCAGTGGCAAAGTGAGCAAGGGACTCACGTCTGAGCATACCCTGCCAACTTATGGCGAACAAAGCAAAAACCAAAGGAAATGATGGACGGAGTGTTGAACATTGCAAGCACTCACCCCCAGTCAACTGATCTGGGTTTAATCCATCACCATTCTTTAGCCCACTCTGCCACCCCAGTTCAGACATGGCCATATGCAAATCAGTCTGACCCTGTGCCTCATGGGAACAGTCCAGCCCAAACTGCCAAGCCATGTCTTTCCTGGACCGGAAACAAGCTTCCTAGGACCGGTTTCTGGCATTTCAGCCGTCTTCAGCCAGGCTTGCTTGAATCCAGTGGCAAAGTGAGCAAGGGACTCACGTCTGAGCATACCCTGCCAACTTATGGCGAACAAAGCAAAAACCAAAGGAAATGATGGACGGAGTGTTGAACATTGCAAGCACTCACCCCCAGTCAACTGATCTGGGTTTAATCCATCACCATTCTTTAGCCCACTCTGCCACCCCAGTTCAGACATGGCCATATGCAAATCAGTCTGACCCTGTGCCTCATGGGAACAGTCCAGCCCAAACTGCCAAGCCATGTCTTTCCTGGACCGGAAACAAGCTTCCTAGGACCGGTTTCTGGCATTTCAGCTGTCTTCAGCCAGGCTTGCTTGAATCCAGTGGCAAAGTGAGCAAGGGACTCACGTCTGAGCATACCCTGCCAACTTATGGCGAACAAAGCAAAAACCAAAGGAAATGATGGACGGAGTGTTGAACATTGCAAGCACTCACCCCCAGTCAACTGATCTGGGTTTAATCCATCACCATTCTTTAGCCCACTCTGCCACCCCAGTTCAGACATGGCCATATGCAAATCAGTCTGACCCTGTGCCTCATGGGAACAGTCCAGCCCAAACTGCCAAGCCATGTCTTTCCTGGACCGGAAACAAGCTTCCTAGGACCGGTTTCTGGCATTTCAGCCGTCTTCAGCCAGGCTTGCTTGAATCCAGTGGCAAAGTGAGCAAGGGACTCACGTCTGAGCATACCCTGCCAACTTATGGCGAACAAAGCAAAAACCAAAGGAAATGATGGACGGAGTGTTGAACATTGCAAGCACTCACCCCCAGTCAACTGATCTGGGTTTAATCCATCACCATTCTTTAGCCCACTCTGCCACCCCAGTTCAGACATGGCCATATGCAAATCAGTCTGACCCAGTGCCTCATGGGAACAGTCCAGCCCAAACTGCCAAGCCATGTCTTTCCTGGACCGGAAACAAGCTTCCTAGGACCGGTTTCTGGCATTTCATCCGTCTTCAGCCAGGCTTGCTTGAATCCAGTGGCAAAGTGAGCAAGGGACTCACGTCTGAGCATACCCTGCCAACTTATGGCGAACAAAGCAAAAACCAAAGGAAATGATGGACGGAGTGTTGAACATTGCAACCACTCACCCCCAGTCAACTGATCTGGGTTTAATCCATCACCATTCTTTAGCCCACTCTGCCACCCCAGTTCAGACATGGCCATATGCAAATCAGTCTGACCCTGTGCCTCATGGGAACAGTCCAGCCCAAACTGCCAAGCCATGTCTTTCCTGGACCGGAAACAAGCTTCCTAGGACCGGTTTCTGGCATTTCAGCCGTCTTCAGCCAGGCTTGCTTGAATCCAGTGGCAAAGTGAGCAAGGGACTCACGTCTGAGCATACCCTGCCAACTTATGGCGAACAAAGCAAAAACCAAAGGAAATGATGGACGGAGTGTTGAACATTGCAAGCACTCACCCCCAGTCAACTGATCTGGGTTTAATCCATCACCATTCTTTAGCCCACTCTGCCACCCCAGTTCAGACATGGCCATATGCAAATCAGTCTGACCCTGTGCCTCATGGGAACAGTCCAGCCCAAACTGCCAAGCCATGTCTTTCCTGGACCGGAAACAAGCTTCCTAGGACCGGTTTCTGGCATTTCAGCCGTCTTCAGCCAGGCTTGCTTGAATCCAGTGGCAAAGTGAGCAAGGGACTCACGTCTGAGCATACCCTGCCAACTTATGGCGAACAAAGCAAAAACCAAAGGAAATGATGGACGGAGTGTTGAACATTGCAAGCACTCACCCCCAGTCAACTGATCTGGGTTTAATCCATCACCATTCTTTAGCCCACTCTGCCACCCCAGTTCAGACATGGCCATATGCAAATCAGTCTGACCCTGTGCCTCATGGGAACAGTCCAGCCCAAACTGCCAAGCCATGTCTTTCCTGGACCGGAAACAAGCTTCCTAGGACCGGTTTCTGGCATTTCAGCCGTCTTCAGCCAGGCTTGCTTGAATCCAGTGGCAAAGTGAGCAAGGGACTCACGTCTGAGCATACCCTGCCAACTTATGGCGAACAAAGCAAAAACCAAAGGAAATGATGGACGGAGTGTTGAACATTGCAAGCACTCACCCCCAGTCAACTGATCTGGGTTTAATCCATCACCATTCTTTAGCCCATTCTGCCACCCCAGTTCAGACATGGCCATATGCAAATCAGTCTGACCCTGTGCCTCATGGGAACAGTCCAGCCCAAACTGCCAAGCCATGTCTTTCCTGGACCGGAAACAAGCTTCCTAGGACCGGTTTCTGGCATTTCAGCCGTCTTCAGCCAGGCTTGCTTGAATCCAGTGGCAAAGTGAGCAAGGGACTCACGTCTGAGCATACCCTGCCAACTTATGGCGAACAAAGCAAAAACCAAAGGAAATGATGGACGGAGTGTTGAACATTGCAAGCACTCACCCCCAGTCAACTGATCTGGGTTTAATCCATCACCATTCTTTAGCCCACTCTGCCACCCCAGTTCAGACATGGCCATATGCAAATCAGTCTGACCCTGTGCCTCATGGGAACAGTCCAGCCCAAACTGCCAAGCCATGTCTTTCCTGGACCGGAAACAAGCTTCCTAGGACCGGTTTCTGGCATTTCAGCCGTCTTCAGCCAGGCTTGCTTGAATCCAGTGGCAAAGTGAGCAAGGGACTCACGTCTGAGCATACCCTGCCAACTTATGGCGAACAAAGCAAAAACCAAAGGAAATGATGGACGGAGTGTTGAACATTGCAAGCACTCACCCCCAGTCAACTGATCTGGGTTTAATCCATCACCATTCTTTAGCCCACTCTGCCACCCCAGTTCAGACATGGCCATATGCAAATCAGTCTGACCCTGTGCCTCATGGGAAC
Source organism: Triturus cristatus (assembly GCF_964204655.1). NCBI lineage: Eukaryota > Metazoa > Chordata > Amphibia > Caudata > Salamandridae > Triturus > Triturus cristatus. The sequence continues at coordinate 506,935,957 of NC_140585.1, forward strand.
AGTCCAGCCCAAACTGCCAAGCCATGTCTTTCCTGGACCGGAAACAAGCTTCCTAGGACCGGTTTCTGGCATTTCAGCCGTCTTCAGCCAGGCTTGCTTGAATCCAGTGGCAAAGTGAGCAAGGGACTCACGTCTGAGCATACCCTGCCAACTTATGGCGAACAAAGCAAAAACCAAAGGAAATGATGGACGGAGTGTTGAACATTGCAAGCACTCACCCCCAGTCAACTGATCTGGGTTTAATCCATCACCATTCTTTAGCCCACTCTGCCACCCCAGTTCAGACATGGCCATATGCAAATCAGTCTGACCCTGTGCCTCATGGGAACAGTCCAGCCCAAACTGCCAAGCCATGTCTTTCCTGGACCGGAAACAAGCTTCCTAGGACCGGTTTCTGGCATTTCAGCCGTCTTCAGCCAGGCTTGCTTGAATCCAGTGGCAAAGTGAGCAAGGGACTCACGTCTGAGCATACCCTGCCAACTTATGGCGAACAAAGCAAAAACCAAAGGAAATGATGGACGGAGTGTTGAACATTGCAAGCACTCACCCCCAGTCAACTGATCTGGGTTTAATCCATCACCATTCTTTAGCCCACTCTGCCACCCCAGTTCAGACATGGCCATATGCAAATCAGTCTGACCCTGTGCCTCATGGGAACAGTCCAGCCCAAACTGCCAAGCCATGTCTTTCCTGGACCGGAAACAAGCTTCCTAGGACCGGTTTCTGGCATTTCAGCTGTCTTCAGCCAGGCTTGCTTGAATCCAGTGGCAAAGTGAGCAAGGGACTCACGTCTGAGCATACCCAGCCAACTTATGGCGAACAAAGCAAAAACCAAAGGAAATGATGGACGGAGTGTTGAACATTGCAAGCACTCACCCCCAGTCAACTGATCTGGGTTTAATCCATCACCATTCTTTAGCCCACTCTGCCACCCCAGTTCAGACATGGCCATATGCAAATCAGTCTGACCCTGTGCCTCATGGGAACAGTCCAGCCCAAACTGCCAAGCCATGTCTTTCCTGGACCGGAAACAAGCTTCCTAGGACCGGTTTCTGGCATTTCAGCCGTCTTCAGCCAGGCTTGCTTGAATCCAGTGGCAAAGTGAGCAAGGGACTCACGTCTGAGCATACCCTGCCAACTTATGGCGAACAAAGCAAAAACCAAAGGAAATGATGGACGGAGTGTTGAACATTGCAAGCACTCACCCCCAGTCAACTGATCTGGGTTTAATCCATCACCATTCTTTAGCCCACTCTGCCACCCCAGTTCAGACATGGCCATATGCAAATCAGTCTGACCCAGTGCCTCATGGGAACAGTCCAGCCCAAACTGCCAAGCCATGTCTTTCCTGGACCGGAAACAAGCTTCCTAGGACCGGTTTCTGGCATTTCATCCGTCTTCAGCCAGGCTTGCTTGAATCCAGTGGCAAAGTGAGCAAGGGACTCACGTCTGAGCATACCCTGCCAACTTATGGCGAACAAAGCAAAAACCAAAGGAAATGATGGACGGAGTGTTGAACATTGCAAGCACTCACCCCCAGTCAACTGATCTGGGTTTAATCCATCACCATTCTTTAGCCCACTCTGCCACCCCAGTTCAGACATGGCCATATGCAAATCAGTCTGACCCTGTGCCTCATGGGAACAGTCCAGCCCAAACTGCCAAGCCATGTCTTTCCTGGACCGGAAACAAGCTTCCTAGGACCGGTTTCTGGCATTTCAGCCGTCTTCAGCCAGGCTTGCTTGAATCCAGTGGCAAAGTGAGCAAGGGACTCACGTCTGAGCATACCCTGCCAACTTATGGCGAACAAAGCAAAAACCAAAGGAAATGATGGACGGAGTGTTGAAAATTGCAAGCACTCACCCCCAGTCAACTGATCTGGGTTTAATCCATCACCATTCTTTAGCCCACTCTGCCACCCCAGTTCAGACATGGCCATATGCAAATCAGTCTGACCCTGTGCCTCATGGGAACAGTCCAGCCCAAACTGCTAAGCCATGTCTTTCCTGGACCGGAAACAAGCTTCCTAGGACCGGTTTCTGGCATTTCAGCCGTCTTCAGCCAGGCTTGCTTGAATCCAGTGGCAAAGTGAGCAAGGGACTCACGTCTGAGCATACCCTGCCAACTTATGGCGAACAAAGCAAAAACCAAAGGAAATGATGGACGGAGTGTTGAACATTGCAAGCACTCACCCCCAGTCAACTGATCTGGGTTTAATCCATCACCATTCTTTAGCCCACTCTGCCACCCCAGTTCAGACATGGCCATATGCAAATCAGTCTGACCCTGTGCCTCATGGGAACAGTCCAGCCCAAACTGCCAAGCCATGTCTTTCCTGGACCGGAAACAAGCTTCCTAGGACCGGTTTCTGGCATTTCAGCCGTCTTCAGCCAGGCTTGCTTGAATCCAGTGGCAAAGTGAGCAAGGGACTCACGTCTGAGCATACCCTGCCAACTTATGGCGAACAAAGCAAAAACCAAAGGAAATGATGGACGGAGTGTTGAACATTGCAAGCACTCACCCCCAGTCAACTGATCTGGGTTTAATCCATCACCATTCTTTAGCCCATTCTGCCACCCCAGTTCAGACATGGCCATATGCAAATCAGTCTGACCCTGTGCCTCATGGGAACAGTCCAGCCCAAACTGCCAAGCCATGTCTTTCCTGGACCGGAAACAAGCTTCCTAGGACCGGTTTCTGGCATTTCAGCCGTCTTCAGCCAGGCTTGCTTGAATCCAGTGGCAAAGTGAGCAAGGGACTCACGTCTGAGCATACCCTGCCAACTTATGGCGAACAAAGCAAAAACCAAAGGAAATGATGGACGGAGTGTTGAACATTGCAAGCACTCACCCCCAGTCAACTGATCTGGGTTTAATCCATCACCATTCTTTAGCCCACTCTGCCACCCCAGTTCAGACATGGCCATATGCAAATCAGTCTGACCCTGTGCCTCATGGGAACAGTCCAGCCCAAACTGCCAAGCCATGTCTTTCCTGGACCGGAAACAAGCTTCCTAGGACCGGTTTCTGGCATTTCAGCCGTCTTCAGCCAGGCTTGCTTGAATCCAGTGGCAATGTGAGCAAGGGACTCACGTCTGAGCATACCCTGCCAACTTATGGCGAACAAAGCAAAAACCAAAGGAAATGATGGACGGAGTGTTGAACATTGCAAGCACTCACCCCCAGTCAACTGATCTGGGTTTAATCCATCACCATTCTTTAGCCCACTCTGCCACCCCAGTTCAGACATGGCCATATGCAAATCAGTCTGACCCTGTGCCTCATGGGAACAGTCCAGCCCAAACTGCCAAGCCATGTCTTTCCTGGACCGGAAACAAGCTTCCTAGGACCGGTTTCTGGCATTTCAGCCGTCTTCAGCCAGGCTTGCTTGAATCCAGTGGCAAAGTGAGCAAGGGACTCACGTCTGAGCATACCCTGCCAACTTATGGCGAACAAAGCAAAAACCAAAGGAAATGATGGACGGAGTGTTGAACATTGCAAGCACTCACCCCCAGTCAACTGATCTGGGTTTAATCCATCACCATTCTTTAGCCCACTCTGCCACCCCAGTTCAGACATGGCCATATGCAAATCAGTCTGACCCTGTGCCTCATGGGAACAGTCCAGCCCAAACTGCCAAGCCATGTCTTTCCTGGACCGGAAACAAGCTTCCTAGGACCGGTTTCTGGCATTTCAGCCGTCTTCAGCCAGGCTTGCTTGAATCCAGTGGCAAAGTGAGCAAGGGACTCACGTCTGAGCATACCCTGCCAACTTATGGCGAACAAAGCAAAAACCAAAGGAAATGATGGACGGAGTGTTGAACATTGCAAGCACTCACCCCCAGTCAACTGATCTGGGTTTAATCCATCACCATTCTTTAGCCCACTCTGCCACCCCAGTTCAGACATGGCCATATGCAAATCAGTCTGACCCTGTGCCTCATGGGAACAGTCCAGCCCAAACTGCCAAGCCATGTCTTTCCTGGACCGGAAACAAGCTTCCTAGGACCGGTTTCTGGCATTTCAGCCGTCTTCAGCCAGGCTTGCTTGAATCCAGTGGCAAAGTGAGCAAGGGACTCACGTCTGAGCATACCCTGCCAACTTATGGCGAACAAAGCAAAAACCAAAGGAAATGATGGACGGAGTGTTGAACATTGCAAGCACTCACCCCCAGTCAACTGATCTGGGTTTAATCCATCACCATTCTTTAGCCCACTCTGCCACCCCAGTTCAGACATGGCCATATGCAAATCAGTCTGACCCAGTGCCTCATGGGAACAGTCCAGCCCAAACTGCCAAGCCATGTCTTTCCTGGACCGGAAACAAGCTTCCTAGGACCGGTTTCTGGCATTTCAGCCGTCTTCAGCCAGGCTTGCTTGAATCCAGTGGCAAAGTGAGCAAGGGACTCACGTCTGAGCATACCCTGCCAACTTATGGCGAACAAAGCAAAAACCAAAGGAAATGATGGACGGAGTGTTGAACATTGCAAGCACTCACCCCCAGTCAACTGATCTGGGTTTAATCCATCACCATTCTTTAGCCCACTCTGCCACCCCAGTTCAGACATGGCCATATGCAAATCAGTCTGACCCTGTGCCTCATGGGAACAGTCCAGCCCAAACTGCCAAGCCATGTCTTTCCTGGACCGGAAACAAGCTTCCTAGGACCGGTTTCTGGCATTTCAGCCGTCTTCAGCCAGGCTTGCTTGAATCCAGTGGCAAAGTGAGCAAGGGACTCACGTCTGAGCATACCCTGCCAACTTATGGCGAACAAAGCAAAAACCAAAGGAAATGATGGACGGAGTGTTGAACATTGCAAGCACTCACCCCCAGTCAACTGATCTGGGTTTAATCCATCACCATTCTTTAGCCCACTCTGCCACCCCAGTTCAGACATGGCCATATGCAAATCAGTCTGACCCTGTGCCTCATGGGAACAGTCCAGCCCAAACTGCCAAGCCATGTCTTTCCTGGACCGGAAACAAGCTTCCTAGGACCGGTTTCTGGCATTTCAGCCGTCTTCAGCCAGGCTTGCTTGAATCCAGTGGCAAAGTGAGCAAGGGACTCACGTCTGAGCATACCCTGCCAACTTATGGCGAACAAAGCAAAAACCAAAGGAAATGATGGACGGAGTGTTGAACATTGCAAGCACTCACCCCCAGTCAACTGATCTGGGTTTAATCCATCACCATTCTTTAGCCCACTCTGCCACCCCAGTTCAGACATGGCCATATGCAAATCAGTCTGACCCTGTGCCTCATGGGAACAGTCCAGCCCAAACTGCCAAGCCATGTCTTTCCTGGACCGGAAACAAGCTTCCTAGGACCGGTTTCTGGCATTTCAGCCGTCTTCAGCCAGGCTTGCTTGAATCCAGTGGCAAAGTGAGCAAGGGACTCACGTCTGAGCATACCCTGCCAACTTATGGCGAACAAAGCAAAAACCAAAGGAAATGATGGACGGAGTGTTGAACATTGCAAGCACTCACCCCCAGTCAACTGATCTGGGTTTAATCCATCACCATTCTTTAGCCCATTCTGCCACCCCAGTTCAGACATGGCCATATGCAAATCAGTCTGACCCTGTGCCTCATGGGAACAGTCCAGCCCAAACTGCCAAGCCATGTCTTTCCTGGACCGGAAACAAGCTTCCTAGGACCGGTTTCTGGCATTTCAGCCGTCTTCAGCCAGGCTTGCTTGAATCCAGTGGCAAAGTGAGCAAGGGACTCACGTCTGAGCATACCCTGCCAACTTATGGCGAACAAAGCAAAAACCAAAGGAAATGATGGACGGAGTGTTGAACATTGCAAGCACTCACCCCCAGTCAACTGATCTGGGTTTAATCCATCACCATTCTTTAGCCCACTCTGCCACCCCAGTTCAGACATGGCCATATGCAAATCAGTCTGACCCTGTGCCTCATGGGAACAGTCCAGCCCAAACTGCCAAGCCATGTCTTTCCTGGACCGGAAACAAGCTTCCTAGGACCGGTTTCTGGCATTTCAGCCGTCTTCAGCCAGGCTTGCTTGAATCCAGTGGCAAAGTGAGCAAGGGACTCACGTCTGAGCATACCCTGCCAACTTATGGCGAACAAAGCAAAAACCAAAGGAAATGATGGACGGAGTGTTGAACATTGCAAGCACTCACCCCCAGTCAACTGATCTGGGTTTAATCCATCACCATTCTTTAGCCCACTCTGCCACCCCAGTTCAGACATGGCCATATGCAAATCAGTCTGACCCTGTGCCTCATGGGAACAGTCCAGCCCAAACTGCCAAGCCATGTCTTTCCTGGACCGGAAACAAGCTTCCTAGGACCGGTTTCTGGCATTTCAGCCGTCTTCAGCCAGGCTTGCTTGAATCCAGTGGCAAAGTGAGCAAGGGACTCACGTCTGAGCATACCCTGCCAACTTATGGCGAACAAAGCAAAAACCAAAGGAAATGATGGACGGAGTGTTGAACATTGCAAGCACTCACCCCCAGTCAACTGATCTGGGTTTAATCCATCACCATTCTTTAGCCCACTCTGCCACCCCAGTTCAGACATGGCCATATGCAAATCAGTCTGACCCTGTGCCTCATGGGAACAGTCCAGCCCAAACTGCCAAGCCATGTCTTTCCTGGACCGGAAACAAGCTTCCTAGGACCGGTTTCTGGCATTTCAGCCGTCTTCAGCCAGGCTTGCTTGAATCCAGTGGCAAAGTGAGCAAGGGACTCACGTCTGAGTATACCCTGCCAACTTATGGCGAACAAAGCAAAAACCAAAGGAAATGATGGACGGAGTGTTGAACATTGCAAGCACTCACCCCCAGTCAACTGATCTGGGTTTAATCCATCACCATTCTTTAGCCCACTCTGCCACCCCAGTTCAGACATGGCCATATGCAAATCAGTCTGACCCTGTGCCTCATGGGAACAGTCCAGCCCAAACTGCCAAGCCATGTCTTTCCTGGACCGGAAACAAGCTTCCTAGGACCGGTTTCTGGCATTTCAGCCGTCTTCAGCCAGGCTTGCTTGAATCCAGTGGCAAAGTGAGCAAGGGACTCACGTCTGAGCATACCCTGCCAACTTATGGCGAACAAAGCAAAAACCAAAGGAAATGATGGACGGAGTGTTGAACATTGCAAGCACTCACCCCCAGTCAACTGATCTGGGTTTAATCCATCACCATTCTTTAGCCCACTCTGCCACCCCAGTTCAGACATGGCCATATGCAAATCAGTCTGACCCTGTGCCTCATGGGAACAGTCCAGCCCAAACTGCCAAGCCATGTCTTTCCTGGACCGGAAACAAGCTTCCTAGGACCGGTTTCTGGCATTTCAGCCGTCTTCAGCCAGGCTTGCTTGAATCCAGTGGCAAAGTGAGCAAGGGACTCACGTCTGAGCATACCCTGCCAACTTATGGCGAACAAAGCAAAAACCAAAGGAAATGATGGACGGAGTGTTGAACATTGCAAGCACTCACCCCCAGTCAACTGATCTGGGTTTAATCCATCACCATTCTTTAGCCCACTCTGCCACCCCAGTTCAGACATGGCCATATGCAAATCAGTCTGATCCTGTGCCTCATGGGAACAGTCCAGCCCAAACTGCCAAGCCATGTCTTTCCTGGACCGGAAACAAGCTTCCTAGGACCGGTTTCTGGCATTTCAGCCGTCTTCAGCCAGGCTTGCTTGAATCCAGTGGCAAAGTGAGCAAGGGACTCACGTCTGAGCATACCCTGCCAACTTATGGCGAACAAAGCAAAAACCAAAGGAAATGATGGACGGAGTGTTGAACATTGCAAGCACTCACCCCCAGTCAACTGATCTGGGTTTAATCCATCACCATTCTTTAGCCCACTCTGCCACCCCAGTTCAGACATGGCCATATGCAAATCAGTCTGACCCTGTGCCTCATGGGAACAGTCCAGCCCAAACTGCCAAGCCATGTCTTTCCTGGACCGGAAACAAGCTTCCTAGGACCGGTTTCTGGCATTTCAGCCGTCTTCAGCCAGGCTTGCTTGAATCCAGTGGCAAAGTGAGCAAGGGACTCACGTCTGAGCATACCCTGCCAACTTATGGCGAACAAAGCAAAAACCAAAGGAAATGATGACGGAGTGTTGAACATTGCAAGCACTCACCCCCAGTCAACTGATCTGGGTTTAATCCATCACCATTCTTTAGCCCACTCTGCCACCCCAGTTCAGACATGGCCATATGCAAATCAGTCTGACCCTGTGCCTCATGGGAACAGTCCAGCCCAAACTGCCAAGCCATGTCTTTCCTGGACCGGAAACAAGCTTCTTAGGACCGGTTTCTGGCATTTCAGCCGTCTTCAGCCAGGCTTGCTTGAATCCAGTGGCAAAGTGAGCAAGGGACTCACGTCTGAGCATACCCTGCCAACTTATGGCGAACAAAGCAAAAACCAAAGGAAATGATGGACGGAGTGTTGAACATTGCAAGCACTCACCCCCAGTCAACTGATCTGGGTTTAATCCATCACCATTCTTTAGCCCACTCTGCCACCCCAGTTCAGACATGGCCATATGCAAATCAGTCTGACCCTGTGCCTCATGGGAACAGTCCAGCCCAAACTGCCAAGCCATGTCTTTCCTGGACCGGAAACAAGCTTCCTAGGACCGGTTTCTGGCATTTCAGCCGTCTTCAGCCAGGCTTGCTTGAATCCAGTGGCAAAGTGAGCAAGGGACTCACGTCTGAGCATACCCTGCCAACTTATGGCGAACAAAGCAAAAACCAAAGGAAATGATGGACGGAGTGTTGAACATTGCAAGCACTCACCCCCAGTCAACTGATCTGGGTTTAATCCATCACCATTCTTTAGCCCACTCTGCCACCCCAGTTCAGACATGGCCATATGCAAATCAGTCTGACCCTGTGCCTCATGGGAACAGTCCAGCCCAAACTGCCAAGCCATGTCTTTCCTGGACCGGAAACAAGCTTCCTAGGACCGGTTTCTGGCATTTCAGCCGTCTTCAGCCAGGCTTGCTTGAATCCAGTGGCAAAGTGAGCAAGGGACTCACGTCTGAGCATACCCTGCCAACTTATGGCGAACAAAGCAAAAACCAAAGGAAATGATGGACGGAGTGTTGAACATTGCAAGCACTCACCCCCAGTCAACTGATCTGGGTTTAATCCATCACCATTCTTTAGCCCACTCTGCCACCCCAGTTCAGACATGGCCATATGCAAATCAGTCTGACCCTGTGCCTCATGGGAACAGTCCAGCCCAAACTGCCAAGCCATGTCTTTCCTGGACCGGAAACAAGCTTTCTAGGACCGGTTTCTGGCATTTCAGCCGTCTTCAGCCAGGCTTGCTTGAATCCAGTGGCAAAGTGAGCAAGGGACTCACGTCTGAGCATACCCTGCCAACTTATGGCGAACAAAGCAAAAACCAAAGGAAATGATGGACGGAGTGTTGAACATTGCAAGCACTCACCCCCAGTCAACTGATCTGGGTTTAATCCATCACCATTCTTTAGCCCACTCTGCCACCCCAGTTCAGACATGGCCATATGCAAATCAGTCTGACCCTGTGCCTCATGGGAACAGTCCAGCCCAAACTGCCAAGCCATGTCTTTCCTGGACCGGAAACAAGCTTCCTAGGACCGGTTTCTGGCATTTCAGCCGTCTTCAGCCAGGCTTGCTTGAATCCAGTGGCAAAGTGAGCAAGGGACTCACGTCTGAGCATACCCTGCCAACTTATGGCGAACAAAGCAAAAACCAAAGGAAATGATGGACGGAGTGTTGAACATTGCAAGCACTCACCCCCAGTCAACTGATCTGGGTTTAATCCATCACCATTCTTTAGCCCACTCTGCCACCCCAGTTCAGACATGGCCATATGCAAATCAGTCTGACCCTGTGCCTCATGGGAACAGTCCAGCCCAAACTGCCAAGCCATGTCTTTCCTGGACCGGAAACAAGCTTCCTAGGACCGGTTTCTTGCATTTCAGCCGTCTTCAGCCAGGCTTGCTTGAATCCAGTGGCAAAGTGAGCAAGGGACTCACGTCTGAGCATACCCTGCCAACTTATGGCGAACAAAGCAAAAACCAAAGGAAATGATGGACGGAGTGTTGAACATTGCAAGCACTCACCCCCAGTCAACTGATCTGGGTTTAATCCATCACCATTCTTTAGCCCACTCTGCCACCCCAGTTCAGACATGGCCATATGCAAATCAGTCTGACCCTGTACCTCATGGGAACAGTCCAGCCCAAACTGCCAAGCCATGTCTTTCCTGGACCGGAAACAAGCTTCCTAGGACCGGTTTCTGGCATTTCAGCCGTCTTCAGCCAGGCTTGCTTGAATCCAGTGGCAAAGTGAGCAAGGGACTCACGTCTGAGCATACCCTGCCAACTTATGGCGAACAAAGCAAAAACCAAAGGAAATGATGGACGGAGTGTTGAACATTGCAAGCACTCACCCCCAGTCAACTGATCTGGGTTTAATCCATCACCATTCTTTAGCCCACTCTGCCACCCCAGTTCAGACATGGCCATATGCAAATCAGTCTGACCCTGTGCCTCATGGGAACAGTCCAGCCCAAACTGCCAAGCCATGTCTTTCCTGGACCGGAAACAAGCTTCCTAGGACCGGTTTCTGGCATTTCAGCCGTCTTCAGCCAGGCTTGCTTGAATCCAGTGGCAAAGTGAGCAAGGGACTCACGTCTGAGCATACCCTGCCAACTTATGGCGAACAAAGCAAAAACCAAAGGAAATGATGGACGGAGTGTTGAACATTGCAAGCACTCACCCCCAGTCAACTGATCTGGGTTTAATCCATCACCATTCTTTAGCCCACTCTGCCACCCCAGTTCAGACATGGCCATATGCAAATCAGTCTGACCCTGTGCCTCATGGGAACAGTCCAGCCCAAACTGCCAAGCCATGTCTTTCCTGGACCGGAAACAAGCTTCCTAGGACCGGTTTCTGGCATTTCAGCCGTCTTCAGCCAGGCTTGCTTGAATCCAGTGGCAAAGTGAGCAAGGGACTCACGTCTGAGCATACCCTGCCAACTTATGGCGAACAAAGCAAAAACCAAAGGAAATGATGGACGGAGTGTTGAACATTGCAAGCACTCACCCCCAGTCAACTGATCTGGGTTTAATCCATCACCATTCTTTAGCCCACTCTGCCACCCCAGTTCAGACATGGCCATATGCAAATCAGTCTGACCCTGTGCCTCATGGGAACAGTCCAGCCCAAACTGCCAAGCCATGTCTTTCCTGGACCGGAAACAAGCTTCCTAGGACCGGTTTCTGGCATTTCAGCCGTCTTCAGCCAGGCTTGCTTGAATCCAGTGGCAAAGTGAGCAAGGGACTCACGTCTGAGCATACCCTGCCAACTTATGGCGAACAAAGCAAAAACCAAAGGAAATGATGGACGGAGTGTTGAACATTGCAAGCACTCACCCCCAGTCAACTGATCTGGGTTTAATCCATCACCATTCTTTAGCCCACTCTGCCACCCCAGTTCAGACATGGCCATATGCAAATCAGTCTGACCCTGTGCCTCATGGGAACAGTCCAGCCCAAACTGCCAAGCCATGTCTTTCCTGGACCGGAAACAAGCTTCCTAGGACCGGTTTCTTGCATTTCAGCCGTCTTCAGCCAGGCTTGCTTGAATCCAGTGGCAAAGTGAGCAAGGGACTCACGTCTGAGCATACCCTGCCAACTTATGGCGAACAAAGCAAAAACCAAAGGAAATGATGGACGGAGTGTTGAACATTGCAAACACTCACCCCCAGTCAACTGATCTGGGTTTAATCCATCACCATTCTTTAGCCCACTCTGCCACCCCAGTTCAGACATGGCCATATGCAAATCAGTCTGACCCTGTACCTCATGGGAACAGTCCAGCCCAAACTGCCAAGCCATGTCTTTCCTGGACCGGAAACAAGCTTCCTAGGACCGGTTTCTGGCATTTCAGCCGTCTTCAGCCAGGCTTGCTTGAATCCAGTGGCAAAGTGAGCAAGGGACTCACGTCTGAGCATACCCTGCCAACTTATGGCGAACAAAGCAAAAACCAAAGGAAATGATGGACGGAGTGTTGAACATTGCAAGCACTCACACCCAGTCAACTGATCTGGGTTTAATCCATCACCATTCTTTAGCCCACTCTGCCACCCCAGTTCAGACATGGCCATATGCAAATCAGTCTGACCCTGTGCCTCATGGGAACAGTCCAGCCCAAACTGCCAAGCCATGTCTTTCCTGGACCAGAAACAAGCTTCCTAGGACCGGTTTCTGGCATTTCAGCCGTCTTCAGCCAGGCTTGCTTGAATCCAGTGGCAAAGTGAGCAAGGGACTCACGTCTGAGCATACCCTGCCAACTTATGGCGAACAAAGCAAAAACCAAAGGAAATGATGGACGGAGTGTTGAACATTGCAAGCACTCACCCCCAGTCAACTGATCTGGGTTTAATCCATCACCATTCTTTAGCCCACTCTGCCACCCCAGTTCAGACATGGCCATATGCAAATCAGTCTGACCCTGTGCCTCATGGGAACAGTCCAGCCCAAACTGCCAAGCCATGTCTTTCCTGGACCGGAAACAAGCTTCCTTGGACCGGTTTCTGGCATTTCAGCCGTCTTCAGCCAGGCTTGCTTGAATCCAGTGACACTTGCACCTAAAGAAATCTATCAACGCATAGCACTTATATAAAGCCTGCTATCCGTGAAAACTAGAAGGATCTATTTATCTGTATGTTTATGTATGTTTACCAGAAATCTGAAGAAATAGTGTCTGTATTCTGAATCAGACTATTTGATCAAAAATTGTTGAAATTTAAGGTGATGAATTCATTACCTGCATAAACAACATTAAACATGATCATTTTTGATTTTCTGACCCTGGTGCCTGGGCGTGAACAAAAAGATCCAGTTGCGAATTTATTGAGGAACAGGACAGAACATACGTCTCCTGGCCGGGCGCTCACAGCAAATAACAGAGGGGTGCCATTAATCGCTCCACGAAGATGAGCCAAGGTGGGGAATTCATTGTTTTCGCCACGGAAAAGGGTTGTGACGTAATCTGTATGCACCTAGGACAGGAACATTTGAGGTGTTGAGAGGCAAGGGATAAATAAGCCTCTTTTCCTCTCCACTGCACTCCAGCACACAACCCACCCCAGAAGGAAGGCAGGAATTGGCGGAATTTCTAGCAGCAGAAAAAGGGGGTTACCCAAAAATTAGAACTGATTTACTGAACTGATCATTTGGAGGGGTTTTGAGTTGTGTGAGCACTGGGCAGGCAGGAGGGGTGACTGACATTGGTCCTGGACCTTTTCTGCCCTACCTCAGGAAGCCTGAAGTTAAACATTTTGGACAAGATGCCTGGAGTTTTCGGCGAGATGTCTGGAGTAGAACATTTTGGGAGATTTGCCTGTGTTATTTTGTGTGACCACTGGGCAGGTGGGAGGGGGGACTGACCTGCTGGTGGTCCTGGACCTTTCTGCCCTAACTCGGGATGCCTGCAGCTAAACATCGTCGGGAGATTTGCCTGGTGACAGGTATCCAGTGGGGATGCGCACCAAATTGACTGTGCTCAAAACTTTCAGCTGGCTTTCCCTGCAGTTTCAATTATGCAACGATTTCATGAAGATAGTGTGGACATTTACTGAGTTGGCAACATTTAGACACATTGTACACTGACAAATGTATCATTAGTTTGAGTTTTAAAGCAATATTGTTTCTGTGTCAATGATTATGTTTTTTAAACAAAACATTTGGTAAGGAGAAATGTTTACATGTTTATATTTTTTATGGGTTTGAGAAGGGGCACATAATGCGGTATCATATTTTGTTTAGCTTCATGTCATGTAGGATGATTAAAAAACTCTGGGGACACTCACGGTCGTTTAATAGTACATTAGCAGTTCTGTGTTTGTCAAGATGGGGCGCGGATACGGTTCAAGCAGTGCTTAATTTGAGCCAGTGGCTTCCGATACTCAGCACCGGCACTTATTTCGCAGGGCCGGGGCTACGATTTCTGACTCTGCAGGTGGTGGTCTCAATATTAATTGCCCAACTTCAAAATAAAAAGAGCAACTTACCTTGCATGGTGACAGGCTGGTATGTTTTGATTGTGTATCACCACGCTAGTGATGATGTCATCACACCTGTCATGAACCCAAGAAGTCATCAGCACTGAATGGCTTGCATTCTATTCTCCGAGCCTGCTACACCCTGCCACTGCCTGAGCCTAAGCCTCTCATTGGATAATTGTAGCTGGGGGCTGGCTTATGACCGAGTTAAGGCAAGGAAGCTGCAAGAGTGCATTTCGAACTTGGGATTGAGGGCTCATGAGGAAGAATGAACGAAAGTAAGTGTGAACTTTCCACTTGCTGCGTAGTCAGAGTAGTATAGCCTTCAGCCAGGCATTGCTACTATTCTCAATGTGCTCGATGCAGCTGTGGCCACCGCAACTTTTGTGTGCTATGGAGCCACCTGCAGTATCGGTGCGCTGCCTTCCAGCGTGCTAATTGCTGAGTGTGAGTGAGCTCAGTAGTTGCAACAGCCATACTCACATCTCACAGGCATTGGCAGCATTATGGCTGGGGACAGTGCTTGTGCTGCAGCAGGCAGGGTGACAGAAATTGCCGGATATGGCCTAGGATATGCGGATGGCGGTCAATTATGTAGTTTACCAGATTCCAGACATTTCTGTCAGGTGGTGGGGGGGCCGACATCTAAACAAAATTGATCTGGGGGCTCAACCTAAAAAGGTTTGAAGACCTCTGCTCTAAGAGATGGAAAGTAAGCCTAAATTGCCACTAAGGGAAGGTTGTCAATAGTCCCCGGAATGCCCTTGGTTTAGGGCTGGGAAAATGGATAAGGAATAGGGGTCTTTTGGCACTATGCACAATTGTTGGATTGCTTGTACAGTCTTGCCACTATTTTTGTGCTGCTCTTATGACCTGTATTCTCATAACTATAATGTATATTTAACTATGGTTCTCTTTTCTCACTGAAGCTGAATAAAGCTAAAGGGCTATGCCTTATTTAAATCGCAATCAAAATTGTCTCTCCCCTGTGAGTCTTTTCAGTGTGGGGCAGCGACTTGCACGTTGTGAGACCACTACCTTCCTTCAAGCTACAATAATTACAAATCACTAGAGAGAATTCGTTTGGTCATTATTTGCAGGTAGTGTTTTCTACATTATTGGTTAGCTTCCGCATCAGCTTGAACATGTAATCATCCAATGTTGTCAGGTCAAGCAAATAATTGTTTTCTTTGTTCAGTCTGCTATCATCAGATTGTGCTTGTTGTGTGTTAAGATTGACATTCTTGCTAACAGCTATGAAGAGAAACAGTTTGACAGAGAGATAAAGGTCAATCGGACATGAAGAGGGGACATTGTTCAGCTCATTGGAGCTCTTTTTAGCCCTCTAGCTCCCCGGCATGTAGAGAAAACAAACCCCACCAACCTTGGGCATGGGGATAGGATACAATTTTAAATACATGTATTCCATCGTCTTATGCAGTGCAGCTACTTTTAACATGTCTGCACATGCACAGCAAAAGAATTCAGATTCGATTCATCGGCCCTGCCCATTGGTGTTCGAAAGCAAATTCAGAATAGGTTACACAGCTGCTGTATGTCATCGCATATACCTTTACATGGTCTCTTTCATGTTGTTTACATATACTTCACATGTCTATAATTATAATATAAAGTGCCATTACATCGCAAGTCGCTTCACTGTATTATTATTTACAATGCAATTACGGATTTCATCCTTGATCTTATAATATTATTATGTAAGGGCAAATTTAACCTGTGATCACGAGAAAACTTATTCAGATTAGTTGTCACCCTACATGAAGCATGAGATTTTTTTTAAACCAAAAGTCAAATTGCCTGTAACCTGAAAGTGTTACCTTTAAGATGAAAACGTCATGAAATGGGAACCTTTTTATACACTTCTGTCAGATATTAATGTTGCTTGAAAAAATGAATAAAATACAAATTTTTGGCTGTGAAAGCACTCACTTCCAAATCCATTCCCAGGGACGCGTCACTCCTGAGAAGAGGAGCCTGCTAACCAGGCCCCAGTTCTAGTGCTCTCTCTATGATGTATGCAAATTGGTAACCCCAATTGTCAAGGACTTTAACCCCTTATAAGTCCCTGGTAAGGGGACCCAGTAGTACCCAGGGTGTGGGAATTAAAGGGGTCACCAGGATCTGAAGCACTAATTGTGCCATCCTTAGTGACCTGAGTAAACAGATGACAGCAGGCCTGCCAATCAGACAGCATGAACAGTACAAACTGCTCAAACTCAACTTTGCCCTCACCATGAGTGGCAGGGTCACTGTGCTATTTCTTTTATATGCCAGTCACCTCAAGGCCTCCTGAGCCCAAGAGGCATAGTGTTTTATATTAAAGGTGTGGACATATAAGTTCAATGTTATATGTCCCTATCGTAGCCTCTTTTCATTAAGGGCTACTATAAGCTTTTGGGGGGGCCGTAGGATAACATGGGCTGGCACCTGGCCATCCCGAGGGTGCCAGCTCTGTTATGGTCCCAATTAAATACGCAATGTTTGGTATAAGAAAACTTGCCTCATCAAACCGGATTTTTTCCCAAGGTTGTATTTAATGTGACAGGCACCCAGGTGGCTACCTTAGCGGTTGACCATCTGGTTGCCCCAGACTTTCCTGTGCCCTCACAGCCTACAGCTGCTGCCGCCGTGTCAGGAATCTGACCACGTGCCAGGAGATGTGAACTCTCTCAGGGGGCAGAAACAAAGGCCCGCGTGGGCAGAGGTTTCACCTCCCTTTTTGACAGGCTGGCTAATGAAGTGGCACATTAAGGCGGGGAGCTTTAAGCACCCGCCCCCTCTGATATGCAATCAGGCTTCCTCCCAGAGGAGGAAAAAGCCAACCCCCTGTGTCAGGCACATTTGCAACTCAGGCAGGCAGGGGAATTATATGCTTAGGAGGCGTACAGTCCCAGATGGCTAGCCACACCCCTAGGGTGGGCTACCTGGTCTGTGCAACCAAAGAATGCTTCTACCATTTCTGGGTAAATATGTGCCACTCTCAACAGGAAGTGGTCACCTCAGGGGTGGATAAGCCACTGGGGTAGTAGGCCATTGGCTACTAGCACCCACACCCCCAGCGCACCATAAATCTAGGATTTAGGGGGCTCCCCTGGCACCAGAATCTCAGATCTGAACAGCTTGCAACCATGGACAAAGACGAGACCTAAGTCTGTGACTTCAGGACCCGCACAAAGCACAGGTGAGATGCTCTGCCACTGCACAACTGTGACTCGTCCCACACCAGAGAACAGTTCGAAAGAGGAACCCCTCTGAGAACCAAAGGCAGCAACAGAACTCCCTTGGACTAGAGGTACTAGTCCTCTGCAGCTCGCAGGTAAAGCTCGCTCCCAGAATAAAAGAGTCACCGGCCAGCAGGCCCACTGAGAGATCTCCCAAAAGTAAATGATCTAGTGCATTGTGGGAAACATAGTCCTGCCCTCCAACAAGTTTTAGGCGGCTACCGTTTTCCCCTGGATGTCGAAGTAACTCAAGGCTGAACTTGCAGATGCCAAGGCTTGTTGGTGGCCAGACTGCTACCACTTCCTATGTTCAATGCTGTGCTTCAAGAGAACCCAGCAGCACTGACCCCGTTGTTGAGTTTTTACATCCGTTTCTTCACCAGCACTGTCTAAGTGGTAAATCCAGAAAGCCAGTGGACCCGACTCCAGCACCTGGGACAGCTAGGACTACTCTGCACCTGAACTCTACAAGCCAGATAAAATTCAACTGACTGGTGGACCCTGGTCATGGGAGCAATATCATCTTACCACCCAGTGGTTTCCACTGAACTCAAACTGCAATTGACCTATTGCAACTAGTGTGATTTTCAATTGACCGCAAAGATATCGTAGTGCAAGAGTGAAACGCACTGATTTAGTTTTCCTTTGAAAATCCATAATTCCGGTTATACTCATCTGATTGTCTTTGTGTTGGTGTCTACATTTATATTAAATCTGTTTTGTTTTTATAATTTGGTGTTGGATTTATTTCAGGTGTTGTCTATTACTTATCCATGTTGGTACTCTAAAATGCTTAACACCTGTTCCTCTATTAAAGCCTGACTTCTCTGTGCCATGCTAGCAGGACTGAGCTGGGGAATATATTAGTGTAAATCCAAAGGACCTATTGGGGGTATTGTAAGAGTATTGCATAGTGAAGTCTAACCAGCCTCACTGCATAATACTTCACTTTTCTACATTGGTGTTACAGCAGTGGGATCCTGAACTTGTGTTTCACAGTACCACTTGGTCATTAGGGACTTTACACAAGAAATCCACTATTGACTTTAGACTCAAATAATTTTTCCGTTTGTTTACTAAAAATGTATTTATTTGGAATTGTTAGGGATCTGTGTAACCACCATTCCAAAGTATCTAAAAAGTTAGGAATTTTATTTTTAAGTTTCTGTAAATTTTTATGAAGGTACCAATTTTCTAATAAATGCTTTGTGCACAATGGATCTTGAATTGTCTGTCCTCCCAGCTCTGAGGATCAGTGATATCAGAGCCTTGTGAAAAATTAGGAGCATTGGCTTCTGAACAACAGCCAAAAAGGAGGACCTTGAGAAGTCCCTCAGCTCCCTTGAGAAGGAAACGCTAGAGCAGGAAGTGCACTTCTCTGAAGAAGATCCTGCAGAGGATGAGGCCTTAGACCAAGTAGAAGATAAAGGTGAAGAAGGTGAAAGCCAAAACTCCAACCTCCCGAGACCCACTTCAACAGCAGGAAGTGACAAAAGTCACTCTAGTAAACTGCCTACTGGTAGAGTGGGAGTAAACATCACGGAAAAGCTTGACTGCCTCTCACTAAAATAGAAAAAAAATGGGTTAAAATGGGCTTGAAGTTCAAACATAATGGTGGCAGCAAAGCAAATAGGGAACAAGACAAAATGGTTGACCCTAAGATCCCCAAAGGGATTGTCCCCAAGTTTAGTGATGGTGATGACATCGAACAATGGTTTGCAGCTTTTGAGAGGGCCTGAAAAATGAGGAGGATAGGTCACCAGCACTGGGGCTCTCTACTGTGGGCATTGTTCTCAGTCAAGGACAGAGATAGACTTCTGGCCCTTACTGAGGACATGGCTGGGTTCTACAAGCATATGAAAGGAAGTTTAATAAACGGATTTGGACTTACCTCAGAAGAGTAAAGAGTGAAGTTTAGGGACACACATAAAGGTGAAAAACAGACATGGGTGGACTTTGTAGACTCCTCAGTCAAAGCACTAGAAGGCTGGATGAAAGGCAATGAGGTAGACAATTTATGGGCTATACAATTTAAATATGAAAGAGCGCATTTTAACTAATTGTACCACAGAGAAATTGCATCAGCAGGATTTAAAGTTGTCTTCTGCCACAGAGCTGGGGAAGATAGCTGAGAAATGGGTCAGAACCAGGGTGTTCATGAAGGCCCATGGTGGAAGTGAAGAAAAAGGGTGCTCAGACTTCCCAGCAGGGGAATGATGCGAGCAACGAAAGAGATAAAAGTAAGGAGTTCTCTAAAGGCCTTCAAAGTTCTTCTCAGGAGGGTGGGCCCCAAGACTCATCCCAGTCCCAAGGTAGGGGGCATCAGGGTAAGAACTAGGACCCTACAAAGGCTTCTGGGATATGCCATGAGTGTCATCAGCCAGGGCATAAAAGAGAAGATTCAGTATGCTCCACAAATCTCCCCAGTGGTAGACTGTCCAATTGACTGGCTTATATAGGAGTGTAGATGAAAGTAAACTCTGGCGGGGCCAAAGGTTACACCGAGGCTACCTTAGTGTCCGTGGTTGGGGTGGACAGTAAAGCCCATGCAGTCTTATTTTCAGGCAAGGGGAAGTACAGACAAAGGCCAAAATATCAATGAGACTGAGGTAGAGGCTCTGAGGAATACAGATGCCAGTGTCACTATGGTGGCAGCTAGACTGGCTTCCCCATACCAACTTATAGCTAGTGTTAGTCACTAGGTGACCAATGCTCGCCTGCCTTTGGCCCATCAGCCACCTCTACCACCAACACCCGCAATCTCTGTATCATCCTCAACGGCTCTCCATGAGACAACAGGCCAACGTGGTTGCCTCCATCTGCTTAAAAACCCTCAGAATTCTCCATAGGATCTTCATATGGATCCTACAGACACCAGAAGAACAGTCACACAAGCCCTCATCAGTAGTCGACTTGACTATGGGAGTGCCAGAACCACCACCATCCTCCTCAAGCCCCTCCAAACTATCCAGAACACACCAGTAAGAATCATCCTGGACCTGCCCAGATGATCCCACATCACCCTCCACCTCTGTAGTCTGCAGTTACTCCTCATATAGAAGAGATGCCACTTCAAACTGCTCACACATGCCTAAAATCCCTCGACAACACAGGACCCGAAAACCTAAACAACCGCCTGACCTTACACTAGCCCACCAGACATCTGAGGCCTGAATTCATGGCTTTTGCCAACATCCCCCGCTTTAATTGCATGGAAGCCGGAGGCTGTGCCTTCTCCCAACTCACTGTCAAGGCCTGGAATGACTTCCCCATTCACATCCGAACCTCTAAATCCCTCGTTGAATTCAGGAGTGGCCTCAAGACCTGCATGTTCTAATAGCCCCACCCCGTGCAGCGCTTTGATACCCCCGTGGTGATAAGCGTGCAATACAAATTCTGATTGATTGATTGAATGCTGACAATGAGACTAAGCTGCATCCAATGGCCTTGGAAAACTTAGAATGGAGAGGGGTCACTAGTCCAAAGAAGGGAGTTGTATCCTCTGTATGCTGGGAGATGATCTGGAAGTGTCTGCTTGGGCAGAAGTAGAAAGGAAGATGTATGCAGAAATTATGGGTCTCACTGAGTGGGTGTATGTGACAATTATAGCATATGCAGAATGACAGGGAAGTCATGGGAGTTTGAAGCCTGGAATAATGGCCCAAAGTAAGAGAAAGGGAAAGAGGTCTGACAAATCAGCTTCAAAGAGGTCACAGGATCAATGGGAGAGTTCTCCTAAGAGAGATGCCCTGGTACCTTAGGAGGGAATGGCATCTGTGGGAGCCTGGCCTTTTTTATACGTTTTTATAGGTTTTATATAGCGCTAGCTAGACCTGTGGGTATCAGAGCGCTTAAAAACAAGAGTGAATAGAGTAGTGAAAAACATGGTATAAGGATACATGATGAGATATGCTTAGCAAAAAACGAGATAAACATTTTGAGACAATACATTAGAGGGGTGAGTCAAGGGGTGGCTTAGGTAGGTGAAACTGTCGGACAAACCACCAATCTTTGATGGTCTAGGTAGTGAGGAGAGGCAGTGGGGTTGTCAGAGTCTGGTTCAGTTGGCTTTGTCGGTAAAGTATTTGTCGAGGAGATGGAGTTTCAGGTCCCTTTTGAAGCAGGAGAAGGAGGGATTGCATCTGAGTTCAATAGGGAGAGCGTTCCACAACCTGGGTACATTACCCGAAAAGGATCGGGACTGGGTGGATTTCTTTTTCAATTTCAAAGGGATGAGAAGAAGTGAGTTAGAGCTTCTCAGAGTTCTGGTTTGTCCTGCTTTCACCAGTCTGCTGTTTAGGTAGTTGTGGTGATGAGTGTGAAGGGTTTTGTGCATAATACATGCCGACTTGTAGATACATCTACCTTCAATAGGAAGCCAGTTGAGTGATTTAAGGGTTGGTGTGATGTGTTCAAACCATTTAATGCCTGTTATGAGTCTAGCTGCCATGTTGAGGACTGATCTTAGTGGGGCTAGGTGGGATTTTGGTGTCCCTGTTAGGGTAGCGTTCCCATAGTCCAGTCTAAAGAGGACTAAGGATTGCACCATTGTCTTGAAATTATCCTGGGGGATGAAAGGTTTAATTTTCTTGAGGTGTTTTAGGGAGTACAGTGCACCTTTGGCAGATTGCTTGATGTGGTCTTTCATTGACAAGTTCTTGTCCAGGGTAATGCCTAGTGACTACCGAATCGGAGAGGATGATGGAGCAGTTTAGGGCATCCAGGTTCTTGGGCCAATCTTGTATTGGTAGGTGGTTATTTTTCAGAGAGAACAATATTAATTCAGTTTTATCGGGGTTCCGTTTTAAGTGGTTCGAGCGAAACCATGATTGAATCTTGATTAGAGTGTCATTGAGGTGTCGGATGGCACTGAGAGATTTGATTTTGTAGTGGAGTTGTGTGTCATCTGCATTAGGTGATATTTAACTCCAGTTTGCTTTAGTATGCTTGTGATTGGTTCCATGAAGAGATTGAAGAGGGCCAGGGAGATGATCGAGACTCGGAGGACACCAAGAGTGACTGGTAAAGGCTTAGAGAGTCAGGAGTTAATTTAAATTTGTTGTGATCTGTGTTGAAGGTACGAAGTGAACCATTTTAGCACTGTACCATTAATGCCAGAGCGTCTTTTTTAGAGTCTCAAGTAACGCTGTATGATTTATTGTGTCGAATGCCGCAGATAGGTCAATAAGGATGAGAAGACAAGTTTCCCCTTCATCTAAGGATCTGTGGATTTCATCGTAGATATCGAGCATGGCTGTTTCAGGGCTACATCCCTTTCTGAAACCCGATTGAAAGGAATCGAGGAGGCTAAAATCCTCAACATCTTTGTTGAGTTGTTGGAGGACGCATTTCTCTAGGGTTTTAGCTAGGAACTGTAGACTAGAGATAGGTCTGAGGTTGTTGAAGTCGTTAGGGTCAGCCCCTGTGTTTTCTTAGAATAGGTGTGATTTATCCAAGTTGTAGTGAGTCAGGTACACAGCCTGAGGTGAGAGAGGAGTTCATGATTTTTGTCCAGAAAGGGGTGATGATGTGGTTGAGATTTTGTACTATTGTGCAAGGGAGGGGGTTAGTGGTGTGGAAAGGCCTGTCATGACAGAGCTCCTGGGTGCAAGGGGACCCTCCAGAGAGGACCTAAGCCAAGGGCAAAAGACTTGCCCAAATCTTGAAGGCCTTAGGCAGCAGGATGAAAGGTAATAAACAGGAGATGTCAGTGGGTCCTACAGGGTCTATTGGGAAAATGGACTCCTGTACACTGAATCAGGGACCCCAGCCAGGGGCATCCTGGAGAGCGGTGTTCTCCACTGGGTTCAATGAGAGTTCCTCCTAACTTTAGCCTATGACATCCCTCTAGCTGGACATCTGGGACAAACTAAAACCTGAGACAGGTTGGTTACCCATTTTTATTGACCCCAGATGTCTGAAAAAGTGAAAGAGTTCTGTCGCTCACTTGTCACCTGTCAGGCCAGACAACCAAACGCTCCCTTAATTCTACTTCCAGTGGTTGGGGTTCCCTTTTAGAGCATAGGGATTGCCATTGTTTGTCCCCTTGATCCTCAAACTACATCTATGAATGGATTTCTTCTAGTAGTAGTGGACAATGCTACTAGGTACCCAGAGGTAATTCCCCTAAGGACTGTCATTGCCCCTGCAGTAGCAGACCAGAAGGAGATGGGATGTCCTGTTACCTTGCCTCTTGTTTGCATGCAGAGAGGCGCCTCAGAAAGGCATTATCTTCCGCCCATTTGAACTTCTGCTTGGCCACCATGTAAGGGGTCACTTTGGTTTGGTGAGGAGGGCTGGGAGAAACCTCTCAAAGAGCCCAAACTTAACATAGTGGACTATGTACTGGGCCTGCGTTTTTACTTGGCTGAGTTCATAAAAAAGGCAAGCAAGATTCTGGAGGCCAGCCAAGAGCGTATCAAGCTCTGGTATGACCAAATGTCTGAACAACCAGAACAATTGATGTGGGTGTTGGAGACTGTGACCCACAGGGCCCCTAGGACAAGTGGACTGGGCCCTCTCCCATTTTTGGAAAAGAAAGGGAAAGTCACCTGCCTGGTGGACTTAGTCATCCCTAAGAGTCCTCACAGAGTACTCCATGTAAATCACCTAAAGCCACACCAAGACAGATCTGACATTACCATGCTCATGGTCACTGATGGAGGCAAAGAGGAGGGAAGTGATCCGCTACCTGACCTTCAGTCAAAAAAACAAAAGATAGTTCAGTAGATGGTGTTGTTTGTCAGACTCTCTTACTTCACTGCAGCAAAACTGATTGTAGGCAGGTCCTAAACCAATTTATTGAGCTCTTCTCATTGTCCCCTGGTCAGACAACATGGTGTGTTCACGAAGTGGATGCAGGTGACAGGCTGCCTGTCAAAAACACAATTTACAGACTGTCTGACCAAGTTAAAGCATGCATCAAAGCTGCAGTGAGCAAGACGCTGGAGCTAGGGGTGATAGAACCTTCTGACAATCCCTGGGCTAGCCCTGTGGTACTAGTCCCTAAACTTAGCTCAAAGAGTGACAAACCAGAGATCAGGTTTTTGTGTGGATTACAGGGGTTTAAATGCAGTCACCAACATGGGCACACACCCCATTCAAGAGCAGATGAACTCATAGACAAGTTGGTTGCAGCCAAATTCTTGAGGACTTTTGATTTAGCATCGGGCTACCAGCAAATTGTGTTCACCCAGGGACCAAAAGAGAGATTCCAACTTGGTGAGGTGGTTTATTTCCCTACATGGTATGGACTTTGCACAGACCTGGGAGTGACCATGCTAATGCAGATGGCCTTTCCAGGTTCTTCCACTTAGATGCCAGTGCAGAGGTTAGTTGCTCATCATCTTTCGTCTGGGGGTGGGTATCGTGTAGGAAAGCGCCCTTTTAGTATGGTCATCCCTCCACTTTTTCTCCATGATGATGGTTATGACTCTGAAAGTGCATTGAAGCCTGCTAACCAGGCCCCAGTGCCAGTGCTCTCTCCCTAAATATGATGTATATGGATTAGCAACCCCAATTGGCAAGGGCTTTAAACCCCTTATAAGTCACTGATAGGAGGTACTAGTGGTACCCATGGCATGGGAGTTAAAAGAGGTCACCAGGGCCTGAAGCACCAATTGTTCCACTCTGAGTGATCCAAGTAAACAGATGACAGCAGGCATGCCATTGCATACTGCACAAACAGTGCAAACTGCTCAAACTTGACTTTGCCCTCACCTTGAGTGGCAAGGTCACAGCACTGTTTTTAATAAATGCCAGTCATCCCTAAGAAAGGCCTCCTGAGCGAAGGAGGAAGGGTGTGTTATATTAAAAGTGTGGACATATACGTGCAAGCTTATCTGTCCCTACAGTAGCCTCTTTCCTTTATGGGCTACTGTAAGTGTTCGGGGGGCCATAGGATAACATGGGCTGGTACTTGGGCTTCCTAAGGTTCCCAGCGCCATTATGGTCCCACTGAAATATGTCATGTTTGATACTAAACAACCCTGACCTTTTCCCAAGGTTTGATTTAATGTGACATGCACCCAGGTGACCACCTTAGAGGTTGGTCACCTGGTTTCCACAGCCTTTCCTATGCAATGGCTGCCAACCTACAGTTACTGCCACCAAGACAGGAATCTGACACCATGCCAAGAGGTGTGAACTATCTCAGGAGGCAGAAACAAAGGCCTGCCTCAATGGGAGGTGTCACCTCCCACCCTGGCAGGATTGCTCGTGAAGAGGAACATCAAGGCAGTAAGCTTCAAAGCACCCACCGCCTCTGTTATGCAATCAGGCTTCGTCCCAGAGGAAAAAGCAACCCCCTCCCAAAGGCACATTTGCAACCCAGGCAGGTGGGAAAATTAAATAGTCAGGAGGCGTACACCCCTGAAAGGCTAGCCACACCCTTAGGGTGGGCTACCTAGTCTGTACAGCCGAAGAAAGGTTCTGCCATTTTAAAAGTGGCAGAACAGAGAGGCTTCTGGATAGAAAAGGTTCCCCCTCCACAGGAAGTAGTCACCTCAGGGATGGATTAGCCGCTGAGGCGTGTAGCCCATTGACTACTAGCACACACACCCCTAATGCATAATGTTGTATTACGGTTAATGAAGGTCTTTATTGAAGACTTTCTCTTTCCATTATAATCAGAAAACGCAGTACATTTTTTTAAAGTATATTTATAACAAGTACACATTCTGCATGTATGAAACCCCTCTGGTGGTTTGGGAAGTCATGCTGCCTCTGTACACCACTTGTGTCTGATGTTGTCACTAGGATTGAGAGTCTTACATAGCTTTTCTAAATGCTATTTTAGGATTTGGTGATATAGATTTCTGTAGATCTGGGTCAAGTTTTAGTAAGTGTTAATGTTTGTTCAAAAAGGGATTGAGTTTGGCAATCTCCATTGTGTAAGTTGTCATAAGCTTTAACAGTTGTTCTTGTATCTCTTTTTGTAAGGTTTATCTTTTAGTAAGTTATATTCATTTTCATAGGTTTCTGTTGTGCTAAAATTCCTTTTGGTACTAAGGAA
Source organism: Triturus cristatus (assembly GCF_964204655.1). Lineage (NCBI taxonomy): Eukaryota > Metazoa > Chordata > Amphibia > Caudata > Salamandridae > Triturus > Triturus cristatus. The sequence goes on from NC_140585.1 coordinate 506,962,248, forward strand.
TTCCCCAGAGTAGATGTTTGTGATTTGGTGGCATTGATGGTAGGAGTGGAGAACCTATTGCAAGCAGTGTATTTTCTATTGCTTTAACTCTATGAGGCTGAGCGATGAACCTTGAGGAACTCTGATGTTAAGTTTGCTGGCTTTTGGTGAGTACGGTGCCAGACTGACAGCTTGTGTTCTACCCGTTAGGAAGTAGCTGATCTAGCAGAAACTGAGTGTTTGGATGCCAATCTCATTGAGTCCTCAGATGAGGACAGGGTTTGAGCCCATGTTAAATGCTACAGAGAGGTCCAGGAGAATAAGCGTTTGTGTGCCTCTTCTGTCAGGGATCATGGGTATGTCATCTGAGTGTTGTTTCTGCACTGGGTTTGGCCTGAATCCGGACTATGTGGTGTTGAGGAATTGATGGTTGCTGAGGTAGTCGATGAGGAACTAGTTGATTAGTTTCTCTAAGATCTTGGCCAGGCATGGTAGGAGTTAAATAGGATGGTATTTGGAGGAAGTGGATGGGTCAGCAGGTGGTTTCTTGAGCAGGGGAATGACTATGGTGTATTTCCAGGTGTCTCCAATGGTGGATGAGTCAATGGAGGCATTGAGGATGGTCAAGATGTAGTGGAGGAAAGGGTAAGACAGGGCCTGAGTGGATCATCTTCATGGTAGTGGCAGTGTCAATGGTGGTGATGGCGGGCCACAACATCACGGTCTGTTCCTCATCTGTGATGGGAAGTTGAGTTTTGATGGTGACGGGGTCTGGTTGAAAGTCAAAGGTGCCGTATATGTAGGTGTTTATGTTACAAACAAATTCCGAAATGGTGTTGAAAAGGACATGCGCAGTGAAATGTTTGATGATTGTGAAGATTTTCTGGCTGATGTTTGTGCTGGTGTTGATGCAGTACATGCGAGCTGTGTGCTTAGTGTACTGTATCTGGAAATGTTAGCGGCTTAGGGCGGGTTGAAGATGTCTATATCCGTGGTGTCTTGACTTGTTCTCCATTTATTCGCTAGTTGCTTCCAGTGATGTTTCATCAGCCTGAGTTCCTCTGTGTGCTTGAGGGGGTGAAATGCAGTGAATTAGCTGTTGAGGTTCTTTATGGCTTTTGGCAAGTTTTCAGTGTGCTTGCATGGGTGCACGTAAAGGGCAGAAGCCCAGCCTTCTTCGGTAATACATTTCCAGCTTTGGTGGGCCGGTTCATGGGTGATAGGTCTATAGTAATATGGGATGTGTATGCAGGAACTGACAAAAAGGCATGGTCTGTCCAGGTCATATTTGTTGCTTGTCAACTCTGATGGTGCTGTTTGAGGAGAACATTTGGTCCAATAGGTTTCTGGCGGTGTGGGTGGGTTTGGTACCATACTATATATGGCCAAGGTTTTTGAGGTTTTCTAGAACAGACATAGAGCTTGGGTAGTGTGGTCTCTGAGGAGGATAACAGTGCACTGCATTGATGATGAGAGCTATAACAATGTGTGTGATGTCACTGGCAAAATAGGTGTGGGTCCTGGTGGTCTGTGTATCACGTTCCACCCTGGGAAAAGTTGGCGGTGATGAGTATCTTGAACATTAGGTCTTCCATGTAGTGTTCCATGTAGCTGGTGTGGGTGTGCATGTAAGTGGTGCAGCTGATGGTGTCTTTGAGTATAATGGTGACTCCACCTCTGTGCTGGTGCTAACCATCTTGCCTGGGACCTTGTAGGTGGCGGGGATAGCGTTAGCGATGTCAGGGGCAGCCATGTTTCTGTGAGGAAGAGCAGGTCAGGAGTATGGTCGTTCAGTCGGTCCCACATGAGTGTTGTGTGAGCAGGTGGATGGTACGTGTGAGTGTGAACGAGTGGGGTGCTGTTGTTGCGGAGTGGTGGGTCGACTCTCATTCAGCTGATCTATTTCACTGTTCACTCGACACCTGAATTCTATTGTTTGTGTGGGGCACAGCTAATTTCTCACATCTTAGACATTCTTTCGGTGTTCTTCCATTGTTTAGTCTGCATGATCAATCTTTGATTTCGGTCTTGGTTATTTAATGATGTCTTTCCTTTTCTCTGTTTTTGTGAATCATAGTCGCTACCAGAATTATATCCATCTTCATATGATTTTGAAGTCATTTTCCTTGAAGAATCAACATGCCATTTTCAGGAATCCTTTACTCCCCTTCAAAGTCCCGCATTTATCTTCTGGTGTAGTGCTGTTATCGCTTCATTGCCGCCATTGAGTCTAGTGTTTCTATATCTATATTTGTTCCATATTTTTTGGTGGCTAGATAGTCACACGGTAATGATTGCTTCATAACCCTCTATTTATCACCCTTTAGTGAGGCTCTCTATGATCTTTCAATCATACCTTGCATCATAATTCGCAATACAGTCATCCTTGGTTTACAGTATCGGAGTACCTTCTTAACTTAGTTTAATATACCGCACCTTTCTAATTTATCTTGACACTCTATTCATATACTCAGCTTGTGTTTCTTTTTACCTGGCTAAGAATCATTGTTGATTTTTCTGCTGACTGTAATAGCATTGCTGATTACTGATTATGACCACTGAATCCTTTTCTCAAATTATTTGCAAAAGGGAGAAATCTTCATAATTTGATGACCGTCCTCCTGTAGGACTAACACGTTTCTTGCATTAACTTAAGTGTCCCTTCGCAACATGATGTCTAATGTGAGTTCTGATTGCTTTAGATCACTGAAAGATCTTTTCGCATTGTTTGTAGAAGGAGTGAATATGTAGAACTTTGAACATTGTCTTTTTGCATGAATAATTCGACATTTATTCAAAGAAGGATTTTATTAGCCTAATTGCACAATTCGAAGATGACCAGTGCAGCTTGATTTGACTGGCTTAGCTGCTGAAAGTCTGCACCATTGTACCTGTACCGTGTCCATAATTTAGGACAGTACAAGTCTCAACACTTACATGTTCTTATTGTTAATAAAGAAAATAAAACGTTTGATAGTTTGTAATCGACCTCACTAAGATTGGAGTAAGATTTTTATTTCATCAACATGTTAGCTTTTGGGGAAAATCGGATCACTTAGTTATCTTTGAAAATGGATGCATATTACAAATTACAATGACTTGCTTCTCGCATATGATTCTCTTTGTGTTTTTTGTATTCACCTTGTCCTGCCCTTTATTTTGTATTGTATGTTTTCTCTTATTTATTTAAGTATTTATATGGCACACATCTACCCGAGGGAGTCAAGGCGCTTGAAGAATTGACACGTAGGGGCCGATCCCTATTCCGGCCGGAAAACAAACCGACCGACACGGACCCGGACTGAATACCGTCCGACACGGACCAGCGCCGTATAACCCGTGCAGTACGATGCAACGCGTGTGAATTACAACTGACACGTCCGGATTACAAGCCGTATGACCGAGCCGTAGGGAAAATAGTGATCCAGCCGGAAAACCGACGCGATTTTCACCGGCCGACACGAACTCGGAATGAACCCGACCGGCCCATACCCACGATGTACGATTACCGCAGTACGATGCAATGCGTGTAAAACCAGACCGACTCGCATGGAGACCAAGCCGCACGACCGACACGCACAGACAACCGGGCACACAAGCAATAGACGCGAACGACGCGTACCAAACACAGAAGACAGGCAGCTTGAAAGAGGTGGAGAAGCCCGCACGAGACAACAGCAGCGTCCGTTTCCGTCACATGAACGTCTCCTTCATGCCTACAAAACACAAAGGCAAAAAGACAAAAAGAGGACCAAACAAGCAATGAGAAAGCCAATAAATACCAAAATAAAAACATGGGACAAAGACACACCCACAACTCCAACTATATAAAGGACTACAATCACCACCATCATCCCTTGCAAACAGGAGACACAGCCAGCAGCAAACACCAGTACACAGCAACCACAGACACACTCACAACTCACCCATCACACAACTCACACACCATCAGCACCTCATACAAAAGCACACACACACACAGCAAACCCAACACCAACCCAACATCACTTGCACCCTCACACACACATCCCCCGACACCACCACCCATCACCGTGCAGCCAAAGAAGAATCCAAAGTTCACAGATAGTGAGTTAGAAGTGCTAGTAGACGAGATCATCAGAGTAGAGCCACATTTGTTTGGTACATTGGTTCAAAGGACCCCCATCTCAGAGAAAACCAAGATGTGGGCGAGGATTGTGGACAAGGTGAACGCGCAAGCACCAGCAAGGCGCACAAAGGACGACATCCAGAACAGGTGCTATGACGTGCGCAGGAGGGTCAAGAAACTCATCGAAAAAGATCACACCCTGAGTCAGTGCACCGGTGGTGGCCCTCCTGCCAAACCAGTTTACTTCAGGACCTGGAAGGAGAAGGTGCGGGACATCCTATCACCAGAGAGCGTCCATGGCCTAACAGACATCCCAGAGCCTGGTGAGTACACAAACATCATACCCAAGATTGTGTTGCAAGGGGATAGTGAAACCATGCACCACAAGCAAAGCTACACTAACCAATAGATAAACATACCACGATGTGTATGCCAGTCAGACACACACAATACCTGCCATCTCATAGTGACTGGGGACTGTGTCATGACATGCACCAACCTACAAACAAATAGAGCAAGCCAGTGGCACTAAGCCAAATAGACACTGCCAGACAGTTTGCCACCACAAACACACCACCTCACAGTGCAGCTGACTGTCAGGAAGGAATAGTGGGGATGCAGGTGAAGTGAGTGTAGCCAAAAGCATGATGGGGCCTGTAGTCACAGATAATGCACACCCTCCTGATTGGCCCATCAAGACCTCTCTGCAACATGCCCACATCACAGGGAGTGGAAAATGACTGACAAGATGGCTGACACTGGCTCCTGCTATGGGGAGCACAAGGCCCTGCTAGGGCTTGTGTGCAAATCACAAGCAGGACACCACGGACTGACATCCTGAAAGACGACTTGCACGTCCTACAATGGAAGCACGTTTCATGATGGGAAGGAGAACTGATAGCCCTGACCAGACTACTCAGCATGGGGAGACACCCCCCTCAACACAAACTCCACACAACTCACCGGGGACAATGCATTGACACACACCTCATTGAAATATCAGCAAAAGATACCCCGTACTGGGTGCTTCTGTGTGAAGCACAGGGGCTCACTTGGGACTTGTAGCCAAACAACACCAGGATTTCACAGTCAGCCATCTTGCCATTGCTGTCACACCCCCTCACAGGGAAGCAGAGTCAAGAGGGAGGAAGTATGGGCATGCTGGGAAGGGGGGTGTAGCCAAGAGTTTGATGGAGTCTCATTCACAGACAACCTACACCCACCCACATGGCCCAGCAACATCAAACTGAAACATACTCGCCTCACAGGGAGTGGGAAGGGACTGACAAGATATCTGACACTGGGCTCTGTCGTGGGGAGCACAAGGCCATGCTGGGAAATGGCCAATATCATACATCAGGACTACACAGTCAGCTATCTTGCAATTGCTGTCACACCCCCTCACAGGGAAGCAGAGTCAAGAGGGAGGAAGTATGGGCATGCTGGGAAGGAGGGTGTAGCCAAGAGTATGATGGGAGTCTCAGTCACAGACAACCTACACCCACCCACATGGCCCAGCAAGATCAAACTGAAACATACTCACCTCACAGGGAGTGGGAAGGGACTGACAAGATGTCTGACACTGGGCTCTGTTGTGGGGAGCACAAGGCCATGCTGGGAAATGGCTAACAACAATATCAAACTCTGTCCGTGACAAGCTGGAAAAAAGCAGTGTACAGGCAGGCATCTGTTTGAAAAGTAGAAAATGTCATGTTTGTGAACCAACGATACATGTAGAAACATAAATCACATTGTGTGTCTCTTCCAAACACAGGTGGTGCTGGGCACCCAGCACCAAATGATGAGGATACCCAGGCCCAGACTCTGGTGGACACTGAGCTCTCTGGTCTGACTCTCTCACTGTCCTCTTCGGATGACGACGACCAACCTGGCCTCTCCGGTGTGAGCCATCATGCAGCACCAGCAGCATCAACATCTGCCCCCCCCGTACCCACGCCTCCAGAGTATGGACACAGACAGGGCACCCCCGCCAACACAGACAGACCAAGGACAATCAACACCCACAGCACAGGGACAGAGGACCCCCCGGAAGCTACAGACAACACCACCAGCAACACCACCCAAGGGGTCCCAGTGTCACCTGTGCGTACCGCCGCTGGTCCTGCCGTGTGGAGAGGGGTGCTGAGAGGGGTGGGAGGCACAGGGCACGCCTTGCAGAGGGGTCTGGACTGCATGATGACCCCCAACTGTCACGCATCTTAGATGCGTACCAAGATAGCACCGGAGGATTTGGCCAGGTAGTGGGGATCCTGAAGGACATGCAACACGAGCAGGTTGCCCACCGTGCACGCATAGAGGTCAAGTGGGATGACATCACTGCGTTGCATCGGGACATACTACAATGCCTCCGCCAGATCAACACCAACCTGTCCACACCCCCCTGTGTCGCAACACCATCTGCCAGCGCCACAGGGGGGGAGGAGGACTCTGGCGGAGAGTCCCCTGCACCGCAGAGTCCTGCACATGAGGATCCCCCCCCTGGAAGAAGAGGGGTTGTCCGAAGAAGGACATGTGAGAGGCAGATGTCCCAGCACATCCCCCAGGGCCTCCAAACCTGTTCTGGACAATGTTCTTTGTGTGCAACCCGTACACCTTGTCCAATCGCACGCAACTCGCCCACATGACATGGAGGGTTCATGTTGGGCCAATGTATCAGATGACTGTGGACTTTACTCTGGACATTTCATCTACCAGCACTTCCACCTCCAATGTGAACTTTGGATTCCAAAACCACTGTACAGCACCCACCATCCTGTGCACTTCCCTCACACATGTTTGTAAATAAACTCACCAGTACACCATACTTGCCTCTGTTGTGATTCCAACTTGTTATGTTCAGGGAGATGTCGATCTGCTACACAACACAGTGCATGCCAAATACTGCAACAATGTGACCAACATAAGGGGAGTCATGGGGATGTGACACATGTGAGGGAGACATACCACTATGGCAACACAAAGCATACTCACCATGGCCATGTTACTCATCACACACAACGATGTTGACCTGAAACACATTGGCATGCACAGACACAACACCAAGCCCAGTCAGTGGTAACAAGTCCACAGGTGAGGTAAGCAGATGTCACTCAGATGTGGGAAGACAGATTATGCACATAACAAAGCGTAGCACAGGTTCATTACACATCAGCAACACATTTATTCCACAATAGTTGCACGGTAATTCTACGTAACCGTGGACATACGCTCACAATGTGTTGGAGAATGGAAGTCCAGGGATGTGGGGTACATCAGTTGATGGGAATTGTCAACTTCCACACTGGTGTTGGCTTCTGGGTGTTGGGGGTCAGTGTTGACCACACAACAGGCAAAGTACCCTGGGAAGGACAGACAAGATACAGTCAAAAGCACAGAAGAACAGGAGATAAATGCAATACACATGCACAAAACATGTTGCAAAACACCTACACAAACACTAGATAGAAGTACTACCCTATCGTGGAGTACACACCAGCTGAATTGACACATCACAGCACGCATCCAGTCAAGTGGCACACAGACACACTCAGACAGCAACAGAGCTGGCTCAACACATTCCAGGCTACCTCCATACATTCACATAACAACCCTGCAAACTCACATTCAGGTGAAGAAGTTGTGGATGAGCTGGGAGCAGACGTCACCATCATCTTCATCATCACTGGCATCTTGGCCAAGGCTGGGATCCTCCACAGGTGCCGGATGTTGGTCACAGTCATCCTGGATGAGAGGCACCTCCTTCCACACTGCCATGTTGTGTAGCTTGCAGCAGACCAGTATTATTTTGCACACCTTTGCAGGCTCATATGGGAGGGCCCCTCCGGTCTTGTCCAGGCAGCGAAAGCGGCTTTTCAGGAGGCCGAATGTCCGCTCAATCACCCTCCTGCTCCGACCATGTGCCTCATTGTAGCGCAGCTCGGCTGGTGTCACAGGGTTCCAGAGGGGTGTCAGCAACCACGCCATGTTGGGGTATCCTGAGTCACCCACGCACACAAAAATGAACAAGTAGCTGAGTTTTGTAGGAGTGCGGAATTCAACAGTGACAAACACACACAATGTGAAACAGTCAGTACACACCGACAAGCCAGGCACGCTGAGCTGGCATCTGTGACATCAGCGTTGCAATGCGACTACTCCTCATAATGTAGGCATCGTGCGCCGAACCAGGGAACCATGCACACACATGTGTGATCGACATATCAGCAAGACACACCACCAGAGTATTTATCGAATGGTAGTGCTTCCTGTTCCTGTATGCCTGCTCATGTGCCTGTGGTGGTATCAGGGCAACATGTGTCCCATCAATAGACCCAATGACGTTCGGCATCCTCCCCAGTGTATAAAAGGCCTCCTTAATATACAGGTCGAGGAATTGCAACATCCCCTCCAAGACATCGCGTAGCACCCGACTAAACATTGTTTGCGACATAACACTGGCAGTAGCCACAGTGTACTGGAAGGTGCCGGTAGCAAAGAAGTGCAGGGCTGCCATCACCTTTACCTCTGGGGTCAGTGCTGTAGGGTATATCCGGCCAGGTAGCAGATGTGGCGCCAACTGCTATGCCAACTCCGCAATCAGTGGCCTGGTGAAGCGGTACCGTCTGATGCAGTTGCGTTCCTGCATGGTTGCAAGGTCTGGGAACGGACGATGGACAGCTGGTGCCCTGTAGTACAGAGATGCACAAAGGAAGATTGTCAGTACATCCACACATGTGGCCATGACCACGATCACTATCACATGCTAGTTCATGACATTACACAAAGTACTGAGGTGTGTGCTGTTGGGCATGGACACACATGTCACCTACAAGAACACCACCTCACATCTCAATTCCACATGTCCACATGAGTCCCATATAGTGCAATGGGCCAATCATCTGGCTGTGTCACCCAACCTATGTGCTGCTGCAATGTTCAAAAAACACACCCCAGTGACAATGGAGGCCTCATGTCTCCCAGGCATCACAGATGTTTGCCATGCAGAAACCTAGGCTCCCTGTATTGCCACATCAACACAGCAATGGACATGGCGAAGCACGTACACACCACAAGGCAAGCGTAAGTCCCACAGGTAGTGGCCACTGTTGTTCCTGCCGGCCCTACATGTACGTCTCTTAGACACACACCCCATCAAGGTTGATGCATATACCACATGGATGTGGAGACTGTCACCCATTGGTAACATGTGATCAGACACATCTGAGACACAACATGCACACAAACTGTGGGTGCACATCAGTATTGGGGCTACAGGTCTCACTGTGAAGTACATGCCATCACCCCCAGGTCTCAGGGTGTATGTGACATGTCTTAAACATATCCAACCTGATACTGTGACCTTCACTCATGCCCATTACTGTCCAATTGCACATCACAGTCGTAATGTGCACAACACACAAAGGATTCTGCCCCCATGTACATGTGCACAGCCTGGGAGTGGCTGCACAAATTGCCAGCCGAAAAAAATGCTGGGGCCCCCCACACACCCAGGGAATGCAGCCTTACATGCCATGGGACACTGTGTGGCCAATGCTATAGTGTGGCAGGTGTGCGCAGGTGTCCATGGCCAGTATATGTGTGTTGCATCTGTATAATAGTCACACTAATGAGGTCCGACGCGGGTGACAATGCGTACGCATTGCACGGGTCATGACCGAGCCGTGCGTACGCTTTGTCATTTAATGTAATAAGGTCCGACGTGGGTGACAATGCGTACGCATTGCAAGGTTCATGACCGAGCCATGCGTACGCTTTGTCATTAAATGCAATGAGGTCCGACGCGGGTGACAATGCATACGCATTGCACGGTTCATGACCGAGCCGTGCGTACGCTTTGTCATTGAATGCAATGAGGTCCGACGCGGGTGACAATGTGTACGCATCGGGCAGGCATGGTCTGAGACAGGTCAAGTTCAATTGGCCGCACACTGCTCGTCACACCAGCAAGTTGCCCCAAGGAACTGTGGTCAATGTAGTGGTGACGGCGAGTACGCCAATGCCACGGTTTGTATAGAAAAGTATGTGTAGCATTATCCATGCCTGGACATGTGTTTCGAGGTAGTTGCCTCTCGTCAGCAGGGAGCACCCGGAGGAGGAGCTAGCGGAGTGCGGTCCATTGCCGTTGTTTATAAAGATGGCTCCCTCGAGCTTTGAGCTGACGAGCTCCTGGATGACGCACCTGCGTGCCTGTGCGGGCACGGAGGCCCTTGACGGTTGCTTGGCGGCCCTCTCTTCCACCCCTAACTATTTTCTCTACTGAGGAGGGAAGTTATCCCGAAACCCGAGCCATGTCTCGGGCGATATTTTAAAACCCGGGACATGTATCGGGTCTAGAGATCATCAGTTCAACAAGTACTTACTTGCACCCACTGGGGTGAACCACTCAAGAACTCCATCAGAGATCATCAGTTCAACAAGTACTTACTTGCACCCACTGGGGTGAACCATTCAAGAACTTCATGTACCAGCTTCCCTTGGGGCGACCCGGAGGAGGAGCTAGCGGAGTGTGGTCCATTGCGGTTGTTTATAAAGATGGCTCCCTCGAGCTTTGAGCTGACGAGCTCCTGGACGACGCACCTGCGTGCCTGTGCGGGCACTGAGGCCCTTGACGGTTGCTTGGCGGCCCTCTCTTCCACCCCTAACTATTTTCTCTACTGAGGAGGGAAGTTATCCCGAAACCCGAGCCATGTCTCGGGTGATATTTTAAAACCCGGGACATGTATCGGGTCTAGAGATCATCAGTTCAACAAGTACTTACTTGCACCCACTGGGGTGAACCACTCAAGAACTCCATCAGAGATCATCAGTTCAACAAGTACTTACTTGCACCCACTGGGGTGAACCACTCAAGAACTACATCAGAGATCATCAGTTCAACAAGTACTTACTTGCACCCACTGGGGTGAACCACTCAAGAATTTCATGTACCAGCTTCCCTTGGGGCGACCCGGAGGAGGAGCTAGCGGAGTGCGGTCCATTGCGGTTGTTTATAAAGATGGCTCCCTCGAGCTTTGAGCTGACGAGCTCCTGGACGACGCACCTGCGTGCTTGTGCGGGCACTGAGGCCCTTGACGGTTGCTTGGCGGCCCTCTCTTCCACCCCTAACTATTTTCTCTACTGAGGAGGGAAGTTATCCCGAAACCCGAGCCATGTCTCGGGTGATATTTTAAAACTAGGGACATGTATCGGGTCTAGAGATCATCAGTTCAACAAGTACTTACTTGCACCCACTGGGGTGAACCACTCAAGAACTCCATCAGAGATCATCAGTTCAACAAGTACTTACTTGCACCCACTGGGGTGAACCACTCAAGAACTTCATGTACCAGCTTCCCTTGGGGCGACCCGGAGGAGGAGCTAGCGGAGTGCGGTCCATTGCGGTTGTTTATAAAGATGGCTCCCTCGAGCTTTGAGCTGACGAGCTCCTGGACGACGCACCTGCATGCCTGTGCGGGCACTGAGGCCCTTGACGGTTGCTTGGCGGCCCTCTCTTCCACCCCTAACTATTTTCTCTACTGAGGTGGGAAATTATCCCGAAACTCGAGCAATGTCTTGGGCGATATTTTAAAACCCGGGACATGTATCGGGTCTAGAGATCATCAGTTCAACAAGTACTTACTTGCACCCACTGGGGTGAACCACTCAAGAACTCCATCAGAGCTCATCAGTTCAACAAGTACTTACTTGCACCCACTGGGGTGAATCACTCAAGAACTTCATGTACCAGCTTCCTTTGGTTCGACCCGGAGGAGCTAGCGGAGTGCGGTCCATTGCGGTTGTTTATAAAGATGGCTCCCTCGAGCTTTGAGCTGACGAGCTCCTGGACGACGCACCTGCGTGCCTGTGCGGGCACTGAGGCCCTTGACGGTTGCTTGGCGGCCCTCTCTACCACCCCTAACTATTTTCTCTACTGAGGAGGGAAGTTATCCCGAAACCCGAGCCATGTCTCGGGCGATATTTTAAAACCCGGGACATGTATCGGGTCTAGAGATCATCAGTTCAACAAGTACTTACTTGCACCCACTGGGGTGAACCACTCAAGAACTCCATCAGAGATCATCAGTTCAACAAGTACTTACTTGCACCCACTGGGGTGAACCACTCAAGAACTTCATGTACCAGCTTCCCTTGGGGCGACCCGGAGGAGGAGCTAGCGGAGTGCGGTCCATTGCGGTTGTTTATAAAGATGGCTCCCTCGAGCTTTGAGCTGACGAGCTCCTGGACGACGCACCTGCGTGCCTGTGCGGGCACTGAGGCCCTTGACGGTTGCTTGGCGGCCCTCTCTTCCACCCCTAACTATTTTCTTTACTGAGGAGGGAAGTTATCCAGAAACCCGAGCCATGTCTCGGGCGATATTTTAAAACTAGGGACATGTATCGGGTCTAGAGATCATCAGTTCAACAAGTACTTACTTGCACCCACTGGGGTGAACCACTCAAGAACTCCATCAGAGATCATCAGTTCAACAAGTACTTACTTGCACCCACTGGGGTGAACCACTCAAGAACTTCATGTACCAGCTTCCCTTGGGGCGACCCGGAGGAGGAGCTAGCGGAGTGCGGTCCATTGCGGTTGTTTATAAAGATGGCTCCCTCGAGCTTTGAGCTGACGAGCTCCTGGACGAGGCACCTGCGTGCCTGTGCGGGCACTGAGGCCCTTGACGGTTGCTTGGCGGCCCTCTCTTCCACCCCTAACTATTTTCTCTACTGAGGTGGGAAATTATCCCGAAACCCGAGCAATGTCTTGGGCGATATTTTAAAACCCGGGACATGTATCGGGTCTACAGATCATCAGTTCAACAAGTACTTACTTGCACCCACTGGGGTGAACCACTCAAGAACTCCATCAGAGATCATCAGTTCAACAAGTACTTACTTGCACCCACTGGGGTGAACCACTCAAGAACTTCATGTACCAGCTTCCCTTGGTTCGACCCGGAGGAGCTAGCGGAGTGCGGTCCATTGCAGTTGTTTATAAAGATGGCTCCCTCGAGCTTTGAGCTGACGAGCTCCTGGACGACGCACCTGCGTGCCTGTGCGGGCACTGAGGCCCTTGACGGTTGCTTGGCGGCCCTCTCTTCCACCCCTAACTATTTTCTCTACTGAGGTGGGAAATTATCCCGAAACCCGAGCAATGTCTTGGGCGATATTTTAAAACCCGGGACATGTATCGGGTCTAGAGATCATCAGTTCAACAAGTACTTACTTGCACCCACTGGGGTGAACCACTCAAGAACTCCATCAGAGATCATCAGTTCAACAAGTACTTACTTGCACCCACTGGGGTGAACCACTCAAGAACTTCATGTACCAGCTTCCCTTGGTTCGACCCGGAGGAGCTAGCGGAGTGCGGTCCATTGCAGTTGTTTATAAAGATGGCTCCCTCGAGCTTTGAGCTGACGAGCTCCTGGACGACGCACCTGCGTGCCTGTGCGGGCACTGAGGCCCTTGACGGTTGCTTGGCGGCCCTCTCTACCACCCCTAACTATTTTCTCTACTGAGGAGGGAAGTTATCCCGAAACCCGAGCCATGTCTCGGGCGATATTTTAAAACCCGGGACATGTATCGGGTCTAGAGATCATCAGTTCAACAAGTACTTACTTGCACCCACTCGGGTGAACCACTCAAGAACTCCATCAGAGATCATCAGTTCAACAAGTACTTACTTGCACCCACTGGGGTGAACCACTCAAGAACTTTATGTACCAGCTTCCCTTGGGGCGACCAGGAGGAGGAGCTAGCGGAGTGCGGTCCATTGCGATTGTTTATAAAGATGGCTCCCTCGAGCTTTGAGCTGACGAGCTCCTGGACGACGCACCTGTGTGCCTGTGTGGGCACTGAGGCCCTTGACGGTTGCTTGGCGGCCCTCTCTTCCACCCCTAACTATTTTCTCTACTGAGGAGGGAAGTTATCCCGAAACCCGAGCCATGTCTCGGGCGATATTTTAAAACCCGGGACATGTATCGGGTCTAGAGATCATCAGTTCAACAAGTACTTACTTGCACCCTCTGGGGTGAACCACTCAAGAACTCCATCAGAGATCATCAGTTCAACAAGTACTTACTTGCACCCACTGGGGTGAACCACTCAAGAACTTCATGTACCAGCTTCCCTTGGGGCGACCCGGAGGAGGAGCTAGCGGAGTGCGGTCCATTGCGGTTGTTTATAAAGATGGCTCCCTCGAGCTTTTAGCTGACGAGCTCCTGGACGACGCACCTGCGTGCCTGTGCGGGCACTGAGGCCCTTGACGGTTGCTTGGCGGCCCTCTCTTCCACCCCTAACTATTTTCTCTACTGAGGAGGGAAGTTATCCCGAAACCCGAGCCATGTCTCGGGCGATATTTTAAAACCCGGGACATGTATCGGGTCTAGAGATCATCAGTTCAACAAGTACTTACCTGCACCCACTGGGGTGAACCACTCAAGAACTCCATCAGAGATCATCAGTTCAACAAGTACTTACTTGCACCCACTGGGGTGAACCACTCAAGAACTTCATGTACCAGCTTCCCTTGGGACGACCCGGAGGAGGAGCTAGCAGAGTGCGGTCCATTGCGGTTGTTTATAAAGATGGCTCCCTCGAGCTTTGAGCTGACGAGCTCCTGGACGACGCACCTACGTGCCGGTGCGGGCACTGAGGCCCTTGACGGTTGCTTGGCGGCCCTCTCTTCCACCCCTAACTATTTTCTCTACTGAGGAGGGAAGTTATCCCGAAACCCGAGCCATGTCTTGGGCGATATTTTAAAACCCGGGACATGTATCGGGTCTAGAGATCCTCAGTTCAACAAGTACTTACTTGCACCCACTGGGGTGAACCACTCAAGAACTCCATCAGAGATCATCAGTTCAAGAAGTACTTACTTGCACCCACTGGGGTGAACCACTCAAGAATTTCATGTACCAGCTTCCCTTGGGGCGACCCGGAGGAGGAGCTAGCGGAGTGCGGTCCATTGCGGTTGTTTATAAAGATGGCTCCCTCGAGCTTAGAGCTGACAAGCTTCTGGACGACGCACCTGCGTGCCTGTGCGGGCACTGAGGCCCTTGACGGTTGCTTGGCGGCCCTTTCTTCCACCCCTAACTATTTTCTCTACTGAGGAGGGAAGTTATCCCGAAACCCGAGCCATGTCTCGGGCGACATTTTAAAACCCGGGACATGTATCGGGTCTAGAGATCATCAGTTCAACAAGTACTTACTTGCACCCACTGGGGTGAACCACTCAAGAACTCCATCAGAGATCATCAGTTCAACAAGTACTTACTTGCACCCACTGGGGTGAACCACTCAAGAACTTCATGTACCAGCTTCCCTTGGGGCGACCCAGAGGAGGAGCTAGCGGAGTGCGGTCCATTGCGGTTGTTTATAAAGATGGTTCCCTTGAGCTTTGAGCTGACGAGCTCCTGGACGACGCACCTGCGTGCCTGTGCGGGCACTGAGGCCCTTGATGGTTGCTTGGCGGCCCTCTCTTCCACCCCTAACTATTTTCTCTACTGAGGAGGGAAGTTATCCCGAAACCCGAGCCATGTCTCGGGCGATATTTTAAAACCCGGGACATGTATCGGGTCTAGAGATCATCAGTTCAACAAGTACTTACTTGTAGGCCTGGGCAAAAATTTCGTTCCGTTCGCGGAAATTGCGATAATTTGACATTTTTGCGTTCCGCGGAGAACGCGAAAATGTCAAAAATTCCGGTTTCCGCAGCTTGGCGATAATTTGTTTCTTGCTCGCGCTGTAAAATGATACATTCTCGCGCGCGCGCGATCGCCTTACCTGAATCCCTGCGTTCGCCGACAAGTTTTCTTGATCCGGTCGCGTTCTCCATGAGATGTTGTATTGTTTTTAGCCATTTGCGCTGTCTCGCGACAGTTCGCGCCCGCAGTGACGTCATGCGTCGCGCGATCACGTCTTTCTTCTCGCGATCATGCACCGCGAGAACAACTCAAAACAAGATGGCCGCGCCCGCAAGCAACCACATGGGTAAGTTGGCGACCCGCAACCATGCAGAAAATCTCGCGAACATGCCGGAAAAAAACTTCCGCATCTTCGCGATATTTCTGCTTGTTTGCGATAATTTTAAACATTCTCGCGATAATTTGCGAAGGTTAATTCCGCAAATTCCGCCCACCCCTACTTACTTGCACCCACTGGGGTGAACCACTCAAGAACTCCATCAGAGATCATCAGTTCAACAAGTACTTACTTGCACCCACTGGGGTGAACCACTCAAGAACTTCATGTACCAGCTTCCCTTGGGGCGACCCGGAGGAGGAGCTAGCGGAGTGCGGTCCATTGCGGTTGTTTATATGGTCTGAGACAGGCATACGCCTTGGCCATTGAATCATATGGAGACTGGTGCATGTGTATTTTCAAAATACGCATTGTACAGTCAGTTGAACGAGCCGGGCGCACCCATTGGCTCAGGACTGTCATGGAGACAGATGCGGATTCTAAACTTGTACGAGTTGTGCACTGGAAATTCAGTTGGATGCCTACAACAATGTTGCAATTGCAAGTGTTCTATGAAGGTGAAGATTTGAACGATGCAGAAAGCGTGTACGAGTCGTACTTTTGAATGGATTGGCCAGATTCATAGAATGCAACCGTGTTGGACCTATCACTTGGGACACATGGCACAGAGTCTGCCTCTGCAGCACAGATATAAGGCTGGCTGGCCCCCAGGGATCTCAATTGCCTGCACTATATGCTACTGGACCACATCCCTACTACCACTGCGGCTGTCTCTGCATCCTCTGGCTCCTGCTATGGCATGTACTCTGGAGAGGGCCCCAGCCTTCACTGAGGAGGAGAACCAGGCAATGCTGGACAGGCTCCTTCCACAATACAGCAAGCTGTATGGGAAACCAGGGGAGCAGGTGAGTGTGCAGTCCACTGCCTTCCTAATTATGCATGTTGTCTGACTAGCAGTACTAGCAGTGTGTACACCAGTGGCAAGCATTCTCAATGACTACTTTCATTTCCCAAAGTGTGTAGGTACATGTAATGAATAGTTTTCCTGCTGCTAAAGTGCATTATTGCAAGCTTAAACTATCCAGGCATTGTTAACATGTCAGACTTGCATGTGATTTTACCTTCCCCATGGTTGCACTGCCTGGGTAATTCATTTCCCTTTGTGATGATGACATGTATATCCAAATGTGTGCTGCACAAATCTGGGGCATGTGTGTTAATGTACTTTTCACTTTGTCCTCCTCACAGGTTGATGCCCCCCAGAAGCAGGAGATCTGGCTGACCATCGCCCGGGCTGTTCATTCTGTGGGGGTCTACAAGCGCCGCATCCGCAACTGCCAGAAGAGGTGGCAGGACCTTCGGGGCTGGACCCGGAGGATAGCTAGAGTCCAGCTGAAGCTGTCACCTCCACGCAGGAAGGGTGGACACCGGACCCTGACTCCCCACATTCTCCATATCCTGACGGTGGTCTTCCCGGACCTGGATAGGCAGCTGAAGGCCAGACAGCAGCAGGAAGGGGGCGAGTCCATGTCTGATCTTTGTACTATGTCTGACATGCAAATAGCAGTCTTTTGGTCACACTTCCACATTATGTAGGTCTTATAGTGCTAAACTCAGGTCCCTCAATTGTGTGATGCACCCTCCTCATCTGTTCCACAGGTGTGGCCCCTACAGTCTGTTGCTTGTGTCACTAGGGCACTGTGTCCCTGCAGTAAGCTATGCTTCAGGTACCGGCCAGCATCAGTTCCCATGAATCTGTTGTGTTTCATGGGTGGGTCAATTGTTTACACAATGGCTGAGGTCTGACATGTGATCTGTGTGTGCGCTTGAGGTGTGTAAAAATTGCTGGTCTGACTCGCAACATGTGGCTGGGGTATTCCAAACAAACCCATGCAGCAGGGGACTCCAAATCTTGGGCCTCAGGAGTGTGTATATCAAGTATGTCACACTTGCTTAGCCACCTGACTACTGTCCAGGGCCAAACACTGTTTCACTTAGTCCTGGCCAGTCATGCCCCCTCAAGGGCATTCAGAAACACTCTGTAATCCCACTCCTGTGCATGAAATTGCAGGTTGTGCTTAGTGACATGTGCCCTCAGGTGTCTGCCTCTGTGTCATTAGGGTGTGGCTTGTTGCTACGTACAACTGGGGTGTCCATGATTCAGAGGGTCAGCATGACATCTGCGATGTGACTGTGAGAGACAAGACCTGTGTGACATATAGGTGTGTGATCATCTAACAGCGCATAATGGTGTATGCAACTGTGTCCTTCATGCAGCTGGGTCACATGCATGGCAGACTGTGATGTGTTAATGTAGAGGGATTTGTGTTTGCTGAGACTCATATGTATGATGTGCATGATGTGGGGTCTTCTGGGTCCTGGATATGTTGTTTGCATGGGATGGGCAAGTGCGCCGGTCATCTGCAGAGTTAGCTTTACCCCTGAGCTAGGATTGTGAGTCAGTGCATATTATTGTTGTCTGGATGCCCTGCCCCTGTGACTGGAGACAGTGTTGACTGACTTTCAGGGCATCCCAGTGCCATGGCATTTAACTTGCTATGAGTGAGCCTGCATTGTGTTCAAGTGTGCACCATGGTGTGCACCATGCACCCCATTGTGGCATTGTCCATCAGGACATGAGTACATCATAGTGTGTGTTGCTGGCATGCATCCCAAGCATGTGAAATGAGTCTCTGCCCATCCCTTCATCCAGACACCTATACTGAGTCAGTAGCAAGAGATGTGCTGTGTGTATAGTGACATACTCCTACATGTTCACTTGCATGTACAACTAATGTGTGGGTGGTGCATGTTGGCACATTGGGGTGTTAGCATCCAACATGCAACGGACATATGTGTGAAAGCAAGGGGGGATATGTGTGCCATGGTTGATGTTGAGAATGACAATTGTCTGATCCTAAACAGTGTTGGCACTTTGAGCTGTGTTCAGCTGATGTTGCCAGGTATTTCCCTGTGATGTGATGTACTCACTGTGATGTGTGCAGACGGTGCAGGTGACTAATGTTGTTCCCTTACTTGCTATAGGAATACATACATCCACGGCCACATTAGGGGACAGCTCCACGGACCAGGAGGAGCCACAGAGCCTTACAGGGACAGAAGGAGAGGAGTCGGGGGGACCCAGTGGCACGGAGGGCGAGTGCAGCCACACAGAGGAGTCATCAGCATCATCATCCCCAGCTGAGGGCCACAGCAGCTCTGAGGATGAATCCCTTGTGTTTGCGGGTGTCAGCAGCCACCAAACCCCAGCTAGTGAGGCTGTCCCCGCCACCGCCACCACCACCACCACCACCACCACCACCACCACCGCCCTCCCATCGGCTCCCATCCCAGATGTCCCTGTGTGCTCCCGTGTTCGTGAGCATGTCTCCTTTGTGCCAGGCACTGCACCCCCTGTCCCTGTGTCCCCTGCTGCCCTGGGTGAGGAGTCTGTGGACTTACTTAGACAGATCCATGAAGGGCAGACATCGATGCTAAAGGTCCTCCATGCACACAGGTCTGTTGACACAACTGGTGTCATTCATGGAGGGCATTTCCTCGGGCATGTCTGCCCTACAGAGGACCAATCAGTCTGTGGCCTTCTCTAGGCCTGGGCAAAAATTTCGTTCCGTTCGCGGAAATTGCGATAATTTGACATTTTTGCGTTCCACGGAGAGCGCGAAAATGTCAAAAATTCCGGTTTCCGCAGCTTGGCGATAATTTGTTTCTTGCTCGCGCTGTAAAATAATACATTCTCGCGCGTGCGCGATCGCCTTACCTGAATCCCTGCGTTCGCCGACAAGTTTTCTTGATCCGGTCGCGTTCTCCATGAGATGTTGTATTGTTTTTAGCCATTTGCGCTGTCTCGCGACAGTTCGTGCCCGCAGTGACGTCATGCGTCGCGCGTTCACGTCTTTCTTCTCGCGATCATGCACCATGAGAACAACTCAAAACAAGATGGCCGCGCCCGCAAGCAACCACATGGGTAAGTTGGCGACCCGCAACCATGCAGAAAATCTCGCGAACATGCCGGAAAAAAACTTCCGCATCTTCGCGATATTTCTGCTTGTTTGCGATAATTTTAAACATTTTCGCGATAATTTGCGAAGGTTAATTCCGCAAATTCCGCCCACCCCTAGCCTTCTCCCTGATGGCAGCAGTATCCCTCCTCCAACAGTCCCGTACCCCTCCTACCCCTGCACCACCCACGATTCCTAGCACCCTACCTGTCCCAAGCACAGAAACACCCAAACCAAGGTCTAGATGTGCACACAAGCAAGCGCAGGGGACTGATTCCACACTCACAGGGGCTGGTTTGCAGACACACACATAGTCATCCACAACCACTCCGCAGTCCTCCGAGACCTCTCCCTCCCAGCCCCCTTCCCTTGCTTCACCTGCAACCCCATCCCCCCTGAAGCTCTTCCTCTGTGACCTTGGCCTCTTCCCCAGCGATGCTGCAGATCCTGATTACAAGGGGAAGAGGAAGTCCCCACACACAGAAGGGAGTACCCCTCACACCCGGACATACTCCCCCAGGCACAGTCAGACAGAGACCCCCACCCGCAAGTCCCCCCGGCCCCGGAAGAGCAAGATTCCCCCCTGCCACCACACAGCTCCAAGGCAAAGTCTCCGTCCTCCATCCCCCAGGCCACCACTCCAGAGGTTACCCCGCCACTCCCTGCCCCGGGTTCCCCCACCCACAGATACACCATCCCCAAAATGCTAAGGCCATCCCCCCTAGCACTTGCTCCTCCACACCTGGCCAGACAGTTAGTGCCACTGATGTGGGGACCGTGTCCCCCTCCGCCCTTCCGACCTCACCTGTCCCCCATTCCGCTCACATGGATGTAGGCACTGCTTTGGAGTCCACGACCACCCCGTCTGACTTGGGCACTGCAGTGGTGAGCCAATCCACTCCATCTGACCTGCCCACCGGAGTTGTGCTGGCACCCAACCCATCTGACTTGTGCCCCACAGTTGTGACAGCACCCACCACTTCAGTCAGCTCCACTGCAGTTGCAAGTGTCTCGCCTGCATCCCCCACCTCTTCACTGCCTCCTTCTGCTGTGCCCTGATCCTGTCCCTGCGGTGCCTGGCCTGCCCCCATGTATGCCCCTCCGAGGGGATGACCCCAGTCCTTAGCAGTGCAGGCAAGCAACGTGTGACAGTTGTCACTCTAGTTCACTCCTTGGCATTTGGACATGGACTGGCCATTGGCCTTTTGTTTGAACAGACGTTTAACTGTTAATATGCTGGAATTTGTCACTCTAGCTCACTCCTTGGCATTAGGACATGGACTGGCCATTGGCCTTTTGTTAGAATAGACGTTTAACTTTTAATATACTGAATAAAGCTTTTTTCTTTATCCCTGTGAACTTGATTTAGCTGTACATTATGTTGATGTTGTTTTACATGTCCTTGCACCTGTAATGCTTGGTTTCCAATGTTGAATACTGATGTGTTGATGTGAGGTACTCCATGTGGTCCATGAGATGTGTATCCTATTCTGGTGGGTATCCATGTCATCCTTTGCAGCTACCTGTGTGTTATGATCAACTATTTGTGGACATCTCTGTGTACTTTTCATTTGCATGGTCACATCTGTGGCTTGCACCCATGCACATATGATGAGCTTCCCATTGTCCAATTTGTCAATTTCACAGACTTTGTGCGCATCACCACGGGACCTACAGGTGTGGGCATCATTGGTATAGGAGCAACTGTGTCTTCTGTGCAACTTGCTAGACATATGTTTTGAGTATGTGCAGATGACTTAGGGGAGACTCACATACCCAGGCTGTTGTGAGTAGAGCCTTCATTGTGTGGTAACTGATAGCTAACTGACCAAGTGTTCTGCTGCCATGAGTGAGACGTGCTGTGAATATGTTTGGCACAGCTGGGTTTCCACAGGAGTTGGGTCCCCTCAAGTGTGTTCTCCCGTGAGATAGCCTGTGCCCAGGGTGTGTGTTGTATGAGCATGTGTGTGTGTCCACATCCCTTTTCATGAACTTTGACTATCTTGAGAACTGTCTCTAGCAATCTCAGCTGCAATTGTAGCTTCTTGATCAATTTCATCATTAAACATTTTCACATAATTTGCAAAAGCACTGCATTGTATGCTATCTTTACAAGCATTAAATGAATCTTCATAGCTCTGAAATTCTCCAAGTAATTCCAGTTCTGAACGCCACGGTTTGAACATTTGCAAAAGGGCTAAATAGTAAAATTCATTTTATCAGCAGTGTCGCAACTCAGCTTTCTGTGATTAATCAAATTTCCGTTCCTGTGTTTCATCAAACATCCTTCGTAACCAATGAATTCATATTTCCATCATTGATGTTCTCTGTAGTATTCCATTTAAAAGTGTAGTTTTGCAGAAAATTTGGTCCCCATGGCTAAAGCACTACAAGATCGATTTAGATGTGGAGCAGGGAGACATAGGGCCCGATTCACAGAACTAACTTAAGACAAAACCCTAAACTTACTACCATTTTCGTATTCACAGAAGGCACTTACTCATTTTGGTATTCACAGAAGACACTTCCTCACTTCGGTATTCACAGAAGTTAGGAGTCCTAACTTTAGGACTCCTAAATGCCTTCTGTGAATACCGAAAGTCTTAAAATTAGGATTTTTCTCAGTTTAGGAGTCCTAAAGTTAGGACTCCTAACTTTACTACTACTAAACTCAGAAAAATCCTAATTTTAAGGCTTTCGGTATTCACAGAAGGCATTTAGGAGTCCTAAAGTTAAGAGTGCTAAGTTTACTACTATTAAATTGAGAAAAATCCTAATTGTAAGACTTTCGGTATTCAGAGAAGGCATTTAGGAGTCCTAAAGTTAGGAGTCCTAACTATACTACTACTAAACTGAGAAAAATCCTAATTTTAAGGCTGTCGGTATTCACTGAAGGCATTTAGGAGTCCTAAAGTTAGGAGTCCTAACTTTACTACTACTAAATTGAGAAAAATCCTAATTTTAAGACTTTCGGTTTTCACAGAAGGCATTTAGGAGTCCTAAAGTTAGGAGTCCTAACTATACTACTACTAAACTGCGAAAAATCCTAATTTTAAGACTTTCGGTATTCACAGAAGGCATTTAGGAGTCCTAAACTTAGGACTCCTAACTTCTGTGAATACCGAAAAGAGTAAGTGCCTTCTGTGAATACCAAAATGAGTAAGTGCCTTCTGTGAATAACAATATGGTAGTAAGTTTAGGATTTTGTCTTAAGTTAGTTCTGTGAATCGGGCCCCTAGTATTATCTCCTACGATACCTGGCCCGGACTCATGAGAACTGTCTTTTGACCCTGTGTTTGTAGAAAGGCTCTTTAGCAAAAAGGTCCTATGTATTAATTGGATTGACACTGCTGCTACTCATGAAGCTTAAGGTTTATTATGCACTTTGTACTGATGACTTCTTGTCCCATCTGTCAGCAATATTGTTATTCATTTATGTAAAATCAAAAATAAAGATATTAAAAAAAAAAAAGTGTATTTTTGCAGCACTTCACAGAGACACATGTTCTCAAGATGATGACTTCTGTTTGGGTAATATGTGTGCACAACAATCATTTCAAAATATCTGTACTTTCTGGTTCTTTTTCTGCTAAATATTCAATTTCTTGAACAGATTTCAGAACCCGATTTCTCATTGCTGCAAGACCTTGACTCACCCAAATGATTCTTCTACTTTTGGAGTATAGACTGCAGATGATAACCGATCTGAGCATTCATATGCTCCAATTTCTTGATGCGAAAACATCTTCAAACTGAAACTGTATAATTTCTTACTTAGAGTCTTCTCGTGAGAAATCTCTTCCCACATTTCTTTCAATTCCGTCTTTTCTGATTTACTAATGAAGGACGTTACATATCGAGCAACAGCAATGGAATTGTCCGCAACATACTGAGTATCTATGTTATCTTTCCACACGGATAAAATAACTGGATTGTAGTCATTTATGTATTTTGACTCTTCGCTTCTTCTTAAATTGTATGTATTTTTGGAGACTTTCTTGTGATGGTATGTCGCATAGCTGACATAAAACTGTTCACTCTTCCTTTGGATAATACAGGACGTGGAAATGCAAAATGACATTTGGTAGAGAAGTTATCCTTAGACCTGTACTTTCGTCGACAGTATTTTCCACATCTATGGCTTTGGAATTGGAAGACTTGTTGTTTTAAGTTTTTATCTTCTCTGCTTTTGCGTACAGCACATGTGACATATTCTTTATGAAAGACAAAACAGTATCATCTGAATCTGTTCCAAATTTTTGGGCGTCCTTGATCCATAAGAACATATGTTTATGAGGAGCTCCTCATGCTTGATACCCCTTTCTCCAAAAGAAATCCACAACTTCTCCAAGAGGTGGATTCTTTTTATTGCAGATGAAAGACATCATAGCTTCAAATCTATGATTGAAATATCTGCATACATTAACAGGATCCAAAGAGCACAATTCTCCAGGTGTCTTGTATTCAATATTTTTTATATTGGAATTTGCCTCTCAAAGAAATTCAAGTAAATCATCGCAAGCCTACTCAGCACAGCTTAGTGTAAGGAACCATGTACGAGTTCCTAAATTCCGTAGCATGCATTTCAGTTCTCCATGACGACGGTACCAATATTCATTAGTCCCACACTGACATGCCATCAGATTAATCAACTGAGATTCTAAATGATCATCTCTCTGATGCACTTTATCCATAAAATCCTTTGCAGTTACATTTTGCAGATGCACTCCAGTTTTTAATCTGTGATTTACTGCATATGAAAGTCCAGACAAGTCACTTTCAAACAGAAGATGAAGCATATAAGGGATACATTGTCGAAATCTTGGATCTTCTGCATATAATCTTGTTGTCCGATATTCAGATGCAGGAATCTGCACAGGACATTCATCATATCGTCCACCTTTTCCTGTTGGAAACAACTGTGGGAAACAACCAGCTTCCAAGCTCTTTTCCCATACACTCATGGGACTTCCTTTTGCTTTTTTCATTTGGAATAACTCAATCGTATTCCCCATCACTTCTTTGGAATGAAGTGGATGTACACTGTAATGTTCATAGATTTCTTCACATCTGGACATGTCCACTTTTTCAATTTGTCCACTTGACGTTTCAGTATCTTCTGCTAAATCTATTTCTTCTTCTCCTACAAACACATTTCTATAGTACTCATTATTTTTATCAGATACAATGTTGCCTTTTGCACTTTTCTAACATCCACTAACTCTTGCCAGATTTTCTTATTCTTAGTAGGAACACCATTAACTAGAATAACTAGTGGTTCATTTTCTGCACGGTCTACACCAATAGTTTCAATGTTTTTCTTTAAATCTAACGGTAAATACACAACTCTTCCTTTTAATCCTCTTTGTAAATCTGATGGAGGCAATTTACCTGTTTTAGGCTCCATACGAACAATAGCCTGAAATGGGTGCACACATTGAATGAGAATAGACTCATAGGTATTTAAATCTATCAGCTCTGGAGGAATAGCAACCAACTATAGATTATTATGAACAGCTCTAGCAGACCTTTTATTCTCATCTAATTTGTTATAACAATATTTGCAAATACGCTGGTCAGAACCTAAATCAAAACAATCCTCTACCAACAAATAAGTTGCAAATTCCTTCCACTTATCATTATTTTCTGTTTCATTTTTTAAATACAGATTGACACTCCTAGTTTGATTTTTATAGTGAGTTCAACGACAACAAATACAAGAAAAATTTGGTCTTTCACCTGAAATCGCCTTAAACTTTATGATTTGATCTTCAAAATTTTTTGTAATCATGGGTTCTACATTGTCTTTAACATTTTGTTCTATGAATGCGTCAGTTTCTGTACTCTCTTGCTGAGGACCAAAGTAACAAAACTCAATATCATCACAAACCTTCTTCACATCTGATACTAACCCACGCAAAAGAGCACTGTTCAACTCATTTAACTTTAGTGCTGGACTTTTTGCATAATACAATCTTCTCACTAACTTCCGCATTTGAGTATGATGTACTGCCAACATCCTGAAATGGTGAAAAACACTGTGACAAACTTCCCTAGAAAGACAAGCCAGAGAATGACCTTGTAAACCAGAATTTTTTCTCACTCTGCAAGGGTCTAGTCCTTGCAACACCTTAATCTTCTGTTTAACACTTTTTTTACTATATGCTCGTAAGAAATTGCATAATTTATCAATAGATTCTTGTCGTACACTACAAATACTACTGCAATCCCAAGTGTACACAGGGTCTTTAGGACGTCTCCCTAGAACTTCATCAGCTATCACTTCTTCTGCAAATCTTTGAACCATTTTCTCTTTGTCAATTGGACAACCATTTCTAACCTCATAACCTCGACCACTGGTGTCAACTGCATGCAATAAATTATTGCTCTGTAAATATCTCTCTTCATTAAAGAAAGGCTCTGAACTTGAACTGTGTTTCCATTCACCCAAAAAAAATGACAAAAATTTGTTCTGTTAATTACTATTTTCCTCTTACTTTTGGCCTTCATTAAATGGATTGGTTTATCTAGTGATCGAATTCTGTTAAATACTAAAATGAATAGTTTCCTTTTTACTTCAAAAGCCTTTTCAACAATGGTTTCAATATGCTTCTTCCATAGAGCTCTCTTTTTATATTTCTTCGTATCTTTCAGCAAATTATGTACTACTCTCTTGTAAAATAATTTTTTGCGTATTTCTTTATACTTATTTTGTCTTCTTTTACCATACTTCGTGTCCTTTAACTGTCCATTTGCTTTTTTCTTTACCTATTATTTTGAGTATTTTTTCTATTTGAAGCATTCTGAAAGGGGTTCAGCATTCTGTACATTCTGCCTGGTCCTACAAACATTTTTAATAAGTTGCTTTGTGATCTTACCAGAAGAGTTTTTCTTTTAATCCACATTATGTTGTTTATCCAATACTTGTGGTTGATTTTTCTTCAAGTAACTGTCCTTTTTCGGTTCTTTTCTTTTTCTTACTTTGTCTGGCATGATTACTTTATTTTAATGGTGATAAACAGTATCTGTAAAAATTATTCATAAATAAATGTATATTAATATCTTTATAAATTATACTTTTCTATTACTATACAAACACGTTTTATATAAATACTGACTAAGAAATTATAGGGCTGAAGCACAAGTGTAAAAGTGATTAGACCACTTCATGCATAGTGCATAGCAGTTTGAAGCACTCCATGTCCTAAAGCCTGGTTCACTGCATGAGTACATGCATACTGACTGTATGATTACAGTACTATAAGGAGACACACTAGGGGCCCTATTCACAGAATTAACTTAAGACAAAATCCTAAACTTACTACTTTTGGTATTCACAGAAGTTAGGATTTTGTCTTAAGTTTGTCTTAAAAGACAAACTTAAGACAGACTTAAGACAGACTGAAGACAGACTTAAGACAGACTTAAGACAAACTTAAGACAGACTTAAGACAGACTTAAGACAGACTTAAGACAAACTTAAGACAGACTTAAGACAGACTTAAGACAGACTTAAGTTAGGATTTTGTCTTAAGTTTGTCTAAAGTCTGTCTTAAGTTTGTCTTAAGTTTATGTTAAGTCTGTCTTAAGTCTGTCTTAAGTCTGTCTTAAGTTTGTCTTAAGTTTGTCTTAAGTCTGTCTTAAGTCTGTCTTAAGACAAACTTAAGACAAAATCCTAACTTCTGTGAATACCAAAAGTAGTAAGTTTAGGATTTTGTCTTAAGTTAATTCTGTGAATCGGCCCCTAGGTGAATTAATAATTCGTTGAGTTTTACTTTAGTGAATGTTTAACTACATGGTACTGAAAGAGTCACTATGGGATTGCAACAGTAGTCACACTGTGTTTGCTGGAGGGTATGTATGGTAACTGGGGAATTGTAGGCCTGAAGCACAAGTGTGACATTGGTTACACCACTACATGCATAGTGCATACTAGTTTGAAGCAGTTCATGCCCTAAAGCCTGCCTCACTGCATGAGTACATACTGACCGAATGATTACAGTACTATAAGGAGAGACACTGGGTGAATTCATAGTTGGTTGAGTTTTACTTTACTAAATAGATTACTACATGGTACTGAAAGATTCACTATGGGTTTGCAACAGCAGTCACAGTGTGTTTGCTGGAGTGTATGCATAGTGACTGGGGAATTGTAGGCCTGAAGCACAGGTGTGAAAGTGGTTAGACCACTACATGCATAGTGGATCGTTATTTGAAACAGTCCTTGTGCAAAGGCATGGTTCACTGCATGAGTACCTGGGTACTGACTGAAACATTAGAGTACTGCAAGGAGAGTGCCTGGATGAATCTTTTTTACGTTTTTGGGTTTTGGCGCAGTGAGTAGATTAGTACATGGTGCTGGATGAGTCACTGGAGGTGTGCAAGGGGAGTGACAGGGTGTTTATTGGAGTATATAGATACTGACTGGGCAATTGAAGGTGTGAAAGACAATTGTGTAGGTGGTTAGAGGCCTGCATGCATAGTGGATAGACGTTTGAAGTAGTCCATGTGCTAAGGCCGGATTCACTCCATTAGTACTTGGGTACTGACTGAATGATTAGAGTATTGCAAGGAGAGTGCCGGGGTGAATTTATAACTGGTTGGGTTTTGGCGCAGTAAATGGATAGTACATGGTGCTGAATGGGTCACTGGAGAAGTGTAAGGGGAGTGACAGGGTGTTTGCGGGAACTGTATGAATACTGACTGGGGCATTGAAGGTGTTAAAAACAAGTGTGTAGGTGGTTAGAGGCCTGCATGCATACTGGACAGACGTTTGAAGCAGTCAATGAGCTAAGGCCTGGGTCACTGCATGAGCACCTGGGTACTGACTGAATCATTAGAGTACTGCAACGAGAGTGCCTGGGTGAATCTTTTAAGTTTTTGGGGTTTGGCGCAGTGAATAGATTAGTACAAGGTGCTGGATGAGTCACTGAAGGTGTGCAAGGGGAGTGACAGGGTGTTTATTGAAGTATATAGATACTGACTGGGCAATTGAAGGTGTGAAAGACAATTGTGTAGGTGGTTAGAGGCCTGCTTGCATAGTGGATAGGCGTTTGAATCAATCCATGTGCTAAGGCCTGCCTCACTCCATTAGTACTTGGGTACTGACTGAATGTTTAGAGTATTGCAAGGATAGTGCCTTGGTGAATTTATAAGTGTTTGGGTTTTGGCGCAGTAAACGGATTACTACATGGCGCTGAATGAGTCACTGGAGGAGTGTAAGGGGAGTGACAGGGTGTTTGAAGGAACTGTATGAATACTGTCTGGGGTATTGAAGGTGTGAAAGACAAGTGTGTAGGTGGTTAGAGGCCTGCATGCATACTGGACAGACGTTTGAATCAGTCCATGGGCTAAGGCCTGGGTCACTGCATGACGTTACCTGGGTACTGACTGAATCATTAGAGTACTGCAAGGAGAGTGCCTGGATGAATCTTTTAAGCTTTTGGGTTTTGGCGCAGTGAATAGATTAGTACATGGTGCTGGATGAGTCACTGGAGGTGTGCAAGGGGAGTGACAGGGTGTTTATTGGAATATATAGATACTGACTGGGCAATTGAAGGTCTTAAAGACAATTGTGTAGGTGGTTAGAGGCCTGCATGCATAGTGGATAGACGTTTGAAGTAGTCCATGTGCTAAGGCCGAGTTCACTACATAAGTACCTGGGTACTGACTGAATCATTAGAGTACTACAAGGAGAGTGCCTCTGTGAATTTATAAGTGGTTGGGTTTTGGTGCAGTCAATGGATTAGTACACGGTGCTGAATGGGTCACTGGAGAAGTGTAAGGGGAGTGACAGGGTGTTTATAGGAACTGTATGAATACTGTCTGGGGTATTGAAGGTGTGAAAGACAAGTGTGTAGGTGGTTTTTCTTGTTAAAAGAAACGTTTTTGATTCACAGTGTTGCGGGTGATTTTTTTTCTTTCTTTAACCTTGTGAGGGCATGCGTGCGTTTCATTAGCTTGCTTGATTTTGGGGACGCGCTTGGAACAGAATTATCCTGCCGTGAGGGGAACGGCTGAGCTCTTGTTGTTAGTGCCACTGACATTCTGCCTGAAAGTCGCGAGTGGAGCGGCGGTGAATTGGCCAGAAACTACGACTCCCAGAGTCCCCAGCAACTACCACGCCCACACAGCTAGTTGAGGCGGGACACTCGTTATAAGGCCGGTGCGCCTCCCGCAGCGCGGGACGCGCGCGGGCAGCGCCCGGGCGAAGCCCGGGCCAAGGGCGGGCCCGTCCTTGCCCGTCAAAGGGCGGAGAAGGCTGGGCTGGGCATATCCCCTAACGTGTATTGCTGGACAGTGACTTGTAAGTACGGATGTGCTAAAAGACCGGGGCAAACGTGTGTTTGAGCCTGCATGCCCGGGGTCCCAAGTCTGAAGTAGTCATTTAGAGTATATAAAGCAGGGTCAAAAGTACGGGGGGGCCACCCATTAAGGGGGGTCGCCACTGTAAAGCTCTAGAACCTTAAGTAACACCGGACCCTCGCTTTAGATTGGAGGCCCTTGGTTTATATATTATACACGATGAACACTAGGCTTAGCACAAATAGGAAATCATTGGTGGGAGGATCTGTCAGGGGTACCCTAGATCAATTTATTACTAGGGCAGCCTCACTGTTGGAGCGCGAAATAGTGCACACTGAAAGACGCATCTCAACTGAATTACAGAGGAAACGTTCTTCGTTGGGGGCCATTCAATTTGCAACTACGCCATCTCATAACACTTGTTGCATTACACACCCTGAACAAATAGGGGATACAAATGTTATCTCACAGCCTCATATACAGGTAGACACTCAAATAAGCTTGAAAGATACCGCCACTATAGACAATGGCACAGGGACAGAATTTGAACACCACACTGAGGGCCAGACTCAGGCAAATAAGATTTCCACAAAGACAAATAGTACAAGTAAAAAAAAAGACTCACTGCCCAGTAGCGTAAAGCAAAAAAGGACCCGCGGTATTTGTAAGAATAAAAAAGGTGGGGTCAAAACATCAAATAATTCCGCTAGCGCCACAAGCACAATAGACCATGGTCAGCCTAAAATTAGCCCAGATAGCCTGGCAGCACACCCCTATCAAGAATTATTTAGTGACATAGAAAAACTAATTAAAGGGTAAAGAGGATGACAGAACAGCTAGTGTCAATAGAAGAAAATGGTGCGGCTAATGCCAAAGCATTGGGAGAAATAGCTGTGAGAATGTGCACGCTGAATCCTCTAGGTCCAGTATCGGAGCCAGTGGCTAATTTAGTTAATCACATAAATAGTGTAAAGTCAACCTCCCCATCCAGGGAGATTAGCCTGGCCACACAGAAGATGAACCCGGACTTAAGGAAGCATATAGACAGTGGGTTCGTAAATAAGAAGAACTCTGAGTGTGATAAGATGAGTGGGCGAGAACGTATAGATAGAAATTATGAGGGATCATCTCAGCATATAGATCTCCCACCAGAAGCTGAACCCTACGTCATTGTACTCACAAAGGTACCTGAGCTAGCACATGGAAATCATGAAGGCCACCAGACCCTTAAGAATAAGGTAATGCACTGGCTTAGAGTGAACAGGCCACTACCCACAAATTTAGACGGGGAAATTCTTCACGTCAGAAGGTTAGGATGGGTTGGAAGACGCCCCAAAAATGAAAAGGGAGATGCAATCATTGTTAACTTTAGGGATTATAGAGTGGTAAACCATATTAGAGATTGGTACTCCGGGGGCCAGGAGGGAGGTATAGCTATAAGTTATTTTTATCCTAAGACCCTGGTAGATAGAGATGAGTGTTTAATGCGCCCAAACTCTCAGTCAACGACAAGTTTAACGTTTAATGTTTCAACCTCAAATCAGTTCGCAACACTCTCTGGACTGGAGGAGGTTGATTGACTAACCATTCCCATGATCAGCAATTTAACTACTAATGAGAAATCGCTAACTGATGATTTGGGATTAGTCTCCTGGAACGTAGCGGGCCTTGCCTCAAAATTTGATAACCCTGAGTGGAGGGAATATATAGCAAGGTTTCATGTGATATGTCTCCAGGAAACCTGGGCGGTTGACTACAATCCTTTCCAGTTAGAAGGGTATGGGTGCTTTTTTGTCCCGGCACAAAAATCAACTATGGGTAGAGCTAGTGGTGGATTGGTCACCTATGTGGACTTGAGATTGGAAGGTGTGTGGACCAATTTGAATTGGAATTCCCATCATATCCAGGGCCTAAGCCTTAAAATAAATAATATGTGCATTATTTTAGTTAACTTTTATAATGCCATTGCCCACAGCAAGGAAGGCTCAATACTATCTGACTTAAATAGTCATTTAATCAGTGCAATGGAGCAGGGTAATTCTACAGTGGCCCCTTGCATTATTTTAGTGGGTGACTTAAATTGTCACCTGTGTCCAAATGTAAAATTCCGTAGGGGCACGTGGTCTGGGTGTACCATAACAAATGGTCAGCACTTTGAACATACCAAGGAGGGGAGGGAGTTAGAAAAAGTCGTGAAAACCCACTCACTAAAATACACGCTTGACCTGGTGTCAGTGGAAGAAGGAAATGGTGCCCCAATAACTTTTAAAGGAAGAGGATGTAGTTCAACGATAGACTTTATCTTAGTTTCAAAAATATTCTGGCAGTGGATAAAAGAGAGGACCACTGACTGGAGTATATTCAGTGACCATAACCCACTCACGCTTGTGATTAAAAATCAGTTAGTCCCTAAAGATAGAAGAGGACCACAGAAAGGCACTCTTGAGAAAGTAACAGATCAGGGGAGACGATTAAGATGGTCCTGTATTGATGGAGCTGCCTTTTATGAAACCCTTATCTCGGATGGGAGAAAAGAGTTCGAAACATGTAATGACCCCCTAGCTGGAGGTTTGGATGTGATAAATGCATTTGAGTCACTGGCTAATCACATAAACAGACTACTAAAATCCACTCGTTCAGTGAAATACAATAATGTGCCTAGATGGTTCAATAAAGACTGTTCACGAGCACAGAAGGATTTAAAAAAAAGTCTGAAACAGAGAACAAGAGATAAAATGCAAATTGTCCAATGTAGGGCTGCTTATAAAAAGGCTGTAAAATGTAGAAGACTTGCCTTACAATCACATACATGGGAAACTTTAAGGGAAGCTGCGGAAAAACGAGATCAAGGCACTTTCTGGAAAATTATAAATAACCCTTGTTTCCAGGATGTCGCAGCACCGGTAATTGGCACAACCATCCTCCCTGAGCAGTGGTCGACTCATTTTAAAAGTCTATATAATTTCTCAACCGCAAACTTCCTCGCGGAAGAGGACTTGTGCCCATGGAGGGCAGCGATTGAATTTACTATTGGTGAAGTTAAAGCTGGAATTCTGGGGCTTACACAAAACAAGGCACCTGGCCCAGATGGTATACCACCTGATTTGTTTTTATATAAGGCAGAATTTTGGGCACCAATTCTGACTTGCGTAATTAATGAGGCCATTAAAGTGGGTATGCCACGCTCTTGGTCCACAGCGATAATAGTACCCATTTTTAAAAAAGGTAAAAAAGACGACCCACAGTGCTATCGCCCTATATCGTTGATTGACGTGACAGCAAAAGTTTTAGGTAGAATGATTTTAAACCACCTATTGGACTGGGCCGAGGAACACCATATAATCTCTGATTTCCAATATGGCTTTAGGACAGGCAGATCAACTACGGATCAATGCCTGAACCTCTACTTACTGGTGGCAAAATATACCATAGCCAGTGAACAACCGATATACCTGGGGTTCATGGATCTTTCGGCGGCATTTGATCGCGTAAATAGAGAAAAGTTATGGGCACTCATGACAAGATTGGGAATTGACCCAGAACTCATAAATATTTTTAGAGCATTACACTGGAAAACCTCTGCAAAGGTACGGTATAACATGGCCGGGGACACAACAGGATCTTTTCGCTGTACAAGTGGAGTAAGACAGGGCTGTATATTGGCCCCATTCTTATTTTCCTTGTACATTAACGAACTAGAAAAATCATTGTGCACTTTGAATGTAGACACTCCAATGGTAGGTCATCGCCCTGTCCCAGTGCTATTGTACGCAGATGGTGCGGTTCTTTTGGCACGTACGCCGAAAAGCCTGCAGAGTCTAATAGACGGTTTTGTTGATTTTATGAATACTCTAGATTTGTCAGCTAATTTATCAAAGTTCTATGTATTGTTAGCAGGAGCTAAACCATGTAGAAAATTCACTTATCACATAGGGTCACATAATTTAGAAGAAGTGAAAACTTTCTCTTATCTGGGTCTTTTATTTGACGGGCTTTTAAACTTTAGATTTTTAACTGAAGAACGGAGCATAAAATTGATCTCTTCAACAGGAGCAATTATGAGCCATGGAAGGAGGCTGGGTCGTTGGTCACCTGAGCAGGTCATGCACCTCTATGGCTCCGTCTGTTGTGCTAACATAATGTATGGAGCAGAAGTATGGGGATTTGCTGGGACTAAACAAATACAGATTGAGGAAAATAATTTTTTTCGCAAGATTCTTAAAATTCCTGAGAGCTCGTCGGCTTTTATTACCCATGCCGAACTAGGGAGACCATATATTGAGGATTTAATCCAGACTAGACCTGCCATGGCTTGGATTAGGACCTGGTCCAATATTGATGCAGAATTAGGACGGCAAATTATAGCAGACTGTCTGACCAGGGATAAAGGGATGTGCATACCATGGCTGAGATATGTAAAAACATTATTCGAAGGAATAGGTTGCACAGACCTTTTCACTAATCCAACCACCATAATACCCCAAGACAAGAATAGGTTTAAAGATTTGCTCCTGGAAAAAGCTGGAGAGCACAGAGTTAATACTGAGGGTAGAAAGCCTCTAGCTAGTACCTACTGTAGGACTAAGACAGTAGTTGCTATGGAACCATATCTTGGTTTAATATATAATGGACAGAACAGGTTCTTGTTCACTCATTTTAGGCTCAACCTCATTCATCATGTTTTAGCGGACCCACCGGGATATACTACTACAGTTGAGCAGAAAGGTGCCTGCGGCTGCGATAATAAATCTCCGCAGGACACCCATCATTTTGTATTGTTATGCCCTTTTTATTCTTTCCCCAGACGTCGTTATTTAATAAGACTATTAAAAAATGGCAAATTTAGACAAGCCAAGGTTGCCCTGCTGTATTTACAAAGGGCCGAAGACCCATTGACCTTGGCAAGTATTACAAGTTTCTTACAAGCTGCATTTAAATTAAGAAACACCAGGGGACATTCAGGGTCAAATTAGGGCCAAGTTAAGAAATGTTGTTTTATAATAGAAACCATTTTAATTGAATTTAGAAATTACTGTCTTTCACGTCGTCAATGGTATTCATTAATTCATATTCTAGCCCTAGCACTTGCACTTTAGGAATTGTTGTCTATTCTTTTTTTATGTATTAACAATGGAAAATGTGTGATGGAAAGTAGCAGTCTATGTGAATATGAAAAATGCCTTGTGGCCTTTTTTATTATGAATTGAGCTTTTTATTTTGGTGAAGATACTTTAAATGTATCTTTTAAAATGTTAGGTTGAATAAGTGATGAATGTATTGTATCATATTTTTAGTAATTTATGTTGCTTTTATGGTGACTTGTATTGCACCGAATAAAGCTGATTTGAAGTTGAAGTTGACTGGGCAATTGAAGGTGTTAAAGACAATTGTGTAGGTGGTTAGAGGCCTGCATGCATAGTGGATAGATGTTTGAAGTAGTCCATGTGCTAAGGCCGAGTTCACTACATAAGTACCTGGGTGCTGACTGAATCATTAGAGTACTACAAGGAGAGTGCCTCTGTGAATTTATAAGTGGTTGGGTTTTGGTGCAGTCAATGGATTAGTACATGGTGCTGAATGGGTCACTGGAGAAGTGTAAGGGGAGTGACAGGGTGTTTACAGGAACTGTATGAATACTGTCTGGGGTATTGAAGGTGTGAAAGACAAGTGTGTAGGTGGTTCGAGGCCTGCATGCATAGTGGATAGACGTTTGAAGCAGTCCTTGTGCTAAGGTCTGGTTCACTGCATGAGTACCTGGGTACTGACTGAATCATTAGAGGACTGCAAGGAGAGTGCCTGGATGAATCTTTTAAGACTTTGGGGTTTTGGCACAGTGAATAGATTAGTACATGGTGCTGGATGAGTCACTGGAGGTGTGCAAGGGGAGTGACAGGGTGTTTATTGGAATATATAGATACTGACTGGGCAATTGAAGGTCTTAAAGACAATTGTGTAGGTGGTTAGAGGCCTGCATGCATAGTGGATAGACGTTTGAAGTAGTCCATGTGCTAAGGCCGAGTTCACTACATAAGTACCTGGGTACTGACTGAATCATTAGAGTACTACAAGGAGAGTGCCTCTGTGAATTTATAAGTGGTTGGGTTTTGGAGCAGTCAATGGATTAGTACACGGTGCTGAATGGGTCACTGGAGAAGTGTAAGGGGAGTGACAGGGTGTTTACAGGAACTGTATGAATACTGTCTGGGGTATTGAAGGTGTGAAAGACAAGTGTGTAGGTGGTTCGAGGCCTGCATGCATAGTGGATAGACGTTTGAAGCAGTCCTTGTGCTAAGGTCTGGTTCACTGCATGAGTACCTGGGTACTGATTGAATAATTAGAGCACTGCAAGGAGAGTGCCTGGATGAATCTTTTAAGCTTTTGGGTTTTGGCGCAGTGAATAGATTAGTACATGGTGCTGGATGAGTCACTGGAGGTGTGCAAGGGGAGTGACAGGGTGTTTATTGGAATATATAGATACTGACTGGGCAATTGAAGGTGTTAAAGACAATTGTGTAGGTGGTTAGAGGCCTGCATGCATAGTGGATAGATGTTTGAAGTAGTCCATGTGCTAAGGCTGAGTTCACTACATAAGTACCTGGGTACTGACTGAATCATTAGAGTACTACAAGGAGAGTGCCTCTGTGAATTTATAAGTGGTTAGGTTTTGGTGCAGTCAATGGATTAGTACATGGTGCTGAATGGGTCACTGGAGAAGTGTAAGGGGAGTGACAGGGTGTTTACAGGAACTGTATGAATACTGTCTGGGGTATTGAAGGTGTGAAAGACAAGTGTGTAGGTGGTTCGAGGCCTGCATGCATAGTGGATAGACGTTTGAAGCAGTCCTTGTGCTAGGGTCTGGTTCACTGCATGAGTACCTGGGTACTGACTGAATCATTAGAGTACTGTAAGGAGAGGGCCTGGATGAATCTTTTAAGACTTTGGGGTATTGGCGCAGTGAATAGATTAGTACATGGTGCTGGATGAGTCACTGGAGGTGTACAAGGGGAGTGACAGGGTGTTCATTGGAAGATATAGATACTGACTGGGCAATTGAAGGTGTTAAAGACGATTGTGTAGGTTGTTAGAAGCCTGCATGCATAGTGGATAGACGTTTGCAGTAGTCCATGTGCTAAGGCCGAGTTCACTACATAAGTACCTGGGTACTCACTGAATCATTAGAGTACTACAAGGAGAGTGCCTCTGTGAATTTATAAGTGGTTGGATTTTGGTGCAGTCAATGGATTAGTACATGGTGCTGAATGGGTCACTGGAGAAGTGTAAGGGGAGTGACAGGGTGTTTACAGGAACTGTATGAATACTGTCTGGGGTATTGAAGGTGTGAAAGACAAGTGTGTAGGTGGTTCGAGGCCTGCATGCATAGTGGATAGACGTTTGAAGCAGTCCTTGTGCTAAGGTCTGGTTCACTGCATGAGTACCTGGGTACTGACTGAATCATTAGAGTACTGCAAGGAGAGTGCCTGGATGAATCTTTTAAGACTTTGGGGTTTTGGCGCAGTGAATAGATTAGTACATGGTGCTGGATGAGTCACTGGAGGTGTGCAAGGGGAGTGACAGGGTGTTTATTGGAATATATAGATACTGACTGGGAAATTGAAGGTGTTAAAGACAATTGTGTAGGTGGTTAGAGGCCTGCATGCATAGTGGATAGACGTTTGAAGTTGTCCATGTCCTAAGGCCGAGTTCACTACATAAGTACCTGGGTACTGACTGAATCATTAGAGTACTACAAGGAGAGTGCCTCTCTGAATTTATAAGTGGTTGGGTTTTGGTGCAGTCAATGGATTATTACATGGTGCTGAATGGGTCACTGGAGAAGTGTAAGGGGAGTGACAGGGTGTTTATAGGAACTGTATGAATACTGTCTGGGGTATTGAAGGTGTGAAAGACAAGTGTGTAGGTGGTTCGAGGCCTGCATGCATAGTGGATAGACATTTGAAGCAGTCCTTGTGCTAAGGTCTGGTTCACTGCATGAGTACCTGGGTACTGACTGAATAATTAGAGTACTGTAAGGAGAGTGCCTGGGTGAATCTTTTAAGTTTGTGGGTTTTGGCGTACTGAATAGATTAGTACATGGTGCTGGATGAGTCACTGGAGGTGTGCAAGGGGAGTGACAGGGTGTTTATTGGAGTTTATAGATACTGAGTAGGACTTTGAAGGTGTGAAAGAAAATTGTGTAGGTGGTTAGAGTCCTGCATGCATAGTGGATAGGCATTTGAATCAATCCATATGCTAAGGCCTGCCTCCCTCCATTAGTTCTTGGGTACTGACTGAATGATTAGACTATTGCATGGAGAGTGCCTGGGTGAATTCATAAGTGTTTGTTTTTTGACGCAGTAAATGGATTAGTACATGGTGCTGAATAAGTCACTGGAGGAGTGTAAGGGGAGTGACAGGGTGTTTGCGGGAACTGTATGAATACTGACTGGGGAATTGAAGGTGTGAAAGACAAGTGTGTAGGTGGTTAGAGGCCTGCATGCATAGTGGATAGGCGTTTGAATCAATCCATGTGCTAAGTTATGTTATGTTATGTTAATAACACTTCTATAGCGCACAGCTGCCCCAGCCAGGGGGCGTCCCGGCGCATAGAGAGAGGTCCCAAACACAACACAGCTGTACAAGGGCAGAAGCGCGCAGATCAAAGTACTAAGATGAATGAGGGAACAAATGCGTTTTAATAGCCCTTCTAAACTTCAAAAGCTCATCCATTTCACGAATGTGGGACGGAAGAGAATTCTACAGTTTTGCAGCCAAAACCCGGAAGGACCGGCCTCCGGCCCTGCATAGCCTGGACCGTGGGACCACCACCAAGTTTTGACCCAGGGATCTCAAAGAACGCGAGGGCACGTAAGGCACCAAAAGATTATCAAGAATCTGGGGAGAGGTCCACTTGAGGATCTGAAAAGAAAGACACAAGGTCTTAAAATGGATCCTCTGTGCCATGGGCAGCCAGTGCAGAGAGCGGATGGTACTTTCCGCAGAGCAGAACCTCGGTAAACCTACCAGGGCTCTTGCTGCGGCGTTCTGGACACGTTGCATGCGGGCAATTTCAGCCTGGTAGGCCCCCAACAGGAGCGAACTGGCGTAGTCAAGTCGAGATAGTATGGATGCCTGTATGACCAACTGCCTGGTAGGAGCATCAAAGAACCTCAAGATAGGTCTCAACCCTTGTAAAATGCCGAAACAGGTGGCCGCCACTTTTTTTGTGTGGCCACTAAAACTGAGGGCAGGATCTAACCACACCCCCAATTTTTTTACCTCTGCAACTGGAATAGGAGTTGCACCCAGCTCAGGAGGCCACCACATGTCACCCCAAAGATCCGTCCGCTTGCCCACAATCATGACCTCAGTTTTTTTAGCATTAAGCTGAAGACAGTTGCCATTCATCCAGCTAGCTACCGCCAGGAGTCCATCCCAGAATCTGGGGGCGTCGAGGTCGGAGTCCCCACTCAGGGCGACCGCCAGCTGCGTGTCGTCAGCATAAGAGACCATAGTCATGCCCCAATGTTTGACGACAGCCGCTAGCGGTCTCACATAAAGGTTGAATAATGTGGGGCTCAACGATGAACCCTGAGGCACACCCAGCTCCAGAGGATAGGACTTGGACTCAAAAGGTGGGGTAGCAACCTTGAAGGTCCGATCAGCAAGGAAGGAGCGGAACTAGTTGAGTGCAGTGTCCGTAATACCCGCCTCTCTGAGACGTTGAAGTAGGATCCTGTGCGAGACCGTATCAAACGCGGCACTAAGATCAAGTAATACCAGTGCCGCAGTCTGACCAGAGTCAAGCACAGATCGAAGATGTTCCGTCATTGAGAGCAAGGCTGTCTCGGTGCTGTGACCAGCACGAAAGCCATTCTGGGAGGAGTCCAGAATGCTTGCACCTCACAAGATGTTCAGACAGCACCCCGTTCACATATGCCTCAGCAACTTTCGCGGCCCAGGGAAGGAGAGAGATCGGGCGATAGTTCTCGAGTTTAAGGGGGTCCATTGTAGACTTTTTCAATATGGGTGTCACAACAGCCTGTTTCCATTTAATTGGAACAACACCCGAGGCGAGAGAAAGATTTATGAGGTGGCGCATGGAGGAAGACAAATATCAGCAGATTCTCTGAACTGGGCTGGCCTCACAGGATCCGCTGGCGAGCCAGATTTTATCTTATATGCCAACTTATGAAATGTCTCCATCGACAAACTAGGAAGTGAGGCCAAGGCCTCACATATTGCCGGTGTAGGGCTAGTAGGCTCAGCTACCGGCTCAGTGATTGGGAAGGCACGATAAATAGCTTGGACCTTTTCAAGGAAGAAAGAGGCCAGATCTTCGCAATGGGCCACTGAACAAATTTTTGCCGCAGAAGCTCTTTTAGCCGTCAGGTCCTTTAGGACCTTAAAAATGAGCTTGGACGGATTGGGGCTAGTTCTAAATTCCTGGGAGTAATAGGCTGCACGGGCTCTACACACAGCTTCATGATATGTTTTAATTTTAGAAAAATACAGAGTTTTTTTCCCAGCCTCATAGGATTTCCTCCAGTCCCTTTCTGCCTGTTTACAAGCTTTTTTTAACGGCACCAGGGAACTGTCGTACCATGGGCTGGGTTCTCTGGGACGACATTTCGTCCAGACCGCAGGGATCAATACATCCAAGGGCCGAGAAACCCAATCAAGAAAAAAGGTCATACCCAGAATCTACATTAAGAAAAGGGCCTAGTGGGTTGACCTCCAGGAGATGGTGAAAATCCTCCAGTTTGAGTTTCTTCCAGTGGCGTTTATGCACTACTCTATCCAAGGGCTTGAATGGATGTTCTTTGATCAAAAGAAGAATTTTCACTAAAAAGTGGTCGGACCAGGCAACTGGGCTGGGCCTAGCCACCTTGGCCCCTGTCAAGTTTGTAAATAAAGGATCAAGAATGTGGCCCCCCACGTGAGTGGGGGAGGTAACCAGCTGATTTAGCTGAAGGGCCTCCAAATCCGCCAAAGTACTACTAATGGCAGAGATATAACAGCAATCAAAATAGAGATTAAGGTCTCCAAGGATGCTGAAGTTTGCGCAGCCCATTGCCAAAGAGCTGACACATTCCAGGAGAGCCTTTCTAAAAGCAGTGTCGCACCCGGGAGGACGGTAAATTAGGAGGCCAGACAAAGTAAAATGATGGCTAATAGAAATTCTGAAGAACGCACTTGCACATCCTACCAAATTCATTACCCTCCAGTCACAAGGGTAGCAGGATTTTACGACCATGGCGATGCCACCTCCCCTAGATGCCCGATTGTGAGTGAAGATAGAGTACTCTGGAGGGAGTGCAAGATTCACAGCTGCCGTGTCCACTTCCTGAAGCCATGTTTCCGTCATGAAGAACACTGAGTGGTGCTTCAAAAGGGACCTGATGGTGAGATTCCAAATAGTAATATCTCGAGAGACCTGTGGTCTACTGCGAGAGGACTTAACCGGAGAGGACTCCGTCAGAACAGAGATCGAATAAGGGGCATTAAGCGACCAAATTCCACAGGCACACTTATACGGGCCACAGAGGGGGCTAACAGGCCCATGTGCACAACATGGGACCGACTGCCCGATACCCAACAACGCATCCCTGGAATATCCACTCACCGAGGACATAACCGTAGAATGTTACAGACTCCCACGAGCAGAGTACCGCCACGACTCGCGCCTCCTTAGTGCTGACAGGCGCAGACGGGCAGGACTCTGGCACGACTCAGGTGCAATGAAGGCGCACCCGCTGCGCGTTACCGCTGCGCGCTTGAGGACTGGTTTAAATAGGGTGACCGCGTGTCTGCAACACCACTAGACCGCTCAAAATGGCGCCCAGAAAACGTCACCACCACTCCCAAGATGGCGGCCGATTCTCCACAGAATCGGAACCCCCAGAACCGGACCCGCTACAGCAGCGGTGAGTCAACAATTAAGGTGCAGGTAAGAGGGAGAATGCCCAGTCTTAAAATCAGGGGAGAACAAGCTAAAAAACTTAACAGAAATACAAAACGGGTGAATTAAAAAATGCAGCGCACCTTCAGCAAAGCGCTAAAGCACGCGAGTCCTCAAACGCTCTGAAGAGCTAGGGTACCTTATCCAGGCTGACCCCCTTGAGGAACCGCCTTAAGTAGGGTGACCGCGTGTCTGCAACACCACTAGACCGCTCAAAATAGCGCACAGAAAACGTCACCACCACTCCCAAGATGGCGGCCTATTCTCCACAGTATCGGAACCCCCAGAACCGGACCCGCTAAAGCAGCGGTGAGTCAACAATTAAGGTGCATGTAAGAGGGAGAATGCCCAGTCTTAAAATCAGGGGAGAACAAGCTAAAAAATTAACAGAAATACAAAACCGGTGAATTAAAAAACGCAGCGCACCTTCAGCACAGCGCTAAAGCACGCAAGTCCTCAAACGCTCTGAAGAGCTAGGGTACCTTATCCAGGCTGACCCCATTGAGGAACCGCCTTAAGTAGGGTGACCGCGTGTTTGCAACACCACTAGACCGCTCAAAATGGCGCCCAGAAAACGTCACCACCACTCCCAAGATGGCAGCCGATTCTCCACAGTATCGGAACCCCCAGAACCGGAC
This sequence comes from Triturus cristatus, assembly GCF_964204655.1. NCBI lineage: Eukaryota > Metazoa > Chordata > Amphibia > Caudata > Salamandridae > Triturus > Triturus cristatus. The sequence goes on from NC_140585.1 coordinate 507,005,240, forward strand.
CCCCTAAAGCAGCGGTGAGTCAACAATTAAGGTGCAGGTAAGAGGGAGAATGCCCAGTCTTAAAATCAGGGGAGAACAAGCTAAAGAATTAACAGAAATACAAAAGGGGTGAATTAAAAAACGCAGCGCACCTTCAGCACAGCGCTAAAGCACGCGAGTCCTCAAACGCTCTGAAGAGCTAGGGTACCTTATCCAGGCTGACCCCCTTGAGGAACCGCCTTAAGTAGGGTGACCGCGTGTCTGCAACACCACTAGACCGCTCAAAATGGCGCCCAGAAAACGTCACCACCACTCCCAAGATGGCGGCCGATTCTCCACAGTATCGGAACCCCCAGAACCGGACCCGCTAAAGCAGCGGTGAGTCAACAATTAAGGTGCAGGTAAGAGGGAGAATGCCCAGTCTTAAAATCAGGGGAGAACAAGCTAAAAAATTAACAGAAATACAAAATGGGTGAATTAAAAAACGCAGCGCACCTTCAGCACAGCGCTAAAGCACGCGAGTCCTCAAACGCTCTGAAGAGCTAGGGTACCTAGTCCTGCATCAGTGTATGAGTACTTGGGTACTGACTAAATGATTAGAGTTTTTTAAGCAGTTATGTGTATGCAAAGACATAAAGTACCCAAAACCTTCTCTCTGAATGGTTCCATGCATACAATGCATACAGATTCTCAGTGTGATTCTAGACAACAAACACTATCCCATGCATATTACCAAATCACATTTTCTTGTCCGGAATTGGTCAACGGAGTACACACAATCCACATATTGTCCTACTGCACATAATTGTAGAACCCTGACTCTTTTTACAAATACCTAACCAATGACTGGTTTCTAATTCTACCAAAGTATGAGAACAGGATAGGTTTTTAAGCAGTTATGTGTCTGCAAACACATGAAATACCCAAATCCTTCTCTCAGTACAGTTTCTAAATGCACACAGACTCACAGTGTGATTCTAGAAAACAAACAGTATCCCTTGGATTTTACAAAAACACATTTACTATTCTTGAAGAGGTAATGTGACTGCACACATTCCACATATTTTACTACTGCTCATTAGTGTATAAGCCTGACTCATTTTACAAACACATAAACAATAAATGGTTTCTATTTCTACCAAAATGTAAGAATAGGATAGGTTTTTAAGCTGTTATGTGTCTGCAAAAACATGAAACACCCAAATGCTTCTCTCACATTGGTTCCCAAATGCACACAGACTCACAGTGTGGTTCTAGACAAACAACACTATTCCTTGTACTTTACCAAAACACATTCACTAGTGTGGAAGGGGTGAAGTGACTGCAGAGATTCTACATATTTCAATACTGCATACTACTGTGAAAGACTGACTCATTTTGTGAATGCATAAGCAATGACTGGCTTCTAATACTACTACAACTTGCCAACATGACCGATTTTACAACAGTTATCTCTCAGCAAATACCCGATGTAACCAAATGCTTCTCTCACAATGGTTGCGCAAATGCACATAGACTCACAGTGTGATTCTAGACAAGCAACACTATCCCTTGCATTTTACAAAAACACATTTAGTAGTCTACAAGACGTAAGGTGACTGCACACATTCCACAAAAATTTCTACTACACATTTGTATAGAGGGCTTCTGTCAGAATGATTCCTAAATGCACACAGACTCACAGTGTGATTCTAAACAAAGAACACTATCCCTTGCATTTTACAAAAATACATTTACTAGTCTACAAGATGTAAGGTGACTGCACCCATTGCACAACATTTTCTACTACACATTAGTACCAAAATGTTTCTCTCAAAATGATTCCTAAATGCACACAGACTCACTGTGTGATTCTAGACAAACAACACTATCCCTTGCATTTTACCAAAACACATTTCATAATCTAGAAGGAGTACTCCATTTTAGTGTAGAAACTTGACTCATTTTGCAAATACATAAACAATGACTGGTTTCAAATTCTACCAAAACATGACAACAGCACAGTTATCTGTCTGCAAACACATGAAAAACACAAATGCATATCACAGGATGGTTTCTAAATGCACACACACTGACAATAAGATTCTAGACAAAAAAAGTACTCCCTGCACTTTAGCAGGAGAAACACATTATTGTGATTAAAATCAAAATGGACCACATACATCCCCTCACAATTAAAAAACTCACCTTTCACGTTGTTTTGTAGATTAAGAAGTATGTTAGTCACACACCAGATTTTCTTATACAGAATCTCTGCACTGTGCACCTGTCAGCAAAATCAAAGAATGGCAATGTTTCCCTCTCATTTTGCACACATATACATGTAAACACCAAATCACATTCCTTCCCACATTTATTCAAAATCAAACACACATTTCTATTGGTTACACATTTCAACCCTTTCCAAATGACATAAATTTGAACCCTAACCCCAATCTGCCTTCTGCCTGTTACCATAGAAACAGTTCATGGAACACTTAACTGAGCACACAGGTCGCAAGTTCAGCACACAATGTTGCTAATCAAAACAGCAAGTGTGCTTGACTTTTCAACATATCAGCTTATCCTATATAATGTTCCTTTCAATCAGTTTTTGTTAACCAATAAGAATCATGCGTTTAAAAAACAGAAACATGCACCCTAGTTTTCAGTGTAGAATGTTGTCAAACAACCAATCATTTCTTTTTTCAAAACTGCATCTTATCCACCATTTTAGAAAAATCTTACTTTTCAAACTGCCATTTCATTTACAGAGACCATCTGACTGCATCCAGACCTCCCTTCAAGATGCTTAGAGTGTGGATTGTGGGACACAGCTATTTTTCTGGAGCCATAGGTATGCAGAAAACAAAGGCAGTCACAAAGACCTAGGTTTGGCAAATGTAGACATTAACTGGATTGGACTGAGAGGGTTAATGTGGCACCAATTGATGCCATTGGGAAAATCCATTTTGCATCTCCAACACCCTGACCTCATAATTGTGCACTGTGATGGCAATGACCTAGGCACTTTGAATGGGGTTGGTCTGGAAATGCTTATCAAGGACACCTTTGCAGAATTGATTTCACTTTTACCCCAAACTGCCTTTGTCTATTCTAACATATGCCAAAGGCAGAAATGGAACTGGTCCAATCATTTTTGTCCACAGATTGAGAAAGCTAGGAAACATGTGAATAAATCTGTTTCTGCTTTTCTCCGAGACTATAGAATGGGGTCCATTTACAATAACAATCTGCGCTTTCATATGCAAGAGATGTATAGGAGAGATGGGAGTACACTTTACTGATGAAGGAGACAGAGTCTTCCTCAACAACTTTAGACTCTGTATAGGTACTTACTTATAAGGACCAAAAACTCTCAATGAACACGATGGCTCTTTTTAGAGCCACTCAAGATCGAAACATATAAGCTTGATGTTTCTCTAAAAACAAAATCCTTTTTTTTCTTCTTGGAGTCGCGCACCCAACGCATTAGGAATCGCGCACCCTACGCGAGAGGAATTGCGTACACACCAGGAACTGCAAGCGGAATCGTGCACCCAACGCGATAAGAGTCGTGCACCCAACGTGTGCTGGATGCGCGACTCCTAATTTTACCGTAAAAAAATAGTCCCTATCACTAATTTTTATTATCCCTGGGGACCCCATCCCGGGCTTATAAAAAACGTTGGGGACCATGGGGGGAGCCCGAACACCCCCACGGTCCCAGCCGGCTCCCCGCGTCCTTCGGGAGCCGGCATTGCTTTTCCACATGGGGAACTGCTGACATGCAGCTCCCCATGTGGAAAAGCAAAATGGTTTGGATTTTTCAAAATCCAAACGAAGTTTGGTATGGGAGGGCGGGAGACTCCCGCCCTCTCATAGCAAACAACAGTGTCCTGGGGTGGGCACCCCAGGACACTGAAGGAGCTGGCCCTTGGGGGTGGTGGTTCCCAGGGCCCTTGAGGGCTCCAGGAGGGGGGCCAAGCAGCCCCCTCCCTCAATAAATAAAGCCCTGGGGGTGGTGGTCCCTGGGGCTTGGGGGGACCATTGAGCCCCCCCACCCATTTATTTTGTAGCCCGGGGGGCCCCCCATTAACTTTTACGTTTTTTGCCCCCGGGATTTGGCCCCCTGGGGGCTAATTATTAAAGAAGTGCAGGAGGCCGTGTTTTTTTAAATTTTTTTATGGCCAGATCCACGCACCCAGCGCACATTTTGCCATTTTTTCTACCCTGCCCCCTTTATATGTTTTACACACTTATTCCACAGACTTCTTCAGCCTCGCTTCTACCGAGGCACAAAATGGCTGCCTGGTTTCGAATGTTGACAACCACTTGACAGCCAATTAGCATTCAGCGCGTGATCAGGAGGGTGCACTTCGGGTGCGCATAGGGTGCACGGATCCTCCGAGGCCATAGGTATATATGTACTTTTAACTGTAATTTTAACTGCTCAACAGACTGACACCATTTAAGCAAAAGGCACGAGTCTGAACTGAGGACTACCTCTTTGCCAAATTTGGTGTAAATCCGTGCAGCAGTTCTGGCTGTAGGTGCGGCTAAAGGTCCTATGGGAAATTGCATGGGGAAAACATGTTTTGGGACCCCCTTTTTTCTCAGCCCCCACTTGACAAATCGCCCCGAGACTTTCAGGGTAGGAGCGGAACGGAGCTGGCCAAACGTTTGGAAACTTTCGCGAAGATTCGTCAACCAGCGCCAGACTTATTGGGAATAGAATGTTGCGGATTTCCTATGGAAAATAGGTCCTAACTATAACTACCTACTGGCGACCGCCAGTAGGTAATATGTATATATATATCACCCCCAAACTTTCAACATAGGAGCTGATATGAACAAAGAATTAGTTTGGAAAATGTCATGAAGATTCATAAAACGACGCCAAAGTTATAAGCAAAACATGAAAACTTGGTCCTAACTATAACTACCTACTGGCAACCGCCAGTAGGTTATATATATATATATATATATATATATATATATATATATATATATATATATATATATATATATATATATATATATATTTTTTTTTTTATTCTACAGCAGGATCCCAGGGGTACCACCATCCAAAGAAAGGCGCAACACCAGGAAACAGACTCCAAAGGCAAAGTTGAGAGTTAAATGATGATTTATTCAAGCATCAAGTGTCCAAATGACGTGTTTCAGCTGCCAGACATGCGGCCTTGATCACATAGCCATATATATATATATATTACCTACTGGCGCTCGCCAGTAGGTAATATATATATATATATATATATATAAAAATATGTTGAAAGTTTGGGGGTGATTCGTCAAGGGGGGGCCGAGAAAAAAGGGGGGTCCCGAAATGTGTTTTTTCAATGTTAATTTCCATAGGAAATTTTAGATAAGGCTACAGGTCGAACGGGTGAATCTAATTACCCCAAATGTGGCAGGGAGAAGGGTCTTGGTCTAGAAAGCATGCTTTTGTTTATTTGGTGTAAATCCGTTCAGTAGTTTTGGAGAAATATCGAAATTTACAGATATTGATATTAGGGTATTCTGCCATCTGATTGGCTGAGGCGTTACGAGCACAAGCTTGCTGCCTATTGGCTGCGAGCGGTGCGAGCGGTTGCAACTAGGAAGTGCTGGCAGCCATTTTGTTATTCTGTTGAAGCGAGAAAGGAGAAAAAAGGGCAAAAAAGTAGGAAAGAGGAGGGTAGGAGCACTGTAACCTCTGTGGGGTGTTTAGGGTGTGCTATACAGGGGGTGTGAAGCGAACTACTCATCCCTACCGGTCTGAAAGGGCTGGGCTACGGAAAATAAGTGAGGTATTGCCTAGAGTCTGATGCTTCTAAGGATGCTGCTAAGGTGAGCTGCTGCGGGACTCAGGGATTAAAGCATGAGCCCAACCTGTGTGTCTTATGTTGTGAAGTCATGTGCCCTGGCCGCTGCACCATACCTGTGGAAGTAGTGTCAGCATGTTTTTATACCTACTAGGACGAACTACTGACCCCTACTGGTCTGAAAGTGCTGGGGTATGGAAAATATGTGTGGTATTGTCTAGAGTCTCATGCTGCTAATCTGAGCTGCTGCCAGACTCGGGGATGAAAGCGTGAGTCCAAACTGTGTGTCATATGCTGTGAAGTCATGTGCTCTGGCCTCTGTGCCACATCTGTCCAAGTAGTGTCAGCATGTAGTTATACCTAGTCGGAGGAACTTTTGTTTCGAACATTGTAACTTGTGTATGGTGCTTAGAAGGTGTTATACAGGGAGTGCGAAGGCAAATTTGTGCGTATCAAATCAATTCGGTATTTGTAAAGTGCAAACTACTCACTCGTACGGGTCTGATGGCGCTGGGGGCGTAAGATGAGCTGCGGCCGGACTTGGGGATTAAGCCGCTGAACTACTGACCCCTACCGGTCTGAAAGTGCGGGTACGGAAATTAAGTGAGGTATTGCCTAGAGTGTCATGCTGCTAAATTGAGCTGCTGCCTGACTCGGGGATGAAACCATGAGCCCAAACTGTGTGTCCTATGCTGTGAAGTCATGTGCCCTGGGCACTGTGCCACACCTGTCCAAGTAGTGTCAGCAATATTTTATATATACTTGTATATGGCGCTTAGGTGGTGTTATACAGGGAGTGCGAAGGTAAATCAATAAGGTATTTGTAAAGCGCAAACTACTCACGCCTATGGGTCTGAAGGCCCTGGAGGCAGGCGTGGAAATTATGTGAGCTATTAAGTGAGCTATTGCCCAGAGTCACATGGTGCTGAGCTGAGCTGCTGCCGGCGCAGGGGATTAAACCGTGAGCCCTGTGCTCTAAACTCATGTTTTCTGGCTGCTACGGCACACCTGTCCAAGTAGTGTGAGCATGTGTGCATACGTACTAGAAGGAACTTTTGTTTTAAACAGTGTGATGTCTGTAGGGTGATTGTGGGGTGCTACAGAGGGAGTGTGAAGTTCAATTCTGCCATTTCCAATCAATCCGGTATTTGTAAAGTGCAAACTACTCACTCGTACGGGTCTGCAGGCGCTGGGGGCCGGCGTAGAAATTAGGTGAGCTATTGCCAAGAGTCACATGGTGATATCCTGAGCTGTCGCAAGAGCCGGTGATCAAAGCGAGAGCTCTGTGCTCCAAAGTCAGATGGTCTGGCCGCTGCGCCACAGCTGTGTGGAGAATACATTTTGGCGAGGGTGCAGGAGTTGCCGTTACCTGGCCCTAAAATAGCAGGACTAACTTGTCAGTTATAAGGCGGCTCCAAAAAGAGCCCTTGTGTTTATTAGTTGGAGCTACATATAAGTGCGGATACAAAGCTTCATGTTATTCAGAAAACTAGTTTTCCCTGATCTGTGAAGTGTACTCCATCACTTCTGTAGATATCAGCCATATCAAAACCTAGATCGACCCCATTCTATGGTCTCTGAGGTATGCAGTCACAGCTTTGTTGACATTCATCCTAGATTTTTCAATCTGAGGACAAAATTGGTTTGACCATTTCCACTTCTGTCTTTGGCACATATTGGAATATACAAAGACAGTTTGAGGCAAAAGCAACATCCATTATCGAAAGGTGTCCTTCATTAGCATTTCCAAATCTACCCCAGTCAATGTGCCTAGGTCGTTTCCACCACAATGCACAATCATGAGGTCAGGGTGTTGGAGATGCAAACAGGTTTTAACCAAAGGCAACAATTGGTGCCACTTCAATCCTCTCTGTGCAAACCTTTTAATGTCCACATTTTGTGAACCTAGGTCAAAGTCAATATGTCTCTGTTCTGCATACCTCTTGCACCAGAAAACATAGCTATGTCCTATGATCCACACTAGCATTTTGAAGGTATGGCTGGAAGGTATGGAAAGATCTCTTTAGCTTATGTAGTTCTTTCGTAGAGTAAGAGATATGTTTAAAGATGGGGAAAAATCTTTTTTTCCACAGAAAACGATAATTGATTGGAAGATAAGAAGCATTGGGTACTGAAAACTAGGGTGCATATTAGTCGCGTGAAAAAGCATGTTTGTCATTGGTAAATAAAGAGCAGTCTAAACGTGGAGTAGATATGATAGGATGAAATGTGCTCAGCTCAACCAGACGTGCTACTTGCATTTGGAAGGTACATTTGGAACTTAAAACAATAGTGAACTTTTAACCCGCAGGTGCTGTTAAATGTTCGAGAAAATGCTGTAAAAAAAAAAGTTACATTTAAAAAAATCATGAACTTTTAATCTGCAGGTGTCGTAGAATGTTCCAGAAAGTGTGGTGATAAAATAGGTTGAACTTCTGACCTGTATGTGGTGCGGATTTTTAAGTAGCCTTTCATATGGAAAATTAAAAAATAACCAATGGAGATAAGTTTTGGAATGTCGATGAAGGAATTAAGTATTCTGATTTGTTCTTTACATGTATTTATATGTGGAGCGACAGAGAAATTGTACCATTACTGGTTCCATTCTTGATGAAAGCGGTGCATTACATGTACTGTGTGACAAAGAAAGAATTGCACGCGTGTGTGACATTTGAAATCTGCATACCAACTACAAAGGTGAGGTAGAAATTAAAAAGTTGTGTTATGTGTTCTGTAGTAGTGATTAAGTATTTGAGGTGATATTTTTAAGTTTGAAAGTATTTTTTATTTCAAAATAATATACTGTTAGTAAAGTGTGGTGTTTCATATTGGTTATAAAATATGCATAAAGTTTGACCTGTTATTAAATAAGTACTTTATATATGTTTTGGAATTTTCACAAAGAAGAAGTGTAGTTTGTCATCTTTAAAGGCCTGTATGGTTTTGAAAATGAGGTACAGCGTTAATTTGGGTTTGCTAATGCATTCAGGCGAGATAAACAAAATGTCCCACGTTTGCAAATGATACTTTTTGTGGAAATAGTGGGGAAGGGGGGGGGGGGGTAGGAGATGTATGTGTTATTAAGTTAAAAGCGATAAAACCAAACCCAGAAATGTTATGAGGACAGGTTGTGGTCTCATTTTTGACACTGAGAGGTAGATTTGAAAATAAGTCTAGATAGGTTGTTGTACTGTGTGGCCGTCTACAGTGTTTAGAGATTACATGGAGAGGAGTTGGAGATAGTAAAAGTGATACGTTCCTTTTATATGTACGCATAGTTTGAATCATTTGATCATAGGTTGAGATATAATATGGACATAGTTTCTGGTTTGCATTTGGGTATAGTGAATAGTTTTAGTAGTTTCTGACTAGTGAATAATAAAAAGGTAGATATACTAAAATATATGGTAGTAAACGTATTAATGATTGTCTGTTCTTATGAAATAGAAGTGGGTGGGGAGTGTTTCTTTAGAAGAGATGTTTTATAAATGTGTGAGAGATAAAAAAGAAATAAAAATGTTCGGTATATTTTCTGTATGACTTTCTTGGCATTAGTAAACTACTTGTGATTATAAGTGATGCTAATTGTCAGGCTGTGTTCCTGTGCTGAATATACGTAGGTGTTTAAGTGGTCCGGGTTTTACCGGTGCTCAGCTTCACTATCCCTTTTGAGACACTCATCAATTTTTTCATTCCATTTAATGTCCTTAATATACATACAGTAAAGGGACGGTATATCAAAAGTTTGGGAATTAGAGCTTTGTTTACTCTCCCCATCCTCTGCTATAAACTCTACAGAGTGTTTAAACGACTTTAGTAACATACAGATGTCTAGCTAGTAAAGGTGGTGTAGTGCCACTGGGCCCATTTATAAACCGTGCTATGGGATGGTTTACTTTTTACCCGCCAATTTGCATGTTTGAATACTTTTTGCTGATAAGCGTTCCGGCAGACACCTGTTAAAATTAACCCTGTGTATGGGTATAGTGGCGCTACTAGCAATGGTGGGTGTTTCTGTTTTCGTACGGTTAAGCAAGGGTGGGGTGGGGGTGGGGGTGGGGGAGGTGGGTATGTTGGTGATTAAAACACAGACTTTAGTAACGTGCAGATGTCTAGCTACTAAAGGTGATGTAGTACCACCAGAACCATTTTTAAAGCACCCTATGGCATGGTATATGTTTTACCCGCAAATCTGCATGTTTTAATACGTTTTGCTGATGAGCGTTTCGGGAGACATCTGTTGAAATTAAGCCTCTGTATGGCTATAGTGACGCTTCCAGGTTTGCTGGGGCTCTTTGTTTTATTGAGTAAATTGAGTAAAGTTAAGCAAGGGCGGTTGTGGAGGTGGTGTAGTGGTACTGGGACTATTTATAAACCGCCTTATGGTGTGGTGTATGTTTTACTTGCAAAATTGCAGGTTTCAATACCTTTTGCTGATGAGCGTTCCGGCAGACACCTGTTGAAATTAAGTCTATGTATGGCTATAGTGGCGCTAACGGGAGTGTTGGGGCTCGTTGTTTCATTTTGTAAGGTTAAGCAAGGGCAGGGGTGGGGGTGGGAGACGTGGGTATGTTGCTGATTATAACATGGACATTTGTAACGTGCACATTTGTAGCTAGTAAAGGTGATGTAGTGCCACTGGGTCCATTTATAAAGCGCTATATGGCTTGGTATATGTTTTATTCGGAAATTTGCATGTTTTAGATATTTTGTTGCTGAGCGTTCCGGCAGACTCTTGTTGAAATTAAGTCCCTGTATTGCTATAATAGCTCTACCAGATTTGCTGGGGCTCTTTCTTTGATTTCCTAAGGTTAAGCAAGGATGGGGATGAGGGTGGTGTAGTTTCACAGGGCCCATTTATGAACCGCTTTATGGTATGGTATATGTTTTATTCGCAAATTTTCAGGTTTTAATACCTTTTGGTGATGAGTGTTCCAGCAGACAGCTACACAAATCACACAACATTTCTATGGGTAACAAATCTTCATGCTGATAGACACTCTTGCACTGTGGTAGAAGGCTGCCAGCGTTGATGGCAAATTATGAAACTTGGTGCCATTGTAGATTTAAATGGAAGCTTGGACCATTTCTTTGTTACTATGGTGCAGTCAGGGCTTTAAGTGGGGAAAAAAACGGGGGGTGCTCTAAAAGGGGCAAGGCAAACCTCTTAAAGGGGTGTGGGCTATCCAAGTAGGGGCATGGTCTAAATCAAGATAACTCGCATTGTGTGCTTAAGAAAATCCCCTCCAATTATCCTACGTTTGGAAAACACACTCTTTAAAGGATTTCCCTTCCTCCTACAGCGTGGTTCACCTAGCATGATGTCTCCACTTGTAAGTAGTGAGCAAAATGAGCATGCGCACATCAATGTGCATGATCTCACTGCAGTCCAATAAAAAAAAAAAAAGAAAACTGGCTACCTTTGCGAGGTCCGAAAATAGAGCCCGATAGAGACACGTTTCGAGGCCTCCTGAAAATAACTGCCGGCGCTCAGCCCACTTAAAGCCCTGCATTCATCCATCCTAAGCACTGCGCCATCCAACCATCTTTCATTTCATCCATACATTCCTACCTACATACATTCATACATCTGTCCATGTGCTTAGCCTAAGCATCTATCAGCCCACTCGCCTTTGGTAAGCACTGTGCCATCCATCCAGTCATACGCCCATATATCCATACATACATCTATCCCAGAACCAATCCTAAGCATCTATCAGCCCACCCGTCTATCCTAAGTACTGGTCCATGCATGCATTTATCCTTCCATCCATTCATACATCCATCCATCTAGCTATCCATTCATCCATCTGGCCATCCATCCACTCGCACTTTATTCAACTATCCATCCTTATGTCCGTGCACCCTCCGCCCCAATCCTAAATACCGCATATACTCATCCACCCAGCCTTTTAAGAGGACGAAAAGGCTGGCGATAAGCATTGACAGGCAGATGTTTCTGATGAAGAACAAGAAAGCTATGAGTTGCTCTTTGTGGACCATAGTTCATCACCCTTCTCTAGTGGTTTTTAAACAAAGGTTGAGCCAGCGAAAGAAATGTAAAGCAGCTTTTCAGTGTAAGACGTTAATTTAGAAACATAACGTTCTGTCCATTTCTATATAGGATCACTGCTTTAAACTGGCCATGACTGACAGATAATAAATACCTGTAGTTCTTACATTTGAGAGAGTATGCCAGACAGCTAATTTTGGGTAGTGAGAACCTGCACTTCTATATTTCCATGTGAAGCACAGTATAGGAATATAAAGGTAATTCTAAAGCTACTATCTTCGTATTAAAGAGGGGGTGTGAGAACAAAGTGGCGTATTATCAAGAACGGCGTTAAAATTATCGCCGCTTTGGCGGCAGGAAACTGCTGCTAAAGCGGCGATAATGGGCTTGATAATATGCCCTTGTGAATTCCCATAGCAGCCCAGGTTCTGGTGTGAACCTGGGCTTCTATGGGAATTCACAAGGGCATATTATCAAGGCCATTATCGCCGCTTTAGCGGAGTTTCCTGCCGCTAACGCGGCGATAATTTTAACGCCGTTCTTGATAATATGCCCCTAAGTGAGCCAGACAAAGCATGTGTTTTCGTAGCACTAAAACAAGACACTGTGAAAGGTCAGAGCAGGGTCATGTTGGAGTTGGCTGCCTGTGGTCATCTCCAAAGGTGCAACCAGAGTGAAATTTCAGGGGAGGCTAATTCTTTCAGCAATAGGCAGAGTGGGAATGTAGTGGCTCTAAAAAGGGGTGAAAAAGAACAGAGCCTCATTTACAAGCAAATGGTCTTTTAAAGACCTGTGAAGTACTCGGGTGCGGCTCTGTGTGTGCGCCTGGGAAGCTGTCTCAGGGAGTCCGGGGCAATGGGTGTTGCGCGCCTGGTGGTTTCTCTGCTAATCACGCCACGATGATTTTGCTCCTGCGCTAGAAAAAGAGAAGGGAAATCCTGAGAGAAAATGGCTCTCTTTAATGGCTTTCCCTTCTCCTACAATGCGACTCACCTGGCATGATGTCTCCACTTCTCAGTAGTGAGCACTGTGCATGCTCTCACTGTCTCACTGCAGTCCAATAAAAAATAAAAAAACAAAGGACTACCTTTGCGAGGCCCAAAAATAGAGCCCCATAGAGACCCATTTCGAGACCCCCAAAAATAAACTGCAGATGCTCAGACCCCCCACTTAAAGCTTTGGGTGCAGTGTTATGTTTGGGAAGTTGTAGATAAAATTGTTAGGCTAATAATGGTAATCTTGCTGTGTGCCGTTTGGTTGATAATATCATCCTAAGACCATAGATTACAATTTTTAAAAATACTATCTATAAAGTTGTCTGCGGTGGGTTGCAGAGGGAGTGCTGTGGGGTGGTGAGGTGCGGTGGAGAGGTGAAAAGTACGAGGTAGTGCAGTTACATATAAATTGTAAAGGTGTATGTAAATAATTAAATAGATACTTGCTGTATGTTCTATGGCACTACCCGTCATCCTACTGCTCCCCTGCCCTGCTCCATCACATTGCAGCACTGCCTCTGGAAGCCGTCAGTAGAACTTATGTAATTGTATGTTATTATTTTAACATATTGAACGGATGTAAAAAATTATTGAATCTATTTTTTTTCAGTAAAATAATTCGTTTGCATTAAAATTTGAAAATGCCTAGAAGAACTGAAAAAAAGGAAAGAGAAGAAATGTATATATTTGAACAAAAGGAAAGATTTTCAATTAGAAATAAATGAGAGTACTATACAAACAGTTACTTCTTGTAAAAAACACTAGACAATTTCTGAAAAAAATATTACGAACATTTAATGAAAATAACATCACACAAAGGAAAAAGAAGAATTTTTCAAGGAAGGAGAAGCAGACTTCAATTTCAAATACCAGGAAAAGAAAACATGATAAAAAAACAGTATCTGTTACCCAGAGACAAAAACTATTTCAGGAAATTCGTCAGAAACTTTTCCGAACTAGAGTGATTCAGAATTTAATGAAAACATGCTGCAAATATAAAAAGAAAGTGCTGCAATTCAAACAGAAGCAGCGTATTGAAAGTATAGTGGATACTGCTTTCACTTTAAAACAGAAGTTATTCATTGTGATTTTGAAGAGGATCAAAGTGTTGGATATTAATCAAAGTGTTGAAAGAGAAAAGTAGAAGAAAAAGACTTGTGAACAGAAACAACTTTTGCAAAATCTTTAGTGGACATTGGAAACATACTTCTACTAGTGAGCCTTTTTTTAATGAGGAAAGTTACTTCCAGGAAAATAGTTTACCATTTGCAGTTGATACTGGAGGTGGTTGCTACGAAGTTCAGGATGATTGTCCCCTTCCAAAAGAGGAAATGGTTGGTAAAAGTGCAGAAGAGTTAATAGCTGAAGAAGTGCAAGAGAAATGTACACAAGCTCCTGTGTATAAGTGGGCTTGTAGCAGTATTTGTAGTATTCGACAAGAATCTATTGATATAATGTGAAATTTGCTACGAGAATATACACAGAAAAGTATTAAACAGAAGATTAAGTTGTTACAAGGACTAGATCCATGTAATGTAAGAAAATATACTGAGAAGCATGGGCATTCTCTGGCTTGTCTTTCAAGAAAAGTGTGTAAAAGTGTTTTTCATCACTTGAGTATGTTAGCAGTACACCATTCAGAAATGCGGAAGTTTGTAAGGAAACTGTACTATGTAAAAAGTCCTGCATTATGTTTAAGTGAACTGAATACAGGTCTTTTACATGGTTCTTTATCAGATGTTCAAAGAAAGTGTGATGATATTGAAATGCGATATTTTGGTTCTGAAGCGCAGTCCATAGAAAGTGAAAGTTTGACAATTACAGATGTTGAAGGAGATGGGAAAGTGATTAGCACTGATCAGTTTGAAGAAGAAATAGGAAAGTTTAATGTAGTGTGCTCTGAAATACCAAACTATGTTTGTGTTTGTTGTCGACATACTCATTCTAAAAGTCAAACTAGGAATGTTGATTTGTATTTGAAAAGTGAAAAGGAGAACAATAGTAAGTGGGAAGAATTTGCAACTTACTTGTTGGTGGAAGGTCGATTTGAGTTAGGTGGTGATCAACATATATGTAAATATTGTTACAACAAATTAGAAGAGAACAAAATGCCTGCTAGAGCAGTACATAATAACTTAGAATTAGTAGCTATTCTGGAGGAACCGGCAAAATTGAATACATATGAGTCGGTTCTAATTCAATCTGTTCATCCTTTTCAAACTATAATTCGGATGGAGGAGAAAACAGGTAAACTGCCACCAACAAACGTGCAAAGAGGGCTGAAAGGAAGAGTGGTGTACTTACCTTTGGATTTTAAGAAAAATATTGAAACTGTTGCTGGAGAGAAAGAGGAAAATGAGGCAGTAGTCATTCTAGTAAATGGTGTACCAACAAAGAGTCGCAAAATATGGCAAGAATTTGTGGATGTTAATAAAGTTGAAAAGGCTACCTTATATCTTTTAGAGAACAATATTTATTCCAAACTGTAAATGTGGATGAACAGGTAATAAGTTTAGGAGATTAATCTGAAATTTCAAGTGGTCAAATAGAGAAAGTGGACAAGTCAAGGACTGAAGAGATTTATGAACATTACACAATATGTCCTTTGCATTCAAAAGAAGTAATAAGAAGCAGCATTGAGTTATTTCAAATGAAAAAAGCACAGGGAACTCCAAGGAGTGTATGGGAGAAAAGTTTGGAAGCTCGTTGTATTTCACAGCTGTTTCCTACTGGTGAAGGTGGACGATATGATGACCGACCTGTATGGATTCCAGCTTCAGAATATCAGTCAACAAGATTATATTCTGAAGATCCTAGATTTCAACAGTGCATTCCATACATATTTCACATTTTGTTTGAAAGTGATCTGTCTTCTCTGTCGCGTGCAGTGAACCACATACTTAAAACTGGAGTTCATCAATCACTTCTTTCTGCGAAAGAATTTGTGGAGAAAGTTCAAGAAACAGATGAAAATTTAGAAGCACAGTTAATCAATTTGACGGCATGTCAACGTGGAATAAATGAGTATTGGTATCGTCGTCATGGAGAACTCAAGTGTATGTTATGGAACTTAGGTACACCAACATGGTTTGTCACAAAGCTGTGCAGAGTGTGCATGGGAAGATTTGCTTGAGTTTCTAAGAGAAGTGAATGCCAATATAAAAAATGTTGAAATAAAGACTCCTGGTGAACTGTGCTCATTGGATCCTGTAAATGTGTGCATATATTTTAACCCCTTCCCCGCTCATGATGGAACCACTCCGTCATGAGCCACGGTTGCGCTGTGCTCATGACGGAGTGGTTCCGTCATGCCGCGGCCGTTGGCTGCCCCTCCGCCCACGTGGGGCGGTTTCCCCGCCTGTGCGGGCGTCCAACGTAAGTGGGCGGTGCCGTGACGGAACCACTCTGTCATGAGCACAGCTCAACCGTGGCTCGTGACGGAGCGGTTCCGTCACGAGCACAGCGCCACCGCGCTGCCCCCAAACCCCCCCCCAGCGCCGCGGCGGAATTCCTGCCGCGGCGAAGGGGTTAATCATAGGTTTCAAGCTATGATGTTTTTTTATCTGCAATAAAAAGAATCCACCTCTTGAAGAAGTTGCCGATTTCTTTTAGAGAAAGGAGTATCAAGTAAGAAGTGCACCTCATATACATATGCTACTATGGATCAAGGATGCACCTAAATTTGGAACTGATTCTGATGAAACAATATTGTCTTTCATCGAACAGTATGTGACATGTGAGATTCCAAGAGAAGAAGGAGATAGAAGCTTGAGACAGCAAGTTTTACATTTCCAAACTCACCGTTGTGGAAAGTACTGCAGAAGAAATTACAAGTCTAAAGGAAAATTTAACACCAAATGTCGGTTTGGTTTTCCACGTCCAGTCATTTGTAAAGGAAGAGTACGTTCTTTTTTTTCTTCTGTAAGGCACACAATAACTCGGAAATCTCCAAAGAATACCTACAACTTATAAAGAACAGAAGTGTCAAAGTATATCAATGACTAAAATCCTGTCATTTTAAAAATGTGGAATGCGAACAAGGACATCTAGTATTTTGCAGATAACTCAATTGCTGTTGCACGTTATGTTACATCGTACATAACAAAATCAGAAAAAACAGAGATGAAACACATGTGGGAAGAAATTGCACAAGAGAAAAGCCTTAGCAAAAAATTGTACAGCTTTACTTTGAAAATGCTTTCCCACCGAGAAATTGGATCCTATGAATGTTCAGATCGCTTGTGCTTTTCAAGTTTATATTCAAAGTCACGAGGAATCATTTGGGTAAGTTTAGGTCTTGCCTGCTCACGGAATAGAGTGTTGTAATCATTCGAAGAAATTGAATACTTAGCAGCAAATGAACCAGACAGTACAGACATTCTTAAAACTAATATGTTGGACACATACTATCCGAAAAGGAGTCGACATCTGGAACAGCTATGTCTGTATGAAGTACTTTAACATTACAGCTTGAAAAGAAATGTTAAACAGAATTTAAAAGAAGGAAAATATGCAGTAGTTGGATGTCATGGTTGTTTAGTAAAACATGCAAAGGGTAATCTTATAAACCACAAGAAACTCAGTTGTGAAACTCCAGATAAGCAAACATTTTACTATTTAGCACTTCTCCAACTCTTTAAACCATGGCGTAGCGGAAGTGAATTACTTGGAGACTTTGACTGCTACAAAGATTCTGTTAATGCATGTAAAGATAGCATTGCATGTACAATGTTCCCTACATATTTAAAAATGTTGAATTATGAAGTTTAATTGGAAAAGACTATTACGGCTAAAATAGTTAATGAAAGTTCTCAAGATAGTCAAAGTAGTGGTCCATGTATTTAAGATCCTCTTGAACAACCAAAACTGGAAAATGAAGCAGCGATTACTATGCATGAAGTCGAAATTGCAATGCAACAAGCACACAAGGAGAATATTACATTGGAAAACTTAGAAGAACAACTAAATGTTGAACAGAAAGAAATATATTTACAAGTGAGATAAGAGAGAGAACATGGTTTGTTGCATGAAAAAAAGAATGTGTGTGTTCATCTTTTAAACCTCTTCTGATGTACATCAGTGGTCAAGCTGGGACAGGTAAAAGTTTTTTAATTAAAGTTTTGACCAGTTATCTTCAAAAAACTACTGGTTCACATGTATGTTGTGTGATAACAGCTCCAACTGGATTAGCTGCACACAATCTTAAAGGAGTTACTTTTCATAGATTACTGATGTTACCAGTTGAGCATAATAATAAATTACAATATCAGAAGTTGTCTGGGGAAGCTTCTTATGAAGTGTCAAGAGTGCTGAAGAAAATGAAACTATTAATTATTGATGAGGTGAGCATGGTCTCAAACTTAATGCTTGCTTTTGTACACTTAAGAATGCAACAGGTATTTAAAACAGATTACGACGTACTCTTTGGAGGAAAACATTTAATTGTATTTGGAGATCTGCTACAGCTAACCCCTGTAAAAGGAGAACCAGTGTTTAAAACTCTTCTACATGAAGACACTATGAAATCTCTATGAAGTATTGGAAATGTGAATCTGTGGTTATATTTTTAATATAAAGAACTCACTCAGAATATGCGACAAGCAAGAGATAAAGATTATGCAAATATTCTAAAAGATGTAAGAATTGGTGTTCTAAGCAAACATGGTAAACAAGCTTTTCAAAGTTGTCTACTAAAGAACTATTTTACAAATGAAAACACACCAGCAGAAGTAATGTACAAGAAAATGAAAGAAAAAAAGTCTATAGTTTGTTTAATGCCTACAGTGGAAGAGTGTTATACATTTAATAGAGAGTTTATGAAATTGGAAAATCAAGAAATAGTTCACATTGAAGCTATTAATAAAATCGAGCATCAAGGAATAACAATTCTTCTTTCAGAAAAACTACAGACTAAATTGGATTCTTTTGCAAAGTCTGTATCAAAAACTGCTTGCTTAGAATTGTTTTTAGATGTATGTTTAAACTGTCGGGTAATTTTGAGGCGTAATCTGAATGTAGAAGAAGGTTTAGTGAATGGAGCAATGGGGAAAGTTGTTGATTTTGTGAAATATCAAAATAGAAATGGAATTGAATTCTTGAAAGTTAAATTTGATCATATTACAGAGGTAAGACTGATCGCACATTGTGCTGTACGTTTTTTGCTTGTAAAAGACTTGTATGTTCGTAGAAAACAGTTTCCCTTCTGTTTAGCATATGCAATAACTATTCATAAATCTCAAAGTTTAAGTGTAGATATTGATTTGGTAAATGTAGGAAGAACTGTGTTTAAAGAGGGAATGGTATATGTTGCATTATCTCGAGTTAGAACGTTGTCTGGTTTGTATTTAATTGATTTTGATGAGAACAAGGTTAGTGCTGATGTTAATTGTGTAAGAGAATATAATCGTTTGAGAAGGCTTTATGCTCCAAGTTTAGGTGAATATCCTATTTATGAGAAACATACTGTGTGTTCAAAACGCAAACATGTTGAAGAATCAACTATGATAACAAAAACAGAAACAAAATCAAGAGAAAATAAAAGATGTAAAGAAGCAGAAAATACAAACAAGTGATGATGTTGTTGGATACCAATTAGAAAATGCTTCTGGTGTCAACTGCTATTGTAATGTTATTCTAAACGATATATATTTTATCTTGAAGATGTTTATGGAGAAATTATGGAAAGTCAGGAAAATAGATTATGTTTGGCACTTTATAATTTATTTCAAGAATTGAGAACTGATAGAAGTAAGATCCATTCTGCTTCTGGTATTTGCTACCTGAGGGATTCATGTACTGGATCTTTAACGTTCAGTGCTAATATACAACAAGATGCACAAAAATTTCTGATGGTTATGCTTGGAGTACTAGAAGATGAAGGAATTAAGATTGAGAGTTTATTTGGACTCAATTACAAATGGGAACATAAATATGAACAGTGTTCATTAACTTCAAGCACTATAGTTGATAGAGAACGATTTCTATATTTAACAATACCTGACTGCAAATCTGTACCATTTTCCAAATTAGTAAAAGAAGCTGATCACGAGATGATCTGTTCTCGGTGTAAATCAACAATGCTATCTACATTATGCCTACAAAGATATGGAAAATATTTGATTATAATGCTGCAACGCTGTAGACCAAATGGAAGAAAAGTGGAAACCAAAATTAAAAGTTTTGTTGCTAGTCAAGTATCTATTTCTGGAAGAACTTTTGCAACAGTTGCTATTTTTTTCCATGCTACAAGTACTACCACAAGTGCACATTATACAGTTTATTTAAAGTGTAATAATGGTTGGAGTCACTGCGACGATACACACTTGGAAATGAAACCAAGATTGCCTTATGAATTACCCAACTCATACTTGATATTTCTGAAACAAAGATTTTAGATACATCATTCGGCCTAGTGGGAAGGTGTAAAGATACTTTAAGGAATTCATACTGGATGATTTAAAAGCGAAATTTTTGATACAATATTTGGCGTATTGGGAAAATGTGAACAAAAACTACAAAGGAAAGGTAATATTTGAAGACTGGAAATAATATTGGATGTGTTATTTGTGTTGATTTTCGATTATATTTGCGACAATTAGGGATTTGTTTTTTTTTAACAATCTAGTTGATTGTTTATTTTTCCCTGCTGTTTATGATGAAACTACTTTGACATCACTCTGAAAAGTGAAGTTAAATAGAAACTGATGACAGCAAAAAAAGTGAGAACATTGTTTTCTGAATGTTAAATTATTTTTTAGTATTTAAAAACACTGTAATTTGTGAAATATATTAATTTGCATTTAAAAAATCTAAGAAATTCACTGAAAAAACCATAGGTTTCAGGGACATTTAGGTTAGAAATTTGCATTTAAAAATCCTTAGAAATTCACTGAAAAAACCATAGGTTTCAGGGACGTTATAGTTAGAAATTAGCATTTGAAAAACCTTAGAAATTTACTGAGAAAAACCATAGGTTTCAGAGATGTTATAGTTAGTTGGATATTTGACTCATATAAAACCAGAGAAATTCGCCCGTTATAGTTAGTTGAGCTAACTATAACTCGTGAGCCTGCAATGCACTGGTGATGATGTCACATATTACATCACTCATGACATGGTCAGTGACATCACTCATGACATCACTGATGACATCTCAAATGACATCACTCATGACATCACTGATGACATCATCCGCATGATAATCTGACACACCTCCTCACACTCTAATATAACTTTTGATACACGTACTATAAAATACAGACTACCATTTTCGAATCCATAGACACCCCAATACCAGATACTAGATACCCATCCACTGATTCCTTTCTCTATATTGTGAGCTAGACATACACTCATACAGTCACTCATACATGCTGTCACAAATGATTACATCAGTATAATATCCACTCATACACCTATAAATACATTCTCACAGTGCTACTGATCCATAGAGTTACTCACACATCTACTCAGTCATGCCAAAAATCAATCACACACCCATGTACTCACCTATGCAGATATATACACACCACCTGACTTATTGATACACACACCCCCTCCCTTTTTTATATAGATACTAACACATACTCTGTTATACAATCACTAATACAAGTACACATTCATGTATGTAGATACTCTTGCAATCACTCTCTTTCACATATAGTCAATTATACACCCCAACACTCACATATACTGTCTAAAACATATATAGTTACTCACATATATACAACTGAGACAACAATTCACTAATCAACACACCTGTACACACAGTCAGCTACCTATACAGCCCTTCCAAGATGCACTTTTGAATCTATACAACCAGTAAATCGGCCATTCAGACATGCATGCACAGAGTCAGACATGCCCCACCCACATATACACTCAGACACCCATACAGATACTCATACAATCAATCACTAACCCATATAGCCACTGATGTAGCTACTCACCAACCCATGCACCTGTTTACACACCAACTGAGAGACTAATATAGACATTCACACAGTTTAGTCACTAACCCATGCATTCAGTAACATACGTTCAATCAGTGAGTTATACAGTCAGTCATGCATCTACTAAATAATCCATTCAGGCACTTCTACATCCACTCATTCTTCAATAGACTTTGGCATAGATCTATATGAGAAATATTAAAACTTTACAGAAACACACATTCACTGGATGATGTAATCAGTGATGTCATCAGTGATGTCATTTGAGATGTCATCAGTGATGTCATGAGTGATGTCACTGACCATGTCATGAGTGATGTAATATGTGACGTCATCACCAGTGCATTGTGGGCGCGCGAGTTATAGTTAGCTCAACTAACTATAACGGGCGAATTTCTCTGGTTTTATATGAGTCAAATGTCCAACTAACTATAACCTATGGTTTTTTTCAGTGAATTTCTAAGGTGTTTCAAATGCTAATTTCTAACTATAACATCCTTGAAACCTATGTTTTTTTCAGTGAATATATATCTATATATATATTATCTACTGGCGGTCGCCAGTAGATAGTTATAGTTACAACCTAGTTTCCATAGGAAATCTCAAAATTCTATTTTGAATAACTTTGGCACCGGTTGACGAATCCTCACGAAATTTTCAAAACTAATGGGGCGCTCTGTTCAGCTCCTACCCTGAAAGTATCGGGGTGATTTGTCAAGCGGGCGCCGAGAAAAAGGGGGGGTCCCAAAACGCGTTTTCCCCATGCATTTTTCTATAGGACCTTTAGACGCAGCTACAGCCCGAACGGCTGAACAGAATTACGTGGAATTTGGCAGAGAGGTAGCCATAAGGTCAAGGAAGTGCCTTTTGCAGGTCTGGTGTAAATCTGTTCAGTATTTCCTGAGAAAATAGCATTTAAAAGCATATCAATATCTATACGCGCGCACTGTGCGCGCACCGTGCGCGCACCCTGCCGTGCGCGAGCGCAATTCTGATTGGTTGTTAGATGTCGGTAAACATTCGAATCGGTCGAAACCAGGAAGTGTCGGCCGCCATTTTGTCTCTCGCAGTCTGAGGGGGTGAAAAACAAAGGTGGAGAACGTGAAAAGGGGGCAGAGTGGCCAGTTCCTGACCCCCTAGCCTTGGTCAGGGGGTCAAAGAAGGCCCCCAAGGGAAAACAACATTTTTTTTTTGAGGTGCGCGCACCCTGCGCGCACTGTGAACCACGGGTGCTCGTTGCGTGAAGCGCACCGAGTGCCCAAAGAGCACGCACGGTGTAAAACCTGAAAAAAATAAAATAAATAAAAACATAACTTAGCATTTAAAAAACCGTACAAATTCACTGAAAAAACCATAGGTTTCACACACGTTATAGTTACGAATTAGCATTTAAAAAACCTTGCAAATTCACTTAAAAAACCATAGGTTTCACACATGGTATAGTTAGCTGGACATTTCACTCATAAAAAACCAATGAAATCCCCCCGTTATAGTTACTGCAGGCAACTATAACTCACGCGACCGCAATCCTCTGCTGATGACGTCAGATATTACATCACTGATGACAAATGTGTCTTTCTGAAAAAAAAATATTTGTAATATATGTATAGCTAAAAATGAATGGAAGAAGACATGGGTAAATAAGTGTCTAAATACAGTGATGTAATATCTGATGTCATCAGCAGAGGATTGCGGTCGCGTGAGTTATAGTTGCCTGCACTAACTATAACGGGGGAATTTCAATGGCTTTTCACAAGTGAAATGTCCAGCTAACTATAACATGTGTTAAACCTATGGTTTTTTAAGTGAAAAAAAAAATATATATATATATGTATATAGGTAAAATATATATATTTCACCGAAAAAACAACAGGTTTTAGGGACGCTATTACCATACATTAGCATTTAAAAAACCCTAAAACCTTAGAAATTCACTGAAAAGACCACAGGTTTCAGGGAAGTTATAGTTAGAAATTAGCATTTAAAAAACAGTAGAAATTCACAGAAAATATCAAAGGTTACAGGGTCGCTATAGTTAGGCTGACATTTCACTCGAACAAAACCAGAGAAATTCAGCCATAATAGTTAGCTGAGCTAATTTTAACTGACGCCACCGCAATGCACTGCTCATGACCTCATGACATCACTCATGACATGGTCAGTGACATCACTCATGACATGTATTTCTAAAGTTTTTTAAATGCTAATTTCTAACTATAATGTCCCTAAAACCTGTGTTTTTTTCAGTGAATTTCTAAGGTTTTTTAAATGCTAATTTATAGTAATAACGTCCCTAAAATCCATTGGATTAGCACAGTGCTATCCTGTGTTTTTTTTCTCTGAATTTCTATGTATTTTTATAACTAACAGTTGCATTTGCACAGTGGTGGAGAAAGGGGGCTGGGAATTCTGCTGCGTAGGACTTACAGGAGGTACCAGGATTGCTTCTTGGCCTCCAAAATCTCTCAGGGGTAAAGTGGACTTCATCCCCCAACCAGTAGGGCTCAAGGTGGGCGTGTTTGCAGAGTGGTGGAGAAAGGACGGTGTGGCCTCTGAAGACCTCTTAGCAATCCCATTGTGTGGGACTT
The DNA here is from genome assembly GCF_964204655.1 of Triturus cristatus. Lineage (NCBI taxonomy): Eukaryota > Metazoa > Chordata > Amphibia > Caudata > Salamandridae > Triturus > Triturus cristatus. The sequence continues at coordinate 507,029,573 of NC_140585.1, forward strand.
ACTGCAGGTAACAGGAGGGGTAGTTTGCCCCCAAGGACGTCCTTGTGGGGCAACAACCCCTGCTATTATCTCCAGTAAGTCCCACACAGCAGGATTGCTGAGTTCTGATACCAGGTCACACCCCTTTTGTCTACCACTCTGCAAACACACCTCCTGGCACACTCTTGGTTTTGGGAAGAAGTCCCTTTCGCTGCTGGGGGTTTTAGAGGCCAACTAGCTTACCTGTTACCTCCAGTAAGCCCCACATAGTGGGATTGCTGAGAGGAGGTCGCAGACCATGCCCCTTTCTCCATCACACTGCGAATGCCCCTTGTCTCCTATTTTAGGAAGGGATCTGTGTGGCCCCCTATTCCTTGATTGTTTTTTGCCCAAGGACCCAACCCCCCGGGTCCTGACCAATTTAGTTTTTTTTTTACATTGACCAAAAAAAGGAGGGGGTGACATGGCCCCCCTCCTGAGGCCCATTTGGCCCCCGCGTACCCCATCCCTTGGGGCTAGGCCTTTCTTTCTTTTATCACAGACGGGGAGGGGGGTTGTGCGGCCCCCCTTCCTAGGCCGGACCGCATCCTCCAGGGCCTGGCCATTCCTTTTTACAAAAATAAAATAAATGGAGTGGCCCCCCTCCAAGGTCATTTTCGGCCCCGGGGACCACATCCCCCAGGGCATGGCCATCTGTTTCAGGACTGCGGGGGAGTATGAAGCCCCCGAAGTCTGCCTGGCTCCTGCCTCCTGTTGGAGGTAGCATGGCTTTTTACCCCCAGGGGGCTGCTGACATGCAGCTCCCCGGGGGTAAAAAGCAAAGTGTTCCACTGTGAACAAGTGAGAAATTTTTTTTCTCACTTGTTCACAGTGGAGCACTTGTTTGCTATGGGATGGCGGGAGTATTTACATCATTGCCCCCAGGACCTGGCCCACCCAGGGATCTTCAAGGAAACAAAGCGAATTTCAGTGCGATTCGCGGACCAAATGCGACTCCATTTGAATGTTTTTGAAAAAAATGATTTTTTTGGCCCTGGGTTCCCTGTGCGACCCTTCAGCAGGCCTAAAGGGTCAGGGTGTTTCTACCCTGCCCCTTTTTCTTTATTTTTAATGTTTTTGAACCTTTTTCCTTGTGACTCAGTTCAAACAAAATGGCTGCCAACACTCCCTGGATGGAACTGTGGTAGCCAATCAGATCGTAGGCTCGAGATCGGGAGAGTTCTCGGATCCATTGCCTCGACATTTGGATATTTGAGAAATGGTTACATTTCACTCCATTTAACAAAAGGAGTGCTTTCTGAACCAAGAGCTAACCTTTTTTCCAAATTTGGTGGAGTTTCATTCAGCAGTTCAGGCTGTAGCCGGGTCTAAAGTTTCCTACGGAAATTAACATTGAGAAAACACGATTTAGGCCCCCCTTTTTCTCGGCCCCCATTTAATGAATCATCCCGAAACTTTTTCGTACTGAAAATTAACGGGATCTCTTTCCCTGTTAGCCACTGCTGCCCTGCAGGGTTTGTGGCCCTCAACAATAGGAGTTTAGAGTTGATATATATATATATATTATCTACTGGCGGTCGCCAGTAGATAGTTATAGTTAGGACCGAGTTCCCATAGCAAATCTGAAAATTCTATTTTGAATAACTTTGGCGCCGGTTGACGAATCCTCGCGAAATTTTCAAAACTAATGGGGCGCTCTGCTCAGCTCCTACCCTGAAAGTCTCGGGGTGATTCGTCAAGCGGTTAAAAGTACATAAATATCTATATGCGCGCACCGTGCGCGCTCGGTGCGAGCACCGTGCGTGCACCATGCAATGCGAGCGTAATTCTGATTGGTGGTTAGATGTCAGTCAACATTCGAATCGGTCAAAATCAGGAAGTTTCGGACGCCATTTTGTGTGTGGCAGTGAAAAAGAAAGGTGGAGAACGTGAAAAGGGGGCACGGTAGAGAGTTCCTGACCCCTTAGCCTTTGTCAGGGGGTCCCTGAAGGACCCCGAAGGGTGAAAAAAACATTTTATTTTTTTCAAAAAATCGCGGGGTGCGTGCACGTTGTGCGCACAGTGCGCACACGGTGAAAAACCCTTAAAAAAAAAAAACATTTTAAACGAGCCATTCCATATTACAGGATACAGTCAATCTATAACTATATACATAGGTAGTTTATTGTAAAATAAATATATAAAAAATATAATAATACATACATAAATTAGCATTTAAAAAACCTTACAAATTCACTAAAAAAACCATAGGTTTCACACACGTTATAGTTAGAAATTAGCATTTAAAAAACCTTTCAAATTCACTTAAAAAACCATAGGTTTCACACACGTTATAGTTAGGAATTAGCATTTAAAAAACCTTGCAAATTCACTGAAAAAAACATAGGTTCACACATGTTATAGTTAGCTGGACATTTCACTCATAAAAAACCATTGAAATTCCCCCGTTATAGTTAGTTCGGCTAAATATAACTCGCGCGACCGCAATCCACTGCTTTTTTATGTGAATATATTATCTACTGGCGGTCGCCAGTAGATAGTTATAGTTAGGACCGTGTTTCCATAGGAAATCTGAAAATTCTATTTTGAATAACTTTGGCACCGGATGATGAATCTTCGCGAAATTTTCAAAACTAATGGGGCGCTCCGCTCAGCTCCTACCCTGAAAGTCTCGGGGGGATTCGTCAAGCGGGGGTTGAGAAAAAAGGGGGTCCCAAAACGCGTTTTCCCCATGCATTTTCCCATAGGACCTTTAGTCAAAGGTACAGCCCGAACGGCTGAACAGAATTACTTGAAATTTGGCAGAGAGGTAGTCCTCAGGTCAGGGATGTGCCTTTTGCATATATGGAGTCAACCTGTTCAGTAGTTCCTGAGAAAATTGCAGTTAAAGCACATAAATATCTATAGCCGCACACCGTGCGCGCACGGTGCGCGCACCCTAACGTGCGCGAGCGTAATTCTGATTGGTGGTTACATGTCAGTCAACGTTCGAATCGGTCGAAATCAGGAAGTGTCGCCCGCCATTTTGTTTGTTTTCAGTGCGAGAGTGAAAAAGGAAGGTGGCGAATGTGAAAAGGGGGCAGGGTAGAGAGTTCCTGACCCCCTAGCCTTTGTCAGGGGGTCCCTGAAGGACCCCGAAGGCAGAAAAAAACATTTGAAATTTGTTTTTTTTTAAATCGCGGGGGTGCGCGCACCGTGCGCGCACGGTGAAAAACCATAAAAAAAATACAAAATGTAATACGTAGTTTATTGTAAAATAAAAGTATAAAAAAAATAATAATACATACATAAATTAGCATTTAAAAAAATGTACGAGTTCACTGTAAAAAACATAGGTTTCACACACGTTATAGTTAGGAATTAGCATTTAAAAAACCTTGCAAATTCACTTAAAAAGCCATAGGTTTCACACATGTTATAGTTAGGTGGATATTTCACTCGTAAAAAACCAATAAAATTCCCCCGTTATAGTTAGTTCAGATAACTATAACTCGTGCGACCGCCACTCTATCACAAGGATGATGTCATCAGTGATGTCATGAGTGATGTCATGAGTGATGCCACTGACCATGTCATGAGTGATGTAATATGTGACGTCATGAGCAGGATTGCGGGCGTGCGAGTTATTGTTATATGAACTAACTATAACGGGGGAATTTCATTGGTTTTTTACGAGTGAAATATCCACCTAACTATAACATGTGTAAAACCTATGGTTTTTAAAGTGAATATAGATATATATATATATATTCAATGAAAAAACCAAAGGTTTCACACATGTTATAGTTAGCTGGACATTTCACTCGTAAAAAACCAATGAAATTCCCCCGTTATAGTTAGTTCAGCTAACTATAACTCGCGAGCCCGCAATGCACTACTGATGACGTCACATATTACATCACTCATGACATGGTCAGTGACATCACTCATGACATCACTGATGACATCTCAAATGACATCACTGATGACATCATCCAGTGAATGTGTGTTTTTCTGAAAATTAAATATGTTTTATATATGTATATATCAAGGTCGATGGAAGAATAAATGAGTATATAAGTGTCTAAATTGATGATTTGTTTCTGAAACATTGATTGTATAACTGACTGATTAAGTGTATCTTTTTGAATACATGGCTTAGTGAGTAATGTTTAAATGTGTAAATACCTGTATCAGTCTCTCACTTTGTATATAAGTGGCTGCATGGGTTGGTGAGTAGCTACATGAGTGTTTATATAGGTTAATAGTTGGTTTTTTGAGTATCAGTATGAGTGTCTGAGTGTCTTCATGGTGCGGTGGGGGGTATTACGTAGTGCATAGATGCATGAATGAGTGACTCACTGTTTGTATGTGTTGAAGACAGCATGTGTGCAGGACTGTATGGGTGGATGAGTGTGTGCATGGGTGTGTTAGTGAGTGAATGACTGTCTCAATAGTGTCTTCATAAGTAACTACATATGTTTTAAACTAGTATATGTGACTATTGGTGTTTATAAGTGAGTATATGTGAGAGTGAGAGATTGGAAGAGTTCCTGTATGAATAAGTATGTGTTTCTATAAGTGATTGTTAAAAAGACTAAGTATGTGTAAGTTTCTGTAAAAGTAAGTGGGCTGGTGTGTGTATAACTGTATATGCAAGTAAATGGATGTTTGATTCTTTATTAGCATGAGTGACTATGTGTGAGTAACTCTATGGATGAGTGGGATTGTGTTACAGGATGTTTAGGTGTATGAGTACATATGATGTGTGAGTACATGTATGAGTGACTGTATAGGATTGTTGGTGGATGAGTGAATGTGTATGTGGATCTTAGAATTACTGAATAGGTTGTTGTAACTGTTATTGGTATGTCCATTTTTTTGAAAATTTTAGTCTCTATTTTTGAATGTTTGTATCAAAGGTTATATTAGGGTGAGAGGAGGTCTACCACTCTGTCACAAGGATAATGTCATCAGTGATGTCATTTGAGATGTCATCAGTGATGTCATGAGTGATGTCACTGACCATGTCATGAGTGATGTAATATGTGACGTCATCAGTAGTGCATTGCGGGCGCGCGAGTTATAGTTAGCTGAACTAACTATAACGGGGGAATTTCATTGGTTTTTTACGAGTGAAATGTCCAGCTAACTATAACATGTGTGAAACCTTTGGTTTTTTCATTGAATTTCTAAGGTTTTTTAAATGCTAATTCCTAACTATAACGTGTGTGAAACCCATGGTTTTTTCAGTGAATTTGCAAGGTTTTTTAAATGCTAATTTTTTTTTTTTCTTCTTTTTTTTTTTACATATTTTTATTTTAATTTTCTATCCTTTTTTAAAGACTATGGTTAAATTTTTAAAATTCTAAAATATGTTTTTTTAACATTTTTTATAAAATAAACAGGTAAAATTTATTAGCAATACATTTTTTCCTTTTTTTAAAATTTTTTTTTAGTACGCGTACCGTAAGCTTACGGTAAGCGTACGGTTTACGCAATGACCGTAATTTATCTACGCTGTTTGCGTATAGTTAGGCAATTTGCATAGCCGCGCGTACTCTGCGTGGGGCGCGTACGCGTGTACGCTACACGCGCACGTTACGCGGAAGTGTCGGGGAGTGACTGTTATGCGCATGCGCGCGAGCGCGTGTCTTTTTTACGCGCATGCGTACTTTTGCCGTAAGCGTACGGTAGGTCATGTGATCATGAAACACAACTTTTGATTGGTTGAAACTACTTTCAGTTCTAGAACTCTCCTACACCACACCCATTCCCCTCATTTCTGCTTGTGATCCCTTAGGAGAAGGAGTTGGTTTGTCTTTGTGATACGATGGCAGAACAGCAGAGCTCTTCTGAGAGTGAGGCTAGCAGCACTACCTTGAGGCAGAGAGCGAGGAAACAAAAGACCTCTTACGTATGGGAGTATTTTACTTTTCCAGAAGGCCAGCAAAAGGTAAATGCACCCTTAGTGACTTGCAAGCTGTGTAAGCGTGTACTTCAAGAGGTAATCCTGACAGGAAGTATTCCTTTGGGAATCACACCATGATGAGACACCTTAAGGATGTACACAGAAGGACACATGCTCGACTTACTGAAGGTAACCCTTCAGTAAATCAACCAAGCACATCCACAGCAGCTCAGCCTGGACCATCATCTGCAGAGCCGAGTCCTTCTTCTGCAGGTCAGGTGAGCCCTTCATCTGTGGGGGGAGCATCTCCTTTTTCTGGTCCTCTGGAAATTAACCCTCGGTTTGCGAGGGTTGAAGTACAGTGCGCCAATTGTCACGATCTAATTACTTATAGGGAGACCAGTATTTCCCTAGTGAACATTAAAATAGATCAGCACACTTGTCGTACCGTCTAATATTCCCAATCTTTCTTCCCTCTGTCCCTGCATGAACACAACGGCTCTTTTAACCCCTTCGACGCTCATGACGGAACGGTTCCGTCATGAGCGTCGGTTGAGCTGTGCTCATGACGGAACCGTTCCGTCATGACCACGCCCGCGCAAGCAGCGCTCAGCACAGCAGGGGAATCCGCCCCGCATGGAAGGGGTTAAGAGCCAACCTTACCTTTCATCTATTTTCTATATATTTTTTTAAAAACTTTTTTTTTTTTTTTTTTACCGTACGCGTACGGAACGCTTAATTTTTTTTTTTTTTTTTTAAAAACACTAAAAATCAATTATCACATTACAAGGTCCTTGAGAGACTACAATTAAAAACTGCAAATGTGATTGTAGAGAAGTGGAAAAAAGGGACCATGACATTATTGACTTACCATACCCACTCAAAAAAAAATTTATTCATTTAATTTTTTTTTAATTGCTTTAAAAATGGTTCTAGTTTTCGAAAATGTTCTATCTCAATCTGAAAAAAAAGAAAAAAGTATTAATATTTAATAAAACATTTAATAATACAGTACACATATTTACATATTTTTCAAAAAATATTTTTGCCTTTTTTTTGCTGTTTTCAGAAAATATTGCATTTCACTATAAATTGTGAAAGCAATTGCATTCATCATTTAACAGCAGGCAAAAAAAAAAAAAATTAACAATCTCAAAGATTGTTTTTAAAAAAGCCCACAATCTCTTTTTGCATAAACATAACTTTATAGAAATGCATAATATTCTTAAAAAATATCATCTAATATCAATACTTATTTCTTTAAAATACCGTCTGATATTTTTGTTTCAGAAGTATAATCACAATAATATATGTCAAATAACTCCACAATACATCTGGTTCCATTTCCTTTAGGCCAAATAGTAATTTTAAAATTCTTTTTTTGTTTAATTTCCAATGGTAATCCAATAAAAAACAAAAGTTTAAATTGTACAGATGTCACCGATTCTCTGTAACATTTTGGTTTCCGAAAGATTAATTAATAATTAAATAAGTCCACAATAGAATTGTTTACTTTTCCGCATGGCCAAATAGTAATTTTAAAAATCTTTTTTGAAAAAATTTCCAATGGCGATCCAATAACATTCCAAAATTTAAATTGTGCAGATGTTACCGATTTTTTCTAAATTTTTGGTTTTCCAAAGTTTCCTTAAAAAATGGAAAAATTCCACATTACAATTGGTTACCTTTCCATTAGGCCAAATGATAATTTGTTAAATCTTTTTATTTGTAAATTCCAAATGGTAATCCAATAAAATGGTAAAATTGTTTTGTCCAGATGTTGTCAAATCTCTCTAAAATTTAGGTTTCAGGAAGATTAGATAGGAATTTGCTAAATCAAAAGGCAAACGTTGCTTAAAAATCAATTGGGAATCATTACACAGTGTCCAGCCTTTTTCACATTTCAGATAAACTGTGTAATGACCAGAAGTTACAGTAGGTCCATCATGGAAAATTATTGCAACTGTTACAAAAGTTTTTCCTGAAATTGATAATTGCTGTCCTGTAAACTTCTTTATTAAAGTATCCAATTTTGAACCATCAGCTCTACATCGTTGCATCATTAAAATTACATACTGTCTGTATTCCTTTAAAATTAATGTTGAAAACATGTCAGATTTACACTCACCGCATTGCATGCTATGATTAGCATCTTTAACTAATTTAGCAAAAGTGACTGTTTTACTCTCTGGCAATGTTAAATAAATAAACCTTTCAGAATCAACATTAGAGCCACATATATTATAACAGTTTTCACAACTATGTTCCCATTTATAAGAGAGACCAAATAAATTTTCAATGTTAACCCCTTCTTCTTCCAGTACCTGAAGAAAATAAATCAAGAATTCCTGTGCGTCTTGCTGTACATTTTGAGAAAACTGTGTTCGTCCTGAACATACATCTAAAACTTTTCTAATTTCAGTAGCACTTTCTATTTGAGTTTTATCATTACTCAGCTTTTCAAAAAGGAGACTCAGCACAGAACAGAATCTTTTTCCCTGATTTACTATTATCTGCTCTTGCAAACCTTCCAGATAAAATGCAACATTCAGCACTACATTAGCGTAGCAGTTGACACCAGAGCTATTTTCAAAATAACATCCTACAACCTGTTCTTCATTTTCCTTATTCTTTTTGCTTGCAATTACATCACTCCTCTTTTTTTTCCTCCTCTCTACATCTTCATTACAGATATTCTCATTTCTCCTTTTACGAGAAACTACACGTTTCTCCAACACAGGATACTGACCTAAATGAGGAGCATAGCTTCTTCTTAATCTATTATACTCCTTTACACAATTTGTATCAGCACTAACTTTTGAATCATCAAAGTCTATCATGAATAAACCTGATAATGTTTTCACTCGTGACAAAGCAACATATGCCATACCTTCTTTGAACACAGTTGAACCAATGTTCACAAATGCACAATCTACAGTCAATCCTTGAGACTTGTGAATAGTTACAGCATATGCTAGCGAAAACGGAAACTGCTTCCTACGTACGTATAAGTCTTTCACAAGCATGAAACGAACTGTACAACGACAAATGTCTTTAACTTCTTCTATCTGATCAAATTTTATTTTTAACCCCTTCGACGCTCATGACGGAACGGTTCCGTCATGAGCGTCGGTTGAGCTGTGCTCATGACGGAACCGTTCCGTCATGACCACGCCCGCGCAAGCAGCGCTCAGCACAGCGGGGGAATCCGCCCCGCATGGAAGGGGTTAAACATACAATTCCATCTTTTTTCGGATAATTAATAAAACCCACAACTCTTCCCATAGCTCCATTAACTAAACCTTTTTCAACATCCAAATTTCTCCTTAAAAATACTCTACAGTTCATGCAAACATATAGATTTTTTTCTAATCCAGCTGTTTTGGAAATCTTCTTCTCTAGTGAATCCAATTTATTTTTCAGTGTGCCTGTTAATGTGACAGTAATTCTTCCATCCTCAATTTTGTCCACTGCTTCCAATTTCCTGATATCTTCCTTTTCCAATTTCAAAAGCTCCTCATTGAATATTGAGCATTCACGTAGAGTTGGCATTAAGCAGATGACACTTTTGTTTTCTGCAATGTTCTTGTATATCTTCTCTGCAACTATTTCTTCCTTTGGAAATAAATTATGTAGCAGCCGAGTCTGTAATGCTTTTTTGCCAGCTTCTGTGAGTAGTCCAATCCTGATATCTTTCAGAATACTTCCATATTCTTCATCGTTTGCTTGCCTCATATTAGTTGTAAGTTCCTTGTACTCAAAGAAGGACCGAATATTTGTATTACCGATGCTTCCCAATGACTTCTTCGTGTCTTCATGTGTCACAGTATTAAACACTGGTTGTCCTTTAACTGGAGTAAGTTGCAAAAGATCTCCAAAAACTATGACGTGTTTTCCTCCAAATAACACGTCATAGTCTGACTTCAGAATTTGCTGCATTCTTAAATGCACAAAGGCAAGCATTAAGTTCGATACCATGCTCACCTCATCAATAATGAGAACTTGCATCTTCTTCAATACTCTTGAAACTTCCAAGCATGCTTCTCCAGTTAGCTTGTTGTATTGTATTTTGTTCTCATGCTCCACTGGTAACATTAGCAAACGATGTAAAATGATTCCTTTTATGTTATATGCTGCTAACCCAGTTGGAGCAGTAACCACACAAGACAAAGTAGAATCCGTTTTTTGCTGTAGGTAGCTTCTGATGACTTTTATTAGGAAACTTTTTCCAGTTCCAGCTTGTCCGCTTACATACATCCTGATTGGATGAAATGATGTGCATGAGCACTCTTTTTTTTCATGTAGAAATCCGTGATCAATTTTGTTTCTGATCTCTTCATAAATTTGTTGCTGCTCTTCGTTCAGTTGTCTTTCCAAATTTTGTAAGTCTATAAATTCTCCTTGAGCTTGATTCATAGCCGTTTCCACTTCATTCATGGCTATTGATGCTTCATTTTCAACGATTGGTTGTCCTAGGGGATCTTGACTGAGTGTTCCTGAACTTTGGCTGTCCTGAGAACTGTCTCTAGCTATTTCTGCTGCAATTGTAGTTTCCTGTTCAATTTCTTCATTTAACATTTGCAGATAAGTTGTGAATGTATTGCATTGTATGCTGTCTTTGCAAGCATTAAAAGAATCTTCATAGCTTTGATATTCTCCCAGTAGTTCATCCTCTGTACGCCATGGTTTAAACAGCTGTAAAAGAGCCAAGTAGTAAAATTCCTTTTTGTCAGTAGTGTCGCAACTCAGCTTCCGGTGATTTATCAAACTTCCTTTTGTTTGCTTCACCAAACATCCTTCCTCACCAATGACTTTATATTTTCCATTGTTGATGTCTTCTGCGGCTTTCCGTGAATAAATGTAGTTCTGCAGCACTTCATAGAGACACATGTTCTCCAGATGATGACTTCTCTTTGGGTAATATGTGTCCAACATGTTTGATTTCAAAATATCTGTACGTTCTGGGTCATTCTCGGCCAAATATTCAGTTTCTCCAACAGATTTCAGTACCCGATTTCTCATTGCTGCAAGGCCTAAACTTGCCCAAATTATTCTTCTTGATTTCGAGTAGAGACTTGCAGAAGATAACCTATCTGAACATTCGTAGGATCCAATTTCTCGATGCGATAACATCTTCAAACTGAAACTGTACAGCTTCTTACTGACAGTTTTCTCGTGAGAAATCTCTTCCCACATTTCCTTCAATTCTGTTTTTTCTGATTTCGTAATGTAAGACGTTACATATCGAGCCACAGCAATGGAATTGTCAGCTACATACTGTATATCCATGTTAGCGTTCCACATGGATAAAATCACTGGGTTGTAGTCATTTATATTTTTTGATTCTTCTTTTCTTTTAAGGTTGTAGGTATTCTTAGGTGATTTTCTTGTGATAGTATGTCTCACAGATGACATAAAACTGTGAACTCTTCCATTTGAAAGAACAGGTCTAGGAAATCCAAATCGACATTTAGTGTAGTATTTATCTTTGCTCTTGTATTTCCGTCGACAGTATTTTCCAAACCGATGACTTTGGAAACGTAAAACTTGCTCCTTTAACTTTTTCTCTTCTGTGCTTTTTGGTATAGCACATGTTGCATATTCTTCAATGTAAGATAACACTGCTTCATCAGTATCTGTTCCAAACTTTGGGGCATCCTTGATCCACAACAGCATATGAATATGAGGAGCACCTCGTGCCTGGTACTCTTTTCTCCAAAAGAAATCCACTACTTCTCCTAGAGGTGGATTTTTTTTATTGCAGATGAAGGACATCATAGCCTTAAATCTATGATTGAAATATCTGCAAACATTAACTGGATCCAATGAGCACAGTTCTCCTGCTGTCTTGTATTCGATGTTTTTAATGTTTGAATTTGCCTCTCGTAGAAAATCCAGTAAATCATCCCAAGCGCACTCGGCACAGCTTAGGGTAAGGAACCATGTTGGAGTTCCTAAATTCCGTAACATGCATTTTAATTCACCATGGCGTCGGTACCAATATTCATTTGTCCCACGCTGACAAGCCATCAGATTGATCAGTTGTGTTTCCAAATGATCATCTCGGTGCTGCACTTTCTCCATAAAATCCTTAGCAAACACATTTTGTAAATGTACTCCACTTTTTAAAATGTGATTTACTGCATAAGACAGTGCAGACAAGCCGCTTTTAAATAAAAGATGGAACAAATAAGGAATACTTTGTCGAAATCTGGGATCTTCAGCATATAGTCTTGTAGTCCGATACTCAGAAGCTGGAATCTGTTCCGGACGTTCATCGTATCGTCCTCCTTTTCCTTTAGGAAACAGCTGGGGAAAACATCGAGCTTCCAAGCTCTCCTCCCATACACTCACGGGAGTTCCTTTTGCTTTCTTCATCTGAAATAGATCAATATTGTCTCCCATAACTTCTTTTGAATGAAGAGGATGTATGCTAAAATGTTCATAAATTTCTTCTTCCTTTGACTTGTCCACTTTTTCAATTTGTCCAGTTGGTGTTTCTGTGTCTTCTTGTAAATCTTCTTCTTCTTCTTCTTCTTCTATATAAATTGATTCATACCATTTGTTATTCCTTTTCAAATACAAATTTGCTCTTTGTACTTTCCGTACATCTACCAGCTCCTGCCAAATCTTCTTATTCTTTGTAGGTACACCATTAACCAGAATAATTAATGGTTCAGTTTCCAAAGTATCCGCATCAATAGTTTCCATATTTTTTTTCAAATCCAAGGGCAAATACACCACTCTACCTTTTAAACCTCTCAGTAAATCTGAAGGAGGTAATTTACCAGTTTTGGGCTCCATACGTACTATGGTCTGGAACGGATGAACACATTGAATGAGTATAGACTCATATGTATTTAATTCAGAAAGTTCAGCAGGAATAGCATCCAATTCTAAATTATTATGTACAGCTCTGGTCGGCATTCTATTTTCCTCTAACTTGTTGTAACAGTATTTACAAATACGCTGAACTTCACCCAATTCAAAACAATTTTCAAGAAATATATATGTGGCAAAATCCTTCCACTTATAATTATCTTCATTTTCACTCTTTCTGTAGAGATCAACATACCTGGTTTGTTTTCTATAATGAGTTCTGCGGCAACAAATACAAGTAATATTTGGTCTTTCATTAGAGATTATTGCAAATTTTGTTATGTGATCATTAAATGTCTTACTTACAGAGGGTTCTACATTTTCTTCCACTTCTTCCTCATTTACTGTGTCCTTCTCTGCACTGTTTTGTTCAGGACCAAAGTAACAAAACTGAATTTCATCAACAACCTTCTCTACATCTGATACCGTTCCACGGAACAGAGCCCTATTCAATTCATCTAACTTTATTGCTGGACTTTTAGCAAAATACAACCGTCTCACAAACTTTCTCATTTCAGTATGATGAACAGCCAGCATCCTAAAATGATGGAAAACACTATTACACACTTTTCTAGATAGACAAGCCAGAGAATGACCCTGCAAACCAGTATTCTCTCTCACTCTGCATGGATCTAGACTTTGAAGCACCTTAATCTTCTGTTTCACACTTTTTTTGCTATATTCTCTTAGAAACTCACGAAATTTATCAACAGATTCCTGACGCACAGTGCAAATACTACTACAATTCCAAGTGTACACTGGGGCTTTAGGACGTCTCCCCATAGCCTCATCCGCCATCACTTGTACCTCATCTCTTGGAACCATTATCTCCTTCTCCATTATGCAACCATTTTTCACTTCATAAGCACGACCTCTGGTGTCAACTGCATGCAGCAAACTATTACTTTGAAAATAAATCTCTTCATTAAAAAAAGGTTCACTACTTGAACTATGCATCCATTTTCCTAAAAACACTTTACAAAAGTTTGTTCTGTTCACTACTCTTTTCCTTTTGCTATGTGATTTCAGTACATTAACCATTTTGTCTAATGTACGCATCCTATTCAAAATTAAAATGAATAGTTTCCTTTTTAATTCTAATGCCTTTGCTGCAATGGCTTCAATTTCTTTTTTTCTCTTATAAAACTTTGCCTTTTGCTTATATTTCTTCACATCCTTTATCAAATTGGACATAACTCTTCTCTGAAACATTTTTCTACGTATCTCTTTAAACGCTGTTTTTCTGTTTAAGTTTATCTTTTTAGTTGCAGAAGGTATATTTGCATTAACTAAATTCTCAATTTTTTCCTGTCCTTTTCGATTGAAATCATTCTTTCCAGTACAGACATTTTGTACATTTTTCCTTTTTTTGAATATGTTCTTTAGAAAATCTTTTGTTTGCTTACCAGAAGATTTTTTCTTCTTCCCAACATGAGCATCTTCAACTAACTTAGGTCCTCCAGTTGTCTTCAAATATAGGTTTTTTTTGTGGTCTTTTTTTACTCTGGATTTTGTAGGCATCTTAAATTTTGTTCACTGCTCTTCAGCAATACCTGAAAAAAACTAAAAAAAAATTCCTTTATTTTATTTAAATATATTACTACATTTGTTTTCACATTAGTCACAAAACGAAATTTCTTTGCCAATTTGAAAGCACACTTACTGCTCTTTTTTTTGGCAAGTGATAAACACTTTTACAGACTGACACATTATGAATCCACTTTTCAGATTTTTTAAAAAGCACATGTCCAAACTGCTTTTTCAGACCAGCACCATTTGTAACCTGGGTGTCTGCCTACACTCCAGCAAGGGCAACCAGCCTTAGTGATGCTGAATGTGTTTGCATTACTGACTGAAACCTCAAACCCCACTCGCTTGTGAATACTGTGCATGATTCCACATGGTAAGCAGCTACCTGTGTGCTAAGAGTCAGCTTCTGCACCAAAAAATGGCTCCCCCTTTCCATCTAATGCAACTGTGAAATCACCAGAGCAATACGCAATAAATCTCTGCCTGTAATTCCTATTTGCACACAGAGTCATGTTTTCACATTAGTCACAAAACGAAATTTCTTTGCCAATTTGAAAGCACACTTACTGCTCTTTTTTTTGGCAAGTGATAAACACTTTTACAGACTGACACATTATGAATCCACTTTTCAGATTTTTTAATAAGCACATGTCCAAACTGCTTTTTCAGACCAGCACCATTTGTAACCTGGGTGTCTGCCTACACTCCAGCAAGGGCAACCAGCCTTAGTGATGCTGAATGTATTTGCATTACTGACTGAAACCTCAAACCCCACTCGCTTGTGAATACTGTGCATGATTCCACATGGTAAGTAGTTGGCTGTGTGCTAAGAGTCAGCTTCTGCACCAAAAAATGGCTCCCCCTTTCCATCTAATGCAACTGTGAAATCACCAGAGCAATACGCAATAAATCTCTGCCTGTAATTCCTATTTGCACACAGAGTCATGTTTTCACATTAGTCACAAAACGAAATTTCTTTGCCAATTTGAAAGCACACTTACTGCTCTTTTTTATGGCAAGTGATAAACACTTTTACAGACTGACACATTATGAATCCACTTTTCAGATTTTTTAAAAAGCACATGTCCAAACTGCTTTTTCAGACCAGCACCATTTGTAACCTGGGTGTCTGCCTACACTCCAGCAAGGGCAACCAGCCTTAGTGATGCTGAATGTATTTGCATTACTGACTGAAACCTCAAACCCCACTCGCTTGTGAATACTGTGCATGATTCCACATGGTAAGCAGCTACCTGTGTGCTAAGAGTCAGCTTCTGCACCAAAAAATGGCTCCCTTTTTCCATCTAATGCAACTGTGAAATCACCAGAGCAATACGCAATAAATCTCTGCCTGTAATTCCTATTTGCACACAGAGTCATGTTTTCACATTAGTCACAAAACGAAATTTCTTTGCCAATTTGAAAGCACACTTACTGCTCTTTTTTTTGGCAAGTGATAAACACTTTTACAGACTGACACATTATGAATCCACTTTTCAGATTTTTTAAAAAGCACATGTCCAAACTGCTTTTTCAGACCAGCACCATTTGTAACCTGGGTGTCTGCCTACACTCCAGCAAGGGCAACCAGCCTTAGTGATGCTGAATGTATTTGCATTACTGACTGAAACCTCAAACCCCACTCGCTTGTGAATACTGTGCATGATTCCACATGGTAAGCAGCTACCTGTGTGCTAAGAGTCAGCTTCTGCACCAAAAAATGGCTCCCTCTTTCCATCTAATGCATCTGTGAAATCACCAGAGCAATACGCAATAAATCTCTGCCTGTAATTCCTATTTGCACACAGAGTCATGTTTTCACATTAGTCACAAAACGAAATTTCTTTGCCAATTTGAAAGCACACTTACTGCTCTTTTTTTTGGCAAGTGATAAACACTTTTACAGACTAACACATTATGAATCCACTTTTCAGATTTTTTAAAAAGCACATGTCCAAACTGCTTTTTCAGACCAGCACCATTTGTAACCTGGGTGTCTGCCTACACTCCAGCAAGGGCAACCAGCCTTAGTGATGCTGAATGTATTTGCATTACTGACTGAAACCTCAAACCCCACTCGCTTGTGAATACTTTGCATGATTCCACATGGTAAGTAGCTACCTGTGTGCTAAGAGTCAGCTTCTGCACCAAAAAATGGCTCCCCCTTTCCATCTAATGCAACTGTGAAATCACCAGAGCAATACGCAATAACTCTCTGCCTGTAATTCCTATTTGCACACAGAGTCATGTTTTCACATTAGTCACAAAACGAAATTTCTTTGCCAATTTGAAAGCACAATTACTGCTCTTTTTTTTGGCAAGTGATAAACACTTTTACAGACTGACACATTATGAATCCACTTTTCAGATTTTTTAAAAAGCACATGTCCAAACTGCTTTTTCAGACCAGCACCATTTGTAACCTGGGTGTCTGCCTACACTCCAGCAAGGGCAACCAGCCTTAGTGATGCTGAATGTATTTGCATTACTGACTGAAACCTCAAACCCCACTCGCTTGTGAATACTGTGCATGATTCCACATGGTAAGCAGCTACCTGTGTGCTAAGAGTCAGCTTCTGCACCAAAAAATGGCTCCCCCTTTCCATCTAATGCAACTGTGAAATCACCAGAGCAATACGCAATAAATCTCTGCCTGTAATTCCTATTTGCACACAGAGTCATGTTTTCACATTAGTCACAAAACGAAATTTCTTTGCCAATTTGAAAGCACACTTACTGCTCTTTTTTTTGGCAAGTGATAAACACTTTTACAGACTGACACATTATGAATCCACTTTTCAGATTTTTTAAAAAGCACATGTCCAAACTGCTTTTTCAGACCAGCACCATTTGTAAGGGCAACTAGCCTTAGTGATGCTGAATGTATTTGCATTACTGACTGAAACCTCAAACCCCACTCGCTTGTGAATACTGTGCATGATTCCACATGGTAAGCAGCTACCTGTGTGCTAAGAGTCAGCTTCTGCACCAAAAAATGGCTCCCCCTTTCCATCTAATGCAACTGTGAAATCACCAGAGCAATACGCAATAAATCTCTGCCTGTAATTCCTATTTGCACACAGAGTCATGTTTTCACATTAGTCACAAAACGAAATTTCTTTGCCAATTTGAAAGCACACTTACTGCTCTTTTTCTTGGCAAGTGATAAACACTTTTACAGATTGACACATTATGAATCCACTTTTCAGATTTTTTAAAAAGCACATGTCCAAACTGCTTTTTCAGACCAGCACCATTTGTAAGGGCAACCAGCCTTAGTGATGCTGAATGTATTTGCATTACTGACTGAAACCTCAAACCCCACTCGCTTGTGAATACTGTGCATGATTCCACATGGTAAGCAGCTACCTGTGTGCTAAGAGTCAGCTTCTGCACCAAAAAATGGCTCCCCCTTTCCATCTAATGCAACTGTGAAATCACCAGAGCAATATGCAATACATCTCTGCCTGTAATTCCTATTTGCACACAGAGTCATGTTTTCACATTAGTCACAAAACGAAATTTCTTTGCCAATTTGAAAGCACACTTACTGCTCTTTTTTTTGGCAAGTGATAAACACTTTTACAGACTGACACATTATGAATCCACTTTTCAGATTTTTTAAAAAGCACATGTCCAAACTGCTTTTTCAGACCAGCACCATTTGTAACCTGGGTGTCTGCCTACACTCCAGCAAGGGCAACCAGCCTTAGTGATGCTGAATGTATTTGCATTACTGAGTCCAACCTCAAACCCTTAAACTATTCTTTTATTATACCAGTACACCTTAATTTATTGTGAAAACATAGTCCATATTATTTTACTTGTTCCTCACATTTAAATTTCTCCCAAAACAGAAAATAATAAACACAACTTCAACAAAAAGAATTGCATTTCTATTATTCATTTCTTAATTTACCATATACATCCCCTCTCAAACTCTAAACTCACCTTTAAAATTAGTTAGTTGTGAAAGAAATGTGGCACTCAAACAGCAGATTATCAGAGCCAGGATCTCTGTTCTTTACACCTCTCTCCTCTCAGCAGAACCAGATAATGGCAAACTTTCCCTCTCTTTTTCCACATATATACATGTTAGTTTCAAATCTCAGTGCTTGCCCCTTTTTTTCAAATGTAATCACACATTTCTATTGGTTGAAAACCAACCCTTTTCCAAAAGTACCCTTCCCCCAACTTGACTTCTGCCTAGTACCCTTCCCCCAACTTGACTTCTGCCTGCTACCATAGCAACAGCTCATGGAACACTGCTGTGTGGAGTCAGGTCAGAAGTTCGCCAAACAATGTTTCAATTCCACAGAGCAAGAGTGCTTGACTTTTCAAACCTAACAGCAAATCCATAGTACTGTTCTTTGGTAACACCTTTTTCTGTACCAATACAAAACATGCTTCTATTAATTTACACATACAGCCTAGTGTTTATTCTAGAATGGTATGAAACAGCCAATCAGTTCTTTTTTTTATGAAAAAAATATGTATGCCTCCATTTCCAAACTGTCTTTCTTTTCATATTGCCATTCTACTGAATTACACCTCCTGAGTGCATCCAGTTCTCCTTTGAAGATGTTCACAGTGTGGATTGTAGGGCACAGCTATGTCTTCTGGAGTGAAAAGTTTGCAGAGAAAACAGGTATGGTGAGAGACCTTGCTTTGCCAAATGTAGACATTAAATGGATTGGTCAGAGAGGGTTAAAGTGGCACCAATTGATGCCATTGGTGAAATCCTTCATGCAAAACCAACACCCTGACCTCATAGTAGTGCACTGTGGTGGCAATGACCTAGGCACTTTGACTGGGGTAGGTCTGGAAATGCTTATGAAGGACACCTTTGCACAACTGTTTTCACTTTTCCCTAAAACTGCCTTTGTGTTTTCTAACATATGCCAAAGGCAAAAATGGAACTGGTCCAATCATTTCTGTCCGCAGATTGACAAAGCAAGAAAGCACGTCAACAAATCTGTTTCTGCTTTCCTCCGTGACTATGGTATGGGTTCCATTTACCACAACAACTTGCATTACGACATGCAAGACATTTATAGAGGAGATGGTGTGCACTTCAATGATGAAGGGAACAGAGTCTTCCTCTTGAACCTTAGACTCTGCATCGGTACTTACTTGTAGGTACCACTAAAAAATCACTTCATAAACACAACGGCTCTTTTTAGAGCCCCCTAATATCTAAACACTTAAATCTGATTTTCATTTCTTTTTTTATTTTTTTTTTACCGTACGCTTACCGTACACGTACCCCGCGATTTTTTTTAAAATCAATAAATGTTTTCTTTGTACTTTTCTGTCCTTCTTTGACCCCCTTACAAATGTTAGGGGGTCTGTAACTCTCCTCCTTGCCCCCTTTTCTTGTTATCACTCTTTTTTTTCTGAGTGAAACACACGAAATGGCGGCCGCCGCTTCCTGGTTTCGGCCGATTCGAATGTTTACTAAGATCTAAGAGCCAATCAGAATCGCGCTCGCGCACGCCACCGTACGCGTACGGTAAGCGTACCGTAAGCGCACCGTAAGCTGGCTCAGATATATATATTGATTTAAAGGCTATTTTCTCAGAATCTACTGAACAGATTTACACCAAACCTACAAAAGGCACTTCCTTGACCTGAGGACTACCTCTCTGCCAAATTTCTAGTAATTCTGTTCAGCCGTTCGGGCTGTAGCCCTGTCTAAAGGTCCTATGGAAAAATGCATGGGAAAAACGCGTTTTGGGACCCCCTTTTATCTCAGCCTCCGCTTGACGAATCCCCCCGAGACTTTCAGGGAAGGAGCGGAGCGTAGCGCCCCACCTATTTTGAAAAATTCACGAGGATTCGTCGACCGGCGCCAAAGTTATTCAAAATAGAATGTTGCGGATTTCCTATGGAAACGTGGTCCTAACTATAACTACCTACTGGCGACCGCCAGTAGGTAATATATATATATATATATATATATATATATATATATATATTTATATATTATATATATATATTATATATTTATATATTACCTACGCCAGTAGGTAATATATATATATATATATATATATATATATATATATATATATATATATATATATATTTATATATTACCTACTGGCGGTCGCCAGTAGGTAGTTATAGTTAGGACCACGTTTCCATAGGAAATCACAACATTCTATTTTGAATAACTTTGGCGCCGGTCGACGAATCCTCGTGAATTTTTCAAAATAGGTGGGGCGCTACGCTCCGCTCCTTCCCTGAAAGTCTCGGGGGGATTCGTCAAGCGGGGGCTGAGATAAAAGGGGGGTCCCAAAACGCGTTTTTCCCATGCATTTTTCCATAGGACCTTTAGACAGGGCTACAGCCCGAACGGCTGAACAGAATTACTAGAAATTTGGCAGAGAGGTAGACCTCAGGTCAAGGAAGTGCCTTTTGTAGGTTTGGTGTGAATCTGTTCAGTAGATTCTGAGAAAATAGCCTTTAAATCAATATATCTGAGCCAGCTTACGGTGCGCTTACGGTACGCTTACCGTACGCGTACGGTGGCGTGCGCGAGCGCGATTCTGATTGGCTCTTAGATCTTAGTAAACATTCGAATCGGCCGAAACCAGGAAGCGGCTGCCGCCATTTCGTGTGTTTCACTCAGAAAAAAAAGAGTGATAATAAGAAAAGGGGGCAAGGAGGAGAGTTACAGACCCCCTAACATTTGTAAGGGGGTCAAAGAAGGACAGAAAAGTACAAAGAAAACATTTATTGATTTTAAAAAAAATCGCGGGGTACGCGTACGGTAAGCGTACGGTAAAAAAAGAAAAAAAAAAAGAAATGAAATGCAGATTTAAGTGTTTAGATATTAGGGGGCTCTAAAAAGAGCCGTTGTATTTATGAAGTGATTTTTAAGTGGTACCTACAAGTAAGTAACGATGCAGAGTCTAAGGTTCAAGAGGAAGACTCTGTTCCCTTCATCATTGAAGTGCACACCATCTCCTCTATAAATGTCTTGCATGTCGTAACGCAAGTTGTTGTGGTAAATGGAACCCATACCATAGTCACGGAGGAAAGCAGAAACAGATTTGTTGACGTGCTTTCTTGCTTTGTCAATCTGCGGACAGAAATGATTGGACCAGTTCCATTTTTGCCTTTGGCATATGTTAGAAAACACAAAGGCAGTTTTAGGGAAAAGTGAAAACAGTTGTGCAAAGGTGTCCTTCATAAGCATTTCCAGACCTACCGAGTCAAAGTGCCTAGGTCATTGCCACCACAATGCACTATTATGAGGTCAGGGTGTTGGTTTTGCATGAAGGATTTCACCAATGGCATCAATTGGTGCCACTTTAACCCTCTCTGACCAATCCATTTAATGTCTACATTTGGCAAAGCAAGGTCTCTCACCATACCTGTTTTCTCTGCAAACTTTTCACTCCAGAAGACATAGCTGTGTCCTACAATCCACACTGTGAACATCTTCAAAGGAGATCTGGATGCACTCAGGAGGTGTATTTCAGTAGAATGGTAAAAAGAAATGAAAGACAGTTTGGAAATGGAGGCATACATATTTTTTTTTAAAAAAAGAACTGATTGGCTGTTTCTTACCATTCTACACTAAAAACTAGGCTGTATGTGTAAATTTATAGAAGCATGTTTTGTATTGGTACAGAAAAATGTGTTACCAAAGAACAGTACTATGGATTTGCTGTTAGGTTAGAAAAGTCAAGCACTCTTGCTCTGTGGAATTGAAACATTGTTTGGCGAACTTCTGACCTAACTCCACACAGCAGTGTTCCATGAGCTGTTGCTATGGTAGCAGGCAGAAGTCAAGTTGGGGGAAGGGTACTAGGCAGAAGTCAAGTTGGGGGAAGGGTACTTTTGGAAAAGGGTTGGTTTTCAACCAATAGAAATGTGTGATTACATTTGAAAAAAAGGGGGAAGCACTGAGATTTGAAATTAACATGTATATATGTGGAAAAAGAGAGGGAAAGTTTGCCATTATCTGGTTCTGCTGAGAGGAGAGAGGTGTAAAGAACAGAGATCCTGGCTCTGATAATCTGCTGTTTGAGTGCCACATTTCTTTCACAACTAACTAATTTTAAAGGTGAGTTTAGAGTTTGAGAGGGGATGTATATGGTAAATTAAGAAATGAATAATAGAAATGCAATTCTTTTTGTTGAAGTTGTGTTTATTATTTTCTGTTTTGGGAGAAATTTAAATGTGAGGAACATGTAAAATAATATGGACTATGTTTTCACGATAAATTAAGGTGTACTGGTATAAAAAAAGAATAGTTTAAGGGTTTGAGGTTGGACTCAGTAATGCAAATACATTCAGCATCACTAAGGCTGGTTGCCCTTGCTGGAGTGTAGGCAGTCACCCAGGTTACAAATGGTGCTGGTCTGAAAAAGCAGTTTGGACATGTGCTTTTTAAAAAATCTGAAAAGTGGATTCATAATGTGTCACTCTGTAAAAGTGATTATCACTTGCCAAAAAAAAGAGCAGTAAGTGTGCTTTCAAATTGGCAAAGAAATTTCGTTTTGTGACTAATGTGAAAACATGACTCTGTGTGCAAAGAGGAATTATAGACAGAGATTTATTGCGTATTACTCTGGTGATTTCACAGTTGCATTAGATGGAAAGGGGGAGCCATTTTTTGGTGCAGAAGCAGACTCTTAGCACGGACCCAGCTGCTTACCATGTGGCATCATCCACAGTATTCACAAGCGAGTGGGGTTTGAGGTTTCAGTCAGTAATGCAAATACATTCAGCATCACTAAGGCTGGTTGCCCTTGCTGGAGCGTAGGCAGTCACCCAGGTTACAAATGGTGCTGGTCTGAAAAAGCAGTTTGGACATGTGCTTTTTTAAGAATCTGAAAAGTGGATTCATAATGTGTCAGTCTGTAAAAGTGTTTATCACTTGCCAAAAAAAAGAGTAGTATGTGTGCTTTCAAATTGGCAAAGAAATTGTGTTTAAGGGCCTAATGTGATAACATGACTCTGTGTGCAAATAGGAATTACAGGCAGAGATTTATTGCGTATTGCTCTGGTGATTTCACAGTTGCATTAGATGGAAAGGGGGAGCCATTTTTTGGTGCAGAAGCAGACTCTTAGCACACACCCAGCTGCTTACCATGTGGAATCATGCACAGTATTCACAAGCGAGTGGGGTTTGAGGTTTCAGTCAGTAATGCAAATACATTCAGCATCACTAAGGCTGGTTGCCCTTGCTGGAGTGTAGGCAGTCACCCAGGTTACAAATGGTGCTGGTCTGAAAAAGCAGTTTGGACATGTGCTATTTAAAAAATCTGAAAAGTGGATTCATAATGTGTCAGTCTGTAAAAGTGATTATCACTTGCCAAAAAAAGAGTAGTAAGTGTGCTTTCAAATTGGCAAAGAAATTTCGTTTAAGGGCCTAATGTGAAAACATGACTCTGTGTGCAAATAGGAATTACAGGCAGAGATTTATTGCGTATTGCTCTGGTGATTTCACAGTTGCATTAGAAGGAAAGGGGGAGCCATTTTTTGGTGCAGAAGCAGACTCTTAGCACACACCCAGCTGCTTACCATGTGGAATCATGCACAGTATTCACAAGCGAGTGGGGTTTGAGGTTTCAGTCAGTAATGCAAATACATTCAGCATCACTAAGGCTGGTTGCCCTTGCTGGAGTGTAGGCAGTCACCCAGGTTACAAATGGTGCTGGTCTGAAAAAGCAGTTTGGACATGTGCTTTTTAAAAAATCTGAAAAGTGGATTCATAATGTGTCAGTCTGTAAAAGTGATTATCACTTGCCAAAAAAAAGAGTAGTAAGTGTGCTTTCAAATTGGCAAAGAAATTTCGTTTTGTGACTAATGTGAAAACATGACTCTGTGTGCATATAGGAATTACAGGCAGAGATTTATTGCGTATTGCTCTGGTGATTTCACAGTTGCAATAGATGGAAAGGGGGAGCCATTTTTTGGTGCAGAAGCAGACTCTTAGCACACACCCAGCTGCTTACCATGTGGATTCATGCACAGTATTCACAAGCGAGTGGGGTTTGAGGTTTCAGTCAGTAATGCAAATACATTCAGCATCACTAAGGCTGGTTGCCCTTGCTGGAGTGTAGGCAGTCACCCAGGTTACAAATGGTGCTGGTCTGAAAAAGCAGTTTGGACATGTGCTTTTTTAAGAATCTGAAAAGTGGATTCATAATGTGTCAGTCTGTAAAAGTGTTTATCACTTGCCAAAAAAAGAGTAGTAAGTGTGCTTTCAAATTGGCAAAGAAATTTCGTTTTGTGACTAATGTGAAAACATGACTCTGTGTGCAAAGAGGAATTATAGACAGAGATTTATTGCGTATTGCTCTGGTGATTTCACAGTTGCATTAGAAGGAAAGGGGGAGCCATTTTTTGGTGCAGAAGCAGACTCTTAGCACACACCCAGCTGCTTACCATGTGGAATCATGCACAGTATTCACAAGCGAGTGGGGTTTGAGGTTTCAGTCAGTAATGCAAATACATTCAGCATCACTAAGGCTGGTTGCCCTTGCTGGAGTGTAGGCAGTCACCCAGGTTACAAATGGTGCTGGTCTGAAAAAGCAGTTTGGACATGTGCTTTTTAAAAAATCTGAAAAGTGGATTCATAATGTGTCAGTCTGTAAAAGTGATTATCACTTGCCAAAAAAAAGAGTAGTAAGTGTGCTTTCAAATTGGCAAAGAAATTTCGTTTTGTGACTAATATGAAAACATGACTCTGTGTGCATATAGGAATTACAGGCAGAGATGTCATGATTGAGATAGATAATTTTCGAAAACTAGAACCATTTTTAAAGCAATTAAAAAAAAATTTAAATGAATAAATATTTTTTTGAATGGGTATGGTAAGTCAATAATATCATGGTCCCTTTTTTCCACTTCTCTACAATCACATTTTCAGTTTTTAATTGTAGTCTCTCAAGGACCTTGTAATGTGATAATTGATTTTTAGTGTTTTTAAAAAAAAAAAAAAAATGACGCGTACCGTACCCGTACGGTAAAAAAAAAAAAAAAAAAGTTTTAAAAAACATATATAAAAAAAAGATGAAAGGTAAGGTTGGCTCTTAAAAGAGCCGTTGTGTTCATGCAGGGACAGAGGAAAGAAAGATTGGGAATATTAGAAGGTACGACAAGTGTGCTGATCTATTTTATTGTTCACTAGGGAAATACTGGTCTCCCTATAACTAATTAGATCATGACAAGTGGCGCACCGTACTTCAACCCTCGCAAACCGAGGGTTAATTTCCAGAGGACCAGAAAAAGGAGATGCTCCCCCCACAGATGAAGGGCTCACCTGACCTGCAGAAGAAGGACTCAGCACTGCAGATGATGGTCCAGGCTGAGCTGCTGTGGATGTGCTTGGTTGATTTACTGAAGGGTTACCTTCAGTAAGTCGAGCATGAGTCCTTCTGTGTACATCCTTAAGGTGTCTCATCATGGTGTGATTCCCAAAGGAATACTTCCTGTCGGGATTCCCTCTTGAAAGTACACGCTTACACAGCTTACAAGTCACTAAGGGTGCATTTACCTTTTGCTGGCCTTCTGGAAAAGAAAAATACTCCCATATGTAAGAGGTCTTTTGTTTCCTCGCTCTCTGCCTCAAGGTAGTGCTGCTAGCCTCACTCTTAGAAGAGCTCTGCTGTTCTGCCATCGTATCACAAAGACAACCCAGCTCCTTCTCCTAAGGGATCACAAGCAGAAATGAGGGGAATGGGTGTGGTGTAGGAGAGTTCTAGAACTGAAAGTAGTTTCAACCAATCAAAAGTTGTGTTTCATGATCACATGACCTACCGTACGCTTACGGTACGCTTACGGTGCGCTTATGGCAAAAGTACGCATGCGCGTAAAAAAGACACGCGCGCATGTGCAAAACAGGCATGCCCCTTCACTTCCGCATAACGTGCGCGTGCAGCGTACGCGTTACGCGCTATGCGCGCGTGACGTGCATCTACGCAAATTGCGTAAATTAACGCAAACAGCGTAGAAATCTAACGTAATTACAGCAAGACGTGCGCTTACCGTACGCGCACGGTAAAAAAAAAAAAAAAAAAATGTATTGCTAATAAATTTTACCTGTTTATTTTAAAAAAATTGTAAAATAAAAACATATTGTAGAATTTTTAAAATTTAACCATAGTCTTTAAAAAAGGATAGACAATTAAAATAAAAATATGTAAAAATAAAAGAAGAAAAAAAAAAAATTAGCATTTAAAAAACCTTGCAAATTCACTGAAAAAAACATGGGTTTCACTCACGTTATAGTTAGGAATTAGCATTTAAAAAACCTTGCAAATTCACTGAAAAAAACATGGGTTTCACACACGTTATAGTTAGGGATTAGCATTTAAAAAACCTTAGAAATTCAATGAAAAAACCAAAGGTGGACATTTCACTCGTAAAAAACCATTGAAATTCCCCCGTTATAGTTAGTTCAGCTAACTATAACTCGCGCGCCCGCAATGCACTACTGATGACGTCACATATTACATCACTCATGACATGGTCAGTGACATCACTCATGACATCACTGATGACATCTCAAATGACATCACTGATGACATTATCCTTGTGACAGAGTGGTAGACCTCCTCTCACCCTAGTATAACCTTTGATACACACATTTAAAAATAGAGACTGAAATTTTCAAAAAAATGGACATACCAATAACAGTTACAACAACCTATTCAGTAATTCTAAGATCCACATACACATCCACTCATCCACCAACAATCCTATACAGTCACTCATACATGTACTCACACATCATATGTACTCATACACCTAAACATCCTGTAACACAATGCCACTCATTCATAGAGTTGCTCACACATAGTCACTCATGCTAATAAAGAATCAAACATCCATTTACTTGCATATACAGTTATACACACACCACCACACTTACTTTTACAGAAACTTATACATACTTAGTCTTTTAAACAATCACTTATAGAAACACATACTTATTCATACAGGAAGTCTACCAATCTCTCACTCTCACATATACTCACTTATAAACACCAATACTCACATATACTAGTTTAAAACATATGTAGTTACTCATAAAGACACTATTGAGACAGTCATTCACTCACTAACACACCCATACACACACTCATCCACCCATACGGTCCTGCACACATGCTGTCTTCAACACATACAAACAGTGAGTCACTCATTCATGCACCTATGCACTACGTAATAACCCCCACCGAACCATGAAGACACTCAGACACTCATACTGATACTCAAAAAAACAACTAATAACCTATATAGACACTCATGTAGCTACTCACCAACCCATGCAGCCACTTATATACAAAGTGAGAGACTGATACAGGTATTTACACATTTAAACATTACTCACTTAGCCATGTATTCATAAAGATACACTTAATCAGTCAGTAATACAATCAATTTTTCAAAAACAAATCATCAATTTAGACACTTATATACTCATTTATTCTTCCATCGACCTTGAGATATACATATATTAAACATATTTAATTTTCAGAAAAACACACATTCACTGGATGATGTCATCAGTGATGTCATTTGAGATGTCATCAGTGATGTCATGAGTGATGTCACTGACCATGTCATGAGTGATGTAATATGTGACGTCATCAGTAGTGCATTGCGGGCGCGCGAGTTATAGTTAGCTGAACTAACTATAACGGGGGAATTTCAATGTTTTTTTACGAGTGAAATGTCCAGCTAACTATAACATGTGTGAAACCTTTGGTTTTTTCATTGAATTTCTAAGGTTTTTTAAATGCTAATTCCTAACTATAACGTGTGTGAAACCCATGGTTTTTTCAGTGAATTTATATATATATATAATCATGGAATTGTTTTTGTTAGTGGACTCTATGTTGCATATCTTGTGTTAATCTATGTGTTGCCTCTCATTCTCTGTGTTCAAGTTTCTATTAGCTCATTTTGGGACTGGTGAGTTAGTTTGTGGCTTGGAAGACCCTGTAATAAAACCCAGTCAAACTGAGGTTCTTCCAGAGGTGCAAGAGGTAGAGTGGCACCGAGGAGTGGAATGGCGGTTGGATGCTGTGAGAACCAATCAGCAGAAGCAGTTGGCCGTCGCTGTGCACCAGGTCCCCGGGAGACATCGGAGGCCTAAGAAACATGCCTGGAGGCCCTTTTGGGTCTGAGAGGTGAAGCATCCTAGTGGCTGTGGCCTAATCGAGCTGCAAGATAAGAGAAGGCAGCAGCTGTGAGCCCAGTAGGGTGGGGCCGTGTAAGTAATACACTGGCCTGCACTGTGCAAGGGGCATTGTGATCAGGCCGGTTAGGGGGTTGAGCAATATCTCAGCTCCTTGCAACTAACCTCAAATCAACTTGCAACTGGCATGGGTGGCCTCTCGTTTCAGGACCAAAACATGCAACATTGCTGAATTTACTATGTCTAAAAACACACAAAATCACATTTCAGAAATTGCCATAAAACAACTCTTCTCATGGATAGATTTCCCTCAAATAAATCACAAACTCATTTCACATCCCCAGCTATCGATAACAGTGGCCAAATCAACCAGGAAGGTGCCACAACCCACTAAAATTCCATGCCAAAAACATGCAAATTCTGCCTAGCTAATAACATTGCAAATGTGAACATTAGAAACAGGCCTTTTCAACCACTTCCAGTCGATCGATCCCCAGGACTGGGCTGGAGGCATTTCTGTGGGTTCTGGTGCCTTGGCAAGTGCAGGCGAGGCTTTGATACATGTGCTGGCCCCAGTTGCTGAGGCACACTTGAATTCCCACGGTGATTGGAGGCTGATGCCCGCTCTATACTCAAGTATGGTAGACACAGCACGTAGCCCCAAGGGACATGTAGCATGAGCACATGGAGCGCCAAACATAGGTGAACCCTGGTCTGTATTGCAAGGGTAATGCCTCAGGCAGAGTTGGAGCGGCTCTGGGCGCAGGCTAATACTGGAGTAACTGGTGAGGAGGGTTTCCCCTGTTGATGGTGTCCCCCTCTGGGAGTGTGCCATCCTATCACTGAGTCTCCTGGGGAACCGTGTGATGTTGGATAGTGCACCTGCTTTTGGGGCTCCTGGATTATGGCCTCACCTCTGGACTATGACCCTGGGCTTTGAGGGAGACAGAGGCCTTCAGGAGTTGGCCTATGTTATTTTGCCCTTGCACACATAGGTGGACACAAGTTAAGTTGCACACTGTGGTGCATGTGAGGTGTGTTCTTTGGACAGCCCTTCAACGGCCCACCTGTACCGGGGGATGGGGAAAGATTGGCCAGCCAAGTCTGTGTAATCCGATGAAATGGAGAATTATACTCAATGACAATGAATAGGGCCACTGGGATCACGCTAAGAAGGCCCTACATGCGGAGGCAGGCATGTTTATGGAAGACAATATGGCAGAACTACGAGGGACTCATTTGGCCATGTGGGGCAAGATTGACAATGTGGCCATCGAGTTGGATCTCCTCTGAGCTGGCGTACAAAATATATTGAGAGGGTCATGGATGCAGAAGGCAATCTTACAGAGCTCCAGTAGGAGGAGGGGGCCCTGAAGAAAAGTGTGTCTATGCTTCCTTCTCTTTCAGAGTGGATGGAGGAACAAATAGAGGACTCGGAGAGTTGGTCCCAGAGAAATAACCTGCACTTTGTGGATCTCCCTGAATGTGCTGAGGGGCAATCAGCCAAATTGTTGTTGGAGGACTGGATTTTGAACATTCTGGAACCTAAACTGTCGAAGTTCTTCACCCCTGAGCGGGCTCATCAGTCGCTGGCCTCGCCGGCCCAGGTCGGGAGCACCCCTGAGCCATCATTGTATGTCATTTAAATTTCAGGAATCTGGATGCACTCCTTTAGCATGTTCGGGTCCATGGATCACCGCACTATGAAGGTAGACCTATCATGATTTTACGGGAGTACACCAGAAAATTGCAGGGACTCCATAGGGTTTATCTACCAGTCGAAAAGAGGCTGCATGAACTGAACGTTCGATACAGGCTCATGCCCAGCTAAGCCCCAGGTGAAGTACAATGGTAGGACTTCTTTCTTCACCTTGCCTGATGAGGCGGCTTATTAGTTGGATGCTGTTGGGGAATGGGCCCGTAGGCAGCATGTGAGCTGGCGGGCTCATGCTGGAGGGGCCTCTAGCTGGCAGTCAGCCCATCTGCAAAGGCATTCCACTGGCACTGAGACAGATACTGGTTTACGACAGACTGGGTGGATCCTGGTTCAACCTGATGAGTCTTTGGGGGATTTCCGCTGTGTACCGGGCACTAGAGATTCATTCTTGGAGCATAGAGGTGATTGGACTTTTTTTAATGAATGCGTTTATTTACAACTCTGATTCAACTATTTAAGGTGAAATTGGGGAGTGCTCTTGTGACTCTCTTTTTAATTGCTCTGATGGGGGATGGGATTTTGTAATGTGAATTTTTACATTATTGTTATGTTTGTGTCCATAAGATCTGTGCCAGCGGGGGGCAATGGAGAGCTGCGGTCCCATGAGGGTGGTTTGAGTACCTTCGGCCTTGTAATCCCAGTGGGATGCTATACCCTCAGCTTGATGCAGCTGGGGTGAAAGGGTGTTTATCTGGGTGGCGCCTGGGACTCATTTTGTGGCAAAAGGTGTGAAGCTAGACTTTGATGTGAGGTATGTGATTGTGCCCAGTGCCCTAGACCCTAGAGACATATTCATGCTCCCAACGTGAATGATGCTGGTTATTTTGGGACGATGTTGAGTGTGGCTGCAGATCACACTGGTATAGAAGTGATGCTAGCTTGTGATTTGAATTGTGTGTTGGATGGTACTGTGGACCATTTTACCCCAAAGTTGGATACCATGGCTAGTGCCCTAGGGGAGGTTATGGAGTGTCTGGAGTTGCAGGATATGTGGAGGGTGCAAAATCCTCAGGGTCATGTCATTCCTGCTTTGTACCTGCCACGGGCCCATAGCTGCTTGGACTATTGCCTGATGTCTGGTACCATGTTACAGAATGTGGTCAGTGTTTCCTCTTTGACACAATATCTGTTTGATCATTGCCCCTTGCTGTATTCATATTTGGTCAGTAGGGGTGCCCCCAGAGTTCCACTGTGGAGGCTAAGAGTGTAGGCTAAGTGGAAGGACTGTAGACGGGATTTTTTGAGTCATGGGATCACTTGAATAGGTTTGTCCGCATCAGCTATAGACAGAGGGGGGTAAGGCTAGTAGGATACACTCAACAGGGGGTCCCTGAGGTCAGCACATTTGCAGAGGGTTTACGCAGCACCTGCTGCATCCCTGCCAATGGTAAGGTATGTATATCTCGCTAGTTTACAGATGGCCACCCTTTCAAAAGAAGGCAGGGATAGTTTGGATGAGCCCAATTCGGGCTCTGTAGACCGCCTAGGCCCCAGGAGGTGTTGGCCTACTGGCCGAGGTGTACCAACGCAGGGCAGGCATTTTTGAGGACCGCCTGTTTAAAGGTTACAATGAGGCCTATGATAGGGGTCTGGTACCAGAGTCTATGGGGAGGCACTCAAGGTTATGTTGTCTAAGCCGACAAGGATTTTATGGAGGTGTCTTCATACTGCCCCCTCTTGATACTTAATGTGGATATAAAAATCCTCAGCAAGATCTTGGCATCCAGCTTGCTGGAGTTCATGCCACAACTGGTACATGAGGGCCAGAGTTGCTTTATCCCGTGTAGGAACACTATGTGCCACTTGTGGAGGCTATCGCTGGTCATGCACGCTCCCATATTTGAGGACAATCACTATACTTTGGCGCTGCTTGACATAGAAACAGCATTAGAGTCCCTGCCTTGGGACTTCTTTTGGCAGGTCCTGCAGAAGGTGAGCATTGGGGAGCGGTACATAAAAATAGGTGCAGTTGTTATATATTGTGCCCCGGTGGTGCGAGTGGGCAGGATGAGGTTGCATCAATTCTCTTTATATCAGGTGGACTGCATGTTGTCTTCACACTAGCAATGGAGCCCTTGGTGTGTAGGTGGCACTCTGTGATAAGAGGGTGGGGCATTAGGATTGGTGGGCACATTCATGTGGTCCTCTTATAGGCTGATGATGCCTTGGTATATCTACGTCAGTCGACATACTCAGTTCCTTTCTTGCTGGCTGTCCTGTCAGAATTCAATGAAGCCTCGGGTTCCCTTGTGAACCGCAACAAATTGAGATTGTTCCCATTGGGAGAACTGGGAGGGAGACAGGTGCAAGGGCTTCCTCATTTTGGCCTTCCCCGGGAGGTGTCCATTGTTCGGTATCTTGGGATCAGGATTGTGTGGGAGGTGGCAACTTTTGAAGTTTTGGATATAGTAGGGGAGCTGGAAGGGCTCAAACCCACGGCAAAGTTCTGGAACACCCTCCGATTCTTCCTAATGGGTAAGTTGGCTTTGGTGAAAACGGTTATCCTTCCGCATGATTGTATATGTTTCAGGGGGCCATGTTCGAGATCCATAGATGGTATTTCATAGATTTGGACAAATAAGTTGTTGAACTGCTGAGGACCTCGGGGAGGAAAAGTGTTAGCTTGGCTACACTCAAGCGCCCATGGAGAAAGGGGTGGCTGGAGCTACCATGTTTGGATATATACTACACAGCTGCTCAATTGCAGCACGCAGTGAATTGCTTTGATAATGGGGAGAATTGGGAGTGAAGGTTGCTGCGCAATACGTGTTGTGGAGTTCTCTTGCCAGAACTCTTGATGTTCAGGGCTAGGGTACCAGACTTGGTGCCTTTTGTGGTCAGAAAGGTGTGCAGAGCCAGGGAGAGGGCAGTTAGACAGGTATTGTGGAGGGTATCTTATGCTCCTGACATGTATTTGGAAACTGCGCCCGTTCACTCAAATAGCGTGGACAGTGCACATTGATAGATGGTGTTCCAGAGCAGGTAATTCATTGGATGAATTATACCCTAATTAAAGGTTTATTACTCTGGCTGATGCAGTTGAATCAATCAACTTGGGAACTGGCCAGTTTATACAATTTTCCAAAAGCGCAGCAACGGCCTGTGGGATATGGCCTTCCTTCCCTGATGTCCCTAAGGCCTCACAGACATTGGGGACGTTACTGAAAATGGCTGGAGTTCAGAGACTGATCTTACATGTGTAAGGGCACTACAGGAAGATCTCCTGCTGTGAATCCTGCCGGAGGAAACTAGGTGGCAATAGAATATGATTGCTCCTCTTTACAAGAAGGAATGAGAGGGTGTGCTTGAAGGGGTGATCAGGACCTTCACGAATGCAAGATTCAACCTCCTGCAGTATAATGTAGTTAAGCTGTCCTGTTTTCATTTTCTACTTTTGTTAAATACTGGTGGGTTTTTTCAGTGTTTTCCAGTGATTTCAATACCTTGAAAAAACAGTGGTTATCAATGGTTACACAATTGTTTGCGCCATTAAAAACAATAGAAACAGTGTTTTTATGGTGATTATGGAGCATTTTGCTTTTAATATTGCTTGCATTCTGCACTGATAGTGCATGTGTATAGACAGTGTGCGTACAAGGTCCAAACACATTTTTACAAATCAAACGTATTATAGTACACCATACAATACTTCTTTATTGAGTCTTTTGTCATACGAGCTCGCTCTTTCGTTACCATGTAAATGATTCTCTGTGGAAGGATCCTCTCAACATTGGTACTTGAGACGGGCAACACCAAAACATCCAGTACACAAGTTGCTAACTCTGGCCACTGATATAGCTGTCCATGCTAATACTGGTGCACCTGAAGATTGCGATTCTCTGGGACAGGCTCTATTAAATATGCATTGAACTGGGTACATATGACCTTGGTTATTAAAGCGGTCAAAAATGAAGCAGTACTTTTCAAAGTCCGGAGAAAATTCCCCTTTATGGAAGGGATCTAGAACTTGTGCAGAGTACCTCAGTGTGGCTTCATTGACTTCAAATGCCATGGTTGGTGAAGGGACATTTCTAAGCATCCTTGCAAGCCATTGCAAGCCATTTCTCATGCACTGTAAAATAAAATTACTGACTTGCTCCTCAACATTTCTTTGCTTACCAAGTGGGAAGAATACTAACATGGAACATGTTGCAGTGCCAAAGTCACTAAGGGGCATATTATCAAACACGCCGTTAAGATTATCGTCGCTTTAGCTGCAGAAAACTGCAGCTAAAGCGGTGATAATGGGCTTGATAATATGCTGCTGAGAATTCCAATAGAAGCCCATGTTGACACCAGAACATGGGCTTCTATGGGAATTCTCAAGGGCATATTATCAAGACCATTATCGCCGCTTTAGCGGCAGTTTTCTTCCGCTAAAGCGGCGATAATTTTAACGCTGTGTCTTGATAATATGCCCCCAAAAGTGTCACCCAGCCTATTCTCAAGGAGATTTTTCACATCTACACCAAATGCGCTGAACACTTGGTAGACAAGGGTATTTTCAGACTCTAGTTTTTTTTTATCATGTCCACTGCAGCAGTCATGTTTTCCTGTAAAAATCTAAGAATGCAGTAGAGTGAACTTTTTTCACATCTCTAGCAATATGCGACCGAGATCCTAACATTTATTGCCTTTGTCATCATCACTACGCAAAAATTCTGTAAATGGTCACCACATGCATACTATAGCATTCACTGGGGCTGAGAACCACTGGCTAAATAACAGAGTTGGGATGACTCTTTGATGTCACACAAAGCGCAAAATGAGAAATATTCGCGTTTTAGTTCTCGCTCATAACAAAACAGTGCACCAGAATGGACTCCAAAGTCAAGAGCATTATTCATGAACTCTGAAGATTGTAAAGATGCCTTTAGCATACCATCTAGCAAGTGGCAATGATATCTTACAGGGAAGCACTACAGCTCAGTTATTGATTTTGACAGGTCATCACACAACTTTTTCAGATACCAAGCTGAATTACTGCAAATAAAAACAATATCAAGCCAATCTTTGTTGAACTTGGTAAGAACGTTTTGCAGCAGCATTCCAAGGGACATTTTTACATGTTTTCCAAACATCTGGTATCATGTTTTCACCACTTTCCCAGATGCGTGGCATCAGCACTCTTTTCACATGTACCTGTCACTACACCTTGTATTAAATGTTTAAAGCTTAGGGTGTTTGACAGTTTATCTATAATCAATACTGACTCGCTAGAAAAGGGGACTGATGTATCAAAGGGTTTCATCCATTTTCTGTCTGCGGGTAAATGTGATGGCACATATTGGGAAAGATTCTTATGAAACCAGCCATTTTACCTGTCAGTGAAAGAAACATATATGAACTTGATATTTTCTGATTCTCTACAGTTTATAAAATAATTAAATAAGACCTAAAACATTATTTTAAACCCTGCACCAACCAAAGACCACAAAATTGATAAAGGCAAAAGGAAGAAGAAAGAATATTTTAGTGATATCCCTAAACAACAAAACTCAAGCAGAATAATGTTAACCCAGTCTTTCTTGCTGCTGCCTTGTATAACCAAGTTAGAGTGTATTGGCCCCTCAGGAAGAAATAAAAATGACTTTTTTACTCACCTTCCACTTCCTTTGAATGCCATTTAGTTTGTGGTTGTGAAGGTGTTTTTTCAGTGTGGTTCTATCAGTTAATATAGGTTTAAACTTAAAACAGGATTGCCTAAATGTAGTCCACCATGTATACCTCACCTGACCTTGCTGCATGCAATTTATACTGTGCCAGGTATGGGGACGATTTTATGCGTATGTCCTGAAGATGTCCCGAGCTTCAAACATATTCGCAGGCAAGATTCGAGGCCTTGAATGCGACTATGGGATTGTCTGTTCCCAGGGAGATTGGACAGACCGTATTGGGGATGATCCCGGGTAATAAGAGAAAAGCTAAGTAGGAAGTTTCTCCTTTTGGGTTTGGTGCTCCCCAAAAGGAGGTTGGCCTTTTGGTGGTTGTCCCCATTGCTCCGAGAGTGGCTGACTGGCTACTTGATATGGCTGAATGGCAGTGGCTGTGAAGATTTATATGCGAAAAACGCGCCAAGATAATAAGCCGGCGGATGACCTGCAGGCTTGGGCAGCAATTTTCACTGAGCTTCTGGAGCCCCCAGATACCCTTCTCCCATGAGCTGTGGGGTAAAAATCAGGGTGGTTGGACAGGTTGCTGGTTTAGGAGTCTGCGCTTGGTAAAAGCTGTTACTGTAAGTGGTCGAGAGGGGGCATAAGAACACACTGGCTCATGCAAGAGGCCTTTTCGTTTATTCATAAATAGTGTACTGCTGTATGGTATGGTAGAGCATGTTGGGGTGGGAGGAGGTGTTTTCATTGTTCTTCTTTCAACAAGTATATTACTGTGATACCCTTGTCATATTTACATGGCAATAAAAAATTATGCAAAAAAGAAGCTATTAATTCTGTGCCCCTATGTATTATTTTACTTTATTTATTTTGCTTTAGTATAGAAGCTCTAAAACACTGACCCTGACCCAGACCTAAAATGTCTGTATGGTGTCACAGCATACAGCTTCACTCAGCATAACATAAGAATATTAGCAATTAGATCACTCTACTGAAGAAATAATCAGAAAGGTATCCTCATATATTTTTTGTAAAGTATACGCAACCATCACATTGCAGAAGCCGTTACTCCTTGCAGATGTAAGTCACATTACTGACTCTCTGAACTGATGGCTTAACGCTGCAAGAACTATGCAGTTAGAAAAGGATGACCTGGAATCAAGAAGACTGAAAAAAGAATTAATTTTCTGCACGGTTGAAAAGCTGCCCAATTTGTGAATTATTCATTTGTTATTTGAGAGAGATACACCTTTTCAACCACGTCCATTTCTTACTTTTTTGTGTGAAGAACAGTTCTGATGGCGCCTGGCACACAGTTATTTAGTACTCATCCTAGAACAAACACTTCATTATCTTCTCTGCTCTTGAGTACCCATCGTGCTGATTAGGGATGCAGTGAAGGGGGACCCTGGTGGTCTGACATAGCAGACTATTCAAACAACCTGCAAATGCCACTTTGCTGCTCTCTGGCTGATAAATAATCAAGCATTTTGAAAGAGTTGTTTTTTTTTTTATCAAACTGAGCACAGTTTTTTTTTAAACCCCTGAGCAGTCTAAGGGGCTTATTTAGAGTTTGGAGGAAAGCATACTCAGTCACATAAGTGTTGGATGTCCCGTCCTTCGTAGTACAATGCATTATAGCCTATGACACCTGTAAATCGGCAGACCCCTTCAACCAGACTTCAACTAAAGGACTAAGGGTCAGATATATGAAGCCTTTTGCCATGTACAGAAGGCAAAATGTGACTCAGTCATGTGTTATTGAATCGCATTTTGCTTTTGCGATTTGGTATTAGGAAGGGGCGTGTTTAGGGTGTACCTTCCTAATAGCACAGGTATGTATGTATGTTTTGCAACCGGTAATGCAGTTGTAAAACATTTGCAGTTACTTCAAGTTGGTGATAACCCATTTGCAAACAGCAAGGGGTCCGCACGGGACCCCATCCCCTTTGTGATCGTGGGCGCCATCCTCTTTTAAGAGCAGGCTGGGGTCCCACGGACCACTGCTTACTGTTAAAAAAGTATTAGGTTGCTTTTCATTTTTATTTTTGAAATGCATCCCATTTGCCTTTAAGGAAAACAGGCAGCATTACAAAAAAATATTGCTTTCTCTTAAAAGCAGTTGCAGACCTGGTGGTCCCCAGCAGGTCACTATCCCTGTGATTGTAGCAACAATGGTTTGCAAATTGCGGCCTGCCACATGAACATTGATGAGGCAGGTCCATTTGCGACCCACTGCAAATCGCTAACAGTGTCAAGCACATTTGCTAAATTTTGCTATTAGGAAATCACAAACACACGATTTCGTACATCTGGCCCCATATTATTGAAGGTGGCAGAACACAACTATAGGTACTGTCAGTCTAAGGGCGTTCTTACCACCAATAGTTGGCCTTCCTCCTCCAATTTTCTGACCTCGTTTTTGATGGCCTTAGAATTTGACAACTGTTAACAAGTGCTAAACTGCATGTGCTCACTCCTCTAAACATGGTAATATTGGCTCTTACTCAATTAGCATATTCAATTTACTCATGAGTACCTAGTAAAGTGCAATACCTGTGCCCAGAGCCTGTAAATTAAATGCTGCTAGTGGGCCTGCAGCACTGATTGCGCCATTCACCTAAGTAGCCCTTTCAACATGTCTCAGAACTGCCATTCTAGAGCCTGCATGTGAAGTTTAATCTGCCATTTGACCTGGCAAAATACATCTTTTGCCAGGCCCTTCCTTTATAATACACATAAGACACCCCTAGGGTAGGCCTTGGACAGTCCAGAGGGCAGGGTGCAATATACTTAAAAGGTCAGACATGTACTTTTTAAGTTTTACATGTCCTGGTAGTGAAAACTCTTCACTACTGCGAGGCTTATGTCTCCCTTAGGATAACACTGAGATTACCTTATTACATATATAAGAGCAATTTCCAAATGAGAAGATGCAACTGGTTCAAGTTCGGTGTCTCCAAATCCTAATTTAAATTCCTAACTTAATGAGAAGTCAGATTTTAAATTACAATTCTGAAAATGCCACTTTTAGAAAGCCTTATCCATTTTTATGCCTGCAGCCTGTCTCTGGTCACATGACTGGGTGTAGGTGGCTGTTAGGCTCTGTGTATTCCTTCCAGACAGCCATACACAACGAGAGCTTAGGTGTGACCGAGTGGGCCATCACTGGCAGGATGGGAGGGAGGAGTTTGACCCAGCCTTATTTACACCTGGATAGACTGTATCCTGTCCCCTCACAAAGAGCTGCATATCCCCTTTAGTTAGTCTGGAGCCAGGGAAGAGAAGGCAGGGCATCTGTGCCCTTCAAGTGGAGGCCTCTAGAAGCATCTCTCTACTTCAAAGGCTTACTGTGTGTAGAATAATGACCTCAGACAACACCACTTCTACACACGTCTGAACCTTGTTGATACTTGGCCAGTAAAAAAGACTTCTGTGCTGCTGAAGAACTGTCACTTTGCTGGACTTCTGCTTGACTATGCTGATCTCCTACCTGCTGCCCTCTTGCTTGGGTGAGAAGGACTGGACCTGCATCTCTTGAACCCAGAACGGCTCTGAGTGTTTGTTGGCTGGCTACCTGATCGGGAGCCTCAGGGACAAAACAGGCTACCAACCACCTGCACCTGTACTCTGCCATCTGTGAGTCCACCTGACAAGTGGTGCCACCCCATTCCTGGACCCTTGGAAGTGGGCCTAAGATGCTTGCCAGCAGAACTGATGCATCTTCTCTGCTGAGTGATACATTCCCAAGCAGAACTGATGCATCTCCTCGTCTGAGTGGCAAATTCCCAAGGAGAACCGATTCATCACCGCTGATGCGTGGATTTGACCCATCCCAAAGACCTGCATCACCATCCGCAGTTCTCAGAACTAATGCCTTGGCCCAGTGGCACGGCGCATCCACAGCCCAGGTTCTTGCACCTCTCGTCAATGGCAGCCTTGACTACAATGACATACTCCACATCACATTATGGCAGCTCTTGGGAACAAACGCATCACCCGCTGTGTGCCGCATCCCCAACACGGGACTTTGAATCATAAGCCCCAGAGCCTCGGGGACGGGATCCTTGATGTTGATGCAACAGGACCTCACACTACAGCTTGTCAAATTAGGTACTAAGTTCAGTACATTCCTTCGCGGTTAGCCTGAACTTGTGACTTTGTTCCTGTCCAGCACAACCAGATATGTCTTACAGCTCTTTGTGGTTTTTGGCTCTATTTTCTCTACAAACTTTAAAATGCAACACCTCCAGTTCCACTAAATGGATTTTTGCCGTTTTGGCCTTGTTTTATTTTGTAAACCTTACTCTATTTTTCTAAATCTGTTGTGGGCTCCTTTAGTGGTGTGTTTCTACTATTTTATGGTTTGCAGTGTTGCAAATATATGTTACACATTGCCTCTAAGTTAAGCCTGACTGCTCTGTGCCATGCTACCAAGGGGGTGAGCACAGGTTTATTTGGGGTTTGCTTGTGCCTCACTCTGACAAGGATTGTGGTTGCTTCTTTGCCAGGGCTTACACCCTAGTCAACCAACAACCCCATAGGCAGGCATCCTCTGTGATGAGTCCCTCCCAACTCTTGACTCTCTCTTCTTTGCTTGATCTAAGGATACCTTCTACAGTGCAATATCATTTATATGGGTTCCCAATGTTGCTCCAGGACTGGATCCATTCCACTCTTCCAGGAAAAGCACTTGTTAATATAACCAATATTTGTATATACAGCTAACCCAGGTGAATATCCTGAAAAAGTAGACATGGATCGGTCTCTATTGAACCAATGTGAGGCATCTTTGCTCTGTATTGTTCACAAGCCCCATCTCTGTCCAGATCACACATGTACAAAGTAAAAACATTGACGTATTTAACAAGGCTGTGATTCTATTCCTGAAAGTATATGGTACTGGATCTGGAGTAAAACATAATTTTCTGAGACGATGATTGGTTTGTGTTTATTCAATTGGTATTGTGCTCTGTTTACTCCTATTCGGCGCTCAAATGTCTCCCCTGAACCTTGATTCGGTTTTT
Source organism: Triturus cristatus (assembly GCF_964204655.1). Lineage (NCBI taxonomy): Eukaryota > Metazoa > Chordata > Amphibia > Caudata > Salamandridae > Triturus > Triturus cristatus. The sequence goes on from NC_140585.1 coordinate 507,070,374, forward strand.
TAAAACTGCAAAAATTAATAAATACTTTCTTGAAAATTTCAGGTCCCTTCAGAGGTATGCCACGGCTTTGTTGCGCTAATATCAGGATTACCTAACTGCCCTCCAAGGAAAATTGACAGTAACGTAGATAAAGGAAGTACAGGCTTGAAATTTACAGAGTGATACTAGAGAACCTATAGTTTTTGAAAATATAAATATGATATTTGTAATGACTTTAAAAAAATATACATGAATATTGTGACATTTTGTGGTGTAGAGTATTTCTAATATTAGCTATTTTCATGTAACAATGATTGGTGAACCTTCTACATATTCTTTCATCGATTGCTTTAATTTCATTACATTTGATGTTGTTTAGAGGTAATTTCATTTAGAGTGTGATGCTAAATTAAAGGCCTTTATTGAATAAATTTATTCTAGTGCTGGCCTTTCCCCTGACTTAATACAGTGGTTCATTTTTTATTAGTGAAGTGTTGCATTGTTTGTCCTGTGCATGTGTGCATGCCGACATTCCTGAACGTTTCTGCTGCGTTCACAGTGGAATGTTCCTGTGGAAACAGGATTGCAGCTGCTGCTATAGAATGCAACTTTGTATTTCTTTTCCACCAATATTGGGCCTATGTGGACTTTCAAATCTCTTGTTTCTCATGACTAGCATGGGAAACCATCTCAATGTTTTAAAAACCACAGGTGACATGATGGGAATATGGTAATGTAATGGTCTTTCAATGGTGGTGGGATGCCACCTGACTGGGACAATCTTAAAAACTCTATAAAAGAAGAAACCCCAAAGGGGGGTCAACGATAGCCATGCTTTTAGCTTTTCTCTGTGCGAGAGGATGCTATGCTGATCGATTTTTTTATCTTTCTCTTGCTTTGGACTGCCTTGCTGATGCTACAATTGGTAGCTGATGGACTGAAACCTTCTTTGATGAACCATGACCATTTTTTATTTCTTTGTTCATGCTTGAGCTGTTAGACAAAGATCTATCCTACTGCGTTAATCGTGGGAGGACTCGGTAACTCTGTGTTACGGACTCCAATAATAAGCATCCAATAGAGCCTGCCTAAATGTTTGCGTTTTTATACCAGTTGTGATATTCTTAACTGAAATTCTCAAGCAACTGCTTATTGCAATGAACTTTGAATCTTTAATACAATATCTAAAATAATCAACAAATTTGTCTGAGTCTATTGTTGAGGTCCATTGTTTCTTCCATTTAAACTGTGCCGTCTGAATTAATGTGTTGTAGGTATAATCATTGAGTTATGACAAAACATCAGGTGTTACTTCTTCTGTTTTGTGCTGCAGTTGCAGAGATTTTGGTCTGCATTATTCTAACTTGACTTAACTTCTTTAGGAGGTTCAGTCTTCCTGTTGCTATTCTATATCTCTACAGCATGATTTTAGGAGTGGTGTCTCTAAATCTGATTTCAAATTTGTGAGTTGGCTTTCAACAAATGGTCCTCATTGCACAGCTAACATGGAGTTTGGTCACCTTAATTTCCACCCCTCCTAAAGGCAGCGAAAGATTCATCAGAGGATGATTGCCTCTGTGGTAAATGGAGGTGCTGGAACTGTCTAATCGTAAAGGGCCCAGTACACTTAGAGTAGAAATGAGAAGTAAGCGAATAAATATTTTTACCACACTTTACGATGCAGCAATGGAAAATGATGATTTTGGTGCAGTTATCACCAAACCCACATACAAAAAGTTTGAATAAGAAATAATTATCACACTCAATAAACTCTAAACACCTCTGTGCCGGATACTGTGTAGAGTGATACATACGCGGGGTGGCTGTTCCCCTAAGGTGGAGCAGCGTCACCCCATTTCGCTCAGAGCAGGAAAAAGGAAAAACAAAGTGATGACAACATCAGTATTATGATTTTAATTTTCATAGCCATGCTGCTGGGTTAGGTTGGGAGGGCTGCTGTCAAAGCCTGGGAGGAGTGGTTTGTGCACAATAAGTGCACATGACAGTTTGGCCGGATGTCTTGGGCCAGCCGAACAGTCATGCACACTTAGCATGTTCTCCACCAGGCTATACTACACTATACTATACTGAACCACGGCACACAGAACAATCACAATGCTTGCCAGGAGGAGAGCCAACGATGGAGGAGAGAGAGCGGTCTTGAGGAGGTAAGTGATTTTTTATTTTGTTCAAACCTCCACCTGCCGCTCTCCACCCCTGTTCCTTGCCAGCCGCCACTGTAATTATCACAACTGACACAAACCACACGAAATCATACCCAAAGTGGGCTGTCACACAATGAAAATAAAAAAGTAACACATATGGAAAAGGTTAAGACATTGATAAATTAATCATTTTAGTACTTAACCAACATCGATATAGTTAAATTACCATACCTAGAATCCACCTTTTCAAAAAGTGAATGCACAATTTTGCGTTACTGATTCTGTCAGATTGTGTTATTTCAATAATAGCAGCTATCTGTTCATGCATCCCTTTTCACTCCTTCTCGCTTCTTTTCGTCACAACACGCGATGTGCTGCTTAAATTTTTTTTAAGTGTTTATATAAAAAAGGCATACATAAATGCAACTTTTTTTAAATAACTCATTTTCGTTCATGGTCGGTTTTCGGTAAATTAATTTGCACACTACAATTAAGCGTATCCTTGAGTGGAAGAGATGTGATTATCTAATTGTCTCTGACTTCCTCTTCCTTTGTAGATGGCCTTCACAGCATCATGTCACCATGTTGTGTAAGAAATTCTTACAGCAACATCTGTTCTTTTTGTCTCCGCAACAGGGGGCTCTGTAAACATATGCTAGGTATGCTCCCAATTCTGTGCTTTACACTAAAGGTATTTTTTGTCTTCCGCGTTTGCCTTTTGCACAAAACATTCATTCATTATAAGTTATAAGTAAAATAAACATACAGCTTTCATCTAAAAACACAATGCATGAACCATACTATATAATTATGTTTGTAAACGCAAAGTCAAGCTTTATGTTTGTGAAACGTGTAACATTGCTATAATCATTTCTTTATAAAAACCTTTGCATAAGCGGTCAAATTCACTCTTGCTTGACACAGAATTGGAACTATACCCTCGATGTACGAAAAACTGTTCACATTGTGTTCGTTAAAAATTGCAGAAACCGTGCTCCAATAATAATGAGCTTGCTAAATGTTTATGAATGCATGGATAAAGGCCTTCGAGGGACAGCAGATCTATACATCAGCATTTGCTTGTGCACAGTGCTGACATTGGAACCCCTGCCATGTAGGGGTCGTAATATACAAATACAAAGGCATGATGCAAAAGGCATTGGGGGCAGGCACCTGCTCCTCCAGATACCCGGAGCTCACATTCTCAGAATTGGAACTGTCCCTTTCAGAGAGCTTTCACTATGGAATGGATATCACCTCCTTTCAATCAGTGCTTTGTTAGTGCAATATATTTCATTGCCTTCCTCGAGAAATAAGAAGTCTGTTTTATGCCCCCTCTTTCTTGTGAAGTGCAAGAAGTCACAATCTGGACATCATCATTTAAAAATATATTGGTGAAGCACAGGTCCATATTTACTGTGATTTTGCGTTGAGGTTAAATCACTTTTGTGGCTCAGCCCTAACGCAAAAATCATTTTGGGCATTTACTAACCCACACAAAGTCACTTTGCATGGCTTTGCATGGTTCAGGAAATACAAGGTAAACCAAAGCAGTGCATAACGCTGCCATGCGTTACTTTGTGCTGGTTGGTGTTACATGAGTGGAGCATGGGCATTCCCGTGCATCCACCAATGCATTTGGATGCTAACTTAGATTAAAAAAAAATTGTAAACCTGGGTTTGAACCAAATTTATGTGCCTACCCAACAGTTTCCATTTGGAGGAGTTGGTTAAAACTGGTTGACGTTTGATAGGAGTCAGCTGAAGGTCACAAAAGACTATGACATATTTCCCACTAAAAAACACATCATAGTCGGTTCTGAGAAACTCATTGCAAGAAATGTGGTTACTAGTTGAGAAGGCTGAATCCCTAATCAAGCAAGAACCACAATCCTTGTCTGGGTGAGGCACAAGCAAACCCCAAATTGCCCAGTGGTCAACTCGCTTATGGCTTGGCACCAAGCAATCAGGTATAACTTAGAGGCAATGTGTAAAGTATTTCTGCTGTACTTCAAACAGCAATAAAGTGAAAACCCTACACAAGAAGAATCCCTCACCAATTTAGAAAAATAGAGCTAACTGAAATAAATAAATCAATGCCATAAAAACAGAACTCCAATCAGAAGAACTAGAGATATGCAATGTTTAAGAGTTAAGTGAAAAGAGCACCAAAAAGCAAAATGCAACAATTGTGGATATCTGGTCACAATAGACCAGGACACGATCACAGGTTCAGGCTGACCACAATGGAGCGTGGGCCAGCTAGAGGGACCCAGTTAGGCTCACTGAAAAGGAGTACCTTAAATCCTGGTTGTGAAGAGTTGTGGAGACCCCTTTTGAGGATGATGTATGCATTCAAGGAGTTGCTAGGTCCTGGTCAGAGATCTGCTGCGCAGTGCCAGTTCTGAGGAGGTGTGAGGCTCTGATGCGAGATGCTGTGCTATTGTCGAGGAGGCCGTCAATGAGGGGAATTGTGATGCAGAGCCTTGTGTCGAGGATGCGTCACTCACCAGCTGGTTCAGAAGGAGCTTTCAGGCTTGCGATGTAAAGTCCTCCGTCACCATTGACGGTGCCTTAGATGAAAGGCTTGCGATGAGAGGGCCTGTGTTGGGGATGCGTCATGCAGAGGTGGTTCCAATGAGGCTGCAGGCTGTGAGTGTGATTGAAGTCCTTGTGCCGGGAAAGACCAAGCAGCAGATCAGCAGATGCAATGTATCGGTTTTGCTAGATCCACAGATTTGCTGGCAGAGCACCTTCAGGCCAACTTCGAAGGGTCCACGACTGGGGTGGGACCACTTGGCAGAGTAGGATGTTGGCTTCTAGGCTGTTGAAGCCTTCTGACCCTGTGGCTCTAGTCAGGAGGGCAGACAACAGGGCCGTACTGGGACCTCAAACCAACCCTGGCAATTACGTCAGTCCGGCCCTGTAGGAAGTGGGTGGGATCGGGGGTGCTGGTGGGAAACACTCTGCAGCACTTTTCTTACAGGGGGCCAGTTTTCCAGCTATCTGCCCCAGTAACATAAGCGGCCCCCACACTTCCGGCCACCAGGAAAATGCCCGGTGCCCACTACGGTCAGTACAGCCCTGGCAGCCAATTAGTCTTTGGAGTCACTCCGGGGGGCACTGTTTCAACAGATGCAGGTCCAGTCCATCCGCAGGCAGCAGGTCAGCACAGCAGAACAGTAGTCCTTCAGTGCAAGAGTGCAAGAGTGCAAGAGTCCAGTGATTATAGCTGATTCCAACTTTGAAGTGGAGGAGGTATCCAGAGGATCCAATCCCCCTGAGGTGTCAGGAATCCCCTAACTCCCTGTCCTGGTCCCATCTTGTCTGGGGACACAATAGACTTGTGACAAGCCCTTTGTGAGAGTCCTCAGGCAGAGCCTTTGTGATGTGTAAGTGTGGTAGGTGGCAGCTCCTCCTCCTCGTTAACTCAGAGTGGCCCATCCGCCAATACGGGAGAGGATGTGGTCCGTCGGCTAGACTGCCGACTTTGGTGCTGGAAACCAGGGTTCGAACCTCGGGGTCACGTCCACATCCTGTGATTCTGGGCAAATCACTTCATCTCCCCGTGCCTGAATATGTAATGTAAATACGGTGCTCATGTACAGCGCTCCAATACCTTTGGGTCGAGTTTGCGCTATATAAAAGATGCAAAAAATATATATATACCTATCTTCCCCTTGTCTCATTGTCTGGGAGCAAAACATAAAGCCCAACCTCCAGCTACACCTAGTCATGTGATACAGGATCAGGCTGCAGGCACAAAATGGTTAGGACAAAAACATGCTAACTTTCTAAAAGTGGCAGTTCAGAATTGTGATTAAAAAGCAGACTTTACCATTAAAGAGGACTTTTAATTGCAATTCTTTAGACACCAAGCTAAACCTGTCTACCTGCTCCCAATTGTAGGTTACAGCTAATTAAGTGTAATAATGTTACTCTAAAGTTATCCTTAGTGAGATGTAGACCTTGCAGTAGTGAAAAACACATTTAAGAGTGTTTTCACTACCAGGACAAGAATATGTAAATCTTATAAATAGATGTCCTACTTTTTAAATACACTGCACCCTGCCCTGATCAGAAACTTATGTGTATTAAAAAAGAAGGTTTAGGCCTAGCAAAAGGTTTATTTTGCAAGGTCTAAATGGCAATTTTTAAAATTGCACACAAAAGCTCCAATTCCCGAGACATGTTTAAAGGGCCACTTAAGTGGATGGCAAAATCAGTGCTGCAGGCCCACTTGTAGTATTTCGTTTACAGGCCCTGGGTACAGACAACACCACTTTACTAAGGACTTACAGGCAAATTAATGGTGTCAATTGGGTGTAAGTCAATTCTCCCATGTTTTAAGGAGGGAGCACAATCTCTTTAATACTCATTAACAGAGGTAAAGAGCACAGAGTCTTAAAGCCATAAAAAACAAAGGCATCAAAAACAGGTGGTTTGAATGCAAAACTACACCAAGGATGCCACGTCTAATACTCCTGCATTCTCAGATGAATGAAGGCTAGCATTAAGTTTGAAACCATGCTAACCACATAAAGGATGAGGACCTTACATTTGTTTATAACCCTCAAAAACTTCACAAGCATCACCAGATAACTTTAGGCACTCCAAATTGTTGTCATGTTCCACTGGCAACATGAATAGATAATGCAGAGCATTTCCTTTTATCGTGAGCAGCTGATCCAGTGGGTGCTGTCACTACAGAGGCAGTAAGCACTTTTATGAAAAACCTTTTTTCAGTGCCTGTTAAACCACTAATGTAGAGAAGTGTAGGGTTAAATGTGTTGGACGCACACTCTGATTTGTCATGGAGAATTCCATGGTCAATCAATGCTGTTAATTGTTGGAAAATCTGTAGCCACTCTTCATTAATTTAAGCAACTAAATTGTCTAAATCAACAAAGTCACTCCTCACTTGATCCATAGCGTTTTCCACTTCATTCATTGCTATTGCTGGCTAATGTTTAGCAATAAGCTAACCAAGCGGAGCTGACCAACTTGCTGCTTTAGTTTTTTCCTGTTGAATTTCATCATTCAACATTTTCATATCAGTAGGAAACACTGGAAATTAAATTTGGTCATTCACTGTCTTGAAAGCATCTTCATTGCAGTCATATTGGACCTGACCATTCCTCCTCAGTACATCAGGGTTTAATGAGTTGCAGGAAAATCAAGTAGAAACACTCTATTTTGTCTGCACATGGCAATGAAGCATTAAATACTCTCTGAACAAATTAGGTTATTATTTAAGGGGGATTGGAAGCCCCACTCAAAAAATAAACAAAATCCTTGTCAAGGTGAACCAGAAAAAGTCACAAAATCAACCTGTGCTTAACACTATGGTTGCTTTGCACAAAGCATTCAGACTTAACCTAGGGACAATGTTTAAAGTATTTATGCGGCACACACACAGTAATATAGTGAAAACAGAACACAAGAACATTCCCAAACCAATTTAGAAAAATAGTATGAAGTTTAATAGATAAAGTAACACCAAAAGTACCAAAATCCAATCAGTAGAAATGAAGATATTATTTTTTTAAGTTTTAGGTGAAAATGGCACCAAGAAGCTGTGCTAGACCATGGGGAAGTCACAAGTTAAGGCTGATTGCGATGGAGCGTGGGTCAGATACAGGAACCAGGGTATTCCCATGGAACATTTGGAGGACCAGGTTAGGTGTCATGGATGGTTCTTGCTGTAGTGCAAAGAGCCAATCATCACTGGAGTTTCTCTTTGGTTGATAAACCGCTGCATTAGGCACAGTATCACATGGCCTCCTCTTGAAATGACTATGGGAACTTGGAGTGAGGGGAATGCCGCTTGACTGGTTGACAAATTTCCTAGCAGATAGATCGTTCCTGATCCTCCAGAAGTGACATAAATCTGCAATAAGCCCCTTGCGACAGGGTGTCCCCCAAGGGTCTGCTTTGAGTTCCACTGTGTTCAATGTGAACATGCGTCCATTGGCAGAGGTTGAGGAGAGCCATGGGGTACAGATGGTGTTGTATGTGAACGATACGCAGCTAATTGCCCCCCTTTCCGTTCCGAAGCCAGCAAGATCATCTGTGGCGTGCCCCAAGGATCATCCCTCAGCCCTACCCTTTTCGATGTCTACAGGGCACCGCTCGCCAACATCGTCCGCTCACACAACCTCAACATCACCTCCTACACCAACGACACTCAACTGATCCTCTCACCAAAAACCCCGCCACCGCCAAATCCAACCTCCACAGAGGAATGAAGGCCGTTGCCAGTTGATTGCAGACCAGCCACCAAATTTAACTCAAGACAGAGGTCCTCATCCTCGGATCCACTCCCTCCGCCTGGGACCACTCTTGGTGGCCAGCTGCCCTGGGAGCCGCACCCACACCCACCGACCACGTACGCAACCCGGGGTTCATCCTGGACTCATGGCTCTCAATGACCCAGTAAGTCAACGCCGTCTCCTCCTCCTGCTTCAACACCCTCCGAATTCTCCGCAAGATCTACAGATGGATCCCCACCGGAACCAGAAGGACGGTCACACAGGCCCTCATCAGTAGCAGACTGGACTACGGCAAGGTCATCTACGCAAGGACCACGATCAAACTCCGGAAGAGGCTCCAATGCATACAGGACGCCTCTGCATGCCTCATCCTCGACATACCCCGCCACACCCACATCACTGCCCACCAGAAAGACCTGCACTGGCTCCCAGTCAACAAGAGGATCACCTTCAAGCTCCTCACCCATGCCCCCAAAGCACTACACAACGTCGGACCAGCATACCTCAACAAGCGTCTTACCTTCTACACCCTGAACTGCCAGCTTCGCTCTGCCGACCTCGCCCTCGACACCGTCCGACGCATCCACATGACCTCTACCGGCGGCAGATCCTTCTCCTACCTCGCTGCCAAGACATGGAACACCCTCCCCACGCAGCTGAGACAGACCCAGGACCTGCTGACCGTCGGGAGACTTCTCAAGACCTGGTTGTTTGAGCAGTAGCTGCACCCCCAACCCCCGCTCAGCGCCTTGAGACCCTACGGGTGATTAGTACGCTCTACAAATAATTGATTGATTGATTGATTTATTGATTGAATTGTCACGCTAACACAAGATGCAGCACAATCAGCTCAGAAATTTAGGAAAAGTTTGGCAGACCTTGCTAATTGGATGACGTTGAGATGTCTGCAACTGAACACTGGGAAAACAGACATCCTAGTGGTAGGCAGGCCTGGGTGTAGTTCGCGGAGTTTCGCTAAGCGGAACTCTGCGAAGTGACAAAAAAACTATATGGAGTTCCGCAAGTGGCAGAGTGCAGTGCAAACTGCAGTTTGCGCTGGTCCTCCTGCTCCTCGGGTAGAAATTATACCCAAGTGGCTGCTTGCGCTCGCAAACCTAACATTCGCGAGCGGGGAAAAAACTCCACTGCACTATGTGGAGCGGAGTTTTATGCACTCCACGAGCTCTGCTGAGTGCTGGAAACTCCACAAACTCAGTGAACGGAGCAGTGTTCACCGCCCAGGCCTAGTGGTAGGGAAACAATCGTCCTTGTGGACCGCGGTATAGTGGCCCCCAGAACTGCGACAGCCCTCTACCACCAAACCTAAAGTGAAGAATTTAGGATTCTGGTTTGATACGCCCTTCGCTTTGAACATCAAATCTCCACACTGGTGGGTACCTGTTTTGGTATCCTAAGGTTGTTGCGAAAAATCTTAGACTTACTGCTTGTAGCAGCTAAGAAAACAGTTATCCAGGCACTGGTAATATCGCACATGGATTACTGTAATGTGCTGTATCTTGGAGACTCCCAAGGCAAACAAAAAATGCTACAGAGGTACAGAATTCTGCTGCCCAAACGTTACTAAAAATTCCAAGGTGTGCGTCACTCGGTGATGCCCTGGCGTAGTTACACTGGCTTCCAGTTGAAGACAGAGGGCTTTTAAAGAACTCTGCTTTTGCCATAGAATTTTAAATGGCAGAGGCCTGCATTTTGTATTCACTCTGGTTAAACCCTATCAGCCAATGCGGAATCTTAGATCATCAGGCACCGCTATGATGAGGATCCCTAAAGTCTATAGAGCTCTTTTAGGGGGCAAACCCTTCTGTTTTCGCATCAGAGCCTCACACCTCCTCAGAACTGGCACTGCGCAGCAGATCTCTGACCAGGACCTAGCAACTCCTTGAATGCATACATCATCCTCAAAAGGGGTCTCCACAACTCTTCACAACCAGGATTTAAGGTACTCCTTTTAAGTTAGCCTAACTGGGTCCCTCTAGCTGGCCCACGCTCCATTGTGGTCAGCCTGAACCTGTGATCGTGTCCTGGTCTATTGTGACCAGATATCCACAATTGTTGCATTTTGCTTTTTGGTGCTCTTTTCACTTAACTCTTAAACATTGCATATCTCTAGTTCTTCTGATTGGAGTTCTATTTTTATGGCATTGATTTATTTATTTCAGTTAGCTCTATTTTTCTAAATTGGTGAGGGATTCTTTTTGTGTAGGGTTTTCACTTTATTGCTGTTTGAAGTACAGCAGAAATACTTTACACATTGCCTCTAAGTTATACCTGATTGCTTGGTGCCAAGCCATAAGCGAGTTGACCACTGGGCAATTTGGGGTTTGCTTGTGCCTCACCTTATACGTAAGGATGGAGCCTTCTGAGAATCAGTTTCAGAAAGATATGAAGACATGGTTTTTCAGGCAATCTACAATTTACTATCAGAATACTTTAATGGTCTAAAGATGTTCATGTGTAAGCAGAAGGCAAGGAATTTTCCTACCGCGGGGACACTCCATTGAGAGTAACCAGGCGCTTTATAAAGTATTAACATAACATAACATCGTCGACTGCCTCTATCGACGCGAACTGCAGGTCTTGCATTGCCTGCAGTTGTAGACGGTGTTTGTTGGCTTGAAGATTCGGTCCTGCTGGAGCCTTGACAGTTGTGGCAGATGGTTTATTCTCTGCGTGAAGAGGTCAGTGCAGTTGCTAGGAGACCAAAACTTCTGCTTCTTTCCTTTTTCTTCTTGAGCAGCTCTCACCCATTCAGCCAGCAGCAGTGCTCAGGCAGTTCCAGGCAGGTCCAGTTGTTGCAGGTCAGATCGGGAGTTGCAGGTAGGCCTCTGGAAGCTTGTCGTGCCCCTGTAGCTCACATAGAGGCCAGCCAACTGACCCCTGGAGTCACGCTAGGTAGCCTGAGATCAAAGCAAACAGGTCCAATTTTCCTTTTTCATACAGCAAGGCAGTCTTTCAAGCATCAGGGCAGTCCTTTTGGCAGAATGGCAGTCCATTCTTTTGAATCTTCAACAGGTCCAGGAGGGTTCTCATGAGTGGCTATGAAGGTCTAATTTTTATACCTGGCGCCAGCCTCTGTGTGAGGTAGTTCTCTGAAATTCCTTTAAAAATGGTTGTGGTCAGTTCTTCGCTAGGATTTGGCCACAAACTGCATAGGGTGACAAAAGGCAGGAAGGCACAGTTGGTTTGGTCAAAAAATGCCAACTTCCTAAAAGTGGCATTTTTAATAATTGTTACTTAAAATGCAAAGAGGATTTTACATTACAACTCATTGGAGTGTAGACATAATTTCTCTGTCTGCTAACCAATCTGAAGTTAGCACTTATTGAAGGAAATCTGTTAACCCAGTGTTGGTCTTTGGGAGAGATAGCCTTCCAGCAATGGAAAAGGACTTTAAAAGTTTTTCACTGCTAGGACATGTGACATTTAAATACACATGTCCTACTTTTTAAATATCATGCACTCTGCCTTATGAACCTTTAACGTTACTTAGGGTTGACTTATAAGCATTATAGATGAAAAGGTGGTCAAAGTCCTAAAAGTCAACAAAAACTTGTTCAGCAAAGAAAAGCAAAGGAAGACAAACATCTGGGGTGACCCTGGAAAAAAGGGCCAGGTCCAACACTTACTTTTCTCTCCCTCATCTAAACTGCTGTTAAAGCCAGGTCGAATCTAGGGTCCTACAGCCAGGTAAGGCCTTTTTTACCCACGGGAGAGGGTTGGACAGATTCAAGGGACCCTCCCAGGGGAGGGTCAGGGTAGTGGGGAGAATACTCCCCTGTCCTTTGTCCAGTTTTGAGCCAGAGCAGAAGCCAAACTGCTCTCAGGACTGGTTTGAACTGGACTATGCACAGGGACACCAAGTTTGCCCCAGATGTAGACTTTCAGACACTTTTGAAGTGCACCCACCCAGCCCCAATACACTACATCCTGTCTGGGAGGTGGTCACACCTACCTGTGATAGGATGCCTATTGTCCTGCCTTCTCCTGCTCAAGCTTGAGTCAGCAGCAGGAGGACAGAAATGTGTCTCTGTTCGGCAGCAACCATTTTGTGCTGCCCGGGTCAAGAAGGCTGGTACCGGGAAGACCAGTGACCCCACAAAGCTTGCTTCAGAAGGGTGGAATCATACCTCCCACACCAGTTACTGGTGTGGAGGTATGATTCCAAGGTGTTCGATACCAAACACGACATGTTTTGTTGCAGCCCTTTTTGAGATAGAATTTACGCGAGCATATAATGCACCTCTACCTATATGTCTGGCTGCATCACCGACAACCCGGGAGAATGGTCTCCGAAGGCTGCAGAGAAGCTCTGCTCCTGCAGGGGCACTCTCTCACATAAAACCCAGCACCCTGCCTTCATGATTGTCAAGGCCTGCTTAGGGGTGACTGATAGGTTTTAAGTGTAGTGACCGATAGATATAGTAAAACCTTATCTGAAGTAAGTGGTGCAAGCACCAACTTGCACAGGCTGCAACAGCAGGCCTGTAGTTCCAATTTGCATGGCCTCTCATGGGTGGCATAATACATGCTTCAAGCTATGGGAGGCCTCTAGGGTACCTATGCTCTTGGTACATGTGTACCATATACTAGGGACTGACAAGGTTAGCCCAGTATCCAATCTGGAGTGTACCTAATTACATGCCTAACATTTTAAGGAGAAAGCAGATAGATTGGGGTCCTGATTAGCAGGATCCCAGTCAGACCAGTCAAAAACAGTGTAACATGTAGCAAAAAGTGGGGGTAACCATATGAATCAGATCCTACTTTCCTACACAACCTCCCCCCCACAAACGTAAGGAGATGAGACTAACTTTGCCCAATTGAGTCTTCATGTTCTAAGTGGAAATATCTGGAGAGTCCATCTGCACTGGCATGGTTACTCCCAGGTCTATGTTCCACTGTGTAGTCCATCCCCTGTAGGGAAACGGACCACCTCAAAAGTTTGGGGTTTTCACCCTTCATCTGTTTTAGCCATAAGAGGGGCTTATGGTCTGTCTGAACATTGAAGTGAGTGCCAAACAAGTATGACCTCAGCTTCTTCAGAGCCTAAACCACAGCAAAGGCTTACCTCTTAATGGCTGACCAACGTTTCTCTCTGGGGGTCAACCTTCTGCTAATAAAAGCTACTCATTGATCATGACCCTCTGGATTAAGTTGTGGCAACAGAGCCCCTACCCCAACTCAGATGCATCTGTTTGGACAATGAATTGTTTGGAATAGTCAGGACCTTGCAGAAAGGGAGCAGTGCACATGGCCTGCTTTAGATCATCAAATGCCTTCTGAAAGCTAACTGTCCACTGAACTTTCGTGGGCATTCTCTTTGAAGTAAGATAATTCAAGGGAGTGACTATAGACCCATATCCTTTTGCAAATCTTCTGTAGTATCCAGTCAGGCCCAAGAAAGCTCTGACCTGAGTCTGGGTAGTGGGAGCAACCCAGTCCATGATGGTCTGGATTTTGCTCTGCAATGGTTGAACCTGGTCTCCACCCACAAGGTGGCTCAGGTACACAACCTTACTCTGCCCTATCTGGCACTTGGTGGCCTTGATAGTGACACCTGCTTTCTGCAGAGCCTCCAAAACATTCTACAGGTGGAACAGGTGATCCTCCCAGGTGGAGCTAAAGACAGCTATATCATCAAGATAGGCTGCACTATCGGCTTCCAGGCCTGTAAGGACTTAGTTCACCAGCCTTTGGAATGTCGCAGGTGCATTTTTCGAACCAAAGGGCATTACAATAAATTGATAATGCCCACTAGGTGTTGAAAATGCTGTTTTGGGTTTGGCATCCTTAGCTAGTCTGATTTGCCAATATCCAGCAGTGAGGTCAAATGTGCTCAAGAACTTGGCTGAGGCCAAAGTTTCAATTAGTGCATCTGCCCTAGGAATAGGATGAGCATCAGTCTTAGTGACTGCATTGAGCCCCCTGTAGTCCACACAAAACCTAATTTCTATCTTACCACCCTGGGAATGAGGTTTGGGTACCAGGACCACTGGACTAGCCCAAGGGCTATTTGAGGGTTCAATCACTCATAATTCTAGCATCTTTTGGACCTCAGTCCTGATGCAATCTCTGACATGGTCAGGCTGCCTGTAAATCTTATTTTTAACAGGTAGGCTCTCACCTGTGTCCACTTCATAGGTACACCAGGTGGTCTGACTAGGAGTCAAAGAAAACATATGCCTATATTGTTTGAGGACCTTTCTGCAACCAATCTGCTGTTGCTCAGTGAGGCTGCCTGCCAAAGCTACACCATCCTCAGTGTTCTGTGAGACGAGGTCAGGGAGTAGGTCACTCTCTTCCTCCTGTCCCTCATCCGTAGCCATGAGCAAGCCCATGTCTGCCCTGTCCACATAGGGTTTGAGCCTGTTTACATAGAGCACCCTACGGGGGTTCCTGTGAGTTCCAAGGTCCACCAAGTAGCTGACATCTCCCTTCTGCTCCAGTATTGTATGGGGTCCAGTCCACTTGTCTTGGAGGGCTGCTGGTGCCACAGGCTCCAACACCCATACTTTTTGTGTAAAGGAGTCCCTCATCCCACTACATCCTGTGGGATCCTCTCTGACACTCCCAGCAGCCTCAGCAGCAGCTTGCTGCCTGAGGGGTTCAAGAGAGGGGCAGGTTTGCTGCTACTGGCTCAGATCTGCCCTGGAAGGGCCCCCTGTCCCCAAGAACTCAACCTGATCAGGTTCCAGTTCATATGAGACAGTTCCTCCACAGGGACTGAGATCATCTCCCTCAAGAGACTTATCATCTCTCTGAGCCTGGGAGGGGAGACACAGCCTTACCCGTCCTGCTCCTCCTCTTGGAAGGCACCTGGTCCATTCTGTCAGAATCCAGGGCCTGTTCAGTGGACGTCAGTTTGGCCTGCGACCTGGTTACATCAAACACATCTGCAGAGATGCCCAGCATTGCTGCATGAGTCCTAAGTTCCTCCTCAGCCAAGGCTGAGGTCTCTAGATCATTGCCTAACAATCATTCCACTGGAAGGTCTGAGCTAACCGCAACTTTCTTTGGGCCAGTTACCCCTCCCCAGCTGAAATTAACAACTGCCAAGGAATGGTCAGTCCTGATATTGTTAGCATTGGTCACTTGGTACATCTCATCAGGTATAATCTGGTCAGGGCCCACAAGATCTTTTGGCACCATATTGACACTTGCACCGGTGTCCCTGTATGCCATGGCCTCCTTACCATTAATCAAAGGCTATTGCCTGTATTTTCCCAGGTTACTGGGACTGACAAATAAGGTGGTAATATCCATGCCACCATCACAGACAAGTACAGTCTGAGCTGGAGTTCTGACTAGACCAGAACCGAGCTCAGAGCCCAAGGTTAACCCTACTAATACCTTGTTCCCTGTACCATCACTTGAAACTGTACTAGGGGGAGCAGTTGCCTTAGGGGCAGTGGTGGTTGGAGTTGAGTCCTTGGCCTTTGGACAATTGCCATCTTTTGTCCAATGGGTCTTTTCTTTACATAAGTAACACCAAGGTTTCTTTTTGCCTTTTCCTTTGTTGGACTGTGACTCCCCCCCAGATGCAGGTATTTGGGGCCCCGATGAAGACATTTTATCTTTACCCTTGTCCCCACCCTTATCTGAAGTTTTAGCATCTTGCTTCTTTTGGCCACCATCAGTGTTCTGGTTTTTCTGCTTTACCCTGGTTCTCACCCACTTATGTGCCTTCTTTCCCAATTATTGGGGAGGAGTCAGATAAGAGTCAACCAGGTATTGATGCAACAACTGATTTTGGCACTTATTGAGGATCTGCTCCCTCATATTCAAATTGTACAATCCTGTAAAATCATTCACTTTGCTTCCAAGCACCCAGCCTTCCAGAGCCTTAATGGCACTGTCCACAAAGTCTACCCAGTCCTGATTTTGTGCCTTCAGGGTGTCTTTGAACTTAATCCTGTACTGTTCAGTGGTTAAGCAAAGCCCATCAATGAGAACACTCTTTCGGGCTGAATAATTGTCAGCATCCTCTTCTCTAACAGTGAGGAGCTTATCTCTACCTTTGTCAGTAAAGGAGAGACACAAGATAGCTGTCCCCTGCTCTTTGAGGACCCTTTGTACTATACAGGCCCTCTCTAAAGCAGTTATCCATTTATGGATGTCATCCCCAACATGGGAGGGAGGGACAGTCGTGCTCATGTACCTATTGTCAAAAGAATGTTCTTTAACTCTAGGGACACTGTTGCTGCAGCCATGGGACTCTAGTCCCAACTTTTTTCTAGCTCTCTGGACTTCTAGGGACTCTTGTTCAAGGGCCAATTGCTCTTGCCTGAGCCTAAGCTTAGCTTTCTCCAGTTCAAGAAATTGGTATTCCCTATCAAAGGAGTGGTCCCTCTTTCTAGATAAAGAGATCCCGGGGGTTGAGTCTAGGTCATAAAAGGTGCTACATCCTGACCTGTCCTCATTCCCCGTTCCACCCACTCTGTCATGTTCATCTGACCAAGGGGTCTTCCTCAGGTCAGCTAACAGTGACATCTCAATGAGATGTTGCATGTTGGCACTTCTCCCTGTCTTCAGCTTTCTAGAGGCAAACAGGGCTTTCAATTCTTGGAATGAGAGCTCACTGTATCTAGAAGTCAGAGAGCCGCTGGCATCTCCTTTAGTAGACATACTAAGTGTGGGGTGGTGTGTGCACCTACCTAACCTAGTGGGAAACTAAACTCTCTTAAGTTGGAGCAAGGGTATGCGAAACCTGTCACTTACCCAACTCCAAGTTCAGTAGAAATTACTTATCCAAGCTAGTATTATATGTACCCAGTACTTAGTGATTTTCAGTTGATCAATACACAGATGTATCTGGTAAAACAATGGAGGCTTGAATTCCAACAGCTGCACACCAATGTGAGAAGTTGGCCTGGTGTATGATGGCCACTAATTAAAGTGGGCACCTTGCACCAGTCTAAACAACCCTTATGGTGATTTACTAGGTCAAAGATAACCTTAGAAAGCTATCCAAGTGGTAGCTGTGGAGAGCTGCCTTCAGCCTTAGTCTTGAAGGAATATTAAGCAGCTTGCTTTACCAGAATGCAACCTTATTCTATTGGTTAAATGAAAGGATAACCACACTGTAGTTATAAAAATATGTATTTATTATTATAACGCACCTTAAATACCTTACAGTATCTGCTACACGCAGATAAACACAAAGCACGCAATACTGTAGCACCGAAACAAACGTAAGTAGCACTAATACACAGTGGGCTCCAGGGGGAGACAAAACCATATACTAAAATAGTGGTACAAGAACCACAACTCAAGTCAAGACAGTGACTAGAGGTTGTAGAATCACTGGAACCCCAAGGAGCCACCCAAGGTGAGTAAGGAGGGACCCCATGGAGGACGAGTGCAGTTTGAGAACACAACTGTGTGCTACGTACAATTCAACGGAAGAGTTGGGGTTGCAGTTTTAGTGTTTAAGGACCCTTCCCAGTGGATTACGAAGAAACCCTTTAGAATATAGAAGGTTGGAGAGCAACCCTACCCGTGTATACCGAAGTACCAGAGTTACCTATCCCAGGGAAGCCGGGTGCATAGGGTCGAAGTAGCATCGGAAACCGCCATCATTCTCAATGGGAGCCTTCAAAGAAATGCCACTGCTGGAAAGAAGAAAAGTGTCCGGTGAAACCCGTAGGTGGATTCTTGAAGGAAGGAACCTGAAAGCAGAGGGGACAAAGTCTGGGTCACTCAGGAGTGACCAGGAGCTCTGTAGATGAATGCCCACCGATGTCGGGTGCTTCAGGTGTGAAGAGGGAGACTTTGACTCTGCAGCCACAGGGACCAGGAAACGCCGAGGACAACCAGGAGCCGGATACGAGCTGTCCCATGAAGGATGTTGAGTGCTGAGGGGTCGGTGTCCGGCGGGATCACCAACAATTCTTGGCAGTGGCAACCGCCGAGAAGGTCGAGGAAGGGCATGGTCTGGTCCAGCAAGGACCAGAAGACTCACCACAGCAAGCGGAGTCAGGGCCGGCCTGTAGCAACCATGCCATGGGAGCCCAAGAAAATCAGTGTTGTCCCTCAAATGGACCTACAGGCTGAAGGCACAGGAGGCGCAAGGGGAGCTCTAGCAGTTTCACACAACAACAGCTTGCAGTGCACAGAGTGTGAGGAGGCCAAAGTCCTTTGTACAAAATGTGCACAGAGGTTGGGGCTATCGATAGCCCAATGCACTCAGCTGGGGAATGCCACCAAAAATCCTCCTCCTTCACCCCAGGGGAGTTACATCAGTTGTCCTTGATGCTCCACAGAGCCTGTATAGTGCACAGGCACAGACAATGCTTTGGACAGAGAGGGAGATGAAGTCCGGTCCAGTCGAAGCCCAGCAAAGTCGGGATTGTCCAGACAGTCGAAGGTTAGTGGTTTCTTAATCAGAATCTTGTCCACATCAGATCTAGGGTCCTACAGCCAGGTAAGCCCTTTGTACCCACGGGAGAGCATTGGACAGTTTCAAGGGACCCTCCCAGGGGAGGATCAGGACAGTGAGGAGGATACTCCCCTGTCCTTTGTTCAGTTTCATGCCAAAGCAGGAGCCAACGGCTCCCAAGACTGGTTTGAACTGGACTATGCACAGGGACACCAAGTGTGCCCCAGATGCAGATTTTCAGTCACTTTGGAAGTGCACCCACCCAGCCTCAATACACTAAATCTGGTCTGGGAGGTGGTCACACCTCCCTGTGACAGGATGCCTATTGTCCCGCCTTCCCCTGCTCGAGCTTGAGTCAGCAGCAGGAGGGCAGAAATGTGTCTCTGGTCGGCAGCAAACATTTTGTGCTGCCCAGGTCGAGAAGGCTGGTACTGAGAAGACCTGTGACCCCATGAAGCATGCTTCAGAAGGGTGGAATCACACCTCCCACACTGGTTATCAGTGTGTAGGTATGATTGCAAGGTGTTTGATACCAAACATGAGCTATTTTTGTTGCAGCCGAGATAGCATTTTACGTGAGCATTAAATGCACCTCTACCTATATGTCTGGCTGCGTCACAGACAACCCAGGAGAATGGTCGCCGAAGGCTGCAGATGGGCTCTGCTCATGCAGGGGCACCCTCTCACGTAAGACCCAGCACCCTGTCTTCAGGATTGTCAAGGCCTGCTAGAGGGGTGACTTAAAGGTTTTAAGTGTAGTGACCGATAGATATGGTAAACCTATAACTAAAGTAAGTGGTGTAAGCACCAGCTTACACAGCTGTAGTTCCATTTTACATGGCCTCTCATGGGTGGCATAATACATGCTTCAGCCCAATGGAGGCCTCTGGGGTACCTATGCCCTAGGCACATGTGTACAATATACTAGGGACGGCCAAGGGTACTGCCGTATCCAATCTGGAGTGTACCTAAGTACATGCCTAACATTTTAAAGAGAAAGCAGATAGACCGGGGTCCTGATTAGAAGGATCCCATTCAGACTAGTCAAAAACAGTGTAACATCAAGCAAAAAGTGGGGGTAACCATAAGAAGCAGATCCTACTTCCCTACAGTAAGTGCACACATTTTACTAAGATTCTGGCTAAGGTTGGGATGTTGGAAATAAGGTGATAATTGTTGGGGTCACACTGGTCGTTGTTTTTTTTTCAGGATAGGTGTAACATGTCCACTTTTGAGGCAGTCAGGTAAGGAGCTTTGGGTGAGTAAATCATTTATTATCATAATCCCAAATGGGAGTAGGAGGTGGATGGACTCATTAAGGAATTTGTAGGGTAGGGGTTCGTTGAAGTGGTTGGAATATTTAAGAGAGGTCAATAGATTTAGGATGTCATTTTCAGCATAGATTTTAAAGCCAGACCAGGAAGCATTATTTTTAGGCGAGCGTGTTTGTTTTTTAGGGAATCCTTCCTCATTGTGAGGGGTGGAGTGTAGGGGGGTGCAGATTGTAGGAGTTGCCTAGTGCTCTGGATATCGTTGGTGATTAGCATGGTTTTCTAAGCGAAGGAGGCGAAGGTGTCCAAGTTAGGCAGTGTTTTGTTGTCTGAGAAAGGGGGATCACTTTTGCGTTTTGTCTGGTTTTTGATAATTTCAAAATGTTTTTTAGGTCGATTAGTTGCAGTGTCTAGTTGATTTTGGAAGAAGGCTACTTTGGAGTTCCTGATATGCTCCATCTTTATTGTAGAAGTTGGAGGTTGGACGGGGAGGGGGTATGTCTACATGTTCTTTCTGAGAGCCTGAGGTGATCGTCCTCCTCGTTAAGGTTACAATTAAATAAGAGTTTAGATCATTTGGTTGGGATTCTTTATAGTGTTTGGGTGCTAGGCCCATGATTTTTTACATGGAATTGAATTAGTGCTCAGTGAGGTCATGAACGTATTCATAGAGGGGGAGGAAGCACTATGTCGTTAGTAAGATCCAACATAGTGAGTGAGATAATTCTGCTTGCATCTCGGACCCAGTGTTTGGCTTTCACAGATTGGCCCCTAGAGATGTTTGCTGTTACTGAGATAAGGAAGATGATCCAGTGGTGGTCAGTCCAGTCGCAACGTAGGAGGGATTCAGTTTGTATGGTGTACTCTTTTGCAATGATTAAATCAAGGGTGGCCCCTTTGTTATAGGTTGGGCTGTTGTAGACTTGGAAGAGGTAAAGGTCCTTGAGGAAGGATTTAAAACTGTTCATGAGAGGGCCGCTAGAATTGTTCCAGGGAATGTCCCCAAGAAAAATCTGGTTGCTGTGTTCTTCATTGTAGAGGAGATAGTCTCCATAATCTGTTTGAAGAACAGGTGGTTATCTCCAGGCAGATGGTAAAACGTGTGAAGAGAGCATCTTGAGTTGACATTGGTGGTGATGTTGATCCTAAGGTATTCGCAGGCAGGCAGTGAGAGAGTCTGTGATTGTTTTAAAGATAAACGTAGACCTATATATACAGGCTAGGCCACCCACAGATTGGCCTCAATTGTTTTGTCTGATGATGTCATGACTGGGGTGGAATAATATGTCAAAAATTGGGGCAGAGGATTTGTTCAACCAAGTTTCAGTGATCATAAGGATGTCCAAGTCATGGTTGAGTATGAGATCGGCTATTTCCGCTGCGTGTTTCACAGGTGACCGGTAGTTGAGTGGCGCACATTTAAGAGATGTTTTGAGAGTGGTCATAGATGTAGGTGAGATGGGAAATTGGCTGAGGATCATTTCATTTATAAACCTTGAGCTGGGGTGATATCCTGAGAGGGTGAGTGAGAATAGTATACATTTTTGTGGAGGGTATAGTGTGGTTGGCAGGGGTATGGTCATATGTGTCTAGGAGTCAGAGCATATCGTAGTTCAATAGCTGGCTGACTTGCCTATTGTGTCAGAAGGAGTGGTAATGGTTCAGTGCATATTTACAATTGAGAGTTAGAGTGTTGTTAATCTGGAGGTATGTCATTTGTAAGGACCATTTGTGTTCAAGGTTGGAGGTGATATCAATCAATCAATCAATCAATCAATCACTTGTAAAGCGCACTACATACCCGCAAGGGTCTCAAGGTGCTGGGGGGGGGCGCTACTGATCGAACAACCAGGTCTTGAGTATACTCCTGAAGGTCAGCAGGTCTTGGGTCTGTCGTAGGCTCAGTGGGAGGGTGTTCCATGTCTTGGCGGCGAGGTGGAAGAAGGATCTCCCGCCGGTGTTTGTTCTTCGGATGTGCGGGACAGTGGCGAGTGAGAGGTCGGCTGAGCGGAGCTGGCGGTTGGGTATGTAGAAGGAGAGCCATCTGTTGAGGTAGGCTGGGCCGGCCTTGTGGAGTGCTTTGTGTGCATGGATGAGGAGCTTGAAGGATATCCTCTTGTTGACGGGGAGCCAGTGCAGGTTTCTCAAGTGGGGGTGATGTGGCTGTGTCGTGGTACGTCGAGGATCAGTCGTGCCGAGGCATTTTGGATGCGTTGTAGTCGTTTGATGAGCTTGGTCGGGGCTCACGCGTAGAGAGCGTTTCCGTAGTCGAGTCTGCTGCTGACGAGGGCCTGGGTGACTGTCTTTCTTGTATCTGTGGGGATCCATCTGTAGATCTTGCGGAGCATGCCGAGGGTGTTGAAGCAGGAGGAGGAGACGGCGTTGACTTGCTTGGTCATTGAGAGCATTGAGTCGAGGATGATTCCCAGGTTGCGTGCGTGGTCAGTGGGTGTCGTGGCTGCCCCCAGTGCCGTCAGCCACCAGGAGTCGTCCCAGGCTGAAGGGTTGGAGCCGAGGATGAGGACCTCCGTCTTGTCCGAGTTCAGCTTCAGACGGGTGATCTTCGTCCTTCGTGGAGGTTGGCTTTGGCAGTGATGGGGTCCTTGGTGAGGGAGAGGATCAGTTGAGTGTCGTCAGTGTAGAAGATTGTGTTGAGGTCGTGCTGCCAGGCGACGTGTGCGAACGGGGCCATGTAAATGTTGAACAGTGTCGGGCTGAGGGAGGATCCCTGGGGTACGCCACAGATGGTCTCGGATGAACTAGTTTGAGGACCTCAGCCCTAATCAGTTGCAGTTCATAAATTATAGAGTCAGTGAAGAAACTCCTTAGGGGTTCCTGGCAGGGTGGAGCACTGTAATGTAGAGAACTGGCCAAATTGGGGCAGTTGGTGGAGCCAGCATCGGTAGGGTTCACAATCAGAGACTTGGTAAGGGTTGGTTGAGAGGAGGCACTGGATGTTTTGTTCTTCCTGATGGGAGTGTAAGTGTTGGGGTCTATAGAAGAGTGGGAAGTTTGGATGTCAGAGTGGTGTTGGCGTGGGGCTGTGCTAACATTATCTCTGGGGGAGGGGAATGTTTGACTGCAGAAGTGCCCGAATAAGTTTGGGTGATTGTCAAGGGAAAGAGATGGCAAGAGGGGTAAAGGGGGTGGGAGAGATGGGGTTATCAGAAGGGGGGAGTCCGAGAGAAATATGAGGGGGCAGGCGGAGGGTGGTCCTGTCTAGTTTGTCCTTAAGGTAGGAGAAGAGATCGACGAAGAGTTCAAGATTGTGATCTGAAGTTTGAATGAGCACGGTGCTACTATTGTAGATGGAGATGGTGGCATCTGAATTGAATGTTGCAGAGGGCTCAATAGTAAGTTTGCGGCCATGTGGAATTTTCTTGGTGATAGCGGTGTTGAGTGAGGAAGATAGGACTTTCCTTCATTTACCACACCGATTGGTAGTGAAGATGAGATCATTCAGAAGGGTACCCTTTTTGTAGCAGAATTAGGGAGTCAGTAATAAAAGTTTCTGTATTAAGGTGGAGGATTCTTCATTTGAGATTTCTCATGGCTGTTTTAGTTAGTTTGGGAGGAAAGTTTATTAAGAATGAGTCATTTCCTGCAGAGATAATAGGGCATTCAACTTTCTGCCAAGGGTAATGTGGGAGGAGTGGATGCAAATGCATAGAGAGACAGGGGAGACTATTTTCTGTATCTGAAACCAGGACATTCAATATATAATTGAGGTCAGTTTTCCGATCTAGAGTCAGTAAATTTCACAGAGCATAAGTCCAGTGTTTAGTGGACATTTAGATGCATGGTTAGGGAGCTACTTCATACAGACAGAGGTTCTCTAAATAAACACTACAATTTGGATAGTAAGTGTCCGTCGTGTTGGTTTTCACAATCTCAGTGTGTTGCAAATGGGTTTTGACCATGTAATGTGCCAGGATATTTTGCTTTTAGGTCACCCAGTTTTGGACCGTTATAGGGGTGGTGGGTCTCACTACCTGAGTCTCACTTCCAGTAATTTTGTGGTTAATTGAACTGTGCATGCTTCCTGCCAGTGTCTGCCCTTTAAGATAAGGCCACGGCCGCGCAGCCAAGGTAAGGGGCACTGGGCTAGATGCAAGTGAACATGTGCGCATACGTACAGGCTGCTCTTAAGAGACTACATTTGTTCGCAGCTTGTTAACTGCACACATGTACCCTGCCTGTAGCAGTTATCAACTGGAAATTTGACCTGTGAAAGTACCCTTTTTGGTTCGCTAAAGTCACCAACATGTAGGTCTTATTATCCACAAAGGTAAGGTGCAGATATTTAAGGGCAGGATAAATAGAAATTAATGTTCAATATGTCCTAATAGTGAAATATCCCCCAAAACGATTTTCACTGTAGAAACGTTATCTAATGCCATAGGGAAGCATTGAGATACATTGTTAGATTTATCTAATGCAAAATTTGGATTTGCAGCAGCTAGACAAATACATCTTGCATTCCTTTGAATTGTAATTTAAAGTCCTCTTTAACAGTAAAGTCAGATTTTAAGTCTCAATTCTGAAAATGTCAGAGTTGGCATTTTCTTGTCCTAACCATTTGCTCCTACTGCCAGTATCCTGAGTTCATGACTGGCTCTGCTGTTGGAGTTTGTGTAATGTTTTCGGACAGTAACACAAAGGGGGCTTCGGTGTTACCAGGATGGGCCATCCTGGCAGGATAACTGGAGGGTCTGTACCCAGCTCCACTTACATTTCAAAGGGCTTTGCCTCCTGCACTCAAAGCAATCTGACATCAGACCTGCCCTGCCTTTTGTCACCACAGACAGTTTGGAGTTTGGCCCTTGACAGGAGAAGGGGAAGAACTTTCCAAAACCAGATATAGGGGTATGACAGTGAACTTCCCCACAGAAAGAGTTGCGCCATATATAAATATTGGACCTCCAGAGCCACTGTTAAGAACACTACTGGACTGGTAAAAGTTACAGAAGGACTGCCGTACTACTTGAAGCCCTACTTGTTGTCTGAGAAGGAAGGCTGAAACACAACAAGCTTCAGATGCCTCCCTGCAACTACCAAGCTTGATACTGGCCTGCCTGGACCTGCAATTGTAGCTGCCTGAGCCCTGCTACAGTCCACTACCTTGAGTGAGACCAGAGTCCCTAAAAGTGTCTCCTAGGTCCTGGACCCTTGGTTAGCATCAGTGTACTTCTCCCTGCCTAAACGTGAGTCCATTCAAATCCAAGGCAGTGTGACACAGCTTATCACAGGAACTTACATCATGCCACTCACTTATCTTGATGGGCGGCCTTATCGAAACTGACTCAACACTACGCAACTCGATGCAAGATCTCGGATTGCAATCCCTAGCAGCTTCTGATCATTGACCTCATTGGAACTGATGCCATGTGATGCAACCCGATCCAGGACCTTGCATCACAGCCCTTGCAGCTCCTGGTCGAATCTTATGCAGTACGATGCAACTCAACACAGGACTTCGAATAGCAGCACTGCTCAGTTCTGATCGGAGATGACACAAATCCTCACACCAAGGACATAAGGTACAACTCTCAGCGAGACTAACCTTGTCCTTGTATCCGGTTCGTGCTCCATCGGTTGGCCTGAACTTTTGACTTTGTCCTAGTCCAGTGCGACCAGATTACAACAGTTGACGCTTTAGCCTTTAGGTGCTATTTTCACTTAAAATGTTGAAAATGGAATATCTCAGTTGCACTTATTAGATTTTTGTCATTCTGGTTTCTTTTTATTTTTTGAAATTTACTACATTTTTCTTAATTGGTTTGGGATTTCTCTTGTACTGTGTTTTCAGTTTATTGCTATTAGTGTCCTGGATAAATACTTTACATATTTCCTCTAAGTTAAGTTTGACTACTTTGTGCCAAGCTACCAGAGGGTTAAGCACAGGCTAATTTAGTGACTTTTTGTGGTTCACCCTGACAAGGATTGTGGTTGTAGCATGAGCGGGGCTTCCATCCCTTTCAACCAGCAACCTAATTTCTTACATTGGTGACAGTGGTGGGATTTGAACCAATGCCTCTCAAGAGACTTTAGCCTTTCACAGTGCCATCAGGTTCAGAGTAAACAATATACTGAATTTCAACAAAAGACTTCAATACTATTTTGCATACAGAATGTGGGCCTGAACTAATCCAAATAATATATTTGCTATTTCTTTATATACTAGAGGAACTCAACCTGTCACAGGCCTATAAGAACCAATATCCCTGTGAGAAAGCATCTTCAAACTGAAGCTGTATAGTTTGACTGCTGAGATTTCTTCACATGCATCTTTTTATTTCAGTTTGTTCAGTCTTTGTTATGTATGGGGTGACATAGCGAGCAACAGCAAAGGAACTGTCTGCTGCAAAAGTAATGTTCAGAGTGGTATCCTACATAGACAAAATTGCAAACTTGTAGCCTTCGTTAGCGGCAAAGTCTCACTTCTCCTAACATGGTATCTATTCTTGCAAAGTCTCACTTCTCTTAATATTGTGCTTAATATTGTGATTATTGTTAGGAGATGTGACAGTATGTTTGACTGCAGAAATGAAATTGTTCACTCATCATTTAGAGAGAACAGGCCAAGGGAACCCAAACAACACTTTGTGTAGTATTTCCCTTTGGCTCTGTATCTGCATCAACAGTGCTTTCCACATTTGTGCTACTGGAATCACAACACATGCTGCCTAGGGCTGTTAATGTAAGACTCATTTGGAATCTCACGTGAAATATACTGTTCAATGACTGACAATTCTGACTCATCAGTATACAGTACAGATTTGGGTACACCTTTTGCCCACAGTAATATGTGAATATGTGGAGCACCTATAGTGTAGTACTCTTTTCTCCAAAAGTAATCAATGACCTCACCTAAAGGGGTATTCCTTTTGCTGAAGAAGTAGCAAAGTAAGTCTCGAAATCTATGAATAAAGACCCTTGGAAGTGGTGCTAAAGATGCTCAGATAGCCCAAATCCAAACCTTGCCAAAAATTACTCTGAGATCTGAGAGGAGACCAGGACCTACCGGCTCGTCGATCCACCCAAAGTGCATTGCCAGTCAGCCTGACTTCACAGCAGATCCCGCTACGTTCTTCTATTCTGCAGAAAATCCTGTTCAGCGGCTCCTCACAGATGGGGTATCTGGACTCGTGGAGCACTCGGAAGCTGCAGCCTGCAGCTTTGTACCACTGAAGATTCCAGATTTCCAAAAAAGAGACAAAGTCTGAACATAGGAGTCTGAACATAGGAGTCTGAACATAGGAGTCTGAACATAGGAGTCTGAACATAGGAGTCTTCACCACGATTTTATCCAGTGGACACTGCCAGCTGCCTTGGCCTGCTGAACTTTACCTTCTAAGACAATTTTTCTTGAAATTTCTTCTAAGCCAACTAGCCCTTGAAGTAATTTTGGAAGTCCTGGTTCCGGGATGAAGTGCAAGGCTCAAGCAGCAAGACAGACCTCTGGGGATCTTTAATATGTCTTTATCAGTAAATGAATTAAGCCAATCAAGTGTAAGCCAATGTTCCCATGTTGTAGAGAGTGAGCATAAGCCATTTAGCACCTGTTAGCAGTGGAAAAGTGTACAGAGTCCTAAGGCCAACAAAGACACATTCAGAAAAATAGGAGGGGTGAAGGGAAAAGGTTTGTGGGTGACCCTGCAGAGAGGGCCAAGTCCAACATGACCCCTCTCCAGCCAAAAGCTAGGGGAGACTAAACAACACCTTGTTGGGCTTCCCTGCATATGCAGTAGAACATGGACAATGATCTTCTATTGCAGTGGCCCTTGCTAGTTCTATGCTGGCCTGAACTCATTTGGATCTACACTCTTCTGAGCCACTGAACCGACCCATGGGGAATTCTTCTCCTAATCTGTGGGCCTCATCTGTGAAGTACCTGTAGGAAAGTAGGATCTGCTTCTATGTTTACCCCCACTTTTTGCCTGGTGCCAAGCTGTATTTGACTAGTCTGACTGGGATCCTGCTAATCAAGACCTCAGTCTAGCTGCTTTCTCCCTAAATTGTTATGTTCAGTGCTTAGGTACACCCCAGATTGGATACTGGGGTACCCTTATAAGTCCCTAGTATATGGTACCCATGTCCCCAGGGCATAGGTACCCCAGAGGTCTCCCATGGGCTGAAGCATGTATTATGCCACCCCTGAGAGAACATTCAAAATGGAAGTACAGGCCTGCCATTGCAGCCTGTGTAAGCTGGTGCTAGCACCACTTACTAAAGATATAGGCGTCCTATATGTAGGGTCACTGCACTTAAAACCTATAAGTAACCCCTATAGCAGGCCTTTGCAATCCTGAAGGCAGGGTGTTTGGTTCTAAGTGAGAGTGTGCCCCTGCATGAGCAGGGCACTCCTGCAGCCTAAGGAGTCCATTCTCCCGGGTTGTCAGTGAAGCAGCCATATACTATATAGAGGGGCATCACGTAATTACAGAATAACCATCTAAAAAACAGCTGCAACGAATCGTATCATGTTTGGTATCAAACATGTTGGAATCATACCCCCACACTATAACCGGTGTGGGAGGTATGATTCCAAGCACAGGAAGAGCCCTCCTTAGGCTCTCAGTGTTCCAGATACCAGCCTTCTAGACCCGGACAGCACAAAATGGTTGCTGCCGACCAGAGACACGATTCTGACCTCCTGCTGCTCAGCCAAGCTGGAGCAGGGGGACGCAGAACAATAGGTATCCTGCCACATGGTAGTGTGACCACCTCCTAGACATGATTTAGTATATTGGGGTGCGGTGGGTGCGCTTGCCAGCACCACTCAGTCTGCTTGAGAGGCACATTTGGTATCCCTGTGCATGGTCCAGTTCAAACCAGTCCTGGGAGCTGTTGGCTCCTGCTCTGGCGCGAAACTGGACAAAGGACATGGGAGTAACCTCCCCCCTGTCCAAATACTCCCCTGGGAGGGTTCATTGAATCTTCCCAACCCATTCCCTAGGGTACGTAAGGGCTCACCTGGGTGTAGGTCCCTAGATTCGTCGTGGGATGAGATTCAGATCAGACACCACTTCTTCTTCTACCGTCTGGGCACTCTGGACTTCTCTCGACTTCATTTGGGCTCAACTTCATCCCCCTTTCAATGTGCTGCATCGTCTCTGCCTGTGCACCATTCAGGAACCTTCCAGGGCCTGTGGGCACCAAAAAACACCTAAAGGAATCTCCCTGGAAGTGAAGGAGTCACTTCCCTGCATCTGCAGGCACCGCAACTAAGTCTACTGGTCTGCTGATCCTGAGCTCCTCCGGACTCCAAAGGCTCTGCAACACAGGTGGTGTTCCACAGCTCCCGAGGCCTGCCCTGCCCTTACACCAAGTTTGAGGCCAGCATCCCTTGTGGGGTTTGCAATAACCAAACCCCCGTGCCCTGCATCAACTTGCAGTTGCAAAGGTTTGTTGACTGATCTTCAGACTCCAAGAAGCCCCAACCGCGAACATCTCCTGTGACCAGAATCTTGGGCCACACCACATTGTGTACATCGTGGCCTGCATCTTTTGGTGAGCCGCTTGAGGTCCTCTTGCGACTCCAGTGACTCCGAACTGTAGGTCCACTTACAGGTCACACTTGTTTCTTTTGAGCTCCCCTGATTGCTCGAGCCTGGCCTGACACCCCTGCTTGTGGTGAATCCCCTGGACCTTTCTGGTCCCAACATTGCTCCTTCTTTAATTCCAGTGTTGGTTGCATTTGACAAGGCTTGTTGGTGCTCCCGCTGGAAACCGACCCCACAGAACTCGACATCCTTTGTGGGACAGCCCGTGCATGGCTCCTGGTCCTCCTCAGCATTGCCTGGTCCTCACACCTGCAGAGTCAAGGTCATCGTCACCCATCCTGAAGCATCCAACATCGGAGGGCATTTGTCTTCCAAGTCTCCTGGTCACTCCTAAGTGACATAGACTCTGTCCCCTCTGCTTGCAGGTACCTCCCTCTCATCTAGAATCCACCTTTTGATTCCACCAGACACTTTCTCCTTCATCAGCAGCAGCATTTTCCTGAAGTCCTCCATTGGGTTCGACAGCGGTTTCCAACACCACTTCGCACGTATGCACCTGGCTTTCCTGGTGTAGGTAACATGGGTACTAGGGTATTCACAGGTGGGGTGGCTCTCCAACCTTCTGTCTCCACAGGGTTTCTTCAGGGTCCACTGGGAAGGGCCCTTAATGTTTAAAAATCCAACCGTGACTTACACGTACACTTGTATGGAGCATGCGGTTGTGTTCCCACACTGCACACGCTCTCTGTGGGGTCCCTACCTACTCACCTTGGGTGGTTCCTTGGGTCCCCAGCACTTCTACGCCCTCTCCACCTTGTATTGACCCATATTGTGTCTCTTATACCACTTTATTAGTATATGGTTTGGTCCCCCCATGGGGTCCACTGTGTATTTCGTGCTATTTACTGTGCTTTTTGGTAAAGTATTGTGTGCATTGTATTTATCTCCATGTGGGAGATATTTGAACGTACTAGAGAGTATTATATAATAAATACATATTTTTATCAATACTTGGTGTGGTTCTTTTTTACGTAACCAACACTATAAGATTGCATTCTGGTAAAACAAGCTGCTTTACATTCCTTCCGGACTAAGCCTGAAGGCTGCTCTCCACAGCTACCACTTAGAGAGCTTTCAAAGGTTGTCTAAGACCTCCTAAATCACCATGAGGGTTGTCTAGACTAGTGCTAGGTGTCCACTTACATAAGTGTACATCATATACTAGGCCAGCTTCTCACAGTACTTAACTTGCTCACAGATGCATCCCAGTAGGCAGATAGTACTGCCATGGCCACCAAGGTGATGTAGTCCATTCAGCCCCTTGGGTCAGACCCCATGCAAGCTAATTTTCAATCCATAAGCATAGCAACCACCAGAGGCTACTGACAGCTGTCTGTGTCAAAAGCCAGGCCCCAGGCCATCCAAGGTTCTCTGAGATTTCCCAGAGTGGGGAGCAACAGTCCAACGAGTTAGGCACCCTTCTTCCACTATCCCTCCCACCAATCCAGGAGCGATAGCCTGAGACTGGTCACTCAGCCCAGGGATCTGTACCCCGAGGATGTGCAGGAGGCAGGCGGGAGTATTTCCTTCCCTTCCCCCTCCACCTAGGCCTCTGTACCCTCTGTTTGGGAGTGGTACCTCCAAAACTGAGCTTCCAGGGCATCCTGGCCGACCACCCCTCCCAGCTCACCTGACACCAGAGTCAACTAATTTCCTATAATGCACTCAATGGGCATCTGGGGTTTAACTATGACCTTCCTCTAGGTTACCTCCCTACCCCATTCCAGGGATACCAGAGCCATGGGGCAGAATAAGTCTATTATCCTACACACCTGTCCAGTGTACTGTTCTAGATAAAATAGCCTTTTCCACTATCATGGTCTGACTGACCCTGATGTGCCTCAGAGCAGTAACAGGGAGCCCCTTCACTTTGTCCAGGAGGAAGTGCTGACTCCAACCCTCAGAGATCACCATGCACCATCTGAGTCTACTTCCCAACTAAGGGAGATTAGGGCATGTTCTAACACCTGCACCTGAGGACTACTTACCTCCAGTGACACATTGGCCACCCCTGTAGAGGTACAACCATCAGGTGTTTTTTAGGACAGACACAGTCCCCCTGCTTGTGTCCTAACAGGGAACAATAAAGAAAAAGAGATTTGAAATGAGGCACCCTCAGCCACCACCTATAAGAATCCCCCCGTTCTTCAGAAGGGGCATTGAAACTCTTCCCTCCTACCTTACTCTGGAACTTTTCTGTGTCACCCTGAACCTCCCCCTCGATCTGCTGGGAGGAACGTGAACCTCCCTTCTTAAAGTCATTCCCAGATACCTTTGTTGTGAACCCTGGTGCTAAGCCAGTGGTCCCCCTCCTCAGCAAGCTCCCTGGGGCCAGTGAGCTTTCTATCAACTAGGTGTTGGTACACCTCGGGAAAACAATTGCTGAACATGTGCTTCCTTGTAAATAAACTATATAACCCATTGTAATCACTTACATCACTGCCCTTCACCCACCAATCCAGTGTCTTTAAAAAGTGGTCCACCAAATCTACTCAGGACTGTTGGAACAACGTCTGACTCTCCCTAAACTTCTGCCTGTACTTCTCGGGGTCATCCCATAAATCCTGGCGAGAGTGTTTTTCATAAGTGGATACCTCATCCTGTCCCCTTTCTCTCAGGCTAATGGGGCAACTCTCCAATCCTCCTCAGGGACCCTGTACATCTCTAGGGCAACCTCACAGGCCTCAGACCATTCATCTATGTTGTCCCCCAAAACAAAGGTAGGCACCAGATCCTTTGGAATGTGGACCCTCTTGTGTCCAGTGGGCACTGGTGTATTGTTGCAACCACTACTGTTAGATTCTGTTTTCTTGGATTTTCTGTTCCAGCTCCCTCAGTCTCCTTTCATTAGCCAGCCTCTTTTCCTCCAGAGCCTGCTTATTTTCCTCAAAAGCTAGCTTTTCCTCCATGTTAAGCTTAGCCAGCTGCAACCTCTACTCCTTTTCAGCCCTCCGTCCTGCCAATTCTTCAAGGGGCAGGCTGTGGGCAGACACATTGCTCATTGCGTCTGCAGAGAACAATTCTCCTACGGGCAAGTTGTCATCCTTTGCAGGAAATTGCAGCTCAGGTTCTATGCGCATTCTCTCCTCCTCTTCCTTATCCAAGTCCAATCCTTCTTCAGGAATTTAATCCTATTGCTCCTCTGGTGTAGACTGCATGCTCTTGACCTCCTCATGGGCAAGAAGGGCTATCTAGAGGCCCAATTTGGTAGCCATCTCACCTGAGTTCAGCACCCTTTCCTTGCAGAGCCTCTGAAGCATAACCTTACTGCGATTATCAACACTGAGCAGCCTTCACTATTGTAGACTAAAAGGAGGTGAGAAAAACATAAATATTGAAAAGGGAGAAAAATAGCCGATCAAAAACCATGGTGAATTTAAAAAGAGGTCAATTCTGGTGTCAAATTATTTATCTGAGATTTTAGTGTTACATTATTCACTTTATGGCACTGCACAAACACAAGTACTGTATCCCACCACTGAACACCAATGTGAGGAATTAGATGTTTGGTTGCGAGGGCTTTGAGCTCTTCTCAAGCAATAACCACTATCCCCATCAGGGGGAACCACAGTCACCAAGATAAGCTGTGCTTCATCCTCAGGTAGCATGGCATGAGAGCAATGAGACCTATCTTAGAGTCAATGTGTTTTTTGCAGCACTCAAAGAGTAATAAAGTTGTTGCTCGAATGTGAATTTACCTTGAAAAAATAAAAGACAAGAGGCATTTGGCACAATAGGAGCAGTTGGTTTAATGAAACGCAGTGGCCGGGAGAACAGGCGACAGAGTTGAGGTCTGAAGACTGTCTAAATGTATATTGGTTTTGGCTGTATTTTTATACATTTCCCAAAGTGTCATGAAGCAATGTATACATTCTTTTTTAACAGGAATCTGGGCCTAGTAATGGGGCCATAAATCTGGTCATTTGATAATAACTGCTTGTGGGTTTCGACCTTGCGTGGATACAGTGTGGGACCAGTGAGTACGTGTTAAGATGTTCGACATGGGCAGCGTGTGATCACTCTGTGTGGTGTGCATGCAGGGATCTGGTTGGCTGAGTGTTCCTAACTTAGTATTGCATCTGACTTTATGGTGTTTTGGGACCGGTGTGTTTTGCTGTTCGCCCTATGTGGGAAGGGTATGCCCAGAAGTGGGTCCCATGCTCACTACGCCACTGGAGTCAAGCTATCCTGGCTGAAGAGGGGTGAAACCCCGAAACCGGTCCTAGGATGCTTGATTCCGGTCCAGGGAAGACATGACTTGGCAGTGCGGTCTGGACTGTTCCCATGAAGCACAGGGTCAAGACTGATTTGCATATGGCCATGTCTGAACTGGGGTGGCGTGGTGAGAAAAATAACGATGGATTAAACCCAGATCTGTGACTGCGGGTAAATGATTTGCCATTGTGCAACATTCTGTCCATCATCTTGTGTGTTTTGCTGTTCGCCCTATGTGGGAAGGGTATGCCCATACGTGGGTCCTGTGCTCACTACGCCACTGGAGTCAAGCTATCCTGGCTGAAGAGGGCTGAAACCCCGAAACCGGTCCTGGGATGCTTGATTCCGGTCCAGGGAAGACATGGCTTGGCAATTCGGGCTGGACTGTTCCCATGAGGCACAGGGTCAAGACTGATTTGCATATGGCCATGTCTGAACTGGGGTGGCGTGGTGAGTAAAATAACGATGGATTAAACCCAGATCTATGGCTGGGGGTGAATGTTTTGCCATTGTGCAACATTCCGTCCATCATCTTGTGTGTTTTGCTGTTCGCCCTATGTGGGAAGGGTATGCCCGGACGTGGGTCATTACGCCACTGGAGTCAAGCTATCCTGGCTGAAGAGGGGTGAAAACCTGAAACCGGTCCTAGGATGCTTGATTCCGGTCCAGGGAAGACATGGCTTGGCAGTTCGGGCTGGACTGTTCCCATGAGGCACAGGGTCAAGACTGATTTGCATATGGCCATGTCTGAACTGGGGTGGGGTGGTGAGCAAAATAACGATGGATTAAACCCAGATCTGTGACTGGGGGTGAATGTTTTGCCATTGTGCAACATTCCGTCCATCATCTTGTGTGTTTTGCTGTTCGCCCTATGTGGGAAGGGTATGCCCAGACGTGGGTCCCGTGCTTACTACACCACTGGAGTCAAGCTATCCTGCTTGAAGAGGGGTGAAACCCCGAAACCGGTCCTAGGATGCTTGATTCCGGCCCAGGGAAGACATGGCTTGGCAGTTCGGGCTGTACTGTTCCCATGAGGCACAGGGTCAAGACTGATTTGCTTATGGCCATGTCTGAACTGGGGTGGTGTGGTGAGCAAAATAACGATGGATTAGATCCAGATCTGTGACTGGGGGTGAATGTTTTGCCATTGTGCAACATTCCGTCCATCATCTTGTGTGCTTTGCTGTTCGCCCTATGTGGGAAGGGTATGCCCAGACGTGGGTCCCGTGCTCACTACGCCACTGGAGTCAAGCTATCCTGGCTGAAGAGGGGTGAAACCCCGAAACTGGTCCTAGGATGCTTGATTCCGGTCCAGGGAAGACATGGCTTGGCAGTTCGGGCTGGACTGTTCCCATCAGGCACAGGGTCAAGACTGATTTGCATATGGCCATGTCTGAAATGGGGTGGCGTGGTGAGCAAAATAACGATGGATTAAACCCAGATCTGTGACTGGGGGTGAGTGTTTTGCCATTGTGCAACATTCCGTCCATCATCTTGTGTGGTTTGCTGTTCGCCCTATGTGGGAAGGGTATGCCCAGACGTGGGTCCCGTGCTCACTACGCCAGTGGAGTCAAGCTATCCTGGTTGAAGAGGGGTGAAACCCCGAAACCGGTCCTAGGATGCTTGATTCCGGTCCAGGGAAGACATGGCTTGGCAGTTCGGGCTGGACTGTTTCCATGAGGCACAGGGTCAAGACTGATTTGCATATGGCCATGTCTGAACTGGGGTGGCGTGGTGAGCAAAATAACAATGGTTTAAACCCAGATCTGTGACTGGGGGTGAATGTTTTGTCATTGTGCAACATTCCGTCCATCATCTTGTGTGTTTTGCTGTTCACCCTATGTGGGAAGGGTATGCCCAGACGTGGGTCCCGTGCTCACTACGCCACTGGAGTCAAGCTATCCTGGCTGAAGAGGGGTGAAACCCCAAAACCGGTCCTAGGATGCTTGATTCCGGTCCAGGGAAGACATGGCTTGGCAGTTCGGTCTGGACTGTTCCTATGAGGCACAGGGTCAAGACTGATTTGCATATGGCCATGTCTTAACTGGGGTGGCGTGGTGAGCAAAATAACGATGGATTAAACCCAGATCTGTGACTGGGGGTGAATGTTTTGCCATTGTGCAACATTCCGTCCATCATCTTGTGTGTTTTGCAAGTGGTAAAAATGCAACATCTATGATTTAGAGATATCTCGTTCTCCCAACCTCTCTAAGCACTGAGACCCAAGCCTTTTACTGGATTTAGTGTCTTTGCCATGTGTGCAAATGCTTCCAGTCACTTAGCTTATTGTTGATATTTCCAGGTTCATGCGTGTGACAGATGCTGCTGGTGGAGCTGCCGCCAATGTCGAGGTTCTGAAACCGCTCTGTCTTGGTAGATACTGAAATCCCAAAGGTCGGGTAACAACAGAGAAGGCAGGCAGTCACCATGTGGGTAAGTATTGGCACCCAGGCATTCAATTTGCTGAGGTCAGTAAGTGGAGGACCGTCTTTGTCAGAAGCTAGATTGGCAAGCAAGGGTGCGGCCGCTGGGTGTGATCCTTATGCCCTTGTTTCAAGATGGCCACCAAGATTTCAGATCTTGCATGGCTTCTTCTATAGGCTGTTGGGAAATGAAGTCCCAATGTTCACAAAGAATGTTCTATAACTATCTCAAGAAGTTCTGCCTTTCCTACGGTCATTCACATAGCACATCTCAAGAGCTTCCATTATGTTACCAGTCACATGCTCATATATTATCTGACTCTGGTTACATCATTATCTGAAACTCGTAAGGTGCAAACATCCTACCATTGGTAAACAAAAATATAGCAATATTCGCATTGTATATGTGGTTAATGGTATGGATTTGTAGAATGCGCATTAGTGATGGGTGTTCAAGCCAGTCACACACTCGGGTAGGCCAAATGCTGAAGCAGGTGATGCTTCCAGTGACATGAGGCTGGCATTTGTTAATGCCCATGACATTTAGAACATTAGGAACATTTAATAAATTATTTGACACCAAAATGACACAAACTCGATCAGTAGAATTGGAGTTATACATTTTGAAAGTTAAAGGTAAAAACTAGTGCCAAAAAGAGGCTGGGATTTGTGAATGCCCATGACATTTAGAAAACGATAGGAAAATGTGATAAATTATTTGACACCAAACCTGATCGGTAAAATTGGAGTTATACATTTTGAAAGTTAAAGGAAAAAAAGAGTGTCAAAAAGATCAAAGCGCCATCTGCGGATATCTAGTCATGCGAGACAGGAGACAAAGTCAAAAGTAAAGGACAACAGCGATGGAGCAATCTACAGTTTAGGGGTGAGCAGAATTTTTAATTTAGCTGGCAGATTTAGGAAATTTAGTAATTCTGCGGTAATGCTTGTCACGCAGAATTACTAATAAAGTCCACCTCTCTGCTGGTGGAATTAATCTTGAGTATTCGGTTTCTACACAGGGCTGGAAGAGAGAGCAGTCCCTCTATGTTTAAACACCACTGCAGATTAAACTTTAATCTGCAGTGATTTTTAAACAAAGAGGGACAGTCCCTCTTCTTGCCCTGTTTAAAAACCACTGACTGCACTGCTGTACATACCCCTCAGCGCCCTTACATACTCAGAATATATATACACAGAATATATAAGGTTTATGCACTCTGACTATGTAAGAGCACCTAGGGATATGCAAAAGCCTGCATACCCTTCAGCGCCACTACACATTCTGCAGTAATAACTGCAGGGTATTGTAAGGGCGCTGAGGGGTATTCACAGGAGTAGGCTGTGTGTTGCAATAGCTTGATCACTCACATCTCATTCATTCC
Organism: Triturus cristatus; assembly: GCF_964204655.1. Classification (NCBI taxonomy): domain Eukaryota; kingdom Metazoa; phylum Chordata; class Amphibia; order Caudata; family Salamandridae; genus Triturus; species Triturus cristatus. Next base: position 507,108,049 of record NC_140585.1, read on the forward strand.
ACCCAAGAGATCACTTACTTTCAAATGTACAGTACAGGGCAAAGGGTGTGCATAGCAGGCATTTGCATACCTAATTGGAGGTGGGTGTCTGGAAGGAGTGGGCTCTCCATAAGGACTTCTGTTAAAGTAGTAAGGTGTATGCATTAGCGGTATAGGCACCAAATGCGGCTTGTAGGTTTTGAAGGAGAGACCTCTCCATAAAACTTTCTGTGCACTTTGAAGGGTGACTTGGAAATTCAAATGAGGGATACCTTGGAACAGTTGACGGCTTTCTTCCCTCGCACTAGCTTTGCACATTGTAACATATGTTAAAGGCAGAATTGGCAGTGGTCAAACCATTTTGTCCAATGATTGAGAAATCCTGGAAACGTCATTAAAGCAAATTTTGCCGTTTCTCTGCGGCCATGGGCTGGCTCAACATAACACAACAATATCTGCTGTAACATGCCTGGTGCCTACCACAGGGATAGAGTCCATTTTATAGCAGAAGGGAACACATCAAGGAATTTATCCAGTTCTACTGATAAGTGTGCACAACACACTATCAGCACACAACTTTTTTCAGAGCCACCCTATGACCCAATTATGGAAAATTTTGTAGAAAATATTTTTTATAATTGTATAGTCCTGAGGGAGACCTGCAGCACTAAACTGAGTAAAAGAACCATTTTTACAGGTATTTACCTTGTCCATCAGGACCAATTTCTCATGTTTTGTTCCCTAACCTCCCTCTCAAAAGGACAAAGCTTGCCCCTGGTAGGGACTTGCCCACATTATCGTGCTAGGTTATGGTTAAGAACTGGTTAATAGCTTTGTAAAGGGTAAAGGTTATGGTTAACAACTTTGTGCAGGTCACAGATAGTGCATAGTAGTGGTTTACCCATATAATGAGGTGTGAGTTGTGCAGGGAGCATGCTCTCGGTGAGTACTTTTGTACGAGACGTAATGTGAGCATAGTAGAGTTTTGACCACCTAATGGGGACTGAGTGGCTGCAGGAACTAGACTATCCATGAACAATTCTCTACAAAGCATAGGCTATACATTGTGCACGTTTGGCCACCATTTGAGGCTTTGCTGTCAAGAGGGAGTGGGCTCTCCATCAAGAATTCTGTACAGGGCAAAGAGTGCACATAGTAGGAGCTTACATACCTAATGGGGTGCTGGTGTAATTGTGTGAAAAAAGTGTGTGCAAGACAAAGGGTGTGGATAGTAGTGGCCACCTAACAGGGTTTGGGTGTCAGGAGGGAGTGGACTGTCCATGATCACTTCTCTACAAGGCATACACTATGCACTGTAGGTGCCTGGCTACTCACATGTTATTGATCGTGCCCATGTGATATCTTACCAACAAAGGTTCTGGTACAGAGAGAAGAGTGTGTATAGTAGGAGCTAGCACACAAAAGGAAGAGGCTGTCTGAAGGGAGTGGGCTATACAAGTGGACTATACATGACTATAATGTCCCTGAAACCTGTGTTTTTTTTCAGTGAATTGCTAAGGTTTTTTAAATGCTAATTTCTAACTATAACGTCACTGAAACCTATGTTTTTTTCAGTGAATTTCAAAAGTTTTTTAAATGCTAATTTCTAACTATAATGTCCCTGAAACCTATGTTTTTTTCATTGAATTTCAAAGGTTTTTTAAATGCTAATTACTAACTATAACATCCCTGAAACCTAAGGTTTTTTCAGTGAATTTCTAAGGTTTTTAAAATGCTAATTTCTAACTATGCCTACAGAGGTAGGACATGCGCAGAAAGAGGAAGAAAAGTGCAGAAAGAAGTAAGAGAAATCCAGAACGAGGAAACAGAAGTCCAGAAAGGTGCAGAAAGAAGCATAGATATGCAGAAAGAGGCAACAGAAGTCCAGAAAGACGAAGAAAAGTACAGAAAGAAGCAAGAGATATGCAGAAATAACTGACAGAGGTGCAGAAAGAGGCCTTGTTGCAAAGTCATCCTGTGCCTCCAACTTTTTGCTGACAGGTACTAGTGGTAACTGACTCTGACTAACTAGGCCTAGATCCAGTGCTATGCTAAGAGACACTTAGAATACAGTGAAAACACCTACATACATTAGGATACACTATGGGTTGGGGTACCCCTGTGATTGGCATGACCTACCCTGTAAGGCCCTAGTACATAATAGGGCAGGGGGATTAAAAATACCTCTAACTCAGAGGTGCAGAAAGAGGCAAGAGTAGTGCATAAACAGGTAGGAAAGGTACAGAAACAGGGAACACGGATGCAGAAAGTGGCAAGTGAGGTGCAGAAACAAGTAAGAGCAGTGCAGAAAGAACCAACAGAAATGAAAAAAGAGGCAAGATGGGTAAATAAAGAGGTAGGAGAGGTGCACAAAGAGGCAAGAGAGGTACAGGAAGAGGCAGGAGGGGTGTAAAAAGAAGGAAGAGAAGTGCAGAAAGAGGCAAGTGGGGTACAGAAAGAAGCAAGAGCAGTGCAGAAAGAACCAACAGATGTGCTGAAAGAGGCAACAGAGGTGCAGGAAGAGGCAAAAGGGATGCAGAAAGAAGGAAGAGGAGTGCAGAAAGAAGCAACAGAGGTGCTGAAAGAGGCACGAGGGGTACAGAAAGAAGGAAGAGAAGTGCAGAAAGAAGCAACAGAGGTTTAAAAAGAAGCTAGATAAGTGTAGAAAGAGGCAAGTGAGGTGCAGAAAGAAGCAAGAACAGTACAGAAAGAACCAACAGAGGTGCAAAAAGAGGCAAGAGAGGTAAAGAAAGAGGTTGGGGAGGTGCAGAAAGAAGCAAGACAGGTACAGAAAGAGGCAGGAGGGAGGCAAAAAGAAGGAAGAGAAGTGCAGAAAGAGGCAAGTGGGGTACAGAAAGAAGCAAGAGCAGTGCAGAAAGAACCAACAGATGTGCTGAAAGAGGCAACAGAGGTGCAGGAAGAGACAAAAGGGATGCAGAAAGAAGGAAGAGGAGTGCAGAAAGAAGCCATAGAGGTGCTGAAAGAGGCACGAGGGGTGCAGAAAGAAGGTAGAGAAGTGCAGAAAGAAGCAACAGAGGTGCTGAAAGAGGCACAAAGTGTTCAGAAAGAGGCAAGAGAAGTGCAGAAAGAAGCAACAGAGGTTCAGAAAGAGGCAAGATGGGTGCAGAAAGAGGGAAGAGAGGTGTAGAAAGAGGCATGAGAGTTGCACAAATAGGGAAGAGGGGGGCAGAAAGAGGCAGGAGGTGTGCAGAAAGAAGCAAAAGAGGTGCAGAAACAAGAAAGAGAAGTGCAGAAAGAGGCAAGAGAATTGCTGAAAGAGGCAACAGAGGTTTAGAAAGAAGCAAGATGAGTCCAGAAAGAGGCGAGTGGGGTACAGAAAAAAGCAAGAGCAGTGCAGAAAGAACCAACAGAGGTGCTGAAAGAGTCAACAAAGGTGCAGAAGCAGTCAGGAGGGGTGCAGAAAGGAGGAACTGGAGTGCAGAAAGAAGCAACAGAGGTGCAGAAAGAGGCACAAGGGGTGCAGAAAGAAGGACGAGAAGAGCAGAAAGAACTAACAGGTGCTGAACGAGGTGTGCAGGGTGCAGAAAGAGCAAGAGAAGTGCAGAAAGAGGCAACCGAGGTACAGACAGAGTCAAGAGAGGTGCAGAAAGAGGGAACAGGGGTGCAGAAAGAGGCAAGAGAGGTGCAGAAAGAGGCAAGAGAGGGGCTGTAAGAGACAAGTCAGCTGCAGAAGGAAGCAAGGCAGGTGCAGAAAGAGGCAATAGAAGTGTAGAAAGGAGCATCAGGGGTGCTCAAAGAGACAAGAGGGGTGCAGAAAAAGGAGAGAGAAGTGAAGAAGGAAGCAACAGAGGTGCAGAAGGAGGCACGAGGAGTGCAGAAAGAAGGAAGAGAAGTGCAAAAAAAAGCAACAGAAGTGCTGAAAGAGGCACAAAGGGTACAGAAAGAGGCAAGAGTGGTACAGAAAGAGAGAAGAGAGGTGTAGAAAGAGGCTAGAGAGTTGTATAAAGAGGAAAGACGGTGCAGAAAAAGTCAAGAGGGGTGCAGAAACAGGTAAGAGAACTTCAGAAAGAGGCAAGGTAATTGCTGAAAGAAGCAACAGAGGTGTAGAAAAAAGCAAGAAAAGTACAGAAAGAGGCAACTGAGATGCAGAAACAGGCAAGAAAGATACAGAAATAGGGAAGACGAGTGCAGGGAGAGACAACGAGGGTGCAGAAAGAAGCAAGACAGGTGCAGAAAGAAATATGGAAAGTGCAGAATGAAGCAGCAGGGGTGCAGAAAGAGGCAAGAGAAGTGCAGAAAAAAGCAACAGAGGTGCAGAAGGAGGCAAGAGAACTCCAGAAAGAGGCAAGAGATTTTCAGAAACAGGCAAAAGAGGTACAGACAGAGGGAACAGGGGTGCAGACAGAGGCCAGAGAGTTGCAGAAACAGGTAAAAGGGGTACAGAATGAGGCAAGAAGGGTGCGTAAATTTGCAAGAGAGGTACAGAAAGAACACGAGCAGTGCAAAAGAACCAACAGAGGTGCAAAAAGAGGCAAGTGAGGTACAGAAGGAGACAAGAGAACTGCACAGAGAGGCAAGAGAGTTACAGAAACAGGCAAAAGAGGTACAGAAAGAGGGAACAGGTGGGGAGACTGAGGCAAGAGAGGTGCAGAAAAAGGAAAGAGGGGTTCAGAAAAAGGAACGAGGGATGAATACATTTAGAACAGAGGTGCAGGAAGAATCCAGAGCAGTGCAGAAAGAACCAACAGAGGTGCAGAAAGAGGCAAGAGTGTACAGAAAGAGGCAAGTGAAGTATAGAACAAAGCAAAAGAGGTGCATAAAGAACCAACAGAGGGGGGAAAAGAGGCAAGAGGGGTACAGAAAGGGGTAGGAGATGTGCACAAAGAGGCAAGAGGGGTACAGAAAGAGACAGGAGGGGTACAGAAAGAGGAGGAGAACTGCAGAAAGAAACAACAGAAGAACTGAAAGAGGCACGATGGGTGCAGAAAGAGACAAGACAGGTGAAGTAAGAAGGAACAGAGTTACAGAAAAAGGCAAGAGTGGTGCAGAAAGACGGAAGAGAGGTGTAAAAAGAGCCAAGAGAGTTGCAAATAGAGAGAAGAGGGGTGCAGAAACAGGCAAAATGGGTACAGAAAGAAACAAGTGAGATGCAGAAAGAGGTAAGAGGGTTACAGAAAGAGGCAAGTGAAGTGCAGAAGGAGGCAATAGAGGTGCAGAAAGAGGCAAGTGAGATACAGAAAGAAGCAAGATAAGTACAGAAAGAAGCAACAGAGGTGCTGAAAGAGGCACGAGGGGTGCAGAAAGAAGGAAGAGAAGTGCAGAAAGAAGCAACAGAGGTGCTGAAAGAGGCACGAAGTGTGCAGAAAGAGGCAAGAGAAGTGCAGAAAGAAGCAACAGAGGTACAGAAAGAGGCAAGATGGGTGCAGAAAGAGGGAAGAGAGGTGTAGAAAGAGGCATGAGAGTTGCACAAATAGGGAAGAGGGGTGCCGAAAGAGGCAGGAGGGGAGAAGAAAGAAGCAAAAGAGGTACAGAAACAAGCAAGAGAAGTGCAGAAAGAGGCAAGAGAATTGCTGAAAGAAGCAACAGAGGTTTAGAAAGAAGCAGGATGAGTCCAGAAAGAGGCAAGTGGGGTACAGAAAAAAGCAAGAGCAGTGCAGAAAGAACCAACAGAGGTGCTGAAAGAGTCAACAAAGGTGCAAAAGCAGTCAGGAGGGGTGCAGAAAGGAGGAACTGGAGTGCAGAAAGAAGCAACAGAGGTGCTGAAAGAGGCACAAGGGGTGCAGAAAGAAGGACGAGAAGAGCAGAAAGAACTAACAGGTGCTGAACGAGGTGTGCAGGGTGCAGAAAGAGCAAGAGAAGTGCAGAGAGAGGCAACAGAGGTACAGAAAGAGTCAAGAGAGGTGCAGAAAGAGGGAACAGGGGTGCAGAAAGAGGCAAGAGAGGTACAGAAAAAAGCAACAGAGGGGCTGTAAGAGGCAAGTCAGCTGCAGAAAGAAGCAAGGCAGGTGCCGAAAGAGGCAATAGAAGTGTAGAAAGAAGCATCAGAGGTGCCCAAAGAGGCAAGAGGGGTGCATAAAATGGAGAGAGAAGTGCAGAAGGAAGCAACAGAGGTGCAGAAGGAGGCACGAGGAGTGCAGAAAGAAGGAAGAGAAGTGCAGAAAAAAGCAACAGAGGTGCTGAAAGAGGCACAAAGGGTACAGAAAGAGGCAAGAGTGGTACAGAAAGAGGGAAGAGAGGTGTAGAAAGAGGCTAGAGAGTTGTATACAGAGGAAAGACTGTGCAGAAAAAGTCAAGAGGGGTGCAGAAACAGGTAAGAGAACTTCAGAAAGAGGCAAGATAATTGCTGAAAGAAGCAACAGAGGTGTAGAAAAAAGCAAGAAAAGTACAGAAAGAGGCAACTGAGATGCAGAAACAGGCAAGAAAGATACAGAAATAGGGAAGACGAGTGCAGGGAGAGACAACGGGGGTGCAGAAAGAAGCAAGACAGGTGCAGAAAGAAATATGGAAAGTGCAGAATGAAGCAGCAGGGGTGCAGAAAGAGGCAAGAGAAGTGCAGAAAGAAGCAACAGAGGTGCAGAAGGAGGCAAGAGAACTCCAGAAAGAGGCAAGAGATTTTCAGAAACAGGCAAAAGAGGTACAGACAGAGGGAACAGGGGTGCAGACAGAGGCCAGAGAGTTGCAGAAACAGGTAAAAGGGGTACAGAATGAGGCAAGAAGGGTGCATAAATTTGCAAGAGAGGTACAGAAAGAACAAGAGCAGTGCAAAAGAACCAACAGAGGTGCAAAAAGAGGCAAGTGAGGTACAGAAGGAGACAAGAGAACTGCAGAAAGAGGCAAGAGAGTTACAGAAACAGGCAAAAGAGGTACAGAAAGAGGGAACAGGTGGGCAGACTGAGGCAAGAGAGGTGCAGAAAAAGGAAAGAGGGGTGCAGAAAAAGGCAAGAGGGATGAATACATTTAGAACAGAAGTGCAGGAAGAATCCAGAGCAGTGCAGAAAGAACCAACAGAGGTGCAGAAAGAGGCAAGAGGGGTACAGAAAGAGGCAAGTGAAGTATAGAAAAAAGCAAAAGAGGTGCAGAAAGAACCAACAGAGGTGGGAAAAGAGGCAAGAGGGGTACAGAAAGGGGTAAGAGAGGTGCACAAAGAGGCAAGAGGGGTACAGAAAGAGACAGGAGGGGTACAGAAAGAGGAAGAGAACTGCAGAAAGAAACAACAGAAAAACTGAAAGAGGCACGATGGGTGCAGAAAGAGACAAGACAGGTGAAGTAAGAAGGAACAAAGTTACAGAAAAAGGCAAGAGTGGTGCAGAAAGACGGAAGAGAGGTGTAAAAAGAGGCAAGAGAGTTGCAAATAGAGAGAAGAGGGGTGCAGAAACAGGCAAAATGGGTACAGAAAGAAACAAGTGAGGTGCAGAAAGAGGTAAGAGAGTTACAGAAAGAGGCAAGTGAAGTGCAGAAGGAGGCAATAGAGGTGCAGAAAGAGGCAAGTGAGATACAGAAAGAAGCAAGATAAGTACAGAAAGAAGCAACAGAAGTGCAGAAAGAGGGAAGAGGGATGGAGAGGCAGGTAAACAGGGTGCATAAAGACATAGGAGGGGCACAGAAAGAAGCAAATGGGGTGTAGAAAGAGGCAACAGATGTGCAGAAAGAGGCAAGAGTGGTGCAAGAGTTGTGCAAAAAGTACAAGAGATTTGCAGAATGAGGTCAAGAGAAGTGCAGAAAAAGAAAGACACGTGCCGAAAGAAGCAACAGAAATGCAGAAAGAAGCAAGAGAGGCGCAGAGGGAAGCAAGAGTGACTTGCACACCATTAGTACCAATTTAACACTCAATTTTAGCAATAAGTAACAGGTGACCATTCTAGGTTTGCAACATGCCTTCCACCACGCTGTAACACTTGTCACTGCATTTTTGGTAACGTTTGAGGCATTTGAGCTAAAAACAAGGCTTTTTTTGTTCAAATCTGCAGATTAGGGTGCAGATGATAAATTATGTGGCTAATGCAGAAAATGTAAAATTGTTAGGCCTGGGCGGTAAATTACGTTCCGCGCGCAGAATTTGCGGAATTTGGGTAATTTCGCGTTCCGCGGAGAACGCGAAATTGCCCAAAATTCTGCGTTCCGCAACTTCGCGAAATTTTTTGCTTGTTCACGTTCTCAAAATGTGTGTTCGCGAGATATTTCTCCCCGAGCACGCAAACAGCAATTGTGATCAGGAAAAAAGTATCGCGAACAAGCAATTCCGCGCGTTCGCGGAATTTCTGCGTGTTCGCGGAGATTTTTTACCGTTTTGCGGAGATTTGCATAACCCGATTATGTAAATTCCGCCCACCCCTAATAATTGTGCTAAAGTATGTGCAGCCAAACAGTCACATAATTCCACTGACCCTGCTCAGACCTTTGACTTGGTCCACAAGTGCTCCTCAGTGATCTTTTTTTGTCTCACTGAGTTCATAGTTGAGCTTCTATGGAAACGAGGAAGACTAAACCTGAGGTTACCACTCCACAATACAGACTACCATACCACATAATTACTCTCTATAACACATAATCCCACGCTACATAATTCCTTTACACTAAATACCACGTACTTTCTATCCACATAATTTCACTGCACAACATACCACATAATTCCACTACACACAACGTACATCCACTCCACTCCAAAAAACATTAGCAAAAACTTTGCATTTACAATGCCAATAGCGCTAATTTTCACAAATGCGAAACCTATTACATTGCAAACACTTCTTTAACTAGTAGTCACATTTGCAGAGTGGTGGAGAAAGGGTGCAGGGCCTCCGACCAGCGCTCAGGAATTCCACTGCGTAGGGCTTACAAGAGGTACCAGTAGTGCTGCTTGGCCCCCAGAGTTCCTCAGGAGTAAATTGGACTTCATCCCCCATCCTGTAGTCTGCCAGGAGGTATGTTTGCAGAGTGGTGGAGAAAGGGGGGCATGGCCTCTGAAGACGTCTTAGCAATCCCCCTGTGTCGGACTTTCTGGAGGTAACAAGAGGGGTAGATGGCCCCCATGGACATCCTTGGGGGCCAACTATCCCCTCCTATTACCTCCAGTAAGTCCCACACAGCAGGATTGCTAAATTCTCAGGGCAGGCCACGCCCCCTTTGCCCACCACTCTACAAATGTGCTCCCTGGCGTGTTCTTGGATGGGGATTGAAGTCCCCTTCGCTGCTGGGGGTCCTTTAGGGGCTAACTAGCCTACCTCTTACCTCCAGTAAGCCCCACACAGTGGGATAGCTGAGAGGTGGACAAAGGCCATGCCCCCTTTCTCCACCACTCTGCAAACGCACTCTCTGGTGCGTTCTAAGTTGGGGGATTAAGTCCCCTTAAATACTGAGGGTCCCTGGGGGCCAACTAGCCCACCAGGTACCTCCAGTGAGCGCCACACAGCTGGATTGCAGATTCCCCAACTTAAAACACGCCATAGTGACGCAGGGAGAAGGCGGGGCCTCAGCGAGATATCGTTTTTGTTGTTGTTGTTTTTTGGGAGGGGGCTGTGTGGCCCCCCCTTCCCTTAATTATTTTTGGGTCCTGGAGACCCCATCCCCCAGGGCCTGTGCATTTTTTTAACAGCAAGGGGGCTGCAAGGCCCTCATTTCCTGGGCAAATATTGGCCCCGGGGACCCCATCGCCTGGGGCTGGCCTCATTTTTTATTTTTATTTAAATTTGCGAGGAAGGGGCCACATGGCCCTCCTCCCCTGGACCATTTCTGGCCCCAGGGACCCCATCCCCCGGGGCTTGGCTTTGTTTTTTTCAAATTTATATTTGCGAGGAGGGGGCCCCCTACCCTGGACAATTCATGGTCCTTGGGACCCCATCACCCGGGGTTTGGCCTCATTTTTGTTTTTTATTTCATGGTAGGGGGGACGCGTGGCCCCTCTCACCTGGGACACTATTGGCCCAGGGGACCCCTTCCCCCAGGGCTTGGCCTCGTTTTATTTGTATTTCATGAGGGGGGCTGCTAGGTCCCCCTCCGCTGGGCCACTTCTGGCCCCGGGGACCCCATTCCCCAGGGCTGGCCCTTGCATTGGGGACCGTGGGGGGAGCCCCAATACCCCCACGGTCCCGCTGGCATTGCTTTTGCACAAGGGGAGTTGCTGACATGCAGCTCCCCTTATGCAAAAGCAATTCTGCTTTGCTTCATTGTTTCCTGCTCTCGCTTCAATGAAGCTAAGCAGAGTTTGCTATAGCAGGGCAGGAGCCGTGTTGCAGCCCTGCCATAGCAAACAGCAATGTCCCGGCGGTGGGCACCCCGGGACATTGCAGGAGATGGTCCTGGGGGGTGAAGGTCCCCAGGGCCAAGAAGGGCTCCATGCAGCCCCCCTCCTTTCATTTACATAGCCCCCGTCAAACGGTGCCAAAGTTATTGGCAAATCAAAAAACGCTTTTCCTATGGAAACTAGGTTCTAACTATAACTACCTACTGGCGACTGCCAGTAGGTAATTAGCTTCCCCTCCACCCATTACTAACATACTGACATGCAGACCTGCTGACTTGGAGTAAGGATCTTCACTGGTTTAGTGCGCATGCTGCAGTACTGTGCGTTTATAGTACAGGCCTCGGGCTCTGCCACAGCTGGCTCAACCTTTCACATTCCATCGCACAAATGATTTGTGTTGCTACCCGCATCTGCTATTACAGCACTGAGAAGAAGTCACACCCGGGAGGCGGAGCTTGCCATCTTGGAAAATGGCTGCGAGCTAGCAGACCTCCGACAAGCCATCCTGATTATCCGGCACTTATCCGCATAACAGGCTGCCAAATTGCCAGCTACTTTAGCCCGCTACACTCCTGAGAGGTTCTGGAACCGGCACATACCTCCACCTCCCTTGGCACGAGAAGAGCAGCGTCACGATTTGCGCTGTGGGTGAGGGCCGGACCCGATCGCACTTGAGGCCTGCAGTCACCTCGAGTGGAGAGCACGAGAGCGGCAGACCGGGTAGCACGCCTGGTGCCTCCTTGATTTTTCGAGGGTGCGGTGGACCAAACCCAGAATCGTCCGTGGACGCCGAGGGCCTGTGTCCGTTCGAGAACCTATGCGGACTCCCGCTAGACAGCCAGAGGCCCGGAGGGGATAGAAGCGATGTGAGGTGCAGCCCTGCTTGCTCGCGGGCCTGCGCCTACCTGGAGATTAGCTGGCCCTCCTGATGTGCGAAGGGAGCATCCCCGAGGTCCATCAGTACTGCGGTGCCTGCAGGGGTGGGGTGGGGGAGAGCACCCTCCTGACGCACATAGAGCACTACCCAAGACGGCTAGTACGGATCTGCGAAGCAGGGTGTAGAATTGAGATTCCTATCAGTCTCACTGGTGCAGTGACACCCTTTAGTCTATGGGTTCAATAAATGAGGATCAACACCGGAGTGGGACAAAACAGAGGTTTATTATATCTCATGAGATGAGTCTCATCACTCAGACACTGCAAGTGCCGGAGGGAGCGGGCTAACAAGTACAAGTTCACACATGGCATTTATACTTTTTGGTGCCTCGTGAAACACATTGAAACCACTTTGTCAATGTTACATAATGCTTACACAACCCCTTGCACAACCCCTTTGTATAATGCTTACATGCTGAACTGAACTGTTGAATCCTGATAAACCCCTACCCACGTCATATTTGTAGATAGGCAAGGGTGGGTATAGGCATTGGTGGGCTTGTAGATAGGAACATCTGCGTGCTCGGGGCCTTTCGGCAGGGCAGGGCCTCTATTCTGGCACGTAAGTATTATCAGGACAACCAGCTTTCAGTGAACACGTAACTTCTGACTTTATGAAAGTCCCCGCAGAAACACAAAAATGAGGGCTGGTAGACAAAATGGAAGAGGAATAGAGGCTAACTTAACAGAATACATTTTTTACCGTTTAACAAGGGGAGACAGCCTGAGCTGCAATGCTGTTGAATTGTGAGTAACCCCTAACCAAGGCACAGCTAGACTGCTTTAAAGCGACGGGGATAGGCAATCAGAGGCTTCACGTATAACGCAGACAGGCCCTGATTTCAGGATACCCCTGGTAGAGCATTTCCTCTACTCCATCAGGCCTGCAGATGCCAGCTGGCACTGGGTGCCCCCATTGTTCCGCCGGGAAAGCTTGGAGCCTTAAAATTGGGACTGCGATTCAGCAAACTCAGTCTACATAAGGGCTGGCTACTCTGAACGGAGGAGAGAGGTGCATTTGCATTACCCTCACATTGTGGATATTCGCAATTTGGGCAGGGAGCGCCCTGATTCAAGAGCCAGAAAGATAGACGTCGTGAAGCCCGTTGACATGGGGAAGGCCGATAAAGTCCAATCCAAGCTGCAGTTTGACCAGCGGAAAACGTGGTCTCATGAAAAGGGGGACTCCAACCCCCCCTTCGAACAGGGAGACACGCTTGAAGACCCACCCGTAGACCTGGTTCAAGCCCTAGCGGCAATACAATTTAGACTCATCACTATCGACAGTTAAATAGATTTGCTGGTTTTCCGCCTGGATCGCATGTCGGAATGTGTTGACAAACATGAGGAGAGACTAGACATGGCGGAACGCCGTGTCACGGAAGTGGAAGAGGCACAAATGGAGACCAATGCAGCTCAAAAACAATGCGCAAAAGTCTTAACACAACTCCAAGACAAAGCAGAAGACTTTCAAGCCAGGTCTTGCAGAAGCAACATTTCCATTATTGGGCTGGTGGAGTCTACAGCTACAGGAAATATGGAGACCTACATCGAGAAGCTTCTGGTAATCTTACTGAACAGGGAGACTTTTTCCCCCATATATGTAATAGAGCGTGCCCATTGTTCATTGGGCCCTTGGCCACCTCCAGGAGCCCCCCCCGCATCCAATCATCGATACATTCCTGAATTACAGAGACAGGGATTCTGCACTCAGTAAGGCTCGGGAATTAGGGGACTTGCACTATGAGGGCTCATCTATTTCACTCTTCCCTGTTTTCACTCTTAAGGTACAGGAAACGAGGAGGCACTTCACTCCTCTGAAACGCATTTGCGATCGCAGAATCTTGAGTATGCCATGCTCTACCTAGCGAGGCTCAAAGTGAAGATGAACGGAGTGTTGAAGATTTTTATGGACCCTAAAGCTCTGCAGAAAGCATTGAAAGACTACTCCAAATCACAAAAGAGTAAGGGGGAAAAGGAACAACCGCTGAAGGCTGCTGGCGGCGATCTTGAAGAGCAGGACTAGAGTTGTATACTGACTGTGTGTTGTTGTCACAGCACAGGCCAGGTGTTGACCATCAGCTGTGCAAGAGCGGAGATGCGATACTATTCGCTTTAAAATGAGATAATTATTTCGCTGATTTGACATGGAAGGGTTTCTTGAATTGAGGTATATTACTGTACAATGATAACCTATGGACATTTTAACACTGCATATTGTAGTTGCCTCTGCACTAAAGTAGTCTCTGCACACATGGAGATGCGGAGGGGTGCTCTGCACCCTCAGGGCAAGTTGGTATTATCGTACAGATGGCAGACAGTTATTACATAGTCATTAGATGGCTAGGGTTCTCACTCTACAGTGATGGAGCGGAACCGGAGGGGGGAAACAGCATCCGCCCCAATGTGTGACCCACTAGATGGTGTACAGCCATCATTGGTTTCGAAGCAAGCAGGAGGGCTACATCATACATGTCAAGTTGGGGAAGACGTGGCGTGGGTGGGGGAGGGGGAATGGTGTTTTTATTGTTTTGAACCACAGCACTTGTAGTTTCTTGTACGCCTATAGCGGCGAAGATAGACAATTGGCCGAGCTAGGTTGGCCTAAAATGGGCTGCTTTAAATGAGACCTCTGGAACTCCTAAAGATGGCACAAGACGCAGGTAACAAGTTGAAATTTCTTACTTGGAATATCAGGGGTCTCAATAACCATCGTAAGCTAAGGAAGGTAGTTGCATATCTCAAATGCCACGCCATAGATGCTGCACTCCTGAAGGAAACCCACCTGCCAGTAGACAGTAAGATCTTAACGCAGAGGAAGCTACAGGGACACTTCCATGCCGCTGCTTTTACCTCTCATGCACGGGGAGTACTTACATGGGTTAACCCGAAATCAGGCATTTCACTCAAACCAATTGACACTGATGCTGCGGGACGTTACACACTATCCTGATGTAGAGGTAAAGGGTTGGATCTGTTCGCCCTGAACATATATGGCCCAAACTTTGACAATCCGCAATTTTATCGAATGCTTTTAACAAATCCGCACATGCACACGAGCACGCTGCTTATTGTCGTCGGAGAACTCAATTGTGCTCTCGATCCAGCCCTGGACCGCTCAGGAAGACCAGCAAGACACCCTTCTGCCTCAGCAAGACTCATTGCAGACACCATGGTTAGCTTAGATCTTGTGGATGTATGGCGCACCTGTCACCTGGGGCAAGGAGCACTATTCAGCACCACACAACTTGCACACGAGAATAGATTATTGGTTGCTCACGAGAACATTATATCAAATGGTTAGGGATTGCTCGATCCACCCTCGCACATTATCGGAACATTCCCCAATGATGTGTGAAATACTATTCCCACAGAAAAGACCAGCCCCATTCACGTGGTGCTTTCCCCTTACTCTTTACTGTATAGTGTATTTAAAACAGATAAGGTGGAGCGGCTAGAAGAATTCTTTGCGAATAACATTGGCTCGGTCGATAGTTTTGCCACAGTGTGGGACGCCTTTAAAGTTTATATAAGGGGCATTGCAATCTCCAAGCATGCTGGGGTGTTACGTTCTATCAGAAGCTGACTGGATAGTTTAGAGAGACAGCTAGCCACGCTAGAAAAGAAAATGCTGGGCGGCAAGGAAGCGGGTGCTGTACAAGAGCTAAAAAAGATGCTAGAAGAATATCATGCAGAAGCAGATAGGGAGGTAAAACATATGGGTAAGTACGCTGTGGCCAGGGCGTATGGGGAGGGAGAGCGCCCAGGGGCAATGCTGGTGGCACTGTTACGCACTAGAAGGAAGGCTGCGATGCTCACTGCAATTCATACAGAAGCCGGCGAACTGTTGACTGATCCAGCAGGTATTGCACAAAAATTCGGTCAGTATTATTCTGAGATGTACCTCTCTCGGAAGGTCACTTATGAGAAAGACATTCTAGATTATCTCAAATACATTAAGCTACCCTGGCTGACTAACGTGCACCATGCATATCTTATGCGGCCGCTTGAGGCCCGGGAAATACAAGAGGCACTGACAAGTATGCGCTCGGGTAGTAAACCTTCCAATGAATGCTCTTCATTCAGGCCATTGTCGTTACTAAATGTGGACATCAAAATCTACGCCAAGATACTCGCAAATCGTCTGGCCCCTCTAGTGCCGGAACTGGCCAGTGCGGAACAGGCAGGCTTTGTACCAGGTCGAAACCTAACATATAATCTACGAACCTTCTTTGGAACGGTACAGCATACAAACCCGGCGATTAAGGCAGCAGTTGTCTTCCTAGATGCGGAGAAAGCCTTTGACTCCGTGGAGTGGCCGTTTATGAACATGGTGCTGCGCATAATGGGCGAATTGTTTATCAACCTCGTAGCGGTATTGTATGCCTCCCCCACTGCAAGGGTAAAGGTGAGAGAAGTGGTTACTGCCCCATCAGAATATCTAGCGGTACCAGGCAGGGTTGCCTGTTGTCATCCCTCCTGTATGCGATTGTGGCTGAGCCTCTAGCCTGTGCACTGCGGGAATATCATGGGTGGTGGGGGATACAATTCCCGAATTATAATCTCATAATTTCGTCATATGCAGATGACACGCAATTGTACATACGAGATCCTGAAGTCCACTTACCCCCGTGCTATGGAAGGTGGTTAGATTTGGGGGACTCTCTGGACTAAAGA
Source organism: Triturus cristatus (assembly GCF_964204655.1). Classification (NCBI taxonomy): domain Eukaryota; kingdom Metazoa; phylum Chordata; class Amphibia; order Caudata; family Salamandridae; genus Triturus; species Triturus cristatus. The sequence continues at coordinate 507,123,842 of NC_140585.1, forward strand.
TAAACTGGAAAAAGTCAATAATACTCCCACTGACGGAGGCCACGACCTCCTTTGAAATGGATTTTCCCCTGTCCTGGTCAGCAGTAGGGGTGGGCGGAATTTGCGAAATTAACTTTCGCAAATTATCGCGAAAATGTTTAAAATTATCGCAAACAAGCGGAAATATCACGAAGATGCGGAAGTTTTTTTCCGGCATGTTCGCGAGATTTTCTGCATGGTTGCGGGTCGCCAACTTACCCATGTGGTTGCTTGCGGGCGTGGCCATCTTGTTTTGAGTTGTCTCGCGGTGCATGATCGCGAGAAGAAAGACGTGATCGAGCGACACATGACGTCACTGCGGGCGCGAACTGTCGTGAGACAGCGCATATGGCTAAAAACAATACAACATCTCATGGAGAACGCGACCGGATCAAGAAAACTTGTCGGCGAACGCAGGGATTCAGGTAAGGTGATCGCGCGCGCGCGAGAATGTATTATTTTACAGCGTGAGCAAGAAACAAATTATCACCAAGCTGCGGAAAACGGAATTTTTGACATTTTCGCGCTCTCCGCGGAACGCGAAAATGTCAAATTATCGCAATTTCCGCGAACGGAACGAAATTTTCGCCCAGGCCTAGTCAGCAGACCCAGTGAGATACTTAGGTATCTGGATACATACAGACCCGGAGTTAATTATTACAGAGAAATATGGCAAAGCTGTTGCTGCACTGGAGGAGGACGTGGAATGCTGGATTCGCTTACCACTGTCCCTTTTCGGTCGCATATCACTAATGAAAATGGTGATCCTTCCCAGGTTTTTGTTCCTATTTTTAAATATACCAATGGTTCTCCCGGCGCACTTTTCTAAGACCACTCATACACTAAAATTGGCATGGGCTGGTAAGCAACCGAGAGTTCAATGGGAGGTACTTACCCTCCCCAACTCATTGGGGAGCCTGGCTGCCCCAGATCTGGAGCTGTATTACAGAGCCACACAATGCACTCACGCCCACCACTGGATCCACCCACAAATTGATCCCCCTCACCTACACATAAAGAAAATAACCGCATCCCCTACCTCGCTCCTGACCAGGTTGTTCAATACCACTGATCGCAGAGCTAGTATTCTTGACTCAGTGAATGCTACTGTCCACACATGGCAGGACCTTTTGAAGAGACACGCGTCTGCAATATTATACTCCCTGCTTACCCCGCTAGACTGGTGTGATTGGCTGCCCATAGTAAGGGAGAGAGAGGTGACTAAAGCATTAGAAACCGTTCACATCACTAAGGTGGGGGACCTATTCGAGGCTGGAAAGGTATGAAACTGGCATGAGGCTGAAGCCAATAACTCAGCAGTGACACCTTTAGTGCAGTTCCACTTCAACAGAGTCCGGCATGCTTTGCGAGCACTTCTGGTGGAAGACATTTTTTTAAAATGTATTTATTTAGTGCATTTTTATAAAGCGCGGACATTACCCAAAGGTGTCAGAGCACTGTACAATAGAGCTAGTTACGTTACAAGAGAAAAGTGGTACAGAATATAACATTACACAGACTAAAAATGAAGGGTACACAAACACAAAATCCAACACAGCACACAGGGGTGGGGAATGTACAGGAAAAAATACAAATTTACAATGAAGAGCAAACTTCCAAGAGGGGCCTGAGAATAAAGGGTACACAAACACGAAATCCAACACAGCACGCAGGGGTGAGGGATGCACAGGAAAAAATACAAATTTACAATGAAGAGCGAATTTCCAAGAGGGGCCGGAGTATGAAAGTATTAGTTTTGAAAGTGTCTTTGGAAGAGAAGAGTTTTGAGTTCAGATCCGGGTAGAGGAGGTGGCACGGAGCAATGGGGGAAGTGAGTTCCATATTCTCACCGCATTGCCTGAGAAGGATTGCGCTATCGATCTTTCCCTTTTGAAGACGGGGGGCTCAAGCAGAAGCTTTTCCGCATTACGAGAGGTGAAGTACTGGGTATTTTAGACCCAGCGGTGCAGGGACACACACCCTATGACTTCTGGGTTCACCCTGTTCCGGACCTACAGAAACACAGAGTCTTCTGGGTGAAGTCAAAGATTCGTTTATTGGCTGCAGACCAATGACAGGTATCCTAGAAGTACAACAGCGTGTATGTTCTCAGGAGACTGCTGAAAATCATAGGAACGGACTTCTCCTTAAGTACAAAATATCATGCTCCAGGCACACATTCCTTGGTTTACGATATGGTCATATAAAGGTATACATTACAAACGAAAAAGCAGAGTCATGATGACCATCCCACATTCCAGTTCGGCCAGCCCACAATGATTTACACAGTAAGGTTCAGATCCCACGTTTGATGTAAAGAGACCCCCCAATAAACATCAGCATCTCCTGTTTTGGGAAACAAGTCATAAAGCAGGAACAAGCAGGTGTAGAAGAGATTAACCGGAGGATTGTATAGAATGAAAGGGCTTTATGACGGGTCAAACCCTGATGCTAATCACAGGTGGACGGAGGAAGGGGAGCTCGTGAGACCGGTTTGACCCGGGGCAGCAGAGCCAGCTGCCCAGGTCACAGAGAAGTCAGAGGGAAAGCCCATGTACTGTGAGGCCCGTATTAACTCCATCATAGCCTATGTGAGGGCAATGACAAGATGGCCACTGCTTCCAAAATGGAACCCGCGTAGTGAAGCTGAATAACGTGTAAACAGTGCATTTATAGCTAGAACGATATATAAAGCACTCGTACATGCCGCATTTACCATTTGCGGTTCGCTAATACCAAGATAGACAGGGGTAGGGCCCTGTCCCCTACGCGGTCCCGAATATTAAAGTACGACAGACCCTCCTTTTGCCCTTACATAGGCAATCACCATACTCATCTTAATCCGAGTCTAGGTCAATGTTCACAAAGTCATGGAGATGCTGCTGTAGCATCATCCTATTACTTAGCTCGTCCCTCGATACAGGTTTCCTTACACATAAGGTAGTACAGAGACCACATATCGCGGGAGCACACTGTATACACAGACAGAACAGGAAAAGGATGGCTAAGATCATTCCAATGACCATCAGAACTTTCCAACCCCAGGCAGATATCAACTCCCAGAACCACCCCACCAGTGACCAATCTCCCTTATCCACGTGTATGGCTTCAGATATTTTATGGAGTTTGGAGATGGCTTGATACACTGTTGGAGCATTATCTGGTATGAAAATGCAGCAACTGGATTGGATGACCTTGTATACCCCACCGCGGTCTGCAAGAATAACGTCTAGAACCATGCGGTTCTGCAGAGTCATAAGGCGATCCGCTTGTAGCTCAGCCGTCAGATTACTAAGGGCACCAGCCGTTACATTGACAGTGGATTCAACCACCCGAGTCAGCTGTCTCAGGTTCCTACTATTGACCATAGGTCCCCAAAACGGCAGGAAACCCAAGAAGAAGTCTCCTGCTTCCTGACCGGCAGTATCCTCCTTACTAATCACACCTCTCACAACTCTGGTCTTGTGATAGTCAGAGGCAGCAGTAAATGTCGGCGGTAGTAAGTTCGCAATATAACATGTGCCCGAGAAATCAGGGGGCAGCCATGTATATGCTCGGTCATGACAGATGAAATATGTGCCCTTAGCAGCTAGAAACGCAGGGGAAAACTGCGACGGGAAGGTGTACGTTTCAGTACAGTCACTCCTTCCCAGTTGAGCTCTAGGATTCTGACCATTACCCTGTAAGCAGAACCGACCCATGTGGGGTACGACCCAGATTAAAGATGAGATTTTTCGCTGTCTTTCACCCAGACTAATACTATACCCCGTCGCGTTCCATCCTACATAAGGTCTCAGCTCTTCTTTGGGAATGGATGAGTATGCATCGATATCCCTACTCATATCGGCAACTCCTTTCATCAAAGCCTTATTATTGGTGATAGGTCTGATGGAACGCGGTTGGCGAGGGGAGTATGTATCTAGAGCATAGAGAAACATGGTTTGGAATGCCCATGACGATCCATTGTAACTATACGGCAGCACCAGGTAGGGAATACCCTTGTTAATGGTATGGGGCATTAACCCACACACCCAGCAATTGGTCGTATTCATTACTAGTTGGTGCTGGTGCAAGAGCTGGATAAACGAGTTATTTACGAACTCTGATCGTCTGGTCTGTTCGTGCTCAGGCAAAGGGTGAAAAGAGTGAGAGGAGGCAGTAGAAAGAGATATAGGCTGTTGAGTGGGTTCAATGGGCTTTTGAGCGGAGAAAAACACAAATCCTACAATAAACATTATTATGCTACACAGTGTAAAAAGGCACAAAAAGACAAAACATTTACTTTTTACAATTCTACACATCCTTGCGTTAAAGTTCATTTCCTCAATCGGTCTCTCCATCTTAAAAAACTCCATCCTCTACTCGGGCCGCTCGCGGTGGATGAGTTCCTTCTGCTAAGGGGCACACCTGTCAGTCCAGGGAAACGCCCTAGACTAACCAGAACCGTCGACCTAGCGTCTTCGGCCTGTACCCCAAAGTCTTGGCACCGCGACCCTGCGGCAGAACCCGGATGGTGGTTCGAAAAACAAAAATCAAGAAAGTCCTTCAGATGGGAGAGCAAAAATGTCAAAAGGGAAATAATGAGGAAATCTTTATTTGTCCATGGGCCTTGGTCTCAAATTATAGCGGAGACGGCCAGGTGCTGTTTGGTCTTGAAACAAAAGTTCAGGCTCAGTGGTGTCCAGTCGACTTGATGGTGGCACAGCTTCCTGCAGAATATTGTCACTTTCTTGGTCTGAAACTGTGCCTCTTATGCGTGCGTCACTGAATGGTACGAAGCGAGGTACAATGTCTGTCTCTGAGTCGGCGATACCCTCCTTGACCCACTGGTCATATGGCAGAGGTAAGGGGACTACTTTGCAGTGAGTACCATGAATCCAGTGCTTCTTCCCTTTCACTCGCACTGCTGATCTTGTCGAAAGAAGAACAAGATGAGGGCCGATCCAGCGAGGCTCGTCGTTGCTCTTACGCTGGAAATTCCGGACCAGGACCCACGAGCCAGGGTTGATAGGGTGTCCAGGAGGTTCAGAGGCTTGGGGAAGGGTATCATGTACCTGTTGGTGCAAAACACGCAGTTTAACAGTCAAATCATACAGGTAATCGAGCAGTACTGGATGTTCTATTTCGCTAAATTTCGCCGGTCTTGGCACGCCCCATACATTAGCCGGGCGGCCAAAGACGACCTCGTAAGGGCTAAGTCCCACTCGTGAGTGTATGGTCATTCTGGTGGACAGGAGTGCTAAAGGCAGAGCGTCAGGCCATTTAAGACCGGTGCTCGCCTGGATTTTGGCCAGCTTGAGCTTTAAGGCTCCATTGTAGCGTTCTACTAATCCAGCTGATTGGGGGTGATTTGCAGCGTGGAACTTCTGCCTTATGCCTAGCCCTTCACATACGTTCTTCATCACTTTACCCACAAACTCACTTCCGTTATCACACCACACCATTCTTGGCATCCCAAACCTAGGGAAAAACTCCTTCACAAGGGCTTTGGCTGTGGATAGGGCAGTGTTATCTTTCAGAGGATAAGCCTCAATCCATTTTGAGAAAGCACAAACAACCACCAGTACATATTTCAGGTTGTTGCACCTTTCCATGTGAATAAAGTCCAGCTGCAAAACTTCAAATGGACATGATGGGGGTGCAAAGTGACCAGCCGGAGTTGGGGTTCCCCTACCAGGGTTGTACTTCAAGCATACTATGCAATTCTTGACCACATTCTCTGCACACTTGAGAATCCCAATATTCTGCCATACTGGAGCCAACAACTTGCATATACCTTTCGTACTGATATGTGCCATTCCATGTGCCATAGTAACCACTGGAAGCACATATGCATCAGGCAACAACCATCGCCTATGTTCTGTCAGATCAATCCAACAACCATTCTCATCCAACTTACCCATACTTTCTCTCCACTTGCTTAACTCTTCCTCTGTGGCTTCAGCTTGAAGCGACTTCACACTCTCTATTGTGTTCTCACACATTCCCACAACATTAACCCATCTTGCGGGACCTGCAACATACATTCTAGTCTTCACATTCTGTGCTGTTTCTCTCGCGGTCTCATCAGCAAACGCATTCCCACGTCCAACATCATCCGTGACTTTCCTGTGCGCACTGCATTTCATGATCGCAACTTGCAACGGTAGGGTCAGTGACTCAAGGAGATCATTCACCAACTTGCCATTCTGAATTTTAGCTCCATGCGACGTCAGGAACCCACGCTCCTTCCACAAACGCCCAAAATTATGAGCCACGCCAAAGGCGTACTGGCTATCTGTGTATATATTCACTCTCATTCCTTCAGACAACACACATGCTCTCGTGAGGGCGATTAATTCTGCTGCTTGGGCCGAATTATGTGGCACTCGTGCAGTTTCCACGACCGTGTGCAAAGTCGTGATAGCATATGCAGCAGTCGTGTCACCATTAGGGAGTTTAAAACATGAACCATCTACCCATAAAGTGCCATCACACTCAGTCAGGGGAGTATCTTTCAGATCTACTCTCCCTTTCGTCTCTTCTTCTGTTCTGAACAGACAGTCATGCTGTTCAATCTCATCTGAGTCTGCTGGAATTGGCAACAATGTAGCTGGATTCAGCGTATTGCATCTCTTTATGTGTATGTGATTAGCTAACAGTGTAAGTTCGTAGCCCGATAATCGTGCACTGGTCAAGTGTTGTGTCTTGGTTCTATTTAATAATGTGTCTACAGCGTGTGGAACCATGACAATCAATGTGTTGTCCATTACCAAACCAGCCGATTGTCGGATAGACATCGCTGCAGCAGCTGTCGCTCTCAGACAGCTTGGCAATGCCCTTGCTACAGGGTCCAAGGTAGATGAAAAATATGCGCATGGGCGCGGTCTGTCGCCAAAAGGCTGTGTTAACACTGACAACGCACATCCATCTTTCTCGTGAACATACAATGTAAAAGGCTTACTGTAGTCGGGAGTACCCAACACAGGTGCTGAACATAATGCATTACGCAATTCCACAAAACTTTTCTGGCACTCTTCAGACCATGGGATAGGATTCGGTGTGTCTTTGCATGTTAAGGCTAACAAAGGTTTTGCCAATAAGGAAAAACTAGGGATCCAATGCCTACAGTATGAAGTGATGCCCAAGAAAGCACGCACTTCTCTCTGTGTTTTCGGCACACTTAACTGTGCAATGGCTTGAATTCTTTCTGGGGTCAGTTTCCTTCCCTCCTTCGATAAGAGATGACCTAAGTAGGTCACTTCTTGTCGACAATATTGCAGCTTAGAGAGAGACACTTTGTGATGGAAAGCGGATAAATGGCGCAACAGTGATAATGTGGCTTCTTTACAGATCTTCTCAGTATCCGCAGCGATCAGTAAATCGTCCACGTACTGAATCAGGATAGCGCCACTAGGTAAAACAAGTGCATCAAGCTGCGCTTTCAGAGCCTGACTGTATATGGATGGACTCTCACAGTAGCCCTGGGGAGCGCGTTTGAAGCGGAAGCTTCGGCCTCCCAAACTAAAACCAAAAATATCTCTGCTCTCTTCTGCAATTGGGATACTAAAGAAAGCATTCTTTAAATCGATCACTGAAAACCATGCAGCAGAGGCTGGAATCATCGTTAACAAGGCAGTTATATCAGGGACAACCGGAAACTGTGGCACAACAATCTTATTAACCTCTCTGAGATCGATCACAAATCTGTAAACAGGTGGCTGTGAAGGGTCCGTTCGTTTTAAGACAGGTAAAATCGGACTATTGCAAACGTTGCCTCTTGTCTCTTCTATCACACCCTTATTAATCAAGTCGCTGACAATGTCTAACAATGCTTTCTGCCCTTCATTAGAGATCTTGTACTGGGGAATACGTGGCAGTCTGACATTAGCCTTTAAAGTCACCACATATGGCGGTATCTCCAAGAGGCCCACATCATTGGGACCAGTAGCCCAAAGGGCATCCGGAAGGGATGACAATTCAGGTGGCATTGTATTTTTAGACAAATACATTGGGGAAATCACTTTCTTGCCTAATGTAAGTTGTACTCCTGAAGGAGAACAATACAGTGTAGCGTGCAATCTTTTCAACAAATCTAATCCTAGCAAATTCTCACCACAACCTGTTGTCAAAATCAGGGGTGCTTTCAGCTCGCATGGTCCAACAGAAAGTGACATGGGACTGGAAATCGGGTTCCTAACCGGGGCGCCAGAAAAACCTACTGAAACATTTATATCGCCAGACAAAGGTGCGCCAGGGAGTTTTGAATGCATGATTGAACTCTTTGCAGCACCAGTGTCTAGCAGAAAAGGCTCCGTTACATTTGCTGTAGTCACCTCAACATACGGTCCACTCTGATCCACTGGCACTGAAACAACTCCCTCTCTCTGTCTATGGCTGTCCTAGTAGTCATTACTTTCTGCATCACCGTCCTCTGCATAATAATCATTATTATAATACTGGGCCGTATTACTAGTCGCGTTAGCTTGCTGATCAAAGCTATTGATGGTATTTTGAGGCGGCAGAGGACGCGCATTCTGGGGAGCATTTCCACGCCCTCTGCCTCTAGGAGCTTGCTGACCACCCCTACCTCTTGCGCCATACGCATTACCGTTCCGCTGCATTAATTTAGGGCAACTGTATTTATAATGACCTTCCTCTTTACAGTATGAACATTGGTTGGGACCTACAGGGACACGTGGTTGGTAATACCCGTTCATTTGCTGGTTTGTCTGAAACTGTTGGGGTTGGTGATAGACACCTTGGGGTTGTCTATAATTATTACCACCTCCACGTGGCGGATAGGCCTGCTGTAAAAGGACCTTTGTCTTTAGTTCCTTCGTTTTCTTCTCCGTTCTATCTTTCTCGTCTTTATCTCTATTTTCATAATACTGTGCAGTAGCCAGTATTTGCGCTGAAGAAGAAACAGCCCAAGAACTTTCTGAATCTTTTAACTTTTTACACAGGTCAGGAAGTAAATTCTGCACAAACTTATCCACAAACAGCCGTTGGCCACCCTCAGTACTCATATCCTGCCCACTGTGGTCAATAAACGTTTCTTCAAACCTAGTAAAGAAGTCTGACACTGTCTCATCTTTCTTCTGCTTGCATGCAGATAACTTATCCCAATTTACGCGCATCGCAGGCATTATTGTCTTCATATACGTGATGATTCTACCAGGCAATTCAGCTACTAAAGGTTCTGGTTTCGCACCACAAGTTTGTCTAGCATCAGCAGCAACAATGTTAGCCCATGTATCCCCTAATTCTGCATTGTGATCTACATTACGAATTGACCCCCATAGAGGCTGTGGAACAACATTACCAAACAACATGTCTATGTCGGCCAGATTCATAATGCATGACCCTGCCGTCTGTGACAACTCTTTATAATAACCTGCTGGGTTTTTACGGGGATCAGGCAAGGACTGCTTAAGCGCTAACACCTCAGAGCGCTTCCATGGAACATGCACCCAAACACGCTGGAAATGCGCTGCCACAGCGGGGTTACCACTGGCAGCTGCAACCGCTTCCTTCCATACCGGGGGAACTTCTCTCATAGGGTATTGTCGCGCTTTTACATTTTTCCCCACAAGGACATCTTGTTCAAACAATGACTGTTGGCAATCATCATTCCTAAAGGACAATACAACCGCAACTGCTTTATCTACTCCGCGGTCCACAATTATACCAGTTCCAAAATCGAACCTCACTCTACACAATTCCTGCGGGTTTGGATTTCTACCACTATCCTCCAATTCTTCACAGAGAATTTCGCACATTTTCTCAAACACATATCTCTGTTTCGGGGCATCCCATTGATGGAAAGTGTTGACAACTGATTCCACATCATACAGTGAAGGAAAAACGATCCATCTACGCGCCATGTGATCTATTACCTTTTTCTCATCGGGGTTAGGCAATTGGCTGCGCAACTGCTTACGCTGTACACCAGGAGTTGCACCAGATGACCCAAAGAGAGGAGACATTAATGTAGTAACCACATTAGCTAAGCGCTGTCGCGCTGAAGGAGAAGCTGAGGCGAGAACAGGGGGAAAAACAGAGGGAAGAAAAGAGGATGTAGAGACAGGTACTGGAGTGGTGGAAGGAAGAGTGTCAGAAGAGGCAGCTGCTGTATTAGGCAAAGTCGCAGGAAGTGCGGGGGCAGTTGGAAGCACAACTGGAGGCGCTTGAGAGGACTGCGCTACAGGAATAGGAACTGGCTGCAAAGCAACTGGCGGTTGCGGCAAGGCTTGCAGTATATGCACTGGAGGCGGCATATTTACAAGCTGGGGAGGCGCCGTGGCAGTTTGAGCATACGGGGGTGCCGAACTCAACAAATGTGACATCAGGGGATCTTTCTCTTTTTCTTCTGACTCATTCTGCTTAGAATGTGGCAAAGCTGGGTAACATTTGTCAATTCCTAACTTACGCTGCCTGTGCAATTGCTCATTCATTTGCTCCTCTTCATTGTCTTTAAATTGTACAGCTGCTTGCATTACTGACATACCTCTCTCTCTCTTATTCTTTTTCGCTAACTTGATTTCCTTCTGTTTGGCTTCCTTTCGCCATAAGCGGAAAGAGTCAAACATCGCCGGCCGGGCTTTCTTCTTAAACAATTTAATTTCCAAATTATCTAAAATATCGGTATCAAAACTACCATTTTGGGGCCATTTTAAAACACCATCTTTCCTGGTGTAGTGGATCCACACTTCGTTATATGCAATGGGGCCTACGCCATGTTTCACATAGAGCTCATAAGTTGGAGTTCCAACCGGAGGAACCGGACATGATTCCTCTAGCTGGAAATCTTTTCCACAACCCAAACAGAATAATCTACCAAATAGTCCAGAACCAGGCATCTTTGCTCACTAGTCTAGATCCAAACGTCAAAGGATTATCGATTACGATAGCCTCGTGAATACACGAGTCCTCTGGTTTTGGCGTTTGCAAACTCCAAAGTACCAATTCAAATGATCCCGAAGGATACCAAAACAAATGGGAGACGCTCCACTTATACTTAACTGAATATTGCTGATCGATGGCGTCACCAGAAGACTCTCTCGATTGTTTCGCTCTCTCAAAACTCGTCAAGGGTCCAAAACAGGTCGATTAATCAGGGCAGCAGTCCTTCGTAGCTGTCGGGACGCGGAGAACCTCGCAGAAAAGACTTTCGGACCACGTCGACATGCAGGGGTCGATGAAGTGGCGGCCTTCCTCCGGAATTTCCACACGAAGCTCCTCACGAACCTCTGGCTTGGACTGGTACCGCTGAAATCGCCCCACGTTGGGCGCCAAACTGAAGTAATGGGTATTTGAGACCCAGCGGTGCAGGGACACACACCCTATGACTTCTGGGTTCACCCTGTTCCGGACCTACAGAAACACAGAGTCTTCTGGGTGAAGTCAAAGATTCGTTTATTGGCTGCAGACCAATGACAGGTATCCTAGAAGTACAACAGCGTGTATGTTCTCAGGAGACTGCTGAAAATCATAGGAACGGACTTCTCCTTAAGTACAAAATATCATGCTCCAGGCACACATTCCTTGGTTTACGATATGGTCATATAAAGGTATACATTACAAACGAAAAAGCAGAGTCATGATGACCATCCCACATTCCAGTTCGGCCAGCCCACAATGATTTACACAGTAAGGTTCAGATCCCACGTTTGATGTAAAGAGACCCCCCAATAAACATGAGCATCTCCTGTTTTGGGAAACAAGTCATAAAGCAGGAACAAGCAGGTGTAGAAGAGATTAGCCGGAGGATTGTATAGAATGAAAGGGCTTTATGACGGGTCAAACCCTGATGCTAATCACAGGTGGACGGAGGAAGGGGAGCTCGTGAGACCGGTTTGACCCGGGGCAGCAGAGCCAGCTGCCCAGGTCACAGAGAAGTCAGAGGGAAAGCCCATGTACTGTGAGGCCCGTATTAACTCCATCATAGCCTATGTGAGGGCAATGAGAAGATGGCCACTGCTTCCAAAATGGAACCCGCGTAGTGAAGCTGAATAACGTGTAAACAGTGCATTTATAGCTAGAACGATATATAAAGCACTCGTACATGCCGCATTTACCATTTGCGGTTCGCTAATACCAAGATAGACAGGGGTAGGGCCCTGTCCCCTACGCGGTCCCGAATATTAAAGTACGACAGAGGGTCGAGAGCCTCTGGACAATTTCAATTTATTTGCCAGGTAACGAGGGGAGGACATGTGCAAGGCTTTGTGTGTGATGTAGGCAGTTTTGTAAATAGATCTTGCCTCAATCGGAAGCCATCGAAGAGAGGACAGGATAGGAGTGATGTGGTCGCTTCGTTTAGACCCTGAAATGAAGCGAGCTGCTGAATGGAGGATGGATTTGAGAGGGGAGAGGTGGGATTTGGGTAGGCCCGTCAGAACAGAGTTGCAATAATCCAGTCTTGAGAGAACCAGCGATTGTACCAAGGTTTTTAAGTCATTCTCCGGGAAGAACCGACGGATCCCCCATAGAAGGCGCAACTGGTACTGTGCGTTCTTGGCAATAGAGTTGATGTGGGAGATTAAGTTGAGTCTTTTGTCAAGAATGACAACTAGAGATTTAGCGCTGTCGACAATGATGGGTTTGTTCTTGAGCAGGTTCAGCTGATCCATCCACGATTAAACAGGAGGAGGTGAGAGAGAGGTCGAAAGGAGGAGGAATTCAGTTTTGGCGGGATTTAGAATGACTTGGTGAGCTAACATCCAGTTGTGGATGGAGTTGAGAGTAGAGTAGAGTAAAGAGAGATCATGTGCGGAAGACACCTTGAGGTAGATTTGAGTGTCATCCGCATAAAGATGGTAATGGATACCAGATTTGCTTAGGAGGTTCCTTAATGGTTCCAGGTAGAGATTAAACAGAGTGGGTGCCAGGATTGAGCCTTGAGGGACACCTTGACCTACAGCCAATGGAGATGAAAGACTGTTCGCTATCTTAATCATTTGGGATCTGTCTGAGAGGAAAGAGGCAAACCATTTAAGCACTGTGCCATCCAATCCCATTCTCTGTTGTAGAGTGTTGAGGAGGGTGCTGTGATTAACAGTGTCAAAGGCTGCAGAGAGGTCAAGAAGAATCAGAAGACAGGATTACCCGGAGTCGAGTATATGCAACGCATCATCAATCACTTGCAGCAGGGCTGTTTCAGTGCTGCAATTTTGGATGAAGCCAGATTGGAAAACATTGAGGAGATTATTGTCCATAATATGTAGGGAAAGTTGTTTCGCAACACATTTTTCAGTGATTTTCAAAAGAAAAGGGAGGTTGGTGATAGGGCGGAAGTTGTTGAGGTCGGTTGCATCAGCGGAGGTTTTTTTTGGAAGAGGGGTAACCTGTCCTGATTTAAGGGCAACAGGGAGGGAGCCTTGACTGAGTAAGAGATTAACTAGCCCGGTCCAGTAAGAGAGAGTATGGGTGTAGAAATCGATGGCGATGATGCTAGGGATGGGGTCAGAGGAGTGGTTGGATGGTTTGGTTTCAAGGATGCATTTGAGGAGGTCATCTTCTGAGATGACGTCAAAGTATTGTCAAGTGACTAAGGATTTCCGCTCCTCAAAGGGGGTGGGGTGGGCGACTTGATCCACCAGTGCTTTGACCTTTTCATCAAAGAAAATGGCGAAGTCGGCTGCTTTCTTTGTGGAGTCCTCGGGCTTAGTAGTTAGGGGAGAACAGTTTGGGTTTTTGATGAGGTCAAAGAGATTTTTCATAGAAGATGTGGTTGTCGTATTTGGATCTTTCTGAACGTAGCAGAGAGAGATTGAAGGTAGAAGGAGATTTTCTCCAATGTTTCTCCAGGATTCTACGGTTTTTCCTTTCATTGTAGAGAGCTTTATTGAACCAAGGTGCTGAGGGGGTGTGTCTTTTCCTTTTGCTTTGGAGTGGAGCGACATTGTCGATTTCAACTGCTAGGACTGAGAGGCACTGAGTGGTGAGAGCGTTGACATCCACGTTAGGGTCAAGTCTAGGAAGTGTCCGCATAGCAGAGTCACAAAAAGTGTCAAAATCAATGTTTTTAGTGTTGCGGAACCAGGTAGTAGCTCTTTTACGTTGGCCGAGAGTTATAACATGCGAAAGATGAAAACGGAAGGGAACAAGGAAGTGGTCAGACCAGTCTACATGGATGGGGGAGCAGTAGTCAGCAGGTCTGCTTTGGATATAACAAGATACAGAATTGAGCCCTTGGAATGAGTGGTTTCAGAGCAATGTTGGAAGAGATCGTTGGCTTTGAGAAAGGTGGCAAGCTTGTTGGCAGCCAAGTCTTCCAAAGAGCCCCAATGGAGATTAAAGTCACCCAGGAAGATCTGTCTGTCACTTTGAGAAAATTGGTCACTGATGAAGTCAGTGAGTTCCTCCACAAAGGAAGAGCAGTTACCGGGCGGGTGGTAGAGGGCATGGAACCTAAAAGGTGAGCCATGATGTATTTGAAGTTCTAGGGATGGGCATTCAAATGTACGGAAAAGGGTGGTAGGGAAGGCTTTCATTTGAAGAGAATTCCTGAAGATGATGGCGACACCGCCCCCAATTTTGTCTGATCTGTCATTTCTGAGAATAGAGTAGTCAGTGGGTGCCAGAAGATCAAACAAAGTATGAGAGGAGTCATTAAACCAGGCCTCAGTGAGGAAGAACATTTCAAGATTCTGGAGGGTGATAATGTCAGAAATTTCCAATTTGTGTTTGATTGCAGATCTGCAGTTGTGTAGCAAGCAGTGCATCTCTGACACAACTGTTTTAGTGATGGGGGTGTTAGGGCTGTTAAGGGAGATAGGGATAAGATTCTTGAATGAGGGTGCCCGTTAAGAGGGAGGCTGGTAGGTTCTGACAGAGGAGATGGTCTGAATAGTGCACTGCGTAGAGTTAATGGGAGATGAAGGTAGAGGGGGAGTGACGCTGGTGACTGGTCTTATAGCTGGCTAGTAAGTTGGAGATGTCTGTAGAGGACATACTGTGGTTTGCTTTATTGGGGCGCGGGAGCATGGAACTCCTCGGGCGGGTATTAGGGAAGGGGGACATCTTAGTGCTTAAAAGTGAGATGGCCGCTACAAGCTGGGAAATGGAAGAGATGAGAGAATCAAGTTTATTTTCTAGGGAGAGGAGAGTTGAGCACGGAGTGTTGGGTGGAAAAGGGTGGGAGTGTGGAGGGTGAGGGGGGATGGGTGGGGGAACGGGATAAGGGAGGTGGAGCAGGGGGTGAATGAGGACGGGGAGATATGGATGAGCGGGAAATGGGAGGGAGTGAGGAAGGATGGGGCAAGGTGGGGGAGTGGGAAAAGGGAGGAAGTACAGTGGGAGAAGGAGGGAGGGGAGGGGTGGTGGAATGGGTGGGGAGTTGGGGAGCAAGAGTAGAAGGTGGGGAAGAATGGTGGGCGATAGGAGAGGATGATAAAACAGAGGTGGAAAGAGAAATATTTTTACTGGTGTTGAACAGAGAGGAAGAGTACAGATCATAAATAGGAGGAGAAGGATGAGGAGTCGGAAGGGGGTCAAATGAAGGCCAAAGGTAAGGGGAGAAGAGAGGAGAAGAGGCTGAACAGAGAGGGGAGGACAGGGGGTTAGATGAATGCCAAAGGTACATGGAGAAGAGAGGAGAGGGCGCTGTACAAGGGGGGGAGGGAGGGGGATCCAAGGAAGGCCAGAAGTATGGGGAGAAAAGAGAGGAAGGAGCTGGACAAGTACTGTAAGTTATGAACGGTGATTGAAGGGGGACAGGCAACAGGTGGAGTGAGGGGGAGACGAGGAAGGATTGTCGAGGAAGGAGACATGGTTAGGAAACACAGGAAGAGGGAGGGGAGGTTGAACAGAGAAGGGAGGTGGAAGAGAAGAATTAAGGGGACGAGGGACGGGGAAGAGCGGAAAGGGATGAGGTGACAGGGGGAGGGAAGGGGGAAGGTAAGGAAAGTTGATCGGTAGACCAGGTTGTAAGACAGGTGGAATAATAAGGGGGGAGGTTGGTTGGATTAGGGGGAGGAGAAAGCGTAGGAGAATCGGGCAGGTGCAGGGTGGGGAGGGGGAGGGGATGCCGGAGGCAAGGTAGAAGAGCTAGGGGGAGGAACCAATTGGGAAGGGGTGGGAGGGGAGGGAGCAAAGGTAGGGGGGAACAAAGGGTAGGCCTGTGACTCCCGGGAACGCAGCCTGATCGAGTACCGGGGAGTCAGGGGGGGAGAAAGGAGATGAGCTCAAAGGAGAATCCGGTGCAATCAAAGTTGTAAGGGTTGGACGAAGGGAGTGGAAGAGATGATCAAAGAGGGAAAGACAGGAGTCTATAGCTTGTATCAAGACAGTAAAATTATTGTAAAGTGTAATGGTGAGAGAGCCATTAAAGATAGTTGAGGGGGAAATTTTTAGCCGCTGTCCATGCGGGATAGATGAGGAAGAAGAGACGTTGAAGGAATTGAAGAAGCTGGTGGACCAGGAAGGGATATCGCGAGTGAAAGAAATTAAGTCATTTTTGAGTTTCCCTAGGCACCCATTATGGAATTGATCAACAAAGAGGGAATCAGGGAATTGTTCAATGGTGTTGTGCTTGAACCGTTTTGCTGCTGCTTTGGTCAGATTGGGTGGGTAAATGACTTTGAAGCAGTTAACTCCCGACTTAATTCGAATGGAAGCCATGATAGGGAGAGGAAGGGCCACCAGGGTAGCGATAGCGCAAAGAAGAAGAATAAGAAGAGGAGGGCACATATTACGGAAGTCAAGTGAGGATTATCTAATGAGATTGTGGACAGGAGGTGACTAGAAATGTACAGTCAGGGACTCTGGTCTAACTCCCCTCTAAACCATCATACCGGTGGGATAGAAGGCTAGGTAGTGTCCAGTGGCGGAGAGGGAGTGGGATCGTAACGGGCCAAAACCTACCACCCAGGGAATAGGATCTCCAAGCATGGAGGTCAGCATGGGAGTGGGAGTCCCCTAGAGGATCACAGTGCTAGGTGGAGACATTGATCCTGACCTGGATTAAAACTCCGGGCGAAGGCAGCTCTCCGGGCAGGTATATGGCCGCCGCAGTAGCAGGACCAGAGGGAAGGTCATCATGGTTAAGCAGAGACAAAGGCGGTTGTAGGGAAAGTAGAATAGGACCGATAAGGAGGAACTCTTGGCCACCCAAGGTGGGCCAGCTGGCCAGAATGAAAGATGTCCAGGACCATCTATCAGCTCCTCTCAAAGTGTGGCGCAGAAGAGTATTCTCAGGCCCCACAACGATTGCGGAGCTCGTCCACACCAGGGTCGCCTCCAGGCAGTCAAGCGATCGCACCCAGGCCACCTCCGATTACTGCAGCAGTCCCCGCTCTCTCAGGGGGCCCGCCAGTGCACAGCCGCCTCGTTACTGTGGTCTCCCAGGAGGAACTTGTGGTCGATACCTCTGGCAGCCCATACCCGCGGAGCCACAGAGCCCCTCTGCAGATTATACTCACACCATTGTTTGCGGCTGTGCATGCGTGCATGCATGATCCCAGATCTGGCCCAGACATAGCTGCCACAACCGAGTTCCAGCGCTTTCTCCATACTTTACAGCACTTTTGCACTTGTTCGAAATGTTGAGGTCCACCAGTGCTGGCCACTTCTTTGTTTACAGTCATGGTCACAGTCGGTTTCCAATCACTGTCGAATCGGAGACCCAGCGTGTAATATCCACCATCATTTCAGTCTTCTTGCAATTTTGGATGTCGACTATCAATCAATTATAGCCAACTCCACACAGCTCCTCCGCCAGCACTGTGTCTTCGTTAACTGTCTGCCCTCTCCACACTTGCCGCTCACTCCCGAGAGTCTATTTTCCGGAGTCTTGTGGAGACGCTGACTGAACTCCGGCAATCACTCGGCAGGCGCCATTTTAGAGTCAGGCGCCCGGCCTTGCCGCAGCCTCAGTGTGCCCGCTTCCGACTCTCGTCTCCGCCTGCAATTATTCCTTCGCTGCCGCTGGTATTCAGGGACTCGCCATGAGCCCTTTAGTCGCCTCTCTGGTCCCCGCCGCTGCGGATGGTTGGCGGTTGTCGGGGCCTGCGCTCGGAGCCTCAATGGAACACGTCCGCCATCATGGCCGTCCACCTGGACGTTACCATATTCTGCAGTGGCGCACCAGTTTGCATTTCTCCACTAAGTTGCACGTGTGCCGACTCTGTGCTACTCTTTGGAGAGTGTTGTTGGAAGTAGCACCCTACGCTACAGAAGAACTGCAGTTCCCAGCATTCTTAGGCCGTAGCAGGTCTACATAGACAGCAGGACTACATTTCCCAGAATGCTGTGGTCTACTGGCTCTCTTCTGTGCTGCTGCCTGACCCCCACTGCAGTCGACCTACCCCGCCCCCTCCAACTCCAGATCTTCCTTCGCGTTCGCAGCAGCGATCCTAGTCAAAACATGGCAGAACCGCCTGAGGTCACATTGCTACTTAAGGCTGAAACTCCCAGCAGACTAGTTTTGCACATTTATAACATAGCATAAGATTACCGTAAGACGTTTTACACTAAAACGTGCCTGGAATGACAGGCGGATCTCGATATAAGCATTGATGATGACATGTGTCAATTCTCCTGCAATGCGACGCGTGGAATATCACTGAACGGAAGGCACAGGCTGATTTATTTCAAATTTCTACATAGAGTTTATTATACACCTGCCCGTCTGCACAAATTTGGGCTGCGAGAGTCAGGGGAGTGTGGATTTCTTGCACGTGGCCTGGCTCTGCCCGAGTGTAGCAAAATTCTGGGACTCAGTTTTCCAGGAACTGAGTGAAATAGTTGAAACAACACTAACGCCGATCCCCCTATTAGCATTACTAGGGTCTACGAGACACATACACAAAAGCATGAGGCGCATGGTTGAGATGGGGATCCTGATAGTGAAGCAAAGGGTTGCAATGCACTGGGGCCGTGGTCCGCCCCCTACTTCAGCGGAATGGTCAAAACATATGCTCTACTGCCACACACACACACAGACGTATAGCAAACTACTTCCTCCTCGTAATCGTCCTAAGAACTTCTGGGATCTATATAAGAGCTATCTAGCGGGGAAGGCACCCAATGCCCCTGAATAGCATACCAGCTATACGCCGACTCCAGAGGCTCTTAGAAGCTAGATTGCAAAAATGGGAAAGATATCGCTACACAAGACACTGGCTGTAAGTGTGAACAAAACTATCATGCAACTATACAATTGCTTCTAAAATATTACTTTGCCTAAGCACGCAGTGTTGACCTGCTTTTTCTCAGCTAACTTTCAATAAAGATTGTAACTGGGTTTCCAGAGACGGTGCCAGAGTTCCATGTAGCTGATGCACTTGTAAATAGCCTTGATGCCTGCAGTCACGAATCGACCCATCAGGAGTTCAATAGAAGGACATAACTAGATATGAAGTCATATTATTACTGTGGTTTTTATTTTCTTTAAGTGTTTTTGCTGTGTTTCCTACGCTTTAATTGTCCTTTATTTTGGACCTTGTATCATCCATTATGATTCAGCATTGATAAGAACAGATATGTTTGTAACGTATGCTATAAAACCCTAATACACATAAGAAAAAAAGAAAAAAAAGAAGCCACGCCCTGTCAGCAAGCAGTCTATATATTTTTTTTTTTTGCACTTTTACTTAGCGTTAACTCGACCCGAAGGTATTGGAGCGCTTTACAGGCGCACCAGTTAAGTTACACAAGGACACGTTCATTTGTGGAAGGCATGGGTTGGAAGGCATGGGCAGGAAGGCATGGGCAGATTAATTAATTTTCCCAGAATCACAGGATGTTGAGCGAACGTCAGACTCAAACCCAGTTTCCCCAGCTCCAAGGTCAGCAACTCTGGCCCTTACGCTACATCCTCCATTAATGATGAAAGCGCTATATTTGCTTCAGGCCGAGTTATCAGCATTAGTGTATCTAAATGCAGGCCAATTTTACAGCGAGTCAGCTTGCTGTAATGAAAAATACCCTTGGCGTATTCAAATTTTTTGCGGAAGTCATTGAAAATAACACAGTTTGCATACTCTTGTTTCTCTCATTCTGTGTGTTATACAACCGCCCTACTAAAAAGCGATTCAATTAAATGCGAGCCACTGACCTCTGTTGCTCTTACAAGCAATTGTCTTACTCAAAGAGAGTCGCAGAGTCGTTTTATTCCAATTGCAAGTAACTAAACTGCGGCGGCGATTTTCCTAGGATCACACAGTTTAGTCAAGCTGGTTAGCCGGGATCACAGTTCACGTGTTTTGGAACCACAACCTACAGTTAGAAAACTAACTATAAATCCAGTATCAGTACATGAGGTTTGGAGCTAATTATGCATTTATCGGTATGTTAGAGATCCTTCTTACACACACGCAGGCGTATGTATGCTTTTATTTCCTCAGGTGAACACCTCCAACCCCCCCACCGACCCCCGCACTCCTGTCATATACCCCCCTCCCGAAGTCTGACATAGCAAAGTGTTTCGAAGGAACCCTGAACCTGTTTTGTGACCCCCACCCCCACATGACGTGATACATTCAGCTCACATTAACTTATTAAAAACACTTGCAATTTACACGAAGCAGGTCAGATGTAAGTCATAAAAAACACGATCATAATAGTATCAGCGCTCTCAGTACAGGGGTGCGGGTCATTTTTTGGGCTTTAAAAGTAATATATTTTATTTATTGCCTACTGACGAGATCATACCCAAAAAAACGACGTTTGCAACAAAACAGTCACATTTGAATGAATACATTATACAGCCTGTTTTTAATATTGTCGAGTGCGCGTTGCGACCAATATCAATTGTCCCGTTTTACCTCATACGTCACAACCATTCAGAACAGCGATAAAAAAAATACATATAAACAATAGAACAAATAAAAAAATAATGTCGCCTCTTCAGAGGCTGCGAGGTTGTGGAGTTTCTAACCGACTATCTTTCTGGACTGAGCTTACGTAATTATTGAACAAGGACGTTCAAGCGCTTGCAACGTGCTGGAAGGCGGGATGATGGCGCTTCACAAAATAATTAAATGCGCAGATACATTATTTTATTAAAGGATGATTAAAAACGGGTTACTGCACACCGTACCAACTCAATAGCCCCCTGCATATAATTAAAGAAAGCCCCGGGGAAGTGGTATTCCCCGGGGCTGCTGGGGCCCCCACGGCCCCCGCTAATTTAATAAGCATAGTCCCCAGGACCTGGCCCAACAAGGGGCTTACAGATAACGAAGCGCAGGAGCCCGCACTTCGTTTTTGTAATTTTCTCTGCAGGATTTGCGCACCCAGCGCGAATTCTGCTGACTTCTTTTTTTTTTAAAGTGCTTTTTTGGCCCTGGGGATCCCTGTGGGACCCACTGAGCAGGCCTAGGGGGACAGGGTATTTCTACCATGCCCCCTTTTCTTGTTTTTCACCTTTTTTTACTCTTTTCTTATGACTCGGTTACAAGTCACAATATGGCTGCCAACACTTCCTGGTTTGGAGTGTTGGCAGTCAATCAGAGTGAAGCTCATGCTCTGGAGGAGTTGCGACTCCCCCTCGGTGCTCAGATATCGATATTTTTATTTTTTAAATTGCTCCGCAACTACTGAACGGATTTACACCATTTAAAAAAAAGGGCTCTTTCTGAACCAAAATCTAAGATTTTGCCAAATTTAGTGTAATTCCGTTCAGCACTTTGGCCTGTAGCTTTGTCTAAAGTTCCTATGGAAATTAACATGGGGAAAATGCATTTTGGGACCCCCTTTTTTACTCGGCCCACGCTTGATGAGTCACTCCGAAACTTTCCAGATAGAAGCTGACCATAGCGGGCCATCTTTCTTATAAATTTCGCAAAGATTTGTCAAATGGCACCAAAGTTATTGGGAAAACAAAAAACGCTTTTCATATGGAAACTAGGTTCTAACTATAACTACCTACAGTAGTTAATTTAAAAAAATGATATATATATGTATATATATATATATATATATGTATATATATATATATATATATATTCCTCCGCAGAACAGGTCATTCCGGAATTGAGCCCAATGTCAGGTGGTGCTTTTGCCGGTATGCCCTCACCGGTAATAATTCTTTTACTAAACCTTAAATTACACGCACACTCGAAGTATAATGCTTATAAAGAAGCTAGTTTATTGCTCGTTACGCGTTTCGACAAGTAAATGTCTTGATCACACGAACTGTAAAGCAAACAATGACGTGCATAAATAAACTTAAGAAATGGAGGAAGGACTACCTTGAATTCATCGTAAGTCCTGTCAATGACAATTGTCGGCCATCTTATAGTGGTTAGATACATATCTTAACATTAGTGAATAAGTAGATGGAAAATGTGACATCCTTATATTTCCATCGAAACCAACATAATGTAGTAAAGTACTCATTGCATATTTATATCTCGCACTAGTGGCTGAAATATTGATTAAGAAAGGAAAGGAAAACAATGCCCCATAATATATACATAATTTCGAGGTGTTGTGTTTGCTTCCAGTATGCAAAGTAATTTCTCAACAAAATGTATTTATAAAAAGACACCATAGTACTTGACTGATATTATACATCCTGTAGGAAAAAGGGGGGGGGGGGCTGATTTTCATCACACTAGTGGCATTAAGATCATTGTAAGCATAGTTAATACAAATGATACAATTTCTTTCAGAATGTCATGCTAGATCTCAAAATATCCTAATATCTCAGTAGATACTCTGTGACAATTCCTGATGTTCTAAATTCCATATCAAGTTAGGTTCTTAAACTTGGTAGTCAAAAAAAACAGGCCTTACACATAAATCAATAATGATGACAAGACTAATGAAAAAAGGCAAATGCCTACTTAAGTAGAGGTATAATCAAATTCCTCCAAACATTACCAATATAATACCGTGAACAGTGATAAAGTGAAAATATTCAAACTTTCAAATATTCGGAAATAAGAAAAATGGTTAAAATGTCTCTTATCTTGTTTCGCATGTGTTTCCGAGCCCGGGGAAGAAAAGGGTAGGGTACCTGTGCAGTGACCATACTATACGGTGGGTCCCTTCCTTTCTTCCTGTGAAAGTAAAACAAACAAGAGAGAAAAAAACAAAATTTTACTTTTTGTAGAAAGTTATCCGTCAGAATACAAATCAAGGCAATATGCCGAGGGTTACAGTTATAACACAGTAGTTGTTATATTAAACAGATTCTCTATATCAAACAATCATTCCTCATACAAGTGCGTTGCCAGTTCATCATCCATATTATGGCCTCCAGGGAATTTAGTTTCCAACTCAAGTATACATTTGGATTCTTTTTTTCGGAGAGCCAATTCTCTGTTGCCACCTCTACTGCCGAGAATAATTTGTTCAATAGTATAGAAGCGCAGTAGGGCACTGTTGGAATTATGAAATCTTTTAAAATGTCTGGCAATAGGATAATGTATATCAACATTTGTGATAGCTCTCAGATGTTCCATAACTCTTTTTTTGATCATACAAGTGGTACTACCTACATACCTGAGTTTACAGGGACATTCCAAGATATACACTATGTAGGTACTACTGCATGTGAGGAACTAATGTATTTTCCATTTCTGTGTTCTACCAGGAATACTGAATTCCTGAACTGACTGACTGAATTTACAAGATCTACAGTGGCCACATGGAAAGAAGCCTTTGAGGTCATGAAATGTACTTTTCTTCGTCATAGTAATATCACTTTTGACAAGGATATCTCTGAAATTTTTCCCTTTTCTGTAGGTAACTTTGGGACTCTCACCTACTTCTGAGCCCACAATATTATCTGTCTGGAGAATGTTCCAATTGTCGCATAGGATTTTTTGTATTTTCTTCGAGTGACTATTAAACGTTGTTATCACCCTCGTGACAGAACTATTGGTATCCAATTCAAGTGTCTGGCCTAATGATTCTTCTCTAGTGACTTTAGCGATCTTCTCTAATGCTTTTTTAAGTACCCATTCTGGGTAACCTCGTTCTCTGAATCTTTTAAGTAAGACTTCCTGTTCTTGTGTGTATTTATCCTCATTGTTGCAATTTCTTCTTGCCCTCAGTAACTCCCCATACGGAATACTCCATTTAAGGGCTTCTGGATGTTCACTGAGGGCATGAAGAAGACTATTCCCAGCTGTCTCTTTCCTGTAAAGACTAGTAATTATTTTATCATGTAAAACTTCAATCTTAATATCGAGGAATTCTACATATGTTCTGCTGAAATTATATGTCAGGGCAATATTGTACTTGTTGTTATTCAGTTTATCAATAAAGTTTAAGGCTTTTTTTTTTTTTTTGAAACCGTTTATTACAAATCTCAAGAATATACAGATATGGGCCTACAACCTTCCGGCCGGCCGCTAGGATGACAGGAGCATATGACATACGTTCATAAAACACTTGGTGTGCAGAGGAGCATAATCAGGAGGTATCAATGTCGTGGGCCATATCAGTCAGACCCCACAATACGGTTTCATTTTATACAAACAACAAGAAAAAACCACACCCACAAGGCAACCCGCAATCGACAGTAGCAGCACGTGCTCCCCGAATGGGGGACCCCAAGTAGACACAGGAGTCTAAAGAGGGGAAGGGGAACAGAGCAAGGACTGGGGGAACCCTGTGCCCGGGGCTGGGGGAAGGAGTCAGCTAAGGGGACGGGGCTGGTGAGGCAGCAGGCAGCAGTGGTGGCGCGCAGATACCCCCACGATAGGCGTTCCAGGGGCCCCATACTTTCACCCATGTCCCAGGCTTACCCCTCGCCACATACACCACCTTTTCTCGAAACATGCACCAGTCCATGTGTTCTTTCCAGGCCGACACCGCCGGGGGCTTCTGGGATCCCCACAGTTGAGCAATATCACGCTTAGCTACCATATATCCCAGAGTCACCCACCACATCTGCGGAGCCGAGTAGTCAGTTGGTTCCCACACATTCAACAGGCACCTCCTCGCTTCAGGCAGCAGCGCGACACGCGTAACCACTCGCAGGACCTCATGCACACCACGCCAAAATCGCTCCACCTTCGGACATTCCCACAAAATATGCAGAAAGGTCGCCAAAGCACCACACCCACGCTTACACAGCCCATCCTCAGCATAGCCCATACGCAGGAGCCTTGGCCCCGTCATGTAGACCCGGTGGAGTATCTTAAGCTGGACGAAGCGAAGGCGAGCCGGTATGGCCACCTCCTTGGGAGAGGCCACCGCGGAGGTCCAGTCCTCGTCGTCCAACTCCAGCCCATCGGCAACCCAGGCCTCTCGGAGGCCAGTTAGCAAGCCCGAGCGGTCATTGATCAGCTTTTTGTAAATAAGGGAGATCGTGCTGTCTGGGACATGGCCATCTAGCACTCTGTCCTCCAGGGGGGAAGACTCCGGGATGGAGGCAACGTCTGGGAAGACGGAGCCCAGTGCATGACGGACCTGCAGGTACCGAAAGTATTCACTGTCCTGCAGCTGAAACTCCGTCTGCAGCATCTCGAATGTTTTAAATCCCCCCCTCGTCCAGAGATCCCCGACTTTACTGATGCCTATCATGTCCCACTTCTCGAAGCCCTTCGAGGTCCACAGGGAGCCCAACCTCTCAGATGCGTACAGCGGTGACGCCCGGGTCAAACGGTCCTTCCACCCCATAGCTGCATTAGCCGCGTGCCATACTCGCACCATGACACGCGTAGGTCCCGTCAGGCGAGCGTCGGGCGCGCCAGAGTAGAGCGCTCGATTGTAGTCGCCACCGGGCAGTAGCATCTTGTCCATTTCAAATGCCGGGTTCAAGGCGGGCCCGTAGAGGCCATGGTTGATTGCAGCTAACTGGGAGGCCCAGTAATACCGTTTAATATCCGGGAGGGCAATCCCCCCGTCGTACCATGGGAGCGTCAACTTCGCCAGGGCAATACGCGGCCTCCCGTCCCAGAACAGGCGGCGCTGTAGACTCTCCACCTCACGGAAGTAGCGCGCCGGGACTAAGTCCATAGTGTTCTGGAGAGCGTACAGGAAGCGTGGCAACGACATCATTTTAAACAGCGCCGCCCGGCCGAGCGGTGAAAGCGGCAGGCGCCGCCAGCGCGCGACGTCCTCCCTCAAGCGCTGGAGGGGGGGAAGCAAGTTCCGCTCGTAGCGGGCCTCCGAGTCTAGAGTAATGTAGACACCCAGGTACCTAAACCCCTGAGCGGCAATCTGGATCGGACAGCCCCGCGGGAGGACGGGAGCCTCCCCGGAGAGCACATACACACATGATTTAGCCCAGTTGATGACAAGGCCTGAGTTGCGGCCAAATGAACGTAAGACATCAACCAGGACTATTAGTGATTTACGTGGGGAGGCTAGGTACAAAAGGATGTCGTCAGCGTATAGGGACACGCGGTCCTCGTACTCGGGGGTCCAACGGAGACCATGGATGGAAGGCTCCCACCGCAGCCACTCCGCCAGGGGCTCCAAGGCCAGCGCAAACAGGAGCGGCGACAAGGGACAGCCCTGCCGCGTGCCCCGGCCCAGTTCGAATGGGGCCGATACTCTTCCGTTTACCACCACCTGCGCCAATGGGCCCGAGTACAACAATTTGACCCAACTGATGAAACCCGGGCCAAATCCAAACTTCGCCAGCATCACCCAAATGTATGGCCACTCAAGCGTGTCAAACGCCATGGTGGCGTCTAAGGACGCCAGTATGGCCGGCTCCCGCACGAATGGAACACGTGCGAGCACCCCGTGCAAGCGCCGCAGATTAAGGGCTGTGTTGCGATGGGGAATAAAGCCGGACTGGTCTTGATGGACCAGATCGCCCACCACGCCGACCAGCCGATTGGCCAGCACCTTGGCAAGAATTTTGGGCTCCGCATTTAAGAGCGAGATAGGCCGATAGGATGTAACCCGGTCCCGAGGTCTCCCTTCCTTGTGGATCACCACGATTGTAGCCAGACGCTGGTCCAGCGGGAGGGAGCCCAGCGAGTGGGCCGCCAGGAACATCGCGCGAAGGTGGGGTGCCAATGCATCCGGTCGCAACTTATACAACTCGATAGGGATGCCATTCGGGCCCATGGCCTTGCCAGAGGCGACCGAGCGTATGGCGAGGGCAATTTCGTCGGAGGTGGGAGCGGCATCCAACGACACCCTGTCCTCCTCCGAAAGGGAAGGGAGCGCGATATCCCTAAGCAGGGCATGGGAATCCTCCTCCGAGCAGGGGGAAACCGGGGAATACACTTCACGGAAATAATCCGCGAAACAGGAGACAATTTCTTCTGGCTCGGTTACACTCACACCATCCACCCTCTCAATCAGCGGGACCACACGATTCGCTCTCTCCTTTTTATCCAACCACGCGAGCAGTTTACCAGCCTTATCACCCACATCATACAGTCGCCCCTGTTGCTCCCTACTGAGGCCCCTGGCCGCCTCCGTGACGAGGGCCCTGTAGGCCGCCTGCTTAAGCTGTAGGACATGTAGCGCAGCATCTGTCACCCCACCCTCTAGATCACCCTCCAATTCGACAATTTCGGCCTCCACCCGGGTCACCTCCTCCCGCTCGCGCCTCCGGGCATGAGAAATAAGGGATAGGGCCTCCCCTCTGAGAACTGTCTTGAAGGCTTCCCACAGGGAGATAGCCGAAGGGACGGACCCCACATTCTCATCGAAGTATCGCTGTAAGGATTTAATCAAGTCAGCGCGAATGATGGGGTCGCGCAAGTACCAAGCGTTGATTGGAACTACCCTGCCCTCACCCCTCGGGCAGACATCAATGTGTAACAGGAGCGGGGAGTGATCTGAAATACCCCGCGCCAAATGGCGCACCTCTCCTACCCTCCCAACATAGGCCGCCGGGACAAGGACATAATCAAGCCGTGAGAGGCTACCATGGGCCCCGGAGTGGAAAGTGTACTGCAGCTGCGTGGGATGTTTTAAGCGCCAGCAGTCCACCAATCCCAGTGTATCCAAGAGGCCGGACAGCCACGCCTGTGCCCGGGGGAGGTCCCTAGGGGGGTGACGATCCACAGTCCCAGAAACCACCGCATTGAAGTCCCCCCCAACCACCAGAAGCCCCCCCGGAAGGCCAAGGAGGAGGCGCCCCAGGTCTGCAAAAGTGGTCGACTGTAGCCCCGGTGGGACGTATACTGATACAAAGACAACTACTTTGCCCTCCATTCTTCCCACCAAGACAGTGTAGCGTCCCCTATCATCATGGAGCACCTCATCAATTTCCAACGGGAGCGAGTTCTTCACCATGATGCCCACACCCCGTGAGCCCGACGTGAAGCCCGAGTGGGCCACTAAACGGTAGCCACGCCGATTCATGGCACAAAAAGAATTACCAATAAGGTGTGTCTCCTGCAGAAAGACTACATCGGGTGAGATTCGTTTCAAATACTGCAGGACCACACCTCGTTTGATCCTATCCCCCAGTCCATTAACGTTCCAGGACAACAAAGTCAAGTCCCTACCCCCCATCACATACAAAAGCCATCATTCGTCCCCCGGAGAGCACCTTAAGATCAATACAAAAAAGGGTTTGCCTTGTGGTAAAAACGTACAACACCCCACCCCAACCCACCCACCCCAACGGAACTCCCCCCTGCATGAGCCCAAACAGCCCCCCCAAAGTGCAGTGTGCCTGTCGCCCCATAGATGGTTAAACTAACTAAGCCCCCAGAGGAGGAGGGAGAACCCCCAAGAGACCCCACACGACCTCCACAGGAGGGGAACTTACTCGAACAGACGAACAGTCCAAAGTGACATCAATTTTGTCCAGAGCGAGGCCTAATATTAGTCCCTCAGTCCTGATCCGGCGAGCCCTCTCCCCCAACCGCTCCCCCCCCACCCCCCCGAGCCCGATCCCCAGACAAAGTATCCAGCCAGTCCCCAGCCGCTTCGGGACGATCAAAAAAGTGCGTGCGGCCATCGACCTCCACCCGCAACTTAGCTGGGAAAAGCATCGCATACTTGAGGTTAAGGTCCCGTAGACGACGTTTGACTCCGAGAAAGCTCAGTCTCTGCTTTTGGACCGCTGGAGTGAAATCCGGATAAAAATTGATGTCCATGTTGTCGAGTCTGACCGGTGCCTGTAGTCTGGAGGATTGCAGAATAGCATCTCTGTCCCGAAAGTTGAAAATCCGGGCAATAAGAGGCCTCGGAGGGGCTCCGGTCTTAGGCCTTCCCCCGGGAACCCTGTGGGCCCGTTCCACCGCGAAGAATTTACTCAGCCCCCGGGGCTGGAGATGAGTGAGAATCAAGTCCTCCACGAATAGGTCCGCCGCCGCCTCCTCACGTCCCTCAGGCACCCCGATAATGCGGACATTGTTCCTCCGGGCCCGACCCTCTGAATCCTCCAAGCGGCGGTCCATCAGCGCACTCGCCTGGCCAAGCCGGCGCACCTCCTTTTGGAGGGTCGCCACATCTGTCGTGAGGCCCGATGTGGTGTGGGCCAAAGAATCGACCCGATCATTGGTCTTGGATAGATCGGCCCTCACCAAGCCAACATCCACGAGGACCGAGTCTATCTTCTGCGCCAGTGTATCTAAACGCTGGCCCACCGAGGCCTTCATCTCGGCGATAGCACCCATGACATCCCGCAGGGTCAGATCCGCGGGCAGAGCAGGAGCATCAGCCGGGCCCTCAGGGGACCTACGCGGCACCTCAGGAGATCCCTTCTGGAGGGTGTAGCGGTCCATACTATTAGACTGCTGGGCTGCGCCACGTCGAGTCGATTTCACCTTTGCCCGGTCACCATCTTGCTTTGTGGACATGGTTCCAGTCCCCAGATCGTGCCAATCACGTCGTAAAGGGCAGGCAAGCCGGGTCACGGGCTCCGGGGGGGGCCACTGCAGACCCGCGGGGTGGATCACAGCCGGCAGGCCGGCAAGGCACCCCAACGAGGCCACACCACCTCACAGTGCCCTGCGACCCAACCTCGCCAAGACAGCAAGGAGGGTGCAAAAGCGAAAGTGAAAGTGCGGGGTACGCGAGTCGCCGAGCCCTGCCCGCCGCTGTTGTTCACTTTGTCTCCGGATAGCCCCACAGATCTAATCCGGGGTCCAGCGTGGAGAAGGCCGCAAACCTCGATCGATGTTCCCGCCGGTGTCCGAGGTCCAATTTGGAAGCGGAAAACGGGTGTCACCTCAGCTCGGGCTCACCAAAACAGTCCCCTCATCTAGGACAGGATATTTTCAGGATATGTGTAGGAGGTCACGGAGGTCCTCGGGAGCCTCGCACCTACGCGGCCATCTTGGATGCGCGCTAGGCTCCTCCCCCAAGTTTAAGGCTTTTGATTCACTTCCTTTCCATACTATCAGCAAATCATCGATGTACCTAAGCCATTTCACTACTGACTTGAAGTCCTCTGCCATATTCGTGTCAGAACGAATTTCCTCTTCCCACTTTCCTAGGAATAGATTAGCAAAGCTTGGCGCGAAGCACGTACCCATCGCCATGCCTCGCACTTGTTTATACAAAACACCATTGAAGAGGAAAATGTTATTCTTGAGACATATCGATATCATGTCTTTTAACATTCTAGTGTGTTCCAAGTATATGATGTTACCTGAATTTAGAAAATGTAGACATGCTTCAATACCCTGGTCGTGATCAATGATGGTATGCAATGTGTTCACGTCCAGGGTAATCAATGAATAGTCCTTTTTCCACACAAAACCTTCAATCTTGTTAAGAAAATCCTTTGTATCCTTAACATACGATGGAAGTTCAATAACATATTCTTTGAGGAATTGGTCAACATATTTGGAAATGTTTTCCAATACATTCCCTACTGAGGATACTATAGGCCTCCCTGGAGGGATGGTGGGATGTTTATGGATCTTAGGTAAAAGATACAACACAGGTAACTTAGGGTAATCTCTCTTTAGGAAACAGTATTCCTGCCAAGTAATGATACCTTGTTCTTGCCACTCTGCAAGTTTACCCCATGCAGTGGTTATGCTGGCATTGTATGTGCTTGTATCACAAGTACAGTCAAATCTAGCATTTTTGAGTTGTTTTCAGCCTCTTCTATATACAATTTTCTGTCCCACAATACTATATTCCCTCCCTTGTCAGAGAGACGTATCACCAAACTGTCGTCTTTTGCCAAAGACAGGATCACATTACGCTGTTTGAGAGATAAGTTGTAATTAATACCATGTTTGTCAATCAACCCATGTTTCTGTTTCCTCAGTTCTTTAGTTACCACATCCTGAAAAGTTAGTATCAATTGAGTCATATGGTAGGTTTGGATAAAACACAGAGCGTGGTTTAAAAGAGGTACAAGCAGCTTTATCAGTCACGAAATCAGAGTCAGACCTTTCCTGGGTCGCCAATTCATCTATGTTTGTTCCTAGATCAAAAACTGTATACAATGTATCTGCATCGCCAACTGTTAGATTAATGTCACTTGGATTGGCAGATATAGATGTATTCCCAGAGTAGGTTGCATTGTTTCTGAGCATGTGCCATTTTTTAAATTTAATCTTCCGCACAAATTTGAAAATGTCTATACGCGTATTAGTATAGTTAAAAAGTTCTGTGGGACATAAAGATAGTCCCAAACATAAAGTTGTTTTATCAAAATACGACAGAGTGCGTGATGAAAGATTGATAATGGTTTGATTTACCGTTTCCGGATCCATCATTACTGCATTTTGTTGGAGCCTCTTCTTCTTGTTCCCATTGGCTTGCTGTTTCTTTGTTCGATGCTTGCGTTTAAGTCGTCTCTATTTACTCCGCCCCTGCCTCTTCCTCTTCTTCTTCCACGGCCCCTTCCTCGGCCCTGAGCTGGTATATATATATATAACATTAAATCCTTTGCTTATCCTCTTCCTCCACAGCGAGAATTCACGGCACCACAACAGAGGTCAATTTTCAAAAAGTATTTATTTGCACACCAAAGTGCAAAACAAAGTTTAAAAGGATGGTCTACGTGTTTCGGCTTCCCAGACTTCTACTGGACCATAGAGTCCCACCATCTAGAGCGTCTGTTAAAGTGCACAAGTGCTAGATCCCGCTTCGCATCACTTTTCACTGCTTTTAAGCAGCTAGACTGTGCATCCCCAAATACAAGTGATGGCAAATTATATCACCATTAGAACTGCTTGTACAACAGTACAACAATTCAAACAAATTCATTATATTTCATAATCAATTTTCTTGATATTGACAATTTTACAATATATTTTGTGATTTTTGTAATTCAGTTTTTTCTTTTTATATTTTTGCTTCCACACATCAGTTTGAAGTACATTTAATACCCTCGAATTACAGAAAGTGCAGGTGCAAGCATAACGTGCAGGCGAGTCAAATTCAAAACCATTGTAAACATAATTATTGTACAAAGTGCAATCAGTAGAAAAATCCCATAATAGATCAGAATTAAGATCAACGACAAAATGTGATTATCAATATTTAAAAATATCTAGAAAGATAGAAAGTGCAGAGAGATGTTGTAATAAAGTGGCTAATGCATAATTACATAATGGACTTACAATCTATTTAAGGTAAATTACATATTAAAATTGAACCCATGATGTAGGTATATTTATCATTAAAACCACATCTCTAAAAAAGCAGGGGAAGAAAGAGTCAATGAGTACATCACTCTTCAGTCTTGGTGTCCCATAAGAGGACCCAAGCTAAAGGTACTACAGCTAGATAATGATGAACAGTGAGATCCTGTGTGTGTAAGTGACTATAAATAAAGTGCAAGAAGATAGTTACAGTAAAATACTGTCAACATAGGCATTTTACTTAAAAATGTCAAGACTCCAATAACTATTGAATTCATTTCTAGTTCGTCCCTGCTACTGTATATCTCTAAATAAGCAATGCCTGCTAATGTGCAGTCATTGATACCTATGTTGTTCTAAATAAATGGATTATTTGGATGTATAAATGGGACTGAAATCTAAACGTACCCATATTGATTGCATAAACTAACATATCTCCATTGGTTCTGAAGAAGAATTATTTTCTTTCTTACTGCAAGTCAGATCAAGTATAGTATATATATATATATATATACATATATATATATTAAAGCTCAATATTCTCCTCCTTTCTGAAGAATTACCGCACTCAGGGGGGACATTGCAAGTCGTTCTTTATTCAACGGCCAACAGGAAACAAACGCGTTTCGGCGAAAAGCCTTCTTCGGTGTTCATGACACATCGAAAGGGGCATGTTTAAAAAGCGTAATCATAGAGCTTAGAAATCAAAAAGGGACCAACATTCGTTTATTAACATAGGTGCCATTTTGAAGTGGTGCATTCTAATACCAATACATATAAATTCATCAAGTGCGTCTTTCTTTATAACATTATAGTCTGTATGACATGATTTTAAAGACATACTTTTGATGTATTTTCATTATTAAGCCGGATATCGGCATAAATATGTACTGCACTCACAGGTTGGCTGAGCCTATAACCATATTAAGCCGTGTATCGGCATCAATAAATTATACAGCTTCAAAACAATTGTATGTTCAGCTGACCATCGGCACTGTTGTATTTGCACCATGCATAAATCTCACCGTGTATCGGCTTGCGTCCCTTCGTGCTACGCTAATATCAACACAATTCATATTTCAAAATCATACATGATCTCATTGTTGCAAGTTTACAAAGATTTCAGAATTCAACAGGAAGCAGTAAAGGGATTCAAATTCAGGTTAGAGTACATCCAAACTGCATATATCTTAAGGCTTATATCATCCACAAGCCTATATGGACTACCAGTTCCTCCCCACTATTCAGTCCTCTTGGATACTTAGTCTGTAGATCTATAATATACCTTGACTCCAGTCTTCTCAGTCTACGTACTCTGTTGCCACCCCTAACATTCACAGGAACATGATCTAGGCCAAAGTACTGTAGTTGGTTTCTATTGCTATAATGACATTCTGCAAAATGACGTGCCACAGGATATGCGGCATCTTTTTTGTCTATGGCTCTTAGATGTTCTAGGATCCTAATTTTTAGTTGATGTATGGTGCTACCTATATAGCGTAGCCCACAAGGACACACCAGACAGTATACTGCAAAGGGAGTGCTACAGGTTAGATATTTAGTTATTGTTATTGTTCTTGTTCTTTCTGTATCTGGTATGTTATAGGACAAAACTCTTCTGCTATTAGAGCAGGCTTTGCATCTATTACAGGGAAAAAATCCCTTCATTTCTTTTAAGGTGCTTCTCCGTTCTGGGATTTTTTCTAGATGGCTTTTGACCAGCATATCTCGTAGTGACCTAGCCTTCTTAAAGGTCACCAGAGGGAAAGCCGGGATAGCTTCACTGATGACACTGTCTGTTTTTAAAATATGCCAGTTTTTTCTCAGCATGCGTTTTAAGTGGTTAGCTTCTGAGGAATAAGGGGTAACCATCCGGAATTTACCCTTACCATTATTATCATCTTGTACAGGTTTATCCATCAGAAGTCTATCTCTTGGGATCTTTCTCACCTTCTGCAGGGTTTTCTCTAGAATCTGAGGTTTATACCCTCTCACGGCAAACCTGGCTATACAGTCAGAGGCCGCCGCCTCAAAATCATTCTCCCTAGTGCTGTTTCTTTTCAATCTCAGATATTCGCCATAGGGAATACTCTGGATGAGTTTGGGTGGATGGTTGCTAGTGGCAAACAGAGTTGAATTGCCTGCTGTTGATTTACCATACAATGCAGTCTGTATTTTTCCATCATCAATGAACACCCGTAGGTCCAGATAGTCCGCTGCCACCGGACTCACTGTGCCCGAGAAATGTAGATTGAGATGGTTGTTGTTAAGGACATCAATATAACCACGAGCTGAATCCATTGTCCCTTGCCACACAATGAACACGTCATCGATATATCGATACCATTCCACAACTCTACCACTGTTCTGTCCTGTATAGGTTCTGGACACCTGCTCCTCCCACCAGCCTACGAATAAATTCGCATAGCTAGGTGCGAAGCAGGTGCCCATCGCCATACCTGATCTTTGTCTGTAGTGTTGATTTTCAAATAAGAAGATGTTATTCTTCAGACAGAACTCCAAAAACTCTATCAACATTTGATTATGTTCCACATAACGAAGTTGACGTTTCTCTAGGTAAGACTGTACAGCCTTTATGCCGTGTTCATGCTCTATACATGTGTATAGACTGGTTATGTCCAATACCATCAACAGATAAGTTGAGTCCCACTCCATCTCAGATATCTTATGTAGAAAATCCTTAGTGTCTTTAACATACGATTGAAGTTGCATTACAAAAGAAAACAAGAAATGATTAATGAACATCGATAAATGTTCTGTCAGACTGTTCAAAGAGGACACAATGGGTCTGCCTGGAGTATCTACATTGTCCTTGTGTAGTTTGGGTATATGATAAAAGGTGGGTATCATTGGGTTGTTGCTGCGAAGAAACATGTGTTCTTCTGTTCCTAACATAGATTTTGCATACCATTTTTGAATTAGTTCATCATACATCTTGATGCTTTGTAGGTACGCCTCGTTGGTTGTTCTTTCATAGTACTTCTCATCTGAGAGTTGTCGTAATGCTTCTTTGCAGTACCTTTCCCTGGTCTGTATATGTTCCCACCTTTATCAGAAGGTTTGATTATTATTGACGTGTCTTTTATTAGATCTTGTAATGCCGTTTGTTCTGCAATAGTTATGTTGCTCCATTTCTGGTGTATACTTTTACTCGACCTGAATTGTAAAAGGTCTTTAACCATGGCCTCCGAGAAAACATCAGCCAACCTGTGGGTGCAGTACATATTTATGCCGATATCCGGCTTAATAATGAAAATACATCAAAAGTATGTCTTTAAAATCATGTCATACAGACTATAATGTTATAAAGAAAGACGCACTTAATGAATTTATATATATTGGTATTAGAATGCACCACTTAAAAATGGCACCTAGGTTAAGAAACGAATGTTGGTCCCTTCTTGATTTCTAAGCTCTATGATTACGCTTTTTAAACATGCCCCTTTCGATGTGTCATGAACACCGAAGAAGGCTTTTCGCCGAAACGCGTTTGTTTGCTGTTGACCGTTGAATAAAGAACGACTTACAATGTCCCCCCTGAGTGCGGTAATTCTTCAGAAAGGAGGAGAATATTGAGCTTTAATTGTTAGCGGTGTCCACTACCGCAAACCGCACCCGCCCGAGAGTGCTTCGATGGAGTAAAGTGGAGGCTGAGCGAACATATATATATATATACATATATATTCACTGAAAAAACCATAGGTTTCAGGGGCGTTATTGTTAGCTGGACTTTTCACTCGTACAAAACCATTGAAATTCCCCCGTTAAAGTTAGTTCAGCTAACTATAAATCACGCGTCCGCAATGCACTGCTGATGACATCACATATTACATCACTCATGACATGGTCAGTGACATCACTCATGACATCACTGATGACATTTCAAATGACATCACTGATGACATCACTGATGACATCATCCAGTGAATGTGTGTTTTTCTGAAAATTACATATGTTTTGTATATGTATATCTCAAGGTCGATGGAAGAATAAATGGGTATATAAGTGTCTAAATGGATGATTTGTTTTTGAAAAATTGATTGTATAACTGACTCATTAAGTGAATCTTAGTGAATACATGGCTTAGTGAGTAATGTTTAAATATGTAAATATCTGTATCAGTCTCTCACTTTGTGTATAAGTGGCTGCATGGGTTGGTGAGTAGCTACATGAGTGTCTATATAGGTTATTAGTTGGTTTTTTGAGTATCAGTATGAGTGTCTGAGTGTCTGTATGGTTCGGTGGGGGGTATTACGTAGTGCATAGGTGCATGAATGAGTGACTCACTGTTTGTATGTGTTGAAGACAGCATGTGTGCAGAACTGAATGGGTGGATGAGTGAGTGCATGGGTGTGTTAGTGAATGAATGACTGTCTCAATAGTGTCTTTATGAGTAACTACATATGTTTTAAACTAGTATATGTGACTATTGGTGTTTATAAGTGAGTATATGTGAGAGTGAGAGATTGGAAGAGTTCCTGTATGAATAAGTATGTGTTTCTATAAGTGATTGTTTAAAAGACTAAGTTTGTTTACTTTTCTGTAGAAGTAAGTGTGGTGGTGTGTGTATAACTGTATATACAAGTAAATGGATGTTTGATTCTTTATTAGCAATAGTGACTATGTGTGTGAGTAACTCTATGGATGAGTGGCGTTGTGTAACAGGATGTATAGGTGTATGAGTACATATGATGAGTGAGCACATGTATGAGTGACTGTATAGAACTGTTGGTGAATGAGTGGATGTGTATGTGGATCTTAGAATTACTGAATAGGTTGTTGTATCTGGTATTGGTATGTCCATTGTTTTGAAAATTTTAGTTTCTATTTTTGAATGTGTGTATCAAAGGTTATATTAGGGGTAGAGGAGGTCTGCCACTCTATCACAAGGATGATGTCATCAGTGATGTCATCAGTGATGTCATTTGAGATGTCATCAGTGATGTCATGAGTGATGTCACTGGCCATGTCATGAGTGATGTAATATGTGACGTCATCAGCAGTGCATTGCGGGCACGCGAGTTATAGTTGGCAGAACTAACTATAACGGGGGAATTTCAATGGTTTTGTACGAGTGAAAAGTCCAGCTAACTATAACGCCCCTGAAACCTATGGTTTTTTCAGTGAATTTTTAAGGTTTTTTAAATGCTAATTCCTAACTATAACGTGCCTGAAACCTATGGTTTTTTCAGTGAATTTCAAAGGTTTTTTAAATGCTAATTTCTAACTATGCCTACAGAGATAGGACATGTGAAGAAAGAAGAAAAGAACGCAGAGAAAGAAAAAATAGAAATGCAGAAAGAAGCAACAGAAGTCCTCAAAGACCAAGAAAAGTGCAGGTAGAAGGATAACATGCAGAAAGAACAAACAGAAGAGCAGAAAGAAGCCTTGTTGCAAAATCATCCTGTACCCTCAACTTTTTCAGACAGATACTGGTGGTAACTGAGTCTGACTAACCAGTCCTAGAGCCAGTGCTATGTTAAAAGACACTCAGAATACCGTGAAAACACCTATATACACTAGGGAACACTATGCGTTGGGGTCCCCCTGTGATTATAATAATCAAACTGGAGGGAGAAAGAAGAGCTTCTGATCCACTCAGCTTCCTTGTCTCAAGTATCCAAAAATCAATGGGAGAGTGGATCACTAGTCCCAAATGAACCAGGGTGTGCAAAGACAGTACAAAGTGCTGTTAAGAAACCCTCAATCACGTTATACAGAGATCGATATTAGCGGTATATTTTCATTCTTCGCTTCGTTATTTGTAACGTGACAGCATCATCATCGGGTTACTGTAATGCTCCCTCCACCTGGAGGACGTACCACTGGTTGTATTGGTAGTGATCGTAGAAAAAAAGGGTTAATTCTAGTGAAGTGATAAGTGGTGAAAAGGTATGTTTAAAAATCCCGTAGAACCAGTAAAAAATCTTTAATTGCACTGGATGCAGGAAGTTATAATAGATCTTCAATGTGCACTCGAAGGGTAATTAGGGCCCTGTGCACTGTAAAAAGGTGTCCATAAAAAAGGTCGACATGTTTCAGCCCTTCTTATGCCCCGGAGGGTCAAGTGGGCTTTCTTCAGGACCTAAACGGTGAAGAAGACCCTAGTTTTCACAAGGTCTTACAGTGAGGAGAGGGAGGTTGATTGATCCCAAGTGTATCTGTTCAATTGAACCTGTATCCTGTTATTGCAGGCTACAGCGGGTGTAGTTAGGGCGGTCGCTCACGCTCTCTTCGGCATGGAACAGTCGTTCTGTGCTGACTCTGCCCTCGATGTCCCGGTCCGTCCCCCTGTGATTAGCATGACCTCCTCTGTAAGCCCCTAGTATATAATAGGGCAGGAGATTAAAACTACCTCTTAAAATGCGCAACAGGGCGTGTTTGCACACGTTACCTCAGGCACCGTCCCCTCCCTTCCCCACTGTGTAATCACGCCCTGTGGCCGTTTTAAGTTGGGAGATTAAGTTCATTTGAATCCTGAGGGTCCCTAGGGTCCAACTAGACCACTAGGGACCTCCAGTAAGCGCCACAGAGCTGTGTTGCAGAGAGATGTAAAAAGAGGCACGGCCGAGACCACCGCTCTGTAACGCAGCGCAGTGGTGCTTACTTACTTACACCTCAGGCCCCATCCCCTCCCTTCCCCACTGTGTAAACACGCCCTGTGGCCGTTTTAAGT
Source organism: Triturus cristatus (assembly GCF_964204655.1). NCBI lineage: Eukaryota > Metazoa > Chordata > Amphibia > Caudata > Salamandridae > Triturus > Triturus cristatus. Next base: position 507,162,971 of record NC_140585.1, read on the forward strand.
TGGGAGATTAAGTCCCCTTGAATCCTGAGGGTTCCTAGGGGCAAAATAGTCCACTAGGTACATCCAGTAGGCGCCATTGCAGAGAGGTGTAAAAAGGGGCACGGCCTGTACCACCTCTCTGCAACGCAGAGCAGTGGCGCTTACTGGAAGCACCTGGTGGGCTAGTTGGCCCCCAGGGTCCCTCAGGATTGAAAGGGAATTATTTCCCCAACTTAAAACGCGCCACAGGGCATGTTTGCACACGTTACCTCAGGCCCTTCCCCTCCCTTCACCACTGTGTAAACGCGTCCTGTGGCCGTTCTAAGTTGAGAGATTAAGTCCCCTTGAATCCTAAGGGTCCCTAGGGTCAAACTAGCTCACTAGGTACCTCCAGTAAGCGCCACAGAGCTGCGTTTCATAGAGGTGTAAAAAGGGGCGTGGCCTCAGAACACCTGTCTGCAACGCAGCTCTCTGGTGCATACTGGAGATACCTGTTGGGCTAGTTGGCCCTCACGGACCCTCAGTATTGAAGGGGAATTTATTCCCCAACTTACAAATGGCCAGGGGGCGCGTTTGCAGAGTGCTGCAAGGAGGGGGCGTGGCCTCCGGCGCGATTCCGGTCTTTTATTTATGTGTGACCCCCCTTCTTTTTCTAATTTATTGACCCTGGGGACCCCATCCCCTAGGGCCTGCACCCTAATTTTTTTTTATGAAAAAAATAAACTTGGAAGGGGGACGCGTGGCCCCCCTCCCAAGGCCTTAATCGGCCCTGGGGACCCCAACCCCCGGGTCATGGCCTTTTTAAAAAAAAATCTTTAGGAGGGGGGCTGCGTTGCCCCCTTCCTCAGGCCACTTATGGCCCCGGGGACCCCACCCACAGGGGCCGGCCTTTGTTTTTTATTATTATTTTTTTTAATATATTTATAGAAACACCTAGGACATGCTGGACAAACCGTATGTACCTATCACCATGACGATTTGCGTGATATTCATTAAAAGGTGACTATGCATACAATGAATCCACGTGTAATGTATTTACACTGCTAGTGAAGCTCTGACGTGTCTGACCCCCTACCGTGCCTAATCCCGGCGCCCCTGTCGGTGGGTACTCTAAAAGTAGACACCCTTGTCGTTTATTTATACAAACATGGGTAGCTATTGACGGGCACATTTAATACACACGCACGTCAAGCCATTCAAAGGGGATTCGACAAAAATTCGACCAAACTATGCAGGAAACCCCCCTCACGGTTAATAAAATACACATCCACCGCCGGATGTGTAATACTTTTTATTTTACTCTCTGGAAAGGAGACAAACCTCACTTGAGAGTCACAGCGTGCTCTTGGCTGAGCCCAATGCTGTGTTACACCCACCAGTGCCCGCCGAGGGCCACACACCTCTGTGTTGTATTCCAACAGCTAGTGCGTATTCAATGACATTCTCTAGCCCATGTGCACTGTAACACCACCCCGTGAATATGTCATGCCACACTTGCCTTTGCACGGGTTATATTGCCCCATCTAACGTGCCTTCCTCGATGCCTATGTTATAACGCACAGCGCTATGCCATACATATTACAATCTGGGATCCATATCTTTGTCACAGTGCATATGCAACGTTACACTCCCCAGCACATATTTTATATTACAACTTTAGAGACTAGTTAGGTTACACAACACTGCCCTGTGCATATTACACTCCAAGGCGCATATCGCATAGCATGCGCTAGTGCCTGTGCTATCTCGCGCGTCTCCAATGAATCTGTCATTGCGAACAATGTATTGCATATTATATTTCACGCCCCGGTTCATCTTATATCACACTTTTTGGTGCATAGTTTATACCATATACTATATCTAGTTTTCATTTTCAATCGTGCTCTCAGGACTATGTTCTATATAACACTGCGTCCACCTGCCCTTTTCATGGGCATTACATTTTGCGATGGGGTGGAGGGTCAGGGGGTGTTTCTGCCAAGTGAGATCGGAGTCACAGTCACAAACTTCCTCTTCTTCCTGAATAAAAGTGAGATTATGCTGCATACTTGTTCATATTTTAAGTAGTTCGCACAGACACACATTTTAAACACAATAAAGTTCCTAATTCCCACCTTCTCTGAACAGTTAGCTTGCTGCCTCATCCACCTCCTCCCTATCCTCTGTTGTCTGAATCCATGGACTAGCCTCCTCCCTCCTGCCATGCATGGTCTGATGTGCTGCCAGTGCCCTCCATTTAGCATGATGTACCAGTCCACTCCTTCTGCCTTCCATTGCCCAATTCAATGGCCTATCATTGACCTCCTGCTTAGCCTCTGTGCTTAGCTTGCTGCCCCTATTCTCCTTCCCCCTGCTCTCCGATGTCTTTGTACATGCCCCTGCTCCATCCTTTTTGCCCACTATGTTCCATGGACCTGCCACTCCTATCTACTCTGAGTGTTCTGTTGAGCTGCTACTCCCCTCCCACCTGCCTACCATTGTCAGATGACTGTAACCTGTCCCTGCCACCTCCACCCTGCCTGTCCATATGCCATGCCCCTCTACCTTTCCTCCTGTCCTCCATGGTCCATTTTACTGCCACACCCTTCTGCCCTCCCTGGTCTGTTGTGCTGCAACTGCTCCTCCTGCCTGCCCCACGCGGTATGTTGTGAGGCCCCTTCCCCTGAACTCTCTTGTCTGTGCCCAGGTCCTGACCCTCCCTTCTATCCTCCATGGTCCTTTGTGCATGCCCCTGCACCCTCCTTCTTGCCCATCATAGCCATTGTGCTGCCACTAACCCTCCCGCTTGCCATGCATGGTCTTCTGTGCTGCCATGGCCCCTCCCACCTTCCCTGTGTGGTCAGCTAGCTGCCCCTGACCCACTCTCACCTTCCCTTCATGGTCTGTGTGTATGCCATCATAGTCTCACTGTTGCTCTCCATGGTGTGTCTTGTTTCTAGTGCCCATCCTGTCTGACCTCCATGGTCATCTTGCTGCTCCTGCCCTACCCCCTTGCCCCCAGGCCTCTGTTTCCATGTGAAGACCCCTATTCCCTCCCTCCTGGCTTGTCTGTTCCATTGTAATACCCCTGATCCGTACCTCCTGCCCTTTATGGTCTGTTATGCTACAGCTTTCTCTCCTGTCTGTCCATTATGGTCAGCTAGCTACCATTGCCTCTTTCCCCTCTGTTCTCTGTTGTCCATGTGCATTATCCTGTCCCCTCCCTATTGCTTTCTATGGATTGTTGTGCAGCACTCCCGTCCCGCATGCCCTGTGTGGTGTATTGTGCTGCTGCAAACCCTGATGCCTGCCATGTAGGGTCAGTTTGGTGTACCTCTCCATGTCCCTCCTGTCCTCTGTTATCCAAGTCCATGTCCCTACCCCAATTCCTCCTGCCTACCATGATCCAATGTACCATACTTGCGAACATTTTGAACTTGGTAAGAGGGAGATTTTGAAAAAAAACTGGGGTATTGATTTTCCCCTTTGAGTTACATTGAAAAAGAGGAGATTGTAGACAGGAGACAGATCAAATAAAACCCATTTGAGCTTAAAAACATTGGACGTTTCCTGGCTGAAACGGGTCTGTTGGCATGTATGGTTATACTACCACTGCCTCTTCCTTCTGCCCACAATGGTCTATTATATTGCCACAGCCTCTCTTGCCAGTCCTGTATTGTTGGTTTGTTGCCCCTGCCCCCCTTTCCACTGCCCTCCATAGTCTGTTGTGCTGCCACTGCCCTTCCTGCCTGCCCAGTGTGGTCAAATTGTTGACTCTGCACTCTCCTACCAGCCTTCAATTTTCAGAGTCCGTGCCCCTGGCCTCTGCCTCTCAACAGTATCCCTATGAACAACTAGATTGCTAACATTCTATATTTATTACAAAAGTGTGGAACGCCTGACGTCATCTTGATGTAATCAAAACTGTAATACCTAGAGCATTTCCTTTAGAAATTACATATATGAGAGGGTCTTATTTGCATCAAAATTATGATTAGTTCTCTAAAAAACTAAAATGAGGACATATTTTCTGAGTTTTCAAATAGCGACAAAGAACTTTTAAATTATTTGTAATCTTTATGTTTTTTTATCCAGTTGACCACTTGATTAAATGTTGCACTTAGGGGAGAGGGTGTGGTGTTACTTCCAGAGCTGCAGACTTTGCAACTGGGGAACCAGGTTGGAGTTTCTGCTTCAGCTCAACATTCTGTGATTCTGGTCAAATCACTTAATCTCCCCATGTCTACAACCAAAATTAATTTGATCTTGTGTGATGTAACCTATGCTCATGTAAAGCACTCCAATACCTGTCAAGTCTGCACTATATAAAACTGCAAATACACAAAAAATAAGTGTTTTACACACTTCTGTCATTGGGTTACATGTGGGCTACATCTGGGTGATATTTGTACTGCATTTGGGCTCTTTTGTCTCTGGTGGCCATCTTGGGAGATTTATTTGTTATGAAGTTTCCTAATTTCATCATTTACTGCAGTCTCCGCAGTAGGAAATGCTTTCAGTTTTTAACTTTGATTCCATCAAGAAGGTATTCAGATATGTCACACATTTGCCATAAATTCTGAATGTTAGCACTCTAGTTGCTCATTAGGTCACTGTAGTAAAGCTACTGCTCACCACGGAACTCTGCTGCTGGTATTAAAAGTGCATGTTTCAGTCTGCATATCAGAAATTTTTAATGAAATAGAAGAGGATTTGAGAAGTCACTCAAAACGTGCCCTAATTTTTCTTTCTTCAGCACTAATCATAAGTTCTATGGCAAAATGAACCCCCTCATTATTTTCCTTTTTAAATTAAATGTTTTAAGTGTTACCAGTTTATTCCAATCAAGATAGCTTCAGGTGTGCCATACTTTTGTCATAAGTAAGACAGTAAGCGCTCTAGTTGTTCTTAAGAACACTCTGAGACATTCTGTCATTGGGCTATACTTGGGCTACATCTGGGTGATATCTGGGCTACATATGGGCTCTTTTGTCTCTGGTGACCATCTTGGGAGATTTATTTGTTATAAAGTTTCCTAATTTCCTCATTTACTGCAGTATCCTCAGTAGGAAATAGTTTCAGTTTTTTACTTTGGTTCCATAAAGAAGGCATTCAGATGTGTCACACATTTACCATAAATTCTGAATGTTAGCACTCTAGTTGCTCATTAGATCACTGTAGTAAAGCTACTGCTCACCAGGGAAGTCTGCTGCTGGTATTCAAAGTGCATGTTTCAGTCTGCATGTCAGAATTTTTTTATGAAATAGAAGAGGATTTGAGAAGTCAAAATTTGCCCTAATTTTTCTTTCTTTAGCACTTATCATCATTTCTATGGCAAAATGTACCTCCTCATTTTGTTCCTTTGTAAACAAATGTTTTAAGTGTTACCACTTTATTCCAATCAAGATGGCTTCAGGTGTGCCATACTTTTGTCATAAGTAAGACTGTTAGCGCTCTAGTTGTTCGTTAGAACACTCTGAGACATTCTGTCATTTGGCTATACTTGGGCTACATCTGGGTGATATTTGGGCTACATTTGGGCTCTTTTGTCTCTGGTGACCATCTTGAGAGATTTATTTGTTATGAAGTTTCCTAATTTCCTCATTTACTGCAGTCTCCTCAGTAGGAAATACTTTCAGTTTTTTACTTTGGTTCCATCAAGAAGACATTCAGATGTGTCACACATTTGCCATAAATTCAGAATGTTAGCACTCTAGTTGCTTATTAGATCACTGTAGTAAAGCTACTGCTCACCAGGGAAGTCTGCTGCTGGTATTGAAAGTGCATGTTTCAGTCTGCATGTCAGAATATTTTAATGCAATAGAAGAGAATTTGAGAAGTCACTCAAAATGTGCCCTAATTTTTCTTTCTGCAGCACTAATCATACTTTCTATGGCAAACTGAAACCCCCTCATTTTGTTCCTTTTTAAATTAAATATTTTATGAGTTACCACTTAATTCCAATCAAGATGGCTTCAGGTGTGCAATACGTTTGTCATAAGTAGGACTGTTAGCGCTCTAGTTGTTCTTTAGAACACTCTGGGAAGCTGCAGTAGAACACAAAGGAATCAACTGACAGTCTCTGCCCTTGTTGGATGTACATTTTTTACTGAGAATGTCAGACTTCATTCTCACATGACTGAGAAAGATAATGTGAATTTACAGAAAATATGCTCTCAGTTTAGCTTATAGATCACCTTCCAAACCTCTGTGGGAAAAGCATGAGAAAATAGTTTTCTCTCAAACATGATTCATGATATCACAGCAGAAGGCTTTTTCACATGGTAAAATCACCTTAGAACACACCACAATTCCTAAAATGAGAATGGTACCATCAACAAATGATTTATAATGTAACTAACGTCTTAAAACCTTCTATTAACTGCAATGCTTTTTTATGAGGTGCTATCATGTATATTGGTCCCAAGATGGCTGCCAACACTTCTTGGATGAAGTACTGACAGCCAATCAGATCACACGATGAGATGTGTGGTTAGGCTCCACCCAGATATATCTATCGTTTTAACTCTAATTTTCTCAGGAACTACTGAACGGATTTACACCATTTAAGCAAAAGGCATGAGTCTGAACTGAGGACTACCTCTTTGCCAAATTTGGTGTAATTCCGATCGGCAGTTCGGGCTGTAGCTGCGTCAACAGGTCCTATGGGAAAATGCATGAGGGAAACGCGTTTTGGGACCCCCATTTTTTCTCGACCCCCGCTTGACGAATCATGGTTAAATTTCCGGAATTGGAGCGGAGTGGAGCTGGCCAAAAGTTTGGGAAACTTCACAAAGATTCGTCAATCGGCGCCAACGTTATTCCAAATAGAATGTTTCGGATTTCCTATGGAAAATAGGTCCTAACTATAACTACCTACTGGCGAATGCCAGTAGGAAATATATATATATATATATATATATATATATATATATATATATATATATATATATTACCTACTGGCGGTCGCCAGTAGGTAGATATAGTTGGGACCCTGTTTCCATAGGAAATCCGCAACATTCTATTTGGAATAACTTTGGCGCCGGTCGACGAATCCTCGCGAAATTTTCAAAATAGGTGGGGCGCTACGCTCCGCTCCTACCCTGAAAGTCTCGGGGGGATTCGTCAAGCAGGGGCCGAGAAAAAAGGGGGGTCCCAAAACGCGTTTTCACCATGCATTTTTCCATAGGACCTTTAGACACAGCTACAGCCCGGACGGCTGAACAGAATTACTTGAAATTTGGCAGAGAGGTAGCCATAAGGTCAAGGAAGTGCCTTTTGCAGGTCTGGTGTAAATCTGTTCAGTATTTCCTGAGAAAATAGCATTTAAAAGCATATATATATGTGGGCGGAGCCTAACCACACATCTCATCCTGAGATCTGATTGGCTGTCAGCACTTCATCCAAGAAGTGTTGGCAGCCATCTTGGGACCAATATACATGATAGCACCTCATTAAAAAGCATTGCAGTTAATAGAAGGTTTTAAGACTTTAGTTACATTATAAATCATTTGTTGATGGTACCATACTCATTTTAGGAATTGTGGTATGTTCTAAGGTGATTTCACCATGTGAAAAAGCCTTCTGCTGGGATATCATGATTGAGAGAAAAATATTTTCTCATGCTTTTACCACAGAGGTTTGGAAGGTGATCTATAGGCTAAACTGAGAGCTTATTTTCTGTAAATTCACATTATCTTTCTCAGTCATGTGAGAATGAAGTCTGACATTCTCAGTAAAACATGTACATCCAACAAGGGCAGAGACTGTCAGTTGATTCCTTTGTGTTCTACTGCAGCTTCCCAGAGTGTTCCAAAGAACTACTAGAGCGCTAACAGTCCTACTTATGATAAACGTATGGCACACCTTAAGCCATCTTGCTTGGATTAAAGTGGTAACTCTTAAAACATTTAATTTAAAAAGGAACAAAATGAGGGGGTTCATTTTTCCATAAAAAGTATGATTAGTGCTGCAGAAAGAAAAATTAGGGCACATTTTGAGTGACTTCTCAAATCCTCTTCTATTTCATTAAAAAATTCTGACATGCAGACTGAAACATGCACTTTCAATACCAGCAGCAGTTTTCCCTGGTGAGCAGTAGCTTTACTACAGTGATCTAATGAGCAAAAAGAGTGCTAACATTCTGAATTTATGGCAAATGTGTGACACATCTGAATGCCTTCTTGATGGAATCAAAGTAAAAAACTGAAAGTATTTCCTACTGAGGAGACTGCAGTAAATGAGGAAATTAGGAAACTTCATAACAAATAAGTCTCCCAAGATGGCCACCAGAGACAAAAGAGCCCAAATGTAGCCCAAATATCACCCAGATGTAGCCCAAGTATAGCCCAATGACAGAATGTCCCAGAATGTTCTTAAAAACAACTAGAGCGCTTACTGTCTTCATTATGACAAAAGTAAGGCACACCTGAAGCCATCTTGATTGGAATAAACTGGTAACACTTAAAACATTTAATTTAAAAAGGAACACAATGAGGAGGTTCATTTTGCCATAGAAATTATGATTAATGCTGAAGAAAGAAAATGAGGGCACATTTTGAGTGACTTCTCAAATCCTCTTCTATTTCATTAAAAAATTCTGACATGCAGACTGAAACATGCACTTTTAATACCAGGAGCAGACTTCCATGGTGCAGTAGTTTTACTACAGTGATCTAATGAGCAACTAGAGTGCTAACATTCAGAATTTATGGCAAATGTGTGACATATCTGAATACCTTCATGATGGAATCAAAGTAAAAAACTGAAAGCATTTCCTACTGAGGAGACTGCAGTACATGAGGAAATTAGGAAACTTCATAACAAATAAATCTCCCAAGATGGCCACCGGAGACAAAAGAGCCCAAATGTAGCCCAAAATCACCCAGATGTAGCCCAAATATAGCCCAACGACAGAAGTGTGCAAAACACTTATTATTTTGTGTTTTGCAGTGTTATATAGTGCAGACTTGTCAGGTATTGGAGTGCTTTACATGAGCATTGGTTACATCACACAAGAACAAATTCATTTTGGTTGTAGACATGGGGAGACTAAGTGATTTGACCAGAATCACAGAATGTCGAGCTGAAGCAGAAACTTCAACCTGGTTCCCCAGTTGCAAAGTCTGCAGTTCTGGAAGTAACACCACATCCTCTCCCCTAAGTGCAACATTTAATCAAGTGGTCAACTGGATAAAAAAACATAAAGATAACAAATAATTTAAAAGTGCTTTGTCGCTATTTGAAAACTCAGAAAATATGTCCTTATTTTAGTCTTTTAGAGCACTAACCATAATTTTGATGCCAATAAGACCCTCTCATATATGTAATTTCTAAAGGAAATGCTCTAGGTATTACAGTTTTGATTACATCAAGATGATGTCAGGCGTTCCACACTTTTGTAATAAATATAGAATGTTAGCAATCTAGTTGTTCATTAGGATACTGTTGAGAGGCAGAGGCCAGGGGCACGGACTCTGAAAATTGAAGGCAGGTAGGAGGGTGCAAAGGCAACAATTTAACCACACTGAGCAGGCAGGAAGGGCCGTGGAAGCACAACAGACTATGGAGGGCAGTGGAAAGGGGGGCAGGGGCAACAAACCGACAATACAGGACTTGCAAGAGAGGCTGTTGGAGGGAAGATATATTACGGGTCAAGGAAGCTAGGGGCGGTCCCCAGATCCCCGGGAGCCACCACAGAACTGAGCAGGAGAGTGAGTCAGGGACAAAAGGGGCACCTTAATTTGAGCCGGGGTGCCTAGGAACGCTTGCTCCAAAAATGAAGAAAACAGACATATGAGACATGGAATTGGAGGCAGAATACAATGGCAGTTTAATGAGAAGATGCAACTTCAAAGAAACCGCAGAATAGAGACATAAAGTACAAAATACAGAATCCAGATAATCATACAGCTGTCATAATATTCTCTGTATCTCAATTAATGTACTGACAGAAAGAGAGAGAAAACACATCTATAAATGCATCATGAGAAACAAGTTACACCAAGGAAAATGTTACCTAGGAACACTCACGTTTACTCTTAGAGCAAGCATTCCTGCAATTACAATACAAAATCTTTTAAATGCAAAAGTAAAGAGAACAATGGTTAAACATAACATGACATTTCATATAGGTAAAATAGAATAAGATACTTCAAGCAAAGCAGAGCAAGACATTTTAAGCAAAGGAAGGCAAGAGCTCCCAGCTCTTGGGGAAAACCTGCACTGCCTGTTAACCTACATACAGACGGCGAGGTAGTCCGTCGATATCTGTGGGTGCTCCCTTTTTATATCATTTTGTGGGCTCCTTTGCACGCTACATCTACCTACGTATGCTACCCAAAAGCTTCGTCTGCAGATTTTACCAGACATTTCGTCATTTACCCACTTAATGCTGACAATGGACTGGGTGAAAAGGTCAGTCTCTCAGGCCAATCGCTTATCGTAAGTTCCATAGAGCAAGCAGAAAATAATGGGTATTGTACGGGAATTCAATATATTCATGTATAAAATCTCCTCAGTTCTCCTAACTTGACGCTCTGCGGTTGCCACTTCCTTAAAAGCGGGAAACCTGCCCAGGAAGCAAGTACCAGTCCAGGATGCAGCCTACTGTATGTCGACAGCTTCAGGGGGATGTTGAACTTTGATACCGAGCACGGAGCACTCGGGTAGGGTGGGGGCTACTAGTTTGGATCAGAAGGCCTCGCAGACCTGCCTTCAGACTGCTATACACTAAAATTGCAGAGCTATGGTCAATTTAACAAAGAGGCCTACATATTGAACAGAAGGGCCTACACAGGGGTTTTATGCTGGCTGAGTGGTAAGGATGTCTCAGGATAATTATATAGCAACACAGGACCCGCTGGTCAATTTAATACGGCCTACAAATGCAGCTGGCAGGGCAAGGACAAGGGTCTCATACTTCAGGTGTGGACAGAACGGGCCAGGGGCCCCCTGTGATACAAAATCTACCCTCCTTCAAGGCTGTGGCAATGTAATAGACCATTGTGGGCAGAAGGAAGAGGCAATGGTAGTACAACCATACATGCCAACAGACCCGATTCAGCCAGGAAACGTCCAATGTTTTTAAGCTCAAATGGGCTTTATTTGATCTGTCTCCTGTCTACAATATCCTCTTTTTCAATGTAACTCAAAGGGGAAAATCAATACCCCAGTTTTTTTTCAAAATCTCCCTCTTACCAAGTTCAAAATGTTCGCAAGTATGGTACATTGGATCATGGAAGGAAATGGGATAGGGACATGGACTTGGATAACAGAGGACAGGAGGGACATGGAGAGGTGCACCAAACTGACCCTGCAGGGCAGGCATCAGGGTTTGCAGCAGCACAATACACCACACAGGGCATGCAGGACGGGAGTGCAGCACAACAATCCATAGAAAGCAAGAGGGAGGGGACAGGACCATGCACATGGACAACAGAGAACAGAGGGGCAAGAGGCAATGGTAGCTAGCTGACCATAATGGACAGACAGGAGAGAAAGCTGCAGTATAACAGACCATAAAGGGCAGGAGGGACGGATCAGGGGCATTACAATGGAACAGACAAGCCAGGAGGGAGGGAGTAGGGCTGGGGGCAAGGGAGCAGGGCAGGAGCAGCAAGATAGCCATGGAGGTCAGGCAGGATGGGCACTAGAAGCAAGACACACCATGAAGAGCAACAGTGAGACTGTGATGGCATACACACAGACCATGGAGGGAAGGTGGGAGGGGGTCAGGGGCAGCTAACTGACCACACAGGGAAGGTGGGAGGGGCCATGGCAGCACAGAAGACCATGCATGGCAAGTGGGAGGGTTAGTGGCAGCACAATGGCTATGATGGGCAAGAAGGAGGGTGGAGGGGCATGCACAAAGGACGATGGAGGATAGAAGGAAGGGTCAGGACCTGTGCACAGACAAGAAAGTTCAGGGGAAGGGACCTCACAACAGACCACACGGGGCAGGCAGGAGGAGCAGTTGCAGCACAACAGACCAGGGAGGGCAGAAGGGTGTGGCAGTACAATGGACCATGTAGGACAGGAGGAAGAGGATAGGGGCATGGCATGTGGACAGGCAGGGTGGAGGTGGCAGGGACAGGTTACAGTCATCTGACAATGCTAGGCAGGTGGGAGGGGAGTGGCAGCTCAACAGAACACTCAGAGTAGATAGGAGTGGCAGGTCCATGGGACATGGTGGGCAAAAAGGATGGAGCAGGGGCATGCACAAAGACATCGGAGGGCAGGGGGAAGGAGAATAGGGGCAGCAAGCTAAGCACAGAGTTTAAGCAGGAGGTCAATGATGGGGCATAGAATTGGGCAATGGAGGGCAGGAGGAGTGGACTGGTACATCATACTAAATTGAGGGCAGTGGCAGCACATCAGACCATGCATGGCAGGAGGGAGGAGGCTAGTCCATGGATTCACACAACAGAGGATAGGGAGGAAGGGGATGGGGCAGCAAGCTAACTGTTCAGAGAAGGCGGGTATTAGGAACTTTATTGTTTTTAAAACATTGTGTCTGTGCGAACTACTTAAAATATGAACAAGTATGCAGCATAATCTCACTTTTATTCAGGAAGAAGAGGACGTTTGTGACTGTGACTCCGGGCTCACTTGGCAGAAACACTCCCTGACCCTCCACCCCCTATCGCAAAATGTAATGCCCGTGAAAAGGGTAGGTGAACACAGTGTTATATAGAACATAGTCCTGAGAGCACGATTGAAAATGAAAACTAGATATAGTGTATTGTATAAACTATGCACCAAAAAGTGTGATATAAGATGAACCGGGCGTGAAATATAATATGCAATACATTGTGCGCAATGACAGATTCATGGGAGAGCGCGAGATAGCACAGGCACTAGCGCGTGCTATGCGATATGCGCCTTGGAGTGTAATATGCACAGGGCAGTGTTGTGTAACCTAACTAGTCTCTAAAGTTGTAATATAAAATATGTGCTGGGGAGTGTAACGTTGCATATGCACTGTGACAAAGATATGGATCCCAGATTGTAATTTGTATGGCATAGCACTGTGCGTTATAACATAGGCATCGAGAAAGGCACGTTAGATGGGGCAATATAACCCGTGCGAAGACAAGTGTGGCATGACATATTCACGGGGTGGTGTTACAGTGCACATGGGCTAGAGAGTGTCATAGCATATGCACTAGCTAGTGGAATACAACACAGAGGTGTGTGGCACTCGGCAGGCAATGGTGGGTGTAACACAGCATTGGGCTCTGTCAGGAGCACGCTGTGACTCTCAAGTGATGTTCGTCCCCTTTCCAGAGAGTAAAATAAAAAGTATTACACATCCGGCAGTGGATGTGTGTTTTATTAACCGTGAGGGGGGTTTCTTGCATAGTTTTGGTCGAATTTTTGTCGAATCCCCTTTGAATGGCTTGGTGTGCATGTGTATTAAATGTGCCCGTCAATAGCTACCCATGTTTGTATAAATAAACGACAAGGGTGTCTACCAGGATTAGGCACGGTAGGGCATCAGACATGTCAGAGCTTCACTAGTGGTGTAAATACATTCCACGTGGATTCATTGCATGCATAGTCGCCTTTTAATGAATATCACGCAAATCGTCATGGTGATAGGTACGTACGGTTTGTCCAGCATGTCCTAGGTGTGTCTATAAATATATATTTTTTTAAAATAATAAAAAACAGTGGCCGGCCCTGGGGATTGGGGTCAAAAAAATATAATTAGGAGACTGGCCCTGGGGGATGGGGTCATCAGGGCCAATAAATTAGAATAAGAAGGGGAACCAAACAGCCCCCCTTCTTAAAAAACTAAAATAAATAAAAGACTGGCATCGTGCCGGAGGCCATGCCCCCTCCGTGCAGCACTCTGCAAACGCGCCCCCAACAGGCATCTCCAGTATGCGCCAGGGAGCTGTTTACACAGTGGTGAAGGGAGGGGACAGGGCCTGAGGTGACGTGTGCAAACACGCACTATGGCACGTTTTAAATTGGGGATATAATTTCCCTTCAATACTGAGGGCCCCTGGGGGCTAACTATCCCACCAAGTGCTTCCAGTAAGCGCCACTGAGCTGCATTGCAGAGAGGTGGTCCAGGCCGTGCCACTTTTTACACCTCTCTGCAACGCAGCTCTGTGGCACTTACTGGAGGTACCTAGTGGGCTAGTTGGACCCTAGGGACCCTCAGGATTCAAATGAACTTAATCTCCCAACTAAAAATGGACACAGGGCGTGTTTACACAGTGGTGAAGGGAGGGGACGAGGCCTGAGTTAACGTGTGCAAAAACGCCCTGTGGCCTGTTTTAAGAGGTAGTTTTAATCCCCATGCCCTATTATACACTAGGGGCTTACAGAGGAGGTCATGCTAATCACAGGGGGACCCCAACGCATAATGTTCCCTAGTGTATGTAGGTGTTTTCACTGTATTCTAAGTGTCTTTTAACATAGCACTGGCTCTAGGACTGGTTAGTCAGACTCAGTTACCACCAGTATCCGTCTGAAAAAGTTGAAGGTACAGGATGATTTTGCAACAAGGCTTCTTTCTGCTCTTCTTTTTGTTCTTTCTGCACGTTATCCTTCTTCCTGCACTTATCTTCGTATTTGAGGACTTCTGTTGCTTCTTTCTGCACTTCTTTTGTTTCTTTCTGTGCATTTTTTCTTCTTTCTTCACATGTCCTATCTCTGTAGGCATAGTTAGAAATTAGCATTTAAAAAACCTTTGAAATTCACAGAAAAAACCATAGGTTTCAGGCACGTTATAGTTAGGAATTAGCATTTAAAAAACCTCAGAAATTCACTGAAAAAACCATAGGTTTCAGGGGTGTTATAGTTAGCTGGACTTTTCACTTGTACAAAACCATTGAAATTCCCCCGTTATAGTTAGTTCAGCTAACTATAACTCGCGCGCCCGCAATGCACTGCTGATGACGTCACATATTACATCACTCATGACATGGTCAGTGACATCACTCATGACATCACTGATGACATCTCAAATGACATCACTGATGACATCACTGATGACATCATCCTTGTGATAGAGTGGCAGACCTCCTCTTCCCCTAATATAACCTTTGATACACACATTCAAAAATAGAAATTAAAATTTTAAAAACAATGGACATACCAATACCAGTTACAACAACCTATACAGTAATTCTAAGATCCACATACACATCCACTCATTCACCAACAGTCCTATACAGTCACTCATACATGTACTCACTCATCATATGTACTCATACACCTATACATCCTGTTACACAATGCCACTCATCCATAGAGGTACTCACACACATAGTCACTCATGCTAATAAAGAATCAAACATACATTTACTTGCATATACAGTTATACACACACCACCACACTTACTTCTACGGAAACTTACACATACTTAGTCTTTTAAACAATCACTTATAGAAACACATACTTATTCATATAGGAACTCTTTCAATCTCTCACTGTCACATATACTCGCTTATATACACCAATAGTCACATATACTAGTTTAAAACATATGTAGTTACTCATAAAGACACTATTGAGACAGTCATTCACTCACTAACACACCCATACACTCACTCATCCACCCATAGAGTCCTGCACACATGCTGTCTTCAACACATACAAAGAGTGATTCATTCATTCATGCACCTATGCACTACGTAATACCCCCACCGAACCATGCAGACACTCAGACTGATACTCATAAAACTCATAAAACCAACTAATAACCTATATAAACACCCATGTAGCTACTCATCAACCCATGCAGCCACTTATACACAAAGTGAGAGACTGATACAGATATTTACATATTTAAACATTACTCACTAAGCCATGTATTCACTATGAAACACTTAATCAGTCAGTTACACAATCAATTTTTCAAAAACAAATCATCCATTTAGACACTTATATACCCATTTATTCTTCCATCGACCTTGAGATATACATATATAAAACATATTTAATTTTCAGAAACACACACATTCACTGGATGATGTCATCAGTGATGTCATCAGTGATGTCATTTGAGATGTCATCAGTGATGTCATGAGTGATGTCACTGACCATGTCATGAGTGATGTAATATGTGACGTCATCAGCAGTGCATTGCGGGCGCGCGAGTTATAGTTAGCTGAACTAACTATAACGGGGGAATTTCAATGGTTTTGTACAAGTGAAAAGTCCATCTAACTATAACACCCCTGAAACCTATGGTTTTTTCAGTGAATATATATATATATACACTTAAAAAACCATAGGTTTCACACATGTTATAGTTAGCTGTACATTTCACTCGTAAAAAAACCAATGAAATTCCACGTTATAGTTAGATCAGGTAACTATAACTTGCGCGCCCACAATAAACTGCTGATGACGTCACATAGTACATCACTCATGACATGGTCAGTGACATCACTCATGACATCAATGATGACATCTGAAATTACACATTGTGGATTGCGGTCGCGCAAGTTATAGTTACCTGATCTAACTATAACGAGGAATTTCATTGGTTTTTTACGAGTGAAATGTACAGCTAACTATAACATGTGTGAAACCTATGGTTTTTTAAGTGAATTATATATATATATATATATATATATATCTCGGGGTCTCCAACCGGTCGATCACGAGCTACCGGTAGCTCGCACGTGCCCTGTCAGTAGCTTGCGGCCTGCCTTCCTTTTTATAAGCCTATCATTATCGTTTTGTTATTTTTTAGGCCTTTTGAAGTTGCTTGTCTCCCGCCGTAGGAACCAGCTGCTAATTCAGCCTATCTGGGGCGAGGTGAAGTGGTTGACGTCGGCCAGCACATGGGCAGTGTTTGCTGGCCACGGAGAACCACTATGCGCGCCTTTTGCTGCATGTCTCCGTTCTATGATCCTGTGCATTTCTGCAGCCGGAGAGGAAGCCTTGAAGGCATAATTATGTCTTCATGCCACAATACAGGAGATGCAGTGTCAGCCACCTGAAGCAGAACCAGACAGACATCAGGTATGTTGGAAAGAGGAGCTTTATTTTTTTTAAATAGATGCCTGTGTATACTGTTATTCGAGGCAGCTAAATAAAACATGAGCACTACCTCGAAAAAGTAATAAATCAATCTGAAACTCTGCTTTAATTTAATCATTAAATTGAAGCAGCGTTTCACTGGCATGTTTTATTTTGAAATAAATAGTGAACCTTGCAAGTTGTTCCTGGTCACAAAATGGAACAGAGAACATAATTTTACATGTCTATTCATTACATGTTTATGAAATAATGGGAGAAATGTAATGTAAAATTAAGTTACTGGTTCCAGTTTGTGCCCAGGGAGAAACTCCTAAGAGGTGCTTTTTAAAAACAAAATACGTGTAAAATGATGCTTTTAATTTCATTATTGATGTGAGAATTGTTGATTTTAAGCACCATGAATATAAGGTTTCACACTTCACTTCAAATGTATCCCATTTAAAAAAGTTCTTTACCCTGGCAGCGGCCAGATATTTTTCTGTTGTTAACGCGGCTAATAAATCAAGAAGGAGATCTGTGCATGGGCCAAGCTATGGTCTGTGGCTCCTTCTTTGCGTGAGCAAAGAGTTGAAAATAATGCAAATAGTGGCACAAAAGTCATACAAAAATATGACGGAATGTTAGAAAATCACAACGTTCATTTCTCCTATATGCATCAGCATTTCTTATGAACAGCTTATTATAGTACTAGATTAAGAGGCATTTTTAAAAGTAATAGCTTTTAATCATGAAATAATCATAGACTCCCACCATCCCTGATGACAATTTGATGATAATGAACTAAGTGGCAAGTCATGTGAACCATACATGCGGAATAGGTTATTATTACATTTTTGGTCTGTTAGGAGAGAATTTTTACAGTGCAAACCTCGAACTCAGGCATTTAAAGGTCTAGTCATGTTGTAATGTAGAAAAAGGAGGTATGATGTAATAAAATAATTGTATTGCAGCATTTGTTTATAGTGCTTACTACCCTGCAAGCCAATCCATGTAGGGTTTGAGGTAGGAAAGGTGTTGTCTTTATTTTGTGAGCCTATGTGGGAAGTGATCCATGTTGTGCATGATGACCATTGAGGTTTGATTATTGAGTTATGGAACGTAGTAGTTTGGTTGATGAAAAGGTGTGAGAGACATATGTGCAGGTTATGGTTTTTAGTGTGATTGAAGCGTTGAACAGCACTGCACGTCCATATGATTTCTTATGATTGTAGTCTTCTTAGCTGGTTATGGCAGAGGTCAGGAGTATGCAGTTTGTTGAAGAGGAAAGCCAGGACTAATACCAGGCTCTCTTGTTTCATATTGTGCATTGCAGACACTAAATGGGTATCTGTTTATCCTTTGTAAGTGAAGCTGCATGTGGAGGGACTTTGGGAATGATTCACAGGTTGCTTGGCCTTTAGTAGCTCATAATCATTTTCACTGATCAGAAGTAGCTCTCACTGCAGAAAAAGTTGGACACCCCCCACCCACCCAGAGACTCAGTCACCCATACATATACTCAGACAACCAATCCATAACCCATATAGGCACTTGTTTAGATACTCACTAATCCATGGAACCACTTACACACCAACTGACAGACTGATACAGACATTTACATAGTTTAGTGATTAATCCATGCATTCTCTAAGACACGATTAATTACTCACTTATACAGACAGTCACGCACTTACTAAATCATCCATTCAAATATATATATATATGTATATATATATATATATATATATATATATATATATATATATATATATATATATATATATATATATATATTCACTTAAAAAACCATAGGTTTCACACATGTTATAGTTAGCTGTACATTTCACTCGTAAAAGACCAATGAAATTCCACGTTATAGTTAGATCAGGTAACTATAACTTGCGCGCCCACAATAAACTGCTGATGACGTCACATATTACATCACTCATGACATGGTCAGTGACATCACTCTTCACATCAATGATGACATCTGAAACGACACATTGTGGATTGCGGTCGCGCGAGTTATAGTTAGCTTAACTAACTATAACGGGGGAATTTCATTGGTTTTTTACGAGTGAAATGTCCAGCTAACTATAACGTCTGTGAAACCTATGGTTTTTTCACTGAATATATATATATATATATATATATATTTATATATATATATATATATATATGTATATGTATATATATATATTTATATATATATTACCTACTGGCGGTCGCCAGTAGGTAGTTATAGTTAGGACCCCTTTTCCATAGGAAATCCGCAACATTCTATTTTGAATAACTTTGGCGCCGGTCGACGAATCCTCGCGAATTTTTCAAAATAGGTGGGGCGCTACGCTCCGCTCCTACCTTGAAAGTCTCGGGGGGATTCGTCAAGCGGGGGCTGAGATAAAAGGGGGGTCCCAAAACGCGTTTTTCCCATGCATTTTTCCATAGGACCTTTAGACACAGCTACAGCCCGAACGGCTGAACAGAATTACTTGAAATTGGGCAGAGAGGTAGTCCTCAGCTCAGGGAAGTGCCTTTTGTAGGTTTGGTGTAAATCTGTTCAGTAGATTCTGAGAAAATAGCATTTAAATCAATATATATATCTGTGGCAGCTTACGGTGCGCTTACGGTGCGCTTACGGTAAGCTTACCGTACGCGTACGGTGCCGTGCGCGAGCGCGATTCTGATTGGCTGTTAGATCATAGTAAACATTCGAATCGGTCGAAACCAGGAAGCGGCGGCCGCCATTTTCTCACTCGCACTGTCAGGGGGGTGAATAAAAAAGGTGGATAATGTGAAAAGGGGGCAGGCTCGACAGTTCCTGACCCCCTAGCCTTGGTCAGGGGGTCCCAGAAGGACCCTCAAGGGCAAAAATGAAATTTATTTTTTTTTCGAAAAATCGCCGTATGCGCGTAGCGTACGCGCACGGTGTAATCTGCGAAATTCCGCGAAATTCGCGGAAGTACGCGTACCGTGCGCGCACGGCAAAAAAAAATTTGCAAAAAGGAAAGCTTAAAAAAAAATAAAAAAAATTGTGAGGTAAGGTTGGCTCTTATAAGAGCCGTTGGGTTCATACAGGGATGGAGGAAAGAAAGAATGGGAGTATTATGAGCGTCTACAAACATGCTGGTCTATCTTATTGTTAATAAGGGGAAGACTGACCTCCCCAAAAACAATAAGACCACCACATTTTGTACACCTCATTTCAACACTCCCAAATCGAGGGTTGATGTCCAAAGGAAAAGAAGAAGGTGATGCTCCAACAACAGAGGAAGGGCTCAGCTGAGCTGCCGGTGATGTACTCGGCTGAGCATCTGAGGCTGGGCTCTGGTGACTTACTGAAGAGTTTTCTCCAGTATGTCGAGCAAAGGTCCTTGGGTGTCTGTCCTGGAGGTGTCTCATCATAGAGTGATTTCCAAAGGAATATTTCCTCCTTGGATTTCCTCTTGATAAAACACGACCACAAAGTGTGCAAGTGACCAATTGAGCATTCACCTTTTTCTCCCCCTCTGGAAAAGTGAAATACTCCCATACAAAAGAAGTCTTTTGTTTCCTCCTTCTCTGGATCATGGTGGTGCTGCTGGCCTCACTCTCAGAAGAGGTCTGCTGTTCTGCCATTGTATCCCAATGTCAATCCAGCTCCTGCTCCTAGAGAATCACAAGCAGAAATGAGGGGAATGGGTGTGGTGTGGGAAGAATCTGGAACTGAAAGTAGTTTCAACCAATGAAAAGTGTTCTTTCAAGCAGTAATGAGGGGAATGGGTGTGGTGTGGGAAGTTTCTGGAAGTGAAAGTAATTTCAACCAATAAAAAGTGATCTTTGTAAGTCATATGACCTGCCGTGCGCGCACGTGACGCTTACGGTGCGCTTACGCAGCGCTTACGTCACTTTCGCGCATGCGCATTACACGCCCCTGCGTAACCGCGACGTTGCTTCCGGGTATACGCGTACGGCACGCACGTATCACGTATGGCGCATGCGCATTACACGCCCCAGCGTAACCGCGACGTTGCTTCCGGGTATACGCGTACGGCACGCACGTATCACGTAGGCGCGCTGCACTAATGACGTCCAGAGCGCGTAGCGTCAGCTTACCGTACGCGTATCCTACAAGCGCGTAGCGTCAGCTTACCGTACGCGCACGGAAAAAAATGCATTAAAAAAAAAAACCTTTCCATAATGCAGGATATAGTACATATATTATTATATAAAAAGGCTTACAAAAAATGACATAAAAAAAATTTGCATTTAAAAAAACAATACAAATTCACTGAATTTGGGAATCACACACATTATAGTTAGAAATTTAAAAATCTTGCAAAGACACTGGAAAAACCATAGGTATCAAACATATTATAGTTAGGAATTAGCATTTAAAAAACCTTGCAAATTCACTGAAAAAACCATAGGTTTCACACACGTTATAGTTAGGAATTAGCATTTAAAAAACCTTGCAAATTCACTGAAAAAAACATAGGTTTCACACATGTTATAGTTAGCGGAAATTTTACTGATAAAAAACCAGTGAAATTGCCCCGTTATAGTTAGTGCTGGCAACTATAACTCACGCGACCGCAATCCTCTGCTGATGACATATGTGTCTTTATGAAAAAAAAATATTTGTAATATATGTATAGCTAAAAATGTATGGAAGAAGACATGGGCAAATAAGTGTCTAAATACAGTATTAGCATCAGCAGAGGATTGCGGTCGCGTGAGTTATAGTTGCCAGCACTAACTATAACGGGGCAATTTCACTGGTTTTTTATCAGTAAAATTTCCGCTAACTATAACATGTGTGAAACCTATGGTTTTTTCAGTGAATATAAATATATATATACATATTACCTACTGGCGGTCGCCAGTAGGTAGTTATAGTTAGGACCCCTTTTCCATAGGAAAACCTCAACATTCTATTTTGAATAACTTTGGCGCCGGTCGATGAATCCTCGCGAATTTCTCAAAATAGGTGGGGCGCTACGCTCCGCTCCTACCCTGAAAGTCTCGGGGGGATTCGTCAAGCGGGGGCTGAGATAAAAGGGGGGTCCCAAAACGCGTTTTTCCCATGCATTTTTCCATAGGACCTTTAGAACGAGCTACAGCCCGAACGGCTGAACAGAATTACTAGAAATTTGGCAGAGAGGTAGTCCCTAGGTCAAGGAAGTGCCTTTTGTAGGTTTGGTGTAAATCTGTTCAGTAGATTCTGAGAAAATAGCCTTTAAATCAATATATATATCTGAGCCCGCTTACGGTACGCTTACCGTACGCTTACCGTAAGCGTACGGTGGCGTGCGCGAGCGCGATTCTGATTGGCTCTTAGATCTTAGTAAACATTCGAATCGGCCGAAACCAGGAAGCGACGTCCGCCATTTTGTCTCTCGCATTGAGAGTTATTTCTCAAACTTGATGCCCAAAAACATGTTACGGGGCATTTTTGACAACTCCCTCCCACACAGTCATGTTGAGGGAGTCCCCAAACATCCCCCAAGAGCAAAAACGGTTTTATTTTTTTTTCGGCAATTTCGCCGAGTACGCTTACCGTACGCTTACCGTAAGCGTACGGTAAAAAAAAAAAAAAACACTATCCACACTTACCCCACCCCCTGTGCTTTTGGTGGCCGGAGGCCACCAAATGTACAGGGCTTATTAATAGGTAAAAAAAACTAAATTTTGGCAACATGAAATTATAAAATCGAAATAAAAAAAACACTATCCACATTGACCCCACCCCCTGTGCTTTTGGTGGCCGAAGGCCACCAAATGTACAGGGCTTATTAAAGTTGATAAAAACCGTGCACGGAACGAACTGCGTTAAGTGGGCGCGCACGCCTCGAATGGCGTAAAGTAACTTAGCATTTAAAAAACCGTACAAATTCACTGAAAAAACCATAGGTTTCACACACGTTATAGTTAGGAATTAGCATTTAAAAAACCTTGCAAATTCACTGAAAAAACCATAGGTTTCACACATGTTATAGTTAGCGGAAATTTTACTGATAAAAAACCAGTGAAATTGCCCCGTTATAGTTAGTGCTGGCAACTATAACTCACGCGACCGCAATCTTCTGCTGATGACATATGTGTCTTTATGAAAAAAAAATATTTGTAATATATGTATAGCTAAAAATGTATGGAAGAAGACATGGGCAAATAAGTGTCTAAATACAGTATTAGCATCAGCAGAGGATTGCGGTCGCGTGAGTTATAGTTGCCAGCACTAACTATAACGGGGCAATTTCACTGGTTTTTTATCAGTAAAATTTCCGCTAACTATAACATGTGTGAAACCTATGGTTTTTTCAGTGATATATATATATATATATATTCAACAATCCAGGCAAAACATTAGCAACCAGAGTTGGAGAGCACACACGGAAAGATTTTCAAGCTGGATGCTTTATTGTGCAGACCCCCCTGACAGACGGGTTTCATTTTACGGCTTCCTCAATGTCAGTTTCTTAGGCATTCCACAAGAGTATTTAAAATCACCATACATCACGTGTTGCCACTAAACATGAAAGTTGGACTTGAATCTGAAAATTCATGGCAGCCATCTTAAAACGTGCTATTTACAAAAGTGCTATAACCACAGTGCTTAGTGGTGTGCATAGTTAAAAAGCAACATGATTGCAAATCTGAATAGGTGACTAAAAAAAAACATATGTACACATTAACAAACAATTTTAGCATTCTAAAAATATCTAGAATTTTTGGGCGAAAACCTTGATTTATATTTCTTTTTGCGTGTACTTAATAACAAACTAATTCATGTATATACATTGGTGAATTTATTCCAATTAATAAATAGTTTAGCATTCTCATGATTTCAGAATATTATGCTAAAAACAATTAAACATAGTAGGTCGCACACTGATCGTCATACCAGCAAATAGCCCCATAGAACTCTGGATAATGTAGTGGCAACAGTGAGTACGCCTATGCCACGAGTATGTCACTATAATGCCATCCCTGGACACGTGTTTCGAGGTAATTGCCTCTCGTCAGCAGGGAGCAGGTAAGTATGTGGGGTGCCAAGTAGACTGCCAAAATATTAAAGGTAAAGTACCTCTCACGGCGCGCAGGTGCAGAACCAAGGCTCGTCAGCCCAAATCGCTCGAGGGAGCTTAAATACATAAACATAGTAGGTCGCACACTGCTCGTCATACCAGCAAATAGCCCCATAGAACTCTGGATAATGTAGTGGCAACGGTGAGTACGCCTATGCCACGGGTATGTCACTATAATGCCATCCCTGGACACGTGTTTCGAGGTAATTGCCTCTCGTCAGCAGGGAGCAGGTAGGTATGTGGGGTGCCAAGTAGACTGCCAAAATATTAAAGGTAATGTACCTCTCACGGCGCGCAGGTGCGGAACCAAGGCTCATCAGCCCAAATCGCTCGAGGGAGCTTAAATACATAAACATAGTAGGTCGCACACTGCTCGTCATACCAGCAAATAGCCCCATATAACTCTGGATAATGTAGTGGCAACGGTATGACGAGCTAAAAACAATTGTTTATCTATGGTTGTAAATACAGGATATCAACGTCACCCATTTGCATTCATAATTAAGCCCTGAATGGGCAATCAAAAGTCAAGCCTATTGGGATTGCGGTATCGTGACCCTGGGTGCTCCATAATTGAATTACCGAGTGGAAACTAACTCAATCCTTTCTATAGTTTAATCTAGATGCACCCACATCTCCTCATCATTGTTAAGCCAAGTCGGAGCTTTGGTTTGGAGATCAATGATGCATTTCGCCTCCAAAATCCGAAGCTTCCGCACCCTGTCTCCTCCGCTCTCTTGTTTTTCAGTCTGGTCCATACAATCGAATTTGAGGAGATCCCGGTTGCTCTGATGGAATTTTTCAAAATGACGAGCAACTGGATAGGTCGCATCCTTATTGGAAATGGCACGCATGTGCTCAAGGATACGTTTCTTTTTAGGGTGGATAGTGCTTCCAATGTAACACTTTAAGCAAGGGTATGTCAGGCAGTAAACCGTAAATTCGGAGTTACAGTTCAGGAATTGGTTGATCATACGGACAGGCTTAGTATCCCCTGGTCTGCCCGGATAGTTGGTAACTTTACTGCTCTGTTTGCAGGCCTTACATTGTTTGCATGGAAAAAAGCCAGCAATGCTCATACGATTTTTGACTCTAGGGGTTGAAATGAAATGGCTATGGATCAGATTATCTGCCACTGAGGGACATCGTTTATATGTAATCAGTCAGCGTTCGGGAAGTTTTTTCATTAAGATGTTATCTGTCTGCAGGATATGCCAGTTCTTTTTAAAGATCTGTAGAATACTGCTTGATTTTTCATTGCAGCTAGTTATCATTCTCACAGGACCCTCTTGTGTGAGTTTACTAGGTACTTTTGCTACCAGCAAGTCTACTTTATTGACTTTTTCTACCCTAGTTTCTACCTGCTATAGATCTCCATTAGTATAACTTCTCTCTTTAAACCGTTGTAGAGCCTGTTCTTTAGCCTGTCTGTAGCTCTGCATGGTGGAGCAGTTGCGTTTAAGGGGCAATAGCTCCCCAAAAGGTATGTATTTTATAAGGCTTATGGGGTGGTGGTTTCCTGCATGTAAAACTGCGTTATCTGCCGTGGGTTTACTATACAGACGGGTCAATAGAGTTGTGTTTTCAATGTACACCTCCAGATCTAAATAGGTTACAGAGATGTCACTAATATGGCTCGTAAATTTAAGATTTAGATCGTTGTTGTAAAGTGAGGCAATATACTCCTCAGCCGAGGAGCGGTTGCCACGCAAAAAAACAAAAAGATTGTCAATATACCTTGCCCACAAAATTATTTTCATGATCCAAGGGTCATTCATTTCCCCCCAGGCCACGTGCTTCTCCCACCAGCCCACAAATAAACTTGCGTAGCTGGGGGCGAAGCACGTGCCTATCGTGGTCCTGCGTTGCTGTTGGTAAAGTTGACCTGCAAATGTAAAGATGTTATTGTAGAGGCAAAAGGTGATCATGTCTGAAAGCATCTTATTATGCTTCCGAAATTTCAGCTGTCTCCTATTAAGGAACCACTCTGTAGCTTTTAGTCCATCTTGATGTTTGATACATGTTTACAAGCTTGTTATGTCCAGAGTAATAAGGAGCATGTCTTTTTCCCATGTGATACCTTCAATTAGTCTCAAGACGTCCTGAGTGTCCCAGACATAGGAAGCAAGATCCCAAACTAGGGGTGCTAAAAAGGAATCAATGTATTTTGCTGTGTTCTCTAAGAGACTGCCAATGGAGGCCACAATTGGCCTGCCAGGAGGATTGTTCGAATCTTTATGTATTTTGGGCAGGTGGTAAAAGGTGGGTAAAGTTGGTGTTTCGCAATAAAGAAACAAGTACTCGTCTTGTCCCAACATCCCATAATTCCTCCAGTCTTGCAATAGTTGGTGATATACACTGATACACATCAAATATTCCTTCCGTTGTATTGGAATATAGCACTCCCTATCGTCCAATTGTCTCATGGCCTTTTTATAGTAATGTTGTTTATTAAAGATGACCATGTTGCCCCCTTTGTCTGAGGGTTTAATTTCTATGTTGGGGTCTTCTTTCAGGGATTTCATTGCCTCCCATTGTTTCCTTGAGATATTGTAGTGCCTGTTTTCAAAACTGGTATGTTTAGCCAGATTTTCCAGATCAATAATGACCGCTTCATTGAATACATCAATTGCATCAAATGGTGTCTGTGGAATTGTTTGTGACTGCCTTTTAAAATTGCTATGGGCACTAGTTTGTTTGATGCCAGCTGCCTCTAGGTACTCATCAACGTTGGTATCTCCTTCCTCTATGGATGTTTCCAAGGTTTGTAACACTAATAAGGTCTGAAGATCGTGGTCTACTAGGAGGTTGGATTCAGTGTCATCATTGTTTTGTTCTTCGCTGTGTGTCATCAGCGGTCTTCGTTCAGGATGTAGTAAGAAGATCTTTTGTAACTTTAACTTTCTAATGTATTTAAAAAGATCTAATCGAGTTTCTGCATAGTTGTATCCTGACGTTGGACAGAAGGTGGGACCAAGTTGTAGTACTTTGATCTGGTCCTAAGTTAGTATTTTGTTTGAAAGATTGATCACAGTTCTTTCTTCTGTCTGATTTACCACTTGCCCCTCCTCCCTCTGCTGTGGGTGATTTTTGGGGTAGGTGCCTCTTCTTCGTTTCTTACCCCTCCTTGTTTTCTGCTTTTTTGCATTTTTCGATTTTGTTTGTTGTGGAGGGTGGGTCCTTGGAGTTGGTCTTTGACGTGTTTCCCTTATTAGTTGGTATTCTTGAAAATAAGGAGATTGTAGGTTGGCCCTTCCATCTTCAGTGTTGGTGGATTGTTCCCCTTCTGAGGTCTCTACCTCTGATTCTGAGGTGTCCTTACTCCAGCTTGCAGTTGCGCCCTGTTGGCTCAACTTTTTTCGGGGTCCATCAAATTTACGGGCAAACATCAGGATACGGCCCATAGTGTAATCCTGTTCATCCCTCTGAAATGTCGTCTGTTTCCAACGTCTTATCACTGACTCACAGTTTTTTAAACATTTCATCATTGCATTTCTGAGCTCCTCGCTATGCTTCACGTCTTTTTCCTTACTTATTAGTTCCTTCAGTCTTTTAATTTCTGTTAAGAACTTCTCATGATCACTCCATGCATATTTAATAATATCTTTACCATTCCTTTTGCAGACTCCGTGGTGTGCTCCGCCCGTTCTTTTAGGAGCTGCGGGTCGGGGTTTTCATAAGATTGGACTGTAAAAATACATAGGCCCCTTTGTAATGAGGTGGCTTTCCACCATTTACGCAGTTCTCTCTTGTGCGCTCTCTCTAATGATTGGAACAAAATCACGAGGTTGGTTGGAGAAGAACCTGCAACTGCATCGGTTTTCAATTGCGACTTTTTAACTCCTGTCCCTGGTTTAAAAATATCCATAGCCGCTTCTTCCCTTTCTCGTAGGCTTGACATTTTGAAACAGTTCTTGTGCGGCACAGTTCTGTGTGTTGGAAAACGGGGGGGTCTGCCCAAGCAACGTTAATCCTCGGGACCGAGACTCAAATTAATGCTGGTAACATAAAACAACGGAGCTCACTCACCGGCAAGTCGGTGCTGCAGTTCCCGGGATGAAAACTCGGAGTCCACGTCACTTGCTCGTTGGCGGCAAGAGGTACCGTGTCTTTTGTTAATCCGTTAGTTTTTCCTTCTGAACGCCGATAGTTTCACAGCGGTATTTCCATTTTCGAGTCTCCGGGCTAGTGGCCAAATTAATTTTAACAATAGGACATCACCGCCGCCACTCCTTTCTCTCCCGGGTGCTTGACCCAGCGGTGGTGAACCGCTTATCGATTCAACGAACCAGGCAACACATCAGCAACCAGAGTCGGAGAACACACACGGAAAGATTTTCAAGCTGGATGCTTTATTGTGCAGACCCCCGCCTGACAGACGCGTCTATATACAGATACAGTCCAATCACAAGATTAGAACCATAAAAAAACCCTTGGGAATTCCTCATGGCACAAAAATGTCGAGTTAGGGGTTATCTGCTGTTATTATCTCCAATTTCCTTTCTGCATGTATAATCAATGTTCTCATTAAGTTGAGGGAACAATCATGGGTGTCAGATTGCCATTATTTGATCAAATCGGTATCCATGTCCTTCAGAGTAGGCATTAGTATGATTCTCAATCCTCTGGGTACTCTCTTAAATACATCTCTCTATGGTGGCCTTCTCCCACCATTTGTTGACTTCAAAAATCCGATTTTGTTGTAATTCTCTAATCACCAACGCAATTGTTCTCATTGTTCCATTTCCATGATTTTCATTTGTGTTGATGCTAATTGATAGCACTGCATCGTCCTTTAATAATTTACTGACACCCAATGTTCTATTCCTGCTTCTCTCTGCCATATTGAGGGAAAAGATGAGACTGTTTGTAACGATTCCTTTGTTGTGCAAGTATGGTGTGCTCTTAAATTCAACTATTTCTCCCGGTGCAGACTGCACCCTTCTCTGTTGTTCTTGAAACACTGTTCGACAGTTTACAAGAATCAAGGAAATGCTTGTGTCCACTGCTCACAAAGTTCCCGGATATTCGATTAATGGAGACTGAGAGTAGGGTGATTACCGAGGCGTTTTTTTGGTCGGTTCCGCCGCCGTTTCCTCCCCGACTCGGATCAAACTAAGGCGATTTTCTTATCTGCGTGGTCCAATGCTCACAAAGTTTCAAATACATTTTTCGAAGAAGACCGAGAGGAAGGATTACACTGGCGGTTTTTATCAATTCCGCCGCCGTTTCCCCCCCCTAGCTCGGTTCAATCAAAGCGGTTTTCCTATCCGTGTGGTTCAGCTGTAAGTCGCCTCCCGTGCACCGCCCGCAGTGTTTGGGTGCTGCTCACAAAACCTGTCCATGCATTCGTACTCACCACTAAGATTGTCCCCGGCTGCCGTGCACCAATTCCAGCATCAGCAGATGCACGGTCAGTTTAACATGTCAAGCAGAGGCGCTGGCAGGTTTACGTCGCCTAAGCTCCAATAGCTGCAAATTTCCCTGCCTCCTTGCCTCACTTCTCGAGTGCTCGTGGTGAGCAGCACAACCACTGCATGAATATGTCGAAAATTAAATACTTTGCTTATCCTCTTCCTCCAAAGCCAGAATTCATGGCACCACAACAGAGGTCAATTTTCAAAAAGTTTTTTTTGGCACACCAAAGTGCAAAACAAAGTTTTAAAAAACAGTCTACGCGTTTTGGCTTCCCAGCCTTCTACTAAACCATAGAGTCCCACCGTCTAGAGCATCTCTTAAAGTGCCCAGGTGCTAGATCCCTCTTCATTTTTTTGTTTCTTTTAAGCAGCTAGACTGTGCATCCCCAAATACAAGTGATGGCAATAATTGCTCATTTCAGGTTGGCTTGGTTGGTATTTTACCAATTCAAAGCTGTAATACTGTGCCTTGAGTGGTAAATGGCTTTTGTCATTTTACAGCTCGGCAAGGACAGCACTGTGCTAGTCCTATGCTTAAAGACTTTGCTGTAGAAATGACACAAGACTTTGTCCATTTCTATCTCGGCGTGGATGGTACTGTGCTAATCCTATGCTTAAAGACTTTGATAGAAAAACAGACATTTGAGGTGAGCAGATCTAGAGTGTCGCTGGTGTTGAGAGTGCTCTATACAGAGCTGCTTTCCACCTAAACTGGAGAACTACCCAGAGTTCTCTGCTTCTTTTTTGCATAATTTATTCGTCACTCTATGCCTGAAAGGATATTTTTTGGACTTATACTGGGTGCTCCCTTGTGTCTGGACAAAGCTATACCTCTCTGAAGAGCTCTAATTAGAGCGAAACACTGTGTCATGGGTTGATTTTGCTCATTTCAGGTTCCTTCGTTGGTATTTTGCCAATTCAAAGCTGTAATACTGTGCCTGGAGTGGTAAATGGCTTTTGTCATTTTACAGCTCGGCAAGGACAGCACTGTGCTAGTCCTATGCTTAAAGACTTTGCTGTAGAAATGGCAAAAGTCTTTGACCGTTTCTATCTCGGCGTGGATGGCACTATGCTAATCCTATGCTTAAAGACTTTGATAGAAAAACAGGCATTTGCGGTGAGCAGATCTAGAGTGTCGCTGGTGTTGAGAGTGCGCTATACAGGAGCTGATTTCCACCTAAACTGGAGAACTACCCAGAGTTCTCTGCTTTTTTTGCATAATTTACTCGTCACTCTATGCCTGAAAGGGTATTTTTTTTACTTATACTGGGTGCTCCCTTATGTCTGGACAAAGCTATACCTCTCTGAAGAGCTCTAATTAGAGCAAAACACTGTGTCAGGAGTTGCTTTTGCTCATTTCAGGTTGGCTTGGTTGGTATTTTACCAATTCAAAGCTGTAATACTGTGCCTGGAGTGGTAAATGGCTTTTGTCATTTTACAGCTCTGCAAGGACAGCACTGTGCTATTCCTATGCTTAAAGACTTTGCTGTAGAAATGGCAAAAGACTTTGTCCTTTTCTATCTCCGCGTGGATGGCACTGTGCTAATCCTATGCTTAAAGACTGTGATAGAAAAACAGACATTTGAGGTGAGCAGATCTAGAGTGTCGCTGGTGTTGAGAGTGCTCTATACAGGAGCTGCTTTCCACCTAAACTGGAGAACTACCCAGAGTTCTCTGCTTCTTTTTTGCACACATATATATATATATATATATATATATATATATATATAGTCACTTAAAAAACCATAGGTTTCACACATGTTATAGTTAGGTGGACATTTCACTCGTAAAAAAACAATGAAATTCCCCCGTTATAGTTAGTTCAGCTAACTATAACTCGCGCGCCCGCAATCCTCTGCTCATGACGTCACATATTACATCACTCATGACATGGTCAGTGGCATCACTCATGACATCACTGATGACATCATCCTTGTGATAGAGTGACGGTCGCGCGAGTTATAGTTATCTCAACTAACTATAACGGGGGAATTTCATTGGTTTTTACGAGTGAAATGTCCACCTAACTATAACATGTGTGAAACCTATGGTTTTTTAAGTGAATTTGCAAGGTTTTTTAAATGCTAATTCCTAACTATAACGTGTGTGAAACCTATGGTTTTTTAAGTGAATTTGTACGGTTTTTAAATGCTAAGTTATTTATGTATTATTATATATATTTTTTTAAGGTTTTTCACCGTGCGCGCACCCCGCGATTTAAAAAAAAAATAAAATGTTTTTTTCACCCGTCGGGGTCCTTCAGGGACCCCCTGACAAAGGCTAGGGGGTCAGGAATTCTCTACCCTGCCCCCTTTTCACATTCGCCACCTCTCTTTTTCACTGTCGCACCCAAAACAAACAAAATCACGGACGACACTTCCTGATTTCGACCGATTCGAACGTTGACTGACATGTAACCACCATTAAGAATTACGCTCGCACACGTTAGGGTGCGCGCACCGTGCGCGCATGGTGCGCGCCTATAGCTATTTCTGTACTTTTAACTGCAATTTTCTCAGGAAATACTGAACAGATTGACTCCATATATGCAAAAGGCACATGCCTGACCTGAGGACTACCTCTTTGCCAAATTTCAAGTAATTCTGTTCAGCCGTTCGGGCTGTACCTTCGACTAAAGGTCCTATGGGAAAATGCATGGGGAAAACGCGTTTTGGGACCCCCCTTTTTTCTCAGCCCCCGCTTGACGAATCACCCCGAGACTTTCAGGGTAGGAGCTGAGCGGAGCGCCCCACTAGTTTTGAAAATTTCGCGAGGATTTGTCAACCGGCGCCAAAGTTATTCACAATAGAATTTTCAGATTTCCTATGGAAACACGGTCCTGACTATAACTATCTACTGCCAGTAGATAATATATATATATATATATATTCACTGAAAAAACCATAGGTTTCAGGGGTGTTATAGTTAGCTGGACTTTTCACTTGTACAAAACCATTGAAATTCCCCCGTTATAGTTAGTTCAGCTAACTATAACTCGCGCGCCCGCAATGCACTGCTGATGACGTCACATATTACATCACTCATGACATGGTCAGTGACATCACTCATGACATCACTGATGTTGCGTTGCAGAGAGGTGTAAAAAGTGGCACGGCCTGGACCACCTCTCTGCAATGCAGCTCAGTGGCGCTTACTGGAAGCACTTGGTGGGCTAGTTAGCCCCCAGGGGCCCTCAGTATTGAAGGGAAATTATATCCCCAATTTAAAACGTGCCATAGTGCGTGTTTGCACACGTCACCTCAGGCCCCGTCCCCTCCCTTCACCACTGTGTAAACGCGCCCTGTGGCTGTTCTAAGTTGAGAGATTAAGTCCCCCTGAATCCTAAGGGTCCCTAGGGTCAAACTAGACCACTAGGTACCTCCAGTAAGCGCCACAGAGCTGCGTTGCAGAGAGGTGTAAAAAGGGGCTTGGCCTCAGAACACCTGGCTGCAGCGCAGCTCCCTGGCGCATACTGGAGATGCCTGTTGGGGGCGCGTTTGCAGAGTGCTGCACGGAGGGGGCATGGCCTCCGGCACGATGCCAGTCTTTTATTTATTTTAGTTTTTTAAGAAGGGGGGCTGTTTGGTTCCCCTTCTTATTCTAATTTATTGGCCCTGATGACCCCATCCCCCAGGGCCAGTCTCCTAATTATATTTTTTTGACCCCAATCCCCAGGGCCGGCCACTGTTTTTTATTATTTTTAAAAAATATATATTTATAGACACACCTAGGACATGCTGGACAAACCGTACGTACCTATCACCATGACGATTTGCGTGATATTCATTAAAAGGCGACTATGCATGCAATGAATCCACGTGGAATGTATTTACACCACTAGTGAAGCTCTGACATGTCTGATGCCCTACCGTGCCTAATCCTGGTAGACACCCTTGTCGTTTATTTATACAAACATGGGTAGCTATTGACGGGCACATTTAATACACATGCACACCAAGCCATTCAAAGGGGATTCGACAAAAATTCGACCAAAACTATGCAAGAAACCCCCCTCACGGTTAATAAAACACACATCCACTGCCGGATGTGTAATACTTTTTATTTTACTCTCTGGAAAGGGGACGAACATCACTTGAGAGTCACAGCGTGCTCCTGACAGAGCCCAATGCTGTGTTACACCCACCATTGCCTGCCGAGTGCCACACACCTCTGTGTTGTATTCCACTAGCTAGTGCATATGCTATGACACTCTCTAGCCCATGTGCACTGTAACACCACCCCGTGAATATGTCATGCCACACTTGTCTTCGCACGGGTTATATTGCCCCATCTAACGTGCCTTTCTCGATGCCTATGTTATAACGCACAGTGCTATGCCATACATATTACAATCTGGGATCCATATCTTTGTCACAGTGCATATGCAACGTTACACTCCCCAGCACATATTTTATATTACAACTTTAGAGACTAGTTAGGTTACACAACACTGCCCTGTGCATATTACACTCCAAGGCGCATATCGCATAGCACGCGCTAGTGCCTGTGCTATCTCGCGCTCTCCAATGAATCTGTCATTGCGCACAATGTATTGCATATTATATTTCACGCCCGGTTCATCTTATATCACACTTTTTGGTGCATAGTTTATACCATACACTATATCTAGTTTTCATTTTCAATCGTGCTCTCAGGACTATGTTCTATATAACACTGTGTTCACCTACCCTTTTCACGGGCATTACATTTTGCGATAGGGGGTGGAGGGTCAGGGGGTGTTTCTGCCAAGTGAGCCCGGAGTCACAGTCACAAACGTCCTCTTCTTCCTGAATAAAAGTGAGATTATGCTGCATACTTGTTCATATTTTAAGTAGTTCGCACAGACACAATGTTTTAAAAACAATATAGTTCCTAATACCCGCCTTCTCTGAACAGTTAGCTTGCTGCCCCATCCCCTTCCTCCCTATCCTCTGTTGTGTGAATCCATGGACTAGCCTCCTCCTTCCTGCCATGCATGGTCTGATGTGCTGCCACTGCCCTCAATTTAGTATGATGTACCAGTCCACTCCTCCTGCCCTCCATTGCCCAATTCTATGCCCCATCATTGACCTCCTGCTTAAACTCTGTGCTTAGCTTGCTGCCCCTATTCTCCTTCCCCCTGCCCTCCGATGTCTTTGTGCATGCCCCTGCTCCATCCTTTTTGCCCACCATGTCCCATGGACCTGCCACTCCTATCTACTCTGAGTGTTCTGTTGAGCTGCCACTCCCCTCCCACCTGCCTAGCATTGTCAGATGACTGTAACCTGTCCCTGCCACCTCCACCCTGCCTGTCCACATGCCATGCCCCTATCCTCTTCCTCCTGTCCTACATGGTCCATTGTACTGCCACACCCTTCTGCCCTCCCTGGTCCATTGTGCTGCAACTGCTCCTCCTGCCTGCCCCGTGTGGTCTGTTGTGAGGTCCCTTCCCCTGAACTTTCTTGTCTGTGCACAGGTCCTGACCCTTCCTTCTATCCTCCATCGTCCTTTGTGCATGCCCCTCCACCCTCCTTCTTGCCCATCGTAGCCATTGTGCTGCCACTAACCCTCCCACTTGCCATGCATGGTCTTCTGTGCTGCCATGGCCCCTCCCACCTTCCCTGTGTGGTCAGTTAGCTGCCCCTGACCCCCTCCCACCTTCCCTCCATGGTCTGTGTGTATGCCATCACAGTCTCACTGTTGCTCTTCATGGTGTGTCTTGCTTCTAGTGCCCATCCTGCCTGACCTCCATGGCTATCTTGCTGCTCCTGCCCTGCCCCCTTGCCCCCAGCCCCACTCCCTCCCTCCTGGCTTGTCTGTTCCATTGTAATGCCCCTGATCCGTCCCTCCTGCCCTTTATGGTCTGTTATACTGCAGCTTTCTCTCCTGTCTGTCCATTATGGTCAGCTAGCTACCATTGCCTCTTGCCCCTCTGTTCTCTGTTGTCCATGTGCATGGTCCTGTCCCCTCCCTCTTGCTTTCTATGGATTGTTGTGCTGCACTCCCGTCCTGCATGCCCTGTGTGGTGTATTGTGCTGCTGCAAACCCTGATGCCTGCCCTGCAGGGTCAGTTTGGTGCACCTCTCCATGTCCCTCCTGTCCTCTGTTATCCAAGTCCATGTCCCTATCCCATTTCCTTCCATGATCCAATGTACCATACTTGCGAACATGTTGAACTTGGTAAGAGGGAGATTTTGAAAAAAAACTGGGGTATTGATTTTCCCCTTTGAGTTACATTGAAAAAGAGGATATTGTAGACAGGAGACAGATCAAATAAAGCCCATTTGAGCTTAAAAACATTGGACGTTTCCTGGCTGAATCGGGTCTGTTGGCATGTATGGTTGTACTACCATTGCCTCTTCCTTCTGCCCACAATGGTCTATTACATTGCCACAGCCTTGAAGGAGGGTAGATTTTGTATCACAGGGGGCCCCTGGCCCGTTCTGTCCACACCTGAAGTATGAGATCCTTGTCCTTGCCCTGCCAGCTGCATTTGTAGGCCGTATTAAATTGACCAGCGGGTCCTGTGTTGCTATATAATTATCCTGAGACATCCTTACCACTCAGCCAGCATAAAACCCCTGTGTAGGCCCTTCTGTTCAATATGTAGGCCTCTTTGTTAAATTGACCATAGCTCTGCAATTTTAGTGTATAGCAGTCTGAAGGCAGGTCTGCGAGGCCTTCTGATCCAAACTAGTAGCCCCCACCCTACCCGAGTGCTCCGTGCTCGGTATCAAAGTTCAACATCCCCCTGAAGCTGTCGACATACAGTAGGCTGCATCCTGGACTGGTTCTTGCTTCCTGGGCAGGTTTCCCGCTTTTAAGGAAGTGGCAACCGCAGAGCGTCAAGTTAGGAGAACTGAGGAGATTTTATACATGAATATATTGAATTCCCGTACAATACCCATTATTTTCTGCTTGCTCTATGGAACTTACGATAAGCGATTGGCCTGAGAGACTGACCTTTTCACCCAGTCCATTGTCAGCATTAAGTGGGTAAATGACGAAATGTCTGGTAAAATCTGCAGACGAAGCTTTTGGGTAGCATACGTAGGTAGATGTAGCGTGCAAAGGAGCCCACAAAATGATATAAAAAGGGAGCACCCACAGATATCGACGGACTACCTCGCTGTCTGTATGTAGGTTAACAGGCAGTGCAGGTTTTCCCCAAGAGCTGGGAGCTCTTGTCTTCCTTTGCTTAAAATGTCTTGCTCTGCTTTGCTTGAAGTATCTTATTCTATTTTACCTATATGAAATGTCATGTTATGTTTAACCATTGTTCTCTTTACTTTTGCATTTAAAAGATTTTGTATTGTAATTGCAGGAATGCTTGCTCTAAGAGTAAACGTGAGTGTTCCTAGGTAACATTTTCCTTGGTGTAACTTGTTTCTCATGATGCATTTATAGATGTGTTTTCTCTCTCTCTCTGTCAGTACATTAATTGATATACAGAGAATATTATGACAGCTGTATGATTATCTGGATTCTGTATTTTGTACTTTATGTCTCTATTCTGCGGTTTCTTTGAAATTGCATCTTCTCATTAAACTGCCATTGTATTCTGCCTCCAATTCCATGTCTCATATGTCTGTTTTCTTCATTTTTGGAGCAAGCGTTCCTAGGCACCCCGGCTCAAATGAAGGTGCCCCTTTTCTCCCTGACTCACTCTCCTGCTCAGTTCTGTGGTGGCTCCCGGGGATCTGGGGACCGCCCCTAGCTTCCTTGACCCGTAATAGATCTTCCCTCCAACAGCCTCTCTTGCAAGTCCTGTATTGTTGGTTTGTTGCCCCTGCCCCCCTTTCCACTGCCCTCCATAGTCTGTTGTGCTTCCACTGCCCTTCCTGCCTGCTCAGTGTGGTTAAATTGTTGCCTTTGCACCCTCCTACCTGCCTTCAATTTTCAGAGTCCCTGCCCCTGGCCTCTGCCTCTCAACAGTATCCTAATGAACAACTAGATTGCTAACATTCTATATTTATTACAAAAGTGTGGAACGCCTGACATCATCTTGATGTAATCAAAACTGTAATACCTAGAGCATTTCCTTTAGAAATTACATATATGAGAGGGTCTTATTGGCATCAAAATTATGGTTAGTGCTCTAAAAGACTAAAATAAGGACATATTTTCTGAGTTTTCAAATAGCGACAAAGCACTTTTAAATTATTTGTTATCTTTATGTTTTTTTATCCAGTTGACCACTTGATTAAATGTTGCACTTAGGGGAGAGGATGTGGTGTTACTTCCAGAACTGCAGACTTTGCAACTGGGGAACCAGGTTGAAGTTTCTGCTTCAGCTCGACATTCTGTGATTCTGGTCAAGTCACTTAGTCTC
Organism: Triturus cristatus; assembly: GCF_964204655.1. NCBI lineage: Eukaryota > Metazoa > Chordata > Amphibia > Caudata > Salamandridae > Triturus > Triturus cristatus. The sequence goes on from NC_140585.1 coordinate 507,200,711, forward strand.
CCCATGTCTACAACCAAAATGAATTTGTTCTTGTGTGATGTAACCAATGCTCATGTAAAGCACTCCAATACCTGACAAGTCTGCACTATATAACACTGCAAAAACACAAAATAATAAGTGTTTTGCACACTTCTGTCATTGGGCTATATTTGGGCTACATCTGGGTGATTTTGGGCTACATTTGGGCTCTTTTGTCTCCGGTGGCCATCTTGGGAGATTTATTTGTTATGAAGTTTCCTAATTTCCTCATGTACTGCAGTCTCCTCAGTAGGAAATGCTTTCAGTTTTTTACTTTGATTCCATCATGAAGGTATTCAGATATGTCACACATTTGCCATAAATTCTGAATGTTAGCACTCTAGTTGCTCATTAGATCACTGTAGTAAAACTACCTGGTATTAAAAGTGCATGTTTCAGTCTGCATGTCAGAATTTTTTAATGAAATAGAAGAGGATTTGAGAAGTCACTCAAAATGTGCCCTCATTTTCTTTCTTCAGCATTAATCATAATTTCTATGGCAAAATGAACCTCCTCATTGTGTTCCTTTTTAAATTAAATGTTTTAAGTGTTACCAGTTTATTCCAATCAAGATGGCTTCAGGTGTGCCTTACTTTTGTCATAATGAAGACAGTAAGCGCTCTAGTTGTTTTTAAGAACATTCTGGGACATTCTGTCATTGGGCTATACTTGGGCTACATCTGGGTGATATTTGGGCTACATTTGGGCTCTTTTGTCTCTGGTGGCCATCTTGGGAGACTTATTTGTTATGAAGTTTCCTAATTTCCTCATTTACTGCAGTCTCCTCAGTAGGAAATACTTTCAGTTTTTTACTTTGATTCCATCAAGAAGGCATTCAGATGTGTCACACATTTGCCATAAATTCAGAATGTTAGCACTCTTTTTGCTCATTAGATCACTGTAGTAAAGCTACTGCTCACCAGGGAAAACTGCTGCTGGTATTGAAAGTGCATGTTTCAGTCTGCATGTCAGAATGTTTTAATGAAATAGAAGAGGATTTGAGAAGTCACTCAAAATGTGCCCTAATTTTTCTTTCTGCAGCACTAATCATACTTTTTATGGAAAAATGAACCCCCTCATTTTGTTCCTTTTTAAATTAAATGTTTTAAGAGTTACCACTTTAATCCAAGCAAGATGGCTTCAGGTGTGCCATACGTTTATCATAAGTAGGACTGTTAGCGCTCTAGTAGTTCTTTGGAACACTCTGGGAAGCTGCAGTAGAACACAAAGGAATCAACTGACAGTCTCTGCCCTTGTTGGATGTACATGTTTTACTGAGAATGTCAGACTTCATTCTCACATGACTGAGAAAGATAATGTGAATTTACAGAAAATAAGCTCTCAGTTTAGCCTATAGATCACCTTCCAAACCTCTGTGGTAAAAGCATGAGAAAATATTTTTCTCTCAATCATGATATCCCAGCAGAAGGCTTTTTCACATGGTGAAATCACCTTAGAACATACCACAATTCCTAAAATGAGTATGGTACCATCAACAAATGATTTATAATGTAACTAAAGTCTTAAAACCTTCTATTAACTGCAATGCTTTTTAATGAGGTGCTATCATGTATATTGGTCCCAAGATGGCTGCCAACACTTCTTGGATGAAGTGCTGACAGCCAATCAGATCTCAGGATGAGATGTGTGGTTAGGCTCCGCCCACATATATATATGCTTTTAAATGCTATTTTCTCAGGAAATACTGAACAGATTTACACCAGACCTGCAAAAGGCACTTCCTTGACCTTATGGCTACCTCTCTGCCAAATTTCAAGTCATTCTGTTCAGCCGTTCGGGCTGTAGCTGTGTCTAAAGGTCCTATGGAAAAATGCATGGGGAAAACGCGTTTTGGGACCCCCCTTTTTTCTCGGCCCCTGCTTGACGAATCCCCCCGAGACTTTCAGGGTAGGAGCGGAGCGTAGCGCCCCACCTATTTTGAAAATTTCGCGAGGATTCGTCGACCGGCGCCAAAGTTATTCCAAATAGAATGTTGCGGATTTCCTATGGAAACAGGGTCCTAACTATAACTACCTACTGGCGACCGCCAGTAGGTAATATATATATATATATATATATATATATATATATATATATATATATATATTCCTATAACTCCAACTCTTTCAATCCACATGAAAACCCCGTAGCTTGGACCATGATTAAGTGCAGATTTCTTAATTTATTCTGTTCTCACAAGCACTAGCAGCATTTTAAACGTTTTTCTACTCCAGGGGTCCTTGATCACATGATGTGCCATGACGGTACAGAGTCTGTTTTTATACAACCTTTTTTTGCATTTTTTTGTTTTTTTCTCTGTTCATTCTTAAAGTGCATGTGCCCAAAAGTGCAAAGTTTAGCATAAACATAAACAACATATTATTTGCTGTTGATTTAAAACGGTTACCATAACTTTTCTACTTAGGTTTAAATACCTTTAAAATCATGTAACATTACTGGCATGTTGTTATATTTCTTTGTTTTCACGTCCAGTTTTAAATACCCAGTCAACCTTGTTTCAACAAATTTGCAATTAAATACATAAAGTGCTAGTGCAATTTACAGTATTTCTACAAATCAGTATTAATATGCTAAAATATGACTTTGCTGTATCTAAATTTCATATCTAAAACCTGTGGAGAAATATATTATAAAAAGTGCATAAAAAGTGCATAAAAAGTGTATAAAAAGATTTACTAAAACCCTTCTAAAACCATGCGAAAATGTTTAAAAAAATCTACATACATAACAAGTGGGATTTTCAGCAGCTTGGCATGTTAAATAATATCCCTGAAGATCTTATGGTTTAGGTGTCATTTACTGTAGCTAAGTTACCACATTTTATCAAATGTATTTGATTTATTTAATTAATCATTGAAATTGGGTAGTTTGCTTTGATTGTAATATTAAGGCCTCCTGTGTGTTTGCTATCAAGGTCTAGAATATATCTGGTTTCTAACCTTCGGAGTGCCTTTTCCCTGTCCCCTCCCAGTTTGTATGGTGGGATAGCATCAATTAAAAAATATTTGAGTTCCTTGGGATCCGCATTGTGCTTTTCCCCAAAGTGTCTTGCTAAGGGGTAGGCTGTGTCCTTGTTCTTAATGGCTCTGATATGTTGTAATATCCTTTTGTGTCCTTGTAATATTGTGCTCCCTACATAGCTAAGGGCACATGGACACTCTAGAACATATATTATGAAGTCATATTTGCAAGTTAGAGCTTTCCCTATTGGTCTTTCTATGTTACTGAATGGAGTGTCATATGTTGTTTTGTTAACTCCAAATTGGCATGCTTTGCAAGTCTTTCTTTGTGACAGCCAGGTATTTATTGTTTGTGTAAAGGGGTCGTTTTTAACCAGGACATCCTTCATTGAGGAGGCCCTGGTATATGTTATTGAGGCATTTTTTGGAAGACTGTGACCAATAATCTGATCTTCTAAAATCAGTGGCCAATTTTTCCTAATGATTTGTCTAATCTGTTTATCCTGTTTGCTGTATTTTTAGAGGATTCTTGTGTCTGTTTGGTATCCTTCCCGCTGGCCTTTTTGATTAGACTTTCCCTTGGGATCACTCTGCTTTTCTGTATGGCCTGTTCTTTGCATTTGTTGGAATACCCCCTTGCCCGGAATCTGCTTGCACAGGCTTGTTGGCCTGCATTCAGATCCTTCTCTAGGCTGCATTTTCGTTTTAGTCACAGCATCTCCCCGTAGGGGATGCTTTGTATCAAATGTTGCGGGTGAAAGCTGCCTGCGTGTAATATTGCATTGCCGGCAGTGGGCTATCTATGTCATTTAGTTTCAAGCTTGCCCTCTTTGATATAGACTTTTACATCTAAAAAATTAATATATGTTGAACTGATGACTGCTGTAAAGTGTAGGTTAAGATTGTTCATATTTAGCTCTGTGATAAACTGATCTGCTTCTTCTGCATTTACTCACCTTATTAAAAACAAGTCATCTATAAAGCGCAACCAGCACTTAATCTTGGTCTTTAAAGTTGTGGTTGTAGGAGAGTAGGAGCTGCTTCTTATGGTTACCCCCACTTTTTGCTGATGTATCACTGTTTTTCGACTTTAGTCTGGCTGGGGCCCTGCTATTCAGGTCCCCAGCATAGCTGCTTCCTCTCTAAATTCATTCCATGTACCTTAGGTACACCACAGATTAGATTCTGGGGTGCCCTTATAAGTCCATAGTATATGGTATGCTATGTACCCAGGGCATAGGTACCCCAGAGGCCTACCAGGGGCTGCAGCATGTATTATGCCACCCCAGGGAAGCCCTCCGAAATGACACCACAGGTCTGCAACTGCAGTTTGAGTAAGGTGGTACATGCACCCCTTACTGAGATATAGGTTCACTATATCTTACCCTATCACTGCACATATAAACCTATCAGTCACCCCTATGGCTGGCCTTAACAATCCTGAAGGCAGGGTGCTTGGTTTTATGTGAGAGGGTGCCCATGCATGAGCAGAGCCCCTCTGCAGCCTTCAGAATCTATTCTCTGGGGTTGTCTGTGATGCAGCCTGACCATATACTCTTAATTGCATTATAACCTCGCGGTAAATGCTAACTTTGGGATGGCTGCACGGAAACATGTCGTGTTTACCCCCACACCAGTACCCGGTACCAGCTAACAGAGCCCTGGCATCACAAAATGGATGCTGCCAGCCACAGACAAAAGTCTGGCCTCCTGCTGCTGACCGAAACTCTGGCAGGGGAGGCCTGGACAATAGGTTTCCTGTCACAGAGAGGTGTTATCACCTCCCAGACAGACCTTAGTGGATTAGGGCTGGGTACAAAGTGCTTTGAAGTTCAGCACTGGGAGCACATTTGGTGTCCCTGAGCATAGTTCAGTTCAAACCGGTTACAGAGGCTACCAGCCCCTGCTCTGGCATGGAACTGGACAAAGGAAATGGGTGTTACCACCCCTCTTTCCTGACCCTCCCAAAGGTGGGTCTCCAGAGTATGTCCAACCTCTTCCTTGGGTATAAGATAGGAACCCCTGGCTACAGGACTTTAGATTAGACCTGGACGAAACTCTGATACAGAAATCCTAGAAGTTCGCCGATCTACATGACTAGATGACTGAAGACTCTCCCTTGGAGTAAAGGAGTTACTCCCCTGCAAGGCAGGCACCAAAGAAGCATCTGACCGGTTAGCATCTCTGAAGCTCCCGCTGGACTCCAAAACATTTGCAACACAGGAGGTGGGTTTCCAGACTTCCCAGAGGCTGACCCGAGTCTCCAGCAAAGCTGAAACCTGTAGCCCTCGTGGGTACCGTGGAACTGGAACCCCTGGACACCCTGCACATTTGCGGGTGCATTAGCTTTTCGACAGCCCTTGAGGCTGTGCACTGGGTTACTTATAGCCCAGAACCCAAGCACCTTTTCCACTGAAGATTGCTGGCCTACACTCCATGAGCCGACCCTTTGTGTTTTTGCTCAAGGTACCTTTGCGATCCCTGGTCCATTGACTGGTGGGTCCCTGTGAAGGCAACTTTAACTTTAATTGGGCTCCCCTGGTTGCTTCAGATGTGCCCCGACTCTCCATCACTTGGGGAGTCCCTAGGACCTTGCTGGTCCGCACCGAAGCATCTTTCCTTTTCCTGCATGGGTTGCTGTTGCCAAGGCTTGTTGTGTCCAATCCAGGCACCGACACTGCAGCACTCGACATCCTTTGTGGCTCAGCTCGAATCCAGCTCCTGGTCATCCTTGACACCTCCTGGTCCTCGTGGCTGAAGAGTCAAGCTTCCCCTCCTTGCACCTGAAGTACCCAACATCGGTGGGCATTCGACTATCGTGCCCCTGGTCACTGGCAAGTGACCCAGACTCTGTCCCCTCTGCTTTCAGGTCCTTCACATCTTCGACCAAGGCTTGGATCTCTTCGCACACTTCTCCTCTTCGCGGCAGCAGCACTTTTCAGTCTCCTGCCATTGAAAACGACGACGCGACCCAACACCATTTGACACTATGAACCCGGCTTCCCTGGGGGAGGTAACACGAGTACTCCGGTGCCCCCGTGGGTGTTGGCCCTAGAACCATCTAAGTGCAAAAGGGTTTGTTCCTAGTCCATCTCTAAGTGTCCTTAAAGTTTAAAATTCCAACCGCGACATTCCCCATAGAAGCTAACGGAGCTCACGGCTGTGTTCTCACACTGCACACGTCCCCCGTGTGTTGCCTGTGTCACTACCATGGGTGGTTCCTTGGGGTCCCAGCGATTCTACAGGCTCTAGGCCTTGTGTCTAGCCAAGTCGTGGTTCTTATACCACTTTCTTAATATATGGTTTGGTTCGCCCCTAGGGCCTATTGTATATTGTGCTAATTTACTGAGATTTATTAATTGTAACATATGTGCTTTGACCTTCAGCCTCATTAGGAGACTAGTAGGGTGTGTTTAGAAAAAAATACATATATTTTATATATATACCTGGTGTGGTTCTCCTTTCATTTAGTCATTCAAGAGATTGTAGACTGGTAAAACAAGCTGATTTACATTCCTTCAAGACTTTGCCTGAAAGCTGCTCTCCATAGCTACCACTAGGATAGGTTGTCTTTAACCTATCACCTCTAAGGGGTTGTTTGGACTGGTGGAAGGGGCCCACTATAACTAGTGAACACCATAAAAGGCCAACTTCTCACAGTGGTGTGTTCCTTCATGAGTACCAGCTCCTCCCACCAACCCATATGCAAATAAACATAGCTGGGGGAGAAGCTGGCACCCATTGCTACACCCCTTTGTTGTTTATACATCGCATTCTGGAATAAAAAGATGTTATTTTGTAAGTAGAACTCAACCATATTTAAAAGCATCCTGCTGTGTTGTATCAATTCAGGAGTCCTTTTGCCTTAATAATATTGCAGAGCTCGAAGACCATCCTGGTGATTGATGGATGTGTACAATGATGTCATATCCATCGCTATGAGCAGATAATCTTGTTGCCATTGTTATGTCTTGTATCTTTATAAGAAAGTCATTTGTGTCTCTTATATATGAAGGCAACTGCTGCACAAAAAAGTAATATTCCACGTATTGGGAAGTTTTTTCCAGGAGGCTGTTCCGCGCCGATATTATTGGCCTCCCCACGGGTTTTGATGCATCCTTGTGAATTTTTATGAATATATATAAAAATGTATTTAGCCTGCCCCTTGAGGGGTGGGGACCCAGAGAGAGCCCCCAACCCGAGGCACTTTGCTACAAATTGACAGAGGATCGCTAGGACCCGGTGGTTGGCAAGTTGCTACTTTTAAGGGGAGGAGAGGGGTTTCCAACCCCTTCAAGTCAATTTCAGCCTCAGGGACTCTGTCCCCCAAGGCCCGCTATTTCTTTTTTTTAAATGGGGAGGGGGACGCGTGGCCAAGGAGGATCTGCAGACCAGGCAGATCAAAAGATTATATCTAATTGGTTGCCACCACAAATACATCTTTCTACCTCACCTCTCTATCACTGCCCCTCTAAATCACTCTTGACTCTCTACCTCACTCTCTCTCTAACTCTGTATCAACATCGGGAAATGGCATTAACAAGACTGACCGAACCCTACGTTCCACGCTTGCCTTCACCACACATATGCCTTTATCACGCATATGTGTGGTAAAAGCACTCAGCGCTCTAATTCAGAGTGCATGGGCATGGAGAATGGAAAGATATGGACAGGAAGGATCAGGATGCTGCTTGGTAAGGGTTCAGGGTGAGGTCGTTGTGTAGGTTTTAAGGCTAGGGGTTGGTTTTAGGGCTCAGGGCAGGGGTCTGTGGTGTTTTTAAGACTGGGGTTGCAGTAGTTTATAGGGCTGGCGATCTGGTTTTAGGGCTCAGGGTGGGGGGAGTCAGGTAGTTTTTAGGGCTCAGGCACAGTTTTAGGGCTTAGGGTGAGAGGCAGGGGTCGGGGTACATTTTAGAGCTGGAGGCTGGGTTTTTTTGGGTTTAGGGCGGGGGGCAGAGGTATAATCTTTACCACGCATATGCCTTTACCAATCATGCCATTACAACAAAATTCATTGAAAAGGCATTCGTGGTAAAGAAATGCATGTTAAAGACGCATTCACAGTAAAGATTGTGATGTTAAGGCATGCAATATAATCACATGTGTATTTTCATCATTCAATCATCAATATCAACTCTTTCTCCACCCCAGCTCATTTCTCTCTATTCTTCATCTCACTTTCTATTCTTCACCCAAATCCCTCTACCTTTTTCTCTGCCTCACTGCTCATGTTAACGGACCTGTCTATCTAAGAGGCATATTATCAAGACAGGCGATAAAATTATCGCCACTTAAGCGGCAGAAAAATGCCACTAAAACGGCGATAATGGGCTTGATAATATGCTCTATGGAATTCCAATTGAAGCCCATGTTAAATGTGAAGGACATCTAACATGGGCTTCAATGGAATTCCATAGAGCATATCATCAAGCCCATTATCGCCGTTTTAGCCGCAGTTTTCTGCCGCTAAAGCGACGATAATGTTCTCGCCTGTCTTGATAATATGCCCCTAAATCTCTTCCCATTTTTCTCCTCTCTTTTGCTCTTTTGCTACATATAGCAATGCTTCTCCCACTACCAAACCTCTCTACTACTCTACCTCTGCCTCTCTATGCAACAGCCTCTCTCCAACTTGTCTCTCTTTCTAGCATGCCCCTCTCTCTGTCTCGCTTCTTGGCATACTCCATCTTTCTGTTCATTTCCTCCTACCTGTCTCTAGCTCTTTTTACATCTCTAGCACACTCCAACACGTTACCTGTCTGTCTAGCTCTATTTCCCACCTAGCTTTTCCTCTTTCTGCCGCTATGAATATTTCTGGAAAAAGATAATTTTTGTTTTTACATTACATCTCTATCCACCCCACCTATTTCTCCATCTCATCTCTGCCATATTTTTTCCTATTCTCCATCTCTATTGCTATAACATTCTCTTTATCGCTCTGTCATTCTCCAGTATCCTACCCTTTCAATTCCTTTTGCCCAGAGAGTTGAATACTGTCTAACCGGCGAAGTGTCAATACAGATGGTTCAGGAGGAGAGAAGAAACAAGGCTAGGGAAGATAATTAAGGAGAATATTATCATATTTCACTCAGTGACTTGCTGAACAATTTTCAAGCCTTGCTTTGACTTTCACTAGTGCAGTGAAATTTACAGTTGTGAAAGAGGATTTATTTGTGACTACGTACATGTGCATACGTCTTATTCTAATATTATGCCATTAAACATCCAAAACGTCACCCGCATTGTATCTTTCATGCAATAGTAGGGATGAGCTAGTAAGACATTGAATTCCATTTTCCAAAATCTAGACCAAAGCGCAAAAAGACATGGCTTTTTCAATGATTGTTCAAGCTATCGTTTGGTACTAGTTGGCTGGTGAACTCCAGACAGCTGAGCTTTTGACTGTTTATGGGAAGCCTTGTTTCTGAAAGTTTAACATATTACCTAATATTGTTTGGCATCATAAGGTCTTCCATTAGCTAGACATAAGTAATACTTTATAGGTATTCTAAACAGGGGGCTCCAAAATATAACTTGCCCAGGACCCCAAAAAACACATTTTGCAGGCATTCAGGGCATTTTCGATTTGCTGTCACAATGCACTGAGCTAGGCCTTAACAGTCTACTTACCTTACTTACAGCAAATGCACTCTTAATATTGTTGGACGGGTCCTACAAATAAGTTCTTCCCAAAGCAACTATTATACCTTTCCTGCTGCATTGATGTGTGCCAGTTCCATGCCGAAATAAGACTTCAAAATCTGCAAATTGTTGGATATGTGACTTAAAGAGAATGGCTTTACCAGATGGCTGTAAAGTTTTACACAAGTGAATAATCGCTAACAACCTGACTGCTATTTATGTCCTACAACACCAGACTATTTATATACCATGGTGGTTCAATGCAATCTCTCTCCCACCAAGTCCAGGCTGGACAATTATCCTACCTGTAATCAGTATTTACTTTGTGAGTACATAAACTTTAAAGTCTTTCTTAAAAGGCTTTTCCTTTTCCCATTACTGACTCACTTCTACCACTGGTAGAATCCTCTGAATTCAGTGCTACTTACCACCACCCCTGCCAGCAAGTCATATGACAGGAGGAAGGCCAGGTTAGTGAGGGATGGATGTGAATAGATGTTTTGCGTTATCATTTACATCTCAGAGTCTCAAGTTTTGTGGTTGGAGGTTTACATCCAAACTGCACCAGTGTTCGCATGACGATCGTAAGAGTAGAACAGTACAAGGTGGGTAGGGATGGACTCATATATTTAGGACTTTTGGATTCAACTGAAAACAGGAGATCTTCACGGTGCTTTTGAGTTGCAAATTACAACTTTTTTGAGGCTTCTGGATTGGTCCTCTGGCATTAAACGCTAAAAAATCTCCCTACATTGATTTGTGCCTCACTAATTCATTTGATTATGTAAGCATTTTGCTATTTTTTATGGCTTTGTGGTAAGCCCTTCTGTACCTCTTCCAACAGGGCTTCTCGTCACCTTGATTTCTGCCTTTCGCGTTAAAGGTAAAACTATTACTAACATGTCACTGGCCATATTTCTAAAAGAGAGGCTAGTTACCCAGTAAAGTGGTAAGTAGAACACAAAACAACTCTCGCTTAAAAAAAAATCCAATTAACAAGCAAACCATAATATTCACTTTGGAATGGAAAATATAAATAAAACACCAGAAAAAAACCCCAAATTAACTGTTTAACCGACAATGAAAATCCAGAGATATAAAGAGAGTTTGCAAAAATGTTTCTTGCAAACCTCAGACATTTTTAGTCACTGTATCCTCATTAAAATGTGATTCAGTAATGTGTCAATGAGAACTAGTGACAACTGTACTGGGTAACAAACCGCATGCAGCACTATCTTCTCGCCTAACTTTACCCACACGTGCACACAACTGACCATTGGATAATCTCACATCTGCCCCATTCTCAATTCCCTCAACAACTTGAGAAGGAGCACTAAACTTCACTTTTACTTTTGTGATGGAGTAGCAAACCTTGGGTACTCACATAAGCATCCTTAATTGTGATCAGAGAACATAAACACACAGGACATAGCAAATCTCGAGCTGACCTACTCCTCAAAGCCCAGACTGGAGAAACCCCAGTAACACTATGAGAAGAATTGCGGGAGAACCACAACATGGCTTGGATTGCATCATTCACATCCACATCTTCAATCACAGCATGACAGACTCTCTCACTCACTCACTCACTAACTCTCTCACTCACTCACTATCCTGTTGACTGTCTCCACCTGACTATTTCCCAGGGGTGATATAATCTAGCCTTTGTGTTTAACGCCAGCACCAGTTAGCAGTTCTACCATATTTTGCAAAGTGAACTGCACACCATTATCTTACACCAATTCCAATGCAGAATCATCACTGGCAAAAACATCAGTAAGGAAAATAATGAAACTTTTGGTATTAGGTACACTAACAAATTTTACCGCTAACCATTTTGACAGGTAGTCCACCATGACTATAGCAAAATGGTTAGGAGCTAGAAAAATATGGAAAGGTCCAGGGAAATCTGTACTCACTCGTTCCCAAACTTTTTCAGGGCATCCAACCAAGCTTAACAGTGGTGTGATACATTTAAAACTTTTTTGTGCACAGTGGTACATGAATAAATCTGCATCTTAACATCCCTATCCTTCGCTGGCCACCAATTTTTTTTTCTCAAACTGTTCCTATTCAGGGACATACCTAAGTGTCCTTCATGACTGATTTTCAACAAATTAATCCTCACTAGACCAGTTGGGATCAGCTCATTACTCCTGAAAAGCAAACCCAACTTAACAGTCAAGTCAGAGTATGCATTACTGCAATTGTAGTCCTGGAGGTAAACCACCCAACTTTAGCCAAGCTTGCATTTCAAAATCTGTGCCACATCTGCAGAAAGGGCTACTCTCCATTTTGTTTTAGCAACAGACTTGAAACCTGTACCGTACAATCTCCCTTTTCTCAACCATCAACAGAACAGGGAAGACAAGAAAGGCAATTTGCATTTTTTCTTTTTTTCTACTGGTAAATACTCCACATCAAAATGGTGATCCAAAAGCTTCACACTCAACTTAATCAATGTTGCTGTGTCTTTGGATGAGTGGACAATTGTTGCGGGGAACAACCTTTACAACGCAACTTTTACAACGCACTACCATTACAACGAAACTGTTACAACGCGAGTGCATTGACAACGCAGGACATTACAACGTAAGTCTTTACATCGACTTGCACTAGATGGCGTGCTAACATTAAAAATAGTGTAGTTTACTATCCCAACACCTTCCCTACTGTTACGTGGACTGGAGTTGGAATAGTAAATGACACTTTTTTAATGTTAGCACGCCATCTAGTGCAAGTCGATGTAAAGACTTGCGTTGTAATGTCCTGCGTTGTCAATGCACTCGCGTTGTAAAACTTTCGTTGTAACAGCATGCGTTGTAACAGCATGCGTTGTAACGTCATACATCCATTGTTGCACTCAAAATGTGAATTAAAGGCTGTTACCTGAATGTAATAAATTCTTTGTTCCCAAAACATGTTTCAAATCGCATCACAGCCCAAGTACACACAGGCATCTTACATTCAATAACAAGAATACGCTTGTTCTATTGGCCTGAGTGTACAGGAAGCAAAGTCAATGATGCGCTCACTGTCACCCTTGCACTGGGGGAGAATGGCACCAAAACCTACAACACTGGCATGGGCAGTAATGCATAGAGCTTTACCAGGTACATAAGGGTTGAGTAAAGGGACACGCAGCTGCTCATGCTTAATTTCTGTAAGAGCAAACTCTTGAGTCTAACCCCACAAACACATAACTGTCTTCTTCAACAAAGTATAACGAGGCTCAATTTTGATGGCAAAGTTACAAATGAAGTTTGCATATCCAATAATGCCTGGAGCTGTTCACAATCTTTGGGTTCAAACACTTCTTCACTAGCTCTCAATAAACCAGGCAGCAAAGCAATACCTTTCCCAGAAAAAATAAGGCCTCTTTATTCCACCTCTTGAACACCAAACTCACACTTGCTCTGCCTCAACTTCAACCCCTTACAATTATGCAACTTAAGTATGGCTTTTAATCTCTCCAAATCCTCTGCAAGACTCCTTCCATAGATTAAAATCTTGTCTTTTTAACAAGTACTCCACTCAGCACTCGCAGCACTTGACTTATCACAGGTTGAAAGACAGCAGGTGGCGAGTCAAGCCCAAAAGGTATCCTAACTGAAAGGTCCTATTGGGTGTTACAAAGACAGTCAGGTGCCTGGTTTCCTTAGCTAATATAATCTGATGATCTGCTGCATGCATATCAATCATTGAGAAATAATTCTTCCCATTCAAATTGAAAGACATTTCTTCCACTTTAAGTAGTGGAGAACCATTCACTTAAATATCCTAATTTAGGCTTTTGGGGTCAAGACACATTCTTAGTTCATTGTTCTTCTTTTTAGCCATCACTTTAGGAGATAAACATAACAAGGACTCCATTGATTCGGAAGCCCCTTCTTGACATGGTGTGGCTAGTTGCTTATCTAATTCTTCTCTAACACTTAGTGGGACACAGCTTAATTTATGTTAGACTGCAATATTATATGCCATCAGCTGTATAACTATAACATGCTCATATCCTTCAAGCTTACCCCCCAACACTACATCATATCTCACCAAAACATCTTTTAAACTACCTTTTCAAAACACATAACCTGTTTCTCAAAAACTAGTTTTAAAACAATGCCCAGACAGGCCTGCTGATGCCAACCCAGAATGTCAGATCTATCAGAAAATACACAAACCTTTCCTTAAACCTCATGATCCTTAAATTTCACAATAGTACCAAAGTAACCCTTACGGTTAATTGTAGAGCCATTATAACCTGAGGATTAGTATCAGGAGGTCTCAGCATTTTTTAATACGTATTTGTTGAAGGTTTCCGTTGAAATAATTGTAAATTTTGACACTGAATCAGTGAGTAATGAGATCCGCACATCATTCACAATGAATTTATTCGAAATGATTCTTGGATACAGGAAAGTCATGTTTATTGTCTTTTACTGTTAAATCCAAATTGTCTAAAGTAGTAGTCAATGTTTGTCCAGATTCCTCCACAGTCACATTCACTCCACTGGCTTTATTACCCATTTTGCAAACTCTAGCAAAATGGCCAAAAAACTCCACACTTTGTGCAATCTTTGCCAAGATCTGTACACTTTTTAAATGACGCCATATGAAACTTCTATTCACAGTGGTAATGAAGTTTGTTCCCAGTATAGGAGTTCTTCTGTACTAACCTTTTAAATCTAAATTTATTTTCTTTGTATGTACAAACAAGATCTTCAGTATCTTTGTTAAGCATGCTCACTGATTCCTTTGAGTCTTGAATGCTATTTGCAACATCAATTGCTTCATCAAGAGATGGGTTTCTACAGATTAAGAGTCTTTCTTGAATTTTCTTGTTGTAAGATTGGGTGACAAGTTGGCCTCTGATTAGTTGATCACTAAATGCATCAAGCTTCCACTTGGCAGCTAACATTCTTAGTGCTACCACATATATGTTCACTGACTCTGTGGCAGATTGTTTCCTTCAAAAAACACTAACGTCTTCTGAGTAGTAAATTCAGTGGTTAGGAGAAATCCATCTCCAGTCTTAAAACTGCTTCCTCATATTCATCAATCTCTTCATCATCATCATCCTCATCAATAAGTAGTAATAGCAGGCAAGTGTGCAAAAATATTCTGTCCTTCCATTCCCAAGGATTGTTTCTTTCTATCAGGTGTACATTTAAAACCATCAAGAGCACAGAGAAAAGCATTGAAAGCTCTAAACCCCTCTTTTTAAGTTATAAGTTGTTCACCAGGAGGTGGTTTGCATTGAGAACACACAATATGAAGAACAATAAAACATTAAAAGAAAGTAGAAAAGAAAACGTTAGTATAGGAATGTACTTAAATAGTAAAATATGCTGAAATATGTGAGTGAAACTGTTCTATAAATGTATTTTTTAAAAAGCACACTTCCAAAGTTTCAGAATTCAAAGGATTTGATGAATTTTCCAAAAGTGTACAAACGATGATAGATGAATGATGTATGCAGGCGGGCATGAAACCCAAGACCATCCAAGGAAAACAATGTGTTGCCTAACCCTTAGATACAGACACATTCAGGCAACAACCAAAAGGCTCTGGCGCATGTCATATAGAGTGATAATGCACGTAGAGTATCTGGTGCATTGGTGCTGGTAAAAAATGAGTTTTAGAATGCTGCAAATGAAGAATATGTTAAGCTAGTTGGCTTGAATTCACTGTCAACAGCTGCCTGAGTAGCAGTTTGTGTTCAGTCTGAACAAATCATTAAAGGAAAATCCAGCCTCTTGCCAGAAAAGTTTCCAGGACCTCGGTAAGTGAATTCTTTGAACTTGTTGCAGCAAATTTTATTCACTGACAAAACACTTTTATTAATAATGTGCAAAAGATTACTTTTAAATAAGACATGTTAAATGGCAACTTTGTAGTAGGTAATCATATATAAGTGTTGTAGGCCTATAAATTAATAGAAGGCCTAATTGAAGTTAGTCTGACTGTTGATACAATGTTAACTGAAGAATAATGCTTTAATACTGAAAGGTCTGTTTTTCTACACTGAATAGTTGTTTGTGCACTGTGGGGCATATTTACAACAGAATGGCAAAGTGGTGTAGTGTAGTTCCTATATCCCTGATAGGCTTTGCCCATTGGAATAACATACACTATAGATTTGACATAGGACTAAGGTCAGTATGTCTCTATCGAGTATATTAAACTTAATTACTTGTGTGTGCCAGCTAACTCTGAGGTCACTAGAAACTTCTCGAATATACAAGAAGGGATTAGTCTCTGACAACCGCATAAACATGCCAACTTTGTTTCCCTTTAGAATCGGAACAGTCTCAGAATCGTGGAAACAATAGATAACAGTTTCACTCAGTCAATCATGCATGCTTCGTTTCTACAGAGTTGCACAGAAATAGAGAGACGGGCGCTTTCAATAAAAGGGTTTATTGAACAGTCTTATTTCTCGTGCAAGAGATATGAATTGCTATAATCGTAAGACAGACTACGAAGTACAATATGTACAAGGTTAGCAGTAAGATAAAATAATACTGCAATAGCATGGTTTGTAGCTATGACATATATTAATCAAAATACATACATAAATCACATAAGCTAAAAATGTGATACTCATCTGCTGCTTCTAAATTGTTCTACCCCAGTGTACCTAACCTAAGTGCAGTACGAGGTTTGAAGTAGGTGCTATGTCTAAAGTATAGCTAGCTATATTTTAGTTTAGCCAAGAGTTGCCAAAAGTTTCTCTAAGTTCTAGTCAGCTCCATACTTTAGAATGAGAGAGGTTGGAATCTCTTTTCTGGACGAGATAGTCTAACCCCCCGCAAGGGAAGTCAGAGAGCACTGGAGCTGGATTCTCTGCGAGGAGGATGGCAGATTCAGGTCAGTGCATCAGGCTGGAACTCGATCTCCTTCCGAACTTGCCGTGGTGAACCGCGTAGTCTAGGTTGGATCGAATCCTCCGGGAACAGCAGTTTGCCAGGGCAAGTGCAGGTATATTTAAACCTTGAATGTGTCTAGGAATGCCAGTATTGACATAAAAGTCGGGCAGAGGAAAGTCATGAATGAACCCCTAATTAATAGATGTCCAAGCATACTTAATGAGTTCTTATAGAAATCAATATTCAAGCTGAGGGAAATTCCTAAAGGCTTAAGGATCTGGTTTTCCAAGAATTCGTTGTGACATGGATGGGCGGATGTAGGTGGCCATGCCTGTATTTGGTTTGTATGGACAATGTCTAAATAAGGGCCGGATTTCTATGTCCAAATAAGGGCAATGTGAATTGTACCTATATAAGGGCATAAATCGGGAAACCTAGATACGGAATCGAAATCAGCACACAACACCCAGTCCAGTTTGAATGAATGACATTACTAAATCCTAAACGTTCTAAACATATCTTAAAACAGAGTATTGCATGAGTATGCTAAAATAAGCTAAAAACATATATCTAAAACATATATTCTAAAAATACATTACAAAAACATTGCTATGCATAAAGTGTTGTACATATAAAAGGCAATGTTCCATTCTAAGCATAGGATCACATTGAAATGATAAATGAATGAACAAAAATATATACATGTGATGAAAGGGCTCGTAAATACAGAAGAAAAAAGGGGCCGAAACCATTTCATATCAGGGAGCACAAGTCAAATTGTTATTCATGACAAGGTGGCATACTGTCCCTGGAAGTGTTATCAAAGAATTCTGTTCTCTATGAATAGATCTACTATAAGCAGATTACTGTGTCAAAAAATGAAAAATACAATTTTGGGATGGGAAGAGAAAAAATATATAATCATAGAAAAAGTTCCAAAGACAGTATCATGTTTGAGAAAGAATGAAGGTCAAATTCAGAGTTTCTCCGGAACACTGTGTGCCTGAATCAAAAGTCAGTGTGTGGGGATGGAGAAAAAGTTAAATTTTCTAATCCTGTAGACAACAAGTCATCTATCGTTGTGGGTGTGAGTTGGAATACCTTGTATAGAAGATCAACAGCACATAGATGCGAACTATCACCTTCAGCATGGGAAGCATCAGCAATGTCCGGATTGGATGTTACCTGCGCGCCTGGTGTTTCCTCTCGTACCTCAGCAGTAGCATGTTGCGTCTGTGAGATCTCGATGAATGCCGCCATCAGGATTGGTAGCCGCTGAGGACAACACATAGCGTGGGCCATAATCGGGTCCAGCAGAGTATCGATATCTGTAGGCATAACTGATGGGAGTGTCAGACAAATGTCCAGCACGCATTCTTCACCGCATGGCAGGCACCGTAGAACAGGTAAGATGCAATCTTGCCAAATTGGTCTAAATGACAGAAACCAAGTGGTGTTTAATTCTCGTAGATGAGGTAAACCCAGAATTTGGATGATGCGCTCACGACACCTCATCTCCAATAGAGTTCTTTCCATGGTGAACTGGGTGTCGCTGGTGATTTGGCTTGCCATATCGTAGCAGTAGGAGCAAAAATAGTATCCGTGCAACGAGTGCTAAAAGGAGCGGCAGTCTGCCAAACACAGAGTGCACGAACTTTGGAAAAATTCAGAGGACTGCTTGAAAAGGTGCTAACAGTCCTGCACACACGTTCCTAAAAACATGTACAATACCGCTCGTATCAGACATGTTTAAGATATGACCTAACATTTCTGAAATATGCACAGGGCAGTTTGTATACAAAAGGGTATGTATCTCTGCAGAAGTCCTTGCGACTTGGAGAGCATAGGTTTCCTTGGCAGAGGTCAAAGGCATAGTTTTTTGTAAAAGAATGGGTTTCATTATGCTTAGAGTATCAACTCGTATTGAAGAGATTTTCAGTGAAGGCCATAAAGGCGACTCCCTGACTATGTCTATTTGGGGAAACAAGACTTGCATACAGCAAGTGACCCTGGATGTAACCGTTACTAGATATGGGATACCTGGCAGCATGTCACAACAGCTGTGATCATTCAACATAATGTAACTCCTGTTTGAAAGTTGACCAAAGATTGGATTAATCACTGCTGCCGGTGAACCGTGCAGGTGGCAGGATATGTTTGTAGTGGAACCATCACAGGCCCCCTGTAAGTTAATACCTTGACAAAGGAGAGAACCGCTTAGTGCGTGTTCACAGTTTTCACCGCTAAGAAACACTTCACGCCCCCCCCCTCCAAGATCTGTGTGTGTTAGGTAAATCCCAGGATGTCTTGATGTATTATTTACACGACCTTTCATATTTGTCGGCTGGTATATTTTTTAGGCAATACTGAAAATGGAAAATCGTAACAGGCAGAGTAATCTTACCATGTATGATCCAGTCAGTAGCTGGTTTTTCCGCAACTGTGAATGGCAATTTCTCCAGGCTTTCAATGCACAGCACTGTATAGTCTTCTCCCCTTTGTGCTAGTTTGATCTGTCTATCAGTGAGATTGAATTCTGCAAACAGTGACGTAGTATTGATTAAACGCCAAGGCACATAGACAGAATGCAGGTTTTGAAGCGTCCAGCCTAATGGCATGATAGAACGTAGCTGTGACTGACCATGTTGCAACATGACCAAGTCTTGTTCCATGATGTCTATGACAGAGGATACAATGCTGTCCAAAGAATATATCCTGAACGACAGAGTCAATAACCCATTGTCTACTACAGAGAGAGATTTCTCTAAATTAACACGATTCATGTCTCATATTCGTTCTGCAGTCTCTGCTTGGGTGACCTTCCATGCTTCATTATAAGCAGTGTAGATACCAGCATATATGAAACGTTTGTGATGCAGTTTTCTTGGTCCTAGCAAGAATTCCCTAACGTCTGTGTCTTCTTGAAGTAAAGTTAAGTGTTGTTTCACATCCTCTAGTGTAGCTTTCTGTAGCCAATCAAGGCAAAGTTTCCCTACACTGTAAGTTGTTACTACCCCCTGATGCTGTCTTTGGACATAACATGGGTCTGGCCTATGAAAGGTAAAACCTTGTGTTTTGTTCAGGAATCTATCTTGACAGTTGTTTGTGTCTAAGGGCCAGAGCAACCATTTTTTCCATTCAGGATCTGATCTGTTATTATTCAAAATAGTATGTACGTCGACCTCCCCCTGTGTAGTGCTTTCACTTGTAGGTGTAGGCATAGATGGAGTGTTCATGTCTTTCATCTTGGCTAATCCAAGGCATGATGTTTGTTGGACAGTGCCGTTCAAAAACATAATTTGCCCAGGGATGATACAGGCTCTAAAGAAACCTCAATGTTGTCTTTCCAAAAGTCGTAACCCTGTCTAGACAGTTGGGCAATGAAGGCTGTAGAATAAATCTGTTTGGTATTCGTTAACATATTTTTCCTTCCTGTCTTGTTGACATTCTTAAAGTAAAATGTCTCTGCATTCGAGATATTAAACCCTGAAAAATATGGAAATTTCATTGCAAATATTTTCGAGCTACCCTTTGGTGGCGTAGAACAGTGTTCCTATTGGTTATACATAAATACATTTCTAGGCATTGCAGATTTATGCAAGAAATGATGACCATAGTGGTTATAACAATACATTTGTTTGTAGTCTGATGAACCTTGTAAATATTCATTATTAGTAAATGCAGTTGACATCTCTAGATCAGACATCATATTATTAATAGTCTCTAAGTCCCAATCATCAGAAAAGGTACTGGAGGTAATAAAGTAACTTAATGAAATTTCAAATAAATGTGGAATCTTCAAAAGCTCAGACGGACCAAAAATGTCATATTCGATTTTGTCCCAAACTATACCATCATGTATAGGGATCGCTGTGCTGTTCACCGCTGACAAGTCTTTTGCTTCACAATGGGATGATTTGTGTGGCTGGAGAAGTAAGTTCACTTTTTTACTTGCTGTGTTCATTTGAATATATCTTCCATTAATCAGCATACCCAGAGTTATTACCAGAGCTAACCAAAGTAGAAAGTAGATTATTCCCAAAACAATCCATAATTAAATCCATGGTGAAACCAGATAAGTTTTTTCCAGTAGATGAAAAAAGTCTGTTGCTTGTTCTTTGAAAGTTCTTTATACTGGCGTCATTTCAGGCTTGCTGGGATCCTCAGAAAACGTATCAAAGTTCATGAAATAGCCAGAAGCAGTTCTGTCAATGGTTGGAATTGCATCCATATTTGCTGAAATTGCTGGAACCAGTGGATCACTTGTTACTTCGCTGTAAACAGGTGTATCTGGACGAACTGTTATTTGGGTCTCAAGAGGTACAAGGTCCATAGCATTGTTGCTTAGTCCTCTATTTCTTACTGTTGAATCTTCAAAGGTGATGAGTCTCTCAGTTTGAACCTCTTGGATTGTATCTAGAAGAATGTGTCTGCTACACTGGCGAAGTTCACTTGGCCTACTGTTCAGTATCGGCCACATAGTGTGGTTTGATTAGGTCGATGGACACAAATCTTTTCTCCTTTTTACCAGCAAGGGGCGGCAAAAGTACTGTTCTTGATCTGTGGATTGCTAGGACAGGTACTGGTTGTCTGTATGAAGGCCCAAATTCCTTCTTATCCGCAATCTTTCCTCTGACTAGATCCCCTAGCTTTGGGATCCAGACAGGCCTTGCTGGAACTGCCGGATTTTTCTCAGTGGTGGTTGGCTTTAGGACCACGTTGCTTTGTTGCTTTCTTAGTTCATTTAAGTCCTGTAAAACAGCCAAACTATCTTTGATATCAAATTGTTTGTTTTCCACCACAGTGCCTTTCATATCCAAGTCCGGAACCAACATTCTAGTCCCAAACAGGACCTCATATGGAGTGACACCCCCTAGAGAACATTTTGGCAAGTTGTTTAGTGCACGCTGGACCCCATATAAATGGTTGACCCACCCATCACCCGAACCTAATACCCTAGCTGTTATAGACTGCTTTATGTCCTGTTTTTTTCTATCCACAACAGAATTTGCCTCAGGATGGAATGGAGAAGAATACCGCAATGCCACGCCCAGACTGGCCATGGCTTCTTTGTAAGCCCTAGAGCTAAACGCAGGACCCTGTTCAGAATGTAGTGTGCCTATTGCGTATGTGCCGATAAAGACTCGCAAATCTTTTATAACAGTTAGAACGTCAGCCTAGCGCTGAGGCCACATCCATAGGAGCCTAGAGCACGAATCCACTGCGACCATGATATATTTATAGTTCCCATCCCTTTGTAAGGGACCGCAGTGGTCCAGGTAAACACAAGCTAATGGTTTATTTGAAATTAACAGGGGCGTCTGCGCAGGACGTTTCACAGTAGAGACTTTCATCTTTTGGCATATCTCACAGTCCAAAACATAATTTCTGGTCTGTTTCCTAATGCCTGGCCACCAGTATCTCTGTTTTAATAATGATACTGTGGCGGAAACACCTGCATGGGCAGAGGCGATCCCTTCATGTGCTGCTAGGATTAACCCTAATCTATATTCCATGTTTGGTATTACCCTATCCCCCACTCCAAGGATTCGAGCAAACGGAACATTGTTCACATCAATTATATATATGAGTGGAAACTTTTTAGATAATGCCGCAACGCTGCCTTTGCTTGATGCATTGACAGCCAGCATTATTTTGCTGTCTATTTTCGTTTTTGAATGAGTGATTGCAGCTACGGATGCCGTTTGCACAGCCCCTTTCGTGGCTTCATCAGCCAATTAATTTCCTTCAACGTGAACACCATCACGTTGGTGACTCAGCGTGTGTATCACGTGAGTGTTTTGTAGTCCGTTTCACAACTGAATTACTTGTTCCCAAAGCAATTTGTGCTTGATTGTGCCACCTTTTGCATCTTTGAAACCATTTTGAATCCAATTCTGTAAATATTAATTGTAAGATTGAACACAGTAAAAAGAATCGCACACTATCAGTGCCATCTTAAATGCTTGTAGTTCAGCTCCCTGAGCTGTACAATCTCCTAGAGATTAGGTTTTTGTGACCATTGGTCTGAATTTGCCATCTCGCATGCGACCTTTAACTTTAGCGCACGCTGAACTGTAAGCTTGTTTACTCTCCGTAGCGGGCTGTGCAGATCTGTCAGTATAAATTATAAATTCATACTGGTCAATAGGGAGAATTTCAGTAGGCAGAGGACATTCGTGCTCGTATTGCAGGAATGCTTGTGTTTTTAAATATGGATCAAAAACGTATTCAACATCAGTTGCAGTAAGAGAATTAACCCATTGTATCCATCTCGGATGTAAAGCTTTTGCATTTGGAATGCTAGCCTTTGTAACCGCCTCTAAGGCTGGTACAGGAGTCACAATCATAATGCGTTTCACGTGTGCTAGGGCTCTTTCTTTTGCTACAGCAGTTTGAACTGCTATCTGAGTTTTTTCTGTAGAAGTGAATTTCATTTCTGCTTGTGTATACAAGTGGTATTTGCATGCAATTGGTACTTTTTCACCTTGGTTAAAAGTTAAGTAGGTGAATCCGCATTGACCCGGAATGATTCGGATCACTAAGTTGCGTACATTTATGCGTGTTTGCAAGTGTTTAGTTGCTAACATGTCTGTTTTTGTGTTTTTGTGTCCAAGGTGTGATTTTAAAATCAGGTTTGATTAATTCGTAGATAGGTTTAACCCTTTCTGCGTAGTTCAAAATGTAAGTTCTTCCAAAATTCAGGAAACCTAGAATCAACTGTAAATTCTTCATTGTTTTTGGAGGTTGGAGCAGAGCACACTTTTCTAAAAAGTTGGCTGCCAGGCTTTTGCCTTCACTTGATAGTTCATATCCTAGGAAAAGGACGTTGAAGTGGGCAAATCTTGACTTTTTGAAGTTGAATTTGTAACCCTCTGAGGCGAAGCCCAATATTATGGTGCTCACCCTGTTCAAAAGCCTATCCAGGTCATCGTCTGTCAGATATATATCATCGACATATGACAATGCATCGTCATCATAAGTTTGTAGTAACTCTGTTACCCTTGCTGAGAAGAACCCCGGGCTGATTTTGAATCCCTGGGGCAGTCGACAAAATTGATGCTGGGTCCCCATTATTGAGAAAGCGGTCAAATATCAGCTTTCTGGTGCAATATTTTGACAAAAGAAACCATTTGAAATGTCTAATGTGGTTTTATATTTTTTACGCACAATGTTATTCATTAATGCTGTACTGTGTGCATTTTGCACTGCAAATGTTTTGCAACAAGAATTTAAGTGTCTGTAATCCAAAACTAGATGATATGTATTGTCTGGTTTGGAGACAGGAAACAAAGGATTGTTCATTGATGAGGTGCATGTTTCAATCACCCCCTGATATTCAAGTTGATCTAAAATCTCCCTGACCTGCTTTTAGCTTCTTGCTTAACTGGGTACTGCCTTTGTGCAGTCGGTTGATTTTTTAACTGGATTTTATGGTGAGGTGAGTCCTCATCCCATCCTACATGATTTTTATACAGTGCTGGGGCTTGGGCTACTGCCCATTTCCTGGCTAATGTATATTTTAAATGAACTGGAACATGGTTGGAGAAGGCAGGCATAATGATGTCCTCGCCATGTGGGCACACCCTGACAAATTCTGGTGGCCAGTCCTTTTCTGCTCGAAGTATATCATAACCCTTTGAAAGATGCTCCCAAAAGAGTGCTTTCACTTTTTTTGGTATGTCTCCCTCCATCCGGAGTGTTATTTCATATAACCTATGTGGAGAACTAACCCTGTTGTCTACAGTCTTATCTTGTATATCTTCATTCAAGTCCACTGTCTCCAGAAGTCCCTTCAGGTTCTGGCGAGCTATTGTAACTTCTGCTGCACTTTCCAGCGTGGTCTGGGCCCATTCTCCCTTCCTGAGTTGGGTTCTCAGTATTCTCGGCATGTCTGATCTTCCGATCTGCTACCTTTTTCTTGGAGAATTGAGGTTTTGCTTTATTTTTCTGAACGTGTTGATCGTCTTTGGACTTCACGCGTTCTTCCTTGTTTTCTGACCGTCATCTTCTTTCGGATGTCTGTAACAATATCTGAAAGGTACAAGAAGAACGTGTATCATTATCTTGATATCTGTCAGGTTTTCTCAAATTATCCCTATTCCTGAGGTTGTACCTCCTTTCAGAGGGCTCCTTCTGTGGAAGAGACCTGCCTCGGGAATGTGAACGCTTCTCTTTGGAATTCTGTTTGTTATTTTCCCACTTCTTTTTAGAAGAGGTAGGAGTGTTTTTAGGAAAGACCTTATCAGGACTTTCAGACAATTGTGGTTGTACTGGTTTCCCTCCCAGACTGTCTCTGCCTAATTCCCCATAGGATTTTTCAATTATTCTGGCTAGTTCTTGAGGTTGTTCTGTTACATCAAATTCCCTTAGTTTCTGGCGGATTGCCACTGATGCTGCTGCACCTTTAATATTAGTTAATATTATTGCTGACACCTGGTCGAACTTTTTAAGTAACTTCATACCTAAATTCAGAACAGGCTCTGCCCTGTATTCATTTTGAATCTGTTTCAGGACTTCAGGTATTACCGCCATTGACAGAACACCATGTGTTTTTGTGTAGATAGCAGCAAAGACTTTGCCCCAAGAGGTGCAGTCTTCCAGATGTGGTGTGAGCCCCATTGGTAAACAAATTGTTAAAATTTTTTGTTTTTCACAGGGGGTAGTATTAGGAAATACTGCTTCGATTTGAGTAATCTTTTGAGCTAACCAGTATAGAATTTGTTCGCGTTTTGCGGGTAATTTACCCATGACTGAGAGTAAAGTCTGTGGTGTAATTTTTAGTGTATTCACCTGATGAGGGGCTGGATTTTTAATTGTTAATGGTTGTTGGACTGTGAAAGTCCGCATGACATATTGAACCAATTGTCTATATATCTTGATCAACTCCTTGAGTTGAGCAAGTAAATCTATGTCTGACATAGATTCAATGTCAGGATGAGGTGTGGAGCCGGCTAAAATCGGCCATGTTGCTCCTGGTCTACCTAATGGACCGAGCCTTGTAATGTGATTGTAGTGTTTTAGGGCGCCTTTAAACCAGAGCTCATGCTCCTGGTATGTGAGTGGAATTTCAATATCCTTGAAAGGAATATATTCCTCAGGTGTTTCATCTTCTTTGTAGAAGTGAAACATATGTGTTACTGCATTTGATTCTGGGAATGCTATCCATGTCTGGTGAGATTCATGTGCCTCTATCACAAAAACTGCTCTACCACCTCTTGGTGTCAGACCATGTTTTATAAGTTTTAGAGTGTTGGCTCTCCTTAAATTTGGTGGGATGTGTATAACACCCAACTCGTCTTCATTAAGACCTGTAAGGTCAGCCGCAGCTTGACCGTTGTCGACGACAACATCTCCGGTGTCAGACATTGTTCAATGAAAAATTGCATAGCAAGTTTGAAGGAAACAAAGATAAGGTGCACAATATTTTGGAACACTTTATCCTTCAATGTTGAACAAAACCAAACAGCTAATACATAGGACTTTCGTTCTACTCAGCTATGGCGGATACTATCCCTACCCACTCCAGACGTCTTATAGAGTTTTATGAGTAGAGGGTCTCTGAGAAAAGCACGACTGAGTTACTTCAGTCTCTAGCATTAAATTAGTGCCTTACCAAACCATTGGGTGCCATGTAGTGTAGTTCCTATATCCCTGATAGGCTCTGCGCATTGGAATAACATACACTATACATGTGACATAGGACTAAGGTCAGCATGTCTCTATCGAGTATATTAAACTTAATTACTTGTGTGTGCCAGCTAACTCAGAGGTCACTAGAAATTTCTCGAATATACAAGAAGGGAGTAGTCTCTGACAACTGCATAAACATGATAACTTTGTTTCCCTTTAGAATCGGAACAGTCTCAGAATCGTGGAAACAATAGATAGCAGTTTCACTCAGTCAATCGTGCATGCTTCGTTTCTACAGAGTTGCACAGAAATAGAGAGACGGGCGTTTTCAAGAAAAGGGTTTATTGAACAGTCTTATTTCTCGTGCAAGAGATATGAATTGCTACAATCATAAGACAGACTGCGAAGTACAATATGTACGAGGTTAGCAATAAGATAAAATAATACTGCAATAGCAAGGTTTGTAGCAATTACATATATTAATCAAAATGCATACATAAATAACATAAGCTAAAAATGTGATAATCATCTAATGCTTCTAAATTGTTCTACCCCAGTGTACCTAACCTAAGTGCAGTACGAGGTTTGAAGTAGGTGCTATGTTTAAAGTACAGCTAGCTATAATTTAGTTTAGCCAAGAGTTGCCAAAAGTTTCTCTAAGTTCTAGTCAGCTCCATACCTTAGAATGAGAGAGGCCGGAATGTCTTTTCTGGACTCAATAGTCTAACCCCCCACAAGGGAAGTCAGAGAGCACTGGAGCTGGATTCTCTGCGGGGAGAATGGCAGCGTCAGGTCAGTGCATCAGGCTGGAACTCGATCTCCTTCCGAACCTGCCGTGGCGAACCACGTAGTCTAGGTTGGATCAAATCCTCCGGGAACCGCAATTTGCCAGGGCAAGTGCTGGTATATTTAAACCTTGAAGGTGTCTAGGAATGCCAGTATTGACGTAAATGTCGGGCAGAGGAACGCCATGAATGATCCCCTAAGTAATGGATGTTCATGCATACTTAATGAGTTCTTGGAGAAATCAATATTCAAGCTGAGGGAAATTCCTAAAAGGCTTAAAGGTCTGGTTTTCCAAGAATTTGTTGTGACATGGATGGATGGATGTAGGTGGCCATGCCTGTGTTTGGTTTGTACAGACAATGTCTAAATAAGGGCCGGATTTCTATGTCCAAATAAGGGCAATGTGAATTGTAACTATATAAGGGCATAAATCGGGAAACCTATATACGGAATCTAAATCAGCACACAACAGTGTGGATTAAGCAAAAATTGCTAAAGCCACTCTTCACCATTCTTAAAATACAGGGATGCAGTTCCCTTAGTGCTAAATTGAGCTGCCTAGTGCCATCAGAGGCACCAAGGGTGCCTGAGTTGGGGAAATGATTGTGTATGTGCAGGAAGGTGTCCCTTCCAGCACATACACATTCCAGAATGCCGATTTGAAACTCCTATGTGTGCTGCATTGTGCAGCACACATAGAAGTTGCAAATCGTCATTTTTTTAATGATTGTTTATGTGCACTGTGAGAAGTTGGCCTGGTATATGATGTTCACTAGTTAAAGTGACCACCTTGTACCATGCCAAGCAACCCTTATGGTGTGGTTGTAAGTCAACCTTTTCGGACTAGCTGCCCTAGTGGTAGCGTAGGCTAAGCAGTCTTTGAGGCTAAACTCGTGATGCGTGTTAAGCCAGCTGTTTTACCAAATGCAACCCCCTTTTATACCAATGAAAGGACACCACACAGATATATATTCAAAATATATATGTATTTATTTCTCAAAGTAACCCCTAGTCTCTTTATGAGCACAGGAGCACAAATCGTCAAACAAGATTATCACAGAATACACAGAAGTTGCACTTTATATGGATAGGCCCTGGTGGCCACTCGAACCATATACTAAAATAGTGGTATAAGTACCACGAACAGAAAAGGGAAAGGCCTAGGGCCTCTAGAATCGCTGGGCCTACAAGGAGCTAACTTCAGTTAGTGACCAGGAGGTCCACGGGTGGCGTGTGCAGAGCAAAATAGTCACACGCGTGCTCCCATAGGTTTCAATGGGTGCGTAAAAAGTACAAAGTTACTGCAAAGAGGATCTTCCGGATGGACTAGGAACTCAAGATTTGGAACACAGGCACTAGAGATGTAATACTACACTTGGGCACAGGTGTGCCAGCTTTACCTCACCCACAGGAAGCGGGTGCATAGGCCTCGAAGTGCGTCGGGTTTCTTCTATCTGTTCCGTGGAGCCTGAAGACAAAGATGCTGCAGGCGGTCGGTCCGGGAGAGATGCAGTGGATCCAAGAGTGGATCGGAGATGTTGAAGGCCTGTAAGCAGAGGGGACAGTGTTCACAGTCACTAGCCAGTGACCAGCGTGGCACCAGGTGGGTACCAGGCAATGTCGGGTGCAAACAGGAAGAAAGGTGTAGCTTGTCTCTGCAGCCACGTAGTCCCTGGAGGTCGACGACGTCCAGGAGTCGGTTCACGAGCTGTCCCATGCAGGCTCTCGCTGTCGGCGGTGACGGCGACTTGATCAAAGCAAACAAGCCTTGGCAAAAGCAATTGTTGTGGAAAACGAAATAAGCTGATAGTTCTGACCAGCAAGGTCAGAGGGACTGCTCCTTTGGAGGGGAGCAAGGGCCAGTCTGGAGCAACCAGACCAGCGGTGTATTTCTTGAAGTTCGTCGCCAAGATGGCTACTAGCCAGCGGGCCAGCAACCGGTTAGGCGCGTCAAGTGGCAAAATGCAGAAGGGCCCCAAGCAGATCGTGGAGATGCTGGAGGGCTCACCTTTGGTGCAGATGCTGCTCGGGGGTTGGGCTTCTCAGATCCAAAAGCACAACTTGGAGGGAGCCTCGGTTGTTGCACTTGTCAACTTGTCATAGTCGTTCCAAGATGGCTGGCTCCACGTGTCTCGGTGCCTCCACGGGTCTCCTCTTTTCAGGGACTGTGGATCGGTCGGTGAGAGGTCTGGAGGTCCAGGTCTTGTCAGTCTCTGGGCTCGGGCTCCGGCGGGAGGCGGCGGCAAAGCAGACGTTGATTCGCTGGATGGTGCTTGCGTTAGCAAGGTGGTCACTCCCTGACCACAGGGGAGATTGGCTTCAGTCCTCTGTGCAGCAGAGCGTCGAAGTTCCCGTCTTCTTCTTAGTGTTAAGTTGATTCCAGGATGTCTGAAGTCTTAGGACACAGCTCCTACCTTTAAGCGGATTCTAGGGGCCGGACTACCTGCTAGGTCCCTCCCTATGGGTGGGACCAGGAAGGGGGGTGGTTACACCCCCAATCCTTTGTCCAGCTCGCCCCAGGCCCGGGACTGGTGTGCCCCAGGACCGGTTTGAACTGGCATATGCACCGAGGCTCCTTGTGAGCCACAGGCATGTCTGGTTTCTTTCAAGCCCTACCTGACCAATACACAAAATCCTGTCTGGGGTGGTGCACGCACCTCCCCTGGCAGGAAACCCTTTGTCCACACCTCCCAAGCTGGAAGGACTCCCAGCAGCAGGAGGGCAGACTTGTGTCTGTGGTGGCAGCATCCATTTTGTGGAGCTGAGGATATGTCTGATTTTACCCGGGTTTCAGGTACTGTACATGTCGTGTCCCTCTAGAAGGGTGGAATGCTAACCCCGTCGCCAGAATTGGCGAGGGGTTAGTATTCCAATTCGTATGACACCTTACTCGACATGTTTTGATAAAGCCAAACCAAAGATAGCATTTAACCGCGAGGTTCATAATGCACTTAAGAGTATATGGTATGACGATATCTGGAAACAGTAGAAGGAAGTTGTTCCGACCACTGCAGACAGGCTCAGCTCATGCCAGAGCACCATCTCACATGGAACCAAGCACTCTGCCTTCAGGATTGTTAAGGCCTGCCATAGGAGTGACTTATAGGTTACCAGGTGTCCCATTTAAGGTTAGGTATAGGTATACTACACCTAAGTAAGAGGTGATTACACCAACTTACCCCAGCTGAGTGATCAGCCAGTTGTGTCAAATTGTTAGGCCAAGCCTGGGGTGGCATAATACATGCTTCAGCCCCTGGCAGGCCTTGGGTACACCAATGCCCTGGGTACCTAGTGTACACTGGTACAGGGGCTGACAGGGTGATCCACTTCCAATTGGTTATGCACCTAGGGTGCATAGTTTTAATTTAGTAGAGAGAACAGCAGGCTGGGGGTCTGATTGGCAGGCCCACAGCCTCAATATGTCAAAAACCAGTGAAGCAAAAAGCAAAAATTTGGGGTGACCATAGGATAGCAGACCCTACTCTCCTACACAACCCCCCCCCCAAACGCTGGGACATTAAACTAGCCTTGACCAGTCTCGTCTTCATGTCCTAAGTGGAAGTACCTGGAGAGACCATCTGCATTCCCATGGTCAGTACCTGGCCGGTGCTCCACTGTAAAGTCCATCCCCTGTAGGGAAATGGACCACCTAAGCAGTTTGGGATTTTCACCCTTCATCTGATTTAGCCACAAGAGGGGCTTATGGTCGGTCTGAATCTTGAAGTGAGTGCCAAACAAGTATGGCCTCAGCTTCTTCAGGGCCCACACCACAGCAAAGGCCTCCCTCTCAATAGCTGACCAATTCTTCTCTCTGGGGGTCAACCTTCTGCTAATAAAAGCAATGGGTTGGTCTTGACCATCTACATTAAGTTGTGACAGCACAGCTCCCACACCCAACTCAGAAGCATCTGTTTGGACAATAAACTCTTTGGAGTAGTCAGGACTTTTCAGGATAGGTGCAGAGCACATGGCCTCCTTCAGGTCATCAAATGCCTTTTGACAGCTTACTGTCCACTGAACCTTTTTGGGCATCTTCTTGGATGTCAGATCATTAAGAGGAGTCACAATGGACCCATAGTTCTTAACAAACTTCCTGTAGTACCCAGTCAAGCCCAAGAAAGCTCAAACTTGAGTCTGGGTGGTTGGAGGGGACCAGTCCTTGATGGATTGTATCTTACTCTCCAGTGGTTGAACTTGGCCTCCACCTACAAGGTGGCCCAAATATACAACCTTACTCTGCCCTATCTGGCACTTAGTAGCCTTGATAGTGAGGCCTGCCCTTTGCAGAGCCTCAAGAGCCTTCTTCAGGTGGATCAGGTGATCCTCCCAGGTGGAGCTAAAGACAGCAATGTCATCCAGATATGCTGCGCAAAAGTCATCCAACCCAGTAAGGACTTGGTTCACCAGCCTTTGGAAGGTGGCAGGTGCATTCTTCAGACCAAAGGGCATCACCACAAACTGGTAGTGCCCACCTGGGGTTGAGAATGCTGTTTTGGCCTTAGACTCCTCAGCTAATCTGATTTGCCAATAGCCAGCTGTTAAGTCAAATGTGCTCAAAAACTTTGCAGAAGCTAGTTTGTCTATGAGCTCATCTGCCCTTGGAATAGGGTGTGCATCTGTCCTGGTGACAGCATTGAGACCCCTGTAGTCCACACAGAACCTCATCTCTCTCTTGCCATCTTTGGTGTGAGGTTTGGGGACCAGAACCACTGGACTAGCCCAGGGGCTCTCTGAGGGTTCAATGACACCTAATTCCAGCATTTTATGTACCTCAGCCTTTATACAGTCCCTGACGTGGTCAGGTTGTCTGTAAAGCTTGTTATTTACAGGCAGACTGTCACCAGTGTCCACCACATGGGTACACCAGTCAGTTTGACTAGGTATCAAGGAAAACATATGTGAAAATGATTGTAGAACCTGTCTACATTCAGTCTGCTGATGGGCAGTGAGGTTGCCTCCAAGGGTCACTCCTTCAACTGAGCCATCTTCAGGGTTCTGAGACAACAGGTCTGGGAGAGGGTCACTCTCTTCCTCCTGTCCCTCATCTGTAGCCATGAGCAAGCCCATGTCTGCCCTGTCAACATATGCTTTAAGCCTGTTAACATGGAGTACCCTGTGGGGACTCCTGGGAGTTCCTAGGTCGACCAAGTAGGTGACCTCTCCCTTCTTTTCCAGGATTGTATGGGGCCCAGACCATTTGTCTTGGAGTGCTGCTGGGGCCACTGGCTCCAACACCCATACCTTCTGTCCTGGCTGAAACTCAACCAAGACAGCCTTTTGGTCATGCCAAGCTTTCTGTAAGGCCTGGCTTGCCTCAAGGTTTTTGGATGCCTTCTCCATATACTCAGCCATCCTGGAGCGGAGACCAAGTACATAGTCCACTATGTCTAGCTTAGGCTTTTTGAGAGGTAACTCCCATCCTTCCTTCACCAAACACAGTGGGCCTCTCACAGGGTGCCCAAACAACAATTCAAAGGGGCTGTAGCCAACTCCTTTTTGTGGGACCTCTCTGTAAGCAAACAGAAGGCAGGGTAGAAGGATGTCCCATCTTCGCCTGAGCTTTTCAGGTAATCCTTTGATCATACCCTTTAGGGTCTTGTTGAATCTCTCAACAAGCCCATTGCATTGTGGGTGATAAGGGGTGGTGAACTTGTAGTTGACACCACATTCCTTCCACATAGCTGTCAAGTATCCTGACATAAAGTTGGTACCTCTGTCAGATACTACCTCCTTAGGAAACCCCACTCTGGAGAATACTCCCAGCAGGGCCCTGGCCACAACAGGTGCTGTAGTGGTCCTAAGGGGAATTGCCTCTGGATACCTGGTGGCATGATCCACTACCACCAGTATAAATCTGTGCCCAGATGCAGTGGGAGGATCCATGGGACCCACTATGTCTATTCCCACTCTTTCAAAGGGGACCCCCACCACAGGTAGTGGTATTAGGGGGGCCTTTGTTGTGCCACCTGATTTGCCACTGGCTTGGCAGGTAACACAGGAGCGACAAAACTCCTTTGTATCTTCATTCATGTGAGGCCAGTGAAAGTGAGGGACAAGCCTGTCCCAAGTCTTGTTCTGGCCTAAGTGTCCTGCTAAAGGAATGTCATGGGCCAAGGTAAGAAGGAAGCCCCTAAATTGCAGAGGTATAACCAACCTCCTGGTAGCACCAGGCTTGGGGTCTCTAGCCTCTGAATAAAGGAGCCCTTCATCCCAATACACTTTATGGGTACCTTGAGCATTCCCAGCAGCCTCAGCAGCAGCCAGCTGTCTGAGGGGTTCAAGAGAGGGACAGGATAACTGAGCCTGCCTCAAGTCAGCCCTTGAAGGTCCCCCTGTCCCCAGAAACTCAACCTGATCAGGTTCAAGCTCTTCAGGGACAGTTCCTTCAGGGTCCTCTAGATCAGCTTCCTGGGAAGGCTGATCATCACTCTGAGGCAGGGGGGAAGGCACAGCCTTGACCCTCCTGTTCTTCTTCTTGGTAGGCGCTTGGTCCATTGTTCCAGGATCCAAGACCTGAGGTTCAGTGAGGCACTTTTTGGCCTGTGACCTGGTCACAGCAAGGACATGTGATGATATACCTAACATCTCTGCATGAGTCCTGTACTCCACTTCTGACCATAGAGAACTCTCTAGGTCATTGCCCAACAAACATTCTACTGGGAGGTCTGCACTAACCACAACCCTTTTGAGGCCAGTTACCCCTCCCCATGAGAAGTTAACAACTGCCACACTATGTGAAGTAGTGGCATTGCTGGCATTGGTAACCAGGTAGTTCTCACCTGGTATGTACTGTCCAGGGTCCACAAAGCCTGGTGTCACCATAGTGACACTGGCACATGTGTCCCTGTAGGCTTGAGCCACTTTGTCATTAATTAAAGGAGTCTGTCTGTACTTACCCAGGTTACTGGGGCTCACAGTCAGGGACAAATCAATGTCCCCATCACAGATCAAGACTGCCTGTGTCAGGGTTCTGTCTAAGTCAGAATCTCCTTCAGTTCCCATAGTGATTCCCACTACACCCTTTGTCTGGGGACCAACACTGCTAACAGTAGTACTGGGAGCAGGTGCCTTAGGGGCAACAGTGTTGGGGGCTCCACCCTTTTTGCAATCACTAGTCCAGTGAGTTGTATTTTTGCAATGATTGCACCAGGGTTTCTTTTGACCTTCTTTCTTCTTTTTGGACTGTTGTTGGGACCCACCCTCTTTAGCAGTAGTTTGGGGCCCTGTTGAAGACTTCTGGTCTTTAGATTTCTGATCTCCACCCTTTTGGTCTGTTTTCTTCTGATCACCCCCTTGGCCCTGGTTCTGGTTCTTTTGCTTAACCCTGGTTCTGACCCATTTGTCTGCCTTCTTTCCCAATTCTTGGGGAGAGGTCAGATCAGAGTCAACCAAGTGTTGATGCAGTTGCTGGTTTTGACAGTTATTTAAAATCTGTTCTCTCATCATCAAATTATACAATCCTGTAAAATCAGATACCTTACTTCCCAGCAACCAACCCTCCAAAGCCTTAGTGGCACATTCAACATATTCAGACCAGTCCTGAGTCTGTGTCTTTTGGGTGTCTCTGAACATTAACCTGTACTGTTCAGTGGTTAAGCCTAACCCATCTACCAGAACACTCTTCAGGACTCTGTAGTTTCTGACATCCTCTTCTCTAACAGTGAGGAGTCTATCTCTGCCTCTTCCTTCAAAGGAGAGCCAGAGGATTGCTGCCCACTGGTCTTCAGGAACCTGCTGTACTTTGCAGGCTCTCTCAAGAGCAGTTATCCATTTGTGGATGTCATCCCCACTTTTGTAGGGGGGCACAACCTTAGACAGGTTCCTATTGTCAAAGACCCTATCTTTGTCCTTAGGGACAATGCTGCCACCAGTGGGTATAGACCCACTCTCTCTAGGTTGCCTAGCCTTGTTCAGTTTTTCTTCCATCAGGGCTACTTCTAGCTCCTGCTTCCTGATCCTCAGCTGGGCTTCCTGCATTCTGGCCTCATGTTCCCTCCTCTGAGGGGTGGTCATCCTTTTCCTGGAGTGACCTTGAGAGCCTCTAGAGCCATGAGAAGCATTGGAGTCACCTGAGCGATTCCTTTGCCTCCCAAGCCCTGTGTTAAGTCCACTGGGGAGATCCAATGGGGTAAACCCATTGTCAGTCCCCAATAGCCTTAGTTTAGCTGGGCCAAGTATAATACTTGGCACTGGGCTAGTTCTCCCTTCATCATCACTACTTTCTGTATCCTCACCACTTTCCTCCCCTGTAGTATGATTCTCATCTAAGGGATGGCTATTGGAACTGGGTACCTCTGTAGCATTTTCAGAAGGGGGGCCTCCTGTTCCTGAC
This sequence comes from Triturus cristatus, assembly GCF_964204655.1. NCBI lineage: Eukaryota > Metazoa > Chordata > Amphibia > Caudata > Salamandridae > Triturus > Triturus cristatus. The sequence continues at coordinate 507,235,969 of NC_140585.1, forward strand.
CCTAAGGGGGCTAACTGGGAAGCTTTCTTGAGTTCTCTCTGATTCTCATCATTCTGTAAGAGTTCTCTGAGCTCAGCAGAGGTAGGGTTCTTGGGCTGTTTAAGGCCTCTAAGAGTTGCCAAATGCCTGAGCTCATTCTGATTAAGGGTAGCAAAGCTGGATGGTGCCCTCTGGGGGTCACTCTCAACAGAGATGGGTACAGTGGACCCCTCTGCCCCGGCCATTGCTCTTAAGTGTGGGTGGATGTGTTGCAATCTACCTACACTTGTGTTTACCTACTAAACCTATCTAGTAGTTGTAGTCAGGGTGTGCTACTCCCTTTGCTCTACAACAACTAAGTTCAGTAGAACTTATGTATATCTAATCTTGTTTTATATGTACCTACAGGTACCTATGTGATCTTTCAATTGGTAACCAAGAGATTACAATGGTAAAACACAGCAAGCTCAAATCCAACCGCTGCTCACCAATGTGAGAAGTTGGCCTGGTATATGATGTTCACTAGTTAAAGTGACCACCTTGTACCATGCCAAGCAACCCTTATGGTGTGGTTGTAAGTCAAGACACCACACAGATATATATTCAAAATATATATGTATTTATTTCTCAAAGTAACCCCTAGTCTCTTTATGAGCACAGGAGCACAAATCGTCAAACAAGATTATCACAGAATACACAGAAGTTGCACTTTATATGGATAGGCCCTGGTGGCCACTCGAACCATATACTAAAATAGTGGTATAAGTACCACGAACAGAAAAGGGAAAAGGCCTAGGGCCTCTAGAATCGCTGGGCCTACAAGGAGCTAACTTCAGTTAGTGACCAGGAGGTCCACGGGTGGCGTGTGCAGAGCAAAATAGTCACACGCGTGCTCCCATAGGTTTCAATGGGTGCGTAAAAAGTACAAAGTTACTGCAAAGAGGATCTTCTGGATGGACTAGGAACTCAAGATTTGGAACACAGGCACTAGAGATGTAATACTACACTTGGGCACAGGTGTGCCAGCTTTACCTCACCCACAGGAAGCGGGTGCATAGGCCTCGAAGTGCGTCGGGTTTCTTCTATCTGTTCCGTGGAGCCTGAAGACAAAGATGCTGCAGGCGGTCGGTCCGGGAGAGATGCAGTGGATCCAAGAGTGGATCAGAGATGTTGAAGGCCTGTAAGCAGAGGGGACAGTGTTCACAGTCACTAGCCAGTGACCAGCGTGGCACCAGGTGGGTACCAGGCAATGTCGGGTGCAAACACGAAGAAAGGTGTAGCTTGTCTCTGCAGCCACGTAGTCCCTGGAGGTCGACGACGTCCAGGAGTCGGTTCACGAGCTGTCCCACGCAGGCTCTCGCTGTCGGCGGTATCGGCGACTTGATCGAAGCAAACAAGCCTTGGCAAAAGCAATTGTTGTGGAAAACGAAATAAGCTGATAGTTCTGACCAGCAAGGTCAGAGGGACTGCTCCTTTGGAGGGGAGCAAGGGCCAGTCTGGAGCAACCAGACCAGCGGTGTATTTCTTGAAGTTCGTCGCCAAGATGGCTACTAGCCAGCGGGCCAGCAACCGGTTAGGCGCATTGAGTGGCAAAATGCAGAAGGGCCCCACGCAGATCGTGGAGATGCTGGAGGGCTCACCTTTGGTGCAAATGCTGCTCGGGGGTTGGGCTTCTCAGATCCCAAAGCACAACTTGGAGGGAGCCTCGGTTGTTGCACTTGTCAGCTTGTCGTAGTCGTTCCAAGATGGCTGGCTCCACGTGTCTCGGTGCCTCCACGGGTCTCTTCTTTTCAGGGACTGTGGATCGGGCGGTGAGAGGTCTGGAGGTCCAGGTCTTGTCAGTCTCTGGGCTCGGGCTCCGGCGGGAGGCAGCGGCAAAGCAGACGTTGATTCGCTGGATGGTGCTTGCGTTAGCAAGGTGGTCACTCCCTGACCACAGGGGAGATTGGCTTCAGTCCTCTGTGCAGCAGAGCGTCGAAGTTCCCGTCTTCTTCTTAGTGTTAAGTTGATTCCAGGATGTCTGAAGTCTTAGGACACAGCTCCTACCTTTAAGCGGATTCTAGGGGCCGGACTACCTGCTAGGTCCCTCCCTATGGGTGGGACCAGGAAGGGGGGTGGTTACACCCCCAATCCTTTGTCCAGCTCGCCCCAGGCCCGGGACTGGTGTGCCCCAGGACCGGTTTGAACTGGCATATGCACCGAGGCTCCTTGTGAGCCACAGGCATGTCTGGTTTCTTTCAAGCCCTACCTGACCAATACACAAAATCCTGTCTGGGGTGGTGCACGCACCTCCCCTGGCAGGAAACCCTTTGTCCACACCTCCCAAGCTGGAAGGACTCCCAGCAGCAGGAGGGCAGACTTGTGTCTGTGGTGGCAGCATCCATTTTGTGGAGCTGAGGCTATGTCTGATTTTACCCGGGTTTCAGGTACTGTACATGTCGTGTCCCTCTAGAAGGGTGGAATGCTAACCCCGTCGCCAGAATTGGCGAGGGGTTAGTATTCCAATTCGTATGACACCTTACTCGACATGTTTTGATAAAGCCAAACCAAAGATAGCATTTAACCGCGAGGTTCATAATGCACTTAAGAGTATATGGTATGACGATATCTGGAAACAGTAGAAAGAAGTTGTTCCGACCACTGCAGACAGGCTCAGCTCATGCCAGAGCACCATCTCACATGGAACCAAGCACTCTGCCTTCAGGATTGTTAAGGCCTGCCATAGGAGTGACTTATAGGTTACCAGGTGTCCCATTTAAGGTTAGGTATAGGTATACTACACCTAAGTAAGAGGTGATTACACCAACTTACCCCAGCTGAGTGATCAGCCAGTTGTGTCAAATTGTTAGGCCAAGCCTGGGGTGGCATAATACATGCTTCAGCCCCTGGCAGGCCTTGGGTACACCAATGCCCTGGGTACCTAGTGTACACTGGTACAGGGGCTGACAGGGTGATCCACTTCCAATTGGTTATGCACCTAGGGTGCATAGTTTTAATTTAGTAGAGAGAACAGCAGGCTGGGGGTCTGATTGGCAGGCCCACAGCCTCAATATGTCAAAAACCAGTGAAGCAAAAAGCAAAAATTTGGGGTGACCATAGGATAGCAGACCCTACTCTCCTACATGCACATACACAATCATTCATGTCGATTTGCTGTTTCTAGTGTGCTACACAATGCAGCACACACAGAAACAGCAAAAAGGAGGAGGAATTAACAATTTCTCCTCGTTTTGCCATGTTAAGACCAGGTTTTCTCTGGTCTTAATTTTGGCGCTCCCTCCTATTTACGCTATCCTTGCAAATAGGGAACAACGTCAAAATCAAAGGGTTTTGCTGCGGAACACCCATAAGAACACCCATTACATGCCCCTTTCAGACTAGGGGGGTCATTAAGATGGTGGGCGGACCGCCACCGCCAGTCTGGCGGTGGCGATCCGCTCGCCATCCCAAACTGATTTACCCCCGCCGGGGGGTATCGCTGCGGATGCAAAGTGCGTCCGCAGCTTTTCCGCCAGTCGGCAATCGTTCCGATTGCCAGCCGGGCGGAGCAGGGGCACAATATGGTGGCGTTGCCTAGAAGGCACCGCCATCCATATTATGAAGCATGGTTTCAAAGGCCTTTCCATGGCGGCGATGCTGCCATGGTAAGGCTGGCGGGGATGGGCTTTGGGGGCCCGTTGTGGGCCCCCAGGGAGGGGTGGGTGTTGGGGGGTGCACTTGGGGTGTACCCATGGTACCCCCCTGCCGTTCCATGCACAAGGTGGCAGGCACCGCGCGGTGCCTGCCACCTTGTGCATGGGAATGCATAACATGTTAATTTTGCATTGCAGCGGGTGCTGCAGTATGTCAAATATGCGGAATGCAACCGCCAGGGTGTCAGTCGCATCCTAATCAGCGTTGTGGGACCGCTGTATGTCTGGCGGTCGGTCCCAGCACCGCGAGGATGGCCCGCCATCCTAATGGGCCCCTAAGTGTAATGGGAATGGGGGCCTTATTTACAATGCTGCGTTTAGCTACGTTAGGTGGCTTAATGCCGTCTTTTAAATAAGGCTAAGGACTTAACGCCATAGAAACATCACAAAAAGTGATGTTTCTGTTGTGTTAAGCCCTTGTAAATTTGCAACTGTGTTTTTCCTTACTTATAAATGTATTTTTCCAGGTGCCTTCTGTTGGCAAGTGAATAAGCGTATGTTATGTATTAGACAACTGATAGTGTGTTCTCACACAGAGAAGAGGAGATGACAGGAAGAATGATTCATGGAAAGAACTGTTTGGACCAGTAACTTTCCAAGGTTCGCTGTTGGAAAACCTATTGTGCTCCTCTGAGAAAATGGTGAGTTTGCTGATATTCTATTGGAGCATGGAGAAGACAAAAGAAGATAATGTAGCAACATAAAATGCATGTGTTTATATTAGTGCGTGGTCGTAGAGTAGCAAGCCAGAAACCAGAGCCAGATTCCTTTCCTGACTCTTTGATTGGAGACTGGTCTTTGAGTTTCTGATGCCTTCTCTTCATGAGTGTTATGAGGGGCAGCCTTACTTAGATTTCTCTGAATTGTTTGCTCAAATCTTTGAGCTGAGAATACTTTCCAGCTTATAATGCAAAGGCGTTATGCATGTTTACTGATTCTCTGATCAGAACTCTTTATTGAGTATCTGAACTGACACATTTTCCTCTCTTTATTCCAAATTAATTTAGATTAGGAAATTTCCTTTATGATACGCTCTTGTTGCATTATTACTATTCTGACTATAATTCTAATGAACATTTTGTTCTATTTTATAATCAAATATTGATTGATGGATTATATTAACTTTTGATGCTAAAATCTAAAGATTAATGCCTAATGAATAAATAGATGAAAGACTAAAAGATTTTAAAATAAAAAAAACTTTAACTCAGACTAGCTCACTTCATTGACTTAATTTTAAACCTTTAGGGCCATATTAGCAACAACTTGCGATAATTATCGCAAACTGCGCTTAGCGCGATTTTTTTTATCGCCTCCTATCGCTGGATTCTATTGCGGAGATAACGCTGTATTACCAACGTTTATCTCCACGGCGATAAAAATCCAGCGATAGCGGCGAATCCCATCTTCAACGTGAGATTTCCAGCGATAAAAATCCTATCGCTAAGGAAAATATCGCTAATAGGCAGGTGGGGACTTAGCCATAGAATGCAACTCCCATTGACTATTATGGCTAAGTCAGGATTTTACCAGGTGTAAAATCCTGGCGCTAATCGCGGTTAGCGCGCGTTTTTTTATCGCGCCGCGGATATTGCTAATATGCAATAGCTGTGTTAGCGACTGCTTTCAGTCGCTACCAGTTTGGGTACGCCCACTTTGCATGTCATTATAGATAAATATCGCTGACATGCAAAGCGGGCCCAAACCGGTCGCTATCGCCTGAAAGCTGTCGCTACCTGCTGTTAGCGACAGCTTGGTAATTGGGCGACCATAAGAGTTGAGCGTAGCTAGCCACTCATCCGTTGTGAGCACATATAGCTTTTACGCCACTCACCCCCCCTTTTTAACTAGGTGGTCGACTGAGCCAATAAACTTCAATTTCAGATCAACCAACCTTTTTAATCACCTACATCTACACTCCCGGGCCCTCACACGCACGCACCATACGGCAGGGAACAAAAGATCTCCGACAAAGAGCCCCTGTATGGGTGCCCGTCGGGTATTGCACCGCCGACCCGACGAGGAGCAGAACCCAGATGATGAAGCATGACACCTAGCTTGCTGGGTGTGTGAGGGTTTTAGTTCCACCCTGAAGGGATTCCCTTCCCTTGTGCACTTTCTTTCATTAGGTTGAAGTCTGAATTGGAATACTTTATTCCCTGCAGACTTCCTGTCCTGCAGGAACTACACATCTCTCGTTGACACAGTTACTTAGGGCCTATGTGTAGGACCTCGTTAAAAATAGCCCACCTTTCACTCTCCTTCCTTTTGTTGAACATAAGTCAGGATTTTACCAGGTGTAAAATCCTGGCGCTAATCGCGGTTAGCGCGCGTTTTTTTATCGCGCCGCGGATATTGCTAATATGCAATAGCTGTGTTAGCGACTGCTTTCAGTCGCTACCAGTTTGGGTACGCCCACTTTGCATGTCATTATAGATAAATATCGCTGACATGCAAAGCGGGCCCAAACCGGTCGCTATCGCCTGAAAGCTGTCGCTACCTGCTGTTAGCGACAGCTTGGTAATTGGGCGATAAAAAAATCGCCGCTTTATCGGCAAAAAGTGCCGATAAAGCGGCGATCTGGCCCTTGCTAATATGCCCCTTAATGATTTATTGTTTTGTAGCCGTTAGCTCCTTATTTCTCTTTGTTGACAAACAAAGGTCCAAACGACCAGTGTTGGGGATTATTTAATGATTGCAGCCAAAGCTTGAGATATAGAAAACCCTGGTCCCTCAAAGTTGAACAGCATCAGACCCAGTAACCTCACACTTGAGTCTTTAGCTGAGCCCCACTGTTAAGAAGACGATGCAGCACACAAGAGGATTTCAGACAAGAGGTTTATTACAAGTACAAGATGAAACAGAAAGCTGCTGACCAGGAGAATAGGGTGGCACCAACCATTCCAGTACCGGTCACCGCTAGCTCTCCCACGGAATTCAGAGACCCGATCAGGCTCCGCATTCCAACAGAGAACGACGGCCAGCAAACCAGGAAAAAGTTAAATAGAAGACCTCATCTTCTCTATTAAAACGATTGTCAATGTCTAATTTGGCTTTATATTATATTCTCACCGTCTCACCGTAACTCTTTGTTCAAGCTGACATTTTCTTGCTACTTAGCAAGAAAGTTTCCTTCTGCAAATATTCAAATGCTTGTATACATTTTCCTTTCACATGAATAACATCTCCACTTGGGATAACTTTTGACAAGCATTGCTTTATTCTCATAGCTTGGACTTCTATGTAGGTACCCTAATCAAAGACATTTTTACTGGAGTTTTGAAAATGGGGCACTGTTAGACCTGGCACCTTGGTGTGAGTTTCCCTTCCACTTTTTGATGGTGTGCCTCGATTGTTTTGCTGGTGTTGTCCGCTCAGGGCACTGCGCCACGGCTAATCCGTGCCGCAGTGCAAGTGCTCCCTCGGTAAAGTGTACCTGTAATTGATGTTCATGATTGGTTTATTGGATTCACTGTCAGTCCCCAGTAAAGTGCACCAGGGGTGCCAGGGCTTGTGAATGCCAATGCTGCTGGTGGGCTTGCAGCGCTGGTTGCGCCACCCACAGAAAGCGGCCTTGTAAAATGTGTCTAGGGTCTGCCACCGCAGACCCTGTGCGCGGTCTGGGACCGTCGCGCTGACTACGCAAGTGCCCCCACTTGCCAGTCCCTAAACCTTCCCTTACCTACATATTAGCCACCCCTCTGGTAGGCCCAAGGGCAGGGTGCATTGTAGGCATAAGGTAGGACATGCCCTGATGTGTGTGGCATGTCTTAGTAGTGAATTACAGCCATTTTCGTTTTTCACTATTGAAGGCTACCTGCTCTCCATAGGCCAGAATGGGCTGCTGGAGTCACTACACGCTGTGACCCCAGTGGACTCAGAGAGCATGGTAGAATGTCAAGTTTAGTATGCCTGAACTCAGAATAATAAAATACTTCTTGTAGTCAAGTTTATTTTAATATCCTGGGTTTGTAAATACTACTTTTAGAAAGTTAGTATTTACTGACCTGGCCATTTCAGTCCGCCTCTGCTGTGTGTGTGTGTTCTGCCTAGCAACAGTAAGGAGCAGGGTTGGGGAATCCCCAGAGACAGGTTGGCTGCCAGGTGGTGGGTAGAGAGGTGACACCAGGATGGGTGGGAGGAGTACACCTTGACTCTTGAATATACCTGTGCTCTGCCACCACAAAGCCGGCGCCGCCCCCTGTGGAGCGGCTGATGTCTCTGCCCTGCTGCTGAAAGGAAAGAGCAGAGTCACCATAACAAAGTGCTCCAGAACTGGACAGAGCCAGGCCCAGACCCCTGGCGCTAAAGAACAAAAGAATCATGGTATAAAAGTAGGAGCCTGGCTCCTAAGAAATCAGAATCCTGTTTTACCACAAAGAACCTCTGCCCGACTAGAAGGAGAAGAAGATGCTGGAGGAGCTGGCCTGCTGCTTGCCTTGCTGAGAAAGGAGAGGAAGAGACTACTGAAAAGACTTTGCTGCTTTGTGCTTTAAACATTCTCCAAGGGCTTGATCTGAGCTTGCCCCCTGAACTGAACCCCAGGACCAGTGGGTTCTCTGTGCTTTTGCTCGTCCTCCGATTCGAGCCGTGTGTGCATCCCGCTGGAAAGAGACTGCGCCCCTCATCGCCCCTCCTAGGGCCGTGACACTCAGGAGCTTGCCTGCCTCAACCCCGTGAGAGCCCCGCTCCGTCCGGAGCCGCTCTCTGTCCCCGGGCTAGGTTGCCTGCAACCCTGTCACCGCCTGCCACTGGAGCGCGCTGAACGCGCTATCACCCCTCCCGCCGGAAACCGTCCGACGACTGTGATCTACGCCGGGTCATCCAGCTGCACTGACCGTGCCCTGTGACCCCGCTTCGCTATCCCCGGACATCTCAGGCCGCGCCGCCCCCGCTGTGGAGACCCCCCCTGCACCGCCGTGCTGAGGGTCGCTGGCCGCGCCTGCCTACCTGCCTACACCCGCTGATCGAGGACCCAAGACCACTTCCCAAGCTGAGAGTCGCACCGACCTGTGCCGACTCTCCACGTCACGAAGGAAGTTCCAGTATCGGGCTCGGGGCCCGCAACGCCTTATTTCCCCGTTCGCAGGAGCCGATCTCTGTAAGTACTGGAACCACAAGTAACATTTGCAAGAGACTACAAAGTATCCATTTGAAACTACGAACAAAGAACATTTGCCTGCTTTACAACCTGGTGGCATAGCGAAAACGTTATTGGTCTTGTGATAAGTCTGCTGAGATATATATACCTATTTTTACATAAAGAAGCGTATTTTTCCACATATCCAAGTCTGGTGTCCGTTTCTGGGGGGATTGATGTATTTACTGTGTGTGTGATTGTAAGTGCTTAACCAACAACGCCTGAGGAATCGCCTTGGCTGCTCACGCCACGCACCTAGAGGGTGAGCATGGGTCATTCACAAGGGGTTATCCTGCGCCCTGACGTAGAGGAGAGGGTTCCTGCTTGACACAAGGGCAACCTTGCGCCAACCAGAGATCCCCGACTCTAACATTGTTGGCAGCGGCTGGGATTTCGGATTTGCACTTGTAATTTGCATACAGTGAATTATTAATCACCAGATAGAGAGAGCAAACCAAGTAACGCAGCCACAGGTTTTCATTTCTGAACTTTGTTGAGACATCGACCCTTGCGACAGCCATGCCTGGCTCACTCCCTGCTGGAAGAGCACTCTCTGTGATTTCTGGGATAGATGAGGTGGATTGGGAGAGACTGGAAGGTTACACCGCGGAGCAATTGAAAGGCTACAGTGTAAAATTCAGAGTTCCCCATGCTGGATTCAAGAAGAAGATCCAGTACACCAAGGCGTTGAGAGCCTGGAAGGAGTCAAGAGACCCACAGAATGCGGGGGACATCGTTCCACCCGACAACCTTGGGGAGCCCAGCAGAGTCCTGTCGCCAGAGGAGCTGGCAGACAGGGCAGCAGACAGGGCGCATGCAATGGAGATGGCAAAGTTGGCAGGACAAATGGAAATGGAAAAGCAGAAGTTGGCCTTGGAGGCACAACAACGCAAAATGGATCATGATATAAGATTGAAGGAGTTGGAGCTGAAGGCGAAAGGTTTGGACACTGCTCCTTCTGGTGGCAGCACTCCACCGGTGCAGGTAGAGTCCAAGGTGTACATCCCCAAAGATGTAGTAAAGGAGTATTTTAGAAAGGATGACATAGGGCAGTGGTTTAGAGCCTATGAGGTGGCCATGTCTTCACACCGGGTCCCTGAGAAAGACTGGGGAGCGGGGTTGTGGGGAAGGTTCCTTGCTGAAGGGCGTGACACACTGTTAGATTTACCCTTAGATCTCCAAGCCTCATACCCCCATATGAAGGAAGCTTTAATGACCAGGTATGGGTTAACTCCTGAGCTATATAGACAGAGGTTCAGGGAGACTAAGAAGATCCCTGAGAGTACGTATGTGGAGTATGTAACTTTTTTCTGCAGAGCACTGGATGGTTGGGTGAAGCTGGCTTAGCACCAGGGTCCACAAGGGTCAAGTGGGAGACTCCGCCAAGGGTGGGCAGGGTCCCCAGCAGAAGAGTGGGGGGGACAGGGGTAAACAGAAAGGGTTCCAAAAAGGCCCCCAAAGTAATCCCCAAGGGAACCAGCAGAAAGGTTCTCAGCCTCCCCCACCCCTGCAGCAGAACGGGGCCCCGACAGGTAGGCCTGTTCCAAAGGGGCCCTTCAATTGTTACAAGTGTGGTGACCCGGGTCACATTGCCTCTGATCCTAAGTGTCGCCTGTTTGGTAAGACAGCACCCACTGGTGCTCCACCCCGGCAAGTAGCTAATGTTAATTTTGGGGAGGAGGTAGCAGTCCAGGGGGGTGGGGGTCCTGCGCATATGACCCTAGTCTCGCTAGGGGACAGTGAGATGGTCCCTGAAACCTACTTACCCTCTAACACTAAAAAATATGGGCAAGTAGTGACCATCAATGGAAAGAAGGTTGAGGCTCTTAGCGATACAGGAGCCAGCGTGACCTCGGTGAGGCAACACCTGGTGTCTCAAGAGCAGATTGTACCCAATGCCTACTGTAGGGTTGTCAATGCTGACAACATGGAGAGTCGTTGTCCAATGGCTCAAGTTCCCTTTGAGTGGGGGGAGGTCTCTGGTACTCTACAAGTCGCTGTGAGAACTGACATGCCTGTAGACTGTCTGCTAGGGAACGACCTGGAGAGCTCCCCTTGGGAAAAGGTGGAGAAGACCACGCATCTGAGGATGGTGGGTCTACCCGACTGGGCATGCGTGACCACCCGGTCCATGGCAGCCAGTATGGGTGTTGAGAGGGTCCTGGAGCCTGAGGGAGAGGTCCAGGAACCGGCCTTAGGGAGAAGGCGCAGGAGGCGCGGGAAACCGGCCCCCGAAGTTCCCACGGCCCAGGAGGAAGCAGACCCTGAGGGGGATGCTCTGGAGCCTACCGGGGAACAGATTGCCGAACTGGGAGACCTGCCTGAGCTGACCCATTGGCAGCAAGAAGGAGGTCCCTCCAGGGAGGAATTCTGCAGGGAGCAGAAAGAATGCCCTTCTCTCGTGGGTATGCGGCAGCAGGCTGCAGACCAGGCCAATGGTGTTCAGGCCAAGACACACTACGTGTACTGGGAGAGTGACCTCCTGTATTCAGAGCCTAAGGCTGCTGAACCTGGGTCAGCCCGTGTGCTGGTGGTACCCCAGAAGTTCAGAACCTTCCTACTGGGGCTGGCTCATGATGTGCCGTTAGCAGGACATTTGGGGATGGACAAGACCTATGACAGGCTTGTCACCCACTTTTACTGGCCCCAAATGCACAAGAATTCAGATTCCTACTGCAGAACCTGTCAGACTTGCCAGGCAAGTGGTAAGAGCGGAGGGAAGCACAAGGCTCCTCTGCAACCTTTCCCTGTGGTCGGTACGCCATTCCAACGAGTGGGTATTGATATTGTGGGGCCTCTGGAACCCAAGACAGCCCTGGGCAACAGGTTCATCCTGGTCTTGGTGGACCATGCCACCCGGTACCCTGAAGCCATCCCTCTGAGGACAGTGACGGCCCCCGTGGTGGGACGAGCACTGATGGGAATTTTCTCCCGAGTGGGATTCCCTCTAGAGGTGGTGAGCGACAGGGGGACCAATTTCATATCCACATATATGAAATCCCTGTGGAAGGAGTGTGGGGTAACTTACAAGTTCACCACTCCTTACCACCCCCAAGGAAATGGGTTGGTTGAGAGATTCAACCGAACCCTCAAAGGCATGATCATGGGCCTAGACGGTCCAATGAGGCGTAAGTGGGACCTCCTCTTGCCATGCCTGCTCTTCGCTTACCGAGAGGTGCCACAGAAGTCTCTAGGGTTCAGCCCCTTTGAGCTTCTGTATGGTCACCCGGTAAGAGGACCTCTGAGTTTGGTAAAGGAAGGCTGGGAGCAATCTCCCAGGAAACCTCCCCAGAATGTATACAGTTACATGCTGGCCTTCCGAAACCAGACTAGGCGTTTCAGGCAACTTGCTGAGGCAAATCTGGAAGCCAGCCAGGAGGAGATGAAGCGGTGGTACGACCGGAATGCCACTCTGGTAGAGCTTCAACCTGGACAAAAGGTGTGGGTCTTGGCCCCAGTGGAGCATTGTGCACTTCAGGATAAGTGGACAGGTCCATTTGAGGTTGTGGAGCGCAAAAGTCCTATCACCTACTTGGTGGACATGCAGTCTCCCAGGAACCCTTTGAGGGTCCTACATGTTAACCGCCTTAAGCCCCACTTAGAGAGGACCGAAGTGGGCATGCTGCTGGCCACTGATGATGGAATGGAAGAGGAGACCGAGCCTCTTCCGGACCTCTTAGTAGCCTCCGAGAAAGATGGGTCAGTGGATGGAGTTAACCTCTCACCCACCCTGACGCCCGAACAACAGGAAGATTGCCGCCACTTGCTGGGGCAGTTTCCAGATAGGTTCTCCCTGGTTCCTGGTGTCACAGATTGGTGCGTCCATGATGTGGACACAGGAGACAGCTTACCTGTGAAGCACAAGGCTTACAGGGTAACTGACAGGGTCAGAGCTTGCATCAAGGAGGAGGTCTCCAAGATGCTTGCGCTAGGGGTGGTTGAGTCCTCCAGCAGTCCTTGGTCCAGCCCCGTGGTCTTGGTCCCCAAAGCTGCTGCGCCGGGAGCCACACCTGAACTCCGGTTCTGTGTGGACTACAGAGGACTCAATTCAGTAACGAAGACTGACGCGCACCCCATCCCCAGAGCTGATGAGCTCATTGATCGGCTGGGGGCTGCCCGGTTCCTCAGCACGTTTGATTTAACGTCTGGGTACTGGCAGATCGCCTTGACCGATGGGGCCAAAGAGAGGTCAGCATTCTCTACACCAGATGGGCACTTCCAGTTCCGGGTCATGCCATTTGGGATGAAGAATGCCCCTGCCACCTTTCAGAGGTTGGTCAACCAGGTACTGGTTGGGCTGGATGCGTTCAGTGCCGCCTACCTGGATGACATCGCAGTGTTCAGTGCCACCTGGCCCGAACACCTGCGCCACCTCTGGGAAGTGTTGATGGCTCTGCGCCGAGCAGGCCTCACGATCAAGGCAAGCAAGTGCCAGATCGGGCAGGGTTCCGTGGTGTACTTGGGACACCAAGTGGGGAGTGGCAAGGTGGCACCCTTGCAACCCAAAATTGAGACCATCCTGGCTTGGGAACCCCCCAAGACGCAGACCGCAGTGAGGGCCTTCCTGGGGCTCACTGGGTACTACAGGAGGTTTGTCAAGGGCTATGGAACGATCGTTGCCCCCTTGACAGAGCTGACTTCCAAGAAGCAGCCCAGGAACGTGATCTGGACTGACACCTGTCAGAAAGCTTTCGACACCCTGAAGACTGCCATGTGCACGGCGCCCGTGCTCTTGGCCCCTGACTTCTCCAAGGAATTCCTAGTGCAGACAGACGCTTCAGAGCATGGTGTAGGGGCTGTTCTCTCACAGATGACTGAGGAGGGCTGGGACCAACCCGTAGCCTTCAACAGTAGGAGGTTACTTCCACGGGAAAGTAGGTGGAGTGCAATTGAGCGAGAAGCATTTGCGGTGGTCTGGGCGCTAAAGAAGCTAAGACCCTACTTGTTTGGGTCTCACTTCCGGGTTCAGACGGACCACAGGCCCCTCAGATGGTTGATGCAAATGAGGGGTGAGAACCCGAAGCTGTTGAGGTGGTCCATCTCCCTACAGGGTATGGACTTTACGGTGTAACACCGTCCTGGTACAGATCACGCCAACGCTGACGGTCTGTCCAGGTATTTCCGCCTTAGTGACGAGGAACCCCCTGGGCAAGGGTAGTTCTCCCCACCTTTCAGCTGGAGGGGACACGTGTTAGACCTGGCACCTTGGCGTGAGTTTCCCTTCCACTTTTTGATGGTGTGCCTCGATTGTTTTGCTGGTGTTGTCCGCTCAGGGCACTGCACCACGGCTAATCCGTGCCGCAGTGCAAGTGCTCCCTCGGTAAAGTGTACCTGTAATTGATGTTCATGATTGGTTTATTGGATTCACTGTCAGTCCCCAGTAAAGTGCACCAGGGGTGCCAGGGCTTGTGAATGCCAATGCTGCTGGTGGGCTTGCAGCGCTGGTTGCGCCACCCACAGAAAGCGGCCTTGTAAAATGGGTCTAGGGTCTGCCACCGCAGACCCTGTGCGCGGTCTGGGACCGTCGCGCTGACTACGCAAGTGCCCCCACTTGCCAGTCCCTAAACCTTCCCTTACCTACATATTAGCCACCCCTCTGGTAGGCCCAAGGGCAGGGTGCATTGTAGGCATAAGGTAGGACATGCCCTGATGTGTGTGGCATGTCTTAGTAGTGAATTACAGCGATTTTCGTTTTTCACTATTGAAGGCTACCTGCTCTCCATAGGCCAGAATGGGCTGCTGGAGTCACTACACGCTGTGACCCCAGTGGACTCAGAGAGCATGGTAGAATGTCAAGTTTAGTATGCCTGAACTCAGAATAATAAAATACTTCTTGTAGTCAAGTTTATTTTAATATCCTGGGTTTGTAAATACTACTTTTAGAAAGTTAGTATTTACTGACCTGGCCATTTCAGTCCGCCTCTGCTGTATGTGTGTGTTCTGCCTAGCAACAGTAAGGAGCAGGGTTGGGGAATCCCCAGAGACAGGTTGGCTGCCAGGTGGTGGGTAAAGAGGTGACACCAGGATGGGTGGGAGAAGTACACCTTGACTCTTGAATAGACCTGTGCTCTGCCACCACAAAGCCGGCGCCGCCCCCTGTGGAGCGGCTGATGTCTCTGCCCTGCTGCTGAAAGGAAAGAGCAGAGTCACCATAACAAAGTGCTCCAGAACTGGACAGAGCCAGGCCCAGGCCCCCTGGCGCTAAAGAACAAAAGAATCATGGTATAAAAGTAGGAGCCTGGCTCCTAAGAAATCAGAATCCTGTTTTACCACAAAGAACCTCTGCCCGACTAGAAGGAGAAGAAGATGCTGGAGGAGCTGGCTTGCTGCTTGCCTTGCTGAGAAAGGAGAGGAAGAGACTACTGAAAAGACTTTGCTACTTTGTGCTTTAAACATTCTCCAAGGGCTTGATCTGAGCTTGCCCCCTGAACTGAACCCCAGGACCAGTGGGTTCTCTGTGCTTTTGCTCGTCCTCCGATTTGAGCCGTGTGTGCATCCCGCTGGAAAGAGACTTCGCCCCTCATCGCCCCTCCTAGGGCCGTGACACTCAGGAGCTTGCCTGCCCCAACCCCGTGAGAGCCCCGCTCCGTCCGGAGCCGCTCTCTGTCCCCGGGCTAGGTTGCCTGCAACCCTGTCACCGCCTGCCACTGGAGCGCGCTGAACGCGCTATCACCCCTCCCGCCGGAAACCGTCCGACGACTGTGATCTACGCCGGGTCATCCAGCTGCACTGACCGTGCCCTGTGACCCCGCTTCGCTATCCCCGGACATCTCAGGCCGCGCCGCCCCCGCTGTGGAGACCCCCCCTGCACCGCCGTGCTGAGGGTCGCTGGCCGCGCCTGCCTACCTGCCCACACCCGCTGATCGAGGACCCAAGACCACTTCCCAAGCTGAGAGTCGCACCGACCTGTGCCGACTCTCCACGTCACGAAGGAAGTTCCAGTATCGGGCTCGGGGCCCACAACGCCTTATTTCCCCGTTCGCAGGAGCCGATCTCTGTAAGTACTGGAACCACAAGTAACATTTGCAAGAGACTACAAAGTATCCATTTGAAACTACGAACAAAGAACATTTGCCTGCTTTACAACCTGGTGGCATAGCGAAAACGTTATTGGTCTTGTGATAAGTCTGCTGAGATATATATACCTATTTTTACATAAAGAAGCGTATTTTTCCACATATCCAAGTCTGGTGTCCATTTCTGGGGGGGATTGATGTATTTACTGTGTGTGTGATTGTAAGTGCTTAACCAACAACGCCTGAGGAATCGCCTTGGCTGCTCACGCCACGCACCTAGAGGGTGAGCAAGGGTCATTCACAAGGGGTTATCCTGCGCCTGACGTAGAGGAGAGGGTTCCTGCTTGACACAAGGGCAACCTTGCGCCAACCAGAGATCCCCGACTCTAACATGCACATAATAATCCTGTAACACCAAACTCTACAGCAGTGTATGATGTTTGTGCAAACACTAGGGGGGCCTAGTAGCACACGGGACAACTCTTATATAGTCCATTTGCTCGCCTAAGAGTGTTACTGGAGTTGTGAAGCTTGCATGGTTCTGTTTCAAGTACATCTCACTACAATGTGCATGTTAAATAGAGCACTACACCGAATGGAAACCTACAGAAGACATCTTCAACAGAAAGCACTAAAACTGTGGTCGGTAGCGTTTTGATTCAATGCTCTTTTCTTCAGGAAACCTGAACCAAATTAGCGCTCCAGCCTCTGCTGCAGGACCATGTGCCAGCACTAGCCTGCCTTTCTGCCAGTTGTTTTCCTGAACAACTGGCAACCATTTGCACAATTATTACAGAGCAATGATCAATCTCAATTTAGAGGGGATGCTGAGGCCTAATTAAAAGAGAATAATTAATTAGAATAATTAGATTGCAAATGACTAGATCTAATTCATTTCCATCAACACATTTCTAACACACCTGCATATCTTCCTTGGCACAAACATGTCATTGTCCTATATGCTTCCACATTTTGTGTGGAAAAATGTAATGGTTAAACAAAAAAGTCTCATCTAGTGTGCCTTTCTTATCATAGCCCTAGCACTCGGAAAACAATGTATTTTCATGTTCCGTATTTATTGTGCTGTTTCCATCAGCATGTTCTCTACTTTTTAGCCAGAGCCGTAGCAAAGAGCAATGAAGCATCAGCTGTGCCATGAAGCTATTTTTGTTATCTTGTATTGTACATTTGTTAAAATTGTCACATGTAAGCATTCCTGACCATTCCTGACCATTGGTTGTAGTTCTGTGACAACAAATACGTTTAGTATGACAACATTATAAAACTGAAAGCGAGAGACAGGAAACAAAAAATGCAAGAGTTGCAAAAATTCAAATTCAAAGGAACACTCACGCACATACACTTCCATGCACACACATTTCCTTAATTTATTTCTACAGGCAAATCTCTTGTTAACTGGCATCTCCTGAGTCAGAGGTGTGCAGATAATTTAAATTCTAACTAGCTCTGCGAATGCAGGAAATTCATTTAAATTATGCACCATATCTTGAACTGTGCTAATCCACATGCTCGCAGGAGCACAATTTGTATCCTTCAAGCAGGACCCTGGGGCAAGAAAGGTACTTTCGGGAACCATATCCGTGGACATAATCTGTGCAGTAGACTGTATTGAAAGGGATGCACCTAGAGCGGTTTCACATTATCGCATGCAACGATATACCTTAATAAGTGTATTATGTTTATGGTCCTGTTACAAGTACTATACCCGAATTTAAAGGTAAGACTGTAACCTTGTAAATTCATTGGGGACTATTAACAAAGGTAACTTACACTTGTGAGTAATTTATAGGTGTAATTTACTTTTACACAGTTGAGTAACTTTACTACTTTTGGCTTTTCTCAAAATTCCAGTGTAAAATTACTCAAACGTGTAGACTTACATGCCTCCACACCTTTAGTTTAGAATGTGGTGTCAGAATAAATGCAATTTATGACTATTTAGTAACTACCTATAACTTATGACTGTATTTTACATCTGGCAGATCCTCTGTACTAAGAGCAGAGACTCTGCAATCGGGGCAGAGGCTGCATTGTAGTGAATAGGAGACCTCTGCACTTGGGAAGGAATCTTCTCACACACTGCAGAGACCTACTCATAGAAGTCAATAGGAGACCTCTGCATGGTAGCAAATAGGAAAATGATCTACACCTGAAAGACATCAGACAGACCTGACCTACATTGGCTGTCAACCACCCATATAAATACTATCCACACCACTGGATCTCTTTCTTTCCTGTTCGGCTTTTGAGTCCGGCAGCCACCACTGCATCTTTGTCCTTCAAGGATGCAACCTGTGTTAAAAAGGAAGAGAACATTTCACTGAGAAGACAGCGCTTGTAGTTAAATTTGTGGTTAAATACTACAATGGCTGAGGGTGCTTGAGGGCCCACAGCAAGATGGCCACACCTTAGGGTTGCTCTGTCCGGCTGAGCCACCATCCGCCCAAAATCCACCTGTAATAGCTGCATCGACACTCCTAAACTGCGTAATCCTACCTGAATGTGACCCCTGCACGCCTCGGTGGAGTTGTGGAGAGCGGGAGTGTGTCATAACGGCTGATTCCTGGAGGTGCTGAGGCCCGCGGTGACCGAACAAGATGGCGGCCACCGGGGCGTCCAACTAACGAGACCCGGCTGTTGCGCTCCTTCTTTGCCCGCTGAGGTGAGGCGCCGACTGGAAGCGGACCGGACGCTGCTGCAGCTGTATGTGCCCTGAGGGGATGGCTCCAAGAGCTGAGACATAGAGCGCTGCTACCTCGACTGCGAGCCCTGATCCGGCGAGGTGAACCACTGCGGCCTGGCGGGAGACTCTGGGGCCCCGTGCCGAGGTGAAGAGGACTGTTGGCGGAGGCGACCCTTGGGGTGCTGGTCTCGGTGAGTTGGGTGCGGTCTGGCCGGGGTTCGTGACTGTGGAGGCAGGCGTGGGACCTGGCCGGTGCTGCGGCCTGCGAGCTGGGGTGGGTGCCGGGGGGGGGCTGGAGGCTGATACAATCCCCCCAGGGAGAGACACCGCAACGTGGGAGGCAGCGCTTCCATTAATTGGCACATATAATTAGCCTGTCCGTCGCTCTCTGCACAGTTGTTGCTGGGCTGCCCTCCTCTACAGCGCGAGGCCCGCGCTTTCTAAAACCCACTTGAGGTTCGTGGTGCTGAGCCCCTGAGGAGGGGGCGACCTGAAGGAGAGGAGCTTCACGCGACTACTGAACCTCGGCCTGACGCTCATGTGCTGTCACTTGCTCGGGTGCTGGCTGGTATCTGTGCGCTGAACTCCATGCGGACCATCTGAGTGCTGCTGTTTCTGTGGCTGTTGCTGTGGAGCCCTGGGCGGAGGGGGCTCCCTGTGGCCCGGGTTTCATGCTGGAGTGAGCTCTGCATGCCCCTGCATTACGACGGTTACTCCTCCAGTTGAAACTCCTTAGTGGCCACCTTCTCTCAAACTTGGCAGCCCGAGGTTTGCATTTGCCCCCTTACTTCAACCGGGCTACTGGTTCTGTTGCTCTCGGTGTGGGGCCTGTCGCCGCGAGTACATTTGCCACGCAAAAGGCCTTTTCTTTGTACTCTAGCCGAGACTTGCACCCCTGTTCTCTAAGGTCTCCTGTAATAGTGTATGGCTGGGAGCAAGCATATCTTGGGTGCACCACTGGTCTAATCTGGTAGAGCGGATCGCGGAGTGAGCACTCTCGGCATCACGCTTGCGACCTATACGGGGAGTAGTCGGGAGTGCCAGGTTCCATTCTATCCCCTCCAGATCATCCTGTCAGGACCCTGTGCGCCATGGGCAGAACAGATAAAACCCAGCCTCGCCTCATGTTTGAGGCACGTAAATCTACTAAGACTCTGCAGAAGGCTGCCTCGGATTCTGAGGCTGATGCACAGGAAGTGGGGTCCTCTACCCTTGAGACCACGCTGTTGGCCATGCAACGCAGCCTTCAATCCATCGAGGGCACGATGGCGGCTGTCAATTATCGACTAGACCACATGTCCTCGCAGTTAGAAAAGCAGAATGCCTGCATGGGGAAAGTTGAACGGCGGGTATCTGCGGCAGAAGAGGGCCTCAGTGATGTCGCCGGGAAAACTCTTAATATGGTAAAAAGTTCTCTCTGTCATACAGGCTAAGAATGAGTCAACCAATGTGGGCAAAATGGAGACATTTATTGAAACATTGATCACAGATCTCTTTGGTATAGAGCAGCTTTCACCTATGTTTATTGTAGAGCGGGCGCATCGCTCGTTAGCTGCTTGATCGGTCCCGGGCGCTCCTCCCCGTCCCATTATTGCAAGAGTGCTGAATTACAGGGACCAGGATGTCATTTTATGCCTGGCCAGTGAGAAGGACACTATTGAACATCACGGCAATAAACTCTCGTTCTTTCACGATTTTACTGTTGCTGTGCAAGCTGCAAGAAGGGAGTTCGGAGCTGTCAAAAAGTTTCTCCAATCTGAAGGGGTCCCTTACGCCATGTGATATCCTGCCCGCCTAAAGATAGGCTCTGACGGGGACTCTCACATTTTCAACAACCCCAAGGCAGCCCTAGAACATGCAAAGCACCTCAAGAGAAGTTGATGCGAATCCCGAACACTGTCAGATACAGAGGAACAATAGGCCCGTAGGGCGTGTTTGCAGAACCTATCCTACTGCCACGTTTGCCTGTCCAAATCATTAGGCCCCACTCTGGCCCATGCCGTGCTGCTTAACTGTATGTCTTGCTTCTCTCCCCTGTACAGGTGGACACAGTTGAGATCAAAAGTAGTATGCATGCCTTCATATTATTTGCACGATCCTTGGTATTGTTCTTATCAGGCATAGTTACAGAACCCTGCTCAGCCACCTCCTACTAGGTAGGAGGACAGTAGCACTTTGACGCCTTCTCATGGAAATGCCCCATATATGTTTTTTATTGCTGTTTGTTAGGTGGGAAGGGGAGGGTGAGGGTTTGGATGGCTATGGCGAGTTGGGGACGCTGAAGTGGGAGGGGGCATTGGGTGCTGCAAAGGGGGGAGGCTGCCTGGCACTTTATGTTTTGTATTTTGTGAACTTCATTTTTCTCGATGTAATAGCACACACATGCTTTTGTTATGTTCGATTGCCAAGTCACCTTACTATCCACTGACCAGATGAGTGGAATAATAAGACTCCTAACCAGGAATGTTCGTGGCCTCAATACTCCTAAAAAGATCAGGTCAGTGTTTGCCTACTTAGACAGGATGGATGTCCACACTGCTTTTCTGCAGGAGACTCACCTTACGAAATCATCTGAAAAAAACGTGGGGGTTAGGAGGGCTGGCTTTCGTTTAGTATCCTCTTACTCTAACTATGCACGGGGAGTGATGATTCTGATTAAGAAAGGGATTCCATTTCAGGTCACACGCACTGAGACAGATGATCTGGGCAGAGTGGTTCTGGTGCATGGCCAGCAATGTGGGTCAAGTGTTCTTTTTGTGAATGTGTATGGACCAAATGTCGATGATCCGCCATTTTTCACTGATGTTTGGCGCCGCATCTCGGGGTTCCCAGACACGGAGATAATATGGGGTGGGGATTTCAATGTCTGCCTAGATATGGATGCTGAACATATGGGTAGTGAATTGGCACGGACTAAACAAGCTGCAGAGGTTTTGCTTGGCCTGATGGATGCGGGATGTTTGACGGATGTGTGGCGTCTGCAGCACCCTGGGATGCGAGAGAGTATGTTTGTTTCATCTGTGCACTGGACTTGGTCCCGCTTGGATTTCTGGCTGGCTACTGAGGCTGCATGCGCTTGGGCGATTGGGGTGCGCCATTTGGCTCAGACACTTTCGGACCACTCCCCAGTGGTCTTGGACCTACAGGTTCCAGCGTGTGAGAGACTGCGGTTCCAGTGGCGATTACAGCCGTCCTCACTGATGGATTAAGTCTTCAAGGCCACAGTTGGGGAGGCTATTCGCAATTTCTTTTGGAAAATACTGGCTCTATTGATAGCGCAGGTACCATGTGGGAAGCGTTCAAAGTCACTATCCGGGGGGTCTGTATGGGGGCGCAGGCTGGAGTTCTGCGTGATCTGAGGCACAGAATTCACAAATTGGTTGCCGATATTTCAGCTTTAGAATGAGCCTATGAGACGGACCCGCTGCCCGAAACCCTGTCCAAAATCCTTGAACTGGTGACTGAACATAACAAAACTGCCGACCAGGAGATGTTACACAGATCCAGACACAGCATGGCCCGATATTATGGCGAGGGGGGTTAAGGGGGGGCGTGGTCTGCAGCCCAAGATTGTGGTCGCTTAAGCGACGAGCTCCTGGCCGGGGCTCCACATCCGAGCAAGTATCTGCCTCTCCCCACCTTGTCGGATGGGGGACAGAGAGCGGCTGACACATCCAGCAGGCAGGGCAGCCTCGACGGCGTTTTCTGGATGCCTGGCCCCCCTGGGACCGGTCCTATCGACGGCGGTGATTTCTGGCCTTTCCGAGGCCTGCTGAGGGCCGGGAGCCGCAAGCTTTCCTGTGGCCTGGCAGGGCTACGGGAGTTGAATCCCGGCGGCGGCACCCACGAGAGACCCCGGTTCTGGGCCCGGACTCCGTCATAGCCGCTGGTTTCCCCCTGAGTGGAATGCTGCCCGAGGGTGCTGGGGAGCAGCGGGTCCCTGCGGCAGCCTGAGGCGAAGGGTGCAGCACTGGTAAATTGGTGCTGCTGTGGCCGCTATATGTAGAAACTAGCCCGAAGAGGACTCGTCTGGTCGCGGGTCAGCGCTCCATCGTGGGACGTTGGCGGATCATCGGCGGACCCAGCTATGTTCCCCAGACGTTGTGGATCCTGGATTGTTGGTCAGGCTGCGGGAGGACGGACTATGGCGAGTTGCTTGGTGTGGGCCCCCCCCCACCCTACCTCCTGGGCTGGAAGTTCCAGAAAGGTGGCAATTCTATACCTCCTGGATCCCTGTTTTGCATTACCGCGCTGGTGCCCTGCCCTGAATGGTCCGGCGGTCCCTGGCGAGGAGATATGCACGGGGTGACTTGGGACTGGCATGCACCGGTGGTTGGGGCCTTCCACTGAGGTATGGACACTGAGGATACCTGGAAGCGCACAGGCCTGATTGCGCTGCTTGTCTTTGACGATACGGGCACTGCATGAGCACCTGATTGGGGCCCTTTCCTCTATTTCTGGACTGATGCGCTGGGGGGGGGCTCACTATTCCGCAGGATAGCATCTGCCATAGCCTGCCAAGGTACCTGGGTAGCCCCTGAGTTTGAACTGAGTGGCTTCCTTACTACTGCTTCGAGCTGCTGACTGGTGGTGGTCACAGGTTGCCTGGTGCACCATATCGCTGGCTGAGGGATAGACGTTGATATCCAGTTGCTACTGGGTGCTTGTAATCAAGGCTCACCACGCCGATGGCTATGGGAAAGGGTAGACCCAGGACGACACCGCGGTCCAGTGGAGCAGGATCTCTCTCTCCGGCATCAGGTCACTCTTCGGCCATGTCAGGCGGAGGGGGATGTGGAGAGCGGCACGTCGGGGAACAAGATGGACATGATTCTGCAAGAGATTCGTGATTCCCGTTCAGTATTGGAAGCGCAGCTGGGCATAATCTCGGTGGATCTCAACTTGATAAAAGATAATCATAAGAAATTGACTGAGAGGGTTCGAATGACTGAGCAGAAGGTAGACACCATGACACCCCAGGTACAGGCACATGAAGAGCAATTGCACCATATGCGCAGCAGATTGATTCCCTCCAGGTGCGGGCGGATGATGCAGAAGGCCGGGCACGCCGGAACAACCTCCGAATAGTGGGTTTGCTGGAGGGGACGGAAGGCTCTATCCCTACGGAATATATTGAGAATTGGTTGAAGATGGCTGTGGCCCCCACCGGGCTATCTGCACATTTTACAGTCGAGAGGGCGCATCGGGTTCCTACACGTCGTCCAATACCAGGAGCTAACCTGCGTCCCATCCTGGCCAGGATTTTAAATTACAGGGATCGGGACCATCTACTGCAGGTGGCAAGAAATAATAGCCCTCTACAGACTGCTAATGTCAAGATTTCAATATTTCCGGATTACACCTTAGCAGACCAACGCAGAAGATTTTCCTTCATGGAGGTGAAGGCACGTGCTCGAGCAGCGGGCCTGTCATTTGCTTTATTGTTCCCTGCAAAGCTGAAAATCCTATATGAGCAGCGTTCCCTCTTTTTCGATACCCCTGACAGTGCGTGGGAGTGGCTAGACAAGACATTCCCTGATGTACAGCCTATGAGACACATGGACTTCTCACTACTCAAATCACAGCGCCCTCCACGGAGGCGTAAGAGGGGTCTTCTCACACAAAGTTTGATCTCCGACTCCCTGAGCCATCAGTAGGTACTGGAGGGCAGGCAAAGGGCCCTCCACACTGCCTCCACCTTTCGCACCTCTCGCCCAGATATCAGCTCGAGCCCGTCTGAAGGATTGAACACAGACACTGAATCTGATGGTAGCATGGCACTGTTTCCTTCTGCGACCTCGCGACTCAGCAAGCATCCTTTAGCCTCGGTGGACTCTTAGTTTCCTGTCATAAGACCTGTGGGATGTGTTTAGCCTTTGCTGTTTTCCTGTCCGGATTGAAGAGCTATAGTACACTACACGCGCCTTTGCCAGTTGGGCAGAGCAACATAGAACATGTGTACCGTTACGACAGGTGGGAACGGATGAGTCAGTTCCTGGCCCGGCCCACGTTTTGGGTGCTCTTTTGTGTGCCTTACTGCTTGTAAGCGACTGTTACTGATGTTAGCGACTTTCCCCCAAAGGAGGTAGCATTGGTTATATGTGAAGTATGTAAATTTTGTTTGCATGGTTTGGCCGAACGATGTTTGGGCGTTGGACCCAGCATTGGGATTTTGTTGAATTTGTTGTAACAATGCCGCATGGTCAGTGGGTCGGGGGTGTGGGTGGGATTGGGTGGGCGGGGCTGGGATCCGGGGGGGTTCCTTATTTTATTTGATGATGCCTGCTGTTAATTCTTATACCTTGGTTTCGTGGAATGTGCGAGGTATGGGTTCCATGGCCAAAAGTCATAGAATAGCTGCACAATTGCATCACTGTAAGGCCCACATAATTTGTTTTCAGGAGACTCATTTGATCCCTGCTGAAACTGCGAAGCTGCAGCGACTATGGCGTGGTCAAGTTTTTGCGATGGCCTATTCGTCCTTTTCCCGGGGGATGGCCATTTGGGTACGGGCGGGCATCCCCTTCTCTCTTACTGAATGCAGATTTGATGATCAGCTTCGGTATGTTCTTCTGTTAGGAACATTGGATGGCAGACAGGTTGTACTGGGGTCCCTCTATGCACCAAATACAGACCAAGAGGCATTCTTTACACGGGTATCCCGAGCACTTGCTGGCTGGTCCCATGTCCCGTGGCTGCTGGGTGGTGACTTAAATGCAGTATTTGATATTGGCCTGGATCATTCCCATCCTCCCTTATTTAACACGGCGGCGAGGGCAAAGGCGATAACCTTAACTCGCTGGGCGCAGGATTGGGTTTTGTTAGACATTTGGAGGGCAATGCATGTGAACATGAGGGTGTATTCCTTTTATTCCTACCCACATAAGTTACACACACGTCTGGATCATTTTCTTTGTTCTCCGGAGCTCTCCTCTTCTATTACACACTGTGAGTTTTTGGGCAATAGAATATCGGACCACAATCCTATCGAATTGCGGCTGTCCTGGGGCCCTTCCCCGGCTCCTATTCCAATGTGGAGGATGCAGCCTCTACAACTGGAAGACCAGGTCTATCGTGCGGCATTGACTACAGCTATTGATACATTTTTTGTGGAGAATGAGGGTTCTGCCTCGTCCAGGGCTGTCGAATGGGAGGCCTTCAAAGTGACTGTACGTGGGGTTGCAATGGTGACCCTGGCAGGGTCGCGGAGGGAAATAATCCGGGACATTACTGATCTGGAGGGGGAATTGCAGGCCCTGAAGGTGGCGGCTCAGGAGAGTGTGGGCGGCGGGGAGCCACTTCAGTTCGCTAGGATTAAGTATGCGGAGCTATTAGAGCACTTACGCCTGTTAGATTTTGATGCTTATACAAAGCATACACACTCTGATGCAGATGGGGCGGGTACCCTATTGGCAAGACTGATACAACCAACGTTGAGTCCTACTCCAGTTTTAGCTGTGAATACGGTTAATAATGTATTGGTAACATCTCAGGGTGAGATCAATGCTGCGTTTCGGGAATATTACGCTTGTTTGTATGCCGCCCCAGGTTTAGATGTCGAGGCTCACACGCTTGCCTTCCTGTCCGAGGTCCAACTATCTACGGTTTCTGATTCGATGGCCGAGGAGCTGGCTGCTCCGATTATTGCTGCAGAGATTCGGGTGGCGATAAAGGCGCTGGCCCGCAATAAGACACCTGGCTCTGACGGCCTTCCAGTGGAGTTTTGCTCCACTTTTGCCGATAAATTGATCCCGAGGTTGCTGCAACTCTATACTACATCCTTGGAGAGTGGGGTTTTGCCTCCTACTACCAAGGAGGCGATAGTGACGTCCTTATTGAAACCGGACAAGGTACTGACGGACCTTCTGTCTTTTAGACCACTCTCTATTCTGAATACAGAATATAAGATACACAGTAAGGTCTTGGTATCGCGTCTCCTTCCAGTCCTTTCCCGTTTGATCCATACGGACCAATGTGGATTCGTACCCCAAAGCAGCACCTCTTTCAATATCTGCCGGCTCCATGCTTTGATGCACGCGGCAGCTGATTCTTCCCCTCTTGCTGGCTGCTTGTCCTTAGACGTGCGTCAAGCTTTTGATACTCTCAGCTGGCCGTATATGCTAGTGGTGTTGTCTAAATTTGGCCTGCCCCAGTCCTATTGTGCATGGATTAAATTGTTGTACACTAGTCCCACAGCACGCGCTAAGATGGGTAAGACCATCTCTTCCTCTTATTTAATATCCCGGGGTACACGGCAAGGCTGCCCCTTATCCCCAATGTTATTTGTGTTAGCCCTTGAGCCTCTTGCACAATACCTGCGTCAGATTATGGTCCCATATGGCATTCCGTTGCGTGGGGTGGTACATTCAGTATCCTTATATGCGGATGACATGCTGTTATATTTACGTGACTTGGATGTTGATAGATTCCAGGAAATATCGGGCTTGGGTCTTAATGCCTATAAATCGGTAGCCTTCGCCTTCTATAATACAAATGCATCTCCCACTCTACAATTTGGTCCAATGCATTTCCGAGTGGAGTCTGTCACTTTTAAATACCTGGGGATAAATATCTATAGATAAAACGCTGATACAATAGAGGGTAATGTAGTCCGAGCCATTAATTCGCTGCGCTCCCAGATTGCCTTTTGGACTTCGTTGCCTTTGACGGTGGCGGGCCGATTGGCAGTATCGAAAATTTTTATGTTACCCCGCCTCCTTTATTATTTCGTGAATTTACCGGTGGCCCTGCCAGCTTGGATTTTTAAATTGCTTGATATGTTATTAACATCTTTGATCTGGGGGGCTGGCAGGCATCGTTTGGCGCTATCTAAGATGCAGCTGCCCAGTGCAGTAGGAAGCATGGGGGCACCTGATTTTAAGACGTATTGCATAGCGGGACAATTACAGTGGCTGGCTTATTGGTTGGCAAGTAAGAATTTATTTGAAATTGGGTACTCCTCAGAATTGTTAAAACGTGGGCTTCTTCAGTCGCAGCTCTGTCCGGGTACGCGGAAGTTGTGTGATCCCCCCTACTTGTTGCATGTTGCGTTACAGTATTGGACACAGGCAAAAAGGGTAGGTAGAGTACCATTTCCATACGCCCCAAATGTCCCCCTATGCGGACTGCCTACTAGGCGTGGGGTATTATCAATGATTTAAATAAAGGGATGCACTCGGGAGGGGGTGGAGACAGTTGGGGATTTCTTATACGAGGGCCAATTGATGCCACATGATGAGTTTGTGCGCGCCAATTCGGTGCCTGACACCTTGTTTCTTACGCATGCTGCTGTAGTGCGTTTCATTAGAACTTATTGGTACATGGATCGAGCAGAACCCCCAACTTTCCAATTGCTGAGATCATTACACATTATGGGACATGGCCGATACTTGGTCCGCTGGCTTTACCGAGGCTTGAGGGAGCATTTGCATGTTCCACTGATACAGCTTAGGCAGAATGGGATTTGATTTTGGGGCGGGACTTAGAAGATAGGGAATGGGCACAAATGCTGGAGCATTCCCGGCGAGTCTCTCGGAATTGCCGCTTAAAAACGATCCAGTTATTCATCCTACATAACGCATATCTTGTCCCAGCAACGAAACGAAAGATGTTCCCCACGGCGTCCGCGGTATGTCTGAAATGCAAGGTGCCTGAAGCTGATTTCCTACATATGATATGATATTTCCACAGCTGCGGGGGTTTTGGTAAGAGGTTATCCGGGAGCTGGAGGTGTTGACGGAGCGCACATCATGAGATACCATTGAGGCTTGCCTCTTGGGTTTACTCTCCCTCCCTCAGAAAGCAAAGTTGCTACGCAGATTTGCAGGGTTGGCTCTGATAGTGGCAAAATGTATGATAACAAAACGCTGGAAGTCTAGCCTAGCGCCACGGGTGGTCGTTTGGCGCGAAAAAGTGGGCAGATGGGCGGTAGCTGAGCGGGAGGCTTTATACCGAGAAGAATACAGGGGATTGCGGAAGTGACCACTTTCGCTGGACTGGGTACACCTAGTAGAACAATTCAAGGTGATGGAGGGAGTTGTCCCTGTGGTATAGCAATACGACCTGCAGGAGAGTGGTGCAATTGGTTAGGGACTGGCGGGCTCCTGTCTGTCCATGCTCTACCTGGGTGCCTCCCTTTCACCCCCATATCCCTGGCTGGGTTTATTACTCTTTCCCCCCCTTTTTTTATTTTCTCCTTCCTCGTATTCCTCTCCTGGTTCCCGCCCCCACCCTCTCCTCCCTCCCCCCCCTCAGTACACGCCCCTTGTTGGAGTTCCTGACACACACCGGACGCAGGTACGTCAGCAAGGTGTTTTGTCTTGATAGCGGCACTTACGTTACTTGTTTTGTTGGGGTAATGTTTAGGGAGGGGTATGTTGGGTGGGGGTGAAATGGGTACAGCAATGGATTTCATTTATTAGAGTGGTTACTAGCTGTTTGAATTTACAGTTTGTACTCTTATGATGCAAGAAATGTTGAACTTTCTGTAAAGTCCTACTACCTTATGTATGCTTGGTACAACATGTAGACAAGATATATACCAAATTGCTCTTTTATAATGTTTCCAAAAAGCTTATAACTTACTGTATACATCTGTGGCTTATATGCAGTACTCAATAAAAAAAAAAATTATGGCGAGGGGGGTTGGCCTAGCCGCTCTCTTGTACAAAAGTTGGCTGCACCGTGGAGTCAGGAGTATCTCACGGAGATGCTGGATGAGGCAGGGGAAGCTCATTACACAACAGCTGACATCAGTGAGACCATACTTAGCTATTTTACAGCCCTTTATAGAAACAGAGAGACGTGGTGCAGCCGAATGATATCCACTCGTATTTGGTCGATGTCGCACTGGGCTGGCTGGCCCCTGGCCATAGAGAATATCTTATTCAATCTTTTCATGAGGAAGATGTAAAGCTCGCTATTATGTGCCTCCCCACATGTAAAGCTGCGGACTTAGATGGGCTCCCGAGCGAGTTTATAAGACTTTCGCGGATGACCTAGCCCCCAGACTTCTTGAAGTTTATGCGGAGTCGTACGAGACTGGACGTCTTCCGCCTTCGTTACAGGAGGATCTATTGGTGATGCTACTGAAACCTGATAAGGCGCCCAATTGCTGCGATTCCTACAGACCCCTCTCAATGATCAATATCGACGCTAAGATTTTGGCAAAAATTATCACCATTCGCCTTCATCCTCTGGTCCCCTTGCTGGTACTCCCTGACCAATCAGGTTTTGTGCCTGCACGATCTACCATGCACAATCTACATACCCTTTTCTCCACTCTTCATTATTTTGACACTGATTTTCAGGCCGTAGCAGTGCTACTTGATACCACCAAGGCATTTGACTGTCTCTCTTGGGAATATATGTTTATTATTCTCGCACGAATGGGCTTCCCCCCATTTTTTCTGCAATGGATCAGGGTGTTGCATACCGAACCCGCCGCCAGAGTTCGTGTGAACGGCTGGGTGTCGTCGGCATTCCCCATTGGCAGGGGTACACGGCAGGGCTGCCCCCTGTCACCAATGCTATTTGCATTGGCACTGGAGCCACTGGCCTGTAAGTTGCACCAATTACATGCCTTTGCTGCGCTGCGCTTCCGACAACGAGCACTTGTTGTCTCGCTCTATGCGGAGGACATGCTGTTATATGTCCGTGAGCCTGCAACCTACCTCCCTGAATTGCTGTGCGAATATGTTAAATTTGAAGTATTCTCTGGCTTAGGGATAAACTGGGCCTAGTCGACGGTATTCCCCCTGACTGCTGGTACTGGTGAGTTCGAAATGGAATTTCCCCTGTCCTGGACCCAGGACCCAGGACCCAGTGAAATACTTGGGTATTTGGTTGCACAGAGACCCTGCACAGGTCATCTCCATGAATTAGGGACGCATTATCACACAACTCACCGAAAGGGCTGAGCGGTGGGCTCGTCTACCTCTTTCACTTGCGGACTGAATTGCAGTGATCAAAATGTCAGTTTTGCCAAAATTATTATATCTATTCATGAATATCCCTATCTGCCTGAACATCTCGGCCTTTAAGGCGTTACAGATGGCCCTACTGTCATTCGTTTGGCTGGGTAAAAGACCTCGCTGTAGCTGGGATACTCTGGTGCACCCATTTGAACGTGGTGGCTTCGAGGCACCGGATATGCGCCTCTATTACTTGTGCGCACAGGCGCAATCAGCGCATTATTGGTTTTTCCCACAAGTTTTCTCCCTCATATGGCGATAGAGGCTGACTCAATACTCCCACTACCGCTGGTAGCAGCCGCCCTCTCAGGTGGGAGTGGAGGCCCCGGGACAGAAATCAATCTGATGCAGTGCACCGCCTGGGCCTGGCAGACACTGGCTAGACGGGCGAAGCTGCCTTACCTCTATGCCCCTAAATTACGTGTCGCGGCGCATCCTGGCATCTCAGCGGCACTAGAGCGTTCTGCGCTGCGCACATTGCAAATGGTTGGGATTACGCAACTGGGGGACTTGTATAAACAAGGCCAGTTCCGCTCATTGCCAGATGTGCAGGCGGGTTGGACACATGGTTCTATGTTGTGCTTCACGTACATGAGGGTTCGACAAGCAATTAGGGATATTTATCCTAATTACCCAACTGAACCTCAGACATTGAGAGCGCTGTAGGCGGTGCTCGCCGGGGAAGATCATACAGGGCTGATTACTAAACTATATGCTGCATCCCTCCGTGAGCGGGAGTCGGAGGTACATCCCTCATACGTTATATGGAATCAAGCGCTGGGTAACGTATTATCCATAGACCATTGGCACTTTTGTTGTAAACTGACAGGGTGCCTTACAGCTAACTGCAACCTTCGCATCATACATTTTACATTTTTACACCAGCTCTATTATACCCCTGTGCAATTGCGGAAATTTGGACTGCGTGATACAGCTTGTTGTGTGCGATGTGGACAGGCGGATGCCGATTTTTTACATCTCTCTTGGCTATGTACAGGGATAGCTGCATTCTGGTCTAAAGTTGTGAGCGTGCTGAGGAGATGTTGTGCTGGAACGGGTGAGATGTATACCTGAGTTATGCCTGCAGGGTAATGTGACATCTTTGAAACCTTGCAACAGGAGGTTGGTTGCTGTGGCAACACTAATGGCCAAGCGAGCTGTGGCGCAATGTTGGGGCGCAAAGGGGTTGCCCACTGTTCGTAAGTGGATCCGCTATTTGACCTATTGTCGGGAGCAATTGGAGATCTATGCCGAAGAACTATCTGAATCGTAGCAGCCTAAGGACTTCTGGGCCCCACTAACATTATATCTACTGAGTGACCCTGATTTGGAAGGTGCCATGGATTCTCATTTGTATGCTAAGAATGCCCAATGCAATTGGACAAAGGTTAATGTGTCATTTTTCATGTGTGCCCATAAGACATCAAGCTGCTTTATTTATGTAAGTCATATTGTTGTAGTGCCAGGGGGAGGGGGATGGGGGAGAAGGGGGTCCTGTTTGTTTTTACAGGGGATGGTTGCTACTTTCCTGTTTCATATCTCTGTTCGACACGTTTATGGAAATCAAAATTGCTTGTACTGATTTCAATGGCGCGCCGCTGATGGCTCGCATGTGACACTTTTGTATTGTATTGCAAGTCTTCAATAAACAAATTTTAAAAATAAAAAACAAATACTACAATGGCTGCCTCCATTCTCCCTCCCTGGAACCCATAAGGTAGCCTTGTGGCAGAAGGTCACAGACTTAATCAGTGCATTGTGGAGGAGGTACGACTGTAAGGTAAAGTATGAAAAAATGGCAAGATGAAAGCAGACGGGTGAAGGAGAAGTGCTCCAGTATTCAGCTAGCTCAAATTCTTCTTGCAGGGTCAATTGGAGCCCATCTCCATCTCATCCCCATTAAGAAAGACTTAGGTGCCGATTACGATCCGGTAAAAACCGGGTACAAACCGTCGGACGGAGCATATTCTCCGTCCGACGCGTACCCGGTCGTCAAAATATACAAACATGGAATTACGATTCGCACGGAAACTCCATTTCCGTACGAATCGTACAAAACCCCGACCGACTAAAATAAACATACAAATGCGATCCGGGAAAGCGCCGACATGACGTCGGGACGCACGTAGCCTGCCATTCACGAACCAGGAATCACGATTCGCACCGACATCATCCCGCACGGTGAATATTTTCCGGCTGCCAAAAACTGCCGGGAAATCAGGACGACGCGAACAAGGAGTACCTGTACGCGACGGACAGACATGGACCCGAACCTACGTGTCATCCCGGCCCTCATAGCAGTCGACCTCCTTTACTGGTTCGGACGCAGACGCCGCAGAAGGTCAGAACAACAAAGGGAGGGGGGAAAGGGGGGGGTTGGCAGGACCAGGGGCAGGCCACAAAACCCCCACCCAAGTCACACAGCACACATGCCCTGGACATACCTGACCCCCAGGCCCTGGTCACTACGAGGGGGTGGGGGCGTGTCCAGCAAAGCCAGCGACCGCCACAACGGAAGTGGTTGATGACGCGAACCGGCAACACAACAATACAGGTACGTCCCGTACCCACGCCTTAAGAGCGTGGGTACGAGTCGTACCACGCCCACACCTACGTCATCCCAACAATGGCGGGACGGCTGTACCCACGTGGCAAAGGCCTGGGTACGGCCCGCACAAGCTTCACATAGCGTGGGGACGCATATGTACGGACCGTACCCCCACCCCCGTATGCATGGAGCGTACCCTCCACCCCAACAGTGTAAGTGCGACCCGTACCCTCACCCGCGGACGTATGGAGCGTACCCCCATGCCAACAGTGTACGTACGGACATTACCCCCACCCGCGTATGCATGGAGCGTACCCCCACCCCAACCGTGTATGTACGACACATACCCTCACCCGCGGACGTATGGCGCGTACCCCCCACCCCAACAGTGTAAGTACGACCCGTACCCCCACTCGCGTACGTATGGAGCGTACCCCCCACCCCAACAGTGTAAGTACGACCCGTACCCTCACCCGCGTATGCATGGAGCGTACTCCCCACCCCAACAGTGTAAGTACGACCCGTACCCTCACCCGCGTATGCATGGAGCGTACCCCCCACCCCAACAGTGTAAGTACGACCCGTACCCTCACCCGTGTATGCATGGAGCGTACCCCCCACCCCAACAGTGTAAGTACGACCCATACCCTCACCCGCGGACGTATGGAGCGTACCCCCCATGCCAACAGTGTACGTACGGACATTACCCCCACCCGAGTATGCATGGAGCGTACCCCCACCCCAACCGTGTATGTACGACACGTACCCTCACCCGCGGACGTATGGAGCGTACCCCCCACCCCAACAGTGTAAGTACGACCCGTACCCCCACCCGTGTACGTATGGAGCGTACCCCCCACCCCAACAGTGTAAGTACGACCCGTACCCTCACCCGCGTATGCATGGAGCGTACCCGCCACCCCAACAGTGTAAGTACGACCCGTACCCTCTCCCGTGTATGCATGGAGCATACCCCCCACCCCAACAGTGTAAGTACGACCCGTACCCTCACCCGCGTATGCATGGAGCGTACCCCCACCCCAACCGTGTATGTACGACACGTACCCTCACCCGCGGACGCATGGAGCGTACCCCCATCCCAACCGTGTATGTATGACACGTACCCCCACCTCGTATGCATGGAGCGAACCCACACACGTGTATGTTCTAAGCGTACAGATCGTGAAATAGGAGGGGTGTGTGCAGAGTCCTCCCAGAAGTGCCCAGTCAGAAGAGGGGTGGGTGCCTAACACTCACAGCAGTGCCCAGAGACAGGAGGGGTGTGTGCAGAGTCCTCCCAGCAGTGCCCAGACACAGGAGGGGTGGGTGCAGAGTCCTCCCAGCAGTGCCCAGACGCAGGAGGGGTGTGTGCAGAGTCCTCCCAGCAGTGCCCAGACACAGGAGGGGTGGGTGCAGAGTCCTCCCAGCAGTGCCCAGACGCAGGAGGGGTGGGTGCAGAGTCCTCCCAGCAGTGCCCAGTCAGAAGAGGGGTGGGTGCAGAGTCCTCCCAGCAGTGCCCAGACACAGGAGGGGTGGGTGCAGAGTCCTCCCAGCAGTGCCCAGACACAGGAGGGGTGGGTACCTAACACTCCCAGCAGTGCCCAGACACAGGAGGGGTGGGTGCAGAGTCCTCCCAGCAGTGCCCAGTCAGAAGAGGGGTGGGTGCAGAGTCCTCCCAGCAGTGCCCAGACACAGGAGGGGTGGGTGCAGAGTCGTCCCAGCAGTGCCCAGAGACAGGAGGGGTGGGTGCAGAGTCCTCCCAGCAGTGCCCAGAGACAGGAGGGGTGGGTGCAGAGTCCTCCCAGCAGTGCCCAGACGCAGGAGGGGTGTGTGCAGAGTCCTCCCAGCAGTGCCCAGTCAGAAGAGGGGTGGGTGCAGAGTCCTCCCAGCAGTGCCAAGACACAGGAGGGGTGGGTGCCTAACACTCACAGCAGTGCCCAGAGACAGGAGGGGTGGGTGCAGAGTCCTCCCAGCAGTGCCCAGACACAGGAGGGGTGGGTGCCTAACACTCACAGCATTGCCCAGAGACAGGAGGGGTGGGTGCAGAGTCCTCCCAGCAGTGCCCAGACACAGGAGGGGTGGGTGCCTAACACTCACAGCAGTGCCCAGAGACAGGAGGGGTAGGTGCAGAGTCCTCCCAGCAGTGCCCAGACACAGGAGGGGTGGGTGCCTAACACTCACAGCAGTGCCCAGAGACAGGAGGGGTGGGTGCAGAGTCCTCCCAGCAGTGCCCAGACGCAGGAGGGGTGTGTGCAGAGTCCTCCCAGCAGTGCCCAGTCAGAAGAGGGGTGGGTGCAGAGTCCTCCCAGCAGTGCCCAGACACAGGAGGGGTGGGTTCCTAACACTCCCAGCAGTGCCCAGAGACAGGAGGGGTGGGTGCAGAGTCCTCCCAGCAGTGCCCAGACGCAGGAGGGGTGTGTGCAGAGTCCTCCCAGCAGTGCCCAGTCAGAAGAGGGGTGGGTGCAGAGTCCTCCCAGCAGTGCCCAGACACAGGAGGGGTGGGTGCAGAGTCCTTCCAGCAGTGCCCAGAGACAGGAGGGGTGGGTGCAGAGTCCTCCCAGCAGTGCCCAGAGACAGGAGGGGTGGGTGCAGAGTCCTCCCAGCAGTGCCCAGACACAGGAGGGGTGGGTGCCTAACACTCACAGCAGTGCCCAGAGACAGGAGGGGTGGGTGCAGAGTCCTCCTAGCAGTGCCCATGGAACGCAAAGGGTGGAGTAGCCACAGATATAATGCCCACAAATGTCAGTCAGGTGCACAAAGACCCTGCAGTACATGTACCACATGTGTGCGAGGCTGGGAGTATACACATGCATGGCGTCGAAAAGAAAACATGTCCACATGAAGTCATGTCAATAGTCTACATACACAAGTACAGTGACTACCAAGGATGCCACGAATGATGCAGGTGGAGACATCGCTCAGCATGCATGTGCAAAGTTGAAGGAGTCCATCACACACCCAGCTAATGTACACACAGCTCAGCGCTAAATATTGGGAACACCCTGCAGGGAAGATGGCAGGGTACACAGAGGAAGGAATACACCTTGGGACAATTTCACCATGCAGTAACTGCTTACATGAACAGAGAAACCTAGCTAACACCTTGTGATGGCACACAGATACCAGGGTCCCCCCTATGACCAGCACACTACTACATTTCCCACACACCCAACACATGATCACCACCCAAAATCATGTAGCAGCCCCACCAACAGCAATATCAGAAAAGCAGTAGTGTTGTAAGGAACCAAAAAATGGCTTTAATCAGCATGAAACAAAAAAGTTTTCGCGGAGAAAGTTCAATATTTACAAAGCCCATAGGGCAGTCCATGAATCACAGCTGGATGGGGGACACAGTGGGACGCGGGTCCCCTAGCTTGCCTGCACATTCAGACTCCTTCGTCTTCCACAGCGGGGAGGGCATCATGTGGGGGGGAAGGACCAGGCACCGCAGGGACATGAGGGCGAAGGGTAGGTGTCGTGGGTGCAGGGATGGAGGACTCCACCACAGGGGGTGGGGCAGGGCCAAAGGCGGAGGCCAGGATCTCGCTGCACACCTTAGCAAGGTCCTCCAGTGTCTCCCCTGCACCCGAAGGAACCACAGGCCCCAAGGAGGGGGGGGGGCGGAGGGATGGGTCGCAGCGCCACTGGGGGAGGGTGCGGACAGGGGGGGGACTCAACCACCCTGACCGGGGACTCCCTTGACCGCTTGCGGGGTGGTGTCACAGTGGGGCTCAGGGACAGAGTGGCCATGAAGGAGTCCTTGCCGGATATGTGGCCAGGAGAGCTGAGGGGAGGGGATTTGGAGGGAGTGGATTGGGTGGAATGCGGACTCCCACTCTGGCTGCATGACTTACGTTTGCCCCCCGACCCAGTGGGTGTGCCTACTTCACCCTGTGTGTGCGTGCCAGGAGGAGTGCGTATGACCTTCCCTGCTGGTGTGGTGCCTGTGTCTGTTGTGGTGGGTGCATGCTGACGTCTGGGTGTACGTGGGAGAGGCATGGGAGTGGGAAGTGTGGATGGGGCAGGGGTAGGGGGTGGGACGTAGCGCTGCAGGAGACCCACTGCTGCAGTCAGTGTCGAGTCGATGGACCTCAGCAACTGCCGTTGGTCAGCCTGCGATGAAAAAATGCCCTCCAAGTATGCCTCCATGTTTTGCAGCACTTGGCTGTAGCCATGGAGGACATTAAGGATCGCAGCCTGACCAACCTGCAACTGCCGCTGGATGTCCACAGACTCGGCATTGGCGGCAGCAGTGGAGACAGGGGCAGGGGGTGCGGTGCCTGGCAGGAAGGAGACATGTGGTGACCGGGCACGCTGGGAAGGGACACGAGCAAGTGGGAGGCAGCTGATGGCAATGGAGGGGGTGGGGTGCGATGTTGTGCTGCTATCAGCTGGTGGTGCAGCCTCCGCCCACTCGGAGAGATCATCCTCGGACCCGTCAGCTTCATATTCTGTCGTGCCAGTGGACAGATCCTCGGCCTCACTCTCCTCCGCCTCAGTACCACTCAATGTGCCAGCCACGATGTCAACGCTGGCACTGGTGCTCGGTCCCTCCACTCCGTCTGTGCTCATGTCTCCCTCCGTGTCCCCCGACGATGCTGTGGGCAAGGTGAAGAGACAGCAATTAATCACACACCTGTATACATATGTCACATGAGTCCAATCTACATAGGTTACAGTGCATAGCCTGCAAAGAAAGATCAGTAACATCTTCAAAACAAGGTACAGATGTAGGGCATGCAACACACAGTTGGTTGACCCACCATGCCAATGAAAATCCATGGAGAGCATGACACAATAGCAAATGACATGAAATGGAGTTTGACATAGGAGCCAGGCCCTGGGGACAATCCAGCACTGCATCTGCACCACACAGCATTGGCGAAAATAGGGATGAGGAGGGACCATATCCATTAACTTGAGGCACATGCTGCATAGGTAATACTGAAAACATGCCCACCATGACTGGCTCACTGCACCTTGAGTGTATGTCCAGACAAACATCACACACTGGCCAGACCTAGCAAGGAGAATTCTGGTTTTGACATGTAGGCTTGGCCCGCACCAACCACCCCCTACATGAGACAATTTGTTGAGACACAGGTGGCACTTACATCTCTTAGTCTGGGTGAAATACACAGGGGCTGCATAAATGCAAGATTGGACGCCAAATTCCCAAGGTGCGCCTGTCCAAATAATCATGTACAAATGGTCATCATCAGATGATTGTAACAAGACACACAGGCACTGGCCACTGTGACTATGAACAAGGAAAATCAGGTCAGGCTGTACAGTGGACACTTGTACTACATTTCACGTCAATATACATGGTGCCAGGGGACAATGGCACAGAGCACAACCTATGCTGTAGACACTGAGAGTGTCCACGTTTTGTGATGACACACATGACACCTATGAACATATGCCCCAGGGGACAGCAGTGGCCACACAACTCCATGGTCCTGAATGGGAATGACTGCAACACACGCCACCATCCATGCACTATGCGTATCGCACACTCATGCACATCATGTCAAAGGCCACAACATAGGACATGCGCGCTGTAAGGCCTGACACTTGAGAGACTAACACCCATGTCTGGACTCAGCATCAGTGTCAACTGACATGGAACCCACATGTACTGAACTGGACAGGGCACAGGCAAGGTCCCCAAACCTGTTAGACACCACCCCCACACATGATGCTACAGGCATAGTTCACGTGGAGAAAGCGCCAGCCTACATTACCTTGTGAAGGAGTGACTACACACAGACCAGGGAACTGTGGGTAACTGGATCTGCACAGCACCTTTAAACCCTGGCAGTGTATCCATGCAACTGTGCACTTACAAATGCTGCTGACACACAACAAACACACATGTACCTACCCCCTTCCTGCTGCTGCTTCTCCTGTAAGCGCCTCTCCAAGTCTGGAAATACCACCGCCAGCACACGCTTGTGGATGCGGGTCAGACGGCGGCGCCCCCGGTTCTTATGGGTCTCAGGTGAGTCCCCCAGCAGGACCCGTGCGATCCTCCGCGTCCAGCACCGGATATCCTGCCAGCGTTTCCTCACCTGGGCCAGGCGCCGCTTGCGACCATCCGCACCCCTCACGGCACTGACGGCGGTCAGCCATATCTGCTTCTTGGCAGAGGCGCCTACCTGTGAGGATGAACAAGTGACACTACATCAATACACCAGGCATGTGTCACTCTTGGGTTCGTCCAACTTTGATAAAACCTATACATACCACAGGGGATACAGACGCACCCCATGCCTCCCTAGCTCTCTCATTGTTCTTTACATATGTCACAGAGAGACATATTAGAACAAATGTGCTGTTTACAACAAGGCATAGTATGCATCCAACGCATTGCACCTTTGTCATAGGGACATGATCCTCTGGGGAAGGGCAAAAGCAGTACGTGCCATTGAAAGTACACAGGTGGAATGAGGGCAACGACACAATCAATGATCCAGGCTCACACTGTGCATCACAAGCTACACCAGGATAATGTGCAGCACCTCTAAGCAGTCACATGCCACAGGCCACTGACGCTACCGCAGCAGAGTACACAGACACACACAGGCACAGGACATTCACCTGCCATTGCCAAATGCTGCGACAAACCTCACTCTGCACATGTGCCACTAGCCGGGGGGGCTCACAGGTGTGGGGCTGGCTCTGCACGTCAGACACACAGCACTGCTCCCTGCTCACATCACATGGGCAGGGTATATCCATCCCTCATGCAGCTGGGGTGCTACACTCCACATATGCACCCACCCACATGACAGGGGACTTACACACACACCCATGTCCAGGGTACGAACACATCATGTGGACACTCTCAGCACAGGCACACAGAACTAACACACATCTGTGGGTACAGTCACCTGTCACACTGGGCTGACCACATAATCACATGAGGACTGCAGAAGCTACATTCCCAGGAGGACAAGACAGGCAGAATGTGGCATGCACCATGCAGTGATTGTCACAGTAAACACAATGCAAGTGAGGACGGCAGACATGCACCACAGCATGCACTGGCTTGGAGACATCAGGCATTCCCCCCCGTGACCCCCCCTACAGTACATAGCATGTGTGCCACACCTGGACACAATGCCAGAAGTCAAACTCACAAAAAAGGGACACAGTCTGTGCTGGTGGACTCTGCACTCACCTGATACCCTGGTCGCCCATACAGCATGGGGTACTGTGGGAGGATCACATCCAGCAAAGCCAGGTTCTCCTCCAGGGTGAAGGGCTGTGACCTCTCCACAGACCTTGACATGGTTCCAGGGAATCAGTAGCAGCAGCTGGGTCGTGGAATACAAAGATGTGCAGGCAAGTGCTCCCTCATGGGACCTGGCTGCCTTATATCTGCCTTGCTGGCCTGTTTCATGCACAGGAGTACAGAGTGATTGGTCACTCACATTTGCATCCTATGTTTCCTCCAATCCCTTCAAACCTAGCACAGTCAGTGGGTTCTCATTGTGGTTTTTTTCTTCAGCATGATGTCAACTCCTGAAGCAACAAAGTAGATTCATTCAAACTGACTACTGCTGTGCACCTGCTTCAAAATATTCAAACTTTAAACTTGGTCTCCATGACAACCAGCATGCATGTAGGCCTTTATACTTGTCCCTCGTGTGTCCCCTATGTAATTTGGAGCTTCACACACAGGTACGGTGCGTTCCGGGGCCCTAGGGCACCCCAAATGCATAGCAACGGCCCGTACAGGCGTGTGTACGCTCCGTATCACTATGGGTGTGCTCGCGTATGCGTACTCATAGTGATAGTGAGCGTACAGGCGTGTGTACGGTCCGTACCACTATGAGTACGCATACGCGAGAACACCCATAGTGATAGTGAGCGTACAGGCGTGTGTACGGTCCGTACCACTATGGGTGTTCTCGCGTATGCGTACTCATAGTGATAGTGAGCGTACAGGCGTGTGTACGGTCCGTACCACTATGGGTGTTCTCGCGTATGTGTACTCATAGTGATAGTGAGCGTACAGGCGTGTGTACGGTCCGTACCACTATGGGTGTTCTCGCGTATGCGTACTCATAGTGATAGTGAGCGTACAGGCGTGTGTACGGTCCGTACCACTATGGGTGTTCTCGCGTATGCGTACTCATAGTGATATGGACGTACACACGCCTGTACGCTCACTATCACTATGAGTACGCATACGCGAGAACACCCATAGTGGTACGGACCGTACACACGCCTGTACGCTCACTATCACTATGAGTACGCATACGCGAGAACACCCATAGTGGTACGGACCGTACACACGCCTGTACGCTCACTATCACTATGAGTACGCATATGCAAGAACACCCATAGTGGTACGGACCGTACACATGCCTGTACGCTCACTATCACTATGAGTACGCATACGTGAGAACACCCATAGTGGTACGGACCGTACAC
This sequence comes from Triturus cristatus, assembly GCF_964204655.1. NCBI lineage: Eukaryota > Metazoa > Chordata > Amphibia > Caudata > Salamandridae > Triturus > Triturus cristatus. The sequence goes on from NC_140585.1 coordinate 507,277,468, forward strand.
ACGCCTGTATGCTCACTATCACTATGAGTACGCATACGCGAGAACACCCATAGTGAGACGGACCGTACACGCGTGCGTACGCTCACTATCACTATAGGTACACATACGGCAGCACTCCCATAGTGATAGGGAACGTACACAGGCCCTCTTAGTGAAAGTACGGTGCCTTTCACACATCACAGTGGTGACAGGCAGCACACAGGAAGGAATAGGGCTGACATACTTGTCCATGGATGGACATCAAGGCATTGTCTGGGCAGTACTACATGTGTGGGGCACAGGTGTGAAAGGCTGTGATGTGGCACATTACTCCTGAGTGGAGAAGGCACCAGATGTATGATGAGATGTGTACAGATGTTATGTGTGACGGTGCAATGTGTGCCAGGCATGCCCTTGACACCTTCGACATGTGTGCATGTCGTACTACACACTTGGGATGAGCGTCACTGGCATGGCATGGTCAACAACACACGCAAGTGTCCCCTGATGCCCGCTACAGGGGTTACCACACCAGACAGGTCACTACCCACGGTGCACCATGTGACTATGTCATGTATGTGTGGGGGGTTCCCATTGGGTTGATGTTGATGCTCCCTCAAAAGCATCAGCTGTTGCAGCAACCAACATGTGTCTGTGTGTAGATTGACATGGCACACTGTTCCTCACACCAGGCCACATGTGGTATCGGATGTGAGGTGCGTATGTATGGGACACAGAGTAGCATAACAAGGACATGTCTGCATCCTCTCTATGAATGTGTGGTGAGTCATCACATGTACACCTTCATGGCAAGGTGTGTGGGCTGTCCTAGTGTAATGTCATGTGACCTGTGGCTCTAGTGTTCCACTACCAGTCTCTGCAATCGACATCCTACTTCTGCTGATGTATGGATGTATGTCACTCCTGTCTTGCGTCTGGCTGTTCACTTACACTGGGACACAGCTAATCCCATGCCATGGCATGTGGAGGTTCACAATCTCCGTGTGTAGCTGGGTCTTGGTAGGAGTGTCACCTGCCAGCCATACGTGTCCAGGGCATGTGGCACATACCTGACTCCGTATGTCGCATATGTGTATTGACAGATTGACATGTGCTCAGTACATATAAATTGTTGTTGTAGTGCACTCACTCTTCCTTGTCACTTCCAAATTACTGCAGAGCGCCGCCTCTTCCCCGACCAATTCTGGACTTGGCTGCCATGCGGGAGAATGACTGTATCCGGTGCTACCGCTTCCCCCAACCGTTGATTCTGGAGTTGACGGCGAGACTGGCACCACACCTGCAACCGCTGCACAGGTATCCTACGGCACTGACACCCAAGCTGAAGGTAATGGCAGCCCTACATTTTCTGGCCACGGGTACCTTTCAAAATACCATAGCTCATGTTGGTGGCATGTCCGAGAGCATGTTCTGCCGTGTGCTGCATGATTTCTTAGAGGCCATGTTGCTTCACCTGGATGAGTTCATCCATTTCCCAACCCCTGAAATGTTGACTGGGGTCAAGCGTGGAATCTATGCCCTGGGAGGGATGCCCCATGTCATTGGGTCCATAGATGGGACACATGTGGCTTTGGTACCACCACAGGCACAGGAGGTAGCGTACAGGAATCGCAAGCACTATCACTCCATCAATGCCCTTGTGGTGTGTCTGTCCAACATGGTGATTTCACATGTCTGTGCTCTTTTTCCAAGATCAGCACATGATGCCTACATCATGAGGCGTAGCAGGGTGCCTGAAATGATGACGCAGCTGCGCAACGAACGAGCATGTGTTGTTGGTGGGTACAGTCTGTCTGTCCTGTATTTTGCGTAGACTTCCAGCACAACCGCTTCTCCTGTCCTACTTATGTCCATGTGCTTTCCATGTAGTGGACGCTGGCTATCCCAACATGCCATGGCTGATCACACCTCTCCGCAACCCCATCACGCCGGCCCAGCTCCGCTACAACACTGCCCATGGCCGGACAAGGCGAGTGATAGAGAGGACGTTTTGCCTCCTGAAGAGCCGATTCCGATGCCTCCACAAGACCGGCAGCGCCCTCCCATATGCCCCGGCGAAGGTCTGCAAAATCTTCATGGTCTGCTGCATGCTGCACAACATGGCAGTTGAGAAAGCTGTGCCACTCATCCTGGATCAAAGAGGACGTGGTTCTGCAAGAGGACATCCGGACTCGGCTCATACGCGACTTCTTTGCTTAGTGGTGAGTACCAGTGTCTGTGTGTGCACGCATTGGTCCCCATGTGGCATGTGTTGCGATGTGTGTGTCCATCTGCATGTATGGCATGTGAGTCAGAGGTGTGTGTGGATGTGTCACTGGAGTGATGGTGCCAGTGATGAGTGTATTTCCCCTGTCATACTTGTGACCTGGCATGTTGGCATCCTTACATGTGTCGAGTACATGCACATGCAAGTGGCTGTGCTTTTTGTGGCTGACTTCTTGTGTGTCTCTCATCCCCAGGTACTTGCGCCTGCCGTCTGCTGGTTGCATTGTTGTGGCACTGCTATTCCTCATGGACACGTCATCGTGTGCTGACTCAGCGTTACCCGCACGGACAAGTTTGGAAGTCTCCTTCGGGTAAGAGATGCATCAGGGGTGTATTGGGTGTGGCAGTTGTTTACGATGTATGCACACTGCCCCTGTCGCTGTTTGGTTCCTCTGCAGACATGTCGCATCACCATGGTACACATTACATGCAGCTGGGTACACCTGAATAGATGGTCAGACTTGTTGACAGTCATCAGTGATGGGATTGTGGAATGTGATGATGGCATCAATGTGTGTTACACTGCCCTCGGACACATACGGTTTGCATTGGCTTGACATGGTGTGGGACTTCCACATCAGCGGATCAATGGTGTATGGCAGTCTCTCCGTGAGCAGCAGAGGGTGTTAAGCTGTTAGCTGACACTTGTGTGCCAGTTCCATGGCTATCACGCATTTGTGCAGCAGAAGGGGGGTGCCAGTGTTGGATCCACATGTTACTCCACATGACACGTTCATGTGTACTGCGAGTTGCCTCTGCAATCCCGAATACATGACTAATAAAGGTGTCCCTATGCCTCCAAGGTGCCTCTTCTCAGTCAATGCTGGTGTGTTGCCACGGTGCATCCAGCATGTCTGGCATGGTTTTCCGTGATAGTGGCTATGTGTCTATGTGTAGAGTAGCAAGATGCAAGCTGTTTGTGTGGGATTAGACTGTGTATTGTGCATGTAGTCCATGACTGTGTGGGTATTGTGACATGTGCCATCCCCATGCATCCAACGTTGGCCAGGCCACCATTCTCTGCATCCACCTGACTCAAGCTTGCAGGACATGGTTCTGCCACCTGTCCACACATACCTGGGTGCCCCCAGGACACTCCACATGATCCCTGACCTCTGCGCATGGCTGTCGCTGTACTCAATATGTCTGTCGGCACGGTTGTGCGGCCACCCCCTCAGCTGGTTGGGCCCATCACGGGTGTGTATGGTGCTCCATGTCTGTCTTGCCTACTACAATGTGACCCATGTGTGTCCTGTGCCAGACTCAGGCCCCAGGGTGTAGATGGTTGAAGTCAAATGAGAACTCAGGCATAGTTAGACTTTACAAGACACATGTAAGCTAATAATGCAATAAGTAGGCATCTTCTCTTTATGGTGTGAATTTTTATTTTGGTTGGGGTGGGGGGGGGGTGGTTTGACATGAGGGGCTTTCCGGGTGTGTGGAATCCAAAGTTCACTAGGGGAGTTGGCGTCCTTGCCATTTGAAATCCTCAGAGTCCATGCCACAGTCTTTGGCAACATTGGTCAGACAGTGACCAGCAAGTCCATGTGGCAGAGAATGTCTTTTGATGCTGTGCTGCTGTTGCTCCAGTGGGCCAGGTGCCAGGCCAGGTGTCCTGGGAGATGGTGCTGTTGCGCCGACCCTCACGGTCTTTTCCGTGGACGACCCGCCCTCCTGCGGGGACCCTCAGAAGCAGGCCGTGATGATGTTTGGGATGCTCCGTCGGATGTCTCCTCCTCCTCCTCATCCCTCACTGTGGGTGATGATGTTCTATGCCTGGTGGCACAGGGAGGGTTGCCCATGTTGTCGGCCATCCAACGGAGTGTACTGTGAATTCCCGTGAACACCGTCACGAGCTCAGCCTGTCTGTCCTCCATCCGCCGTTGGTGTTGCAGTAGACAGGCATGTTGCTCCGCATGTTGCTGGGCCTGCTGGGTCTTGATCCCCTCGAGGATGGACACAACCTGGGCCATGCCCGTGGTGTCCTGCCGGTATGTGTCCAGGATGTTTCGGACATGGGAATATACCGGTTCCCCAGCCAACTGGTCAGGCTGGTGCCTCCCACGTCCTCCACTCCCACCACCCCTGCCCACTTGCACCTGGCCTGCCCTTGTGGGCACATCAGGTCTCCGGGACCCCTGAGGGGTGGCATTTGCGTTGTCGCCTGCCTCCTCCTGGGTGCCCGGGACACCGTGTCCCTCCTGGCCAGCCTGGCTGCATTGTGGTGGTGGGGCAGGGATCCTGGGTGTCTCCTGGGATGTGGCAGGAGTGGGGGTGGTGGTTGGCCCAGTTGTACCTGACGCAGGTGCTGCAGGTCGTTGGACACCAGAGAGGCCAGGTTGGTCGGGGTCGGGTTCGTCCACAGAGTGGTGAGAGTCGTCGCTGCCGGTGGCTCCGTCATCCCGCCGAGCCGGGTCCTGTGAGTCTTCCCCCCCAGTGTTGGGGGGTGATCCACGACGTTGACCTGTGTGTGAGAGAGACAATGTTAATTTTGTTCCATGCAACATCCATGTTTCATTGTTTTCAAAGTTGGCACATTTCCTCTGGGAATTTGGATATGTCTTGCATTCCACTCACAGTGCACTTGTGCATGGCTATGTCCCTTGGCCACAGCTTTTGCGACTTTACCTATGTGTGGCACAGTCTTACTTGCTCCGTCAATTGTGACTGCAGTCAGCAGTGGAGTGGGCAGGTGTGGCGAGCCATGCATTGGTGCCTTCCATGTAGCACTGTACGTGTGCACATGGAGTGGATCCACACACTTATATAATGCAGGTAGCTGTTGTTGTGCTCGTGCACAGGTTGTGACATGGCCCTGTGTTTTGCCATGGAGAAGAGGGGGGGTTCTGGCACTAGCCACCCTTGTCTACATGCACGCAGTCCACCTGCTGACGAGCAGACATTCCCACACCCCACAAGGCTGATTTGCTCTCCCTGTGTGTCCCTTTCTCGCTCCCTCTCTGTCCCCCTCTCCCTCCCTCTGTGTGTCAGCCTCCTCCCTCTGTCCGTCTCCCTGTGTCTCCCTCCCTGTTAGACCCGGCCCTCGTAACGTAGTCGGACCTGACCCCTGCACCTCACACCAGCCCCGAGCCCACGGCCTAGCCGATCCTTCCCACCAGAACACACACACCCGACCCGGACTTCCCCCGTCCGTGGCCTTCCTCCTTCGGCCATCCCGGGGCCGCGTGCCCACTTCATGCACCAAGATGGCCGCGCGAGCCTAGCCTATAGGCGCCACTCCGGCTGGAGGACATCGCGCTCCCCTTGGGATGAGAAAGGGAGGAGCAGTTTCCATCACACCTCTGCGCTTCCCTGGGAAGGTGGGTTTCGATCGACCCGCCGGCCTCCCCAAGGGCTGGCTCCACGCCTGCTGGGTGTCTGGGACTCCTCCCGACCCGGCCCTGAAAGGATCAAAGGACAATGGCAGGAAACCCCCAACAAGCGACCCCCAGGTGACAAGACCCCTGCCTGCACAGACTCCGGACATCAAAGAGGGGTCGCCCTATAACAAGGGGTGCTCTGGGACTGTCCGGCAGATTCGCCTTGGAAACACCTGAGCCCTGCTGAGTGACTCGCGGCTCCCTGAATATCGTAAGACCTCCGACTTTGTGCTTGAGCCCTGCTGAGTGACTCGCGGCTCCCTGAAGATCGTAAGACCTTTGAACTTGTGCTTGAGCCCTGCTGAGTGACTCGCGGCTCCCTGAAGATCGTAAGACCTCCGAACTTGTACTCGAGCCTGCTGAGTGACTCGCGGCTCCCTGAAGATCGTAAGACCTCCGAACTTGTACTCGAGCCTGCTGAGTGACTCGCGGCTCCCACAGACTCTCTTGGTCCCGCCGGACCCCACGACGACAAGCGTATCCCCCAGCTCGAGGATTGTGAGCTGTGCGCCGGGTACGCTCCTGCATTTGATCCCTATCCCCAAAGACCGTCCCGCTACCTCCTAACCCCTCTCCAAGACTTTGCGAGCCCGCGCTTTACTTGTATATATTTTGCCTTGCTGATCATAAAGATCCTACCACTCCGATCTGATAAAGATTTGCTCTTAAGAACTCCTCGTGTGGTGTCTCTCTGTCGTGTGGTGCCGAGTGTGCGATCCTAGATACGAGGTTCCTCCCCTGAGGAGTCTCCCGCCAGTGCCCGGCTACGATACCTCGAGGGTGGGTCTCAGGGCAGTCAGGGCCCCCTCCGGGCCCCTCTGAGGTCGCCTTCTAACATTGGTGGCAAGCGACGGGATTCGGGCCCATAATCTAGAGATCGTACCGTGAACGGCTGACGAACTACCGACAAAGATGGCAGAAGGAAACACCGTGGTTCTCGTAGAAGACGACGCCAGTACCGTGTTCCAGGTGGAACAACTGGAAGAGTACACTCACAAAGAACTAAAGCAATTTTATAAGGAACTCAGAATCGCTACCACTGGTCTCAACACCAAAGAAGATATGCAAAAGGCACTGAAAGCTTGGGTGGATTCTGGAGCCTCCCGCCCAGAAGGAGCGGGGGAGCCCCACAACGAAGCTGGACCCTCCCAAGGAGAACGCAGCAGCAACCAGGTGCGAGGCTTCGTACCAGACGGGGGCCTATCCCCGGAGGAACTCGCAGACAGAGAAAAAAGTCACCATCACGAGCTCGAATTAGCCAAACTCAAAATCGAGGGCGAGTTGAAATTAGCCGAGAAAAAGCTAGCAGTAGAACAGTTGCGAGTACAGGGAGAACTAGAAGAGAAGAAACTCCAACGAGAACACGAGGGAAGGAGACTTCAACTGGAACATGAACGCAGCTTGAAGGAAATAGAACTGAAAGTAAGAAGCGAAGAAGCGCGGCCCCCGGGGAACCGGGAGGCGGCCGCCCCGACGGAGCAGAAGGTCCACATCCCCAAGGATGTGGTCAAAGAATATTACAAAAATGATGACATTCAGCAGTGGTTCCGGGCCTACGAGGTCGCCATGACCTCCCATCGGGTCCCGCAGAAGGATTGGGGGCGGGGTTATGGGGACGATTCCTGAGCGAAGGGAGAGACACCCTGCTCGACCTACCCACCTCCATGCAGACCTCCTATGAACACATGAAAACGGCCCTCCTCACAAGGTACGGCCTCACCCCGGAGAGGTACCGCCAGCGGTTCCGGGACTGCAGGAAGATCCCGGGTACCACCTGGGTGGAATATGTGAATTTCTTCAGCCGCGCCTTCGATGGGTGGATCAAGGGCAGCAAGGTAACCAACCTGGAAGAACTAACCGACCTTATGTTGTGGGAACACCTGGCTGCCAACTGCTTTGTGGAACTACGCCAGCATCTGCTCGACAGCAAGCTCAGGGCCCCAAAAAGCTGGCTGTTGAGGCGGATCGCTGGACCAACACCCGGGTCTCCCGGGGCCCTGTAGGAGAGTACCCCCGAGCCAGTCAGGGACCACCCCGCCAGAGAGGGGGGGGAAACCAGGGAGGGCAGAGAGAGTCCCAGGCTAGTCCCCCAAAGTCCCAACCTCCACCTTTCCCGGCACCCCCACCAGCTGTATCCGGCCCCCCCCTGAGACGGGGGCACCAGGTAACCATCACTTGTTTCAGTTGCCAGAAGCCCGGGCATTACGCCAACGACCCTGAATGCCCCATGGCCCCACGCACCACCCAGGCAGCACCCCCCGCTAGACAGATAGCCAATGTAGCCCTGGGGGAGGAGGTTGAGGAGGCCGAGGAGTGGGAACCCGCCGCTATGGCCCTAGTGTCCTTAGGGGATAGAGAGATGGTCCCTGGGAGCCTCCTGCCCTCTAACACAAAGAAATATGGGCAACTCGTAACGATCAATGGCCACCAAGTAGAAGCCCTCCGTGACACCGGGGCCAGCATCACCGGTGTCCTCAGCCATTTAGTCCACGAAGACCAGGTCCTCCCCAACGTATTTTGCCCTGTCATTTCAGCCGACAACACAGAAAGCCTATGTAAGGTAGCCCTGGTGCCCTTCGAGTGGGGAGGGGTGGTCGGTAAACTGAAGGTCGCAGTGAGAACCTCCCACCCCATCGACTGTCTCCTGGGGAACGACCTGGAAAGTTCCCCCTGGGGACAAGTTGAGCGCAAGACCCACCTAGGGATGCTGGGCCTCCCTGAGTGGGTGTGCGCCACCACTCGATCCATGGCGGCTCGACTGACCCCCCTGAGGGACGTCGACGACGCCCCGACCCCTGAAGATGGGATAGCCGCAGCCGAGGGCCCCCACATTCCCCCACCAGAAGAGTCGATCGCCAGTGACGAACCCCCGCCTTCCGACTCCACCCCAGACGCCGAGTTAGGCGTTCTGCCCGAATTAGCCCAGTGGCGCCACGAGGGGGGCCCCTCCCGAGAGGAGTTCTGCCGAGAGCAGGCTACCTGTCCCTCCCTGGTCGGGCCCCGGCAACAGGCAGAGGCCCAGGCCGCAGGCGACCAGACGGGGATGCACCGGGTGTATTGGGAGAATGACCTTTTGTACAGCGAACAGAATTCGGTGGAGCTAGGGTCCGGCCGGGTGCTGGTGGTACCCCTACGCTCCCGAAACCTCCTCCTGGGCTTGGCCCACGACGTTCCCCTCGCAGGTCACTTGGGTCAGGACAAAACATACAGTCGCCTCGTGACTCACTTCTACTGGCCCAGAATGAAAGCGGATGTGGAAGCCCACTGCAAGTCCTGTCCCACGTGCCAGGCCAGTGGGAAGAGTGGAGGGAAGCGCAAGGCTCCCCTCCAACCCTTCCCTGTCGTCAGTACCCCTTTTGAGCGGGTCGGAATCGACATTGTAGGACCTCTGGACCCCCCAACTTCCCAGGGGCACCGGTTCATCCTCGTCCTGGTGGACCATGCCACCCATTACCCTCAGGCCATCCCCCTGCGCACCGTCACGGCCCCCGTGGTGGGCCGGGCGCTGATGGGGATCTTCTCCCGCATGGGTTTTCCCCACGAGGTTGTGAGCGATCGCGGTACCAACTTTATCTCCCGATACATGAAGTCCTTATGGCAACAGTGCGGGGTGTCCTACAAGTTCACCACCCCGTACCACCCCCAAGGAAACGGCCTGGTAGAGCGGTTTAACCGGACTCTGAAGGGGATGATCGCGGGCCTGGAAGAGCCCCTCCGGCGTAAGTGGGACCTCCTGCTCCCCTGCCTCCTATTCGCATACCGAGAAGTTCCCCAGAAATCCTTGGGTTTCAGGCCCTTTGAGTTACTCTACGGGCACCCCGTCAGGGGGCCCCTCAGCCTGGTCAAGGAAGAGTGGGAGACGGCGCCCCGAGGCCCCCCCCGAGACGTGTTCCGTTACGCCCTGACCCTCCAAAATCAGACTAGGAGGTTCCGGGAGATGGCAGAGGCCAACCTGGAGGCGAGTCAGGAGGAGATGAAGCGCTGGTATGACCAGAACGCCGCGCTAGTCGAGTTTCAGCCGGGCTAGCTGGTGTGGGTCATGGCCCCCGTGAAACCCTGCGCTCTCCAGGATAAATGGACCGGGCCCTTCAAAGTAGTTGAGCGGAAGAGCCCGGTCACGTACTTGGTAGACGTCCAGTCACCCCGGGACCCCCTCCGGGTCCTCCACGTGAACCGCCTCAAGCCCCACTTTGTGCGGACGGAGCTGAGCCTCCTACTGGCCACTGACGACGGGTCCGAAGAAGAGTCAGATCCGCTCCCTGATCTTCTGTGCACCAAGGAGAATGACGGCTCCGTAGAAGGAGTGAACCTCTCCCCGTCTCTCACTCCCCAGCAACGTGAGGATTGCCGCCAGCTCCTCGGGCAGTTTCCGGACCTTTTCTCCCTGGTCCCCAAGGTCACCGACTGGTGTGTCCATGATGTGGATACCGGGGACAGCCCGCCAGTGAGACACCGAGCCTACTGAGTCCCTGATCGGGTCCGGTCCTGTATCCAAGCCGAAGTCTCGAAAATGTTGACCCTAGGCGTGATAGAACCCTCAGACAGCCCCTGGGCCAGCCCCGTGGTCCTGGTCCCAAAAGCAGCTGCCCCCGGGGTCGCCCCGGAACTCCGCTTCTGCGTGGACTACCGGGGACTCAATGAAGTCACCCGAGCCGATGCCCACCCCATTCCCCGAGCCGACGAGCTCATTGACCGGCTCGGGTCTGCTCGGTTCCTTAGCACCTTCGATCTCACCTGCGGCTACTGGCAAATTGCGCTCACAGAGGGAGCCAAGGAGCGGTCCGCCTTCTCCACCCCGGATGGGCACTATCGCTTTCGCGTGATGCCCTTCGGGATGAAAAATGCCCCGGCCACCTTCCAGCGACTGGTAAATAGAGTCCTGGCCGGGCTGGAAAAATTCAGCACTGCATATCTCGACGATATCGCAGTTTTTAGTTCCGAATGGAGTGAGCACCTCCAGCACCTCCGGAGGGTGCTAACCGCCCTACGCCAGGCGGGCCTCACCGTGAAAGCCAGCAAATGCCAGATTGGGCAAGGTTCGGTAACCTACCTGGGGCACCAGGTCGGAAGCGGGCAGGTCGCCCCTCTGCAGCCCAAAATCGACGCCATCCTAGCCTGGGAACCCCCCACTACCCAAACAGAGGTCCGAGCCTTTCTGGGCCTCACGGGCTACTACCGGAGATTCATCCGGAATTACGGCAGCCTGGTCGGTCCCCTCACGGGACTCACGTCCAAGAAGCAGCCCAAGAAGGTACAGTGGTCCCCTGCCTGCCAAGAGGCGTTCAATGCCCTGAAAACGGCCATGTGTACGGCCCCCGTCCTCCAGGCCCCCGACTACTCCAAAGAGTTTGTGGTACAAACTGATGCCTCCGAGCATGGCATCGGGGCAGTCCTCTCCCAGGTAAATGACCAGGGTCTAGACCAGCCCGTGGCCTTCCTCAGCCGAAGGCTGTTGCCCCGGGAACAGAGATGGAGTACCATCGAGCGTGAGGCGTTCGCCGTAGTCTGGGCCCTCAAGAAACTACGCCCTTACCTGTTCGGCACCCATTTCAGGGTCCAAACCGACCATCGCCCCTTGCGATGGCTCATGCAGATGCGAGGAGAAAACCCCAAGCTTCTGCGGTGGTCAATCTCCCTCCAGGGGATGGATTTCACCGTGGAACATCGCCCTGGGACGGAACACGCCAACGCCGATGGCCTCTCCCGATTCTTCCGCCTCAGCGAAGAGAACCCCCAAGAAGATGGATAGTTCTCTCCGGCTTTCAGCTGGGGGGGACACGTGTTAGACCCGGCCCTCGTAACATAGTCAGACCTGACCCCTGCACCTCACACCAGCCCCGAGCCCACGGCCTAGCCGATCCTTCCCACCAGAACACACACACCCGACCCGGACTTCCCCCGTCCGTGGCCTTCCTCCTTCGGCCATCCCGGGGCCGCGTGCCCACTTCATGCACCAAGATGGCCGCCCGGCCCCAGCCCGACCCTAGCCTATAGGCGCCACTCCGGCTGGAGGACATCGCGCTCCCCTTGGGATGAGAAAGGGAGGAGCAGTTTCCATCACACCTCTGCGCTTCCCTGGGAAGGTGGGTTTCGATCGACCCGCCGGCCTCCCCGAGGGCTGGCTCCACGCCTGCTGGGTGTCTGGGACTCCTCCCGACCCGGCCCTGAAAGGATCAAAGGACAATGGCAGGAAACCCCCAACAAGCGACCCCCAGGTGACAAGACCCCTGCCTGCACAGACTCCGGACATCAAAGAGGGGTCGCCCTATAACAAGGGGTGCTCTGGGACTGTCCGGCAGATTTGCCTTGGAAACACCTGAGCCCTGCTGAGTGACTCGCGGCTCCCTGAAGATCGTAAGACCTCCGACTTTGTGCTTGAGCCCTGCTGAATGACTCGCGACTCCCTGAAGATCATAAGACCTCCCAACTTGTGCTTGAGCCCTGCTGAGTGACTCGCGGCTCCCTGAAGATCGTAAGACCTCCGAACTTGTACTCGAGCCTGCTGAGTGACTCGCGGCTCCCTGAAGATCGTAAGACCTCCGAACTTGTACTCGAGCCTGCTGAGTGACTCGCAGCTCCCACAGACTCTCTTGGTCCCGCCGGACCCCACGACGACAAGCGTATCCCCCAGCTCGAGGATTGTGAGCTGTGCGCCGGGTACGCTCCTGCATTTGATCCCTATCCCCAAAGACTGTCCCGCTACCTCCTAACCCCTCTCCAAGACTTTGCGAGCCCGCGCTCTACTTGTATATATTTTGCCTTGCTGATCATAAAGATCCTACCACTCCGATCTGATAAAGATTTGCTCTTAAGAACTCCTCGTGTGGTGTCTCTCTGTCGTGTGGTGCCGAGTGTGCGATCCTAGATACGAGGTTCCTCCCCTGAGGAGTCTCCCGCCAGTGCCCGGCTACGATACCTCGAGGGTGGGTCTCAGGGCAGTCAGGGCCCCCTCCGGGCCCCTCTGAGGTCGCCTTCTAACACTCCCTCTCTGTCCCCCTCTCCCTCCCTCTGTGTGTCAGCCTCCTCCCTCTATCCGTCTCCCTGTGTCTCCCTCCCTCTCTGTCCCCCTCTCCCTCCCTCTGTGTGTGAGCCTCCTCCCTGTGTCCGTCTCCCTGTGTCTCCCTCCCTCTCTGTCCCCCTCTCCCTCCATCTGTGTGTGAGCCTCCTCCCTCTGTCCGTCTCCCTGTGTCTCCCTCCCTCTCTGTCCCCCTCTCCCTCCCTCTGTGTGTCAGCCTCCTCCCTCTGTCCGTCTCCCTGTGTCTCCCTCCCTCTCTGTCCCCCTCTCCCTCCCTCTGTGTGTGAGCCTCCTCCCTCTGTCCGTCTCCCTGTGTCTCCCTCCCTCTCTGTCCCCCTCTCCCTCCCTCTGTGTGTGAACCTCCTCCCTCTGTCCATCTCCCTGTGTCTCCCTCCCTCTCTGGTCCCCTCTCCCTCCCTCTGTGTGCCACCCTTTGTCACCTCAGCCCAGCTTCCTGGGCACACACTGTTAGCAGATCTTTGAATGGCCCTTGGATTGTTGATGTGAGTTTGTTTCTGATCTCCAGGCACCCATTGGGTGTAGTGTGTATGTCTGCACTGCTGCTGTGGTGGTGTGTGCTGCCACTCTTTCACAGTGTTGGCTGTTCATTAGCTGCTGTCATGTGCAAGAACGTGCCGTCACCCCCATGTGTTGATGCAAGGCGTCCGCCATTTGCTGGCGAGTCTTTCCTGTGTGGGGACACACTGTTTGTCTGGCTGTGACCTAGGCCATATGGGCAGGGGGCATTGTTGTCTGCTTCTGATTTGCACTATGTGATTTTTGGGGCCCACACTCCCGCCATCTGGATTACCGTGTCATGTGTTGGTGTTTTCTGTGGCCTGTGACTTGACATTGTCCAGCTGGGTGCATGGGGCATGGTGGCGCCAGTGGCATGTGCGTGTTCATGGAGTGTGGTTGAGTCATGCGATAGCTTGGGGTGGTTGCGTGCCTGTTTGTGAGTTTGGTTGTGGATGACGTTCCCCCCATGTGAGGTGAGTTGTTTGTGTACTCACCCGGGTCTCGGAGTCCGTCTAATCCGTCCACTGCCACCACCGGCAGTATGGCCATCACCCTCTCCTCCCAGGGATGGTATTCTACGCGTCGGGGGGGCGGCCCTCCTCCAGTGACGTTGGCCTGGTTGTGTTCGTCCGTCATTTTGGCTCGGACCCTCCTCCGCAGATCGTACCACCTGGCTTGGCATTCATGCCTGGTCCTTCTGGTGTCCGCAAGAGCATTCACAGCATCGACAATGGTCTGCCACATGGATGTTTTTTCTGAAATGCTGGTCTGTCTGACCAATGTTCCAAAGAGGTGTGGCTCAACTCTGTGGATTTCATCGACAAGGACCTCCAAGTCTTGGCTAGTGAACTTTGGATTCTTGTTAGTGGGCATGGTGAGGGGTGTGGGTGTGGATGGTGGGGGGGTGTGGATGGTTGTGGGTGTGTGGGTGTGGTTGTGCAGGTGTGGGTGTGAGTGTGATGTGGGGGTGTTTGTGAAGGTGTGTGTGTGAAGGTGTGCAAGTATAAGGTGTGGTAAAGGTTCTAGTATGGTTCTGTAGGTTGTCTGTGGGGTCTGGCAGCAGTGAGTCTGTTGCAAAGGCTCATGGTTTGTGTGTGTGGGCCCTTTTTATTGGTCCATTGGTGGGTGTGGCTGTGTTTGAACTTTGGGTGGGTGTGTTATAAGGAGTGGTTGTGTTTTGGTCCTCTGTTTTGGATTTTGGCAGTTGCAGGTCAGTGAATGTGTTGTTTTTGTGGTTGTTGGACATGTTTTGTGGCTTTGTGCTATTCGAATGGTGTATTCTTGTGTTGTTTTGCTTTGTCCTGGTTGTGTACGTGCGTTTTTAGCATGTGTACGGTGTGTACATGGGCCATTTTGTTGTACAGTGCTGTCCTTGTGTCTGGCTTGGTACGACTCGTACATGCGCGATGTTGTGTGAAGGTGGTGATGTTGGGGCCTGGGGTATGCTCCATACGTACGCGGGTGAGGGTATGGGTCGTACATACACGGGTGGGGGTACGACTCGAACGTACACGGGTGTACATACACGGGGGGTGCGACACGTACACGGGTGTACATACACGGGGGTGCGACACGTACACGGGTGTACATACACGGGTGGGGGTACGACTCGAACGTACATGGGTGTACATACACGGGGGGTACGCCACGTACACGGGTGTACATACACGGGGGTGTGACATGTACACGGGTGTACATACAGGGGGGGTACGCCATGTACACGGGTGTACATACACGGGTGGGGGTACGACTCGAACATACACGGGTGTACATGCACGGGGGTACGACTCGTACACGGGTGTACATACACGGGTGGGGGTACGACTCGCACGGACACGGGTGTACATACACGGGTGGGGGTACGACTCGAACGTACACGGTTGTACATACACAGGTGGGGGTACGACTCGAACGTACACGGGTGTACATACACGGGGGGTGCGACTCGTACAAGGGTGTACATACACAGGGGGTGCGACACGTACACGGGTGTACATACACGGGGGGTGCGACACGGGTGTACATGCACGGGGGTACGCCACGTACACGGGTGTACATACACGGGTGGGGGTACGATTCGAACATACATGGGTGTACATACACGGAGGGTGCGACTCATACACGGGTGTACATACACGGGTGGGGGTACGACTCGAACGTACACGGGTGTACATACACGGGGGGTGCGACTCGTACACGGGTGTACATACACGGGTGGGGGTACGACTCGAACGTACACGGGTGTACATGCACGGGGGGGTGCGACGGGGGGTTGCATTCTCTGTAGTTGGAATAGTAATTTTTTTCCCTACACTATCCAACACTTTCCCTACTGTTGCACTCTCTGGAATGGGAATAGTAATTTTTACCCTTACGCTATCCAACGCTTTCCCTACTATTGCACTCTCTGGAGTTGGAATAGTAATTTTTACCCCTACGCTATCCAACGCTTTCCCTACTGTTGCACTCTTTGGAGTTGGAATAGTAATTTTTACCCCTACGCTATCCAATGTTTTCCCTACTGTTGCACTCTCTGGAGTGGGAATAGTAATTTTTACCCTTACGCTATCCAACACTTTCCCTACTATTGCACTCTCTGGAGTTGGAATAGTAATTTTAACCCTACGCTATCCAACGCTTTCCCTACTGTTGCACTCTTTGGAGTTGGAATAGTAATTTTTACCCCTACGCTATCCAACATTTTCCTTACTGTTGTTTTTGTTGGAGTTGGACTAGTAGTTTTATTGTGTCTGATATTTAATATGTTTTGTATTATTTTAGCTATTGTAATATATCATTAATAATAAAAATTATTCACATTAAAAATATTGATTATTATTTGCTATATGTAATTATTAAATATTTATTAATGTTATTGTTTTATGTGTATAGATGTATTGGTAATTTTTAAAAACATTTAATAATTTATACATTACCGAAATTATTATTAAAATTAATTATTAAGTAAGTATATATATTATATATTATATGTATATGTTTAATTAAAGTTTTATTAAATTATATATATTAATTATACATTTTAAATATTATACAATATATTTAATTATGTTTATTTAATTTCTAAGTATAATTTGGTTTATTTTACATATATTTTTAAAGTAAAAGAAAAACGATATTTTGAATAACGATATTTTTGACATCGATATTTAATTTTCGATATTTTTGTACTTACCATGTTGTAGATAGGATGTCGATATTCTTGACATCGATATTTTTGTTGCGATATATTTGTAGGTCGATTTTCTGTCTGTCGAAATTATGTCATACAACCCCCTCATGAGTACAGGCTCTAAACATTTCTACAATTTGTGTTAATATTTATTGTTTAACTTGGCTCCCTCTGCAGGGTCACCCCCAAATGCTTTGCCTTCACCTTCCTATGTTGCTGAATTTGTTTTGTTGTCTTTAGGACTCTGTACACTGTACCACTGCTAATCAGTGCTGAAGTGCTTGTGTACACTCCCTAACACATGGTCAAATTTGGTTTACACCAGATTATTTAATTTACTTATAAGTCCCTAGCAAAGTGGTATACCATATACCCAGGTCCTGTAAATTAAATGCTAATAGTGGGCCTGTAACACTTATGGTGCCACCCACTTATGTAGCCCATTAAAACATGTCCCAGGCCTGCCAGCGCAGGCTGAATGCAGTTTTAAACTGCCAATTCGACCTGGCAATATAACTCCCTTTCCAAGCCTTAAACTCCCCTTTTATTGCATATAAGGCACCCCCAAAGGTAGGCCATAGGGCAAGGTACATTCTAATAAAAAAGGTTGGCCGTGTACTTTTAAGTTTTACATGTCTTGGTACATTAGGTTGCCTTACTGCATTTAAAAAGTGGTAACTTTTTATTGGGAAAAGGTAAACATTTCCTGTTTGGTGATTGAGAAATTGTAATTAAAAATCCTTTTTAATGGTAAAGGTGGATTTTAAGATACAATTTTGAAAATTTCACTGTTTGGAAAGTTAGCATTTTTCAGCTCTATCTGTTGCCCGCAGCCTGTTTCTGGGTCACATGGCTGGTTGGAGTTAGCAGCTGGACTTTGTTTATTCCTCCCAGTCAGCGTCACAATCAAGGGATTAGGTGTGCGTGGATGGGCCATCACTGGCAGGATGGGGAGGGCAACTGAATAGGGTGTTCTCTGCCTCCACACAAAGGGCTTGTCACTCCTGCATTGCTTGCAGATAGCTAGGAGCCAGGGAAGGGGAAGCAGGAAACTTCAAGCACTTTAAAGGAAATTCTCTAGAAACTTCTCCTACTTCAAACAAGAAACCAGGAGCAAAACTAGAACCCTCAAAACCACTCTTCAGTTTACTTTCTGAACTGGGAGAAGAACTTTCAAAGGACTGCCTGCTAGTGTGGCCTGCTGTGTACTCCACAAGATGTTTTTTCTGCACCAATAAGGACTGCTTTGCAGCCTGGAGCCTGCCTTGAACTCTCAGAGTCCTGGCCTGCTGCTTCAGCCCTGTTCCACTGCATGAATTCAAGACTTTCAGAGTGGCTCCAAGGCATAGTTGTCTGTCCCACTGAGTAGAGCCTGAGTGAGCCCTACCCCCCCCCCCAAATGGTGCCCCTCCAGTTATGCCCCATTGGAAGTGGTGCTAAAGGTGCCCTAATAGCCAAATGCCAAAGCTTTGGACTTTTTATGGATAAAAACAGCTATGAGAATCGAGAGAAGACCAACCTGCTCATCTATACACCCAAAGTGCATGTTAGAACTGGGGTTTCTGGTTCTCAGAGTATGCACCCTGTACACGCAGGAACCACCACTCTATTCAGGGTAAGCTAGATACACACTAAAAGATAACCTGTGATTACCCTCTGGTAGCTTGGCACAGAGCTGTCAGGCTTATCTAAAGAGACAATGTGGAAGGTATTTGTGCAACACACACATACAGAGTAACACAATGAAAACAGCAAATAATACTCCACGCAGGGTTAGACAAATAGATTATATTTTTATGAGTAAACCAAGATGAAAATGACAAAAATCCAATTAGTAGAGCCAGTGTTATGAATTTTTAAGAATACATCAAAAGGTAGTGCTTAGAAGCAAATAGTGCTTAGGGATCACTTTACGTCACGCTGGACCAGAAGATTTAGAAAGTTGAGGCCGACCGTGATGGAGGGCAGGCTGTTTGCAGGGATTCTGTTGAGTCACAGAACTATTCCTGGGATCATAGAACCTTATTAGGCAGGGACTGAGTCATCCTACCACCTGAGTACACATGAGCCCAGGACCGACTAGCTATAGTGTCTCACTTGCCCTCCTACTCACTCACAGAGGAACAAGAGATTAGCCACCCCAGAACAAAACCCTCTCAACCCTCTCAGTAACTGCGGTTGCAGGACACACCCTTTCGCTTTCACACTCGTACTAGTTCACAATAAGATCTGACAGAGGCATGAGAAAAGTTTTTTTAAATGTTTATTTTAATGTTGGTGCTCTAGTATGCCCTATACGTGCCACAATGAGTAAGAAAATGGCTAACGCAAATACAGTTGGCATAATAAGTAGTCCACTAATCACAAAAGGAGCTGTTATTATACAAGACAGGGTAGCCTAACCCCCTCCCCTTCTACAAAAGCAAAGTGATTATATATCAGAAGATCTCTGGGTGTTTGCTGCAGATATCATACCTTAGCATACACAGATGAATGTGCTACATCTCAGGTGCTGTCACAATCTCTTTCCTGGAAAGATCCCTATCCAAGTATGTTGTTAACAATTCTGTGCATAGCTATATGATAAAGTATGTGTTCCCAAACAACAGCTGCATTTGTGTGTTTTGTCTAGGTGCTGAGGCCTGACGAGAACAAAATAACATGGGGCATTGTTGCTTGACCTTGTCTAAGGTGTGCAAACTAAATCCCAGGAAAGAACAGAACGCGAAAGCAATGGCAGGCTCTGTGTCAAAGTACAGTGTGGCACAGAGCAAAATGCGTTTGTATAGTAACTTGCGTAAAGCAGAGGGCAGTCTGCAATGTGGTAATGCAAACAGGGAAAACGACAACGGGCCCACACGGGACGCATGACAAGGCCGGCTAGAGAACTCACACAGGTATTGGATGGAACAAGGGTCGACGTCAAAGACTCGCTGCGATGAGTCAAGGAGGCGCAGTGTTGTCGTCGATCCCATGGCTGGAGGTGAAGTGTTGGTGCCCATCCACACAGGTGATGAAGGCTTAGTCAACCAACCCCTTTATGATGTAGGTGCTACATCATCACCGAGCCATGCTGTCCGTCAATGTTGAGCCATGCAGACCGTTGAACCGATGTCATAGTTTGGCTCCTGTGCTGGCTTCGAAGGGCGATGCATCAGTTATGATTGGCACAAAGGTGTCACTGTATCGATTTTGATGGATCTGTGAAGCAGAAGTCACCTTTCAAAGGCTCTAGACTGGGTTGGCACCACTTAACAGGGCAGAACTCACAGATAGTCATAGTCCAGGTGCTGTTGCAGGGTTGAAGGAAGTCTTTGATGGCCCTGATACTTCATAGTAGGGGGCCAGCCAGTAAACCCTTTGAGTCACTCAGGTTTCAAATGAGATGGGTCTAGTCCTTGTCCTCAGCAGGGCAGAGATCAGCAGGCAACGGGGCAGCACAGCAAATCAGAAAAAACAGTTCTTCTAAAGCAGCAGCCAAGCAGAATAGTAATCCTTGTAGCAGAGCAGTCTTTACTCCTGGCAGAGTTCTTCACAGTTCCAGTAGTGTACTGTCTTGGTAAGGTCAGAGCCCCAGTACTTATATACCTTTGAAGTGGGTTTGACTTCAAAACAAGCCCTTAAAGTGCGCACGCCCCTTTTTCCCGGCCCTGGCCCCAGACTATCAGAAGGGGGTAATCAGCCCTTTATGTGGCAAAAAGGTCACTCCCTATTCAGGTGTAAGTGTTAGCGCCCCCCTCTCTCTCCCTGCCCAAGAAGATCTATCAGAATGCAGATGAATGCAGATGAGCTCTCAGTCACACTCACCCTTTCTGTGTTTGTGGCTGTCTAGAGGGAATGCGCAAAGTGCAGCTGTCACTAACCCCGGATGTGTATTGGAGACATGCTGCAAGACACAAAGAGCAATAAGAGCAGATAAATGTCCACTTTCTAAAAGTAGCATTTCTAAAATAGTAATGCTAAATCTAACTTGAACATTAAAGAGGATTTATCAATACCATTCTAAAGATATGAAACAAGATGCAGCTTCTCCTTTCTGATCAGGAATTACAGCTTAAAAGTGTGTTAAGGAGTTCCCAATGCCAGCATATGAGAGTAGTAGGCCTCACATTAATGAACAATGAATTTGGGTGTTTGTCAGAACCAGGACATGTGAAACTTAAATGAACATGTCCTACCTTTTACTTACACAGCATCCTGCCCTTAGGGGTGACCAATGTGTAATAAAAGGGGAGTTAAAGGCTTTGCAAAGGTTTTACATGCCAAGGCAAAGTGGTAGTAAACTGCACACACAGGTCTTGCAATGACAAACCTGAGACAGGTTTGAAAGGCTACTTCTATGGGTGGCACAATCAGTGCTGCAGGCCCATTTGAAGCATTTAGGTTACAGGCCCTAGGTATATGGTATACCACTTTACTACAGACTTACAAGTAAACTAAATATGACAATTGGGCATACACCAATGCCACCATGTTTAGGAGAGAAGCATAAGCAATTTAGCACAATTGTTAGTAGTGGTAAAGTGCTCAGAGTCCTAAGGCCAAATAAAAGAGACAGCAAAAAGAAGAATTAAGAAGGCCAAAAGTTTTGGGTGGACGGCTGTAAGGATGACAGGTCTAACAGGGAGTTTGAAAAAATATTTGGGTCCACATGTTGCACTCATCATCTCAACACTTCTCTCAGGATACATGAACAGATGGGTCACATTATGGAGTGTGTAAAGAAATTACACAAGATACAAATTGCCCCAGACCTGAGTCCCAACTGCATCTGGGCATGGTTAGGGGGATGTTTTAAGTTATGTTATGTTATGTTATATGGTTCTTATAAAGCGCCTATCACCACCGGTCTCTAAGCGCTAGACAGAAGACCAAGAACATAATGACGCCTCCACAACCATCTGTCTGCTCCAATTAGACCGAAGATGTTACCTTTCCGAACAAATATGTCTTCAATTTTTTCCTAAAGGAGAGTAGGTGAGAGTCTTCCTTCAGACTAGATGGAAGATCATTCCAAAGTTGAGGAATGAGGACTGAGAGAGCACAACCTCCTTTGGTTTTTAAATTGAATCTGGGTTGAGCCAGATTTGGGACAGACCCCGAGCGTAACGGCCTACCGGGAACATACTTCCTCAGGCGCTGTTTGACATATTCCGGGGCATTGCCAAAGAGCGCCTTGTGGGCCATGCAGAGGCCTTTGAATTGGACCCTGAGCTTCACGGGAAGCCAATGCAATTTGCGAAGAAGAGTAGATGCGTGCGAACTTCTAGGAAGAGAGAAGACTAGTCTGGCCGCGTCGTTCGGCACAACCTGCAGTTTCCTCATCAGCTTCTGTGATAGGCCCAGGTACAGAGCATTACCATAATCTAGCCTCGAGATGACAGTCGCTGCAACGATGGTTTGCAGCGTGGAGGCTGAGAGAATGGTAGTAAGCTTACGTAACTGCCGCATCACGGCTGTGCAGGAGCCCACCACAGCCGACACTTGAGGGGCCATAGTAAGATCCGCATCGATCTTTAGGCCAAGACTCTTCACTACTGTGCCGGGGATAGGAGTTTTACCGAGTTCTGGGGGCCAGTACAAATCATCCCAGGGGTTGGCTTTGTTGGTTACCACCAACACCTCTGTTTTCTCTGCATTTACTTTGAGGAAGTTGTTAGTCATCCAGTTGACCGTAAATCGCAGAAGATTCCTAACTGATTCATGGGCCTCTGGTGTATCTCCCAGCCGAACCAGTAACTGCGTGTCGTCTGCGTAGTTAAAGACCTCACAGTTCCTGCGCGTGAGTTCATCCATCAGGGGTTGCAGATAGATATTAAACAATAGAGGGGAGAGTGCGGACCCTTGAGGCACCCCCCATGTCACATCTTTAATCCCAGATAGCTGGTCCCCCATCTGAACCCTCTGAGTGCGACCCGACAGGAAGGACTCCAACCACTTGTATGCCTGGCCGGCAATCCCCAGCTTCGCGATACGGCTCAGCAAGATGGAATGGCTGACCGTATCGAAAGCTGCCGATAGGTCGAGCAGAATCAGAGCGCAGGGTTGTTTATTATCTGCTCTTATTCTTAGCTCGTCGGTGACCGTGGCCATAACCAGTTCTGTACTGTGTTGTGGTCGGAAGCCCGCCTGCCTGGCATGCAGGAGATGGTGTTCCTCAAGATAGTTGGCTACTGCATTCAGGACATGTTTTTCCAAGATCTTACTTAGGAAAGGCAGTTGAGAAATAGGCCTGTAATTTTTCAGTGCTTTGGGGTCAGTGCCCGCTTTCTTCAGAAGTGGGGAGACTCTGGCTTCCTTCAGAGATGCTGGGAGGTAACCCGCTTCCAGAGAAGCATTTAGTAAATGCAGCAACTGGGGTTGAATGCCTGGCAAAGCCAGTTTGAAGATTTTCGGAGGGCAGGGATCACTGGAGGATCCTGATTTGATGTAGCTAACCAGTTCTATCAGGTGCTCTCCATCAATATCCGGGAAGTTAAGCAAAACCCCCGCAGACTGCAAGCTGTCTGAACAAGGTTGCGTTGGTAAGCTATCAGAGAGCGTAGAAATATCCATCAGGATATTCTGCACCTTCTGAAGGAAAAATCCTTGAAAGGTGTCAAAGTCAGGCTGGGCCAGGCCGCCGCTTTTGTCATTCAGCTGCGTGAGTTCCCTTAGAATAATAAAGGTTTCCCTTTGTTTATTCGTAGCCTCCCTAATCCGGCCCTCATAAAAGGCGGATTTCCTAGCCAGGATGGCCCGTTTGTAACTGGCCAGAAGAGTTTTGTACGTTAATGACTCTGTAAGCCCATAATCCCGTCTCCAGCTTCGCTCCACCTTCCTGAGAGCTTGCTTCTTTTCCCTGAGGGATGCGTCAAACCAAGGGGCTCCTTTCCCTTTTTTCCGAGTGAGCTCTGATCATTCTGGGACAAGTTTGTCTAAAGCAGAGCGAATCCAGGCCATGATGGTCGGGGTCTCTGCATCCAGGTTCTCCTGCTTCATCTTCGGAGGGGGGAAGGAGAGTAGAGTTGAGACTAAAGAATCGGCCTCGATCATTTTCCATGGGCGAACCTTCCTCCTTGTTTGTGGAGGGGCCGCTGCTAAAGGCTCTCCTGGAATCCAGCACTTAATCAGATAGTGATCTGACCAAATGCAAGGGCTGACTTCCAGGATTTCCATTCGTGGAAGGGAGGACCAGACAAGGTCAAGGGTATGTCCCTTCTCATGGGTGGGCCCTTTTACAAGCTGGTTTAGATGGAGAGTGGCAAGGTTAGTTCCAAACTCGGACGCAGTGGGCCCCCTGGGGATCTCGTCCCAATGATAGTTAAAGTCCCCAACCACTACCAGGGACTTATATCTGGATGCCAGATCGGTCAACAGTTCGAAGAAGGAATCATTAAATTCCGGCGAGCTCTGCGGAGGACGATATACTAAGAGAAGCAATATACATGAGGATTTCAGTGATATTTTCATCCCTAGGACTTCTGCTCCAGCACAGTTTTCTGCGATGATTTGTGTTACCTTAAGATTCCTTTTGAACATGATGGCTACCCCTCCCCCTCTACTATCCTTTGGACGGTTATACCACCGAGCATCGAAGTTGGGCGGTAAAGCAGCTATAATGTCTGGTGTTGAGGCAGTCCCTAGCCAGGTTTCTGAGAGCGCGAGGATGTCAATCTCGCCCTCGTCCAGCAGTGTGAACACCTCTAAATGGTGTTTATGTAGGGATCGTGTGTTGAGTGTGGCAATTATCAGGCCTTGTGAACTTGTGGTGACCGATTTATCCTCTACCTGTAATAGGTCTTCCGACCGAAGGCTGGCAAGCGTTATCTCATCTAGCGTATTTCTCCCTTGATGAAAAGATCTCAGGGTAGCAGGAGTGTAGACCCGCGGCCGACCAGGGGGGGTGGCCCTACGGCCCGTCCTGGCCCGGACGGGCACAGACGGGCTTTCCTCTGGTGCTCCTCCGGCGCGATGCTGCGCGCGTACGCTGCGCGCGACCATATTGGCCCCTAAATAGCGTGTGGTAGGCGGTGCTCGCTCGAACTAGAGCGCAGCCCCGTAAAACGTCTTGGGGGCGTCTGAGCCTTTGGGACTCTGGGACTCAAGATATTTGAATCCATTATTGACATTAACCTGAATGTAGTTGTTATCTATATTGCTATTAGAATGACCTTGTGCACCATACAGTGGTTATAGGAAAGTGCCTCTTTTGACGTGGTTAAACCCCACTTTTGCCTGATCTCTAATGTGTTTTTGAACTGCTAGTGCGCTAAGTCTCTGCTAACCAGGCCCCCAGTGCCAGATCTCTATCCCAAAATGTGTACCATGAATTGCACAGCTTTAGTTACCCTTGTTAGTCCCTAGTAAATGGTACCCCTGGTGGTACCTACGGCATGGGTATTAAAGAGGGTCCCCTGGGGCTGCAGTAATGGCTGAGCCACAGCTATGGTTTCAGCCAGTGCAGGCTGCATGGCTTCGTGCAGCGAAATCCAAAGAGTCGACATGGCACACAGCCCTGGGTGCCATGCCAGTACTTAGTACTACTTAGTACTACTTTCCCCTGAGGCGGAAGCCGGGGGCGCTCCTTCTATCATTTCTTGCTTTCTGTGCACTGTGTTCGCCTGCTAATAATTTTGTTTTAAAGTGTGTTTTTATTTTACGCATTTTCTGTGCACTGTGTTCGCTGGCTGATAACTTGTTTTAAAGTATGTATATA
The DNA here is from genome assembly GCF_964204655.1 of Triturus cristatus. Classification (NCBI taxonomy): domain Eukaryota; kingdom Metazoa; phylum Chordata; class Amphibia; order Caudata; family Salamandridae; genus Triturus; species Triturus cristatus. The sequence continues at coordinate 507,302,535 of NC_140585.1, forward strand.
TTTTAAGCAGTTTGTTTTTACCCACCGCATTTCCGCACTTCCTGCATGGTCAGTCCCCTTTCTCCGACTGTCACCGGCGTAGCCAATCTGTAACGCCGACGCCGACTCGCAGAGGACAGTCGCCGCCATCTTAGGGGAAGGCAGGGTAGCGGTCCAGATCTTGGACGCCTCCCACCCTCTCCTCTATGTATTTAAGTAGATTGTCTTCTCGTCCGCGCAGCGGGCGGGCGCAGCGGGCGCGCCGTTGGCGCGCCGAAGGCGCGCCTAAGGCAAGCCCGTCTGCGCCCGTCCGCGCCTGGCCCGTGCCTAGGGCCAGTCCTCCTGCTTGTTGCCCTGAAACCCGTCCTCTCTGCTGGTCTAGAGATCAGCTGCTACAGATGCGTTTGAACACGTGCATGCCGACCTATCCCTGCTCCCCGTGTAGGCTTGTGGGACATCCTTTCTCGTGCCCTCATTGTGATTTGGTACTCCCCCCTGTGAGAAAACGTGTCCTCCCTCCTTCCTACTCGAACAAACGCCCCTCTCACTCCTTGACGCTGAGGGCTGGTCTGGTCAACTGCTGCTCTCTCCCTCGCCATGCCAGTGAGATTTGGACATCTCTGGATACCCATGCTTGGGACATCCTGTTTCTCACCGAGTCCTGGTTAAAAGACACTTCTAAACCTGATATTCATTTAGCTGTCCCCGCTGGTTATCTCTTAATGGGCATTAATCGAGAGAGTGGCAAAGCTGGAGGAGGTCTTGCCATCATACTGAAATCCCATCTTCGTTTGACGATCCATAAACTCACGAATACTGGACTGACTGAAGCCATGTACTTCACCATTTCAGATTCGACAGCTGTTATTTTGGCTGGGATTTTAGTGTGTAATCCCCCCAATGCCTCTGCCTTATCCCTCACATCGCGGATACATCAGATAGCGGATCTCTCCCTCAAACATCCGTACTTTCTGGTGCTCGGTGATTTTAACTTACATGTTGATAATCCCTCCTGCCCCCAGGCTACTCAATTGTTAGATACCTTACTGGGTTTAAATTTGACCCAACTAGTCACTGGCCCGACGCATGTAGTAGGCCATACTCTTGATCTGATTTTCTCCAACCATCCTGCTATCACTGTCCATCCCTCCCTCCCCCTTACCTGGTCAGACCATTATTTTGTCCCTTTTGACCTTACTCTGCCCTCGGCATCTGATCCAATGGCGCCGGCTGGGGAATTTGGGAGAAAATGGCATAAAATCACCTGCTCTGCTTTGGATCCATTTCTTTCATCACCTTTTTCGGATGCCTTGTCTAAAGATGTTGACGCCAGCGTGGCTCAGTTCAACTCTACTCTATTGAGTGCCGTTGATGCCGTTGCACCTATACAGCCTCTTACTTCTGCCAGATCTCGTCCTTCTGCCCCTTGGTTCTCCCCTGCTCTACGTGAGGAAAAGAGTCACTGTAAAAAACTAGACCGCAAATGGCGACTTACCTACAATCCTGAGGCTAAAATTATTTATAAGGCTGCTTTAAAAAATTTCTCGAAATTAAAAAAATCTACTATGAGAGATTTTTTTGCTTTACAAATTAAGAATGCTGATAACTTGTCTAAAACTCTGTTTAAGATTGTCAAGGACTTTGTCAATCCTTCTGCCATGGTGCCCCAGAACTCTTCTAACCAGGCTTTATGTAATGGGTTGTCAGTATTCTTCCAAGATAAGATTGATAAGATTTCATCTTCTTTTCCCTCTGCACCGACTTCCTATATCCTTTGTCCCAGAGACTCGGCAGGACCATCCTTGATGACTTTTAAAGAACTTACTACTGAGTCCGCACTTACCCTGCTCGTTCAGTGTAAGTCTGGTTCTCCTTTAGACCCAGTTCCTGCCAAAGTCATGGGCAATTTGGCCCCATTATTGGTCAAACCTCTGCTTTCTATCTGGAACATGTCACTGGCCTTGGGCCAGTTCCCGACTGCTTGGAAGGAGGCCTTATTAGTCCCCATTTTGAAGAAAGTTGATGCGGACCCGGTGCAATTTTGCAACTATCGCCCCATCTCTCTGCTTCCCAAACCAGCGAAAGTCCTGGAGAAGGCTGTGCAGTTACAACTAGCAGATTATCTAGAAGCCAATTCACTGCTTCATGACTCACAGTCCGGATTTAGAACTGGCTTTAGCACTGAGACTGCCTTGCTGGAGGTCTCTGAGACGATTCGGGAGTGTGTAAATAGGGGAGAGGAGGCCTTGTTGGTCCTCCTCGACCTATCTGCAGCTTTCGATACCGTGTCTCATGCTATCTTGCTGGATCGTCTGAGACAGATTGGTTTGGGCGGTTCCGCCCTAGCTTGGATCGCCTCCTTTCTTACTGGACGAACCCAGAAGGTTCTTCTCAAACCCTACGAATCAGAGGGTAAACCCCTCCGATGTGGTGTGCCCCAGGGCTCCGCTCTCAGCCCTTTGTTTTTTAACGTATACCTTGCCCCCCTAGCTGAGGTGGTAGAGTCTTGGGGGATCCGAGTGATCTCGTACGCTGACGATACACAGCTTATGTTCTCCTTTCGAGATCACTCGGACTCTAGCTTTGTCAGTTTCCGCCACTGTCTCAGCAATATTTGTTCTTGGATGACTTTGAATCATCTTCGACTTAACACTGACAAGACGGAGGTTCTATTTTTCAATCAGAAAACTATTCCTCCTGCTATCCTTTGGTGGCCGACTGAGCTTGACTCCCCTCCCACCCCTGTCCAAACTGCTCGTAACCTGGGCTTTCAATTTGACAACGCTCTTTCCTGTAGAGCTCAGATTAATAAGGTCACTGCAGCCTGTTTTGGGAAATTACGTATGATCAGAAAGATCTTTCCTTATCTTCCTTTGGATGCCCGTAGAACAGTCATCCATGCTTTGATCACATCTCACCTGGACTATGCTAACCGTCTCTATGCCGGTGCCCCCTTGTATCAAATTGAACGCCTTCAGATCGTTCAGAACGCGGCGGCTAGGCTGATAGGTAATATTTCTTACCGTCAGTCGATTGCGGCTTACCGTAAGAAGTTACATTGGCTTCCTATTTCTCATCGCATTCAGTTCAAGATGCTGATTGTTGCTTTCCGGGCCATTAATGGGTCTGGTCCGGACTACTTGAGAAAGAGACTTGTTCTCTCTCAATCAGCTAGATCTCTGAGATCAAATTCTCAACGTCTTCTTACTGTTCCCCGCTTCCGCCGCTCTAGAATGGGCGGTAGAGCCTTCACAGTCATGACTGCCAAGCTTTGGAACACTTTACCCCTTGACTTGAGGTTCCTTTCCGCTGAGCCTCTTTTTCGTAAAAAATTAAAAACCTGGCTGTTTTCCAAACTTTAAATTCCTCTCTCTCTAAGTATGCAGTCTATAGCGCCGGGACACCCCCTTTGGAGGTAGCCGTGCGCTTTATAAGCTTCTTAAATAAATAAATAAATAAATGCCATCCATACACTGCAGAGGATATAGGTAATTCACCCCTACTGTAGGCCTTTAGCCCTAAGGCAGGGTACACTATATCCTATGTGTGGGCATATCAGCAGGAACAGATATGCCCCTACAATGTCCAGTCTATTCTGAGTTGTTGTAAGTGCACAGGGAAGCGATGAAGAGTACATGGGCTGGATGCTTGTCAACACGGCTTTCTTCGCACCATGATGGCTTCAGTGATTCCTAAGGTGTTTGGTACCAAACATCTTGTCTTAATAAATCCACACTGATGACAGTGCTGGATTTATTAATACTTTCACACAGGAGACTCTTTTAGAGGTTTCCCTGAATCCCTATCAAGCACTGGTGTGGTTCCTGACTTGTTTTGCCAGCCTGCCACTATAGACATGTTTCTGACCTCCTAGGGTGAGAGCCGGTGCTCTCAGAGGACAGAGACAAAGCCTGCTCTGGGCAGAGGTGCTTCACACCTCCTCGAGGACAGGATGGCCTTCCTGGGCCGAATGCTTCAAAGGTGATGCCACCTTTGAAACCAAACCCAGGAACCTTCAGATAGTGAGAGAAGCCAAACCCCCTTTCCTGCTCCACTTTTGATGGAAGGATAGGTGGGAAAATTACTTAAGAGGAGGGTCCCCACTTAGCCTACACAAACCCTAGGGTGGGGCAGGCGATGTGAACCTCTCTCCTGGAATTCCACCATTTTGGGATGGTGGGAAAACATCCTATCAGGGCTAGGGTGTAGTGCCTCTTCCCACATGAAGAGGTTACTTGAGGGTGTAGACACCCTAAAGGTAGGTAGCCCATTGGCTACTACCTGTCTTTCCTTATAACACCCCTAATATTAGTATTTAGGTGGCACCCCAAGACCTGAACACCAGATTTGACAGACGAGAGGAGACCGGGATGAAGAAGACCCGCTGCACGAGAACTGAAGCCCTGCTGCAGAAGGAAAAGACACCAAACCCTGCCTGCTGATCCCAGGTCAATTGCTGCTGCTATGTCTTCTTGAAACCTGAAAGGACTCCAAGAACCCCGGAGCACTTCCAGCCTTCAAGAAATTACTGAGAAGCTCCGTTGGAGTGAAGGTATCACTCCACTGCACACTGCAGGCACCGATCCCATGAAGTCTAGTTTGTCGACTTGCTGCTCCCCAACTACCTCGAAACAGCAGCAGGAGAAAGTACAAAAGCTGTGGAGGGTTAGATATGTCTCCCCACCAAGTTTGGAGACACCAGGGCCTGCCGGGCGTAGCTCTGCACCGACCCCATGGGCCCCAGCACTGACCAACCAGCTCTGCTCCCCTGGTCCCCAGTCCCTTGCCACCTCCTCCCTTTACGGCAATCCACCGGACTAACCTGCAAGTCACTCTGTGCAGTTCATTTTTGAATGGCCCCCTTCATCTTTGCGCGCCAGCTTCCAAGACCTCAGCACTATGCTCTCAGCCAATCTGGGATGCTCCCGAACTTCTCCTGCTGGGACTTTGGACCTGGTCCTAACATTGACCTAAAATGAGGTGAACTTCATGAAATCATTGCCCGAATTTCCATGCATTTTCCTGCTTTTTCCCCTTTGTTTTCTGTGGAGCATAATTGTGCATAGAAGTGAGATATTGATCAACCTTTGCAAAATCGTATCTCTGCAAGTACTTACCTTAGAACTGTCCTCTTGGTCTTAAAAATAATATAAAAAATTGATATTATTTTTGCAAATAGGTCTTGGATTTATTCTTGACTGTGTGTGTGTCATTTATTGACTCTGTGAGTACAATAAGTGCTTAGCACTACCCTACAACAAGCCTAACTGCTCCCCCACACTACAACAAAAAGAGAGATAGTATTATTTACCTATATCTCTGTATAGCCATTGGAGATTCCCTGGACTTTCTACATAGTGTACTTCATTTTAGCACACTGTACAGAGAGCCAGTTTCCTACATTGGTGGTTCAGCAGTGAGATCAAAAACTTTGCTTTGCTGGAACCACTTTGTCAATAGGTGACCACATGAGTAAATCCCAAAATTGTCTTTAGATAGTCAAATTGTTTTGATTGTTCTATTTTTTCAAAATTTCTAAAATTAACTGCTAGGGCCTTGGTTAAGTCCTTGAAACTAATTGCTTAGAAATGTAAAAGTCTGTGCTTTAGTTAGGACAAAGCATTCAGTGTATAGTTATTTTATATGACTTCATAAAAAGGTCTCAACTTTAGTAAAATAATGCATGATTCCAATAGTTAAGCTCAGAAACTCGACTTGACCCCTTACATGGACCTCAACCATGCTCAATGTAGGACCCTCTGTAAGGGCTATGGTATCAAAACAGGCAAAACCCCCAAGAAGGAGTATATCAGACAACTGATAGCTCAGTTTGAAGGAGATCATCCAGAATTAGTGGCTCGATATGAGGATGAGGTTCCTACTAATGAAGATGATGCTGAGGATGGACATGAGTCGGTCCCCTCAGACACAGCTGAAGTCCCCTCAGATGAGGACCTCATACTAGACAGATGGACCAGGAGACTGAAGTTAGAGTCTCAGCTCCTAGAAATAGAGAAAGAGACAAAAGAGATGGGCCTAGGACCTATCACTGGTGGCAGCATACACAGAAATAGGGAGAGGGGAGGTTCTAATGATTTAAAACTCCCCAAATGGATTGGCCCTAACTATTCATAAGGTGATGACATCACCTAAGGGTCTACTGCATTTAAGAGAGTCTGTCTAGCAAGAAATGTAGCTAGAAGGAATTGGGCTCCTCTCTTGTGGGAACTATTCTCTGGAAAATGCAGTGATAGACTCCTGCCATTGCCTCAAAAGGATGCTGAGTCTTATGACTTTATGAAGGGCACCCTCATTGAGGGCTTTGAACTCACTACTAAGGAGTATAGTATACAATTCTGGGGGACTAAAAAAACAGAGTCAGTCCTGGATGGAATTTGCTGACTTTTCAGTAAAACCACTTGGTAGTTGGTTAACAGGTAAGAATGTGAGTGACTATGAAGGGTTTTACAATGTAATTATGAAAGAGCATATTTTAAGTACAATGAGAAGTTACATCAGCAAGTGGACCTAGGTCCACTTTCTCCTTTAGAGTTGGGGACGAAGGCCGACCACTGAGTCAAAACAAGGGTGGAAAATGACCACTGGTGGGAGAGATCAAAAGAAAGAAGCCAAATATCCCCCCTCAAGGGAAAGATGATGACCAAAAAGGGAAAAACAAAAATGAGTCTTCTTCAGGCCCCCCAAAATCTATTCAGGAGGGTGGGCCCAAAAACTCATCACAGCCCAAGGGAGGGTACCAGGGTAAGAATTGGCATCCCAAACATTCTTGGTGTCATGACTGTAAGGCACTTGGACACTGAACTGGAGACCCTGGCTGTAAAAACAACAACAAATGCCTGTAGTCCACCTGCAGTAACTGCAGTTGCCAATCTCCAGATGGAATCTCAGGAGAGCACTGACCATGTGAGAGGGCTCGCTGAGGCGGCCCTAGTAGGGGATGTGGATATAGCCACCTTAGCTGTCCGGCCCACTAACATGCAACAATACAGACAGCATCTTATTATTAATGGGGCTTGGGTGGAGGCATTGAGAGACAGTGGTGCTAGCGTCCCCATGGTGACCAAGCAACTGGTGTCCTCAGAACAATAATTACCTGGAAGAACCTATCCAGTCACCAATGCTGACAATGTGACAGCAAACCATCCCATTGTGATGATGTCCTTTGACTGGGGAGGAGTTACTGGTCAAAAAGTGGTAGCAGTATCTCCATCCACCCTAGTTGATTGTTTGCTTGGCAATGATTGTAGGAGAGTAGGATCTGAGTCACATGTTTACCCCCACTTTTTGCTGGTGTTTCACTGTTTTTCGACATTAGTCTGGCTGGGACCCTGCTATTCAGGGCCCCAGGATACGCTGCTTCCTCTCTAAATTGATTGTATGTACTTTAGGTACACCACAGATATTATCCTGAGGTACACTTGTGAGTCCCTAGTGTATGGTATACTATGTACCCAGGGCATAGGTACCCCAGAGGTCTACGAGGGGCTGAAGCATGTATTATGCCACCTCTGGAAAGCCACCCAAAATGACACCACAGGTCTGCTACTGCAGCCTGGGTAAGGGGGTGCATGCACCCCTTACTGAGGTATAGGTTCACTATACCTCATCTAACACTGCACATACAAACCTATCAGTCACCCCTATGGCAGGCCTTATCAATCCTGAAGGCAGGGTGCTTGGTTATATGTGAGAGGGTGCCCAGGCATGAGCTGAGCACCTCTGCAGCCTTTGGAATCTCTTCTCCAGGGTTGTCAGTGGTGCAGCCTGACCACATACTCTTAAGTGCATTATAACCAAACGGTAAATGCTAACTTTGGACTGGCTGCACGGAAACATGTTGTGTTTGGTGTCAAACACCTTGGAATCATACCCCCACACCAGTAACTGATGTGGGAGTATGATCCCACCATTCTAGAGGGAGAGACATGGCAGCACTGGTATATCCGGTAGAAACTTAATAGAGCCCTGGCATCACAAAATGGATGCTGCAGCCACAGACACAAGTCTGGCATCCTACTGCTGACTGAAACTCTGGCAGGGGAGGCTTGGACAATAGGTTTCCTGTCACAGGGAGGTGTAACCACCTCCCAGACAGGCTGATGTGTATTGGGGCTGGGTGGGAGCACTCTCTGAGTGCTTTGAAGTCCTGCACTGTGGGCCCATTTGGTGTCCCTGTGCATAGTCCAGCTCAAAGGAAATGGGTGTAGCCACCCCTCTTTCCAAACCCTCCCATAAGTGGGTCCCCAGGGCTAGTCCAACCCCTTCCTTAGGTATAAGTAAGGAACCTCTGTAACCAGAACTTTAGATACCCCTGGACGAAACTCTGAAGCTAAATCCTGGAACTTCGATGCTCTACTCAAGACTAGGGGACTAAAGAAATCTCCCTTGGGGTCAAGGAGTGACTCCCCTGCTTGGCAGGCACCAACGAAGCAATTTGCTGGTCTGCATTTCCGAAGCTCCTGCCGGACTCTGAAGTATTTGCAGCCCAGGAAGAGGATTTCCAGACATCTCAGAGGCCGACCCAAGTCCCCAGCAGAGTTGAGACCCGCAGCCTTCGTGAGTAGTGTGGAACTGGAACTCCTGGTCACAGTGCACTTTTGCAAGTGCATTGACTTCTCGACATTTCTTGAAGTCGTGCTTGGGTTTACTTGTAGCCCCTACCCCGAGCACAGAATCCACCAAAGATTGTTGGCCTAGTCACCCCGAGTGACCCGTGGGCCGCCATTTGTGTTTCAGCTCGAGGTCCCTTTGAGATCCCTGGTCCGTCGACTTGTGGATCCCTGTGGGGGTAACTTTGATTTTACTTGCTCCAGATGTGCCCTGACTCCCAACCAAGTGGTGAGTCTCCCAGACCTTGCTGGTCTGCACCGAATCATTTCCTCTCTTTCTGCATAGGTTGCTGTTGCCAAGGCTTGTTGTGTCCAATCCGGGCACCAATGCTGCAGCACTCGACATCCTTTGTGGGACAGCTCAAATCCAGCTCCTGGTTGTCCTCGATGCCTCCTGGTCCTCGTAGCTGAAGAGTCAAGCTTCACCGTCTTCACCTGAAATCACCTGACATCGGTGGGCATCGCCTATCGCCTTGCTGGTCACTGGCTAGTGACCCAGACTCTGTCCCCTCAGCTTTCAGGTTCTTCTCATCTTCGATCCAGGCTTGAATTTCTTCGGACACTTCAAATCTTTTCGGCAGCAGCACTTCTTTGCCAGCTCCCATTGAAATCGACGACACAACCTGTCACCATTTGACACCTATGCACCCGGCTTACCTGGGTGTGGTAACATGAGTACTCCGGTGCTCCCATGGGTGTTGGCCCTAGAACTTCCTAAGTCCCAAAGTGTTTGATCCTGACTCACTTCTAAGTGTCCCTAATCTTTAAAAATCTAACCTTGACTTTCCCCATAGAAGCTCATGGGAGCTCGCAGCTGTGTTCACACACTGCACATGGCCCCCGTGGGTCCCCTGTGTCACTACCTTAGGTGGTTCCTTGGGGTTCCAGCGATTCTACAGGCTCTAGGCCTTGTGTCTAGTTAAGTCGTGATTCTTTTACCACTATTTTAGTATATGGTTTGGCTCGCCCCTAGGGCCTGACGTGTATTTGTGCTTTTTTACTGTTATATTTGAAGTGTAACTTATGTGTTTTGACCTCTAGTCTCATAAAGAGCCTAGGAGGGTGTGTTTAGAAATAAATACATATATGTTATATATATACCTGGTGTCATTATCTTTCATTTAGGCATTCAAGAGATTATAGGCTGGTAAACAAGCTGCTTTACATTCCTTCAAGACTTAGCCTGAAGGCTGCTCTCCATAGCTACCACTAGGATAGCTTTCAATAAAAGTTATCTTTAACCTATAACCACTAAGGGGTTGTTTGGACTGGTATAGGGTGCCCACTATAATTAGTGGACAGCATATACCAGGCAAACTTCTCACAATGATTTAGATTCCTCAGACTGGGCTGAGGCAGAACTGAGAATCCATGCAGAAAAATTTGGAATCCCACATTGGGTGTGTGTGTGAAAACTAGGCCTGGGCTAAATTTCCGTTCCGTTTGCTGAAATTGCGATAATTTGACATTTTCGCGTTCCGCGGAGAGCGCGAAAATGTCAAAATTTCCGCTTTCCGCAGCTTGGCGATAATTTGTTTCTTGCTCGCGCTGTGAAATAATACATTCTCGCGCGCGCGCAATCGCCTTACCTGAATCCCTGCGTTCGCCGACAAGTTTTCTTGATCCGGTCGCGTTCTCCATGAGATGTTGGATTGTTTTTAGCCATTTGCGCTGTCTCGCGACAGTTTGCGCCCGCAGTGACGTCATGCGTCGCGCGATCACGTCTTTCTTCTCGCGATCATGCACCGCGAGACAACTCAAAACAAGATGGCCGCGCCCGTGAGCAACCACATCGGTAAGTTGGCGACCCGCAACCATGCAGAAAATCTCGCGAACATGCGGGGAAAAAAATTCCGCATCTTCGCGATATTTCCGCTTGTTTGCGATAATTTTAAACATTTTCGCGATAATTTGCGAAAGTGGATTTCGCAAATTCCGCCCACCCCTAGTGAAAACCAGAACCCAGAGTGAAAGAGGTGCTGGAGTCTGAAAGAATGGCCCAGCCCTCCAAGAGGAAAGGCAAACAGACTGGGGAGCCAACAGTAAATCAGACACCCGAACCGTCTCCTAAGGGGGAAGACGAGTCAGCCCCAGAGGGAACTGAGCCTCAGGCAATGGAACCTTACCAGGCTAAGCTTTTGAGCCCTGGGAACCCTCTAGGAAAGATCTGGGCAGGGGCAGAGGACCTGCTCCACTCTTGAAAGCCAGCAGCAAGACAGGTGGCCATCCAAAAGCCCCCTTAATTCCACTTCCATTGGCTGGGGTTCTCTTTAAAAGGGTAGGGATTTGAATTGTTGGTCCCCTTGATCCTCCTACAGCATCAGGAAGCAGATATTTCCTGGTGTAATGGATCATGCCACCAGGTATCCTGAGGCTATTCTCCTTAGTATTATCACGGCCCCTGCTGTGGCCAGGGCCCTCATTGTTTAGCCTTTCCAAGGATTGGCTTCCCTAAGGAGATGGTATTAGATAGAGCTATAAGGTTCATAAACAAACAGCAAAAGGTGCACCACCTCAAAAAAACAAAGTATATTTTGAAATTAGTCCATATCCTCGATGTCTTTTCTTTACAAAAATTCTTCTTTATTATTCATTTGTTATATATGCAATAAAAAACAGCCAAAGCAGCCGACGCGTTTCGTCCAACTTGCGACTTCTTCAGGGCTTGAACTGTGATACACCAATATATATTTGAAGTGGTAATGATTCCCAGAACATCATTCATTGATAATTCTCAAGGTAAGTGTGTCAATTAGAGGTAAAAGGTCTGTTAAATGGCGTCAATAATGTCACAGAATTCCAGTATGATTCAGACAGAAAATCGTCCAATGATACGGACAGAGGAAGCAGTCCTTAGGATGCCCGATTCCACATCTTCCTCGTTCAAGTAACGGAGACCACCCTTGTCGGTTACCTGAAGTGCATGTGGAAGGAGTGTGGAGTGACCTATAGGTTCACGTAACTAACCCTGGGCGTAGTTTGCGTAGTAGCACTACGCGTAGCTACGCAAAGTACACTTTGAACTACACTCAGCCATGCAAACTGTGTAGTGTGTAGCTGTTGGCACTGTGTGCTTGTCTGCTCTGTGCAATAATTGCAAACAGCATCTTGCACAGTGCAAGTTCGGATAAAATAAGTATCTCTGTCTCTATATGCTAAAATGCATATAGTCATTTCACAAAAGTGAAAATGATAAATGAGCAAGCAGTGAGATAGGTGATGATTTTGGGATCCTCCCTAACCTAGGGAGAGAACCAAACAGATGCCTTAAAAACAAAAAGCACATCTTGTTGAACGATTCGGTGGTTCCCCATCCTCTTAGGACCACCCCAAGCACAGTTATTGGCAAAAATACAATCTCAACCAAAGGCCCTGCAAAGCATTATGGGATGAGATTAGTAGTGGGCAGTGAATAGTATAGTATCCAATATCAATATAATTCTATAAAGACCTGCAGTTCAACTAGTCGTTACTAGATGTCCCTCACGAGTCAAATGCAAAAGCATTGAAATTATTATTACATCAATCTGCAGTTCCACTAGTCGTTACTAGATGTTCCTCACAAGTCAAATGCAAAAGCTTCATGAAAGGGTTTCAATGATTTTGCTGCTAAGCTACGTGTTTTAGCACAGTTTTTGCACTGTGCTACGTGCATTGTGCGTAGTAGTGCAAACAGCACATGCTCCATGAGCGTAGCGTAGTACTATGCCTAGGGTTATTCACTACCCCATACCATCCACAGTGTAATGGGTTTGTTGAAAGATTCAACAAGACTATGGAAGGTATGATTGGTAGATTTACTTAAAAACTCAGGAGGAGATGGGATATTCTACTGCCATGGCTGTTTTTTACCTATAGGGAAGTGTCACAGAAGGGAGTGGGATTCTTCCCATTTTAGCTTTTGTTTGGTCACCCTGTTAGGGGACCATTGTGCCTTGTGGATGAGGGATGGGAGAAGCCTCTCATTGAACCTTAACAGGACATAGATGACTATGTTCTTGACCTCTGCTCCAGGGTGGCTGAATACAAATGAAGAAATCAAGCAAAAACCTTGAGGTCAGCCAAGAGCTCCAGAAGCAATGATATGACCAAAAGGCTGCTATGGTGGATCTCCAACCATGGCAGAAGGTATGGGTTTTGGAGCCTGAGCTCTTCTCTTTGACCACTGGTCAGACAAGCTGGTGTACCCATGATGTGGACACTGGTGAAAGCTTACCTGTAAAAACTAAATCTACAGGCAGTCTGATCATGTGAAAGAGAGCATCAAAGCTGCAGTAAGCAGGATGGCTCCAGGAGCAAAAGAGAGCTCTGCAGTTTAAACCACTGATGGGCATTGTCAGTTTCCTGTGATGCCTTTTGTGCTGCAAAATGCACCACACACTTTTCAAAGGTGGGTGAACAAAGTCCTTGCTGGCTGGGATTTCTACAGTGGAGCATATCTAGATGATATTGCTGTCTTAACTCCACCTGGCAGGATCGCCTGATCCACCTTTGGAAAGTATTAGAGGCTCTGAGAAGTGCAGTCCTCACTTTCAAGTCAAGCAAGTGACAGATAGGGCTGGGACAAGGGTGTATAGTGGGGCCACCTTGTTGGTGGTGGCTAGGTTCAACCATTGCAACCCAAAAATCAGATCATTCTGAACTGGGTGGCTTTAACACCCCAGACTCAGGTCAGGCCTTTCCTTGGCTTGACTGGGTACTACAGGAGGTTTGTGAAGGATTATGGCACCATTGTGAACCCCCTGACAGAACTGACCTCCAAACAAATATCAAACAAGCATTGGCATAGCCAATAGGTCTCGCCTTTGGGACCTTATAAGTTTTTAGCCATGCAACAGTTGCATAACTAAATACTTATAAGGTCGCAAAAGCGAGACCTATTGGCTATGTAAAGCGAAAGCGAAAGTAATCGCGGTAAAGCACGGCCTGCGCACATGCACTGTAGCTCTAGGCTGGCCTGGTAGCACTTTTTGGAGCCCTCTCAATAAGTCTTGCCAGACCAGCGCATGCGCTGGGTCAGGCGAGACCTAAATAGGTGACCTGGACAGTGAGCTGTCAAAAGGCTTTTGAGTTTTGACACTCTGAAAGAAGAAATGTGTCCTGCACCTGTTCTGAAAGCACCAGATTATCCCAGGGAGCAAAACATCAATAGATTTAGGCCTGGATCTCTGTACTGGGGTGAATGTTTGACATTGCTCAGCATTCTGTCCATCAATTGTTCTTTTTGCATTTGTCCCCCCGAGTGGGACGGGTATGCCCAGACACAAAGTGGTGGAGAAAGGGGGCATGGCCTGCGCCCACCGCTCAGCCATCTCACTGTGTGGGGCTTACTGGAGGTAACAAGTAGGCTAGTTGGCCCCTAAGGATCCTCAGCAGCAAAGGGGACTTCATTCCTTAACCGACAGCATGCCAGGAAGTGCGTTTGCAGAATAGTTGGCAAAGGGGGGTCTGGCCAGCTATCAGAACTCAGTAATTCTGGTGTGTGGAACTTACTGGAGGCAATAGGAGTGGTAATTGGCCCCCAAGGACGGCCAACTACCCCATCTCTTACCTCTGGTAAGTCCCGAACAGTGGGATTGCTAAGAGGTCTTCGAAGGCCGCGCCCCCTTTCACCACTACTCTGCAAACGCTCCTCCTGGCACACTACTGATTGGGGGATGAAGCCCACTTTACTCCTAAGAGACTTTGGGGGCCAAGAAGCCCTCCTGGTACCTCCTGTAAGTCCTACGCAGTGCAATTCCTTTCTGTTCCTGTCGAGGCTTGTGCAACTGCCCCTTCTTCTCTATTCTGCTGCTGTGTGTGCGTAACTCATGTGATGTGCCAGCCTCAGTTTTACCACTGAGGCTTGAGGTCCCCTTGTGTTATGTAGGCTCGGCCTTCACCCTGATTGTAACTTTACCTGTTTACAGTAGTTCAAAGGAAGCCATGCCCCACCCAAAACACTTCACAACATTACCACTATTGTTCCATGGTTATCTGCAGATTCACAGTTCCAAAGGAGAAAACTCCAGTAAACGTAGCCAGCTAAATGACCTTACAAATTACTCTACCCTGCCAAGAAGTTGTTTCTTGCTCCATTTGTGGCTTAATGATTCTCTCGGACTGTATCACCTCAAACTGGCACTGCCTCTTTTAAAGTGTATTTGTATAGCCATGCATCCATGCCTCCAGTTACTGCCATGAACCCCGTCGCCGCCATAACTTTTCACAGCTTGCTTTGAACAGCAAGCATGGAACCTCCTAAGGCATGGAATTACCAGTGTTATAAGATGCCTCCTTCCTCAGTTATGCTGCTGGTAGACCCAGGTAGAATGCCAGCTTTCCACTGTTTTATGTGACTCAAACACCAGCGACTTACTTGAAAGATGGTGTGTTTCCGGTGTTTGTCCAGAGCGTGTCAAGAATCTTGATAGCGACAAGAAGGCTTCTGCAAGTGGTCTTGTCGGTGTACAGTAGCGGGCTGTGCCCTATCTGGGCCTTCTTCCTCATACTCCACGCCACCCTCCTCTTTTTGTGTTCTAATATCTCTTCTGTAGAAACAAAAATGCCATGTTTTAAAATGATGCTGTCAGTTTTGTAACATTTGTTTTAACGTGCATGTCTGTTCTACGTTGTGATAGGAACATGTTTTAAGTGGTGGTTGTGCAGACACGTCGATATTACTGAGTTCGCTGACTGATTTAGGTATCAGAGGCTGTAGGAAATGTGCCCCTTCTGCTGGGTCACCTCAGATTTTTTCACCTTTTGCTGGACCCTATATGTGTGATGGCTGTTGAACTTTGTGCATGTTACCCATGCTAACCAATGATAAAGAGCCTGGGCTCCCTCTTTCAACATGATGAAATTGGCATAGCCCTTATTTGGCATATTTAACATACCTGTAAGTCCCTGGTATATTGTACAAAGTGTATGCGAGGCCTGAAAGTTAAAAATCACTAGTAGGCTGCAGCATTCATTTTGCCATGACTATAGTGACAATGCAAACATGACTGCAGCCATACCATATGTAGCCTGGATATCGCAGTTTTACACTGCAAATTAGACCTGTTAAAATAGTTCTTTATCACAGGTTATAGCCTTCCTTTTGAATATTTTTAACACACCCCTATGTAGACCTTGTTGCCCCTAAGACAGGGTGCATGTTTTCTAAAGCACGACATGTAGGAATTTGATGAAATATGTTAGACCTGGCATCCTTGGCATGGCTTCCCCGGACTTTTTGCTTTCTGACCTCCTGTGTGCTGACCTCATTTTTGCTGGCTTTAGGATTCTGGGCACTTCACTACTGCTAACCAGTGCTAAAGGGCATATGCTCTGTAATCAAGGCAGGCCCAGCTAGATGCTACCTGAAAGACTCACTTGATCAACGAGGCCTACGAGACCTCTGGGAAACATCAGAGTCTTATGCGCACTTTAAAAAACAAGTTAACAAAACTGTCAAAAGAGAGTCCCTTATACAAGACAAAGCCACCTTGTCAGAGAGAGCACACAGCTGATTCACCTTTCAGACCTATATCAGAGCCACGCCTCAAACATACCTTCATACTGGCTTTTCCAAAACCACAAAAGAGAAGTGTTAGCAAGCATCTCCGGAGAGGATGTCCAGTTGAGCTGCCATTTGGTAATATTCCTAAATATTGTGGACACAAGAATATAAAGAAAAACGAATCAACAAATGGTTGCATAACGGTACGACCAAATGAACTTAAAGGCAACTCTGGGCAGAAATGGCCATTATCAAAATCACAGCAGAACGTCTGATTACGCAACAAACTAAATGCTGCTGGAACTGTTGTTTTTTAGCTGGACTGGATGGCTCTTAGAAGCCGACCATTGCTGCCTTTACACCTAAAACACTTCCACTTCGGATTCTCCGAATTAGACATACTCAAAAGCGTCCTTGGGTGGATGAGGTCTTTATAAAAACTTCAGCAGATGATCCGACCGAGCTATAAACTAAAAGCTACCACAATCTTTGGCTTTTTATTGTACTGGAAATCCTGCTATCTTTGCGCATAGAACTTGCCCTTTTTTCTCCCTTGCTGGGGACTCCAAGGGGTTGGGCAGCTTTCCCCACCTTCAGCTGGGGGGGACACATGTTCGACCTGGCATCCGTGGTGTCATTTCCCCAGACTCTTTGCCTTCTGACCTCCTGTTTTGTTGACCTCATTTTTTGCTGGATTTAGGATTCTGAATACTTTACCACTGATAACTGGTGCTAAAGGGTATATGCTCTGTACTCAATACATCATAACATTGGCTTATCCTCAATTGGCATTTTTTATTATTAATCTTTTTATTAAACATTTAATTAATACAATTGCACAGCAGTACATCACTTTTAGCCCTCTCGGGCACAGGTTTACAGTACACCCCCAAGGCAAGTCAACAATAACACATTGTATCTCATCTTTGAACAGGAGTTAGATCGTCCTTTCCATCATTCGTTCCCCCAGCAGGAGGCCCGGGGGCCTGTGGAGGGTTACATATATTCCCCCTGAATGTGTTCCACTTTCCCCAAACCCGGTCCCATTTCCTGAGGCAACCTCTATTTTTGTAGACTTCTGCTTCGGCAATCATGCACCAATCTATATCTCGCTTCCATTCAGCCATAGTCGGTATCTTCGCCACTCCCCACTTCCAAGCAACATTGCATTTCGCAATCACCAATCCCATGGTAGTCCACAGCTGCCCAGCATGGTCAAGATCAGTAGGTTCTCACACATTCAAGTGATACACCGTAGGAGGCAGTGCAACTGTATCTCCATACACTTCTTTCATACATGTAATTATTGCATTCCTGAATCTTTGGATGTGTGCACACTCCCAGATGGTGTGGAAGAAAGTGCCAATACCTCTACATGCTCTTCTTCACCCTACATCTTCGAGTCTGCCCATTTTAACCAGTGCAGTACATGTAATATATGACCTGGGGAGTATTTTTAATTGGACAAGTCACAATCTCGATGATATTGCCACCTCCCGAGGCAACACAAGTGCTTACCTCCAGTCTTCTTCTTCCAGCACCCCCACATCTACCTGCCACTTTTCCCTGAGACTAAGCAGTGGGTCTGGTAGGTTATTGATGATTCATTTTGTACATTGATGAGATGGCCGTGCTCGGCATATATTTAGAGATGGGCCTGTCTTCCAGAGGAGATGCATCCTGCAAGTCCTCCCGCTCTACAATTGCCCCCTTGAGAGCATGTCTTATTTGGGAGCATCAAAATAGTTCCCTATCAGTTAGCTCATATTCTCTTTGAAGTTCAGTTTATGGGATGATTGCCTCCCTTGCCCACAGATCTTTAACCGTTGATATACCGATGATATCCCACTAACGAAATCCCCTGCACCTACTCAGTTTCCCCTGGTTCTCTGCCCACCACAGTGGTGTATCAAGCGTCACCCTGTCGCTCCACCCCAACTGTTTTGTAACTCTGTGTCAGATTGCGACCATCTGTGCTGTCGGCCCTGTGAGCTGCTGCTTCTTTGGGTTGGTTTATAGTGCCTCGCTGAACTCCCCAAATCCCACGAGCCACTTGTCCATATAGCACGCCGGGTCTGTCTGTCCTGGGTGGGCCCATCTATTGATGACCACCAACTGCACCGTCCAATAATACACCTGGATATTGGGAAATGTGATACCTCCATCATACCACCCCCAAACTAATTTATGGCTGGCAATGTGGGGCGGTTTCCCGTTCCACAACAGCCTTTGAATCTCCGCGTCTATTGCTTTGATGTACGGATCTGAAATCGCATAGGGCGTATTTTGCAGAAATCGTGGCAGTGCCATCATTTTGAATAATGCCGTCCTTCCCAGCAGGGATAGCAGCAGAGCCCGCCAATGCTGCACATCTCCCTTCAGTCAGGCTAGCGGAGCGAGAATGTTCCACTCGTAAAAGACCTCCTCACTGGAAGAGACATATATCCCCAAAAAGGTGAAACCTTCTATCTCGATTTTTGCTCTTCATCCCACCGACAAGGCCGGGGCCGTGCCACGTAGGGGGAACACCACCGACTTGGACCAGTTGATGGTGTAACCAGAATATTGTCCAAAGGTGGAACAGATCTGAAGGATCCTGGCAATGGAGGATCTTGGCGACGCAACATATAACAACACGTTGTCTGCATACAAGGAGATTCTGTCTTCTCTTCCTGCTGTCCACCTTAGTCCCCAGATTACTGGGTCACCCTGTATCCAGCTTACAAAGGGCTTCAGAATCAAGACAAATAAAAGTGGGGACAGCGGTCAGCCCTGCCTTGTTCCCCTATTTAGGGAAAATGTACGGGATGTATGCCCATTAACAACCATGTGGGGCAGTATATAAAAGATGAAGCCCTGACAGGATATCTCCTGCCAGACCCATACGTTTTAGGACCGCGAACATACGTACTCGATCGTGTCAAAGGCTATGCAGGCGTCCAATGATAGTATTGCGGCGTCTTATTTTAATGCTACCCCTTCGGCCTAGAACTGCATTTAGATGCCTCAGGTTTATGGCGGTGTTTCGACCCGGCATAAAACCGGATTGGCTCGGAAGCACAAGCTTGGTCACCACTGGGATCAATCGTCGAGCGAGTACCTTGCCTAAGACTTTAACCTCTACATTCAGGAGGGAGATGGATCTATACGAAGAACTCTCCTCTGCTGGCTTGCCAGCTTTGTGGATGACCACCACAGAGGCCAATCGTTGATCTTTGGGCATTTCTCCCACTCGCTTACTTTCCTCAAACATGTTTAAGATATGGGGTGCCATCTTTGTGGCAGACAATTTAAGTTCTATTGGGATGCCATTAGACCCCATGGCCTTACCCGATAGTATACTCTGTATAGCAGCAACTATTTCCTTTGCCGTAAGTTCCCTGTCCTCCTCCGGGAGAACTGGGATCCGGACATCTGTATTAGGTCCAATGACTCTTCGAATGTGCCAAAAGCCTCAGGGGAGAAGAGACGTGCATAGTGGTTTATGAAGGCCTCCACGATATCTTGCGGGTCTCGTAGCCACTCTCCCTCCGAGCCTCTTATGGTCATGACCCATCTCCCTGCCTTCTCCCTCTTGTCCAGCCAATCAAGTAACTTGCCCGCTTTATCCCCCAGTTCATAGACTTTATGTTGTATCGTTCGGAGTTTACTATTGGCTGTCTCAGCTACTAAGTTTTTGTATTCTTGTCGATTCAGTGCAAGTGAGTGTTGGGTATCTTTCTCTAGCAAGGAGGCGGGGACCTCCCCAGGGTCAATATTTCCCATTCAGTTGGATCGCACTTGGCCTTTTTCTCTTTCCCGTGTCTGGCCGCAAGGGAGAGAGCCTGTCCCTTTATGACCACTTTATATGCTTCCCATATAATCTGCTGGGACTTGACCGGCCCAACATTTTCTTTAAAGTAGTATTCAGTGGTTTTTACAATTTCTGTTCTAATGAGCGGAATAGCTAGGTACCATGGGCAGATGGATATGGATCGCCTCGTGAATTTCTTGGTTATGCTGTATTTTGCCCACAGTGGAGCATGATCTAAGATTCCCCTAGCTAGGTGTCTAACTTTTGAGAAATGCTGTTTGTCTCCTGCAGCAGTTAGTATGTGGTCAATCCGGGACAAGCTATTGTGTGCACCGGAGTGGAACGTGAATTGTTGCATATCAGGGTGGGATACGAGCCTCACATCTATTAGCCCCAAGACTGTCAGGAACTCAGCCTTGATATTTATTTAATTTATTTATTTATATCATTTGAAGAGCGCATGAATCACCCCAGCCGGGGTATCTCCGCACTGTAACAGCCTTAGACAGCCAAAACGGGAAGATCAGAACAGTGAGGTTTTTAACAGTTTTCTAAAGGATAGGTAGTTGATGCAGATGCGTAAGTGGATGGGCAATTGGTTCCAAAGTATTGGAGCCAAATAGGAAAAGGATTTACACCCTAATCTGGCCTGTTTTATGCAAGGTATCAGGAGGAGATCTTTGGACCCTGAGCGAAAGGTCCTGGAGGGAGTGTATCTAACCAGCTTGTGCGTCATATATCTAGGCCCCATATTGTTTAGGGCTTTAAACACCATGCAGCAAATCTTGAAGTTGATTCTTTTGCATATGGGTAGCCAATGCAGTTTACGGTGTAGGGGAAGTGAAGCTGTTCTGGAAGGGGTATTGGTCACTAAATGGGCTGCCGTATTCTGGACTACCTGCAGTCTGTTTAAGGAAGATTCCTTAGCTGAGATCAACAGAGCATTGCAGCAGTCCAGACGGCTTAGGACCAATGCTTGTATCAGGGTTTTCCATGTGGATAATGGGAGTAGGGGGAAGACTCTGCGAAGGAGGCTTACTATATGAAAGCTAGCCCTAGCAGTAGAGGTAGCATGCTCCTCCAAGCTGAACTTCTGGTCAATTTGGACTCCTAGGCGCCTAACCGCTTGTTTGGGGGATGTGGCCGGGCCCAGCTCTTCTGGCCACCAATTGGGTGACCACCTTGTTACTGCTTCTTTGAATAACATGATCTCTGTTTTCTCCCCATTCAGCTGAAGGAAGTTGTTACTCATCCATTCAGTGATGGATTCATGCCCTCCGAGAAGGTAGCCTGAATGTTTGTGTTATTCTTGTCAAAAGAAAGGAGCAGTTGTGTGTCGTCTGCATAGGATATTGGCATGAACCCTAAGTTTCTCAGTAGTGACGCGATCGGTGTAACATAAATGTTAAATAAGGTAGGGCCCAAACATGAGCCCTGGGGTACACCCTTAGAAACATAGGTGGTCTGTGATCTGAAAGGACCGAGGTTGATGGTTTGTGTTCTCTCAGCCAGGTAATCAGTCAACCATTTTAGTGCCTTACCCTGGATGCATATAGTTCTAAGTCTTTCCATCAAGATCTGGTGGGAGATGGTATTGATTGCTGCAGACAGGTCAAGCAGTATAAGAAGCCTGACCATTGTCTGCAACCATTCGGATGTTGCCAGTGCCGATTCCGTACTGTGTCTAGGTTGGAATCCTGACTGTGAGTGGTCGAGGCAGTTGGAGGATTCTATGAATCCAGACAGGTGGGTGTTGATGTGCTTCTCTAGTAGCTTGCTTTGCAAAGGGAGTAGTGAGATGGGGCTATGATTAGTGATAACATCAGGGGGCAGTTTGGCGTTTTTCCTGATGGGCAGATTCTGAGCTGCTTTCCGTTCCTTAGGAACCCTGTCTTCTTTTAAAGAGCTATTTAAAATGGAACAAATGGGGGCAGCAAGCTGATTGGCGAGCGAGCCGGAGACCTTGGCTAGAATCAGGTCTGATGGAGGACCAGATTTGGTAGTTTTTAATAAGGATCCAGTTTCCATAGGAGAAAGCATGGGGAATTCCTCAAGTTTATTTGTGTTAGACGAGATAAAGGGGGGGGTTCTGATATGTGGTTTGAACGACAGCCATTGTTTGCAGTTATCTTGTTATAGATGTTGTCTATTTTTGTTGTGAGATATCCTGCAATATTGTCACATAGAGTCTGAGATGGCGCCTCTTCTGTGTTGCATGCTTTGGGGTTGGTGAAGACCTGGAACAAAGCTTTGGGAGTGTTATCTGCTTGATCAAATAGATTTGTAATATACGTTTTTCGAGCGATTTTCAGGCTGCTATGGTATTTGTTCTGGGCGGTATTAAATCGTTCTCTGTCATGGGGATCATATGTGCATCGCCATTGTCGCTCTAATTTCTTGCACTGGCTTTTTTCAATCCGGAGATCAGTGGTGTACCAAGGGGTCTGAGGGTGTTTGGAGACCACTGGGGTCGTTTTCAGGGGTACCTATTGTGGGCTTCATGCTTTCCTAGAAGGCTGTTAGACGTTTTTCTACCATGTGGGAGTCAGAATATTGTGGTGGTATAAAGGTGTCATTGAAGAGAGTGGGCATCAATCTATGCCCCTGTCTGTAGCTCCTAATAGTTTGTGTTTTGGGGGCTTTGTGCTCTAGCGATCCCACTATACTGAATTTGATTTTGGAGTAGTCTAACCATGTGAGAGGGCAAGTTGTTCCACAAACAATGTTAGGTGAGTTTGAGAGGACTAAATCTAGCGTGTGTCCTGCTACATGTGAAGGTTTATTGTTGATTTTGGACAGCTCAAGTGCGGATAGCTCTTTCAGAATGGAGATGGCACCCGGATCGCTAGGGTTTTCGCTATGAACATTCAGGTTACGAGAAGCAAATTATTTTGGGAAGAAAAGACATAAGGGGAGATCAGGTCCATAAGTAAGATGACAGAATCGAGGAGTGGTCCTGGTGGGCGGTATACTAGGGCTCCTTTCCAGCTAAGTTGAGCATTTAGGTCAATTCTAAACACAAGAATTTCAATTTTTTCATTGATTAGTTGATCTAAAACTGTAACTTTTATGGGATCTTTATAAATGATTGCTACCCCTCCCCCCTCTCCCCCCTTTGTGGTCTGTCCACTTTTTGGATATGATAGCCATCGGGTAGTGCTAGTTTAATTGCTGGATTGGAAGATGGTTTAATCCATGTTTCCGTCAGGAAACTGATGTGGGGAAGGGAAGAGGAGAGCATGTCCCATATATTAATTGCTTGCTTGGGGAGTGATCTGACATTTGCTAAAAAGCAGTCCCAACTTGCCATCTTATCAGCATATTTTTGAAGACTTAATTGCTTATTGGGGCCATATGAATCTCTGATTCTTGTGTCAGCTTTTTTATCATTGGTACTGGGTAGTGTAGGTAGCATACTCTGATATCCACTGGTTCTGCATACGAGAGGGCCTTCTATTTCTGTTGGAAAGGTATGAGCGCATGAGTTAGTGCCTTACATACTAGGCCAGCATTGGTTGTCTCTGATACTCAGTAAGTCCTGTCTAGTATAGTTGAGGAGGGTTACTGGGCTGTTTACCTGATCTCTGCGAAAACCGGCAGGGTTTCTGGCTCCTGGCGACATCCAGGTATGGACAGGCGCAGACAGGCTTGCCTTAAGCGCGCCTTTGGTGCGCCAGCGGCGAGTCTGCTGCACGTCCGCTGCGCTTCGGTCCAGCCATCTGAATTTGTAGTGCCAGGCAGCTGAACTGCTGACTTGGGGATCTACATGTCACTTCCGGGTGGTGTTACCTGCCTCCACTCAAACGGAACAATCTGCAGTGGACCGGGGGGACACCCCACAGAGTGACTCGTGCGAAGGCGAAGTACAAGGTGAGATATAAAGTGAGGACAGCTTTAAAGTGACTTTAGGCAAGGATGAAAGTGATTTAAAAAACGAGTGATTCTCTTTTTAAAACGAGCGCATTCATAAAATGCTAAAGCGTGATAGAGCTAAACAGGGATATTAAACAATTCTAAGGATCCCTTTCCCAGGCGCTCCTGCTGTTGCAGTATAAAGCGTACTGTTTCTGTCACCTTTTGACTGTCTCAAGCTCGTCCGCTGGCCGTTGGTCCGGCCATCTGAATTTGTATTACCAGGCAGCTGGACTGCTGACCAGGAGAGCTACACGTCACTTCCGGGTGGTGTTAACTCCCTCCACTCAAACGGAACAATCCGCGGTGAACCTGGGAGGCCCCCCACAGAATGACTTGTGCGAAGGCGAAGTACAAGGTGAGATACAAAGTGATGACAGCTTTAAAGTGACTTTAGGCAAGGATGAAAGTGATTTTAAAAACAAGTGATTCTGTTTTTAAAATGAGTGCATTCATAAAATGCTAAAGCGTGCTAGCACTAAACAGGGATATTAAACAATTCTAAGGAGCCCTTTCCCAGGTGCTCCTGCTGTTGCAGTATCAAGCATACTGTTTCTATCACCTTTTGAATGTCTCAATTGCATGAAAATTTGTTGGTTCAAGGCAGGAGTCTATCTAGTTGGTCATTAAGGGTCATATTTAGGTCTCCCCTATTATCAACGCCCCTTCAGGGAATTCCAGAATTATTTTGCTTATGTCAAGTAGTGCAATGTTATGTAGGATGGGGGGAATATAGGCCGCTAGAACTTTTATCCTCATGCTCTCCCAGAACCCAGTCAATCCGGCGAATCTCCCCTGTGGTTCAGTGTGTATGTCTGTCATCGCGAAGGGAAACCTTTTGCGTAACAGAATTCCCACCCTCTGGAGGCGGATGTAAACCCTGAATGCACTACAAGCTTATACGCCCCATCTATTGAGTGCCTCACAAGTATTCCCTATCAGGTGGGTCTCCTGGAGAAGCCCCATGTCTGGGGCTTGTCGTTTGATATATTGAAGCTCTATCGCTCTCTTGGTTTTGTCCCCAAAACCATTTACATTCCAAGAGAGTAGTTGGAAGGATGCTGCCTTCTCATTCTCCCTCCCAGAGGTGCCCAGCATACAGTGGTAGTCTCTTGTACAAGGCCGCTAATCTTTAAAGATGTCTAGGGTAGCTCGACAGGTCCCGTTGCAGAGCACTGAATGAGCAGTCCAATGTTTCCGTTTCTCAAGGGGTGAATTCCTTAAATTCTGGTGGGCAAATTAGAAACCACTCATAGCCTTTTGGTCCTCATCTCCTTGGGCAGGATCTTGTCGCTTCTGTGTTTTCCCTGTTCGCCACTCCTGCCGGTCCAAGTGTCCGCGCACTCCCACTCGCCTCCAACCATCCAGCCAATCCCAGGCTTCTCCTGGCTCAGTGAAGAACCATCTTTTGCCATCCGCCTCTACTATCAATTTCGCCGGGAACAGCATGACATATTTAAGTTCCCTCTGCCTGAGGATTTTTTTGACTTCCAGGAGGGAGCGCCTTTGACTCTACACCTTAGCAGTGAAGTCCGGAAAGAATTGTATGGTGTTGTTCTCATATTTGAGAGGCGGAGCATTACGTGCTGTTTGAAAAATAATTTTCCGGTCTAAAGTTAAACACCCGAGCCGGGATGGACCAGGGGGAGCACCCGGCTTAGGCCTGCCCCCGCCATGCGATGTGCTCGCTCTATGGAAAAGTAGTTGGAGAGAGTTTTGGGCTGAAGGTGCTTTGTTACCAGTTTCTCCCCTAATAGATTTGTTGCTGGTCCCTCAGCTTTCTCTGGCACTCCCAAAATTCAAATGTTATTTTGTCTTGATCTACCTTCATAATCATCCAGCTGCACTGTTAAAGTTTCAGTGCGGGTTTGTAGCCCAGAGACTTGCTTCTTGAGATTTGTTGTGTCTGTGACTAGGTCTCGAGAGACGTCCTCTACCTCTCTGACCCTGGAATACATCTTTCTGAGGTCTGTCCAGAGCAGGGATATGTCTGTAGAGACAGAGTCTAGGTGTCCCTCAATGGAGGTGCGCACACTGGTGATCGCCACCATTAAATCATGCAGCATGGGGGATTCCTGCTCTGTCTGCTTTTTCTGTGCCTCTTGGTCGGGGCTCGAGGTTCCTCCTTCTTGCAATTTCCGCCATGAAAATTTGCCCATCTTGGGCTGTTGCCCCCCCTGCTGGTCGCCATTGTCTCAACCCAGGCAGCAGAGTCTTTGGCCGACCGTTCTGTGCTTTGGGCTACTCGCAGCCACCTACCATGGAGAATCCTGCGTTGCCTGTCGGTTTTGCCACGCCGCCCCCAAAGCATCTGCCAGTAGTGGTATGTGGCAGCAAGGGACTCGCGCAGGGTGTGTGTCGCAGTTATTTTAGGCCTCTGTAGCGTGTGGGTCTTATCTCACCCAACGCTGTTACACAAGCTCTCCACCGCCTCTTAATTTGCAGGGATTATAGGCCAGGAAGGTACACTCCCAAATCTCACTGTTTGGGCCCTCTCACACCAGTAGTCCAATCGCACTGTCCCCCAGAGCCAGGTCGCACCTTGAGCATCCCCAGGAGTCCTCTTCCCTCAGAGGTATTACTCGCAGGGGGTCCTGCCTCAATCGCGCCCAAGCTTCTACTCGAATCACGGACATAATATCGAAGACAAAAATATAGAAGACAAAAATATCGAGGTAAAAATATCAATAGTCAAAATATCGACATCCTATCTTTAAAATGTAAATGACAAAAATATTGAAAAGAAATATAGATGTAAAAAATATCGATGTCCAAAATATCGTTTTTTTTTAAAATACAAAGAATAATGTTCAAACAATTATATTATAAAATTAACCACAAAAAAAATACTTAGATATAATATACATTTCAAAAGTTTAATAAACAAATGTATTTCCATGGCTCTGGAACAAACTCCCATTCGAACTTAGACAGATGGAGGACCTGATGCAGTTCAGGAAAAAAAAATAAAGACCTGGCTTATTCCCAGAGTATAACTTTTAGCCTTCTCTCCTCTGATTATCCCTGTCTTCGGCAAGGTATGCATATTTTAGCGCCAGGATACCCGTAGGGTGGCAGTGCGCTTTACAAGTCTTGCTTACATTAATTTTTTAAAGTTTTTTTAATTAAACGTACATATATAAAATTTTATATATAATTGTATACTTACTTCAAAATATTTAATAAACTAATAACTTTAATTTATTTTAAAATATTATAAATATTTACAAATTAACTATCATATATATATATATATATATATATATATATATATATATATATATATATATATATATATATATATATATATATATATATATATTTAAAAAAGAACTCGGTAGCGTCCACCACCAAGAAATCCACGGCAACAAGGAAGTCCAATACAATTGCAAGGTCAGTCAGTAACGTTTTATTCCATCTTTACCAGGTGCACAACAACAGGGACGGTCGACGCGTTTCGGCGAATGGCTTCAACTGGACCATAGAGTCCCAACATCTAGACAGTCTTTTTAAAGTGACAAAGTGCAAAAAACAAGTACTTGATCTAATGTTCATCTGTGAACTAGAATGTTAACCCACACTCAACATTGACATACATTAGGCGCCAGTTTACATTTCCATTCTTATTTTTTAGTGCTAAATTTTGATTTATTAATTATTTTATGTATGTCTGTTTGTTTCTTCATTCAATCTGTTTTTTAAATTTATTTTTATATATATTATTAGTTTTTTTGTTTATTTTCTTATGTATTAATTTACGTGAATTGTTGTATATATAGGAAACACTTCCTTTTCTGAGTCTTCGGACTCATGAGCAACCAGACAATCTTGGCGGATTTATTGAGTGAAGTACTCACCGATTATGGAAGACTTATTTGCGAAGGCCTTAGGATATATATATATATATATATGTATATGTATATATATATTATCTACTGGCGGTCGCCAGTAGATAGTTATAGTTAGGACCGAGTTCCCATAGGAAATCTGAAAATTCTATTTTGAATAACTTTGGCGCCGGTTGACTTATCTTCGTGAAATATTCAAAACTAATGGGGTGCTCCGCTCAGCTCCTACCCTGAAAGTCTCGGGGTGATTCGTCAAGCGGGGGCTGAGAAAAAACAGGGGTCCCAAAACACGTTTTCCCTATGCATTTTCCCATAGGACCTTTAGTCGAAGGTACAGCCCGAACGGCTGAACAGAATTACTTGAAATTTGGCAAAGAGGTAGTCCTCAGGTCAGGCATGTTCCTTTTGCATATATGGTGTCAATCGGTTCAGTAGTTCCTGAGAAAATTGCAGTTAAAAGTACATAAATATCTATATGCGCGCATCGTGCACGCACGGTGCTCGCACGGGGCGCGCACCAAATGTCCGCGAGCGTAATTCTGATTGGTGGTTAGATGTCAGTCAACATTCCAATCGGTCGAAATCAGGAAGTGTCTCTCAAACTTTTCCCTTTCCTGTATGTAACTAAAGGTCTGTCACTAATACTGCCACCTATGATGGAATCTGATTTTAATGTTTTCCAATTGTCAGCCAAGATCTTCTGAACCTGTTTGGATCTATGGTTGAATGTCGTTATTACTCTTGTTTGTACTTCATCATTGTTGTCCTTTTCTGTGTACTCTAGAGCCTTGGATCTACTGATGTCCTTGATCTTATCAGTAGCCTTTTTTAAAACCCATTCTGGGTAACCACGCTCCTTAAATCTAACTAGCAAGGTACTTTGTTCATGTAGAAAAGCCTCATCCGTACTGCAGTTTCTCCGTGCCCTAAGTAATATTTTGAAATATGGATTCACTAAACTTAGAATCCTTTGTAGTAAAATCTTGTTGTGGTGTCACATTTATCAGAGAAGTATAATCTGGAATCAATTTTACCATTTGGCATTTATAGGTAGTTTCCTTCACAGATACATGGCAAGGGTGATGTATGGGCACTAGTCCAGTGATATATTCAATCCTTTTTATCAGCCTTTTTTTTCAGGGCTTACGGTTCTATGATTAGCAAATTGTGAGTTAATTATGTGAATGCAATTTTGAACATATGTATTATGTATATCAATGTGTACACGTGAGATACCTATATACTATTGATACTATGTATACATCAATGTGTACTTACTTGCAAATGGCACTAGTCCGCTTGAAATTTGGATGTTAAGTTCACATATGCAAATATGGTGCACTGTGACAACTGTGTTTGTTGGAACTCATAACGTTTTAGTAACTTCAATTCGAGGTTACTGCATGTAGAATATACCCGGTGTTAGATTCAGTGTAATACCTGTATCTCAAATCAAGTTTAACTTATGAACTGGGTTTCATGCACGGATAGTATTAATATATACTCGAATGCTAATTACGGAACGCTAAATCCAATAGAGACATGGTGTTTGACAATACGAATCCGGTACCTGTTCTATAATGGCTGCCATGTTGGTACTATTTGCAAGGAAATAGTGAAGTGCTTCTTCTATTTTTACAATTTTGTATAAATGCACGTTTAGTAAAGTTTCAAACATCGTGTGAGCAAGACACATTTGGTGTCGAAACGCGTAGCTATTGTCTAAAGAAATAAAGAGTTGACCTCAGAGTGCGTTATCTTTGGTGATTGGACATTAACGCAACTGGCTTTGGGTTCGCCGGTAAACGCACCACCTGACTAGGGATCGATCCCGGAAGGACCCGAGTTTGTTGATTGATATTACGGAGGGATCGTATGCCGGCCTGTGTATAATGCGGAACCTATCCTGGTAAAGGAATCGTTTGGAGGACGTGAGCCTGCGAAAGCGGAGGTAAGCCGGGCCCCTGATTGTATTGCCTAGGAGGGGGGCAAGCGTGCACATTGTGCCGGGCGGGCACCCTCTCGGCGCTTTAATCGGGAGGTTCGGTACTTACTTCTCTGTGAAGGGGCGGAACACTAAAGCGGGAAAGACCAACACTTCAGTACTACACTTACTAGCAACATTTGCTGCACGCGAATATAAGTGTATTGGTCTACACTTCATGATGATTCCAGCGCAGTAAATATTAAGGCATCAGGAACTGCCTACAAATAGGCGGGGAGGTCTCTTGGCATAACTTACAACTATTAGGGAAAGCAGGTTACCATCACTGAACTATTTCCCTTCTTTACTATAACGCGCACGTTAGCAAGTGTACACGACGTGTTTTACTACACAAGGATTTATAAAACAACATGGAGAATGAAAGTGAAAGGCGAAGGGAGGCGCAGGCACTCTTTGCAAGAGCACCAGGCAAAGGGACTAATGCAGGGGCAACATCCAACAAACCTGATTTGAACTCTCTTAATATCAAAATGAGGAGATATGAGAAACTGAAAAAGCAGGAATCATCCAAGTGGTGGGAGGCGATCTCCCTTCAGGACTATGTCGATAAAGATATGATACCACGTGGATTAAGAATATATATTACTCCATCACACGAGGCACGGAATCCACGCATGTTAGAGGAATGGGCAGCTAATTCAGCCCTAAGCTCCAAGAACATGCTAAATATACTGATCAAGTATGCATGGGAGGACAGAGATGAAATAATTAAAGAACTAGAGACAATTGAAGAAGAATTCAAGAACAGCACTGATCAGGATAATATCAAAAGATTCAAAGAGGATCTGAAAGATAGACTTAAGAGATATGAAGAGGATATTAAGTTGCGGAAACAAAGGAAATTACATAGGGACTGTACGGATTATGAGAGTGGACGTATTCTAACCTACAGTCAGAAATATGACTATCTATATAAACAACAAGACAGCCAAGATGGACCAGGCAAACCTGGAATTGTAGAAACAGTGCAAGAAATAATACCAACTGATGACTCAGACACAGATATATCGGTAAATACAGCCAGCACTTACTCGGAAGTTGAAATAATAACTAAACCGGCGTCTTTTTTAGACGAATTCCGGGTCATGAGGACAAGACGACAAAAAGAAGAAGTTCAACCGACCACACCCCGGAGAGGAAGGGGTCGGGGCCGGGGACAAGGATGCGGAAGAGGAAGAGGCAGGGGCGGTCAAAACAGAAACGACTCAAGCTCAGACAAAGGAGAAACAAGCAAAGTACCCGTGGGAACCAAAAGAGGGGGACAAAAGAAAATGTATTAATCATGGATAATGCAATGGTAAATAGAACTATCATTTACTTGTCTTCAAGATTCTTAACGCCCATGGAAAAAAACACATTATGCTTGGGACTGACTTTCTGCCCTACTGAACTATACAACAATGCCAATACTAGAGTGGATATTTTTAAGTTCATAAGAAAACTTAAACTAAAGAAGTGGCATACTCTGAGGAACGATAGACCCCCAGATAATTCCACTTGGCATGTGGACAATTTGTCCCAACCTAATCTGATTGTAGATGATGCAAATGTGCTTGAAACAATGTGTGTATTGGGGGACTCCACTCTAGATACTGGGAGTAATATACCATTGGAAGATCAGAATTGTGTTACCACCAATAGAGCTGCTTGCACAGCCTTCAAACCTAAGTCCATCTTTTTTCCTACTCTCCCCATGACTCTATCGATACTTTTTATGAAGTGGTTACAAAGGAATTGATTAAATACAAACATAAGATAGGTACACCAAACAATGTAAACTTGAATTTGTCCAAACAACAAAGAGCATTTATCCTTTCATTAGCAAAAGACAACAATATTGTGATAAGACCTTCGGATAAAGGGGGCAATATTGTTCTGTGGGACAAACAAATGTACTTAGAGGAAACTCAAAAACAATTGAATGATGCTAACTTTTATTGCAAATGTACCACTAATGTTTATAATTGTAGTATAACCACTACATGGGAAAAACTATCTAAAAAACTATCTAATTGGCAGGTAGAAGGGCTCATTACTTGGTAGGAATACTGCTTTCTCAAAAAAGATTTTCCAAAACTACCCATTTTGTATTTACTTCCAAAAATACACAAAAATTCTGAGATACCACCAGGGAGACCCATAGTTTCATCACTGGGTAATGTCAATGAGAACATGTCGAAATATGTAGATTTCTTCTTAAGAGAATATGTTGTCCAATTACCATCACATATTAGGGATACTAAGGATTTCCTTAATAAAATTGCAGATATCACATGGGATGATGAATTCATACTGATTACCCTGGATGTGAATTCATTGTATAGTATCATTGATCACAGCCAGGGTATAGAAGCCTGTGTACACTTTTTAAAGGCAAGGAACATCTGCTATCTTGAACATACAAAAATGTTGGCTGACATGATGAAGGTATGCCTCACTAATAACATCTTTCTGTTCAACGGTGAGCTTTACAAACAGGTGCGAGGCACCGCAATGGGGACGTGCTTCGCACCGAGTTTTGCGAACCTCTTCCTAGGGAAGTGGGAGGAGGAACTTCGGAAAGGTAAAGATCTTGACTTTGACTTTAACAAAGTCAAAGTATGGATGAGGTATATCGATGACCTTTTCATTATATGGAAAGGCAATGAAAAAGAAGCTAGAGAGTTCATCAAGAAACTGAACAACAATACATACAATATACAGCTAACATCGAGTATGAGCAAAAACAGAATAGAATTCCTCGACACCCTCATCATGGTACAGAACGGTATCATGGTATCTAGCTTACACCGGAAGGAAACTGCCAGCAATAGCTTATTACATGCCCTCAGTGCTCATCCTGAGTCATTGAAATGGAGTATTCCATTCGGAGAGCTACTTAGGGCACGGAGAAACTGCAGTACGGATGAGGCTTTTCTACATGAACAAAGTACCATGCTAGTTAGATTTAAGGAGCGTGGTTACCCAGAATGGGTTTTAAAAAAGGCTACTGATAAGATCGAGGACATCAGTAGATCCAAGGCTCTAGAGTACACAGAAAAGGACAACAATGATGAAGTACAAACAAGAGTAATAACGACATTCAACCATAGATCCAAACAGGTTCAGAAGATCTTGGCTGACAATTTAGTAAATCATAAAATCAGATTCCATCATAGGTGGCAGTATTAGTGACAGACCTTTAGTTACATACAAGAAAGGGAAAAGTTTGAGAGACATGCTGGTTAAGGGGGACATTACGGAAACCCCAAGTAGAAACCTATTTCATCTTAAAGGCTTCTATCCATGCGGACATTGTAGAGCATGTAAATCCAGCCACATGGTCAAAGAATTTGAAGTTGTGGGGTCAAGACAAAATAAGATCATAACACAGTTTTTGACTTGTAACACCAGCTTTGTTATCTATGTACTTGAATGTCCATGCAAACTCAGGTATGTGGGGAGTACAACCTGCATGGTTAAGAAACGTATTCAGGAACATCTGAGAGCTATTACGAATACAGACCATAACTATCCCATTGCACGACACTTTCAGGAAAAACATAATTCCAATAACTCCCTCCTTAAATACTTTGCCATAGAACAGGTAAATGTAGGCAAAAGAGGAGGTAACAGAGAACTATCCCTTAGGAAGAGAGAATCTAAATGGATAATGGAATTGGAAACTAGATTTCCAGGGGGACACAACCTTGACGAGGAATTGGCAACTCATCTACATGATGACTGAAGCTGTGTCCCTTAGTAGTTATTTCTCCAAGATGTTGTTTTTATGTTAACCTAGACGCTTTGACATTACTGTAATGCTGATTACTATTTGAGCTGTCTTCAATTTTAACTGTTCTTTTTTGTCTAGGAGGAAACGAAGGGACCCATCACTTTTTAAGACACTGCACGGGTTCCCTACCCTTTTCTTCACCAGGATTGCCACTGCACGTCCAATAAGATAAGAACTACACTCCTTGATTATATATATATTTCTTCACAAAAATTTTCTTTTAGAAAACTTGTCTTTCAAAAAAATTATATTTTTTAATATTTTGAAATATGGATTCACTAAACTTAGAATCCTTTGTAGTAAAATCTTGTTGTGGTGTCACGTTTATCAGAGAAGTATAATCTGGAATCAATTTCACCATTTGGCATTTATAGGTAGTTTCCTTCACAGATACATGGCAAGGGTGATGTATGGGCACTAGTCC
The DNA here is from genome assembly GCF_964204655.1 of Triturus cristatus. Classification (NCBI taxonomy): domain Eukaryota; kingdom Metazoa; phylum Chordata; class Amphibia; order Caudata; family Salamandridae; genus Triturus; species Triturus cristatus. Next base: position 507,336,387 of record NC_140585.1, read on the forward strand.
AGTGATATATTCAATCCTTTTTATCAGCCTTTTTTTTCAGGGCTTACGGTTCTATGATTAGCAAATTGTGAGTTAATTATGTGAATGCAATTTTGAACATATGTATTATGTATATCAATGTGTACACGTGAGATACCTATATACTATTGATACTATGTATACATCAATGTGTACTTACTTGCAAATGGCACTAGTCCGCTTGAAATTTGGATGTTAAGTTCACATATGCAAATGTGGTGCACTGTGACAACTGTGTTTGTTGGAACTCGTAACGTTTTAGTAACTTCAATTCGAGGTTACTGCATGTAGAATATACCCGGTGTTAGATTCAGTGTAATACCTGTATCTCAAATCAAGTTTAACTTATGAACTGGGTTTCATGCACGGATAGTATTAATATATAATCGAATGCTAATTACGGAACGCTAAATCCAATAGAGACATGGTGTTTGACAATACGAATCCGGTACCTGTTCTATAATGGCTGCCATGTTGGTACTGTTTGCAAGGAAATAGTGAAGTGCTTCTTCTATTTTTACAATTTTGTATAAATGCACGTTTAGTAAAGTTTCAAACATCGTGTGAGCAAGACACATTTGGTGTCGAAACGCGTAGCTATTGTCTAAAGAAATAAAGAGTTGACCTCAGAGTGCGTTATCTTTGGTGATTGGACATTAACGCAACTGGCTTTGGGTTCGCCGGTAAACGCACCACCTGACTAGGGATCGATCCCGGAAGGACCCGAGTTTGTTGATTGATATTACAGAGGGATCGTATGCCGGGCTGTGTATAATGCGGAACCTATCCTGGTAAAGGAATCGTTTGGAGGACGTGAGCCTGCGAAAGCGGAGGTAAGCCGGGCCCCTGATTGTATTGCCTAGGAGGGGGGCAAGCGTGCACATTGTGCTGGGCGGGCACCCTCTCGGCGCTTTAATCGGGAGGTTCGGTACTTACTTCTCTGTGAAGGGGCGGAACACTAAAGCGGAAAAGACCAACACTTCAGTACTACACTTACTAGCAACATTTGCTGCACGCGAATATAAGTGTATTGGTCTACACTTCATGATGATTCCAGCGCAGTAAATATTAAGGCATCAGGAACTGCCTACAAATAGGCGGGGAGGTCTCTCGGCATAACTTACAACTATTAGGGAAAGCAGGTTACCATCACTGAACTATTTCCCTTCTTTACTATAACGCGCACATTAGCAAGTGTACACGACGTGTTTTACTACACAAGGATTTATAAAACAACATGGAGAATGAAAGTGAAAGGCGAAGGGAGGCGCAGGCACTCTTTGCAAGAGCACCAGGCAAAGGGACTAATGCAGGGGCAACATCCAACAAACCTGATTTGAACTCTCTTAATATCAAAATGAGGAGATATGAGAAACTAAAAAAGCAGGAATCATCCAAGTGGTGGGAGGCGATCTCCCTTCAGGACTATGTCGATAAAGATATGATACCACGTGGATTAAGAATATATATTACTCCATCACACGAGGCACGGAATCCACGCATGTTAGAGGAATGGGCAGCTAATTCAGCCCTAAGCTCCAAGAACATGCTAAATATACTGATCAAGTATGCATGGGAGGACAGAGATGAAATAATTAAAGAACTAGAGACAATTGAAGAAGAATTCAAGAACAGCACTGATCAGGATAATATCAAAAGATTCAAAGAGGATCTGAAAGATAGACTTAAGAGATATGAAGAGGATATTAAGTTGCGCAAACAAAGGAAATTACATAGGGACTGTACGGATTATGAGAGTGGACGTATTCTAACCTACAGTCAGAAATATGACTATCTATATAAACAACAAGACAGCCAAGATGGACCAGGCAAACCTGGAATTGTAGAAACAGTGCAAGAAATAATACCAACTGATGACTCAGACACAGATATATCGGTAAATACAGCCAGCACTTACTCGGAAGTTGAAATAATAACTAAACCGGCGTCTTTTTTAGACTAATTCCGGGTCATGAGGACAAGACGACAAAAAGAAGAAGTTCAACCGACCACACCCCGGAGAGGAAGGGGTCGGGGCCGGGGACAAGGATGCGGAAGAGGAAGAGGCAGGGGCGGTCAAAACAGAAACGACTCAAGCTCAGACAAAGGAGAAACAAGCAAAGTACCCGTGGGAACCAAAAGAGGGGGACAAAAGAAAATGTATTAATCATGGATAATGCAATGGTAAATAGAACTATCATTTACTTGTCTTCAAGATTCTTAACGCCCATGGAAAAAAACACATTATGCTTGGGACTGACTTTCTGCCCTACTGAACTATACAACAATGCCAATACTAGAGTGGATATTTTTAAGTTCATAAGAAAACTTAAACTAAAGAAGTGGCATACTCTGAGGAACAATAGACCCCCAGATAATTCCACTTGGCATGTGGACAATTTGTCCCAACCTAATCTGATTGTAGATGATGCAAATGTGCTTGAAACAATGTGTGTATTGGGGGACTCCAATCTAGATACTGGGAGTAATATACCATTGGAAGATCAGAATTGTGTTACCACCAATAGAGCTGCTTGCACAGCCTTCAAACCTAAGTCCATCTTTTTTCCTACTCTCCCCATGACTCTATCGATACTTTTTATGAAGTGGTTACAAAGGAATTGATTAAATACAAACATAAGATAGGTACACCAAACAATGTAAACTTGAATTTGTCCAAACAACAAAGAGCATTTATCCTTTCATTAGCAAAAGACAACAATATTGTGATAAGACCTTCGGATAAAGGGGGCAATATTGTTCTGTGGGACAAACAAATGTACTTAGAGGAAACTCAAAAACAATTGAATGATGCTAACTTTTATTGCAAATGTACCACTAATGTTTATAATTGTAGTATAACCACTACATGGGAAAAACTATCTAAAAAACTATCTAATTGGCAGGTAGAAGGGCTCATTACTTGGTAGGAATACTGCTTTCTCAAAAAAGATTTTCCAAAACTACCCATTTTGTATTTACTTCCAAAAATACACAAAAATTCTGAGATACCACCAGGGAGACCCATAGTTTCATCACTGGGTAATGTCAATGAGAACATGTCGAAATATGTAGATTTCTTCTTAAGAGAATATGTTGTCCAATTACCATCACATATTAGGGATACTAAGGATTTCCTTAATAAAATTGCAGATATCACATGGGATGATGAATTCATACTGATTACCCTGGATGTGAATTCATTGTATACTATCATTGATCACAGCCAGGGTATAGAAGCCTGTGTACACTTTTTAAAGGCAAGGAACATCTGCTATCTTGAACATACAAAAATGTTGGCTGACATGATGAAGGTATGCCTCACTAATAACATCTTTCTGTTCAACGGTGAGCTTTACAAACAGGTGCGAGGCACCGCAATGGGGACGTGCTTCGCACCGAGTTTTGCGAACCTCTTCCTAGGGAAGTGGGAGGAGGAACTTCGGAAAGGTAAAGATCTTGACTTTGACTTTAACAAAGTCAAAGTATGGATGAGGTATATCGATGACCTTTTCATTATATGGAAAGGCAATGAAAAAGAAGCTAGAGAGTTCATCAAGAAACTGAACAACAATACATACAATATACAGCTAACATCGAGTATGAGCAAAAACAGAATAGAATTCCTCGACACCCTCATCATGGTACAGAACGGTATCATGGTATCTAGCTTACACCGGAAGGAAACTGCCAGCAATAGCTTATTACATGCCCTCAGTGCTCATCCTGAGTCATTGAAATGGAGTATTCCATTCGGAGAGCTACTTAGGGCACGGAGAAACTGCAGTACGGATGAGGCTTTTCTACATGAACAAAGTACCATGCTAGTTAGATTTAAGGAGCGTGGTTACCCAGAATGGGTTTTAAAAAAGGCTACTGATAAGATCGAGGACATCAGTAGATCCAAGGCTCTAGAGTACACAGAAAAGGACAACAATGATGAAGTACAAACAAGAGTAATAACGACATTCAACCATAGATCCAAACAGGTTCAGAAGATCTTGGCTGACAATTTAGTAAATCATAAAATCAGATTCCATCATAGGTGGCAGTATTAGTGACAGACCTTTAGTTACATACAAGAAAGGGAAAAGTTTGAGAGACATGCTGGTTAAGGGGGACATTACGGAAACCCCAAGTAGAAACCTATTTCATCTTAAAGGCTTCTATCCATGCGGACATTGTAGAGCATGTAAATCCAGCCACATGGTCAAAGAATTTGAAGTTGTGGGGTCAAGACAAAATAAGATCATAACACAGTTTTTGACTTGTAACACCAGCTTTGTTATCTATGTACTTGAATGTCCATGCAAACTCAGGTATGTGGGGAGTACAACCTGCATGGTTAAGAAACGTATTCAGGAACATCTGAGAGCTATTACGAATACAGACCATAACTATCCCATTGCACGACACTTTCAGGAAAAACATAATTCCAATAACTCCCTCCTTAAATACTTTGCCATAGAACAGGTAAATGTAGGCAAAAGAGGAGGTAACAGAGAACTATCCCTTAGGAAGAGAGAATCTAAATGGATAATGGAATTGGAAACTAGATTTCCAGGGGGACACAACCTTGACGAGGAATTGGCAACTCATCTACATGATGACTGAAGCTGTGTCCCTTAGTAGTTATTTCTCCAAGATGTTGTTTTTATGTTAACCTAGACGCTTTGACATTACTGTAATGCTGATTACTATTTGAGCTGTCTTCAATTTTAACTGTTCTTTTTTGTCTGACCTCTGAGAGTGCGTTATCTTTGGTGATTGGATATATATATATATGTAGAAACAGTCTCTCTCTGCTCTTTACTTCAGCAGAAATGAAGGTACGGACCTCAAATATATATATATATATATATTTCCAATAGTCCTGTGTTGATTGCACAACACCAACAGGTACAGACCACAAGATGTGCCATAAAGTTTCTCCGTGCTTTTATTTCTCCAAAGTCAGCATGAAGCGTTTCGGCTGTGTACACACATCACATGATATATATATATATATATACATACACCTATAATATAACATATCATACTAAAAACATGATATTATAATATAAAATGCTAAATTATTTTTATATTTTAAACTTACATTTTGCACTCCATTGAGTGCAACAGTAGGAACATTGTTGAATAGCATAAGGGTAAAAATGTACTATTAACACTGCAATTACTGCAACAGTAGGATAAGAGTTGGATAGCGCAGGGGGAAAAATTACCATTCCCACTCCAGTGAGTGCAACAGTGGGGAAAATGTGTTCGATGGCGTAGGGGTAAAAATTACTATTCCCTCTCCAATGAGTGCAACAATAGGGAAAGTGTTGGATAGTGAAGGGGAAAAAATTACTATTCACACTCCAGTGGGTGCAACAGTAGGGAAAATGTTGGATAGCGGATGGGAAAACAATTACTATTCCCACTCCAGAGAGTGCAACAGTAGAGAAAGTGTTGGATAGCGTAGGTGTAAAAATTACTATTCCCACTCCAGAGAGTGCAACAGTAGGGAAAGTGTTGGATAGCGTAGGTGTAAACATTACTATTCCCACTCCAGAGAGTGCAACAGTAGAAAAAGTGTTGGATAGCAGAGGGGTAGAAATTACTATTCCCACTCCAGTGAGTGCAACAGTAGGGAAAGTGTTGGATAGCATAGGGGTAACAATTACTATTCCCTCTCCAGTGAGTGCAACAGTAGGGAAAGTGCTGGATAGGGAAGGGGAAAAAATTACTATTCCCACTCCAGTGAGTGTAACAGTAGGTAAAGTTTTGGATAGCAGAGGGGTAAACATTACTATTCCCACTCCACAGAGTGCAACAGTAGGGAAAGTGTTGGATAGCAGAAGGTTACAATTAATATTTCCCAAAAAATAAAATGAAAATAAAAAAGAAACACAATACCAACTACAATACAAATATTGTTAATAACACAAAAATAAAAAACATATAAAAATATAAAAATTACAAAAGATATAAAATCAATTCAATGTTAAAAAGTACTAAACGTTAACTACAAACATTAATTTATAAAAGTTTTGAAAAACATTTTACAAACTAATAGCAATATTTAATATACATTAATTGTAATCAAAAAATTAATTATTAATGATATTTAAATAAATGACTTCACACCTTATTCCCCTATAAACGCACAAACAACTAATACATAATTGACAAAATTAATATACTTACCAATGAATTAATTGTAATTAACAAACAATAAATAATTAATTAATAATAAACTAATTACCACAAACAACACTATAAAATCGAAATATAAAAGAAATACTAATAAATAAAAAATATTAAATACTTTATTCAAATTAAATTACTTCCCACACTATTCCCCTATAAACCTACAACCCGCTTCTAAAAAAAAATAACACAATTAACATAATTATCGATTAATTAATTAATAAAAATTGATCACCAAATAGTTATTTATAAAAAATTATAAATACTAATAAATAAAACACATTAATTGCTTTATTATAATTAAATTACTTCCCACTCTATTCCCCATAAACCCACAAACCGCCCCTAAAAAAAATAACACAATTAACATAATTATCAATTAATGAATAAATAAAATTTGATAACCAATTCATAATCAATTAATAAAAATTAATTATTAATACTGAGAAATAGAAGGAAAATATTACTTTATTATAATTAAATTACTTTCCACCGTATTCCCCTATAAACCCACAAACCCCTCCTAAAAAAAAATACAATTAACATAATTATCAATTAATTAATTAATATAAATTAATCACCAATTAATAATTAACTAATAATAAAAAATACTATAAATACTAACAAATAAAAATTATTAATTACGTTATTATAATTACATTACTTCCCACCCTATTCCCCTATAAACCTAAAACCTGCTGCAGAACTAAAATACGTAAAATTTAAATAACATAAAATTAATCACTTCTAAAAATGTCGCACACACATAAAAAAACTGCTATACTTATACAAAAAAATTAGATCACAAACTTTTAACATACATACTAAAATACAGAACACTAATATAAATATCGACATTATTAACCACGATATTTTTACAAATGATATTACTGATTTTGATATTACAGAAAATGATATTTCTTACCTTCAAGTTGATATTCTGGTCAACTATATTCTTGCAGTCGATATTATGTCACTTCGATATTCACAACTCGATATTCTGGCACGTCGATATTCACAACTCGATATTCTGTCTGTGTACCGCCCTCAATCTTGCCCCCTATTTACGCTTCTTCATTGCTCAATTTGGCGCCTTGTAGTGCTGTATGGGCCTTTGCGGAAGGAAAGCCTTATCAGTAGTGGTGGCCTGGGCGTGCCCGCGCCGTGCTGCTGAGACCGTTACCTCGCGGCTGGGTGTACCCCCATGCTACAGCGTGGCCTCTACGTTTCGCTAGGCCATGATCTCAGGGGCGCCTAGGTGCCTCGACGGCCATCCTCAGCTTTCCGGAACCAAGTCCTTAGGCTCCCAGCTTCGCGGCTGCTTGCTGTACATCTTGTGCAGTCGGATTATAGCAGGATATTTACAGACAGGTGGTGTTGGAGGCCAGAGCCGCTCTAATGTTCGGCCATCTTCTCCGGCAGTTGGCCATGCCCCACCACATTTAATTTACTTATAAGTCCCTAGTAAAGTGCACTATATCTGCCCAGAGCCTGTAAAATAAATACTACTGGTGGGCCTGCAGCATTGATTGTGCCGCACACTTTAATAGCCCTTTAAACATGTCTCAGGACTTCCACTTCAGTTTCAGTGTGTTCAGTTTTATACTGCCATTTCAACCTCGAAAGTTAACCTACTTGCCAGGCCCAAACTTTCACTTTTATTACATACAAGCCACCCTTAAGGTGGGCCCTGGGCAGCCGAATGGGCAGGGAGCAGTGTGTTTAAAAAGTAGGACATGTACCTTTGAGTTTTATATGTCCGGATAGTTAAAAACGTACAGATTTGTTTTTCACTACTGCTACTGCCTTAAAAAATCTTTTACATGTAATTGCCAATTGGGGAAAGATAGAGATTTCAAGTTTGGTGTCTCTGAACTCACAATTTAAAATCACAACATATGGTAAAGTTGGATTTGAAATTGCAATTCTGAAAATGACACTATTTGAAAGTTGGTATTTTCTTGCCTTAACTTTTGTGCCTCTGCCTGTCTCTGAATACACGTTTAGGTTGGGTGATAGCTGAGCTTTGTGCATACCCTCTAGACAGTCACACACAAAGGGAGTTGTGATGTGACATTTGCATCCTGATGGCTTATTACCAGACTGATGGACCATCCTGAGGTAGACTGGGAGGGAAGAGATGAAACTTTCCCCTGAATTGGGCTGTGCCTGTCTCCAGAAAAAAACCTGCATACACCCTGTAGTGAGTCCCAAGCCAGGGCAGGAAAGACAGGAACCTTGGCATCTTCAAAGGCCTCTTTGAAGTCTCCCCCACTTTAAAGGCACAACAGGGTATAAATACTGGACCCTTGAAACCACCAAATCAATCTTTTACTGGAACCAATGACATTCTACCTGGAAGAAGAGCTTCTGTGTTGTAGGAGGTACTGACACTTTTCTAACTGCTTTGCTGTGTTGGCCTGCTGCTTGCTGCTTCTTGCCTAGGAGTGAGAAGGTCTGGACCTGCTCTCTACATACTTGAACCCAGGTTTCTCGAAGGGCTTGCTGGCTTGGCCCCTGTTCTTGAAGCCTCAGGGCCATCAAAGTCTTCCATCCACTTTGCTTCAGCTGCTGGACTCTGCCAAAAGTGAGTGCTGCCCTGTCAAGTGGTGTCAATCCAGTCCTGGGCCTTGAAAGTGGGTTTTGCAGCTGTCTTTTTATAGAAATCGACACTGTGCTGATCGGAAACGATGCAATGCCTTTTGACGCCGATCCGAGGACATCGCTTCCCAGCTCAACATCGACGCGGGACCCTACTGCGAGGTTCGACAATGACGCAGCACCAATCCAAGGTCCCAAGTGCGAGGTTTGACGATGATGAATCACCTGCATCATAAGGGGTTTGACGACAATGTGGGACCCGACTGTGAAGCTCGACTTCGATGCATCGACCCAACTACGTGCTTCAGAACTGACTAATCAAGTCTTTGACACTGATGCTTGCTCAATGCAAGGTACTTTTCCAGCAGGCTCTGCATGGGTTCTATAGCCGGCCAACTCCTCATTGCAGTTAGCCTGAAACTTTGGATTTACCCTGGTCTAATGTGACCTCAAGTAACCCCTAAGTGCAATTGACTTTTAAGCACAATATATTTTCTATACTGGTGAGGAGTCTTTTGTGGTACTTTTCACTGTGTTACTGTAATTTAGGTTTGCATAAATACTTTACACATTACTTCTTAAATTGAGCCTGACTGATCTGCGGCAAGCTATTAGAGAATGAGCACTGGTTAATTTAGGTTGTGTGGATGACTTACCCTGATTAGGTTTCTGCTCCCTACAAGGACAGGGTGCAAACCTCTGCCTACCAGAGACCCAATTTCTATTCATATACATGTTACTACAGTGAAAAACCCCAAAGGCTACTTTCACCGTAGAAAGGCTGGCTATTCCATAGGAAAACACTGGCTTACATTATTACATCTAATATTGCTAGTTTTGATTGGGAAATAGAATGAAAAGTAATTAAAAGATAATGAAACAACTATTTTTAATAGTTATTAGAAAACCAAATCAATAGTGACGTATTTTTTTTAAATATTAAGGAAAAAGTACTTTTAGAAAGTTACCCTTTCCCTGCCTAAAGGACTATGGGGCCCATTACGATGGCAGGCGGACTTTGTCCGCCCGCCACCGTATCTGGAAATGGGACCGCCCGCCATTGGCGCAGCGGTCCCGCAGGTGGCATTAGGATGTGCCCGCCAGACTGGCGGGCGCATTCCGCATTTTAAACATTGCAGCGGGCGGTACTGCAAGCAGCACCCACCGCAATGTGTAAAATGCATGTTGTGCATTTGAATGCACAACGTGACAGGCACCGTGCGATGCCTGTCACCTTGTGCAGGCAAATGCAGGGGGCTACCATTGGTACCCCCCATGTGCACCCCCCACCCCCCGAAAACCCTGGGGGCCTGCAACGGGCCCCCAAAGACAAAACCGCCTGCCTTTCCATGGCGGAGTCTCCGCCATGGAAAGGCAGTTCACCGCAATGTTTATAATATGGATGGCGGTACCTGCAAGGCACCGCCACCATATTCCTGGGTTTTTCCGCCAGGTAGGTAATCGTCGGATTGCCTACCGGCGGAAAACCAGCAGACAGTCATCCTGTCCACTGGGGTCCCCCCGCCATCGTAATGTGGCGGGGGAAAAGTCATGCGGGCGGTAGGTTTCGGCAGGCGGATCGCCACCGCCATACGGGCGGTGGCGATCCGCCCGCTATCATAATGACCCCCTTAGACACCCGTTTGCAATTGTCCTTCCACTTCTGCTTGCCAGAAATTAGCATTTGAATAGGTGTGAAATGCCTCCCAGAAGCAAACAATAGGCTGACCTAAATGGGCAGAGAAGGCCCCTCTGAACCTGACAGAATACGCAATGGGGTGCTGTGAGCATCCGTTTTTACACTACAGTGTCAAATCCTGCTTGACAGGTCTGCTGGAGCTTTACATAGAATACATGGGGCACACTTCAAAGAGGTCTTTGCTGTCACAGGCAAATGGTAGCTGGCACCTGTGCAGGGACCTTTCTTTACACCCCCAGCTACTCAGACTCCTATCACAGTAGGTCTCACTTTGAAATTAGAGTGTCAAATCCTGCATGACATGTCTTCTGAGGTTTTAGATATAACATGTGGCGGGCACTTCAAAAGGCTAAACAGAATGCTAAAACAATTCCAGTCGTGTTCCTAGAAAACCCTACTTTGTTCTGCCAGACAATCTGCATCGTAATCACCGATTCGGATTCCCTTCTGACCGAGCCATTATGATGGGCTCGGTCGGAAGGGAATCCGACTCAGTCTTCCGAATGGCTTCCGACAGGCTCAGAAAGCTCGTCTGACATTCGGAAGGCACACAGTAATCCCACGGCCGGCTCTTTCCCGCCGAGGGATTACGATGGCAGTTTCCTACTGCCTTTTTGTGCCGGCCTTTTGGGCACTAAAAAGCATTGGGAAACAGCTTTGGGGGCCCCCAGCAGAGCTCCCAGGGGTGCAAGGCGGCCAAATGGCAGCCTAGGGGGCACACCATTGATCCCTGCACCCAGGGGCACCTGCCCCTGGGTGCAGGGATCAATGGGGTGCCCCCTAGGCTGCCACTCGAGGTGCCTGCCACCGGGTGCAGGGATGAATGGCACCCCTGCTGTTTGCTATGAGAGCATGCATTCCATTCGTAATGCATGCTCTCATAGCAAAGTATAGGATTGTGACCGAACAGGGTTTGGTCACATCCTAATTCCTGGGCTGGAACCCACGACTGGAGGTTGTTCGGTTACAGTTCCAGAATGATGCCAGATGAACTCGGATCCATCCGGCATCATAATCGGCCACACAGTGGTGAATGTCTTCCAATGGTATTGTAATATGTATATAGTACCAGCTGACTCCATGTTAGACCCGTGCTGTCTATCCTACAATACTAAAAACAATGATACAGTATGGATAATATCATTCCATGATGGTCAGCTAATTTAGATGCAGCAAATGTGTAGGTTTCAGAACACTACACATAAAGGTGCCGATTCCGATCCTGGAAAAATTTTCCCCGTACGACTCGTATCCGGTCTTTTTACCGTACGAATCGCACAAGTAGCGTACAAACTGCCAAGTACGATTCGTATGGAAAAAAGTCCATACGAATCGCATTCGGAAAATTTCCCCACACGTCCCCGGGTCGGAAAAAGTGTCCGACACATCCCCGGACGATTTTACGTACAAATGTGAAAAGTGAAGTCCGAGCGCGCAAGTACGATCCGTCCTGTGCGTCCGATGTTACAACCGTATGGAAAATGCACCGTACGGACCGAACTCCCATAGCAACCATGGAGACATGTGCCTGCAGACGCGCCAACCCCCCCCAGCCCCCGTGTATGTACACCCGTGTACGTACGAGATGTACCCCCGTGTATGTACACCCGTGTACGTGCGGACCGTACCCCCACCCGTGTATGTACACCCGTGTACGTACGAGACGTACCCCCACCCGTGTATGTACACCCGTGTACGTACGAGTCGTACCCCCACCCGTGTATGTAGCATAGCGAGCGCTGGGGGTACGCACCGTACATACACGGGTGGGGGTACGTCTCGTACGTACACGTGTGTACATACACGGGTGGGGGTACGACTCGTACGTACACGGGTGTACATACACTGGTGGGGGTACGGTCCGCACGTACACGGGTGTACATACATGGGTGGGGGTACGACTCGTATGTACACGGGTGTACATACACGGGTGGGGGTACGACTCGTACGTACACGGGTGTACATACACGGGTGGGGGTACGGTCTGCACATACACGGGTGTACATACACGGGTGGGGGTACGACTCGTACGTACACGGGTGTACATACACGGGTGGGGGTACGTCTCGTACGTACACGGCTGTACATACACGGGTGGGGGTACGGTCCGCACGTACACAGGTGTACATACACCGGGGGGTTCGGCACGTACTCACAGGGGCGGGGGGGTTCGGCGCGTACTCACGGGGGCTGGGGGGGGTTCGGCACGTACTCACGGGGGCTGGGGGGGGTTCGGCGTGTACTCACGGGGGCAGGGGGGGGTACGGCACGTACCGGGCCCCCTAATCTGGTCGTTTCGCGGAGTACTTCGCTTTTCCGGCACGTTTTGGGTGCCGTAAAAATATTGACGTCCAGACTGCTGTCAGTTCGAATCGTACTTCCTGGTTCGTGAAACGCTGCCTGCAAGCGTCCCGACGTCACGTCGGCGCTTTCCCGGATCACATTTGTATGTATATTTTCGTCGGTTGGTGTTTTGTACGAATCGTATGGAAATAGTGTTTCCGTGCGAATCGTACTTGCATGTTTGTAAAGTTTTACAACCGGGTACGAGTCGGACGGAGAAAACGCTCCGACCGACAGTTTGTACCCGTTTTTTCCAGGATCGGAATCGGCACCAAAGTGTGCGGGAAACAGTAGACAATTACCACTGTATTTTGGGCTGTAGCATGCTTTAAAAATGAAAATAAAAAGCAAAGGAAAGAAATAAAAAGGCACCTACAAGTAGAAAATGGAAATCTAAGAAACTGGCCTTCGAGCTTGAACCTCTAAAGATTATTAAAAGGGGTAATCGATACAGAAACACTGTAATCTGTTAGATTTAAAGTAACAAAACACATCTGTAGGCTTTAACAGAGTGCAATAACAATCCATACCTAAACATTAACAGCAGTTTCATAATAAATAAATCTGGCCTACTGCATTTGTCAGAACTTTCCATATGAGACAGATCAGACGAATGGCATCTGAAATAACTCTTGCCAATGAACCGATCAGGTCCATAGCATTTGTCATTGGCCCGTCACCGTAATCAAATCAGGCTAACTGTATTGAGAATGGATTTCCTACAATGCAACCATCAGGTATACTGCAATGAAATTACACAAATATGTACAAAATTATAGCTTTTTAAACAAATGCTGGATGTATATTTTGTGTAATTACGCATTAATTCTGCATAATGTTCACCAACCTATGAGTAGCTATGTGAATTTTGCACACCCTACATTGGTGCCAATTACGATCCTGTAAAAACCGGGTACGAACCGTCGGACGGAGCATATTCTCCGTCCGACGCGTACCTGGTCGGAATAATATACAAACATGGAATTACGATTCGCACGGAAACACCATTTCCGTACGAATCGTACAAAACCCCGACCGACGAAAATAAACGTACAAATGCGATCCGGGAAAGCGCCGACGTGACGTCGGGACACACGCAGCCTGCCATTCACGAACCAGGAATTACGATTCGCACCGACCTCATCCCGCACGGTGAATATTTTCCGGCTGCCAAAAACTGCCGGGAAATCAGGACGACGCGAACAAGGAGTACCGGTACGCGATGGACAGACAGAACGACGCGAACAAGGAGTACCTGCACGCGACGGACAGACATGGACCCGAACCTACGTGTCATCCCGGCCCTCATAGCAGTCGACCTCCTCTACAGGTTACAACGCAGACACCGCAGAAGGTCAGAACAACAAAGGGAGGGGGGAAAGGGGGGGGGTGGCAGGACCAGGGCAGGCCACAAAACCCCCACCAAAGTCACACAGCACACATGCCCTGGACATACCTGACCCTCAGGCCCTGGTCACTACGAGGGGGTGGGGGCGTGTCCAGCTAAGCCAGCGACCGCCACAACAGAAGTCCTTGACGATGCGAACCGTCAACACAACCAGCCAGGTACGTCCCGTACCCACGCCTTAAGAGCGTGGGTACGAGTCGTACCACGCCCACACCTACGTCAACCCAACAATGGCGGGACGGCTCGTACCCACGTGGCAAAGGCCTGGGGACGGCCCGCACAAGCATTCCACAGCGTGGGTACGGATATGTACGGACCGTACCCCGACCCGCGTATGCATGGAGCGTACCCCCCACCCCAACAGTGTAAGTACGACACGTACCCCCACCCGCGTATGCAAGGAGCGTACCCCCCATGCCAACAGTGTAAGTACGACACGTACCCCCACCCACGTACGTATGGAGCGTACCCCCCACCCCAACAGTGTAAGTACGACACGTACCCCCACCCGCGTACGTATGGAGCGTACCCCCCACCCCAACAGTGTAAGTATGACACGTACCCCCACCCGCGTACGTATGGAGCGTACCCACCACCCCAACAGTGTAAGTACGACACGTACACGGGTGTACATACACGGGGGGTACGAAACGTACAGGGGTGTACATACACGGGGGTACGACACATACAGGGGTGTACATACAGGGGGGGTACGACACGCACAGGGGTGTAGATACACGGGGGTACGACACGTACACGGGTGTACATACACGGGGGTACGACACGTACACGGGTGTACATACACGGGGGGTACGACTCGAACGTACGGGGGCTGGGGGGAGTGTTGGGCGCATATGCGGGCACATGTCTCCATGGTTGCTATGGGTGTTCGGTGCGGACGGTGTTTTTTCCATGCGGTTGTAACATCGGACGCACGGGATGGATCGTGATTCCCCGGTCGGACTTCACATTTCACATTTGTAAGGTAAATCGTCCGTGGACGTGTCGGACACTTTTTCTGACCCGAGGACGTGTGGGGAATACTTCCCAATGCGATTCGTATGGACTTTTTCCCATGCGAATCGTAATTGGCAGTTTGTACGGCACTTGTACGATTCGTACGGTAAAAAGACCGGATACGAGTCGTACAGGCCATTTTTTTACCGGATCGTGATCGGCACCATTGTATTGCATTGTGTTTTAATGTGGCATGATTTTCTATTCCGTTTTTAGGGTGGCTAGGGAGTTTTTTGCAGAATGTATTAACTAAACGTTCATAATCCAAAAGATAGTGTCATATAAAGATTAATGTTGAAGATGTTTCTAGACAATTGTAATTTATTCTACTCTGAAGAATATGCTGTATCATATTTCGTGGTTGTGGGACAGGTAGAAGCAGTCTGCCTAAGAGATTTACTGTGTTACACTGCTATGATGCCCTTCTCCAGAATGATGTATTACCACTCACTGATTTTATGAATCACTCAAACACTTCTACACTAACGCACTTACCTTCTCATTCTCTTGTTTACGCACTTCATGCTTCACTCACTCACTTGCTCACTCACTTATTCACACGCTTGTAAACTCACACTCACCAAGCACCTATCATGTAGTCAGTCACTTACTCATTTACTCGCTCCTCCACTCAACTCAATCACTTGCACAATCATTCAATCACTCACTCACATTCACACTCTTTCATTTGCTTTCCCATTCATGGACTTGCTACTCACTCTTTCACTGATCTTTCCTTGCTAATTCACTCTGCTAATTCTCTCACTAATTTCATACTTGCCATTCAATCACTGACAGCTTCCTTCATATTCTTACTCATTTGCACATTCAACTGCTTATCCACTCACTTGCTAAATCATGTGGACACTCACTCCTCACTCATTAACCCACTCAACCTCTTTGTCACTTACTTACACACTTGTTCATTCCCTTACTCATTTGTACAGTCACATGCTCATTCAAAACCCATACATTTGTTACTTGTTCGTTCACTCATTCATTCATTCCATCTCTATTTATGCTGCCCATGCGTTGTTTAACTTGCATACTCACTGTTTCATTCATTACTACATAACACGTATCAGGTATACAAATGTGAACTATTTTCATTTAAAAAGTTTCTAATGGAAAGGGTGAATATAGTATGCATTTATCTTTAGCTCTTAGCTTCCATCATTCACTAGTGTGAGAATATTGTAAAGGAGTGGAGGGTCAGCTTTCTAGCTCATGCTACAAGGTATTTGGAGTACTGCTTTTATAATCAGATAATTAAAATAGTTCAATAATTCCCTAAATGCCCCTGCCTTCCTGATCACCTCTCAAATACTAAGTCCCTGAGGGTATATTTTCAGTCACCACTTAAAGTGCTCTCTATTACTATCATCAGAAGCACCTGCTGCTGGAGAGGCTAATCATTTACCTGAAAATAACATGTTGCATGAGCAACACATACATAGTGGCGCTGCTCTGCCTCGTCAAATTAAGTAACTCAGAAAACTTGTGTCTCAGTTTATTGTGACACGAGGGAGAATGTGGAAACTCATATGCAGGTAGCTTGTATCGTCTCACACGTGGTGCACAGTGAACTCACATCTTACACACACTATGTCCAAAAAGAAAACATAAAGCTTAGGCCCAGGCAGGCACTACTAATAAATGTGAGTGGGTGATGGAACCACATTTTTGGGTGTGGCAGACTGATCTCAGGCTGCAGGGAAAGCGTGGGTGATTCTTTCCTGCTGCTTCAGGACTGCCAGCTATTAGCACTTCTAAAGACAAACACACCATCTTTAAAAATGCATTTAGCAGCACAGTTTCATCGCCATCAGTGGCACGTCAAAGGATCAAATGAAGCATTTAACAGAATCATTTGTAGTGTGCACTGATTATAGATCTGTGCACCGAGGGAACCCAAGGTGTGCACGCCCGCTGTGGTGTGCAGTTTAGAGGGAACTTTGGTTGCTATTCTCTTGGTGGTGTGTGATGCCCCTAGAGATTTAGGACTGGCTGAAAAGTGTATCTATGTGTACAGTCAGAAGTGTATGCAATCATGATTCACATGACGCCCTCGAGATATATGGGGTCAACTATGTGCATTCTAGAGGCCAGTCGACCTGTCTTGTACTGATTTCACACCATCGGACTACAACATAGGATCGCTGTGTGGTGAAGAGCGGGGTGGCTGGGGATGCTGCATGTAGTCCAAGTAGCTCAGAGATTTTATTGATGTACTGTGGGGCAATTGAATCACCCCTTGCTGCCACGACATTGTTGATTCACTGCTGAAGTATTGATTTGCTGGTAATGCCTCACCATATTGTATATGTTGACTTTGTTAAAAATTGAAAATAAAATATTAAAAAAATATTTTTTAATCTCACTTGAAGGAGATTTCTGCCAGGATTAGGGTCTGGTTCTAAATTCTGTCAAATCTAAATTCTTAGCGGAGCGTGAGCTCTATGGGTCCTGTTAACAAAGTTCAAATTATATGTGCAGATTTTCTCTTGTGTTAACTTACTCTTTCGCTTTATAATAACTTTAGTACTTTTGGCTATTCACCATTTCCGAGTATAAAGGTACTTCGCAATATAGACTTACTTGTCGTTACCTCCTTAAACCAGGGGGTGGAGCTAAATCTGCAAGTGTAAGGTACTATGAGTAACTTTTCACCAGTAGGCAGAGGGACTTTGCCACAAGGGTGGACCTCTCTCTGTGGTGAAATATAGAGAAAAGTAAAAAAGTTAATTAACTCTAAAAGAAATTAATAAAATATTGTAATGTAACTGTTAGATCTGGGGGTCCCTAGTTGGCAGGGTAGGTACCACTGTCCAAGTAGGGACCCTTGCTTCTAGTCAGGGAAAGGGGGATACACGGTTAAGATAACCCCTGCTCACCCTCTAGGTAGCTTGGCCTGAGCAGTCTAGGCTATCAAAGGCAATGTGTAAAGTATTTGTACCAACACTCACAGTAACACAGTGAAAACACCACAGATTTACTCCACACCAGTTTTAGAAAAATAAGGTATCTTTACTAAAAATTTCACAAGACCAAATACTACAGAAAAACCAACATACAATTAAAAAGGTTACTTTAAAGATAGTTCAAGAGTTTGCAGAAAGTACTCCAGGATGTAAAAGTCAGTGTCCTGCACAATGCGACTCTCAATGCACAAAATGCGACACTCTCGTGCCCAACAGTACCTGTAGTTGCGATAAGGTTCCCAAAAGCTATCACAAGGAAGATGGCAAAGGCGATGCGATACTCCTGAGATCTTGGGGAGGCTTTGCAGCAGCCCTGCTTCACGCAGCAGAGGTGGATGCGCCGGCTCCGATCTGTAGGGGGAGGATGCGATGACTTTGGCTTTCGTTGCGTAGGTTTCTTAGGGGGAAGCTTCACGCACAGGTACGATGCGACGATCTTCGGTGCGGCGCGATGCGCGGCGCTGACTTCTGGCGCCGCAACCCTCGATGCGTCACGGGACGGGACTCTGCGTCGACACACGCAGCGACTGGATACTTTCACGCACCGGCAGTGGTGTGGCCCGCAAACTGGTTCTGCGACGACCCGCGCAGCATCGGGAATCTTCACGCACCGGGACGATGCTCGACGCACTCGGCGATGCGGGGACTCCGGGTGCTGCAATGACGCCGCGATGAAATTCTCCTCGCACCCTCGTTCTTGCGACTCGCAATCGGATGATGCGTTGGGTACCAGTTACTCTTTTTCACGCTTCTGCTTCCCAGCTCCCAAACACAGCAAAACGACCTCCTGAGGCCCCCAAGACTGGGCAAGCACTCCAAGGCAGGTCAGAACTCCTTCAGCAGAGTTACAGGGGAGCTGGTGGTGAAGTCCTTTTGTTCCTGGGACTTCTTAACAGGGAGCCAGCTCTTCTCAGGCCCTTGGAGATCAGAATCAAAAGAAGGGGACACAGCAAAGTCCTTCCCCTCTCCTTGGCAGCAAAGCAAAACAGCAAGCAGGCAGTCTTCTCCTCTTCAGTTCTTTTCAGCTTTCTCCTTGGCAGAGGTTTCTTCTTAGTTCCAAAGTGATCTAAACTTTAGGTGTCTTGGTTCCTCTTCTTATACCCCTCCAAGTCTTTGTCTCTCTGTGTTTCAGTGGGGGGATTCCCCTGCTCAAACAGGTTCCTGGGTGTGCTCTGCCCTGGAGCACCTGGTTCCTTTCAGAGTGAGGGGCAGGGTCGTTAGACGCTCAGCAGGAGGTGGAGCCTTCTTTGTGCCAGCAGAGGCAGAGTCCTCAGCCTGGCCAGCAGGGGGTGGAGCCAGCATTGTGCTGGCAGAGGCAGCCCTATTCAAACCCAGGGGCTACACCTCCCACCCATCTAAAGCAGATCTCCCTATTCACCCTGCTGCTGACTCATCCAGACTCCTGGAGCCACCTAGCCCATCACATGACACCAGTCAGCCAACCGGCACACAAGCACACAGGAAGGTTAAACAGGGGAATAGCTACTTTCTAAAAAGTGCTATTCTCACACAGTGAATTTAAAAACCATCTTGCTAAAAAGATGTATAATTAAATTCTGAACACAAAGATACCAAACTTGGATTTTCTATCTTGCCCTTCTGGGAAGATAGGCATGTAAACAGCCTCCCCCATTCTATCCTATGGGCAAGATAGCCTCTCAGCAGTGAAAAACGAAAATGGCTGTAATTCACTACCAGGGCATGTTACACACCTCAGTACATGCCCTACCTTTCAGATACACTGCACCCAGCCCAGGGGGGTACCTAGGGCCACCATAGGGATGCCTGACATGTACAGAAAGGGAAGGATAAGGCCTGGTCAGTGGTTGCACTGGCCAGGTCGACAGGGCAGTCCTGGACTGCACATACGCACTGCAAGCAGGCCTAAGACAACATTTTGGGGCTACTCCTGTGGGTGGCACAATCAGTGCTGCAGCCCACTAGTAGCATTTGAATCACCAGCCCTGGCACACTCAGTGCACTTTATTAGGGGCTAACAGGTGAAACAAATATACCAATCATGGATAACCAATCAATATAACAATTTATACAGAGAGCATATGCACTTTAGCACTGATCAGCAGTGGTAAAGTGCCCAGAGTCCTATTGCCAACAACCACGGGTCAGAAAAAATAAAGGAGGAAGAAGCAAAAAGTTTGGGGATAACCCTGGAAAAAGGGCCGTTTCCAACAGTAACACATTGGTGTAAAGTAAATATTATGGCATTAATGGCCGCTCATAGCATTAGCAGCAATGTCCTTGTGCAGCAATAACTTTTATGGCCTTATTACGACTTGGTGGTCCTACAGCGGATGGTGCAATGCGCCATCCGCTGTAGAAGCGCCAAAGCTGTGGTGATGCTGCCCGGCAGATTAGGACTTCAATCCTGGTCTGGCATGCAGTCCCGCAGTGGTCTGACAGCGGTAGTCTGTGAGGCTTATAGAGGAGTCTCACATGCAGACTGCCGCTGCAACGAGCTGAGTGCACCTTCCTGCACGATGTGGCACACATGCCATACCGTGCAGAATATAGCGGTGAAACACAGTACATGTTCCCCCCCGCATGCACCCCCAGACCCAATTCCTTTATGGACATTTTGACACTCTTTTTAAGACTGGTTCACTGCCATGAAAGGTCAATGAAATAGCAACTCAAAATATTCTTTGTCGGTGTCTGCTGTGGCACCGCCAGCATATTCCTACCAGTGAAAGACCAGCGGCCCAGTGGGATCCTTGATCCCGGTGGTGCTGGTGGTCTTGTGGCACTCCGACCCCCGAAGTCATAGTATTGCAGGCTGGCCCACAGTGTGGTGGTGGTAGTCGGACTGAACCCATGGGTTCGGCAGTGCTATGGACTGACGAGCTCGTAATAACGCCCTTACTGTACACAGTGAATAACAAGCATCGATGTCTACAGACAGTAATGAGTCCCAATACCCTCAGTCAACAACAAACATGAATTGTTGGGTCCATGCATACGTTTTCTGCAGGTGAATACCATCTCCCATTAATCTTACTGAGATATGAACTAACAACGTATGAAATTTCTCTACAGGGCTACCATCCCAAAAAAGAATTTTTATATTCACAAAATGAAAACGTTTTGCATTGCTTTATTGTTTATCTAATGTCTCTCAGTGCTTATAAGCACAAGAAGAGATTGAAAAGTAATACTGAACACTGCTGAAAGTGCTGCATTGTGTCACAAGTGCAAAGTTTCATAGTTCAGAACTTCCAGTACTGTTGTTCTTTTTAAAAAACATATCTTCCATCCTCCTGTTGTTTACAGACAAGAAAAAGATAACAGTGTGATGTGTTTCTTTGTGTAAAAGTGGGGCAGTTCTCTGGTTAGTGGCAAGGCCATAGAGCAATTGCTGAAATGATTTGCCGTCTTCAATGCTGTTCCCAAGGACATGGATGGAGCTTTTTGTATTGGTTTTACTTAGCAGAGTAGCCAACAGATGCACTGGTAGGCAGCTAATTGTGACTGTGAAGAGGATACCTTAGCAGATGTGACCTTTCTGGGTCCTCCTTCATCATCAAAAGGATGAGGGTGACGGAGAGAGGTGGCAGCTCAGATCTGTTGCAATGCCCTCTTCATAATTTCAAATCAATCAATCAATCAATCAATCAATCAATGCATTTATATAGCGCACTACTCACCCAGAGGGTCTCAAGGCGCTTGGGGAGGGGGGGGTCCGCTACTGCTCGAACAGCCAGGTCTTGAGCTGCTTCCTGAAGGCGAGGTGGTCTCGGGTCAGGCGGAGGTGGGTCGGGAGGGAGTTCCAGGTCTTGGCGGCCAGGTAGGAGAAGGACCTTCCTCCTGTGGTGGCTCTTCGGATGCGCGGGACGGCGGCGAGGGCATGGCTGGTCGATCGAAGCTGGCGTGTGGGAGTGTAGAAGTTGAGGCGGCTGTTGAGGTATCTTGGGCCTTGGTTGTGTAGGGCTTTGTGTGCGTGGGTGAGGAGACGGAAGGTGATTCTCTTGTTGACCGGGAGCCAGTGCAGGTCTCTCAGGTGTCTGTAAATGTGGCTGTGTTGGGGGATGTCGAGGATGAGTCTTGCTGAGGCGTTCTGGATCCGCTGGAGTCTCTTCTGGAGTTTGGCAGTGGTTCCGGCGTAGAGGGAGTTGCCGTAGTCCAGTCGGCTGGTGACGAGGGCCTGGGTGACCATCTTCCTGGTATCGGTGGGGATCCACCGGAAGATCTTACGTAGCATGCGCAGGATGTTGAAGCACGACGAGGAGACTGATGAATACAGGCCCCAGCTAGGCCCGTAGAATACTAGGGTTCGCTCTCCTGTAACGTAAATTAGAAGGAAGTTGGCACGGAAACTGCAAATACAAAGACAAAGTTTATTAACCCTTAAGGGTGGTCCTACAACCCATACAACACTCTTCAGTATTGCATAGAGTAGCACAAAGAACTTGCGTACACGGTCCCCTTTTATACACAACAGAGGGGCTCATAAGTGGGTGGATACAACATGAGGCGAAAAGCATTACCTTTTATGGACATTTTCGATACAGAATCAATATGTGGGCGGAGATAACACACTCCTAAGCCCGCGAAAACATGGTCAAGCAAGGACTAACTGATAACAGATGTGGTCAAGTCTGGACATGCGCCAGACGGACAAAGGAACTATTTATAGACTGTTACTAGGCAGATTACAAGAGCAACTAACACGAAGATAGGACTCTTCTCGTGCTGAGCACGTGGAGACATGACAGTACAAAATGGAGTCCGGACATTAGGCAACATAAGACGAAAGACATGTTTTAACTGGAGAGAATTCATGTCTTTAGTGAATGCTTAATCATATCGCCATTTTAGTTTTCAACAGACGACCCTTTCAGCATTTACTGAAGACATTCGGCTTATTAGGATAATCATCATATATGTCAATTTTCATCATCTCTTCCACCTCTTTGGTTAAATGTTTCTGATAGGTGACATTGGCAATAGCTTTCTTATCAGGAATACAGAATGACACACATAAAGAACAGAGTAAAGGACCACACTGGACACAGATGCAGCAGGAAAACAAAATTGCCACAATAATGCAGAGACCAGTTAAAACCTTCCATCCCCATGTAGTGATCAATGCCCAAAACCATCCAGAAAAGGTCCAAGTGCCATTTTCTGTATGAATCTCAGCTGCGATTTTATGCAATTTATTAATAGCATTATAAACTGATGGCGTATGGTCAGGAATAAACACACAACAACTACTTCCGATAATTTTACATGCTCCACCTCTGTCAGCTAACATAACATCTAATACCATACAATTCTGCAATGCAACAATTCTAGTGATTTGTAATTCTTCCGTAAGATTCCCAAGAGCAGCAGCGGTTTGATTCGTCACAGCCTCTACAACTCTCGTTAACCTTAGATCGTTCTTACTATTTAGGGCAGCTCCAACAAAGAAAAACAATCCTAAGTTAAAATCAATATACTGATGTAAGCTAGTATCAGTTTGATCAACATCATCAATAGATAGAGTACGTTTATATCTATTTACAGTTACATTGTTCAACAATTTCAAATCTTTATGATAAGATGCAGGTGCCAAAAATACAGGAGGTAATAAGAACGCTACATAACATACTCCGAAGCAGCCGGCTGGCAAACGATAATAACCCTTATTCCCACATACAAAGTATGTGTTATGGGAGGCTAAGAAAGTACTATTATTTAGACCATCTATATTCAAAACAATAATACAGTCACTAACACCAACTGGAATATAACCCACACTCTGGACACACAGGTCCGCTTGAGCTTGTGCCACTTGAATCACAAATTTTTCCTTCCCTACTGTGTCTCTAGTGTTCGTGAAAATGTAGGAGATCGATTCATTGTCTGGTCGATATTCTTCCCATTCCCATATTGTCCCATTCGCTTGTGGATAGCCTTCTTTATCCTGATGACATTCCTTATTAAGTCTGAAAAGTAGTCGTCCCACTGTAGGTTTCCGTGTGGCAAAAAGCAAAGTGTACCATGCTCTACAAGAGCCATTATGAGAAAAAGGAAGAGGTATAAATGGCGTTCCTCCTTTCTTCTGATGAGCTGGCATCATACCACATATCCAACAGTTCGTAGCATTTGTAGCAACATGGGTATGATGCAACATCTGGATGAAAGTGTTATTCAAATAAGACTGACGATGCTTCAATTCTTGATACGGGAGGGTATAAAAGTAGTGCTCCTTAGGCACTGGAGTGGTCAAGACAAGCAACTCACGAGCAGGAGTCACGTCTTCAACAAACCATGTGGTTATACCAACAATAGCTACACTGATAATAAAACTCGTCGCACAAACAATCTTCTTCTTTTCCATCTTGTAGTAAAAAAGTCAATATCTTCCTGAAACTAAAAGGTTGTCAGAACTCTTCCCCTTAGGCAGCCGTTGATTTCTTCACCAGCGGGCCAAGACAGGTGTCACTACACTAATGCAGGGCTGATCCCCCCCACTTGCCACATTGGCTCTCCGTTTCACTAACCTAAGGGCCGTTCTGACAACGTCTTTGGATGCACAAAGAAAATCACTTCCTCGGTCTGAGATGATATCTTCCTCCTCCAGGAATCGATTGGTCCGGGAAGAGCTCCTCAGTATCGTTCGGTTCCACAGCACGGCCTTTCTCTGCAGTCAGGATTTCTCGATGGTCGGTCAACACGGCAGGCTCCACTAATCCAGGTGGCACTTTACGACAGTGCAAGGAGTGGATCCAGTTCTTCCGATTGAAGACTCGCACAGCTGTCCTCGTTGCAAGCAGGACCTGCTCAGGACCAACCCATCTCGGCTCCAGACTGTTCGTCCTTTCGAATACCTTCATCATAACCTGATCGCCAGGTCGGAGATTATGACCTTCACCTGTGGACCGATCAGGGAGCGCTTCTCGAACCTGTTGATGAATAGAAACCAAATTATCTGTTAACTGTGCCAGATAATCATTCATCATTACACAAGGTACATCATACACTGACCTCGGTTTTGGTGGACCCCAAATATTCATTGGGCGTCCGAATACAATCTCGTAGGGTGTGAGACCGGTCCGAGAATGCGGTATCGATCTAATTGACAATAATGCCAGCGGTAAAGCGTCTGGCCAAGTCAAAGAAGTCGAAGCTTGAATCTTCGCGATCTTAAGCTTCAGAGTACCATTATATTTCTCGACCAATCCCGCAGACTGAGGGTGAAACACTGCATGAAATTTTTGGGTAATTCCCAGGCCTTTCAGGACATACTTAATAACGTCTGCTATAAAATGAGGTCCATTATCACTCCACAACAATCTGCAAACACCATATCGAGGGAAGAACTCCTTCAATAGCATCTTGGCTGTAGTCATTGCAGTATTGTCTTTCGTAGGGTATGCCTCAACCCATTTGCTGAAGGCACAAACCACTACTAGAACATACTTCAGATTGTTACAGCGCTCAAGCTGAATGTAATCCATCTGCAAAACCTCAAAGGGTGCAGTAGGTGTCGCAAATCCTCCTGCTGGAGTTCGTGTACCCTTTCCCGGGTTATACCTCAGGCAAATCATGCACGTCTGCACTACCCTCTTTGCCGTGCTAGCGATCTCCGGATGCTCCCAAACTCGTGTGAGTAATTTAACAATTGCGGAAGCTCCGACATGCGCTAGTCCATGTTCCATCTGAACCATAGGTTGTACGAAGGCAGTGGGTAACTTCCACTTATCCATCTGCTTACTTCTCCAATACCCTTCATCATCTAATTCTCCATCATTGGACCATTGCTCCCGTTCCTTATCGGAAGCGGTCCTCTGTATCTCCAGCACTTCTCTCCTAGCATCGTGCCATCTTTCTGCCTGTGACTTCACAACATACATTGCAGTAGCACCAGGCTGCATCGCAGTCTCTCGTGCCACCCGGTCTGCTAAAGCATTCCCTTCTCCAACTTTATCAACCACTTTCTTATGGGCACTACATTTGACTATAGCAATCTTCTTTGGATATGTTAATGCAGTCAAAAGGTTGTGAACTAACTCCCCGTACATTATCTGTGCTCCATGTGACATTAGAAACCCTCTCTCCTTCCAGAGTAGGCCGAAATCGTGCGCTACTCCGAAGGCATAGCGGCTATCTGTATAAACATTCACACACAATCCTGCACTGAGCTCACATGCTCGTGTTAATGCTATCAGTTCCGCTGCTTGAGCTGATTTCTGCGGTATGCGCGCTGTCTCCACTATTGTTTGTAATGTGGTAATTGCATACGTTGCTGAAGTCGTACCATCTGGTAGCTTCAGGCATGATCCGTCCACCCACAGTTCTCCATCTACATCTGTAAAGGGCGTATCCTGGAGATCAATATGACCCTTTGTCTGTTCCTCAGTCACAAGAATACAGTCATGTGCTTTTCGTGCTCCAGACTGAGTTTCCGGGAACGGCAACAATGTGGCTGGATTTAACGTTGCACATCTCTTTAACGTAATATGAGGAGCCAAAAGCGTCAACTCATATCCCGTTAAACGAGCACTGGTCAAATGCTGCGTCTTTGTCTGATTAAGCAGGGCATCAACAGCATGGGGGACTAATACCAACAACTTATGGGATAACACAATTCCCTCGCTTTGGCGTATTGACACAGCTGTCGCCGCCACCGAGCGAAAACAACCAGGCAACGCTCGGGCAACAAGATCAAGTACAGCCGAAAAATATGCACAAGGGCGCTGCTTGTCGCCGTGCATCTGCACTAAAACTGATAATGCACATCCATCTTTCTCATGCACGTACAGTGAAAAGGGCTTCATATAATCAGGGGTACCTAACACTGGTGCTGAACAAAGGGCTTGTCGTAATTGCTGAAAAGCAATTTCACACTCATTTGACCAGGGAAGAGGGATCTTTGTGTCTTTTGTCAAAAGTGCTAACAACGGCTTAGCTATATGTGAAAATCCCAATATCCATTGCCTACAGAAAGAAGCAAGACCCAAAAATGCACGCACGTCCTTCTGTGTGGAAGGTACTGGCGTGTCCAAAATTGCTTGAATACGATCTGGTGTGAGTGCACGCCCCTCCTTAGACAAAAGGTGACCCAAATAAGTCACCTTTGGTCTACAGAATTGCAATTTCTTCTTCGACACTTTGTGATGGTGAGATGCCAAAAAGGAAAGCAAGGATAACGTACACTTTTCACACAACTCAGGAGTGTCGGCCGCCAACAAGATGTCATCGACATATTGTATAAGGGCGACACCCTCGATAGAACAAAGGAATCCAATTGCCTTTTCAATGCTTGACTGTAAATGCTAGGGCTTTCTGTATAGCCCTGAGGGACTCTACAAAATCTATAAGACCTATTATTCAGAGTAAAACCGAAAAGGTATCGGCTATCAGGGTGAATAGGGATCGAAAAGAAGGCATTTTTCAAATCAATAACTGAAAACGTGGTCGCCGTTGGCGGGACCAGAGTAAGTAACGTCGTGATATCAGAAACCACTGGATACTGAGGTATCACTATCTTATTCACTTCCCTTAAGTCAATGATAAAACGATAAACTCTGGTATCAGTATCTTTCTAAAAAATGGGTAAAATAGGACTGTTGCAGACATTATAGGGAACTTCTTCCACTACTCCCACCTTAATCAAATCCTGCACAATCTGTATGAGTGCCTCCTCCCCCTCCTGGGAAATACGATACTGAGGGAGGCGCGGTAACACCGCACCCTCCTGGACACTAATGTGGACAGGCGGAATCACCATCTGTCCCACATCAGTATCCGAAGTAGCCCACAAAGTACGAGGGAGGGAAGCTAAGACAGTATCCTCTGCAACCACACACATCCGTTCTGTCATGGGGTGATTATCATTTAAGATCACACGTACTCCAGTAGGGGAGCAGCGGATCGTTGCTCTGAAGTACTTGAGCATATCAAGACCCATAATGTTGTCGGGCGTGTTCGGGGCAAGCAGAAATGGACAGGACGCAGAAATGTTGTCAACATGGAATGCAAGGGGTCGGGAAAGAGGGCTTCGAGAGAGTGTACCATCAAACCCTACTGATGTAACCATTAAGCCAGATGGGGGAGCCCTCGGAACCAATTGTTTGGACAGCGCACTGCGAGTAGCTCCTGTATCAACTAGGAACCGATCAGTAGAACCCAAAACATTTGCTGAAACATAAGGACCCTTCTGATCAACCGGCACTTCAACTGATTCAAACCCCCATCCAACGCAATCCTACGCATGCTGTGAGTCATGATACCCAGAACGGTCGTTCCCAGACATTTGATAATGGTGTTGCCTATCAAACACATTAGGCCTATCCCGTTGCTGTACGCTAGGCTCAAATCGAGTACGATCATTAGAGTTCCCTCTATAATTCGAAAAGCCCCCTCTACCTCTCGGTGGTCCCTGACCACGTCCCTGACGAGATGCATATAACACCGGACAATCTCTGGCCCAATGACCCGACTGTTTACAATACGCACATTGATTTCTATTTACATCTGACCGACCCGAAGGGGGACCATAGAATCCTCCCCTACCTCTTTCTACACCCCAACGAGGCGGACCATATACTTGTGCTAACATCACCTTAGTTTTCAAATCTTTCGATTTCTTCTCCTCATTCCCCTTCGCTTCTTGTTCCTGACGCTCATAATACTGAGCCATAGTCAGGAGGGATGCCGGAGACGAGGTGGACCAAGAACTTTCACTCGCTTTTAAACGAGCTGCTATTCCCGGTAATAAATTCGCCACATATTTATCCACAAAAAGATGTCGGCCCGTATCATCCGTAAGCGACTGACCACTGAAATCATGAAATGTCTCCTCAAAGCGTGTAAAGAAATCTGAAACTGATTCATCAACCTTCTGTTTACACGAGGCTAACATATTCCAATCAATCTTTTTAGGGGGAATAATCGTTTTCAACTTGGTCAAGATAGCAGCGGGGAGATCTAAAATAATCTGGGGCGGTTTTTGCGCGGGTTTTCTTTCCCTATCCTCATCCTCAATCTCAGACCATTTGGCCTTAAAAATGGCTAGATCATCCACCTTCCGCACAGATCGCCACATATCCGGTGGTAAAATAAGCCCAAAGAACAAATCTATATCTGCTAAAGTCATAGTACAAGAATTCAAGGCCCCTTCGACTTCTTCGTAAAAGGTCGCTGGATTCTTGCGGGGGTCAGGCAATGCATTCTTTAATGCCATAACATCAGCTCTATGCCAGGGAGTATAAACCCAATTATACACAAAATAACCCCTAGCATCGGGGGAAGACATATCCGAGCTAGTTCCTGCTCCTTTGGGAGGAACATACAAAGGTGCTGCCTCTCGCATTGGTTTAGCATGCACTAGTTCGCTCTTATCTGAGTGGGAGGTAGATGATTGGTCGGCACCGATACGTGAATCCGATTGCTCCTCCTCCCCTGTCTTTAGGCGCGCTCTCTCTTTAAGTTCACTCGCCGCGTCCCGCAATGCAAACAGCCGCCGGACCGCATCAGGTGCCTTAGAGGGAGAAAAAACACTGTTACGTAATGCTTTAGCATCTAATACTACATCATCAGGCTCAAAAACTTCTGAATATTTCCGAAAGGCAGTAATCACTTCATCAGAAAAGGTTTCAAGAAAATACAACTTCTCTCTATCCCGCCACTTTTCCAAAGAGTCCAACAATTCAGCAAGGGATAACTTGCCTTTAAGTGCACGAAGAGAAATTTTCCGAAGCTCACCCATACGCTCAACTGATAACATGGACCGCGTGTCTACCTTATCCGAAACCAATCCAGAATCCCGTGATCTCGGGGCAGATGCGCCAACATAAGGGGGCGGAGAGCGATCTAATAAATAAAAATCATCGTCAAGATTAGTAAGGACAGGATAAAGTGGCTGGCGGACAGCATATTGACCCGAGACTTGCAACCTACGTTCTTTCTCTTGTTTCTCCGCCAGTTCTCTTTCCTCCGACGCTTCGCTTCCTGCGCTCTCACATGATCATTTTTCCGTTGCTCTTTATCCAACAGCGCTTTCTCACATTTCTCTCACTCACGCACTTCCTTCACCCATAACCGTACACATTCAAACATGTCTTGCCGAGCACGCCGTTTACACATACACTGTTCCACATACTCAATCTTGCGCATATCAAACGAGCCATACAAAGGCCATCGTAACTCAAGATCCTTTTTGGTGTATTTCCTCCACACTGTGCTGTACATTATAGAGGAAAGACCATGCTTCACATACATATCCCTATTAGGAGTCCCCTCTGGGGGGGCTGGAGCAGATTCCTCGAGGTTTAACCGGTTTCCAAAACAGCAGCACCACTTACGGAGTGCGCTAAAAGCAGGCATGCTCAAAAATAATGGAAAATATGCAGTATTATCAAAAAAATGGCACTTAAACTTTGCGCCGTTCAGATTTACACAGCTCCAGAGAAATATCTCCACATTACCTGCCTATATGTGTTGCAACGCATATATTCTCACAATAATCAATACAAAATATGACCAGTCATCACAAATCAAACTCAAATAGCCAACCCAGGCTTCAAAACTCGGAGCAAGTACCGTACAACGGTTCTTACCAATCAAGAGTGTCCAGGTTCCAACTGCCAAGTTCCAAAATTCGCCCAAACGGCTGTCGCGGCAAACCGACAGAAGAGGTCTCAGTCGAGGACCGGCGCCACCCAGAAGGTCAGTTCGGAAGGGAAGGAAGAAAACCTCGGGATGCCAGGACTAAAAAACGCCCCTGGCAGTGATCACATCCCCGGCCAAATTCCACACCTTCGTCACGACCAGTCCTTCGAGCATCCGAGTCGCCGATGAGCCCCACGTGACGGGCGCCAATTGATGAATACAGGCCCCAGCTAGGCCCGTAGAATACTAGGGTTCGCTCTCCTGTAACGTAAACTAGAAGGAAGTTGGCACGGAAACTGCAAATACAAAGACAAAGTTTATTAACCCTTAAGGGTGGTCCTACAACCCATACAACACTCTTCAGTATTGCATAGAGTAGCACAAAGAACTTGCGTACACGGTCCCCTTTTATACACAACAGAGGGGCTCATAAGTGGGTGGATACAACATGAAGCGAAAAGCATTACCTTTTATGGACATTTTCGATACAGAATCAATATGTGGGCGGAGTTAACACACTCCTAAGCCCGCGAAAACATGGTCAAGCAAGGACTAACTGATAACAGATGTGGTCAAGTCTGGACATGCGCCAGACGGACAAAGGAACTATTTATAGACTGTTACTAGGCAGATTACAAGTGCAACTAACACGAAGATAGGACTCTTCTCGTGCTGAGCACGTGGAGACATGACAGTACAAAATGGAGTCCGGACATTAGGCAACATAAGACGAAAGACATGTTTTAACTGGAGAGAATTCATGTCTTTAGTGAATGCTTAATCATATCGCCATTTTAGTTTTCAACAAGACGGCGTTGACTTGTCTGGTCATGGAGAGGGAGGAGTCCAGGATGAAGCCCAGGTTGCGTGCGTGGTCTGTAGGTTTGGGTGCGCTGCCCAGGGCGGTGGGCCACCAGGAGTCGTCCCAGGCGGAGGGTGAAGAGCCCAGGATGAGGACTTCCGTCTTGTCTGAGTTCAGTTTCAGGCGGCTGTTCATCATCCACTCGGCTACGTCAGTCATCCCTTCGTGTAGGTTGGCTCTGGCGGTGGCGGGGTCGTTGGTGAGGGAGAGGATCAGCTGGGTGTCATCGGCGTAAGAGATGATGTTGAGGTTGTGTTGGCGTGCGATGGCCGTGAGGGGGCTCATGTAGACGTTGAAGAGGGTGGGGCTGAGTGATGATCCTTGTGGTACGCCGCAGATGACTTCGGTGGCCTTGGATCTGAACGGGGGAGGCGGACTCTCTGTGTCCTTCCGGCGAGGAAGGAGATGATCCATTTTAGTGCCTTCTCTTGGATTCCGACGTTGCTGAGGCGCTGCACTAGGGTGCGGTGGCAGACAGTGTCGAATGCCGCGGAGAAGTCCAGGAGGATGAGGGCCGCAGTTTCCCCGTTGTCGAGCAGGGCTCGGATGTCATCGGTGGCTGCGATGAGGGCGGTCTCGGTGCTGTGGTTGGCCTGGAAGCCAGACTGCGAGAGGTCGAGGGATCCGTTCGTCTCGAGGAAGGCGGCCAGCTGCTTGTTGACGGTCTTCTCGATGACTTTGGCCGGAAACGGGAGGAGCAAGATGGGGCAAACTGTATACTGAGACACAACCTCCCGGCCTTTGAGGAGGTTATGGGATTTTAAAGGACAGGGTGGGCAACTGGCCTAAGGAGGCACCCATTCAGCCACTGGACATGACTAGGGTGAGATTCTTTGGTGGGGTGGATGGAGACAACCCTGCTAACCTGGGATAAGGCTGAGGTGGAAGGTAGGGATCAACCCACCCCATTCCTTGTGAATGGATGGGGGTATTTATATAGGAAGGGTGGCCTCCAGGTAACATGGTGGTCACCTGGTTTTTGGATGACTGGGAGGAGGTGAGAACCAGGAAACCCCATTGACATTTGGATCTTGGATAAGGAAAGAAAACATAAGGTGGTACACAAACAGGCATCCATTTCTAAACTGGCAATGGCAAGGGGGAATATTTTTTAGACCCTGGTCCTTTTTAAAGGCCTGAGTATGTTTTAATATCCCCCTTGTCCTTGTCCTAGATTGGGGTTTAGGGCTCATGGTTGGATTCGTTTTTAATCTATATCTAACATGTATGACTTCCCAGGGAAAGATCGGAATACATGTATAGATCAGGGCCTACACACACATGCATATTATGCATTGTGCTGTTTATTTTTAGATTTCAGTTTTGACAGTGCAACTGTCAAACTGATTTATCTCTTACAATGTGCATAGAGTTAAATTTGTTAACCCCTTTTAACCCTGAATTTATTTCAGCAGCTCTTTCAACTATTAGCTTGAAACTAGTCACATGTTGACTACGTTATCACTCACCTAAAGCTATTGGTTGTTTGGATGCATCCTTCCACCTCTTCTCGAGTGCTTGCATTGAACTGCATGAGGGACAACTTTAAAACTTTAGTCCTCTTTCGTCACTACTGAAGGGTCCATCCCACGTGTTTTGCTTTGTTCCACTTCTGTTCCTCCTCTCTGTTCCCTTCCTCTACTCCTTCCCGTGTGCACTTCATTCCCTCAACCAAGACTCACTTGTTTCTTCTTCTAACCCCTTTCTTCCCCTGTGCACTCCTGATGTGTCTGTCCACCACTCTCTCTTATTTTCCTCCTGCCTGCTCCTTTCACTATGTGCCCCCTCTTAGGTCCACTCGCCCACTTTTTCTCCTACCATATTCTCATAAGTGCTGCCGGGACCCTGTATTTTTTTATGTTTTAATAGGAACGAAAGGTGGGCTATGTTGAAGAATCCCTCACTACCCTCTTTTTGTTTTCATATCAAAGGAAGATCGTAAAGAAGCTTTCAATGCTGTCCTTTTTTTATATGTCACTATTCATATATTCACTTACTTTGACTTTTTTCAATGTATAAGCATTCCCAGAAATACTCCTAGAATGCCTCCCAAGGAACAGGTTTCGAGCAGTAGTTCTGGAAATGTTAAGTGACATATTTCCCAGGCTCCTGTTCTAATGTGCCTGATACTAAACAACACATAGGGAGAGTCAACCTGTTGTGCAAATGCACACATATTTCTAAGCGCATAAACATGTTTTCCTGTGGAGCAACGCCTTTCCTTACATCCAGAGCAAACGTGGGAGTGATCTGTTCCCCTAGCCATTCTGGAAAGGGAGTTTCTTCATCCCTCAGCTGGAGTAACTGTATGATCAAT
The DNA here is from genome assembly GCF_964204655.1 of Triturus cristatus. Taxonomy (NCBI): domain Eukaryota; kingdom Metazoa; phylum Chordata; class Amphibia; order Caudata; family Salamandridae; genus Triturus; species Triturus cristatus. Next base: position 507,370,443 of record NC_140585.1, read on the forward strand.
TCTGGGGAAAGATGTAAGATCAGAGTCTGTGAATGCCTGAAAAGTTATTTGCAAACGTTCATAGTAAACCATGCGTTGTAATGGGCACATCCCACCCGTTGCACGAGATTTACTCCTGCTGATGTCGCTGCATATTTGGGATAGAAATCACAGTAGGATCGGAATTTACGTCTGCCGGGCACACTTTTGGCAGGCGCAAATACATATTTTTGGCCATAAACAGACTTTTACGGCCAAAAATACTTTTGTGACTAGGCCCCTTAATAATATAAGCAGAAAAGTATCAATGACAACGAAACATTTAGTATAGTCTGCCTTTTGTTTCTTGACGGAATTTAATAAGATTACGGGGCTTGGGAATTCTTTTTTCTTTTAAATGAATCGATTGTTTTACTGTAATTAAAAGGATGGGCTGCTTAAGGTGAACTATGTTTTTGAGGGTTATATCATATATGTAGCTATGAATTCCACAAGATTATGCTTAAATTCCACAAGAAGAGTAATTCTGCATTTAGCGCTATTCCTTAGAGAAAAATGCCCCCTTGAGTCCAAAATGAACACGAGGATGTTTTTTGTGCTAAGAAATATCGCTAAATTCAATAGTGCATAAATAGTGAGAGTGAGCAGCCGCTCACTCTTGCTCTCGCTAAATGTGCTCTTGAGGTAGATCTTTCCCTAATTTACTACTGCCATTTAGTTCTTTTTTCTTGGATCAATGGAACCCTCACATCCAAAATGGATGCGAGGATGCATTTTCGCCAAGAAACAGAGCTAAATGCAACATAACTTGAATAGCGAGTGCAAGGGGCCACTTGTGCTCGCTAAATGTGCTCTCACATTAGGATTTGCTCCCCAAAATTACTCTTAAGTGGGTAGGAGTAATCGCAAAATTATCGGTAATTCCACGTCAAAGAGTAATGCGGAATTACCGAAATAACTCTGATTACTCCAATGTAATCAAAATTCTACCCAGTCCTTGTTATACACAAAGGGGCAGATTTATGAGCCCCTTGCGCCACTTTTGCGTCACTTTTCCCATGTTAAAAGTGACGCAAAAGTGGCGCAAGGGGCTCATAAATCTGCCCCAAACTATTTCTTTTGCATCACCTGCATTGAATTGTGAACATCTCAATGTTTGTGATCAAAGGTGAGGCAAACAAGATGCCTGCTCATTTTTTAATTTTTCATGGGGTTTCCAGTCTATCAAATGTTGTTAAATTCACAAAGATAGCACAAAGATAGAGAAAATTAATCTAACCCCGAACCCTAATGAGTGGGTTTTGCACGCACATACACATGCACACATACACACACACACAAGCAAGCACACACACACAAACACACACACAGCTTAGACACCCACCCATTAGACTTTTCACTTATAACTGAAAATGCATGAAAACATTTACCCAAAACAATGAAACATAGCACTAGAAACCTGTTTCATTTTTTGCACATTAAGTAAGTCATTGTTGCTTAGATATGAATTTTTCCTAAATCCTTGAAAAGAAAAAAAGCACTTCAGTTGTAAATCAACAAATGTGGGCATCTGATAAGGACACAGATGGCTCTGGACCTTGGGGAGAGCTAGTGTGGGTCAATGTGTATGTGTCCAGATGTCCTGCATAAGGAGCGCATGATTGCTACTTGTGGTGTGCCTGTCGTAACTTGATTGGTTGAATGTGCCTATCTACATGTGGTATCTAGCTTTATGGAATTGCTGTAAACGTGGGCCAAATGGGTTTTATTGTGGTCAATTATTTCGGACTTGTTTGTAGTGCAACTATCTATCGGTGGAATCGATCAGAGTTTTCCCTGGGTGCGTGTTTGCCTCTGGTTTATGGGGACCCCACCTGTGACCTGTTACTCAATAGGCTTGGGAATGGGTCACAGGACCTGCCTGACCACATATCCCTGACTCAGGGTTGATGGAGAGGCAACCTAGGGTGAATCCGACAGCAATGATGGGAGTTCATGAAAACCCCTGAAAGTAATATGGCAGCCATTGGTATCATGTTTATTGAAATTATCTTCATTATGCATACAGTTGTCATTTTGTACATTGATATCGTTTGTACTGGTATTAATTAGATTATGTTTGCTCAGGTCTGAACGCAGTTTGGCATTGTTCTTATTCGCAACAATAATATCGTATGAGCATGGATCATGGAATACCTTGGTATTGTTATTGCTGATGTTGGCGCTGCTGTATGGCATAAGATACAGTATATATTGACATTTCACTGACTGGCATTGTGTGGATACAAGCTGTGGCATACATTCAGATTGCATTTACTGATATTGCCGCTGTCGGCCCTGCACATAGCACGACATTCATTGACATCGTATTCAACGGTTCCGATTTCATGTTTCTGTTTTTTTGGTGGCTTAAGTTGCTTATGGGCTTCCTATGGTAAAAACAAAAAGCATTTTTTTTGGTATCATTATAATTTAGTCAAGCTTGACCAATCAACACAACGTATGGTAGGACGAAAGTGTCTCTTCTGCACTTTTTTCCAAAGTTTGGTACAATTGCTGAGGGGGGAGCATATTTATTTTCATAACATGTTTGGAGAGACACATGGCATGCAGGGTTTACTGAACCCCATACTTGGTGGTTGGGGTTTTTCACCAATGGTGTTTTGGAATCTGTCCTAATGTTACGCTGTAGACTGGGCCAAGTAAACGCATACTGCACTTGACTCTCAGGGTAACAAGGGATTTGCTGCAACTCGTTTCTTAAAACTGTGAAACTGTACTCTAGGCACTTTATTCTTTATTTTTTTAAATATATTTATTGGTATTTTCCAAAGAAATTGCAATATACATTTTCTGCAACAACAAACAAGCTTGGTGTATAAGTACCAAATATATGACAGTTCAAATCACACATAACAATCTTGAGTCATAATGTAGCTATCCCGGCATTTTGTCTCACATGTTCAGGGACGGTGTGCATGTATCAATAAACACATAGAGGTAATAGTGCCTGAATATGACAGCAGGTACCAGAATTCAGCTGTCAGTGACCACCCATACCCATATCAAATCTCCGTGCTACATCAATCACACCTCCTCGGTTTGGACAGCATTCAGCACGGCATCTGTAGATCCACTCGTCCTCTCCTGAACCCAGGTGATAAACGGTTCCCATATCTCACGTGGTCTAGAGGTGGGTGGCATCAGTTCCCAGAAATAGGATAATTGAACATGACAATAAGTAAGCTGTCTAACCCATTCCGGGAGCGTAGGCTTCCTCTTCCTCCCCCAATGAACTGCAATTTGGCGTTTGGCAAACAGTAGCAACAGTGCATGTAATTTACATTTTTTAACATGTGTGTCTTTGACATAGGTCATTCATGCATTCTCTACCATTAGAGAACGTCCCTCTGGGCGCTGCGGTGTGTAAATCGCATTGGCGAAATTCAGGACCTTGAATTTTTGATCAGAAACACTGATTGAAAGCATTTGATTTAAGGTTGAATTCTATCTTTATTCAAGTCATAAAGATAAGTTATTTTGCATCAATGTCGGAATATCATCCTGATAAAGTCACTCATACTCTTTATCAACGATCCCAATGCATTTTGGGCTCAACGGGGGCCCTTCATCAGGGGAAATCTAAACATAAAAAAACATTAATCAAATGGGGGACCATGTCTTGTGAAACTTATTCTAATTCACAAACTGTATACGAGGTACAAGAAAATGCGATAACCTGTATTAAGCATAAGAGAGGTACCTGACTCTAATGGTGTAGCGCCGTGATTCATGCCAGGGTTCAAGTGCTGGTGGAGGTGAATGCAGTGCGGACGTTTGAAAAGATTGGTGAAAAGATCGGTGCCTCAGTGTTCGACACTGACCAGTGTCTCCCATCTATCACGGATGATTAAAAGAACAAATGTATTATCGCTCAAAAAGTTCAGTGGTGTTTAGATATCGCACACGTGTGTTTAAAAGTAATCAACAACTGCAAGTAGCATGAACGCGATCGAAAAATAAAATAACTTCATGTCTGCATCAGTGAGCGCCAAGCTGGAAACAGATTCCTTGTTTCTAACGGTACCTTATATCCTGCCTACTCTCGTGGAAGTGCGAGTATCTTACCTTCCGTCTCTTGTGAAATTAGGACAAAGCGTGCACCATGCTTCGCGTTGGCATTTGTGTCCGTGTTGAGTGAATCGTTGTTAATAAAAATAATGGAAAGTGAAAACGGATTGTGAGAAACTAAACATCAAAAAGGTACCGCTCGTGCACTCTTGTCTTAATGGAAAGCTTGAAAGTCAGCGCCATGTTGCTAAGAGGTTTACATTGCACATAACGTGTAGGTGAACAATGTACAATTATAATAGTCAAAAGCAATCAAAATGAAATCAATGAAATGTTCAATAAAAGATGAGATGATGTGTAATGTAACTGAGACAAGTTTGTGCTGAATTTGCGATGCTTAACACAAGGCAAACCACTGCATTAGTGTGTGCTAAAGAATCACAAATAGCACGCAAATTCCATGCAGTCATTGAGTCCTTTAGGTTTCATGGATTCCAAATGGTAAATCCAGTAGTTTTCTCTTTGCAGAAGAGTATTGCTATTGTCTTTACCTCCTGATTTTTCCACAACCTCAAGAATGGTGAACTTTAGTTGCGCAATGTTGTGATGATTCTCATTAAAATGTGCGGCTACTGTTGACTTGATGTTTTTCGTGCGTATGTTACTCTTGTGTTCATGAATATGGGTTTTGATCTTCCTTTCCGTTTTGCCCACATAAATGAGGCCGCAAGGACGTTTTAAAAGATAGATCACATTAGTTGTGTCACAGGTGGCAGTTACATGTAACTTGATGGGAGTGCCTCTCATGGGATGCATTATCGTATTACCTTTAATGATATTATGACAGTTACTACAATTGTGGCAGGGGATGGTGCCTTGATATGAAGCTGTTTGTGGCTTGTCAGTTTGTCTAATGAGTTCCTGAATGTTTCTGCTTCTGGTGTAGGCGAACCTGGGTTGATTGCGAAAAATGCCATTGAAGTCAGCTTCTAATGCCAACAGTGACCAGTGTGCTTTGATCGATTGTTTATATCGGTGACTCATGATGGAGTATCGAGATACCACCACCATTCGGGGTTGTTCCGATCTGCTTGAAGGTTGAAGTAATTCACTACGGGTTTTGTTGGAAACTTTGGTAACTGCTTGTTGCAAAATTTCACTAGGCTATCCACGTTCTTGGAACCGGTCTATCATGTTGTTGGTCTGAATCTGCAGCTCTGAGACTTCTGATACGATTCTATTCACCCTTAGAAGTTGTGAAAAAGGTAAGTGATTTTTCAGCGAGAGTTGGTGGAAACTTTGATAATGCAACAAATGATTTCGATCCGTCGACTTTCTGAACATTGTTGTTTCTAGTTTGTTTTCTTGTCTGATCAATAGCACATCTAAATATGCTATGGAAACATTGTCAATGTTGAATGTAAATTGAATGCGATCATTGATTGTGTTCAAATTCTCCAAGGCAGATGTTAAAGAGGCAAGCGTGCCTCGCCATAACACAAAGATGTCATTGATGTAAAGTAGGAATAACCAAGCGTGTTTCTTCAGGTGTCAAGTCTCAAAATGTATTTGTTTTCAAACACGTGCATAAAGATATTAGCGTAGGCTGGAGCGACACAATTGCCCATCGAAGTGCCTGTTAGTTGTAGATAATTCTCCTCATTCCATCTGAAGTAACTTTGGTATAAGGTAAAGGGTAAAAGTTCCATAAGAAATACTTGAAAATCCTGATTTAATTGTGAGTGTAAGAGTGTTTCTTCAACTGCCTCTATCCCCAGGTTGTGTGGGATCGAGGTCTAGAGGGATTTAACATCGATGGTACACATCCATACTTCTTCATCTTCGGGTAATTCAATTTGTTTGATTTTTTTCAAGAAATCTGTTGTATCCTTGACGCAGGTGTTCATTTTGACCACAAACTGTTGTAAGTGTGTATCTAAAAATTTGCCCACGGGCTCATGTATGATCCCCCTTGTGGACACAATTGGACAAAACTGAGGATTTTTAAGGTCCTTGTGGATTTTGGGAAGCATGTACAAAGTTGGTGGTCTTGGATTTAGTTGTGTCAAAAATGTCTTTGTTTTGTCATTGATAACACCATCTTCAGTGGCTTTGGTTAAAATCTCTTGTAAACGCTTTTGGAATTGTTCCGTGGGATTATATGCAAGATTAATGTACATCTCTTGGTCGTTCACGTGCAGATCTACTTTCGCTTTGTAAAAGCAGGTGTCCATTATCACCAGGGCCCCACCATTATCTACTTTCTGACAAATAATGTTTTGGTTGTTGGCCAGATTCTTTAGTACACTACGTTCTTTATTAGTTAGGTTTTGTAATAATGTCTTTTGAAATTGAATTTTTGTATGTCGCTTTTGATCAGATTCTCAAAGGAATCAAAAGTTTTGTGGGTCAGTGGTGCTTGGAATGTGCTCTTGCTCCTGAGATTCTTTAACAGACTGTGCTCTTCCATGTACGATGATTGCACCACGTTTCAAAGAAATGGCATAACCGTAAATTGCGCATGAGCTTAAACAGGTTCACGTCTAATTCTAATTTGTTGGTGTGATAGGTGGGTACATAGGAAGTCGCTTTTTGAAGGGTTTAAATTTCCATCCGATTCAAACTATAAGATGAGATGTTGATTACCAGTTGTTTGTTGCTTAAGGTTTCTTCCACTTGTTCCGCCTTCCCGTTGTCGGCGGGACTTTCAAACTGGATGTTGCTTGATCTGTGCCTTTTGCCCCTCCTGGGTCTTCTATGTTTTTTTGGCCTTCCTCCAAAAAAGGCACACGAGTAGTGGATTGGATTGCGGCAGAAGTGGATGGTTGCTCAACTGTGCTCAACTACCATTTATTTATGTCTTTGACATAGCCCAACAAACCCAGTAGTGGGGATGGGGATAAAGCCATATCAAGGATCTGATTTATAGACATAAAAATGTGGGACCAGTAGTCAGCAAGGGCAGAACACTCCCACGCCGTGTGGAGAAAAGAGGCAGGGGACATCCCACAACGCCAGCAGCAGTCGTCATCTCGGAGCCCCAGTTGATGCAAACTGATGGGTGTTCGGTAATATCTATGAAGAAATTTGAAGTGAATTAGGCGGAGCCTGTAATTCGGAGATAACCCAGTTAGCTGGGTGCAACAGTATGTCCACTGGTCTTCAGTCGGGGGGGGGGTGCTAACTCTGTGTTCCACTTCAGCCAAGCACTAGGCTTCGTCACAGGGGCATTGGTTTGCATATGTGTGTAAAGTCTGGTTATAAGCTTACGTGGCGATGGAGAACAAAGTAGATTCTCCAACGCCAGCAAGGGGGACGGCTGGGCCAGGAAATCATTGTGTAGTTTTTGACAGGCGTCCCGTAATTTATGATAGAGAAATGTCTCCCCAAATGGTACTCTCTGGCCCTCCTCCGCCATCGGTGGATCCCTAAACGCGTCTACTGGGTAAAGGTCCGCAAATGTATGGAGTGACATCTTCTGCGCTATCATCTTGCTTATCTCATCTTTGATGTTGGGTAACATTGGATTTTGTGTTATGGGGATTGAAGGGGCATATAATATCTGGGCTCCCGCCCGCCTCCTGAGACCATCCCATGCCCATCTTAAACTTTCAGAAGTGTCGATACCATCAGTAGGGCGGCAATAGGTCTGATAAACCACCACTTGTTGGGGAATCGGTGCTATCGCATCTTTTTCAACAGCCACGTGTGGCTGAAAGGGCGTTGGGTGAACCCAGTAGTGCAGAAATTGTGCCTGTGTGCAGAGTGCGTATTACTTCATATCTGGGGCGCCCAGACCTCCCTGTTTGAGCGGAAGAAATAGTAGCTCCCACGAAACTCAAGCCTGTCCACCCGCCCACACCTGTGGTTATCCGATCATCATTAGTATGACCCCTGGTCACATTGGCCATTTGCGAACTGCAATATCTTGGTCATAAATCCTAGATATCATTATCATATTTTGCATATCATAATGCGGTACACTCAGTTCGTAAATGGCACCCAAACCAGCTATTTTGTTAGTTCTTGGTAGTCCTTTTGGTCCTGTTACTTCTGGGACCACCATTTGGTTGGTCATCCACGCCCTCGGCGTGTAGGGAGGGGTAGCTTCTCCCCGGAGTTAGGCCCCAACTCACTACCTTTTTGTGCCCTACCGTCTGGCCGGGTCTGGGTCGCCAGCGCCATCTCCGTTTGCTACTCTCCAGCTTGGCCCGGCCAACTCACCCTGCCGTGCGGCATCCCAAAGTGAGTGGCCCTCCTCCTACACACCGCCCTGTTGGTGTGTCTCCTTAGCCAACCATTGTACCATTTTTCCGCCACGCCTCAGGCTCCCCCCAGATGTGTGTTTCTCCCTCTTTTTTTTATCTGCAGACTGTCAGAGCCATTGCGCCCAACAGGTTATTCCAGAAGACTTTCAGCCTTTTCTCTGATAGATAGACACCGTCCTGACCATACAGTTCCGGGCGCCCTGGGTGGATCAGCCCATGCCTGACGGATTCCATCCCGTTGGTCCTGCAGAATTTGTGCATCACGATGTTCATTTTTCTTCTCACGTTATCCACTGCTTTGTTTGACTCTGCGCCCCTCCACTGCCTTCTACTGATCACCTCTGACCATATGATGGTCGTGCCGCCGAACCATGCGGCTGCCCTTGTGAGGTCCATCTGGATGGCTTGACCCAGTGCCTTCCTTCCCACCTGGGCCAGGTCGTTGCCCCCGAGGTGAATCATCAGTATGTCTGGGTGCCATGCCGCATCCGCCAGCAGGTTTCTGAGAGTTTTAGGCAGCTGGCTCCCCCAACCAGCGAATGCACGTGCCTTTGGGTTTGCCTGCCATCCTGTGGCCTGCCCGCTGCCACCATGTCTGCATCCTGGACACGAAGGAGTGGCCCACTACCCACACCAGCTGGGGGCGTTTTCCTGCTAGGAAAAAGAATCGCAATGTCAGGTGGTTGTCGCAGCAGTGGAGGCGCCCTAGTTCCAAGCCATCCCCTCTTTTTGGGGATGTCCACCCTACGTCAACCTGCCGCGCGGCATCCCAAGGTGACAAGCTAGGCCACTCACCCTGCCGTGCGGCATCCAAAAATGAGTGGCCCCCAGCCCACGCTGGTGGGACTAAAGTAGTTGTCGCCTGATGTAGGTTTTGTATGCTCAGGACTGCCACCTGCCAACTGCCTGAATCCTTGCTTCCGACATGCCATATTGCGATGCCGAGGTTGCCGCACAGATTCTGAAAGAGTGGGAGGCAAAGGCCTCCGGGGGCAGCCAAGCTTTGGAGACGGCCTGGCGCATCACTGCGGTAAATTGGAACTTGCTCAAAATGCTCCCATCTTGATGTTTGAACAATGGTCCCTCCCCTGCCGGCCGTGCTTCCATATACTTAAGCAAGCAGCACACTGCGCAATAATTGCTCCCTTGGATTCACTGCAGCTGTATCACAGCCCCCCTTCCTGCCTGGTCTGTTTTTGATCTTCTCAGGGCTATCTCCACTGAAGCTTCCCTGGGTCTAACGTCTGAGGCCTGGAGGCACTGCGCTGCCGGCCCCTGCTTCCTAGGTGCCACCAGTTCGCTGATGCGGAATGCGCCAAAGAAAATGCCGCTTGAAACATGTGGAGTTCCTTTGTATATACTGCCAGCGCCTCTATCAGCTGGCCCAATTTTTTTAAATCTATGGGGCGCCTGCTGTCCGCTTTTTCCCCCTCAGCCCTTTTCCAACCCTTCAGTGCTGCCTTGAGGTACAGGGATGCCGCAGGGTCTTCCCCTGTGTGAATTTTTGGGAAATGGTCTATGGCTGCCAGGTGCGCCTGTGCCCAGGACCTTGCTTTTTTGTTGGTAAATGCCCATTGTATGAATCGTTCCACTGCTCTCTGTGTCCCATCCCTGTCAGTGAGTGACCTTATGCCCCCTATCTTCATCACTGTTGCTGCATATTTCTTGTATCGTCTAGCTGCCTTCAGGGTAAGAGCCCGATTCACCAATATAGATAGATCTCCCCCCCAGGTCCCACAGGTGCGCTGGGAAAGGGGTCATCGCTTTGTCCGCCCCTGGTGCCAGTTCCTTGAATCGACTCATCTGTGACCTGGACAGGGCATCCGCTACTGAGTTGTCCACCCCAGATACATGGCGGGCCTTCAGATCCAAGTTCCCCTCCAGCTGCAATTTAACCAACTGCCGCATTAGCCTTAAAATGTCAGGGCACCTCGCTGTGCCTTTGTTAAGGGCCTGCACCACCCCCTTGTTGTCTGACCACAGTGTCAGCTTCATGTTTTTTAGTTCCTGTTTCCATACCGTCAATGCTACTATAATAGGGAAAAGTTCTGTTACTGGTGATGCCCTGCCTGTGCCATTTGTCTGGCCACTGGCTTGCACACCACTTCTTCCCCAGGATTGCCCCAAAGCCCATGCTTCGGGAAGAATCAGTAAATAGGGATATCTGCCTGGCTGTTACCCAACCCTCTCTCCATATTAGGATGCTGTTGAAGTCTGCTAGGAATTTGTCCCACATCAGTAGGTCCTGCTTTACCCCTGTCCCTAGACGGACGTGATGGTGCTTGTGGGTGAGGCCTGCGATCAACTGTGTGAGGCGCCTGGCAAACACCCTCCCTGCGGGGATTACCCTGGCTGCAAAGTTGAGCTTGCCGATCAACCTTTGTAGCTCGCGGAGGGTTGCTTTGTTGCGGCCGCATAGGCCCCTTACTTCCGCTCTGAAATCCTCCTCTTCAGTTAGCCTAGCCGTCCCTGTCACTGAGTCCAATTCTATGCCCAGAAATGTGATTTTTGTGGTGGGACCTACTGTTTCTTCAGGTGCTAGAGGGATCCCCAAGACCCTGGCCAGCTCTTCAAAGGCTGCAAGTGTGCTACTGCATTCTGGTGACCTGGCAGGACCTGTAAACAAGAAATTGTCCAGGTAGTGAAGTTCTCCCCTGCAGGGTGTCTATCATGCAGAGCCCATTCTAAAAAGGTGGTGAACAGCTCAAAATATGCGCAGGATATTGCACACACCATGGGCATGGCTTTATCGATAAACACTTCCCCATCCCACTGGAAACCTAACAGGTGGAAACTAGAGGGGTTTACTGGCAAGAGTCAGAACGCAGACACACTGTCTGCCTTGGCCATGAGTGCCCCCTGGCCTGATAATTTCACTAGATCAATTGCATCGTCCACCGTCGCATAACCCACCAAGCAGGCCTCTGCACATATTCCGTCATTTACTGACGACCCCTCAGGGAATGATAGATGGTGTATCAATCTGATTTGACCCGGGTCCTTTTTGGGGACCACCCCAAAAGGAGAGTTAACGAGGTCTTTAAGCAAGTGTGGAGGGAGGCGGCCCTCTATTCTGCCCAAGGATTTCTCCTTCTCAAGTTTCTTGCGTACCACCTCTTGGTGTTACACTGTAGATTTTAGGTTGTTTGCCCCGCCCAGTGGTAGTGGACCTGTGCATGGTATCATGAAGCCTTCCTCGAAACCTTTCACTAAACCTGCCGCATCTGTTTTAGTAGGGTATTTGTTGGCCAGCCTGCAAAGTTGTTGTGTGTTAATTGGGGATCTGGCTGACTGACAGCTGTGCAACCCTCGTGACTCCCCCCGCTAACATGCCTGCGTTAGGGTTTACTTTTCTTATCCTTTTTGTGCCCCTTTTGCTCTTGTTTGCGCCAGCACCCAGCCGCCGGGTGTCTGCCCCCACAATTGGAGCATGCTTGTTGGAATTTGCATGATGAACCCCAGGTGCATTCCCCGGCATCATATTTCCAGCAAATTGCTGTGGCTCCGCTGAAGGAGGGTGGTTTCCCTGTGCTGTGCCTGGACCAATGAAAGGACTTGCCCTTCCCTCTGTAGAAGGAACTCCGAAAGGACTGGTCGCTTTTTCCCGCCCAAGTTTTCACCTCATTGGCTACCAACATTTTATGTATAAAACCAGAGACGTCCTCTTCCTTCCATTCCATCTCTGGGTGTCTTTGCATTTTTAGCCTAAAACCCATGTCATATTCCAGCCACGCGTCCCCGGGGAACTGCCTCTGTGCCCAATGAATATTGGCCTCAAAGACCCATAGGTCTGCTGCGCAGCACGGGAATTTTTCACCTATTATGCAAGCCATTATTCTAAAAGCGTCCAGCCAATTATCAAAGTTTCTCTCCTTCCTTGCTCCGCGCCTCTCCCTTCTATCCTCATCCTTCTTGTCACAGGTTGTGAGGTCCAGCCCCTCTAATTGGATTTCTAACAGAGAAAAAATATCAATGAACTCGTTTTGCCATATCCTTTCCTTGACCGCTAAAGGAATGAGGCTTGCTAAACCTGTGGCTCTTGTGGTCAGGGAGGCAGGGCCAGGGGATGGTCTGGTGTACGCCTCTGTGGCTGCCGCCTCCCACACCGGGCTACTTGCTGTGCCTGTTTACCCCCATGCTGCCAATGGAGACGCCTGCTCTCCCCGTGTGCCCTGTGCTATCTGCCCTTGCAGTCGTTCCTGCCGCGCCCAGCCTGGTTCTAATAGGTGCCATGGCAGACCCGATACATCATCTGCACGCTGCACCACTGTGTCTTCAGTCCCCTGCCCCAGACCCTTGATTAATAATGGCACCATTAATTTCAAGGATTCCTGCACAATTTTCGTAATATGCTCACCACTTGTAGCTCTGCTTAGGGTCCCGCAGTGTTCACCTGTTGTAGCCGGCATGTCTTTAGGTGGCTGGTCTCCCATCGAAGGCTTCTTCCGGGGGGCTGTCTTCTAGGGTCGTTTGGTTGCTGTCATCTTACGCCTCTTGGGTGATGATGGCCCAGCGTCACCTGCCGCCTGGGCCCCTGACCCTTCGCCTCCCTCCTGGCCCAAATATGGTTTGAGCCAATCGTTGCCATGAACTGCGGAGACCTCCCGGATGCGCCTTAGTAGTTCTGTGAACACCTCTGGCTGCCCTTCTGCCATAGCTCTTGGTGGGGTGCTGCCACCCTTGGATGCACCAAGATAAAGATCTCCCCTTTTTGTCTTATTCTTCGCCCACAATAGAGTATCCACCAAGGATGGAGGCCCCAAACTTGGCATGCGGGTGGCGATCAGCTTGTTGCTGCTCTCTGCCTGCCCGAGTCTATTAAGCGCGCTGGCCCCTTTAAATCGTCCTGTGTTGGGTCAAAGGGCGGGGCCTGGGCTGCTGCTCGTATAGCGGTGCTCCGCTTAGCCGCTCACATGCGCACTGCCTGAAGCACGCGAGCGCCGAAAATGGGGCGACTCACAGGTTTCTCCTGTGCTTACCGCGAGCCTGGTGTGCTTTCAAACTCCACTCCTGTAGTGATGATAATTGTAGCCTTTGATCTAGTTTCTCCTGGTGCATCACAAGGTGGCTTTACTGATAAGCAGAGGACCAGGCTAGCTGTGGTGCTATTGAGCAGGGGCTAGTACCATGTGGCGTTGCTCCCGGCACGAGCCTTAACTCTTACAACTATCCAGGCGAGGTTGCTCCCGACACCGGCCGTGGAGGGGCAGCGCATGCAGCAAGGCCTCTGCTGCTTGCAGATACGGCCCGTAACGGAAACGATGATGACATGCCACACGCGGCTCCCGCCGCGACGACTCTTCTCACCAGGTATGCGTAGCCTTCCGACTCCGACCAGTGTAGCATTCCAGGAGCGGGGGGATGACCAGTGGCCTCGATGTTTGTTCCATGTGCGTTCCCGGAGCGGGGGGGGGGACGACTCTGGGGTTTGCTGGCTTTACTAAGACCAGTGAAGACGATCGCGGCTCCGGCCTCTATGTTTGTTCCAGGAGTGGGGCACGACTCAGGGGTTTAACCTGCTCCTCGCTGGGGGTTTCACTTCTCGCTCCTTCTTCCGGCAGCGCTTCGCCTGCCCGTAGCCTGCTTCCTCTGCTTCCAACGAAACAACCACTGCACCGCTCCCTCGCTCCACGAAGTTAGGAGCTACCTGGGGGAGCTGTGGCTTATATCCCCCCAAGCATTTCTCGCCACTCAGGTGGTATCTCCCCATTGGGGGGTTTGTACCTAGCCAGCTCCCAGCATTGGATGGGGGCCTGGCGCCACTGTGGCGCTCCTACGTAGGGGGGTAGTGTGCCCTAGCGCTGCTTCTGGGTGCCCATACCCGGTTCCCCCCTAGGGCTCGGCGTGGGTTATGGCGCCGGCCCCAGAGCCCCCCCCCCTTCGGGGGGAGCGGCAGCCTCTGCGAAAGATATTAACAACGATCGTAGTGTTCTAAAGAATGTTTATGTAAGTATGATCAGCAGATTTACAAAGAGATACAGAAACTTAGGCAGCACAACCATGTTTGCCAGTGCAATCTTCCCTGTTAATGATAGTGGAAGCTTAGCCCATAGGGCAACCTTCTCTTCCAACCAATTAATGGTTCTACCATAGTTTAAATTCCATATTTCCTGTAGATCTCGACTAATCCAGATTCCCAAATATTTCACTTTCTCATCCTCCCACTGTAATGGGAACTTAGAAGCCACTACCTTGGTATTGTCCGTTAAGGGGAATATTACAGATTTGGCCAAATTTATAGATATGCCTGCCAGCCCACCACATTTAATGAAGTCTATTAATACAATGTCTAGGTTTTTGGCGGGGTTCAGAATATACAGGTTGACATAATCTGCGTAGAGTGATATTAGAAGACTCCTAGAGCTGAACCCTATCCCTTTATCCGTATGGTGTTGCCTGATGCGTGCAGCTAATGGCTCCATTGCGATGGCAAACAACAGGGGGGACAAAGGGCAGATAAGAAACCATTCATTCGTATCCTAGCCAATGGCTCGGTGTACAACAGTTTGATCCATTTGATAAAAAGGGGGCCAAACCCCATCCGTTCCAATATTTAAAAAAGATAGGGCCATTCAAGCGAGTCAAAGGATTTGGTCACGTCTAAGAACACCGCCGTCACCTGCACATCCTGGTGTAAATAATGTAGGACCAAAAAGACTGTCCTAAGGTTATGGGATGTGGACATCCCGGGTATAAAACCTATTTGGTCTGGTCGGGCTATAATGAGGAGCATAGGTTGCAACCTGTTCGCTATTAATTTTGCCAGAATGTTGCCATCCACATTTATAAGCGACAGTCGACAATATGTATCTAAGTCGGTGTCCGGCTTCCTTGGTTTTAGCAGGGTTACAATTATCGCTTCCCGCATTGTTTGGGGTAATATACCTGTTTCATGAGCTTCCTCATACACCGCCAGGGGTGCAAGCTCATCCGAATAGGCTTTATAGAAGGCTGTCGTCAACCTGTCTGACTCAGGGGCCTTATCCAATGGCAAGCTTTTTATCACTTTAGCCACACCCTCGACCGTAAATGGTAAGTGCATGTACTCCCTATGTCGGTTGTTAAACCAAACCAACTCCAGAGAGTCTAAAATTTCCTGCATGCCCTCAGGGCATTTGGCTTGTGTAGCTGTATATAACTGGGCATAAAAGGAAGAGAACTAATTGAGTATAGCCACCGGACCTCTGACAATACCTTCGCCTTTACTGACTAGTTCGGAAATGTAGGCAATGTACCGCGGATTTCAAAGCATACCAGCAAGTGTTTGTCCAGGTCTGTCACCCTCTCCATATCTGCGCGCCTCTGTATATTTCCCAAGAAACTTCACCTCCCTGATTTTGGCCCATATATCTTGGAAAAAACTGGGGGAGTCAATATGAGGTACGTATATTGCTACCAGGGTCAGGAAAACCCCTCCCAACGAGCCCACCAAGATAAAATATCTTCCTTCTGGGTCTGTGTGCACTTCACTCTCTTTCCAGTCTATGCCCCGTTTAACCAACACTGCCACCCCGCAGGAATAGTTGGAATATACTGATGAATAGGCGAACCCCCATCTTTTATGTTTGAGCTTCAAGGAGAGCTGAGCATGCAGGTGAGTTTCCTGTAACATTCACAAATCTATATTATGCCTCCTGAGGCATGCATGTACCAACCAGAATTTCCTACTGCCATTTAGCCCCCTTATGTTCCATGTCAAGCCATTTATACCGGTCTTGTGGTATACAAGAAAATCATGCGTGTGACATCGCAGCGTCTAGTGCAACATATGGTTATCTCAAGTCCAGCTATGTGTGTTATCCAATAGTATACTAATACACCAGCAAAACAGTGAACAACATACCCACCCCTCCACCCCCTCCCACCCCAACCCCCCAATCATCAGGTTGAAGAATACCCTCCCAACAATAACATACAAAACAGTGTGATTCTGGGAAAGCTCCCATGGGGGTGTATGAGTACCGGCATACCTCCCTACCGTGGCAGGGTGGCCAAGAAACTGCAAGGAGTCAAGCCTGTAGTTCGATAAAATGATACATATGTGGCTATAGAGCAGAGGAAGTGCCTCTACCTTCTACCTCCCCATTCCAAGCACATTCCAATATACAACAGCTACATTAAGCAAAAGAGCAACAATAAAAATAAAGCAATAGTCTCCCAGGGCATCCGACAGTCATGGGCAACCACTAGTCATGTCATTGTACATTAATCAGTCCAATCTGACATTCTCTGGATGCAAGCAACAATATTAATCAATCCAAAAATGTAAGTGGGTGATATCAAAACAAAACACAAATACAGTCCTTCTCTCGGACTCGAAAGGGGTAGATAAGCGTTATTTATACGATATAAAAAGCTATATTATCTTGCTGTTCAATCGTTGTCACTTAGCTGGTGCTCAGTCGATTCCTCCAGTCTAGGACTTCTCCTGGTCTGTCTGCCACCCACGTGTTTCGAAAATTTGAGTGCTGATTTAGCATCCGTGAAAAAGTGGTTATAGCCGTCATAGGACACCTTAAGTTTGGCAGGATATAATAATGAGTAGGGGACTTGCGCCTGCATCGGCATCCGCTTTGCCGGCAAGAAATCTCGTCTCGCTGCCTGTACCGCTGGCGTGAAGTCCGGGTAGAAGGAGACCTGGTTTCCTTGATGTGTTATTTTACCCATTGCGCGTGCTTGGCGCAATATCACATCGCGATCTTGATAATTCAGTAGTCTCGCCAGGATGGGCCATGGAGGAGCTCCCACTGGAGGTTTGGGGCCAAAAGCGCGATGAGCTCTTTCCACTGCAAAGACTGGTGAAAGGTGTGCAGCAAACAGGACCCGAAACAGTTCCGATACATACACCTCCATTTTGGTGACCACTGTGGTTTCCGAAATTCCAGTAATGCGCAGGTTGTTACGGCACGATCTCACCTCCAAATCTTCATTTTTGGCGTGGATCACACCCAATAACTTATCCATCTTCAACAGTTGGTCCATTGTCTCCACCTGGAATTAATGAAAGTCCGACTGCTTATTGTCAAGCACGTCCAATCTGTGTTCATGGGCATTAACCTGGGTCTTCACATACTCCATTTGGGTTGTCAACATGTCTAATTTCGAATCAATGGTGCAGAGGCTGGATCGCACTTCGAGCATAAGTGCGCGGATATCTTCATCCTGGTCTCCCCGTTGACCCTCGGTAGAACCCCCTGCAGCGAACTCTGGGTCCAATTCTGTAAGGTGAGTCACCCTTCTCTGGTCAACGCTGAGCTTGGGCTGTTTGGTATCTTGTTTGCCCATGTCGTGCTTTCAGGGAGCGCACCGTCTCTATCCCAGGTCAGCGGGTCAACAGTGAACAGATAGTATATTGCAGATTTCCTTGCACTCACGTGCACTTATCCCCTTCTTCTCTATGTACCTTGGTGGGGGGGCGACGTCCACAGCATTCCACACAATTTAAATTAGATAGCAGCGACCAAGAGAGTGTCGGATCCAATACGAGCATAGATCCTACCACTCGGCACATCACCACACGGCGCCAGTTATCTACTTCTTTCTTCCCTTTATTTTCATTCCAATAAGCACAACATTATGCGTGCATGCTTGGCAGCGGAGCTGTCCGAGTGTACCTTCACTAGCAGCCTCTGCAGCGTTGTGAGAGTCACATCCAGCTAACAACGTGCAGCGAGTAACAGCACCCCGGCCATTTTGGGAATTGAAGCTGCTCACCAGATCAGCACACCAGCGCCGCTTCACGATGACACATCCGCCGTCCTGCAGGTCACCCCAATCTGCCAGCGAGACAATGCACCTTTAGCCCAGGATAGCTTCTCGATCGTGCCTCTCCGGATCGTCCGGTCCTAAAGGGCAGGTTCGTGTTGCTGCTACAGGCGGTCATACACTGATCGAAGCTTCCAACCACAAAATGACGTCTGCAGGTCGCGGGAGAGTCCCTTAAATAGTATGTGTCCTTGCTTATATAACCCCTTCACCTTTCGATAAGGACAAGTGTGTACCGGGTCCAGCCCTACACCTGCACTGGTGAGCAGTCCGGCGTCATGAGCATTGCAGTCTGCGTCCCCCAGGCAGTCACCGGAGCCCCAGCCTCAAGTAGATGCGGCTGCCACTCTACACCTCTGTCGGATCTGCCATCTCCTCCGCGTACAGTACTACGGGGCTTGTATCTCGGCGGGCGAGCAGGGTAGGAATCCGATATTAACACCGCTTGTTGCCGCAGGTTTTTCGCTTCCGATGAAGTGAAAAATTCAGAACTTCGACTCCTCTTTTTGTGCGGATTAATGCAGGATAATGTCTCGGCCAACGGAGCTCGCTCACAGAGCTGCCATTCTGCAGCACGGCAGACCGCGCCCCCTCGCACTTTATTCTTAGTATGAATTGATGTTTAAAGTGATATTTGGACATTGAGACTCTTGCTATTTCTGAGCACCTTGTAGTTGGGGGGAATCAACTACTTCTTTATATCATTGGACCAGTTTTAAAAATCAAAGTTTTCCTTTTTGGAAGGAGCATAAACCTTGTAAACTTGGAGGCACCGTGTTTTGACATTTTTTATGTTTTTTACCTGTTCTAGGCAGTGGCAGGTTCATAGCACGCCAAACAGGAAGTGAGAATCTTTCGACCACCATCTTTGTTGGTCAGCGGTCTAGTCTATATGTCAAGGGACGATAAAAATGAGAGCACTGCGTGGCTATTTGGAATTGCTGCCACTTGTTTCCTAAAACTGTGAGCCTGCACTCTAGGCACTTTATTCTTTGTATGCTGATAGGATTTCTATGCTCACATACTCCCGCAGTACACCTAACGCTGTCCTGGTCGAGGAGGACAGCGTTAGGTGTACTGCGGGAGTATGTGAGCATAGAAATCCTATCAGCATACTGATCCCCCCTCCCGGACCCATGACGCTAATCAAGTCTTCTTTCCATATTTCAGTGGCCTAGGAAATCCCAGGGAGTCCACTGTGGTAGAACCGTGAGTTTTACTATTTACGTAGTTCCATAGGTTTGGGTGTGCCTTAGTGAGTGCATACCGCCATGGAACTGGATTACGGTCCTGAAGAAAGCTTAGCGAATATGCGTAAATAAGCTGAAACATGTCGACCATTTTTTCACTTTGCTAAAACCGGATGGTTCTGGTTAACCTAACCAGCCAGATAACATCCGTCACCCATTTTTTTAATGGTTACGGGTTTCTCCACCATTAAAATTTACTTTTGGTAAAAACCCGTTACCTTTTAAATTACCCACCACTTCCAACACACACATCCCTGCACTCTCCCCAAAGAAACCAGCTCCGCTGTAAATCAGGCGTCGTAGCACACCAAGGAGGCATTCGGCCTCCTTGGTGGGAACCCTATGATGAAGCATGTCACCACCAGGTTGGTGAGTGAGGGTTCTTTTTATTAAAAGTAAACTCCTTTCTCTGTGCTTTCCAAAAACTTTTTCATTAGAGTTGCTCTTTTGTTGATCCTGAATATAGTCTAGGGGGATTTAGAGCGACCCACTCCCCCTCTCTCTTTTGTTGTTCTTTATATAAAAGATTAACTACTCCCATGAAATGCTTTTAGCACTAAGTAATCCTTCCAACTGTAATGAAATCTCTTGCTGGAAAGTCTCCCCATGCTAATTAGAAGGCCTGTTTGCTTGTTTAAACTGTAAATGGGTGGGTTGGCCAGTGAAGAACCCACCAGCTTTTTTCTCACTCGATAGAGATTACCCGCTGATTACCCGCTGTGCGTTTAACGCTCACCGCACGACAGATAACAGCGCATCTTAGCGAAGTACCTGGTCTTTAGAAATACTGTTTTTTTAATTGTTAAATAATCGTTTTAGATTTATTGTAGCTGGAAATTCAGTTTTTAACACTTACCCTGCACTTGCACTTTCATTGACCAAGTTGAGCTGGTGTACTTCCGCCTGTCAGAGCGGGTCACCGAGCACGCGCCATCTTGGTCAGCGTTCTAGTTGACCCTGTTTAGAACGCTCCTCCTTATTTAAGGAAGGGTTATGCAAGCGCACAGCGTACATGCGCAGCAGGCACACCTGAGGCGTGCCAGAGGCAAGCCTGTCTGCGCCAGTCCGCACACAGCACCAGCCACGCTGCCGGACATCTACCAGGAAACACTAGACTCTGCTACTCAAGGGAGCAACTCTTGCATATAGGTGAGCTGGATGCTATGTTTTTAAAAGAGGATACTCTGAGCAAGGTAAATATCATCATGGCTGACCACATATCAGATAGTCTGAAATGTGGCTTAGTTAACGCCAGATCCCTAGTTAAGCACTATCAAGAGGTCTTCATTCTGCTGGAATGCAATAATTTGGATGTGTTGTTTCTAACTGAAATGTGGATGCGAGCTGACTCGGTAGTTGAATTAGGGCTAGCCTGTCCCTCGGGTTTAAAGTTTTTCACAAACCACGGCTAGAGGGGAGGGGGTTGTCGGAGTAATATTCAAAGAGAAATGGAATTTTGCTCCTTTACACATTGATGATGTAGAGGGTATAGAACTATTAGGGTTCTCCCTGAAAGAGGCTAGGGGACAATTGTTCTCAGGTATAGTGTGTTACAGGCCCCCCGGAGGATAGAGTCCCCAGTATCAGGCACTGATTGACATCTTTCATAATATGTCACTGACCTACTCCAGGATGATTATACTGGGTGACTGCAACCTCTGGGATAACGGGAGTCTTGGCACGGCCTTGAGAGAACTAGTGCAAGCATGTGAGAGTCTTAACTTGTAACAACTGGTGTTACAATCAACACATACAAAATAAAAATGGAGAGAAAGGGATTCTCACAATGGAAAACCATTGGAGGGGGTACTCCTAGTCCCCTAATCAGTACAATATCAAACAAAGCAAAGGAGTACTCCCAATCGACAGAAAACTGTCTATGGGGTATTGGAACGTAGAGCAAAGGAAAGAAAATGTCTTTCTTAAGAAGACCCCTCACTCACCAACCTGGTTGGTGACATGCTTCATCATCGGGGTCCCACCTGGACAGCCGAGTGCCATCCAGGTGTGCTGCAACACCTGACTACAGTGGAGCTGGTTTTGTGTGAAGGTGAATTTAGGTTAAAAATTGGTCAAATTAAACCCAATCCAAATAATTTATTCTAGGGCAATTTGGACAATGTTAAAATGGTATAGATACCATGATAGGTTAAATTGACCTATGGTATCTTATAGTGAGTTGAAAATGAAAAAAAGGTCTACATGTTTCAACCATCAGTTGCTATTACCGGGTTTTCGTCAGGCCCAGTGAACGTGACCCGGGGGGTGTACACTCGCTAAGGTGTACCCTGCCTTTGGTCACTGTTAAAACCTAACCAGCTACTCACGGTTAGGACTACCTTCCTTCAAGTCGTCGAAAGGGAAAACTCTGTGAAAATAAAACATATGAACACAGGACAAACATATAATACATGTAATCGTCATTTTGTTGCAGGATCAATGCTCATTGTGTTTGCCAATTGAAGTAGTGTGCGTAGGACGGTCATACAGCACTCAGTGAACCTCCTTGTTAGTGAGGACGTGGACTCACACGATCTTACGCATATCATTATTAGCGATCAGGAGCCACACACATAAAATACATACCCACTACTGTTAAAATCAAATCAGTGGGCGTCAATATACTCTAACAAGAGTAAAAGTGTACCAGTGCACCAGTGTAACCTAGCGGTATAACGGGAAATCTCCCGAAGTCCCTGGTTAAAATGAACCCACATGCATCCAAAATAAAGTGGTGGTTAATCACACAATCTCACTCAATGTGGTGAGCGTGCCGCTTAGACGAAAACAGAATCAGAATCGCTAGCGCAATAGAATTCGCAAATAGTGTACCAGGCCAAAGGTCAAGTATTCGGGAAGAGAACAAGAAAAGGACGCTTACTGGGAACGCGGTAATTGCGTGCCTCGTGGGAGTCGGGATCGAGCGATTTGTTACCTTCAAGATCAATGTTGAAAAAATCAATAACGAGTTAGGTATACACACGAGCGAAGCAAATCGAGCATGGATTACCCGTATCTTGCCAAAGTACTCACTCAGAGAGGCAAATCGGTCCGTGGTTTTACCTAACGTTAAGACCAGCCGTATCTCCCGGTGGAGTACCGAAGCCTGGGTAGCAGTGTCTTAGATACGCTGACATTTCCGGGTCACGTGGGTGTAGAGCGTGACGAGGCGATCACGTGATCTACGTAAGCACGTAATGACATGCTAGTCAGAACACGGTCCGTCTTTAGAATAATAAAGTTTATACGGCAAAGCAGTGACATAAAGAGAGGGAACAAAATAAAGAAATAAATGGTCGTTAAATGCCAGGTGACAATAGTTATTGGCCGGCTAAAATACAAAATAGGACATTTTATACATAGTACCTATTGTTTGTTTAGATACAGTATCTTAATAAGTGGGTTCAGGATTAAAGCTATTGATGTGGGTTGAGCTAAGCTTACTGAGCATTTCCTTGAAAAAAAACACACTACCAATGATATACGATGGACTATTATTGAGCAAATAAAATCTGGTTTCAATGTGCAACAAAGACTTTTCGAAAAGGAACAAAGGTGGGTTTATAGACTATCAACCCACATCAATGGCCTTAACGAGAATATCCCTTGGAACTCTGTATTGCCGAGATAATTACTTACTCCATTGTGATACTTTGGTACTTAACTGTTCCTTCCCATGTTTATCCTTATTTTTTAATCTAATGGTAAGAATGTCAGAAAAGGGATATACTATTGGTTCATACATTCAATGGAAACATGTATGTATTATTTATTGAGCAATAGAATGCCTGTTGAGGAGATGCCCCACTCTTTCTATTTTAGGGATTTGTTGTTATATATATGCACCTAATGACCTCTCACGATTGAGATACCGTATTTTAATGACACAACATCCCTTACATCTTGGTGGTGGTATCGACTGTGCTACCAAAGATATTCTTTATTGGCGACTATGCTTTACATCTAGCGCGCTAAATATGACACTTGGTATGTACCAATACCGTCTTTAATTATGACTATTACATTTCGCACTAGTTATAATTTTTGGGAAGCTTTAATCCTGAACCCACTTAATAAGATACTGTATCTAAACAAACAATCGGTACTATGTATATAATGTCCTTTTTTGTATTTTATCCGGCCAATAACTATTGACACCTGGCATTTAACGACCATTTATTTCTTTATTTTGTCCCCTCTCTTTATGTCACTGCTTTGCCGTCTAAACTTTATTATTCTAAAGATGGACCGTGTTCTGACTAGCACGTCAATACGTGCTTACGTAGATCACGTGATCGCCTCGTCACGCTCTACACTCACGTGACCCGGAAATGTCAGCGTATCTAAGACGCTGCTGCCCAGGTTTCGGTACTCCACCGGGAGATACGGCTGGTCTTAACGTTAGGTAAAACCACGGACCGATTTGCCTCTCTGAGTGAGTACTTTGGCAAGATACGGATAATCCATGCTTGTTTTGCTTCGCTCATGTGTATACCTAACTCGTTATTGATTTTTTCAACATAGATCTTGAAGGTAACAAATCGCTCGATCCCGACTCCCACGAGGCAAGCAATTACCGCGTTCCCAGTAAGCGTCCTTTTCTTGTTCTCTTCCCGAATACTTGACCTTTGGCCTGGTACACTATTTGCGAATTCTCTTGCGCTAGCGATTCTGATTCTGTTTTCGTCTAAGCGGCACGCTCACCACATTGAGTGAGATTGTGTGATTACCCACCACTTTATTTTGGATGCATGTGGGTTCATTTTAACCAGGGACTTCGGGAGATGTCCCGTTATACCGCTAGGTTACACTGGTGCACTGGTACACTTTTACTCTTGTTAGAGTATATTGACGCCCACTGATTTGATTTCAACAGTAGTGGGTATGTATTTTATGTGTGTGGCTCCTGATCGCTAATAATGATATGCGTAAGATCGTGTGAGTCCACGTCCTCACTAACAAGGAGGTTCACTGAGTGCTGTATGACCGTCTTACGCACACTACTTCAATTGGCAACCACAATGAGCATTGATCCTGCAACAAAATGACGATTACATGTATTACATGTTTGTCCTGTGTTCATATGTTTTATTTTCACAGATTTTTCCCTTTCGACGACTTGAAGGAAGGTAGTCCTAACTGTGAGTAGCTGGTTAGGTTTTAACAGTGACCAAGGGCAGGGTACACCTTAGCGAGTGTACACCCCCCGGGTCACGTTCACTAGTCCTGACGAAAACCCGGTAATAGCAACTGATGGTTGAAACATGTAGACCTTTTTTTCACTTTCAACTCACTATAAGATACCATAGGTCAATTTAACCTATCGTGGTATCTATATCATTTTAACATTGTCCAAATTGCCCTAGAATAAATTATTTGGATTGGGTTTAATTTGGCCAATTTTTAACCTAAATTCACTATTCACATTCACTCAAAAACCAGCTCCACTGTAGTCAGGTGTCGCAGCACACCTGGATGGCACTCGGCTGTCCAGGTGGGACCCCGATGATAAAGCATGTCACCAACCAGTTTGGTGAGTGAGGGGTCTTCTTAAGAAAGACATTTTCTTTCCTTTGCTCTACGTTCCAATACCCCATAGACAGTTTTCTGTCGATTGGGAGTACTCCTTTGCTTTGTTTGATATTGTTACAACCAACACACCAAGGAGGCCATGTCCTAGACCTAGTATTTGCTAATTGCATGGAGGTAAAGGTGGTCGAAGTACTGCCTTTATGTTGGACCGATCACTTTTTAATTCATTTTCTACTAACTCCGCCAAGAGTGAGTACCAGACCGACTCAGCCTGGGAACCTTCGTCAGGGAAGGGAATGGACTAGGCTGCTGAAACATATTCCACTAGTTACGGGAAAGAATGTATTTGATTCCAGTAGGTCGGTGGAAGAAAATTATCAGACCTTCTGTGATCAGTTAAACCATACTTTGGACCAGATCATACCAGTGAAGAGGTTAAAAAATAGAGACAAACCATCACCCCCATGGTATACTGAGGAATTGAGATTACAGCAGAAAGAATGTAAACAGGCAGAACGAAAATGGAGGAAGCTTTCTGATGAAACAGATACAAAATCCTTGAAAACACAATTGGTCTTATACAAAGCAGCAATCGCTAGGTCAAAAGCTGAATACTACGCCAAAATTATTCTACAAGCACCTAACAGTGCTAGAACTCTTTTTAATATAGTGAAGGACCTATCTAAACCTACTTGTGTGAATAATAAGATCATAGCAACGCAAAAGCTCTGTGATGATCTTGCAGTCTATTATGACGAGAAGATCAACACAATTATTGATGGTCTTAATTTAAACAAAGGCTAGTGTGGATGATGAAAATGATTCATTCATACCAACATTGTTAAGGAAACAGGAAGAGGGAACAGACAAAGATCGACAGCTCACGTTGGAGTATTTCCAAATTCCCACTGAGGAAACGTCTAATAAACTAGCCTTGAGTGTTTTCCTCGGTTCGCCGCTGGATCCTCTCCCGCAGAGGATATGGTAAGATTTCAATTCAGAACTCTTCCCCCGGCTGCGTCAAATCTGCTGCCAGTCACTGGATAAAGGAAAGGTACCAGAAGGCTGGAAGCAGGCAATCGTGACCCCATTACTTAAGGTACCCACACTTGATCCTCTCTGCCCCTTCAACTATAGGCTCATCTCCCTGCTACCCTATCCGGTAAAAATTCTGGAGCAAGCAGTCAGTAAATCCCTCTCTTACTTTCTAGAAGAAAACCACCTGCTAGATGAGGTTCAATTCGGGTTCCGTCCTGAGCATGGAACAGAAACGGCCTTAGTGACAGTCCTTGACGACCTGAGAATGTGAGCTGACAACGGTATTTCGGTTGTATTGGTGCTACTGGACATGTCAGCCGCATTTGATACGGTGAACCACAGAATTTTGCTGAAAAGACTCATGAATATTGAAGTTAAGGGTCTGGCACTGAAATGGCTTCAGTCCTATCTGACGGATAGGCAACAGGCAGTGACCATCCCACCTTTTGCATCTACAAAGAGCCCCGTCTAGCACGGGGTTCCTCAGGGGTCAGCAATAAGTCTGATTTTATTCAATATATACCTGTGCCCACTTATTCCTATTATTAAATCCTTTGGCATTGAACTAGTCAACTATGCAGATGACACGCAACTTGTGTTATCGCTCGAAGGGGATCAGTCAGTCTCTCTGGATAATTTCATGAGTGCATGCAAAGCACTACTAAATGGCTTAGAAATAATTATTTACAAAACGGAAATTGTATACTGCACCACAAATAAAATAGCTCGCCCCGTCCTATTGATTTACGGCTTACCCCTACAGACAAATCGCTAACTCCAGCTAAAACAGTGCGTAATCTGGGGGTAATGTTGGATAATAATCTTGAGTTGGACTCACAAGTCAATAAAATAGTTGGTACTTGCTTCTCCCTGATCAGAGCCTTAGGGAAGATCCTTCCGCTATTGCCAATATCCGGCCAGGACACAAGTGGTGAGGAGTGAAATTCTGAGCAGGTTGAACTATTGTAACTCCCTGTGTTTGGGAGCACCCAACTCATTCATACTGAAGCTGCAAAGAATCCAAACACTAGCAGCAAAATTAGCTTTAAACAGGCAGCGTAGGTCCTCCATATTCTTAGCTCTAATGGATCTCCACTGGTTGCTGATCGGTGAGAGAATACAATTCAAATCCCTCTGTATTGTTTTTAGAGCAGCACATGGTCTGGGACCTAAACCGCAGCAGAGAAATTTCACTTGGTATGTTCCCTTGAGAAATCTCCGCTCATCAACAGCAAATCTGGTGAATACTACAAGATTTAAAAGAACAAGGACTGGAGGCAGAGCCTTCAGCTCTGTAGCCTCATGACTGTGGAATGATCTAACTCCCGATATCAGACAAACTCAAAATTTGCTCCAATTCAGGAAGAAGCTGAAAACTTGGCTGTTCCCAAGGGAGGAGTAAAACAAAGACTTTTGTGGGATATTGATCAGTCCTGAAATCCCTCCTTTTCCCCCTCCCCCCTTTTTTCTCATCTGTCCTGTTTTTGGGATTGGCAGCTCCTACGTACAATGACAATATGGTAACTCTAAGCGCAAGGATACCCGTTGGGTGACAGTGCGCTATATAAGTCCAGCTTACATTACATTACATTACATAATACTGATTTAACTCTGAAATGCTTGTATTTTAATGCAAAGTCCCTATCTAAACACTGTTTAGAGGTTTGGGTCATTATTTCAGAGGCTAAGCCACACCCAATGTTTATTACAGTAACCTTGCTTAAGGATTTGTCTCTACCCGAAATATTGCTGGCCATACCATTAGGCTATAACATTTTGAAGTGAGATAGAGTAGGCTGCACTGGAGGAGGCATTGCGATTATTTTTAAGGATACTTTCACCCGCTCCACGGAACCTAGCTTCCCAGTAACAGACTTCGAAAGCTTAGCTTTCCAGCTGTTCCATAAATAAAAAAAGCTTCTTGGAGGTGCGGTCCTTTACAGACCACCAGGCTATCAGACCCAAATTACCACCAACTTTCTTGCATGGCTAAACCCACTAAGTCTTAAGCACAATCAATACCTAGTCATTGTGGATTTTAATTTACACTTCGAGAACAGTGAAGGCCCCCTTTGCAGATAACTGGAAAATGACATGAAAATGCTCCGACTCAAACAACTCAAACAATGGATCATCGGCCCCACTCATAGAGCTTGCCATGCTTTAGACCTCCTTTCTTCAAATATTTAAGGCACAAAGATTCTTTGCATTGCTGCTTTAACTTGGACAGACCATTCCCTAGTCACTTTCATGCTACCAGTACATCAAAAAACACCTCCAGATCCATCAATAGCACTTAACAGACCTTGAAGTCGTATTAATGCTGAAACTTTCTACAAACATTTTACTCCACGCCTAACGACCAAATACAATCTCTTAATGATTATATTGAAAACCTTAATACAGCCATCTTAAATCCCAGAAAGTTAATAAACAAGCTGGAGGCTCGCTTTAAAAAATGGTATCTAATGATCTTTGACTAGCAAACAGCATATTTAAAACTCTTGAACATACCTGGAGGCACTCAAAAAATGCTCAAAAAACACAACAGACCACTTAAACTATAAAGAGGAATTGAAAAAATACGATAAGATATTAAGGAGAGCTGGGAAGGATTGCAATATTCGGAGAATAAAAGAGAATAGCAGTTCTTCAAAAGAACTGCTTGAAATTGTAAAAGAGCCCGCCCAGCCAAAATACCTTTCCCAAGCAATCACTCCCACGGAAAAAGTTTTTTAACAACAAAATTGAGAAAATCTATTCATCACTTGATACTCATCCTTCTCTGGACAAATTCCTGTGGGAACTATTGGGCCCATATCTGGAGACTGTAACCCATTTGGGTTATCTGAAACAATAATGGTAGAACAAGTGGCGAAACTAATGTCAGAGGTCAAGTCAGGATTGCCTCTCGACCCTTGCCCTCATTTTATTTATTCTAAACTAACTACTATACTGAGTCTCTGAGACTAATTAATTGCTGCCAGAGGCCCACAACCCCTCTCTGCCTGCAATCTTTATGGAGGTCCTGCTGGGATGGGACCAGGTCCTCCAGTATGCAGCCTGCTAGCTGCTGGAGGGGACTATTAGCTAACACTACTAAATCGTCCAAGGACTCCCGCAGCACGAGAGACTAATTACAGGCTGAAAGAGGCCTGCAATGCCGCTCTGCCTACAATATTTACAGAGGCCCTGCTGGGGTGGGACTCCGTCCCCCAGCATCTACCCTGCTAGCTACAGGCGGGGCCTGACAGCTGATGCTACTACAGCGTCCAGGGACTCCTGCAGCACAGGAGGTAGGCATGCCTGGGCCATGCCTGGGCAAAACCAGATGAGCACGTCTGCGGCCGGATGAGAATGGGCTGGGCCCAGTATATTAGCTTTATGTCCCTGCTACTGCCTGCAATTTTGACTGCTGACTCAAGGAGCAACTAAAAGTATTAAAAGTAAGTGGATATGGTCTTATAGACCCACCTGTTTTGTTAGTACCATTGTGTTCTGTGGCAAAGTCTGTGAGAATATTCTGTGGACTACTATTATATATTTACTCTGCTGGAATTAGGATGTGAAAGCTGTCATAATGGGTAAAACAAAGGCAAAAAGTAATAAGTCAATACCGGGGGTAACCTAACCACAATAGATTAATTTCTGGCCAGAGCTCTGAGTGTTGTGCTAAAAGTAAAATTGACTTGGCCGAGAGATGTCAGGTCCTAGGATGCACTTGAATAGCCCCTCCTTCAGCACTGGACATAATTGATATGGTGGAGCTAGTATCCAATCTACCTAATATGGATAGCTCCATTATGGAATTGGACCAGGGGGTGACCTCCTCCTGCATTACAGTCCCCAAGCCCAGCGAGGAATTTTCAGTCTTTATGTTGCCCGCACTCCCCTCCAGCTGCCAAGCATAAGCGAAAGACCCAAGGAACTGTAGACAAACTTTAACACCGTCAACGCCATCAGGCGCGGTAGACCAAAATCTTTTGGGGCGTCACTGAGGATTCTACCTGGGCCTCTATTATACACAGATTTACAATGTCACTCAAAGAGTGTTAGAGCCCTCTGAAGGAGAGGCTAGAAAAATTGGAGTGAGCAGTGGGGATAATCAGCAGAAGCAACAATAGAAGACCATTCCGAACAAGCCTAAAAACATAATCTCAACCGTATCCAGCTGTCCTCTCCCTCGACAGCTCCTTCTATGACTATCACTTGGACATCTACCAGACACTCTGCCCCTCAGCTGTCCAAGCACACTTCCTGGTTTGATGGTTTTCCAGATGCTCCAGCCCGTGCAACAGGCTCCGTTAGTCCCTCTGTGCCCCCAGCTATACCTTGCTCTACAGGTCAAGAGACCCATTCTGTACCTCAGGCTCCTCAGTTACCTGTGATTAATCCTCCCCCTACCTGCTGTCCATGTGTTTTTGTTCTGGCCGGTGTCCCCTCATTGCTAAACTCTAATCAGGAGTCAACTAGTCAGCTCCAGAAGATGGTGTGCTGGCTGGCAAACCACTCTAACCTCAACATACAGGACTATAAGAATATTTTGCTGGCACGTTATGTGGCTTGGATTGGCTCCCCCGCTAAGTCTATTCAAGGAGACTGTATCATTGCCAACCTCAGGTATCCAAAGATTACAAGAAAAACTTGTCCTAGCATTATCAGCCCTGTGGCGGAAATTGCAAAGTTAGCATTCTCCCCCTTGCCTTTTCTATAGGCCCCCTCATCTTGATTGGCACCTAGTACTGTCTCAGGTTTCATCAGCCAATGATACCTTTGGTGATTATAATTTCAAGTGGAACAGCCAGTAGCCCCCGCTAATGGACCTTGATGGTCAGATTTGACAGTTTATTGGTCCCCAGGTTCCAAAGTTATGTGCTGAATATAGTGAACCAATACAGGGGATGTTGGGTGAGGCTTTTCAGTCACAGTATACTAATGCCATCTTTTGGTGCACCTTCAATCGAGGTTCATATGTTTATTTGTACCCACCTATCTCCATCCACTGTCACGTTGCCTGTTGAAGGTGTCTGCCAGGGGGAAGCTCAAGGCAGGGGACAGAACTTGGGTGTCATGTGGAAGTATTTATTTTACATTAATTAGTTGGAATGTGGCTGAGCTCAAAACAAGATTTCTAATCCTGAGTGGCTGTCTTTCATTGATAAATATGATTTTGCAGGAGACTTGGGCAATATCACCCATTTTGTGTAAAGGATTTCCATGTTATTCCTGTCCTGCTATAGCCTCACCCCATGGGAGAGTCAAGGGGGGGAGTTCTCTCTATCTGGGTTAAACTTAACCTCAGAATTAAAGTCTCTGTTGCAACTACAGCCAGCACAGCATACCAGGATCTGCTTATTTATGATTGTTTTAGCTTATTAAGCTTCTATTTGGTTAATTTTATAAAAAAAAAATTTCAACTTTCATTGTCGTTTGTTTGAGGAGTTATTTAAATTTATTGTGGGCTTGAAACTTCTGCCGAAGGGCAAAAATCTCAATCACAAGTCTTAATATGTAAGGATTTCAATGGTTCTCTGAGCTCTCTTTCTGATACATCATTATGGGACGACAAGGGGTTGGAACTAAGGGACTCTGTAGCCCGGCTGGATCCTGTGGATATAGATAACCGTTGCCAGGGTTCCTATCCAACTAAGGCAACATATAGAGGAGGGGGACAAGTGTCAACTATCGATTATATATTTGCTTCCAAATATTTCATGCAGCGATTCCTGAATGGCGCTGTGATAGAGAACCAATGGAGCATTCATAATTCCTTATTAGTTGAGGGAGCCTACCCGCTTGGTAGGGTCAAAACACCACTAAACTGTGATGGTATTAACCCCTTCCATGTCGAGGACATAACAGTTACGTCCTCGGCTGTGGCGCTGGTGTGCCGAGGATGTACCTGATACATTCTCTGCACACCAGTTAGAAATCCTCTGCTGTAAACGGCAGAGAGATTTCCTTTTTTCTATTTCAGCCTCGGAGCTGGGGAAGAGCTTCCCCAGTTGCCGAGGTATTTTTTTTTCTCAGTTTATTGACGATCGGTGGACATGGCGCGCCAACGTCATTACACTGAAAGTGAAATGAGCCAATCGGCTCATTTCACTTTCACTACCTATGTACTTGTGGGGCTATCTCGGCCTGAGCACCTAGATTGATGGGAGGGGTATCATTGGAAAGGGGAGAATCACCCCTTTCCAGTGATACCTAGTGGATCCCTGCTTGGCGATTGCCGCAGGAGGGGGGTCCTCAAGCATGAGTCCACCACTGGACACTAGGGAGGGTAGAGCAGCCCCTTGGGCAAGGGCCTTTGCTCCCCCCAACTTTGTTGTGCCTGTTCAGTCTTTCCGCCCCCCCCCACTAGGAACCAGAGATTATATTAAATATAAATTTAGGGGTGGGGGCTATCCTGAATGGGCATTGTAATTGCCCCACCCCATCAAGAAATAGGCACAGACTTTCAGCCTCCTAGGGGGCAGATGGGGAAATAGCCCCCGATTTGCGCCATCCGTGGGGGCAGAAAGCCCACTAGGAATCAGGGATTACATATTTATGTAAATATATGTGTGAGGGATGCCCATAATGGGCATGCCAATGCCCCCCAAAAACATAGCCACAGTCTTTCTGCCCCCTGGGGAGGCAGAAAGCCCACTAGGCACCAATGATATGTTTATGGGCATGTCAGGGACCAGCCCCTTAGGCAAGGGATGCTCCCTTTTTTATCACACAATTTGGCCCCCACACAAGTTAGGTATAATTGTTATTAGGAGAATGAGGGGAATGCTGTGTGCTGGGAAATTTGTGCTGATGCAGTTATCTGACAACCTTCCCACACAGAAACATGAGGATAATGTGGCTTTTTAGGTAAATTTGAGGTTTTCAGTGATTTCTGGGTAAAAAAACGCTGGGGGATCCAAGCAAGCCATGCCTCTCTGGACTCCCCTGGATGTCTACTTTTCAGAAATGTCTGGGTTTGTTAGGTTTCCCTAGATGGCCGCCAAGCCCGTGACTAAAATCTCTGCTGCACCTCTTCCAAAAACATGTTGTTTTGTGAAAGAGGGGGGCACCTGCATTTTCGGGCCCAGGTTCGGCGGTCATCTAGCAAACCTCAATTTTAGCTAAATAAAATTCACGTTTTCCTCACATTTCCATGTGGGAAAGTTGTGGAATTTCTGGGCCTGCACAAACTTCCTATCACCCAGCGATCCTGGCAAAAATCATACCTCACTTGTGTGGGTGGGCAAGTGCCCGCAACAGGGAAGGGCCTAAAACATATTGTGGAGGCATAAAAATTATTGATTACATAATGATCTTGTTGTGCAAGGGAATCACCTGCGTTTTTGGTCCCGGGCTCGGTGGCCATCTAGGGAAACCTACCAAACCCAGACATTTCTGAAATTTAGACACCCAGGGGAGTCCAGGGAGGTGTGGCTTGCATGGATCCCCTAACGTTTTCCTACCCAGATTCCCCCCAAACCTCAAAAATAGATAACAAATCAAATTTTCCTCACATTTCTGTCTGGCATAACAATGCCGGGACAAGTTTCCTACCATCTAGTTTTCCCCCTTAGTCTCCTGAGTGAAATGATACCTCACTTGTGTGGGTGGGCCGAGGGCCTGTGACAGGGAAGGGCCCAAAATGTATTGTGGAGACATACAAATTTATAACAAAATGACCTGGTTTTGTTAGGGGGACTCCTGGGTTTTTGGTCAAGGGCTTGGCAGCCATTTAGGGAAACCTACCAAACCCAGACTTTTCTGAAATCTAGACACCCGAGGAAATCCAGGGAGGTGTGGCTTGCATAGATCCCTTAATGTTTTCCTACCCAGACTCCCCTGCAAAACTCAAATTTTGCTAAAAACACATTTCCTCAAATTTCTGTGTGGTAAAGTTGTGGGATCACTTGGCTGACACAAATTTCCTACAATCCAGCGCTCTTCCAAGTCTCCCAACAAAAATGATACCACACTCGTGTGGGTGTGCCAAGTACCCGCGACAGGTAAGGGCCCAAAACGTATTGTGGAGACATCAAAATGATCTATCACAAACGACCTGATTTTGCAAAGGGGGGTCTGCGTTTTTGGTCCCGGGCTCGGCAGCCAGCTAGGGAAACCTAGTAAACACAAACATTTCTGAAAACTAGACACCTGAGGAAGTCCAGAGAGGTGTGGCTTGCATGGATCCCCCAACATTTTCTTACCCAGAGTTCCCTAAAAACCTACAATTTACCTAAAAAATCCAAATTTTCTCACATTTGTGTCTGCGAAGATCGCGCTGGCACAAATGTCCTACCACCCAGCATTAGTATCTCGTAATTGTCTCATAAGTTTCCCATGTCTTGATCTCTCTCTATGATTCTGCCAATCTTCAAGAAGGTTGATAGAGGGTCGTCTAAATGTGATAGACCAATCTCCCTGGTTGACAGCTCTGTGAAAGTTCTGGGAAGGGTTATTTTCAATCAACTGCAGTTATGAGCCACAACAAAAAAAAGTCTATCCCTTTGCCAGTACGGTGCTATGTACAGTGGAGAAGTGCTTGGATTTACACCTGATAGTGAGCAAATAGACTATCGCTACGTGCTGTACCTGGCCTTTTTGAACCTGTCAACAGCTTTCGATTGTGTAAATAGAAGTTAATTGTGGTTGATATTAATCAAATTATGGGTAGAAGTCCCTTTTGTCAACTTTTTACACAGTCTCTATTAGCAACTAGGTGCTAGGGTATGATATGGACAGTCAGGGGAACTCTCAGATGCCTTTCCACTAGCTAGTGGGAACACCAGGGGAGCTTTTTAACCTGTATATTAATGATTTGAACACTCATGTATTGAGTTCTACTGGGGCCATGACAAAAATTACTATCTCTGCTGTCCTGGCATTATTATATGCCGAATACGCAGTTTTGTTGGCTAGAACACCCTGTGCACAGACTATCTTAGTAGAATCTTTTGTGTCATTCATTAGGACCCTTGACATAAAAACCAATGTTGGAAAATCCCATGTAATGGCTTGTGGGCCAATTGACAGCCTTAAAACTGAATGAGCAACACCTTAGAGCAGTACGGAACATTTGCTATTTGGGCATGGTGTTTGATTTGGAAGAGGGGCAGACTCCCTTTTTTATTGAGCCAAAAAGGATTGTTGGTCCACTAACTCTTTCTACTTTAAAGTTTATAAAATGCAATGTGTCCCTACAGCAACATACAGAGCAGGGGTGTGGGGACACCATAATGCTACAGCCCTGAAGACAGAAGAAAACAGAATCTGTAGGCAGTTAATGAATGTTAATTTCATTTTGCACTCTGAATTGGATTTAGGATATATTTTAGACACAATCAAATTAGTACGTCTCCTGCTCAGGGTTAGTATGTAGAGAAAAAAGGAGGCAAGTTTTAACAGAGCAGTAATAATGGAATGCATAAGCCAGCATTAGGGGCTCTTCTTCCCTTGGTTGACCTACGTCAGCAAATCTTTTGCTGGCATCGGTCTCTCTGAACTGTTTGGTAGCCCGGTTCATTATTAAAACCGATAAGAGGGTGGTCAACTCTAGGTATGTGGAATGTACTTCCTCACAGAGAATCCAAGAAGCTACTAGTAAGCATACTATTTGTAATTACTCTTTCACACTTGCGATAGGAGACACTTCACTATATCTTAGTCTGGAGCTCATGTGTTGGAAGATGTCCCTTCTTTTCAGGGCTGGTGCTTAGCGTGCTTTTCTGATGAGGTAAAGGTGTGGGATCGCTCATTGCCCCATGGCCCTTGTAATGGTATGGCAGAGCAATATCTGCTGCATTTGACCTTTCTTTGCAGTTTTCATCCCAATTTTTTCGACTCCATCTTAAATTCACACTGAAAAAGTTAGCCTTTCAGAAATGCAGAGAGAGGCTTTAATCTATCTTCAAATGGTAAATAGCACATATATGTGTTATAATGTGTGCTGCTTTCTGAAAATGACCATCCATTGAAAAATTGCAAAAAAATCTATGGAGGGGAGTTAGGCGGGGAGGCCTGATGATTGCTGGGTTAATGTATTTTATCAAGTCAAGTCAAGTCAAAGATAGCTTTATTCGATTTCATTAAAAACCATAAAAGCACAAAAGAAACAACAATCACATGTTAAAAAGAATGTACAAGTAAATCCAATTAATTACATCTTAAAAAAACAGACTTATAAAATCAAGGGGTACTAGGAAATAGAAGATCTGCATCTGATTACATATTTCAGAAATTTAGATACAGCCTTAACAGTCATTTCATCTTCAAGCATAAGCAATTTTACAAAGGCTGGTCTACACTGCCTTAGACCCCAAATTTTCAATAAAGGTATCAAATGTCTCTTTCTGCCCCACGCATAGAATTTACAGAACAAAAGACTATGAATAGATGATTGCTCAGAAATATCATCGCATGGACATTTGATTAAATGGGGAGACCAGTTATTTGTTTCAGGGAATGTGATTAACCTATAATAACAATCAGTTCTCAAACGGGCCAGTAACATTCTATCATAACAGGTATATTCAGGTGATAGATAAAACTGTAGACCAAAGCCCTGAAGGAGTAACTGATGGTGTGAAACAGATTTTTTTATGCTCTCTTTAGTCCACCGACTGTTTTCTAGGAAAGCAAGACATCGATCTTTAAAATCCTTTCTTGAAAACGTGGATAATAAACTTGGATTATTAAAGTGATGTGGTAGGCCCACATTTGTTAGAAAAGCCTTAATGTATGCTAACCATGGGATGTTTTTACTTCTTTCGAGGTTAATACAATCAGATAGGACAGTTCTATTTAGAGTAGTAGCTAATGAGGTCCAGATCTTATACCACAGTAACAAGGGGCTAATTCTGATCAAATCAGAAATATAAGTTATGTTCAATTCATTATGGCACACATACGTGGAAATAGACCTGGGGACTGCTAGCAAATACCGGAGGAAAATGTTTTCCCTTACTTGAATTACCCGGCAGTCTGCGATACCCCAAAGGCCGGCCCCGTATGTAGCGATTGAAACACATTTAGCTTTGTAGATGTCCATTAAGATACGGACCGGTCTACCTCCTAATTTGTTTGCGAACTGTTTCAAGGCTCCAAGTGAGCGTGCGAAAGCTAGATTTCTAGCGTTGACTGCTGGTGTCCAAGAACCCCTGTAGTTAAATAAAATCCCTAAATAAGAAAATGAATCTATTAGTTCTATCTTAGACTGGTTTAAAAAGGTATTACATGGAACTTTGGACGCTGATGAACAACTCATGGTAAAAGTTTTTCCAGTATTAATTTTTAGGCCCCTGGATGACATGAAAGTTGAAAAGCTAGTTAACGCTTTTTGGAGCCCTAATTGAGTTCTGGCCATGATAACTGCATCATCAGCGTATAATAAAATAGGAACGGCCTCGCCGTTTATCTGGGGATAATCTACTTTCATCTTCAATAAAAACTCAGCCACACCGTTTATATATAAGTTAAAAAGAAAGGGAGCCAGGATGCAACCCTGGCGTACACCTTTCATGATAGGAAATTTGTTAGTGCATTCACCATTTTTACCAAAACGGACCTTAGCTCCTGCTCCACGATATAACTCTTTGATAAAATTCAGAATGTTCATATCAATGCCTAATGAGATTAAAGTGTCCCACAGAAGTTCATGGCTTAAACAGTCAAAGGCTGAAGTTAAGTCGACAAAGGTCATAAAAAGGTTGCCCTTCTTAGCTATCGTATATTTTGCAGTTATAATAGCTAGATTAAGTCCTTGTTCGACTGTACCTAGTCCTTCTTTAAAACCGTATTGAAATTTAGAAAGGATGTCACTGTCTTTGGCCCATACCTGTAATCTATTTAGGATAAGTCTTCCGGCTACTTTCATCAACGAATCCAGCAGCGAGATAGGCCTATAACATTTTGGATCATTGTGGTCACCTTTTTTAAAAATGGGGACTATTATTGCTTCCTGCCAAGTCAAGGGGAAACCCTTTTTATTATAGCTGTTTAATAAGTTGGTCAGGAGCGGGGCCCAAAAAGAGATGTTTTCCTTGAATAGATCTATGGGAATCCCGTCCGGACCCGGAGCTTTGTTATTTGAACTTTCAGTTAGGGCTAACTCCATTTCTGTTACAGAAAACGAAATATCCAGAGGGAAACCCGTAGTTAAGGTGGACAGGCTATTTTTCAATGTACTTTGTGTAGGAGTTAATAGACTACACAGGTTATCCTTCTTATACAGTTCAGTGTAGTGATCAACCCAGGCAGATTGTTCAATTGCCAGGTCTATCACATCAGTTTTTCTATCTATAAAAAAAGGAGCATTAACTGCTTTCCAGAATGCAGTATTGTCTCTCAGACAGGACGCCTTTATTAGGGCAGTCCAGGCATTCTCCTTAATCTCTTGTTTTCGCTTTCGTATGGAAAGTTTATAAACTAATCTGGCTGCTCTAATATCTAAGTAGTTCTTAGGCGTGGTTTTTAAGCACTGTTTTAGATTTGCATGGGCTTTGCTGCATTCAGAGTTAAACCAGCCCTCGAGCTTTTTTCCTCGTCCTTCACTGGGCGTTCCAGTCAAATTGTTAGATATTTGCAGCGCAATCGAATGGAAAGCTTTAATGACCAAGTTGGGATCTGGAGAATCTGCCAAACAGATCATGATGTTAGAATATTGGTTGGAAATTAGGCTATGCAAGAAGTTGACTGAATCAACCATTTTCCATTTAATTGCGTAACCATTTTTTCTCGCCATTTGAATAGAATGACCATAGAGATTTTCCACTGTGTTTGGTAGTTTTCCATTCCTCAGTCCAATATCAAAGATTAAACTGATGGGAAAATGATCACTCATAGCAACATCCTCTGTATTAAACATGAGGATATTGTGACGATAGCTGTTAGTGATTAGTATGAAGTCTATCGTGGAGTGTTGTCCATGCCCAAAGAAGGTGTGTTGAAAACTGATTTGTGGGTTACAAAGCTCGTTTGCATAACCCAAATTCCAATCATGAATTAAAACATTTAGTGAGTTACCTAACGCTGAGTGCTCGAAATGGGTGCAACTTTCGCCCAAAGGATTTAACAGACCGCATGTATCCTTACTGCTATGTGGGCATAAGTGGCAGTTAAAATCACCGGAAAAAATAATACACGTATCTTTATGGCCTCTGTCTGTACCACAATAGATCAAATTATTTATATCCTCGAGTGCATGCTTGTGGTCTCCCTTGGGAATATTGTTATATAAATTCACCAAGATAATTTGTCGATTGCCTCCAATGACGAGGGAAAAAATCTGGTAAAAAACGTGACCGCCATTTGTCAAGAGCTTTATTGTCATGGTTACCGTATTAGAGATATACGTACAGAGTCCTCCCGAGGGTCTGCCCCTTCTGGACTGTACAGCAGGGGTAGTAAATGTGCGGTACCCATCAAGATGGATCTCTTTAGTTTCCCATGACTCTTGCAAGCAGATAATATCATACTTGTCGATAAAGTCTCTAAAGCTAGGATCCGTTATTTTATTTGATAGGCCCGCGATGTTCCAGGTTAACAAAGCTAGTTCGCTACACTGGGGGACTATTATCGGATCCATGACCAATAGATTCTCGTGGGCATCTGTTAAGTCAGACTGTAGGAGATTAACTCCTGTAGTCTTTCCTTGGCTTAATCGCGGATATTGAGTGGGCATAGAGTTTTCGGGAACGGTATATGTAGGTCCTACGAGCTCACTACGGGGTACATCTTCTGTAGTTGATCCAAGGAAAGTATAACTCACTGCTGTTTCAGGGGCTAATCTCTCAATTAAAGGCCCTATGGTGTCAGTTAATGGACTAATTCCTCTTTTAATTTCCTCACTAGAAGCTCCACTAAGGGCGCCCTCGGGGGTGGTGGATAAGAGGCGTCAATCGACCGATTCCAGGCAGCTAAACCGGTTATCGGTCCGTATTCCTCTCCAATTGTCCAGTGGGCACATGTCTCTGGTTGTTTGCCGACCCCGCACCCACCTGTCGGCTGCTCTGTCTTGAGTACCTGCCACACCCCTGCTCTTATCAAAGTCTAGTTCAAAGGGATTCCTAGGAGGATAAAAGAAGGACAGCCGCATTGTTGCAATATCTTCATTGTTAAACTGATTTGGCCATGAGCAAATATAGTCAGCTGTATCCTGGTCATCGAAATTTACCAATATACAATCACCCT
This sequence comes from Triturus cristatus, assembly GCF_964204655.1. Taxonomy (NCBI): domain Eukaryota; kingdom Metazoa; phylum Chordata; class Amphibia; order Caudata; family Salamandridae; genus Triturus; species Triturus cristatus. The sequence goes on from NC_140585.1 coordinate 507,410,527, forward strand.
TCAGCGTTTTTTTACCTTGCCCTATCCATGGTACTCTACGTACCATAAGGATCTTACTCGACCTATTGGGAGGCAGGGGCCGTCTTGAATTGAGCCAATGTTGAACCTTGTTCTTCAATGTATTTTATTCGTAGTCTGCCATGTATAATTATTGGTTATTAATATGTAAATAATGAGAATGTTATTTGGTGGATTATTTGTTATTTATGACAACTGTTTTTAAAGCTATAATGTACTGTTGTCTTTTATCATGTGCTGTTATGATCTTGTTACCAAACCTTTTAACCAATCCTTGGCAGAGGCAACAGACCCAGTCAGTTTGAAGCATGCTTTAATATTATCCCTAGTATAGAAGCCAGTAATCAGTGTGTCTTTGCTTGCCAACCACCAGCCTATATAATTGCTTCCATTCATGTCTAAAATGTTGGAAAAATTTGTGAATGCACAGTTGACCAACTTTTTAGAAAATAACAATTTGATGGACCCTTCTCAAATGGGCTTTCGAGCCCACAATTGTACCAAGTCCACTCTTTTGGCAGTATTGGATGATATCAGGTCAGAAGTTGATCAGGGCAAGGCCATGCCTTGATCCTAATTGACCTGTCTGCGGCATTTGACACCATCTCCCACAGGTGGCTGATGAGAAAACTTCACAAAATTTGACTCCATTCTAAATCCTTACAGTGGGTTGAATGCCTAGAGAATACAACTCAAACAGTCCAGCTGAGCACTTCTAGATCCTGATCCCATCTATCTAAACGTGGAGTCCCTCAAACATCTACTTTGAATCTAACTCTTTTCAACATTTATGTTTCCTTCGTAGTGAAGATTGTAAGGAAACGGGGCTTCAAGATGTGCTTGTACATGGATGACACTCAGCTGGTTATCTCCATGGGGAAAAACATGATGCATCTTGAGGCAACATGGCCAATTGCCTCTCAGAAGTTGCAGATTGGATGACAGATTATTGTTTGAAACTCATTGCTGAGAAATCTTAAAATCCAATTATTCAGTGCCACTCACAGAATATGGGATTCATCCTGGTGGCCTACATCACTAAGAGAGACACCGATCTCCAAGAAATCAGCAAATACCTTGAAATCATCATTGACGACTTGCTTTCAATACAGGAGCAAGTCTTTTCCACTTGTGGCAAATGCTTTGGTATCTTCATACTACTGAGATGGTTGTTCTGGTCGATACCAGTAGACTGGCATAAAACGATAGTCCAGGATCTGATAACCAGTAGATTGGACTGTGGCAATGCCCTGTGTGTGGGTATGGTGGATTATCTCTTCACCAGAGTCCAGGTAATCCAGAATGCTGCCACCAAGTTGATCTGCAATATGGACAGATACAGCTTGGCATCAGCTCTCCTGGCAACCCTACATTAGTTGCCAGTAAAGAAAAGAGCCATACACACAGGTATACAATACTGGGCCTGAAATTTTCCAAGTTAAAGTGACATTTTACAATCTGGCGTGCAAACTGAGGTCTCAAAACCTGGTGCTCGCCAAGGCCAAATATATTCAGAAATGCAGAGCCACTCTTTCTTACATCTGGCAGTGGCCCACTGCAACACTCTACCCTTAGACCTTTGCCAGGCTGATAACAATTTGTGTTTTATGAAAAAACTAAAAACTTTGCTTTTCAAAGGTTAAGTAATTCTGAGCAGTTCATTATAACTGCAGGCACCTTACCCACACACACAGACTCTCAACATACACATGATGATATCAGTGCAGGGTTTGGGCATGACAAATAATATAAACTTTATACATGCAGGACGATAGGCATTGCGTTTTACTTTGGAACATGGAAAAAGGACTCCCCATGTACTAATGGTTCAAAAACTGTATGCTGCCACCACAACTCACAGTACCTTTCCCAGGAGTACAGACGGTAGTCTTTTGTCCCACAGGTTTCATTTTATGCCTAAACCTCAGCACTAATGCAGGATTTCATGTGTGTAGGGCTAAAGGAAAGTCAGGATACCAGATTATCTTGCTGTTGGTGTAAGACATTGGGATGTTGGTTGACTGGAGTGTGAGCACTGGCCAAACAGCAATCACAAACCTTGTCAGGGTAAAGTACAAGCAAACCCTAAATAGACCTGTTCTCAAAAATCCAATAGAGATATTGAATTTTAACGTTTTTAGAGAAAATAGCTCCAACTGTGGACATCTGGATGCGCTGGACCGAGAAACAGTCACAAGTTTAGGTTGACCGCAATGGAGAGGTGGCCAGCTACAGGGACAGTTAGGTCAGCTGAAAAAGTACTTTAATCTTGGTTTGCAGAGCGCTGCATGGATCCACATTAAAGATGCACTGTGCAGCCAAAGAAAGCCATCAGTTTCGTGATGCGACGAGGCTGCAGTGTGAGGGCCTGCATTGTCATCAAGGCTCCCATCGATGGGGTTTACGATGCATAGTCCTGCATTGAGGATGCGGCATGCAGTAGAGACGATGCTTCGGTTCCGAAAAGCTGCAAGGCTGTAATGCGGAGTCAGGCATCATCATCAAGGTTGCTGTCGACGAGGGATGACGGGCCGGTGCTGATGATTCATCGTGCTGCAACGGTTCTGAAGCCGATGTGGGCTGCAGCGGTGATGTGGATATTTGAGATGGGTCCAGTCCACACAGTAGCAGCGATGAGTCAATTCTGCTGGGTGTCGCATTGGCTAGTAAGCACCTCATGCCCACTTCCAAGAATCCAGGACTGGGAAGGCACCAAGGTTGTTGGAAGCCTGTTATGTCCTTGAGACTTCAGATCAAGAGGCCAGCCAACTAGCCCTCAATGTCACTCTGGGTTCTAGGTTCAGGAGATGCAGGTCTTGTCCTTCTCACCCAGGCAAGAGGGCTGCAGGCAGCAGGTCAGCACTGCAAAGCAGGAGTCGAGCAGAGTGCAGTCCAGCAGAGTGCAGTACAGCAGAGTGACAGTCCTTCAGCAGCACAGTAGTCCTTCTTCCTGGGGGATGTATCCCCAGGTCAAGAAGTGAACTGTAGTGGTGGTGTCTGAGGTCCAGTATTTAAACCCGGTTGTGCCTTTAAAGTGGGAGAGAAGCTTCTAGAGGTTTCCCTTTTAAGTCCCCAGGCATCCTGCCTCCCCTGTCCTGGCTCCAGACTAACTACAGGGGGAATGCAGCTCTTTGTGTGGAGGCAGGGCACATCCTCTACCTCCCACCCTGCCTGTGATGGCCTATCCAGGCACATTTAAGTTCCCTATCCAACTGTCAGCTACACCCAGTCATGTGGCCAGGCTATAGGCAATAAATGGATAATGCAGGAATTAATATGCCAATTGGGTATAAGGCAATGTTACCATGTTTAGAGGAGAGAGCACACGCACTTTAACACCGGTTAGCAGCTGTAAAGTGTGCAGAATCCTAGGGTCAGCAAAAACGAGGTAAAAGAAAATGGAGGAGGAACACAGAAATGTTTGGGAGAGACCACCCTAAAGCTGACAGGTCTAACAGTTGGGTTTCTCAGGGCATGGGTGAACCTCCACCAACCATGCAGGGGACATTCCCTTCCCAATAGTTATTAGCAATGCAATTTTATTTTGGATGGAGTGTTGTGGTCATCCTTAACTACAGAATCACGGATGCCTACTCTGCGCACAGATCTGTATTTATTCATAGGCATACCACTGGAAACAACTGGTGTAAAACGGATTTGACAGCAGCCATATGGAATATTCTGCATTTTTTTGTGAATGACCGCAGCATTTTGGTTTAACGTAAAAGACAGCAAGAATTAACTGTCACACAATCTGCAGATTTAGATCCTCACATGCAGCAAAACCAACATCACGTAGAAGAGCAGTAAGTGAGAACATGAAGCGCACGCAAAGTTACAATTTTATCAGTCCCAACGCTTGCATCACTTGCACTGAAACACAAACTTTTCGAATTGTGTTGAAGATGGACTTCTTTCTCGGAGGGTCACAAATAAGCTCTTTCAACTCTTTCAACGATTCTAAATGTAAAGAAATCTTCAGGAGTCATCGCCCTAAATCTTGAGTTGCTCTGGACAACCGGCAGGCTCTCGGCAATGCAGAACAGAAGAACTGTAACGTTCCACTTCCTGAACTCGGTAATTGATTTAGCAGCAGTTTAAAACAATGCTGGGCATTGTCAGTGACATTAAATCACGCTCCCCAAGATAGATTACATACTATTCCCATGCTCTGTAAAAATCTCAAGGGTTGTTTATTGTTCTGCAATTTATGACAGCCTTGCTGGAGGGCTGCATATCAGGCGTCCCTCGAGTGCAGGAAGAAACAGAGACAAACTGTACACAAGCCGCATGGAGCAGTTCATTACGTTATATGGTCCCAACCTGCGCCCTGTATGCAGATAACAGTTTTATTCACTCTGTCTTATTGCACAATAATCACCCTGTAATGCTTCGAATATTTAAATCATATTTATATTAACACAATTTTTATGCAGCTTCTCTCGTAAAGTCCTCGAGGCATTTTACAATACGCATAAAGTACACAAAAGTACAACCTTTGGAAAAAAAAGGCAGAAACACCATTGGGTCCTCTAGCAATCTAATTAGGTGGTGGCAGAAATCTTAAGTTGACATCTTAACTACTTAAGTAGTGTTTGTGATAACTCAAGCACATTTTAGGATCTTCTACCTTATAAACTACTGCCATATCATACTTAAATCTTTTCTTCAGTGTTGTAAGTTTTTTTTTCCCAGTTACTTATTATACCAACACACACGGACACTTTAATTTTACTTTTAAATATATATGCCACCTTGGAATGCTTTCATGGACCAGACTCTAAATATGAATTATTGATTATGATATGCCATACGCATGTGTGTGTGTTTATAGGAGGTACAAGGGACACAAGATAGTGGTTCTAAGTTGACAAGAGAGAACAAATACGACACGTCGTTACAAAACAATGGGTTGGTTACCTGGACACACAAATGTAACAACTGAAATGTGTAAATAGTGATGAAAGAATCGAGCTGGATTAGATTACATGAAAGAGGTTTATATCAGTGAAACCTGGTGGAAATTCCAGTTGGCCAGTTGCAAATAGTCTCTACTGTCTTGACGCATGAGGGTTTTTGGACACTGAACTATATTTGGTCAGGGGATCAATAAAGGATATTGATATTGATATGTTTTTGTAAAGTGCGCGGATATCTTGGTGCTGTTGTGACCTACCGACTATATGCCCTGTTGCTGACAAGCCATACGTCTAGGAATCAATTGTAAAACAGTCAGGTTTTAAGACATTTTCTAAAGGTTAGAAAGGTAGATTGCATTCCCAGATGTTCTGGAAGTTGTTTTAGAGATGGGCTTTGATGTAAATAAAACTTCTACTCCACCCCCTCAGTTGGATCTTCTGCATCTCTGAACATTAATTGTTCCAGAATTGGCCAGTCTTAATGATCTCTTGGGATAGTACCATGTAAGATTCTTCCTTAACTGATATGGGGCAAATCCATCGAGGGCCTTATGAGCAAGACAGAGGTCCTTAAATCGTATCCTCTTCTTGACTGGTACCCAGTGAAGTTCTCGTAGTGCTCCAGATACTGGCTGGAACTTAAGAATTTTCTTTAGCAGCCGAACTGCAGCGTTCTGGAAGTGTTGCAATTTTTCAAGGACCAGCACTGAATAACAACGTATAATGCCTTGCTGTAGTCCAGCGTAGATAACATAAATGCTATTAGAACTTGTTTTTGTAGTTCAAATGGTATGTACTTTAAGATACTTCTGATCTTTCATAGTACGAAGAAACATAAAGAGGTAAGTTTATTTATTTGAGCATTAAAAGACAGAGTGGAGTAAAAAATGATCCCCGAATTTGTTTCCGTAGGTACTGGTATGGGGGAGGGCCCAAGGTTTGTGGCCACTAAGAGTTGCCCCATGATGGCATATTCTTCCTAAAGAGAAGGACATCAGTTTTGGCTGAATTCAGCAGAAGACTGTTGTTGCTCATTCATTGGACTATATAGCACAGGCAGTTGTTAAAGTGCAGCGCCGTCTCTTCAGTGTTGTTTGCTATGGATACAGTCAGTTGTGTATCATCTGCATATGCTACGGGAGCGAAGCCAAAATAGATCAAAATAGCTTCATCTTGGGTGCCACATATATATTGAATAATGTAGGGCTCAATGATGAGCCCTGCGTAACCCACACAAGGTAGCTTGAAGGGCTTAGAGAAAAAGTGTCCCATTGCCACTGAGTTTTCTCTCTGAGAGAGAAAAGAGCAGAGTAGTTTTAAGGCAAAGTCTCTGATACTAATCCTTACCAGTCGTGCACTCAGGATTTAATGGTTCACCGTGTCAAATGCTGCCGACAGGCCTAACAAGATCATGGCAGCCTTTCCCTCTCTATCTAAAATGTTACTCACTTAATCTGCTGCCACCGCCAGACCGGACTCTGTGCTGTGATTTGGCCTAACGCCAAATTCCAAAACTTCAGTCTTCTCCACAAATTTGGAAAGAGTGACGTTCATGTGTTTTCAAGAACCATCACTGGTAGAGATAGTTGGGAGATGGGGTAGACATTCTTTACCTCTCTAGACTCAAGAGATGGCTTTTTTAGCAGTGGGAGGATAGAATCTCTCTTCCATTCTAGCGGAAAATCTCCAGATTCCAAAATGGAATTCAATATCTGGGTAAGAGATGGTGAGATTGTGCCAGCAATCTTGTGCATTATTTTGGGGGCCAGGGATCTGAAGGAGCTCCAGATTTCGTTTGAAAAACAAGTTCAGTCACTCTGTCCTCCAGAAGCAAGGAAAATATTTCCAGGGCTCTTGATCCCACAGCTGTAGTATGTTGAACGATGTATCTATCTAGCAGTTTAGCCTTAATGATAAGTTTGTTAAATATTTCTGCTACCTTTTCTTGACAGAAGATTGCAAGTTGGTCATAAAACAGCTGACAGGGGGCGATCTCAGGTAGGAAGGTGAATTAGACAATGTCTCAACAGTTTTAAACAATTCTCTAGTTGAATTCTTAGCAGCTCGAATTTTTGTTGAGTAATACTTAATTTTTTCAGAGACAATCAGGGTTTTATATTCTTGAATTAGATAGTTGTATCTGATCTTTTCCTCAGTTTTATAATGCTTCCTTTAAAATGTTTAATGCCCATGGCACTTATGCTTCAGCTGCTTGAGATGACAGGAAAACCAAGGTCTACATCAGTAATTATTACTGGTTTTCACTGGGGCATGTTTAGTGAATATTTTTGCTAACCATTCCGAAAATGCACTTATGGTAAGATTCCCATCTATTGCGCACTGAGGGTGAGATTCCACCAGAGTATCTACCAGGTCTGTAATTGAAATTTTTCTCCAGGCTTGTACTCTTCTATACTGAGCCTGCCGATATGTTCGATTAAAGGAGGGAGCAATATCTTCTAGACTAAAATGAACCATTTTGTGGCCCGACCAGGTAATTGAGATAATATCATTAACCTTCAAATCTGTTTTATTAGAAAAAATTCCATCCAGCAAGTGGCCATCTCTACGGGTGGGGGCTTTAGCCCACTGTGAAAGATTAAAACTTTATAAAAAATCTAGACACGCTCGGACTCTTTGCTATTATCATCTTCCAAATGAAAATTAAGATCTCCTAACAAAGGTAAATGTTCAAATTGCATGAAGGATTCAAATGAGTCACCCACATTTTATAAAAAGCTGGTTTTTCAGCTAGGGGCCTATAAACCAGCAAGCCATTAAAATAGGTTTGATTCTGTAATTTGCACCTGAAAGACATTGCCTCACTTCTATTACTGTAACAGGTTCACATAGGACTTCCACATTGTCACGATAAAATACTGCCAGCCAGGTGCAGCCGGCACAGGTAAGAGCGGTGCCATCGTGATGCAGTGGGGCAGGGCAGGGCAAGGGGGGGGTGACTCAACAGACGACAGGATAAGTAAACTTAAATAAAAAATTAATCAAATCACTTACCTTGCGCTCACCGCATTGGCGAGTTGGCGATACTGTGGTAAATAATTTAATTACCGGGACTTAATTTGATACAGAAACATAATAAAATAGCTCAGTAAATAAGAGGCAGAATCCGTGGTATTAGAGGTTCGGAATGGGCTTTATTCCAATGGTCGATTATAATCGGTTGCTCCAAGTTCCATCACCACGAAGGTTCAGGAAGTGAAGTACATACGTTATTGACAATCAATTACTTTTATACAATAGGCATTACAGTGAAGCAAATACAAGAGGCGTAACAATTGATAGTGGTGATAATATATTCGTGCGTAGCAAAAATAGGCGTAACTGGGAGTGATGAAAGAACGTCATCAGATGTGATGTCATAAGAGGGTGGTTACATGAAAGAATTTCGCAATGTCAGCAGAAATACTTGGCAGAAATGCGCGCGCAGCAGTATGACGTGTGATTGACGTGCGACTAGGGGGTGAAGGGGACTTGACGTTTAGCTCTACATGTGGCGACAGAAGTCTGGAGGGTCAAGTCAACCTAATCCCAAATCATATCTACCATCCTATGTTTAAAGAACTAAGTTATCCAAAAGAGAGGTCTCTTCGAGTAGAATCTTATTCTATACTGACTATACTGACTGTTAGTGCGTGTACAAGCGTCTAAGTGTCTACACTAGATGCGAGGGCAGGAATCTTCCATAGTAACAGGGCTATGAATTACTTGCGTAAAGACAGAGAAGCCGAGCCTTTGCTCGGTAGCTGGAAGAATGTTTACTTAAACTGCTAGACAGGAATGCATCGGGCAGGGAACGGAGCAGATAATTTCGAAGGTGAAATACAGTTTTTGGCAGACAGCAGGCTGATGTCAGGCTTCGTGAGCCGCGCAGAGAATGAGACAGAGTTCATGGTCGCAGATGCAGGCTCAGACTGGAGCTTTCAGAGGCAGAAGGCAAGAAGAGTTTGATGACAGAATCAGGGCCTACTTGCCTGGACTGTAAAATGGCATCAGTGAACCATATAAAACCGGTGGCCTTTCATACTTAGGAATGGAATATCCGGCCTATTCATGGCGGATCTGAAAGAGGACATGTTAACGGTGGACGCACATGTGTTTGCGTCTTCATAACTGGAACTGGAGGGAGCATACATGTACTTGTGATTCATACATGAAACCGTTGGGGTCCAAGATAGGGGACATAACTGATCAGAAAAATCCATATTTCCACATTCCCTCCTTGTCCCCTACTTGCCCGTCAAGAGATATCAATCTTCATCAATCCGTTGATCTGTTCATATAGCATCATTTGTTCTTCTTTTTTCTTCTGGGACGAGTGAAATCTTGGTGATGGGACACACGATGTGGCACACAGACCACAAATCGCTGGTCCACATTGTAGGCATAGACAGCAACTGAATAGTATGAGAAGGCCAATACCTAGGAAAGATAGGACCTTCCATCCAAAGGTAGATAATATACTCCAAAACCAACCGGACCAAGTCCAGGTGCCTGGGTTCTGATGTATCTGGCTTACAATCTTATGAAGGCGAGTTATGGCTTTATATACAGATGGCGAATTTTCTGGTATGAAAATGCAACAGCTTGATCCGATGACACTACAAGCTCCGCCCCTATCGGCCAGGATGACGTCAAGGACAAGACGATTTTGAAGCACAACAATCCGCATAGCAGACTGCTCTTCTGTTAAATTGCCTAAGGCGGAAATAGTTTCGTTCACTACTGCTTCAAGGGTCCTAGTTAATCTACGTATCAGCTTACTATTAGTAACGGTACCTATATAGGGAAAGAGACCTTTATTGAAATCTGTGTATTTTTCCCATGCTGTTTCAGTGTAATCGACTATTGGGAGATCTCTCCTTACTCTATTATATACTAAATGAGTATTTCTGTGATAATCGGGAGGAGCTAGAAAAACAGGTGGCAAAAGGAATCCAATATAGCAAGTACCATCCCAATCTAGAGGCAAACGTACATATGCCGTCTGACCACATATGAAATAGGAATGGCGAGAAGCTCTAAATGTAGACTTGCCTTGATCACTAAATTCTACTACAGTGGTGCATCTACTATGGCCCATATGTATGGAACCATTTTTTCTTACACATAGTTCACCCTTTACTGGAAATATTGACATAGCGAGCAAAATTGGAGTAGCTTCTGATTCGACATTTAGGATCATAAGATTAAGCGTAAAATTACCTAATCCATACACTTCATTTTCTAGATCAGTTCCTGTTCTCTGGGGAAGTCCCTCCTTGTTAGGGTGGCAGACTTTAAGCAAAACTAAGTTCAAATTTCCCCATACCCAGTTATCTTGATAAACTGCAGAATTCGAATCTAGAGAATTAATTAAACTAAACCATGCTCCACAGGAGCCGTTGTGTGTGAACGGGTATGGAAAGAGAGGTAGAATTCCTTTATAATTCTGATAGGGAGGGAGTCGGCCACATATCCAACAATTTGTAGCATTGCTAACCTGATGGGAATGATGTAACATATTAATAAACGTGTTATTGCGCAGCGCAAATCTATAAGACAACTCAAGCGGAGGTAATTCACTAAAAGAATGTTCAGCAGTAACATTGTAAACATGTCTAGAAATAGGATAATATATGTGCAACAATATACTTGCAGTAATTATTAAAAGACTTAAGAAAAACAAAATTATTAATGTCACTATGCAATGACTACGCAGTGATTTACAGTACGCCTGTCGTTTCAACATTTTTCGGGTGCATTCTCTATTCAGGTCCAAGGGATACATGTCAGAGACAATTCAACCGCTTCACCTTGGAGAGGACTTAAACAATCAAATTGCTCGACTGATTGGACCTGAGTTTCAGTTTATAATGTTCGGAATTACTCCTTTCAACAAGAGGAAGTTTTGAGTCAATGGGTGAAGACACACGAGGTGTGGTATTCACATCTGCTGGTAGTCCATGAAATTTCTTGATATGACTTGAATGAATCCAGCCTTTTCTGCCCTCGATCTTCACGGCTGTCCTTGTGGTGAGCAACACCAGCTGAGGCAACTTCCACCTAGGTTCCAGCTGAGTCTTTCGATCAAAGTTCCTCACGAGGACCAAGTCTCCCGGAACTACGTCATGGGGTTTCACCTCAGTGTTGTCAGGAAAAGCTGCAGCTACCTGTGAACGACAAGATTGTAGTGCAGACATCAAGGAAGCCAAGTAATCTGTCAGCATGTTACAGTCAATATCCGTTATTTTGCGTGGTATAGGCGTCCCCCACATATTTGGTGGTCTGCCGAAGATCACTTCATACGGGGATAGCCCTGTTCGAGAGTGTGCTACCATTCTTGTGTAAAAGAGTGCAACTGGTAATGCTACTACCCAGTCGACACCTTTCTCTCTGCATATTTTGGACAATCTAATTTTCAGAGTCTGATTATGTCTTTCTACGAGACCTGCTGCTTCGGGGTGTCGGACACAGTGGAATTTCCACTGATAGCCTAACAAAAGGGAAACGTGTTTCATTAATTCGGATGAGAACGGCTGGCCATTATCTGAGTGAACAACACGTGGTAAACCGTATCGTGGGAAGAATTCTCGAACCAACTGTTTGGCAGTAGTCAGGGCAGTGTAATCTGAAACCGGGTATGCCTCCGTCCAACGGGAAAGAGCACACACAACTACGAGAACATATTTGAATCCTCTACATCGTTCCATCTGGATATAATCCATCTGGAGGACTTCAAAAGGATGATCAGGAGGATGAAATCCACCCTGTTCTACGGGAACGCTTTTTCCTGGGTTGAACTGGCAACAGATCATACAGGTACGAACTTTTTGTTTGGCTGCTGCTCGTAAATGTTTATTGAACCAAATGTGTTGAATGCTATCTAGCATAGCTTTTTCTCCTAGATGTGCTGGACTATGTACAGTGTTAATTATAACTTGGACCATTGAATCAGGAAGGAACCACACAGACTTTTCCTTCATCATCCATCCTTGATCGGTTTGGATCCCTCCTAATTCAGTACATTTCTTTATTTCGTCTGGTGTAGCATGTGTCTGTATGTCAATTACGTCAAGAGTAGGATCTTTAACTGTCATACAATGTGTTGGCGTCAGGACTATTGTCTTTGTCATGTCGGATGTTTGAGTTTGAGCAGTCTGTTTAGCTGTTCTGTCAGCTAAATCATTGCCTTGAGAAATGATATCAGTAACTTTCGTATGAGCTTTACATTTCATAATTGATATTGCAGTGGGTAGATGTATTGCATTTGCATCTAATAAAGCATGAATGAGGGGTCCGTGCTGAATGTGGGCACCGTGAGAAGTTAAATAACCTCTCTCTCGCCACAGCACGCCGAAGTCATGTACGACTCCGAATGCATAACGTGAATCAGTGTATATGTTGACTTTTTTATTTGTGGCTTGAATACAGGCTTGTGTTAGAGCGACGAGCTCTGCTGCTTGAGCGGACAAGGTTTTTATGCAATTTGTTTCAATGATTTCAGTGTCTGTTGTGACTGCGTAAGCGGCCACTAGTTCTCCTGTACCTTTTCTCATACATGAACCATCTACATACAACGTCAGGTCTGGGTCTGACAATGGGACATCTGTCAAGTCTTGTCTGGGTTTCGTCGTGATTGTAATAACATCAATACAGTCATGAGCTAGTGGGTCTGTTCCGATCACAGGTAAAAGTGTGGCAGGATTCAATGTGTTACAACGTCTGATTTCTATATGTGGCTGAAACAGTGTTAGTTCGTACCCTGTAAGTCGTGCTATAGTCAAATGTTGTGTTTGCGTTCGATTCACAAGAACCTCTACTGCATGTGGTACTTGAACTGTCAATGGATGTCCTAACACTATAGCATCGCTTTGTCTGATTGCTAAAGCTGTCGCTGCCACTGATTTCAGACACGCAGGCAAAGCCTGAGCTACGGGATCTAATGTACTAGAAAAATAAGCACACGGTTTGTGTGATCCTGCTTGTTCCTGTGTGAGTACTGACAAGGCAGTACCTTCGCGTTCTGTAACAAAGAGTGTAAACTGTTTACTGTAACATGGCGTTGCTAAGACAGGTGCTTGACATAAAGCTTTCTTTAAGCTTTCAAAAGCTTGTGTATGTTCCTGAGTCCAAGGGAGAACAGTCGATGTGGCTGCCTCCTGTGTTGTCAACTGAATGAGTGGTTTTGCTAGAAATGCATACTGAGGGATCCACTGCCTACAATATGAAGTGAGGCCTATGAAAGCCCGTACCTCCTTTTGTGTCTTGGGTATTGGCATGTTAGCTATTAACTGAATGCGGTCGGGTGTAAGCTGCCTTCCCTCCTTGGACAGCGAGTGTCCAAGATAAACAACTCGCTGTACACAGAATTGCAGCTTAGAAGGGGACACCTTGTGCCCCTTTTCGGCTAGAAATTGTAAAACTGTCAGTGATGCTTTCTCACATTCGGGTTCGCTTCTAGCGGTGATCAGCAGATCATCGACATATTGAAGCAGAGCAGTGTTAACTGGCATGCGGATACTGTCGAGTTCTCGTTTTAGTGCTTGGCTATAGATGCTGGGGCTTTCTGTAAATCCTTGAGGTGCGCGGGAGAATTTAAAGCTACGTCCATTTAAACTAAATCCGAACAAATATTGGCTTTCCGGATCTATTGGGACGCTGAAAAAAGCATTCTTGAGATCAATTACAGTAAAGAATGTTGCTTCGGAATCAATAGCTGTCAGTAATGATGAGATATCGGGGACCACAGGGAATTGTGGCACAATGCACTTGTTTAATTCGCGCAGATCAATAACCAATCGATATACTGGCGGGGCCTTCGGATCTGTTCGTTTGAGAATCGGAATTATCGGTGAATTACATACATTGGAGTCTGTTTCCACAACCACTCCTTGGGAAATGAGTTCGTCAATGATTTGCAGTAAAGCCACTACAGCATCTGGTGGTAACTTGTATTGTCGCATTCGTGGTAGTACCACTCCTGCCTTTAGTGTGACTCGATATGGTGTAATATTCATGCAACCAACATCAGTAGGGCCTTGTGCCCATAGATGTGTAGGTAAAGTCTGCAATCGGGGATCCATGTCTCTAGACACATAATGACCTTTAAAATCACGTAAAAACAATCTTACTCCTTCCGGAGAACAACATATTATAGCTCCTAGAGCTTTCAGTGTTTTTATTCCTAACAGGTTTTCTGGACATGATTTAGTAAGCAATAAATCTGTAGTTCGGGTCAAAGGTCCTATCGTAAGTGGAAGAGGTTGTGACACTTCATTAACAATAGGTTTTCCTGAAAAACCAAGGGAAATATTCTGTGAGCCTGAGAGGGGTGCCCCTGGAACTTCACTACGTTTTATAGTTGTTCGACTTGCCCCTGTATCGAGTAAAAATTTTCTGTCTTGGCCTAATAATTCACTATGTACATAAGGTCCTTCTTGATCTACAGGGATCTCGATAAGGGGTAAGTCAACTTCCCTCTCTAGGCTTGTTCATGCGTATCGTTGATAATCAGGATAGTCATACTGTGCGGTCTGGTACAGTTGTCTTGTCGGTTGTGTGGCAGCAACAGGCAGCGCTGGTGCAGCAGGCACAAACTGTATAGACTGTGGTGGAGCTGGCATGGACTGCGCATGCTGTGGGGCTCCTTGTTCATTCTGATCCTGTCTAGGTGGCCGTGGTCTTTCTTTTGTATTACCTATGGCGATATTATGTTTCAAAACTGGACAATCGTGTACGTAATGACCTGGCTTTTTACAATAGTTGCATATCCCTTTTATAGGTCCTGTTGAATCACCGGAATGTGTCGTACCCTTTTTATGTCCTTCAGCTGGAACTGTCTGGGAGACTAGCATTTTCATTTTCGTGTCTTTCATGCGTCTTTGTTCATGTTCTTGTTCCTCTCTAATTCTATTGTGATGGTACTGTAACATTTGTAACATTTGTGATGGAGTGTTACCTTGCCAGGTACTCTCGAATTTTAATACTCTGTTCTTTACTTGAGGCAAGGCATTTTCTACTAATTTGGTCACAAACAGATGTGGGTATGATTCACTACTCGCTTTTATGCCACTATTTATACCAAAACATTTTTCAAATCGGGCATAGAAATCACTAGTGTCTTCATCTTGCTTCTGTTTACAGGCTGAAATTGTACCCCAATCTTCCTTTTTCGTAGTCAATAAACGTGGCAGTACCTGTACTAGTAAACCTGGTAGTGCTTTAGTTTTATCCCCAAGCCCCGAACCTGGACCTCGGGCCTTCTCTTCATTTTCTAATGCTGTCCAGTCTATCCTTTGGTCTCCCACCTCCCACTCTTTTTCCTTGAGTTTTTCATAAATGCCAGCAGGCATCAATACCTTTAATATGGTCATAATGTCGGGATAGGTATACTCTCCCATGAGTAACATGTCTTTAATTTCTCGGTGGAAACCCGCTGGGTCTTTGTCATGACTGGGTACCACTTTCTTCATTTCTAACAATTCTATTTTCGATATGGGCGTATATACAAATACACGTTTAAACTCATTGTCCTCGCCTTTTATTGGGTGTACTTCTCGTAAGGGATTCTGTCTGTCCATGTAATACGTGGTTCTTTCCTTAATGGGCAGTGAGACATGTTCTGGGCATATAAAAAGAATGTACTGCTTTCTTGATTCTAGTATTTCTTTAATTAGCTTAGTACCTGAACCTCTCCATCTATTCATGAGTAATTCAGTCAATATGTCAGGTAAGGGACCAGGATCCGAATGCTGACTCTGATATAGTATAAGGAGTTGTTGAATCATATAAATCCCAGCTAAACGCTGTTCATCTGGGGTGAGATTCAAAAATGTGCGTGCTACTGTATCATCACTATACTTCCCGGCACTGTCAACCCAATGGACAGCTGACCTGGCTAATTCTTGTTCATCCATAGAATCGAGAAAATGATAACCCCTTCGTTCTCGGAGTAATTTGTCAGCTGCTTGGAATGAATGCTCGTTAGACCTTATATTTATTATTGGTGTTTGGAAATTCCTGTTATTATCTGGACATATCGGACGTATCGGGTCAATAAGACATCTAGTACTATTACAAGATCTTCCTCTACCTACATAGGCTATGGTGTCTGACTGTCCTGTGGGCAGTCCTAATCCTTCTTCCTCGCTTTGTTCGAACTGGTCTACCGCTAATCTTTCTTCGTGTAGGCGTTCTATTTCTTTACGGATCTTTCGGCACATGGCTATTATACAATTTTGCTTATCATGTCTCCCTTCTGATATATTCTGGCTCCATCTGGTAAGAATTTGCATTGCTTCCGGGTCTACCCCCGGTCGGTCTTGATTTCGGATCACACAATTTATAAGGAAACGTAACAGTTCCCCCTGTATCTCCACTTTCTGGTATTCCATAGCTCTGTTAATACATTCAGAATCTCGCCCTGTTTGGACAAAATGGTATATATTATCTAGATGCATAGTCATTCCTGGTAACTTCCCTAAATACACCGCGGCTCGTCTGATACGTAATGATGCCATGATCATTTCGTCCTCTTTGCCGGGCACAGGGTCATATCTACAATCTACAAGAAGTTCCTTAAGCGTACGGGCATTTATGAGTTTGGGGGTACGTGAATGTGCTGACTCTTGAAAAGTAAGTTTATTTATTCTAGGTGGCGTAGAAAAGATATTGGTAGCACCTCCGGTAGCCCCGTCTGGGGTATCGGGTGTGAAAGGATTCGTTGAACGTGATACAGCAACTATAGGTGTGGATACAGCTATAGAAGTAGCTGTAGGAACAGATGCAGAAACAGATGTGCTTGCCGGAACTTGTGTCAGAACTTGTTGCTGTAGGGATACGGGTACTGGATCTTGGCGTTGAACCTCCCTGGCAGGCGGTCTATGTGGGGCGGGATTAGTATACTCGGGAGCTGCGTCATCTAAATAAGAGGAAAGAAAAACATCTTCTGCGGTTCTAGGATGCCCCTTAGGATGTACCTTTATTGGAAATAATGGGGTTGGCAAGTCTTTTGGTATCTCTGGAGTAGCCTTAGGTAATCCTTCGGCCAGAAGGGGATACATACCATTCATAAGGGCATGTCTTTGTCTGTCTACTTGTTCTGATTTCACTCGTGCACCTTCTTCAATTAATAGATTTTCTCGGACTTCATTTGAATTCTCTTTACTATTCTCTTCCTGTCTACGTGCTTTTTCTGTACGTCTATACGATTCTTTACGCCATAACTCAATGGCGTCCTTCTGTGACTGTCTGACTTTCCTTTTCCATAACTCTTCTTCTACTTTCATGATGCACTCTGCATCCCAAGTCCCCGCTGCGGGCCACCTCTGACTTTCTGGTAATTCCTTGGTGTAGTCTACCCATAAATCAAGAAATAATATAGCGTCTAAGCCATGTTTATGATACATGAAGTACCCTGGAGTGTCCCTAGGAGGAATAGGAACGGCTTCTTCGAGTACCCCTTTTCTTGTTGTGATCTGTCTTAATTTCGAAAAGAGCGGCATATTGAAAACTGATCTGATACTTGATTTTGAACAAACTTAATACATTAAACACAATAATGAACAGTCATTCACACCACAATATGCAGAACGTTATTAAAACATTTAACATTTAACATTTAACTAAGCAACGATGATAATGACGATCTAAGGAAAACTTAATCACTAAACATAATACTCGACTTTAACTGGATTATTCTGAATTTATATACTTGATATACTAGATATACTGCTAAACAGTACAGATACACTGCTGAAACAGTGCAGACCGGATTTGTGTACCCAAACCCGTCTTGACCGGCACAACCTATGTGCACGTCAGAACGCCTCCCCAGTAATGGTACTCACCGGGTAGCTCGGAAACGGAAGGCCTCGGAAACTGAACTGAACTTGAACCGGACTGGACTCGACTCGAACACTTCGGACACTGGACTCGACTTGGGACTTCGGAAACTGGTGGGCCTCTGTATACCTCGGATCTTGCTCTCTCAGCTAGGCTCTGGTCGGGATACTTCGCACTTCTCACCGCCTCGTCTGGGTGTTGATCGCAGCCTCAGTCGCCCCCGCTTGACCGGAGGGAGATACAGGAAATCCTGCTGGTACGCGTTATTGTCCGTCCAGCTGTGGCAGGAGACCGGGCCTGCAACGCACCGCCGGCGCGTGAGATGAGAAAGTGTCCCTGTTCGGGCGCCATTCATGTGGTAAATAATTTAATTACCGGGACTTAATTTGATACAGAAACATAATAAAATAGCTCAGTAAATAAGAGGCAGAATCCGTGGTATTAGAGGTTCGGAATGGGCTTTATTCCAATGGTCGATTATAATCGGTTGCTCCAAGTTCCATCACCACGAAGGTTCAGGAAGTGAAGTACATACGTTATTGACAATCAATTACTTTTATACAATAGGCATTACAGTGAAGCAAATACAAGAGGCGTAACAATTGATAGTGGTGATAATATATTCGTGCGTAGCAAAAATAGGCGTAACTGGGAGTGATGAAAGAACGTCATCAGATGTGATGTCATAAGAGGGTGGTTACATGAAAGAATTTCGCAATGTCAGCAGAAATACTTGGCAGAAATGCGCGCGCAGCAGTATGACGTGTGATTGACGTGCGACTAGGGGGTGAAGGGGACTTGACGTTTAGCTCTACATGTGGCGACAGAAGTCTGGAGGGTCAAGTCAACCTAATCCCAAATCATATCTACCATCCTATGTTTAAAGAACTAAGTTATCCAAAAGAGAGGTCTCTTCGAGTAGAATCTTATTCTATACTGACTATACTGACTGTTAGTGCGTGTACAAGCGTCTAAGTGTCTACACTAGATGCGAGGGCAGGAATCTTCCATAGTAACAGGGCTATGAATTACTTGCGTAAAGACAGAGAAGCCGAGCCTTTGCTCGGTAGCTGGAAGAATGTTTACTTAAACTGCTAAACAGGAATGCATCGGGCAGGGAACGGAGCAGATAATTTCGAAGGTGAAATACAGTTTTTGGCAGACAGCAGGCTGATGTCAGGCTTCGTGAGCCGCGCAGAGAATGAGACAGAGTTCATGGTCGCAGATGCAGGCTCAGACTGGAGCTTTCAGAGGCAGAAGGCAAGAAGAGTTTGATGACAGAATCAGGGCCTACTTGCCTGGACTGTAAAATGGCATAAGTGAACCATATAAAACCGGTGGCCTTTCATACTTAGGAATGGAATATCCGGCCTATTCATGGCGGATCTGAAAGAGGACATGTTAACGGTGGATGCACATGTGTTTGCGTCTTCATAACTGGAACTGGAGGGAGTATACATGTACTTGTGATTCATACATGAAACCGTTGGGGTCCAAGATAGGGGACATAACTGATCAGAAAAATCCATATTTCCACAATACGGCAAGTGCAAGGTAAGTTGTTTTATTCATTTTTTTATTTAATTTGACCTATCCCGTCAGCTGCCGACTCTCATCTGATGCCAGCCCTCCCACCGCATGACAGTACGATCTAATATTTTGATGGAGTATCCAGAGGGAAGAGCTGTGGTATCTTGTATTCGTTGCCATGCATCTTTCCTACTTCCCTGCCTTGCTGGTCAGCCAGAGTGCATGTGTTGTGAGTGGATGTGTTGTGGAATGCTGGTGCATGTGATGTAATGGAATGTTGGGGATGCCTGGTGGATGAGTGTCAGTTGGGAGTATGGGCTGAGCAGCAAGGGAGCTGCTCCTGGTGGGGCTCACTAATATCTATATCCTGATCTTACCATCTACAACCTTCTTCAATAAACCATCTTCATTTGATCTACACCTCGGCATTCAATGGACCTATTTATATTGCAACAAGAGCCTCAGCCAAATCATCTGACTGGTTGTCTGCCCAAGTCTCATTCAGATAAGCTAAGTCCCAGGAACTTTCCTCAACAAACAATGAAAATTCATGCATATGTTTTATTAATATATGTTTTATGTTTACTACTATTTATCAAATGTTGTTGAGGACAGTGTGCCTGTACATCCCTTTTAGGAGTAATGGATTTCAATTGCCAAGCCAAAGAGCAATGAGAGAAGTGGTAAGAGACGAAGATTCCACATGGTACCCGCGTACCCTTG
The DNA here is from genome assembly GCF_964204655.1 of Triturus cristatus. Taxonomy (NCBI): domain Eukaryota; kingdom Metazoa; phylum Chordata; class Amphibia; order Caudata; family Salamandridae; genus Triturus; species Triturus cristatus. Next base: position 507,430,560 of record NC_140585.1, read on the forward strand.
TTCGTGTTCAGCAGTTGGGATTTAGAGTAAATATGTCGTATCTTTTGACTAGGGTTCCTGACCACTGTTCCCAGTAAGCTGCGCGCTTGAGCGGGCGCTCATAGGGTCTTTTACAAGCGCGCAGACACTCTCACAAAGCGCGCACGTCTCTGCCTAGCTAGAGATTTAAACCCTTCACCAGCCACCGCATTTTAAATGGTAATGCCGTGAAAAGTACGGTCTTTCAGCAATATGCAGATTGGAGATTCAGGGGCTCTAAGAAGGGGTGAAACAACAAAGTCTCGTTAAAAAGTGAAAGGTCTTTTAAAGACCTGTGAAGTACTGGGGTGCGGCTCTGTGTGTGCCCGGGAAGCTTTCTCAGCCCGGCTGTCACACACGAGGGATGGGGGGCTGAAACACTTTCAACCCAATGGGCGTTGCGGGCCGGATCCTGCATCATCGTGCTGCTTCTCTGAAGCCTGGCAGCTCTCGCAGCTGCAGAAGTGCAGATGAAGCGCTCAGACTCGGAGGCCCCTCTGCGAGTCAGAATGTATGTCTTCCACGGAAAGTTCACACCTCCTGAAAGCACAAGTCTCTTTTTTCTCTCCGACAGGGGGCCTAATTTTGATGCGCTGATTGATGTGATGACACAAGGGATCTCTCTAGGGCCATCACTGCACTCTCTGCTCGCCATTGTCTGTGCGAGGGTTCATTTTCCGGTTCTCTTCATTTCTTCCACCAGCCTCGTCTTCCTTGATGGGGTTGCCTGCCCCTCAGGACGTAACTCTTGTCTTTCCAAAAACGGAGGGAGGCTTTGAGCGCATTTCCAGGTCCTGGGCCCACTGCTGTGGGCACTGATTGAACCAGGTGGGTGTGTCTTTGAGAGTCTTTGCTGCCGCCTCACTCCCCAATCCAGGGACGGCGCTAGGCATGGGCAGCTGCCCAGGGCCCCGCGCCTGCTCGCACCCATTGGGCCTCCCAGCTTTACACACTCCAGAGTTTCGAGGCCCAGGGGCCCCCTAGGACTTTATATTTTTCTTTTTGTTATCAATCTCCCCTGCTGGACCCTCTCTGTGGGCCTAATGGCTGCATCTGCATGTTGATGACAGCAATCAGACAAGTCATTTAAGTGCCCTTGCCTGTGAAGTAGCCCTGCCCCTGTATGAATAAAAGGCTTAATATCCTGCAGGGGGCACAGCAAAGGATATAGAGTGGCGATGGCGGTACATCACGATGGAAGCTGCTCACCAAGGACAAGTGGAAAGGAAGCACAGAGGCGAATTAAAGGGGCAAGACAAACGGAATTAAGTGGGGGAAGCAGATAGGTGTGAGTACAGCAGTCAGACAAGAGGTGCATGCAGAGGAGCAGAATCCGCATGCATAAGTGGATGGAGCAGGGTTTAAAGTGTGCTGGGTCACTCGAGTCTTAGACCCGGTAGTAAATTAAAGTGGACATTGAAAAGGGGCCCTATATTCATGTCCTTTACTTGGCTGCAAAAAACATTGATCCAGTGTCTGCACAATGAAAGAAAGTTCTGAAAAGCAGGTGATGAGACAGGTCCGCTCTCCATTTTTGCCCTCACACTCGGAGTGAAAAAACACATCTTAACTCTGCAGCAGTGCTGGCCTTCACTGCCTTTAAAGTAATTTCAACGAGACTCGTTCTAGTTCTTTCAGTCTCATCATTTCAGAACTGAAGCATTTTCAGCATTATATACAAGGATGTTGCTTATTCATCTTATGCAACTAATAGCCACTGGCAAAGCCAATAGTCCTGGCTTGTTGTCGGTATAATGTTACCTGTTGTAATATTTATCTGGAGGCAATGACAGATGCAGCAAAATACCAGTCAGACGGCACACTATGCTATGCACAGATTTATTGCTGACATGTTTTTAAGCCACGCCCTTAAATACATCAGCCATGCCCATTTGAAAGACCCCCCCAGTTTTTTCATCCCACTTAAACCCCTCCTGTCTGGTCAGTTTGTAGGCCGCTTTTTTTTGTGCTAGTTGTTGACCTGGTTTATCATCACGTGAGCCAGTTTTTACTGTTGATTTTTGTTGATATTAAAGTAAACAGTGCCTGCAGCAAAATCAAATCAGTGCAGTCTTCCATCTCTTACAAAACACTTATACCGCATGTCTTTACAAGTTGACAACTTCCCTAGTTTGCAAACATGGGGCACTTTTCTAGCTAACTAACTCACTAATTTTCATTTTGGTACATGGCCTATTTTCTGTCCCAGTCTGATGCTGCATGTTAGGCAGGGTCACTGGAATTATGCGATTATGCGGTAGCATCAATTTCTGCATAATTATGCATTTCCCGTATTTGCCACATAATCCATCATCTGCTGCAGAATCTACAGATTTTAACAAAATTGCTTTCTATCTCAAACGATTCAAAAGTTACTAAAAATGCAGCGACACATCTTGCTACATGTGGAAAGGCCCTTTGAAAAGCAGGAATAGTCAACTTTTTGTTTCCGCTGCTAAATTTGGGTGTTAAATTGGTACTAATGGGTGCAACCAATCCCCAAACAGTGTTACCAAGTTTAAAAAAGGCAACAAAATGAAGTAATACTCTTTCAAAATGTGCCACATAATGCCGCATAATTTGCCTTTTCTTGTCTCATAATTTACTCACCCTGCCACATAATTTAACCATCTCCTACCGCACAATTCCACGTTCCTGCTGTTATTTTAATCCATGGCAGTGATTTTGTTCCTGTTTATATTTCCCATGCTTTACTTAATGTTGCATTTCCAAAGAGTGCTAACTATTTCCAGCATGCGTGTTTCTGTATTTCATTTCACAGCATATTACTCTTGGATGATGCACCCTTTGTACTGAGTCGCCTCCAGGTGTTTATCAGCTACAGTTGAGCACTTTGGAGTTGAGGCTGCGGGAAGTACAGATTTCACACTGTGCATGTCTGTGGGTCAAAAAAGTGTTCAGATTGCATGATCATTCAAAATATGGCCTCTCTGCAGAGCACAAAGAGCAATGGTCCTGCATTCTAGTTGTGATTCTCTTCAAATGTGTGTGAAGGAGCTACTTATTGGTTAAAACAACAATGTGAAAGTAAAATAATTTATTGTTGTTACTCATTTACCTTAAACAGCTAACAACCATTGACAAAACCAATACTCCGGGCTGTTTTTAGGTGAATGTCAGTTGTTGTGTTATATTTTTGGTTTCTTACTGATATCTTGCACATATTGATACCGAAACATGATTTCCCTCTGTGGCAATCAGGTCTCTGCCGAAGAGTATGTTGATATGTGCATGCTAGCTGTTGATTTCTGAATGAAGACAAATTAATCAAAACCTTATAGTGACAAATCAAGGGTTCTCATTTTTAAAGGCTCTCATACCATATGGTGTTCTCTTTGGTGGCTGGTGGAAGTATGTCAATCACTCACATGGGCAGAGTCAGCAAAAACATATTGGATTCATTTTCCAGCATTTTCTCTTGTTTTCAGAATCTAATAACCATTTTTCATCCACGTGCCTTTACTACATCCATAAGCAACAGAAAGTCATTCATTTTCTGCCCTCTCACTACCATTAGGCTGTTGTACAGTCAATTACCTTCTCACTACATTAAGCAAATGCCTTTTTTCTTGTGCTTCTTGCCTTCTTGAATTCAGTACCCTTCAAATCATTCGGAACCGTGCTAGGCTCCTCATCTGAGATGGCTGGATCGTTATGCCATTTCTTCTCACCTTTATGCTGTCTGCTGGGTTTTTCGTCCGAAACCCTCTATCTGCAAGGCACTATCCATTTGTTGTTGTGCACTGCATTAAAAAAGGATCTATCTTTCTGCAGCACTCCTTACGTTCAGTCCGGAACCCCATACTCCGTGCCAACCAAACTCCTGTGCCATCCTAAAATTTAGATGGCCCTGATTGGAGGCAGATCCTTCTCCTTTCTACTTGTGCAGGACCCTATCACCCTCTTGAGCTATGGTGTAACTCCAGTCTTTTGGAAGTACATTCAAAACTGTCTTTTCTCCACATTAGTAAAGTTTCACCTCTCTTTTGGACATCTCTTAGTGGCAGACTCAGAATGACCTGTTAGCATATCATTTTCATTCATCCCATTCAATAGAACAATAACCAAGTTTGAATCATTTAAACTACATTTAAACTTTATTTAATCTACTTAATAGCAATTTAATATCTATGTACGTATTTTATTAGGAATATTAAAGCTTTTTAACCATGTTACTGATGTCCAAACTAGGTAAGTAGCTTCTTGCAAAGCAGCTTAATCAATGCCATATAAATAATGGCCAATTGATATTACTTCCTATGATGTCAATTCCTGTGAGGTTAAATCTTATGCAAAATATAGGGGCCTCGCATGTTCCTATTCTGCCCGGGACCCCACTTATCCTAGGACCAGCCCGCTCCAATCATTTTACAGATGGTCGAGGCCTCTTTCGGCCACCTTAGCTGATGCTCAGTTCTACGACTGATATCAGTTCTTTAATGCTTCTTGCACGCTTCTCCTGTCAGCTAAGAATCATTTATGCTCATTTAATCAGATCGTAGCTGCTTAGGCAGAACCGCGTCAGTTTCGAAAATGTATCAGGCCAATCTGAGGTAGACTAGGAGAAGTAAGCATGGCGGCTCCAGAGAAGCCCTGTACTTGGCGCTAGAGACAGACAGGCGCGAAAATGAATCCCCGAGCCAAGCCATAGTAAGTAAGTATTTGTAAATCACGTAGCATATAACATGCACAAATAGTAAAAATAATTGTTAACGTTTATTAATACTGTTTGTGTTTCAGTTTAGAACATAAATTGGACAACCTGATTTAATAATCTCAGGTCGAATTGAAGATACAATTTTCGTGCAGTATCAGCAATGCGCCCTGAAATTGTTTTAGCTCTGCGATGGGTGTTCATATCCGTCATACAGCAAATTTATAGCATTTTGACTTTGGGTGGGCGCTTAGCTAGAAATTTAAACCATTCACCAGCCACGGCATTTTAAATGTGTTTACATCTAATATTTAGGGAAAGTGAGGTGGGTTTTCAATATTGTAACACAGCATCAGTTCACTAATAGTACTGCAAATAATATCTGTGACATATGAATATGTGAGGTTCTGCCTTGATCTGAAAGAGTGAAACATAAACGCATAATTTCTCTGCAAAATGTCTGTTTCAAATACAGTTTCTTTAATTTATTTTGAATAGGGGTGATGTGTGAGAGTCCATTACAATCTGTGTAAGAATTATTCAGGGTCACTACAGCACGACTCTGCAGAACCGAGCTGGCTCTCTCAAGGGGCCCCCTGAAAAGCTGGGGTCCTGGGCCAGAGCCCACTTTGCCTATGGGTTAAAACGACTCTGAGTAGATCTATAAAAAAGGAAAAGGATGTGAGATAATGCTCAATACTTTTTCACTGAGTATCGTGATAAATGTATACAAGAAGTCAATTTTATCTTTCCTTTCTCAGGTTTGCTGAGTGATATTGACATATACCACCTGCCGTTCTTGAATGCCTGACCAATAGCATGCTTTGCATTATGTGGCTTGTCAGCGATGTTCCAACATTTCAGTCATCAAGTGCAGACTGTGAACCAGGATTCAGTCACTTGAACACTATCAAGTCTAAATCAAGAACTAGACTGGAGGAGAATCACGTGGTTACGCTGATGATGACTAAGGCCTATCTCTTAAATAGCAAAGTTGACCTTGATATAATTTATCAGCACTGGAAGAATGGCATGGACCAAAGAAAGAAGCAAATGTGTCGCACATCTAGTGATGGCACATTGACTTGTCTGAGCCACCCTTTCCCAAAGCCTATGTTTGGCCTGGATGGGCACATTTCAAACACTTGCACTTAGCAAAGACATTAATCATTGTTGTACATCAAAAGGTAACTGTGTCATGTAATTGTCAACTTGCTAAATATATATTCTCTTGAATAGTCTTCCAGCAATTCCTCACCAAATGATCAGTGCTCCAATCAAGAATATTCATTAAAATCTTATTTGGGGCTCCCTTCTGAGTCTTGTCCTTTTCTTAGCCTGGGGTATAGGTGCAACTAGAATAAACAATTAATGTCACGATGATCTGTCTTTACAGTGCAAAACTGTCACAAGACCCTGTTAATTAGAGCTATATGTGTGAAATGCACTTGATCTCTATCTCATTGCAAACAAAAGTTTTGAGTGGTAATTGCCACGGATTTATATACTCGCAGGCTGCACTCGCATACTTGGCGCACACAGCCTTGGCTGCAGCGCACAGAGATCTTGCACTGCTGCACACAGAGGAAAAAAATTAGAGAGAACATTGTTCCTGACCCCTGTCACGGACAGGCTCAGACAGGCTTGCCTTGGGTGCACTGGCGGCATGCTGATGGCACATGCGTTGGCGCATCCGCTGCACATCCACGTCACAAAGCTCATTAAGTACCAAGCTTGGTACAAAGACTAGACCGCCAACCCAAATGGTTATCAGCACCGGCAATGAACACGGCCTGGTGCACGAACAATGACATTAAAAGTAAACTTCCCCAAAGGGCAAACTGCATTAAGATTTTAGATCTAAAATTTAGGAGAGTGTAAATTTAAACAAGCACACCGTTTTGTAAACTAGAGAGCTCCAGTAACTTTTGTATGAGTATAGTATGCTTATCTAATAAAGGTAGGTTTTTTCCCTATAGTTAGTGTTCACTGCACTAGCACCTTATCTTCTGGGTGCATTGTGATGTCATTTTAGAACATTCATGTGTATGTATGTGGCGTCATAGAATGTTGTTGGACTAGATGCAAGTTGCTCTGCTTGTTATACCCTTTTTTTCCTAATGAGATGCAGAAATGGTATTACACAACTCACACCTAAACTCAGACCGAACATCAAAGTTAATTCTAAACATGTTGTTATTGATGATGAAATTTTAAAAGTAAAAAATAGGATACAAGAGAAACAACTTATATCTAAAGTTTATCATGACAAGGTGCACAGAGCAGAAGACAACATTTTTGAAAAGGGAGATTGGGTTATTGTGAGAAAACCCTATAAAGTACATAAGGGAGAATCTAAATATTCTTATCCATGTGAAGTAGATGAGGTTGTTGGGGGTTCAGTACGATTAACTGATAAAGGATGGAGAAACAAAAGTGATGTCAATTGGCTTAACCGTGGTCAAAATGAGCTCATTGATAAGTCAAATTGTTCATTATCAGAGGAGAAAGATGCATATTTGTGGCATGGTTCAGAGTCCATTGATAACACTAAAAGAGTTTCTTGTAGCAAACTTATTTGTGAAAATTCAGTGACATATGCGTGTACCAAAAATATTTACAATTGCTATGCTAGCAATGACAATCTAAGGAAATCTCAGAACCAACTATGGATAACATGCAACCTATAGGTTCATACATAATTGACTCTGGAAGTTCAAATGTTATACCTGACAACCGTGTTTCTGATTTCAGGAGTGTTTCTCCTCAAAACCTGTTTGATGGTACAAATACCAATTCTGGTAGAATGTCTAGTTTCCCTAATAAGTACAACGATTATGTTTTGTTTTACGTGTATAGTATGCTAATCTAATAAAGTTACGTTTTTTTCTGTATAGTTAGTGTTCACTGCACTAGCACCCTATCTTCTGGGTGCATTGTGATGTCATTTTAGAACATTCATGTGTATTTATGTGACGTCATAGAATGTTGTTGGACTAGATGCCAGTTGCTCTGCTTGTTAGCCACAATTGTTGCTGGCGGCTTGCAGGCCTCTTAAATCAGTAAACTTTATTGATTTTACTCATACTGCGAGGACCTTCATTACTCTCCACTACAATAACGTTAGTGTTATCACAAGAAAGTAAAAAAGGGTATTAACTCAATCCAGTAGATACAAATTGTTGGAATCCGGGTTCTCTGGTTGGCACAGGTAGGTACTTGTGACAAGCAGGGAACCTTTCCTCTAGTCAGGGTAAGGGGTTACACTACTAAAACAACCCCTGCTCACCCTCTAGGTAGCTTGGGGCGAGCAGCCAAGGCTTATCTCAGAGCGTTATAGGTTAAGCATTTGTGAACACATACAGTAACCAATTGACAACACTACAAATGGACACCACACAGGTTTTTATATTAAAAATAAAGATTCTTTATATAGAGTTACCACAAGACCATTAAATGACAAAAATACACAATACGGTTACTTTAGTTGGTAGAAGATTGCTTAGTTTCTCTTAAGTTCTTAAATGCGACACTTTAAGTCAATGTACCTTAGATGTGACACGCAGGGCAACGAAAGTGTTGCATCAATGCAGATGCGTTGAAGTTCTTGGTGCAAAAGAAATAAAGATGGGATCTTCCAGATGCGTTACGCTTCTCCGATGTTGCGAGAAGACTCGACTCGATGCGTCAGCTACAGCGGCGTCACCTTTCACGAGATGCGATGACAGCGGCCTTGGCAGCGGCACTCTTCTCCGATGTTGCGAGACGCTTCCGCTCGATACGATGCTTACAGCGGCGACACCCCTTCTGCGAGATGCGACGGCAGCGGCTCTGACGGCGGCACGCTTCTCTGTGGATGTGAGGCGCTATTCCGGATGTGGTGCAATGCGACAATTACGATGGTTGCGATGGCGACACGCTTCCTCCTCGATGCGAGACTCTTCTCTCGATGCGGTGCACTGCGACAGCTACGATGGCTGCGATGGCGACACGCTTGTTTGGCATTGCGAGACACTTCCGGAATGATGCGAGACGCTTCCGCTCGATGCGATGCTGCAGCGGCGACTCTCTCTGCGGGATGCGACGGCAACAGCTCCGACGGCGGCACGCTTCTCCTCCTTGCATCGCGCTCCCAGCTACTTGCGACACGCAGTCCCTCAGAAGGCCCAACAACAGCAGCAGGCACTTCCAAAAGACTCTGGGGAGCTGGGGGTGAAGTCCACTGGTCCTGGGACTTCGTTCAGGGGGCAAGCTCAGTTCAAGCCCTTGGAGATCTTTTTAAAGCACAAGTTGAAGCAAAGTCTTTAGTAGTCTTTCTCCTCTCCTTCAGCAGCAAGGCAACCACTGCAGGCCAATCCCCCAGGTCAGGGACAGTACTCCTCCTACAGCTTTCCCAGTTCCTTCTCCTCTGGCAGAGGTTCTTCTTGTTTCAGCAGGATCTAATTTCTTGGCAGCAGGTCCCAATACTTATAGCCCTAGTTCCTCTGGGGTAGAGGGACCTTTGCCCAGTCCAAACCAGTTCTTGAGCACTCTGTTGACATGACTCTGCCTCTCTATTCAGGGTGCAGGGCAGAGACATCAGCCGCTCCGCAGGAGGTGGAGCCAGCATTGTGGTAGCAGAGCACAACCCTATTCAGAGCCCAGGTGTACTCCTCCCACCCATCTGACTGCCAATCTTCCTATTCACCACCAGGCTGCCTAGCCCTGCCCCTCTGGGTTTCCCCAGCCCTGTCACTCACACAACAAGACAGGCAGATACACATCATAGCAGAGGCGGGCTGAAATGGTCAGGCAAGCAGATACCAACTTTCTAAAAGTGGTATTTGCAAACACAGAAAATTAAAATAAACTTTCCTAAAAGATGTATTTTATTATTCTGAGTTCAGGCATACTAAACTCGAATTTCTTCCATGTTCCCTGGGTCTGTTAGGATCATAGAATGAAACAATTCTGACAGCCCATTCTGACCTATGGGGAACAGGTAGCCTTACAATAGTGAAAAACGAAAATGGCTGTAATTCACTATTAGGAAATGCCACACACATCAGGGCTTGTCCAACCTAATGCTTACAATGCACCCTGCCCTTGGGCCTACCATAGGGGTGACTAATATGAAGTTAAGGGAAGGTTTAGCGACTGGGAAGTGGGTGCACTTGCCCAGTCAGCATGACAGTACCAGACTGCACGCAGGTTCTGCAATGGCAGACCTAGACACATTTTACTAGGCCGCTTCTGTGGATGGCACAACCAGTGCTGCAAGCCCACCAGCAGCAATTGTATTTACAAGCCCTGGGCACTCCTGGTGCACTTTACTGGGGTCTGACAGTAAACCAAATAAGCCAATCATGGAATCCAACCAACATATACATTTTACATAGGGAGAGCATGTGCACTTTAGCACTGAACAGCAGTGGTAAAGTGCCCAGAGTCATAGAATAGCCAACAACAGATCAGAAAAAGTACAGGTGGAAGGCGAAAAGTTTAGGGACCATCCGGCCAAAAGGGCCAGGTCCAACACAAATAAACACAAGTAAATACTGATAACCAGTTCCAAGAATCTACTGATTTTTTTTTCTAAACTCCCAGATCAGTCCGATCTAGCAGAAGCCATTTCTAACTGGCCACCTGGAATGCCACCTAAGGCCGAGTTGAGTTTGAGAGTTCACAGCATTGTTTTTAAATACCAGCAGTTCATTATATATAATAAATGCGTTTTAAAAGGAGATGAACATAGTGTTCAATGCAAGCAGCGCCCACAGAACAGAATCCACAAGTGTAACACCTGCAGCATGCTTCAGTTATATGAATGCCGCATTTACAATGAAACAAATTATCTCCAGTGTGGAGAATAATGCCAGCAATAATAATAGTATTGCACAGTTTCGTGATTTATTTATTTCAAAAGGTAAGACTGCTAAACCCTTCTTTACTGCTGTTCTATGCATGTAAATCTACTTAGAAAGTAATGAAATAACATTTACTTGCAGTGTTGTTCATTGCGCTTGGGGGGTCTATGGTTACTCAAACATTTTGTGAGTGAAGGAGCCTTGTTATTTACCTCTGAAAAAGCACAGTTGCTTCACTTGATCTTAATTTTGTTGAGTTTCGAATTTCTAGTAGGAAATGCCATGCCCTGGTGTAGTTATACTGCGCTTACATGTGCTCTTCTCAGGTGCACAATTACTCTGCAGTGGGGTAACTGAGTGAATCCCAGGACCTGGGTAGTGTTTAGTACAATAAACAAATGGTCCGTCTGGGTAGAACAATTGAACATAAATGATGCTTTGAACACCAGAAATATTTTTAGAAAAGGAAAATAACCATGGTTTTTGAACTACAGATTCAATTTGGGGTTGTGTAAATAAATCTGTCACATTGTTATACCAATGATATGCAGGGATTAGTATGTCCTTGGTCGGCCCTTTCCGGCTAGGTCCTTCTTATGGGTACAATAACATTGTTATACCAAGCCAATAAGGGCCTCATTTACAATGAGGCTGTGCCACCAAAGCGTCACTTTTTGTGATGCTCCAGAGGCGCAGGGGCTTGCTCCATATTTATCATGCAGCACTTAATGCGGCCTTGCAAATATCGTTCCCTTTAAGGTAGTTTTCTGCCTTAAAGGGGCATGCAATGGGTGCTGCTGTATAAGGGAGGCGCAACAACAAGAAATATAATTATTTCAAAAACAATCATCCCCGCAATGTAGGCACCCTTGCTTCATGGTGCAAAGAAGCCTGTATTGGTGCATGGCAGCCCCATTGTGCACAAGCGCAGGGGAAAAGGACATGAATACATTGTATGTGATAGATAGGGCCTATTTCTGCCTTTTTCTTTTGCTGAAGGGCAGCTCAGCAGAAAGGCCTGCAGCGCTGCCCTACGGCAAAATCTTGTAAATAACTCACTCAAGCACCCATACATTCTCTCAAAAAAGCCACTTACCCATACAAGCACTCACATACCCAGCCACACATCCATACACACACTCTCACATATAGCCATTTACACAGACACTTGCTCTCTAATTCAGCCACTCACACACCAACTCACTTAACCAAACACCCACTCACTCACCCATATGTAAATGTCCAGTATTTGTAAAGCGTGAACACTTACCCTAAGTTGTCAAGGCACTGGGGGCCATCAGGAAGATTAAGCGAGCTATTGCCCAGAGTCACATGGTGCTGGGCTGATCTGCCGCTGGTGCCGGGGATCGAACCGTGAGCCCCCGGGTTCCGGAGTCCGTCGCCCTGGCTGCTGCGCCACATCTCTTCCACCATATAGCCACTTACCCATATTCACTCACTCATACAGCAATTCAGATACCTCCTCACTCACTCACACAGTCACTCACACATCTACTCACCCACCTGTACATTTACTCACCCATACAGCTACTCACACACCCATTTACTCACCAATACAGGCACACACATAGCCACTAACTCACTCAAATGGCGACTCACACACCCACACAAACACCCATACAGCCACTCAGACACCCACTCACACACAGATATACACAGTCACCCAGTTACTCACGTAAGATATGTTATAAGTAGCATCACTAATTAGTAGTGCACCCAGTATACTCATCTAACTTTTGTACTATGTTAGTACATATGGTTAACACTCATAAGCTCTTACAAAACACATATACTCACTGGATGATGTCATCAGTGATATCATTTGAGATGTCATCAGTGATGTTACTGACTATGTCATGAGTGATGTAATATGTGAGCTCATAAGTAGTGCATAGCGGGGCGTAAATAAAAGGTAGCTCAACTAACTTTAACTGCTGATTTTCAGTGGGCTTGTACAAGTCAAAACTGAGTCTAACTATAACGGCCTTGTCAGCGAATTTATAAGATTTTTTAAAATTCTATTGCTTAACTATGTCAACCCTGTGACCTTTGTTTTTTTCAGTGAAAAAAAATAAAAAATAAAAATTACAAAAAAAAAAATATATATATATATATCCAACCAAACGAACCTCTCCGGTAGGAAAGACGTGAGCCCACACAGGTAAGTTCAGAACTGCCTCCTTTAATTTCGAAAAACAAACGGCATTATGCATTTCGGCACTCCGTGCCTTCCTCGGATGCCATTGCTTGCTTAAAATGAATTGTCCACCTCTGGAAGCTGCAGCTACACGATGTGACTACTGTTGGCGGGGTGAAGGTCAGCGGAACGAGCATCCAGAAAACTACTAGGACCACAATTCCAAGAGAGCTGCAGTCACCGCCCACTGGGGTAAGGACTTCCATATGTGTAGCTGCAGCTTCCAGAGGTGGACAATTCATTTTAAGCAAGCAATGGCATCCGAGGAAGGCACGGAGTGCCGAAATGCATAATGCCGTTTGTTTTTCGAAATTAAAGGAGGCAGTTCTGAACTTACCTGTGTGGGCTCACGTCTTTCCTACCGGAGAGGTTCGTTTGGTTGGATGTTTTGTGCGTGGCCACTCGCACTCAAGTCCCCACCCCCAAGAGTTCGGCGGACCGTGGCAACTGTTGGTGCATCTCAAGGCGCTTGAGAATACGCCGAACCGCCGCAATTCACATCGTAACGCGAGGCCAGAGGACTGGGTGATTATTGTATCGCGGCGCCCTTGCTTACTTAGGCGATGGCACACCTGCACGATGTGACTACTGTTGGCGGGGTGAAGGTCAGCGGAACGAGCATCCAGAAAACTACTAGGACCACAATTCCAAGAGAGCTGCAGTCACCGCCCACTGGGGTAAGGACTTCCATATGTGTAGCTGCAGCTTCCAGAGGTGGACAATTTTAAGCAAGCAATGGCATCCGAGGAAGGCACGGAGTGCCGAAATGCATAATGCCGTTTGTTTTTCGAAATTAAAGGAGGCAGTTCTGAACTTACCTGTGTGGGCTCACGTCTTTCCTACCGGAGAGGTTCGTTTGGTTGGATATATATATATATATATTACCTACTGGCGGTCGCTAGTAGGTAGTTATAGTTAGGACCCTCTTACCATAGGAAATCCGCAACATTCTATTTTTAATAACTTTGGCGCCGGTCGACGAATCCTCGCAAATTTTTCAAAATAGGTGGGGCGCTACGCTCCGCTCCTACCCTGAAAGTCTCGGGGGGATTCGTCAAGTGGGGGCTGAGATAAAAGGGGGGTCCCAAAATGCGTTTTTCCCATGCATTTTTCCATAGGACCTTTAGACACAGCTACAGCCCGAACGGCTGAACAGAATTACTTGAAATTTGGCAGAGAGGTAGTCCTCAGGTCAAGGAAGTGCCTTTTGTAGGTTTGGTGTAAATCTGTTCAGTAGATTCTGAGAAAATAGCCTTTAAATCAATATATATATCTGAGCCAGCTTACGGTGCGCTTACGGTGCGCTTACCGTACACGTACGGTGGCGTGCGCAAGCGCGATTCTGATTGGCTGTTAGATTTTTTTGTGTATTTAACTCAGAAAAAAAAGGGTGATAACTTGAAAAGGGGGCAAGGAAGAGAGTTACAGACCCCCTAACATTTGTAAGGGGGTCAAAGAAGGACAGAAAAGTACAAAAAAAACATTTATTGATTTTAAAAAAAAATCGCGGGGTACGCGTACGGTAAGCTCACCGTACGCGTACGGTAAAAAAAAATAAAAAAAGAAATGAAATGCAGATTTAAGTGTTTAGATATTAGGGGGCTCTAAAAAGAGCCGTTGTGTTTATTAAGTGTTTTTTTAGTGGTACCTACAAGTAAGTACCGATGCAGAGTCTAAGGTTCAAGAGGAAGACTCTGTTCCCTTCATCAGTGAAGTGTACACCATCTCCTCTATAAATGTCTTGCATGTCGTAACGCAAGTTGTTGTGGTAAATGGAACCCATACCATAGTCACGGAGGAAAGCAGAAACAGATTTGTTGACGTGCTTTCTTGCTTTGTCAATCTGTGGACAAAAATGATTGGACCAGTTCCATTTTTGCCTTTGGCATATGTTAGAAAACACAAAGGCAGTTTTAGGGAAAAGTGAAAACAGTTGTGCAAAGGTCTCCTTCATAAGCATTTCCAGACCTACCCCAGTCAAAGTGCCTAGGTCATTGCCACCACAGTGCACTATTATGAGGTCAGGGTGTTGGATTTGCATGAAGGATTTCACCGATGGCATCAATTGGTGCCACTTTAACCCTCTCTGACCAATCCATTTAATGTCTACATTTGGCAAAGCAAGGTCTCTCACCATATCTGTTTTCTCTGCATACTTTTCACTCCAGAAGACATAGCTGTGCCCTACAATCCACACTGTGAACATCTTCAAAGGAGAATTGGATGCACTCAGGAGGTGTAATTCAGTAGAATGGTAAAAAGAAATGAAAGACAGTTTGGAAATGGAGGCATACATATTTTTTTTATAAAAAAAAGAACTGATTGGCTGTTTCATACCATTCTAGAATAAAAACTAGGCTGTATGTGTAAATTTATAGAAGCATGTTTTGTATTGGTACAGAAAAATGTGTTACCAAAGAACAGTACTATGGATTTGCTGTTAGGTTTGAAAAGTCAAGCACTCCTGCTCTTTGGAAATGAAACATTGTGTGGCGAACTTCTGACCTAACTCCACACAGCAGTGTTCCATGAGCTGTTGCTATGGTAGCAGGCAGAAGTCAAGTTGGGGGAAGGGTACTAGGCAGAAGTCAAGTTGGGGGAAGGGTACTTTTGGAAAAGGGTTGGTTTTCAACCAATAGAAATGTGTGATTACATTTGAAAAAAAGGGGGAAGCACTGAGATTTTAAATTAACATGTATATGTGTGGAAAAAGAGAGGGAAAGTTTGCCATTATCTGGTTCTGCTGAGAGGAGAGAGGTGTACAGAACAGAGATCCTGGCTCTGATAATCTGCTGTTTGAGTGCCACATTTCTTTTACAACTAACTAATTTTAAAGGTGAGTTTAGAGTTTGAGAGGGGATGTATATGGTAAATTAAGAAATGAATAATAGAATTGGAATTCCTTTTGTTGAAGTTGTGTTTATTATTTTCTGTTTTGGGAGAAATTTAAATGTGAGGAACATGTAAAATAATATGGACTATGTTTTCACGATAAATTAAGGTGTACTGGTAAAAATAAGGAATACTTTAAGGGTTTGAGGTTGCACTCAGTAATGCAAATACATTCAGCATCAGTAAGGCTGGTTGCCCTTACTGGAGTGTAGTGAGTCACCCAGGTTACACATGTTGCTGGTCTCAGAAAGCTGTTTGGTATTGCTCTGGTGATTTTACATTTGCATTAGATGGAAAGGGGGAGGTATTTTTTTATGCAGAAGCAGACTCTTAGCACATAGCCAGCTGCTTATCCTGTGGAATCATGGATAGTATTCACAACCGAGTGGGGTTTGAGGTTTCAGTTAGTAATGCAAATACATTCAGCATCACTAAGGCTGGTTGCCCTTGCTGGAGTGTAGTCAGTCACCCAGGTTACACATGTTGCTGGTCTGAAAAAGCAGTTTGGACATGTGCTTTTTTAAGAATCTGAAAAGTGGATTGAAAATGTGTCAGACTGTAAAAGTACTTATCACTTGCCCAAAAAAAGAGTAGTAAGTGTGGTTTCAAATTGGCAAAGAAATTACGTTTTCAGACTAATATGAAAACATGACTCTGTGTGCAAATAGGAATTATAGGCAGAGATTTATTGTGTTATGCTCTGGTAATTTTACAGTTGCATTAGTAGGAAAGGGGGAGCTATTTTTTTATGCAGAAGCAGACTTTTAGCACACACCCAGCTGCTTATCCTGTGGAATCATGCACAGTATTCACAACCGAGTGGGGTTTGAGGTTGTACTTAGTAATGCAAATACAAAAATGTAAAATAATATGGACTAT
Source organism: Triturus cristatus (assembly GCF_964204655.1). Lineage (NCBI taxonomy): Eukaryota > Metazoa > Chordata > Amphibia > Caudata > Salamandridae > Triturus > Triturus cristatus. Next base: position 507,447,088 of record NC_140585.1, read on the forward strand.
GTTTTCACCATAAATTAAGGTGTAGTGGTATAAATGAGGAATACTTTTAGGGTTTGAGGTTGCAGTCAGTAATGCAAATACATTGAGCATCAGTAAGGCTGGTTGCCCTTGCTGGAGTGTAGTCAGTCACCCAGGTTACACATGTTGCTGGTCTCAGAAATCTGTTTGGTATTGCTCTGGTGATTTTACATTTGCATTAGATGGAAAAGGGGAGGTATTTTTTTATGCAGAAGCAGACTCTTAGCACACAGCCAGCTGCTTATCCTGTGAAATCATGGATAGTATTCACAACCGAGTGGGGTTTGAGGTTTCAGTCAGTAATGCAAATACATTCAGCATCACTAAGGCTGGTTGCCCTTGCTGGAGTGTAGTCAGTCACCCAGGTTACACATGTTGCTGGTCTCAGAAAGGTGTTTGGTATTGCTCTGGTGATTTTACATTCTGAAAACAGCAAAAAAAAGGCAAAATTTTTTGGGGAAAATATGTAAATATGTGTACTGTATTATAAAATGTTTTATTAAATATTAATACTTTTTTCTTTTTTTCAGATTGAGATAGAACATTTTCGAAAACTTGAACCATTTTTAAAGCAATTAAAATTAAATTTAAATTAATAAATAATTTTTTGAGTGGGTATGGTAAGTCAAAAATTTCATGGTCCCTTTTTTCCACTTCTCCACAATCACATTTTCAGTTTATCATTGTAGTCTCTCAAGGACCTTGTAATGTGATAATTCATTTTTAGTGTTTTTAAAAAAAATAAAAAATAAATTACGCGTACCGTACGCGTACGGTAAAAAAAATAAAAAAAAGTTTAAAAAAATATATAAAAAAAAGTTGAAAGGTAAGGTTGGCTCTTAAAAGAGCCATTGTGTTCATGCAGGGACAGAGGAAAGAAAGAATGGGAATATTAGTCGTTACGACAAATGTGCTGATCTATTAAATTGTTCACTAGGGCAACACTGGTCTCCCTATGACAAATTAGATCATGACAAGTGGCGCACCGAACTAAAACCCTCGCAAACCGATGGTTGATTTCCAGAGGATGAGAAAAAGGAGATGCTCCCCCCACAGATGAAGGGCTCAGCTGACCTGCCGAAGATGGACTCGGCCCTGCAGATGATGGACCAGGCTGAGCTGCTGTGGATGTGCTCGGTTGACTTACTGAAGGGTTACCTTCAGTATGTCGAGCAAATGTCCTACCGTGTACATCTTGAAGGTGTCTCAACATGGTGTGATTCCCGAAGGAATACTTCTTGTTGGGATTCCCTCTTGAAAGTACACGGCCACAAAGCTTACAAGTCACTAAGGGTGCATTTACCTTTTTCTTGCCCTCTGGAAAAGAAAAATACTCCCATATGAAAGAGCTCTTTTGTTTCCTCCTTCTCTGCCTCAAGGTAGTGCTGCTAGCCTCACTCTCAGAAGAGTTCTGCTGTTCTGCCATCGTATCACAAAGACAACTCAGCTCCTTCTCCTAAGGGATCACAAGCAGAAATGAGGGGAATGGGTGTGGTGTAGGAGAGTTCTAGAACTGAAAGTAGTTTCAACCAATCAAAAGTTGTGTTTCATGATCACATGACCCACCGTGCGCGTACGTTACGCTTACGGAGCGCTTACGGTAAAAGTACGCATGCGCATAAAAAAGGCACGCGCGCATGCGCAAAACAGGCACGCCCCTTCACTTCCGCGTAACATGCGCGTGCAGCGTACGCGTTACGCGCTGCGCGCGCGTGACGTACGTCTACGCAAATTGCGTAAATGAACGCAAACAGTGTAGAAATCTAACGTTATGAAAGCAAGACGTGCGCTTACCGTACGCGCACGTTAAAAAAATAATTTAAAAAAAAAAAAAAAGGGGAAAAAAACCCCACTATGTTATACTAATGAATCTTACCTGTTTAGTTTAAAAAAATGGTTAAAAAAAATATATATTGTAGAATTTTTAAAATTTAACCATAGTCTTTAAAAAAGGATAGAAAATTAAAATAAAAATATGTTAAAAAATTGAAAAAAAAAAAAAAGAAAAAAAAAAAATAAGAATTAGCATTTAAAAAACCTTGAAAATTCACTGAAAAAACCATGGGTTTCACACACGTTATAGTTAGGAATTAGCATTTAAAAAACCTTGCAAATTCACTGAAAAAACCATGGGTTTCACACACGTTATAGTTAGGAATTAGCATTTAAAAAACCTTAGAAATTCAATGAAAAAACCAAAGGTTTCACACATGTTATAGTTAGCTGGACATTTCACTCGTAAAAAAACAATGAAATTCCCCCATTATAGTTAGTTCAGCTAACTATAACTCGCGCGCCCGCAATGTACTACTGAGGACGTCACATATTACATCACTCATGACATGGTCACTGACATCACTCATGACATCACTGATGACATCTCAAATGACATCACTGATGACATCACTGATGACATCATCCTTGTGATAGAGTGGTAGATCTCCTCTTCCCCTAATATAACCTTTGATACACACATTCAAAAATAGAGACTAAAATTTTCAAAACAATGGACATACCAATACCAGTTACAAGAACCTCTTAAGTAATTCTAAGAACCACATACACATCCACTCATTCACCAACAGTCCTATACAGTCACTCATACATGCACTCACTCATCATATGTACTCATACACCTATACATCCTGTTACACAATGCCACTCATCCATAGAGTTACTCACACATACTCACTCATGCTAATAAAGAAACAAACATACATTTATTAGCTTATACAGTTATACACACACCACCACACTTACTTCTACGGAAACTTACACATACTTAGTCTTATAAACAATCACTTATAGAAACACATACTTATTCATACAGGAACTCTTTCAATCTCTCACTCTCACATATACTCACTTATATACACCAATAGTCACATATACTAGTTTAATAGATATGTAGTTACTCATAAAGACACTATTGAGACAGTCATTCACTCACTAACACACCCATACACACACTCATCCACCCATACAGTCCTGCACACATGCTGTCTTCAACACATACAAAGAGTGAATCACTCATTCATGCACCTATGCACTACATAATACCCCCCACCGAACCATACAGACACTCAGACTGATACTCAAAAAAACAACTAATAACCTATATAGACACCCATGAAGCTACTCACCAACCCATGCAGCCACTTATACACAAAGTGAGAGACTGATACAGATATTTTCATATTTAAACATTACTCAGTAAGCCATGTATTCACTATGATACACTTAATCAGTCAGTTACACAATAAATTTTTCAAAAACAAAGCATCCATTTAGACACTTATATACCCATTTATTCTTCCATTGACCTTGAGATACACATATATAAAACATATTTAATTTTCAGAAAAACACACATTCACTGGATGATGTCATCAGTGATGTCATCAGTGATGTCATTTGAGATGTCATCAGTGATGTCATGAGTGATGTCAGTGACCATGTCATGAGTGATGTAATATGTGACATCATCAGTAGTGCATTGCGGGCGCGCGAGTTATAGTTAGCTGAACTAACTATAACGGGGGAATTTAATTGGTTTTTTACGAGTGAAATGTCCAGCTAACTATAACATGTGTGAAACCTTTGGTTTTTTCATTGAATATATATATATATATATATTATCTACTGGCGGTCGCCAGGTAGATAGTTATAGTTAGGACCGTGTTTCCATAGGAAATCTGAAAATTATATTTTGAATAACTTTGGCGCCGGTTTACGAATCCTCGCGAAATTTTCAAAACTAATGGGGCGCTCCACTCAGCTCCTACCCTGAAAGTCTCGGGGTGATTGGTCAAGTGGGGGCTGAGAAAAAAGGGGGGTCCCAAAATGCGTTTTCCCCATGCATTTTCTCATAGGACCTTTAGTCGAAGGTACAGCCCGAACGGCTGAACAGAATTACTTGAAATTTGGCAGAGAGGTAGTCCTCAGGTCAGGGAAGTGCCTTTTGCAGGTCTGGTGTCAATCTGTTCAGTAGTTCCTGAGAAAATAGCATTTAAAAGCATATAAATATCTATAAACGGGTACCGTGCGCGCACCGTGCGCGCACTGTGCGAGCACCCTAACGTGCGCGAGCGTAGTTCTGATTGGTGGTTACATGTTAGTCAACGTTCGAATCGGTCAAAATCAGGAAGTGTCGACCGCCATTTTGTTTGTTTTTAGTGCGAGAGTGATAAAGGAAGGTGACGAACGTGAAAAGGGGGCAGGGTAGAGAGTTCCTGACCCCCTAGCCTTTGTCAGGGGGTCCCTGAAGGACCCCGAAGGCAGACATTTTTTTTTTAAAAAAATTTTTCAAAAAATCGCGGGGTGCGCGCACTGTGCGCGAACGGCAAAAAAACTAAAAATAAATAAATAAAGAATAATTTAATACGTAGTTTATTGTAAAATAAATATATAAAACAAATAATAATACATACATAACTTAGCATTTAAAAAAATGTACAAATTCACTGAAAAAACCATAGGTTTCATACACGTTATAGTTAGGAATTAGCATTTAAAAAACCTTGCAAATTCACTTAAAAAACCATAGGTTTCACACATGTTATAGTTAGGTGGATAGTTCACTCGTAAAAAACCAATGAAATTCCCCCGTTATAGTTAGTTCAGATAGCTATAACTCGCGCGACCGCCACTCTATCACAAGGATGATGTCATCAGTGATGTCATGAGTGATGTCACTGACCATGTCATGAGTGATGTAATATGTGACGTCATCAGCAGTGCATTGCGGGCGCGCGAGTTATAGTTATCTGAACTAACTATAACGGGGGAATTTCATTGGTTTTTTACGAGTGAAATATCCACCTAACTATAACATGTGTGAAACCTATGGTTTTTTAAGTGAATATATATATATATCTATTACCTACTGGCGGTCGCCAGTAGGTAGTTATAGTTAAGACCTATTATCCATAGGAAATCCGCAACATTCTATTTAGAATAACTTTGGCGTCGGTTGACGAATCTTAGCAAAATATTCAAAACTCTTGGCCCGCTCAGGTCCGCTCCTATCCTGAAAGTCTCGGGGTGATTCGTCAAGCAGGGGCCGAGAAAAAAGGGGGGTCCCAAAACATGTTTTCCCCATGCAATTTTCCATAGGGACCTTTAGTCGCAGCTACAGCCCGCACTGCTGAACGGAATTACACCAAATTTGGCAGAAAGGTAGACCTTGGTTCAGAGTCGTGCCTTTTGCTTAAATGGTGTAAATCCGTTCAGTAGTTCCTGAGAAAATCAAAAGTAAAATCACATATGTATCTGGGCGGAGCCTAACCACACATCTCATCGTGAGATCTGATTGGCCGTCAGCACTTCATCCAAGAAGTGTTGGCAGCCATCTTGGGACCAATATACATGATAGCACCTCATTAAAAAGCATTGCAGTTAATAGAAGGTTTTAAGACTTTAGTTACATTATAAATCATTTTTTGACGGTACCATACTCATTTTAGGAATTGTGATATGTTCTAAGGTGATTTTATTATGTGAAAAAGCCTTCTTCTGGGATATCATGAATCATGTTTGAGAGAAAACTATTTTCTCATGCTTTTCCCACAGAGGATTGGAAGGTGATCTATAAGCTAATCTGAGAGCATATTTTCTGTAAATTCACATTATCTTTCTCAGTGATGTGAGAATGAAGTCTGACATTCTCAGTAATACATGTACATCCAACAAGGGCAGAGACTGTCAGTTGATTCCTTTGTGTTCTACTGCAGCTTCCCAGAGTGTTCCAAAGAACAACTAGAGCGCTAACAGTCCTACTTATGATAAACGTATGGCACACCTGAAGACATCTTGATTGGAATAAAGTGGTAACTCTTAAAACATTTAATATAAAAAGGAACACAATGAGGGAGTTCATTTTGCCATAGAAAGTATGATTAGTGCTGCAGAAAGAAAAATTAGGGCACATTTTGAGTGACTTCTCAAATCCTCTTCTATTTCATTAAAAAATTCTGACATACAGGCTGAAACATGCACTTTCAATGCCAGCAGCAGACTTCCCTGGTGAGCAGCAGCTTTACTACAGTGATCTAATGAGCAACTAGAGTGCTACCATTCTGAATTTATGGCAAATGTGTGAAACATCTGAATGCCTTCTTGATGGAACCAAAGTAAACAAGTATTGAAAATGCAATAGGTCTCGCCCTCATTTAAGTTAAAGCAATTCTGTTTGTAATTAGGTGACTTTTTAGCTTTGCTTGTATTAGTGTTTTTCAAACTTTCATGTACATAACATGCATATGTATGCATATATGTATATGTATGCATGCATTTATACTTGTATTTATATAGATATGCAGATTAATATGTATGTCTATATATGTATGTATATATATATACACATACATATATAAACACATATGCATGTATATGCATATACATATGTGCATATGTGTGCGTGTAGAGAGAGGCAGAGAGAGGTAGAGAGGTAGAGGTGTAGAGGTAGAGGTGTAAAGGTAGAGAGGTAGAGGTAGAGAGTGAGTAATAGAGAGTAGATAGTGAGTACTAGAGAGAAGTAGAGAGTAGTAGAGAGTAGTAGAGAGAGTAGCAGAGAGTGATTAGTAAAGAGTAGTAGAGTGAGTAGTAGAGAGTGAGTAGTAGAGAGTGAGTAGTAGAGAGTAGTAGAGAGTGAGTGTTAGAGAGTGAGTAGTAGAGAGTGAGTAGTAGAGAGTAGTAGAGAGTGAGTAGTAGGGAGTAGTAGAGAGTGAGTATTAGAGAGTAGTAGAGAGTGAGTAGTAGAGAGTAGTAGAGAGAGAGTAGTAGAGAGTGAGTTGTAGAGAGTAGTAGAGAGTGAGTAGTAGAGAGTGAGTATTAGAGTGAGTAGTAGAGAGTGATTAGTAGAGAGTAGTAGAGAGAGAGTAGTAGAGAGTGAGTAGTAGAGTGAGTAGTAGAGAGAGAGTAGTAGAGAGTGAGTAGTAGAGAGTAGTAGAGAGTGAGTAGTAGAGAGTGAGAAGTAGAGAGTAGTAGAGTAGTAGAGAGTGAGTAGTAGAGAGTGAGTAGTAGAGAGTAGTGGAGTAGTAGAGAGTGAGTAGTAGAGAGTACTAGAGAGTGAGTAGTAGAGTGAGTACTAGAGAGTAGTAGAGAGTGAGTAGTAGAGAGCAAGTAGTAGAGAATGTGTAGTAGAGAGTGAGTAGTAGAGAGTAGTAGAGAGTGAGTAGTAGAGAGAGTAGTAGAGAGTGAGAAGTAGAGAGTAAGAGAGAATAGTAGAGTAGTAGAGAGTGAGTAGTAGAGTGAGTAGTAGAGAGCAGTTGAGAGCGAGTAGTAGAGAGTGAGTAGTAGAGAGTGAGAAGTAGAGAGTAGTAGAGAGTGAGTAGTAGAGAGAGAGTAGTAGAGAGAGAGTAGCAGAGAATGAGTAGTAGAGAGTAGTAGAGTGAGTAGTAGAGAGTGAGTAGTAGAGAGAGAGTGAGTAGTAGAGTAGTAGAGAGTGAGTGGTAGAGAGTAGTAGAGAGTAGTAGAGTGAGTAGTAGTGAATAGTAGAGAGTGAGTAGTAGAGAGAGTAGTAGAGAGTAGTAGAGTAGTAGAGAGTGAGTAGTAGAGCGTGAGTAGTAGAGAGTGAGTAGTAGAGAGTAGTAGAGAGCGAGTAGTTGAGAGTGAGTAGTGGAGAATGAGTAGTAGAGATTAGTAGAGAGCTAGTAGTAGATAGCTAGTAGTAGAGAGTGAGTAGTAGAGAGTGAATAGTAGAGAGTGAGTAGTAGAGAGAGAGTAGTAGAGAGTACTAGAGAGTGAGTAGTAGAGTAGTAAAGAGTGAGTGGTAGAGAGTATTAGAGAGTAGTAGAGTAAGTAGTAGAGAGTAGTAAAGAGTGAGTAGTAGAGAGTGAATAGTAGAGAGTAGTAGTAGAGAGCAGTAGAGAGAGAAGTAGAGAGTGAGTAGTAGAGAGTGAGTAGTAGACAGTAGTAGAGAGTGAGTAGTAGAGAGTAGTAGAGTAGTAGAGAGTGAGTAGTAGAGAGAGCAGTAGAGAGTGAGTAGTAGAGAGTGAATAGTAGAGAGTGAGTAGCAGAGAGAGAGTAGTGGAGAGTGAGTAGTAGAGAGTAGTAGAGAGTGAGTAGTAGAGAGTGAGTAGTAGGGAGTAGTAGAGAGTGAGTAGTATAAAGTGAGTAGTAGGGAGAGAGTAGTAGAGAGTGAGTAGTAGAGAGTAGTAGAGAGTGAGTAGTAGAGAGTGAGTAGTAGAGAGAGAGTAGTAGAGAGTAGTAAGTAGAGAGTGAGTAGTAGAGAGTAGTGGAGTAGTAGAGAGTGAGTAGTAGAGAGTGAGTAGTAGAGTGAGTACTAGAGAGTAGTAGAGAGTGAGTAGTAGAGAGCAAGTAGTAGAGAGTGTGTAGTAGAGAGTGAGTAGTAGAGAGTAGTAGAGAGTGAGTAGTAGAGAGAGTAGTAGAGAGTGGGAAGTAGAGAGAGTAAGAGAGAATAGTAGAGTAGTAGAGAGTGAGTAGTAGAGTGAGTAGTAGAGAGCAGTTGAGAGCGAGTAGCAGAGAGTGAGTAGAGGAGAGTGAGCAGTAGAGAGTAGTAGAGAGTGAGTAGTAGAGAGTGAGAAGTAGAGAGTAGTAGAGAGTGAGTAGTAGAGAGAGAGTAGTGGAGAGAGAGTAGCAGAGAGTGAGTAGTAGAGAGTAGTAGAGTGAGTAGTAGAGTGTGAGTAGTAGAGAGAGAGAGTGAGTAGTAGAGTAGTAGAGAGTGAGTGGTAGAGAGTAGTAGAGAGTAGTAGAGTGAGTAGTAGTGAATAGTAGAGAGTGAGTAGTAGAGAGAGTAGTAGAGAGTTTTAGAGTAGTAGAGAGTGAGTAGTAGAGAGTGAGTAGTAGAGAGTAGTAGAGAGCGAGTAGTTGAGAGTGAGTAGTGGAGAATGAGTAGTAGAGATTAGTAGAGAGCTAGTAGTAGATAGCTAGTATTAGAGAGTGAGTAGTAGAGAGTGAATAGTAGAGAGTGAGTAGTAGAGAGAGAGTAGCAGAGAGTACTAGAGAGTGAGTAGTAGAGTAGTAAAGAGTGAGTGGTAGAGAGTATTAGAGAGTAGTAGAGTAAGAAGTAGAGTAGTAAAGAGTGAGTAGTAGAGAGTGAATAGTAGAGAGTAGTAGTAGACAGTAGTAGAGAGTGAGTAGTAGAGAGAGCAGTAGAGAGTGAGTAGTAGAGAGTGAATAGTAGAGAGTAGTAGAGAGTGAGTAGCAGAGAGAGAGTAGTGTAGAGTGAGTAGTAGAGAGTAGTAGAGAGTGAGTAGTATAAAGTGAGTAGTAGGGAGTGAGTAGTAGAGAGTGAGTAGTAGAGAATAGTAGAGTAGTAGAGAGTGAGTAGTAGAGAGTAGTAGAGAGTGAGTAGTAGAGAGTGAGTAGTAGAGAGTAGTAGAGAGTGAGTAGTAGAGAGTGAGTAGTAGAGAGAGAGTAGTAGAGAGTAGTAAGTAGAGAGTGAGTAGTAGAGAGTAGTAGAGAGTGAGTAGTAGAGAGTGAGTAGTAGCGTGAGTACTAGAGAGTAGTAGAGAGTGAGTAGTAGAGAGCAAGTAGTAGAGAGTGTGTAGTAGAGAGTGAGTAGTAAAGAGTAGTACAGAGTGAGTAGTAGAGAGAGTAGTAGAGAGTGAGAAGTAGAGAGAGTAAGAGAGAGTAGTAGAGTAGTAGAGAATGAATAGTAGAGTGAGTAGTAGAGAGTAGTTGAGAGCGAGTAGCAGAGAGTGAGTAGTGGAGAGTGAGCAGTAGAGAGTGAGTAGTAGAGAGTGAGTAGTAGAGAGTACCAGAGAGTGAGTAGTAGAGAGAGAGTAGTAGAGAGAGAAGTAGAGAGTGAGTAGTAGATAGTAGTAGAGTGAGTAGTAGAGAGTGAGTAGTAGAGAGAGAGTGAGTAGTAGAGTAGTAGAGAATGAGTGGTAGAGAGTAGTAGAGTGAGTAGTAGTGAATAGTAGAGAGTGAGTAGTAGAGAGAGTAGTAGAGAGTAGCAGAGTAGTAGAGAGTGAGTGGTAGAGAGTGAGTAGTAGAGAGTAGTAGAGTAGTAGAGAGTGAGTAGTAGAGAGTGAGTAGTACAGAGCGAGTGGTAGAGAGTGAATAGTGGAGAATGAGTAGTAGAGAGTAGTAGAGAGCGAGTAGTAGAGAGTGAGTAGTAGAGAGTGAGTAGTAGAGAGAGAGTAGTAGAGAGTGAGTAGTAGAGAGTAGGAGAGTAGTAGAGAGTGAGTAGTAGAGAGTAGTAGAGAGTGAGTAGTAGAGAGTGAGTAGTAGAGAGTAGTAGAGAGAGAGTAGTAGAGAGAGTACTAGAGAGTAGTAGAGAGTGAGTAGTAGAGAGCAAGTGGTAGAAAGTGTGTAGTAGAGAGTGAGTAGTAGAGAGTAGTACAGAGTGAGTAGTAGAGAGAGTAGTCGAGAGTGAGAAGTAGAGAGAGTAAGAGAGAGTAGTAGAGTAGTAGAGAATGAATAGTAGAGTGAGTAGTAGAGAGTAGTTGAGAGCGAGTAGCAGAGAGTGAGTAGTAAATGTAAATGTAAATGTTGTAGACTTGTAAAGCGCACAGCTGCCCCAGCGACGGGGCGTCCCGGCGCTGTAGACCGCTGGGGAACCCGTCCTGGCTATCCCTGTGAGATGGTCCCTTTCTGGGTATCTCCAAGGTGAAACCAGGCATCCCCGGCGTCTGTGGGGGGCCGTTGTAGAGATGAGGCAAGCTTAATGCCCAGAGTTGCCGAGTGTGTTCCTGGTTAGAGTAGGTACCGAGGCGAGAATTATCGAGTCCGTTTTGACCCTGGTCCACAACCCACAAGCGTCTGGAATTGAACCCTGGTCCCTGGCCTATTCTCTGCTTACGGGTCTGCTGCCTCTAACCAGTGAGCCACACCTCTCCACAGTAGTGGAGAGAGAGCAGTGGAGAGTAGAAGAGAGTGAGTAGTAGTAGAGAGTGAGTAGTAGAGAGTGAGTAGTAGAGAGTACCAGAGAGTGAGTAGTAGAGAGAGAGTAGTAGAGAGAGAAGTAGAGAGTGAGTAGTAGAGTGAGTAGTAGAGAGTCAGTAGTAGAGAGAGAGTGAGTAGTAGAGTAGTAGAGAGTGAGTGGTAGAGAGTAGTAGAGTGAGTAGTAGTGAATAGTAGAGAGTGAGTAGTAGAGAGAGTAGTAGAGAGTAGCAGAGTAGTAGAGAGTGAGTAGTAGAGAGTAGTAGAGTAGTAGAGAGTGAGTAGTAGAGAGTGAGTAGTAGAGAGCGAGTGGTAGAGAGTGAATAGTGGAGAATGAGTCGTAGAGAGTAGTAGAGAGCGAGTAGTAGAGAGTGAGTAGTAGAGAGTGAGTAGTAGAGAGAGAGTAGTAGAGAGTGAGTAGTAGAGAGCAGGAGAGAGTGAGTAGTAGAGAATGAGTAGTAGAGAGTGAGTAGTAGAGAGTAGTAGAGAGTGAGTAGTAGAGAGTGAGTAGTAGAGAGTAGCAGAGAGTGAGTATTAGAGAGTAGTAGAGAGTGAGTAGTAGAGAGAGTAGTAGAGAGTAGTAGAGAGTGAGGAGTAGAGTAGTAGAGAGTAGTCAATCAGTGTCACTCAGTGTCAGTCAGTCAGTGTCAGTCAGTCAGTCAGTGTCAGTCAGTCAGTGTCAGTCAGTCAGTCAGTGTCAGTCAATCAGTGTCAGTCAGTGTCAGTCAGTGTCAGTCAATCAGTGTCAGTCAGTGTCATTCATTCAGTGTCAGGGAATCAGTGTCGGTCATTGTCAGTCAGTCAGTTTCAGTCAATCAGTGTCAGTCAGTGTCAGTGTCAGTCAGTGTCAGTGTCAATCAATCAGTGTCAGTCAGTGTCAATCAGTCAGTGTCAGTCAGTCAGTGTCAGTCAGTCAGTGTCAGCTAGAGCATCTCTGCTGACCTGGTTCTCTGGCTTTAAAGCAGCTCTGCTGACCTGGTTCTCTCCCTCTAAAGCAGCTCTGCTGACCTGATTTCTCTGGCTCTACAGCAGGTCAGCAGACCTGGTTCTCTGGCTCTAGAGCAGTTCTGCTGACCTAGTTCTTAGGCTACAGAGCAGCTCTGATGATCTGGTTCTCTGGCTCTAGAACAGCTCTGCTGACCTGGTTCTTAGGCTACAGAGCAGCTCTGATGATCTGGTTCTCTGGCTCTACAACAGCTCTGCTGACCTGGTTCTCTCCCCTTAGAGCAGCACTGCTGACCTGGTTCTCTCCCTCTAAAGCAGCCTATACTGACCTGGTTTCTCTGGCTCTACAGCACCTCTGCTGACCTGGTTCTCTGGCTCTAGAGCAGCTCTGCTGACCTAGTTCTTAGGCTCTAAAACAGCTCTACTGACCTGGTTTCTCTGGCTCTACAGCAGCTCTGCTGACCTGGTTCTCTGGCTCTAGAGCAGCTCTGCTAACCTAGTTCTTAGGCTACAGAGCAGCTCTGATGATCTGATTCTCTGGCTCTACAACAGCTCTGCTGACCTGGTTCTCTCCCCTCAGAGCAGCACTGCTGACCTGGTTCTCTCCCTCTAAAGCAGCCTATACTGACCTGGTTTCTCTGGCTCTACAGCACCTCTGCTGACCTGGTTCTCTGGCTCTAAAGCAGCTCTGCTGACCTAGTTCTTAGGCTCTAAAGCAGCTCTGCTGACCTGGTTCTCTGGCTCTAAAGCAGCTCTGCTGACCTGGGTTTATGGCACTAAAGCAGCTCTGCTGACTTGTTTCTCTGGCTCTAAAGCAGCTCTGCTGACCTGGTTCTCTCCCTCTAAAGCAGCTCTGCTGACCTGGTTTCTCTGGCTCTACAGCAGTTCTGATTACCTGGTTCTCTGGCTCTAGGGCAGCTCTGCTGACCTAGTTCTTCGGCTCTAGAGCAGCTCTGCTGACCTGGTTCTCTGGCTCTACTACAGCTCCGCTGACCTGGTTATCTGGCTCTAGAGCAGCTCTGCTAACCTGGGCCCTTGGCTCTAAAGCAGCTCTGCTGACCTGGTTCTCTGGCCCTAGAGCAGCTCTGCTGACCTGGTTCTCTGGCTCTAAAGCAGCTCTGCTGACCTGGTTCTCTCCCTCTAAAGCAGGTCTACTGACCTGGTTCTCTGGCTTTAAAGCAGCTCTGCTGACCTGGTTCTCTGGCTCTAGAGCAGCTCTGCTGACCTGGTTCTCTCCCTCTAAATCAGCTCTACTGACCTGGTTCTCTGCCTCTAGAGCAGCTCTGCTGACCTGGTTCTATGGCTCTAAAGCAGCTCTGCTGACCTGGTTCTATGGCTCTAAAGCAGCTCTGCTGACCTGGTTCTCTGATCCTAGAGCAGCTCTGCTGACCTGGTTCTCTGGCTCTAAAGCAGCTCTACTGACCTGGTTCTCTCCCTCTACAGCAGCTCTGCTGATCTGGTTCTCTGGCTCTAGAGCAGCTCTGCTGACCTGGTTCTCTGGCTCTAAAGCAGCTCTGCTGACCTGGTTCTCTCCCTCTAAAGCAGCTCTGCTGAGCTGGTTCTCTGCCTCTAGAGCAGTTCTGCTGACCTGGTTCTCTGGCTCTAAAGCAGCTCTGCTGACCTGGTTCTATGGCTCTAAAGCAGCTCTGCTGACCTGGTTCTCTGGCTCTAAAGCAGCTCTGCTGACCTGGTTCTCTGGCTCTAGAGCAGCTCTGCTGACCTGGTTCTCTGGCTCTAAAGAAGTTCTGCTGACCTCGTTCTCTCCCTCTAAAGCAGCTCTGCTGACCTAGTTTCTCTGGCTCTACAGCAGCTCTGCTGACCTGGTTCTCGGCCTCTAGAGCAGCTCTGCTGACCTGGGTCTCTGGCTCTAGAACAGCTCTGCTGACCTGAGTCTCTGGTTTTAGAGCAGCTCTGCTGACCTGCTTCTTAGGCTGTAGAGCAGCTCTGCTGACCTGGTTCTCTGCACTCACTATGCATGTATCCGACTTCGCAAAAATATATTTAAAAATAATAGTTTATTGTAAGTCCAAATATATTATTTTTATGAATATCTTAGATAATCTCTTGCCTTAATATGCATATTAAAGACACGTACATATCATTTTGGAACATAAAATGTTTTTGCGGGAGTCGCGCACCTAGCGCGCCCCAGCATGTATATGACGTCATGCGGGACCCACAACCGCGCAAGCATCTCATACCGTAATGCGCATGTGTCGCGAATGCGTGGGAGCAGGAGTCGCAGACTGGTCGCAAACCAATCGCGCACATCACGTAATATTAAATGTATATGATGTAACTGAAAAACACGCAGCCATCGCACACCGTACGTGGTTCCTTGACGACTTTTCTAAAATGGCGGCTAGAATGCGCGCACCCACCGTGATGTGTACGCTTTGAGTGCGCACCTTCGAATGTTTTTTTTTTTTAAAGAAAATAATATAAATATATTAAAATAAAAAATGAAAACGAGAAAATGAATCAATATTTCAGTTTGAATTTTTTGAAATTTTTTTGTGTGTAATTTTCAGAAAAATATATAATGTTATTTAATGAATAAAATATTTATAAATAAACAGTTAAAAACTGTAGAACATCGGTACAAAAAAATAGGTATCACACTTAATAATTAGCATTTAAAAAACCTTTGAAATTGACTGAAACAAAAAAATTGGGTTCAGAGGCATTATAGTTAGAAATTAGCATTTAAAAAACCTTAAGAAATTCACAGAAAAAAACATAGGTTTCAGGGGTGTTATAGTTAGCTGGCCATTTCACTCGTACAAAACCATAGAAATTCCTCCGTTATAGTTAGTTCTGCTAACTATAACTCGCGCGCCCGCAATGCACTGCTGATGATGTCACATAGTGCATCATTCATGACATGGTCAGTGACATCACTGATGACATCATCCACGTGACAATCTGATACACCTCATCATACACTAGTATAACCTTTCATCACTCACTGTAAAATACAGAGTACCATATTTGAAACCATTGACACACCAATACCAGTTACTACATACCCACTCACTGATTCCTAAGTCTACACACACAACTACCCATTCAACAACAGAATCATTTATACATGCAGTCACTAATTAATAGAACATTATCAAATGCACTTATACACATATATAGACATTGACACATCAGCAGTCATTTCATTTCATTGCATAAGGCTTTATTCGGAGCTTAAATACAAAGTCCATAAAAGCACATATATTTACATTACATATACAATAATCAATAAAAACCATGGTAGAAAATACAGTACAGAATACATGGTTAAAAAGACAGTTAAAAAGACATACTAGTCCTTGCCTTAATAGCTTGAAGAAGGAAGGTAGCGGTAAAAAAAACAGACGTCATGGTGGGGCATGTTAAAAAACAACTTTATGGTATCATGTACATTTCTGACTCCATACTTCATGAAGATAGGTTTTAAAAAGGCTGAACGAAAGTTACCGTAAAGTTTACACAGCAATAGAAAGTGCATAGTGCTTTGTGCTGAAGTATTGTCGCATGGGCACGGACCAGTCGGATGTTTTTTATTGCAGGGGAAGGCCACCAAGTAGTGCACGATCCCGAACCTTAGTCTCGTTAAGACAAACTGGTGGGAAGCTCTGGTGACATGACTCAAATACGGTTGATAGCCCACATTCTCACAATATCTTCCGTAGAGCATACATGTGGTAAGGTTGCCACCGTCCCTCCCCCGCCTTTCTGACTTATAGCTCATGAAGGCAGTCTTCATCTCGGATTTAGACAGACTAGAAGCAACATATCTATCCTCTCTTATATCGGTACCATAAATCTCTAAAAAACTATTGATAACAAATTTAATCCAAGGAATCTTTAAATGGTTATCAGTAGAAAGACAATCTCTTATGATGGCTCTATTTAAGGAAGTCTCTTCCTTCGACCAATTAGCATGCCACAACATTAATGGTCTTAGGGCAATCAGATCTGAAAGATGTTGAATCCCAAGCTCTCTGTGCACCAGTTCATTAGAAGCTGATTTGGGCAGACACAGGAGTCTCTTTAAAAAGAGATTTTCCTCAACTTGTAGGCTCCCTGCCGTGACGTGTCCCCAAACCCCAGCACCGTAGAGGGCAATGGAAAGGCATCTCATTTGATAGATTTTTAACATGTCTTTAATCCGTTTGTCCCCTAATTTGGTAGCAAACTTGAACACCCCATGGGCGCATTTCGCCATCTTGGCCCGGACATTGATAAGCTCGCTAGTCCAGCTACAGTAGTTAGAAAATGTGATGCCAAGATAGCTAAAGGTATCTACCGTTTGCACCTTATGCCCATCGATAAAGTAGGAATGGGGTTTTTTTTGCCCCATACCACATTCCATGATGTAAGTTTTGGATTTATTAATCAACAACTTTCTATCCTTGATGAACAGCGAAAATCTGTCCATCAGGCGTTGTAGGCCTATGGGGGTCCTGGACAAGATCACGGCATCGTCCACGTAGAGTAGTACAGGGACGTTATGATCATTAATTTTGGGGGCATCTGCCGCAATCGTCTTTAGGACGGAATCAACTTCGTTAATAAAAAGGGTAAAGAGTAGGGGGGCAAGAACGCACCCTTGTCTTATACCACGCCTGACCTTAAACTTTGGGGTGCGTTCCCCACCCAGACCATAACGAACACTGGTGCTTAGATTGGCATAGAGTCGGGCCAGAAAATAGACAATGCCCTCAGGTGCCCCCATTTCTAACAATTTAGCCCATAGGGTACTATGATCCACCATGTCGAAGTCACTGCTCAAATCTGCAAAGCAGAGATAGAGAGAGCCTTTCTTAGCCTGCGTATATTTCCCAATTAAGAGTTCAAGGTTAAGAGATTGTTCGATAGTCCCTCGTCCCTTTCTAAAGCCATATTGGCAGTTGGCCAGAATGCTTTTGGATTCGGCCCATTCTTCCAGCCTAACCAAAAGCACCCTGCTCATTATTTTTACTGAGGAATCAAGCAAGGAAATTTGGCGATAGTTCTTTACATCCCCCCTGTCTCCCTTCTTATAGATAGGAATAATGATGGATTCCTCCCAAGTAGGTGGGACACCCTTACATACAGCAGCATTAAAAACGTTAGTTAACAATGGGCTCCACAACTCCGGTACTAATTTATACACATTGATGGGCACCCCGTCGGGCCCCTGGGCCTTCCCACCATTGCTGGAGATAATACTTCCCTGGACTTCAACGATGAAAATGTCCAGAGGAACGATAGGCCAACGGTCTTCGTGCACACCCATCGGTCTATCCGAATCAAAAATCGAAGAGAAGTGGGTAACCCAGTTTTCCACACTAACGTTAGCCATCAATTCGGGCATCTTATCGTCCTTTAGAAACGTACAGTTGACTGTGGCCCAAAATAAAGAGGAGTCCGAAGTTACGGCTGCCTGGTCTAATTTATCCCAGGCCTCTTGCCTTAATTCGGTCTTCCTATGTTTGACTGTAGCCTGATAGGTGGATCTAAGCTCCCTAACCACACTATTATCTCTTGGCTTGGCTGCCAATGCCGCTTTGAGCCCCTTGAGCGCGATAGTACTTGCGTGATCAAACCACCCCTTTTGTTGATGTAACTTGCCCTTACCAAATTTGGTGAATTTACTTTCTATTGTGAGATTGATGTTAATAAAATTACTCACAGTTTCATCGGTAACCTCCTCACTCTCTAGGATGGTAGTGATTTCTGTTAAGCAGCTTTTAACAATAGAATTTGACATTATGTCCGCTTTGTCCCCTTTCCATCTAATTCTGGTTCCGTTCGATCAGTGCGGCTCTATGTTAGCAATGGTACAAATTTTAGAAATATGTTTCTCCTTCCAAAGTATGGCCTCAATAGTGATGCAATTATGATCACTAAGCAAATTATCCACGACAACAGGGGCCATCCACCACGGGCTAAGGCTAGAGGACATGCAAATAAAATCTATTACAGTATTTGCATTCCTTCCCGTGAACGTGGGAATGATTTCTCCAGAAGCATTTTTCGTATTTACCAAAATTTCCAAATCATAGGTGGCCAAGATTTTATTCAATAAGTCCCCATAAATATTATGGGGGAAGTGAAGATCAACATCCCCAAAACAATTAGTAACTCCACAGACCCTTTGGTCGGAAAAGGAACACGCTGCAGTGTTAAAATCCCCCACCCAGATAAAGTCGAAATCAACATCAAACCCCATTATAATGTCAGCCAAAGCGGTCTCAAGTAAAGACACTACCTGATGCCTAGCACTGTCGAATATATTGTTATAAAAATTAATTAAAATAATATTTCTAACTTGCTCCTGATAAAGCCATAAAATCTGGGAATGAACCCCAACCAATACATGTTTTTTAACGATAATTGGAAGTTCCACAGAAATCAAAACCAGGAGCCCTCCCTTTGCCCTACCCGAAGGGGAGGCCACAGCTGGTAATTGATATGAAGCAAAACCATTGTAATTAATTGGGTCCTTACACCATGTTTCTTGGAAACAAATTATATTAAAAACATTAATAAACTCAAGCCAGCCCAGGCAGGCATCCTTTGATGAAAGTCCTGCAACGTTCCAGCTAGCGATTGAACATGTCCGGGGGTTAAAGCATTTAATGGGCATGTTGGTCAAGGATATTGGTCTACTATGACCATGAGATACGTTCTTAGGGGAGGGGTCCACACCCTGGCCATCAAAGACCAACCTCGCATCTCTACAACCTCTAGAGTCGTTATTGGGATTAGCTTTGGATCTGCGGTTGCCACTTATACCCGCAATATCTGTGTACCCCGATGTTACATCGCCCCCCCACCTCCAGAAGAAACAGCTACATCCCTTGATTTCGTCAGAACAGATTCCAGTCAATCATTGGAGTCAAGACCACTCAGAGATTGGAATCTGTTAGACGTGGCAATTTTAAAGCCAGTGTACAAATTCACACCTCTATCCCCCCCCCCTGGTATGATCAGCATTAGGCTGATTGTTTAAGTGCCTATAGAAATAACCTAAGGGACGAAGACAGATCCCTTCATCTCGATAGGGAATTGAGGTAGGTCTTAGCAAGGCGGTGGTGGCGAGTTGTGGATTTCTAAAATTAACAACGATGCAGTCACCACTACAATTCTTGCGTGAGCTGCCTATCCAGTTGGTTCTTCTAGTACTTAGGATCTCATCTGCTAAAGCTACTGGAAAACCACACTCCCGGTGAAGCCAAGCCACGGTCTTGTTCTTCAGGGAGTCATGAGATTCTCTGTGATTGTTATTGTGTCCAGACCCTCTAACTGGAGGGACGTTAGTTAAGACTGCCACAAAAGGTGCACAGTCTGGTGGTAAATCAAACTGTGGGTTAATGTAACTTTTGGTTTTCCCTGTGCAAAGTCCTACCTGAATCCCTGAGTCGGGTAAAGGGTTTCGACCTGTTGTCTGCGGGGGGTTAGATGCGATAGTTACCATCTCACTAAGGCCCCTGGGAGATGGCTTGGGTGTATTGGACATAGCCGTAGGTATAACCTCACTAGAGATCTTAGAGGTTACTTTACTACCTCCAAGATCCTTGTCCTTGACTTGGGGACCTATGCTGGTGTTAATTTGTGATCCCAACAGACCTCCCAGTCTGACTACTTCGGCAGTGATCATATCAAGTTTGATCAATAAAGGTTTGACAATCAGATCAAACTTAGCGTCTATTGTACTGATTAGGAAGTCAAATTGCTCACTGTCTATTATTACCGAGGTACTGTCCAGTACTAATTTGGGGTCACAGACAGCACTGATTAATGGGGGATCTGCTCTCTTGTTTAAGCGACTCCCCCCCCCGCTTTAATTGGACATTCTTACTGTTATTTCTACATGAACGCAGTACTCTCTGAGATCTCGGGGCCGTCGGGCATTGTATCGGTGGATCTAGAGGGGCGGCCTCACTAAATTCTAGGTCTATAAGAGCCACAGGAATTAAACTATCGGAGCGGTCTTGGTCTGTGAGCACCACCGAGATTGGACTGTCCAGGTGGTTAGGGTTATAACTACCATCCTGATGAAGGGTAGACAAGGAGATAGATGGATTGGGTAAGGAAGGAGTTGGGTCAAGGGGACCCCCCCGCCCCAGGGACTTTCGCCGTTCTTGATTAATTTTATCCACCATCTTGACCAGATAATTGTCCAAGGTGGCTGTCACTGGGGCATTTTTGACTTTGGACATTATAAACAAAACCAGTTGACATTAGTGAGCTTATAATCTAGATCGACAAACGAAAATAACAGAAATCCTAACAGTGGCATGTAACACAATCCCACTTCCCCTCTTTCGCTGTTGGCTTTCCAGTGAAAATCACAAATTTAAAGTCGCAGTAGGAGGAATAATATCTTATTATAGCAACCTGGGTAGTCGAACACCTTGGATCAACACGGAAAGTCCTAGGCCCAGCCCAGCCCCCTCCTGCCCCGGACTGTCACAGACTGTCCGCCCTTTGTACGGGCTTCGTCTGGTGCGTCCCGCGCGCGTCCCGCGCAGCGGTTAGTGATGATGTATAAAGGGGGCGTGAGCCAATAGGCGGGTGGGCGGGCCGCAGCACAGCTGGTGGGACGTACGGACTCCTGGGCACTGGAGTCCCGTGTGACGACCTTCCCCCTCTGCAGCTCCTAATCAGCAACACAGCCAAGGACACGGCCCCTCCAAGGGCAACAGCAGCTCCAAAAGCAAAATGCCCCCAAGGACGAAGCGGGACCCGTGCCAGCAGGTTCCGTGAGCAGTTTTGAAGTGTTTGTGGGCGGGTGGGTGGGCCGCAGCACAGCTGGTGGGACGCACGGACTCCTCAGCAGTCATCTTAGTCGGTTATGCAGTCATCCTACTCACTCATAAAAAAAATTAATCACAGTTACATTTACTCACTTACATAATTATCCAACAACGCCTCATTTATTCAAACACATAGTAACTCATAGTTAATATGTTAAAAAATCATCACTACAATTATACACTCATTCATATAGTTACTCTCACAATCACTGACTCTTACCCATATTTATTTATATACACCAACTTTCACATACAATGCCTTTTATTTTTTTACTTTGCTGAAGATGTACAACTAAAACATATATTCGCTCACCAAGATACAAATAAATACACTCAGTCACCCAAACAACTGTTGCCACATGCACTCTTATACCTATACACCTAGTCAATCAACCAATAACGCATCTATGCTTACACACACACCCCATTCAACCACACACAAACTCAGTGTCGCATACAAATACTCACCAACTAATCAATAACTAATATACACACTTATGTAGTTAGTGACCAACTGATGCAGCATGTTATACAACAACAGAGACAGTTCTGCACACATTCACATAATTTAGTTACTAATCCATGTATTAAGTGAGACACTTTTAATTACTCACTTAAACAGACAGTCAGACAGCTACTAAATCCTCCATCCAGACAGTTATATATACACTCAATCTGCAATACAGATTAGTATATATATGATAAATATTTAAATTTCAAACTAAAAAACATTCACTGGATGATGTCATCAGTGATGTCATCAGTGATGTCATTTGAGATGTCATCGGTGATGTCATCAGTGATGTTACTGACCATGTCATGAATGATGCAATATGTGACATCATCAGCAGTGCATTGTGGGCGCCCGAGTTATAGTTAGCAGAACTAACTATAACGGAGGCATTTCTATGGTTTTGTACGAGTGAAATGGCCAGCTAACGGAACAAACTGGCGAAAAGAATATTGTGGGAGATGTTTTAAAAGCACACCAGTGATGGAACTTTATTTGTACATTTGGCTGCCACAAAGCCCACTTGGGTTAGATTGCATGGACTTCCAGTCCCAGTATGCACCAGGACTTTACTCACCTGAGTTTGATTGTTGGTATGGAAATAAAGAAAGGGAGATCGCTGGAAACACCATTTTGATGGCAGTCATTTGTTAGCAGTGAATACCTATGAGGAAGAGTGTTAACTCGAAACGCGTCAGGTAACTGCTGGCGCCTGCTGTGCTGGTCTCTTCCTGAATCTCAAAGACGCCAACCTGTGAGTGCACCCTGCCTTGTGGGTTCTTGTGGATTTGAAAATATGACGGCCGGCCCGGCCGTGGGGAGCACCGCCGCGTATCAAGGCGGTTCTGCTGCTGGTTTGTTAATCAGCGGTGCGGAACAAACTGGCGAAAAGAATATTGTGGGAGATGTTTTAAAAGCACACCAGTGATGGAACTTTATTTGTACATTTGGCTGCCACAAAGCCCACTTGGGTTAGATTGCATGGACTTCCAGTCCCAGTATGCACCAGGACTTTACTCACCTGAGTTTGATTGTTGGTATGGAAATAAAGAAAGGGAGATCGCTGGAAACACCATTTTGATGGCAGTCATTTGTTAGCAGTGAATACCTATGAGGAAGAGTGTTAACTCGAAACGCGTCAGGTAACTGCTGGCGCCTGCTGTGCTGGTCTCTTCCTGAATCTCAAAGACGCCAACCTGTGAGTGCACCCTGCCTTGTGGGTTCTTGTGGATTTGGGGAAAATATATATATATATATATATATATATATATATATATATATATATATATATATATATATATATATATAATCTTTCCAAATATATAGATTACTTTTTACAGACTCACATGAAGATGCTAGACTCTTATATACAAGATACCAGTGACTTTCTGAATAAAATTAAAGATCTAGCATGGAATACAGATCTACTATTAGTAACACTGGATGTGACCTCCTTATATACATGCATTAGGCATATGGATGGTCTAAGAGCAGTTGAATATTTTTTGAGCAGGAGATCGATGGAACATACAGAACATACACGAATGCTGCTCAATATGTTATCTTTTTGTCTAGAGAATAATTACTTCCTTTTCAATGACCAATTTTATCAACAGGTACAGGGTGTGGCTATGGGGGACAGCTTCTCCCCCAGCTATGCCTGCTTGTTTATGGGCTGGTGGGAGGAGCTGGTCCTCAAGCGTGAATATGAACAAACCTGTAAGTGCAATATCGTCTCCCGGATGCGTTTTATTGATGATTTATTTATTGTTTGGCGAGGCACTGAGGAGAGTGTTTTACAATTTGTAGAAAGTATTAACCAGTATGAACTTAACCTTAATTTTACTTCCAACATCAGTAAAAGCTCAGTGACATTTTTAGATGTACAGGTTTTAGTGTACAACAATATGCTGGTAACTACCCTTTTTAGAAAACCAACCGCAGGCAATACACTGCTGCATGCCACGAGTGCACACCCCAAACATTTAATAAATAGTATACCTTATGGGGAGATGCTCCGTATCAGACGCATATGCAGTGACCCAGTGGATATGAAAATAAAACAAAGTGAAAGCCAGGCAAGGTTTTTAGATAGAGGATACAGCCCCAGAGTAGTCAAAGCAGCCATGACCAAGTCACAGCTCAAGCCAAGGGAAGAACTTCTTCAATACAAAACTGAGATAGTAAATGAAAAAGTGGAGCCAGTTCGCCTAATTTTAACCTATTCAAAACAGGAAAAGGAGCTGAGAAACATTGTCAGACGTAACTGGCATCTTGTCAGAGATGATCCGGTGATAGGTGGATTAATGCCCCCTAACCCGGCCATAGCTTTTCGTAAATCCACAAGCATGGGTAATGTCTTGGCCAAAAACAGTCAGGAGATCTGTAAAAAGGAGAGCTGGCTACTTTCTAGAAAAGGATTCTATAAATGCTCAAGCTGTAGGGCATGTCAATTTGGAATTAATACCAAAACCTACAGGACATTTTTCTCTGACAACAACAGAGAAATTAAACAACATTTGCCATGTAAAACTGAATATTGTGTGTATGTCCTGGAGTGTGACTGTCATCTTAAATATGTGGGCAGCACCAAATTGGCAGTACATAAGCGAATCCTACAGCACTTAAGGGCAATAACAAATAAAGATCAGAACTATCCCATTGCAAGGCATTTTGAAACCACGCATAATAGTGATCCTCGATTTCTTCATTATTTTGCCATTGAATCCATACCCATAACGAAGAGAGGAGGGGACAGGGAGGCTACCCTACGAAGGCTTGAGACTAACTATATATTGGAGTTCAATTGTAAGTGGCCGGGTGGTTTGAATACAACTGAAGATCTACATACCCTTTTATGAGAAAAATTGGGAATGTAGGGTATTGCACCATCAGAAAGAGAAAAGAAAGATTAATCTACATGCCACCGGAGCAAATCATTTTTTTAAATAAATCTCTAACAATGTTTGATATATTTCTGATCGTCAATAACATGGCTATACTTTTTACTACACAAGTAAACTTAGAGTACCCAGTCCCTTACAAATTTGGTGAGAAGGGTAAATTAATTAAAATAACAATAATAGGATTAGAGGAAAAATAGTTTTTTACAGGGGCTGTAGTCCTGTGGCGTTGTTTTTTACAGTTAGTTTTAAGAATTTCATGGGTAGTTTTTATCTATGTGTCTTTTTATTGATTGTTTTAGACATGTCACTGGGCTGTTGTCTTTGTTTTAGTATTTTACTCTCATTGATCTTATACATTCTACCTCTATAAGGATGAACAATATCTCTTATCTCTGAATTTGTAATTTTTTCAAATTTGTGTCCAAGGTATTTATGCAATGGTTCTTCATGCACTTTTCACTTGTTTGGATTTCAGCGTATTAGGCTTTTAAGTATTTTATACGCTTAGAATGACAGCACTATAGCACTTAGTTTTGGAAAAAAAAGAAAACAGGAAGAAAAAATCTTTAGGATTTTTCTATGGTCTTGGTGAGCACTCAATATTATTTGATGTATACTGTGCAACTAATTGATTCATGAGAAAGTTGGATAAAATGCTAAATCTATATTTTTTTATCATAAAATTGCGTAATATTATTATCAATACATATATGAGGTAAATAGGGAATTTATGCTTTTATTATATGTTTTAGATTCCCTTTATATATGGGGAATTAAATTTGCGCAAAAAGTTTTAACAATGATGAATTATGTTCATATAAGCATTAGTATGTCTTCCATGTTTATCAATGACGATGTTGCACTTGCACTTTAAAAATGGGCAATTCTGTGACGTATGATCAGATGATCAAGGCCGCTTGGACGGCCGAAACGCGTCCTGACACAGAGGAAATAAAATAATAATGCTGCACAGGTTGGTCTACGCTGATGATTTCCGCGCACAAGCGGGGGAATATCGCGACTTGCTGTGATATATATATATATATATATTAATATATATATTAAAGCTCCCAAGGTTGCCCCTCAGTTAAGCAGCACCCGAGACACCAGCTTGCTGTATCCAGCCTTTATTCGGTATGGACACAGTATCATTTGCCAATTCATTAAAACAGCTGCCTCGTCATTACCAGCCTGACGCGTTTCAAAGTTTACACTTCTTCCTCAGAGGCTGACGAACACAGGAGAGTGCATGGCGGTCTCATTTCCAGCAGTTATGACGCGATATGGCATGCCCCTGGATGGGCGGATCCAATGATTCGGTGCGCTGCATTCTGGGAAATTAGGTTCCGGAAATTAGTCCACAGATGGATGCACTTTCAATAACTGTTCATTTTATACCTACAGAGGTAGGACATGTGAAGAAAGAAGAAAAAACGCACAGAAAGAAGCAAAAGAAATGCAGAAAGAAGCAACAGAAGTCCACAAAGACGAAGAAAAGTGCAGGAAGAAGCAAGACGTGCAGAAAGAACCAACAGAGGAGCAGAAAGAGGCCTTGTTGCAAAATCATACTGTGCCCACGACTCTTTCAGACGGGTACTGGTGGTAACTGACTCTGACTAACCAGGCCTAGAGCCAGTGTAATGCTAAAAGACAATTAGGGGCAGATTTACTACTTCTGGCGCATCTCTGCTAATCAGCAGGAATGCGCCAGAAGAGTTGCGACGCATCTGCCCACCCGTGCGCCACCACTGATGCGCTGCATTTACAATTCGGTGCACCGCGGCACATGGATGGGCAGATGCGTGTTGCATTCCCCCCGCGGAAAGGTAGCGCAGCTTGCGACGCAACTCCGGCAAGGCTCGGGGTGCCCCTATCCCTAAAATGCTGCGTCAATCCTTACGCCTGCTTCAAGCAGGCGCAGGGTCTTGACGCAGCATGGCCGTAAAAGTGACTGAGTGAAATCTTGCCCTGTGGCGCTTACTGGAGGTACCTGGTGGGCTAGTTGGCCCCCAGGGACCGCCAGTATTGAAGGGGAATTAATCCCCCAGTTTAAAACACACCACAGGGTGCGTTTGCACAGTGGTCGAGGGAGGGGGTGGGGCCTGATGTGACATGTGTGCAAACAGGCCCTGCGTACAAGGTCAAGCAAAACAAGCCACTTTGTTATGGAGTTCTGGTGTTAGTTCATATTGCTTATCCAAAATGCTACACTTTTTGGCACGACTGAGAAATGCTTGCAATATACTAACGCGCACCATTTTTCTCCTAACAGACGGAAGATTCCCTTCTAGGAACCAGAGCTTTGCAGAGCTTATGATGTAACCAGTACTAGGTTCTTCTAAGGTGACGGGTCCACAGAATTCGCTCAGAGATCTTCATTTATAATTTTATATCAACTATATTCCAACAAAGGGGATGGTGGTGCTTCAACCACTGTTCAGTTTTCATGATTAAGCATTTTTTTTTCTTCGTTCTATGGACTTGTAGTTGTTGCAAGTGTAACTAAGTGTAATAATGTTTATAGTTTTAATCTTATGCATTTTGCTATTGGTGCTGCATTATAGAACAACGTACAGAGCTTGTCAGTTGCAAATAAAACTTTTGAACTTACATAGACTCGGTGGTATTTGGTGTGGATGTACTTACACGAGTGAGCGAGCGAAAGGAAGGGTGTGCAAACTGTGCATGTGCATTGCTTCCACGACTGAGAGGTCGGAAGTGTTATGCTCTGGGTTGTCTACTCATTGGGTATCTTGGGGGGGTTCGGAGAGCTAATAGTAATGAAACACTATTATAACTAATCTGGCAGGGGATTGTGGTGGGTTCTGTTCTGATTGAGGTGTGAGGAAGGTCCAACCTCCCATCACCAACATCCTATTTTCTTGTGCAAAGTTCTGTATGTGGAAAATCCCTACAACAGTAGTAGTATGTCCTATCCTATCAAAATATTAAAATCTGGTTGGGCATTTTGTTGGTGGGAATTGTCGAAAAACGTCAAGATTAATAAAGCCTCAAAGATTAAGAAGAATAGAAGGAGTACAAGAGGACAACCCAAAGGACTGGACTCAATGGCTAGAGCTACTGGTGAATCTGAGTTTTATTTAAAACCTTTTAAATAAAGAGTGGCCAACTGGGCATGCTTAGCTACAGACAGACTAATAGTAGTAGTACAGAGAGTCATAGCAGAGGCAGTTAGAGGCAAGGATAACAATTTAGAAACAGAGGGGCAGATTTATGTTCCCTGGCGCATCCCTGCAAATCAGCATGGATGCGCCAGGGAAGATGCGTCACGCAAGTTTGCCCTTGCGTCACCGCAGATTCGCCGCATTTACAATGCGGTGCATCGTGGCGCAAGGACAAGCAGATGCGTGATGTATCTGCCGGCGTAAGGTTGGCGCAGTGCTGAAGTTGTGTCGCAAGCGCGACGTAACTTCAGCACTGTTCCAACCTACCCCATACCTAACATGGTGCGTCAAGCCTTACGCCTGCTTCAAGCAGGCGCAGGGTTTTGACGCATCAGCGTTTGGAAAGTGACTCAGTGAAATCTTCTAGATTTCACTGAGTCACTTTTCAGGGGCGTTCCTGCAACGGAACACCCCCCCTGCGTTGAAACGTGTGGAAACGCCCACATGAAACCTGACGCAGGTTTCATGTGGCGCAGGGTTTTACACCGTGACGCATCGCCATAGAAGCGTCACGATGTAAATAGGGCGCAACGGCGGCGTAAAAGTGGCGCAACTGCAACATAGATCTGCCCCAGATAGTTTAGATCGAAGGATAATTGTTGGTACAAAATAGCATTAGGAAACGGAAACAATATTTCGGAGAAAAAAAATACTGTGCAGTAAAAGTTAGTGAATAAGAATTATTAATATTAAAAACAGATAGACTTACTGGGGCCAGCAGAAGAGCCCTCGTTCTGGTCCTCCTGTCCTTGGTGTTCTGGAACTGCTCCCGCCGACTCTGCCCCTGTCTTCTTGCCCCTGGGTGCTGATCATGAAAGATATTAGAAAGAAAGAGACAAACATTGATGATTGGTGTGAAACAAATAAAATATTTTTAAAAGACTGTCCAAAAAATATTTGTGTAAACAACAATTGCAATAAAATTGACCTATCTAATCTGGTCGACAAGTAGTATCAGGGGATTTGCGGACCGACTAGTTATTATTTATCTACACTAATCCTGTATTCCATTCTGATTTCAGAATACTAACTAAGCCTAAGTAGTACGTACCACCTGACCTAGCCCACCTCTTCCAGGCGTGCCAATTGTACATTAAGTAAGCATTTCCACTTCTTTTAGTCCTCAAAAATGCATAAATGTAGGACACATGCCTGCATTTTTGCATACACCAAATTGTTGGTTGGTTGATGCTTATGTTCTGCTAGTGCTAAGCCTATTACCACTCACTGAACAAACTACAAAAGGTTCTACTAAGGACTGGGGTAAGCACTAGCAGCACTCAGCAGCAAGTGATGTAACAGAGGGGCGTCACGCGTCGCAGACAACTAAAAAATTACAAACTCATAATAAGTAACTAAACCTAAGTATCAATCCACCCCTATTGACAGGACAAAGCAAGTACTAGAGTTACTCTAGCATTACCTAACTTAAGTTTTCTAAAATAAACTCTTACATTAATCAGGCAAAACGAGCGCAAACGCAGAGTTGCAAATAACAAGATTAGTAATGCAGAGCACCTGTGTCATAACAATCACAGAAGACTTTTAAATGTAAATTACCTGTAATGTAAGCAGCAGCATTCTAGCTGGTCGGAAAAAAATATAGTCGCAATATATAACACAGAGCAGAAGAACAGACACAAAGTAGTAATAATTAAATAGCTACTCACCAAGACCCGGGACCTCCACTCCTAGCAGGTCCAGCAGGTCCTGCTCCCGGTCCAGGATATCGGACCACCGGTGCGTCAACAGGTTCTGGCTGCGCCGGACACCAGAGCAGTGAAACACTGCCCGGCGCACCTTTCCCCATCGCTGCCGATGCTCCCGGAGCCCGTACCCGGACCCAGGTCTGCCGCCTGCTGCCAGAGTTAAGGGGAGGTGGCGCTGCACAAGAAAAACCAGTGCGGCCAACTCCACCTCCCCAAATAAGGCCCGTGCCTGCACCCCTTGTGGGCGCCGCGGCTCTGGCTGCGATGTGCCCTGTGGCCCTTTGCCATGGTTCTGGGGTAGGCGGGGGTGGAAAAGAAAAGGTAAAAATTAGAAAAGTAAGTGAAAGAAATGAAAAAAGCATGTAATAGAAAAAGAGTGAAAAAGTAGTTAAAAACACACACAAAAAGTAGACACAAATAAAAAATATAGAATCAGGAAAATAGAGAGAGAGATAATAAATAAAAAAGATTTTAAAAAAAGTTTTCAGAACAAAGGACTGAAAAGATAGAGGGAGGATTGATAAGCAGGCCCCAGAACCATAGCAATAGAGAGAAAAACAAGATGGCCGCGCCCATTGCGACCGCATGGGCAAGTTCGCAAGATATTTTCCCCCCGAGCACGCAAAAAGTGTCGCGAACACGTAATACGCGATCCCGAACAGGAAATACCTATCACGAACGGGCGAGAGCATGCATTGCACGACCTGGAACAGGAAATAGCATCGCGAGCGGGCGGGACAAGTGAAAACAAGATGGCCGCGCCCATTAGCGACCGCATGGGCAAGTTGGCGACACATTTCCAACGCGATCACGCAAAAAACATCACAAACAGGCTGGACAAAAACTTCCGTGTCTTTGCGATATTTCCGCGTGTTCGCTGAGATTTTAAACGTTTTCGCGAAGATTTGCGTAACACGATTACGCAAATTCCGCCAAACCCTAGTGTTCAGGCAGTGTAGGGGTTATGCTGGGGCTAGTGGTTTAGGGCAGAACAGTGGTGTTGGGGAGGTGTAGGGGTTCGTGCTGGGGGTGGTGTTTTAGGGTTTAGGGAAGAGCAGTGGTGATCGGGCAGAGTAGGGGGTCGTGCTGGGGGTGGTGTTTCAGGGTTTAGGGCAGTGCAGTGGTGTTCGGGCAGTGTAGGGGGTCTTGCAGGGGGTGGTGTTTCAGGATTCAGGGCAGTGGTATTCGGGCAGAGTATGGGGTCTTGCTGGGGCTGGTGTTTCAGGGTTTAGGACAGTGCAGTGGTATTCGGGCAGTGTAGGGGGTCGCGTTGGGCCTGGTTTTTCAGGGTTTAGAGCAGTGCAGTGGTATTCGGGCAGTGTAGGGGGTCGTGCAGGGGGGGTGTTTCAGGGTTTAGGGCAGTGCAGTGGTGTTCGGGCAGTGTAG
The DNA here is from genome assembly GCF_964204655.1 of Triturus cristatus. Lineage (NCBI taxonomy): Eukaryota > Metazoa > Chordata > Amphibia > Caudata > Salamandridae > Triturus > Triturus cristatus. The sequence continues at coordinate 507,477,397 of NC_140585.1, forward strand.
GGGGTCGTGCAGGGGGTGGTGTAACAGGGTTTACGGCAGTGCAGTGGTGTTCGAGCAGTGTAGGACGTTGTGCAGGGGGGTGGTGTAACAGGGTTTATGGCAGTGCAGTGGTGTTCGGGCAGAGTAGGGGGTTGTACTGGGGGTGGTGTTTCAGTGTTTAGGGCAGTACACTGGTGTTCGGGAAGTGTAGGGGGTCATGCTGGGGGTGGTGATTCAGGGTTTAGGACAGTGCACTGGTGTTCGGGCAGTGTAGGGGGTCATGCTGGGGTGGTGTTTCAGGGTTTAGGGCAGTGCACTGGTGTTCGGGCAGTGTAGGGGTCGTGCTGGGTGTGGTGTTTCAGGGTTTAGGGCAGTGAAGTGGTGTTCGGGCCATGTAGGGGGTCATGCAGGGGATGGTGTTTCAGGGTTTAGGGCAGTGCAGTGGTGTTCGGGCAGTGTAGGGGGTCTTGCAGGGGGTGGTGTAACAGGGTTTACAGCAGTGCAGTGGTGTTCGGGCAGTGTAGGAGGTTGTGCAGGGGGTGGTGTAACAGGGTTTACGGCAGTGCAGTGGTGTTCGGGCAGAGTAGGGGGTTGTACTGGGGGTGCTGTTTCAGGGTTTAGGGCAGTGCACTGGTGTTCAGGAAGTGTAGGGGGTAGTGCTGGGGGTGGTGATTCAGGGTTTAGGACAGTGCACTGGTGTTCGGGCAGTGTAGGGGGTCATGCTTGGGTGGTGTTTCAGGGTTTAGGGCAGTGCAGTGGTGTTCGGGCAGTGTAGGGGGTCGTGCTGGGGTGGTGTTTCAGGGCTTGGGCAGTGCAGTGGTGTTCAGGCAGTGTAGGGGGTCGTGATGGGGCTGGTGTTTTAGGGTTTAGGGCAGTGCAGTGGTTTTTGGGCAGTGTAGCGGTCGCGCTGGGGCTGATGTTTCAGGGTTTAGGGCAGTGCAGTGGTTTTCGGGCATTGTAGGGGGTCGTGCTGGTGGTAGTGTTTGAGATTATAGGGCAGTGCAGTGGTGTTTGGGCAGTGTAGGGGGTCGTGCAAGGAGTGGTGTTTCAGGGTTTAGGGCAGGGCAGTGGTGTTCAGGCATTGTAGGGGTTCTTGCAGGTGGTGGTGTTTCACTATTTAGGGCAGTGGTGTTCGGGCAGTGTAGGGGGTCATGCTGGGGCTGGTGTTTCAGGGTTTAGGGCAGTGCAGTGGTGTTCGGGCAATGTGGGGGGTCTTGCCAGGGCTGGTGTTTCAGGGTTTAGGGCAGTGCAGTGGTGTTCGGGCAGTGTAGGGGGTCGTGCTGGGGGTGGTGTGTCAGGGTTTAGGGCAGTGCAGTGGTGTTCGGGCAGTGTAGGGGGTCATGCTGGGGCTGTTGTTTCAGGGTTTAGGGCAGTGCAGTGGTATTCGGGCAGTGTAGGGGGGCTTGCTGGGGGTGATGTTTCAGGGTTTAGGGCAGTGGTGTTCAGGCAGTGTAGGGGGTTGTGCTGGGGGTGGTGTTTCAGGGTTTAGGGCAGTGCAGTGGTGTTCGGGTAGTGTAGGGAGTCATGCTGGGGATGGTGTTTCAGGGTTTAGGGCAGTGCAGTGGTGTTCGGGCAGTGTAGGGGTCGTGCTGTGTCTGGTGTTTCAGGGTTTAGGGCAGTTCAGTGGTATTCGGGCAGTGTAGGGGGTCGTGCAAGGGGTGGTGTTTCAGGGTTTAGGGCAGGACAGTGGTGTTCGGGCAGTGTAGGGGGTCTTGCAGGGGGTGGTGTTTCAGGGTTAAGGGCAGTGGTGTTCAGGCAGTGTAGGGGGTCGTGTTGGTGGTGGTGTTTCAGGGTGTATGGCAGTGCAGTGGTGTTCGGGCAGGGTAGGGGGTCATGCTGGGGCTGGTGTTTCAGGGTTTAGGGCAGTGCAGTGGTGTTCGGGCAGTGTACGGGGTCGTGCTGGGGGTTGTGTTTCAGGGTGTAGGGCAGTGGTGTTCGGGCAGTGTAGGGGGTCATGCTGGGTGTGGGGTTTCAGGGTTTTGGGCAGTGCAGTGGTGTTCGGGCAGTGTAGGTGGTCATGCTGGGGGTAGTGTTTTATGGTTTAGGGCAGTGCAGTGGTGTTCGTGCAGTGTAGGGGGTCATGCTGGGGTAGTGTTTTAGGGTTAAGGGCAGTGCAGTGGTGTTCGTGCAGTGTAGGGGGTTGTGCTGGGGTAGTGTTTTAGGGTTTAGGGCAGTGCAGTGGTGTTTGTGTAGTGGGCAGCGCATGCGCTGCGTCGCTAGGTGAGACCTAAAAAGCATTGCACCAAGATGGCTGCCAACACTTCCTGGATTGAAGTGTTGGCAGCCAATTAGAGCCAAGCTCGTGCTTGTGTAGTTAGGTCCCGCCCAGATATATAAAGGTTTTTTTCCTTTAATATCTCGAAAACTACTGAACAGATTTACACCATTTATAAAAAAAAGGGCGCTTTCGGAACCAAGCACTACCTTTTTGCCAAATTTGGTGTAATTCCGTTCAGCAGTTTTGGCTGTAACCGTGTCTAAAGTTTCCTACGGGAAAAATGATTTTCCGACCCCTATTTTTTTAATTTCTCAGAAATTACTAAATGGATTTACACCATTTAAAAAAAGGTCTCTTTCTGAACCAAGGGCTACCTTCTTGCCAAATATTGTGTAATTCCGTTCAGCAGTTCGGGCTGTAGTCGTGTCTAAAATTTCCTATGGGAATTAACATGGAGAAAACACGATTTGGGACCCCCTTTTGTTCTCGGCCCCCGCTTGGCGAATCACCCCGAAACTTTCAGGATAGGAACAGACCGGAGCGGGACCAACGTTTTGAAAATTTCGCAAAGATTTGTCAACCGGTGCCAAAATTATTGGGAAAAGAAAAAACACTTTTCGAATAGAAACAAGGTCCTAACTATAACTATCTACTGACCACGGCCAGTAGATAATGTGTATATATATTTATATATATATATATATATATATATATATATATATATATATATATATATTATCTACTGGCGGTCGCCAGTAGATAGTTATAGTTAGGACCCTGTTTCCATAGGAAATCCGCAACATTCTATTTGGAATAACTTTGGCGCCGGTCGATGAATCCTCGCAAAATTTTCAAAATAGGTGGGGCGCTACGCTCCGCTCCTACCCTGAAAGTCTCGGGGGGATTCGTCAAGCGGGGGCTGAGAAAAAAGGGGGGTCCCAAAACGCGTTTTTCCCATGCATTTTTCCATAGGACCTTTAGACACAGCTACAGCCCGAACGGCTGAACAGAGTTACTTGAAATTTGGCAGAGAGGTAGTCCTCAGGTCAAGGAAGTGCCTTTTGTAGGTCTGGTGTAAATCCGTTCAGTAGTTCCTGAGAAAATAGCATTTAAATCAATATATATATGTGGGCGGAGCCTAACCACACATCTCATCCTGAGATCTGATTGGCTGTCAGCGCTTCATCCAAGAAGTGTTGGCAGCCATCTTGGGACCAATATACATGATAGCACCTCATTAAAAAGCATTGCAGTTAATAGAAGATTTTAAGACTTTAGTTACATTATAAATCATTTGTTGATGGTACCATACTCATTTTAGGAATTGTGGTATGTTCTAAGGTGATTTCACCATGTGAAAAAGCCTTCTGCTGGGATATCATGATTGAGAGAAAAATATTTTCTCATGCTTTTACCACAGAGGTTTGGAAGGTGATCTATAAGCTAAACTGAGAGCTTATTTTCTGTAAATTCACATTATCTTTCTCAGTCATGTGAGAATGAAGTCTGACATTCTCAGTAAAACATGTACATCCAACAAGGGCAGAGACTGTCAGTTGATTCCTTTGTGTTCTACTGCAGCTTTCCAGAGTGTTCCAAAGAACTACTAGAGCGCTAACCGTCCTACTTATGATAAATGTATGGCACACCTGAAGCCATCTTGCTTGGATTAAAGTGGTAACTCTTAAAACATTTAATTTAAAAAGGAACAAAATGAGGGGGTTCATTTTTCCATAAAAAGTATGATTAGTGCTGCAGAAAGAAAAATTAGGGCACATTTTGAGTGACTTCTCAAATCCTGACATGCAGACTGAAACATGCACTTTCAATACCAGCAGCAGTTTTCCCTGGTGAGCAGTAGCTTTACTACAGTGATCTAATGAGCAAAAAGAGTGCTAACATTCTGATTTTATGGCAAATGTGTGACACATTTGAATGCCTTCTTGATGGAATCAAAGTAAAAAACTGAAAGTATTTCCTACTGAGGAGACTGCAGTAAATGAGGAAATTAGGAAACTTCATAACAAATAAGTCTCCCAAGATGGCCACCAGAGACAAAAGAGCCCAAATGTAGCCCAAATATCACCCAGATGTAGCCCAAGTATAGCCCAATGACAGAATGTCCAAGAATGTTCTTAAAAACAACTAGAGCACTTACTGTCTTCATTATGACAAAAGTATGGCACACCTGAAGCCATCTTGATTGGAATAAACTGGTAACACTTAAAACATTTAATTTAAAAAGGAACACAATGAGGGGGTTCATTTTGCCATAGAAATTATGATTAATGCTGAAGAAAGAAAATGAGGGCACATTTTGAGTGACTTCTCAAATCCTCTTCTATTTCATTAAAAAATTCTGACATGCAGACTGAAACATGCACTTTTAATACCAGGAGCAGACTTCCATGGTGAACAGTAGTTTTACTACAGTGATCTAATGAGCAACTAGAGTGCTAACATTCAGAATTCATGGCAAATGTGTGACATATCTGAATACCTTCATGATGGAATCAAAGTAAAAAACTGAAAGCATTTCCGACTGAGGAGACTGCAGTACATGAGGAAATTAGGAAACTTCATAACAAATAAATCTCCCAAGATGGCCACCGGAGACAAAAGAGCCCAAATGTAGCCAAAAATCACCCAGATATAGCCCAAATATAGCCCAATGACAGAAGTGTGCAAAACACTTATTATTTTGTGTTTTTGCAGTGTTATATAGTGCAGACTTGTCAGGTATTGGAGTGCTTTACATGAGCATTGGTTACATCACACAAGAACAAATTCATTTTGGTTGTAGACATGGGGAGACTAAGTGATTTGACCAGAATCACAGAATGTCGAGCTGAAGCAGAAACTTCAACCTGGTTCCCCAGTTGCAAAGTCTGCAGTTCTGGAAGTAACACCACATCCTCTCCCCTAAGTGCAACATTTAATCAAGTTGTCACTAGATAAAAAAACATAAAGATAACAAATAATTTAAAAGTGCTTTGTCGCTATTTGAAAACTCAGAAAATATGTCCTTATTTTAGTCTTTTAGAGCACTAACCATAATTTTGATGCCAATAAGACCCTCTCATATATGTAATTTCTAAAGGAATGCTCTAGGTATTACAGTTTTGATTACATCAAGATGATGTCAGGCGTTCCACACTTTTGTAATAAATATAGAATGTTAGCAATCTAGTTGTTCATTAGGATACTGTTGAGAGGCAGAGGCCAGGGGCACGGACTCTGAAAATTGAATTCAGGTAGGAGGGTGCAAAGACAACAATTTAACCACACTGAGCAGGCAGGAAGGGCCGTGGAAGCACAACAGACTATGGAGGGCAGTGGAAAGGGGGGCAGGGGCAACAAACCAACAATACAGGACTTGCAAGAGAGGCTGTTGGAGGGAAGATCTATTACGGGTCAAGGAAGCTAGGGGCGGTCCCCAGAGCCCCGGGAGCCACCACAGAACTGAGCAGGAGAGTGAGTCAGGGACAAAAGGGGCACCTTAATTTGAGCCGGGGTGCCTAGGAACGCTTGCTCCAAAAATGAAGAAAACAGACATATGAGACATGGAATTGGAGGCAGAATACAATGGCAGTTTAATGAGAAGATGCAACTTCAAAGAAACCGCAGAATAGAGACATAAAGTACAAAATACAGAATCCAGATAATCATACAGCTGTCATGATATTCTCTGTATCTCAATTAATGGACTGACAGAGAGAGAGAGAAAACACATCTATAAATGCATCATGAGAAACAAGTTACACCAAGGAAAATGTTACCTAGGGACACTCACATTTACTCTTAGAGCAAGCATTCCTGCAATTACAATACAACATCTTTTAAATGCAAAAGTAAAGAGAACAATGGTTAAACATAACATGACATTTCATATAGGTAAAATAGAATAAGATACTTCAAGCAAAGCAGAGCAAGACATTTTAAGCAAAGGAAGACAAGAGCTCCCAGTTCTTGGGGAAAACCTGCACAGCCTGTTAACCTACATACAGACGGCGAGGTTGTCCGTCGATATCTGTGGGTGCTCCCTTTTTATATCATTTTGTGGGCTCCTTTGCACGCTACATCTACCTACGTATGCTACCCAAAAGCTTAGTCTGCAGATTTTACCAGACATTTCGTCATTTACCCACTTAATGCTGACAATGGACTGGGTGAAAAGGTCAGTCTCTCAGGCCAATCGCTTATCGTAAGTTCCATAGAGCAAGCAGAAAATAATGGGTATTGTACAGGAATTCAATATATTCATGTATAAAATCTCCTCAGTTCTCCTAACTTGACGCTCTGCGGTTGCCACTTCCTTAAAAGCGGGAAACCTGCCCAGGAAGCAAGTACCAGTCCAGGATGCAGCCTACTGTATGTCGACAGCTTCAGGGGGATGTTGAACTTAGATACCGAGCACGGAGCACTCGGGTAGGGTGGGGGCTACTGGTTTGGAGCAGAAGGCCTCGCAGACCTGCCTTCAGACTGCTATACACTAACATTGCAGAGCTATGGTCAATTTAACAAAGAGGCCTACATATTGAACAGAAGGGCCTACACAGGGGTTTTATGCTGGCTGAGTGGTAAGGATGTCTCAGGATAATTATATAGCAACACAGGACCCGCTGGTCAATTTAATACGGCCTACAAATGCGGCTGGCAGGGCAAGGACAAGGGTCTCATACTTCAGGTGTGGACAGAACGGGCCAGGGGCCCCCTGTGATACAAAATCTACCCTCCTTCAAGGCTGTGGCAATGTAATAGACCATTGTGGGCAGAAGGAAGAGGCAATGGTAGTACAACCATACATGCCATCAGACCCGATTCAGCCAGGAAACGTCCAATGTTTTTAAGCTCAAATGGGCTTTATTTGATCTGTCTCCTGTCTACAATATCCTCTTTTTCAATGTAACTCAAAGGGGAAAATCAATACCCCAGTTTTTTTCAAAATCTCCCTCTTACCAAGTTCAAAATGTTCGCAAGTATGGTACATTGGATCATGGAAGGAAATGGGATAGGGACATGGACTTGGATAACAGAGGACAGGAGAGACATGGAGAGGTGCACCAAACTGACTCTGCAGGGCAGGCATCAGGGTTTGCAGCAGCACAATACACCACACAGGGCATGCAGGACGGGAGTGCAGCACAACAATCCATAGAAAGCAAGAGGGAGGGGACAGGACCATGCACATGGACAACAGAGAACAGAGGGGCAAGAGGCAATGGTAGCTAGCTGACCATAATGGACAGACAGGAGAGAAGGCTGCAGCATAACAGACCATAAAGGGCAGGAGGGACGGATCAGGGGCATTACAATGGAACAGACAAGCCAGGAGGGAGGGAGTAGGGGTCTGCACATGTAAACAGAGGGCTGGGGGCAAGGGGGCAGGGCAGGAGCAGCAAGATAGCCATGGAGGTCAGGCAGGATGGGCACTAGAAGCAAGACACAACATGAAGAGCAACAGTGAGACAGTGATGGCATACACACAGACCATGGAGGGAAGGTGGGAGGGGGTCAGGGGCAGCTAACTGACCACACAGGGAAGGTGGGAGGGGCCATGGCAGCACAGAAGACCATGCATGGCAAGTGGGAGGGTTAGTGGCAGCACAATGGCTATGATGGGCAAGAAGGAGGGTGCAGGGGCATGCACAAAGGACGATGGAGGATAGAAGGGAGGGTCAGGACCTGTGCACAGACAAGAAAGTTCAGGGGAAGGGGCCTCACAACAGACAACACGGGGCAGGCAGGAGGAGCAGTTGCAGCACAACAGACCAGGGAGGGCAGAAGGGTGTGGCAGTACAATGGACCATGTAGGACAGGAGGAAGAGGATAGAGGCATGGCATGTGGACAGGCAGGGTGGAGGTGGCAGGGACAGGTTACAGTCATCTGACAATGCTAGGCAGGTGGGAGGGGAGTGGCAGCTCAACAGAACACTCAGAGTAGATAGGAGTGGCAGGTCCATGGGACATGGTGGGCAAAAAGGATGGAGCAGGGGCATGCACAAAGACATCGGAGGGCAGGGGGAAGGAGAATAGGGGCAGCAAGCTAAGCACAGAGTTTAAGCAGGAGGTCAATGATGGGGCATAGAATTGGGCAATGGAGGGCAGGAGGAGTGGACTGGTACATCATACTAAATTGAGGGCAGTGGCAGCACATCAGACCATGCATGGCAGGAGGGAGGAGGCTAGTCCATGGATTCACACAACAGAGGATAGGGAGGAGGGGGATGGGGCAGCAAGCTAACTGTTCAGAGAAGGCGGGTATTAGAAACTTTATTGTTTTTAAAACATTTTGTCTGTGCAAACTACTTAAAATATGAACAAGTATGCAGCATAATCTCACTTTTATTCAGGAAGAAGAAGACGTTAGTGACTGTGACTCCGGGCTCACTTGGCAAAAACACCCCCTGACCCTCCACCCCCAATCGCAAAATGTAATGCCCGTGAAAAGGGTAGGTGAACACAGTGTTATATAGAACATAGTCCTGAGAGCACGATTGAAAATGAAAACTAGATATAGTGTATGGTATAAACTATGCACCAAAAAGTGTGATATAAGATGAACCAGGCGTGAAATATAATATGCAATACATTGTGCGCAATGACAGATTCATTGGAGAGCGCGAGATAGCACAGGCACTAGCGCGTGCTATGCGATATGCGCCTTGGAGTGTAATATGCACAGGGCAGTGTTGTGTAACCTAACTAGTCTCTAAAGTTGTAATATAAAATATGTGCTGGGGAGTGTAACGTTGCATATGCACTGTGACAAAGATATGGATCCCAAATTGTAATATGTATGGCATAGCACTGTGCGTTATAACATAGGCATCGAGGAAGGCACGTTAGATGGGGCAATATAACCCGTGCGAAGACAAGTGTGGCATGACATTTTCACGGGGTGGTGTTACAGTGCACATGGGCTAGAGAGTGTCATAGCATATGCACTAGCTAGTGGAATACAATACAGAGGTGTGTGGCACTCGGCAGGCAATGGTGGGTGTAACACAGCATTGGGCTCTGTCAGGAGCGCGCTGTGACTCGCAAGTGATGTTCGTCCCCTTTCCAGAGAGTAAAATAAAAAGTATTACACATCCGGCAGTGGATGTGTGTTTTATTAACTGTGAGGGGGGTTTCTTGCATAGTTTTGGTCGAATTTTTGTCGAATCCCCTTTGAATGGCTTGGTGTGCATGTGTATTAAATGTGCCCGTCAATAGCTACCCATGTTTGTATAAATAAACGACAAGGGTGTCTACCGGGATTAGGCAGGGTAGAGCATCAGACATGTCAGAGCGTCACTTGTGGTGTAAATACATTCCACGTGGATTAATTGCATGCATAGTCGCCTTTTAATGAATATCACGCAAATTGTCATGGTGATAGGTACGTACGGTTTGTCCAGCATGTCCTAGGTGTGTCTATAAATATATATTTTTTAAAAATAATAAAAAACAGTGGCCGGCCCTGGGGATTGGGGTCAAAAAAATATAATTAGGAGACAGGCCCTGGGGGATGGGGTCATCAGGGCCAATAAATTAGAATAAGAAGGGGAACCACACAGCCCCCTTCTTAAAAAAATAAAATAAATAAAAGACTGGCATCGTGCCGGAGGCCATGCCCCCTCCATGCAGCACTCTGCAAACGCGCCCCCAACAGGCATCTCCAGTATGCGCCAGGGAGCTGCGCTGCAGACAGGTGTTCTGAGGCCAAGCCCCTTTTTACACCTCTCTGCAACGCAGCTCTGTGGCGCTTACTGGAGGTACCTAGTGGTCTAGTGTGACCCTAGGGACCCTTAGGATTCAAGGGGACTTAATCTCTCAACTTAGAACAGCCACAGGGTGCGTTTACACAGTGGTGAAGGGAAGGGACGGGGCCTGAGGTGACGTGTGCAAACACGCACCATGGCACGTTTTAAATTGGGGATATAATTTCCCTTCAATACTGAGGGCCCCTGGGGGCTAACTAGCCCACCAAGTGCTTCCAGTAAGCGCCACTGAGCTGCATTGCAGAGAGGTGGTCCAGGCCGTGCCACTTTTTACACCTCTCTGCAACGCAGCTCTGTGGCACTTACTGGAGGTACCTAGTGGGCTAGTTGGACCCTAGGGACCCTCAGGACTCAAATGAACTTAATCTCCCAACTAAAAACGGACACAGGGCGTGTTTACACAATGGTGAAAGGAGGGGACGGGGCCTGAGTTAACGTGTGCAAAAACGCCCTGTGGCCTGTTTTAAGAGGTAGTTTTAATCCCCATGCCCTATTATATACTAGGGGCTTATAGAGGAGGTAAGGCTAATCACAGGGGGACCCCAACGCATAATGTTACCTAGTGTATTTAGGTGTTTTCACTGTATTCGAAGTGTCTTTTAACATAGCACTGGCTCTAGGACTGGTTAGTCAGACTCAGTTACCACCAGTATCCGTCTGAAAAAGTTGAGGGTACAGGATGATTTTGCAACAAGGCTTCTTTCTGCTCTTCTTTTTGTTCTTTCTGCACGTTATCCTTCTTCCTGCACTTATCTTCGTATTTGAGGACTTCTGTTGCTTCTTTCTGCACTTCTTTTGTTTCTTTCTGTGCATTTTTTCTTCTTTCTTCACATGTCCTATCTCTGTAGGCATAGTTAGAAATTAGCATTTAAAAAACCTTTGAAATTAACAGAAAAAACCATAGGTTTCAGGCACGTTATAGTTAGGAATTAGCATTTAAAAAACCTCAGAAATTCACTGAAAAAACCATAGGTTTCAGGGGTGTTATAGTTAGCTGGACTTTTCACTTGTACAAAACCATTGAAATTCCCCCGTTATAGTTAGTTCAGCTAACTATAACTCGCGCGCCCGCAATGCACTGCTGATGACGTCACATATTACATCACTCATGACATGGTCAGTGACATCACTCATGACATCACTGATGACATCTCAAATGACATCACTGATGACATCACTGATGACATCATCCTTGTGATAGAGTGGCAGACCTCCTCTCACCCTAATATAACATTTGATACACACATTCAAAAATAGAGACTAAAATTTTCAAAACAATGGACATACCAATACCAGTTACAACAACCTCTTCAGTAATTCTAAGATCCACATACACATCCACTCATTCACCAACAGTCCTATACAGTCACTCATACATGTACTCACTCATCATATGTACTCATACACCTATACATCCTGTTACACAATGCCACTCATCCATAGAGTTACTCACACACATAGTCACTCATGCTAATAAAGAATCAAACATACATTTACTTGCATATACAGTTATACACACACCACCACACTTACTTCTACGGAAACTTACACATACTTAGTCTTTTAAGCAATCACTTATAGAAACACATACTTATTCATACAGGAACTCTTTCAATCTCTCACTCTCACATATACTCACTTATATACACCAATAGTCACATATACTAGTTTAAAACATATGAAGTTACTCATAAAGACACTATTGAGACAGTCATTCACTCACTAACACACCCATATACACACTCATACACCCATACAGTCCTGCACACATGCTGTCTTCAACACATACAAACAGTGAGTCACTCATTCATGCACCTATGCAGTACGTAATACCCCCCACCGAACCATGCAGACACTCAGACTGATACTCAAAAAACCAACTAATAACCTATATAGACACCCATGTAGCTACTCACCAACCCATGCAGCCACTTATACACAAAGTGAGAGACTGATACAGATATTTACATATTTAAACATTACTCACTAAGCCATGTATTCACTATGATACACTTAATCAGTCAGTTACACAATCAATTTTTCAAAAACAAATCATCCCTTTAGACACTTATATACCCATTTATTCTTCCATCGACCTTGAGATATACATATATAAAACATATTTAATTTTCAGAAAAACACACATTCACTGGATGATGTCATCAGTGATGTCATCAGTGATGTCATTTGAGATGTCATCAGTGATGTCATGAGTGATGTCACTGACCATGTCATGAGTGATGTAATATGTGACGTCATCAGCAGTGCATTGCGGGCGCGCGAGTTATAGTTAGCTGAACTAACTATAACGGGGGAATTTCAATGGTTTTGTACAAGTGAAAAGTCCAGCTAACTATAACACCCCTGAAACCTATGGTTTTTTCAGTGAATTTCTGAGGTTTTTTAAATGCTAATTCCTAACTATAACGTGCCTGAAACCTATGGTTTTTTCTGTTAATATATATATATATATATATATATATATATATACTACTTGGTTTAGCCAGGTAACTATCTGACACCTACTGGTCATGATACAATGATTTGGACATGGGTCTAACGGAACATCAGAGCCACCCCATTGGCCCGGTATCAACCAATGGCTGAAGTGGACACAGTATAACTGATCAATCATACACTGTGTACCATGGACAAGCTTCACAGCATTGAGAAGGCGATGAAATCCAAAACGCGTCTGCTGTTAATAAAGAAAGACAGAAAAGATTCTGCGAGTGCTCCAACCCGTGTTCAAGTTGCCGTGCAGCAAAAGTGAGGTCCCACCCTCACTATAAAGAGTAAGCACCCGCCCTGTGTTCAGAGTTTGAGGTGGGAGTGGTGTTGGTGAGATATTAGTTGAACTCCCGAACCGCCGCCGATGAGTTCTTTCCGGCCAACGAAGAAGTCACAAGTTATTCAAACTTGGGGTAGCCAGTTAACTATCTGACACCTACTGGGAAAACATCATGTAAAATCCGGCGGCTGTGGCGAAGGACATGGGGCCATTTTAGTGGCGATACAATGAATTGGACTTGGGTCTAACGGAACATCAGTGCCACCCCATTGGCCCGGTGTCAACCAATGGCAGAAGTGGACACAGTATAACTGTTCAATCATGCACTGTGTACCATGGACAAGCTTCACAGTATTGAGAAGGCGATGAACGCTGAAACGCGTCTGCTGTTAATAAATAAAGCCAGAAATGATCCTGCGAGTGCTCCAAACCGTGTTCAAGTAGCTGTACAGCAAAAGTGAGGTCCCACCTTCACTATAAGAAGTAAGCACCCACCCTGTGTTCGGAGTTTGAGGTGGGAGTGGTTTTGATGAGATATTAGTCGAACTCCTGAACCGCCGCCGATGAGTTCTTTCTGGCCAACGAAAAAGTCGCAAGTTATTGAAATTTGGGTTAGCCAGTTAACTATCTGACACCTACTGGGAAGACATCATGTAAAATCCGGCGGCTGTGGCGAAGGACTTGGGGCCATTGGAGTGGTGATACAATGAATTGGACATGGGTCTAACGGAACATCAGAGCCACCCCATTGGCCCGGTATCAACCAATGGCAGAAGTGGACACAGTGTAACTGTTCAATCATACTCTGTGTACCATGGACAAGCTTCACAGCATTGAGATATATATATATATACACTGAAAAAACCATAGGTTTCAGGCACGTTATAGTTAGAAATTAGCATTTAAACAATCTTTGAAATTACGCTGATGTTCATGGAACATATGTGGTCTCAATGACGCAAAAAACAGGTCTCTGTTTTTTAAAATTGTTCATGCCATGCAGATAGAGGTACTTTGTCTATAAGAGACACACACACCATCGGATAAACGGGATCATTTGAAAATCCCCGGCTATGATGTAATTGGATGCTCCCGCCAGACTTCTATGATTAGAGGGGTGGGCATTTTGTTGAAACGTGGGGTCGGAATCTGTAGTAAAACTAGTCAGGATAGCGCAGGTAGATGGGTAATAATTGAATGGGTAATTAACAATAGATCATTAACTATCTGCACTATATATGGCTCAAATCTAGACGATCCGGAAGTGATAAATTATCTAAATGTAGAATTAGCACTGTGGCCACATCCTATCTGTCTCTGTGGTGATATGAATATTAATCTGTCTGGGGTTCAAAAATTTTTGGGTAGGAAACCTAGGGTGTTCAGGGCTCTTCAAGCATTGATTCAAGAATATTGTTTGACTGACCTCTGGTACCGGCATAACAAGGATCAAGATGGTTATACATATTTTTCTGCCCCGCACAAAAAAATGGTCCGTTTGGACTATTTTTTTTTATCTCAGATCAGCTAGCAGAAGTCGCTTCCATTTCTGCTCCCCCAAGAATTTTGTCCGATCACAATCCTCTGATTGTACAATGTCCCATTTTCCGTGGGGCTAGTGTCCCTAGGATCTGGACGTTTGAAAGGAAACTATTATTGGAACAGGCCTATCAGGATCACATGAGGAAGTGGTTAATTGAGTTCTTAAATATTGATAGGGGGACTGCCCCTAATAGTATAGTCTGGGACATGCTCAAGGCTGCAACACGTGGTGAGACCAAGAGTTTTGCAGCTTTTAGGCGGAAAACTATCCGGGAACAAATTAAGGGGCGTATCAAGGAGCTTGGGGTCGCAGAGGTGGAATTAACACGAATAATTAAGGCGGGTCTTGATATAAGTCAAATTCAGCAATCAGTAGCCATAATCAAGTCTAAACTTCTGGAATATTTTGGGCAGGACTTGGCTGCTAAGTATCTGAAATATCGTACTATGACCTATGAATTTGGGGAAAAATCTGGTAAAATCTTAGCCAAACGGCTTCAGCAGAAGAGCCTTGTTAATCGTATCATCAGAATCCAAGATGATCAGGGCTGTGTTCATGATACACAAGAGGGTGTCATGGGTGTTTTCCACGAGTTCTATACTACACTTTATACGGAGGAGAATTCTAGTTCTGATAGTGTGTCTGAAGCTTGGGATTTTCTTCAGGATATTGATACCCTCCAAGTCACAACTCAGCAGAATGAAGATCTATCTGCCCCTATAGAGAGGGAGGAGGTTGAGCTGGCAATCAAATCACTTGCTAATGGTAAGGCCGCAGGTCCTGACGCCATCCCGCTGGAAGTTTATAGGACGTTTTGTGAGGAGATTCATCAGGACATTCTATCAGTTTTTAGGACAGCACAGGGGGGTATTATACCGGACTCGTGGCGTCAAACTACTATGGTTCTCTTCAAAAAGAAAGATAAGCCGGAGTTAAACCCCTCATCTTTTCGACCTATCTCCTTGATAAATACAGACAGTAAAATATATTCTAAAATTTTATCTACCAGATTGGCGCTGGTAATTACTCCACTGGTCTCATTACGCCAGCACGGCTTCATTCCTGGCAGGGATACGGTAGACCATGTCCGGCGGGTTATTGCACTGTTGGATTGGGCACATATCACTGGCTCTCCCCTCGGAGTGATCCTGTTGGATGCCGAAAAGGCGTTCGACAGGGTCGCCTGGGGGTGGGCAGTTCTCCGCTGGAAGGGTTTTAGTGCCAAGTTTATTCAGGCTATTCAATCATTATATATTTCTCCAGTAGCAAATTTGCGTATCTCTGGCTTGGTCTCAGCATCTCTCAATATTACAAGGGGCACTAAGCAGGGGTGTCCGTATTCGCCCCTGCTATTTGCTCTGTACATTGACCCCTTTCTTAGTAAGATTGAAGGTGCTTTGGATATCTTGCCTATTAGGGTCAATGACACAGAGTATAAGACGTTGGCATATGCGGACGATATTGTAGTTCTAACCAGGGATGTTGCTCTAGCCTTTTCCGCCTTAAAAATTTTGGCAGAGCAGTTTGGCCGGCTATCAGGCTATAGGCTCAATATTACAAAAACACAGGTTATTCAAACACATACTCTGAGTTCCGCCCAAGCTCCTGTGGTCCCAGAAGCAATGTGTCTAGGGGTCAAAATTACTGCCCAAGTTGGTAATATTCCAGACCTAAATATTCTTCTGGTTATTGAATCAGTCAATTTCAAGTTGGGAAGACTGGATAATCTACATCTCTCTTTATATGTCCGATGCAATGTTCTTAAAATGCTGGTCCTCCCAAAGTTCCTGTATTTATTTAGGACTATTCCATTGGAGTTCTCACAGCAAAGCATGGCCAGGTCTGAAAGGATATGTACTAGATTTCTTTGGGGACACTGCCGCCCACGTAGGGCAGCCAAATGGATGTGTCTCTCTAGAGATGGTGGTGGCTGGTCAGTCCCAAATCTCTTATTATACTATTGGTCAGCCATGCTGCAACATTTTGGACTTCCGTTGCTGGGTGATAGCGCAGAGGTTCCGATCCTCTGCAGACCCACCATCTATGAATTGGGTTTGGGTGAGACTATTAAGGGGGTTTTGACGCGAATTTTGGAGCCGAGTTATTATAAAAAAACAAAGTTTAAGGTTATCAGGGCTATGTTTTCAGTCTGGCGTAAAATCCATTGTAAATGGTCAATTTCAAATATTAATTTTTATGCTCCATTTACTGCTGCTCGATTGTTGCCAGCTATTTTTCAAGATCAGGTCATCTTTAGGTGGCAGTTATTGGGGTTGGCAGTAATCGGTGACCTTGGTATTGATGGACAAATGGCCTCTTTTTCCTCTTTAAGGATAGGTTTCATCTTAAAACCCATGACTTCTTTAAATACTTACAGATTAGAAGTTTTATAGATAAAAAGCAGCACCAAACATCAAACCTTTTTGAAAAGGTTACCTTATTCGAACTAATACAAAGAAGGGCTAGAATTGGGGCATTGTATCATCATCTGACATCCGATCTTCCTGATGATTTGGCATTACAGAATGTCAAGTGGGAGGGTAAATTAGATAAAACTGGAGTGCATATTAGTTTGTCATTGGAGCTAGCAAGCTATGCCTTAATCTCTGGGAGCCTTCGCACTCAAAGTTAAATGGCACTATTCGACCTGTATTACACACCGGCAAAAATCGCAAAATGGGGCGGCTGTAAGGGTAACTGTTGTGCTAGATGTGGGCTCCAGGCTGCTAATGATATACATATGTTTTATTCTTGCCCAAAGTTGGGGGGTTTCTTACCTGATGTCGAGTACTTCATAAATTCTATGCTTAATATTTCACTTAACATTTCTCCAGAGATGGTGATTCTGGGATATGAGGGTACTACTTCAGTTGAAAGGACAAGGCATGTCTCAGCTTTTTTTTTATAACAATGTCCTTGATTCGGCTATGTATCACGTCACAATGGCTCAGTCCAGAAGCCCCTACCTTCTTTAATTGGAGATCCAGGATCCTTGCTCTTTATAATCTGGAGCCTTCAGTCTATTTGAGGAGTGGTAGAAGGAGCTCCGAGCTGGGCCGTAAGATCTGGGCTCCTGTCCAGGATTGGCTCAAGCAATAGTCCAATGTATTTCTTACTCTCCTTCTTGAGTTGAGCTGTATAATTAATTTGTGAATCACTAGCCTTAAGTCTGTTTTTTTTCTCATTGTACATGACCTGGAAGGTATGGCTGTTTGTTTCTATCTAATTCTTGTTTTGTATTACATCTCATGTTAAGTATGTCTGTCACGACTCTCTCTCTTGTTTTTTCCTATGTACTTTTATCAAGCATCAAAATAATAAAAATAATAAAAAAAACAAAAAATCTTTGAAAGGCACGTTATAGTTAGAAATTAGCATTTAAAAAAACCCTAGATATTCACTGAAAAAAACATAGGTTTTAGGGAAAATTATAGTGACATTTCTCTTGTACAAAACCTGTGAAATTCCCTCGTTATAGTTAGTTCAGCTAACTATAACTCGTGCCCCCGCAATGCACTGCTGATGACGTCACATATTACACCACTCATGGCATGGTCAGTGACATCACTGATGACATCACTGATGACATCACTGATGACATCATTCAGTGACTGTGTGTTTCTGTAAAGTTTAAATATGTTTAATATATATAGGGAAAGGCGTATTGAAGAATGAGTATAACAGCTTCCGAAATTCACAGGATAACCGTACCCATAAATGAAGAAAGCACTCGCTGGGGTGAGTTCTGTGAATGTATTTGAACTGACTCTGGCCAAACAGACGCTTTACGGCTGACGCCTTTCTCAATGTTTCTCAGGCTCTTCAAAGCCACCATTTTGTATATATAATGCATTCTTCTGTTGACGATAGAGAAAAAGGACCAAAATCGCAAATGCGAACAGTTCTGCCATTTTAACACTGTGCAATTGCATTTCTACAATGGCAGCGGCATAACAGTCCATTAATTTTATGGATTGTTCTTACATTACCTCATCATAGATTATTGAAATGAAGCAGAGTCACGTTTGATTCTTACGTAATAATGAATTCGATAGAATCAGGTTACATAATACTGCAAAATGTATAAAACATTGAATTATAACATATTAATGCAATGAACATAATATGCATGCATGACTCTACTTCATTTCAGTAATCTATGATGGGGTACTGCAAGAACAATATCCATAAAATCAATGGACTGTTATGCACAAACGGTTTTTAACACAAACTAATATTAAAGAAAACAACAATGAATTGTGCATGTAATGTTGAGCATACGTAATATTCAATTTAGACATTTCATACCTTTTGAATTCAAGCCGTTACGATGCCGTGTTGGCTAACCTTTCCTCTCTCCGGGTGTAGTACCCCTAGAAAACATCTCAGTTATGGACACTGCACGGAAATACATGTTTATCACGTTCTTATTCCCATAATTCTCTTCATAAAACAAGCAAAATAATAAACCAGAAATAATAACTCATTGACGAATAGACTGCTGATGGTGTCTATACTCTGGGTCAAGTGCCCCCATATCATGTATCCATCTGACTCCATTCCTTCATAATCAATAACCATGGTTCAATTGGTTATATCATCAATGTGTTAATTTCTTCAGTATTTTTGCATTTTAAGTTAATTAATTAAATAAACACATGATATGTATTATTCATATGCTTAAATTATGACATTTCTTATAGGGAGAAAGACGGCTGTTACTTCGAACAGTTCTGGGTCTCCGGGCTCTTAACTTCCTCATTAGTGACTGTTCTTAGTGACTATAGATTCAATTGTAGAAATTCTGTATGGGACAGAAAAGGCAGAATAATTTAACTCTATTTTAGTATAACTTTGCATTATTTCATCACTTATTATTTGAGTTCTACACCTCTTGCAAATGTCTCAACCTCATGACACAGTCAAAATATATAAAACATTGGTACAAAGTGCAGTGATGTGTGACAAAACCAACAAACAACAGTTATTACTTGAACAATTATTTACAGTTAAAAGAACTCGGGAAATTATTTTCTAAAGTTCATGTAGGATGCCTATAATCTCATAAGTGTACATGTAACTCTTCGTCATTGTTCATCCCTGTGGGGAAGACACTGCGGGCCTGTAAAATAAACTTGGATTCTGTTCTCTGTAAACCTTGAATGCGGTTACCACCTCTGGTGTTCCTAGGAACAGTGTTTAGACCAAAATATTTAGCAGTGGTCCAGTCACCCCCATGTGCCTCATGAACATGCCTTGCGGTGCTATAAATAAAATCTTTGTTAGTTATGGCCCGCCAATGCTCTAAAACTCTTTTCTTCACTGGAAAAGTTGTAGACCCAATGTACCATAACCCACAGGGACAGGTGATAACATAAACAACATACTCAGTTCCACAGGTGATGTGCCTTCTTATTTTCCATTGTCTCCATGTTCTCAATAGTCTGAACTCATTCACGTTCTCACTGTGGCTGCAGGCTTTGCATTTACCACATTTAGGGAGTCCTCCCCCCTTTTCCAACCAGTTGCTCTTTCGTTGTGCTATGTGGCTCCTAACTAGCATGTCTTTGAGGGAAAGGCTTTTCTAATATGTGATAAATGGAGTTTGCCCCAATTTTGTCTTAACAATGGGATCCTGTGTTAAGATATCTCATTTTTTTGACAATCTTCTTAAAATCTTTAGACTGGGTATTGAAGTTGATTATGAGTCTGATGGGGGCATTGTTATTATCTGTCCCTTGCCCTGTCTAGGTGTTTGGTATAGGGCTTTGTTTCTCTTAATGGTATCTGCTTTTTGTTCCCCCAGCCTGAGCATTTTTGGTGGGTAACCTCGTGCTCTAAATTGTCCCATCACGTCCTTATTGTTCATCTCATAGCTATATTCGGAAGTGCAATAACTTTTTGCCCATAAGAATTCGCTGTAGGGTATGCTCCATCAAAAATTGGGGGGAAGGGGGTGGTAGCTCGCTGAGTTGAGTATGGAATTCCCTGCTGTTTCCTTTCTAAACAGGTCGGTATTTAGTTGGCTATCTTGGACAGTGAGTCTGATGTCTAAAAAGTCTACAGTATGTTGGCTGTGTTGCATAGTAAATTTCAAATTCAGAGTATTGCAATTAAGTTCGGTCAAAAATAGTTTCAAGTCATTCTCATTGCCTTCCCTCACAAAGAACACATCATCGATGTATCTTAACCATAGATTTACTTTGCATGTCCAGTGTTCCAATGCTTCAACCCAGAGCACCTGCTTCTCCCACCAGACTACCAACAAGTTGTCATAGCTGGGAGCAAAGCAAGTGTCCATTGATTTCCCTTGTATCTGTTTACAGTATACACCATTGAATAAGAACACATTCTCTGTCAAGCAAATCGCAATAATTTGTAGTAACACATGTGTGTGCTGTGTAGATGTATGCTTCTTTTTTTTTTTAAATGCTCACAAGCTTTCAAGCCATCTCAGTGTCTTATATTTGTGTAAAGGCTTTCGACATCCAAACACACCAACCAGTGCTCCTGTCCCAGTGAATATTTTCCACTGTCTATGCATATATATATCTATCTCCAGCGGCCTTATCAATAGGAACTAGTTTCCATTGGAAAAGCTTTTTTTTTGCCAATATCTTTGGTGCCATTTCATGCATCTTCATGAAATTTCTAAAATTAGTATGACTATGATGCTCTGTTCCAGTACTGTGTGCTTTTTCCCCATGTTAATTCCCATCAAGATTTTAGACATGACTACAGCCTGAACCACTGGAAGGAATTACACCACGTTTGGCAGAAAGGTAGCTCTTGGTCCAGAGTGAGCCCTTTTTTAATTCTCGCCTAGGGTTGCAGCGCGAATGCGCTGCCATCGCTTTGCGAAGCGGTACAAAAGGGGGCAGTTTATACTGCAGTGTGGAAGCTTCGTGGAATCTCTGCCCACTCTCTGACCATTGTCTTTTGTCTTAAATGCTGCCTTCCGATTGGTTTGAGGCTTGTTAATCCCTCCTCATTAATCATTTGTATCCTTCCACGGCTATTGGCCCCATTACTCCTAACACTATTTTCTTCCCTGTCTCCCGACCCCACCGCCCCCTCCCTCAGTCTGTGACTTTTCACCCGTCCCCCCCTCCCGTTCGTGTTTTCTTGCCTGCCGTCATCTTTATTATTGCCACCTTGAAATATGCGAGTTCAAGATGCGTGCTGTACAAAAACTTCTCGTGTTTAATTAAATAGATTTAATGTTACTCTAAATATAATAAGACTCTAGGCAACATTCGAGGTATGCATGGCATTGTTGTCGGGCGGGAGGAGCGCCAGTGTTTTAACTTATGCTTAAAACAAGCACTTTTAATAACTTCCTCTCTATTCAGTGCTATAATCTTGTGTACTGATGTGACGCGCTAAAGAAATGCACTTTTTTGAATTCTGAAGATACATTATCGCACATTTACATCATGTTTACTGTATGATTAACATGCCAACCATTTTCAAGGCTCGCCCACTGGCTTGTATAAGCTTGGCTCGTCTCCGGCTGGCTCTACCTGTTAATTAATATATTGGCTCGCGCACCTCTAACAAAGAGAGATGAATGGATACATGACAGTGAACCTGGTAGATGGTAGAGAAATAGACTGGTGTAGACAAACAGACAAAGTCAGTCTCCATTGCCTCACGTCAGAATCATCACTTTCAATAACCTGGAAATCTGCCGGCAACTCCTACATGCCCCAACCTCATTCCCCTCACCTATTCTTAGCAGAAGCGGCAGATTCTGAGCTATGCCCGGCTGGTGCAGAGGAGCACGGCAGAGTCTGTAGAAGCGCGGGGAACCCTAGCCTCTCCTGGCGGGCACCTAAGCCTTCCGGGTGCCTTCACACTCAGGATAAATTAATACATTTTGTTCTGTGCTTTAGTCGCCCCTCTGTGAGCACTGTCTGGTAGATCAAGCTCTGTGTTAATAAACACATTCAGAAAGGTGGTTGTGTACAAACAAACAACGGCCACAATACTGTACGTTTTGAACGTGTAGTTAAATACCTGCTCATCGAGAACCTCATTGGCTGATCATTACATGGTACAACCAAAATTACATTTGGACACATTTGCTCAACTGTAAAACACTCCCTTCTATGGGTCATTTAACAACTCATGGCTTTGGGGTTAGGTAACCTACTTTGGATGCTGTGTAAAAGAGTAAATACAAAAATTCATGCAATGAAACTAAGCAACCAGTACTGTCTAAAACACTGTGAAACCGACAAGCATTCTGGCATTTTGTTTAGTTAATGTAGATTTGCACATAGATGCGAGTAAAGTACTCTTAATATCTCAATGAAATCTGCACACTTTTAATTAATAGCACCGGGCGACCTTTGACAACTAGGCAATGAATACATTTTTATGTACCCCCGAAGCCCCCCTGCCTCCGCCCCCTTGGCAAACGTCATTGCCTTCCAGTGTTTGGGGGCTAACCAAGACAAGATGCAGGAGAGTGAGTCAAATAGTCTAGAAAATGAAAGAGAAGCCAGGATTCGGATTCACATGCTCCGATCTTGTTGGTTAGTCGGTAAGCACTACTTTTATTAATGGGTTTCGCATTAGTAAAGCACCACGGTGTGCATGTGTGGCGACACTTCACCCGTGAGGTACGTGTCAAGCAATTGTTGGCACAATCCATACTTTGCGTCTTTTTCAATATATTTATTACAAAGTGCAGAACCTTTCCAAGGGATTTTGCACACTACATACATTCACACTACATACATTCACTCCAAAAATAAAACGTGTAGGTAAATGTAGGTAAAAAACATTGCCATTTACAATGTCAATAGCTCTAACTCACAAATGCGAGACCTACTTGCATTGCAAATGCTTGTTGGTATTTGGTGTAAATCGTTTCGTTATAAAGGAAAACAAATTTGTATATCTATGGTCATGAAGTATTTGTGACTATGTCACGATGATTCGTGAATGCACATGCTAACAGGAATGCCGTGCTTGGCTAGCCGCAACCTGTGCAGAAAGTTGTGGCAGCCATTTTATGTAACGGGACATGATCCCGAGGGCTGAAAATATTTATTCTACTACTAACACAGCCAATCAGTCATCCATACAGCTAGTGACACACAAACACTCAGTCGCTCATCTAGTCACTGACACAGTCAGTCATTCACCTGCACAGGCACTCACACACCCACTGACTCACCCATACAGACATTCATGCACCCACTCACTCACACACTTATGCATCCATTCAGTTACCCATACAATCACTAATAATAATCCATATTTGTAAAGCGCGAACAATCACCCGTAAGGGACTCTAGGCGCTGGGGGCCGTCGGGAAGATTAAGCAAGCTATTGCTGAGAGTCACATGGTGCTGGGCTAATCTGCCGCCGGCGCTGGGGAAAGAACCGTGATACCCCCTAGACACAGTTTTTATATTCCCACATATATACATTGATTTAGCAAGATGGTGGAACTATTTATTTTGTTCACTCTCCTTGTACTACTACTCACTCTAATCTGCTTCTGTCTATTGATCAGTGCAGTACAGATAGTCTATACAAAAATCACCATGGTTCAATAAATATTGAAAACGTTCCTCTGTGTATTCCTTGTATATTTCTCCGAGACAGCACGAGTGATTGACCAAAGGGATCCTAGATTTGTTACTATAATTCCTGGGAAAAGTCAGGGTTGTCATGTTTTATGGTTGCCAAATCATTTGCTACCTGTCTAGGTTTAGGGGCACTTATGGTGGCACTGTGAATTAGCTGGTCTATTGGCCAACATATCCTGAGGGGGGTACATGGAATCTGTCTGGCTCCACCCTAACATGTATATTGCCCAACAAATGTTCAGTTTCTAGTGGAAAGTGGAAACTACATGTCAATGCACCCAGTCACTACCCATATAAACACTCACACACTCATTCATGAGCCCATATAGCCACTGTCACACCCACTCACTCAAACACTTAGACATCCAGTTAGTCACTCATGCAGCCTCTCACTCACTAACACAGAAACTCACTCACTCATACTCTTTCTTATGCATACATACATATAGAGGTTATCTTTTCTAAACCAAGAAAGGTGGTTCTAACAAGAACCTTTTAGTTTTTTAACATCTTGTATTTTTTGGTTTTCTTACAGTCAAAAAGGCAACTGGAAAAGGTGTTAACTGAAAAAATTGAAAATTGGGAATACAAGTGTCATTCTAGGAAAGTAACAAAAAAATTACACTTGTGGTATTTCCCTCCCTGAAGAACTACAGCAACTGATTTTTCCCCAACAGTGAGGACTTGTTTGCAGTCCAAACACATTTTTCCATTCTTTGCAGTTGCAAGGACTTCTCAGGTAAGCATTGCTGAACCTTAGTAGTTATAGGGTACCCTGGTGAGTGGTTGTCACACCTGACGTTGATGCATCTGCTGCATTTGTGATCTCTCTGGGCTCTGCCCAAGTGGTTGGAATGAAATGTCTTTAGGAGGGTCAACATACTTGTTTCGCCACGGGAATAATTCTTTCACATACTCCTGGAGTGGGTCTTACCACACAAAGAGCACTTCACATGCTTTGCCGCTGTTTTCTTCTACCCAGAGGGGATGGTGAAAAATTCAGTTGCAATAGATTTCTGCTTTGCCAGGGGTTCCTCTTCCAAAGAACTGGCCTTATCAGGGTGTGGCTGATGATCTTCTGTGCCCCCAGCTTACATTTTATTTGGAAATAGTTTCCAAAAAAACAAGCTGAATCAATATTCAAATTAAAAAAAAGAGCATGTGCTGAAATGTGAACCTCCAATCTCAGCACTGGAAGTCTAAAGAAAAGAAAACTGAGTGGGGACTTCCTTTCTAAAATAATGAAAGTCACTTGTCCAATAAAGTCCCTTTCCTCCATATTCATTGGATATTCGCAAAGGCTGACCTAATTGTGAATGCAGAAGTATTTGTAATTACAAGAAATAGAATAAAAAATTGTTGAACCATAAAATGACTTCTGAAAATCTCCCTTTATATGGTATATTAGTAAACTACTGATTACGATCATTAGTCAGTCATACAAACTTTATTTACATTAATTAAAACGCGTAAAAGTACAATAAATACATATAACTGTTTCAACACTAAATCATTTTTTTTAAAGACCCGACACATTTGTACCATGTTTAATATTAAGATGCAGATAAAATCAACCACTTCAAATATTAATAGTTAAGAATTCCAAAATTATCTACATTGATTCCCTCCTTCTGGTTCGTCTAATTCTAAATAAAAACTCCAAGGGAAACATGGGGTTAAAAAGATAATCTGTGCCCCACATCTTTCCTAAAATAATACCAAAGGTTAGGAATAAGAAACTCTGCCCTAACCGCAGTTGCAACAGCTAAAAAACTCTGTGATGTTTTAAAATTGCCCAGAGAAGAGAAGCAATAGTATTACATACATAGGGGTCTCCCAATTGCTGGATAAAATATAAAGCTGGAAAAAACTGTCTAAAAGCATGTTTAAGTAACAGGAGACTAATATGCTTCTTTCTCTCCTGGCTATTCAAAGTGTAAAAGGATAAGAAAATGCATAGATTTTCCATCACACAGACAGGGAGACAATTAATTAAGTGCATAAGTGTTTTTGGGGAAACCAATCATAAGAGGGATACAATTTAGAGAAACGCGTATCAAAACAAATCGGTGCTGTGGGTTTTGAACAATGGACAAATAAGAAAATGCACCAGGATTTGCAGGTATTAGTGTCTGGTATAAAATTACTGTGCTTTTGTCTGTATTCGCACCCTCTCAGTCATTTTGTGCCTTTTCCAGGGAAATTTATTTTAACTTAAGCTTCGGAAAACTAGTGCAGAGCAGTGGGGTTTCATACAGACCGTGCAGTCCCAACAATGCCAGAGTAGGCTCTGCATCACTTAGCCATGGGATTCTGAGAGCATAATCCATTGTTAGGTTGACCATTAATACTGATTGGTTGGGTCTAACACTCTGCCTTTTCCATATTGAGTGCCACAACAGCAGAGGGGTCATCTTAATTGAATCACTTATGAAAGGTAAGCCCAGTTCGGTGTGGCAAATAAGGTTCAAGCAAGCACGAGGGGCAGATAAAATCTTTTACAAAAATCTTCCTCCACATGCTGAAGTGCTCCAACATCCGCCATTCCCCAGATTGCCACCCCATATGAGGCAACAGATTAAGCCTTAGCTAAATATATTTTTAACATTTCCAGGATGGGTTTTCAATCTAATTCTTTGAAGAATCTAAATATTGCGGCTATGCTTTTTTCCATGAGTCTATTGATCACCATATCCTTCCACTTTAGTTTACTATCAAATAAAACTCTTAAATAGGTGAATTTATCCATCACTTCTATATTTCTATTCCGTATGGAGAATCTCAGGGGTATCTTAACTCTAGGTCCTGCAGTTAATACAAATGTTTTAGATTTCTTAAAATGTAAAGCCATGCTAGCCATAAAGTGTGTGCACAGCTCTATGAGGCTCTGGAGTGCCTATGGGGTTCTAGCTAAAATCACTGTGTCATCTGCAAAGAGGAGTATTTGGATGGGGCCTTCTCAACATAAGGAGTGTCCTGTTATGTTATGTTATGTTACAGTGAGTAATAGCGCGCACGGCTACTCATGAGTGTCCCGGCGCGAAGAACCAATAATAGGGGAGATAGTCATTAAGGAAACATCAGGGTTTTTTTGTGCTCTCTTCCAATACAGATTCCAGTTTATTTGTATAGAGGGCAAATAAGATCAGTGCAAGACAGCCTTGTCTCACTCCTTTTTCAATATTAAAGGGCCTAGTACACTCTCCTTGTTTCCCAAATTAACATTCGCTGTTGTTCCCAGATAGAGCTGCCTTATAAATATATACGAAGTGAATCTTTCTTTTACCAGAGTGTATTTGGCAGTCACCATCATTATGTATAAGAACTGATCAATTGTGCCTTTGCCTTTCCTAAAGGTGTAGTGGGCCTCTGAAAGGATCTGCTTTTCCGCTGCCTGGTTCTTCTAGCCTATTCAGTAAAAGGTGGTCCATTAGTTTGGCAATGCAGTCGATTAAATAGATGGACCTATAGTTTTTTGGAATGCATCTATCCCCCTTTTTATAAATGGAATGATTGTTGAATGTGTACAAGAAGTCAGCGGACCTGATTTTGCTATAAAATTTAAAACATTTGCTAGTAATGGACCCCACAATGACTTATTAGTTAATAAAATATCTACTGGCAAAGCGTCAGGACCAAGGTCCTTCAGGGTAGGGGACTGGAGGTGGCCTTGTTCTATTTCTATCACTTCAAAGGTCAGGGAGGAGTAGTTTACCAAGCTAACGGTGTCTGCGTAGTTTGCTAACCTTTAATTATTTTGAAAAATATCTTTAAATAAAGCTAACCCAGCCCTCCTCCTTGATATGAACATCCAACAATGGTTCCCATATATCTTTTAAAAATGAGGCATTTACCACCTTCCAAAACCCAGTGCTATTATTAGCCTCAGAGGCTTGCCTTAGATTTTCCTATGCTTCCACTCTTAAGTATTTCAGCCTTTCATCTCTCGCTTCTTTATATCTAGAACAAAGAGTTCGTACAAGCTGAGTATTTTTTGGGGACTTATTCAGGGTTTCACGTAGGTTTGCTAGTGCCTTGGAACAAATGCTGTCAAACCATCTCGCTGATGGATGCTCTTTGATGGACAACGATTGAGTTAACTGATGTCTGAAAGATACCAATACTTTCTCGAAACCTCCCACCACCTGTGTTAGGGAGGCCATGTCACCTAGATATATCATGATCTCAGATTTATGATGTGACAGAACAGAGGTTACAAGTTTCGCCTCATCCACTCTATCTCACTTTAAAATGTATAAACATTTTTCCGAGATAGAATTGGCTTTGGGGCTCTTGTCTCTTTCATATTAATATAACCTCCCCAAACTAATTCACATGTTATTGGGGCTTGATCACTACAATCTATGGCCAGAACCTGGACATTCTTTATGCTGTCTCTCAGATTTACAGAGATTACAATATAATCAATTGTAGACCCTTTCCCTGCTCTTTCAAATGTATTATCCAAAGAACCAGTGTCCAAGTTTATCCTATTATCGACATCTAAGTTCTATAATATCAAAAGGCTATTTAAGGCATTCCCATAGGGTGAGTGGGTAAAATGTATGATAGAGTATCTGTTCAAATCTGTCACTCCACAGATCAGTTTTTCGACTATTTGACAGCTCTTTATATGAAAATCTCCAATCCAAAGGGTTTTCAGAGGTTTGGGATGTTGCTGACTGAAGTCATTAATCATACGTTCAACTTCGTGAGCAGCATGTACCAATGGCCCAAAATAGTTCTTATAAAAATTTTACGATAACAAGGTCCAAATAACCTTCACCCTCACAAACCAAAAAGTAGAAGTAGGGGGATTCATTAACACATTTTAAATTCTTGCTCCAGAGGGTATTTGATAATAATGTTACTAGTCCTGCCCTACCAGCTCTAGAGGGAAGCCGCAGTTCCAGGGTTTGGAACGATCAATGACCATCCCGGAAAAAGAGAGCCTCCTCCCATGTTTCCTGGAGGCAAACAATATTACATTTTATGATCACATTCAATCAATCATTATTATCTAACTTAGCCCCATAGCTTGCAATATTCCAAGTGATCAGTTGCAGTTCCTGTACTCTCACATACCCTTGTGCCTTGTTGCCTATGAGCCCCCTCATACTCTGCCTTTTTTCCTTCCCTAGAGAGGCAGTCACAGCCTTATAGGCTCTCCAAGGGGGCAAAGCGGTTTAGCGTTTGGGTCCCTCTGGGACCATATCGCACTTTCAAGGTTAAAGGGATAACCTGGGGGTATCCATCTTTACTTCTCTCAGTCTATGCAACTAAGGAATGTCTTGTGGTTTGTAGAAGAAGCCCAGAGGTAGAATATAGATCTGGGAACCTACCAATGGTGCTATGTGGAGTTGGCATAAAAGGTCTCCAACTAGTCTCTGGTTATTAAAATTAACTACTGATCACAAACATTAATTACAATTTGAGTATATATGTTTTTTAGACTTTCTAAAAATCATGCCAATTTTGCAAATATCCGCAGTAAAGGAGTATAGTATCTGAACATTTAGTGACAAATTCGCAAATATAAAAAAGAAAGCCTCCTTTGCACACCTGTTTCTTGAGACAGAAGAAAAGGATGCTGCGATCTTAATGCCCAAGTAAATGAGGACATCTCCACCAAACAAAGAAGACCTTGCTCAATATAGTTTGGAGAAAGTATCCATGTTTGGCAGAGATTCCCCCCTTTTTTTAGTCTCGTTGTTTTCTCTATTGGAGGATTCATGTTATCACAGATTTCTGGATGAAGGCACACAAGGAACAATCACATTGCCAAAAAGCACAGAAGGTCACTGGAGACAGTTCCTCGTGATCCATTATGCAGTGATAGTGCACAATATGCATCTGCCATTTACCAAAAGAGGTAGCACCTATTAATTAACTAATATAAACAACTGCAAATGGGTAGACATTTTCTGGACTCTTGTTGGACAAACCGGTAGGTGATGTTCCTTTCTGGCCCTGATGCTCATTTCATAGAGATTAATCCTCAACAGAAAGCACTTACAAATATAAACATAGCAGGTGGTTCAGTTCAAGCTCCACTTCTGTAAAGGACAAATGAGCCCAAATTCGTTGGCTTGCCAAAGGCAAAGCATGTGTGTTTTTTTGGCAATTTCACATTGAAAAGCAATCTGAAATCCTTGGTAAAGGCAATTGCACTGTTGATCTATCAGATCGTAATCTATACTGACTGTGACAAACAGGTTATTTTCTGGCCACTCCTGGTGAGAGCAGAGTCCATTGTTCTCACTTTAAATGACTATGAATATACAAAAGTGCAGAATTACCTGGAGGCATTGCCAATTTAGCCTGACCCATCCACCTTAATAGTATCCAACTCACTCACCCATACAACCATTCATGCACCAATACAGACACTCACACACTGACAAAACCACTCATACATCCATACAGCATGGATACATCCAGTCACCAATGCATACAGCTACTCAACCACCCAATCACAGACCCATACAGTCACTCACATACCCACTCACAGACCCATATGGCCACTCACACCCGTAAAATCACTCTCACAAACACTCACAGACTCATACAGCAATTCGCACACTCATGCTCTGACTTATATATCCACCCACACAGACACTTTCAAAGGTTAAAGTTTACAGTTAGGAAATAAAGCTAAAATAAACCTTAGAAACTTACTGGAAAGATTAAACATTACAGGAACGTTATAGTTAGAGAATAAAAAATAATGAAACATAGAAATTCACTGAAAAAATCAAATGTTACAGGGACGTTATATTTGAGAAATAGAATTAAAAAAGCCTTAGAAATTCATCGAAACACACCAAATGTTACAGATACTTTATAGTTAGAAAATAGAATTAAAAAAAATTAGAAATTCGCTACAAAAGACCAAAGGTTACAGGGAAATTATAGTTAGGCTCATATTTTACTCGTACAAAACCAAAAACATTCAGCAGTTATAGTTACCTAAGCTAATTATTACTTATGCCCCCTCAATGCACTGCTTATGACTTCACATAATATATCACTCATGACGTGGTCAGTGATATCACTGATGGCATCTCAAGTGACATTACGGATGACATCACTGATGACATCATCAACAGAACCACTCACCCACTCACATCCCCATGCAACCTCTTATACACCCACTACACTACCCATACAACCACTCACATAACCATTCACAGACCCATTCAACTACTGCCACAAACTCATTCAGTAATTCATACAGCCAGTCACAGAACTATTCTCTCACCTATATAGCCACTCACACAGCCACTCACTCACTCATCGAGCTACTAACAGACCTACTAAGTCATCCATACAGTGACTCACACATCAATTCACTCATCCACAAAACCACTTACATAGCCATTCACACATCTATACAAGCACTCACACACCAATTCACTCACCTATACAACCACTCATACACACATTCACTGGGTAATACAACTACTCAAACACCCACTCACTTACCCATATACTCACTCAAACAGTCATACACTCACATACACACCCAGTCATTCACCCATGGAGCTACTCACAGAACTACGTATACACCCATATAGTGACTCCCACAACCCTGCACCCTTCCACACAGCCATTCACAAAGCCACACACTTACCCACACAGATGCTGACACACTGACTCACTCACCCATACAGCTACTCACACACAGATACAGCCACTCACACAGCCACTCACACACCCATACAGCAACTCACACACACTCACTCCCCAATACAGCCACTCACACAGGCACTCACTCATCCATACAGTTACTCAAACATCCAGTTATTTACTTATAATGCCACTCACACACCCACTCACACACCCATATAGCCACTCAGAGAACCACTCACACACAGATTCAGACAGTCTCAATTTCTTTCTGATGACGGTAATAGTATAATCATTATTAGTTAAAATGAACAGGAATTTAAGTTATGCAGTAGCTGAATATATATCTTTAAGACTCAGAAACATTTACAAAACACTCACATCATTCACTTGAGATGTCATCAGTGATGTCATCAGTGATGTCACTGACCAGGTAATGACTGGTGCAATATCGGAGGTCAAAAGCAGTGCATTGCGGGGATGTAAGTTATAGTTGGCTCAGGTAACTAACTGCTGAATTTCTATGGTTTTGCACAAGTAAAATATGAGCCTAACTATAAGGTCCCTGTAACCTATGTTTTTTTCAGTGAGTTATGTATGTATATATATATATATATATATATATTTATATATATATATATATATATATATATATATTACCTACTGGCGGTCGCCAGTAGGTAGTTATAGTTAGGACCCCTTTTCCATAGGAAATCCGCAACATTCTATTTTGAATAACTTTGGCGCCAGTCGACGAATCCTCGCGAATTTTTTAAAATAGGTGGGGCGCTACGCTCCGCTCCTACCCTGAAAGTCTCGGGGGGATTCGTCAAGCGGGGGCTGAGATAAAAGGGGGGTCCCAAAACGCGTTTTCCCCATGCATTTTTCCATAGGACCTTTAGACACAGCTACAGCCCAAACGGCTGAACAGAATTACTTGAAATTTGGCAGAGAGGTAGCCATAAGGTCAAGGAAGTGCCTTTTGCAGGTCTGGTGTAAATCTGTTCAGTATTTCCGGAGAAAATAGCATTTAAAAGCATATATATATATATGCGCGCAGGGTGCGCGCACCGTGCGAGCACCGTGCGAGCACCCTAACGTGCGCGAGCGTAATTCTGATTGGTGGTTACATGTTAGTCAACGTTCGAATCGGTCGAAATCAGGAAGTGTCGGCCGCCATTTTGTTTGTTTTCAGTGCGAGAGTGAAAAAGGAAGGTGGCGAACGTGAAAAGGGGGCAGGGTAGAGAGTTCCTGACCCCCTAGCCTTTGTCAGGGGGTCCCTGAAGGACCCCGAAGGCAAAAAAAATAATTTTTTTTTAAAAATCGCGGGGATGCGCGCACAGTGCGCGCACCCTGAAAAACACACAAAAAAAATTTTTTTTTACAAAAAAAAAAAATAATTCGCAGGGTGAAAACCAAAAAAAAAAATAATAATAATTTTTAATACGTAGTTTATTGTAAAAGAAATATATAAAAAATAATACATAAATAAATTAGCATTTAAAAAACCGTACAAATTCACTGAAAAAACCATAGGTTTCACACACGTTATAGTTAGGAATTAGCATTTAAAAAACCTTGCTAATTCACTGAAAAAACCATAGGTTTCACACATGTTATAGTTAGCTGGACATTTTACTGATAAAAAACCAATGAAATTCCCCCGTTATAGTTACTGTAGGCAACTATAACTCACGCGACCGTAATCCTCTGCTGATGACATATGTGTCTTTATGAAAAAAAAATATTTGTAATATATGTATAGCTAAAATTTAATGGAAGAAGACATGGGCAAATAAGTGTCTAAATACAGTATTAGCATCAGCAGAGGATTACGGTCGCGTGAGTTATAGTTGCCTACAGTAACTATAACGGGGGAATTTCATTGGTTTTTTATCAGTAAAATGTCCAGCTAACTATAACATGTGTGAAACCTATGGTTTTTTCAGTGAATATATATATATATATATATATATATATATGAACAGTTTCACCTTAACTTAGAAAGATGACATCAGCACTCCAATGGTTCAATCTCTGCGGCTTATTCAACTTCGAGCGATTTCAACATCCACGCAACATCCACGCATTCCGGCTGCCAGGCGCAGCCTTATATATGTATATGTATATATATATATTCACTGGAAAAACCATAGGTTTCAGGGGCGTTATAGTTAGCTGGACTTTTCACTCGTACAAAACCATTGAAATTCCCCCGTTATAGTTAGTTCAGCTAACTATAACTCGCGCGCCTGCAATGCACTGCTGATGACGTCACATATTACATCACTCATGACATGGTCAGTGACATCACTCATGACATCACTGATGACATCTCAAATGACATCACTGATGACATCATCCAGTGAATGTGTGTTTTTCTGAAAATTACATATGTTTTAGATATGTATATATCAAGGTCGATGGAAGAATAAATGGGTATATAAGTGTCTAAATGGATGATTTGTTTTTGAAAAATTGATAGTATAACTGACTGATTAAGTGTATCTTAGTGAATACATGGCTTAGTGAGTAATGTTTAAATGTGTAAATATCTGTATCAGTCTCTCACTTTGTGTATAAGTGGCTGCATGGGTTGGTGAGTAGCTACATGAGTGTCTATATAGGTTATTAGTTGGTTTTTTGAGTATCAGTATGAGTGTCTGAGTGTCTGTATGGTTCGGTGGGGGTATTACGTAGTGCATAAGTGCATGAATGAGTGACTCACTGTTTGTATGTGTTGAAGACAGCATGTGTGCAGGACTGTATGGGTGGATGAGTGTGTGCATGGGTGTGTTAGTGAGTGATAGATTGTCTCAATAGTGTCTTTATGAGTAACTACATATGTTTTAAACTAGTATATGTGACTATTGGTGTATATAAGTGAGTATATGTGAGAGTGAGAGATTGAAAGAGTTCCTGTATGAATAAGTATGTGTTTCTATAAGTGATTGTTTAAAAGACTAAGTATGTGTAAGTTTCTGTAGAAGTAAGTGTGGTGGTGTGTGTATAACTGTATATGCAAGTAAATGGATGTTTGATTCTTTATTAGCATGAATGACTAAGTGTGTGAGTAACTCTATGGATGAGTGGTGTTGTGTAACAGGATGTATAGGTGTGTGAGTACATATGATGAGTGAGTACATGTATGAGTGACTGTATAGGACTGTTGGTGAATGAGTGGATGTGTATGTGGATCTTATAATTACTGAATAGGTTGTTGTGACTGGTATTGGTATGTCCATTGTTTTGCCAATTGTAGTTTCTATTTTTGAATGTGTGTATCAAAGGTTATATTAGGGGGAGAGGAGGTCTGACACTCTATCACAAGGATGATGTCATCAGTGATGTCATCTGTGATGTCATTTGAAATGTCATCAGTGATGTCATGAGTGATGTCACTGACCATGTCATGAGTGATGTAATATGTGACGTCATCAGCAGTGCATTGCGGGCGCACAGTTATAGTTAGCTGAACTAACTATAACAGGGGAATTTCAATGGTTTTGTACGAGTGAAAAGTCCAACTAACTATAACGCCCCTGAAACCTATGGTTTTTTCAGTGAATTTCTAAGGTTTTTTAAATGCTAAATCCTAACTATAACGTGCCTGCAACCTATGGTTTTTTCAGTGAATTTCAAAGGTTTTTTAAATGCTAATTTCTAACTATGCCAACAGAGATAGGACATGTGAAGAAAGAAGAAAAAACGCACAGAAAGAAAAAAAAGAAATGCAGAAAGAAGCAACAGAAGTCCTCAAAGACGAAGAAAAGTGCAGGAAGAAGCCTTGTTGCAAAATCATCCTGTACCCTCAACTTTTTCAGATGGATACTGGTGGTAACTGAGTCTGACTAACCACTCCTAGAGCCAGTGCTATGTTAAAAGACACTCAGAATACAGTGAAAACACCTACATACTCTAGGGAGCACTCTGTGTTGGGGTCCTCCTGTGATTAGCATGACCTTCTCTGTAAGCCCCTAGTATATAATAGGGCAGGGGATTAAAACTACCTCTTAAAACACGCCACAGGGCGTGTTTGCACACGTCACCTCAGGCCCCGTCCCCTCCCTTCCCCACTGTGTAAACACGCCCTGTGGCCATTTTAAGTTGGGAGATTAAGTCCCCTTGAATCCTGAGGATCCCTAGGGTACAACTAGACCACTAGGTACCTCCAGTAAGCACCATAGAGCTGCGTTGCAGAGAGATGTAAAAAGGGGCACAGCCTAGACCACCTCTCTGCAACGCAGCGCAGTGGCGCTTACTGGAAGCACCGGGTGTGCTAGTTGACCCCCAGGGTCCCTCAGGATGGAAGGGGAATTATTTCCCCAACTTAAACGTGCCACAGGGCGTGTTTGCATACGTTAACTCAGGCCCCATCCCCTCCCTTCACCACTGTGTAAGCACGCCCTGTGGCTGTTTTTAGTTGGGAGATTAAGTTCATTTGAATCCTGAGGGTCCCTAGGGTCCCTAGGGTCCAACTAGCCCACTAGGTACCTCCAGTAAGCGCCACAGAGCTGCGTTGCAGGGAGGTGTAAAAAGGGGCACAGCCTAGACCACCTCTCTGCAACGCAGCGCAGTGGCGCTTACTGGAAGCACCGGGTGTGCTAGTTGACCCCCAGGGGCCCCGAGGATTGAAGGGGAATTATTTCCCCAACTTAAAACGCGAAATAGGGCGTGTTTGCACACGTCACCTCAGGCCCTGTCCCCTCCCTTCCCCGCTGTGTAAACACGCCCTGTGGCCGTTTTTTAAGTTGGGAGATTAAGTCCCCTTGAATCCTGAGGGTCCCTAGGGGCAAAGTAGCCCACTAGGTACGTCCAGTAAGCGCCATTGCAGAGAGGTGTAAAAAGGGGCACGGCCTGCACCACCTCTCTGCAACGCAGAGCAGTGGCGCTTACTGGAAGCACATGGTGGGCTAGTTGGCCCCCATGGTCCCTCAGGATTGAAAGGGAATTATTTCCCCAACTTAAAACGCGCTCCCCCTTCACCAAACATGCCATGTGGCCGTTCTAAGTTGAGAGATTATGTCCCCTTGAATCCTAAGGGTCCCTAGGGTCAAACTAGCCCACTAGGTACCTCCAGTAGGCGCCACAGAGCTGCGCTGCATAGAGGTGTAAAAAGGGGTATGGCGTCAGAATACCTGTCTGCAACACAGCTCCCTGGCGCATACTGGAGATACCTGTTGGGCTAGTTGGCCCTCAGGGACCCTCAGTATTGAAGGGAAATTAATTCCCCAACTTACAACTGGCCAGGGGGCGCGTTTGCAGAGTGCTGCAAGGAGGGGGCGTGGCCTCCGGTGCGATGACGGTCTTTTATTTATTTTATTTTTTTAAGAAGGAAGGCTGTGTGGCCCCCCTTCTTTTTCTAATTTATTGGCCCTGGGGACCCCATCCCCCAGGGCCTGGACCCTAATTTTTTTTGTTGAAAAAAGTAAATTTGGCCCTACCAAGGCCTTAATCGGTTCCGGGGACCCCAACCCCCGGGTCATGGCCTTTTTTAAAAAAAATTCTTTAGGAGGGGGCTGCGTTGCCCCCCTCCTCAGGTCACTTATGGCCCCGGGGACCCCATCCCCCTGGGCCGGCCTTTGTTTTTTATCATTTAAAAAAAATATATATTTATAGAAACACCTAGGACATGCTGGACAAACCGTATGTACCTATCACCATGACGATTTGCGTGATATTCATTAAAAGACGACTATGCATACAATGAATCCACGTGGAATGTATTTACACCGCTAGTGAAACTCTGACGTGTCTGACGCCCTACTGTGCATAATCCCGGCGCCCCCGCCGGTGGGTACTCTCCAAGTAGACACCCTTGTCGTTTATTTATACAAACATGGGTAGCTATTGACGGGCACATTTAATACACACGCACACCAAGCCATTCAAAGGGGATTCGACAAAAATTCGACCAAACTATGCAAGAGACCCCCCTCACGGTTAATAAAACACACATCCACCGCTGGATGTGTAATACGTTTTATTTTTCTCTCTGGAAAGAAGACGAACCTCACTTGAGAGTCACAGCGTGCTCCTGGCTGATCCCAATACTGTGTTACACCCACCAGTGCCCGCCGAGTGCCACACACCTCTGTGTTGTATTCCACCAGCTAGTGCGTATGCTATGATACTCTCTAGCCCATGTGCACTGTAACACCACCCCGTGAATATGTCATGCCACACTTGCCTTCACATGGGTTATATTGCCCCATCTAACATGGCTTCCTCAATGCCAATGTTATAACGCACAGCGCTATGCCATACATATTATAATCAGGGATCCATATCTTTGTGCAGTGCATATGCAACGTTACACTTCAGAGCACATATTTTATATTACAACTTTAGAGACTAGTTAGGTTACACAACACTGCCCTGGTCATATTACACTCCAAGGCGCATATCGCATAGCACGCGCTAGTGCCTGTGCTATCTCGCGCTCTCCAATGAATCTGTCGTTGCACACAATGTATTGCATATTATATTTCACGCCCCGGTTCATCTTATATCCCACTTTTTGGTGCATAGTTTATACCATATACTATATCTAGTTTTCATTTTCAATCGTGCTCTCAGGACTATGTTCTATATAACACTGCGTCCACCTACCCTTATCACAGGCATTACATTTTGCGATGGGGGGTGGAGGGTCACGGGGTGTTTCTGCCAAGTGAGCCCGGAGTCACAGTCACAAACGTCCTCTTCTTCCTGAATAAAAGTGAGATTATGCTGCATACTTGTTCATATTTTAAGTAGTTCGCACAGACACACATTTTAAAAACAATAAAGTTCCTAATACCCACCTTCTCTGAACAGTTAGCTTGCTGCCCCATCCACCTCCTCCCTATCCTCTGTTGTCTGAATCCATGGACTAGCCTCCTCCCTCCTGCCATGAATGGTCTGATGTGCTGCCACTGCTCTCCATTTAGCATGATGTACCAGTCCACTCCTCCTGCCCTCCATTGCCCAATTCTATGGCCCATCATTGACCTCCTGCTTAGCCTCTGTGCTTAACTTGCTGACCCTATTCTCCTTCCCCTGCTATCCGATGTCTCTGTGCATGCCCCTACTCCATCCTTTTTGCCCACCATGTTCCATGGACCTGCCACTCCTATCTACTCTGAGTGTTCTGTTGAGCTGCCACTCCCCTCCCACCTGCCTAGCATTGTCATGTTAACTGTAACCTGTCCCTGCCACCTCCACCCTGCCTGTCCACATACCATTCCCCTATCCCCTTCCTCCTTCCTCCATGGTCCATTTTACTGCCACACCCTTCTGCCCTCCCTGGTCTGTTGTGCTGCAACTGCTCCTCCTGCCTGCCCTGCGTGGTCTGTTGTGAGGCCCCTTCCCCTGAACTCTCTTGTCTGTGTCCAGGTCCTGACCCTCCCTTCTATCCTCCATGGTCCATTGTGCATGCCCCTGCATCCTCCTTCTTGCCCATCATAGCCATTGTGCTCCCACTAACCCTCCCGCTTGCCATGCATGGTCTTCAGTGCTGCCACGGCCCCTCCCACCTTCCCTGAGTGGTCAGCTAACTGCCCCTGACCCCCTCCCACCTTCCCTCCATGGTCTGTGTGTATGCCATCATAGTCTCACTGTTGCTCTCCATGGTGTGTCTTGTTTCTAGTGCCCATCCTGCCTGACCTCCATGGTCATCTTGCTGCTCCTGCCCCCTTGCCCTCAGCCCTCTGTTTCCATGTGCAGACCCCTATTCCCTCCCTCCTGGCTTGTCTGTTCCATTGTAATGCCCCTGATCTGTCCCTCCTGCCCTTTATGGTCTGTTATGCTGCAGCTTTCTCTCCTGTCTATCCATTATGGTCAGCTAGCTACCATTGCCTCTTTCCCCTCTGTTCTCTGTTGTCCATGTGCATGGTCCTGTTCCCTCCCTCTTGCTTTCTATGGATTGTTGTGCTGCACTCCCGTCCTGCATGCCCTGTGTGGTGTATTGTGCTGCTGCAAACCCTGATGCCTGCCCTGTAGGTTCAGTTTGGTGCACCTCTCCATGTCCCTCCTGTTCTCTGTTATCCGAGTACATGTCCTTACCCCAATTCCTCCTGCCTACCATGATCCAATGTACCATACTTGCGAACATTTTGAACTTGGTAAGAGGGAGATTTTGAAAAAAAACTGGAGTATTGATTTTCCCCTTTGAGTTACATTGAAAAGGAGGAGATTGTAGACAGGAGACAGATCAAATAAAGCCCATTTGAGCTTAAAAACATTGGTAGTTTCCTGGCTGAATCGGGTCTGTTGGCATGTATGGTTGTACTACCACTGCCAATTCCTTCTGCCCACAATGGTCTATTATATTGCCGCAGACTCTTTTGCCAGTCCTGTATTGTTGGTTTGTTGCCCCTGCCCCCCTTTCCACTGCCCTCCATAGTCTGTTGTGCTGCCACTGCCCTTCCTGCCTGCCCTGTGTGGTCAAATTGTTGCCTCTTCACTCTCCTACCTGCCTTCAATTTTCAGAGTCCGTGCCCCTGGCCTCTGCCTCTCAACAGTATCCCAATGAACAACTAGATTGCTAACATTCTATATTTATTACAAAAGTGTGGAACGCCTTACACCATCTTGATGTAATCAAAACTGTAATACCTAGAGCATTTCCGTTAGAAATTACATATATGAGAGGGTCTTATTTGCCTCAAAATTATGGTCAGTGCTCTAAAAAACTAAAATGAGGACATATTTACTGAGTTTTCAAATAGCAACAAAGAACTTTTAAATTATTTGTAATCTTTAGGTTTTTTTTTATCCAGTTGACCACTTGATTAAATGTTGCACCTAGGGGAGAGGATGTGGTGTTACATCCAGAGCTGCAGACTTTGCAACTGGGGAACCAGGTTGGAGTTTCTGCTTCAGCTCAACATTCTGTGATTCTGGTCAAATCACTTAATCTCCCCATGTCTACAACCAAAATGAATTTGATCTTGTGTGATGTAACCAATGCTCATGTAAAGCACTCCAATACCTGACAAGTCTGCACTATATAAAACGGCAAATACACAAAAAATAAGTGTTTTGCACACTTCTGTCATTGGGCTACATGTGGGCTACATCTGGGTGATATTTGTGCTGCATTTGGGCTCTTTTGTCTCTGGTGGCCTTCTTGGGAGATTTATTTGTTATGAAGTTTCCCAATTTCCTCATTTACTGCAGTCTCCTCAGTAGGAAATGATTTCAGTTTTTTACTTTGATTCCATCAAGAAGGTATTCAGATATGTCACACATTTGCCAAAAATTCTGAATGTTCGCACGCTAGTTGCTCATTAGATCACTGTAGTAAAGCTACTGCTCACCACGGAAGTCTGCTGCTGGTATTAAAAGTGCATGTTTCAGTCTGCATATCAGAATTTTTTTATGAAATAGAAGAGGATTTAAGAAGTCACTCTAAATGTGCCCTAATTTTTCTTTCTTCAGCACTAATCATAATTTCTATGGCAAAATGAACCCCCTCATTGTGTTCCTTTTTAAATTAAATTTTTTAAGTGTTACCACTTTATTCCAATCAAGATGGCTTCAGGTGTGCCACACTTTTGTCATAAGTAAGACTGTTAGCGCTCTAGTTGTTCGTTAGCAAAACCAAAGGGAATGATGGACGGAGTGTTGAAC
This sequence comes from Triturus cristatus, assembly GCF_964204655.1. Lineage (NCBI taxonomy): Eukaryota > Metazoa > Chordata > Amphibia > Caudata > Salamandridae > Triturus > Triturus cristatus. Next base: position 507,518,543 of record NC_140585.1, read on the forward strand.
ATTGCAAGCACTCACCCCCAGTCAACTGATCTGGGTTTAATCCATCACCGTTCTTTAGCCCACTCTGCCACCCCAGTTCAGACATGGCCATATGCAAATCAGTCTGACCCAGTGCCTCATGGGAACAGTCCAGCCCGAACTGCCAAGCAATGTCTTCCCTGGACCGGAAACAAGCTTCCTAGGACCGGTTTCTGGCATTTCAGCCATCTTCAGCCAGGCTTACTTGAATCCAATGGCAAAGTGAGCAAGGCACTCATGTCTGAGCATACCCTGCCAACTTATGGCGAACAAAGCAAAACCAAAGGGAATGATGGACGGAGTGTTGAACATTGCAAGCATTCACCCCCAGTCAACTGATCTGGGTTTAATCCATCATCAAGAAGGCATTCAGATGTGTCACACATTTGCCATAAATTCTGAATGTTAGCACTCTAGTTGCTCATTAGATCACTGTAGTAAAGCTACTGCTCACCAGGGAAGTCTGCTGCTGGTATTCAAAGTGCATGTTTCAGTCTGCATGTCAGAATTTTTTTATGACATAGAAGAGGATTTGAGAAGTCAAAATGTGCCCTAATTTTTCTTTCTACAGCACTAATCATAATTTCTATGGCAAAATGAATCCCCTCATTGTGTTCCTTTGTAAATTAAATGTTTTAAGTGTTACCACTTTATTCCATTCAAGATGGCTTCAGGTGTGGCATACTTTTGTCATAAGTAAGACTGTTAGCGCTCTAGTTGTTCGTTAGAACACTCTGGGACATTCTGTCATTGGGCTATACTTGGGCTACATCTGGGTGATATTTGTGCTACATTTGGGCTCTTTTGTCTCTGGTGGCCATCTTGGGAGATTTATTTGTTATGAAGTTTCCTAATTTCCTCATTTCCTGCAGTCTCCTCAGTAGGAAATACTTTCAGTTTTTTACTTTGGTTCCATCAAGAAGGCATTCAGATGTGTCACACATTTGCCATGAATTCTGAATGTTAGCACTCTAGTTGCTCATTAGATCACTGTAGTAAAGCTACTGCTCACCAGGGAAGTATGCTGCTGGTATTCAAAGTGCATGTTTCAGTCTGCATGTCATATTTTTTTAACGAAATAGAATTGGATTTGAGAAGTCACTCAAAATGTGCCCTAATTTTTTTTTCCGCAGCACTAATCATACTTTCTATGGCAAAATGAACCCCCTCATTTTGTTCCTTTTTAAATTAAATGTTTTAAGAGTTACCACTTTATTCCAATCAAGATGGCTTCAGGTGCGCAATACGTTTGTCATAAGTAAGACTGTTAGCGCTCTAGTTGTTCTTTAGAACACTCTGGGAAGCTGCAGTAGAACACAAAGGAATCAACTGACAGTCTCTGCCCTTGATGGATGTACATGTTTTACTGAGAATGTCAGACTTCATCCTCACATGACTGAGAAAGATAATGTGAATTTACAGAAAATATGCTCTCAGTTTAGCTTATAGATCACCTTCCAAACCTCTGTGGGAAAAGCATGAGAAAATAGTTTTCTCTCAAACATGATTCATGATATCACAGCAGAAGGCTTTTTCACATGCAAAATCACCTTAGAACACACCATAATTCCTAAAATGAGTATGGTACCATCAACAAATGATTTATAATGTAACTAAAGTCTTAAAACCATCTATTAACTGCAATGCTTTTTAATGAGGTGCTATCATGTATATTGATCCCAAGATGGCTGCCAACACTTCTTGGATGAAGTACTGACAGCCAATCAGATCTCACGATGAGATGTGAGGTTAGGCTCCACCCAGATATATCTATCTTTTTAACTCTAATTTTCTCAGGAACTACTGAACGAATTTACACCATTTAAGCAAAAGGCACGAGTCTGAACTGAGGACTACCTCTTTGCCAAATTTGGTGTAATTCCGTTCAGCAGTTTGGGCTGTAGCTGCGTCAACAGGTCCTATTGGAAAATGCATGAGGAAAACACATTTTGGGACCCCCCTTTTTTCTCGGCCACCGCTTGATGAATCACCATGAAATTTTCAGGATAGGAGCGGACCGGAGCGGGCCAAATGTTTGAAAAATTTTGCAAAGATTCGTCAATCGGCGGCAACGTTATTCCAAATAGAATGTTGCGGATTTCTTATGGAAAATAGGTCCTAACTATAACTACCTACTGGCGACTGCCAGTAGGTAATATATATATATATATATATATATATTCACTGAAAAAACCATAGGTTTCAGGGGCGTTATAGTTAGCTGGACTTTTCACTCGTACAAAACCATTGAAATTCCCCCTTTATAGTTAGTTCAGATAACTATAACTCGCGCTCCCGCAATGCACTGCTGATGACGTCACATATTACATCACTCATGACATGGTCAGTGACATCACTCATGACATCACTGATGACATCTCAAATGACATCACTCATGACATCCCTGATGACATCATCCGGTGAATGTGTGTTTTTCTGAAAATTACATGTTTTATATATGTATATCCTTAGGTCGATGGAAGAATAAATGGGTATATAAGTGTCTAAATGGATGATTTGTTTTGAAAAATTGATTGTATAACTGAGTGATTAAGTGTATCTTAGTGAATACATGGCTTAGTGAGTAATGTTTAAATATGTAAATATCTGTATCAGTCTCTCACTTTGTGTATAAGTGGCTGCATGGGTTGGTGAGTAGCTACATGAGTGTCTATATAGGTTATTAGTTGGTTTTTTGAGTATCAGTATGAGTGTCAGAGTGTCTGTATGGTTCGGTGGGGTGTATTGTGTAGTGCATAGGTGCATGAATGAGTGTCTCACTGTTTGTATGTGTTGAAGACAGCATGTGTGCAGGACTGTATGGGTGGATGAGTGTGCGCATTGGTGTGTTAGTGAGTGACTGACTGTCTCAATAGTGTCTTTATGAGTAACTACATATGTTTTAAACTAGTATATGTGACTATTGGTGTATATAAGTGAGTATATGTGAGAGTGAGAGATTGGAAGAGTTCCTGTATGAATAAGTATGTGTTTCTATAAGTGATTGTTTAAGAGACTAAGTATGTGTAAGTTTCTGTAGAAGTAAGTGTGGTGGTGTGTGTATAACTGTATATGCAAGTAAATGGATGTTTGATTCTTTATTAGCATGAGTGACTTTGTGTGTGAGTAACTCTATGGATGAGTGGCATTGTGTAACAGGATGTATAGGTGTATGAGTACATATGATGAATGAGTACATGCATGAGTGACTGTAAAGGACTGTTGGTGAATGAGTGGATGTATATGTGGATCTTAGAATTACTGAATAGGTTGTTGTAACTGGTATTGGTATGTCCATTGTTTTGAAAATTTTTCAATCTATTTTTGAATGTGTGTATCAAAGTTTATATTAGGGGGAGAGGAGGTCTGGCACTCTATCACAAGGATGATGTCATCAGTGATGTCGTGAGTGATGCCATTTGCGATGTCATCAGTGATGTCATGAGTGATGTCACTGACCATGTCATGAGTGATGTAATATGTGACGTCATCAGCAGTGCATTGCGGGCGCGTGAGTCATGGGTAGCTGAACTTACTATAACAGGGTAATTTCAATGGTTTTGTACGAGTGAAAAGTCCAGCTAACTATAAGGCCCCTGAAACCTATGGTTTTTTCAGTGAATTTCTAAGGTTTTTTAAATGCTAATTCCTAACTATAACATGCCTGAAACCTATGGTTTTTTCAGTGAATTTCAAAGGTTTTTTAAATGCTAATTTCTAACTATGCCTACAGAGATAGGACATGTGAAGAAAGAAAAAAAAACGCACAGAAAGAAAAAAAAGAAATGCAGAAAGAAGCAACAGAAGTCCTCAAAGATGAAGAAAAGTGCAGGAAGAAGGATAACATGCAGAAAGAACAAACAGAAGAGCAGAAGGAAGCCTAGTTGCAAAATCACCCTGTACCCTCAACTTTTTCAGACGGTTACTAGTGGTAACTGAGTCTGACTAACCAGTCCTAGAGCCAGTGCTATGTTAAAAGACACTCAGAATACAGTGAAAACACCTACATACACTAGGGAACACTATGCGTTGGGGTCCTCCTGTGATTAGCATGACCTCCTCTGTAAGCCCCTAGTATATAATAGGGCAGGTGATTAAAACTACCTCTTAAAACGCGCCACAGGGCATGTTTGCACACGTCACCTCAGGCCCCGTCCCCTCCCTTCCCCACTGTGTAAACACGCCCTGTGGCCGTTTTAAGTTGGGAGATTAAGTCCCCTTGAATCCTGAGGGTCCCTAGGGTCCAACTAGACCACAAGGTACCCCCAGTAAGCGCCACAGAGATGCGTTGCAGAGAGATGTAAAAAGGGCCACAACCTAGACCACCTCTCTGCAACGCAGCGCAGTGGCACTTACTGGAAGCACCTGGTGGGCTAGTTGGCCCCCATGGGTCCCTCAGGATTGAAGGGGAATTATTTCCACAACTTAAAACGCGCCACAGGATGTGTTTGCACACGTTAACTCAGGCCACGTCCCCTCCCTTCACCACTGTGTAAACACGCCCTGTGGCCGTTTTTAGTTGGGAGATTAAGTTCATTTGAATCCTGAGGGTCCCTAGGGTCCAACTAGCCCACTAGGTACCTCCAGTAAGCGCCACAGAGCTGCGTTGAAGAGAGGTGTAAAAAGTGGCACGGCCTGGACCACCTCTCTGCAATGCAGCTCAGTGGCGCTTACTGGAAGCACCTGGTGGGCTAGTTAGCCCCCAGGGGCCCTCAGGATTGAAGGGGAATTATTTCCCCAACTTAAAGCGCGCCATAGGGCGTGTTTGCACACGTCACCTCAGGCCCCGTCCCCTCCCTTCCGCACTGTGAAACATGCCCTGTGGAGGTTTTAAGTTGGGAGATTAAGTCCCCTTGAATCTTGAGGGTCCCTAGGGGCAAAATAGCCCACTAGGTACGTCCAGTAAGCACCATTGCAGAGAGGTGTAAAAAGGGGCACGGCCTGCACCACCTCTCTGCAACGCAGAGCAGTGCGCTTACTGGAAGCACCTGGTGGGCTAGTTGGCCCCCAGGGTCCCTCAGGATTGAAAGGGAATTATTTCCCCAACTTAAAACGAGCCACAGGGCGTGTTTGCACACGTCACCTCAGGCCACGTCCCCTCCCTTCACCACTGTTTAAACGCGCCCTGTGGCCGTTCTCAGTTGAGAGATTAAGTCCCCTTGAATCCTAAGAGTCCCTAGGGTCAAACTAGCCCACTAGGTACCTCCAGGAAGCGCCACAGAGCTGCATTACATTGAGGTGTAAAAAGGGGCGTGGCCTCAGAACACCTGTCTGCAACGCAGCTCCCTTGCACATACTGGAGAGACCTGTTGGGCTAGTTGGCCCTCAGGGACCCTCAGTATTGAAGGGGAATTAATTCCCCAACTTACAACTGGCCAGGGGGCGCGTTTGCAGAGTGCTGCAAGGAGGGGGCGTGGCCTCCGGTGCGATGCCGGTCTATTATTTATTTTAATTTTTTTAAGAAGGAGGGCTGTGTGGCCCCCCTTCTTTTTCTAATTTATTGGCCCTGGGGACGCCATACCCCAGGGACTGCACCCTAATTTTTTTTGTTTGAAAAAATTAATTTGGAAGGGGGCCGCGTGGCCCCCCTCCCAAGGCCTTAATCGGCCCCGGGGTCCCCAACCCCCGGGTCATGGCCCCCCTCCTCAGGCCACTTATGGCCCCGGGGACCCCATCTCCCGGGGCCGGCCTTTGTTTTTTTTATTTTAAAAATATATATATTTATAGAAACACCTTGGACATGCCGGACAAACCGTATGTACCTATCAACATGACGATTTGCGTGATATTCATTAAAAGGCGACTATGCATACAATGAATCCACGTGGAATGTATTTATACCGCTAGTGAAGCTCTGACGTGTCTGACGCCCTACCGTGCCTAATCCCGGCACCCCCGCCGGTGGGTACTCTCCAAGTAGACACCCTTGTCATTTATTTATACAAACATGGGTAGCTATTGACGGGCACATTTAATACACATGCACACCAAGCCATTCAAAGGGGATTCAACAAAAATTCGACCAAACTATGCAAGAAACCCCCCTCATGGTTAATAAAACACACATCCACCGCCGGATGTGTAATACTTTTTATTTTACTGTCTGGAAAGGAGACGAACCTCACTTGAGAGTCACAGCGTGCTCCTGGCTGAGCCCAATGCTGTGTTACACCCACCAGTGCCCGCCGAGTGCCACACACCTCTGTGTTGTATTCCACCAGCTAGTGCGTATGCTATGACTCTCTCTAGCCCATGTGCACTGTAACACCACCCCGTGAATATGTCATGCCACACTTGCCTTCGCACGGGTTATATTGCCCCATCTAACGTGCCTTTCTCGGTGCCTATGTTATAATGCACAGCGCTATGCCATACATATTACAATCTGGGATCCATATCTTTGTCACAGTGCATATGCAACCTTACACTCCCCAGCAAATATTTTATATTACAACTTTAGAGACTAGTTAGGTTAACCAACACTGCCCTGTGCATATTAGCCTCCAAGGCGCATATCGTATAGCACGCGCTTGTGCCTGTGCTATCTCGCGCTCTCCAATGAATCTGTCACTGTGCACAATGTATTGCATATTATATTCCATGCCCCGGTTCATCTTATATCACACTTTTTGGTGCATAATTTATTCCATATACTATATCTAGTTTTCATTTTCAATCGTGCTCTCAGGACTATGTTCTATATAACAACGCGTCCACCTACCCTTTTCACAGGCATTACATTTTGCGATGGGGGTGGAGGGTTAGGCGGGGTTTCTGCCAAGTGAGCCCAGAGTCACAGTCACAAACGTCCTCTTCTTCCTGAATAAAAGTGAGATTATGCTGCATACTTGTTCATATTTTAAGTAGTTCGCACAGACACACATTTTAAAAACAATAAAGTTCCTAATACCCACCTTCTCTGAACAGTTAGCTTGCTGCCCCATCCACCTCCTCCCTATCCTCTGTTGTCTGAATCCATGGACTAGCCTCCTCCCTCCTGCCATGCATGGTCTGATGTGCTGCCACTGCCCTCCATTTAGCATGATGTACCAGTCCACTCCTCCTGCCCTCCATTGCCCAATTCTATGGCCCATCATTGACCTCCTGTTCAGCCTCTGTGCTTAGCTTGCTGCCCCTATTCTCCTTCCCCCTGCCCTCTGATGTCTTTGTACATGCCCCTGCTCCATCCTTTTTGCCCACCATGTTCCATGGACCTGCCACTCGTATCTACTCTGAGTGTTCTGTTGAGCTGCCACTCCCCTCCCACCTGCCTAGCATTGTCAGATGACTGTAACCTGTCCCTGCCACCTCCACCCTGCATGTCCACATGCCATGCCCCTATCCCCTTCCTCCTGTCCTCCATGGTCCATTTTACTGCCATACCCTTCTGCCCTCCCTGGTCTGTTGTGCTGCAACTGCTCCTCCTGCCTGCCCTGCGCGGTCTGTTGTGAGGCCCCTTCCCCTGAACTCTCTTGTCTGTGCCCAGGTCCTGACCCTCCCTTCTATCCTCCATGGTCCTTTGTGCATGCCCCTGCACCCTCCTTCTTGTCCATCATAGCCATTGTGCTGCCACTAACCCTCCCACTTGCCATGCATGGTCTTCTGTGCTGCCATGGCCCCTCCCACCTTCCCTGTGTGGTCAGCTAGCTGCCCCTGACCCCCTCCCACCTTCCCTCCATGGTCTGTGTGTAGGCCATCATAGTCTCACTGTTGCTCTCCATGGTGTGTCTTGTTTCTAGTGCCCATCCTGCCTGACCTCCTGGTCATCTTGGTGCTCCTGCCCTGCCCCCTTGCCCCCAGCCCTCTGTTTCCATGTGCAGACCCCTATTCCCTCCCTCCTGGCTTGTCTGTTCCATTGTAATGCCCCTCATCCGTCCCTCCAGCCCTTTATGGTCTGTTATGCTGCAGCTTTCTCTCCTGTCTGTCCATTATGGTCAACTAGCTACCATTGCCTCTTTCCCCTCTGTTCTCTGTTGTCCATGTGCATGGTCCTGTCCCCTCCCTATTGCTTTCTATGGATTGTTGTGCTGCACTCCCGTCCCGCATGCCCTGTGTGGTGTATTGTGCTGCTTCAAACCCTGATGCCTGCCCTGTAGGGTCAGTGTGGTGCACCTCTCCATGTCCCTCCTGTCCTCTGTTATCCGAGTCCATGTCCCTACCCCAATTCCTCCTGGCTACCATGATCCAATGTACCAGACTTGCGAACATTTGGAACTTTGTAAGAGGGAGATTTTGAAAAAGAAACTGGGGTATTGATTTTCCCCTTTGAGTTACATTGAAAAAGAGGAGATTGTAGACAGGAGACTGATCAAATAAAGCCCATTTGAGCTTAAAAACATTGGACGCTTCCTGGCTGAAACGGGTCTGTTGGCATGTATGGTTGTACTACCACTGCCTCTTCCTTCTGCCCACAATGGTCTATTATATTGCCACAGCCTCTCTTGCCAGTCCTGTATTGCTGGTTTGTTTCCCCTGCCCCCCTTTCCACTGCCCTCCATAGTCTGTTGTGCTGCCACTGCCCTTCCTGCCTGCCCAGTGTGGTCAAATTGTTGCCTCTGCACTCTCCTACCTGCCTTCAATTTTCAGAGTCCGTGCCCCTGGCCTCTGCCTCTCAACAGTATCCCAATGAACAACTAGATTGCTAACATTCTATATTTATTACAAAAGTGTGGAACGCCTGACGTCATCTTGATGTAATCAAAACTGTAATACCTAGAGCATTTCCTTTAGAAATTACATATATGAGAGGGTCTTATTTGCATCATTGCGGATTCCTTTGGTCATCGGCAGTGGGCGGCGAAACCCTTGCCTAGACACCTGGGCACCAGTGGGGAACCTGCGAGGCGGACGCCCTCGTTTATTGACGGCGCTGTTGGTGCTTGTTGGCCGCCACACGAAGGGAGCGCAGGACTATGGCTCCCAGGAACCTAGCGGGTACCGCCCCCTCACGCCAGCACTTCCGCGCCCGGAGGCGCTAAATTCAAACGGCTCCCTCGGTGGAGCGGGAGACATTGCGGATTCCTTTGGTCATCGGCAGTGGGCGGCGAAACCCTTACCTGGACACCTGGGCACCAGTGGGGAACCTGCAAGGCGGACGCCCTCGTTTATTCACGGCGCTGTTGGTGCTTGTTGGCTGCCACACGAAGGGAGCGCAGGACTACGGCTCCCAGGAACCTAGCGGGTACCGCCCCCTCACGCCAGCACTTCCGCGCCCGGAGGCGCTAAATTCAAACGGCTCCCTCCGCATCGCGGGACGCGCGCGGGCGGCGCCGGGCTAAGCCCGGGCAAAGGGCGGGCCCTCTGTGGCCCTCAGAGGCCGATAGAGGCTGGGATGAGACTACCCTCTGTGTAGTGATCGCTCATGGTTTGAACACCCAGTTTAGAGGTCCACGGGTGTTTGTGACGTGTCATTGTGTGTACAAGCTATTGTGTTTGTTATTATTCAGAAGGACTGTTGTTTTAACTGTAAGGTAGTAACATGTCTAAAGGGTCAGCTAAAGTGTGCACAAGGGCTGCGGGCATGGGGACTTTGGATAGTTACCTAAAACAGGCAGAATCTGCCATTGTGAAAGAAATTGCCTCAGTGGAACGAAGACTGTCTTTGGATCCCACTAGATTACCAATTCCTTTACTACCCGCAGCAGAGTGTACTTCAGACAACGTCCCTCTGGTTGGTGTGTACCCACTTGAGACTACGAATGGGTCTTGTGTTAATGTTAGTCCCACAATTGTCTCACCTTCCTTACCTACTTCTAGTCCTGCCCATCCCCCACTGATTATTCATGCCAGACAATTGAGGATAAGACCTGATCTGAATGTAGACAGGGGTAAAGTTGTCTCGGGGAAAAGAAAGGCGAAGAATAATCCTCTGGGCACTCGTAAACCGGCTAAACTATCTAAATCTAGCAATCCGGCTTCTGGATTGGATGAAGTTATAACTAATGTTTCCCGTCCAGCTAGCGAGGCTCTGGGAGAGGCAGCGAATGATTGTGTTAATATGGCTATCGATAGCACTAGCCAAAAATCTATGTTAGATTTCATAAATATTTTGGATGAGCGCCTTAAACTATTCACTGCACCTTTATTGGTTACCTTGAAGCGCATCGAGGATCGGTTGAATGTAATTGAGCCGTATCTTATCTCCAAGGTTTCTATTTCTGGCCCAAGTATCCAGGCAACTGATTCCCTTCGTACAGTAACTGCCTCTGTTAACAATTTGTTGGATTCCATAATTACCCCACTCCAACAACCAGCACCTCTTTCCACTACCTCGGCCATTGGTTCAAATTTACCACCCCAAGTTTCAAAAGTCACAGGAACAACACTAGGGGTGGTTTTGGGCTTACAGAACACGGAGGGGAGGCCAGGTGTTTTAGTCAATTACGATAAGAGGGACTCGCTACATTTACCAGTTGAGGCCTGTCCACATACTATTATCCTAGCTAATGTCCCAAGATTGGAGGGGGGCAAAAGGGAACACTGGACCTCTCTGAAAAACAAGGCCATCCATTTCTTATCTAATAAAACTGTTCTGGGACAACACCTTGCCAGCAATTTCATGATGATTAGAAGGGTCCCATGGGTGGGTAGGACAAACAAGAGCCTACGGGGTGATTGTATTGTGGTTAGTTTTAGATCTCCAAGGTTGGTTGATGATATACTGAGACAGGCTGGGACACTGAGAATCCAGACGGATTACGTCAATGTTCTCCCTCTGGGTTTTTTTTATCCCTTACTTCATGTTGGGTCATTGTCAAGTGACCCTCCCAGGGGTAATGGTTTTAATAACTATGTCGTCCCTGTTTCCAACAGATTTGATGCTCTTTCAAATCTAGACGATAATGAATGACTAGGGTCATTGGCAGAGCACAATATTTTAGTTAATCGGGTTACTGGTCCTGATGAACTTATACTGAAACCATTGGTTGAAACTCACTCTGAACTGATTCCCGGTCCACTGGGCAACTCAATAAGATTGGTTAGTTGGAACATAGCTGGCCTGAAAAATAAAATTGATGACCCAGCCTGCCGAGCTTTTATAGGCTTAAGTCAAATCATAAGTCTACAAGAAACTTGGGATGTAGAGAATACCCTAACTATTGATGGGTACAGGAGCTTTTTTGTATCAGCAGTATCATCAAACATGGGGAGGGCAAAGGGTGGGTTGGTTACCCTAATTTCCGCAAGTATACCTGGTTTACAGACCCAAATAGAGACGGGTTCGCGGAATATTTTGGCAGTACAAATCTCCCTGACAGAGGGAGGTGTCCTTTTAATTGTAAATTTTTACAACTCTTATGATAGAGTCACCACAACTGATCATCTCGTTGCTTTAACACGCTTTTTGGCGGACTATAAGGAAGCTAATCAAAAGGATTGTTTCATCATAATCTTGGGTGATTTTAACATCCATGGCTGTCTGAATAAATGTTTGTCCTCTGATCCGTTAGGTCCGTCAGTACAAGGTGAGGCTCACTTTGAGCATTCTGCCCAGGGAGATTTTCTAGAGTCAATCCTAGCAGATTATGGCTTGATACTCCCTTCTTTGACGTCTGAGGAAATCCCTACTTTTAAAGGGAATGGTAAACATTCGGTAATTGATTACATTTTTATTAGTATCGCACTCGGTGATTTGATCCACAGTTATAGGGCGATTTGGTCTCATTTTAGCGACCATAACCCTGTGGTCCTTAGTATTTCGGCCATTTTTATAACCCCCACTAAAACTTTGGACAGGACGGATAAATCTAATATTCGCCCTACTGATCAGAATCGCAGGATTAGATGGAACAAAGTAATTCCGGGCGATTTTCATACTAACCTAAGAAGGAAGGTGGGTCCGGAGATAAACATTTGTTTGGATTTGGATGCAGGGAACAAGGAAGTTTTAGAGGCATATTCGGCTATTTGTTCCAAAATCTCTGCGGACCTTAGATGCCCTGCAAAGAGTAAAGATAATACCGACTTGGGTTGGTTTGATAAAAACTGTTCTTTGGCGAACAGAAGGCTGAAGGCCGCCCTAAGTTGCAAACCTATTAACAGGGCGATCATTGCCACGCTCAGGAAGGAATATGATAAAGCCTTGAAAACTAGAAAGCAAAAGATCAGAGAGGATGCTTGGGCTGAATTATCTTCCATAGATGTCCTTAGAAACAGTACAAAGTTCTGGTCTGTGGTGAATAAACCTTATTTCCGTGATGCATGTAACGGCCAATTAGATTGTGGTATAGGGGAAGAGTTGTGGTGCTCTCATTTTAAATCAGTCTATGAAGGGGCAAACAATGGGGCATCGAATTTGTCCCCTATTGTAAACCCATATACTTTATCGGTTTCTAAGATCGAGGTTCTCGAGGCCATCGAAAAGATGACGAGTAACAAGGCCCCAGGCCCGGACGGCGTTCCGGTCGACCTTTACAAATCTGACCTTGAGACCTGGTCTATAGTTTTAATGAATGTTTTTAACAGGGTATGTGTTTCAGGTATTCCGGACACTTGGTCTGAATCTGTAATTATACCCATTTTTAAAAAAGGTTGCAGGGGGGATCCTAGTTGTTACCGCCCTATCTCCCTTATCGATTCTGCAGTCAAAGTTCTGGGGCGCGTAGTTTTGGGGAAATTAACAACATGGTTGGAGGATACTGATACCCTCTCATGTTTACAATATGGGTTCAGAGCGGGTCGGGGTACAATAGACCAAAGTCTGAACCTATACTTAATAATAGGTAAATACATTATTGCCAAAAGAGGGAAGTTATACCTTGCCTTTATGGACTTGTCCTCGGCCTTCGACCGAGTGAACCGGTCGAAGCTGTGGGAATTGCTCCTTAAGTGCAGCATTGATGAAAACATTGTATTTTTCCTGGCTGATTTACACAGGGATCTCTCCGCCACTGTGAGATACGATCGCCTGGGGAACTGTACAGGTAGGTTTGGTATTACTAATGGTGTTAGACAGGGCTGTATTTTAGCCCCCCTGCTTTTTACTTTATATATTAATGATTTAGGTGCTGCTCTAACTGGGTCTTGCAAGGATATCCCAAGAGCGGGCAAGTATTCTATTCCGGCATTACTATATGCCGATGATGCCGCCTTGCTAGCACGCACAGTCGTGGGTTTGCAACGCTTGTTGGATTCATTTGCTAGTTTCATGAAAGCACTTGATCTTAGTGTGAATTTTTCTAAATCACATGTCATGATATTGGGCTGTAAATCAAAAAAAGTTAAGACAATGTATTGTGAAGGGCATGTTTTATCCCGTGTTACCAGATTTCCCTATTTGGGGGTTATTTTTGATGATAAGCTTACCTGGTCCCCGCAGTTAGCAGCCAAATGCAATGTCTTTGTCAGGTCCACTTTAGCCGTCCTGGATTTTGGTCGCAAACTGGGGGTGAAGCCAATACAGGCTATGTTGAACATATATGCTGCTAAATGTCTCTCCATAGCAATGTATGGGGCTGACTTATGGGGTATTAAAGATGTTAAGGTCCTACAAGTAGTAGAAGACACATTTTTAAAATCTATCTTATGTCTACCTCAGTCAACCCCCGCCTATATTGTTCATCAGGAATGCGGGATAGATTATTTACTAGATCGTATTGCTCTAGCCCCATTGCTTAAATGGATTACAACTTGGGTAAACCCAGATTTGGAACTAAATCATGTGATTTTAAAGGATTGTCTATCTCTTGAGTATGGCAATGCCATCCCTTGGCTAAAATATGTTAAGAATTTATCCAGGGAATTAGGCCGTCCCGAATTATTCGATTCACCTGGCAATTTAATTAAGGGGGATTTGAAATGGGTGAAAATTGCCCATAAACAGCGGGCAACTTTAGAAAGGGAAGAAAAAGAGTTACTTAAACCTCCAGTAAGGGCTCATCAGTTGGTAATTACTTCAAATAGTATTGAACCCTACTTGGTCATTGTTAACAATATGAACCACCGTTTCTTATTGACCAAGTTCAGACTGAATACATTTCATCTCCTGCTCACTGAATCCCCAGGGTGGACGAAGGAGAGTAATTTGGAGATCTGTTCTTGTGACGGATTTTCCATCAAAGATACGGTGCACTTTATCTTCTTCTGTAAGCACTTGTCCCCTATTCGTAAAAAAATCATTATCCCCCTTATTAAGGGTAAAGGTTTTAGGCAGGTTAAACCTGCTCTTCTATATTTACAATTGCTGGGTTCCACTTGGGAGATATTTAATATTGCCAATTTTTTAGCAATCTCAATGAGATTAAGGAAAAGAAATTCTTGGATTTAATATAACAACGGGTAACTCATGAATTGAAATCAAGTGTCTTGTATACCTTTTTAACTCAATTGTAGTGTTTATTGTCATTGTTATTTATATGGTATGTTTGTTATATTTATATGCTTTTATGGTTTTTGCTATGAACCGAATAAAGTAATTTTTGACTGACTGGCATAAAAAATGAGGACATATTTTCTGAGTTTTCAAATAGCAACAAAGAACTTTAAATTTATTTGTTATCTTTATGTTTTTTTATCCAGTTGACCACTTGATTAAATGTTGCACTTAGGGGAGAGGATGTGGTGTTACTTCCAGAGCTGCAGACTTTGCAACTGGGGAACCAGGTTGGAGTTTCTGCTTCAGCTCAACATTCTGTGATTGTGGTCAAATCACTTAATCTCCCCATGTCTACAACCAAAATGAATTTGATCTTGTGTGATGCAACCAATGCTCATGTAAAGCACTCCAATACCTGACAAGTCTGCACTATATAAAACTGCAAATACACAAAAAATACGTGTTTTGCACACTTCTGTCATTGGGCTACATGTGGGCTACATCTGGGTGATATTTGTGCTGCATTTGGGCTCTTTTGTCTCTGGTGGCCATCTTGGGAGATTTATTTGTTATGAAGTTTCCTAATTTCCTCATTTACTTCAGCCTCCTCAGTAGGAAATACTTTCAGTTTTTTACTTTGATTCCATCAAGAAGGCATTCAGATGTGTCACACATTTGCCATAAATTCTGAATGTTAGCACTCTAGTTGCTCATTAGATCACTATGGTAAAGCTACTGCTCACCAGGGAAGTCTGCTGCTGGTATTCAAAGTGAATGTTTCAGTCTGCATGTCAGAATTCTTTTATGAAATAGAAGAGGATTCTGCGAAGTCAAAATGCGCCCTAATATTTCTTTCTGCAGCACTCATCATAATTGCTATGGCAAAATGAACCCCCTCATTTTGTTCCTTTGTAAATTAAATGTTTTAAGTGTTACCACTTTATTCCAATCAAGATGGCTTCAGGTGTGCCATACTTTTGTCATAAGTAAGACTGTTAGCGCTCTCTCTAGTTGTTCGTTAGAACACTCTGGGACATTCTGTCTTTGGGCTATACTTGGGCTACATCTGGGTGATATTTGTGCTACATTTGGGCTCTTTTGTCTCTGGTGGCCATTTTGGGAGACTTATTTGTTATGAAGTTTCCTAATCTCCTCATTTACTACAGTCTCCTCAGTAGGAAAAACTTTCAGGTTTTTTACTTTGATTCCATCAAGAAGGCATTCAGATGTGTCACACATTTGCCATAAATTCAGAATGTTAGCACTCTAGTTGCTTATTAGATCACTGTAGTAAAGCTACTGCTCACCAGGGAAGTCTGCTGCTGGTATTGAAAGTGCATGTTTCAGTCTGCATGTCAGAATTTTTTATGAAATAGAAGAGGATTTGAGAAGTCACTCAAAATGTGCCCTAATTTTTCTTTCTGCAGCACTAATCATACTTTCTATGGCAAAATGAAACCCCTCATTTTGTTCCTTTTGAAATTAAATGTTTCAAGAGTTACCACTTTATTCCAATCAAGATGGCTTCAGGTGTGCAATACGTTTGTCATACGTAGGGCTGTTAGCGCTCTAGTTGTTCTTTAGAACACTCTGGGAAGCTGAAGTAGAACACAAAGGAATCAACTGACAGTCTCTGCCCTTGTTGGATGTACATGTTTTACTGAGAATGTCAGACTTCATTCTCACATGACTGAGAAAGATAATGTGAATTTACAGAAAATATGCTCTCAGTTTAGCTTATAGATCACCTTCCAAACCTCGGTGGGAAAAGCATGAGAAAATAGTTTTCTCTCAAACATGATTCATGATATCACAGCAGAAGGCTTTTTCACATGGTAAAATCACCTTAGAACACACCACAATTCCTAAAATGAGTATGGTACCATCAACAAATGATTTATAATGTAACTAAAGTCTTAAAACCTTCTATTAACTGCAATGCTTTTTAATGAGGTGCTATCATGTTTATTGGTCCCAAGATGGATAGCCAACACTTCTTGGATGAAGTACTGACAGCCAATCAGATCTCACGATGAGATGTGTGGTTAGGCTCCGCCCAGATATGTCTATCTTTTTAACTCTAATTTTCTCAGGAACTACTGAACGGATTTACACCATTTAAGCAAAAGGCACGAGTCTGAACTAAGGACTACCTATTTGCCAAATTTGGTGTAATTCCATTCAGCAGTTCGGGCTGTAGCTGCGTCAACAGGTCGTATGGGAAAATGCATGCGGAAAACGCGTTTTGGGAGCTGGCCAAAAGTTTGGAAAAGTTCACGAAGATTCGTCAATCGGCGCCAACGTTATTCCAAATAGAATGTTGCGGATTTCCTATGGAAAATAGGTCCTAACTATAACTACCTACTGGCGACTGCCAGTAGGTAATATATATAGATATAGATATACATATAGATATAGATAGAGATATATAGATATATGTACTCCAACTCCTGCTCAAAAATAAAACGGGTCTGATACAGCTCGGGTACACTTCAGGTACATTTTATTCCAGCACCTTGACCTTTCATAAGCTCTTATCCAAGCGCAGTTCTAAAACACCTGGCAAACACGTTTCAGCTAATTGCTTTCCTCCATGCCAGCTTTGTGTACCAGAGTTTGTCTTCACAGCGATTTAAAATCTTCATTAGTCCATTCCCATTGGTGGATACTGTGCGGTCATGGAGAGAGGACTGAAGGTTCACGTAAATACTCAATCTTTGTCAGCTGTCAATACTGTCCTCTCCATGAATCTGACTCACATGATTTCATGGTCCCTAGAAACACAGCACAATGTGCCTCATGTTCAGCCAAATATGTATAAAAAGAGTCCAAATCAGCGAGCATTATTTAAATAACCCCATCTTGTGCATGTGATAATGCCCTGACTTATGTCAGCTTTCAGACTGCATTCTCATTGCTGCGGCAGGCTCTACGTCGGTTTGACTCACACTGATAGCGATCCATTCAGCAGTAAATCTGCCACTCTCTCCCCTTTGCAACCATACATACATCACTGCTGGAGGGTGCCTAGGTATGTAGCTTCATACACTCTCCAATGGTTGCTGGCAAACCGTGGTGCACCAGGCCGAGAGGCATGTCAGTTTCTACCGCCGACTGCCTGGACAAACATCAACTCCAACTTCAGTTCCAAAATAAAACAGTTCTGACACAACTCAGGTACACTTCAGGTAAGTTTTATTCCAACACCTTCACCTTTCATTAGCTCTTATCTGAGAGCAATTCTAAAACACCTGGCAGACGCGTTTTGGCTAATTGTTTTTTTCAGTGAATAATATATATATAATATGTTTATATATTACCTACTGGCGGTCGCCAGTAGGTAGTTATAGTTATGACCTAGTTTCCAAAGGAAAAGCGTTTTTTTGTTTTCCCTATAACTTTGGCGTCATTTGATGAATCTTCACGAAATGTTCAAAACTAGTGGGGCGCTCCGGCCAGTGCCTGTCTTGAAAGTTTTGGGGTGATTCATCAATCGGGCCGAGAAAAGGGGGGTTCCAAAATGCATTTTCCCCAAGTTAATTTCCATAGGAAACTTTAGACACAGCTACAGCCCGAACTGCTGAACGGAATTACACCAAATTTGGCAAAAAGGTAGCCCTTGGTTCAGAAAGATCCCTTTTTGTTAAATGGTCTAAATGTGTTCAGTAGTTTCTGAGAAATTAGGAAAAGAAAAAGTTCTGATATCTGGGGCAGCGGTGGGTTCCCGAATCCTCCCGAGCACGAGCTTCACTGTGATTGGCTGCCAACACTCTAAACCAGGAAGTGTTGGCAGCCATTTTGTGACTCGGTAGAACCGAGTCACAAGAAAACAGTGAAACAAAGGTGAAAAAAAAGAAAAGGGGGCAGGGTAGAAACACCCTGACCCCCTAGGCCTGCTCTTGGGGGAATCAATCAATCAATCAATCAATCAATCAATCAATCAATCAAAGCATTTATATAGCGCACTACTCACCCAGAGGGTCTCAAGGCGCTAGGGGAGGGGGGTCCGCTACTGCTCGAACAGCCAGGTCTTGAGTTGCTTCCTGAAGGCGAGGTGGTCCTGGGTCAGGCGGAGGTGGGTCGGGAGGGAGTTCCACGTCCTGGCGGCGCGGAAGGAGAAGGACCGTCCCCCTGTGGTGGCTCTTCGGATGCGGGGGATGGTGGCGAGGGCGTGGCCGGTCGATCGAAGCTGGCGTTTGGGAGCGTAGAAGTTGAGGCGGCTGTTGAGGTATCCTGGGCCTTGGTTGTGTAGGGCTTTGTGTGCGTGGGTGAGGAGACGGAAGGTGATTCTCTTGGTGACCGGGAGCCAGTGCAGGTCTCTCAGGTGTCCGGAGATGTGGCTGCAACGGGGGATGTCCAGGATGAGTCGTGCTGAGGCGTTCTGGATCCGCTGAAGTCTTTTCTGGAGTTTGGCGGTGGTTCCGGCGTAGAGGGAGTTGCCGTAGTCCAGACGGCTGTTGACGAGGGCCTGGGTGACCGTCTTCCTGGTCTCGGTGGGGATCCACCGGAAGATCTTTCATAGCATGCGCAGGATGTTGAAGCACGACGAGGAGACTGCGTTGACTTGTCTGGTCATGGAGAGGGTGGAGTCCAGGATGAAGCCCAGGTTGCGTGCGTGGTCTGTTGGTTTGGGTGCGCTGCCTAGGGCGGGGGGCCACCAGGAGTCGTCCCAGGCAGAGGGTGAGGATCCCAGGATGAGGACTTCCATCTTGTCCGAGTTCAGTTTCAGGCGGCTGTTCTTCATCCATTCGGCTACCTCTTTCATTCGTGGAGGTTGGCTCTGGCGGTGGCGGGGTCGTTGGTGAGGGAGAGAATCAGCTGGGTGTCGTCGGCGTAGGAGATGATGTTTAGGTTGTGCTGGCGTGCGATGTCTGCGAGGGGGCTCATGTACACGTTGAAGAGGGTTGGACTGAGCGAGGAGCCTTGAGGAACGCCGCAGATGTCTTCGGTGGCTTCAGATCTGAACGGGGGGAGGCGGACTCTCTGTGTCCTTCCGGCGAGGAAGGAGATGATCCACTCCAGTGCCTTCTCCTGGATTCCGACGTTGCTGAGTCGCTGCACTAGTGTACGGTGGCAGACAGTGTCGAAGGCCGCGGAGAGGTCTAGGAGGATGAGGGCAGCTGTTTCTCTGTTGTCAAGCAGAGCTCGGATGTCATCGGTGGCTGCGATCAGGGCGGTCTCGGTGCTGTGGTTGGCCCGGAAGCCAGACTGCGAGAGGTCGAGGGAACCGTTCGTCTCGAGGAAGGCGGCCAGCTGCTTGTTGACGGTCTTCTCGATGACTTTTGCAGGAAACGAGAGCAGCGAGATGGGGCGGTAGTTCTTACCCTGGTAAGGGTGCAAACCCTTACCAGGCCCCCTATTGGCCTGGTTACCTGGCACTTCTCCAGCGTGAGTTTCCCGCTCGGGTAGTGCCTTTGCCTCAGGGTGCTTCCCGGCGGCACAAACCGGTACCTTGTCGGGCTCTGGCGGCCATTATGGCGCCGGCCCTCGAGGCCCCCTTTGGGGGCGACCTCTGCTAAAATGCACATTTACTCAATGACCACGAGACAAAATAATCACACAAATATTGCCTTGGACGCTGGTTTAATTTATTTTATTTTAGGAGAGTTGCCTGAAACATAGTGACGCATGTGGAGGTTAAGTGAAAGGTGTTGATGTTTCCTCCAGTCTGAAATGGGCAGAAGGCGGGAAGGGTATCTACGGCTCACGGCAGTAGGCCGGGTGCCCCTTGCATGGAAATACCATATAGTGCACACCATCGAGGCCCGTATGCC
This sequence comes from Triturus cristatus, assembly GCF_964204655.1. Taxonomy (NCBI): domain Eukaryota; kingdom Metazoa; phylum Chordata; class Amphibia; order Caudata; family Salamandridae; genus Triturus; species Triturus cristatus. Next base: position 507,538,649 of record NC_140585.1, read on the forward strand.
TGGCCCTGCCCCTACCTGGGCACAGGGGCGTTTGTTGTGACAGCCGGCATCAGGCTCTGGGTAGCATTGTGTTTATCACAAACTGGTGTCAGTACCCCATGGGCACACGCTCTCCAGCGCCGACGTTTCACAGACAATGCACGAGATGAACGCATAGGCAGCCATGTTTATCAAACACCGAAGTTATTAGTCTCTATGCACCTATTTGTTGTGCTTATCGTGTACCTTGTTTTCAATTTACCTATACATCAGAATCGAGTTAGCACAAACTGACACGCATGGAGATTACCCTGAACTGTGATGAGGGAGTTTGCATTTACCAGCTTTCTATTATTAAGCTAAGAGAACATGATGTTTAATGTGAGATTGGCCTAAAAACATTTACAGCATAAAAATAGCATTCCAAACGGGCACTAGAAGGGTGTTTGCATCTAACTATACACCAGGCAGGTGTTGTGTGCACACTGTGCCATTCTACTGTCCTGTAGGTTTAGTTACGATGAGTCGTAAAAAAAAATTGCACAGTTTGGCAACACAGGGCCACTTCTTGTCAAGGATTCAACAAGAAGCGTGAATAAAAAGATCTCTATCTATGTTTATTGTGTGCTACAATTAATATTATTAGTAGTGGTGTAATTATTGCCTTCAGTAGTAGTGCATTATTAAGCGCTGCTTTGTGGTCAGTAGTGTTACTCTTTTTATCTGAAGTGCTATATTGCACTAAAGGTAGTTGGTCCCTCTGCTGCACTTTGGATTCTGGTACGAGAACACTCTGTGTATCTCGCGCAGAATAAGCAGCATAATTAGAGCATGCACCTACTGGGGCAGGATGGGGGAGGAGTAGACGGGGCTGCACCTACTGACCGCTGTCCGTTCCCACGCAGACCTGTGTCCTCCTCCTCATTATCACCACTGCACACCTCAGAGCGCACCCCTCCTCCCCTGCACATCCGTTTTTGGGGCTTGGGGGTCAATCTGTTGGAGCCACCACGGGGCTGTGGAATGGAAACAGCGGTCGAGCAGATGGAAAGGTACTGTGCCCTGTGGAATGGAGGCGCTAGAACTGAAGACACTGTGCCCCGAGGAATTGAGATATTGGCTCTCTGGGATGAAGGAGGGTATCCAGAGACTCTTGGGGGTGGGGGTGCTGAGTCACAATGTCCTTTTGGAAGAAGGCACTATACGGTTTGGAATGGTGTGAGGGTGTGTCCTGCGCATTAGAGACACTGTGGGAAAAGAGGCACTGTGCAGTGTAGAATGGAGGGGTTGTACCCTTTGGTATGGGGGTGGGCTGTGTCCTGTTGGAAGGGGACACCTTTTCATGCTTGCTTGTGAAAGCAAGGTGGGGGTGACCCTGTCTGCAGTTTGATCCTAATCTGTCTGCAGCCCCCCAGTGCCGACCCCCCACTCCCCTGCACCACCCCACAGGGCTTAGATGGCTTCCCTAGCCACCAATGCTAATGATATTTTGGGTTTCTTCTGGCCTTTCTCATGGAGATGAGCGAGAAATTACCAGCACCAATTAGATGGTAAAGGCAGCGTAAATAAATGCACCCCCAACCCCTCAGGTTTCAGGCTCCTGGTTCAGGCGGGAGATTTAAATCTTTGCTCTAAGATGGATGTGACCTCCCCCAGGTGCGCGAGGATCATTTCAGCAGGGAGCAAGAGGGCATAGCTGAAGGGGTGGGGTGAAGGGGGGATTGCTCAGCAGCAGATGCGGATGAGAGGGGGTTGCCTCTGCTTGTACCCTAGTCTGCACACCTGCACAATGCCATGTCTGCAACATTCTGCAGGCAGGTGGGATTTTTAAACAGGCTACACTCCATTACTGCTTAGGGCAGTCAGAGTGCTCAGTCCGCTCGCTGCCTGTTCGCAATACATGTGTGCCGAACTGTGCACTGAATGTACGCTGACATTTCATCTAGAAAAATCCTCTTCTGAACAGTAAACCCACTGGATGTGGAGCTCCAGCTCCTGGTGATTCACGGGATCAGGGCTATCTTCCCAGTGCCTGACAACAGCTGCAGGGCACCTTCAAGGCACTCTAATAAGTTTGAGCAAACACACCGGAGGTGCGCCTTGCTCCTCAGGACCAGCAGGGTGTGGGGGGTGACAGCGGAAGGGGGGACACCCTCTTATAGGGGTCACATCTTGCTGTGATGGCGCTGGGAGGAACGAGTGACATAGCACCAAATCCTAAGGGGAAAGGAACTTCCCAGAACTGTGATCTGGACTTCGGATGCTGAGGATCAAAGGAAATGCACCTTGTTGCCAGTGGCACTCAAACAATTCTCAGAGGGAGGGGTGCTGCCATAAATTTTACATCACTGAAATTATGTGGAACTGTGAAAAATCCAAAACTGACACAAAAAACAGGTACAACACTGTCATCAGTGATGTCACTGACCATGTCATGAATGATGTAATATGTGACGTCATCAGCAGTGCATTGCGGGGGCGTGAGATATAGTTAGCTGAACTAAGTATAACGGACGAATTTCTCTGGTTTTGTACGAGTGAAATGTCCAACTAATTATAACATCCCTGAAACCTGTGGTTTTTTCAGTGAATTACTAAGGTTTTTTAAATGCCAATTTGTAACTATAACATGCCTGAAACCTAAGTTTTTTTTCAGTGAATATATACATATATGTGATCAAGGCCCTTCCGGGCTGAAACGCGTCATGGCTGTGGAGGTCTTTGGGATGAAAGAATAAAACTATTGCTGGATTGCCTTGTGGTCTGTGCTTTGTTGATTAGTAAACTCTGCGCAAGCCTACGAAGTTTGAGTGAATATATGTGTATATATATATATATATATATATTCACTGAAAAAAACATAGGTTTCACACATGTTATAGTTAGGAATTAACATTTAAAAAACCTTGCAAATTCACTGAAAACACCATAGGTTTCACACATGTTATAGTTAGCTGGACATTTCACTCGTAAAAAAACATTGAAATTCCCCCGTTATAGTTAGTTCAGCTAACTATAACTCGCGCGACCGCAATCCACTGCTGATGACGTCACATATTACATCACTCATGACATGGTCAGTGACATCACTCATGACATCACTGATTACATCTCAAATGACATCACTGATGACATCACTGATGACATCATCCTTGTGTAAGAGTGGCAGACCTCCTCTTATCCGAAAATAAACTTTGATGCACACATTGAAAAATACAAACTAAAGTTTTGAAAACTATAGAGATACCAATACCAGTTAGAACAACCTATTCAGTAATTCCAAAATCTACATACGCATCCACTCATTCATCAACACTTCTATATAGTCACTCATAAATGTACTCAGTCATCATATGTACTCATACACTTCTACATCCTGTTACACACCTACACTCATACATAGAGTTACTCACACACATACTCACACATGAAAATAAACATCCATTTACTTGCATATACAGCTATACACACACCACTACACTTACTTCTACAGAAACGTACACATACTTTCTCTCTTAAACAATCACTTATAGAAACACATACTTATTTATACAGGAACTCTTCCAATCTCTCACTCTCATATATCCTCACTTATATACATCAATACTCACATATACTAGTTCAAAACATATGGACTTACTCATAAAGACACTATTGAGTCATTCACTCTCTTACTCACCCATACACACACTCATCCACCCATACTGTGCTGCTCACATACTGTCTTCAAAACACATACAAACAGTGAGTCACTCATTCATGCATCCATACGCTAAGTAACATCCCCCACTGAACCATACAGACACTCATACTGATACTCTAAAAACAAACTAATAACCCATATACACACTCATGTAGCTACTCACCAACCCATGCAGCCACACAAAGTGAGACACTGATACAGATATTTAAATATTACAACATTACTCACTAATACTTGTATTCACTAAGATACTGTTAATAAGTCAGTTATACAATTAATTTTACCAAAAAAAACATCCATTTAGACACTTATTTACCCATTTATTCTTCCATTAACCTTTAGATATACATATATAAAAAATATGTATTTTTCAGAAAGACACATATTCACTGGATGATGTCATCAGTGATGTCATCAGTGATGTCATTTGAGATGTCATCAGTGATGTCATGAGTGATGTCACTGACAAATGTCATGAGTGATGTAATATGTGACGTCATCAGCAGTGGATTGCGGTCGCGCGAGTTATAGTTAGCTGAACTAACTATAACGGGGGAATTTCAATGGTTTTTTACGAGTGAAATGTCCAGCTAACTATAACATGTGTGAAACCTTTGTTTTTTTCAGTGAATTTGCAAGGTTTTTAAATGCTAATTTCTAGCTATAACGTGTGTGAAACCCATGGTTTTTTCAGTGAATTTGCAAGGTTTTTTAAATGCTAATTCCTAACTATAATGTGTGTGAAACCTATGGTTTTTTCTGTGAATTTGCAAGGTTTTTTAAATGCTAATTTCTAACTATAACGTGTGTGAAACCTATGGTTTTTTAGTGAATTTGTAAGGTTTTTAAATGCTAATTTATGTATGTATTATTAATTTTTTTATATATTTATTTTACAATAAACTACCTATGTATATAGTTATAGATTGACTGTATCCTGTAATATGGAATGGCTCAGCTCTTTTTTTTGAATTTGGATAGTTAATATCTCCTATAAACTTATAAACAGTTTAAAATGTGTTTTTTTTTAAGGGTTTTTCACGGTGCATGCACCGTGCGCGCACCGGCAATTTTTTTTAATTAAAGGAAATGTTTTTTTTTTATTTACGAGGTCCTTTAGGCACCCCCTGAGAAGGTCTAGGGGGTCAGGGAGTGTCTTCCCTGCCTCCTTTTCATGTTTTAGAAATAGGGTTAAAAGTAATTCATTTCTGATGCGTGTGTGCACTGTGCGTGCACCGTGCACGCACGGTGCGCGCATGCGTGCGAGCACCGTGCACGCACCGGCAATTTAGTTTATCAAATGAAATGTTTTTTTTTTATTTACAAGGTCCTTTAGGGACCCCCTGAGAAGGTCTAGGGGGTCAGGGAGTGTCTTCCCTGCCTCCTTTTCATGTTTTAGAAATCGGGTTAAAAGTAATTCATTTCTGATGCGTGCGTGCACCGTGTGCGCATTCGTGCGAGCACCGTTCGCGCATACGTGCGAGCACCGTGCGTGCACGGCAAGTCATGTGATTACGAAACAACACTTTTCATTGGTTCATAGTAGTTTCTGTTCCAGAATCTTCAAACACCACACCCACTCCCCTCACTATTTCTTCTTACTTCCTGGGACAAGGAGCTGAACAGCTACTCGAGTGAAAATGGCAGAACAGCAGTCAACTTCAGGGAGTGAGGAGGAGACCATTGTGGAACCACCAAGGAAGAGCAAACAAAAACACTCTTTCATTTGGAATTACTTCACCTTTCCAGAGGGCCAAAAGAAGGTGAATGCGCCGAAGGTGACATGCACTATTTGTGGAAGTGTCTTATCTAGAGGAGATCCCAGCAAGAAATACTCCTTTAGTATTTATTCCATGCTGAGACACTTTAAGACAGTGCATCCTGTACGTTATGCACGAGAAACAACTAGAGCCCTAAGGGACAACGCTCCACCTGCTCAGCCGTGCACATCATTTGCGGCCGCAGATTCACTGTGTACCAGGCCACTGGACATCCGCCCCCTTTTCCAAAAGGTGCACATACATTGCAATGTAACATATATATTAAAAATATCTTCTAAGACCAATAACTATTTGCAATAAATAACGTCTGTAAATCTTGTTGCTTAAGCACATACACCAAAATAATATCTGTCAAAGAAGTCCACAATAGAAACATTTACCTTTCCATGAGGCCAAATGGTAATTTTTAAATCCTTTTTAGGTGAAATATCCAATGGTAATCCTATAAAATCGAAATAATGGTTTCTTCAGATGCTGCAATTTGTATCTAAAATTTTGGTTTTAGAAAAATTAAGTAGGAATTTGGTAATTCTGCAGGCAAACGTTGCTTGAAAATCAATTGCGGATCATTACACAGTGTCCAGCCTTTTTCACATTTTAGATAAACTGTGTAATGACCAGAAGTTATAGAAGGTCCATCATGGAAAATTATTGCAACTGCAACAAAAGTCTTTCCTGATATTGATAATTGATTTCCTACAAACTTCTTTATTAAAGTGTCCAATTTTGTTCCATCAGCTCTACAACGTTGCATCATTAAAATTATATACTGTCCATATTTCTTTAAAAATAACGTTGATAACATTTCTGATTTACATTGAGAACATTCCATGTTGTGATTTGCATCTTTAACTAATTTACTAAAATTCACTGATTTACTCTCTGGTGATGTTAAATGTATGAACCTTTCAGAATCAACATTAGTGCTGCATGTGTTCATTCAGTTTTCACAACAATGTTCTCATTTATAAGAGAAACCAAACATATTTTCTATTTCTACCCCTTCATCTTCCAGTACCATAAGCATATACATTAAGAATTCCTGTGCATCTTGCTGGACATTTTGTGTAAACTGTGTACATCCAGAACATACATCTAAAAGATTTCTAACATCAGAAGCACTTTCTATTTTAGTTTTATCATTACTCTACTTCTCATAAAGGAACTCAGCAGAGAACAAAATCTTTTTTCATGATTTAGTATTATCTGCTCTTGCAAACTTTCAAGATAAAATACAACATTCAGCACTACATTAGCGTAGCAGTTGACACCAGAGCTATTTTCAAAATGACAACCAACAACCTCTTCAACATTGTCCTTTTTCTTTTTGCTTGCAATCACATCACTCTCCTTTTGTTTTCTCTTCTGTACATCCTCATTACAGATATTCTCAATTCTCCTTTTCCGACAAACAACACATTTTTCAAACACAGGATACTGACCTAAATGAGGAGCATAGCTTCTTCTTAATCTATTATACTCCTTTACACAATTTGCATCAGCACTAACTTTTGAGTCATCAAAGTCTATCATGAATAAACCAGATAATCTTTTCGTGACAAAGCAACATATGCCATACCTTCTTTAAACACACTAGATCCAATGTTTACAAAAGCACTCTCTACAGTTAATCCTTGAGATTTGTGAATAGTTACAGCATATGCTAGAGAAAACGGAAACTGCTTCCTACGTACAGATAAGTCTTTCACAAGCAAAAAACGAACTGAACAACGACTAATGTCTTTAAGCTCTTCAATCTGATCAAATTTTATTTTTAAAAATTCAATTCCATCTTTTTTCTTGTGATTAACAAAACCCACAACTTTACCCATAGCTCCATTCACTAAACCTTTTTCTACATTCAAATTACGTCTTAAAATTACTCGACAGTTCATACATACATAAAGATTCTTTTCTAAACCAGCTGTTTTTGATATGTTTTTCTCTAGAGAATCCAATTTAGTTTTCAATTTGCCTGTCAATATAATAGTTATTCCTTCATGCTGTATTTTATCCACGGCTTCCATTTTCATAATCTCTTCATTTTCCAATTTCAAAAGTTCTTCATTGAATATAGAGCATTCATGTAGTGTTGGCATTAAGCAGATTACAGTATTTTTTTCTGCAATTTCCTTGTATATTTTCTCTGGAACTATTTGTTCTGTTGGAAACAAATTACATAGCAATCAACTCTGTAAAGCTTTTCTGCCATGTTCTGTGAGTAGTCCAATTCTGAGATCTTTGAGAATACTTGCATAATCATCATCATTTGCTTGCTGCATATTGGTAATGAGTTCTTTGTACTCAAAGTATGACCAAATATTCACATTACCTATACTTCCTAATGACTTTTTCGTGTCTTCATGTGCAAGAGTATTAAATACTGGTTGTCCTTTAACTGGAGAGAGCTGCAGTAGATCTCAAAAAACCATAACATGTTTTCCTCCAAATAACACGTCATAGTCTGTCTTTAGAATTTCCTGCATTCTTAAATGCACAAAGGCAAGCATTAAGTTTGATACCATGCTTACCTCATCAATAATGAGAACTTTCATTTTCTTCAACACTCTTGAAACTTCAAAACATGCTTCTCCTGTTAGCTTGTGGTATTCTATTTTGTTCTCATGCTCTACTGGTAACATTAGCAAACGATGTAAGGTAACTCCTTTTATGTTATATGCTGCTAACCCAGTTGGAGCAGTAACAACACAAGACAAAGTTGAATCAGTTTTTTTCTGTAGGTAGCTTCTAATTACATTAATTAAGAAACTTTTTCCAGTTCCAGCTTGTCCACTCACATACATTCTGGTTGGTTCAAATGATGTGCATGAGCACTCTTTATTTTCATGTAGTAATCCATGATCAATTTGTTTTGTGACTTCTTCATAAATTTGTTGTTGTTCATCATTCAGTTGTTGTTCCAAATTTGGTAAGTCTATTAAATCTTACTGAGCTTGATTCATAGCTGTTTCCACTTCAGTCATGGCTATTGCAGCTTCATTTTCTACGATTGGTTGTCCTAGGGGATCTTGACTGAGCGTACCAGAACTTTGACTGTCTTGAGAACTGTCTCTAGCTACTTCAGCTGCAATTGTAGCTTCTTGTTCAATTTCTTCATTTAACATTTGTACATAATTTGTGAAAGTACTGCATTCTATGCTATCTTTACATGCATTAAAGGAATCTTCATAGCTCTGAAAATCTCCAAGTAATTCATCCTCTGAACGCCATGGTTTAAACAGCTGTAAAAGTGCTAAGTAGTAAAATTCCGTTTTGTCAGTAGTGTCGCAACTCAGCTTCCTGTGATTAATCAAACTTCCTTTTGTTTGTTTCACCAAACATCCTTCCTCACCAATGACTTTATATTTTCCATTGTTGACGTCTTCTGTGGCATTCCGTGTAAAAATGTAGTTCTGCAGCACTTCATAGAGACACATGTTTTCAAGATGATGACTTCTGTTTGGGTAATATGTGTCCAACATATTTGTTTTCAAAATGTCTGTACTTTCTGGTTCGTTCTCTGCTGAATATTCAATTTCTCGAATAGATTTCAGTACCCGATTTCGCATTCCTGCAAGGCCTAAACTTACCCAAATTATTCTTCTGGATTTGGAGTACAGACTTGCAGATGATAACCTATCTGAGCATTCGTATGACCCAATTTCTCGATGCGATAACATCTTTAAACTGAAACTGTATAGCTTTTTACTGACAGTCTTCTCGTCAGAAATCTCTTCCCACATTTCTTTCAATTCCGTTTTCTCAGATTTAGTGATGTAAGATGTGACATACCGAGCAACAGCAATAGAATTGTCAGCTACTTACTGAATATCCATGTTAGCATTCCACATGGCTAAAAGGACCGGGTTGTAGTCATTTATATATTTTGACTCTTCTTTTCTTCTTAGGTTGTAGGTAATTTTCGGAGATTTTCTTGTAATGGTATGTCGCACAGCTGACATAAAACTGTTTACTCTTCCTTTTGAAAGAACAGGTCCTGGAAATCCAAATCGACATTTTGTGTAGAATTTATCTTTACTCTTGTACTTTCATCGACAGTATTTTCCACACCGATGACTTTGGAAACGTAAAACTTTCTCTTTTAAGTTTTTTTCCTCTGTGCGTTTAGGTATAGCACATGTTGCATATTCTTCAATGAAAGATAAAACTGCATCATCAGAATCTGTTCCAAATTTTGGGGCATCCTTGATCCACAACAGCATATGAATATGAGGAGCACCTCTTGCTTGGTACTCTTTTCTCCAAAAGAAATCCACAACTTCTCCAAGAGGTGGATTTTTTTTATTGCAGATGAAGGACATCATAGCCTCAAATCTATGATTGAAATATCTGTAAACATTAACCGGATCCAATGAGCACAATTCTCCTGCTGTCTTGTATTGGATGTTTTCAATATTTGAATTTGCCTCTCGAAGAAAATCCAGTAAATCATCCCAAGCGTACTCAGCACAGCTTAGGGTAAGGAACCATGTAGGAGTTCCTAAATTCCGTAACATACATTTCAATTCTCCATGGCGTCGGTACCAATATTCATTAGTTCCACGCTGACAAGCCATCAGATTAATCAATTGAGATTCCACATGATCATCTCGCTGTTGCACTTTGTACATAAAATCCTTTGCAGACACATTATGTAGATGTACTCCAGTTTTTAAAATGTGATTTACTGCATAAGATAGTGCAGACAAGTCACTTTCAAATAAAAGATGGAACAAATAAGGAATACTTTGACGAAATCTTGGATCTTCTGCATATAATCTTGTAGTCCGATACTCAGAAGCAGGAATCTGTACTGGACGTTCATCATATCGTCCACCTTTTCCTGTAGGAAACAGCTGGGGAAAACAACGAGCTTCCAAGCTCTCCTCCCATGCACTCACGGGCGTTCCTTTTGCTTTTTTCATCTGAAACAGATCAATAGTGTTTCCCATAACTTCTTTAGAATGAAGAGGATGTATGCTGAAATGTTCATAAATTTCTTCTTCTTTTGACTTATCCACTTTTTCAATTTGCCCAGTTGGTATTCCTGTGTCTGCTAGTAAAACTTCGTCATCTTCATCCATATAAATTGATTCATAGTACTTATTATTTCTTTTCAAATATAAATTTGCTCTTTGTACTTTTCGTACATCTACTAGCTCCTGCCAAATTTTCTTATTCTTTGTAGGTACACCATTAACCAGAATAACTAATGGTTCAGTTTCCAAACTATCTGCATCAATTGTTTCAATATTGTTTTCAAATCTAACAGCAAATAGACAACTCTTCCTTTTAAACCTCTTTGTAAATCTGAAGGAGGTAATTTACCTGTTTTGGGCTCCATACGAACTATAGTCTGAAACGGATGGACACATTGAATGAGTATAGACTCATACGTATTTAAATCACTAAGTTCTGCAGGAATATCAACCAATTCTAAATTATTATGTACAGCTCTCGCTGGCATTTTATTTTCTTCTAACTTGTTATAACAGTATTTACAAATACGCTGATCTTCACCCAAATCAAAACAATTTTCCAGAAACAAATATGTAGCAAAATCCTTCCACTCATAATTATTTTCTTTTTCACTTTTTTTATAGAGATCAACATTCCTTGTTTGAGTTTTATAATGGCTTCTCCGGCAACAAATACAAGTAATAATTGGTCTTTCATTAGAGATGATAGTAAATTTTCTCATTTGATCTTCAAAATTTTTACTAACAGTGGGTTCTACATTCTCTTCCACATTTTCTTCAATAACTGTGTCTTTTCCTGCACTTTCTTGTTCTGGACCAAAGTAACAAAACTGAATATCATCAGTAACCTTCTCTACATCTGATACAGATCCACGCAACAGAGCACTATTCAACTCATTTAACTTTAGTGCTGGACTTTTAGCAAAATACAATCTTCTCACAAACTTTCTCATTTCAGTATGATGTACTGTTGTAAATGAAAACAGCAATGTGATTAAGCATTTACTGAAGACATTAATGCTTTCCCTTTAGATCATGTTTTCTCCGTTATGTTGACCGAAGTTCGGAATCCATTTTGTATTATCATGTGCCACGTGTTCGCCACGAGGAGAGTCCGACCTTTGTGTTAGTTGCTCTTGTAATCTGCCTAGTAACAGTTTATAAATAGCTCTCTCTTGTCCATCTGGCGCATGCCCAGACTTGACCACATCTGTTATAATTAGCTTTGCTTGACCATGTGTTTCGCGGGCTCAAGGAGTGTGTTGGCTCCGCCCATGTATTGATTCAGTATCGAGAATGACCATAAATGGTAATGTTCTTCGGCCTCATGTTGTATCCACCCACTTATGAGCCCCTCTGTTGTGTATAAAAGGGGACTGTGTACGCAAGTTCTGTGTGCTACTCTATGCAATGCTGAAGGGTATTGTATGGATTGTAGGACCACCCTTAAGGGTTAATAAACCTTGTTTTTGTACTTTGCAGTTTCCGTGCCAACTTCCTTATAGATTCCGTTACAGGAGAGCGAACCCTTGTGCCTTGCGGGCCTAGCTGGGGCCTGTATTCAACAATTGGCGCCCGTCACGTGGGGCTCATCGGCGACTCGGATGCTCGAAGGACTGGTCGCGACGAAGGTGAGGAGTTTGGCCGGGGACGTGATCACTGCCAGCGGCGTTTTAGCCCTGGCATCCCGAGGTTTTTCTTCCTTCCCTTCCGAGCTGACCGTCTGGGTGGCGCCGGTCATCGACTGAGACCTCTTCTGTCGGTCCTGCCGTGAGAGCCGTTTGGGCGATTGTGGAGCTTGGCAGTTGGAATCTGGACTCTTGATTGGTAAGAACCGTTGTACGGTACTTGCTCCGAGTTTTTGAAGCCTGGGTTGGCTATTTGAGTTTGATTGATGATGACTAGTCATATTTTGGATTTGTCTTTGTGAATATATATGCGTTGCAACACATATAGGCAGGTAATGTGGAGAGATTTCTCCAGAGTTGTGTAACTTTGAACGGCGCAACGATTAAGTGCCATTTTTTATAATATTGCATATTTTGCATTATTTCTGAGCATGCCTGCTTTCAGCGCACTCCGTAAGTGGTGCTGCTGTTTCGGAAACCGGTTGAACCTCGAGGAATCTGCTCCGGCTCCCCCAGAGGGGACGCCTAATAGGGATATGTATGTGAAGCATGGTCTTTCTTCCATAATGTACAGCACAGTATGGAGGAAATACACAAAGAAGGATCCTGAGTTGCGATGGCCTTTGTATGGATCGTTTGATATACGTAAGATTGAGTATGTGGAACAGTGTATGTGTAAGCGACGTGCTCGTCAGGATATGTTTGAGTGTGTGCGATTATGGGTGAAGGAAGTGCGTGAGCGAGAGAAGCGTGAGAAAGTGCTGTATGATAAAGACCAACGAAAGAATGATCATGTGCGAGCACAGGAAGCGAAGCGTCGGGAGGACAAAGAGCAGGCGGACAGACAAGAGAAAGAGCGTAGGCTCCAAGTTTCGGGTCAATATGTTGTTCGCCAGCCACTTTATCCTGTCCTTAATAATCCTGATGATGATTTTTATTTGCTAGATCGCTCTCCGCCCCCTTATGTTGGCGCATCTGCTCCGCGGCCGCAAGATTCTGGCCCGGCTTCGGGTAAGGTAGACACACGGTCCATGTTATCGGCCGAGCATATGGCTGAGCTTCGGAAACTTTCCCTCCGTGCACTTAAGGGCAAGATGTCTAAGGAGGAGTTGTTCCATACTTGGGGGTCGTGGCAAGATAGAGAGAGGGTGTATTTTCTGTCTCATTTCGCTGAGGAAGTGATTGCTGCTTTCCGAAAATATTCTAGTGTCTTTGAGCCTGACGAAGTGACATCGGATGCTAAAGCATTGCATGATGGTGTTTTTTCTCCCCCTAAGGCTCCTGAGGCGGCTCGGCGGTTGTTCGCTTTGCGGGACGAGGTGCTGGCCCTTAGAGAGAAAGCACGCCAACAAACGGAGGAGGAGAAGCAGTCGGATTCGTTTGCAGCAGGGGGCCACTCATCCACCTCCCAGTCAGATAAGGATGACGTAGTGCATGGTAAACCAATGCGAGAGGCGGCGCCTTTGTATGTTCCTCCTAAAGGAGCGGGGACTAGCTCGGACATTAACTCCGCCGATGCTAGGGGATATTTTGTGTATAATTGGGTTTATACTCCATGGCATAGGGCCGATGTTATGGCGTTAAAGAATGCATTGCCTGACCCCCGCAAGAATCCAGCGGCCTTCTATGAGGAAGTCGAGGGGGCCTTGAATTCTTGCGTTATGACCTTAGCGGATATAGATCTGTTCTTTGGCCTTATTCTGCCACCGGACACGTGGCGATCTGTCCGAAAGGTAGATGATGTGGTTGCCTTTAAGGCTCGATGGTCTGAGCTTGAGGATGAAGACAGGGAGAGGAAGCCCGCGCAGAAACCGCCGCAGAGTATCTTAGATCTCCCTGCTGCTATTGTGACTAAGCTGAAGACGATTATCCCCCCTAAAAAGATTGACTGGAATATGTTAGCCGCATGTAAACAGAAAGTTGACGAGTCAGTTGCAGATTTCTTCACGCGCTTTGAGGAAACGTTTCATGATTTTAGTGGCCAGTCGCTTACTGACGACACTGGCCGCCACCTTTTCGCGGACAAATATGTGGCTAATCTGTTACCGGCAGTTGCGGCCCGTTTAAAAGCGAGCGAGAGTTCCTGGTCCTCCGCGACGCCGACGGCCCTTCTGACTATTGCTCAGTATTATGAGCGTCAGGAGCACGAGGCGAAGGGCCAGGAGGAAAAGAAATCGAAAGATCTTAAGACTAAGGTAATGTTGGCACAAGTTTATGGCCCGCCCCGATGGGGTAATAATAGAGGAAGGGGAGGATCTTATGGTCCCCCTTCGGGCCGATCTGATTTGAATAGGAACCAGTGTGCGTATTGTAAGCAATTGGGCCATTGGGCCAGGGATTGCCCAGTGTTGCGTGCTTCGCGTCAGGGGCATACTCCGGGTGGCCCGAGAGGTAGAGGGGGTTCCTCGAGCTTTAAAGGGAATTCTAATGATCATGTTCGTTTCGATACCGCTGGGCAGCACCGGGATAGCTCTAATGTTTTCGATCGCCAGCACCAGTATCACGTATCGGAGATCGATCGGTCGGGATATCATGATTCGCAGCATGCATAGGAATGCGTTGGATGGGGGTCTGAATCTGTTGAGGTGCCGGTCGATCAGACGGGTCCTTATGTATCGGCTGAGGTTTTAGGTTCTACTGATCAGTTCCTAGTAGATACAGGAGCGACACGTAGTGCATTGTCTAGGTACTTGGTTCAGGGGGCTCCCCCATCCGGCTCAGTGGTTACATCGGTAGGGTTTGACGGTACACTCTCCCGAAGCCCTCTTTCACAGCCCCTTACATTTAAGGTTGATTCTTTTTCTGCGCCCTGTCCGTTTCTGCTTGCTCCGTATACACCGGATAACATTATGGGCCTTGATATGTTAAAGCACTTCAGGGCTACGATCCGCTGCTCCCCTGAGGGTGTGAGGGTGATCTTAAATGACAACTACCCCCGGTCAGGGCGGATGTGTACGATATCAGAGGATGCGTTGTTGGCCACCCTCCCTCGAGCTTTATGGGCGACTTCGGACACAGATGTGGGACAAATGGTGATTCCTCCGGTCCACATTAGTGTCCAGGAGGGGGCGGTGTTACCACGCCTCCCGCAGTATCGTATTTCGCAGGAGGGCGAGGAGGCTCTCATACAGATTGTGCAAGACTTGATCGCAGTAGGTGTAGTGGAAGAAGTTCCCTATAATATCTGTAACAGTCCGATTCTCCCTATTCTGAAAAAGGACACGGATGCAAAGATCTATCGGTTCATAATTGATTTGAGAGAGGTAAACAAGATCGTGATACCCCAGTACCCGGTGGTTTCCGATATCACGACATTGCTTACCTTGGTCCCGCCTATGGCGACCACGTTTTCAGTGATTGATTTGAAAAATGCCTTCTTTTCCATTCCCATTCACCCTGATAGCCGATATCTTTTTGGGTTTACATTAAATAATAGATCTTATCGTTTCTGTAGGATTCCCCAGGGCTATACAGAAAGCCCTAGCATTTACAGTCAGGCTTTGAAACGACAGTTGGATTCCTTTGTTTTACTCGAGGGGGTCGCCCTCATTCAATATGTCGATGACATCTTGTTGGCGGCTGACACCCTGGAGCTGTGTGAGAAAAGCACGCTATCCTTACTTTCCTTTTTAGCCTCCCACAATCATAAGGTATCTCGGAAGAAATTGCAATTCTGTAGACCAAAGGTGACTTATTTGGGTCACCTTTTGTCTAAGGAGGGACGTGCACTCACACCGGATCGTATCCAAGTAATTTTGGATACACCGAGACCATCCACACAGAAGGATGTCCGTGCATTTTTGGGCCTCGTTTCTTTTTGTAGACAGTGGATATTGGGGTTTTCACACATAGCTAAGCCATTGTTAGCCCTTCTGACAAAGGATACACCTATCCCAATCCCTTGGTCAGATGAGTGTGATGCTGCTTTTCAGCAACTGCGACAGGCCCTTTGTTCAGCACCAGTGTTAGGGACCCCTGATTATGCAAAACCCTTTTCGTTGTATGTGCATGAGAAAGATGGATGTGCATTGTCAGTTTTAGTACAGATGCACGGCGACAAGCAGCGCCCTTGTGCATATTTCTCGGCTGTACTTGATCCTGTCGCCCGAGCATTGCCTGGTTGTTTCCGCTCGGTTGCGGCGACAGCTGTGTCAATACGCCAAAGCGAGGGAATTGTGTTATCTCACAAGCTGTTGGTATTAGTCCCCCATGCTGTTGATGCCCTGCTTAATCAAACAAAGACGCAGCACTTGACCAGTGCCCGTTTGACGGGATATGAGTTGACGCTTTTGGCTCCTCATATTACATTGAAAAGGTGCGTAACACTAAACCCGGCAACATTGTTGCCATACCCCGAAACTCAGCCTGAGGCGCGGAAAGCGCATGATTGTATTCTTGTGACTGAGGAACAAACAAAGGGTCGTATTGATCTCCAGGATACGCCCTTTCCAGATGTAGATGGAGAACTGTGGGTGGATGGATCCTGTCTGAAGCTACCAGATGGTACGACTTCAGCAGCATATGCAATTACCACATTACAGACGATAGTGGAGACAGCACGCATACCACAGAAATCAGCTCAAGCAGCGGAACTGATAGCATTAACACGAGCATGTGAGCTCAGTACAGGACTATGTGTGAATGTTTATACAGATAGCCGCTATGCCTTCGGAGTAGTGCATGACTTCGGCCTACTCTGGAAGGAGAGAGGGTTTTTAACGTCACATGGGGCGCAGATAATGCATGGAGAGTTAGTTCACAATCTTTTAACCGCATTGACGTACCCAAAGAAAATTGCCATCGTTAAGTGTAGCGCCCATAGGAAAGTGGTTGATAAAGTTGGAGAAGGGAATGCGTTAGCAGACCGAGTAGCACGGGAGACTGCGATGCAGCCCGGTGCTACTGCCATGTATGTAGTAAAGTCACAGGTGGAAAGATGGCGTGATGCGAAGGAGGAGGTGCGAGAAATGCAAAGGACCGCTTCTGATAAAGAGCGGGAGCAATGGGCTAGCGAGGGAGAGTTGGATGACGAGGGTTGCTGGAGAAATAAGCAAATGGATAGATGGAAATTACCCACGGCCTTTGTACAACCTATGGTTCAGATGGCACATGGGCTAGCACATGTTGGAGCTTCCGCAATAGTGAAATTGCTTACTCAAGTTTGGGAGCATCCAGAGATTGCTAGCACGGCAAAGAGGGTGGTGCAGACTTGTATGATCTGTCTGAAGTATAACCCAGGAAAGGGTACTCGAACTCCAGTAGGAGGATTTGCGACACCTACTGCACCCTTTGAGGTTCTGCAGATGGATTACATCCAGCTCGAGCGCTGTAATAATTTGAAGTACGTCCTAGTAGTGGTTTGCGCTTTCAGCAAATGGGTTGAGGCATACCCTACGAAAGACAATACTGCAATGACTACAGCGAAGCTACTGCTGAAAGAGTTTTTCCCTCGATACGGCGTCTGTAGGCTTCTGTGGAGTGATAATGGGCCTCACTTTGTATAGTATGTTATAAAGTATGTCTTGAAGGGCCTAGGCATCACTCAGAAGTTCCACGCCGTGTTCCACCCTCAGTCTGCAGGACTAGTCGAGAAGTATAATGGTACACTGAAGCTTAAGATCGCCAAAATTCAAGCTTCAACGTCGTTGACTTGGCCAGATGCCCTACCACTGGCGTTATTGTCAATTAGATCAGTGCCACACTCTCGAACTGGCCTTACGCCATACGAAATTGTATTTGGACGCCCAATGAACATTTGGGGTCCACCAAGGCCTAAGGCTGTGTATGATGTACCTTGTATAATGATGAGCGATTATCTGGCACAGTTAACGGATAACTTGGTTTCTATTCATCAACAGGTCCGAGAAGCGCTCCCTGATCGGTCTACCGGTGAAGGACATGGTCTCCGGCCTGGTGACCATGTGATGGTGAAAGTCTTTGACAGAACGAACAGCTTGGAACCGAGATGGGTGGGCCCTGAGCAAGTCCTCCTTGCAACGAGGACGGCTGTGCGAGTTTCGAACAGGAAGAATTGGATCCATTCCTTGCATTGTCGAAAGGTACCGCCCGGATTGGTGGAGTCTGCCGTGCTGACCGATCAACGAGAAATCCTGGCAGCAGAGACAGGCCGTGCTGCAGAGCCAAGTGACACTGAGGAGCTCTTTCCGGACCACGCGACTCCTGGAGGGAGGCGATATCATCTTCGACCAAGAAAGTGAGTTTCCAGTACCGGGACATACTGTCAGAACGGCCCTTGGGTTAGTGAAACGGAGAGCCAATGAGGCAAGGGGGGGGGATCAGCCCTGCATTAGTGTAGTGACACCCGTCTTGGCCCGCTGGTGAAGAAATCAACCGCTGCCCAAGGGGAAGAGTTCTGACAGACTCTTTAGTTTCAGGAAGATATCAGGGTATTGTTTCCTTTGACATGGAGAAGAAGAAAATCCTTTGTGCGTTGGGGTTCATGCTAACAGTAGCTATTGTTGGAATAACAACATGGTTTGTAGAGGAGGTAACTCCTGCTCGGAAAACACTTGTGTTGACGACTCCGGTGCCTGCGGAGCACTACTTCTATACATTGCCGTATCAAGAGTTGAAGCATCGACAGTCTTATTTGAATAACACTTTCATTCAGATGCTGCATCATACCCACGTTGCTACGAACGCTACGAACTGTTGGATATGTGGGATGATGCCGGCCCATCAGAAGAAAGGAGGTACGCCATTCATACCACTTCCTTTCTCTCATAATGGCTCCTGTAGAGCATGGTACACCTTACTGTTTGCCACTCGGAAACCGACAGTGGGACGATTGCTTTTTAGACTTAATAAAGAATGCCATCAAGACAAGAATGGGTATCCACAAGCGAATGGGACAATTTGGGAGTGGGAAGAGTACCGACCAGACAATGAATCCATTCCCTACATCTTCACGAATACCAGAGACACTGTGGGGAAGGGCAAATTCGTGATCCAAGTGGCACAGGCTCAAGCGGACCTGTGTGTCCAGAGTGTGGGTTTTATCCCTGTTGGTGTCAGTGATTGCCTAACGGTCTTGAACATTGATGGGTTGAACAACAGTACCTTCCTAGCGTCCCATAATACCTATTTTGTATGCGGAAATAAAGGTTATTACCGTTTGCCGGCTGGGTGGTCTGGGGTATGTTATGTATCCTTCCTATTACCTCCTGTATTCCTAGCACCAGCATCTTACCATAAGGACTTGAAATTGTTGAATAATGTGACTGTAAATAGGTATAAACGTACTTTATCGATTGATGATGTGGATCAAACTGATACCAGCTTGCAGCAGTATATTGATTTTAACTTAGGACTGTTTTTCTTTGTTGGAGCCGCTTTGAATAGTAGGAAGATCCGAAGATTAACAAGAGTGGTAGAAGCTGTGACAAATCAGACTGCTGCTGCTCTTGGGAATCTTACGGAAGAGTTACAAATAACTAGGATTGTTGCATTGCAGAATCGTATGGTATTAGATGTAATGCTAGCTGATCGAGGTGGAGCCTGTAAAATTATTGGAGGTAGTTGCTGTGTGTTCATCCCTGATCATACGCCATCCGTTTATAACGCCATTAACAAGCTGCATAAAATAGCAGCTGAAATCCACACAGAAAACGGCACTTGGTCCTTTTCTGGATGGTTTTGGGCATTGGTTACTGCCTGGGGATGGAAGGTCTTAACTGGTCTCTGTATTATTATAGCAATTCTGTTCTTTTTCTGTATGTGTGTTCAATGTGGACCATTGTTCTGTTCTGTATGCATTTCATTCTGCATTCCGGATAAGAAAGCTATTGCCGATGTTGCTCATCAGAAGCGTCTAGCTAAAGAGGTTAAAGGAATGATGATAATTGACATATATGATGATTTTTGGAAACCGGATGTCTTCAGTAAATGCTGAAAGGGTCGTCTGTTGTAAATTAAAACAGCAATGTGATTAAGCATTTACTGAAGACATTAATGCTTTCCCTTTAGATCATGTTTTCTCCGTTATGTTGACCGAAGTTCGGAATCCATTTTGTATTATCATGTGCCACGTGTTCGCCACGAGGAGAGTCCGACCTTTGTGTTAGTTGCTCTTGTAATCTGCCTAGTAACAGTTTATAAATAGCTCTCTCTTGTCCATCTGGCGCATGCCCAGACTTGACCACATCTGTTATAATTAGCTTTGCTTGACCATGTGTTTCGCGGGCTCAAGGAGTGTGTTGGCTCCGCCCATGTATTGATTCAGTATCGAGAATGACCATAAATGGTAATGTTCTTCGGCCTCATGTTGTATCCACCCACTTATGAGCCCCTCTGTTGTGTATAAAAGGGGACTGTGTACGCAAGTTCTGTGTGCTACTCTATGCAATGCTGAAGGGTATTGTATGGATTGTAGGACCACCCTTAAGGGTTAATAAACCTTGTTTTTGTACTTTGCAGTTTCCGTGCCAACTTCCTTATAGATTCCGTTACAGGAGAGCGAACCCTTGTGCCTTGCGGGCCTAGCTGGGGCCTGTATTCAACAGTACTGCCAGCATCCTAGAATGGTGAAAAACACTTTGATAAACTTTCCTAGAAAGACAAGCCAGAGAATGTCCTTGCAAACCAGTATTCTTTCTAACTCTGCATGGATCTAGTCTTTGAAGCACCTTAATCTTCTGTTTAACACTTTTTTTACTATATTCTCTTAGAAAGTCACGTAATTTATCAATAGATTCTTGTCGTACAGTACAAATACT
Source organism: Triturus cristatus (assembly GCF_964204655.1). Classification (NCBI taxonomy): domain Eukaryota; kingdom Metazoa; phylum Chordata; class Amphibia; order Caudata; family Salamandridae; genus Triturus; species Triturus cristatus. Next base: position 507,559,454 of record NC_140585.1, read on the forward strand.
ACTACAATTCCAAGTGTACACTGGGGCTTTAGGACGTTTCCCCATAACCTCATCAGCTAACACTTATTCCTCATTTCTTGGAACCATTTTCTCCTTTTCCATTACACAACCATCTTTAACTTCATAACTTCGACCACTGGTGTCAACTGCATGCAGCAAACTATTACTTTGAAGATAACTCTCTTCATTAAAAAATGGTTCAGTACTTGAACTATGCTTCCATTCTCCTAAGAACACATTACAAAAGTAATTTTTTTTCACTACTCTTTTCCTTTTGCTTTTTGACTTCATTACATTGACTATTTTATCTAATGTACGGATGCTGTTCAAAACTAAAATGAATAGTTTTCTTTTTAATTCCAAAGCCTTTGCAACACTTGATTCAATATGTTTCTTTTTCTTATAAAATATTGCTTTCTTCCTATATTTTTTCACATCCTTTAGCAAATTGAACACCACTCTTCTCTGAAATATTTTTTTACGAATGTTTTGAAATTCTGTTTTTCTTTTTAAGTCATTCTTTCTTGCTTCTGATTGTACATTAGCATTTAGTAATTTCTTTCTATTGTTTTGTTGTTTTCTTCTTGAAACACTATTTGCAGTGCATATACTTTGTACATTTTTTCTACGTTTGAGGATATTTAAAAAAAAATCCTTAGTCTGCTTACCAGAAGACTTTTTCTTTTTTCCAACATGAGGTTCTTCAACTAATTTCTGTTGTCCAGTTGTCTTTAAATATAGATGTTTTTGCTGTTCTTTTCTCTTTCTTGATTTTATAGGCATGTTTAATTTATTTCTGTGTTGTTCAGCAATACCTAAAGGAAACTAAAAAAAAAATACCTTTATGTAATTTAAATATATTACTATATTTTTTTTGAGCTTTTCAAATCCTATTATATGAGCTGCCCCTTTCCTACGAGTGCAAGTCTTACAGAACAAGAGCAACACAAATTAAATCTCTGACAACAATTCCTGTGTGCAGACAGACTCATGGTGTGATTCTAGGCAGAAAACGATATTTGATTGGCAATTTCAAAGCACATTTACTACTGTGGTAGAGCAAGTCATAATTACTGTAACAGCCTGACACATTTTCCTTATAGTTTAGAGAGGCAGAAAAGAGCATATATCCTAACAGCTACTTGAGACCATGAGCATGTGGAACCTGGGTGAGTGATTAGACTAGAGCAAAGGAAATGAGCCTTGGTGATGTTGAATGTGTTAGCGTTACACACTGCTATCTGAAATACCACACAGTGCTGAATAGTAAGCATGGGAGTGCAGGAGTAGCAGCTGGCTGTGTGCTAAGGGTGTGTTTCTGGAGACTGTGTATTGTCAGGTGCAAGAGAGATCTGCATGGACGCTTGCACAACTGCATGAAGTCTGCAGAGATGTATGTAAGATCACCTGTGGTAAGGGTTAATTGGGCTTATGAACATGTAGGAACTACCTCACCCATTGCAGGAGTGGAAGGAAAATCTACCCTGTTGTTTTCAAATGTGTGAGCATTTGCCTCTCATCTGTGAGATGGTGATGTGTGCTGTATGCTAACCATCACAGTTCAAGAAAACAAGCTGCCCCTTTCCTACGAATGCAAGTCTTACAGAACAAGAGCAACACAAATTAAATCTCTGACAACAATTCCTGTGTGCACACAGACTCATGGTGTGATTCTAGGCAGAAAACGATATTTGATTGGCAATTTCAAAGCACATTTACTACTGTGGTAGAGCAAGTGATAATTACAGTAACAGCCTGACACATTTTCCTTATACTTTAGAGAGGCAGAAAAGAGCACATGTCCTAACAGCTACTTGAGACCAATTAGGGGGAGGGGATGAGCATCCCCTCTCCCTAAGCCACGTTTGGCCCCGGGGAACCCATCTCCTGATGCCTGGATTTTTTGAAGGTGGTTGCCCTGGTGCCCACCAAGGGCGCCCACGATATACTTGTTGGGAGTCACGGTGGTAGCCCCAAGGCCCCTGTGGCCACAGTTGGCTCACTGCATGTAGTGGGAACAAGTACTGCTACAACTTAGAGGAAGCAGCTATTAATGCTGCTCTCACTGAGCTCAAGCAATATGTTTATATCTGTTTGCCTGCCCACTTCAGCACCGGAACAAAAACAGATCAAAAGCCTACTCCCAACGAGCAGGAGCATTTTCAAAGCCTCTGTCTACTGGGAGTAGACTTTGTGTTTGCTCCCGCTTGGCTGGAGTTATGAAAATGATCCTGCCAAGCAAAAGCAAACACAGGTTTCCCTGCCCATGCTGGTGGGATGAGCTCCCCAGGACATAGCATTTGAGATGGCCCCAGGGGATGGATTGCCGGGGCCCTTAATGGGTCAGGGAGGGGGATCAAAGTGGCTCCTCTTCCTTAAAGTTATTGATCCCAGTGTTGGGTTCCTCAGTGCCTTTAATGGCTTGGGAGAGGGACCTCTGCCCCTCCCCATTTTGTTATATTTCCTACTCTGAGTGGGCTCCCTGGGGCAATTTGACGCACAGAAAGGGTGGCCGCATGGCCCCCTCCCCTTTTTGTACATTTTTGTCCCTGGGGGTGGGCTCCGCAGGGCCGCTGGAGACTTAGTGGGGCCACTTTATTAAAAAATCGGATGCCTATGCAAGGCCGGGGCATGGCCGGAATGCATTATTTGTATCTATCTATCTATCTATCTATCTATCTATCTATCTATCTATCTATCTATCTATCTATCTATCTATCTATCTATCTATCTATCTATCTATCTATCTATCTATCTATCTATCTATCTATCTACCTATCTACCTACCTACCTACCTATCTACCTATCTATCTATCTATCTATCTATCTATCTATCTATCTATCTATCTATCTATCTATCTATCTATCTATCTATCTATCTATCTATCTATCTATCTATCTATCTATCTATCTATCTATCTATCTATCTATCTATCTATCTACCTACCTACCTACCTACCTATCTATCTATCTATCTATCTATCTATCTATCTATCTATCTATCCATCCATCTATCTCTCTCTCTATATATATATAAATATATCTATCTATCTATATATATAAATATATCCATATATATGTATATTCACTGAAAAAAACCATAGGTTTCAGAGACGTTATAGTTAGAAATTAGCATTTAAAAAACCTTAGAAATTCACAGAAAAAAACATAGGTTTCAGGGGTGTTATAGTTAGCTGCCCATTTCACTCATACAAAACCATAGAAATTCCGTTATAGTTTAACTATAACGTCTCTGAAACCTATGTTTTTTTTCAGTGAATTTCAAAGGTTTTTTAAATGCTAACTTTTAAGTGTGATAGTAGTTATATCTATTTTTTGTACTGATTTTCTACAGTTTTTTAACTGTTTATTTATAAATATTTTATTCATTAAATAACATTATATATTTTTCTGAAAATTGCAAAAAAAAATGTTTTTATTAAAACTGAAATATTGATTAATTTTCTTGTTTTCATTTTTTTATTTTAATATATTTATATTATTTTCTTTAAAAAAATCAAATTTTTTTCGGAGTCGCGCACTCAAAGTGTACACTTCACGGTGGGTGCGCGCATTCTAGCCGCCATTTTAGAAAAGTCATGAAGGATCCGCGTATGGTGTGCGATGGCTGCGTGTTTTTCAGTTACATCATATACAATTTAATATCACGTGATATGGGCGATTGGTATACGACCAGTCTGCGACTCCTGCTCCCGTGCACTCGCGACACATGCGCATTACGGTACGAGATGTTTGTGCGGTTGCGGGTCCCGCGTGACATCATATATGTGCTGGGGAGCGCTGGGTGCGCGACTCCCGCAAAAAAAATTATGTTCCAAAATGATATGTATGTGTCTTTAATATACATATTAAGGCAAGAGATTATGTAAGATATTCATCAAAATAATATATTTGTAGTTATAATAAACTTATATTACTTTTAAATATATTTTCACGAAGTCGGGTGCGTGCATCGCGAGTGCAGAAAACCAGGTCAGCAGAGGTGCTGTAGAGCCAGAGAACCAGGTCAGCAGAGCTGCTCTAGAGCCTAAGAACTAGGTCAGCAGAGCTGCTCTAGAGCCAGAGAACCAGGCCAGCAGAGCTGCTGTAGAGCCAGAGAAAACAGGTCAGCAGACCTGCTTTAGAGGGAGAGAACCAGGTCAGCAGAGCTGCATTAACGATGCAAAGTTAGGCGTGCTGGAAACGGGAGCAAAATCAGCAAAACACGCGATAGCGTGTCTTTGCTGATACGGCGAAAATGGCTGAAAACGGCTGAAAACGGCCGCAAAAGCGGCGATAATTTCTTATCGCCGCATTGTTAATATGCCCCCAGGTCAGTAGAGCTGCTTTAGAGGGAGAGAACCAGGTCAGCAGAGCTGCTCTAGAGCCAGAGAACCATGTCAGCAGAACTGCTTCAGAGCCATAGAACTGGGTCAGCGGAGCTGCTTTAGAGCCAGAGAACCAGGTCAGCAGAGCTGTTGTAGAGCCAGAGAACTAGATCAGCAGAGCAGCTCTGTAGCATAAGAACTAGGTCAGCAGAGCTGCTCTAGAGCCAGAGAACCAGGTCAGCAGACCTGCTGTAGAGCCAGAGAAACCAGGTCAGCAGAGCTCCTTTAGAGAGAGAGGACCAGGTCAGCAGAGCTGCTTTAGAGACAGAGAACCAGGTCAGCAGAGCTGCTCTAGCTTACACTGACTGACTGACACTGACTGACTGACACTGACTGACACTGATTGACTGACACTGACTGACTGACTGACACTGACTGACTGACACTGACTGACACTGACTGACACTGACTGACTACTCTCTACTACTCTACTACTGACTCTCTACTACTCTCTACTACTCTCTCTCTACTACTCACTCTCTACTACTCACTCTCTACTACTCTCTACTACTCACTCTCTACTACTCTACTACTCTCTACTACTCACTCTCTACTACTCACTCTCAACTAATCACTCTCTACTACTCTACTACTCACTCTCTACTACTCACTCACTACTACTCACGCTCTACTATTCTCTACTACTCACTGTCTACTACTACTCTCTCTACTACTCACTATCTACTACTCTCTACTATTCATTCTCTACTACTCACTCTCTACTACTCACTCTACTACTTTCTACTACTCTCTACCACTCACTCTCTACTACTCTAGTACTCACTCTCTACTACTCTCTACTACTCACTCGCTACTACTCTCTACTACTCACTCTCTACTACACTCTCTACTTCTCTCTCTCTCTACTACTCTCTACTATTCACTCTCTACCACTCACTCTCTACTACTCTACTACTCTCTCTCTACTACTCACTCTCTACTACTCTCTCTCTACTACTCTCTACTGCTCACTCTCTAATACTCACTCTACTACTCTCTACTACTCACTCTCTACTACTCTCTCTCTACTACTCACTCTCTACTATTCACTCTCTACTACTCACTCTCCACTACTCACTCTCTACTACTCGCTCTCTACTACTCTCTACTACTCACTCTCTACTACTATCTACTACTCTCTCTGCTACTCACTCTCTACTACTCACTCTCTACTACTCTACTACTCTCTACTACTCGCTCTACTATTCACTCTCTACTATTCTCTACTACTCACTCTACTACTCTCTCCTACTCTCTACCACTCACTCTCTACTACTCTACTACTCACTCTCTACTACTCTCTCTCTCTACTACTCACTCTCTACTACTCACTCTACTACTCTCTACTACTCACTTTCTACTACTCTCTACTACTCACTCTGTACTACTCACGCTGTACTACTCACTCTCTACTACTCTCTACTGCTCACTCTCCACTACTCATTCTCTACTACTCGCTCTCAACTACTCTCTACTACTCTACTACTCTCTCTACTTCTCACTCTCTACTACTCTCTCTCTACTACTCACTCTCTACTACTCTCTACTACTCACTCTCTACTACACACTCTCTACTACTTGCTCTCTGCTACTCGCTCTCTACTACTCTTTAGTACTCACTCTAGTAATCACTCTCTACTACTCTCTACTACTCCACTACTCTCTACTACTCACTCTCTACTACTCACTCTCTACTACTCTACTACTCTCTACTACTCTCTCTCTACTACTCACTCTCTACTACTCTCTACTACTCACTCTCTACTACACACTCTCTACTACTTGCTCTCTGCTACTCGCTCTCTACTACTCTCTAGTACTCACTCTACTACTCACTCTCTACTACTCTCTACTACTCCACTACTCTCTACTACTCACTCTCTACTACTCACTCTCTACTACTCTACTACTCTCTACTACTCTCTCTCTACTACTCACTCTCTACTACTCTCTACTACTCTCTCTCTACTACTCTCTACTACTCACTCTCTACTACTCTCTCTCTACTACTCACTTTGCTACTCACTCTCTACTACTCACTCTCTACTGCTCTCTACTACTCTCTACTACTCTCTACTACTCTCTACTACTCACTCTACTACTCACTCTCTACTACTCACTCTCTAATACTCACTCTCTACTACTCACTCTCTACTACTCACTCTACTACTCTCTACTACTCACTCTCTGATACTTTCTCTACTACTCTCTACTACTCTCTCTCTACTCTCTATTACTCACTCTCTACTCTCTACCTCTCTACCTCTCTCTACCTCTCTCTCTACTACTCTCTACCTCTCTTCTCTACCTCTCTACCTCTACACCTCTACCTATACACCTCTACCTCTCTACCTTTCTGTACATGCACATATATATATGCAAATATATGCATATGCATTTATATATATGTATGTGTGTATATATATACATATATAAACAAATAAATATAATCTGAATATCTATATAAATATAAATGCATGCAAACATATACATATACATATATGCATACATATGCATGGTATGTACATGAAAGTTTGAAAAACTCTAATACAAGCAAAGCTAAAAAGCCACCTAATTACAAACAGAATTGCTTTAACTTAAACGAGGGCGAGACCTATTTCATTTTCAATGCTTGTTTACTTTGATTCCATCAAGAAGGCATTCAGATGTGTCACACATTTTCCGAAAATTCTGAATGGTAGCCCTCTAGTTGCTCATTAGATCACTGTAGTAAAGCTACTGCTCACCAGGGAAGTCTGCTGCTGGTATTCAAAGTGCATTTTTCAGTCTGCATGTCAGAATTTTTTAATGAAATGGAAGAGGATTTGAGAAGTCAAAATGTGCCCTAATCTTTCTTTCTGCAGCACTAATCATAATTTCTATGGCAAAATGAACCCCCTCATTTTGTTCCTTTGCAAATTAAATGTTTTAAGTGTTACCACTTTATTCCAATCAAGATGGCATCAAGTGTGCCATACTTTTGTCATAAGTAAGACTGTTAGCGCTCTAGTTGTTCTTTAAAACACTCTGGGACATTCTGTCATTGGGCTATACTTGGGCTACATCTCGGTGATATTTGTGCTACATTTGGGCTCTTTTGTCTCTGCTAGCCATCTTGGGAGACTTATTTGTTTCGAAGTTTCCAAATTTCCTCATTTACAACAGTCTCCTCAGTAGGAAATACTTTCAGGATTTTTACTTTCATTCCATCAAGAAGGCATTCAGATGTGTCACACATTTGCCATGAATTCGGAATGTTAGCACTCTAGTTGCTTATTAGATCACTGTAGTATAGCTACTGCTCACCAGGGAAGTCTGCTGCTGGTATTGAAAGTGCATGTTTCAGTCTGCATGTCAGAATTTTTTAATGAAATAGAAGAGGATTTGAGAAGTCACTCAAAATGTGCCCTAATTTTCTTTTTTCCGCACTATTCATAATTTCTGTGTCAAAATGAACCTCCTCATTGTGTTCCTTTTAAATTAAACTACTCACTCTCTACTACTCACTCGCTACTACTTTCTACTACTCACTCTCTACTACTCTCTCTCTACTACTCTCTACTACTCTCTACTACTACTCTCTACTACTCACTCTCTACTACTCACTCTCTACTACTCTCTACTACTCACTCTCTACTACTCACTCTCTACTACTCTCTACTACTCACTCTACTGCTCTCTACTACTCTCTACCACTCACTCTCTACTACTCTACTACTCACTCTCTACTACTCTCTACTACTCTCTCTCTACTACTCCCTTTCTACTACTCACTCTACTACTCTCTACTACTCACTCTCTACTACTCACTCTCTACTACTCTACTACTCTCTACTACTCTCTACCACTCACTCTCTACTACTCACTCTCAACTACTCACTCTCTACTACTCTCTACTACTCACTCTACTACTCTCTACCACTCACTCTCTACCACTCTACTACTCACTCTCGACTACTCTCTACTACTATCTCTCTACTACTCACTCTCTACTGCTCACTCTGCTACTCTCTACTACTCTCTCTCTACTACGCGCTCTCTACTACTCACTCTCTACTACTCTACTACTCACTCTCCACTACTCATTCTCTACTACTCACTCTCTACTACTCTCTACTACTCACTCTACTACTCACTCTCTACTACTCTACTACTCTCTACTACTCTCTCTGCTACTCACTCTCTACTACTCTCTACTACTCACTCTCTACTACTCACTCTCTACTACTCTACTACTCTCTACTACTCTCTCTACTACTCACTCTCTACTACTCACTCTCTACTACTCTCTACTACTCACTCTCTACTACTCCACTACTCTCTACTAATCACTCTCTACTACTCACTCTGTACTACTCTCTACATACTTACTCTCTACTACTCACTCTCTACTCACTCTCTACTACTCTCTACTACTCACTCTCTACTACTCTCTCTCTACTACTCTCTACTACTCTCTACTACTCACTCTCTACTACTCTCTACTACTCACTCTCTACTACTCTCTCTCTACTACTCTCTACTACTCTCTACTTCTCACTCTCTACTACTCTCTACTACTCACTCTCTAATACTCACTCTACTACTCTCTCCTACGCACTCTCTGCTACTCCTTCTACTACTCTCTCTCTACTCTCTACTCTCTATTACTCATCCTCTACTCTCTACCTCTCTTCCTCTCTCTACCTCTCTCTCTACTACTCTCTACCTCTCTAACTCTACCTCTCTACCTCGACGTCTCTACCTCTACACCTCTACCTGTCTACCTCTCTCTACCTCTCTCTACACGCACACATATGCACATATATGCATATGCATTTATATATATGTATGTGTATATATATATACATACATATATAAACATATATATAATCTGCATATCTATATAAATACAAATATAAATGCATGCATACATATACATATATGCATCTTATGTACATGAAATTTTGAAAAACACTAATAAAAGCAAAGCTAAAAAGCCACCTAATTACAAACAGAATTGCTTTAACTTAAACGAGGGAGAGACCTATTGCATTTTCAATGCTTGTTTACTTTGGTTCCATCAAGAAGGCATTCAGATGTGACACATTTGCCATACATTCTGAGTAGTAGCACTCTAGTTCCTCATTAGATCACTGCACTGCTCACCAGAGAAGTCTGCTGCTGGTATTCAAAGTGCATGTTCCAGTCTGCATGTCAGAACTTTTTAATGAAATAGAAGAGGACTTGAGAAGTCAAAATGTGCCCTAATTTTTCTTTCTGCAGCACTAATCATAATTTCTATGGCAAAATGAACCCCCTCTTTTTGTTCCCTTGCAAATTAAATGTTTTAAGTGTTACCACTTTATTCCAATCAAGATGGCATCAGGTGTGCCATACTTTTGTCATAAGTAAGACTGTTAGCGCTCTAGTTGTTCTTTAAAACACTCTGGGACATTCTGTCATTGGGCTATACTTGGGCTACATCTCGGTGATATTTGTGCTACATTTGGGCTCTTTTGTCTCTGGTGGCCATCTTGGGAGACTTATTTGTTTTGAAGTTTCCTAATTTCCTCATTTACAACAGTCTCCTCAGTAGGAAATACTTTTAGGTTTTTTACTTTCATTCCATCAAGAAGACATTCAGATGTGTCACACATTTGCCATAAATTCAGAATGTTAGCACTCTAGTTGCTCATTAGATCACTGTAGTAAAGCTACTGCTCACCAGGGAAGTCTGCTGCTGGTATTGAAAGTGCATGTTTCAGTCTGCATGTCAGAAGTTTTTTTATGAAATAGAAGAGGATTTGAGAAGTCACTCAAAATGTGCCCTCATTTTTCTTTCTGCAGCACTAATCATACATTCTATGGCAAAATGAACCCCCTCATTTTGTTCCTTTTTAAATTAAATGTTTTAAGAGTTACCACTTTATTCCAATCAAGATGGCTTCAGGTGTGCCATACGTTTATCATAAGTAGGAGTGTTAGCGCTCTAGTTGTTCTTTGGAACACTCTGGGAAGCTGCAGTAGAACACAAAGGAATCAACTGACAGTCTCTGCCCTTGTTGGATGTACATGTTTTATTGAGAATGTCAGACTTCATTCTCACATGACTAAGAAAGATAATGTGAATTTACAGAAAATCTGCTCTCAGTTTAGCTTATAGATCACCTTCTAAATCTCTGTGGGAAAAGCATGTGAAAATAGTTTTCTCTCAAACATGATTCATGATATCCCAGCAGAAGGCTTTTTCACATGGTAAAATCACCTTAGAACATACCACAATTCCTAAAATGAGTATGGTACCATCAACAAATGATTTATAATGTAACTAAAGTCTTAAAACCTTCTATTAACTGCAATGCTTTTTAATGAGGTGCTATCATGTATATTGGTCCCAAGATGGCTGCCAACACTTCTTGGATGAAGTGCTGACAGCCAATCAGATCTCACGATGAGATGTGTGGTTAGGCTCTGCCCAGATATATATGTGAATTTACTTTTGATTTTCTCAGGAACTACTGAACGTATTTACACCATTTAAGCAAAAGGCACGACTCTGAACCAAGGTCCACCTTTGTGCCAAATTTGGTGTAATTCCGTTCAGAAGTTCGGGCTGTAGCTGCGTCAACAGGTCCTATGGGAAATTGCATGGGGAAAACGCGTTTTGGGACCCCCCTTTTTTCTCAGCCCCCGCTTGACGAATCAGAAAACTTTCAGGATAGGAGCGGACCGGAGCTGGCCAAAAGTTTGGAAAGTTTTACGAAGATTCGTCAACCGGCGCCATACTTATTGGGAATAGAATATTGCGGATTTCCTATGGAAAATAGGTCCTAACTATAACTACCTACTTGCGACCGCCAGTAGGTAATATATATATATTCCCCCGTTATAGCTTGTTCAGCGAACTATAACTCGCGTCCCAGCAGTGCACTGCTGATGACGTCACACATTACATCATTCATGACATGGTCAATGACATCACTGATGACATCTCAAATGACATCACTGATGACATCATCCAGTGACTGTGTTTTCTTTAAAGTTTAAATATGTATTATATATATGCCATGATGTATTGAAGAATGAGTGGGTGTATAAGTGTCTGAATGGAGGATTTAGTAGGTGCATGACTGACTGTTTAAGTTAGTGATTAAACATGTCTTACTAAATGCATGGGTTAGTGACTAAACTGCGTGAATGCCTGTATCAGTCTGTCTGCTGTTGTATAATCTGCCGGGGTTGGTCAGTAGCTACATGAGTATCTATATGTGTTATCGATTGGTTGCCTGAGTATTTGAATGGGTGCCTGGGTGTATGTGTGGGTGGGTGGGAGGTGTGTGAGTCTGTGCATAGATGTTTGAGTGGTTGATTCACTGTGTGTATGGGTTCAAGAGTGCATGTGGAAACAGCTGTATGGGTGGGTATGTGTGTGTATGTGTGTTGGTGAGTGAATGGATGTCTCAATGGTACATGTCCAAGTAACTATATATGTAAAAGGCAGTGTATGTGAAAGTTGAAGTATATAAATGACTATACGTGAGAGTTAGTGATTGTGAGAGTGGCTGTATGGATGAGTGTGTACTTGTATCAGTGATTGTAGAATAGAGTAAGTATGCATTTATTTCTGTTTGAATAAGTGATGTGGTGTGTGTATAACTGTATAGATCAGTAAATGGAAGTGTGATTGATTCTTTGCATGACTGACTAGGTGTGAGAGTAACTCTGGATGAGTGGCGGTGTGTGAGTGTCTGTATAGGTTTATGAGTGCATATGATAGTGTTCTATTGATGAGTGACTGCATGTATGAGTGATTGTAGGGGTGAATGAGTAGATATGTTTGGAGACCTAGGAATTAGTGAGTGCGTATGTAGTAACTGGTATTGGTGTCTCGATGGTTTTTAAAATGGTAGTCTGTATTTTACAGTGGGTGTATCGGACGAAAAATTAAAAAAAATGATGGGGTGTATTCTCAAGAACTTATCGCTGAGTTATCGGCATTTTAACGCAGCTAAAAAATTATCATCCCATTCTCAACCTGGTGAAAACTGCCGATATCGCCAGCTTTCCAGCGATAGCTTCCTCAAAAAAACATCGCCATCAATGAGAGCGACAACTAATGCTAATGATATGCAGAATAGGCGTTCCCGTGCAAAAAACCCCATGAAAACACCACTTCATGATATTTTCAACAACCAGTGAAATCTGCAATGCGCTCCAAAAACAGGCGATAGGCCGCGTTAGCAGTAGAAATTTAACATTTGCCTTTTACTGGTGTAAAGCAGGACAACTACCTATAGTATGAAAGGGAGCCCAGCCCAGAACCACATCTGAAGATGAACACATGTCATAGAGCTACTGACCATGCAGCTCTGACACCCAAGAAGGCCAAAACACCCACTGCCACCACGCCCAGGACCTCCCCCTCGGACCACCCCCCTCCTACTACCACGAGGCAGCGCAGAACAGAACAGTGGACCTTCCCAAAAGGGCATGGCCCTTCAGCCACACAATAGCTGAATGTTGGGAGACGTGGGAACCAAGTATGTGTGAAGGAGGCAAGTCACCCATCAATAACAATGCACACAATGTCAAGTGTAGCAGTAATGTGCTGGACAGACCTCACTATGTAGAGCACAGACCTCTCCATGTGTACATATAGTGCTGGTGCTTGTACTCTTGTGGACAGTGGACACAACCATGTTACCTCAGGCAGTGTGGAAGATCTCGGTCATGTAGCTGTGTCGTCCCCTCCTGTAAGCGGAATGGGAAGCGGAGTGGGCTGGTCCAATGTACGCCACTCCAGCGTAGAAGTGTGAATAAATAGGCCGGGCTGATGGGCGTGGTTCACTTCTGGGAAGGCCAACGCATCTGCCAGAGCGGCAGCCCTCACCCTGCCACGAGGCTGCCGCCATGACCGCCGGACTCCTCGAGACAGGCCCCCTGCGAACCCAGCAGCACAGCACTGCAGAATTATGTCTGTACAGACTACTGCCTTCGATGTACACTGCGGGACAGCAGGGCTCACAATTCAGATTGAGTCGCAATTGTAGATGACGCAGTCCAGTAGGCAATAGACATTGCTTTCAGTGCGGCTTGCCCAAACCACGCATCATTGCTGGCTGCGCACACGCTGAATGCTTCTGATGCCACTAACTCAGTGCACCACAAGTCACATCCACGTAGCCTTATTGACGCAGAATTCATTAGGCAAAAGACATTGCTCCCAGTGTGGCCCGCATGAACTGCGTATCATCGCTGGCTGCGCACACGCTGAGCACCACTGTTGCCACTAACTCAGTGCACCACAAGTCAACACCACATAGTTGTAGGCCCTTTCTGACCACTGCCTCTGGCCTACACTGCGGTCAGCAGGTCTCACATATCCAATCTAATCCTGTCCTGCAAGGACACGCCATCATCCCTGGCTGCGCACGCGCTGAGCTCTTCAGGTGCCACTAACTCTGTGCATCACAACTCATGGACCTTTTATGATTGACTTTCGTGCTTTAGACACCGGACGCAACAATGTTACCTCATGCAGCAGGAATATCCCAAAGGGACATTAACAATTTCTTCACCTCAGCACGCTCATCTCTGGTGCCCCTACCTCAGTGCACCACAAGTCACCCTTTACGATACAATCTTTTCTGTGTGATTTAAGATCTGGTACCTCTACCTTAGTGCACCACAAGTCATGGACCCTTTATGATTGAATCTCTGTATGTGAACTGTTGCCAGCACCAACCATTCCCTGTGGGCTGGCTTACACTCACCCCACACGCATCCAGCACAGACGTCACTGGACATGTGACCCTGGTAATAAAAAGGGGCCGAGTGCACGTGCCCGTAGCCAGTTCCACTATCTAACTGTGTCCGTGTGTTCATTATGTATGCATGATGGCTCTGGTCCCTACCACATTACATTGTGCTGTTGACAGCGCACGCAACCATGTTACCTCTAGCAGTGGGGAAGACCTCGGTTATGTAACTTTGTCTGGGTCATTCTATGAGTACATGGGTAGAGACTGGATGATTAGAGTACTGCAAGGAGAGTGTATAGTGATTTTATGAGTGCTTGTGGGTTGGTGAAGTACATATGTTGGCAGAGCCTAACCCCCAAGCACAAGCTTGGCTCTAATTGACTACCAACCAGTGGCAACCCCGGCGGAGCGTCAGGATTGCAAACCAAGCCTCGGAAAATGCCCAGAATCCTCTCTGCAAGATATTTCCAGCCAAGCAGCTGGATCATTGACGTATGGTGGACAGAATCTACAGAATTCTGTAAGCGTAAGCGGAGTGGGCAGAGACGACGTACACCAGTCAGGGGCGCAACTAGAGCCAAATTTCAGGGGAGGCTGATAAAAATTTCAGGGGGGGGCTAATTCTTCCAGTCATAGGCAGAGTGGAGATGCAGGGGCTCTAAGAAGAGGTGAAATCACCACAAAGCCATATTTACAGATAAACGGTCTTTAAAAGACCTGTGAATTACTCGTGTGCCATGCTGAGAGCTGCACACCCAGCGCGTTCACACTAGGGGGCTGCGCTGAGAGCCGCGCACCTAACGCGTTCACACTAGGGGCTCGCGCTGAGAGTCGTGCACCCAGCGCGTTCACAATGGGGGTCCATGCTGAGCGCCACGTTAGGATCACCACTCCAAACTTTTCTTTAAAAAAAACAGTCCACTTCCATTAACTTATATTCGCCCCGAGGACCCATCCCCTGGGGCATGCCCAATTCTTGAATGTATTTATTAATCATTAGGCCGCATGGTCCCCCTTCTCTTGTCCACTTCTGGCCCCATGGACCCCATCCCCCAGGGCCTGGCCTCTTCGTTGGGTACCGTGGGGGGAGCCCCAATGTCCCCACGGTCCCAGCCGGCTCCCCACCTCCTGCGGGAGCCGGCATTGCTTTTGGGCAAGAGGAGCTGCTAACGTACAGCTCCCCTTGCCCAAAAGCAATCCCACAATATAATTATAGGATTGACCCCGGAACCTAGCCCACCCGGGGGCTCATTTAAAGGAATTGGGGGAGCCCCCACCTCATAAAAAAAAAAATTGTTGTCTGGATTCGCGAACCCAGCGTACATGCTGATGTTTTTTTAAAAATAAAAAATAAATAAATTGTGCCTGGGGGTCCTTGTGGGACAGTGAAGGAGTGATCTTCATGACCTTGTTAGTAAATTGCTTCCCTCGCCACACAGCTCTGCCTAGTAGCTGTTGCCCCTGAACCCTTCTGCTCTCTTCTCACCTTCCTTTTACCTATTAACTTTCTCTAATTTCTCATCTTTTCCGCACCTCTTTTCCCTTTCCATTCCCTTGCCACTGCTTGTCCCCTATGGACCCGCCCCCCCCCCCCAGGGCCATTTTCCCACTTCTCACCTCCCAGGTGGCTGCCAGTCTGCGCCCATCCATGCCAGGGCTGTGCCCAGTGCCACGGACCTTGGTCATCAGACCATCTACCGCTAAGACTCCAACACCCTCCACACACTCAACCCCAAATGGTGCACCGCATGCCACCTTGCATCACCAAAGAACACCTAAGGCCCATTCACCTGCCGCAAGTGCACCTTCTCCTGCCTCCACACGGCACACTTACCAACCGCACGACCCTCAAGACCCGGACCCGACCACCTCAGATGCATCCTGTGCAACACTCACTCCCTCAAAAGACATGCCATGGAGACCTGGGACCTGCTCGACTCCATCTCCCTCAATGTCGTCTTCTTTACAGAAACCTGGATGAACCTCACCTCAGCCCCATACATCGCAACCGCCATCCCCACTGGCTACAAAATCATCCACAAGAACCGCATCAACTGAACGGGAGGAGGCATCGCCACTGTACACAAAAACACCCTCTGTCTCACAACCAGCTCTGACGACCGCTTACCCAACATGGAGCATCTCTAATTCCAGATCCAGACCAAACCAAACACCACCCTCCATGGCTTCCTCTTCTACAGACCTCCTGGACCACACTCTCACCTCAATGGACTATAATCTTCTCGTTGACCTCAATTTCCACCTGGACAACCTAGACAACAACAACACTTCAACCCTACTGGAGAACCTCACCACCATTGGACTCAAGCAACTGGTCAAATCTCCAACCCACTCAGCAGGACACACAATCAACCCCATCTTCTCTGAAAGCAACATCCCCATCAGCCATACCTCCAAGCCACATCGGACTGACCACCACTGCGTCCACTTCTCCTTCACTAAACCAACTGTATGCCACCACACCCACCGCAATCCTCGCAAATGAGGGAACAAGGTCAGAGAAGAATAGCTCACCACCTCCCTCAGCAAAACCCCACCACCGACATTAACGGGTGCCAAACACCTCAGCACGCAACCTGCACCATTGGATCTCTGACTGCACGAACACACTGCTCTCCTCAGGAAACCTTCAAGCAAGCAGCCCTCCAAGAAAGCCAGCTGGTTCTCCCCACCCTCTAAGAGTTCAGGCACACCTGCAGATGGGTTGGGAAAAGATGGAGGAGCAGCAAGATTATGGCAGACCTCTCAGCCTTCAAAACTACCTCATCAGAACAACAAAGAAAGCAGTCATAGAGAAACGCATAAATGCCAATGCACACAACAGCAAAGAACTCTTCCCCATGGTCAAAGAATCGCCGAACCCAGCACACAGACAGCAAGACCTCTGCAACAGCCTCCCTACCTTCTTCCACTGTAAGATCAAGGAGATATATGACAGCTTTGCAACCCAAGACCCTCCCACCCCATCCACAACCACTGCACCCAATGGCTCCAGACCCCAGCAGACCTTGCCCAACTGCACCACCCTCACCTCTGAGGACAGCCTCAGGATCATGAAGAGCATCCACTCCTGAGCCCCTTCAGATCCCTACCCTCACCACATCTTCAACTGACGGAGCACCTCCATCATACCCGAACTCTGACACACAATCAACTGTTCCATCAAGTCCGACACCTTTCCTGAAGACTGGAAGCACACAGGGATCAACCCACTGCTAAAGAAACCCTCTGCCAACCCGATGGACCTCAAGAACTGCAGCACATCTCTCTGCTCTCCTTCCCAGCCAGTCATCAAGAAACCATCAACGCCCAACTCTCTGAGTTCATCGAATTGAACCACATCCTGTACCTCTCCCAATTGGCGTTCAGAAGCACTGAAACTACTCTGCTTGCCACAACAGATGACATCCGCACCCTGCTCGCCTGAGGCAAAACTGCTGCCCTCCTCCTCCTGGACCTCTTAGCCACCTTCGACACCGTCTCCCACCACACCCTCTGTTACAAAGCCCTAACATGTATCCACTCCTTCCTCACCAGCAGAACACTGAGAGTCAGACTTCCACCTTTCAACTCAGAACCCACAGAGATCAGCTGTGGAGTGCCTCTGGGATCTTCCCTGAGCCCCACCCTCTTTACCTTCTACATGGCCCCACTTGCAGCCATTCTATGCCAACAACACCCAGCTGATTCTCTCCCTCGCAAATGAACCCATAGCCACCATGAGCAACTTCCACAACAGGATGAAGGCAGTCGCTACCTGGTTGAAGGACAGCTGCCTCAAGCTTAACTCATACAAGACTGAAGACCTCATTCTGTGCTCCAGTCCCTCTGCCTGGGACAACGCCTGATTGCCCGCAGTGATTGGAACCCCCCACACCAATTGATCACACATGAAACATCGGCATCATCCTGGATTCCTTGCTCTCAATGAACCACCAAATCAGTGTCATTTCTTCCTGCTTCCACACGCTCCAGCTGCTTCATAAAATCTTTGAGTGGATCCCCACCGAGTCCAGGAAAACCATTACTCATGTGCTCTTCTGCAGCAGACTTGACTGCAGCAACGCACTCTATGCCAGCAGCACCCAGAAACTCCTAAAGAAACTGTAGAACGCCTCCGCCAGACTCATCCGGATCATCCCACCTCGCTGCCACATCACTAGACACCGAAAGACCTTCACTAGCTACCTATGAACAAAACAATTACCTTCAAGCTCCTCATTAACACCTGCAAGCCACCTCTCCTTCTACACTACCGCTAGACATCTCTGCTCGACCCAACTGGCCCTGGCCACCATCCCATGCATCTGCAGGACCACTGCTGGAGGAAGATCCATCTCCTAACTCACTGCAAAAACCTGGAACTCCTTGCATCTGCACCTCAGGTAATCACCTTCCCTTCTGCAATTCAGGAAGGACCTTTAGACCTGGCTCGTCCACTGAACCGCAGATCCCCCCCCCCCCACTAAGTGCCTGGAGACCCATATGGTGAGTAGTTGCACTTTATAAGAAACTGATTGACTGATGGCATGATTAAGTTTTGCATAATATATGTCATTACAAGAAAGATAGACTCTGTCTGCATGTTTCGAGATAATCTGAGCTACAGTATTTTTTAAATCTAATTTACATTAAACTGGTTCTAATATCTTTTTTTGGTGTGCTTAATGTTGCAATACAAATTCTGCATTTATCCTGCATTTTGCGGGTTTTGCCTTCTGTCTGCAACAATACAGTCTCTTTCAAATGAAAGAGCAAGACACCAAGAATTTAAGGTGTATGGTACATGGTGTGAAAGAAACTAAATTAACTTGTCTTTCAGTAGTATTTTGATTGCGGATCCCGTTTCATATAGTCATGCTAACTCATATTGTAAACATTGCAATATGTGATAAGTCTTGCAAAGTGTTGTTCCTGTGTTGGTGATAGAAAATGTGAATTCTGAAAGTCCTCATTTAATATTATAATGTCTTTACTTCTGTAAAAGTTTGAAGACCAATATATTCTGTCCCAGATTTGCTTTCTTCTTCCCTTCCAGAGGGTTGATAATGTTTCAAACTGTAACACATAATGTTTGCTAGGTGCTTTTGTTAGGAATGCTATAAATTAGATGTCTTCCTCCACATAGTCACAGAAATCATTGTGATATCCTTGAAATGAATGAAGGGGGATACATTATCTTATGTATTACATAGCACATACAGTGAACATTGGAGAGCTGAAGATCAGTGCATGGCTTAATGGTTAGTGTGCTTGAGGAGACTGGAAAGTTTTGTTTGGTACTGAGACTCTGCAGAGACAGTTGGACCAGTAAATACCATTATAAATCTACTATGCATGCGACAAGGAATTTTTCTCTATCACTGCTAATAAATAGTGATGTACCTACTTGGCAACAACAGCTGAGAGTGGATTTTTAATAGATACCAAGTAGAGAATGTATAGAGACAGGGCAGTGAAGCTGCACAGATGATTAAAAATGATACATATACTAACTAGACCTGTAGCTAACAGCCAGGATGACATGAAACCATTAATACAAGGCACATTAAATTAAATGTAAAAGTGTGCCTACCTGCATGCTGGAAGATGTACTGCCTGCTATACAGTAATCCAGGACTTAATAGATAGCTGTTGATCTGGATTGAGCAAATCTCTGAAGGGTTAATCATTGGCTGACTCAAGTTGAATGTATTTCTAAAACTACATTGGCACTGATAGGTTTACAGGCAATGGTTGACGACCAGCATTAGAGAACTAGATTGCTGAAAGTGTGTACTGAAGATGCAGAAGGCAGGTACCACAACAACAATATTAGGATGGTGGGGTTCTCTGAAAAAGCAAACACTGGTGCAATGAAACTATTTCTGCAACTTTGGACAACAAGGGTGAAGAAAGCAATGGAAGTTTAATCCTTGTTTTCTTTGGATAAGGTGCATAAAGACCCAGTTCCACTGTCACTTAAACAGAACATCTACATGCAATGATAATCCCTCTTCTCAACTACAGCAATAGAGATGCCATCATACAGACAGGGTGTGCTAAAAGAGGACTATAAAGCTATCATGCTCTCTTCAAGGCACACACTGGAAAAACAACAACAACCCCACAATGCAATGAGAGGAAATGTATGGAGCTGAATTTATAAAAACAATGCTGGTTCCTGGTAAGTTAAAGATACTGCATAATGGTCACCTATACTTTTTCACCATCCCAGATTTGGCATGGACCTAGTTGGAGAAAGACAAGGACAGTACTAGACTGCTTAAAATGACAATCACAATGAGTCCTGCTCAGAAATCTCAGATGGGTTTGCTACTGCCCCGACCCCACATATTAAACTACAATTGGATGGAAATTTGACTGGTGATAGTGCTGAAGCTAGGAGTCAATGTGGGCCGGGGAGGCCAGCAGTGGATATGTATTTGAAAAATGCAATACATTGGGAGTTGGATAGAGCATTTAAAATGCATGCACCACTGCTTTCTGCACTGTTCATTTGATACTCTCTAAAAAATTAGGATTGTTTGTGTTTTTCCATCACCATGGGCAACCTTGATTGCTCTCATTTATTTCAGAAGAGTATCAGGTTAATGCATCTTTCTATTTTGTGTGGTTGATTCATTATTGTTGTGGCGTGAAAAGAGCATAACCCATCCAGCAGTGGTTAATTTGTAAAAAAAAAAGTATGTGCCAGGGCCCTTCCTGGGAGGCCACTGCAGCCTGCACCACCCATTGCTCCTTCCAGCGCTGCCAATGACTGTACTAGCACAACTACTAATAATCAAGCTACTACAAATATGCCAATTCAAACTATTGCAGGCCCCTCAAAGCTATGATAATGGTGTGAGTGGCAGGTAGTATTCATTTAAATGTGTATTGACTTATTATACACTGTTGTTCATCTCAAAATTTGACAGACAGTACCACCATGTGGTGGGTTGTCTCTAGAACTGCTGTTGACAATTAAGTGCTGGTGCCGAGCACCGAAAACCACTAGCTAAAATTAAGCACTGCTGGCCATCAATTGTGGAGTTGAAAAACCATGGAATTGGCACATGTGTAGCGTAGAATATCTATTGGGTAGGGCAGCAAAAGATTGAGCGAACCTGGGAAATGGTGGTCATAGTTCGGGGACATAGTTGATCATCAATATCTCATTAGGTTTTTGCACTAGAGATCAGTATGAAAGTGGTGTCTGTACTGGGTTGGTTCAGAGAGAAGGTGAATATGAATATAAAGTTTAATGTGTTCACCCTTTTGAGAAATATTTTCACTATAATAATAATAGTAATAATAAAGATTTATAGAGCTCACGGCTACTCAAAGAGTATCCTTAATTTGCAAATATGAGCCACTTTTTAGCTCTCGATTTTGCTAATGAGGACCACTTTTATTTTGGTGCCCAATCCTATTTTGTGTCCCACTTTGATGCTGTTTCGCTTCCCCACTTTCAGACTACTTCCTTTTACCAGTATTCATGCCTCCAGGAAGCCAATGCCCACTACTATATCTCCAAGAGTCGTCTCCGCTATCTCATATGTCAGATACACCCTCACATCCTGCAGAATATTGCATTTAGGAAGGAGAAGATAGGAGGAAATAATGTATTTTTCCCTGCAATCTAGAGAGTCAATATGTTTAGAGCAGAGGCAGATTCTGGCACCCTTGTCATCCACATCCATCATGCCAGCCCAGGGTGAGATTAGCCCATAGGCAAGAGATGTTGAGGCAGAGCTCAAGTTTAGAATGTGATGGAAGAAATGATACTGTGGGCCTCAAAACGCTGATTAAAATCTACACTCTTAACCCTCATAGCATAATTTGTTCATGAAAAATTTGCACAATAGTAACCAGTAAAACTATTACCCAGATAGGTTTTGTGATGGCTCCGCAAAAGGTACTGAGCCTGCTGAAGTGCTCAACACTAGAACAGTCTATTCCTAAAATCCACATGGGTTTCAGATGGACATGTCTCACATTGAATAACTGCTTAGTCAGTATACAAAAAGTGGAGGTTGTTACCCTATTAGGAGTAGTTACAGAGTTGAGATCTAAAATCTCTAACCCAACCCCTAAAATATCCCCACAGATGTCAGTGTCTGCAGGAAAGCCAGCACTGAAGTCATTAGCCAGACACACTATGGTAACTCAGTCTTGCCTTAGAAGAGAAATTATCTGCAAACAGGGACTCCATAAAATTCCCAAAATATAGCATTACTGACATGATACATCAATACCCTCCTCTGACCATCCAGCCCATTAACCTCTTCACCTCCACAGGATCAGAATTTTGCAGCAAGCTTATTTGATTAATTAATTAATTACTTAATTATAATTTTACCTTGTAATATCATCAAAGGCATAAGAGAAAGTTTGTAGGCAAAAAGCAAAAAACGAGAGACCCAAAAAAGTAAAGGTTTTTGACAGTTAGATTTTAATGAGGTGCATTTTCAACTCTTTAGGTAACTGTAAAGAAGAAGGGAAAGTCTGTCCTGTGGTAGCACTATAAAGAAACTACTATTACACAACTAGCAGAGTTCTTGTTTAGTTCAATTCTCTTTTCTTCTGGGCATAAGTCAAAAACAGCTCAATTATTCTGGTACTGGACCAGTGGCAAAACAAAACTTGAGGGGGCGTCCCTGCAAAGTAAATCGAGGGGGCCCCCCAAGTTCCGAAACCAGTCACGCAGTGGCATAACAAAGATCCCCGAAGCCTCTGCAGTGTGGGGAGGGCCTGAGCTCCAGGGGGGCCCTTCAGCACATTAACCTGGCCTGAGAACTCCCTAGTAAGTCCAGAGCGGGGCCCCTCTATGTACTTTGCAGGAGGGCCCGCAAGTTTTGCTATGCCACTGCAATCAGGAGCTCTCAGCTGCTGCCCATGTACATTGCTGGAGGGGCCCCCCTGGAGGTAGGTGTTTATTGTTACGTCACTGTACTGGAGTGTGCACCCAGGCCGTGTTATAACATTGATCACTCTTGCTGCATCTGGATGCAAAATTTGTGTTTTTTGACAGTAGTGTGTTAATTTTCTTTCAAAAGTTATGTAATGTCAGAAAAATATATGCTGGAGGTGCGAGTCAAGGTTTAGTTAGTACAGTGGAGTTGGTACAGGAGGTTAAGGAAGCAACTTAGTCATGAATTTAGTAAGACACTGTTATCATATGAATCCAGGGTTACTCATTTTGAACTTTAGTTTTGAAAGGAAGTGTCATGTTTTTTGACGTTTTGTGATGTTGGTTCTGTGTATGATGGTGGATGTGCTTGGCATATGATGTTGCTTGAGTGGAAATATTGCGGGTATGTGTTGATGTATGATGGTGATGATGACATATGATGCTGGGTGTATGGTTATATTTTGGTTGTGTTAACGTATGGTAGTGTATGTGTTGGTGTATGATGGTGGTTTTGTGGACATATGAAGGTGGGTGTGTTGGCATATGATTGTAAGTGTTTGGTATATGATTTTGGGGGTGCCCCACTGTCTCTATTGTGCCCTTCTCCCTTCTTGCATTCCCTCTTTGTTCCCGGACCCCCTGCAGACCCTGTGTGCTGCCTGCTGAGACCCTGCTTAGCTTCTGTATTCCCTCCTGCAATCTGAGCATACTGTGCATGGCATATGATGTTGCTTGAGTAGAAATATTGCGGGCATGCGTTGATGTATGATGGTGATGATGACATATGATGCTGGGTGTATGGTTATATTTTAGTCGTGTTACCGTATGGTAGTGTATGTGTTGGTATATGATGTTGGTTTTGTGGACACATGAAGGTGGGCGGGTTGGCATAAGATTGTAAGTGTTTTGGTATATGAGTGTGGGGGTGCCTCACTGTCTCTTTTGTGCCCTTCTCCCTTCTTGCATTCTCTCTTTGTGCCCGGACCCCCTGCAGACCCTGTGTGCTGCCTGCTGAGACCCTGCAATCTGAGCATACTATCTTTGTACAACCCCCAGCACCTGTGTGCCACCCTGCCCCTCATGACCCTCTATGGACAAATTTGCCCTCCTCCTACTCTGCAGCCTGCCTGTGTGATGCCCGCCTCACCTCTGCCGTCCATCTATGTGCCTCTGTCTTCCATGCAAATCTTTTCTATGCTGCCTTTAAGAAACTGGGCTGTACGTTAAGGGGGGGGGGGGTGAATACTCACCTTAAGCAATAAACACAGTCCTTGTCAGGGTGAACCACTAAAGTCTCTAAATTAACATGAGCTCACTCCCATGGTAGCTATGACACAGAACTGAGAGGTTTAACATACTGGTAAGGTGTAAAGTATTTATGCAGTACCAAAACAGTAATAAAGCCCAAACCAATTTTAAATAATAGATTAGATTTAAAAAAAAAAAATTACACCAAAACACAGTATCAACCGTGGTCCTCTGGTCATGGCAGACTGGGACCTAGGTGCGATTTGAGACCGATTGCAATGGTGCGTGGGTCAGATACAGAAACCAGGCTCAATCGTAATTTACCATGGAGCTTAGTCTCAAAATGGAAGTTCAAAATCTTCAGTGGGCAAGGTAGCAGGCAGAGGCCGAGGAGAGTCAACGAGATAGGAAAGTCATCAGACAATTTCCAGTTAAAGCATTTATCTTTTGGCTGGAAATCTCTGAGTGGGAGAAATTCAAAGTTCACATGCAAAGATGGTCTCTTGCCAGCCAGTAAATTTTGCCCCTTCACCCGATCAAGATTTTTTCATTTGCACATGGTCCATTTTGTGAAGCTCAGATTACTCCAGCAAGGCAGGGCTGCAGGCTGTAGCCAAAGAGGGCTCCAGGAGACCAGGTATCTTCTCTGCAAGGTCCGAGCGGAAGAACCCTGAATCTTCAGCCCAGGTCAAATTACCTTGGTTGGATCGTCATTGCAGCTTTTTCTGTATCCTATGGAGGTCTTGGGTCCCAAATGTTTTTAAGTCCTAGGTTTTGGGCCGTGCTAGGAGACCTCCACCCAGACCCAGGAAATAGTTGCAGGATCTCAGGAGCAGCGCTAGCAGTTTAGTTCTAACTCCAGCAGAGGCAAACAGCAGAATCCAGGTCAAGTTTAGTTGGAACTGGTCACCTGGGCATTTACAGGAAAGGACTCTTGTAGATTGGTCTTGCACTGTAGCTTGAACAGGAAGTCAGTCTTATGACCCCTGGAATCAACTCCTTTGTCATGGTTACAGAAAAGAGAAGGTCTGGTCCTTCAGTGCTCTCTCAGGTCTCAGACAGCATGTCCAATCCTCTTCAGAACTTCCTCAGGCCTAGTAGGCTTCCGAGGATACTGGGGAGTCCTCATTTATGTCTGAAATGTGGCTCCTCCATAACTACTGGAGTAAAAGCTCCTAGGAGTTACCCTACCCTTTTTTGTAGCATTTCCTGTGTACCCTACTGCAAACAACCCCACAGCACCTGTCTGCCTGAATCCAAGATGGTGAAACTCTTCTCCCCTTGTGCAGAGCCAGTGTGCCCACCCCAGATGTGTGGTTTGGGAAATGAGCAACCCCTCCTGGTGGTTACTTCAAACCAGTCATGGGTGTTGGTCCCTCAACACTGGGATTGGAGCCTGACTGACTAGAGGAAAACAGAGGATACCCAGGTCTCATCTGAGATCTGCCTGTGATGGGGGAGGCCCCTTCGAATTAAATTTGGTTCCTGGGTGCTGCACAAATGGTCATCCTACCAGCCAGAAAGAAGCATGCGCCCACATCCAGGTTTTTTTTCTCTGCTCTGGGAGCTGATTACACACCTCATTCAGGGCTTCAGCACTAATAGGGCTGGAGCCGGAGGCAAATTCAAATTGGCCTCCTGAGGCTTTAGGCAGGGAAAAGGTACTTTTGCCTTAATATTTATTAAACATCTGCCTTTACTAGTGAGTCGGGCTTTTAATAAATATTACAAAAGGCCCAAGAATTACATTTCTTGGTGCTTCCTTTCCCGATATAGCATTCCTAAATTGAATATTTCATCCCAGTGTTTCTCTGTGGAATAGCCATTTGTGCTACAGCTTTTAGGTGCTAGTCACTGTAATGACATGTTTAACATAAAATGTCCTACTTTTGATTCACATGCGCCTGCCTTATGTTCTAGAAGGCCTACTTAGGAGTGACTTATTAATATTTAATAGGAAAGTTTAGTCCTATCAAAAGGCATTATGTTGACAGATTGAATTGCAGTCAGGCTACAATGGTAGCAGTATGTCTGTAGTGGATGGTGTAATAGGTGCTGCAATAAACTATTGGCAGATAACTTACAGGCCCAGGGTCCACGCAGCATCATATACAAGTGACTTCAATTCCAACCATGTTAAAAAGGGGGAACACAGGCACTTTACTATTGGTTAGTTGGGGTAAAGTGTACAGAGTTCTACAGCAAGCAAAAACAGATAGGGCAAAAATCTGGAGTACCGATTTCAAAAGAAAGTAATTTCCTACACTGTACATCTATTTTCTCCCATCTTCGCTGCAGCTCCTCTCTATGTCACCTACCAACCCTGTATATGCATCCATGCATTTGCAGTTGCTCCATGTGTCCCGAAACACCAGCATCTCCTGTGTGAGCCCTTCTGCCTTCTGTTGCTCCTGTGTGTCTCACCAACTTCGACTGCATGATCACTCTGTGATCCCCTGCCCAACAACAAGGTTAGTATTTGGACCAGTTTCACCACTGCCTTGTCAAGGGTAGGGGGATTTGCTAAATAGCAAACACATTGTTGCTTAAGGGTGAGCATAGCGTTTGCCTCCATGTTACCCTTTGAATTTCTTAAGGATAAGAGAGGCTTAAAACAGAAGACCTGCTGAGCTAATATTTGCTTATACTGCCTCGAGCCAATTCTCGTTGCCAGTTGATCCATTTGTCCATCCGCATTGTAATGTGGCGGTCGGACCGATGACCTGGGTGTCATTGACGGCCTGTCGGTGACGGTCCCACCAACATCCTATTGAAGACCATAGTATTTATTATAGTTATTTTCTTTTCCTTATGTTGGGTGTTACAGGAAAGTGAATCACTGGATGTATATCAGGGAGTTTGAATTTTCTCAATGCAGGAAGGATGTTTTCGGACTTTGCATGCTTTTCTCACCATGGCTACTCCCAGGAACAATTTTAAATACTACTGCCTGGTCCTTATACTCCTATAAATTAGCATTCAAATAGCCACATTTTTTATGAAGGGCACCCCCTTCTAAAGAAAGTTTGATGGACTTCAAAATATAATCCACCGTGATAATAACCGTCAGAATGACGCTGTAAAATGAGTTTTGCAAATAAAACAAGTCCCCCAAATATTTGGAAACTTTCCCAAAAATGCTACTGAATAAAAATAAATCCAGTGCCTACTTTTCAAGCTCCAGCAAGAGGTTTTTTGTTTGCATGTGGTTGTATTCTCATCTAGTTATAAAGTGCAGAAAAAACAACATGTGATGATGACTTGTGCTCAGCACACCCTGTGGCTGCAGCACATGGCAGTTCATTATTGAACTGCTGCTAGCAGCTAAAGGCTGGCAGCGAGCAGACAGACTACAGAAGGAATAATAACTGCCTTGTCTTTGGATCTATTAATAATGGGGTCATTAATATTGCAACAATCTCTAATCAAAAATATGAAGTAAAAAGCCCAAGCCGTAAGTGGCGTGTATTGTTTGAAGAGCCGTTAACAACATTAGCGAATGCCTACTGAAATACAGGGTACGTCTAAGTGGCAGACATATTTTCATTGTGTGTTCCTATTATTCCCACCGTTTTTTAATGATTAGTCAATTTTTCCCCAGATACTCTGTCCAAGAAATACACGCGAAGGCAAGACCTCGGAATATATTTATAACATCACAAACCTTTCCATGGCAACAACATTTTGCCAAACTGCCACAAAACTTCAAGTTCCAGGCCGCTTGCAAAGAAAGGCGACTTTAATGTATGCAGCAAATGAGTAAAACAGTGCCCTGCTTTCATAATACTGGGGGTACGGGCATGTGTTTTTCATTCGAAGCCACATAGTTATAATAAAGGTAAACATTACTCCTAGACAGAAAGGGTGTTCTGTTAGCGCTCCATGACATAACTTCCATGGCTTAGAAAAAGGTAATGAGACCCTTGGTCAAACTCCTTCAATTTAGGCCTTAAATACTTTTAAGGGCAGTCTCTGAATTTGTGGCACAGAAGGGAGGGAGGGAAGCCTGGATACTCATTGTGTGGCACTTGGTCAGAGCATGCAACGTGGAGTCCATCTACCTATTGTAATTGTTTAACAGACAGAGGGGCATATTCTCAAGGATCTATCGCCGCGTTATCGGCACTTTATCGAAGCCAAAGTCACGATAAATTTACTGCCCCATTCACAAGCTGGTGCTAACAGCCGATAACACCAGTTTACCTGCGATAGAAGCCGCAAAAAACATCTCCACAGATCCCGGCAACTATCGCTAGTGAAATGCAGAGTAGGCGTTCTCATGCAAAAAGCAGTGACAACACCACTCCGCAACATTCACAACGACCAGCCAGATCGGCGATAAGATCTCAAAACATGCGATAAGGTGCGTTAGCAGCAGGAATCTAACACCTGCTCTGACCTGGTGTAAAGTCAGACAACAACCTGCACCATCAAAGGGAGCCCAGCCCTAAGCCCACACCTGAAGAACAACAGATGCCATGGTGCCACTGACCATGCATCCCGGATCCCCAAGAGGGCTAAAACACCCACCGCCACCACCCCCAGGACCCCACTACCCTGGGCCCCACTCCAGGCAATGGGCAAAGATATGTCACATCAACATTACGAAATCACAAACAAAACACTGTGCCTTATGTCGCACAATTACAACACCTAACATACATGTGTGGTCAGAAAAATGAGAATCATACATACATTCATCTTAGAATTTCCAAATAATTTGTTTCATTCAGAATAAACACAAAACAAATATTTTGAAGAGTCATGGCGGGTCCTCTCTGGACAATCTGTAAGTCACAGCCTGCAAAACAAAATTCTAGATAAGAAGGTGTGTCATGCGCTCATCAAAGGACAGAGAGAGCGAGCGAAAGAGAGAGAGATAGAGATAGAGAGAGTGAGAGAAAGAGAGGGAGAGAGAGAGAGAAAGAGAGAGAAAGTGAGAGATTGTACGAGGAACGCAAGGCCAATCAGGCTCTTGGCTCATACATGCCAACTGTTGTGTGTTTATCGCTATTGGTGCACACTAAGTCAAAGGCCTGGCATCAATTGCAATGTGAAGGCCACATCACATTTCTAAAATGCAAGCAGTAGTCAGACTAACATTAGGTATGAAAGCGCCTTTGTCTCAATACACAAGGCAGAAGGACATCTGAACCTCCGACCTTGGTCTTGAATGCGGCTGACACTCCCTGCGAGAGATATCATACCAGATCTTGACGACTCCCACACCACGAACTGCGTGAACGAAAGACCAATGTGTCCACACCCCACACACACTTGTCCCTGCTTGAGGTACACCTGAATGGGATAAACTTGACAAATAAGTAAAAAACAACCCAAACATCCAAATGTTGCACACAAATACGACTCATTGCTCCTAGCAGTGGCATATCATCCACATAACTGCCGCCTGTCAGAAGAGTGTCGGTGCTACTAGACCAACAAAGGAAATGGCAGGCAACCCCTGTCACGTGGAATTGTACTGAGCACGAATGCTGCATCTGTTGGGATCACTGCCACTGGCAGTGTTGCGTATCAGTTACCGTCTGAGTTTCCGTCTTGCGTAAGTCACCTGCGTCCAGCCCTGGTTTCACTGTCGATCATGCACATTCGAGTGCCCCATAGATGTCTGCCTATCCAACACAACGGTAGCTGAACTGGATTATGACTTGTGTGTGCGACCCCTGTTGGCCCACAAACAGGAGTGTAACCATGATACCTGTGCATGGGATGCCTTGACATTTGGCGTATGTGCAGGCAGTTGGGCATGGGAGATTGCACAACTCCTCATGTGCAGTGACTACATTGATGCGCTCCCATATTGGGCTGTGTTGCGGATTGGTGAAACGGCGTGGACGGAGCACAGCTGCCTGTACCACTTAATGGATTGTCTCACCCTTGTGTTCCTTGAACTCGACAGCGATGTACTCTTGGTACAGATTGCCCATGAAGCTGCGCTTGCATTCATGGACGAGTAACTACATTCCTGCAGCCACAACTGATTGTCACCCACAGCACAGGTCCCCACACCTTGTAGCATCTTGGAGGAATGGTCACATATCCCACCACAACAGTGGACATGTCTGCCTTCGCGTGGACTCAGAATGCATGTGCGTGGACCTACGCGTGTGTACACACACCTGTGCAAGGTGATTCAGTCCCATGGGCGGAGCTGCACAGCGTCGTTTGGCAACGTTCCAAAATCGGAGACACTGCTGGGGGGAGAGTACACACATGGCAATGTAGCACGACATGTGACATTGTAGGACCCTTTCACCTGCTCACTGTCAGCAGAGCACACAGTTGGCGCAGTCCGGTGGTACAGCACTATGCAGATCCGATGGGCTGTGAGTCGTGTCCCCTGACACGGGGCACTGAGCAGACGCCAAACATCACATGACTCGTCCAGCAAGGCAAGGTGGGCTGAGACCGTTGACATCCAGAATAATTTGTGCTAATTTTTGCCACCCCATTTCTTGCACCTGACATGTTCCTAAGCTGCCTGTAAGTGTCTTAAACATTGGTCTGCATGTTGTGGCCCTTGCCTTGCCCGTGCTGACACGACAATGCTAATAAAGCCTACGCAACTTCACTAGTGTATAATTGTGATGAGTGTTGATTATAATGACAAATCATGTGCCTCCATGAGCATTGTCCGTACACAGGGAGGGAATGACTGATGCTTGTAAAGTGGGGGTGAGTCCCTATTGACAGCTCAACCTCTGTGAGCCAGACATTGTGGTTGGGATAGTTGCTGGCAGATATGTGGTCTTACGTGTCTCCAGCAATGTGAGTATGGTGTCCAACTTCTTGCCATGTAGATCAAGGTTATCCATCAACACAGACTGTGTCCACACAGATGTGAGTGAGTAGGCATGCGAAGAGACATTCTGTTGTCACATGTGATGTGGGACACCACTTCAGGACTGCTACCGAATCTGACATTTCTACACACAGTCCTATTTAATACATGGACGTGGGGCTACGTTAGAGGGTAACGAGATTGTTGTTCATGTGCAATGAGGCCACAGCTGGTTCACACCTTCACAGTCATCTGATTGGCCATGTGGGTCAAGGTCAAACATGCGCATTGATGACATTTACCAGGGTGTACATTTTAGTGCAATCAATGTCCCTACATTCATCCATACTTTTATACATGAGTGAACATAGACATGACACATCTGTGTGATTTGGAATATTTTATTCACATTCTGGGGAGTGTCGGAGCTGGAGCACTACATGGCCGACTCAAGCCCACATAAGTTGGTTACCCGGTGGTGGGCCAACCAGAGTCCTTGGGGGAATGCAAAGTTAATCTGAATAGGAAGAGTTCAGTCCGCAGCCGGATTGCTGTGTTATTGGTACCAGAGCAGATATGGCAGTCCATGTTGGGGCCCAGGTGAATGTTGCAGAGTGTTTCGGGGGACAGTGGGAGGTGTTGTTCCAGGGCATGAATCATAGGGCTGAACCAGGCAGGGACAGGTCATGTGGCGGGGACAGATGCTACTACCTCCTTCCTCACACAGTCATTACCGTCCATATCTTACTCCTCTGAGATGTCTTCTGTGTCCGGTGTGTCCGGTGTGTGGTGGTGTTATGGCTGCATCACTGTGTGTCACTGACACATCAGGGTGCGGAGGTGAATGGGTTGCATCACTGTGTGCCACTGACACATCAGGGTGCAAAGGTGATAGGGCTGCATCACTGTGTGACAATGACATATAATGGGGGCGGAGATGTGTGTGTTGAGGTTCCAAAAGCAGTCATCTTGTACAGGCTCAGTGGGAGCAATGGCAAAATGAGAATCTTCAAGGCATGGAAGATCCCAGCTACATCTCGCTGGTGTTCATCTGTGGCAGCCATACTTCCAGACTGCATCGGCTCCATGGTGTCCATTATCCTCCACATCTGTGCCAACTCTGTGCTGTCATCGCTGGAGCCTGTCTGACTAGACAGTTTTTGTATCTGAGTAATGGCCCCAGCGATGTCAGCCAAGGATTGTTGGTGAGCATGGTGCGGACAGTGGGGATCCGTTAGGGACTGTAAGTGGTCCCTGATGGGACTCAGACACCCACGTATGGCATCGAGTTTGGCTGCCATGAGGTCGAACCCCACCAGCAGCTGATCAGCCATCTTGTCCTGCCACCCTAACACACGGCGTTGGAATTCCATGTGTTGGTTGTGGGGGTCCTGGGAGCCAGCTGTGGTGGTGTGTGCTTCCTGCTGTGCGGTCTGTGCAGGGTCTGGGGTCATCACGATGCATATGGGCTGCCCTCCTCCTGGGGGTGGGGTGCAGAGGCTGTCCATTAGCCGTTGGAGGGTGTCTGAGCAAATGTGCTGGTTGCCCTCTTCATCATCACTGAAGAGATGTGTGGTCTGCTCTGCAGGAGGTGTTGATTGTCCGGCTGCAATGTAAAGGGGAGATGCAGGTTAACAGTGTGTCCCATGTATGTTGACGCATTGTAGATGTTTACATTCAGACTGCATGACAATGTACATTGTGACTGTTTTGGTGAAGCTGGCTATTTGATGGGAGACAATGGACATTTCGACTACATGAAGGATGTGTGGTTGTACTTGTACATTATCATCTCACAGTGTCATGCAAAGCCAGATGTGATTGGCCGGTTTCTACGCACAAGCGGCACCAGTTGTGTCCTCTGTCCTGTGGTGTAAGGGTTGCACTTTGTACCACATTGTCGTCAATGTTGATGTACTGTGATCGCTATGTGTGTGTGCTGCATTGATGGCGAGTCGCCGCTGCAACTCTGATTTGGCGGCCCCTTATCCTTTTGAGTCGGTGTGAATTTGACTTGTGTGCTTTTCGGGCGCTGGGATGTTTGCGACTTGGGTCATTTGTGCACTTGGACAAATGTTTTACTCTTGTGCATTGTTTGTCTGCAGATGTGTTTTTGACGTCATGGGTTGTAGGTGCACGTGGATGTGTCAGAGTGTGACCTGCTCCTTTACGGATTTGGTCCACACTCAGCCACCTCAATGTCATCTTGTGCACCAAGTCATGTATTGTGACTGCGGCCATGCTATCTGTCATGCAGTATCACTTGCATTGTCAGTGTGGCTCACAGAGCCGCTGCTTTTCTGGATTCAGCACATGTGAATGGGTAGGTTGTGGCATTAGTGATATGGAGGGGGCCCATTTGTGCACATTGTGGACGGGGGTCTACTTGGTGTTTCTATATGTGCTGCAGTGTGTCAAGGGTTTCAGGGACATGTTCCACAATCATTGTGCGTGTGCAGTGTGCTGCACATGATTGTGCATATGTGCCATTGTGCCCATCTCCTTCGGTCCCCCCAGTCCCTGGTCGTTACTCACCCTGTTGCTGTTAGGTCAGATCATATCGAGCTGTGTTCAGACCCCCAACTCCTTGCACCGTCTCCACACTGATGACTGTGGCCACCATTTCCTCCAGCTCATCCAGCTCCTCCTGTGGCACAGGACTCCCACCCCCAGTCGCCTATGCTGCCTACCTGTTGGCAGCGAGTTTCTGTTTGGTTTGGCTGTGCACATCATGCCAGTGCCTCTTGACCGCCTTCATTGACTTCCTCAACACTCCAAGTGCATTCACGTTGGTGATGATGGACTGCCATATTTCCGTTTGTGTTGCCAATGATGCAGTGGAGGTGACGAACAGTTGTTGGTAGTGTTCTATCACGTCCGTGACGATGATCTGGTCTTCCTGCCGACTGAACCCCGTCTTCCTCTTTTCCTTGGCCTGCCCCAAACACGGGGTTCCTGGCTGGTCCTCCGTGGGGCTTGTGGGGTTCGGGCTGTCCTCTGCACTCGGTGCGGGTGCATCCATGGGGCTACGCAATTTGATTTGCTTTTGGTGTGTTTTTTTTTGTTGCTTT
This sequence comes from Triturus cristatus, assembly GCF_964204655.1. Taxonomy (NCBI): domain Eukaryota; kingdom Metazoa; phylum Chordata; class Amphibia; order Caudata; family Salamandridae; genus Triturus; species Triturus cristatus. Next base: position 507,593,623 of record NC_140585.1, read on the forward strand.
TATAGTGCATTTTCCTGCATGACGCATGGGAATTGAAGGCCTGTCGCTGGTTGTCGCTGATTTTTGTATCGCGATTTGGGGAATCGCAGGTTTTTTCGAGTTCGTGTTTCACATTTTTTCGGCGTCGCGGTAATTTTTAGGTGGTCATTTGGCGCGTTATCCTGCTACTATCGCATGGTGCCGCCGGGCTGAGAATACTACGTTAACACGGCGCTGTTTTCCAGAGATAGACTGAGATATGCAAAGTTGCGTTAAGCTAATTTTGCGATGATTATCACACGTTCTTAAGAATATCCCCCAGAATGTCCCCATAAGGCAGAAAAAGAACACAAAATGCAAAGAGAACTGCAATAAAAATATATTACAGTCTAGAATGTCACCTTGCACTGATAGAAAGATAAAGCAGGCCCTAAAATATAGAATTTATATATCTCAGAGAAATGTTTTCGACGGATAACCAACAGTATTGGTCTTTCACGCTTTCACTGACTTTCACTGGCCCCACATGTCTGAAGACACAAAGGAGTTTTGTCGCTCCTGTGTAACCCGCAAAGCCAATGGCAAAGCAGGTGGCAGTACAAAGGCCCCCCTGATACCACTACCTGTGGTAGGGGTTCCCTTTGAGAGGGTTGGGATTGACATTGTTGGTCCCATGGATCCTCAAACAGCATCTGGGCACAGATTTATACTGGTGGTAGTGGATCATGCCACCAGGTACCCAGAGACAATTCCCCTCAGGACCAATACAGCACCTGTGGTGGCAAGAGCTCTCTTGAGTGTGTTCTCAAGAGTAGGCTTTCCTAAGGAGGTAGTATCTGGCAGAGTTGCAAACTTTATGTCAAGTTACTTAACTGCTATGTGGAAGGAGTGTGGAGTGAATTACAAATTCACCACACCCTATCACCCACAATGCAATGGTTTAGTTGAGAGATTCAACAAAACCTTAAAGGGCATGATCAAAGGACTCTCAGAGAAGCTTAGGCAAAAATGGGACCTGCTCTTGCCCTGCCTTTTAATTGCATACAGGGAGGTGCCTCAGAAGCTACAGCCCATTTGAACTTCTGTTTGGTCACCCTGTCAGGGGTCCATTGTATTTGGTGAAGGAAGGATGGGAGTTACCTCTCAAGCCCCCAAAGCAAGACATAGTGGACTATGTACTTGGTCTCCACTCCAGGATGGCTGAGTACATGCAAAAGGCAAACAAAAACCTTGAGGTTAGCCAGGAACTGCAAAAAGCCTGGCATGACCAAAAGGCTGTACTGACTGTTTACCAGCCAGGACAGAAAGTGTGGGTGTTGGAGCCTGTGGCCCCAGCAGCTCTCCAGGACAAGTGGAGTGGACCCCACACTATTGTTGAACAAAAGGGAGAGGTTACTTATTTAGTGGACCTAGGAACTCCCAGGAGTCTCCATAGGGTTCTCCATGTCAACAGGCTGAAGCCATATGTGGACAGGGCTGACATGGGATTGCTCATGGCAACTGATGAGGGACAGGAGGAAGAGAGTGACCCACTCCCTGACCTCCTCTCACAGAACCCTGATGATGGGTCTGTTGATGGTGTGGCCTTGGCAGGCAGCCTCACTGCCCAGCAGCAAACTGATTGCAGACAGGTGGTTCTCAATCAGTTCAGACACATGTTCTCACTGACTCCAAGTCAGACTACCTGGTGCACTCATGAAGTGGACACTGGGGACAGTCTGCCTATTAAAAATAAGATGTATAGGCAACCTGACCATGTCAGGGACTGTATCAGGACAGAAGTCCAGAAAATGTTGGATTTGGGAGTTATTGAACCCTCAGATAGCCCTTGGACTAGTCCAGTGGTCCTTGTGCCAAAAACTCACACCATTGGTGGAAAAAGAGAGATGAGGTTTTGTGTGGACTACAGGGGTCTCAATGCAGTCACTAGGACTGATGCCCATCCAATACCAAGGGCAGATGAGCTCATAGATAATTTGGCCTCAGCCAAGTACCTCAGCCAATTTGACTTGACAGCTGGCTACTGGCAGATCAGATTAGCTGATGATGCAAAGCCAAAAACAGCATTTTCAACCACTAGAGGGCACTATCAATTTGTGGGGATGCCCTTTGGTCTAAAAAATGCACCTGCTACTTTCAAAAGGTTTGTGAATACAGTCCTTACAGGCCTGGAAGACTTTAGTGCAGCATATCTAGATGATATTGCTGTCTTTAGCTCCACCTGGGAGGATCACCTGGTCCACCTAAGGAATGTTTTGGAGGCCTTGCAGAAAGCAGACCTAACTATCAAGGCTACTAAGTGGCAGATAGGGCAGAGTCAGGTTGTGTACCTGGGCCACCTTGTAGGTAGAGGCCAGGTTCAACCATTGCAGAGCAAAATCCAGACCATAATGGGCTGGGTTGCTCCAACTACCCAAACTCAGGTGAGAGCCTTCTTAGGCCTGACTGGGTACTATAGGAGATTTGTCAAAGGGTATGGATCAATTGTGACACCCTTGAATAACTTAACTTCCAAGAAAATGCACAAAAAGGTTCAGTGGACAGCTAGCTGTCAAAAGGCATTGAGTCCTGACTACTCCAAGAAGTTCATTGTTCAAACTGATCCCATCTAAATTGGGGGTTGGGGCTGTACTGTCACAATTGAATGAAGAAGGTCAGGATCAGCCAGTAGCTTTCATAAGCAGAAGGCTGACCCCTAGAGAGAAACGTTGGTCAGCCATTGAGAGGGAGGCCTTTGCTGTGGTTTGGCCTCTGAAGAAGTTGAGGCCATACTTGTTTGGTACTCACTTCCTTGTTCAGACAGACCATAAGCCCCTCTTATGGCTAAAACAAATGAAGGGTGAAAACTCCAAACTGCTTAGGTGGTCCATTTCCCTACAGGGACGGACTTTACAGTGGAACATAGACCTGGGAGTAACCATGCCAATGCAGATGGACTCTCTATGTATTTCCACTTAGAACATGAAGACTCAACTGGTCAAGGTTAGTTTAATGTCCCTGCGTTTTTGGAGGGGGGGAGGGGTGTGTAGGAAATAAGGATCTGCTTCACATGGGTACCCCCACTTTTTGCTGGTGTTTCACAGTTTTTCGACCTTAGTCTGGCTGTGGCCCTGCTAATCAGGACCACAGCCTAGCTGCTTCCTCTCTAAAATGGTTTCCATGTACATTGGGTACATATCTAATTGGATTCTGGAGTGCCTTATAAACCCCTATTATATGGTATACTATGTACCTAGGGCATAGATACCTTAGAGGCCTACTAGGGGCTGCAGCATGTGTTATGCCACCCCTGGGAAGCACTCCAAAATGGCACCACAGGTCTGCTACAGCAGCCTGGGTAAGTGTGGGCTTGCACCCCTTACAGTGGTATAGGTGACCTATATCCACATATATACAGACACATATAAACCTATAAGTCACTTCTATGGCAGGCCTTGACAATCCTGAAGGCAGAGTGCTTGGTTTGGTGTGCGAGGGTGCCCAAGCATGAGCTGAGCCCCTCTGCAGCTTTCGGAAATAGTTCCTTATGGCTGTTCTGTGATACAGCCATACCACATACTCTTAAGTGCATTATAACCTCGCAGTAAATGCTAACTTTGGGATGGCAGCATCAAAACATGTTGTGTTTGGTGTCAAAAGCTTTGGAATACTACCACCCCCCTCCACCAATTTTGGCAGCGGGGGCAGCATTCCACCCTTCTAGAGGGAGAGACATATTCACACTGGCTAAACCCGGTAGGACTTTCCTGAGCCCTGGCATCACAAACAAAATGGATGCCTCTGCCACAGACACGGGTCTGGCCTCTTGCTGCTGACCGAACCTCCGGCAGGGGAGGTCTGGACAATAGGTTTCCTGTCCCAGGGAGGTGTAACCACCTCCCCAGAAAGGCAGATGTGTATTAGGGCTGGGCGGGAGCACTTTCTGGTGCTTTGAAGTCCTGCACTGGGGGCACACTTGGTGTCCCTGTGCATAGCCCAGTTCAAACCGGTTGCAGGGGCTACCTGCCCCTGCTCTGGCGCAAAACTGGACAAAGGAAATGGGTGTAACCACACCTCTTTCCAAACCCTCCCATAGGTGAGTCCCTAGAGTATGTCCAACCCCCAAACTTTGTATAAGAATGGGAACCCAGTCCTTGCGACTTTAGATTACCCTGGACGAAACTCTGCAATATATATCCTGGACCTTCGATGTTCTACTTTGCTTAGAAGACTGAAGAAATCTCCCTTGGGGTCAAGGAGTGACTCCCCTGCTTGGCAGGCACCACAGAAGCAACTGACCTGTCTGCATTGCTGAAGCTTCTGCTGGATGCTGAAGTCTTTGCATCACCAGAGGTGGATTTCCACACTTCCCCGAGGCTACCCTGAGTCCACAGCAAAGCTGAGGTCCGTGGCTATCGTGGGTGACGTGCAACCATGACCCCTGGATACCATGAACTTTTGCATCAAAATCATCTTCCTGGTCTTCCTCGAATTTGTGCTTTGGGCTCTGAGTAGCCCCTGCCTTGAGCATCTCCTGCACTAAAGATTTCTGGCCTCCACTCCACAAGTGACCCGTGGGCCAGTTTCCAGTACGACCGCTCGAGGCACCTTTGCAATTGCTAGCCCGTTGGCTAGTAGGTCCCCATGAAGGCAACTTCTCTTCTGATTGAGCTTTCCTGGTTGCTCCAGACGTGCCCCGACTTACCCTTACTGGGTGAGTCCCCTAGTCCTTGCTGGTCTGCACCGCCGTCCTTTTTCTGATTCCAAGTGACTTGCCTTTGCCAAGGCTTGTTGGGTCCAATCTGATCACCGACACTGCAGCACTCAACAGGCTTTATGGGACAGCTCAAATCCAGCTCCTGGTTGTCATCAGCACCTCTTGGACCTCGTGGCTGAAGAGTCAAGACACCCATCATCTCACCTGAAGCACCTGACATCTGTGGGCATTGGTCTATCGTGCCCTTGGTCACTGGTAAGTGACCCAGACTCTGTCCCCTCTGCTTTCAGGTTCCTTCCATTCTAGATCCAGGCTTGTATTGCTTTGGACACTTCTCCTCTTCATGGCAGCAGCACTTCTTCGCCAGCTTCCATTGAAATCGACGACGTGACCTGACACCAAAAGACACCTATGCACCCGGCTTCCCTGGGTGAGGTAACACGAGTACTCCAGGGCTCCCGTGGGTGCTAGCCCTAGAACTTCCTGAGTCCAAAATGGTTTGGTCCTGACTCATTTCTAACTGTCCCTAATCTTTAAATTTCCAACGGCGACATTGCCCATAGAAGCTAACGGGAACCCGCGGCTGTGTTCACACACTGCACATGGCCCCTGTGGGTCCCCTATGTCACTACCTTGGGTGGTTCCTTGGGGTCCCAGTGATTCTACAGGCTATAGGCCTTTTGTCTAGTTCAGTCGTGGTTCTTATACCACTTTATTGGTATATGGTTTGGTACGCACCTAGGGCCCAAACGTGTATTTGTGCTATTACTGTTGATTACTAACTTGAAACTTAAGTACTTCGAACTCCAGTCTCATAAAGAGACTAGAGGGGTGTGTTTTATCTTAAATACATATATTTGAAATATATACCTGGTGTGGTTGTCCTTTGATTTGGTCATTCAAGAGATTATAGACTGGTAAAAAAAGCTGCTTTACATTCCTTCAAGCCTTAGCCTGAAGGCTGCTCTCCATAGCTACCACTAGAATAGCTTTCAATAAAGGTTGTCTTTAACCTATCACCATAAGGGGTTGCTTGAACTGATACAGGGTGCCCACTATAACTAGTGGACAGCATATATCAGGCCAACTTCTCACACCCTTTGCCCTATTTCTGCACCTCTCTTGCCTCTGTCTGCACCCCTTTTCCCGCTTTCTGCATCTCTATTGCCTGTTTCTGCAACTCTCTTCCCTATTTCTCCACCTCTCTTACATTTTTCAGCATTTCTCTTGCTTCTTTTTGCACTGCTCTTGCTTCTTTCGGCACCTCTCTTGCAAAGTTCTGTATCCCTTTTACCTCTTTCTGCACCCCTGTTTCCTCTTTCTGCACCTTTCTTGCCTGTTTCTGCACCTTTCTTGCCTGTTTCTGCATCTCTCTTGCCTCTTTCCGCACCTCTGTTGCTTCTTTCTGCACTTTTCTTGCCACTTTCTGTACCACTCTTGCCTGTTTCTGCACCTCCCTTGCTTTTTTCTGCACCACTCTTGCTTCTTTCTGTCCCCCTCTAGCTTCTTTCTGTACCCTTTTTCCTTTTTTGCATCCCTCTTGCCTCTTTCTGCACTTCTCTTGCCATCTTCTACACCTCTCTTGCTTCTTTCTGCACCACTCTTGCCTCTTTCTGCACCCCTCATCCCTCTTTCTGCATCTAGGTTACCTCTTTCTGCACCCCTGTTCCCTCTTTCGTCACCTTTCCTGCCTGTTTCTGAACCTCTCTTGCCTATTGTTGCATTTCTCTTCCTTCTTTCTGCACCCCTTCTGCCTCTTTCTGTACCCCCTTGCCTCTTTTTGCACCTCTCCTGTAGGAGAGTAGGATCTGCTTTACATGTTTACCCCCACTTTTTGCTGGTGTTTCACGGTTTGTCGACTTTAGTCTGGCAGGGTGTAGGAGAGTAGGATCTGCTTCATATGTTTACCCCCACTTTTTGCTGGTGTTTCACTGTTTTTGGACTTTAGCTCGACTGGGACCCTGCTATTCAGGGCCCCAGCCTAGCTGCTTCCTCTCTAAAATGATTCCATGTACTTTAGGCACAGTTCACATTGGATCTGAGGTGCCCTTATAAGTCCCTAGTATATGGTATACTATGTACCCAGGGCATTGGTACCCCAGAGGCCTACCAGGGGCTGACACATGTATTATGCCACCCCTGGAAAGCCACCCAAAAAGACACCACAGGTCTGCTACTGCAGCCTGGGTAAGGTGGTGCATGCACCCCTTACTGAGATATAGGTTCACTATATCTCACCATATACTGTAAATACAAACCTCTCAGTCACCCCTATGGCAGGCCTTATCAATCCTGAAGGCAGGGTGACTGGTTATATATGAGGGGGTGCCCAGGCATGAGCTGAGCCCCTCTGCAGCCTTTGGAATCTCTTCTCCGGGGTTGTCAGTAGTGCAGCCTGACCATATACTCTTAAGTGTATTATAACCAAACGGTAAATGCTAACTTTGGACTGGCTGCACGGAAACATGTTGTGTTTGGTGTCAAACACCTTGGAATCATACCCCAACACCAGTAACTGGTGTGAGAGTATGATCCCACGCTTCTAGAGGGATAGACATGGCAGCCCTGGTATACCCGGTAGAAACTTAATAGAGCCCTGGCATCACAAAATGGATACTGCAGCCACAGACACGGGTCTGGCCTCCTGCTGCTGACCGAAACTCCGGCAGGGGAGGCCTGGACAATAGGTTTCCTATCACAGGGAGGGGTAACCACCACCCAGACAGGCTTATGTGTATTGGGGCTGGGTGGGAGCACTCTCTGAGTGCTTTGAAGTCCTGCACTGGCGGCACATTTGGTGTCCCTGTGCATAGTCCAGCTCAAACCGGTTCAGGGGCTTCCAGCCCCTGCTCTAATGCGAAACTGGACAAAGGAAATGGGTGTAGCCACCCCTCTTTCCAAACTCTCCCATAGATGGGTCCCCAGAGTATGTCCAACCCCCTACCTTAGTATAAGTATGGGACCCCAGTCCTCAGGACTTTACATTACCCTGGACGAAACTCTGAAGCTGAATGCTGGACCATCGATGCTCTGCTCAAGACCAGAGGACTGAAGAAATCTCTCTTGGGGTCAAGGAGTGACTCCCCTGCTTGGCAGCCACCAACAAACCAATTTGCCCATCTGCATTATCGAAGCTCCTGCCAGACTCTGAAGTATTTGCAGCCCAGGAAGAGGATTTCCAGACATCTCAGAGGCCGACCCGAGTCACCAGCAAAGCTGAGACCCACAGCCCTCGTGAGTAGCGTGGAACCGGAAATCCTGATCACCGTGAATTTCTGCAAGTGCATTGACTTCTCGATGTCTCTTAAAGTCGTGCTTGGGCTGACTTATAGCACCCACCTCGAGCACTGTATCCCCTGAAGATTGTTGGCCTGGTCATTCAGAGTGACTCGTGGGCCGCCATTTTGTGTTTTTCGGCTAGAGGTCCTTTCGCGATCCCTGGTCTGTTGACTGGTGGGTCCCTGAGAGGGTAACTTTGTATTTCCTTGGGCTTTCCTGGTTGCTCTAGATGTCCCCCGACTCCCTACCAAGTGGTGAGTCCCACAGACCTTGCTGGTCTGCACCGAAGCATCTTTCTTGTTCCTGCGTGTGTTGCTGTTGCCAAGGCTTGTTGTGTCCAATCCGGGCACTGGCGCTGCAGCACTCGACATGTGGGACAGCTCGAATCCAGCTCCTGGTTGTCCTCGTCACCTCCTGGTCCTAGTGACTGAAAAGTCAAGCCTCACCTGAAATCACCTGTAATTGGTGGGCATCTGCTCAGCGCCTTCCTGGTGACTGGCTAGTGACCCAGACTCTGTCCCCTCTGCTTTCAGGTTCTTCTCATCTTCGATCCAGGTATGTATCTCATCAGACACTTTGCATCTTCACGGCAGCAGCACTTCTTCGCCAGCTCCCATTGAAATCGACGACGCGACCCAACACCAAAAGACACCTATGCACCTGGCTTCCCTGGGTGAGGTAACACGAGTACTCCAGTGCTCCCATGGGTGCTAGCCCTAGAACTTCCTAAATCCAAAAGGGTTTGGTCCTGACTCATTTCTAGGTGTCCCTAATCTTTAAAAATCTAACCGCGACTTTCCACAACGAAGCTAACGGGAGCTTGCGGCTGTGTTCACACACTGCACACAGCCCCGTGGGTCCCCTGTGTCACTACCTTGGGTGGTTCCTTGGGGTCCCAGCGATTCTACAGGCTCTAGGCATTGTGTATAGTTAAGTCGTGGTTCTTATACCACTAATTTAGTATATGGTTTGGCTCGCCCCTAGGGCCTGACGTGTATTTGTGCTATTTTACTGTGATTATTGAAGTGTCATAAAGAGACTAGGAGGGTATATTTACTAATAAATACCTATATTTTATATATATACCTGATGTGGATATCTTTCATTTAGTGACTCAAGAGATTATAGACTGGTAAAACAAGCTGCTTTACATTCCTTCAAGACTTAGCCTGAAGGCTGCTCTCCATAGCTACCACTAGGATAGCTTTCAATAAAGGTTGTCTTTAACCTATAACCAATAAGGGGTTGATTGGACTGATAGAGGGTGCCCACTATAACTAGTGGACAGCATATATCAGGCCAACTTCTCACACTGATGTGCAGCGTGTGGGATTCCAGCTTGCTATTGTTTTACCAGATAATCTCAATTGAGTAACTAACTGAAAAACACTAAAGGTACCCTAGGTACATATAATACAAGCTTTAGAATACAGTACGTTCTACTGAACTTAGAGTTGTGTGTTAAGGGATAGCACACCCTTTCTACAACTCAAGAGAGTTTAGTAGGCCACACTAGAGTAGGTAGTGCAATACAGCACACCACACTAGTAATGTCTTCAAGGCAGGAACCAGTAGGTCATTGCCAGAAGTCAATGGGCTTCAAGATTCCCAGTATGATAGACTCCCATTCATGGAACTGAGAGCATTATGTACAACTAGGAAACTTAAGACAGGCAAAAGTCCAACCACCCAGCATCTCATAGAGGTACTCAGGCTGGATGACCTTAGCAGATCTTTAGCATCTGAAGGGCTAGGCATAGTCGGTGGGACAGCACCTGAGGAAAGGCCTGGGGGTGTTACTCCCCATGACCTGACCTCTGAGGCTGGCCAGGCAGATAACAATGATCTGGACCTGGAAAATCCAATTCCCCTAGACAGTGATGGAGAGGACCAAACTGGACCCCTCGTTGTCCCTCCTGGGAGAATTGGTTTTGGCACTAGAAGGTCAATATCTTTCTCCGGGGAGTCTCACCATTCTAACTCATCAGTAGAGACCTCAATCTCCTCTCATAGGAGGGAAACCTCTCAGGAGAGAAGGGAGAGACTGCTTAAGTATGAGGAATCTCAGCTTGAAATCAGAAGAAAGCAGGTAGCCCTAGTTAGGGAGGCCCTAGAGCTCTACAGAGCTAGAAAAAAGGTGGCACTAGAGTCCCATGGTGGCAGCAACATCCCTAGAGATAGGGAGAGGTCTTATGACTACAGAAACCTGAATAAGATTGTCCCTCCCTACCAGAGTGGGGATGACATCCACAAATGGATAACAGCACTGGAAAGGGCCTGTAAAGTTCAAAGGGTCCCCCAGGAGATGTGGGCAGCAATCGTATGGTTCTCCTTTGCAGGCAAGGGTAGAGATAAACTCCTCACTGTTAGAGAGGAGGAGTCAGATGATTATAACAGTCTGAAGAGTGCCTTAATTGATGGGTTTGGCCTAGCCACTGAGCAATACAGGTTAAAATTCAGGGATACCCAAAAGGCATAGACTCAGGACTGGGTAGACTTTGCAGATTGTGCTATTAAGGCTCTGGAAGGTTGGTTACTTGGCAGTAAAGTGCATGACTATCAAGGATTGTACAATTTAATTATGAGGTAGCATATCCTTAATAATTGTCAGAATCAGCTGTTGCACCAGTACCAGGTAGACTCAGATCTGACCTCTCCCCAAGAATTGGGAAAGAAGGCAGACAAGTGGGTCAGAATCAGGGTGAGGCAGAAGGTGCAGAACCAAGGTGGTGAACCCAAGAAGCAAGATCCTAAAAACTCTGATAAGGGTGGGGAGAAGGGTAAAGACCAGAAGTCTTCACAAGGCCCCCAAAAATTGTCTTCAGGTGGGGATTAACAGTCTAACAAGGGAAAAGGCCAAAAGAAACCATGGTGCAAAATTTGTAAACAGAAAACTCACTGGACCAATGATTGCACCAAGTCCAAAGAATCTACTCCAGCCACCATTGTCCCTAAGGCAACTGTTGCCCCAGTACAGCTACAATTGGTGGTGGTAATGTTCAGAATAAGGGTGTAGTAGGGTTGACCCTGGGTTCTGAGATGGACTCTGGCCTAGTCAGTGTTCCATCTCAGCCTGTGTTAGTCTGTGATGGGGGCATGGATATGTCCCCCTTTGTGAGTCCAGTAATCTGGACAAATACAGACAACAGCCTTTAATACATGGACTAGAGGCTTTGGCATTCAGGGACACAGGAGCAAGTGTCACAATGGTGACAAAAGATCTTGTGGATCCTGGACAGATTATACTTGGTGAAATGCACCAAGTGACCAATGCTAGCAATTTCAGAACAGACCATTCTCTGGCAGATGTTAACTTCTCCTGGGGAGGGGTAACTGGCCTTAAGTAGGTTGTGGTAAGTGCAGACCTACCACTACAGCGCTTGCTTGGCAATGATCTAGAAACTTCAGCATGGGCTGAAGTGGAGCTCAGGACACATGCATACATGTTAGGGATCCCTGCTCATGTCTTTGCTGTGACTAGGTCACAGGCCAAAATGTCTAAAACGGAACAATCCCTGGATTCTGGAATAATGGACCAGGTGCCTCCCAAGAGGAGGAGCAGTAGGGTTAAGTGCCTTCCCACCTGACTCAGAATGCAGATCAGTCTCCTCGGGGAGATGATCTTGAGCCTGAAGAAGGAACTGTCCCAGAGGGCCTTGAACCTGACCAGGTTGAGTTCTTGGGGACAGGGGGCCCTTCCAGGTCTGATCTGAGCCAGGAGAAAAAAACCTGCCTGTAGGAAGGTGGAATCTGACTATATGGTTGGCCGCACTTTTTGCCTGGTGTTTTGCTGGTTTATGACTTAGTTGGACTAGGATCCTGCTATTCAGGGCCCCAGTCTATCTGCTTTCTCTGTAAAATGGTTTCCATGTACATTAGGTACATCTCTAAATGGATTCTGGAGTGCCTTATAAAGTCCCTAGTATATGGTATACTATGTACCCAAGGGCAAAGGTACCTTAGAGGCCTACCAGGGGCTGAAGCATGTATTATGCCACCCCTGGGAAGCACTCCAAAATGACACTGCAGGTCTGCTACTGCAGCCTGGGTAAGGTGGTGCTTGCACCCCTTACTGTGGTATAGGCTACCTATATCACTACCATTGCACACACATATAAAACATATAAGTCACTCCTATGGAAGGCCTTAACAATCCTGAAGGCAGAGTGCTTGGTTTTTATGTGAGAGGGTGCCCCTGCATGAGCAGAGCACCTCTGCAGCATTCGGAGTACTTCCTCTGATGCTGTTTGTGGTGCAGCCTGACCATATACTCATAAGTGCATTATAACCTTGCGGTAAATGCTAACTTTGGACTGGCTGCACGGAAACATGTCGTGTTTGGTGTCAAACGCTTTGGAATACTACCCCCTGCCAGTTCTGGTGGCGGGGGGAGCATTCCACCCTTCTAGAGGGAGAGACATGTTCACACTGGTCTACCCGGTAAAGACTTTCTAAAGCCCTGGCATCACAAAACGGATGCCACTCCCACAGACACAGGTCTGACCGAAACTCCGGCAGGGGAGGCCTGGACCATAGGTTTCCTGTCCCAGTGAGGTGTAACCACCTCCCCAGACAGGCAGATGTGTATTGGGGCTGGGCGGGAGCACTCTCTGGTGCTTTGAAGTCCTGCACTGGGGGCACACTTGGTGTCCCAGTGCATAGTCCAGTTCAAACCGGTTGCAGGGGCTACCTGCCCCTGCTCTGGTGTGAAACTGGACAAAGGAAATGGGTGTAACCACCCCTCTTTCCAAACCCTCCCATAGGTGGGTTCCTAGAGTATGTCCAACCCCCAAACTTTGCATAAGTATGGGAACCCAGTCCTTGCGACTTTAGATTAACCTGGATGAAACTCTGCAACATATATCCTGGACCTTCCATGTTCTATTTCAACTAGAAGACTGAAGAAAATCTCCCTTGGTGTCAAGGAGTGACTCCCCTGCTTCGCAGGCACCAAAGAAGCAACTGTCTGGTCTGCAATTCTGAAGCTCCCACCCCAGCGCCGAAGGCTCTGCATCCCCAGAGGTGGATTTCCTGACTTCCCCGAGGCTACCCTGAGTCCACAGCAAAGCTGAGGCATGTGGCTATCGTGGGTGACGTGGAACTGTGACCCCTGGACACCGTGATCTTTTGCTGATCCATCATCTTCATGGTCTTTTTCCAAGTTGTGCTTTGGACTCTGAGTAGCCCCAGCCTTGAGCACCTCCTGCACCGAAGATTTCTGGCCTCCACTCCACGAGTGACCTGTGGGCCAGTTTCCAGTGCGACCTCTTGAGGCTCCTTTGTGATCACTAGCCCGTTGGCTAGTGGGTCCCCACGATGGCAACTCCTCTTCTGATTGGGCTTTCCTCATTGATCCAGACGTGCCCTAACTTACCCTTGCTGGGTGAGTCCCCCAGACCTTGCTGGTCTGCACCGACGTCCTTTCTCTGTTTCCAAGTGACGTTGCCAAGGCCTGTAGGGTCCAATCTGGTCACCGATACCGCAGCACTCGACAGACTTTTTGGGGCAGCTCAAATCCAGCTCTTGGTCATCGTTGACACCTCCTGGACCTCGTGGCTTAAGAGTCCAGACACTCATCAACTCACCTGAGCACCTGACATCTGTGGGCATTGGTCTATCATGCCCTTGGTCACTGGTAAGTGACCCAGACTCTGTCCCCTCTGCTTTCAGGTTCCTTCCATCCTATATCCAGGCTTGGATGTCTCCGGACACTTCTCCTCTTCACGGCAGCAGCACTTCCTGAGCAGCTTCCATTGAAAACAGTGACGCGACCCGACACCCATTGACACCTATGCAGCCGGCTTCCCTGGGTGAGGTAACTCGAGTACTCTGGTGCTCCCATGGGTGTTGGCCCTAGACACCTCTAAGTCCAAAAGGGTTCGCTCGTAGTCATCCTCTAAGTGTCCTTAAACTCTTAATTTCCAACCGCAACTTTCCCCATAGATTAAATGGCGATTCACGGCTGTGTTCTCACACTGCACACATCCCCCGTGGGTCCCCTGTGTCACTACCTTGGGTGGTTCCATGTGGTCCAAGCACTTCTACAGGCTCTAGACCTTGTGTCTAGTTCAGTCGTGGTTCTTATACGACTTTTTGGGTATATGGTTTGTACGCCCCTAGGGCCCAAACGTGTATTTGTGCTATTACTGTTGATTGCTAACTTGTAAATTAAGTACTTCGAACTCCAGTCTCATAAAGAGACTAGAGGGGTTTGTTTTATCTTAAATACATATATTTTAAATATATACCTGGTGTGGCTGTCCTTTCATTTGGTCATTCAAGAGATTATAGACTGGTAAAACAAGCTGCTTTACATTCCTTCAAGACTTAGCCTGAAGGCTGCTCTCCATAGCTGCCACTAGGATAGCCTTCAATAAAGGTTGTCTTTGACCTATCACCATAAGGGGTTGTTTGGACTGATACAAGGTGCCCACTATAACTAGTGGACAGAATATATCAGACCGACTTCTCACACTGCCCCTCTCATGAACCCCTCAGAAAGTAAGCTGCTGATGAGGCTGCTGGGAATGCTAGTGGCACTCATAAAGTTTATTTGGATGATGGACTCCTTTATTCAAAGTGTAGAGACTCCAAGCCTGGTGCATCCAGGAGGTTGGTTATACCTCTGAGGTTTAGAGACTTCCTATTCACACTAGCCCATGATATTGCCCTAGCAGGACACCTGGGTGAGAACAAGACTTGGTACAGAATTGACCCTCACTTTCACTGGCCCCACATGTCTGAAGACACTAAGGAGTTTTGTCGCTCCTGTGTGACCTGCCAAGCCAGTGACAAGGCAGGTGGAACCACAAAGGCCCCCCTGATACCACTACCTGTGGTGAGGGGTTCCCTTTGAGAGGGTTGGGATTGACATTGTTGGTCCCATGGATCCTCAGACTTCATCTGGGCTTAGGTTTAAACTGGTGGTGGTGGACCATGCCACCAGGTACCCAGAAGCAATTCCCCTAAGGACCACTACAGCACCTGTGGTGGCAAGAGCCCTCTTGGGTGTATTCTCAAGAGTAGGATTTCCTAAGGAGGTAGTATCTGACAGGTGTGCAAACTTCATGTCTAGTTACTTGACTGCTATGTGGAAGAAGTGTGGAGTGAACTACAAGTTCACCACACCCTATCACCCACAATGCAATGGTTTAGTTGGAAGGTTCAACAAAACCTTAAAGGGCATGATTAAAGAACTCCCAGAAAAGCTTAGGCGAAGATGGGAGAAGCTCTTGCCCTGCCTTTTATTTCATACAGGGAGGTGCCTCAAAGGGGGGGTTGGCTACAGCCTTTTTGAACTTTTGTTTGGTCACCCTGTCAGGGGTCCATTGTGTCTGGTTAAAGAAGGATGGGAGTTACCTCTCAAGCCCCCCAAACAGGACATAGTGGACTATGTACTTGGTCTTCGCTCAAGGATGGGTGAGTATAAGAAAAAGGCAACCAAAAACCTTGAGGCTAGCCAGGAATTACAAAAATCCTGGCATGACCAAAAGGCTGTACTGACTGTCTACCAGCCAGGACAGAAAGTGTGGGTGTTGGAGCCTGTGGCCCCAGCAGCCCTCCAGGACAAATGGAGTTGCGCCATACCATTGTTGAACAGAAAGGGGAGGTCACCTACTTGGTAGACCCTGGAACCCCTAGAAGTCCCCACAGGGTACTTCATGTCAACAGACAAACCCATATGTTGACAGGGAAGACATGGGCTTGCTCATGGCTACTGATGAAGGACAGGAGGAAGAGAGTGACCCACTCCCTGACCTGCTTTCTCAGATCCCTGATGATGGGTCAGTTGATGGTGTAGCCTTGGCAGGCAGCCTCACTGCCCAGCAGCAAACTGACTGCAGAAAACTTCTCAGCCAGTTCAGACATATGTTTTCTCTGACTCCAAGTCAAACCACCTGGTGCACTCATGAAGTGGACACTGGGGACAGTCTGCATGTGAAGAATAAGATCTAAAGGCAACCTGACCAAGTCCAAAAGGTGTTGGATTTGGGAGTTATTGAACCCTCATTTAGCCCTTGGGCTAGTCCAGTAGTCCTGGTACCCAAACCTCACACCACAGATGGCAAGAGAGAGATGAGGTTTTGTGTGGATTACAGGGGTCTCAATGCAGTCACTAGGACAGATGCCCATCCCATCCCCAGGGCAGACGAGCTAATAGATACTTTGACCTCAGCCAAGTTTCTAAGCACATTTGACCTGACAGCTGGCTACTGGCAGATCAGACTAGCTGATGATGTAAAGCCAAAGACAACATTTTCTACCCCTCGTGGGCACTATCAATTTGTGGTAATGCCCTTTGGTTTGAAGAATGCACCTGCCACTTTCCAAAGGTTGGTGAATCAAGTCCTTACAGGCCTGGAAGTCTATAGTGCAGCATAGCTAGATGATATTGCTGTCTTTAGCTCCACCTGGTAGGTTCACCTGGTCCACCTGAGGAATGTTTTGGAGGCCCTGCAAAAACAAGGCCTAACTATCAAGGCTACTTAGTGCCAGATAGAGCAGAGTCAGGTTGTGTACCTGGGCCACCTTGTAGGTGGAGGGCAGGTTCAACCATTGCAGAGCAAAATCCAGACCATAATGGACTGGGTTGCTCCTTCTTAGGCCTGACTGGGTACTATAGGAGATTTGTCAAGGGGTATGGATCAATAGTGACACCCCTGAATGACTTAACCTCTAAGAAAATACCCAAAAAGGTTCAGTGGACAGCTAGCTGTCAAAAGGCATTTGATGACCTGAAGCAGGCCATGTGCACTGCTCCCATTCTGCAAAGTCCTGACTACTCCAAAATGTTCATTGTCCAAACAGATGCATCGGAGTTGGGGGTAGGGGCTGTACTGTCACAGTTGAATGATGAAGATCAGGATCAACCAGTATCTTTCATAAGCATAAGGTTGACTCCCAGAGAGAAACGTTGGTCAGCTATTGAGAGGGAGGTCTTTGCTGTGGTTTGGGCTCTGAAGAAGTTGAGGCCATACTTATTTGGTACTCACTTCATTGTTCAGACAGACCATAAGCCCCTTTTATGGCTAAAACAGATGAAGGGTGAAAATCCCAAATTTCTCACATGGTCCATTTCCCTACAGGGGATGGACTATACAGTGGAACATAGACCTGAGAGTAACCGTGCCAATGCAGATGGACTCTCCAGATATTTCCACATAGAACATGAAGACTCAACTGGTCAAGGTTAGTTTAATGTCCCTGCGTTTGGGGGGGGGGGCTTGTGTAAATGTAAATTGTAAATTGATACTTGTATAGCGCACTACTCACCCGCAAGGGTCTCAAGGCGCTTGTACGAATACCGCTGTGAAACCCATCCTGGCTTTCCCTGTGAGGCGTCCACTCCTGGGCACCCCCAAGGTGGAGGCCAGGCATCCTTAGCGTTGTGGGGGCCGTTGTGGAGATTAAGCAAGCTATTGCCCAGAGTTGCAGAGTGGGACTCCATGATTGGAATGGCACCAAGGCGAGAATTATCAGGTCCGTGGAATTTTGAGCCCAAGACCCGCCGAGGCGGGGAATTGAACCCTGGTCCCGGGCTAGACCTCTGCATCAGGGTCTGCCGCTCTAATCATTGAGTCACACTTCTCCCTTAGGAGAGTAGGATTTGCTTCACATGTTTACCCCCACTTTTTGCTGGCGTTTCACTGTTTTTCGACTTTAGTCTGGCTGGGACCATGCTAATCAGGGCCCCAGCCTAGCTGCTTCCTCTCTAAAATGATTCCATGTACTTTAGGTACAGTTCAGATTGGATCTGAGGTGCCCTTGTAAGTCCCTAGTATATGGTATACTATGTACTCAGGGCATAGGTACCCCAGAGGCCTACCAGGGGCTGAAGCATGTATTATGCCACACAAAATGACACCACAGGTCTGCTACTGCAGCCTGGGTAAGGTGGTGCATGCACCCCTTACTGTGATATAGGTTACCTATATCACTATATATATATATATATTCACTGAAAAAACCATAGGTTTCACACACGTTATAGTTAGGAATTAGCATTTAAAAAACGTTAGAAATTCAATGAAAAAACCAAAGGTTTCACACATGTTATAGTTAGCTGGACATTTCACTCATAAAAAACCATTGAAATTCCCCCGTTATAGTTAGTTCAGCTAACTATAACTCGCGCGCCCGCAATGCACTACTGATGACGTCCCATATTACATCACTCATGACATGGTCAGTGACATCACTCATGACATCACTGATGACATCTCAAATGACATCACTGATGACATCATCCAGTGAATGTGTGTTTTTCTGAAAATTAAATATGTTTAATATATGTATATCTCAAGGTCGATGGAAGAATAAATGAGTATATAAGTGTCTAAATTGATGATTTGTTTTTTAAAAATTGATTGTGTAACTGACTGATTAAGTGTATCTTTATGAATACATGGCTAAGTGAGTAATGTTTAAATGTGTAAATACCTGTATCAGTCTCTCACTTTGTATATAAGTGGCTGCATGGGTTGGTGAGTAGCTACATGAGTGTCTATATAGGTTATTAGTTGGTTTTTTGAGTATCAGTATGAGTGTCTGAGTGTCTTCATGGTTCGGTGGGGGTTATTATGTAGTGCATAGGTGCATGAATGAGTGACTCACTGTTTGTATGTGTTGAAGACAGCATGTGTGTAGGACCGTATGGGTGGATGAGTGTGTGTATGGGTGTGTTAGTGAGTGAATGACTGTCTCAATAGTGTCTTTATGAGTAACTACATATTTTTTAAACTAGTATATATGACTATTGGTGTATATAAGTAAGTATATGTGCGAGTGAGAGATTGGAAGAGTGCCTGTATGAATAAGTATGTGTTTCTATAAGTGATTATTTAAAAGACTAAGTATGTGTAAGTTTCTGTAAAAGTAAGTGTGGTGGTGTGTGTATAACTGTATATGCAGGTAAATGGATGTTTGATTCTTTATTAGCATGAGTGACTATGTGTGAGTAACTCTATGAATGAGTGGCATTGTGTTACAGGATGTTTAGGTGTATGAGTACATATGATGTGTGAGTACATGTATGAGTGACTGTATAGGATTGTTGGTGGATGAGTGGATGTGTATGTGGATCTTAGAATTACTGAATAGGTTGTTGTAACTGTTATTTGTATGTCCATTTTTTTGAAAATTTCAGTCTCTATTTTTAAATGTGTGTATCAAAGGTTATATTAGGGTGAGAGGAGGTCTACCACTCTATCACAAGGATGATGTCATCAGTGATGTCATTTGAGATGTCATCAGTGATGTCATGAGTGATGTCACTGACCATGTCATGAGTGATGTAATATGTGACGTCATCAGTAGTGCATTGCGGGCGCGCGAGTTATAGTTAGCTGAACTAACTATAACGGGGGAATTTCAATGGTTTTTTACGAGTTAAATGTCCAGCTAACTATAACATGTGTGAAACCTTTGGTTTTTTCATTGAATTTCTAAGGTTTTTTAAATGCTAATTCCTAACTATAACGTGTGTGAAACCTATGGTTTTTTCAGTGAATTTGCAAGGTTTTTTAAATGCTAATTCCTAACTATAACGTGTGTGAAACCCATGGTTTTTTCAGTGAATTTGCAAGGTTTTTTAAATGCTAATTTTTTTTTTTTTCTTCTTTTTTTTTTTACATATTTTTATTTTAATTTTCTATCCTTTTTTAAAGACTATGGTTAAATTTTTAAAATTCTACAATATGTTTTTATTTTACATTTTTTATAAAATAAACAGGTAAAATTTATTAGCAATACATTTTTTCCATTTTTTAAAATTTTTTTTTAGTGCGCGTACGGTAAGCTTACGGTAAGCGTACGGTTTACGCAATGTCCGTAATTTATCTACGCTGTTTGCGTATAGTTACGCAATTTGCGTAGCCGCGCGTACTCCGCGTGGGGCGCGTACGCGTGTACGCTACACGCGCACGTTACGCGGAAGTGTTGGGGAGTGACTGTTATGCGCATGCGCGCGAGCGCGTGTCTTTTTTACGCGCATGCGTACTTTTGCCGTAAGCGCACCGTAAGCGTACGGTGGGTCATGTGATCATGAAACACAACTTTTGATTGGTTGAAACTACTTTCAGTTCTAGAACTCTCCTACACCACACCCATTCCCCTCATTTCTGCTTGTGATCCCTTAGGAGAAGGAGCTGGGTTGTCTTTGTGATACGATGGCAGAACAGCAGAGCTCTTCTGAGAGTGAGGCTAGCAGCACTACCTTGAGGCAGAGAGCGAGGAAACAAAAGACCTCTTATGTATGGGAGTATTTTGCTTTTGCAGAAGGCCAGCAAAAGGTAAATGCACCCTTAGTGACTTGTAAGCTGTGTAAGCGTGTACTTTCAAGAGGGAATCCTGACAGGAAGTATTCCTTTGGGAATCACACCATGATGAGACACCTTAAGGATGTACACAGAAGGACACATGCTCGACTTACTGAAGGTAACCCTTCAGTAAATCAACCAAGCACATCCACAGCAGCTCAGCCTGGACCATCATCTGCAGTACCGAGTCCTTCTTCTGCAGGTCAGGTGAGCCCTTCATCTGTGGGGGGAGCATCTCCTTTTTCTGGTCCTCTGGAAATTAACCCTCGGTTTGCGAGGGTTGAAGTACGGTGTGCCACTTGTCATGATCTAATTAGTTATAGGGAGACCAGTATTTCCCTAGTGAACTGTAAAATAGATCAGCACACTTGTCGTACCATCTAATATTCCCAATCTTTCTTTCCTCTGTCCCTGCATGAACACAACGGCTCTTTTAAGAGCCAACCTTACCTTACATCTATTTTTTATATATGTTTTTAAAAACTTTTTTTTTTTTTTTTTTTTACCGTACGCGTAATTTTTTTTTTTTTTTTAAAAAAACACTAAAAATCAATTATCACATTACAAGGTCCTTGAGAGACTACAATTAAAAACTGAAAATGTGATTGTAGAGAAGTGGAAAAAAGGGACCATGATATTATTGACTTACCATACCCACTCAAAAAAAGATTTATTCATTTAAATTTTTTTTTAATTGCTTTAAAAATGGTTCTAGTTTTCGAAAATGTTCTATCTCAATCTGAAAAAAAAGAAAAAAGTATTAATATTTAACAAAACATTTTATAATACAGTACACATATTTACATATTTTTCAAAAAATATTTTTGCCTTTTTTTTGCTGTTTTCAGAAAATATTGCATTTCACTATAAATTGTGAAAGCAATTGCATTCATCATTTAACAGCAGGCAAAAAAAAAATTAACAATCTCAAAGGTTGTTTTAAAAAAGCCCACAATCTCTTTTTGCATAAACATAACTTTATAGAAATGCATAATATTCTTAAAAAATATCATCTAATACCAATACTTATTTCTTTAAAATACCGTCTGATATTTTTGTTTCAGAAGTATAATCACAATAATATATCTCAAATAACTCCACAATACATCGGGTTCCATTTCCTTTAGGCCAAATAGTAATTTTAAAATTCTTTTTTGGTTAAATTTCCAATGGTAATCCAATAAAAATCTAAAGTTTAAATTGTACAGATGTCACCGATTCTCTGTAACATTTTGGTTTCCGAAAGATTAATTAATAATTAAATAAGTCCACAGTAGAATTGTTTACCTTTCCGCATGGCCAAATAGTAATTTAAAAAATCTTTTTTGAAAAAATTTCCAATGGCAATCCAATAACATTCCAAAATTTAAATTGTGCAGATGTTACCGATTTTTTCTAAATTTTTGGTTTTCCAAAGTTTTCCTTAAAAAATGGAAAAATTCCACATTACAATTGGTTACCTTTCCATTAGGCCAAATGATAATTTGTTAAATCTTTTTATTTGTAAATTCCAAATGGTAATCCAATAAAATGGTAAAATTGTTTTGTCCAGATGTTGCCAAATCTCTCTAAAATTTAGGTTTCAGGAAGATTAGATAGGAATTTGCTAAATCAAAAGGCAAACGTTTTAAATCAATTGGGAATCATTACACAGTGTCCAGCCTTTTTCACATTTAAGATAAACTGTGTAATGACCAGAAGTTACAGTATGTCCATCATGGAAAATTATTGCAACTGTTACAAAAGTTTTTCCTGAAATTGATAATTGCTGTCCTGTAAACTTCTTTATTAAAGTATCCAATTTTGAACCATCAGCTCTACATCGTTGCATCATTAAAATTACATACTGTCTGTATTCCTTTAAAATTAATGTTGAAAACATGTCAGATTTACACTCACCGCATTGCATGCTATGATTAGCATCTTTAACTAATTTAGCAAAAGTGATTGTTTTACTCTCTGGCAATGTTAAATAAATAAACCTTTCAGAATCAACATTAGAGCCACATATATTATAACAGTTTTCACAACTATGTTCCCATTTATAAGAGAGACCAAATAAATTTTCAATGGGAACCCCTTCTTCTTCCAGTACCTGAAGAAAATAAATCAAGAATTCCTGTGCGTCTTGCTGTACATTTTGAGAAAACTGTGTTCGTCCTGAACATACATCTAAAACTTTTCTAATTTCAGTAGCACTTTCCCTTTGAGTTTTATCATTACTCAGCTTTTCAAAAAGGAGACTCAGCACAGAACAGAATCTTTTTCCCTGATTTACTATTATCTGCTCTTGCAAACTTTCCAGATAAAATGCAACATTCAGCACTACATTAGCGTAGCAGTTGACACCAGAGCTATTTTCAAAATAACATCCTACAACCTGTTCTTCATTTTCCTTATTCTTTTTGCTTGCAATTACATCACTCCTCTTTTTTTTCCTCCTCTCTACATCTTCATTACAGATATTCTCATTTCTCCTTTTACGAGAAACTACACGTTTCTCCAACACAGGATACTGACCTAAATGAGGAGCATAGCTTCTTCTTAATCTATTATACTCCTTTACACAATTTGTATCAGCACTAACTTTTGAATCATCAAAGTCTATCATGAATAAACCTGATAATGTTTTCACTCGTGACAAAGCAACATATGCCATACCTTCTTTGAACACAGTTGAACCAATGTTCACAAATGCACAATCTACAGTCAATCCTTGAGACTTGTGAATAGTTACAGCATATGCTAGCGAAAACGGAAACTGCTTCCTACGTACATATAAGTCTTTCACAAGCATGAAACGAACTGAACAACGACAAATGTCTTTAACTTCTTCTATCTGATCAAATTTTATTTTTAAACATTCAATTCCATCTTTTTTCTGATAATTAATAAAACCCACAACTCTTCCCATAGCTCCATTAACTAAACCTTTTTCAACATCCAAATTTCTCCTTCAAAATACTCTACAGTTCATGCAAACATATAGATTTTTTTCTAATCCAGCTGTTTTGGAAATGTTCTTCTCTAGTGAATCCAATTTATTTTTCAGTGTGCCTGTTAATGTGACAGTAATTCTTCCATCCTTAATTTTGTCCACTGCTTCCAATTTCCTGATATCTTCCTTTTCCAATTTCAAAAGCTCCTCATTGAATATTGAGCATTCACGTAGAGTTGGCATTAAGCAGATGACACTTTTGTTTTCTGCAATGTTCTTGTATATCTTCTCTGCAACTATTTCTTCCTTTGGAAATAAATTATGTAGCAGCCGACTCTGTAATGCTTTTTTGCCAGCTTCAGTGAGTAGTCCAATTCTGATATCTTTCAGAATACTTCCATATTCTTCATCGTTTGCTTGCCTCATATTAGTAGTAAGTTCCTTGTACTCAAAGAAGGACCAAATATTTGTATTACCGATGCTTCCCAATGACTTCTTCGTGTCTTCATGTGTCACAGTATTAAACACTGGTTGTCCTTTAACTGGAGTAAGTTGCAAAAGATCTCCAAAAACTATGACGTGTTTTCCTCCAAATAACACGTCATAGTCTGAGTTCAGAATTTGCTGCATTCTTAAATGCACAAAGGCAAGCATTAAGTTCGATACCATGCTCACCTCATCAATAATGAGAACTTGCATCTTCTTCAATACTCTTGAAACTTCCAAGCATGCTTCTCCAGTTAGCTTGTTGTATTGTATTTTGTTCTCATGCTCCACTGGTAACATTAGCAAACGATGTAAAGTGATTCCTTTTATGTTATATGCTGCTAACCCAGTTGGAGCAGTAACCACACAAGACAAAGTAGAATCCGTTTTTTGCTGTAGGTAGCTTCTGATGACTTTTATTAGGAAACTTTTTCCAGTTCCAGCTTGTCCGCTTACATACATCCTGATTGGATGAAATGATGTGCATGAGCACTCTTTTTTTTCATGTAGAAATCCGTGATCAATTTTTTTTCTGATCTCTTCATAAATTTGTTGCTGCTCTTCGTTCAGTTCTCTTTCCAAATTTTGTAAGTCTATAAATTCTCCTTGAGCTTGATTCATAGCCGTTTCCACTTCATTCATGGCTATTGATGCTTCATTTTCAACGATTGGTTGTCCTAGGGGATCTTGACTGAGTGTTCCTGAACTTTGGCTGTCCTGAGAACTGTCTCTAGCTATTTCTGCTGTAATTGTAGTTTCCTGTTCAATTTCTTCATTTAACATTTGCAGATAAGTTGTGAATGTATTGCATTGTATGCTGTCTTTGCAAGCATTAAAAGAATCTTCATAGCTTTGAAATTCTCCCAGTAGTTCATCCTCTGTACGCCATGGTTTAAACAGCTGTAAAAGAGCCAAGTAGTAAAATTCCTTTTTGTCAGTAGTGTCGCAACTCAGCTTCCGGTGATTTATCAAACTTCCTTTTGTTTGCTTCACCAAACATCCTTCCTCACCAATGACTTTATATTTTCCATTGTTGATGTCTTCTGCGGCTTTCCGTGAATAAATGTAGTTCTGCAGCACTTCATAGAGACACATGTTCTCCAGATGATGACTTCTCTTGGGATAATATGTGTCCAACATGTTTGATTTCAAAATATCTGTACTTTCTGGGTCATTCTTGGCCAAATATTCAATTTCTCCAACAGATTTCAGTACCCGATTTCTCATTGCTGCAAGGCCTAAACTTGCCCAAATTATTCTTCTTGATTTCGAGTAGAGACTTGCAGAAGATAACCTATCTGAACATTCGTAGGATCCAATTTCTCGATGCGATAACATCTTCAAACTGAAACTGTACAGCTTCTTACTGACAGTTTTCTCGTGAGAAATCTCTTCCCACATTTCCTTCAATTCTGTTTTTTCTGATTTCGTAATGTAAGACGTTACATATCGAGCAACAGCAATGGAATTGTCAGCTACATACTGTATATCCATGTTAGCGTTCCACATGGATAAAATCACTGGGTTGTAGTCATTTATATTTTTTGATTCTTCTTTTCTTTTAAGGTTGTAGGTATTCTTAGGTGATTTTCTTGTGATAGTATGTCTCACAGATGACATAAAACTGTTAACTCTTCCATTTGAAAGAACAGGTCTAGGAAATCCAAATCGACATTTAGTGTAGTATTTATCTTTGCTCTTGTATTTCCGTCGACAGTATTTTCCACACCGATGACTTTGGAAACGTAAAACTTGCTCCTTTAACTTTTTCTCTTCTGTGCTTTTTGGTATAGCACATGTTGCATATTCTTCAATGTAAGATAACACTGCTTCATCAGTATCTGTTCCAAACTTTGGGGCATCCTTGATCCACAACAGCATATGAATATGAGGAACACCTCTTGCCTGGTACTCTTTTCTCCAAAAGAAATCCACTACTTCTCCTAGAGGTGGATTTTTTTCATTGCAGATGAAGGACATCATAGCCTCAAATCTATGATTGAAATATCTGCAAACATTAACCGGATCCAATGAGCACAGTTCTCCTGCTGTCTTGTATTCGATGTTTTTAATGTTTGAATTTGCCTCTCGTAGAAAATCCAGTAAATCATCCCAAGCGTACTCCGCACAGCTTAGGGTAACGAACCATGTTGGTGTTCCTAAATTCCGTAACATGCATTTTAATTCACCATGGCGTCGGTACCAATATTCATTTGTCCCACGCTGACAAGCCATCAGATTGATCAGTTGTGTTTCCAAATGATCATCTCGGTGCTGCACTTTCTCCATAAAATCCTTAGCAGACACATTTTGCAAATGTACTCCACTTTTTAAAATGTGATTTACAGCATAAGACAATGCAGACAAGTCGCTTTCAAATAAAAGATGGAACAAATAAGGAATACTTTGTCGTAATCTGGGATCTTCAGCATATAGTCTTGTAGTCCGATACTCAGAAGCTGGAATCTGTTCCGGACGTTCATCGTATCGTCCTCCTTTTCCTTTAGGAAACAGCTGAGGAAAACATCGAGCTTCCAAGCTCTCCTCCCATACACTCACGGGAGTTCCTTTTGCTTTCTTCATCTGAAATAGATCAATATTGTCTCCCATAACTTCTTTTGAATGAAGAGGATGTATGCTAAAATGTTCATAAATTTCTTCTTCCTTTGACTTGTCCACTTTTTCAATTTGTCCAGTTGGTGTTTCTGTGTCTTCTTGTAAATCTTCTTCTTCTTCTTCTTCTATATAAATTGATTCATACCATTTGTTATTCCTTTTCAAATACAAATTTGCTCTTTGTACTTTCCGTACATCTACCAGCTCCTGCCAAATCTTCTTATTCTTTGTAGGTACACCATTAACCAGAATAATTAATGGTTCAGTTTCCAAAGTATCCGCATCAATAGTTTCCATATTTTTTTTCAAATCCAAGGGCAAATACACCACTCTACCTTTTAAACCTCTCAGTAAATCTGAAGGAGGTAATTTACCAGTTTTGGGCTCCATACGTACTATGGTCTGGAACGGATGAACACATTGAATGAGTATAGACTCATATGTATTTAATTCAGAAAGTTCAGCAGGAATAGCATCCAATTCTAAATTATTATGTACAGCTCTGGTCGGCATTCTATTTTCCTCTAACTTGTTGTAACAGTATTTACAAATACGCTGAACTTCACCCAATTCAAAACAATTTTCAAGAAATATATATGTGGCAAAATCCTTCCACTTATAATTATCTTCATTTTCACTCTTTCTGTAGAGATCAACATACCTGGTTTGTTTTCTATAATGAGTTCTGCGGCAACAAATACAAGTAATATTTGGTCTTTCATTAGAGATTATTGCAAATTTTGTTATGTGATCATTAAATGTCTTACTTACAGAGGGTTCTACATTCTCTTCCACTTCTTCCTCATTTACTGTGTCCTTCTCTGCACTGTTTTGTTCAGGACCAAAGTAACAAAACTGAATTTCATCAACAACCTTCTCTACATCTGATACCGTTCCACGGAACAGAGCCCTATTCAATTCATCTAACTTTATTGCTGGACTTTAAGCAAAATACAACCGTCTCACAAACTTTCTCATTTCAGTATGATGAACAGCCAGCATCCTAAAATGATGGAAAACACTATTACACACTTTTCTAGATAGACAAGCCAGAGAATGACCCTGCAAACCAGTATTCTCTCTCACTCTGCATGGATCCAAACTTTGAAGCACCTTAATCTTCTGTTTTACACTTTTTTTACTATATTCTCTTAGAAACTCACGAAATTTATCAATAGATTCCTGACGCACAGTGCAAATACTACTACAATTCCAAGTGTACACTGGGGCTTTAGGACGTCTCCCCATAGCCTCATCCGCCATCACTTGTACCTCATCTCCTTCTCCATTATGCAACCATTTTTCACTTCATAAGCACGACCTCTGGTGTCAACTGCATGCAGCAAACTATTACTTTGAAAATAACTCTCTTCATTAAAAAAAGGTTCACTACTTGAACTATGCATCCATTTTCCTAAAAACACTTTAGAAAAGTTTGTTCTGTTCACTACTCTTTTCCTTTTGCTATGTGATTTCAGTACATTAACCATTTTGTCTAATGTACGCATCCTATTCAAAATTAAAATGAATAGTTTCCTTTTTAATTCTAATGCCTTTGCTGCAATGGCTTCAATTTCTTTTTTTCTCTTATAAAACTTAGCCTTTTGCTTATATTTCTTCACATCCTTTATCAAATTGGACATAACTCTTCTCTGAAACATTTTTCTACGTATCTCTTTAAACGCTGTTTTTCTGTTTAAGTTAATCTTTTTAGTTGCAGAAGGTATATTTTCATTAACTAAATTCTCCATTTTTTCCTGTCCTTTTCGATTGAAATCATTCTTTCCAGTACAGACATTTTGTACATTTTTCCTTTTTTTGAATATGTTCTTTAGAACATTTTTTGTCTGCTTACCAGAAGATTTTTTCTTTTTCCCAACATGAGCATCTTCAACTAACTTAGGTCCTCCAGTTGTCTTCAAATATAGGTTTTTTTTGTGGTCTTTTTTTACTCTGGATTTTGTAGGCATCTTAAATTTTGTTCACTGCTCTTCAGCAATACCTGAAAAAAACTAAAAAAAAATTCCTTTATTTCATTTAAATATATTACTACATTTGTTTACACATTAGTCACAAAACGAAATTTCTTTGCCAATTTGAAAGCACACTTACTACTCTTTTTTTTGGCAAGTGATAATCACTTTTACAGACTGACACATTATGAATCCACTTTTCAGATTTTTTAAAAAGCACATGTCCAAACTGCTTTTTCAGACCAGCACCATTTGTAACCTGGGTGACTGCCTACACTCCAGCAAGGGCAACCAGCCTTAGTGATGCTGAATGTATTTGCATTACTGACTGAAACCTCAAACCCCACTCGCTTGTGAATACTGTGCATGATTCCACATGGTAAGCAGCTGGGTGTGTGCTAAGAGTCTGCTTCTGCACCAAAAAATGGCTCCCCCTTTCCATCTAATGCAACTGTGAAATCACCAGAGCAATACGCAATAAATCTCTGCCTGTAATTCCTATTTGCACACAGAGTCATGTTTTCACATTAGGCCCTTAAACGAAATTTCTTTGCCAATTTGAAAGCACACTTACTGCTCTTTTTTTTGGCAAGTGATAAACACTTTTACAGACTGACACATTATGAATCCACTTTTCAGATTTTTTAAAAAGCACATGTCCAAACTGCTTTTTCAGACCAGCACCATTTGTAACCTGGGTGACTGCCTACACTCCAGCAAGGGCAACCAGCCTTAGTGATGCTGAATGTATTTGCATTACTGACTGAAACCTCAAACCCCACTCGCTTGTGAATACTGTGCATGATTCCACATGGTAAGCAGCTGGCTGTGTGCTAAGAGTCTGCTTCTGCACCAAAAAATGGCTCCCCCTTTCCATCTAATGCAACTGTGAAATCACCAGAGCAATACGCAATAAATCTCTGCCTGTAATTCCTATTTGCACACAGAGTCATGTTTTCACATTAGGCCCTTAAACGAAATTTCTTTGCCAATTTGAAAGCACACTTACTGCTCTTTTTTTTGGCAAGTGATAAACACTTTTACAGACTGACACATTATGAATCCACTTTTCAGATTTTTTAAAAAGCACATGTCCAAACTGCTTTTTCAGACCAGCACCATTTGTAACCTGGGTGACTGCCTACACTCCAGCAAGGGCAACCAGCCTTAGTGATGCTGAATGTATTTGCATTACTGACTGAAACCTCAAACCCCACTCGCTTGTGAATACTGTGCATGATTCCTCATGGTAAGCAGCTGGGTGTGTGCTAAGAGTCTCCTTCTGCACCAAAAAATGGCTCCCCCTTTCCTTCTAATGCAACTGTGAAATCACCAGAGCAATACGCAATAAATCTCTGCCTGTAATTCCTATTTGCACACAGAGTCATGTTTTCACATTAGTCACAAAACGAAATTTCTTTGCCAATTTGAAAGCACACTTACTGCTCTTTTTTTTGGCAAGTGATAAACACTTTTACAGACTGACACATTATGAATCCACTTTTCAGATTTTTTAAAAAGCACATGTCCAAACTGCTTTTTCAGACCAGCACCATTTGTAACCTGGGTGACTGCCTACACTCCAGCAAGGGCAAACAGTCTTAGTGATGCTGAATGTATTTGCATTACTGACTGAAACCTCAAACCCCACTCGCTTGTGAATACTGTCCATGATTCCACATGGTAAGCAGCTGGGTGTGTGCTAAGAGTCTGCTTCTGCACCAAAAAATGGCTCCCCCTTTCCATCTAATGCAACTGTGAAATCACCAGAGCAATACGCAATAAATCTCTGCCTGTAATTCCTATTTGCACACAGAGTCATGTTTTCACATTAGGCCCTTAAACGAAATTTCTTTGCCAATTTGAAAGCACACTTACTGCTCTTTTTTTTGGCAAGTGATAAACACTTTTACAGACTGACACATTATGAATCCACTTTTCAGATTTTTTAAAAAGCACATGTCCAAACTGCTTTTTCAGACCAGCACCATTTGTAACCTGGGTGACTGCCTACACTCCAGCAAGGGCAACCAGCCTTAGTGATGCTGAATGTATTTGCATTACTGACTGAAACCTCAAACCCCACTCGCTTGTGAATACTGTGCATGATTCCACATGGTAAGCAGCTGGGTGTGTGCTAAGAGTCTGCTTCTGCACCAAAAAATGGCTCCCCCTTTCCATCTAATGCAACTGTGAAATCACCAGAGCAATACGCAATAAATCTCTGCCTGTAATTCCTATTTGCACACAGAGTCATGTTTTCACATTAGGCCCTTAAACGAAATTTCTTTGCCAATTTGAAAGCACACTTACTGCTCTTTTTTTTGGCAAGTGATAAACACTTTTACAGACTGACACATTATGAATCCACTTTTCAGATTTTTTAAAAAGCACATGTCCAAACTGCTTTTTCAGACCAGCACCATTTGTAACCTGGGTGACTGCCTACACTCCAGCAAGGGCAACCAGCCTTAGTGATGCTGAATGTATTTGCATTACTGACTGAAACCTCAAACCCCACTCGCTTGTGAATACTGTGCATGATTCCTCATGGTAAGCAGCTGGGTGTGTGCTAAGAGTCTCCTTCTGCACCAAAAAATGGCTCCCCCTTTCCTTCTAATGCAACTGTGAAATCACCAGAGCAATACGCAATAAATCTCTGCCTGTAATTCCTATTTGCACACAGAGTCATGTTTTCACATTAGTCACAAAACGAAATTTCTTTGCCAATTTGAAAGCACACTTACTGCTCTTTTTTTTGGCAAGTGATAAACACTTTTACAGACTGACACATTATGAATCCACTTTTCAGATTTTTTAAAAAGCACATGTCCAAACTGCTTTTTCAGACCAGCACCATTTGTAACCTGGGTGACTGCCTACACTCCAGCAAGGGCAAACAGTCTTAGTGATGCTGAATGTATTTGCATTACTGACTGAAACCTCAAACCCCACTCGCTTGTGAATACTGTCCATGATTCCACATGGTAAGCAGCTGGGTGTGTGCTAAGAGTCTGCTTCTGCACCAAAAAATGGCTCCCCCTTTCCATCTAATGCAACTGTGAAATCACCAGAGCAATACGCAATAAATCTCTGCCTGTAATTCCTATTTGCACACAGAGTCATGTTTTCACATTAGGCCCTTAAACGAAATTTCTTTGCCAATTTAAAAGCACACTTACTGCTCTTTTTTTTGGCAAGTGATAAACACTTTTACAGACTGACACATTATGAATCCACTTTTCAGATTTTTTAAAAAGCACATGTCCAAACTGCTTTTTCAGACCAGCACCATTTGTAACCTGGGTGACTGCCTACACTCCAGCAAGGGCAAACAGCCTTAGTGATGCTGAATGTATTTGCATTACTGACTGAAACCTCAAACCCCACTCGCTTGTGAATACTGTCCATGATTCCACATGGTAAGCAGCTGGGTGTGTGCTAAGAGTCTGCTTCTGCACCAAAAAATGGCTCCCCCTTTCCATCTAATGCAACTGTGAAATCACCAGAGCAATACGCAATAAATCTCTGCCTGTAATTCCTATTTGCACACAGAGTCATGTTTTCACATTAGGCCCTTAAACGAAATTTCTTTGCCAATTTGAAAGCACACTTACTGCTCTTTTTTTTGGCAAGTGATAAACACTTTTACAGACTGACACATTATGAATCCACTTTTCAGATTTTTTAAAAAGCACATGTCCAAACTGCTTTTTCAGACCAGCACCATTTGTAACCTGGGTGACTGCCTACACTCCAGCAAGGGCAACCAGCCTTAGTGATGCTGAATGTATTTGCATTACTGACTGAAACCTCAAACCCCACTCGCTTGTGAATACTGTGCATGATTCCACATGGTAAGCAGCTGGCTGTGTGCTAAGAGTCTGCTTCTGCACCAAAAAATGGCTCCCCCTTTCCATCTAATGCAACTGTGAAATCACCAGAGCAATACGCAATAAATCTCTGCCTGTAATTCCTATTTGCACACAGAGTCATGTTTTCACATTAGGCCCTTAAACGAAATTTGTTTGCCTATTTGAAAGCACACTTACTGCTCTTTTTTTTGGCAAGTGATAAACACTTTTACAGACTGACACATTATGAATCCACTTTTCAGATTTTTTAAAAAGCACATGTCCAAACTGCTTTTTCAGACCAGCACCATTTGTAATCTGGGTGACTGCCTACACTCCAGCAAGGGCAACCAGCCTTAGTGATGCTGAATGTATTTGCATTACTGACTGAAACCTCAAACCCCACTCGCTTGTGAATACTGTGCATGATTCCACATGGTAAGCAGCTGGCTGTGTGCTAAGAGTCTGCTTCTGCACCAAAAAATGGCTCCCCCTTTCCATCTAATGCAACTGTGAAATCACCAGAGCAATACGCAATAAATCTCTGCCTGTAATTCCTATTTGCACACAGAGTCATGTTTTCACATTAGTCACAAAACGAAATTTCTTTGCCAATTTGAAAGCACACTTACTGCTCTTTTTTTTGGCAAGTGATAATCACTTTTACAGACTGACACATTATGAATCCACTTTTCAGATTTTTTAAAAAGCACATGTCCAAACTGCTTTTTCAGACCAGCACCATTTGTAACCTGGGTGACTGCCTACACTCCAGCAAGGGCAACCAGCCTTAGTGATGCTGAATGTATTTGCATTACTGACTGAAACCTCAAACCCCAATCGCTTGTGAATACTGTGCATGATTCCACATGGTAAGCAGCTGGCTGTGTGCTAAGAGACTGCTTCTGCACCAAAAAATGGCTCCCCCTTTCCATCTAATGCAACTGTGAAATCACCAGAGCAATACGCAATAAATCTCTGCCTGTAATTCCTATTTGCACACAGAGTCATGTTTTCACATTAGGCCCTTAAACGAAATTTCTTTGCCAATTTGAAAGCACACTTACTGCTCTTTTTTTTGGCAAGTGATAAACACTTTTACAGACTGACACATTATGAATCCACTTCAGATTTTTTAAAAAGCACATGTCCAAACTGCTTTTTCAGACCAGCACCATTTGTAACCTGGGTGACTGCCTACACTCCAGCAAGGGCAACCAGCCTTAGTGATGCTGAATGTGTTTGCATTACTGACTGAAACCTCAAACCCCACTCGCTTGTGAATACTGTGCATGATTCCACATGGTAAGCAGCTGGGTGTGTGCTAAGAGTCTGCTTCTGCACCAAAAAATGGCTCCCCCTTTCCATCTAATGCAACTGTGAAATCACCAGAACAATACGCAATAAATCTCTGCCTGTAATTCCTATTTGCACACAGAGTCATGTTTTCACATTAGTCACAAAACGAAATTTCTTTGCCAATTTGAAAGCACACTTACTGCTCTTTTTTTTGGCAAGTGATAAACACTTTTACAGACTGACACATTATGAATCCACTTTTCAGATTTTTTAAAAAGCACATGTCCAAACTGCTTTTTCAGACCAGCACCATTTGTAACCTGGGTGACTGCCTACACTCCAGCAAGGGCAACCAGCCTTAGTGATGCTGAATGTATTTGCATTACTGACTGAAACCTCAAACCCCACTCGCTTGTGAATACTGTGCATGATTCCACATGGTAAGCAGCTGGGTGTGTGCTAAGAGTCTGCTTCTGCACCAAAAAATGGCTCCCCCTTTCCATCTAATGCAACTGTGAAATCACCAGAGCAATACGCAATAAATCTCTGCCTGTAATTCCTATTTGCACACAGAGTCATGTTTTCACATTAGTCACAAAACGAAATTTCTTTGCCAATTTGAAAGCACACTTACTGCTCTTTTTTTTGGCAAGTGATAAACACTTTTACAGACTGACACATTATGAATCCACTTTTCAGATTTTTTAAAAAGCACATGTCCAAACTGCTTTTTCAGACCAGCACCATTTGTAACCTGGGTGACTGCCTACACTCCAGCAAGGGCAACCAGCCTTAGTGATGCTGAATGTATTTGCATTACTGAGTCCAACCTCAAACCCCACTCGCTTGTGAATACTGTGCATGATTCCACATGGTAAGCAGCTGGGTGTGTGCTAAGAGTCTGCTTCTGCACCAAAAAATGGCTCCCCCTTTCCATCTAATGCAACTGTGAAATCACCAGAGCAATACGCAATAAATCTCTGCCTGTAATTCCTATTTGCACACAGAGTCATGTTTTCACATTAGTCACAAAACGAAATTTCTTTGCCAATTTGAAAGCACACTTACTGCTCTTTTTTTTGGCAAGTGATAAACACTTTTACAGACTGACACATTATGAATCCACTTTTCAGATTTTTTAAAAAGCACATGTCCAAACTGCTTTTTCAGACCAGCACCATTTGTAACCTGGGTGACTGCCTACACTCCAGCAAGGGCAACCAGCCTTAGTGATGCTGAATGTATTTGCATTACTGAGTCCAACCTCAAACCCTTAAACTATTCTTTTTTTATACCAGTACACCTTAATTTATTGTGAAAACATAGTCCATATTATTTTACTTGTTCCTCACATTTAAATTTCTCCCAAAACAGAAAATAATAAACACAACTTCAACAAAAAGAATTGCATTTCTATTATTCATTTCTTAATTTACCAAATACATCCCCTCTCAAACTCTAAACTCACCTTTGAAATTAGTTAGTTGTGAAAGAAATGTGGCACTCAAACAGCAGATTATCAGAGCCAGGATCTCTGTTCTTTACACCTCTCTCCTCTCAGCAGAACCAGATAATGGCAAACTTTCCCTCTCTTTTTCCACATATATACATGTTAATTTCAAATCTCAGTGCTTCCCCCTTTTTTTCAAATGTAATTACACATTTCTATTGGTTGAAAACCAACCCTTTTCCAAAAGTACCCTTCCCCCAACTTGACTTCTGCCTAGTACCCTTCCCCCAACTTGACTTCTGCCTGCTACCATAGCAACAGCTCATGGAACACTGCTGTGTGGAGTTAGGTCAGAAGTTCGCCAAACAATGTTTCAATTCCACAGAGCAAGAGTGCTTGACTTTTCTAACCTAACAGCAAATCCATAGTACTGTTCTTTGGTAACACATTTTTCTGTACCAATACAAAACATGCTTCTATAAATTTACACATACAGCCTAGTTTTTAGTGTAGAATGGTATGAAACAGCCAATCAGTTCTTTTTTTTATAAAAAAATATGTATGCCTCCATTTCCAAACTGTCTTTCATTTCTTTTTACCATTCTACTGAAATACACCTCCTGAGTGCATCCAGATCTCCTTTCAAGATGTTCACAGTGTGGATTGTAGGACACAGCTATGTCTTCTGGAGTGAAACGTTTGCAGAGAAAACAGGTATGGTGAGAGACCTTGCTTTGCCAAATGTAGACATTAAATGGATTGGTCAGAGAGGGTTAAAGTGGCACCAATTGATGCCATTGGTGAAATCCTTCATGCAAAACCAACACCCTGACCTCATAATAGTGCACTGTGGTGGCAATGACCTAGGCACTTTTACTGGGGTAGGTCTGGAAATGCTTATGAAGGACACCTTTGCACAACTGTTTTCACTTTTCCCTAAAACTGCCTTTGTGTTTTCTAACATATGCCAAAGGCAAAAATGGAACTGGTCCAATCATTTCTGTCCGCAGATTGACAAAGCAAGAAAGCACGTCAACAAATCTGTTTCTGCTTTCCTCCGTGACTATGGTATGGGTTCCATTTACCACAACAACTTGCGTTACGACATGCAAGACATTTATAGAGGAGATGGTGTACACTTCAATGATGAAGGGAACAAAGTCTTCCTCTTGAACCTTAGACTCTGCATCGGTACTTACTTGTAGGTACCACTAAAAAATCACTTCATAAATACAACGGCTCTTTTTAGAGCCCCCTAATATCTAAACACTTAAATCTGCATTTCATTTCTTTTTTTTTTTTTTTACCGTACGCTTACTGTACGCGTACCCCGCGATTTTTTTTAAAATCAATAAATGTTTTCTTTGTACTTTTCTGTCCTTCTTTGACCCCCTTACAAATGCCCCCTTTTCTTGTTATCACTCTTTTTTTTCTGAGTAAAACACACGAAATGGCGGCCGCCGCTTCCTGGTTTCGACCGATTCGAATGTTTACTAAGATCTAAGAGCCAATCAGAATCGCGCTGGCGCACGCCACCGTACGCGTACGGTAAGCGTACCGTAAGCGCACCGTAAGCTGGCTCAGATATATATATTGATTTAAAGGCTATTTTCTCAGAATCTACTGAACAGATTTACACCAAACCTACAAAAGGCACTTCCTTGACCTGAGGACTACCTCTCTGCCAAATTTCTAGTAATTCTGTTCAGCCGTTCAGGCTGTAGCCCTGTCTAAAGGTCCTATGGAAAAATGCATGGGAAAAACGCGTTTTGGGACCCCCCTTTTAACTCAGCCCCCGCTTGACGAATCCCCCCGAGACTTTTAGGGAAGGAGCGGAGCGTAGCGCCCCACCTATTTTGAAAAATTCGCGAGGATTCGTCGACCGGCGCCAAAGTTATTCCAAATAGAATGTTGCGGATTTCCTATGGAAACGTGGTCCTAACTATAAATACCTACTGGCGACCGCCAGTAGATAATATATACATATATATATATATATATATATATATATATATATATATATATATATATATATATATATATATATATATATATATATATATATATATATTCAGTGAAAAAACCATATGTTTCACACATGTTATAGTTAGCTGGACATTTTACTGAAAAAAAATCAATGAAATTCCCCCGTTATAGTTAGTGCAGGCAACTATAACTCACGCGACCGCAATCCTCTGCTGATGACATATGTGTCTTTATGAAAAAAAAATATTTGTAATATATGTATAGCTAAAATTTAATGGAAGAAGACATGGGCAAATATTTGTCTAAATACAGTATTAGCATCAGCAGAGGATTGCGGTCGCGTGAGTTATAGTTGCCTGCACTAACTATAACGGGGGAATTTCATTGGTTTTTTATCAGTAAAATGTCCAGCTAACTATAACATGTGTGAAACCTATGGTTTTTTCACTGAATTTGCAAGGTTTTTTAACTGCTAATTCCTAACTATAACCTGTGTGAAACCTATGGTTTTTTCAGTGAATTTGTACGTTTTTTTAAATGCTAAGTTACTTTACGCCATTCGTGGCGTGCGCGCCAACTTAACGCAGTTCGTTCCGTGCGTGTTTTGGCCTTGGGGGTTCTTTGGGGACCCATTCATCAAGGCTAGGTGGTTAGGAGCTGTCTAAACAGTCCCTTTACATGTTTTTTGCCTTTGTTTTTCCTCCCCCCCTCAGAGTGCGAGAGAGAAAATGGCGGCCGCCGCTTCCTGGTTTCGAACGATTCGAATGTTTACTAAGATCTAACAGCCAATCAGAATCGCGCTCGCGCACGGCACCGTACCGTACCGTACGCGTACGGTAAGCTTACCGTAAGCGCACCGTAAGCTGGCTCAGATATATATATTGATTTAAATGCTATTTTCTCAGGAACTACTGAACAGATTTACACCAGACCTACAAAAGGCACTTCCTTGACCTGAGGACTACCTCTCTGCCAAATTTCAAGTAACTCTGTTCAGCCGTTCGGGCTGTAGCTGTGTCTAAAGGTCCTATGGAAAAATGCATGGGAAAAACGCGTTTTGGGACCCCCCTTTTATCTCAGCCCCCGCTTGACGAATCCCCCCGAGACTTTCAGGGTAGGAGCGGAGCATAGCGCCCCACCTATTTTGAAAATTTCGCGAGGATTCGTCGACCGGCGCCAAAGTTATTCCAAATAGAATGTTGCGGATTTCCTATGGAAACAGGGTCCTAACTATAACTATCTACTGGCGACCGCCAGTAGATAATATATATATATATATATATATATATACACGCATATAAACCTATAAGTCACTCCTATCGCAGGCCTTATCAATCCTGAAGGCAGAATGCTTGGTTCTCATGTGAGAGGGTGCCCCTGCATGAGCAGAGCCCCACTGCAGCATTCGGAGACCCTTCTCTGATGCTGTTTGTAGTGCAGCCTGACCATGCACTCTTATGTGCATTATAACCAAATGGTAAATGCTAACTTTGGACTGGCTGCATGGAAACATGTCATATTTGGTGTCAAACACCTTGGAATCATACACCCACACCAGTAACTGGTGTGGGAGCATGATCCCACCCTTCTAGAGGGAGAGACATGACAGCACTGGTTTACCCGGTAGAAACTTAACAGAGCCGTGGCATCACAAAATGGATGCTGCAGCCACAGACACGGGTCTGGTCTCCTGCTGCTGACCGAAACTCCAGCAGGGGAGGCCTGTCACAGGGAGGTGTAACCACCTCCCAGACAGGCTTATGTGTATTGGGGCTGGTTGGGAGCACTCTCTGTGGGGCACATTTGGTGTCCCTGTGCATAGTCCAGCTCAAACCGGTTCTGGCATGAAACTGGACAAAGGAAATGGGTGTAGCCACCCCTCTTTCCAAACCCTCCCATAGGTGGGTCCCCAGAGTATGTCCAACCCCCTACCTTAGTATAAGTATGGGGCCCCTGTCCTTAAGACTTTAAATTACCCTGGACAAAACTCTGAAGCTGGATCCTGGACCTTCCATGCTCTGCTCAAGACCAGAGGACTGAAGAAATCTCCCTTGGGGTCAAGGAGTGACTCCCCTGCTTGGCAGGCACCAACAAAGCAGTTTGCCGGCCTGCATTATCGAAGCTCCTGCCGAACTCCGAAGTATTTGCAGCCCAGGAAGAGGATTTCCAGACATCTCAGAGGCCGATCTGAGTCCCCAGCAAAGCTGAGACCCGCAGCCCTCGTGAGTAGCATGGAACCGGAACTCCTGGTCACCATGCATTTTTGCAAGTGCATTAACTTCTCAACGTCTCCTGAAGTCATGCTTGAGCTAACTTGTATTGACTTCTCGATGTCTTTTGAAGTTGTGCTTGGGATGACTTGTAGCCCCCACCTCGAGCACTGAATCCTCCGAAGATTGTCAGCCTGGTCATTCCGAGTGACCCGTGGGCCGCCATTTTATGTTTCGCCTTGAGGTCCCTTCGCGATCTCTGGTCCGTTGACTGGTTGGTCCCTGAGGGGGTAACTTTGAATTTCCTTGGGCTTCCCTGGTTGCTCCAGATGTGTCCCGACTCCCTACCAAGTGGTGAGTCCCACAGACCTTGCTGGTCTGCACCGAAGCATCTTTCTTGTTTCTGCATGGGTTGCTGTTGCCAAGGCTTGTTGTGTCTAATGCTGTAGCACTCGAGATCCTTTGTGGGACAGCTCGAATCCAGCTCCTGGTTATCCTCGACGCCTCCTGGTCCTCGGTGGGCATCTGTTCATCGCCTTCATGGTCACTGGCTAGTGACCCAGACTCTGTTCCCTCTGCTTTCAGGTTCTTCTCATCTTTGATCCAGGCTTGGATCTCTTTAGACACTTCGCATCTTCACGGCAGCAGCTCTTCTTCGCCAGCTCCCATTGAAGTCAACGAAACGACCCAACACCAAAAGACACCTATGCACCCGGCTTCCCTGGGTGAGGTAACACGAGTACTCTGGTGCTCCCGTGTGTGCTAGCCCTAGAACTTTCTAAGTCCAAAAGGGTTTGGTCCGGACTCATTTCTAAGTGTCTCTAACCTTTAAAAATCTAACTGCGACTTTCCCCAGAGAAGCTAGCGGGAGCTCGTGGCTGAGTTCACACACTGCACACGGCCCCGTGGGTCCCCTGTGTCACTACCTTGGGTGGTTCCTTCGGGTCCCAGCGATTCTACAGGCTCCAGGCCTTGTGCCTAGTTAAGTCGTGGTTCTTATACCTCTATTTTGGTATATGGTTTGGCTCGCCCTTAGGACCTGACGTGTATTTGTGCTATTTTACTGCGATTATTGAAGTGTAACTTATCTGTTTTGACCTCTAGTCTCACAAAGAGACTAGGAGGGTGTGTTTGGTGATAAATACATATATTTTGTATATATACCTGGTGTGGTTATCTTTCATTTAGTGGCTCAAGAGATTATAGACTGGAAAAACAAGCTGCTTTACATTCCTTCAAGACTTAGGCTGAAGGCTGCTCTCCATAGCTGCCACTAGGATAGCTTTCAATAAAGGTTGTCTTTAACCTATAACCAATAAGGGGTTGTTTGGACAGCATATATCAGGCCAACTTCTCACACAGCTTTTGCCTTTGTGCACCTCTCTTGCCTCTTTGTGCACCTCGCTTGCCTTTTTCTGGAGTTCTCTTGCCTCTTTCTACACCTCTTTTGCTTCTTTCTGCACTTTTCACGCACATCTGTTGGTTCTTTCTGCACTGCTCTTGCTTCTTTCTGCACCTCTGTTGCAAATTTCTGTGCCCCTCTTCCCTTTTTCTCCACCTCTCTTGTCTCTGCCTACACACCTGTTCCATCTTTCTGTACCCCTTTTGCCTGTTTCTGCAACTCTCTTACCTCTTTCTGCAGTTCTCTTGCCTCCTCCTACACCTCATTTGCCTCTTTCTGCGCTTCTCTTGCTTCTTTCTGCACACTTCTTCTCTTTTTCTGCACATCTCTTACTTGCTGATTTCTGCACCTCTCTTGCCTCTTTCTGCACATCTCTTTGTTCTTTCTGCACTGCTCTGACCTCTTTCTGCAACCTTCTTATCTCTTTCTTCACTTCTTTTGCTTCTTTCTACACATCTCTTGCCTCTTTCTGCACCTCTCTTGCCTCTTTCTGCACATCTCTTTGTTATTTCTGCACTGCTCTGACCTCTTTCTGCAGCCTTCTTGCCTCTTTCTGTACCTCTGTTGCTTCTTTCTGCACTATTCTTGCTTCTTTCTGTACCTCTCTTGCCTCTTTCTGCATTCTTCTTCCCGCTTTCTGCAATTCTATTGCCTCTGTCTGCATCCCTGTTCCCTCTTTCTGCACCTCTTTTGTCTTTTTCTGCAACTCTCTTGCCTCTTTGTGCAGTTCTCTTGCCTCTTTCTGCACCTCTGTTGCCACTTTCTATATCACTCCTACCTCTTTCCGAACCCCTCTTGCCTATTTTTGCAACTCTGTTGGTTATTTTCTTTCTGCACTGCTCTTTCTTCTTTCTGCACCTCTGTTACAAATTTCTGTACCACTCTTCCCTCTCTCTGTACCTCTCTTGCTTCTATCTGCACACCTGTTCCCGCTTTCTATACCCCTTTTGCATGTTTCTGAAAACTCTCTTCCCTATTTCTTCACCACTCTTACTTCTTTCTGCATTTCTCTTGCTTCTTTCTACACTGCTCTTGCTTCTTTATTCACCTCTCTTGTAAATTTTCATATCCCTCTTTTGTCTTTCTACACCCTTGTTACCTCTTTCTGCACTTTTCTTGCCTGTTTCTGTACCTCTCTTGCCTCTTTCGGCACCTCTGTTGCTTCTTTCTGCACTTCTCTTGCCTCTTTCTACACTTCTCTTGCCTCTTTCTGCACCTCTCTTGTGTCTTTCTGCTCCTCTTTTGCTTCTTTCTGCACTTTTCTTGCCACTTTCTGTACCCCTCTTGCCTCTTTCTGCACCTCTCTAGCTTAATTCTGCACCCTTCTTTGCTTTTTTGCATCCCTCTTGCCTCTTTCTGTGCTTCTCTTGCCATTTTCTACACATTTCTTGCTTCTTTCTACACCTCTGTTGCTTCTTTTAGAAATTCTCTTGCCTCGTTCTGTACCACTCTTGCCTCTTTCTGCACCCCTCATCCCTCTTTCTGCATCTCTCTTGCCTCTTTCTGTGCCCCTGTTCTCTATTTCTGCACCTTTCCTGCTTGTTTCTACACCTCTCTTGCCTATTTCTGCACTTCTCTTCCTTCTTTTTGCACCCCTCCTGCCTCTTTATATACCCTCTTGCCTCTTTTTGCACCACTCCTACTTCTGTCTGCGTCCCTCTTGCCTCTTTTTGCACCTCTATTGGTTCTTTCTGCATTGCTCTTGCTTCCTTCTGTACCTCTTTTGTAAATTTCTGCATCCCTCTTCCCTCTTTTTGCACCCCTCCTCCTTATTTCTCCACCTCTCTTGCTTCTTTCTGCACTTCTCTTGCGTCTTTCTGCACTGCACTTGCTTCTTCCTGCACCGCTCTTGTAAATTTCTGTATCCCTCTTACCTCTTTCAGCACCCCTGTCCCCTCTTTCTACACATTTATTGCCCATTTCTACACATCTCTTGCATATTTTGGCACCTCTGTTGCTTCTTTCTTCACTTTTCTTGAATCTTTCTGCACCCTTCTTGCCTATTTCTGCACCACTTTTGTTTCTTTCTGCACTTTTAATTAAGGGTGGGCGTAGTGGGCGTAGTGGGGCTACATGAAGCAGCGCGTAGTGTGCCCAAATCTACGCACACTACGTGCTTCGCGTAGCCCCCACTACGTACCACCCGCCTCCCGCCTGCCCTCCCGCCTCCCGCCTGCCCTCCTTTTAAATCAAACCTGCATTTTAAAATAAATACCAAGTAAAGAAACTTACCTGGAGCGCCGCGTCTCCAGGGCTCCCTCTTCATTATTTCCGACGTCTTCTAACAAATGCGCATGCGCGGACGCCCGCGCATGCGCATTTCTTTTGAGAAATGCAGGTTTGATTTAAAAGGCGGGAGGCGGGTGGCGGCGGCAGGCAGCTACGCTTCGCCCTGGGTGTGCGTAGCGCTAGCCTGCTTCGCCTACTTCGAAAACTGCGAAGCAGGCAGCGCTACGTACACTACGCGGGCGAAGCGTAGTGTCTCTCCCAGGGTTACTTTTAATGCCTCTTTCTGTACCCTTCTTGCCTCTTTCTGTACCTCTGCTGGGTTTTTCTGCACTGCTCTTGCTTCTTTCTGCATCTCTGTTGCAAACTTCTGCATCCCTCTTGCCTCTTTCTATACCCCTCTTCCTGCTTTCTGCACCTCTCTTGCCTCTGTCTACATACCTGTTCCCTCTTTATGCACCCCTTTTGCCTCTTTCTGCAGTTCTCTTACCTTTTTCTACACTTCACTTACCTCTTTCTGTGCTTCTCTTGCTTCTTTCTACACCCTTCTTCCCTTTTTCTGCACATCTCTTGCTTGCCTCTTTCTGTACCTCTCTTGCCTCTTTCTGGACATCTCTTTGTTCTTTCTGCACTGTTCTGACCTCTCTCTGCACTCGTCTTGCCTCTTTTTTCTCCTGTTTTGCTTCTTTCTACACATTTCTTGCCTCTTTCTGTACCTCTCTTGCTTCTTTCTGCACTTCTCTTGCTTCGTTCTATATCTCTCTTGCTTCTTTCTGTACCTCTCTTGCCTCTTTCTACACACACATGGCTACTTTTAAACTGGCCTCAGCATTGCACACATGCAAGTGCAGAAAAGGGCTTCTGGCCTCTAA
This sequence comes from Triturus cristatus, assembly GCF_964204655.1. Lineage (NCBI taxonomy): Eukaryota > Metazoa > Chordata > Amphibia > Caudata > Salamandridae > Triturus > Triturus cristatus. The sequence continues at coordinate 507,637,206 of NC_140585.1, forward strand.
ACTGCCATGCTCTATTATATGCTAGGGACTTATAGGTAGTTTTAATCCCCCTGCCCTCTTATGTACGAGGGCCTTACAGGGGAGGTCAGGCCCATCACAGGGGTACCTCAACCCAAGTGTACCCTAGTGTATGTAGGAGCTTTCACTGTATTATATGTGCCTTTCAGCATAGCACTGGCTCCGGGCCTGGCTAGGCAGAGCCCAGGGTCAGTCAGAGTCAGTTACCACCAGTACCAGTCAGCAAAAAGTTTGGGGCACAGGATGACTTTGTAACAAGGCTTCTTTCTGCATATCTCTTGCTTCTTTCTGTAATTTTCTTCATCTTTCTGTTGCCTATTTCTGCATTTCCCTTGCTTCTTTCTGTGCCTTTCTTCCTCTTTCTACAGATTTCCTACCTCTGTAGGCATGGTTATAAATTAGCATTTAAAAATCCTTTGAAATTCACTAAAAACCATCGTTTTCAGGGACATTATAGTTAGAAATTAGCATTTAAAAAACTTTAGAAATTCACTAAAAAAAACACAGGTTTCAGGGACGTTATAGTTCGTTGGACATTTCACTCATACAAAACCAGATAAATTCGGCCGTTATAGTTAGTTGAGGTAACTAAAACTTGCGCCCCCGCAATGCACTGCTGATGACATCACATATTACTTCTCTGATGACATGGTCAGGGACATCACTGATGACATCTTAAATGACATCACTGATGGCATCATCCACGTGATAATCTGATGCACCTCCTCACACCCTAATATAATTTTTGTTACACCCACTCTAAAATACAGACTACCTTTTTCAAAACTAAAGACACACCCATACCAGTTACTACATATCCACTCACTGATTCCTAGGTCTACATACACATCTACTCATTCACCCATACAGTCACTCATACATGCAGTCACGCATCAATACAGCGCTATCATATGCACTTATATACCTAAACAGACACTCACACACCGCCACTCACCCATAGACTTACTCACACACATAGTCAGTCATACAAAGAATCAATCACACTCCCATTTACTCACCTATACAATTATACACACACCACCTCACTTATTCATACCGATGCTAACACACACTTACTCTCTTATACAATCACTGACACAAGCACACACTCATCCATACAGCCACTCTCACAATCACTCACTCTCACATATAGTCATTATATAGTCCAACACTTACAAATACTGCCTTTCACATATTTAGTTACTCACATATGTACCACTGAGACATCTAAACACTCACTAACACACCCATACACATACTCACCCACCCATAAAGCCCTTCACAGATGTACTCTTGAACCCATACACCCAGTGAATCACCCACTCACACATCTATGCACATAGTCACACAGCCCCATCCACCCACACAGATACTCAGGCACCAATACAGATACTCAACCAATCAATAACCTATATAGACACTCATGTAGCTACTCACCAACCCATGTAGCCGCTTACACACCAGCTGACAGACTGATAGACATTCACACAGTTTAGTCACTAACTCTTACAGTCAGTAAGACACGTTTAATCACTCACTTATACAGTCAGTCACACACCTACTAAGTCATCCATACAGACACTCATACACCCACTCATTCTTCAATACACCTTGGCATAAATATAATATACTTTTTAGAAACACTCAGTCACTGGATGATGTCATCAGTGAAGTCATAAGTGATGTCATTTGATGTCATCAGTGATGTCACTGACCATGTCATGAGTGATGTAATATGTGGCATCATCAGTAATGCATTGCGAGGGCGCAAGTTATTGTTACCTCAACTAACTATAACGGACTAATTTCTCTGTTTTTTTACGAGTGAAATGTCCAACTTACTATAACGTCCTGAAACCTGTGTTTTTTTCAGTGAATATATATATAAATATATATATACACACACACACACCTAAAATGGTATTATATATATTTTATATTCTACCCCACAATATTTTTGAGTTGACAAGATTTTTGATATGACATTCTTGCATTACAGTATTTTTTCAACTGTATTTTGGTGGAATACCCATTTCACCATTTCATCCTCCAAATTACTGAAAGGTTTAAATGTTCACTACTGCTTTCTTTGGCCTGAACGTGAACAATTGGTGTAACAAGCATTCTGTCTTAGCCTACTAGGCTTATGAAACTAATTAGTAGCATTACAGTACGAGTCTTTAATAGATCTGGGATGTCCTGTGTTTGTTTGGTTCGCATAACTTTCTATTCCCCCTTCCCTTTTAAGTGGATTATAAACCTACTGCCTGGAAAGGGCAGAATAGAAAATTGAATGATAGATGCTATATGCATAATTCTATTATTTTAGTTGCCTGTAATACATGTAGGTCATTAGCCAATTTATAGGGAAATTGTCATACTTCAATCACCACTGTGGTATCGAGCTTGGTGATTCCCTTGAGGGGGCCAGTTCTGCTTGAACAAGTGTAAGCACTTCATATCCGGACATTCATTTCACACTCCACTCCTTGCACTGCCATAAGCAGAGGTCATGCAGGCACTATAGAACTAGGGGTGGGCGGAATTTGCGGAATTAACCTTCGCAAATTATCGCGAGAATGTTTAAAATTATCGCAAACAAGCAGAAATATCGCGAAGATGCGGAAGTTTTTTTCCGGCATGTTCGCGCGATTTTCTGCATGGTTGCGGGTCGCCAACTTACCCATGTGGCTGCTTGCGGGCGCGGCCATCTTGTTTTGAGTTGTTCTCGCGGTGCATGATCGCGAGAAGAAAGACGTGATCGCGCGACGCATGACGTCACTGCGGGCGCGAACTGTCGCGAGACAGCGCAAATGGCTAAAAACAATACAACATCTCATGGAGAACGCGACCGGATCAAGAAAACTTGTCGGCGAACGCAGGGATTCAGGTAAGGCGATCGCGCGCGCGCGAGAATGTATCATTTTACAGCGCGAGCAAGAAACAAATTATCGCCAAGCTGCGGAAACCGGAATTTTTGACATTTTCGCGCTCTCCGCGGAACGCAAAAATGTCAAAATATCGCAATTTCCGCGAACGGAACGAAATTTTTGCCCAGGCCTATATAGAACATCAGCACTTTGATTCCTGCATGAATGGTGAAAGGTTTAGTGGGAGTTCATAACTACATTAATAACACCATAATAATTAAATTATAATTACAAAACCTAAAAATATCCATGTATGATATTAAACGAAATATGAAACTAAACAATAAATAACATAAAAACCTATTTTACCAACTTAATAAACAAATAAAATTACTAAAATAAATATAAATCACCAAAAATAAAGCTAAGGGCTTGGCTATAAGTTTGGCAGTAAAGCGACCGCCGTTGAAATGGCATTGGAATCACCGTCGCAGAGTTGGTGGTCTGACTGCCCTACTACGATGCAGGCACTTCCATACAAAAAAGAACGCAGTAGTACTGCTGCCACCGCCAGTAAATCCCAAATGTGTCTTGGATGGAATAGGCCACTGCGCCTGTTGGAGGGTGGACCACCAGTTTTTCTGCCTGCCCAATCATGATGTGCCTTACTGTGGCGGTTAATCCTCCAAACCTGAGCTGGTAGAAAGGGAAGCATATAAGGCACAAACTAACCTTTACTCACCTTCACATGTCCTGTACCGCCGTGGAGTCGGTCCTCAACATCCTACTGCTGCTGCTTGACGACTACCAACTCCATCATGTACGCAACCAATGGTAAGCCAGATACCTACCTGTTCCCATTGACTCCTCAGCAAATAGTTGGTCCAAAAGGAACATGACAAGGTATATGGGGTCCATGGCTCAAACATGGCATGTGGGCCCCTGTTCCCAATAAATTGAAATGTAGGATCCAATCACTGTTCCATGATGCCCTCTTTGGGAAGGTCGCTGATACTCCACAGGCCCAAGTCACAAATTTGAAAATGTGTATAAAATTAACCCCTTCGCTGCCAGGCCTTTTCCCCCTCCTGTGCCAAGCCTTTTTTTGGCTATTTGGGGTAGTGCGCGCTTTGACCCCTGTAACTTTTTGACCACATTAGGTATCCACGCCAAATTTGCGTCCTTTTCTTCCAACATCATGGGGATTCTAAAAGTACTCAGGGTTTGTGGAGTCCTCTGGAGGGGTCACAGAAATGAGCCAAAATACAGCAAAAGTTTGGGTTTTTTTCGGAAAAATTGGAAAAACGGGCTGCAAATGAAAGAATCTGGGTTTTTCCCTGCAAATGTTATCAAAAATGAGTTTGTGGGGTTGAAATCACCATTTTCACAGCTTTTTGGGGATACCAGACTTTTGTCAGAAACCCAACACTTTTTACACAGTTTTGGCATTTTTCTGGGACATAGCCTATTTTTGCTATTTTTTGTGCTTTTGACCTCCTTCCAGTTAATGGCAGAAATGGGTGCAAAAGCAATAATGGATCCTGGAAAGCTATACATTTTCGAGAAGAAGACAAAATACTGAATTTAGCAAGGGGTTATTTGTGTAGATCCATCAAGGTTTTTTTATAGAAACAAACAGTTAAATATAGGATAAATTGAAAATTAGTTGAAAAAAACAGCCTTTTGTGTCAATGTTTTCACCTGTAACTTCTTCTAATTATGACAGCTCTTTGAAAGCAATATACCGTTGCATCCGCTGGACATTACTGGTAGTGGGGATATATAAGACTTGTAGGTTCACCAAGAACCCGACAAATCCAGAGCCAAAAACTGAGCAGCAACTTGCAATGGTTTTTTATTATGTACCGGGCATATAGTAATTATTCAGTAAAAATGTGTACATGGAAAAATCGGTATGAAATACACCTATGTCTTTCTAATAATGGGAACAAAATATAGAGTTTAGAAACAGTGGATATTTGCACATTTCTGAAATTGGGAATACTCATACTAGCATGAGAATTATCAGTCATTTTTTAGAATGACTTATTTTTTACACAATGTCTTTCATTTTGAAGGCAGAAATGCATTGAAAGTCAATAGATAATAACAGTTCCTTTACAAATCTGAATTACCCTAAGTCTCCCGATAAAAATGGTACCTCACTTGTGTGGGTAGGCATAGTGCCCGCGACAGGAAACGGCACAAAACGCAACGTGGTAACAACTCAATATCGCAGTGAAAATGTATCCTTTTTTGGCAAAGTGCCTAGCTCTAGTTTTTTAACCCTAGCTCTGCGGGCACCTTGGGAAACCTAGCAAACCTATACATTTTTAAAACTAGACACCCAGGGGAATCCAGGATGGGGTGACTTGACTGCCTCCCACCAGGGTCTGTTACCCAGAATCCCTTGCAAACCTAAAAAATTGTCACAAAAAACACATTTTCCCCACATTTCTGTCGTGGAAAGTTCCGGAATCTGGGTGGATCCACAAACTTCCACCCACCCCGCGTTCCCCAAAGTCTTACGAGAAAAACGGTACCTCACTTGTGTGGGTCGGCCTAGTGCCCGCGACAGGAAACGGTGCAAAACGCAACGTGGTCACACCTCAATTTCACAGTGAAAAATGACCCTTTTTTGGCAAAATGTCTAGCTGTAGTTTTTGAACCCTAGCTCTGCGGGCACCTTGGGAAACCTAGAAAACCTATACATTTTTGAAAACTAGACACCCAGGGGAATCCAGTATGGGGTGACTTGACTGCCTCCCACTAGGGTCTGTTACCCAGAATCCCTTGCAAACCTAAACAATAGTCCAAAAAAACACATTTTCCCCACATTTCTGTGGTGGAAAGTTCCGGAATCTCGTGGATCCACAAATTTCCACCCACCCCGCGTTCCCCAAAGTCTTGTGAGAAAAACGGTACCTCACTTGTGTGGGTCGGCCTAGTGCCCGCGACAGGAAACAGCGCAAAACGCAACGTGGTCACACCTCAATTTCGCAGTGAAAAATGACCCTTTTTTGGCAAAATGTCTAGCTGTAGTTTTTGAACCCTAGCTCTGCGGGCACCTTGGGAAACCTAGCAAACCTATACATTTTTAAAAACTAGACACCCAGGGGAATCCAAGATGGGGTGACGTGACTGCCTCCCACCAGGGTCTGTTACCCAGAATCTCTTGCAAACCTAAAAAATTGTCCAAAAAAACACATTTCCCCACATTTCTGTCGTGGAAAGTTCCGGAATCTGCGTGGATCCACAAATTTCCACCCACCCCGCGTTCCCCAAAGTCTTACGAGAAAAACGGTACCTCACTTGTGTGGGTCGGCCTAGTGCCCGCGATAGGAAACGGTGCAAAACGCAACGTGGTCACACCTCAATTTCGCAGTGAAAAATGACCCTTTTTTGGCAAAATGTCTAGCTGTAGTTTTTGAACCCTAGCTCTGCGGGCACCTTGGGAAACCTAGCAAACCTATACATTTTTAAAAACTAGACACCCAGGGGAATCCAAGATGGGGTGACGTGACTGCCTCCCACCAGGGTCTGTTACCCAGAATCCCTTGCAAACCTAAAAAATTGTCCAAAAAAACACATTTCCCCACATTTCTGTCGTGGAAAGTTCCGGAATCTGCGTGGATCCACAAATTTCCACCCACCCCGCGTTCCCCAAAGTCTTACAAGAAAAATGGTACCTCACTTGTGTGGGTCGGCCTAGTGCCCGTGACAGGAAACGGCGCAAAATGCAACGTGGTCACACCTCAATTTCGCAGTGAAAAATTACCCTTTTTTGGCAAAATGTCTAGCTGTAGTTTTTAAACCCTAGCTCTGCGGACACCTTGGGAAACCTAGCAAACCTATACATTTTTGAAAAATAGACACCCAGGGGAATCCAGTATGGGGTGACTTGACTGCCTCCCACCAGGGTCTGTTACCCAGAATCCCTTGCAAACCTAAAAAATTGTCAAAAAAAACACATTTTCCCCACATTTCTGTCGTGGAAAGTTCCGGAATCTGCGTGGATCCACAAATTTCCACCCACCCCGCGTTCCCCAAAGTCTTACGAGAAAAACGGTACCTCACTTGTGTGGGTCGGCCTAGTGCCCGCGATAGGAAACGGCGCAAAATGCAACGTGGTCACACCTCAATTTCGCAGTGAAAAATGACCCTTTTTTGGCAAAAAGTCTAGCTGTAGTTTTTGAACCCTAGCTCTGCGGACACCTTGGGAAACCTAGCAAACCTATACATTTTTGAAAACTAGACACCCAGGGGTATCCAAGATGGGGTGACTTGACCCAGCGCCTTGAGACCCTACGGGTATGTAGCGCGCTTTACAAGTGTCACTGATTGATTGATTGATTGCCTCCCACCAGGGTCTCTTACCCAGAATCCCTTGCAAACCTAAAAAATTGTCCAAAAAAACACATTTCCCCACATTTCTGTCGTGGAAAGTTCCGGAATCTGTGTGGATCCACAAACTTCCACCCACCCCGCGTTCCCCAAAGTCTTACGAGAAAAACGGTACCTCACTTGTGTGGGTCGGCCTAGTGCCCGCGACAGGAAACGGTGCAAAATGCAACGTGGTCACACCTCAATTTCACAGTGAAAAATGACCCTTTTTTGGCAAAATGTCTAGCTGTAGTTTTTGAACCCTAGCTCTGCGGGCACCTTGGGAAACCTAGCAAACCTATACATTTTTGAAAACTAGACACCCAGGGGAATCCAGGATGGGGTGACTTGACTGCCTCCCACCAGGGTCTGTTACCCAGAATCCCTTGCAAACCAAAACAATTGTCCAAAAAAGCAAATTTTCCCCACATTTCTGTCGTGGAAAGTTCCGGAATCTGCGTGGATCCACACATTTCCACCCACCCCGCGTTCCCCAAAGTCTTACGAGAAACACGGTACCTCACTTGTGTGGGTCGGCCTAGTGCCCGCGACAGGAAACGGTGCAAAACGTAGTGAGGTAACATCAAAATTGCCTATATCAAAACCACCTGGTTTTGCAAGGGGGTCATCTGGGTTTTTGGCCCGGAGCTCGGCAGCCATCTAGGGAAACCTACCAAACCCATACATTTCTGGAAACTAGACACCTGGGGGCTTCCAGGGAGGTATGGCTTGCGTGGATCCCCCAACGTTTCCTTACCCAGATTCCCTACAAACCTCAATTTTAGCTGAAAAAAATCACTTTTTTCAAACATTTTTGTGTGGGAAAGTTGTGGCATCACCGGGCTCACTCAAATTTCCCACCACCCAGCGTTCCCCTGGGTCTCCCGGTAAAAATGGTGCCTCACTTGTGTGGGAGGCCCAAGTACCCGCGACAGGCAAGGGCCCAAACGTAGTGAGGTGACATCAAAATTGCCTATCTCAAAACCACCTGGTTATGCAAGGGGGGGTCACCTGGGTTTTTGGCCCGGTGCTCGGAAGCCATCTAGGGAAACCTACAAAACCCATACATTTCTGAAAACTAGACACCCTGGGGCTTCCAGGGAGGTATGGCTTGCGTGGATCCCCCAATGTTTCCTTACCCAGAATCCCCTGCTAACCTCAATTTTAGCTGAAAACATCACTTTTTTCACACATTTTTGTGTGGGAAAGTTGTGGCATCACCAGGCTCACTCAAATTTCCCACCTCACAGCGTTCCCCTCGGTCTCCCGGTAAAAATGGTGCCTCACTTGTGTGGGAGGACCAAGTACCCGCGACAGGCAAGGGCCCAAAACGTAGTGAGGTGACATCAAAATTGCCTATCTCAAAACCACCTGGTTTTGCAATGGGGTCACGTGGGTTTTTGGCCCGGTGCTCGGCGGCCATCTAGGGAAACCTACCAAACCCATACATTTCTGAAAACTAGACACCCGGGGGCTTCCAGGGAGGTATGGCTTGCGTGAATCCCCCAACGTTTCCTTACCCAGAATCCCCTGCAAACCTCAATTTTAGCTGAAAAAATCACTTTTTTCACACATTTTTGTGTGGGAAAGTTGTGGCATCACTGGGCTCACTCAAATTTCCCACCACCCAGCGTTCCCCTGGGTCTCCCGGTAAAAATGGTGCCTCACTTGTGTGGGAGGCCCAAGTACCCGCGACAGGCAAGGGCCCAAACATTTTTTTGGATAGGCAATGTTGATGTCGCATCACTACGTTTTGGGCCCTTGCCTGTCGCGGGTACTTGGGCCTCCCACACAAGTGAGGCACCATTTTCACCGGGAGGCCCAGGGGAACGCTGGGAGGTTGGAAATTTGAGTGAGCCCGGTGATGCCACAACTTTCCCACACAAAAATGTGTGAAAAAAGTGATTTTTTCAGATAAAATTGAGGTTTGCAGGGGATTCTGGGTAAGGAAACGTTGGGGGATCCACCCAAGCCATACCTCCCTGGAAGCCCCCGGGTGTCGAGTTTTCAGAAATGTATAGGTTTGGTAGGTTTCCCTAGATGGCCGCCGAACAAAGGGTCAAAAACCCAGGTGACCCCCCTTGCAAAACCAGGTGGTTTTGAGATAGGCAATTTTGATGTCACCTCACTACGTTTTGGGCCCTTGCCTGTCGCGGGAACTTGGGCCTCCCACACAAGTGAGGCACCATTTTTACCGGGAGACCCAGGGGAACGCTGGGAGGTGGGAAATTTGAGTGAACCCGGTGATGCCACAACTTTCCCACACAAGAATGTGTGAAAAAAGTGATCTTTTCAGCTAAAATTGAGGTTTGCAGGGGATTCTGGGTAAGGAAACATTGGGGGATCCACGCAAGCCATACCTCCCTGGAAGCCCCTGGGTGTCTAGTTTTCAGAAAAGTATAGGTTTGGTAGGTTTCCCTAGATGGCCGACGAGCACCGGGCCAAAAACCCTGGTGACCCCCCTTGCAAAACCAGATGGTTTTGAGATAGGCAATTTTGATGTCACCTCACTACATTTTGGGCCCTTGCCTGTCGCGGGTACTTGGGCCTTCCACACAAGTGAGGCCCCATTTTTACCGGGAGACCCAGGGGAACGCTGGGTGGTGGGAAATTTGAGTGAGCCCGGTCATGCCACAACTTTCCCACACAAAAATGTGTGAAAAAAGTGATTTTTTTCAGCTAAAATTGATGTTTGCAGGGGATTCTGGGTAAGGAAACGTTGGGGGACCACGCAAGCCATACCTCCCTGGAAGCCCCCAGGTGTCTAGTTTCCAGAAATGTATGGGTTTGGTAGGTTTCCCTAGATGGCCGCCGAGCACGGGCCAAAAAGACAGTTGACCCCCTTGCAAAACCAGATCGTTTTGACATTGTTTGTTTCTACAGCGTGAGAATTTCGGCACAATATTGCAAGGAAAGTGTGACAGACATTTTGAGGTTTGCAGGACATTGTGGATAAAATAACTTTTTGGAATTCACAAGAGAGACATCACCATGAACTCCCGTGGGTTTACGACAATATCTACAGTTGGTGGGTTATTCTTATATGGAACATACACCTTGGCAGAGAAACTAAAAAGACAAAGATTCCTGCACAGCCATCTATTCCTCAAACGCACACACATACTGGTTGGATTTGGCACGAGGGCGAGTGATGGTTCAGTATATTAAATTTTATTAACAAGAGATTTCACAAAAATGAAATGCACTGTCAATAATTAAATGGTGAAAAAACTGAACCAATGACTCGCAGCTCGTGAGCTGTAAAGCCGCGGCAAGGCACCAACCGCTTTACAGGCCATTCACACACCTTTCATACGTGATACACACAAGACCATTCGCACCACCAGGCACAAAAACAACAGATTACAAAATTCACAAAAGGGGCAAGGTACACCCTGCTTCAGAAAGGCAAATATTACTGCACAGCCATCTAATCCTCAAGCACACACACATACTGGTTGGATTTGGCACGAGGGTGAGTGATGGTTCAGAATATATACAATTGTATTAGCAAGTGATTTCATAAAAATGAAATGCACTGTTAATAATTGAAAGGGCGAGAAACGGAACCATTGACTCACAGCTCGTGAGCTGTAAACCCACGACAAGGCACCAACCTCTTTACAGGTCATTCATACACCTTTCATACGTGTGAGACATACAAAACCATTCACACCGCCAGCCGCGGGCCCATCACATAACAAAACTCACACCAGCACACAGCGCCATTCAAGGGCCCATCACTTTCACACGCCCACATTCCTGACACAGCAACTACACAAGCTGATGGATTGCGTGGAGTGGCACTCAGCTAGCAGTGTGTGTAGTGACCAGCAGCAAGTCACTACTCACACACCGCCAGCCAAGCATCATTCCACGCACACCGCCAACCAAGTGCCAGTCCACACACACCGCCAACACATTTAGGATTTTTTTAGACAAAAATAGAAACACAAACAAATCGCAAATAGATACAAATCTACAAACACAAAATCAGAAACTAAATATATTGCACTAACGCCAACCTTGAAACAGAATCAAATTTTTCAAAGAATACAGACCAGGCCGTTCACTTTACCACTCATGAATGCTCCCAAAAATTATTTTGCGTGTGGTACGCTCTAAAACAAGCAGGGACACACAGCCCAGGTTTAGAAGGACAGTCGAGGCAGTACATACGAATCTCCTTCCGCGTACCTCTTCGCCAACAGACTCTGCATCTCCTAGTGGGAAAATCTTTTGCCGGTGTGGGAGGGATGAAATCAGGAAAGTGGCGATCTTTCAATCGAACCACATCCTCCAACACTCCAAATCTAGGTACACTTGCCTGTTCCACAACAACAAGGCTAGCTATCACAGAGTGCTGAAACTGAAGAAATGTCAACTTTGACGCAGGAGAACACTACTTGGACACAATAAAAGCATTGAAATTTGCTAATTCGAAGAAATGGATGGGCAACTTCTTATACCAAACATAAGCCTTCCGAATAGCAGAGTAAGGTTCCAACCTCTGATCTACTCTGTCAACACCACCCATGTGCTTATTGTAGTCTAGAATGCACACAGGTTTGCGCACTTCAGCAACCTGACCCCAAACAGCTACAGGTGAAGTACTCTCATCATGGATGGTAGTCAGCATGTACACATTCCTCCTGTCCACAAATTTTACAGCTAGTAGTTCATCACTACGCAAGGAACTGCACTGCCCCCTCGGAAGTTTTTTGCAAACAAGCTCTTGCGGATAACCTTTACGGTTAGAGCGGATTGTGCCACATGCAAAAGTGTCCACTTTATACAATTCCTTAAATAATTGCACAGCAGTATAGAAGTTATCAAGGTACAAATGGTGGCCTCTGTTAAACAGTCTTCTAGCAAGATCCCACACAATTTTCTCTGAAACTCCAAAAGTGGACGGACAACCTGGGGGGTCAATAGTAGAATCTCTACCAGTGTACACACGCAAATTAAAAACATATCCTGTCCTACTCTCCGACAACATGTACAGCTTAATTCCATAGCGTGCCCTCTTGCTAGGGATGTACTGCCTAAAAACCAAACGGCCCTTGAACAAGACCAAAGACTCATCAATAGATATTTCTTTCCCTGGAGTATAGATCTCAGAAAATTGATCTACAAAGTGATCAAGAACGGGCCAAATCTTAAAAAGACGGTCACAGTCAGGGTGATCTCGTGGCAACGCCATAGAATTATCAACAAAATGCAGCATACGTAGCAAAAGTAAATACCGATTACGAGTCATAACTGCAGGAAATATGGCAGTTGCCAACAAGGGGCCAGTAGACCAATATGAAGCCAAGGTTGGCTTCCTTACCACACCCATCAATAAAGTCAAACCCAAAAACTTCTTAATCTCTTCCAGATATGTGGGAGTCCACCGGGTAGCTCTAGACTGGGGCCTAAGTTTGTCGCTGTTGTCCCTCAAAAACTGTTCAGCATACAAATTTGTCTGCTCAACAATCTCACCCAAAAATACATCATCCATAAACAGCTGAAAAAACTGTATAGGCAAAAAGTGTTCACAATCCACTGTACACCCTCCATCACCGCTAAAGGCAGGCAACACAGGCTGCACCATGTTTGGATCAACCCAAAGTCCAGCACTTCCAGTAGGAAGCCTAGCAGCCTCAGACTGCAATCCAGATGCCTCTTGCACCATCGGCACAGCAGTTTCCTCCTCTAAGACAGGCACTTCATCCGCACTGAGAGTTGCTTCATCCACACCAAGAGTACCTTCATCTGCACTGAGAGTACCTTCATCATCCGATGATTCCATGTTGAGAGAAAACTCACTGCCAGAATCTTCCCCTCCCTCCTCTCCCTCAGACGCACTGTCAGTCTCATAATCATGCTCAGAGGAAGATTCAAGAAGCATACCAACCACCTGCTGAGCAGTCATTCTACGGCTAGCCATATTGCTTACTAATAAAGGTAACTTGTCAAACAAGTCAACAACAACAAACACTTTGTAAAATAAGTAATAAACAAAAAGCACCTTTATCAAAAACTCATATATACTCCAAAACAATACCACTCACTTGCCAGAGGCAGCTAAACTACTCACCACCACCTACTCTGTACAGACACAGTATAGATCAACAATATCCCACTGAAAAAGAAAGAGAAAAGCAATTACACATAAGACTATGCAAAACACATTGCAAAGAATTTCATGCTCAAACCACTAACTAAATATGCCGCCATTATGACATCACTTACAAAAAAATTCATTCAGACATTACAATATTACTCATTTGGAGTAAATACAACAAAAAACAAATTCTTACCAAAACAATGCAACTACACAAAACTGCAGAACAACCACTGTCAAAACTGGAAACAGGAATCAAAAGCTTTAGACTAGAATAAAAAGGAGAAAAAAACTTTATTGTCACATATGCATATAATGCTCTAGACCATCACGTACTGCGCAAAATTTATTACTTGAACCTCCCACTTTCAAGAAGGAAAGATCACTGGCCCAATCCTTTACAAGCAACGAGAATCTGGAACTCAGCCTCAGCTCCGGACCAAACCCTCCCTCTTCCCAGTCCTTCAAAACAGACCTCAAAGTTCTCCTCCTGCAAAGACACTTCCAAACTTAATTCACACCCTCTCTATTGTCTGAAGGATGTCTTTACATTATAGGAAATTCTGTTCTCCATGCCCGTAGAAGTGCCTTCCCAGTGTGTTCCTGTGTTTTGAGTGTCTGCCATTTATTGCACTTTTATACCTCTACTTGTACTTTGTACTCTTTTGTAACTTGCACACATGTCACTTTTCCTCTTGTAACGTATTGTTTGCTACCTCTTGTATTTTGTTTGCTTTTGATACATGCACAATTACCACCATTGCCTCATGTAACGTAACGTTTGCTCTTGTTTTCAGAGTGTCTGCTATTTATTGCAGTATTTTACCTCATGTGACATCCATCAGAGAGCTGCGTGAATAATTACCTGGTAATCCCCTCAGCACAATGCAAACATGCACATACATGACACTGTTCAGGGATCTATCATCTACAGCTGACATTAAATGACCATTCATCATGGTCCCCCCATTAAAGCAGTGCACTTTGTGATCTGCATGGTACATGTTCTTTGTAGCAGGCACATTAACCCTCTGGGATACCTTTCCAGGAGTCAACCCTTCCACTACACAAAACTCCATCTCTCTCTAGGAAGAACATTAATCACCAAAGTTACCATGACATTTTAATTGTTTCTGAAAATTGCTGGAGGCCAGGAAGGAGGCAGCAAGTTTTTTCAAACCATAATATACTTGCAAACACTACGCACCCACCCGAAATAGGTACCCAGTGAGATCACACCGTTCGCATCGCCCTAACCTGCTCAAGGTTCATGTGACCTCAGTGAGTCACAGCGACTGGATCACAGTTGCTCTAGGGTGTGCTGCTTCGTAGGTCTGCCCGCAAGACTGGAGATGAACTTCAGTATGGATTGTGGTGGACAGGCCTTCAAGGTTAACCCACAATTGACACCACTAGGGTACACCTGCTTGTGCTAAGACATCAAGCCTTCTAAGGTCTAGTGGGGCCTTTTACGGTCTAGCATGGGAATGTGCTCCCTCAGTACAGTGGTGTGGTGGATTGGTCATGAATGCTGAACCCGGTTCCCCAGTTCCAAATTCCACAGCTCTGGCCATAGTGCTACATCCCCACTGAACACCACACTTGCCCACTGAGAGAAACTCGCACAGCCTTCAGCTATAACCTAATTGTGCCCGCTATAAACACTTGGATGTGGCTCAATTCAAATTATGCACTTGATAAGAGTAATATGCTGCCTAAAAAAAAGAAAAAAAAGAAACCACTTATAGGGAATGCAAAGCATGTGAAATGTAAGCAGAAACAACATGGTTACCTAAACGATCTCTCACTAACTATTCAGCAATCAGCGAGTGGTTTCACCTGAAAAGTTATCGACATGGCTAGAGGGCCCTGAAGGGAACCGTTTCACTGTCCATTGCTTACATCCTTACAAAACGTAAGCAGTATGGTATAAAGAGACCACATCCATAAACACAGAGCCATGGTACACATTGTGTTTTCCAATCCACCCATCAACCAGGTATTGCAGTACCTCCAGGAATGATACACTCTCCCAACCTGGAAACAACAATGTTGTTCAAAGAAAGACGAGAAAACGAAAGTAGCACTTCACTGGCAAACTCTGTAAAGTGATGCTGGTGTATTTGGATGTAAAAAATAACAATCTGGCTACTTTGCAACCCCTCTGTCTTGCTTTATTTAGTTAGGTAATTAATTCTCATATAAGAAATTCTATTTCTCTACATGCTGCTACACTTTGGATTAGAAAAATTCAAAAGAATGGCATTTCTCGGCATTTTTGGATCCATTTCACAGGGAAGCAACTAAAAAGGCGAGCGTTTTTCGATTTTGGATCCATTTCACAGGGAAGCAACAACAGGCACACACGAACGAAGCCGAGCCTCGTGGCATGCCTGGGCCTTCCATAGTGCCCCCACCCTAACCCAAACCCACCGATGCATAAATCCCCCCTCCCCAGCCCCAAAACTCACCTTTACTCTCCGGCGCGCAGGAAGCAAATGGCTTCCTGCGCCTCGGAGAACAAAGGGGAAACCTCCAATGATGTCAGCGCGGCTCGCGCGCTGACGTCATTGATAACGCGGGGGGGCAGGGGGAGGCAGGGGAAGGTCTTCCCCTGCCTTCCCAGTAAAAAAAAAAAGATCGACCACTCACGGGGGGAGCGCCAGCGCTTCCCCCGTGGGTGGGTGCCATGATGAGCTGGACTCGTCGCGACTGTGCTCCATGACGAGTTCAGCTCGTCATGGGCACAGAAGGGGTTAAGAATCAGGGATAGTGATGTTTGCATTAATTGGTGTAACATAACACCACCTCCCCATTAATATCCCAGCAATTCAGCTCTGTGACACCCTCACATTTACCACTTGCTGGGTCCTGTTGTCATATCAAAGAGACTCCTGATGGATGTGTCACAAAACTTAAACACACCCTCTCAGCTAAATATCTGCATTACACTCTCACACATTACCCACATAAAAAGGTAAATGTGATGTGTGAGAAGTTGGACTGATATATTATGTCCACTAGTTATAGTGGGCACCTTGTTTCAGTCCAAACAACCCCTTATGGTGATAGGTTAAAGATAACCTTTATTGAAAGCTATCCTAGTGGTGGCTATGGAGAGCAGCCTTCAGGCTAAGTCTTGAAGGAATGTAAAGCAGCTTGTTTTACCAGTCTATAATCACTTGAATGACCAAATGAACGGACAACCACACCAGGTATATATTTAAAATATATGTATTTAAGATAAAACACACCCCTCTAGTCTCTTTATGAGGCTGGAGTTTGAAGTACTTAAGTTACAAGTCAGTATTCAACAGTAAAAGCACAAATACACGTTTGGACCCTAGGGGCGTACCAAACCATATACCAATAAAGTGGTATAAGAACCACGACTGAACTAGACACAAGGCCTAGAGCCTGTAGAAGTGCTTGGACCACAAGGAACCACCCAAGGTAGTGACACAGGGGACCCACGGGGAACGCGTGCAGTGTGAGAACACAGCCGCAAATCACTGTTAACTTCTATAGGGAAAGTCGCGGTTGGAAATTAAGAGTTTAAGGACACTTAGAGGATGTCTACGAGTGAACCCTTTTGGACTTAGAGGTGTCTAGGGTCAACACCCACGGGAGCACCGGAGTACTCGAGTTACCTCACCCAGGGAAGCTGGGTGCATAGGTGTCAAATGGTGTCGGGTTGCGTCGCTGTTTTCAATGGAAGCTGCTCAGGAAGTGCTGCTGCCATGAAGAGGAGAAGTGTCCGGAGAGATCCAAGCCTGGATCGAGGATGGAAGGAACCTGAAAGCAGAGGGGACAGAGTCTGGGTCACTTACCAGTGACCAGGGGCACGATAGTCCAATGCCCACAGATGTCAGGTGCTTCAGTTGAGTTGACGGGTGTCTTGAATCTTCAGCCACGAGGACCAGGAGGTGCCAACGACAACCAGGAGCTGGATTCGAGCTGACCCACAAAGTCTGTTGAGTGCTGCGGTGTCGGCGACCAGATTGGACCCAACAAGCCTTGGCAACAGCAAGTAACTTGGAAATAGAAAAGGGACATCTTTGCAGACCAGCAAGGTCTGGGGAACTCACCCAGTGAGAGTAAGTTGGGGCACATCTGGAGCAACCAGGAAAGCCCAATCAGAAGAGGAGTTGCCTTCGTGGGGACCTACTAGCCAACGGGGTAGCGATCGTGAAGGAGCCTTGAGCGGTCACATTGGAAACTGGCCCACGGGTCACTCGTGGAGTGGACGCCAGAAATCTTCAGTGCAAAAGGTGATCAAGGCTGGGGCTACTCAGAGCCCAAAGCACAACTTCGAGGAAGACCAGGAAGATGATGGATCAGCAAAAGATCACGGTGTGCAGGGGTCATGGTTCCACATCACCCACAATAGCCACAGACCTCAGCTTTGCTGTGGACTCAGGGTAGCCTCGGGGAAGTCTGGAAGTCCGCCTCTGGTGATGCAAAGACTTCAGTGTCCGGCAGGAGCTTCAGAGTTGCTGACCGGACAGTTGCTTATTTGGAGGAAGGGGCCCCTATCTTGTTCAGAACCCTACTGATCCAGTTCGGTGATTTCACAAGGCCGGAGCAGGCGTGGTCTCTGCAGCAGCCGGAGCAGCCGGAGCAGACATGCGGCGGTAGCAGCAGCCGTCCGCAGCCGTCCTTTTCAGCCGGCAAGCTAAAATTTGCCAAAAGAGTCGCCAGAAGAGCCAGAAAAAAAACACCGCAAAAAGACGTAAAAAAGCTCGGACTAAAATCCCGCCGCCATCGGCACCATCAGTACCGGCACCTCTGCTCCCGACGCCCGGAGTCTCTCAGCTTCGGTCTTTCGATAAGCACAGCAACTACCTTCAGCAACTGTTCTAGCTGCATCAGCGGTCGCAGCAGTGCCACGCTGCCCCCCACCCTGTCCCCCGCCCCTCTCTGCATAACCCGAGGTGAGCGATGACGGGGTGGGGCATTTGGGTGGTAATTGGGGGTAGCAGGAGTGAATAATGGCGTAAGTGAGAGGAAAAAAAAAACTGCAAACTGTCTCTCTGCCTCTCTGCGTCTCTGTCACTCCCCCCTCCCCCTACAGGAAAAAAAAATGCCTAGCTGTGAGGTGTGAGGTGTTGTGGGGGTGTTCTGAGGCAGTCTTCCCCCAATTGTTCTGTCCTGCTGCCCTGCTCTGCCGCAAACCATTATGCAGTCTGGGAGATTGGCAGCCTGATCCACACATCCACCAGAGATACCCTAAGCGATAACTTAGGAGCCGAGGTGTGTGGCGAGCGAATACTGGGCAACGAATATTGTAGTATTTTATCTTATTTTAAAAGCATTTAAAACTTAAAACATACTACTACGGAAAGTTCATCACAAGTCATAACAAACCTTTAACAGCCCAGTTCAAGCACAAGCCACCAATTCCAGGAGTGACATTTAGACATTCAACAGTGCAGTCGTCCGACAGCCTAATAGCTTAACAGCTCAACTCTATAACTGCCTAACAGTCTAATAGTCTAACAGGAGGGCTTCAACTTAACCCCTCAAGACACCAATCCTCCCTAACAAGGTCCAAGCGCAAGTTTAAAAATGAGGACAAGAAACTCAAATCTGGTCCAACACCAAGAAAAACATCGCCCTCATAAATCAGCAAGGCGGCAAAAGTTAAAGTTGCTGTACCCTCTGGGTAGAGGGTGTGCCAAATTAGGGTTGAACCCAAACGAGGGGCCCCAGGAGGACCAGCAACTGGGCAAGTCATTAATAGTACTCGCAACTCCATTGGGAAGGACCATAAACCCAAACGACTCCATGGCTATCAGGAACGGATCCAGCACTACAAAGAGAATGACCACCACAAATGGCAACAGTGACATAAGAGCGTTCCTGTATCACGCAATTTCAGACGACAAACTTGGGGAACCCGGCGAACCTGGTGGAGCAACAGGCACATTGTGCTCAGGAAAAATCACCAGAACTGCCAGAACATCAGCAGATGCCTATGATCACGTGGAAAGAAGCTTCGGACTTAATTCATCAGATATTTAGCCGTCCCACTCTCACCAGAAATAATTATTGTTGGGGGGGGGCAGAGCACCAGAAACAAAAACGCCCAGCTCTAACAATGCCAACAATCCAGTAAGTCGAAACCCGGGGAATATGAAAACGGGCCATGTGGCCAATGGAGCTAACGCCCCCAAAATAAGCGAAACATCGGACCCTAAGGAGGGCATCACCAGCCGACAAATTCAAGGCCATCAACCAAACCTGACTCCCCCGTTAGGTCAAGGGGACTTAACAACAAATAGGCAATCAACTGATTGTCCGATTACGCTGTCCCCCAAGGTGATCAACGGTGCTTTACTGCCAGGACGAACTGTCACGACGACACGGTCAAACTGTAATAACTGGCCCACAAACGAAACTAGTACAGTACAAATGGTTTTTCTAACAGAGGCACAGCACAATGGCCGAACTTCCTCTGACTTCTGTTCACCTGACAGAGTACCTAATAGCACCCATAACCAAATAGGAGACAGTAGAGTACTATGCAATCAATCAAATTCGCCTCCCTGCCTCCTAAATTCGGACTTGTGTAGTGCCTCTTCCTCGGCCTCAAGACATAACATGGGGTCAATTAGAACTCCTACAAGATTTATCTCCGAGACAATTGATTTCTTTTCAGCATCAGCTGAGTTTACAAGCCCACATCACACATTTAAACGGCACTCTAACTCTCCAAATTTCAGTCCTTCCTTACAAGAAAACGACCTTTGGACCTTCAGCCCCACCGAAAGGGGAGCGGAATTAGCTTAAAAAAATCCCCTATACTTGAAAACCACTTAGCATTGATCAATGACGCTCTGATTTCAATGGCAAATGCTGCCATATTGCATGCATATAAATTGGACATTCAAATATATATTTTACAAACAGTCGCCGGTCTGATTTCGGTGATAGACTCCAAACTGGAACATTTAAATTCACTGATACACAGAGCCCAGGCCAATACAGCTTTATCAGCTAAACAAGAGGCCTGTGGCTGTAGCCCAATATTGCACAATTTAGAAAAGCTTCCAGAGATAATGAACTCGCTAGTTGAGGATCTTAAGAACGAAGTCAATAGGCGACCGAACATCTTACACTCCCAACAAAGCACAAAGAAGCTCACAAGTACGAAAGACTCACAAAGTAATGACAAGGAAACTCCGCAAGAATTGGCAGAGGCCATGGATGACCATTAAAACAGGGCTGAAGAACTCGCAACAAAAACTAGCCACGATCCAGACAACGACCATGGAACTGAAAACAAGTCAAAGCTGTCAACCTTAAACATCCAACATCTATCTCGAAAAAACAAGAAACAATTAAACAAAGTGAAAAAATACAAATTTAACAACAAAGGCACCATCTGACAGTGGCTGCAGCCCAAAAATCAGGAGATTAAGGTTCATAACGATCAACATGAGACTAATACCTCACCTCAGAGTCAGAACCTAAACAAAAATATTGCACGCTCACAAATATAAGGTAAAATTAACATTGAAATTATCCCTGATAATATCGCGGGACATCCCTTGGCGCATCTGTCAAAGCCTACAGTTATGAGGGAACAAAACCAAAGCTGGTGTTCTAACAACTCACATGGACAACAAGCCGGGGAAGGAAACTATGAACAAAACAAAGATCTGGAATTCAATTTAAAGAGTTCCCCACTGACCAAACCGGCTAACACATGTACAAACAGTACGAACCAAGGAACATCCAAAAGAAGCAAATATACTGTCATGCCAGCACCAGTCCACAGGGCATCTCAATGTAAAACTGAATTTACCAATGATAGGGAGACGAAGCTCACTCAAATTCAACCAATGACTAAGAGCAAAGTTCAGCAGAGGGCGGTTAATCTAAATCCGCATGGGGAAGATCTGGATACTCAGGTGAAGACCACTCCGAATTCTTTAGAGGCCCATGACGTGCAGGAGGCAATCACACAACAAAACCTGCCATCCAAAGACTATGTTGATCTAAAACAAAAAAAAATATTACAGTACCCCGAATACACCTCGCAGGGGAAATGGGATATCCTCAATCGCAGCAATCTCTTGAAACTTTGCGCAAATATTCCGGGTCTAGAAAAGATAAAAACAACGAACATTGAAAGCGTGTCTTTTCTTGCCCCAGGACCAAGTGAGATCAATGAGACAACAGAGCTAACCTTCACCAACTTGGCTATGGCCGAGGCCCTGAAAGGAAACAACAAGCAACTGGAAAACTGGGGCATAAAAATCATGACCAGGCCTGAGATAAAATAACCAGTGATCTTGAAAAATAGAGTCCTGAAGGATCTGTCAGGCCCTCAAGAACAGACTAACCAGAAAAAGCCATTTATGAAGGACTCGACCCGCCTAGTACCATCAGCTGGGTCTATCCTCCATGGCACCAATAGCGGCCCAAAAATAAATTTCACCAGCGACAGCCTAATCAAAATAACAACATGCTTGGGAGGGGGTACTCGCTCCTGCTCGATTAGGGGGAACACCAGCAAGGACTGGTCTTGGCTTTCACAGGCCCTGAATCCTAGCCCCTAACACCAGGTTCCCCGCAAGTAAGGAGACCTCGCCATCTAAGGTTCGGCATCCACTGAAAAATGATTTAGCCAAGTATAGAGACCCTTTGGATAACACCCGAAGATTAAATATTATGACCTGGGACGTCGCAGGGATCTCAAAGCTCTTGCAGAGCCCACTGGCACTAACATTTCTCGAAGGTGCCGACCTAATTTGCACTCAGGAAACATGGGCATTAAAACCTACATCAATAAGAGGCTATGCGGAATACTGTAAGCCAGCTACCAAAGGCAACATTTTCGGTAGACCCTCAGGTAGGATTTCCATATATATTAAGCACTCGCTGAAAATACACTTCACAGAAATAAAAACTTCATCAAATATGTTTCTGGCGGGCACCCTGAAAGGTCTTTCTACGGGTGATGGCCCTCTATCAATCCTTCTAATTAATGTTTACTATAATTCCCATGGGCCGGGTGCCAAGGACAAGTTCATTCAGTTGATAAATCAGATAGAAACTTTATTATTACAGTTTGCATCTATGGAATCCATCATTCTGGGGGATTTCAACACGCATAATATAGGGGATATTGCATCACAAAATCACCGCTCCGGGCCCACAGGGATTTTTAATGCCCTAATGCAGACACACAATCTGACAACAGCACAATCTTTGTCTTTAAGGAACAAGCCAGGGACACTCTTTGCTCCTACATATAACAACCAAACTACAATAGATTATATTTAAATAAGCAAGAGAATACAAAAACTCATGATAAACTATACAGTGCATCCACGAAGCGAAAGCGATCACGCTGCCTTACTGATTCAGTTAAACCTCATAGCAGACATACGCCATTCTCTACGATGCATTGGGGCACCTAACGGAGAAGAACAGTATAAACTATTAAGAAGAATTAAATGGGGGCTAATGCCAATTAACAAGTTCGACCTCTGGAAAAAAACGTGGGCAGGTTGGCAATTTGGCGCAAATAACAGGGGCATTATAGACGAATGGGATCATTTCGCCAATAAATTAGCCTCATTGCTTCGGGGGAATACAACACACAGAACCCCTTTAGATTCATCATATACTCTTGGACTTGTCCCAGCAATTAAGGAAAGCGCCAAACAATTAAACGCCAAACGCAGGGCTCATCGGAAAACCGGATCAGCCCTCGCCAAAAGGCAACTTAAAGAAGCCGCAAAAAGTCATTCGAAGCAGGTCTGGGCCGCAAAACGCAAATGTATAGAGGCGAAATGGCTGAACATCTTCGAGCTGCTGAGACCATGTAAATCCCAAGAGTTCTGGCGATACTTAAATAATTTAACCCAAGGGACCACTAATGGAGTGAATTCACTCGATGCAGGCACCTGGGTAGCCCATGTGAAAACTCTGTATTCGGATGATCAAAGCACAATTTCCCTAAATAAACCCTCTACTGCAAGGGATGGAACAGATAGTATTACAGCTGTACGCAAAACGCTGGATGGCCCAGCTCCTCCAGGTAAAACCTTAGTTTGCACAACTTTTGGAAAGATTCGACACAATGGGGCACCGGGTCCCAATGGCCTGCCTGGCTCCCTTTTTAGGGCAGACACAGACTTTTGGACGGAAAATCTAACCCAGCTATACACCGAATGCAGGTTCTTGAAGGATGTTCCAGACTCCTGGAGAGGATCGCTACTGCATCCAATATTTAAGAAAGGGCCAAAATCTGATCCTAAAAACTACCGTATGATCGCTTTGTTGGACATCGAGGGCAAGGCCTATGCAAGTACACTTCTGGTGGAACTAGCAGACTGGGCTAGCACCGAAGGCCTCCTGCCCTTCTTTCAAATTGGGTTCAGACCTGGAGCCTCGACGGTGGATAACATAATCGCCCTGTCATATCTATCCCAAAAAGCCGTGACTCATCAAAGCCTGACACTTTTTGCCTGCTTTATTGACTACTCAGCAGCCTTTGATGGAGTAGATCGTACCATTCTCTGGCAGAAGTTGGCACGCTGGAACATCAACCCATCTTTATTACAAGCTATTAGATCGTTGTATTCACGAACTTGGGTCAGAATCAAACTCTCGAGTGAGTTTGCTACAGAGAAAATCATCACGGACCATGGGCTAAAGCAAGGCTGTGTCCTGGCCCCGATGCTTTTTAATTTATACACTGCAGATATGGGCCAAGCCTTGATCGGAGCTACACTAGCCACACCCAGGATTGGGTGTATCAAGATCCAACTGATGCAATATGCTGACGATCTGGTACTCCTAGACCATACCAAAATTGGCTTACAAAAAGCACTTATGGCCCTTGCAACTTTCAATGCCAAAAACAAGCTGGTTGCCAACCCAACAAAGTCAAAATTAGTGATTTTTGGGCACTACCCTAAAAAAAAAAAAAAAAACTGGCAAAATGGAGGCTGGGTCAGCTGACTCTGGATTGCATACATCATTACAACTACTTGGGGGTTTGGTTCAGTAAAACGGGCCGCCCAGGTGTCCACCTTCATAAAATGTAGATGAAAGGGAAAAGCATTATCTATGCCCTCTGTAAACTACACGCCACCTTACATAGTCCTACAACAACGGCTATCCAAAGAGTTCTGAGGGCAAAATTAATACCATCTCTCAATTACGCACAACAGGCATTCCCAGTGAAATTTGCAAAAGATCTAGAAAAAATTCACTGCACAGCTTATAAAAAGCTATTTCACTTACCAGCCTGTACTAGGAAAAATTTGGTTCGACTGGAATTTAACCTCAACCAACAAAAACTGGAAGAGATGGCCTTTCTGAGTAAATATTTTTACCTAACAACGGCGGCACCAGGGAACACAATGAAGGCTGTCTTAAAAAATATTTTCCTAGAATCTGGCAATCCCTGGTCTGACGGTCTCACCTCTGCCAAAGATCTTTTACAACTTGCAACAGAGAATTGGGACACCAGGATAGTCAAGTATGCCACTATTAAAAGCATAATAAAAAAACAAGTACGTCTACGCTCCCGCACTTTGGACATGGAATCCCTGGTAACAAGAAGATTTCACGAGTCCCAAAGCCTCCCACATATAGTGCACAATCTCAAACCTCATCTTACGCAGGCTGTGGGGAGACAAGCCCTATATAGGATCTTAGCAGCCAGGCTACATCCTCTCCCCCTTAAATAATTATACTCCACCGGGTCAGTAAGACCAGTGATCACGGAGTGCCGGCTCTGCAAATACAAACGTGAGTCCTTGGCCCATATCTTGCTTTGCTGCCCGGCTCTGCGTCTAGTTCGCAGAATCTACCTCAGGCCCATTTTATTACAATTGGGCACTCGTACAGCAAAGGAGGCAGTCCATCACATTTTTACGCTGGACACAGTGAAGCTCATGGCTACCTTTGGTAAATTTGTACAATATACCCGCACAAAACTGATGGACACACCTCTCTAAGCAATCTGGCAGGCAATTGTGCGGAGGCTGTATATTATCTTCTATCACCTGACTGGTTTTATTGAAGCATGTACAAGAAAATTTTAACATTTGCTGTGTACACAGATTTATTCTGTTTTAGATTTTGGATTTTAGACTTCTAGATTTTAATCTGAATAAAGTGTATTCATTCATTCTACAGTTGCTTATTTGGTGCCTGCCAAGCAGGGGAGTCACTCCTTGACCCCAAGGGAGATTTCTTCAGTCTTAGGTAGAAGGTAGAAGTTCCAGGATATATGTTGCGGTGTTTTGTCCAGGGTAATTTAAAGTCTCAAGGACTGGGTTCCCATACTTATACAAAGTTTGTGGGTTGGACATACTCTAGGGTCCCACCTATGAGAGGGTTTGGAAAGAGGGGTGGTTACACCCATTTCCTTTGTCCAGTTTTGCACCAGAGCAGGGGCAGGTATCCCCTGCAACCGGTTTGAACTGGACTATGCACAGGGACACCAAGTGGGCCCCTAGTGCAGGACTTCAAAGCACCAGAGAGTGCTCTCGCCCAGCCCCAATACACATATGCCTGTCTGTGGAGGTCAAGTCAAGTCAAGTCAAAACCACTTTATTCGATTATTTAAAATCATAAAAGTATGCTATACAAATACAGAGGTATTAAAAGTCTAATTAATAGCAAATATACAAATAAAAACTATACAATAACAGTTAAAAATTCATGATTAACCATAGCCAACTTAAGTAGTTAATACAGATTCAATTTTCAGTTGTTAGAGGGGATCAACATCTTGTACAGTTTTTAGTCTGACCCTCCTCTCTCTAACAGATGCTGCTAGAAAGCTGGCAACACAGAACATAATTAATGGACACTCTAACAGGTTTAAAAACATTAGGGCTGGCTTGCACTGAATAAAATTCATACTTTTTAACAGTGGAATGAGAAACCTTTTCCTAGCGTATTTAAAAAATGGGCAAAAGAACAGAAAGTGCATGGTGTCTTGAGGGGAAAAGTCATCGCACTTGCAGGGTACAGCGTCTTCTGGTCTACTCCAACCCTCCACGTCCCATAGTACCATATGTATTTGGTTGAAACGCAGTTTAGTCAACAACCATCTATGGAAGGAATTGGTGACAAATGTCAGGTATAGTGGCATCCCCGGGGACGGGGTTACCAAGACATGCCCCCTGACCGAGGATTTACAAAGTTCAACTCCCTCTCGCTCTGCCTCCCTTAATTTGATAAAATTAGATTTTACCCACTCAAGATCTGCCTTACATAGGGATTCTGGGTTAGAAAAAATGTCTGGTCTCCCCATGTATGCAGCTAGCATCTCAATATTAGACAACCACTGGATTTTATTCCTATTGTCTAATCTAATACAGTCCTTTAGGATTTTATGGTTGAGGGAGAGATTCGGGTTTAACCATGTTTTCATCCCTAGCAATAATGGTGCTAGTTTAATTATGTCTGTTATATAACCGCACCCAAGTTCCAAGTGGACTGAATAGGAAGCGGTTGATTGTGGGAGGCCAAGAAGGGAGCGCAAAAATTTGTTTTCCTCCGTCTGGATCACATCATGTTTAATGTAGCCCCAAATTGACGCCCCATACCTAACAATAGATATGGTTTTGGCTTTATAAATTGTTAATATTGCCTCGACCGGCTTTCCTCCCAGCCTTTTTGCAAAACCTAGTACTGCCGCAGAAGAGTTTCTCGCGGAATTTGCCTTTAATAAAAGCTGGGGGGACCAAGAACTTTTGTCATCGAAAACTACTCCTAGGTAGGTGAATACTCTCACTCGTGAGATTTCTTCTCCCCCGCAAAAGAAGGGCTTAACATTATTTTTTGCTCGGCCCAACGACATCACATGTGATTTGCTGTTATTTACTACCAGGTCCAAACTTTTCATGAAGTCTCCAAACGAGTCCAACAATTTTTGCAAGGCCAAGGGAGTCCTGGCCAGAAGAACGGCATCATCCGCGTATAGGAGGACCGGAATCGGGGTGCCTCCCATGCGCGGAATGTCCAGTGTTGCTGCCAACAGATTATGTTCCAGGGCATTAATATATAATGTAAACAGCATGGGGGCTAATATACATCCCTGTCGTACCCCTCTACTGGACTTAAAACTGGATGTACATTTCCCCTCGGTCGTCATCCTAATAGAGGCGTTCAGGTCTTTGTGGAGCTCAGCAAGGAAGTACACAAGGGACCTATCAAGTCCCATTTCCAGGAGCATTGTCCACAATTTAGACCTGTTGATGAGGTCAAAAGCTGTGGACAAATCCATAAAACCCAGGTAGATGGAGCCCCTGGCCGCCTTGGTGTATTTGGCTGTTATTAGGAGAAGGTTCAAACATTGGGCCTCCGTACTCCGCCCAGCTCTAAAGGCATATTGGGCATCTGACAGAATGTTATTGTCAGAGGCCCACCCCGTTATCCTAGCTAGGATAACTTTCCCCAAGATCTTTATAGAGGAATCCAACAGGGATATGGGCCTATAACATCTGGGGTCTGCCCTTTGACCTTTCTTAAAGACCGGTATTATAACCGACCGGGACCATGATTTAGGGAATCCAACACAAGCCGAGTTATTAAATACATTTGTCAGTATATTGGCCGAAAACAAAGGATTAGCCTTATACATATCGGTTGGGACTCCGTCTGGTCCAGGAGCCTTCTTTCCTGCAGAATCTTCAATCGCTTTGGTAACCTCTCCTAAATGAAACCTAACTGGCATAGAGGTGGGCTCCAAGGCTTGTCCCACGAAAGTTTCTAATTCGAGGTGACTGCCATATATATTTTCAAAATGGCTCAGCCAATCCTCCTCTGCAATATTAGTTTCCAGCACATTATTTTTAATATTAGAGAAAAGGGGCGTGTTAATAATTGACCAAAATTTTGCACTGTCTTTTAAAGTAGCTTTGTCCATAAGTTCAACCCAGGCATTATGTTTAATTTCTTTTTTCCTATCCTCCAACGTTTTTTTATAATCTCTTCTGAGCTGTGACACCAGGATTTTATTCCTCGGGCGTGCCTGGAGAGCTTTTTTGAGGTAGTTGTAGGATTTAGTGCATTTATGATCAAACCAGCCCATATCTAATCTATTAATGGCTGGTCTACTTTTACTGGTTAGCTCTTTTGCCACTTTGAGGCAGATAGCTTCATACGAGGATATTACTTGCTTCCCCGTAGAATATTGATCTCCACATATTTCTAGATCCATAGCCGCCTCTAATGTGATGGTGTTAAAAAACTCCTCTGGAATTACCTTGCTCCAGTTTAGCCTACTCCCCTGGTCTTTTGTCTTCACTTCAGCAACCATCATGAAGGGGGTGGATGGATTTAAAAAAGAGAAACCATCTAACAATTCAATTGCCACTGGATTATGGTCGCTAAAAGTTGACTGTATAGCATTATAAAAAACTACATATTTTAAAAGGCCAGAAGAGAGAAATATGTAGTCAATTATTGTATCACTATCCCTACCTATAAAAGTGGGAACCCGTGTTCTTTGATCGAAGAAGCCTGGGTCATACAATTCATTTTCAGATAAGAGTTTCTCCAGTGCTTCCCCCTTTTTTGAGTGCTCAAAGTGTTGCGGAGATGTAAAATCTGGCCCATCAATGTCAATTAACAAACAGTTGTGACTACATAAGTGCACATTAAAATCGCCTAACAAAATATAGTGGCAAAAAGTGGTTTGCTTTAAAGTATAGGTATTTAAAAAATTCGACAGCCAAAGCAGGTGAACATTCGGCGAGTCCCCTTGCTGGGAATTATAACACTGTGGAGGTGGTTACACCTCCCTGGGGCAGGAAACCTATTGTCCAGGTCTCCCCTGCCGGAGTTTCGGCCAGCAGCAAGAGGCCAGACCGTTGTCTGTGGCAGTGGCATCCATTTTGTGATGCCAGGGCTGTAGAAAGTCTTTACCGGGTAGACCCTTGTGAACATGTCTCTTCCTCTAGAAGGGTGGAATGCTACCCCTGCTGCCAGAACTGGCGGGGGGTAGTATTCCAAAGCGTTTGACACCGAACACGACATGTTTCCATGCAGCCAGTCCAAAGTTAGCATTTACAGCGAGGTTTTAATGCACTTAAGAGTATATGGTCAGGCTGCACCACAAACAGCATCAGAGGAGGTACTCTGAACGCTGCAGAGGGGCTCTGCTCATGCAGGGACACCCTCTCACATAAAAACCAAGCACTCTGCCTTCAGGATTGTTAAGGCCTGCCATAGGAGTGACTTACAGGTTTTATTTGTGTGTGCAATGGTAGTGCTATAGGTTTCCTATACCACAGTAAGGGGTACAACCACCACCTTACACAGGCTGCAGTAGCAGATATGTGGTGTCATTTTGGAGTGCTTTCCAGGGGTGGCATAATACATGCTTCAGCCCCTGTTAGTTCTCTGAGGTACCTAGGTACATAGTATACCATATACTAGGGGCTTATAAGGCACTCCAGAATCCAATGAGAAATGTACCTAATGTACATGGAAACCATTTTAGAGAGGAAGCAACTAGGCTGGGGTCCTGATTAGCAGGGCCACAGCCAGACTAAGGTCGAAAAACAGTGAAACACCAGCAAAAAGTGGGGGTACCCATGTGAAGCAGATCCTACTCTCCTACATGATGTCAATGGGATGTCAACTAATCAGTGTGAGAAGCAGGCAAACGTCACAATGTAAACACTCTCTTCAGCATTAGCTTGCCTCACCAGGGCATGGGCCCTCAAAAAGACTGGGCTCTTTGGCCCCAGTTCACTTTGCACATGCCTCAAAACTTCTATGTGCACAGGACATGGGGCTTGAAGTAGATCAGGGACAGCCAATAGCATAACAAAGTGCTATGGATAAGTGGGGAATGTGTAAGTGCAAGTCAGGAAAGCAAACAAAGCATAAACAGCCTTTGTCACACACACATTTTAAGTAGGTGTAAGCTAATCACATTAAAAAGGATACATGTTCATAAAAAAGTGTAAAACGATATGACTATTCACCACCCTCCATGTGTGAATGAACAGATAACTAACTTGCACATATCAAACACACACTCAATCTACATCATAGGGAGAACGTCAAGCTAAATGATGTTCACATTACCCAAGACAAGCAGAAATACTTACCACACAATGCAATGTCAACCTCATTTGGAATTCATCCCACATGTCCATCCTTGGAACAATTGCCCTTCCCCTGTGTAACAACAGCACTGGTTCTGATGTCAGATTATACAAACCCCTTCAAATATATCAGCAGTCAGGGTGAAACAAACACAACTGTAGTCACACATCACAAAGTATACCATAATATCAAATAGTTAGAAAAGTGATGGTAGGACTAATGTGTTCTAAACCAAACAAAAACATTATGGAGTTAACTAAAGGCCAATGGCCAGTCTATGTTCACCTTCGGTGGTCCAGCACAATGGTCCAGCACAGTGCTGTACCACTAACCTTGCCCTTCAAGAACCTGCCAGTAACCTCCTCACAAAGGGGCATCAATTGGGCAGTTCAGGCACCTCTATGATCTTATTTGGGAGGGGGGTGTTTGGGTTTGGAAGGCGTGTCCTGGGCTTGTGAAGGTAGGACATTGGAAACGAAAGGGATGGACTAATTTTTAAGTGGGGGGGTTTGCAGTCGGAAGGGGTGGAGAAACATTTGGTACGGGTACACTGGGAAGTGGAAGGGTCAGGAATAGGGGTGGATTTGGAGGTGGAAGCAGTATTATTGGCTGTGGTAGGAGGAGGATGTTTCTTGAAGGGGTGGTAGGAGGTTTGGTAGTGGTAAGGGCAAGGGCAAAGGAAGGGTCTTCTGTAGGAAATTTGGAAGGGGAGTGGGAAGGAGTGGGGACTTAGAGGAAAAAGAAGTGGCTTTCAGTGATGTGTTTGGGTCTGTTGGGGTGGAGGTGTAGTTACATGTGTGCCAGGTGTATGTGCTACTAGTATGAGTGTGTCATGTTTATCTGGTGTATTTTGGGTGCTTGAGTATTTGCATCTGAGGTTTTCTAGTAGTGTAGAGTGTGGGTGGTGTGTCTATGGATTTTGCTGCAATAGAAGTGTTGTATATGTGGGGAGCCTTATTTCACAATTTGAATTTGCCACCGTACTTACCTGGACCTGTGCTGGGACAGTTGGGCTGCTGGCGGGACTCGCGCTTTCAGCGCTTGTTGTTTGGCTTGTTGCTCCTTCCCGCCATTTGCTGCTGCTGGGGGTCCAAGTGGTTGCCGAGCGGGGGAAATAGGACAACATCCCCCAGAATCCTCGGATTGGTTACCGCCCCCCCCACACGCCCACTTACGCGGCCGGAGGCGCTAAATACAAGTGGGCTCCCTCGGTGGAGCGGGAGCCTTATTTCACAATTTGAATTTGCCACCGTACTTACCTGGACCTGTGCTGGGACAGTTGGGCTGCTGGCGGGACTCGCGCTGTCAGCGCTTGTTGTTTGGCTTGTTGCTCCTTCCCGCCGTTTGCTGCTGCTGGGGGTCTGAGTGGTTGCCGAGCGGGGGGAATAGGACCACATCCCCCAGAATCCTCGGATTGGTTACCGCCCCCCCACACGCCCACTTACGCGGCCGGAGGCGCTAAATACAAGTGGGCTCCCTCGGTGGAGCGGGAGCCTTATTTCACAATTTGAATTTGCCACCGTACTTACCTGGACCTGTGCTGGGACAGTTGGGCTGCTGGCTGGACTCGCGCTGTCAGCGCTTGTTGTTTGGCTTGTTGCTCCTTCCCGCCGTTTGCTGCGGCTGGGGGTCCGAGTGGTTGCCGAGCGGGGGGAATAGGACCACATCCCCCAGAATCCTCGGATTGGTTACCGCCCCCCCTCACGCCCACTTACGCGGCCGGAGGTGCTAAATACAAGCGGGCTCCCTCGGTGGAGCGGGAGCCTAATTTCACAATTTGAATTTGCCACCGTAATTACCTGGACCTGTGCTGGGGCAGTTGGGCTGCTGGCGGGACTCGCGCTGTCAGCGCTTGTTGTTTGGCTTGTTGCTCCTTCCCGCCGTTTGCTGCTGCTGGGGGTCCGAGTGGTTGCCGAGCGGGGGGAATAGGACCACATCCCCCAGAATCCTCGGATTGGTTACCGCCCCCCCACACGCCCACTTACGCGGCCGGAGGCGCTAAATACAAGTGGGCTCCCTCGGTGGAGCGGGAGCCTTATTTCACAATTTGAATTTGCCACCGTACTTACCTGGACCTGTGCTGGGACAGTTGGGCTGCTGGCGGGACTCGCGCTGTCAGCGCTTGTTGTTTAGCTTGTTGCTCCTTCCCGCCGTTTGCTGCTGCTGGGGGTCCGAGTGGTTGCCGAGCGGGGGGAATAGGATCACATCCCCCAGAATCCTCGGATTGGTTACCGCCCCCCCACACGCCCACTTACGCGGCCGGAGGTGCTAAATACAAGCGGGCTCCCTCGGTGGAGCGGGAGCCTTATTTCACAATTTGAATTTGCCACCGTACTTACCTAGACCTGTGCTGGGACAGTTGGGCTGCTGGCGGGACTCTTGCTGTCAGCGCTTGTTGTTTGGCTTGTTGCTCCTTCCCGCCGTTTGCTGCTGCTGGGGGTCCGAGTGGTTGCCGAGCGGGGGGAATAGGACCACATCCCCCAGAATCCTCGGATTGGTTACCGCCCCCCCACACGCCCACTTACGCGGCTGGAGGCGCTAAATACAAGTGGGCTCCCTCGGTGGAGCGGGAGCCTTATTTCACAATTTGAATTTGCCACCGTACTTACCTGGACCTGTGCTGGGACAGTTGGGCTGCTGGCGAGACTCGCGCTGTCAGCGCTTGTTGTTTAGCTTGTTGCTCCTTCCCGCCGTTTGCTGCTGCTGGGGGTCCGAGTGGTTGCCGAGCGGGGGGAATAGGACCACATCCCCCAGAATTCTCAGATTGGTTACCGCCCCCCCAAACGCCCACTTACGCGGCCGGAGGCGCTAAATACAAGCGGGCTCCCTCGGTGGAGCGGGAGCCTTATTTCACAATTTGAATTTGCCACCGTACTTACCTGGACCTGTGCTGGGACAGTTGGGCTGCTGGCGGGACTCGCGCTGTCAGCGCTTGTTGTTTGGCTTGTTGCTCCTTCCCGCCATTTGCTGCTGCTGGGGGTCCGAGTGGTTGCCAAGCGGGGGGAATAGGACCACATCCCACAGAATCCTCAGATTGGTTACCGCCCCCCCACACGCCCACTGACGCGGCTGGAGGCGCTAAATACAAGCGGGCTCCCTCGGTGGAGCGGGAGCCTTATTTCACAATTTGAATTTGCCACCGTACTTACCTGGACCTGTGCTGGGACAGTTGGGCTGCTGGCGGGACTCGCGCTGTCAGCGC
This sequence comes from Triturus cristatus, assembly GCF_964204655.1. Taxonomy (NCBI): domain Eukaryota; kingdom Metazoa; phylum Chordata; class Amphibia; order Caudata; family Salamandridae; genus Triturus; species Triturus cristatus. The sequence goes on from NC_140585.1 coordinate 507,670,888, forward strand.
TTGTTGTTTGGCTTGTTGCTCCTTCCCGCCGTTTGCTGCTGCTGGGGGTCCGAGTGGTTGCCGAGCAGGGGGAATAGGATGACATCCCCCAGAGTCCTCGGATTGGTTACCTCCCCCCCACACACCCACTTACGCGGCCGGAGGCGCTAAATACAAACGGGCTTCCTCCACGTCGCGGGACGCGTGCGGGCCGAGCCTGGCTAAGCCCAGGCAAAGGGCGGGCCGTCTGTGGCCGTCCGGGCAGGGCGTGGCAGGGCAGGGCCATGGACTTTGGTGTTTGTTGTCAGGGTTAATGTACAATTGTGAGACTCCCTCTATTTAACCAATGCTAATCATTGTGTCTGGGATATTATATTAGTTTAATTGGCAATATATTGTCTTTTATCTTGTCTGTTGTGTAATTCATGATAGCTTGGGTGCATTATTTTTTACATTTGTGCAGCTGGTTGTGTTCGGAGTTGTAAGCATGTCCAAACAAAATTCCTCTAAAACCTCTGTAGCGCCTGCAACACTGGATAATTATCTAGTGAAAGTTGTTAATAAAATCAACTATGAACGTCGACTCTCCCTTAGTCAGGGTAGCCCTTCTGCTTCTCCGTCTACCCTGTCTACCCCCCCAGGTGTACTAGTGCTAGATGTTAGCCCTGATCATGATCCACAGCTGAGTAACAGCAACGACCCAGTGTTAACGACTTTTAATCGGTCAGTGGTAAACGACCCCCCTGATTATCCTGGAGATTCTTCCCCGATGTGTCGAGCTGTTAGGGCATGTCGGAAAATACCTGTTAAGCGAGGGGGGAACAAAAAGGCTAAGAGAACCCAATTACCACCTAAAAGTATAGCTGGGGGGAGGAGAATCAAGGAACAGAGGGTCATGCTCATTTGAATTCTGAGCATTTTAATTTGTTGGTTAGTCTTATTGACGCCAAGCTCGATAAGATCATTTTACCGTTGGTGGCCAAATTAGATCAGATTTCGGTAGAAGTAACTAGACTGGCCCATCTTTTGGATACCTATACCACTAGGGTTGGTAACCCAATGACCACTGATTTAAGTCACAACGTAAGGAAAGAGGTAGTAATTCCATCTGTGGAGGGGACTAAGGTTAACCAAATAGTTGCACCTATCGTTGAGGCGGTTAAGGCTGACCAAACAGTTGTATCAGCCCAACCGCACACTGCGAGTCAAGAGAACCAGGCTACCTCGGTAGCTGAAAGCAATGCAGGTTGGACCGAGGTAAGGAGAGAGGGTTTTGTTAACCTTCCGCCAGATTGTTCCCCTTATGTGGTGGTTTTAACTAACGTACCACGGGTTGCCCCAGGCTCAGTATGAATCTCATGATTCCCTGAAAGACAAAACTGTTGCCTGGTTGCATAAGCAATGTGGATTCCCTACGGCCCTCTCTAATGACACATTAACTACAAGAAGGGTCAAATGGGTTGGTAATTCTAGAAAGTTCTGTAAAGGCAACTGTGTTATTGTTAATTTTAAATATCCTCAACACGTCGCAACAGTTCTGCTTAGATCAGCCTCCCTACCACTTACCGATTACGGCGTTTGTGTACGCCCGCTTGGCTTTTTTTATAGCCATCTCATTAATATGCCCCCTAATGTTTGTAACTCTTCCTGGCTACCCCCGTCGATCCAGCAGCGGGGTTTAGCCATTCCTTTGCATAATCGTTTTTATGCCCTTAACAGTTTAGATTCTAATGACTGACTCAACCAGGAGAGCCCGATTTCCTTGGATAAGGTTATGTATAAGCGGGGTACTGAAACTATTAAGGTTAACCTGGTTTCGGAGCCAACCAAGGCGGAGGTTTATCCCGATAATGATTGCAGGGGGTCAGTCAATGAAAACCCAAGGGAAGGAAATTATCCAACTGTATCTATTACACCAGTTAGGGCTAATGCAAGGGGTAAAGGAATAATTATAGCCAGTTGGAATGTTGCAGGGTTAAAATCCAAGGGGAAGGCCTTGGGCTGGCAGAATTTCATTAATTCCTTTGATATCGCATGTTTTCAGGAGACATGGTGTAGGGAAGAAATTAATTATGATGGGTTTGTTTCATATAATCTGGTGGCGAAGGGCACTGGGCCGGGCAGAGCAAAAGGGGGTCTGTTGATATTAGTGTCAATCCACAGCCCAATCATAGTAAAAGGGTATATAACAGTGGGTGAACATGCCCAGATTCTCTGGTTGTTAGAGGAACATGCCCATAATATCTTACTGATAAACTATTATAATAATATTTTTGATAGTTCTAGGGACGTAGTTGTCCGTGATTTGGCTAATGCCATTGAAAATCTGAACCCAGAAGCTAACATTTCTTTTGATTATATCTGGGTTGGTGATTTTAATATCCCATTATGTTAACTGCCAATTGAAAATGTTTGTGGATTTATCAACGATATGAGAGTGGAATACCTACATTTTTGTCATAACAACTATGGAGATTCATTAAATTACTTTTTGGGTTACTATGATTCAGAAATTCTAGGTCTCATTAGAGAGGAATCGGGACAAATTATCCCTACTTTTAAGGGTCATCATTCCTGCTCAGTTATTGACTATGTGATTGTTTCCTCTAATATTGCTTCCTGTTGTGCTTCACCTAGGGTTGAAGTAACTACCTTAAGCAATCACAATTGTATTATCTTGGAAACAACTTTTTGGGCCGATAGCTGTGTCAAAACGGGCGTTGTGGTCTCTAATATTGAACCATATAGACCAAATGGTGTTCGTTTGAGATGGGTTGGGGATAAAGCTAGTGATTTAATTGGCTCTATCGTGAGGGACTGCTTACCTAGTTTTAGTATTGTTTTCGAAAACCCTATTAATGAATTGCAGGTTTTAAAAGCTTTTATGGATATGAATTTAATTATTGAGGCCAGATTTACCAAATCCAAGGGGGGCCAGCGTAGCAATGCTCCAAGATGGTTTGACCATGCATGTGCCCGCCTATTAACTGAATTAAAAATGGCGCTTGCCAAAAAACCTAGGGATTCAGAGTCCGTTGTGAAATTAAGGCTGGAATACAAGCTTGCTCTAAGGCGAAGGAAGAGTGAGCTACAGCAGTTGGCATGGGACTTGCTTAAACAAGCAGCTGAATTATCTAACAGTACTTTGTTCTGGGCCACTGTTAATTCTCCTTTTATCAGGGATGAGAATACCCCAATGTTAACTTCCAATGTTTCGAGTGATGGCTGGGTTACCCACTTTTCAAATATTTTTGACTCTAACAGTTGTATTGGTACCTGCCATAATAGTTGGCCTGTTTTACCCTTAAATATTACTGTTAGTGAGGTTGAATCCGGCATTTGTGCTAGTAAGGGGGGCAAAGCTCAGGGCCCAGACGGGGTGCCTATTGATGTGTATAAAGCGGCCCCCGATATGTGGAGCCCTCTGTTGGCTATAGTTTTTAATGCTGCTATATGTACTGTGCCCCGCGATACATGGGGGGAATCTATTATCATTCCAATACATAAAAAAGGTAGTAGGTCCGATGTTAAAAATTATCGACCCTTCTCTCTTCTAGATTCGTCTGTCAAGATCATGAGCAGAATTATGCTGGTGAGGTTAGAGGAATGGGCCGAGCAAGAGGGTATTCTAGCTGATAGTCAGTACGGATTCAGAAAGGGTAGGGGCACACTTGACCAGTGTTTAAATCTTGATCTACTGATCGGGAAATATACTGATGCTAAGTTAGGCTCACTCTACCTTTGTTTTGCGGACCTTAGCAGCGCATTTGATATGGTTGACCACTCAATTTTATGGTCAACCTTGTTACAGTTAGGTGCGCCAGAAGGTATAATTTATTTTCTGGCCAGACTGTAAGGGAATTTAAAAACTTGTGTGCGCTTTGGGACCAAAGGAGAATGTACTCCTAAATTCAGTGTAAAAAGAGGTATTAGACAGGGCTGTGTACTGGCCCTCTTCTTTTTATCTTATTTATCAACGGAATTGACGCAATTTTAAGCACAATCCAAGCAGATGCCCCACTGATCCAAGGTTCCCCTGTACCAGTGTTATTATACGCTGATGACGCCGTCCTACTTTCTAGAACTCCATTAGGACTGCAGCGTCTGATTGATAGATTTTCTTCCTTTATTAAGGATAGGAGGTTGACTATCAACAAGAAGAAAACGTATATCATGATTTGTGGGGCTAAAAGTAAAAAGAAAATTAAATCTGTTAATTTTTCCTTTTTTATAGATAAGGACAAGGTGCTTCAGGTGGAAATCTTTTGTTATCTTGGTATAACCTTCTCTAATGATAGAAAATGGATCAACAAATTTAAAAATATCCGTATTAAAATGGCCAAAAATGCCCATGGTGTTTTTAGATTTGCTGCGAAGGTTGGGGACCGACGCACCAGGGATATGCTTAAGATTTATCAAGCCAGGTGTGTTAGTATCGCTCTGTATGGGGCGGGTGTTTGGGGACATTTTCCTGCCCATTTCTTGCAGTTAGAGAAAAATGCTTTTTTAAAAACACTTTTGTCATTACCACCCACTGCATGTACTGACCTCACCCATCGAGAGCTTGATATCAATTTTCTTATCGATCAACTATCTCTGAGGTCACTTATGATTTGGCGTTCTATTTGGCTCCAAGAAGAAAAAACTTTCAATAGACTGGTTATTGAGGATTGTCTTTCATTGGACAAATTCTTAAATATACCATGGTTAAAATATGTCGTCAGATGTTTTTCCGAGATTTTTAATTTAAACATCTTGGTGGACCCTAACGCAGCGTCTTTAATAACGAAACAAGAGCTGAAAACAAATTTTTTGGCATTTGCCGCAAGGAAACGGGCCATTGCTAACAGTTCTCTATCTACTGTTATGTTATATAATAAGCATAACCTTGTTGAAGGTTTACCCATTTATTTAGTATGGGTAACGAGGCCATCCCATAAGTTTGTGCTGACCAGACTGAGGTTTGGTATTGTCAATCATCTAGTGGCACTGCCAACACTAAAGAAATATCCGCAGGGGCCCTGTATGTGTGATGGCGTTTCCAAACAGAGCACTGTGCACTTTCTCTTTATCTGCAAACTGTATATGAATTTTCGTATTGCCTATTTAAAACCTATGTTTTGTAAATATGGTATACATACAGTTAATCAAGCTATTAGTTTAGTTTTTAACTTACAATACGTCGATATCTGTTTTTTTACTGCCATGTTTTTAACCCAATCTATCAAGGCCAGGAAAAGTATGTGTTTTTAAATTTATAACATTTGCTATCTATAGTTTTCGAATTGTAACCTGCTGTATTTGATATTGTAATGTTTTTTTTATTTATTATTGTTGTGCTTTCATGTTCATTTTATATGTACCGAATAAAGCTTCATGAAATGAAATGACTGAAATGACTGTGTGTCATGAATGGTGATGTTGTACTGACTGTTTGTGTATCTATGGATGTGCTGGTGGGTGAGCATGTGGGTATGGGTGTGTCTGTAGTGGGTGAGGATGTGATGGTGGGTGTGTGGTGTATGCATGCTTAAGTGGTCTCCCCTGTCCTATTTGGGGATGTGATGGGTGGGTGGTAGGAGCTTGTGGCTGTCTTGTTGTCAGTGGTGTTTGCGATGATTGTGGGCATGCCTGTGAGTGTGATGGTGGATGCATGTTTGCCTTTTTTGTGATGTTTGTGCTTGTGTGTGTGTGCTATTTGGGTCTATTTGGGTAGGTGCATGCAAATGTGTGTGTGCTTTGGACAGGTTTGGAAATAGGGGATTGGGGTGGGTAAGAGGCATGGGGACGAACACAAGTTTGGGGCAATGGGAGACAGCGGTCAGTGAGGAGGCCAAAGCCTGAAATGATCTCTGTAGGGCAGACATCGCACAATGAATGCCTTCCAGGTAGGCCACCATCTGCTGCAGATGGCTGCCTTGCAACTGGATGGCATTCAGCAGTGCAGTCTGACCCACAGAGATGTGCCTCTGGAGATCAATAGACTGCTCACTGAGTGCAGCGGTGGGGGCATGAGCTGAAGTGCCTGGATCGAAGGAGACCGGTCCTCTCCTAGGGTACCGGGCACAGCGACCTGGGTGGGGAGCAACTGAGCTGGAACGTGGGATGGTGAACAAGGAAGATGGTGGTAGATCTCCTGTGCGGTCTGCCAGCAACCAGACTCTTATTGCTCAGATGAACTTGAACTTGCCTACTCTGTGGTAGTCCTATGCACCCTTTCAGCCACTGGGTCTCTGTGTTGGTTGGACTGTAACCGGAACCACTGTGGCCAGCTGTGTCTCCACCGATGTTGACCCTCTCTTTCACTTTCCTGAGATGATGCTGTAATGTAATTAGAACTTTTTAGACAACAAGGGGACCCAAGTAAAGTCAGCCAGGGACCTCGGGAATCAATTATTTTGTGCTACAATGGTCCCTAGGGAGGTGGGGATAGGAAGTAACAAATGAATACAGACCCAATCAGTGCTGTATTGGTTAACTTATCCAGCCGGACAGAGGTTCAATATTTAATTTATCAGCAAGTTTTTTGGATATAAACAAACACAAATACTGAAAAGTGGGACATAAGCCTGCATCCTACTACACAAACATACCAACATAAAATACGGAGAACATTTAAGCGAGGTTCAGGCAACGCTTGCGGTTTGTTTTGACAAGTAGTATGAATTTTAAGAAACAAATCGCAAGTAACGTCTCTACACAGTTAATAATGACATCACATTTAGTGCATGAGGCGTTTTAAGGTGTCGACGGCGTTTCGATCCAAGTGAGCAATGTGTGGATCATCTTCAGGACATTATATTAGCATGCCTGTGTATAAGTGCCTAAGATAATTGGGGAAGTCCGAAGGGCCTGCCATGAGACTGTGGGTGTGACAACACCGGATGCAGGAACATCCGTGCTCGGTAGGGGCTCCGGCTGTCGCAGATATGCTGTACTGGCAGGTAGAGGATCAAGGGGCACTTCAGGGAACACTTCAGGAGGGGCTGCGTGTAATACGACTTCGCGATGGCAGCGCGATGTGCTCGGACGGTGTAATGACCAATAGTCGATAAATGCGCCGTGCATTGATAGCTATCCCAGATGCTGACCCCCTGAGCAGCATGGCGCATTCATCGACTATTGGTCATTACACCGTCCGAGCACACGCCTGTGGCTCCACTCCCGTGAATCCCTCCAATTTCTTTACTTGATGCCATCGCGCTGCCATCGCAAAGTCGTATTACACGCAGCACCTCCTGAAGGGGGCAATGGCCAGCTGGGTTATTCAAAAACATGAGATGAATCATCACTTGAGTCAGCCATGTTTCAACCCATGTTATGTTCATGGATAGGTGACTGGTTACTTCTGTGTAGCAGGTTGATACAGACAATAGGCAAAGGGACATCATTATTCACCTACCACCAAACCTACACATTTGTGTACTCGTCTTGTGGATTTGAATTTGGATCTGCCTCAGTTCAGATGTTGACAAGCATGACTGTGAGCTGAAAGGCAGGAATATTGACTTCAGGCCTACAGACCATAGAGACTGGTTTCAGCGTATGGCCCACAGACTTTCACTTATCCCACTTTGGCTGACCTGACATGTGTGTCATTGAGAGGATGCACACTGGGGTGGTGTGGAAATGTCTACTCCTTAATGCTACACTATACTACAGCTTTTATTGAGTTTGTGTGCCATATACTAGCCTCACAGAGCACATTCTGTAATACGTGAGACTGTCACCGTGATGCCATCAACATGCCAAAGTAAGTCCACCCTGGCTTGGTTGAATGTATGGTAGCTGCTGATTCACCTAATCATATTTTAACTAAGCAATGATCTGGGCTGTGAGAGTGTGACATTTTTAATTGTGCCTGTACTGTGAAAGCATCAATTGTTGCATATTGTTAACAGATCACTGGTAGTAATAAGCCTGGTTTGTGAAATTACGCACTTCGAACACCATCTGAACTGGATAGGAGTTTCAGATTAAGGGGTTACCCCACTCACCATGCAAAAGTTTGTCCAGGTGAGACCAAGCAGGGGTAGGGTTTCGGTGGCCACAACTCAATTTGTCAACACACATTAAAAAGAGAGGACTACAGGGAAATAGCTCTAGGCATGCTGAGACATGCTTTTTACTGGCCACTGCTCATTGTCAGGTCTTGCTCTCAGCAGGCTAAGCATACAGTTGACCCATTTTCAGCACATTAATAGCACATCCCAATCACAAATGTCAGCTTGTGGACATTCAATAAACAAACTCAATGCTGGGTGGCACCCTGAAGGAGTCTGTGATATATTGCTACCTTCCAAACTGCATTTTTGAGTCCCCAAATATAGGCTGAGTGATATGTGTGGTTAGACACATTGCGGACATCATCCTCATCTGCTCTTGCGAGAGTACATACAGTCCTCATGCTGCTAAGAAAATGCACATGTTTTCATATTTGGCATAATCAGAGTTGTAACAATATCACAGGTACCATTAAATGTATGAATGTATAATGGCTACATACACCCAACATGGACTTCAGGACTTTTTATATTTTCCCAAAACAATGATGATGTCACATCCACAAAGTACACTGCTCAACAATCACTAACATGATTGTTCTATGTAATGAGTTACAAATGATACAACACCATATAGAGATATAATGTGACTCAGGGGCACAATGTAGCCTGCAGACATGGCAAAGTTTGAGATACACAGAGTTCTATACTTTGCTAGTAACTCACCTGTTCCTCTGGTGAGCCATAGAGCTTGTCATACTGGGTGAAGACCAGCATTTCCATTTCTCCCACAGAGAAGTCAGTGGCCCTTTACACTTTTTGCCCTGCTATGTGCACTCCCACAGGTGGCAAACAGCTGAAGTGTAAGAGGAGTTGGTGGCAGCAGTTTCTGTAGCAGACCTGGGCATAGTTCGCGGAGTATCACTTTGCAGAACTCCATGAAGTGACAAAAAAACTCTGTGGAGTTACGCAAGTGGTGGAGTGCAGTGCGAACTGCCGTTTGCACTGGTCTTCCTGCCACCTGGGTAGAAATTCTACTCAAGCAGCAGCTCACGCTAGTGAACTTACCGTTCGCAAGCATGAGCGGGGAGAAAACTCTGCGGAGTGCATAAAACTCTGTAAACTCTGTGAACGGAGCGGAGTTCATCGCCCAGGCCTAGTCTGTAGGGAAGTGAGCTAGTTTTTAAACTGCTGCGTACATGTACACAACATACGCAGTAATCAACTGAAACAGACACAGCCATTAGCCCACTACCGTCACAATCAACAATGTAAGCCTATGGATGTGTCTGCCATGGTGTGAACCCCTCATTGCGTGTAAGACTTCTGACAGGGGTGTAACCGGCAGATTGTCCTAAGAGGGAGGCCAGGCAGCCACCATGTCAAAGGTTGAAAGTAGTGGATTTATTTATTCATTTTCGTCACCACCACTCACATGAAGGGGTTGCATGTTTACATGGGAAGAAATCCAGAGCCATGTAATTTCATTGAAACTCAGCCTTTTTGTTGTGTGTTACTGGGCATTATCACTGGATTAGCATGGTGCAGTGTACACCACCTTTGATGGTATTTTATCCCAAAAATATTTTTTTTTAAATAAAACGGTTAAAATGTCACCTTTATGAGGCAATATTTGCACATCAATGCTAGAAACACATGCAAAGTGCACACTAGAGAATATTGAGGGATGTTGGACAGGAGACTACAACATGTTACATATGTATAGTAAATAGTTCACCAGTTATGATGTGTCACATGATGTTTTAATTTAAATTTCACATGTTACTGTGACTATTGTACTGATATGTTGTCACTTCACACATAGGTACCTTGAGAGAGGGGGGAGAAGGCAGCCTCCAGTGTACCACCCACTTACAGACCTAAAGAACATGGAAGAGGGTAATTAAAAGGTTTCACCTGAATAGGCAAACAATTCGTAATTTATGTCATCAGTTGGAGCCTGATCTCCTGCCTCACAACACAAATTCAAATTGCATCCCACCAATAGTTCAACCAATGGCAGTACGTCAATTTTTTGCCACCGGTTAATTCCAGCACACAGTGGCAATATCTAGTGGTATGTCACAACCAATGTTCAGTGGTGTGCTAGAAGTAGTCCTTTATTCTTTGATGCAACACATTGACAGCTACATACAGTTCCTAGACATGGAGATATGGCAAATGTGAAGCCAGAGTTTTATGGATGTGCTCATATGCCACATGTGATTGGATCCATTGATGGCACCCATATAGCTATGATACCTCCACACGACAGGAAACAAGCTTACCATAACAGGAAGCATTTCCATTCAATCAACATGCAAATAGTCGGCCTAGCGGGTTTGTACATCTCAAATGTCTGTGCCCAGTTCCCAGGTTCTGCCCATGATTTGGTTGTGCTGTGAAACAGCACCATACCCCAGCTGATATCACAACCGCTACCAGATTGGGTCTGGCTCGTTGGTAAGTATGAACTGTCCTAACTCTATATTGGTAATGTCAAGTAGCATCATGTAGTATCATGTCACCCTGTGACTCATTGTTGCTCTTATGTGTGTCTTCCATCTAGGTGACTCAGCTTATCCCAACCGACAATGGGGCATATTATCAAGCCAGGCGATAAAATTATCACTGCTTTAGCGGCAGAAAACCGCCGCTAAAACGGCGATAATGGACTTCATAATATGCTCTATGGAATCCCAATTGAAACCCATGTTCGATGTTCTTCACATCTAACATGGGCTTTAATTGGAATTCTATAGAGCATATTATCAAGCCCATTATCGCTGTTTTAGCTGCAGTTTTCTGCCGCTAAAGCGGCGATAATTTTATCGCCTGGCTTGATAATATGCTCCCAAGATTGTTGACTCCACTGAGGAATCCAACAACGTCAGGGGAAGTCCACTTCAGTGAGTCGCATGGAAGAACACGGCAGCCAACGGATTAGGCTTTTGGGCTACTGAAGCCCAGATTTAGATGTCTGACCAGGACTGGTGGAGCCCTATTCTATTCACCATGGAAGGTATGCCAAATTGCAGTGGCCTGCTGCATGCTCCAAAACATCGCCCTGCAGTGGAACATTCCTCACATCGCAGAGAATGGAGTCCACGGCAAGCCGCTGAGTAAGGACCATGAAATGCCAAATGGGGAGAAGATGTGGTCTGACAGCTTGATTGCCGACTTTGATGGTTGCAACCAAGGTTTGAGTCTCGGGGTCGCGTCCACATCCTGTGATTCTTAGCATCACTTAATCTCCCCATGCCTGAATGTGTCCTTGTGTAATATAACTGGTGCTCATATAAAGCGCTCCAATACCTTCGGGTCGAGTTTGCGCTATGTAAATCTGCATTAAAAAATTAAAATGATAGTGGTGAAGAAGAAGGAGGGGACTTGCGTAAGGATCTCATCAACAACTTATTCTCCTGAGTGCTAGTATTTCATGACCATACATTACTGGACTGATACAGCACTTATTGTTGTGATGATGAGATAAGTATGGCAAGCTAAAATGGATGGAAGGGCTAGCTTAAGGCTCTAGTAGGCAAAGGTGCATTTAAAACAAGGCCTTGGCACATGGGACTTCAGTTTCTGTAGCATTGTTTATCTCAGATTTTTGGCCGACTGTGTTCTCCAGATACTGACCATGTGAATTATTGTATGTGTATGTATTTGGATATTTCAGAGTTGTGACGTCTGCGGGCCTGTGTTGCTGTTTGGAAGTACAAGGGTGACATGGCTTTTTTCTGGGATGGACACACACAGACTTTGGGTGTACAAATCCTGTACCAAGACAGCTTAGACAATGATTGGATGGGAGTTCTGAGGAGTCAATTGGACTTGTTCCTTGTCATGTGTTGGACTTAATGCAATATGTGTGTTATAATAAACTCTAACCACTTGTGGTAGTGGAGCCTGTTCACGTAAAGCTCCTTTCACATTGTGTACATCTTCAACGTGGGTAACGTGTATGTAGCTATTGATGTGTCTCATCGATGTGGGACATATCTCTAGTTGCACACCATTGACATCTGGTGGTGACCTTCCTTCAGATAGTGGAACGGTGTATTGGATTGAGGGTTTGATATTAAAAGTGTAGTACTGCCATATGTTGTAATTGATGTGGGATTCCTTCTTTAAGGTAGGTTAAATGGCTCCAGCTGTTCATGTTGATCAATTCTATGTGGCCTAATCAAAAGCAATTTGTCAGATATATACCTTCCTTCCATGTAGGTGTGGTCTGGGACATTAAATGTGCTCATTGGCACAGACTATTAGTGAAATGTTTGATATGGATGTAACTGACATCATTGCAGTCCATTGTGTTTGAGGTGGATTAAAGATCGTATTTGAAAACACATTTGTTTGTATGTTTTGTTGAAACATTGTTGTTAACCCGAGCTAAACATTGTGTACATGCAACACGTCTTTGCTTACACAAGCAGAGGTTGTAGAATTGTTAACTTTACACGGGAGTACATATATGGTGTAGTAGATTTGAAACATATTACAGCAGATAATGAGTTCCAGACTAGTGCACTTATTTAAGTGAACAAGAAGAAATAAACATTCTGAAAACATAAAGCAGGGAAACCAAAAAGTGTGGGTCAGTCATGGAGGATGAATCTATAGTTGTAGATGCCAAATTGTTTGGAGTCCAAAGTCCAAAATACTATTGCCATCTTAAAGGGCAATGGGTCCAGAAATAGTCCACAATGTGAATGCGTTTGACACACTGGGGGAAATTAAGGCCAACGTTTCTTGCTGGTGGTGGTATTGGTCTTGCCATCAATGAGACTCAAAATTTGCGTGGACATGCCTGCTTGCCAGTGCGTGGAAGATCCACAGGGTCTGGGGTGTCTGGTGTTGGTTCGTTCTCTGGCAGGGCCTCCCTCCCTGTGGCTGGAGCAGATGTTGAGGGGTTTGATGGTGGGGCACCACAGGAAGAGGTGGATGGAGGTAGAAAAGCCCTGGCTAGAGTTGTGTTAATGTCCGGCAGCACCCCAATGAAGGAGCCTATGTTGGTGGTGTAGCCTGCCAACTCTGTGTGTATGCCCCTCTGCACCTGCTTCATCTCCCTAATTTCGGTGAGCATCTGGTCCATCTTGTCTTGGCACTGATGGAATGCCCCAAAGACATGGTCGGTGTTAGACTGGGTGTGAGTGGCCCCAGTGGCCTCACTCTGCTGGCCCACAGGTACACCGCCACAAACCCTACCCCCATGAAACTGTGCCCTTAGCACAGGTTGCCACACCCCACTGGATTCTGCCTCTTCTGTTGTAGAGGGAGTAGCAGTGACATCAGTAGGTGCAAATGATGGGAGACACTGTTATAAGTACACAGGCTGAGTTGTTGCAGCTGGGGGAGGTGTTGTAGGCCTAGAGACACTCGCTGTTGTTCCCAGTCCGACAAGTTGGGCCAGCACAGTCATCCACATTGAGATGTCAAGGACTGTCCATATCACTGTTGGCTTGGTCGTAGGTTGCAGTGTGGGTCTCTTGGAAATGGAGAACATTGTTATTGTTGTAAGGTGATATCTACCACCACATCTTGTGACACAGTCAGTAAAACCTAGAAGGAGAAAAATAATAGGTAGTGTGTAGAAAGGTGGAATCAGTCTAGTAGCCCTAGCCAGGTGAAAATTCCTCAACACACTGAGGGATCCCCCATACCTTTGTGTAGTGACCTCACCCAGAAGGACTCTGTTGGGCAAGGGCAAACCTGGGTCCAAAGGTTCCAAAGCTGCCATGTCCCTCCAGTGTTTCACCCAAAGGGATCCAACCCCGAGCTGTAGGCAGCCAAAGGTTGACCCTTAGAGCAAAGTGCAACTCAGTCATGGAAAGAGAGGCATACATGATGACCAGTGATCTGAGGAAGCTGAGGCCAACTTTATTAGGGCCTCACTTCCCTACTCAGACACCTCACCAGCCTTTGTCTTTACCAAAACACACCACAGGTAGTGATTCCCAATGGTGGAGACCCTCTCATACCCTTAGGGTGAGGGATAACTTAGTGGACCATAAGACAGGGGGTAACCATGCTAGTGCAGGTACTTCCTTATATGGCCACTTAGTAAATAAAGGCTCAAATGGGCAAGGTTAGCCTTATCTCCTTTCATTTGGGGGGAGGGGGGGTTATGTAGGAAGGTGGAATCTGACTGCATGGTTGCCCCCACTTTTTTCCTGGTGTTTTAATGGTTTTTGACTTAGTTTGGCTGGGAACCTGCTATTCAGGTCTCCAGCCTATCTGCTTACTCTTATAAATTGATTCCGTGTACTTTTGGTACGCCACAGATTGGATCCTGAGGAACCCTTGTGAGTCCCTAGTATATGGTATACTATGTACCCAGGGCATAGGTACCCCAGAGGTCTACCAGGGGCTGAAGCATGTATTATGCCACCCCTGGAAAGCCACCCAAAATGACACCACAGGTCTGCTACTGCAGCCTGGGTAAGGTGGTGCATGCACCCCTAACTGTGATATGGGTTACCTATATCACTATATATATATACACACATATAAACCTATAAGTCACTTCTATGGCAGGCCTTATCAATCCTGAAGGCAGAGTGCTTGATTATTTTGTGAAGGGGTGCCCCTGCATCAGCAGAGCCCCTCTGCAACGTTCGGAGACCCTTCTCTGATGCTGTTTGTAATGCAGCCTGACCATATACTCTAAAGTGCATTCTAACCTCGCAGTAAATGCTAACTTTGGGATGGCTGCACAGAAACATGTCGTGTTTGGTGTCAAACACTTTGGAATCTTACCTCCCAGTTCTGGCAGCGGGGGTAGAATTCCACCCTTCTAGATGGAGAGACATGACAGTACTGGGTTACCCAGTAGAAACTTAATAGAGCAGTTCCCTGGCATTACAAAATGGATGCTGCCGCCACAGACACGGGTCTGGCCTCCTGCTGCTGACTGAAACTCCAGCAGGGGAGGCCTGGACAATAGGTTTACTGTCACAGGGAGGTGTAACCACCTCCCAGACAGGCTTATGTGTATTGGGGCTGGGTGGGAGCACTCTCTGAGTGCTTTGAAGTCCTGCACTGGGAGCACATTTGGTGTCCCTGTGCATAAGTCCAGCTCAAACCGGTCAAGGGGCTTCCAGCCCCTGCTCTGGCATGAACGCTGGACAAAGGAAATGGATGTAGCCACCCCTCTTTCCAAACCCTCCCATAGGTGGGTCCTCAGAGCTAGTCCAACCCCTTCCTTAGGTATAAGTAAGGAACCTCTGTAACCAGAACTTTAGATATCCCTGGACGAAACTCTGAAGCTGAATCCTGGTACTTCGACGCTCTACTTAAGACTAGAGGACTGAAGAAATCTCCCTTGGGGTCAAGGAGTGACTCCCCTGCTTGGCAGGCACCAATGCAGCAATTTGCCAGTCTGCATTATCAAAGGTCCCGCTGGACTCCGAAGTATTTACAGCCCAGAAAGAGGATTTCCAGACATCTCACAGGCAATGGCCTGTGAGATGTCTGGAAATCCTCTTCCTGGTCTCTTCAAAGCTGAGACCCGCAGCCCTTGTGAGTAGCGTGGAACCGGAACTCCTGGTCACCGTGCACTTTTGCAAGTGCATTAACTTCTCGACATCTCCTGAAGTCGTCCTTGGGCTACCTTGTAGCCCCCACCTCGAGCACTGAATCCACCAAAGATTGTTGGCATGGTCATTCCGAGTGACCCGTGGGCCGCCATTTTCTGTTTCATCTTGAGGTCCCTTTGCGATCCCCGGTCTGTTGACTGGTGGGTCCCTGAGGGGGTAACTTTGTATTTCCTTGGGCTTCCCTGGTTGCTCCAGATGCACCCTGACTCCTAACCAAGTGGTGAGTCCCACAGACCTTGCTGGTCTGTACCGAAGCATCTTTCTTGTTTCTGCGTGGGTTGCTGTTGCCAAGGCTTGTTGTGTCCAATCTGGGAACTGACGCTGCAGCACTCGACATCCTTCATGGGACAGCTTGAATCCAGCTCCTGGTCATCCTCGATGCCTCCTGATCCTCGTGGCTGAAGAGTCAAGCTTCACCTTCTTCACCTGAAATCACTCGATATCGGTGGGCATCTGCCTATCGCCTTCCCGGTCACTGGCTAGTGACCCAGACTCTGTCTCCTCTGCTTTCAGGTTTTTCGCATCTTTGATCCAGGCTTGGATCTCTACGGACACTTCACATCTTCACAGCAGCAGCACTTTTTTGCCAGCTTCAATTGAAATCGACGATGCGACCCGACACCAAAAGACACCTATGCACCCGGCTTCCCTGGGTGAGGTAACACGAGTACTCCGGTGCTCCTGTGGGTGCTAGCCCTAGAAATTCATAAGTTCAAAAGAGTTTGGTCCTGACTCATTTATGTGTCCCTAATCTTTAAAATTCCAACCATGACTTTCCCCATAGAAGCTAACAGGAGCTCGCGGTTGTGTTCACACACTACACACGGCCCGTGGGTCCCCTGTGTCACTATCTCGGGTGGTTCCTTGGGGTCCCAGCGATTCTACAGGCTCTAGGCCTTGTGTCTAGTTAAGTCGTGGTTCTTATACCACTATTTTATTATATGGTTTGGCTCGCCCCAAGGGCCTGACGTGCATTTGTGCTATTTTACTGTGATTATGGAAGTGTAACTTATGTGTTTTGACCTCTAGTCTCATAAAGAGACTAGGAGGGTGTGTTTAGTAATAAATACATATATTTTATATATATATACCTGGTGTGGATATCTTTCATTGAGGAACTCAAGAGATTATAGACTGGTAAAACAAGCTGCTTTACATTCCTTCAAGATTTAGCCTGAAGGCTGCTCTCCATAGCTACCACTAGGATAGCTTTCAATAAAGGTTGTCTTTAACCTATAACCAATGCGGTGTACTGTAGGGAGCAGCTGACCTCATACTGGGACCAGCTGCCACAGCGCTCGCGGCCTGTAGATATATGGCAGCCACTGGTGGATTGGTTGGCTAGCACAACAGCGTTGGAAGTTGACTAGGTGGTCTGATTGTGGCTTTGGTGACGTGGCGAGGTTGGA
The DNA here is from genome assembly GCF_964204655.1 of Triturus cristatus. NCBI lineage: Eukaryota > Metazoa > Chordata > Amphibia > Caudata > Salamandridae > Triturus > Triturus cristatus. The sequence goes on from NC_140585.1 coordinate 507,687,883, forward strand.
GCTTGACTGTGGTGCGCTGTACGTGGTGATCCGCCTGACATAAGTGATCTGGGGTTTGGGGCTCGCATTCTGTGGGGGGTTGTCAGTCAATTGCGTTGTCTGGGTGGGCTGTGGGCGCAGCGTGAAGGTGATTATGACATTTCGATTATTCATTGTTTGCTTCCTTTCGACTCGGGCTCTCTGTTAGTTTTGTTTTGTTTGGTCCATTGCAAAATGTTGTATTGCTGTTCGAATGTACGACCTCAAATGCTTGGGCGGAGTTCCGCCTCGCAAACTAGCTGCCTGTCTCCGGGTTGTTGGCTGAATAGCGGTGTACTCTTTGATGGAACAATAAAGGTTTTGGAAAACAAAAAAAAAAAAACCTATAACCAATAAGGGGTTGTTTGGACTGGTACAGGGTGCCCACTATAACTAGTGGACAGCATATACCAGGCCAACTTCTCACATTGGTACGCAGCGTGTGGGATTTCAGCTTGCTATTGTTTTACCAGATAATCTCAATTGAGTGACTAACTGAAAACCACTAAAGGTACCCTAGGTACATACAATACAAGCTTTAGAATAACAGTACGTTCTACTGAACTTAGAGTTGTGTGTTAAGGGCTTAGCACACCCTTTCTACAACTCAAGAGAGTTTAGCAGACCACACTAGAGTAGGTAGTGCAATACACCACACCACACTAGTAATGTCTTCAAAGCCAGGAACCAGTAGGTCCCTGCCAAAAGCCAATGGGCTTCTAAATTCCCAGTATGATAACCTCCTATTCATGGAATTAAGAGCATTAGGTACAACTAGGAAACTGAAGTCAGGCAAAAATCCAACCACCCAGCATCTCATAGAGGTACTCAGGCTGAATGACCTTAGTAGATCTTTAGGATCTGAAGGGGTAGGCAGAGTGGGTGGGACAGCACCTGAGGAAAGGTCTAGGGGTGTAACTCCCCATGACCTGACCTCTGAAGCTGGCCAGACAGATGACAATGATCTGGACGTGGAAAATCCAATTCCCCTACACAGTGATGGAGAGGACCACAATGGACCCCTCTTTGTCTCTCCTGGGAGAGTTGGTGGTGGGCCTAGAAGGTCAAGATCTCCCTCAGTGGAGTCTAACCATTCTAACTCATCTATAGGGACCTCAATCTCCTCTCATAGGAGGGAAACCTCTCAGGAGAGAAGGGAGAGACTGCTCAAATATGAGGAAGCTCAGCTTGAAATCAGAAGAAAGCAGGTGGCCCTACATAAGGAGGCCCTAGAGCTCTACAGAGCTAGGAAAAAGATGGAACTAGAGTCCCATGGTGGCAGCAACATCCCTAGAGATAGGGAGAGGTCCCATGACCATAGAAACCTGAATAAGATTGTCCCTCCCTACCAGAGTGGGGATGACATCCACAAATGGATAACTGTACTGGAAAGGGCCTGTAAAGTACAAAGGGTCCCCCAGGAGCAGTGGGTAGCAATATTGTGGCTCTCCTTTGCAGACAAAGGTAGAGATAAGCTCCTCACTGTTAGAGAAGAGGATGCTTACACTTACAAGGTCTTGAAGAGTGCTCTGATTGATGGGTTTGGCCTAACCACTGAACAGTAGAGGTTGAAGTTCAGAGACACCCAAAAGGCTCAGACTCAAGACTGGGTTGACTTTGTAGATTGGGCTACTAAGGCTCTGGAAGGTTGGATACATGGCAGCAAAGTGCATGACTTTCAAGGATTGTACAATTTGATTATGAGGGAGCAGATCCTTAATAATTGTCAAAACCAGCTTTTACACCAGTACCTGGTGGACTCTGATCTGACCTCTCCCCAAGAATTGGGAAAGAAGGCAGACAAATGGGTCAGAGCCAGGGTAAGGCCTAAGAATCAGGGTGGTGACCTGAAGAAAGAGTCTACCAAGTCCCAAGAGAAAGGTGGGGATAAATCTAAGGATAAGTCCACTACAGGACCCCAAAGGTCCTCTGCTGGGGTTGGGTCCCAAACTCCTTCTTCCCCTGAAAAGAAACCCTATTGCCATGTCTGTAAAAAGCCTGGACACTGGAAAATAGATCCCAGTTGCCCCAGGGCTGGCAATAAAGAAAATGTTCTCTCAACTAACACTACCACCCCTCCTGGTACTACCAGTAGTAATCCCCCAGTTGGGAGTAGTGTACCCAAAAAGGTAGGTGCTTTTGCAAGTGGAACAGAGGTAGGCCCTAATTTAAGAAGGACCTCCTCATCTGATTCCTCTGACTCTGATGGTGGTATGGAATTTGCCACTTTTACCATAAGTCCCTCCCAATGCATTGGGCAGGTACAGATTGGAGCCACTGATTAATGGTCAGAAAGCTGTGGCATTCAAGGACACAGGGGCTAGTGTCACCATGTTGACAGGGAAGCTAGTCCCCCCTCAGCAGCTTTTACCTGAGTTTAAATACCAGGTGACCAACGTTGATGGTGTCAGAACAGATCACCCCATAGCTATAATCAATCTCAGCTGGGGAGGGGTCACAGGTCCCAAGAGAGTGGCAGTGTACCCAAACTTACCTGTAGATTACCTGATGTGCAATGACCTGGAAATTTCAGCCTGGGCTGAAGTTGAACACCAAGCCCATCTCAGAATGCTGGGCATCCCTGAAAAAGTTAGGGGGCTCTGATGGTCACAGCCCCTCCCCAGGACATTTTTGGAGTGATGGAGCCTGAAAGAATGACCCACTCTCCTCCACAAGAATCCCTCCAGTATTTAGGTGAGGGTCAGCCTCCTCAGGGAACTGATCCTACCCCTAGTAAAGGAACTGCCCCAGAGGTAGCCAGGCCTGTCCTGGCAACCCCTCTGATGTCAGGGGACCCTTCTAAGGTGGTACCCAATCTGGAGCAGGTGACCTGCCCCTCTCTACCCTGGCTCAGTCAGCCCAGGGCTGCAGAGGTCAGAGAGGTCAGTGAACCCCACAGGGACCCCTGTCCAGAGGAACCCCCTCATCAGCAGATTAGGGGCACCCGGTCTAGTAGCCCCAGCCAGGTGAAAATTCCTCAACACACTGAGGGATCCCCCATACCTTTGTGTAGGGACCTCCCTCAGAAGGACTCTGTTGGGCAAGGGCAAACCTGGGTCCAAAAGGTTCCAAACCTGCCATGTCCCTCCAGTGTTCCACCCAAAGGGATCTAACCCCGAGCTGGAGGCAGCCAAAGGTTGACCCTTAGAGTAAAGTGCAACTCAGTCATGGAAAGAGAGGCATACATGGTGACCAGTGATCTGAGGAAGCTGAGGCCAACTTTATTAGGGCCTCACTTCCCTACTCAGACACCTCACCATCCTTTGTCTTTACCAAAACACACCACAGGTAGTGATTCCCCATGGTGGAGACCCTCTCATACCCTTACAGTGAGGGATAACTTAGTGAACCATAAGACAGGGGGTAACCATGCTAGTGCAGGTACTTCCTTATATGGCCACTTAGTAAATAAAGGCTCAACTGGGCAAGGTTAGCCTTATCTCCTTTCGTTTGGGGGGGGGGGGGGTTATGTAGGAAGGTGGAATCTGACTGCATGGTTGCCCCCTCTTTTTTCCTGGTGTTTTAATGGTTTTTGACTCAGTTTGGCTGGGAACCTGCTATTCAGGTCTCCAGCCTATCTGCTTTCTCTTATAAAGTGATTACCTGTACTTTAGGTACACCACAGATTGGATCCTGAGGTACCCTTGTGAGTCCCTAGTATATGGTATACTATGTACCCAGGGCATAGGTACCCCAGAGGCCTACCAGGGGCTGAATCATGTATTATGCCACCCCTGGAATGCCACCAAAAATGACACCACAGGTCTGATACTGCAGCCTGGGTACGGTGGTGCATGCACCCCTAACTGTGATATAGGTTACCTATATCACCATATATATGCACACATATAAACCTATAAGTCATTCCTATGGCAGGCCTTATCAATCCTGAAGGCAGAGTGCTTGGTTCTTATGTGAGGGGGTGCCCCTGCATGAGAAGAGCCCCTCTGCAGCATTCGGAGACCCTTCTCTGATGCTGTTTGTAATGCAGCCTGACCATATACTCTTAAGTGCATTATAATTTCGCGGTAAATGCTAACTTTGGGATGGCTGCACAGAAACCTGTCGTGTTTGGTGTCAAACACTTTGAATCCTACCCCCCACCAGTTCTGGCGGCGGGGGTAGAATTCCACCCTTCTAGAGGGAGAGACATGACAGTACTGGGTTACCCAGTAGAAACTTAACAGAGCCCTGGCTTCAGAAAATAGATGCTGCAGCCACAGACACGGGTCTGGCCTCCTGCTGCTGACCAAAACTCCGGCAGGGGAGGCCTGGACAATAGGTTTCCTGTCACAGGGAGGTGTAACCACCTCCCAGACAGGCTTATGTGTATTGGGGCTGGGTGGGAGCTCTCTCTGAGTGCTTTGAAGTCCTGCACTGGGGGCACATTATGTGTCCCTGTGCATAAGTCCAGCTCAAACCGGTCCAGGGGCTTCCAGCCCCTGCTCTGGCGTGAAACTGGACAAAGTAAATGGGTGTAGCCACCCCTCATTCCAAACCCTCCCATAGGTGGGTCTCCAGAGCTAGTCCAACCCCTTCCTTAGGTATAAGTAAGGAACCTCTGTAACCGGAACTTTAGATATCCCTGGACGAAACTCTGAAGCTGAATCCTGGAACTTCGACGCTCTACTCAACACCAGAGGACTGAAGAAATCTCCCTTGGGGTCAAGGAGTGACTCCCCTGCTTGGCAGGAACCAGCAAAGCAATTTGCCAGTCTGCATTATCCTCTGACAGGGTAGGCCTGTCAGAGGATTTCCAGACATCTGACAGGCCTACCCAAGTCCCCAGCAAAGCTGAGATCCACAGCCCTCGTGAGTAGCGTGGAACCGGAACTCCAGGTCACCGTGCACTTTTGCAAGTGCATTAACTTCTCAACGTCTCCTGAAGTCATGCTTGAGCTAACTTGTAGCACCCACCTCGAGCACTAAATCCATTGAAGATTGTCAGCATGGTCATTCCGAGTGACCCGTGGGCCGCCATTTTGTGTTTTGTCTCGAGGTCCCTTCGTGATCCCCGGTCCATTGACTGGTGGGTCCCTGAGGGGGTAACTTTGTATTTCCTTGGGCTTCCCTGGTTGCTCCAGAAGTGCCCTGCCTCCCAACCAAGTGGTGAGTCCCACAGACCTTGCTGGTCTGCAGTGAAGTATCTTTCTTGTTTCTGCGTGGGTTGCTGTTGCCAAGGCTTGTTGTGTCCAGTTTGCAGCACTCGACATTCTTTGTGGGACAGCTCGAATCCAGCTCCTGGTTGTCCTCGATGCCTCCTGGTCCTCGTGGCTGAAGAGTCAAGCTTCACCTTCTTCACCTGAAATCACCCGACATCGGTGGGCATCTGCCTATCGCCTTCCTGGTCACTGGCTAGTGACCCAGACTCTGTCCCCTCTGCTTTCAGGTTCTTCTCATCTTTGATCCAGGCTTGGATCTCTTCAGACACTTCAGATCTTCACAGCAGCAGCACTTCTTCGCCAGCACCCATTGAAATCGACGACACGACCCAACAGCAAAAGACACCTATGCCCCCGGCTTCCCTGGGTGAGGTAACACGAGTACTCCATTGCTCTCGTGGGTGCTAGCCCTAGAACTTCCTAAGTCCAAAAGGGTTTGGTCCTGACTCAATTCTATGTGTCCCTAATCTTTAAAAATCTAACCGCGACTTTCCCCATAGATGTTAACGGGAGCTCACGGCTGTGTTCACACACTGCACAGCGATTCTACAGGCTCTAGGCCTTGTGTCTAGTTAAGTCATGGCTCTTATACCACTATTTTAGTGTATGGTTTGGCACGCCCCTAGGGCCTGATGTGTATTTTTGCTATTTTACTGTGATTATTGAAGTGTAACTTATCTGTTTTGACCTCTAGTCTCATAAAGAGACTAGGAGGGTGTGTTTAGTAATGAATACATATATTTTTTATATATACCTGGTGTGGATATCTTTCATTTAGGAACTCAGAAGATTATAGACTGGTAAAACAAGCTACTTTACATTCCTTCAAGACTTAGCCTGAAGGCTGCTCTCCATAGCTACCACTAGGATAGCTTTCAATAAAGGTTGTCTTTAACCTATAACCAATAAGGGGTTGTTTGGACTGGTACAGGGTGCCCACTATAACTAGTGGACAGCATATACCAGGCCAACTTCTCACATTGAGATTATATGTTGATAGATTTCAGTGGTATTGCACATGTTAAGCAGACATTTTCAGATTCCATACACATGTACTTTTAATATGCACCTCATACCATGTCCTGAGTTGTAGCCAGTTAAGATTAGTAAGTATACATGACATTTGTAACCATTTTATCCAAAACAGTGGAGACGTGACATGACTTTAAACACTGCAAGGCCCAGCTGAGTACAAAACAGTAGATGACACGGCTTGGTTGTATCTTTGCCATTAGTGATCATGCGAGCAGTGCAGAGTCAAACGGCCATCTGCCACTTAAAATATTTTGATTTGGGTTGATGGTTTTCTATGTTGGGCAAACACACTTGTTGTGGGGTCACTCATTCCATCAATTGTTTCAGTTGCTGAGTCCATGGCTACATACAGGACAATATAGTGGCATGTCTCTGAGGAGAGCATTGGATGTAGATAGTTCATTGCATGAGAATTGGAGATAAGCTGTTCTTTGTGAGACATGACAATCTGCAAAAGCACATTTTCATCTTGTGTTGGGTAAGTTAAACTGGGCATCATGGTAGTTGTGTCATTTGTAACCCAACTTGTCTAAACTATGTAGCTGGTTAGTGTTACATACCTGTTGACATTATGCTGGGGCAGATAAGATGTATCTGGGGATATTATATATTATAGAACACTTATAGACATCATTCAATCATGTGCCATTGTGTGGAGATGGATGCAACAAACCCTACATGCGACACCAAACATTCACACTGACATTTTCACATTTCTGATGCTGAACTGATTGGATGTTAGGGAAATATGTGGAAATTACATTGTTAAGAGGTGGTTTATGAGCAATTTAGGTTTAGGTTTCATGCTAGTTTGTAACTTGTCACATACCAGACTCTGCTCATCCAGGTATTCCATGCAAGCCTTCAGTGTGTAAGATGGCCAAGGCCTTCATCTAGGGGAAAAAATGTACGGGTATGCTGCAAGGACCACCACCAGTCCTCTGGACTTCCAGGAGTTGCTTGGAGGCCAGATTAGGCAGCTTCCGCACACAGGTCATTCCACTTCTTCCTAATGCCCCTCTGTGTGTGTGGCATGGTAGCTACAGCATTCACTTTATGGATTATTCTGTCCCACATTTCCCTTTTCTGAGTCATAGTAGTATTTTTAGACTTGGGCTCCAAACAGATGTAGCTCTACTCTAATGACTTTATCCACGTGACTGACAGTCCTTGCTCAGATAACCTTGGATTTTTGGGTCTGAACATTAGCAAACAATGAAGGAACTCACACCCAGGAGAACAAATCTAAGTGCAGGGAAAGTGTGTGGAGAGTGACAAGTGATTGAAATAAAATAGTCTACCTTCTCTGTCCCAGATTTACCTCACAAATGCTCTGGAGCTGTGGAGTGGCAAAGGATCATGGTCTGAAATGGGATGTGTGGTATAGTGTGCTATGCAGGCCAATGAACACCAGATGTGTTGTATTTGTTATGTTATGTTAGTAACTTTTATAAAGCGCAGCAATTACCCAAGGGTGTCCTGGCGCTATATTATTAATCCTGAAGGCAATGAGCAAGGAGGACAGGAATTATTCAGGAAAAAGCCAGGTCTTTAGACCCTTCCTGAAGTTCAAAAGATCAGTGGCATTTCTCAAGTGAAACGGAAGATCATTCCAGGCTTTCGCCACACAGACTGCAAAGCTTCTGCCACCCCACAACGCTTTTTTCGTCTACGGTACGGAGACCAGCTTGGCCCCCAGCAAACGAAGTGTTCTTTTCGGAATGTACCACTGGAACCACCGATTTAGGAGGTCTGGGCCTGTACCATGAAGAACGTTGAAAATCATACAAATTGATTTGAAACACACTCGACTGCTTAACGGGATCCAACGCAGTTTCTTTACTTAGAGATGGGGTAGAATTTAGAAGTACCCGTCAGGAGTCTCGCCGCTGCATTTTGCAGCAGCTGGAGTTTGTTCATACTTTTTTTTTTAATGTTGAGATACAGGCTGTTGCAGTAGTCCAGCCTCGACAATATCAAGGCTGTGACCACTGTTTGGTGACTACCCCGGGGAAGGAATGGCAGTACTTTCCTGACCGTTCGTAGCACATAAACAATTGTTGAAGTTACTGCATTAACCTGTTCTCCAAAGGTAAGTCTCTCATCCACAACTACATCTAAATTCTTTACCTTTTTTGAAGGCAATGGGAGAGAGCCCATGGAGTCAGGCCACCAATTAGGTGTCCAAAAGTTGGTATCCTTTCCAAACAATAAAACTTCAGTTTTTCCTGAATTAAGCATCAGACAATTCTCTGCCATCCACCTCCCAACCGATTGCATACAGGCTTGCAAACGTTTGTCTATACCTGTTTCCATTACCATTCAATGGCCACTGTTCAGTTGGTTTGCTGAGTGCAAACCACAAAGGTTTCCCGATGCTGTTGAACCCCCACATCGGGAGTGCCAGTACTAATGTATTTTCGTAATTTGCTTGGCAGCAATACGCAGTCCTGACGGCATACTAATTGCCAGTATTGCAGTCCGCTGTGTCGCTGTCAGAAGCACTCCGTCGTGGCGGTCTGTCCCTCAACCTCCATGCATCGTAATTGGGTGGGCGAAGCACTGCTGACTCGATGGTGTGTTTTGGACAGCCACAGTAGAAGTTTGGTGATAAAACGAGCAAACTCAAAATCGGGCCCTAAAACTAACTATATCTATGAAAAAATTACTTGTTTGCAATATCTACAAATATTTAAACAAAATTTTGAATATTTGTATATATATATTTGTGTACATATATTTATATGTGTGTGTGGGTGTGTTTTCATAACTAAATACAGATTAGATATTATAAAAACAAACTTTATTACGCCATCAGCATAAAAGGACATAAATTAAATGAATTCAAATATAAAGAAAACTAACCAATAAATATTAACCATAAACGAAAATAACCTCTAAAATGATGGATGGGACCTTCAAAGTGTACCCCAAACTATTCACTCAGATACAAAACATTCAAGCAAGCCATACAAAGTGAATATCAAAACACAAATACACCATTCATATATGCCCAACTATCTAATAAAAAAGAAGAATTTACCACAAAGTAATAAACAACATTAGAATTATAACAAACATCCACTGCCCACATAAAATTATAATTGATTTTGAACAAGTCATGATTGAAACCATTATAAAACTAAACCCTCACAAAATGTTGTTACTACCACTTCAATCAAAGCCTATGAAGACATCTTCAAAATGTACACTACGGGGCCCATTACGATGGCGGGCGGACAAAGTCTGCCCGCCACCGTAACGGTAAATGGGACCGACCGCCAGGTGGTCCCGCTGTACCCATTAGGATGCGACCACCACCCTGACGGCCGCTTCCCGCATATTTACCATTGTGGCGAGCGGTGCTGTAAGCAGCACCCACCACAATGTTAAAAATGCATGTTGTGCATTGGCATGCACAACGTGACAGGCACTGCGCACCATAAGTACCCCCCAAGTGCAGACCCCCACACCCCCGGGGGCCCGTAACGGTCCCCCAATGCAATCTCCACCGGCCTTTCCATGGCGGCATCGCCGCCATAAAAAGATCTTTCTGAATGCCCATGATAATATGGATGGCAGTGCCTTCACCATATTGTCTCCCTTTTCCGCGCGGTCGGCAATCTGACCGGCGGAAAAGCGGCGGACGGACTTTCTGTTCGCCATGGTACCCCCCACCATGCTAATTTGGCGGGGGGTAAATGGCAGGCAGGGAGTTATCGCGGGCAGATGATTATAATGACCCCCTAAGTGTAGAATATGTTACAAACAGTCTATTTCCCTTTGAAATTAGAAATATGATTGCACTAGTTTTAGACCTGTCAGCCTTAGGCTAGTCCTCTCCCCAAACTTTTTGCCTTTCTCCTTCATTTTTGATTGTCTCGTTTTTGCTGGCCTTAGGATTCTGCACACTGTTAAACAGTGCTTAAGTGCATGTGCTCACTCCTTAAAATGTGGTAACAATGCCTTTTACCCGATTGCCATATTTAATTTACTAGTCCCTAGTAAAGTGTTACAACATGTTATGTTATGTTATGTTATCAGTTTTGTAAAGCGCAAACAGCTGCCCTCGCAACGGGGCGTCCCGGCGCTGGAACCATAACACAACCAACTGAAACAAGGGGAAGGGAGGGACCTAACAGGGGGGGAAGAGATAGGTTTTAATAGTTCTGCGGAAAGCTAGAATGTTGTCCATGCATCGGATATTGAGGGGAAGGGAGTTCCATAGTTTGGCCCCCAGTAGTTTGAAGGAGCGCCCTCCGATGCGGCAAAACTTAGTGTAGGGCACCATAGCTAGGTGTTGCCCCATGGACCTGAGGTTCCGTTTGGGAGAGTAGGGGGTCAGCAGTGAGCGGAGTAGCTCCGGGCCTTCGTTCCTCATGATTTTAAAGGCGAATATGAGGGCTTTGAACTGGATGCGGGCTTCCATGGGTAACCAATGTAGTCTGTGAATGGTCGCTCTCGCCGAGCATCTTTTAGGGAGACCTACTATGGCCCTTGCCGCCGAATTTTGTATCCGTTGGAGTCTCTTAACTTCAATTTTATTAGCTCCTAACAACAATACACTCGCGTAGTCCAGTCTGGACAGAATGGTAGATTGTACGATGAGTTGTCGAGTTTTGGAATCAAAATAGCCTAAGATGGGGGTGAGGCTTCTCAGTAGGCCAATGCAGGTTGCGGCAACTTTTTTTGTGTGCAACTGGAAGCTAAGCGCAGAGTCTAGCCATACTCCCAGGTTTTTCGCTAGAGTCTTAGGGGGGGGTGCTGGGCCCAGTGATTGGGGCCACCAGAGGTCATTCCAGTTGTTACTATTTTTCCCCATTATCAGCACCTCTGTTTTGCCGCCGTTGAGTTGAAGGCAATTAGCCGTCATCCATTTAGCAACGGCGGTCAGACCATCCCTGAATCTAGTGGCATCGGGGGAGGGGGCATGGTTGATGCTGATGACCAGCTGTGTGTCGTCGGCGTACGACACCATTGTGAGGCCCCATTTTTTGGCAACCTCCGCCAGGGGTTGCATGTATAGGTTAAACAAGGAGGGACTGAGGGCAGAGCCCTGTGGAACTCCTTGTCCTATGTTTTGGGGTTGGGAGATAAACGGGGGGGCGGATACCCTAAACGATCTGTTGGTTAGGAATGATCTGAACCATTGGAGTGCCGCGTCTCTGATACCTATGTTTTCTAGGCGTTTCAATAGGATGGCATGGGAGACCGTATCAAAGGCCACGCTGAGATCGAGTAGAATCAGCGCGGCACTTTTGCCGGAATCCATAATTTCCCGTAAACTTTCTGTGGAAGTTAGGAGCGCGGATTCCGTGCTGTGGCCCGGCCTGAACCCGTGCTGGGAGGGGTCCAGGATGTTGTTTTTCGCCATGTGCTCACTTAGGATTTTGTTAGCGTGGGCTTCCGCCAGTTTCGCGACCCATGGGAGCAGCGAAACGGGCCGGTAGTTTTCCGGTTTAGCTGGGTCTAGGGAGGGTTTTTTTATGATCGGTGTTACCCAAGCCTGTTTCCAACAGGTGGGGACCGTAGCCGTGGCAAAAGAAAGATTAAGGAGTGAGGTCAAGGGTGGGAGGAAGAGTTCCAAGGCTTCCAGAAAATGAGTAGGCCTCATCGGATCTGTGGGAGCGCCCGATTTCACCTTCCTACAGAGTTTAGAGAGTTCTTCACCGGAGATGGCGGGTATGCGTGTGAGACTAGAGTCTCCGAGGATGGTAGTGGGAGGGTTGATGTCCTCTGGGCTATCCTGGGTGAATGCGTTGTAAATTTTTTTCACTTTCTCCGTGAAGAAGGTGGCTAGGTCTTCACATTGTTGCGTGGAGGTAATGTGAGACGCCGGCTTGTTTCCTAGTTGTAGTTTTTGCACGATTTGGAAGATCGTTTTCGTGGGGTTAGGGCTAGCCTTTATCTCAGTGGCGTAGAAGGCAGCACGGGCTACCCGGATTGCCTTATGATATATTTTAAGAGTGGTCAAATATGCATCTTTATCTTCCTGCTTGTACTCCTTTCTCCATTGTCGCTCCATTTTTTTACAGCCTTTCCTCATTATTTTGAGGTTCTCATTGTACCAGGGATTGGAAGGGGTGCTACGCCCTTTGGTCCACTTCGCTGGTATAATGACGTCCAGTCCCTTGGTAATCCAGTTCTGGAAGGATATATATGATTTCTCAATATCGTCTATATCCTCCAGGTTAGGTCTCCCCAAACTCGCTGCAAGGTCATATTGTTGGAGTTTGTGCCAAGGTCGTTTTAGGCAGGAAGTTGGAGGCTTTTTTATGACATAGTGGTTATTAGGGATGGAGAAGGTTACTAGTGAGTGGTCCGTCCAGGCCATGGGTGTAGGATCATCCGCACTGGCTTCCGGAATGTTCGTAAACACTGGGTCCAGCAGATGGCCCGCAACGTGTGTAGGGGTTCGGATCAGAGCCATTTAAATGAAATGCCATTAGTGGGCATGCACCACTGAGTGTGCCACCCACTTAAGTAGTCCTGTGAACATGTATTTGGCCCGCCATTATATCCTGGGTGAGAAGTTTTAAACTGCCATTTCAACCTGACAAAATAAGCCTTTTGCCAGGCCCAAACCATTGTTTTTAATACATACAAGTCACCTCTAGGGTAGGCCCTGGACAACCCAGAGGGCAGGGTGGAATGTATTTAAAAAGTAGGACATATACTTTTAAGTTTTATATGTCATGGTGGTGAAAAACTCTTACATTTGTTTTTCACTATTGTAAGGCCTACCTCTCCCATAGAATAGCATTGGAGTTGCCTTATTACATTAAAAAAACTGCAATTTCCAAAGGAGGGCAGGTAACCAGTTCATGTTTGTTATCGCTGGAATTGTAATAAAAATCCTAACTTACGGTTAAGTAGGATGTTCTATTCTTTTCTTTTCAAATGAATTTCTACAGCACATAACTACCAGAAGGGCCTCCCAGTGCAAAGGACACAATATCAGCGCAAAGCCCTGTGAGTAGAAAACGTGAAGAGCATGGTGTTCAAGCATTTTCTAAAAATGCAGTTCCAACTCAGTCGTTCTCAGCTCTACTGGCAGAGAATTCTAGAGATCGGGATCTAAGAAGACAAATGAGCATCCCCTGCCTCTAGCCTTCTTGATCCAACGGACCGCAAAAAATCTCTGATCAGTTAAGTGCAATGTTCTCCTAGGGCTTTAGCGACATAGCAATTGCTGTATCAGAAGTGTACTCTTCTTATGCATTACTCGATGAGCAAGACAGAGGCCCTGATTGTGAGTTTGGTGGTCGTGGTGAGACAGCCCTGCCAGCACCCTGCTCCAAGACTGTCAAACCCATAGCCTGGCCACTGGCCGTATTCCAATTGGACTGCAGCGGTGGTCCCAGGGGAGTGCCTTTCAAAGGCTCCTATCTGAGCCTTAGAAAGACACCGCAATGGGAGCTCCACAGCACGTTTATCAGGCTTGCCCAATTCCAATCTGCAAACAGGGTTATTGTCAACCACCAGCACTTCTGTCTTCTCTCCATTTTATTTTAGAGTGCTAGCAAACATCCAATCTATTTCCTGCTTTTGTGAGTCATTAAGCTAGTTAGAAGCTTTTCCTGTAAGGGGAGTAAGGCAGATGACAATCTGTGTGTAGTCTGTGTAAGGCATGAGTAAAAGGCCATCGGCCCAAACAATCTCCACCAGAGGTAAAACATTTAAGTCATAGAGTGGGGCTTAAGAACAACCCTTAAGGAACGCCGCATTTTAAGGAGTGAGATACTAACAGCATGGACTCTTCACAAACTTGGAAACTTTTGTTTTTGAGAAAAGAGGCAAGCCATTTAACCACCACCCTGGAGATTCCATCCTCCTCCAACCTTTGAATAAAAATGAAATGGGACACAGTGTGAAAGGCTGCACTCAGATCTAGTAGGATCAGTGACGCTGAGCCACCATGATCCAGAATTTCTCTCAATTTCTCGATAGCTGGTAGCAAAGTTATTTCCATACTGCTTCCAGGCTAAAACCTGTTTGGGATGGATGCAAGATACCATGAGTCTCAAGAAATAAGGAAAGATGTTAATTCACAAACTTTTCCTGGACTTTACTTGCCCCTAGGAAAAGGAAAATAGGCCTGTAATTCTCAACACATAAAGGATCAGCAGAGGTTTTTTTTAAAAAGGGGCTTAACAATAGCATGACTCTGATGGACTTCATAGAATAGTTAAAGATGCCTGTCAAAATAGACAAAATTAGATTTCATCAATATACCAAAAGGGAACTGGGTCCAGCGCAAACCTGATTTGACTGATTTTTAGATCTCTTTTGTGACATCCTTGCTAGTTTCTGGGAAGGCCGGCAATTTTCCCTTAGCCGCACTATTTACATGCAGAATGTGGGGGAACTTGATTAGTCCACAATGCACTTGGAGTGTAAGAAGTATATTATTTACCTTTTGTAGGAAAAAAACTTGTCAAAGAGATTACATCGAGCTCCAGAAGGAGGGGGACCGGACTGGCTCCTAGCTGGCTCCATCAAATAGTTCACCATCTTGAATAGATATTTAGATGAATTTGACTCTTTCTCAATTTTAGAGCTAAAATAGATAACTCTTGTTTATCTATTTGCATAATTATATATTATTACTGATTGCTTGTAATTGCGCTTGCTGACTGCATCATAATTCTTCCTGCATGCCCTTTGCCAGCTGTTTAGATATGTTTGTTTAGTTTCACAATTTATGGTGGGAACCATGCGGTTTCAACCCCAGGACACCTCATATTCTGCAGCCTCAAGGGGACCTGGTTGTCCAGGGCATTCAGCAACCAAACTAAGCCTGGTGGACTTCTCAGCAATATCCCTTACCATATCAGGGGTAGAATTCAAAACAAGCTTTCACACGATGCTGCGTCGAGTCTTGATCAGCATCGACTTAACCTGGGTTGTTGAGACAAAGTGACACTACTCTCGGTGCTGCACGATCTCATGGTCTGACCAGTAAAGAATGGGATCGCCTGTGGTCATTTCAGGTATGTTTGGGAATATGGCCTAATCTATGGGACCCACCTTACCAAATGGACTGCAGCGAGATCAATTAATAGATTTTTAATATTTTCAGTTTTCATCTTCAAAATGTACATTTAGATCCCCTGGCAATGTAAAATAAGCCTTCAAAAGGCTGTGTGCTGCTGCAATATTGGGGAAGAGCCTGTATATACTGGGTAGTAAAGCATGCCTAACATTCTAAAGGTGGTGGAAAGATCAATTGAGAACAGCAAACTTTCACTCCCTGGGATCCAGATAGAAAAATTTCCCTTGCAATTCATTGAAGTTATGGCTACCACCCTCACACCCTTTTTCTTCACGGTCACATCTAGCAATTGTGTAACTCTGAGGGAGGGTCATCACAATGTCAGGCATGGAATCCTCTCTGAGCCAAGTCTCTGCAAGGAACAGAACCTCTCGTTGCTCACCTTTCAGAAATGTGAACAGCTCAGAGTTGTGCATAGGAAGCGAGCTGCAATTGAGAAGATATATTTTCCACGGTTGGCAATTTTCATTACCTCTCCCTAACCTGAGCCCACAGTCAAGCAATTTCAAATTTTTTGCATCGAGCACACACTCCTCACAAGCAAAATCGACATTACTCAGATCGATTACATGGGCACATGTCTTACCAACAGGCTGGTTAAAAAGCTGCAACTCCTACAACAGAGAATCTTACCCTCTTCCTCAAAACACGAGCAGGGATCCTGGTCGTGGTACCGGACACAGACGGGTTCAAACAGGCTTGCTTTTGGCCCCAGGGATCATTAATTAAGCGGGCTGGACTTTTACAACTAGAGTGCTAACCAATATGGCAACTCTACTCAGGAAGTTGGCAATAAACACAGCCAAAATACCCATCTTTGGTAAATAATCAGCCTGTAAATCAGCTTTTAGCCCTCGCCCTTTACCAGATACATAAAACCAAACATTAAAAAAAGTAAAAGACTCTTGGGACAAAGACAATATTTCTAGCATCAAAGTGACTATCTAAGTCTAGGAGCTAAGTGACTGTGTTTTTTTCAACCAAGCAATGCAAACCTGAAGTGTTAGATTACAATTTTGAAAATGAAACTTTAAGAAAGTTGAATTTTTCCTGACTTAGTCATTTAATGCCTTAGTCTGTTTCTGAGTCACATGACTGGGTGTAGCTGACTGTTGAGCTTTGTGTATTCCTCCTAGACAGCAACACACAAGAGAGCTTAGGTGTGTCTGGGTGGGCAATCACCGGCAGAAAGGGAGGGCAAGGCAAGACCCAGATCTACTTACACTTGAATAGTCTGGGTCCTGCCTCCACACAAAGGGCTGCATACCCCTTGTAGTTAGTCTGGATCCAGGATAGAGAAGGCATGATGCCTGAGGGCTTCAAAGTGAATTTCTAGAATCTTCTACTACCTTCTAGAGGAAGGGAACCAGGTATAAATATTGGACCTCAAACACCAACTGTTCAGTAAACATCAAGAAGGACTGCTGTCCTGCTGAAAGGACTGCCACTCTGCTGGACTGCCACTCTTAAGAACTGCTTCCCTGCTATACTGCCCTGCTGCCCTCTTGCCTGGTGAGAAGGATTGAACTCCACAGGCTAATTGTCTGGTCTCCTGACTTGAGCCTCAGGGACAGAAGGCTCCAACAACCTTGAAACCTGCACCTGCACCTGCACTCTATCATATGTGAATCTTCCCTGCTAAGTGGTGCCACCCCAGTCCTGGAGCCTCGGAAGTGGGCCTTAGTCACTCTTCCAGCCTCAGTGAATCCAGCCGAGCCGATGCTTCTCTTCTGCTGAGCGGTGCAGCCCCGGGCAGTAAAAATGCATCAATGATGTTGTGTGGTTCAGAAGGGTCTCAAAGTCCCACATTGCATCACAGTGCATAGCTACATTGGAACTGCCTTGCATGATGCATCCTTGCCACAGACCCTCGCATCCCTCATCAATTGCAGCCTTGATGATGACGGACTCCACATCGCAGCCTCGCAGCTCCTTGGAACCGATGTATCACCCCGACTGCACGTCACATCCTCGGATCTTTTTGTGGTGTGTTTTCACTGTGCTACTGTTTGAAGTGTTGCACAAATACTTTACACATTGCCATCTGAGTTAACCCTCACTGCTCTGTGCCAAGTTGCCCGATGGTTGAGCACAGGTAAATTTAGGGGTGTTTGTGATTTTACCCAGAGAAGAATAGAGGTTGCTGCTTGAGAAAGGTTTCACCCTCCCCCACCCCCCTGAAACAGTAACCCAATATCTTACAACTTGCGTTCTATCAATAAAATGAACACAAGCCAAGCCTCTAATTGATTATTTTGAAGTCACTGGGGTTGGCAGACTGCATCGCTCTGGACACAGATGCCA
Source organism: Triturus cristatus (assembly GCF_964204655.1). Taxonomy (NCBI): domain Eukaryota; kingdom Metazoa; phylum Chordata; class Amphibia; order Caudata; family Salamandridae; genus Triturus; species Triturus cristatus. Next base: position 507,705,457 of record NC_140585.1, read on the forward strand.
AACCATATACCAAATACCATGGTGGAGATTCTATGAAAGCATCATGGCACTGGAAGCCAAAACAAATAACTCAGTGTAACGATGGGACAGTGCTTTTCAATCCATACTAGGCAGAACCCAACCTTCACTCTATAAGTTTATAGAAGCTGTACAAAAAGCTACGAACAACTATAAATGGAACAATCAGTAATTCAAGTTAAACCAAAAAGTAACAAACAATCCACTAGAATGTACGACAAGCTACAATGTCAAGTAAGACTCTTTATAAACAACTAAGCAGTACACTACTTAGAATCAATAGCGAAAACCCTATTATAATATAATTATTAACCTACAAATCCCCCCAAAAACACAGAACATAATCCAAACCAGAATAACAAAGTAATTTTTAAACAAATAATATGCATATTAGTTTTTTATCATCCAAAAGATATATAAAACTATAATCTGAAATAAGACTGCTGAATACAAATAAAATGTATATTATTTATGTCAAAAATATTAATCTCACAAACCTCAAATAAAACATAAAATATGTTGTAAAATTTAATTTCAACAAAAACTAATATCAATCAGAGAAATCTGCCATAATTCACATAATATAACAATTACCACCCACAAAAAAATACTTAAATAGTACACACTGTTCTGTAGCTGCAAATTCCCGTCCGCATCTATGTTATCAAAAAGTATAATCTGCCACAATTGGAAAAGAAACTCAAAAAAGCGTAAAAAAAAGGCAAAAAACTAACTAGTCCAACAGAAATCCATTGAAGCAGTCCAAAATCTTCATGATCTATACAAAACCTCAAAAAGTGTTTAAAAAAAAAGAAATGCTCCTGGAAAACTGATAAAAAGAAGGAAATCCATGTAATAAATTTTGGTTTACTACAAACAAAATCTGATTCCATGATACACTAACTCCAAATGTCAATAAAATATATTGGCAATTGAAAACCTGCAAAGTACAACACAATACACACACAAAAAAACAGGAACTTCAAAAATATCATAAACATTACTCTTAATCATCATAAGGACATAAAATAACATAGCATAACATAATTATATATTTCCAACAAACTCTATCTACACCTAGGCCAACACCATAGTGAATGACACTACAACAAATACAACTAAATCTATGAATAACCCAAAAATAACACTATAACTAAAGTTTAAAACTCCCACTTATATCTTCCCTACCCTCAAAACCAATGTTTCGGAGAACAGCAGCACCTTCATGCGACCTCTTTCCAGGAGAATAGAAGAACGTTGAGACAAACAGACTACAACATAGAAGATATAAGTAAAAAAATGGTCACTAGATGAATAAAAAAAAAAGACTGTCTTGCCATAGGAAGAAATGGCAAAATATGAAAAAAAAGTTTATAAAATGTTAAACATGTAAACCATTTTTGTAAAAAAATGTGAAAAAATGTATGCATTTAAAAATAGTATATAAAAAGAAACAATTATTTAATATACACTAAATAAATTATGTAAAAATAATGTATAAAAACATACTTAAAATAATATAAAATACAAATAATGGGAAACAGTGGAAAAATGTACAAAACACAAGACTATTTATATATCATTTATATGGTGTATTTAATACTAACATTGCATTAAACATTGTATATGTAGCAATATAAAAATATTTTTGTGTAATTACAATTATGCATCTTGAAAAATATTAAATATATACATTACATGAATATGAGAACAGTAAAAAATTACAAACTATGTTATGTATCTTTTTATAATAAAAACTAAATATGAATTTGGTATGGGCAAATTCACAACCAATTCTTATGGGAATTATTTTTATGGAAATCTTGGAAACTAATTACATTAGATAACTACTCCCACTACATACAAAACAATTTTAACAAAAGCATTCAGCACATTTACTATTTCCACTCCAATCAAACCCATTTTGGGAAGGCGTTAAACACTAAAGTTCTCACATTATCTATTTCTACTCCAATCTAAGGGCCTCATTACGATTTCAGTGGGAACGTCACCAACAGTCTGTTGGTGGCGGCCCCACCGACAGACAGCCCTTCGCTCTGACCGTCGATTTATAATGCAGGCAGTCAGATGAAACCATCGGGGGGAATACTGCCACTTCCAACAAGATCTATGATCCTTTCGGAGTGGCCGTCGGAATCCTATCCTTTGAATGGCAGTGGTACCTAGGCAGGCACCGGCATTGGGATTACGATGTCCCTTTCCGACAGCCTTTATATGGCGGTACGACCGCCAACAAAAGGCTGTTGGAATAGGACTTTGCGGGTCCCAAACAGGGCCCCCATCCCTTTTGAGCCACTATAAAGTGGCTCTAGGGCCACATTTAGAACCCTACTCACATCCATGCACTGTGTGCCATACACCAGATGGTGCATGGCACACGGTGCATGGATGTGCACTAAGAATTCCTTAACACGGCGGCATGTGCTACGGCCCTTCTCCTGGGCACAAGTCACAGTGTAAAGGAGCACTTTCTGACCTCCACCACAGCAGTCATGTCATAATTGGATGGTCGGACCGCCAACTGCTTGTCAGGCGGTCTCCTGACCACTACAACAGCGTACGGAGGTCTGACCGCCAGATATCATAATCAGGCCCTAAACATTTTGGTGAAGTAGTTGGACACTAAAGGGTTCCCATTTACTATTCCTCCTCCAATGTAAACCATTTTGGGGAAGGTGTTGGACACTAAAGGTGTCATAATTACAATTACAACTGAAAATTAAACCTTTATGAGGAATGTGTTGGACACTAAACAGTTACTGCTTACTAATCCATCTCTAATCAAAGCCAAATAGGCAAATATAGAAAAAGGTAGTAGACATTAAAAGAGTTACATACAAAATAGATACTCTATAGAAAAACATAATAACTATTTATTTATAAAATAATAAAAATACATTACTTCTATGTTGGGCTTGTGGACCCCTGCGCCCAGTGAAGCAATGACCACATAGCCTGTGCCCCGACTTAGCAAAGTACAGAGTCTTATTGGAAGGGCAAACTTGCCTTTATACAGAGCCTTGCACATTACCCCAAAAGGCATTAAACATTGCCTCAATAGCAAGAAAACCAGTGTTAGGGACTAAGGTCTTGATAACGAGTACAGCAGCCCGCTGTAGATGACCTCCGCCACCTTGTCAGTCTAACTGCTGTATAACGAAGATGCTGGTTGGACCGACACAAGCCCGATGCAAGATCACAGCCACCACCAGGATGTCGTATCCCAATGGGGTGGCGGTGGGGACAGGGGTGATCATGCGACAGTGCCGATGCCAGCACCGCTGTGCTGATCACAAACTGCCTTTCTGATGAGCTTTTGAAGGCATGGACCCCGCCATGTAAAGGCAGGCAAAGGGGCCCCAAACAGGGACCAAGGGTGTTTTAGACCATGGGGGTGCATGGGGGCACATAATTACAGTCCCCAGCACACGTCTTCAAGTTTTATGAAAACAAACAGTAATATGTGATAGTACACGCAATTCAGAAACACAGTAGTCAAATTCTTCCTTTCTTTATTCTTTTCCTCTTTTTTTATTTTATTGAAAAAGTTCTTAGCAAGCAAAGACATGGTTAATCCACACACTGGGAAAGTAGTCCTGCAAAGTTTTCAAGGCTAAGTAAAAACACAGAATACATAGCCAATGTCACACTGTACAGAAAACTGGCGTACTTTACAATCTCTCCAAACATATCACCGTGCCTGTGTATACTTCCAATCGCAGATTGGAGACATTTTTTAAGCAAACCATGCACAGTGTAAATACTTCATGCCCAATTACACAATTGTCGAAATTAGGTGATAACAGAAGGTCTTATACTTCAGAAGTAAAAAGAGGTCCCACAGCGCTGCTTTTGACATTTAAAATGTGTGTGAATATAACGGCTATATGATGCATGATCAATCACGTATCAGTAATCTGTGTGAGAGCAAAAAGAAAAGACAGAAAAGTGCAATAGATACCAACCAGTGCCATGACACTCATGCAAAAATACAAGAATTCTTTCTCCCAGGTGACCAGTAGGTCTGCATCCAGGTCATCATACCTCAGAATTATTTGAGATCTAAGTCCCCTTGGAATTCTTTTATCTGTAATATATTGCCACAAAGTGGTCCCGTCCCACCACTTGGACTTCTCATTATTCCTCAACCGCTCTAAAATTATGAATTTTTCTCAAATACCTTCTTGTCAATGTGAATTCCCACCCTGCGCAGTCGAAGTGGATGCATTATTCCCGGACAAATTATTGAATAGATCCTCAGCCTCTCTGTCCTTATTAATCCTTTTACTATTGAAAGATATCACTGTGCACCCGGGCTGCCACCTATAGATAAGCAAGATTCAAACGTTTGGTGGTATAAAGACAGGTGAGCTGGCTCCACTCAGGTGATGTCACACAGGTAGCAATAAATAGAACAGTATCAGATAACGGTGCTGCAAGGTGAAGAGAACCACTAGCCTCCTCCCCAAAATTGTGGCCTAGGCCAACACAAGACGCAATTACATTCCCAAGCACACGTCTTCAAGTTTTAAGAAAACACACGGTAATATGCGATATTGCACGCAATTCAGAAACACAGTAGTCAAATTCTTCCTTTCTTTATTCTTTTCCTCTGTTTATCTTTTATTCAAAAAGTTCTTAGCCAGCTAACACGTGTTTCGTCGCCACACTGGGAAAGTAGTACCCTGACTTTTTCAAAGCTAAGTAAAAGCACAGAATACATAGCCAATGTCACATTGTAAAGAAAACTGGTGTACTTTAAAACCCCTCCAAACATATCACTGTGCCTGTGTATAGTTCCAATCGCATATTGGAGACACATAAACAAACCATGCACAGTATGAATACTTCATGCCCAATTACACAATCGTCGAAATTAGGTGATAACAGAAGGTCTTATACCCCAGAAGTAAAAAGAGGTCCCACAGCTCTGTTTTTGAGATTTAAAATGTATGTGAATATAAAGGCTATATGATGCATGATCAATCACAGATCAGTAATATGTGTCAGAGCAAAAAGAAAAGACAGAAAAGTGCAATAGACACCAACCAGTGCTAAGACACTCATGCGAAAATACAAGAATTCTTTCTCCCAGGCGACCAGTAGGTCTGCATCAAGGTCATCATACGTCGGTATTAGAGATCTAAGTACCCTTGGAATTCTTTTTACTTTAATATATTGCCGCAAAGTGGCCCCGTCCCACCACTTGGACATCTCATTTTTCCTCAACCTCTCTAAATGTAGGAATTTTTCTCTAAGATCGTCTTGTCTATGTGCATTCCCACCCTGCACAGTTGAAGTGGATGCATTATTCCAGGACAAATTATTGAATAGGGGCCATATGTATCAAAGGGTTTTACCCATTATGTGTCTATGGGAAAAAGTGTTCATACATATGGCCCTTAATCCTCATCCTCTCTGTCTCTATTAATCCTTTAACTATTAAAAGATGTCATTGTGCACCCGGGCTGCCACCTATAGATAAGCAAGATTCAAATTGTCGGTGGTATAAAGACAGGTGAAGTAGTGCCACTCAGGTGATGTCACACAGGTATCAACAAATAGAACAGTATCAGATAACGGTGCTGCAAGGTAAAGAGAACCACTAGCCTCCCCAAAATTGCAGCCTAGGCCAACACAAGACGCAATTACAGTCCCCAGCACAGGTCTTCAAGTTTTAAGAAAACACACAGTAATATGCGATAGTGCACGCAATTCAGAAACACAGTAGTCAAACTCTTCCTTTCTTTATTCTTTTCCTCTTTTTTTATTTTATTCAAAAAGTTCTTAGCCAGCTAACACGTGTTTCGTCTCCACACGGGGAAAGTAGCCCCCTGACTTTTGCAATGCTAAGGAAAAACACAGACTATATAGCCAATGTCACATTGTACAGAAAACTGGCGTACTTTACAATCCCTCCAAACATATCACCGTGCCTGTGTATAGTTCAAATCGCAGATTGGAGACCTTTAAACAAACCATGCACAGTGTGAATACCTCATGCCCAATCACACAATCGTCGAAATTAGTTGATAACAGAAGGTCCTATACTCCAGCAGAAAAAAGAGGTCCCACAGCGCTGCTTTTGACATTTAAAATGTGCATGAATATAATGGCAATATGATGCATGATCAATCACAGATCAGTAATATGTGTCAGACCAAAATGAAAAGACAGAAAAGTGAAATAGATACCAACCAGTGCCAAGACACTCAAGTGACAATACAAGAATTCTTTCTCCCAGGCGACCAGTAGGTCTGCATCTAGGTCATCAGACCTCGGTATTGTTTGATATCTAAGTCCCCTTGGAATTCTTTTAACTTTAATATATTGCAGCAAAGTGACCCCGTCCCACCACTTGGACATCTCATTCTTCCTCAACCTCTCTAAATGTATGAATTTTTCTCTAAGACCTTCTTGCCTATGTGCATTCCCACCCTGCACAGTTGAAGAGGATGCATTATTCCGGGACAAATTATTGAATATATCCTCATCCTCTCTGTCCCTCTTAATCCTTTTACTATTGAAAGATGTCATTGTGCACCCTTGCTTCCACCTGTAGATAAGCAAGATTCAAACGATCGGTGGTATAAAGACAGGTGAGCTGGCGCCACTCGTGTGATGTCACACAGGTATCAAAAAACACAACAGTATTAGATAATGGTGCTGCAATGTGAAGAAAACCACCAGAAAAAAATCTTTTTTCATGATTTCCCATGATTTCACAATGAAACTCTTCTAGATAAAACACAACATTCAAAATCACATGAGCATAACAGTTGATGCCTGAAGGGCATCCTACAATCTCATCAGCAGTTTCCATTTTCATTTTCTTTTCACCTTCATGATTCTCTTCATTGGTTTTCTTTTTTTGAACCTCAAGTGAATGGTTGCCATATTTCCGTTTTGGACACTACATGTTTTTCATATATGGGATATTCACCTAAATGAGGAGTATAAAGTCTACTTAAACAATTGTACTCTCTTACACAATTTGCATCTGCACTAACCTTTTTCTTATCAAAACCAATCAAATACAAACCAGATAATGTTCTTACTTGAGATAATGCAACGTATGCCATTCCCTCATTGAACACTGTACTTCCAATATTTACAAAGCACTGTCTATACGTAAACTTTGAGATATATATATATAGTTACTGCATATGCTAAGGACAAAGTAAACTGTTTCCTGCAAACATATAAGTCTTTTACAAGCAAAAACGTACAACACAACGCACAATCAGTCTTACCTCTTTAATCTGATCAAATTTTACCTTCAAAAAGTCTATTCCATCTTTGTTCTGAAAATTTACAAAATCAACAACTTTTCCCATTGCTCCATTCTTCTACTTTCAAATTACAACGTAAAATTACCTGACAGTTTATACATACATGTTACGTGTTTTCTAAGCCTGCAGTCTTAGATACAGACTTTTCTAAAAAATCCAATTTTGACTGGAGTTTCTCTGTGAGAAGAATATTCACTAATTTCCACTATTTGTTGTTTTTCCAGTTTTAAAAGTTCTTTATTACACTCTTGCAGTGTAGGCATTAGGCAAACTATAGACTTATTTTCTCCAAGCTTATTGTACATTATTTCAGCCGCTGTGTTTCCAGTTGTAAACAAATTCCTCAGTAGCTGACTTTCTAAAGCTTGTTTACCATCTTGAAGAATATTTCCATAATGTTCATCACTTGCTTGTTGCAAATTCTTAATAAGTTCTTTAAATTCAAAATGAGACCAAATGTTCCCATTTCCAATACTTCCCAAAGAACTTTTAGTATCTTCATGCACAAGTGTTTTAAAAACAGGTTGCCCTTGTACAGGAGTAAGTTGTAGTAGATAGCCAAATACAATTACATGTTTTACTCCAAACAAAACATAGTATTCTGTTTTTAAAATCTGTTGCATTCTCAAGTGTACAAAGGCAAGAATTAAGTTTGAGATCATGCTCACCTCATCAACGATTAGAAGTTTCATTTTCTTCAGAACTCTGGAGACTTCATAACAAGCTTCTCCAGATAGCTTGTGCTATTCCAATTTATTTTCATGTTCAACTGGTAGAATGAGTAATCAATGTAAAGTAATCCCTTTAATGTTGTGAGCTGCTAATCCAGTTGGAGCTCTAACAATACAAAATACATGTGATCCTGTAGTTTTGTGTAGAAAACTGGTCTAAACTTTAATTAAGAAATGATTTCCTATTCCAGCTTGACCACTGATGTACATTAGAATAGGTCTAACTATGAGCATTGGCATTCTTTTTTTTCATGTTGCAAACCATGTTGTATCTGTTCTGTCACTTGTAGATATATTTCTTTTTGTTTAATGTTTATTTGTTCTTCTAACTTTTCCAACTGAATAATATCCTGTTGTGCTTGTTACATTGCAGTTTCTACTTCATTCATGGCTATTGCTGCTTCATTTTCAATTATTGGTTGTCCTAGTTGATCTTGACTTAGTGAACCAGAACCTTGACTATCTTGAGACCTGTCTCTAGCTATGTCAGCTGCAATAGTAGTTTCTTGTTCAATCTCATCATTCAACATTTGTAGAGAAATTGGGAGGATTGTGCATTGAATGCTATTTCTACATGCATTAAAAGAATCTTCATAGCAGTCAAAATCTCCAAGTAATTCCGCTTCACTACGCCAAGGCTTGAACTGTTGCAGAAGTTCTAAATGGAAAAATTCCCTCTTATCTGAACTTTCACAACTGAGTTTTCGGTGGTTAATAAGATTTCCTTTGGCATGTTTTACCAAACATCCATCTTCATTTATATTTTCTGAAATATTTCTTTTAAAGCTATAATATTGAAGTATTTCACAGAGACATACTTTTCTAGATGTGGACTCCTTTTGGGATAGTATGCATCCAACATATTAGTTTTAACAATATCTGTACTTTCAGGTTAATTGAGTGCTAAATATTTGATTTCTTGTAATGTTTTCAATACTATATTACGTGTGCAGGCAAGACCTAAACTCATCCAAATGATTCCTATTGACTTTGAATATAAACTGGCAGAGCTTAACCGATCAGAACATTCATAGGATCTAATCTCTCGGTAGGAAAGCATTTTCAAGCTAAAGCTGTAAAATTTCTTGATAAATCTTGTCGAACGGTATTCTGAAGCTGGCATCTGTACTGCTCGTTCATTATATCGTCCACCTTCTCCACTGGGTAACAGCTGTGGAAAACAACGTGTTTCTAAACTTTTTTCCCATACGCTCATGGGCGTTCCCTTCACTTTCTTAATTTGAAATAATTCAATATTGTTTCCTATGTTATGTTATGTTATGTTATCGTAATTTGTATAGCGCGCGATTACCAAATAGGTGTCCTGGCACTGTCCATTACTCCTTAAACCAAGATCCGGAATTATTTAACAAACAACCAAGTCTTCAGCGCTTTCCTAAATTGAAATAAGTTTTCCATGCAACGCAAATGAAGTGGCAAACCATTCCAGAGCTTGGCTGCACCATATGAGAAACTACAGCCTCCCCAATTAACTTTTCTTATAAGAGGGACCGTAATTAGATTGGCATCAGACGAGCGGAGACGTCGGGCAGGGACATACCTTCTAAGTCTGTTGATAAGGAAGTCTGGGCCTTCTCCGTGTGTGGCCTTAAAAACCAAGCAAAGGGACTTAAACTAGACCCTACACCTAATAGGAAGCCAGGGTAGGTCTCAAATGGCCCTTGATATAGGAGAGAACTTGGGGAGGCCAGTTAAGAGTCTGGCAGCGGCATTCTGCAAAAGCTGCAATCTATGCAGCAGGCCTTCCTGAATGTTGAGGTATAGACTGTTGCAGTAGTCTAATCTAGATGTTATCAGGGCCACTACAACAGTCTGTCTATGCTCCTGAGGAAGAAGGAACTAAATCTTCCTCAGACTTCTTTAGAATGTAGAAGATGTATACTGTAATCTTCATAAATCTCTTCACTCCTAGACTTGTCCACTTTTTCTATTTGGACACTTGAAAATTCTGTTTAATCTTCTAAACATATTTCCTGTTCAACAACGCTTACATTCTTATAATAAATAGTATTCTGCACCAGATACCAATGTAGCCTTCTGAAGCTTGTTAACATCAACAAACTCTTGCCATATTTTTTGACTCTTTGTTGGTACACAATTAACTAGAAAAACAACAGGCTCACTTTCCTCCCTCTCTATACCAAAGTTTCAATATTTTTCTTAAATCTAAAGGGAAGCACACAACTCTTTTCAGACCTCTTTGTAAATCTGTTGGAGGCAGCTTACCTGTTTTAGTCTCCATACAAACTACAGCCTGAAACGGATGCACAGATTGAATAAGACTAGACTCATATGTAGTTAAATCTGCCTGTCCAGAGGAATAGCTACCAATTCTAACTTGTTATGTACAGCTCTAGCTAGAATGTTGTTCTCTTCTAATTTGTTGTAACAATATTTACAAATACGTTGATCAGTAGACAACTCAAAACGACCTTCCACCAACAAATAAGCACCAATTTGCTCCCACTTGTCATTGTTTTCCTTTTCACTTTTTAAATATAGATCAACATTCCTAGTACATTGACAACAAATACAAACATAGTTTGGTTTTTCAGGTAAAACTGTCTTACACTTTATAATTTCTTCTGCAAACTTGTCAGTACTAATATCTCTCACCTGTTCTTCAACACCTACACTTATCAAGCTCTCACTTTCTCTACACTGTTCTTGTGAATCAAAGAAATGAAACTGTATATCATCACACACTTTTTTTTACATCTGATACTGAACCATGCAAAAGAGCTGTGTTCATTTCACTTAAACATAATGCAGACCTATTTACATAGTAGAGTATCATTACTAAGTTCTGCATTTCTGAGTGGTGAACTGCTAACATTCTTAAATGATGGAAAGTACTTTGGCATACTTTTCTTGAAAGGCAAGCCAGAGAATGACCCTGCAATTTGTAATCTTCTGTGTAAGACTTTTTGGCATATTCTCATAAAAAACTCGTAATATGTCAATATATTCCTGTTGAATGCTACAAAAACTGCTACAATCACACTCATATACCAGAGCTTGTGTACTCCTCCCTTGAACTTCTTCAACTATTACTTCTTCCACATTCCTAAAAAACATCTTTTCTTTTGAAATTGCACAACCATCTTTCACTTCATTACATCGACCACTAGTATCAACTGCATGAACTAATGTATTTTGTAACCCCGGGCGGAGCTGGCGGAGCGGGACTGCGTGGAGGTCCACCGAGTTGGGACCCAACTCCGTGGACCTCCGTAGAGCCCCGCTCTGCAGCCCGCCTCCACCCTCCCTTGTAAGAAATTAAATAAAAAGACATTAAAGGGAAAATAATAAAGACTTACCTTGACTGCGGCATCCCCGGCTGCCGTCCTCCTCTTCCTCGCATTTCACGGTGATCTGAGCATGCACACGCCTATGCAAGCACATTCCTTGTGAGAAATGCGTGGGCGTGCGTGCATGCACAGATCACAGTGAAACGCGAGGAAGAGAAGGACGGCAGCCCGGGGACGCTGCAGTCAAGGTAAGTCTTTATTGTTATTTCCCTTTAATGTCTTTTTATTTCATTCTTACTATGGGGGTGGAGAAGGGGCTAGTCAACTCAGCTCTGCTGCAGAGTGTGCGGAGAGTTGCCTACTCCGCATTCTCCGCAAAGTGGGCACATCTCTGCATACTCCGCGGGCGGAAGGGAGCTCTCCGCACACGCTTACCATTTTGTTGAAAATAGCTTTCTTAATTAAAGAAAGGCTCAGTACTAGAAGTGTGCTTCCATTCACCAGTAAACATTTGGTAAAAGTGACTTCTATTAAACAGCCTTTTTCTTTAGTTTTTCTCCTTCATAAACTGCATTCAAATGCTTTCTCTACTACACTTTCAATCTGTTGCTTTTTTTTTAAGCTGCTGATCTTCTTTTATATTTTTTACAATCTTTCAATAAATTTTGTAGTACTCTACTTCTATACATTCTCTTCCTTATGTCTTTATATTCTTTCATCCTTCTTTCAACATGGATTGTTTTCCCAAAACATGATTTTCCATTAATATGTCCATTTTTGTTTCCTTCCGATTGGTTGTACAACTTTACTTTTCCACCTTTTGAAAATTCATTAAAATCTTTAAAAGTCTTTTAACAAATTCTTTCGTTCTCTTACCAGAAGTTGTTTTGTTCAATGTCACATTTTGAACTTCATCTAATTTCTGCTTTTCTCTCTCTTTTTAATAGTACTGTATTTTTCTTGTCTTTTCTTTTGATCTTTTCTTGACATACTCAATCTTTCTTACTAATAATGGTCAATATCTGTAAAAAAAGAAAAGTTAAAAAAGTATATTATTAAAACAATTATACACAAATATTCTCATCTATAAACAAATACTTTTAATTGTATTTCAAAGCTATGTTAGACACTGCACAATTCCTTTATTTAGAAGACATCACAACCTCTGCAACAGAATGAGAGAGCAGAACTAAAGAATTTCTATACTACTACCCAAACCAATCAGGTTCACATGTATAATACATTAGACAATATATGTATAAGTAGACACATCATTCACAACACCATAAAGTCCCTTACAGTTCTGGTGCTTCCAAATCAAAATAATAACTAAAGTGTTGAGCTTACCCGAATATAAAACAGCAACCCTTCACATGTCTCTGTTGTAAGTCTCACCATATTCCTAAAAGCATCCATCAATGTGTCTGTAACTTTTGCTAGTGACACCATAAATAAAACATATATACAAATTGTTCTACACCTGTATTTTTTCACAGACTCATACAAAGTACCCTAATCACTAAGCCATCTGCCAACACGTGTTTAACCTTACTTTTGTGCTGCAGCTTCACCATTTTTCAACTACTCAAAGTGTTGGGCCTACCCAAATATAAAGCAGCAAACCTTCACATGAGTCTGTTGTACATCTCACCATATTCCTGAAAGCATGTGTACCTTTTACTAGTACTATCATATATAAAAGAAACATACAAATAGTGGCATACCTATGTTTTATACATCTAGTATCTTCGGATGCATAGCACATATGAGAATTCATGTGCAAGTAGAGACATACATCAATCACAAGACCATGCACATCTTAAACTTAAAAACATGACAGACTGCACTTTACATTTGAAAGAGACACCAACATTTATGCGGTGTACTTCAAGTGTACATTTCTGCAGATTCATAGAAAGTAGCCTAATGATGAATCCCTCTGCCAACATCTCTTAAACCTCATTTTTGTGCTGCTGCTTCACCATTTTCCGACTACTCAGGATGTTAGGCCACGTCAAATATAAAGCAGCAACCTATCGCATGTCTCTGCTGTAAACCCCACCATATTCCTAAAGGCATGCATGCATGTGTCTGTACCTATTACTAGTGCCACCATATATAAAAGAAGCATACAAATACATGTATACTTGTGTTTTACAAATGTAGCATCTTTAAATAGATAACACATATCAGAATTAGGGGTGGGCAGAATTTGCGAAATTAACTTTCGCAAATTATCGCGAAAATGTTTAAAATTATCGCAAACAAGCGGAAATATCGCGAAGATGCGGAAGTTTTTTTCCGGCATGTTCGCGAGATTTTCTGCATGGTTGCGGGTCGCCAACTTACCCATGTGGTTGCTTGCGGGCGCGGCCATCTTGTTTTGAGTTGTCTCGCGGTGCATGATCGCGAGAAGAAAGACGTGATCGCGCGACGCATGACGTCACTGCGGGCGCGAACTGTCGCGAGACAGCGCAAATGGCTAAAAACAATACAACATCTGATGGAGAACACGACCGGATCAAGAAAACTTGTCGGCGAACGCAGGGATTCAGGTAAGGCGATCGCGCGCGCATGAGAATGTATTATTTTACAGCGCGAGCAAGAAACAAATTATCGCCAAGCTGCGGAAACAGGAATTTTTGACATTTTCGCGCTCTCCGCAGAACACGAAAATGTCAAATTATCGCAATTTCCGCGAACGGAACGAAATTTTCGCCCAGGCCTAATCAGAATACATGAGTTAGTAGAAATATATCTACTTAGACACCTACATTTATGTAGTGAACTTTAAATGTACCTTTCCACAGACTCATACAAAGTAGCCTAATCACTAATCCTTCTCCTAAAGTTTTTTAAACCTAACTTTTGTGCTGCTGCTTCACCATTCTGCATTTACTTAGGGTGATGGGCCTAGCCAAATATGAAGCAGCAACCCATCACATGTCTATGCTGTAAGTCTCACCATCTTCCCGAAAGCATGCATGCATACGTTTGTCTACCGCATAAATGTAGGTGTCTATGTGGATATGTCTCTATTTTCTCATGTATTCTAATATGTTTTATCCATCTGAAGATGCAACATGTGTTTGTATGCTTCTTTTATATATGATGGAGCAAGGTCTCATAAAAAAAGAGACTTGCTCGGATGCAAACCTATCAAATAACGTGTAACATTATAATCAACCTGTTTGTAAATACTAATATTGCATTACCCACATTATACTGTATATAGGGGAAGCTTGTCTATGTGTATTACTAACCAATATCCAGAGTGTCATCAAAATAGCCGCCAAAAACGTGGGATTCTTACTGCGCATGCGTCTACTGCATCTACGTAGTATGACGTTTTCTATGCTTAAGGGAAGACTTTGCAGCTCCGCACTAGCTTCTAAAATGGCCGCTTGAAACTCAAATGTTAATGCGCATGCTTTGCTTAAACTAAACCCTATAAGTTTACTAAATTGCTAATGCGAAAGAGATATATAAGTAAATGGGATTAGAGTAGTGATGAATGGAATACAGTGAATTCATTTATTTTCGTATTCTATCATGTCCTTTTCTAACTTTATATTTAGTTCATATTTGGGCCTTGGAGGGTGACTGAAATCCCTACCCCACCTGACCTATGGGCAAGCGCACTCAAACCTGCCTGAAACTGTGAGGAAAAAGTTGAAACTCAGCCAAGGTCACACTGGCCAGAATCTCTTGCCAACTTAACCCATCGACCCGGACAGAGGAAAGAAAATTGTACAAAATATCTACAATGTATTGATGATAATGTGAAATGCGGGTGGGAATAAAGCTTGGGAAAGGGAATTAAGGGGCGGGAACACTGAGCAATGAACCTAAAGTAACTTATTACATTTAGTATGGTGTGATGAACTCTTCCCCTTGCCTTGCCCAATCAGAAGTAGGGGTTTTCACAATATTGAAACTTTTGGGGGTGGTACATGAACATAGAGTAGTATAACTGAGGTAGTTTAGTTAGATAGATGTCACAGACCCTACGCAGACTGCAGATGCCAGAGACACGGCTCGAGAGACTGAAATACTGATCAAAGAATCCAATCATCTAGAAGGGGATCACGGAAGAAATGTTGAGGAGGCACATACAAGAAGGGATTTGCGGAAGAAAAATCGAGAAAAGTAGTGCCAGAGAGGGGTGCGACGCAGGCGTTGCATTTAGAAGAGATCACCTTCCTGGACCTGAACCTGTCCTGATCCTTTATCTCCTGTCCCGTCTGGAGAACTTCACCTGACTACTTGGCCAGGGGTTTAGTCTTCACACCACCTTAGGTAAATATAATTCTGTATAGTATGTCCTTGTACTGCTCTCTGTTTTCTCCCCCTTCAGGTACTATCATGATATTTTAAATTGAGACTTATATTGAACCTGATTTGATTTCTTCCTGAAAGAAAATGGTGTATAACATGTATTTGATCTTTGACCCACAAAATATTTGATTAGATAAAACTTTTAAAACTCTTTGAGTCTGTGGTTATTTGGAGAATAAAACTTTAATGTCATTTCTACTTAATATAACTTAGTAACTAGATTCATTGACCAGAGGAAATTTATTATCAAGGTGATCGTGTTGGTAAGAATTTGGTAAAGGTAAACAATCTCGCAGGTAAATCAAAATTGACCCCAGCGGTACTACTGGCTTATTGTATGAATGTTTATGGGCCCAGGTGAGTATATGTTGTGTGAGTAACACAAGCTGGTAATCCGCTGGATCAGTTTTTCTTGGTAGCAGAGCTATGGTTTATAGTTCTTGTTAGTTAGGTAGAAAATATTGTGGATTGAATTATTGATTCATGTATTAACAAAACCCGTGTATTCTGTTTTATGTTGTCTGGAAATTCCTGGGAATATTGAATAGCGGGTGGCGAATGGAAGCCACACTGCAGTGAGGTTACTTGTCATGATTTAGAGAAGGTGATGAAAGTTACACAGAACTAGAAGCACTGATTTAGGGATTATTTCATCATATGAAAGTGAGAATAATTGATAGTAAAGGGGTTCATTGGTGAAAATTTGGTCTTATATCACCTAGAAAGGGTAATACTGAAGGAGTAGCAGGTTCTCTGATGCTTGAGTGAAGAGTAAGCGGAAAGGTTTAACCCGTAGTGTGTGAAGAGTAAGCGGAAAGGTTTTACTTGCACCAAAAGAAATTGACTATTCTTTAAAATTTTCGAGAATCTGACAAAGTAGCGAATGTTTTTATGTTGTTAATTAATGAAAAATACATGTAAAATTGTAAGAAAATAAGTTTTCACATTACCTTGTAAAGGAGGGGTCAGTTGCAAGTGCTGCACTGACGTCACAGAGGGCCGCGCTGGGATTGGTTGGAACAGCGGGCGCGTGAATGACGCGAAGAATTGTAAAGGAGGGGTCAGTAGTAAGGAGTGATACTGACGTCACTGAGTGCCGCGCTAGTATTGGCGAAACGCATAGCGAAACAAAATTTGATTGGTAAGAAGAATAAGGAGTCGCGCTGGTATTGCTCAAATTATTAAAGTAAAAGCAAACATTTGATTAGTTGAAAATAGGAGCCATAATAATAATTGATAGTGGGTCTTGCATGTGGAGACTCAATCCTACTTTGATAGGGAATTGTCCAGACAGAAGGTACTTCAGATTTGCCCACGAACAGTACATAAAAGGAAGATCTCGCAAAATGTACGGAGAGGAAAGGAAAATGTCATTTATGTAGAAAATTAAAAATTATTTTAAAAAGAATAAACCCATAAAAACTAGAGAAGGAATGCTCATCCCTCCCCCGAAAACGCCTGCATCCTACATGATGATGGAGAGAGGCTATCATACCTGTGTATGGTTAGAAAATTGGATAGAGTATACAAGAGATGATGGAATACTAGCTTTTCCAGAGTTTGGAACATTTAATGGAAGAATCCTACATAACTTACGCACTAGAATGAACGAATTAGAACCCAGACCCAGATTAATACAGTATGAGGCATTAGAAGAATGGGAGACTGAAGCATTTGAGCGTGATAGATCAGGAAGTGACAGAAACCTGAGCAGATTTTATCCCAAATTTCCACGGAAACCCGAGATAGGCATATGAAACAGTGGAGACAAGCCATGGGAACAGAAGGATTATATCCTGGATTGATGGCTGAGGAACAGACAGGAGGAAAATGCACAGAAAAAACAAAGCATTTAACAATGGCAGGTAATGGAGACTCAGAAGAAGATTATTTAGAAGATATTTTAATGAAAAATCCTCCGCCTTATCCAGAAAGACCTAGTAGAACAACCCCAAGTGCCCCGATTCTAGAAACACCTTTAGTCCCACAGGTTGTACATGGAAAAACAATGGAGAGGGTACTTCAAGACAGAGAAAGGGAAGCAACAAATAAGAATAGAACTGAATTAATACAGTAAATAACCCAGATAAGCACGCATCCTGAAGCTCTAACTATACCAGTGACTATAGGTCTTGTTGTTCCATTGTATGGGGATGAATCAAATTGTCCTAAAACACCCGTTATGACTACTCCCATCATTGAACCTAGAGAAAAAAATAAAATAATTGATGACCAAGCCAGTGAATATGAGTCAGTGATTTTATTAATGGACTTACCGATAAGAGGGCAAATAAATGACACAACCAGGAGAGTCACACCAGGTTGCTCGAAAGAAGTACGAATAGAGGCATCCACAGGGACGAAGAGTGCAACAATGGTAACCCCAGAAGAAATAGAAAGATGGGCACAAGAAATAGAAAAACCAAACCCACCACCGAAAATATTAGACATTTTCAAATTAAGAGTTAAATTCGAAGAAATGATAGCTGGAAATGTAGGACTGGATAGGTTAACAACCTGTAGTGAGGAATAATTGCTGTTCATTTGCAGAACCATAACCCGAAACACGAAAATATTTCTTGAAAAATTGACAAATTTGGCCTCTGAAATGGGAATAGAGATGGGGAGATCTAAGGTGTTGCAGAAACCCTATAGAGCAGAATTTTCTGATAAAGATTTGGAAAACATGAATATGTCAGGAAGAAAAGTTGATGACAATATTACAAAAATGGGGAGATTTAGACAGATGAAAAGTTAGATGGACAAAGAAAAGGAAGAAGTGACCGACATCTGAATATTTTATGGAAGAAACAGAGAAGGCTGAAAGATTGTGCCCAATGAGAGAGGTTCCAGGAGGGGGATATGTACATGTCCCATGGACCCAACAGGATATTTTATCATTTACTAATGATTTCCCTAAATTGAGAGAAAAACCAATGGAATGATACAGGCAAGTAGAGAGGTTTGTGAAGGTTTCGAAGGTTTTGTTGAAAGATCTGGATGGTTTATTTGACATAGTGGTGCCTGCTGATTTGTGGACAGAATGTAAAATTACAGTTGATTGGCCTAGTGATGAGTACCCGAGAGATGAAAAGACAGGGGCCCCATCAGAAGAGGTTATGAAGAAATATCACCAAGTAATCACTTTCTTAAAAGGGAAAATTCCATCAAAACAAACAGATTGGATAAAGATAGATAGAACAACCCAGGAAAAGGATGAGTCTGTACATGTTTACTATGAGCGCCTTTTACAGGTGTTCAAACAGTATAGTGGATTTGAAAGTATTGGGGATAAGGACATGACTCATTTCATGTACAGATTTGTGTCAGGGTTAAGGCAAGATATATCCCAAATGATTAAACAGCACATGCTGTGCTGGCAAGTGAAGCCCATAAATGAAATCCTCAAATATGCCAAATACTGCGGAGATGAAATAGACAATAGAAGAAATAATTTAGAGGAAAAGGTGATGTGGGTACAAGTGAAATTAGCAGAACAGCAAGAACTTCAGCTAAATAACCTGGTCGGAAATACAGGAAAGGGGCAAAGTCATGGTAAAACCAACGGGGGTAAACCAAAAGGGAGATTGAGCAGAGAAGAGGCAAAGAAAAAGTTTCCCCGTCATGGGTGCGGAAAATTGGGGCATTGGAAAAACAAGTGTAAAAATATACAGAATAATAATGGCCCAGATCAAAATTTAAATTCACAGACACAGAATGAGGTGATAATGAGTCAACCGCAGCAGGTTGTAAACCTACAGAGTCAATTGCCACCTGCCCCTATGCCAAATTTTGTGAGTCAAGCCAAGTACAGTGCGGACACAGGATTTCAAGAAGGAAGTGGTAAGAATTTTTTTGTAACATCACAGTTTCTTTTACAGGACTCTTACTTTGATGACACTAACTTATGACGGTGCCTGAGGGGGGAGGAAGAGGAGTGCGTACTTGGCACATCCTTACCAGTAGATCTGTCAGGTCCATATATTGATGGTAAGGTAGAAGGAAATGATATTTCCTTCTTGTTGGACACAGGTGCTACCCGTTCTACTGTGAGAACAGCATTCATCCAAAACCTACCCCTCTCAGGAGAAGCGATCCAAGTAGTGGGCAATTCTAATAAACAAATTAGGACCTCTATTACAAAACCAATGGAGGTACGTATTGGCAAATTCAAAGAGATGCATACGTTTGTAGTGTGTGACTCCAGCCCTGTGAATTTATTAGGAAGGGATCTACTGTGCAAGTTGAATTGCACCATATTTTGCACATCGGACGATGTTGCAATTCTTTACCCAGACAAAGACGGAGTATACAAAATCATGCTAGCCAAACAAGGAACAGAAGTAGATGAATTATTTTCCATGATGACCAAAGATGACTTACCAAATGAGGTCAAAACAACAGTAAATTCTGTATTGTGGGATTTTACAGGATAATAAGTAAGATTAATGACAAATGTAGATCCTGTGAAGGTGACTGTGAAAGAAGGTGCAGTTTATTCAAATACTCGACAATACAAAATGAGTCCTGAAGTAAAAGCTGGTGTTGCAGCAGAAATTGATCGAATGGTCGAGCAAGGCATTTTAAAGGAAATAATGAGTAGTCCCTGTAATTCACCTATAATTGGCATCAAGAAACCTAACGGAAAATATAGGGTAGTTCAAGATTTGAGGAAGATAAACAAGATTGTGGTTCCATGTTGCCCTATAGTACCCAACCTAGCAGTGATTTTGTACCAGATAACATGGAAGGCAGGATGGTTTACCGTAATTGATTTATGCCATGCCTTTTTCTCCATTCCATTGCATCCTGATAGTCAGTTTTTATTTTCTTTCAAGTTCAAGGATCGTATTTATGTTTGGAATCGCGTTCCTCAAGGGTATACTGAAAGTCCTTCAATCTTTAATCAAATTTTGAAAAAGTGTCTTGAAACATTAGTGCTGCCTAGGGAGTCAGTCCTGGTACAGTATATTGACGATCTATTGATTGCATCAAAAACAAGAGATGACTGTGTTACTGATTCCATTGCTTTATTGAACCATCTACCCGAAGGTGGACATAAAGTGTCCCCAGAGAAATTACAATTTTGCAGAACAGTAGTTAAATATTTGGGACAACAGCTAGAACAAGGACTAAGGAGAGTGACCTCTGAGAGAATAAAAATAATAAGACAAATGACATTACCACAATCGCAAAAGGAAATAAGAATGTTCCTTGGTGTCATAGGATATTGCAGACAATGGATTGTAGGGTTTGTTCTATTGGCTAAACCCCTGATACAAATGACAAAGAAACGAGCAAAAGACCTAATACAGTGGGATGATCAAAGCATGGAAGCCTTTGTGAAATTATGAAATTGTTTGAGCAAAGCACCTGCTTTAGGTATGCCAGACTATTCGAAAGAATTTGCATTGTTCTGTTGTGAGAGAGATAATTGTGCACTCTCGGTCTTAACACAGAGACACGGTCTAATGCGACGTCCTGTGGACAATTTTTCTGCTACCTTGGACCCTGTAGCATCTGCATTGCCTGGTTGCCTATAATCTGTGGCCGCAACGTGCATGAGTCTGGAACAGAGCGAGTCCATTGTGATGGGACACCTTGTAAACGTGTACGTCTCTCATTCAGTTGTAATACTTTTAACATTAACTCAAACTCAGTATCTTACCCCTAGCAGAATGACAAAATATGAGAGAATTATACTAGGGGCTGAAAACGTGACCATAGTCAGATGTACTGTTCTTAACCCAGCTACCTTGTTACCAGATGCATACAATGAAGAAGTGAAAGATGAAGTTGAACACGAATGTCTTGACGTGACAGAACTCAGTACAAAACCTCGTCCAGAAATACAGGAGGAGCCCTTGAAGAATGCTGAACATGAGCTCTTTGTAGATGGCACGTGTATGCGCCATGAGGAAGGAGGTTTGAGTGCTGCTTATGCTGTGTGTACATTGGCTGGAATAGTCGAAGCATCCTATTTACCAGGAGTCAAGTCTGCACAAGTAGACAAATTAGTAGCTTTAATCAAAGCTTGCAAAAGTGGGAAAAATTGGAGAGTAACAATTTACACTGATAGCCAGTATGGTTATGGGGTTGTGCATGACTTTGGCCAGCTCTGGATGCAGAGAGACTTCCTGCCTTCTTCAGGGTCTCCCATTAAAAACTGAATATTTGTGAAAGAATTGCTTGAGGCAATACAATTGCCAGAAGAAGTGGCAGTGGTCAAGTGTGTTGCATATCATTCAGGAAATGACCATGTAACTGCAGGTAACCGATATGCTGACCAGGTTGCCCAACACTGCGTAAAATATAAAATAGCAGTAAACAAGCAAATTGAAATAAGTGGAATCAGCTGCCAACTTATGCTACTCTCGGGTTTAGAAACATGGAAAGAAGTGAGAGAACTACAAGATGAAGTGGAAACAAGGGAAAGAGAGGAGTGGGAGAAAATTGGTTGTCAGAGAAGGGCAGAAGACGGTGTATGGGTTTACTCAGATGGCAGACCAGTAATGCCAGACTGTATGCTTGCTAGGATGTATCATGGAGACACCCACATAGGCAGAGATGCTATGATTAGACTTTTCAGACAAGATTGGTTTAATGCAAAGTTCAGGAATATTGCAGAGAGTCTTTGCCAGAGATGCTTGACCTGTCAACAAATGAATCCAGGCAAGAAAACAATAGTCAGTATGGGGAGAATTGGAAAGGCGGAAGGTCCATTTGTAAGACATCAAATATATTTTATTTAGTTACCTGTTTGTCGAGGTTTGAAATATGTACTTGTCATGGTTTTTTTATTTTCAAATGGGTGGAAGCATACCCCACCAGAAGAAATGACAGCTTGACAGTGGCCAAACTCCTAATGAGAGAACTCATTCCTAGGTTCAGTTTTCCAGTATCTATTGAATCAGACAGAGGGTCTCATTTTAATAATGAAATAATTCAATTAATTTGTGAAGCATTTAAAATTGAACAAAAGCTGCACTGTGCATACCGCCCAGAGGCTGCTGGAGTAGTAGAACAATTGAATGGCACAATTAAGTCAAAACTAGGAAAAGTGTGTGCATCCACCCCACTGTAGTGGCCTGATGCTTTACCTCTTGTTTTGATGGGACTCAGAAGTATTCCAGACAAAAATACCGGATTGAGTCCCCATAAAATACTCATGGGAAGAGCAATGGGGCAAGCATGTATACCAGGACACAAGATGTTGACTATATCTGATGATTTGGTACTGGAGTATTGGAAAGAGTTGGCTGACCAAGTGCGCTCTATCTCTTACCAGGTTGGTGTAGACGCAGTCGCCAGGCAGCCGAACCAAGCACATGATCTGAACCCCAGTGACTGGGTAGTTGTGAAGAATCACACTTGAGAATCGTGCCTAGCACCAAGGTGGGAAAAACCACGCAGGTTATATTGGTTACAACAGCAGCAGTAAAATGTGCAGGTTTGCCTAATTGGATTCATGCAAGCCGTACCAAAAGAGTACCAGCACCTGATGAAGATGGACCTCAACTTACTCAAGCAGTTGAGGATGCTGAAGGTTGTACAGCTGAAGTATCAAGAACAACAGATCCTGAAGTAGCTGACCAAGAACAACCGAGCACCAGTCAGAATGATTGGATCCCAATAGTAGACATGCCTGAAGAAATGTAAGAACCAGAAGCCAAACCAGATTATTTAGTCAGGAAAAGAGTGAGGACCAGATAGGAGCAGAAGAACGTGCTCAGGTAAAAGAAATTACAACTGTTAGGGAACCTGAGCAGGACCAGTAAAGGAAAGAGCAATCTACTCAGACAGAAGAAATTGAAGTCATAGCCCCTGAGTCTGAGAAGGGACAGATAGGTCTTAGAGAACACGTTCAGGCAGAAGAAAATCAAGAAACAAAAAGACCTGAGCAGGACCAGTCAGGAAAAGAAGAACTGGTTCAGGAAGAAGAAGAAAAACAAATTGAATTAAAACCTGAACAGGGTCAGACTGGGGAATAAGAACGCATCTAGGCAGATGATACTAAGGCAATAAGCCCTGGACAAGGTCAGATAGAGAAAGATTCTGAAGACAAGAATAGCCAAGTTGTGCCACAATACAACGAAAACAAAATAACACTTAAAGAAAGTGAAAGTGCAGTGCAAGCTAAAAGAATCAGAAAAGGTGATAATTGGCCTCGTATTATCAAGAGATTGAAATACCACCTTAAAACAATAAATGAAGAACCAGACCAGGTACACGAAGTATCCAGTGAGTCTGGGCCCTCAACTGAAAACCCTAAACGAAGAAGCCCAAGACTGAAAAGACTGAATAATCAATTTAAAGGTCCTGAATGATGTATGTTATTCTTGAGGATTTTGAAATTTTGGAAATTAATGAAGAAAGTGATGAAGAATTAAAGGTAGAACAAGTTGACGAAGAAGTGAGACCAACTTGAAAGAAAGTTTTGTTAAATTGCCCAAATATTCTGTCACAGATTGAAATACTAAATTAAAGGAGAGAAATCTTCTTATCCAAAAAGAAAATGGCTGACAATAGAGCTGCTGGAAAACAGAAACAAAAGAAATGCTGTAGAGTATGTATATGTAGCATATGTTTAATACTTATAATCTGGTTAGTACTAACAGTAGCCATTCCCTATTTGATGGTTACGAATTAACAGAATAGCACTAATATAATAGCATGTAAGGGTAGCTAACATCAAAAGAGATAGGGTAGAATTAGAAGCACCAGGTGAGTTAGATTTACATCACACTGTGAATAAAAATGACTCTGACTTGAATTTTTTCACAAATCTGTTAGTACAATATGTAGAGACAATGGAAGTTAGTGATTGTTCTGTATGTATGAAATTACCAGCATCGGTAGCAGAAGGGGTAACATATCATCATATACCATTAACATATGGTATTTCATGTAGTGTTTTAGCAAGCTTATTTTATAGAACAGGTAAACTACAATATTATTATTCTAATGTAGACGTGATTTTTCCGAGGTTCCTATGCGAAAGAGTATGAACCCTGTCCTTAGTACTAGAGACTCACAATGGGTGAATATTTTCTAACTATGAAAACAATAGATATAGCTGAACCACATAAGCATAATTTAACCTGTAAATTACATGAAGAAGAAAATATATTTTTAAATTTAGTTAGTTTAGCAAAGGAGACAGGATTTCCAAAGAAGAGCTTCGGGACCCAAACCTCAGATACCTAAATGGGCTGAGAGTAAATAGCTGTATGCAACTGGTAAAACTCATTCTGCTATGTCCTTGGACTTTGGGAAGAAAGGGAAAATCTGTCTTCATGGGTTAAAAACAGAATATAACAATGCATTTATTGGTTCCAGTGAATGTGAACATAATTTCTTAGTAATTAGGGGATGGGGACTAAAGGGAGGAACAGATCCAGTATTTCCTGGAATCTATTATGTATGTATAAGGGTGCCTGAGCACTGGTATGGGAGTTGCTATTTTGGAATAGTATTCCCGAAAGCATACCATGCAAAAAGAATCACTGGAAGCATTGAAGACAATAAAGGACTAATACGTAGTAAAAGAGCTACTTTTACAGAAATTGTAGGTGATATATTTGGTGCATGGATACCTGCAGTGGGAGCTCTTCCAAATTCACGAAAAATGTGTCAATTGTCTACAGTAGTTGATTGGTTATCTACTGATACTGCTAGAGGATTCTTGATGATCAACACAGAATTGGTTGCGGTCAGATCTATGGTTATGCAAAATCGACTTGCTCTTGATATATTATTGGCAAAAGAGGGCAGAGTCTGTAAAATGTTGAAAGCGCAATCAATCAATCAATCAATCAATCAATCATTCGCATTTATAAAGCGCGCTACTCACACAAAAAGGGTCTCAAGGCGCTGGGGACGGGGGGGACGTCAGTGCTCGAAGAGCCAGGTCTTGAGCTGCCTTCTGAAGGAGAGGTGTTCAGGTATGGCGCGAAGGTGGCTGGGCAGAGAGTTCCAGGTCTTCGCTGCCAGGAAAGAGAAGGATCTTCCTCCGGCGGTGGCTTTGCGGATGCGGGGTACGGCTGCCAGGGCCTGTCCGGCGGATCGTAGAGTGCGCGGAGGAGTGTAGAAAGAGACACGGTTGTTGATGAGTTTGGGTCCGAGGTTGTGAAGGGCTTTGTGTGCGTGGGTGAGGAGTCGGAAGGTGATCCTCTTGTTGACGGGGAGCCAATGGAGTTTTTTCAGGTGTCCTGAGATGTGGTGGTGGCGAGGGATGTCCAGGATGAGTCTTGCGGCAGCGTTCTGGATCCGTTGGAGTTTCCTCAGCAGCTTGGTGGTGATGCCCGCGTACAAGGTGTTCCCGTAGTCCAAGCGACTGGTGACGAGGGCGTGGGTGACGGTCTTTCTGGTGTCGGTGGGGATCCAGCGGAAGATCTTGCGGAGCATGCGGAGGGTGTTGAAGCATGCTGAGGTCACCGAGTTCACCTGTCTGGTCATGGTGAGGGATGAGTCCAGGATGAAGCCGAGGTTGCGTGCGTGGTCGGTGGGTTGGGGAGTGCTGCCTAGGGTGGGGAGCCACCAGGAGTCGTCCCATGCGGTGGGGGTGGGGCCGAGGATGAGGACCTCCGTCTTGTCGGCGTTCAGTTTCAGGCGGCTGTCTGTCATCCAGTTCGCCACTTCCTTCATTCCTTCATGAAGTCTGGTCCTAGCTGAGGTGGGGTTGTTTGTGAGTGATAAGATGAGCTGGGTGTCGTCGGCGTATGATATAAGGTCCAGTCCGTGTTTGCGTGCGATGTTCATCAGGGGGGTCATGTAGATGTTGAAGAGAGTGGGGCTGAGGGAGGATCCTTGAGGTACGCCGCAGATGATCTCCGTGGCTGTGGATCTGAAGGGGGGCAGGTGGACTCTCTGAGTCCTTCCGGAGAGGAAGGAGATGATCCATTCGAGGGCCTTGCCTCTGATGCCGGCGTTGCTGAGGCGTCGTATCAGGGTGCGGTGGCAGACCATGTCGAAGGCTGCGGAGAGGTCCAGGAGTATGAGGGCCACGGTCTCACCCTTGTCGGTCAGGGCTATGATGTCATCCGTGGCTGCGATGAGGGCGGTTTCGGTGCTGTGGTTGGTCCTGAAACCAAACTGTGTGGGGTCGAGGGAGTCGTTGGTTTCCAGGGCGTTGGAGAGTTGAGTGTTGACAATTTTCTCAATCACTTTGGCGGGGAACGGCAGGAGAGAGATGGGCCGGAAGTTTTTGAGTTCGGTGGGGTCTGCTGTGGGTTTCTTTAAGAGGGCGTTGAGCTCTGCATGTTTCCAGCTCTCCGGGAAGGTGGCGGTGGTGAGGGAGGCGTTGATGACATCTCGGAGGTGCGGTGCGATGATGTCGTCGGCTTTGTTGTAGATGTGGTGCGGGCAGGGGTCCGATGGGGATCCGGAGTGGATCGAGTTCATGACGCGGGTGGTCTCCTCGGTGGTGGTTGGGCTCCAGGGGAGGATGGTGGTGATGTCGGTAGTGGGTTCCGGGGGGGGGGTTCATGTCGGTGGTCGGGAAGCTGTTGTATATGTCGGTGTCTTGTGGTGGAAGAAGGTCGCGAGGGAGTCGCAGAGGTCCTGTGATGGGGGGATGGAGTTGTTTTCTGCGTCCGGGTTGGAGAGCTCTTTGACGATGCCAAATAGTTCCTTGCTGTTGTGGGCGTTTTTGTCAAGTCTGTTCCGGTAGGCTGTTTTTCGTGCGGCACGGAGGTGTTGGTGGTGTTGGCGGGTGGCGTTCTTGAGAGCTGACATGTTCTCTTCGGTCTGGTTGAGGCGCCACGTCTTCTCGCAGGCGCGGCATTCTTTCTTGGAGTCCTTGAGGTCGGGGGTGAACCAGGAGTTTTTCTTGTGGTTGTTGGTGCTGGCTTGAGTTTTCAGGGGGGCCAGGAGGTCGGCGCAGTCAGAGATCCAGTTGGTGAGGTTGTTGGCGGGTTCGTTTGGGTCGGTGGTGCTGGTGGGTCGGTTCTGGGAGAGGGTTGATGCGAGCTGATCCATGGTGATACGAGTCCAGTGTCTTCTTGGTGGTTGCTGGGTGTGGTGGTGCACAGTGGTCTTCTTGAAGATGATGTGGACGCAGCTGTGGTCCGACCAGGTGAGTTCGGTGGTGTGGCTGAAGGTGATGTGTTTGCTGGAGGAGAAGATGGGGTCGAGCGTGTGTCCGGCGTAGTGGGTGGGTGTGTTGACTAGCTGATTCAGTCCCAGGTTGGTGAGGTTGTCCAGTAAGGCGGTGGTGTTGTTGTCGGTGAGGTTCTCCAGGTGAAAGTTGAGGTCTCCTAAGAGGATGTAGTCGGTGGACGAGAGTGCGTGAGGGGTGACGAAGTCTGCGATGTCTTCGCTG
Source organism: Triturus cristatus (assembly GCF_964204655.1). Lineage (NCBI taxonomy): Eukaryota > Metazoa > Chordata > Amphibia > Caudata > Salamandridae > Triturus > Triturus cristatus. The sequence continues at coordinate 507,733,451 of NC_140585.1, forward strand.
AACTTGGTGCGGGGTCCTGGTGGTCTGTACATGAGGGTGCCTCTGAGGGTGGTCTTGGGGTCGCTGTGGATCGTGAAGTGGAGATGTTCGGCGTCGGGGAGTGAGTTGTCAGTGTTGGTTGAGATGCGGATGGAGTTTTTGTGTGCGATTGTTGCACTTACATTCCTAACAAAAGTGTTAAAATTGGACGATATATTAAAAATATTACGAAATTAGAAGAAGATTTAAAACCACTGGAAGTTGACAGTGTATGGAAGAAATGAACAAATAGTATTTCTAACATAGGTAAAGGTATTTTAGGTCAAATGATAATGCCAATAATGGGAATAACAGTATTAGTTTTAGCAATTATGTTTTGGCACAAATGTTGCAGGAAAAGAAACAAGTATGAAGTGAATGAACAGGGAAAGAAAAGAAAATACGAAGAAATACAGCTTGAAGAAAAGGGAGATTTTAAAAAAAGAATGAGGGGTTTACAGCACGAAAAGAAAAAAGAAAGAAATGAAAGAGTTGAAGAAGAAATTGAAATAGAAAAATGCTAAAGTTGGCACCTGATTTTGTAGTGGAAATTAGTGATGGCATAAAATGCCAACAGAGAGGGGATTGATGGAGCACGGTCTCATAATATAAGAAACTTGCTCGGATGCAAACCTCTCAAGTAACGTGGAACACTATAATCAACCTGTTTGTAAATACTAATATTGCATTACCCACATTATACTGTATATAGGGGGAGCTTGTCTGTGTGTATTACTAACCAATAACTCGAGTGTCATTAAAATGGCTGCCAAAAACGCGGGATTCTTACTGCGCATGCGTCTACTGCATCTACGTAGTATGGCGTTTTCTATGCTTGGAGGAAAAACTTTGCAGCTGCGCACTAGCTTCTAAATTGGCCGCTTGAAACTCACATGTTAATGTGCATGCTTCGCATAAACTAAACATTATAAGTTTGCTAAATTGCTAATGCGAAAGAGATATATAAGTAGATGGGAATAGAGTAGTGATAAGTGGTATACAGTGAATTCATTTATTTTTGTATTCTAACGTCTTTTTCTAACTTTATATTTAGTTCATATTTGGGCCTCGGAGTGTGACTGAAATCCCTACCCCACCTGACCTATGCGCAAGCGCACTCAAACCTGCCCGGAACTGTGATGACAAAGTTGAAACTCAGCCAAGATCGCACTGGCCAGAATCTCTTGGGAACTTAACCCATCGACCCGGACAGAGGAAGGAGAATTGTACAAAATATATACAATGTATTGATCATAATGTGAAATGCAGGTGGGAATAAAGCTCGGGAAAATGAATTAAGGGGCGGGATAAAGTAAATTATTACATTTTCTCCTTGCCTCGTCCAATCAGAAGCAGGGGTTTTCACGATATTGAAACATTTGGGGGTGGTACATGAACATTGAATAGTATAACTGAGGTAGTTTAGTTAGATAGATGTCACAGACCCTACGCAGACTGCAGATGCCAGAGACCCGGCTCGAGAGACTGAAATACTGATCGAAGAATCCAATCATCTAGAAGGGGATCGCAGAAGAAATATTGAGGAGGCACATACAAGAAGCGATTCGCAGAAGAAAAATCGAGGAGAGTAGTGCCAGAGAGGGGTGCGACGCAGGCGTTGCACTTAGAAGAAATCACCTTCCTGGTCCTGAACCTGTCCTGATCCTTTATCTCCTGACCTGTCTGGAGAACTTCACCTGACTCCTTGGCCAGGGGTTTAGTCTTCACACCACCTTAGTTAAATATAATTCTGTGTAGTATGTCCTTGTACTGCTGTCTGTTTTCTCCCCCTTCAGGTACTATCATGATATTTTAAATTGAGACTTATATTGAACCTGATTTGATTTCTTCCTGAAAGAAAATGGTGTATAACATGTATTTGATCTTTGACTCACAAAATATTTGCTTAGATAAAACTTTTCAAACTCTTTGAGTCTGTGGTTATTTGGAGAATAAAACTTTAATGTCATTTCTACTTAAAATAACTTAGCAACTAGATTCATGGACCAGAGGACATTTATTATCCAGGTGATCGAGTTGGTAAGAATTTGGTAAAGGTAAACAATCTCGCAGGTAAATCAAAATTGACCCCAACGGTACTACTGGCTTATTGTATGAATGTTTATGGGCCCAGGTGAGTATATGTTGTGTGAGTAACACAAGCTGGTAATCCGCTGGATCATATATGGTGACATTAGCAAAAGGTACTGACACATGCTTGCATGGTTTCCGGAAGATGGTGAGACTTACAGCAGACACATGTGGAAGGTTCCTCTTTGTTTTTGGCTATGCTCAAAACCTGAGTAGTAGTGGAATGGTGAAGCAGCAGCAGCAGAAAAATTATGTTTAAGATATGGTGGGTGAGGAATTAGTGATTAGGATACTTTGTATGAGTCTGAGGAAAGGTTCACTTGAAGTATGCCGCATAAAACTGAGTGTCTGTTTGAAATGTGAAGTGCAGTCTGTCATGTTTTAAGTTTAAGGTCTGCACAGCTCCTCTCCCAACGCATACATACACTCAGGGATGAAATATCCCTGGGGAGGTGGCGGTCCCCATGGCTGTGCGGGGGCCTTGTGCCCCCTGTGCATAATAAACAAAGCCCCAGGGAGGTAGTGGGCCCCACTACATATGAAACTATTGCCCCCAGGACCTGGCCCGGCTGGAGGCTTAAAACAAACCAAGCGCAGGAGTCCACACTTTTTTCATCCGGATTCACGTACCCTGCGCAAATCACTCTGAAAATTGGAAAAACATGCTTTTGTGATGATTTTTGTACATGATAGCACCTCATTAAAAAGCACTGCAGTTAATAGAAGGTTTTAAGACTTTAGTTACATTATAAATCATTTGTTGATGGTACCATACTCATTTTAGGAACTGTGGTGTGTTCTAAGGTGATTTTACCATGTGAAAAAGCCTTCTGCTGGGATATCATGAATCATTTTTGAGAGAAAACTATTTTCTCATGCTTTTCCCACAGAGGTTTGGAAGGTGATCTATAATCTACATTTGGAGCATATTTTCTGTAAATTCACATTATCTTTCTCAGTCATGTGAGAATGAAGTCTGACATTCTCAGTAAAACATGTACATCCAACAAGGGCAGAGACTGTCAGTTGATTCCTTTGTGTTCTACTGCAGCTTCCCAGAGTGTTTTAAAGAACAACTAGAGCGCTAACAGTCCTACTTATGACAAACGTATGGCACACCTGAAGCCATCTTGATTGGAATAAAGTGGTAACTCTTAAAACATTTAATTTAAAAAGGAACAACATGAGGGGGTTCATTTTGCCATAGAAAGTATGATTAGTGCTGCAGAAAAAAAAATTAGGGCACATTTTGAGTGACTTCTCAAATCCTCTTCTATTTCATAAAAATATTCTGACATGCAGACTGAAACATGCCCTTTCAATACCAGCAGCAGACTTCCCTGGTGAGCAGTAGCTTTACTACAGTGATCTAATGAGCAACTAGAGGGCTAACATTCTGAATTCATGGCAAATGTGTGACACATCTGAATGCCTCCTTGATGGAACCAAAGTTAACAAGCATTGAACATGCAATAGGTCTCGCCCTCGTTTAAGTTAAAGCAATTCTGTTTCTAATTAGGTGGCTTTTTAGCTTTGCTTTTATTAGTGTTTTTCAAACTTTCATGTACATAACATGCATATGCATGCATATGTGTATATGTATATGTATGCATGCATTTATATTTGTATTTATATAGATATGCAGATTATATATATGTTTATATATGTATGTATATATATATTCACTGAAAAAACCATAGGTTTCACACACGTTATAGTTAGGAATTAGCATTTAAAAAACCTTGCAAATTCACTGAAAAAACCATAGGTTTCACACATGTTATAGTTAGCGGAAATTTTACTGATAAAAAACCAATGAAATTCCCCCGTTATAGTTAGTGCAGGCAACTATAACTCACGCGACCGCAATCCTCTGCTGATGCTAATACTGTATTTAGACACTTATTTGCCCATGTCTTCTTCCATACATTTTTAGCTATACATATATTACAAATATTTTTTTTTCATAAAGACACATATGTCATCAGCAGAAGATTGCGGTCGCGTGAGTTATAGTTGCCTGCACTAACTATAACGGGGGAATTTCATTGGTTTTTTATCAGTAAAATTTCCGCTAACTATAACATGTGTGAAACCTATGGTTTTTTCAGTGAATTTGCAAGGTTTTTTAAATGCTAATTCCTAACTATAACGTGTGTGAAACCTATGGTTTTTTCAGTGAATTTGTACGGTTTTTTAAATGCTAAGTTACTTTACGCCATTCGTGGCGTGCGCGCCCACTTAACGCAGTTCGTTCCGTGCGCGCACGGTGCGCTTCGCGCACCGTGCGCGCACAGTGAGCACGCGGTGCGCTTCGCGCACCGCGCGCCCACTTTACGCAGTTAGTGCCGTGCACGCACGGTGGGCACGCGGTGCGATGACAAAGCAAGAAAGCACGTCAACAAATCTGTTTCTGCTTTCCTCCGTGACTATGGTATGGGTGCCATTTACCACAACAACTTGCGTTATGACATGCAAGACATAGAGGAGATGGTGTGCACTTCAATGATGAAGGGAACAGAGTCTTCCTCTTGAACCTTAGACTCTGCATCGGTACTTACTTGTAGGTACCACTAAAAAATCATTTCATAAACACAACGGCTCTTTTTAGAGCCCCCTAATATCTAAACACTTAAATCTGATTTTCATTTTTTTTTTTTTTTTTTTTTCTACCGTACGCTTACCGTAAGCTTACCGTGCGCGTACCCCGTGATTTTTTTTTAAATCAATAAATGTTTTTTTTGTACTTTTCTGTCCTTCTTTGACCCCCTTACAAATGTTAGGGGGTCTGTAACTCTCCTCATTGCCCCCTTTCCTTGTTTTCACTCTTTTTTTTCAGAGTGAAATACACAAAATGGCGGCCGCCGCTTCCTGGTTTCGGCCGATTCGAATGTTTACTAAGATCTAAGAGCCAATCAGAATCGCGCTCGCTCACGCCACCGTACGCTTACCGTAAGCGTACGGTAAGCGTACCGTAAGCGGGCTCAGATATATATATTGATTTAAAGGCTATTTTCTCAGAATCTACTGAACAGATTTACACCAAACCTACAAAAGGCACTTCCTTGACCTAGGGACTACCTCTCTGCCAAATTTTGAGTAATTCTGTTCAGCCGTTCGGGCTGTAGCTCGTTCTAAAGGTCCTATGGAAAAATGCATGGGAAAAACGCGTTTTGGGACCCCCCTTTTATCTCAGCCCCCGCTTGACGGATCCCCCCGAGACTTTCAGGGTAGGAGCGGAGCGTAGCGCCCCACCTATTTTGAGAAATTCGCGAGGATTCGTCGACCGGCGCCAAAGTTATTCAAAATAGAATGTTGAGGTTTTCCTATGGAAACGTGGTCCTAACTATAACTACCTACTGGCGACCGCCAGTAGGTAATATATACACATACATATATATAAATGCATATGCATATATATATGTGCATATGTGTGCGTGTAGAGAGAGGTAGAGAGAGGTAGAGATGTAGAGGTGTAGAGGTAGAGAGGTAGAGGTAGAGAGGTAGAGGTAGAGAGGTAGAGGTAGAGAGGTAGAGATGTAGAGAGTAGTAGAGAGAGAGGTAGAGAGGTAGGGAGTAGAGGATGAGTAATAGAGAGTAGAGAGTGAGTAGTAGAGAGTAGTAGAGAGAGTAGCAGAGAGTGAGTAGTAGAGAACAGTAGAGTGAGTAGAGTGAGTAGAAGAGAGTGAGTAGTAGAGTGTGAGTAGTAGAGAGTGGGTAGTAGAGAGTGAGTAGTAGAGAGTAAGGGTGGGCGACAATTTCCTGTCTGCTTGCAAAACTAGCAAAATGTCGAAATTTTCACATTCTGCGCGGAACGCGAAAATGTCGAAACTTCCGCGATCCGCGGCGGAACGGAAATATGCAGGGCAGGATTCCTTCTGGCACGATGCTCCTGTCATTAAACCTCAACAGGAAGCACTTACAGATGTAAATAAAGCAGGTGCCCAATTTGAAGCTCAAATTCAGTAACGCTTTAATCAGCACAAAAGATTTGTGAGCACGGTGAAGGCTAGGCAGGTGTGCTTGCCTTTCACCCCATATCTACCATCAACAATTTGTTGTAATCCTTGATGGAGGTCTGTGCATCGACGAGTTTCTCGAGCACAATCCCCGTGTAGTTCCTGACACCAGGAGGTTCTGTCTCCTCATCTGCTGCTCTGATCAGTCTCTGGCCCTTTATAAACAAGAGGCATGTGAACTGCATGGAAGCCCCTGCCGTTTGGCCCCAGCCCACACACCAGCGGTGTGCAACGTCTTCCCGCCCTTTCCCCCACTATGATGGACAGCTCACTCAAGGGACCCCGGGGCCCATTGGTGCGGTGGCAAAGTTACAGACACACATGGTCACGGGAGACAACTCTTCTGGCCCTTTACGCAGCTGTAGTATAGGAAAAGCCCTATACATTTACCCAACGAGGTAGCACTTACGGATTAGCCAGTAGAAAGCACTCCAGTTGAGTAGAGTTATTGCACAAAATGGTGGCATCTTCTTGGGTAAATATGCAGGGCAGTATTCATTCTGGCACGATGCTCTTGTCACAAAAATTAAACCTCAACAGGAAGCACTTACAGATATAAATAAAGCAGGTACCCGAGTTGAAGGTCAAATTCAGTAACGCATTGATCAGCCCAAAATCTCCGCGAGCACGTAAAAATTTCGCGTGTTCGCGGAGATTTTTTGCCGTTTCGCGAAATTTTGCGAAAGGCAATTTCGCAAATTCTGCCCACCCCTAGTAGAGAGCAGTAGAGAGTAGTAGAGAATGAGTAGTAGAGTGAGTAGTAGAGAGTAGTAGAGAGTGAGCAGTAGAGAGTGAGTAGCAGAGAGAGAGTAGTAGAGAGTAGTAGAGAGTGAGTAGTAGAGTGAGTAGTAGAGAGTAGTAGAGAGAGAGTAGTAGAGAGTGAGTAGTAGAGAGTGAGTAGTAGAGTGAGTAGTAGAGAGTAGTAGAGAGAGAGTAGTAGAGAGTGAGTAGTAGAGAGTAGTAGAGAGTGAGTAGTAGAGTGAGTAGTAGAGAGTAGTAGAGAGTAGTAGAGAGAGAGTAGTAGAGAGTGAGTAGTAGAGAGTAGTAGAGAGTGAGTAGTAGAGAGTGAGTAGTAGAGAGTGAGTAGTAAGAGAGAGAGTAGAGTGAGTAGTAGAGAGTAGTAGAGAGAGAGTAGTAGAGAGTGAGTAGTAGAGATAGAGTAGTAGGGAGTGGTAGAGTAGTAGAAAGTGAGTAGTAGAGAGTGAGTAGTAGAGAATAGTAGAGAGTGAGTGTTAGAGTGAGTAGTAGGGAGTAGTAGAGAGTGAGTAGTAGAGAGCAAGTAGTAGAGAGTGTGTAGTAGAGAGTGAGTAGTAGAGAGTAGTGGAGAGTGAGTAGTAGAGAGAGTAGTAGAGAGTGAGTAGTAGAGAGAGTAGTAGAGAGTAGTAGAGTAGTAGAGAGTGAGTAGTAGAGTGAGTAGTAGAGAGAAGTAGAGAGCGAGTAGTAAAGAGTGAGTAGTGGAGTGTGAGTAGCAGAGAGCAGTAGAGAGTGAGTAGTAGAGAGTGAGTAGTAGAGAGAGAGTGAGTAGTAGAGAGGATATATTAAAAATATTACGAAATTAGAAGAAGATTTAAAACCACTGGAAGTTGACAGTGTATGGAAGAAATGAACAAATATTATTTCTAACATAGGTAAAGGTATTTTAGGTCAAATGATAATGCCAATAATGGGAATAACAGTATTATTTTTAGCAATTATGTTTTGGCACGAATGTTGCAGGAAAAGAAACAAGTATGAAGTGAATGAACAGGGAAAGAAAAGAAAATACGAAGAAATACAGCTTGAAGAAAAGGGAGATTTTAAAAAAAGAATGAGGTGTTTACAGCACAAAAAGAAAAAAGAAAGAAATGAAAGAGTTGAAGAAGAAATTGAAATAGAAAAATGCTAAAGTTGGCACCTGATTTTGTAGTGGAAATTAGTGATGGCATAAAATGCCAACAGAGAGGGGATTGATGGAGCAAGGTCTCATAATATAAGAGACTTGCTCGGATGCAAACCTCTCAAGTAACGTGTAACACTATAATCAACCTGTTTGTAAATACTAATATTGCATTACCCACATTATACTGTATATAGGGGGAGCTTGTCTGTTTGTATTACTAACCAATAACTCGAGTATCATTAAAATGGCTGCCAAAAACGCGGGATTCTTACTGCGCATGCGTCTACTGCATCTACGTAGTATGGCGTTTTCTATGCTTGGAGGAAAAACTTTGCAGCTGCGCACTAGCTTCTAAATTGGCCGCTTGAAACTCACATGTTAATGTGCATGCTTCGCTTAAACTAAAGCTTATAAGTTTGCTAAATTGCTAATGCGAAAGAGATATATAAGTAGATGGGAATAGAGTAGTGATAAGTGGTATATATTGAATTCATTTATTTTTGTATTCTAACGTCTTTTTGTAACTTTATATTTAGTTCATATTTGGGCCTCGGAGGGTGACTGAAATCCCTACCCCACCTGACCTATGCGCAAGCGCACTCAAACCTGCCCGGAACTGTGATGACAAAGTTGAAACTCAGCCAAGGTCGTACTGACCAGAATCTCTTGGGAACTTTACCCAACGACCCGGACAGAGGAAGGAAAATTGTACAAAATATATACAATGTATTGATCATAATGTGAAATGCGGGTGGGAATAAAGCTCGGGAAAATGAATTAAGGGGCGGGATAAAGTAAATTATTACATTTTCCCCTTGCCTCGTCCAATCAGAAGCAGGGGTTTTCACGATATTGAAACATTTGGGGGTGATACATGAACATTGAATAGTATAACTGAGGTAGTTTAGTTAGATAGATGTCACAGACCCTACGCAGACTGCAGATGCCAGAGACCCGGCTCGAGAGACTGAAATACTGATCGAAGAATCCAATCATCTAGAAGGGGATCGCAGAAGAAATATTGAGGAGGCACATACAAGAAGCGATTCGCAGAAGAAAAATCGAGGAGAGTAGTGCCAGAGAGGGGTGCGACGCAGGCGTTGCACTTAGAAGAAATCACCTTCCTGGTCCTGAACCTGTCCTGATCCTTTATCTCCTGACCTGTCTGGAGAACTTCACCTGACTCCTTGGCCAGGGGTTTAGTCTTCACACCACCTTAGTTAAATATAAATCTGTGTAGTATGTCCTTGTACTGCTGTCTGTTTTCTCCCCCTTCAGGTACTATCATGATATTTTAAATTGAGACTTATATTGAACCTGATTTGATTTCTTCCTGAAAGAAAATGGTGTAGAACATGTATTGGATCTTTGACTCACAAAATATTTGCTTAGATAAAACTTTTCAAACTCTTTGAGTCTGTGGTTATTTGGAGAATAAAACTTTAATGTCATTTCTACTTAAAATAACTTAGCAACTAGATTCATGGACCAGAGGACATTTATTATCCAGGTGATCGAGTTGGTAAGAATTTGGTAAAGGTAAACAATCTCGCAGGTAAATCAAAATTGACCCCAACGGTACTACTGGCTTATTGTATGAATGTTTATGGGCCCAGGTGAGTATATGTTGTGTGAGTAACACAAGCTGGTAATCCGCTGGATCATATATGGTGACACTAGCAAAAGGTACTGACACATGCTTGCATGGTTTCCGGAAGATGGTGAGACTTACAGCAGACACATGTGGAAGGTTCCTCTTTGTTTTTGGCTATGCTCAAAACCTGAGTAGTAGTGGAATGGTGAAGCAGCAGCAGCAGACAAATTATGTTTAAGATATGGTGGGTGAGTAATTAGTGATTAGGATACTTTGTATGAGTCTGAGGAAAGGTTCACTTGAAGTATGCCGCATAAAACTGAGTGTCTGTTTGAAATGTGAAGTGCAGTCTGTCATGTTTTAAGTTTAAGGTCTGCACAGCTCCTCTCCCAACGCATACATACACTCAGGGATGAAATATCCCTGGGGAGGTGGCGGTCCCCATGGCTGTGCGGGGGCCTTGTGCCCCCTGTGCATTATAAACAAAGCCCCAGGGAGGTAGCGATGCCCGGGGTTGAGGGGACCCCTGCGGGCCCCACTACATATGAAACTATTGCCCCCAGGACCTGGCCCGGCTAGAGGCTTAAAACAAACCAAGCGCAGGAGTCCACACTTTTTTCATCCGGATTCACGTACCCTGCGCAAATCACTCTGAAAATTGGAAAAACATGCTTTTGTGATGATTTTTGTACATGATAGCACCTCATTAAAAAGCACTGCAGTTAATAGAAGGTTTTAAGACTTTAGTTACATTATAAAGCATTTGTTGATGGAACCATACTCATTTTAGGAACTGTGGTGTGTTCTAAGGTGATTTTACCATGTGAAAAAGCCTTCTGCTGGGATATCATGAATCATTTTTGAGAGAAAACTATTTTCTCATGCTTTTCCTACAGAGGTTTGGAAGGTGATCTATAATCTACCTTTAGAGCATATTTTCTGTAAATTCACATTATCTTTCTCAGTCATGTGAGAATGAAGTCTGACATTCGCAGTAAAATATGTACATCCAACAAGGGCAGAGACTGTCAGTTGATTCCTTTGTGTTCTACTGCAGCTTCCAAGAGTGTTTTAAAGAACAACTAGAGCGCTAACAGTCCTACTTATGACAAACGTATGGCACACCTGAAGCCATCTTGATTGGAATAAAGTGGTAACTCTTAAAACATTTAATTTAAAAAGGAACAACATGTGGGGGTTCATTTTGCCATAGAAAGTATGATTAGTGCTGCAGAAAACAAAATTAGGGCACATATTGAATCACTTCTCAAATCCTCTTCTATTTCATAAAAATATTCTGACCTGCAGACTGAAACATGCCCTTTCAATACCAGCAGCAGACTAACATTCTGAATTCATGGCAAATGTGTGACACATATGAATGCCTCCTTGATGGAACCAACGTTAACAAGCATTGAAAATGCAATAGGTCTCGCCCTCGTTTAAGTTAAAGCAATTCTGTTTGCAATTAGGTGGCTTTTTAGCTTTGCTTTTATTAGTGTTTTTCAAACTTTCATGTACATAACATGCATATGCATGCATATGTGTATATGTATATGTATGCATGCATTTATATTTGTATTTATATAGATATGCAGATTATATATATGTTTATATATGTATGTGTATATATATATACACATACATATATAAATGCATATGCATATATATGCATATATATATGAGATGAAGTCGTCCAACAGGCACACTGGTACACCGGCAAAAAGGACGAAGCGAACCCGTTGACTGGTGCTCAATATTTTATTTTTCACTGCCCGACACCATCACCACCATGACGCGTTTCAGCCCACGTGGGGCCTTGATCACATGACACGCAAAGGAAATACAATTGAATTTAAAGTGCACAGTGCATGACGTCTTTCCTGAGATGCAATAGACATAGAAAGAGTGTACAAATCTGATTCAATGTTGAAACAGAGACACGTTAAGAATACCATTACTATATGTAAAATACATCAGATAGAATGGATGGACACCTTAAAATTATCAAGTGCAGCAACGTTACTACCTGACAAATATTGCATGGGTTTAAAAATTAATTAATTCATTAATTAACACAAAATCAGACAATACTTATAAATACACTTAAATAATTTAAATACATTATATAAATATATAAATACATTGTAATAAATATATAAATATATAAATAAATAAATAGATAAATGCTAAGAGTAAAAAAGTCATTTGTCTAAGTTATAATATAGTGTTAAAGTAGACCCATTGTCTGCAAGGTGCCTAGTATCTGACCAAACCTAGTCTTTACAGGGGGAGAAGGGGACAATTAAGCCCAAGTGGGCCCTCTCTTATTTTAACCCTGGAATGGATCAAAGGTTCTATGTGCAAATATACGCAGAAAGACTTAAAAGAGATAAAAAAATAGTGCAAACCCAATGTGAATGGAATTGTGAATTAAAATATCATTGTGTGTAAAACAAATTTTTTATTTTTTAAGAGAGGTAGATGCAGTAAGTACGGAAGACTATGACATTGCCTAATGTAGATAGGTATAAAAATCCTCACTAGCGTTGAGTCCATTTGGGGTTTTACAGTCCAAAAGAACAATGTGCCTAGTTTCAAGTTTACGTAAAATTGACTCACGATCCCCACCCCTTCTCTGAGGTGGGACTGAGTCAATGACAAAATATTTGAGGCCTACGGGGTTTTTTTCGTGTAGTGCCTCAAAATGTCTCGCCACGGGATATGCGATGTCCCCATTGGAAATGGCACGTATGTGCTGAAGTATTCTCTTGTGGACCTGAAGTTTAGTACTTCCCACGTACCGTAGGCCACAAGGACACTCCAGCACATACACCGCGTATTCAGTTTTGCAGTTTAATTTGTTGCGAATACGGGTAGGTGTGTTGCTGAGAGGTGTCATATACTCAGTTTTGTTCACACCATACCTGCAAGCTTTACAAACTGAACATTTGAGGAACCCTTTACTGCTGCCAAGCCAAGAGGTGTTAACTCTAACCTCAGGACTACTTGAGACTAGGAAATTACACATAGATTTAGCCTTCCTGTATGTAATACAAGGGGAGTGAGTCATGAGTTGGCCTATCACAGGATCATTGGCAATTAGGGCCCAGTTCTTTTGGACAATTTTGCGTATACTCTGATGCTGAGTATTGTAGGTGAGGATCAGGCGGGTTGCCTGCAAATCATTAGACTCATTGTTCTTAGTGTCTTTTATATACGGTGTGACCAAAAGACTGCTGGACTTATTTGCTTTACAGATTGCTTTATCAAGCAAATCGGGGAGGTACCCTCTTTTCAAAAATCTTTCTTTGCAATTTTTCTGAGCCTCGAAACAATCCTGATCAATACTACAAATTCTTCTAATACGGAGCATTTCGCCGTATGGGATGCTTTTGATCAGGTGTGCAGGATGGTGACTCGAGGCATGTAGCAAAGTATTACCAGCTGTGGGTTTACGATACATCCTAGTTTGTAATGTGTTCTGTTGGATGTATATTTCCACATCAAGAAAGTAGATAGTGCTACTGCTAATCTGACTTGTGAAATGTAGATTGAAATCATTTTCATTAATGTCAGAAATAAATTGTACGGCATCAGTCATGGTACCATCCCAAATGATTAAAAGGTCATCAATATACCTGAACCAATTTACCACATTATTGGACATGACATCAGGAAATGTAGGTAAGAGGACCTGTTCCTCCCAGTAGCCCATATGGAGGCAGGCATAGCTTGGCGAGAAACAGGCCCCCATAGCCACGCCCCTCACCTGATGGAACACTTGACTAGAGAACAAAAAGAAATTATTTTCCAAACATGATTTGATCATAGATAATAACATTTTGTTATGATCACAAAAGTTCATCGATCGCGTGTTCAGGTAATATTCAATTGCTCTCAGACCATCTCTGTGGTAAATGCTGGTATATAGGGATGATACATCCAAAGATATTAACAAATATCCATTTTGCCAATGTACTCCCTGTAGTTTTTCTGAGATTGCTTCCTCGGAAACCAGCGAAACCCCTCCTTCTTTCGGGCTGTACAGCATGAAGCAGTGACTTCGAACCGGTGTTTGGAGTCCGTCTCTTTTCCAAGTAAGGAACAGCTGTGATTGCCCCGGGACAGCGGTAGTGCGACGGACTGCAGGGGAGTGGTTTGGCGAAGTGGGTTTGATGGTCAGCTGACCGGAAGGCCTGTGCTGCTAGCCGTTACCTTCCTCTTGTGGCAGGAGCCCCGCGGAGAGCCCCGTGAAGGAGTGTGCCTGGTTTGGACCTGCGGTATTTACTGCGGTCTGAGCCACAGTCTTTATTTCTGCAAGCCCATTGTTTGACACCATGTCTGCTGACACGTTGAGGAGTCGGGAGGCGGCAGCCTCCGATATGTTTGTGGATTCCCCGGCTGGGGAAAGTGTACTCAATCGGACTTCCGTTGGTACGACGGATTCACAACCTAACTTAAGAGAACTATTTAAAACCCTAGAGAGAGCAAGTAAGTCGGAACAAGCAAAGTGGTGGGAGCATCGCTCATTAACAAGATACTTGGAGGTGGGTAGGATCCCGCGGGGATTACGCATAATGGTGGCGCCTTCATACGAAAATCCGGATCCTGGTATGCTCCTTGAATGGGCCGAATGCAATTTAGAGTCCTCTCGGCGTCTGGTGGAAATTTTGGTCAAGTACGCCGAGAGTGACCGAGTGAAATTGCAAAACCAAATAGAGGCGCTTAACCATGAAATTGAGAAACTACCCGAAACTCCTCTCACTAGCAAGTATCGTGAGGAAATGGTAGTGCGGCTCAAAAGGGAGGAAGAAATTATCAAAAAAAGAAAGACTTACAAATTCCAAAGAGATCGCTTGGATTATGAAAATGGGCAGATTTTTACATTCGCGAAGAAATATGACAATGCCAGGGTAAAAAGCAATATAACAGCGAGTGTACCTGACATTGCACAAAAAACTGCCAGTAATCCCCCAGAGTGTTCATCAGAATCTGAGCTCAGTTCAAACATAGACAGTGAATCAGACAACGAGCAACATAGAGAACAGCGTTTGGGGTTTCGCAAACTCACTCTTGCGCAAGAGTTGGATTGTATGCGACAGGACCGCCGGCAAACCCTACGGTCTGGTGTACGAAATGCCAATTCAAACAAAGGGCATACAACAAACGAAGCGAGAGGCGGAGATGCAACAAAGAGCGAAAACACAAGCACCAAGCAACCATACAGAAAAGCGCGAAAACAATGGAAGAACAAGTAAGTGGCCTGAATGTTGGATATGATTCGCAATCAGTCGTCAACCTCACAAAACTTGTACTGTCTAAAAAGGAGATGAATACCTTGGCTTTGGGTCTATCCTACAGTGCTAGGAGTAACTTTGATTATGCAGGGACCAGGGTTGATTTTTACAAATATATTCGAAAACTAAAATTGCGCAAGTTTCATTGTTTGCAGAAACCTGACCGTGTCCCACAGCCATTGCTTCCCAATCTTAGTTCTCCATCTTTAACAGCAGGAGACGAAGATTTGCTTAATGCGTTGCTCCAGTTGCAGTCTGAGGATACACAGTCAACGTCTATCCTTGCTTTGGGACAAACTACCAGGATTATTCCTACCCCGTTTAAACCCAAGTCTACTTTCTGACCTTTGATGATTAAAGACAATATTGACATGTTCCATGATAAGATCGCATATGATTTAAGACAATTACATATCAATGTGGTCAATGCCAATAAAAGACACCTGGACCGTGACCATGCATATTACCAATTGGTTAAAAAACTACAAATGAACGTAAATTTGGTCATCCGCCAATCGGACAAAGGGGGTAATGTGGTGCTGTGGCCAAGGGAGATGTACATGGAGGAGGCCCTCGGTCAACTCAATGATAGAGAGTGCTACAAAAGAACCACCATGGCAGAGGTTAAACTTTCATGGAATACGCACTATACTAAGTTGATGGCATGGAGGAGTATGGGACTCATCACAATGGATGAATACAAATTCTTAAAAACTGAACACCCGGTGATGCCTGCAATCTATTTTATCCCCAAGATTCACAAAGACAGTGTGAAACCACCTGGGCGTCCCATTATCTCTGCGTGTGGTAGCATCATGGAAAACATGAGTAAATATGTTGACTTCTTTCTGCAGGAACATGTCAAAAAACTCCCGTCGTTTATACTTGACACTGGTGACTTGTTGCAAAAACTACAGGGAGTACATTGGCAAAATGGATATTTGTTAATATCTTTGGATGTATCATCCCTATACACCAGCATTTACCACAGAGATGGTCTGAGAACAATTGAATATTACCTGAACACGCGATCGATGAACTTTTGTGATCATAACAAAATGTTATTATCTATGATCAAATCATGTTTGGAAAATAATTTCTTTTTGTTCTCTAGTCAAGTGTTCCATCAGGTGAGGGGCGTGGCTATGGGGGCCTGTTTCTCGCCAAGCTATGCCTGCCTCCATATGGGCTACTGGGAGGAACAGGTCCTCTTACCTACATTTCCTGATGTCATGTCCAATAATGTGGTAAATTGGTTCAGGTATATTGATGACCTTTTAATCATTTGGGATGGTACCATGACTGATGCCGTACAATTTATTTCTGACATTAATGAAAATGATTTCAATCTACATTTCACAAGTCAGATTAGCAGTAGCACTATCTACTTTCTTGATGTGGAAATATACATCCAACAGAACACATTACAAACTAGGATGTATCGTAAACCCACAGCTGGTAATGCTTTGCTACATGCCTCGAGTCACCATCCTGCACACCTGATCAAAAGCATCCCATACGGCGAAATGCTCCGTATTAGAAGAATTTGTAGTATTGATCAGGATTGTTTCGAGGCTCAGAAAAATTGCAAAGAAAGATTTTTGAAAAGAGGGTACCTCCCCGATTTGCTTGATAAAGCAATCTGTAAAGCAAATAAGTCCAGCAGTCTTTTGGTCACACCGTATATAAAAGACACTAAGAACAATGAGTCTAATGATTTGCAGGCAACCCGCCTGATCCTCACCTACAATACTCAGCATCAGAGTATACGCAAAATTGTCCAAAAGAACTGGGCCCTAATTGCCAATGATCCTGTGATAGGCCAACTCATGACTCACTCCCCTTGTATTACATACAGGAAGGCTAAATCTATGTGTAATTTCCTAGTCTCAAGTAGTCCTGAGGTTAGAGTTAACACCTCTTGGCTTGGCAGCAGTAAAGGGTTCCTCAAATGTTCAGTTTGTAAAGCTTGCAGGTATGGTGTGAACAAAACTGAGTATATGACACCTCTCAGCAACACACCTACCCGTATTCGCAACAAATTAAACTGCAAAACTGAATACGCGGTGTATGTGCTGGAGTGTCCTTGTGGCCTACGGTACGTGGGAAGTACTAAACTTCAGGTCCACAAGAGAATACTTCAGCACATACGTGCAATTTCCAATGGGGACATCGCATATGCCGTGGCGAGACATTTTGAGGACCTACACGAAAAAAAACCCGTAGGCCTCAAATATTTTGTCATTGACTCAGTCCCACCTCAGAGAAGGGGTGGGGATCGTGAGTCAATTTTGCGTAAACTTGAAACTAGGCACATTGTTCTTTTGGACTGTAAAACCCCAAATGGACTCAACGCTAGTGAGGATTTTTATACCTATCTACATTAGGCAATGTCATAGTCTTCCGTACTTACTGCATCTACCTCTCTTAAAAAATAAAAAATTTGTTTTACACACAATGATATTTTAATTCACAATTCCATTCACATTGGGTTTGCACTATTTTTTTTAATCTCTTTTAAGTCTTTCTGCGTATATTTGCACATAGAACCTTTGATCCATTCCAGGGTTAAAATAAGAGAGGGCCCACTTGGGCTTAATTGTCCCCTTCTCCCCCTGTAAAGACTAGGTTTGGTCAGATACTAGGCACCTTGCAGACAATGGGTCTACTTTAACACTATATTATAACTTAGACAAATGACTTTTTTACTCTTAGCATTTATCTATTTATTTATTGATATATTTATATATTTATTACAATGTATTTATATATTTATATAATGTATTTAAATTATTTAAGTGTATTTATAAGTATTGTCTGATTTTGTGTTAATTAATGAATTAATTAATTTTTAAACCCATGCAATATTTGTCAGGTAGTAACGTTGCTGCACTTGATAATTTTAAGGAGTCCATCCATTCTATCTGATGTATTTTACATATAGTAATGGTATTCTTAACGTGTCTCTGTTTCAACATTGAATCAGATTTGTACACTCTTTCTATGTCTATTGCATCTCAGGAAAGACGTCATGCACTGTGCACTTTAAATTCAATTGTATTTCCTTTGCGTGTCATGTGATCAAGGCCCCACGTGGGCTGAAACGCGTCATGGTGGTGATGGTGTCGGGCAGTGAAAAATAAAATATTGAGCACCAGTCAACGGGTTCGCTTCGTCCTTTTTGCCGGTGTACCAGTGTGCCTGTTGGACGACTTCATCTCAAATATTTTCTGAGATTGCTTCCTCGGAAACCAGCGAAACCCCTCCTTCTTTCGGGCTGTACAGCATGAAGCAGTGACTTCGAACCGGTGTTTGGAGTCCGTCTCTTTTCCAAGTATGCATATATATATGTGCATATGTGTGCATGTAGAGAGAGGTAGAGAGAGGTAGAGATGTAGAGGTGTAGAGGTAGAGGTGTAGAGGTAGAGAGGTAGAGGTAGAGAGGTAGAGGTAGAGAGGTAGAGATGTAGAGAGTAGTAGAGAGAGAGGTAGAGAGGTAGGGAGTAGAGGATGAGTAATAGAGAGTAGAGAGTGAGTAGTAGAGAGTAGTAGAGAGAGTAGCAGAGAGTGAGTAGTAGAGAACGGTAGAGTGAGTAGAGTGAGTAGAAGAGAGTGAGTAGTAGAGTGTGAGTAGTAGAGAGTGGGTAGTAGAGAGTGAGTAGTAGAGAGTAAGGGTGGGCGACAATTTCCTGCCTGCTTGCGGAACTTGCAAAATGTCGAAATTTTCACGTTCTGCGCGGAACGCGAAAATGTCGAAACTTCAGCGATCCTCGGCGGAACGGAAATATGCAGGGCAGGATTCCTTCTGGCACGATGATCCTGTCATTAAACCTCAACAGGAAGCACTTACAGATGTAAATAAAGCAGGTGCCCGATTTGAAGCTCAAATTCAGTAACGCTTTAATCAGCACAAAAGATTTGTGAGCACGGTGAAGGCTAGGCAGGTGTGCTTGCCTTTCGCCCCATATCTACCATCAACAATTTGTTGTAATCCTTGATGGAGGTCTGTGCATCGACGAGTTTCTCGAGCACAATCCCCGTGTAGTTCCTGACACCAGGAGGTTCTGTCTCCTCATCTGCTGCTCTGATCAGTCTCTGGCCCTTTATAAACAAGAGGCATGTGAACTGCATGGAAGCCCCAGCCGTTTGGCCCCAGCCCACACACCAGCGGTGTGCAACGGCTTCCCGCCCTTTCCCCCACTATGATGGACAGCTCACTCAAGGGACCCCGGGGCCCGTCGGTGTGGTGGCAAAGTTACAGACACACATGGTCACGGGAGACAACTCTTCTGGCCCTTTACGCAGCTGTAGTATAGGAAAAGCCCTATACATTTACCCAACGAGGTAGCACTTACGGATTAGCCAGTAGAAAGCACTCCAGTTGAGTAGAGGTATTGCACAAAATGGTGGCATCTTCTTGGGTAAATATGCAGGGCAGTATTCATTCTGGCACGATGCTCTTGTCACAAAAATTAAACCTCAACAGGAAGCACTTACAGATATAAATAAAGCAGGTGCCCGAGTTTAAGGTCAAATTCAGTAACGCATTGATCAGCCCAAAATCTCCGCGAGCACGTAAAAATTTTGCGTGTTCGCGGAGATTTTTTGCCGTTTCGCGAAATTTTGCGAAAGGCAATTTCGCAAATTCCGCCCACCCCTAGTATAGAGCAGTAGAGAGTAGTAGAGAATGAGTAGTAGAGTGAGTAGTAGAGAGTGAGCAGTAGAGAGTGAGTAGCAGAGAGAGAGTAGTAGAGAGTAGTAGAGAGTGAGTAGTAGAGTGAGTAGTAGAGAGTAGTAGAGAGAGAGTAGTAGAGAGTGAGTAGTAGAGAGTGAGTAGTAGAGTGAGTAGTAGAGAGTAGTAGAGAGAGAGAGTAGAGAGTGAGTAGTAGAGAGTAGTAGAGAGTGAGTAGTAGAGTGAGTAGTAGAGAGTAGTAGAGAGTAGTAGAGAGAGAGTAGTAGAGAGTGAGTAGTAGAGAGTGAGTAGTAGAGAGTGAGTAGTAGAGAGAGAGTAGAGTGAGTAGTAGAGAGTAGTAGAGAGAGAGTAGTAGAGAGTGAGTAGTAGAGAGAGAGTAGTAGGGAGTGGTAGAGTAGTAGAGAGTGAGTAGTAGAGAGTGAGTAGTAGAGAATAGTAGAGAGTGAGTGTTAGAGTGAGAAGTAGGGAGTAGTAGAGAGTGAGTAGTAGAGAGCAAGTAGTAGAGAGTGTGTAGTAGAGAGTGAATAGTAGAGAGTAGTGGAGAGTGAGTAGTAGAGAGAGTAGTAGAGAGTGAGTAGTAGAGAGAGTAGTAGAGAGTAGTAGAGTAGTAGAGAGTGAGTAGTAGAGTGAGTAGTAGAGAGAAGTAGAGAGCGAGTAGTAAAGAGTGAGTAGTGGAGTGTGAGTAGCAGAGAGCAGTAGAGAGTGAGTAGTAGAGAGTGAGTAGTAGAGAGAGAGTGAGTAGTAGAGAGGATATATTAAAAATATTACGAAATTAGAAGAAGATTTAAAACCACTGGAAGTTGACAGTGTATGGAAGAAATGAACAAATAGTATTTCTAACATAGGTAAAGGTATTTTAGGTCAAATGATAATGCCAATAATGGGAATAACAGTATTAGTTTTAGCAATTATGTTTTGGCACAAATGTTGCAGGAAAGGCTAGGCAGGTGTGCTTTCCTTTCTCCCCATATCTACCGTCAACAATTTGTTGTAATCCTTGATGGAGGTCTGTGCATCCACGAGTTTCTCGAGCGCAATCCCCGTGTAGTTCCTGACACCAGGAGGTTCTGTCTCCTCATCTGCTGCTCTGATCAGTCTCTGGCCCTTTATAAACAAGAGGCATGTGAACTGCATGGAAGCCCCTGCCGTTTGGCCCCAGCCCACACACCAGCGGTGTGCAACGTCTTCCCGCCCTTTCCCCCACTATGATGGACAGCTCACTCAAGGGACCCCGGGGCCCGTCGGTGCAGTGGCAAAGTTAGAGACACACATGGTCACGGGAGACAACTCTTCTGGCCCTTTACGCAGCTGTAGTATAGGAAAAGCCCTATACATTTACCCAACGAGGTAGCACTTACGGATTAGCCAGTAGAAAGCACTCCAGTTGAGTAGAGGTATTGCACAAAATGGTGGCATCTTCTTGGGTAAATATGCAGGGCAGTATTCATTCTGGCACGATGCTCTTGTCACAAAAATTAAACCTCAACAGGAAGCACTTACAGATATAAATAAAGCAGGTGCCCGAGTTGAAGGTCAAATTCAGTAACGCATTGATCAGCCCAAAATCTCCGCGAGCACGTAAAAATTTTGCGTGTTCGCGGAGATTTTTTGCCGTTTCGCGAAATTTTGCGAAAAGCAATTTCGCAAATTCCGCCCACCCCTAGTAGAGAGCAGTAGAGAGTAGTAGAGAATGAGTAGTAGAGTGAGTAGTAGAGAGTAGTAGAGAGTGAGCAGTAGAGAGTGAGTAGCAGAGAGAGAGTAGTAGAGAGTAGTAGAGAGTGAGTAGTAGAGTGAGTACTAGAGAGTAGTAGAGAAAGAGTAGTAGAGAGTGAGTAGTAGAGAGTAGTAGAGAGTGAGTAGTAGAGTGAGTAGTAGAGAGTAGTAGAGAGTAGTAGAGAGAGAGTAGTAGAGAGTGAGTAGTAGAGAGTAGTAGAGAGTGAGTAGTAGAGAGTGAGTAGTAGAGAGAGAGTAGAGTGAGTACTAGAGAGTAGTAGAGAGAGAGTAGTAGAGAGTGAGTAGAAGAGAGAGAGTAGTAGGGAGTGGTAGAGTAGTAGAGAGTGAGTAGTAGAGAGTGAGTAGTAGAGAATAGTAGAGAGTGAGTGTTAGAGTGAGTAGTAGGGAGTAGTAGAGAGTGAGTGGTAGAGAGCAAGTAGTAGAGAGTGTGTAGTAGAGAGTGAGTAGTAGAGAGTAGTGGAGAGTGAGTAGTAGAGACAGTAGTAGAGAGTGAGTAGTAGAGAGAGTAGTAGAGAGTAGTAGAGTAGTAGAGAGTGAGTAGTAGAGTGAGTGGTAGAGAGAAGTAGAGAGCGAGTAGTAAAGAGTGAGTAGTGGAGTGTGAGTAGCAGAGAGCAGTAGAGAGTGAGTAGTAGAGAGTGAGTAGTAGAGAGAGAGTGAGTAGTAGAGAGTGAGTAGTAGAGAGAGAGAAGTAGAGAGTGAGTAGTAGAGAGAGTAGTAGAGAGTGAGTAGTAGAGTGAGTAGTAGAGAGTGAGCAGTAGAGAAAGAGTAGTAGAGTAGTAGAGAGTGAGTAGTAGAGTAGTAGAGAGTGAGTGGTAGAGAGTAGTAGAGAGTAGTAGAGTGAGTAATGGAGAGTAGGAGAGAGTGAGTAGTAGAGAGAGTAGTAGAGAGTAGTAGAGTAGTAGAGAGTGAGTAGTAGAGTGAGTAGTAGAGAGAGTAGTAGAGAGTAGTAGAGTAGTAGAGAGTGAGTAGTAGAGAGTGTGTAGTAGAGAGTAGTAGAGAGCGAGTAGTAGAGAGTGAGTAGTGGACAGTGAGTAGTAGAGAGCAGTAGAGAGCTAGCAGTAGAGAGTGAGTAGTAGAGAGTGAGTAGTAGAGAGTGAATAGTAGAGAGTGAGTAGTAGAGAGAGAGTAGTAGAGAGTGAGTAGTAGAGAGAGTCTGGCGCATACTGGAGGTACCTGGTGGGCTAGTTGGCCCCCAGGAACCCTCAGGATTGAGGAGGAATTAATTCTCCAACTTAAAACGCGCCATAGGGTGTGTTTGCAGACATGGCACCTCAGGCCATGCCCCCTTCCTTCACCATTGTGCGAACGCGCCCCTGGCAAGTTGTAAGTTGGGGAATTAATTCCCCTTCACTACTGAGGGTCCCTGAGGGCCAATTAGTCCAACAGGTATCTCCAGTATGTGCCAGGGAGCTGCGTTGAAAACAGGTGTTCTGAGGCCACGCCCCTTTTTACACCTCTCTGCAACGCAGCTCTGTGGTGCTTACTGTAGGTACCTAGTGGACTAGTTTGACCCTAGGGTCCCTTAGGATTCAAGGGGACTTAATCTCTCAACTTAGAAAGGCCACAGGGCGCGTTTACACAGTGGTGAAGGGAGGGGACGGGGCCTGAGGTGACGTGTGCAAACACGCCATATGGCGCGTTTTAAGTTGGGGAAATAATTCCCCTTCAATCCTGAGGGCTCCTGGGAGCTAACTAGCCCACCAGGTGCTTCCAGTAAGCGCCACTGTGCTGAGTTGCAGAGAGGTAGTCTAGGCCCTGCCCCGTGTTACATCACTCTGCAACGCAGCTCTGTGGCACTTACTGGAGGTACCTAGTGGGCTAATTGGACCCTAGGGACTCTCAGGATTCAATGGGACTTAATCTCCCAACTTAAAACGGCCACAGGGCGTGTTTACACAGTGGGTAAGGGAGGGGACAGGGCCTGAGGTGACGTGTGTAAACACGCCCTGTGGTGCGTTTTAAGTTGGGGAAATAATTCCCCTTCAATCCTGAGGGTCCCTGGGGTCTACTAGCCCACCAGGTGCTTCCAGTAAGCACCCTGTGGCGCGTTTGAGGAGGTAGTTTTAATCCCCCTGCCCTATTATATACTAGGGGCTTAGAGAGGAGGTCATGCTAATCACAGGGGGACCCCAACGCATAGTGGTCCCTAGTGTATGTAGGTGTTTTCACTGTATTCTAAGTGTCTTTCAACATAGCACTGGCTCTAGGACTGATTAGTCGGACTTAGTTACCACCAGTATCCATCTGAAAAAGTTGAGGGTACAGGATGATTTTGCAACAAGGCTTCTTTCTGCTCTTCTGTTTGTATTTTCTGCACGTTTTCCTTCTTCCTGCACTTTTCTTCGTCTTTGAGGACTTCTGTTGCTTCTTTCTGCATTTCTTTTTTTTCTTTCTGTGCATTTTTTCTTCTTTCTTCACATGTCCTATCTCTGTAGGCATAGTTAGAAAGTAGCATTTAACAAACCTTTGAAATTCACTGAAAAAACCATAGGTTTCAGGCATGTTATAGTTAGGAATTAGCATTTTAAAAACCTTAGAAATTCACTGAAAAAACCATAGGTTTCAGGGGCGTTATAGTTAGCTGGATATTTCACTCGCACAAAACCATAGAAATTCCCCCGTTATAGTTAGTTCCGCTAACTATAACTTGCGCGCCTGCAATGCACTGCTGATGACGTCACATATTACATCACTCATGACATGGTCAGTGACGTCACTCATGACATCACTCATGACATCACTGATGACATCATCCTTGTGTTAGCGTTGCAGACCTCCTCTCACCCTAATATAACCTTTGATACACACATTCAACAATAGAAACAAAAATTTTCAAAACAATGGACATGCCAATACCAGTTACAACAACCTATTCAGTAATTCTAAGATCCACATACACATCCACTCATTCACCAACAGTCCTATACAGTCACTCATACATGTACTCACTCATCATATGTACTCATACATCCTTTTACACACCGCCACTCATCCATAGAGTTACTCACACACATAGTCACTCATGCTAATAAAGAATCAAACATCCATTTACTTGCATATACAGTTATACACACACCACCACACTTACTTCTACAAAAACTTACACATACTTAGTCTTTTAAACAATCACTTATAGAAACACATACTTATTCATACAGGAACTCTTCCAATCTCTCACTCTCACATATACTCACTTATATACACCAATAGTCACATTTACTAGTTTAAAACATATGTACTTACTCATAAAGACACTATTGAGACAGTCATTCACTCACTAACACACCCATACACACACTCATCTACCCACAAAGTCCTGCACACATGCAGTCTTCAACTCATACAAACAGTGAGTCACTCATTCATACATCTATGCACTACTTAATACCCCCCACTGAACCATACAGACACTCAGACACTCATACTGATACTCAAAAAACTAACTAATAGCCTATATAGACACTCATGTAGCTACTCACCAACCCATGCAGCCACTTATACACAAAGTGAGAGACTGATACACATATTTACATATTGAGACGCTACTCACTAACCCATGTATTCACTAAGATACACTTAATCAGTCAGTTAGACAATCATTTTTTCAAAAAAAAAATCATCCACTTAGACACTTATATAGCCATTTATTCTTCCATCGGCTTTGTGATATACATATATAAAACATATTTAATTTTCAGAAAAACCCACATTCACTGGATGATGTCATCAGTGATGTCATCAGTGAGGTCATTTGAGATGTCATCAGTGATGTCATGAGTGATGTCACTGACCATGTCATGAGTGATGTCATCAGCAGTGTATTGCGGGCACGCGAGTTATAGTTAGCTGAACTAACTATAACGGGGGAATTTCTATGGTTTTGTACGAGTGAAATGTCCAGCTAACTATAACGCCCCTGAAACCTATGGTTTTTTCAGTGAATATATATATTTTTATATATATATATATGCATATATATATGTTTCAAAAGGGCCATCGTGAAACTGTCAAACTCGATGGGTTCTCCGTTCATGAGGATGGACTCACGCTGTGTGCACAAAACAAGTCTCCCTGGGGTGTCGTACTTTAATATTCGGGACCGCGTAGGGAACAGGGCCCTACCTCTGTCTATCTTGGTATTAGCGAACCGCAAATGGTAAATGCGGCACGTACGAGTGCTTTATATATCGTTCTAGCTATGAATGCACTGCGTACACGTTATTTTGCTTCGCTACGCGGGTTCCATTTTGGAAGCAGTGGCCATCTTGTCATTGCCCTCACATAGGCTATAATGGAGCAAATACGGGCCTCACAGTACATGGGCTTCCTCTCTGACTTCTCTGTGACCTGGGCAGCTGGCTCTGCTGCCCCGGGTCAAACTGGTCTCACGAGCTCCCCTTCCTCTCTCCACCTGTGATTCGTATCAGGGCTTGGCCCGTCATAAAACCCTTTTCATCCTACACAAGCCCCTGGCTAATCTCTTTCGCACCTGGCTGTTCCTGCTTTATGACTTGCTTCCCAAAACAGGAGATGCTCATGTTTATTGGGGGGATCTGTAAATCTAATGTGGGATCTGAACCTTGTTGTGTAAATCATCGTGGGCTGGCCGAACTGGAATGTGGGATGGTCATCATGACTCTGCCTTTTCTTTGTAACATATCCTTGTATATTGCCGTTTCATAAAACTCAGGAATGTATGCTTGGGGCCAGAAAAGGCCTATTTAAGATGTAGCCTGTTCCTATGATTTTCAGCAGTCTGCTGAGAACATACACGCTGGTGTACTTCTAGGATACCTGTAATTGGTCTGCAGCCAATAAACGATTCTTTGACTTCACCCAGAAGACTCTGTGTTTCTGTAGTTCCGGAACAGGGTGAAACCCAGAAGTCATAGGGTGTGTGCCCCTGCACCGCTGGGACTAAAATACCCAGTACTTCAGTTTGGCGCCCAACGTGGGGCGATTTCAGCGGTACCAGTCCAAGCCAGAGGTTCGTGAGGAGCTTCGTGTGGAAATTCCGGAGGAAGGCCGCCACTTCATCGACCCCTGCATGTCGACGTGGTCCGAAAGTCTTTTCTGCGAGGTTCTCCGCGTCCCGACGGCTACGAAGGACTGCTGCCCTGATTAATCGACCTGTTTTGGACCCTTGACGAGTTTGAGAGAGCGAAACAATCGAGAGAGTCTTCTGGTGACGTCATCGATCAGCAATATTCAGTTAAGTATAAGTGGAGCGTCTCCCATTTGTTTTGGTATCCTTCGGGATCGTTTGGTTTGATTTGGTAATTTGGTGATTTGGTGTTTGCAAACCCCAAAGCCAGAGGACTCGTGTATTCACGAGAATATCGTAATCGATAATCCTCTGACGTTTGGATCTAGACTAGTGAGCGAAGATGCCTGGTTCTGGACTATTTGGTAGATTATTCTGTTTGGGTTGTGGAAAAGGTTTCCAGCTGGAAGAATCATGTCCGGTTCCTCCGGTTGGAACTCCAACTTATGAGCTCTATGTAAAACATGGCGTAGGCCCAATTGCATATAATGAAGTGTGGATCCACTACACCAGGAAAGACGGTGTTTTAAAATGGCCCCAAAATGGTAGTTTTGATACCGATATTTTAGATAATTTGGAAATTAAATTGTTTAAGAAGAAAGCCCGGCCGGCGATGTTTGACTCTTTCCGCTTATGGCGAAAGGAAGCCAAACAGAAGGAAATTAAGCTAGCGAAGAAGAATAAAAGAGAGAGAGGTATGTCAGTAATGCAAGCAGCTGTACAATTTAAAGACAATGAGGAGGAGCACATGAGCGAGCAAATGCACAGGCAGCGTAAGTTAGGGATTGACAAATGTTACCCAGCTTTACCACATTCTAAGCAGAATGAGTTAGAAGAAAAGGAAAAAGATCCCCTGATGTCACATTTGTTGAGTTCACCACCTCCGTATGCTCAAAATGCCACAGCACCTCCCCAGCTTGTGAATATGCCACCTCCAGTTGATATAATACAAGCCTTGCCGTTACCGCCAGCTGCTGTGCAGCCGGCTCCTATCCATGTAACGCAACCCTCTCAAGGGCTGCCAGTTGTGCTTCCAACTGCCCCCGCACTTCCTGCGACTTTGCCTAATCCAGCAGCTGCCTCCCCTAACACTCTTCCTTGCACCACTCCAGTACCCGTTTCTACATCCTCTTTTCTTCCCTCTGTTTTTCCCCCTGTTTCCGCTTCAGCTTCTCCTTCAGCGCGACAGCGTTTAGCTAATGTGGTTACTACGTTAATGTCGCCTCTCTTTGAGTCATCTGGTGCGACTCCTGGTTTACGGCGTAAGCAATTGCGTAGTCAGTTGCCTAACCCTGATGAGAAAAGGGTAATAGATAGCATGGCGCGTAGATGGATTGTTTTCCCTTCATTGTATGATGTGGAATCAGTTGTCAATGTCTTCCATCAGTGGGATGCCCCAAAACAGAGATATGTGTTTGAGAAAATGTGCGAATTTCTCTGTGAGGAATTGGAGGATAGTGGTAAAAATCCGAGCCCGCAGGAATTGTGTAGAGTGAGGTTTGATTTCGGAACTGGTGTAATTGTGGACCGCGATATAGATAAAGCAGTTGCGGTCGTATTTTCCTTTAGGAATGATGATTGTCATCAGTCATTGTTTGAGCAAGATGTCCTTGCGGGGAAAAAGGTAAAAGCGCGACAATATCCCATGAGAGAAGTTCCCCCGGTATGGAAGGAAGCAGTTGCAGCGGTCGGCAATAACCCCGCTGTGCCAGCGCATTTCCAACGTGTTTGGGTGCATGTTCCATGGAAGCGCTCTGAGGTGTTAGCACTTAAACAGACATTGCCTGATCCCCGTAAAAATCCAGCAGGTTATTATAAAGAGTTGTCACAGACGGCAGGGTCATGCGTTATGAACCTGGCCGATATAGACATGTTGTTTGGTAATGTTGTTCCACAGCCTCTATGGGGGTCAATTCGTAATGCAGATCACGATGCAGAACTAGGGGATACATGGGCTAACATTATTGCTGCTGATGCAAGACAAACTGGTGGCGCGAAACCTGAGCCTTTAGTAACTGAATTGCCTGGTAGAATAATCACGTATATGAAGACACTAATGCCTGCGATGCGCGTAAATTGGGACAAGTTATCTGCATGTAAGCAGAAGAAAGATGAGACAGTGTCAGACTTCTTTACTAGGTTTGAGGAAACGTTTATTGACCACAGTGGGCAGGATATGAGTACTGAGGGTGGCCAACGGCTGTTTGTGGATAAGTTTGTGCAGAATTTACTTCCTGACCTGTGTAAAAAGTTGAAAGACTCAGAGAGTTCTTGGGCTGTTTCTTCTTCAGCGCAAATACTGGCTACTGCACAGTATTATGAAAACAGAGATAAAGACGAGAAAGATAGGACAGAAAAGAAAACGAAGGAATTAAAGACAAAGGTCCTTTTACAGCAGGCCTATCCACCACGTGGAGGTCAGAATAATTATAGGCAACCCCAAGGTGTTTATCACCAACCCCAACAGTTTCAGACTAATCAGCAAATGAATGGGTATTATCAACCACGTGTCCCTGTAGGTCCCAACCAATGTTCATACTGCAAAGAGGAAGGTCATTTTAAATATAGTTGCCCTAAATTAATGCAACGGAACGGTAATGCGTATGGCGCCAGAGGTAGAGGTGGTCAGCAAGCTCCTAGAGGCAGAGGGCGTGGAAGTGTTCCCCAAAACGTGCGTCCTCTTCCGCCCCAAAGCGCCATTAATAGTTTTGATCAGCAAGCTAACGCGACTAGTAATACGGCCCAGTATTACAATAATGATTATTATGTGGAGGATGGCGATGCAGAAAATAATGATTACTAGGACAGCCATAGACAGAGAGAGGGAGTTGTTTCAGTGCCAGTGGATCAGAGTGGACCGTATGTTGATGTGACTACAGCAAATGTAACGGAGCCTTTCCTGCTAGACACTGGTGCTGCAAAGAGTTCAATAATGCATTCCAAACTCCCTGGCGCACCTTTGTCTGGCGATATAAATGTTTCAGTAGGTTTTTCTGGCGCCCCAGTTAGGAACCCGATTTCTAGTCCCATGTCACTTTCTGTTGGACCTTGCGAACTGAAAGCACCCCTGATCCTAACAACAGGTTGTGGTGAGAATTTGCTGGGATTAGATTTGTTGAAAAGATTGCACGCTACACTGTATTGTTCTCCTTCAGGAGTACAACTTACATTAGGCAAAAAAGTGATTTCCCCTATGTACTTGTCTAAAAATACAATGCCACCTGAATTGTCATCCCTTCCGGATGCCCTTTGGGCTACTGGTCCCTATGATGTGGGCCTCTTGGAGATACCGCCATACGTGGTAACTTTAAAGGCTAATGTCAGACTGCCACGTATTCCCCAGTACAAAATCTCTAATGAAGGCCAGAAAGCATTGTTAGACATTGTCAGCGACTTGATTAATAAGGGTGTGATTGAAGAGACAAGAGGCAACATTTGCAATAGTCCGATTTTACCTGTCTTAAAACGAACGGACCCTTCACAGCCACCTGTTTACAGATTTGTGATTGATCTTAGAGAGGTTAATAAGATTGTTGTGCCACAGTTTCCGGTTGTCCCTGATATAACTGCCTTGTTAACGATGATTCCAGCTTCTGCTGCATGGTTTTCAGTGATCGATTTAAAGAATGCTTTCTTTAGCATCCCAATTGCAGAAGAGAGCAGAGACATTTTTGGTTTTAGTCTGGGAGGCCGAAGCTTCCGCTTCAAACGCGCTCCCCAGGGCTACTGCGAGAGTCCATCCATATACAGTCAAGCTTTGAAAGCGCAGCTTGATGCACTTGTTTTACCTAGTGGAGCTATCCTGATTCAGTACGTGGATGATTTACTAATCGCCGCGGATACTGAGAAGATCTGTAAAGAAGCCACATTGTCATTGTTGCGCCATTTATCCGCTTACCATCACAAAGTGTCTCTCTCTAAGCTGCAATATTGTCGACAAGAAGTGACCTACTTAGGTCATCTCTTATCGAAGGAGGGAAGGAGACTGACCCCAGAAAGAATTCAAGCCATCGCACAGTTGAGTGTGCCAAGAACACAGAGAGAAGTGCGTGCTTTCTTGGGCATTACTTCATACTGTAGGCATTGGATCCCAAGTTTTTCTTTGTTGGCAAAACCTTTATTAGCATTAACATGCAAAGACACACCGAATCCTATCCCATGGTCTGAAGAGTGCCAGAAAAGTTTTGTGGAATTGCGCAATGCGTTGTGTTCAGCACCTGTGTTGGGCACTCCTGACTATAGCAAGCCTTTTACATTGTATGTTCACGAGAAAGATGGATGTGCGTTGTCAGTGTTAACACAGCCTTTTGGCGACAGACCGCGCCCATGCGCATATTTTTCATCCACCTTGGACCCTGTAGCGAGGGCATTGCCAAGCTGTCTGAGAGCGACAGCTGCTGCAGCAATGTCTATCCGACAATCTGCTGGTCTGGTAATGGACAACACATTGATCGTTATGGTTCCACATGCTGTAGACACATTATTAAATAGGACCAAGACACAACACTTGACTAGTGCGCGATTATCAGGGTATGAACTCACACTGTTAGCGAATCATATACACATAAAAAGATGCAATACGCTGAATCCAGCCACGTTATTGCCGATTCCAGCAGACTCAGATGAGATTGAGCAGCATGACTGCCTGTTCAGAACGGAAGAAGAAACGAAAGGGAGAGTGGATCTGAAAGATACTCCCCTGACTGAGTGTGATGGTACTTTATGGGTGGATGGTTCATGCTTCAAACTCCCTAATGGTGACACGACTGCTGCATATGCTATCACGACTTTACACACGGTCGTGGAAACTGCACGAGTGCCACATAATTCGGCCCAAGCAGCAGAATTAATTGCCCTCACGAGAGCATGCGTGTTGTCTGAAGGAATGAGAGTGAATATATACACAGATAGCCAGTACGCCTTTGGCGTGGCTCATAATTTCGGGCGACTGTGGAAAGAGCGTGGGTTCCTGACGTCACATGGAGCTAAAATCCAGAATGGCAAGTTGGTGAATGATCTCCTTGAGTCACTGACCCTACCGTTGCAAGTTGCGATCATGAAATGCAGTGCGCACAGGAAAGTCACAGATGATGTTGGACGTGGGAATGCATTTGCTGATGAGACCGCGAAAGAGACAGCACAGAATGTGAAGACTAGAATGTATGTTGCAGGCCCCGCAAGATGGGTTAATGATGGGGGAATGTGCGAGAACACAATAGAGAGTGTGAAGTCGCTTCAGGCTGAAGCTACAGAAGAAGAGTTAAGCAAATGGAGAGAGAGTATGGGTAAGTTGGATGAGAATGGTTGTTGGATTGATCTGACAGAACATAAGCGATGGTTGTTGCCTGATGCATATGTGCTTCCAGTGGTTACTATGGCACATGGAATGGCACATATCAGTATGAAAGGTATCTGTAAGTTGTTGGCTCCAGTATGGCAGAATGCTGGGATTCCCAAGTGTGCAGAGAATGTGGTCAAGAATTGTATGGTATGCTTGAAGTACAACCCTGGTAGGGGAACCCCAACTCCAGCCGGTCACTTTGCACCCCCATCATGTCCATTCGAAGTTTTGCAGCTGGACTTTATTCACATGGACAGATGCAACAACCTAAAATATGTACTGGTGGTTGTTTGTGCTTTCTCCAAATGGGTAGAGGCTTATCCTCTGAAAGATAACACTGCCCTATCCACAGCCAAAGCCCTTGTGAAGGAATTTTTCCCCAGGTTTGGAATGCCGAGAATGGTATGGTGTGATAATGGAAGTGAGTTTGTGGGTAAAGTGATGAAGAATGTATGTGAAGGTTTGGGCATAAGGCAAAAATTCCACGCTGCAAATCACCCCCAATCAGCTGGACTAGTTGAACGCTACAATGGAGCCTTAAAGCTCAAGCTGGCCAAAATCCAGGCGAGCACCGGTCTTAAATGGCCTGACGCTCTGCCTTTAGCACTCCTGTCCACCAGAATGACGATACACTCACGAGTGGGACTTAGTCCTTATGAAGTAGTCTTTGGCCGCCCGGCCAACGTATGGGGTGTGCCAAGGCCTACGAAGTTTAGTGAAATAGAGCATCCAGTACTGCTCGATTACCTGTATGATTTGACTGTTAAACTGCGTGTTTTGCACCAACAGGTACATGATACTCTTCCCCAAGCTTCTGAACCTCCTGGACACCCTATCAACCCTGGCTCGTGGGTCCTGGTCCGGAATTTCCAGCGTAAGGGCAACGACGAACCTCGCTGGATCGGCCCTCATCTTGTGCTTCTGTCAACGAGATCAGCGGTGCGAGTAAAAGGGAGGAAGCACTGGATTCATGGTGCGCACTGCAAAATAGTCCCTTTGCCTCTGCCATATGACCAGTGGGTCAAAGAGGGTATCGCCGACACTGAGACAGACACTGTGCTTCGTTTTGTACCATTCAGTGACGCACGCCTAAAAGACACAGCTTCAGTCCAAGAGAGTGACAATATTCTGCAGGAAGCTGTGCCGCCATCGAATCGACTGGACACCACTGAGCCTGAACTTTTGTTTCGAGACCAAACGGCACCTGGCCGTCTCCGTTATAATTTGAGACCAAGGCCCATGGACAAATAAAGATTTTCCTTACTCTTTCCTTTTTGACATTTTTTGCTCTCCCATCTGAAGGACTTTCTTGATTTTTGTTTTTCGAACCACCATCCGGGTTCTGCCGCAGGGTCGCGGTGCCAAGACTTTGGGGTACAGGCCGAAGACGTTAGGTCAACGGTTCTGGTTGGTCTAGGGCGTTTCCCTGGACTGACAGGCGTACTCCTTAGCAGAAGAAACTCATCCGCCGCGAGCGGCCCGAGTAGAGGATGGAGTTGTTTAAGATGGAGAGACCGATTGAGGAAATGAACTTTCAAACAAGGATGTGTAGAATTGTAAAAAGTAAATGTTTTGTCTTTTTGTGCCTTTTTGCACTGTGTAGTATAATGATGTTTATTGTAGGATGTGTGTTTTTCTCTGCTCAAAAGCCCATTGCACCCACTGAACAGCCTATACCCCTTTCTACTGCCTCCTCTCACTCTTTTCACCCTTTGCCTGAACACGAACAGACCAGACGATCAGAGTTCGTAAATAACTCGTTCATCCAGCTCTTGCACCAGCACCAACTAGTAGTGAACACGACCAATTGCTGGGTGTGTGGGTTAATGCCACATACCATTAACAAGGGTATTCCCTACCTGGTGCTGCCATATAGTTACAATGGATCGTCATGGGCATTCCAGACCATGTTTCTCTATGCTCTAGATACGTACTCCCCTCGCCAACCGCGTTCCATCAGACCTGGTACAAATAATAAAGCCTTAGTGAGAGGAATTGCCGATATGAGTAGGGATATTGATGCATACTCATCCATTCCCAAAGAAGAGCTGAGACCTTATGTAGGATGGAACGCGACGGGGTATAGTATTAGTCTGGGTGAAAGACAGCGAAAAATCTCATCTCCAATCTGGGTCGTACCCCACATGGGTCGGTTCTGCTTACAGGGTAATGGTCAGAATCCTAGAGCTCAACTGGGAAGAAGTGACTGTACTGAAACGTACACTTTTCCGTCACAGTTTTCCCCTGCGTTTTTGACTGCCAAGGGTACATATTTCGTCTGTAATGATCGAGCATATACATGGTTGCCCCCTGATTTCTCGGGCACATGTTATATTGCGAATCTGCTACCGCCTACATTCACTGCTGCCTCCGACTATCACAAGACCAGAGTTGTGAGAGGCGTGATTAGTAAGGAGGACACTGCCGGTCAGGAAGCAGGAGATTTCTTCTTGGGTTTCCTGCCGTTTTGGGGACCTATGGTCAATAGTAGGAACCTGAGACAGCTGACTCGTGTGGTTGAATCCACCGTCAATGTAACGGCTGGTGCCCTTGGTAATCTGACAGCTGAGCTCCAAGCGGATCGCCTTATGACTTTGCAGAACCGCATGGTCCTAGACGTTATTCTTGCAGACCGCGGTGGGGTATGCAGGGTTATCCAATCCAGTTGCTGCATTTTCATACCAGATAATGCTCCAACAGTGTATCAAGCCATCTCCAAACTCCATAAAATATCTGAATCCATACACGTGGATAAGGGAGATTGGTCACTGGTGGGGTGGTTCTGGGAATTGATATCTGCCTGGGGTTGGAAAGTTCTAATGGTCATTGGAATGATCTTAGCCATTCTTTTCCTGTTCTGTCTATGCATACAGTGTGCTCCTGCGATATGTGGCCTCTGTGCTACCTTATGTGTAAGGAAACCTGTATCGAGGGACGAGCTAAGCAATAGGATGATGCTACAGCAACATCTCCATGACTTTGTGAACATTGACCTAGACTCGGATTAAGATGAGTATAGTGATTGCCTATGTAAGGGCAAAAGGAGGGTCTGTCGTACTTTAATATTCGGGACCGCGTAGGGAACAGGGCCCTACCTCTGTCTATCTTGGTATTAGCGAACCGCAAATGGTAAATGCGGCACGTACGAGTGCTTTATATATCGTTCTAGCTATGAATGCACTGCGTACACGTTATTTTGCTTCGCTACGCGGGTTCCATTTTGGAAGCAGTGGCCATCTTGTCATTGCCCTCACATAGGCTATAATGGAGCAAATACGGGCCTCACAGTACATGGGCTTCCTCTCTGACTTCTGTGACCTGGGCAGCTGGCTCTGCTGCCCCGGGTCAAACTGGTCTCACGAGCTCCCCTTCCTCTCTCCACCTGTGATTCGTATCAGGGCTTGGCCCGTCATAAAACCCTTTTCATCCTACACAAGCCCCTGGCTAATCTCTTTCGCACCTGGCTGTTCCTGCTTTATGACTTGCTTCCCAAAACAGGAGATGCTCATGTTTATTGGGGGGATCTGTAAATCTAATGTGGGATCTGAACCTTGTTGTGTAAATCATCGTGGGCTGGCCGAACTGGAATGTGGGATGGTCATCATGACTCTGCCTTTTCTTTGTAACATATCCTTGTATATTGCCGTTTCATAAAACTCAGGAATGTATGCTTGGGGCCAGAAAAGGCCTATTTAAGATGTAGCCTGTTCCTATGATTTTCAGCAGTCTCCTGAGAACATACACGCTGGTGTACTTCTAGGATACCTGTAATTGGTCTGCAGCCAATAAACGATTCTTTGACTTCACCCAGAAGACTCTGTGTTTCTGTAGGTCCGGAACAGGGTGAAACCCAGAAGTCATAGGGTGTGTGCCCCTGCACCGCTGGGACTAAAATACCCAGTACTTCAGGGGCAGGGAACTATTACGGTAACAGGCGGGTGCATTTCTCAATCCAAAATCCATTATTTATTTTAGAAAAGACACATTTCGGCTTCAATGCCTTTCTTAATTGCTGCCAAATAAAAGAAACATACATGTTTGGATAATGCATTTAGAATATCCAACGAACGCTACTATTGGTGGGTGGTAGGGCGGCAGAGAGAGAACTGTGCCATCTAGGTCAAATTCCATATTTTGGCCGCCATCTTGGGGGTAATGTCTCAATGTTTAGTGTATCACCATACTGGCTTCATTGATGTATGCATATTGACATTTTGCCATCAGATCAATGTAAAACCCATAATGGGTGGAAACACAGAAAGCCAGTACTGTAGCATAATTCCACCATTTGACTGGATTTATACAGAGGTTCTCATTAACAATGACGCTCTGTATAAGCCGCTTCCCCATCACTCTCAGGAGCAGATATTCAACATAGGGAGATATCCTCAAGAACGTGTGATAATTACCGCAAAATTAGCTTAACGCAACTTTGGCCATCGCAGTCTATCGCGACAAAATAACACTGTGTTAATGTTGCATTCCCAACCCGGCGGCACCATGCGATAGTATCACGATAACATACAAATGACCAAGTTAAAATCAACGTGACACCGAAAAAATGCAAAACAGGAACGCGAAAAAAGTGATAACCAGCGACAGGCCTGCAATTCCCACGTAGCATGCGGCAAAATTCACTATTAAAGCAACAACAAGAAACACACCCAAACTAAATCAAACTGCATAGCACCATGGATGCACCTGGGCAGTTGCAGGTTGGGCAGGCATCGGTGCTGACTGTCCTCCATGGCCACACTACACTGCTCACACAGATGGTGTCGTTCATGGAGGGCATGTCAGCAACGATGTGTGACCAACGCAAGATTCTGCGGTCCATGGACTCTTCCCTGACGGCAGCAGTTACTCTCCTGCAGTGCTCTGTCCCCCCCTACCCCGGACCCATCCCCACTTCCCTCTCCCATACCTGCCCAACGCACACCCAGACAGTCAGGAGTGCAGAGGACAACCCGAACCTCACAAGCCCATGAAGGACCAGCCAGAAACCCCATGTTCGGGGAAGGGCAAGGAGAAGAGAAACAGGAAGACGGGGTTCAGTCCGCAGGAAGACCTGATCATCATCACGGAGGTGATAGAACACTAAAAACAACTGCTCGTCACCTCCACTGCATAATTGGCAACACAAATGGAAATATGGCAGTCCATCGTGAACAACGTGAATGCAGTCGGAGTGTCGAGGAGGTCAATGGAGGAGGTCAGGAGGCGCTGGCATGATGTGCAAAGCCAAACCAAACAGAAACTCGCTGCCAACAGGAAGGCAGCAAAGGCGAATGGAGGTGGGAGTCCTGCACCACAGGAGGAGCTGGATGAGCTGGAGGAAATGGTGGCCACAGTCATCAGTGTGGAGACGGTGCAAGGAGTTGGGAGCCCAGATACAACTCAATATGACCTGACCCAACCGCAAGAGGGTGAGTAACGACCAGTGACTGGGGGGACGGAGGGAGATGGGCACAATGGCACACATGCACAATCATGTGTAGCACACTGCACACCTACAATGATTGTGGAACATGTCCCTGATACCCTTGGCACACTGCAGCACACATAGAAACACCAAGTAGGCCTCGTCCACTATGTGCACAAAGGGGCCTCCCTCCCCATCACCAATCCTACAACCTACCCATGCACATGTGCTGAATTCAGCAAAGCAGTGGCTCTGTGAGCCACACTGACAATGCAAGTGACACTGCATGACTGACAGCATGGCTGCAGTCAAAATACATGACATGGGGCACGACACGACACTGAGGTGGCCCAGTGTGGATCACATCCTCAAAGGAGCAGGTCACACTCTGACACATCCACGTGCACATACAACCCCTGACATCAACAACACATCTGCAGATAAACAATGCACATGAGTACAAAAACCGTCCAAGAGCACAAATGACCCAAGTCGCCAACATCTCAGCACCGTAAATGTACACAAGTCAAAGGCACACCGCCTCAAAGGGATAAGGGCCCACTAAATCAGAGCTGCAGGGGCGACTCTCCCACAATGCAGCACACACACATAGCAATCACAGCACATCGACATTGACAACAATGTGGTACAAAGTGCACCACTTTCACTACAGGACAGAGGACACAACTGGTGCTGCTTGTGCGTAGAAACTGGCCATTCACATCTGGCATTGCAGGAAACTGTGATATGAAAATGTACGAGTACAACCTCACATCCACCATGTAGTCGAAAGGTCCACTGTCTCCCTTCAAATAGCTAGCTCCTCCAAAACAGTCACAATGTATATTGTCATGCTGTCTGTCTGGAAACATGTACAATGGGTCAACATACATGGAGCACACTGTCAACCTGCATCTCCCCTTTACATTGCAGAGGGACAATCACCATCTCCTGCAGAGCAGAGCAGACATCTCTTCAGTGATGATGAAGAGGACCCCCTGGCCATCTGCTCCGACACCCTCCAACAGCCCGTAGACAGCCTCTGCACTTCACCTCCAGGAGCAGGTCAGCCCAGCTGCATCGAGGTGACCCTACCCCCTGCACAGACCACACAGCAGGAAGCACACACCACCACGGCTGACTCAGAGGACCCCCACTACCAACACATGGCATTCCAACTCCATGTGTTAGGGTGCCAGGAGAAGATGGCTGATCAGCTGCGGTGGGGTTTGACCTCATGACAGCCAAACTAGATGCCATACGTGGGTGTCTAAGTCCCATCAGGGACCACTTACAGTCCGTAACGGACACCCACTGTCCACTCCATGCTCTCCAACAATCTTTGGCAGACATCGCTGTGGCCATTACTCGGATACAAGAACTGTATGGTCAGACAGGCTCCAGAGATGACAGCACAGAGTTGGCACAGATGCGGAGGACAATGGAGACCATGGAGCCGATGCACGCTGGAAGTATGGCTGCCACGGCTGAACCCCAGCGAGATATAGCTGGGATCTTCCATGCCCTGCAGACCTGTATCTTGCCATTGTTGCCGCCAACCAATATAACAAGGGGAACCCCTGGCTGATTGATGTAGGTAGGAAATCAGGGGGAAAATAGAAAATCACTAAGAAAAAGAATATTTCTCTACCTATATATTTCAATATGTACACAGTATCATCTATTAAGGCATTGACACTCTAACTAGATCAACAGACAGACCATTTAACACGGAAGAAAGATATTCATTCTTAAAGTTTATTTTTCGTGTTATATTGCGGTCAAAATTGATCAGTTCCCAAATAATTATATGGACACAATTTATAATAATGCATTAAAATGACAAAGCGTTATATGTACAACAACGTGAATCAAACGACAAGGAAAGGTCCCCTAAAGAGTCATTCACAACACACTCTCAAACTCACACCAATGTCATACAGCACCATCAATACACACATCTCACTTATACAGACAATAGCTCAAATGAACATAGAGGTCCCGCATACAAAAGAATCAAAATTCAAAGATCAATATATAGATATTCAGTACAGTGTATAATCGCACATATTTTTTTATATATGATATATATACTTTCAAATACAATTTCAATCTTTAAAGAGCAAACAAAAGAACTTGTAAGGAGGGCCTCATTAGATGCGCCGACACGCGTTTCGGTGACCACACCCTAATTCGGGTACCACCTTCCTCAGGGCGTACAAAGACCGTAAAGAACGGGCTAACGATGTAGAGGGACCTAACGGATATAAAATAATATGAAGAGAGAATTAAGATATGAAAACTCACATAGAATACCTAATTAATTTCATTACTCATATCGTACAACGGTCTTCAGTCACGAGTGTCAAAGCCACACAATTTTTCAAAATTTGAACAACAATAGAAAAACGCATGATAGCGATTGCACCGATTCAAAAAAACGAAGAAATTGAAATCAAAAAGATAATAAGATGAAATAAAAAACAGTCTGAAAAAATGGAATACAATGAAATACATATGACAGAAAGACTTAGGAAGGATGGGGAGAAAAGAAAATAGTTAAAAAGGATGAATAAAGAGGGAAAAGG
The DNA here is from genome assembly GCF_964204655.1 of Triturus cristatus. Classification (NCBI taxonomy): domain Eukaryota; kingdom Metazoa; phylum Chordata; class Amphibia; order Caudata; family Salamandridae; genus Triturus; species Triturus cristatus. The sequence goes on from NC_140585.1 coordinate 507,773,174, forward strand.
AGAATCAAGAAGGTCTGGCAAATAGTGTCCAAAATCAAAAAGCCTCAAACATAATGAAAGAGCAAGAAAGTGAAGAATAGAGAATAAAAGTATATAAGGCAAAAATAGGGCTAAGATGACTAGTATATAGTTGGTCAACAACATAGGTAAAGGCTAGCAGTGCATTAATTAAAAAGAACTAGAGGCTCATTGTCGCGCTCACCTGTGTAAAATGAGAGGAACTGATCAGACTGTAATAGGCTAAAGCAAGGCGGTTCTGATCACCACTGGGCCGTTGAGAGTTCTTAATGGATCAAATCAGCTAAATAGACAAATAAGTTCTCCATTAGGTAAATATTGGAAAGATCTATCGGCGGCACAGTTAAAATCGCAAAACAAAATAAAACAACAATCTAACAGGGAAACTATTTTCCCTCATCTATAAAAGCGGATGAATTGAACATATACTGAAGAATTGAAGGATACTCGGGTTCCGTCGAGATGAGTTAGGGGAAACACTCGAGATAATTTGAAGAAATTCTGTGAACAAAAAAAGAGTAGCTTTCTACTGGGGGCATATGCTACGAAGCAATAACAGGTGCATATGCGTCAGGTCTCATAGACTAGACAACCCTCACTGGAACAAGGAATGACTCACCGCTCTGAAATGTTAACAAGGCGAAGTCTGTAATAAACAAGGTTCAGCGGCGATAGCTGCTCTTGTCTCGGGAGGCTGCACACCAAGAAAAACAAAATACGGAAAGGTATAAGTTCAATTACTATCCTATTATGTGTGGAATAGCCAGTCGATGTAAGATAAAAGTATTCGGATATACATAGCTCAAAGTGTCAAGAAAGAAACGGTAAAACGACACAGGCTTTAGTACAAGGTTGCGTATGTAATTGCTGAGTTGGAAAGAGCTGTTAATATGCAAACAGGCAAGTTTAATTGTAAAATTCAAATATGTGAAAAAAACGAAATGCAGGCAACACGCCGACAATGATCGGGAGAAAATAAATAGAGAAAAAGAAAGCAATGCGTACCGGGTTAATAATACCTGATTTGCATGGATAATATATCGCGGCCAATCAAGGGAATCTCTGGGTATGGCATCCTTCTAAATGATGAACCGGAAAAAGGTCCGATAAGCATACGTAAAACGTATACGGGCGTTTAAATAGGCCAATGAAAGGACCCGTGGTCAAAGAAGGCGTGCCATTACACAGGCATCAATGCAAGTAGAAAATCTTTAAAGGGACAAGCTCACAAAAAAGATACATATAAAAAGAGCTATTCAATGGAGACAATACCACATGGGTGTATCTAAGACGCAAATAATGAAAACAAGGGGGCAAAGCCCATCAGACCTTTTGCAGCGTTAAAACACAATAATGCTAGTCAATCAAGAAGACATTAAACTTGGCTAATGAGAGAGATGGGATCAAGGTATAGGGAAAATTAGTAGCAACACTAATTTCCAAATAGGGAATACGTAGACAACTACATTTTTAGTGTCAAGAGCAAAGAACCGATAACAAATAAAGGTCTTACAAGATAGCATATTCCCATGGCAGGGATTCGTTCAACCCTTTGTCCTTAGTATTAAGGACAAAGATCCAATATACTTCGCGCTTCCTGCGTATATTGTTACTATCCAGTCCTTTTTGGTTGCAAATTTTTTACAGAATCGTCCAACGGAAATCCTCCTCAGAATGTCTCTTTGTTGCCTTTTTCTTCGTGATTGCTGCCGCCAAGCCTGTCCCAGATGACTGCTGCAGGAACTTAGACACACACATCTCCGTGCCCTGATGTGTCATTGGCACACAGTGATGCAGACCAACCACCTTTGCCCCCGATGTGTCAGTCGCACACAGTGATGCAGCCATAACACCACCACACACACCTGACACACCGGATACAGGAGACATATCAGAGGAGTAAGATGTGGCTGGCAATGGCTGTGTGAGAAAGGAGGTAGTAGCATCCATCCCCGCCATATGGCCTGTCCCTGCCTGGTTCAGCCCTCTTCATTATGCCCTGGAACAACACCTTCCACAGTCCCCCGAAACACTCTGCGACATTCACCTGGTCCATGACATGGACTGCCATATCTGCTCTGGTTACCAATGACACAGCAATCAGGCTGTAGACTGAACTCTTCCTCTTCCGATTAACTTTTAATTCCCCCAAGTACTCTGGTTGGCCCTCCACTGGGCAACCATGTAATGTCGGTTGGCATGGCCATGTACTGTTCCAGCTCCGACACTCCACAGAATGTGAAGAAAACATTCAAAATCACACAGATGTGTCATGTCTATGTTCAATCAAGTATAAAGGTATGGATGAATGTAGGGACATTGATCGCACAAAAAGATACACCCTGGGAAATTACATCAATGCGCATGTTTGACCCTGACCCACATGGCCAATTAGATGACTGTGAAGGTGTGAACTAGCTGTGGCCTCATTGCTCATGAACAACAATCTCGCAACCCCCCAACGTAGCCCCACGTCCATGTATTGAATAGGGCTGTGTGTAAAAATGTCAAATTCGGTAGCAGGCCTGAAGTAGTGTCCCTATCACATGTGACAACAGAACATCTCTTTGCATACCTACTCATACACAGCCTGTCTTGATGAATCACATTGAATCACATGGCAAGAAGTTGGACACTCACATTGCTGAAGACACGTAAGAGCACAGGTCTACCAGCAACTATGCCAACCACAATGTCTGGCTCACAGAGGTGGAGCTATCAATAGGGACTCATTCCCAAGTGAAGTGCGACAGTCAGTCCCTTCCTGTGTATGGACAATGCTCATTATAGGCACACGATTTATCATTCTAATCAACACTCATCACAGTTGAACACTAGTGAAGTTTCGTAGACTTTATTAGCATGTGCGTGTCAGTACAGGCAAGACAAGGGCCACAACATGCAGACCAATGCTTAAGACACTTACAGGCAGCATAGGAACATGTCGAGGTGCAAGAAATGGGGAGGCAATAATGAACACAAATCATTACAGATGACAACGGTCTCAGCCCACCTTGCCTTGCTGGACATGTGATTTTTGGCATCTGCTCATTGCCCCGTGTCAGGGGACACGACTCACAGCCCATGGGATCTGCATAGCGCTGTACCACCGGACTGCACCGACTGTCTGCTCTGCTGACAGTGAGCAGGTGAAAGTGTCCAACAAGGTCACTTGTCATACTACACTGCCATGTTTGTACTCTCCCTCCAGCAGTATGTCAGATTCAAGAACGTTGCTAAGCGACGCTGTGCAGCTCCTCCCATGGGACTGACTCACCTTGCACAGGTGTGTGTCGACACGCTTAGGTGCACACACATGCATTCTGAGTCCAGCCGAATGCAGACATGTCCACTGTTGTGGTGAAATATGTGACCATTCCACCAAGATGCAACAATGTGTTGGTACCTGTGCTCTGGGTTGCAATCCGTTGTGACTGCAGGAACGTTGTCACTCGTCCATGAATGCGAGTGCAGCTTCATGGGCAATCAGGTCCAAGAGGACCCAATCCATTAACTGGTCCGGACAGACGTGCTGACCCTTTTTTCTAGATCCCCATCGGTACCTAGTCCGAAGCATATTCATTGGCTTCCTATAAGGAAGCGTACTCGCTTCAAGGTTCTCTGTCTAGTGGATAAGAGCATGCAAGGAAACTGGCCTAGCTACTATGTTTTTAAAAACTTCGCTGGTACCAGCCGACCACGACGTTAAGGTCAAGCACCAAATTTCTCCTCACTCCATGCAGAGTTCGTACCGCATGAAATGGCGGGAGATCTTTCTCATATTTGGCACCTACCTTCTGGAATAAACTTCCACCTCATCTCCTCTCTGTCTTAGATCATTAATTGTATTTTTCTTTCCCTTTTCTTCTGTCCTCCTGCATGAGTGGAGTCTACGCAAGTGCCATGAGACCCCCGGGTGAAATGCGCACTCAATAAATATCCATGACTTGACTCCGTCCACGCCGTTCATCAATCCACAAAACAGACCAATAGGGGAGCGCCTCGATGTTTTCACTGCACACGATGACTTGTGCAATCTCCCATGCCTGCACATATGCCAAATATCAAGGCATCCCATGCACGGGTATCAGGGTTACATTCCTGGTCGTGGGCCAACAGGGGGCAAAACACACAAGATGATGGACGGAATGTTGCACATTGGCAAAACATTCACCCCCAGTCACAGATCTGGGTGTAATCCATCGTTATTTTGCTCACCACGCCACCCCAGTTCAGACAAGGCCATATGCAAATCAGTCTTGACCCTGTGCATCATGGGAACATTCCAGCCCGAACTGCCAAGCCATGTCTTCCCTGGACTGGAATCAAGCATTCTAGGACCGGTTTCGGGGTTTCACCCCTCTTCAGCCAGGATAGCTTGACTCCGGTGGCGTAGTGAGCATGGGACCCACGTCTGGGCATACCCATCCCACATAGGGTGAACAGCAAAACACACAAGATGATGGACGGAATGTTGCACATTGGCAAAACATTCACCCCCAGTCACAGATCTGGGTTTAATCCACCGTTATTTTGCTCACATATGGCCATGTCTGAACTGGGGTGGCAGAGTGGGCTAAAGAACGGTGATGGATCAAACCCAGATATGTTGACTGGGTGTGAGTGTTTGATTGGTTCTGATGCTCCGTCCATCACCACCCCCTTTTGTACCGCTTTGTTCGCCATAGGTTGGCAGGGTATGCTCAGACCTGAGACCCTTGCTCACTTTGCCACTGGATTCCAGCAAGCCTGGCTGAAGACGGCTGAAATGCCAGAAACCGGTCCTAGGAAGCTTGTTTCCGGTCCAGGGAAGGCATGGCTTGGCAGTTCGGGCTGGACTGTTCCCATGAGGCACAGGGTCAGACTGATTTGCATATGGCCATGTCTGAACTGGGGTGGCAGAGTGGGCTAAAGAACGGTGATGGATCAAACCCAGATCTGTTGACTGGGTGTGAGTGTGTGATTGGTTCTGATGCTCCGTCCATCACCACCCCCTTTTGTACCGCTTTGTTCGCCATAAGTTGGCAGGGTATGCTCATACGTGAGTCCCTTGCTCACTTTGCCACTGGATTCAAGCAAGCCTGGCTGAAGACGGCTGAAATGCCAGAAAACGGTCCTAGGAAGCTTGTTTCCAGTCCAGGGAAGGCATGGCTTGGCAGTTTGGGCTGGACTGTTCCCTTGAGGCACAGGGTCAGACTGATTTGCATATGGCCATGTCTGAACTGGGGTGGCAGAGTGGGCTAAAGAACGGTGATGGATCAAACCCAGATCTGTTGACTGGGTGTGAGTGTTTGATTGGTTCTGATGCTCCGTCCATCACCACCCCCTTTTGTACCAACAGGGGGCACACACACAAGTCATAGTCCAGTTCAGCTACCATTTTGTTGGATAGGCAGACATTCATGGGCCACTCGAATGTGCATGATCGGCAGTGGAACCAGGGCTGGACACAGGTGACGAACGCAAGACGGAAGCTCAGACAGTAACTGATGGCAAAACACTGCCAGTGGCAGTGCTCCCAACAACTGCAGCATATGTGCACGGTACATTTCCACGTGACAGGTGTTGTACATGTACCCGGGATGGCCTGCTATTGCGTTTGTTGGTCTCATAGACCCGGCACTCTTCTGACCGGTGTCAGTTATGTAGATGATATGCCACAGCTCGGAGCAATGAGTTGTATGTGTGTGCGAGGTTTGGACGTATGGGTTGTTTGTTACTTAAGTGTCAAGGGCATCCCATGCAGGAGTACCTCAAGCAGGGACTAATGTGTGTGGGGTGTGGACAAGTTGGTCTTTCGTTAGTGCAGTTCGTGGTGGGGGAATCGTCAAAATCTGGTATCCCTAATGTTAGTCTGACTACTGCTTGCATTTTTGAAATGTGAAGTGGCCTTCGCGCTGCAATTCATGCCATGCCTTCGGCTTATGGTGCACCAATAGCGATACACACACAACACATGGCATGTATGAGCCAAGAGCCCGATTGGCCTTGCGCTCCTTGTACAATGTCTCTCTTTCCCTCTCTCCCTCTCTCCCTCTCTCTCCCTCTCTCTCCTTCTCTCTCTCTCTCTCTCTCTCTCTCTCTCTCTCTCTCTCTCCCTCTGTCCTTTGATGAGTGCATGACACACCTTTTTATCTTGAATTTTGTCTTGCAGGCTGTGACTTACAGATTGTTCAGGGATGACCTGCCATGACTCTTCCAAATAGTTGTTTTGAGCCAAATTTGAATGTGATATTTTGTTTGGACTTTCAATGGTGAATGAATGATTCTCCTTTTTCTGTCCACACATGAATGTTACTTGTTGTAATTGTGCGACATCAGGCAAATGATTATGTTCATGATTTCGTGAAGTTGATGTGTAATAAGTTGGTCCAGGGCAGGGGGGGGCCTTGGGTTGGAGGCGGTGGGTGTTGTAGCCCTCTTGGGTTTCGGAGCTGCACGGTCGTTGGCTCCATGGCATCTGTTGTTCTTCAGGTGTGGCTCTGGGTTGGGCTCCCTTTTATGGTACAGGTTGTCATCCGACTTTACACCAGGTGACAGCAGGTGTTAAATCCCTGCTGCTAACGCGCCTTATCACCTGTTTTGTGATCTTATCACAGATCTGGCTGGTCATTGAGAATGTTGTGACGTGGTGTTGTCGCAGCTTTTTGCATGGGAACGCCTACTCTGCATCTCATTACTGTTAGTTGCCAGAGTCATCTGTGGCGATTTTTTTGCGGCTGCTATCACAGGGAAACTGGTAATATCGGCTGTTAGCACCAGCTTGTAAATAGGGTGATAAGATTATCACCACTTTGGCTGAGATAAAGTACCGATAACTCATCGATGAGTCCTTGAGAATATGCCCCATAGTCTCTTGCTGTTCATCTGACACTAAGCGCTCAATCCCGCTAGTCCCAATCAGCTATACCCATGCAGTCTCAAATATTAGTTCCACATTGTGAAAGGAGCCCCTTATTTCAGCCGCAAATCAAATTGTAATCCAAGACCCCCATAGGTCGTTCATCCAAACGTGGAGGTGCTGGCACACTGCCGAACACACCTGCTCATCTCAAATCACATCCAATACTCCCATGCATCATTCATTCAAAGTGCGGTGCTTCTGGCTGTAGTCCCCATGTAATTAATTTCAATAGGTCCATCATGAAACTGCTGAACTCTTGTTGGGTGGGTTCTCCGTTCGTGAGGATGGACTCACGCTGGATGAACAAAACAAGTCTCCCTGGGGCAGGGAACTAATACGGGAACATCCGGGTGCATTTCTCAATCCAAAATCCAGTATTTATTTTTAGCAAGACGCGTTTCGGCTCCAATGCCTTTATCAATTGCTGCAAAATAAACTAAACATGCATGGTTGGATAATGCATTTAGAATATCCAAAGAACACTACTATTTGTGGGTGGTAGGGAGGCAGAGAGAGAACTATGCTGTCTAGGTCAAATACCAAATTTTGGCCACCATCTTGGGGGTAATGTCTCAATGTTTAGTATATCACCATACTGGCTTCATTGATGTATGCATATTGACATTTTGCCATCAGATCAATGTAAAACCCATAATGGGTGGTTACACAGAAAACCAGTACTGTAGCATAATTCCACCATTTGACTGGCTTTATACAGAGGTTTTCTCAATAACAATCATGCTCTGTATGAGCTGCTTCCCCATCACTCTCAGGAGCAGATATTCAACATCGTCTCTTGCTGTTCATCTGTCACTCAGTACTCAATCACGCTAGTCCCAATCAGCTATAACCATGCAGTCTCAAATAATGGTTCCACATTGTGAAAGGAGCCCCTTAATTCAGCCGCAAAGCAAGTTGTGATCCCAGACCCCCATAGGTCGTTCATCCAAACGTGGAGGTGCTGGCACACCACAGAACACACCTGCCCATCTGAAATCACATCCATGACTGCCATGCATCATTCCTTCAAAGTGTGGTGGTTCTGGCTGTAGTCCCCATGTAATGCATTTCAAATAGTCCATCATGAAACTGCAGAACTCTTGTCGGGTGGTTTCTCCGTTCGTGAGGATGGACTCACGCTGTATGCACAAAACAAGTCTCCCTGGGGCAGAGAACTAATACGGGAACACACGGGTGCAGTTCTCAATCCAAAATCCATTATTTGTTTTTAGCAAGAAGCGTTTTGGCTCCAATGCCTTTATCAATTGCTGCAAAATAAACTAAACATACATGGTTGGATAAAGAATTTAAAATATCCAAAGAATGCTGCTATTGGCAGGTGGCAGGGAGGCAGAGAGAGAACTATGCCATCTAGGTCAAATACCATATTTTGGTCGCCATCTGAGGTGCAATGACTCAATGTTTAATATATCACCATCTTGGCTTCAATGATGCATGCATATTGACATTTTGCCATCAAATCAATGTAAAAACCTTAATGGATGGTAACACAGAAAGCCAGTACTGTACCATAATTCCACAATTCGACTGGCTTTAAACACACGTTTTCTCAATAACAATCAAGTTATGTATGAGCCACTTCCCCATCACTCTCGGGAGCAGATATTCAACATAGTCTCTTGCTATTTCTCAGGCACTAAGCGCTCAGTCCTGCTAGTCCCATTTGAAGGAATGATGCATGGGTGACATGGATGTGATTTCAGACGAGCGGGTGTGTTTGGCAGTGTGCCAGAACCTCCGCGTTTGGATGAACCAACTATGGGGTGGATTACAATTTGATTTGCAGCTGAGGTGAGGAGGCCTTGCACAATGTGGAATAATATTTGAGACTGCAGGGTTATAGCTGATTGGAATAGCGGGATTGATATTGTATATATATTGTATGTATGTATGTGTATATATATTTAAAAAAAAATATATATATATATATATATATAACCGGAGTATCTACGTATTATTGGTCTCATGTCGGCCGACGTGGCAAGAGCACGGGAGGCTGCAGCTACAGAGATGTTCTTGGACGCACTCCCATCAACGAGCAATACGACAGAACCTAGAGTAAATAAAATCATCGTTAACAACTCAATAAGGGACATATTCAAAAAATTGGAGAAAAAAATGAAAGCAGAGATGACCAAGTGGTGGGAGTCTAAGTCATTACAAGGATATATTGACGTCAATAGGATCCCACGTGGCCTGAGGATATTAACGGCACCCAGTTACGAAGAACCTAACCCCGATTTAATGAAGGAATGGGCTGAGTGCAATTTAGAATCTTCAAGAAAACTAACCCTTATCCTAATTAAATACGCGGATATTGACAGAGCCAAGCTACTGGGGGAAATTGATGCCATAAATGAAGAGCTGGAAAAGTATGAAGATAAGGATGAACAAAACAAATTAAGAAATGAAATGATGGTCCGCTTATCAAAAGAGGAGGAAAAAATCAAATCAAGAAAGGCTTACAAATTTCAAAGAGACAGAACTGACTATGAGATGGGCCAAATTTTTACCTTTGCCAAACGATATGATGCACTGAGGAAATCAAAATTCCGCAATTTGCAAGCGCCAACAGTCCCAAACGCAACCGAAAACCGCGAGCCTAACACCATCCAATCAGAAGGCAGCTCTGGGACTGGCAGCGAGTCAGAATCGGAAATGCGCTCAGCCGCAATGATGGGAGCCAAGTCGAAGCCATCCCCTGGTGAGGAACTGAATTTTTTATGTCAAGAGCGCAGACAAACTCTGCGCCCAAGACCACAGGCAAATCCAGCTACAACAACTTCAAACGGAGACAGAGGCGCAAGGCAAACCGGAAACGAGCAAAGACAAGGCAAAAGGAGGGGACGGGGATACTGGCGCAACAAACAATAATGGATGAGCAGGTTGAAAATACCATAGTGAACTTATCCAATATTGAACTCACGTCACAAGAAAAAAATATTCTAAGATTGGGTCTTTCATTTGCTCCGCGCAACAACTTTGATTATGCTAGAACAAGAATTGATGTATACAAAGGAGTACGCAAATTAAAGCTAAAAAAGCATTTCCTTATGAACACACCCAACCAAACAACTATGGGTGAGATTTCCACTCCAGAGGGACAACGGGTAACAAATTCTTTAACCCAATCAGATGCACCTCTTTTACAAGTTATACAGGATCTCAGCAATGAAAGCAACTCAGCGAACCCAACACTTAAAGCCAGCCCATTCAAACCCAAATCTTCCTATAACCCAATCATGATCAGAGACTCTGTTGATATCTTCCATGAAGCAGTGACCACCCAATTGAAGGAATTGAATACGAAAATACAATCCAAAACAAAGCATTATAATAAAGCTGATTGGCAATACAAGCAATTAACATACAAACTACAAAAAAACAACAAGGAGATCGTCATTCGCAACAGTGACAAAGGTGGAAATATTGTCATCTGGCCAATGAGTGCATACAACAAGGAAGCATACAAACAACTGAATGATCGCACTTGTTACATAAGAACTACTATCAGTGACATGAAGATCACTTACAAAAATTTCCACCTCAAGCTCAACAAATGGAAAAATGCCAGTCTGATTAACAATGATGAATTCAAATTCCTAAAAAATGACAGTCCTACTACACCAACTATATACTTCATACCGAAGATTCACAAAGACTACAACAACCCGCCTGGTAGGCCTATCATCAGTGCCAGAAATAGTCTGACGGAACACACTACCAAATACATCGACTACTATCTGCAGGAGTTCGTACAGAAATTACCGTCTTATGTAAAAGACACCAGTGACTTCCTCAGAAAAATCATGAACTTTGTGTGGCAGGAGAATTATTTACTAATTGCATTAGATGTAACTTCTTTATATACTAGCATAGAGCACACAGATGGCTTAGCAGCGATCCAACATTATCTCGCACAAAGATTGAAGCAACATCTAGAACATAATTGCATGCTGGTTGAAATGACAGAATTTTGTTTACGAAATAACATTTTCATGTTTAACAGTCAACTTTACCAGCAAACTAGAGGCGTTGCTATGGGGGCCAGCTTCTCACCGAGCTACGCATGCCTGCATATGGGCAGATGGGAGGAGCTGGTCCTCAAGCAAGAACACCATGAAGTTGTCAATAGTAATGTCAAAGTATGGCTAAGATATATTGATGATCTTTTTATTATATGGGAAGGTACTAGCCAGCTAGCTTATGACTTCATTGAAAGTATCAATGCCAACAGCATGAATTTACACTTTACTGCCACAGTCAGTGCCACAGAGATTGAATTTTTAGACACCCAGGTATATATAAAGAATGGCAAAATTGAAACTCGTCTTTTCAGAAAGACAACGGCAGGCAATTCTACACTTCATGCGTCAAGTGCGCATCCTAAACATCTAATTAATAGCATCCCCTATGGGGAAATGCTAAGGATTAGACGCATTTGTAGCAACAATGATGATTTAGTGGTAGCACAAGAGGCGAGCAAACTTCGCTTCCAGCAACGAGGCTATCAAAATCAAGTCATTGACAATGCCATCAAAAAATCCATGGCATTTGGTAGAGATGAAGCCATAAAGGACAAAAATCCAGTTACTGTCCTGCCCAATGCCAATTCCTCAAATTCTATGAGCACCAAGACTGATGATAACAGTGTGTTCCGCTTAATAGTGCAATACAACCAACAGCACAAAGCATTAAACAAAATTATTCAGCAGAACTGGCCCTTGGTACGAAGTGACCCTGTGATAGGACCCCTGCTACCGCAGAGGGTGTCCATCACATATAGCAGAGCTCCCTCAATGAGGGATGTGCTTGTCAAAACTAGCCCTGAGGTTATTGATAATAGCAGTTGGATACAAACCATGAAAGGATTCTTTCGATGCAAAACATGTAAAGCATGCATCCAGGGAGTAAACACGAATACATATCAAACACCATTCAGCGAACATAAGCATGTTATCTCAAAACTACTCACATGCAAAACTGAATTCGCAATATATGTATTGACATGCCCCTGTAACCTGCGCTATATTGGCAGCACTAAGTTACCCGTCTACAAACGTATCCTTCAGCACCTCAGGGCAATCACAAACCAAGATAACACCTACCCGGTTGCACGACATTTTAAAGAATGTCATCTATCTGACAATCGCATGGTAAAATACTTTGTAATTGACACTGTACCACCGAGCAGAAGGGGTGGCAATCGAGAGAACAAACTCAGAAAACTTGAAACTAGGTATATTCTACAATTAGATACCAAACACCCTTCTGGTCTTAACGCTACTGAAGACCTGTACACATGCTTGACTTAACCTAAGAAAGATAAGATTGGTCACCATTTAATTAGAACTGATATAATCAGAAAGATATTCCCCTCACAAACTTAGAATGTTCAGTCTTAAAACCAATTGATGACACTGATGGCTAGTAAACAACAATTTTTTAACACACTGGTTTTAACTTTATTGTCCTATTAACTCACAAATGCAACACATCAATGATTTTGAGTGTCATTCCTAAAAAATAAGCGGTCATATATTTTGTACAATTATTTTAAGGTATTTATAAGATTTTTTAATCTTTTAACATATTTAGTGTGGAATTTGCTCTCTAGTTCGCACCTATCTACATGTCTCATTACAGAAAGTAGGTCGACAGAGAAATGGTATATAATAATTTTTGATAAAGTATATTTTTTAATAAAGTATGTTTTATAAAGTATTTTTAATTAAGTAATTTTAAAAGGTACTTCATGGTATTTTAACACCTTTTATCCATTTTTTATATATTTATCAGCAAATTTGCACAAGTCTACAACTTAGACTGGCACACTCCTTATTAATGTCTGTCAGTATAATATATTCAGTCGTAGACTAACCTTATTTTGTACAGATTATATAACTGCATTGATGCACACATCAGATTCCCGTTGAGATAGGACTTAACCGGTGTCTCTGTAAGATAAACACATCCACCTTACTCTATTCTCGGTGCACTAGGGCACAAATACTGTTCCAACCAAACATAGTCAAATTAATTTGACCAAAGCATACAAGAATGAGGGGACATTACCATCTATCTTTTGACCCATCCACTGATCGTGCTGCTTTCATTTTCAACATATGTAACCAAGATAACCAAAGAATCTAAATGTAACGCTTTTTGCACATTATACACTTCTAGGCTGTCCTTGCACATTTTTTGCACCCCACACTCAAGCACTTTTTTCATTTAACAATGTTGGTTTTTTATTGTTATTGATTTTAAATGTGATCGTGACGTACTAGTTAGATGATAAGATAACGTTGACGTTTTATAACAGCATACTAAGTTTCTAAACATATGACAATATTTATCAATATTTTATGAGAGTATTATTAGTCATTTAGGTGGATATAACATTTTATCTAACCTTACCTGTTTGGTCATTTACGAATGCTATGTCTGTTGTTCATGTCTATGACGGGATTAGCGGAGTATGCTGATCACGTGGTCACGATCTCAATTGCACTGTCACTTTAAAAAGGTGTTCATTCTCTTAGTCCACTGTCATGTGATCAAGGCTCAGGCGAGCCGAAACGCGTTATGGCGACAGAGAAATAAAAACGATTATTGCACTACAAGTTGGGTCCGTGCCTCTCTCTCTCGGAGAATCGTAAGCGGGGAAAAGCTACGGAGGACGAAGCGTGATATATATATATATATATATATATATATATATATATATAGTTAGAAATTAGCATTTAAAAAACCTTTGAAATTCACTGAAAAAACCATAGGTTTCAGGCACGTTATAGTTAGGAATTAGCATTTGAAAAACCTTAAAAATTCACTGAAAAAACCATAGGTTTCAGGCACATTATATTTAGGAATTAGCATTTAAAAAACCTTAAAAATTCACTGAAAAAAACATAGGTTTCAGGGGCGTTATAGTTAGCTGGACTTTTCACTCGTACAAAACCATTGAAGTTCCCCTGTTATAGTTAGTTCAGCTAACTATAACTCGCGCGCCCGCAATGCACTGCTGATGACGTCACATATTACATTACTCATGACATGGTCAGTGACATGACACATGACATCACTGATGACATCTCAATTGACATCACTGATGACATCACTGATGACATCATCCAGCGAATGTGTGTTTTTCTGAAAATTACATATGTTTTATATATGTATATCTCAAGGTCGATGGAAGAATAAATGGGTATATAAGTGTCTAAATGGATGATTTGTTTTTGAAAAATTGATTGTATAACTGCCTGATTAAGTGTATCTTAGTGAATACATGGCTTAGTGAGTAATGTTTAAATATGTAAATATCTGTATCAGTCTCTCACTTTGTGTATAAGTGGCTGCATGGGTTGGTGAGTAGCTACATGAGTGTCTATATAGGTTACTAGTTGTTTTTTTGAGTATCAGTATGAGTGTCTGAATGTCTGTATGGTTCGGTGGGGGTATTATGTAGTGCATAGGTGCATGAATGAGTGACTCACTAGTTCTATGTGTTGAAGACAGCATGTGTGAAGGACTGTATGGGTGGATGAGTGTGTGCATGGGTGTGTTAGTGAGTGAATGACTGTCTCAATAGTGTATTTATGAGTAACTACATATGTTTTAAACTAGTATATGTGACTATTGGTGTATATAAGTGAGTATATGTGAGAGTGAGAGATTGGAAGAGTTCCTGTATGAATAAGTATGTGTTTCTATAAGTGATTGTTTAAAAGACTAAGTATGTGTAAGTTTCTGTAGAAGTAAGTGTGGTGGTGTGTGTATAACTGTATATGCAAGTAAATGGATGTTTGATTCTTTATTAACATGAGTGACTATGTGTGTGAGTAACTCTATGGATGAGTGGCGTTGTGTAACAGGATGTATAGGTGTATGAGTACATATGATGAGTGAGTACATGTATGAGTGACTGTATAGGACTGTTGGTGAATTAGTGGATGTGTATGTGGATCTTAGAATTACTGAATTGGTTGTTGTAACTGGTATTGTATGTCCATTGTTTTGAAAATTGTAGTTTCTATTTTTGAATATGTGTTTCAAAGGTTATATTAGGGGAAGAGGAGGTTTGCCACTCTATCACAAGGATGATGTCATCAGTGATGTCATCAGTGATGTCATTTGAGATGTCATCAGTGATATCATGAGTGAAGTCACTGACCATGCCATGAGTGATGTAATATGTGACGTCATCAGCAGTGCATTGCGGGCGCGCGAGTTATAGTTAGCTGAACTAACTATAACGGGGGAATTTCAATGGTTTTGTATGAGTGAAAAGTCCAGCTAACTATAACGCCCCTGAAACCTATGTTTTTTTCAGTGAATTTTTAAGGTTTTTTAAATGCTAATTCCTAAATATAACGTGCCTGAAACCTATGGTTTTTTCAGTGAATTTCAAAGGTCATTTAAATGCTAATTTCTAACTATGCCTACAGAGATAGGACATGTGAAGAAAGAAGAAAAAACGCACAGAAAGAAAAAAAAGAAATACAGAAAGAAGCAACAGAAGTCCTCAAAGATTAAGAAAAGTGCAGGAAGAAGGCTAACATGCAGAAAGAACAAACAGAAGAGCAGAAAGAAGCCTTGTTGCAAAATCATCCTGTACCCTCAACTTTTTCAAACGGATACTGGTGGTAACTGAGTCTGAATAACCAGTCCTAGAGCCAGTGCTATGTTAAAAGACACTCAGAATACAGTGAAAACACCTACATACACTAGGGAACACTATGCGTTGGGGTCCCCCTGTGATTAGCATGACCTCCTCTGTAAGCCCCTAGTATATAATAGGGCAGGGGATTAAAACTACCTCTTAAAACGTGCCACAGGGCGTGTTTGCACACGTCACCTCAGGCCCCGTCCCCTCCCTTCCCCACTGTGTAAACACGCCCTGTGGCCATTTTAAGTTGGGAGATTAAGTCCCCTTGAATCCTGAGGGTCCTTAGGGTCCAACTAGACCACTAGGTACCTCCAGTAAGCGCCACAGAGCTGCGTTGCAGAGAGATGTAACAAGGGGCACGGCCTAGACCACCTCTCTGCAACGCAGCACAGTGTTGCTTACAGGAAGCACCTGGTGTGCTAGTTGGCCCCCAGGATCCTTCAGCATTGAAGGGGAATTATTTCCCCAACTTAAAATGCGCCACAGGGCGTGTTTGCACACGTTAACTCAGACCCCGTCCCTCCCATCACCACTGTGTAAACAGGCCCTGTGGCCGTTTTTAGTTGGGAGATTAAGTTCATTTGAATCCTGAGGGTCCCTAGGGTCCAACTAGCCCACTAGGTACCTCCAGTAAGCGCCACAGAGCTGCATTGCAGAGAGGTGTAAAAAGTGACACGGCCTGGACCACCTCTCTGCAACGCAGCTCAGTGGCGCTTACTGGAAGCACCTGGTGGGCTAGTGTTCTGCTCGATTTTCCTGGCCTTCTTGTGAGGAACAATGATGGAATGTGACTTCAGTCTCTTATCATTCAAGTCTAAGGGTTAGAGTAGTGAATGGAGCCTATTTACTAGGCACTTCGACATGATTCTGTGCTCTTCCCCATAGATCAGGGCTTGCACACATAGCCTAGGGGATAGATTCGTTAGTATTAGGGATAACCTGTCCTGTAGTGAGGGTATTTCATGGAGCCGTGCTGAATTCAGGCCTGGTAGGCCTCAAACGGGAGAGACTCCATCTTTCTTTCTGCTCCGGCAGCTTGGGATGCTTCTAGGTCAAATGTAATGTTTTAGTTATGAGGTGTTATTCGCTTGGAGAGAACCGGTTCAGGCCGGCCCTTATCGAAGGATTGTATTTTTCTTCATGCCGAAGACACTACATCAGGCCGGCCGGCTGGGAACGTGTCCTTGGTACGGGGAGGTACAAGAATTTGGTGGGCGGCAGGTTACAGGCCGGAATTTTCCATGAGGAAACGCACCTCTATATTAGTGAAAGTCTGAGGCAGTTACATGTTCAGTCCGTAGGCGGCATCTAGCCGTTAGCAGTAAAGCTACTACTTATTCCCGGGAAGACAGACGCCATCTTGAAGGCGGAGAAGAACCGAGAGACAGATGCTCTCCTAGCAGAATAGCAAGAGAGGAGAGAGTAGCCGATAGGGAAGAGGTCCCAGTGACTCGGAGAAGGGTGATTCCAGGCGAGCCGAGGCACAGACGAGAAGGGAACCTAGATGACCACTGAGTGCAGGCTACATACTACTAAGGTGATGTCGACCCTTTCTTATTAGAGTGTACAACTTAATCTTTCACTTTTCTTTGCAGGTTATGTGTTATATCGTAATGTTATGTGATTGTGTATGTAATGAGTAATAAAGTACCCAGTTTGTAGTGAACCAACATGTGCTGCGTGTTCTTGTATGAGAGGGTAGCCTATTCTTCTAGTCAGCTGCGGCTACATGAACAGATGTTAACCCTGATCAGGTAAGTGGTAACTGAATAAGGGAAAGAGGAGCCCCTCGAACCTGAGAACAGGCTATGCTCGAACTGGCAATCCTTGTGTGATCTGATGAATAGTGAGACTGATTCCCTTTTTGTATGTTATGGTGATCATAGGATGAACTGTCGTATGAGACTGCCGTCTAGGTAGAGAGGTCTGGATTCGTATAGGATCGCGAGGCCGCCACTTGTGATACTGTCGTATGGGCAGAGAGGTCTGGATTCGTAGGGGATCGCGAGGCCGCCGACTGTGCTGAGACTGCCATCTGGGTAGAGAGGTCTGGATTCGTATGGGATCGCGAGGCCGCCACTTGTGATACTGTCGTATGGGCAGAGAGGTCTGGATTCGTAGGGGATCGCGAGGCCGCCGACTGTGCTGAGACTGCCGTCTGGGTAGAGAGGTCTGGATTCGTATGGGATCGCAAGGCCGCCACTTGTGATACTGTCGTATGGGCAGAGAGGTCTGGATTCGTATGGGATCGCGAGGCCGCCGATTGTGCTGAGACTGCCGTCTGGGTAGAGAGGTCTGGATTCGTATGGGATCGCGAGGCCGCCACTTGTGATACTGTCGTATGGGCAGAGAGGTCTGGATTCGTAGGGGATCGCGAGGCCGCCGACTGTGCTGAGACTGCCGTCTGGGTAGAGAGGTCTGGATTCGTATAGGATCGCGAGGCCGCCACTTGTGATACTGTCGTATGGGCAGAGAGGTCTGGATTCGTAGGGGATCGCGAGGCCGCCGACTGTGCTGAGACTGCCATCTGGGTAGAGAGGTCTGGATTCGTATGGGATCGCGAGGCCGCCACTTGTGATACTGTCGTATGGGCAGAGAGGTCTGGATTCGTAGGGGATCGCGAGGCCGCCGACTGTGCTGAGACTGCCGTCTGGGTAGAGAGGTCTGGATTCGTATGGGATCGCAAGGCCGCCACTTGTGATACTGTCGTATGGGCAGAGAGGTCTGGATTCGTATGGGATCGCGAGGCCGCCGATTGTGCTGAGACTGCCGTCTGGGTAGAGAGGTCTGGATTCGTATGGGATCGCGAGGCCGCCACTTGTGATACTGTCGTATGGGCAGAGAGGTCTGGATTCGTAGGGGATCGCGAGGCCGCCGACTGTGCTGAGACTGCCGTCTGGGTAGAGAGGTCTGGATTCGTATGGGATCGCGAGGCCGCCACTTGTGATACTGTCGTATGGGCAGAGAGGTCTGGATTCGTATGGGATCGCGAGGCCGCCGATTGTGCTGAGACTGCCGTCTGGGTAGAGAGGTCTGGATTCGTATGGGATCGCGAGGCCG
This sequence comes from Triturus cristatus, assembly GCF_964204655.1. NCBI lineage: Eukaryota > Metazoa > Chordata > Amphibia > Caudata > Salamandridae > Triturus > Triturus cristatus. The sequence continues at coordinate 507,791,851 of NC_140585.1, forward strand.
CCACTTGTGATACTGTCGTATGGGCAGAGAGGTCTGGATTCGTATGGGATCGCGAGGCCGCCGATTGTGCTGAGACTGCCGTCTGGGTAGAGAGGTCTGGATTCGTATGGGATCGCGAGGCCGCCACTTGTGATACTGTCGTATGGGCAGAGAGGTCTGGATTCGTATGGGATCGCGAGGCCGCCGATTGTGCTGAGACTGCCGTCTAGGTAGAGAGGTCTGGATTCGTATGGGATCGCGAGGCCGCCACTTGTGATACTGTCGTATGGGCAGAGAGGTCTGGATTCGTATGGGATCGCGAGGCCGCCACCTGTGATACTGTCATATGGGCAGAGAGGTCTGGATTCGTATGGGATCGCGAGGCCGCCACTTGTGATACTGTCGTATGGGCAGAGAGGTCTGGATCCGTATGGGATCGCGAGGCCGCCGATTATAAGAGGTCTTGGTATGTATAGTAGGAAGTCCCTGTCCTTAGGTGGTAAGATATATGTGGTTACCTATTGTAGATAGGCCCTAGGGAGAGGGAGGGGGTAACGTTCTGACTGGGTTAGTGAGGCTCTGATGAGCGGGTTCTATCTGATCCGAAAACCCAAGCAGAACGGCTAGTTAGCCCCAGGGGTCCTCAGGATTGAAGGGGAATTATTTCCCCAACTTAAAATGCACCATAGGGCGTGTTTTCACACATCACCTCAGGCCCCGTCCCCTCCCTTCCCCACTGTGTAAACACGCCCTGTGGCTGTTTTAAGTTGGGAGATTAAGTCCCCTTGAATACTGAGGGTCCCTAGGGGCAAAATAGCCCACTAGGTACGTCCAGTAAACCCCCTCCTCAGGCCACTTATGGCCCCAGGGACCCCATCCCCCGGGGCCGGCCTTTGTTTTTTAATTTTTTTATTTTATATATATTTATAGAAACTCCTAGGACATGCTGGACAAACCGTATGTACCTATCACCATGACGATTTACGTGATATTCATTAAAAGGCGACTATGCATACAATGAATCCACGTGGAATGTATTTACACCTCTAGTGAAGCTCTGACGTGTCTGACGCCCTACCGTGTCTAATCCCCCGCCGTTGGGTTATCTACAAGTAGACACCCTTGTTGTTTATTTATACAAACATGGGTAGCTATTGACGGGCACATTTAATACACACGCACACCAAGCCATTCAAAGGGTATTCGACAAAAATTCGACCAAACGATGCAAGAAACCCCCCTCACGGTTAAAAAAACACACATCCACCGCCGGATGTGTAATACTTTTTATTTTACTCTCTGGAAAGGAGACGAACCTCACTTGAGAGTCAGAGTGTGCTCCTGGCTGAGCCCAATGCTGTGTTACACCCACCAGTGCCCGCCGAGTGCCACACACCTCTGTGTTGTATTCCACCAGCTAGTGCGTATGCTATGACACTCTCTAGCCCATGGCACTGTAACACCACCCCGTGAATATGTCATGCCACACTTGCCTTCGCACAGGTTATATTGCCCCATCTAACGTGCCTTCCTCGATGCCTATGTTATAACGCACAGCGCTATGCCATACATATTACAATCTGGGATCCATATCTTTGTCACAGTGCATATGCAACGTTACACTCCCCAGCACATATTTTATATTACAACTTTAGAGACTAATTAGGTTACACAACACTGCCCTGTGCATATTACACTCCAAGGCGCATATCGCATAGCACGTGCTAGTGCCTGTGCTATCTCGCACTCTCCAATGAATCTGTCATTGCGCACAATGTATTGCACTTTATATTTCACGCACTGGTTCATCTTATAACACACTTTTTGGTGCATAGTTTATACCATATATTATATCTAGTTTTCATTTTCAATCGTGCTCTCAGGACTATGTTCTATATAACACTGCGTCCACCTAACCTTTTCACGGGCATTACATTTTGCGATGGGGGGTGGAGGGTCAGGGGGTGTTTCTGCCAAGTGAGCCCGGAGTCACAGTCACAAACGTCCTCTTCTTCCTGAATAAAAGTGAGATTATGCTGCATACTTGTTCATATTTTAAGTAGTTCGCACAGACACACATTTTAAAAACAATAACGTTTCTAATACACACCTTCTTTGAACAGTTAGCTTGCTGCCCCATCCACCTCCTCCCTATCCTCTGTTGTCTGAATCCATGGACTAGCCTCCTCCCTCCTGCCATGCATGGTCTGATGTGCTGCCACTGCCCTCCATTTAGCATGATGTACCAGTTCACTCCTCTTGCCCTCCATTGCCCAATTCTATGGCCCATCATTGACCTCCTGCTTAGCCTCTGTGCTTAGCTTGCTGCCCCTATTCTCCTTCCCCCTGCTCTCCGATGTCTCTGTGCATGCCCCTGCTCCATCCTTTTTGCCCACCATGTTCAATGGACCTGCCACTCCTATCTACTCTGAGTGTTCTGTTGAGCTGCCACTCCCCTCCCACCTGCCTAGCATTGTCAGATGACTGTAACCTGTCGCTGCCACCTCCACCCTGCCTGTCCACATGCCATGCCCCTATCCCCTTCCTCCTGTCCTCCATGGTCCATTTTACTGCCACACCCTTCTGCCCTCCCTGGTCTGTTGTGCTGCAACTGCTCCTCCTGCCTGTCCCGCACGGTCTGTTGTGAGGCCCCTTCCCCTGAACTCTCTTGTCTGTGCCCAGGTCCTGACCCTCCCTTCTATCCTCCATGGTCCTTTGTGCATGCCCCTGCACCCTCCTTCTTGCCCATCACAGCCATTGTGCTGCCACTAACCCTCCCGCTTGCCATGCATGGTCTTCTGTGCTGCCATGGCCCCTCACACCTTCCTTGTGTGATCAGTTAGCTGCTCCTGACCCCCTCCCACTTTCCCTCCATGGTCTGTGTGTATGCCATCATAGTCTCACTGTTGCTCTCCATGGTGTGTCTTGTTTCTAGTGCCCATCCTGCCTGACCTCCATGGTCATCTTGGTGCTCCTGCCCTGCCTCCTTGCCCCCAGCCCTCTGTTTCCATGTGCAGACCCCTATTCCCTCCCTCCTGGCTTGTCTGTTCCATTGTAATGCCCCTGATCCGTCCTTCCTGCCCTTTATGGTCTGTTATGCTGCAGCTTTCTCTCCTGTCTGTCCATAATGGTCAGCTAGCTACCATTGCCTCTTTCCCCTCTGTTCTTTGTTGTCCATGTGCATGGTCCTGTCCCCTCCCTATTGCTTTCTATGGATTGTTGTGCTGCACTCCCGTCCCGCATGCCCTGTGTGGTGTATTGTGCTGCTGCAAATCCTGATGCCTGACCTGTAGGGTCTGTTTGGTGCACCTCTCCATGTCCCTCCTGTCCTCTGTTATCCGAGTCCATGTCCCTACCCCAATTCCTCCTGCCTACCATCCAATGTACCATACTTGCGAACATTTGGAACTTGGTAAGAGGGAGATTTTGAAAAAGAAACTGGGGCATTGATTTTCCCCTTTGAGTTACATTGAAAAAGAGGAGATTGTAGAGGAGACTGATCAAATAAAGCCCATTTGAGCTTAAAAACATTGGACACTTCCTGGCTGAAACGGGTCTGTTGGCATGTATGGTTGTACTACCACTGCCTCTTCCTTCTGCCCACAATGGTCTATTATATTGCCACAGCCTCTCTTGCCAGTACTGTATTGCTGGTTTGTTGCCCCTGCCCCCCTTTCCACTGTCCTCCATAGTCTGTTGTGCTGCCACTGCCCATCCTGCCTGCCCAGTGTGGTCAATTTGCTGCCTCTGCACTCTCCTACTTGCCTTCAATTTTCAGAGTCTGTGCCCCTGGCCTCTGCCTCTCAACAGTATCCCAATGAACAACTAGATTGCTAACATTCTATATTTATTACAAAAGTGTGGAACGCCTGACGTCATCTTGATGTAATCAAAACTGTAATACCTAGAGCATCCTTTAGAAATTACATATATGAGAGGGTCTTATTTGCATCAAAATTATGGTTAGTGCTCTAAAAAACTAAAATGAGGACATATATTCTGAGTTTTCAAATAGCAACAAAGAACTTTTAAATTATTTGTAATCTTTATGTTTTTTTATCCAGTTGACCACTTGATTAAATGTTGTACTTAGGGGAGAGGATGTGGTGTTACTTCCAGAGCTGCAGACTTTGCAACTCGGGAACCAGGTTGGAGTTTCTGCTTCAGCTCAACATTCTGTGATTCTGGTCAAATCACTTAATCTCCCCATGTCTACAACCAAAATGAATTTGATCTTGTGTGATGTAACCAATGCTCATGTAAAGCACTCCAATATCTGACAAGTCTGCACTATATAAAACTGCAAATACACAGAAAAAAGTGTTTTGCACACTTCTGTAATTGGGCTACATGTGGGCTACATCTGGGTGATATTTGTGCTGCATTTGGGCTCTTTTGTCTGTGGTGGCCATCTTGGGAGATTTATTTGTAATGAAGTTTCCTAATTTCCTCATTTACTGCTGTGTCCTCAGAATGAAATGCTTTCAGTTTTTTACTTTGATTTCATCAAGAAGGTATTCAGATATGTCACACATTTGCCATAAATTCTGAATGTTAGCACTCTAGTTGCTCATTAGATTACTGTAGTAAAGCTACTGCTCACCACGGAAGTCTGCAGCTGGTATTAAAATTGCATGTTTCAGTCTGCATATCAGAATTTTTTTATGAAATAGAAGAGGATTTCAGAAGTCACTCAAAATGTGCCCTAATTTTTCTTTCTTCAGCACTAATCATAATTTCTATTGTAAAATGAACCCCCTCATTTTGTTCCTTTGTAAATTAAATGTTTTAAGTGTTACAACTTTATTCCAATCAAGATGGCTTCAGGTGTGCCATACTTTTGTCATAAGTAAGACTGTTAGCGCTCTAGTTGTTCGTTAGAACACTCTGGGACATTCTGTCATTTGGCTATACTTGGGATACATCTGGGTGATATTTGGCCTACATTTGGGCTCTTTTGTCTCTGGTGACCATCTCGGGAGATTTATTTGTTATGAAGTTTCCTAATTTCCTCATTGACTGCAGTCTCCTCAGTAGGAAATACTTTCAGTTTTTTACTTTGGTTCCATCAAGAAGACATTCAGATGTGTCACACATTTGCCATACATTCTGAATGTTAGCAGTCTAGTTGCTCATTAGATCACTGTAGTAAAGCTACTGCTCACCAGGGAAGTCTGCTGCTGGTATTCAAAGTGCATGTTTCAGTCTGCATATCAGAATTTTTATATGAAATAGAAGAGGGTTTGAGAAGTCAAAATGTGCCCTAATTTTTCTTTCTGCAGCACTAATCATAATTTCTATGGCAAAATGAACCCCCTCATTTTGTTCCTTTGTAAATTAAATGTTTTAAGTGTTACCACTTTATTCCAATCAAAATGGCTTCAGGTGTGCCATACTTTTGTCATAAGTTAGACTGTTAGCGCTCTAGTTGTTCGTTAGAACACTCTGGGACATTCTGTCATTTGGCTATACTTGGGCTACATCTGGCTGATATTGGGCCTACATTTGGGCTCTTTTGTCTCTGGTGACCATCTTGGGAGATTTATTTGTTATGAAGTTTCCTAATTTCCTCATTTACTGCAGTCTCCTCAGTAGGAAATACTTTCAGTTTTTTACTTTGGTTCCATCAAGAAGACATTCAGATGTGTCACACATTTGCCATACATTCTGAATGTTAGCAGTCTAGTTGCTCATTAGATCACTGTAGTAAAGCTACTGCTCACCAGGGAAGTCTGCTGCTGGTATTCAAAGTGCATGTTTCAGTCTGCATATCAGAATTTTTATATGAAATAGAAGAGGATTTGAGAAGTCAAAATGTGCCCTAATTTTTCTTTCTGCAGCACTAATCATAATTTCTATGGCAAAATGAACCCCCTCATTTTGTTCCTTTGTAAATTAAATGTTTTAAGTGTTACCACTTTATTCCAATCAAAATGGCTTCAGGTGTGCCATACTTTTGTCATAAGTAAGACTGTTAGCGCTCTAGTTGTTCGTTAGAACACTCTGGGACATTCTGTCATTTGGCTATACTTGGGCTACATCTGGGTGATATTTGAGCTACATTTGGGCTCTTTTGTCTCTGGTGGCCATCTTGGGAGATTTATTTGCTATGAAGTTTCCTAATTTCCTCATTTACTACAGTCTCCTCAGTAGGAAATACTTTCAGTTTTTTACTTTGATTCCATCAAGAAGGCATTCAGATGTGTCACACATTTGCCATAAATCCAGAATGTTAGCACTCTAGTTGCTTATTAGATCATTGTAGTAAAGCTACTGCTCACCAGGGAAGTCTGCTGGTATTGAAAGTGCATGTTTCAGTCTGCATGTCAGACTTTTTTATGAAATAGGAGAGGATTTGAGAAGTCACTCAAAATGTGCCCTAATTTTTCTTTCTGCAGCACTAATCATACTTTCTATGGCAAAATGAACCCCCTCATTTTGTTCCTTTTTAAATTAAATGTTTTAAGAGTTACCACTTTATTCCAATCAAGATGGCTTCAGGTGTGCAATACGTTTGTCATAAGTAGGACTGTTAGCGCTCTAGTTGTTCTTTAGAATACTCTGGGAAGCTGCAGTAGAACACAAAGGAATCAACTGACAGTCTCTGCCCTTGTTGGATGTACATGTTTTACTGAGAATTTCACACTTCATTCTCACATGACTGAGAAAGATAATGTGAATTTACAGAAAATATGCTCTCAGTTTAGCTTATAGATCACCTTACAAACCTCTGTGGGAAAAGCATGAGAAAATAGTTTTCTCTCAATCATGATTCATGATATCACAGCAGAAGGCTTTTTCACATGGTAAAATCACCTTAGAACACACCACAATTCTTCAAATGAGTATGGTACCATCAACAAATGATTTATAATGTAACTAAAGTCTTAAAACCTTCTATTAACTGCAATGCTTTTTAATGAGGTTCTAACATGTATATTCGTCTCAAGATGGCTGACAACACTTCTTGGATGAAGTACTGACAGCCAATCAGATCTCACAATGAGATGCGTGGTTAGGCTCAGCCCAGATATATCTATCTTTTTAACTCTAATTGTCTCATGAACTACTGAACGGATTTACGCAATTTAAGCAAAAGGCACGAGTCTGAACTGAGGACTACCTCTTTGCCAAATTTGGTGTAATTCCGTTCAGCAGTTCGGGCTGTAGCTGCGTCAACAGGTCCTATGGGAAAATGCATGGGGAAAATGCGTTTTGGGACCCCCTTTTTTTCTCAGCCCCCGCTTGACGAATCACCATGAAATTTTCAGGATAGGAGCGGACCGGAGCTGGCCAAAAGTTTGGAAATTTCGCGAAGATTCGTCAATCGGCGCCAACGTTATTCTAAATAGAATGTTGCGGATATCCTATGGAAAATAGATCCTAACTATAACTACATACTGGCGACCTAACAGGACCTCCACTATGTCTATTGCGTTTTACTGTTGGTTACTATGACAACCCTAAGAGAGTGTAAAGCTAATGACTATTTAATCATGTATGATTTACTTAGAACTGGATGCAGTGAACAAGGTGGTTGTCTCCGCCGAAATGCGTATGTGCTAAACGTTGGAATAAACTCTTTCTTTGCTGAACTACTCACGGAGTCGGTGCCTGTTTGTTGGACGCTGTCAGGCTGGTATTATATATATATATATATATATATATATATATATATATATATATATATATATATATATATATATATATATATATATATACATATATATATATATGTATATATATATATATATATATATATATATATATATATATAAATATATGTATTAATGCTCTCCGACTCGCACACTTCAGCTTTGGTATATCGGTAGCACCACATGTTCAGCCAAGAAGAGGATCTTGGAACACCTTCGAGCAATCACTAACCACGATCCCAAATACGCAGTGGCGCGACATTTTAATGAACAACATTTCTCCAATGTGTCAGATCTCAGTTTTCTTATCTTAGAACAGGTTCCAAAGAACCCCAGAGGGGGTGATCGAGTCCTCCATCTCAGACAGCGAGAATCACGATACATAATAGACCTCCAAACTAAGAGTCCAGGAGGCTTGAATATGGATGAAGAATTATCAGTCCACCTGAGAGAGTGACCATGATAGACTTTAGTTGAGAGGCTTCTTCTTTTTCCATCCACCATAGGCAGTACAGAATCTGGTTATGTACTTAACTTTTTAACTTTGATTTTTTCTGGTTGTACTTCCAGCTTAACATTGTGCATAACATGTATACGATATGTACATTTTAAATTGTTAATATTGGTTTTTTCTTTGTCTTTTTGAACTTCACAGGAGAAAAGGAAGGTACCCCTTTGACACGTATTCACCTGCACGGGCAACCTAACCTTTTCTTCATATGCACAGTGTCCTCTCACCATCACCAATCTGGTATGTACACGATCCACGTTTACTGTTCCTTGAACATATGAGACTGGGGAGTCAACGCATGGGACTGGTTTTTCTATCATTGGGGCACTATCCCTACACAAGTTTAGTCCACGTCTAGCCACTTGGCTCTGTGACTCATTTCGGGGACGGATGGTCCCGGTCCTTATCTGGCCTGTATAGCATAGTACTTTCCAAATGTTATCTGTGGAGGACGGTCTTGTGTAAACTGTACATTGTGTTTCAACCCACTGTTTTCTTCATGCACTATGCAACCGAATGTATATATCACTGCGTAAAATGAATTAAGAAGGTTGACAGGATTAATATATCAATGAACAATTGTTAATATTGCAAACATTTGGTTCTAGCATCAGGTAAAGACACATTCACTGACCTTCCGTATGGTATACTACATCGCGTATCATCGCATTATCTGCCTTCCCCCATGTATCTGTAATGGGGATTTGATAACATAACGCATTTTGTTGTTAAATGTCGTATTATCATGTCAGATACTATGAGAGAAGACTCACTTCTCTCATGGAGATGTGGATTTTATTCAAAAAACCATTGTTTAATAACACACCAGCATGTTTTTGACGCTTTAAACACACCTTTCCAAGATGGATGCCATGTTTAGTGACCTTTCGTTTGCACACAGCCCCCCACCTTCTATGTCTATGATTGTGGATCATGTGTAACTTTATCAGTATTGTTTTTCTCACTGTAACTCTACACGTGAACAAGGCTGTCGCCGAAACGCGTTGTGTAGAATTAAACTTGGATCACCTTTTTTGACTGCTGCTTGGTCTTTCCTGAGAGCGTACGACTGAAACTTGTGTTTGTTGGTTGGACAATTATCACCGGCATGCTCCGCCGGAGTGTACGCCACCTTCCAATGGGGCCCAGTATTCCAGAAGGAGCTGTGTTTCTTTTTGTATATATATATATATATATATATATATATATATATATATATAAATATATGTATTAATGCTCTCCGACTCGCACACTTCAGTATAAGTCCAGCACTCGGGGGGTAGTTTCGCAGGTGTCTTTATTCAGCCACACAAAAGAAACAGACGCGTTTCGGAAATTCCTTCGTCAGTGTTTACAGTTATCGCAGTGAGGCAGCGTTATTTGAATTACAGCTTGCGTGCACGTGACTACAGCGATGACACCCACAATTAAATAACATCTCTCAATGATCTGTAAATAAGGCGGCCATCTTGGCATGATGAATTCTTATTGAATCAGTGCCTGACAACATTATTGAGTCGCCACTCTATGTCCCAGCAAAATTGTATTAGTAAAGAAAGGGACAAAATAGTGTCAATCTAATGCCTTGTATATACATGAGCGGTTATCTGGCGCTTTTGTGAATCAAGATGCCGTCATTGTTGGTTCAATCATATCATGACAAAGTTTACACCGTATATCGGTAAAAACAGCCTATTTACAAATAATCAAACCGTATATCGGTCTTGGTTTTTGCAGAACATTATGCAATCATTGTCGATTCAAAATAGCGTAACAAAATTTCACACCGTATATCGGTAAGAATAGCCTATATTCATCTATATATTTTTAATAATCAAACCGTGTATCGGTCTTAGTGCTTCTCATTGAGGCTACTGCTTCAGTAGGATAGATATTTGTCCTCCGCTGTTGTAATGTTGTCATGGCATTGAAAATAATCTAAAATGCAGTGAGAGTGTTACAAAGAAAAATTAGTCAATTTGAGTGAATATCTTTATTCTATCAGCTTCCTAGATGGACTGTAAGTTCTTCCCCACTATTGAGTCCCTTTGGTGCCTTGGTCTGTAAATCGATAATATATCGCGATTCTAATCGCCGCAGTTTAAGAACCCTATCCCCACCTCTTATGTTGATGGGTACATGGTCCACCCCAAAATATTGCATCAGCTCCCTGTTGCTCTGATGCCTTAATGCAAAGTGTCTGGCCACAGGATAATTCACATCCTTATTCACTATGGCCCGTTGATGTTCAAGGATTCGTAACTTTACACTATTGATGGTGCTGCCTATATATCTTAGCCCGCAGGGGCAGATCAGGCAATACACAACATGTGATGTAGAACACGTTATGAATTGTTTAATCATTTTGTGTTGTGTGACACCCGGGATGTTGTATGTCAGGATTCTCTTACTGTGGGAACAGGCCCTACATTTCTCACAGGGGAAAAAAACTCTCATCTCTTTTAGGGTCCCTGTCTTGGGTACAATGGATGATAAATGACTTCTCACAAGTCCATCCTTTAGAGATCTAGCCTTGCGGAAAGTAATCAGAGGTCCCGGAGGAATATCCGGGCCTATAATTAAATCCGTTTGTAGAATATGCCAGTTTCTTTTTAGCATCCTTCTGAGTGTAGAAGCATCATCCGAGTATGTCGTGATCATGCGGAAGGTGCTTTTGTCCGGAATTTTGTTATCTCCTCCCTGTACTTCGTCAGGTGACCTATTTTTTAGGAGTTCTTGCCGGGGAATTCTGAGTACTTTCTTGTGTGTGGTCTGCAACAGAGCTGACTCATAACCTCTCGTTTTAAATCTGGCTAAGCAGCTGGTAGCTGCCTTCTCAAAGTCTTTGTTACAAGAACAATTTCATTTCAAGCGAAGGAGCTCCCCGTACGGTATGCTGTTAATTAATTTGGGTGGATGGCAACTGTCAGCGTGTAAAATCGAGTTACCCGCAGTGGGCTTTCTAAACAGTTCGGTTTCTAATCTGCCATCTTTAACATACACCCTGAGATCTAAATAGTTCACTGCCACTGAACTGATGTCATAAGTAAATCTCAAATTAAGATCGTTGTCATTCAACTCCAGGATGAACTCCTTCGCTTGTTCGACAGATCCTCTCCAAACCAGGAAAAGATCGTCGATATATCTATACCAGACGACCACATACTTAGCCCATTTTGCCCTATTGTTGGTTAGGGCCACCTGCTCCTCCCACCAGCCTACGAACAAGTTTGCATAGCTGGGGGCGAAGCAGGTGCCCATCGCCGTACCAGAGATCTGTCTAAACAACTCATCTTGGAATAGAAAGATATTATTTAGAAGGCAGAATTCCATAAACTCGATTAGCATGAGACAGTGTGTCAAGAACTTCAATGGTCTTTTGTTTAAGAAGTATTTTACAGCTTCAATGCCCTGTCCATGATCTATGCATGTGTAAAGACTGGTTATATCTAAGGTTATGAGTGCAAAGTTTGATTCCCATTGCACATCATCGATTTTAATGATGAAATCCTTAGTGTCTTTCACATAGGAAGAAAGTTGTAAGATGAATTGAGAAAGGAAGGAGTCGATATATCTGGACAAGTTCTCTGTGAGACCTCCCTTAGATGAGACAATCGGTCTCCCCGGTGATCTCGGTGCAACTTGGGAGCTGGATAAATATATATATATGTATGTATGTATATATATATATATATATATATATATATATATATATTCACTGAAAAAACCATAGGTTTCACACATGTTATAGTTAGCTGGACATTTTACTGATAAAAAACCAATGAAATTCCCCCGTTATAGTTACTGTAGGCAACTATAACTCACGCGACCGTAATCCTCTGCTGATGCTAATACTGTATTTAGATACTTATTTGCCCATGTCTTCTTCCATTAAATTTTAGCTATACATATATTACAAATATTTTTTTTTCATAAAGACACATATGTCATCAGCAGAGGATTACGGTCGCGTGAGTTATAGTTGCCTACAGTAACTATAACGGGGGAATTTCATTGGTTTTTTATCAGTAAAATGTCCAGCTAACTATAACATGTGTGAAACCTATGGTTTTTTCAGTGAATTTGCAAGGTTTTTTAAATGCTAATTCCTAACTATAACGTGTGTGAAACCTATGGTTTTTTCAGTGAATTTGTACGGTTTTTTAAATGCTAAGTTACTTTACGCCATTTGTGGCGTGTGCGCCCACTTAACGCAGTTCGTTCCGTGCGCGCACGGTGCGCTTTGCGCACCGTGCGCGCACAGTGAGCACGCGGTGCGCTTCGCGCACCGCGTGCCCACGTTACGCTAGATGGGCCATGAACGCACGATGCGCTTCGCGCACCGTGCGCACATGGAGGACATATGATGAGCATCGTTGTGACAGGTAAAATATATGTTTTGTTTAGCTCTATTAAGCCATGCACAAATGGTGCCCTTCGGGCACCTTTTGCACACGGGGTGGGGAGAATGTGGATATTTTTTTTTTTTTTATTATTTCTTACCGTACGCGTACAGTAAGCGTAATCGGCGAAATTTTCGAAAAAATTAAAATTGCCTTTTTTCACTTGGGGGATCGTTGGGGACTCCCTCGACATGGCTAGGTGCTTGGGAGCTGTGTAAACAGCCCCTTTACATGTTTTTGCACTTGGTTTTTCAACCCCCTGTCAGAGTGCGAGCGAGAAAATGGCGGCCGCCGCTTCCTGGTTTCGACCGATTCGAATGTTTACTAAGATCTAAGGGCCAATCAGAATCGCGCTCGCGCACGCCACCGTACGCATACGGTAAGCGCACCGTAAGCTGGCTCAGATATATATTTTGATTTAAAGGCTATTTTCTCAGAATCTACTGAACAGATTTACACCAAACCTACAAAAGGCACTTCCTTGACCTGAGTACTACCTCTCTGCCAAATTTCAAGTAATTCTGTTCAGCCGTTCGGGCTGTAGCTGTGTCTAAAGGTCCTATGGAAAAATGCATGGGAAAAACGCGTTTTGGGACCCCCCTTTTATCTCAGCCCCCGCTTGACGAATCCCCCCGAGACTTTCGGGGTAGGAGCGGAGCGTAGCGCCCCACCTATTTTGAAAAATTCGCGAGGATTCGTCAACCGGCGCCAAAGTTATTCAAAATAGAATGTTGCGGATTTCCTATGGAAACGTGGTCCTAACTATATCTACCTACTGGCGACCGCCAGTAGGTAATATATATATATATACATACAAATATATAGATATATATATTTTTTTTTTACTCACAGTGCTTTGATCCCAAAAGACAAAAAGAGGTCGCACTCCTGCAGTTCTTATCAAAGTATAGTTAATTTATTCTTCAACCGTGAGCAAGGTATTTGAATATACCGAAACGCGTTGGTTAAACGCCTGTGATTTATATCTAAAATGGATTGAAGAATAAATTAACTATACTTTGATAAGAACTGCAGGAGTGCGACCTCTTTTTGTCTTTTAGGATCAAAGGACTGTGAGTAAAGTGTTACGGTTTGGTTCTGCCGTGAGGCAACGCACCTAAGAGAGCGCCAGAAGTCAGACGCCAGCGAACCGAGGGAGAAGAACCATATATATATATATATATATATAGCCTGAAGAACCAAAGGTTTAAGTAACGTTATAGTTAGATGTGATAAAATATATCTGTTTTCATCTTTAAAAAATCAAAAACAAAGGTTAAAGTAACTTCATCGTTAGGTGAATTTGTCAATGACAATATTAATGTTCTGAACTTAAAAAACACAGAAATTCCCCAGTCATAGTTACCAGCACTAACTATAACTTGCCCCCTGCCATGCACTGCTTATAACCTCACATATGACATTACTCATGACGTGCTCAATGACATAATTTATGATGTCACTGATGACATCTTAAATAACATAATTGACGAGATCACTGATGACATCATCCAATGAGTGTGCTAGTTTGTTTCCTAGTTTACATAGTGGCAGGTTGGTACCGTATTACTTGTCTACCAAATTTTATACAGCCTGGCTTCAGCTAATGAGTAGAATTGTTTACAAAACACATGTGCTTCTGATGCACCGTAGGTGTGTAGAGGTATTGAACATGTTATAAAACTTTGTATTCAAGAGTAACTCTGTCTGCAGCACTAATTTTGAGGTTATGCAGAAAAAGTTTTAAACAGGAGTAAGATTCTACACAGTAGATGCTAACGTTTGTAAGCAGCCTTGAGTTATAAGACATAATCGTGTCAGCATGGCAATTTCTACAGAACATAGAAGACTGTGCACCAGGTTCTAACCTATCTGTATGTGCTTGTTTTTCATGAGAAGATGGGCTTTCCATAAAGTTTTCATCACAGTATGAAAGGTGCAGGTAATATGATGCTTAACCCCTTCAGATCTTTGTTATTTTTAGCAAATATTATCTTTTTGACAACTGTTGCATAGAGTGTACACAGTTTTTAGTAGGTACTTTTTGATATACAGCTCCCCTCCCCATTATGAATGCAGTCTCGGGGATGGGCTCTTCGGAACTTATAATTTATAAATGCGGCCAGGTCACCATTTGTTTTCGATCCCACAAGAGTCTTGGAGGTTTGCAGCATTTTTTGCATTTGCTTTCTTTTTTAGCCCTGGGGGTCCCTCTGGGTCCCCCCATGGTGCCTATTGGGTACGGGTAACAACCTTTCCCACCATCTATCTTTATTATTTTATAACTTCAGGACCCCCGATGTAGTGGTCATGATGTAGTAACCCATGATGTACTTAAATGCGATGTAGTGCCATACAACCATGATGGAATGCTCTGTTACAGCGCTAAAAGTTACAATTCTATCCTCAGTGCTGCACACACTTTTCATCTCCTTATGATGGTACTTAAAGTCACCTAGTAGGGGAGTGGTGGACATTGAATGATGTTACCTAATGAATTTAGAAATCAGAAGATTCTTGGGTAACATGATGGTGAAACACTTATTTCTTAGGGGTTTGGTAGGACCTTGGAAGGGATACAAATAAGATGAATAGTTGTGTAGACTGTTCAATGGTTTTATTTAACCTTTCTCTCGAAATTTTATAGGCCCCAAGAAGCATTAACTTAAATGAGTTGTATTACGCCCGCTGTTTTGCAACCTAATGCAAGAAACATTAACCAGGTCTTGCTTATATTACAAATGCTGAATATATTTTAATGAATTTCAAATGGTGTTAGCAGTGTAAGTTTTTTCCATCATTTAATGCATTTCTTGTAGAGTATGGGTGTGATAATTTACACGTCCACTGCTTTGGGCAAAAAACAAATGCATTTAATTTACTTAAATCCAACACATTATTTTTCCAATAGTTAAATACACCATGCTTTGCTTGGACTCACTTTCACTTCACCCTTTTGGGGAAATGTTTTAATTTGTTTAATATAGGTTTATCATAAATAAATGGCGATGCAGCGTGCGCAATCTAATTCGTTTTATTTATTTATATACTTTCCTCGGTTTGGCCATATGTCTGAGTTTACTATCCCCCAACCATGCCCACCCTCACCCCTCCCCACCACCCCGCAGCACTCCCTCCAGGAGCCACTGCTGCTGTCCCAGCAAATCCGAGATACCTGGTTAACCTACATCTGCCCTTCCTTATGGTTCCAAAGTTTTTATTAAAGTTAGATGGTATACATATACCTCACCTACATCCAATAGCTGCCCTTTCTTATAAAATGGATAAGGCTATTCCACATTACACTTCCATCAATTACTCATTGCACATCAAGTTGGCACGGTTTTTTAAGGTTTCTGCTTTTGTTGTAAATGGTATGTCATGTCATTTAATGTAATGGTATAGGTTCATTTTAAGTGCTTGCATGAAGAGAAATCATCATGGCCAAATTAGAAAAGAGGCCAGATCCTAGTTACATGGCTTAGGACCTTATTATGAGTGCGGCGGTCCATATGACAGCTATACTCTCAGTGGCGGTCTGACCTCAGCCACACTGCAGGCCTGCACGCAGTATTACAAGTTTGGCGGTCAGACAACCACAGGACGGCTGAGTCTGCTGGGAATCCAGTATCCTGCGGCAGTCGTGCAGCTGTAATATGCTGGTGGTGCCACCCTGGCACAGCTGAGCATATTAAATCTTGGCTTTCTGCAGCCCCGTTCATGGTGGTAAGTCTGCCATGAAAAGGGTGGAGGAGAGGCGACACCTGCCGTTCCTGGGCCTGGGGGTGCATGCGGGGGGGCACAGATAATGCGCCCCTGGATTTGCACCTGCAGTTCCTGCATGTTGTGGTATGTATGCCGCACCGTGCAGGAAGGTGTAGTTGGCGCTCTGACGGCATCGGTCTGCATGTTAGGCTCTTCTTTGACCCTAAAAGCAACAGCCATCAGACAGCCGCAGCACCACCAATCAGTCCAGGATTGAACTACGGCTTTGGCAGTCTTACAGCGGACAGCGCTTTGGCGGTACCACTGCAGGGCTGCCAAAGTTGTAATAAAGCCCTAAGTCTTAATGCAAAGAAGCGTACATTGATAGGGAGTGAAGTGAACATTGTACAGATTTCAGTTCCACCTGGCAGTTGTAAGCACACAAAAGGTCCACCCACCTCGTCTATACCTACAAAATTTGCCTTTGGTAAGCAAAGGGGAAGAAGAGGATGACCTGAGATTCATTTCTATGATTTCAAATAGATTTTTCTCACAAATTAGTTACTTTCACAGGTAGATCCTATTTTGACATAGTGTAAAACAGAACCTGTCTGAACCTGAGGACGCACTTTACAGAAGCCCAGTGTGGTGCTTACAAATTCGCAAAGTTTGTTGTGGCACAAAAGCAAAATTACATCTGAGTATTCAAGTAATCAAATTATCCTCACAATATATTCACTAGTGAATGCAAAGAGTATTTTTCAACGAAAATGAGTAGCCCAAAAGTTCTTGGTGCAGAAAGACAATGCGGCTGCATAGATCACAATTAAAAATACAGAAACACAATAGTAACAGTTCAAAGCACTGTATTCTTGTTTATTTTCCTTTTCATTTTTTGATCTTGATAGCATAGAGCGACATCAAAAACAGTTCCCAATGCATTTCGGTGTGAACACCTTCGTCAGGGGAATGCTGGAAAAATATATACAATACAAATGTTTATAATGTTCAAAACTGCTGAAAGTGATGAAACTAATGAACAATTACAGTGGCAATTCGCAACGATAATACAAGGAGTTGTCAGGCCAAGCCAATAGTCAAAGTTGTGACAATAGTGAAAACCAGTGGATGAAACAGAAACAATCGCTGACCAAACGTATGCTGTGTTTCTTTAAACAACAAATCTCAAGTGTTTGAAATCACGCAGAATAAGCAGTGTACCAACACCCTGCGCACCAAAGAAACCATATCTGTGGCAAAAAGCAGCTAGCGAAACTAGAGCAAACATGTTGCTTCGTCTCCCCTAATCAGGTCCTGGGAGACTCACCTAAACGGATGCCATAAAGAACTGCAAAAATGCAGGCAGTGCGCGAATTCAACGCTAAAAAAAGAATTGAAAAACAAAAAAATGTATAAGTGACCTTGTAGCGCAAGTGTGACGGAAACCATGTCCGACAATCATAAAATGAAACCTACTTCGCGACTCTGAGTGACTGTACTCTATTTGCTCCCACGGCTTCAAAGCCTTGATGGACGCGCTGTACTGCAGAAAAGGAAAAACCCGGTTAATAAGGCTGTCCGGGTTTATGAAATAGACTTACAGACTAGTGCATCCCCATGCTCCTACCTTAAAAATAGACGTTCTTTGTGTGAGAAAAGCTCCTCTCTCCCTCGCGCACGCTATGCCCCAAAGTGCATCTTTACTTGCATTTAAACTTCGGCGTGTGACGTCATATATCACTAAACACGAAAGACAGGCTACTACTATCGTCGTCTATAACCAGGAAGTACCAAAATAGAAAAAGAATAACAGATTCCACAGGTGACTGTATGGGAACATGAAAAGATAGTGACACGAAGATGTCTAAAAATACCCCTAGATATTTCATTCAGCCTGATTTCCACTGGAACTGGTGCCCCTCTTTGGCTTCTCTTGTCGTTGCCTGTGGCTTTGGTAAAGCCATGTTCTTCCCCAGTTAACCTTACAGTCTGATATTTCAAAGAAAGCTGTAATAGTCGACGTGAGGCAAGGAAGCAAGTTGCCTAAATCTGTCAGGGCAAGGAGGATTTTGTCAGCATACCGGAGGATTTCAGAAGCGTCTGCAGGTGTGGGGATCCCTCTGATGTCAGGTGATCCGTGGAAAGAGGCCACCAGGGGGTCTAGGGCTAAATAGGAACAGCAAGGACAAAATCGGGCACCCTTGCAAGGTTCCTCTGCCAATATGAAAGGTGTCTGAAAGGAATCCACCACAGTTAACCTGTGCAGTAGGGGAGTCATAGAGCTGTTTGGCTCTCTTAATGGATACATCACCAAGACCCCGTTTTTGTAGTGTATGAAACATAAAGCCCCATTCTATACAGTTAAACCCTGTCTCAGTGTCAAGTGACAAGGCAATTGCGCCCTGTAAGGAGTCCTTTGACAGCTAGAGGAGGTGTGAGATCGTACGCAAATGGTTACCTGAAGTTAGTCCTGGTACAAAGCCCACTTGTAAAGGATATATGAGGTCCAGAATCCAAGTTTTGAGGAATGAGGCCAGGATACTGGCCAGCAATTTGATATCCACGCTAAGAGGAGCTATGGGGCAATAACCACTGCAGCCCAATTGGTCTTTGCCAGATTTAGTAAGGACCAAGATCAATGCCTTATTGGATATGGATGAAAGGACACAAGAGAGTTCCACTTTCTTGGAGGCCTAGTAAAGAGAGTCCATGTCCGGTTTCTCCCATTTTTAAAATTCCCTTGGGAAATCATACTTCCCTAGGGCCTTTTTGGGCAGGTTAAAGACTGCTTTGATGAGTTCATCTTTGGTGATCTCTCCATCTAAGATTGCCCGGCCATACGCACTAAGCTGTGGCAGCAAGATATTATGAAAGAAGGCCTCCTCCTTAGTATCAGTGTCCGCTAGTGCTGTACAGTCTCCTGTAATATGCTGCACACACCTCAGCTATCCACTGGGGCTTCCGCACAAGGTGGCTGCCCTCATCCCTGATCACCAAGATGGCCATATGTGCCTCTCTCTGTCAAAGCTGATTAGCAAGTGGCCTTCCCGCTTTCTCCCCTTGCTCATAGTGTCGAGCCTTGTCTATTAAGCATATATTCTTCTTAGTTGATGTACAGAGCATTTTCGTTAATTAATTGCCATTCTCCAGTTTATGTCTGTAGTCAGCAGACAGGCAGGCAGTGTAGGCCTTCATGAGAGACCAGATCTCCCCTAATAAGGTGAATCCCCCATCATGACTTATCCCCATGACGCCATCACAGTCCGCTCTAAGCGCAATTACCCCTTCGGGGGTCGATTCTAGCACTATATAAACAAATAAATAAATGGTAGCCTGGGCCACTGCCCAAAGGGTTTGCGCCGAGGCCTTAGAATTTTTATTGTCTGTGAGGTAAGTAGCCATGTGTGATTTAGGGCTGTTTTTTTCAGGTGGTGGTTAAAAGTATGAGATATTGAGCTGCATAGGTTTTTGTAAGGGCTTGCTCAGTGTCCAGTCCACAAGAAGTTGGATAGCCACATTGTCAGATAGGGAGCGCTCCAAGATGCATTGTAGAAGTAGCGGTATAATAGGCTGGGTGATCAAAAAGTAGTCCAATCTGGACTGAGACCCGTGAACAGAGGAAAAATAGGAGCCCTGTCTACCGGGTGAAGAAGTCACCAAACGTCCAAAAGATCCTGACCCTTCAGGACATCTCATGAGTGCCCTGTCCCTATTTTTGGCTGTGTTGGGTGGGTCAGTCCAATCCAAAATCATATTCTGGGCCAATTTCCACTCACTCTCTAGAATGATGTGAGTGGTGCAAAGCTCAGTGGGAGTTCTGGGAGGAAATGTCGTGTCTCATCACCAATTGAAGATTAGATAGAGTCCACGGTGACCACTTTTGTACCCAGTCTAATTTTTGTATAACTATACAAGAGATAGACGTTCGCAGCAAAATGGCCACCCCACATTTTCTCAAACTAAACAAGGCGGAGGAGCCACCTTGTCTGGCAAGGTGATTTTACAACTGCATAAGACCTTCCAACCCAGACTTTCTTCAACTGATCAGCTTCTGGCTGGGACAAGTGTATCTCCTGAGGAGGGCCAAATCCGGAAAACCGTGTCATATATTATCTTAAAGCTAATTTATTCGAAATTGCTTGTTAAGGAGTAAGAAATAGACACTGTATCTGTATACATTGAAGGAGTACAGAAGCAATTGTGTGTGGCAGAACTAAATGAATGTATGGGTGCTATAAGCACCTAACTTTCGTTGGTGGATTGTACTCCGTGGTGATCCCCAGGTGCCCATGAGACACACCCCACCTGTAACAATAGAACAGTATGACAAAGAGAACAATACAAGAACAAGTCACCGTTCCCTCTTTGTGGATAAGATATGAATGGTAAGTGATAAGCCAAGTAGTAAGCAAAGGATACTTATCAGTTTGGGGCCAGATGACATGAACAGTCATGGGATTGTCTCGGATTCCAGGGCCGTGTCCAATTTCAGTGGAGATCGAGATTTGTCTCAGAAGTTGTCCTGGGTAAGTTCCTCGACAGGCTTTATCAGCATGTCCCATTCCATGAATTTATGGAAAGAGTGGTTTTGTTGATGCCCTGGTTGCTGAGAGGATTTGTCATTCCTATGAAAAGGTTTGTGGACTTGGGATTGAGGTGATTACATGTCCATACTGGCATTATCCTCCTGGACATTTATAGTCACTAAATATGCCTAAAAAAGGTAATCCACATAGTCACTGGTACTAGAAGCCCATGCTCAATGTCTCATGTTCTAAGTCTTGGTCAACGAAAGAGGAAGGGCTGGTGCAGGGAGAGAAAAGCCTTGTATTTTAAATTGGTTTCAGCTGAGAAATCAGTGGTTATTTGAATCTTGTTACCGTACCATTTGTACGGGTGATGGTGGTGTGACACTGGCTAGAGTTGATGCAGGTGTTTGTGTAGGAGAAAGCACTTAATAATAGATCTGGTCTTTTCCAAGCAGTGGCGTAGCTAGGCCTATGGCCGCCCGTGGTGGTCCCTGCGTTTGCTACCTTGCGGCGACTGCAGTGAAGAGCGGGGTGGTGCTGGTGAGAGTTTTGTCCGTTTGCCCCCCACGTGGCAAACGCATTAATGGAGGGGGGAGTTGCTTTTGCTGCCCTGAGATGGCAGGTAAGAGCAGAGGTAGGTCGCCACCTCCAAAACTCATGCCGCCCAGGGCAGCCCACACCCCCCCAACCAGCTACGCCACTGTGTCCAAGCTCATAGAGGGTGGGGTCTGGACCTAGATCCTGTGCGTCATCAGGAGTTCCAGTGGTGGAGAAAAAGTAAGATGTGTAAGAAGCGGTACATGTTCAAGTATGTCTGAGTTAGAAATTGGGTTACTGGTTAGCAGAGGTATGCACTCTGTCCAAGCAGGTACCACAATCCTACTCCGGGTATGTCACAACACACTTTAAATAATCTAGTACTCACCCTCTAGCAGCTTGGTAGAAAGCAGTCCGGCTTAACTTAAGAGGCAATGTGTAAAGAGTAACACTGTGAAAACACTGCAAAACGACTCCACACCAGGGTAGAAACATAGAGAATAATTTTATAAAAAAATAAAACAAATCCAACAAGCAGAAGTCGAAATATGAATTTTCAAAGAATAAATACCGATTAGAAGCAATAATCGCTTGAATGGGATGTCTGGTTGGGCAGGACCGGGGAAAAGTCAAAAGTTCAGGCCAACCGTGAAGGAGCAGTAGGCCTCCTGAACAACAGTACATCAATACGGATTTCCTTCAACGTCAATGAAGATGCAAGGTGGAGTCAAAGTGGGTGAAATGCATCAAGATTCTCCATGCAAAGGCGGCGATGCATCGGTTCAGAGTGTAATGTGCTGGTTCCAAATGTGATGCATGGCTACTACTCCCACAGCACAGGATGCATCGGCTCCAAAGGTGATGTGCTGGTTTCAAGTGCGAGGCCTCGGTTACGACCCATGCAAAGGCAAAGATGCACCGGTTCTAATGAGGATGCATGGGTTGGCTTGAGAAAGCACCTTAGGCCTCACTTCCAAGGGTCCAGGACTTGGGTGGCACCACTTTGGAGGGCAAACTCACAGCTTGCAGAGCCCAGATGCAGATGCAGGCAGTTGAAAGTCTTTTGCATCCCTGAAACGTCAATCCGAAGGCAAGCCAGCAAGCCCATGGAGTCACTCTGGGTTCAAGTAATGCAGGTCCAGTCCTTCTCACCCAGACAGAAGAACAACAGCAGCATGGCAGCAAGGCAAGGCAAGAGTCCAACAAAGTAGCAGTACGGCAGAGTAGCACTCCTTCCAGCAGGACAGCAGTTCTCATTCCTGGCAAAGTTGTCACAGGTTCAGAAAAGTACTAAGGTCATGGTGTCTAGTACTTATAGCCAGTTGTGTCTTTGAAGTGGGGGAGATCTCAGAAAGCTTTGAAGTGCACAGAGGTGGTTTCTTCCTTCCCTGGCTCCAGACTCACTACAGGGTGATAGTCAGCCCTTTGTGTGTGGTCAGGACACAGCCTATTCATGAGTAAGTGTGAGGCTGCACCCAGCTACTCCCTCCTACCTCCCAGGATGGCCCATCAAGACACATCTAAGCTCCCATTGAGTGTGGCTGTTTAGAGGGAATACATATAGCCCAGCTGTCACCCAGCCCCGACTGAACACAGGTACCAAATGGCTTAAGCATGTAACTTTCTAAAAGTGGGCTTTTCCAAACTGCAATTTAAAATCCAACTTCACCTTAAGTTATGATTTTAAATTGTGAGTCCAGAGACACCAAACTTGAAAAGTCAATATTCACAATTGGGAATTACACTTAAAAGATGTAATAAAGTAATCCCACTGTTCTCCTATGGGAGATAATGGCCTTGCAGTAGTGAAAGATGAATTTGGGAGTTTTTCTCTGCCCAGGCATGTAAAACTTAAAAATACATGTCCTGCCTTTCAAATACATTGCATCCTGCCCTGTGGGTTATATAAGGCCTACCTTAAGGGGGACTTATATGTATAAAAAGGGAAAGTTTAGGCCTGGAAAGAGGTTCCTCTTGCCAGGTTGAAGTGGAACGGTAAACTGCACATATAAGTCCTGCAATGGCAGGCCTGGACCATGGTCAGCGGGCTATTTAAGTGGGTGGCACAATGAGTCCTGTAGGCCCACTAGTAGCACTTAATGTATAGGCCCTGGGCACATGTAGTGCACTTTAATAGGGACTTATAAGTAAATTAAAGATGCCTTTTGGGTATGAGCTTATATTACCATGTTTAGAGGAAAGAACACATGCACGCTAACACTGGTTAGCAGTGGTAAAGTGCTCAGAGTTCTAAGGAAAGCGAAAACGAAGTCAGCAAAAAGAGGAGGAGGAAAGCTAAACATTTGGGCTGGAACCTTCAGAGAAGGCCTTTTTCCAACACTCTGGTACGACATAAAATTTGACATTGTCTCAGTGGGACCTGTCCTTAAGTTCAGTCACTTTCTATCTAAGACACCATACATTGGGGGTCCACAATTCAGTCCCATCAATGAGATTTTCCAGCACAGTGAGTCTGGATACCATTCCCTCCACTTTAACAGAGAAAATTCCCATCTCAGTAGGGCTGGGTTTCGACTTCAGAGGCAAGTGTGGCCATTTTGTCATCCACAGATCCGATTCATGTGCCCACCACCATGATTTCCTTGAGAATAGTCTCTGTGGAGCTGCTGTACTGGCCATTGATTCCCCCTTCACCCACCTCCCACACTGCCTCAGAGAAGAGGAGTTGCCTGGAGGATTTGCCTTAAGCCATGGTTATGGTAGGTGGACGTGCGTAGGACAATGGTCCTTGTCACAGAGGCAGTGCAGAGACAAGAGTTGCCCGATCACTGTAAGGCCCCAATCAACCTTAAGCATTGTAGAGTCTAGAAGTGCCCTTTAAAATGCAGAATCAACTATGTTTTAACAAAAGTCTATTCTCACTTGTATTCTCTTCTTTTGTAAACCAGTCAGTTTGGACATTTCCACTATTCTGCATATAAGTGTCAGTGACTTCAGAACACTTTACAGAGAATGCCGGTAACAATGAAGCACAGGACATATATACACAAAGATATAATGGCATATTCAGATTGTTGTATGTAAATTTGAGGACAGAGAAAAATCAAACCAAAACAATACACTCAACTAAGGATAAAGGGTTGGGTGTTTATATAAAAAAGGCATCACCTTACAGAATTCATGAAACATTACCATAACTAACTGATAATGGTGCAGTATACCACATTCATAATTGTAACAATAAGAGAGACTCAAGTTCATCAGAAATGTGGCATTAGAGTGGGGCAGACAGGAATGGCCTACACAGGTAAGAGCAGTGGGGTTGGGCAGGGTGGGGGGGAGTCTACAGACGATGGGATGGCTAGTATTAAAAAAATAAATATATAAAACCTCTTACCTTGCGCTCGCCGCCTCAGCGATGCTGTGAGCGCAAGGTTAGTGGTTTTATTTATTTTTTATTTCATTTTACCCATTCCGTCATTTGTTGACAAATTGGAGGTAAGAGAACTGCTGTCATTAAATTCTCGTTGAAGTAAGGCAGAAGGAAGAGGGTGTACTCTCCAACCACAGGGACAGGTTGAACTTCCTACATTCAGTGACCTTTACATCAGTGGGCCACATGTATCAACCTATTTAGGAAATAGAACCACATCTCATAAAAGTTCATTATTCCAGCACAATGTCCCTCCTTTCACCGAAGCACCTTTGCATCCTCATTTGGGCTCTTTACTGATCATTCTGGCCAAGAGGAGACTCTCCACATTACTGCTATCTTCTGTTACGCATTACTCAACCTTAGACCTGCTATCTATCTGAACCAGTACACTCCAGCATTCAACATGTATGTTTCCATACAAACCAATATTAATTTTAACTATAAATCCCAGGGTGACCTGAACCAGTACACTCCAGCATTCAACATGTATGTTTCCATACAAACCAATATTAATTTTAACTATAAATCCCAGGGTGACCTGAACCAGTACACTCCAGCATTCAACATGTATGATTCCATACAAACCAATATTAATTTTAACTATAAATCCCAGGGTGACCTTCTGTGAAATGTGCACAAATAAAACATTGTGTCCAGTGTTATTCATTATCATTATTTCTTTACTGAAGTGCAAACTATGCTCCCCCTCAAGGACAAAATATTGTTATTGCTATTCAATGAATTTATGACAGCAAAAATTAGGGACAGAATTCACAAAATGTATCTCATCGGATGATGAAGGCGACAAAACTAAAAAGAAAGGTCTAAACTGATGGGAAACTAGTATTCTGTATTTATTTAATTACCCATTTAATGCATTTATATGGTGGAAAGCTGGTTAACATTGGGCAACAGATGTGCAGTGAGTAGAAGAATAAAACAGAATCAAACTAACTAAAATCATACTGGTTAATTGCTAGGGTATTTTCATACTAGCACTAGATGCTGGCTCTCCACTCACACAGGCCTGCATTCACAGTGACTGTGGCTGTGACATTCTATTGATGTGGCATGTCTGCTGTTCAGAGCAACATGCTCCTGGCTTCTTGGAAGAGCCTTACTACACAGTCTGTAACTTATGTAAATTGCACTGCCTGTTTAGGGTACACTGTGACTCTCAAAATGTGAAACCACAGGATAAGCTTAAAATGTTTTAGAATTCATGGGCTCATTTACAGCTTATCTGTGACTGAGAAAGAGTATTTCACCACAATATAGAGTTGTAAATATCGCCCTGCCATGATATCATGACCAGAATATTGTCCACCACAGTATAGTGAAGGTAAGTATAAATAGGTAAATATATATTTGCTGTACTTAATTTCATAATTGTGTAGCTTGACAATATATTTATATATATATCCTCAGTATGCATAGATGTAGAGATAACAATAGTTCATCTATGTTTACCTATATAAACTTTCCTTCACAATATTATGCTAATCAATTTTCTGGTCATGATGCTATGACAGGAGGATGCAGGATTTTATAAATTAAAAATCAATTAAAAATATGTATTTAATAAATGTATGAATTTATTAATACACATTTACATTAATGTGCTGTAACATTTAATTTTATTAATTCTAATTAAAAAATAATTTAAAAAAATGGTGTACATTAACATTTTGCATTAAATATGTTTAATTTAAAAAAAAAAACTTTTTAAATTCCCCCTGTGTTTTCCCACAAGGAGATTTCCATCATGTTGGCGGATGTCTCAGCCTTTTTGTAAAAAGTTACAAGTAGTAATGTTAAACTTGGAAATCCTGATAATGCAGATCTAGGAGTTGGAGGCATGAAAGCCTACAAATGAGATTAACTTGAAAATGGCACATAGCTAAAAAGTGTTACGTTACTTCTAGTTGCAGTAGTAAATATACACATGAGTAAATCTATATGTGTATATTTACCTTTGTGAATAGAGCACCCATAGCTTTAGGGCTGAGGTAGTACATAAATAGGTTTCAATCTTTTTGTTACGTTGTTCTATGGTGTTGTTTAGTCTGTATGCGTAATTAGCTCTGTGATGTTGTTATGGAATCAATATTTGTAGTTATTAAATGATTTATAAAAAGGTTTGAGCCGTTTGGTTAAACCTGTAAACAACTTAATAAACAATAATAAATTGATGAGAGTCAAAGTGGTCTGTTGACGTAGTTGGAGTGCAACATCAATTAATCATTGCACAAAGTACATCAGACCCTTCTACTGTAGTCTAATAGAAGTTAAAAATACCCGACTATAGGTTCAGATACTTTTCAGGTAATTTGACCTTCTTTTCCCTTTTTAGTCCAAAAAAGATGGCGGAGTATATCTAACAATGTTTTGATTTTTATCACCAAATATAATTTCACCATTTAATACAGAAACCTCAATTAATACCTCTTACTGTTACCCAAATTTGCTGTGGCTATGAATGTCTGTGGAATAATATTTTCTTATTTCGATAAGAGAATTTGTCCAGGTAGCTATAAAGGTGTGTGTTCTTCGAAAGGCATTTCAAATGGATACTTTTAGGCTATTTTGATCTGTAGCAGCCCGGTGACTCGCAATACCTTTAGATTGTTTTTAGGATTTTTGATATGGTTGTATGTCAAATTATTCTGAATACAAATATTGTCCTACAAACCATATCATAGTCAGAATCCTGACCACCACAATAAACTATCAGTATATAAGGATAGGTGAGATTTACTCTTTTTAACTCTGTATTTGTGTTCCTTGAATACCTATAAGATTATGTTTTGGAGTACCTTGTAAACTGTGCTTGTCTCAGTTATAATAATAATAACAATATTAATAATAATTATAATAATAAGGGAAATTTTGATTCATACTCATGCATTTCCCGTCTAACAAAAGATCCAGTACACTGTACTATGCTTAGTTCAGTGAACCTTTCTCCACATCAACCCTATCTGATATGATCTCTCCTTTATCTCCTTCAAGGTGTCTGTGATCTGGCTGTTTATCTCTGCTTAAAATCCATTCTTTGGAAAAGTGCACTGTGAAGGGAGCGCCTTCAGAATTCTTGGTCCAAAGTATGGAATGTGGGGCCAGATATACAAAACATTTTCCGGTCACAAACGGCCCGATTTGCCGAATCAAGCGTTTTGCGACTGAAAAAATGCTTTTTCAAATGTAAAAAATACAAAACGCGATTGAGTAACTTGCTGAATTACGATTCGTTGTTTGGAATGGGCCATGGTATGGATTACTGTTTCTCAGGCTGTAATACTTTAGCACCATTTTGAAAGTGGTGGTGGCCCATTCCCTTGGAAATATTATTTTAAAGAAAAGGCAGTGAAACTTCAAAGTTTCATCCTTTTTTTTTAAACGCATCCCATTTTCCTTCAAGGAAAACAGGCTGCATTTACAAAAAAGTTTGCTTTACTAAAAAGTAATCACAGACATGGTGGACTGTAGACCTCAGCAGGCAGGCACCCATCCCTGTGATGGCTGCGATTCCTAATGGAAACGTCTACAAACAGATTATTTCCACAATTCATCATGGTCACACGTGTTCTGGGTGATTAATCACACAATTGCTAATTACATTTGCGGACGTATTCAAATATTCTAGTATTTTTACTTCATTGATATTCCATTCATTGCATTTATGTTATACACATCATGCGTATAAATCACATTATATATATATACAGATAGTACATACATATAATCAATTAGGAACACCAAGGCACCACCAAAACATCCCTCCAATTCTCTAGACTCTATCAAATATTGGAATAATTGGAAGTGCAGTCACTCCTTTAAAATAAAACAATGCAAAAATCATCTTTAGTCCAAATGAGTCAATCATTCAAATACTCGCAAAGATGGGACATGACAAAAAACAGTTTCTAATGCTTAAAGGTAAAAAGGATGTGGTTTCAGTTTTCAATGGCCCGCTGGGTTTGCGAGATCATCCTCAGACTCAGCGTTATAGCAAAATAAATCCTGTAGATACTGACACAAACAAACTAATCAATACATCCAGTGACAAAATGTATCGCCTGCTACAATAAAACACCCACAAGTGACTGGTATATAATACCATGATTAGTGTCACTTAAACCATAATGAAAAACAAAAAAACATACATCTACAGTGCCCTATTGTTAGAAATGGGATTTCTGCCTGGCTAGGGCATGCGCCTAAGCCAGGCAGAAACCACCACTCAAATCAGGGTAAGGGAGTTACATGCTGAAGATAACCCCTGCTCACCCCCTTGGTAGCTTGGCACGAGCAGTCAGGCTTATCCCAGAGGCAATGTGTAAAGCATTTGCGCAACACACTCACACAGCAGCAGGACACTAGGAACACCACAAAAGGAACGTCTCACAAGGTTATATAAAAAATAGCCTTTGTATTATCCAAACTACATTAGAATCATAATCACACATCTACACTGTGCCAACTGGCACCAGGTAATAATTTACAGGGGATTATATACCTAACAGGGCCAATCGGGCCACTGTCAGAACCTTTAGAAAGCATAAGTAGCAAATATGAAACACAACCAGTAACTACTGGCCAAATACTGTACTCAGCATTAGCACTAGCAACATAAACGCATTATGTCTGCGTAACCTTAGGCAAAAACATCATAGCGTGACATTTGATTTTTTCATCACCATAAACACATTATGCAACAATCATAATAGGCATAAACACATTATACAATCTCTTTAGGCATCACCATAAAAATGACCCCAGGCCAACTGGCCTTTTACTGGGGCCCAAAATGCCCTCTGTCCCAAATGTCAGGGCACACAATTATAGGACCTTTCCAGTGGCCCTCTGGCTGCCTTGGCAGTAAAACCAATGTGAGCAATGCACTGGGGTGGGGGAGTGTATCTCACTCCTTTCTTGTTAGAACAATAAACATGCCCCCGTTGTTGCAGCTGCCCACGGTCTCGCAGAGCAGCTAGGAAAGCAATCACTGGCACTACCGTGCCTCTTAGGTCCCACTCCAGGACTCAGGGAACCAAAATTGCCCCCACGTTGCAGCTGCCCTCCAACAGGCGGGTCAGCTGTGCGAAATCGGCACCAACCGTGTGCCCTGCTTACCCCCCTCACCGGGGTTTCTCCTGGTGCCTTCAATCGGCACCAGCAATGGCTTCTAGAGGCTCAACTTCAGCTTCAGCCGGGCTCCCAATCAGGCCGCAACTGCTGGACTGCCTCTCCACAGCAGAGGGAGGCGGAAATGAAGCCCGTGAGGCTCCGGAGATGCAGCAGGCCCTGCCCACAGTCAGACATGGGCACCTGACTTCTGTTTTCAGCGCTCCTCTTCTCTGGCTCAAAAGTGCGGGGTAGGCTCCCGCCTCTAACTAAACACAAATGCGGGTAGGGCTCCACCAAGCATCGGCAGTGCAGAGTGGACTCCCGCTTTACCTCGGGGAATCACCACAATGCGTGGTAGGCTCCCGCTTTATCTGAAAGCACGGGGGAATTCCCAGGCTGGGATTCCCTCCAGACACGTCGCAGCCTCGCACTGCAAGGCACCAGCACTCTTTCTGTCCTGGGGCCACCAAGAAGAACGGTGCAGCACTCACGAGGCAATAGAAGCCAGGAATTTAGAGGGGCACAGCTGGGCCCAGGCAGGCCAGCTCACATGGCCCTCCAGCAGAGGGGCAGTCCCTCGTGGCGTTTCCTCCTGGGGCCCAGCAAGCAGCAACCCGCAAACAGCACAAGGAAGCACACCTTCATGGGGTCCCAGCCCCAATATTTATACAGCGTTCTCTCTTTGTTCTGCCCTGACACAAGGCTTGGGGAACCAGTCACTATTGGTTCTGGGGGGTTTTGAAGCATTCTGTTTACCAGGCTTCCACCCGCCTTTGTAGATGGGGCTCGGTCCTCAGACAGATCACAGGGGAGCGGAGCCAGCATCCACCTCGGCAGGCCCAGAAGTATTCAGGGTCAGGGAACAACTCCTCCCACTACTCCAAATGCAGATCTCGTATTCAGCCTACCGCTGACTCACCCTGCCCTTCCTGAAGCCACACACCTCACCAGCCCCTGTCACTCCAGAGCCAGACATGCAATGCACATCAGGCAGGCAGACACATTTCACACAGAAATGCCAACTTCTAAAAGTGGCATTTCTAAAATAGTGATAATAAATCTGCGCACACCATTGCGTAGCATTTATTATTACTATTCCAAACATACAAACTTGGCCACGCTGCTCTTCTCATATCAGGAATTACCACTGAAATACTTATCAGGGAATTCCCAATGCATTCCTATGAGAGGGCAGCCTCACAGCAGTGAGAAGCCAAAATGGCTGTTTGTCACTACCAGGACATGTCACGCACTTAAGGTACATGTCATACCTTTTACCTACAATACACCCTGCCCATAGGGCTAGCTAGGGCCTACCTTAGGGGTGACAGACATGCAGTAAAAGAGGGGTCACAGACGTGGCACACACTTTAAGTGTCACGTCACAGCGGCAGTAACACTGCGCACACAGGCCTTGCAATGGCAGAGACCTGAGACAGGTTTGAAAGGCTACTTTGGTGGGTGGGGCAAGCAGCGTTGCAAGCCCCTCAATAGCATTTAATTTACTGGCCCCGGGTACATGAGATACTACATTACTGGGGACTGACAGGGAAATTAAATATGCCAAACAGGTGTAGACCGATCTTACCATGTTTACCACAGAGAGCACACGCAATTTGCACTGGAAAGCAGAGCTAAAGTGCTCAGAGTCCTAAAACCACCAACACCATGTCAGAAAAAAGTCTAGGAGGAAGGCAAAAGGTTCAGGGATGACCCTGCAAAAAGGGCCAAGTCCAACACCTATATTCTACAACAAACAGTGAAACACCCTATGTCAAACCTTAAACCCAATCACTAAATATAATTTTAATTGCTACCTTGCTTCCTTCTCAGTCGGCTTCACACCAGATGCCAACAAACGTGTATATTGCTTGTTGTGGAAGAAAACCTACAGTCAATTCTCCAAGTGCAAGCTAACTATAGATTAACCATCACTCCCAGAACAGTGGTCTTACCAGAATCCAAATTAATTAGGATCACATTCTCTAAAAAAGTAAGTGAAACAACATAAAGCCAACCATTAATCCTCATCCACTCGCATATGAAATCAGTAAAGTGGACACTGCCACTACTTAGCACACACACTTACTCAAAGTCCATGCTATCATGTCCGAATAATTTGTCCAGTCCGAACAGGCAGTTACAACATCAACAAGCCAAATCTTTATGTGCTTGGCGAGGTACACCAATTCCCGATCACGTGCAAAACTCAAAAACGCGTCCGCCATCTTAACATTACCTACAAAGATCCAAAAACACTAATGTTCCAATGGGTTAGCCATCAATAGGACATAAAAGAAGTCGCCCAAAATCAGGCATATGTTACAAATAGAGGTGTAAATGCACCCTCTAATATGTAATATAGTCAGCAAACCTGAATCAAGGTTCATATCTACAATAAGTAGAAATGGCGGGCATCTTAGAATCATTTCAGAGGTACATTACATGCGCTGACCAATTATCATATCAATACTTACCGGAAGATGCTAGCTACCTAATTTAAATGAGAGACATATAAACGCAACATCTTCAATTGATATGAATAGACAACAACCAAGGAGGTGAACTACCACAGAACAAGATGTTTGGTACGTCCGTAAATCACATATTTGTGGTATTCTAGGCAAACACTGGAAACACAGCAGCCATCCCTGGGTGAACAGCTTGGGGAACCTCCACTATAATTGCAACAGTTTTTTTCTCCAAATAAATACACATGTAGTGTGCACCTCAATTTACACATAGAGGTGAGCTTGGCACACCAGACTCATAATCCACACCCGGTGCTTGTTTTGTTCAAATCAATTAGGCCCACGTATGTGATATTCCTATTGTGTGAGCCTAACTGTGCACTGAATAGGGTCAAATGCATGCATAAAGATAGAGCATTTCTCAATCCCTCTCAAGGGCAGTGCCTAGAATCTGCAGTGACATTCATTCAGAAAGGATAGCCTCTCATACAACACTTTGAAAAGAGGCATCTTTCTAAACAATAAAGGACCCCTAAACTGGCTGAACATCAACATAATCAATCTAAATATAAAGATTAAATATGATTGACACAAAATTGTGACTAAACAGTGCATACTTTTGGCAAAGATTTTCTGCACTTATGTCAACTTAAATCTTAAAATGTTTATTATTGGAACAAAATTATATGTGGTAATCAAAGAATCAGTCAACAAAGAGGTTCCCAAGCAACTGTAGTATCCTGAGCACAGATAGGCAATGGAAATATACCAGTGGCGGCTCCTCGTGGGAGTGCTGTGGGGCGGTTGAGCAGGGCGGGGGAGGGTCAGGGTGGGGGGTAGTAAACTCCAGCCTACGGCCGACCGGAGTTATGTAAATAAATAAATAAATAAATAAAACAAATTACATTGCGCGCGGTGCATCGCCAATTGGTACTCACTGTCACTGGAACCAAGCTTTACCTGGCTGATGAGCTCCATACAAAATCCAAACATAATTTCATTTACTTTCAGTAAATACTTCCATTAATTGTGTGAATATTTACATCTAGTCATTAATGAACAAGCAATTCTCTAGCCAGTGCTAATACAAATAATGTCATTTGTTGAATAGAATCATTCAAGATACAAAATCTCAAGGGAAATAATAGTGTAATTTCTGAATCTGCCATCCCTCATTACCTCATACTGATTATAAAGATATTGTTTTATTCTAAACTGCACACACCTGCTTTACATATTCATTTAGAAATGTAAGTGAAGAAATCAATGATGGACCCAAATCACAAAGGCAAATATGCTGGAGCATTTTTAATCATACATATAGTTGCTCCTACAGCAAGGTGCAACTCCACTTTTTGGTACTCAAAAAAGAGATTTACACCTGGGTTTATGCATACATGTTTTCAGTCCCTCAAATGAAGGGCTGGAGCCTCTGACAACAGAATTTACAAGTATAGAGTTCCTGCATGTAACTTCTACCTGCTGGTGAAGATCTTTGAAACCGAGTTGGAGAGCTCCCAATGGAAAAGTGGTTGGAATATTATCACAATTGATTAATCTTTAAACAATATTTAAAACATTGTCATCATATTATATAGAAACATTACTTCAAAATAGGTATTATTAGCCTGGAAATAATAGAAATACATTTTACATCACATTAACTCGATAAATTAATTGTGCTTTAAATAGTAACATTAAGTATATCAATTTAGTATATAAAGGTTTATTTTTAAAATCTTTTTTAGATAATAGTTAGTACACTTACATAAAACGTTTTATTTAATTAACTTAAAAACAATTTACTTTTTTAAAAACATTTAATATTACATTTTTTAAATATTTTTATATTCAATAAATACATATAATTTTGATTACTTAAAGATATGTATTTATCATTTTAAATGTTGAAATAATGTTGAAATAATGTTAGTATTTTAACATTAGTTCCCATGAAGTATTACTTTAATTGCCATTGCTTTCTGGTGTATTGCAGTAACAGTGGTTGACAACTAGAGTGAATTTGATCATGTTTTTAAGTGAATTTGTAAGTTGTAGTTGACTTACTGCTTTGTGGGGGTAGTTTTGGATTAACATGTCTCTTCCAAACCTCTCCGTAAATCTCCCTAGCCCCCTTTTATCAAATAGTAACTATTCTGCATCTTTTCACAATTTCCACTGGTCTCTCTCACATTTACTATTAAAACTCATACCTACATGGGCAGAGAACTCAACACAGAACATTTAGGAGAAGTAGAGGTCTCCGGCTGTAGGTTTGTGAACTGGAAATTTGTAGTGTGTGAGTATTACTACTGAAGTACTATTGAATTACAATAAAACAGAGATTATGAATCAAGCTCTTTGGTTCTAGACAAAATATGCAAGTCAGATTTGTGTAATTTTGTTAACTGAAGTAACCGTTTCAAACCTATACACTGTTAGAGGTGTAAAATATGAGAATTTTGCAGCAAATTTGTGTTCAATCTCTCATATTGGTACAGCAGTTTTCCCACTGAAAAAGAAAAAATACTGGTCTTGTGCCATTAGATATATGTAAGAACCAAACAACATATTGAAGCAAGTTCTTTAAACTGTTCCTATCCCAGTCATCAGTGAACGGTCCTAGAGATAATACGTCATCTGGGTTTGAATAAAAGGTGTATAACACTTGAACAGCCTCACCTGGGCCCAGGATTTGACACTTCCGCCCTGCATGAGTTATATTGCAGTGGGTGACTATCCGGTTACCTTGAGACTCATTTGGTACACTCCTAGTGACTCTATGTTGTCCTTTTAGCTTGCTCAGTTTCTTTGCTATTAGGTTAGAATCCTCAATCTCTTGAGCATATTTTCTGTGCACCTCCTTCACAAAGAACACACTTATTGTCAGCCAAATTAGGAAATAAGGGTGTGATTTAGAGTTTGGCAAATGGGATACTCTGTCCCAAACATGACAGATGTCCCGTCTACTGTATTAAAAGTGTATTATATTCTGTGGCTATTTTAATAATGCAGACGGGATATCCCTCATGTTTGTGTCAGAGTGTCTCATCCGCCACACTTTAAATCATGCTCTAAATCAATGTTAGCACTATCCAGACATAGTTCTTTGGATGTTTGGCATACAGGTCTAAACGAAACCCATCTAGTTCACTGTGGATTTTTGGGAACTATTATTTCAAATCTGTAAATTTGGCCTTCTTGGGTCAATCATTAATTCAAAAAACGTATCACATTCTGACAGATCTGAATCAGAATCGTGTGGATTTTGGAAACTGTCAGTATGTTCACTCTATGTCAATGGTGGTATAGAGAGTGTTGCTATAGTATATTTGGACAAGTACGCACTTACCTGTTGGTGCCCTGTGCTTGGACCTCATGGCTCTTGATTCAGAGCGGACTCTGACTGGGAAACATTTTGTGACATTCTTGTCAATTGCACATTTTCTTGCAGCTTCACAGGCAGCACTGGTTGACTATACAGGATGGGCCACTGTACTGCTTGATTTTCCTGGCCTTCTTGTGTTATAGAGCGATCAATATGACTTCAGTCTCTTTCCATCCAAGTCTAAGGACTAGAGTAGTGAATAGGGCCTATCTATTAGACACTTTGACACAATCCTGTGCTCCTACCCATAGATCAGGGCCTACATACATAGCCTAGGGGATAGATTCGTTAGCATCGAGGATAACTTGCCCTATAGTGAGGGTATTTCATGGAGTCGTGCTGAATTCAGGCCTGGTAGGCCTCAGACAGGAGAGACTCCATCTTTCCTTCTGCTCCAGCAGCTTGGGACACTTCTAGAGGGAGGGTGATGTTTTAGTTATGAGGTGTTATTCGCTCGGAGAGAACCGGTTCAGGCCGGCCCTTATCGAAGGAGTGTATTTTTCCCCTGCCGAAGACACTACATCAGGCCGGCCGGCTGGGAACGTGTCCTTGGCACGGGGAGGTACAGGAATTTGGTGGGCGGCAGGTTTCGAGCTGGAAATTTCCATGAGAGAATGCACCTCTATATTAGTGAAAGTCTGAGTTAGATATGGGCACTTGCTTCTAGACCATAGGCGGCATCTGGCCGTTAGCAGAAAAAGCTACTACTTATTCCAGGGAAGACAGATGACGAACTTGAATCTAAAGTGGAGAGAGTAGCCGATGAGGAAGAGGTTCCAGTGACTCGGAGAGGGAGAAGGGAGTAGATCCGCGACTGCGGAGGTGTGACTTCCAGGCGAAGCCGAGGCACAGAGGGAGAAGGGAACCTAGATGACCATTGAGCACAGGCTACATACAATCCAGGTGATGTCGACCCCTTTTTCTTTGAAGTGTATAACTTAACCTTTCACTTTCCTTGCAGGTTATATATATATGATGTATTCTGCGAATGTGCATGTGGCATTTAAATAAAGTATTTAGCTTGTCGTGAGTTAGCATGTGTTGTGTATTTTTGTATAGGAGGATAGCCTATTCTTTTAGTCAGAGTTAACTCAACATGAACAGAGGTTAATCCTGGTCAGGTAAGTGGTAACTGGATGAGGGGGAAAACGAGCCCCTCGAACTAGAGAACAGGTTGTGCTCAACTAATAGTCTTTGTGTGATCTGATATATGGTAATCCCGATTCCCCTGTCATGTACTACGGTAACAATAGGATGAGCTCGTGCTAAGGCTGCCGTCTGGTAGGAGATTCTGGGTCTGACTGAGGCCGCGAGACTATGTGTGTTGCTGCCGGCTGGGTAGGAGATTCTGGGTCTGACTGAGGCCGCGAGACTGTGTGTGTTGCTGCCGTCTGGGTAGGAGATTCTGGGTCTGCCTGAGGCTGCGAGACTGTGTGTGTTGCTGCCGTCTGGGTAGGAGATTCTGGGTCTGCCTGAGGCCGCGAGACTGTGTGTGTTGCTGCCGTCCGGGTAGGAGATTCTGGGTCTGACTGAGGCCGCGAGACTGTGTGTGTGTTGCTGCCGTCTGGGTAGGAGATTCTGGGTCTGACTGAGGCCGCGAGACTGTGTGTGTTGCTGCCGGCTGGGTAGGAGATTCTGGGTCTGACTGAGGCCGCGAGACTGTGTGTGTTGCTGCCGTCTGGGTAGGAGATTCTGGGTCTGCTGAAGGCCGCGAGACTGTGGTTGCTGAGATCGCTAGACGGTGAGGTCTTGATATATATATATAATAGGAATTCCCTGTCCTTAGGTGGTACATATATATGTGGTTATTTAGGTGTAAAAAGGCCCTAGGGAGGGGGTAACGTTCTGGTTTGGGTCAGGAGGGCTCTGTAGAGCGGGTTCCACCCGATCTGAAAACCCAAGCAGAACATTTGGCGTCACGAACTGTTTACGAAACCTGTGTGCGTTGTCTTTGTCTTGTGTTTGCTTTCAGCGTGTGCGTGGTTTTCTTTTTTATATATTTGCGTGTATAGTTTTTTTTCTCTCTTTCTTTCTCTCTTCCTTTTTTTTCTTTCTTCTCTTTCTCTGCGTTTATTTTTCTTTCTTTTTCGCGATGTTTTCTAAGAAATCTAAATCTACTCTTAAATTGTCCGTTGATATTCCCGGATGGGATTCAACGCCTTATGGAGCCTTAGCCCGTGAGTGGGCTGACTCTACTGGTCTGAGTGAAAATTGGAACTCTTCTTTGGAGTCAGCGGAACCGGCTGACGTGATTACTTGTTTGCAGACGGCACCTGTATTGAAGGGTGAGGAGGTTCCCGCTTTGGGGCGCAGAGGTTGGGTTATTCTGTCTGCGTATCGGATTCTGCATGAGAGATTGTTGAAATTTCAGATCTCTCTTAAGGATGTAGAGACACACTTTGTTGAGATTCAGAATTCTAATACTTTATTGCGGTGTCAAAATAAGTTGCTTTCTGACAAACTTGACACTTATCAAACGGTTGCCGAAAGGGCGGCTGTGCGGATTGCTCGTTATAAGTACAAGAACAGGCGTGGTCGAGTTTCGACGCGTAAGGTGCGTCTGGTCGTGGCGAAAGCTGGACTAGATTGGAACCCTGATGAATGGGATGGTAATATCTGGGACTCGACTACGTCTTGTTCCTCGGGTGAGGAGTCTGTCAAGCACGAGTCTTCTCGTTCCCGTCATGAATGTAAGTCTGCCTCTCGCACCTCTGATGGTGCACCCCGTGATTACGCTCGCTCTTCGGGCGGCATCGATGCTTCTTACACTGATTGTCCCTCTACTAGTACTGCTCGAGCTCCTTGTGATGCTCGTCCCGTGGTCTCTGCGCATCCGGTTTTTCGTCGGAAGTTGCAGCAGTCTCCCAATGCTCCGCAGGGTATTTCTTTAGACTGTTTAGAAGATTTTACCCAACAAGAAATTAGTGACATTTTGCTGCGCTTTCGGCAGCGGGCTGGTGAGGCTTTGCTCACATGGATGGTGCGCCTTTATGAACTAGGCGCTGCTGGTATTATGTTGGATACTGGCGATTGTTTGAAATTTTGTTCTTTGAGTTTGGATTCTACTGTGCAAGATCATTTTCGTAACTATAATGGTGGTGGTCAAATTTCTTTGCTCCAATTGGCGACTGAGGGTTGTAATTTGAAGTATCCTACTGAATCTGACTGGCCTGTCAATGACAAGCCATGGTATACCTTGCGTGATGCTGCGCAACGTCTTAAGGAAGAAGTGATGAAAACGGCTATTTTTCTGGGCACTGCTGACAGGTTGCTTGATGGGATGTTGACTTCTTCTGTGCGAAATCGTATCATTCGCTCTTCTCCTGTTGCCTACAAGCAGGTCATGATGACTTTGTTGATTAACCAGACTGGTAATGTACTGTCTACAGTGTTGGAATCGGTACGCCAACTCGGTGAGTTGGGTGAGTGGTTTAAACCTGAACGTCAGTCCCGGCCTGACACTCGTACTCCTGGTGAATATAAATTTACTAGACGTGACATCTTTACTGGTCTTTTGGCTGATGGTGTGCGTCGGGAGGACATTGATGGTGAGACTACTGCTCGTTTGTGGGAGATGTTTCGCAAACGGGGCTTGGATCGGAAGGAGGGTGCCCGGCGTGTTCGAACGACTGCGTGTGATCGTGGTTGTTCTGATGGTAGCAGTGATGATGATCGCTGTGGGCGCTCTGATCGTCGTGATGATCGACGTCCTGCACATGATCTGTCTCCCCGTCGAGAGCGGGACAGGGAGAGAGAGGGGGAAAAGGAAAGGGGGAGAAATGATCATGCTTACAGCAGACGTAGAGATGATAGGGATCAATCCCCTGAGTTGAGAAGGAGAGAGGATCGACACAGTTTGGCCGATCGAAACCCGCAGTACAATGCAGAGGACAGGAATCCATTTCGTAATAGAGATGGATATGAACAGGAGGTA
Organism: Triturus cristatus; assembly: GCF_964204655.1. Taxonomy (NCBI): domain Eukaryota; kingdom Metazoa; phylum Chordata; class Amphibia; order Caudata; family Salamandridae; genus Triturus; species Triturus cristatus. The sequence continues at coordinate 507,831,490 of NC_140585.1, forward strand.
TCGATACCTAAGAAACGTGAGAGCCTTTATCCTGATTTGTCCTGGTACACAGAATGCAGTAAGAATGACTAGGAAATAGGTCAAGCTCCGGTACACAGATGGGCTCACAGAGATAATAGACCCTATGTAGATATTGATATTTATTGGAGACATCGTAATATCCAAAGGGCCCGAGCATTAGTTGATACAGAAGCGGAGGCCACTCTTATTCATGGAAAATCAAAGAAATTTACAGGGCAGCCTTTTACTATTACCGGATTAGGAGGAAAAGAAACCCCTGCAGTTCAAACTTTGCTTGAAATGAGAATAGGTAGAATCCCTAGAAAGGAATATTCTGTATTAGTGGTGCCACTCTTAGAATTCATAATTGGAATTGATATTTTGAAGGGAATGACGTTGCATCTTGATGATGGGTGTTACCAATTTGGAACGACGCATTATATCTCGTCCAGACCTATACGGGTTGGTCGTTTAAGGATGCCCCCTATACAAGTTCCCCAGGCGACCAAAGTGGTTTGTCAGAAGCAGTATCGCATTCCGGGTGGTCATGAAGAGATTAGTACCACCATTCAGGAGTTGGTTGATGCAGGCGTTATAACTCCAGTTACTTCTGCTTGGAATAATCCTGTTTGGCCGGTGCGTAAGAGTGATAATTCTTGGCGCATGACTGTTGATTATCGAGAATTGAACAAACACACACCCTCTTTGACTGTTGCAGTACCGGATGTCATTACTTTAATTGAAAGAATCCAAAAACATCCGGGTACATGGTATGCGTCCATTGATATTGCTAATGCCTTCTTTTCTATTCCAATTGCCCCTGAGTGTCAGGAACAGTTCAGTTTTACGTGGAACGGGCGCCAGATGACGTTCAGAAGTCTTCCTCAGGGCTATGTGCATAGTCCTACGATTTGTCACTGGCTGGTGGCAGAACATTTGGCTGAAGTACCAGTTCATCCCAAAATTCAGATATGTCATTATATTGATGATGTTTTGATCCAAGGCGAAACACAAGAGGATGTTCAGACACAATTAGATAGAGTCATTGAGTGTCTGCGTGGGAAAGGTTGGGAGATCAATCCGGATAAATTACAAGGTCCGTCTCAAGCTGTAAAATTTTTAGGTATTAATTGGCACGAGGGACACCGCGAGGTGATCCCTCAAGTTAAACAGAAGATTCTTGATTTTTCGGTTCCGAGGAATAGGAAGGAAGCCCAGAGCTTCATTGGCTTATTTGGTTTTTGGCGCCAGCATATTCCTCATTTGAGTCAAATATTGGCCCCTTTGTACCGAATTACACGTAAAAAGAATGCATTTGAATGGGGTAAGCAACAGCAAGATGCATTTAGTCTGGCGAAAGAGGCAATTCAACATGCTATGGATCTATGGCCTGTACGTGATGGTGATGTGGATTTGAATGTGTCTGTGCAAGGCCCTTATGCAAATTGGAGTCTATGGCAGAAACAAGGCAGGAGTAAGGTACCGTTAGGGTTTTGGACCAAAAAGCTACCTGATGCTGGTGAGCGTTATACACCCTTTGAGAAACAGCTACTTGCTTGTTATTGGGCTTTGGTGGATACCGAGCAATTGACTTTGGGACATGACATATTTTTGCGTCCTGAAATTCCTATTATGCAGTGGGTTTTGAGTTCACCAAAAACTCATCGAATTGGGCATGCTCAGGAGGCGAGTGTGATTAAATGGAAATGGTACATACAAGACAGGGCACGTGTGGGTCCGAAAGGAGTTGCGTTTTTACATGAGCAAGTGGCGCAAGCACCATCGACTGAGACTGAGAGTGAGTGTTCCGTACCTTTAGAACAGGAGTCCCCTGTCAAGTGGGGTAGACCTTTTGATGATTTGTCCGCTGAGGACAGAAACCATGTTTGGTTTACAGATGGGTCGGCGAAGTTTATTGGAACGACACGACACTGGAAGGCGGTGTCTTATAATCCGATCACGCAGAGACTATTGAGCACAACTGGTGAAGGGAAGAGTAGCCAATTTGCCGAGCTTTACGCTGTTTACCAAGTTTTGAAACAAGAGTTACCCGGCACATGCCACATTTTCACCGATTCCTGGTCCACTGCCAATGGACTGGCTGTTTGGTTGCCGACCTGGCATTCCCATAATTGGAGGTTACACTCCAAAGAATTGTGGGGAAAAGAGTTATGGCAAGAGATTTGGGAGATGCTCCCACAGAGTACTGTTACCATCTTCCATGTGGATGCTCACACCCCAATAGACTCCCTTGACAAATTTTTTCATAACATTGCAGATGAAAAATCTAAAATTGCTGAGGCAGTGGTGGACAGACAAGATCCTGACATTGCGGGATTGGCGAAATGGGCACACCAGAAGGCAGGACACTTTGGAGAGAAGGCCACTAGCAGGTGGGCTGCTGATAGAGGAATTTATATTCCTCTGGATCTAATCAAAAATGTTATCTTACATTGTCCCGTCTGTCAACATATCAGACAGCGTAAGGTACCCCAAATTGTTAGAGGCCATTTACATCGCGGGAAACTGCCCGCTCAAATTTGGCAGATTGATTACATCGGGCCCCTTCCCATGAGTAGAAATTGTCAATATGTTTGCACAATTGTCGATACATATAGTGGCTTGCTGGTAGCTCTTCCATGTAAGCAAGCCACCCAATTGAATACCATAAAAACATTAGAATTGATTATGATGTATTATGGTGTGCCATTCCAAATTCAATCTGATAATGCATCCCATTTTCGTGGAAGATTGGTACAGGAATTCTGTGTGGAAAATAACATTGAATGGATATTTCACATACCCTATTACCCGCAGGCCTCAGGCCTGGTGGAGAGATTGAATGGCCTGCTAAAGGATCAGTTACGAAAGTTAACAGATGACAAGTATAAAAATTGGCGAGACTTTTTACCCCAAGCACTATTGATCCTGAATAATCGTCCTTTTTTAAATGCTGAATCTCCGCTCATGCGTTTGTTTCCCCCAAATGTTGAGACTATGCCTAATGTAATCAATGAAACTGTGATGTATTGGGAAATTACTCCCGGAGCTCTGGCTCCATGCAGAGCGACCCCAGGGTCGGCAGGTTTAGACTTGCATGCTATGGATGACACCGTTCTGGAAAGTAAAAATCGGGTCATCATTGCTACCGGTGTTGGTATTCATATACCACCGGGGAATTTTGTTGATCGCCCCTAGATCGGGGCTGGCTGTAAAAGGCATCCAGGTGCTTGGAGGAGTTATTGACAGCGACTATCAGGGAGAGATTAAGGTACTTCTGCTAAATAGCAGTGAGATTGACTTGCTGATACATCGTACTGACCGAGTGGCTCAATTACTCATTATGCCTGTTTTCAGTGGTGAAATAATGAAAGGCACTGCCCCAACTTTGCTAACTGTACGTGGCCAGAAAGGCTTTGGCTCTACGGATAACCCTGGGGCCAAGGTTTGGGTGCAATCGCCTAAGAATCCCCCTGAACAAGCAGAGGTTATTGCCACCGGTCAGGATAATACCATTTTGGTTATGAGGCCAGGGAAAGATAGCTGGGAAGCTGTCCCAGCTGATAAATGTTATTTACGAGAATGATTAATGCCTGTATTTGGTTCTTTTTCAGATCATTCTTTGGATTATTGCTGCAGGATGTGCCGGTATTGGACCCCCTTCGGACTACTTCGGCGAGAGGGAAGGGATCCCATCAACCCGGGATGAACTGGGAACCCGAGTGTTGCGTTCCTTCAATGCGTGGGATTCATCATCGAACTTTTGGACCCTACTGGCCAAAAGAGTAACTGATGCCCCTCACTTCTGTTTGACACCGATGAGATCTGTGCACGATATTCTTGCGACCTGCCTAGTTGCTGTCCCCGCCTCGCTGGAGACTTTAATCAGTATCTTTAACATTTCGAAGGCTCGTCCGAATATTATCCTGGGTGATTTTGCTACCCATGTATATTGTCCTTTGTGTACTGAACTGCCGAATGAGCAACTCCCCATCCAGTCCCAAATAATTACGTACAATATTACACAAGGTGACCTATGCTTCTTTCTTACATGTAATCCTAATGCTATTTCTGAATGCCTACGCCTCAAGTTAAGGGGCGCCACTTCCTTTACACCTCACGAACGAACTCTGTGTTTCCAGAGGACACCGACGACATGTGTCTCAGTCCAGAACAATATGACTTGCAATAGTTTGGTAGTTACTCCCAGTCACTATCGTGCGATGTTGCTACCTGCCGGATGGCTTTTCTCATGTGGTAATACTTCCTGGCCATATGTCCCTGCAAACATTTCCGGAGGCCCGTGTGCCATCACTAGACTGAGTTTACTCATGTTCTCCTCCCATCCAAATGCCAACTCTCGTGTGCTTCGAGATACAGTGATGTTACAGGAGGATTGTGACTCATCTTTGCATTTATATTCCAAGTCTGAATACCTTAGCCTAGCTGTTTCAATTATTGGTGTTCCTGCTTTGGCGGTTTACAATGCCAAATCCATTGGGAAAATGGCTTGCTGGATGGTTAAATCTATTAATCATACTTCTACAGTCTTGTCTGACTTGCTATTAGACGCCCAGGGTGAACGTAGGGCCATTTTGCAAAATAGAGCAGCCATTGATTATCTTTTGCTTAAACATGGACATGGTTGCTCAGATTTCGAAGGCCTCTGCTGTTTTAACTTATCTGATCATACACAATCCATTCGTGCACACATAGATAAATTGCATGACTTAACCAATGAAGTTAGAAAACACATTGATCAGGGCTGGTTTGACTGGCTCTTTAATTGGTTACCGGACATGCATATGCTACGCTACATATTAGGTGGCATTTTGATTGCTATTGCTGTTTTGATTTCTATCTGTTGTTTTATTCAATGTATCCCTTCACTGCTTCAATTCTGCACATCTGGTACTAGACATAGATCGGTTAGTTTTGTTTCATATTATTCTTCCACCGATGTGAGTTCTGTTTAAATGTATGTATAATAGACTGAAGTCAAGGGTGAAATGTACTGCTTGATTTTCCTGGCCTTCTTGTGTTATAGAGCGATCAATATGACTTCAGTCTCTTTCCATCCAAGTCTAAGGACTAGAGTAGTGAATAGGGCCTATCTATTAGACACTTTGACACAATCCTGTGCTCCTACCCATAGATCAGGGCCTACATACATAGCCTAGGGGATAGATTCGTTAGCATCGAGGATAACTTGCCCTATAGTGAGGGTATTTCATGGAGTCGTGCTGAATTCAGGCCTGGTAGGCCTCAGACAGGAGAGACTCCATCTTTCCTTCTGCTCCAGCAGCTTGGGACACTTCTAGAGGGAGGGTGATGTTTTAGTTATGAGGTGTTATTCGCTCGGAGAGAACCGGTTCAGGCCGGCCCTTATCGAAGGAGTGTATTTTTCCCCTGCCGAAGACACTACATCAGGCCGGCCGGCTGGGAACGTGTCCTTGGCACGGGGAGGTACAGGAATTTGGTGGGCGGCAGGTTTCGAGCTGGAAATTTCCATGAGAGAATGCACCTCTATATTAGTGAAAGTCTGAGTTAGATATGGGCACTTGCTTCTAGACCATAGGCGGCATCTGGCCGTTAGCAGAAAAAGCTACTACTTATTCCAGGGAAGACAGATGACGAACTTGAATCTAAAGTGGAGAGAGTAGCCGATGAGGAAGAGGTTCCAGTGACTCGGAGAGGGAGAAGGGAGTAGATCCGCGACTGCGGAGGTGTGACTTCCAGGCGAAGCCGAGGCACAGAGGGAGAAGGGAACCTAGATGACCATTGAGCACAGGCTACATACAATCCAGGTGATGTCGACCCCTTTTTCTTTGAAGTGTATAACTTAACCTTTCACTTTCCTTGCAGGTTATATATATATGATGTATTCTGCGAATGTGCATGTGGCATTTAAATAAAGTATTTAGCTTGTCGTGAGTTAGCATGTGTTGTGTATTTTTGTATAGGAGGATAGCCTATTCTTTTAGTCAGAGTTAACTCAACATGAACAGAGGTTAATCCTGGTCAGGTAAGTGGTAACTGGATGAGGGGGAAAACGAGCCCCTCGAACTAGAGAACAGGTTGTGCTCAACTAATAGTCTTTGTGTGATCTGATATATGGTAATCCCGATTCCCCTGTCATGTACTACGGTAACAATAGGATGAGCTCGTGCTAAGGCTGCCGTCTGGTAGGAGATTCTGGGTCTGACTGAGGCCGCGAGACTATGTGTGTTGCTGCCGGCTGGGTAGGAGATTCTGGGTCTGACTGAGGCCGCGAGACTGTGTGTGTTGCTGCCGTCTGGGTAGGAGATTCTGGGTCTGCCTGAGGCCGCGAGACTGTGTGTGTTGCTGCCGTCTGGGTAGGAGATTCTGGGTCTGCCTGAGGCCGCGAGACTGTGTGTGTTGCTGCCGTCTGGGTAGGAGATTCTGGGTCTGACTGAGGCCGCGAGACTGTGTGTGTGTTGCTGCCGTCTGGGTAGGAGATTCTGGGTCTGACTGAGGCCGCGAGACTGTGTGTGTTGCTGCCGGCTGGGTAGGAGATTCTGGGTCTGACTGAGGCCGCGAGACTGTGTGTGTTGCTGCCGTCTGGGTAGGAGATTCTGGGTCTGCTGAAGGCCGCGAGACTGTGGTTGCTGAGATCGCTAGACGGTGAGGTCTTGATATATATATATAATAGGAATTCCCTGTCCTTAGGTGGTACATATATATGTGGTTATTTAGGTGTAAAAAGGCCCTAGGGAGGGGGTAACGTTCTGGTTTGGGTCAGGAGGGCTCTGTAGAGCGGGTTCCACCCGATCTGAAAACCCAAGCAGAACAGCCACATAATGCTGTTTCACTGAATCAATGGAAACTTGTTGCTTTTTCTTTTCCCAGGCAACAGTGGTAATATCCCTTCATTGCTAACACCAGTACAGGCTTCTAATAGATTGGGGAAAACTCTTTCTGCTTCTCATTCCCTCTGTCAGAAAGCCTCCAACCTTCAATAACCACCCAATCTCAGAAGATGATGAAGAGATGGTATGAACCTCAGTGAAGCTTGAAATCATGTAACAGATCAAGAAATGATCAGTCATCTGGATTCTCAACTTCAGGAAGATCTTGCACATATATTTTGAATCCAAACAACATTTCATAAGGTGTGGTTCAACAAAGACTTGGCATATTTTTTTTAATTTTCTGTGCACTATAGAATTGTTTTTATTACTTATTACCCGATGTGTCACGGCTTGCTTGTGCATACAGTTGGCTCTCTCAATAACGCCATTTGAACTAGGCCTAAATAGATGTTAGAATTGGAGATGGACTTCCACCTCAGCAAGTTTTTCCACTAATTCCTTCAAAGTAAAAACTGTCTTATGAACTCAGTGAAAGGTATGAACTCCACCAATTATTACTAATTACAGCATCTCTTATGTGACTGCGCAATCTGTACTTTTGAACTGTGGCCACCTACCCACAAACATGTGCAATCTACCTCTGTCAAAATACATGTGGATTTGTTTATTGGTTTGAATGGACTGACATGATCCATGTAGAGGGCGTGGAAGTGTTGGGCTGCCTTTTTTAAATGAGTTTGTGGTGGCCTTAGTATAGTGAATGATTGATTTGTTAAGAAATAGCACACTGTAAAGCTTATATTCTAGTTTGTTAAGGCATTATCAGCTATAAATACCGCTCCTGGAAGATGTGAAGTGTATCTGAAACTCCTGCATATGCTGAGCCTGCTCCTTGATGGGTTGCTTTTATCAAATAATGTTGGGCTAAATAGTTGAGTGGACTTCGATCTTTGAAATAGTGACTCTCTGAAGCCCGTCTTGTTCAGGAAATAGTTGTGCTACTCTGTTAAGGCAGGAGATGGTGCTTCTTTGGACTGCTGAGAGCATATCCAGGAAGGTGTTGGATTGTGATCATGTTACCACTGCCACCATGTCTGCAATTGTGTAGCAGATCTTGCAGTCTGATCAACAGCTGGATTGTGTTTGGAGTGAATTCCCCTGGTCTGGTGGCCCAGGATGTGCTAGCCAGCGACCAAAGGACTGTGTCTTTTGTAGCAAGCAATCTGTGCCCGGAGATGTTCTGATTCCTGAAACACCCCTTGCAAATGCTGTAGAAGTTGTACAGTATTGCTGTTTACTACCTGCTGTAGGCTGTTCTGACATATCTGTGCAGAAAATGTTACAATGTTTATGAAATATTCATTAAATGCTTTTATTTACAATGTTTCTGGAATTATTTGTTGATATTGACGCAGCGTCTGTGCTTTTAATGTTAGATTTCACTTAAGTTGTACATCTCTGTTGGCCCGCCTCATGGCCCATTGCACCCAGTGCACACATAAAGCATGGGCATTTGGTATGCTTTCCTTAGTTGCAGCCTCTGGGGAAGGTCCCTAAAGAATGCTCTCTGAACTGCTGTGACAGATGTTTCTATTGAAGCACAGTGATCTTTTTATTCATATTACTAGATCGGGTTTGATGTCCCTTGTTTGCGAGTGTGTAGTTGAAATCATGTCTTTTTGCAAGTCTTTAATAATTTCATTGTTTTCTTCATTCCAGTTTTTCCTCATGAATGTTGGGGTAATTAGCTGATACAATTAACTGGTAAAACAAAATCCCAAAATTCAGCAATCCCATTTGTTTGAAGTATTTGCAAGCTCTAAGGTCCCACATTTCTCTAGGAACCATTGTTCAAGTAATTTCCTTCACTGAATAACTTCTATTAAGCTTATTTAATACTATGTTTGTTATACATATCTCACCGACATAAGAAACAACACTCAAATCATACAGAAAACTGCTGGCCTATTCTTATATGCCATAGGCAACCTCAAAGAGCTGTACTGTAGTCCTCCAAATATAAATGAGGTTAAATAATATAATTAAGAGGCTATTTGTGGGAAAACAAACCATTAGTTATGTCTATTTTGGTTTTGTCTTTTTTAAGTGTGTATTATCTTATTAATCCAGTACTATATGTGTTTTGCACAGCATAAATGTTAGTATGTTGGTCCAAACAGCAATAGTCCACAACTAATCTCCAAGTCTGGTCTAGCTTCAATACCTGCTAAATCTGGATGTTCATTGATTGATTATGCAATGGGTGATGATTCAGTGATAGAAAGATTCATCCAAAATTTGTTTGAGGTCTCATTTGTCCTCCAGCTTCTACTGATTTTTACTCGGGGCTCATCCTGTAGGTAACAGGATAAGATGTAGAACTACATTTTTGGCCTAGCCTTCTTGATTTTTCCACTGATGGAGGTGTCTGTAGCACCCAATTTGTTGTTTACCTGTACTGAAGTAGTTGGGACACTTCAGAAGAAAAGGCTCCCATTTTAACTTCCGCCCTAGTGGTGCTTCAATTATAATCTTTTGGGGCATGTCCTCTTCCACAAGCACTAAATCAAAACAATCAATCGAGTCTAGAAAACAATTGAGACTGTCCACTCACTATTTGTAAATTCTAAACCAAATTAAGCTCATTCAAATGACAATCCAGTGATTATATCTAAATAAAGTTAACTGTGTCCTACACATTCAGAAGGGATTTGCACTTCAGGTTGGCTATTGCTATTTCTGATGCATTGTTTAGTATGGTTACTGTCCTTTAACCTCTCTTCAACAGGGCCCTATTTCTGTGAGGCATTCTGCGTCCTGGTATTGGCTACCTTCGACTTCTGAAAGTGCTGATTAGGATATTCTGATCCTCTACTGTCCACGCTCCCCTGATGATAGGCCTGCCCTTTAGGAAGATTGGGCCTCTCTAAGCAAATCCGGTCTCTTATCTCTCTGATCCTCTGAAGATTCAGAATAATGCTAATCAGAGGGCTGATGTCTCTCTGAAGACCTAATTCCTCTTCTAACTCTCAAAAATAGATTTCTTGCTCTTCAATAATATTAGTTTTTCTTTTTTTTAAATCCACTTCAGACTTTTTCACTCTCTCTCTCTGGGATTGTTGCGCCTCTTGTTATTTACTTTCTGGTTATTCTCATTTTCTGACTTTGGTTTTAATTGAGACGTCTGTGACAAGAGTGTCTCTACTCTTCCTAAATATGTTTTAGGATTTCATACAATAGTGCTATTGAAGGTATGCCATGTGTGGTAGTTATAAAGAACCAAAAATACTTCCCCAAGATTGGTATTGCTGTGAATTTGGCACATTTCCCACTGGTAGGACCATATTCATTATTCAGTGTTTACTCTGAAGAGTCAAATGAGGATACAACCCTTTGTAGCTGATATGGTTTCCTAGCTACCCAGAAGAGATTTCATTTTATTTTAGCCGGGCAACACCCCATTATTCCATTTACAGTCTCTAGATTAATGGCTATTCAGTGTTTACTCATGAAGAGTCAAATGATACACCCCTTCTAGCTGATATGGTTTCCTAGCTACCCAGAAGAGAATTAATTACGTTTAGTTTGGCAACACCCCATTATTCCATTTACAGTCTCTAGATTAATTGCTGATGCTTGTATGTGCACAGATATCTCAATGTTACCTGTGATCTTAGTCCCTCACTCCTGCAATACAAACTATCTCAATTTGTTATTTCTGTCAGCTATCTGCTTGTTTCCACTAGTGGAGTTCAATCCTTTTCTGGATGTGAAATGTATGTGGCTAATGTGACCATGTCTGTCCTGGAGGACCATAGCATGCATGCGGTATCACATGCAATAATCTGCTATTGCACACAGTAATGTGCTCTATGCAAGTTAAAGGCAGTTCAATAAAGACATACGGATTGTAGTAATTTACAGGATATATTCTTGCATACTTTACAAATAGCCCTGCTGCATCTATATCTTCTATTTCAATCCAAAAATAGAATACCTCAGCAGTATACATAGGGTCAGCCCCAATCACCAGCTCAATCTCACCCTCAGTGAATGGGAATCCACCTGCTGTCAAATGGGTGGTCAGGGTGGGGCACACATTTTCTGGTATATGTACAGTCTTCAACTCTACCTCCTGTAACAATTCAAAATTAGTACTAGTGATTTGGTTGGATTTATTTGTGTCACTTAAGAGCAAATCTTATTCGGACAAGTGGAACACTTTTCCTATAAAGGAGACCATTGTAAAATACCTCTGAACATCTTTTATTAGGCTTCTGAGTGAAACTTATTTTGGAGTTCCTGGGTTCTCAGGGGCCAGAGGGGGTCACACACAGTAGATCCCCTTATCCCCAAAATATGCCATTTCCAGAGAACAGAGGAACTGGCAGGCGTCTCTCACCCCTCGAGTAAGTTGTATTCTGTTGGACGGGGAGTGTTAGGAGTCAGATGATGTCAGAGAATGTCTTATCTGCAGGTGATAATAAAGCAGAGCCCAGCTTTTGTGCCGACAAATCAAAATGCACACACAATGGATGTCATTTTACCATTTTATGGAAAATTATTATTCAGAATTTGTCTGCAAGTTATATGAATCATAATGTTGATGATTATTATAAAAAACTCTGCACATAATGTAGGAACCTGATCTTGCATCACATATCCCTATACTAATAGTCTATCTCCTATCTAATACGTCTAAATATTGTTTTCCATTTAAGGTGTATGGCTGTATTACTTGAATGAGCTTTAATTATGACAAGCTGTATATAGTTATGCCGTCATAAGGTCAGCAGTCAGAATTAATCCTTTCAGCATCTCCATTCAGCAACTGGTCCAGGTGTCTAACCCCGCCCATAGAACTGAAGATTATATATCTTTACCTCTAGTGGTATCTTATAGAGTAAGGAGAGTCGCTCATGCTCGGCCTCGGTTTTGCTACAAAAACGTGCAAACAATGCCCCTTTGTAGAAGCATACAGAGGTTATGGAAGCAAATGCTACTTCTTTCTTCTGGATTCTAGGACATATCTGCACATGGTTATCATTCTTGTAACTGCTGCTAGAGCATGACCCCAGACAAGTGGAAAGGTTTCCTCTCTGTATGTTAAATTGAACAGTGACAAAAACATATATTTTCTAAACAAACAAAATGGCGATCAAGCACACTGTTAATGTTACCATTCGAACAACTAGTTCACTGTTCCTAGGTCCTATGTCTATTACACATATTGCATTTTTATTTGATGTCATCATGTTTGTTAGAACTGGGGGTCTCTAGTTGGCAATGGTTTGCACCTTTTTCAAAATAGGGACCCTTGCTTCTAGTCAGGGTAAGGGGGGGCTACACTCCTAAAATAACCCCTGCTCAACCCTGTGGTAGCTTGGCACGAGTAGGAAGGCTTATCTCAGAGGCAGTGTGTAAAGCATTTGTGAACACATACAGTAATACAGTGAAAACACTACAGATGGACACCAGACAGGTTTTATAAAAATAAGTAATTTTAATATAAACTTAACACAAGACCCAAAACGACAAAAATCCACAATACAGTATTAAGAAAAAATGACTTTTAGATGGTAGAAATAGCTTAGTTCAAAGATGATGGTAAATGAGACATGTTTCTCACAAAGTACCTTTGAATGCGTCATGCAAGATAAACAAAAGGTTCGCAGGGAGAACGATGCGTTGGTTCCTTTGCAGCGGGGGGGGCGATGCTTCTGTTCGTCAGCGCTTGCGCAAAGTAGGCGATGTGTCTGTTCCTTACTGGAGAGGAGGTGATGCGTCGGGTTGTGTTCTGGTTGCGATGCGACAAGATGGTGCCGCGATGCGATGATCCGGTGCGATGCGACAAGATGGCGTCTTTGATGCGATGCGACAATGTGAAGACGATGCGTGCACATCCGACGGCCGTGTGGCAACTCTGGAACTTCTGAGCCGCGACAGGCCCTGCGACACGCTTCTCCGGTGATGCGACAGCGACCCTTGCGGTGGCGACACGCTTCTCCGGTGATGCGACGACAACAGCTGCGACAGAGACACGCTTCTCTGGTGAAGCAACGGCAACCCTATCGGTGGCGACACACTTTCCTGATGATGCAACGGCAATAGCTTCAGATGCGACATGCTTCTTCTCGTTGAGTCATGCTTCCAGCTCCCAACAATACGCAGGCTTCTGCAGACAGAATTCCCAGCAAGGAAATTCAGGGGGGAGTCTTGTATCCCTGAGACGTCAGCAGGAGGCAAGCACAGTTTAAGCCCTTGGAGATTCTTCTTCAAGATGATGAAAGTTCAATAAAAGTTCCTTCTCCTTTTCTTGGCAATAAAGAAACCACTGCAGGCCAACCCCAGAAAATAGCACACTGGCACAGGGGCAGTCAACTCCTTCAGCTTCTCTGGTTCTTCTCCTTGGCAAAGGTCCGTCTTGATTCCCGGAAGTGATCTAAAGTCTTGGGATCTGGGCCCCAATATTTATACCAGTAAATCCTTTGTCCTCTGAAGGCAGGGGGTGCCTGTACCTAGCCAAAACCAGTTCTCTGCAGATTCCTGTCAGGAGGTGGAGACAGCATTGTTGAAAGCAGACCTGGCCCAGGTAGCAGATAGGAAATCTCCTCCCCCTACTCTCTATTCTGAGGGCTCAGGGGAGTGAAAGGAAATCTCCACCCCCACTCTCTATGCAGCCAAGGTCCTATTCAGTCCAGTCCTGACTCATCAGACTGCTGGAGCCCAAGTCCTCCTGTCACTCACAAACCAGACATCCAATACACAACCTAGCAGAGGCAGGCTTGATGATTAGGCAAGAAAATACCCACTTTCTAAAAGTGGTATTTTCAAACATAGAATGTTAAAAACCAACTTCACTAAAAGATGTATTTTATCATTCTGAGTTCAGGCATACTAAATTCGTTTTTCTACCATGTTCCCTGGGTCAGTTAGGATTATTAGATGTTATAATCAAACTGCCCCTTCTGGCCTATGGGGACAGGTAGCCTTGCAATGGTGAAAAACAAAATTGGCTGTAATTGTATCAGGACATGCCACACACATCAGGACATGTCCTACCTCTTACTTACAATGCACCCTGCCCTTGGGCCTACCTTAAGGGTGGCTAACATGTAGAAAAGGGAAGGTTTAGGGACTGGTAAGTGGGTGCACTTACCAAGTCGACATGGCAGGCCTGAGACACATTTTACAAGCTGCTTCTGTGGGTGGCACAACCAGTGCTGCAAGACCACCAGCAGCATTTGATTTACAGGTCCTGGGCACACATGGTGCACTGTACTAGGGTCTGACAAGTAAATCAAATAAGCCAATCATGGAGTCACTAATCCATTACATCAATTTACAATAGGGAGTACCTGCACTGTGGCACTGAATAGCAGTGGCACTGAATAACAGAGGCACAGTGCCCAAAGCATCTAAAACCAGCAAAACATATAAAAAAACAGAGGAGACATCAGCAAAACTAATGGAAGTGAGACTCACACCAATGGTACTATATCTAACACGTGTCCCCTCCAGCTGAAACGTAGGGAGAACTACCCAACCTCTTGGGAGTCCTCTTCACCAAGGCGGAAAAATCTGGACAGACCATCAGCATTGGTGTGTTCTGTACCAGGGCGGTGTTCCACCGTGAAGTCCATCCCCTGTAGGGAAATGGACCACCTTAAAAAATTTAAATTCTCACCCCTCATCTGCATCAACCATCTGAGGGGCCTCTGGTCGGTCTGAACCAGGAAGTGAGTCCCAAACAAGTATGGTCTCAACTTCTTCAGTACCCAGACCACAACAAATGCCTCACGTTCAATTTCACTCCACCTCTGTTGCCATGGAAGTAACCTCCTACTGATGAAGGCTACAGGTTGGTCTAGGCCATCCTCATTTATCTGTGAAAAGAACAGCCCCAACACCATGCTCTGAAGCGTCTGTTTGGACAATGAATTCCTTTGAGAAGTTGGGCGCCTGAAGCACGGGTGCTGTGCACATGGTAGTCTTCAGGGCGTCAAAAGCTTTCTGACAGGTGTCAGTCCAGTTCACTTTCTTGGGCTGCTTCCTGGAAGTCAGCTCAGTCAAGGGTGCAACAATGTTGCCATGCCCCTTGACAAACCTCCTGTAGTACCCAGTGAGTCCTAAAAAGGCTCTCACCTGTGTCTGGGTTTTGGGGGGTTCCCTTGCCAGGATGGTATCAATCTTGGGTTTTAGGGGCGCCACCTGGCCGCTTCCTACATTGTGCCCCAAGTACACCACGGAACCCTGCCCGATCTGGCACTTACTTGCCTTGATCATGAGACCTGCTTTCTGCAGAGCCATCAACACTTCCCAGAGGTGGTGCAGCTTCTCATCCCAGGTGGAACTAAACACTGCGATATCATCCAGGTAGGCGGCACTAAAATCTTCCAGTCCAACCAACACCTGGTCAACCAACCTCTGAAAGGTAGCAAGGGCATTCTTCATCCCAAAGGGCACAACCCAGAATTGGCTGACCTCTCTTTGGCCCCATCAGTTAAGGCAATCTGCCAGTACCCAGATGTCAAATCAAACGTACTGAGGTACCGTGCAGCCCCTAGCCGATCAATGAGCTCATCAGCTCTGGGGCTGGGGTGCGCGTCAGTCTTGGTGACTGAATTGAAACCTCGGTAGTCCACACAGAACCGGAGTTTGGGTGTGGCACCAGGCACAGCAGCCGTCGGGACCAAGACCACTGGGCTGGCCCAAGGTCTGTTAGAGGACTGAATCACCCCTAAGGTAAACATCTTGGAGACTTTCTCCTTGATGTAAGCTCTGACCCTGTCAGTCACTCTGTTAGCTTTGTACTCAACAGGAGGACTGTCCCCAGTGTCTATATCATGGACACACCACTCAGAGACACCAGGAACCAGGGAGAACAAATCAGAGAATTGTCCTAACAGTTGGCAACAATCATTCTGCTGCTCAGGGGTCAGCGTTTGCAGAGAGGCTTACACCATCCACTGACCCATCTTGCTCTGTCGCAGACAGGAGGCCAGGAAGAGGCTTTGTCTCCTCCTCCATTCCAGCATCTGTCGCTAGGGGCATCCCCACTTAAGACCTCTCTAAGTGGGGCTTCAGGCGGTTAACATGCAGAACCCTCAAAGGGTTCCTGGGAGACTGCAAGTCCACCAAGTAGGTGACATCACTCTTGCGCTCCACCACCTCAAATGGTCAGGTCCACTTATCCTGGAGCACACAGGGCTCCACTGGGGCCATGACCCAAACTTTCTGTCCAGGCTGAAACTCGATCAGAGTGGCATTCTGATCATACCACCATTTCATCTCTTCCTGGCTGGCTTCCAAATTCGCCTGAGCGAGTTGCTTGAATTGCCTAGTGTGGTTCCTGAAGGCCAGCATGTAGCTATATATATCCTGGGGAGGTTTCCTGGGAGCTTTCTCCCAGCCTTCCTTAACCAGACTCAGAGGTCCTCTTACTGGGTGACCATACAGCAGTTCCAAGGGACTGAACCCTAAGGACTTATGTGGCACCTCACGGTAAGCAAAGAGAAGGCATGGCAAGAGGACATCCCACTTACACCTCATAGGTTCTTCAAGCCCCATAATCATGCCTTTGAGGGTCCGGTTGAATCTCTCAACCAGCCCATTACCTTGGGGGGGGGGTAAGGAGTGGTGAACTTATAAGTTACTCCACACTCCTGCCACATGGACTTCATATACTTGGAAATTAAGTTTGTATCACGGTCTGACACCACCTCTTTGGGGAACCCCACACGGGAAAAAATCCCCATCAATGCATGTCCCACCACAGGGTCCGTCACTGCCCTGAAAGGGATGGCTTCCGGGTACCAGGTAGCATGGTCCACCAAGACCAGGATAAACCTGTTGCCCATGGCTATCTTGGGGTCCAGAGGCCCCACAATGTCAATACTCACCCTTTCAAAGGGGGTTCTAACCACAGGGAAGGGCTGGAGAGGAGCCTTGTGGTTCCTCCCACTCTTTCCACTTGACTGGCAAGTCTGGCAGGTCCTACAATAAGTATCTGATCTCTTGCGCACATGGGCTCACCCAGGCTCATCAACCTTCGGCTCGCTATACAGTAGACCATTCTCTCAGTAGATCCAATGTGATCCAGACTGATCACCTGCTGCCTGGTTTGTGGCCTCTTTCCGCAAACCCACAAGAGAAGGGCACTTCTTCTGTTCTTCACAGAACTCCTCCCTGGAGGGTCCTCCTTCTTGCTGCCAATGGGTCAGCTCAGGCAGATCCCCCAGTTTGGCCACTTGCTCCCCTGTAGGTTCCAGGGCATCCCCCTCAAGGTCTGCCTCCTCCTGGACCGTGGGAACTATGGGGCCTGGTTTCACACGCTCCCTACCTCTTCTCTTCAAGGCAGGTACCTGGGCCATGCTTTTAGGCTCCAGGTCTTCTTGAACACCCTTACTGGCTGCCATAGACCGAGTGGTCACACATGCCCACTCAGGCAGACCCAACATCTTTAAATGAGACCTTCTCTCCACCTTAGCCCAAGGAGAGCTCTCTAAATCATTGCCCAACAGACAATCCACAGGCATGGTTGGCCTCACAGCTTGTTGAAGAGTACCTGAGACCCCCCCCTACTCAAAGGGAACCTGAGCCACCGCACATTGGCTCTCTGAGTTGTCCACGGCAACTACAGGGAAGAATGCATGGGGGATCACCTGCTCCTTAGACACCAGCCGACAACTGACAGCTGTCACACTGGCTCCGGTATCTCTCAGAGCCTCCAGCCTATGGCCATTGATGATCCCCCACTGCATGTATTTTTTAGTATTATCAGGCAGCTGTGTCCTAGGGACCATCTCACAATCTCCTAAAGAGACAAGGTACATCTCTGTGGGACCCCACCCACCTTGGGCACCTATTTCCTCCCCTCTCAGGGCTACAGTTGCCATCTGATGGGGTGGCGCATGGGGTGATGGGTTGGGATCCTTCTGGGGACACTGGGGATCATACCAGCGGTGGCCCACTTGCTTCCACTGAAAGCATGTAGGGGGGCCCTTGCAAACAGGTTTACCTGTCAGGACCTCTGGTTTCTTCTCAGGGGGAGGCTAGGAACCCTTCCCTTGGCTCCCTTGGGAATTACTTTGCGGCCCTTTCTGGAACTCCCTCTGTTTACCCTTGTCCCCCCAACTCTTCTGCTGGAGACCCTGCCCACCTTTGGCGGAGTCTCCCACATGACACTTGTGGACCAGAGTACTCACCCAGCAGTCTGCCTCCTCAGCAAGCTTCCTAGGGTTAGTTGGCTTGCTATCAATTAGGTGCTGGCGTAGCTCTGGAAAACAATTACCAGACAAGTGCTCCCTTGAAAACAAATCATAGAGCTCCTCAAAAGTACTCACTTTGCTACCCTTCACCCAACCATCCATAGCTCTGCAAAAGTAAGATACATACTCCACCCAGGTAGTTGCCTCCAGTTTCTTACATTTCCTGAATCTCTGTCTATAGAGCTCTGGTGTAAATCCATACCTGACCATCAGGGTTTCCTTCATGTGGGCATAAAGCATCCTATTCTCACTGGGCAGGTCTAACAAAGTATCCCTCCCATCACTAACAAAGCGGCCCCACAACCCCGCTCTGCAATCCTTCTCAAGAACCCGGTGGGCCAACATTGCCATTTCATAGGCTGCAAACCACTGCCCAGTATCCTCATGCTTATGAAAATCTTTGATGACATCCTTGGGGAAATATACCCTGCCTTCTGCAGGCACAGACGGTGCGCTGCCACCAGAGGGTCTAATTTTTAAGCTTTTAGCTTTAAACTCCATTTCCCTCAAAAATCTCTCATGTGCTAATCTCTCTTTTTCCCTTTCAAAAGCTATCCTGTTACTCTCAAGCTCCAGCTTCTTACTCTCTAGGTCCCTTTGACCCTCCATCTTGAGCTTGGCCAGCTCCACTTTGTGCAATCTATTTCTCTCCCTGTCCTCCAGCTATCCTGGGGACAGGCCCTGGGAAGAAACACTGCTGCCTACGGGGGAAGACACTCTCTCCCTGGCTGGACCCAATGGCCCATCTAACTGCCATTCTGCATCCCCACCCTCCTCTGCAGGCTCTTTCACATGCTCAGAGGCATTTCTTGCTTCCATTCAGGCCCTCAGCACCTTTTGGAACTCCTCCTTTTTGGTGAGGCCTGTAGTAGCAACTTCAAATTTTCTACAGAAGTGCTTCAGCTGTTTCACAGTGTATACAGCCACCTTCACTTCATCAAACTCTAGATCCATAGATGCTGGTTTGCTCATGGCAATAAGAACTGGCAGTCTTTAGCAAAAATAACAGTTCCAAGGAAAAAAATCAACAAAAAATGTATGTGGTTGTGTTTGGTCTGCACTCAATAGTAGTGTACACCAATCACTGTATATGAGTCACAAAGGCCAGTCCAGAAATCCCCACCGCTGACCACCAATGTTATAACTGGGGGTCTCTAGTTGTCAATGGTTTGCACCTTTGTCCAATTAGGGACCCTTGCTTCTAGTCAGGGTAAGGGGGACTACACTCCTAAACTAACCCCTGCTCAATCCTGTGGTAGCTTGGTACGAGCAGGAAGGCTTAATCAGAGGCAGTGTGTAAAGCATTTGTGAACACATAGGGGTATATTCTCAAGAACTTGTGATAACTACAGCAAAAGTAGCTTAACGCAACTCTTCACATCGCAGTCTATCGCGGGAAAATAACACCATGTCAACGTGGAATTCTCAACACGGCGGCACCATGTGATAGACCCATGACAACGCATCAAATGACCGCATTAAAACCAACGCGACGCCGCAAAAATGCGAAACACGAATGCAAAAAAAGCTGCGATGAGGCCAATCACGATACCAAAATCAGCAATAACCAGTGATAGGCCTGCAATTCCCACGTGTCATGCGGGAAAATGCACTATAAAAGCAGAGGAAAAAAAGGGGGGAAAAAAGAAACTGTGTAGCACCATGGATGCACCCGGACCGAGTGCAGAGTCCAACGCAAACCCCACAATCCCCACAGACCACCAGCAAGGAACCTCGTGGTCGGTGAAGGCAAAGGAGAAGACGAAGAGGCAGATGGGGTGCAGTCCGCAGGAAAACCAGATCAGCGTCACGGAGGTGACAGAACACAACCACACACTGAACGTTAAAATGACAAATGTGAATGCAGTCGGAGTGTCGAGGAGGTCTATGGAGGAGGACAAGAGGCGCTGTCATGATGTGAAAAGCCAAACCAAGCACAAACCCGCTGCCAACAGGAAGGCAGCATGGGCAACAGGAGGTGGAAGTCCTGCGCCATAGGAGGAGCTGGAGGAAACGGAGGCCACAGTCAGGGTGGAGACGACGCAAGGAGTTGGGAGTCCGGACACAGCTCGATGGGACCTGACACAACATCAACAGGGTGAGTAATGACCAGGGCCTGGGGGGACGGGGGAGAAGGGCACAATGTCACACATGCACAAAGATGTGTAGCACACTGCACACCCACAATGACCCTGAATCATGTCCCTCATCCCCGTGGCACACTGCAGCACACACACAGATCAATAACAGCACATCCGAGGACAATGTAGCACAAAGTGCAACACCGACACTGCAGAACAGAGGACACAACTGGGTCCACTCATGCACAGAAACAGGCCAATCACATCTAACATAGCAGGAAACTGAGATGGAAATGCACGTGTACAATCACACATCAGTCATGTAGTCCAAATGTCCACTGTACCGCAACAAATATACAGCACCTCCCAAAAAGTCACAATGTACATTGTCATACAGTCTGCATGTAAACTTGAACAATGTGCCAACATACATTCCAACACAATGTCAACATGCATCTCTCCTCCACATTGCAGATGGACAAAAAACAACACCTCCAGCAGAGCATACCAGACCGCTCATCAGTGATGCTGGAGAGGACACCACACCTTCGACACCGACACCCTACAACAGCCCATGGACTTCTCAGTCAACCCATCCCTATGAGCAGGGCAGCCACACAGAGGAGACCCCAGCCCTTGCACAGACCACACAGCAGGAAGCATCCGCCACCATGGCTGGCTGCCAACACTTCACCTAGGCACACATCGCATTCCAATGCCAGTTGTCAGGATGCCAAAAGGAGGTGGCCAACCAGGTGCGGTTGGGGTCAGAGCTTATGGAAGCCGAACTAGATCACATATGTGGGTGTTCAAGTCCCATCAGGGACCACCTACCCCTCACAAAGGAGACCCACACCGCGACAGATACACATGCATGTGCACATTTCCTGCAATGAACCACGCCCAGAGCCACGGAATCATCATTCACACCCCCACGCTGGACCTCAGTACGACGGCCCAATCCACTCCTCTGATGCATTTGGTGGCTGACGACAAAGCTACATGTCCAAGGTCTTACCCGCTGCCAGCGGTGACATGGTTGCATCCACTGTACACAGCACAATGTGATGTTGGAGGCCCCAGGGTCCTCATGCATACATATATAATGACCACACGGACACACGCAGATAGTTTGTGGAAATGGCTATGGGCACGTGCGCCCGGACCCTTTATTGGCAGTGTCACATGTACAGTGACGCCTGTGCTGGATGGATGTGGGGTGAGTGTAAGCCAGCCCACACAGAGTGGTTGGTGCTGGCAACAACTTGAACAGTGAACACCATTAAAACGGAAACAGAAAACATCAGCATGACAGAGACAACTGCGGTGCATCATGGTGGTAGCCGAAGCAAGTACAGAGGTCACCCAATTTGCAAACAGAAGTGTCCTTGAGTTGCAGTGCACTAAGGTTGGGGCACTAGAGATGAGTCTGCTCATGTGAAAGAAATGACGAGGATTGTGTCCCTTCTGGTTATTCCTGATGCAGCTGCAGTGGGGTGTGTTACACATGCATCATCTTCCTCATCATCGTCCCAGGTCTCCCACACTGCCTGAGGTGACATTGCTGCGTGAGCTCACCACAGCACACAACTCATTCAGAAATGGTCCCTGAGTCGTGGTGCACTGAGTTAGTGGCACCTGGAGTGCTGAGCAGGCAGATGATGACATCCACGACAGGTTCAAGCAACTCCGTTAGTCTGCCAGTACGGCTGTTTCGACTCTGGCAGTTGGCATTTGGAGGAGGTCCTGGCGGATGTGGCGTGTGCCTCCTGCGGTGATGCGATGTCCGGCACGGTCAGAACTCGATTTAATTTTTAATGTGTGAGCCCTGGTAGACCACACTCGAGTCCGGAGGCAGCGGACAGCGCAGTGCCACGGACACATGGCGTTGAGGACCCCAAGGCCATCGTCTCAGAGGCCATCCAATATCTCACTGGACAGAGTTAGTGGCCCTGGATGCACTGCGGCCAGCACAGGTACACCGGCACGGGACAGTGACTTGCGGTGCAGTGAGATGGGCCACGCAAGCTGAGCGGGTCCTCATCGATGTTCAAGGTGAATGTGGCAGAGGGCTGCGGGTGACAGGGGAAGGTGTCGTCTAGGGCATGATGCAGAGGGTAGAAACCATCCGGAAGCAGCAAATTGAGGAGTGGAATGCTACAGCCTCGTTTTTGCCAAAAAGTCAGTATCACTGACATGATGATGAAGACATCCCCAAGTCCATAGACTCAGTCACCACCAAAGGCCAACCAGAAAGTGTCCATGGCTGTCGGGGAACAGACTTAGTGGCACCAGAGCTGTAAGTGTATGCAGTCTGCAATGAGGCCAGTACAATGACATCAAAACTGCCATAAATAAATCAAGACTGAGTTCCCAATGTGTGACCTACTCAACTGCAGTGTAGGCCGAAGGCAGTAGTCAGAAAAGTACCACAGACAGGTGTTGTGCGGGATGCTATGCACAGAGTTGGTGGCACCACATCGAAGGGAGTATAATGACATGAATGCAGCCACAAAGTGTGTACTCTGCCATTGCGTAATCAAGACTCAGTTCCAAATATGCGACCGACTTGGCAGCTGTGTAGGCCGGTGGAGTATGTAAACGAGAAAGGAGTACTGCAGGCCTGTGTCGCTGAGGCCATGATGGTCTGAGGAGGCTGCTAAGCTTGTGGGCCTTGGGCATGCACCAGCATGTGGTGGGCCCTCCTTGACACACACCGGTGTCGGCAGATGAGCAG
This sequence comes from Triturus cristatus, assembly GCF_964204655.1. Lineage (NCBI taxonomy): Eukaryota > Metazoa > Chordata > Amphibia > Caudata > Salamandridae > Triturus > Triturus cristatus. The sequence continues at coordinate 507,854,411 of NC_140585.1, forward strand.
TGAGGCTTGGCTGTGCGGAGTCAGGCATGACGTATCGGGGACCGGCATCCCGGGGTGCAGCAGGTGCACAAGTTCGCAGGCAACACCGCTCACAGCGACGGCGTCGGCCTCGTGGCGGGCTGGGAGGTGCCGCCCTGGCAGAGATGTTGGGCCTTCCGGAACAGGACCATGCCCAGAGCTACGTGGTTTTTATTCACACACCTATGCATGCCTGGCATATGCCAGGCCAGCCCACTCCGCACACGCTTACAGGGGGGACGTCACAAGCTACATTTCCACGATCTTCCCCACTGGCTGGGGTGACATGGTTGCATCCACTGTCCACTACACTCCATACACCAGTGGTGTATGTGGACATGGATATGTCTGTGGTCTGCATACTGCAGTCTGTCCAGCACATCTCCGCCCACTTGGCATTGTGTACCTTCTCATTCATGGGTCACTTGCCTCCGTCGCACATGCCTGGTTCCCACCTCTCCCCACATTCTGCTATTGTGTGGCTGAGGTGCCATGCCGTTGATGGCTCATGTACAAGGCTAGCCCAGGTTGCCGCAGTAAGTTATGCTGTCGTGTCTGGTGGGTGGGCATGTTGTTTGGCATGTTGAATGTGAGTTTGTGACGTGTGCATTCCCAGAGTTGTGATTTGCATGATTGTGGAGATGGGGGGTGTGGTGTGTTTATTTGGTACTTGCCAACGAGCAGTGCATTTACATGGGTGCCATCCTGTTAGCGCTGGTTGATGATGGACTGTGGGTAGGGGTAAGAATCATGTACACTGCCTGTGTAGTTGGCAATGACATTGGTGGCGATTCCCTCGAGGTCCACTGTTGCCTGCACATTGATGGAATGCGTGTGCTTTCTGTTGAGGTAATTGTGTGCAGTGTCACCAGGGGACACAAGTAGGATATGTGTGCAGTCAATAGCACCCTGACACGTGCGGGAAGCCAGCTATGGTGTAGACGCCTTGCTTGGACTCCAGCTGTTCATGCACAGTATGAGGGGAGTATGGGTACTGGGGTACCAAGCTGATGATGGCATCTGAGACAGTTGTGATGAACTTGGATTGTGCAGGCTGTGAGACTCCTCCGACTCTGGCAGTTGTTGGTTGGAATGTACCAGAGGCCAACATGTGCAGCATAGTCAGCAGCTTTGTCTGTGGAGGGATGTTGGTTGTCCGCTGTGTTGGTACCGTCAGTCTGTGGGCAATGGTGGTCAGGATGCGTAGGACGGTTGTCCTTTTGAGCCTGAGGTGGGCAATGACATTCTCTGGTGTTGGGTCTGTCAGGTTGGTGTGTTTTCTGGAGATCTGCTGTCTTGGTCTGCGCTGACTCTGTGGTAGTCTGTGGGGGGGCAGGGGTACGGGGGTGGCAGTCCTGGGTGTGGTGGCAGCGGGTGTTGTGGCCCTGTTGGGGCTCCGTGCTGCATGATCAGTGGTTCCATGGCATCTGTTGTTCTTCAGGTGTGACTCTGGGCTGTGCTCCCTTTTCTTGTGCCGGTTGTCGTCCGACTTTGCACCAGGTCAGAGCAGGTGTTAATTTCCTGCTGCTAACACACCTTATTGCATGTTTTGTGTTCTTATCCCCGATCTGGCTGGTCATTGAGAATGTGTGGAGTGGTGTTGTCGCGACTTTTGGCTCTGGAACACCTACTCTGCATCTCATTAGCGATAGTTGCCGGGGTCATCCGTGGCGATGCTTTTTGAGGATGCTATCACCGCAAAACTGGTGATATCGTCTGATAGCACCAGCTTGTGAAGGGGCGAAAAATTTATCGCGACTTTGGCTGCGCTAAAGTTCTAATAACTCGGCGATAGTTCCTTGAGAATATGTCCCATACAGTAATACTGTGAAAACACCACAGATGGACACCACACAGGTTTTATAAAAAATAAGTAATCTGTATATAGACTTAACACAAGACCCAAAACGACAAAAATCCACAATACAGTAATAAGAAAAATGACTTTTATATGGTAGAAATAGCTTAGTTCAAAGATGATGGTAAATGCTACACCTTTCTCCCAAAGTACCTTTGGATACGGCACGTATGATAAAAAAAAAGGTTCGCAGGGAGAACGATGCGTCGGTTCCTTGCTGGGGGGGAGGCGATGCGTCTGTTCCTCAGTGATTGCGCAAAGTAGGCAATCCATCTGTTCCTTACCGGAGAGGAGGTGATGCGTCGTTCTCGGGTGGTGTTCCGGTTGCGATGCGACAAGATGGCGCCTTGATGTGATGCGACGATCCGGTGCAATGCGACAAGATGGCGCCTTTGATGCCGTGTGGCGACTCTGGAACTTCTGAGCCGTGACAGGCCCTGCGACAGGCTTTTCCGGTAATGCGACGGTGACCCTTGCGGTGGTGACATGCTTCTCCGGTGATGCAACGACAACAGCTGCGACGGTGACACGCTTCTCTGGTGATGCGACGGCGACTTTTGCAGTGGCGACACGCTTCTCCAATGATGCAACGCAACAGCTGCGGATGCGACACGCTTCTTCTCGTTGAGTCGTGCTTCCAGCTCCCAACAATACGCAGGCCTCTGCAAACAGAATTCCCAGCAAGGAAATTCAGGGGGGAGTCTTGTATCCCTGAGACATCAGCAGGAGGCAAGCACAGTTCAAGCCCTTGGAGATGCTTCTTCAAGATGATGAAAGTTCAATAAAAGTTCCTTCTCCTTTCCTCGGCAATAAAGAAACTGATCCAGCACGAAACCGGGGAAAAAGAAAGAGAGAGCAAATTATTACAACTTATCCTCCCTGCGTCGCAGACCCGACGTCACACTAGCTCATTCACACACGCACTCATTGGTGGGGCCCAAAACACCAACACTCGCACGTCTCCACTCACGAGTCTGCACACAGGAGGGATGATGGGATCAAGCGCTGGACATGTGGGGGAGTACCTTATTACCTATAGGGAAGAATAGGTATTTTACAGAAATATACATTAGCATCACCACCTATAGAATCCTAACCTTAAAAATCAAGGCACTCCAAGACGGACCAATTAGTTGGACTGGTTGATGGTGATTTAGAACCAGCTAAAACACATTTACTCTCTTCCATTGAAAAACCACAAACTCGTAATTTCTGTTAATCATATATTTGTTTATCTAATTATCGTTTGCAATTAATATTAGCATTTTGGTCAATCAAAACACAAATCGCATAACATTTATATTGACCTATTCTTGCTATTTGGATTTTTCCTAATTAATTTGGCTCTGCATAACCGAATTTAGCCGTTAAATTGTCCAAATAAAGCAGGCCAAAGCTCAAAGTCCGGAAGTTCTTTGCTCAGCATGTTACAGTCCCAAAGATCTCCAAAGGACCAGAAATCTTGCAAGCATTTGTCATCGTCTGTGGGGTCGATAGGGGTGTGCAGCCATCGAGAACCGCAGGATGCCTAGAATGCCCCTCCTTATTCTACTACCCTTTTTATAATGAAATTCGGGATAATATGAAACATTCTTAGGCTAAGAAGGCTGATGATTGGCTAGTTGAAAATGTCCGATTTTATATTGCGTGAGGTTCTCATGGATTTTGCTGGTTCACTTCCTCTGTCCATGTTGCCCTTATGCAACATTGTAGAAGTTTTGCTTGTATGTCCCAATTGTTCATTTAGACCAGATTTTACTGACTGAAGTTTGGCAGTCCTCCATGTTCCTATCCTTGACCAGGAACACTGTAACATGGGGTCGCCTGGAGGTCTACGCAGCCATCCGAGTCTGTGCAGTAGGCATCGCGCTCACAAGACGGTGGCCACTTCTGAACTCCATTTTGGACGCCATATTTTGGTAGGTCCAAATGCCAACTTAAGCAAAACAAACACAAAAGAGTAATTAATACAAAGAAATTAAGATTCTAATGTTAAACCCTCACTAATACCTTTATGTTTTAGTATTTTCCTAGCTTTTAGCGACATTTTAAGCAATAATACTCACCCTTACGGTCCATAACGGGAACGAAAACATCACAAAAACAACATAAATCATGGAATATCCTATTACCGCATGTACTACTATTAACATGCGTACATAATTTAGTTGTTAGAGTTATTCTGCCATGCAAATAGCAATAAGTCCCACGTGTAATTGGTGTCTAATAAAAAGGCAAATGGTTGATTAATATAACACATCAAACCGTTAGTCAAATTATAATATAAGTAGATTATATAATTAGTATTTTCATGCAAAATAGAGGCGGTATACAAAATTTTGCTTTGCCTGCTCCATCAAAACCACTGCAGGCCAACCCCAGAAAATAGCACACTGGCCTAGGGGCAGTCAACTCCTTCAGCTTCTCTGGTTCTTCTCCTTGGCAAAGGTCCGTCTTGATTCCCAGAAGAGATCTAAAGTCTTGGGGTCTGGGCCCCAATATTTATACTTGTAAATCTTTTGTCCTCTGAAGGCAGAGGGTGCCTGTACCTAGCCAAAACCAGTTCTGTGCAGCTTCCTGGAAGGAGGTGGAGACAGCATTGTTGAAAGCAGACCTGGCCCAGGTAGCTGAATGGAAATCTCCTCCCCCTACTCTCTATTCTATGAGGGCGAAGGGGAGGGAAAGGACTCATCAGACTGCTGGAGCCCAAGCCCTCCTGTCACTCACAAACCAGACATGCACTACACAACCTAGCAGAGGTAGGCTGGATGGTTAGGCAAGAAAATACCCACTTTCGAAAAGTGGTATTTTCAAATATAGAATGTTAAAACCAACTTCACTAAAAGATGTATTTTATCATTCTGAGTTCAGGCATACTAAATTTGTTTTTCTACCATGTTCCCTGGGTCATTTAGGATTATAAGATGTTATAATCAAATTGCCCATTCTGGCCTATGGGGACAGGTAGCCTTGCAATAGTGAAAAACGAAACTGGCTGTAATTCACTATCAGGACATGCCACACACATCAGGACATTTTCTACCTCTTACTTACAATGCACCCTGCCCTTGGTCCTACCTTAGTGGTGGCTAACATGTAGAAAAGGGAAGGTTTAGGGACTGGTAAGTGGGTGCACTTACCAAGTCGACATGGCAGGTCTAGACTGCACACAGGCTCTGCAATGGCAGGCCTGAGACACATTTTACAAGCTGCTTCTGTGGGTGGCACAACCAGTGCTGCAAGCCCACCAGCAGCATTTGATTTAGAGGCCCTGGGCACACATGGTGCACTGTACTAGGGTCTGACAAGTAAATCAGATAAGCCAATCATGGAGTCACTAATCCATTACATCAATTTACAATAGGGAGCACTTGTGTAACGCCCTGAACGTCTCAGGATCGTTTAACAGACACGACAATGAGGACGCAACCACTTGTGAAGGGTTAGTTCTTTTAATGAAGGCAAATAAAATACAAAGAACAAACAAAAGTTATAGTCACTGGAATCCTCCAGGCTAAGTACGTTACCAGCCCACAGCACGGATGGTCCTAACCGTCCTCTGCATATACGCCGATCCCGGCGTATGCCAACAGAGGGCAGAAATGAAATGGCCGACAATGCCAATCGGTAGGCTGTGAGGGGCACGAAGAGTGTTGGGGAGAATCGAGGAGTCAGGGAAACACCCAGCCGGGGTCTCTACCTGAAGGGAGCAGCCGCTCAACCTCTTCCTCAGACTGCACCGGGACGCGGAGTCACCTCCTGGTGATGCGTCACCGATACCCCAATCACAAGCAAGAAGACTGAACCGAGAGCAGCCGCTCGATCGATCCTGTGGACTTCCGAGTCTGTAACGCGGCAAACACCTCCTGGTGTGCGTTACAGCTGGCAGTCCCTGTGTCTCTGGTCGGGCTGGGAGTTACGACTCCAACCAGCAAAAGCGCCACTGCGCTTGGACTCAGCCGAGTCAAAAAGCGAAGCTCAATGGTTGACCGGTAGAGCTTCCGGGTCCTTCACAGGTGACGATGGGGCAAGACACGGCCCAGGGAGTAACGACTCGACCTACCTCCGTTCTTGCCTTACTGGAGCACCACTCCGGAACACTGCTCTTCACGAAGCAGGTACGTCGGTGTAAACACAATATCCGACAGCCTTGTACCTCCCGGTTCCTCCCTTTATAGGGCGTGTTTTCCTTGAGTTATGTAACAGCTCTCCTGTTTACATAAGGGCGTGTTTCCCTTGAGTTATGTAACAGCTCTCCTGTTTACATAAGGGCGTGTTTCCCTTGAGTTATGTAACAGCTCTCCTGTTTACATAACCTCTCAACCGCTAAGCATCCTGGGAGATGTAGTCCGTTTTCGCTGGTTACCGTTTTCCTCCCCTCGTATGACAGGAATTCTTGACAGTACATCCTCCCTCTCAGCGGCTCCCCACGGGTCCAGCGCTGGCAGGAAAACGCCGATGGAACAAGGAGACCAAGCGCGGAGCATGAACCCCTTCAGCCGGTTCCCATGAATGCTCCTCCGGGCCATAGCCTTTCCACGCAACCAGGTACCACAGCTTCCCCCTGCGCCATTTGGACGCCCGTATGCCCGACACTTCATACTCCACCTCCGACTCCACGCATACCGGCCTAGGTGTCCCAGACGGCTTGGAGGGTGCTGGTTTGAGCAATGATACATGAAAGACAGGGTGTATCCGCAATGACTGGGGCAAGCACACCTTCACGTTCACGGGACCCATACACTTGGTAATTCGATAGGGGCCCATGTACTTGGGATGGAACACACTGTTCTTTCGAAACCTCATGTTTCTTGTGGATATCCAGACGTAGTCTCCAGTGCGGTACAGTGGCCCGGGCCTTCTCTTCCTATCTGCCGCAGCCTTGTATCTTCTCTTGGCCTCTATTAGGACAGCCCTTGAGCGCATCAACGTGTCTTTTATGTGTGCCACCCTGTCCGCTGTGGCGGGAATCCTGTCCTCTCTGAACGGATGTAGAAATGGCAAGAACCTGGGATGTTGGCCATAGTTGCTATAGAACGGAGATGACTGTGTGGAGCTGTGAGTGGCGTTGTTATAGGCTATCTCTGCAACCCATAGCAAGTCGACCCATTCTTCCCTGCCCTGGTCCACAAAACATCGCAGATACTGTTTGAGCGTTTGGTTCAGGCGCTCGGTTTGGCCGTCCGTTTGAGGGTGGTAGCTGGTGGACAGGGCGGTCTTAACATGCAGCGCAGTGCACCAAGTCTTCCAGAATTGCGCAGTAAACTGCGACCCCCGGTCCGAAACGATCACCCCAGGTAATCCATGCAGTCGTACCACATTCTTTAGGAGTAGTGACGCCAATTCCCCGGCCGTAGGGACTCTCTTGCAGGGGATGAAGTGCCCCATTTTCGTCAAGTAATCCACCACCACCAGTATTGCCGTCATCCCCTGGTCTACCGGTAGGCCCACCACGAAGTCCAGTGATATGCTATCCCATGGTCTATCCGGGGTCGGAAGTGGATGTAAGAGCCCTTGGGTTCGGCCATGGTCGGCCTTCATGGTAGCACACGTAGGACACTCCTGTCCCCACCTCCTGACATCCACTCTCATGGTTGGCCACCAGAAATGCCGTCCCATGCTAGCCACCGTTTTTTCAAAGCCCAAATGACCTGCGCATGGAGAGTCATGGCACCAGATGAATGCTTGTTTCCTTAGCCTAGGCGTGGGTATCAATAGGCACCTGCCCTTCAGGGGTATCCCGTCCTTCAGCTGCCATTCTCTGTGACTGAGGAGCCACCTCCGCCATGCGAATGACCTGATCCCTCTCTTTATTCCCCTCAGGAAAGTATCCGGTTGGATAACCCCCAATACCATCCTCGGGGAAATGATGGAACGCTCGGTTGCAGGCAATGGTTCCTTAACTGCAGATTGACGGGACAGGGCGTCCGCCTTCCGGTTTTCCGTCCCCGGCCGATATGTGATGCGGAAGTTGAACCCCGCAAAGAAGATCATCCACCGCAGCTGCCTGGGAGAAAGGTGTCTAGTGGCCGTCATGAACTGTAGGTTCCGATGGTCCGTGTACACCGATACCACATGTCTTGCCCCCATCAACCAATGCCTCCATTCGGTGAAGGCGTCCTTGATTGCGAGAAGCTCCTTCTCCGCAATATGGTAGTTGCGTTCGGCGTCGTTGAGTTTGCGGGACATGTACGCAACGGGATGAAGCACCCCTGTGTCGTGGTTGCGTTGGGACAAGATAGCCCCCAGCGCCACATCCGACGCGTCCGCTTCCACCACGTAGGGGAGATCCGGATCGGGGTGAGCCAACACCGGCGCCTTACCAAAGGCGCTTTTCAGGGCCTCAAAGGCTTTGTTCGCTTCAGGGGACCAGACAAACTCCTTGGACTTCCTCAGTAGCTGTGTGATTGGAGCCACCACTCCTGAAAATCCATCTGTAAACCGCCTGTAAAAGTTGGCGAAGCCAATGAAACTTTGGACGTCCTTCACGCTTTGGGGCACCGGCCATTCTTTCACCGCCTTGATCTTTCGTTCTGCCATCTCCTGTCCCTCTGGACTCAGCATCACTCCGAGGAATTCCACGGATGTGACGTGGAAGTCACACTTGCTGAGTTTACAAAACAGCATGTTTTCCCTCAGCTTTTGGAGCACAGCTTTGACGTGGTGTACGTGCTCCTCCACACTGGACGAATAGATGAGGATGTCGTCGATATATACGACCACGTAGATATCCAACTCCTCTCTGAATACCTCATTCAAAAAGTACTGAAAGGCTGCCGGGGCGTTGCACAGACCGAACGGCATGACGAGGTACTCAAAAAGGCCGAACCTGGTCTTAAAGGCGGTCTTCCACTCGTCTCCGTCCCTCATGCGCACCAGATGGTATGCCCCTTTCAAATCCAACTTGGTGTAGATACGAGCTTTCTTGACCTGTTCCAGAAGTACACTGATGAGAGGCAAGGGGTACCGATTTTTTATGGTTATTGCATTCAATGCCCTAAAGTCCACACAGGCTCTCAGCTCCCCATTAGCCTTCGGGATGAAGAAGAGTGGCGAGGCGGCCGGAGACTTGGACGGGCGGATGAATCCTAGCTTGAGGAGTTTATCCAGGTACCCCCGGAGATGCACGTTTTCAGGCTCCGTCAGGGCATACAGCCTGCCGCTGGGAACGCTGGCCCCTGGCACCAGGTCGATCTGGCAGTCAAACTGTCTTTGTGGTGGTAGCACTTCCGCCTTCACCTCATCAAATACATCCTCAAAACTGTGATAAGCCTGGGGGAGAGCCACATCTTTTTCTGCCGCTGTAGCCACCGTCTGACTCCCGCTCTCATCTGCGTCAAGGGATTCCGTTCTTATTCCACAATGCAGGATGCAATACGGTGACGTCATTTCGATGCGATGTGTTGGCCAATCCACAAAGGGGTTGTGTTTCTGTAGCCACGGCAATCCCAATATGACGCCATATTGGGGCGCTCGGATGATGTTAAAATCGATTTGTTCCAAATGGTTCCTCCCATATCTCATCGGAAGGACCCCCGTGTGCTGTCCGATGGGCCCCGTCACCAATCGCCTTCCGTCTACCGCATAGACGTCTTCGGGTACTGCTTTGGGAAGAAGCACTAGCCCCAGCCTGCATGCCTCGTTGTGGTCCATAAACATGCCAGTGGCCCCTGAATCCACCATGGCCACAACGGGTATCCACTGGTCATGCACTCCCACGTGCACCGTGATAAACAGGTGTCGTTGTCCTTTAGTGACCGAGTTGGAAAGTGAAGGGATGGATGAGTGACTCCGAGATGCCCCTTCTCTGGTCTTGGAGTCCTCTAGTTTTCCGCCGGTATGTCCACCACGGCTGTTACCGACCGGTTGGCCCGATAACGTGACGTCTTCGGTTTGGCAGGGCATTCACGTACGTAGTGGCCTTTTTTGCCACAATATAGGCACAATCCTTGTTTACGGCGTGACTCTTTCTCCGTGGCTGTGAGGCTCGCTCGTATTGCGCTGATGTCCATGGGTTCTCCCTTGGATGCGGTGGAAGTTTCAGGACTTCCCACCGTCACATAGGATGGAAGGGATTTTCCTTTTCTCCCATGATCCCCCTTTCTTTCACTTAGCCTATGTTCCAGCCGTAATACCAGGTTGATAAGGCCCTCACATGTCTTGGGTTGAGGGTCAATATGAGCCATGGCGTCCTTGAGCTCATCGCACAGCCCTTGATGGAAGAGCGCCGTCTGTTTAGCAACAGGCCACTTGGTTTCCGCAACCAGCCTTCGGAACGCGTTGAGATACTGCACCAGGTCGTTGGATCCCTGTCTCAACTCAAGCATTTCACGGTCCGCCGTGTACGAGTCAGCCCTTCTGTCGAATACCTTCAGGAATTCCTCGCGAAAAGCACCCCAATCACATAAGAGGGGGTCGTCCCTGCTCACCAGAGGTACGGCCCATTGTGCCGCGTTTCCAGCCAAATAGGATATAAGGAAAGCCACACGAGCCTGACTCGTGGGGAACGCCTTTGGTTTGCACGATAAATGTAGCGCCACTTGTGTGAGGAATACCTGCACTGTGTTAGGATCCCCACTGTACCTCTCTGGTGTTGCCAAGGGGATGGCTACCGGCATTTCCACTACTACCGCAGGGGTCTGGTTCGTGAGGGAGGTGCTGGGCGTGAGCGGGTCCAATTGGATAGCATCCAGTCTGGCTTTTACATCGGCTGTTTCTTGCCTAGAGGCAGCCACTTCAACTTGCATGGCCGCTAAAGCAGCCAGCACATCATCAAGTGTTGCCATGTCTGTTATCGACCGGGAGACAGTTAGTGTTATTAAGGTCGGATATTTTGTAACGCCCTGAACATCTCAGGATCGTTTAACAGACACGACAATGAGGACGCAACCACTTGTGAAGGGTTAGTTCTTTTAATGAAGGCAAATAAAATACAAAGAACAAACAAAAGTTATAGTCACTGGAATCCTCCAGGCTAAGTACGTTACCAGCCCACAGCACGGATGGTCCTAACCGTCCTCTGCATATACGCCGATCCCGGCGTATGCCAACAGAGGGCAGAAATGAAATGGCCGACAATGCCAATCGGTAGGCTGTGAGGGGCACGAAGAGTGTTGGGGAGAATCGAGGAGTCAGGGAAACACCCAGCCGGGGTCTCTACCTGAAGGGAGCAGCCGCTCAACCTCTTCCTCAGACTGCACCGGGACGCGGAGTCACCTCCTGGTGATGCGTCACCGATACCCCAATCACAAGCAAGAAGACTGAACCGAGAGCAGCCGCTCGATCGATCCTGTGGACTTCCGAGTCTGTAACGCGGCAAACACTTCCTGGTGTGCGTTACAGCTGGCAGTCCCTGTGTCTCTGGTCGGGCTGGGAGTTACGACTCCAACCAGCAAAAGCGCCACTGCGCTTGGACTCAGCCGAGTCAAAAAGCGAAGCTCAATGGTTGACCGGTAGAGCTTCCGGGTCCTTCACAGGTGACGATGGGGCAAGACACGGCCCAGGGAGTAACGACTCGACCTACCTCCGTTCTTGCCTTACTGGAGCACCACTCCGGAACACTGCTCTTCACGAAGCAGGTACGTCGGTGTAAACACAATATCCGACAGCCTTGTACCTCCCGGTTCCTCCCTTTATAGGGCGTGTTTTCCTTGAGTTATGTAACAGCTCTCCTGTTTACATAAGGGCGTGTTTCCCTTGAGTTATGTAACAGCTCTCCTGTTTACATAAGGGCGTGTTTCCCTTGAGTTATGTAACAGCTCTCCTGTTTACATAAGGGCGTGTTTCCCTTGAGTTATGTAACAGCTCTCCTGTTTACATAACCTCTCAACCGCTAAGCATCCTGGGAGATGTAGTCCGTTTTCGCTGGTTACCGTTTTCCTCCCCTCGTATGACAGGAATTCTTGACAACTTGCACTGTGGCACTGAATAGCAGTGGCACAGTGCCCAAAGCATCTAAACCAGCAAAACATATAAAAAACAGAGGAGGCACCAGCAAAGGGAGACTCATGCCAATGGTACCAGGTCTAACAATGTTTATATGCGATCATGCCTGTTTTGTATGTAACACACATTATTATTATACAAAATTCTTGTCACACATGACACCCCACCACCATGGGCTTACTGGCACGTTTTGACCCCCAACATGTTTGGCTGCATTGGGCCCTGGAGGGCACAGATGCACACTGTGCTGCCAATTTTCTTGAATTTGGTTTTAGGTGAGTAGCTTTCTTGCATTAATATGCACCAGTCCTGACCAATTTTTAAGTCTCTGTGGCTCCTGCATGAATGTTGTAAGTATTATGGTGTTTGCTCCACGTGATCAGTTGCTTATCATATGAGCTTGGGAATTTAATCATGCTAAACTTCACTGCCTGTGCGCGCTCTGTATCACATAAAGAAGAAAGAGCTGCCAAATACTCAAGGAAGAATTAATAGAGAAGCTTTTGTAACAATAGAAGAGGATTTGTTATTTAGTGTTAGAAGTCATATTAATGTGTTCAAGGAACAGAACATTGACAGCATACAGTTATTCACCACACAGTATACAAGTACTGCTGAAGCCATAGAGTGAGTGGCACGAAGGAATCTCATAAAATGGTTGACTTGAAGTCTCACCATGAGAAAATAACACATATTTCCATACAGTCTTAGGCTTGGGAGAATGAGGCTGTGGAAACCTGATGTATTCTTTTAAAGTAGGTAGAGCTAGAAGTTATAATTTAGTGCCTAAGCAGTGCTCACTTGAGCCAAGGGATATTATTAGATACGTACACTCTGCTAGTCTGAACTTGTGAATTAGAACAAGTGAACAGAACAAATATTGCTACTGAAAGATAAGGCTGAAAATACGACATCTTGCAAAGATAAGGACTTAATAGTGTCCACTCCCTAAATGCATAGAAGGCAAGATTACATGCATTTATCATGGACATTTTTTTATCTTATGTAGGCTACAGAGACAAATCTAAATGAAGAATAACTACTGGCCCTATTTCAATCATCTCTATATATTATGATGTTCTAAGAAATGACAGGGCATTGGTGGTGGGGGAGATAGTTTCAGTCTATTTTTAAAAGGAGTTGGTTCTCTAGAAATGTAACAATCATTGGTTGCCTCGTTTCATCAAATGGCTCTCAAAGTCTCCTGAAGTCAATTGGAATCCTTCATATTTGCCATCCTTCAAAAAACATGATCAATTTGTAGAGGGATCTCTTGGAACAGTAGCTGTGGTATTATGCTGAAGATCATGCAGTTGCCACAAGTGTTTGGGGATGGTAACATAATTTCAGCTTCAAAACAATTGTAATTCCAAGTACACAACCGAGTGCTAGTCTTCATACTAAATTCGGAAGGTGTCATGACCCCTTAATTGACTGGTCAGACCACTGTGATGTGTGGTTTAATCTCCAGATGTAAGATAAACCGGCAGGAGAGCTTTCTCCTACATTGCAGCCAGGACAAGCTCCCGGTCAACATCAGACGCTCCCAAACGCTTCACACATTCAGGAAGGACCTCAAGACCTTGCTGTTCGACTGACCCGGACCTACTCCCCCCTCACCCCTCCAAGCACCTTGAGACCCTCACGGGTGAGTAGCACGCTCTATAGACCCCCTGATTGATTGATTGAAACCTGAGACCCCCAAACAAAGTAGATGATTGATAATGACCAGAGCTCTGAGCTACCATTCAAATTGAATGAAGAAAGTAATAAAAAAAAACGTAATTCAAGGTCAATAGTATAAGTGCAGGCTTCAGGGGCTTGAAAGGGCATTAGTCCTACCCACTGCTTAGTACTGGCTCACTGTGGACAGAGCCTCATCTTACTGCCCTTGAAAAGAGGGAGAATTGATGAGGAGTGCAGTGCTGCAAGGGAGACCATTTCTAAGGGCCAGAACTCAATGGTATCATTAAAATCTCAATTTCTGGGCCACAGTACTAGTGTGGGCTACGGGGGTTTCAAAGGACACAACCATGCCACTGCTAACTATTGGCTCACTGAGGGGAGAGTCCCGCCTTGCTGCCCTTGAAAGGTTGGGGATCCGACAAGAAGCATCATCAAATTGCTCTAACCCTGTAACCAACTGGTCACTGGGATGACAGATGAAGGGCTATGAATTCTGTCCCCTTTTAATCAAGGTATCCAGATATTTCACCCTATGGGTATATATACACACACACATATATATATGTATGAGTATGTGGGTGTATGTGTACCTATGGTTTTTCTTGTTATCGTGGTCAATATGCCATTTAGATGGGGAAGGGAAAAAAGCAAATAACACAAGCACCAATACCCCACTATAGCACTATAAAAACCAGGTCCTAGTTCTAGCCTGCCATGTTAACAGCATCAATAAACAATTTTGTTGAAAGGCATTTGTTAGCAGAGAAATACGAAGGGTGCTGGTATTAGCAATACTAGGGTTTCTTTGATACAAAGAAAGAGGCTAACTAGCCCATTAATAGAAGGACACTCCAAAACTGAATCCACTTGAGGACTCAAGCAAATTCTTCCTCCCCAATTATGCCATTATGTTCTATATTCTAGCAAGATAGCATTATGAGTAACATCAAAATGGAATCACCGTCCAAGTTGGGTAAGGCGGTGGAGAATGGGTTACTGAAAAATTCACTCCATAACATGTTTAGCAGGCTGGAGGGTGATAAAGCAGAGGTGAACACTGATGTAACAGGTGAGGTTGATAATAACTTAACTACGACTTCAGCTTAAGATGCATGGTGTTATTACAGAGTACCTTTCCGGGTGCCCTGGAGGCACTTCTTTCAGTTCAAAATCACCAGCTCACCCAGGCATTGCCTCTATTGCATGTAAGGGATGAACTATATTCTGGCAACAAAAAAATCCCTCCTGGGACTAACCAGGCTGATAGCAAATAAAAAAAGGTCGGGGTAGTCAAGCATCTGAAGAAACATTTATGAAAAATGCCCACAAATCTGTTTTCACATCATACTGGCCATAAGGGAAAAATAGAAGACCTGAGAGGGCACACTTCAGACTATTCAATATTAGAAGATGGCATCCAAGAAAGGAAGTGCAATAAACAATTAGAAGATATAAATAATTAAAAGACCGTAAGAGCAGGGGAGGTAATAAACCTAATAATGTAACTTCTTTGTTGATAACTGTTTCCTCTTTTAAAGGAGGACAAAAGAGGTCACAAATAAAAGTAGAAAGGAAAAGATGAGCTAACGCTTGAAGGAACAGATCAATAAAATATCAAGGTCTGAGTCTTAAAAAGAGAAACCTCCTGATAAAGGTAATTTTGGCACCCCTGCATTTCTATACACAGTTGAGTCGGTCAAAGAGCTACCAGAGTGAAAACCAGTTCAAAGGCAGTTTTAAGCCAATTTGACCACCTTTCCTTACTGGAAGAAATAACTACAAGGGTGTAACATGTATCTGATTTGTATCACCTAAATTCGGAAGGGGAAACAGTAGCACATCACCAGTCATAGGTCTTAGGACTCTCCTGGGACTCCTTTTTTGTTTAACAGCGGGCTCGACGGGTAGGGGAATGGCATTAATGGAGGGTTCGAGGGGCACGCTAGGCTCACTGACCACATCGGTCTCAGCCCTCCTAGAGGGAGTGAGAGCAATGAATGATTAACACACAGTAACCTGCAATAAAAAGAGTCTTCTTTAGACAAGTTTGATGTCTTTGCTAATAACCCCAACAGAGCACTTAACAAAAACTGTCAAATTGTAGATCTACTGATAAGGATGTTTAAAGTTTCTGCAATTTTTCATTTCTAAGTTCTACGCAGAAATGAAAGAGAGGTAGCCTAGCCCAGCCTAAGAGGGCCACTGACAGGGAACAAACCAAGTGCATCTCCTGGTGTGAGGTTGGCACTTGTAAGCTGCCTGGTCTCAGCTGTGCCTGCCCACCTCCTTTCCCTGCTGCAGAAAGTGTCTGAAAAACTGCTTGGTTGTTGTTAACAGATAGTGGGTAGAAGAACTAGTACTTATATTTGTTCCAAGCAAAAACAAACTAACAAAAAATCATTTGATGCACATAATCTGGAAAAGAAACAAGGATGAGCCATTGACAACATAGAAAGGATAGTATGATAGAAAACGTGTTTACCTGTAAGGCTGCTAAAAAGAGATACAATCAAATAAAGAAAGAGAAGTTGCTATTTTGAGAAATATGCAGATTAAGATCAAGGCTTTGAAAGGGTGACTCCAGAGAGTCTTAGCAAATAATACAATTTGATTCAACAGGGCTTTAAGATTTACCAGAAATAAGTGAATATATATTTACACTGTATGATGGGCCAACCCAAAAGCTTTCTTTTAATATTTATGTAAGACAGACTTCTCCTGGAATGAATAACCATTCATAATATTTTAGAGGCAATTACGGGCGTGATTATAAGCTGAGCAGCAGGCACAGAGATCCACCTGGGAGGCCTGTTTGGATACAACAATATTGTAGGCAAAGCAACATTGTTGGATGGGAGGCAATGAGTTGGAAAATTCCCCCGTCATGGAATAGGGTTTTGGTTAAATCTTTTTTTTTTAATTAAAAGTTCTAAAAGCGGTTCAATCTGTTATGGACGGATTTCATTAATAGACATGGCAGGAAATACCCATTGAGTTAGCTGGATTTTAGTATAAAAAATAAGCTATGGACCACCACTCCTATGGGAAGTTGCCTGTAGAATGGCTGAAAAGAAATACATTATTTTTTGTTGCTTTGTGGACTTCAGGCAGATTTTGACCTTCACTCTTCATTGGAAAAAGGTTGGAGGCTTGGAACTTATCAGCAGCTATATAGTGCAAACTGGACTCATGTTGAGCTCCCTTTTAATGGGTGACTCTCAAATTAAAACCTTATTTAGAAGGGTGATAAGTAGGGTTTGCCTTTTGGGCTCTTTGCTATTAAAGCCTACTCATTGCTGACTTATTATATTTGGTAGCCAAGGCATACTCCTAGTCACCTAAGTTGTGCAATGAGCATGGAGGGTATGTACCTTTTGAAGATTATTTAGTTCTAAGTGATCTGCCCTATAGCCAAAAGGATCCAACGTATTCTCATTTTCTAAAGCCTTACATAATCGCTCCCCTAAAGAAGTTGTGAACAGGATGGAGAAATACTGCCCTAATCAAAGCCTTTGATCATCTACAAAACGTTTGCTTAACGTGCCTAAAGGCAGTGGCGTCCCTAGACTGTGGAATTCACTGCCTGATGTGCTAAGGGCAGAGTCCTATTACTTGAGATTCAGAAGAGCATTGAAAACCTGTCTTTTTAAACAGGCATTACAGGTGTAGTCTGCCTCCTGTTTCTTTTACTGTCACCACTCAGTGCCATGAAACCATAGGGTGTGTGTGTGCCTAAGGAACAGAATTAGCAACAAAAATGTAAAATCAAACACATTACAAAGGAAAACTGACAGCCTACAAAAATGTTCTTTATCCAATTAACTAGCAGTTAATGTAGATATAACTAAAGTAATGGTTTGCGAAATAAAGAAGAACAACTTTCAACAGTGGCGGAACAACTGGTTTGTAATTGCCGAGAACAGAGAACTAGATGGTAAATCCACAGCCCTTTAAAAAACAATCCCCCAAGGACCACATATTCAAGTGTTTATCAATCAGTAATAATCCACTTCCATATACAATATTAGCATGATTGTTTGCCTTTATCTTGCTCTCGTAGTTAATTGATATTTCAATCTTAAACCTGCCACTGCCGCAAGCCCTTTCCGTTTCATTCATTGAACGCACAGCACCCAGGCAAGGGTTTTGTGAATGTTATTCCCGGGCACTGGTAATTGTCAAAATCCAAATTCACGGGAGCAACAACCACCAGGACATCAGCACACTGCAGACGTGGAGCAACACATCTCATCCAACCTGAAACGATGGTAAAGCTTTGCCCCAAGGCGGTACAAACACAATGAGAGGTTTGCAAAGCATTGAAAAAAGTGCGGGAAACAGAGACAGGCAAGAAAGCCAACCGGTCATGAGCTGGGGGCGACACTAAACCCACTCTAAATATCTGGTAATATACGGGACACAATGCTGTCTGTGACAGACAGCGAAGGTTTTCAGCAACAAGACTGCAAAAGCTCATTTGCTTCAATATTTCAACATTTGATTACAAGCATGGTCTAGCTCCTTTCAGAGGGGTCCTCTTTATTCTTAATTGAGTTTTCTTCTTATGCCTTTCAGACAGATGTGTGCTGGATCCATCACCGACACCAATACCTTCTGTGCAGCTTCATAGGCAGGCTCGGCAGCATCTTCACTTATTTGTACTACTTGGATCTCAACTTGCTCTCTTCCTTTCTCTTTAAGAAGTACAGTGGAGCATATGACATTGGTGTTAATTCACAGCAGGAATGCTTTTTATCCAATCACATGTACATTAATTCCAGAATGCAAAGCATGATCCTCCTTTCACTTCAATCCTCTGATGCCACTGAGAGTATAGCAGTAGGTGGGGGCTGCTAAGGCACGATTGCTTCTTAAAGTTTGTGAGCCTGTATCCTTAGAGTCTTCCTTTCCATGACTCATTTTTTAACAGATAGTCATTGCTACCTCTCAATGAGTGCCACTCCCACTGAGTTCCACAGGTATATCTACCCAGTGCGCCTGTATACCTCTCTTGTTCCCTTAACAGGCTCTGCCATTGTTTCTTGGTAGTGTTTCCTCACATTGTTTATTGGTGGTGTTTCTTCTGCTGGAGTACACTGTCTCCCCCTTATTTTCTTGGTTATTATATTCTTTTCATCAAATTTAGAGAGTGGTGTAGTGGTGCTTTTATCCCCGTAGTCTCTCATTAGTTGGCAGATGTTGGTAGGTATCTCTAGGAGAAATACTGGCATTACCGCAAACAAGAGAAAGGGCACTCGTATTAAATGGGAGTTTGTTAATGTAGAAACCTTTACATTGCAACTGGTTAAGGGCAATCATGCTTTGTTCGAGACCTGCCTAGGCACTGGGGCTGATGCAGCCAGTGTCAAAGTTGCATTCGTCACTCTTTCAGAAGCAGTGTCATGTACACTACACATGGCGACCCATGAGGGGCCTGGTAGGATATGCCCCGGAGGCAAGGATCATCTGGAGATCCTGATTTACAAGCCCTCCATGCCTGAGAGGATTCTTCCAGTGAAATCAAGGTGAAATCCTGTAACCTTTGTCTGCAGGATGGCACCCTCTCAGCCTGTGCTGTTGAGGTGACCCTTGTTCTCGGCCGTGCCTAGTCCCTAAGATGTAAGGCTTCAACAATGGCCTAAAATGTTTTATCACAAAGTCTGACAATTGTGAACATAGCCTGGGAGAAGGAGTTAAAGGCTGAAGCAGAGCTTCAGGGTGCGTGACCATTTTTACAATTCAGAAAATATCCCTAGACTTGTTTTGTGACTGGTCAATCTGACCAGAAAAAAACTCAAACTCAGCCTTTTTGATTGTGTATTGATAAATGTTGAAGGCCTGCTTATTGAGCACTTTATCATTAGAAAGGTAGTGAGGCCGCCAAGCACTTTCCAATTGCTTGCAATGTTTCCAAAGTGCTTTTAGCTCCTCACTGAATCAGGGTGCTGACTGATTTGTTCCGGGGCAATTGGCATCTCTAAATTCAATTGGTGCAGCATGATTGGCCGCCTATGTGAGCCAGGAATCCACTGACCTAGTATCAACCTCCAAATCCCCTGGCATAGTTGGAGTGAATTTGCTCAAGGCAAAACTAAACTCCATGGAGGAGGATGTGGCCCAACTACGAAAAGGGATGAAGGAACGTACCCTATTATCATGCGGACCACAATCCACTGTCCACTGGAACTGGATAGGAGCATGGCCTGACCAGGTCAGGGAACTGGCATCAAATATCACTACCTGGATATTCAAAAAGATGGTTTCTACAGTGTGACCCGCAATGTGAGTAGGCTGCGCCACAAACTGCACCATATCCCTTGATTTTACCTTTGTGGGCGATGCTTTAATTTGCCATGTTTTATCTCATTATGCATTGCTTTTTTATTTTACTTTTGTGGACTATTTTATTAGAACCGAATAAAGTTGATTTGACTTATCTTGACACTCATTGCTGTCAGGTACTTTACTTTAGGCAGTGCTTTGTTGCAACTTTAATATTTTGGTGGCACCTCACTGTTAGGATATTGACTTCAAAATGTTTTAATATCTAATTCTGGTAGTATTTCCTGATTCTGGAGTAGAGGGTATATTACCTCTGACGGTATTTAACATTTATCACTGGCTGGTTAATGCACCAATCCAAAATGAGGCCCACGACGCTTGCACCGCTAAACCTATCAAGAAAGAACATCTGTTAAAATATTAACATGTGGACATCTAAATGAGATTACAGCTCGTTTATATAGGATAGTTATTTAGCTATTTTCACTTGCAAATCATGAAGTTTTATTAACCCCAAAGAATTTTAATGTACAGAAGAGGAAAGCACACACGCCCACACACACACTAACACACACACACACACACACACTGATGTGGCAGCACCTCAGCAAACATTTACCTAAACAGAAAAAATACTGAGCAACAATTGCCAGCTCTATTTCAACAAGGGAAGAGTAAAAATGTTTAAAGCACGGTCCTTTTCAAGAAAGCATGCCTTGTCTGAAGTAGAACAGTTGCATATAGCTAGCAATGCTGCTATCCTGTCATGAACACCCAAGTCCCACAAGCCCTGCAGTTTACATAATCTGAGTCAATTTACACTATGAAAGGCCCAGTCAGGTCAACAGAAACAGCAGACAGACTAGGTCTTTGTGTTGCTCCAGACATTTGGTCCTGAAGTTGGCGGGCAACAAAGATTTTATCGCTGGAGCCTTTCTGCATGTTGTTTTTTGAAATTGACACTGTGTTTTAGTAGACTGCTGTCAGTCTTTTCATCCCACAATAGCTATGAATGCAACGTTGTCGTTCAAATGTATGGAATAGGTGGATATAAATATATAATAGTTTTCCATTCGTGAAAAGTCCAAATTTAAATTTAAAAAAACTAAGGAATTAAATTGACAGAGAAGGAAAATAGCTTAGTTCTTGGATTACAGTGATGTTGGCAGTCCAGACGTAGTTGTGCTCACCAAAACGAATATAAACGGGAAATTGAGTGTTCTATTGTTCTCCTCGACACCACCCCCAGTCTACTGCTATTCCATAAAAAGATTTTGTATTTTAAATACATTTACCCTCTATGTTTTTTGTTGTTCTTTTTTTTGTATAAGAAATCAGTCCGCTGAAAACATATATACGATAAAATGATAAACAAAATATCAAAGTCGACACTGAGTATTCTAGCTGCGAGAAAGATGTGTCTGCACACTTTGAGGCATGTTCATACCTGACACTACTGTTCTAATCTAAATCAAAACGATCGACTACGTGGAAGTCCATTGAGTCACACCTCTTCTGAAAAATACATGTATGCACTCTGACCTGTACTGCATAATAGTGCAAATACCATTCATTAAAACGCTAAACTAAGAGGTGGTAAATTGGAACAGTCGCTGTGCCGCACTGAGAATAACTAGCCGGAGGAGAGACATTTTAATCTGGTGCTGTGCTGTGGAGGATTGTGATCACTGAGGATTATTCATCACTATCAAAGCTGGCTTAACGTACAGTGCATCTAGCACCTGAGACACAGTCTGTTTGCCTAATTCTGCAGTATGTAGTTTTCTTGGTCTGGCGTGACCATGCAGCCGTTGCTAGAAAATTATGTAAACATCACTAGAGAGGGGCTTTAGCTCCACCCACATGTTGGGAGACAGGAGTGCATGTTTTGATTGGACAGAAGTTGTGTGCTTCCACAAAAAAAGTGCTTGCCCTCCGAACAGCTGTTATCAGTTGTTGGCTTATCGAAAAGCCTAAGCTTGAACTTTAAAGGGCAGACAAAACATTCAACAGCAATTTACGGGGCATATTTACAATAAAGTGTCGGAGCGCGGAGCAGCGCCAAATTTAGCTGTGCCGATTGTTTATGTGCAGGAAGGGACACATAAACAGTCAATAGTGGCAATTTGCACCCTCTGTGTGTTGCAGAATGCAGCACATGTGGAAAATGCAAAAAGTGAGGCAAAATTTACTATTTCTCCCCGTATCGCCATTCTAAAGCCTGGTATTCCATGGCATTCGTTTTTTTGGCGCTTCCTCAGCCTTGTAAATCTTGGGCGGCGTCAAAAAGAAATGGGTGTTGCAGTGGAACGCCCACAGCAACACCCGTTGCATGCCCCTTTGTTGCAGAGGACTGCGTGGAAAGGGCCATATTTACAAGGTGTTGTTTAGCCACGTAATGTAGCTTAGCTCCACCTTGTAAATATGGAAAATGGCACAGGGCCACCGGAGCGTGAAAAAAAGTGATGCTCGAGTGGCAGTGAGGGCTTCTAAATGTGCCTCAAAGTGTCTTAGATAGTTAAACAATTTGTGTTTTTTTCTGGAAGCAACACAAATGGGAGAAGGAAAATCATTAACTTACATGGATTTTTCGGTCTGGCTTAACAGTGCAACTGTCACCTGACTTACAACCTACACCAATGTTATTCTACAGTTCTTTGCTTTCTCACAAATTCATATCTATTATCATGCTTTTATGTTATAATGCTTCACATTACCATACAACATTCCTTTATAGCCAGACTTATTGGAATTGCCAATGCTTGTTCGATTTTCTAGGAAAGCTGGTGTAGATAATCTTACAGTAGTCTAGTTGTGTTCAGTAGCGGCTCCTGGAGGGAGTACTGCGGGGCGGTGGGGCGGTGGGGCGGGGCAGGGTGGGGGTAGTAAACTACGGCATACGGCCGAACAGAGGTAAGAAAACAAATAAATAAATAAAAAGAATTTCGTTGCGCGCGCTGCATCACATTTGGCGATGCAGCGCGTGCAATGAAATTCGTTTTATTTATTTATTTGTTTACTTACCTCTGTTTGGTCTTATGTCGTAGTTTACTTCACAAGTAACAAATATCAAGGTGGAGCGATCTCACGCTCCTTATTGGACGCACAGCTTCACTCCTTCGCACAAAAGGTAACTTCATTTGTCCATCTTTCTCTTTTTATTGCTATTTAAACCAGTGAATGATGCAATTCAAGTCTATGTTGAGAATCATATGTGCAACGATAAATGTATTCCCAATGTTTCAAATGTCGCAGTTTGCCGTGTAGGCCTTTCTTCCTACAGCACGACTGGTACATTCAAAACATCCTTAATCCAATGCATTTCGGGCGTATTTTAGCCCTTCCTCGGGGATTCACTGCAAAATTTTTAAAAAACACAATGTTACATCGCAAAGGGCAATGCCTCAATTCAAAATCCATTCAAATGGTTTCTAATATGTTAATTCTAACCCCTATTTAACATTCTCCCTTTAATTACATATCGCTACACCAGAAGCAAAGAACGTTTCCCACCCAGCGGCCCACTTGTCAAATTAAAACCACCACTAGATTATTACCATCATGATACAAACTCTCGGTCAAATACTTTCTCCATACTTACATTCACCAATCCTCATATCACATTTCCTTCCTTCCTTCTACCAAAACAAAAAGCTCCTACTCTCTGCCTTTCGCTCTTTACACTAAAACAGTATTTTCTCCAGCCCCTTGATTCTCCAATCATTTAACATCCTGTTTCTATCGGACTACGTATCCCAGAATGCCTCCCCACTCCTTACTAGTACCTTCGATGTTCATATATTCAATCGTGCTTCTGAGCGTGAACATTAACGTATCTAATACCCCACCCTCCCTCAGTTGTTTACACTCCCGTTAAATGTGACCCTCAACACATTGTGCGGTAACATAACTACATCACAAAAAATACATTTTGAATTGAGGCATTGGCCTTTGCAATGTAACGTTGTGTTTTTTTAAAATTTTGCAGTGAATCCCTGAGGAAGGGCTAAGATACGCCCAAAATGCATTGGATTAAAGATGTTTTAAATGTACCCGTCGTGCTGCAGGAAGAAAAGCCTACACGACAAACTGCGGCATTTGAAAAGTTGGTAATACATTTATCGTTGCACATATGATTGTCAACATAGACTTGAATTGCATCATTCACTGGTTTAAATTGCAATAAAAAGAGAAAGATGGACAAATGAAGTTACCTTTTGTGCGAAGGAGTGAAGCTGTGCGCCCGATAAGGAGCGTGAGATCGCTTCACCTTGATATTCGTTACTTAAGTGGTGGTAGGGCAGAACCATAATTATCTGGACTGCACGCAAATGGATTAAATCAACAGAGAATTCTTTTGAACAAAACTGGACAAATTGGTGTGCATTTCTTCACTCGTGTATGTAATTGTCTATATTTGCCTGCCAGACATGTTGCACCCACCTTGAAACTTTACACGCTTCTTAATAATCATATGTGTGACACAAGGACATCGGTTCTGAAGATCGCCATTTTTTTAAAAGGACACAGACGTTTGTGAAACTTCGCAATGTATTTTTTGTGATGTAGTTATGTTATTGCACAATGTGTTGAGGGTCACATTTAACAGGTGTGTAAACAACTGAGGAAGGGCAGGGTATTAGATACGTAAATGTTCACACTCAGAAGCCCGATTGAATATACGAGCATCGAAGGTACTAGTAACGAGAGGGGAGGCATTCTGGGATATGTAGTCCGATAGAAACAGGACGTGAAATGATTGGAGAATCAAGGGGGTGGAGAAAAGACTGTTTTAGTGAAAAGAGCGAGAGGCAGAGAGTAGGAGCCTATCGTTTTGGTAGAAGGAAGGAAGGAAGGAAATGTGATGTGAGGATTGGTGAATATAAGTGTGGTGAAAATATTTGACCAAGAGTTTGTAGAATGATGGTAATAATCTAGTGGCGGTTTTAATTTGACAAGTGGGCCGCTGGGTGGGAAAAACTCTTTGCTTCTGGTGTAGCGATATGTAAATAGAGGAGGAACGTTAAATAGGGGCTAGAATTAACATATTAGAAACCATTTGAATGGATTTTGAATTAAGGCATTGGCCTTTGCGATGCAACGTTGTGTTTTTTAAACTTTTTGCAGTGAATCCCTGAGGAAGAGCTAAGATACGCCCGAAATGCATTGGATTAAGGATGTTTTAAATGTACCAGTCGTGCTGTAGGAAGAAAGGCCTACACGGCAAACTGAGGCATTTGAAAAGTTGGGAATACATTTATCGTTGCACATATGATTGTCAACATAGACTTGAATTGCATCATTCACTGGTTTAAATTGCAATAAAAAGAGAAAGAAGGACAAATGAAGTTACCTTTTGTGCGAAGGAGTGAAGCTGTGCGTCCGATAAGGAGCGTGAGATCGCTCCACCTTGATATTTGTTACTTAAGTGGTTGTAGGGCAAAACCATAATTATCTGGACTGCACGCAAATGGATTAAATCAACAGAGAATTCTTTTGAACAAAACTGGACAAATTGTTGTGCATTTCATCACTCGTGTATATTATTGTCTATATTTGCCTGCCGGACATGTTGCACCCACCTTGAAACTTTAGAAGCTTCTTTATAATCATATGTGTGACACAAGGACATCGGTTCTGAAGATCGCCATTTTATTAAAAGGACACGGACGTTTGTGAAGCTTCGCAATGTATTTTTTGTGATGTGGTTATGTTATCACACAATGTGTTGAGGGTCACATTTAACGGGAGTGAAAACAACTGAGGGAGGGCGTGGTATTAGATACGTTAATGTTCACGCTCAGAAGCACGATTGAATATACAAACATCGAAGGTACTAGTAAGGAGTAGGGAGGCATTCTGGGATACGTAGTCCGATAGAAACAGGACGTCAAATGATTGGAGAATCAAGGGGATGGAGAAAAGACTGTTTTAGCGAAAAGAGTGAGAGGCAGAGAGTAGGAGCTTTTTGTTTTGGTGGAAGGAAGGAAGGAAATGTGATGTGAGGATTGGTGAATGTAAGGATGGAGAAAGTATTTGACCAAGAGTTTGTAGAATGATGGTAATAATCTAGTGGCGGTTTTAATTTGACGAGTGTGCCGCTGGGTGGGAAAAGTTCTTTGCTTCTGGTGTAGCGATATGTAATTAGAGGGAGAACGTTAAATAGGGGCTTGAATTAACATACTAGAAACCATTTGAATGGATTTTGAATTGAGGCATTGGCCTTTGCGATGTAATGTTGTATTTTAAAAAAAAATTAGCAGTGAATCCCTGAGGAAGAGCTAAGGTACACCCGAAATGCATTGGATTAAGGATGTTTTAAATGTACCCGTCGTGCTGTAGGAAGAAAGGCCTACACGGCAAACTGCGGCATTTGAAAAGTTGGGAATACATTTATCGTTGCACATATGATTGTCAACATAGACTTGAGTTGCATCATTCACTGGTTTAAATTGCAATAAAAAGAGAAAGATGGACAAATGAAGTTACCTTTTGTGCGAAGGAGTGAAGCTGTGCGTCCGATAAGGAGCGTGAAATTGCTCCACCTTGATATTCGTTACTTAAGTGGTTGTAGGGCAAAACCATAATTATCTGGACTGCACGCAAATGGATTAAATCAACAGAGAATTCTTTTGAACAAAACTGGACAAATTGGTTTGCATTTTGTCACTCGTGTATGTAGTTTACTACCCCCCACCCTGCTCCTCCCCCACCCTGACCCACCGCCCTGCAGCACTCCCTCCAGGAGCCATCACTGGTTGTGTTATCACCAGAGATCTCAACAGCTACATATGGTGGGCTGAGTAAAATATCAGGAGTATCTTTCTAAATAGAGGTAACTAATTACACATTAACTGTGTTTGGGTTCAGAATTACGTTGATTTTGAACCGAACTCAGAGGTTTCTTGAATTCCTGGCTATAAGTGAAGGTCTTTACAGGGGATTTTGATCTCATCAGGGCAGTCTTCACTTAAAGCCTATGGTGCGACTTGCCAATCCTAATATGGAAAATGGGGAAAACAGAAGTGAAAATGTAGCTGTGAGCTAGACATATTGAAAAGACAAAGGGCCTAATTACAAGTTTGGCGGTCCACGGCACTGGTGGTCCAAAGACCGCCGTATTGCAAGTCAACCATAGGGCCGGCAGTGTGGAGGAGGGGATCTTGCAGCAGTGGTGAGTACTATTACCAAATATAGCTATGCCTATATTTGCATATCGACTACATATGTGTCAGATAAACACATGCATTCTATATGTGGTACAATACCATATACCTATTAACGGGGTTCGGCCCATATGTACACAGTCCTGGCAATGAGTATATGGTACAAAAAGGACTCACCTGTATATCGCCGCTCAGATGGTCGTAATCCTTGGGGTGAAGATCCTGTTTCAAAGGGGGAACTTGGAGAAAGGGATCCACGTTGGAATCTGCCTGTAAGAGAAGAAAGGTGTGAGTGCGTACCCCAAATGCTTCATCACCTTGAAGCAGGAGGTCGGACTGCCACGGTTCAATTGTGGAACATGCAACTCATAATGCACACGGTGATTGTGAGAAGTTGGCCTGGCATATACTGGTCACTAGTTATAGTGACCACCTTGCACCAGTCCAATTCGACTCTTATGGTAGATAGCTTTAAGACAACCTTTTAAAGAAAGCTATCCTAGTGGTAGCTGTGGAGAGCAGCCTTCAGGCTAAGTCTCAGAGGAATGTAAAGCAGCTTGTTTTACCTTATAAACTCTTGAATTACCATATGAAAGGACACCACACAGGTATATATATCAAATATATATGTATTTATTACTAGACACACTCTACTAATCTCTTTATGAGATTAGAAGTCAGATACACATTCAAATATCAACGTTTCACAATAAATTAAGCACAAATATGGCTGGAGCCTTCGGGGCGTACCAGACCATATACTAAAAATATGGTATAAGAATGTCGACTTGCAAAATGACAAGGCCTAGGGCCTGGGGAATCGCTGGGGCTTCACTACTGCAGTGTTAGCAGGTAAGTAACAGGCCCACGGGAGACGCGTGCAGTGTGTGAATACAGCCGCAGGTTCCCTATTGATTATAATGGTGCAAGTCGCGGTTTGATTTTTAAAGTTCTAGGGTACTTCGAGGAAGTCTACAAGCAAGCCACTTACAAGGTAAGTACTTCGTGGACAAACACACACTAGGGCACCGGAGTGCACGAGTTACCTCACCCAGGGAAGCCAGGTGCATAGGTGTCTTTTGGTGTCGGGTCGCGTCGCTGTTTTCTATGGAGACCAAAGAAGACTTGCTGCTTGCGTCGACTGAAGAAGTGTCCGGTGGAATCCAAGGGTGGATTCAAGATGCAGAAGACCGAAAAATTGAAGGGACAGTGTTCAAGGTCACTTGCCAGTGACCGGTGGCCAGGAAGATGTCTGACCAAAGATGTTGGGTGATTTCAGGTCATCGATGGTGTTTTGACTCTTCGCTCACAAGGTCCAGGAGGGATCGATGATGACCAGCAGCTGGATTCGGAGTGTCCCATGATGTCTGCAGCTGATGGCAGTGTCGGCAATCAGATTGGAGCCAACAAGCCTTGGAAAGTGCAAGTCTTGTGTAGACTAAAGAAAGTCAATGGTGCAGACCAGCAAGGTCTGAGGGACTCACCCAGCAAAGGCAAGTGAGGGAAGGCCTGGAGCAACCAGAGGAACCCTTTTAGTTGATGAGAAAGTCTTTGGGGGACCCACAAGCCAATGGGCAAGTGATCGTGAAGACACCTCTTCAGGAAATGCTTCACAGGAGCCCACAGTCACTCGGGATGGGGTAGACCTCTGATTTTCGCTGCAAAACCTGCTGGAGGCTTGGGCCACAAATGATCCAATGCATAAGTCTGTAGGAAGTCATGAAGGGTTTGCACTTGACAATAGTGCATGGTCCCTGGGTATTGCTGTTCCTCGTCACTCGTGGGGTCCACTCACCACAGCTTTGCTGGGGACTCACAATGGCCATTGAGAAGTCAGGAAATCTACTTCTGGGGCAGTAGGGACTTCGAACTCCGGCAGGAGCGGGAAAGTTTGCAACCTTTGATTAAGGTTTTTGGTGCCTGCCAAGTAGGGGAGTCACTCCTTGACTCCAAGGGAGATTCTTCTGTCTTCCACAGGTAGTGGAACGTCGAAGGGCAAGGATTCTTCTTTGTAGAGCGTCGTCCAGAGTTATCTGATTTGCAATGGCAAAGCTTGCTATCTTATAGTGAAGATAGGGGAGGGACTAGCTCTATGACCACTCCTCTAGGAGGGTCAGGGGAGGGGGTGGTTACACCCACTTCCCTTTGTCCAGTTTTGCACCAGAGCAGGGACAGGTAGCCCCTGAACCGGTTTGAGCTGGCATATGCATAGAGGAGCCTACTGCTCCCCCAGTGCAGGACTTCAAAGCACTCTAGGAGTGCACCCACCCAGCCCCAATACACTAAATCCTGTCTGGAAGGTGGTGACACCTCCCTGTGACAGGATGCCTTTTGTTGGGCTTCCTCCACTGCGAGTTTCAGTCAGCAGCAGGAGGGCAGCCCAGTGTCTATGCTGGTGGCATCCATTTTGTGATGCCAGGGCTCCATAGGATTTCTATTGTTTTACATGTCGTCCCCTCTAGAAGGGTGGGATCATGCTCCCACATCATGGACTAATGTGGGGGTATGATTCCAAGTTGTTTGACACCAAACACGACATGTTTTGATGAAGTCATTCCAAAATTAGCATTTTAATGCACTTAAGAGTATATGGTTTAACCGCATCCACAAACAGCCATAGAGAATAGACTCTGGTAGCTGCAGAGGGGCCCTGCTCAGGCAGAGGCACCCCCTCACATTGTAAACCACGCGCCCTGCCCTCAGGATTGATAGGGCCTGCCATAGGGGTGGCTGATAGGTTTATATGTGTGTGTATGGTGAGATATAGAAACCTATATCTCTGTGAGGAGTGCTAACACTACCTCATACAGGCTGCAGTAGCAGGCCTGTGGTGTCAGATTGAGAATGCTTCCCAGGGGTGGCATAATACATGCTGCAGCCCCTGGTAGGCCTGTGAAGTGCCTATGCCATAGGTACCTAGGGTACCATATACTAGGGGCTCATAAGGTACCACAGTATCCAATCACTAGTGCATCTAATATGCACACCAAGTCGTTTAGAGAGAACAGAGAGACTGGGGCCCTGATTAGCAGGGGCCCAGCTAGACTATAGCCATAAACCAGTGTATACATCAGAAAAAAAGTGGGGGCAACATAAGTGCAGATCCTACTCTCCTCCAATGATGCAGCTCCCCTGTACCGCCCTATGGCCGCTGCTTTTTCCCTATCGTGAACCTGGCAGTCGGCGGTCTGCTGGTGGTCTCGGCAGTCCAGTGCCGGTCTTCACAAAGCCAATCTGCTCAACTCATAATACGGCACTCGGATTGCCACCGCCGATACAGCGATCCACGGGGACCCCTAAACTCGTAATAAGGCCCAATTTCCCAATCATGGATCATTTTGGGGTGATACACAAGGTACAGCCCAGGACTTACATAAATATAAACAGCATAGGTAGGCAAATTATCTTGTCAGTAGACTGAGCATGGCTGGCAACTTGACACAATACTGGCAGTTAACTCAGCACTGCTGAGGTAGCAGCAATAGAGCAAGTGGAAGACAAACGTCTTGCAGTCAGAGGGTGGGCAGAGGGGACAATGCATCAGCCACCTCTACTACTGGCAAATGCTAGTCGTTCCCATAAATGAATTGAATGAGAATGCTGAAGCACCCACCAGGCTGCATGTCACATTATACAAAAATTAAGAATAAAAAACCAACTATTCCCAGAACTGAAAAATTTAATGAATGCTGGGCCTGAAAGCAGGAAGGAACACTGTCAACCAAAAGAGGATGATGATGTGGATAAAGATGCTGATGATAAATGAGGAGTGGTAGAACAGGAACACAGCCAAGCGAGCCATGGTGCTCTGCCAGCTGCATCAATGTGGAATGTGGCCATTTCAGTGCATTTGTCTGCAATGGCTTTGAATTTAGATGCACCATTACCAATTACGGCTTGTGGGCTGCCTCCAGTGACGTCCGGCACATATTGGGTTCCAGAGCCCTTACTACTGTCTAATTCAGTTCTTAATGTATTACAGAACTACAAGAGCCAGGCATATTGAGCCAGGAATATATTTAACAGCCACAATCCCTGTTGGTTGGCAGAAGATGACAGGGATGTCCCTGTACACACTAGCATGGACTAACCTCAAGTGTGAGGGTGAAGGAGTGCACCATGAGTGCTCTTCAAAATTACTTGGCCAAAGGCTAATGTGCAAACAATCACGGTATTTACACATAAGGCTACGCTCACAGCACTGAAAGCCAACGCCGTGCCTGGAGTACTTTGATTCCAATCATAACATGATTCTGATTCGTGTACTGCTCAGATCTGCTAGGGTACACCCAGCGTCATCATTCCATCATTTTATAGCGAGAGGCTCAATTGGAGAAAAAGGTTTTATCAAGCCCATCACAACTGCAGATACTGTAGGCATGCCGGGAGCATGCTCACCACCACCACATCACTCATCAGCAGGAGCTGAAGGAGGAGAGTGACAATGGTCCAGGGACCAATGAAGTCCAAGGGCAAATATCCTGTGGTGCTCTGTCACTCTTGCCGTGCTGGGAAGCTTGGTCTGTAAATAATCCTGGCCTCAAAAAACACACATTCAATCCACAACCCATCACCCGCACTCATTCACACGGCTTGTAAGCAAAATCATTACTATGATAATTATATATACTTTACACAATTTCAAGGGTATAGGAAATACTCACAAATGTATTTACACTCTGGTAAACATAAAAGAGCAACAGGAAAATATGAACCACAAAGCTAGATAAACAAACATCTATTTACTAGTGAATAATACATCGGCCTTGCCATATGGTCTGACTTTTCTCTGATCCAATAAAGAACATTAACAACATTAACTGCTGGTGGCAGCAGCAGTAAACAACACGAAGTTCAAAACACAAACATTAATATATAAACAAAAAATAAAAGTGAATTATTAAAAACATAAAATTAAAACCAACAATATAAAAGTGATAGAGAAATGTCAAGTTTTTCCACACCCTATTGGAATCATCAGAGTCATGCCTGTAAGGTAGCTCACTGTGTAAGGAGCTGATTGATGTGCAAACCCTCCAGCGCAGGTTTAAATCCATAACAGTGATGGCTCAAGTCCTAAATCTTCCAAAGGCAAATAGTAAGACCTCCTACTTACAGCAGTCGAAATGGTGCATCTCTATTACAGAGTAAGATACTAGAAACGAGTAATACCAATGTTCTCCTTTTTGATATCTAATAATACTAATAATGATGAAACCAATTCAAGGGGGAGGATGTGGTCTAACAACTAGAGCGGTCGACCTCGAAGCTGAGGAACCGGGTTCCAGTCTCGGCAGGGACGCTCAACATCCTGTGATTCTGGGCAAATCACTTAATCTCCCCGTGCCCCCCAAAAAATGAATGTGTCTGTCTGTATCGCAACTGGTGCTCATGGAAAGCGCTCTGATACCTTCTAGTTCGCGCTATATAAAACTCAAAAATAAAAAAGCGATAGTGGTACCCTAGATGCTGTGACTCTGGAAGGAATGTCTGCATCCCTTCCAAGTACACAGCGATTAGGCAGCACCCAGAAGACAATGGAAAGAGCATCCCATCTGGGGACTGACTCTCACCTCCTCAGCAATCCCTTAAATATATATCTGGTCTAATAATAGCAAATAAAAAGAGCTATCCAAGAGCGCTTACGCCGACCTGCTTTTGTTCAACTGAACAGAAGTAGTAATGGGCCTTGTGATTAAATCACACCACTATGATTTAATTAGAGCTGCCTCACCACTTGGAGCCTTCACCAGCAGTTTTTTACCAAAAGAAGTAACAAAGGGGCATCTATGACAGCAGCCAGCACAGCTATAACAGCACAGACAACCCACATGAGGCAAAGAAGCGACTCAGGCTACACCTCCCTAACTAGAATGGAACCAGTCTATGGTTACTTATGTTCCTGTTCAGAGGTGGCCAGACCTGCCAGTCTGGCCTGAACTGTTCCGGTTGGAGCAGCATCAAGGTGATTTGCACATGGCTGATGTATGTTTGAAGTAATACGGTGGGCAAAAAAAACCAATAATGTGGGCAGTGTATTTTCCAGTGATTGAGACTTTTGCTTGCATTCCACCCATCACATTTGTGTTTAACTCAATGTGATGCCTTAAGGACAAAGGCATGGCCAGGCATGGGTCTGTGTTTGCTATGCCACTGTACTTCAGCTACTCCTCAGTAATGATGCCTACCCTTGCCTAAACTGGCCTGTGGTTGCGTGTGCTCCCGTTCAGAGATACCGACTTGCCAGTTTGATATGGAATGGTATTATTGGAGCCGACTCAGGCTGGTTTGCCTTTGGCTGGTCTCTGAAGCAGCAGGATGTCTGAACAAGAATGAACTGGAATGTAGCTCTGCTTGATTGTCAGTGGCTGAGACTTTAGCAGGTATTCTACTCATCACTTTTGTGTTTTTCCTAGTACTATGTGATGGTTTGCCCAGGCGTGTCTCATGCTTGCTGTGCCATAGACCTCCTGCTGGTCATCACTGTTAGAGTATAACTAGGCTGAAACACATCTGGGTTAGCTTGTGCTCCCTGCCACCAGACCTTGTAGTTCAGACTCAACTGTTCCTGCCCATGTCTTCATTCATGTACAAAGGCTATGCCCCTGGAACCGTGTGAGTGCATGTCTTCCCTCCATAAGGGCATGTGTTGAGGGAAGACCTTCGAGAAAAATGGTGCATGCCACTGTTTATGTCCTTGTGACCACAAAACAGAAACACAGTGCCCAATTCAGAAATGTAATTTCGGTAGTAAATGTATAAATACGTCAAAAGGATCTCAATTTCTCCTTGCAGGACTTCCCAAAAGAATTCCAGGCAGGCATAAAAGAATTTACTACAGTCGATATCTCCACCATGAGTGTGGATACATTCTCTATAGTAAATCTGACACAACGGGTAGGCAATATGTTTTGCCTTGTAAGTTTGTGAATTCTCACAGACTCGTACATTTTCTGGCATTTACAAACTGAATCTGACCCTTGTACACCCTGAGAATCTTCAGAGATTTACTACAACCAAGGCCAGGAGTAGCTACCCTTCCAAGATAGCAAGGGCACAGATCGCCTCCATATTTACTGGAGGTGGAGTGGAAGAGCTTTCTCTATGGGAACCAACGTTTGACCAGCAGAAAAAAAAGTGTGCTTTCAGAAGGACACTTCCCTTTATGCTTTAATCTATGCCAGGTAAATCTCTGCACAGGGGACTAGGAGGCCCGAGGAGCCCACAGGAGATGTCTCATGAAATTCCCTGAAGTGCGCCTTGAAACCTGCCCCTGGTGCAGCTTGCCAGGTGTACTACAGAGAATGTCTGTATTGTGAATTCGCAAACGTAGAAATCGTGCGCGGGGCGTACACGCATGGGCGCAAATTTACTACTTTGTAATTTGGGCCTAAAGTGTCCATCCTCAAAACAGGGAAACGAAGGAGTAGGCTATAAATGTTAGAACTCTTAAAGGAAACAGGTTGATTTTCACAACAAAGGTCTTGCCTTGGGTATACACCTGCAGCAATTCAGTCGCTGAAGGATGTGAAGGCATTTCAAAAACTGTTTGTTACAGCACAAGACCCCAAGCAAAGACCTCAAAGAACCGATTTAATATTTGAATGGGAATGGAAATACTCTGCCAACCAATGTTAGTAATTAGAATTTTCTCTGAGCCACAGTGAGGTTACAGACTTTAGATTGTCGGGTTTCAGGAAAAGGTTTGCAAATTCCCTTGCATAGAGTTTCTCACTCCAGTCACATTACATTTTCAGGTCGAGCATTCGAGACCTCTTGTATATACTTTAGTATTTACTCATATGTGTATGTACTTTGTGGGCTCTGGAGATCAGCCCTAGGACTTGTTTGAGAGCAGCTTCTCACACACCTGCATTTCCAATGCGATATTTACCCTGCACCACTCAGCATGCAAGGCGAGGGCTGCGGTGTGCAATCTCTCAAAGCCATGAATTTGGCTTGATTAGTTTGATATATCTCCAGTTTTATGCAAAGGATGAACCTTGGACTCCAAAAGACATATTAAAATATTGCATTTTAGCTCCTGACGTAAGGCCCGCTGATAATAGATCAGTGGACCTGACAACCATCATTCTGTCAGAGCGAGTCACTGTCAAACCCCAGGCAGTTTGTTAGGCGTCACACCTGGATGGAACGCTTTGGGATGCGAATCAAAAAGAAACTTTCAGTGTCACAATAAATATGTCCTCTCCTCTCGTGGCAGATGTCACACGCTGGCAACACTTAATCAAATGCTTTCTGGCCAGAAAATATTTGTAAGACATTTTTTGGCCGCTGACTTGATCAATTAGCAGATGCAACAGCCGTGTAGCAAGAACTTTCATGACAAGGGGTTTAGTCAACTTTTTGAAAAAACTCTGCTCTTAAAGGATAGAGGAGCATGACGGTTTTCACTCCAAGCTCACAAACTCGCGCCAAACCACAAGACAAAGTGGAACAGGCACAGGTGTGTCGAGGAAACAACCGAAAATAAAAACTTGACTTCCGCGATTTTAAAACAAGGAACAGTGGATATTACCTATAAACGAACGATAAGGTGTTTCTTAAGACATCTATTCTCAATTTATGAATTGATTTGTAAAAACGTGCCCATCATGTTCACCAAAGTTCATTCGAGTAATACCGATCAAGTCGTCATATATAAGGCACAAAAATCAATTTAAAGAAACAAGGTACAAAACGCAGGCCTAATATTTCATATTGAAAAGCAAACTTCCCACAAAAATGAGTCAAGCACTTGCAAAGCCAAAAGGCCTGGCTTGCTTTAAGCGTCTGTTCGTCATTGTGCATTACCTCGGGGTACAGTAACAGAAACCCCAAAGAGAGCCACTCAAATACTGGCCATTGCTTTAAATTACTCGCTAGATAGACTCTTTCAAAGCGTCACACCTTTGCCAGTAGAATGCCACTCGCACGCCAACTGAAGCCATAGAAATGTCACACATAAACAAACTGAAAACTTGGCATTATTGCTTAGGATTGTGTGTTTCTAACATACAACCGCCCCCCACCACCTCCATCCCTTCTCCGGACTCTTCCTGCTGGTGTCTACATGCCATCTCCCTCCCCTGTCTGTCTCGCCTCTCTTCTCCCATAGGCCGGGTTGTGCGGCTCTACCTCCCTGAGGTATGTGTTGGTTTCTTCCCCATGGCAGATTGTGAATTGTAAATGCATTTAAATAGCAGTGCCCCTGACAAGGCACTGACGTGCTTTATGCCGGGCAGCGCGCTGCTGTAGAATGCACGTTTAATGGTTAATTCATTGGTGATTGGTTTTTGGGATTCATATTACGCTCTTAAGGGGCCATTCCATGCATTTACTCCAGTTTCTTGTAGTGGGTTAAATTAATAGGAGTTAGGTGGGATGATCCGTGGGGTGAGGGGTTGGGAGTTCATGCAGAGGAGTGGTGGGATTAGTAGAGGAGATTGGCTAGTGTTAGATCATAGACATGACTTTCAAAGAAGTAGAGGGTGTGATGTTTTCGAAAATTTGGAACGAATCCAGGGAAATTGCAGAAATACAATAATAAAGACCACAGCAAAGATACATGTGATTTAAAGTAGGCTGTGCTCACAGAGAGAGAGAATATGCAGAGGATGGAAATTAAAGGGAGGATCATGGAGAGGGGAGTTTTTCACACAGGACTTTTGCAATATTTGAGATAGCATGCAATCCGGGGCTGCAAAACTGTAGAAAGAAACCTTTTTTTGAATGTGACCTAGTGCTATATTAGGTACTTTGATAGGCAGCATAATAGGCAAACAATCCATCTGCTTCTGGGCTACCCTTGCCACCACTTCAGCAATGACAGCGAATCAGAGGTTGGAAGCATCAAGTGATGGCTGAAACCATATACAGGGAAATATGAAGAGCTTTAGGCTGCACTCTCAGGGAAGAAGTAACTTCATGATCATAGAGACATGAGAGTATGTATTGGGTGAATAATGCAGACAATGAAAGGTGACTGCAGATGCTTGAAGAAATGTCTTCTGATGTTCACCCTCAAAGTATGACTGACAGTCAGGGCCGGACTGGCCGTAGCGGGCACCAGGCAATACCGGGTAGGGGCCGGGTTGGGCCCATGGGGGCCGTTTTTGTTACAGGGCCGTTTTTGTGGCTATGTGCTGCAAAAATGGCCTTGTAACAAAATCGGCCGAAAACCAGCCCTGGCAAAGAGCTCGGTGGCACCCCCAAGCCCCGGGGGGGGGGGCGGCTGAGCACTTTGCCAGGGCCGGTTTTGGTTCCCAATCCGGCCCTGCTGACAGTAATAATTAGAAGAGCAAAATGGGAATTCTTTTGTGTTGTTTGGGCAAAATATAAACGAAAAAATATCATGTGGACAAAATATAGTGTCAAGAATATCGAGGACAAAAATATTGTGAAGTTAGGTTTCTATGGGAAAGCAAAGTATTACTATACTTAGCTCCACATCTTCATACTTTGACGGTGTATACATATATATATATATATATATATATATATATATATTCACTGAAAAAACCATAGGTTTCACACACGTTATAGTTACGAATTAGCATTTAAAAAATCTTGCAAATTCACTTAAAAAACCATAGGTTTCACACATGTTATAGTTAGCTGGACATTTCACTCGTAAAAAACCAATGAAATTCCCCCGTTATAGTTAGTGCAGGCAACTATAACTCACGCGACCGCAATCCTCTGCTGATGACGTCAGATATTACATCACTGTATTTAGACACTTATTTACCCATGTCTTCTTCCATTAATCTTTAGCTATACATATATTACAAATATTTATTTTTCATAAAGACACATATGTCATCAGTGATGTAATATCTGACGTCATCAGCAGAGGATTGCAGTCGCGTGAGTTATAGTTGCCTCCACTAACTATAACGGGGGAATTTCATTGGTTTTTTACGAGTGAAATGTCCAGCTAACTATAACATGTGTGAAACCTATGGTTTTTTAAGTGAATTTGCAAGGTTTTTTAAATGCTAATTCGTAACTATAACGTGTGTGAAACCTATGTTTTTTTCAGTGAATTTGTACGGTTTTTTAAATGCTAAGTTATGTATTTATTTATTTATTTTTCAGGTTTTTCATGGTGCGCGCACCGTGCGCGCGCTGTGGGCACTCGGTTCGCCGTGCGCGCAACGTGCGCGCACCTCACGATTTTTAAAAATAAAAAAAAAGTTTTTTTCGCCCTTGGGGGTCCTTCTGTGACCCCCTGACCAAGGCTAGGGGGTAGGAACTGTCCACTCTGCCCCCTTTTCACGTTCTCCACCTTTTTTTTTCACCCACTCAGACTGCGAGAGACAAAATGGCGGCCGACACTTCCTGGTTTCGACCGATTCGAATGTTTACCGACATCTAACAACCAATCAGAATTGCGCTCGCGCACAGCAGGGTGCGCGCACTGTGCGCGCACGGTGGGCGCGTATAGATATTGATATGCTTTTAAATGCTATTTTCTCAGGAAATACTGAACAGATTTACACCAGACCTGCAAAAGGCACTTCCTTGACCTTATGGCTACCTCTCTGCCAAATTTCACGTAATTCTGTTCAGCCGTTCGGGCTGTAGCTGCGACTAAAGGTCCTATGGAAAAATGCATGGGGAAAACGTGTTTTGGGACCCCCCCTTTTTCTCGGCCCCCGCTTGACGAATCACCCCGAGACTTTCAGGGTAGGAGCTGAACGAAGCGCCCCATTAGTTTTGAGAATTTCGCGAGGATTCGTCAACCGGCGCCAAAGTTATTCAAAATAGAATTTTGAGATTTCCTATGGAAACTAGGTTGTAACCAATGCATTCCAATGTTGGGGAGTTCACAACAGTCTGCATGAATCGGGTTCTCCCAGACTGGCAGGTAGAAGAGCATACCCATTATGCACTAAGATTGCAGTACAGACCATTGAGCTCTATAGAGTTCTTGCAAGGGCCCCGGGAAGTGCTAACAGAACCAGAGCCTTGCTCCAATGAAAGATGTAATGTGCTACGGAGAAAAATACTGTCTGTAAAAAATGCGCAGGAGGCGTTTGTTTATGCAGGGTGGGTCACTCGCTGCTGCAGGACCCCTGTCACAAGCAGGGAAGGTGTAGGTGGCCATATTTTAGAATACGTTGCACAGAATAGCCCTCAATGCGAAACAGGGAGCAAGACCCTATGACGGAGCCTGCTCCTGCAGCGCCACTGGTAGACATGAATAGATGTGATCTGAAGTCTCTTGTGACTGTGTGAGGTAATCTCGCCCTCCATGTATTCCATACCTTGCCTCCGCTTGGTTCTATTCTCCGTGCCCTTGCACTCATGGCCCAGGATCCACTACCCTGTGCTCCATCCTTTTCCCCACGCCTCACCACCAGTTGGTCATTTTCAGGAGAAAGGCCCACCTGGCTGGGTTGAGTTGGAATCCAGGTTGTTGCTTGAACTCTCACATCTTTGTCTTTGGTCCCAAAGCAACTCAACCTTTGTGTCAGCTCAGGGTCCAGGTCCTCATCCAGTCAGGCCAGGCCAGCCATCCACTACATTCCCAGGTCTGGTCCTCCTATGTATGCCAGATGCCTTCCCCCTTTCTCAGAGATCCATCTGTGGGGAAACAGAGAAAGCCTGACTTCAGGGCAATCACCCATTGTGCCTGGCCATACCCAGGAGAGAGGCAACAAACATGCTTAGATTCTAAGGAATAAGCATGCCCTGGGTGCCCCAGACATCACACATTTTTCTTCTGATAGTATTGTAGTAATAGAAATTTGAAATCAAAGACTGTCATGCTAACATGGTTGTACATAAAGGTTCCAGGACAGAAGTGTTCTATGAAAATGTTCCATGAAAATGTCTGTTTCTTCCATAAGCTTGTCTCTTACTGGTTTTTGTTTCCTTTACAAAACATGGTGTGTACAGACGGCCTCTGCCACCACATCATCTCATTTTAAAACGGTGAAAATAAAACCTCCAACAGCTAACAGAAGTGCAATACAAACGCTCCTTCAGAGAAAGCACACAACTTCTGCCCAATCAAATTCTGTACTCCTGTCCCCCAACACGTGGGTGGAGCTCACTCTTTGTGATTCTCACATAATTGTCTGACAACAGCTGCGCTGTCAAGTCAGAGCATAAAAATGGATGCACCCACATGAACAGGAGGGGCTACTAGTGCAAGACCTTTTTCTGTGCTAACCTTCTGCGTCTTTTTCCACAAATGCTTTTTCCTTGGACTGAGTCAACCACTAGCTTTCCAGCTCATTTGTGCTGCCCACCCCAAAGACCACTTATCCTTGATGAAGTAATTTGAAACATGGTTATTTGCAAAGATATTTAACCTTTTTAAACACTGCATTCTAGAACCAAATGTATTGAATCTGATGGTTGTTAATTGTAAAATACGGTGCTATAATGAAGTTGGTAAAGAAAGACTTTTTTAATTTTTAACTTACTGTGGTAGGATTTCGGAGTCATTGTTTTTTACTTGAAACTCCTCACTGAACAAAACGCCAGAGTATTGTGGAGCATTTCCGCATGTTAGAGTGGACCACAATTGACCGCCATTTTGATTAGCAGCCTAGTCATCATCATTAGGAGGAGAACAGATGCAGATATACATGCAACATAGGGAAATGTGTGTTAATTTGTTGTCACGTTGCACTTTAAAATTACTAATGCTAAACTAACTGCTGCTAGTTTAATATCTTGTGATAACAAAGTTTTTTGAACGCCGCATTCTAGAACCAAATGTATTAAATCTGATGGTTGTAACTTGTAAAATACGGTGCTATAGCAAAGTTTTTAAAGAAAAACTTACTGTGGTAGGATTTCGGAGCTATTGTATTTTAGTTAAAACTCGTCACTGAACAAAACACCAGAGTATTTTGGTGCATTGCATATTAGAGCGGAACACCATCGACCACCATTTTGAGTGGCAGTCTTGTCATCCTCATTAGGAGGAGAACAGACTTTAATATTTAAAGCCGATGAAGGCACGGGCTCGCAGCAGATGTGCAGAGCGGGAGCGCCAAAGGCAAGCCCGTCTGCGCCCGTACATGCACCGACCGGTTGGAAAATCAATGTGTTAAATTTATTTAAATGATTTTAAATTATAAGGGGGGTTAGAAGCATGCTATTGGAAATTGAAAAAACACATAAACAAAGATAAGAAAAACAAAAGAATCCTCAATTTGAGAAAGGTTGCAAAGACCAACCCCCACTGATTTCTGGGTAGGTGCTGCCCTCATTCACCTTGTCAATAATGCTACTCATCCAGGAAGGAACAGAAGAGAGTCTTTTTAAAAAAGAATCATGGGCATCTGGAGGATCGGATAGCATGTATTAAAGAAAATGAGACCTTGGTGACCACAGATATTACACCAGGGAACTCACAGGTGGCCTGCGAACAGCACTGAAAAAACCCCAAACTAGCAAATTCATTATACAATAAACACATTTAGTAGAAAATTTGCACCTTGATCCTTAGTACAGACATTACTCAGATTGAAGGAGAGGCCATTCTCCCCCTGTAAACATTCAGGACAATGAAGTATGGTCTTCAAAGATGACAGCAAGGAAACACACTTACCTTGTGCTCACCATATCGCCGACTCAGCAATGTGGCGAGTGCAAGGTAAGTGCTTTGTTTTTTTATTTTATGTGTCCTCGTCGTCGTCTGTTGTCTCAACTCCCGCCCCACCGCTCTTGCCTGCATCCGCCGTGACTGCTGTGCCAAATCAAAACCTTGTAAGAAAAAATCTATATTGTAGTGGCATAAAAAATGTAAATACAATTGTAAATTGTTAGTCAAAGGACTAGCCTCAACAGAACTCAACAATCTATGTTGCTTTAGGGGGCATATTTTGGGGGTTTTAGAAAAGATCACATAAACCCACCTAAAAAAACATACATTTCAGATGGTTGAACCAAGAGATCTTATCAACATTGGACACAGCAAGACAATCCCTGATGATGGCTCTCAAACAAAAAGTAAATCCTCTGAGAGCCAAATCTTTGCCCATAATAGCAAGGGTGCAAGGTCAATGTGGTCCTCAATATGTTCCAAACCTAATTCAAAGTGGCAGAATGTTATAGGGGCACTTTTGGGCACCATCAAAAGTCTTCTAATAAAGTTATTTTCAAGGGGCAGTGTTTCGAGCTGACAACTTGGGGCATATTGGAACAGTGTACCTTATTCTAGGTCCGGGCGTTGCCGCAGGTCTCTCCCCGCCGCCGCAGCATCCCACCTCAACGCGGCCGCAGTGCGGGAAGGACCACAAGTCCCACGAGCCTC
Organism: Triturus cristatus; assembly: GCF_964204655.1. Classification (NCBI taxonomy): domain Eukaryota; kingdom Metazoa; phylum Chordata; class Amphibia; order Caudata; family Salamandridae; genus Triturus; species Triturus cristatus. Next base: position 507,896,646 of record NC_140585.1, read on the forward strand.
CGCGGCAGGAAGCCGCCACCGATACCGGACATTTCGCGCCAGGAGGCGCTTAAATCTTGAAGCGAGCCCCAGTGGAGCGGGCAGTGTTTCGAGCTGACAACTTGGGGCATATTGGAGCAGTGCACCTTATTCTAGGTCCGGGCGTTGCCGCAGGTCTCTCCCCGCCGCCGCAGCCTCCCACCTCAATGCAGCCGCAGTGCGGGAGGGACCACAAGTCCCACGAGCCTCCGCGGCAGGAAGCCGCCACCGCTACTGGACATTTCGCGCCAGGAGGCGCTTAAATCTTGAAGCGAGCCCCCGCGCCGCGGGATCGCGAGCGGGTGGCGCCGGGCAAAGGGTGGGCCCTCTGTAGCCGAGGGAGACCGGGCCGGGCTCACTCCCTTTAAAACTGCTTGATATCTTGTCTGGACATTCCTTTCTGTGCGCTGGTATTTACCTTCTTGTTCCGTGCCTTTTGTTTTTACTGCATGTATCATCCATAGCGAGCTATTTTACTCAAGCTGTGTATCTTAACCCATAGCCCAACCACAGTGGTATTATTACCAACATGGCTGGAGGCGCTAACAAGGGGACCCTAGACAGTTATCTATTTAGGGTTAATTCGGGATTACAACGGGATGTCACTCTTGCAGAACTAAGGGCGAAGCGTCGTAGCTCTATTGAGCTTATTAAAAACACGCCACTTTCCGTGGTTTCATCGCATCTAGCCATTTCCCCAATCAGGAGCTGCCTCTCTCATAATGAAGATCTAGATAACTCCAGTAATGTCGATTCCCCAACTCTATCACGAAACCTAATCTCTTTACCCGAGTTAAATAATGACCAGTCCTTAACTGCTCCACTTGTACCCCTTAATCCAACCCCTGAGCCAGCACTCCTAACTGCGTTATCACCACAAGCTGCTAAGCTTTCACCTCAAAAGGTCAATACACCTAGGCCATCCAAATTCTTAGATCCACTACCTAGAAAAAGGAGAAAGATAGATACTGACCCGTCAAGGAGTAAAAAAAAAAAAACAAGCCGCCATTCTGATTTGGTTCCAACTGCTAAGGGCCCTGCAATTTGTACTGATAGAACATCTCTCCCAGTTACTTCCGTTTCTTGCTCTGCAAATGATACATCTATTGCGGATATATTGGGTAATGTTGAACAGTTATTCAGGTCTCTCATTTCACCTATTGTTGAGAGACTAAAATCAATAGATACAAGACTTGAGAAAGTAGAACTGCTAATAGGTAATAACAGGGAATTAATCAAGAATCTTACAAAGCCAGTGGTGGCGTCCCCTACTTTCACAGTACCTGTTGTATCATCCTCCACTGTATCATCACTAAAGTCCATCTCTCAAAACCATTCAAGTAATAACAACATAAACAATAATAGTATAGGAACAACTACTTCCCCCAAACCAATGCAACATTTTACTTCAAACAAAGAGAGAGACTCTCAGCGAGAAGATAACTTAACTCAAACAGGTACATTACGCGACAAAAAAGGTAATATTTCATCCCCTATTGCAAAGATACGCAGGGGCTTTCAAATAGAACTGCCACCAGAAGCTGTCCCACTTGTAGTTGTTCTCGCGGGAGTCCCAACATTAAAGGAGGGCACAACTGAAGGCCATTCGCAGTTAAAAAATAAAGTTATTCACTGGCTTGGCCAGAATCGTCCTCTTCCTTTGTATATAAACGGAGAAAATTTACATGTACGACGTCTTTCCTGGTTGGGAAATACACCCAAGAATATAAACGGGGACATTGTAATAATTAATTTCAGAGACCCTAGAGCCGTCAGCCATATCCTTAACTGGAACACGAACAACGCAAGGTCTTTTATTTCCACCTGGGAATTGACTTATTTTTACCCAAGACCTCAATTAGTTCCCACTGTTAACCCAGGGGTTCTATTTTCTAATCAGTCCAATCCTGTCATTTCCCTTAGAAACCGTTACGAGGCCCTAGCAAATCTTGAAGAAGTGGATTGACATAATCATTATAAGGGCCCAATAATAGTCACCCAAGAGCCATCTTCTGATTTACCCCCTCTTTCAATGAGCCAAGAAATTTAGCACTAGAAGTAAGTGTTGACATTTGTATCAATCCTCTTACCTCCCCTGATTCTCCGTTATTTACCAACCCCTTGGTTGGCATTGGGGATTCTACGGGGAAGCTACTTTCATGGAACATTGCTGGGTTGTCCTCTAAACTGGTATCTGAGGAGTGGTTATGCTTTGTCAACAGCTTTGACCTATGTATATTTCAAGAGACCTGGTTACGTGAACCATCCTTTGCACAGGGATATTTGAACTACTTTGTGCCTGCATTAAAAGGCCTAAAGGGTAGACCTATGGGAGGATTAACTATTTGGGTTCGCCAGAGTTTAAAGCTAGTTGTCAAAGCCATTGACACCAGCCATAGAGATATCCAACTAATCAGAATGAACCTAGATAAATTGGGAACGCTGGATATTTATAATGTTTATGTTAGGAGTAACAGGGGAGAGAGGTCTGAAGTTCTAGCGGCCTTGGGATGTCTCCTTGATACTCACTCTCTAAACAATAATATTGTTATTGCGGGTGATTTTAATAGAACATTTGAACCCCTAGTTAATGAAGATGATCTCTTTGGGGACGAAGAAGATCGACATTGGGGAGTTCCTAAGCTGGAGCTCAATCCGGTTGTGCGTTGGACTGATGATGTGATTAGTTTGAATGCCCTCTGTTATGAAAAGGGCTTAAGAGCTCTAAATGGGAGGACTCGTAGTGACAAAAACAGGACTAGTACATTTGATAACGGGCGACACAAAAGCAGGATTGACTACGTTTTATGTAGTCTCAAATTATGGCCCTTGATCTGCAACATGGAGGTTGTTTGGAGTATTGAGAGTGACCACAACCCCCTGTGTGCAGACCTCAAATGGTGGTCCTACACCAACCGGTCCATAGGTACCACTGAGCTTGTCCCTCCTTTGATTGTCCCCACTAATGACTTGCGCAGATTAAGGTGGGAGAATATAGTGACCAACCAACAGGCTATTGCTAACATCAGCGGCGAAGTTGATAAAGCAATACTAGCCATTGAGCACATCAACTCATCGAACACCGGGTTGGACAAAGTAGTTGAAATACACGACACCCTTTTCTGTGCAATCAAAAACCACTTCCTTAAGCCTGTGAAAAACAAAGGAGCTAGAGCCCTAAAGCCCGCAAAGTGGTATAATGACCAATGTAGAGACGCACAACTAGCTTTAGGTAATGCTATAAAGGGGAGGCAGTCTATTGCAATTCGATCTGCTAGAAAGGATTACAAAGCTAGTATATCAAAGGCAAAGAAAGCCTGGGACGAGCATCATTGGTCTGAGCTAAAGGCAGCTAGTGACAGGAAGGATCCCCGGTTATTCTGGAGCATTGTTAAGTGGGGAAGTTCGGGTTTACCCGAACCCCCAAATAACAATGTACCGGAAGATGAATGGGTAAAATTTTTTTAAAATCAGTATGCTGAGTCAAATAATGTTGTGATAGGGTCAGATATAAGTTTAAATCAATTCAAAGATAATCTCTTTAGTATTAATGAGATTATGATGGCCCTCAGCTCAGTGTCTGGAGGACGTGCCCCAGGACTTGACGGTGTTCCAGCTGATGTATTCATTAATGACAAAGAACGCTGGTGCAAGTACATACATCTTCTTATGAATGCTATTGCGCTGGGTGCAGCGGTACCGACATCTTGGCAGGGTGCAGTAATAATACCTGTGTTTAAGAAAGGCGACCGGTCCCAGCCGGGTAATTACAGACCGATAAGCCTTATTGACACCATACAAAAGGTTGTAGGGCGTGTGATTGTCAATAGGCTCCTGGATTGGGCTGAGGAGACTAATGCTCTGTCACACTTCCAAGCAGGATTCCGTCGATCCACAAGTACGGTGGACCAGGTTTTTCGTTTTACCCTGTTGCAATGGAGGACCATGGTGCTGGGCGAGGGCAGCTTGTACGCGGCTTTTGTCGATTTGCGGGCTGCCTTCGACCTGGTTCCCCGGACCAAGCTGTGGCTGGTTCTCAAGAACCAGGGTTTACCTGGAGAGTTACTATCACTGATAATGAGGCTCCATGAAACAAACTTTGCCAAGATTCAGTGGGGGGGACTGGGTTCGGTGACTGCGGACTTTCCAGTGGAACGGGGTGTTCGACAAGGATGTTCAATGGCTCCTGTCCTTTTTACATTGTACATTAATGATGTTGTTGCCCGTATGCTTTCTGCTAAGGTGGATGCTCCCTCTCTAGCTGGCACTAAAATCCCTATTTTAATGTTTGTAGACGACACGCTCATCATATCTAAAACCCCAAGCGGCCTGCAGCGTGCCTTGTCTATTTTTGATCAATTTTGCGGGGAGTATGGCTTAGAGGTCAACACGGCCAAAACAAAACTTATGGTTTTTAATCCCCATCGTAGCTTTAAATCCAAAATTACTATGGACCGCCGCCCGCTAGAGGTAGTGAATACTTTCACGTACCTAGGACTACACATATCTAGTAAGAAGAGATGGCGTCAGCACCTAGATATTGCTACACTTAGACATAGGCAATTGTCCGGTGCCATCAGCACAGAGCATAGAAAATCCTTGACCAAACCCGTAAAACCTGTACTTCAGGTTTACGAAGCGAAGGCTCTAGGCTCTGCACTTTACGGGGCTGAGCTATGGGGCTTCGAGAAGGTGGCTGCACTTCAAACCTCGGAGAATAAATTTCTCCGGGCAATAACTGGTGTCCCAAAAAGTACCCATTTGCTGCCCCTCAAATATGACCTGGGTAGAAGAGCAGTCACCGATTTGGTTAGGCTTCGTCCGATCTTGTATTGGCGTAGGCTATGGACGACACCTGTGCTCTCCCATTATGCTGAGGGGTTCCTAGATATTATCAGAACAGATGTATTCCACAAAATTGGGTGGCTTAAATCACTTAAGACAACTCTGACTGAGCTTGGTATGTGCTCGCTTTGGGAAGATCCTGTGAGAGTAACTTTTCCATCTAAAAGTACTCTCAAAGAAACTTACTGGGAGATGGTAGCCTCTCGGCATTGGAGTAGTTCTAGTGCTGGATCTATGGCTGGAGGATTCTTAGAGGCCAAGATGTATCCCTGCTTAGAACCCTACTGGGATACTATAACTAGACCAGGCGATAGAAAGCTCCTTTTTCAACTAAGAGCAGGTGCACTTCCCCTCAGATACCTGGCAGCTAAATGGGAAGGAGGATCCTGTGATAGCTGCCCTGCATGTGGCACCACTAAAGAAACAATTGGTCACTTTTTATTTTCTTGTAAAGTTTATCTGGTCCCAAGACGTATTTGGTTGTCTCCGATGTGTAAAAATCTGGGAACTACCAGTAGTATTGTCGCCCTGCGTATTATATGCACCAGCACTTTGACATGGATTTCAATAGCTACCGCGAAGTATCTTGGATGGGCGTGGTCGATCAGACAGAGACTGCTAGTCACTTGACTATTCTCTGTTAGGATACCTTGCCTATATTTTTAACTTGTATGTTTTTCTCCTAAATTAGTATTTTTAACCAAGATAATTTTTAAACTTTTTATTATTTTTAACTGTTTAATAGGTATAGTACGTTCTTTTTAAATTAGAACTGACAATCAAGTTAGAAATTCTAAAAAGTATGTCTTGTATTCTGACATCATCTGGTTGAAAATGTAATTCTATTTTAAAATGTTGTATGAATTCTAATTCTCTTTTTTGTGACATGTATTTTGCTTTTATGAATGAAATTTCGAATAAAGCATACTTTGACTTGACTTGACTTGTTATTTTCTACAACGGGAAGCTTGCTACTCCTGCGTTACCCCGCCTCCTTGACTCCCGCCCCGTAGGTGGCAATGGAACCGCATTTTACTTTATAGAGGACTTACAATTCTTTTACTGGTTTCTGTACCAATTTAGCTGCAAACTGAAAAGGGGCATCTGTTGCCATAGATGTCTGCTGCACTCTGAAAGTCAGTAGAGGATCCCATGATACCTATGCATCAAATAGATGCCCCAAATAAGAAAATCTTTTGACTTTTTCGATCTCTTTTCCCTGTATCATAAAAGTTTTAGATTTTGTCAATTTGGGGCCACGTACCATAATATACAATTTCTTAAAATTAACTTTTAAACCAAGAGATGTCATCAAATCTGTAAAAGGATCAAGGTATTTCTGAAGGCTCATAGCTGTCCTTGCCAGTAGGATTGTATCATCTGTATATGAGAGTAATGGGACAAAATCACTGCCAAACCTCCGAAAATCTAACTTCCTGTGCAAAAGAAATGCCTCTAGCCCATTGGTAAAAATGAGAAATGACAAAAGGAACTAGGATGCAGCCTTGATGGACCCCCTAGTCAAAGCTATTGGCTGTATTTTCTCGCCCTTACTGCCATATGGTACCCTGACCATTGGGTTAGAATGCAATCTGCATAACAGGACTACTAATGGTTCTTTCACTCCCATGTCTCCCAGCATAGCCCACAATCTGTCCCGATTGACAGTATTGAAAGTCTATGAAGGCCAGATGTATAGAGCTCTTCATGGACTTAGTGTACTTACAGCCAATCAGTCAGAGATTGAGGCATTGTTCTGTTGTACCCATGCCCCATCTAAAACCGTATTGTGTTTTAGAAAGAACCCTATTAGCCCAATGTTCTAATCGTGCCAAAAGTGTGTGTTATTTTGTTGTCACGCCGCACTTTAAAATTAATAATGCTAATCTAACTGCTGCTAGTTTAATATCTTGCTGTAACAAAGTTTTTTAAATGCCACATTCTAGAACCAAATGTATCGAATCTGATGGTTGTTAATTGTGAAATAGGTGATATAATTAAGTTTTTAAAGAAAAACATATTTAGGGGCATATTATCAAGGACGGCGTTAAAATTATGGTCGGTTTAGCGGCAGAAAACTGCCGCTAAATCGGCGATAATGGGCTTGATAATATGCCCTGGAGAATTCCAATAGAAGCCCATGTTTACACCAGAACATGGACTTCTATTGGAATTCTCAAGAGCATATTATCAAGCCCATTATCGCCGATTTAGCGGCAGTTTTCTGCCGCTAAACCTGCGATAATTTTTAACGCCATCCTTGATAATATGCCCCTTAGTATTTAACTTACTGTGGTAGGATTTTGGAGCTATTGTATTTTACTTGAAAAGGCCTCACTAAACAAAACGCCAGAGTATTGTGGTGCATTTCCGCATGTTAGAGTGGACCACAATAGACTGCTCTTTTGGTTAGCAGTCTAGTCATCATCATTAGGAAGAGAACAGACTTAAGTATATAAAGCCAATGCAGGCGCAGACATGCATGTAACTTGGTGAATTATGTGCTAATTTGTTGTCACACTGCACTTTAAAATTACTAATGCTGAACTAACTGCTGCAAGTTTAATATCTTGTTATAACAAATTTTTTTGAGCGCTGCGTTCTAGAACCAAATTTATTAAATCTGACGGTTGTTAATTGTAAAATACGGTGCTATAGCAAAGTTTTCAAAGAAAAACTTACTGTGGTAGGATTTCGGAGCTATTGTATTTTAGTAAAAACTCCTCACTGAACAAAACACCAGAGTATTGTGGTGCATGGCATGTTAGAGCGGACCACCATCGACTGCCATTTTGATTGGCAGTCTAGTCATCCTCATTAGGAGAACAGACTTTAATATGTAAAGTCGATGCAGGCACGGGCCTGCTGCAGATGTGCACAGCGGGAGCGCCAATGGCACGCTAAAGGCAAGCCCGTCTGCGCCTGTCCATTCACCGGCCGCGCACAGCGTCAGCCACGCTGCAGGACATGCTCCAGCCATTCAGAGAAAAGACTGGGTAAGTTACAGTCAAGAACAATTGCTTGAGCTGGGAGAGTTACCGCTAGGTGATAAGATCTTTAAACCTGCAGTTAAAACTAACTCAGAGATTTCTGGGTGAGTGAGGCCACTAACTGTACCTGTAACTCTATAAGTTGTGGGCTTCTCAATGTTAGGTCCCTGGTGGGACACGCCATTGAGATTCAACTGCTAATACAATCCAGAGACCTAGGTGCTCTATTTATGACAGAGACCTGGATGACCATGAATTCAGATGTTTACCTAGGTTTAGCTTGCCCACTAGGGTACAAGATGTTTCATAAACCACGTGAACAGAAAAAGGGAGGCGGACTAGGCTTAATTTATAAAGAAAATGGGACTTTTCCCGCAAAACCTAGATGAAATTGTGGGCCCTGAGCTTCTTAGTTTATCCCTAAAAAACAGTAAAGGTCATGTATTTTCAGGCATACTGGGCTACCGTCCTCCCGGCCCATCAAACCCTTATCTTCAATCCTTAATCAACACTTTTGGTAACATGGCTCTGGCCCATTCAAGGTTCCTAATTCTTGGTGAGGATTTTATTTTATGGTCCTTTGGCGAGCCTGGACCTGCACTAAGAGATCTTCTCATTTTATGTGATAACCTGGGTTGCAACAATTGGTGCTGAGCCCAACTCACCAGGACGGCCATATTTTGGAACTTATTTTTTTATCCCAGGACCTGGCTACAGTTGAGAAGATCCTCCATATGTGCTGAACAGATAATCTTTTTGTGAAATTCTCTTTACAAATAAAAAATGTAGCCTTACAAAAAGCCTTGCAACCTGCCAATCGCTAAGGCAGATCATGGGACCAATTCCTGGAATCACCCAGGGACAAGCCTTTGTTTAACCTATCCTCCATGCTCAAGGAGGACAAAACAGTAGAGGAAAATTATAAGAATTTCGAAAATAGCATTAGAGACAATTTAGACCACACCGTCCCTATCAAAGAATCTAGAACCTCACGGAGAACTTCAGCTCCCTGGTTCAATGCGGTAAGGAAATGTCACAGGTCATATGGAGAAGAGGTAAAGCTAACTCTAAAATCTGGTTAACGGAAATATAAGACTGCAATCTCGAAAGCAAAAGCGGAGCACTCTGTTGGCGCTGTCTTGGTAGCACCCAACAGCACTTGAGCAGTATTCAAAATACTGCGTGAATTGTCTAATGAGGATTGCTTAAATGAGTCTATACCAGCCTCCCAGGAACTCTGCAATAAACTTGCAGTATTCTTTGAGGAGAAAATCACTAATAATTTTGATAAAATTTGCCCAATGTATTAACCATGCCCTATACATGTACCAGCGCTCCTCAATCAGAGACTACCGGGGTCCGGTCCCCCTTGGATGGAGTATACTCAGAGCAGTTAAGTCATTTAGAACACTTTGACTACTTACATAAGATCACTTTAGAGACCTGGCTTTGGCAACTCCCTCCAGATCTCTTCTAGACCCTTACCCTTGCAGCGTTTGAAAGTAACTGGAAGATGAGATTCCCCCATATTTGTGGAAAATGTATAGCTAGTCTCTATATAAGGGGTAAGTTCCAATCACATGGAAAAGAGCTCTGATCACAGCTTTGAAAAAGAAGGCCTGTCTGGACCCTGGAATTTTAAACAATTATAGGCCTACTTCTCTTCTCCCTTACCCCATAAACATTTTAGAACGCTATGTGAGTAAAACTCTATCCCATTACATGGAAGCTAACCAAATCCTAAAGAAAGAGCAATTTGGATTTCAGCCAGGCCATGGGACTAAAACAGCATTACTTACTGTAATGGACGAACTTAGAATGTGTGTAGACAATGGTAACTCAGTGGCATTGATCTTAATAGATCTTTCCACCGCATTCGATTTGGTAATTCATAAGACCCTTTTGGACAGGTTATCCTACATTGGAATTAAGTTCTCAGTGTCAAAATTGGTTGCATTCATATCTGGTTGACAGACAGCAAGCAGTATCCCTCTCTCCTTTCCATTCTGAGTTTAGGTCTGTTATACATGGTGTTCCATGGGCTCATCAATCAGTCCTATACTTTTTAATATCTATATGAGCCCTCTGATCTTACTTGTCAAATCTCATAAGATTAGCCTGGCAAACTATGCGGATAATACTCAGCAAATTTAAACAATAGAAGGAGATCTTTCAGGGACACCAGACTGTTTTCATAACTGTATGATTGACATAATCAAACTCCCTGAAGTTTAATGGAGATAAGACTGAGTTCTTATGCTGTCCAGCGAGAAAAATTCCAGCCCCCCTTCCATCTGACTTCTGGCCAGTATCTTCCAATAAGGCTCCGATACCTTCGGAGGTCGTCAAAAATCTGGGAATTACTTTTGACAAGAGACTTAGCTTGGAACCACATGTCAACAAGATAGCAAGCACCTGCTTTGACTCAATAAAAGTAATGCGTTAGATTCTCCCTCTGGTACCCAATGCTTCAAGAGCACTGGTAGTTCACAGTGTGATTTTAAGTCTGCATTACTGCAGTGCCTCACTGCTTGGGACTCCAGACTATTTGCTTGGTCGGCTTAAGGGGCTCCAAGCAGCAGCAGCCAGATTAGCACTGAACATGCTAAGAAGGGCCTCAGTCTTGCTGGCATTGAAAGTTCTACCCTGGCTACCACAGAAAGAAAGAATACAGTTTAGGTGCCTTTGGATTGTTTTTAAATCCTTGCATGGTTTTGGCCCGGCCCCCTGCAAAAGAGAATAAAATGGTATGTCGCAGGGAGAAGCCAATGTTCCACCTCTGCCAATTTTGCATGTGGGGCTAGATATAGAAGAACTAGTCAAGGAGGAAGGGACTTTTGCATTGAAGCAGCCTGACTCTGAAATCAACTACTGGACACGTTGAGACTCTCCACCAACCTATTGCAATTCAGGAAGGGTCTCAAAACTTGGCTCTTCCATTTGTAACACTGACACTGATCTGCATGGCTGGAAATGTATTACACTATAGGATAATTGTTTCCTCCCTCGGTAGATAAAATAGCGCCAGATACCTGTTGAGTGACAGACGTGCTTTAGAAATGTGTTAAATAAATAAAATCAAATAAAAAAATAAAAGGACCGTACCTAAGACCTTCACTGTTGCATCAATCAATTATATTGGCCTACAACAGGCAGGGTAATTTCTGTCCCCCTCTTTAGGTTTTGCCAGCACAGTGCTTGCGCTGTGCTTGAAAAATCTATTTTTTTTAATATAAACTTGAACAGGACTTGCATCCTGCCTCCTCTCTTTCCTTGCTTCTCTTTGGTTCCTGTGCATGCCACAAAATTTTCCTCCAATTCTATTAGCAGTAGCATATTTTCCTGCATTTACCAATGCTTGCTCCTTGTCTGCTTCTCTTATCAGTTTCCCACAGCCAAAATACTGTGAACATCCACTTTGGTGGAACTATATTTTTATAAAGTTTGCCTTTTACTCTTGCAGCATATTTAACTAATAATTTATCACCCAGAGAGGGGAAACATCGTTAACATCGCAGTCAGTACACCGCGATGCTGTTACATCACGGTTGTTACAACGAACGCGATGTAACCACGCGATGCCATACAACGCAAGTCTTTACATCGACTTGCGCTAGATTGCGTGCTAACATTACAAATAGTGTAGTTTACAATCCCAACACCTTCCCTACTGTTAAGTGGACTGGAGTTGGAATAGTAAATTACGCTTTTCTAATGTTAGCACGCCATCTAGCGCAAGTCGATGTAGAGACTTGCGTTGTAATGGCATAGCGTAGTAACATCGCAGTCATTGTAATGACCGCGATGTAACTGCACGCGTTGTAATGACTCGCGTTGTTACATCATACATCACCCAGAGAGATTAAGTAATTTGCATAGAATCACAGGATGTTGCACGGCGTCGCAGAGACTTGACCCGGGATTCCCAGCTCGCGAGCCAGCAGCTCTGGGCACTGCACCATTTCCTCTCCACTTGCGCGTTGTCTGTCAGGTAGCTCTTTCCATCTCCCGCTGATGATTGATAAAAACAGATCTTTATTCATTACATAGGTGAAACCGATGCATTACCAATGCTTATTAAAGATGGGGACCAATATAGCCTCTTTCCATGTCACAGGCAATGGGCCAATTATAGCAGTTTTAAAAATATTAGTTAGCAGCGGCGCCCACAGAATAGAGTTACCCTTAAAAAGGTCAAGGGCCACTCCATCCGGGCTGGGAGCTTTCAAGCAAATGCCCTGAGATATAGCTTCCTCAACATCTTTCACTGAGATAGACAGACTTAACTGTATAGCTTGTTTTAAATTGTGGATCATCTCCCCTACTTGTGCCACTGCTTCTGTTGCTCTATTTGAAGGGTTAAACATAGGAGTAAAATGAGTCCCGCAATGTCTCCTAGAATCAAAGAATCCATCTGGGACGAATCTTCGAAAAACATTGGATGATTTATAACCTCCAAGAATTTTTGTTGTGTCCATAAGTGGCCCTGCTGACACTAAGGGGCATATTTACTAGAGAAGTGGCGGAGCATAGCATTAGCCTCCTTGGCTTAGTTCCAGCTCAGCCACTTCTGAAACGCAGGACTGCACCATATTTACAAAATATGGTGCAGCCCTGTGTTTCCCCCTGCGCTGGCACTAAATTTAGAAGCGTAGCTCCAACGCAGGCACCCTTGCACAATAGTGCAAGGGTGTCTGTGTTGAGGGGAAAATTGTTTAAGTGCAGGAAGGGGTAACAATCTTTAGATGGTGTTTGGAAACTTCTATGTGCGCAGCTTAATTCAGCACCCATAGAAGTTGCAAAACATAATTTTGTTATTGTTTATGTGCAGGAAGGTACACCTTCCTGCACATAAACAATCAAAGGCCTTTTGCTGTTTCTATGTGCATTGCAAGACACAGCACACATGCAAACAGCAACAATGAGGAGAAATTAAACATTTTCCCTGGTCTTAATTTTGGCGCTGTCCTATATTTACGCCGCCCTTGTAAATATGGGGCAGCATCAAAATCAATGGGTGTTGCGGTGGAACACCCACAATAACACCCATTGTCCACCCTTTCCATGCTAAGTATAGCGTGAAAGGGGGCCTTATTTACAAGGCAACGTTAAGTCATTAAAAGTGACGTTCCTGTGGCAATAGGGGCTTGTAAATATGCCCCTAAATCATTCCACGCTTCACTCCTCAGTTCCATTTTTCCTCTGTTCAATCACAGATTTATAGATCTCCCTAAGGATTTTAAGACATTCTTTATCTAGAGGAATGGCGTGTAAAGCCCCTTTTAGATCTTTATGAGTTTTTGTGCATGCATTATTGAACCAGTGCACTAGTTGTGCATTATTGGGAGGGATTCTCTCTACCAGACTCGAAGAAATAACTTAACAGAGCACTTCAGTTGGAATACCATCCTGCTTCAGGCAGTTATATATAAGCTCCAAATTTCCAGAGATAATTTCTGTTCAATTCCATATAGGATTGATTATAGGACTGCATGGTAACTTGGTTTTTTCTCTCAGTCCATAAATGTGCCTCATAGAATAAAAACTGCAAACTGGCAGCAATGTGGCAGCATATCTCTGGTTCGAAAAAGCATTACATTAGGATAACGACTAAAAAAAATGATTACTGTTATTGGCCTTATTGTGAACTCACGAATTTCTTGAAATGCATCATACAAATACATTGAAGATTCTCACCTGATTAAATACAATTTGACAAACTAACATTTCTAAAAGCACAGATCGCAAGAAATGTGGATTGTGCTTGGGTAGCATTAAGAGGTGACAATTTAGCTGCATTAACTGCTAGACTAAAAGAGATTTCCGGTGGCTGTGCAATGGCAAATAAAAAAGAACATGTACAAAATATAAAAAGTTGCAGAGAAGCAGGGGAAGCTTATAGCAGGCAGGCCTGTCTCAAAGAGTGAGTGTTTTCATACGCAGTGGAAAAAAGCAAGACTTAATCAAGAACCATTTGCAATGTTTACTTCTATCATCCTGTTTTTCTTGCCTCAATGTGTCTTATATTTTCCTTGTGTGAATCATAACAATTCACAGCTTTTTTTTGTATTTAAATAAGACTTCAGAAACATTCTGTGGGAGGCAAACCTGATGTCATTTTATCTCATCAAAGAAGATACAATGAAAACGTGTATGAGCAATATCCTGTTTGTCTGATTTTATGTTCTATTACAATTAATCTAGAAATACAGGAAATCGCAATGCTCTACTCGTCATCAACCATGAGGTCTAATCGATAAAGCACGTTTTGGAATGAGGGTACTTGAGTTACAATTCTATTGTCTCCTTTTTACAAATAAATAGTTCAACTTATAATAAAGGCAACTCTGCAGAGGTAATGGCATATTTGCCCTTAATTCACATAAATATGTATTGTATAATATTTACTAGGGCACCAAAGTGTTAAACAGTACAGTAACAGTATGCATGTAAGATACAGTATTAGTAATACAATTAAGTAATTGACTTCCTGGCAAGTCATAAAGACTGAATTAGGTGAGCATAATATCCACTTAGAGATGACACCCCTATTTGTTATTTACTGCAATTTTAACAGGAAACTATGGCTCCAAGTGTTGTATAAAAACGCTTGTTTTGTTAAAGAAATTATAACGAGGTTATTCTGGTGAGCACCTGAGAAAAATATGAAATTTTAATTTGGAAACGACAGGGTATTCATATTAATGAAATTCTTAAAGAATACAAAAAAAGAAAGTAAGTAAGACGTTCTGTTCCCTTCTGTGATTACACTGTTTTCTATTCACCATAATTAGTTGCTTTAATGTTACCTATCTCCTAACCTACCAAGGCTGTAGTCATTGAGATGCTACAGCTAAGGCCATCTTAACTACAAATAGATCATACAGTGTGTCTATCATGAAACAGCCAGAATACATTTTGACCACAACACAGTATGTGTTTTGTGACAGAATTACAAACTGCACCGAATTTGTCTACAAGTTTTCCCTACATTTTCCCATAGGTAGATCTCAGCCACTGGGTAAGAGATCTCCCTGTGGTATGGTATAGGGAAATTATAGGGAATACAAATTTTATTAACCTTGAAAAAAAATGTTTACAAATGTTTTATGTTAAATATTATTGTAATTTAATTTTATATAGCTATTTTAAATGTAGAACACATTTTTTAAAAACTTCATCAATATAAAATTTTATTTTGAACTGAATGTTTAAATGTTTTAAATATATTACATTAAATGAGCATTTTTCCCGAAAATAAAATAAATTAAACTGATCCCACAAAAAAGTAAATATATATATAATTTTTCAGACTCAAACAAAGCAATGCCACCGCTATCGACACGGCACCCGCTGGTCAAACAGTTGAGCAACCACTCACAGTGGCGGACATCCCGACTTTGCGCATCTTGGGTGAACTAGCAGTGCCTTGTACACCGAGGCCTACTCAATAACTTTTACATGATGAGGGTATTGAAAGTTCATGCCAAATCCCTAGCCCTTTCAAGCCGCACTCCGCCTTTACCCCAATGATGCCAAGGGATGCGATTGACATATACAGTGATGTCATCATTGATTAGCTCAAGGGGCTCCAACTCAAAACCAGGAGGCGTGCTACTGGAAAACGCATGCAGAGTCTCAAATACAATGAACTTATGAAAAAACTACAAAGCAATAACAAAGTCATCATCAACAAGGCAGATAAAGGAAGGAACATTGTGCTGTGCCACGCAATTTGTATCAGGAAGAAGCTAACAGAAATCTCAGCGATAAGCTTTGCTACAGGCTCTCTAACCACAATGAAATGGCTAGCAGTAATAAGGAACTCAGGAAACACCTCAACGAGTTCAGATCTCAGGACCAGTTGAGCAGTTGAGACTCCAGTCCTCCCTATCCTTTACTTTCTGCCAAAAGTGCACAAAAACGTGACCGCCATTCCTGGTCGACCCATCATCTCGGCCAGAAAAAGCATCTGCGAAAATATTTCCAAGTATGTGGATTTTTTTCTCCAAGATCTTGTATCCAGCCAGACAACCTACCTCAGAGACACCAGTCATTTCTTGCTCAAAGTAAAAGACATTCCATGGCACGAGGACTATAAGCTAATTTCCATGGACATTACATCTCTGTATACCAGCAAACGTCACCATGATGGTCTGGCTGCATGCAAATACTTCTTGGGTAAAAGACCCATCAATTGTCACGAACACAACAAACTCATTTTGTTTCTAATTGACTGGTGTCTCACACATAATTTTTTCATGTTCAATGGGAAGGTATACCAGAAACTCAGGGGCGTGGCCATGGGAGCCTGCTTCTCGCCCAGCTACGCATGTTTACATGTTGGCTGGTGGGAGGAGCGGGTTCTCATGGTCAAGCACCAGACAGCTTTCAATAACAACATTGTGTCTTGGCTGCGTTACATAGACAACCTCTTTTTGATTTGGCGAGGTGATGTTAACAGTGCTAGAATTTTCATTAGTGAGATCAATGACAATGATCTTAATTTGGAATTCAATGCCAACATTAGTGCTACCTCTACAGAATTCTTGGACGTCAATCTGTACATTGCCAATGGCGCTTTGCATTCCAAGCTTCACCGTAAGCTTACCGCAGGAAACTCCACACTGCACGCCTCCAGCTTTCACCATAGGCACCTCATAACCAGCATTCCCTATGGAGAGATGTTACGATTGGCCACAATTTGAAGTACCCATGAAGATCTCCTTGAGTGCCAGGGGGAAGCAGCCAAAAGATTCAAGGCACGTGGTTACTCAGCGGCTGTCATACGTAAAGCCATTGTCAGAGCCAAAGCCATCCCTAGGGAGGAATTGTTAGTGGTCCCATCCACCCCTGAGGTCACCAGTGCGACCAACATAATAAGTGAGCCAAATAGCCTAGTCACCCCGAGATTAATTATAACGCACAACACTGAGGAAAGAGCTATCAGAGCAGTAACAAGCATTGGGGTATCATTAAATCAGACCCCGCACTAGGACTTGTAGTAGCCCACAAACCTGACATCACATACAGAAGAGCTTTTTCCATGAGGGATGCACTAGTCAGAAACAGTCCAGAGATCTCCATGTCACAGAATTGGCAAGCAGACAAAAAGGGTTTTGTTAAATGCCTGAGTTGCAGGGCATGCAGGTTTGGTACGAACATCACAAAGGTAGACTCAGCCTTTAGACACTCACCACTTACCATCAAACATAGATTCACATGCAGAACGGAATTTGCGGTGTACATGCTCGAATGTAACTGTGGGCTGCGTTACATCGGGAGCACTTGCGAATTCTCCAGCACCTCAGAGCGATAGTCAACAATGACCCAGCCTTCCCCGTGGCCAGGCATTTTAAGGAGATGCATAATAACAATCTAGAGCACCTCCGTTATTCAGTCATTGATTGCGTCCCACCACTTAGACGGGGTGGCAACGGGGAGAAGCTTTTGAGGCAATTGGAGAGTAGATATATTCTGCAATTTAACACTAAGGCGCCTGCTGGTCTCAACACCACGGAGGATCTGCACCATTTCCTGTAACATAGCATTGAATTCACACCCTTAGTTTCATACCATCGCATTGTAACTGTTTATTAATGTTATCACTTGTATATATTTCACTGTTTATATCAGGCTCTACCTGTGCACTCTCAGTATTCACATAGAGTTGGGTTTCCTGTCATCAGGCTATGTGCAACCACGAAGACAATACCCAGTATTCATACTGTCATTTTGGTTGTCTATAGTCGGTCTTTAAGCATAGGCACTACAGGCTTGTAACCAATGCTGCGGCAGGAGTGGCAACACATATATTTAGACCATGTTTGCGTATGATTATGAATTAGAATGTCACTTTTTCACAATACGCTATACTATACACCCATTGTTTCATTGCAAGGGATACTTTGAACAAGCACTGGCAGACTCTAGAATAATTCCAGCGCTTTCACACATTTTTTATTAGTACATTCTATGCATTTTTATGTCACTCAAATGCTCTTGAGGAGGTACAAACACCACACTTATATATTTTGGCCTATATGCGTACTCACGCCTTCCTCAACATGTATATACACACCTATGTGCACATTTCACCCTCACTCACACTTTCAACTTTTGTTGTATTAAGTGGCAGCTTTGTTTTGCATTTATGCAGTTATTTAGTTTGTTTGCATTTTTACTGTACCGGGGCTAGACACGCACATCTTATCACTAGCCTTTGTTCACATGCAGCGCTTTCACTTTGTGCTTCATGAGACGCGCCGAGAGCAGGGAGTTACGGACACACACACTGTTGTGCTAGGTCTCGCGTTTCTAGTTGTGAGCAATCGGTAACACTAACATGATTGCTTACGAGGGGCAGGCTTCCCGTTTCAATGTGTACTTACGCGATCGGTTGGCTGCATCTGGGGATGCCATATGCTCTTGTACCAGCTTCCACAATGCATGTGCGGGAGGACTGAGGCAATCACCGGCTTCAGCAGATAGTTGACAGTTGTATAGTCTGTTTACACTGGTGTTCCTAACTGTAGTAAAACATGATGTCACACGTGCTTTACTGAGTCTTGCCCACAGTCACATGCTGCATAACTACTCAGTCATTGCAATGAACATAGTAAAAACACTGCCACTCACACATATATATAAATACCACTCATTCACCAGTACAGCGCTATGTGATCAAGGCCGCATGTCTGGCGGCCGAAACGCGTCATTTGGACACTTGATGCTTGAAAAAAATCATCATTTCACTCTCAACTTTGCCTTCGGAGTCTGTTTCCTGGTGTTGCGCCTTTATTTTGGTGGTGGTACCCCTGGGATCCTACTGTTGAATATATATATATATATATATATATATATATATATATATATATATATATATATATATATATATATATATATATATATATATATATATATATATATATACATATAAATGCATATTAATAATTGTTATAAATGACGTATAAAATTGATTTAAAGTAATTATTTATATTTCAACTTATAAAGGTTAATAAACTGTTTTATTGTTAGACAAAGCATTACATTAAAATGATTTACATTTTAACTATTGAAATATTTTAATTTAATTTAACATTATTTCCTGTGGGGTGGGGCTTTAGTTTAACTTCCTTTCTCTATTACATTCTAAGGTAAGGTGTTTCAGTGTCCATGGTTAGTCATGTGTGGTGGTGAACTTGTCACTGCTCCTTTTTGGAAGTAGTAACTTTACATTGTTTTAAAGCCTTTTATTCATATCAATGCAGTTCGATCCAATAAATATATACATTTTCAGAAATAGTATACAGAGTTAAAAGATGAACAAAGCATATCAAATATATATATATATATATGCTCCTTTGCCTTGTCCCCGAAAATTGAGCTGCACTCGCACACAGAACCAAAGGTGGCAAGCCTTTATTTAAGAGCACAAGCGGCATGCTGCAAGCAATTTCAATCAGACAGCCATAGACGCGACCTGCCTGACGCGTTTCGAGGGTGTGTCCCTCTTCTTCAGAGGCAATCGTGGCTGCAAGAGTGCTCCGGTTCCGGTCCCAACATGCCATTATCACGCCCCCAGATGGGCGGGTCAAATGTCCCTAGGCATTCTGGGACTTACAGTCCCGGTAAATTAAACCACTGATGGTGCACAAATGTTCTGTCCCTTTCAAGCCCACACATGGGCCACCGCCCACAGAGTCCGCTTTAATCCCTGGTCTGTGCTCCACAACAACGGCTTGGCATATATCCTGCCATGTGGCCCCCTCTCTTCACGGGGTGGTGCTGCTCGACGGCCGGACCGCCGCCAAAAATGTATGCTCCTTTGCCTTGTCCCCGAAAATTGAGCTGCACTCGCACACAGAACCTAAGGTGGCAAGCCTTTATTTAAGACGGCAGGATATATGCCAAGCCGTTGTTGTGGAGCACAGACCAGGGATTAAAGCGGACTCTGTGGGCAGTGGCCCATCTGTGGGCTTGAAAGGGACAGAACATTTGTGCACCATCAGTGGTTTAATTTACCGGGACATTTGACCCGCCCATCTGGGGGCGTGATAATGGCATGTTGGGACCGGAACCGACGGCCGGCGCCGGTTGACGAATCTTCGTGAAATTTTCAAAACTGGTGGGGCGCTCCGGTCCGCTCCTATCCCGAAAGTCTCGGGTGATTCGTCAAGCGAGGGCCGAGAAAAAAGGGGGGTCCCAAAAAGTGTTTTCCCCATGCAATTTTCCATAGAAACCGTTAATCGCAGCTGCAGCCCGAACTGCTGAACGGAATTACACCAAATTTGTCAAAAAGGAAGCCCTTGGTTCAGAGTCATGCCTTTTGGTTAAATGGTGTAAATGTGTTCTGTAGTTCCTGAAAAAATCATAGGTATATCTATGGGTGCGGTGGATCCGCGCACCCTGCCAAGCACAAGCTGTTTGCTAATTGGCCATCAACACTTCAAACCAGGAAGTGTTGGCAGCCATCTTGTGCCTTGGTAGAACCCAGGCACAAGAAAACAGAAGAAAAAACGCGCAGAACGCAAAAAGGGGGCAGGGTAGAAACACCCTGACTCCCTAGGCCTGCTCAGGGGGTCCCACAAGGATTTTTTTTTAATTGGCAAAATTTGCGTTGAGTGCGTGGATCCTGCCGATAGAAAAAAAAAACAAAGCGCGGACTCCCGCGCTTCGATGCTAATTAGCCCCCGGGGGACCAAATCTCGGGGGCATGTTGAAAATAAAGTGTGGGGAGGCCCAATCCCCTCCACACTGCCCCGGGGACTGCCACCCCCGGAGCAAAGTATGAATAATTGCCGGGGAGCACATGGCCCCCCTGCGGCCCCGGGGACCGCCACCCCCGGGGCTTAATAGTTTAATGTTGGGGACCTCTAAGGCCCCCCAAGCCCCAGGGACCGCCACCCCCTGGGGCATGACTTAATTTACATTGCGGGGGGAACAATGCCCCCCCGCAGCCCCGGGGACCGCCACCCCCGGGGCTTTTTTTATGAAAAAAATACCCTGTATGTGGGGCTCAAGCTCCCCCACATGCCCAGGGACCGCCACCTCACCAGGGGCTCTAAATATCTAAATCGGGGGGGTCCGTGACGGATCCCCCAGCCATGGGGACCACCACCCCCTGGGGCCAGCTCCTGCAGTGTCCCAGGGTGCCCACACTGGAACACTGTAGTCTTTTGAAACCTGCTCTCTCTTTCAAAATTCAAACCAAATTGCTTTTCCACACGGGGAGCTGCATGTTTGCAGCTCCCCATGTGGAAAAGCAATGGCGGCTCCCGAAGGACGCGGGGAGCCGGCGGGACCGTGGGGGGATTGGGGACCCCCCACAGTCCCCAACGGAGAGGGCCAGCCCCAGGGGATGGGCTCCCTGGGGCTACAAGTGGCCCGGGAGGGGGGCAACGTGGGCCCCCTCCCCAAAAATAACCCAATTTTTTTTTAAAATAATTAAATTAGAAAGGCCCGCCCTCTGGGCCATAAGTGGCCAGAGGAGGGACGCAACGCAGCCCCACTCCAAAAAAAATTATAATAAAAAAAGGCCATGCCCTGGGGGATGGGGTCCCCGGGGCTGATTAAGGCCTCGGGATGGGGACCACGCAGCCCCCTTCCCAATTTTTTTATTTTTAAAAAATAAATTAGGGGGCAGGCCCTGGAGGATGGGGTCCCCAGGGCCAAAACATGAGAAAAAGAAGGGGGCTACACAGCCCCCCTTCTTAAAAAAAAAAGAAGAGATACTGGCATCACGCCAGAGGCCACACCCCCTCCTTTCAGCACTCTGCAAACTCGCCCCCTGGCGCGTTTGCAGATGGGGAACGAATTCCCCTTGAATACTGGGGGTCCCTGGGGGCCAACTAGCCCTCCAGGAACCTCCAGTATGCACCAGGGGGCTGCGTTGCAAAGAGATGTTCTGAGGCCACGCCCCTTTTTACACCTCTCTGCAACCAGCTCTGTGGCACTTAATGGAGGTAGCTGGTGGGCTAGTTGCACCCCAGGGACCCTCAGGATTCAAGGGGGCTAATCGCCCATCTTAAAACGTGCCACGGGGCACGTTTGGACAGTGGTGAAGGGAGGGGGCAGGGCAAACACGCCCTGTGGTGCCTTTTAAGTTCAGGAATTAATTCCTCTCTAATCCTGAGGGTCCCTGGGGCCAACTAGCCCACCAGGTACCTCCAGTAAGCGCCACGGAGCTGCGTTGCAGAGTGTTGTAAAAAGGGGCGTGGCCTCTGAACACCTCTCAGCAACGCAGCTCTCTGGCGCATACTGAAGGTACCTGGTGAGCTAGTTGGCCCCTAGGGACCCTCGGGATTGAGGAGGAATTAATCTTCCAACTGAAAACGCGCCACATGGCGTGTTTGCAGATATGTCACCTCAGGCCCCGCCCCCTTCCTTCACCATTGTGCAAACGCGCCCTGTGGTGCGTTTTAAGTTGAGGAATTAATTCCTCTTCAATCTTGAGGGTCCCTGGGGGCCAACTAGCCCACCAGCTACCTCCAGTATGTGCCAGGGAGCTGCGTTGCAGAGAGGTGTTCAGAGGCCATGCCCCTTTTTACAGCTCTCTGCAATGCAGCTCTGTGGTGCTTACTGGAGGTACCTAGTGGGCTAGTTTGACCCTAGGGACCCTCAGGATTCAAGGGGACTTAATCTCCCAACTTAAAACGGAAACAGGGTGCGTTTACACAGGGGCGAAGGGAGGGGACGGGGCATGAGGTGACGTGTGCAAACACACCCTGGGGCTTGTTTTAAGTTGGGGAAATAATTCCCCTTCAATCCTGAGAGCCCCTGGGGGACAACTAGCCCACCAGGTGCTTCCAATAAGCGCCATTGTGCTGCGTTGCAGAGAGGTGGTCCAGGCCGTACCCCTTTTTACCCCTCTGTGCAACTGCACTTACTGGAGGTACCAAGTCGGCTACTTTGACCCTAGGGACCTTCAGGATTCGAGGGGACTTAGTCTCCCAACTTAAAACGGACACAGGGTGTGTTTACACAGTGGGGAAGGGAGGGGACGGGGTCTGAGGTGACGTGTGCAAAAACGCCCTGTGGCGTGTTTTAAGTTGGGGAAATAATTCCCCTTCAATCCTGAGAGCCCCAGGGCGCCAACTAGCCCACCAGGTGCTTCCAGTAAGTGCCACTGCGCTGTGTTTCTGAGAGGTGGCCCAGGCCGTGCCCCTGTTTACACCTCTCTGCAACGCAGCTCTGTGGCGCTTACTGGTGGTACCTAGTGGGCTACTTGGACCCTAGGGACACTCAGGATTCAAGGGGACTTAATCTCCTAAATTAAAACGGTCACATGGCGCGTTTACACAGTGGTGAAGGGAGGGAATGGTGTAGGAAAGTGGCTCTATATATACTGGACCAAAGTAAAATCAGCCGAACTACGAATTCCCAGTCACTCACCTGTTATCAGGAGAGACCTCAGTGCTGCAAGTAATTCTAACACTTATAAATTCATCCAGGCACTCTCCTTGCAGTACTCTAATGTAAGGAATACCAGTAGGTTCCGCAGGAGCGCCAGGAATCCGTAGAGAATACCACAGTCCTCCCCGGCGACCCTCCGACCCTATCAGACTCTAGAGAAACGGAGGGCACACCCGGGGAAAACAGGGAAACAAAACAAGGGAAGGCGGGAATACTTCAGGAAGACCAAGGGCTCCACGTCTGGTACAGGTGAGGCTGAATATTGCTGAAGAGAAGGAAGGGTTAATGCAGTTTTGCAATCATGAGACTTCTCCAATGTTTAATTCCAACCCCGTGTCTCACATACCCTTCTACTGCTAAGTCGGTAAGAACACTACAGTATCCTACTGCCGATTCCAGATGACCAGTACATACGTAGAACAACTTCAAAGAGGATCCTGTACAAAAGAAAGACTTGTATTCAGACTGACGTTACTTTTCTTCACTATAACCCCTGTATGTGTAAGATTCACCACTTAACCCCACTATGATATGGTGAAACTGGAATCGTATAAGGTTTACATCAGCTGCAGGTGGAGATATTACACCTAATTTAGAGGTAAGTCAAATAGGTCAGTGAACCACAATTACCCTCACACTGTTCTTTGACTACACACATAGATAAGGGTTTTATTAAAGTAGAAACAAAAAGCAGCGCAAAAGCGCTGTTACCGTGGTTCAGTAGCTGCAATCCGCTATCACCAAGTGGTTCACGCAAGTCTTCCCACGTACTTCTCACTAAATAACTACAAAGGAGGAACCCTCACAAGTATCAGCGGGGCTGAGGAAAGACCAACAAAAGAGGAATGAGTACTATAAGGGAGCGAAATAATAAAGGGGAATGGATGCGAGGCTAAGAATTTAATGCCTCTTGTATTTGTTGAATCAGAGCGTGGACACGAAGCTCTGTTCGGCGAGGTGGTGGCGCCGAGAGTCCGGGTGAAACACCCGGTGGGCGGAGTTGCGAAAGCGACTCCGCGTTCGGTGTACCTGCAATCTTCCCTTTGGAAAGGGAGCAAAGCTGGAGGGAATATCCGCTACAAGTCCTAACGAAGGCACCAGCAATCAAAGGCTCTAAGGAAACTGACTCATTCTCCGGGGAAAGGAACGCCAGCAAAGCGCACACAATGCGGAAACAGGAAGCAACGAAAACCGGAAGTCAGGCGTGTGTATGCGGACGGAAATGGGGCCCAGAACTAGAACGCTAAGCGCGTTCGGGAGCGTTTACGCTCCTTTAATGCACACTCATGCACTCGACAGGCAGGACTCCGGGGCGTGACATCTAATCATTCAGTCAGTATCCAAGTATTCATGCAGCGAGCCAGGCACTAGCACAAGGACTGTCTCAAACGCCTATCCACTATGCATGCTGTCCTCTAACCACCTACACACTTGTCTTTTACACCTTCAATTCCCCAGCCAGTATCCATACAGTTCCAGCAAACACCCTGTCACTCCCCTTGCACTCCTCTAGTGACCCATTCAGAACCATGTACTAATCCATTCACTGCGCCAAAATCCAACCACTTATAAATTCACCCAGGCACTCTCCTTGCAGTACTCTAATCATTCAGTCAGTACCCAAGTACTTATGCCTTAGCACATGGACTGCTTCAAACCCCTATCCACTATGCATGCAGTCCCCTAACCAACACACTTATAGTTCTGCACTTATCATTCAACAACAAAAAATATTTCAGTTTCAATATTTTAAAAAACATTTGTATTTCCATTTATATTAAAAATATATAATGTAATTTAAAAAATAAAATATGTAAAAGTAAACAGTTAAAAAACTGTAGAAAATCAGTATAAAAAAATACATATAACTATTATTACATTTAAAAATTATCATTTAAAAAACCTTTGAAATTGACTGAAAAAACCATAGGTTTCAGACATGTTATAGCTAGGAATTAGCATTTAAAAAATCTTAGAAATTCACTGAAAAAACCATAGGTTTCAGGGCTGTTATAGTTAGCTGGACATTTCACTCGTACAAAACCATTGAAATTCTTCTGTTATAGTTAGTTCTGCTAACTATAACTCGCGCGCCCGCAATCCACTGCTGATGATGTCACATATTACATCATTCATGACATGGTCAGTGACATCACTGATGACATCACTGATGACATCTCGAATGACATCACTGATGACATCACTGATGACATCATCCACGTGACAATCAGATACACCTCATCATACAGTAGTATAACCTTTCATTGCTCACTGTAAAATACAGAGTACCATATTTGAAACCATTGATACACCAATACAAGTTTCTAAAAACTCACTCAGTGATTCCTAGATCTACACACACATCTTACCTATAGATTCACTCATACATGCTGTCAATGATCAATAGAACACTATCCAATATACTTATACACCTATATCGACATTACACACCAGCACACATCCTATTCACTTATGCAGTCATCCTACTCACTTATGCAAACAATGGATCATACTTACATTTACTCAGCTACACACTTATACAAACACCACTTCATTTATTCATATAGATAGTAACTCATACTTAGTGTGTTATAAAATCACTATTACAAGCGTACAGTTATCCATACAGTCACTCATACAATTACTGTGTCTTATGTATACTTATTTATATACAACTGTCACATACACTGCCTTT
This sequence comes from Triturus cristatus, assembly GCF_964204655.1. Classification (NCBI taxonomy): domain Eukaryota; kingdom Metazoa; phylum Chordata; class Amphibia; order Caudata; family Salamandridae; genus Triturus; species Triturus cristatus. The sequence continues at coordinate 507,922,608 of NC_140585.1, forward strand.
TATTTTTCTAGTTTGTTGGACATGTACCATTGAGAGATATATTTGCTCATCACCACACCCATAAAGATATTCAATCACCCAAACAACTGTTATAACATGTAGTCTTAACCTCATATACCCACTGAATCAACTATTCACACATCTTTGGGAAGTCACACATCCCTCTCCGAACCACACACACATTCATTGTCCCATACAAATACTCAGTTAACTAATCAATAACTAATATAGACTTTCACATAGCTAGTAACCAACTGGTGCAGCAGTTTACACAACAACTGGCAAGGTGATGCAGATATTAACACAGTTTAGTCACTATCCAAGTGAGACACTATAAAGTAGTCAAGTAAACAGTCAATCACACTGCTAATAAATCCTCCATCCAGATATTTATATTTATATCCACTCATTCTTCAATGCAGATTGCTATATATATAATACATATTTAAATATCTAACCAAACCAAATTCACTGGATGATGTCATCAGTGATGTCTTTTTTTTTTGTCCTCATCTGCCATACAAGTTTCAATATGCAATCTTGCTGGTGTACACACATTGGGCTGCCTCAATTACTAGAACTGGTTGGAGCAGTAATGGAACGTAAGGCTCACCCCTCAGCAACAATGTTTTCAACCAACAGTGATCACTAATTTATAACCATACAGGCAATTGCCAAAATCACATCACGGCACTAAACTTAGTACCGTGAGACAAGAAGCCCCCAGAATGAGGATAATGGCATAATCATTGGACCTGGGGGAAAAAAAAAAAACCCAGGTATTCAATGAGACCAAATCAATGAGACCAATTCAGGAGATGCCAGAAAGACAGAAAGATCTTGTATCTGGATTACCGGATCTAGCCAGGTCCAACTGAGAAACCATCAGAGCAGGGGCATACCAGTCGTTAATAGAAGGAGATGAAGGGTCTTTCCATTTCATACATATTTCCCTCCTTGCTAGCAAAATGGCAGGGCAGCCGTGAATTAATGAGATACATCAAAGGCCCGAAGCTTCCAAAAATGCACTCACAGCAGTTGAAACCGAAGGTTAATTTATTCATAGAGAGCCAGCATCTTCATATTGGGTAAACTTGTTTGCCGACGCATTTCAAGGACGAATCCTCTTCCTCATGGGCAGCTTCAGTGTCATACAGATGGCTCCAATTAAATGCAAAGACCCCTAATGGGACATGCGCAGTGCATACATGTAGTATATTGCATCCTGGGACATTGTATTGGTGTATCAATTCAAATTTAGAGAATTCTCCTATTTTGCCCATTGCGTTTGAAACATTAATTTTGTCCGCTTTTAGATGCAGCTCCATATCGTCTGAAAACAGCTTTAATTTTTGGGCCTCAGTTGGGGAAGCCTTAATATGGGGGTCCTGACGTTTGGCACAGGAAAGTGGTTCAATGGACAGCGCAAAAAGGATTGGTGAAAGGGCACACCAGCAGCAAACCTATTTCCTGCTGTTTAACCATTAATAATTATACTTGTGTTTGCTCCTGCATATACATTTTTCACAATTGAAAAAAGTGCTGCTGGGAAAGTAAATTTTTGCAGAACTGTGAACAGAACATTCCGCTGGATGCGGTCAAATGTTTTCTCTGTGTACAGCATTATCACTGTCACTTTGATGTTCTGAGTAGAGTAGTAATCTATTGCCTGGGTTAAATAGTGTGTTATCTGCTATCTGTCTGTCCAAAATAAAACTGTTTTGGACCCCATGAATAATTGTATGGGCAGCTAAAGCTAAACGATTTGTCACAGTCTTTGCAAATAATTTGTAATTGTTACTGAAGTGGTTAATTGGACGATATGACTTTACATCCTGTTCTGATTAACCCTTTTTGACAAAGCTAACAATAATTTCTAGACTTCAACAGGGATTCTGTCATTACCACAGGCTTTCGCTTTCTCAGCATGATTGACTGCCTGCGTAACCTCTTCTAGGGTAATTGGAGTGAGAAGTGCTTCTACCTGCTCTCGTGCTAAGGTTGGTATATTAAATTCTTCTGGCCAGGTATTCGCTGCTTGTGAGAATGTATCGTATAAGTCTGAGTATAAATTTTTATAGTGATGAAGAAAAACATCTGCTATCCCTTGTGGTTGGGTTATAATACTATACTGATTGGGATCTTGTATCTTTTCAATAGAATTAAGATTTGACCTTCGCTTAGCCTCCCAGCCAGGTATTTCCCAATGTGTTCATTTTCTTCATACTTTTGTTGTAAAATTTTGTGATTTAGAATCTCTCTAGACCAAAAATATTCCTTTAACTGGTTCCGTGCCTGTGCTTCTAGAAGCTTGGTTTGCCTTGCAGGAACACCTACAAAAATCTACTGTGTCCACATTAAAGCTTGTTTGTAATTGCTGAATCCTTTCACTTTCCACCCTTTTTTAGCCCTATCATAAATGTTGTCACCTCACTACTTTTCCCCACAATTATTTACCCCTTTTCCACCTCCCTCACCCCTATTGAAACCCCCACATGCCTTCTCTCCCTTCCTAGAACCTTGCCCATCTCAGGCTCCCTACCCCCTCTCCCTATGTGACTACTTTGGTGTGGTACTCTCTAAGCCCTTCCCAGAAAGTAGCTGAAGATGACAGAATTTGCCTCAGAATTTACTCCGCTTGCGTTGCTCTACTGTATTTACATTCCTCATCCTACTACTATTCAAATGGCCTTCTACTATGCCGGCTACCTTATCTTGAGAGGGAAAGAGAAAGAAAGAAAAAAAGGGAACAGGAAGAGTACATTCCCTCCTCCACCTTCCCTCCTCCCCTTCCTCCATATTATTATCTTACACCATTGCTACCTCTGTGACTGCACTCTTTCCAGAATGTCTTTTGCCTGGTCTACTGATTAAAATGTATAGGTCTGACCCTAGCTTAACACCTTAACTTTGGACTGTTGAATGATGCTCGCCGGGGCTCCTAAGTGTTTAATATCGTAATCAGCCCAACAAATTCCTTATGTCTTCTTGCCACTAGGATTGACATGTCTAGAAATATTCAGGAGGGAAATTTCTCTGATATATCAAAAGCATTTTTCTTAATTGCCTGAGATAAGATCTGCTCTTTAATTCTAACATCTCCAAAATTGACCATAATCGTGTGGGGGTATGTGGCATTTGAGGGTCACACTGCAGGAATCCTATGAGCGCAGGCAATGGTCAAGTCCCCCCCTTCTGGTAGCTTGTCAGGCAGCACGTATTTAGAAATGAAGTCCAAAATCCATTTAATTGTTTGTTGACCTGCCTCCTGGTCCTCGGGTATGCATACAAATCTCAGTTTGGTACGTTGGGCTCTGTTTTCAACATCGTCCACTTTTAATTAAAGATCTTCGAGCTCTGCTTGAATTCTCAAAAGGACCTCATCCTGTTTAGTACTAGTGCCCTCCAACTCCGAGACCTTTAATTCCATCTGCGACATCCGGGAGGAAAGTTCTTGGATGTTCTAATTTTTCGGCCCCAACTGCTTGTTGGGAGTTCTATGGACATCTTCCTCGAAATTATTGTAAAATCTGGTTTAACGTCATCTCAATTGAAATTGGAGTTGATGTTGACTGACAGGAACTTAGCGCCTGAGATCTAAGACTTTCAGGTGGGTTGGTGCGCAGGCTTAATATTGACTCTTTATTCACTGCCTCCATTACCCCCTCATTACACTGTTGAGCCATTTTCCTTTGAACCTGAGTCATACTGTCTTTCATTCCACCCTTGACTCCTCCTAGCGTAAAGAGAGAATATGACAAATATCCTGTGACTTAGTCAGCATCCTCTTTTGCTATTGTACGTTCTCAGTTCACATGGACTTCAGGCTTTACAGTGAAAAGATCCCCCATATGTCTTTAGTAGAGTTACTTCAAACATCATTATGGTCCAGGTCAGTTCTTGGAATTAGGACCTGGATGGGAAAGGTACAGACAGATACAGCAACTGTTCTTACAGATTCCTCTGGCACGTAAGCAGGGAGCCTTCTTTGCATTTACAATAAGTCGTCTTTTTACTAATGATTCACCTCCTTTTCTGTCTCCTCTGCTTCATCTTTCTTTTGACTTGAGATGAGGTGCCTGTGGTCTTAGAATGAGTGTTTAAAATGTGAACTAGCATGCTAGTGGTAGATTACTCTAATTAATCCCAACGCATCTTCCACACCCTCCACTGACATTTTTTCTACAGTGTGTAAATATTCCTGTGTTGGTAGAGTACCTAATAGAACAAGAATCATCCTTTGTGAGTTAAAATCCAACATGCTTAAGAATGTGTATGTTTCCTTTGAAACCCTGGAACTAGTAGGTCACTAGTTTGAATCACATTAAGGGCTCCATTGTGGGGGTGCGGCGGTGGCGATCTTCCGACCACCCTATTACAATTAGGGTAGTCAGACTGCATTGCCCCGCCACAGCCGCCAGGAAACCACAGTTCCCTGATTGTGTTGTGGCAGTCAGGAGGCCACAATATGACCTACGCACTCACGCCAAGCCTATTAAGAGTTTCCTTTCCATAACAGTTTTCATGGCAGTTCCTCCTCCATGAAAACCGTGGTGGAGAGGAAACCTTGTGCCTCTGTGCCCTAGGGTGCATGCAGGAGGCACTACATGTGCATGCACCCCAGTTCCTGCGCGGCATGTACTTTAAAGTCCATGCTTTGCAAGAACTGTTTTTGTCATTCCCATTGCGGTACCTTTTTCAGGGCACTGCAATGGAAACGTAAAAAAAAGCCCGACCGACATGAGAAACACCAGTAATCTGGCGGGCGGCCCAACCACGCGCTTGGCGGAGACGCACCCCCAAACTCATACAGGCCCTAAATAATGTAATCTGGTTCAGGTACACATAGTTCTATAGCAAAACTTAAATAGATAACACAGATTTGATTGCAGAATTGATATTTGCATGCCAAATATTAGATAGAATCTGAATTACATATTAACCCCTTCCCCCACTATTCTTGTCATTGTTTTCAAACATTTCGCTCCTAGCTGAGTTAGCAGAAGTTACTGTAGTATTTTAAACTGTATGATATGTTTCTTTGTTCACACAAAAACATATCATGCTCAGCTTGTCCAACTGCAACTAGGAGAGTGGTCTGCATTTTTACTATTGCCATATAATTTACAAGTTATTAATATTGTTTTTGTCCTGTGTTTTGAAAATTCATGTGCATTAATTAGGCATCAACCCACAAGTGGAATTAAGAATTCTAGATTTTCAAACTAAAAAACACCGGGTGAAACACATTACGCAGATGGACTAAATTGCTGCAAAGATGATTTTAGTGAAGGGCCATATCTTGGAGGCCTGGTATTCCATATGAGTACCCATGATAGCTACGTATTCCATAGGAAACCTCTTGCCCCACAGATGGCTGTGGGAGAATTTGGTAACATGTGGCTACGGGGAAAGTACCAAGCAGAAAACAGGTGCGAAATGTATAAATGTAATACATAAATGCAACATCACATAAACAACCATTTTACAACAATATTCATCATGCCACATACACGGCCTCAACAGACACTGCATGTACCAAAGTATAGCTCATGTACTGTACAGATGGAAGAGGGACAAGTAATCAAGTTCCCTAATATCCCTCCTCAGGTGATGATGGGTACGCACTCTCCCCTCAACTGCACCTGAACAGAGTGCATTCTGGGACCTGTAGTTTTTAGAAGCAACCACGGAAAAGAGCGACACACGTGGATTTGTATGTAAAATTGCTGTCATCACCATCACTCGTCAACCAAGGGCCTTATAACTGATGTGTGCATGGGGTGAGGAATAGTACAAACACTATCCAGTGTGCGCATGAGAGCCCTTTGGGTGTTGATTGCTGTAACTTGCATGGCCATTGTGAGATTGTGTTCTGATTAAGACAGATCATCAAGCGCCATGGAGTAAAGACATACTTTGAGATACTTGTCTCACTCTAAAGTGATACAAACTTCTCTAAGGGGGGTCCACATACACATATCTTCCCAATGGTGTTTTTTGGCATTTGTCCGGTCAAGGTAGCAGTAACAACAAGCCACAACTGTTCACCAAGGTACAGCACCAACTGAGACTGTCTATTGTTGTGAAGGAATATCAAATTATTAGACTCACCTCTTAGCAAAGCTAATATCCAAGCCTTTATTTGGATATGTACACTCAAATCTGCATTTGTGTTGTGTCAATGCTACACAGCAGATCACATTTGTTAGTAAGTGTAAGAGCGATGAGACTTCATATCACAGGATCATCCCAAAACCATCTGGACTGTCTCCCATCTCCTTTTGTAGACTGGTTCTGGAAGATGCTTAGGTGGAAAAGACAGGAAACACAGATTACAAGCATGTTGAAGGTGAGAGTTGGTCAGTGCAGAAGTGTATGCCATGAAAATTCAAGTAAGATGTCAATGTGTGAGTCAAATCAGGACATCCCATTGAACGCACACGTACTTTAGGCTCCAAGTCACTTTTTTTAGACAGTGTGATCAAAGGAGAACAAAGTCTGCACTTTCTTCATGTAGTTATGTATGTTGTTATGGCTTGTACAACCACTACATAATGTTTTGTCTTCCTTTTCAGTGGGCCCAGCTGGCCAAGAAGAACATGATCAGGATCAGGGGCAGAGCCGGACATTGTTGGGGCACTGGCAGCCACGGCCTCTCTCCACAGCTGAAGATGAAGAGGAGAAGGAGGCACCTTCAACATCTGAAGGCAGGGGAAATGTGCCTATCTGGACAAAGCCAGAAAACACCTCAGGCACCACAGACCAGGTAGAGGCTGAGGACATTGTAAGGGGGTGAAGAACTGGACACCTCTGGCCTGGGGGCTAAGAGATCGACTCTCCCCCTGACAATCACCAACTTTCATTTGGCGAGGTGTCCTCTGAGCAGGTCACACCCCAGCATGGGTCTGCCACCAGCCCCTCCCTGACTCTGAAAGGCGCCCATTCAACGGTGGTCTCCAGCTGTATCCCCTGCCACTAGTTCCCCTCCAAGTGGATGACAGGAAGACCCAAACAAAGGTTCTGACCCTTTAATGCCGCACTCCTCATGTCCGACCCAAACCCATCACTGTATTGTAATTCCTGTGGCTGTATCCCAGGAAGTGATGCAGGCATGTGAGGGGCAGCTAGACATGTCCTCTTGGATCATTCAGCAGCTCTGTGATGAGTTGTGTATGTTCTGAGAGAACATGCAAGATCCATGGCCACCCTCACTGCCTCTATCACTTCCTTGGGTGCAGCCATGTTATCTGCCCTTGCCCAACATCCCTCCCAAACCACCCTCAATGTTTCACCCTGTAGGTTGTTCCACACTGTTTCGCCCTATACCCCTCATGTGTCCACATCCCAGGTGGTGTCTGGTCTGGCACTGTGACAGCCAGGAGCCTGCATCAGATTCTAAGGATTTGGAGGACATTGTGGAAATTGAGGATGACCACAAGGACAGTTGACTTGCTTGACTATGACATTTACTTTGCCTCATGTATATAGACTGGTATCCCTGATGCTTCCTGACGTGTTTTATTTATGCTGCCCAACCCCCTCCAAGTCCCCTTGTCCCCTTGTCCACTCTATGCAAAGAACATTATTTGCTTTCCTTTCTCCCTTCCAAAGGACAGGTTTTTGCTTATTTTTTTCCATTCATTGTATTATACATAAAGTTATATTTTGAATCAAACTATCTCTATCTTGTTTACCTCATTGTAAATGTTGTGTTCAAAGTATGGACATACACCTTGGGACTAGTTATTTGCTCTGCACATGATCGCTTATTACACTGACGGTATTAAACTTTTACATGTGTCACTCCAACACATTCATCCTCACATTTCTAGGCCACCACAAGGGTAAACATTTGACCATCAATACATAATACGCAACTTAGTTTTGACTTGTGAGGACATTTGTTTTCCTTTATTTACATATATTGTGGATAAAAAGAATTCCTGTGAGCATGCGGGATCGTGCTGACGATTTTGCAAATTTGGTGGCGATTATCACTATGAGTAAGTGCATTTGCTGTGTTGTTGTGAGGTGCAGGTTGATGTGGTGCATCTACCTGTACAGGTGGGGGAAGTTCCTAGATAGGGGCTCAAGGTGGCTGTACAGATGGGGGGAGCACCTGGAAACGGGCTGAGGGTCTTTTTTACAGTTGGGGGAGTGCCTGAACAGGGGGCCATGGTGTCTCTACAGTTGAGGGGAGTGCCTGGACAGGGGTTGATGGTGGATGTGCAGTGGAGGGAGGGTGCAAGGGTGGTGGTGGCTGTGAACATTTGCAGTGAGCCTGTGCAGCTTGTGGCGTAGATGGGTGGGTGTGATGTGCTGCAGGTAGATGTTGGCAGGGTATGCCCAGACGTGGGTCCCTTGCTCACTTTGCCACTGGATTCAAGCTAGCCTGGTTGATGAAGGGTGTTACCCAGAAACCGGTCCCAGGATACTTGTTTCCGGTTCAGAGAAGACCTGGCTTGGCAGTTCAGGCTGGACTGTTCCCATGAGGCACACGGTCAAGACTGATTTGCATATAGCTGGGTCTGAACTGAGGTGGCAAAGTGAGCTAAAGAATGATGATGGATTCAACACAAATCTGTGACTGGGGGTGAGTGTCTGAAAAGTTTCAGCGCTCCGTCCATCATCTCCTTGTGTTTGCTTTGTTCGCCCTAAGTTGGCAGGGTATGCCCAGACGTGGGTCCCTTGCTCACTTTGCCACTGGATTCAAGCTAGCCTGGCTGATGAAGGGTGTTACCCAGAAACCGGTCCCAGGATACTTATTTCCGGTTCAGGGAAGACCTGGCTTGGCAGTTCAGGCTGGACTGTTCCCATGAGGCACAGGGTCAAGACTGATTTGCATATAGCTGGATCTGAACTGAGGTGGCGAAGTGAATTAAAGAATGATGATGGATTCAACCCAGATCTGTGACTGGGGGTGAGTGTCTGAAAGGTTTCAGAGCTCCGTCCATCATCTCCTTGTGTTTGCAGGTAGATGTGATGGCTCCGCTTCCTGCATTTACCTTGAAGGGAAACTTTGGATCAGTTCAGCATGCCTGCCATCATCTTCATGGCTAAGGTATGGTGTCTTGCACTCTCGTCCCTATGGATGGATAGATGTCATTTATCTTCTTTGAAATGTCCTGCCAAGATTTATCAATCCTGTCCAACACCTGGGTCAGTCTGTCCACCACCTGAGGGATTTAGCACATGTCCTGCAGTGCCTCTCACATGTCTGACAGAGTAGCCCCCATGGCCCTAATTTCCTGCCTCACATCAGCCTGCTGTTGGAAGAAGTCCTCCTACCCTGGCCACTACAGACATCTGCTATCCCCCTCCACATGGGACGGCCATGGATATGACCTTCAGGTCCACAAGTGGAGGGGGCAGGTGGTTGGCTGTGGACAGGAGATTGGTGGCCAGGGGATACCTGCCCCCCACCAGGGTTGGTAGGTACCTTAGGTGGTGTAGAGAATGCCTGGAATGCACTGTGTTGGGAGAAGTGTGTAGGGGAACCACCACATCTGTCCTGGATGCGAGAGCTGTGAGAGCGTAATGTCTGTTTTGGGTTACGTGAGAGCTGTGGCTGGTTAGTGCTATGTTGAGACCCGGAAGGCCTGGGCTTTGGATAATGAGGCACTTTGCTGGGCGAAGGGGGTGGCCTAAGACATTTTTCCCAGTGGACCTAATATTACGTTCAGGGCATTTGACTCCTCATCCTCCTCCTCCAGTACTTCCTACTCCTCCTCCTCTTGTGCATTACTAACAGCTGAAATGGCTGCTTGTAAGAGTAGTGGCTTCTTCCCTTCAATTGCTTGTCATCCACCCCTGGCGAAAGGTTTATACTGCATTCAATGCCATAGATTTAGAGTCATCCTTTTACAAGCCAACATGGTGTGATATGGTATGCTGTAATGTGCCATATGTGGGTATATAGAGATGAGGGGCAACATGGATATTAGACACACACAACATACATGCAGGCATTAAATCCACATTTTTGAGCATTCAGGTACACCATTCTTGGTTTTAATGAGCAGGGTCCCACATCCGCCCAGTGTGTGGTTCCTGACCAGATGTCACAGCCAACCTTGTAGTAGATGTCACTGTGGGGGTGGGGACTGGATTCCTGGATGACATCATTGGGCCTACAAAATATAGGTGTGGTTGCCAGTTAAGATTCCACTTGCCAAATGTGATGCACTTGATTTCAGAGTTCAGTTCACATGTCTGGCACTGTTGATGGAATAAATGTAATATAGAAAACACAATAATGGGGGAGGGTCCAAAGGAGAAAAGTTTATAGACCTGCAAGATAGTAATACCCCAATCAAGTTTACTACAAAACACAAAGAACTATCTTGGGCTAAGAGTGAACAATGATCACAAGTGATAAATGTAATATATCCATGAGTTGTCTTGGACCATCTCCTGATCACTTTTATCTTACCAGTTTGTGAGGGTGGTATGGATTACTGTGGCTGATGCTGTTGCCTCCAAGCCGATGTGGGGAGCAGTGGATGACTGTACTCTGGCTACATGTGTCAATACAGGAGAACAGAGAAAAGTTTTTTTTTAAATGTACATGTGCAACTTATCACACATTTCCTCACTGCATCTGCCTGCTAACAGTAATGCTAAGTGGAAGGGGCACTTGATCTATTGGCATTTACCAGTGTTAGGTATATACACCAGAAGGGCTGAGCCCCTTTCTGTGATTAAGGAAATGGGATTTGCCATTTCCAACACAAAGGATTCTGGGACTTGTAGTGCAAAGTACGAAAGGAGACACATGAGGCTTTGATTCACCATGCCTTTTACGCATGCTTGGGACAACTTCCATAGTCACAACTGTGGTGCAACGCAGACAGATGTTTCATATCAATGTTATTGTCATCACATTTACCTGGTACCACATTGTGGACATCACTCACAGGCTTCCCATAGAGCATTGGGGGTGCATGACGCTGACAACATCCTCCTCAAATGTGCTGAGACGGAGGTGGGATGCTGATTGTACACCAGGGAGAACTCTGGTCACCTCAATACTGGTGTACTTCTCCTTCATCCACCTCTACCATAGAGCCTTTTGTGGTGCTTAACAATGAACTCTAGGATCATGGTGGTCTCCTCCTCAGTATAATTTTTCTTCCTCCCCTGGGATAGTTTTTTCAGGCAAGGTGCAGAGCAGGCATGCAGGAACTCGTTGTAGCCAAACCTAGGCCTTGTTTATGTGCCGCCTTTATTTGGCTTGTAGTGCAGGTCTTGCAGGTGGTGTCAATTGACTGCAGGTGTAGATGTTTACACTTCAGTAGATTCCGGCCCAGGTGTGGAGATTCCGCCCCGACTGTGGACGTAAAGATGCGACTTGTAAATGACCTCTGTGTATACCTAAAGTCGTAAAGTTAGACTTTTTTTCCCAGATGTGAATCGGGCCCTAAGTGAGTAACTTTGTCATTTTAGTCTAAACTAAACATGAGGCTTTTTCATTCTAATCATCCATTCCCACGAATGGGACTACATCTCTAACCTTCTAATAAAATGCATGTCAGGGTAGGTAGAAAATTGAGATATCTGCAAAAATGGAAGAAACGTATTTACTCAATATCATCCTTTGGGGATAAAACAAGTATGTTAAAAGAGGTCCAGTTCAGTTCATGTGCTGCATTCTATGTGTGATTATTCTTCAGAATTCTAGTAAATGCTAAATGTAAACAAGCATTTCAACGTTTCTTTGTCTAAGTAGAAACATTTTTCAGAGTTCCATTAAACATTTATTCAGTAATAAACACGATTATGGAAAGATCAAGAATTAAACATTTGATGCATGCTTCAGCACATTTTAGTCAAACTATTTGTTACGTGTAAGTGCAGCTACATAATACATTTGTGCACATTTTTAAATGCTTTTTGTTCATTTAAGTCAGCAAGTTAGTTTTGCACATATATTTTAGCTATATTATTTAGCCTTTTACTAAAAACACCTCTTCAGAGGTAAGGGAGGCACAAGAGATTCCAAACGAGGGTCAAAGAGTGCTTTCTGTTCTACTCTACTTTTATCTTAAAGAGAGCATTTACACCTAAAAGAAGTGGTGTAGCATTAAACGTGTTGGCCCTTGTGTACTATGTTATTTAGTTTATTGTTCTCCCATCCCTAATTATCCTCAGCTACCATATAAAATCCTGCAAGGTCCTCCAATGGATTTTATTCTGTACTGAAAGGGACCTGAATACTTAGGGGATGAACAATTATAATATGAAGACCTGGAATAAGATAATTGTTAACATAGAATTTTGCACGCTTATCACCCAAGGGTCTCAAGACGGTGAATAACAGGTGTTTATTGTTACCCAACTCAATGGTACTCATTTTATCAATCTCAGATAGATGACAGGCTGAGTGGATCCACTGGGTTATGAACCTGTGACCATGAGGTTGAACACACGCCCCTGCAGTGGATGCATTAGTCCACTGAGCCACAAGAGCATATTAGAAACATTCAGTGAGTTCCAAATGACCAGTTCATAGACTGAATCATCTGCCTCTGTCAGCACTGCAGCGTCACAGCTGCTCTGACGAGAACCCTTTCAGTTGAAAAGGTTCCACTATGTTAGCATACCACCTGGCCACAAACAGTAGTATTTTGTCAGGTTTCGCCCTGTTTCTGGAAATCCCAATCATCAGTCTCTGTACCGCATGATGGGTAGGGAGGGGAAGATGCCCCTCAGTTCAAATGTAATCAATTATACTCCATCAATTCCAGGTTTACACCCCTTGACATCACCAAATTTATAAGACCACTCTATCCCATTGGTTGCTCACGATAGGATGAGATGATGTAGCAGGTAAAAGTATACAGATCCGGAAGAATTGAGTAATCCATTACTCGCCATTTCCTTAGAGGCACTGTAGTTTAATCATTTGATTATTTGTTGCATTTAGAAAGTAGGCAATTTCATGCTCTTATCCCTTGTCTGCCCTTTTCTCAACCGTTGCTTTAGGAAGTAACACTTTTGTTGCAAGTCTGGTCAAGCAAGTTACAAACGTCAAAGAAGGCAATTGAGTGCTAAAACACAAGTGGTAACTTCATAAAAATACCCCATAGGCTTCAGACTATTCAGTTCATAAATTCATACTAGGAAAGTAGGCAAAGTTTGAGGCCTTTATGAAATGCAGCTTATGGACGATGAAATTGTGCTAAAATATTAATCTTGCATTACATAGAATAGTGCTTTAATTTCGTCTCCTCCCCTCTACCCATCTTGCGGTACAGAGAATGACGATTGGGATTTCCAAAAACATTGCGAACTGTGACAAAATACTGTTGTTTACCTATATTATCTCTCTTCTAATTCAATTTCGGGTTTCTTTCTCTTTATTCCCCTAGTCACCTTCTCAGTTTTCATATGCCTATAATATCTTATAATCATTATTATTTTAAGTAAGCAAACAGCAATAATAAGTATGGGTGTTAATATTTGTCCCACTCAACTACATCCTAAAGATGCAAACCATTTTTCAACAGTGGGAAATCCTTTACCAATGGATTCCCATGCTCCATCATCTTTTAATTCAGTCAAATCTTTTCCCAAATAAGTAATACTGCTGATATATCCCAGCAAATCTTTGCTTTTGTAAGGGATATTAGTACAGCACTGTTGAAGTTTTAGCATCTGACAGACTCCGCCCTCTTTTGCAAGTAGGACGTCTAACACAACTCTATTTTGCGACACCATAAATCTGATAGCAACCATTTCAGTATCTATGACAAGGAAACCTCCTGCTGTGTCAGTTGATAAATGGTCAACTGCAATAGAAAGTTTTTTAATTTTGTGAGAATTTAGAATCACCCCAACTGATGTTATTATTGCGCTAAAAATATCCACAATTATCTCAGCAGCACTTATTTCCCTTCTCAAACGGGTGTTTTTAAATTCATTGGTTTCACTAGCTGGTCCTATTTGATACATATTTGGAAATATTATCCCCATATAGCAGCATCTGTACCAATGTTGTGGTTGCCTGTAACAGGCATTTTCCCACAGATATAATATACCCCTGGAAAGACTGGATCAGATCCTCCAAGATATAAACCACAACCTCCCACAATTTGGAAGGTGTGATAACTTTCACTAGAACCAACAAACTTACTGTTAAATACAGTTCTGTGGCTCAATATGCATAGCTTTCCTTCTTGTTGCCAATCCAGATCCATAGCAGAGTGTACATCACCCTTTTTTTTCACCCTCCCGGTGTGGAATTTTTGATTGTGTTTCATCCTTCTTCTTTATTTCCCCACATCTATCTTCAACTGAATTAATAAAGTCCTTTTCTACATTATGTAAAAAGCAAGTTAAGTTATGTATATGCACATACACTGTGTCTATACTTTGTGTCGATTGGAAAAGTTCACTAAATATTTCAGCAGTTCGCATATCTGGTACAATGTTCATATTTTTCTTAATTCGTACCTCTGAAAATATCAAATCATAGTTTGAGTAATAATATTGAATTTGCAATTTGCAATAAAATAAACTAGTCAGTACACTACAAGCGATGCCATAAGGAAGAAGTAAGTGATGGTAAGTCACCTCCTCTAATACCGAGGTAGGTAGTTGCATGCACACATAACAATCTCTAGCATCCATAGTGTCAACATATTCATATAAAAGTTTAGTAAAGACATTTAAAGATAAATCACTAATAGATTGATTGATCATGATGTAATGTCTTATCAGTTAGATCATTAGTAACAATTTCATCATTCTTTTCTTCCAACGGTTTAGTAATAGGGGTAGGGTTAATGTCATGCAATAAGTAACAATACAATAATTATAGTAAAAGCAGCTAAGAAGCAAGCACATATGTGTTTATGTTTTAACTATACCGTGTTTGGATCTCCCATCTCTCTAGAATAGAAACTTATGTTTTCAGTTACATTTTGGGAATGCTTAGTAACATAGAAATTGAAGCAAATTTTTCTGTTGAGGTCTTTCTCTCACTGTTACAGTTCACAGGTTTCAGGTTTTGGCATAATCCTGTGTATTTTGTCTCTTCAATTATTCGTAGGCCATTGTTTAGGTTAAGCCTAGACAGCACTTGTGCTGTCTGGAAGATATGTTGTATGTATTTTGTGGTGATCAGCCCCAGGACTTCCGCTTCCGCTTTTGCTTAGGGACTTTTTTTTGTGTTCAACTGCCTCTATTTAACTGTCTTGATAAAAACGACCAGTAGAGCTCAGCAAAATACCAGAATTGCTTTCTGCTTGTTCAACCGCCTCTATTTAATTGTCTTGATAGAAAACGACCAGTAGAGGTCACTAAAATACCAGAATTGCTTTCTGCTTAGGGGTTTTCTTTTATTATTTTTCTGGCAACTGCCTTTATTTAACTTTCTTGAGAGAAAACGACCAGCAGAGGTCAGAAAAATACCAGCATCACTTTAACATTCCCTGGATTCCAAGACATAGAAACTTGTCTCCCAGGAGCACCCATAGACAATAATATTTTTTTCAAATCTTGTATTTTCAGTCATATGACCACCGAAGGACCTGATTTTATATTAAAAACAGAGCTTTGGACAATACCATTTCCCGCTGATAGGCAGTATTTCTCTCCATGTATTCCCATACCTGGCCTGTTCCGCAGTCTGAGGCTTACTTTACTTCCATGTTAAAGAACAGTAGATATTTCAGCACCCCATCTAATGTGCCACATAGCTAAATGCATGCAAGGTTCCAAAGGCAAGGCCGATTGCATTGCCTAATGCTTGTTTTGTTTCTTCCTGCTTTGAAGAATGTCCCTTATTACAACAGTCTCTCAAAGTGGTTTTGTCAGTTTACATCCTTGAAGCAAAAAGCTTGAAATGCTGTGTCCCAGTCATTAGCTGCTGCTAAATATGTCCATGCAGGTGCAGCATATCTTTGATTTGGTACTTTAACTCTTTTTGAGTGCGGGTCCCTCATCATCCATATCACTATGTTCAGATTGGTTGAGACTTTGATTACAGTTGGGGGTACTTTGCCTTCTGCCAAAATTTGTCTCAATCTAGAATTTCTCCTGGGCCAACGGTCTCCACTAACCACTTGCATTGTTCATAAGAGCTGGATCAATATTTCGCCTAGTCAGATCCCTCTCCGCATAACCTTCTCAGACTCTCATTTGAACCAGTGCTTCGAGACACAATAGCTGGCGCCCCCTCTACTCTATGACTGACCTGAGCTGGATGTCTCCCTGTAACCAACAGCACATCCACAACAGGTTAACCCTGAGCGGTAAACTCCACTCTGCTCACGGAGTTTGCAGAATTCAGGCACTCCAAGCTCCACAGAGGAATTCCTGAATTCTGCCATTCGGGTATGAAGCTGAGGTTTTTTTCTGTTTGCATGCTAGTGTTTTCTTTTGGCACTCAAACTTCTCATTCTGCTAGAGAGCTCCCGTGAGGCTTCATGCTCACTAACCAATCCAGAATTCTTTCTTTGAGCCGATCACGATTGCAAATGGAGCAGTCGAGCGACTTTTCTGCTTAAGAATGCAGCTGAGAAGCATTTGGATTGGCTTTTCTTCTCAAACTGATGTTGGAGTTGTTGTTTTTTTTGTGAGAGAAGTCATTTTTGTTTTACTATTTTTTTTTTTAAACCAGAAGGAAGTGCCCCAGAGACTCCAACTTCCTGTTGCTGTCCAGCTGGCTTCTCCCAGTGCTTTGTCCCTCTCCTGGTCACTTTTCAATCAGATTTGGAGCTGGGAGGATCACTCTCCTTGTCTGCTGTATATATACCATTGGATTTAAGGACTTTGCTTTTGAGATATCACAAGTAAGTTGAAAAACTGGTGTATAAGGGTGTTGTTTGTTTGACTGGGGGCATGCACCTGTATGTATTTGTACTTTTATTTGATTTTTAAAATGTATTGTAGTGGGTGGCCTGCAATTTTAGTAGGGGCCTAGTAGTAGAAAAATGTTGGTTGCACAGTTCAGTACATTTTCTTCTCCAAGTTTTTTAATAAGTTTGCATTAGTGATTGATTTAATTCACTATGTGGCCTAATTTCCCAGTTATTCTTCCAGCCAGTAGGCCCTGTACTATTCATGGGTGTATAAAATAACTGTTTCTGTGGTTGTTGTAGAATTGAAACATCATTTAGGCCATGGATGGCAGTGGATTAAAATACAAAATGTGGATTTTTTGTTGTTTTTCACATTTGTTCCACGCAAACAATGTTTAGATGGGGTTGGAGGATGTGTGTGGTTGTGAACAATTTTAGCCCTATCAATTTTCATTTTTGGCACTGCTGAATTAATGTTGTGTTCTCTGTGTTACCATGCCTCTTTTGTCTGGTCACTGTGTGTGTGTTTGGCATAGGCCACCATTTGCCTTTGATGTTCAAGAATCATTATGCCACTTGGTTGGAGGCCACCATTTTGTATAGCCAGTGTCCAACCTAGGCCTGCATGCTGTTGTTGTTGGGACCTCGTGGCTTATGGCCATTTTGTGTAGCCAGCCAGTTTGCTGTCCCCATAGGCCTGCATTCCTTCTTTGTTTGTGGCCATGTCCCCCTGCTGGTTGTTGTGACCATGTGGCTGGTGGCCATTTTGTGTTGCCAGCCAGGGGGCTTTCCCCATAGGCCTGCATGTGTTCTTTGCTTATGGCCATGCCTTTTTGCTGGTTGTTTTTGTTGTCTGGCCATGTGGCTGGCGGCCATTTTGCGCAGCCAGCCAGTGTGCTTTTGCCATAGGCCTGCATGTCTTCTTTTTGATCCCCATGTCTCCTTGCTTGCTGCTTGACAATTTGGCTGGTGGCCATTTTGCATAGGCATCCAGTGTGTTTTTGCCATAGGTGTGCATGCGTTGTTCTTCTATCATTATGTTGCGGCCATGCCTCCTTGCTTGCTGGTTCACCATGTGGTTAGTCGGTGGCCATTTTGTGTAGGTCGCCTGTGTGCTTTTGCCATAGACCTGCACGTCTTCTCTTTGTTACCAGTGCCTTTTTGCTCTGTGTTGTTGTTGTTGATAACCATGTGTCAATGTCAGGTGTCCGTTTTTTGTGTCCAGCCAGTGTGGCCCTTTGAATATGCTTGCATGGATGGTTGAGTAATGAGATAGCAGTTTAATTAATAAAAACGAATGATATGCTTGAGGATAATCTCTCTTATAATGTTTTTTAATTACATTTTTTTTCAATTTGTTACATTTTTGGTTATTTAGATTTTTGTTATCCATTTTCATAACATCTGGCATTAATGATCAACCCCATGTCTGCTACAGGTGCACAACAGCAATCACTGTGTTAAGGAAGATTCGATTGTCGATGCATTTGTCAGCTGCACCTACCTGTGTGCCACATCCCATGTGATGCATTGCACATACAGCAAACAGTTACAGCTGTATTGTTTTATTGTTGTTGTTGCTTTTTCTAGTACTTCCTGAATGTACAGTCAACATGAAAGTTTATATTGGTGTAGTTTTCTGTTTCACAAATGAACACTGTATACTATTGTTAATTATTTATAATAATCTAAGTAACCACACTAAATGATACCTTGTGTTTGTACTACTACTTGAACTGCAACAATGCCACATTTAACTGATGTTTTTCTGGCTTGTTTGCTTTCAGGTTCACAAGAGAAGAGACATCACCCACAGAACTGCCAGACAGAAGGCCTTTGTACGACGTGACACATGACTGACTAATCAACACAGTCATCTCTTAAACTTGTTGTGAAGCTAAGTGCCACCGCCAACTGCCAACTTCAAGATGGCCCCAAAGAAAGGTGCTGCCAAAAAAGTGGCTAGTGGGGAGCAGGAGAAACAGATTTCCACCACTGGCGTTCCGACCGCAACCTTTTTCATGAAAATTGTGCCTGCTGCACCGCCCTCCGGTGAGCAAGCTGAGAGCAGCACTCCTCCATCAACAGCATTACCTCCCCAACCTAACCCCAGAACCATGTCTGTCAGTGAGGCAGACAGTACAATCATGTTGACGCCAACGAGTAGTGATATGGAAATTGATTTGTCCCTTTGGCAAAGTAGTGCACAATCTTTTCAGGAAACACAACATAGTGGACAGCAGCCGCAGCCAGCAATGGATTTGTCTGATGTTGGAGCAGAACAGGAGGTGGTTGAGCTTCTTTCAGAGCAATAAGTTGAACATCCTCTTTTAGAATCATTGGCTACCACATCTCCAGCATGGAAAAAGAAGGGTGCTACATCCCCATCTTCTCCAAGCACCACCTCTGATGATGATGATAGGGACATGGAGTGGATCCCGGCAGAGACCAGGAGACAACAGGAGAGGCAAGGGAAACTAAAAGTTCCAGAATGACCTAGACTTATGGAAAGGGATAAAGGGGATGAAGAGGAGGATGACGATGACGAGTTAGTCATGGTGGAAGGTGACACAGAGGAATCTGACATTGCTATTCAACCATCTCTGAGGGATGTCACACAAGAGGCACTGCCACCAACTCCCTTATTTGCAAAGCCCCAGCTGAGACCTGCAGCAACCCTTGCCTCAGGAGAAGCAGAGATGCAATCCATGACATGCCCATCTACCTCCAGTTCATCTTCAGGCATTGGCAGTTGGCCAGTTAAAAAGTACTCCTCCCAAGTTTGTGAATTTTTTATGTTTGCAAAGAGGGCAAACACATTGCAGTATGCACCATTTGCCACACAAATGTTCGTTGAGGTAAGCCTGGTACACATTATGGTACTGGAGTCCAGACGACCCATATGAAAAAACACCACACCATAAAGTGGGAGTAGCACCTTAAAATCAATTGCTGAACGTGGTCATGGTAGTGGGGAGAGCCAGGGAACATCAGCTACAAGTCCAATCACAGCAGAAGGTGATGATGAGGAAGACGGGGGTGACATCTTCACTCAAAGCAGCCCTGTCCCCAGCAGTGCACTAGCAGAATCACCAACCTCAGCAACTTCACAATGGCACAAGAAGCCTCAGAGTGAGATGATGGATACACCGTGGCATACAGTGACTGTCCAACCACCATGACACACATTGAGTCTACCACAAGCATCTACTTCTCAAAAGACGCCTGTGTCAGTGCCCCAAGAAAAGAAGAAAATCCAGGCTACTATTACAGGCATGTTTAGGCAGGAGGGCCCTACGAGTGAAACCACCCAACCGCACGTTTGTACACTGGGTAGCTGGCAAAAATGTTTTCATTTGTGGAAGGAGTGGGATTTTTAGAATTTGTGACAGCTATCTGCCTAAAATAGAAGGTACCAAGTAGGACCTATTTTGCCAGAGTGACTGTTCCAGCACTGCATCAGATGTGCTTCAGTTGGTTGGACCAGCTTTGCAGCAAAGTGTTGTTCACAGCATCCACCTGATGACAGACAAGTGGACCGGTTGTCACGTTACAGAATACATATGCATCACTGCATACTGGATCTCTTTTGCAGGGTAAAGCAAAAGATATCTTCAGGTCTTGGCCCCAAAGATAGTTTTAAGAGCGTTCGGTGGCATGTAACTATGGCCATGTTCCCCATGGAGAAATCACATACAGATGTAAACATCTTGGAGGAATTTAACAATATGATGCATGAATGGCTGTGACCCAGAGGTCTTAGAATTGGATTTGTTGCCTCAGACAATGGCAGTAGCATAGTCAAGGTCATGTCAGATGGAGGCTATTTCAAGGTCCTGTGTTTGGCCCATTGCCTCAAAAAAGGAAGACACACTCAGTAACATACTGACCACCTGCAGAAGAATCTGCACCTATTTCAGCCATTCTTTTTAAGCCCGGAAGCAGCTATGGAATATTCAGCGTAATAATAGCGCACCAATTGAAAGCCCTGATACAGGCGGTGCCAACACATTGGAACTCCACCTTTTACATGCTGCAATGTCTGTTTGAGCAGTACAAATAGATCAATGACTATGGTATTCATAGAGGAGGGGATAAAGTTGGGAAAGCTATGAGCATGGATGCAGACAAATGGGACCAAATCGAATGCCTGACACAGATGCTACTTCCTTTTGAGGTTTTCACATGGGAAGTTAGCAAAAAGGACAGTTTGATGGGCCAAGCTATCCCATTGCTACATCTCCTACAAGACCAGGTAAAGAAGGTGTCTGAAAGGTTCGTCCCTGCAGGTGTGAATGAAAACACAGAAGCACATGCCTTAGTTGAGAGCTTAGCTCCGTGTTTAGCTTCTAATATAAGGCTGCAACGTAACATCATCGAGCCCAAAAAGGACATATGCGCCACACTACTTGATCCACAGTACAAACAATTCTGCCCACTTTCATCCCTTTTTCCTAAGTGGATGTTTTAAAATACAAAAGGTGGATTGTAGAGCAAGCTGAAGACTTGGAAGAAGAACGGCAGGAACTTTGAGTCCCATCCCGCAGATCTGAAGTACTGCCTTCAGATTCCAGAGAGGACAGTCTTGTCTCACAGCAGCCAACAACACCATCAACCAGAACACTGGCAACAACAGCATAAAAAGTTCCGGACCCAACCTCTACATTGTATTTGTTTCAATTGGCAGGTCTCAAGTCCAGTGCAGAGACGATGGCAAAACAGGTAGAGCAAGTGGCAGCACCAAAGACCATCCACAGGATGTTCTACGAGAATCTGAATGATCCAAAAGAGGTCTATGTGGATTAAAATCCATTGATGTTTTGGTTTGGGAAGATGCACCAATGGCCAGAGCTCAGCAGGCTGGCAATAAGTATCTAGCTTGTCCTGTCACCAATGTGCCTGCTGAACGTGTGTTCAGTGCAGCTGGTGTAGTCGTCACAGTGAGAAGGACCAGTCTCTCGCCTCAAAATGTGGAGAGATTGACTATGATCAAAATTAACCAACATTTTATGCCACACAATTACACCGGTCCTGAAACAGCAGCACAGGAGGAGAAAGAGGATGATTAGTCCGAAATTGAATCAAATGTGTTAGCTGACCAACTTCTGGGTGAACCAACTGAGTTTGATGACGGACTTTACTTTCCAGAGTATGCCAGTGCCATATTGAACTTTTAAAACATTTCTGTTGAACTTGTTTTTTTCTTTGCAAAAAAACATTTAAAAGAAAATTAGTTAGAGGAACATTATTATTTTTGTGTCAGATTTAAGCTGCCCCACATTTTTTATATGAGTCACATATATATTGCCAGATTGCAGTTGGACCAGTATGCATCGAAGAAGCCTCCACAATTCCTTCATGACTTTGTGGGCAATGCCTGCCCCCTCGCATGCCTATTGCCTAATGTCTATCCCTCTTTGCATCACTTAGTACTAGAACGGCTGTCCCATAAAATAATTTATTATGAACAGGACTGCCTGCAAATACCAAAATTTCAATGTTGTGCCTGCATCAAAGATGATTGAATACCCAATACCTGAACTACCCGTGCTTGCCCTGGATTTGGATGAGGTAACTTCAACTATTGCAACGGTGAGTGACTGATTGCAAGAGTAATGATTTAAGTTGATTGGTGATTCATGTGGTGGCAGACACTCATGGAGGGTGTGTGTTGAACTGTAATATTTGACATTTCTTGAGATGATTTTTGATTTGCATTGTTTAGGGCTTGAGTGATGGGCGCCTATTTTATTTTCCCTGTAGGTGTTGATCAGCCCTTTCACACTTAGCCAGATTGAATTAATTGCATGGGTGTTCTCCTTTTTTCTGGTTCATCAGGCACCAGAACAGTCACTTCAGTTATCAAACAAAAACCTATGCAAAATACTGCAATTCTGTTTTATTCTCTACTTTTTCTTCAAGAGCAGTGCACTGCACTCCACGTCTATCTTGCTCGGGTTCTCGCAATTCATGATGATGATGATGACTGGTCTGGTACAGAGTTACTCAGAGTCACTCAGGACTGGAGGAGTATCATGGAATAACTCAGAGTGGATCTGGGAGCTGCAAGACTAACTCATCAACAGCGAGAATCAAGACGTTATCAAGTATCAGCTTTAGTTCAAAGGTAAACCAAGAGTCTGAGGCCTAGTACTACTCAGCTCTTTGGAATAGAGAGAGGTGTGTTTGTGAAATGCTACTCAGTGTATGTGTGTGTTGGACTTGTGGCAAAAGTGAAACTCTGAGCCCCCCTCTTGATTCCCCCTCTTGACGTTTACCTTCCTCCGTCCTTCTCCTCCTCTCTAAAATACAGTTTCTCTTTTACAATCCACAGGGCTTCTTCTAGTCTCCTTCACGGATGAAAGGCGAAAGCTAGCTGAGCTCAAAAACACTCCTGCTTACCTACCAGACCAGTGCAGAGAGGCCACAAAGAGTGGACATTCCCAAGGAGAACGCAGGCGCACCACGCAAGTTTGCAGTACAGTTTCATTTCTCTGTTAACAATCATATTAAGTAAGAGAAGTATGGGTTCACTCCCTAACCTAAAAGACAGTACATTTGGATATATGGTCAATTGGTTGTCGGGCACAGAAGGACTGTTTGCAATGCATGTATCTTTACTCTGTCATACTCATTCCTTTGTTTCCTTCTAACAACAGATTTATGGAGAAGGTTGTGCTGCTGCTTATTGCCCAGGTTGAATGTTGGGCTCGTGTTGTGGTGTTTGTCTTTGTCAAAGTTCTCCCCAAATACCATTACCCATACATTCATCAAACCCCTAACCCTCTACTCCGAGCTGCGTGATATATTGAGCTGTGGCTTAAATTGCACCATCAATGGATCACACACTTGGTGGGGCGGGTGTGGTGAAAGCAACACCAACTTACTGTAGAATCTTCGAAGACACCAGCCCATTACCAACCTTTGCATTAAAAATGATCCATAGTTTTTTAGATATAGAATGAAGAACATCAGTCATCAGCATCATCATCAATAAGGCCTTGTGTTGCCTAACCATAAACGCCTAACCTAAGCCTGTCAGCTGCAGACTTTGAGTCCATTTTTCATAACTTGTGTATTTCACAAATAATACTGCTAGCTCCATATTAGCCAAAACTTACTAGTATTGCTATTTTTCCTATTTTAGCACAATCAGGCATTCTCATTGTGTCATCATCATCACGTACTACTCAGATGGTGACAATTGTTCGTGAATCTCAGATAAATATATTTAACCCACTTACTCAGTCTTTCTACTTCCATTTAGTTGCCGACGATGGATAATCATCAATCAATCAGTCAGAACAATTCTACGGTTGGATCTCACCTGGGTGGAACTGGAAGTGGGACCTCACTTGTGAAGTTGTGATGCCTCCCCTGTTATTGCTGCACGTATATTCAGGTAAGACAACTATTATGGATGTAAGTTAACCTAGTAAGAGATAAATTAACTGCTACTGTTTTTACCTAGATAGTACAGACACGCCACACAATATGGCCTAGGTCATCTCACCATGACAGCATTCCTCATAATGGTTAAGATAGTTGGAAAAATATAAGCCTAGGCTTTATAACTAAGTGCTACGATATCTCTAGTCTTAAATTACAAGCACATAAACCGGCTGCGTAAAACTACTTGAAGGCAGCAGTGCAAAGTAAAAGTAAAATAAACCATTTCAAGCATAAATTTAGATTATAAAAAATAGTTTCCCCTTTTATTAATTTACAGTGCAACCCACCGTCTCCACCCAAATAACATGCCCGCCAATCTCCTAAACAAAACTGACACAAGCCCCAAAACTCAAAATGTTCATGAAAGTCTCAAGAGTCCCACTCCCAACTCCCTTCTCACCCTCTCCACCCAGCTGTCAGTTCGGAGCTGGTCCATACTCTGCTCCATCAAGGTGAGCCAGCCCTTGATAGTGTCCAGCCACTGCAGGATGGGTGCAGCAATGGCCTGTTGCCATTCTGGTGGGGATGGGAGCAGTTGGCTGGCAGTGGCACCAGTGACGAGATGGCCAACAGACTGAAGGCTGAGGGAGGCAGCCGCACTGTTGGCCTGGGAGGTGAGCATTGATCTCCTCCTCTTCCAGGACTACCAGCTGCCGGTATTCAAGCTGGATATGCTCCAGCCTCTACCACCGCAAACGGGCGCACTCTACTGCCTGTCGGGTGGTCCGGCTGGACCAGCAGGAGCAGCTATATTGAGAAAAACAAAAAAGACAAATTGTAAATTATGCTCTTTGATAGGCTGGCCTGGTATATGACGTACACTTTTGTAAGTGGACACCCTGCACCAGTCCAGACAACCCTTGGGGTGATTTATGAGGTTTTAGACAACCTTTGAAGTTCTCTAAGTGGTAGCTGTGGAGAGCAGCCTTTAGGCTTAGTCCAGAAGGAGTGTAAAGCAGCTTGTTTACCAGAATGCAATTTTATAGGAATAGATTAAGTGAAAAATAACCACACAATGTATTTATAAAAATATGTCTAAATTATATAATGCTCACTAACACATACAGATATCTCCTACCCAGAGATATGCACAATGCACACAATACTTTCGATAGAAATTATGTAAATAGCATAGAATACACAGTGGACCCCAGCAGGGGACCAAACCATATACTAAGAAGGTGGTATAAGAACCACGACTCATGTCAAGACAATGTCCAGAAGATGTAGAAGTGCCAGGGACCAAAGGAACCACCCAAGGTGAGTGACTCTGAACCCCACTGAGATCATGTGCAGTGTGGGAACACGACTGCGTTCTCCATATAAATCAACGTGTAAGTCATGGTTGCAATTTTAAAGATTAAGGGCCTTTCCCAGTGGACCCTGAAGAAACCCCGTGGAAGGTAGAAGGTTGGAGAGCCACCCCAACCGTGGATACACATTACCTACACTGGGGAAGCTGGGTGCATAGGTGTGAAGTGATGTCGGAAACCACAGTTGAACCCAATGGAGGACTTCAGGAAAATCCCACTGCTGGAGAAGGAGAAAGTGTCCGGTGGAATCTGAGGGGGGATTCAAGTTGAAGAGTACCTGCAAGCAGAGGAGACAGAGTCTAAGTCACTTAGGAGTGACCCTGAGACCTAGAAGACGAATGCCCACCGATGTCGAGAGTAGCAGGAGAGTTGATGGTGACCTTGACTCTGCAGCTATGAGGACCAGGCGACACTGAGGAAGACCAGGACCTGTGCACAAGCTGTCCCACGTTGGATGTCAAGAGCTGAGTGGTCGGTGTCCATCAGAAGCACCAACATGCCTTGGCAACTGTAAACTACGTGGCAGTCAAAGAAGGTGCAGTGTCGGAACCAGCAAGATCCAGGGGACTCACCACAAGCAGGAGAGCCAGGGCAGGACCGAGCAATCAGGGAACCCCAAAAGAAACAAAGATGATCCTCAACAGGACCCACACACCAGAGGCCCTGCAGTCGCACGAGGACCTAGAGCAGCTCACCAAAAGATGCAGGCCACGGTGCAAACGATGTGGTGTGGACAAAGATTCTGATCACTGGAGATGCTTGAGGTTGGGGCTACTTGGAGCCGGAAGATCTTGGTGGAAGAAAGCCAACAAGCCTTTGCACAGGCAAATCAATGCAGTATTCCCAATTGTCAGTCTCTGTATCGCAAGATGGGTGGGGGGGACGGCCCTCAGTACAAAATGTAGGCAATTATACTCCATCAACTCCAAGTGTACACCCATTGACATCACCAAATTTGTCAGACCAGTGTATTTTTGAACCTGGCCATTCATGTTTCAAATTTGAATATTTCTGCTTTTGAGTCTGTTTTGCATCATACCAACCCGCTTGGACCTGTATAGGTTTACCCTGCATTGCCTGCCCATTCATCTGATTCAGTGCATTAAACCTACACTCACACTTCGAATGCCTTCACTTGAGGCATATATGATATGGGTTAGACTTTTTCAAGATCTCTCTTGATGCCCCTCTTCCTCAGCCTTGAGTTGTCATATTTTGTTGCTGACCTCCTGCTACATCTCGCATACTAGTATTCGTTTGACCATTTTCCTGTACAAAAACAGAACAATCGGCACCAACTCCCACATAGTATTTCTTTGCTGCCGTCATCAGAGCCAACATCAACTTTTACTTCAACCTCTTATAAATAGAATCAACTTCATCTCCGCAATACTTTGCATATCTAAGAATCTCATCTATAGGCTTGCTTTGCCAACAAATCAAATGCTGCTATATCATTGCACTTATTTTGGGTCGTAATCCATACACAAAATATACAAAATGTCCCATATCTTTCCCTGAAACGTTTTCTATTCCACTATACTGCTTAAATGCTTGCAGAAGAATCTCATAGTATGCATGCACTGTCTCCTTCAATTCTTCTGTTGTCCTGTCAATCTTTACCCAAACACTTTCCTTAGGAGAAATTTTAATAAGTAATGACCTTATTGTATTTTTTCATTACATCATGTAATGGTGCACCAGTTTTTTGTTTCTGGACAATCTACTGTAATCTTACATTCAGTCTAAAGATCACTTTGGACCACAATGTCAAACAAGGTGTCTAAACCCTTTAGTAAAACCTTTGAAACCTTCACAAATCTCTCAACTTGTCTATACCATTCAACTGGTTTTTCTCTCAATTTTGGGACATCATTTGTAAAGGACAATATATCCGGTGTAGTCCATGGAACATGAACATGCCCTCCTCCTGGTACTTCCCTCATGGAAATATTTTCCTTTCTGTATTTTCGGTTTCCCCTTCAAACATTGGATACATTAGCATAGTTGCCTTATTGGTTTCCTTCTCTTTAGACTATCTGCCTTCCTATCTTTCTAATTTACCCCATTTCCTAAGTGTTGAAAGTAACTCTTTAATCTGCGATCTTATTCCTGATGATTTTAGACTCTCAAGATCTTTGTCACTGAAATCCAATGGATAAGTATTTTGCAATATTTTTGATTTCTGTATGTCTACCTTATATTTCTGGCCAGTTTCTCATGA
The DNA here is from genome assembly GCF_964204655.1 of Triturus cristatus. Lineage (NCBI taxonomy): Eukaryota > Metazoa > Chordata > Amphibia > Caudata > Salamandridae > Triturus > Triturus cristatus. The sequence goes on from NC_140585.1 coordinate 507,950,405, forward strand.
GTATTTTTAGCTCTTCTAGTGATATCCTTACATACAAACAATAATTCTTTATCCCGATAGCCAACAATCCTTCCAGGACTAATGGTTCCTTAAATCATTTCTTCTAATTCTACCTTACGTTTAGCTCCATCAAGTAGGTTTTCACTTGAATTTCTCATCCTGGTAGTTCCTTGTTCTCCCACACCTTTATCAAAAGTAAAAGGATCTATGTCCTTAATTAAATCATCGAGTTCCTGTGGGGTTGGCCTTACTGTCTGATTTAATGCATTCTCTTGTGATCCCCCACTGGCTCCCACCAACCCATCAGGTGACAAGAGTTTCAGAACCTCGAGTTCCCATTTGTAAAGTTTTTCCTGCCATAGTCTGTGATCTTCTACTAGGAGTTTCTGTGATTCCCTCTACAGTACCAGATAATAGGGATGGTCTCACTTGATTATGGGATTCAATAGTCCAAATGGTCCCTGCACTAACTCCAGATTCGTTTTCTTGTTGTTAAGTATTTATACTCGAGAAATTGGAATTTATTTGATGTGTACTCAATTTCTGTGAAACGGTATTTGCTCCCCCCAATCCAGGGGAACTATTAAAGCATGTATTTGCTGTCCTCCTATAACTGATTGATACAAAAGTACCACACGTCCTATGGTTGCTGGAACTAAAAGAGCACGTGGAGCATTCAGTAGTATGGGGTTATTAAATCCAACTCCTCTGGGTGTTTGCTCTTCAATCATTAAAGGTCTTACAGGATTTAAACTATTTGGCAATGTGGCTGCAGCTGGTTGAATTCCCACAAATGGATGTTACCCTCTCTGTGACTGTTCTTCATTATATGGTGGAGGTCGATTCATCAATTCACTCAAAAATTCATCATCAATCTCATCACCATTCGCATCAGTTAACGTGAGAGCTTCAGTGTTTTCAAGATGTTTTTTCTTTTCTTTGCATTTTTCTCCCTCATTCTTTTCTGCAACTAGTACAGGATACATTTGTGCTTCCTCTGCAATATCCCATCTCCACATTTTCCATTGAGCATCCCACTTAGCCTCTACATATTTCTTTAAAGTGTTCTTATATCTTCCCTGTTATTTTCCCTGTTATTTTTCTTTCTCTTTCTGATGAGCCACATGTTCCCATTATCCAAGAGCTGCAAATTGCATAGGTCTTGGTGGTGGCTTAATATCATTTATTTGTCTCCTGAAGACTTTTTTCATTAGATGTTCCATATTAAGGAAAAGCCGAAGGTCAATCTTTCTCAGTATACTTCATCCAATTCTCTAACCAGACCATACAAAGCAGGCGGGCCTTCAGGTGCTATCAGTACTCCTTCTCTAGTGGGTAAAGGCACATCTCCATGTATCAATGTCTTAAATCTCTTTAAATTTTCACGATTTCTGAATAACATATTTTTGTCCTTTATAATTATTTCACCCCTATTTATAGAGAAATACACTTCCTTATTACTGTTCTAGCTCCCAATCACTGCACAGCTTTCTCTGACACTCTCGACCAATTCCAGCGCAGTTTTACACCAACCGTCATATCGCAGCGGGACGCTTTTACGACATCAAGCCAACTCCTTGCAGCAACTGGTCTCTCCTTTACAATCCAGCTTATTAAACTCCGTTCTTGAAAATCCACTAAACACAAATTCATGTTTGCCTGCTCCACTAAAAGAAATTATAGATCTACATTCACCAGAATTTATTCATTCAACGAGTGAGAAAATTATGACCAGCGCGACTTTACCTATAAATCCTAACGATTAATCTCCGTACACTTGAGAAAAATACCAAAGATTTTAAATTCTTTCACACTCTCACAAAGTTCCCTTCTATGGTGGTACTGCCGATAGTGTCTCATGTACAGCGCCTTCAAAACAGCAGATAAACTTATTCAGCGCATGCCACACTGAGACCACCCTTAGGTGTATATCCTGGAATCTTAGGCCACTTCGGCCTGATAACAACTTCAATACAACAATACCCTATTCTACACAAAACACTAAAACATTTCTCTATCAATTCTCATTAGTGACACATTTAAACAACAATATCATACAGCCCTATTGATACTCACTTAGCTCATCATCTTGTTGTCTTCAGAACTAGCACACGTTCAAATGCTACTGAACTTTGAGCTTGGGAAACCTATTGCGACCTTAATATTCATCTTCTTTATATCCCAGTTTTGTCACACAGTAAACCACCTGACCAGCTACCAGAAAATTGTTGTAGTGGTAAACTTGTTGGGTCTTGTGTGCTATTTTATTTAGTTTATTGCTCTCCTATCCCTAATCAACCTCAGCTACAATATCAAATCCTCCTAGGTCCTCCACTGGATCTTGTTCTGCGCTGAAAGGGACCATAATACGTAGGGGATGACCAATTATCTTATGAGGACTTAGAGTAAGATCATTATCAAATAGAATTTTGGGGTATAATCTACCAAATAATTCCACCTCCGATTTTGTTAACCACCAAATCAAATTGAACTTAGCCACAAACAAATAATGAGACAGAATCAGCAGAGTGATTTATCATTGTAATTGTATTTTCTATTTAGATTAAATAAAAAATAAAAAACTAGAACACGGCCTAGGCATAAAATAGATCAGATTTAATAAGCAAGCTCTGTGAGATCCAAATATGAAGGAGCTAATCTTCCTCAGCCGAGGGACATTTATCCTAAGGAAAATGAATTAGTAGGGAAATCAGATGTCTCTCATACCAACACTATTAGGAAAATTCAGTGAGTTCCAAATGACCAATTCCAGTTCATAGAGAGAATCATCTGCCAGTGTCTGCAATGTCAATGCCACAGCTGCTCTGACGAGAACCCTTTCAGCGGAAAAGGTTCCACTACGTTAGCACACCAGCCGGCAGCAAACCACAGTATTTTGTCACAGTACACGTTGGTTCTGGAAATCCCAATTGTCAGTCTCTGTATTGCAAGATGGGTGGGGGGGGGGGCGCCCCTCAGTACAAAATGTAGGCAATTATACTCCATCAACTCCAAGTATACACCCATTGACATCACCAAATTTGTCAGACCAGTATATTCCGTTGGTTTCTCACAATAGTATGAGATGATGTAGCAGGTAAAAGTATACAGATCCGGAAGAATTAAGTAATCCATTACTCACCATTTCCTTAGAGGCCCAGTAGTTTAGTCAGTAGTCTAGTCAGTCAATTATTTGTTGAATTTAGAAAGTAGGCGATTTCATGCTGTCATACCTTGTCTGCCCATTTCTCAAGCGTTGCTCTAGAAAGTTGAAAGTAACACTTTTGTTGCAAGTCTAGTCAAGCAAGCTACTAACGTCAGAGAAGGCAATTGAGTGATAAAACACAAGTGGTACCTTCACAAAAAGGTACCATAGGATTCAGACTATTCAGTTCATAATTTCATGCTAACAAAGGAAGCAAAGTTTGAGGCCTTTATGAAATGGGGTAAAATACGAATCTCACATTATATAGAATAGTGCAGTAATTTCTTCAATTAAGCATATTAATATTACTTCATTATAAATTGCTATTAGTTCATGGAAGTATAAGGTACCCCCAAAAAATGTTTAATTTGCCATCGTTTCACCTATAATTTTGTATATCGCTTTTGCACTTTGGATGTTATTACAGCATACAAGGTTTAAAGATTCATCATTATTAACCTTTATGAAAGACAATCATAACATAACGTTATGTACTATCTACTTTTCTTGTCATTCTCAGTGCTCATGTTTATACATTCTAACATTGTTATCCATTTTCTAACACATGAAACATTTTATTCTCCATCTAAAGGAGGGGAGAGAAATTAAGGTCATGCAAATACTCAATCTTAGATGAGAACCATATGCCTAGATATCGCTTTGGATGGGAGTTGATACATATAACCATGTCCGAGTGTAAAACATGGGGATTACAACCACACAGTATTATTTCTGTCTTCGTCTTATTCATTTTATACCCTCCCAGCTCCTCGTATTGAGCAATAATCTCGAAAGCCTTTTGTTGAGTCTCCTTCCTACTATCCAAGATTAGCATAATACCATCGGCATATAGTTTTATTTCATCAATCTGTACTTTTTGAGAATGGGCCTACTCAACACGGCGCATTTTAAGTAATACTCTTTGCTTATTGCCTGTCTAGTTATGTTGAGTGCTTTTTTATTAGCCCTAGATGAAGTTACAGAAAGCTGTCATAGCTCTGTTGTACCTTTTGTGCTAAAATGTGTTTTTGTTTTCTAGCTTTTAAACTATTTTCTGCATCCTTGCTTATTACTCTCCCTCTAATGAATGCCTTCATGGCATCCCATACAATGCCCGATGGTGCGATCTTATCATTAATCATCAAAAATTCCTTTATCTTCTCTTTGAGAATTTGCACCCATCCTTCCTCCTGTAGTTATTGTTTATTGAGCACTCTATGTGCCCCAGACGCTTAACCACTTCTAAATCGAGAATAATCATTGCGTAGTCTGAGAACCTAATAGGTTTAGTGGTTTGAGATTTATAATTGAAGGCTCAGGAGATTTTAAAAAAGTCTATACATGAAGAACTGCAGAATCTCCCTGAAAAGCAGGTGCATGTAATTTATGTAGGGCAAGCTGCCTTCCAAGGGTCGACTAAAGCAAGTGTTTCCTGGAAGTTTTAAGGATTTCCGATTTGTCTGATTTTTTGCCTTAACTAAGGAATACACCTTTGAATCCTACAGCAGATTAAAATCCCCCCACAAATATAAATTCACCAGGATTTTGTAAAGCGATTAGAACAGGTCCTTGTATGGTGTGATATTATCTTCAACTGGGGCATAAAAACTAGCAAATGTTATAAGCTTTGACCATACCGAGCAGCTTACCCTGCACCAACGACCCTCTTTATCGCTGGCACTGTTGACCACTTCAGCACCCAACCCTTTTGACAAAAATATAGCAGTGCTGCAGTGGGCGGGATAGCAATATGAAAATCCTCTATGTGCTTTCCAGTTTTTGAACATCGAAAATCCTGACAACTTTCCAACAGGGCCGGACTAGGAACCAAAACCTGCCCTGGCAAAGTGCTCGGCCGCCACCCTCCCCCCCCCCCGCGGGGTTAGGGGTGCCGCCGAGCTCTTTCCAGGGCCAGTTTTCGGCCGATTTTGTTACAAGGCCGATTTTGCAGCTATGCTGCAAAAACGACCCTGTAACAAAAACGGCCCCCAGGGGCCCAAAAACGGCCCCCACCCATGCAGCGCACCGGGGGATTGCCCGGTGCCCGCTACGGCCAGTCTGTCCGGCCCTGCTTTCCAACCAGGTTATGAGTCTCCTGAACCAAAATTGCTGCTGGGTATGCGGCTAGAACCCAACTTCATGATGTCCATAGTTTCTTAGCATTATTAAGGCCATTTGCATGAAAGGAAACTACCTTCAGGGAGTTACTCAAACGGATAGTCTACTCTACAATAGGCTTTGAGAAAAAATATGGTTTTACTAATACCCCTCCCACACCTGCGGACCAAAGTTACTCCGCCCAAATAGAAGTCTTTCACACAGGTAGCGACTCGTTCCAACACTTTAGCCCCATCTTTATTTTGCATTAAGCTGATGAAGAGGAACATTCTGTGATTGACAATCCCTTCAAACAAGGTTAACATTCCACTCTACCTCTCTTACTGCTTAAACCAAACAACTGCATACCCCGCTCCATTTCTATCAAGCTTTTCATGCCAACCCTCCACCTTGCTCGTGCCCCTTGATTCCAACTCCCTCACCCCACTCACACCTGGCATGGTTATTTTTATTTTATTTATTTATGGCATTTATAAAGCGCTCTGTAACCCTACGGGCATCCTGGCGCTGTGTACATAGCTAAGAGCTCTGTGCATCAGGGGGGAGCAAGGAGGGAATATCTTATGAGTCTGGATGGTTAGGTTCTAGGAAAGAGCCAGGTTTTCACCTTTTTTCGAAAGGCCATCAAATCATCTGTTTTCCTGATATCAATAGGTAGACTGTTCCACAGATGTGCTGCCGCTATGGTAAAGGCTCTCCCACCACAGGTGGCTTTCCTGATCCTTGGGGTGTCGATGAGGCTGGAGGAGGAGGATCGAAGGGACCGAGTGGGTTCGTACCACTTAAATTTATTTTGAAGTGGACGAGGGCCCATCCCATGTACTGCTTTAAAAACAGTGCATAGGGATTTAAAAAGGATCCTCTGGCGTATAGGTAGCCAGTGAAGATCTGCCAAGGCAAGGGTAGTGGAGGCTCTTCGCCCACGAGAGAGAGTCAGTTTTGCCGCAGCTGCCTGAATGGTCTGAAGTCTAGAGATCAAGTAGGCAGGGGACTCCAGTAATAGGGAGTTACAATAGTCAAGGCGGCTGAGGATGGTGCTTCTTACTACAGTGGCTCTAACCTGTGTTGGTAGAAGAGGCAGCAGCTTACGCAGTCCTCTTAATAGAGCGAAGCAGCTACCTACCTGCTTGTTGACGTTGGTCTCAAGACTCAGATTTTCATTAAAGCTCACTCCGAGATTCCTTACTGACTTTACCGGGGTTAGCGACTCCCTAGGCTCCAGAGGCCAGAAGTCTGAGGGTAGACTTCTGGTGATTCTGCCTACTTTGCAATGCATTATTTCAGTTTTATCGCTGTTGAATTGCAAGGAGTTCTGTTTGAGCCATGATGCCATTTCCCGCATACAGGTGTGAAAAGTTTCGAGTGAGTCTGCCTGAGTACCGTCGAGGGAGATCATCAGCTGCGTGTCATCCGCATAGTTGATCACGCTGATGCCGTGAGTCTTGATGATACCCATCAGGGGTTGCATGTAAATATTAAAAAGTATTGGGCTAATTGCGGACCCCTGTGGGACCCCGAAAGGAACAGGAGCAAACTCTGACTGGTACGGAGGAATTGCTACTGCCTGCCATCTGTCTGACAGATAGGAGTGAAACCAGCCAAGCGCAGCTCCCCCGACTCCGATGTTCTGCAGTCTGGTCAGTAGGATGTCATGGTTCACCGTATCGAAAGCGGCGGACAGGTCGAGCAGGATAAGAATTGCTGATTCTCCCCTGTCCGCCCTCAATCGTAGATCGTCCAATACCGTCAGCAGGGCTGACTCGGTCCCATGTGCTGGTCTGAAGCCGAATTGCTCTTCCTCCAAGATGTTATTAGTTTCCAGGAAGAGGGCCAGGCCTCTGCTGACCATCCGTTCTATGATCTTGATTAGGTAAGGCAAGAGTGATATGGGTCGGTAATTTTTATGGCAGCTTGGGTCGAGATTAGCTTTTTTCAGCAGGGGAGTAACGACTGCTAATTTCCAGTCCTTTGGTACAATGCCTGTGTTAAAGGACTGTATACACAGCTGTCGAAGTACTGGGAAAAACTTGTTCCCAAAATCCTTTATTATTTTGTGCGGGAGGGGGTCCAGCGGGGATCCTGAAGTTGTATTGAGGGCTGTCTTCGCAAATTCTAATTCTGTCGGGGTTTCGAGATTCTCCAGGGTAGCCCTTGGAGTGAAGGATCTTATATTTCCTTCGTTTTTCTCCCTGCTGCCCTGCACTGGGGGGAAGGGGGCATCCTTCATATCCTCGATTATATTTGCGACTTTTTCCTGAAAGAAGGAAGCTAAACCATCGCATAGCTCTTGTGATGGTCTAATTTGACTGTTGGCACATTCAGGATGAGACAACTCTTTAACTAATCTGAAAGTGTCGCGAGATTTATTGGAGCTGTTAAGAATTAAATCTGCGAAATAGTTAGCTTTGGCGATATTAATTTCCTTCTTATAATGCCCAATTGTCTGCCTCCAGGCCAGCTTCTCCTGTTCTAGATAGTTTATTCTTCCTTGGGGGTGGTTCCCCACCCCCAAGAGTCTGGCACCTTGACCTTGTGCCAAGATCGATTGGCCTACCCCAAACCCTCCGCCACACCAGGGTGCTGTGGTGCAATGGTACATAACAAAAGTGCACAAGCGCTCATGCCGAAAGCCACTAGACATCCCATCTCTGGTCAAAAACTGATTTGCTAAGGCTCATTTAACATTTAAATAGTGATTAGAAACATAGTGAACGAGGGCCCAGCCCTGAGAGCCAGCGTTTGGTGCCAGAAGAAGAACAGAACAACATGTAATGATCACAATCCCTAGCCAGAATAGCCAGAAGTCCGGTTTCTAATTGTGCGATATTTAGTTATGGTTTATTCGATATTTGCTGTAATAGGTTCCTGAGCCTCAGAGATATCGCAGAATAGCTGGAACCGCCCTTTTACTAACACCTTACGTTATGACTTCTGCGTGATCAATTCATCTTTTATGACCCTTTTAACATGATCAAATAAAGATGAATTGATTGATTCATTGACTTCTGCGCGATTATTGCCTGGGCCCCTTATGCTTTGAAAAGATAAAGCATCTTTACGAATTCTTTCCTCCGCTTAGCTGCTGAGGCAGACATGTCGGAGAATATGCAACAGAGAGGAATTTCAGGAGTACTGAACTGTTTCTGCTTGACAGCATTGGATAGTGCTAGCTCCTTCAGCCGATAGTCTCCAAAATTCATGAGTATTGTGCGAGGATACTTTGAATTCGGGGGCTGATATGCTGGCACTCGATGGGCTCTTGTAAGTGTATGATCTCCCAAATATTCAGGGAGAACATACGTTTTGATAAAAGTGCTTGCTGTCCCTGGAGTCCTTACGGGACCCCCACAATGCACATATTATCTCAAATGATTTTCCAGTTCCTCCAACTTATACTCAATTGACGATTTCTGCTTCTGGAAGGTAGCCACCTTCTCCTGCAGACTAGATACCTGATCCTCTAGCTGAGAGATCCTTACTTCTGCTTCTTTTAACCTCTCCGGGATCTGGGCAACTGTCTCCTCGATCTTAGAGTTGTGCATGTAAAGCTCCAATTTCAGTGGTTTGTGAAGTTTTCAGGTCCCTTATTTCCTCCAGGATGAGATTTAACATAGTCTTGGCTTCCCATTGCATCGTGGGTGGGAGATCCTCCTGCAGTGTTTCATTGCTTGGAAAACTAGGTTCAGTTGCATCTTTCCACAACCTAGGTACTCCTACTCTGTATCGATTGAACCCAGGACCATTGCTGACTTGGTAGGGGATAACAAGTGTTGAAATAGCATAAAATTTCCCGCTGGGAAGAGAGCAGGCCGCGGTTGCTGAGGCCGCGGAGGTTGCGGGGGTTGTGGTTTCTCAGGTAAATCTGCCCTGAAGCATGCACGTGTCCCCAGACACGGTCTAACCTTCAGAAAGAGAGGGTATTCCATGACTTCTTTAGATTTTAGAAAAGTAACCTCCAGTTCCGGGTTAACCTCCACTGAGTTTTGCGTTGAGGTCTGAGTGGGTGAAACTGACACACATTCCGGGCTACGGACGCTCTGAATAGAGCTAATAGAGACAGCATCCAAAACCCCATCTTTAAAATGCTGGTTCTCATTGATGCTCGTGCCTTCTTCACAGTCTTCAATATTACTCGGCCAAGGCAGTACGGTTTGCTCGTGCTGTAGCTTGCCCCACTTGATTTTCAGCTTGTTGGGTCGGGTAGATGCATCAAAGTGGGTTGAAGTTGTAGAGCCAGAGACCTTAGAATGGCTTTGCATTTTTTCACCGGTGCCCCCAGTCCAGGATCTTGTTAGTCTCCCTTGTTCAAAATCTATTTTCTCTGTGTAATTCTCTCCCGTTGACTATCTTAGGGAGAGTCTCCCTGATTAAAATGTGTGTCCTTCCATTATTCAATTTCCTTTTCTCAGCTATCCATGTGTTTTATCTGCATCTTGTTTAAGTCTGTAGAGTCCATGCTTTTATCATTTATCTGGCAAAACAAATTGTCAAGAAATGCACTACACACTTTATATGAACTCTGGGAGGATGGAGGGTTAGCGCTCCCCCATCTTAAAGATTAGTACTTTGCCTGCTTTGCACAATATATGTCTAGGTTTCATTAAAAGTTTCAGAGGGTTTTTTAATGAATAATTTTATCTAGTTGATTTTTAAAAAGTTTCATATTCTGGACATGCTAAAGTCTGTTAAGCTACCCAAAAGAGTTCGCTATAAGAGTTTGAAGTGGTTCTTTCGGAAGCATGGGGATCGCCATGGGAGATAGTCCATTCCCCAGGTCTACGCTGCGACACCACTGGCCGTTGTAGATATTGAACCGGGGTGAAGCTTGCACCCGAAATTGTTCAAAAGTGGGAAAAAGCGGGATATTGGAAAATATCAGACTTCATGCTCAGGGATAGATGACAAAATTTAGCGAAAGTCCGACAGCGTATACAGGATGACTTTTTCCTTTTGGGCTCATTTAGAATACTCAATAAAATATTGCTTAATCTAGATCTTGACCAGATCCTCAGCAGCAGAGAGGTGATTTTCGCTCTAATTGGTGATGGGGTACTGGAAAAACTAGCCCCTATCAAAGACCCCAACCTCACCCAAAAAGCGATAAATAAATGGGACAATTATGAAGGCTTGGAAACGACTAATAAGATGTGAAAGGAAGTTAGTATACTGAACTTTAGTGTGCTGAGGGGGTCTAATTGGCATTGAATGTTTTGTTTTCTAAATGGCTTCTATCCAGAACTCCAGATTTTTCAAAACACATTAATTCCAGTCTCCCAGGCAACTGCATTCTCTGTATAGGTCAATTCCCGGCCAGTTGGACGCATGTAATCATTGCTCATCCATTCTGGGATTCTGGGCTGAACTATTTCAGTATCTTGTAAGTGAATGGATGGTTAATTTAGCTTCAACACTTGGCTTAGAGTCTTGGGGTATGATCCGGTATTGGGCCTGTCCAAGAGATGGGTAACATTTGTATATATAGCAACAGCAGTAGTACGGTGCCTTTTACTTCAAAATTGGCGAACTCAGGTGATCCCCAGAATAAAGGACTGGCTACAGAAAATGAGGCGAGTTAGAACCAGTGAACAGCTATATGAAATACGAACTAGGGTAGTGAAGAGATTTTAAAAACTCTGGGGCCACTATTTCCTATCTGTAGAAGTAGGACTAGTTTGAAAGAGTTTGACTAAATTATTTGAGCTCTTCTACCACATCTTGTTGCAAGCACTTTATGAGCTATTTTTCAATCTGCTTTTACGTCAACTGCATTTATAGTATTTATAGTCTATGTGCCTTGTTGATAACTGCTCTTTGTAAGTTGTTATATCCCATGTATTTATTAAGTTGCATAATATGAAATATGTATTTTTATCTATATTTATTACTCGTATGATGAGTTTCTGATCAATATTACTCGGAATTTACATTAATGTTAATGCAATATTTGAATCCAAATAAAAATTATACATTTAATTATCATATAGAAGTTTTCTGTATTATCGTTTATTTATCACGTTTACCTAAGTACACATACCACTAAAATGTCAGCTTTCACATCTACTTATTAACTGCTTTGTGTTATCAGAAAACCACTTCTAACATTCTGCATGCTCTTACGATGCAGTATCTAAAGCAGAACTTGTAAATAAATGAAAGGTAATAACTCTGCTCTGTCAGAAGCATCTTAGCCTAAAGGAACTCTGAGCTAAGGACGACTCAGCTAACATCACAATGTCGTATGTGCTACCCTTTATAATCCGTGCCTTCGACATTCATGATTATAAAATAACTCCCTCTGTAGACATATGAGCCACAATTTGTTCAGATGTGTAATCACTTTGTAATGCGTCCCTCGTACATGATGCCTCCATCATTACTGCCATGAGGGCTGCAGAGGTCTTTCTCACGTTGAGTCCACAATCGAAGGCTGGGAAACCATCCAATTGCACAATTATGTGCAAAAGTGCAAGAGTTCCCTGTGGCAAGAGTGGATTCTCAAACAGCTATGGAACACAAGCTTAATTACACGTGCCCCCGCAGAAGGGCTTTCTCCGTGACACATCGCCGAGTGCAACTAATTAAAAGCGATAGAAGGAGAAAAGATTAATTTTTCAGCACATTATTGACTTTCCGTCGCGGCTACTAAATCTGAGTGAAATACAGCACTTTCTGGCTGAATTAATTCCAGCAGCCGTTGCTCAGAATGTTGCTGGGACTGAAGCGGGTCACTTACCAGTCAATAATGATTTTCCCTTAGAAAGCAGTTGAAGATACGGGAGCAGCAGTTGCACATTTGCATGGCTGCTTAAAACCACCAGTCAGCACACAATAGGGCCTCAGTAAGATGAAAAATATCCCTTAGCCCTTTTGGTTGATCGGCTATTCCACTGCCATATATGGTCAGTGACGTAGAAAGGTTGCCAGTAGCCTTAGTGCAAGCAAGGAAAATGTCCTTCTGCTCCTCGGTTAGGTGATGATAGGCATGCCTGGCAGTAAGATGGCACCTAACAACCATAGCCTTGGCGCCACTGCACCTGCTGCATCATTGATAGCTCCGCCCAAAATATCGTCCCTTTATGGATAGCAACATACACCAATCTCACTCAGAGAACGTGGCCCAGGAGTCCAGAAACGAATGCGTAGTTGAATGCATCCTTGCACAGATTAAAATGATTCTTCAGAGAAATGCACTAAATGTCTGTTTTTAAAACACTCATTTGGATTTTTGAGATCACAGCGATTTTATATTTTCATCCATTTCTCCTGCATTTCACAAGACTAAATCAAGACGTTGTCTTTCTCTTTGCCTCCGGGTGCATTGTTGTAGGGCAGACTGGCCATCCTCAAAATACCATACTTTCATTATTCGGCAGGGAAGGCTAAAGCTACAATGCCATGTTTGCTTCGCGTTCAGATAAGGGAGACAGAGTTTTCCGCTCACCCCCACCCCAAATGTCCCTTCTTCCAGATGTAGGTTGCTTTGTTGACAATGAACACCTGCCCCTGCTCTTGACCTCTGGCCCTTCATCTCTGTCTCATTCCCTTCACTAACATCCACACTTGGAGAATGTGAGTGCCAGCAAGATTTGTCGTCCCCTAGCGAGATTTTGTAACATAGGTGGTCGTGGTCAGAGGGCTGCTTCTCGAGTGGATTTTCCACTTGCGCGGCTGTAAATTCAACTCGAATAACATCACATTCTTGAGCACCACATGGTGCCGTTTGCGCTGCTTGCACAACTGGCGCTGAATTTTAGCGTGAGCAGCACGATTTTCCACCCGTTGGAGGAACTCCACAGAATCTCTACTTTTTATGTAGCTCTGCAGAATTCTACAGGGTGAAACCCTGCGAGTTCCGTCCACCCTGTATATATATATATATAGAGAGAGAGAGAGAGGCAGAGAGAGAGAGAGAGAGAGAGAGAGACAAACTACATAATGGGCATCTGTGAAGTATGGGCCTACATTAATATGAATCGGTTCAGGTGAGGCCATAGGCCAAGTGGTTTATATATATATCACCTAAACCCCAAGATGGCAATACATTATGTATCTTTCATATTACATGATTTATTATTAGATTTTAGTACTTTCAGAAAGATTTGACGCATTTGATCCTCCTTCTCTGTTTCATTTTTAGTATTCTTTGTTTGCCTGACATTGCAGATACCTCTGTCAATGTTTCGAGAAATGCGTGCATTGTTGTTGGGGAATAGATAATGTCATATTTAAAATGTATTTGCATGCAACAATGTTTATTATTATAAGTCAAATTTAAAATGAAAGGCAGCATTGTAAGGAAATTAAAAACACATTTGTAATGTGCTTTTATTTTGCAATCCATTGACATTATAGAGTAACTCTAGCACGACTGAAAAGGGGAAAATAAAGTGCATTTTGGGGCCAAATAAATAATTTTGTGCTTTCAGAATTCTGTTTTTACCGTACTTGTTTGAGGGACTTCTGGTTGGTGCCTGTCCACGTGTGGAACCAGCAGTGTATGTCAACGCGGCTTCCAGTGATGCTGTCCTCATGGTGTTTGTTCTGTGTGATGGATTATTGACCCTTTGGTGCATCGTCTTTGTGTCAGGGACACTTGCAATGCTGTTGGCCACAATGGAGGGAGGGAGAGGGAGAGGGAGAGAGAGAGAGTGCTTGCTATGTTAAAAAGTTTTCTAAAACGCACAGATTACTCCAGATGGAGAGTCCCGGCACTCGGATTACAATCATGATAGAAACAGGGAAAGATCAAGAGATAATCCAGCTAACATGGGCTTCAACTGGAATTCCATAGAGCATATTATCAAGCCCATTATCGCCGTTTTAGCGGCAGTTTTCTGCCAAAGCGGCGATAATTTTATCGCCTGGCTTGGTAATATGCCCCTTGGTCGTCAAAAGAAAGATGTGCATTAAACCATATGCCAAGGACCTTTACATTAGGCTTGGGGCTGGGAAAGGAGCCTAGTGGCTGCGGCCACCATGCCGAGGACCAAACTGAGGGTTGCTTCCCAACAATGAGATCCTCAGTTTTATTTGCATTACGTGTTAAGCAGCTTGAGCTCATCCAGAGGGCCAGTTCTACCATACAGGATTTGAAGCGTGGAGCAGATTCTCATTCATCCTAGGCAAGAGTGATTATCAATTCTGTGCCATCGGTATAAGACACCATGGAGACATTGTGTTTCCCAATGACATCTGCCAGGAGGTGCATATAGATGTTAAATAGCATAGGGCTTAACATAGATTCCTGGGGCACCCACTGGGCCAGGGGAAACACTTTTGAGGCATATGGGGCTACCTGGAAGGTGCAATCTTGAAGAAAGGAGGCTAGCCACTTAAGAGCCAGGTAACACGCTCCACGCTGATCTGAGAGATTCTGAAGCCAATAGCAGCACCAATTCAGTGCTGTATTGAGCACGGAAACCAGATTGAGACTCATGCAGTAAGTTGTTAGCTTTTATAAAAATGAGTCAATTGTGTATTGACATGTTTCTCAGCAACTTTGGAAAAGAACGGGAGAAGAAAGATGGGTCTGAAATTTTCCGGTATGGCAGAGTCTAGAGAGGATTTTTTAAGGAGAGGTTTAACAATGGCATGCTTCCAGCGTTTAGGCAACGTACTGAAAGCCAAAGAGATGTTAAGAAGCCTATTCAGTCCAGGCAGAAAAGATTCCATGGCTTATTTCAGAATCTTATGGGTGGCAGGGTCCTTGGAGGAGCCTCATTTAACTGTGGTGACCAGCACCCACAGTTCTTTCTGGGAGGGGTAGACAAAACTGGAAAGGCCATCCGCAATGGCTGGAACTTCCCCCCAGGCTTCATAGCTGCCAGATTCCGTCACAGATTCTGGAAATGACTGATAAATACCAGACACTTTATCGTAAAAGCATTGGGCACTGGAGTTACAACTCTCAGGAGAAGGGAAGGCCTGTACGGCGACCTGATCTAACAAGGTCAGAGATTTGACGATAGAGAATAATTCCCTTATGAGTTGTGAGCAGAGTCCATTTTATGAGTGTAGAAGATCCTCTTGGAGGTGCACATGCTTTTATGGTAAATTCTCAATGCGGCATGGTCATTTTGTTTGCTGATGGCACTCAACTTTGTGCCATACGCGCTCTGGTTGTTCACAGGATTTTTTTAAGGATAAGAGCTCTGCATTTAACCATTCAGCAGAGGGCTTGGTTTTTCGTGCTACAAGATCCTTTAATGGGGCGACCTTTTCAAGGGCCCCAGTGATCCAATTGTCCAAGGGCTGGTTGGCTGATTCATTATCCTTGCCAAGCTGAAGCTCATTGGACTGCAATGCCTCCTTAAAAGTCTCTGCGGTGACCTTGGCCCACTTCCTGTTCTTATAGTTCCTGCCAGTCCTGTGTATCATGGGTGGACTGGAGAGTCCTAATTTAAAGGGGACCAAATAATGATCCAACAACGGAATAGGAGGAGGGGTTCCAACAGACAGGGCCTGTGAGATGTCAAAAACAGGTTCAAGCAAATACACTGAAATATGCACCAGACTGGTGACCCGCTGAGACAGTTGGAGGGTATTAAGGTCACTTATAAGAGAGGTGGGGTGTGTCTGTATGTGTATATGCATGCATGAGCGTGTGTGTGTGTGTGTGTGTGTGTGTGTGTGTGTATGGGAACATTGCAAACTTCATCCTTTCTGGGCTTGCCAATGTTTGTATGTGAGAGAAGCTTGATCCGATGATTCTGGTGCTTTTTGTGAATGATGTTACACTGTTACTGCCTGGGTCAGAGAACAGATGTGGCCTGCACTGTGTCTGTTCTGCTAGTAATAGAAGCTTGCACTGCTGCTTCTAAAGTGTGTCTTTTTCAGCAGTGCTACAATAACTCAATGCTAGATGCATGTACTATAAAAGCTACTTGAAAGAGCGGCCACCAATTCTGTTTCTATTTCAATCATTTTGGAGTATTATGGATATGAACTCATTGTATTTTGAAATATTTTTATAAATGTAAAGGTTTTACATCAACTATAAAATTTGCCATAATTCAGCCTTCAGTAACTTGTATGCAAGTGAGAGCATGTATCCCCCATCTGGCTAGATAGTCACCCTTTCAGTATTTTAAGGGTAGCTTTGCTGTCAGAAACCACAGTCAGAAGTATCTGTGTAAGCTGTGGACCACCTTCACTAGCAGGTTCCATACCTAAAGATATGTATAAACAAACTTATAGATGCTCTGACTAATCCCCGAGAATGTGATATCAGTGTAAGATATTGCCTCTGTCTCACTTTAAGACTGTATGACATTTGCACCTTGAGGTATACCCTTGTTGTATGTAGCCTCACTTGAAATATATGTAACATGATTCACTTCTATCTGTGACCTTAGCTGTTAAGATATTTGTAACCAAAAACATAGTTACATGCTAATGCCTGAGCCTGTAATATCTGGGTAACTTGAAGGATGATTTTACTTTTGTTTGCTCAGACATGCAAGGCCAATGTAACCCAAGAGTTGCCTTGCTATTAGTAGAGTAGTCTTTATTTAGAGTTTAGTGGAAGAGATACTCTAGCACAATTGTGGTGAATATCCAGTCCACAGTATTACAAGCGCTACAGGCCATGATGCACTTGTAATACTGTAGATGGCATATCCCACACATTTGTAATGGGGTTTCCAGCCTACCAAACTCTAAATAAGGCACTCATTTGGAAATATATATGTAATTTAACTTTGTTGCTGTCACATAAATAACTGACGGAATTGTTGTCTGAGTCTTGTGCGATCTGCGCAGAGTGTGGATACATCTGCTGCTTAGGGTATGAGCTTGTACAATCTGTATAGCCTGAGGAATAGCTCAGAGGCCTTGTTTTAAAAGATGTCTCCAACCCCCAGAAGTCTTCAACCTTTGCATGTGTAAATTTAGGTTAGCTTTCTTGTGTGACACCGAAGCACATAGCTATGTTATCAAAAGCTTAAATGTGAAGCTCAGGTTTCTCAAGTCAGAGCCTCTGACTTCTTTTTTGACCCCAACTAATTCTGCCTCAAAACGCCGTGGCGTATTTGGATGTTAAACAATTTAAAACATTTAGCATAAAATTATCCTGGAAATGCTGCAATACATCCCACATGTTTCTTAAATGAGTGGCGTTTTTTAAAAACCCTTAAAAACGTTCTTTATTTTGAGTTATTTTGAGTACAGTGAGATTCAAATCTGTCTTTTATGTTTGATGAACTGTGGTTGTAGTTCTTATAAGTGCATAACCGCTTGTAAATTGAAGTTCTTTATTACCCAGGAATCAATCTAGGGAAATTAATTTTTAAGATGTGTAATTTGTACCACTGATAAAGTCTAAATTACGGTCTCAATAATATATTTGTACCTAGGACCCCAATAGCTCTTAAGGTGGAACTGCCTGTGTACAGGTCTAAAAGGGAATTAATGGTCTGAAAAATGGAATAAAACTGAAGATTTCCTAAATGGTTATACTCTGCCCAGGGCCCACATAATCCTTAAAATCTCTCAGTTCAATTGTATAAATTCCAGGATTTACACATGTTCGAAAATATAATCTGACTGAAGTATACAAAAAAGTGATTGATGGAATGCTTGAATTAATCTCAACCACTAGTAATCACTTGGGGCAACATCCCAGTTCATCGTTATTTTGCACACTATTCCACCTCAGTTTGTACTCAGCCATATTTAAAACAATCTTGACTCTGCTCCAATGGGAATGGTCCAGCCGAACTGCCAGGCCAAATCCAACCTGAACTTATTATGGCTCATCAGTCAGGTATAGCTTAGTTTCAGTGGCACAGTGTCAAAGGAGCCACATCTGGGCATACTCGTTCCACTTAAGGTGTCACACTGAAGTATACAAAATGGATGGAATACTTGATAAATCCAACCACTGCTAATTACTCCGGCCGCATTCAGGACATTGTTATTTTGCACACCATGCTACCTCTATTTGCACCCAGCCATATGGAAATTAGTCTTGACTCTGCTCCAGTGGGAACAGTCCAGCCCGAATTGCCAAGACAGATCCTCCCTGACATGCACCAAATTCTTTAAGTCTAGAAACTGGGACAGTGGTCCAGCCGCGGTCCGTAGTAGGAGTAACTGCAGGGCGGTGACGTGGGGAGGGGGAGGGGCAGGGTGGGGGGTAGTAAATTATGGATTACGGAGGTTTACAGGTAAGTTAACATATAAATTAATAAAACAAATTTCGTTGCGTGCACTGCATCGCATTTGGGGATGCAGTGCACACAACGAAATTTGTTTTATTAATTTATATGTTAATTTACCTGTAAACCTCCGTAATCCAGTATGGGAACTAGAACAATGAAAGACATATGAGGCAAGGCAGAAAGAAATTCCAGCTGGGAGGAAGTACGAGAGTAGTTGGAAGGAAGAACCAGGGTAGTATCAACAATGAAATTGCATTTAAAGGGTGCAGAAGAAAGGTGATAAGAGAGATGGTACAGGGGTTCCGTCACAAAGTGCAAAGGAGATATGTTGTGCTTGCCACAATGAATAAGGAGCAAAAGCATGTATTAAGTTATCAAAAAATTTAGGAAAAGAAAATTCGATTTTTTGGACCAACATTTCAGTAAATGCCATTGAAATCAATTTACATTTTAACTTTTCTAGTTATACCTCTTTGTTCCTAACCTAGGCATTCCGCTTTTGTTTATCTATAGTCAAACATTTTACGAATTACAAAACATCATACATCTGAGAAATTCTAATGTGTAATCTGCATGTGAAAACTTAAGACATTTCTGAGAGCTGAACTTAGTACAGTTTGCATCTGCTTACTGGTAGACATATACTATTTAACTAGAGGTCATAATAGGAAGAGGATTGACTCAATTGGGTTAGCCCTCAGTCCCCCTAGTTTATGTATCTGTCACTTGTCTTTTAAGTAGTATGTCGGTAAAAAGTTGTGGTTTCTTTGTGTGAAGCATAATTTGAAGGGGTAATCTCCAGTTTGAAATTTAGCCAGGGTCCAGTGTATTTCATTTAAGATCAGGTTTACAAAGACAGAGGCATTTCTCATTACCGATATGATAAATTAGTTGCAGTATGCTGAATATATTGTTATCTTATAGGTTCTAGTTTCTAATGTTGCAACACATCTTAGTTCATTACCAGTAAAAGAATATGTTTTTTACTAATTAATACATCAATTTCCTGTTCCAAGCAATGATAAGGTATCAGTCCTGTTAAGATCTCCATTGTATCATTAACAAGCTAATGGGGACTATTCGCACAGGTACATTTACATCTATAATGGCATCACTAAAAACATCAAATATTACCGACAATTTACTAGTACTAGTGGCTTTACAACTGTATTTTATGAATATTGTATTTTATATATCTAGGTATATATATATATATATATACATTTATAGATATAGATACACACACACAAATATATTTTATGTTATATGTTAATTAATTTGAGATATTTATTTTCAAAACGCTACAGCGCTATTAACCTAATTTTGAAATACATATTTAATTGATTTAAGTATAATCAATTAAGTTAAAATTATTTTGGGGATTTATTTAGAGAAAAACCCGCTCAAGTAATTTGTTTATTTTTATTGTGTGTGTAAATTAAAATACGAAAAGATATGTATAGATTTAACCCCTTCGCTGCGGCGCGAATTCCGCCGCAGCGCTGGGGGGGTTTGTGGGGTTTGCGGCGCCGCTATGCTCATGACGGAACCATGCCGTCATGATTCACGGGCGAGCTGTGCTTCGGACGGCGAGGTTCCGTCATGACTCCACCCACTTGCGCTAATCGCCCGCACAGGCGGGGAATTAGCGCCGCGTGGGCGGAGCAGCCGCCAACGGCCGCAGCATGACGGAACCACTCCGTCATGAGCACACGGCGCCCGTGGCTCATGACGGAGTGGTTCCATCAAGGGCATGCAAGGGGTTAATTTGTATGAATTTAAGTATTTGTTTTAAATATTAACTTTACCTTAATTTATATATAACGAAAGGAGATAAAATCTAAATAATAGTTATTTATCATTTTAATTTCATGTTTTGCCATTAAAATAAATGTATATATATTTTTAGAAAAATGTAATACATTAACGTATTTAAACATCTTTCCTAAGGCGTTCTATTTTAAGTTACTTCCACCGTTATTTTCTGTGAGAGGGTGTTGCAGTACCAATGGTTGGCCATGCATGGCGCTGCACTTACTACAGCTTTGAACTGGAGAACATTTACTACCGCTGTGGGACCTTTTTGGCTATAGTATTTAAGTAGTGGAGTTTGTAAAAAGAAATTGCATAACCCTCTAGTGGTTGGGTGCATATCCCTCCTTACAGCACTCTCTATTTCTCCCTTATTGTCTCAATATTCCTTCCAAAATCCTACCCATTTAGTTGGAAGTAGTCCCCATTTACTAGCCCCTCCCCTATCCGTCCGACATTTACTACTAAAACGTATACCTCTGTGTGGAGAGATCTCTGCAATTGAGGTGGAGATCTCTGCATATAAAAAAAGGAGAGGCAGAGGTCTTGAGCTCAGCATGTATGTCTTTGAAGTGCATTTTATAGAATGTTTGTAGTACAATTATAGTACTACTAAACATACTACTATGTTCAGTTTGTGAATAGGCCTCATTGTGTCTTTAGTATGTGGTTCGATGTTCTTATCATATGGCACCTTAAGAAGCCTAAGTATGGTATTTTAATTGTGGATCTGCTTTTAAACTTTTAGAATGAGTATGCTACTGCAAATGAGTAGTGCCTCTGTATTTTCCTATTTTTTATACTCAATTGTATAACTAAAGAAGCACATATTTTAATTGTTGATGTTTATTTTACATAATGAGACATTTATTTTTTTCTATTGTTTTAAATCAAATGTGACATGATTTGTACCAGTTTATACTCAAAATAAACTTCTTTACCACCTGAGAAGAGGAGAAGGAAAAAGGTCAGACTGTGGATGGAGGATTCCATCTGGAAAGAAAAAGAAAGTTTAAAAATAGGAAGTTGGTTACAGGACAAGGAAAAGGTCCATAGGGTGCCTCCCTGCTATATACCGCATTGCCAAATATCCCCTGGTAAAGTGTCGAATAACCAAAATTCCCCTAAAAGCATGTTGTCAAAAATAATCATGTTTTTTTTAATGTTTGGTTTGACCTGGGCTTCAGCATTTCAACATAGGTCCCTGTTAAACAGCAGGGAACAAAATCCCTGTGGTTTTCAAGTTAGAGCTGACTGGACGCCTGACAGTGTATAAATCGATGGAGCCCAGAGTTGGAATAAATTGAAGTAACACAGCTTAGCAACTAAAGTAGCTGCGCTGCATTGTCTGAAAGGAAGAGAGCAGCACTGTGCCATATCTAGTCAGATACGGTGCTGTTTTCCTCTCTCCGTGAGCTGGCACACTGTAGGATGTCCTGCTCCATGACACACACACACCCTTGTGCCATAGACCAAGGGTGTGTGTGTTCCAGTTCGAAAACTATCCTTTAACACTTTTCCTGATTTTTATGTGTCATGAACAATACAGCAAGCAGGATGGAGCAAGTAGGAAAAGCAAGGACGAATGAAAGCATTTCTCCTTGTGGCACCTGCCTCGGGGAGGCATAAGATCATTGCACAAACCCTGTCTACGAATGGTTATAGATCGTGATTTGCAGAAAAGCCTACAGGTGGTTGCATGGGATCGCCCATTTACCACCCAAGGAGGTCACCCTTGACACAAACTTATGCAAAGTAGTGCATAGCACAACTTTGCTGTACTTTGGTAAACTACCTAGTGCAAAGGCTGATTTGTGTTGGATATTAAATCCCAGCATAATACTTTGGGCCGACACCGTTGCAATCTCTGGACCAACTGACATTCGGTTGGCGGTCCCGACACTGCTATTGCAATGCGACCGCATATGGTGCGGTCGCATGCTCCAGTTTCTCGATGGGAGCTTGTGTTGCACCCATAAACCACAGCACAAGCTACCATAGAGAAATGGGAGTTTCTGTTTATTCCTGCACCGCATGGCAGGAACCTCTAGGTGCCTGCCACATGGTACAGGTATTAACAGGGGGCACCTTAGGTGCACTCTTGGCCCCAACTGGAGACATTGAAGGAATGGAGGCCCTGCTAGGGTCCCCTAAAGTCACTTTCCGACAGGCTTTCCGTGTCAGGAAGCCCAACTTGGAAAGCCTGTCGGAAACCGACATCGTAATCCTGAAGGTGGAAACACTGTCCTTAGGGATTACGATGAGGCCTCCAACTGGCCGATGGGCTCCTTGAGCCTGTCGAAATCCAGTCAGAATGACCAACTGGTTTCATTTTCGACTGCACGCATTGTAATGCGGCGGGCAAAAGTGAAACCTATGGCGTCGGTCGGAACAGAGGTTTTCCGACCAACATCATAATAGGGCCCTATGTGTCAAGTTTGCATATCAAAAGTAATGCAAACAAGGGGCAGTGCATTAATACATTTGGTCCTTAACCTCCCTATGTATAAACATGCTTGTGTAATCCACACTTGATGTATAGCGTCTCTCGGCCCCTCATGTAATGTACAGTGCTCCATTGCTTTACAGCTAGGTTTGTGCTATATAAATACCAGTTCATCCATAGTGTTTGATGCTTGGTGTTGTATGGAAACGTGCGTATCCTGACCAAATTGGAGCAACTTTACACAGAAAGTAACTGCACTTGAGAGGCAGCCCGAGTCTTTTCAAAAAACTCTTTTGTCAGAATACTTTCTGTTTAAACTCTTTTGCTTCACTTCACTAAAATAAAACAATTTTTAGTGTAACCCTCCTTCTGAAGACGGAAGATGGAGTCATCACTCACTCCGTACAATACAAGTTTAAAAAATTTATAAAAACTGCACAAAGACAATGTCATTCTGTTTTATTTGCTGATGGACTTGTTGTCTGCTCTGCTTATGAACACGCTTTATTTTCTGTATATCTGTATATTTACAAGATAGCAGAAATCATTCTTTGTACACATCACCTTCTTTCAGCTGTCACTTACACGTCCACATGTCTGTCTGGGAAACAAAACGTGGCGCCGTGTTTCTTCAAGTCGGGCTGTCATGGCTGTCTTCCCCATCTGCCGGGGAGGTACCACTGCAAGTTGGCCCTCCCTGATATGATAGCGCAGTGACCTTTCTTTCTCGTTCTGACTAAAGCAGGTTGCGTTCCCGCCTCCTCCCTCTCTCTGCTCACATGTTATCATGATGAAAGAAACAAAGAGGCTTTCAGAACAGGAGTCACTCATCCTTCCAGGATTCACTGCTTGCAGGCAGTCATTCATAAGACCCAGAACCTGTCTCATGTCCAATTAATGGTGCTGGCGTCAATGGAACAGCCATTGTGCATGAATAGCCGGCTTTTTCTCCATTTCAACCCATGCACGCATGATATAGCAAGCATTAATCGGGCAGCGTACACAGCGCGAGAATTTGGCTATTTAATGTTTCGCAGAGGTCAACGGGACACTTTTTCTTCAAACAAATATCTCTTTTCATGGGAACTGTACATCGTTTGATGTACTTGGCTTTAGAACGTGCCTGGGATAGAAAGTAAAATACATAACTATCCTCTGGTGTGCTGTGGGACATTTTGCTGACAATTTCATTGGGAATGCTCGCTTAAAAGACAATAAAAGTCACGTCCTGCAAAAATCCATTGTTGTCCAAAGCTGCATGCTGAAACATAACAGCACGAATATGTAAGTACAGAACAAAGTTATCCTGCCAAATAACACCATCGTCAGTATCAGGCTGACACAGAAGGGTTTTAGTTATCTCTGGTTCTTGTGTTTTGATCATTGACAATGAAGCATGCAGTCTGTGGGTGGAGAATCCTATTGTGTGTAAGGTCTTCACTGGGTCAATCAGAGCACCAGGACAAGGTGGCGAGACTCTCCAAGGGAGGTGCACCCAAGCCGGGCAAGAAAATCCAGGTTCTTCCCACTCAGAGCCTTTTCCATGCTGAAAATGGGTACAACGTGACCTTGCGATTAAGGTATTGGTCCTTGTGGAATCCTGCCTGGTGACAACTTGCAACCTCACCCTGCTGGAGGATTTTGAGAACCAAAAAAGTGACTAATTCCGATGGTACGGCAGGAAATCTATCCCAGGGTCTAGTGTCCTAGGTTTATATGAAATCCAGCTTTGATATACTCAGAACTTTTTAACCCTCAGAAGACTAACGGCTTCACCTGGAGCATGTCAATGATGTAACTGACTTTAAGGACGCTTGCCAGCTTCAGGCTCTGATCTTGCAATGATGGAGGATTCTGATTTTCAAAAGGTAGACTTAGTCAGTCGTTAAAAACTTTGACTGGGAGGACTTGTTTCCAGCCTCCACTCCATCACACTCAGTCTGATATTACACCTACTTGTCTGTCAACCGCAAAATGATCTTTTTCAATTGACCTTTACTTTTTCTATGCTTTTTTGTCTAAAATTGTTAATATTTCGTAAGCCTGCCCTTATCTGATTTTAATAATTTGGGTGTGTTTCTCCCTTTTCCTAAATTGGTTTGGTATATTTATTTTGTAGTTTTCTTGACGTTAAATTGATACTACTTGACCTTTTCTAGGGAAATGCCTGCTACTTGTTCTATAGTAGCAGGGGTTGAGTAGAGGTTCACTAGAACTTTGTGCTGAGCCCTTATCAGGAAGTTTGTATTAAATTGGCAATAGTTCCCCCTTCCCACATCAATAACCCACGTCTGACAATTATCACACAATACATATTATAAGAGAAGTCTGGCTCTCAAAGGGGCACGTTGACAAATTGTTCCCCAACCTTGAAGTTACTGTCTCTCTTTTCAGAGCCAAAGTAAAAAATAATGCCCTTATTGAATTCAATTACAAATCATACCCATTACAAAATTGAAAAACTTAAATGTTAAAAAAACAAATAATTTCGATATCAGAGAAGCAAGTGCTTTCTTACGTGGTAACCCGCTCAAAAGTAAGTTTCAAACCTCAAAATGAGAAGCAATAATAGTGCCCATTAATGATTTGATAACAATTTTGTAATTTTGTTTAAAAGATGAAATCCTTTTGTGTATCACAGTTACCTGAATTTCTAAATAAATGAAAATATACCCCTATATCTGGCGCTATTCAGCACGTCCAATGAGTTTGCAGTCAAACAATCTTTTTGAACCTGAAAGACGAGAGACAAGTTTTGACTTTGTTAAAAATCATCAAGAATGATTAGGATGTTATTTTATGAATAAGTTTAAAAGCTTAAGGAACCCCTCGGTTTTCAGACATATTTAAAATCTGAATGAAAAAGATATATTGCTGCAAGTTTAGTTCTTTTCCACTTCTTATGAAGGAGGAAAGTGCACGCATGGTCCAATACACGATTTTTTCTCAATCAAAATGTCACTTTCTATGGTCTAAAAAGAGGTTATTTCTAAATTAATTCTCAGTCCTGAATTAGAATAGTTCTAACAAACAAGCGCAATATATGCATGTAGAATCATATACTGTATTGGCAAAGCTCACACGTCATAATCTCTTACGGTAAATAGTAAATAAATACTGTAACCTGTTAAAGAGGGAGCAGAGAAAACAATTGCCTAATAACAGACGAAGCATGCCTCACAAAAGCTCATAGGAATTAAGTAGTCCATGCTGTTTAGTAAACACGATGTGGAGAGATACAATATTGTTCTCAGTGTAAGGCAAATGAATACATTATGTTAATTATAAGAAAAAAGACCGGATTTACATTAGATCTTAATTTTAAACAAGCTAGAGGTGGCGTTAGATTGCTGTTTATTTTACAGAATACCCTTACATCCCACTTTGCAAAATGTAAATAACACAGTCTGTGAGATGCTGAATTGCGCAGAAGGCATTCATTGCAAAATGACTAATGGCCACCTGTTAGAATACTGTTAACTTGCAAATCACGGTTAGTGATGGTGAAAGGTACGGTTTTCATGGCTCGCCAGTAAAGATGGCAGGGGCTGAAGAAAAGAGCCATGTCTGGCTGTGGGGCCGATAAAAATGGCTGCACGAGGTGAATACCGTGGGATTGTTGCCTGGTAAAGAAGCAAGACCAACAGTGGTAAGGAGTAAGAACGGGATTTTAAAACAGATGGCTGATGGCGGGTTGGAGAACGTTTCAACCTGTGTTTTGGTTCAGTGAAGGAACCCAAATGCTCACAGATTTCTTTGAGCTACAGATGAACAGAGTCTCAGGTCTGCTGTTTCAGTTGGTGAATATATTGATGATACATGGACAGCTGCATGTTCAATGTACACTATAGACCTAGTGGGGTAAAATCCTCCTTCTGGGCTCATGTCCAGTCTCCCTGCTGAGATGTTCCATCCGGTATGTTCTTCCTCCGAACTAGATCAATCAAACTCGGGCAGGACTGAAAATGAACAACCATTTGATAATCTCATAGGAATCAGCTGTGAGCAGATTGTTAGCAGACAGAAGGGTGAAGGGGTGGGGGCCTGATGGTCTGGCGTCCCTGAAATGGTTCCCAGAGGCAGTTGTACCACTACATGCAAAGAAAGGTTTATCCCTTCTCAGATAACCTTCACATGAGTGGCAGAGGTAGAGAGAGACAGAAACTCGGGCTTGGAGAACATGTATGGGGAAGGGGAGAGAGGGAGGAGATAAAGCTAGTGGAAGGGATGAGGAGTCAGCATAACGGAGGCGGTGTGCCTAGAAGAGGTACGTTTTCAGTTTCTTCCAGAATTGTAAGAGCTAGTACTGTTCTAATGACTTGATGTAAGATACAGGGGAAGTAGGCTGAGAAGGCTTGTGTTCTAGTTTTCCACTTCCTGCAATGTTTATTCTCTTATCGGGCAGATTTAGAGGGTCTAGTCTGTTGTTGACATCCGACAATATTAGTTTAATAGCTGGGTAAACAGGGTCTTGGTTTAGATGGGCTTTTAAGTGGTTCATCTGATCCTGAAGATGATCTTGGCTTGAAGGGTGTGCCATTGTAGGTCCTTTATTGAAAGTGTGATGTGGTTGGATTTCTTCCGCCCTTTGATGAGCCATGGTACTGAGTGAAGGATGCCCCTCAGGGGGACCAGGGTGGTCTCTAGGATACCATTGAGCAGGGCATTGTCTCCATTTAGGTGTCCAGGAAGCAGGGATTTACCATCTAGCCTGGGTCTCCAAGGCAGTAGCAGATTGTTGTACTGCTGTTTTTAGCCTTAACTCTCGTGGTAGGGTGAGATTTGTGTCCAAACCCTTTGTTAGCCCTGCTAGGATGTGTCAAAGACATACCTGCATCAAACAGTAGATTTACATTTACAGTTTATAACATAAACGTAATTTCATATATTATATTATAATGTGATATAATTTAATATGTATGACACACTGATTGTAACAGGTGTAAATGAAAATAAATCAAATTATTTTTGGTGTGCTTGGAGAATGGTATTTGAACAAAATATTGAGTATAAAAACATCGAGGCAGAGACAAATCAATCTTTTAATATTGTGATCCACAAATACCGTGATGCAAGAATATGGTTAACAAGAACATGTTTTTTTTTAAGGTAGGTAATGTCCAAGTCAAATCATCTATGTTGTTAATATCATTTACAAAAATATAGTTGCAAAAATTATGATTTTTGTAATTATCTTTATGTACTTTAGAATATGCTTTAATTGTGTATGTTATACATTGTAAAAGTATTGTTAATGTTTTTTTAAATATAGCGTGTAGATTGTTGGCTGTTTTAAAATATTATTTAATTGTAATTTTTAGTGTGGGGTTTGTAGTGGTACAGGATGGAAAGTAAACTAATTATAATTAATTTTAATTAAATTAACTACTTAATTGATCATTCATTTTGTAAATCTTTCCCCAAAATTGCCATTAAATACATGAACAAGAGTAATTGCATTATTATTAGTAATTCTGCATGAAAGATTAATGAGGAATTACCAAAATTGCTCTGATTACTCTGGTGTAAATTAAATTCCACCTATTCCTAGTTTTTAATTTCACAATACGTTGGGTGACTATTAACATAACACCATAGAGGAAAAGGTCAATGGAAGAAATTGGGTAACTGGTTGATGGGAGTAAAACCCTTCTCAAGCAGTAACCGCTAATTCTTCTCAGGATGAAGTCACAAGCAAGCCATAAACTAACGTGTGCTCAACCCTCAGGTAGCTTGGCACAGAGCAGACAGGCTTAACTCAGAGGCAATGTATAAAGCATTTGTGCAACATTTCAAACAGTAACACAGTGACAACACACCACAAAAGGATCCCACAACAGATTTAGAAAATAAAGTAATTTTAAAAAATAAAAGAAGACCAAACCAACAAACATTCAATCAGTAGAGCCGAAGCTATGCAATTTACCTTATTTTAGTGAAAATACCGCCAAAAAGCACAAAGCAGCAACTGTTGATGCCTGGTTGTGCCGGACAGAGACAAAGTCACAAGTTCAGGTGATGGAGTGCGGGCTGCCTACAGGGACCCAGTTAAGCCTTCTGAGCAAAGTACCTTCAATTTTGGATTGCAGAGAGTTGCGAGGATTTGCCTCGAAAATCCATTTCGCAGCCGAATCAGTGCATCGGTTCTGAAGTGTGGCGTGACTGCGATGCGAGGTCCTACGTCGTCATCGAGGATCCCATTGATGAGGGCTTGTGATACAAAGTCTGGCATCAAGGATGCGTTGTGCAGCCGGGCAATGTGTCAGTGTTGTGCAGCTGCGAGGCTGCGATACGGAGTCCGGCGTCACTGAGGCGGCTGTTGACATGGGATGCGAGGGCTTCCACTGTGGATGCATCGCCCAGCAGCTGTTGTGAAGAGGCTCCAGAGGCAATGTGGTGCTTTATGACAGGTCCAAGCCATGCAGCAGCGCTGATGAGTCAGTTTTGCTCGGGGTTGCACCATGCAGCAAAGGAGATGCGTTGGTTCCACTGGATTCACAGATGCTGACAGAGCACCTTAAACCTACTTCCAAGGGTCCAGGACTGGAGCAGTTCTACTTGGCAGGGTAGACTTACAGATGGCAGAGTCCAAGTGCAGGTACAAGGTTGTTGGAAGCATGTTTTGTCCCATGGGCTACTTATCAGGAGGCCAGCCAGCTAGCCTTGGAGTCACTCTGTGGTTCTTGGTTCAAGAGATGCAGGGACATTCCTTCTCACTCAGGCAAGAGGGCAGCAGGTCAGCACAACAGGTCAGCAGTCCTTCAGAACAGCAGGCCAACAGAGCGGCAGTTCTTTCAGCAGCACAGCAGTCCTTCCTCCTGGCGGAGTATCTGCAGGTCCAGAGGTGTACTGAAGTGTTGGTGTCTCAGGTCCAGTATTTATACCCAATAGTGTCTTTGAAGTAAGGGAGAAGTATCTATAGGTTTTCCTCTGAAGTCCCCTGGCATCCAGCCTTCCCTGTCCTGGCTGCAGACAAACTAAAGGGGGTATTCTGCCCTGTTTGTAGAGGCAGGACAGAGCCTATTCAAGTGTAAGTAGGACTGGGTCCAGCTCTGCCCTCCCATCCTGCCAAAGAAGGCCCATCCAGGTACACCTAAGTTCTCTATTGTGTGAGGAGGTCTAGGAGTAATACACAAAGTCCAACTGTCAGCTACTGCCAGTCATCTGACCCAGAGACAGCCTACAGGGACTAAATGGCTGAGGCAGGAAAATGCCAACTTTCTATAAGTGGCATTTTCAAACACCAGACACCAAACACGGTTACCTATTTCCATTTGGAAATGACAGCTTATTAAATGTAATACGGTATGTTATCACATGGGAGCAGTAGGCCTTGCAGTCATGAAAAACATTTAAGCATTTGTCACTACCAGGACATGTAAAACTTAAAGTTACGTATTGTACTTTCTAAATATACTGCACCCCCCTCTGGGCTGTCCAGGGACATTTATGTATTAAGAAAGGAAGTTTAAGCCTGGCATAAGGTTCATTTTGAATAGTCGAAATGGCAGTTTAAAAACTGCACATACATGCTGCAATAACAGGCCTGAGACATGTTTAAAGGGCTACTTAAGTGGATGGCACACAAAGCGCTGCCAGCCCAAATGTAGCATTTAATTTACAGGCCCTGTGTACCTATAGTGCCATCTGCTAGAGACTTATAAGTAAATTAAATATGACAATTGAGGATAAGCCAATGTTGCCATGTGTTAAGTAGAGAGCACATGCACTTTAGCACAGGTTAGCAGTGGTAAAGTGCGTAGAGTCCTAATGCCAGCACAAACAAATCAGCAAAAATGGAGAACAAATGTAAAAAGACCACCCCCTAACAGGTCAATAAATGCATTTCTTACTGCATCCAACAACACATGCAGTGTGCATAATAGATCCTACAAAGATCGACTACCAGACCTTATATTGTTAGCAGAGGTCAAAAGCTGTGTACAATTATGTCGCTTTTTTTTTTTTTTTTTTTTTAATTGTTGAATGATCTTCATTGTATATACATACCAAATAGGAGAAATAGAAACTCACAACAAATTTCAGATAGCCATTCATTCAATATCACTTCAGAGTACAAAGTTAAACACTGAAAAAAAAGTAATCATCAGTAACTGTCACTTATGGAGTTCCTAGATTAGCAAATGATGCTATAAAACCATCCTAACTTATCTTAGAAAAACAGATACACATTTCCCCAAAAATCTTTATCATCTCTATTCTTTCTGCATTAACCTTTCCCAATGTTTGGCTAAAGGGGCTTGATCCAACAGTTCTACACGATGAAGGCTTTTGCTATGGCATAGTAACAAAGACAAATTTCCTTAATGCACAGGGCGGCCCCAGAACACGCATATGGCTCCCAAAAGCGCTATTATTTGAATGGGTTTGAATGGATATATATTTGTGCTTGGTAATTAAAGTCAACCCCAGTATCAATATACTTTTGGAGAATTCGAAACCATATGAAGCCATTCACAAATGTTTGCTTTTCAATATCTTGGGCAATGCGGAAATATAGTAGCATGACATTTGTGGAGTCATTTAGGGATTTGATACACAATCCTTTTTACAAATGTCAATTAGCCTGAAATTTGTGCTCAATAAAGTTTCATGTTAAAATGGTCCAAAATGGTTTCTTATTTCAAATAAAGAGTTGATATTTTATTTTGCAGTTGTTGATATAATATTTTGTGCCAATATCTGACCACCACTGTTTGATTATTTTCTTTATATAGTCTGTGTATAAGAGACTCTTGTTTATTTTCTATTTCTTTTAAAGGAAACAGGCAAAAACACAACATGGACACATCAAATTTTTCAACTGAAAACAGACCCTTTATCCCAATGTGAGTAGCTGTGAATTTTTGGGGCCTAGCTCAGCCAGCACCAAGGGAAATCTAGCAAACCTGCAACATTTTTTAAAACAATACACCTGGGGGAATCCAAAGTGGGGTGACTTGTGTAACTCTCACCAGGTTTTTTTCTTACCCAAACTCCCTTGCAAACCTCAAACTTTGACTAAAAAAACACATTTTCCTCAACTTTCTTTAATGGAAAGTTCTGAAATTTGTGGAAAACCACAAACCTCCTTCCACCCAGCACTCCCCCAAGTCTCTCGAAACAAATGGTACCTCACATGTGTGGGTAAGCCTAGCGCCCACAAAGGGAAAGGGCCTAAAATACAACATGGATACACCACATTTTTTTCACTCAAACTGACCCTTTTTTTGAAAAGTGGGTAGCTGTGTATTTTGGGCCCTAGCTCAGCCCATACCAAGGGAAACCTAGCAAACCTGCACATTCTTGAAAACTGGATAACCAGGGTAGTATAGGGGTGCATGACTTGCACGGCTCTCACTAGCTAATTTCAACCAGAAGCCCTTGCAAATGTCAAATTTTGGTAACAGACATATTTTTCTCACATTCGGGTGACAGAAAGATCTGGGTTCCACAAATTTCTACCACCCAGAACAAACCTATGAAACACAGATAGTTTTGACAACTAGACAACCAGGGGATTCCAGGGTGGTGTGGCTTTGAGGTGTCCCATGAAGTTTTCTTTCCCCCAATTCCCTGCAACTCTCAAATTTAGCCTGAAATCGAGCATTTTCCTTTGAAGGCAAACCTTGGCCTGGCCCATGGGGTGGGTGGGTGGGCAGAAACACCAGCATTGGCCAAACCTTACCTCGGTTCCCCCAAAGGGAACAAACCAGTTTTTCCATCAACCCTAAGGGCCAGACAGAGGTTTCCCTTCAATTTGCCCCAGAAGGCGGCCGAAAGACAACTACACACCAGGGACTGTCAAAATGGCCCCAAAACAAAAAAACAATGGCATGGCTGTTAGACCTGGCATCTTTTGGCATGTTTCCCCAGTCTTTTTGCCTTCTAGCCTCCTGTTTTTGATGGTATGGTGGGCTTTATTTTTGCTGGTTCAGTGTCTCTGCACACGTTTTCACTGCTATTCAGAGCTAAAGTGCAAGTGCTCCTACTGTAAATTGCATTATGGTTGATTTTAAATGATTGGCATATTTGATTTACTAGTAAGTCCCTAGTACAGTGTACTGTGTGTGCCCAGGGTCTGTAAATCAAATGCTACTAGTGGGCCTGCAGCACTGGTTGTGCCACCCACACAAGCAGCCTCTCAAAGGTGTCTAAGACCTGCCACTGCCGCTCTTGCGTGCAGTTTGTACTGCATTGTGGACCTGGCAAGTACACCCACTTGCCAGGTCCTACCTTTCCCTTTTCTTACATGTAAGTCACCCCTAAGTTAGGCCCAAGGTAGCCCCATGAGCAGGGTGCAGTGTATGTGAAAGGTAAGACATATAGTAGTGTGTCTTATATGTCCTGATAGTGAATTATTGTGCATTTAGGTTTTCACTATTGAAAGGTTGGCTGTCGCATAGGTTAAAATGGGAACTGCCTTGTAACATCTTACAAGTGTAACTTTCCATTGGAACAAGATAGATACATTGAATTTAGACTCCCTGAGGCCAGAATTCAAGAACACATCTTTTAGTAAAGGTGTTTTTTAAATTGTGAGTTTGGAAATGGCACTTTCAGAAAGTGGACATTTCCTTGCTTAACCATCTTGGCTGACTCGTGGGGAGGCTTAATAGACTCTTCTGCATTTAGAGTGTTGGGAGGAGTTTTCACTAGAACCTGAATAGGCTGTGTCTGCTCTGCAAAATGCTGTCTCCACCTCCTGTTATAAAGCTGGACCTGGGAGGACAGAACTGATTTTCACTGAAATCACAGACTTCCTGCCTAAAACTACAAAGTGAAAAGAAGTATATATATTGTGGCCTTGACCCCAGAACTTTAGAACTCTTTTTGACCAAGGAACCTGCAAGTAGAAGAGCTGGAGAAGCTGACAGGAGGAGCTACCACTTTGCTGTGTGCTTTGCTCTGTTGGCTTGCAGTGGATGCTTCTGCCTCCGGCAGTGAAAGGATTGGACTGGACTGACCGCAACGTATTTTCCCGAGTTTCTCTAAGGGCATGAGGTAGACTTGCCTCCTATTTAGGAAGTCTCAGGAACAGCATAGACGTCAAGAGCATCTGCTGCCAGCACTGGGAACTGTGTGTTTTGTGCTGCAACAGAAGAAAAAGCAACCTGGAGCCATCCACGACACTGCTGCCAGCTCTATGACCTGTTGATATCGCAGAGCGCACCACCCACTTCGCACTGCAACCCTGGTTTCGCCAACGCCTCTGACTGACACTGCCACTGAGCTGCTGCTTGCACCGTGTCATGAGGACACCGCACTTCGTAACGCCTCGCTTCACTTCGCCACTCTGGTATCCCTGATGCCGCCGTTCCATGTTGACATCAACGCCACTGCCTGCACTGTGGCCTGGGGGCACGCTTGTGAATTTCTCAACACACTGCCCCACACCACAGTCTTAGCCCATCGATGCCAGCACCATCAACTCCAGGTTGTCTACAAACTACAGCTCTTCAGCAATGACGATGCTGCCAGCACTGTGACGAACACCGCCCGCTTCGCATCGCAGCCATGGTCTTACCAACGCCGCTGGACGCCATCACCGAGCCACTGCCTACACCTCGACCTGAGGACACCACACGCTGCACCACTCCACTTCCCACTGCAGCCCTGACACCTGCCAGAGCTCCTGACTTCAACCTCACAGAGTTCGATCTGCAACTCGTGTGACTTCAAGGACTTGTCAACTCCTACAACAACCTCCGGGACTAACAGCTGCTTCTTCAGAGTTCATCGCAAGGGCCACGACACCCTGCATTTCCAAGGTACTGTTTGCAGGTCGTCCTGACATCGTAGCTGGCCCGTGACACTGCGGTCGGCCTGAACTGTTGGATTTGTTTATTCACGACGCCGTGATAGCCCCGGATGAAGCTATCCACTTAAAGCAACTGTATTTTAAGCCTATTATTGCAATATTCATATTTTGATTACTGTATGTTGGATTTTTTATGTTTTGGTTTTGTTTTACACAGATAAATATTAGCTATTTTTCTAAAACTGGTGTGGTGTCCTTTTGTGGTGTTTCCAATGTATTACTGTGTGTTATGTGCAAATGCTTTGCACATTGCCTCTGAGAAAGGGGCGAGCAGGGGTTATTTTAGAAGTGTTATCCCCTTACCCTGACTAGAAGGAAGGGTCCCTACTTGGACAAATTTCATACCTCTGCCAACTATGGACCCCTATTTCGAACAGGGGCCTATTCTGAGATCGAGCCATACCCCCGTCCTAGAAGGGGCAATAGTATCTTTCTATCCCTCTGATGGCAGATAAGATGTTTGTCCCAATTGAGGAGGTTGCCTCAAACATGCCCCCAGGGGGGGTAGAAATTCTACCTGACACCAGGGATTTTGCCTTTGAGACAAAGAAAGCTGTGTGGGTGTTGCACTCTGGCATTGGCCACACCCCCACCCCAAATGGTAAAAACAGGAATGCAACACCTGCACGACTTTCATTTGGCCTCCCCAATTGAGGCAAACCTCTTACCTGCCACCTGGGGGCAAAAATACATTAATGCCTCTACTGGGGAGGTAGTATCTCTTGTTGCCAGGCAGGGCCGCACCCTCCTTTTGTTTCTTTTGCCTCTGTTTTTTAAATGCCTGGGGTTTACTGGGCTTTCTGCCTCTCCCTGGGATTGGGGAGAGCACCTTCCCATGCCCAGAGGAGCCACTCACCCCAAAAAAGTACTGCATAAATGCAGCCTTTTGGGTCTAATAAGCTTTCTGCCCCTGGGGAGGCCAAATTGGGGCATTTGCCCCATCTGCTGCCCAGGAGGGCAAAAAGACTGCCTGTGCACATTCGAGGATGGGGGCACAGTCATGCCCTTGGTAGGCAGACACCACCCCTGTGTTTTTTTTCCTAGTTCCTAGTGGACATTCTGCCCCCCCAAGGGATGCAGATTGGGAGTAATCACCCCCATTCGCCCACCTCGGAGAGGCAGAAAAACTGTCTGTGCCATTTCTGGGGTGAGAAAACCAAAAGGAACAATTGATGGACAGAATGCTGAACAATGCAAACATTCAACCCCGTCATAAAGATCAGGGTTTAATCCATCGTTCTTTTGCTCACCACTCCACCCCAACTTGGACCCAGCCATATGCAAATCAATCTTGGTACTGTTCCTCATGGGAACAGTCCAGCCCAAACAGCCAAGCAGGTCCTCCCTAGACCGGAAACAAGCATCCTGGGACTGGTTTTGGGGCATCACCAGGCTAGCTTGAATCCAGTGGAGCAATGAGCACGGGTCCCATGTCTAGGCATACCCTTCCCACTTAGGACAACATAACCAAATGGAAAAATTGATGGACGGAATGCTGAACAATGCAAACATACACTCCCAGTCACAAAGATCTGTTTTTAATCCAACATTTTTTTGCTCGCGACCCCAGTTTGGACCCAGACATATGCAATTCAGTTTTGACCCTGCTCCTCATGGGAACAGTCCAGCCTGAACTGGCAAGCCAGGTCCTCCCTGGTCTGGAAACAAACATCCTGGGACCAGTTTCAGGGCATCCCCCCTCATCAGCCAGGCTAGCTTGAATCTAGTTATGCAGTGAGCATGGGACCCATGTCTGGGCATACCTTTCTCACTTAGGGCGACAAAAGTAAAAGAAACAATTGATGGACGGAGTGCTGAACAATGTAAACATTCACCCCCAGCCAAAAAGATCTGGATTTAATCCATTGTTCTTTTGCTCACCACACTACCCCAGTTTGGACCCAGCCATATGCAACTCAATCTTGACCCTGCTCCTCATGGGAACAGTCCAGCCCAAACTGCCAAGCCAGGTTCTCCCTGGACCGGAAACAAGAATCCTGGGACAGGTTTCGGGGCATCACTCCTCATTTTGCATTTCTGGGGTGAGGGCATGGCCATGCCAATGGTCGGCAGCCCGCACCCCTATGATTTTATTTTTAAACATTTATCCTGGTGTCTAGTGGGCTTTCAACCCCAGAGGCAGATTGGGGATAATCACCCCCATCCAATCCTCAGGAGGGTAGAAAGACTGTCAGCACAATTCTTTGGAGGGGGCAGGGGAAGGCAATGCCCATGGTGGGCAGCCCCATCCCTATGTGTATTTTTACTATATGCCCTGGTATCTTGTAGGCTTACCCCCCTCCCTCTGGGGCCAGTTTGGGTGAAATCATCCCCATCCACCCACCGAGGGGTCAAAAAGACTGTCTGGCTTCTTGTTGAGGTGTGGGCATAGTTATGCCCATAGTGGGTAGCCCCCACCCCTATATTTATTTTTATATGCAGTCTAGTTGGCTTCCTGCCCCCTTGGCAGGCAGATCTGGCTAATTACCCCCATTTGTCCTTGCAGGTGGGGGCAGAAAGACAAAATAATTGTGGGGTAGCACAAGCCCTTGCCCAAGGGTCTGCTCCCCCAAAATTCCTGGTGTCTAGTGGGTGATCCTTGCCTGGGAATCACTCACCTGTGGTGATCCCTGAGCATGGATCCACTGGACAAATATGTCATTAAAAAGATGAGATTCTCCTCTTTCCAAGGACACCTCTCCCAAGATAATCAGTGCACAGGGGCTGAGCTATGTCCCTCAAGCACTGAAGCAGTGAAAGTCAAATAAGTCCATCAGCTTGTTTTACTTTCACTTTGTTGTAATGACGTCAGCACACCCTGTGAACTCATTGTCATTACTCGGGAAGCTCTTCTTGAACAACCCCAGGTAAAAAGAAAATCCAGAGGGGCCTTTATATACCTCCCCAGCATTGGCCAATAGCTGACAGACTCACTGGGAAGGTAGTGCGGGTGTCGGACATTGTCGAAACACCCATACTCAAGAGGTTTAGGTATACAAACCACACCACTGCTAGAGACTATCAACGAACCAATAGCCGCCAGAATCAACTTTCACAGCGGAATGAAGGCTGTTGACACCTGGATGAAAGACAGCTGCCTCAAGCTCAACTATGACAAGACCAAAGTACTCATCCTGGGACCCATCCCTTCAGCATGGGATGACTCCGGGTGGCCTGCCACACTAGGTACCCCTCCTACCCATATGGACCATGCACACAACCTCAGCATCATACTGGACTCCTCACTCACAATGAACTGCCAAATCAACGCAGTATCCTCATCCTGCTTCCACACGCTCCGCTTGCTTCAAAAACATTCAGATGGATCCTCACAGAATCCAGAAAGATGGTCACCCACACATTCATCATCAGCAGACTTGACTACAGCAATGCACTCTATGCCAGCGTCACCTAGAAACAGCTCAGGAAACTACAGAACGTCCACAATGCCGCAGCCAGACTGGTCGTCGACATCCCCAGTCTCAGACACATAACACAACACCTCCGACAACGGCACTGGCTCCCAATCAACAAGTGAATCACCTTGAAGCTCCTCAGACATGCCTACAAAGCTCTCCATAACGCAGGACCCGACTAGATGAACCACCGCCTCGCATTCCAAACGCCCGCCACAAAACTCCGCTCCACCCAACAAGTCCTGGCCTCCATCCCATGGATCCACAAGACCAGATCCTTCTCCTACCTCGCCGCCTAGACTGGGAACACCCTGCCCCTCCACCTCAGACAATCCGCGTCTTGAACCAATTTAGGAAAGACCTTCAGACCTGGCTCTTCGACTGAACCTCCACATCAACGGATGAGCCGCCCCCTCGCTCCCCCAGCGCCTTGAGCCCCTCACGGGTGAGTAGGGGCGCTATACAAACTCCTAATTGATTGATTGATAGAGACTACGCAGCAACTGAAAGTTATCTTTTAACATAAATCAAAAACAAAAATATATACTACACAAGTACATAGCTCATTCTAGTTGTCAAAGAAACAAAGATGATAGAATATATTATGGAAAGGCCTTTAGAAAAGTCCTGAGATACAAAACAATGAAAACAGGCTGTCCTCCTGAAATGAAGCCCTGAAAGAGGACCATGAGGCCAATGTGCGCAAACTAGATCCCGGATGCATCCATGATGTGCTAAGATAGAAAGGGAATGCACAATACCAGTATGGTCTGAAGATCAAGATTGAATGGAGATAATATTTGCCAATGATTAACTTTAAAAATGTTGTCATAGTGTTAGAGGAAGGGTGGGGCCTCTGTGGGGGGTGCAGCTTCATGACATGAACTGCATGAGAGGCGCTTCTGCACCTTCCCCCAACAACTTTACCCTGTATAAAGAAAACGTTAAAGCTCAGTAAGGGTCGGCCTAACTTCTGGTGTGTTTTCAATGCCTGTAATGCTGTAATGAACATCATCTGTACATAGGCTGCAAAGAGAGCTGGAAACCACCTCTCTGGAGGGCCTTCTGGCTCGCCTGGTGTGCACCGTATTATATTGGCTCTTCACCTTAGAGCCAGAGCTTAAGGGGAGGTGTTTGGGGTGTTACACCCCCCTAATAAATGTATTTTGTGATAAATAGTTGGGCACAGATGCTTTCAGTCGAGTATGGTGAAATGTCTGTTGGATTTCACCAGGAATTGTTTACATACACACAGACAAAAATGCTCACACACTCTCTCCCTCTCTGTTTTTAAAGTCCTCAAAAATATTGGTTATTTTACAAAATATTGTGTTTTTTTCCTTTAGTTCTCCTACAAATCTGCATTGCTCTCCATTACCACTGCCCCGTAGACCCCTCTCATGTACTTTGCTTGTCACATAATGTTTTAAACTTTATGCCAGCCTGATTATCGGAAACTCTGAAGCTCACTCCTCTCCAATCTTACTGACCAAGCTACGGCCCTGCTTCACCTGGACACCGAGTGAAGTGTTCAGATATTGTGTGACACATGAAGGCACCATGTGTGCGAGTTGGAAGGTCTGCAATAGCTGCATCAAGAGCAGAAAAGGTAAAAATTGGTTATTAGTTCCCTTCCCTGTATGCTGAATAACAGCGGTAGAGTGAAACAAAGGCAAAAACATCCAATTAAATCTCAGTAAAGGCATAAACTGCAACAGAATCAGATTGCTATAGAGAAGTCCTTCAAACCTGGGGTGCCGCAAACTAGACTGAACAAGCATTGGCATAGCCAATAGGTCTTACCTTTGGGAACTTATAAGGGTTTAGCCATGCATCAGTTGATGCTGTTGTACCAATGATATTGTGCTGCATAACTAAATACTTATAAGGTCCCAAAGGCGAAACCTTTTGGCTATGTCAATGCTTGTTATGTTATGTTTTACTACATTCATATAACATTGTACCGCTTTGTATTTGATTAGTTGTTATTTAATGATAAGTCTTCTTAGGGGTACTCTATACCATGCTCTTTTTGTATTGTCATTGTTTATTATTATTATAAAATGTAATAAAATATTTTGAACACAAAAGTTGAAATAGCGTTTTAAGGCATGGCAAAATGGGCAATTGCCCAGGCCTCCCAACTTCCAAGCCCCTCAAACACCCCCCTTGTGCTCTCCCGAAAGGTGATCTTTCTGTGTCCCTCCCCACCCCTGTTGAATTCTTTAGAGCATCCTATTCCCCTCTCTTTATCTACTTCCAAATCTGAGTCTGTCTCTATAACTACCCAGTGTCATCAAAAGTTTTTTTGGGGTTCCGGACAAGACATATTTCAGCCGGTTTAGTGTGACCTCATTTGAGAAAGTTTAACATATAATTGAATATTGTATGGCATCACATGAGCATGAATGGTCAGAAAATGGGCAACAAAAGTCAAAGTTGTTCAAAACAGAGGACCCCAATACACTTACTCGATGACCCAAATACACTTAAGATGGCACTGTAAGTTGGATGATTAACTATGACCACCCAACTATAAGACACAGCCGAAGTATCACGTAGAGCTCAGTCCAATCACAATTCTTCCAATTATTACGTTCATTTACTAAATTTCTTTGGGGTGACCTTGGACACCAGGCTCTAGTTCCATCTGACGGTTACATTTTTTAATAGTATTACTCTATTCTTTTGCAATTTTTACACATTTTAATAATTTCTGGGTAGAGATTTCACATCATTAGTCCCAGTTTAACAACCAAATACAGAAATAAGCAACTGAAAGACCTTTGCGAAGGTCCTTCCCCTGCACGTGAACACACGCTGCCATTTATTTGGTAACATTTGAACCGTTTGAGCTAGTAACAAATTTGTACCCATTTGTGGCCACCACAAAAGGCGCATTTCCCTTACTCAAGGCCTTTGCCTAACGATACCAAGCTGTATTGTGGACAAGGCCATCAAGGGCAGCATAGGGGTCAGAGGAATAAAGATTACAGGTAAGTCATCAGGCTGCTACCACTTTGCCTATGTACCTTGTCGCAGTCCATACAAACCCATCCTGTGGTCTCTTCCACAGTGATGGGGGCGCTGAACCAGAAGAGAAACACAGGGGCGCGCCAACACCAGTGCTCTGTCACTCAGGACAAAGCCTGCGTATTTCAACAAAGTCAGAAAAGGACTAATGTGCCGATGATAACAGTAAATGAAAGCATGAGAGAATGCCCACTTAACAGTGTTCCCGAAGCACCCCAAAACTCAGGACTTGGGGGCAATATTTCCCCTCAACTATCCATGGACACTGTCTGGCGGGGCCACCCCATCCTGATAAAATCTGGTGCAAAGCATTCCCCATGTGATACCTCATGGCTGGCACACCAAAACACTGAAAACTCATACTCATCAGCATTAAATAACTCCATGCACTCTACCTAATATGGCTCCCAAAACACTTGGGTCATCATTACGAGTGAGCACATCACTGTGTTCTGGCCAGGGACTGCTGTTGCCACATGGCAAAGGGCACGAAGCCAACACTGCAAGGTGTTAAACAAATTCAGGCCAGACAACCTCTTATTGCAATAAGCTTTATAAACTTACAACTGCATTTCTTTAGATAAACTGACAAGCGTTAAAATAATGTGCAGGGTGAAATCATCACTACATTTTGAAGGTGACAAATTATTCCTATTGCGGCTGTAGTGAAGGCATCTTTTACCGTCATATGGACTGGATTGAGTGTCATGGCGCGCGAGAGCGCAGGAGGCAGGGGAGTGAAGAGACGCGCTGTGGCTTGCAGGGGAGTGAAGAGAAGCGATGTGGCTTTGTCAGCCCGCGCCTCGCACTGAATGTAATAAAAAGAAGCAGGGGGAGGGGATAGAGGAGGGAGCCTGGGCCTGTTTCCCTTGCGGGAGCGAGCAGGAACCAAATGTTAATTAAAACCAGATGGTTTTAAAGCTCGCTCCTACAAGTGAATCGTCAAACGTGCACGCGTTGCCATTAAAAGTAAAGCAACGCATGCACGTTTTTGGGACACACACTGAATCGATTGCTAAAGGTCTTCCTGCGCAGCGCATGCATGCTGCGTAGGCGAGACGTAAAAAACCCACAAGATTCCTTTAGAAGACAGGCCCAAGGAAAAATTGTCTCTCTGCCACATGTACACTGTCCTCACACAAAGGTTTCTACACTAATCAGCCTTCCACAAGAGAAAATCAAGCAACATTTCACACCACGTTAAACAAATCACCCAAACCTACCCCCAGCAGGGCACGAGTGTGAGATCCTCTACTTTGGCAGAGAGAGTTCAGCCACAATTCATACCAGGAGGATTATGGTGCTTTTCGCCCCGATCCTATCAGCAGATTATCCCCATAAGAGTTGATGTCTTCAGCAGAGTTTGCCAAAGCCGTGTTTCACTCTTCAACTGGCTTTGAGCAGTGTGTTTTTCTTTGGTGCAGACCAATTTTTCTCGTCAAGGCTGCAGTGCAATCAGTTCAAGACCCACAAGGTCCCAAGATCCACTCTCAGTTTAGGAATAATCTCTAGGCCTACACTGTGAAGGTAAACCCTCTCTCCACTGTAAACAGTGACGCACAGCGCCTCGTTCATTTACTGTGTGTGATCGTGAGGAGGCGGAGACATGTTCAATGACTTACACGTCTTCCTGATAGCTGCACTCTGCGTTGTAAACACAGCAGTACGTCACTCGGCGAGCACTTGAAATGTGTAGGCATCGTAGGCTGGCGGCCTCATGGTCTAGCAGATGTGTTTTCAAATTAAAAAAATTGTCTCGTGATATCTTAGGTGGCCTCAGGCCACACTTTGTAACTGGTGAAGAAGTTTCTGTAATAAACGCAAATAGCTCACCCCTCTCTGCCGGGTCATCGAGTTTATAAAAAAGAATGTCAGTCAAAACTGAACAGTGCATGTGCTCCACCAGCAGAGACAATGCGCCTGGAAAGACAATTCGCAAAAACACACTGCTATACTTCACACGATTTTTAAAAACTATCCATAAAGAACAATTTAACGGTGACTCCAAACACCCCGAAATATTGTTTTCACTTCAATATGAACAACGGGCTGCTGACAATACAAATGCTATCAAGTTGGACAGCAATGAAAACTCGTATGGTGAAGACGTTCTCTAAAGCTGTAAAGAGGCGGTCCTTTTTCAAAAGCATGCCATGTATGGCCACTGAGTGGTCAGTGAAGCCATAAATAGGATGCCAGTGCTTCAACAGAAAAAAATAACAAGTATTTATAGGCGTGTGTAGAGGGACGAAAAAATGGCAATTAAAATAAATATGTAAAAAGGATTTAAAAAAATTGAAGTTGGAACTTTGTGAGAGTGCCATGGACATAGTAAGTTAAAGGACACGCGCTGTCTAGACTCACCGCCTGATTTCAAAAAAGTGAAAGTTAAAACAACAAGCCTGCGCAATAAAAGAAAAAAAGGACGCGAGTGGTGCGCGCGCCCGACGGCAAAAGTGAAAACAGGCTGGCGAGTGGTGTGCGATGTGCGCGCACCATGACGATAGTGGAAAGC
Source organism: Triturus cristatus (assembly GCF_964204655.1). NCBI lineage: Eukaryota > Metazoa > Chordata > Amphibia > Caudata > Salamandridae > Triturus > Triturus cristatus. The sequence goes on from NC_140585.1 coordinate 507,993,931, forward strand.
CAGATGGCGCCTCTGCTCGTCATTGTGCGCGTAACCGCACGCTCTATGCCAGCCAAAAAGCTGTGGTCGGCTTTTTAAAGCCCACACACTAAATGTCTCACCGAGTCAGCGCATGGGCTGGCTCAGGCGAGACCTAAAAATGAGATAAGGAAGTGACGACTTTAGAATACACCTGAAATAAAATAAATCATTGGATGCAAATTAGCAAAGGACAATATAAGGTTTTGTAGAGGATCAAGCTAGGTGGTGAAGCATAAAATAAAGCAATCGGTGAAACGCACAAATAAGTGCAGAGACGCAGAGATCCTGGATAGTCAAAGCAGGAGAAAAGCTAGAGAATTAAAAAAATACTGTGATAGAATACCGTGATCATATACAAATGACAATGGCCAGTTGCAGAGGAATAAACCTTGAAGTGTGCGAGAAAGAGCAGCATGACCAAACCCCACAGCGCACCTTAGAGAAGGAGTTACAAATAATTCTTGAAAACTTATATGAACACGGGACAATCCACAAAAGGGAAATTACATTTTGAATATTTCCAGAAGAACTAAAGCTGATAAGATTTCACAAAATATGGGCAGACACCATCTGCAAGATAAAAGATTTCGACACATGCATGATCTTGGCAACCAACACTCAACCATGCCAAGGATAAAACGAGGCTAACTGAAAACAGTGCTAAGCTGCAAAAATCCAAAGGTGTCTGAAAAAAGCTGAAAAGGTTGACTTCTGGAATGCACACATAGCCGGATGTACAATGTGCAGACCTAGAAAAAACACTGGTAGACTTTGAGCAGTGTCTAAAGCTGTTGAAAACTCCACAGGTAAACTCACAGTATTGAAATGAACAAGGATGGGAGTGGAAGAGAAACGAGAATCTCACAAACAAAAGATAATCATGCGACATATCCAACCGAACATTTTCCGTTCCTCATGAGGACAAAAATTGCTGCCAACTGTACATGAAACTGTGTGGGCAATCATTAGCAAAGGGCGAAGCACCCAGAGGACCGCTGCTTTGAAGCACTTCGTGGCAGCCCCCTCTTTCATTAACTGCACACCGCCATCTTCTTCTTCCAGTGGTTTCCTTATAACAAGAAGGAAGAAACTAGATGAATCAAAAGCGACCCAATGAGGCAGACAGAGTGGGGCGTATGCTCCTGCAGGGCCTACACAAACAGAAAGCAGTAACAGCGCGAATGAGGAAACAGGACCCACTTTCCAGGGTGACAATTGGGGAGAGGCACAATAAAAACAACTTGGAAGAAATTAGACCTATCACAACATATCCTTTCGAAAATGTGAATTTATATGTGGCTAAACGCCATACAACTTACATTTACATATAACTATGTAGGATGAATTGTTAGCCCCAGTTATTAGTCTATTAATCTCCTTCCTGGATGGAATTCGGATATTACAAGTCGATTTAACATCTGGTCGTCCATAGGGGTTGAGCATATGAAAGGTCATAAGACAAATGGTTTTTAACCTTCAACAAACTTTGCAGCGCATGTGCAGGAACTGTTCTTTTTATGTCCAAAAATGTCCTCAAATCCAGGTTTTAACAAGCAACCACCAAATACTACCTGTAATCTGCAGGTCACAAGTTTGAATGATGTTAAACGACATCAGTTGGTGCATGTATTTGTTGCAGAGGTCTAGGTATAACTTGCAGGTCAGAAGTGCAAGCCCTGATAAGATAGCTCAGTGGGTTACACGCCAGTTGCAAATACCTGTAACTAATGTAGTGACATGTGAACACCTGTAGGAATAGCTTAAACTTGATATCTACTGAGGATTATAAAATTAATACAATCTGTGTCCCCAATCCAACTGTAATGCAAATTCATGTGTCCTACATCGAGGTTACAACTCAAGTGAAATTTGCGCCTAGCATGCGCACCTGCCTGCGAGATTGTTGCCGGGACCCAGTACATTTATGTCAGACCTGACATCCTTGATGTGGCTTCCCTTAAACATTTTGCCTTCATCCCTCCTATTTTCTGAATGCGTTTTTGTTGGCATTCGGATTCTGCACTTTACCACTGCTAACCAGTGCTAAAGGGCTCTCACCCTAAAACATAGTAAAATTGGTCTAAACCAGAATGGCACATTTAATTTAATAATAAGTCCTTAGTATATCCTACTATACGTAGCCAGGTTCTGTAAATTAAATGCTACTAGTGGGCCTGTACCACTCATAGTGTCACCTACTAAAGTAGCACTGTAAAACCTGTCTCAGGCCTGCCACTGCAACATGTAGTAAAGTTTTACATTACCATTTTGACCTGGTAAAATAAACTTTTTCCAAGCCTACATCTTCCCTTTTAATACATATAAGTCACCCCTAAGGTAGGCCTTAAAGGCTCATAGAGCAGGGCACATTGTATAATAAAGTAGGACATGTGGATTTAAGTTTTACTTGCCCTGGTAGTGAAAAACTCCTAAATGTGCTTTTCCCTTCTTTAAGGCCTACCTCTCCCATAGACTTACATTGGGTTGCCTTACTGTATTTAATAAGTGCTAACATATGGATTTAGGCCCAGATCTCTGTACTGGGGTGAATGTATGACATTGTTCTGCATTCTGTCCATCAATTGTTGTTTTTGCATTTGTCACCCCGAGTGGGAAGGGTATGCTCAGACGTGAGTCCCTTGCTCTCCATGCCACTGGAATCAGGCTATCCTGGCTGACGAGGGCTGAAAGCCCGAAACCGGTCCTAGGATGCTTGTTTCCAGTCCAGGGAGGACCTGGCTTGGCAGTTCGGGCTGGACTGTTCCCATGGGGCACAGGGTCAAGACTGATTTGCATATGGCTGGGTTCAAACTGGAATGGCATGGTGAGCAAAAAAACGATGGATTTAGGCCCAGATCTCTGTACTGGGGTGAATGTATGACATTGTTCTGCATTCTGTCCATCAATTGTTGTTTTTGCATTTGTCACCCCGAGTGGGAAGGGTATGCTCAGACGTGAGTCCCTTGCTCTCCATGCCACTGGAATCAGGCTATCCTGGCTGACGAGGGCTGAAAGCCCGAAACCGGTCCTAGGATGCTTGTTTCCAGTCCAGGGAGGACCTGGCTTGGCAGTTCGGGCTGGACTGTTCCCATGGGGCACAGGGTCAAGACTGATTTGCATATGGCTGGGTTCAAACTGGAATGGCATGGTGAGCAAAAAAACGATGGATTTAGGCCCAGATCTCTGTACTGGGGTGAATGTATGACATTGTTCTGCATTCTGTCCATCAATTGTTGTTTTTGCATTTGTCACCCCGAGTGGGAAGGGTATGCTCAGACGTGAGTCCCTTGCTCTCCATGCCACTGGAATCAGGCTATCCTGGCTGACGAGGGCTGAAAGCCCGAAACCGGTCCTAGGATGCTTGTTTCCAGTCCAGGGAGGACCTGGCTTGGCAGTTCGGGCTGGACTGTTCCCATGGGGCACAGGGTCAAGACTGATTTGCATATGGCTGGGTTCAAACTGGAATGGCATGGTGAGCAAAAAAACGATGGATTTAGGCCCAGATCTCTGTACTGGGGTGAATGTATGACATTGTTCTGCATTCTGTCCATCAATTGTTGTTTTTGCATTTGTCACCCCGAGTGGGAAGGGTATGCTCAGACGTGAGTCCCTTGCTCTCCATGCCACTGGAATCAGGCTATCCTGGCTGACGAGGGCTGAAAGCCCGAAACCGGTCCTAGGATGCTTGTTTCCAGTCCAGGGAGGACCTGGCTTGGCAGTTCGGGCTGGACTGTTCCCATGGGGCACAGGGTCAAGACTGATTTGCATATGGCTGGGTTCAAACTGGAATGGCATGGTGAGCAAAAAAACGATGGATTTAGGCCCAGATCTCTGTACTGGGGTGAATGTATGACATTGTTCTGCATTCTGTCCATCAATTGTTGTTTTTGCATTTGTCACCCCGAGTGGGAAGGGTATGCTCAGACGTGAGTCCCTTGCTCTCCATGCCACTGGAATCAGGCTATCCTGGCTGACGAGGGCTGAAAGCCCGAAACCGGTCCTAGGATGCTTGTTTCCAGTCCAGGGAGGACCTGGCTTGGCAGTTCGGGCTGGACTGTTCCCATGGGGCACAGGGTCAAGACTGATTTGCATATGGCTGGGTTCAAACTGGAATGGCATGGTGAGCAAAAAAACGATGGATTTAGGCCCAGATCTCTGTACTGGGGTGAATGTATGACATTGTTCTGCATTCTGTCCATCAATTGTTGTTTTTGCATTTGTCACCCCGAGTGGGAAGGGTATGCTCAGACGTGAGTCCCTTGCTCTCCATGCCACTGGAATCAGGCTATCCTGGCTGACGAGGGCTGAAAGCCCGAAACCGGTCCTAGGATGCTTGTTTCCAGTCCAGGGAGGACCTGGCTTGGCAGTTCGGGCTGGACTGTTCCCATGGGGCACAGGGTCAAGACTGATTTGCATATGGCTGGGTTCAAACTGGAATGGCATGGTGAGCAAAAAAACGATGGATTTAGGCCCAGATCTCTGTACTGGGGTGAATGTATGACATTGTTCTGCATTCTGTCCATCAATTGTTGTTTTTGCATTTGTCACCCCGAGTGGGAAGGGTATGCTCAGACGTGAGTCCCTTGCTCTCCATGCCACTGGAATCAGGCTATCCTGGCTGACGAGGGCTGAAAGCCCGAAACCGGTCCTAGGATGCTTGTTTCCAGTCCAGGGAGGACCTGGCTTGGCAGTTCGGGCTGGACTGTTCCCATGGGGCACAGGGTCAAGACTGATTTGCATATGGCTGGGTTCAAACTGGAATGGCATGGTGAGCAAAAAAACGATGGATTTAGGCCCAGATCTCTGTACTGGGGTGAATGTATGACATTGTTCTGCATTCTGTCCATCAATTGTTGTGTTTGAACATATGGTTATGAGCAGGCAGAAATGCCATGTTTAGAATCAAATGTATTGTAATTTGAAATCCTCTTTAATGGTAAACTTGGGGTTGAAGTCGCAATTCTGAAGATGCCGCTTTAAAAAAGTTTACATATGCAATTTCCCAAACTGTAATTATGCAATTTATACTTTTGTTCATGGTCAAGTAATTGAATTACCTTGGCCCGTATTTTATTTTCAAAGATTTTTTTGATTATTGTGCAAATATTTCATATGCACTTTAACATATCTTTTAGACAACATTCAAATATATCAACCCAACAGAAAAAAACAACTACAAGCTACAAAAGTTGATTAACTAACGCAAAAACAAGTTGAACTACAGAGAGACTGGGGTAACAAGAATATATAAGTAGTTGAAAGAAACATATGAAAACTGATCACTAAATGCGTTTTTATCAATTGTTTCAGCCAGTCAGAGTCCTGAGTAGAACCCAAAAGTAATGAGAGGTTCGAAACACGTTGACGACTATACTTGGTGAGTTTTGAAGTTAATACAATACTTTGTAGTAGGTAATCGCAAAAAAGACTTAGGGAGGCCTACTTAAACAGTGTGTTTTATAACCCCCAAGAGACAATGTGAACAGGAGGTTAATTTTCCAAACAATATTATTAATTGAAACCTCATTGTGATGCTAATTATAAGACTGGTTCTAGGTGAGAACACTTTTGAGTTATGCACTATATGTCTTATGAAGATGTTGAGTTGTGTTGTTTTGAAAAATGATGTGTGTTTGAGAATTTTTGTTAACTGGTTTTCTTCAGACAAGGCCGAAATAATGTGCCTTATATGTGAATGTTGTCTGAAAGATATGCTAGAGTCCACATTAAATATTCGCACAATAATAAAATAAAATTTGGAAATAAACAGCAGGTCAAGGTAATTCAATGAATTGACCATGAACAAAAGTGTAAATTGAATAATTACAGTTTGGGCAATTGCGAATATATTCTATTACAGTGGCCTAACTCAACTGTTGATAAGTCCCAACCCCTTCTTACGTAATATTTTTATAAAGATAGCATTTCCCTGCCACAACCATTTATGTGCTCCTGCCAATGTCCTGGGTCACATGATTGTCAATGGCTCTGCTGTTGGGGTTTGTGAATTCCTGCCAGACAGTGAAACAAAGGGGACTGGATGTTGGCCAGGAGGGGTCATTCTGTCTAGATTGTTGAGGGCGGAGCTATTCCCTGCCTCACTTACATTACAGAGGGCTAACTCCAGCACACACACAAAGGAACCTGACACTAGTCTTCTTGGAGCCTTGGCAGGGGAAGGGAAGAACATTCCAGAATTAGTTATGGAGGTAGCCCAGAAGATTCCCCAACTTTATAGGCTGGCACCTGGTATAATTACTGTATTTTCGACCTCTTCAGTACACTCCGAGACCTATGGACATTACAGAAGAAGGAGTGCTTTGCTCTCCAGACAACTACCCTGTTTCTAACTTAGGACTGTCCTGCTTCTTGAGGACTGCCTTGACCCCCGGAGGGCTGCCCTGCTGCTTGAGGACTACCCTACTCTCGGAGAAGGAAGACTGAACCTGCTCCCGACATCCCAGGCTAACCTGAGTGCCTCCAAGGGTCAGTTGACTGACCTGCTGTCTGAGCTGCAAGGTCATAATAAGCTCCAGAGGCCTCCGTGCAACGGCCCAGCTGATTTGCTAAAACTGCGACTGTCTGGACCTGCAACTGAACCTGCTAGGGCCCTGCTGGTCTCTTCCTGAATGAGTTCCTGATCCACCAATAGGTGCTCCCCAGGTCTTGGACCCTTAGCTGGCATCAGACTGAGCTCCTCCCATGAAGAAAAGGTGTAATCCTGAAGTTTGGGCTGTTCGTGACCGTGAATGGGCACCTTTGTTCTGAAACTATGTGGCCTGTGCTAACCACCAATGCAAAGCTCTGGTGCAGACTTGCTCTTTGTGCTACAGTGACTGGCAGCAACGACCATCAAAGCAAGATCTGCAGTTCATACTACAATCAATGGTGACCGCCAATGCAAAGCTTCAGCAACAACATTTGTGATACCTAACAGGCTATTCATGCTACAGAGATGTCAGCCCATGTCGCTGGACCAGTTTTTTGTGCTACAACAGACTATCCGATACAGTCTCCCTGCTCCTCATTGCCCCATCCACTGCAAACTGAACTCTTCACGCCGGACTTTGAGAAGGTAATTTCTTCTGCTGGAGTAGCCTGATCCCTGTATCCTGCCCATGCACCATCGAGGCCGGCCTTAACTTGTGACTTCTCTGACCAGATGTCCCTGAGTGGAGCTTTGTGCTTTTAGGAGCTATGTGTACTTTAAACTTTAAAATCGAATATCTCTGGTTCTTCAGATTGGATTTTTGCCATTCTGGTATCATTTTATTTTTAAAATGTACTCTATTGTGCTAAATTGGTTTGGGATTTTTCTTGTGTTGTGTTTTCACTTTACTACTATTTGTGTGCTTCAGAAAGCCTGACTGCCCTTATGCCAAGCTACCAGAGGGTTAAGCACCGGTTAATTTAGTGACTTTTGTGGTTCATCCTGACAAGGTTTGTGGTTGTTGCTTGAGTAGGTTTTCCACCCCCTCCAAATCAATAACCCAATTTCTTACAGACTGGTAATAATTTGAGGTAATAAAGTATTGATGTCCTTCTCAGTTTTACCGCGTCAAAAAGCTCTGGAGCCAACTCAATAAAGTACTTCTGCCAATGAGCGACACCAGCCATCGCAGGAGAATCTGGTGGTCGATGGGGTCAAAGGTTACAGATAAGTCAAGTAGGATCAGTTCCACGGAGGCATTCTGATCCACCTCAACTCTTAAACCATTTAGACAGCTGCAACCAAACACTACATACTGGAGCTGACCCTAAAGCTCGCTTGCGATGGATGTAAAAGGGAGAATCATTCAACAATGCTTGATAGTTAGCCAAAGACAGTGTGTTCCCAAAAATGTCATAAAAATGTCACTTGTGAGACTGGCTGATAACTATCCAATTGATCAGAGTCCAGTAATGCTTCCGTTAATAGTGGGATCATGCTTGCAGCCTTTAATATGCTGTGACATATGAGGGTGAAGCATATGACATATGAGGTCAGGTGAATGTTCTACGTGCTTCAGGATTGGCGGGGGGGGTGTTCCAAGGAGGGTGCATTCTAGCCCCTTTCCAGGTCATGCATTACGTTAATGAATTGGAGGATCAACTTAGGGTTAGGGGTCAAGACATGGCCAAGTAGGTTCACGTCTGGCCCAGGTTCTCCGTCATGCAGATGATGCAGTCCTAATGACTCACACCATTAATGGTCTGTAGACACTTTTGGACCTCTTGGCTGTTTTTATTAGGGATTTCGCTTCAAAAACGAATCTATCTTAATCAGTCAGACTGGACCAGGAAATAGGCCCAGGCATCAAAATAAAAGTGGTCCCCATTAGTGAATTGGACAGCTAAAAAAGTGGTCCACAGATGGAAATCAGGGCAGTTTTGAACTTGTAAAGACACGATGTGTAAGTGTTCTGCAAGATATGGAAAACTGCATGGATTTGAACTTGATGCAGGCAAAGTATGTTGCATTATCAAGGAATTCAACAGCAAACTCCAGCTCAGCAAATCATAAAACAAGCCCACAAACAGCCCAAAAAACACCCCACACACTGACCTGTCAGACCAGCCTGTCAGGCAATGCCTAAATTGCCCGATCGGCCAGTCTCACCCTGATCTAAATCATATGTGATGTTATGTGGCTCGAGATTTGCCAAAATGAATTCCCATTAATTGGATTCAGCATGAATTTAAAATGTCAACACCTTTCAGGACCTGGGGGTGCCAATGTACTCATCATTTGCATGGCACCAGAAGAACCAGAGCCCAACAGTATGAAAACACTGTTGAAGCAGTCTTCAGATTCTCTGGCAAGTTGGGGACTTAACCAATTAGGGAGCAACTGACCATTCATAAAAGTAAACGTATGCCACTCGTAACTCACGTGGCTAAATCTTGGGCTTACACGGAGCTAAAGGGGATATGGTCATTTGAAAATGCTTTCTTTCCTACGGAAGTTTCTGCCAGTCCCGAAAAGCACTCCCTCATTTATTGGGAACTGGTACCCTGGAAGACCAAATCATGCTTCACACCCTGATGCTGTGGCACTCACTCTGGTCAAAACACAAGACATCATTCGATCAACTAACCATCGTTGAGCTGCTATGGCTGCATCGTCTGATAGTGAACCGTACCTTTTATTCAGTGCATATGTTCAGCACAGAATTCTTTTAACTGGTTTTAGATGAATTTCGTTCATGCGCTCATCACTTTTCCAAAGACGGGTCTATGGAAGGATCTTTCTCCATGCCCGGGTGATAATCATGCTGCTCAATCTACAATTCATTTTTTTATGTTTTATCTGTTCCTAAAATTGCACAGTAAACAATTTTTATTACATGTATTATGCTCATTTAGTGGATCACAGTTTTAGTTTTTTAACAACAAAATAAGGAGTTAATAAGCTATTCTATTATCAAATCTATCCAACACTCACTAAAGTTAAGGAAATTATTGGAATGAGGTACATTTTGAAGACGTATTTGAAACCAATCGGACTTTTGTTTGCTTGAAGTTACTTTTATGGCTTTAATGACTGCGATTTCAATGCTTTTGTGTTAGTGAAATGTTTGCAGTCCCTTTCTCGTGTTATGCAGCTGTTATGGCTGCTGGCCGGATATAAGAATATTTTAAATGAATGACATATGAGGGTAAAGCAGTCAATTAACATCTACAAACTGAATATTCGTGCACTTGCCCACAGGTTTTTAACAAATGAGTTAAAATTAAAGTATTTCAAAGTATTCTTGTGTCCTATATTTTATGTTTTGTTGCACCTAACTGCTGAAAATACACTATGCACTTTTTCTTTTTCACAACAGGTTTTTGGAAACCATGCAACAACGTGTAATATTGGTATGTTTATTTGCGCTCGGGTCTGCAGTTTGGGGTGCATCTGTATTGTTGGAATTTGCGCTCGTTTCGGGAAAATTTGACATACTTCTGAATACATTATAAAATGTGTTCTTTGTAATTAAGTCCCAATTAGGGCGCATCCTTAACCAATAACATCATATATATCTGTGAGGTTTTTCAAACTTGATATTTTTAACACCAAAAGAAATGTGTGACTTTTCTCAATGGTTGACAGTTTTAGTTGCAGATAAAGTTTAAGATGGGCTGAGATTTATATTGATAATAGCTTGAGACAAAAAACTAGACTGATGGAGCAAATATCAAGCTTTACCACACAGTCCTCTACAACGTAGCATGATACAATGCAGTTTTTACAGTGTGTTGTACGTTTATAACACATTTTACCACGTTGTAGTTTTTCACACAAACGAGATGGTAAGTACTGTGTAAATACCACATAGTGCTTTACAACGTGGTATGGTACAACGATGATTTTACAACATGGTGTACCTTTACAAAGCAATGTTTTACTATCTGGCACTTTACCACATAAATGGGCTGGTAAATATACCAGCCGTACAGGGTGAGGGGGAAGCCATCAGCCCACCACACATGTCCTTCAGCCATCTGGGAGCAGACCCCTCCATTTTGTAACTTTTTTTGTCCCACAGGACTCCTGCAGGAGCTATACAGGAGCACACAGCCACATGTATCAAGCTTTTATTGTGATTGCAAACAATGCGAATCGCAAAATTCGTCTGCTAGCGATTTAAAAATGGGCCTTAAGCAATGTATGAAAGAATTCGCAGAATTACCTCGAAATTTGCAAATTTTACGATTCCCTATTTTACGAATAACAAATAGTGATTCAGTATTAGAGAATTAGCAATTTTCAATTTGCAATCATATGTATGATTGATTCGCAATTTGCTTTGAGCCTGAATTCACTATCTTGCATGTGCAAATTAGCCCCAATTCCAATCAGAAGACAACCAGGTGCAAACTCTTTAAACAGCCCCAGAAGGCCACAGAATGTTCCACAATGGCCGCTCTGTACGTCATGGCGAGGAGGCTGAGAATACAAGCAACAGCAGCACAGAGAAGAAGGAGACAGGAACGCATTTTTAGAGTGCACATTACATTGTTGGGGAAGACAGAGTAATAGATCTATGATAAATATAGGTTGGATTCAGACATGATCAATGATCTGATAGCTGAACTAGATCCACTACTGCAGTGTCAGAGTCACCCGACACATGCCAGTCCCACACATGTGCAGGTCCTATGTTCACTACACCTCCTAGCTTCAGGTAGCTTCCAGTGGTTAATAGCTGCAGCAGGAGGGGGTCTTCCAAAGTGTACTATCGTGCTTTTTCAATTTGTTCCTGGATGCTATGTTGCAGAGGATACACCAGCACATAAGATTTCCCACAACACCACAGAAATTGCAGCAAACTAAATTAGACTTTTATCAGCTAGCCCATTTTCCCCATGAAATTGGGTGCATTGATGGAACGCATGTAGCTATATGTCCCTCCTCAGCGAGGACATTTACAGGAACAGGAAATCATATAATTCACTGAATATCCAAGTCATATGCAATGCTAAAAATATAATCACACATAGTGGCAAGATTCCCAGGTAGTACGCATGATTCAGACATCTTCAGACACAGTGGCATACAAACACGTCTCCTGGAGGCTGAATTTGGCGAAGGATACGTGCTAGGTAAATGCATGTGACACTGTGTTATAGACTCTCTTGTCATGGTGAAACATTGCAGTGATTAATATATTGCCTGTACCCTGTAGGTAACAGCTCATATGCTGTGTGCTCATTCACACTGACACCATAACTGAATCCAACTAAACTAAGTGAAAAGCAATACAATGTAGCGCACATATGAACACGCAGCATGATAGAGAGGACCTTTGGTGTGCTGAAGAGTTGGTTCCGCTGCCTACATAAAAGTGGATGTGCCAGCGCATATGCTGTGCGTTCATTCATACTGACACCATACCTGAATCCGACTACACCAAGTGAACAGAGACACAATGCAGCGCACATTTCAACAGGCAACGTGATAGAGAGGACCTTTGGTCTACTGAAGAGTAGGTTCTGCTGCCTACATAAAAGTGGAGGTGCATTGCAGTACAGGCCAGATACATGTTGCAAAAGTGTGGCCACTTGTGCCATGTTGTGTAACAATGCAATTTCAAGAGGCATACCCTTGGACCTTTTTGGATAGTGAATATGATGAAGACGATGAGCCAGGTCACCATCAACAATCAGCAAACGGTTCAAGGGCAGCAGAAGGAAGACAGAGATGTGCTGAAATAACCCAAAATTATTTTTAAGGTGGGTAATGATGGGACGATACACTACATGGGTTCATTTCCATTGTGATTTATTCAAAACAGAACTTAGGTTGTGTAAATGCACACATAACTAGTAAAATACGTGCCGTGTGAAAGTAATATTGCAACTAGATAACTTTGCCATGGTAGTTGGACAACTGAATGCCAGTGGTTACCTCACATAATGGCATTCCTGGGCTTAATGCCACACTATTTTCTGCAGCCACGCACACAAGTGGCCCGGTCTGTATGCTATGTCACATCCCTTGTTGAAGCGTCTGAGGCAGAAGTATTTCTGGAACTGCGCCTCCTGCAATTGGTTACTGGTGCTATGATGATACTGAGGTTCGAGGCCTAACTATCCCCTCCACCCAGCACATTACCAAGTACATTACTACCACCAACTGTAGCAGTTTGCAACTGCTCAACAGCATTGGTGACCTGTAAAAATCTCTGACCACATCACTACAACAATGGGTCATTTCTACCTGCATGACCACAGCACATCGAGACAGGGGAGCTATTGTATTACTCAGCTGGTTGATGGTCCTAGTGTAGCTATCTAAGCAGCCAAGTAATTGATGGTGCTTTTGTGGGTGGGACACATGGTCTTCCTGCCTTACATTGCATGGTTCTTTGATGGCTTGTGTCATGTGATTGAAGTTGTCTATTGTTTCCCCTGCCCGCTTAGATGGCTACACTAGGGCCATCAACCGGCTGAGTAATAAAACAGCTCATCGGCTCCGATGAGCAAAGAGCTGTGATGCGGAGGTTTATCGTCATCGCCAAGGATGCCATCAACAGAGTTTCAGAGACCTTGTGCAGTGATGGTTCAAAAGGCAATGATCCATTCAGTTGAGGTGACAATTATCCACTACCAGGACATGTAAAACGTAAAGGTACATGTCCTAGTTTTTAAATACACCCTGCTCTCCCGGCTGTCCAGGGCCTATGTTAGGGCTGACTTATGTGTATTAAAAAGGACAATTTGGCCTGACAAGAGGATTATTTTGCCACGGGGGAAGAAAGAAGACAGTCCCTAGTGCAGACAGGCAACAGAACAGACTGGAGATGGGGGCTTCCTCATGACTGCCGTCTTCTGAATTTTCTTTCCCGGGCAAGCTTATGAGGTATTCTGAAAGAATGAATATTATGTAAGCTGGGAAGAAGGGGAAACAGGTTGGAGGTGTTGGACCTTCTCCTGACTGCTACCTTCAGCATTTTCTTTCAATGCGGAACAGTTGTAAATCCCTGATTGAGCCCCTTGATGATTGTCAGATTGTCTTTCAGAATGAAAATACTTTTGGGGGTGGGAGGAATGCTCTACTCTGTGGTAAAAGAATAGCTATTTGTTCCTGTGGGATTTAGGACCGGACAGATAGGAAGAACTATCTATCAAGAGACTGAATGAAGGAAATCAAAGCAAAGAGAGTAATTGTGTTGTACCCTAACTTAGCAATGTTGTCAATTCTTCACAGGGCTCATGTGCTTTTATATTAAACCAGAGTGTAGCTTGAAGCAAATTTTCTACAGAGCTTTGGGACAGGGTGCTCCATAGTGCTTTTGCCAAGAACTAACTATGAACAACGTCTTGGATCAGAATATCATTGTACTTCATGCAGACTTTCATATTGATGCCAATACACTGCCAAGGTGGTCAGCACCAATGATTTATAACTTTATATCTTCGTGCCTAAATGATTTAGTTTCTGGCTTTGTCACTATGAGCTACTGTGAGAAATTGGGTTGCTGGTTGATTGGGGTGAAACCCTGGTCAAGCAACAGCCGCAATCTCTGTTAAATTAACCTGTGCTTAACCCTCTGGTAGCTTGGCACAAAAGCAGTCAGTTGTAACTTAGAGGCAATGTGTAAAGTCTTTATGAAGCACACAAACTGTAATAAAGTGAAACAGAACAAAAGAAAAATCCCACACTAATTTACAAAAAATAAAGTAAATTTAATACATGATTTGACACCAAAACTATACAAATCTTATAGCAAATGTAATTTAAAGGATTTGAGTAAAAATAGTGCCTAAAAGCACAAAGCGCCAACTGTGGTTATTTGGTTGCGCTGGACCAGCAAAACGTTAGAAGTTCAGGTAGACTACGATGGATACCAGTCCAGGTTAGTCCAGCAGAACAAAGTACCTTAAATCCTGAAGTGTTGTGAGGTACTGCGTAGAGGATGCGTCGCTCAGCTTTGGTTTTGAGGAGCTGTGATGTCTAATGGTGGTTCCAATGCAGAGCTGCGATGCATTGTGCTGCATCAATTCTGCTAGGATCACAGCTGGGCTGGCAGAGCACCTTCAGTCCCACTTCCAAGGGTCCAGGAATGGGCTGGCAACAGGTGGGGGTCTGAACTTTCAGCAGGCAGCGTACAGGTGCAGGGTTCAAGTTGGTTGGAGACTTTTCTGTCCCAGAGGCTCTGATCAAGAGGCCTGCATACCAGGCCTTGGAGTCACTCTGATGGTCCTGGGATCAAGATGCTTGTCCAGCCCTTTTTACTCAGGCAGCAAGGAGGGTCGCAGAGTAGCAGGGTAGCAGAGTAGCAGGGCAGCAGACTAGCAGTCCTTCTTGCAGCAGAGCAGCACAACAGTCCTTCTGAGTCTTCCACAGGTCCAGATGTTTACTGAAAAATAGGAGTTAAGGCCCCATTTTTATACTAAATACCTTCTTTGTAGGGGAGGTTTCTAGAGAGTCCCTGTTTGACCTATCAGCCTTAGGGTGGACTTCCCCCAAGATTTTTGCCTCTCTTCCTCTGGTTTTATTAACCTATTTTTGTTTGCTTTAGTGCTCTTTGTACTTTACCACTGCTAACCAGTGCGAAAGTGCCCGTGCTCTCTGCTTAAAACATGGTAACATTGGCTTATACTCAATTGGCATATTTAATTTACTTATAAGTTCTTAGTAAAGTGGTACTACATGTACACAGGGTCTGAACATCAAATGCTACTAGTAGGCCTGTGGTAATGATTGGTTCACCCACTTAAGTAGCCCTTTAAACAAATCTCGGGTCTGGTGTTGCAGAGCCTGTGTATGAAGTTTTAAGCTGCCATTTCGACCAGGCAAAATAAACGTTTTGCCAGCCCCAAACCTTCCTTTCAAATATTTATATATATCACTCCAAGGCTAGGCCCTGAACAGCCCCGAGGAGAGAGTGCAATGTTTTCTAAAAGTAAGACATGTTGCTTTTCACTTTTAAATGTTCTGGTAGTGACAAACTCTTGAATTTGTTTTTCACCACTGCAAGGCCTATCTTTCCCATAAGATAGCATTGGTGTTGCCGTATTACATTTTATTCGTTTAATTTCCATTTGGAAAGAGAAACAGTTCATGTTTGGTGTCTTTGGAACTGGGGTGAAAAGCTCTATTTGGTGGTGAAGTCGAGGTTTTGAACACAATCTTAAAAATTGGACTTTTAGAAAGTTGCCAATTGTTTGCCGTTAGCCCTTTGGTGCCTATAGTCTTGCCTGTGTCGCATGATTGGGAATAACTGACAGTTAGACTTTGTGAATTTTTCCCAGACAGTCACACAATAGAGGGATTTGGTGTGTCTGAGTGGGCTATCTGCTGAAAGGATTTGGGGCAGAGCAGAGCATAGCCCCACTTACACCTTTTGTCACTTCAGCCAGCTTGGAGCCAGGGCAGGGGACGAAGGAAATTCAATGCACTTCAAAGCCACTGCCTAGTAGCATCTCCGACTGTACAGAACCAGGGCACCGGGTTATAACTAAGGGCCTCAGATACCAACTCTTAAGTATACTTCTGGATCAGTGGATACTCTGCCAGTAAGAAAGACTTCTGTGCTGCTACAAGGACTGCCACTCTGCAGGAGTGCTGCTCTAAAGAAACTGCTCTCCTATTATGCTGACCTGCTGCTTGCTACCCTCTTACCTGAGGATGAAGAACTGGACATGCAACCTAATCTTGAACCCAGAACCCCAAAGTGACTCAATGGGCTAGTCTGCTAGCCTCCTGATCTGAGCCTCAGAAACATTAAAGGCTCCCCAACCAGCTCCTGAACCCAGATACAGTGAGTTCCTGACCTTAAAGTGGTGCCTCTCAGTCCTTTAGTCTTGGTGTGACTCGTGGGCTCTTGGCATCAAGCTATTGGGCTCTTTGTGACTGCAAATGGGCCCGTTCACACAGGAACAGCTCGGCTCTCACCGAAATTCCGGGCGAGCTGCCTCCACCCCATCTCTTCACACAGCAAGCATTAATCGCCAATGCAAAGCACCAACCCGACTGTCTGTGATGCCCAGTCTGTGCATCGTGTCACGCTAATCACCACACACAGTGCTCTCCTTGCTCCCAGCAACCATCTTTAACATGAACTGAACTCTGGGTACAAAGCTTGAGAAAGTAAAACGTCAGCGGGACTATTCTGAGATGTATCCAAACCGCGCAGTCAGCCTGTACTTTTGACTTTGTCCAGCATGACCAGTTGGCATTACCTTCTTTTAAGTGCTATTTTACTATTTATTCTTTCAAAATTCAGCACTCTGGTTCTAGAGATTGGATTTTTATCATTTCTGACTTGTTTTATTTATTAAATTAAGCTCTATTTTCCTGCTGTGCAATCTTTTTGTGTCGTGTTTTGACTGCTTTACTGTTTAAAGTGTTGCACAAATACTTTACACGTCAATCAATCAATCAGGATTTATAAAATGAAGCTAATCACCCGATAGGGCATCCAGATGCTTGCAGGTCCCAGAGGCTTATTCAAACAGCCAGGTCTTGAGGGCCATGCAGATTTCTGAAAGTGAGGTGATGGTCTGTGAGTTGAGGGTCTGGAGGCTGTTCCAGGTCTTTTCTGTTATGTAGGAGAAGGAGCATCCTCTACTTCTGCAGAAGAGGGTAGTATGGGTAAGTGAAAGGGAGGCAGAGTGTAGTCTTCTTGATGAGGGGTGGAAGGTCAGGCAGTGGTTAATGTAGGCAGGAACTTGGTTGCGCAGAGCCTTGTGTGCATGGGTCAGCAGATTGAATTGGCCCCTCTTCTGTAGAGGGAGCCAGTGGGGCTGCTTGAGGTGGTGTGTGATGTGGGTTCATTGGGAAAGGCCGAGGATTAGTCTGCTGCAACATTCTGTATGGTCTGACATCTCTGTAGGAGGTGTGTAGCGATTCCTATGTAGAGGGTGTTGCCATAGTCCAGTCGGGTGGTTATGAGGACCTGTGCAACCCTGCGTCTTGTGTGTAGGGTTAGCCACTTGAAGATCTTATGTAGCATGTGCAGAGTGGGGAAGCAAGCGGGGGAGAAGGTGTTAATCTGTTATTTCATGGTGAGGTTGTTTTCAATGATGATTCCAAGATTTCTGGCATGGGCAGAGGGAGTTGGTGCGGGTCCTAGGTCTGATCCCCACCAGGAGTCATTCAATGTGCTGTTGCTGAGTCTGAAGATCAGTACTCCGATCTAGTCTGTGTTCAGCTGCAGGCAGTTGTTCTTCACCCAGTCGGCAACGCTTGTCATGCATCTGTATAAGTTGGTTCTGGTGGTGGTGGGGTTGTCGGCAAGTGATTGGACGGGTTAGGTGTCATCTGCAGTGGAAACTATGATGAGACTGTGGGATCTGACATTGTTGGCCAGCGGGCTCATATATGCGTTGAAGAGTGTGGGGCTAAGGGACGAGCCCTGGGAGGACACCGAAGGTTCTGGAGGTGAAAAGTGGGAGGTGGATCCTCTGGGTTCTTCTGGTGAGGAAGGAGGTGATCCATCTGAGTGCCTCTCCTTGGATGCCAATGTGGTGGAGCATTTTGAGCAGCGTGTGGTGGGATACAGTGTCGAAGGTTGCCGAGAGGTGGAGGAGGATCAGAGCTTCTGTTTCTCCTCGGTCAAGGAGGGTTCAGATGTTGTCGGTGGGTGCAATCAGGGTGGTTTCGGTGCTGTCCTTGCTGTGGAAGTTGGATTAGAAGGCGTCAAGTAGCTGGTTCTGCTCCAGGTGTGTCATGAGTTGCCTATTGATGATCTTTTCCAGTACCTTCACTGGTTATGAGAAATTGGCTGGTAGTTTTTGAGTTCGCTGGCGTGGCCTCGCTGGTCACAGAGTTAGTGGCACCACAAGAGCTGAGCGGGTGTGCAACCTGCGATGATGACGGGTGCACTGGTATGTCCTCTGCCATGGTAAAATCAAGGTGCAGCACCAAATGTGAGACCTGGTGGCCTGTGGAGCGGGTTTGCATGATGTGGAGGGTGCGCTGTCCACGGACCCCGGGCTTGAGGCTTGCAGCGGCATGTGGTGGGCCCTCTTTTCTACACGCAGGTGGCGGAAGGTGAGAAGTGAGGCCTGGGTACGCAGGGACGGGCAGACACCTCTGGGTGGTGGGAGTGGATGGTGTGCAGCAGCCTGGGTGCGCTGGGGCGGGACAGCGATGAAGGCTTGTGCAGTTGTATGTACTCTGCCATTATTGATTCTATACTATGTTTCAGATGAGTGAGCTTGAGGGCTGCAGTATGACCCGGCACGTGGTGGGAGACACACCGGTGGCGGAAAGGTGAGCAGTGAGGCCTAGGTGCGCAGGGGCGGGCAGACACCTCTGGGCAGCGGTAGTAGATAGTGTGCAGCCGTCTGGGTACGCAGGGGCGGGACAGCGATGAAGGCGTGTACAGTCGTATGTACTCTGCCATTACTGATTCTACACTATGTTTCAGATGAGTGAGCTTGAGGGCTGCAGTATGTCCCGGCACGTGGTTGAAGACACACCAGTGGCGGAAAGGTGAGCTGTGAGGGTTTTGTCCGGAGTGTTGGCACACACTCTTCCTCTTCATCTCTTTCTTTCTCTCTCTCACACTCTTTCTCTCTTTCTCTCTCTCTTCCTCTCTCTCTCACGCTGTCTCTCTTTCTCTCTCTCACACTCTTTCTCACTCTTTCTCTCTTTTGGTCTCTCCTCCTCTCTCTCACTCTTTTTCTCTTTCTCTCTCTCTTCCTCTCTCTTTCACTCTTTCTCTCTCTCTTTTGATGGGTGCATAACACGCAATCTTATCTTACTTGGGGTTACTTTGTCTTGCAGGCTGTGATTCACACATTGTCATGGGATAACACACCATGGCTGTACCTACTTTTATTTTGTTTTGTATAAATAAAATGTTTACTATGCAAATCCATAGATGACTATGATTCTCATTGGTCCAACATCACATGCATCTTGATTTTTATAATTGTGCGACATCAGCCGATTTGTTACGTTCCAGATTTCGGAAGGTTGCTATCACATTTGTTTGTGGGGGTCGACAGGGGGGGTCGCGACTCCAAACTTTTTTAAATGTTCATTTTCAATATTTTTTTTTAAAGTGGAAGGGGGCCGCGTGGTCCCCCTCCCAGGGCCTGGCCTCTTTGTTGGGGACCGTGGGGGGAGCCCCAATATCCCCACGGTCCAGCCGGCTCCCCGACTCCTGCGGAAGCCGGCATTGCTTTTGGGCAACGGGAGCTGCTGACATGCAGCTTCCCTTGCCCAAAAGCAATTCTCCTTCCTTTATTGAAGCGAGATGAGGTTTTCCTCCTCTCAATTCAACGAAGCAAACCACGGTTTGCTATCACAGGGTGGAAGCCATGGTCCCGCCCGGTCATAGCAAACGGCAATGTCCCGGGACATTGCAGGAGCAGGCCCGGGTGGGTGGCGGTCCCCAGGGCCATCAAGCGCTCCAGGAGGGGGACCGCACGGCCCCTCTCCCTCTATTTTCAAAGCCCCAGGGAGGAGGTGGCCCCTGGTGCTTCGGGGGGCCCGTGCGGCCCTCCCTGCTTGTTTAATTAAAGCCCAGGAGGGTGGCAATCCCAGGGACTTGGGGTGGCCTCGGAGGCCCCCGAACAATTACAAAACAAGCCCCGGGGAGGTGCTGATCCCCGGGCTGCTGGAAGGCCGTGTGCCTATAATTACAGGAACCTGGCCCACCCGGGGTCATTTAAATGAAGTGAGGGAGGCCCGCTTCATTTTTTTTTTCCGTCCAGATTCACGCACCCAGCGCACAATCTGATGTTTTTTTCTTTAAAAAAAAAATGTTTAGGCCTGGGGGTCTTTGTGGGACCCCCGCGAGCAGGACTAGGGGGTCAGGGTGTTTCTACCCTGCCCCCTTTTCTTCTCTTTTAATCTTTTTTCGACTGTTTTCTTGTAACTCGGTTCTACTGAGTCACAAGATGGCTGCCAACACTTCGTGGTTTGGAGTGTTGGCAGCCAATCACAGTGAAGCTTGTGGTCGTGGCACCCAATCACAGTGAAGCGTGCGGTCGGGAGGGTGCGCGAACCCACCGCTGCCCCAGATATCAAAACTTTTATTTTTTTACTTTCTCAGTCTTAGAACTGGGGGTCTCTAGTTGGCAGGGGTAGGTACCTTTGACCAAATAGGGACCCTTGCTTCTAAGTCAGGGAAAGGGGATTACACTACTGGATAACCCCTGCTCACCCCCTTGATAGCTTGGCACGAGCAGACAGGCTTATCTCAGAGGCAGTGTGTTAAGCATTTGTGAACACATACAGTAATACAGTGAAAACACTACAGATGGACACCACACAGGTTTTATAAAAAAGAAGTATTCTTTATATAGACTTAACACAAGACCACAAACGACAAAAATCCACAAAACTGTACTCACAATTGACTTAAAGATGGTAGAATTAGCTTAGTTCAAGTTGTTGTTAAATGCGGCACAGTTCTCACAAAAGTACCTGGATGCGTAACCAAAAATAAACAAAAGGCTCGCAGCGTTGGAGATGCGTTGGTTCCTTGCTTCGGGGGAGACGATGCGTTGCGCCTCAATGCTCGCGCAGAGTAGGGGATGCGTCTTGATCCTTACTGGAGAGGAGGTGATGCGTAGGTTCTCGTGCTGCAGCCCGGTCGTGATGCGGCAAGTTAGCGCCTCGATGCAATGCGACAATCCGGTGCGTAAGATGGCGCCCTTGATGCGATGATGTTGAGACGATGCGGCGACTCTGTACTTTGGAGCCACGACAGGCCCAGCGACACGCTTCTCCGATGATGCGACGGCGACCCTCACGGTTGCGACACGCTTCTCCGGTGATGCGAAAGCAGACAGCTGCGATGAAGGCACGCTTCTCCGGCGATGCGATGACTACAGCTGTGGCGGCGACACGCTTCTTCTCATCGCATCGCGCTTCCAACTCCCAGCGACACGCAGGCTTCTGCAGATAGAATTCCCAGAAAGGAAATTCAGAGGCGAGCTGGTGGTGAAGGCTGTTGTCCCTGAGACTTCAGCAGGAGGCAAGCACAAGTTCAAGCCCTTGGAGAAATATTCTGCAAGATGATGAAAGTTCTGTAAAAGTTCCTTCTCCTCTCCTTGGCAATGAAGACACCACTGCAGGCCAACCCAACAACACAGCACACTGGCAGGGGGTCAGTTCAACTCCTACAGCTTCCTTTGGTTCTTCTCCTTGGCAGAGGTTTCTTCTTGTTGTTCCAGAAGTGATGTAAAGTCTTGGGGTTTTGGTCCCCATATTTATACTACTTTTCTCTTTGTTCTCTGAAGGCAGAGGGGCCTTTGACTAGTCCAAACCAGTTCTGGTCAGTCCTGGAGCACTTTGTTTACCTGACTCCTTCTTTCCTTTCAGAGTGCAGGGCAGAGACATGAGACACACCACAGGAGGTGGAGTCAGCATTTTGGAGGGAAGGCACAACCCTATTCAGGTCCAGGTGCAACTCCTCCCATCCATCAACATGCAGATCTTCCTATTCAGCCCTGTGCTGACTCACCCTCTCCCTTGGAATCCCCAGCCCGTCACTCACAGAACCACCAGACACACAATACACAACCTAGCAGAGGCAGGCTTGGACAGTTAAGCAAGAAAATACCTACTTTCTAAAAGTGGTATTTTCAAACACAGAATGTTAAAATCAACTTTACTAAAAGATATTTTTTCTCATTCTGAGTTCAGGCATACTAAATTCGAATTTCTACCATGTTCCCTGAGTCAATTAGGATTATAAGATGTAATAATCAAACTGCCCATTCTAGCCTATGGGGTACAGGTAGCCTTGCAATAGTGAAAAATGAAAATGGCTGTAATTCACTATTAGGACATGCCACACACACCAGGGCATGTCCTACCTTATACTTACAATGCACCCTGCCCTTGGGCCTACCATAGGGGTGTCTGATATGAAGAAAAGGGAAGGTTTAGGGACTGGCAAGTGGGTGCACTTGCCAAGTCGACATGGCAGTCAGAGACTGCACACAGGCTCTGCAGCGGCAGGCCTGAGACACACTTTACAAGGTGCTTTTGTGGGTGGTACAACCAGTGCTGCAAGCCCACCAGCAGCATTTGATTTACAAACCCTGGGTACCCATGGTGCACTCTACTAGGGTCTGACAAATAAATCAAATAACCCAAACATGGAGTCACTAATTAATACATCAAGTTACCCAAGAGAGCATATGCACTTTAGCACTGATCAGCAGTGGTAAAGTGACCAGAGTCATAAAACCAACAAAAACAGGTCAGACAAAATACAGGAGGAAGGCAAAAAGTTCAGGGATGACCCTGCAAAAAGGGCCAAGTCCAAACCCTCAGCAACCACTGAACAGATTTACACCATTTAAAAAAAAAGACGCTTTATGAATCAAGCACTACCTTTTTGCCGAATTTGGTGTAATTCCGTTCAGCAGTTCGGGCTGTAGCCTTGCCTAAAGTTTCCTATGGGCAAATAATTTTTTTACTTTTATTTTTTGAATTTCTCAGCAACTACTGAACGGATTTACACCATTGTAAAATAAGGTCGTTTTCTGCACCAAGCTCTACCTTTTTGCCAAATTTGGTGTAATTCCGTTCAGCAGTTCGGGCTGTAGCCTGTAATAAAATTTCCTATGGAAATTAACATGGAGAAAACACTTTTTGGGACCCCCCTTTTTTCTCAGACCCAGCTTGACGAATCACCCCCAAACTTTCAGGATAGGAGCTGACCTGGATAGACCATTTTTATGGGAGAATTTTTCGCGAACATTCGTCAAACGACGCCAAAATTATTTGCAAATCAAAAAATGATTTTCCATTGGAAACTAGGTTCTAACTATACCGGCGACCGCCAGTAGGTAATATATTTATATATATATATGACTGCTGCACTATTCTGGCAGTTTGAATAAACTGCAGGTGACGAGCCACGGTGGTCCACGCTCTTTCTTTCTGCACTGGGAAGACTGTCTGAATGGGAAGGAGTCTATTTGGATATATATATATATATAATTCACTTAAAAAACCATAGGTTTCACACATGTTATAGTTAGGTGGACATTTCACTCGTAAAAAACCAATGAAATTCCCCCGAAACTCGCGCGCCCGCAATCCACTGCTCATGACGTCACATATTACATCACTCATGACATGGTCAGTGGCATCACTCATGACATCACTGATGGCATCATCCTATTGATAGAGTGGCGGTCGCGCGAGTTATAGTTATCTGAACTAACTATAACGGGGGAATTTCATTGGTTTTTTACGAGTGAAATGTCCACCTAACTATAACATGTGTGAAACCTATGGTTTTTAAAGTGAATTTGCAAGGTTTTTTAAATGCTAATTCCTAACTATAACGTGTGTGAAACCTATGTTTTTTTCAGTGAATTTGTACGGTTTTTTAAATGCAAAGTTATGTATTTATTATTATATTTTTTATATATTTATTTTACAATAAACTACGTATTAATTGTTTTTTTTTTAATGGTTTTTCACCGTGCGCGCACCCCGCGATGTAAAAAAAAAAAAAATTAAAATGTTTTTTTCTGCCTTCGTGGTCCTTCAGGGACCCCCTGACAAAGGCTAGGAGGTCAGG
The DNA here is from genome assembly GCF_964204655.1 of Triturus cristatus. NCBI lineage: Eukaryota > Metazoa > Chordata > Amphibia > Caudata > Salamandridae > Triturus > Triturus cristatus. Next base: position 508,017,930 of record NC_140585.1, read on the forward strand.
AACTCTCTACCCTGCCCCCTTTTCACGTTCGCCACCTTCCTTTTTCACTCTCGCACTCAAAACAAACAAAATGGTGGCCGACACTTCCTGATTTCGACCGATTCGAATGTTGACTGACATGTAACACCAATCAGAATTACGCTCGCGCACGTTAGGGTGCGCGCACCGTGTGCGCACGGTGCGCGGCTATAGATATTTATGTACTTTAACTGCAATTTTCTCAGGAACTACTGAACAGATTGACTCCATATAGGCAAAAGGCACATCTCTGACCTGAGGACTACCTCTTTGCCAAATTTCAAGTAATTCTGTTCAGCCGTTCGGGCTGTACCTTCGACTAAAGGTCCTATGGTAAAAGGCATGCGGAAAACGCGTTTTGGGACCCCCCTTTTTTCTCGGCCCCCGCTTGACGAATCCCCCCGAGACTTTTAGGGTAGGAGCTGAGCGGAGCGCCCCATTAGTTTTGAAAATTTCGCGAGGATTCGTCAACCGGCGCCAAAGTTATTCAAAATAGAATTTTGAAATTTCCTATGGAAACACGGTCCTAACTATAACTATCCACTGGCGACCGCCAGTAGATAATATATATATATATACATATATATACATACATACATATATATATATATATATATATATATATATATATATATTATCTACTGGCGGTCGCCAGTAGATAGTTATAGTTAGGACCGTGTTTCCATAGGAAATCCGCAACATTCTATTTGGAATAACTTTGGCGCCGGTTGACGAATCCTCACGAAATTTTCAAAATAGGTGGGGCGCTCCGCTCTGCTCCTACCCTGAAAGTCTCGGGGGGATTCGTCAAGTTGGGGCTGAGAAAAAAGGGGGGTCCCAAAACGCATTTTCCCCATGCAATTTTCCATAGGGACCTTTAGTCCAAGGTACAGCCCGAACGGCTGAACAGAATTACTTGAAATTTGGCAGAGAGGTAGTCCTCAGGTCAGGGAAGTGCCTTTTGCAGGTCTGGTGTCAATCTGTTGAAGTACTGGGTTTTTCAGAACCAACCCAGCGGTGCCAGGGGACACACCCGAAGACTTCGAGTTCTTCCTGTTTCAGCCCACAGAAACACAGAGTCTTCTAGATGAAGTCAAAGATCGTATTTATTGGCTGCAGACCAATCACAGGTATCCGAGAAGTACAACACGATGTATGTTCTCAGGAGACTGCCCCAAACCAAAAACCAGTCTTTTCTTATATACAAAATATTACGCTCTGGGCAACACCGCCCCTATTTTACAAGTGGTTGTTCACATATTTTCGCTTCAAAGGAACAGCAAAGTCATGATGATAATCCCACATTTCAGCTCGGTCAGCCCACAATTATTTACCCAACGAGGCTCAGAACCTTCATCAGGTTTCAGCGGACCCCAATAAACGGGCAATAAACGGGCACCCCATAAAGTAGGAAACAGAGTCAGGTGTGAAAGAGATTAGTCAGGGTTCGTGTGGGAAGAACGACGTTATTGTGTGCCAAGACCTGATGCTAATCCCATTTGGCCGCAGTAAAAGGAACCGGCCGGACATGAATGACCTCGGGCATTGGAGTTAGCTTACACAGGTCACAAAGAAGTCACAGAAGGTGTACGTGTCCTTCAGACCTAGGCATGGCCTTAGTGCGCAGCCTATGTGAGGGCAACCACAAAATGGATGCTGTTCTAAAATGGAACCCGAGGGTTCAATATGTAATATCGTATACACGGTGATTTCGTCGATGAAACATGACGAAAACACTTATACATATCGTATTAGTTATTTGCGGTTCGCTGATACAAAAATCGGCATGGTAGGACCCTGCTGCCCACATGGTTCTAAATTTTACAGTACCACAGACCCTCCTTTTGCCCTTACATAGGCAATAACTATACTCATACTAATCTGAGTCCAGGTCTATATCCATAAAGTCATGAAGATGTTGCTGTAGCATCATCCTATTGCTTAGCTCGTCCCTTGATACAGGTTTCCTTACACATGATGTAACACAGAGGCTGCATATTACAGGAGCACACTGTATACATAGACAAAACATGAAAAGAATGGCTAAGATCATCCCAATGACTATTAGAATCTTCCACCCTAAAGCTGATATCAGTCCCCAGAACCACCCCATAATCGACCAGTCTCCTTTATCCACATGAATGGATTCGGAAATCTTATGCAGTTTGGAAATGGCCTGGTAGACTGTCGGAGCGTTATCTGGTATGAAAATACAGCAGCTCGATTGGATAACCTTGCATACCCCACCACAGTCTGCAAGTATAACATCTAGAACCATACGGTTCTGCAACGTCATGAGGCGATCCGCTTGGAGCTCAGCTGTCAAGTTACCAAGGGCACCAGCCGTTACATTAACAGTCGATTCAACTACACGAGTCAGTTGTCTCAGGTTCCTACTATTGACCATTGGTCCCCAAAACGGCAGGAATCCCAAGAAAAAGTCTCCCGCTTCCTGACCGGCAGTATCCTCTTTACTAACAACGCCTCTCACAACTCTAGTCTTGTGATAATCAGAGGCAGCAGTAAATGTCGGCGGCAGTAAATTTGCGACATAGCATGTGCCCGAGAAATCCGAGGGCAACCATGTATATGCTCGGTCATTGCAAATAAAGTATGTACCCTTGTCAGCCAAAAACGCCGGGGAAAACTGTGATGGAAAAGTGTACATTTCAGTACAGTCACTCTTCCCTAGTGGAGCTCTTGGATTCTGACCATTGCCTTGTAAACAGAACCGACCTATGTGGGGTACGACCCAAATTGGGGATGAACTCTTACGCTGTTTCTCGCCCAGACTAATGCTATACCCCGTGGCGTTCCAACCTACATAAGCCTGCAACTCATCCTTGGGAATAGATGAATATGCATCGATGTCTCTGCTCATATCAGCAACTCCTTTCATCAAGGCCTTATTGTTCGTGCTAGGTCTAGTGGAACGCGGTGGTCGCGGGGAGTAGGTTTCAAGCGCAGAAAGAAACATAGTCTGGAATGCCCATGATGACCCATTATAGCTAAACGGCAGCACTAGATATGGGATACCCTTATTAATGGTATGCGGCATCAAACCACACACCCAGCAATTTGTCGTATTCATAACTAGTTGATGTTGGTGCAGAAGTTGAATAAACGAGTTGTTCACAAACTCAGAGTGTCTAGCTTGTTCGTGTTCAGGCAGAGGGTGGAAAGAGTGTGAGGAAACAATAGGAGGAGGTATGGGCTGTATAGTGGGTGCAAACGGCATTTGAAAAGACAAAAGTACATAACCTACAGAAAACATCATCATGCTAAATAGGACAAACTGACATAATATTACAAAACGTTTGCTATTCATTACTTTACATATTCTGCTCTTAAAATTCATTTCCTCAGTGTGTCTCTTCATCTTGAAAAACTCCATCCTCTAATCGTGCTGTTCGCGGCGGAAGAGTGTCTTCTGCTAAGGAGTACACCTGTCAGTCCAGGAAACGCCCTAGACCAACCAGAACCGTTGACCTAACGTCTCCGGCTTGTACCCCAAAGTCTTGGAACCGCGACCCTACAGCTGAACCCGGATGGTGGTTCGAAAAAGCAAAAATAAGAAAGTCTTTCAGATGGAAGAGAGTGCTGCACTACAAAGAAAAATATCGAAAAGGAATTTTTTATTTGTCCACAGTTCTCGGCCTCAAATTGTAGCGACTTCTTGTAGGTACTGTCTGGTCTTGAAACAAGAGTTCAGGCTCTGTGGTGTCCAATCGGTTTGATGGCGGCACAGCTTCCTGCAGAATGTCGTCGTTCTCTTGTTCTGAAATTGCTCCTTTTACACGTGCATCGCTAAATGGCACGAAACGGAGCACAGTGTCAGTCTCAGAATCAGCGATACTCTCCTGGACCCACTGGTCATATGGCAGAGGCAAAGGAACTCTTTTACAATGTACACCGTGAATCCAGTTCTTTTTCCCTTTCACTCGAACAGCTGATCTTGTCGAAAGGAGGACGAGATGGGGGCCGGTCCAACGGGGCTCATCATTTTTCGTCCTTTGGAAATTTCTGACTAGCACCCACGATCCAGGACTGATAGGATGTCCTGGAGCTTCAGAGGCCTGAGGCAGAGTATCGTGGACCTGTTGATGTAAGACACGCAATTTAGCCGTCAATTCATACAGATAATCAAGCAGTACTGGATGTTCGATCTCACTGAATTTTGTCGGCCTTGGCACTCCCCATATATTGGACGGGCGGCCAAACACAATCTCATACGGACTAAGTCCCACTCGTGAATGCACAGTCATTCTTGTCGATAGGAGTGCCAAGGGTAGCGCGTCAGGCCATTTAAGCCCAGAACTCGCTTGGATCTTGGCTAATTTGAGCTTCAGTGTGCCATTATAGCACTCTATTAGTCCAGCTGATTGGGGGTGATTTGCAGCGTGGAATTTCTGCTTAATGCCTAGTCCTTCGCATACATTCTTCATCAGTCGTCCCACAAATTCACTCCCATTATCACTCCAGACCATTCTCGGCATTCCAAACCTAGGGAAGAATTCCTTGACAAGGGCTTTAGCTGTGGATAAGGCAGTATTGTCTTTTAGGGGATATGCTTCTATCCATCTTGAGAAAGCGCAGACAACAACAAGTACATATTTCAGATTGTTGCACCTTTCCATGTGGATGAAATCTAGCTGCAAAACCTCAAACGGATACGTTGGAGGCGCAAAATGCCCAGCTGGAGTTGGGGTTCCCCTACCAGGATTGTATTTCAAACATACCATGCAATTTTTGATACATTCTCCGCACACTTGGGAATTCCAGCATTCTGCCATACTGGAGCTAACAACTTACAAATCCCTTTCACACTGATATGTGCCATTCCATGTGCCATTGTAACCACTGGAAGCACATATGCATCAGGTAACAACCATCGCCGGTGTTCTGACAAATCAATCCAACAACCATTCTCATCCAACTTACCCTTACTTTCTTCCCACATGCTCAATTCTTTCTCTGTGGCTTCAGCTTGAAGGGACTTCACACTCTCTATCGTGTCTTCACACATTCCAACATCACCAACCCATCTTGCAGGGCCTGCGACATACATTCGATTCGTCACATCTTTTGCTGTTTCTTTCGCGATTTCGTCAGCAAATGCATTACCACGACCAACATCATCAATAATCTTCTTGTGGGCACTGCATTTCACAATCGCAACTTGTAACGGTAAGGTCTGTGATTCAAGGAGATCATTCACCAACTGACCATTCTGAATCTTAGTTCCATGCGAAGTCAGGAACCCACGTTCTTTCCACAAGCGCCCAAAACTATGGGCCACGCCAAAGGCATACTGACTGTCAGTATATATGTTCACTTTCATTCCATTTGACAACACGCATGCTCTTGTAAGTGCAATTAATTCTGCTGCTTGGGCCGAGTTATGTGGTATACGTGCAGTTTCAACAATCGTGTGCAAAGTCGTTATAGCATACGCAGCAGTCGTATCACCATTCGGAAGCTTGAAGCACGAACCATCCACCCATAAGGTACCATCACACTCAACCAGGGGAGTATCTTTAAGATCCACTCTCCCTTTTGTTTCTTCTTTTGTTCTGAACAGACAATCATGCTGTTCAATCTCATCTGTGTCTGCTGAGATCGGTAATAATGTAGCTGGATTCAACGTGTTGCATCTCTTTATGTGCACATGACTCGCTAACAGTGTCAACTCGTACCCTGACAATCGAGCACTAGTTAAGTGCTGTGTCTTAGTTCTGTTTGACAAAGTGTCCACCGCATGTGGAACCATTACGATCAACGTGTTATTCATTACTAACCCAGCAGACTGTCGAATAGACACATCTGCTGCCGCTGTAGCTCTCAAGCAACTTGGCAATGCCTTAGCTACTGGATCCAAAATTGACGACAAATACGCGCACGGACGCTGTCTGTCTCCAAAAGACTGTGTCAGCACCGACAACGCACAACCTTCTTTCTCGTGAACATACAATGTGAAAGGTTTACTGTAGTCAGGGGTACCCAACACAGGAGCCGAACATAATGCCTTACGTAATTCCGAAAAACTCTCTGACACTCTTCAGACCATGGGACGGGATTCGGTGTGTCTTTGCATGTTAGTGCTATCAAAGGTTTTGCCAGCAAAGAAAAACTCGGGATCCACTGCCTACAGTATGAAGTAATACCCAAGAAAGCACGCACTCCTATCTTTGTTCTTGGCACGCTCAATTGTACAATGGCCTGAATTCTTTCTGGGGTCAGTTTCCTTCCTTCCTTTGACAAGAGATGACCTAAGTAGGTCTCTTCTTGTCGACAATATTGCAGTTTTGAGAGAGATACTTTGTGATGAAAGGCAGACAAATGACGCAACAATGACAATGTAGCTTCTTTACAAATCTCTTCAGTATCCGCGGCGATTAGTAAATCGTCAACATACTGAATAAGGGTAGCACCACTAGGTAAGACAATTGTATCAAGCTGCGCTTTCAAAGCCTGACTGTATATTGATGGACATTCACAGTAGCCCTGTGGAGCGCCTTTAAAACGGAAGCTTCGACCTCCTAGACTAAAACCAAAAATATCCCTGCTTTCCTCTGCAATCACGATGCTAAAGAAAGCATTCTTTAAATCAATCACTGAGAACCAAGCCGCGGAAGCTGGAATCATGGTTAACAAGGCAGTTATATCAGGCACAACTGGAAACTGTGGCACAACTATCTTATTGACCTCTCTAAGATCGATCACAAATCTGTAAACAGGTGGCTGAGAAGGGTCAGTACGTTTTAAAACAGGCAAAACAGGACTATTGTAAACGTTGCCTCTTGTCTCTTCAATTACATCTTTTTCAATTAAATCATAGATGATCGCTAACAACGCTTTCTCACCTTCATTAGAAATCTTGTACTGGGGAATGCATGGCAATTTAACATTTGCTTTCAGAGTGACCACATATGGCGGTATTTCTAAGAGACCCACATCGTTAGGACCAGTAGCCCAAAGGATGTCTGGAAGAGACGACAATTCAGCTGGCAGTTTATTCTTCGACAAATACATGGGAGATATCACTTCCCTACCTAGTGTAAGTTGTACTCCTGAGGGAGAACAATATAATGTCGCATGTAATCTCTTTAACAGATCCAATCCTAACAGGTTTTCACCACATGCGGTCGTTAGGATAAGGGGTGCTTTCCGCTCACAAGGTCCAACAGAAAGGGACATAGGACTAGAGATCGGATTTCTAACTGGGGCGCCAGAAAAACCTACTGAAACATTCATTTCGCCAGACAAAGGTGCGCCAGGGAGTTTTGAGTGCATAATTGAACTCTTTGCAGCACCAGTATCCAACAGAAAAGGCTCTGACACACCCGCTGTAGTCACCTTAACATACGGTCCACTCTGATCCACTGGCACTGAAACAACTCACTCTCTTTGTCTACGGCTGTCCTAGCAATCATTACCTTCCTCATTTCCATCTTCTGCATAATAGTCATTATTATAGTACTGTGCTGTCCCACCAGTTACATTGGCCTGCTGATCAAAACTGTTCATCGTATTTTGAGGCGGAAGAGGACGCGCATTCTGGGGAACATTACCATACCCTCTACCTCTAGGAGCCTGCTGACCACCTCTACCTCTTGCGCCATAAGCATTATTCGTGCGCTGCAACAATATAGGACAACTATACTTAAAGTGACCTTCTTGTTTGCAATACGAACACTGATTGGGACCCACGGGAACACGCGGTTGGGAATACCCGAACCTTTGTGAGTTACTATGAAACTGTTGGGGTTGTTGATAGTTACTCTGACCTTGCCTATAGTTATTCTGATCTCCACGTGGCGGGTAAGCCTGCTGTAAAAGAACCTTCGTCTTTAACTCTTTTGTTTTCTTGTCTGCTCTATCCTTCTCATCTTTATCCCTATTTTCGTAATACTGTGCAGTGGCCAGTATTTGCGCTGATGAGGAAACAGCCCAGGAACTCTCTGAATCTTTTAATTTCTTACACAACTCGGGAAGCAAATTATGCACAAATTTATCAACAAATAATCGTTGACCACCTTCCGTACTCATATCTTGACCACTGTGGTCGATAAATGTTTCTTCAAACCTGGTGAAGAAATCAGACACTGTTTCGTCTTTCTTTTGTTTGCATGCCGATAATTTATCCCAATTCACACGCATCGCCGGCATTAACGTCTTCAAGTAGGTAATATTTCTACCAGGGAGTTCTGCTACTAAGGGCTCAGGTTTTGCACCACCAACTTGTGCAGTGTCTGTAGCAATGATATTAGCCCATGTGCCACCTAGTTCTGCAACATGGTCTGTATTACGAATCAATCCCCACAAAGGCTGTGGAACAACATTCCCGAACAACATATCTATGTCAGCTAAATTCATGACACACGATTCTGCGGTCTGTGATAACTCCTTATAATATCCTGCAGGGTTTTTACGGGGGTCAGGCAATGTCTGCTTAAGGGCTAAAACTTCTGATCGCTTCCAAGGAACATGTACCCAAACACGCTGAAAATATGGCTGAACAGGTGGGTTAGCAGTTAGATCACCAGGTCTCCAAACTGGGGGAACCTCCCGCATTGGATATTGGTGCGCCTTCACCTGTTTCCCCAGAGGGAGCTCTTGGTCGAACAACAACTGATGACAATCCCCCTTCCTGAAGGACAACAATGTCGTGACTGCGTTCTCGACAGCGGCGCCCACAATCGCACCTTTTCCAAATTCAAACCGTGCATGACACAACTCCTGTGGGCTTGAATCTAGCCTATGATCTTCCAATTCCTCACAGAGGAATACACACATTTTCTCAAAAACGTACCTCTGTTTTGATGCTTCCCATTGATGAAAAACATTTACAACAGACTCCACATCATATCTTGAAGGAAAAATAATCCATCTACGTGCCATGCGGTCTAAGACTTCTTTCTCTCCAGAATCAGGCAGCTGACTACGCAACTGCTTACGTTGGGAACCAGGGGTCGTACTAGGTGACCCAAAGAGCTATTCGTTGTCATGTAGAAGGAGAAGTTGAGGCAAGAACAGGGGGAAAGATAGAGGGAAGAAAAACGGGTGCAGATACAGGTACAGGGGTCGTATCAGGAAGAGCGCCGAGGGAGGCAGCTGATGTACTAGGTAAAGTCGCAGGAAGCGCAGAAGAGATAGGTGGTAAAACCGGCGGACCTTGAGAGGGGTGCGCCGTAGGCATAGGAGCCGGCTGAGGAGGAGCTGGCGGCTGCGGGAAAACTTGCGGGAAATTAACTGGAGCCTGTACATTTAAGGGTTGCGGAGGTGCTGTAGCACTCTGCACATACGGGGGTGGCGAACTCAGCAAATGTGACATTAGGGGATCTTTCTCCTTTTCTTTTGATGCATCTTACTGAAGGGGCGGCAAAACTGGGTAACATTTATCAATCACTAATTCACGTTGCCTGCGTAACTGCTCATTCATTTGCTCCTCTTCATTATCCTTAAACTGCAAAGCTGCTTGCATTATCGACATACCTTTCTCTCTTTTATTTTTCTTTGCTAATTTAATTTCTTTCTGTTTGGCTTCCTTTCGCCACAGGCGGAAAGAATCAAACATCGCCGGCCGGGCTTTCTTTTTAAATAATTTAGCTTCTAAGTTATCTAGGATTTCTGTGTCGAAACTACCATTTTTGGGCCATTTTAAAACACCATCCTTTCTGGTGTATCGGATCCATACTTCATTATACGCAATGGGGCCCACGCCGTGTTTCACATAAAGCTCATACGTTGGAGTTCCAATTGGAGGAACCGGACACGAATCCTCTAATCGGGAGTCCCTATTACAACCCAAACAAAACAAATTTCCAAATATACTAGAACCAGGCATCTTCGCTCACTAGTCTAGTTTCAAACTTCAAAGGATTATCGGATACGATAGTCTCGTGAATACACGAGTCCTTCGGCTTTGGCACTTGCAAGTTCCAAATCAAAGTGATCCCGAAGGGATACCAAACCAAACTAAGGACTGGGAGACGCTCCACTTATACTTAACTGAGGTATCGATGACATCACCAGAAGACTCATTTAATCGTTTTGCTCTACCAAATCATTAAGGGTCCAAAACAGGGCGATAGTCAGGGCAGCAGTCCTTCGTAGCCATCGGGACGCGGAGAACCTCGCAGTAAAGACTTTCGGACCACGTCGACATGCAGGGGTCGATGAAGTGGCGGCCTTCCTCCAGAATTTAAACACGAAGCTCCTCACGAACCTCTGGCGTGGACCGGTACCGCTGAAATTGCCCCACGTTGGGCGCCAACTGAAGTACTGGGTTTTTCAGAACCAACCCAGCGGTGCCAGGGGACACACCCGAAGACTTCGAGTTCTTCCTGTTACAGCCCACAGAAACACAGAGTCTTCTAGATGAAGTCAAAGATCGTATTTATTGGCTGCAGACCAATCACAGGTATCCGAGAAGTACAACACGATGTATGTTCTCAGGAGACTGCCCCAAACCAAAAACCAGTCTTTTCTTATATACAAAATATTACGCTCTGGGCAACACCGCCCCTATTTTACAAGTGGTTGTTCACATATTTTCACTTCAAAGGAACAGCAAAGTCATGATGATAATCCCACATTTCAGCTCGGTCAGCCCACAATTATTTACCCAGCGAGGCTCAGAACCTTCATCAGGTTTCAGCGGACCCCAATAAACGGGCACCTCCTCCTCGTAAAGAAGGCCATAAAGTAGGAAACAGAGTCAGGTGTGAAAGAGATTAGTCAGGGTTCGTGTGGGAAGAATGACTTTATGGTGTGCCAAGCCCTGATGCTAATCCCATTTGGCCGCAGTAAAAGGAACCGGCCGGACATGAATGACCTCGGGCACTGGAGTTAGCTTACACAGGTCACAAAGAAGTCACAGAAGGTGTACGTGTCCTTCAGACCTAGGCATGGCCTTAGTGTGCAGCCTATGTGAGGTCAACCACAAAATGGATGCTGTTCTAAAATGGAACCCGAGGGTTCAATATGTAATATCGTATACACGGTGATTTCGTCGATGAAACATGACGAAAACACTTATACATATTGTATTAGTTATTTGCGGTTCGCTGATACCAAAATCGGCATGGTAGGACCCTGCTGCCCACATGGTTCTAAATTTTACAGTACCACACTGTTCAGTAGTTCCTGAGAAAATCAAAAGTAAAATCATATACATATGTGGGTGGAGCCTAACCACAAATCTCATCCTGAGATCTGATTGGCTGTCAGCACTTCATCCAAGAAGTGTTGGCAGCCATCTTGGGACCAATATACATGATAGCACCTCATTAAAAAGCATTGCAGTTAATAGAAGGTTTTAAGACTTTAGTTACATTATAAATCATTTGTTGATGGTACCATACTCATTTTAGGAATTGTGGTATGTTCTAAGGTGATTTCACCATGTGAAAAAGCCTTCTGCTGGGATATCATGATTGAGATGGAATCAAAGTAAAAAACTGAAAGTATTTCCTACTGAGGAGACTGCAGTAAATGAGGAAATTAGGAAACTTCATAACAAATAAGTCTCCCAAGATGGCCACCAGAGACAAAAGAGCCCAAATATCACCCAGATGTAGCCCAAGTATAGCCCAATGACAGAATGTCCCAGAGTTTTCTTAAAAACAACTAGAGCGCTTACTGTCAACATTATGACAAAAGTATGGCACACCTGAAGCCATCTTGATTGGAATAAACTGGTAACATTTAAAACATTTAATTTAAAAAGGAACACAATGAGGGGGTTCATTTTGCCATAGCAATTATGATTAATGCTGAAGAAAGAAAATGAGGGCACATTTTGAGTGACTTCTCAAATCCTCTTCTATTTCATAAAAAAATTCTGACATGCAGACTGAAACATGCACTTTTAATACCAGGAGCAGACTTCCATGGTGAACAGTAGTTTTACTACAGTGATCTAATGAGCAACTAGAGTGCTAACATTCAGAATTTATGGCAAATGTGTTACATATCTGAATACCTTCATGATGGAATCAAAGTAAAAAACTGAAAGCATTTCCTACTGAGGAGACTGCAGTAAATGAGGAAATTAGGAAACTTCATAACAAATAAATCTCCCAAGATGGCCACCGGAGACAAAAGAGCCCAAATGTAGCCCAAAATCACCCAGATGTAGCCCAAATATAGCCCAATGATAGAAGTGTGCAAAACACTTATTATTGTGTGTTTTTGCAGTGTTATATAGTGCAGACTTGTCAGGTATTTGAGTGCTTTACAGGAGCATTGGTTACATCACACAAGAACAAATTCATTTTGGTTGTAGACATGGGGAGATTAAGTGATTTGACCAGAATCACAGAATGTCGAGCTGAAGCAGAAACTCCAACCTGGTTCCCCAGTTGCAAAGTCTGCAGTTCTGGAAGTAACACCACATCCTCTCCCCTAAGTGCAACATTTAATCAAGTGGTCAACTGGATAAAAAAACATAAAGATAACAAATAATTTAAAAGTGCTTTGTCGCTATTTGAAAACTCAGAAAAGATGTCCTTATTTTAGTCTTTTAGAGCACTAACCATAATTTTGATGCCAATATGATCCTCTCATATATGTAATTTCTAAAGGAAATGCTCTAGGTATTACAGTTTTGATTACATCAAGATGACGTCAGGCGTTCCACACTTTTGAAATAAATATAGAATGTTAGCAATCTAGTTGTTCATTAGGATACTGTTGAGAGGCAGAGGCCAGGGGCATGGACTCTGAAAATTGAAGGCAGGTAGGAGGGTGCAAAGGCAACAATTTAACCACACTGAGCAGGCAGGAAGGGCCGTGGCAGCACAACAGACTATGGAGGGCAGTGGAAAGGGGGGGGGCAACAAACCAACAATACAGGACTTGCAAGAGAGGCTGTGGCAATGTAATAGACCATTGTGGGCAGAAGGAAGAGGCAATGGTAGTACAACCATACATGCCAACAGACCCGATTCAGCCAGGAAACGTCCAATGTTTTTAAGCTCAAATGGGCTTTATTTGATCTGTCTCCTGTCTACAATCTCCTCTTTTTCAATGTAACTCAAAGGGGAAAATCAATACCCCAGTTTTTTTTCAAAATCTCCCTCTTACCAAGTTCAAAATGTTCGCAAGTATGGTACATTGGATCATGGAAGGAAATGGGGTAGGGACATGGACTTGGATAACAGAGGACAGGAGGGACATGGAGAGGTGCACCAAACTGACCCTGCAGGGCAGGCATCAGGGTTTGCAGCAGCACAATACACCACACAGGGCATGCGGGACGGGAGTGCAGCACAACAATCCATAGAAAGCAAGAGGGAGGGGACAGGACCATGCACATGGACAACAGAGAACAGAGGGGCAAGAGGCAATGGTAGCTATCTGACCATAATGGACAGACAGGAGAGAAAGCTGCAGCATAACAGACCATAAAGGGCAGGAGGGATGGATCAGGGGCATTACAATGGAACAGACAAGCCAGGAGGGAGGGAGTAGGGGTCTGCACATGTAAACAGTGGGCTGGGGGCAAGGGGGCAGGGCAGGAGCAGCAAGATAACCATGGAGGTCAGGCAGGATGGGCACTAGAAGCAAGACACACCATGAAGAGCAACACTGAGACTGTGATGGCATACACACAGACCATGGAGGGAAGGTGGGAGGGGGTCAGGGGCAGCTAACTGACCACACAGGGAAGGTGGGAGGGGCCATGGCAGCACAGAAGACCATGCATGGCAAGTGGGAGGGTTAGTGGCAGCACAATGGCTATGATGGGCAAGAAGGAGGGTGCAGGGGCATGCACAAAGGACGATGGAGGATAGAAGGGAGGGTCCGGACCTGTGCACAGACAAGAAAGTTCAGGGGAAGGGGCCTCACAACAGACCGCATGGGGCAGGCAGGAGGAGCAGTTGCAGCACAACAGACCAGGGAGGGCAGAAGGGTGTGGCAGTACAATGGACCATGTAGGACAGGAGGAAGAGGATAGGGGCATGGCATATGGACAGGCAGGGTGGAGGTAGCAGGGACAGGTTACAGTCATCTGACAATGCTATGCAGGTGGGAGGGGAGTGGCAGCTCAACAGAACACTCAGAGTAGATAGGAGTGGCAGGTCCATGGAACATGGTGGGCAAAAAGGATGGAGCAGGGGCATGCACAAAGACATCGGAGGGCAGGGGGAAGGAGAATAGGGGCAGCAAGCTAAGCAGAGTTTAAGCAGGAGGTCAATGATGGGGCATAGAATTGGGCAATGGAGGGCAGGAGGAGTGGACTGGTACATCATACTAAATTGAGGGCAGTGGCAGCACATCAGACCATGCATGGCAGGAGGGAGGAGGCTAGTCCATGGATTCACACAACAGAGGATAGGGAGGAGGGGGATGGGGCAGCAAGCTAACTGTTCAGAGAAGGCGGGTATTAGGAACTTTATTGTTTTTAAAATGTGTGTCTGTGCGAACTACTTAAAATATGAACAAGTATGCAGCATAATCTCACTTTTATTCAGGAAGAAGAGGACGTTTGTGACTGTGACTCCGGGCTCACTTGGCAGAAACACCCCCTGACCCTCCACCCCCTATCGCAAAATGTAATGCCCGTGAAAAGGGTAGGTGAACACAGTGTTATATAGAACATAGCCCTGAGAGCACGATTGAAAATGAAAACTAGATATAGTGTATGGTATAAACTATGCACCAAAAAGTGTGATATAAGATGAACCGGGCGTGAAATATAATATGCAATACATTGTGCGCAATTACAGATTCATTGGAGAGCGCGAGATAGCACAGGCACTAGCGCGTGCTATGCGATATGCGCCTTGGAGTGTAATATGCTCAGGGCAGTGTTGTGTAACCTAACTAGTCTCTAAAGTTGTAATATAAAATATGTGCTGGGGAGTGTAACGTTGCATATGCACTGTGACAAAGATATGGATCCCAGATTGTAATATGTATGGCATAGCACTGTGCGTTATAACATAGGCATCGAGGAAGGCACATTAGATGGAGCAATATAACCCGTGCGAAGACAAGTGTGGCATGACATATTCACGGGGTGGTGTTACAGTGCACATGGGCTAGAGAGTGTCATAGCATATGCACTAGCTAGTGGAATACAACACAGAGGTGTGTGGCACTCAGCAGGCAATGGTGGGTGTAACACAGCATTGGGCTCTGCCAGGAACGCGCTTTGACTCTCAAGTGATGTTCGTCCCCTTTCCAGAGAGTAAAATAAAAAGTATTACACATCCGGCAGTGGATGTGTGTTTTATTAACCGTGAGGGGGGTTTCTTGCATAGTTTTGGTCGAATTTTTGTCGAATCCCCTTTGAAGGGCTTGGTGTGCATGTGTATTAAATGTGCCCGTCAATAGCTACCCATGTTTGTATAAATAAACGACAAGGGTGTCTACCAGGATTAGGCACGGTAGGGCATCAGACATGTCAGAGCTTCACTAGTGGTGTAAATACATTCCACGTGGATTCATTGTATGCATAGTCGCCTTTTAATGAATATCACGCAAATCGTCATGGTGATAGGTACGTACGGTTTGTCTAGCATGTCCTAGGTGTGTCTATAAATATATATTTTTTAAACATAATAAAAAACAATGGCCGGCCCTGGGGATTGGGGTCAAAAAAATATAATTAGGAGACAGGCCCTGGGGGATGGGGTCATCAGGGCCAATAAATTAGAATAAGAAGGGGAACCACACAGCCCCACTTCTTAAAAAATTAAAATAAATAAAAGACTGGCATCGTGCCGGAGGCCACGCCCCCTCCTTGCAGCACTCTGCAAACGCGCCCCCTGGCGAATTGTAAGTTGGGGAATTAATTCCTCTTCAATACTGAGGGTCCCTGAGGGCCAACTAGCCCAACAGGCATCTCCAGTATGCACCAGGGAGCTGCGCTGCAGACAGGTGTTCTGAGGCCAAGCCCCTTTTTACACCTCTCTGCAATGCAGCTCTGTGGCGCTTACTGGAGGTACCTAGTGGTCTAAGTTTGACCCTAGGGACCCTTAGGATTCAAGGGGACTTAATCTCTCAACTTAGAACAGCCACAGGGCGCGTTTACACAGTGGTGAAGGGAGGGGACGGGGCCTGAGGTGACGTGTGCAAACACGCACTACGGCACGTTTTAAATTGGGGATATAATTTCCCTTCAATACTGAGGGCCCCTGGGGGCTAACTAGCCCACCAAGTGCTTCCAGTAAGTGCCACTGAGCTGCATTGCAGAGAGGTGGTCCAGGCCGTGCCACTTTTTACACCTCTCTGCAACGCAGCTCTGTGGCACTTACTGGAGGTACCTAGTGGGCTAGTTGGACCCTAGGGACCCTCAGGATTCAAATGAACTTAATCTCCCAACTAAAAATGGACACAGGGTGTGTTTACACAGTGGTGAAGGGAGGGGACGGGGCCTGAGTTAACGTGTGCAAAAACGCCCTGTGGCCTGTTTTAAGAGGTAGTTTTAATCCCCCTGCCCTATTATATACTAGGGGCTTACAGAGGAGGTCATGCTAATCACAGGGGGACCCCAACGCATAATGTTCCCTAGTGTATGTAGGTGTTTTCACTGGATTCTAAGTGTCTTTTAACATAGCACTGGATCTAGGACTGGTTAGTCAGAATCAGTTACCACCAGTATCCGTCTGAAAAAGTTGAGGGTACAGGATGATTTTGCAACAAGGCTTCTTTCTGCTCTTCTCTTTGTTCTTTCTGCACGTTATCCTTCTTCCTGCACTTTTCTTCGTCTTTGAGGACTTCTGTTGCTTCTTTCTGCACTTCTTTTTTTTCTTTCTGTGCATTTTTTCTTCTTTCTTCACATGTCCTATCTCTGTAGGCATAGTTAGAAATTAGCATTTAAAAAACCTTTGAAATTCACAGAAAAAACCATAGGTTTCAGGGGTGTTATAGTTAGCTGGACTTTTCACTTGTACAAAACCATTGAAATTCCCCCGTTATAGTTAGTTCAGCTAACTATAACTCGCGCGCCCGCAATGCACTGCTGATGACGTCACATATTACATCACTCATGACATGGTCAGTGACATCACTCATGACATTACTGATGACATCTCAAATGACATCACTGATGACATCACTGATGACATCATCCTTGTGATAGAGTGGCAGGCCTCCTCTCACCCTAATATAACCTTTGATACACACATTCAAAAATAGAGACTAAAATTTTCAAAACAATGGACATACCAATACCAGTTACAACAACCTATTCAGTAATTCTAAGATCCACATACACATCCACTCATTCACCAACAGTCCTATACAGTCACTCATACATGTACTCACTCATCATATGTACTCATACACCTATACATCCTGTTACTCAATGCCACTCATCCATAGAGTTACTCACACACATAGTCACTCATGCTAATAAAGAATCAAACATACATTTACTTGCATATACAGTTATACACACACCACCACACTTACTTCTACGGAAACTTACACATACTTAGTCTTTTAAACAATCACTTATAGAAACACATACTTATTCATACAGGAACTCTTTCAATCTCTTACTCTCACATATAATCACTTATATACACCAATAGTCACATATACTAGTTTAAAACATATGTAGTTACTCATAAAGACACTATTGAGACAGTCATTCACTCACTAACACACCCATACACACACTCATCCACCCATACAGTCCTGCACACATGCTGTCTTCAACACATACAAACAGTGAGTCACTCATTCATGCACCTATGCACTACGTAATACCCCCCACCGAACCATGCAGACACTCAGACTGATACTCAAAAAACCAACTAATAACCTATATAGACACCCATGTAGCTACTCACCAACCCATGCAGCCACTTATACACAAAGTGAGGGACTGATACAGATATTTACATATTTAAACTTTACTCACTAAGCCATGTATTCACTATGATACACTTAATCAGTCAGTTACACAATCAATTTTTCAAAAACAAATCATCCATTTAGACACTTATATACCCATTTATTCTTCCATCGACCTTGAGATATACATATATAAAACATATTTAATTTTCAGAAAAACACACATTCACTGGATGATGTCATCAGTGATGTCATCAGTGATGTCATTTGAGATGTCATCAGTGATGTCATGAGTGATGTCACTGACCATGTCATGAGTGATGTAATATTTGACATCATCAGCAGTGCATTGCGGGCGCGCAAGTTATAGTTAGCTGAACTAACTATAACGGGGGAATTTCAATGGTTTTGTACAAGTGAAAAGTCCAGCTAACTATAACACCCCTGAAACCTATGGTTTTTTCTGTGAATATATATATATATACATACATACACACAAAACAGGCTCCTTATATTACAGAGTTGCAAGGATAAAGCATATTGCGTTCCATTAGACATATTGTGTATTATAGACAAAGGGACACAACATCTGTGACTTTGCTGCCAATACCAAAATTATGCCATAGAGGGGCAGCTACTATCCTTGATAATATCCACTCCCACACTGGCATGCTTAAAACACATATATTTATGACGCAATGAAAACTATGATGCACACAGAGGGCAAGCTCTGCGGGAAAGGTGAGAGGTGTTTCTAGGAATTACACTTGTACAGATCACCAAATTTTATTCTGTTGTCTACGTACCAAGAACATATCACTAAATAGTAAACACAGACTTTTTCAATTTAAATTTCTATACAAGTATTACTCTATCCCTGAAGGTTAAAGAATATTGGTGTAGATGAATCAGCAGAATGTTGGGGATGTAGAGCCCTAAATGCAGATTTCATGCTTTTAGCTTGCGACAGTCCAAACCTAAGGGGTTTTGGGAAGATGTATGTATGTATGTACGAGATTTATAAAGCGCAGGAATCACCGCCGTAGGGGTATCTCCGCGCTAGCATAGACAAACAGAGCACGCTGACATGGCTTTACAAGGCTCAGATCTTAAATAATTTTCTGATACGCATCAAGCTAGAACAATTCCGCAGAACCTCTGGCAGGGAGTTCCAGTGTTTAGAGGCCAGGAAGGCGACTGTTTTGTCTCCAGTTCGACTTTTCTTAAAACGAGGAACCACAAGAAAACCTCTATTTTCGGACCTCAAATTCCGGTTCGGGCGATACAACTTAAACTTATCCGCCATATAGCAAGGGCATTTGCCAAAGACTGCATTGTGTTCAAAACAAAAGAGCTTAAACTTAATTCGCTGGCGAATTAAGTGACTTCAAAAGTGGCCCAGCGGTGGTACGAGGTGATTTACTAAGAACTAAGCGTGCGGCCATGTTTTGGACAACCTGTAGTCTACCAAGGAAAGCCTCATTTGTAGATGCCAATAAGGCATTACAGTAGTCAAGGCGACCGATTATCAGAGCCTGAACTAAGGTTTTGCGTACTGTCAGAGGCAGCCAAATGAACACTGCGCAGCATATTCAAGATGCGATAGCAAGTCCCAACAGTGGTCATAACTTGATCTTTCATTGACAACCGTATGTCCAACTGAACTCCTAAATTTTTTACCACCAGAGTAGGAGAGGGGGCGGGGCCCAACAACAGTTTTGGCCGCATTTAGCTGCAAAAAGTGGTCCGTCAGCCATTCTGCTATGGCAGTCATGCCTTCCGCAAAACATTGATCCACTAACTCCCTATCTTTATCAAAAGATAGGAGTAGTTGAGTGTCGTCTGCATAAGAGAATGGCTCAAAGCCAAACTTTCAAATAGTTTTAGCAAGGGGGGCCACATAAATATTAAATAAGGTCGGGCTTAGGCATGAGCCCTGGGGCACCCCCTTACTGAGCTTCACAGTACATGAGCGAAATGGGCCTAGATTAATAGTTTGTGTGCGCTGATCCAAAAAACTAATAAGCCATTTAAGCGCCACCTCCTGCAGCCCGATCTCTTTTAACCGAGCTATCAGTTTCTGATGACAGACCGTGTCAAAAGCTGCGGTTAAATCTAATAGGACCAGCATCACTCCTTTATTCTCATCTAAGGCCATTTTAATATAATCCGTAACTCCGATAAGAGTTGTCTCTGTAGAATGGTTAAGAATGCCATTGATTTCCAGATATTCCGTTAGCTGTGTGTTAACATGGTTCTCTACCATTTTGCCCATTAAAGGAAGAAGTGAAATGGGACGGTAGTTGGAGAGCACATCATTCGCCACCTGATCTTTCTTCTTGATGGGAATTATTTGGGCTGCCTTCCAGTCTAAAGGCACACTGCCTTCATATAATGATGAGTTCAAAATCTCAGCAATGGGAGCGGCCAAAGATGAGGCTAAAAGAGCGAATTTATGTGCAGGCATAATATCCAAGGGCGAACCAGATTTAGCCTTTTTTAGCATAGCTTCCACTTGTACAATGTCCATAGATCCAAATCGTTTCAACCCATCTCCTGAGTCCGATCGCAAAACTGAGTCCGAGTTAACCAAAGACCCTTGATCCCTCCCCAGATATTACATGAGAACTGACAAATCTGCTCAGATTTGAGGTAAAGATAACCCCTTTAGAGGCACTAAGATGTAGACACGTGCCCAACTCTCAGAGCAGGTCCCTCAGGTCCAACACCCAACACCCAGAGGCTCTTGAAGAGCACTAGGATCTATAGGGCCAGATGAAGGGGAATGTCTGTCAACTTTCTGACGACAAAGCTGTGGAATATGCTTCCTCTCAACTTTCACCTGGTTCCTTCCAAAAGGATCTTTAGGAAATGCCTAAAGACCCACCTGTTCCATGCATAGTCTCTTTCCTTCAGATATTGAAGTCCTGCTGTTAGCTCCTGGACGCTCCCTCGGGAGGAGCCGTGTGCTCTACAAATGCCATTGTATTGCAATGTACAATTAGGATACGTGAAAGAAACCCCAAAATCATAATGTCATGGTACTTATAACATTAAATGCTTTGTGAGGAAGATTCATAGATTGAAGGCAGAAGAGGCTTAAGACCTTAAATATCGATTCACCAAAAAGACTGGAGTAGCAGAGGCTATCTCCCTCAACCTCTGACCCCCAATGAAATCACATGGTTGATAGCTTATCTCACTCTTTGCCCCACAGTAGTCGGTAATGTTCTACTGATGAGGTTTGAGAAGTGCAACTAGTAAAAGCTATATAAGATAAACATGGTTCCAAGACCTCTGTTTACTTTATGTTTCTGCCACTGTCTTCATGAACCCCTCAGACAATGGAGCTGTAAGGGTAGTGTCAGTCATACCACTGTCTACCCTTAATTACCATTCGTGCTTATCAGAAATAAAGGGGATTGAAAAGAAAACAAGGACAGAATATTACTACAGTGGTTTGGTACAACTTCAAGCCTTAATAAGAAGTTGAAGCTACAGTAATGAAAGTTAAGATTCCTATGCATTGGATATTGCAACCTACCTCTCATGTGTCTGAGTTAAAACCTGCTTGATCGCTTGAGAATAGGATTAGTTCCTGCAATCCACAGCTAGTAAAAGAGGCTTAAAATTTAAAGTACAGGAGAGATTTTCAATACAAAAAGCTACAAGGGTCGATTGTATTATTTAATTTACTGAAAATGGTATGGGTATGAGAGCCGGTAAAGGTTGATGCCATACTTTGCACAGCTGCTACCAAATTTGGCTTGGGAATTAAGCGATTTTTTTGAAGAGGTACCAGGGATAGACAAGAAACAATGAAGGGTTTTTATTATTACCAGGAGTTATATATGAAGGAAGAAAATTGGTCATTGGGATTCATTGAGAAAGTAAATGAAGGACTCCCATGGGGCATGTCTAAATGAATCAATGGCTGTAGCTCTTATCAATGAGAGGAAATTGTGGCTACAAGTCCTGCTCATAATAAAGTAACAAGGCAAGAGTGTACGCCCTGTGCAGACTGGAATAATAAGATACTTAAAACTCTCACCGGGGTTCATACACAGCTATTCACAGAGCCCTCTTTTAGCCCAGTCCTGAAAACACAAGTTCATGCTCATGCAGGTTCAGCGACAGACCAGACCTCCAGGAATTGATTTGTTTCACCAGCGTGGTACATGCCTCCTTGGGTGGGGAAAAGGCATTCAATGGAACTCAAGTGAGATAACACCTTTTTTGCCATGGAAAGGAGACACCATGAGAGAGAATTCGGGGGTGGGGTAGGGGGTACGACAACAAGGGATACAGTCTTCAGTGCAGGCAGGCAAGAGAACATGCTGGAGGTGTGGGGTTTCCTCCGGACTGCCGCCTTCTGCATCATCTTTCCTGGGCAAGTCTTGTGGGGTATTCTGAAATATTTAATGCTATGTAAGCTGAGCAGTAGGGGGAACAGGTTAGAGCTGTTGGACTTTCTCTTGACTGCTGCCTTTGCATTTTCTCTCCAATGAGGAACAGTTGTAAAACACTGATTGAGGCTCTGGATGATTTTCATTCAGAAGAAAAAGAATTTGGGAGTGGGGTGAAACTCCATCCTCTGTGGAAAAGGAATAGCCATTTGCCCTGTGGGATTTACAGGAGTGGACAGATAGGAGGAACTATCTGTTAGAAATAACAAATTTAGCTGTCACTACCAGGACATGTAGAACATTTAAAAGTACATGCCCTACCTTTTTGTTACACAGCACCCTGCCCGTTGGGCTTTCTTGGGCCTACATTAGGGCTGACTTATGTGTAATAAAACGAGATTTCAAGGCTTGGTAAGTAGATTTAAATGCCAAGTCGAAGTGGCAGTGAACTGCACACACAGGCCCATCAGTGGCAGGTCTGAGACATGGTCAGAGGGATACTTAGATGGGTGGCACCTGCAGGTCTACTAGTAGGTTATTAACGCTACCTAGATTCCATGCGAATAACCTAATTCTCGAATACTGAGACTGCCTAATCACGTCACCGCGTTACCAGATTATTGTTGCTATGCAGGTGACGCTGGGGTTTTTTCTCGTATCCCTGAACCCTTATAATTAACTTTATCGATATCTGTGGAACCAGCAGCAGTACAACGCTCTGCCGATTACCTTTGAACAGCTGGTTTCTTTAATGTTGATATTTTAGTCACGTCACCCTGTTGCTAAGTGACTGTTGCCATGAGACAGGACCAAGTAAACAATTACCCATTTGTTTACACTCGCGTCCCCGAGCGTTGATAGGACGTCGACGTCATATTCCCTATGACTCACTACTACTTCACCGGATATACGAGAGCCTATCACAGCGGTTATACATCTCGCACACTGCTCCTCCAGGGCATTTGCAGATGTGCCCACACCGCCGATTGGCTCCCGGCCCGTATGTATTCCCCCCGCCAGTGACCAGTGTTGTCCACCGAGCTGGCGCGGACGAAGGGTAGGAGTTGAGGCATTCCACATCGCGGACTGTCGTGAGTAAATACCACTGTCCTTGGGGCACCGCGGACTCCGTTTACTTTCATACTATCTTGTACTGAGGACAGGGTAATAACCCGGTTGGTATGACAATCCAATATTGAGAAAACGATCATTCTGATTGATATCTCATTACCTCTAAGATATCCTAATGAGACTTAGATTCCCCCTTGGGTGGGACTTGAAAATTATTGTTCAGTTAAATAATCTTGGGAGAACTGCTATTTCAAGATAACAATGTACACATATTAGATCCATGTAAATACATTCCCTATCCTGGGTTTTGTGTCAACAGAACACTGCACTATTCAGTGTTATTGCTCAGCGCCTTCTTGCTGGAACCTGACGCCTTTAACATCAGGGTGAGTTGCACTTCCGATCAGGTTTCTCTCTACTTTTTACATCTATTATGTATTAATATTTTAATATACACCATTTCTGCAGTAGCACTTATCAGACATAAGTAACTATTTACTTTAGCCACTGAGAAGTTTGTTTGCCACTCCGTATCATATTATGTACCCTCACATCACAAACACTGCATGACACTTTGTGGGTGCAGTAAAATTAGGCGATTTGACTTAAGATTGTTCGTAGCAAATATATCTATGTGACTTGTATGTTTGTCCCCCTGTTTTCTTTTCTTTATACAGGCGTAATTATCTTAGATTTTAAAGTAACCACTTATTAGGGTGCTGTATCAGTGGTAAGTATTAGTTGCTACCACTACCAATAAGTGTGTGAACTTTTTGGTCCTGAAGAATTGCGGCCAATTTGACCGATGCAAGAAACATGTTGACCACTATTCACTAGAGCGTAATTCAGACACCTTCACTGGAAGATTACGCATGTTATTGTTTTTAATTAAGAGTGGGACCTCTCTCATTAAAATTTGTCATTTAGGATCTCCACTACTTACTTTTAACACACTTAGTCTCACACGCACTTCACTGTAGGGCCCTCACTTGCACTCACCAACCGGCAATGAATGGAATAAAGATCTCCACTAAAAGGCACCATTAAGGTCACCGATCGGGGATTGCAGCGCCGCCCCGATTCGGAGCAGACCTTATGATGAAACATGACATCTGGGCCACATGCTGACGATATATGACAGCTAGTTTGCCAGATGTGTGAGGGTCTCTTTCCTGAAGGAGGAATCTCCTCCTGAATCATACATCTCCATAATCATTGACAGCCTTCTTAGGAACAGCATACCTGTGTATTTTTAGATTGACACTTTACTAGGGACTTATAGGTAAATTAAATATGCCAATTGGGTATGAGCCAATGTTACCAAGTTTTAGGGAGAGTGCACATGCACTTTAGCCCTGGTTAGCCAGCAAAAGAGGAGTACAGAAAAAAGAATGGAGGCAGGCAAAAAGTTGGGGGAAGACCTAAGGCTGTCAGGTCTAATATATGCCCCCTCCCCCAAGCTGAAAGTGGAAAGAGCTGCCCAACCTGTGGCCTGTTTGAACACAAAAGTGAGTCCCAAACAGGTATGTTCTCAGCTTCTTCAGTGCCAAGACCGCAGCAAATGCTTCTCTTTGAATGGCACTCCACCTCTGTTCCCATGGAAGTTACTTCCTACTAATGAAGGCTACTGTTTGGTCTAGGCCCTCCTCATTCAGTTGCGCTAAGACTGCCTCCATGCCATCTCTGAGGCATACGTCTGCATGATAAATTCCTTGGAGAAGTCAGGGTCCCTGAGCACAGGTGCTGTGCACATGGCTTCCTTGAGAGAAACAAAGGCTTCTGATAAGCCTCGGTCAAGATCACCAATCTGGGCTGCTTCTTGGAGGTCAGGTCTGTTAAGGGGGCCACAATGGTGCCATAGCCCTTAACAAATCTGCGGTAATAGCCAGTGAGACCTAGGAAGGCTCTCACTTGTGTTTGGCTTTAGGTGGTTCCCAGCCAATGATGGATTATTTATATATAAAATGTTATTGATTTTAAAAAATGCATGTTTTAAAGAATGTGTCTAAACATTAATAAAGTATGAACTGAACTGAACATGATGGTTTCAATCTTGGCCTGCAGGGCTGCACCTTGCCTCCACTTACCAGGTGTCCCAAATACACCACTGACTCCTTCCCAATCTTGCACTTGCTGGCCCTGATTGTCAGACCTGCCTGTTGCAGTGCCTGAAGCACCTCATGGAGGTGATGAAGGTGTTCCTCCCAGCTGGATCTATAGACAGCAGTGTCATCTAAGTAGGTGGCACAGACAGCCTCCTTTCCAGCCAGGACCCTTTTAGCCAACCCTTGGAAGGTAGCATGGACATTCTTTACTCCAAAGGCCATCACCCAGAATTGGTGTTAACCCTCATCAGCTCTGGGAATGAATGTGCATCAGTCTTGAATACTGAGTTGAGTCCTCTGTATTACACGCAGAACCAGAGTTCTGGTAGTGCAGCCTTTGCTACCAGCACCATGGGGATGGACCAGAGACTGTTCGAGGGCTCAATCACCCCTAAGCCCAACATCTTGGAGACTTATTCCTTGATGCAAGCTCTCATCCTTTATGACAACCTGTAAACTTTGTTCTTCACGGGGGACTGTTTCCTGTGTTGACATCATGGACTCACAGATGTGTAAGTCCAGGGGTGATGGAAAACAGTGAGGAAAACTGTCCCAGCAACTGGTAACAGTCACCTTGCTGTTCTGGGGTCAGTGTGGCAGAGAGGTTGACACCCTCCACTGACGCATCATGTTCAAGTGCAGAGAGGAGGTCAGGAAAAGGTTCACCTTCCTCTTCCACACCCTCATCTGTCACAAGGAGCATGCTCACTTCGGACCTCTCGATTTGAGGCTTTAACCTGTTAACATGGAGCACCCTTTGGGGGTTTCTAAGGGTCTGGAGGTCTGCCAAGTAGGTGGCCTTCCCCTTATGCTCCTTGAGTTTGTATGGGCCAGTCCAGGGGTCCTGGAGAGCTGTGGGCTCCATGGGCTCCATGACACATACCTTTTGGCCAGGCTGAAACTCCACCAGGGTGCCGTCTGGTCATACCAAAGTTTCATTACCTCTTTGCTAGCCTCTAGGTCACTCTTCGCCTTCTTCCAGAAGTGTTACATCTGGTTGGGGAGGGCCTGCATATAGCTGACAACATTCTGAGGGGGTTTATTGTGAGCTTTATCCCACCCCTCTTTGACAAGTCTGAGGTCCCCTAACAAGGTGTTCTATTGAGGAGTTCAAAGGGACTGATCTCTACTCCTTTCTGTGGCCCCTCCCTGTAGGCAAATAGAAGGCATGGCAAGAGGATGTCCCACTTATGCATCATGGGCTCTGGCAAGCCTATAATTATGCCCTTCAAATTCTTGTTGAATCTCTCAACTAGACCGTTGGGTTGGTGGTGTTAGGGTTTGGTGAACTTGTACATTACATCACACTCTTCCCACATGTACATCATGTACGTTGACATGAAGTTAGTGCCTCTGTCAGACACTACCTCCTTAGGAAACCCAACATGGTTAAAAATCCCTATCAGAGCTCTCGCCACTACTAGTGCAGTCACTGTCCTCGGAGGGATTTCCTCTGGGTAGTGGCTGGCATGGTTCACCAAGACCAGGACAAACCTGCTGCCTAGGGCTGCCTTGGGGTCCATAGGCCCAATGATGTTGGTGCCCACCCTTTCAAAGGGAGTGCCAACAACAGGTAATCGCATGCGGGAAGCTTTGTACTTTTTCTCTGACTTCCCACTGGCCTGGCAGGTGGAACAGGACCTGCAGAATGCATCTGAGGCTGTCTTAATGCAGGGCCAATAAAAATGGGAGGCAAGGCTGGCAAAGGTCTTGTCTTACCCCAAATGTCCTTCCATTTCATGAGCCAGGCCCAGTAGGAAGGTCCGGTAGCATCTGGGGATCACCAGTACATGGGCTGCCCCAGCACCAGGAACCTTATGCACACTGTATAACTTTAAAAGAGATTGGTCTCCCAGTAGATTAGGTGATCCCCAGAGGCTTCACCTGCTGCATGGGCTGAGGTCTGGCGCCTGAAGCCCTCAAAAGTGGGACACTCCTTCTGCACTTGGCAGACTCACTTCCTGCCTCCCTCAACCTGCCAGGTGGTACGCTCAGGTGAGTCACCTATGTCTTCCCTGGTTGGCTTGGGGCATCATCTTCAGGGACCCCATCAACCCTCACTACGGAAACTTCAGAGACCGGTTTCCCACATCCCTTGGCCCTCTCTTTGGCAGCTGTCTGGGCCATTCCAGCAGGCTCCATACTCCCTTGATTCCCTTGTCAGGCAGCCATGGCTCGTGTGATCATGCAGACCTACTCAGTCAAATCGATCATCTCCAAGTGAGACCTGAGCTCCACCTCCCTCCAGGTAGTGTGCTCCAGGTCATTGTCTAACAGGCAATCCATAGACCTGTAAGGGGTCACAGCAACTTTCAGTGAACCAGAAACTCCTCACCACTGAAAGGGGACCAGAGGCACCAGTAGGTGCCGCTCATGATTGTTGGGACTATGACTCGGTGGAATGTGTTCTATAGGACATGCTCTGCTGACACTTGACAGCTGACATGCTGGCTCCTGTGTCACACAGAGCCATCACTCCACTTTAATAGTAAGCTACTGCCTATACCAATTCGCTATTTCCAAGGGAAACTAGAGTCACCTCTGTCAGTCTTCCAAAACTAGCTGGGACTACCTCCTCCCGAAAGCTACACTCCCAAACCCAGGAGTCACCTTTAGAGTGACCATACCTATAGAACTCTGTACAATAGGGGACAAACCTCCCTGTCTTATGGTCAA
Organism: Triturus cristatus; assembly: GCF_964204655.1. Classification (NCBI taxonomy): domain Eukaryota; kingdom Metazoa; phylum Chordata; class Amphibia; order Caudata; family Salamandridae; genus Triturus; species Triturus cristatus. The sequence continues at coordinate 508,046,020 of NC_140585.1, forward strand.
AGAACCCCTTCTTTGGTTTAGACTGGGACTGGTTATGACCACACCCTTGGGAATTATTTTGGGGGCCTTTAGAGAACTTCTTATTTTTATGTTTTTCTCCCCCCCCCCCCTTCCTTCTGTTGGGAATCCTGACCACCATTGTGGGTGTTTCCCACTCCACATACCTTCTTAGACACTCTGGTGATAGCCTAGAGGTCTGCCTCCTCAGCAAGCTTCTCGGGTCAGGCAGCTTACTGTCAACGACGTGGTGGCACAACTCTGTAAAACAAATACTGAGCATGTGCTCTCTCATGGTCAAATTGTAAAACCCAGCATAATCATTTACTTTGCTGCCCCCTCCCAGCTTCGACAGTATGTATGCTGCCACCATCTGGAATCAGACTCTAGCTTTGATCTCCAGCCCCTTTAGACTCAGATCATGAAACAACAAAAGTTTCTTGTCAGCTAAGACTCCCTCAGACCCAGTCTTCTTCTCCTCAGCTTCCATGTTTAATTTTTCCAACTATAGCTTGAATTCTCTCTCTTTCCTCCCCAGTCAGTTCTTCTGTAGATAGGCCATGGGAAGAGAAACTGTTTCCTTCTCTCCCATGGAACACACATTCAGGGGTGTCCCCCTTAGCCACTGCAGGTGGTTCCTCAGAAGAGCCATTCCCAGACTCTCCCAGTCCATCATTCTGCTTGGAGTGGGCTTCTGCCCAGGCCTACAGTGCCATTTGAAACTCCACCTTATAGGTAACTCTTTGGGCAGGTACCCCCATCTCCTTGCAGAAGCTTTTCAACTGGTTTACTGTACAATCATCCAGCTTGGCCAGCTCAAACTCCATTGCTCCACTTTCAGAACCAGCCAGAGACTTGATGTGTAGGATGGATCACAGATGCAAAGCAGGGAAAAATGAAGAAACATTTGAAATGGACTCAAATGTCGATGGTAGTGTACACCAAATTACTATTAGGTACCGCACAAACACAAGTCCTATCCAAATTGCTAATCACCAATGTTAGAAATTGGGTATGTAGTTGACAGAGGTATGTAGGGACTGCGATGCTATTTAGGGTAGGTCACAGCACAACCTAAACTATGCTGCGCTCACCCTCTGGTAGCTTGGCACAGAGCAGGCAGGCTTAACTTAGAAGGCAATGTGTAAAGTATTTGTGCCATAACGCATACAGGAACACAATGAAAATACCACAAAAAGACTCCGCAACAGTTAAAAAAATAAACTATACTTTTATAAATAAAACAAGACCAAAATAATCCAAATGAGTAGAATGTGAGATATTGAATTTTAAAGAAATAAATGCAGTAATGTGCTTAGAAGCAAGTAGCGCTAAAAAGGTTACTTTAGGTCACGATGAACTGGGGCAAAGTCAAAGTTTGGGCCGACTGAGATGGAGCGCCGGCTGGCTACTGGATTCAAACAGGCCCCGGTGAACAAAGTACCTTTCCTGGTTGCAAGCAGCAAGATGCATCAATCTTCTCCATGCAGTGAAGACGATGTGTCAGTTCCCAAGACCTGTGCCGGAGTCGAGAGGCATCGAGCAATGCGATGGTTTCTGCAAAGCAGTCGGGGGATGTGTCGATCTCACCAAGCTGCAGCGGCGGCAATACGCTCTCCGATTCATTGATCTCTGTAGACAAAGCGCTGGTTCTGAAGTGATGCGACAATTTTACTCCTGCAACCAGGTCGATGCACCAGTTCTGCTAAACGCAGACAGGAGATGAGTTGAAATCCGTGTTGCAAGTATCTGGGCCAATTCCAGTGAGCCAGGCACAGAAGCAGGGGTAGAGACGTAGATATCCCAGAGTCTCAAGCAACAGGAGGCAAGGTAACAAGCCCTTAACGATCACTTAAAAGAAGGCAAAGTCCAGCTCTCCTTCAGCAGAGTCAGAGAGCAGCAGGCAGAAGGGCAACAAACAGAAAAGCAGGCAGGAGTAAGCCAACTTTCTAAAAGTGTCATTTTCAAAACTGTGACTTACTGTCCAACTTTACCATGAAGAGGATTTTATATTACAACTTCCCAGACACCAAACATGAATTTACAACTTGTTTCAAATCAAAAGTTAACATTTATTATATGTAATAAGGTAGCCCAATAATATACTACAGGAGAGGTAGGCCTCACAGGAGTGAAAAATGAATTTAGGAGTTTTTCACTAACAGGACATGTGAAACTTAAAAGTACGTTGGAGAGAGCTGGCACTTTATATGATATATCAAAATGAGATATAGCACGTAAAGATTCCAGGGGGCTAGCTATGGCAATCCCAAGGTGCTCTGCTAGGAGGTAGTGTGATCGAGCAGCCTTAGGCATCTGAAAATACACACAATTGAAGAAAGAGTTTTCACTAGGTTCTATTAATTTCCTTACATTCCTCCATTCCTTGCCATCTTGTGACAAAACCCTGCCTACCGCGACCATTTCTGCTGACGCTCAAAACTATCGCATACCCAAGTCCCCCTGTTCTTAGCAGTTAGCCAATTCATCAACAGAAAGCCATGAGACACCTACGCCCTGTGTAAACAAGCTTGTTTTTCATCTTCTGTTTCCTGCTTGGTAAACATCCTTGACACCTTGATCAGGTTATCTGGACAATGATCTGACTGACCGAGCCTTGATCAAGCTGATTGAACAATTGTCTGAATGCTGAGCCTTGATCAAGCTGATTGAACAATGGTCTGAATGCCGAGCCTTGATCAGGTCATCAACTACAAACACCGCCTTGATCATGTCATCAACTACAAACACCGCCTTGATCAGGTCATCAACTACAAACATCGCCTTGATCAGGTTATCAACTGCAAACACCGCCCTGATTGAACAATGGACTGAATGCTAAAAGAGTGGAGTAAAAATGTATATAAGGCTTGTTCGCTGTGGAGTACAGCAGCAGCCTCCTGGGTTTTGTTTCTGACTAGCTTGGGACTCTGTTCCATAGTCCGGGCTATTGTAATAAAGGTGGTTCTCTCTGCAGACGAAGGTTTCCAGGTCCACTTTGTTATATAAGGAGGGTAAGAGTAGACTCGGGTGATTTCTGCACCGCCAAGCCCCCACTCCTCCTTGAGGTGGGCTTTTCTTGGTTCTACAAATGGCGCCTGAACAGGGACACCACGGAGACATAGGTCTAGCCCGGTGGTCGTGAGGGGGCCCGTGGTGGAAGTCCGACGGAGGTACCCTACCCGAGGGACCATTTTGAGTCTGGTAGACCAGAAGTCTTGCACAGGGTCTTCCCCATCCGGTCTAGGCCACCTGACGGCGTCCCGCTGGTGTCCCCTTAAGTGCGGTCTCTGTCTGGATCTAGACTTGTGCCTACGTCTGCAGAAGAGAACAACATTTTCGGGTAAGGGTAAACTGATCATCCACCACTTGTGCTCTGTTTTCTGTCTGTATTGACTTTTGCAAAAGCCAAGCCAGTGAGGTGAGTGTTTTTCTCCCACTGTTGTCTGCCTGAAGTAAAAATATGCCAGTCAGTAGTAAGTTCCGAAAGTTATGCTGCTTCGCATGTACAGAGGACTCCCTTCTGGAGGCAGCCTGCCCGCTTCCTCCAGAAGGAACTCCAAGTTATGAGATGTATGTTAAATATGGGCCATCTGCTATCATGTTTTCTTCCTTATGGATAAAATATACGAAACGAAGCAATGTTGAATTACAGTGGCCACAGTTTGGCTCCTTTGATCTCCAGGCCCTTTCGAGCCTGGAGGAGCAGCTGCTCCGCAAACGGTCTCGTCAAGCCATGTTTGACGCCACCGCGTTGTGGAGGAAATAAATAGATCAAAGAATGAGAAAAAAGCAAGCGTTGAATAAAAAGAAAGAGAGGATGTCTATGGCTGATCATGCGAAAGCGCATTTAGAAAATAAGGTTCAGGAAGGGATTGAAATGGCAGATAGACATCATAGGGCTAAGGCGACAAAATGTTACCTTGCTCGTTCTCCCAGGGACCTTGAGGTTGAAGGAGAAGAGGGGGATTCATTGTTGAATGCTATTCTTGAAGGTCCACCTCCTGGCTATGCTCCGGCTCCTATGTATCCCACTCTTCCTCAAAATGTTCCTAACGCTCCACCCTCACCAGTGGTGGTTCAGGCTGCCCCACCCATTGTACCACTGCATGATCCTTTGACTCCCGTCATCCTGCCAGCACCCCTCCCTCCAACAGTTCATACCGCCCCACCTATTGACCCAACCCCGACCATACATTCCCATCTGATTGATAATCAGTCTATTGGTACCCCTGTTGGTGACCCTTATGCCACTCCGGACCGAACGAGATGGTCCTCTCTTATGCCCAATACCCTGTTTGGATTCTTCGGTACCCCTAGAAAGGAGTCTTTGAGGTCTGCTGAACTCGCTGGGGGTAGTGAAAGGGACGCTATGCGAAAACAATGTGCATTTTGGGTAAAGGATGGTAATATTTATGGCGTTAAAAATATCTGGTCGACGTTTAGAAAATGGACGGCCATACAACAAACAGACATGGCCGAGTATATGTGCACACTTATAATGAAAAGATACGAAGCATAGTTCATAGATACTCCCCGGGGATTGATTGATTTAAAACTAACTATTGCCAATTGTCATGTTCAGGGAGATGATATGCATGAAGCCCTTGTTACCATGATTGCGTTCAGAGACACAACGGCTTTTCCGCCACCTCTGAATGACAAAGCCATGCCTATGAGAGAGACAGCTCCCGTCTTTATCCCTGCAGTACTCGCCAATAACCAGGGTGTTGGAGCAGCCCCAGCCCACTGGCATAGGATGTGGGTGCATGTCCCATGGAAAAGAGCGGATGTTCTTCAATTGAAATCCCAATTACCAGACCCCCATAAAAATCCGGCCCTTTACTATCAGAAATTAGGTCAGATTGTTTCCTCTTGTGTCGTTACCTTAGAGGATATTGACTTATTGTTCAGGTCAGTAGTACCACCAGACATATGGGACAAAATACGCCATGCCAACCATAATGCCGCTTTGCATGGTGACTGGACCGACTTTGAAAGGATGAAGAATGACAGAGCCCTCCCAAGCCATCTGTTGCAACTCATGAAGACCCTTTTGCCCGAAATAGCTGTTAATTGGGATAAGATAAATGCATGTAAACAATGTAAGGATGAGTCTGTTGCTGATTTTTTCACCCGCTTCGAAACTGAGTACAAAAGTCACAGTGGATTGGACCCTAGAGCCCCAGGCTCGGGTTTAGTGTTTATTGATAAATTTGTATCTAATTTATTACCGGATCCCTCGGCCCGCCTTAAGAAAGTTGAGAGTACGTGGTCAGCTCAAACTATGGCAGGCATCCTTGCCATGGCCCAATATCATGAGAATAGAGAGAATGAAGATAAAGACAAAGAGGTTAGGAAGAACAAGGACCTTAAAACAAACGTTTTGTTACAACAAGCTTATCCACCCTGGGGACAAAATGCTAGAGGCCAAGGTCCACCTTCGGACCAGTTCCAGAGGCTGCTCCAGCGCCCCCTTCAGTCTCCTTTACAGAAGTCCATCAGTTCGGCAGGCCCCGTTGATGAATACCAGTGTGCCTACTGTAAGGCTTATGACCACGGGGTTAGTGAATGCCCGGTATTAGCCCAGAATATTCAGTCAGAAAAAACTAGGCCCCGAACCCAAAGGGAAGGAAATATGGGACCTCCTAGGCAGAGTCATGCACCAGATCCTAATGTTCGACCCCGTATGGGTCCGCCCCAGGGTACAGTTAACAGATTTGACAACAGGTATGAGGTCACTAGGACCTACTTTAACAATGATTATGATGAGATCGATGAGACAGGTTTCTACCAGCCATAGGAAAGCCAGGAAAGGGGTAATGTAAGAGTGCCGATTCCTGTGGATCAGCGAGGTCCTTATGTCCGGATGTCAGTTGCAGGGGATAAAAAGAAGTTTCTCCTAGACACCGGGGCTACTAGATCCTCTGTTGCGCACACCTTGATACCGGAGGCACCCCTTTCTGGCTCTCTCAATGTCTCCGTGGGTTTTTCTGGGGTCCCTGTCACCAACCCCGTCTCTAAGCCTCTCCCGCTGGATATCGGTCCAGCTCCTATGGATACTCCTTTGATTCTCACGACTGGATGTAGTGAAAATTTGCTGGATATGGATTTGTTAAAGGCTTTACATGCTACCTTTTCTTGTAGTCCTGATGGCGTGTCCCTTACCATATCACCAGATTCCTCCGCCACTATGTTCCTCTCTGGACCCCTCCCTCCCGTTCTGCAGGCCTTACCCTCATCACTTTGGGCCACTTCTGACACTGATGTAGGAATTCTCGACATTTCTCCATATACTGTCCGTATCCAGCAAGGTGCCCAACTGCCCCGGCTCCGCCAGTATCGCCTTCCCCAGGAAGGTGAGGCTGCCCTATTATCTATAATATCAGATCTCGTGAAGACGGGAGTAGTTGAGGAGACACGCGATAATGAGTGTAACAGCCCAATTATTCCAGTTCTTATAAAATGTATTGATCCCTCTCCCGCGGCCCCCAAAATGTATCGGTTTGTCATCGATCTGCGGGCTCTCAACAAAATTATGGTCTCACAGTATCCCATTGTCCCTGATATCAAAGCCCTCTTGACCATGGTCCCAGTGACCGCCACTAATTTTTTTGTTATTTACCTAAAGAATGTGTTTTTCAGCATTCCCATACATCCGGACAGTAGACATCTTTTTGGTTTCTCCCTTGGAGGGCGAAGTTTCCGGTTCTGTCGCGCCCCCCAAGGTTTTACTGAAAGCCCCAACATCTATAGTCAGGCTCTCAAGAATCAGTTGGACTCCCTGACGCTCTCAGCAGGAGCCATTCTGTTGCAATATGTAGATGACCTCTTAATTGCAGCCACTTCTGCTCCACTTTGTGAACAAGCAACAGTACGTCTGCTTCACCACCTTGCCTCCCACAATCATATGGTTTCCTTGAACAAATTGCAATTTTGTGGAGAGAAAGGGACCTACCTCGGCCACCTCCTCTCGAAGGAGGGAAGACAACTTACCGCTGACTGAGTGTCCCTTATTACCTCCATGCCTCCCCCTTTGACACAGAAACAAGTACGTGCCTTTATAGGCCTCACTTCCTATTGCAGACAATGGATCCCTAACTTCTCGGCCATTGTCAAACCTCTTTTGGCTCTCACTACTAAAAGATATGCCAGAAAGAGGTTTTCCACAGACATGTGGCTGCCTTTCAGACACTCAAAGATGCCTTATGTACAGCTCCAGTGTTAGGCAACCCAGACTATGGCACACAATTTTTTCTTTTTGTCCATGAGGCACATGGCTGCGCTTGCACGGTCTTAACTCAGATTTTTGGAGACAAACATCGCCCTTGTGCTTATTTCTCGGCTACACTTGACCCAGTAGCCCGAGCCCTCCCTGGATGTTTACGCGCAACTGCTGCTGCTGCACTTATGGTCCGCCAGAGCGCAGGTATTGTTATGTCTTCACCCTTGATCTTAATGGTCCCACATGCAGTAGATACCTTGCTCAACAACACCAAGACACAACACCTTGCCAGTGCATGACTTACAGGTTATGAGCTCACTCTTTTTACCAGTCACATTGACATTAGGATATGTAATATTCTAAACCCAGCTACACTACTCCCTACTGAGACACAAGAAAAAAATTCTGACCCTCATGACTGCATATTACGGACTGAAGAAGAGACAAAGGGTCGTGTGGACCTACAAGACACCCCCCTAACAGATGCTGAGGGAACACTATACATAGATGGTTCATGTCTTAAAAGATCGAATGGAACTACATCTGCTGCATATGCCCTCACCACTCTTGTCACAGTAGTTGAGACAGCACAAATTCCACAGGCATCAGCCCAAGCGGCTGAATTAATGGCCTTGACACGAGCTTGTGAAATCAGTAAAAACATGACTGTTAATATCTATACGGACAGTCAATACGCCTTTGGGGTGGCTCACAATTTTGGCAGACTCTGGAAAGAAAGACATTTTCTCATTTCACATGGGACTAGAATACAACATGGTCCCCTGATACACAGACTTCTAGACGCCTTGACATTACCTAGAAAAGTTGCAGTGATTAAATGTAAAGCCCACCAGAAAGTGACTGATGATGTAGGGGAAGGCAATGCCCTTGCAGACCAAACAGCAAGACAGACTGCTCTAAGTAAATCAGATGGAATGTTTGTGACAGGACCAGCCAGATGGGTGGTGGAAGGAGGAATGTTGGAAAATACTAGTCAGAGTGTGGTCGAGATTCAATCTCATGCCACTGCAAAAGAACTGCACACATGGGAGGAACATCTGGCAGAGAAAGAGATAGAGGGATGTTGGGTGCATATATCCGAAGGGAGGCAATGGATGTTACCAGTCATGTCCCCCCGGTTGTCACTATGGCCCATGGCCCTGCCCATATCAGTGCGAAAGGAATATGCAAGTTACTAGAGCCAACATGGTATAATGAAAAAATACCCCTATATGCTGACCTATATGCTGACCGAGTGGTTAAGTCATGTATGATCTGCCTTATGCACAATCCAGGAAAAGGTACAGTTACCCCCGCTGGTGGCTTCTCCCCTCCTACGTTTCCTTTTGAGGCCATCCAGATGGATTATATCCACATGGACAGGTGTGCGAATTTGAAATATGTCCATGTAGTGGTCTGTGCCTTCAGCAGATGGGTGGAGGCCTACCCCACCAAGGATTGCACAGCTATTACAACGGCTAAAGTTTTGTTGAAAGAATACTTTCCCCGATTTCGGTTGCCCCGTTTGATTTGGAGTGACAATGGCCAACATTTTACAGCCAATGTGGTCTAGTTTGTGTGTTCCGGGCTTGGTATCAGACAAAAGTTTCATGCTGCTAATCACCCCCAGTCAGCCGGGTTGGTGGAGAAATACAATGGGGTACTTAAATTAAAATTGGCCAAAATAGTGGCGGAAACAGTTGTTACCTGGGTAGATGCCCTACCCCTTGCTCTCTTGTCAGTAAGGACGACTGCCCACTCAAGGATAGGATTATCTCCCTACGAATTGGTATTCGGTAGACCAGCTAATGTATGGGGCGTACCAAGGCCAAAGAAATTGTCTGATGTTGAGTTCCCAGTATTGACTGATTACCTATACCAGTTAACTGATTCCTTTCGTACTCTTTATCATCAGGAACACGCTGCTATCCCCGACAAGAGCGAAGGCCCGGGTCACACCATCCAGCCAGGTGACTGGGTGGTAATCCGAAATTTCCAGCGTACCAAGTGTCTGGAGCCCTGCTGGTCGCACCCCCGACAGGTTCTTCTGGCCACCCGCACTGCTGTAAAAGTCGAAGGAAGAAAGAACAGGATTCATGCTACCCACTGAAAGAGGGTACCTCTCCCCCTTCCGTACGACCAATGGGTGAAAGAAGGACTGCCGGATTGCGACACAGAAGTACTATCGACCTTTGTCCCTTCCAGTGATGCTCGACTTCATTACACCACTATGGTAGCCAAAACTGATCGAATCTTGGGGGGGGTCCAGTCGTACCTCCTCTGCAGGATCAGGGGAAGGAACAAGAAGCTCTCTTTCCAGACCACTCCATACCTTCTCCACTCGCTACAACTTTAGACCAAGAAAAGGGGCTGGCCCTTGACTCTGTTTGGTGTCTATAGGCTGTAGGGCTGTGATATCCCAGCTGAGACCGGTGCTGGTATGCTGGACCAAGGGGATGTCCATAGGACTCTTGGTATCCACATCCAGTGAAGCAACCACCAATCACAGACAGCCGCTAGTGACAACAGGCGGAGCACAATGGCAGCAGTCCGAGGATCTGAAGCGCACAAGAAATATGTCGAATTTCTGAACAATAAATGTTTCATTTCCACGATTGTTATACTTTTTGCTCTCCTCATCCTGCTGGTTGTGGAATGGCTTCTGTTACTGACCTCTCCCCCAGCTCCTCTGGTTACGACACCGACACCTGCGGAACATCTCCACGTCACCTTGTCGCCCCATGAACTACCACAACGCCTGGAATTAATTAACAAAACTTTTGTACAATTATTGCACCAGCATCAGCTTGTGATTAATACTTTGAACTGTTGGGTATGTGGGCTCATGCCACACTCTATGACACACACTGTCCCCTATTTCGTCTATTCATTTTCTGTTTTTGGGTCCTGTCTGGCTTGGAGGAGACTTGTCACCGATGCATATACGATCAATGGAACAACGAGCTCCACCATTGGCGATGTTTATGACACTTTCACCCGAAACAGAACTGGCAATGTCAGTAATCCTTTCTGCCCTACTACGACATCTGACATCTTGAACATTTCTCATGCTGAACGCAATGAGATGGTTGTTCAACACCTCAAGTAGAATCATCTTTTCTCGCTTCCGGTCCAGACGCAAAGTCCCCACCAAATTGCAGGCTTTCAATGTGATCAGCACGCATGGCCAGGTGTGCCTGAAAGGAATGGGGACTTGGGAGGTAGGAGTCAGTGACTGCGCAATAGTCAGTACACTGAATATTACCTCACCACCACTCCTAATCGCTTCTCCAAATACATATTTTTGTTTGTGGACAGTCTGCTTATCCCTGGCTTCCCGGAAATTGGTCAGGTGTGTGTTATTTGGCCTTTCTACTCCCCCCTACCTTTACTGCTGTTGGGACGCATCACTTGACTAATCCCCACCTCCACCATCGTATGCCTAGGGGAGTAATTGAAACCGATGACACTGCAGGACAGGAGGCGGGGGACTTCGTTAAAGGTTTCCTGACGTTCTTGGGTCCTATGGTCAACAGCCGCAACATACGACACCTTACCCAAGGGGTGTAGGCAACCATTAATGAAACAGCAGGGGCATTGGGCAACATCACCGCGGAGCTTCAGGCGGACCGCCTGATGACACTACAACATCGAATGGTACTTGACATCATCCTTGCTGACCGTGGTGGTGTATGTAAACTGATCGGCTCCAGCTGCTGCATTTACATACCTGATAACGCTCCATCAGTCTATCAAGCTATCCAATGTCTGCATAAACTTTCCTCTGAAGATTCATCAACAACAAGACGACTGGTCCCTCATGGGCTGGATTTGGGGCCTCCTTTCCAGATGGGGATGGGGGTTCCTCATTTTTCTTGCCATGGGAATAGCAGTCATCATCTCATGCTGCCTGTGTATCCAGTGCTTGCCTATGCTTTGTGCTATGTGTACACAGGCCCTTAAAAGTTCCCTGGTCAGTACACGTGACACCAACGTAAGGATAATGCTTCAACAAGAGATTGGCGACCTAATGTAGATAGACATTTCCTAAGAAACATGTTTTGCCACTCAATGGCAAAAGGAAGGTCTGAAGAAAACGAGTTTTCACTATAGTTCTATTAATTTCCTTACATTCCTTGCCATCTCGTGACAAAACCCTGCCTACAGCCTCCATTTCTGATGACGCTCAAAACTATCGCATACCCAAGTCCCCCTGTTCTTTGCAGTTAGCCAATTCATCAACAGAAAGCCATGAGACACCCACGCCCTGTGTAAACAAGCTTGTTTTTCATCTTCTGCTTCCTGCTTGGTAAACATCCTTGACACATTGATCAGGTTATCTGGACAATGGTCTGACTGACCGAGCCTTGATCAAGCGGATTGAACAATGGTCTGAATGCCGAGCCTTGATCAAGCTGATTGAACAATGGTCTGAATGCCGAGCCTTGATCAGGTCATCAATTACAAACACCGCCTTGATCAGGTCATCAACTACAAACACCGCCTTGATCAGGTCATCAACTACAAACATCGCCTTGATCAGGTTATCAACTGCAAACACCGCCCTGGTTGAACAATGGACTGAATGCCACAAGGGTTGTTCGCTGTGGAGTAAAGCAGCAGCCTGCTGGGTTTTGTCTCTGACTAGCTTGGGACTCTGTTCCATAGCCCGGTGTATTGTAATAAAGGTGGTTCTCTGTGCAGACGAAGGTTTCCGAGTCCACTTTATTATATAAGTAGGGTAAGAGTAGACTCGGGTGATTCCTGCACCACCAAGCCCCCACTCCTCCTTGAGGTGGGCTTTTCTTGGTTCTACACAATGGTCAATAAATGTGACACAAAACTTAACAAGGAGATCCACACAAATTTATAAAAATAGCAAATATCTTTACATATGATTAGGCATCAGAAGAAAATCATTCAGGTAAGTAAATTTTTAAATATGAATTCTTTTTAGTTCAAAAAGTCGACGGTGCAATTACTGGTGGCTGCAATGTTATTCTATGGAAGGAAAAGTCAATGTGGCATTCAGGTATAGTACACTGACTTATGGGGGCCTTCTCCAGGAGTTAAGGTGGTTGGTGGGCGAGGTCCAAGGTAGCACCAGCAGAACACCGACAGCGGCACTAGGGTACCCAGTGGCAGAAGAGCAAAACAGAATTAGTTACCTAATGTTATTCTATGGAGAACGGTTGTGGCAAAAATAGGCTGCAGGCTTTGACTGGAGGACCAGAAAATATATTTTCAATTGAGTGATGTATTGTGTTATGAGAAAATTGCTAATAACCCTATGTACACTTTGACAAATACGATCAATGGCTGTTTGAAATCATGGCATGAAAAGGGACTTTTGGATGATGATGAGTACATGTTTCTGAAAGTAAATCGTCCAAGATACCCCTGTTTATATACCTTGCCGAAAATTCATAAAGACCTCCCTTTTCCACCAGGGAGGCCAATTGTGTTGGGTATTGGGGGACCGACGGAACACCTGTCACAATTTGAAGATGTATTTTTGCAACCAATAATGATTAATTTGCCCTCATATATAAAAGATACTCGCCATGTACTAAACATATTGGGAGACATCAGTTGGAACCCAGGGATTATATTGGTGACCCTTGATGTGGTCTCACTGTATACGAGCATTAAGAATGAACTAGGTTTAAAGGCACTAAATAATTTCCTGTCTAAAAGACCAGCAAGTCACTGGGAACATACACGAATGTTATTAGCCATGACGAAGTTAATATTGTCCAACAATTTCTTTTTATTCAAAGAGGAATGGTTCAAACAGACCCATGGTGTAGCTATGGGCTCCAGATTTTCACCAGCCTATGCCAATATATTTATGGGATGGCTGGAAGAAGTGTTTGTCTGGGGCCCAGGAGCTAGTCGCTGGAATGAACACATCCTATACTGGGGGAGGTTTATTGATGACTGCCTTATGATATGGACAGGAACAGAACCATTGCTGTATGAATTTTATGATTACTTAAATAGCAATGATATGAATATTAGATTCACCACGAGTCACAGTAGCACAAAAATAATATTTTTAGATGTGGAATTATATGTGAAGGGTAATTGTATTCAAAGCAAGATGTATTGCAAACCAACTTCATGCAAATCAATCTTGCATGCAAAGAGTGCTCACCCACGGCACCAGATAAGAGCAATCGCCTTTGGGGAGATGATCAGGGCTAGAAGGAACTGTAGTGAAAATTCACAGTTTGAGGAGTGTATTGAGGATATGGAAATGAGATTCCTTCAAAGAGGCTATTGTAAAAGAGATGTACTAGTGGCAAAGGATAGGGCACTGAACACTAAACGCATATCCACCCTAAGACCATCAAAAAATAGTACACATATTGAACAACACATTAGGGTCATTACTGATTATACACCGATTGGAAACATTTTGCTGAAAAGCATGAACAAGCATTGGCACATATTAAAAATGGATAAAACTTTAGAAAGCCATATTGGTGCGCAACCTCAAATCACATTTCGCAGAGGTAGAACTCTAGGCTCAATGTTAAGTCCTAGTTACCCGCAAAGGAAACAACTAGAGACATGGTTAGATCAGCACTCTAAGGGCTTTTTCAAATGTGGTCATTGTGGGATGTGTAAGTGTGCCAAAGATAAGAATAAGCAATTTCAGATTAATAATGGCAAAGTGTATGATATACTAACCAATATAACCTGCAGTACTAAATATGTCATTTATATAATTGAATGTAAATGTACTAAAATATATGTAGGAAGTACTATACAAATGTTAAAAGAACGCATGAGTGAACACTTAAGAGCAATTAAACAGAATGACATACTTTACCCTATTGCAGAGCACGTACACAATTGCGCAGCCCAGGATGACAAGAAAAGTTTTAGATTTTTTGGAATTGAGCATATCTAAATTGACCCACGGGGTGGAAATAGAGAACTCATGTTGCGGAGGCAAGAGGCAAGGTGGATCATGTGTTTAAGAGCCATAGAAGACGGCTTAAACTTCGATCATGAACTACAGTACATAAGGTTGGTTATGACAAAATGACAATGAACAGATTGCATACTGATTTTGGTAACATTGAGGTTCACCCTCTAATTAGCAGAACTCATAAGATTACCTAACAAGTGGGCTACTGTATGGCGGTTCAAACAATCTGATGTAAAATGAGCATTACTATAGGAGAGCCTTTGGTCGTGTGATGTGACTAACGTAAGACATGATCAAAGCACAGTACGATTGGAATCAGCAAATAGTAGATATAAGAAGTTATTTGGCGATATGCAAGGTAAAGTTAGGATATTTGGTAGAACATTAATAGTTGTTGCTCATTTCTTGAACTTCGTAGACAATTTACGATTGTTTATGAATAAGGTTAAGTTACCTACAAATATGGAACAAGGTGCAGACAATTTGTGTACATTGGTAAATGAGGTTAATTTACCTACAATTATGAATCGTTAAAGATACTGTTATTTTACACATCACATATATAAAAAGATTTATTTGGAAAAGATTGTATTTGAACTAGATACAGACTGCCGTATTGTTTTAGCACTAGGTTAAGATGGCGCCTAAACAAATTGGGGCTGGAGTAGTCCTTTTTCAATTTCGGATAAAAATCACTTTACCGCGAACTCGGAAGACGCTGTTCCTTGCCTGTACTTGGGTGAAGTGATATAGAGAAACAGAGAGGTGTTGGCGGCGAACTGCCATCACACTGTGCAATACTGGGATTTGAGATAGAACAGTAGGGACACGTCAATTTTGATTTAGGATATGCATTGCTTTACGTAAAATAGTGAGGGCAGCTTGTGAATTTCGTTGCGCTGGATTTGTGTTTCAGATTTTGAACACTATACATAATCGGACAGAAAATTGTAGCAAATCTGGTTGATGAGATACTTACATAGCGGACTTGGGATCAAGTTACGCCATAACTATCAATATTGGAAGATAAGGGAAAGATAACTTGATAGTCTAATTGATTTATTTTTGACGAGTAGGGTTTTACAATTTAACGGCACTAAACGGAATGTTACTTGTTTATTTACATTTGGAGCTTGTTTTTATCTTGAAAATTTTCGACCTTGAAAGGAATACAATAGTTGGATGTAACACAGACATATGCCCGTAATAAGGTAGGAGTTGTTGTTGAAAATTATGGGAGGTTAATGATGGATTATTTTGCATTGATAAACCCTTGCCTCGCGCACTCTGGAATGACAAGAGATTTTGTTTTACCTTGTTTCGATAGAAACGCAGTCGAGAAACTTAAGGTACCGGCGTCAAATGACCTATTTTCTTACATATTCCTCACATGGGCTATATAGGCATAAATACACGTTGGTATAGTTAATGGACTTGATAGCATGGCCACAATATCACAATGAACTGGATGTAAGGAAAAAGTTATAAGAATGATGAACTGCTTGATATGTGTCCAATGTGATTTCAAATGATATGTTAAAATAAGGATGATATAGCCACTTTAATCTGGGTTTATGTAGAACATCCTGGCACTAACTGTAGGCTTGAATAGTCCTTTGCACGAGGTTGTAAAAATATGGGCTCTATGGCACTAATGTAAAGTGCTACATGATGTGATTTCAAATGCTCATTCTGTATTATTTCCAGCCCAGAGGAAGCCGTAGGTTATCCCTACCACGGCGAAACGCGTTGGCGTA
This sequence comes from Triturus cristatus, assembly GCF_964204655.1. Taxonomy (NCBI): domain Eukaryota; kingdom Metazoa; phylum Chordata; class Amphibia; order Caudata; family Salamandridae; genus Triturus; species Triturus cristatus. The sequence goes on from NC_140585.1 coordinate 508,061,939, forward strand.
GGGGATTGGAATCTGGAATTTGATGATATTAAAGAAGAAGAACAATAAGAGCCCAATTGGATTTTGTTGAATTTTTTGTTTCTTATATGCTTAATTGGATTATAGATGTTGTGTGCTCCAAGAAACATTGTTAAAGTATTTGTTCAATCTTCTGATTGAGTTTAGGGAAGTAGGGTGTTCTCTTCCCCCTGTTTTGGATGCAACAACATTTACTATTTTGCAGTGAACCAAGTGTGATTACTATATGAGCGCCATTGTACCCTATATACCCAACAGTATTGAACAAATATGGTGGCTCAGGCCTCATGAGGCTCTGAGACATAGGGACACAGTTGCAGGGATTCTGCACATACAGATAACTATGCAAAGGAAAACAGGACCTCAGTTAATAAGGATGTACCTACCTACCACATTAGTACCCAAAATCCCAAACTGACTAGCTAGTGTCTCATTTGTTCTCCTCCAAAGATCATGGAGCTACAAATGATTAGACAACCCAGAACACTCTCAACTCTCTCAGGAATCGCAGGAGCAAGACGTACTCTTTCGCTCTCTCACTCATACCTGTCCACAATGAGAATAGGCAGAGTCACTGAAAAAGTTCAAAATGTTTATTTTAACTATCGTGTTCTACAATACAGTATACGTGCCACTACTAGCAGTAAAATGCATGGACTCAGCACAGTTAGCATTGTTACTATTCCATAGAATACAAAGGGAAAAGTCATTTTATAAAGACTGTGGAAATATGGGCTTTGAGGCCTAACCACCCTCCCCTTGGTAAGAAGACGTTTATTTTAACTAAAGAAGCATCTCTGGGCATTGACAGCATACCCCATACCTTAAAACTTGGATGTAATGTTTACACCATAGGAACAGCTGAGCTCTTCTCCATGGAACGGCTTTCTCCAAGTGTGTTAAAACAACATGCAACAATATAATATCAAAGCACGAGTCTTCAGTACTGCAGCTGTGTTTAGCATGTTATGTCTAGGTGCTAGGGACTGACCAGAACAGAATAACAAGGGGTATTGTTGATCGACCTTGCACATCATGTTCAGACTAAACTCCAGGAAAGGCAGAGAACGTGAAAGCAGCCCGTTCTCATGTGAAAGGTACAAACAGAGTCTTGCAAAAACAAAGTCATGTAGTAACGTGCCCAAAAGCAGCATCATGGCAGCGTAACTCATGCTAACTTAGCAATGTCGACAACGTCCCCAGGAGCCAGATAACACCCTCCCCTTGGTAAGGTCATAGGACATAGACAAAGGACCAAAACAGAGTTCAAAAGTTAAGCAAAGTTCAAAGCTTTTGAGAAAAAAAAACAAATTCGAAAAAATCGAAATTTAAAAAAAAAAAAAGGTTTCAATATTGTTATTGTTGGTTATTGAAATAGAGATGTCTCCAGGATAATAAAGTTATTATGAAGGAGTTGTTATGAAGGAGGTGGAAAGTCCATCAAGGTATGAGAACCGATTAATGCAATTCCCTCCAAAAGGTCATCCCGATCGTTGGTAGAGAAATTGATGCCATCCAATTAAATAAGTCGAAGGAACAAATGTAGTCCTCATAATCAGCTTCTAAAAGCATGAGTGGGCAACTTGCGTGATATTCAATAAAACTTCGTTGCAGGACGTTCTGCGCAGCCGCACAGACATCCCATTCAGCCAATGCTTCAAATGCAGCCGCACGCGCCATACGGCCATCCCCAGAACAAGCCTGCTCATAACCCTTTAAGGGGCCTATCAACTGGATAAAATCCGGGACTGAACGTGATGTGTTGGCGAGGCATACAATAGAAGGGGCATCGCTGACAGTAAAATACTGGTTGCATGCAAGTAAAATAGGCAAAGCAAAAGGTTTTTCCTTAACTAACGCCAAGCGTTGCTAATGGCAAGCATCCAAAAACTTGCTGAATGCGATCATGGTACAGCTGCAATTGGCTTGGTCTGTGCATAACCACAAGATGAGCAGCCATTAAGCAGCAGGAACAGGAGAAGCAGAATTCCAACACCTAACACCAATACTAAGGGAAAGCCTCCAAAGATGCTGGAAAAAATGGAATGAATAAAAGCCGGTATTACTCCAAATATCATCTGAAAAAAAGTCACACGGCGAGATCCCACATGTTTAAAAAAATGTGCAAGGCCTTTCGTGTCAAACGCATTAAATATTTGGTGTATAAGCTCCGCAAAATGTTGTGGGAGGTTAGTGTTCAAAAGGGACTTTATCTCACTAGAAGTCCTACCCACCTGTAACTCGAAGGTCTCTCGGGCCGAAGTGAGAGACACCTCTTGTTGGAATAAAAGCGCTTTGAGCCTGCTCAACTTGTTGAAATCTGTTTTCAAAGTTGGAATGGAAGGCCAAATTGAACTATCTAGACTCCAATGCGGGGGTGGAAAAAGCAAATTGCTACAACAAGTTACGTGCTGGGAAACTGTTACTAAATACGGGACTCCTGCACGTAAACCACAGCAGTCTTGGTTGTTCAAAATAAGATAACTGCCCTTTGTAAGCAAAGTAAAAGCGAGAATTATTGACGGAACTGAGGTTCCTTTAAAAAACAAGCAAGACTGGGCGCTGACACATTACACGTGCCGTGCAACTTAATGTGTTTGCAAACCAGGGAATGTCCTATTGGGAAATCGCAGACCTCCTCTGTAAGAAAAACTTCCTTACCCTTCCTCTGACATCTGTAAGTGAAAGGCAGGGACCATAATTCATGTAGAAATGCACTATCCAGTGGTTCAAAACGGCCATTTGGAAAATGTTGCATGCATGATTTAAATTGAAATAGCGAAAAAGGGAGAGAGATAACCCCATGAATTAACCAAACAGCAGCGTCCGTTTCCGCTACCGAGAACGGCAAGGGCTCTAATTGAACAATATGCAATAGAGTATATGCAGCATCTTTCATGAACATAAATCGTTGTTTAACAGTTAGATTAAATGGCAAAAACAAAGCAGTGGCATTCAAATAATCCCATGGTACTTTTCCCATTTTAAGAGTTTACAATGTCCAAGCAAATTGCCTAACAGATCTTAACTGATTTTAACCATGATATAACACAGAAACATTACTTTGAACAATATCAATAACAGATTAAACAATGTTGTCTAACGTATAAATGAGTGAGGAAAGTGTGTTAATGCTGTGATCAACTATGGCAAGGACCTTTTCTAAATTGGCTTGATCAATTTGGCGTAGACGAAAAGCAGCTTCAATCTGCGAAACCTTCAGGATTTCATTGTATGCGGCATACAGAAATCGCTTAGCTCTAGGATTCCTAGGCCCTAAAATGAAATCAGCCAGATTGATGTCATGCGACAATTGAGATGTTGTTTCACTGATGTCAGCGTGGAATGTTCTTACTATTGTTGGCATAACTTCCCCACCGAATATGTGGTGACCGAATGTGTAACGGTATACCGAGGATCAGGTCTAGTTTGAATGAAACCTGGCGTAACATTCTAAAAGCGCATTTGACAAGTGTTTGTATTAGTTGGCAACACCAACCACCCGAAAGATACAACTTCAGAGACTTTGAGGAACCTTTCGATGCAAAGCTTGCAATGCCTCAATGGTGTAATATGTGTGAGTGTGCCTATCATCATATTCTGCTAAAATCTGAATGGATGGAGTTTTTAAGTTTTTTACAGTTGCCAGGCCAAAACAAGTTGTTTGGTACACTGTATCATTTAAAAACAAAATTTGAGCTGGGATCAGGCAGGCACGATGTAAAGCTTCAGTTTCCTGAACCTGCCAAGGCTTTGTGCCCCAGATTGATTTTAAATCAACAGTTTCTTTCCAATGATCATAACCCTGCGTAGTCTATTTATTTCTAAACAAGTTTGCGTTAGTCAATTTCGTGTGGGTCAACATAACTTGGATTGTGTAGATGATTGAAGTCTAAAGTAATAGGATTCCGAATTAGATATGCCATAATCTGTAAAGTAAGAGAACTTATCCCTAAGAGTTTTAGAACTCCTCTCCACGGGAGTAGGACAATGCTCCCATTGTGTAAAATTTACAACAGGTCTCATCGTGTTTGTTTTGTGTAAACAAATGGTGCCCATAATGTTGATGAGCAAATAAATCCCCATAATTGGCAGAATTTATATACAAATCTTCAGCATCAAAAGCAGCATAATATTTTAAATCTGAAAACAACGCACGTACTGCTTGCACATCCCAATCATTCGAATGTATGTGACCAGGTAAAGGTGGTAAAATAACTGTACGAGCACCCTTCAGTCCTAGCACAGGAACCGGTGCACGATAAGAGGGACCAAATTCTTTTTGGTTCTCCAGCTTTTTTGTGCAGATGCAATGCCTTTGTGTTTGGCTTTGATCAGAGTTTGTCTGTGGTCCATGTTGGGAATCATCCGATCCCCAACTGAAGGAATCAAAGCATAAGGGACCAGTTTGGGAGTTATATGATAAGAGTATTTTGAAGGGAAACCCTGAGGATAAGCAGTTCCCTCCATCGTTGCAGCCACTGCTGTCAAAATCTCATTATCTATTTTAGTCATGGATCTTGTAACTGCTGCTATAGAACACGTGGCTACAGCAGACTTGGCCGCTTTATCAGTCAAAGAATTACCAAGAGCATGTGATCCCACACGCTGATGGCCAAGAGTGTATATAACATGTGTGAGGGGCAGACGTTGTTTAAGATCTGCCAGTCAAACCCAAAGCATTTTAAGCTTTTTTGCGCTGCCTTTAGAATCTCGATATTCATTCCGAGACCAAAAGAATAAGTTGTTGTTAAAAGACTGGACACAAGCATGTTTGGAAACCGTAGCCGGTTGACCGAACCATCGGTATAAATGATGCAGGCGTACTCATGTAGAGGTTGCAAAGACAATGGAGAAGGATGAAGATGTTCATACTGTAAAAACTCCTGTGTCTGAAGAGCAGGATCAAAGATAAACGTGAAATCAGCCGATGTCAAAGAAGAAGTCCATTGTATCCAACAGGGGATGTAGTTCTTTTGAGTTAGGTACACTCGCCTTAGTCATGGCTTCCAAAGCAGGGAAGGATGTGACCATAAGAATGCTTTTGCCTTGCGCCAGTGAGCGTTCCTTTAGAATTGCCACCTGTACTGTCGTCAAGATTTTTTCAACAGTTATAAACCGCATTTCTGCAGCAGTGTATAAATGTGATTTGTATGCAATAGGAATTGTGTCTCCCTCATTGAACGTTAAGTAAGTGAAACCCACTGTCCCATAAAAAATATGTATTACCTGGTTTGTGGTGTTATCATGCGTCAACAAGTAGTTGGTTGCCAGTAAGTCAGTTTGCAAATAGAAGTATGTTCTGGAAGCTAGCTGGCAGAAGAAAAAGTCGGTTGTATCAATGTATAAAGCGGTTTGATACGCTGGGCATAATCCGCAATGTATGTCCTCCCGAAATTTACAAATCCCAGCGAGGACTGAAGTTTATTCAGTGTAGAAATGGGTTGTGTTAGAACTGGGGGTCTCTAGTTGGCAGAGGTAGGTACCTTTGACCAAATAGGGACCATTGCGTCTTGTCAGGGTAAGGGGCTACACTCCTAAAATAACCCCTGCTCACCCCCTTGGTAGCTTGGCAAAAGCAGTCAGCTTTATCTCAGACGCAGTGTGTTAAGCATTTGTAAACACATACAGTAACCCAGTGACAACACTACAGATGGACACCAGACAAGTTGTAGCATAAAAATAAGTATTTTTATATAAAGTTATCACAAGACCACAAACGACAAAAATACACAATACTGTACTTTAAAATGGTAGAAATAGCTTAGTTCTCTTAAGATGTAAAATGCGACACTTTGAGATCAATGCACACTAGGTTGCGTAACGCTATACAACGAAAGTGTTGCAGGGAAGGTGATGCGTCAGTTCCTTACACGCAAGAACGGTGATGCGTCGGGTTCCTACTGATGCGTAGGGGATGCGTTGGTTCTTCTCTGTGAGGGGAAGTGATCCATCAGTTTCTAACTGCGCTTTCATGGTGATGCAACCCGCAACGCCGTGATGCGATGAAGATCCGGTGCGATGAAACAAAGATGGCGTCTTCTCTTTGATTCGACACAATGCCTGCACACCCGATGGCCGTGCGGCAACTCAACGATTCTTCTGAGCCGCGACAGGCCCTGCGACACGCTTCCCGGTGATGAGGCGGCATCTAATGCAACATCGATCCTCTTCTCCGGCATTGCGAGGCGCTTCGGCAACTATGTGACAACTGCAGCGGCGACACTCTTTCCCAGCAATGCGACCACAGCAGCTGCAGCTGCAGCTGCGATACGCTTCTCCAATGATGTGGGGGCATCTGGTGCAACGTTGATCCTCTTCTCCGGCAAAGCGAGGCGCTTTCGCGTTGTGAAGCGACAGCGGCAGTTCGGCGACACGCTTCTTCTTCGTGCGTCGCGCTTCCAGCTCCTTGCGACACGCAGTCCCTCAGAAAGCCCAACACAACTGCAGGCCATTCCAAAGAACTCTTGGGGAGCTGGTGGGTGGAGTCTGTTGTCCGTGAGACTTCATCAGGAGGCAAGCTCTATCTCAAGCCCTTGGAGATCCTTCAGAAGTTGAATAAAGTACACACCAAGTTCCTTTCTCCTCTCTTTGGCAGTCAGCCAACCACTGCAGGCCAATCCCTCAAGCTTAGGGATAGTCTCTCCTCAGTCTCTCTGGTTCCTCTCCTCAGCAAAGGTTTCTTCTTGTTTCCCAAAAGTGATCTACAGTTCTGGGGTCTGGGTCCCCCTTTTTTATACACAGTGGCTCTTTGTTCTCTGAAGGCAGAGAGGCCTTTGCCTAGTCCAAACCAGTTCTGGTCAGTCCTGGAGCACTTTGTTGACAAGACTCCTTCTTTCCTTTCACAATGCAGGCCAGGGACATCAGACGCATCACAGGAGGTGGAGCCAGCATTGTGGAGGCAATGCACAGCCCTATTCAGGTCCCAGGTGCAACTCCTCCCACCCATCTACATACAGATCTCTCTATTCAGCCCTGTGCTGACTCACCCTGTCTCCCTTGCACTGTGGCACTGGACAGCAGTGGCACAGTGCCCAAAGCATCTATAACCAGCAAAAACACGAGGCAACAGCAAAAAGTGGAAGGGAGACACATGCCAAGGTGCCAGGTCTAACACGTGTCCCCCCTCCAGCTAAAATGTGGGGAGAACTACCCTACCTCCTGGGAGTTCTAATCACTAAGGCGGAAAAATCTGGACAGACCATCAGCATTGGCGTGTTCCGGACCAGGGCTATGTTCCACCATGAAATCCATCCCCTGTAGGGAAATGGACCACCTCAATAGCTTTGGATTCTCGCCCCTCATCTGCATTGTAGGAGAGTAGGATCTGCATCACATGATTACCCCCACTTTATGCTGCTGTAACACTGTTTTTCGACTTTAGTCTGGCTGGGGTCCTGCTATTCATGACCCCAGCCGAGCTGCTTCCTCTCTAAATTGATTCCATGTACCTTAGGTACATCACAGATTGGATACTGAGGTGCCCTTATAAGTCCCTAGTCTATGGTATACTATGTACTTAGGGCATAGGTACCACATAGGCCTACCAGGAGCTGAAGCATGTATTTTGCCACCCCTGGAACGCCCTCCAAAATGACACCACAGGTCTGCTACTGCAGTCTGGGTAAGGTGGTGCATGCACCCCTTACTGAGATATAGGTTCACTATATCTCACCTGTCACTGCACATATGTAAATTGTAAATTGATACTTGTATAGCGCACTACTAACCCGCAAGGGTCTCAAGGCGCTTGTACGAATACCGCTGTGGAACCCATCCTGGCTTGCCCTGTGAAGCGTCCACTCCTGGGCACCCCCAAGGTGGAGGCCAGGCATCCTTAGCGTTGTGGGGGCCGTTGTGGAGATTAAGCAAGCTATTGCCTAAAGTTGCAGAGTAGGACTCCATGATTAGAATAGGCACCGAGGCGAGAATTATCAGGTCCGTGGAATTTTTGAGCCCAAGACCCGCCGAGGCGGGGAATTGAACCCTGGTCCCGGGCTAGACCTCTGCATCAGGGTCTGCTGCTCTAATCATTGAGCCACACTTCTCCACATAGAAACCTATCAGTCACCCCTATGCAGGCCTTATCAATCCTGAAGGTAGGGTGCTTGGTTATATGTGAGAGGGTGCCCAGGCATGAGCCCCTCTGCAGCCTTCAGAATCTCTTCTCCGGGGTGGTCAGTAGTGCAGCCTGACCATATACTCTTAAGTGCATTATATCGAAAACGGTTAATGCTAACTTTGGACTGGCTGCACGGAAACATGTCGTGTTTGGTGTCAAACACCTTGGAATCATACCCCCACATCAATTCCTGATGTGAGAATATGATCCCACTCTTCTAGAGGGAAAGACATGACAGCACCGCTATACCCGGTACCAACTTAACAGAGCCCTGGCATCACAAAATGGATGCTGCAGCCACAGACACGGGTCTGCCCTCCTGCTGCTGACTGAAACTCCGGCAGGGGAGGCCTAGACAATAGGTTTCCTGTCACAGGGAGGTGTAACCACCTCCAAGACAGGCTGATGTGTATTGGGTGGGAGCACTCTCAGAGTGCGTTGAAGTCCTGCACTGGGGGCACATTTGGTGCCCCTGTGCATAGTCCAGCTCAAACCGGTTCAGGGGCTTCCAGCCCCTGCTCTAGTGCGAAACTGGACTAAGGAAATGGGTGTAGCCACCCCTCTTTCTAAACCCTCCCATAGGTGGGTCCCTAGAGTTAGTCCAACCCCTTCCTTAGTATAAGTAAGGATTCAATGGCAACAGGACTTTAGATATCCCTGGACGAAACTCTGAAGCTGAATCCTAGAACTTCGACGTGCTACTAAAGACTAGAGGACTGAAGAAATCTCCCTTGGGGTCAAGGAGCGACTCCCCTGCTTGGCAGGCACCAACGAAGCATTTTGCTGGTCTGCATCTCCGAAGCGCCCACTGGACTCCGAAGTATTTGCAGCTGAGGAAAAGGATTTCCGGATATCTCAGAGGCCGACCCGAGTCCCCAGCAAAGCTGAAACCCACAGCCCTTGTGAGTAGCGTGGAACTGGATCTCCTGGTCACCGTGCACTTTTGCAAGTGCATTGACTTCTCGACGTCTCTTGAAGTCGTGCTTGGGGTTACTTGTAGCCCCTCCTCGAGCAGAAAATCCACCAAAGATTGCTGGCCTAGTCACCCCAAGTGACCCGTGGGCCGTCATTTTGGGTTTCCTCTTGAGGCTCCTTCGCGGTCCCTGGTCCGTCGACTGGTGGGTCCCTGTGAAGGCAACTTTGACTTTCCTTGGGCTTCCCTGGTTGCTCCAGATGTGCCCTGACTCCATACCAAGTGGTGAGTCCCTCAGACCTTACTGGTTTGCACCGAAGCATCTTTCTTCTTTCTGCGTAGGTTACGGTTGCCAAGGCTTGTTGTGTCCAATCCAGGCACCGACACTGCAGCACTCGACATCCTTCATGGGACAGCTCGAATCCAGCTCCTGGTCATCCTTGACCCCTCCTGGTCCTCGTAGCTGAAGAGTCAAGCTCCACCTTTTTCACCTGAAAACACCTGACATCGGTGGGCATTCGCCTATCGGGCTCCTGGTCACTTGCAAGTGACCCAGACTCTGTCCTCTCTGCTTTCAGGTTCTTCTCGACTTCGATCCAGGCTTGGATCTCTTCAGACACTTCTCATCGTCCCGGCAGCAGCACTTCTTTGCCAGCTCCCATTGAAAACGACAACGCGACCTGACACCATTTGACACCTATGCACCCGGCTTCCCTGGGTGAGGTAACATGAGTACTCCAGTGCTCCCATGGGTGTTGACCCTAGAACTTCCTCAGTCCCAAAGGGTTTGGTCCTGACTCATTTCTAAGTGTCCGTAATCTTTAAAAATCTAACCGCGACTTTCCCCATAGAAGCTAACGGGAGCTCGCGGCTGTGTTCTCACACTGCACGTGGGTCCCCTGTGTCACTACCTTGGGTGGTTCCTTGGGGTCCCAGCGATTCTACAGGCTCTGGATCTTGTGTATACTTAAGTCGTGGTTCTTATACCACTATTTTAGTATATGGTTTGGCTCGCCCCTAGGGCCTGACGTGTATTTGTGCTATTTTACAGTACTATGAAGTGTAACATGTGTTTTGACCTCTAGGCTCATAAAGAGCCTAGGAGGGTGTGTTTAGAAATAAATACATATATTTTATATATATACCTGGTGTGGCTGTCTTTCATTTAGCCATTCAAAAGATTATAGACTGGTAAACCAAGCTGCTTTACATTCCTTCAAGACTTAGCCTGAAGGCTGCTCTCCATAGCTACCACTAGGATAGCTTTCAAAAAAGGTTGTCTTTAACCTATCATCAATAAGGGGTTATTTTGACTGGTACAGGGTGCCCACTATAACTAGTGGACAGCAGATACCAGGCCAACTTCTCACATGCATCAACCATCTGAGGAGCCTGTGATCTGTCTGAACCCAGAAGTGAGTCCCAAACAGGTATGGTCTCAGCTTCGTCAGTGCCCAGACCACAGCAAATGCCTCACGCTCAATCACACTCCACCTCTGCTCCCGTCGAAGCAACCTCCTACTGATGAAGGCTACGGGTTGATCTAGGCCCTCCTCATTTATCTGTGATAAAACAGCCCCCACACCATGCTCTGAAGCATGTTTGAACGATAAATTCTCTGGAGAAGTTGGGTGCCAGGAGCACGAGCGCCGTGCACATAGCAGTTTTCAGGGTCCCGTGCTATCCATGCCACTGGAATCAAGCTATCCTGGCTGAAGAGGGGTGAAACCCCCAAATCGGTCCTAGGATGCTTGTTTCCAGTCCATGGAGGACCTGGTTTGGTAGTTCGGGCTGGACTGTTGCCATGAGGCACAGGGTCAAGACTGATTTGCATATGGCTGGATTCAAACTGGAATGGCATGGTGAGCAAAAAAACGATGGCTTTAGGCCCAGATCTCTGTACTGGGGTGAATGTATGACATTGTTCTGCATTCTGTTCATCAACTGTTGTTTTTGCATTTGTCACCCCGAGTGGGACGGGTATGCCCAAACGGGGGTCCCGTGCTCTCCATGCCACTGGAATCAAGCTATCCTGGCTGAAGAGGGGTGAAACCCCGAAACCGGTGCTAGGATGCTTGTTTCCAGTCTAGGGAAGACCTGGCTTGGTAGTTCGGGCTGGACTGTTCCCATGAGGCACAGGGTCAAGACTGATTTACATATGGCTGGGTTCAAACTGGAATGGCATGGTGAGCAAAACAATTATAGATTTAGGCCCAGATCTCTGTACTGGAGTGAATGTATGACATTGTTCTGCATTCTGTCCATCAACTGTTATTTTTGCATTTGTCACCCCAAGTGGGACGGGTATGCCCAGACGTGGGTCCTGTGCTCTCCATGCCACTGGAATCAAGCTATCCTGGCTGAAGAGGGGTGAAACCCCGAAACCGGTCCTAGGATGCTTATTTCCAGTCCAGGCAGTACCTGCCTTGGTAGTTCGGGCTGGACTGTTCCCATGAGGCACAGGGTCAAGACTGATTTGCATATGGCTGGGTTCAAACTGGAATGACATGGTGAGCAAAAAAACAATGTATTTAGGCCCAGATATCTGTACTGGGGTGAATGTATGACATTGTTCTGCATTCTGTCCATCAACTGTTTTTGCATTTGTCACCCCGAGTGGGAGGGGTATGCCCAGATGTGGGTCCCGTGCTCTCCATGCCACTGGAATCAAGCTATCCTGGCTGAAGAGGGGTGAAACCCCAAAACCGGTCCTAGGATGCTTGTTTCCAGTCCAGGGAGGACCTGGCTTGGTAGTTCGGGCTGGACTGTTCCTATGAGGTACAGGGTCAAGACTGATTTGCATATGGCTGGGTTCGAAATGGAATGGCATGGTGAGCAAAAAAACAATGGATTTAGGCCCAGATCTCTGTACTGGAGTGAATGTATGACATTCTGCATTCTGTCCATCAATTGTTGTTTTTCTCAAAAGCATTCTGACAGGTATCAGTCCAAATCCCTTTCTTGGGCTGCTTCCTGGAAGTCAGCTCTGTCAAGGGTGCAAGAATGCTGCCATACCCCTTGACAAACCTCCTGTAATACCCAGTGAGTTCTAAAAAGGCTCTCATCTCTGTCTGGGCTTTGGGGGGTTCCCAAGCCAGGATGGGTTCACTCTTGGGCTGTAGGGGCGCCACCTGGCTGTTCCCAACCTGGTGTCCCAAGTACACCACGGAACCCTGTCCGATCTGGCACTTACTTGCCTTGATCGTGAGGCCTGCCCTCCGCAGTGCCATCAACACTTCCCAGAGGATGCGCAGATGTTCTTCCCAACTGGCGCTGAACACTTCAATGTCATCCAGCTAGGCGGCACTGAACTCTTCCAGTACAGCCAACACCTGGTTGACCAACCTCTGAAAGGTGGCAGGGCCATTGTTCATCCCAAAGGGCATCACCCAGAACTGGTAGTGCCCATCTGTTGTGGAGAATGCTGACCACTCTCTTGCCCCATCAGTCAAGGCTATCTGCCAGTACCTAGATGTTAAGTCGAACGTGCTGAGGTACCGGGCAGCCCCTAACCAATCTATGAGCACATCAGCTCTGGGGATAGGGTGTGCGTCAGTCCTCGTGACTGAATTTAACCCTCGGTATTCCACACAGAACCGGAGTTCTGGTGTGCCAACCGGTGCGGCAGCCTTTGGGACCAAGACCACTGGGCTAGCCAAAGGACTGTTAGAGGACTCAATCACCCCAAACGCAAGCATCTTGGAGACCTCCTCCTTGATGCAAGCCCTCACCCTGTCAGTCACCCTGTAAGTTTTGTGCTTCACAGGAGGACTATCTCCAGTGTCCACATCATGGACGCACCAATCAGTGACAATGGGAATCAGGGAGAACAGATCAGAAAACTGTCCCAGCAACTGGTGACAGTCATTCTGTTGCTCAGGGGTCAGGGTGGATGAGAGGTTTACACCATCCACTGACCCATCTTGCTCTGTCGCCGACAGTAGGTTAGGAAGAGGCTCAGTCTCCTCCTCCATTCCATCACCTGTCGCTAAGAGCATGCCCACTTCGGACCTCTCCAAGTGGGGCTTCAGGCGGTTGACAAGCAGGACCCACAAGGGGTTCCTGGGAGACTGCAAGTCCACCAAGTAGGTAACAGGACTTTTGCACTCTACCACCTCTAATCGTACGGTCCACTTATCCTGGAGCGCACAAGGCTCCACTGGGGCCATGAAGCTCTACCAGTGTGCATTCTGGTCACACCACCACTTCATCTCCTCCTGGCTGGCTTTCAGATTCGCCTCAGCGAGTTGCCTGAAATGCCTAGTCTGGTTCCTGAAGGCCAGCATGGAGCTATATACATCTGGGGAGGTTTCCTGGGAGATTACTCCCAGCCTTCCTTGACCAGACTCAGAGGTCCTCTCACGGGGTGACCATAGAGAAGCTCTAAGGGGCTGAACCCTAGAGGTTTCTGTGGCACCTCACGGTATGTAAAGAGCAGGCATGGTAAGAGGACGTCCCACTTAAGCCTCATAGATTCCTCAAGACCCATAATCATACCTTTTAGGGTTCGGTTGAATCTCTCAACCAACCCATTTCCTTAGGGGTGGTAAGGAGTGGTGAACTTATTAGTTACCCCACACTCCTGCCACAGAGACTTCATATACTTAGAAATGAAGTTTGTAACTCGGCCAGACACTACCTCTCTAGGAAATCCCACTCGGGAGAAAATTCTCATCAGTGCCCGTCACACCACGGGGGCCGTCTCTGTCCTCAGAGGTATGGCTTCCGGGTACCGGATGGCATGGCCCACCAAGACCAGGATGAACCTGTTGCCCATGGCTGTCTTGGGGTCCAGTGGCCCCACAATGTCAATTCCCACCTGTTCAAAGGGGGTGCTGACCACTGGGAATGGCTGGAGAGGAGCTTTCAGCTTCATCCCACTCTTTCCACTTGCCTGGCAATTCTGACATGTCCTGCAATGAGTGTCTGAACTCTTGCGCATTTGGGGCCAATAAAAGTGGGTGACAAGCCTCTCAAAGGTCTTGTCCTGCCCCAAATGTCCTGCTAATGGCACATCATGAGCCAGCCCCAGTAGGAAGGCTCTGAAGCGCTGGGGTACCACCAGCACACGGGCTGACCCAGGCTCAGCAGCCTTAGGCTCAGTATACAGGAGATCATTCTCCCAGTAGATCCAATGTGATCCAAACTGATCACCTGCTGCCCGGTCTGCAACCTGCTGCCGCAGACCCACAAGAGAAGGGCATTCCTTCTGCTCCTTGCAGAACTCTTCCCTGGAGGGTCCTCCTTCCTGTTACCAATGGGTCAGCTCAGGCAGGTCCCCCAGTTCAGCTACCTGTTCCCCTGTAGGCTCCAGGGCATCCCCCTCAGGGTCTGCCTCCTCCTGGACTGTGGGAACTTCGGGGGCTGGTTTCCCGCGCCCCCTGCCTCTTCTCTTTAAGGCAGGCACCTGGACCTCCCTCCCAGGCTCCAGGTCCTCTTGAGCACCCTTACTGGCTGCCATGGACTGTGTGGTCACACACGCCCAGTCAGGCAGACCCAACATCTCCAAATTAGCACTTCGCTCCACCTTAGCCCAAGGTGAGCTATACAAATCGCTACCCAACAAACAGTCAACAGGCATGGCTGGCCTCACAGCTACTTGAAGAGTACCAGAGACCCCCCCCCCACTCAAAGGGAACCTGAGCCACCTTGCAGTGGCTCTCTGTGTTGTCAGTGGCAACAACTGGGTAAAATACATTGGGGACAACCTGCTCTTGAGATACCAGGTGACACTTGACAGCTGTCACACTGGCTCCTGTGTCTCTAAGACCATCCACTCTATGGCCATTGATGGTCACCCACTGCCTGTATTTCTTAGTGTTATCAGGCAGTTGGGTCCTGGGGACCATCTCACAGTCTCCTAAAGAGCCAAGGGACATCTCTGTGGGACCCCACCCACCTTGGGCACCCCTCTCCTCCCCCAGGGCTACACTCGCCATCTGCCAGGGTGGTACACCAGTGGGTGCTGTCTTTCCAAACTGGGGGCACCGGGGATCATTAAACTTATGGCACACATCCCCACACTTGTAGCACCTCAGGGTCCCCTAGGAACAGGGTTACCTGTCGGGCCCCGGGCTTTCTCTCAGGGGGAGGCTGGGAACCTTTCCCTTGGGAATTACTTTGGGGCCCTCTCTGGAACTCCCTCTGTTTACCCTTCTGCTGGGGACCCTGCCCACTCTTGGCGGAGTCTCCCACGTGACCCTTGTCTACCCGGGTGCTCACCCATCAGTCTGCCTCCTCAGCAAGCTTCCTAGGGTTAGTCAACCTGCTATCAATCAGGTGCTGGTATAGCTCGGGAAGACAATTACTTGACAAGTGCTCCCATGCAATTAAATCAAAGAGCCCCTCAAAATCATTAACTTTGCTACCCTTCACCAAACCATCCAATGCTCTGCAAAAGAAAGTTACATATTCTACCCATGTGCTTGACTCCACCTTCTTGCAATTTCTAAACCTCTGTCTATACAATTCAGGAGTCAACCCATATCTGGACATCAATGCTTCTTTCATGTGGCTATAAGAATTATGGCTTTCAGAGGGCAAGTTTAACAGTGTATCCTGCCCCTCACTAAGAAACCGCCCTCACAACCCCGGCTCCCCAATCCTTCTCAGGGACCCGGTGGGAAGACATGGCTACCTCATAGGCCTTAAACCACTGCCCAATGTCATCATTCTTATAAAACTCTTTCACCACATCTTTAGGAATATACACTCTAGCTTCCACAGGCATGGATGGCGTGCTGCCACCAGAGGTAGTAATCTCCATGATCCTTGCTTTCAATTTCAACTCCCTCAAACATCTCTCATGATCCAGTTGCATCTTCTTTTCCTCTAGGGCCAATTTACTAATTTCTAACTGCCCATTCATTGTGGCTATCTCCAACTCATGCATCCTATTCCTCTCCCTGTCCTCCAGCTCCTCTTGGGACAGGCCTGTGGCAGAAACACTGCTACCGACTGGGGAAATTGCTCTCCTTCCCCCGGACCGATTTGCCCATCCAGCTGCTCCTCTGCATTCTCAACCCCTTCCTCATTCTCAGGGGTACTCCTTGCTGCAACCCAGGCCCTCAGCGTCTTTTGGAACTCATCCTTCTTGGAGAGATAGGTCATTGCAACTTTACATTTCCAGCAGAAGTGCTTTAGCTGTTTTACATTGTAGCATTGCAGTTTCTCCTCTTCCCACTCATAATCAACAGATTCTATGGATGCTGCTTTCTCCATGGTGGTTAAACTTGGCAGTTCTTTGCAAAAATAGAAAATTCCAGGAAAAACAATCTACCAAAAGTATGTAGTTGTGTTTGGTCTGCACTCACTAGTAGTGTTCACCAATCACTATATACGAGTCACAAATGCAAGTCCAAATCCTCAACGCTGACGACCAATGTTAGAACTGGGGGTCTCTAGATGGCAGAGGTAGGTACCTGTGACCAAATAGGGACCCTTGATTCCAGTCAGGGTAAGGGGGTACACTCCTAAAATAACCCCTGCTTACCCCCTTGGTAGCTTGGCACGAGCAGACAGGCTTATCTAAGAGGCAGTGTGTAAAGCATTTGTGAACACATACAGTAACCTAGTGACAACACTAGAAATGGACACCACACAAGTTGTAGTATAAAAATAAGTCTTTTTATATAGACTTATCACAAGACCACAAACGACAAAAATCCACAATACTGTACTTTAAAAATGGTAGATATAGCTTAGTTCTCTTAAGAAGTAAAATGCGACACTTTGAGTTCAATGTACCCTAGGATGCGTAACGCTCTACGATGAAAGCGCTGCAGAGAAGGTGATGCGTCGGTTTCTTACACGCAAGAACGGTGATGCGTCGGGTCCCTACTGATGCGTAGGGGATGCGTCGGTTCTTCTCTGTGAGTGGAGGTGATGCGTTGGTTTCTTACTGCGCTTTCGTGGCGATGTGACCTGCAACACCATGATCCGATGAAGATCCGGTGCAATGAAACAAAGATGGCATCTTCTCCTTGATGCAACATGATGCGTGCACGCCCGATGGCCGTGCGGCAACTCAACGATTCTTCTGAGCCACGACAGGCCTTGCGACACTCTTCACGGTGATGCGGCGGCGTCTGATGCGACGTCGATCCTCTTCTCCGGCGATGCGAGGCACTTCGGCAACGATGCGACAACTGCAGCAGCGACACGCTTTCCCAGCGATGCGACGACAGTGGCTGCAGCTGCGACATGCTTCTCGGATGATGCAGCGGCATCTGGTGCAACGTCGATCCTCTTCTCCGGCGATGCGAGGCGCTTTCGTGTTGAGAAGCGACAGTGGTAGTTCGGCAACACGCTTCTTCGTGTGTCACGTTTCCAGCTCCTTGCGACATGCAGTCCCTCAGAAAGCCCAACACAACTGCAGGCACTTCCAAAGAACTCTTGGGGAGCTGGTGGGGGAAGTCTGTTGTCCCTGAGACTTCAGCAGGAGGCAAGCTCTATCTCAAGCCCTTGGAGATCCTTAACAAGTTGAATAAAGTACACACAAAGTTCCTTTCTCCTCTCTTTGGCAGTCAGGCAACCAGTGCAGGCCGATCCCTCAAGCTTAGGGATAGTCTCTCCTCAGTCTCTCTGGTTCCTCTCCTCAGCAAAGGTTTCTTCTTGTTTTCCAAAAGTGATGTAAAGTTCTGGGGTCTGGGTCCTCCTTTTTATACACAGTTTCTCTTTGTTCTCTGAAGGCAGAGATGCCTTTGCCTAGTCCAAACCAGTTCTGGACAGTCCTGTAGCACTTTGTTGACAAGACTCCTTCTTTCCTTTCACAGTGTAGGCCAGGGACATCAGACGCACCACAGGAGGTGGAGCCAGCATTGTGGAGGGAAGGCACAGTCCTATTCAGGTCCCAGGTGCAACTCCTCCCACCCATCTACATGCAGATCTCTCTATTAGCCCTGTGCTGACTCACCCTATCTCCTGGAATCCCCCAGCCCCTGTCACTCAAACTCCAGACAAGGAATACACAACCTAGCAGAGGCAGGCTTGGATGGTTAGACAAAAAAATACCTACTTTCTAAAAGTGGTATTTTCAAACACAGAATGTTAAAACCAACTTCACTAAAAGATGCATTTTATCATTCTGAGTTCGGGCATACTAAACTCGAAATTCTACCTAGTTCCCTAAGTCAGTTAGGATTATAAGATGTAATAATCAAACTGCCCATTCTGGCCTATAGGGAACAGGTAGCCTTGCAATAGTGAAAAACGAAAATGGCTAATTCACTATTAGGACATGCCACACACACCAGGGCATGTCCTACCTTATACTTACAATGCACCCTGCCCTTGGGCCTACCATAGGGGTGTCTGATATGAAGAAAAGGGAAGGTTTAGGGACTGGCAAGTGGGTGCACTTGCCCAGTCAACATGGCAGTACCAGACTGCACACAGGCTCTGCAATGGCAGACCTGAGACACACTTTAACAGGCTGCTTCTGTGGGTGGCACAACAAGTGCTGCAAGCCCACCAGCAGCATTTGGTTTAGAAGCCATGGGCACACTCCGTGCACTGTACTAAGGTGTGACAAGTAAACCAAACCAACCATGGAATCACTAATCCATACATCAATTTACCATAGGGAGCAATTGCACTGTGGCACTGGACAGCAGTGGCACAGTGCCCAAAGCATCTATAACCAGCAAAAAAACATGAGGCAACAGCAAAAAGTGGAAGGGAGACCCACGCCAAGGTGCCAGGTCTAACACGTTGTAATTGTGTACATTTCTCCAAGAAGTGAGGGTCCAAGCCCTTTCCTTCATTATTGAGCTCATAGCCCAAAAAGAGCACCGCCAAATGGGCGATGTGCGATTTTGCAAAATTGAATTTACATCTATAGTCGGCAAAGGACAAAATAATCCTGTTGACTCGGACAAGATGCGGCATAAGTTCGTCGACCATTAGATAAATGTCTACGTACTAGAACGCATCTGGGTCTATGTCATTTAACAAAGACACAA
The DNA here is from genome assembly GCF_964204655.1 of Triturus cristatus. Taxonomy (NCBI): domain Eukaryota; kingdom Metazoa; phylum Chordata; class Amphibia; order Caudata; family Salamandridae; genus Triturus; species Triturus cristatus. Next base: position 508,080,954 of record NC_140585.1, read on the forward strand.
TATGTGCCGCCAATGCCCCGGGGCTGTTCTTACACCCCATAGGCAATCGTGTACATTTTTTCTGATTCCCGACGGCAGTGAATGCTGTCAATCACGGCTCTCAGGTGCGAAATTGTGACTGTAGAAACCATTTGAAATATCAAGTGTAGTTTTGTATTTTTTACGAACAATATATTTTTCACCAGCGCAGAGCTATGAGTGTTCTGCACCGCAAAACTGCGACAATGACTGTTCAAATTTCTGTAACCCAATACAATCCAATACGAACTATCAGGTTTTGATACCGTAAAGAGAGGTTTATTCATCGGTGATGTACATGACTCAATCACTCCTTGATACTATAACTGTGTTAGAATATCACAAACTGAAGCCTTTGCTTCACATCTGATGGGTATTGCGGTTGGGGTTGTGGCATAGAGCACAAAGGTATTTCATGAGCTGGTGAATCTACATCCCACCCCACCTGATTACGATACACCGCTGGGGCTAGGGGCAAAGCCCACTCAGCTGCAAAAGTCTGTGCATGCTCCTCAGGGACATAACACAAAAAACTCTGACGTATCAAGTCTTCCCCTCTAGATGAGGCTAACACAAAGGGTGGAGGCCAATCTGCCTCCACTAACAAAATGTCATACGAGGAGGTTAGTTTCTCCCAGAAAATCGCATTGATTGGGCGAGGTATATCATCTTCAATTTGGAAAATAACTTCGTAGAACCTATCAGGGGGGGGCAACCCGGGTATCTGCTGTCTCTACTGTAATGAATGTATCAGTTGCTGTTGCCTCCAGCCAGGGACGCAGAGCCTCCCGTACTATGGTAACCTGTGCTGCGCTGTCGAGCAGAGTCACTGCCCATGTGCAATCCAGTAGTCGCGTTCTCACCGTTGTTAGAGCAGCAACTTTTTTCTTCTTAAATGGGGGTCGAAAACAAGGTAGATCCTCTTGTTTTCCTTTGACCTCGAACTGTTGAGGCTGATCTGGTCCCTGTGGCGCAGGTTGACTCTTGCCACGATCTTGGCGTTTCCCACCACCAACTTGAGAGCCAGATGTGTCCTGTGAAGAACGAGGAGAGCGCTGATCAGGGACTTGAAATCTATCAGGAGACTTAATTTTCACACGGTCGCGCAAGTCAAAAGCATGCTCAGAAGACTCAGGTGTCGGTGAGCCAGCACGTAAACATTGCTTCTGTTGATGCTGCCCCTGTTTTTTATTTTGCCAGTTGTTTATCAGTCTGGACCTTTTGTTGAGCTTGAGATTGTGTTTGCATTTGAGTAAAAGGCTTAACTCCCAGAATATTGCAGCCTATGGTTTTATAAGCCTTTGCAATAATATTTGGTAATTCTTGTGGCTTGTCTGCATCTGGGATAGCCTCCAAGCGGTTTGCCACTTGAAAGCTTACTGCATCCCCCTTGATTACAACAGGATCATATCAGCAACCATGTCGAACACCCCTACCAATCTCATCCCCAGCTCTACAGCCGCTTCGGCTCCGTGTTCATCATGAACACGCTTAATCACGGAGGGGAGTACGGCCATGGAGAGAGTGCCGAAACACTTTGAATATACCGCTGCACACACCTTGCCCCAGGTGTTACAATCAGCTAATTCGGGAAGTAAGTCTTTAGGCAAACTAATAGTCATTATCCTGTGTTTCTCCACATGAGAAGTATTTGGAAAAACAGCCTCTAATTGTCCAAATATTTCAGCAAGCCAATAAGGTAACTCATCCTTATTCTGTGGTCGCTTGCCCATTACTGAATTAACAATAACCGGACTGATAGTTACACCACCAGGTCCAGCAAGTTGCGCAGCAATGTCAGGTGGTCCCACCTGAAAGTTGCGTGACATGAACTGTATAACAGCTCTATGGATGCGTATTAAAGACGTATGTAACACTCAGAGTTCTGCAAGCGTCGCTGTTGTCAGCCGACACGGATGAGGGGTATACCCAGCCAAAACGGGCCGCGTGGTCCCATCTATCGATAAAGGACCTAAACAGGCCGGTGTTATTGGGTGAGGAAGGGTGCCACTAAATCAAATTTGGTATTGCCAAGCTGTAAGCGGAATCTCAAGAGCTGATAATCATTAGGAAGGGCCGTAGGCGTATATTGGTGAAAAAAGTTATCCATTTCATCCACCGCCGGTAAGGTGACCCAAGAATAAAACACTTTGAAGCGGTAAGTTGCCTCCGCTTCTACTACAAAAATCAGCGCAACACCAGCATTAGGGACTCCATTTTGAGTCGAATAAGCTGTGAGTGCAGCCTGATTAGGCGGAGGAATCGTACAATAAAGAACAACAACCTAGAGCGCGGTAGCTCAATAACGGGTCAAGAATAAAGAGAAAAAACCTTTTCAAACTTCATGCTTGAAAGAACCTATAAAAACATTAAAATAGGAGGTTACAACATCACAGCTGCCTCCGGAAACAGAAGTGAGGGTTTTGTGGACAAGCACAAGCGCTACTCAAGCGTCTTGCAGATAAGAACCATACCAAACGTTGGTGGCACCATGTTGCAGGGATTCTGCACATACACAGAACTATGCAAAGGAAAACAGGACCTCAGTGAATAGGGGTGTACCAACCTACCATATTAGTACCCAAAATCCCAAACCAACTAGCTATAGTGTCTCATTCATTCTTCTCCAATCTTCTCCAAAAATCATGGAGCTACAAATGATTAGACAACCCAGAACACAACACTCCCGACTCTCTCAGGAATCGTGGGAGCAAGACGCACTCTTTCGCTCACTCACTCGTACTTGTACTTGTCCACAATGAGAATAGACAGAGTCACTGAAATAGTTCAAAATGTTTAATTTAACTATTGTGCTCCACAATACAGTATACATGCCACTACTAGCAGTAAATGCATAAACTCAGCACAGTTAGCATTGTTACAATTCCATAGAATACAAAGGAAGATGTCATTTTATAAAGACTGTGTAAATATGGGATTTGTGGCCTAACCGCCCTCCCCTTGGTAAGAAGATGTTTATTTTAACTAAAGAATGATCTCTGGGCTTTGACAGCAGACCCCATACCTTTAAGCTTGGATGTAAGGTTTACATCATAGGAACAGTGGAGCTGTTCTCCATGGAACGGCTTTCTCCAACTGTGTTAAAACATGCAACAACGTAATATCAAAGCACGAGACTTCAGTACTGCAGCAGTGTGTAGCATGTTATGTCTATGTGCTAGAGACTGACCAGAACAGAATAACAAGGGGCATTGTTGATCAACCTTGCACATCGTGTTCAGACTAAACTCCAGGAAAGGCAGAGAACGCAAAAGCAGCCCGTACTCATGTGAAAGGCGCAGAGTCTTGCAAAAGCAAAGTGATGTAGTAACGTGCGCAAAAGCAGCATCATGGCAGCAAAGCTCATGCTAACTTAAAAATGTCGACAATGTCTCCAGGAGCCATTGGTCCTCTTCTCCATTGCCCAGGTTTGAGGGGTGCAGAGGTGTTGTTAGGCATCTGGTTTTACTTACTAGGAGCAGTCGCAGAAGAGTGGGCGTGCAGAGGCTGAAGATGATGGCAGCGAGTCCCCAAGAGGTGTCTCTACACTGGGCTTGGTCTCTGGGGGACTGGAGAACCACACTGACACCGTTGGCCCAATGCAACTTGGGGTTGGTGCCTTGGGTGCAGTGGTGTCTTCAGGCATCTGGTTTCTGTGGTTATTGAGTCCTTCCAGGGGTGTTTGGATGCCTGCAGGATGCAGGGAAGTATGGTCCACTGCTTCTCAGGAGGTTTTGGTTCCTGAGTGAAGTGCTGGCAGGTCTCTTGGCCTTTTGGGACTCAGCAGCTGGAGGACAGTTGACTTTTGGTGCAATTGGCGAAGGCAGCCGGCAGGCCGGTAGCGTTGGGCCCAAGTCAGTTGCTGGATATTTTGTTCCTGCAGGATGCAACTTTCCTCTTCCTTCTTCATCTTTCTGGTCAGCAGGATATCTTCTAGTGCCAGGGGCTCCCCTAAAAACAACTGTATTTAGGGGTGTTATGGGGAGTCTAGGGTAGTAGTCAATAGGCAACTGACCATTGGGATCACCACACCCCCTATATAACCACTTTCTGTGGGAAGTGGGCCTAACCTTGTCCCAGAACTCCTAAGTATGCCATCCCAAAGATGGCTACTTCTGAAGCCATGTCCACCTCAGTGGAACCCACCTTAGAGATGTTTTTAGCCTGGGGGTGGCAAGCCTACCTGACTAGCTAATTTTCCCACCTGTCCAGGTGCCAAAGGGACTCTGGACAATGGGGTTGGCTTCCTCTTCTGTGAGGGGAGTCAGACTCGCATTTCAAAGGTAGCAGCTCTTTGAAGCTTGGTGGCGTAGCAAGGCTAATCAGCAGGTCATCCTGTGGGAAGGGATGCAACATTTTCTTCCCAAACAGGCTTTTGTTCTGGGTCTCCTGAGAGCAGAAGCCTCTCACCCTAGGAGGTTAGAACAGTGTCTCAGGTGACAGGCTAGCAGAAACCAGTCTGCGAGAACACCAGAGGGTGATAGATTTTCAGGTGGCAGCTCTAATGTGCCCTCTGTGTGCATGTATTGGTAAATCTAACACTGGAATCAGTGTGGGTTTATCAAATACCAATTTTCAGTGAAGCCATCATGTAGCTGGGGAACTCATTTCACCAGTGTCCAGCACATGTTCTAAATGGCTATCCAGTCCACTTGCACTGACAGTAATGGAACTGCCCAGCACATGGGCATATCTGCTAATGCAGGTATGCTCTTACATGTAACACCAAGCACCCTGCCTTAGGGATGTAATATGGGCTGTAGGGGGGACTTACAAATATTACATGCAGTGTTAGGGGGGCCTGGCCCACAGGGATGTGTGTCAAGTCATGTTTTCAGTTTTGCCTGCACCAAAACACGCATCCTGTGATAGCAGACCTGCATGAGTTTGGTGAGAGGTCCCTTAGGTTGGCACATTTCGTGGTGCAGCCCTAGGGGGACCCTCTGTAGTACCTCAGTACCTAGATACCAGGGGTACCATTTATTAGGGACTTATAGAGGGTGATAAAGGTATTGCGGGAACAATTGTACAGTTTTTGGAAAGAGATTTGGCACTAGGGGCCTGGTTAACAGGAACCCAGTCCACTTCCAGTCGAAATCACATCATATACCAGGCAAAAAGTGGGGGGTGACTGTCAAAAAGTGGTACTTTCTTACACAACCCCCCACCCAATGAAAGAGGCTGAAACTAACGTTTGCCAAGAGAGTTTTCATCTTATAATTGGAAATACCTAGAAGTGCCATCTGCATTAGCATGGTCAGTCCCAGATCTGTGTTGCACTGTAAAAAGTCCATACCCTGTAGGAAGATCAACCACCTTAAGAGTTTGGGGTTTTCACCTTTCATTTGTATTAGCCATCTGAGAGGTCTGTGGTCAGTTTGAACAAGGAAGAGAGAGCTAAACAGGAATGGCCTAAACTTCTCCAGGGACGAACCCACAGCAAAGGCTTCCCTCTCAATGGCACTCCAATGCTGCTCTCTGAGGAGTAACCTCCTGCTAATGAAAGCAACAGGTTGGCCATGGCCATCATCTTTTGTTTGGGATAGGACCGCTCCTATCCCATGTTCAGAGGCGCCTGTCTGAACTATGAACTACATTCTATATTCTGGAGCTTTCAGAATGGGTGCTGAGCACATTGCTGCCTTCAGAGTTTCAAAAGCCTTTTGACAGCTCACTGTCCAGCTCACTTTTGTTGGCATATTCTTAGAGGTCAGTTCTATGAGGGGTGCCACAATGGACCCATATTCCCTCACAAACCTCCTGTAATGGACTTAAGTTTATGACTCCGACTTCATTTCTGGTGCACCTTCCTTTTCTACAAAGACTTTGTTCTCTCTGGATCCCAGTAGCACTCAACAGCGGCAAGTGCCGGAAGTAGATGCACAGAACTTCAAATGTTTTACCTACAGGGATTGATGTGCCTAGCCTTAGGTCAGCCGTGGTAAGAAGAGTTGCATAGGTATACAAATGAGCCCTGGCTTATCTGGTACTTGATAGCCTTGATAGTGAGGCCTGCACTTCTCAGAGCCTCAAGAACCTTGCCAATGTGCATCAGGTGATCCTGCCAAGTGGAACCATAGACAGCAATATTATCAAGATAAGCTTCACTAAAAGACCCCAGCACAGCAAGAATTTTGTTCACCAACCTTTGGAATATGACAGGGCCATTCTTTAGTCCAAAGGGCATAACAGTAAACTGATAATGCTTATCTGCGGTCGAGAATGCTGATTTTTCTTTTGCTCCAGGGGTCATACCTATCTGCTAGTACTTTGATGTTAAATCAAATGTATTGAGAGATTTGGTTGGCTCTAACCTGTCAATAAATTGGTCAGCTCTAATTGGGTGTGCATCAGCTTTGGTTACAGTATTGACCACAAAAAAACTCATCTCCTTTTTACCATCCTGGGTGTGAGGTTTGGGTACTAAGACAACTGAGCTGCCCCAGGGGCTCTCAGAGGGCCAATGACTCCCAATTCCATCATCTTGCTCACTTCAGCTTTGATGCTCTCTTTGACATGATCAGACTGCTTGTAGACTTTATTTTTAACAACTAGGCTGTTCCCCAGTGTCCACATCATGGGTACACTTGCCTGCTGTTAGGCGGAGAGGGTGTCTGGAAATACACCTCTTCTACTGACCCATCTTTAGGGTTGTTAGAGAGGAGGTCAGGGAAAGGTTCACTCTCTTCTTCCTGATCCTCATCTGTGACCATCACCATGGTCATCTCAGCCCTGTCATGATAGGGTTTAAGGCGGTTTGCATGGATGACCCTTTTAGTGTACCTGCAACTGCCCAGGTCCACCAGGTAGGTGACCCCCCCTTTTCTTTCCAAGATAGGGTAAGTTTCACTCCATTTCTCCTGGAAGGCCCTTGAAGCCACAGGCTCCAAAACCCACACTTTCTGTCATGGTTGGAACTCCACCAGTGCAGCCTTTCGGTCATACCAGAGCTTCTGGAGCTCTTGGGTGGCCTCAAGATTTTTAGGTACTTTTTCCATGTACTCAACCATTCTGGAAAGAAGGCCACGCACATTGTCCACAGTGTCCTGCTTAGGCTCTTTGAGAGGTCTCTCCCAGCCTTCCTTTACAAGAAACAATGGTCTCCTTACAGGATGATCAAAGGAGAAGTTCAAAAGTTCAACGGTGGAAACCCCTACTCCCTTCTGTGGCACTTCCATGTAGGCAAAAACAGGCATGGTAGTTAAACATACCATTTCCTTCTGAGTTTTTCAGGGAGTCCACCAATCATTCCTTTCATGGTCTTGTTAAATCTCTCAACAAGACCGTTTGTTTGTGGATGATATCGGGTAGTGAACTTCTAGGTCACTCCACATTCTGCCCACATGTTTTAGGTAGACAGACATGAAGCTTGTACATCTGTCTGACACCACCTCCTTTGGAAACCCACTTAGGTAAAGATACCAATGAGGGCCCTAGCCACTGCAGGGGCGGTGGTAGCCCTTATGGGAATAGCTTCAGGATACCTGGTAGCATTTTCCACTACTACCAGTATAAATCTGTTTCCTGATGCAGTTGGAGGGTCAAGGGGACCGACAATGTCAACCCCTTCCCTTTCAAGGGGAACCCCAACCACTGGAAGTGGAATTAAGGGGACCTTTGGGTGACCACCTGTCTAGCCACTGGCTTGACAGGTGGCACAGGAGTTGTAAAACTCCTTCACCTTCTGGGACATACCTGGCCAGAACAAGTGGATGACTGACCTACTCCAAGTATTTGCCTGGCCAAGTTGCCCAGTATGGGGAATATCATGAGCCTATGTGAGGACAGACTCTATACTGCTGAGGTACTACCACTCTGCTAGTAGCACCAGCTGTGGGGTCTCTGGCCTCAGTGTAAAGGAGTCCCTCCTCCTAATAGGTCCTGTGGGAGCCACTGAAATCTTCCTTTTCCTGATCAGCAGATTGCTGTCTCAGAACAGAACCTCCCTCCCAGGCACTGTACCTCCATAGAGGGTACCACTGAGCCAAGAGCTCTGCCATGTAAGGACCCAGCTCCTGGGGCTCCGTTCCCTCTGGGGCTGACAGGTTTTCTCCCTGATGAGATGGCATTTGAGTTGGTTTCTGTTCAGAACTGGTTCCAAGTCTTCTTGCCTTTTCTCTTGGAAGGTTGGGCCATTATCCCAGGCTCTGACTCTTCTTTTTCACCATGGGCTCCCCAGTGTGCTCTTGTTTTTACACACACCCTTTCAGGTATACCCAGCATAGCTACAAGGGCTTTTTTTTTTAAACCTTAGCACATGCTGAGGAGTCCGGATCATTGCCTAGCAGACATTTACAGGAATTGCAGCGGATACTACCACCTTCTTTTGGCGAGTAACCCCTCTCCATTCTAAGGATACCATCACCATAGGATGTACCTGAGCCTGATTATAAGCATTGAGGACTGTATATGTCTCACCAGTAAGGTATTGTTCTGGGGATACCAGTTTTTCAGTCACCATAGTGACACTTGCACCTGTGTCCCTTGATAATTCAACTCTCACACCATTGATATCTGGCTGTTGTCTGTACTTCTCCAGGTTACTGGGCAGTCAGAAAGGGCAGCTACATCCACCCCCACCCTCTGAGACTAGAGTTGCCTCAGTCAGCTCTCTGACATGTTCAGGGCTCACCTAGGATTCTATCTGGAGACGTCCAACTGCATTTACTGCAGGTGCACTAGAGGCATTCTTTTTGTTGGGACAGCTAATGTCTCCAGTTCGGTGTCCAAGACCTTTATAATCACGACACTGTGTCTTCTTGGGGTCGCAGTTCTTACCCTGGTACCCACAGTTAGACTGTGTAGAATTTCAGGGCCCAACCTCCTGAGCAGGTTTTTGAGGGCCTTTGGAAGGCTCTTTGTTTTTATCTTTTGCATGATCGCCATCTCTCCCTTTCTTTTGGTCACCCCCACCAGTGGTAGTTTTGGTCACCCTTGTTTTGACCCAGTGGTCTGCCTTCTTCCCCACCTCTTGAGGAGAAAGTGGACCTAGGTGTACCAGGTACCGATTTAACATCTCAGGTCCACAATTACTTAACAGATGCTCTTTCATAATTAAATTATATAGCCCATCATAATCATGAACATTGCTACCTTTCAACCAGTCACCTAGTATTGTCACTAAAAAGTCTTTAAAATATACCCAGTCCAAAGCACTCAATCAGGGTGTCCTCCATGAGCTCATAGGACTCAGCATCTGCCTCATTCAGTGACAGGAGTCTATTGACACAATTTCCTGAGACCAGCTCCCAAAGAAGAGAACCCCAAAAACTTTTAGTTGACCTGTCTCATTTTACAGGCCCTCTAAAAGGCTGTAAACCAATTGGTTGAAATCATCAACCTCTGAGTATTTTGGAACAATCCCTTTGGGGATCTAAGTGTCATCCTTCTCCCTATTTATGATTTGGAACTAGTTGTTCCTGATCTTCTTGAGAACTCTGGGCAGGAGTGATATGGGCAGTAAGGCATACAGGAGGCCTGAGCTGCAATCAAGATGAAAAGCGTCTCCGAACGAGTCGCTTTGGTAACTCCAGCACCCAGACCTGCTGACATTGCGCAATCTCGGCGGTGCCGAACAGATTCAACCAAGGCTCTCCCTATTGCTAAAAGAGACCTTACACCGCCTCTGCATGGAAATGCCATTTGTGATCCACGATATATTCTCGGCTGAATTAGTCTGCTCTGGTGTTCAGAGAACATGCCAGATGTTTAACCACCCGGGTAATGCCCCACTGTTCCAGCCAAATCCAGAGATGCAGGCCCTCTTGAAAAAGGGTCTATGACCACACACCGCCCTGTTTGTTGCAATATCACCTGGTGTGTGCTGTTGTCCATGAACACCTGCACTAGCCTTCCCTAGATGGGGGGTAGAAAGGCTTTCAATGCCAATTTGATCTCCATCAGGTTGTTGTGGAGTCCGGAAGACCGAAGACCAGAGTCCTTTATTCTCCACCTCTCCCAGATGGTTGCCCCATCCCAGGAGTGACACATCGGTCACTACTGTGAGATCTGGTTGGCGAAGGGAGAGGAGTCTGCCGTTGGCACAATCACGGTTTGTGAACCATCACTGCAGATCTTTTGGAATTCCCTCTGAGATCTTGTCAATGCCAGAAAGATTCCCCATATGCTGCTACCACTGGAACTTCAGGTCCCAGTGCAGAGCCCACATATGCCAACAGGCATGTGTCACCAGCAGGCTACAGGAGGACATGAGGCCCAGCAGCCTCAGAGTCTGTCTCACCAAAATCCAGGTTAGAGGCTGTAACATCGGTATCATAGCCTTAATATACTGGACTCGCTGTTCAGGAGTATAGACCTGAAACTACCCCCTATCCAGAACAGCTCCGATGAAATGGAGCGTCTGAGAGGGAGTCAAGTGTGACTTCAGCACATTGATAGTGAACCCCAGCGAATGCAGGAGGTCCACTGTAGTCTGATGGGGGAGATGATAGCCTGGGGTGAGCCCACCTTCAACAGCCAGTTGTCGAGTCCCCTTGGTGAACACCCAAGGGGCACTGGTGAGGCCAAAGGTGAACACAGCAAACTGAAACTGCTCGTGGCCCACCGTGAACCATAGGTAATGTCTGTGAGCAGGCAGGATGGGAATTTGAGAATATGAGTCCTGCAAGTCCAACACTACCATCCAGTCTTCAGGGTCCAGGGCATATACGACCTGAGCTAGAGTGAGCATTTTGAACTTCTCCTTCTTGAGGAAATAGTTGATAAGAGCGCAAGTCTAGGATACGACGAAGGCTTCCATATTTCATGAGCAAAATAAAGCAATACACTAGGTGATGCCATTTCCACACATTATCATTTGTGTGTTGTATAGTTTTATGAGTAAAACTCTATGTTTGTAATAGTCATTTCGATTGAAAATGTGTTGCCTGTAATGCAGTGCACTACCACACCATGTATATTCCACTCTATGCCACGCCAATCTTCTCCTCTCTATACCACTCTGCGTCACTCCACAACACTCTACTCCACTCTACAACACTCGACTCTCCACTTTACCAAACTCTGCTCAACTCCACGCTACAACACTCCACTTTAAGCCCCCACACCACTCTACAACACTGTATGCCACTCCACTCTACTATACTCCAAGCAACTGTACTCCACGCTATACCACTCCACTCCACTCAATGCCACTTCACTCCACTCTACACTACGCCACTCCACTCAACTCAACAGCACTCCACTCTGCTCCCTGGCACTCCACTCTACTCTATGATTCTTTACTCCACTCTACACTACACCGCTCTAAGACACTCCACTCTATGACACTCTACTCCACTCCACAACACTCTGTGCCCCTCCACTCTACTCCTTTCTACTCTGTGCCACTTTACTCCACTCTACAACACTTTACTCCACTCTACAACACTCTATGCCCCTCCACTCTCCCAACATTTTAGTCTAGTCCACTCTGCGACCTTCTACTCTATGCCCCTCCACTCTACGACACTCCACTCTTCAATTTACTCCACTCTTCAACACTCCAATCTACTCCACCCACTGTATGCCACTTCATTCTAAGACATTTCACTCCACAACACTCTATGCCACTCTACAACACTTTACTCCACTCTACGACACCCCAAACCACTCCACAACATTCCGCTCCACGACACTCCAAGAACTTTCACTCTAAGCCACGCTGTTTTACTCCATGCAATGACCCTCCTGGTCACTCTACTCCACTCCACAACCCTCAACTCCATTCCACTGTATGCGACTCCACTCTATGACACTCTACTTCATTCTATGCCACACAACTCCATGACACTCCACTCGCCTCTCTTCTACAACACTATCATTTAACCATGCTAAACAGCAGCCACGCTACAGTACAAAATAGCTAAAACACATTGGTAAAGCCAATAGATCGTGCACAGGCGATACCTATTAGCTCTGCCAGTGCTCGGTTAGTCCCTACGTGTGAATTGTTTTTGCTCTTTGTATTACAGCATTTTTTCGAGGAGCTGCAAAAAAGGGAAACACGTTTTTAAAAAAACATGGATGTGAAGCATCTCAGGCAAACACTAACAAGGTACACAATAAAAGTTGAGACTTTGTTATTTTTCCATAAGCTTTTTGGATACAGATCAAAGACTTCATTTCAGAACATCAGTCGCTGATCAATCGAAAATAAATTGTCTCATTTCAGGGTAATCATCATTATGTAGTAAAAACACAATTAACCTTTCTCAAACATAAAACTACCTTGATTGCGATTATGAAAGAAAGCAGAGAAGCAGCAGTTAGAACCAGCATCATGTGATTCTATTCATGTGCAGAACTGCATTTGATTGATTAAGTACCTGAGTGTCGCTCTACCTTCATTTTGAAATTTTAGAGTGAATACCAAGGACCTTAGCACAAATAACACCAGCAACAGCTAAAGATATGGACTGTGCACTAAAACATGTGTAAGAATACAGTAACATTCTATTAGTAAAGAAAATTGCACTATCTGCATTTTGGCTGTGGCCATTTTCTTGCGTTTTTCCACCTCAGTAGTGGGAAACTACATGTTTTCTACAGGTGGCGTTTCAGCTGGCTTCACCAGTGGAAACCTTTGACCTATAGGTCTGTTTCCCACTAAGGGGTCGATTATGATGTTGTTCGGTAAGGGTCCGAACGGCATTCGATTTGTCTGTATTTAATTTGGAACCCGCCTTACCGAATGACTTCGACACTTTTCCCAACGACCGATGGCTGGAAAGCGTTCGGACTACCCGACTCAGTTCCGAAAGGCACTGGGAGTAACCGAGTCGGTCGGAGCCGAAACATAGCGGTCTATGGACCGCATTTCCACCCGAGCTATTAGGATGTCAGATTCGGAGAGGCTTTCCAAATTGGTTGTTCTGACACAGATCGGCTGTCGTAATATGAATTTGGGTGCCCGTTGCAGGCCCCCCTTCACCTAAGGCCCTCCGAATCGGGCCTGTATGGGTACCCATTGGTCCCCCCTTCCCATGCATGCACAGTGTGACAGGAACCCACCACAGGGTGCAAGGTTTCCCCAACTACCCCTTTTGTCAATGGGAGCCTGTTTTCTCGTTCGGAACACAGGCTCTCATTGAAGTCAATGCGAGTCTGGCCAAACGATGTCCAGAAGCATCGTAATCGTTCGGTTGGACTCACAGAACCCAATTCGGTCAGAAATTATTCCAAATACGATTCGGTTGGAAGAGTTTCCGGACAACATCATAATCGGCCCCTTAGCCACCATGTCATATTGACAGTTGTTTCACCCTATTTTAGGGCAGTGTGAATGTCACTAGATCTCGCTGCCTATGACTGCTATGTGTGATGTGACAGAATTCAAGTAATGACCAAATGTGCAGAGAGAAAACGCCCCCATAAATAGTCCCCTACTAGTTTTAGCATTTTCATTTCTGCCTCTCTGTGTTGGGTATATGCCCTCTCCCAAACATGGATTTTTAATTCTATAGCATTTTCTGTTCTTGACTTTGATGGTGGTATCTCCACCAAAGTGGTGTTTCTGGTATAGTAAAAAAGCCCAGTGGAAAAAATAAATTCCAGTTCCATGTCGAATTGCCATCACCAACTCTGGGCACTGGAAAATGAACCCCAATCTGTGGGTACTCTGTCATTACCCACATACCCAGTCTTTATATCAAGCATCAGGGACTGGCCAGCATGTCGGGGAAACACTACATATTTTTATGGACTAAACCAGATATGGTCATGTGCCAGTCACCCTAAATTAAGCAGCTGCTCTCTCTCCATTTCTGGTACAACTGAAACTGCATCTTGGTGGACACAAAGGCAGAGATAAAGGATGTTCATTGAAAGAACTACATATAGGGAGGATCTGACGTTGGAGGTGTGGGCATGTTAATTCGGAGGCCACATTAAATGCCTTGGATGTCATTTGCGTTAGGGTTTGATAGATCAAAAATAAATTGTTGGAGCTCAGGCTGCACCAAAGCTGCAGTTGACCTGCCCCTTCTAGAGGTGGAAAACAGATAGCCTCAGCCCCCCGGCGGCACATCTGTCACATGAGGGCTAGGTGACATAGTGGTTGCCATGCACTATTTATGATAGGGTGTCCATCACAGATTTCTCCTGTCTGTGACCACCATACGAGATGAGAGGATCTCAGCAGAACCAGTCACGAAGGTGCCTGATGTGCAGAAGGAATCTTTCTGCACATCAGGGACACTTTTCATTTGATTTGGATTTTCTTTCTACATAAAGCTTTACACCAGGCAAGGAGAATCCTCAATAGGGTGGGCGGTCTATCATCAAGGGAGTGGAGGTTAGGGCCTCTGCTGATCGAAGATGCTGGTGAGCCACCATCGGGGTCTAAATGTCTCCCATGAACTCTTCAAGGCCTAATAGTATTATCTAGCACTAGGGAGAATCGGAGTTTTGCCCAGTGTGATTGAAGCAAGTTACTGCCTGAGATTTTCAACACTTGGTTTTTCAGTTGAGCACAAAGAAGACAATATTATGTATGCTAGCCAGAGTCAATGTTGTTTCGTTTTTTAAGAAACATATTAACATGCTGTTTTGGGAGCTGTTTATGCAACATTCAGTACATTCCAATTTCTTAAGTATATTGATTTATATTATGACAAATTGCAACTTTATAAATTGTTAATAATATATTATAGCCTAGTTTTGTAGAGTATGGTGACCAGAGATAAAGTGCCACAACCTTTGCTTGTCGTTATGTTTACCCGAGTCCCTGTGTGACTCCACTACCCCCTGATGAAATCCAGAAAAGTGGCTATTACAACAGAGAGATGCACTTCCAATTGTGGGTGTATCCTTTCGCAAGGAGATGCTATTAATATTCCCTTTTTACAAACCGTATTTCTAAAATGCCTTTTATCTCTTGGTCAAAATTGAACAATCTTGTATATTTTACAGCAGATGACAATTTTATGTGGTTTGAGAAATCAGTTCATTGGCTTTTGGGCATTGAGTCAAATCATGTGAAGTTTAGAAAATAAATTAAGACGCCCATCAGGTAAAATGTGTGTAACTCCTTTTCACGAGAGCTGGATGTCCTAGTCAAAATGATAGAACTTAAAGTTGCTGTTAACTGCAGGTGAGCAGAGCTTTTCCTGCTTGTACCTCAGAGCTGCCCATTCAAATCCACACTGCTGGAAGTCCACCCCCTTAGACTTTCGTCTGAGAGGAATACACCTAAAAATCTCGGGGAACATAAGTTTAGTGGGTGACAACTGCCAGTGGGAATGCTCTCGTTGCTTCCGGTTTTACATTTTTTCACCATGTCCTTTTGTGGTGCTGGGAATTGAAAAAAATATGCAAAGATGCTAAGAATGGAAGTTTGTAAATTCTCTCATCCCAACAATCAGCTGGATTAATTCTACGAAATATATATTGCACATTTGCCACATTTAGCAAATTTATTGTTCATTGTTTGAAGACAAGAGTGACAGTTATTTAGATTCATGTGGTACATACTTGCTTAACAGGACAGAAATTGATGTTCTATTTTTACATTTACATGCAAGCATGCTACATCCATTTCAGCTTCACGCCTCCACTTGGTGATTTCATTTTGATAACACCAAATATTTAGTATTTTTTAGAGGTGAAGCAATTACCAAGGATGGGCTCAATGAGATAATTGTCAAAATCATCACTATGCGTTTATATTTTTGTATAAGTGCCACCTGATAAACACATTTTTGTGATGCAGGCTTTAGTGGGACCTTATGTTTCTAACAAGCGTCTTGGTACGGTTAGGATGTTTTTCTTCCAAGTAAGCATTTTCTGGCGCTTCTTTGATAAAACAATCTTTTCCACAACTTTTTCTGAGCGAAGATGCATATTCACACCACGTTGCCTTGCTATTTTAAAATACCTAAGGAGAAGAAACAATGTTCAACCAAAAAACGGTGTTGCTGAGGAGTAGTGAAACAACTAAGACATTGAATAGCAACAAATACCTAGAAGTGACATTGTGATTTTAAATAACACAATTTAAAAAAACTGCACCACATGTTACATTACAGCAAAACACGCTTTTTGTCCTTCACTAATTAAGGTCAGCATGCCATATGCCATATGGAATAGAATGTGCAGCAACCTTTGAACTCGTATTCTTTTGGGTTAAAGGCACTTAATGTTTAAGTTCTTTACCTTATAGTTGACTAATATTAGCCACAAATCTCTGCATATTGATTACTATAAACCAGAGCATCACTTTAACTGAGTACCTTTGCGTAACTATGTGGTTACGCGGATCTCCTTCACAGTTTCACAGAATATAGGGATGCTATGCAAAAAGAGTGGTCAAGGAAATGTAACCATAAACCATGACAGTACTGAAAAGCAACTCCAGAGGCATCAACATGCACACGACACTGTTGTAGAAAATGTTTTTCACATTTTATTTAAATTCATCCAAGCTTTGGACTCATTTAGCATGTTTATGCACACACCTCTCACTACAGATCAAAATTATTTTTTACGGTTCTATGGTTATCTTTCAATTTTTATTATTTAGCAGATGATCTAAAAAGCTTGGTATATTATAGGTCACTGGTCATATGCACTGATGCCCCATGGGGGCATAACACAATGCATTAGGTAATGCTCATGGTAGAAAACAATGCATTCATCTTTGTTGCTGGTGCAAGAAAAACAATGCATTTTGCCATAAGTGCAGTAGAAAACAAGGCATTAACTATAGTTGCAGAAGAAAACAAGGCATTGGCGCCCGTTGGCACAGAATACAAATAATTAGCACCCTCTAGTAGTAGAAACAATACATTAGCTTTCCATTGCTGCCCCCCCACCGCCAGCCCCATAAGCGTTATACATTTATGAAACACACTCAGGACAGATAAAGAACACATTTGCTGTTTTTTATTGGCGCCTGGTATGGCAATAATACTGAAAAAGGGAATGCAGAAAACAGGATGGTGGAAACCCACTTTTTTTTTTTACGAGTACATCAACTCCTGCTTTTTTTTTTTACTGTGGCATGAATGATAAACAAAAACATGAAAATATACAACTTATATTACATTATGTGTTATGAACAAAATATAAATCTATAACTCTATGTTATATTTACATAATTATTTCTTTTTTTATTAAATTTCAAGTGAGATGGTAGGTTGCACATACTTTGTTTTGAGCTCCAGGCATTTGATTGTCTCTTCTTTTACTTAATTCATGTGTAAATCCCCCAAAAATTGGAAGAACTAAGAGCTTTAGAGCCAATGGAGCTATTCTATATAAATACTGTTTCAGCATTCGGCAAACCAGTGGCAAGCGGACTAGGAGCAGAGCACTCTGACAGCAGAAACCTGATTTACACATTTTCATTTACGAAAATGGACAGCGTTTAAAGGTAAAACGGAAAAAAAGTTCACAGACATAAATAACACATTCCTCCCCTGTTTTGCATGACATACACATAACACAGCTGAATCGACCTGAAATCATTTGGCAGACATCTGGCAAAAGTCAAATTTTATTTCAGCAAAACTGTGCTAAAGTGAATGCACTTCTTAGACAAATCTACCATTAAACGCAAGGACTGCCGGGTAGAGCGGGACTAGGCCTCAAAGGAGGTGCACATTGGTGGCATCACCAAAATCTTCATTCAAACCTCTGCGCTGTGGTAAGAAGAGTGTGGGGAGGAGTATGAGCATACAGTAACACGTTGTATCCATCTGTGGATGTGAACATGGACACATCCCAACAACTGGAGACCTTGATTTTACTTTGCAGCATCACTTGGTATTTTCTTCTTCAAAAGTATTCAGACTATGTCTGTCTAAGAGCAACAAGCTAGTGATGAGCCTACCTTTTTTAACAGAATGTAGGACAGTAACAGTCTGTCCCAGATGCTTATGCGCTAATGTAGAGCGGGATAATATCCTGCCCTTGTACCGCCAGCACAGTCACACTGCCCACAGCAGGAAAGGACACAGGTCTCTCCTAAGTTGGGCCTTACAAGATCAATCTGGATGTTTTCATCACAACAGAGTGAAGATTTCCACAGCAAGTAACAGATACCTGATAATATATAGCTATCACGCTTCCGTACCCAGGTGTTACAAGCATCTGGTATTGGGAATCTAAATGTATTTCTAGATGTGTGTGGCAATCACATGAGCTCGGTCTAATATTTCAATATACGTGAGATGTATGAAATGGCAGGTCTTCTTTACTGCAAATGCACCTTGGACGAGGAAAGTTTTCAAGTTGTCTCTGAAAAAACACAAGTCAATAACTTGAAAGTTTGTAAACGGTGAGCACTGTACTACATGGTTATGTTTCGGTCATGAAACCCTTATCGGCTGGTGTACAGGAGCAGAACCACACAACCGTGCTCCAAAGGTCCGATAATCAAACCATTGCAAAAAGGAGCTGGTAATTTGTGGTTCTTATCCCTGTTGAGGCTCACCCTGGTGGACTCCTACACTCATGACGGAAAATATATTGATGACTTAATTCCTTTTGGTCCTAGGTCATGAAAACACATCTGAAGTTATGTTCGTCTCCAGCTTTCAGATGGCTTGAAGTCAACCATGCAGTTGAAGACTGTTGCCAATCAGCTCGAAATACTGGGGCCATTATATCATTTTGAAGTCCAATTAAATATATATTTTGGTATTTATAATTAGGATTGTCAGGGGATTCTTCTTTTCGAAGCAAAGAAGTACACCCACTAGCAGTTTTGACAAAACGTTGATCACAAAGGTGCTGTGTTCCCCGCGACCCTAGGGTTATCTCTATCTTAGGAAGAAGAGAATTCTTCCAAGACCACTCAAAGAGTCACGAATTCAACTTAGACTGTGCTAAATTATGTGGCAATGGTATCCTAGTTATTCCAGGAAGAAGAGTGCTATATATAATAGAAGACTCTTTCTCATGATAGTGATGTATGAAATGAGCCATGGTACATTTGGGGTTCTACCTCAGGGTGCAGTTCACATTAGCTGTAATGTTACCATGCGCGCCAATAGACAAATCCAATGGGATATTTCTAACACCGGAACGGTGACAGCGGGTGGCGCATGTGAACCTTGCATTTAGAATACAAACTGATGTTATAAACCAATTGAAACCGTAAAGGGTCAGTACCACTTCGTAACTGGCATTGGCAGTGCTTAGTGAAGGCTCTAAAACTGCCTCCACTACTGTAAGTGCATTGCAGAAAAGAATGCAGATGCCACCTTTCATTTGCAAAACTTTGAGGCACTAAAGTCAATACAAAAGCCATTTACGGTTCCCAAAAATATAGGATATCAATGATGACCTTTTGTTGAGAATTTGTTTTTCAACACGCTTTTATCTGGTATGAGAATACTGAAAACCCCTTCTATTGACAGACTTTGGGGTCCTGCTATTTGAGGAGGATCTTTAGAGCTTTCAAACATTCTGCTACATGAAAAAGACTTAGTTTGATGCCACTCAGGAGTTTAAGACCAATGCAGCTGCAAATATTTTCTGCTTTATTTATTTTTTATAAATACAGAACATCTCTGGTACTGGACAGAGTTGTGATTATTAAATTCAGTTAGGATTAACTGGCACAGTACTGATTTCCAGATATCTGCAGTTATATTAACTTTTATTATTACTTGGTTTCAAATAAACCCAAATATAAAAAAAGATAACACAATACTGCCCAATCTGCTGTTCATAGTGAACACAATCTTGTATATTATGTTACAGTTTTCTCTGAAGAAGCCGGACTGCTGGCACCAACCTGGAGCTAAAACAAAGTAATCCTGTAGCCCAAAGTCATAGAACTAAACATTGCGTCTTTAACATGATAGAAAATACGTTTCCAGCAAATGTGAAGGGAACCCACAAGAGTCAAAAAATGTTTTGTTCACCTCAACTGAGAACAAATATAAAAAAATAATTAAAAAAACCCAAAAACTAAAATTGCTGTTTTCACATTTTACATACGAAAAATGATATAAAACAATTGTCTTTTGTTACGCGTTTCCAAAAAGAGTGCTTCAAAAACAGATTGGCTCGAGACAATCATGGCATTTAAATAATCAGAATGAATGCAAAAAGAGATTAAGATTTGAGAACTATGTTTCAGTTCATTCAATCCTTTGAATTAGGCGTTGACATGTATTATTAGTGGGCCCCACCGGAAGAGAGGCAATGGAGAGAAGAAGGAAAAGGATGACTTATTTGCAAAATGGGGAAAAAAAGAGTTCATTTTAATATCAGACAGCTTTCTTATGCTGCACTTCCAAATCAAAGCAGGATAAAATACTATTGAAACAAAAAAGAAAATAAATTATACATAACTTACTAATCTGGGAACAGCTGACCATTATTATTATTATACTTATTATTATTATTATTATAATTATTACAACATTAGCAAGAATAGGCAGTTCAACTGAAAAATACAGTCATCAAATACAAACGGAAACGAAACAAAACAAAAATAAATCTGACATGCAGGATATGATCAGGGACTCATTAAGAAATATGGGTAAAGTACATTTTTGTTTTTCTGGTAGTTGTTGTAAGACTTTTAAAAAAAAGATGCTGGGGGGAATCTTTCACACATCCAAGCTGCCTATGAGAGCTTCATATTTATTTTGTTTGGCCAACTTTTGATTATGTTTCTTAGTTGCTACTCCTGTCCCCTCTTCTGCAAGGGAGGGTGGGGGGAGGCGGTTCTTTCTGAAAGCACAGCAGCACTAAAGCGGGAGATGCAGATGGCCCTTCCCAGGGCTGCAGTGCCAGTCAGTGGATTCACCCACTTTTTTCCCCAGAGGCTCAAGGCTTCTTCTATCGGAGAAACAACCTAGGAATAATCAAACATGGGTAAGACTTTTCAAAAGAAAGTAGGAATGGTAGAGAGGCCCACAAGAGCAATGAGCAGGACGACATGCCGCCGGAGGCTGACGGAACTCTAGCATTGTACTGTGTCACATTAGCCTGTTGCTTTGCAGGGAAGCTAACATTTTTTTTTTATTTGCAGTTTTAGTGGACCATGATCGGGCATAAGAGAGGGATCTGGGGTTGGGATCATAGTATGTGGGATGATTGGTAATTTTATCAGTTCTAAGAGCCATTGAACTGCGTTAAATATCAATATACGATATTTAGAGTGCAAAGAGATTTTTCTCATACTCATAAATACAGTTTTGGGAATTAGCCTAATTAATTTTTTATCTGAGACACTTGGGTGAAGAGGTGGTTACAAAACTGTTGCATTTGTCTTATACATTCAAACAAAAATGTGTCTCATGTTGGGTAAAAAAAAAAAAACTTTGTAGAAATAAGTTTTTTTTTCAGTGAAATGAACAAGGACCACAACTTTTAATTTTGGCGAGTGTAACATTCGATGCCCCACCAACATTACTGTGGATAAATTGGATAAATCCTTAAGTTACCAAACTTTTTCTGGTTCAGAATGCTGACATTTCTCTGTAAACTAGCCCTCACGGCACTGCACTCGGGATTAAAGCATCTATCGCCCAGACTGTACTATGATTATTTTCCTTTATCAAATATACATCGAACAGAATATTTGAAGTGCAAATAAAAATGAAAAGCTCCTTGCTGACTATTCAGCTACAGGATGTGAGATTTCATCCCAGAGCATAGTTTTACTTCGAATGGTCCATCATATTTCATTAGTACCATAACACACACATACTCACGCGCACACAGATTCAAGATCATAAAATATTATCTCTAGTTCTTTATGCCTCTCTCACTTTTTCTCTTTCACCTGAGAACTGCACCTACAGATTCTGTTACAAAAAATAGTCAAATCTTCCAGCTGCTGGTATATCATTTTTTTCAGGGATTGTCTAAGACATAACACTGCCCTAAGTTAAGACAGACCAGTAAAACAATTGTTAAAAAACTGAACTATTTCAAGACTCCAGTACAAATTTGGCACTTGCTAAGAGATGCAGTGAAGTGTGCAATTGGCGTAGAACAGTCCTTTCTGAACAACATAATTGCTTGTTGGATGGTTTGACAAAAAATAATTCCCAATACTCTCACCCCCAGAAAAAAGAAACGTATAGGAGGAGGTAAGCAGAAGAGGGATGCTTTTAGTTTTTTTTTTCTGTCAGGTGCATTACCAAAAAAATTGTATTTGTCTTTAAACTGTAGCACAAAAACAACAAAACACTTTCACAAGCCACTTGTTGGCACTGTGTACCTGAGTGAGAATTTCTAGAACATTGTAGAACAAACAGCCATTGAAGTTTATCTGAAAAAAACAGGTTGTAGGGTAAATTCTTCAGTGCTTGAGAGCAGCAGCTGAATTACTGGCATTATTTTACCCATAGCTTATTTTATTCTTTTGTTGTTGTTGGTGGTGGTGGTGGTGGTGGTGTTGTTGTCTATGATGAAGTTTTTTTTCCTTTTCTAGCCATTGGATGCAGACTGAGGTCTATTAGTCAGCCGATGTCCCATCTAGTTAAGACTAATAGTTAAAGTAACAGTCAGTGTATGAGAACGTTAATGTGCTTGGCCACTGGTAAGGATGAGCCAGCTGGGGCTTGTTAAGTCCTCTAAGGTTCTACTTGTTGACCCTCATCAGTTTGCTTGTCCTGCAATGTGATTTTCACTGTCACTGCCATAGTCCACCTCAGGGTCATCTTCCTCATCGTACTCATCGTACATTGCTCCATTGATGTCCTGCCTCTCCATCTCCTCCTTGATGTGAGGTTCCTCTGTTTTGATTCCATAAGTGCTCTGGATGACGGGCATCCCCGGCTCGGGGCTACTGGAAACACTTGAGTGCTCCGACGGCAGATGAGGTGACGGCATCCCTGCCATGGCGATAGCTCCTGGATAAACCACTCCCGCTGTGGAGATGGGAATCTGTGCTTGTTGCCTGCAAGACAAAAATAAACTTTAGAGTAGGACAACAACGAAGTGAAGACAACTTTTCTGAGCTCATCAACCTTGGGCACTTAACACCATACAACCCATTGCTTCATATCCATGGGTAAGCCACAGATTCATCGCCATTTATTTTAAGAAATGGGATGTATTTAACACTGCTCTCTAACTCTATAAAAAGGAGTCTTACAAGGAGGATCTCCTCGAGACCCCAGGTACACCAAGCTGAAACTCAGGAACATCATTAAACATATGTTTAGTAGCAACACATTACAAGCAGAACAACCCAAAAGGCTGCAGTACAACGGCAAAACTGCAGACAGTACAGAGTGGTTTGATTGGTTGGGTCTCAGGCCAATATGGTCATGCCACTGATGCTTGAAACCACAGGGTGCATGTGGCATCGAAAGATTCTTAGGCTGGCCTCTTTGACATAAAATCTTTCACCATCTCCGCAAGATCAGAAGGGAACAGACTAAGCCACTGTGTCTCGAAGGGAATAAATATATTTCTGTGCTTAGTCACAAATTCTGGGTTACCTGCCCTCGGTGATTCAAACCATTCCCATGCACCCTCTTCTTAGGAAAGCAATCCTTCATCATTAGTTCAAGGCTATGGTCAGCAGGTAGTACACCTTGCCCGTGCAGTTACGTCATGGTAGTGATATGATTTACTGAGGTTATTCAACAACTGCATGCATTAACCCATTACCCACATGCCGGAACTCTTTGAAGGGGATCTGTTACAGCTTTACTCTTTTTAAATAATAAATGTATCCATCAGTGGGATTTTTCTTATTATTATTTACAGTTTGGCAGACAAGATATTCCGTCACAATGGTGGTTATGTTCTGTGCGCCATATTACAAATAGAATATAGAATATAGTCTACAGCACTTGCAGTATGGCACATAGGGTATAGGTCATGTTTTAATGGAGTAGCCTGACAGCCAAAGTCTAAATAAAGCTTTTAGTATGAAAACAACTTTAAAAAATTTTAATGCAGGCCGTACATCACTCTTTCTCTGATGCTCCTTATCCTCTGACAACTTTGGGCCTACAAGAAATGAAATTTGCATTACCTGATGGACTTAGAATATTTTATTGATCCTCAACAGTACCCAACTGGTCACCGAACACATGCACAAAGCCGAACACACTCTCAACCCCCATTTTCACCTCAAGCAACAGAATCAAATTCAGCCACACCATAGAACTCACCTAGACTGATCACACCATCATACACTTCACCATCACCGACACCCAGCACACCATAACCAGGCAGCAGATCTCCTCCCACCACAGATGGAGCAAGCTCATTGAATCTCAGTGGTCACAGACCCTTAATCACCTCCCAATCAAAGGCCTCAACAGATCTCGACCAGGCCGTCCCGAACTTCGCCACCTGGATCACCTACTGCACCAACAGAGTTGTGCCACTGAAACCTACAAAAACCAACAAGAGCGCCAAACATGCCAGCTGGCACACCCCAGAACTCAAGACCACCAAGCGCAACTGCCACCAAATGGAGAAACCATGGTGAGCCACCAAAAACCTCCCTGACAGACCCGCTCAAAAAACATCCCTCAGACTATCACCAGTACATCAAAGAAGCCAAGAAAAGAGCCATCACCACCTGTATTCGACTCTGCTGCCAACCACACAAAGGAACTCTTCAAAATAGTCAAAGAATTCTCCAACCCGACAGTCATAGAGTACATCATCCACCCCTCCCAAGACCTCTGCAAAACCCTCCCAGGTTACTCCCACAGCAAGATCACCAATATCTACAACAATTTCAACATCCAACCCGCCACCATCAACCAGCAAACACCAGCCAAACATCACCACCTGATCATGGCTCACCACCTGACCACCTCAGCCATCATTTCTTCCATCCAATCCAGGATGCCCACCGACCCCTGCCCCCACCACCTCTACAACCTCGCAACAAACCCAATCATCACGCAACTCACCAGTATCCTCAACGCCTCCATCTCCACAGCAACCTTGCTGGACAGATGGAATCGTGCAGATGTCAGGCCTTTCCTAAAGAAAGCCTCTGCTGACCCCAACTATCTCAAAAATTATCATCCAATCTCCCTGCTCCCCTACCCAGCCAAAGTTCTTGAGAAAGGCATCGAACAGCAGTTTACCGAATTCCTGTAACAAAAACACCTACTGGACGCCTCTCAGTCAGGACTTTGTGCCAACCACAGTACTTAGACCATACTGATTGCTGGTGTGGCTCTAATCCTCCTCGACTTCTCCATGGCGTTCAACACAAAATCTCCCACAACACCCTCATCAACAGACTCTACAACATAGGCATGTGCCAAGGCACCCTCAAGTGAATAACCTCCTTCCTCACAGGAAGCACACAGAGCATCCAACTTACTCCCTTCACCTCTGCAGCCAAAGACATCATATGCAGCGTACCACAGGATCATCCCTCAGCTTCACCCTGTTCAACATCTACATGACCCCCCTCGCAGATTTCGTCAGATCCCATGGACTCAACAGGATCTCCTACGCAGACGACACTCAGCTGACCCTCTCAGTAACCAAGGACCCTGCCAACGCCAAAACCAACTTCTGCAACAAAATTGACCAATGTAGCCAAATGGATGAGAGACAATTGCCTCCAACTAAACTCGACAAAACTGAAATACTGATCTTCAGGAAGAACCGTTCTGCATGGAGACACAGTTGGTGGCCTGCAGACTTGGACCCACACCAACCGACCATGCAAGCAACCTCTGCATCATCCTCGATAGCTAACTGACCATGAAACAACAGGTTAACACACTTTGCCTGCTCTACAGAATCTTCTGATGGATACCAACCAACACCAGAAAGTACACCACTCAGGCCTTCATCACCAGCCGCCTCGACTACAGGAATGCCCTCTATACCAGCATCACCACCCAGGTCCTCAGAAGACTCCAGACCATGCAGAACGCCATGGGCAGACTCATCCTAGACCTCCTCAAACAAACCCACATCGTCCCCACCTGAGAGTCCTCTACTGGCTCCCCATCTAGAAAAGATGCCAGTACAAGATCTCCATGCATGCCCACAAAGCCCTGCACGACCTAGGACCTGCCTACCTCAACCATTGACTGAACTTCCACCAACCCGCTAGATACCTACGCTCCTCTTCACTCACCCTCACACACCCCGCATCCGCCGCACCAGCAGCAGCGGCCACTCTTTCTCCTACAACACAGACAAGACCTGGAGTGACCTCCCCCTACAGCTCCAAAGAGCCCCCTCGCTAGCACACTTCAGAAAGAGACTCAAGGCCTGCCTCTTCCATGGAGACACAGCGCCCTCCCAAATACCGCTAGGGGTAACAGAGTTGCACTTTACAAATGTGAATAAAGACAGCTGGCGATAAAAGCATTTTCGTTTTTTCTTTTAAATCAGGTTGGAAACATTATTGATCGCATCTAATGTATGAACGCCATACAGAAAAACAACAATATAATAAAAGTGTTTCTCTATGTTTAGCTTCCAATGGTATTGTTTGAACAATACTAATGAAATTTGAAGCAAAAAATGTTGCCTGTAAACTTTTGTGCTCCAACAGATAAGAACAAACTGGCTGTTTTAGAAAAAGAAATGGGGCAGACCTGAAAGGGCACGGGAGAAAACATCTAAAGAGATAATGCAACAAGCATTTACAATGCAATGGTCTCGGCATTGGTAAAATTAGAGCTATTGGCATTGCTCATGACATTATTTTTGTTTATGTTTTTGTTTTTAAAACATTTAAAGAAACGGCATTGTCATGAGCAATGCCAATAGCTCTAACTTTAACAATGCCGAGACCGTTGCATTGTAAATGCTTGTTAACTGGTAAATGTTTTGCTAAAGTTTCCCAACAGTTTTAAGGAATTGTCTTGTATCGGGTTACCAAGTGCGGTTACACAGGCAGGCTAAGCTCCAGGGGGGCAGCAGCGGAACACTGTATGTGGGCACCGAGTATCCCACAGATATCAGTGGAACAACTATGCATACATTATGCAATTTATGTACACCGTGCCTGGAAAATATTCAAAAGTGCTCTGTCAACCGCTCAGCCTTAAAAAAAATTATATTTATGACTACATTTATTGCTAAGAATTAGTTGATAGGTTGTGCATCCTGGAATTTGAGTACACGAATGTGGTCTTTTAGATTTCGAATCACACAGGAACCACGAACATTGAGGTAACGTTTCGGGCTCCTTTATACCATCTGCAATAAATATACATATACATTAATAATCTTGTTTATTTATCTTCTATTTTTGGTCTTCTACATAACTGTGCACAGGCGAGGCAAGGCGTGGTTCGGTCGTGCTAGCTTGGTACTATGATTGGCGTTGCTTATTTATTTTAGAGTTTTACACCCGAAGGTATCAGAGCGCTTTACATGTGTTGATTTTCCTTACATCAAAAACACGTGCCCATGGTTTCAAGTCCTCCACTTGCCTTGTTATAAATTTCATATTTAGATGTGTTTTCTTAATTACTGCCAGACGGCTCAGTCCAGTGCCGTCCGACCGCTTTTACAAGCCGCGCTAAGTTAACCCCCAGTTGTGAGGTCTTTTAATAGGGTGCACTTTGGTCTTTGGTGACCCATCGGGACTGAGAGGTGGAGGTGCTAACTTAGGGCTGAGTTTCTCCGGATACATTGGGCTCAGCGCTAACGTTTGCATTGCACTTAAACAGGCTTTAAGTGATAGGCCCATGCCACTCCACAGGCATCTTAAAAGGCTTCATCCCGCCCTCCCTTCCTCACATGTTTTTCCTCTCTTCGTCGTCCTGCACGTCTTGCACCTTTCTCTCTCCCTCAATACAAAAAAAAAAAACGTTTTTACTTTTCTTCTTTAAAAGCGCGGACAATTTATGACGAGAGAAAATGCTCGAATGCCCTTGGACCCAGTTCGCGCTATTTAAATCTGAAAAAAGAGAACAATAGCGCCGTAGTCACATCCTGTGCGCAGACATTTGGCTTGTTAAGGGCTGCATAGGAAGCCATTGTCATGGCGCGGGGGTCCCGTGAAGGCTGGTCTCCACTGGGGGCATTCAAGGACGGGCCTGCCGCGTTCATAGAGCTCTGTCTAGGCCCCTGCTGGGACACCAGCGGCCCCCTTGCATTTATCCACCCAGTTGAGAGCGGCATCGGAGCAGCTTTACCTTTGGGCGTGAAAAGGAAGTTCTTAGAAGTCAAACAGATCAAGGCAAAAACAAGGCAGAGCAAAAGGCAAGCACACCACTGCCTTTCTCCGAGGCAGAGCAGAAATGCCTCGGAGAAACGCAGTGGCGTTTTCGGATTTGGGGGCGTGTTTTGCTTTTATCTCCTCTTACCATTTGCTGGAGGAGATAATTAGACTTTCTGCAAAAAACACGCCCCCGATCCGAAAAGGACGGGGCCTAATCGGAATGACGGACCTCTTCTCCAATGGCTGGCCAGCATTCAAGAGGCCAGCCAATGGAGAAGAGGGGAGAAGAGGGGCGGGTTCAAGCCCCTCTTCTCCAAGTCATTAAATCTCGGATCGAGACTGCGCAAGCACAGCCTTCGAGCCGAGACCTAAAAAGGTAATTTAAATTTAACAGGTTTCATGATGCATTCTTTTTTGCTTGACACCTGCAGTCAAGCAATTCGTATTTTGTATCCTGTGGAAATTGAAGCCTTGAATTCCATCTGCTGTGCATTCTAGCATACACAAGTCCCATTTGCTCTCTTAATGGGGCACCAAAAGCCTACTTGTCTTCATGCAATAAAGTCTCTTTCTTGGTAAGAAAAAACTCTAGTTTGACCCATGTGTTCTATTGTAACATCGAGGAGGTTGAAGTGATTACATTGCAAACATGGTACTCGTTACCAGGAACAATTCTCTTTTGCTATGCTATGTGTTTTTATTATCTTACATTTTCTGATACATTTGTCCGAAGTCACACCTCTAAATCCTACTTCCTAAACCAATATACACTCGTAACAGTTGTATGTCCTGCACTCGATGCTTTCTTTCAATGATTCTTAAAAATGTTTCAGAGGATGGCGTGCCCGATTCCTTGTGCATTTTTGTATCGTAATTTCAAAATCTCTACTACAGGTTTGCCGTGTCAGGTTTGATGTTTTAAATCCTTCAACAATCGGCACGGATGACATTGTGGTGTGATTTCTGACCAGCATCCTTCAGTTGCATCCTATTACAGGCTAGAGAGGTAGCTCGGCCATGGGCTCCTGCTGCACAGAATCGTGTCAGCAGCAGGCAACGTTTGGGATCTGAAAGTGTCTGGTCAGAGTTAGTCTTGAAGACTGACAAATCAAGTGCGGCGTGTCATCTGAGTGCTCCATATAATAAAGTGATCGATTCTTTGTTTACTCTGGCTATTTAATGTAGCACAGCCTTACGTCTGAAGCGCAGTGGAACATTTTACATAAAAGATGTTGTCCATAGACCAGTTTTGTGCAGGGTGTCTGGTTGAGCCCAGTTTCCAGAAACTACGATGTGATGGGGAATGGCCTGGAACACGTAAATGGGAGAGTGCTGGACAGAACAATATAGTTGTTGTTACCTATTTACAAGGCCACATATTTAGAATGTGGTCCAGTGGTTCAGCAGCAAGATGGAGAACAAGAATCGGACGGTATGGCGAGGAGTGCCCCTCATAGAAATTACAGGCATCATCTCTCACAGGCTAAGGGCATTTTGCCCGAGTCAACAGCATGCAGATGGTATTCTCTACCTAGAACTCTGTGCCCCATGAAATGTGAAGATGCTGGGGTTCCGAATAATGGTCAGCACCAGTAAGTGCCTGGTTACATATACATCCTACAAGTACACGCCCATAGGCTCTTTTTCCCACATTGTGTATGTTTCTGATCCAACCACTAGGTGGCAGGAGTATGCAAGACATGAGCTACTGCAACCTACTCCTGCTGTGAGTTTATTTAGAGCTGCTGGAGAAGAAAGGGAAAAGGCACCATCGTATGACATTAACATGTTTGCTTTTTAAATTATTCATTGCAAAAGGATTAATAGTGCTGCTGCACGTGTGACATTTGGTAAGTGCCTAATTTGTGCCGGTGCTTCCAGACGGAGGACACCAGCACTCAGTTTTGCACACCAGGGCTAAGAAAGAGAAAGTTAGTAAAGGCGGGAAGGAGGAGGAAGAGAAAGATGGGAAAACAGTGGCAGAGGGTTAAAGCAGGGAGGGAAAGGAACCTGCAAGAGTGAGTCACAAAAGGACTGGAAATGCACAGTGGTGGAAGCGAGAGGCATGAGGTGGGATGAAGAACAGTCAGCTTTGGTAGTCAGGAGGCAGTGCAGGTGATTGCCCCTACCAGATATAAGATGCTATTAAAAATGTTTGCCCTCTGCATTTACTTATTTACAAGTTCATCACTGCATTTGGTTTTATGAATGTCATGCACTTTTATCATTGTAATGCTGTCTTGTCTATTTAGCTCACAATCAGGAGCAGCGTCGAAAACGGTATGTTGTTAATCTTCAAATTGGCAGAATCCATACATTTTGACGCCGGGGCACTTCAAACGCCTATTACTTAAAATCAGAATGAATGTTAACGATTAAATGACTGAAACCACTTACCCTACATTAAAATACTGTCTCATCTCCTGACGTCTGTTGCGCATGATTGCCTTGTACTCGCCAATCCGCAGCTTCTTGCCATCCACGAGGCAAGTGCGCTTGGGCCGGGGCTTGTACTTGTAGTCTGGGTACTTTTCCAGGTGCTGTTTGCTTAGCCGCGCTTGTTCTTCATAGTACGGCTGCTTCTCTAGGTTTGTCATCGCCTTCCAGCGGGAGCCTGTGAGACACAAATGGGACAGGCTCGGTTGTGATGCAAGACGCATTATTTCTGAAATGTACAACGGATGATACATCTCGACAAGAAATCACAGAGACGTGTGCACCAGAGATGGGGAGGTTCCAAATGCACGTTTCCCTGCTTGTATATTGTGAATCTAGAAGAGCCCTTCCTTGGACCCCAGAGGTAGACCAGGCTAGGGTACAAACAAGAGAACCCTTCATGTCCTGCCCAGTGCCCCGCATTCGTAACTTCCTTCTTCAGTATAGAGTAGACCAACACTCTGACCACTGACACATCGAACATGTCTTCCATGAGCGCCATCTTGAACGCCCACTGGCGTCGTCTTGTAGAATTACAAATGCCGTGGCTTTGGTCTGTGAGCGCAGGATACCCTCCTAAATCACAGGCACTGCTGTTTTGTCTGTTTATTGTTTTTACTTGTGCCTTCCATAATCCCCCTTCCACTGTCCGGCGCTCGGCTTCGTCACAAACCTACACCAGTGGCAATGCACCGAATAAATGAAATACAAATAGTGATGTATCCATGTGGCAAAGAAAAGCAGAAATGAACTGCGCCACGCACGTCCCATTCTCTAGGTCATAACTCGCCAATCGCAAGAGTTTCACATTTACTTGTTTGAGTGACAAAGAATGCATTCTTTAGGCTAAAAACGAACATTACTTTGTACAATTCCCAGTCTCAAACTGGAGCAAGGTGTTACACAAGCAATGAATGGCACATTGCCAGATCTAAGCGCAGAAATCAAACGCAGTCCTCAATGGAAAACACATTTAGAATTTTTGATAGGGTTTGTTAGCCATTTCGACTAATTACAAAACAAGAAAACATGCCCTTGATCAGAGAAAGATTAACAAAGGATGTCTTTCTAAACTCAGAAATTCTTGCAGGGCATTACTGTTGCGATTATGGTGATTTCCTCTGGTATTTCCAAACATGTCAGGAGTTCTGTTGTCATGGGAGTCACTCTTGGATGACTGAGCAGTAAACATAACATACACGCTCATATAACGGGCCCACCTTTAAGTCCATAGAGGAACATACCGCTGAGATGAATAGGACTGCTTGCTAGTACTTCAACTATGCAATAAACATAAGCCCAAGGGCCCAAAGTTCTTTTTACGAGATCACTGCCAGCTCTGTTCAATGCTGGGTGTGCTGTAAGTCTGCCTAGTCTGGATTCCACCCAGTGCTTGAAATGGAAAGGTAGAAATGCAGGTACCCTGTCCTGTACCAGAGTACCTGCTTGTTTCGCAGAAGTGCTGGTACTCTCCGATCAAAAGTATTAAGTCACTCTTGAGAAGTGCAGGTACTCTCCCTCTCAAAATACAAAAAAGTGCAGATAATCAGTACCGGGCAGTACCGAACCAGTTAAAGCACTGATTCTACCTCACGCAACTTACTTCCACCCAGTGCTCGATTTGTAAAAACACATAAGCACCAGGTCCCTTGTCAGGAGGCCGCTGCAGGTTGCAGCATCCATTGCCCCTGCCAGTGCTGCCAATGACAGTACCAATTCAACTACTAACCATCACACACTAACAAGTGTGACAATCCATACTATTCCAGGCACCCAAAGATATAGGAATGGCCTGGGTGTCAGTTATTAGTCAATGATCAAGTATACTCAATTAAAAAACAGCTGCTGTTGTGCTCATCCCAAATTAGGCAGATAGCACCACCATGTGGCAGACTGTCATAAGACATTTAAGTGGTGGTGTTGAGCACTAAAAACCACCAGCTCAAATTAAGCGCTGCTACCATCACCCTACATTTTCTGTCTCTGTATCCCACTCTTGTAAGATCTTTTTCATCCCTGCTTTTTACCTTTGTCACCGTTGTCCTATTTTTCTCTTTCTCTCCCCCTTCCTTTATTCCCGTTTGGCCTTTCTTTCTGTCTTGGTCTGGGTTAAAGTCTGATGATGAAAAATAAGTCCCAGCCCCAAAAACGAGTGTTGGTATCCATCACATCCAACTATGTGTAGGCATTAAACCCTGCTCTTTGAAGACAATGCATAAAATAGGAAGATTGAACCAAATGTAGGAAAGTGTCAAGTGATCGCTCTGGTCTTTTCATAGGGGGCCATTTAGAATTTCCAGCTTTATTCATCACCTCTCACAGACCTTTACATAAAATCATCTGTATTCATTTTCCAACATGTCCTTTTTATCTTTGTTTAGTTTCATTATCATTCAGGGGTCATTCTGGAAGCATCAGAACACATTGTAAAGTGTTTTCTTCTTATATTTACTGTTCACAGTGTGTACTGATAAGGGAATACAATTGTGACTAAAGGGGATTTTCTTTTTCAGTTTTTTTTTTTTACCAGAGGGACATTAAAAATACTGCTTGTGTTGGTATAAAACAGGCCAGGAGGCAACCCTGTGTAGGGACAGTGTGAAGGGGTGAAGGGTTTTACGCATTTAGGTTTAAAGATACAGTATATAGTGTAACACATAGGGCATAGAGGTTATGGGAATGGGATTATAGGATTAAATGTATAAGGTTAATGACTTGGGGTATAGTTGGGGGCCAAGGGTATAAGGGTTCAGGTTATGGGTTAGTGATTAAGGGACAAGTGTTAACGATTTGTGGTGCACGGTACAGAATATTCCGATGTGGTTAGGGATTAAAGGTTAGAGTTCACATGTATAAGGTTAAGGAGTACAAGGTTGGGGTAAAAGGTATGGGAGTTCTGAGAACAGGGTTACAGGTTTGGGCTAAGGGTTTCGGATATAGAAGTAAGGGTTAAAGTATAGGTTACAGGGGTAAGGACATAGGGTTAGGAGTTGAATTAGCAATGGCTTAGGGTAGAAGTATAATCGGGGTGGCATTAATAGTTAGCCTAAAGGGTTAAGGGTATGTTTAAGTGTTTCGAAATCTAGCTAAAGGTGCATGGTTAAGGTTTCAATAGTTATGGGCAAACCGTTAAAGCTGTATGGTTTAGAGAGATTAACGTATAGGGTTGAGGGTTTGGGGTAAAAAGCGAACCACTATCACATTCATTTAGAGCCTCGGGTAGAAATGTGTTTAATTTGTGTTGATGTAGTCTCTTGGCTCGCTATAAAAACTTTGGAATGTTACTTTTCACAGCGACATTGCACTTAATTCATTTCAATTAAATACACTACAATTTCGAAGTGATGCACTTAGACTTGTTAAAGACAAACTCATGCTATTTTTGAGTGGCTGTAGCTGCAGTTCAAACGAGTTCCTCAGATGTGAGACGGGGGGAGTCAAAACAAAGGCAGCATCCAAACCAGGGAAACTTTTCTAATTGCCATGAAGCAGGTGCAAAAACGGGAGTGGAGAAATTAGAGGCATGGAACAGGTAAGACAAAGTGGAACAGGACAAAGTCATGCATTTAGAAAAATAAATATAATCAAAACATCTCCACAGAGGCTGGGGCAGAGAGATGGATTGTGAGACAGGGAAATATGCTGCCGCCAGATAAATATCCTTCGGCAGCGTGATAGAGGACTGTGGAAACACAAGGAGGGCACAACGTTTTTGCGCATTAAATACAGAAATCTATCAAGCAGCTACTGAAAAATCAATAAGCTGAACCTTGGTGGGAATGCAAGACAGAAGAAGGAACAAAAGGTAGGAAAGTGATGGATTTGACCCAACAAAATGAAAAACCTTTACTCTAGAAGACAAATAAAAGAGATGGGGCTTATTCCAAGTATCCTGATAAAGTCATTTAACAATACCCCAAAATAATCTCTATCAATGGGTTTGGTTTCCGCATTACTAGTTTTGCAGTTTGAAATGGGATAAAGCTGTGGTATCTCTTGTTCTCCCCATTTACCAGCTACACAACTTGAACCCTCTCACTTTTCTCTCACACCATTTCTGGTTGTTTTTACTTGGTAAACATTTGTGCACAAAAGAACTCTGGGTCTGTGCAGCAATTTTACGCAAAATGTAACCCCGATTTGCGCCGCCATTGAAAATACTGTCCCAGTCAGAATAAGAACCATAGATTTATCCCAGGATTTCTTCTGAGTATCCGCGCTTGGGGAGTCCAGAGAGCAGGCACCCAGGACTTCCAAGCCATATTTGATATAGTCGGCTCTTTCCAAACCGTGAACTGACAGAATGATCTCTGAAGGAGGGCGCACTTGCAGCACAAAGAGCTGAGGTAGTGAAGAGTGAACTTGTCTCTTTTCTGGTTCAGCAAGTTTGAATAATAGACATTGCTGAATGGATTCTTCCAGTCACACCTGGCTTAGCCCGTTTCGTGACGCGATATTTTGGTTGGCGCTGACTTTGCTTTCATAGCATTTGTTAAATATACAATGGGCCATGAAAAAGCACTAACAATGGTAAAAACACTGTTGACTGCTGAAAAACCCATTTGTGGAATCCATTCTGGTTAAAGGACTTTGTACAAAAATCACACTAATCACCATTATGTCAGGGCAACGACCAGGTGACACATATTAACTGGTCGCCCTCAACCCCTTGTTTGAAAAGGCCCAAGGCGAGAGGTGCCCCCACATGGATTTAAATGGAGGACTCCCATTTCACCAGCTCATATTTTCCCCTTTTACTGGGGCTGGGGTTGATGCAAAATGCTGAGTGCTTTCCGTGCCACAACAGCTCTGACTCACAATTACATTTTAAGTAACTGGACTCAAACATTTCTGTTGACATTTTCCAGTTAGGAATAAAATAAAAACCTCATGTCTCATTCGCATAAAACACTGCCAGCTGTGCTGCCTAAAGCGGTACACTTTTCCAAGTTTGGAATAAATCGTTAAAGAAACAGTTGCTAAAGGTTATGTTTTCAGTGAGTCTGTAAGTGCAAATGTCTGGTGCATGCTAAAAAAGAAGAGCAAAAGCAAAGTAGGAAAAAAAGAATGTTATTAATGACAATGCTATGAAAAAACAGAAATGATCCTGGGGACCTATAGTAAAGCGGGAGCTCCCTATGGAGTGAACGTGTGGATTGCGTCCACTGCAACGTGAATGATGGAACTATGGTGTACGCTACAGTGCGAGCGGATGGAGTAGAGTCAACTATGGAGCGTGTGCCCGCTACAGTCTGAGCGCGTGGACTATAGTGTCCACTACAGAGGGAGCATGTGGAGTACAGTGTTCACTAAGAAGCAAGCATGTGGACTGCAGTTCATTACAATGTGAACGATGGTACCATAGTGTCCACTATAGAGTGAGCGTGTGGAGTACAGTGTCCACTATGGAGTAAGTGTGTGGAGTACAGTGTCCACTATAGAGTGAGTGTGTGGAGTATGGTGTTCACCACAGTGTGGACGTGTGGACTATAGTGTCCACTATGGAGTGAGTGTGTGGAGTACAGTGTCCACTATGGAGTGAGTGTGTGGAGTATGGTGTCCACTACAGTGTGAACGTGTGGACTATAGTGTCCACTATGGAGTGAGTGTGTGGAGTATGGTGTCCACTATGGAGTGAGTGTGTGGAGTACAGTGTCCACTATAGAGTGAGTGTGTGGAGTATGGTGTCCACTACAGTGTGAACGTATGGACTATAGTGTCCACTATGGAGTGAGTGTGTGGAGTATGGTGTCCACCACAGTGTGGACGTGTGGACTATAGTGTCCATTATGGAGTGAGTGTGTGGAGTACAGTGTCCACTATGGAGTGAGTGTGTGGAGTACAGTGTCCACTATGGAGTGAGTGTGTGGAGTATGGTGTCCACCACAGTGTGGACACATGGACTATAGTGTCCACTATGAAGTGAGTGTGTGGAGTACAGTGTCCACTATGGAGTGAGTGTGTGGAGTACAGTGTCCACTATAGAGTGAGTGTGTGGAGTATGGTGTCCACTACAGTGTGAACGTGTGGACTATAGTGTCCACTATGGAGTGAGTGTGTGGAGTATGGTGTCCACCACAGTGTGGACATGTGGACTATCGTGTCCACTATGGAGTGAGTGTGTGGAGTATGGTGTCCACCACAGTGTGGACGTGTGGACTATAGTGTCCACTATGGAGTGAGTGTGTGGAGTACAGTGTCAAATATGGAGTGAGTGTGTGGAGTACAGTGTCCACTATGGAGTGAGTGTGTGGAGTGTGGTGTCCACCACAGTGTGGACACATGGACTATAGTGTCCACTATGAAGTGAGTGTGTGGAGTACAGTGTCCACTATGGAGTGAGTGTGTGGAGTACAGTGTACACTATGAAGTGAGTGTGTGGAGTATGGTGTCCACTACAGTGTGAACGTGTGGACTATAGTGTCCACTATGGAGTGAGTGTGTGGAGTATGGTGTCCACTACAGTGTGGAAGGTGGACTACAATGTCCACTACGGAGGGAGCGTGTGGAGTACGCTATCCCCTACAGCATGTACTTAGGGGCTGCAAAGTCCACTACGGAGTGATTGTGTAGACTTTCCTTTGGAGCTCTATATATCTAACTCTATCTCTTCATTATATTCCTTTTGCACCAGTGGCTTTTTGTGGTACACCAGGTGATTCACCTGAGGAATTTTATATCCTTCATCTTTTTTCCCATACTTCCACTTTTCCTCTGCCATGGGTCTGTAGAGCACAGATTCTAATCCCTGAACTCAATCAATTCATTGGAGGAAGCCCCCCTTTCTTAGATGCTGCACAGTACATGAGGGTGATCCTTTAAGGCCTCCATTCCAGTGCACTGTGGATATTGACTATTCAAGTGGGTTTGTGGTCTTAAAAACGATTACATTAATGTTTATAGTAGAGTTGATTAAATGAAAAACAGGAGCATGTCCATACTTACATGTACATGGTAAGGATTTTATATTCATCCAAATAAACATTATTCAATCAACATTGGGCACTAGAATGATGGGAGTGTTGCGGCTCACAAAATGGGGTGAGGGCCAATGAAGTGCTTTTGGTTAACTGTCAATAAACCTATCACGATGCAACACACACACACACACACACACACAAGTTAAATTTCAACACGTGGCTTTTTGTGCTGACCTATCCCTTTGCTTCTCATCACATTTTTAGAAATTGAGAAAGCTGCTGCATCCTCTAGAATGCCTATGAGAAAAAGCAAAGGATGGGAGAGTGAATGGCAAAAGATGGGATGGAAAGAAAAACAAGAAGTCAAAAGGGGAGTCGCGTATGGTGAGGTTGTTAGGAAAGATATGGGTTAGGCGTAGAACAATAAAGCCGCACGAAGTAGGCTCTTCTAGTATGCATCATGCATAAAACAAATGCTAACTATCGAGACATGCATGTACAAACATCAGTCAACAGCTTTGGTGTAACGAAATCACCGAAATTGCCTAACCTCAAGAATATAAACTAATAATGGGCTCTTAATCCTATTAATTCAAGTTACCACAAAAGAAACTGAATCAAATGCATGGAATGCTTTCCCTGAAAGCCCAAGAGTAAACAGAATAACCTATTAACCACTGGATTTACTCACAAACCTTGGATGTCCGAGTAGTGCACTGCTTGCCGCAAAGCGTTTCAATGCCTCGTCAGGGGCAGTATGCGCTATATAAATGCCAATAAAATGCAAATAAATCAAAACAGAAAAAGTGAATTCTGCTTTCCACAGCAATAATGGCAAAAACATGGGCGCCTAACAAGTTGCAAGCCGTAGGCGACTCCTTACACCTTCAAGCAGGAACATAGCTTCAAAGGGGGGGTTGTTTGGGGTGTTACACACCCCTAATAAATATATTTTCTGGAAAATCGTTGGGTACAGGTGCTTTCAGTCAGACATGGTGAGGTCTCTCGCTCTCTGCTTTGAAGGTCTTCAAAAATATTGCTTATTTTACAAAATATTGTTTCTCCCACTTACTACCCCTGCCAAGACACATTCGTCTCCCTTTCATTCGGCTCCTTAGCCCCTCTCATGTGCCCTCCCACATTCGTCTCCCTCTCCACTGCTCCTTAGCCCCTGTCATGTGCCCTCCCACATTCGTCTCCCTCTCCACTGCTCCTTAGCCCCTCTCATGTGCCCTCCCACATTCGTCTCCCTCTCCACTGCTCCTTAGCCCCTCTCATGTGCCCTGTCACATTCGTCTCCCCCTCCACTGCTCCTTAGCACCTCCCATGTGCCCTCCCACATTCGTCTCCCTTTCCACTGCTCCTTAGCCTCTCTCATGTGCCCTGTCACATTCGCCTCCCTCTCCACTGCTCCTTAGCCCCTCTCATGTGCCCTCCCACATTCGTCTCCCTCTCCACTGCTCCTTAGCACCTCTCACGTGCCCTGCCACATTCATCTCCCTCTCCACTGCTCCTTAGCCCCTCTCATGTGCCCTCCCACATTCGTCTCCCTCTCCACTGCTCCTTAGCACCTCTCACGTGCCCTGCCACATTCATCTCCCTCTCCACTGCTCCTTAGCCCCTCTCATGTGCCCTGTCACATTCGTCTCCCCCTCCACTGCTCCTTAGCACCTCTCATGTGCCCTCCCACATTCGTCTCCCTTTCCACTGCTCCTTAGCCCCTCTCATGTGCCCTGTCACATTCGTCTCCCTTTCCACTGCTCCTTAGCCTCTCTCATGTGCCCTGTCACATTCGCCTCCCTCTCCACTGCTCCTTAGCCCCTCTCATGTGCCCTCCCACATTCGTCTCCCTCTCCACTGCTCCTTAGCCCCTCTCATGTGCCCTCCCACATTCGTCTCCCTCTCCACTGCTCCTTAGCACCTCTCACGTGCCCTGCCACATTCATCTCCCTCTCCACTGCTCCTTAGCCCCTCTCATGTGCCCTGTCACATTCGTCTCCCCCTCCACTGCTCCTTAGCACCTCTCATGTGCCCTCCCACATTCGTCTCCCTCTCCACTGCTCCTTAGCACCTCTCATGTGCCCTCCCACATTCGTCTCCCTCTCCACTGCTCCTTAGCACCTCTCATGTGCCCTCCCACATTCGTCTCCCTTTCCACTGCTCCTTAGCCCCTCTCATGTGCCCTGCCACATTCGTCTCCCTCTCCACTGCTCCTTAGCACCTCTCATGTGCCCTGCTTTTCATATATGTAGCTAATTTAACATTAAACGCCAGCGTGATTGTTGGAAAATCTGAAGTTCACACTCCTCCCAATCTCACTGGCCAAGCTACGCCCCTGTCTCTAAAAGAAACGACCATCACCCTCATATTAACCAGCATACACCTGCGTGACTAATGTAAAACAGAAAAACAACATAAATCCGAAACAAAAGGACTGCAGGACAAAGTGATGAAGGAAAGAAGCAGCAATCTTCTGTCAGA
The DNA here is from genome assembly GCF_964204655.1 of Triturus cristatus. Taxonomy (NCBI): domain Eukaryota; kingdom Metazoa; phylum Chordata; class Amphibia; order Caudata; family Salamandridae; genus Triturus; species Triturus cristatus. The sequence continues at coordinate 508,120,896 of NC_140585.1, forward strand.
CACACAAACTCGAACCCTGGCAGGAGGCCTGGCTGCAGCCACTGAGCGCACATCCGTCAGCAGAGTGCACCCTGCCGGCTTCAAACGACGGTCCTTTCCCAAATCAAAGGAGACCTCTGTGACATTTCTGTCAGGGAAAGAAGCGCCGGGCGCGCATCTTCGTCGTAGGGGAGTGAAGGTGAAAAGCTGGTGGGAGCCGCTTGGCGAAGCCCCGGCCATTACTCTCTTCAGATCTGCCGCTCCTGCATCTAAAGCGGCAGTAAACCAGCAAAGAGCTCGCGCCGAGCTGCACTGTCTGTCACCTCCGCCAGATCTGCAGTGAATTTGCACATTGCGGTCGAACTACTGTACATTTAATCGGAAAAAGATGTCCCCCTATCAGGCTGTTCTGGGGCCAAAACAGTAAAAAGGCGATTCCTTATGTTAACAATTTCTGCAGAATGGTTTATGAAAACCAGATTTTAGGGTATTATAAAATGCTTCGGAGCCCTTTAAAATGTCAACTGGAATCTCCCGAGACGGCATAAAATGTCAGCCCAGCTAAAGCGCCGGTTTAAAGCAGAAGGAATTAGCGCTGTGCTGTCAGGGGCTGTTATCCAAAACAATCCGTTAAGAGGCAACGCACGAGCCTCCCTCCCGTGCATGCCTCATGCAGGAGCTCTGGTTTTCAACCTCGTCTTCGACAGCTTTACATCTTGATGCTTGTTCGGAGCAGTGGAGTTCAAAATAAACGAGACTGCATAAAAGGACTTTTGAGCTGCTTCGTTCACACTAAATATAAATAACTCGGTTTTTTTTCTTCACTGTTTTGGCCTAGTAGTGCCAAGGATCCTCTAGGTCAACTCTACTGGGTAAGTGTAGCATGGGCTGCGAGACAGAAAGTAGTGGCTGTATCACAGCTCCGTGCTTTGCACTGTGGCAGCCATGTTGGAAAAGGAACGGATGCCGCTAAAGTCCCCACCATTATTGTGACCAACTGTCAACAATTGCCCTATTCCCTGTTTGTGACTGAATACCACTTGCTCTCAGAACTCCTTTTGAAACGGTCTTTTGTCCCCGAATTTTACCGACAAGGGCCAGGTCTTGTGACAAACAAGTGCTCAAAACCAACCAGGCAGGTGCAGTCCCATTATACTAATGGAATAAGTATTGATAAAAAGAGGCGACGGTGGACAGAAGGGAGGCCTCATCATGGATTTTCTGAGGAAGCACCAGCTGTTTGTTAATTTACAGTGGACCCAAAGATGGACAGGGTTGCCGTTTACTGGTGCCGGACCTTCTCAGTAAACCAGAGCCCGAGTCTTAGGCACCTGAAGGGTTCTAATGCGATGAGTGCTGGTGTTCAGGCTGTTACTCAAAGCAGGCTCAGTGTGACGGCACATCACCCACCAGACACCACTGCGGTATGATCTGCACCTGAGAGCCACCTGGCGAAGGAACAAGTAACCATCACTATTCTGTTCTGGAGCCGAGGCGTCCCCATCTACGGCAGAGGTCTCTTTATATCCAGGGATCATGTTGGGCTCAGCTGCTCCAGCCTGGATGGCATATATGCTGCTCCTATTACACCCAGAGTGAGCCTGCTCCACCACCTGGGCACCTGCAAGGCTGTCCGCTGCTCAGCGGGTTTGGTTCCCCACTCTGCCGCCACCACTATATCTCTTTTGAAAGCGTGCATTACATATTTCTAAGAGTGTATGGAATGGCTGCACTTTGGTCCCCTGTGCTGCATTGTGTTGGTATGCTGAGGACATGTGTGCTATTGATGGCAAAGCGGTATGTGCTCTGTGAAGGTGCTGTGAGTGAATCTTGCTCCACTGTTGCCTGTGCTAATGCCTGTTCTGCTCGGCGTATTCAAAGGAAGACTGCACTGCTAAGGCCATCCTGCGCCTCGTCAGAGTGAGGAAGGCTTGCACTCTGCTCTACTGACGTGTACTGTGTATGCGACAGAAGCTTTACCTGCTGCTCCGCATGCGACACGTGTTCACTGTAAGGGGACTCATTACTAAAACAGCACGTGTGTACTGGCCTTTTCTGCTTTTTCAATAGTCCAGATTACCCTGTTGAAGAAACTGAGCGTCTCGTTCTTTGGGAGTCAAGTTTCAGCCAGGGCGTATAGCAATCCTTAACATTGCATTGCAACCCACTGTCCTGTTGAATGCTTCTCTGAGATCAAAGTGTAGTTCAGCTATGCTAGAAAAAAGGATACAGCAGGCTGCCTCGATGTCTAGCTGGAAGCAGGCTACCCGATGTGAGGCGAGGCAATGCTTCTAGTCTGTGTGCAGCGGCCACAGCCGAGACCGGCCACATACTCCACTGACCAGCCAATCGGTTCTCAATTGATGAATACCAAAAAGAAGGATAACACTTTGCACCTCTTACCCAGTATTTTGCTGATGTTGGAGTTGTGCATGTCGGGGAAAGCCTGGAGGATCTTTCTTCGCTCATCTTTCGCCCACACCATGAAGGCATTCATTGGACGTTTGATGTGTGGCTCACTGCTCCCACGTCCTCTAGATTCACGATAAATCCTAGATTCGGACACACCAGCACTTCCTAAAAGAAGAGGGCATTGCTTCAGATACGTTGGCAGAACATATATCATTAGTTTCATTAACATTCTAGCTTCCTCTGAATATTGAGGGTACCCTAATGGTACATAACCAGCATTCTGAGAAACATCCCCCCAGTTTAGGACTTTCTCTTTGGGATCCGCAGTGTTGCATAAGACAATCTTGGTGCAAAGAGACTAATTGGAAAGCAGTTTTTACAGACACTTTGTGTAGTTACACAATATTGAATCAAGGACTTAAAACATTGAATCAAAGGGTATATGCAAAAAACCCAAGCCACCTTCTATAGTGTGAAGCATCATTAGGGTGGATGCTTATACCATTCAATCCATGAACAGCCTTAAAACTTACAGACTCAGTGGGTAATCGCGTTGTGTTGATGGTTCAGGTGCATGCTAATGTGGCCTTCCACTAATGAGTCCCTTACTATACAAACGTCTCACTGAAAGCTGGCCCTTGGCTTTTCTGTAGGAAGTAGGCAAGGGTTGGACTCGCCACCTCCATACTGCTGCTTTCTACAACTCTTTCGCTCTGCTCCCTGTGACGTCAGTATTCTTTCCTCTCCCTTACCTTGGACATAATTTCTCCCTGCACCATAAGCGTGCCTTTCTCCACTCTTGATTCAGTCACTGCATTCCTCCCCTCTACTACCCCTGCCTGTGTTACACACTCATACTGTCCCTTTTGGAACTGACTCCATGGTTTCCGAAAGGATATCGCCTGCCCACTTCAGCAACGGACAGAGTAGTGGAACTTACAGGTCCAACGGACAATGCAAAGCTGGCAGACAGGCTTACCAGAATAAATAGACTCTTTCATGCCACCACTTCCTGCTTTTGTACATACCTTCCTTTCCCCACTTATCTTCTACTCTATTTTCTTCAATATCTACCTGATACTGCTCATCTTTCCGATTCCCGTTTGAAATGTGGGCTTTTACTTCCTACTAGCTGAGGAGTTCTCCTTCCCTTGGTTGACTAGTCAGTACTGCCACTCTTCGCCGTCAGCCTATTCATCACCCTTCTCCAGCCCAACTCATCTTCGTGCTTCCTCCCACCGGCCAACAAATTTAATGACCTCCTGCTCTCACCACCCATCTTTAGGTCTCTGTATTTCCATCCCAGCCCCAAGCACTGGGTTGGGTGTGGTGCTGGCAGTGGAGAGGAGGTGCAGTGAATACGGCAGGATGTCGGGGGTATCTATGCAGTCATTAAAATGGACATGTCAATATATCTTAAACATTTGCATGTTAGATGTAAATGTTCTATATGAAATATCCATATTAAACTCCTCCAGAGTCTAACCCAAACTATAGTGATGAGGGAATGTGTTCTGCAAGTGCTAACAGATAGATGCAGGCGTTATCACCTGGTCTAAAGCCTCATATATTTATAAAGGAAGGGTTGCTTATGAGAGCTGAAAACCCATCCTTGCTTCCTGAGGCGCCCTCATTAAGGAGGTACAGGGTCATCCAGCTGGTCTGCATGAAGACGGTCTAGTATTGAACAGTGTAGTAGTCATGGGTACCAACCATCAGAGTCTCCGCTCAGGTTGAAATCCATCATGGTGTGGCTAAACTTCCCGTCTTCGTTCTGTTTCGCTGCCAGTTGCTGAGACAGGCTCTCCAGCGTTGTTTTATCCTGAAAGAGCAACATTTCATAATTTGAACTGAGAAATTAAAAGGTAGAGTTAAAATCTTACACTGAAACTTTCAAACATGCCCTTTGCTGTTGGATTAGCACCCCCCCCCCCATCCTCAGAGTGAGGTTCTCGATGCTTCACTTTTTTAATAGGAGAAAAGGACAGGGTCACAATTCCTTGCCAAAGCCCCCAAGTAATGTTCCAGTATAAACAGTTTTGCTTTCCTCTGCTTGTGAAAGAGTGATGAAGGCAGCATTTACATCCTCGTCCTTAAAAGGGGGGGCACGGTTACTGTCTTCAGCACAAAACGTCACCACAATGTACCTATCTTTAACCCTCAACCAGTGTGGATGATGAGCTGAGGAAGATGCCAACACAGTTTATTTCAGTGGTCATTATTATTACTGGTGTTTCGTTGATAGTAGTAGTAGTAGTAGTAGTATTCTGGCGGCTCTTGGTGTTGTTAATACAGTTGTTATCATCATTAAGCGTTAAGTTATTATTAATGTTACTATTATTATCATTGTGGGTGCATGCATGGCCTCCATCAAAGACATTTTGTGTGCAGTTAAATAGGAAATCAGAACAACAACCTGTGGACAGGCGTATAACAGAATATCTGACAGGCCAAGTTTATGAAGTAATACTTTCAGGGTGATGTCTCAGAAAACCGGCGCCTACCCTGGAGCACGCTGGGTACAGTGCGGTCGTTTCCGCTGTTCTTCTAAGCTGAAATGCGGAGGAGATCGGGAGAAAAATGCACACTACGATGGGGCGCAAGATGACCACCCTGCCTTCCACCACTATGACACACGGCACAGTAAAATAATTCAATTCGCTCCCGGAAGGGCGATAATACTCCCAGCATGCCCCTCAACAGGGAGACTGTCACATATCCTCGGTACGCTGCCGTACGTTAACCCTCAGTCACAGCGGTACCGGAAGAGGTGAGTGGAGAGACCGCAGAGGACACGTGTGCCGTTTCATTCACAGCGTAGATCAGAAAGGTGGAGACAACCCCCTTGTCGCAAGAAGAGAGCCCATTGGCCGGACTTCACGCATCTGAGCGTGTGTTTATGTGCACGTGCACTACTTCAACTCAAGACCTTCATGTAACATTACACAGATAGCATTGGTTATCATTCAGCCAGGTGTGCGCGTTACGAAAGATGGATGACAAGTTTGACGAGTCTATTGGTGTTCCATTATTTTGCAGAAAGCGAGAAAATGTTTAACTATTGGAGAATATAAGAATGCATACTAAAACCCCCAAAAATGTAGAAAACAAAGCAGCAGGTTCTACACAAAGCTACCAGAGACGGTGGGAAGGCAAGCCAGGTATTGAAAGTAGAGGGAAAGGGATAAATAGGTTATTCACAGTTGAGAACTTTGCCCAGTGGCAGGAGCAGACCTGGAGGGGGCCAACTGGAAACACACTGCATAGTCTCACTGGTGCATGGGGGGTGCAGCCAGGAGCACTCTAACCAGAGGTGAAGTGGATATGGGGCAGATGCTGCAGACATTTAGTTCTTGGGCTCTGCATCTGCGGATGGAACAGAGGATGCAAAGGTGGAAGTTGTGGTTCAATATGCCAAGTTTTCTGGCTGTAGAAGCAGGATGAAAGTGTCTGCAGAAATTATAATTGCAGACAAGTAAATTATTTTTGTCCTAGAGAAGTTGAGCTCGAGAGAGTGGCTGGCCTTCCAGAACTGAACAGCACTGACACAGCCTAAGAGTTGAGATTGGAGATCGGGTTGAAAGTAGGAAGCAGAAAAATGTTTGTGTATTATTGGCATTCAGAAGATCAATCAAGTCAAAAGATGGGGTAGGTTTGTCTCCAGTGTAGGGGATTTTCACAACTTTCCCTCTCTTACTTGAAGGCCCTATTCATGACTCAGAAAAACATAGGTTTTCACTTTCAAGGTTATTAAATAGTTTTTTGTTGTTGTTTAAAGTGGATCTAACGATTATCCTCTATTTCCGATGTGGGTTCTCATTTGTTACTTCATATATACCCTCCTGGTATCTTTGACCAGTTTACAAACTATTTTTTCTCAACTTTTACCACAGGTTTAAGGATCTGCTTGCACAAGTCAATAAGTCATTCATCAGTGCAACTGGTGTTTAACTCTCATCCTGTTTCTCATCTTACAAACCAGTCTGTCCAGGCAATCCGGACATATCACTGAATAGCTCTTGAAAAGATTTATAGATAGATAGACAGACAGACAGACAGACGGATAGACAGATAGATAGACAGATAGATAGACAGATAGATAGACAGATAGATAGACAGACAGACAGACAGACAGACAGACAGACAGACAGACAGACAGACAGACAGATAGATAGATAGATAGATAGATAGATAGATAGATAGATAGATAGATAGATAGATAGATAGATAGATAGATAGATAGATAGATAGATAGATATTTACTCTGAGAAGTCCAAAGTCCGCTAAATGGAACAAGAGGAGCTGGGGGAGGGCACGGAACTTAGTAAATATTAGCAGAGTCTTTGAATTATATATTTAACTGTTCATACATGCTCCTAATGCAATCAGATCATACTTGGAGCAAGTTCCTAATTTTGATCTGCACAAATCTTAGTTTCAATAGTTCCTTGAAGAAAGATTCTTTTTGACACAGGCGTTGACACCGTACTGTTAAACTTGAACTAAAGTGCTTCTACAACCTCTGGTCTTTCGTGCCTGCTATGCGGGTGCAGACTCATGGAAGATATTTAAATTGCAAGCAGACCACTAATCCCTTTCTGACTGTGCTCCCACCTGTTGACATTTCTGAACTTATCTTCCCTATTCCCTCATCTTGCAGCTGCTGCCCTTTGACCTTAGAAAGCCCGATTCAGCTCCTCCTATAATCCTTCAAGCTGCTCTTGTGTCTCCTTCTCACTTCTATTCTGACCCCTCTAACCCCTCTTCTTCTGGCTACTGCCTGACCTCACTTCTACTACACATGACCATAAACTTAGGGTCCATTCCCAAATGTACATAGTTATACAGGGCATGAGTTTCATACTGCTTTGAACTGACTGTCCATGGAACTGCAGACAGGGAAACAAAGACTTCACCAACATCATCCATTGTGCCAAGCGGAAGTCCGCATTCACTCTTGTCTGGTGCAAACCCCTGGTGGACAGGAGTGTGTACTGCCCTTCCTTTTCCTGTCTCTCATGCATCATGCTCTACTGCGTGTACCTTACCCCAGCTGGGTCTGTGGTAAAGAAGAGACCCCAAAGGTTACAACAGCTTACTTACAGCTGCCCATTATGGTTAACAGTGTGCCAGTGAGCTCTAATAATAGTCGTCGGCTTCAGGCCCCTTGAAGTTTTTGTGGGGCCCAGGTCCTAAAGGGGATGAGCGGCCCCTATCTGTTTACTGGTAGCGTACCTTGTTCAAAACAAAAACATTGCTGTGGGGCACGTTTTGAGGCAGCTCCAGCATATGGTTTCACAGAGTGGCGGCGTACGTTGCCCACCCCCATCATGAATATAGCAGAAACGAAAGTCAGGCCTGCTTTTGTGATATAGCATGGAGCCTTGAGGAGAGCAGGGCTCAAGGTAAACAGCCCTGGATGATCCCACCTTCATATAGTAAAATATACATTAGTTCAGTGGGGCACGCAGTCATTGCAGAGACTTGTGTGTGATAATTTTTAAAGAATTTTAAAAGATTTAACTGCTAGAAACCATTTAAGTTGAATTGGCTGAACCTTGACTGAACCTTTGACCAACATGTACCAGTTTGTTTCTACAGTTATATAAATTAGTTTGGAATTTTGAAATAAATTGTAGCTGGTAAAATATATCTTAGCAAATATTACCAATGGGGTTTGTGTCAAGGCACATGTTTCTGAGATCTGTGAATCCTGTATGTCACTGGATAAAATTCGGGGCAGGGATGACTTTATAAGTGTATAAAAGGTCCATTAAAGTGCTTAAAATACCCAATAACTTTCAATGTTGCAGGTCTGAATCCAGGCAGGGATGGTTCAACCCTAGATCATTGCGCTGGGCGATAATAAGAGCTGTAGCCACCACACGGATCATTCATGAGTAAGGTTTGCATACAACGATTTGGAATTAATGCAAATACTTCCCATGCATTTCTATGTTGATCATTCAGAAAGCACAACATTTTTACACCCCCCCCCAAAAAAAGACTTGCTTGCCCCAGAAAAGCCTTTTGCTGCTTGATGATGCAACACGGTTTCATTGTGAGCTTTAATGTTGACTTGGTGCTTTCAGAGACCCTGGTGTATGGGCTCTACGCACTATCATAACCGCTCAACGCAACAGTGCTATCTGATTAAAGATGACCTACTTTCCCTTAATTTTCCCGCTGCTCCCTGGAAGAAAAATATCTCTTGTAAAGAGTTCACAGTTAAAGATTTGACCTGGTTTGAAAGTACATTACTGCACTTCATGCTGAATGAATTAGTCACATGTCTGGAGCACAGAACATGCAGCCTGAGCCACCTGCAGGCAAAAGCACAAGAAACTCCAACAGCTCTGCACAGCGAAAGGACTGGGGTTGTAAGTGGCTGCCAAACCCCTTCAAGAGATAAAAAATGGAAAATCCAATTGGCAGAGGCTTCTAACTGAGGAAAGGCACCTAAAAAGGGCCAGTGTTCCTGCGATTTGCCAGAAGAATGGGAAGATGCTGAAGAGTCAACAGAGAAAGAGGGATGGCGGTAAAGAGGGGTGGAGTAATGGGCAGTCGCATGCCCTGCGGTTTACACCAGGAAGGGTCAGCAGTGACAGCAAACTCCTGGCGATGACTCACAATAAATCCGGAGATTGGTTCCCGCCAACTGGGGATAAAGATGGGTGCAGTCACGGGCAGTCCGCTACCCTGCGTGCCGGTGCTGACGAGCAGCAGTGACAGCACAGTCTTGGAGATGATGCACTTGGTTTCTGCCGGCTGGTGGTAGAAAAGAGTGGTGACGTTATCCACAGTCCTATGCGCTACACACAGAAACAGCAAGAGTCGTTAGTGCCAATCAGCAATGACGGTGCTCCTCAAGAGTGGATGCCAGCATTTACCCCCAGTATTTCAAGCTGGCAGCAGAGCAACTTCACTTATAACTTATAGAGCAGGGTGCCCAGCTTGTGTACTGTGCTATTTGCATCTTGTTGGACTTATGAGATATGCCCCAACGCCAAATCCATGCACAAACATTCGTTTCTCCCATGTCTGCTCTCAGAGTTTATGGGATTCATAGCAAGCTCTGCAATGAGTGAAGCACAATACTCAAGCCAAGGCTCCATTCATGTCTCTAGAGAGCAGAAAACGATATGCAGCGGTGGAAATCTGGAAATAATGAGAAGCTTCTCCTTGCCGCACATGGCTTCCCAGTTTAAGACGAAGCTGAAATTGCCGTCTTCAAACACATTACAGCCGGTAACAAGGACCTCCATTTTGCAAAATTAATGGCAGTGTACAGATAATGCCAATCCGCCCTCAACCTATAAAATCCCTTTAGTGCCGCCAAAAAGGGATGCACAATGGTTTCAAGTTCACGCATAAAGAGCATCCATTAATCATGGTTACCTTAATTTGGTAGCCCGTTACATGTAGTTAAAACTCCCACAGCTAGCCAACGCTGCAGCGGTTGCAAGCACATAATAAATGATAGCAGGGCTGCCAGATGCTTCAACGGGAGCCGCAGTGGCACAAGCTGAGCAATGTTGTTCTCAATCAAAACTGAAGGTCAAAATGAGCGGGAAACAGGAACACTTAGCCATTACATGTAAAGTTGTTCTGCTTTCAAGCTTGATTATTGGAGGTAACCGCTGGCATTCACTTCTGATGACTCCTGTCAGTTCTACCGAATAACGCATAGAGGGAACATAGATGAACAATGTAATACACGCAGTAAAGCAGATGAACAAACGAAGACCCGACAACCAGCACAGGACATCAATTCACTGAAATGCGAGTGTTAGAATCAGTGGCGTAACATAGGCCCCCGCAGCCTCCTTGGGGTGGATGGGGCCCCTTCAGCACAGTACCCTGACCTGAGAGCTCCTGATTAAGACCGGCAGGGGGGGGGGCTCCATGTACCTTGCAGGGGGGCCCCCCTCAAGCTTTGTTACGCCAAGGGTTAGAAGCGAGATCGGGCACACCTTGACCCCCGATGGCATTACAGGGTTGACATCCCTTAGGCCCTCAATATACTTTTATGTGCTCCTGCTTGGCCTTCGTAGAAGGGCAAGAAGTGGAGATGACGAAGAGTAAAGACAACTCCTTGATTCCTGATTACTTTTACTTCTGCGTGCTGACGTCAAGACTGAGATAGCTAATGCCAGTTAGGAGGCACTAAAGGGCAGGCCAGTGGTCGCAGCAGCCAACACTAGCTACCCCTCATTGAGGTTTATGCATGCATCATCACTCCCTGGAAGAGGTAAAGTATGCGTGCCACGGGGGACCGACAAAAGGAATAACCTTAGGAAGAAAAGACAATAAGCACTAAAAACAGGGAGAGACTGAAACAAACCAAATAAAAGAGGCTGATAAGACCTCGTTACTGACTAAGCAAGTTAAGGATTACTTGCAAACTGAAGCAAGCATCTGCTCACACTTCTATATGTAATGATAATAATAATTCCGGATTTGTAAAGCGCAGCTTCTCACCCCTAAGGTGCATGCCGCTTGTTGCAGATCAGTGTGGTACTTGTTACAAATCCACACTTAAGAATTCAAGAGCCAACTCACTTCTGCGGCCATGGGCAACAAATGAACTAGATGCTTACTTGACCAACCAGAAAGCGCTTGAGGCCAGGACAGGATTTAGGAAAGCGCTATAGGAATGCAATGATACAATATACTACATTAGAGGCAGCTGGGATATCTTGAACCATCTAACGCAAAGCACGCATCTCGCCACCGTGCTGGGGTAACTCAGTGGCAATGCTCCAGCAGCGTTCTCATCACACCGCTGAGACTGACAGTCTACGAAAGGAGCGCGCGCTGTAGTTTGTCGGGGACAGAAACAAGGCAGGAGTAGACTGAACCCAAGACTACGCTGAAGGAGTTGATTGGCTCCCAGTTGGTGAGAGGCGCCAGGGCTCGAGGGTGCTTGGCTCTCACAGGGACAAGAATCGTGCTCTTCCCACAGATGAATTCAGTTTTTCACAAGGTTGTCAGAAGCAAGAGAAATGGAAATGCACTCGGAAAACGTCCTTTGCTGATCGCGCTCCTTTGTTTCACAGCTGTGACTCTGACCTTCTGAGGATTCAGATGCGAGATTAAAATGGGACTTTTTGCTGCACTGTTTTTATTGCTATGTGGAGTCACGCGGTAGAGAATATTTTGGGTTTAAGAAACAAAGGCCCGAGAGCTTGCAGCGGGATTTGTTCACCGCGGAGCTTGGCGGATGAGTGTGAAGAGAGGCACAGCGTGGAGCCTTTCCAGGGCAGCGCACCTGAAGGTTCAATGGGGCAACTGGGATCGTTTTTAGATTGTTCCAAAGTGGTCATGAAAAGAGCGGGAAAACCAAGAAGCCCTTCCTCACATGACTACCAAGTTCCATCTCTGATAAAATAAATGTTGGGAATGTCTGCTCCGTCTTCATGAAACCCCCTGAGAATGAAAGATGGCGGCCAGCACATCTGTTCACCGTCGTGACAGTCCATAAGGAGGATAAAACTCGATAAAGCATGGACCTACTCACGTGCATTTATCACGGTTACTTCTCTGAGACCGTCCATTACCAAAGGATTGGTGCTATTCCCATATACAAGAGTTACAGGTGCAAATAAACAAGCCAGGGAGAATATGTGTCATTTTGCAAGACACTGCATTTGATGTCAGCTCAACTGATGAACAGATGCTTTCTGCAGTTACAAGAGGAGCCTAGACTCATGGTTCCAATGCAAGCAGCCCGTCTGGAAGTCACTGTCACCACAATCGCACGGGGAGCTGAACGGATATCACACACTGCTTGATCACTGGTAGCATCACATGAAGTGACATCACATGACATTTGACCCCACAATACAGCCTTAATCCTCATCAAACTGCTCAGTCCTAGAATAAAAACCACTAACAAGAGTAAAGCTAATAATGGCTTTGAGATCCTACAAAAGTAGATAAAAGTTCGACAGTTGCGACGTGGCGCACACTGACTGCATATGCAGCCGTCTGCAACTGCTCAATGAAAGTCGTGCCATCAGTTATAGTCCCTCGAAGGCCTGGTCATCCATTCCTGGCTAGTGTCAGCAGGAGAGGAAGTCGCAAGTATAGGTATAAAATATCACCCCTTCCGTTATTGCTAGGGAGTGCGGATGCGGACAGCCTTGCAATCATACAGCTTAATACCTACGACAACGGCATTACCATTGCCCCATGACCCTTACATAACACCCATGCTCCAAGTCATAGCCCATGAGGTACATCTGTGTAAGACGTTAAAGTGTCATAGCAGATAAAATAACTGAGCACAGGCAAAGATACTGTCAGGGAAATTAGTCACAGGTAGGCATCCTAGAAGCATCCCACGACATGCTAAACAAGGGGGTGCCACGTTGATATGAAATGACTGAAACCCTTGATACCCACATAAAAAAGTACACAAAATATATATTACTGCTAATCATTTACATAGTGGTTATCCAGAAAATGTGGCATGGATTAAAAACTCATCAGCTAACATCCTTTCACCCCTGCAATACACAGTGGAAACTGCAGCCTTCCTTACCCAGGTCAGACAGGCTGCCTATTCCAAAATACTAATAAAAATAACAACGTACTAGACGGATCCGGTTATGAATTCCCTTATGGTATTTTTGCGGTATTCAGAGAAGCCTAGTTATACACGCCAGGTCATCCGTGGGACGGTCTGACCAAATGCTCACTATTGGTTAAAGATCACGGCCGTCCCCTGGCAAACGAGATGAAGACAGTGGCCCATGGAAAGATCACCTTTTGTAGACATTCAGGACAAAGCATATCGGGGAGCAATCAATGGGCAAAATGAGGCGAGAAAACCTTTTTGTATATAGTCAGAAATACTTTGGTGAACATTAGCACATTAAAGTTCTTGAGCACTGCCGGGTGGAGTATATACCTCTAAGTACACTTAGGTAAATAAGAGAAACTGAAGTGACTCTCTCTCTCTCTTTCTCTCTTTCTCAATAGAGAGAGAGACTGAGAGGGAGAGTGAGAGAGAACACCTCACCCCAGATGACCAACGAAACATAAGCCGAAAAACCAGAATACTACAAGCGTTGTTTCCCTAAAGGTTCCAAATGGTTGTCCAGAAGGCAGTCCACGTGCCCTGAAGTGGAAGTATTGTCTACTGCTCTCCCCAAGGAACACCAATAGTCCTCAGAGGCGAGAGTCCATTTTCCCTGAGTCAGCCACCAACATACAGGTAAGCACATCCCAAGGCAAGTGGACAGGGCAGAGGTGGGAACCTTTAATCCGAATGGACAGTTCAACAATACATGACTGCTGACTGAAACCACCACCTCCATAGCTGGCAATAACTATAAGATGAAAGAGACTAACAAGACAAAGGGCCAACCTTTCTGAGTAAGGCACCAGGAGCTGCAGCAGTTTCTCTTCGATAAGCCCACAAGAAGATCTTGTGCGGAGGCCATGAAACTCTTTCAACGACAGACACACATTCAGGCAAGACCAGGGCATGCAATCTGGGGCTGGCCTTTTGGGAGGAATTTAGTGACTGCTATGTATTCAGTCTGCATGTACATAATTATATATCTTTAATGTAGGCAGCAAGTAGAGGCCTCAACCCACTTGCTCCCACATCCGTTTTTGACGGTAGCAGCTGTGCAGCTGTTTAGCACAGGAAACTGTGGATACGCGGACGAAGACTGACCAGACAAAGCACAGTTTAAACCACTGTTGGCTGTTTCTTTCCCAAACTCTTCTACTGTACCAATAAAAAGGAATAAGCAAAACAAAGAGAGTTTTACTCTTCCAACTATCCAAACTTGCAGAGACCACCAAAGAAGATGAAACAATATTTATAATGTTATAGCGATTTATCAGCAGGGAATTTTTTGCTTTGGTGTTGGAGTAGAGAAAGAATGAAGAAACAATGTATTAGACACCCCTCGGCCATGCACTTTACTCCTGCTTATCTGAGATCGCTGTTTCTATGAAATAACAGTCCGCCCACAGGCGCTATATGGATCTTTAAAACAAACGCGTCTTATTTTTGGCCCTTTATTGATGACATTGTGTTTTTATGTGGGTATGCTCTGCGGAATGGCATGCTGGGGAATAAGGTTCCGGTTCACATTGTTGTCACAGGCTGCCCTTTAAATGACTATGCAAAAGAAGACATGTTATATTATGGCATTTCATGCTACATTACATTATGCTAATATTCTTTTTACAAAGCACTCAAGCGCTTAGAAGGTTTAATGGCTAGTGACAGAGCAAGGATGGAATGGGGCATAATGCATAGAAGGCAAATGGACCCCCATCATATGATTGTGGTGCAGTGGGACTCTCGGAGCCCTGGGCCCCAGCCTCTCTACCTGCTGGGCCACTGATATATATATATATATATATATATATATATCCCTATGTTTACCACTAGGAAGGGGCAAGTCATCAGTTGAAAGGTGTCGGCAATTCTGACATGTTGGAAAAGAGCCAAGTCATTAAGTAGGATTTAAAGGAAGCTCTGTCCAGGCAGTGGGGAGAAAGAGCTTCCTTCAAAATAACACTTTCTGAACCAGGAAACTTTAAGGAAAATAGTTTTAATGGATATAGTCAAAGAAAATGTCTTGCTCTCTATAGTGTGGAAGTCTCAGACATGTTTTTTACACCTCAGAGAATTAAAGATGGCTTTAGAATGACCAGGTGTGCATTGCTAGAACATCAGAAAAGCCAAGATCAACAGTGAGTGCAGTTTGTGTCCCAGAGCATGAAGAGGGTGTAACTCCGAGTACTCTGTGGGTGCATAGTGCATTGTTGTTTATTATCCCCACTTTCCAGTGGGTGCAAGCCACTTGTGACCAATGCAGGGTGCAAAACATGCAGCGCAGTATGTCACAGTTACTAGTCTGTGGCGTGGAACACAAACACACACCTTTAAAGATGAGCCAAGAGAACTGCAACTGTACTTCCAAAACAAAATCTCAGCAATATATGTAAATTCTTTGTAAAAGATAAGGTTTAAAAGATAAGCACGCTGGGCAGAGCACTTTTTAAAAAGTCTTGAAAAGACCATTCAGTACCAACAAACAAAGCACACAAGAAACAGAAACAAGCTTGAAGTCAACACCACCCCACCACAGAAAGAAGAAACCCTCATTGCGATTAAATCTCTCAAGAACGGAAAAGCTCCTCGCCAAGACAACCTGATTGCAGACATGTTCAAGGCAGACCCTAAAACATCAGCCAAGATCCTCCAATCAGCCTTAAATCAATTTGAGTAGAAGAAAGTTCCAGATGACTGGAACTAAGGCATCATCAAAGAAGGGCTCATTAACCAACTATAACACCTGGTAAGGAATCACCATTCAGTCAATCCCAAGTAAAATCATTATACAGCGCATTTCTGATGCAGTGAACAAGAACTTAAGAAAAGAACAGGTTAGTTTGTACAAGGGCAGAAGGTGTGCTGGTCAGATCCGTATTTAATGCAACATCATAGTGCAGTGCATGGAGAGGCAGAGACAACTATACAACAACTTCACTGATTTAAAACAAGCCTTTAACTGTATCCACCTTGACAGCCTTTGGCATATACTGAGACTCTATGATGGCATACCCTAGAAGATAGTTCTGCTAATCAAGAGCTTCGATCATAATTTTGCCTGCAAGGTGGGAGATAGTGAGTATAACTTCGAAGTGCAGATCTGTGTGAGACAGGGATCCGAGATGTCAGCGCTGCCCTTCAACCTAGTCATCAACTGGGAGATGCAACCCACAACAGAAGAGCAAGCTAGAGGCACCAGATGGATCTTATTCTCTACACTCAAGTGCCTTGACTATGTGAATGACCTAGCAATGCTTTCTCGCATACACCAGTATATGCAGGGAACAATGTCAGGCCTCAACATCTTTGCACAGCAAATGGGCCTGAAGATCAACATGAAGAAATCAGAAGTCATGCCACTTAACATCCCAAACTCTTCATAAATCAAGGTAGATGAAGAGGACCTAGCAATGACTGAAGAGTTAATCTACTCAGGCAGTACTATCAGACATCATGGAGGGGCAGACCTACTGGTGTTACTAACGCTCTGGGGTGGTTCTAAATCAGACTAGCTTGAAAAATTAAAAACAGAATTGTCTCCATTAACTAATATTGAGGCATTGGGAATTGAAGCTATGGTTACTAGTCTGCAGTCCGTGGTTTACAAACACACACCTTCAAAGACGAACCAAGAGAACTGCACATGTTCTTCCAATAAAAAATCTCACCAATATATATATTTAAAGTATTTTTATGAGGTTGGTTGGCAGTGGTACTCCAGAATTTACATTAGACGCCAGAAACAGAACAATTACTAAAGATTTATTATCGTAATTTTCTATTCTGGAAATTACGTTTTCAAGCTTTTCTTACATTATTCATAGGTCTGTTCTTCAACCTTTCAAAACAGCTATAGTGGAAGAGCCATCAAAGCTTGACTTCCTTATTGTGCATCTCCGGTGTTCAGCACAAGTATGGTTAGGCACAGCAACTTAAAACTCCAATGCTGCACTCACTTTTATGAAAGTTTTCCTCTACAAAGTAGGTATGTCAGTCACACAACCAAATATCTCATAAGAATAGTCGATTCTTCACTCACTACAAGGTTTGTGTAGCTGTGCAAGCCTACATCCTCCTGCCAAAGATCAGCACTTAGTGTCTCTTTACAACCTTGTACTGCACTCCTCAGTCACTCAGCAAGGAGCATATTTGTGTTAAAGAAGTTGTGCATGACAACTGATACGATTTAACAAAAAAACACTTATTTATGTAATTCCCTGGAATAATAAGATTAAAGATATTATCCCCAATTGAGAAACACTGGTTGGTAAATGTGTTGAGATACTCAGTGCCAAGTCACTTTCCTATTGGAGTGCAAGCTGGTTTGTAAGATGCTTGTCAGATCACAAAGGACAGAACAGAGAATGAGAAAGAGATGACATGAATAGATAAAAACAGAGAGATAGAGCCGTCATAATAGGCCATGGGTAATTAAATGTATTTCGATGTATTTATTTTTGCAGCTACATAAGAGATCAGAAATGCTGTAAGGAGGGAATATGAAACAATAGATGTATAAGAACTTAGCAATGGATGAAAATAGCAATGATTAATAAGAAGGCAGTGAGTGAGAAACAACATATGGAGATATCATTTACATCACACATTCAACATTATGCACAGAGGAGTGGGGATGATCCAAGAAGAACGCAAGCAATCAACCCTGTGGAAGGTAGTGGCCACTAGGGGCTCCAACGGTTGTATTAAATGGTACTGTGGGGTACTTTTGAAATTACATAGAGAAGGGGGATGCAGTTGTAATGCAGGGGCGCTAGAAGGTTGAATAATCTGAGTCCTGAGTAGGAATATGAGACTTGATCTGGTTAGGTGGTGCTGGGTTTGAAACTGCATGAGCCCAAAGAAGAGATGACCTATTGTATGCTGGGGAAAGAGTGGGGTTAGAGTTTATTAATTTGTAGACTAATGAAGGAACTTGCAAAGAAACAGTTACAAATTGCTAGCCAGCCTGCTGGATTGATGCAGGAAGCAGTGGAGGTGAATATGGCAAATGTAAGAACATTTTCAAAGAGACATTGCAATCAGCAGGCGAAGCCTAGAAGGAGGTCGCAGAAGTATTACAGCTTACTGCACACTACAATGCTGATCAGGGCTGTTTACAAGGCAGGGATCCAACCCAAAATAATTCGAACACTTTACCCGAGCACCATTTCAGGACTCTCGTGAGAGGAGTACACCTTGCAGTTACACTTCTTTCATCTCATCCAGCTCTATACTTTGCCCGTGCCTCAGTGCCACATGCCTTTGCTACATCATGAGAGCTAGGCTTACGTCTATTATTGTTATTTTTATGTATTTTAATGTCAACAACTGTATGCATCACAATTATGTACACATCAACCAATTGTCAGGTGTTGTATTTGATTCCTTCTTCTCCCTCCTCATTTCCTGTGTTGCTTTTCATAATTAAAAAACTAATGAAGCTTCTTGAACAAAATAACAAATAGAAGAATATATCTATCATCAAAGTACATATAGGTGGAATTAAGTATAATAAACCAATATTTTTTATATATATGTATATATATAGAAAGCGTCTTCTGTGTAGAAACTATCTCCTCCACAACGGAAGTCGCTTCGTTACGGGAGGACCCCACAGAAGCAGGTCCTGTTAAATTCAAACAATTCCTTCTGAATCCTTAGGAGGAAAAACGAAGCCGTGTGTGGTTCTTCAAATTCTTTATTCAGCCACTCTGCCAAACGCGTTTCGAGTGCGCCGCACTCTTGTTCACTGACCAGTGAACAAGAGTGCGGCGCACTCGAAACGCGTTTGGCAGAGTGGCTGAATAAAGAATTTGAAGAACCACACACGGCTTCGTTTTTCCTCCTAAGGATTCAGAAGGAATTGTTTGAATATGTATATATATATATATACACACACATATATATACACACACATATAAATATATATATATATATATACACAGATATATATATATATATAATTACTGTGTTGATATTTTGGTCACCAATATTTCTGCTACAATGTATTTGTAGCAAGATATTAAGTACTTGCTATTCTTATACCATTCCCTTGTCAACTGCTGTCAGTGATGGACAGTCTGGGCCCATATTAATTATAGGGTGCACTGTCTGGTCTTTAACTGGGCGTAACAGAAACACTCTAGAGAAGCAGTTTAGTGTGCCTTACTACAGTTTATATGTAGGCACCCCTTCACAGGGCAGCCACAAGCTTGAGCATGCCCTGGGTGCAGCACATTAGTCAAAGGTGGACTGGCTATTTGAGGCAAGTTGATCGTCCTCAGTACAGGCTGCCACCGACCTGCATTTCAAAGGGGGACAGAGCGGCCCTTGCAGGTGAGTGCTGTAAATGACTTGACCTGACTCCAGGGCCATGCCTGTGCTGTTCTTGGGACCCCATTATCGCTTCTTTCAAGAGGCACTCAAGAGGCGCACTAACTGAGCACCACCCCTTTATGCCGCATATTCTGTGCATCTACTGACAACTACTTTGCCTCAGTGCCTAAGTCAATAATATATAATGTTTTCGGATTAAAAGCATTTATGGTACACTATTTCAGGAGATGAGGATTTGTAGTTTTTAAGTTAATTGGTTGTAGTTATATTTCATTGTAGTACCCCTGAATTGTTGGACCTCCCTCAAGTCCTGAGGATGGTCTGCATGAATTGCTAATAAGGGGACCGAAACGTTAACACAATATGAGCTCTTGAGGTCCGTAAATCTGGATGAAGGAGTATATTCAAGCTGTAGTCTGTAAAAACATTAGGGTTGGACTTCCAGGATATTCTATCCTTTAGCCCTTGGACTAGCTTTCTTATATATTTATATATATATATAGATACATACATATTTCTTAACTTTGTCCATATGTATTGTATCTTTGCATTCCTGTTTTTTTTTTTACAAAGAAGTGGTGATGGGGTTCAATTGTTCCACCTTAACGGGGACACGAATAGGATACTTGTGTATCAAAACTCTGTTCTCAATAAAGTATTGCATAATCAAATACTTATCTCCTCTGGTTGTGAACTGCATAACATGAAATGCAAAATTAATTCAAATATTTATTTGGTGCACAAGGGGCACTATGTTGATTTTGATAGTGTGCGGCTTACCCCAGCCCCTTTTGAGGATATTGTTCAGGTTATACCCCGCTGGTGAAGCACACCTCTAGAATACAGAACAGGTTCATAAGCCCACTTCCAAAAGCAGTTAGGGAATGCTCCCTCAGGACTGCGCTAGCATGTTACAAAAGGGGCTGCATAAGCAGTTTGTGCAATATGGCCCATGATTGGTCAAATGACAGGTCTTGGCACAGCATGATGATGTCACGTTTGTTCTCAAATGATTCACACCCATGCTTTGTCTCGCCACACAAAGTAACACTCTTTAAAGTACCTTTACAGTACTTGCTGGACTGACAAACCGAAACAAACACCTGCCCACAGCACGAACAACTCTGATGCATGAATCGAATTCACTGAGTGTGTTAACACATAGTCACGAGCATTGTACTCTCTGTGAGAAACCCTATCTGCCTACCCAGCCAATTCTAACAGCAGGTTGAAGCATGCAAACTAGGCGTGTCCCCCATCATTGGACATCAGTGGGGTCTCATTACATGTCTCTCAGTCTCCTTCCTTTGACCTTCGACTACACACGGGACGAAGCCGCAGAAACCAACGCTGCTTGGACTGGGTACAAATTGGCCAACTGAGGCCGCACATTAACATGTTTTCCAGGTAGAATTCGTTCTGATCTCAAAGGCTTCAGAAGGATGAAAAGCAGATTGGCTCTTTAGTATCGTGAAACTGTGACCCAGAGGTCTTTCGGATTCTTCTGCAGACAACTGAACGGTATTTATGGCTAATTGTAAAGGATGCGAGAACAGGGAGAGATGTTCTTTAAAGTGTGCACACAAAGTGTGTTTGCACAGGAGTTGTGCCACATATCTGTGTGTTGTATCAGTGCGTGCAGTTCAAACAGCGACCAACACACAAGAAGATTAGATTTAAAATCCATTCTGTTCATGAATGACCTTGCAAACAGCACCAGCACAGGCAGCAACAAATAAAACGTGCAGGCCCGTTAAAGCATATTTCCCTTTTCACTTTCGAAATTGAAAGATAGCATTTGTTAGAGAATCATTCCCACATGCATGCGCCATAATCACTCTGTACCATGCGTGGGCACTCATTAGCTGCGAGCAGTGGCACGGTGACAAATGTAGCAGAGCGCCTCTAAGAACTCTTTTACTGGCCATCTGTGAAAAGAAGGCATGCCGCCATTAAACGCACACAGCTGTAAATATATACAAACCCCAAGAAGCAAATGACAAAAAATGACTAAACTTTCGACTCAAACAAATCACAATGTTTAATGCATGCCGCTGCCGCGCGGCGCAGCTCTGATCTTTGCAGAGGAGACTGGCGATAGGGAGGCTGGCTCGGGAACGCCTCGCGCACAGGCGGAGCGATATGAAAGATCCCGCGCCCCATAGAAACTTTCTTGCGGATGTTTGATTGCGCATGTTGAAAGACTGACACAAAAATTGGCGCGCCGGGTCAGGAAAGATGACAACACAGCAGCCCGAAAAATGACGGCGTCGAGGAAAGCGAAGTGTCTGAGCAGCGCCATTAAAGGGGAGACATTGCTCGGAAAGCCTACACGATGCTGCGCCCACATAACTAAATAGCTGTCAGGTCAGCCCCTGGGCTGTCACATACAAATAACATGGAGAATTCCTCAAACTGGTTAGTATTCAAATTGTGGTAAATGCAGTTAAAATGTAAATTTATGTATTTATTTCTTTGAGCGGTTATACAGCACAGACGGGGCCACAGGAGACTTCAAAGCGCGTCACAACTGAATTACATAGCTTGGACTCACAGATGGATAACATGTTCACATAATGAGGGTTTTCATGTAAATACCATATGTTTTACAATATTTGAAACATATACACCAACATGTATAAATAGTTTCAGGCATGCCCGGAGCTTGAGGCCGGCCATCACCCTTACATGAAGGAGGAGCTCGCTGTTCTCTTTGCATGCCGCAGGTGTATAGAGTATGTTAGTGGTGAGTTAAGGACAAGTGGGAAAGTTGCATGTTGAACTTTAAACAAAAGGTGGTGTGCTATGGAAGCGGGAAGTATGCAGGTCTAAGAGGGGCACAAAGGCCTGGTCTTCACTTCTGATGGTTTGATGAGTCTTGGAAAGGGTGGGTTGGCTCCTGGGTGGGTACGTGATGACCGGCTGAGCAGGTAGGTAGCCAGGTTGCTCTCGATGGATGGCCTGCGGCAGATTAAGGCTAGCTCCAGCCTGATATGGGCTTTGACTCCAAGCCACTCTCATGTGTTAAGGATGGGCCGATGTGGTTGAAATGCCTGCCTGCTGTAACGAGGCAGGGAGCAGTGACAAAAGCGACCTGGGCTGAGTCCAGTGCGGACTCCAGATGTTTAGCTTTGTGCCTGGGCTATGTTTATGTAGTCTGTGGTTGTAGGTTTTATTTAGGAGGAGGAGCTGGTGTTGTTTTAGTTATGGATTTGTGTGAGTGTTTAGTAGAAGTATGCTATTGATGAACTACAGAGATTTAGCCTGTTTAAAACGCTGAGGTCGACCCATTCAATGACAGTTCTGAGAATCAGAACAGGGCATTTTTGCTGAGGAGGAATTTCAGTTATGAGTGATTGAGGTTCAGGTAAAAGGAATACATCCAGCCTCCGTGGTTCATAGAAAATTGACACAAGGTGGTGCACCATAGGTGGAAACCCCAGGTCCCCACTTTCGTAAGTGTTGCTATGCTTTTAAAGTACAAAACAAAACTTATGGTTTGGGTTTTAAAGTATCACTGTGCCAAATGCTTGCTCTTTGCCACTGATTTTGGTTAGTTTTTAAGAAAGACTGCAGTGTCCCTCAGAGAGTGCTCACAATTGGGAATCTGCACAAAGAACAAAGGAAAGTGCAAAGGAAATAACCTAGAGATGTAACCGCCAGTGACATAAAAAAAAAAGAAATCACACAGTCCTTCCAGTAAAACCACATTCCTGGACCGAAATAGATCTATAGATTGTTGACTTTCTTGCTCATGAAGCACTTAGAGGAATACCATGCATCTCCTTATTTCTTCTTGAGCTGCGATGTCAAATGCTTTGAGATTATCATGTCTCATAGTCTGTCAACACGGATGAAGCACAAGGACTTTTTCTCATTTGTGCATTACTGCTGAGTCAATGAAGAGGTGATTAAATCAAGGTGGCGCTACTCAAATAACAGTGCGTGGATCAGTATTCTGACCAAACATCAATCCACCACACTTTCTCCCCTCAAAAACGAAACACTCCTTTACAATTATGTGTATGAGCATTTTAAGCCAAATAAAATAAAGCACAGCTGAATGGGATTCTTCATGTTGGGATGGTAACCCCAAATCCACAAGCAACTGATTCTATATGAATCAAATTTGTGAAACTCCTTTGGAAAACATCCACTGTAAATTCAGCACATCTGCTTGGAAAAGGCAAACATCCAGCTGAAAAAGAGGCTGCTCTCCATCCGGTGGCCCTCGTCACACTGCTAGTGGTCTCCATGCCTGCTAAGAAATGTGCAATCAAATAATTGATTCATTCAGTCACAGGTCAAACTTAGCGTCAGCCGCCATGGATGGGCATGCCCTATTCGGAAAACCAGCATGGATCCTAATGATGGACACATCACTCATTCTCTGCCTTTCTCTCTCTTTCAGCGGCAGATTTATGCATCGTTCTTCGACACCAAACTCTATGGAATTTTCACACGTTTGCCACACAAAAGTCCCCATTAATCCAAAAATGCTGTGCTCAGAAGGGCTAAATCTGGGGTGCTTGGTTGACAATGGTGGAAACAGACAATACACATTTACATTTCAATTTACATTCCGTTTCTAAATCTAAATAGGGTTATGCAAGCTTGTTCCAGTGTCTATGTGTTGGGTGTGTGCATAAAAAGTAAGCAGTATTTCATCCAAGAGCCAATAGGAATCCATCACTTGCAATTCCTGTGGGAAAGTAAGAGCCGTATCTGAAAGCCATAAAATATTGGCGTGCTAATTTCTTATCCGACAACAGTATACATGCTCGGTTGCTTAGAGGTTTACTAATGGGTACTATAACGTCCTACTTCCCAATGAATATCCTTTTACAAAGTCCATAATGCTGCTTTCTGCGAGGATCTGTGACAATAAAGCCATAAGAATCTCCTATGAGAATCCCAACATACTTTTTTTCTGTGGTTCACCTGGGGATCTCGTACTCCAGCCATAAGAACCGGTTAAGATCCATGTTACAATCAGTAGGGGAAAAAGAGTCCACAAAAGCTGAATTTTATTAGGTCTTCAGAGATGCCAACATGACACTTACACTGGCTTGTGGTAGCATATTCAAAAGACATTACCATTGAACTACACAAAAGGATGTGATTGGGTGCAAATCAACACAGGCTTGCTCTCTTTCCACATTCCACACTGACAAAGTACACAGCAGCGCCTAGTGAATCACTGCAGCTCCCAAAGAATTAACACGCCCAGCAGCTACATTCATCAGAGAGCCAGTGAGGCATCAGAGAGAATGATGGATAGAAAATTATTACAGGCCTGCCACCCGATATGCTTACTGCCATTTGTAACTAACGCTGCCACTGACACAATTTTTTCATTATTAAACATCCACATTAAGTCAACATTGGTCACTGTCATTTTGCGGTTGACACTCCTGCAAGGCGGGGAGAAGGGGAGGAATGATGGGAGGGCGGGTGGAAAATAGCCCTGAACTATGTGTTCCATGAGGCTTGAGTAATAAAACCGGCTTCTGCTTACAGGGCTGCAATACATATTGTTACAAATAGCTCTTTCGTGGGAGTGGGGGTGGATTTGCACAGACGCCTTCGAGTAGGGGAGCTACTTAAAATAAATAAAAACATAGATTGATAGAACAGAGTATTACTGATCTCTAGGTCTGCCTGCTGGGTCCCTGCTGAAGGAAACCTCTTCTGTTATTGTCCTATCTTTAAATAGTAGACTGGACTACAAAAAGCTGAAACCTTCCTGAACTGCAAGTGCATTTGTTTTATTTATTTATTTTTTAAGTTAAAACACTTTTTAAAGTTTTAAAGACTTCTACTGCTATGATCATTCAGATGCAAACGGATCAAAATTGCCACTAGAAAATAGTACGGGTACAGCTTATACCATGTAAAGTTTCCTAATTTTGTCCCAGTATATCCCATGGTTTCTTGTTGGTCTGCATGTTTTATTTTTTGGGGGAGGTTTATATAGCGCCAACCCGACCCAAAGGTATCAGAGCGCTTTACATGAGCACCATTTGTGTTACAGACGAACACATTCATTTTGTTGGGCATAGGGAGATTAAGTGATTTGCCCAGAATCACAGGATGTTGAGCATCCATGCCGAGACTCAAACCTGGTCCCCAGCTTTGAGGTCGGCAGCTCTAGCCATTAGGCCACATCCTCTTCTGTGTGCATGACAAGAGAAAGCAGATCTGTTTGTTTAAGTAAAGCCAGAGGGAAAAAGCTCTGAATAGCAGGAGAGTCACTCAGAACTGGTAAATCAGTGGTAGAACAAGCCAAGTTTGCAGAAAGATTTTACCCTAATTTAGCAAACATATGCAGAGGGAGCTGAAGGTTAACATATCTGCCATGGACGTCAGGCCAAGAAGGTGATGAATTCAAAGCTAGAAACTGGCAAGGCCTCATCCGGCCCCTGAAACAGTACTTAACAAAAAAGAATAAGACACATCCACTTGGGCAGCAATTTAAGGGAAAGAGATTATCCCCTTATCACTCATGCTAGTCATCTCAGCAGCATGGGCGTCTAGATGCAAGCTGACATGCCCCACTGGACCCATTTGGCTAATCACCTGCATCTATTCAGTTGTGGGGGTTAAAGGTGCAAGGTTAATAATCCCGCTACCAGAATCCCACTAACAAACAGTGGCAAAACAAATATGCAAGTCTTTAATGTGTTAATGCATGCAAACAAAGACACACAAATTATCTTTGCATAATTTATGTGCACAAATGCCGTTGCATTAACACTCTTAAAGGCAGACCTATCGGTCTTGCTAATGCTGGACAAAATTAGCAAAAAAGAAGTGTGTACTGTGTGCAATATATATGAGTTATAGGATTGACTGCCAGTGTGATCACTGAGTGTACCTTTCAGACGTAAAATAGTCCCTCGGCCATTACATAGGATGGCATTTCTCCAAGGTGGATTCATGCACTTAACAACTAATAGTATGAGGTGAGGCGGAAATTCTCTCCATTCGCGTAGCCAAAGTCCACTCTATATGTATTTTGAAGCATTGGTAACAGAAGGTCTAAAAGACAGCTGCGCTGTTAAGCCAGTCCTAAAAACAAGAGGCCTTGACAATTCCTTGACAAGGCAGCACCTCCAAATAACTGATCGATTATGTTGACTTGATTTGAAGACATTAGAAACTAGCTCTCTGCACGAGTTGCTTCAAGAACACCAATTAATGAGAAAGCAAATGTGTCTTGCGGTGCTGATAGCTGTAATGATCATTGCCTTAACATTGATGACCTGTACATTTTTAATAGTACATTGTTTTTTATCTCGTGCTTCACCCCGCACGATGCTTTTTCTAAGCATTGTAAATAACAGGTGCTACTATTGCCCAATAGAATGGTGCTCAACTTACCAGCCTAGGAAGGGTGGAAGGCTGAGGTGGACTTGGCAAGAATCAAACAAGTGTCCTGCAAATCCCTGTATGTCTTGGCCTTTGACTCACTGAGCCATCCTCAATCAATTTAAGGTTTTGTACTTTTAAGTCCTTTGTCGTGCCTAGCATTGATTTGATTTCTACTTTCCATACCCAACAATATCAGATACTACTTTTTCAATGGTCAGTAGCGGAACAGATGACAAGTCCCATTGCTGGACTGTTTCTATGTGCAGTCACGCGGCGTAGGATATTGCCTTGGGCGCACTTTCACAATTCTCGGTGCGTTTTACCCATAAAAAGGGATCTTAAAATGTTCTATAAAATGTATTTATCAGGCCTACTGCGTCTAGACTCACTGGGTCTTCATGTTCAGTTTTTAATATCTTGTTCATAAACTGAAAAGGGAAGTCGCCATACCTTTCGATTTATGAAAGTGTGGAAGAAACGGAAGTGCTAGAGTCAGGAACAGGAAAGGACAGTAGAAAGAATCAATGGTGGTGGTCTGGTCAGAACTACAACAGCCCCACGTTGTGCTCCTTTGGCTCAGTCCCTCAAAGCTTGTACACGTTTTGAGAGCATTTAACTGAGTTGCAGCAGTCAGTGAGATCTGGTTGCTTGGTAAGAGTGATATATAGTGATGGGAAGAAATATGGAATCGATCCATGCAATCAAACTCAGAAGCATGCAGCGACCATCTGACTTACGTCCACCAATCCAGCCGTTTCTTGTCACAATGCAGAAAACTCGCCACACAAATATGTGGATGTAAGGGCAATGCAACTCCAGCATTCAAAAGCAAAAAGTCAGAGCCTCACAAGCAACACAAATGACAGAAAAGACTACTTGAGCATTGCTCGAGGATCATCAGAACAAAGTGAGAGCAGAGACCAATGAGGAAGAGACGCTGAAACGCAAGCACACATTCCAGGCCCTCCTTGTCCCAGACTCAGCCTGCAACTATGAAAAGTGGTGATAAATGCTCGTAGTGGAGTGGGAGCTGATGGGCAATGGGGAAGCCAGACAATAGCAAAGTAACCAAATGAAGTGAATGCAGATGGTTCCACTCCAGCTACCTAATCCAAAGCCGGGCAGAGTTACCACAGGCCAGCACAAAGTCATGTGTTAGAGCAACAGCTGATCTGCATTAAATAAGATTAACTCGCAGTGCCATGGTGGAAGGCCTGGGATTATATTAATGTACTTCCATTGCCGCACTAGCCGTCAGCACAATTACTGCCCTTCTTTGTGAATGACTGATCTGTAACCACAGCGAAACAGCATGCGGCTCTGAGGTCTGGGCGCTTCACGAAGATGAATTTCCATACCATCAAAATGCTTTTAATGGGCTTCCCGATTCAACCACAAGGTCTGCGTTGCAAGAATAGAGAAGTCAGGATGAAGGCTTCAGTCCAAAATGATTTCGTCGGTTGTCACTTGACAATTCCCAGTTACACAGGGGAGCAATGGTGGGGGGAGGGGAGGGCAGAATAGACGTAGGTGGAGCTGTCTCTGGGTTGCGGGATCTTTAAAAAAAAAAAAAAACGAGGCCTGATGTTTCTGAATGTAACCATCCACCTCTGAAGTCAATGTGCCTAACAAATAACAGCAATTTAGCTATGCTTGCAAGGAATGGCTGGAGTCACTTCGCATTAGCATCCGGCTGAGTCTTAAAGTCATTGCTACAAGCGAGGCATCGGATGGGAATCCAAGCTCCCAACATCCTTTCAAGAATGCTTAAATATTTGAATGCACATTCTGCTGTGCCTGTGGCCCCTCCTTCATGTGGCAGACTCGCTGCTCCCTCTCTCAGCACAGTTCTCGCGGGGCTACAAGGAGACACAGGCACCTTCCATCGCAGCCGGAGCATGCGCCTCACGGACCAGCAGCCGCACTATGGGTGTGTATTATGTGTAAGCATAAGGGCAGATATGGGAACTGATCTGGCATCTTCATCCACTGACACGTCAGTTATGGCGCTATGAAAAGCACAAGGGTAACACATGATCTCAGTGCACATATATTAGCTGGAGCTTCTGCCCGTACATGTGAATTTTGGGTTGAGCATCCGGCAATCGAGATTCTCACTTATGGTAACAAGGCTTACACAATTACAATGGCAGCATTTTGCTTGAAAATGTTAAATATTTTCCCAACAGATGATAAATTTGCCATGTCTTATGATCTTTGTCACCTGCTTTGTAAAATTCGCATACAACTGATGGCCCTTTTAGTCTAACGTGTGTTTCTGCTACACGTGCGCAGGGCATGTACGATGGAAGAAAATGCAAGCCTTGCATGAAAGTCCAGTGCAGGTGATCTTATGTGGACACTGTGTTGGTGACAGTAATCATAAGGGCATGACTTTTAAAGGTGTATGCATAATTACGTTCAACTTGGGTGTACGGAAAACTGCACCCCTGATTTTCAGCTTCAAGATTGCTCTTACTTTACTCTACTCTTGCAAAGAGGATTGGTGAATACTGCCAGTATGATGCAAAAGCCATATTTCATAATGTCACACTTCATTTTTTAGGGATGAAGGCAGTTTTCCTGGTATTCCTAGGAGGACTTCCATGCAAAAGTGACTGAATAACCCAGACTAAATGTGTTGGTTTCACTTCTCCCTTTCACGTAGATTCCCTCCCTGGAGATGCTTGTAAGGTACTTGTGTTAAGGACCAGAATAGCAACCTCAAATTTAATGGGGATGTAAGTGAAGTTAAATTTAAGTTAACAATAGCGTCTATGTATTGATTGCTAAATGTTTTACCTGGTAGAAATTTCATGTATGCAAAATAATTATGCAACGGCGTTCTCCTGAAAAATTATAACTATCATAACTTTCCAAGAATACTCCCGTGGATTCTTTATGAATGCCAAAGTCAGAAGTTGTACAAACCGTGGAATTATTTTACAATCTCAGATTGTTTCCCCTGATTTTTCTGAATCGAACCACCAAAGGGAAATCTCACCAGAACCAGCTACAGTATTCTTCATGCGCTCACCTAGACAAAATGTGACATACAGCAACATTTGCTTCCCCTGATTTCCCACATTTCTACTGCTGCTGATGCAATGTAATCACAAATTGGTGGAAATAGCTTTCTATATGTTGCATGTCACTCACTGAATTGATTCTGACTGCATAGATAAACAGTGTTATAGTTAGCCACATTAGAAGGATGATAACCCTTTTCGGAAATGGCAAGGCTCAAACCGATGAAGCGCAGTGTCCTGGGATGAGAGCGTGTGGCAAGACCACTGTATCGGTCTTACAAGGTGTACGAAGTCTGAGCAGTCCTGGCCCTCTTTGTTCAGAGTACACTGTTTAACCGAGCACCGTATTCCGAATTTGATTTAAATACCATATTTTTCTCTGATGAAGCATAAGAACCAAAAACTAAATCTGTATGAGGTTAGATTACTTTTGATTAATAAAAGCTGACCTGTTAATGGGATTCACTGTTTCAAATAACATTCTGAAATATAACAGAGTGTTAGGCGTGCACACTAAAACATGGGCGTGCTACCCTGAAAATATTTTCTATGTGCTTTGGATGTCTGATGAGGGGAGGTGGGAGAAGGGGACTGAAGGAGTTGTAAGGAGAGAAGAGGGAAGAGTTCTCCAAAAGTTAAGATCTGTTGTCTAATGAAACAATCATGATCCTGGAGTAAAAAACTCACCTGTATGAATGCTTGAAAGTGACCATTTTTACCCTCGTTGACATGTTACTGGCGTGCACATTTTCCTTGCCATTGCTCCTCAGGATTTGACGCAATACTTGTAGTACATGAGATCTTCTTCATCAGACCAGCTGTTTAGCCCCATGGCTGTCCAATCTCTTCAATGCACGAGCCCAACATTGTCACCCTTTCATTTATGTCTCAGAGCTTATAAAAAACTAGGCAAATCTTGTGCCAAGAGAAAAATCTGGTGGCGTTTCACACACATTCATGCACATCTCTGCTCAGTCAGGTTACTGGATTAGTGCATCACTGCTATGAGGTGCACTTTTAGTGGTTCAGCCCAGAAGGCGATTTGTGAGGTGTTCACCATGCTCTTTCAACTGAGTTCTTCAAGAGCCTTGACGACTATACCCATGCTCGGAATTTTCAGTGAGCAAGGTGGTACGCTCAAAAGAGTCTTATTTGGAAGTTCAATTTAATTGTATTCGCAGGAACTCCCCGTACGGTAGGCTCTGTCGGAGAATTCTGGGATGAAACTCTCATATCATACAGCACTGTTTTGGGCTGAAGGCTTGATATCACAGTGATGTAATTAATAGTTTTCTTGATTCTTTACCTAAATTTCTAGGAAGTTGATTTTTAATTGGTAGAAGCTCATGTTGAATTAGCTAACCATTGACTAATTGGGTGATCCAATCCCAACTAGAGTTTGTCCCATCTTTAACTAGTGCTTCACGTACCACATCGTTTATGAACTTTGGGGACCCTAACTGAATTATTTTGTCCCTCTTAGGTTAGAAATGCTTATGGAATGGTACTTCATCATAGATTTTCTTCACATGTAAAACACTGTTAAGCATTTTTGCATTATGGGTAACAGTTTGTTTGTGAATACAGAGTATTTCGCTAAGAAAAGGGTTTACTTACCTCGTGTATCTACTTGAAACAAAATCTTGGAAATCAACTAAACGTTTTATGAAAATGTGTTGTGGAAGTATTACAATGTAAGAGAATACAAAAATCATTGGACAAGAGAACTCAGCTTTTTTCTTGGGAGAGTATATTTTTTTGTTATGTTTATGAACTGGTGTTTTGCCCCCTATACAGTAGCTCATACAGTGGCACGTGGGCTGGCCTTCTCCAGCAATGGAAATTGCCAACACCTGATCTGATTTACCTGTGATCAGTGATCCCTGGATCCAGAGAGGAACCTGTGAGGCAGCATTCATAAAGATGCTAACTGATGTGGACCCATAGAATGCACAGGAGGACGCTGCGGCCACTTACCCTGCAACAAACCATCTACATAAATGGAGCAACAAACTCCCATGTGCTGTGGAGCATGACGAGCATTGTTGTCCTGAGGACAATCAGCGGAGTAGAGGAATTTGGTACATTTAGATTTTTTTTTTAAGCAAAACAAATGTTGCAACTATTATTAGAGGCATGTGCGATGCAGCTTCACGTGACAAAAGAAAATACTGCCATGCTGTGGAAAAAGGGTCTCAGAGTCCCAAATCTGTCAGCAAATGATACCAATGGGGCCACGCGGCAGTGCTGTGCAGAATGGTTTTTTTTTTGCATGCACTATGTCGCTTTATTAAAGCCACATTTTAGGTGTCTGTGATATTGACTCTGTAGGGCAGCACATTTTCACTCCACAAAGAGAGTCTCACTTAAGAGATTGTCCTATCAGACAATGAAACAGTCTTTGAATCCAAACTCTGGGTTTTACTAAGCT
This sequence comes from Triturus cristatus, assembly GCF_964204655.1. NCBI lineage: Eukaryota > Metazoa > Chordata > Amphibia > Caudata > Salamandridae > Triturus > Triturus cristatus. The sequence continues at coordinate 508,153,042 of NC_140585.1, forward strand.
TGCACGCCCATTTATGCTAGCACAGAACACACATTGTCAATGAAATAAATGTAACCAGGGCATTTGCCTCATATATGCTTACAGACATACTAGGCTTCAAGAATGCTCCATTTTAAAAGCACTGTGTGTTTTATTTGTAAAACCTGTTTCCTGATACTCACCTCACTGTTAACTCCCGCCCCGGTCCGCCGCGTCCATTATGGGCGATTGATGCGGAGGGTGAGGAGGAGCCAGCACTTCCGGCTCGAGCGGCCAGGTTAGCGCTCTAGTAGCATTTTAGGGAAGTGTATATAACTCTCTGTCTCTCGCAGTCGCGCTGTGGAGAAGAGTCTTGCCGGTGGCAGTGGCAGGCTCTATCCGCTCGCGCTGTGTCATTTTGGAGCTGTGAGTTCAAAGGCTAACGCTGCTTCACAGCGTGATATTTTAATATTGTACAAGTCGCTACATTTTAAAAGCACTGTGTGTTTTATTTGTAAAACCTGTTTCCTGATACTCACCTCACTGTTAACTCCCGCCCCGGTCCGCCGCGTCCATTATGGGCGATTGATGCGGAGGGTGAGGAGGAGCCAGCACTTCCGGCTCGAGCGGCCAGGTTAGCGCTCTAGTTGCCCCTACTGCCTATAAATGTGTGTGGGTCAGCGACCGCGCAGCGGACGCGTGCAGCGGGCGCGCCGGAAGCGCGCCGAAGTCGAGCCAAAGTCAAGCCCGTCTGCGCCCGTCCGCGGCCGGACGGGGCGCGGGGCCAAACACCCTGGCCTCCACATACAGTATGATCAACAAACTTTGTTGAATCTCTGCCCTACTACACCTTTACCTTGCTTACACTCTATGCAGGCTTTATCACTACATAACTGCTCCATGTGCCCTTTTACTCCTGAAATGGGCTCCACAATAGTCCCCCCAAAAAAACTGATAAAAGCCGCACTGCTTAACTGTAGATCTCTCAGTAAGCACTGCAATCAGATCTACAACCTACTTGAGGATGAGGCATTGGATATACTGCTGCTAACTGAAACCTGGCTTGGCGAATCTTCTGACCCAGACATCATAGAGGCGTTGCCTCCAGGATACTCTCTCGCCAGGCTCGACAGGCAGGAAGGTAGGGGTGGTGGAATAGCTATTGCTGTTAAGGCCCCACTGGAGTGCTCCCTACTCCCCCTAACTATTGACCACTGCGAAGCTGCATCTTTTAGTATTTCACTGGGACCTCAAAATTCCCTTTCAGGTATTCTTATATATCGACCCCCAGGTAGACTATTTGACTTTACAGCTAGTCTAGTAGAGGCGACAGCACATCTCGCCCTGAGGAAATCCAAACTCCTGGTACTGGGCGACATGAACATTCATTTTGATGATGTCCAAGATAAGGACGCCTCCTATTTAAAAGATGAACTACTCTCCTTGCAGCTCACTCTTAAGAACCAAGAGCCTACTCACAAACTAGGTCATCTGATCGATCCCATATTTGGTAATTGGAATGGAGTAGAAACGCTTCCTCCAATACCCGTGCCTTGGTCGGACCATTTTGTCATTCCCTTACGTATTTGGCTGTCCGAGCCTGAAACTAGGAGCGATAGCACGCAGCGTTATCAATGTCGTAGGTGGAAAAATTTCAACATAGATACTTTCATCGACATTCTTGCTGCGGCTGAACCTCCTGGAGGGTCAGATTGTGAGGCTGCCTATTCATGCCTGAAGAACCATGTTATAACTGCCCTAGATAAGACTGCTCCTATCCGCAGTTCTCTAATCAACGGGCAAACCAGAAAACCTTCCCCGTGGTTTACTTCGGAACTTCAGGTGGCAAAATCCGCCTGTAAGAAACTGGAACGAGAATGGCGCATTAACTTCTGCCCCAAAGCCAAATCTCAATATAAAATAGCGCAAGCCGGATATTACAAACTCATTCGTTCCTCTAAAGCACGCTATTATAAGACCCGCATTGGAGAGGCTGAGAACTCCTCAAAGGAGCTCTTTAAAATCTTTAAGGAGATTTCGGTAGTATCTAGTGAGAGTAATACCCAGAATGACTCTGTTGAAGCATGTAACGATATTGCGAGATACTTTGCTAGCAAAATTACTAACATCTATGCTAATTTTTCAAAGGATCTGCCCTCGGGCTCTGCGTTCTCCGAGAATCTGGAGATCACGCAGGGTATGGCATGCCTCGATCGCTTTACCGTTCCTTGCACTAAAACCTTAATTAACATCTGTACAAGCATTAAGTCAGGGTCCCCTCGTGATCCTGCGCCTCCTAAGATCCTAGCAGCTAGCCTTAAAGTCCTGGAACAACATTTTAGATATATTCTCCAACTCTCCTTTTCTACGGCCCTCCTCCCCATGGAGTGGAAGCAAGCTATTGTGCTTCCTATAAAGAAGAAACCCAACTTAAGGCAGGATACCCTTGAAAACTTACGGCCTATCTCGCTGCTACCGTATCTGGCGAAGGTGGCCGAAAAAATAGCTAACAGCCAACTCATGGCCCATCTAGAGTCGAATAAGGCCTTCCACAGCTCTCAATCTGGGTTCAGGGCAGGTTTTTCCACAGAAACCGCCCTTCTGAGAGCGACCGAAACATTACGTGCAGGTGCGGACGCGGGCCAGACTATGGCCTTGATTATGCTTGACCTTAGTGCCGCGTTCGACACTGTGGCACATTCCATCTTGCTGCAGTGTCTGAACAAAGCCGGGGTCACCCAGGAAGCGCTGGGCTGGCTGAAAGCCTTTCTCACCAACCGATGCTTCCAGGTTCAGAGAGGCATACATCGCTCTAATAGTATAACACTAGAACAGGGGGTACCTCAGGGCTCTGCCCTGAGCCCCACCCTGTTCAATCTGTATATGGCCCCGCTGGCGGAAGTGGTAGAATCGTACGGCATTGAATTAGTTTCATATGCCGACGATACCCAACTCCTGCTCTCCCTGTCTCAAGCACCCTCCACTGATGCTAACAACTTTAAAACCTGCATGCAGGCTCTGGCAGGCTGGATGACCCAGCATTGCCTTAAGCTTAATGGTTCAAAAACGGAGGTGCTGGTAATTGGGGGAAGGGAGGCGAGCTGGACCAAGGAGTGGTGGCCTTCATGCCTGGGACCGCTGCCTACTCCCTGCAAAACAGCTAAGAATCTGGGTATCTGGGTTGATCCCAGACTTTCTTATGACAACCACGTACATAAAGTGGTTGGGAAATGCTTTGGGATAATGAAGACCCTGAACCGCACCCTAGATCTTCTCCCCCTGGAAGCCAGGCGCATTATGACCCATGCTTTGGTGACCTCGAGGATAGACTACGGCAATGTGCTCTTGCTTGGAACCTCGCAAAAAAATTTTAGGAGGCTTCAAGTACTCCAAAATACAGCAGCACGCCTAGTCCTTAGACTTCCGAAAAGGTCAGCCTCTATGCCAGCCCTAGCCACTCTGCACTGGCTACCAATAAAAAAGAGAGTCCTATTTAAAGCGCTTCTAACCTGCTATAGGATTATCTCTCACAAAGCTCCCTCTTATTTGACAGATCTGGCTATTCCATACGAGCCTACTAGAATTCTCCGCTCGGGAGGAACTGGTCTGCTTAAAATTCCCCGCATCAAGAAAGCCAGAATGGGCGGATGTTCCTTTCGCGTTATGGCTGCCAAAGAATGGAACTTTCTTCCCATAAATATCAGGCAAGCGGATTCAGAGCCCTTATTTAGGAAACTTTTAAAAACCTATCTGTTTTCCTCCTAAACTACTCTTCTTGGCTCTGACTTTTCTCCACAGCGCGGGGACACGCCGAGATGGCGTCACCATGCGCTTTACAAGCTTCTTTACAAGCTTCTTTAATAAAAAGCACTTCCATAGCTTTATTTACATAACATGTTTGGGATAGGTGGTGCTAGAAATCATGAGCTGTGCAATTTATCCAGAGATATCTAGCATAATATGCCAATGATACACAGCGTGCAGTCCAGCAACATCACAGAGAAAAAGACATTATAATTGTCAAATATTCCGAAGCGAAGACTAAATTTCAGTAAAAGCTTATGTTTCTTAAGTAGCTTAAATATTTTCAAACCCACATTCGATTCTGGCAACCTGTGAAATCCCGTCTGTTTTCACTACCACCCAGACACTGTAAGAATCTGCCCAGTTGTAATGCTTTCTGGCAAGCCGCAACAAAGCCTTACCAGCCTGGAAAGCTGTCTTATGGAATTACCCTATTCTTTGCGACCATATCTCCTTGAACATGCAGGCTTTATGGGAGGACGCGAGAAGGGCCTGGGGGACAATCTGATCAGGGAAGCGGGGCTCATGGGAAAAACCAACCTTTTCTGTCCTGCAGTTATTCAAGCCCAGGCTGTTCGCCATTGACACCTTCCCATCCAGCACTTGCTGCTCCCTCCGAAGATGCTCTTTCATCTGTCGCGCCTCCTGAATAGCCTTGGTGACAGCCTCGTGGTCATTTAAATAGCCAGACGACGTGATGGAGGAGAGGATATCTGAAAGGGAAAGATGGAAAGGTTTCAAGTCAGTCCAACACTTCAGAATGGTTTGTCCCAAGGCATTTCTTACCTATTCACAGGCTCTCAAATGATGCTTGGAAAAACAAAACATTTACATCCCTGAATACATCTGGTCAAAGACTGAAGCATCATTTCAGTGTTGATTACCAGGCCGCCATCATAGGGGACAATGACATTATGGCTGATTTAACTAATTACCTCTTCACTTTCCACTGCGCGAGACAATGTTTTGTGATGGCTGCTGATGGTTGTCTTCTACGGTTTGCTGTGTTATCTTCGATTACAATTTAAATATAGTTAACTGTAGCATTTACTCTCTGTTCCAGTACCATGCACGAGTGATCTAGTGCCAAGAAGCTATATGTTGTCAAATGGGGCACTCGCACAAGAAGCTTTAACCTAACATACCGTAGCGTAGTGTGATGCATATAGTGTGGCACGTTAAGGGTACCTTGGTGTTTTGGGGGTTGTTTGGGTTCTGTGCCCTCTCCACACTGAGAGAAGCCACTGGAAACAAAAGTAGTGCCTGTCCGAACATAAGATATAATTACTGTAACCGTGACGTCTGGATCAACTTCTTTGGTGGGTTACAAGCGGGATTTACTGTAGTGATCAAAATTGAGGCCGGCGGCAAAAAGCTTCCCTTAATGCATATAATGTGCACGTTTATAGGACTTCTTAACTTAACACGTAACAGGCTGTCTTTGTAACCATAGTCACAGTATTAGGAGCACCATACTGCGAATGACAACTACAGCTGTGCAAACACAGACACACAGCAGTAAGGTAGCATTCAGAAATCGCACTGGTGTGTGCTGCGACCATAGGTCCTTGGGTTTTTGAGTGACTGTGGCGAGTTCACAAAAGCAGTCCCTGCAGTGATGTTTCCTGCTTCTCCCAAGCCCGGTGTTAGAAGGAGCACTCTTCAGCAAAGGCCATCCCTCGGTTTACAACACGGAGAATTTTAAAGGGAGAGACTTTTTCAGCCCTGCATACAAGGTGAGTGAATCAACCATGCTTCCAGAAGTCTCCTATGCAAGCCCAGGGCAAAGCTCCTTTGCTGGGGTGCACACTACCCATCTCCCTGCTCCTCCATGCTGGCCGGTAACTCCCAAGCCTTATTAGATCTCAGATGCCCTTGTTTCAATGATGGCTCATTACAAATGGTAATTCTATTTCATGGCGGCTCCATCGTGAAGCAATAGTGCAGCTCGAGTATCTTCAGTCCATACAGAAACAGGCACCCTTGGAACAGAGCAACCACGGTTCTATCAGGGACTGAGCTTGGACTTTCATTCTTGGACTCTGCAACCAGCGCTCCAACATGCCGGCACTTCGAATCTCATGCCTAACCCTTCACAGACAACTGCGCCAATACTTGCTCCTCCTCGGCGTGCGGATTGAGGAGCTAGAGCATGTAGCGCTCCTGCTTCTATTTTCTAGTGTCTGTACCACACTAATGCATGCCCCGATATTCACACCTGAGGCATTTACCTCGATGCCACTGTTTTGTCACACCTGCACGATGCTTGCATAGTCTGTTGAGATGTGAAGAGCTCATAAAAATAAACAGAATATTTTACATTTTTAAATTTGAATTTTAAAAATCTACCAAGAGCCAGTGTGTTCCAAACAGAAGGTATTGCTCCAGTTGCAGCCAAGGTGGCTTACAAAGTACAGCGTAGCTGCTGAGAGTTGGTGTGATGTGCAAGACACAAACCACAAAACCACCAAGGCCAACCCATCCTTCCATCCTTCTGTGGTCAGTGAAGTGACCACCATTAAACTGGGATTATTCACTATCCTCAGGTCACTAATGTTAAATACTAGCGGGAGACAGCGCCATGTACGCTGACGAAGGTAACGTACAGGAATGCTAAGAGAGTTTAATTTCCATGTGCTGAAGCCCACTTTTATTGGCTCAGACATCCGCTACAGTAGTAAAGCAACCACATGGGGCAGTAGAATACACGAGGTTCAACAGGCATGCGCTGACAGGAAACATGCATTCAGGGTACCAAACGCGCCATTATACCTGTCACTCAGAAGGTGCTGGGGGCTACCACTCCTGTGCTCACCGAGCACACTGCACTTATGCACCCAAAAAACAAAGTTGCTGTCAATACGCAACAAATCTGTGGAATAAAAGCCCTGTGGGTATCCTTCTGATAATGCTATGTGGTAATGGCAACCCCATTTAAATGCATGAAATATCAATTTTGCATGAGCTGGCATGTTGCCATTGCATGGGCATCGCCTAATGCCAGCTGCTCGCTCTATAGCCTCTGGTGATGCATCCTTGCCCAGCGATAATGGTTGGGTAATACTCCAGGAAGAGAGAGGGGCTGGGTGACAGGAGATATCAGTACATGTATGGGGCAGGGACAATTGACAATAGTCAAGCGTGAACGCTCCATATCCAATTGGATCTACTGATAGACCGAGGGCAGCAATTACACACAGGATAGTTCATGGTACTGGTGTGGTAAGCTCAGGGTGAAAGCGCAGACAGATCATGTGCACTGTGCTTTCATGAGACAGCATGCCACACCTCGATGATTTATGAAATATTTTACAAGGTCACATTAACCTGCCGAGAGATCCCCCTGGGGATGGTTGGTTGCGCAATACATATGAGTAAATAAATAATCTGCAAAGTAAGCATTATGGCGTTTAAGGACAAGGCTTGCCCGCTGGATTGCAAGTCTTAAAGTGCTGAAAAGATGGCTGACATGTTAGCTAGGTGGCAATGACTACAAGAGAGCACCACAACACAGCACCACAGCCATCCCTGAAAGCTGGTGGAGAACAGAGCAGGTTCCACACGATGGTGGTTACATGACCACGTTTATGAGCAGTCTGGCTGCTGTGTTGAAAGACCTTTTAGAGGAGCTGTGGTGTTTTCAGGCCCAAGGAATAGTGTATAACTGACCTTGACATGACTCTTACTTTAATTACTGTGAACCTCACTGTGGATCTAAAACTCTAGGGAGAATAGTCCCAGGCATGCCGCGCGGATGACATCGGCACCATATTTGAACAAGCATTTGCAAAAGCTGCTCTGGCATTAGGAAAGGGTCTTTTGGTTTTTCCAATGATTATTTTCTCTTGAAATGTTTTGTGATACTTTATTATAAACAAAAACATTCAAAAACATCTGTCCATGCGTGCATAACTTTTTAAATCATGTTTATTAAAAACATTGGACGTTGGCTGCCTATGCATGTGCACTCCGGGGTCAACACTCTTTAAATGTTTTTGGCAAAAGTGAAAAAACACTGAAAGATGGCCAGCCGTGCATGTATGCACATGCATAGGGTTACTTGGTTTTAAAGCCCATTTGTGGCCATCTTTCCGTGGTTTTAAAGCACATTCAAATATAAGCGCACTTACAGTGCCTGCACAAGATGTGGAGAACTGCAACCAGTGGCGAGGGCCCAGATGCAATATCCAGGGAGCTGCCGGCCCTAAAAAAGTTGTTTATCTGTGAGGGTGACAACATTGTGCTTTGACAAAATGCTGTCTCAAAGAAGAGAACCAATGACTGAAGTGTCCTGACCCATTGCCCAATACTCTATGCTATGGTTGGTGCAGGAGAAATGTGAATGACGCCACAACAAACCAATAGATGAAGGAGGATGACTGATAATTGTATGTATGTATACATATATACCAATAAGCTGTTATTCAAATGTAAAGGACTTGGCTAGAGACAGAAGGAAAAGGGATGGCGGGAGGAGTCCAAAGTTTTCCAGGAACATCCTGGGTGGTTGTTTATTAAGAGTGGTTCATCGCCGCCTTCATGATCAGTTTCTTTATGAACTCAACTCTTTCCGATAATACCATATGCAGCTTATCTTCGGGCAGACTCCTGCACGTGACAGACCTACTGAGCTGTTAAATGTATATTTTTTATACATCATGTTCATAGTAAACAGTGTTATGGCTTTACAACAACTGGGAAACTCAGCACACATGTGTACGATGAAAAATAAACTTTCCAATCTGCCTTTATATGAATGAACTTTGACCTTATTCTTTAGCTACATTAGTAGCAGAGAAAATTCCTTTTCCCCATAGAACAATGAAGCAAAAGTGAATTTTGCGAACATGGATTTTAAGCTCAATGGAGAGCAAGAATCGCAACTTGGAAATAAAATAGCGAAGGAAGGGCAAAGCTGCCCTCCAACCTGTGGCAGAAGAGGTGATATCTGTACATGCCAGAGGTGTAAGCAGGTCCACTACAGTAGGGGGCCCCAACCCTTCAGGGTCCCACAGTCAGACCGAGGCCAATGAATATACGTGACATGCAGGAGACTCGGGGGCCCCTCTTCGCATTACGCGGGGGAGGGGGATTTCATTTTGTGTTGCGCCACCGTAAAAGCTTCTCAAGGACAGCGCTCTCTCTTTCCACATAGGATAACTTCCAGCTGTAATCATGCGGGGCGGCGGCCATGTTGAAGGTGGCCGGCCTTGCAGACATGCAGCATCATTTCAAGGACCGCATGTACGGGGACGGTGATAGGTCGAGAGATCACATGCTTGTTTGGCAGCAACACCGATAGGATTAGAGTTATTAAGCACACCGGCTAAACATGCAGTTTAGGGATGACGACTGCCGACGCTTCTTAAGAGCGCAGGAAGCCATCTGACAGTTTCTGAAAACCAATCTCGCGTCTGTTGGTCAGGCGGAAACTGTAGGCGCTATGGAATCAAGTTTGCCTTCGTGTGCGCTGCAAGGTGTGTCGATGCAGCCTAATAATAGGGAGTGCAAGAGAGGACAGAGAAGAGACTCCGCGCATAAAACAGAGCAGAACCGCGCCTTCGACGTGGGGCCCGCGGATCAATGCAAACAGCTCGTTCAGTGACGGGCGGCAGATGGAAGGATTGTGGACAGACGGCGGGCGCTAATCGCACACAAAATGACCGGCTTGCCTCAACATGTTCACTGGATTCCAGCAAACTTTGCACCCTAATCCATTTTTAGAACAAAAAACATCTGGGGCATAAATCCTCTAATCTGCCAAAACACGCTATTAAATCCGATGATTTGTTGAAAAACACAAAGATTAAAGAATGAACATAGAAAATGGCTAACTGCCGTGTTGGGAAAGTGTTATTAATACCCTTTTTGTCTCAATTATGAATGTTCCGTTCCTAAAGAGCCTTGCCTAATCATGTCAGATTGCACACCCCTCGTCTATCCTTAGATTCCTCATCTAACATTTGCCAAGATCACACAATGCAAAGCATTGGCTTCCTGCTAAATACTGAGCTGGGAGGAGAACTGGGGAGGTGTGTTATATTGACTTTTCATTGGTGCAAACACAGGGCATAAACGTTTGGAGCTTGTAAAATAAGGAATGTAGGAAACAACATTTGGCCCATTCGATATAACCCAGGCAAAAGGTATAAATAGGTTTTAGAACATTTACTGAACATGGCAAACGTGTTTGATGATAGACCATTTGTATGTGTGTTTGACGCTAACAGCCTCTAGTTCAGGTTCAATCGTTTTTTCTTATACAAGAGGAAAACGAGTTTGCAGTTCCTTGCTATCTATATGTAATACAGCTATTAAAGTGAGCTTGCATTGCTTTTGCTATTTAACAAACACAATTTGCCTCAAGCGTAGTCTCTTCTTTACCTTTCAAAAACCATACATTGGTATTCTGCAGTTTTTTTTTTTTTTGCAAACACAGCAGAAAAATATTAAATCAGTTTGTGCACATTTACTCTGGCGCAAATACCATATGTTGCATTTCCTATAACTAAAGCAGTTCATAAAATTAATGCAAATTAATTTACCCTGTTTTTTGAACCAATGCAAACTTTTGGCAACATGTCCCACAAAAATCACAGCAGTAGAACTACATTGGTCAAGCATTTCAGCTAGAGTTCCAATCCATAAAGTGCTCGAAAGTAGTGGACCCTGGACGCCTAGAGTAGGGCAACAGTTTGCAAAATAAATTCATATGAGTTTCTAGTCACAAGACTTATAAACAAAAATAATAGGGACAAATTTGCTGTGGTTTTTTAGGGACCCCATTTTCTTACGTGCGTTAATTTCCATGAATGCCAGGCAGCTGCCCTGTTTCCCTAGAGTGCTGTATACTTGAGCTTAGCCAGCTTCTATGCACTCATAATTTTGAGGCAAATACAGGAACTGAGGCAGAAGGAAATGAACAAAGGCATTTTGTCCAGTTTCACCCAGTTTGGTCAAGTAGGGAAGTTAGAGTTTATGTTATGTGTATTAGTACCGCACATTAGCACCCGCTACGATATTCTGGCACCAAGCAGGTGTGTGTGCCTATCCCTGGGGTGTGTGTGCCTAGCCCTAGAGGTGAACTCATGTCCCTCAATTCCACTCAGCGAGACACGAAGAGCCCTTTTGTAGTTCTCACCACTCATGTGAGTGCAAGTGCTTCAAGTAGCTACGTCCAATACTCTAATAAAGCATTGCAGCCTAATGTCCAGGGCTATAACCGTTGTCAAAGAGCCCAAACCATAGTCAGAGGGCCCGAACCCGAGTTATAGGCCGGAGCCACAGCCCAGGGTCTCCAACAAGGAAGAGGGCCTCTACACACTGGAGCAGCTCAAAGCTGAAGGACTAAAATGCAAGTAAACTCTTCTACAGTACCCAATGCGGGTAGAATGCCCTAAAATGAGCACAGAGAAAACCAATATGAGCAGACAGGAGAGCTGACACTTGAACCCAGGCCCCCTGGGTAGCTCTGTGCAGAGCCTTTCAGCCAAGGAATGCTTGCACGATTTCTACTGTGACTTAATGTATGCAGAGCGCCATACAGTTGAGAAGGTACCAAAGAACAGTACTGGCGAGGAAACGAAATGCAACTGAAATGCACCTTTTAGAATGAGTAACCCCTGGGCAGCATTTTAAAACATTAATATCAGCTGGTGAATATTTATCAGACCAGAAGTGGACCATGCAGACATTTCTGGGTTTCTGAACAGATGTTTGAGACTTGCAGCCGTGGCAGATAAACCTCCTCTCCGGATTGGCTTAGAGCCGAAACTTCCGTGGAGAGGTACTGCCATATTTACAAACCCATCTACCTGCAGTGCTTTCCTCAACAAAAATATTTTGGTTCAGCGCACTTTCCCTTACAACCACTAAAATTCGAAATATAAAATGACTGCCAGCAGGTAGTGGAAACTTCAGCTGACTGGGGAGCCTGCTCCTCGGGCAAAAGATATTGGGAAAACATCCTTTTGGGGACTACTTCCCGCAGACCTTAGTTTGTGTGAGCTGAACGCTTCAGTCAGCCTTCGCTTGGGTTTTCCCAAGTATCGCTATCTCTGAAAAGACTTGGCACCAGACGGCAATTAATAGCACACTCTCCGTATGTTTTTTGTTAGTTGCCAAAAAAATTGGCGTGAAGAAAAAGGCTTAATAGACGTGAGTAGAACTGAAATGATACCTCGGCGCAGTGCAGGACAAGGCTCATTATTTTCTGACAGAAATGAAGGAAAATAAAGGTAAAGGACCCACCATATGGCGTTCACTCACTGCTGCACACGCGTCATTAACGTTGAGTTTAATTAATAGCCAGGTTTGGCAGACGACCACTTTGCGTGGCAGCAGTGAGGGTCCACTGGACAGAGGACCACCACCACCATGCATCTAGCCTCTTTTATACACAAAGGCCCCCTTGACAGCCCATCTCCTGTTTGACTGACAGGTGCACAGGTAAGTTCAAGTAGGCCAATACAGGGTATCCCGACAGTAGAGCGTGGCAGTCTTGGCAGCCTTTATCATACTGTCATAAGCATTAACATTTTCTTTAATTCTCGCTTCCTAAACCCACATTTGTTTTGATTGAGAGACCGAGTACATTTTTTCTCAAATCACCAGTAGATTTCTCTCTTCAGAAGAGAGGCTCATATTATTGAATAAAGGTTGTAATTCTGCATCATCTGTATTTTTCATAGGGTGGAATGTGTTTTCAAGGGTTGGAAGGAAGATCATTTAGTGCCTGCTCGGGTTTCCCAAGACCGGTCTATTGCAGGCTGTGACCTGCTGTAGATAATGGCTGTGGCCTCACGTTCACTTTCTTCTTAAGGCAGCGGAGAGTGGTGTGGGCTTACCTTAAAATAAGTGTGGGGTTCGAAGTCGCCACCAGCCCTGCTGAACACCAAACATGCCTAGTCTTGATTCCTCCTCATGCCTCCTCCTGTACACTTCCTGTATTTGTAAGCATAATCCCTCAGGTTCTTTTTCATTCCTGCTTTCTTACATATTCACTATTTTCTTATCTTTCCCTACCCCCTTCTCTCTCTCCCTTTTCTTTCTTTGCCTACCTTGCAGAGGGTCTAAGAAAGATTAAGACAAATAAGTCTGGGCCCCACAAACTGAGTGCTGGTGCCCACCACCAGAAACGACCTGCACACATTAAGCACAGGATCTTTTTATACATCCTCGTAAACACACAAACAGTCTTCAGTCCATTCCTATTTCAACAGTAGTGTGACGCCTTAGAGCTTCAGCAGTGTCCGTGAGTCCGAAGAATAGCGGCGAGGATAGCCTTTTATTTGATCCCAAGACTCCGTTCATCCTATAATAGCATCATATCATAAAACAATCTCCTGCTTCTTTCAATGGACTATACTGTCTGAATTATTTTATTGAGGCTGCAGCATGACTGGGGAACAGATGCTTTTAGGTTTATTATAACCCTCATTCTTTCTTAGATTCCATGTCTTCCCCACCACATCATGGGTTTTTGGTCTTATTTGGAAGTTAGGTTTAGAGAGAAGAGGCATGATGTATCTACAGAGTACACCCAGTGACACAGGAACGGCGATTTACCCTGAGGGACAAGTTATGATCGGGTTTGCTTTTGGTATTTTTACCAGGGAGAAGACGTGAGGCTGGAAGCCAATACACTTTTTTGATAGACATGGTCTTTACAGCTGTATTGCTCCTTTTTTTGTGATATAACAAAACGATGCAATTTGAAAACAAATCAACAATTAAGGTAAATTAAAATGTGAATTGAACCATCATTCCTAAACTGTTTGTGGACAGGAGTACACAATCAATTAAAAAAAACAAGAACAAAAATTCAAGAAGTAGACTTTTGCAACATTGGTCTATTAATGCTACAATCTCGCCTTATTAGCAGCTAAAAAATGATCATTAATACTTTTAATCCAGAAGTGGCAGAGTTAAGGATGTTTTTTGCTCCCACGAGGTACCCCTCTCTTTTTCACAGTTTGCAGCATGAGACCCTAGCCCTGACTCACAGGTGGCAGCGGCCCACTCTTGACAGGGGCCAAAGGGACCTCTCTCGCCTGCACACTTTACAGCCTTAAATTGTCACTGCCTGCCAGGCCTGCAGTGCCTCATGCTGCACTCCTGCTGAGAACACTGGGATCAAAACAGCCACGATGAGTAGTGTGAATGCCTACTCAGTCTGTCTCTACCACAGCTCAGCATCGTGCTCCGCAACCTGAAAACGTCTCTTTCAATATTGAAAGCTGGCAGATACATAGCAATGACTCCATGCCATTTACAATAATTCAAGTGTGTTATCTCTTAGTCCACAGTCTTCCATGATTTATTAATGGCATAACACATTAACTTTCTTATAACAGTGACCTTTACTGCTCCTGTCACCCTCGCAGTTGTTATCCAATTACATTATGTATCACTCATTACAGGTACAGCTTTTTAAATCTGCTTCCGGAAGGCAAAGCACGCAGGGATTACACTTGTGAAGATATGGGAACAGAACAATGTAATACATACTGGAAAGAAGGCAGTTGTGAAAAGTGTGTATCTTTTGGAAATAAAATTAATGTGTAAAACCTCAAAACGGGACATTCAAAAACATAGGAAAAGCAACAGAAGTCATACGATTACGTTTAGGAACATGTTGCAGGTTAGTTAATTTGTTTTGCCAGTTGTAACTTGGTCACCAGTAATTGTCAAATAAACAATATTCATAGGAGTTTTGCTAGATTCTGCGCCAATCATACAATATTGATAGGATTCTGTGCCAATCGAATAATATTGAATCAGTGTTAATGTCTGCGCAAATCGCCAATACTGTTTCTTTGGGTGTACCTGCTCCAATACAAACTACTTCTCAGGCAGGTAAAGGATTAAACACAGGTTGCACGGGTCCAGGAAACTGGGCATAAAGGCTCAACCATCTGAGTAAGAAGAGCAGGGGCAGTAAAAAGCTTTCCAGGTGGAATCATGGCCATTAACAGATTCCTTGAACACGGACAATAGAAAATCACAACCAGCTATGCCGCATGTCTAGGATCAGTGACACAATTAGAAGTGAGCGAAAAAAGCAAAAAGGTCATCCCAAAAAGTCAATTTCAACCTTCTGAGGAGTTGGACATTTTGATTTGGGTGCATGTCTAAAACCACATACCATGTTAAGGCTATTGACATTTAAGTGCTTATGCCAAACTACTTTATGTTAGTATAAATAAGCCAATATGGTCCCCTTTTGTGGACGGAACAGGCAGAACCATTGGCCAACGGTTGCACGTCAATGTTTTAAAATTGAGCTTTGACTTTGTAATCATGCAGTTAATGTTATCTATGACATAGTGTCATCGACATACCTATTGAATTTACTCGCATTGAAGGGCTAGCCAATGTGGATGGTATATTAGACTTGTGATTGCCACCACCGCTGTTCATTCTCATCGCGGGCATGTGTGGAGAGGACGGCGATGCAGGGGACCTCCCTTCGGACGTCTTGGGTTTGGCTGAAAGGTTCAATGGCTGGGCGGATTCATCCTGGAATGAAGAGATCAAATAAACGGCTGTCAAGTTTTTGAATGGTGGTCCCTATCAATTCTAAACAAGCATGGAAACAAACAACCTGTGTAGCCAGCTTGGTGAAGCGATGCAGGTAGAAGGTTTACCAATATCACTCATGCAAAAACATTTTTTGAGGTTGATTATCTGTGTGTTCGCACAATAACTTCTGATTAATTAACGATGACAACCATATGTGCCTCCCATTTTTATGGTGCTAAAACCACACCATACAGATATGCCAAGTCAATAGAACCACCGAAGAAATTATTAAGGCATACTACAAAATACCTTAAATGAAGTAAACCAACAAATTAAACTTTGTTCAAAGAGAAAACAAAATGAAAACGAACGTATCAAGACAAGAGAGCTAAAACATAAACATTATAACAATCTTTAGAAAACAACATAATCTTCGATTGCTTCTCGTCATCAATGTTGGAAGTGCAGATCCACTTCTGTGATACAGATGTCACACGGGTGCTTCGGCGCAGCGCATTCCACAAGGGATGGTATCTGATTTGAACAGAGGCATGCTGCAAACATATTGTGGAATTTCAACCCTGTCCTGTGCATGTTACTCTCCTGGAAAAAACATTGGGCGGAACCGTGTCAAGAAGGAAGTACGAAATGTATGCCATTCTGTAGGAGGGACACATGTAGCCACTTCCCATCCACAAAGTAGGAGTTTTGGGAGATGTTTGTGGCAGCGAAGAGCGACGGCAAGATGGAGAATCATCCTTCACCCATCCAGATTTACCATGGCTCAAAGGTACTTTAGCATGGCTCCCTAAGTTCATCTTGTTATCACTTGGGTCGAGAAAAGTGGTGTCCAACAGCAGAGAGATGAACTGCATTCCTAGTTCAGCTTAGAGTTTGAACCCGTAGAGGGACGGGTCATTGGTTCCAACAATGACTCTTTTAGTGATGCTGCACTATCTCAGCCTGAACTTGAAGCCCTTTGGGTTGAGCAGATGTATTTATTTAATGTGAATGCATGCAAGAGGTCTACAAGCAGTGTACTAGCAGAGTCAGGACAGAGGTACTGCTATGTCTGACTCTAGGATCTGAGATGAGAAAGGTACAGTTTGTAAATAAAAACATATACAGTATCCTTGGAGTCTTAAAATGCAAACTTCTATCTTTATCCTTCTTATACGGCATGCGTAAATCTCAGGAAGAGGCTAATTGCATGAGAGTACTGCACTGACAGATCACAGATCTATTTTTGTCCCTAGATAGGGGACACACAGAGATCAGACACGGTCTCCAGCTTTACTGTTTATCAAAAATGCTATTTTCATGCATTCACTGGCATGTCCCTAAAACACATGGACAGGCCACGTTGGTATAAATTCTCAAGCATTTTACAGGACAAGTCTCAGTCCTTGTTCCCTCGTGGACTCTACAGGCTGTATGTATCACATAAGGTGAGCACTAGAAGTGCTAATTCAAGACACTGTGCCATGGCGTTAGACAAGCTGGTGGCATAATGTAGTAGAGCTGTAGTGGTGTTATGTGACCTCCTTTACCAGTGGTAAACCCTGGAGCTCTAATTATTGATCTTTTCTTTTGAACTACCTAAAATGAATGCGCGGCTCTATCTCCCAGTGTCCTGCTGTGAAAGTTACGGCAGTCGCTCCCGTCCAGCTTTCCCCAAAAGCTTCTGACAGATGCAGAGTGCTTCCACGGCCAGTAGCTGCTGGCACACAGTGAGCATGGATCTGTTGCATATATCATGTTAGTGTGCACTGTATATGAATTGCACAAACAATCTTTCATGGCCTCTTACACAAATGGAACAAATATAATAGCAATTGAAGAACAGAAAATACAAGTTAGAGACGTGTATATGCATTTTTTAGAACACCCTCCAAAAACTTTTAAAATAGTAATAACCCTCCTCCAGATATTCTTGTCACACATTACCACCTCCACAAGTCTGCTTTCTTCATCCACTGGTAACAGCTGGTTGTACTGCCTTACACCCCACGCAAGAATACGAATAGTGCCAGCCATAAATGATTTTTGGTTCCAGACCTAAAACTCTATCATCTATGCTTCCTTCCGCCTCAATATGTCATCACTGAAGACAGACATTAGAAAATTCTGACCCCTCTTGTTAATCCAACAATATTTGTACAAAAATACTACTGGCATCAAGGCAAGAGACAAAAACACCAAACCCCATCCTCCACTTGGAAAGCCGTCAGCAGCGTGTCTGCTGTCAGGGCTGCTGCCAGAGTGTGTCAGCGCGAGCTGTCGGCAGTGCTGCAGCATGTCACATGCTGCTCTCCGCCCACCTGCCACTGTAGCAGGGCATACACCCCTCCCATGAAGCCTCTCTGAAACGGATGCACACACATGTAGACGTGGAAATCGCAAATTGTTTCCATTTTGACAAGTCTGCTATTTAAAAGTGAGACGCTGTTGATAAACCGCTGTTGATAAACCGATGTGAAAAACAGGTAATTTAGAACGGTGATGGGTAGTGGAAAAACGAAAATGCACTGACAGAACACAAATGAGAGTTTTTACCAACAATTGTGTTTTCCACTGGGAATACTCCATTGATAAACACTCACCATTACATAATAGGGATAACAATCACTGGAAAAGCCAACAGGTCTTGGTTTGCACATGCCTTCTTAGCACATTAAAGCCAGTAAAGGCACAAAAGGTAGACTGAATTGAAGGCTCACTTGCCTTCCACTTAGTTCTGTTTCTGTTTGGGTTTCAAATAAAGAGGGAATAGAGGTTGATCAATGCAAGCTCGGTCCCCAGCATCTGGCGAGAGGTGTATAGTCCTCTTGGCTAAGCCAAGACATGATGAACAGTCTCAAGCCAATTGCTGAAAGTGGCAGGGTGAAGAAAGCCAATGGTTGAAAGATGGGGACTCAAAGTCTACCTTGTTTACAGTGTACTCAAGAGCTCTCTGTTAGCTGTGCTATCAAAACCCAGACCTAAACATGAGTTTTCAATCACTGACGGGAAACCAAACTTTAACAGGTTTGAGGCAAAATACATTTTATATATTTATATCCACTAAAAAAATACTCTTATTTATATTTTTATTCATGTCTGACAAGAGACCAGAGATCTCTTGAGAGGGTAACCGCTCGCACTGAGAACGCTGCTGCTCGAATAGAAAATCTACTTGAGTGGCAGAATGAGACAACATCCTCTGGCATGCTGCGTGGTGCTGTTTGCGCTTTTACAGCTCGGGACAAGCTTCCGCCACTAAAAATCAGTGCGAGCAGTGCGAAGTACCGAACACTGCCGCTCGTAGAACTCTGCAGAATTTCGCTGAGTTTTTAGCTAACTCCGTAAGTTCCGCCCACCTCTGATAATTTGTCTTTTCATGGCAAATGATTTAGACAGCCCTACTGCATAATATGTCCCTCCATTGCTACATAATTCTAGCGGCCCTCACAATTGTGAAGCTCCACAGGCTGGTTTGAGGGTTGCATTAATGCTGACGGAACCCATAATTTGAAGGGAAACACAAAATAGTGTTCATAGTTCATGGGTTTCTGTGAAATATAGGTTTCAGTACTAGTACATTTTTTGCAATGAAATCACCCAAACATGTAATTACACACACTCGCAATCTATCCCACCCACCTTCTCTTGTATTTTCCACATATTTGCATTTTTAATCAAATGTTTTTGAGTTTTTCATAAGACAGAGATCAGTTTGGCATGTCGATAAGCTGCACCACATTCTCATCACAAGTATATTTTCACAATAGTTGTAAATAAAAGTAATAGTACATTTTACGCTTCTCAATGTAAGCACACTCTGCTTAATATTGCTACATATATTTTTAGAAATGAGGTGATGCTTACCAGGGCTGCTATGCAGTATCCTTAGAGTACCTACCATGACTGCTTACAAAAAACTCTCCAGCTTTCAATGAAAATGGAGACCTCGGTCAGCAATAGCCATAAATTAAGAGATACATGATCTTTTCTAAAATACAAAGATTTATGGAAAATAACTGCATCCCTGATCATTTTCAGATGTGTTTTAGGCTTGGCAGAAGCACCAAACTAGTAGTAGTTTTGGTTCTGGACAACCTCCGTAGACTGGTTGGCAGCGTCAGTTTGGGGGCCCTGATTCTTCCTGCCTGACAGCGGCCTTTGACACCATCCATCACACTATCCTATTTTCTAGACATAGCGACGCTAGTGTTTCAGTCAATATACCTAGTTGGTTGATTTCTCATCTGACAGGTTGTCATCAAATGGCCATGCTTCTTCCTTTCTAAACCAAAACCCAAACCTCTCAATTGTGGTATCCCCCCGTAGTTAATACGATCATCTCTTTTATTTAACATCTACATGTGTCCATTAGATCGGCTTCTAAATCAAACTGCATTCCGATGAGACCCAATTTATTCATGGGTTTTCCCAGGACACGTCTTCTACTCTGCTGCACAGTCTTTCGTTAGAGTGTGGGGACAGTGGGAGTGTCGCAAAATGTTATGAAATTGGATCCTTCGAAAACCAAGCTACCGGTTGCTCTATGTGAGGCATTCGGTACTGAGTACCTTTGCTCGATGTGATGGACCCCTGACCTACATGCTCTCCACTGGTGTGTACTGTGTGCATTTATCTGGATTTCGGGATTTCTCTTGGCCCCCCAAGTAGCAAAAGTGACATGCTCTTGGTTTTTTACAGGGTAACGATCGGCTACATTCTCCTGTGTATTAAACAAAGAGTTTACATTCCAAAATAAATGCGCTTGTTCAATGGCGTCTGGATTATGACAAAGCCATTTATGTAGTCG
This sequence comes from Triturus cristatus, assembly GCF_964204655.1. NCBI lineage: Eukaryota > Metazoa > Chordata > Amphibia > Caudata > Salamandridae > Triturus > Triturus cristatus. Next base: position 508,173,137 of record NC_140585.1, read on the forward strand.
CTCCTAGGAAAATTGTAAAACCTGCCCAATTTATCCAAAATGTTGCTGCTTGTTTCATCTGTGGCATACCTACCAAAAACAACTGTGCTGTTTGCTTATGCAAAACAGAATTGTTTTTAAAGCAATGGCCATTGTCCACAGAGTGGTTCATCAAGTTTCTCCGGATTACATTGCAGTCAAGTTTGGCTGACACACGTTCTTGCATGGTTTAAGATACAGGTGTCAATACATGCTAGTAATTCCTAGAACAAAAACAACTTCGAGCTCTTTACCTTTGGCTCTCCAATCAGAATTTTCTTTAATCCATTTTAGAAAAAATTAAGACACATTTAATAATTAGTTGCACTAGAGGGCTCTACACATGATGTGTTATCTCAGCACTATAAGACTTCAGTGTATGAGCACTTTACAAATAACCTACAACATAACAGTGAATCCAATTGGATTCATAATTCATAATTTGCTTTTACTGTAAGCAAGATTAAACCCTGAAAAAAACTCTGGACATGATGCAATTTGACTAACTGTTGAACGCAAACCATCCATTTAAGCCTTTATTCAATTGCTATAATGTAATTAAACTCACATTATGGTTGGAAAGAACAGAACCCTGGAGGTCAGGGAAAAGGCAGTTAGGGTTGAGACATCAAACACTCTTTGGGACATTCAAACAAACGTTCCCTATTACGGACCAGCCATGAAAGTAGTTTCTGAAAGTATTAATTCAAGTTAGGGTTTACCACCATTATTTTTTGGTGAACCTAATTTACATATGCCTTTAAACATTACAGACAATAAGGAATCCCTAAAATGTGTTTTTATAATGACATTAAGTCTTAATGGACGGGTTTGTCCCTTTACACGGTTCTAACTGGACATGTGTACACATACTACCCTTTCCATTCACTTTCCATGCATCCATGTGATAAGCTCATGTTTTCTGGATGAAACCCTCTTCTATATCAGTTTTTTTGGTAGATAAATAACATTGTTTACACTGCCTTTAATCAAGACACGGATGCACTAAAAGTGCGAAGGATCTGTGCTCCACATAGGAGTCCTCAACACAATGCTAGGAGCAAACACTAGCCCTAAATGTCTGGGAAAAATTGAAATGTTTCACAGAATAAATAAAATGCCCTTTAATGGACAACAAAGTTCACATTTTCAAAGCGGAAATGTATGGTTTAAAAGCCCAGTGTCTTTTTAAGTTAACCTCAAAAGTGGACCAAATTTCATGAAAGTTTCAGAAAAAGATGGGTAAATAAAAGGACATAAAAAGGGTCTCCTTCGAAAACCAGCTGATGAGCTGGTGTGGTATAACCACAGAGGTATTAGGATTTTTTTTAAAACAGCTTTTAGCAGTGAAAAAGAGATTCTAGGGCAGTTTGTATTACTTGCTTGATTACCACTGGACACTGCAGAACCATCTTCAGGTGCGTCCTCTTCTTCACACTCATGTAGTTATGGTGAACTAATTCTGAGGGTTTGACTATCCATGGTGAGTGGGAATATGAGTGTTTCACAAGATTTCGTGAAAGCGATCAGTTCCGGGAAGGATTTAAATTGCATGGTTAGATTACATTTGTGGCAGAACCTCATTCAAGAAACTATTTCCACATCACGTTGATGCCACATACAGGACTGGAGGATGGTTACTAGCACAACTCCAGAACAATGACGTAAATTCTTCTAATGAGAAAAGATGGAATATGCCAACCAGTGATTCAACACATTAATGTAGGCCTTTGTTTGGGGCTCTCACAGAGAGTCATCCATCTCCAGTGCCTAGCAACTGATGTGAAAATAATGCGGAGGCTGGTAGATCATGGAGGTCTGTTGGAATTGTGGTTGGCATATGGCGAGGGTAGTGCTCATGGCAGAACGTGTAAGGGGTTAATTCAGAATTAATGAAGATGCAAAGGTACAAGTGAAGTGGATGCTGAGGGATGGCAAAATCATGAAAAAGCCATAGGGAAGGTACAGTCCAGGGTATTGCGGAAAACACAATCATACAGGGAGAAGAGGCAAACGAATATAATTGTTGTATTTTTTACTTGGCTCTTACGTTGCAAAGGACGGTTATCTGAGATATTCAAAGGCAATCCAAGATTTCTAAAATAGCACACCTACTGGGAGCTGATTTGCCTAGCTTGGGTGGTTTGATTGCACGCTCATAAAATGAATATCATCAGACGGCTAATTGAAGTAGGCTTAAATGACCTACGAAAAGCACTGCCCAGTGTATTTTACTAAATAGCCCATTTGGTACCTCCAGGAAGACATTTGCCACAATTTGCTGCACTTTGCCAACTTCTTTGACCTTGACTTCTTAAAAAGAAGAAAAGTCCTTTGGAAAGAAAAGGTCTGTATTATATCACACATTTTTACAAAGAATAAAATCTCTATACAAACGTATGTTAACACAATGCATGACACAATAACTATTACACACTTTTTCTGTGGCTAGCATTACATACTACTGCCTATTCTACAACCTCATTCAAGGATACTATCGAAGTCCACGTTCTAATACCAACTCCCGACAATATTACGAGCAGGCAATCTTTATCATTCTGGATGAAAACCTGGAACCATATTGTCACTTCTGAAGAGCACACGTATTGGGGTACTCACAGATGGGGTGCTGAACTCCCCATTTAGAAAACCATATGCGAGATCCTGAAAATAAACCCCAAAGAATGAAAAGTGATCTGGTCCATAAAATTCAGCTGCCTTCCCAGTTTTTCAGCTGACCGTGTCGGCTTCTGGCAAGTTTTAATGGCTAAGTGCAGTAAACATGAAGACGTAGAGACAATTGTGGAATGCTGCATAAACGAATCACGCGGACGATATTATCCTCTCAGATGAAATAATTGCATTAGGCTGAACAGGGAAGCGCACATGACAGGGTGGTGGGGTTGAATAATGTCCTTTTGCAGCTGCAGACATACACTCAGGAGCTTCAATTCCACATGGAGCCCATTGCCTATAAATGAGTTCCTGGATACAGGTAAATGTGGGTGGGAGTAGAAGTCCATAATGTGCACAACTGGAGGTGTGAGATTTAATCTTGCCACCAGGAGAGACGGCAGCTGAGCAGTTAGTGCGTGAATGGGAGTATGAATGAAGATAGGGCAGGCATGGGCTTCCATCCGCACATGGAGAGCAGTGTGGAGTACACCGCACATGGGATACTAGGGGGATTCTAACGAGCCCGGTTAAGAGTGGGAAGCACATGGGCTGAAGTCAGGGGGAGCCACTGAATCACACTCTCTCATTTTTAACCAGTAATTAGAAACCAGTCATTAATAGGGGGAGCTATCCCCCCAAGCAGAAAGGAAACCCTCGATTGAATTATGTATGGATAACGAATTTGCAGATAATGCATGTGTAAATGTCTACAACAAAGACATATGAATCATAACAAAATGCCAGTTTCAACGTGTGGTGGCTAGGACAAGTGATAGAACTCACCATATTCCACTGATAGAGACGTGATGAATTGAACTTCTTTATGTGCCCAGAACCAAGAAATGTCTCAGTCTAGTAGACAATAAGGATCAGCATGTATGATAGCAGTTTTATAGATGTATGATGCCTGGCGAGGAAATAATTTGCTAACAAATTTAGCAAACATCTTTTGAAAGATTAATTTTATCTACAGTTTTCTGGCCAAAGGTAGGGAGTAGATTTTGTGAACACGGTGGGTGTAGAAGTTCATTAAACAAGCATTGGCATAGCTAATTGGTCTTGCCTTTAGGGTCTCATAAGTGTCTAGCCATTCAGCAGAATATCCATTGCATTACATTAGCCATTAAAGACATTAAAGTTTGTGTTAAATCATCTGTGATATACTGGCCCTATTACTATCAAGCATTAATTAAAGTCCTTTGATGGTGTTGGCATGTTTAGTGTACGGCACTGGTGTCCTGCCATTATCAAGTCATTGAAGACCCCAAACTGACTATCACACACAGTCTAAGGTAAAATATACTTTTCTATCTTTCATTAGTGAGATTTTACAATTTAGGAATTTGCAATTAATGGCAGGAGAGGCCTTCACTAAAGGGAACTACTTTTTATGCTATGTGCTCTTTATGTAAGAGCAGAAGGCAGTCACATAGTGAAGTTAGCCAATGGTGGAAGTGAGGTGACCCTTTGCTCCGTGCTGTAGTGGGCAGGAGAAAAATGGGAATGATACAACAGCAGACCAATGGATGAAGAGGGCTGGTTGAGAAATCTTGAAATTAAGTAGATTATACATTTAAAAAAAATTAAGACCTATGCAGCAAACACATTAACCCTCTGAGCCAATGTACCAGGATTAGGTTTTGCAACCTCTAGAATACACACACATCAATGCTGCAGGCACCTTCGCTCACTAAACAGTTTTAGAAGGAAAGGAACTGGTGTAACAGATGCACATCAGACTCTGCAGCCATATGACGAGGATGCAATCACGAGGCCTGAAAGTGACACAGACACTCCTCTCTGCCTTGGTGAGTTATCCTGCTTGCTTATCTTATTAACAAGGGGCTTCCACACTGGCCTGTGTGAAGCGCAGGGAAAAGATGACATTGGCCAGACTGGGAAGGTACACTGTTTCCCGAGAGCACCTCACGCCGCGTGGCCATGTTTGTCCCAGTTATGTGACTGCAAAGAAGGAATAATGCAGCTGTTAGGGGGTCGGTCATAAGCAGCCAGGTACAGACTGCTGAGTGAGCAAAGGGCGGCAGTAAGGCCACCGGAGGATTCTGGGACAGCTTTAATACGGACTAAAAGAGGGGCTTGTCAGAGGACTCTGGTTATCACTGCAACCAAAGAGATGTTATCTTCTCTTCAAGACTTGAGAAGTAAGCCCCTTGTGACCAGGACCTAGAGCTCTGTCGCCCAGTCTCCCCCTAGGGAACTGGAGTACTGTGCCCACTGAAAAAGTAGAACTGGTCCCTTCTGAAAGGCACTCAATAGTTCTAAGACCGGACAGGAGCAGCCTGTGCCTTGTGACCTAGAGCGATGCGCCTCAGAACTACATCAGCCTGACAACCCAGTGACCTGGAAATCTGAGGCTTATTCCTTAGGGACGAGTGGGGCCTTAAGTCTTCGCCTACAGTTCTCAAAAAACACTTATGCAATCTCCCAAGACTTGACTAGCTTCACCAGGACAGTGTTTCAGATATGTGCCTTTCTGTTGCAAATCGTTATCAACACCAGACTACAGCACCAATAATGCACTAGAATAGAAAAAGATGTCGCAGGTCTAGAAATATGCATCAATTACATGGAGCGAGGCAACCCTTATTGAGATTATAGTTGTTTGGCTGCAAAATCTTATCACCTCATTCCTTTTATACTAGCCTCGCAGGCCCCAGAAGGCTCACTTGGCAGGTTTCACGCCAGAGTGATACCACAAGTGTGATCAAACAGCATATTTGACCACCAAGACTGTAAGAGTTTAACAGCCGGCGGTTACTTTTAGCAACCAAAATACACAAGCAAAAGCCTTGCAAGCCCCAACAGAGAGCAATAAACATAAATACATACAAAACCGAGCATGATCTGACCTTGCGTAATGTAATGGGTGCCTATTTGAAATGCAAAAACAACAGTTGATGGACAGAATGCAGAACAATGTCATACATTCACCCCAGTACAGAGATCTGGGCCTAAATCCATCGTTTTAGACGCTTGTTTCCGGTCCAGAGAGGACCTGGCTTGGCAGTTCGGGCTGGACTGTTCCCATGAGGCACAGGGTCAAGACTGATTTGCCTATGGCCAGGTCTAAACTAGGGTGGCATGGTGAGCAAAAGAATGATGGATTTAACCCAGATCTCTTGACTGGGGGAGAACGTTTTGATTTGTTCTGCATTCAGTCCATCAATTGTGTGTCTTTTGGCTATTTGAAACGCTACAATGCGCTTGGTCATTTATGCTGTTCAGGATACTGCATAAATTCTGCATCTCACTGGTGTCCTCAAATGGGAGGAAATGTCCCCTACCAAAGTTTACCCACCACATGAGTAGTGAAGCTAAACCCACGCAACTGATAATGATAAAGGCTCACATATCATCATGATTTCCAAAACTCCCAAGCCTGTCCGCTAGGTTGGGTCTGGTTGGAGCGGTTGTCAGGTAGAAGTCAGCAGCACCAAAGCTTGATTCTGAAGATAAAAGAGTTGGTTGTGTTGTGTGTAAGTGCCTCTTCCCTTGACTTGGGGTAATGGCCTGGGCGACCTCTTGATCTTTTTGTGTTGGTCCCACATGTTCGCAGTCCACTCACCTACTAAGTGATGTCCTTAAACCTGTGATGGCCCAATCGAAAACACACTAAAAGCACATATCCCCCAACAGCAGTGGCAGTGTGCAAGTACAGAAGTCCCTGTATGCACACCCGGATGATGTCACGGATGGTGTGTTTTGCGCATGCACCCATGGTGTGAACACACTTGTGGTATAAACACATGGTCTGCTTTATTAGGTCGATCATGCGCTGCTCTGTGAGGCATGCTGTATTCACATGGGGAAGCTCTACCCACTCCCCACCCATATTTTTCATTGGCTTGTGTCAAGATCCTTTGTAAACTGTAAACTGTAGCTTTTCATTGGCCAGTAGGATTAGCAGTCCCTCCTTAGTACCACCTTGTCTCATCTTGTAACCTCCCATAAGGTCTGGCCCTCTTACATGTGTTGTTTCTCAGTAGGCTTTAATTACAGCACTATTTTCTTAAATTGTTTTCACCTGCCTGCTGTTGCAGGTGAGACATGCTCTCTCCTAACGCATTTTTTTATAGCGTGGCACGCCACATGGGTGGCCACGCCTCTGGTTTATTTGTGGCGCTGAACACGGCCACATGTTTTTTTTAACTTTGTATTCACTTTTTTTTGTTGTACTTCACAAGAGACCGATGCCACACCTTCACATTAATAGAGGCTGTGCCACTATCTTTACACAAGCTGTGTCTAAAGAAATGGGTGTGGCCACAATTAAAGGGAAACCGCAGCATGGGGTGCTTTTACAAAAAAAGATCATTTATTTGTCAACTTGACAAACAAATGCTTATTTTTTTGTAAAAGCGCCCCATACCGCGCATTCACTTTAATGGTGGCCGTGCCCCTTTCTTTAGACGAGGCTCATCGAAAGAAGGGGCCACGGACTCTATTAACATGAAAGTGCAACATGGAGCGCTTGTAAATAACAAAAAATATTTGCAATGCAATATGTCTGGCATTTGCGAGAATTTATGCTGTTTTCAGTTATAATGCCAATAGCTCAAACTCTCGTAAATGCAAGACCTATTGTATTGCAAATGCTGGTTTACAGAGTGTACCCAGGGCTTTTTCTAAATTTTTTGCATTTTCAATGCGACCATACAGTCTTCCTTGGTTTAATTTAAAAGGGATAAAGAATTGGATAAACATTAACATGCTTGGTTCCTTGGCAGGGGTCAGTGGCAGGATGATGTAAGTCTGTTGTGAATGTTGCATTCCTTTAGGGTTAAACCAGGGGAATGTCATTGTATTACAATCCCGAGTCCCATGAATGTTTTATGGCAACAAGTGCTTCTGCTCTGGGGGAGTGTGCAGGAGGGAAAGGGAGTGGAGGAGGGAGCCAGGAGAGGGCCGCGATTCCAAGGACACTTCCCCTTGGGAAAATACTGGAGCCAAGCTGCAGTGACAGTCACTAGCAGAGGAGGGCTGCGACTGGGAGTGCTAGCAGCTGCGGGCACAGAGTATGAGCAGACACAGGCAGCGCATGGGCAGGAGAGCAGTGAGCCTGAGTCCACCCGGTGTACGCTGCCAAAGCAGCCTCACTCTCCCCCGCACGCCTCCATACCTGCTACAAAATGTGCGCGTATTAGTCAAAACAGCTGCTGTCACAAGCGAGAGTGGTGCTGAAGGGGAGCGGAAAGGGAAGCGGGTGATTGCGTTGGGAAAGCTAACAAGGCAAAAGAAAAGAAATAGTGCGCCAAAACCACCACAAATGGCTAGAAATGAACTGATCCATGTAACACAGTCAATCTCAAGGGCCGGAACAAAACAGCCAAAAGGTGGGACAAATGTAAACTCTAAACCAAACGAATTTCGTAAGGCAGACCAAGAAACCGATTACAGGCAATGGGCGTGCTAAATGCCCACAGAGCAGATACAGCATGCCTAGGCTCGACCTAAAAATGATGCCAAGTTAACACTGTTTGTGGAAGCATAATGTGTAGTCATTGTAGCTTGATAGTGATGTCTTTGTTTATTCAGTTGGCTCCTCTGTTTACATACAAATGGATAGACTTACAAACACAGCCACAGTATCGCTTCTGCTGGCCACTATGTTTATTCACTTGGCTTTGCAGTAGTGCTCACAAAACCTTCCTTTCTGTATTCTGCCTTTCACCAGAAATATTCCTGCCTTTGTATGCGCGATATTGAATTACAACAACACAGGGGCCAACCTGGAATCAGGCTGTCGTTTCGTTGTTCCATCCATATGCTGTTCTTGCAAGAGGGATTATTTTTGCTGTTTTACCCTTGTAACCCACATCGTATCATGAATCCGGCATAGCACATACACTGAATACACAACACACCGAAGGCTCAGTCTTTTGGCATATTCATGCAGGTGTTGTATGACCTGCTTGATACCTGTGCAGCGTCTATTGAGCGGGATTAAGATCAAATTAGGAGACATGTCCCATCATACTCTAAATGCTCTTCAACCTATCTACTAATAGTTGGGAAACACTCTACAAACATTTGTATTTAGTTTTTCTGTAGCCCATAACTCCAATACATGCGGCCGAACTGAGTTATCTTGTGGTTTGTGCTAGAGAAATATTTCCATACACTCCAAAACTAAATGGTGAAATGTGTGTTGAGAAAATCATGAAACCAAAGTACCAAGTCACAATTATAACACTTAGTCAGGAGCAACTTCAGTAGTGCAGCAATGTTCCAGTGGGCCATAAAACAAGGTAGGGAAATGGACTCGTCTGCACCCTGCAACTTAACTATGATTTAGAGCAGACCAAACACAAACTTATTATTGTTCTAAATTGAACAGAATTTGTTCCAATTCAGTGCAGTTAAATTTTAAACCGGTGCAAATTAAAGAGTTTTAAAGTCAGCGTAAAATAAATCTTAATATGGATGAAGAAACGCTTGAGAGGAATACAAATCACCACAATGTACTTGTATTAACAAAAGAGGTTTCAGTATGGATTAAAAACAAAAACATGGCCAACTCTTTGTCTGGGATATCTTGGTGAGCTCACTGTATTGCTACAAGTTGGTGCATTAGATCACCATAACACCTTGCATTAGGTAAACCCAATAAATCCTCTATTGAAAAGTGCTTGCTGAATTTCAATATGCAATGATTATAAAATAATCAGTGGATTTATTTAAGTCACATGATGAAAACAGAGAGACAATTTATCAGTTATTGAGTTATAATTATTCTCTCTCTTTGATCTTCCACGACGGGTTTGCAGAATAAAATAGTGATTTTCCAGTATTGAGTACTTTGATTCGTGTCTCAGTCCTATCCCACAAAGAAACGTGCAGTAAAATAAAACTAATGTCTAAACTACCTAGACATAGAAAGCAGAACCCTCAAGATGAATAAGAAAACACATGCAAGTGATCAACGTTTTGACACCTTTGCTAACTAGGGATGACACTCATGCTGGGAGCACGCTGACACCACACATTAACAAAAAGATGCATTTTCAAAGAAAAGAGCCCAAAGCAAGTCATATCAAAACATTGTGCAAGTGAAGGTGGATCGCTCGAGAGTCCGGGTTAAAGAAAAACATGGGCAAGAGAATAAATCAGGCACAGAACTGTGAGATCACAAATAGTTTACTAAATTATAATGGTGACTTTCGTTTCTGAGAGTGGTCACTGAGTATTTAGATAAAAGGACTGGGAAAGAGGTGCGTTTCGGACCTTCTACCAGACGGTCAAGGTGTTCCCATTAAATAATTTTGGAGGAGGCGTTTGCTACGACTTTTGAAAATGAGAACCCAGGCAATTGACCCTACAAACCATGAAAATGACGCTAACATATTCATTTTCTCATTTCTACCAATAATGTGTTTTTGCATAACATTCATCCCAAACAAGGGATCGCTTTAAAATGAAGATTCACACATGGATAATTTATACCCTATTGATTAGTAATTACCTTTCCGCCTAATATTTTACCATAAACATCCGGGTGCAGCCTCCTTACATCCAGGTGCAGCCTCCATCCGGGTGCAGCCTCCTTACATCCGGGTGCAGCCTCCTTACATCCAGGTGCAGCCTCCTTACATCCGGGTGCAGCCTCCTTACATCCGGGTGCAGCCTCCTTACATCCGGGTGCAGCCTCCTTACATCCGGGTGCAGCCTCCTTACATCCGGGTGCAGCCTCCTTACATCCGGGTGCAGCCTCCTTACATCCAGGTGCAGCCTCCTTACATCCAGGTGCAGCCTCCTTACATCCAGGTGCAGCCTCCTTACATCCGGGTGCAGCCTCCTTACATCCGGGTGCAGCCTCCTTACATCCGGGTGCAGCCTCCTTACATCCGGGTGCAGCCTCCTTACATCCAGGTGCAGCCTCCTTACATCCAGGTGCAGCCTCCTTACATCCAGGTGCAGCCTCCGTACATCACACTGAACTCTACGTTAAATGAAACGACTGACAGCCATGCATGCCCTCGCGTGGACCCTGTGCTCGCTGTTTTAGTCAGGTCTATACCAGATGACTTGAAAATAGAACGAGATTAACACTGCATTTTATAAAGGAGTCCGAGCGACGACCAAACACTCATTAACTGAGATCCTAGCAGGGAGGGGCAGAGCAGACCAGTGTGCAGCTGAAACCTATTCCATGTTCTGTCCTACTACCTCAGGTTAGCACTATTTTATAACCCCATTTTCACACCAGTAACCTCCCCAAGCTACAAGGAAATCCATTTCACAAAACTATAGTGTTGCAATTGTTGACATCAATGCACACAAATGAAATGAACATAAGCTGTAAAATGTCAGCCATGGTAAAGAGAAATCAATACACATACAGAACTATCTGCCATCTACGAATTGTAGTGCACTGGATGCTATAAATATTCATGAACTTTGGCGTATGTCTTTAAATTGCAGGTGGGCAATGCAGGAGATTTGACCTATGTTAGATCAGTGATAATTGTTAATGTTCGGGTACTCTGGATATATCTGCAGGAAAATGGACACCAAAATATGAGAATGATTTTCAAGTCTAAAAAGAATGCCGATACGGATTAAACTGTAATGGGTCAAGTTATGTCAAGTTGCTGCCGTGATGCCAGTAAATACTACATTGGGTAAACGGAGGCTAAAGGTGGCAGCTGTTCTACAGCCAAAATGCAGCCCTCACTTTGGTTTCTCGGTTCCTTGTAAACATGCCACTGACGTGGGCTTGGGATCGACTGCAGTCCGGTTCAGTTCCTGGCACAGAAAACCCGAAGGAGTCAGCAGTGTGACATGAAAACTGGAATTGGAGAGACCTTCGGCCCCCCTGGCTTTTCCAAAGGCCGTCAACAAAGCCCCGACTGTCCTCTTCTGTCAGAGATTAACCCGCGGCCATCTCATGATGCCTCATTGTCTCATGACCACAGATATATTTGAGTGGTAACATTGGACGTTATGTGAATTGATGCTTGTGTTCTGGAGGGACATGCTGTCTCAGACTGCGTGTGCAGCCCTCGCAAACTCTGACCATGGCAGTTTTAGGCAACCTAAAGGCTTTTATCTGTCACGTCACATATTATATGCGTGTTAGTTTGTGTTTCATTTTTCCAGGTTTGCACTAAATGCTCATAGTTGACTGTTTTTTGCAAGTCGGTTTCATGCACACTGAAGGGGAAACTCTATCCCCACAAATATTTAATGGAGAAGGCAAGAAGTTTTTTATATCTATATTTGATATCTCTATGCAATATGCTTTCTTTGCTCTGCTTATTAAGGTTATCATTATGAGTGGGCCGGTAATCCCTATGCAGCTGGTAACAATGAGTATCAGCAGGCTCAGGATAACAGGTGATACAGGAACACCATGGGCACAGAGCGACTCACAAGTTTTCACATGGACATGTTAGCGCCTCAAAGCAGGTGAAATATCCTGGTGAAAAAATACCTACAAATGGGGAAAACCTGTGAACTGGTCTTGAAACAACGATTTCTACATGTTATATCCCATTTCTCATGGAAAAACTTGTGGTTGTCCCGTATTCACCACACCCGCAGCCTACGTACTTTCCCATGCGGAAATACCTATGCTGTAATGCTCCAATACCACTAAGATCAAATACAAACATAATAGCCAGATTTCAGCAATGATACTTTCTTGCAAAACATACCACACAAGCAATTTACCTTACTAACGTGTTCCATAGTGAACGCTCTAGCTATATATAGGATGAAGTACCCCTGCCGTACATAATAAGACCACTGCAAGTCACCCAGCAGTTACAAGACCACAGGGAGGAACAAGGCCGAAGTCTCTGCTCCTTTATAAGGGGAGGAACTTCAAGGTGACTTGCAATATCCTTTTAATGTATGGCAGAGGGTATTTTATTCCTTACATGGTTACACTATCGCCCTTTCCACAAATCACTTAAATACTTTGTATCTTGCTCTTTCATGCCCTTTGCAGACATAAAAAAAAATAAAAGCAGACTCTAGTTCAAATGTAAACACTAAAAAAATCGTAATTTTTAGTAAAACAATATTATAATCTATTTAATGTAAAGTTGATTGAAAATGCTGTGGGTCAGATTGTCTAGAACCACGCAGAGAGATGCCAGCGTTTCGATAATTACCTAAAGCTTGCACAAAATAAACATGCTGCCATACATATCTGCTTTCTGATGACCCTACTCACCTGCCTTTCCCCTTGCTGCGTTGTGACCTCTAGTTATTACAACTGAGCAGCTACGTCACTTCTTCATTACAGGGACTAGAGATGTCACACCCCGAAAGTGATAAGGAAACTAGCTTTTATACAAAAACTGCAGGCTCTGTTGTATTAAAAACGTCACTGCAGTGCTGTGGGCTCCACTGACACCTTTGTCTTTTGGATGTTTCGGTAGCCAAATTAATTCCGCTTCTTATCTGGACTGGAAAGCCTCGCCAGAGGGTTTAGCCACAGCCCGTGGAAGTCGTGACCTGTGGACGTCATGACCATTACGCAAACTTCCCTTCCCCGCACCCCCAACTCCTGTGTGGTGGACACCCAAAGCGAAGTGTCTGTCATCCGCCGCCGCCATCACCGCAGACTCCTGTCCCTTTATGACAACTGAACTCTGCCGGGGAGCGCAGCAGGAATGCTTAGTGAAATCTATGTCTTGGATTTGCAGCCCGCGCGCGGAGGTCACAACTATTCTATCATTTCTCAGCATTATCTTTTCTCCATCTAACTTTGTTCCAGCGCCTCCCGCCGGCACGCAGCAGATTGGAAGCAGCATGCATCAGAAGGCTCGCGCTGCACGCTTTTATAGTCTCGCGGAGGCGCGCTCTGTTCCTGGCCTACCCCATCTCAGAATGTAGAAATGCAGGCTTCCCTGGCATTCCACGTTAATACGACACAAGGTACTGCTAAAAGCTTTAAACGCAAATTAGATGAAATAACAAATAAATGTCAGTATTAAGGAGTCTGCCATCTTCTTCCATTTTTGTAAACGCATATGTAAAATGTATACTCCCGCATGCACGAATATAAACACATACACGCACTCAGAAATGTTTATGAACTATAAAAGAAATCTGCTCAACAATCATATATATCACTCTGTGTGAAATGCAATACTATGAACTGACCATGGTTGAGGCAGACACTCTTAAAGCACATAATCAAAAGTGGTTTTAAAAATAAAACTTTTATTTTGTTCTCAGAATATTGATTATGTAATGCAGTGCACTCCAGTTTATGAGGTAAAATGCTAAACTTTTTACCTTCCTGCTCATCTATGTGAGGCAGTGAAAACGATTGCCTAAAGTCAGAGACACTGGAATTATGTGATTCTGCTGCACTGGCATTTTCTGCATAATTATGTATTTGCCGCATTTGCCACATAATCCATCATCTGCTGCATAATTTGCACATTTTTTAGCTCAAGAGGATCAAAAGTTACTAAAAACGCTGAAACATGTTGCTGTGCAGTGGCCCTTAGCAAAACAGGCCTTCCAGATGCCTGTTTTCGCATTTGAGTGTTAAACTGTGTTACGTATGAGGTGGGTCCTTTTCCCAGACAGCGCTCACATATGTAAAACAGACAATATAATGCAATAATACTGTCACAAAAAGTGCCACATTATGCCAGATAATTTGCCTTTTCTTGATGCATCAGTCAACCCTGCCACATTATTTGGTCCATCCCTGTTGCATATTTCCAGCGGTCCTGCCCATAGGTTAGGATATAGTGTTATTTCCCCCTGGGCGATAGAGGCGCAGTGAAAAAAATCCCAGAGTCTCAGTGTACCCGCTGGGACGAAGACTGGGCAGATTGAAGGCGCCACCTCTACCTCGCTCTATACTACTTTCACATTGGGGTCCCATGACACACCTGAAGTATTGATCAAAGAGTTGTGTGTAACTGTCCTATTCTAAGGGGCAGGTAGGTTCACCCAGTACTTTGGGATTCAACGGAGCACCTTCGAAGCATCACGCCTCTGCACCAGTAGACTTGTATGCGTGCTTCGAAAACATTCTATGCTCGTTATGTTATGTTATGTTATGTTATGTTATGGGGGATTTGTAAAGCGCACAGCTACTCCGAGCAGTGTCCCGGCGCTGATAAGTACCCCTTGGAAAGAGAGACCCTGGTATTAGAAGCAATGATGCACAGCATACAACGCTTGTGCCACAAGAGCGACTACATTTGATTTACTGAACAGCGACAGAAATAATGATAGCCGTACACTAATGCAAACTGAAAGTTGAGCACAGCGTTCACAGCTTCTTGCATGATGTGGCATTCAAGGGATTATGGTTCATTTAAATAATTAAACTTTTGCAGATCTTTCAAAGGATTTCGCAACATGGCCTTTTGTTACTTTTCACTTTGCATGCAAATAAGGTGATAGTAGATACAGAGCTTAAAACCTTACAATGGACAGCATGCTCTGCTTTGGTTACATACTCGAAAGTGAGACAGAGCCAAAGCTAACAGGGAGCAATTATCAATATAAAACAGCATAACCTCACATGACATGTAAGTGTCAGAAGCGCGTGACTCCTGATGAGGTCAAGGGTCATGGCTGAACATTATTTGCGACTCCTTCTGTCCTTAGTTTGTCTTCAATCAGAAATAAGCAGAAGCCACATGTGACCTCTGACTGACTCCATTCAATCATGTGGCCTCACATCCAATTTGTAAAATGGTGGAATGGAAGGTCATGTTGTATATTTCATCACACCCTGACTCCTTAAGTAAATGTTAAACAATGCTTATTTTTTTAGCTTCCTTACTGCGATATTTCTTTACAGCCAAGTCTTAGTCAATAGAAACATGTCAGAAATGGGTTTAATAATTTTGGAGAGGGGCTCCCCTACCAACTGAAAAAGACCTACTCTAGCGAGGTCAACAACACTTCTGAGAGAATTTTTTGTCCTTCAACTCATGTGTATGGCTTAAGTACCAGGAAATACTCATGAGAAGTGGGTGCTAATTTCAAGCAGTACCCACAATTTCAAAGTGAAGAATACAACACATTAAAATGCCCAGATCAATTTAGAAAAACAGAGAAAAATGGAATGTGTGAGAAGACACTACAACCATCAAAGTAGGTTATGGGAAATCGGAGATATAGATTTTGAAGGTTTAAAGGTGAAAAGCACCTGGATGGAAATTAAGCACTATGGAAAAAGAACAATTCATGGTGGACCGCGATCTAGGTGCAATTTCAGGCTGACATGATGGAGCAGAGTTCTTATACACCAAGTGGGCTGTCCTCTTCAAAGATGTTATCTTCGAATAGAAGTCTCAAACTGCTGGAATAGCTTCTTTTCATCAGCTCTGCAGCCACTAGCTTCCCAGGATAGGCGTCTGGTCAGCAGTTCTCTCTCCTGCCAGGGCTCCTGCACGGCTTTGCCCCCTTGACCCAGATAGGCTCATTCAAGGGATGCTAATAAACACTGCACAGACCTATACAGACTTTTCACATACAGTTTTCAAGTCAATGAGTGTTACGGTAAAATCTGAAAACTGAAAATTGTACCTTATGTTTGGGTGGAGGGCTGCTTGTGCTCTTGTCCATGTGGTGACTGGATGGCGAAACAGCGGCACCAAGGTTTCCCTGGGGTATGCCTTGCATCTTTCCTCCAGGAGACACTTGCATTGCGGCAAGCTGGGCAGCATACAACTGCTGCAAAATGACATCGAGAAAAGGGGACATCATAAATAAGTGAACACATCTCTCAAAAACGTCCCTTTTTGCATAGCCTTTGGAGCATGTCTCTGATGGACATTTCTTATTTAGCACAATGGCATGTTCCAAACAAGGAGCTGTCACCTCAACTTTCCTGATGCATTCCTCCAGGAAGGAATGACAGACTTCACATATGCAATGCCCCTGCTTCAGCATATTCAGGGACCGTGAACAAACGACAATAGCCAGCCAGGCTAGCCGCCATCCCTGTATTACTGCGGAATGGGAAAGCATGTGTGTCTCGAATCATTCTTTCGTTTCAAGAGACTCAAGTGTCAGAGGCAGAATACAGGTTTGGTCATTTGGATAAACACATTTTTATTGTTGATGAAGAGAATGCATTTACCATGAATAGTTAACTGGTATATTGTAAGAAGTGATGTGAGAGACCTGTACTACTGATATGTCATTTCCTTTATATACTCTTAAGTTCACTTGAGCAAATATGTTTGTGCTAAAATCAGGGCCCCTCCACACCCATTCTGTAAAAGCATCCCTATAGCACCGATTCCCCCTTTCCCGGTAGGTTTACAACTATTCTGCTCAAGGAGGGTTTTCCATGGTAAAAAGAGAGTGAAAAAATTAAAGGCCAATTACTCTATGATGCATTAGATGTAGTGGTCTGTCAGCAGGATGGACGCCATGCAACTGCGTGTATTGATTACTCAACAGTTCATTATGAAAAAAGAATAAGTAAAACATCTGGCGACCTCACTATAGAGCTCTTTTTTATTCATCTCCAAAAATGCAGACCAAGTGTAGGCAATTAAGCAGACTCGTGGATGCCACAGGGAGGACACCGCGCTTGTGCCCCCTATATTCCAGGCTCATACCCCCTCCCCTATCTCTCAGTTTCAGTCTTTCTGTCTCTCTCTCTCACTCTCACTCTCTCTCGCTCGCTCTCTCTCTCCCTTGCTCTATCTCTCGCTCTCTCTCCCTCGCTCTTGCCAAGACAGCACGTACACCTGCGCATCTGTGAGGGGACACCTACCTATCTTGCTAG
This sequence comes from Triturus cristatus, assembly GCF_964204655.1. Lineage (NCBI taxonomy): Eukaryota > Metazoa > Chordata > Amphibia > Caudata > Salamandridae > Triturus > Triturus cristatus. The sequence continues at coordinate 508,190,580 of NC_140585.1, forward strand.
CAGCATTAACCACAGATGCTCCCCCAATCTCTTATCAGATTGGGGCAGTGTCTTAGGCAATCCTAACTACTAAAGTTGGTGTGAGCTTCACCAGCCTGGCCTCCATTTAGGAACCAGATCCCTCTGTACCTCTAGGCAACAATCAGCCTCTCCTGAGTAGGGAAAAGATGACACACAGGGATAACTTATTTCATCTTGACTTTGGCTTCAAACAAGTCTCAAAGCAGCACCTAGAGCAAACCTGGTTTGCAAAGTGTGCTCTGCTTTAAATGATTCCCTTTATTATTCCTGCAGGCAGTAAATGATATATTATTTGTACCTTAATATTTGTTCAACCCTTTATACAGCAGTGCCCTATCTCTACCTTATTTAAGCCTTAACTGTCCCAGTTGCGATATTCGTGTGTCCGATACCCAGCATTTTCTTCGTCATGGAAAGCTAATCTTTTACAACTCAGAAAAGGCAAATTGTCTTTGATTACAGCTAAAAAAGGCAAAGGGCCTCTAGTAAAACAGTGGTCTCCAACCATTTCTGTAATAAGAGTTACTTATGTTCAGTGAGATTCACCCCGGGCTACTGAAATTGTTAGTGTAGTAACAGTGAGCACATAAAACAAGATTACATTAGTCTCCAGCCGATGCAAGATTACCAGCAGTGATCACCTCGGCCCATCAGGCAGGTTTGTTGGCAGTGATGAAAACAATAACGTTCCCAGTTTTGAATTCGTCTACATAGGCAATACGTAACAACTCTAGCTGCAATGCCCCTGGCACCAAGGTAACAACAGGAGTAAAATGTCTCCCCAATGCCGCATGAGTGATCATTCAAGTATAAATTTAAATATATTTTGTAAATTCAACAATTTTTCTTATGACTTTTGAAAACCCGCACGTTTTCACCTCAAATGCACGTTTTCAATTTTGCTTTACATATATGAATTCAACCGAGCACGAGCTTTTAATTCAGTAGGCTAGGCTGCAGGCAGGAGAGCGACTCACAAGTAACTGAGGAGCTATCAGTAGCTCACGAGCTATTCGTCTGAGAAGCCAGAGTTGAAGAGTTGAACATTATATCCTCCTGTGCACCAAATAATGTTTTGTGGCAGGGTCGGTGAGAAGAAGGCAACTTTATAGCCTTGGGTGTATACAAAAATACAACTTTCCACACTCCATGCAGGGTTCTTGCTTAACTCAGTGAAGGCTGGATCCCACTAGTGTAAGCTCTGGCGTCCAGTTTTCTAATCACTCCTGATCTTGTGGTCTGGGAACCGATATGAGCGGCAGACTCTGCTTGGATATTATTGAAGTGAGGCTGGTGTGCAGGATTCCCGATGCAAGGGATCCTTAGAATCTTAACTGTTTCTAATCACTCCTGATCTTGTGATCTGGAAACCGATAGTAGTGGAAGACTCTGCTTGGATATTCTTGAAGTGAAGGAATTACAAATGAGGTCTAAAATACAATACAGCACTTATCTATGTCTCAGGAATATTGTTAGCTTATGGTGTGAAGATCAAGGAAACAAGACCCCGTTGTTTCTTAAATGAGTGAAAGAAGCTTTCACAACAAGCAACTGCACAAAAGATTTGATCCGCAGATAATAAAAAGTAAAAAACAGTTCCACCAAGGTGTCGTAGTTTACATATTCCTTTATTCTTTGAATTATAATTTCTTTCTTCACGGTAGCCAACGTGTTTCGTCCTATTTAAGGACTTCTTCAGGGCTCATCAATTGTCCTTTGAGTAGTGTACGTTTTCTTCTTACTTTGGTGCCTTCCACCTCGTATTGTCCTTTCTGTACAACTGGGATATCGTAATCCCCATTCTCATTGAAGTATTCTCTTCTATATTTTCACTTTGAAGTAGTGGCAGCACTCAAAGCTGTACATCCGTCCCAAAGGTCCGCAGTTTAGCAGGTATTTTAACGGTAAAACTCCTTTGATAATACTGACGGCGGTATTTTCAGACAGAGGGACAGTTTTGCCCGGGACGGATTTCATGACTTATGAGTCGACCATGACTTGATTTTATCGAAGGAGTTTTACCGTTAAAATACCTGCTAAATTTCAGACTTCTGGGACGGATGTACAGCTTTGAGTGCTGCCACTTCTTCGAAGTGAAAATATAGAAGAGAATACTTCAATGGGATTGGCGATTATGATATCCCAGTTGCACAGAAAGGACAATGCGAGGTGGAAGGCACCAAAGTAAGAAAAAAACGTACACTACTCAAAGGACAATTGATGAGCCCTGAAGAAGTCCTTAAATAGGACGAAACGCGTTGGCTACCGTGAAGAAAGAAATTATATTCTTGAAGTGAGGCTGGTGTGCAGGATTCCCGATGCAAGGGATCCTTGAACTCTAAACTGGATGCTGCCCTTTGCTGTTCATGGTACCTCACTGGTGCTCACGGTCGGTCACAGCAATGGTCCTCTCTACAAGGAGTGCTGTTTGGAGACTCTGAAATGTGACATGTTCTTGATCAAACAAAACCAGACGTCCATCTCCCATGCCTAGTCCCAGACTATTCCACACACATAATGGGCACTTGGGGAAACTTGATGAATGAGACAGAATTTGGAGTCTCTTAATGAGAAACTCTATATATGGGATAGGAGTCAGATGATTCTTTGATCTGACTCTGAGATTCACTACAGAAATATACCTGCAAGGTGTCATACTGAAATTTTGGATTACAAAAAGTAGGAATGCCCTTCTCTTAAGAACAAAAATGTGGCAAGGCGAAATACATGCCTAAATTGTCTCGCACATTGTTTAAGGAGGATCTCCAAATGTATGGCCATGATACAAGTAATTGTTGGGTTCTTCCATGGGATCACTAATCTACATTTCCCCAGGGCTAAACCCCCACATCTCAAGCCGGTTCTAACAAACTGAGCTAAAATGAGCCCAAAGGATCTGTTAACATAAGCGTTTGTGCTTGACCAGTAGTTACCTAAGGGCAGCTACCACACATCTACGTAAGGGTAGCAAGCACACTTCTACCAAAGTGTGGCGATCACACTTCTAGCTAAGGGCAGCTATCACACCTCTAGCTAAGGGCAGCTAGCACACCTCTAACTAAGGGCAGCTAGCACACCTCTAGCTAAGGGCAGCTAGCACACTTCTAGCTAAGGGCAGCAATCACACTTCTAGATAAGGGCAGCTATCACACTTCTAGCTAAGGGCAGCTATCACACCTCTAGCTAAGGGCAGCTAGCACACCTCTAACTAAGGGCAGCTAGCACACCTCTAGCTAAGGGCAGCTAGCACACTTCTAGCTAAGGGCAGCAATCACACTTCTAGATAAGGGCAGCTATCACACTTCTAGCTAAGGGCAGGTATCACACTTTTAGCTAAGGGCAGCTAGCACACTTCTAGCTAAGGGCAGCTAGCACACTTCTAGCTAAGGGCAGCTAGTACACTTCTAGCTAAGGGCAGCTAGAACACTTCTGAGTGTACATTTTAGTAACTCAGCCCTTTCCCAAAGACAATGTTGACTAGATATAAGTTTGTGTAACAATAAATCAAAGAGAAAGAAGCAGTAAGGGGTTTCTGAACAGAATACTGAACATGTCAATCATCTATTCTGTATGTCAGTTGCCTTCATTTTAAAGCAGCTAAAAGGAGGAGTGTCATCCTGGATAATTACATTATTAATATTCTTAAAGTTGAAGTTTCAATGAAAAGATTCCTCATGTAATCTGGAAATGAATTTGGCAAGCACGTAGAAAGAAATTGCAAGATGTGATGGTCAGGCCTCATGTGTGCAACAAGAATGAACAAAAATTGGCCCAATTTTAGCACTGCATAGCATGACAAAGAGGTGTGAAGTGCGCAGCTTAATCTCGAGTCAAACAACAAGAAAATATACTTCATTGCTCAATGGCTCACAACTAATGATCATTGACAAGGGGTAAATTCTGTCTTTTTCTTGCTTATAAAATAAATCCTTCTTCAGGCAGCAAGTCCTCTATCCTTTTCAACCCATTGCCACACATCTTCTAGCAACCAGTGTCAGAGGAATCACCTTGAGACTTAGACTAGCCAAATCCTGACCCGAGCGTTACAAAACAACTGAAAGGTCACAGTCAATCGGGGAACCGTCAACAGTATATGTTTTACACCTTTGACTATGTCCTAGCGCATGGAAGAAATTCCTGCAGTGAGTGAAATAATTCAAGTTTTGCATTAAGGCACTTCTTTAGTTAATAAGCAAATTGCTCTATTGTGATTTACTGTAAATTGTTTTATGCACTTGGCTGGTACCTTAGCTGTAATTACAGCCCCCCCTATATTTAAACACCTTGTCTCAACAAACCCTCACCATGATCATGTACTGGAAGTTGCAGTGTTCAGTAGGGAATTAATAAGGTCCAAGGCTTTGTTGTTTTGGGATCTAACTAGTTTCAGTGGTTACCAGTCTGTATGTGTCGGCCATTTTTCACATAAGCAACAAAGCTTTCATAAAACAAATTAGGTTTCTTGGCAATAAGAGCACTAGAATGCTTCTGAAGAAATATACACGAATTTACAAAACCATGGAAAGGGGAGGTGTTTATAGGGATTCAAGCATCTCGCATAATGCAATTACATAGAGTAGACCCATACTTCCACGAGTGAGAATACAATACCACATGCAGATGGTAGGGGGAGGGGCAGCAAGTTCTACTCTACGGAGGAGGAAGAGCTGAAACAGAGAGGCAAGTAGAACAGTAATCTCTTACAGGCCAGTGGCTGTGTCGTCAGTAAAACAGTAGCGGCACTAATCATCTCTCTGACATAGTTTGTTAGAATGAGGGCCATATGGGAGAACTAAAGAAAATATTTGGGAGGAGAGAAATTAAATTAGACGTGGCCGGAGGCTATATCACCACCATCATTTCCTACAAATTGCATTATTTCCTGTAGCTCTGAAATAAATATACTTTCCTTTGTGAAAAATAACAATAATTGGAGAAGGATCTGGTGATGCTGGGTCTCTTCTGCTGAATCTTCTTGTCACATTAAGAAATTCTTAGGAATCGGACAGCCGTGTAAATTCATTATCTTGCCCTTTGCTGATTGCCCTTGAATGTGTAAATTAATTTGTGGCTTCGTCAGATGATGCATATTTAATCATTGACATCTTTCTGTCTCCGATCCACTGGCTCAAACACTTAATGCGCTCCTTGAACCGAGCTCTATTATCAGGTCCCTGTTACTGCCGGTTGTGTGACCCGGGTGAAGACACCGAGACAGTGACAGGCACTTGCTGCCCAGCGAGCTTGTCCAGTGCGGACGCGTGCCCTGCATAGGACTGCCCTCCTCTGCTGCAGATGCAGATGAAATAAAGTGACGTGTGCCTTGCGGGGAAGCCAGGAGACCACACAGCAAAAATGACTGCACTGGGGCAAAATAACAGTCGGAGAGAAGGAAAGGACATCTGTGTCGTGGCAGAACATGTAATTCTTTCCTGAAAGCAAGACTGTAAGACACTCTGATTCCTGGGATAGTCCCAGGCTTTTTTTCTGTCACCGTCAGTCAGCACTAGGACCTCTAATGGATCAAGACAGCCAGATAACATGGCCTCCTTCCTCAGCAAACCCGGTCATTTTGTATGCTACAGAGGTGGGCGGGGAGAGTGCACTGGCTCATTATGAAGAAGGATACACATGACCGCTACAAAGTAAATTCACACAACCTCAATTTAGCCCTTTGCGACTCATCGATTTGCCAATTGGTAATTCAAGGACAACAACCTAAGTCTGATTAGAATGAGATGCGGAAAGTGTATAACACTTTCCTACAGTCAAACACACCAGTTGCACCACTCAGAACTGGGTGGTGTCCCTCCTGAAGCACAACCAATTGTGGGCGACGACGTCGCCAATCCAAAGTAAACCAAAAGTTTGAAGAAATTTGAAGATCAATATTTTATTATTGATAGTTCATCATGGAATCATCTACATTGTAATCATGAGATTATCCAAGGATTTGAAGATTCAAAGTTAAAAATTATTTAAAGCAGCTGAAGAATGAACCCCAATGCATTTCGGGTATTGAATTACCCTTCATCAGGAGGAGAAATCCTGAAAAAATATAAAGGTAGGAGTGGATTGAAGCGACCATTTGAAGTAAACTGGTGTTAGTCAGATTGGTGCCTTGAAGTTGTAAAACACAATCGTGTGGATTAATGAAAGAGGAAGGAAAATAACCTGTTAAATCAAGGGCAAAAAGAATGTCAACTGCCCATGTCAAAAAACCAAAATGTGCTGCCGACAGTCAACAACACCACACAAACTCCTCTCCATACACTCTCCTTTGGCTACTTCAGTGTATTTAATAATAAAAATTAAGTATAAAATAATGCACCACGCTGGCATCTGAAAATAGCTAGCGGGCACTCTACAGCCGTAGATGCACATGCATCTTAAATGACGACCTATTTACACTCCCCTAGTCCTTGATACTTAAAAGAGAAGAGTACATGACAACTTGTAACACAGGCTGGTGATATCCAAGTTCTGGAAAGTCTTCTGCTTACCAAGCAGCAGCTCTGGCTTTCCCTTTGATCTCCGTCTTCAAAGAAGGCTCAGCTTTCAAGAGGGTTCGCTCTTCTTCAGCCATCTACGACTCACCACAACTTGTCTCTGGCCAATGGAATTCTCCCTACCACATTCAAACTCGCCTTTATTATGCATCTGATGAAAAAACTCTCCTGATACCCTGGTCTCTTAGAACCACCACCCAAGCGCCAGCCTACTCTTCCCCGCCAAGGTCTGTTAATATGACCATGCTAAACCTAAGAGGCAGGGGGCCTCACCGTTGCAATGTGCAGATACAAGCATTCACAATGTTTTTACATATAGGGCCACCTCAAGCAAGCTACCTTCCGTCTCCAGCTGTACATAGTGTGACTCTGTACCTGCAGGATTATCAGCATTCTGCACATATGTTTACATTATACCTCCATCTGCTAGGCATGGCAATAGATTACAGCGATGCCTTTTCAAAGGATATATTCTATGCACTGCCTAAGTTACTATTTACTATTTTACAGTTTTAAAAGCATGAGGGATGCAACACGGGGGATCAGAGTGTGGAGAGTATTAATGACTAGTATCAGTCACCAATCACATAGAGCAGGGGTCTTAACCTCTTCTATGCCCATGACGAGATAGTCTCGTCATGGAGCACGGTTGCGCTGTGCCCATGACGAGACTATCTCGTCATGGACCCCACCCGCTAATACAATGCCCGGCACAGGAGGGGGAAAGGGCGGGGCACTGAAGGGGTTAAAACTGGGGGGGGGGGGGGAGTCCTAAACTGATCCTGGGTGGGGCACCCGACTCTGGTCAAAAGAAGCATCATGCTGAGAGCAGTGCTTTGTTTTAAGCTGAAAAGAAATGCTCAGCATAAGCCCCTTTGTAACATCTTTTGTCATTCATATCTCGCTGGGAGTATGTGTCAAAAGAGAAGAGTCTCGAAATAATCTTCAAACTTCCCCACCCCAATTTCAGATAATCACTCTGTGGATACAGTTACAAGTTAGTAAGGTCAAGCTAACTAGAATAGTATGTTTGACAATCATGTATTTGATGGCATTTTAAAAAGGTTCAACATAACTGTATTGTTTAAATAAGTCTAGACATATTTAAACATTGCAAATGTAATAGAATAATTGTGACAAATGCTGGGGGGGTGGGTAATGCTTTTTTTATACTGGGGGAAGGGGACAACACTGACAAGTTTGAAGACCATTGGCATAGAGTCTATCAGGAGAATAGATACAAAAAGCAGGAAAACATTTGGTAGCCCGAATGAGAATTAAATGATACAGGCATTAGCACAGCAGAGTGTATGGCTGTCACCAGATTACAATGCCGTAAGTATTCTTACAAGGTGTGTGGTTCCTGAAAGGGGAGTCAGGCTACGAGCAGATCAGACATTTGAGTAAAGGGCAAAGACACATTTACAAAATGTTGATAACAGTCATATACCATTACATGTGGAGAGATGGACAACCATGCATGGAAGAGACTACAGGTGGAGAGATGGACAACCATGCATGGAAGAGACTACAAGTGGAGAGATGGACAACCATGCATGGAAGAGACTACGAGTGGAGAGATGGACAAACATGCATGGAAGAGATTACGGGTGGAGAGATGGACAACCATGCATGGAAGAGACTACGAGTGGAGAGATGGACAACAATGCATGGAAGAGATTACAGGTGGAGAGATGGACAACCATGCATGGAAGAGACAACGAGTGGAGAGATGGACAACCATGCATGGAAGAGATTACAGGTGGAGAGATGGCTAACCATGCATGGAAGAGATTACAGGTGGAGAGATGGACAACCATGCATGGAAGAGACTACAGGTGGAGAGATGGACAACCATGCATGGAAGAGATTACAGGTGGAGAGATGGACAACCATGCATGGAAGAGATTACGAGTGGAGAGATGGACAACCATGCATGGAAGAGATTACAGGTGGAGAGATGGACAACCATGCATGGAAGAGACTACGAGTGGAGAGATGGACAAACATACATGTAAGACATTAGGTGTGGAGAGATGGATAACCATGCATGGAAGAGATTATGGGTGGAGAGATGGACATCCATGCATGGAAGACATTAAGGGTGGAGAGATGGACAACCATGCATGGAAGAGATTACGGGTGGAGAGATGGACAACCATGCATGGCAGAGATTACGGGTGGAGAGATGGACAACCATGCATGGAAGAGATTACAGGTGGAGAGATGGGCAACCATGCATGGAAGAGATTACGGGTGGAGAGATGGACAACCATGCATGGAAGAGATTACAGGTGGAGAGATGGACAACCATACGTGGAAGAGATTGTGGGTGGAGAGATGTACAACCATACGTGGAAGAGATTACGAGTGGAGAGACGGACAACCATGCATGGGAGAGATTACGGGTGGAGTGATGGACAACCATGCATGGGAGAGATTACGGGTGGAGTGATGGACAACCATGCATGTAAAACAATAAGGGTGGAGAGATGGACAACCATGAATAGAAGAGAAGGAAGCAATGGACTTGAGATATATCACACAAAATGCGAAGTGCACGCATCTGGTGGGTAGTGATGCACAAGATGCAACATTATTAAAGACACACCTTGTAGTGTGTCACATTCACAACAGTTTTCAAGTAAATTCTATAAAGAGCCAAAGCCAATGGTCTTACGACTCCAGTTCATCCGCCATACACGCTTCTGTTATGCATCATGGTGTAGCGAAGTCCACTATAGTTTTTGGAGATTTTAGAGAAATATTAATATGCAAGTAAAAAATCACATTTGTTTCATCTTCCAGTAATTATACCTCCAGTTTGGTATTAATATGCAAATACCCTACCCCCTACTCCAGCGCTTAATTCACAAAATAATAGCAAATATTTTTTTCTTGCGAGTGAGTGCTAATGGGAAGGTGCCAGAACAGATGGGATGAGAACATGCTTCCGAAATACAGAAGTGACCGATAAAACGTGCCCATATTTCCAATATACGGCTATTTTGTGACCCGGCAATATCTCGAATAAGCAAGCAGGGTGCTTAATTTGAGATACCCCCCTGCTTGTCAGATTCCACTCAGCGCCAGGACGTTAAAGAAGAATAGGTGGCCCACAGACAGATTCGAATCGACGTGGAGTGCTGCTGCCTTGACTCCATTGTTTGACTGTTTCCACAAATAATCATCCGTTTTCTGAGTCCGTAGGAGAAAACACCGGCTGATCACCCCCTCCCCGCGGCCCACCCAGCTTCCTTTAACTCTGCGAGCTGTCTTCGTGTGCTGCGCAGTAATCTATTCCAATATGTTCCAACATCTGTCTCCCCATATGATGAATGACCTACTTCATTGACCCTCTTTACGCCGCTCCAGCATGGCTGTTCATTGCAGCGGGAGGATGAATTTTCCAAATCCCTTCCTCGGGTCATCAGCCAGTGAATGTATCTCTATTCGGAGAGGAGCGGGGACACCCAGCTGGGGCCCGCCACTCTCCCCGCGCTGCTCTCAAGATGGCTGCATCGACATGTGAAGTGGGGGAGTGTTTAAGGACAGGCCGTGGACGGTCTCCAGTGCAGACGCCCAGCCCTTGCCAACTCCGCTGCGCTAAGAGTCAATATTAGCACATATGGACATCACACGCACGCGGCGCACACCCAGAGCCATTTTTTGCACAAGGCCCCGTCAGTTAATAGAAACCCTGCATGCGGGTGCTTTACAGCCACATTCGTTTTCACTAAATTCGGTAAAAATGTAAAACCCCTTCAAAATGCCACTTGCTTAAGATGGTTACCACTGCCACCACTTTATGTTTGCGCGCGCGCACAAACACACGCGCGCAATCCAACAGAAATTGATGCCAACCCTGGATTTCAGTGCACTAATATGCTTTTAAAGAGAACACCGCAGCACTTTGCATTGTACTTGCATCTGCAAAATAAGCAAGTTAAATATTCACAATATATTTATTATTTCAATAGGAAAAGTCATAGAGATATGAAAAATATTGCAATCATTTATTATGCAACAATGCATTTTTGTCTGGCGCAGTCAGCAATTGTAGGAGAATTAATCTCTAAGCATTTACAATTAATGTGTCAATTGAAAAACTCTTTCTTTGTGTTTGAATCTAAGCACAGTTCTGCGCGGACAAAAAAAGGAGGCAGCACAGAGGAAGCATACGTATATGAATGTACCCCGCAATTTCTTTGGGTTGAGCACCTAATTTATGGATTCGTGAGTGAAATCCAGGTTCCTAGCACGAAAGGCCCTCCTTTAGAGGGTGATAACATGGGTACCATTACATATAGCTGTAACATTAGCTATTTAAACACTACACCACGTTTAACTCTGTAGCTGTGTGTGTTATAAAAATGGATCACAGGGCCATTATTAGAATTCTTACTCAGGCTACTAGAGGCGTGATAAGAATCAGAATGCTTGTGGCAGAAAATACAGTCTCACTTCAAAGTTAAATATCATGTATCCTATATGGATACTTGTAGAAAAGTTTATATGAATATACGGCAAAACACACCGTAGTTCTTTGGGCTTTGTCCTGCTGTCACAAACACATCAGTGTCACAGGCTGATAAAGCCCCTGCCCACTGGGCTGTGGCCTTAAAGTGACACCTTTCTCAGCTCAGCAGTTTTGCTAGTGTACTTTTTTGGGGTATCCAATTTTGGAGAGTAATGGTGAGAAAGCGACAGAAGTAATCAGGATGACATTGATTTGGGTGCTGGTCACCATCTTAACCACCTTTCCAATTGAAGGTGAAGGAGGTAGACTGCAAGCCCGGGTGCATGCCTCTGAGAAGAACACCAATGGGACCGCGTCACTAGCCGTGAACAGGAGGAGGTCCATAGGCCTGCACACTCGCCCGTGAACGTGATGGTGTGATCAAGCTTATTCAAGATAATACAAAAAGAGTACCAAGAACAAGATAATGGGCTGGTGTCTCAGTGTAATAATGTGAAAGCAACAACAGTAAAACATGAGTGAAGTCTACAGGTGAAATATTATACTGTAGCAAAGAATGAAAGACATTGAAGGGGTTCGAGCACAGGCAATGCCGGCATCTAGCTCAATTAGAATACCCTTTACCAAATGTTAAGTACTTTAAGGAAATGAGGTAGCAAGACACGCACTAATGTGCCCAGGTTCACTAAGGGTTTTAAAGAGGAATGGGTGGGATTTCATTTCTGGGGTCTCCTACATAATCTTCTTGAGGTACAACATTGGTGAAAAAAGATGTACGCACTATTGTGGCAGCAGATTGGTAATGGGTAAATGACACCTTGGGCACTGCCGGATTTGAATGGGGCTGTAAATAATCAAAGGCTGAGAGTAACAAGTACACTGGTGATTACATGCTCTGATTAGAAGCTTAGCCACACTGGTATGGGCCCTAATGCAAGCAAGGCAAATGGGTGCCCATTCCCTGGCTTGAGAGTAAAAACAGAAGTGCAGTGGGCTCCTCACACACTTCGCCCAGATGCTAATGCACCTGCTGCACTATTGATAGCTACACCCTTGACCACCAGGGAGACTATATACATCTTGTACAATGAGCTACAAGTTACAATAACTGGCTGAGGAGGAGCACTGGTGTGTCCCATTGATCCTCTAGGCTCCTACAACCTGTGGTCTTGCATTCAGAGACTACACCCTGCTACCAAGGCCTTGTGATTCTGAAACAAATGAGTGCCCCCATGCAGAAACTAAAAGGAGCTCTGCGAACACACGATTTGTGCGTTCTGGGCCTCAGAAAAAAGTGCATATTCCCTAGTGTGATGTGCTGCTTTGGACTGCACTGGGAGCAGTGCACATTGCGCTAGTCTGTAAATTTATGAAACCGTCAAAAATCAGGCAAAATGATCCCTAGCCTCCTCATTCCATGATCCAGATTTTTCAACCGCCATGTTGGAATATAAAAGAGGGATCCCGTAGTATCCTGTACATGAAGAAATAAATAAATGAAAGTCAAGATATTACTTGACAAAACGATATCAACACTAACAAAAAATTACCAGTAGCCAGCTGGACATCTTTTATCTCTCTTAACAAAGGCCTGAAGTGAATGATAGCCCATACCAATCCATTCAGAATCTACTAAACCGGATTCACTAACCTAGCAAACTCTGAGTTTCTCCTTACTTGAGCTATGAAACAACATTATAAATACCTACCTTGATCAAGGCACTGTTCACACCTCCTAAAGAAAGGAATAACAAATACTAAACAACTCAAAAGCGAAAACTGTTGCCCCATCACTGTCCTCCATTCTTTTGCTAAAATCCTAGAACATAGTGTGTAAAACAACGAAACAAAAGTGTATATTTGTGATTGTCTATTACAATATGGCCACTTTCGCTAGAAACCTTGAGTTGCTAGTCAGCCAATCAGAGAAAGATAACGAAGCTATGCTCCTAGGGCAGGGCAAAACTCAAGAAGAGAAAGGCAAGTTGTCAAATAAAAAGCGGACAAATAAGAGTTACAATGAAGCCAATCAGTTTGTGAGCCATTATCTAGAATTGGCAGAGAACCCAGTCCTCTCAAAGTTTTTTGTTGCAGGAGCAGGCCAAAGATCACCATTCGAAGATGGCCGCCCCCATTACTGTGTTCAGCCCTCTTTCTAAGATCACCATTCCAAGATGGCCACCCCCCATTAATGTGTTCAACCCTCTTTCTATCACCCTTTTTTTTCTTCTCAGTTCCGTTTATGCTGCTGGGTCAAGCCAAAAGAACAACATTCAAAGATGACCGCTCCCTTTTCTGTTGAGTCCCATTTCAATCACAATAAATTTAGGCATTGGTCATTTGGTAAATTATATCCAAAGAAAGTATGCGTTATCCAAAATGGCCAAACAAGAATTCAAAAATATGCCCTTGTGGCTCAACCACCTCCCCTACACCATTGGCTGCCGATCGATAAATCCTTGGCACGAGAATAGGGCTGCAGAGTACTAGGACCTTGGCACGGTTGAAATGTTTAAAAAGAGCTCAGTTGGGGGAGGGAGTGTGGGGGGGGGGAGAGGAGGGAGCCTCCCAGCATTCAATAAATAAATGGACCAGATGACTGGACCAGCAGGTCCGGCGCAACATGTACATGCGCGGAGAGTGGATGCCGGACTCCATCTTTCACCACCTTCTAAACAGACTGAAAAAACATTTATTGCTAAAATTACAAGATGCCTAATAATAGATTCTTGCCTCTGTGTTTGACCTACTACTCTCCTCCGCAACCAATAAACCACAATAATTACTACTGAACACATAATTTTGGTTATCTTCACCACTACAATATATGCCCAGTCATAATACCTTATACACTGCAATGCTCTCCTTATTTCTGGTCATTGTATTTAGTCCAGATTGCTCACCAGGGGATAATCCCATACTTATACCAATGACAAGCTTTGTACCTTAGCCCCTGCAAAAATATGTTAATGCCTGCAACTTCCCGTTCTTCCTCCTTCATGAAGGTTATATTTAGGCATCTTGTAGTGTTTCTGCAATGGCCCATTCATGTACACCTGTGCTCTCTGTTGCTGCCCAAAATCTAAGATCTGTATCTTTGTAAAGTTGTATGAAGCCCTCCTTGGATTATGTCTGGGCTATAAAAATGTGTGAGCGAGAACAATGGAGGGAGGGAGGGAGGGGGAGAGGGAGAGGGAGAGAGGGAGAGGGAGAGAGACGGAGAGACGGAGAGAGGGAGAGAGAGAGAGAGAGAGAGAGAGAGAGAGAGAGAGAGAGAGAGAGACAGACATGCTCATTTAAGATGAGTGCTACAATGGCCTGCGAAACCAAAGGCTAAACCCAGGATGAGCATGCCACCACTTCTACAGTTTCCAAAAAAGTAAGCCCTGTGCCAGAGGGATCCAGATTCTGTGGGCATCATGTGGAGAGATGTTTTAAGGCTTGGAGAAGTGGGACATTGCCTAGGGCCCCCACCTTCCAATGGCCCCCTGGGGAAGTGAGCTGTTTCTCTCTTTGACCTCTGTTTATTCTATTTCTCTCTCTAAACCTCTCTCCCTTCCTACCTACCTCTATCCCGGACTCTGTCTCTCTACCCAGTATGCTGGGCAAGAGGCATTTCAACTGTTTTTTGTGACCCTGTTAACGTTAAATTTAAAATGCAGTACCATGCAGGCTTGAATTACCAGGAAATGGTAATACCAATTAAAATGTACTCCATACAGTGGCCCCGAAATGTCTTTCCCTGGGCCCCACAATCCCTTAAAAGAAACTAGCATCATGACATGCTCAGAGAGCAATGTCTAATTCATTTTAGTTTAAGGGCTAGGAATGGTGGTCTCCATTTGATTCCAATTGAAGATGCCTAACCACAGCGACGCTACTCATGCTGCGCCTTTCATGGTGCACAGTAAATGATCTGCCTTTGTGCACAACCCCCAAACTTTCACTTGCGATCCTCTCTCTTTTTTATACTCGGATGATTGTTTATGTGCAGCGCCATGTTTGAGCTGTCACCCCATGCATCAGAGAAGATAGACGGCGCGCGCCACGCTCAACCGGAAGTGACCTTTGTATGCGACAAGGTTCTCGGGTCAGCCGCGGTAAATGAGGGCCTCCGGTGCATCAATGCCTGCCTGAGGGTGAAATTTCAAGCGAATTTATTATCTCTCAATGGCCTTTGGACCGCTTCCCACCATCAAACACCATGGCAGCACTCGGAACAGGAAGAAATACATTAACTGGAATCTGATCGTTTTAAAAGGTTACAGCTGCCCAAATATAATTTAATTTCGTACTTGCCCTTTGAGGGTTTGGTGTATATTTTCATTTTACGACTGTCAATGATAAAGCCGTTAGGGTTCTAAGCAATAAAAAAGGGGGAAATATATTTTAAGGGGTACAAGTCTATTTAGTTCCTACTCAACGATTGATGTGGCGGAGCAGCTTTTCCAGTTCTTAAAAACATGCAACATCTGATTCGAGCGGCCCTTGGTGACACTTCAGGGATGACGACAGCTTCACGAGAAGGCTCAGCTGCCCTGTCGCGGGCTTGTGAGCAAGACTTGACTAAGTGACGAGATCAAGTGACAGAGCGACAGGCCTCTCAAATTGGATTTCATGAAGCCTTAAGACGCTTATAAAAAAAAGCAATGTCAAGGGCTGGCCATAAATGCTTAGTGGGGGGCCTTTTCCTTTCACAGTCACTCCCACCCAGGGAGGCTGAGCAGAGATGAGGGGAGTGTGGGAAAGGGTACTTTAAGGACACACTCGGGTAAAATATATCGATTCAACTGGTGGCGGGAAATTTTTGACTGGTGCAATTTTGCACGTTCACTTGTAGTGAGTGATCCGTGCAAAAACAATATACAAAGTCACCAGCATCAAAGTGCCATTTTTTTGTAATGCTTAGTTGCTGCAAATGTCATATGTTCACCAGATGAGGGTGGAAAACTGAAGTGACACAAGTGCAAAATTGGTCAACTCCGGTTCAATGTACATAATGTTACCACTTTTTTGGTAATCCATTCGATTTTCCCCAACTCCTGATGTACAATTGTCAATCTACTATTAGTAAAAAAACATGCCTACCTACAGAAGGTCATAGGTTATATAATGAGTTTTAGACATTTTTTAGCAATCTCTATGTTTTTGAGGTTGCAGTCTTTCACTCAATCTAGTCACAAGCTAATTAAAAGGGTGTCTTCTACAGTACATTCATTACAGCACAGTCTCCATCCATTTCTGGCACAAAAGGGGTGTCTGGCCAAAGGCTGTTTGAGGGGGACAATCTTTGCCACACAAGGTGAAGTGGCACTGACCAGTTTGCAATGACTCCTGCCAGCGAAGCCCAGGTGGCTCTAGGATTGTCTTGCTTTGAGCCGGCCCCAGAGAAGAGGTAGAGGGTAAAAGATGAGCAAAGACCACAGCGGAAGCGTTCATAGAAAGATTCACTGGTTACATTAAAGGGTTTCTCAGCAACAGTCCTCAAGTAGTTCCATACTCATTATCACTTTGAAACACAGTTTATTGTGTGCAGTACAAAATTCAAAATTAAAATCGATAGTTCAAGGAGATATTTTTCCAAATTGCAGGCTCATGTGACTTCTGTAGCCCTGAAAACACGTTCTTTTATTTTAATTTCACCTTATCACTACAACTGCATGCTCAAACCCAATGCCAAGCGAGATTTTTTTGAGTAGTCTGCAGCCTCTCTGTACCAACATTTTTTATTTTTTATTTGTTATGATCATAGAATCTCAACCAGCTTCAGTCACACAGGATCCTTCCCTCACTGAAAAAACAGAAACTGGAGACCTTTCGTTTCATTCACTTCTAAGCAGTGCCACTAGTGAGATAGCTCAGAGGGTCGTTGCACCTGCTGCAGTGGACTTTGTACAGCATCCAGACCACTTCTTGTAATGAGTAGCTTCGACCTGCCTAACCCAATCAAATAAACACCTTCGAGTTTTGCAGTAATTGTAATGCCATTAATGTTAGTAACATATGTCTTTAGATGCACCTCCAACCTGTCATTGTTTACGTTTCTTCTTAAATGCCAGTGACACTTTGCAAAAGGTCAAGGCTTTCGTAGGCTACTGTTCACTAATAGTGAGGAATTTATTAGGGTTAGTCTGCGCCAAATGAGAAGCGCGCTGCTGCTGTTTCTGCATTAGTGACATTTTTCCGTGTTGGATTGGGGCAACCTGCTTTATTTGGAATGCCCGAGCCTGCGACACTGCGGACACCGGTGGTTCAGCTGCCACCACCAGGACAGAACCCGAATTAAGAGCTTCCAACGGCTTCCTGAGAGGTGGCACCTAAATGACCGTGTACTGCGCATCTTACAGTTCTTGAAACTGCATTCAATTTCTCAAGACAAAAAAATGCAAGAATCTAACACCGAAAAGATTCTCTCCTTTCCTCCGGTCAGAACATTTTTGCTTTTTCCCTGGCTTCTGCACAATGGGATTGGCAGTGATCTTTTTTGGTCAAAGCTGGACAATTATGGAACTTACTATGCACATGCAAATTAATCGTTTTTGTGTCTACCTTTCACGTTTTGTTAGGAAGCTGCTTTTCAAAGACCGTGTAAGAGGCAACATAATATAGTTCACGAAAGTGTTTAATCGTAAACCTATTAACATTGCAATTTAAGGTTCACAAAAGAGGTTTGTAATCCAAATGTAATGAGATAAAATGATCCTTGCCAAAGGGACACACAAGTCACACTTGACCTCCAAATGTGAGACAACTTACACAATGGGCACACCCATCGACATCGATTCCCCAAATACCATGGTAACGATGACCCCCAATAACATTGCCTGTTTTAACCCAACCATAGGCCCTCTTTTCTGTTGAGGTGTACAGCGAAGGGTAGGAAACTGAAACTGAAACTGACGAAAGTACACAGTGTTGTGAGAATCTAGGTGCTTTCTGATTCAGCCACTGCCTTTATAACCCAACACCAGGGGTAGTAAGTCTGGCGGTAAAGTTACCCCGGATGCACCAAAATGACATCTGAGAGCACACTGCTCTTGAGAAGGTCGGGCCCAACAGATGTCGGCTTGGCATGAAGATCTCTCAGCACAATGATCATCAATCACAAGCAGTACAAACCTGTTCTACTGACTCAGAGGAAAAGTTCCCTGCAAAGTTTGACAACTAAGAGGTGCTTAAGAAAACCCTACGCTCTTAGAGCACGCCCACTGCCCAACTCAATATGCCTTCCATTTTGATTAAGCTGCCTATTGTTCGACCTACTGGACATGTGTCTCTTTCCATGCAACACTGACCAAACAATTAAGTGAATGATGGCCTCTAGCTCACGGACGGAGGAAACGGACTTGAAATAAAGTGGTACATTAGCATAATGTATTGACCATCTGAGGGCCCATAAATGAGAGAAGAGGGACGAGGCTAGGTTTACGAGGCTCGCTTTTGAGTCAGAAATTCTGTACAGTGTTCTTCATGTTTCTTTTGGAACAAGGGGAGATTTGAAGACAAGGGGCCTAATTCACAAACGGCCTCCGCAGTCACTGCGGTGGTCCCCCACCCGTGGTTGGACCTCCGTACAGCAGCTTCCCATTGCAGAGGTCCCACTGCGAGTGCGGGACCCCTGCTGCGACTGCGAGGCCTCCTCAGCAACTGCGAGGCCTCCTCAGAGACTGCGGAGGCTGTTTATGAATTGGGTCCAACGGCCTTGATTACAAGACCATGTTAAATTGCAGCATCCGCGCAAATCCATCTGCACAGGTGTTACAACTGCGACAGGGTTGGAGGTTTCCAGCACCTCAGAGTTTTCCCCAGATACATTTTTGAAGGACACGTATGTTGATATTAAGAGGGTAAAAGGGACCGATAAATATCGGGATGTGTAGATTTTATTGTGGAAAGAACGAAAGTCTACATGTTATTCTGAACTACAATGCAGACAACTCAAAATAGGAGCAAACACACCCATTACATTCCAAGCTCCAAGGTATCGGGTCAGATCAACAGAACATGTTACTTCAAGGAACTCGTAAAGCGCGAGGCCCAAAGAAGTTGGGTAAAGGGCAAACTGACGTCTTCACTAGATCCTGTATATGTAGTCATCTTACAAATGGAACCATAATAAATAAAGGTTGTATTGGTGCAAATTTAATGGAGCAACTCCATGTACCTGATCTCTTCCGCTTGCCTTAAAGGATGCGGAGTGAAGCGGTTTGGCTCCAAACCTTTCTTGGCCCACAGGGCAGAAAATGGAGCAAACTTACTCTGTCTGCACTATTGCTTCTGTGTTTACCTAGTAAATGAAAGAGTAACATGTTTTTTCATGTCTAAAATATAAAGAGTAAAAGACAGAACTAACTTTGAGGGGGAAACAATTTGTACAACTCAATTTAAAGACATCTAAACCAGTGTCATTTTTTGCTCAGATATTCATTATGGAAACAGGACATATGATGCACAATTGATTTAGTGCTACCACCTACCCCTCCGTGCAAGTTTCACGTAGCACGGTCACAGATTAATGTAATCTGAATTTGCAGGTGCTGCTTTGACCCTCCAGTGTATCTAGGTCGTGGACAGAAAGGGGAAAGGTTTGCCTGGCCGGAGGATCACAGACAGTAAATAGAACATTGAACTCACGGCTGCAAAATGAACCAAGTTCAAGGCATGTGTCCATTTGGAAAGTATTTTTCTGTAAATTCGCAAACGTTTGTGACATTTTGTAATGCACAGATATCTGAGCAATCATAGATGCTGCTCCTCTCTCATGCATTTCCTTCCAATTCCAGCTTTTTGCCAACATTATATAAAAAATAAATTTGCGTTTTAATGACCGCAAATCGCATCATAGGCGGAATTTTAATTGAACATGCAAATGAAACGGATAACATTCAGCCATCACCAGCACCTTACCACCCCGTACCCTGATCACAGTTCTCATTAAGTCTTGGGATCAGGTTTAGTCTTGCTGTGACTTGTACCTGACATGAAAATATTAAAGTATACAGGCCTCTCTCCAGCAATGTATGACAAAGGAGAGAATATTCTGGCCCCACCCATTTCCAGACTGATGGGGGCAATGCTAGGGATAGCTGATGAAGAAAGGTTGGAGTTTCATGGGTGAGTTTGGCGAAACCCTACTTACTACATATGGCTTCCACTGGAAGCCATTATACAGAACGCAGTGCTCCAGATGTAGTTATAAACTGCTGTCCTATGGGCACAGAATTATATATATATTTTTTAACTGCCCTCACATCAGAGTCAGGAAACAATAGGTTTTGAATATAGAGAGGAGCGGATTGTCGTGTACCGTGGTGGTTGACAGTCTCAATATCTCCTTTGCTTCTCCGCCGCTCACAGGCATTAGGGATGTGGGGAATGTAGGTGGGTGTTATTACCCCTGGCCTGCTCTGTCAGCTGAACTTCTACGCCATAGACATATCACTATGAAGTGCACACAGAGACTGGCATTTGTTATATCCTTTGCCCACAACTTACAAGACACGGGGCAGAGACAGGATGGTCTGTATTTATCAAGCACACAGCCCATGACCTTTTGACCTTGCTTCATGTGACCTGCGTGTGGGGCACAGTGCAAAAATGCCTGTAGCATGCGGCCATGCCCTGTATAGGCTGCATACAATGGCACTGGGGACACGGAACATTGACTATATCATTCATTATATTTGAATCTGTTACTTCTATAATGCGAAAATAGCCAAAAGCCAATAGAGCGCTGTATATGGTCAAAGACAAGCATAAAGTCAACAACTAATAGGAGAGGAAGCTGGGTGGAGGATGGTTAATGCATTGCGATGTAGTGTTCTTTAAAGAGGAGGGTCTTCAACTCTTTCCTAAACTGGAGCAGCGTGAGCTTTTCCTTACGGATTGTGTTCCAGATCCTCGGTGCACATATGGAAAAGGCCTGCTGCCTAATTTTTTCCCTCTGTTGACACCTCTTAGTCTGCAGGCTGATGGTTTCCTGGCTGCAGGTGTTATGTCATGCATCATGTCATTTAGGATGCCAACAGTGATGGTTGTGATGTCATCTGTGATGCCAGACATCCACAGAGTCCTAGCTCACACCAACTTAGAAACCCAACCACCAACGTAGCATAACCTTTGACTCCCTTATTTTTTACTTTATTGTAAACTGCTGGATGCTGTATGAAATTTAGAAAACGTAGTGGTCTTTGTCATCATGTCAAAGTGTGGATCAATATGATACCAGTTGCACTCCAATAGAGGCACTAGAAGTGTTAATCCCCAAAAATCGCATTGGATGGGCACTGCCTACCAATTAAGGATTACGCTTGAATGACTATCACGTCCTTCAGTCCACTATGCAAGCTAAAGTTTGTGCTGCAGTGTGCTCTGCGGAATGTTTCCTGGTATGCGCCTTCGTCTGTATGTCTGTGTTGAGTGTGTTAGTGAACACTGTACTTTGGTATCCTAAAGAGGGGCAAACTCTCAAAGGTAGCATATCCCATCACTATCTAAATTTAAAAACACAAGTTAAAATGCAGAAACCTTAATTAACAGATTTCAATATTGTATATAATTTAAGGATGGCACCAACTGCAATACATTTTTACTTTCGATTTTTTTCCAAAGAATGTGTTTTCTGTGCACCAAATCCTTGGAGAACAGTTCATAGTCTACCAACAAAATATAGATTTTGCAGATCAGTTTCAACCGCTAACAATTAAGGTTGAGTTAGCCCATTGGAGGGTTCTGTGCACAGCCTTCTAAACACCTGCTGACCAGCAATCACTTGAAATAAATAGAAATTCTATTTCTGGAAATACTAAAACCGGTGACACCGAACCCAACAACTGCTGCTATATGTTTCCCATTCAGAGATCGCATTAGGCTTTCCAAGAGAGGCGAACCGTAGAGGCAGAAGTCGCGATAACAGGTCTGCTAGTACAAGCCAGCTGCCCTGGTTAGGAATTATACAAATGACACTGAGACCAAAGACTGCGTTGACAGGGATCAATTTTCTTCTGCTGACACATGAAGCTGCACAGTGGAGAATATATGTGAAAACTTCGCACTACCATCCAGACTTATCCCATCTGCCCAAACTACTTAGGAGCGCCAACCGTTTGAGCAAATTGCTTCTAAAATGAATGTCTTCTAAATAATCAAGCCATAATTTGTTCCAGTCTATCATCTGAAGCCCAAAAGAGAAAACATATTAGCCTGACACAATAAAAGAGATTGAGAAATGCCTGTTTTCCTCAGCGACTTGCCATTCACTTACCGTGGCGCAGATAGCCGTTTTGACCACACGTTGATAATGTGGCATGCTAAAACCCAGCAATTTGTGTAATCCTGAATGTGATAATACTGCCTTCTTCACAAAGTGCCCCTGTAGTTTGGTGCTCTTTGTGACTATAAATAGCATTTGCATAAAAGCTGCATCCCCTGAAACTAAGAGCACTAAAAGCACTCAGGCTGTGCACAACAACGGTATCTTTCAATGTGGCACCAGTACGACTCATGTCCCCTGCCGAATGTCACGGCATCTGGCCAGAAGAGGCTCACCCAATGACAAAAACCTTCACCACAATATCCTATCACCACCTGAGCTCGCACCCACATCTCGGATGTGGGCAGGGAAGAGGGGACTATATTGGCTATCGACTGAGATGCAACTGCTCACTTTTGCACAGGCTGGATAACGCATTGTTGCGGTGCACTGTGCACAGTGGAGTTTGTAGCACGCAAACCAAGAGCGGCACACCCAAGCCAGTGAGAAACACCGCAAACGTCTTCGGGAAACGCAGTAACACCAATGCAACCACTATGTCCTTAAGAACCCTTCCCTGTGACCGCTTGGCGGAAGCAGCCCCAGAAGGAAGCATGAGCTCTGCCACTGCTGTGGATTCTTTAGGCACCCTGGAAAATACCAAAGTCATGTTGGGGGGCAATGATGTACCTCGATGGAGTAAGTGCGATGAAAAAACAATCTATAATGTGTTTATAAGAACAGCAGTACGTCGACTCATATTGCAGGCTTGACTATCCATGTAATATTATGTTGTAACAAGACAATATGATGACGCTGAAAGTTGCAAAAAGTCAACGATGCGAGCACAGGGTAGTAACAGCGCTGTTTTCAAAGCGCAGATGTCACACGCCCGGCGGGACACCCGAGGGTCGCCGAAGCCCTGTGGAGACCTCGGAAAGCGGTCCGCGCGGCTTGCAAAAGTCATGCAAAATGCTGGCTGCACTCTCGTGCCCAATTTGCATATGTTCTTCAGCGCGCAGAACGTCGCTCTATGTAATTGAATTGTTGTTTTTGCCTCTATTAATACTTATGCAAATGAGTCACTCCTGCAGCTGTGCTGTATTAATCATATGTGTGCTTCTGTCTGTCTGCCCTGCAGGCTCTGGGTCGCAGGAGAGAGGGGGTGGGAGGGGGCCACGCTAGTTCCCAACCTACAAGGAAACTCACTCATGTGAGCGAAGGCCTGCTAGCGAACAGGGGGCAGGACGGCAGAGGCGGCCTCTTACAGGCGCACAGAGAGCACCGGCCCTCACTTCAGAAGCAATGCTGAATAAAAAGGTAAGACATGCTTTGAATTCTCGCCACAAGACGGCTACATTAAAACACTGCGGAACAGCAACACTCACCTAAGAGGCGCTGTGCGTGCAGTACGTGCACTGGCACCGAACCACTCCGCAGATAATGCCAGGGAACGAAGGGCATCATTTAGAAGCAGAAATACTTAAAACACAAAGGCACAAATTAAAGATGTTGCTCCGTGCTAACCTGTTGTATTTGACAACAATATCTTAAAAGACATTTATGCGGGTACAGCTAGGCCCCTCACCCTGACTGGCCCCAATGTGCGTGTTTTACGCGGGCGCAAACTGCATACCGGGGAAATAAGAGAGGGCGTGGTATCGTCTTTATTTATTTCCTGATTGAAGTTCACATACCTTAATGAGGATATTAAATAAAGTAATGCCCGCAAGTTCAAAAGGAGAGTTACCAATACCCACTCGTTGGGCACAAGCATTATGCTAGCTTCCTTTTCAATGGCTGCAACCATTTGCAAAGAAGACTGGTGAGCTCAAGTCATTCAGAATAATGCCTTTTAGCAGCATTATATGTCCAAAGCCAATACCTCCACAACAGTCATTTATGCGGCAAACTGGAGACTCCTGTTAAACTGAGTGACTTGTAGTGAACTTGAAACACAGGCAGTCACATTCTTCTAAAAAGACTGCCTTGCTCCACTTGGCTTGACAGCGCTTCAAAAACACAAATCCAACTTTTGGCACAGTCACTGATATCTGATTTTACAATTCTCACATGTTCTATCTGGTGTGAGCAAGTGTTGCCTGTGTATCACTGGATGGTTCTTCCACACTACACAATTGCGGCCAAATCCTGAGGCGAAACTCCCTTCCAGGATATTTTCGTCTCGCTTCCACCAACCAACCTTCGGGAACGAATAAAAACCTTGATATTTCCTAACTTGTGTGCTAGGTCGACCTCTAACCTTTAAGCACCAGGACACCCTTAGGGTTATTTGTGCGTTTAACAAAAGAAAAGAATAATCAATCTATCAAATCAATGCATTCAAAAATATTTGGGAGTCTGTATACATTACGCTTTGACAGCCAGGGTCTCTCCCCTACAGTAACCTCTTGCTTTTCTTCCAATACCTAGAGGAATTCTGCTAACAGTCTAACAGTCTACTTTTAGAATGTTACAAACTCCATTCAGAATTCACAAAGTGGCACAGGCCATCTTTTAGCTGTAGCTGTAAAAGGACCTCTTTCCCATACAGCATCTAATATGGACAGCCTTCTTGTATGGAGAGCTGGTACCACGCGGGGCACCGTGTGAAGTACTGAATGCAAACTTTAAATCAGCAAATGACTTGGAAGCTTTAATGTTACGGGGTATGCTAAACAAAAACACGGATTCTTCGCTTTGGCAGAATTTTGTCCACTTGAGCTTTTGAATCCCTAACTACTAATTTGAGTTACTAAAAGTAATCCTTTATTAATCACAGTATTTATTTCATATATTTCCCCATGGTATCAATTTCAAATGGGCCCAGGAATTCTATCTATGGGATGCACCTATATTATTGTACATTGTGTTGGATAGGAAAAATCTATTGAATTTACTATAGCATTTATTTATTATACTTGAAGTATTAGTGAAGCGCAACAAAGGAATAAAAGGCAAGATCATGACAGACAGAGTTCAGCAAGTGGAGTCAAGGAGACAATTCAGAGGTAGCTTATATGGAAGTAGCATGATAGGGAACGGGTGGAAGTACATTTCTCCAGATAGGGGAGTCACACAAGTCTTTACTTCTTTTATGAAAATGCTGGAGGGATCCTCGGTGTTCCAGGGAGTTGGGGGTTTAGGGTGAGGGATAATCTCAGAAAAGCTCGGAAGGTGTGAGGCCCAGGAAATTGCCTAAACATAAGCATTTAAAGTTGTCTGTGTGTTTTCTCTTTCTGACTCAGCAATGTGTCAAGCCTGGCTACGGATTAGATTGTGTGGAGTACAAGCGCATTCCCTTCTCTCACCACCGATGAAGATGGAAGACCTATTAGCGATGAGGTCCTTGAAGATAATGTAATACGACCTGAAGAGTATGTGGTTTTGTAATGGCAGCCAGGGAAGAGAAGCCAGTGTGGCTTTAATGGGGTCGAAGCTGTTGGGACCCGTGATGGATCAAAATGTAACAGAGAGTACTGACAGGATACAGTGAGAACTCTGGCCTGGAATATGGCCTGGGGTTCATTAGTGAGATGTACTGCCTGATTATTTTAAGAAGGTTCTGTTGCTATAACGTCATTAAGGTTTTTTGCAAAGTTACCTTTGAAAGACAGCTGTGTGTACAATTTGCAAAATAAAGTGAATTTGTGCAGCATTCAATGATTATCAAGAAATGTACAAGTTTCAAGCTGACGAGTTATGCTTCCATTAGAGAGATGGAGGAACTCAGTCTTTGTGAGATTAACTTTGAGGCACATTCAGAAATTCCAGGATTAGGCAGTGGCAAAGCAGTCACTGAGGTGCTGAATGTCAACAGGGAGGAGACATTTGAGTATAGTTTTGTCGTAGGCACACTGCAGTATACTGGTGTTTTTACTTTAGTACAAGACTTGCCATGACACAGTGTGTAGGTAGAAGATCAAGGGAAATACATTCAGCACTCAGGAAAACTGAATGTAAGTGAAAGTGGAAGGTATTGTAGCATATGGATTAAAAAACTGAAGAGTATCCTACAAGGTATTAAAAAACAGCAATTATAGATGGACCTTCTGTTTGCCATGCAGGCTGTGAAGGTGGTGAGGTAGGCAATGGGATCAGCTGTGTTGAATGCAAGACAAAGAATGACTAACAGTGTGCCTCATCTAGTGGTCCAGGGTGTCATTGACCAATGTTATGGTGGTGGTTGTGGTGCCGCAGGAGGCTTGAAGCCTGAATGCTAATCCTGGCAGAGGTTGTGGGAGTGCTAGTAGGCTTGAGGATGGTTTGCTCTTTCCATTAATTTGCTTAGATTCGGATATGTGTAATGTGATGGGTAACTCCAGATTTTAAAGAGGTTGTGGTGCCACTTGGCATGAAGGTACTGACAGATTAGAGGAGCGGAATCACAGCATTAGGAAGGAGGTTCTGGTCTGGAGTCACATGCCTTGCTATGAATATTCATCTTTAATCTCTTTTGCGGGTGAAATGACAGGGTTATATCTAGCAGCTTTTGCAAATTTGCTAGTCTTAGGAAGAGGCAGAGGAGTATGTAAAGCAGTGATCATGAGTGTGGCATGGCTTTTTAGGGCCTACCAGGGACAAATGAGGTTTACCAAATTAATTGGCCATGGCTTCTTTGGAACCTATCTAAGGACATCATTTGAACCAAATCCAAATTGGTTGATCCAAGGAGGTGGGAGCAGCAAACAGACTAAGGGCCTGATTAGATCTTGACAGACAGGTTACTCTGTCACACCGGTGACGGATATACCGTCTGCCGAAATATAAATCCCATTGGATCTAGTGGGATTTATATTTCGGCGGACCAGATGTCCATCGCCGTTGTGAGAGTAACCAGTCTACCAAAATCTAAATCAGGCCCTAAGTCTGGAACAAATAGATCTTATTGCTCTTCTTGAACTTGCTGAGCATAATTGTGAAGTGCATTTGGTTGCAAAAAATACCATCATTTTGCTTCACAATGGAAAAGGCACTGTCAATTTATGTAGGATTTGCACAGAGAAGGATATACTTTCAATCAAAGACTATTGATTTATTCATGTAGGTTAATTTCTCAGTGTGATGAGGTGGAACACGGCCTGCCATGGCTTTGGTGAATAAAACCGACTGCCTTACTCTGACCCTATGCATTTACAGGCAGCCTTTGGAGGGCAACTTGTGGCAGACAGATATGCCTGTGTCGGAGAGAAATATGTTTAGCATTGGACTAACATCAGGGCCCTTGAGGCTTCAGTTTTAAGATTTATTTTATTTATAGAGAGATGTCCCTCTGCTGTTGTTTCAGAATGCTTGGTGTTAGGGAATGAACTTAGGATAGGACAGACACTGGGTCCAGATAGAATGATTCCGCAGGACGCAGCAGTGTTTGACGAGAGGTTCACGTTTCCATCAAAAAGAGAGCTAAGAATACCTGGGGAATAAATTAAATTTACTCTTAGAAGATATTAATGGGGCAAGGGTACGGGTCTCCGGGAAAGTAGTAGACATTTTCCACTGCACACAATGGTGCAGGAAAACCACATTTAAAAACAAGCATTAGAAAGCAGGCAGGTCTGGCTTTAGGTGCCAGCATTTTGGCTTTGTCAAGGTACTTTTTTGTTTTGTCATGGCTTTTGGAAAACGACATTGTTGGAGGGAGCTGCTGGGCTCTTGCCAATATAAAAAAAAATTAGCTAAAGTAAAAAAATATTTTTTGGTCTCAAAAACACATTTTGGCATAACAGTCCCTGGCATTAAAGAAAACTACTTTGTGGGTGTATGTGCTGGAAAGAACAAAACGCTGTCAAGCAGAGTGAATCTATCCGGTGGCTAAAGTAGGCTTTCCTTCTACCTCATGCTATATTCTGTAGTGTGTGGCACAAAAATGTAAATGATTTAATAACAGACCGATGGATGAAGACGGCTGTCTCACAGCCCCTATAACTATATTACACATATTATTCTAGTAAAATAAAAAGGTGTTGGCTAAAGCCAGACCTAAATAAGGTCTTCCCTTAATTTATGATAGTTCAGATGACCTCTGAAGCCTGGTGGTGACACTGGATTTGTATAGTGAATAGGTCAATAAAAAGCGCAGTTTAACTATTCAACAAAGAAGAAGAATATCGAGTCACAAGCATTACATAAATCATAAAACAGAATATTGCCAGGATGAGGCTCAGCTTATCAACACCATAAAGCACAATTTGAGTATTTTGTGCTATTTCCTAAATATAGCGTTTTTCCAAAATTTTGTTTCATACCAATGACTACTGCACGGATATTTCTGAGCTTTGGGCACATTCACTAAATATGAATTGTGCTTTTGTAATTCAACATATTAAATGTTTGCCCTCACGCTGCAGAAATAAGCATATTGTTGACAATATATTCAGAATACCAGCAGTTGGCGCCACTCTCAAACTGTTCTATGGTACCCCGTGAAAAAGCAGGTGGCCAGCATGTCAAAATTGCAGCCATGCTATCCAATTTTGGTATTAAATTTGGGTGAAAAAAAGTAGCCTAAATATACCTGTTGTATTTCAAAGCAGTGACCTTGTGATTATGCCTTCCATTGCAGCTTATGCAGAAATCATAGCACTGAACCAGTGCGGGACTGGCTGTAGCAGGCACCGGACGTTTTCCTGGTGCGCTGGTTTTTGACCCATGGGGGCGGTTTGTTACTGGGGGGTCGGTGTTGCATCAGTGCTGCAGTATCAACACCCTGCCTACACTCTCCCCCTACCGGTCGAGTGGAATTTCCATTGCTTGCTTCTGCTCCCAGTCCGGCCGTGCACGGAAGTTGTATCCGTGATGTCCATGAGGGGACGTGCAAAGCATCACAAAGTGCAGATGACGCTACATGGACGGATGCCATCTTTTTGTTATGTTAATGGCCAATGGAAGAGAAGGTTTAATCACATGTGTTCCGGGATGGCAGCGTCCAACAGGGGAACCTAACTCTGCATTTTATGTTGAAATGTTCGGTATGCCTTTGTTCCACGTTAATACGGTTGTATTAAAGCTGCGCTTCAATGATCCAGTCCCCTCCCCCAACCAGCCTTGCAGTCTTAGTAATGAGGCCAAGTTAGCGGAAAGGTTCATGGTGAAGGAGCTGTTGGTCCGGCTTAGCTGCTCTCCCCATCTACACAACAATAGTTCTACTTCTGCTCTTCCTTCTGCGCTTGCTTGTGACAGCCATGAGATAAACTCATCATCAGACTATTATAAACAGATATACATGGTAGCCCAGCCCCGTTTTGTGGTTGCCATCGCCGATATCGAGATGTTCTAATTAACCAGCTATATAGAAGGGGATGGGGTGTGATACTGACACAACACCTCCTTCTGTGTGATTGTTTCAGGATGCAGTAACACCAGGTGCGGTGCTAATCCAACACAGCACGGCAAACACAAGTGTCATCACTGTATTTCCCTACATATGCGCATGCCCCGCGTGCGACAGCAGGAAGGAGGTAAAACGCTCTCCGGACAGCTTGAAAGACATCTTGTGGACATCACATGATGGTCATTTAATTTCCGACACGACACCGGAAAGGTCGTTTTCAATGAACAGCGTGGTCAATGGGATGCAGCATAGTCACAGAAGGCCTGGTTGGCGGAGCGGATGGATACAATAATGATATTGTGGGGCTAACTCAGGGTGCAGTGCATGGTTTATTTCACAAGTCAAATTGGAAGCTGCTCTTGAGCATGAATAATCTCGTTACATGGATCTTCATCACAGAATCCCAGCGACCAGTTTGATTTCAACTGGTCAGTGCAACGTATGATAAACCCCTCAGTAATGCGTCCACTTGCTTATGCGGTTCTTTCTTGTCCGCACCAGCTGATGACTCCAGAAAACTTGACAAAGGGTATGCACCAGGCTCTAGACCACATCCATCTTATTCCAGAATGGGGACCAGGAAAAATGTTAGTATGCACATGTAACACAATCAACCCTAGGTTCATAAAAAGTGTGCATGGAGCTGGGATGCATAGAAACACACAGATTCACCATCTCCCTGCACATTTTAATTGTGTCCAATGTGCTCATCCACCTCTGACTTCTAGTTAGCTCGAATGTGGAAACCATTTTTGAAACCTGGAGCTGGTGGTCAAATCGCCCCTTTACAGCTTCTATGCAGCAATGGAAAAGATTGAGCGCCAGACTCACTGATCTGTGACAATCACAAGCATATGGATTGTGTCCATCTAACAAAAAGGTGCATATCTATAAAATAGGTGAGGGCGGAAAGTACTAAAAGGATATCGGATGCACTTTGTGCAAATGCTAGAGTGTCTAACAAAAGTGATGCACACCACCCACTACTAGAAAGCTAACAGAAACAAATACCTGTTTCTGATGTGGCAGAGGAGTCACCAAAGAACTTACAGCATCAGACAGACGAGAAGACATTGGTAATCTTCATGGGTGAGAATGCCGTCTTCTATGACACTGGTCAGAGTACTCTGGTGATGTATTATAGATGAACAATGCAGTCATGTGCTGTCATAGTGTTAAACATAGCAACAAAGGACAGGACACCGTGTGAGCAGGTGCATGCTGCAAGCATGTAGAAACAAAAGGTGAAAACAATGGGCAGCATGGGGAAGGTGTTCCTGCAGCCCCCAGGCATGGAGAGTAGCAGAAATATGGCATTACATCCATCCCAATGTAATATTGTTTTGAAAAGACATTAAATGAGAGCGCAATGGCAGCAGGTCAGCAGCTGTCACTATGCTCTCACCAGATCGCTCCTATAGCTTCTGTACGTGCAATGCATCCGTGTTGGTGCCAATTAATCAGCACCATTGTTGTGTTGTGATTAGCAGGCTACTGGGCATGAAATGGGAACAATGGCAATTCTCGGGCTGCGCCCTGGCTCCGAGAAAGAGAAAGGAAGATCATTCACTGACTCACATTCATAACAACCATTCTAAAGAATGAGGTGGCACAGCGAAACACCTGATAGCTGCTGAATAGAGACCTCCTCACACACATTCAACCACAAACGTAATCTATATAAGGCAATACCACATAAATGAACCTATTCGGTGTTATATTCCTTTTGATTTTAGTGTACAATAGTGTTAGAACCGGCACTTTCTGGTTTGTTGAAGGGATTCCCCCCAGCCAGGCAGAATCTACCACTCCTCTCAAGGGCGGGTGATTACACTTGCTGTATAACCTGTGCTCACCCTTGGGTAGCTTGACATTGAGCAGTGAGCCTTTTTCTCAGAGGCAATGTGTAAAGCAAAGGCACAGCTGTCACACGCGATAAATACACTGAGCGTCTCAAAAGGGACTTCACACAGGATGAATGTAAATAACGTTTACAATCAACACACATAGTCAAACCTTATAACATGAACATGACATGCTTTTGGGCATAAAACACATTTGGAAATATTACTAGCAGTACTATGCCCACTTGTGTCATTATACTATCAATAGTATGCACACTGTGGACAATTGCTAATCTAACCCCCCCCCCCCGCCAATAGAGACACAGCACACTTATGCAGTATGACACGCTATCCTCCCCAGGCCCACACAAGCAATCCTGATAATACAGTCCCACACAATAATAAGGGACACACCGGTTCACCACAATATCATAGATGTGTACATACATGAAAATAGAACACTTTTTAGCAGCACAGCGGGCCGGAGCCACACAGGTAAACCCAACGTCAAATGTACTGTACTTTTGACATGAAATCAATGTATAAAGTGGCACCACAAACCAGTGTTGTGAATCGCAGGCCACCCACTGCCCATCTCTCCCACTCACTCACACACTAACTTCGCAATGCTACGTTATGCAGCAGGTACCAGGCCTGTCTGTACGGAACACTTCCGCACACATACACCCTAATGCAGCAGTTCAATGGATCACACCGTGCAGATTACCTGGCCCCAGCCTCCCTCCAGCCTCTGGTTCACCCCGACTGTCCTATACCCCTGCATGGAAGATAACCAACCCCACCTCTCGGATACTATGCCGCATGCGGCTGAAGACATACTTAGTCCAGGTCCTCGAGAAGCAGGTGGGGATATGTAGCAACTTTTAATTAGGAGGTAGTCATAAACAAGTGAAGGTTAGCAGCCACTAAGGAAGTTTACCCACAGGCCTCAAAACACTGTAGAGTCATGAAGTCTCTTGAACCGCCTCTTAACTGTCTCAGAAGTGTTCCTCCAACCAAATAATCTCTCTTTCACTACCTGGCACCAATATATTTTCAGGAGGGGCCAGGTATGGAGAGGGCAGTTGGTCAGAAAGGGAACAACCAATAAATGGGGAGTAACATGGGGACGCCTCTCGTTGGGAGGAGGCACCCCAAGCAGTACCCGATGATCAGGGTCATGCCCAGGCAATCTGGGCACAGCGTCTGGTGCCCGTTGGTATGAGTTGCACCAGATACTTCAGGTCTCCAACACGAAAAGTTGCAAATTACGTACCTCACTGGAGCCAGGCACGCCGGCACACAAGACTCTTAGAGCATAGAAATGCACATATTCTATAAGTGGCATTTCTAACTAAGTTATGCCGAAAACTCTTTCACCATTGGAAATGGTTTAGCATGGCGAATCCATTGACAGGAATCATCATAAAGCTTCTCCAATGCAATCCACTATTGCAGCCACAAGTGATGTCAACCACTTCCCCCTGTAACTTTTGGGAAGAGCAAGACTCATAGGTAGTGAAAACACACACAGGTATTCCTCACTATCTTTAGCGCATGTGTGCTAAAGCGCACACTGACCTACAATGGAAGGATGGACACATAGTATCCAGCACGAGGGGTGCAAGTGCGCCCGCCCGAGGCTGCAACAGCAGACTGGACACGGGTTTAACTAATACGCGTGTCAGGGCTTAAGCGCAAATCTGCAACTGCAGGAGGCACACACAATCATGGGCACCATAGGTGTGGCTGCAACCTGCAGGTGGCTCATGAGTTTAATCATAATAGCTGCCAATACACACACACCGGTCAGTGAGGGCCGACCAGCCCGTGTTTCAGAACATCGAGTCAGCGCCACTACCCAACACGGGTAGAAAGAGCATGCACACTTTCACAATGTATTTACAGTTCGAAAGTGCCCAGAGCCAGGAGGCCAAACAAGAGAATCAATAAAACCCAGGCAGAAAAAGAAAAATGTTTAGGGAAACCCTACCCGACGAGTAACAGATCCTACAAATAGATATAATTTTCTATGCAACAATGCATTTTTATTTTATATGGTTTTAATGTAGTGCTGTACAGGGGGGGAGAGTTGCATATTAAAGGGTTCTACAAGGGGGTCCAATAGGTTAGATGACGGGGTGGGAGGCAGAGGTTGAATGGGCATTTGGAGAAGACTTATCTGCTTTGATCAACAGGGAAAGATGGGCCAGCAGGCCTGGGTGGGTGGAATTGGTGGGCTCATCTTTGAAGGGGATCTACTGAGGAACAATAGGTCAGAAGATGAGATGGGTTTGTAGATTTATTTGGTGTTAGAAAGAAGACTAAGGTGCTTTGATCAACAGGTGTGGCGAAGCAGCCAGAGCTGCGGATTCTGGAGGTCAGGGTCCGCAGTTCGATCCCTGGCACCAGTTCAGCATCATACGACTCTGGGCAATAGCTTACTTGATCTCCCCGACGACCTCCAGCACCGTGAAACCCTTGAGGGGTGATATGTTCATGCTTTACAAATACGAATTATTATTACAAATGCAAATTATAACAAGGGATAGGTGAGCTAGTAAGGCCTGGGTGATGGGATCGGATGTGCTCGTGCTGGCAGGACAGCATGTTAGATACTGATGTGTGGACATAAACTGAACTGGTGGTAGACAGCTGGCTACATGGGCTTTGGTCAACAGAGATTAGGTGGGCTAGCCAGGCCTGGGAGGGTGGGATACGTAGCGCTTATACTTGAAGGAGGCATATTCGAGGACAGTTTAAAAAAAGGACTTTAACCGACTTTGAGAAAAGAGTGAGATAGGCGAGTTGTTAATATGGGCTGGGAGTGAGATCCAGAGGCTTGGGCATCCATTCTGAATGCATCCTTCCCTAACAGGGAGTGTTTTGGTATGTTTTTATATCTTGGTTGTTTTAATTCACTTTAATTAGGGGTTGTCTAATACTATCAGTTTACTGCTCAGCTGAGACAGTTTCTCAGCGTGATGTGGTATGTGCACGATTCAAAGGTATACAAATTTGATCTGGAAGCTGAAGAGGAACCACCGGCTCAAGTGTCCAATGTGTGAGGTGTGATCCCCGTGCCTATGCCTGTTACCAGACACTCAGTCATCCTCTGAACTAACTGTATGGAGCCCATTTCACATACACTTAAAAACAATTATTGGCAGTGATCCTTCTGGGACAAGGCAGGAAAATAACTTTGTGAATATCTAAAGAAGGTTTATTTAAGTCAACAAACTTTGATCAGGCTTTAGACACTGGATTCTATCCATCCATCCGTCCATCCATCCATCTTTTTTTTTAGAGCTGTTAATATGCTGTTCGATATGTAAGCATATGTGCTGGGTTAGTGCTGGACTGTTTGCAGGCTTAGGAAGAAACTACTGGTATTAAATAAATTAAAGCACACCTTGATTCACATATTTCTGATCACTGATTTAATGCCGAAGTCGCGGATTGCAGAAGCATATTGGTGTGGACATTCTTTTTCCCCTGTCCCTCCCGTCAGAGGATTCAGACACAGTGGTAATACTTAGTAAGACACTTGTACACTTGTCACTTGCGACCTGTGTCTATTCATCAGCTCGTAACACATATGAGAACTGGTGCACTGAATGTGTATGATAAGGAAACTAAATATAGGAGAGGATGTCAGATCTTCACCTATAAATGTTATAAACAGTTATAAACATTACAAACTTTGGACACAGCTCCTGGCTTTTCACAGCCCTGAAGGTTAAAAGCCCTCCAAGAACCAACGACTCTTACACATAAACCGACTACCTTTTTCTGTCTTTGGGGGGGGGCGTTGGGGGGGCAGGATGTGATCCTTTTCATCGGTCGCTGTTTTCATGACAGCACCCTGTGTCTCCAGATGTTAAACAAACCTGCGGTCTATTTGCTCACGCTAACAACCTGAAGCTGAAGCGCAGTGACCCCGGGGAAAGAATTGTCCTCTGGCAAACAATGGCTGCGCAACCTTTGGACGCCATGGTTGAAATGTCTAGGAAACAGATGAATGGCTGTTGCTTCACTTCGGGCTTTGTTTACCGTGGCGTACAAAGGCAAAGACAAAAACCTGCGCCGACTGCCCCACTGCAAGCAGGACTCCTCGATGGGCTCGCTCGATAAGCAGCAAGAACAACAGCCCCCCATATTAACCCCACCGTTGCCTCGTCGCCATTGTGCTGCGACTTACCTGTAATTGGAGCGGGCCTAAGCCTGGTGTTGCCGCAGCAGCAGCTGCCATGGTAGTCGGTATCAGCTGAAGAGGGTAAGGGTCACCTAAGTAAGAGAATAATAGAGGCGTCAGCACCTTTTATCTACTCTCCACCTGCAAATTAAACTCCTGCATTTATTCTTTCCAAAGCCGGCCTTTGTGTGCTGTGCCGGGGCCTAATGAAAAGCGCCATTGTGCAGCCCTCTGCTAACACTCTTTTCACAATTCGAACTGAGAGAGGAATGCGAATAAAAGGCGCAAGGCAATTAAGGCGGAAACCTCATCCCTTTTATTTTTTTTTTACTCGTGATGCATTTAGGGAAATAGGAAAAAAAAAAGGTGCACATTGATCAGAGCACGACACTTCAAACGAGTTTGCGGCTTGGATGAGATTGTGATATTGAAAGAGGCCACATTAACTGTCGTGACCATGTAGGTGGAATTAGTCAGCCCAGTGGCCTTA
Organism: Triturus cristatus; assembly: GCF_964204655.1. Classification (NCBI taxonomy): domain Eukaryota; kingdom Metazoa; phylum Chordata; class Amphibia; order Caudata; family Salamandridae; genus Triturus; species Triturus cristatus. The sequence goes on from NC_140585.1 coordinate 508,226,700, forward strand.
AGTGTTCACAAACAAAACACAGCAGCACACCATCCAACGCCAGGCGCATCCAACAACAGCTACAGCGACCAGCACAGAAATACCCGTTACTTTCAGCACCTGCCAGACGGGTGTGTCTGCGCCTCAAACACATGGACAACACGTCTGTGTGAAAGAAAGGGGAGCACTGACAGGGCTGCAACATAGCTCGTAGGACAAGGTGGATGCCGCCATCGTTCCAAATTGAAGGCAATCCCAATTCGGCTGGCAGCTCAATTATGGGCTAACTTCAGATTAAAAGTTTAAAACTAATATGGGAGCACTACACTCCAGGTTTGTTTCCACTCACGTTTTACTAGGAACAAGCTGGCAAAATGTGAATGGGGGAACATGGTCACGAATGTAGGAAAAAATGCGAGAATGGAGGCGGACATATCAATTATTGTAGTTATTCCCCATTCCAGTGTGGTAATATTATGTGCTGAGTTTACAGCACCCCATGGGATTGGGATTTTCGGGCCTCCTCACTCCTGTAATGAAGGCCTGGGTATTAGGCAGGTTTCAGAAGGGAAGAACCTACAAAAAAAACAATTTTCACTTTTTATTTTTCATTTTTTCCTTCTGTGTGCACATAACCCATTCAGTTGAAAGCCCCATGTGCTCATGGTAGCTCATGTTATCTGCCATATTTGTACATAGTTGGTCGATGGAAAAAAGTTCTACCAATTTAACTACACACAGTTATACAGACCAACGCTTTAAGTTGATGCATTAACAATCTTTTTAACAAAAATCGTGTGGCTTCTTTGCGCGCTGGGGGCACTGTCCAGTGCATATTCGCTGACACATAGAAATTGCAACAGGAAAATCAATAAAACTGTTATGGAGCTACTCTCTGTGCCGGGGTGAAATGACAAAATGTTTTAAAGCTTTCAGTTCAATTGATAAGGTTTGTCAACCCATTTGCAATACTCTAAGACACATCTGGGCATGCAGAGAGTGCAACCAACAGGCTTCTATTCAGAAGCAACTTCCGCCTTGCTTAACTTCCTAGACAACAGTGCTCTAGAATCTGGGACTTGTAATTTCTACTATTCCCATTCCAGCCCTACCCTGCTGAAAGCTCCTGGCTAAAAACATGGCAATGTGGCCAGCTGCCAACCCTGAACATGTGTCAGCGCACTACCCGTCAGTTCATAACCAGCTGTGCTATGCCACACATGAAGCTACAGTTTCAGGTCTTAAAGTGGGGTTCTCTGAGCACTCAGAAAATTCTAAGTTGAGGTGGAGGTTTCAACATGTGTTTTTTTATTAGACATGCATTAGTCCATTCTGCCCTTGCCAACATGTGTTTCGTCTCTTGCGGACAGTCTTACAGAAGACTTCAGCAGGGCTACTCTTCTAGTTGTGTATTCAGAAATTAAGAAAAGTAGAGTTGTTCTAGTATTGAACATATGAGTAAGCCCCACGGTAATGTGTAGAAACCGGGGCGTAGTTTGGCTATTATCCCTTTCTGCCTGAAGGGGTTTCAGATCACGGCTGCAAAGAAGGACTGTTTAAGATAACCAGCAAATGTCTCTCTGCGAGAAGGAGCCACACCGAGTCTCATTCCCTAGTCAGTCAAAAGAGTGCAGGATGTGGTGTCTCACATACAAATAAGGATGGATGAACCCTTCAATAAACAAATCCCTGACTGACAGCCTTATTAGAAACAAAACTGTATGAGGCAGATGGTCGGATTCCTCCGATGAGTGCTGCTATGCTTTGGAGAAGGGGGCTGCAATTATCAGTATATAAAGTAGTTGCACCGCCTATAGATATTTTACCTTCCAATGCCGGAGAAGCCTATTTTTACACATGCAGCGTTTTACACAAAATTACATAAGCAAACTCTAAGCAGGGGATTAATGACCAACCCTGGTTAAAAATTGGTGACAATTCCGATGATAGGCCAAGAGCTAACACATATCTTAAAGGAGGAAACACATTCACTTTAAAAATGTTTATGTGAACGAGGATTGTGGAAATTGTTTAACAAAATGGAAGATTGTAAGCATCTGAAATTGAAGACTGGAGTTTATTAACATGACCTATACTTTTTTTGCGGCAGACAACAGGGATTAATACTCAAAAGGAGACATGCATCATTCATTACTATTTTCAAATAATTTGATCACCCTCCTTCTACTTTCTCTAGTCACCTCCTTCACTCGGAAATAGGTCATTGCAATAGGAGAGACAAAGGCTTCTCCATTCATAAACATGGGTTTATGACCAAATTTACCTTTTTATGCCCACCAGGAATTCACACAGGAATTGGTTTGCCTTTATCAATGTCCATATAGTTGTTCATCTGTGGGTATTGACAAACTCCACCCGGGAAAGAGTGGGAAATTTACTCCCGCACAGGGTAGTGTAAATCCACGACCAGGGCAGGAAGGGGAGAGGATCAGCTCAGATTTGGAGGGATTTCTTCACATGCACATGATAAAATATATTTCCCACAGAGAAAACAAGTTGAATTTGCACAAGGAGTCCTTTTTACCCTATGCAGACTTATCTACTATAGTGAACTCTGCACAGATGGAAATAGTATTCCTCTGGAAGGTCATGTGGCCTTCCCAGGATTACACCTGGTGTAATCTTGAGCATGTTTACGAAACTCAACAGGTAGGAGACACAGGTTCAGATGAAAGTGGAGATCGCCATATGTACTTTTCCTAATTTAGTTTGTGAATCAGGCTCCATGTGCATTATGATCTTGCCTCTGAGTCACACCTATGAGCAAAAATGATCCACACTCTACTAATATCACATAGAACTGACCTGCACTAATAATTAACTGCTTATGTTGCACCTGCATGATAAGCATGCAATGCATAACATTTGTTGAGGCTGCAATCTGGGAAAACCATGTTACGTACCACCTTTGAGGCGGCTACAATAGCTTCATGTACCTAGTCCACAATGAGGGGTAACAGGGGCTTGGGGTTTGAGATTCAAATTCTAATATTAAGAAGGCATAACTTTATAATTTCTTTCCAGTCTGCATGTTACATGAAATCTTCACACCCAATGTGCCAAACGCTCAGTAATTGTCACAAATGTGACAAAAGACAAAATAAAGAAACGAGATCTGTTGGAAACAGAGGTAAATAGAATAGTAAATAAAACCACCGGGAGTGTGGATACTAGCAGGAGTTTTGGTTATCAATAGCTGTACATCATTAAGCTTGTCCTCAATAATAGATGAAAATAAAATTTAACGACAAAAAGCGTAATTACTTAATGCATAGTCTAACTCAAGGAAGGGTGGAAGAAAAGGAACAGGATTTATGGAAAGAAAGACTATTCAAAAAGCCACTCACAACTTGTGTCATGAATGACCAGTCAAGATTACAAATAGGGTGGATTGATAAAAATGAAGTCGCGGCTCAACAATATCAGTATCATTTTAGCTCTGTACAGGACTTATAGAAACTCCCAGACAACTCAATGAAACCATGAAAGTCATATCTTTGAAAGCAGAACAGTCACTGCCTTAGAGGAGATAACTGCTATGACAGAAAGAGCACCAGGGGAAATATCCTGAGAGAGGCTGGGAATTTACTCACTATTGCTTGACGAAGGTTGGACCAGGTAGGAGAGTAGTGAGACATCATGGCGAGAAGGAATGGAGCTAATGTAGTAGTCCCATTGCAGGTGTCATTTCCAGAGCCGGATAAGAAATCAAGTGGAGGCAAAAGAGCCAAAGGAATCCCAGAGATTTTGGAGGGTGATGGGATGTGGGAGACCTGTATGGCCTGTTGTGCATGTTAGCAGCAACCACTCATGGGCTGGGAAACTAGTACATCGGAGCAGCCTGCTGAGAATGCGAGGACCCACCTAGATGTCCATTGGACGATTTACAAGAGTGACTGTTCAAACTTTGACACAAACCACAAATTACTTATATTGAATGGGGCCAACCTAAGGACAGGCATTCATATCCTAACACCTGAGCGCAGCATTTATGCTTGAGATAGGATTGTTTTAATGAGCCACAGAGGGTGTTCACCAGCTTTATTTTCCCAGTAAAGCGGACTTCACCCAGTGGACCATGTACAATATAAATAGCTAAGAAAACTAGAGGGGACCATAAACAGATTTTATTAACCCTTGAGGCACCAAGCCCAACAGTAGATCGGAGGCTTATCCTTCTGGGCTCTGCCTCACCAACTAGAAGGCAAAATAGAGGAAATTAGCAGAGAGCAAACAGGTGAGGCCCCCAAGTTCTCCACAGTGGATTTAAAAAATTGACTGCCATACTAAAGCAGAATAAAATTCTTGCCTTTGCTACACTAATCCTGGAAACCTCTTCAGCAGAATCAGGCCAGAACCCAAGAGCTTCCTGCTTGGGGTTGAAAGGAAGCACTGACCTTATCTATTGTCTACTGGGTGAGGGAAGTGCTGGATTTGGAAAAAGAAGAAGACCCCATACATGTGGATTGATGACAAAGAACCGAATACCTGCACGAAACAAATTTAGGGATAAAGTCTTTGTCTGAGGGCCTGAGAGTCATGGACCTCAGAAGTGGATACAATAAAGAGGAGAAACCTAAATGCAACCAGCAAAACACTGAGCCCAAGAAACGGATGCAGGTCTGCTTTAACCAGTGAATCACATATGACAAAAAAAAACACATCTTTTGAAACTCTAGAAGAGCAGAGGAACCCCTTACCGCAATGAAGATGCGAAATGGCAAAGAGTGGATAAGAAGGGTAAATAGGAAATTAGAGGAGGAAGTGTTGGGCTTCGACAGATGTATGTGACTTCACAGACGTTAATATTACAATGTGGTACAGTCTTGGATTCGTAAGCAAAGTAGATTATGTCGGTATAGAATACAAATTGCCAACAACAATGTTCATAGAAATATATGGTTGATGTCTCTCCTACATTCCTCTGTTAAATGTTTAAATTGACTTAAATAGTCAGTCTTAGAAAAGGTCAGTTTTTGATAAATTGAGCATTACCATACCTAGGAATTAAATACTTCGTTGGGTTGTGTATCCACTTTGACATTTTGATGTTTCTACACAAATTGGTTTGAAAACTAAAAGATTTAAGAATGACCAGACTCTGTAGAAACCATGTGCATCACGATGTCCATTACATGACAGAAAAGAACACATTAAACCTGTTCGAGCCCAGATTTGAGACAGCATGCCACAAATTGTACATATCAAACCCTCGAGGATGTGGCCATGCATGCATTGAAATGATTTCTACAAAATGCTAAGGATTTTCCAGCACAGGATGGTTTATTTTTTAGCAGAATAATATAAAAATATTGGAACAAATTTTAAATAGCTCAACATCCAAGATGGAGCAGTGAAAAAGAGTCACACGAAAATACATGCCCCATACGTTTAATACGTAATACAAGATGTACTTGTTTAGTAAAAAAGAGGACAATACTAGATCATAAAAATGTCTCAGAAGCTATGAGGGCAAGATAAACTTCAACTCTCAATACGTAGCATAACGAGGTGGAATAAACTAAAAAAATATTCATAAAAACTGAGAAGCCTCTATTGCAGTCCAAAGAGGAACATGCAAAACAGTAACACAAAGAGAAAGAAAATGAGTTGGATGAAAATAATCAATTCAGTTATTGTGTTAATAAGTCAAGTGATCAATAAAGCAGTTTGAACAAAAACACACCAAAAGTCCACTTAGCAGAAGAGACAGTAGACATCACTTTTCTTACCCAAGCTATACCTGATTGAAAAGGCCTTACAAGGCCGCAACCACGTTGGGACTGTTTATGTTATTTTCTGGATAGGTCCTCGTTTAGCAGTTTGAGATGGACTGTTCCCATGAGGTGCAAGGTCAGTGCTGATTTGCCTAAGGCAGGCCTTTGTCTAGAGTGGCACACCCAGTGAAAAACGATGGGCTAAAAATGCTACCCGGACCGATTGCCAGTGGTTAGACTACTTGCAAGCATTCCTCCCATCATCTTTTATGTGATTGATGGTAGCTCTGTACCACATTTCTGCTAAGTATTAACATGTATTTTGAGATTTTTCATTTCACAATAAAAATGATAACTTGTGTCAACCCATAATAAATAATGTATCAGAAACTGTGGCTATTTAGTCAAAAAATCTACCATGGCCATCTTGGAAGATGTAAACGTTTTAGCATCTGCAAGCTCCATTTTGATTCCCTGGAAAGGCTGCAGCACTGAGCAGATTTGACAAGATCACAACTTGTGTCTCTTAAAGCTTGCGTCTGAAAACAGTCCGATACACAAAGGTAGTCAGCTTACCCTTCGCTAAACACTATCCTAGAGAACAATCTCAGCAAAGAAAACTCCCTTGTGAATGGTTCCATTCAATACATATGTGGGTCATAATGACTGCCAATCCCACAAGAAGTCAAACATAACAAAAAATGTAAGCATGGTATTGTTGCTTATGAACACGTATTTAATTGTGGAGGGAAATAGGCACCAGTGTAGGTGGTTTCCGGTTCTCCTAGTAAAAACATAGACACCAGTACACACCATATTAATGCAACTTTTAGAAATCTTCTCATAGCCTTCTTTAGAATTGAAAAGAAAATTACACCTCTTTTTGTCTCATTCTTTCTGTAATATAAATCACTGGAACACAGTAAAACCTCTCTATAAAAATACACTAAAAATCAGGGAATAATGATTCACAAAAAAGTGGTTTATTCATGTAAATATTCCATGAATAACAACATTCTATTTTCCTTGGTCTTGATTTAATTGTCTGACTCATTATTCTCGAAGCAGTTCCAGTGTGGACAGATTATTTTTTTAACATTTACTCTAAAATTCGTAACAGCAGCAAGTTACGTGTTTATGCTTAGTTCTGGCTCGCTTCATCATTATGTCTTAGTCAGTTCCTCCAGACTCATGCCCTGTAACCATTTTATATCCCAAGACTTGAGGGGGTCACGAGGCGAAAACAATCCTGGGTGAGGGAAGAGGAGGGTTAAACAGCCAGTTGATAATTTCAGAGGTAATGTGAGTCCAATCCCATGTCTGACCAGAAACTGAAAAAAGCATTGGCAACGCTAATAGGTTTTGTCCGTGAGAGAGCTATTGGCTTTGTCAATGTCTGTTGGCCATGTTATACAGCACGCTGACAACAGAGGGTATGAGACCTGAGGCAAGCAACAACAGAAGGCGGGTGGAAGGCTGGGGGCATGCAACAACATGGACAACAACAATGAGGCCAAGCAACATGGATGGGAGAGGGACAGAGAAACAAGGAGTGGGGGAAGAACACGAGAGCCAGATGAAAAAGAGGCATTCTGGAAAGTGCCTAAGCACAAAAAAAAGAAGCTGCTAAAATATGAGGGGTGGACACAAGTAATATGTCCATGCTTCAGGGGAGGGAAAACACACAAGAGTAAGGAAGCCTACAGAAGCTGACCAATAAAAAGCAAGTAAATGAGAGCGACTATGTAGCCAACCAATGATTAGCAATGGGCAACCTCTAAGCCCCAAGTTAGAAAACAAAAGGTCTCGAAGAGAGAACATGTGCACTGTCTAGATGACACCTAAAAAGGAGAGGTTGCAGTGATCAAGATTTCTAACCAGAAAAAATTGTGAAAAAGCAGAGCTTTTTAAATTTCTATTGTAGGAAATTGCCAGTGCTGTAGTATTCTTCTGATATAGTGAAACATAGGGGTATATTCGAAATGAACAATTCTTCAGAAAGAAGGGAGAATGTGCTGCTAAACTGAGCACAACTATGTGAATGCTGTCTTCACTGTTATTTTATGCCTGGCGTTAGCAATTACCTTACGATTTTACTACAATTATATATATTTACTGGTAGGGGCTTTCAGGCAGCCTCCCTTTTCATCCATTGGTCAATTATTTCATTCACATGCCCCCACCCACTACAGCAAACAGCATGTGGAAATGAGTCTGTTTACTTCATCCATTGCCTAACTTCACCATTAACGAGGGCAGTCTGTTCTTTCACAATGAGCCCAACCATATACAAAGACGTTCTTTTTAATACCAGTAACTACTATGGCAATACGTGCTTTTTGAGACCACACAAATATGTTTGCTTTTAGCCAATTTGTTTTTTAATTAGCATAAGTCTGGCAACTTCAATAACAATAAAATGTTATAGCTAAACAGGCAATGACAAAGCCAAAAGGCTGGCAGACAATGCCAGACTTACTGGCTTTGCCAATGCTTGTTTCAAGTTGAATCCTGGTGTGGACCTGGTTTACGGATAGACACAGCAAGAACACATTAGATTCATAACATTTGGATCTAGTGATTAAAAAAACCCAACATATGTAGAGCGCCCAATCTCTCTCAGTTGGTCCAAACATAGCACAGGTACCACACTTTATGTGCAGGATCAACATTTGATGACAACGTGTACTATAAGATTCAACAATACGTAATCAGGCAGAGTATCTATTCAAGAAGTAAACATTATGCATTATGTATCCCCCTCCTCTCCTCTCTACGTAAAGACCCTGTAAGACTGATGTATTTTCACAGGTGCAATAATGTACATGGTGTGTAGCACTATTACCAATATTCAGCATAAATGAATGACATGCCATGTTACAGAGACAGCCCCATCATGTAACAGGCAAAACGATGATCCATGTGGTGCGCCATCTTTCAGCTTTCTTTAAAACTAGGAGTCACTTAAAACAGTGAAGACGGATTAACAGGATTGCCTTACAGTGGATAGCTTTTTCCACAAACTTTGGGCCCAATACACAAAATGTATTTTTGGAAGTAAACATAGGTTTACAGCTGAAAATATCCAGTTATACCTGCCAGAAGTTCACTAAAGCATTCCTGGCAGACGTATATAGATTACTTCCGAGTTTCTACCACAAGTACGGAGAAATCAGCAGTAGTAAATCCTATGCAAGGTGTGGGAAGTGAAAGTTGGAAGGCATAGTTTAAGTGGGAAATTTGTGAAAGCTCACACACAGGTACATTTGTTGGCATTCACAAACTGAAACCTAATCCATTACCACCCTGGAAATGGCCAGCCTTTGGTCTTCCAGGATGGGAAGAGGAACAGGTCACCCCAAGATTAACTAAAGAGGAAAATACATTTTAATGTCATCTAACACAGATATTGATGTGGATGAGAAACACATTGTACAAACTCAAGATTTTATTTAAGACATAGCAAAAAAAGTCAGTCAATGGGTACCACTGATGTAGAAAGGTGTATGATGAATGGACAGAGACCTGAAACTCCAACTGAATGTACTTTTATACTTTCTCTACATACGCAAAATGGGTGTAATAGCACACCTGGAAAGCCACGTCAGATGCAGGTTTCCAGATGTACTAATGCATCTACAATTGTGACTTTTTAAAGGCTACCTATTGCCTCTCTGTAGAACTATAAATAGTGTACCATCCACGCCGAGGGTAGGACAACCCAACATGCTCAAGTACATTTTTCTAAGATTTTTTCATCCCAAGCACTGGATTCCAAGGCGCAAGGCTGTTAAAAGTGTTGCCTGGATAGTCACACATGCCTGAATTTAAATCTAGAACAGTCTACAGTAGACATTTTGATTTCTACCTGTTGTTCAGACATCGGTTACTTAAGTCCATTAGCCTAAAAGGTCAATACCTCGACTGGTTCATGCAGGCTTCAAATATTTAACAATAACGCACTGTCACCAGCTACGCTCTTTCTTTCTGGCAGCTCAGATGCTTTACCACAAACACTGCACAAGTGCTGCTTTCTGTCACTAGAAACTGATTGCAGCTGTATCTATTGTAGGTTGTCTAACAACTGCAATGATCATCAACTGTTCAAAACTTCTTTACGAGTGCAATAAAAATATTCTAGTTTCATAGTAAGAAAACTGTAATATTTTGCTCCACAAAAGCAAACTTCATAAACTTTATAATAAACAATACCAATCTTCTAAAATAAGTCTACAAATCTGTATCAATTTTTCGTCTCACTGTGTGTGGTAAGACCAGAACATGCAAATCTTCAAGATCTCCCTTTTTCTCTAGATATATATGTATATATCTAGAGAGAGAGAAAGAGAGAAAGAGAGAAAGAGAAAGCAAAATAGATAGATAGATAGATAGATAGATAGATAGATAGATAGATAGATAGATAGATAGATAGATAGATAGATAGATAGATAGATGTGTATATCCACACGTTCTAACATTTACCTTTTACTCTTCCCCACCTAATGACCTGTCACAATAATTTTCAATATCAACTTACTTTAATCCTTTACACCATATACAGATAACCATTTTGACAAACAAAAAAATAGATTTAGAGGTTTCACAAATAAAATATGGCATGCACTTTTGAGGGGTTTGACGACATAGACTACCATGTACCAGTTCTACATCTCTGAAAGTAAACCAAGCCTGTGCCAAAAGAAACAGAGAGGAAGGGAGGCAGAGAGAGATATAATGGTACCACTGCGCTTCTAAAAGGACAAAATGATTGTAACACGGTATTTGAGCATCTATTATAGCACTGCAGCATTTTACCTTTTATGCTGCTTCTGCAGCTGAAATGCCGCGTTTGCTAATTAGCTGTAAGGCAACGGTGTCCATACAATGTTAACCAGTTCGGTCATCATGAGGGAAAGTACATTAAAAATGCTTTCTCATTCACTGCGCGTGACAAAGGTTATTTTTCTGAAGTACATAAGGGAAATGTCCTCGTTCTGTTCTATACACAGGTTTCAAGAGGTAATAATCTTTTGTGTCAATCAACAATGCGTTTCCGTTTTAGGGGGGGAAGAGGCGGGTGGATGGGGACACGTAAAACAGTTGTTCAGTGTGATGCATAATCAGATGCTGATTGGCAGGGACTGCTTCCTTGCGAGGCTCAGGCCCGAGCTGCAATGAAGGCGGAGTGTGCAGCTCGGAGGGCTCTTGTCATGTTGATAAAAGCGTGACATATCAGAAGGCTGCGTGTGATTTGGCGATTGTTTCAGCCTTGTTTGTCAAAGTGACCTAGGTGTCAGCTGACGGAAATAAATCAGAAATTAGCAGGCAGCCTCTCGAAACGCACAACATGGGCACCAGCAAAACAACTGTAATGACGTCCACGTGATGAGCCGCTACACAATGAGACATGTGACAACAAGTAAAACACAGAGATGCATCACAACGTTCGCCTCGGGAGGCACAAGGCATTCATCTCCCAAGAGTTTAATAAACAAATTGTGTCATTAAAAGACAGTGCGCTGTGGGTTCGATGGTCAGTGGAGACTGCCAAAGTGCTGTATACTGTGTTACCTTCACATAGAAGAGAAATGTGTACTATGCATGTGCTCTATATGGCGGTAGCATGATGCCTTTGAACCATGTAAGAGAAAATAGAAGTAAGATTGCAGTTTTTTTCATTAAAAAATAATACGCTTGTGTTCAGTTCTGCATGATGCCTGCACAGACGGCCATGTTTGGAAATGTAAGTTCCACAAGCCATTTGGCCCAGCAGGATCCCAGACAGCCCCATATTTCCTTCTATCTGTGTTACGCTTTAGAAGACCTTTCATGAAACATTTCCTGTTTTACCTATATTCGGTTGTCTGTTTGCATGTGTTTTGTGCTACAATACTGCACAAGAAAGGGCACAAATTGAAAGGGACCACATTTGTTTCTCTGCAAGATGCTCATTATTACCATTTGCGCTCCTAAGTTATTCAGTGTTTTTGGACGAGCGAGAAATCTCTTGAGTAGGAGCCAAACATTTTCATATGGCTTCTGTTCCCACATCGTTTCTTCCCCAAACAACCCGCGTGGCGGTGGTGGCGGTGGGGTGGTTTGTGCATGCGGTATGTGTTGATCGGCCTTCCCTCCGCCCATTCACAACAAGCAGAAGAGGACTTACTGCACCCAGCCTTATAGCTGAAGCCAGGAGGAAGGAGAAATCCCTGCTGGGCGGCTGCGGCGGCCAGGGTCCGCTGGTCTGGGGGGAACACGGGAATCATCAGGGGAGGCAGCTGGCCTTGAACCTGCAGCACGCAAACAAGAAAACAAAGGTGGCTTATTGACCAATGCAGAAGAACGCCATTCCGTCTTGTTCTTAGCAAACATGTCACAAGCTCAAATTCTTGAAAGAAAATTTTGATCCATCCAGCCTTGACTACATCAAAGTGCAAAAGTAGACAATTGTGTAAATAAAATTCATGTCTGGATAATGATCCCACCACAACAGACACCCGATAAGTCCGAAATCTAAACAAAGCTGATAGTGATTTGTTTGGAATTAAACAATTTAAAATATCTATGACTGATTATAACCACCACAGAGCGCCTATATTCTGATCAGTTATGAGGATGTGCATGGCGATTCATGAAGAAGGTTACTATGACAGAGTCTGTTATGGGGTTTTCAGTATCCTCCTTGGCTAATATGTCCCTGATAAAGGTCACTAATGTATGAAATTGACCTTCAAATCACTTACACTCAGTCTAGCTCACGAACAAATATATATGACAAAAACCAAACAGGAGGGATAGATTCTGAAACAGTATGAAATGTACGATGCATATTAAGGTGCATAATTCTGCAATAGTGATGGGCCAACCTTTCCTTGCAAAAACAAACACATTTCTTTCCAAATGGTTGTCTCTGACCACTGCCTGTTGCATGTACAGTATGTTGCACATGTGTCAGCATGCCCAAGAGTGGCACAGGCACATAGGTATCTAGGACCTGGCTTTTCTGTCGCTCATAACAGGCACAGGTTCAACAGAGTATTTACGGAAAAGGTACGCAGTTTAAGAAAATAAAAAAACAACACATAATGTAAACAAAGGTGTAAAGATTCTAATTGAACTCCAAAATTATTTCTCCTAAATTGCCAATCGAACTAACTATTTGATTTTTTTTTAATGACAAAGTAACATTATTCTGAAAAGCGAAAATGAACAGCTGTGTGGAATTTTTGCATAGTCCTCCTAGGCAAAAAGCCACAGAAATGAAAAAAAAAACATTATTTCCAAGGATGAAAGTGACTTTGCCAAGTGTAGAAGCTCCAAAACAGGCCTCACAAACACTAATAGAAAGACAGATGGTTCTACTGAAGGTTTTGCTGCCAAAAATAAAATTAAAAAAATCGAAAATAAAAAAATAAATGTGTGATGTTATTGAAGCTGAATGCAAAGTTCTCTAATGACTGAAAATATTCTTGTCCCGTTGCATGTGTGAAAACTGCCTCCAGGGCTAACCTAGCTTTCGGGAAAAAAAAATGACAGTTCAAAAATATAATAATATTACTCTAAAAAACATTTAAAAAATGGTTGAAAAGAAAGTTGAGCTTCTCATAATTTAAACTCTTTCCTTGTTATACTCCCTTTCCTACCCTATTTTGTGGGATGACAGACTGACCAACTGAACACTTAAATTGTATATTCAAATAGGCACCTGCTATTTTCCAGCTAATGCTTCGGACCTTCAGGAGCAAATTTGCAATGGAGTGCACCTAGAAACTGACTCGAGTTATATGGTAGAAATATGGATCTAAGAACAAATTCCCCTTTTAGTTTACTATCTTCTAAAAAAATTGCTGCTTAGTGAGTGACTGACTATTTAATGCCAGTAAAGAGTCCTTATCAATCAGTTCACTGTATGAGAGAAGAGATAATCAGCACCTACTAATCAGCCATTGTCCTTACTGCCTATAAATATAATATTATGCTACATCGTGACACATAATACATTCGATCATTCAGCAGGTTGTGTGCCTGTAAAAATAACACCCAATAAAAGTACCAATGATTTTCCAGTTTCCAGTCCTTCAATAAATTCCAAAAATGCACCACAAACCTGTACCTCTGCCAACGATGTAGATCACTAGTATTATGATTAAGGGTTTTAAATGCACAGTACACATATATAGTGATCCTAGGTTTCAATGTTTCAAAAGAATAATTAATAGTAAATCAAATAGAACCATTTTAAACTGGAATAATGCACATTCATGCAAACTCTGACACATGTTGTTAGACCTTTTTCTGACATGTGTAAAAGCCCTAGTATGCTATGGCTATTCTAAAGGCAGTTCTAGCCACTTCAAAATGTTGTAGGTGCCATTTGAAAAGAATGAAGGATGTTGTTGGGACAGGAAGTCTACTGCATGTCTCTGGAGAGAGTGTTTTCCCTGCCGTATGCTGATCTCCAAACAAATCACATAAAATTCACTGTATGATTTCTAGATCCCTACCTCAGTGAGAATGACAATCATACATGTCCCTCTTTACATGGATTGAGGTCTGAGAGCTTGGCTCTGAGGTCGAAGGGAGGCATGCACAGTGCACCCTTATTTCACAGAGAGTGCCTAATGCTCTCTGTCTGCACAAGCTGTGATAGACTGGCAGTGGTGGCAGCAATAAATCTGTCGTCAGGTATACCTGTATCCCTGTATTCTACCAAGAGTGGACGACTACACAGACTTAATCAGAAAGATGAGTAGTCTCTCGTGCCTGTGGCCTGTTGCCTTTGTCTACCGGCCGTGTGTTTTAGTGCCTGTGGGTGTATCTGGGGAAGGAAGGCGAGTTGAGCCATTATGTATAATGTGATCTGTTCTGGTGGACTATTCAACTCCCCAGTGCCCCTCCCAACTCCTTGGCCAGGCCTGGTGGGCAGGGGGTTTACATTCCCTCTTATCAGTGTTTAGCTACCCTAACCCTGTTAGAAGGGACTCTTTCTGTTTGGAGATGGTCAGGAGATAATTAAATCTCCTCTCTGAGGAATAGCCCGAGTTGGTCCAAGGAAAGACAGTAGATCATCCTTTGTATGCTTCAGACACGCAGTGGAAATGCAATAAATGTGACTTGTCATTTGAGTGGCACACAGGATTCAAAAGCAGCAGACCCTCTGACTGGATCAGCCTATCAATCAGAAGTGATAAAAGTCTGGCCTTAGTGGTCAGTTGCGGTTCAAGACTGGCCTACGGCTCTGAAGAGACGACCCTACACGGGTTCGTCTGAGGAAGTCATTTACAGTCAGTGGTGTAAAAGCAAGAAAAGAGGCTTGCTCACCACATCTCTGCACACCACTGATTGGGGTTTAACTTGAGGAAGTGTTCTCTGTGATGGTTGACTCATGCTGCGAAAGAGTTTGCCGGTTTGACAAGAATCAGTGGCACTGGCCAGAGTACCGGCTGTTCCTGTGAGGCTTGTGGAGCTAGCGCTCTGAACAAGGAAATTGCAGACAGCTGCTCAAGATAAGGAATCTTGCTGCACATCGACATAGGGAGACAGGAAAACTTGATCCCAGTCCTTATAGGTGAGATCAATTTGTCCTGACCCCTGCCCTGTGCTGTGGGAGCCAGTGGTGCACTTCCAGTTACAATTTGTACCAGTGATACAGGCCCTTCCACCTTTCTTTTTGTGATATCTGGAGGTAAGAAGGTGTACTGGCACTCTGGCCAGCCACCTCTCGGTGTCCTCACTAAGGACAGGAGGGCACTTCTGTTGCTTTCATGCCCAGGAAGACGGGTATAACAGACATTTTCAGCATGAAATATGTGGAAAATCTATCTACCAACATGTGAGCCATCCTTTCAACAAACTAATGAAAGAGAATGAAAACTATTGACAAGAAAATTATCTCACCAACTTTACCCCTTGACAAATTAGCATCATTAGAGATATGCTCATGTTAAGGGCTCTCTTTCTGCACTGAACTTGCATTAAGAAAAATGACAACTATAGAAATTTAAAATTTAAAATGAGACGTGAAATAATTGACTGAGGTATGGTACTTCCTGATACTCAAAATTCATCAAATAAAGACTAGATCTGAATCCAAATCCTGGCTCTTATTAAACCTATGACTGCAGATGCTAGAATGCAAACTAGAGCTCATGCAGCATATAACATATGGTCTTGAACCCAGGAGTTAGCTTTGTCAATCATACAATTCAATGTGGTAGCATAGGGTATATGTTTTCAAATAAATGCACTTTGGGGGCATGCATTGAGGCTAAATTGGATTTCTTTATCACACTACATAACATGACCATCATGTGCTGGAGGGTATCCCGTCTAAATGCGGATCATGGGAAACACACATCAGTGACACATTCAGGCCAAGAGACTACATTGTTCAGAGTTTCACTATCATGAAGGTAGAACGTATTATTTTCACCTGGAATACTTGAATTCCAACAAAGGAACAGCATAAAGTCAAACTATATCGATGATATGTATAGAGAAGATGAGTTGCTATATTTGAAGCCTACTGTGGAAATCAAGGTAGCAAATCCAACTCGAATTTTTAATTGGGAGTGCTCGGTGTTGCCAAGAAAGACCCATTTGGCTGGGAGAAACCATATTTATTGGCGGAAACGTTATTGGATCGCTAAAGTGTTTTTTTGTATGGCATTCAAAGAAATTGCTTTATTTGTGATGAGCACAACACAGCAGCTTCACTCTTCATCTTGATATTGAGATCAAAGAGTTAGTCATGGAATGTAATCCTTGACCGTGCTCACTGGGATGAAACCAGTATCCCGTTCACTGGTCCTAATTCATTCCTCGAAGCTTATTTGGTGGTGAATCCTACATAGGCACTATCTGCCAGTTAGTTACATATGGACACCTATGATATTTAACATTCTTGATGTGTCAGTGGCCTAATCTATAAACTATTATGATTGATATCCATAACCACATACATTATTTATAGTGATTCTGACATTTGTTTCTTGCTTCATGATAGCATTTCCTCTTCACCTGGCGAGTCTAACTTAGACATTTTATAAATGTTGGTCCTTCTCGTGTTAAATTCCAGAAGGTTCATTCCTTGCCAATCTTTCACTGATAACATTCCAATCCTTTCACTGCAAAAATTATGCCTGTGGGCATATTATATATAGGAACCAGCTTCTAGTGAAGTTTCAAATGTAATTAACACACAGCTCAAACTCTCGAAAGATTGCTTCTTTGATTTTGCTACATGTATTCCACCTGTTTGCACCTAATCAAGATGTAATTTCTACCACAAGTAATCCATATCTAGCGACAGAATGCAGTTGTTTTCTAGGAGACTGGGTTAATCCAATTTGTTGGATAGAATAAAATCTTTTGCGTGAAATAATGCTACCTTCTATATTTCACATCTGAACCTAACTTTCTATTGCTCAGTGTACTAAGGGTTTTTCTAGCTATAATCAATCGGTCAATCACCAGCCCATATCTGACATGGGTTGCCACTTCATGGATTGCAATCATGGATAAGTGTATTATAAAACTGTCTGATTTCACTTTTAAGATGTGTTTTTTCAATAGGACAACTTCCAGGTGACATATTTTCCCTTAAAGCTCTAATGTGAAAAGGTAAAAGTGAAGCATTAGATACAAATAACATTTACAACATTTGCAGAGCCATCCCTTTCAAAATCCTTAATTTGTTCCAACAAATCTCCCCCTCTCACTTAATCTGCTGTTTCCTCAGGATGAATCTCGAATGTTTCTAGGAATATAAGATTCCTCCAGGGGCTAAACACTTAGAGATTGGTGGAATAATATTGCCTTTCTGTATATCCCAGCATTTTTTGCCCACATCCTGGCCTATTGGTTATTTTTTTGATGTATGGCGGATAGTGGAAGCAGCTCAGAAAGATCACTCCATTACCTAGGAGGTATGGCAACCCAGGCACTTACATGTAACGGTTGAGACCAATCATCAAAGTTTCTTAAACTCCGACCTTGGAATGCCTTTAGATCCCTGTGCTACACACTGATGATTTGTTATTGCCTCATGAAATACTACTAGTCGCTGAATCTAGCCACTAAAAAAAAGTTACATGGAATGTATAATATTGTATGTTGAAATACAAACATGAACTGGGCCACAGCTACAATTTCAATACAATTAACACACTCAATACAATCTCTGCACATTTTATTGGATGGATCCAGTTCAGAATTTCATTTCCGGTTTCCTGCAGTTTGCAACAGGAGATAACCCTAGATAGCTTGACTAACTCGAATAATTTATCAGTAGCATTATCTAAACTGGAGAGCACAATCAACAGGTAATGAAAGGGACACAGCAGAATACTTAGCCCCAATTTTTTCCCTTAAGTATGAATTCTCTTTTTCCACTTTGAGATTAATGACAGAAAGGTTACATATCCATGGCAAACAATAAGGGTTAATGGTGGCTCTTCTGATTAGACCCGCACCTGAGGTCCAGTTTGTATCACCAATTGTCATTAATCTAGATGACAGCATCTGGATTACGTGCAAGTTATTAAGTGTTCTAATAAATTCTTCTCCCGGACAATTTTTCATTTTTGTCTGCCATGAATAGTGCCAGTTAACTTCTTCTGATTAGACTTTAATTAATTTTATGTTTTTTTGTAAATATAACCAGTGTTAGTAAGACTTTTTTAGTGTGACTTCTGAAAAGATACAATTTTCAATGCAGTAGCTCTGCGCTATGCTTTCTCTTAATGCTATTCATTTGTGATTGTGTTACATGTTTTTATCTTAATGTATGTGTTTGATGGATTGCAGCTTTTATGATTATATATTTATTAATAAACAAGTAGTTTGACTGACTGGCTTAACTTGTATAAAAACCTGCTCAGCATCAGCCTCTAAAACCCCTAACGGGTGTTAGGAGGTTTAAAGCGGCTCAACCTCAAAGAATGAATATTGTAATAATATTGCCGGACCTGTTGGATAAAATATTTGAGTAAATTGTGATGTCAATATTAATGCTGCATGAGACACACATTAATTAGTCTTGAGGGTGACTGGTCACGGAGCCCTAGATGGCCATAGCATACCGCCACCTTATATACACTATTCTTAACACTGGAGTGGAGAGAGATACTTGACTGAATTGCTAACGGCAAATTGCAAAAGTCTAAATCGTGTGCATTCGATGGAAACACTATGCATTTTTTGTATCCTCACATAAAGCCAGAAACCCCCGAAAAGGTGGATACCTTCTCAGAGGCAGAAACTTGTAAGACAGGGCTATGTGTCTACTATTACATGGGTGAAATGCCCGGATCCACTTGAGGCAAGCTTTTTACAGTCAAATATATTTCAAACAATTGCAGTAGAAGCAGGTGTTTGTTATAGATCACTCAGTTTACAAACAAGGTATTGCATATCTTATAGCTATTGTTGTTTGTAATAAGAAAGATAGATTAAGATACTGACAATGTCACGTGCACTAGCACTGGCCCTTATGGAAAAGGGCCAGATTTTTAAATCTTTAGATTGAATGACAAACGCTTTACATTTAGGAAAGCAAATAATAAAACACCAATATGTAGCAGTATTCGCTTCTCACCTGTAACTTTGTAATAGTTTGAAATAACTGGACCACCCAAAGAGAATCTTCGGTCGACTTTATATCAGGCACCGACATTCTATGGTTTTTTACAAAATACTTTAAATGTATTATGCTGAACAATTTTTCCATGCCTTCTTGACAGTCACTGAAGCAGAATAGACTGGATTCGACAAGTACCAATAGGGGGAGGGGTGGGGCATCGCAAAAGTAGATTGTATTGCTCCTCCACGGGGGGAGGGAGGGAAGATATGAATATTTTTATTGCAGTTTCACCAACTGCATGCACCAACTTCAGAACATTTAGATAATGATAAATTAATAATATGTACATACATGCTGAGTGAGTGGCTAAGGAATCGTCATTGGTCAGAACTTTGGAAACAGGCTGAATTAGAACTCAGATCACCAACCCGGATGCTGTTTATCGATTTCCCAGAGGCTTCAGGTCCATGCATGTATGCTCTTCTGGCATTGTGTTGAATGGTGTAGACTGTGTGTGGGGGGAGGGGCAGACTTCCTTTACTGTAGACCACGAAGGCATGACTTTAAGAGATGGAAGTGACTGAAGATGTGCAGCCCTCCGGCAAAAGTCATATCATCAGGCCTGGTCCTTTATACAGTTCCATATGTTGCTTTTTCACAGCAATTGACTTAAACTTGCATAGATCCGGCAGAGAAGTCATTACAATGTCATTTTTAAACACTGACAGAAGTTGCTGTAACAACAAGCATTTGCAATGCAATAGGTCTCGCATTTACGCAAGTTTGAGCTATTGGCATTGTAAATGACAATTACTTTTATTTTTTTGTTTTTAAAACGTAAATAAAAGACCTTTTCATTTACAGCGCCAATAGCTCTAAATCTCGCAATCAGGAGACCTATTGCATTGCAAATGCGTGTTTCTTTCTTTTCAAGCACGCTACCAGGGGCTACCAGGGTAGGTCTTTTTCATCTGGCTCCCGCGTGTACTCTCCCCCCCCTGGTTCCTTCCACCGGCCCTCGTCAGTGTTTCTTGCCCGCACCCTCCTCCCTTTGTCCGTGTTTCTTGCCTGCACCCTTCCTCGTCCGTGTTTCTTTCCCATACACATCTGTATTTGCGCACGCGTGCGTGCGTGCGGGTGGGTAGGTAGGTGGTTGCACGTGCTGCCTGCCGTGCCCCCAACCGCCCTCCATGCGCGTGCTGGCTCTCCCCTCCCATGACCTTAAGTTGAAGTATATGCTCTTGTATCATGAGTGGCTCTTATTCGTTATGGACGTCTGTTTCTGTACACTTGTGTATCAAATGTAGGAAGGGATTCATTGGCTTTCTATCACAAAAACTCAAAGAGATGTTTTTGACAATGGGGAGTTCATCCATAGCATGTTGTGCAGCAAACAGTATTAAGCTGTCCTCGCAACTGGCTGCCGGTCACACCTGATTGTCTGATAGCTGCCCTACAAAAGTGAAGCTAGTAGGAGGCTCCCAGAATGAGTCCAAACATTCCTTGTCGAATACAGTAGTCTCAATATTCAGATGTCCTCTATTTTTTGTCTGAACAATAGTGCTTTTTCCGGTGCTGTAACAGCATACAGAACAATGTGTATAAATGCCCCTTGTTATTGTTTTGAATTTTTTGAAGTCACATTTGTGTCAATAGAAACAAGCCCGTGAGCAAAGAGATGCCGTGCGGTGCGTGTGCACATCGGATGTCAAGCCGCTAGCTGGAAGCAGAGAGGAGACGCCATGCGCGTGAACATCGCCTGTCCAGGCGCGCACATGGTTTGTCTCCCTTCGCTAGTAAAACCGACAACAATAGTCTTGCCAAGGCGAATGCAGCGCATGCGCTGCGTTCGCTAGGCGAGACCTAAAAAGGTGTCCATTACAGCTACCCAACACTCAAATTAACCTAAGAATGAACAATGCATGCCCAAAGTAATGTTTTGCTTTAAGTACCATGAGCAGTGCTAGTATTTGATTTAACGTACAGGTGTAAAGCACATTCCTCGTTTGCTGAAAAGTGAGTCCCTGTACACCTCAATCATTAGGACACACCAGAGACGATCACAATGAGACATTCTGACATAACACAAATTGCAGTATTTGTATCTATCTAACTTAAAATATGCATCTCAAAGCTAAGCGTGAAGGGTCCACAGGTAACAAGCGTGGGCTTCCAGAAGCACTGCTTTGGTTTATTCAAATATTTATGCCATTCGCACCCCCCCTGTAACAGGGCCTTGTGTTGCTTCCAAATATAGCTTGAAACATTGCAGATGAACGTGCAATGTCAGCCCCAAGACATGAAACACCGATTACTTTTCTTTAGGAAGGGCTGCTCGCTCAGTGCAGCTGGGAGGGACTACACCAGATGCCCCCCCCCACCCCCCCTCCAGCCCCTGCAAGCACACCTGGTACCAGGATACATTTTATGGGACATTTGCAAGCGATAGGACTTAAGGGGCGGGAATTTGCGATAATTCTATAGGGATACTCTGTAGCAGGCCTCTTCGGGATGAGGGTAGGTAGACATGCCATTTAACAGAATACTAATGATCAAAATGAAAAGAATGCATTTGTAGCTGTCTTTGTAATATTTGTTCCGTCACTATAGCTAGGAATATGATGTGTGTTTCTGTGCTGTGCTGTGCTGTACTGTACAGGTCTTAGACTGCAACATCCTTGTGAGTGAATACCAAATTACACAGATACTACTGAAACAAGTGTGTAGCTCCTCTTTCTGTAGCTACAATGCATTTTTTTCCAAGTAATTTTGGGTTGTATTTCGCAATATTTTGCAGCACTTGTTTAAGTACCTTAAATGTTTCCAAATGTCTAAGTAAAGAGTGGTGCACTCATTACATTCAACCACATTTTATTTCTTCTGAAGAAAGATAAATAGCGTTCTAAGGATCAGCGCCAACATCATCTGGACTAACAGTATGAGCTGGAACCAGTGCGAGCGGGAACATTTAATATTATACACTATATAGTCCGCTCTAAACTGAAGACCCAGACTCCGCAAGCTTCGGCACAAGCTCACTTTTCTGTACAGGATTCTGAGATGTTCTGGATTTGGGCCTGCCAACATTGAGCATTAGGACCCAATCTATGCGTTGAGAAGGTTTAGTCTGCTGGTTTGGCTGACATTGTTTTTGTTATGCACTTCTGTGGCGTCTCAATTGTAAATTAATAGGGTAGTGTTCCTCAATGATCACACTCGTCTAACATGTTTACAATTAGACAACCTAAAAATGCACAAAAAAATCAGATTCTTGGAATAAATAAAAATGTTGCTGCTTGGGTAGAATAAACTGATGACTGCAGGGGCTTTACTAAATGAATGAAGCCAATGGAAGTTACGGTCCTAAACTTACAGAGTAAAGACACTGCAAACTCTATTACAATCCATCCCACCGACACGATGACCCGCACCAAGACTGTCCCTTAAATTACACAATAATCCTTAAGAACTGGAAGTGCCTCTGAATTCCCAACTATTGGAGCAATGACAGTCAACTGGCTGTATTAACTCAAAGAAGCATTAGCTAACCAGTGTTTCTTCTTCCACACTCCACCAGCAACAAAACAAAACAAAAGCAGACAAACTGATGAGACCTATAACTGCTTGAGTGCACATGCTTAGGGGTGTCACGGTTTCATTAAAATACACCTTTTATGCTATGAAAAGGCTGCCATGACCCCAAATGCGAGCAAGGGAAATAGCACCCTGGCCTCTCTTTAAGTAGCCGAAGACAGCAGCAATGGGAACTTCACACTCATGGGCCTCGGTGCCACTGCACATGCTGCATTAACAAGATTTACGTCCCTCATACCTCTGAACAGTCAAGCACCTTTCTTTCGTACAGTTGTTAGTAGAAGAACGGAAATGAGTGGTTTATTAGAATCACAAATGCCATTGGACCCCAGCAAATGATTTCAGTATAGCTGTATTCAACGGTAAAACCAGAATATTTAAAATCAGGCTTTCTTCTTACTAAAACAAAAGTTATGGAGCCAAACTAAAATAGTCGGTAACCTCGGGCTACCGAGCGCACAGAGTCTTTGTAAGCCCAGGGTTATCAGTACTGGAATCAGCCCCCTTCTGCTGTGTTTGGGCTGAAGCGGTTATTAAAGTGACTGGCCAGGCAAAGGACAACTGTCCCAGTGGGACAGCAGGGCACAGCAGGAGGCCAGGCAGGGTGCGGCACAGGAGTGTATCAAGACACGGGCACATAGAGCAGGCTGCCCGCCTTTACCTGCCACCCCTCGCTACATCACAGAGCCCCAGGAATAACTAACTTCTTACAACATGGCCAGTAACGCACTGCCAATAATTAAACAAAAACACCTCAAATATGCACGCGCATAAACCATGAAAGAAGCAAAGCAGGAAACGAGTGAAATAGGCGCGCTCTGAGTTCATGCTGCAGTAGGATTTACAAATAAAAGTTAAAGCCCAGCATCCACTCTCTTACAGTAATGCAATGCATTTAATGTTACTAAACCACAATACGCATGTGGAGCAATTGAAAAAGATTTGCATTTTTTCCTTCCTTTCTTTTGTGGTTTCAGAGAGCCTTCCAAACATGATGACTGTTCCCTTGGCCAGCGACATGAATGCTGTAATCACACAATTACTGAGCTAGGAAGTTTAATTCAGCATTTTGTTTTCAACCACAGAACAATTACTCAACAATTTCTGGTTAACCATACCACCGTGCAGCCTGACGAGGAAGCGGAACACGGCGCAATCTATTGTCTGATCTATTGTTCGACATGAAGGCAGGCAGCGGGGCTCATCCGGTGCATCCCTCTGGCACCGCTCCGAGACACTCGGGGAAACGCGGATTCTCGTCCTCAGTTACAGCGCACTGCTGCGGGAATGGCGCAGCGACTGGTTACACAATGTTATGAAATGCGAACTTCAGAATAGATCCTGCGCCCCCAAAACTGGGTTCTTAACTACGAGAAATGCACCCCATTCAGAGCGGGAGAGTTCCCTCTCTTTCATTGGGACTCACCCACCTGCCACAAAGTCATGTCCAGCATTTGACCATAGTCATTCTACAAAAGAGCAAAGTCTATTAAATCATGTGCATTTGGACTAAAAGAGAATGGCTCAAGGAAGTGCGGCACTGAGACCATATGACTGGTCCAAGTGCGAGAAGCGCAAGCAGTGCAGTGGTAGCGGCACAATTTCACAGTAGCCTCAGTCCAACCGGTCACCACTCTCCCTACAGCCCTGCTATCGCACCAATACTAAGTATCTGCGAATCCAAGAGGTCTTGTCTTGGCTCTAAAAGGCAGAGCGGTTTGGTTTTCCAATGCTTGTATTGTACATGTGAGAAGAATCACAGTTAGACATCTGGGTCAGTTCGGGTTTCGAGAGGATGTTCCCCAAAAGGCATGACTGGGGTGCTCTGGAGCGGAGGCTGGAGGTAGTGGGCCGTAATGGTGTTTAGGTGGCATGCACATCCGATCCTTGGCCTCTCTCCATTGCACTCATATTTTACATGTGCACAGCAATATTTATTTTAATAGAAGAGGATAAAACCATTAGGAACACTAATTATTTTAGCCAAAAGGGCAAAGTGTTTTATTTCCCTACATGACAATGGCTATAAGGGTCAGTAGAAGTGCCCTGCCTGAACGCTGTGCTAGAGCTGCAGGCGAGGGCCTGTTACAAGGGAGAGGGACTTCAACGACCAGTGGAGCCTGAAGCGGGGTAAACATGCTGCGAGAAGAGTATATCCATGGAGGGTGGAATGTTCTAAATTATACTGGGAGAAAGAGAAAGACAAACTCTGGAATGTTGGAGCAGCCATTATTCGTCCTCCCTACTCCATTCTCTTCAGTGCAACTTCCAAGATGGTAATGTTCTAATAATGATGTCTTAGGCACCACACGCTCAAAGAATGCTTCAGCGACTAACTCGTCATTCATGAAACACGGAAACTGGTGCTTCAAAGCTATCTTCTCTACTGAGCAAAAAGGTGTGAACCTGGGCAAATCACTTTTGTTGGAATTCACAATGACTTTTTCCAAAAGTTTAATATCCTCCCCTGTTGATTTTACATCCTTTTGCAGTAGACTTCTGACTATCGTGGGATTCACGAAATCCCAAGGGGTATTCTTGGATATCTATAACAATCGCATTACTTTTAGGGAAGTACTCCTTCTCTATGTGTAGACTGGAAGACGTCCAGTAGGCAGACAAACTGCAAAAGTGTGGAGAAAATATGCATTTTCACACTTAACTTTTATTTATTTATTTCACCACAAGGAAAATATTTCTCTCATTAGGGTCATCCTTTTCTTATATTCCCTTGAAATGTGCAGGGTGTTCCCTGCCCACTGCCATCACAGAAAAAATACCTCCAACCTTTCTTGGGAGTACCATTAAGAGTTTTTCAAGGATAGAGGACTACCTACAAAATGCTTGTGAAGAACCACAAACCTACGGATTTGTGTGTCTTGCATATTTGCAATGCCAACAGCCTAACACAATCCATTTCCCACCTCGACCCTAAACTTAGAATCTGAAAGTACCACTTCTGATTCCATGAATTAGGGTGTGTAACTTAAAAACCTGAACAATTTATTTGACCGTGTGAGCTACACGCAGGTGAGCAGGATCTGTTGTGGTTCAAGACCTTTCTCATGCAGTGGCCCATTTCCTTTCTCCATAAATATTGTGAAAGTTTACACATGACTGACTCAGCATTCAGCTTTAAGTCTATTCAGCTGTAAAGCACTATATGCTACTAGCTTCCAGTCTAGTGATGCTTATATCAGTAGAATATACAACAGATCGCTTCAAAAACATATACACCAGCAAATGCATAAAACATCTCAGAATTATTAACTACATAAACTGCTGCATAGAAACTGTGACATGCACATTCTCCCCGTCATTGCCTTCACAGGTCTGAGCAGTGCCCTTCACGTTTTGGGTTTCACTAAACAGTGGCATTACCTCACTTCTGAAGAGAAAATCCACTTAAATAGTACGTAACATATGAGCATGTGAGAGTATATGATCATTACCACGTGATGCATTCATACAAGGACATATTGTGCTCTGGAACATGCCAATGTCTGGAGAGTCCCACATAAAGGAGGATTCTTCGCCCTAATATTTTGTTGCCAAAGAAAGTGTTTTCTTTCCTAAAACCATGCCTTTGAATCTTCCACCCACACACATAAATAACGCCCACAGCAAGCTCACTGAAAGCACACCAATTGTGCAACCAACCGGTACAAGGAGTGGGGCATAAATAGCTTGGTTTACCTTTAAGCAAGGCTTTCAGTTTCCATTTGTAATTATTTTACACATAAATAGAGGTGGAAAACAATGTATTTACAAATATATGAATTTATTCTTAAAAATTGAAAATAGAGAAATTTGGGGCTTGATATACTTATTAAAAGGTAGGTTGCATACAGAAGGTGAAATCTGTGCACCACAATTTAGCAATGCCACCTACATACAAATAGGCCAAGCCATAATGGCCAGTCACATGGTTTCTAAGAATGACAGGCCTCATATATATTAATTAGGCAGATTACTATTTGCAACCTCTGTGATTGGCTATGAATACAAGGATGGTGACCTCCAAAGAACAGACGACCAACATGCCTGTCTAAGCATTCACAAACGGGAACCATGGATTTTTTTAAAGCAGCCTGCACCCCGTACAAGAACCAGTGCTGTTTTAAAAAAAAAAATCTTTTCCATTTGGGAAGGAATTGGGTGGAGCAAGCAGTGCTCCCCCGAAACAATGAGTACTGCCCAACAATACCAAAATTGGAAAAAGTCCAACAGGGAAGTGTCAATTCCTGTTCAAGTGTTTACAACTGCAATCGCCATTGCAAATGGGGAATACATCTCATAGCGAATCGCAAAGAGGATAGGCCGCCCCGTTCATGCCCCCTCATAAATGCTATTCGGAATAAGTTACAGAGCCCTTCTTTTTAATTCAGAGAGGTTTTTCCGAAACTCATGAGCGGTTTAGTGCATCTTAAAAAATATTCTAATCATAAACACTGTGATTTTCTGAACCTCATAGTTTGGAACCGCAAAATGGTTTTGTACCTCGGGCCCTAAATCTGGGTCTCTTGAACATGCCAATCAACAGTTTGAACAGATGTTGTGCAGTTTGACAGGTAGTTATCATGTGATCTGCTTTCCTCATGAAGCTTCAATGGTTGCGAATGTGCCCATGTGTTAGTACTACAATGTTAATGTTTTACAGTGAGTGGACTGTTTTATTGCATGGGGCTAATCAGTCCCCCAAAGCACTAACATCATTGAAAAGTGGACGCACATTCATCATCTAAATAATAATAGATATAATAAGATTAACAAAAAACAAATATGACTAAAGAGAAAAAGAAATCAACAAAAACAAACGCCTTTAAACTGAGAGCTCTGCTGTTAAGAGGGAGATGTTGACAAAGGTTAAATATTCAGAAAGCTCTAAAAAACTAAGTGGCAGACCAAGAATAATAGGACATAAGATTCCATACACTGATCACTGAGCAGCAACATCTTGAGTGTCTCAACTCCTCAGTGAGGTCTCCATCAGTTTAGTGATGTTAAATTCTCAAAGAAGGGTTGCACCACGCATGTGCAACAGCTTACTCGACAGGGCGGATTTTGTCATCGTTTAAAAAGCTGCCGTTGTTTATTTTTGTAGGTTGTAGTGAAGCAGAAAAGGTTCCTTTTTGTTGGTAAGACTCCTTGTGAACAAATACCAGTCCTGAAGGGATCGGCCTCTTTGTAGAGATGACTCACCCATTCGCGGGACGCATGGGTTGTGCGTCTGACTTATGGTCACCCTCCCAACGAGAAGGCTTACAATGGATGGCTTATACAATTGCAGCAGTCCATATCCAGTAAAACAGCCCGCGTCCACGGAATAATGGGCTCAACTCGGCCGAACAGTTCAGTAGAAACCTTTAAACAGCTGCACGCCACACATGACCTGGGCAAGCGCCACAATGCCTATTAACTATGAAAGGCGGCTTTGAGAACTATTTCTTCGGCACCCCTGCTATTATTGGATGGAATCAATCCTCTACGACTTGACGCAGAACAAGAGGCTTTTTTTTCCAATCAGCCCTGCGCTGATCATCCTTCACATTTTAGCCTCTGCCCTGGAATACTCTGGACAATGGTACTGGTTCCATCTGTGCTCTCCATTAAACCCTGGTAATCCTTCGAAGAACAGCTGGACACTCTGAGAACACACACAGAAACTCTTTCTGTAGGAAATGCTTGGCTACAATTACACTGAGACGCCCTTTGTTTCTCCCTTTTTGTGTATGCAAAGAGAATTAGAATGTCCTGCTCTAACAAAGGGAGCAAGAAAGTAAGATGCCTCCACTTTACAATAGCATTATATTTCTGGTATTCCGATTGTACCAGACAGCCATAAAAAGTACAATATCAGACCTCAGGCCTCTTTACTCAATAATCTGTAGTTCTAGAAGCAGGATCTGAAAATAATTCAGTAATCAGAATCCTAGATAACTGGGATAAATGCTGGGAGTGTACCAAACCCTATAAAATTAAAGCAAGTCAATATGCTCCAATAAAAAAGCACTGGCAAAGGCAAGTCTCGCCTTTGGAACCTAATGGCTTTGTTAATGTTTTTTACAGGTGAGAAAGCAATTTAGGGGAGAAGCAAGAGCATCATGGAGGGACCTGGTGGAGGACCACACTGACAAGAGAGAGCAACATGGAGCGAAAAAGTGGAGTGAGAAACACACTAGGAAGACTGCTGGAAAACAGATTCACTTTGCAGAGTGCTTATGACAAAAGAAAAAAAGTAGTTCCCTAAAAGTGAGTACAATGACACAAGTAAATTGGCAATGCTCCAGGGGACAGACACCAGATGGTCAAAGCAAGCAATTAAATAAGAAGCAGGTAAATGAGAATGACAGTAAAGCCAACCATTGGCATACAATGGGCAGGGTGCAAGCCCACAATATGTGCTTTGGAACCAGGCAGCAGCACTGTCTGGCATATGCAACCTAAAAATGCACCTCAGTATCTTTGAAGAACTAGAAGATAGTGTTTCTCTTCACCTCGGACAAAAAGTTTTTTAAAACAATATTTACCCAACTGGGAAAGTGCAAGTAACAATTCGATAAGAGGCTTGCATCCCTTTGTTACAAGAGGATGTTTTTTTAACATCATTGCAGATGACAAGAAAAACAAAACTAGTTTGCATACCCACTGTCTCATGGAGGGGGGGAAGAAAAGAAAAAAAAAATAATAGCAGTGATTGGTAAAGTGCTATTGAGAGGTGCAAGGTACTGCTTTTTAGTGCTTGTCATGTTCATTGAGTGAAATGTCCCAAGTTCAGTACCGATATGCTAATATTACAATACTTTTATCTTTTTTTGTGAGGTAAAAGAGAACATTTCTACTTTATATTCTGCACCAAGTGCTACTTGTTTCATCCTCTCAGAATTCAGAAACAAGAATGTATTATCTATTGGGTCAGAGGACTAATGCATCCAATTCAGGGATCTGTGCATACCTTATGGTCAAAGGTTCAATTCCCAGTGCGTTCACTCAGCCTTCCCTTCATCTGACTACGACAAAAATGAGTTCCACTAAGTTGGGTGAAAATAAACAACCCTAACCTATCGACAGCACCAGGAGACTTCTTAGGAGTTAATGTACATTGTAAAAATATGCCTATTATGTGTATGGCTATTTTCATAAAGAAAGGTTAGATTTCTTTGGCCAAAGATTCCAAGAAAAGACTCTTGTCAATAAAGCCACAATCTAGAGTAAGTGCCACTTTAAGTCTGATTTTTTGGCAAAAGACTGTCATCTTTCAATGTTCTTTGTCCTCCAATGGAGCTGATTGTCACAATGAAGTCTGTACGCTTTGAGATTAGATTAGACCAAGTGGTGGCTTTTAATGCTATGTTCACTACAAAATGGTGAAGGGATGAGAGACAAAACACATATTCAGGTGACAAAAGTAAGGGTTATAGATTATAAAGGCAAATTAAACATTGAGAAATAGTGGAAAGAATAATATAGGACAAAAAACACACGCATATAGGGGCTGGTAAAAAATTGCATCAGCATTCTGGTATACTGGAAGCTAGGTTCACAAGAACCATGTTCAATGAGGATACACAGTTTTTTAGCAACATGTCCAAGGAATGTACTACATGTAAGCGGTCACATAAATGTCTGATGCCTCATGAATCTTGGAGGTCAGGTGCAGACATAAATACATCAGTGGACATAGTGGCAAAATGTTGAGCAAATCGAATTTGGAAGGAACAAGTTATGGTCTTGGATGAACAACACACTCTCCTTGTTAATATACAAAGAAAGACTTCAAAGCACTTTT
Organism: Triturus cristatus; assembly: GCF_964204655.1. NCBI lineage: Eukaryota > Metazoa > Chordata > Amphibia > Caudata > Salamandridae > Triturus > Triturus cristatus. The sequence continues at coordinate 508,257,382 of NC_140585.1, forward strand.
GAGATTAGAGATGTTGGTTTGAGACTTCAAGATGAGATCATTCTAGATAAGGACACAATTCACAGAGATAGGCAGGCCTTCTAGATCATTTCATATGTCAGGTGGTATACAAGCAGATGCTTATTGTCTCAGCAGAACATATTTGGTGGTGCAAGACTTCTAACATTCTGGATATACAGCTGTCACTGTGTGGAGAAGAAAAGATTTTCTTAGAAAACAAGGGGAATTAGTTCCACTAAAGATGTACCTGGAACCATATTGATCTGTAATTTCTCCCTTTGCATTCCCTACCCTACCTCCCTCTTCACATTCATCTTCACACTTTTTGTGTCCTCCCCATTCACACAAAGGCCATAGAGATCAAATGCTTAATAAAAACTTGAAATACACTAAAACTTGGACAAAGGTAGTCAGTGCTCTGAACAGCATAGATCACCTTAACAGTCACAACAATAAGTCAGGAGAGATAAACATAGAAATGTAAACATGGGGTAAAATTATAAGCTGCACATCTCCCTTAAACAAAAAGATTGACTGTTGTTTTCCGGACGTTTGTGGTTTTGTCCAGACAAGGATGAGGTTGTTGGAAGAGTGGGTAAATGTTAATATAAATACCAATGACACCGTAGTGGTACTTATGATAAACTTATAAATTCATGAATCTAAACTGATAATCTAATTTTCTACAAATACTCGTCCAAAGAATGAGCTGAATTAAGAGCCAAACAAGGTATTTTACATGGTACTGTCTTATTAAGGATTTGCAATGTCAATAGGTCTGGCTTTAAGGCTACCTCTTGTACTGCCATAGGCGCATCACTCAGATGAGCAGAGTTGTTTCCCTCTGATACACTGGATACAGAAACAAGAACAATGAAAGAGAGCCTTGACTGATGTGGTTTGATGGAATTTGGCTGCAACCAAATAGCATCAGAAAAGAAACAATGTGTGTGAGAGGGCATGTAGGACTGAAGAAGAGGGCTGAGATGGTCAACACAAGTTCCACCAAATGACTTGTACACCATGCAAAGGTCTTTAAAACATGATCTGGATGTTCACTGGCAACCTGTAGACGAAGTGCAACTCGGATTCAACACAAGCGTGCTAAGGTAAATTAAGCAATACATGTATCAGGTACATTTTGCAGAATTGGAAGGTGACAGTTAAGATACTTAGGTAAGCCCAGCAGAACTACAGTCCTATAATTCAAATAGAATGAGATAGCTGCCTGGATCACCAAATTCCTCTTGTTAATTCAGAAGCAAAGAAGAATTTTCCTTAAGCTTTTCAAAACGTAGTAACGTGATCTAGCTGACATGCATGTAGAAAGTAAGGTCAACACTGAGAGGCAAGAGCAAGCGACTATTACATTGTGTTCAGGGTCCAAGGATGATTTCCATGAACTTACACCTCTGTTTTATCAGTATTCAAATTCAAAAGGTTATTGGTCATCAAACATGCCACTGAAGAAAGATATTCCCGAAGGCTATGGGGAGATGTCAAGAGTTACCCCTACATTGTTGCATCAGGAATGGAATTTCATCAGCACAGTTGAAAAAAAAGTAAAGGCAAACTAAAAAATTAAATCAACTAAAGGCATTAAATGGAAATTAAAAAATTACACAAAGAACATAAGCATTCTTGATCAATGACTAGTGTTTAGAATTTTTAAAAGAAAAAGTTACTTTAATTCACACACACTTAAATTCTGAACATAAAATTACAAATGTGCACAATGACTTTAAGACACCATGAACTAAAAGTGTAAGAAGGTCTCTTTAGTGTTAAAAAGTTAATAAATCCTTCCTATGATGTTCGTCAAGCGAAGTTCTTCTATTGTACTTGTCAAAGAGTTGTGAACTTAAAAATCCTTTCATTTTGAACTTCTCAGAGAGCTCACAATGTAAAATCCCTTCCTAGTGCATTTGGGATGTAAAACCTGATTCCCAGGGTACTGAGGATGAGCAGTCAAACACTGACTCAGAGACTGTTTAGTGCTATAAATTCAGAAGTCAGCAACACACAAGACAGGAGTAACCCATCCACCAAACTCTAACTCAAGCCCTAAGTAGTATAATCTCAATGTCAACTATTTACATGATTTTAGTCAGATTTACAAATTGGGATTAGACAGTTAAGACCCCTTTCTATGTTGTTTGACATGGTGTCCATAACACACATCTGTTTTGTATTGTATCTGCCAGTAGGTTCACCATGTAAAACAACTCCCAATATAATACCAGTTCTTACTGTATTTGTCTAATTTCACAATGTAACGCCTCTTTCTATGATATTTGTCAATGTTCACAATGTAAAAGCTCTTTTTCTTGTAATGTGTCAGAGTTCAAAACGTAAAATTCCTTTCTACTGAAGCTGTCAGATAGTTCACATTGTATTTGTCTGCGTTGATAACACCCCCTTATTGTATTTTTAGAGTATGCAATGTAAAACTCCTTTCTTAATCTATTTGTCAAAAAGTTCAAAATATAAAACTTCTATGGTGTTTGCCAAGATGTTCCCATAGTAAAATCCCTTCCTACTGCATTTATCAGAGAATTCACAATGAAAAACCCATGTGTATAAATTTGAAAAATCCGGTTCAGGAAGTGCCAGAGAAGTTGGTCGTTACAAGGCCCCAATTATGTCAATGGTAATCTTTCATCTTTGCTATCTCTGTACCTCGGTTCCTCAACCTAGGGATCACTTACCCTTTCTAGCACTAGAATCTTAGAGTAATGACAAATAGCAGTCCAAGGAAGGTGGTAGAGGACAAAAAACCAAAACTCAGTAATGTATAAAAACAACAATACATCAATGTCAAGCAAGTTATCCCTTAAAAAGAAAGCAACACTAAATACTACACACAAAATCACAAATATTTAAAAGATTTTCGGTGGTATTGCAAACTGAACCCCCTCCTAAAGGGACCTTGCAGAACTGTAGAGTGCAAATACAGTACCCAAAAGAAATATCACAGGGGAGCAACAACCCAGTATATTTAGTATGTTCCTGTTGCCTTTGTGGTACTTGTTGCTAAGAGGCACATATCATAAATAAACAGCAATACCTCTGTAGGGGCTGACTGCGAAGAAAGGTTTTCATAAGCAGAAAGTTTAAGCCTACAGGTTTTGTCAAGTCATTCACAATGTAAAATGAGAAGCCCACTGCCTTTGTCATCACATTTAAAATTATTATGTTAGTCTATTGGCTTTAACATAAACATGCCCATGTGGTCTCTGCATAGAGAGACCCATCAAACATCTTAGGTGGACCTACAGTATACATTGACATGAACATAGTCTTCCTCTGATGACACCACACCAAGCTTTTACTCTGACCAGACCTAAAAGAAGACCACTGTTTTAAACCCCTATTGCATTTGTCAAATAGTGCAAATCGGGAATAAAAAACGTTTTTATTGCAGTGTATTAATTACATAGTTCTAAATAAATAAACGAAGGCCCTTACTTTGGTGTTTGTCTTGATGTGTACAATGTAAAACCTCCTACAATTGCACTTAACTGTATATAAAAGCAATTCTAATTAACTAAGAATTCACAAAGTAAAACTCTTTGCTAATGCTTTTTTCAAAGGTGAGAATGTAAACTCATTTTCTATTGTATTTATTAGGGTTCACAATGTCAAACCTTTTCACACGGTGCTTGGCAGGGAGTTGTAAAACCCATTCCTTTGATATTTAGCAGTGTCTATAATGGAAAACCCCTCCCTATTGTTTTTTGAGATAGCTGTTTCAGGAGATCCTAGGGCAGTCAGACCTTACTAGCCTCAACTCGGTCAATATGTGTCTTTCACCTTTGCTGTACTTGGGCCTCTGTATTGCTGACCCTCAAACTAGGGGCCAAGTTCCCCTTTTAATACTCATCTTTAGAAGTAACTAGGCAGAGAAGGCCAAGACTATCTCAGATAAGTACTGTGAGCTAGAAATTCGAAACACAACAATGCAAAATATTAATATTTAATATGTCAGTGTCCATCTATGCAACGAAAAAGTAATTGGATGCGCATACAATTAAATACCATTACCAAAATGACAAATATTTACATGATTTAGGAGGAATTACAAACTGGAATCTCTCTTATAGGGGCACTCCAGATTACATTTTTCAATGCTATTATTGATGTTAATAGCTATTTTGTTTCATCCAATATTTCACAGTATTTAATACAGATAATTAGATACCATCACAACCCATTAGCATCTTATAATCGTTCAAAAATATATACATCATTAGAAAATAAAGCAGTCGCTAAACCCACTGCAGACATCTACAAACATTAAGCCTGCAGAAGAAGTGACCTCTGGCAACATAAGGGGAAGCAATGCGTTGGAAGCTCTGGCAAAAAGCAGGCCGGTTTCATTTGTTTCTGCATTGCAATAGAACCTGCAACCTTTCCCTGTGACCAAGAAATATTATTCTGAATTCGTGGACGCCCGCCTCATGTATAAAAAACACACAATATGAGCTGATATTTAAAACTTTTAATGACTTTACTAAAAAAGGTGGAAGTTTGCAGCCAGCTGGCAGCATACCGAAAGCCAGGCTGCACAGCTTGAACTTATAGCTATCTTAACATAATGAAGAAGTGCCAATAATTAGCATATGTAGTGTGAACAGGTTTGCTGGCACAAGCGAGTGAAAAACTCCAAGGTAAAGTTATTATTAGGGAGTAATTAGCTCTGTGAAGTAAATGAGTGAAACAATAGCTGCCAGCACTGACAATATGGCTAACATCTGACTATGTAGAAGATAACATTGTAAAGCATTGCTCCCTGAGCTGGAATCTGTTAATAACCATATGTTAGAGTAATTAATGCAGAGTCTTCCTGACCTGTTGTCACATAGGAACAATACTTTCTTGGAAACGTTCACACAAGCAGTATCATATTCAAAAAGGAAAAAAAATATTTTGAAAGTTAAGATGCAAGCAACTCTACTTTTCTTTTTCATATTGCCAAATCTACAAGCAAAAATAGCACACAGAGGGTAATTTAGATTAAAACGTAATAGAACAGTACATAAGTGAATGCATCAAGAATTATCTATATGACATCTATAATGCCAAATATAGACATGAGTGGATATGACAGAAATAGACAGAACGCAGAGATATATAACAAAAAGAATCTTTAAAGGGATGATTTTATGTTCGCATTTAGCTGTTTTCTTTGTCATATTCAAAGGACATTTTATCAGCAACAATAGGGATTTTGTCGCTGCTCTTAGCTAACAGCTGACCCCTGATGGCTCACACTGTTTATTTTCTTTCTCTTTCATTGGGAGAATGCTGGTTGAACTAATGGCATTAATTACACATTAAAGTCGATTTTGATTATTTCTTATAGATCACACATTTCAAACTGTGATTTAGTGAATAAGACCATCAAAGACCCATTACAGAAATTCTGCTGCCTAAAAGAGTCTTTTTTTGATCAAAGCAAAGAGGAGGTCTCTGAAATTCTACATAATTTCACAGATGTCCACCTAAAGCATAATTGGTTGTCAGAACAGCTTCAACACTGACTACAGTTAGTTTCATGAGGAGATATACAGGTAACCACCTAGCAAACTGTTTATATACGTGTAAGGTAGCAGTCTAAAGATTTTAAAATTACTGAAAATCGACAAAAACAAATAATCACTCACTGAAGGATTAGTACCAGCTACCCTTTTAAAAGCTGAATGAATACTCAACATCCAACAACAATTCTGATGACAAAGCACACTTCCCATAAATCTCAACCGGTAAGACTCTCTTTCATCCAATTGCATTTCCTTCAACACTGGCTCTGGTACACCCCAAAGAGCATGTTTTCAATGATTACGTTCACAGTAGGACACTTAACTGCACTTTTAGCATCAATGGCATGTAACAAAAACACTGTCATGCTGGTTTTTCCCTACAATTTTAGAATATAGAATTTCAGCATCCTGCAAAATATACAATTTGAAATGGAACCATGTGTCAATACCAGTTAATAAGAATTTCATTGACTCGGAATTAGAGACAACTTCACAGTCAACACATAAGTGAATGAAAAAAAAAAACAATTTTAGAGAAAGCATGGTTACCTATCAATATGCTAAAGCCTGCACTAGGACATCTTTGAGGACTTTGAAATGCCTGCCTACAGAAAGAAAATCAAAATAATTGGCAAGTCAGGAAGGCTACTTGCATTAATGTAAAAACTATTTGGAAGGCAAAAGTACATCTTGAAGGTTTCCCTAGCCAGGCGATATTCCATGACAAGCATGGGCAAATTCAAATCCATTACTAGGGTAATTCATTTTTTGTTATCAATCTTCATTAATATTTATTAATGCCACAGGTATTAATATTATTGATACCACCCACATGAGACCTGAGGTCAGTTCACAAAGTTACTGGCAAGCAGAAGAATAAAGAATAGAACTTTACTCAACTGGGATGGGAGAGGAAGGGCGGGGAGGGGGAGGAGGGGGAGGATGGTGAGACAGCATCAAATATGGCAGGAAGCTAGATCTTGGGATTTGATGCAAGTCATTAAGTCGTTTTTGAGATATTAGGGTTAAAAAATATATGTATATCTGGATGGTTGGGTTCAAAGCCAATTTTAAAGTATGGAGCATTCAGATAGGCCAGTCAGCCAATTCGCTCCCATGGGAGACACGATCCTACAAGAGCGAGCTCTCCGATTGGCTGCCTGCAACATGAAAAAACATGTTGCAGTCAGCCAATACAGGACTCAGAGACTTAGTTCCCCGTCCTAGGTTAATTTGTTTATAAATGGGGGCAGTGTAGGGATATCCTACCTCTCTAGGCCCTGTGGAGGGGTCCCCAAGTATTTTGCCAGCATATAAAAAAGATGAGTAAATGGGAGGCCAGGGTCCACAGTGAAAAAACAAAGGAGAGGCAGGGCACGCGGTCCCCCTCCCCAAGCCTCATCAAAGCCCCGTAGACCCCATTCCTGGGTGCAACATGTAGGAATATGGAGGGGGATGCACGCCCCCATCCCCAAACTTTAAAAGGGCGTTAAGGTCTCATTCCCTGGGGATGCCTCATACAGTGTATTCCAGGAAGCCCACCACTGGGACACCGTAGTTTCCCTGTCTGCAGAGCATGGGCAGGGAAAGCAAGTTTGCTCCCAACCCAGCTGAAGCTTTCAAAATGCTCCAGCTAAGTAGTAGCAGACTTCTGTATCCCTGCAAACACTCTTGAGGGAAGGGAAATACAGGATTGCTCCCACCTGGTGGGAACAAGCAGAAACTGCTGCTTCTACTGGGCGGGAGCAATGCCAGCTTCCACAGTAACCAGGATAGATGCATGCCGAGAGCTGGCAAGGCCCCTCCCAGGGGCACATAAGGACCCAAGGGGATGGGGTCCTCTGAGCACTTATAGGCTCGGGGATGATGGCCACGTGCCCCCCTCCCCTTTATAAAAAAGTAGGCCCCAAGGATGGGTCCCTGAGGCCCACAGTGGCTCGGGGAGGGGGCTGCGTAACCTCATCCCCGTAATAGAAAAGGAAGGTCCCTGGGGGATGGGGTCCCTTGGCCCACAGTGGGACTGGGAGAGGAGATACAGGCCCTCCACCCCTTAAAAAAAATAAAGGCCCCATAGGATGGGGTCCCGGGGTCTGTAAAGGACTGGGGGGCATGCACAGTTAATTACCCCATGCATTACATCACTCATGATATGTTCAATAACATCATTGATAACATCACTGCAACATATTAAATGACATCCTTGATGACAAGGATGTGCATGGCAGGGCACAAGTTATAGTTACCTTAAGGGACAAGTTATAGTTACTAGAGACAACTATAAAAAAAGCACTTTGATGCCTCGTCAGGTGTAGAGTAAGTGCTATATAAATGAAATTACAATACAGTAACTGGTGAAATTCAGTGTGTTTTTTGTGTGTCAGACATTACACTGTCACTGCACTTTTCACCTAGCTATAATGCCACTATAACCTTTGTTTTTTGAAGATAGATAGATAGATAGATAGATAGATAGATAGATAGATAGATAGATAGATAGATAGATAGATAGAAAAAAACTGACGCATTTCAGCGAAGCCACCTTGATCACGGGTCCCATAAGGGTTTAATGGAATAAACTGATATCACAGAGAAATCCTTTGGAGTGAATGCTTTCTATGTAAACAAGAAGTTGTGGCTGGTGGCCCCTCTACTACAGGGGCAACAGCTGTGACGCATCAGAAGCCTTACTTTAGTTGGGGTGGCCCAAGGCAAGAAAAAGAGAACAAGCATTAGCAAAGTCAATATAATTATCCTATGAGACTTATTGGTTTTGCTAATCAGTTTTCGTCTTACTGTAAAGCATCCCTCATGCAGTGCAGCATGGCTAAAAAAACACAGAGTAAATGGCGCTATGATGTGGTGGTTGCACCATTTTGTATACATGTTAAAAGACCTATTGTCAGTCTTCTGTTTGTATCTCCCATGGAGCAAACTTGGACATGAATAAGAAGCAGGCAAAGGACAGTTACTGGAAAGTCAGCCAAGTAATGGGCGGGCTCCAAGCCCCTGTATGTTCTTGTCAAGCCTACAATAGGTCTTTTAACAGACATTGCATGCTATGTCTTTTAAATTCAACCTAAAATCAGTTATAAGCAATGATGCTGGGAGAAACCGCGCAGCACATCAGGGTCATTGCTATTTTGTTACGCAGAAACAACCTCCTGCTTTATAGATTTGTTTCTGTGAACCAAATACAAAAATCAGCCATTACACATGCATACTATGAGAAAACATCACGACATGGCGGTCCACCCTGCACAGCATGGCATACCAGACACTCTTTTGGGAAAAATTCACTGGTTAAATGCTAAGAAAGTGCAACTTGAGTAGGTGTGCTTACACTGGGCCTGTGGAGGTGCCTTTAAATATTTAATATCAGAAAATGAATACGTGATCGCTGTGGGGTCCATAGGTCGCAATATTCGAAAGTTGACAGGGACAAATCAACATTTCACCGATCCTCGGATGATAAAATTAATAATAACGTTAATAAGTTAACAATTGTTACAAAATCTACAAATATTTTTTCTGAAGCGCTGCACGCAAGACCTATATAATAAATAGCTTATTATAATGTATTTTCCTTTAGGGGCAGAGTCTTATCCTAAAAAAGCGCCCGAAAAACTGTTAAACCACAATATATGGATGATAGTCGTGTGGCCAATCATAAAATGTAGTAAAAGGTTTCATTTGACAAAAGGTATTGCATGATTAGACGAAAACTGCTGCATAAATAACAAATAACTGGAGTTACTGGGCTGCTTGATAATGCAAATTGGCATCGCGTTAAAAAATACATTCAGGGCCACTGGAATTATACACAAGGGGAAGACACATTTATGTGGCCAGGTTGACTAAATTAGGTGGCAAGAAAAGGAAAATTAGGCAACGTAATACAACATATTTTGTGATAGTATTACTTTATAATTTTGTCTTTTTTTTTTTTTTTACACTTCACACGTTAGCAGGGCCTGGGCACAGGTTTCACCTCATTAAAACCAGTTTAACATGCAACTAAAAGCTGACCAGTGAACTTTTGCACAAGGCCTTCCATTGCATGAGATCATGCGTTGCTTAGATTTTAGAAACGTTTGATCCGTTTTAGGCAGAAACAGATAATGCAGCAGATAATGGATTATGTGGCAAACGCTTGAAACCCATAACAACGCGGAAAACGCTGCAGCCACAGAATCGCGCCATTCCAGTGGCCTGAATCTAATACTTGACAGTTCACGTACATTTGTGGAAGCACTTCTTCATGAATGCATTTACATAAATAGCCACATAGATATCACAAAAGTACATCAAATCATTATCGTACAACAATGACGGACATATACTAGTTTTCTAAGGCAGATTGACAGCTGTCACTCATTCCAAACAATATACAGCTCACTCTTTAACCCCTTCAGCGCGGCACGGATTTCAACGCTGTGCTGAAAGTTTGGTGCGCGGGCGGGGCCATGACGGAGCGGTTCCGTCATGCGCACAGCGCAACCGACGCGCATGACGGAACTGCTCCGTCATGCGCATCGAAAGGGTTAAAGCACGGCTTAACTGTCCTTACTGAGAGAAGACGAGCATTGATGAAAGCTTGTTAGTCATTTGGTCGCTTTCCAGTACGGATGCTGTCGCGATTGTTAACAGACTCCGGTGATTCCACGCAGTAATGGCCCGGCGGAGGAACCCTGCCTGTTTGAGATCTCACACATTCATCTTCTTGCTAAACATCTGTTTAAGGCCTGTGTGATCTACCTGTCAGCGCCAGTGATCCATAAATTGTTTGAACCTCCTGTCACAAACCTCAGTGCTGTTTTGATCAGAGGCTTTGTGCGCACTAATCATCCCCTTTATCTTCTCTAATGTTAGGAAAAACACAGCAAGGCTGTCTTCCCAACGTGACTGTAATTAATCTCTCTGTGGGGGAGGAGGGGAGCGAGGGCCTCTACCTGCCAGGTTTAAAGCAGACAGATCTGTTGGCTTGTTATTCACGGGCTACACCTTTTAAAAGACACCTTGATTTCATCCCAGTTAAAAACCTGCAGTCTCAGTTTTACATAGAGGTATAGGGGAAGGGGCTGATTTATAAGGTGCACAGTGCCAATGGGTATCTCTTTAGCCAAGGACATCAACTACTGACCTCAGTGGCATCACACAAAGTGACAGCAAATGGCCTTAGACCCTAAATGCCCCAGGAAGTTGGGTCACATGACCCTCTGGCTTGCAGCGTGGTGCCATAAATGTTCATGTGTAATGTCATCAGAAACAAGCACTGGCAAAGCCAATAGGTTTGGCTTACAACCGAAAATGCTGGTCAGGTTTATTTCTTTTTGCAGTTTTTATATAGCGCAAACTCGACCCAAAGGTATTGGAACGCTTTACATGAGCACCAGTTACATTACACAAGGACACATTCATTTTTTGTATGTGCGAGCAGATTAAGTGTTTTGCTCAGAATCACAGGATGTTAAGCCAACGCTGAGACTCAAACCTAGTTCCCCAAGTCTAAAGTAGGCAGCTCTGGCCGTTACGCCACATTCTCTCTTTTAGGGTAGGCAATGCCTATTCTGCGTTGATGTAAAATTCTAGTTTAATAATGGCTGGTCCAGTGGTAGTTAAAGATAGCCAGTGCTGCATTCAGAGGCAGCATCAAGTTCTTTAACAGTGCCATCTAGGCTCCCGAATAGTGTTTGTGGTGGGCGGCTGCAGCAGAGGTACGGGGAAGAAAATGTGGGCTGCTATTGGTCCTCTGTAGGTCTCAACTGCAACGGCACATTCTTAAGCACATGCGCTCTAGCTGTAGGAGATAATGTTTTCTACGGGGTGCTTTGAGCCGGCCCATTGCTTAACATTCATGGGCGTCTTTGTAAATCTCCAAATTGGGCAGCGCATGCCGGCTTCACTTCCTCTTCTTTAGCCTGGAGAATGGAACAAGTACTGATTGCTTCATTTTGATTAGGGTTCTTCCACTGCTGGCGCTGTAACTGAGATACTATTTTAATTTCTCGCTAGCACAATCATTCTTGTTGCTTTTTTCCTCCCATCCCTTACCCCTCTCGTGTCCCCGTGTTGCTTCTTCCCTCCTCCCCCACACGCTCCATGTTTGTCTGTGTTACTTCGTCCCTCCCAATCCCCTGCTAGTCTTGTTATAGCGCTTTAGTTTAGCTTCCCGCGGTATAGCACTTAAAAAATAAACTTTAACCATGCTACACAGCAGCCACGCTGCTCTATAACTTGAATAAAAGACATTGGCAAAGCTAATAGCTCTCACATAGGCAAGACCTATTAGTTGGCCATTGTGTATTTAAATATAAATAACGAATTTCAACAGTTTTCAAATACCAGACGAATGTTTTGGACTTATATATGAAATACATTCCCTTCCTCCATCTATTTGCATCTTCCTTGTGTTGGCATGCTATAATTGGTAGCACTGATCCTTAATTGCAAACCTAACGCACTTAAGTGAGTCACCAAGCTCACATGAGCTGATGTCACTCCAGGCCTAAATGGAATCATTTTTAATAATACAGTAAACAATGAACAATTACTAATATTGTTTAAACCTCGCGGTACAGAAACAAGAAAATAAACTGAAATGGATCAATTACGAAGGGAGGCGAGGCTTGAAGTCCTTACAGTGAAGTCATGTGAGTGTTCTCAAGAATAGACAACCAAAAGAAAATCAGCCATAAAATCACATTATACTGACACTGCTTAGTATATCGGGAGAACATCAAAATGTACTCAAATCTTTATTAGACTTCTGCTTGCAGCTCTGTCCTGCAAGACTGATGCGTCTAACATGGAACTGAATGGAATACTCAAGATAAAGCATGGGCAGGGTCACCAACTGTCCATAATAACTGTGATGGCAAAGGATTGCCTATATTTTGAAGATCTCATTCTATCTCATCTGGTCATTTACGACTTAAAGGATGCTCGCACTCAACTTGGAATTCCCTTCCAAAAGGTTCAAGAGAGACTTGTGTCGGTTACTGAAGGATCTATCCAGCGACACAAGCCATCAAAGCATGTATCTATCCAGTTTGACGCACATCACATAGCTTCCTCTTTGGAACATAAAGTATGTTAAGAATTCAAAGTGGTCCAACCCTCCCAAATTCAAGTGTTCTGATTGAAGAAGTTCTAATTTATGAGGTTCACAAGATACATAAAATAAAGCACGTCCATTCCCATCCTTAAAACTAAGCGTTCAATAAAAATGGATAAAGTTTAATCCAAGTTCTGGACTTGTGAGGTATTTAAAAAGAAGGTTTACATGGCACTACACCTTGCGTACGGTACTCCAGACCACTGTACAGTTCAGAATACAACTGAGTTTAATATTTTGATATGGCAGGAGTACAACGAAATGCATTATTCCTCATCTCTCTCCCCGCAATTATGTGGTCTAGGTCTAACAAGCAGTCAAGTTTTTAACTAAATATCGTCATTCAGTCTTCAAATGTTTTTGAGACTGAGTTGATTGGGTTTTGAACTATGAATTCCATAGTTTGTGGTCCTGTATTCCTACTGCTTTATCTGCTAGTTGCTGTCATATGAGGTTGCATTTTGGATAAGGTATAGGTTAGAGGATCATAATTTCCTGGCAGGGGTATAATGGGGGAAGGCAGGTTTTTCAGATATCCTGGTCTTTATTTCTAATAAGCTTTTTGGATGGTACACAGTATCTTGAATTGTATCTCTGACTTCACTAGGGCCAGTGGTGCACTTTTACAGCTGGTATAACACAGCCTGGTTTCTGCAAACTGAGGCATAATTTGGCAGTTTGGTTTCATACCCTTAGAAGAAGGTCTGAGCTTTTTGGGAGCCACACTGAAACAGTGCTGCAATAGTCCAGCTGGATTCATACTAAGGTGCTGGTCAGTATAACTCACTAGTTGTTTTGCAACAGAGGGAGAATATATTCCTGAGTAAGGAAGGTTGCATGCCATACCTATGACAACTGCAATGACGCAAGCTCTTTTCTGACAATGTTCTTTTCCATCCAGCAGAATGTGCCATGAAGGCCTTCAGTGGTGTTTATCTAACTTCCTGATTCACTGTTGAGATGTGTATGAGTTTGAGTACCACTGGAATTAGACTTTTTGACTGTCTAGAATATGGGTCAGAGGAAGCATGTAAAAGTTACAGAAAAGGGGTGAAAATACACTTGTCGAGTTGATTGAAGTCAATCAATACGCACTTGTTGGCAGTGGTTAAGGATGGAATAGTTCCACTTTAGTTAGTATCGTACTGGATACATCAATCCATTCACTGAGTCGATTCTGTCGGATTTCGTGGTCCCCAGTATCATCGGCTGAGAGAGGTCTAGGATTATCAGAAATGACCGCTTGCCTTCATCTAGGGTGATGAGCCAGTCTTCTCTGATATTCACGGGTGTAGTCTCTGTTCAGTGCATGGGGAGGAAGCCTTTTTATAGGACGTGTAAAAGATGTATGAAGGTATTGCTATCTATATACTAGAAAATATATATTATATACTACAAACCAAGAGGAGCAACGTACATCTAGGTGTTGTTGGCAAACAATAAAATATTGAGTTCAAGTGGGGATTTACATCTTTCAATTGCACAATTACATTGTATAGATTTACAATTGCATTTCAAGTATTAACGTTGTAGGCACAAGATTACCTGATTTATTCAGAATCATATGATTTTGGAGCCATGTGATTAGGCTCGACTTGCATCCTAGGACACGTGATGCCAAAGTTAGCAGCTTAGGGTTAGAACACAATCCTCAATGTAGTCTTTCTGGGCATTTCTGAGGAAAGGCAAGGTAGAGATCGGCTGCTATCGAGAGAAGTCTTAAGAGATTGTTGTATTTTTTGAAGCAAAGCTTAACAACGGCATGTTTCATCTGTCTGCACATGATTCCCTTGGACAGGGAATCATTCAATAACTTTGTGATGCCATCTATTAGTGTTGGAAGGAATTGCTTCATTTAGGCTCCATGGCTCAGCTCCACTTCCATGTTAGGTGCATTGATTCTGTAATACTCTATGCCGCCCACTGCTTTACCAATGGGTTGAATGTTTTTATTTAAGGTCATATGGTCATTGTAAAGCTAGTGATTGATGTATACAGAGCTACTGTGTTGGTCAGTTCCTAACAGATATTAAGTATTTATGTTGTTTGGTTTATTACTTAATTGGTAATATATGCCTTTCTGGGTCTTGAAGGCTTAGTGGAAGTTCAGTCTGTTACTTTAAAATGTGTTTTATCCTCCTCTATAAGCCATTCACATTCATTTGATGACATTCTTATTTCAATGTTTCCAATTTTGCATTGAACCATTTATCGACGCCTTTCAGTCCAGTTCTCTTGTTGTGAGGAGTATGTCGTTAAAACCTATTCAAGAGATGGAAGGAAATTAGAGTGACACAACCATACATCTTTACCTTGTTTGTTTGAAGATTGTTTTTTAAAAACAACATTCACTTTTTTGGCCTGCGGAGTGTGTGGGTTCATTGATGCGTTTGTTAAAACCCAGGGTGTCTTTGATGATGTCCCGGGTATGATTTTGAATCTGTTAGGGCAATTCGTTGGTAGAAATCAGCGAGCAAAGATATTTTGTATGTTTGGCCAGTATGTATAAGACCAGATCAAGAACTTCTTCCAGGAAAGAAGAGTCATAGTGGAGGACAGTAGATCACTGCTGGGGTAAACAAACCCCATTGTCTTAGTGTACAATTAACTCCAACACATGCCAACCATGAATACAATATGTCAAATACTTCTGTGCGGGTGAAATCCAAAGAATAAAGTAGGACTGCTATATCCTCATGCCACTGGGGTTCACTAACTTTGAATAGTGCGTTAAAGTCTAGCCTATCAGCTCGTCAAGTAAGGTTACAAAGGGCATATAGGCTAAGCCAATACGGAAGGTGAATACAGAAGGTGAAGGAAGGTCAAACATCAACCCAACTCTAATAAACTACCAGTTGAACGGCAAGCCATTTTCACAATGGAAGTTCACTTTGCAATGCTACAGTGACATATCTGTGTACATGCCATCTTCCATTTTATAAATATAATATGGCACTGGATCCCCAACTCAATCACTAAAAAAGCAAATAACCCCTGAACTGTCATATATGTCAAGGTCAATCATTTCCACTTCAAGGTGAAAGGACAGTGATCACCAACACACATGGGAAGCATCATGCAAGGAGAGCCAAATACATGTCTACCAGCTAGAACATTCAATCACTACGTGCACATGTCTCGCGTAAGGATGACTTGCATCTGTTCGTGTGAACGCAGCACTCTCGAGCAGCTCCCTGAGACATGGCAAGTGGTGCCACATAATAAGAACCACATAAATAAATAGGCAGCTGCCTGTTCCTAATGGGCCAGTGCCGCAGACTGAACGAGCGACTGGTGGACCCTGTATAGAGGTCTGAAGACTCCCAGTAGTGATACTCAGCCTGAGACAGCCCAGTTCCTTGGCAAATTATTCACACAAGAGCTCTTCCTTTATGGGGATGTTTTCCTGCGCAAAGTACAGGAGACAGACAGCAGAGGGGTTCATACAGATCCAGGACACCAGTGTGCTCCGTGATTATCATGTGGAATTCATTTAAAAACAAGTGGCATTTTTCTCACAAAAGAAAGTTCAATCAAATTCTCCAGGGAACAACTGCAGTAGCAGCCCTTGTCTTGCTTCTCGGCTGTATGAAAGAAACACCTGTTACGAGCAACAAAAAACGGGAGCAGACAATAGGTGTAGAAGAAGGGCTGAGACTTAAACAATGCACACCCAAGACACAAAGTGCCAGCTAAATGAGGGCCTGGCACGTATCAAATGAACCCTTACAAAAAGACATTGAGCTCCCAAATAAAGGGCCAGAGATTAAATGCATACAAAAATAGATGGCTTTTATGGTGCATTTTTGCAGCCACTTTAGTGGCAATTTTACGGCCATCTGCAGATGCAGTTAATTTCGTTGTAAACCAGCAGGCTGCATGCTACAGCTTTCAAACCCACCGTGACAAAAACGCAGGTTACAGATGCAAGCATAATCAACATTGAAATGATTTCAGTAATCATGCCCCAAAATACCTCCAAGCAACTACAAATGCATTCTGGTACCAAAGGCCACAGAAGAGTGCCATATGAAACTTTAGTCACAAGGATGTGTCTTCCGCTCACTCAGTGCTCACAAACGGCCACTTGGACAAGCAGCCCCCTTAACCATAGCTCGACTTAACCAGGCCACATGAAGCGCAAACACCTTATCTGGGCAATAATAAAACTACAAAACACAACTTCCTTCTCTCATCTGCTTCATTTCCGGCTATCTGTTGTTACAATATTTGTGGACCCGAGGTGGACAAGCTTCCTGGGCAGGGCGCTCTTCCGTCCCTACACGCACGTCAGCCAGGTTTGTGAGGCAACTTTAGAGGCACGGGGGCTGGCCGGGGAGTGCATAGTAACAATAGGTCCCCACCAGATTATCTAGTAACGTCAGTACGTGGGATTTTTTGCCTGAATGAGAGTGTTACTTAAAATTGGGATAATACATATCAAAGTTAAATGTCATCTGGAACCAATGCATTTCAACTGTTTGCCTAATAACGGGATATAGAAAATACATTTTCGTCTGAGTTATTGGTGTCCTCAAAGAAGTATTTGGGTTTGGAGTAGGACTTCTTTGCAGCATATGAGCAACTCTAAAGACTGAGGGCCCGATTCACAGAACTAACTTAAGACAAAATCCTAAACTTACTACCATTTTGGTATTCACAGAAGGCACTTACTCATTTTGGTATTCACAGAAGGCACTTACTCATTTTGGTATTCACAGAATTTAGGACTCCTAACTTTAGGACTCCTAAATGCCTTCTGTGAAAACCGAAAGTCTTAAAATTAAGATTTTTCTCAATTTAGTAGTAGTAAACTAAGGACTCCTAACTTTAGGACTCCTAAATGCCTTCTGTGAATACCGAAAGCCTTAAAATTAGGATTTTTCTGAGTTTAGTAGTAGTAAAGTTAGGAGTCCTAACTTTAGGACTCCTAAACTGAGAAAAATCCTAATTTTAAGACTTTCGGTATTCACAGAGGCATTTAGGAGTCCTAAAGTTAGGACTCCTAACTTCTGTGAATACCGAAGTGAGTAAGTGTCTTCTGTGAATACCAAAATGAGTAAGTGCCTTCTGTGAATACGAAAAGGGTAGTAAGTTTAGGATTTTGTCTTAAGTTAGTTCTGTGAATCGGGCCCACAGTGTAGTGTAGTGTGTGTCCCTTGATAGGTAAGGTATCAATGATCCTCTTAAGAGGCAGAGAAATAGGTTACAAAGACCTGTACTGATCAAGAAAAGGCCCATTTTTCACATGTCCTTGGACAAGAGTTCCTGAATAGGTGTAACTTATTCTGTTGCCCTTTAAAACAAGGAGACTATGAATCCGGTCAGCCACACCATATTAAATCAAGCTCTATTTCCTCCATGTACTCCACGAGAACTAAACAAAGCATCCCAAAGACAAGTAGGAATCTCTTAGTTCACACGTTGTTGACATGGAGATCCAACCTACAGAAACATTGGAATACTTTAGGACTTTACACATGTGCCTTATTTTATACAGCTTGAACATGGGAATTTAGATACAAGTATATTGCCTTTTACAGCGATTAATAATAACCTTGAATTTGTAAAGCGCACAGCTACCTCCGAAGTGGTTTCCCGGCACTGATGGCCCTCGGGAAGATTACGCGAGCTATTGCCCAGAGTCACAATGGTGCTTGGCTGACCTGCCGCCGGCGCCCGGGATCGAACCGTGAACCCCATGGTCTGGAGTCAGGCACCGTGGCCGCTGCGCCACACCTCTTCGATCGACTACCGCTGGCATTTTTGCAGCTGGATAGAGGGACTTCATGAAGCTTTATAGGCTAGAGGCATCACTCGTTGTACAAAAGTTGTTACAGAATTAACAATGACTGTGAAAGAAATCAGCTTCTACACTCGCATAACTATTTCAGAAAATGATATATCCACGAAACTCAAGGGACCACTGGGAACACGAGGGAGCGAGTGACACACATGTGTGGCACTCAGCATTCCAAAATGATTAAAGTAAATAATATTTGACAGAGTTTAGCACCCACATCAATGACTGTGAGAACTTCAACACTCAAACCGAGTACATAAGGAGAGTAAACTTGGAAAAAGGAACCCGGAGCTAAACGCGTCCCAGACACAGGCGCGAGTCACTTAGGAACATTAGAGTTTTATGGTTATTCCCTCCTCCCAGGTTACAATTATAGACACTCGGTGGCCTTTATCATGCGAGTTTAATGTATATTACAATTAGCACGCTCATGAATTTCAATTGCTCTAATATAGACAGTAATGAGGTATTCCCCGTTGTCGGCTTTAACAATCTGCTGTATGGTACAGAAACTCGAAGCTGCAGAAAGCAAGAAACGCGACAACACACTACACAAGCTCACCCCTGAAAACTATTATTGTAGGGGTTGTAAGGAAAGTGCCAGAATCGCTGTCAGCAAGACTCTTGAATTTGTCTTGGACTCCTTCAGTGACCTTGTTTAGAGTGCTTGTGGTACCTAATGCGAAATCATACTTATCCTTGCGATGTTGGTTAGCCTGGGCGATGGTAAACCTATTGGAGTCGCATATCATCATTAGTGTTTATTTTACCGTCGAGTATCACTCACTCCAACGGAGGCATCATCAGGGGCATCAGTGCACGTTCCAATATTTTGATTAATCCTAGAACCAATAGTTATTGCCCAGCAGTAGTTAATTTGTAAAAAAAAAAAAAAAAAAAGTGCCGCGGCTCTCCTCGGGGGGCAGCTTGTACCAGCTCATTTCTCCTTTTAGTGCAGCCTTAAAGAGAACCAACTACTAACCATGAAAGTGAGGAGGGAGTGTGTCATAATGGCTGGAGCTGCCGACTTTGGAGCAGGGGAACCAGGTTCGAGTCTCTGTGTCGGCTCAACATCCTGTGATTCTGGGCAAATCACTTGCTACTATATCAATGTGCCTACCATAAATGAATGTGTCCTTAACTTGTGCTCAAAAGTGCTGGTGCTGATGATCCAGTGCCAGTGCTGAGCACCGGAAACCACTGGGTCAAATTAAGCACTGTTGCCCTTACTACTTTATTACAAAGATTGATAAGTAGTTGGGTCAGGCAACCTAAGTAGAATAAAATGTAAAGAGTTTGAACATTTATTGGATTTAGCCAGGCTTCTGAATGTTTGCCAATCTGGGGGGCTGAGCGGGTGGCAGTGGGAGTTAAAGCTGGCATTCACAGAGCCACCTAGCGACTGGATTTGCCTGTTTACAATCTGGGGGAAGCACAGCCCAGCAAATGAGGAAGTTTCTACTTTCTTAAAATCTGTGGAGGAAAACGGACCCTCACAGACAGACAAATACATTGTTACTACTCTTGCCAGTCCTTTTAAGCTTGGTATCTGTGGCAAGTGTAGCGTGTGCAGCTACATCTACCGGTGGCAGGTATTTGTGTATTAGCAACAGAAACAGCTAAACGAATGCCTTGACTTGCCGGTATACATGTGGCTGCTGAACACCAGCCTTTTTTTCCACAGTAAGGAATCTGTTCTATGAATTCCAGTACAAAACCTGATGAAACATGTAGTGCTTTCATCAATATGCAGATGATACCCATATCTGCCTGCAGGAATCATCCACTGAAGACACCTCCACAGGGCCGGACTGGGAACCAAAACCGGCCCTGGCAAAGTGCTCGGCCGGCCCCCAGGGGGCTTGAGGGTGCCACCGAGCTCTTTGCCAGGATCAGTTTTCGTCCGATTTTGTTACAGGGACAATTTTGCAGCTATGCTGCAAAACTGGCCCAGTAACAAAAACGGCCCCCACCCGTGCGACACACCGGGGTATTGCCCGGTGCCCGCTACGGCCAGTCCGGCCTTGCACCTCTATCCTTGGCAAGGTTAGAAAATGAATGACGATCCAACACTTAAAACTCAATCTAACTAAAACATTATTTCTACTAATCTCTCCAAAAAAACTCCAACTACTCTATCCAAGAGAGTCTGGTATCCTTCTCTCTACACTGCGGAGAATACCAAATTCTTGGGATTTTTCTGCGACCACTTTTTAGACCTCAAGAGGAAAATCTCAACCATGGCCAAACACACATGCCACCAGGTACGGCAGCTCTGGGGCTTAGGTAGTTTGTTTCAGAGTAAGGCTTGAAATCTGCAGTCCAGGCACTGGTTGTTTTACTAGACTTATGTAACTCACCCCTCTCTGGTTTGCCTGAAGCACATCTAGAGCCACTGAGAGCAGTGCTCCACACGGCGGACTACTTTATACAGGATATTGGCCCACATCACTCCAATTCTTCGCACCCTACAATGGCTCCCCATCAATCAGACCACCCAGGATATTGCAATTTCGCAATTAGCATAAAAATCACGAAATTTGGACTTTTGTAAAAAATTCCACAATTTTTACAAAAGTGCCTGCAAAAATTGGCACCCTAAATAAATTGAGGCTGATGCTCCTTGTATTGGCTCTGCTCTGTGCTGAGGTGTGAGGCACCTCTGTTGCCAGCCTTTAAAATGCACAGGGCCCTTCTGTGCTGACAGGCATCCGCCCTTTGTTTCCTGGGACCTGCTGCCCCTTAACCATTGCCAGTTGTTGTTTTTGTTGCTCTCTATAGCTTGGGGCATTTTACATGAGCTCCAGTTACATTAAATAAGTAGGTTTTCAGAGCTGGTGAGGTTTCCTATTTTATCCAGAATCATAGGATGTTGAGGCGACGCCGGGTCTCAAACCTGGTTCCCCAGTTGCAAAGCTGGTAGGTTTGTCCCCAACGCCACATCTTTTCCTCTAAAATGCCACCGTGCCTCCTCTCCCACCCCCGTGATAAACATGTCTCCCTCAACAATCCCAGGACACTCATGGCACCCCTCTCATTACCTCCATTGCGCTCCCATTCTTAAGTCACCAGAATACCTGACACTCCGTTTGCACCCTGCTGCCTGTGTATGCACCTTAGTAATAGTGGCTGTTCGATGCCAGAGAGCAAAGTTGTCAAATTTAGATATGCATTCTGTGGCAGCAGACAACCCCTTGTCTGAGGTGCACTGCTGCTGGGCACTCTGCCAGGTCAAAGAAAGTGACTTGTTGGAATGGGCATGCAGGATTTTTGTGACAAACACATGTTTTGCCTGCCACAAAATACCTCAAAGTTTGCGGTTTGGGATCCTAAAATTTGCAGCAAAATGTGTCTATCCCAGGACGCAAAATCCTGGGCTGTCTGATCAATGCACGAGCCAATTTTAAGGTTGCACACATTACTCAAAAAGTCCTTGTCAACTCCACTACCTACTACCTACTTGTAAAACTGAAAGCATTTGGTGCTCACAGATGTTCAAGAAATGAGGGAGTAGCTCCTGCTCGAACCTCCGACTTTCAGGCAAGAATGCCGCTAGTAGTACACAGAGGTTTTGGAGCACTCACAAGGGATCCCAAAATACTCCTATTCGAGAGACACGTTGGCTAAAGTGGGGCTCATTGCCCGCATCTCCTATATTGACTTGACCAGTCTTTCCTATTACATAATGTTTGTTCTCTCTGCAAACTTGGCTACTTGCTGCTGCTTCACCAGGATTGATAGCTATCCGCTTCTTCTACTGTAACATCCCAGCTGGTATGAACTATTTGTTCCTTGCCTTTCTGGTGCTAATAAGGTCTTTTTATACCATATGTTAACCAGAACTTAGTTCCAACTCACTTGTGCCAAGTCTGCAACCTATAAACACTGCCAAAATAAATAAATTCAAATATATAAGTCACCATTATTAACGGATGGTGTTCAATATTTGGCAGTGTCACTTGTGAATCAGGACCAAATAAAATGGCAAGAGAAGTCCCATGCAGGTTTCCCTTGCCCCCCGTTGTTTTTCATGTCTATCACCAGCCATTCGCTCAGATTATATAGTCATTTGGTTTTCTTCACATAAACTATAAAAATAATGAACAGATTGCAAAAAAATCTTGGAAACAGGAGCAGGTGGCATTCATTTATATAATGCCTGTTGGCCTTGAACAAATAGATGAGTCTGACTGTTTTTTAACCAGATTTATCCACGACAGAAACTTCACTGTTAAAAATTAGCCAGGTACGATTAAGAACATTTGGCATGACGAACTGGGACAATTCTTGACTCTGGCCGCAGTATTCAAAACGTTTGGGAGGATTATTTATATGCTGGGATACCACTTGCTTTATTAGTGACACAATTGGAAAAAACATTTTTTTTCACTTAATGGTTTTATAGGGGTATTGGGTTCCAGGCAAAAGTGGCAATAGTTGTAGGTCCCTTCCTTGGACTAGGCAAAGTCATTTACTTGAGCATGCCAAGATATATCCTGCAGAAATGTCAAAGACTGCAGGATGCACCTGCACAATCAGTTGTGTCAACCTGCAAGAGTGATCTAACTCCACTATGTGCCAGTGGAACATAGTTTGGCATTTAAAACTCTAATGTGAAAAATAATGTATGACAGGCTTGGATGTTCGAAGTTTTAGTACAACCATGGCTTATCAAAATTATGCCAATGCTAGGGAACCGGAAGGAGATGGCAAAGCCCAAGCTTCAGACTTTCTCAAAGGGGCGGGGATTGTTTCATAGTTTTGCTAGCTTACAGTTGAAATACGCCTGCAGAAAATTCTAGGAAAAGAGGTAACCATCGGATGCGTAAGAAGCCTTTGAAGAAATCATTCGTCCTCTATTAAAGCCGGTTTGCTTAAGTTAACATCAAAAGAAAGCTTGTTGAAGAGAACGACTTGTGCCCATACGAGAGATGGACCAAATCTTACAGAGCTATTTAGTTTTAATGAGAAATCATTGGAAGGTATTTAAGGTGGGTGATTTGTTTTTTTGCTTTGAGTGAAAAACCAGCCGCCACTTTGGCACTGAAATGACTGGTGTACTTGTTTGTATACTTCAGCACGGGAGGAGCACACTGATGGATCCGGTTAGGATTTGTGTCTTCAATGTTCAAAATACGATCCACAGCACTGAAATAGCGTTCAAGGGTTTGGATCTAAATAAAGATGGGCAAGCCAACAAATTAACTGTGAGAGCCTAACCAAGGGTGTGGCTCAGATCTTAGACCCCGTGCATGGACAGAGCCGTTAAAATATTTGCTATGTAAAATATACAACAATCTTCCCGTAAATATGATAAAGTCTCTTCAAAATTCAAAAAAGTGTATTTCTTTAACACCTGGAAGCTTTCCACGTTAATAGGGCACATTATAGCACTGCACTGAGAAATACTAAACATGAGTGATAGTTTTGTATAACTGGTTATGTTATGTTATGTTAAAGCGATTTCTAGAGCGCGCGATTACCCAAAGGTGTCCTGGCGCTAGTTACTTCTCATGATACTGGGCCTGGAGAAAGGAAATTATTTGTCAAAAAGCCAGGTCTTTAAATCCTTCCTAAACACTAAAAGATTGGTAGCATTTCTCAGATGAAATGGAAGCCCATTCCAGGCCTTCGCAGCACACAGGGAGAAGCTTCTGCCGCCCCACTGGGCTTTTTTAGTTGAAGGGACTACGACCAGTTTCGCTTCTGATAATCGTAGAATTCGCATTGGTTTATACCATTGGATTGACGTCTGAAATGGTCAGGTCCCAATCCTTGCAGTGCTTTAAAAACAATACATAGTGATTTAAACTGCACCCGGTTCCTCACCGGGGGCCAGTGCAGTTTTTTAATCTCTTGCGAGATTGGGGAAAATTTAGGGGTACCCGTCAGAAGTCTGGCCGCGGCATTTTGGAGCAACTGAAGTTTGTACAGAAACTTTTGCTGAATGTTCAGGTATACACTGTTACAGTAGTCCAGCCTCGATAAAACCTGGGCCGTGACTACTGTTTTCCGGCAGTCCAACGGGAGAAGACTCACTACTTTCTTCACTGTTCTTAAAACATACCCTGTTTTTGAGACTACTGCATTGACCTGAGCTCCCAAGGATAGTTTCTCATCTAGCAAAATACCCACATTTTTCACCTTTTTTGAGGGTATGGGGAGTGGCCTAAGGGAGGCCAGCCACCAAGTGGTGGTCCAAAAGTTAGCTTAAGTTAACTGGTAGTCTGAACCCACATATTTGAAGTGCTTTCCTAAGAGATAATAAGAGAAAAAAGATTTGGTGGAATAAAATAGCTGCCTAAGGTCATTCAATTTAAGCATGGAAGCTGCGATTTAGCCAGATTTTCTGGTTTCACTTTGTACTGATCAGCTAATGAATGGATATCTATTTGTCTCCCCTTATGTTAATGCTTTGATTTAATCTATTAATGCATTTTTCTGCAGTTTTTGAAACGTAGTGCAAAATCGACCCAAAGGTATTGGAGCACTTTACACGAGCACCAGTTACATTTCACAAAGTAACATGCATCGTGTTAGACCTGGCATGATTTGCCGTGCTTTCCCTGTCTTTTTGCTTTCTGACCCTCTGTTTTTGATGGTATGTGGGACTCTGCGCACTTTACCACTGCTGATCAGTGCTAAAGTGCAAGTGCTCCCTCTGCCAACTGTGTTACTGATTGGTTTTCCATGATTGGCATATTTGATTTACTAATAAGTCCCTAGTAAAGTGCACTGTGTGTGCCTTGCATATCCTGATGACGGCTGATGGGTCTTCCTGGGCTAAGAGCAGTGGGAGGAGCTGCCACTGACACAAGAATAGCGTTGGACCTGTCCAGAACAAAGAAGTCTCCACCTACTGGAGAGTGGCTGGGACAGAGCAGGTAAGAACTGTCTTTAAAGTATGCCACCTTAAAATGCCAGAACTAGTATAAGTACTTTAGAACTCTTTTGGACTAAGGAAGCTGCCAAGAAAAAGAGCTGGAGAAGCTGTCAGGAGGAACTACCACTTTGCTGTATGCCCTGTTGTGTTAGCCTGCAGTGACTGTTTCTGTTTTGGGCAGTGAAAGGACTGGCCTGAACTGTCTGCAACTTATTGCCCGAGTTCTCCAAAGGCTTGAAGTAGAGCTTGCCTCCTGTTGGAAGTCTTAGGAACATCAAATACTTTAGGTTCATCTGCCAACAGCACTGGGAACTGTATGTTTTGTGCTGCAACAGAAGAAAAACATCTATGACACCGCCAACTATGCCGCTGCCAGCTCCGTGACCTGAAAGCACGGCTCAGAGCATCACCCCGCTTCACAAAGCAACCCTGGTCTCACCACTGCTGCCAGCCGACGCACCGCATCTCACATTGCCTCACTTCACATTGCCACCCTGGTTTCACCGACGATAATGCAACTTCGTCACCGATACCACTGCTTGCACCGTGACTTGTGGACACCACCAATGGAGATCACAAAGCATCGCCCCGCTTCACACCGTGGCACTGGTCTCACCGACTTCAGCATCATTGACTCCAGCCTCGTCAATCAATGTCGCTGCTTGCGCCATGACCTGTGAGCACCGCATGAAGCATTGTCCGCATCGCATTTCAACCTTGGGTCTACTAACAGTGCTTCAGAAACAACGCTGCCTGCACCGTGACCTGCAAAACACCTCAATTCGCATTACCCCACTTCACACCACAGCCCTGGTTACACCGATGACGCTGTCACCAAGCGGCTGCCTGCACTGTGACCTGTGGGCACCACACATCGTATCCTCCCACTTCGCATTGTAGCCCCGACACCATCAACGCCAGCACTCCTGACTTCAACCTTACAGAGTTTGATCCACAACGTGTGTGACTTCAAGGGCCTGATGACTCCTGCAATGGTCTTCAGAATCGACGCCGCATCTTCGGAGCTCATCACAAGGTTCCCGACGCCCTACATTTCCTAACGTACTGTTTGCGGGTCTTCCCGACACCATAACTGGCCTGCGGCCTCACGGTCGGCCTGAACTGGTGGGTTTGATGTTCATGACGCCATGATAGCTCCAGATGTAGCTATCTACTTGAAGGAACTGTCATTGAAGTTGATTCTTGCAATATTCATATTACTATTACTGTATGTTGGATTTTTATCTTTTTGGTCTTGTTTTACACAGATAAATATTGGCTGTTTTTCTAAAACTGGTTTGGTGTCCTTTTGTCGTGTTTCACTATATTACGGTGTTATGAGCAAACACTTTACACATTGCCTCTGAGATAAGCCAGATAGCTCGTGTCAAGCTACCAAGGGGGGTGAGCAGGGGTTATTTTAGAGGTGTAACTCTCTTATTCTAACTAAAAGGAAGGGCCCTTATTTGGCAAGGTACAAACCTGCCATTTCTAAGACATTGTTTATGGGCACTGGGGAAATTAAGTGATTTGCCCAGAATCACCAGCTGTTGATTGACACTGAGACTCAAACATGGTTCCCTAGTTGCAGAGCCCACAGCTCTGGCCATAATGCCACATTTGGGTACAGAGAGAAAGCCGACAGAAGCCACATAAAAGCTCAGCTCGTTATGGGCTTGAAGTTGCAACAGGACCTCGAGCTGAGCCAGAGCCACCCTTCAGGTTGTGCTCAAGTTTTTAGTGGCTTGCCCGCCTCTATTCCTAATCATGGGAGAATAGACTGTTACCTGACTGGCATGCTCAGAACCCAATGACGGACTTCATCCAAATCCCTTACTGTCAAACCCTTAGAAAATGCTCCACTGCACAGCACAATGTTCACGGTCAATAACCAGGTGTGCTGTGGAAGACTCGCTACAACTACCACTTAAATGTTCTGCAGAGGTACAGGATTTCATGCACACCTTAGTAATTGTCATCTTGCACTGCATCTAATGGTGTGCTTGTTTTCACAGCCCACGTACAGCAGCCATGATGCCACGCAGTGATTTGTTTCTTACACAAAACCTCGCCTTATATCCATCTTTATGCACACATAGGTAGTGCTTTATGTACAGGTTCCGCGTCCCCGAGCCTGAGTGATGCGAGATGCTATTGTGAACATGCCAAAGCATCAGAACAACTCCCGCCCTTTCTTGCCGCGTGCACTTCTTGATAAGTGCAGCGCTTCCCACTTATCAGTCACTCAAAGTGACTCTGGCTGTCAGCGGTGTACAAAGCGCAATCAGTTTGGATGCAGAGACACCAGCACTTTTCCCTTCAGCGACAAGCAAACACGTTTTGACTGCTAGTCATTCAATTTTAAAGCATCTTCAATTACTAGCAGCTGAAGTCCTATAGGAAAAATAAAGGAGCGTCACAACAGCCCTGTGCATCAACAGTTAAACTTTAGTATTCTCCTCGAACTTTCCCCGCTGTGAGCTTTTTATTCTTTTAAAGACACATGCACGCACTGTGAGGTGGAGCTGGGGGCTCCAAGTGCCCACATTTTGATATACTACCAATTGCCAATGAAGGAAGGTGAGGGCTGAGAAGTACCTGCTGTAGCGGGGATTTACCGGACTGCCCTGTTTACTCAATGGACACAGTGAGCCAACCCTACACCACGGACACTACGAAATAAGATCGCTCTACAACTTTAATCAGAAGGAAGTTTAGTTTAGCGTGGATACTCAGCTAGGGCACATTGAAAGTTAGCTGAGGGCTCGAGAGCCTGCAGGCGCTTCCTGATGAAATCACAAAGTAAAATCTAAGGCATGAAAAGACTCCCTTACATAGGTACTTAGCTGACTTTTGGATGGCTTTGGGCCCTGAATGTTCACAGAAGCGTCAGACAAGGAAAGCCTGGCCATAAAATCTCATCAATAGTATACTCATGGAAATCCGTGCCCAGGAACAATTTTAAGCATCTTGTGCAGAACCTAGAAACGTGCAATCCATCCAATCAAAAAGGTGCATTGCTCAAGCTATGAGGGAAGGAAAATGTATGAAAACGTGATTGGAAATCCACAAAAAATGTGAACAAACCCTCAAGATAGAGCTGTCACTCAAGATGCAACAAAACTAAATACCACACGGATGGAAGCATGCTCCTGACCCTGACCAGACAAACTATGGGGCGAGGATTACAGAACCTCTATACAAGACCCAGTGGACATGATTATGAGCTGCCAGGCACTGTCGAGTGCAAACTGCATACCCGTAATCAACAGTACCATGCAAATAACACCTCACCAGTACTGAGCAATTATGAGTTAATCCCCACAGAATGGGGAATGACCATGCTACCTATTTTTGCTGGGTCAAATGACACAAAGAATTCCCCACTCCATGTGGGTTAATGCACTCATTTACCACCTACTCTGAGCAGGAAGTCAATGAGAGTAGAGGGCCTATGCGGAGAGGGGGAGATGTCAGGGTGAGAGCAGGATGTGGCGTGACAGTGGAGAATTGCATGTTTACCTTTGGTACAGGAGGGGGTTAGGCAGGAGCCTTACCCTATCCTATGCCACGGAGGAGCCTATAGCCCCTGTCAAATCCGCACATGATTTTACCAACCTGATTTTCTAGAAAGTAAAATTGGGGCCGGTGTTCCTCGATCCTGAAAATACACATGCGGGAACACCAGGCCTGTTGTGATCAGGTAGAGCAGCATCTCATTTGGGGATACGCCCCGCCCGACTCAATCTAGGCCATTGTCATGTCAGTAGCTTGGAATGCTACCTCATGTACTTTATTTTAGATTTGCTAAAATATCACGTTTTCCACATCCAGGGCGAGCAGGAGGTACCCAGCAAGTCTGGATGAAAATTACCAATTAGAATTAGGTACATGTAAATGATTTGCCAGGCCCACTGTCGTCAATATCTTGCTCTTTAAGGAGGGCAACTTAACTGAGTAAGTACCACACACGTACATCTTCTATCCTTCAATTCTTCAATCCTACAAGAACACTACACCAGTAAATCCACCACAAACCAGACCGTCTTCAGAACCATGGAACAAACTCAATATCCGGAGGCATTTCACAGTCCAGGAACGTACAAATGTTAGATTCACAAACCATTGACAAAATGGGAATTGTAAAAATACCAACTGCATGCCTTCATAACTGTACCAGTAGCATTTAGGAGAAGAGCCTCGGTCAGCAGTTTTCCTTAGAATTCCGAATGTAAAATGCTGCAACTTATCACTGAAACCTTTTTATTATGGTACTCAAAGCATTTGACACATAACGCAGTACCAATCTTTCAAATTCTAGGTTATGCAGAATAACTTTAGGAAAAATCAAGATAAGGATATTAAAAAGGGGACAGTGCATAATTTATTTTATTCCTTCACAGTCAGTTGTGACGTTAATATACACTTTTATGCCATTCCAATATGAGGATCAGTCCCCTTTGTCCCTCTCTATTTATTTTATTTAGAAACAAAAGTATGTCACATAAAGAATATTAATAATTGATGTTGGAAGTGGTGTACAAGCGCGTTCATACCAGCATGGGATTGAAATCAAAGGGGGTTTGCAGGCATGGGAGTTTGAGAGCGGCTCCTCCATTTGAGCAGAGGTGGGTCGACCCACAAGCCTTAGTGCAAAACAAAAATGGTAAGAAAGGTTATTTATTACCATTTTATTTTTCAGCAACCTGTCCAGAGCCAAGTATCGGGATGGGGCGGGCCAGTGCTGCTACGTGGCAGCAGCAGGGAGCTGTGCAGAATATATGACGTTACTTTGCATGCGTTTAGTACGCATGCCATTACTACGCGGTCGTTAGTACGACCGCGTTTTTAGTCCGCATTCCTTTCCTATGCAATTCGGAACAACGAATTGCAGTAGGGGGTGCTGGATGTTGGAATAGTATAATTTACTATTCCAACTCCAGTCTATGCGGACACTAGGGAAGGTGTTGGATTTTAAATCCAACACCTTCCCCCCCACTAACGCAAGCCGCTGTTCCGACTTGCGTAGTAAAGGTTTTCTAAGTAACAACGCGTGCGTACTAACGTCCGCGTAGTAATGGCATGCGAAGTAACGCATGCTAAGTAAACGCCGTTTACCAGCTGTGCAGTGTGCTTTAACATGCGCATGTCCCTTTGGCCAGCCGCCTTGCGTTGGCCAGCCAGACACTCGCATTTTAAAGTTCTCTAACCTAGCTGTCTTAGACAGCTGGGTTAGAGAAGGCACAGGCCTCCAGTGCTCTTAGGAGCGCTGAGAGAGCCTGCCCTATCCAATCCTGGAGCTGCTCTCATGCTGTGAGAGCAATGCCAGGATTGGGTAGTGCAGTTTCTTCCATCTGGTGTCCATAAGACACCAGAGAAAGGAGAATGTCACGCTGCACGTGGAAGGTAAGTCTATTTTCTTTCTTTCTTTTTTTTGTGCCTCACCACCCTCAATACATGCCAGCCGCCACGGTGAGATAGTCAGCATAAGTGATGGCATATTGAAGGGGTGGGCTTTGTGAAGAGCACATCCTGGGGTCCTCCCCTCAACAAAAAAAGGAGAAAAGTTTCTGAGGCTGATGTCCTGGGAAGGTTTCACAGCCTGTAATGCACATCAGCTGTTCTAAGCCTCCATACATGACCTGGAAACCCACTCTGCACAGGGATTTCCACTTCACCAAGCAATAGCAGCTCTTCACCGAGAGACTGTGTGAAGGGGTCCAATATCGTGGGACACACGGTGGTGCAAAGTGAGTTGGAAGGATTGGCAACATAATACTTCTATTTAGAAAGACCCTTTAATTGTTGGAATGTTAGCAGGAATTTAAAAATATAAATAGTAAAGTCAAGAAGTGATACTGTCACTTAAAGCAGATTTTTAATGGCAACCACATTTCACTAGCTTGATAGAACTTGCGGTGAGAAGTTAGCGTGCAGTGATACGGGTTCGCTTGGGTGGGCCCCAGTCTGATAGACAATCAGCAACTGGGATCTCCGAGAACAATTGTTCAGACGACAACGCGCAGTTGTTTTGGAAACCGTTGGGAAGTCATGGGAAAGGTTGCTGTGAATGTTTCTTGGGCCTGCCTCAGTGAATCCTGTATGGTCCTGTTTACAAGTCACAAGAAAACAGCTGCTCTCGGCACATCAGGAGCCGGTACAAAATGTCCCTCTTCTACGAGCCCACTGGGCCAAGCTCTGCAGCTTGCAGATGGACTGTCCCCCATGAAGACGCTTTCGAACGATTAACACATTGGCTCAATGGACCGAGCCAGTTCCAGGCTCGATTCACAGGTCTTTTTTGAGCAGGGGACTCATTGCCATCTTTCCTTAAATTATAAATAAGACAGTTAAACAGCACTAGGTGGATTTCTACTTTTCACTCTATAAAGTTTGAAGATTTGAGGAAGGAGCGAGAATACCATATATTTTGCTGTTTATGATTTTCCTTGGTTCAGGGCAGCGAAGCATTTAACATTTTTGATCAAATATTATATTAATCATGTGGTGTGTTTATAAGCATTTTAAAATGGCTAAAGGACGCGTGTTCAATTTTGGAATGATTAACAAAGGAAAATTACGAGTCACAAAAATATGATTTTGAGGACGCATAGGTGAGTGAGAGTGTCGGAAATAAGAGCGCCTCTGGATTGTCTTTATACAATGCATAATGTTTTTTGTGTTTACTTTTGGTCTACTAGCTTAAAGCTCCTATTTATCTTGCCCCACTATGTGGTGGGACTAAAAATTGCTATCAAGCAGATAACTTGTGTTGTGTCCTGCTGGACACATTCTAGTGTTTTAACCAGCCACTCCCACGAGGGTCGGCCCTTACACCCAGCCCGCACCCATCCAACACAGGCATCACTGGACTGGTGACCCTTCCAATAACTGAGCCCGGGTGCATGTGCTCGTGGCCCAGTTCAAAGTACTATAACTATGTGTTCATGTCACTTATTCACAAAGCATGTGGGGCTAGAGTCCACGACTTAACAACTTGGTTGTGTTGAGCTGGGACTGCGCATTGCATATGTGTATTGTTACACACAGGAGCGGGCAAGTACGCTAACTCACACAGCATACCAGGAAACTGAGTTCACATTTTCAAGGAAAAAGTAAGACATGGATGTAATCAAAGATTTCTAGGACTGGAACCAGGTTACACACAGCAGTCTGTAAAGAACTGATTACTCCTCTGAGATTACTCACTCATATTCTAACCCTGGAACAGTTTTCAGAAATTCATGCCCCCCTCCTCTGTCTCCACCTCTTTGTACGTGTGTGTGCGCATGTGTGCATGAATGCAAAACGATTTTCCACATGCAAAACTATGGGTTTTAACACTGCTGTTCTTTTCTACAGTTTTCTTCTTCTTGACATTCTTTCACCTTTGCTGACCATGTGCCAGGTTTACAATAGTTTGAGCTTCACAACAAAAAAACGTATACACATGCATAAGCTTTTCTTCTGTAGGTAGAAATGTAGCAAATAATTGGTTATGGTGTGCATGAAAGGCCACCTATACAGGTCATACGTGTTATATGCACAGAAGGTAACGTTGGGAAGACCAATGGTGTGATCGGAGCTCGCTAAAGGACAGTGGTTTGAAAAAACCAGAGCCCTTGGCTCTTTTTTGAATCTCGGCAGTGACGGGGAAAATGCATGAAATTCTGGTGTTAGGGGCATAGCTGGGGAAAGATTACCTTGACTCACTGTTCTTCCCATCTGCATTTTCTGGAGACTTACTCTTTTGATGGTGGCGCTCCGTGTGGTGCGGAGTTTACGTGATTAGAAGCGTTTATCGGCTTGGTAATCCGGGTTTCTTATAGTCAGCCTTGAAGATGGGGCAGGGAAACTCTTGCACTGGATGTAGACCGGGGGGGGGCTGGGGGGGTCCATTGAAGTTCTTGGAGAATTGGGATGTTACCACATTTCCTCTGGTCTCTACTGTGGCAAGTTAATGACTGAAAGACAGATTTCGGTGGTACCAAGTTAGAGTCAAGAGGGTCTTTGAGGAATGTGTGACCATCTCAAGATCCACCAGTGGAGAGCGGAGCAGAGGCGGGTTACAGGCTCGCTTATTTTGAGGTGCCTCAGCTTTACTGTGGGTATTTAAGATTTGGGATCACGTCTGTAACACCTGAAATCCACGTGTAAGTAAAGTTTGTGCAGAATGAAAAATGTGAGTGCCGCAAAAAAGCGTCAAACGTTGTTTTTTCCATTTGAAATTCTGCCCGGTCTCTGCACAGACCGAACACAGTACAACCCCTTGGTGGTTGGTGTCTGTTCCTCCCTTTTCCCTCAGATTGCACCTCCTACACATCTTCCTAAACAGATATTCAGTGAATTACAGATCTGGCACCTAGCTGAAAAAGATAAGCCCTGATTATAACCTCTTGAATGCACACTCTTGTTTTTTAGGTTTACTATAAACTCTATTTCGAAGTTGTGTTTCTGTACTGGCAGAAATCTTCCTCGCCAGCAGGCTTACTCTATTCCCTCGCTAGCAGCATTCAGACAACAAGCTTAAAGCATTTCCAAAAGTGCCACTGCCAACCGGTGATCATATTTTGAGGAAAAGATGTAGTATGCGCTATGCATATAGTTTCCTATAAAGATCTAGAATCCAAAAGAAAACCAAAAAAACCTAGATTAAAAAAAAAAACAAGGGCAATAAATGACTTTCTAATTCATGCCGCAGATACATATTATTGATGTGTATAAGACAGCCTAGCGTTTCTGGAAGTTTCGCATAAGGATTGCGTGAAACAGCTGCTTCTCACAGACCTCCTGCCCAGCCGGACAACTGCGTCACTCGGAGCTCGCGCATGCGCCGGGCCGCAGTAAAGTAATTCCTAGTTTATGGCATAGAGAAAGGAGCCATTCATCAGTCCCGCATTTGTTCTCCGGTTATTTATGGCGTTTTCCGTACTCCATCTGAAGGGCTGTCGTTTGGCCTGAACAATTTATCGAGAATCACTGCTGCTTTTAACTGGTTTAAATTGATGCGGTTTAAGTAAAATAGGTTCTTTGGTAAAGACAGTGCCCGTTCATTGAAACATAATTATTCACGTGCAGTTTTGCACTCACGTCAGACTGCAAAGTGAACTGAGAATAAACACCGACTTGTCAATAAACCTGTAGCCATTTATTTAAGAATGGGGGTCTGTCTGAGAGGTCGGCTAGGCTGGAAAGGGCAGAGCTGCAACCTGAAACAACAAACCCCTGGTGCTTTCTTCCTTCCACGCAAACTTTACCTACAGTAAAATCAACATATCACCAGGGTACTGTGCAAGCACAGCGGGCTGAAAGGACCATTGTCTCAAACTTTCTCCACATACACGCTACATCTCCATTCAACCCTACTACAGGCCGCCATTTTCCACATTACTCGCTCTGGATGTTTCCTTCTGCACTATATCCTATTAGATCTATAATTAGCCATACTGCAAAGATATTTTGCTTCGGTGTATATATAGAGATACATTACTCAATGGGCAATTACAAACTAAGGTAAAACACCCGCGCGTCGGAGACTGAATTTATTAATCACTGGGTGGAGATATTTGCTTGCACAGGTCGACACCGCACCCCTAAGCTTGGGAGAGCTTATGCACGCAAGGGCGGATGTAAAGAAGTCCCTGTGACACCACCTATGTGCTGTATTCTATTTCTTTCCTGATTTTCTATTGTTCTGTTTTAGGCTAGGGGTGATTTACGGAGTGCCAAGAATGGTCCTGGATATTTCAAGAAGCTGTCGCCAAAATTCCTTAAACATTATCGATCCCTCTCTGGGTCTAAAAGGATGTCACAATAATAGCACCATCAAAGTTATGGCATTTGGCAATGAGGTTGTTGAAGCAGAGGTCAGTTCAAGCTCTAAGGCAGGTGGAACCGGAAGCAAGAGGTACACTCCAGATTCTACGTTCTGTGGTTGTGGAGTGTAGAAACAAAAGGGCGTCGGGCCAAATATTCCACCATATTCTCAAATCAGTTTCAAACACCTTAAATTACATGGAAGCTGCTCCTGTTCATTCTGCCATATGGAAAATGTGTCAAGTGTCTTTAACAATACACTGCTCAGCAGGGTGAATTTCACACCTTTTTCTTAAGCAGAAACCTTTAAGGATTTCCGCGTAGCATTGCAAGTTTTGTGCGATTAGATATCTAGGAGCAATTTTGTTCAATTTGGTTAATAGAATTAGAAGATTAGTATATAGCCTGGGCAGTAATAAAGAATGCAATATTCAATCCACTGATTGCACTCTCTTAAATAATAATGATTCACTAACCAGTAGCAAAAAAGATAATTCTGGAAACCTGGTGAGTGTGCCTGCATGATGAATGTTGTGGAGTAATGATGATGCAGTAAAACTTTAAAAAGGCTCTCAATGAGTGAAATACTACTGTGCAGCGTCCCTTTAAAGAAATCAAGCGTTGATGCGGAGGACTTGCGTTGAGGATTGAATACATAAGCTATGTGGAAGTTAGAGAGCCCCTTAATGTTGCAGTCCAGATCTTAGGGTAGCCGTGGGTCTTCAGTGCTTACACCATCAAGGTAAGGTTAGCTGTTCTCCTGGTACGGCTTTTAGCAATTGAGGGAAGCATAACTAACAGTGGATGCAGGAGATGGAAATTCGGTGTAAAGGAAATGCCGCAGAAAGGGATCGGATAGGAGATCCTGAATTTCTCTCTCTTTGTCTGCCACACACACTTCAGCTTGTCCCCAGTTCACTTTATGGTGATCAAGGTTCCATAACGTACCACATTCATACACGTTTTGGAAAGTCTATTGGCTGAGCAAGAAATTGGCATTCTGCGAGATGCAGCTGAAGTGGAATTAACCAAGAACGTTTCCTTTAGAATAGCAATCGCATGTATGTGAGCCCGAGCAATGCCTTTCTAAAATGCATCAATACAATCAGATGTCATCTAATGTCCATAATCCTAATGTTTAAAAAGGGGAACACAACTTCCACTGATTGATATAATGCCAGTCCTCTCCAGGGCAACCAAATTACTAAAGTTTATCCAGGCCAGATGTCTAACCTGAAACATCATAGCAAAATGTGTTTGAACTTAGAGGTCTCTACTTTGATTTAAAAAAATCTCTGAGCCTCATAAACACCAGATTTGCACAAAAAAGCCAAGCTCTTGAACACACAATTCTCAGTTGCAAGAATACCATCATGGCAAGCATTCCTCGGCTACTTCGCTCTTAGTTAGATACCCAGAACAAGGCTGTCAGACCAGCTGTCTCCACCATCTAATTCCTCTCCTCCTCTTTACACCAGGTAATTGTCCTGTCAACCAGACAATGGCATCTAACTTCTCCAGTAGCCCATCGGGCTCAGGCGCTACAATTTATTACCACAGCTGTGATGGAAGAAGAATCCAAGAGTTCTTCACCACTGCTCCTCAGCTCCAGATTGCTCATGCACCCTCACACACATGGCGACCCAACTTTCTAACACTGAGAAGTTCTGAATGAGATCACCTCTTGCACCGTAAACTGACTCCAGTCAATTAAGCAGTAAGCAGCAGCCGGGATCACCAGGGATCTTTCAGCAAGACCGCCGACTATCAGGATATCATGTATCCAGCTTGGACATTCTGGGAGGGAGGCCCAGCAGTCGGGCCCATCTACCTCACAGGCCTGGGTCGCTGGGACCTGATGCGAGAGGAAATAGGTGAAGTTGCAGCATTAAATTTAAGGCATCAACCCTGAACCTTTCCTAATACCCAGCCGCCGCTGGTTGTGCCTGCAATACTTCTCTCGGGGCATCACAATGATGATCTGCTTTTGTATTGCACATTACTGACACTGATGTAGCTCTGGGGTGCTGCATCAACTTGGCTTAGGGGGAAGTTTACATGTGAAATTCTCTTTTATGCTTTGGTTGAAGCTACACCTTGCAAGCATGGTTACCATGCCCAAATTTCTTCCTTCCATGCAAG
Organism: Triturus cristatus; assembly: GCF_964204655.1. Taxonomy (NCBI): domain Eukaryota; kingdom Metazoa; phylum Chordata; class Amphibia; order Caudata; family Salamandridae; genus Triturus; species Triturus cristatus. The sequence goes on from NC_140585.1 coordinate 508,294,683, forward strand.
TATGGCGGAGCACCCGGTTGTTGTGAGGCCTATATGGAAAGCGTTTGTGTTATGTGTGAGAGATGGACGATCCACCAAAACAAGCCTTTCTAAACACTTCCCTCTGACTCTTGCCTCTCCACAACCCTTTTACTCATCCCAAGCCTCCTCCTACTGCTACGACCTCCAAAACAAACAAACAAAAACATTGTCTAAATCTTTCCCTCTTCTATCCCTCTACTATCCTTTTCAATCCAAATAACAGACTAACATGTCCCCCTCTCAAATTAATTTCATATTCCACTATACTAATTCACCACTAATCCTTTGTGGGTTCCTGAGTAGCGTGCTATTCACCAAAAAGAAGCCTCAACACCTCATCAGGGGTAGCATGCGCTACATAAATGCAAACCCTTTTCTCTCTTCTATCCCTGCCCTTTCCTTCTCAGTCCAAATAACTGACTAACACATCCACCACTCAAATTACTTTAATTCTTCACTATACTAATTCACCACTTTATGGGTTGCCGGAGTAGCATTCTACTCGCCGAAAAAAATGCTTCAACACCCCATCACGGGTAACAAGTGCTATATAAATGCAAACCTTTTTCCCTCTTCTAGCCCTCCACTATCCTTCTGAATCCAAATAACTGACTAACATATCCACCATTTAAATTACTTTCATATTTCACTGTACTAATTCACCACTAATCCTTTATGGGTTCCGGAGTAGCGTGCTACTCGCTAAAAAAGCACATTGACACTTTGTCAGGGGTAGAAAGCGCTATATAAATGCAATTACAATACAATTACAATACTCACAACTAACAATGCACAATGCAAATAATTGATAAATCATAATGCAGACTGCTTGCATTCTGTTTACCCTAAACAAAGTTCTTCTGATCTTACATTCTCTGTAGCCGTCGATGCTAGCTGCACGCAAAGTAAAGAGTATTGTTTTTCCATAACTGCCCTGGTAGAGTTCAACACTTAGTCAAATAATGAACTATTGCAGGGGACCAGGCCGGCATTACAGCAAAACTAAACACTGCTCGATGTTTAAAAACAATAGAGTGGGTGGGCCTCCTCTGTACTTAATTCTGAGTCATTTCCAGCTAGATGGGGCAGGGCAACTAGAGGAGGGAGTACTATTTATACAATAGAATATACTTCACATACGTCAAACAGAAATGTATATGAACTCTGCTTGAACCCCTGCTAGGAACTTTGTTCCACGGTGTCCTGTGGCACTCGAATGTATGTGCATTTAGCTGCCCTGAGTTCCCTTTTGAAATGCAGCTATGGCTCTTTGGACTTACATAAGTCATAAGTGACTGCGCATGTGCGTGACTTTTAAGACCCGCGGGCAAGGGACTCTTGGGTATTACTTCCTCTGTAACCCACTGACTTGTCAAAACGCTTGTAAAAGTCTGCAGAGAGCTTGCAATTCCATCCACCCTTGCTCAATTGAAGTGAAGGTTGATAATAGTTTGCCTCTGGTCACCTCTGCATCTGCCTCTCTTGATGACCGCCACACAGCTGTGCATCCTCATTATGTTTATTTCAGACGCTCAAACAAGTCCAAGAATAACATAGCTTCATTATATTTGTTAAAACATAGTAAATAATCCTTAGTATAACTTTCACACAGAAGGAAGGGGAGCAACAGCAACCTCTTTATACTGAGGACTAAGTAAACAATATTGTGAATTGAATAATATTGTACATCATTGCATTTAATTGCATTAGCAGTCTCTGAGAAAGGCCCCATCTACAACAAAAAGTATACATATGACAAATGCAACTACCATAACAGTGAAAGCACCCAGGCAGATATGCTTTCAGGCCCATGCAAATATGCCCTCTCATAAAATTCTACATAATTATTAAAACAATATAGTGGACACTCTTTGCCTATTTATAAGTTAGTAGCAAACACAATAAAGTGGGAACGGATGGCCAATCAACCAACTTCCTGGCTGAATGTGGCTCCTGAAAGTGGCACTTTCTGAACCTTTACCTTCATAAGTAAAATTATAAAACTACCCTGCGATGAGACCAAAAGTACCTCTTTAACTAACATTTGCAAAGCTATTGGGTTCGCCAAAGTGTTTTAGCCATATTGTACACCAGTGTTGCTGGTGTTCAGCATGGATAAAGGTTAGTGGCGTAGAGGAGAGTGGAGTAGAGTGTCAGAGAGTGAAGTGGCATAGCTTGTGTATTAGAGTGGCATGGAGTGGCGTTAAGTGGAGCAGTGTACAGTAGAGTGGACTGGTGTAGAGTGCATTGGCGTAGAGTGTTGCAGAGTAGAATGGCATAGAGTACAGTGGCATAGGGTGCAGTGGTTTAGATTAGAGTGACAGTACAGTGGCATAGAGTGGGTAGAGCAGAGTGGCGTAGAGTGGTGCAGAGTTGAGTACAGTGCATCACTCCACTCTACGCCACTGCACTCTGTTTCTGCACTCTGTACCACTACACTCTACAGTGGTACAGAGTGCAGAAACAGAGTGAAGTGGTGTAGAGTGGAGTGATGCAGAGCAGTGTGGCTTAAAGTGCAGTTGCATAGAGTGCATAGGCATAGAATGCAGAAGTGCAGAGTAGAGAGGTGTAGAGTTCAGTGGCCTGAAGTGCAGTGCTGCAGATTAAAGTGTTGTAAAGTGCAGAAGTGTAGACTGTCATAGAGTGCGCTGGTGTAGAGTGCAGTGGTGTAGAGTACAGGGGTACAGAGCAGAGTGCAGTTGCGCAGAGTGGAGTGGTACAGAGAAGTTTGGCATAGAGTGCAGTGGCATAGAGTACAGTGCGTAGAGTGCAGAGTGACAGAGTAGAGAGGCAGAGAGTGCAGTGGCGTACAGTGGAGTGATGCAGAGTGATGTAGAGTGCATTGAAATAGAGTGCAGTAGTGCAGAGTAGAGTGGCATAGATTTCAGTGGCAGAGAGTTTAGTGTTGCAGAGTAGAGTGTTGAAGAGTGGCGTAGAGTGAATTGGTGTAGAGTGCATGGCATAAAGAGCAGAGGAGGAGATAAAGTGGGCCAGAGTGGAGTGCAGATGAGTAGACTGCAGTGGCGTAGAGTGCCATGGCGTAGAGTGCAGTGGTGTAGCGAGCAGTGACGCAGAGAACAATCATGTAGAGTGCAGTGATTTACAGTAGAGTGGCATACGTGGAGTGGCACAGAGTGGAGTGTCACAGAGTGCAGTGGCATAGAGTAGATCATTTCAGAGTAGAGTGCAGTGGCGTAGAGTGTAATGACAGAGTAAAGTGGTGTAGAGTGCAGTGATGCAAAGTAGGTTAGAGTGGCGTACAGTAGATTGGCCTATAGTGTGGGGGCATAAAGTTGAGTGGTACAGAGTAGAGTGCAGTGGCATAGAGTGCAGGGGAGTAGAGTGTAGTGTTGCAGAGAAGAGTGGTGCGGAGTTGAGTTGTGCAGAGTAGAGCGCACTGGCATAGAGTGCAGTGGGGTAGAGTGTAGTGTTGCAGAGAAGAGTGGTGCGGAGTTGAGTTGTGCAGAGTAGAGCGCACTGGCATAGAGTGCAGTGGGGTAGAGTGTAGTGTTGCAGAGAAGAGTGGCGCAGAGTAGACTGAAGTGGTGTAGAGTGCAGTGGGGAAGAGTGTAATGGAGTAGAGTTGAGTAGCGTATAGTGCATTGTCATAGAGTAGAGTGGTGTAAAGTAGAGAGGCATACAGTGTAATGACAGAGTAAAGTGATTTAGAGTGCAGCGGTCTAGAGTGCAGTGGTGCAGAGTAGATTAGAGTGGTGATCAGTAGATTTGCATATAGTGCAGGGGCGTAGAGTTCAGTGGTACAGAGTAGAGCCCATTGGCATAGAGTACAATGGGTAGAGTGTAGTGTAGCAGAGTGGTGTGGAGTGGCGTAGAGTGCAGTTGTGCAGAGTAGAGTGGAGTATCTTAGACTGGAGTGGTGTCGAAAGGAGTGGCGAAGAGTGCAGTGCTGTAGAGTTTAGTTGAGTAGTGTAGAGTGCATTGGCATAGAGTAGAGTGGTGGAGAGTAGACAGAAGTAGAGAGAAGTAGAATGCAGTGGCACAGAGTGCAGTGGCGTAGAGTGGTGCAGAGTAGAGTGGAGTGGCGTAGAGTGGAGTGTGCAATGTGTGGTTGCACACTTTCATTACAGACAACACAATTTCAATTGAAATGACCATTACATTTGCACAGACACAAAGCTTTACTATTGAAACCATACAGTGCACAAAACAATAATGTGTGGAAATGGCATCACCTAGTGTATTGATTTGCTTTGATCATATTTAAGTATTTGTTTCGACACACTGCAGAAAACAGAAAACGTGCTTCATTTGTGCTTTCCTAATTCTGCCATATTCTAAAATACTTGCAAAGTTAATTTAAATGTTGTTCTGTACTAGAAAAAACCCGTTCATGCCCCCAGTATCCAGCGAAATATTTACATATATATTCTCACTTTGAAGTAAGGGAAAGAAATGTAAACACCAAGGCCTCTAGGAAGACGTAGCCTGGTATTTGACCTCTGTCTTTGAATGCGCAGCAAACGTGGCAAGATTGACAGGCCTGCTTACAGAAAGGAGCATTCAAGGAAGCATACAAGGAGAGGTAGTGTGAGATGGCTTTGCTTCTTGGGAGGAACAAACTCACACTGGACAGCCTAAAACAAATCAAGCTAACAAACAGAAAGCCAGATAATTTAACTTACAAACAACAACACCGATGCTAAGAACTGGGTGGAATGCATTCCCAGGGAAGCTTGTTGAATGTCCCCAAGATGCCTTTATCAAACCCGACAGTTGTGCTGTCTGGTAGGCTTCGACCTAAAAAGAGCATCAGCTATTTTTCCTTATTCAGATTATTTTCTTCCATGCATTCACCCCACATACATTGCTAAAAGGTAGTGAACCAATAGCTCCACATGAACTGGTCTAGGTCCTAACCCAAAACAACATTGTGGCACGCTTTACTATATGTTTCGCCAGCATGAAACATTTCTTCGGATAGATTATAGCAGTGCTTGTTGAAAATGGAAGAAAGGGCAACGGCTTTAGGTATTTTATTTTCATGAATTAAAGCTTGTGACACGGAAGGGGTGGTGTGGTGATAATAGCACTTAGTTTGGGCACAACTGTCTTGTCATCTGAAATGGCTTTGTGAGCGGACCCCCTCTACTGTATCCGACCCTTGCTGTACCATAATCACACAGGGCCAAAATTAAATTGACCAGCGAAACATCTGGTGCGAAATCCACCAACAAAATCCTCAAGGTGGATGCTACCGTAAGATCAACAAGCATTTCCAATGCAATAGATCTCGCATTTACAAGAGTTTGAGCTATTGGCATTGTAAATGACAATGGATTTTATTCATGTATTGTTTTTAAAACAGATAAGTAAAAGGCATTGCCATTTACAATGCTTATAGCTTAAACATTCTCAAATGCGAGACCTATTGCATTGCAAATGCGTTTGTGCTATAAAATGTTTTTTTGAAATGTTAGGAGAGAGTGTGTCCTGCAGACAGGACAAAGCTATTTGAGAAAATAGCGCTCGGAGGCTGTAATTAAAGCCTACAGAGTAACAACACACGTAACAGAGGGTGTCGCCATGGGAGGTTACAAAATGAGACAAGGCGGTACTAAGGAGGGGCTTTTAAGCCGATTAACAACTGAACAGCCACAGTTTACAGTGGACAAGGACACAAGCCAATTAAAAATATTGGCGAAGAGTGGGCGGAGCTTCAAGTCCTTACCTGAATACAGCATGCCTCTAAGAGCAGCGCAAGCGCTGCCCAGGTTGAACTAAAAAAGGGCATAAAAAGGTTCTGCTTCCTAACGTATGCCCATTTGAATGCAATGACAATCTTTTTAACGATGTATGCTCAGAATTTAACAAAAACTCCATAAATCTATCTTGAAATTCCAATTAAATCTTTTTTCCTTTACTCACTCTTAAGTCTCTTGAAACCAGATTCTCTTCATTTTGCCTCACTGCGCTGCCAGCAGCAAGATGACTCTAAATGGCGGCGAACCCTGGTTTCCTTCAACAAACAGTAGCAAAACCAATAGGTCTGGCTTGCATTTGGAGTCATGATAAAAGTAGTTTTGAAAAGCCTTTGGCAGTTGAAAAACAAAACAAAAAATATTGCTTCCTGCATACAATGCATCTATAAGATAAATAATTCAATATGTAGTAATTCAATGTTTTAATATATTTTAATACTTTTAAGTCCCACATGCATTACCGTGCAAGCATTCCATAGGTGAAGAAATTATATAACAAGCAACCAATAGGAAGAGCAGAGGGATGAGCTACCTCCCACTCCTAAGTACATGTCAAAGAACCGGTAACAATATGTCATGCTCCGCTGTCAAGCCAGACCTAAAAAGTGCAAATACCCAGCTGTAGCCGGACCTAATTTTCAACTGGAATATCGGATTTTACAACTACATTACGAGCTGAAGTCATGAATTGCCTCCACACGCCTCCATCGGGCTTAAGTCAATATTATGTAGGTAGAATCATGCTGATATCTCTTATTCACCTTCACCCGTACAAGAATCTATTCGGCAGCTCCAACTTTAGGTTTGCTCTAAACAGGAGGGTACAAAAATAAATCCAAGGTGTGCTTCTTTCTACAACATTTAAAGCCAGGCGAAAGACGAGCACACACTGGTGTAACCAATGAAAGACTAGAAACGGGCAGCTTCTCTCTTAGTGCGCACTTTATTTTGCTTATAAATAGCCAGGGTGACTGTCTGAACATTCTGAAAGAAGACTATTGCTTCAATTCTAGACGATGCCATGCGCTTTTATTGAATCACTTCGCTTCCCTCTGCTCTTCCTTCTCTAGCCACTGGTCAGTTGATCGACCTGAGGATCTAGCTATCTAGTCCTACCGAGCAGTCACCCCTCTCTCCTTCAAAGCCTGTCTATCTCTCTGTCTAAGCCCATCTGTGATTTTATTGTGTATCTATCCATGCATCTGTCTCTTTCTTCCTCCCTCTCATGCAATGTCTCTGTCCCACTCATCTACTCTTACTTTTCCTTCTAAGTCCTTAATGCCTGTATTGTAAGCTTAAGTGTTCTTTCACACAAGGCACCATTTAGTGGTTTCTTAAGCTTCCAGGTAAACAGAAAAACAAACATAACAAAAGGCAAACTTAAATATGACAAAATGACAATTCTCTATCCACAGTTCAGTTTCACATTCGTGCGGTGAAAACTATAGCGTGGGGAAGCGCGAGAGAGAGTAAATGGGAGGAAGCGCTCTCTGACCTGAATCTGTTGCTGAAGAATGTTGATTTTGTGTTGTTGCTGTAAGAGCTGCTGTTGCTGTCTTGCAATCTGTGGAGAAATTGAACATTGGAAAATAAAATAAATGTAATCTGTGCGGGAAAAAAACTGACACACTTCACTTCCCATAAAATACGCAGACAGAATTGAAGGGACCATCATTCATGACAAGGAAGCAAAAAGATGAATCTTCCATCTCAAAGCAGAGCAATCGGTGCCGTGAAAAAATGAATACCAAGTTCGCTGTTTAAATGCATCCTTGATCTGGCAGCAGAACATCATCGCCACTGCACGCTATATTCACCGACCAGCAATGTTACTGTGGTCGCATGTCTTGGTGCCATTAGAAACAGCAATCTTGTGTGCAATGCTTCATAGAGATATGGTTTTGAGTCACGATTCATTGGTTCCTAGACAGTTAGTACATTTATAGATATTGCTTAATGCTATATTTAGTTTTGACCTTTTGATTTCACTAACAATATTGTACTTGCATATAGGAGATTTCAGCCATATCTTTTCCAATGGTTTGTTACTGTGTTGTTTGCATTTGTCTTCCACCTACTACACAATACAGCATGGTGCAATGAGTCAGCCTACTTCAGCCCCGGGCTGACTTCACTGTGATGCATTCTGCCCTTTCACAAGGAGCACCTCCACACACAAAGTAGTTCCTTTACATGCCAGGGACAACTATGGCAGTTTGCTTTTTAGCCTCCAAAGAATATTTTGCTTGCAACTGTTAGTTGGCAGAAGTATGCACCCAGTCAAAGTAGGGACCCACAATCCTAGTCAGGGTAAGTAAGTTGCACACAAATGATAACCTGCCCTCAACCCTTAGTAGCTTGGCACAGACCTGTCAGGCTTAACCATAGAGGCCATATGTAAAGTATATTGGCACACACAGTACCACAGTGAAAACATCGCCAAAGCACTCCACACCAGTTTAGAAAAATAGCCAATAATTATCTGAGTAGAGCAACACCAAAATGACAAAACATCTGACAGACACAAGTCAAGATATCAATTGTTCAATATTAAATGCAGTTATAGCACTTAGAAAACACAAGCTCCAGCTGGGGCTATTCTCGACGTGCTTAATGAAGTCGATCTACAAGTTCGGGCAGACTGCGATGGAGTGTGGGCCGGCTACAGAGTCGCACTGACCCCAGTACAGTACCTTGAAAATGTTGAGAATCAAAGATGATGCAAGGTATCGGGGAGGTGAGGCATCACATAGGCAGCTGAGGCGTCGGTTCCTTACTGCTGTGCAGGTCGCTGGCGCCTCGGCTCTCGGGCCGGTGCATTGCCCAACAGAGGTGAGGCATCACTAAAGCAAGTGTGGTGTCAATTCCTGGAGGCAGTGCAGCATCGTTGAGCCGCAGATGCCCAGGGGCGATGCAGGGCACAGGGGAGGTGATACGACTTTTGCAGTGATGCATCGCTTCATGGTGTCGATGTCACGCTATGAGGTCACAGGTGCTGCAGCAGAGTTGGAGTCGGGCGCCATAGATGTTGGTGATCCGGTACTCAAGACTCCCGCTGTGGTGGTGCTTCGGAGGTGTTGCGGTGGCATCAGACATGCGTTCTAAGTCCTGGTTGTTGCGTTGAACAGGGACCACAGCTCCGGTGCAGGAAGTGGCGCGATGACGAAGAACGGTGATGATTCTGAAGTGATGCTCGAAGTCGATGGATTGGTTTCTTCTTTTTGTCATAGCAAACCCACTTCCAAGGGCCCCAGAACTAGATTTGGCACCACTTGGCAAAGTAGGGCTCTCAGCAGAGGCGCACAGCTCAACTCAAGCCCTTGGAGAAATTTAGAAAGCAGGATACAGAGAGCAAAGTCCATTCCTCTCACTCCCACGACAGAGTCAGCATGCAGCAGGCCAACACAGCAAAGCAAATAGCAAAGTGGCAGTCCCTCCTGGCAGCACAACAGCTATTCTTCCGGACAGAATGTCCTCAGTCCATAAGTGTTCCAAGTATATTGTGACAGAGGTACAGTACTTATACCCATTTTGACGTTTGAAGTAGGGAGACTTCAAAGAATGGTCTTTGTAGTGCACAGGACCCTGCCCCTTTTGGCCCTGGCACCAGACACACTACAGGGGGGTATGTAGCTCTTTGTGCTTCTCCCACTACAGCTCAGGAAGGCTCATCAGCCTGGTAATGGGCCATCAGGACACTCCAGCTCCCTTTGTGTGACTGTCTAGAGTGAATTCACAAAACCCCACTTGTCACCTAACCCAGACATGTATTCTAGGGCCAGGCAGAGGCACAGAATGGTAAAAGTAAGAACATGCCAACTTTCTAAATGTGGCTTTCAGTCCTGCAATTTTAAAACCAACTTAACTAAAAGTTGTGTTTTAAAATTCTGAGTCCAGAGACACCAAACTTAAATATTCGAATCTTTTTGCTCCCAACTGGAAGGCACATTTGTAAAGTGGTACAAGGTAGCTCCAATGCAAACCTATGGAAGTGATAGGCCTTGCTTTAATGAAAATCAAATGTAGCAGGCTTTCACTACCAGGACATGTAAAACTTTAAAGTACATGTCCTACCTTTTTCAATACATTGCACCCTGCCCATGGCGCTACCTAAGGTCTACCGCAGTGGTGCCTTACATGTAGTAAAAGGGAAGGTTTGGGCCTGGCAAGTAGGTGAACTTGCCAGGTCGAGATGGCAGTTTAAAAACTGCATACACAGATTCTGCAGTGGCATGCCTGAGAAAGGTTTGAAGGGCTACTCATGTGGCTGGCACAACCAGTGCTGCAGGGCTACTAGTAGCATTTGATTTGCAGGCCCTGGCACATGTAATGCACTGTCCTAGGAGCTTATCAGTAAATCAAATATGCCACTTATGAAGAAATCAAATGCCATTAAATTTTAGACACAGAGCACATGCACTTTAGCACTGGACAACAGTGGTAAAGTGCCCAGAGATCTAATCCAATGATTCAAAGGCCAGATGTTCACCATTTGCACTTCGGTAATTATTGCACGCGTTACACTTTATGATGTGAGCTTATTGCCACGACTGCATACATTGATAGGTACAATTTACCTGAAGAGTAATCCCTCTATATCTCTATTTTTTGTAACCCGAGTTCAAAAAGGAAAACTATTGATAAGCACATCGAATTATCACCAACCTGTTCAACTTTACAAGGTATAGCTAAATAACTTTTTCACTCTTCCTCCATATTCTACTGATAAACCAAAGGGAAAACAAAAGAACTTAGGTCTTGCACTACGCGACATCTTAGCAATACATATATAGTTTCTTCCGTTATTTCCCCCACAGCCGGTGCATAAGGAAAGTCTTCTGATAGCGTATGGCTGAGCCCTAGTAATTTAAACTTCCTCTCAGAGTGGTAAGAACATGACCTACCTAAGTTGCAATGTTCTGGGTTTATATTCTACCGTTTTAATCTATTTTTCTCTTTCTGCTTTCCCCGCTTTGTAGGGACACTGGTGCAGGTATTTCGAATATTTGCATTCTGTGAATTTATTGTGCCATGGCTCTAAGTTCAGTGAAGTGTCTGATCACTTGCAAACTCACCTGTTTAACTTTTAAGAACTATGTGGACGCAAGCAACATACATGTAATACATTTATAGATACCTCCTACTTCAATTTGAGGCTTTCCTAATGAAGGCGTATTGTTCGCTGAACTGTACGTAGACTCTATGTTATGATGAAGACTTGATTCAACGTATCAATATTCCAAGCCACTACTTGTACCCAGAAGAAGAACATATTATTTTCACCTAAAACGACCATCAGTGTGCAAATATTGATTGAACATGTGTTTGTGTAGTTCAGTCTTAATTTATGTATAGTTCATTGATGTCTAGACACCACTGGCCATATTGGTCAATACTGTTGTGTGATTGTTTGTTTGTATGAAGGCATGATTGTTTTGTTCCACAAAGATCTTAATACATTAAGAGTATGAAAGTCACTATGGATATTTATACACCATTGTTTTAGATTTGTAATCATTACCCATATATTCAAACTGTTATAATAATAAAGCATATCCCTTTCATATATTCATGTTTGTTTGGCCCTTATGTGTTTATCGTGAGTTTCTGTAATGTTTCATAGCTGCCAAGGCATTTTTTAAGTACATTTGCCTTCATTTTGTATGTGCATGGCTTACCACATCCTAAGGTCCTTTGCATGTCAACCAGTTTCATTTGCATTTGCAGAAGTTCCAAAAAGTGATCTATGTATGGTATCTCAGTTCTAAAATAACGTCTTTTTAAGGTCAAGCCGACCAGGCAGTGCAAGCTATCTGGATGCAGAGACCTATTGGCATCTTACAAAGAGCTTACAGTGGGCTTAAAGCCCGTCCATTGCTTATTTTTCGTTGGCTTTATTTTTACTCCCATTTTCTTGCTTCTTCTTTAATGGCTTGCCCTGTCCATCTTGTGGTTCTTCCTCCCCTGGAGCACACCCTATCTACTAGTGTCCTTCCGCTGCTCAATTTTAGCGAACTGCTTTTTCCTTTGGCTTAAGGAGTTTGTCAACGCTTGTTTGTTGAACCTGACAATAACACTCCACGTAAACGTATGGCAAACACCATGAGATTTCTTTCCTTCGCAGCCTTGCATTTCTAGACACTCAAAGTACTGGACACCCACAGGTTTGGAAGTGAAAACTATGTGCAGAGGAATGCCTAACGTGCAAACTTTTAATGTACGCTACTAACCCAGGAACGTATTCCAAGACTTAAATGATGCACTCTTGGACATATTTTGTTTGTTTCTGGTGATCCTTTGGGTGCGTGAGCAGTAAGAAACTCTGCCTTCTAAAAATCCTCATCTACACAAGAATGACAATGGTTATCTGCCTAACCAGAAGATTAACTCAGACCACGGAGCCTCGGGAATGGCACATAAACTAAATGCTCACCTGGTCCTGCTGCTGCTTGGTCAGCTCCATTTGCTGGCGTTGCTTCTCGATTTGAGAAGCCGCCAGCTTCTTCTGCTCATCGTGGGCCGCCAAGAGCTGCTCCCGTAAACTGGTCAACTGGTTAATCATGCCCATGAGCTGCCTCTCCTTCTCAGCGAGGCTTTCTGGAGTCCCTGTTTGTGAAGGATAAGCAAAGAAAGGGGTTAGACAGATCACAGTTACGGTCACCAACCGAGAAACATCTTCATCAAGTTTTACACACATGTTTCAGCTTAACGTGCTCTTTATCTGCCTACCATTTGACATCAAGCATTTACAGTGATTTCAAGTTTACACTAGTTAATAATACATGTGGAGCCAGGAGACAACACATTAGCTTGTTAGGACCAGACAGATTCAGTTTTGTCGTGAAAGCCCTTCAATAAAATGTACTAATTGGTAAGCTAGTCAAGCTACATAGGGTCATTAGCTTAGCTAGTCCTCATACAGATATTTCTGCATGAATTCTTTCAACCACTACCTAGCCACCACCCTTCTTTCTTCGACACTTACTGCATGAAATGTTATCACGCGGACTGCTGCACGCTGGAGAATGGTGAAAACGTGAAGGTTTTACTGAAGTGCGCAGAGTGACATATGTTGATGGTGTGATATGGAAAGAGGAATTCAAACAACTTCAGATATGAACATAGGATGTTCACTCATCAATGCCTTCTTCAGAGTATCCTTCCGTCAATTGCCTAAATACTACTGTGCCATCCAGGGAAGGTTATGCAGTCTACTGATGGCTCCGATACATCACTTAAAGTATTTAAATTAAAACCAAAACAACTAGCTTCACTTTTAAGAACAAGCTTGCGTACTCTTTTGTGTCTGTAATGTTTTACATAAAAGGATATAAATGCAATTATACCTAGCAAACTGGCATGCCGTACATGCAATGGTCTTCTGAGTCGCAAGAGGCTGGGTAGTCCTGGCATGGAAAACGACCCAGGGCCCTGGTGCTTTAACCCACTCAGCCGTTTCTCTGACAAGAACCGGTTGAAACACAATTGCTAAGGAAAACGTGAAACAATGTTGCTGGGAAATACTTCAGGCTCAAAATATTATTTGCATCATAAATCAACCACAGGCCTAAGACAAAACTAAAACCCGGTCCTTTACTGCCATCAAAGAAAGACTTTCATTGCCTATTGTGATGTGTGGGTTTTTGCGGCTCTACGGTAGGATGCTGGATATGGTTATGTTCCCGAATGCACTAGTGTATCTTATTGGACTACCGATTTCTGCTATTGATGAAAATTGATACTTCATTGCTGAAGCACGCTCACAAAAATGCACCATAGCTGCATGTTTCTTTTTTAGTTTCATAATTTGAAATACAGTATTATAATAACTACACTAGTGAAAGTACAGGGTTATGCATACTTACAGTTAGTACAATTTAATATCCTATTGAGATCGCCAGGTATTCGTACAACAAACTATTTCCTAGAATCCTAAATTGCCTTGGTCAAAATATCCTACATAAACCCATTCAACATATTTACACTGAAAGCTTTAGACCCCCCCCCCCGCCCCGCCCCCTACGGGTCAAGGTTCACCTACAGGTACATCCATGTGGATCTGATGCAAGCAAGAACTTCTTACGTTTATACTCCTATGTTTCACTATTTCGCCATGAATTGTCTCCTAAGGCTAACATTTAAAATGTTAGAAGCAATGTCGGTGTAGACAAGTTGGGAGGAAATGGGAAGCTGGGAATAAATGAGCAGAAAGAATCTTTTCGTCACAGCATGCCGGTTAACTCATTTGCCATTCATGCCTCCAACAGAACCGACAGATATGGACAATGTATATTTATGGCATGAGCCTCTTGCCTAAAGCATGTCCCCTCTGATTCCACTGCATCTCCTTGCTTCTTCTAGGACATGGAGCATGTTTTGTGTCTGTGTAGCCTTAAGTCTGGCGTTTGCCAAAAGGGCCTTTTTAATGTCTAATGCAACACTGAAGAAGGTGTAACCAGTCCTTTGGCGATGTATCCAACACAGGCCGTACAACCATAAGCGCTACATGAAAGTGACGTCCACCCTCCCGCTGTGCAGCGGATACTGCGTCCTAACACATTGTGTGGCCATGATATACAAGAGATTATTGAAGCACATAAAACAACTCCTTGTTTTAGGCTTATTATGAAATTGACATGAATGGGGAGGATACGATTTGTCACATGGGATAGTCAAGCAATGCCGCTTTCAGTTGAGAACCGGGGCCCCGACATATTAAATCACTGGTTACACGGCTGTTCTGAAATAAAGCTCCCCTAAAGAGAGTTTGCAGAAACACTATTTCTAGTATTTGGTCTTCTCCTTTCAGGTTGAAAGAGAAACGCCTGGAGCACTGATGGCTTTGCATCCGTCTTTCACATCGCTGTCTAAGAGCTGCATGTAAACTCTTTATCCGAGTTGTAATTCGGATCAGATCCATGCTACGCAATACCAATATCAGACCCTGAAAGAGTTAGACTTAATCTTTTTGTAGATTTAATAGTGGCAGACTATCTTGAGGACTCATGCTGAAGATTGGAACCATACTTATCACCCCAAACACAATAAATGCCACTCACAACCACTGCATCTGAATGTTACAAGCACCCACCAACACAGCACTGTAATTACAACCAACAAAAACATCCCCTATGTTTCTACAAAGCAGTGTATGTACACTATTTCGGATTTAATGTCGATGCCTCACCAACAAAAAGTATGGTATTCAATCCCAAAAAGCTGCAACATTGTCAGTGACCGGAGCCAACATGCTGAAAGGGTTTCTTTAAATACTGGCAGGAAGCACAAAATGTTGGTATTTGTGCTCAGCTCAAGACTATCTTTAATCTGTTCACAATGCTACAAGGGGTGTGTCGTGTACGAGCTCGCATGGCCATCGGATGCTAAACTGGACCCTTTTTCAGTCAGCAGCTCCTCAGCGTTATCCAGTCTTAATCAGCCACAAGTATTGGCAAGCACACTAGTTCTGGCTTTGAAGGACCTATATATGTAAACATAAGCAAGCATTCACAACTGCAGTTTGTATACTTTGGATGCAGAAATGCAGCTTATCATATTAAAGCCAGCCCTATTAGCTTTGCCAATGCTGGGAAAAAAGTAGGAAAAAGTATTGTTTCTATGCAAATAGGAGATAAATAAGATTATTGGGGTGATTAAATGTACTTTTCAGATGAAAAATAGTCCCTCATTAATTCCAATGAGGGAAAGATACATCGAACAGCTGACATCACGAGGTGAGAGCGCAATACTTTGAGTAGAGCCAAAGCCCACCTTACATACAAAAGTTGTTAACAATGCGTCTTGCAATCAGTTTACTGTCAAGTCAGACCCAAAAAACACAAAAGGGAGCTTATTTTAAAGCACAGCAACGGGATTTATTGAGGACTCGGATATTGCACACACATGGGAGACGGGACCATAGGAGCCAGCAACGAAGAAAACAGAGAAAGGAACTTTTGTAAACTAATTTTCACTTTACTGCAGTGGCCAGGAAGAAGGTGTTTAAGTCTAGAAAAAGGTTCTTTGTAGAAGCAGAGTTACTTCTGGAAACCAGCCAACAAACATGCAATGTGCGTACTGCATTCTTTCTCCACTGACAGAAAGAACAAAAGACACACCAAAAATGTGTCTAAAGTTGACAGGTTTCCAAAAATGTCTTCACTAGCTGAAAGAAGAAAAGACACACCAAACATGCAACTCAGTTCTACAGGTTTCTTAGTTCCTGGGGTTGGGATGATTTAAGATGACAGAATGACATTACAATGGTAGTCAGTCACAGTTTAAACAAGCAATGGCTACGCATACAAAAACGCATTTTACTTCCCCAATAACAAATTGTTCAGTGTAGAGTTAAGCACTTGGTCAAGAAGGTTTCTCAATTGGATCTCAGAGTGTAGATTTGATAAGAAGTGCTCAAAGGCTGGCCAGTGGCTCCTGGCGTAGCTGTCTTCCTTATGAGGGGCCACCCATGTTTACACAGAGGTTTACTTTCACTTCTTTAGTCACAAAGAATGGGGCAAAGAACTATTGGTAGACTGCCCTGGTCCTACAGGCACAGAGCATTACCCAAGAATGTATATCTGCCTCCTGGTAGATGGTGCTTTGGCTAGTGGGGGGCATTAAGGTTACAGAGAATGAAAATTAAAGAGAGAAGCTCGCCAACTTGGCATGATGCCTCAATAAAGTCTTATAATGATCTCTTATCCATGGTTCATTATAAATATATATCGTTTTTATTGTATTTGTTTTTAAGTGCTGCTTGCCACCTTATAGCAGCTCCAAAGTACGTAGGTGTAGGGTGGAATACCCAGTAATCCTGCAAATAGAAGATCGAGAAAACAGGCAGGTGCGGGCACCAATAGCGGACAAGAGTAGACATTTACAAAGCTGAAATGAAGGTGAGAAAGCCTTGAAAAGCCCAATTCTAGCCTGGTAGGGAAGTTAGTGACCATTCTTAGGCATCCGGCTGGCCTAGCAGCAGATCGAGTTGTAGGAGTTCGATTTAGAAAAAGACTCACAACAATCCTGTTTTATCACCTGAATTTGAGTGAGTGAGACTCATGCCTCAGCGCTTCATAAAGAACCTTATATGTGGAGGGATATTCCCCTGAATCTCCTATGCCGTGGATGCTGAATGGTCAGTCCATACAACTGGCCAAACTTTAGACTTTCGGTCAGAAGACGCTAGACAAACAGCTCGTCACGCTAACGCAGGGAATGGATGTAGACTGTCGCAGAGGGTTCTTAAACTGGACCATGAGATAATGGAGGCATTTCAATGCGGGCAAAATGAAACCAAGTCATTGCAGCCCCAAAAGATGTGATGCACGGTCCTTTCAAGACGCATTTGGGTGAGCGATATAGAGACTATTGCAGTGATCGGGGGTTAAATGAACCACAGCTGGACCCAGGCCCATGCAAGGGGCAGAATGACTGTAGAAAGCTGAGGAATAATCAGTTTAATTACCGGAGAGACAGTGGTGAGCCATTGAAGGGGCAGTGACCAATGCACTTGTCAAGAGTACAGAGCATATTACATCTTTTCAGGGGAGGTCACTCAAAAGAACTGTGCCTGAGATTACTAATGTCTTTTAAAACAGTGAGAGGTTACAGAGCTGGCTTAAGAGCATTTCTGATACGCATTTTATAGCGCTTTATCCACCTATATAGGGCGGCATGAGAGCGAGATATCTCATTCAAGGACACTTCAATACCGTCCCTGTAACACTTATCTGCTTAAAAGATCCATTTAGTAGGTGAGTCTGTATCATGGCTATGTCCCAGGCAAGCTGCAAAGCATCAGGACATGAAACAAGAATACTACTGTCATTCATCAATGCAAGAAAGTCCTGAACGGGCCGTTCGATCCTCGCAGCAGGAAATGCTCCCAACAATCAATTTACACCAGTGATCCCAGAGCGGTGCAAGCCAGACAGAAGTGCATTAGGAATGAAAGCTTAATGTATTATATGAGGAAAGCATACCATGCCCTGACCAACAAGCAGCCGCAGAACTGCTTACCGTGATAAATTAACTGACCTAAGTTTAATTGATAGAATAAATCAAAGCGGGGGCTCCCTGGCCAACTTGGAACTCTCTATAATTTAGCGCTGTGAAATACAACCTACGAGCTTTTGCAATAACTCTGTACAAAGGTGGACGTTTATTTTGATTCAAGTAGGCTTTTGACCCCCTAGAGGAGAATTTTCAAGGAGCAGTGAATTACAACTACTCCAGCGAGCAGTCACCAGCACTGCCATTATTAACCAATGCATGCGCATGCGGCAGCTAAGAAAAGCAAAGGCATGCTCTTCGTCATGCTACCCTGGAAGAGTGGCGAGAGCAATGTCCCAGGTCACAACTGAGAGTATATTTTAAGTATTTCATATGGGCTTCTCTAAAAATGACTGTGTATTATGGCAATTTATTTATGTAATAGTTTTGTAAAGTGATGGTTTGTGAGGTAAGTCACTTTGCAGTGTTGCTGTTGCAGGAAAGATGCAAAAAAGAACAACTGATGGGCGGAATGCTGAACAATGTCAAATATTCACACCAGTACAGAGATCTGGGCCTAAAGCCATAGTGTTTTTTGCTTACCATGCCATTCCAGTTTGGACCCAGCCATATGCAAATCAGTGTTAACCCTGCTTCCCATGGGAACAGTCCGGCCTGAGCTGCCAGGTCTTCCCTGGAATGGAAGCAAGCATTCTGGGACAGGTTTCGGGGAATCGCCCCTAATCAGCCAGGCTAGCTTGACTCCACTGGCATGGTGAGCATGGGACCGATGTATGGGCATTCCCGTCCCATTCAGAGAGGCAAATGAAAAAAAGAACAATTGATGGACGGAATGCTGAACAATGTCATTCACCCCCAGTACAGAGATCTGGGCCTAAATTCATCGTTTTTTGGCGCACCAGGCCATTCCAGTTTGGACCCAGCCATATGCAAAACAGTCTTGACCCTGCTCCCTCCTGCAGAAAAGAGGCAGTTAAGACTAGGAACGCTTCCTACCCTGAGTGAGGCAGAGTGCATGGCTGAAGTAGGTCAGGAGCTCAATGGGGGTCCCATGTCAGTGGTCATTTATGTTCCCAGGGTGTCTGTCCCCGTTTCTAAGAGTAAAAGTAGAGGTTGCTCCAACAAATGATTGATGCTGCAAAAGTGACCAGATCAACTGCCAATGGCTGCCTCACTTCTAACTGTTAATGTCCTAGAAGTATATCCCTTATAGACCAGTCCACTCGAATTATGTGGCAAACAAATTATGCAGCACGATGAACTAATTATGCAGCCAGAAAAGGCATATTATGTAGCATAAAGTGGCAGATTTTGTGCTAGTATTGCTTCATTACTCTGTGTTGTTTACAGATGTTAACGTTGTCTGGGCAAAGATTTTACCTCATTAGTACCACTTTAACAATCAAACACAGTAATAAAAATGATCAATCAACCTTTGAGAAGGACCATCTACTGTGCGGTAAGAGATGCCACCTTATATTTATTAACTTTTGATCCGACGGAGCTAAAATCATTTTTTCGGTTTAACTCCGCAGATTATGCAGCAGTTGACAGATTAAGTGACAAATGCAGCAAATCCATAATTATGCAGAAAATCTTGCGACCGCAAAATCGCACAATTCCAGTACCCTTGATCATAGGGCACCCAGGCAGTACAAACATACATGGAAAGCATTCACTCAACTTGTAAAGCCGCGGAACATTCACCAATGTGTTTATAAAGTGACTTCGAGCCAGCAAAAGGGTTTCTTTGCTTCGTTAGGGAGCATATGATTATTTAAGCAAGAACTATAAAGGCTGTTGAATGCAGTGATTGGGCTAGTGGCCAAAGAAAAAAAGCTGCTGCCACTTGTAGAAGAGATTAGGTCCAATGTAGCCCCTCTTGCACAAAGTACTTCTTTTGTGCATTTATAGGCAGCCTTCTGCCTCTCTGCTCGTTACTCATTTACTTGGGGTCGAGTGACCACAAGTCTGGATCATTAGCGTCACTTATCAACCCAGGACTCGCGCTGTTCTTTCCAAGGGTTTGCAGGACAATTCCTGTTATGGTTCATCAGGTGATCTGTCATGAAGGCTAGTTGTATCGCCCCAGAGGCGTACCATGGTCAGTAGGACTGGGGGGGGTGAGCCTCAGATTTTCCGACAATTACGCTGGCGTATATGTTAATTATTGTACGAGAAGCAGCGCATAAGGGGGACTCAAGGGCCAATGGAAAGGGAAAGAAGTGCGGATTGTGAGGGACACTAAAAACACAGTTTTTTGTATAATGCCCATGTTTTAAGACATTCACAACAGAAGAGTGCGTGTGTGTTTTGTCTGAGTGCGTATTTAAAAATCCCAGGTGAAATCCCACAGACACCTTACCATACCCGACTTAAAGGTCCTGTACCAAACTATTTACTAAATAATACATTTATTGGGGGCGGGGGGGGGGGTGTAACACTCAACCTCGCCCCTCCCCGACGCTACGGCCCTGTGCCACCCAGTATCTACCCTGAAGGCTATGTGGAGGGCAATAATGGCTGTACACAGCCAGGGCAAATAAATGTACTAGAACAAAAAAGACATTTTTAAGCATAATACACTAAAACGGGAATAGCGTTCATTTGGCTAGGCATGTAACAATGACACATTTGATTAGAGGCCACCCTTTATGTGTTGAGCACTTTGTTATGTTTGTTGATCTGATGTGAAGTGACTGCACAACATCCATGAAACGTCGGGACAAGCTTTGATATCTTTCCAATAGAGAATTCATGATCAAGGGAAAAAAAGTTCCTCGAAAAAGAATCCCACCCTTTAAAGGATGTTGTGCACCTGCTAGGCATCAAGCTACACTTGAACAAAGGCAGGTGTGCCATGGGAAAGATTGTGAACGGAAATGATAGTTGTGTGTGCCTGCGTCCTCTGTGCATATCTTACCCCTCACCAGTCTCTTTTTGCAGTAGAGTAGTAACTAGGCTTACTTGTCGTCCTCTTGTCCAGCATTGCTTAAATTGTGTTATCCCTTGAAATCCATGCACGGAATCTGCCACGACCACTTATCTCAAGACTCGGAGTGTCACCTAAGAGATTATCCATCTTAATGCACACATGAAATCTACATAACATACGCTTTGATTCAAGGGACTCCGATGAGCTATAGTGTCAGTGAACGGATTATCTCTCGTAATCCTTCTTTGACAGTCTATGGAATCTACGGCGTGCACTCACAGCTTCAACATCATCGCGCAAAGCAAGATCCAAGACTAACACTCTTAAATAGCGCATTGCGACGGAGGCGATAAATGCTATGTAGACCACTTCAACCGCTTCTCGATGGGTTTGAAAGGAATAATTTGGATGCCGAGTGAGAGCGACTTCAAATATTAGCAGAAACCCTTTTAGGGCGCTCCTGGATCAGTACAATGTCCACTTTGAGAAGACGACAATGATGCAAATACGTACAGACCATAATGCCATAACATTTGCATTCTACAAGAGTCCACTCGGCCTTTCACGCTTCTGAGCTTGTAGCAATGAGTACCTCTGACTTGAGTACTAGTGACGTGTGTAACATTAACACTCGCAACTGCTGTGCTCCGTGACTACTCTTAGTGCTAATAGTCGCACAAACTGTACGTTCCAGCACGAGATACAAACTGAGCTGCGACAAAAACATGAAGAAATGATGGGGGCCAAGAGAGTGACTGTACTTAAAAGTAACTTGAACAAATCTTTGCGGCCCAATGCATTGTCTGAATGGTCATAGCTTTGGCCAGACAGAGCCCAACTTAGACCTTCCTTAACTAGAGCTCAGTCTCCGTTACAGAGACAATACTGGACTTTGAGAGCAATGAATGGCTGAAACAAGCAGGGCAAAGTAAGTGTCTGATTATTCAACGTCTTTGAGGCATGGCTGTCTTTGGCTAACATTGCTACGCCTAAAGTGACAGTTTCTCTTCATTATACCAGAGCTTTGCACTTTGCTTAGATTCTCTGAAGCAAAAAGTGGGTATTTTCCACTGAGAACATAGGCAGAGACCAGTGTGAACATAAAAGAACCGCTGTGGTCCCCACAACACTTCACGCGTAGACCACATTGCAAATGAACAATACTGCAACCGAGCACTACCTAAAGTGGAACGTGTTACCCATCCCTTAATGCGGGCTAGCGCCTTGTCGGAGGTATGAAGCACTATATAAATGCAATTGCAGTACAGGGTATTTTATGACTCACGAGAGCAGCAGAACAAAAGATTTACTCAATTCCTTATAATATTATACTTTTTACTTGTTTTCCATCGAAACATTAGCAGGGTGAGTCAGCAAGCACTCTCCCAGGAGAAACATTGAAACAAATACCATACCGCAGCTATCAGTGCAGGTAGAATCGCTGCAGCGCCCACCACACCTTGGGTAAAACAAAATACATCTACACTGCACTGCTCTGCGGTAAGCAGTGATCTATGCAAGCGAGCAAAACATGAGCGACATGTACTCCATTCATCGAGCGTCTGTGCCCCGAACCCAGAAATCGGTACCAGGACTTCCAGTCAGTGCCCAGGTGGCCCACAAGACCCTCGGCCGCAACCACAAAGACCCACGCGGGAAACCTCGAGATACAGCACCGCACCCTGGGAGGGGGCCTGCCCTCACCTGCTGCAGCCTTATCATGCTGCTCTGAACAAGGAGCGCCTCCACAGGAGGCCCACGCCTGGAAGTCCAAGCAACACGCTCCCCTATGACCGACTGCACCTAATGCAACCATCTCACCACAAATCCCCCACAACAGACACCTTTTCCATGCGTGCCCTCTGTGCCTCATCAGGAAGCGCCCCGAGGCGTTTGAATGAGCAGACCTGCGCCGCAGCAGACAATACAAACTGCTGAACAGTTTTCTTTTTCCGGAAGTACTTTTTATTTTAGATTGTGAAAGGCTAAAAATGTCATTGTTTTATCACACAGTCGCTTTTACTGCCAATGTTACATAAACCACAAATGCTGGTTTACATCCCACCTGTAGCAGATGGGCAATCGGCGAATGATTAAAAAAAAAAAGGAATAACGCAGCTCTGAGATCTAGAAAGCGCCTGGTTACCTCCGGGGAGCTCGTTGCGCGCTGCAAGCTCGGCCTCTCTCAACGGCGTTGCCAGTTCAGCTTCAAGGCGCAGCGCTTCTGCAGAGAGTAGAAGGCTCTGGCGCACTTCCTGAAGGCTGAGGTGGCTCAGGCGTTTCCTCTCACGGCGCGGGGACTCCCTCACACGGTCTGAAAGCGCCACACAGCGAAAGTGTGTGACGACAGGCCGGCGACGCGAGAGGAGCCCTTGATATTCCAAGTCACGATACGTCACAGCGGCACTCCAAACAGAAACTCACAAGATTTTACTAGGAATAGATGTGGCTTGCTCTCGGAATACTCCTGTCTCGCGCCTGAATGCCAGGAGCAAAGCAGGGGCTGAGTAAACAAGGAGACTTACTCCTGGAATACAAGAGTAATTCCGGAGTATCTCCAAACAAATTCGTTGTGAATCGAATGTGCTCTACAATCGGAGTGCATTACATACTCCTGTCAGCTCCAAAACTTTACAATCTTCTACGCGGATATATTCTCTATAAAGCGGAAATACACGAACTGGTTTTCCTTGTCTGCAGTGATATAAAGAGGAGCAGAGGAGGGCCCAGTAACTCAACTTTAACATGAAATTTGGACATGGTTCATAAATTCACCGTTTACATTGAGTTCTCAAACACCCTTCCTGCAGCCACTACACTCTGTGAACCATTCCTACATACACCACTAGGCCAATACACTTGGTTTGAAAGGGCACCCTGAAGTCTTGCAAATTCACTAAACCCTTTAGAGACATAAGTTTCGTTCATGTGAAATGTGATGAGCCCAATCAGCAGGTTCACCCCCATCAGATGGGGCGGAGTAGGGGGCCATAAGGGCAGAGTGGGGTCTACTGTCTCAGGCCCATCACCACTCTGCAAAGAGGACAACAGGGGGCTCCAAACTGCTCCCACAGTGCAATGGAACAGATAAACATTATCCCTTATCCATTATCTGAAGCTTTCCGGTATGCTGACGTAGAGCTGCGCTCCTCCCTATATGTTCCATCAATGAGATCCACAGAGGAGCTCTGAGAAGGCTGTTGTCAATCAACATAGGATCGTTTGGGAAGCAATGAAAAGTATCCCTATCCTTCTAAACTGAGGGGAGAGGGACATGGAATTTAATCTCTGAGGCGTGTAGATCTGGTAGGGAGCCATGCTCATAGGATAGGATTACGGTGCAGTTAGATTTTGAAACACCCAAATGAGGCCAGGGGAACCTCCAGATAGTTTACTATGCATCACGAGGGAAGCAAGTGACCATGGTAGAGGAAAGATGTGTTTGAAATTGCTCAATTAGCTGGTGTAGTGAGATGCCTTTATAACAATCATTTGACTATTGATGGTCATGGAAAATCAGGAAAAGAATAACCCCCAGGAAAGAGATCTTGGTAAGAGTTGGTGCAGGTTATTCATTCATTCATGCATGGAAAGTGAAAAGCCACTGGCAACTCTGATGGACAAACACAACCTCAAGCACCCTGAATAAGACTCTGGAAACACCAATCAAACTTCACCGAAGAGTTCGGATAATGTTCGGCAAATATCACAAAGAACATTTTTGTTCCAAAATGTATTTGGATATGTCTTGTTAAGCCACAGAGATAATCTGTTCCTCTTCATTTAATGCCGGAGAACTTAAGATACCATCATAAAAATGTGCAAAGGCATCAAAGAATGAAATCACAGAAACCTAATATTCACTACAGGGCTCTTGTATTTTTGTGATTACTTTCATCAAAGTATGGATGGATGTTTTTGCACTAATACATAGATCATGACCCAAATTAAAATAAACACTGAGGCACAATACAAATGCACTAATGACTTCCACTAAGTACCGAGCTGAGAAAGTAAGAGAAGGGCTGTTGGCAACTGGAACATTTCACTGGCTACAAAGGGCAATGCAACCTAACTGCATTGCAGAGAGCCAGATGCCTTTAGTTCCACTTTACAGGGCTTGAAGTCAAATAAAACCGGGGGCAAACCCACCATTTCCAAGTGAAGAGCACTGGTATTACCATGTGCTTGAGATATATCCTGGATTCTTGCAAAAATTATTTGATGCCACAAAAAGTAAATTCTAAGCTATCTGTAGTGTCTCAGGCTAGATCGAAAAGCCCAAAGGGAAATAGAGTCACGCGGGCATGTAGTTGCATGATAAATTAAAACTCAGTGCTGAGACCGCATGTTCTGAATGATAAAACTCTCTTACTAGAAAATTACAAATAAATCAGTGAGTGCAAAAGCTGTGGGTTCTTATAGGATGAACAGCTTCATGACCATGACTATGGTTCTGAAACATTTGAAAAGGTCCCTGTTAGACCTTGCATCCTTAGAGGTTTCGTCCTAAACTTTTTGCCTTTAGACCTCCTGTTTCTACAGACTTCATTTTTTGCTGGCCTTAGGACCCTTCACACTTTAACAGTGATAACCATTACTTAAGTGCTTTTGCTCTATGCTTAACATGTTTTAACATTGGCTTATACCCAATTAGCATACTTAATTTACATATAAGTCCCTAGTAAAGCAGCCATACCGGTGCCCGGAGCCTGTAAATTAAAATGCGACAAGTGGGCCTGCAGCACGTATTGTGCCACCCACTTAAGTAGCACTTTAAACATGTCTCAGGCCTGCCATTGCAGCCTGTGTGTGTGCAATTATAAACTGCCAGTTCGACTGTAACTGACAGTTGAGCTTTGTGTATTTCTCCTAGACAGCCATACACAATGGGAAGCTTAGGTGTGACTGGATGGACCGTCACTGGCAGGATGGGCAGTAGGAGCTGGGCCTAACCCCACTTACATTTAAATAGGCTGTATCCTGTCTCCTCACAAAGGGGTGCATACCCTCTGTAGTTAGTCTGAGGTCGGGGCCAGGAAGGCAGGGCACCTATGCACTTCAAAGACATCTAGAAGCTTCTCCCCACTTCAAAGGCACAACTGGGTATAAATACTCAACCTCAGACATCAACTCTTCAGTTCACTTCTGAACCTGTGAATTCTCTACCAGGAAGAAGGACTGTTGTGCTGCCGAAAGGACTGCCACTCTGTCGGACTGCTGCTCTGAAAGAACAGCCGCCCTGATGTGCTGCTCTGCTGCCCTCTTGTCTGGGGAGGAAGAAACGGATCTGCAACTTCATCTTGAAACCAGGGACTCCAAGGGCTAGTCTGCTGGCCACCTGATTTGAGAATCATGGACATAAAAGGCTCCGCAACTTCCTGCAACACCCATTGGCCTAAGCTACAGTGAGCTCCTGACCCCAAAGTGGCGCCCCTCAGGTCTTGGACCCTTGGTGTGGGTCAGTGCACTACAATCAAGCTTTCTGGTTCTTTTTCTGACTGTGAACGGGCCCGTTCGCACTAAGAACTCGCCACTCACACCTCAATTCAGTGCGAAACTCAGTCAGCCTGACTCTTCGTGCTTCAGCATCGACCGCTCAGAGGAGATCGCAAATGCGAAGCTCCAGCAACGCCTGCCCGCAATGCCGACCGGCTCTTCGAGCTACACTGACAGCCTCACACGACGCTCTCCCTGCTCCTCACAACCCTCTCCAATGCAAATAGGAGTCATTGCATGAATCCGAGTAGGTAAACTTCAGTGGGTCTAACCTGCTGACCATATCCAACCTGCACTCCATCGCTGTCGGATTGGAAGTGTGACTTCGACCCGGCCCAGCAGACCTAGTTGGTGTTTTGTTCTTTTCAGCGCTATTTTCCTTAAAATCTTTTACAATTCATAATTATGGTTCTTCTAATTGGATTCTTATCATTTTTTTCGGTTAAAGTGTGCTCTATTTTTCTGACTAGTTGCGGGATCTTTTCTTTGTGGTGTTTTTCACTAGGTTACTGTTTGAAGTGTTGCATGAATACTTCACACATTGCCTCTAAGTTAAGCCTGACTGCTCTGTGTCAGGCTACCAGGGGGTTGAGTGCAGGTTAATTTGGGGTTTGCTTGTGCCTTACTTTGATGAGGATTATGGCTGCTGCGTATCCAGGGATCAAACCCCAGCCAATTAACAAATCAATTCCTCCCCCTGAGAAATCTGCTGCATTCATAGGAAAGCAGAGAATAAAAGTGAACAACCAGAATGATTACATCTCTTCTTGAGAGTTATGAATATCCAATTGTTCGAGGTTACAGGGGTCAACTGACAGTAGAAGGCAGCCAAAACCCATATTAGGGTTCAGCTGCATTAGAAAATTAGGGTGTCTATAGGCGTCCAGCTGAAGGGGGCAGGGAAAGTGTACTGCCTCTTGGAATTCGACACCTGTTTTCTCTAATACTCATGCTAAAAGTCTGAATCAAATTTAACCAGCCGGCAGTTGCCCGGAGTCTGAGCATGACAAAGATTTCTGTTGACTGTGAGATATTCTAATATAGATCCTGCAATGTTGGGAGCTTGTGTTTTTTAAGCATTAACGTCTTGGAAATAGTTTATCTGTAATTCCATAAAATGACTAGTAAATCCAGAGTTTTTATTCGAAGTGCAACATCCTTTCTAAATTGTGCTTCTTTGTTTTCACAGTTACGAACTCTGTAAATTATTTAATAATATTCTGGAAAGTGTATTACTAATCACAGTTTTCGAGGTCCTACTATGCCAATTCTCTTACTTATTGCTTTAGTGATGTAAGTAGGTTGGTGATTGGTTGTTTATTTCATTTACCAGTGAAAAGGCTACCATCCCAATATGAATATCTTTCACTAGCTTTTTCCATTGCAGAGAGTAGCTCATAATCATGCTGGTTGTATGGCTCAATGAGATAATGACCTCCGCAGGCATCTCTCGTGATGTGCGGGTCATGAGTATGCATCTGAGCCAGGCTAACTTTGCCTTTCATCCTTCAAAGGCCAGTGAAATAAGAATCATTAGACTGGGTGAAAATAACACTTGGCATTTGCAGCACTTAGAATTGGTGTAAATGGCGAATGAGGGGCTATGAAAAAGTTGCTATTATCATAAACTGCTTGCTAGATACCATCGTGTACTCATCAAAAAACTGAGCTCAGCTTCAAACTATACATGTTAGACAGAACGTCTCAACTGTATCAACCACTGCTGAGGTACGTTTTATAGTGAGCTATTGCTAAGCGCCCAACAATGCCCAACTCCAAGAACGAATACAGTCCCCTAACATTACACAATAAACAAGATATCTCAAATCATCAGTTTCTATATGACAAGTAAAATGCTATCTCTGAACTACAGGAATGCTTTTTGCTAAGTCCCATCCATATATATTTATGTATTGGCTTGCACCGACCGAACATCCGGTTGACTAAGCGTTGCTTATCCTGCATGTTCTTATCCTGACAAACTTATAAGTGTAGACAGACAGACAGACAGACAGACAGACAGACAGACAGACAGACAGACAGACAGACAGACAGACAGACAGACAGACAGACAGACAGACAGACAGACAGACAGACAGACAGACAGACAGACAGACAGATAGATAGATAGATAGATAGATAGATAGATAGATAGATAGATAGATAGACAGACAGACAGACAGACAGACAGACAGACAGACAGACAGACAGACAGATAGATAGATAGATAGATAGATAGATAGATAGATAGATAGATAGATAGATAGATAGATAGATAGATTCCCTGAACAAATAAAGGTAAAAGTGATTTTATTGTTGGGTATTGAAATGAGATAAGAACTAACATTTAAAAACTGAAAAACCACTGAAATTGGCCAGATATATTAAGTGAACTAACTAGAACTTGCACCCCCATTGTGCACTGCTTATGACCTCACATCACTTATGACATATGAAATGACATAATTCATAATATCACCAATGACATCTCAAATTACATCAATCATAACATCACTGATGACATGACCACATTCTGAAAGTGTCATACAGGATTTCTGGACTTCCAAGTACCTCAACAACCCGCACCAGTGCACATTTTTGAGTCACCAGTGTCTGATGATGAACAAAATCTTTGTCTACATGCCGAACCCATAGCACATCTGCCAACTCACCCACATTAAGTGGATGTTACTCTCGTTTTATTGGTATTCATCCACCAAGCAAACAAAATGCTGCCATAGACTTTAGTGAGATAACCCACTTTTTAAACCTTGAATACCCTCCAAAAAAGAGTTTATTCTCGATCTACCTTAATGGGACTACCTTCTAAAGACTTCCTATGACGTCAATTTGACTGGTATGCACAAGACACCTTCACCGTGGCTCTATGAAGCACCTTCTGCAGTTTCTTCAGCTGTGCAAAAAGCAATGGTCCAACTCTCGCTGTACATGCCTTCAGCTGGGCACATCGGGCTTGGCCATAGGGTCTGCAAACAACCCGCAGGGTGCGACCTACCCTTGCTGTGCAAAACATTGTTTTCTATAATGTTGTGGTTAGACAATCAGTTTGTTTCATCATTGTAAGACGGATACCACAGTACCAAAGTGGTCAACGGGAGAATAAGCTGCCTCAATCAATCAGGTCTGAATATTTTTTTAATTTTCGCTCCGCAGGAATGCATTTGTAGCATACTGCAGAAGTACTGTAGGACCAAAAATCCATGTAGCTCTAATTCTTTCTGAGAGTTAACCCCTTCATGCCCAGCCCGAGTTCCTATTTAGAAGCTAATATCTAAAATAAGAAAGGCTGAATGGATTTACACCAACTCACAAAAGAAAAAAACACTTTTCATAATAAAGTTATAAAATTTGGCTAAATGTTGTGTTATCCTGTTCAGCCAATTTTTCTGTATTGGACAGCAAAGTTTCCTATGGAAATTAACTTTGGTCACCCCACTTTTGGGACCTCTCCCCCAGCTTCTCTTTGTCCCTGTTTGACTGATACCGCACGAAACTTTCCAGGAAGGAACGAACGTATTTGAACTTTTATTTTTAAGTTTCATGCAGACTGCGCCAAAGTTAAGTCACTGAGGACACAATACACTATTCAATTGAACTATTGCTTTTTACTATGACTATATAAATTACTGTTGTCTTTACCCTATACTGAGTTGTGTACAGTCCCTTCCTCCCTATGACATCACATTAACCCTATATTTCATAGCGATTGCGCATCAGAATATCATAATCCTTTTTTACTTTTGTTCGCCACAGGAACCATTGTTTCTGCATATAATATAATTGCATCCAGACACATATCACAACAATGGATATATGTCAAAAACAAACCACACCAGTAGTACACATTGGACACATACACATTTCCTTGCACCGTCAAGTGCACATCATAACACCAAAGTGATATGCTTGGCTATGTATTGCCACCTAAACAGGACAATCATATCCTTTCATAAACCTACACATCAAAACCATGCAGAACAAATTACCTTAAACATAGCCCACCTGCATGAGCAAAGTATTGCATCAAAGCGGTATTAGCAGCTAGTGATGCCTCGCAACAAAAGAGTCTCCTCAGGCTGAGCAATCAATAATGAGCAAAACAGTGGAATAAAAGAAACTCACTCATCCATACACATAATACACTACAAAAATAAGTGACAGAATCGTACACAGCGCGACAACTTGCTGGACAGACAGAACTCCAGTAACCAAAAACAGTGACAATAGACCACCTTACCTCCAGTAAATGAGAAACCCTCAAGCATGAAGTGCCTTCAGGGCTTTGCAAGTGAGATGTACGCTTACTCCCAGTCGAAGTGTTCTATCCAATGTTGGCACTATAGCCTTGTGGGTTGCCATTGCTTTCAATCAGATGACAGTCAAACCCAGCGTTTTGTGTGGGAGAGGCCATGAAGTATGTGTTAGTGTTGGCACAAAACGCAGTTGGGAGTATTACCCCATGAGTGGTTAGAACCATCCACTGAATGCATACAGATACTCTTTCCGATTAGGAGGTGCTGGTAGATTACTTTTATTGACTCAAACGTCACAGTCACCTCGCGCTGCTGTGTCTGGGAGGAAGCACGAGGGCAGAGCTGTGTAGGCAGCTACACAAGTAAACCAGAGTCTGGGTTTGGGGGCCATGGTATCACGTGGATGCTGTGCGGTTACAGGGTGGCAATTTTCAGCTACAGGAGTAATACCATTCGAATTGGAATAGTTGCCTTGAAACCGCCATATATCTACGGCACTGCCACATCCTGTTTTTATTTAGGATCTATAAGGATTTGTAAGGTCTGGGACCAGATCTTTAAGAGCCGGATCTGTGTTCTGAGTAAGCGCATAGTCCACGATAAATACTAACTAAACACCATCAGAGCTCAATAAGGTCTCCTTGAATTTCGCGATGGATTGAGTATTTTACTCGTTTTCTAAGACTCAGCTGTGTAAATCTTAATGGTTTCGCTGAGATTGACAGGACTATAAGCTAATAGACTGGGCTCAGGTGGGAAGATGGACTGAGAACTTCTGAAAAACAAACGGCGGAAGCAAACGAAAGAATGAGATCTGAGAACTATAAGGAAGATGTTTTGGGGCCTTTCACTGAGGCTCTCGCACACATGAACCAATATGTGCAATTATGACACTTGGAAGGAAGGGGCTAAGAAAGTTTACAAATGGGAAGAAGTCAGCTTGGAGAGTGGCACTTTATAGTGCAAAAAAAGTACTGCTTTCATGAAATGGAACATTACACACAATAAAATGCACATGACATCAATTGTGCCTATCTGAAAATATGGTTTGATTACGTCAACCAAAGACCTGCCAGCTGTGTTACAAATAACTGCGCAGATAAGTGGTTTGTTTAGTAAAAATTAAAACATATATTCTGCCTTTCGAGCAGGTTTAAACCCTCATTCAAACAGAAAGCAGAGAAAGGTCGGGAAAACGACGAGTGAGAGAAGGATGGAAGGAAGGCACCGACACAGAGCAGGGAGGCTGCGAGTGGGAGAGAGATAGGTGGGGGTGAAAGGCTCAGAGTGGATGTGAGGGAGAAACTGTGGGCGTGAGAAAGATTCTAAGACGGAGTGTGAGTGGTTGGCAGGGCCACTAAAGATAGTGTGTGAGAAAGTGAGAGGGCAAAAGGAGATGGTGTTTAAGTGTCAGAGATTGAAAATTAGCAAGAAAGAGAGTGGAAGAGAAAGATTAAAAGCATGTGAGATTGAGTGGAAATAAAGAAAGCGTGTGAGAGATACAGGGAGAGAAAAAAAACGAAGGGGAGGTGTGTGTGTGTGTGTGTGTGTGTGTGTGTGTTCGTAAAATAAAGAGTGGCAGTCTAAGAGTGGAAATGAGCAAGGAAGTGTATGTGTAAAAAAGGAGACGGGCATGTGTGATAGAGGAGCGCGCGCGCGCATGCGCGTCAAACAGCTGAACCCACACACCTCCCCTGTCCCCTCACTAAATACAGCTGCAGTACAGCTGAAGCATTGTTTGCCGGCTTCCCCTGGCCAGTGGCGGCATGAAAGCCACATTCTTGGGCAGTAAATAATCAGTCTGCCTGACCCCCCAAGAACCTGTAAGTCACATTCATTTCCCCCCAGAGGGCAGCCTTCTATTGTACCCCTGCGCGGCCCGGGCCTCGCGCTAACAATGCACAATAATTGCAACTGCCACGGTAGTCAGCAGGAAAAATAAACCTGGGCCTGTTTTCACAGCTTACTGCCAAACCCGACCCAACACCTAATAACCGTGCCCCCGCCCCCGCCCCTGCCCCAGTGCACGGAGCAGCACGGGCCTGAAATGTGTAAAACGTGCCCCTCCGAGGGGAGAATGCAGCCGCCGGAGCCCCTCGCCTTCTATGGCTGCGAGCGCTATTCATTGCATCTCCACTTCACACATAGATGCTATTTTTCAGCTTAACTTGAGAACAGGAAGGCGATGGGGAAGTGAATGCTTTTAGGCAAGTCTGATGCTGGGGTGCCTGCTCGCTCCCCAGAAGCACACAGCACAGCTCTACTAAACCGAAGTCACAACCACTGGGGCAATGATTAGAACGCAGGTCTATGCAAAGCGCATGGAGGCAGCTGCAGACCAAGCGGCGAGTGAAGCATTCAATACCCACAGAGAATGGCGTAGGCTTCTCGCTTCCTCGGCTGGAGAAAGAGTCCCCACAGCCACAGGGCTCCATGAGACCAAAGGTGTGACCCTGGACAGGTACAATCATTAGTGACACTGTCTCACATGAACACCTGAACACCCATGGGTAAGAGATTTGGGGCTGAGTGAGACAGAATAAAGGAGGAAGCCTGTTGGCTCTGTCAATGCGTGTCATTTTTTTCAAAACTTCATTATTGAGGAAGTTGTGCTGGTCATGTCAATCTAAAAAAGAAATACTTATTGTCTGAAAGCAAAAATAGTTTAATGTTCAAAACACCCGCGTTCCCATAGCAGTCCCTGGCACAGAAGAGAAGTACTTTGTGCGCGTGTGCTCTTTGGATGCGCATGTGGGCTCTTTCGAAAGAACTGAAAGCTGTCACTCACAGCGAAGTCAGCCAATGGCTAAGGAGGTTGAGCCTTTGCCGCATGCTGTACGCGGTAGTCGGTGGAAGAAAAATGTGAATGACATAACAGCGGGCCAATGAATGAAGAGGAGTGGCTGAATGCCCCTATAAGTAAGCATATAGTGTATGCAATTTTAGTAAAAACAAAAGTCATTAATTACTTCAGACCTTAAAAAACAGCGCGAAAAGAGAATTAAAATAGATGTGCGACAGAGGAAGAAGGGGGGAGGGGGGGTGGCGTTCAGTAACACGAGAAAAAAGTGAGAAAGGTAAAATGAAAGAAATGAAGAAAAATAAAGTGTGAAAGAATGGAATTGTGTAAAGGTATAAAGACAATGAAATGCAAAAAGAAGACAGAAAAAAGCATGAAATACAGCACTAAGCAAACACAAAAAAAAGACTAATAGTGGTAAATAAGAGGTTGAGAGCACTAAAGTGAATTGTGCACTTCGAAGATGCACGTGACTGGTTCAGACAGTACAATCCCACCACGATTTGCCAAGGAATATGTGTCAAACACTTGAAACATGTACAGGACACGAAGGCCCCTCCAGCATTAAAAGAAAGCTTTGTAAAACGTAAATGACAGTTAAAATCAAATTAAAATGGCTGTTATATAGTACACTTTATATGGAACATTTCCAGCATGTGTTCATTTTCCATAACACCAAGTATACATTCATATCATAAATTATACCATAAGAAGAGGCCAACCAAACATCAGGAAGCGCAAGAAGCAGACCCCATTCACTCCTGGTTAGAGTAACAACAACTAACTACCCAGAAGATGCCGAAAGCGACAGTCGGGTGCACACTGTACATGTCACAAGCTGTTCTATGGTGTTGTTACCTTTTATGTCTCCCAAGTTCCCCGATCCCATGGCCAGGAGCTTGTCTTTCCAGTCCTTCGACAATAGCTTTTCAATACTGGGGGTTTCTGGGGGAAAGAAACAAAAAGCAAATGAGTACAAGGGAACCTGCACGGTCACACAATGGAGCTCAGAGGCAAGCAGTCCCTTCCCAGGGCCCCCGGCGGCAATGACTTCATCAACAAACCGATAAGGAGGGGGGTGGGGCGGAGGGCAGAGAAAAATAATCTGTTTTGTCACCTGCTGTTTCAAAATCATTAGCTTTCCCTACCGCCGAACAAAGCTACACTAATTCTGAATGACAATGGCAGCCTATGAAAAAGCAGCGGCTCGGTGGTTTTCAAGCCAGTGAGCAGGTTCCTGATATAATGGGCACTTGTCATTTTCAGAGTGTAGGAAACAAATATTATGTTGCTGAAATGCAGGCTAAGCACGGCGAATCAATTCACCCAAGCTGGGTGTTTACATGAGGCTCACCGGTATAATGTGGCTTAAATACCACAGGCCTGTCTCGGGCTCAGCAACGCCGAGGCCTCTGACAGAAAGGCCAGTTTATTTATTTTTTATTTACATTTATTTCACAGGACTCGAGGTGTGTGTGACAGAGGGATAAGCAGCGGAGGTTTATACACCAAAACAAGGAAAAGAGAAGGCACAGGCGGAGCGCATTTTACTGTTTTTATAAATTCTCAAACATTCCCATAATTGCCCCCTGGAAAGTTGCGCCGGAAATATATTTTGAGGCATACTTTTGGGAATGTCACGTGACTTCAAAAAAAAAAATAGGAAACCAAAACTCCCATTCACCTGTGCAGCGTTTTCTATACATGATAACTCCACACAGACAGTATCGGTACTTTTTATTCTCAACTGGAAAAAAGGCGCAGTGGAGATGCTCTTCCCCTCTGACCCCAAATCTGGTGGTGATCCTTCCCCCTTCCCACCCCGGAAGGAGATGGAGTAAACCTCTGGCGACTTCCGGCGTAGAATGGCAAGGGAAAGAAGTACTTGTTTGTGGGCGTTCGCAAACTTCTAAGATAAATAACATCTTGAAACAACCACTTCCCAACCCATCAGTGGGATTTAGCGGTGTGGATTTATCTGCTAATGTGGGGAAGGGATTCACACTACTCATAAATGTGCGTGCATGCGAGAGTGCCAGAGAGGCAGAGGGTATGTGAGCCTGGAAAAGAACCTGCATCAGTGATTGTGCATATAGGTCAGTGCGAGGGTGTACTGTGTGAAAATGTGTGTGGAAGTTCCTGGTTTGTGAATGCGTGTGAGTGCATTCATTCGGGTGCAACCGTGCAAGTATGTCTGTGCGTGAGTAAGAGAGTGTGTCCCCACATGGGACTTAAGGGCTGACTACCCCCCGCCGGAATCACTACACAGGTTACAGCCTGGGAATGGCACTTCCGGTTCCGGGTTTGCACCCTGGAAACAGTAATGAATGGTGACTTCAGGGCTGGGCTGCATAAGGTACGCAAGGTAGATACGGCCAAGTGCCCTGGACCCAGGCCTTGGTTCATCCCTGTACTTCAGCCTGGATCTGCCTCCGCTCCTGCATCCTCTCGACTCTGGCACTGGAAGGAGACGCATCCATCCTCTTTAACCGGCCCTCCCAACATTGGTTTCATGCTTTTTGGGGGTCGTTTTAGGTTATAATTGTCTTGGAGGGGTTATTGTGACACGATAAAACGCATGAAGTCGTGTTTATCAGTAGTGGGTTACAAACTCTAATATTCAACAACTGTTGACACTTCTCTCAGCGTTCCCAGTTGCCACACACTGAGGGAGTGAGTGAGTGTGTGGCAGCATGTTCACCCCACGCTCTCTCCTCCGGATATGGGGCTGCTGGGATCACAATGTGGGCAACCCCGACTCCTGTGGGAAGGAAGGCCCGTGCGGTACGGGGGGTGGGACCTGCGTCCTGTCAGGCGGCTGTACGCACTCGTTCCCTAAAACGGAGGTGTGCAGGTGATTTTGCTTGTGCTACAGGAGACGCGGGCTAACTGCATTGATTCATTAATGCTTTTAATGAACGCGTGACGCTCTGGAGTGAATCCTTGTATGCCTGGCCGTTGCTACGGTTTTCCTGTATGAAGAAATGGTGAAAGAGGACACAGGACCCTTCTTACACCAACAACCATGCGGGCGATGTTTTGATTCGCCGACTCGGACGTATAGCCTGTGACAGTGGCGTAACGAAACTTGAGCGGCCCCCCTGCAAGGTATGTGGAGGGCCCCCCTCGGGCTCAACCAGGAGCTCCCGGGCTGGAGCATTGTGCTGAGGGGGCCCCTTGGAGCTTGCCCCCACGCACCGCGGGGGATGCGGGGCCTGTGTTACGCACCTGGCCTGTGCGAGTGTGGGAGTAGCGTGCGTATGTGCGTCACGAGGGGATCTGAACACCAGGCTTGGGAGATATGAAGGTGTGAGAGAGGGAGTGTGTGCAAGTGTCAATGCGACTATGACTCGGTGTGTGGAAGTGCATGTGTTTGAGTTGTCAGAGGAGTCTGGATAACATTATATGTGAGAGAGTGTGTGAGGTGGCTGGAAATCTGACTGTGAATATGACAGAGGTTCTGTGAGTGAAAATGCATGCCTGTGGTCGCAAGTTTGTGGACATTAGTGGTTGAGTGT
This sequence comes from Triturus cristatus, assembly GCF_964204655.1. Classification (NCBI taxonomy): domain Eukaryota; kingdom Metazoa; phylum Chordata; class Amphibia; order Caudata; family Salamandridae; genus Triturus; species Triturus cristatus. The sequence goes on from NC_140585.1 coordinate 508,331,465, forward strand.
GAGTGACAGTGTTGCAGTGTTGCAGTGTTTCGGTGAGTATCTTTGTGAGTCCGGGTGCACGTCGGTCACTTTGTGACTGTGTGTGTGTGTGTGTGTGTGTGTGTGTGTGAGAGAGAGAGAGACATCTCCAGCCATTCACCATGCTTGGTGTGTTTGTTTGCCAGGAGAAGTGAACGTGTGGTCGAGATTAAGAGTCATGGTGTTAAAGGCATGTGTGCCCAGCTTGTGCACTGCCCTCTTTGGCAGGGTGGCAGGCGCAGGGCTGCATACAAATGCTTCTAAAACCCTAGAACAATGGGCTGGATTCAACAATGTAATTGTACCCCCACGTCAGCACTTTGATAGGCAGACCATTACCACGGCTTTCAGTTCCACGATTACCGCCGCATTCAGCAAGGAAATGAAATGCAGCAGATAAGTGTCCCAGTGTGATCCGGGCCTCCACAATGGCCGCACTTATTATCCGCATCCAAGAAAAAAGGCCCCGCTATCCGGGGACTCTGGTGTTTATGCCTATTTGGATGTGTTTGGACATGTGTTTACCCCCTGCCGGGGGGATAAATGCGCTGCCTGTTAACTCCTCAAAGGAACTGTCTGGCCCGGAGGACCCACAATTATTAGAACCTGGTTAATTTTCAGCACAGAAGAAAAAAAGCGGGCAGGCCTCATTGTCTCCCTCTTCACTCTGCAGACTTTCTGCGGCTCAGACGTGACGCCTGTCAGCAATCTGCGGTGGCGCAGTGCGCGCGGCGCGACGTGCAAGGGGGCGGGGGTCTGCCCCTCGTGCAATGTATCCCGGGCAGAACACCGCGCAGGGATGGAGGCACCCTCAAGGGTCTTCAAAACAAAATGACAAGTTGAACGGGAACCCATCTGCAGTATGCTGCTGCTCCAAGGTGAATCGGGATCGGGATCGGGGCCATAAAAGACAACAGTGCAGCCCTCTGTTGCAGCAGGGAGCGTCGCACACTAAAGTTTGCTAGACTCTGGAGCAGCATGAAGACAGAATAACACCAAGGAGACGCCTCGCCGTAGAAAAATTAAAAGTCACAGATATTTGTATATCCCTCTAGCACTGATAGTTTACATCATTTGGAATTGCTCACAAGTGTGTTTTAAAAGGGAAAATGCAAAGGATGCTTGAGAGGTTAGCGACCAAAGTGGACCTGCTGCGAGGAGAGCCTTGAAGTGCATGGACCCACAGTAACACACTCAACTGGTGTCAGACACGCACATAGGCCGTCGCGCCAGCGGAGGTGTCCCTGACATGAAGGGAACACCCTCTGGTCCGAGGGGGGCCCTGGAAGTAGTGGTGGATTCTCCACAAGTCACCTCAGGGAAGCACGACAGCACTCCGTGTGGCATGACTGCCTGCCAGTGTGAACACCTCGCGCAAGCCTTTCCAGCACAGAAGCCAAGTTACGCAAGGCGCCTGTGCTGTGCCAGTCCGCGCGCTTTTACCCAGCCTGCCTTATGCGCACGCTGCTAACATATTCCAAACTGGTGCGTTTCCATATTTTGTTGCCTCCCGGTGACAAACACCGGATGCAACAAACATTTCTAAACAGGGCGCTCGGCTGCGGCTACACAAGCCGTGGCCGCGCTCAGCGCCTGTGCCACGGAGGCCGTCAGTCAGTGGAAGCCACCGGCCCTGAGCGGGCCAGGAATGCGGCGGCCGAGCTCATTGTGCGCCACAATGGGCGCGGGCCCCCACCCCCGGGCACCGCGCTTTACTTTCAAGTCTATTGTCAGAGCAGCCGGGACAAAGCTTCCCCTGCAGCTAGACAAAATATGTGCGCCAAGGAACAGAGCTCTTCTGTCCGGCTTCACGTAATTAAAGGTGCAGCGCTGGGGTTCCAGGCGCCGTGACGTGCACCCGCTCCCACTGCGGGGCCACCTAGCTTTACACACGTCCGTCAATATTCACGCTTCGTGTGAAAAAGCACGACCGCTCTTTCTGGAGAAGTTTTACCGGCGCGATAGAGGCGTTTCCACACTACAGGCGGCGCCTGGTGTCCGAAGTGAAACACAGTAAGAATACTCTTGAAGTAATGGGACTTCCTTAAATGCATCAAAACTCACTTCTGACCAGGCCAGATCCGCTATGGCAGCCAACAAAACATGTTCATGTTTGTATAAAGCATGCATTACTTACAAATGATGTTTCCCAAACATACTCCCTCGATTGTTTGTTTCCGGAGGCATGTTCATGAACAAGAAACCAGCAACAGAAACACCATTTACAATTCTGCGTGGAAGAAGTTACTTCTTTGTGGGATGTAACTATTTTGAGGCTTTTCAAATTAATCTTAAGAACATTTTCTTCTCTAAAACGTAGCCGAAAAAATACGCTTTTAAACTGAAGAGTCTGAAATTCCCATATGTCTGTCTCCCCATTCCTTCTGCATTCTACTTGTAGGCAGCTTGTGACTGACAAAGCTTTAACCTGCAAACCACAATATTACACTCATGACAAAGATTGTTTTTATAATCCTATTCCTAATCAGCAGAAACACATTTACAAGAAACACTTATCTAGGGGTACAAAAGAACATTAATGAGATAAATTAGAGAACTACTAGAGAGTTATTTAAAACGTGTGTGTGTAGGTGCGTTTTGTAACCCTGTTACAGACTAATAAACACCACACTGTTGTCTTCCAGTAAAGGTCTCACAGAACAATAGAGGAAACATTTAACACATGAACCGGAAGTAATTAATGTCCCTGGGGTGACACCTCGATGTTTTGAAAGACCTACCAATTTCATTAGAATTGAACGTGTTTGGTTAATGTTTACACTGCAAAGCATTAGTGTGAGCTGTCCTGGTTCACTAGAGGGAGCCGAGTGTAAAATAAACTTTAATGCCCGTGGACATTAAGATAAAAGAAAGGCCAGCGCCCTAACTTCTGCACTGCGAACATTGTGAGCATAAGCAGGGGCACACTGCAAAACACAAGAGCTGCGGGAAAGGCATCGGGGCCGTATTATCATATCAGAGAGATGTAAATGTGCGGCGGAACGGTGCACGGCAAACATCCGCTGGGATTGTACACAGTGTCCTCCCTGGCAAATAAAGAGTGCCACATTATGTGCTGGAGACACTGCGACTGCCCCCGGGCGATTCTTGCCCTCCAACTTCTCGTCAACCCACACATGTATTTGGGACAGTGCCCACAGGTGGGCTGCCCTGAAATGCGTACCAGCCATTTTTGGAGGCGGCACCCCATCTTCTCACTACAGGGTTGCTAACCTCCTATTCTCTCCCTCCAAGAAAGCCAATTAAGACCAAGCCTGCCATGTCCCGCAAAGCCAAGCGAAGGGTCTGCGTGTCCCAACCTAATGGGCACTGCCCAGCGACAGACCACGTTCCGTGCAAACCCCGGTGGAAATGGACTATAAAATAACGCATTCCGGTTTAGCGCTTGCTTTGGCTTCAACCCGCAGTACACAACTGGTTTTAGGTTGCCGTAATTAAATAACACTTATTTTATAGACTTCGGTAGGATTAAAGACTAGATTCGGTTGTAAACCCAATCCAGATTGCCGTAAGCACCTGCAACAGTTGCACTAACCCTCTGAGCTCTCTTCCCCAGATCGGTCTGCCAAGAAGGCAGAAAGGAACAAACACCCGGGAAACAGCGAGCACAGGCAGGCATAAAAGGCAACTGCACAAACATTCTGCCAACAAACAATGAGAAGCCCCGCTCCGTGGCTGTCCGAGCCCGTGAGACTTCAAATGCTTCCCTTTAACGGGAGGGTTTTATTTCAAGACAACCAGCGTCCTTCCAAAGTGTCAAATGACTTCAAACAGGAGGAAGTGCAGCCATATGTTTGCCCCAAGGAGGTTCCTAATCGCCACAGATCGTTTTGTTTAAAAGGACCCCTAAGAGCAGACGTAATTATCAGTCTTTATATACAAAGTCTGTCTCTTAAACACCACATGCAAAAGGACAGGGAAAATGCACGAGCCAGTGTGCGCGTGCAGTCCAGGGCACCCAGTCAGTCTGCATTACATAGACTCTCTTCTCCAAAAGTTAAAGCAAGGTTTGTTTTTCAACATCGATACGGGCTCCAATAGGCTTCTTGCTAGATTACAAATCTAAATTCAGCAAAAGACTGCTTCCAAGCACCCCAGTTTCGCAGACAATACAAACGGGTTACAAACAATTTGCACAGGATCACACTGTTACGGGAATAACAAAAAAAAGGAACAGGACTAAAGCTCTAGTCTTCTGTCTCCAAAACCAACAATTAATTTACTCACTCGACCACAACTCCAATCAAAGAGATTGCTGCTTATAAATGTGACACAGCCAAGAGTTTGGAGTCTATCTTGTCAGATGTAACAGCCACCCATCGCTTTTAACACTACAATTTACCCACCTCGTCACGATGAACACAAAATAAGAACTGCTAACACTCCGTGGCATGCCTGGGTGCACTACAAGACAGCATGTGCCGCGTGTAGGCATAGCGCCACAGTGCACGCCGTAGCCCTTCACCATGCTGCTAAAGGCATCGATGCCACTTGTGCATATCCAGGGCCAGCACTATGCCTTAGAGCGGCAGAGATGTCACTTCTGCTCACGAGACACAGCTCTTGGCTACTAGTGATACGGATGACAGCGCTGCGCGTGGCACAGCTCACTGACGCACAAGGCTCAGAAGCCAGGAAGGCAGAGACACAATCATGCACAGCTCCATGCTGAACAATGACATGGGGTGCCAACGCAGCCCACGGGCACGTCCGGGCACAGCTCCACGCTGCGGAAGGCACGTCACATGGCACAGCCCCCACGGCAAACACACCAAGGACACGCCATGCCCCAGCTTTGCCATACATATATCCCTTGCCACACACCCGCGCGCGGCCCCGCAGCCCCAGGGACGGGAACAAGAACAAGTTAAGAAGAAAGCTTTACTTTTGTCGCGAGCCCCGGCGCGGGCGGCCGGGCTCCTCCAGCTCGGCTCCGGGGGCAGCACGCAGCACGGCCGGCTCCTCCCGTCCTCTGACATCCCTGCAGGGCTCAAGCGTGCGCTCTGCGCGCGGCTCCAGGAACAGCGGCCGCTGCTGGGCGAGGAGGGGTGTGGTGGGCCGCGGAGGCAGGCCTTACCTTCCTCACTTTTGGACATGTCATGTCCCAGTGCGGGCGGGCGGCGCGGCGCGGCCCGGCCCTCGGCCGCGGCGCCCCCGGCCGACAGCTGCCCGCTCGTCAGCCCAACCAACAGGTGCGATTAGGCCTCACAATGGCCGGGCTTTTAAGCCAGCGCTGTTGACAAGTGAGCGGGAACAACAAATGGCTCGGCGGCGCGCTCCTCCCGGGTCACTCGGTTATTATTTGTATTTATCGGCGCTGCCGGGCCCTGCCCCCGCCCCGCTCTCCGTGACAGCGAGGAGCGCTTTAACTTTTAATACAACGTGCGAGAGCGCGACTCCGGGGCCGAGTGCCCGGCTAATGAACGGTGTCCATTTGAGTCTGGATAATTTATGATGTCAGAGCAGTGTGGGTGGGTGCGGGGGGCGGCGGAGGGGGCCGCGCTCAAGATGGAGCCATTAGTTACACTGCGGAAGGAGAAAGGGCCGGTGGAAGAGTGACAGGCCGCAGCTTCGAGAGAATGACAGACAACAGGGAGAGCCGCAAGTGAATCACCAGATTGCTTTATTGTGCGCCCAGGACAAAAGAGCTGTCTTCCACTAGGAGCACACTACAGCACTACTTGTCTCTCCTCCATGCCATCCTCTCGCAAAGAGCTTCCGGCCCGGACAAATGCATGGAAGGAAACGGGGGAGGGGGGGGGGGAGTACTTTAAAGGGTGATTACATGAGCCCCGGTTGACCGCTGGCTCCAGGTAGTTACAGAAGCGCGGCGGCCTAATGGCTAACCTGTCCACCCTGGAGCCAGCGAAACCCGAGCTATCTTCACCTTTCTCTCTACAAACCGTGTCACCCTGGGCACATCACTATGAAAGAATCTCATGGCTTGCCGCTGGCAAACCTTTGGAACAGCATAATCTCATTTTAAGCGCGAGGTACACAAACACAACACACGTGTATCTCCAAAGATATACAGAATGCGACAACGGACGTCTGAAAGAATGACATACGGTGTCACTGGTAACCAGTAAGGCCGACGGAGGAGGTTTTATTTGCTAAATTAGGTTAATACAACCCATCAGTCATGCGTTACAACCAGTAGCCAATCAAAGTCCATTGTGGACTCACTGCAGAGACATCGATGTAACCCAGAAGGACATTGTGCAAAGTTTCTAAAGTTTTCCTTTAAAGTTCAAAGAAACGCGGACCATTCAGTATGAAACAGTAACACTGGTTTACACTACATTTTTTAGTGGACTTATACAAGTGAATTCTTAATTATTAGGTGTCACTTAAATTAGCGAATGCGTTGAAATAGGTGCACCCTACACATTATCTAGTTTGTGTGTTTATGCCTTCGCTGCGAGACACAAGGGGGAGCCAGAACCCACTTTTTAAACGCCATTCTATGTTTTGTGAGGCGTCCATTGTCTGTGTGTCTGCAGGGTCCCATTATTCAATGAGCACAGCACCATCAGTTAAATATCAAATGGAAAACTAATGAAGAAAGACAATTGTGAACAGAAAAAAAGGACCCCTCTTACCTTTACTAACCCCCAAAATATGGATTATTAGTCCAGCATGCATCCATTATGCCAAATGAAAACTAAATTCAGCCCAATGCACAGGGAGCCAGCCAGCAGCTTGCAGGGTCACAGGGCACACGTGTACACATCTCCTCCTGTGTCCACCTGGGTCGAGAGGTGACCTGGTTGGGCAAGCCTGTAGTTCATGGGTGTCCAACTTAGGTCTATCAGGACAAGATCCATGTCGGATTTCCAGGCTGACCAATAAGAAACATTTCTATTTTAGATATGCTAATACATTTTAAGTGTGTCATGGTCATTTGGCTTGTTTCCAGACCTCCTGCACCTGCGTTGGACCTCTCTGCTTTAGTTTATTTATTGTGTTGGTGGACTTTAAGTGCTGCGACTTAGGGGAAGTATAAAACCACATTTAGGATTCATGTTTTTTTTTTACAAAGTTAGAAATCACAGCAAACTTCCAGTTTCAGGAGTAAAGAGCGGGTGGGGGATCTGAAACTGAACGAGTGATGTAGACCAATTAAAGCACACCTGTGAAAGGGAGGCGGTAAAACATATTTTCCCAGCACTTAGCAGCACTGCACTACCGCCACAACTGTTTTTTTAAAGGCATTCGTGTAACTTCCACTAACAGTAAACACAAAAACCCACACCTAAAATAAAACCTAAAAAGTTCACAAGAAATGTGATAAAATAGCATGGCTGCTTTAATTCGGAGAGTTTGCATCTTGTAGAGCACACTGGCCTTCCCTGATCTGAAAAAAAAAAACCAGGAAGGGACGGAGCTGGAAGGATGGGCGGGGATTTATGATTTGCCCACAGGTAACCATGTAGTCATTTATTTGGAATACTTTGTTTCGGCTTAACTACACAGTGAAACAATTGACCCTCACTTGTGAACATTCGCTAAGCAGAACCAGGCCAAGCAGAGGGAGTCTAGTGGAGAGAAGCAATATTTCAGGAGACGGACATAAGACTATTTCCATGCTAACCACAAAGAGAGCATGCAGACAGACTGGTATTCTGCGTGGCTAGGCATTTCCCACCCCTCCCCCACACAACAGCATGCACACACAGGCACTCCCCACCATCACACAGGCTCCTCTGCACACAGGGCTTCTATAGACATACACTGGGGACCTCACAAAGTATTCTTCTTTGTATTTATACTCTGACTAAAAACTTCTACCAGAAACTCTGCATATAGTACCTAAAGTGAGCAAAAGGTCACAGACCGCAGAGCGAGTACACAGAATGGAGTGCAATAGACGGGTGGCAAGCTGTAGCTTTGACGTGTGTTCCTCAAAGTTTGGGAATCACTCACTAGCAGCAGCAGACTTGAAGGTGGTAAGGGACTGCTCTGCCACAGAGTCACTAGGATAGGCATTTCATCAGAGGTGCGGTGCCCTCAAAGGGTCTCTGGAGCACAGGGAGGCTTCGAGATGGAGGGTGCTAGACGATGACAGAGTGGAAGAGACATGGCAGCGATAAGGAGCGTGGCTGTGGACTGTCTTGGAGACAAGGATGATGAAGTTGAAGAGTGCCCTGTGTTTGGGTGAGAAGCAACTTAACTCATGCCTGTGAGGAAGTAGGATGTGTAGGTTAAAAAGAGTGCAGACATTAAAGTATTGTCTAGTGGAAAGAAGCCATATTTCAGGAGGCTGACCATAAGACTATTTCAGTGGTCAAGCTCACTCATGATCAAGGGGTTGCTCAGGGATTTGACTGTGTGAAAGGGAAGGCAGGGGTGGATCTTGTACATTTCTAGTAGCTGGAATGTGGTGGGAGTCGATTGGAAAAAGGACAACATCGTTCTACTGGAGTCAATCTGAGTGATCAGGTTTGTTTGGCAGAGAGTTAGGATGGGAGCGTGCCTGAGGGGAAATGAATTGGCTTGAAAGTAGTGTGGGCACAGGTACCAGGCAAGTAGAGCTTTTTAAGTATCGATGCCAGGCAGCTTTTAGCTGTTTCCTTGTGGAAGTCCTCTCTTAAGGACCATACCACAAACTCACACTGGGCTTACAGCATACCCATCACTAACATCTGGTTGGCTGTATTGTCACCGTCACCTGCTTGCCTCTTATTTGATTGCTTGCCTTGCTCTTCTTGTGTTTGTCTCTCCCTAGTAGCATAACCTCTTTACAATTCTTTTGATTGGATGTCTTCCATTCTTTTACTGCTCACAATTTGGAAACTTTTTTTGTTTTCCTTTCAGCTCTCCATGAGAGCACCCACGTTTTTTTGCTCTCTCCCTTGTGTGCTGTTTCATTCCAAACACCCAAGGCTCATTGTTGCTCCCTTATCCCTTCCACCAAGCTCGCCTACTGCTTTTTTTGTTTTTACCTTCCTTTACTTTTATTTTTTATTAATATTATTATTATTTAATATTTTCTTTTTTTGGCTTCACATGGGCCAATCCTCAAGCACTTCCATTGCTCCCCAAGCCCCACCCACACCCTGTTGCTTTCCACCCACCTGTGCACCCCACTCGCCCCTCTGCTCTTCCACAAACCCCCTAGTGGTTATTTACTTATTTATATATTTTTATTTTATTCTCATTAGAGAGCCCAGCAGTTGCCATATGCTGGCAGGTTGCACTGGAGTGTAAAAAAGTGCCTTCACGCAACTAAAAAAAAAAATTGTAATTTTATTTACTGATCCAAATGGCATCTGCCATCTTTGAAAAGTATACAAGATCGCAATGGTCCTCCGAAGATCCGGGGTAGGAAAACCAGGAACAGAGGAAGAGTGAAGGTGAGTGCGGGGCCTAAATAGCCCCCTGGCCCCACCTCCACCCCCCCCTGCAGGAAGTCTGCGTTGGGCCCATGTCGTGGTGCCCCCAAAGTACTACCCCCGGCCAGCAGCCAATTAGGCTGCTGGCCGGGCTAAGGGCGCGCCGGGGGGCCGGGTCCTAAGTGCGCGCTCACCAAGGGTCGCGCTTGGCATAGGCACAGGCACAAGTGATTTGCCACAAGACAGCCACTTTATTCGCACCAGAAGGGTGGGTGGGGGTCTGTTGCCTTACTGAAAGTTTTTGTGTTGCTGAATGGCATTTTTTGGAAGTTATACAGATGTAGAGCATCTGTCAGGGCAATATGGTATGTCTAGGGTTTTCAGCTTCATACTAGACATTCAAGTCTTTTTGAGAAGAGAGAGTGTTTTAAAGTGTGATAATAGCTGTAATGTAGAAGGAGAGCTAGGTATTAGATTCGTTTGCACTGTAATTACCACAGTTGATCTGAAGATAATAGCATGAAAAATGTATTGGCAAAGCCAATAGGTCTGTTGTTGGAAGCAATCCTTTTGGCTTTGTCACTTCTTGTGTAGTGTTGGGTCATGGTTTTTGCAAAACATTATTGTTTGGGAAGATGCCAGGTCCTTGTCAATGTAAAAAAATGGGCTAAAGGAAATAATAATTTTATGGTTTGTAAAAGCATACATTGCCATACTAATGCCTGGCACAGAAGGGAACTACTTTGTGCATAGTTGTATTCCTTGTGAAACGGCACAGTGCCTTGACTCACACTGGGTTAGTCAATAGATGAAGTATGCTGCAGTGTGCAGAAGAAAAATGTGAATGACACAATAACAGACTAATGGATGACGCGACCTGACTGGAAGTTGCTACATGTAAGCACATTGTACATATGATTTGAGGAAAATCAAATTGTCTTAGCTGGTGCCAGACCTAAATAGAGTGAGCATTTTAAAGAGATAGTAAAGTGTGCTGAGGAGAGTGGCTGTACCCTGATGATTTGCAGGCTGAAATGAGCAGAGGAGGCACAGGAAGGATTGTCTTACAAGTTTATGGGGAAAATCTCAGCTGGGGATTTGAGAAGAAAGATGAAAAATGAGCTGACAGTGAGGGAAAGAAGGTGGGAGCAGGAGGATGGATGGAGTACGAGTATGAACGATGCCGACGGTGGTCCGAAATAAGGACATTTTGGAAGGGATGCAGGAGATAAAGTCCTATGGCCATATTTGTGATTGAGTCGGTTTACTAATAGGGGAGACTAGAGGAAGCTAGGTCTACAAGATTGATGCTGGAGGTGAAGGTGGAGCGAGAGAATAATTTCCTGGGAATAGATATACTTATTAGAGTCAATGGCAATAGAAAGGTCATTTACAGCGTATAGGCGAGATTGTGTAATATAGAATTATGTGGCAAAGGCGGGCGAATTATTCAATGGAGTTGAACGAATTATGTGGCAAGAAAAGGCAAATTATGAGGCATTTCGTTCAATAAAGGCAAATGATGGAACACCTTCTGAGGTATTATTATGTTGCTATAATATAATTTTAGAATGCATTGTTATTCTTACACAATTGACCTCACAGTTATTGTTAATAGAGAGGTTTCTTAAGAAAGAATATAAACAGCAGTTACCATTCACTATGTTACGTACCAATAATTATTTGTCCTGTGTGGGAGCACAGGAACATCACTCAGAGTAAAATGTGTTAAACATGCACAATGTTGCAGTTTCCAGAGCCACAAACATAAATGTACACACTTCTTGTAACAAAAGGCCTTCCCCTTACTTTTGCACATTCCAACTATGTTTCCTTCATCTCAGTTTCAGCTTTAGTCTGTATTTACAGTACACAGCTTCTGGACACACCCCTTTCCAAAAAGAAACTGCCAGACAGAATAGCATTTTCGATTACATATTTCTTTAGCACATTGTGAGGCACTTCAAAATTTGAGACATCAGACATTAAAAAAAATGTTTAGGTCCCTAACTTGTTATGCTACCTTAAAATCTCCTGTAAAGGGCTGCTACACCTGTAGTATTGTTGACTGGAGGATAATGTAAACATACACACTACAGATGAAAAGTGATATTATTCGGGTAAGACAAGAGCATCAAGGAAAAGAAGGGTGTCCGAGCTCTTCATAAAACATGCATGCTATAGCACACATATATTTTTAGGCTATAAATGTTTTAGCGCTCACAATATTTCTCAGATGAAAATGTAGTGAATTTCCTTTCTGAGGAGGGGGGCGGGAGGGGGTGCATTATAGGGAAGTTATTCGCCGGGAAGGGCTATTCTAGTTCAAGGAAATTTAAGCAGGAGGGCTGTAGCAGATCTAAGGGACCATGTCTATGCTATCAGAGTAGGTTTGTTTTTAACAAAGAAAGACCCACAGCACATAATGCTTATTTTACCAAGTACGCAGTGTTAAATGTAATGCGCTGGCCATATGCAGCTAATGAAGGGTACTAGTGCCATCATGAGGTGGTCTCTTCTATTCAGCGTCATCAGCTTGCGAACTGCCATATTCTGTAGTAATTGTAATCTCCTCCGTTAGTTTTTAGGTAGTCTCGGGATGACACAGTTTGCATAATCAAATCTAGACAAAGCCAAGGCAATTACTGGAAAGATTCTCACCGGGAATGCCAGGTATGGAAAGAGATGATGAAGCAATTCAGGGGAAATGCCCTTTTCTCACCACCACCAGAACCTAGGCTGCTGGGGAAAAACTTTGTTAAGCTAGAACGATCAGGTCGTATGCGTGTGGCGGCAGGTAGGACAACAGTATTCTTTAGTTGTCCATGGGTTGGAAGGCCCTACATTGGAATATCAACCGTCTACCAGATGCTCTACCTGTGTAGGGTTTAGGTTAAGCTTGTTATGACATATTCAGTGGTTCATGATCATCATACAAGTGCTTCGGCTCCTCCTACACATAGCATCGCTGTAAACTGAGATCCCGAAGGATCCAATCAGTAGGATGAATGAGTAAAGGTAAGCATTGAAGAACAGCAGCAAGCGGGCTGAACCTCATGGAACGTACACCTTATCACTGCAAAGTCCGATCAAAAATTGGTTAATTTAAATATTAAACTGTTTTTTGTTCTGTAAGGAATGTTCAGGACCACTTTGAAACAGCACCAGAGAGCCTAGGCTGGCCAGAAGATCACTCAGCATAGACAAGTCAACAAGGCGGAGAAGAGCGGAAGGTATAACCGGGTCACTGAGCTGGTGATACGCTGACCTAGTGCAAACCTCACATCCTTCAATAAAGCAACCTCAGCATTCCTCATTCCAATCTACAACCTGTTTGGTGGTAGTTTATTCTAACAGGGTGTTAAATTCCAGGAAAGGCTGCATTTGTAATATCACAGCCCTCTTCAGGAGCCCAGCGAGGGACAGACTTTTCAAGACTGGGTGAAACATAGACACGTCTGTAGGATCAAAAGCCTGTTTTTCCTCCTGCAGTGGTAAACCAGATCTCTTTTAGTCTTAGTGGGAAGGAAAACTTTAACTGAATATTGATTGACTGATTCATCAAAGTAATTGGGGTAAAACACCATAAACCATAAATAAAAAAGACACTTAATTGTGACTTAATGTCACCCAGTCACATACCGTTTCAACAAAGATAGATCACACAGTACATTTCACCCTTCACACTATGAAAATGCAAATTAAAATCTACGGAGTATTTTGAAATCGTCTTTGCTAGTATAGTGTTATAAAGCATTTAACAAAGGGATATACATTTGGCTATTTGTCTAATGCATGATTTGAAATGCATGTGCTATCTTAGAAAATTCAGTTCAACATGTTATCTTTGTTGTTTGATACTTATAAAGGGTACACTCTGTCCTTACTATGGCAGCTTAGTACTGGTTAAAGTTCAGGAGTGCCGGATCCCCAAAAATTCAGAAATTTCTTTCAGGGATAAGAATCGTGTTTCGAAACTCTGATGGGTGAGGCCAGAGTGTGGTACTAAAAGTAATGAATGGATCTTCCTTGATTGGCATGCGTGCCGAGTATCGGCATCCCTGAGCAAAACATCTGAAAAGTTCTCTTGATGACTGGTTCTCAGAGAGATAGATCGGTCATGATCAAATCCTACGGAGCTGAGGCAAGAACCTGCTTCCTAGTGGACGGTAGATTTACCGTTTACAAACAGGGATTATGCATGGTTCACCAAAGAAAGTAGAAGTACAAATCATGTGTGCAGTCTACATTTACATAATTTATGCAAATCATCCAATAATTGTGCACACATAATTTGAGAATAGGTGTTAAAAAATGGGTTTGCACCAGATTTTTGAATCTTGGACTGGTGCTCTTGAGAATTAAGGCAACAACCCTAGCACTGAAGAATGCAGAAGTGCTGAGGACAAAGAAAAAAATAGGGCACCGTGAATGTTTCTGGTCAAGAGATCTGTAGTGAACATTCAGGACTAGACTTTACATATAGCTAGGAAATGTGTTGTGCATCTTGGGTGCTGTCTAAAAACAGGTTTTAATTAAAAATAATTATGTCCTAAAAAGGGAAACATTATCAAGACAAGCATTAACAGCTACGTAAGACACATATAGGTGGGTTTTCGTCCCCAAAACTCGTAGACCATAATTAGAACACATATCGTACTTTTTTTTGCTCCAGCTAGATCCTCTTTCAATTTACTTATGGTGCCCTCTCCTGGTTACCTCTTCTTCCTGCTTCCAAGGGACTAAGCCATGTCCTAGATGCAGCCATGTTTTGTGCCAAGTGGTCTGTGCCTTCCTGCTGTGCCATCGCTACTGATGCCTGGCTCAACAATGACATCTTCTGTCCAAGCTGGCAATCCACATACGGGCTTCAAAACCCTTCCTAAATGTGACGCTCAGCCGCTGCTTCATCCAGCCGGAGCTTCCATAACAGAGGACAACTGTTACACTTGCCTTGCGGCTTGCAGCCAAGCAGCAATAAATCTGCTGATGGTTAGTTTTAGGGGAAGGTGGTATGGGATGGAGGACTACATTGTAAGCCCTATTCCATTTATAGATGTTCACACAGGTACCACCCTGGATAGGAAACATTCATACCACATGCATCAAACTTTATGAATAACACTTTGATTTAAACCATCTTGCATGTGGTTGAGAAAGTTCTTCACATCCAAGCAACTACAAGCTTAAAATGTTCAAACCTAACATCGGTGGCGGCCGGCAACATCAAAATATGGTGGAGTGCGATGCCCCAAAAACTCACCATATATGTTGCACTTGTTGGCACACAGGCTCTGGCTGCGGTCTCACCTCATCCTGGCGCTCTCCTCGGCGGTGATTCCAGCAGGAAGGGAAGGACATCCTCCCTTGTGCAACACAAATCCAACTAATCCTGAAGCTGCAGCGAAGCTCCAAGATTGGTTGGCGCAGGCTAATCCAGCACTCATTTCGAGGCTGTGGGCCTGTGGCTTCAATCCCCTCACTGTTTCTCAGCCCTGGGATTGCTAGCTCTGAAGGGCGCATGTCAGAATGGCCGTCTCTAGACAGCCGGCCAATTTCACATGCGCACTGACAAGGTTGAAGTAATTGCACAATTGCACAAATCAGCCCCTTTCCCTGCCCTCGCACTGTAGCTTATCAAGCACCCAGAATGAGACCAAAGAGTTTTAAGGATGTCAAAGCTTCAATACAAATCCATCAACCGCTTGACTCTGCCCTCCGCAATTTCATTACATTGCAATATACAAAAGCAAAGTGCGAATACGGCAATACCGATTGGATTGCCAGGGAAGTTTAACATTAAAGAAAATTACAGCCATTTGAATTCGGGCAGCAGATCTATAAAGAAGCTGTCCCCCCCTTACTCTTTCGTGAATGATATTTCTTCTATTCTCAATACAACGATTTTAAATAAATCTGATTTTGTTCAGCGTCATCCTAAAACAACAGACAATCACAATAGAACCCTACTATCCTAATACTACGGGTGGAGAATACAGTTTTCTTCCTCTGGATGTCAGCCCATTGAAAGCAGGAGACGACTTTTCCAGGGTCTCCATACAAGACTATTAGTTAAACTGAAAATTTTGTCCTGAAGAAGGTGAACATCTATCAAACTTTCACCGAAACGCTGCATCGACAGTTTACTGAGTATTTTACATTTGTACTTTTTTAACTTGTAATAGTTACTTGTTATTTAAAAAAAAAAAAAAAAAGTGGATAAAGAAAATGATGCCAATGTATTAATGAAATTATTGATTGAGACAAGTTGGTCACTCTCTGTATTTGCACCACAAGAACTTAAAATCAACTTGTTTTCAAAACAACAAACGTTTTAAACTAAAACAATATATAGTTTAGTATAGGTTTGTAGTTTTGAGTTTCATTGTAACACATTACAGCAACTTGTAAACGAAAAGTTTCTTTCAAGTAAAATTTGTGGTTATTGTTGTAACTTATCTCTGTCATATTTATATTTCTTGTACAAAGTACCTATAGCACATGCTCCCTTTTTTAGGTTGTTTTGCAGTATTTACTTATATATTCACCTCACTCACTTTCTAGTCTTTTGGAAAGGGATCTTTTTGTTTTATGAGTCATAGGCCCGTCCCTTTGGTAAGTATCAGGGTACCTCCCTCACATTTTGGCAACACAGCGCAAGCCTGCGACACATTATAATAAAATGGTGAGCTCGCAGCAGGCGGGGCCACGCTCCTCCGCCATAACAGAGGTGCCGCCACTGCCTAACATTGTCAATAGTCATTTGCCTATCACTGATGCCCGTCATTGCCCGCCCCCACATAAAAAAAGTGACTTCTAAATGTCAGCATCAAACACAAAATAAAAGCATAACACCAACGTTTCTACAGCAAATAATAAAGTATTAAAGAACGTTCTTACCATCTGTGCCATAAACACATCCATCCACTCACACGAAGGACTAATCCCTATTTGGCATGCCAGAGGTGGCAGGGTTCATTTTGGGGTCTTGGGGTTTTAGGACAGGGGAAGATATGTAATTATGCATTTAATGTTCCAGCCTAATCTGCTTGTGGGGCTCGAAGAATAAATGGCGAGGCGCTCTCCTCTCTGTCTTCGAAGCATAAAATCAAAGTGAAACCCTTTTTTAAGCGTTCATTTCCGTCCTCTCATCCCCGCCGAGTTCTATATTTTTTCCATTGGCTGATGAGCCACATTTTCATCAGGGCACTCTCTAAGCCATGCACTTCTAAGTCTCGATCTGTTTCTTGTACATGTTATTTCCGTTTATTCACAGCCACAAAGACACCCACGAGTCACTAGCAACCCGCCGGCGTCGTCAGAATGAATAATATTTGTGAAAGGAGGGCTTACCCCACCCAGTGTTAAGATGGCTTGTTCTCCGGGAGGGAACTGCCCAAAGTCAGCCTGCATTCTCCACACACACAGCCTCTCTGTTGTGTGGAGGTGCGGTATCCACCACAGTTATAGGGTGTGAGTAAAGGGAGCTGCAGAGCCGAGTGGGGAGGAATCATTACCCCACGGTCAGTGACACGGAGGGCACGCGGCTATAATAAACCCTGAACGTGCTAGGATTGGGAGATTAAGATGGTGGGTCGTATTTCCTGGAGCGGACATGAATTTTTAAGAGGAGTTTAGCACCGTTTTTAGAAATCGCAAACAGCGAATAGGGCCGTTTGCAACCGCTAAATCAGCCTGGAGCATGTATCAACCCTATTATGTCTAGCAGCTCGCCCAAAACTTTTTAAATCCTGCATGTGAGAGCCATTGTGGCCACCTCCTCAGGTATTCTAAGGATTCACACGTCGTGTCCTATTCAGACAATCGATTGCGTCCCCCCTTTACTGTCACCAAGGGCACCACACCGCTGCCTTCAACTGGCTTCCACTCCTTCAGCCCCCCCTCTATTCCCGGCACCTTTCCTTCAGTGAGCTGCATCTTTTTCTCATTCCCCTCTACCTTTTGGCACATGCCTTAGAACCTGCCAAACGCCTCTCAAATTTTGTTTCCACGTTTTTGGTAGTACCTTTATGGTGCCCATCTCCCCTTTTAAGCCACTGTGCAGCATAGCAATAGATTTCAGCAAAGTCTTCTGACACAGGTATGGTGGGCTCTTCCGGTAGCTGGCATTAGGAATTTCCTTATTGGATTATGATGGTGCTCCGTGCGGGCCGCAAAATCTCCCTTTACCCTTTTGTCAAATTAAATCACGGTCAGCATCCCGAAGGGGCAAAATGGCGACTCTCAATGTCGAAACTGTGCCTCAGCAGTAGGCGCCTCAGGTCTAGCATTGACCTAGCGTATGAATAGTGGGCAGCTACAATTGTGCACGTCACCATGGGCTGTTCATGGGGAGAAATCCACTCAGCTCTACAGTGGGCTGAGTTCACGCCCAAAAGAGCCAACTGCAGTGAGTAGCTTCACTCCCCTGGCTGACCTTTCGGGTCACATGACCCCCCTCCCTCCCCCCCCGGAAAGGAAAGCTCCACCTTGGCCCCAGCTGCGTCATAGGCACACAGGCACTACTACACCGGGGCAACTCTCTGGGCTGCAGTCTATCTAAAGCCACTCCCCTAATCCGCATCAGAGAGCCAGTGCCAGATGGAAGCACCATCACCATTAGCTCCTCTGGAAGAACTGTTTTCTAATGAATTTTGTGCATTGAATTACTTTAAGTATGGAATGATTAGATGTGCTTGCATGGTTTGCAACCCTTCTTTTCGAATATGCCATTGGTGGCTACTGATCAGCAGCAGCCCGTGCAGGTAAAAGCGGCGGGGCCGGGTTGAAGGGGGGAGGGGGGGGGGGAGGGATTCGACAGACTACTATGAGGGAAAATTAAATAAATAATACATTTTCCCTCATCGTTGTCCCCCCCAGCCCCCTCCACCCTGCCCCACTGCTCTTAACTGCACGGGGCGCTGCTGCTACTGATCGCTAAATCAGTTCTTTTATTTTTGTAACGCCCGTTATTGGGTGTAAGTAATTTGTGGAGTGACTCCTCCATGCTGTATTGCCTGGTTACAGGGGGCACAGAAGGGTGTTTAAATAGCTGTGACCATACACAGCTCATAAGCGTCGCAAGAGATTTCGGTGGAGTTGAGGGATCAGGCTGGTGGGAACGAGGTTAAGGGTTAAGAATTAACTAGGGAGTAGATAACTAGTACTAGACTCTCATATGTTCATTGTACACTCTGTCCTCAATCTTTACTTGGTTTTATTATTGGTATCCCCCTGCTTGATATTTCATGTTCTGTGCTTTTTTTTTGTCCACGAGGTATATTTTATTTTGTTTCTATGCATTTGGGAATTTAAAGCAGGAGTTCCCTGGTTTACAGACAGGGCCAAACGAATTATGCAGCATGGGAGGGTCAAATTATACGACTGGATTGACAAAATTATGTGGCATGAAAAGGCAAATTATGCGGTGTGTGGCACATTTTGTAATTGGATGACTTCATTATTTTGTCATTTTTACACTTGTTGACATGGTGTGGGCAAAGGTTGCACCTTTTTAGTAGCAGTTCAACACTCAGATTTAGCAATAAGCAACAGAAAGGTGACCAGTTAGCCTTTGCAAAGGGCCTTCAACGGCACCATAAATACATGTTGCTACGTTTTTAAAAACTTTTGGACTGTTTAAGCTAGAAACAAGTTTATGTGGCAAATGCAGCAAATCCATAATTATACACAAAAAAATAATAATAAACGCAGCTGCAAAATCGCATAGTGACCCTGGTTACAAACAACTAAATATGGGAGAGCACTGAATGAAATAATGTTATGTAAATATTTTGTAAAGCGCGCGAATGCCAATCAGCGTCTTGGTTCTAGTGTCAAGCATTAACCTTAATGAAGAAGGTGGCAGAAGGAGTGATTACACAGTGGGTGGGGGCAGGTTTTCAGTTGTTTTCTGAATTTTAGGAGGTTTGGCTGTGCTCTGAGATGGTCAAGCATCGCATTCCACCATCTGCATGTGGACTAGGAGAAACTTCTTCCTCCCCAATATGCCTTTTTTATTCTGGGGATTACTACCTGTCTCACCACGCTAGACCACATGGTACGTGTAGGTATATACCATTTGAAGATGTTCTGAAAGAAGAGAGGACCTTCCTTGTGCAGGGCCTTGTGAGGCTTCAAACTTGATTCGCTCCCTGATTGGTAACCAATGCAGATTATTAATGGTTTCAGAAATTGCGGCGAATTTTGGGAGATTTATCAATACACGGGCTGCTGCATTATGAAGGGTCTGCGGTTTGTTTTGTAGGCGAATTTGTGAACCTACAGATAAGGCATTGCAGCAGACTAGTTAAAAAAATTACCAAAGCAATTATAACTGTTTTCGGCAACTCTATAAGAAGACAGGGGAGAATGTTTTTTTTAGGATGTTCAAAGTAAGTAAACAAGAAGAAGTTACCTGCTTAATGTGGTCAGTGAGTGCTAACTTGGCGCTAAAAATAACCCTTAACATCCTTGATTTTTGGACCGGAGATGAGAGCAACACCAGATTGGGAGACCACCAGGTGGTATTCCAGAAAGAGGTGCTGTTGCCAAAGAGTGATACTTCATTCTTTTCTGAATTCACTTTCAAATAATTCTTCTGCATCCAGTCAATGATATTACATATGTTATGATATGCAGATATTGAATGGCTGGGCTGCTTTTTCTGCTTTAGAAGAG
Organism: Triturus cristatus; assembly: GCF_964204655.1. Taxonomy (NCBI): domain Eukaryota; kingdom Metazoa; phylum Chordata; class Amphibia; order Caudata; family Salamandridae; genus Triturus; species Triturus cristatus. The sequence continues at coordinate 508,351,519 of NC_140585.1, forward strand.
ACTGACACCACTATCTGAGTGTTGTCTGCATAGGTGAATACTGAAAAGCCACATGATTCGGATGAGTTGTATCACTGGGGTAACATACACATTAAAAAGGGTGGGACTTAGCGAGGATCCCTCGGACTCCCCAAGGAAGTGTAAAAGGATCCGAATTAAACGTGGCCAAACGTTCAAGCATGATCAAGGCGCCTTACCACCCTTGTCTACAATAGCTCTATTTCTTCTGTGTCAGCCACTAAGGGGGACTCTGTACAGCGATTAGATCTGAACCAGTGTTGCAATGGATCAAGAAGGTTGGTGGATCAGGAATGGTCATCACCTCTTGGTTCACGGCCTTTTCTAGAATCTTAGCTGGTATCGGGAGGTGAGAGATCAGTCTATAATTCTTTACCTCAAGGACATCCTCCTGGTGCAGACAATGTCCTCTTCCCTTTTCTGTACTGTGGTACATTAATTCCAAACAAAATCAATCATCCTTTGCGGAGAATAGAAATGAAGCTGATTAGGATCTAAAGGGCACAGTGTTAGTGAGTGACAAAATGTATTGTTTTGGTGCCGTGTAGGTATGTGGCAAGGTACCTGGGGCGGCATTACAGAAAGTGGCCCGGGTGCAGCGGGCATTTGCGCTTGCTTTGTGCACCCTAGGGCACTTTGGTATTGCAGAAGGGGCGGCAGAAGCTTGTGCGATGTCTTCTGTGATACTGATAGCGCTGCAGCTACATGTGCGCCAGCCCTATCTCAAGAGAGCATGCCTTTATTTGCATAGGGGGTGTGGCCTCATTTAAATGAGGGATCTCTTTACCTCTGCACCCGTGCCGTATTACGGACGTGGGAGCAAAGACAGTGCACCCCCTATGACAGCCCTCTGGAGGGGGAAGAGGAGGAAGAGGGGGACCTATGGAAACCCCCTAACATCCTCTTGCAGGCAGATGCAGTCACTCACTGCACCTGCCTGCAAAGGTATATCTAATCCCTCTTTAAGGTGCCGGTGGGTTTCCGCCAGCTGTTACGTATTTCACTTGAATGTGCTGCACCCAGGTAATCACAAGTTTGCAACTGCCATGGGGGCAGCACATTAACTGTAATAGGGTGTACTTTCCCTGTTTGTGCATGGCGCACCTATTTAAAGGAGTGCGCCTTACGTGTAATAGGATCCCTAATGTACAAAAAAAATGTTAAAGCAAAATCCAGAATAGCAGAGATGGCACTGGGGTTGTATGTAGCTTCTGAATATAAATGCAACTTTGTTTCGATTCCACATAATGCCTATTTATCACATAAAACTACCTATCTGGTCTCTTTATCTCACTCGTGGTGGTTCTTTTTCATCCTAGATTACTCCAATTATCACAGTTTCATTATCTTCCTCTTTCTCCTTCTTCCTTCCTTTCCTGCCTTTCTCTCTTGCTAAGGCTCAAAACGAATTAATGAAAAATATGACCTACTCCCCTAATATGAATCCCGCTGCCCTCAAACCACAACCACCAGCACAAATTAAGCACTGATAGCAAGACAAAGAAGGTGGGATGTGCTGATATCAAGGCGAAGGGTGCTAGATAGCCCAAAGCAACAGAAACAATCCCGTAAACAGGATTACCACCCCAGGAAAAATGCAAGCATGAATAACTGTCCAAAACGTGGGGTGTTCCTCATAGAAGCTGTGGAGAAAGCACTGAGAATGTCTCACTACAAGAGACGACAATGTTATAAAATGTTTTAAACCTGTTTCTGTCTACAAGCAGGCTGCAATAGGCATGAAGGAAACACATTATAAGTAACCGGTGACCATAAAGTTGCTGGACCTTTTGTTAATATTAATACATGGGGATTTAGGATTCATTCAGGGGCGGATCCTCCGCTATGGAGGAGGAGTGTCGCCACACTGCTTTTAAGAAGTGCACTGCAAACAAAACATAAAATGATAATGACTTTAAGTTATCATCATTTATGTTTCCTGTTTCTTTGCGGGCGGGCGTGCGGCTGCTCTGCTCTTGGAGCAAGGAGGGCCGTCCAAATCAGTCATGCGCACTTTCCCCGTTCTCCATGCAGGCTGCATTACAGACTGCTTGGAGAACAAGTGCAGGCCCCCATTGCCTGGTTGAGCGGCGAACCAGGACGCTCAAAACCAATCACAAAGCTGCATTGCAGCATTGGGATTGGTCAGGGGAGCCTTTTCTATGCTTCGTGTGCCTCGGAGAGCAGGAGCAGAGACACGGCACTGGTGCGGTAAGGGGTTTCTTTTTTTTTTTTTTCACCATGTCCCCCTCGCAACCCACTTGCGCCGCACACACCCTGGCACCCGCGAACCATGCCAGCTGCCACTGGATTTATTTAAAACTGGTGCCTGGTGAGTAGCAAATACAGAACTGAAAAAAAGCATTATATGTCATAAGATGTTTGTAGGTTTTTAAAATGTAGAATGAAAGTTAAATACCGTTATCTGTTTCAAATTGTGAGACCTTATGTTAAGTTGTGGTGTAAATATTGTCAATACAGTTAACTAAAGCGGTCTCTTAAAATATCCGACAGCGCTTCAAAGCTAAAGAGCAAACACAGACAATATCACACCACTAGTTACATAACAGATCAATACCAGTAACGTTTCACTGCTCAAAGAAAGCAAAATACACCTGAACAAAAGGCTGCACACTTCTCTATATCTTGGATATGAATAATTTTCTGGAATCAAAAATGTGGCTATTTCTGCTTTCTTCTCTCTTAACACAAAGTTCCAAGCAGCTTCGAGTGGGCCTGCTGGGAAGTCCAGATCGACTAGCCTTGTGTTTTGGGAGAACTTTACACACAGCTGAAGACTGGAGTCATCATTCAGATGTCCCTCCGAGTCTTGTGGGTACACAAATGTCTTGGATTTGGGGGAGATATTTCTAGAGGATCACTTTTGCATTGCCATCAGTGTGAGTGTATCCATAATTTACCCTACTGAAAGTCACTCAATCCTTAAGAGGGGCTTGCGTCGTAAGAAGGCTACAGTAAAATCACTTACACAGTGTGCCAAGCTCCACAACACTATCTATACGCATTACAAATTAATGGGAGCGACATTGCTGCTCATCCCGCATCTGAAAATTCCCTTTTGGCAATAATATGTTTGTGGAATTTCATAAAAGCCAAAATATTGCACAATTTGCTTCAATAATGCTGCCAATGTTGCTCTATAGGTGCACCGAGATGGGATGGGCAGGGAAAATCAAACAGATTTCGAACCGGATCAAAGTCCTTGGAGTGAAAGAAATCGGACGACTGACCAGTGCAAGCTTACAAAAAAGGATTTTATTCATGAGCAGGGCAGTGGTTGCCACTGGTAGCTCATTACCTGCAGTAACGAACACCAAAAGGCTTCTGATTTATTTCGCCTAGAGCAGAAACAGCTGGCTGCAGTCAGAACAGCAGCCCATAAATATCTCCGGCCGCCTCACCCGAGAGCCACAAAGGTGAGGTTGTCACATTCGGTCAATTTGCAGGTCTGCAAGTAGCAAATCTTGTGCATTAGCAAAGACACGCAGGCCATACCCAAGGTACTCCGCGCCTTTTGGAGCAGATCACTTCTTTCCAGCTAGAGATGGAGAACATTGACTGAAATAAGCCTTTTATGCAAGACATTTCCTTCCAACAGGATTCGCGAAAACTTAGCGCATGCCTTAGGAAGCTATGGAGCCTTATCACCAAACTACAACCCTTCCACCCGCGCCACGGCTTCCCCTCACTGTTCTAGCTTCTTTGTCTCAGTGAGAACAGCTCTCCTAAGAGTAGCCACACTGAGCCCCTTTTCCTCGCGTCCCATATTTGTGTAGCTGTTAGACATTTTGCAAAGGGGGGAGTACCAGCCAGCCTCTCACAACAAAGGGCTACTGTCACTGCGCCAGCCCCAGACATGGTGGAAAGCGGCCCACAGGAAAAGGCCTGGCTCCAGTGCTAGGCCCCGGCGAGTACAGTCACTACATTCACTCAAATTGGCAACAGGTCTCGGTGTTCCTGGCTTTGAGCTGTGAACAAGGGTCGGGATTGAATAACCAATTATACAACCGCTGACTGAGTTTATCCAAGGTTTGCAAACTGCTATAATAGCCCAGTATTCAATCTAACTGTTTTATCCCCTTCCAGATATAGTGTCATATCTCCCCTTGTGCTCTATCTTCATGTCACTTTATTACGTGCCGCCATTAGGGGGGTTAATACAATGTCACGCTCGGTGCCTAAATGCTGTCATTCAGTGTCTTTCTCCCGCCACTGCATGCGCACGCCCCCTTGGACTGCATTTATGGTGTAGGAGAATGGGGAAAAAAAGAATGCGTGCGCCAACAGCAACCCTACCACGCATTTCCTTTAAACAAACAGCCACCCGCGACTACACTTTGTTAGTCTTTGCAGCAAGCAACTATTTGACATCAATGGCACCGAGCTCAAAATAAGATCCAGGCTCATTGATAGCAGCGGAGCACTTTGCAAATGTTTGTAAAAAAAAATAAAATACAGTATTGGAGAGGGCAGAGCGCCATCTTAAATCAATCAAGTCCACAGGAGCGGTTGCAACAATTGCCGCCTGGCAGCAGGATATTGTCTGAAAGAGAGGTTGCACTGTGACGCTGCTTCCTTCTACCGTCCGCGAGGGCTAGCGTGTGCTCACAGCTCACCCATCTTCAGACGTGCTGCTAATTGTCTGCCATTTTCTTTCAAGAGCCGCATTAGTTTAGCGAAATGTCTTCCAGTTGGAGCCAACGCCAAAGAGTTGACCATCATCTCATCAAACTAAAGGCAATATTTCTATTGGAAGCGTTGCTCAAGATCTTGTTAGAGTGGGTTACATGGTTAAGATAGTTTGTATTTTTTTGAAAGAATTGTCATGGAGGTTACTTTAGGAACTTGTTTTGGTTTTTTTCTTAATCAGGTACAAAGAGCCAATAGAAGGCCTTCTGTTTTATGTTTAACAGGTGAGTGTGAGAAAAGCAACTGTCAATTCGCACACTAGGTCCATGTACAGAGCGCCCATTGATCATGCATTCCCCATGTGACTGTAGGCCCACAAGGCCTGCTTGTGCCCCACAATGCTCAATTGTTGTACTCTCTCATTCCATGTCCTAGCAGTTCCTAGGGAGTCATGCTTGCTCCCAAACCAGTCAAGGAGCCTGCAATGATTAATAGCTCTCGAGGCAAATGGAAGCAGTGGTTTAGAAGTTGCACTGCTAAAGATGGTGTTCCAAAAACAACTTGTGACTCGGGGTGATTGGCAACGTTGCTTGGACGATTAGTGGCTCCTCGGCGCGTAGGAAGAACTATAGCGTAAAGTAATAGACTCATGCGCTGTACCCCATATTTATATCATATATTTTGTACCTGCAACCACTAAAATACATTTAAGTAACTTAAATTGTTAGTTTTCAGCAGCTGCCATGACTCCCCATAGATCATTTCTACATGACGGCTGACAAATGGTATGAAACTAACATGCAAGTGTTGCACACAGAAACCTAGAAAGCATTCTACATAAGTACAGGGTAAAGAAGTCTACAGGGGATGAGAAATGCCTGGCATTCCAGCTGCTAAGTGCCAAGAGACACGGTTGAACCCTTCCACCGAACACGACTGGGCGGTTCTCTCTTGCACACCTTCAACAAAGCCCTTTATTGTTCCAAGTAACTCTACAAATACAGGTCTACGAGGTGAGGAAGAACTGGGTTTCAGCAAAATATTTTTTCACTGATGTGACATTCCAAGGAACCAAGTTGTATGATTACCACCCACAGGAAAGTGATTTCTGGCCCATATTTGCCTAATCGATTCACAATAACTTGAACTTGAGTGGGTCTGCCGAAAAAATTCAAAACCTTACCCTAGGTTAGGGAATAATCGGTGCGTGTAATGCCTCTGGTTGGCCACATTGTGGCCCTGTTAGCAAAGAAGAAGTGGATGAATGCCACCGCTGACAAATGCATTGGATTGGAGGTCAGGAGTCTGAAACACGGCAGAGCAGACTCGGGCCTCCATCCTTAGCAGGTCATGAAATGGAGAATGATAAATTGGGTAAAAGTGACATCTGTTCTGTACAGCGCTTAAAAACCGATGAAGCGTGGTGTGAAGCTAGCCAGGTTACCGGGCAATATCTGCAGAGTGGTAAAGTGTGGCATCACTCCATCAATTATAATCCGAATTCAGGCGCACTTTCCTATTTGCGCCCACAATGGGATTAGCGTAGGTCTCATAATAAAGCCTTTAGTGTGGTAGTTTGGTAGTCTGGAGTGCTACATTCGGGCATAGCAAACTTTCTGATGCTCTGCAGAAGACCATCCTTATTGCATCCAACCCGCCCCGCTTCCCCTCACCCAGCACCGAAGCCGAGCTCTTACTAAACACCCGCACTGGCAGCCAGCAGCACACCTCATGGAGGAGTCAGTGGAACCTGCCTGCGAGTCCCTTGCCACATACAGAGAAGGTAAGCGGGGGAGCCAGGGCTGTAATGTGAAACAGTAAATCCACTCAGTCAATTGGTCATTTGTAAGAACCCCGCCTTGGCTCCTTCTGAATGGCATAAGTTTCCGCTAACAACTGGGTGTGGGTAGCTCCAACCACCCACGTTCACGCAAGCATTGAGCTGACCATGGCCACTGGCCCCCGGAGGATTGCTGGCACCGCATGGGCACAGAGGTTTGACTGGTTTTATCTCAGGTGTAACTTTCGCTGTGCATTCTTTATGTAGATGATGCACAGCGGGAACTGAGTCCTTGCTACTGAACTGTACTGCTCCCACAGCAGAGATATGCACTTAATATATTTATATCTACATAGTGAAGCTATAGGGCTGGTTAAGACCGAGCACAGAACAACCTACTACTGTATCACTGGCCGCCAGCTTTCAAAATATTAACCTTGCAAATAACTCAGACTCCTTCAGATTGTCAAATGCATGGAGCACGTTTTTCCTACACTAGGTCAGTCCATTAATAATGGCTTTTTTAACTTCTGTGTTATATTCAAACAGCTTTAGCATGGCTTTTCTGGTGGCAGCTACACAACTGTCACCGTTGAGACAACCTCCCCCGACTCTTATGTGCTCTCCTCATGGAGATTATGAATTCAATATGGAGTTGATCCTAGTTAGTTCAGTGTGGGCAAGAATGCCCTCTGACTCAGAGCACACATCATGTGCGCCACACCACAGCAGGTGCTCCTTCAGTACAGCTAGGCACATATTACACATTGCACCGGGTGCAACATGTCCAGGGTGTAGCTCTGCAGGCTAAAGCAAAGCGACGTTTGCATGGACCACTCAGTGCGTAGCAGTCCCACCCTTTCACGTTTTATCTACAGACCCCGTAGATAAGTAGGGGGCCACATTGCAACGGTTTGAATGCTTTTTCCAAAATACTGATGCCTTGAGGGCTGGTGGGGCGCCACGAGCTAGTCCAAGTGGAGGATGCAGGAAATGTAGCCCAATATTCACTCTGCCCCATGTTGACTCTTGCGTACTCTTGTGTTCTTAAGCCTCTGCTTTATGCCGGTTTGCATTGATTCTGTTCTCAGATCTTAGTGTCTTTGAAAGTTATGTCTCTTATCTACATCTAATTTTCGCTGTGTCCTGTGTGTTTCACCCACCTATTTCCTCATCCTTTTTCAGTCACCTACCGTGCATTTCTCTTTCAGTTGTAACCTAGCCTTCCCCTTGCCCCCACAATGCCATTGCCATGTTCCCTAGTGTTGGAAACCACAGCTTGATACAGAGGACCAGATACTAGGGATAAAGGGTTTTGCCCGTACTGTGTCTGTGGGATAATGTGTTCATGCATAAGGCCCTTAGTGTTTCTGCTTGTCCCTGGTGACTCTGTTTCCCTCACTTACGCCCTTCCCTCCCCACTTCACAGCACCCACCAACCCCAAGTGCTTCACCAATTCTACATGTCTCTTTTCAGCCGCATCTCTTCTTGAGCGTGACTGTTCCCATTGTAGTATACGAAGCCAAGTCCCAACCCTCCTAGCTCGATCATGAGGTGAACTTCTAAATCTGAGAGGGGTTGCCCTTTAAGAATGTTCAGAACATCTATTACCGGGAAGATACTCACTTGAGGTGGAACACAATGGTGAGGCACTGAAGGAGGCATTAGTCACTGAAGATGTGCCAATTTTACAATTCGTTGCAGCCGTGTAGACCCCTCCAAAATGGAGAATAGGTTAATGAAGGCTACCCAGGAGAGGAACTCGGAGCTACCTTATTTAATGATCATAAAGCTTTCAGTTCAGACAAAGAACATTTTTGGTGTTCACGGAGCACGGTGACCAGCATTATAAAATGAGATGAGTTACCACTGTATATATTTGTAAGTCATTGTCAAGGCCTGGATTGGATATTTAACTTAACAAAGGAAGGCCTATTGTCAGAGTATGCATATTATAAGCATAAATTAGAATTTTAAATCCAGACTGGCAGACCACATTTTCAAAGGGTTAAAGAAATGTTGGAGACACTGTAGACGAACGATGCCTGTACACGAACAGTCTGGATCAAAAACAGCAGAATGTATCTGCCCTGTATATTCTATTCTTTAATGGATCTTGCTCATGCTTTGAGACAGAATTCCAAATGGAGGCTTGAAGAGGCCAGAAGAAAGACAAGAAGTGTAGAAGCAGATCAGTTTGTGTTAATTGGGAGGGATGGTATTCACTACAGAGTACGGGGTACAGTAGGGATTTTGGATTGAGGTGGTGCATGAGCATGCTGTGACGAATGTGTAGCCGGAAAAATGCAATGGTGGTGTATGATGGGAAACGCTAAATGGATTGATCTTGGACTCATGGATTTCACATTAGCACTACCTTTATTCAGCCTAGGTAAGCCACATTAGCTCTTAAGTTATGCCAAGTTAGGTTATGTCATGTCAGGTTTATCAACATGTAATGTTGATTAGGGGTTCCCTAAAGGTATACTGGTGGCACTAGAGAATGTAACTATCAGCACTGCAAACAGCGAGCTAAGTCTATCAAATTGGGAGGGAATTCACATTTTTACATTAACAAAATGTTTTTCAGGAGGGCTATGCTCTAATGTTTTCTTTGGCTCTCAGGTGGGTTTAACACTGGGTAGCCTGTATGAAGTGCAGGCTACCCAGCAGTAGGCTTCAATGGATTTGCATTGATGAGAGTGCTGATTGCGTTACATTGCTCTAAAGGAATGTCTGGCTTAATTTTCCTACTTTTTGAACCTACACTCTTGCAACTTATTGCATTAAACAACGATTGGCTCTTTGTTAGAAATGGGGTCCCTAGTTGGCAGTGGTGTGCACACTATTCAAGTAGGGACCCTCACTCTAGTCAGCTAAGTTAAACCCTGCTCACCCCCTTCGTAGTTTGGCACGAGCAGTCAGGCTTATCTCAGTGGCAACGTGTAAAGCGTTTGTACATACACACAGAGTAACACAGTGAAAACAATGCAAAAGTACACCACGCCAGGTTAGAAAAACAGCCAATATTTATCTGCATAAAACAAGACCAAAACAACAAAAATCTAAGATACCCTAGTCAAAACATCACTGTTGCAAAGATCACTTAAAGATATAGCTCTAAGAAGACAAATGGCTCCGACTGGGGCGATCTCGATGTCGTAACAGGTACTATGGAGTCACATGGACCCCTTATAATGGTACCTAGGAAATGATGAAAACCCAGCAAAGTGGCAGTATCTCGAAACAGCTATCTAGCTCTTCTTCCTGGCAGAATATCCTCAGTCCAGCAGTATTTTGATTTTGGGTTGTCAGAGTTCCAATACGTATACCCCTTTCTGCATTTGAAGTAGGCACACTTCAAAGGAAAAACTTAGTAGTGCACAAGACCCTGCCTTTCCCTGACCAGGCTCCAGGCACACTGCAGGGTGGTGGAGATAGCTTTTTGTGAGGACAGGTACAGCCCTAATCAGGTTTCAGTGACAATTCCTCCCACCATTCTAGCTTAGGAAGGGCCATCAGCCTGGTGATGGCCTATCAGGATATGCAAGGCACACCTTAGCTCCCTTTGTGTGCCTGTCTAGAGTAAAAGCACAAGAGCCCAACTGCCACCCAAACCAGATGTGGATTATACAGACAGGCAGCAGCACAGAATGGTTAAGCATGAAAATACTCACTTTCTAAAAGTGGCATTTTCAAACACGCAATTTAAAACCAACTTCACCAAAAAATGTATTCTTAAATTGGGAGTTCAGAGTCCCCAAACTCCAAATCTCTATCTGCACCCAATTGGAAATTACACTCACAAGAGATAAGTCAAGGCAATCCTCATGTTACTCTATAAGGAGATAGGTCTTGCAATAGTGACATTTTTCCCTATTAGGACATGTGAAGAACACCAGTTCATGTCCTACCTTTTCAATACAGTGCACTCTACCCTTGGGGCTGCCTTGGACCTACCTTAGGGGTGATTTACATGTAGAAAAAGGACGGTTTGGGCCTGGTACGTGGGTGCACTTGCCAAGTCGAAATAGAAGTTTAAAACTGGACACACAGACACTGCAGTGGCAGATCTGAGACATGTTTGCAGGGCTCATGTGGGTGGCACAATCAGTGCTGCAGGCTCACTAGCAGAATTCGATTTACAGGCCCTGGACACACTTGTTGCACTATACTAGGGACTTACAGGTAAATCAAATATGCCAATCATGGATAAACAAATCACCAATTCAATTTTCACAGGGAGCACCTGCACTTGCACTTTAGCACTGGTCAGCAGTGATAAAGTGCCCAGAGTCCTAAAACCAGCAAAAACGAAATGCAGCTCACTGTCAAAAACAGAAGGTCAGAAGCAAAACGATGGGAAATCATGCCAGGTCTAACACCCTTCATGGATTGGAATGTAATGCAAGAACTCCTCTTTTGGATCGGTATGAATCACAAGAGTGGTGGCGATCATTTGGGTCTACTTAATGCAAAAAAGTAGAGAAAACATGCTGTGGAGGCACTGGCTGGACACTAATCATAATTGCCTCAATTCCAGACAGATATAAAAATAATGCCCCATCACACCTTCAAAGGACAATTATAAAGCCATTTTGACTCCCTCAGTGACCACTAACTGGATAAGTCTTGCAAAACAGAACCATAGTTGAATGATCATTTTACTCTCAATGTACTCAACACAGTGCCATCAAGTTACAAATGTGTCCTTCAACCTCATTGGTCAAGTAGAGGAGGAAGTATTATGATCACACACAAAAAGTTTCTCCCAGGCGGAGAATATGCATAATGAGAAAAAAAACAACGAGTCGCTTTAATGCACCTTCATCTTTACTCCTGTATTCACTTAGTCTTTTCTGCTTTTGTATAGAACAAAGACAGAATAATTTAGCTACATAATATCCTAAACCATTGACCATGTTAGAAGATTTTAAAAGGAGGACAGACTGTCCTAATTTACTAGTTTTCTAAAAATCTTGTCAATTTAAAGCAAAGTTTCCGGCGTCCCACTGGTATAAAAGTTTAAGCTATTGACAAAGTTTGGCAGCAAAAAAATTGTTTGTGGCACACCAAGCCTACCAGCACAGTTGGGTAACACCGTCGTTAATTTCAAACGTTTTATAAATGGCATTACCTATGCGCAACGGTTATCAAAAAAAAAGCATTATAAAGCGTGAATGAAGTCAGATCACCAGAGGCAGTCAGAATTGTACAAGAGGTGCATAGATGATTGATTGTGCTGTGTGGGGTCTATTGGCAGCTGATGATGTCATGTAGAGTATGGCTGGAAAGAGAAAAGGAAGAATGACCTCAAATGATCAGCGGCAAAAATGAAAGAGTTTAGCGCCGATATGATAACAAGTTGACATCTAGAGAAAATATTTCTCTAACACATCTTAATATGGATTTCCCAAATCTGACTTCAGGGGCCGATTTAAGCCCTGCGTGGTAGGCTGGTCCACTCAATGGGTCCTAGGAGGCCCTAACCCACTCAGTACAGAGAGTTCACTTTACTCCAATAATCTGCCCTCAGAGTTTGTTATGAAGAATTCATATTGGTTATAACCCAACTATGACCTATCCGGAGGGCTGGGAAAGGCAGGCTTCTCCTATTGCTCCGGTGCCACATATATACACATCATGGAGGGTATAGTCCACTTCTCACCAGACAGTGCTGAGAATGTAGTCCAAAGTAATGAAAGGCAAGGATGTGTTCAGAAACGAGCATGAACTCAGTCATTAACTCAAGCATTATATATCAAACCAAGCAGATGCACTGTAATATGTTACCCCTCCCGGCACGGGCCAGTCAAACAGCTCCCAGTACCCAGCTGGCTGGGTTTATTTTATTATATGCGACAAGGGGTTGATGCAAGCGACCCTCTCATGCATCCGAGTGAGTTGGGATAAGTTACACAAAAGAGGGAGAATGGTTCCTGGTCCTGGATAGACTACCAGACACTCAGTCAACAGTTGTGCAGAATAAACCGCTTGAATCCCCGATCCAGGGATACTCATAACAAAATAGTACAGTCAGGGAAAACAGAGAGTTTGAGAAGATCGAGGGTGGTGGGCAGGCTCGTCTAACGGGCAGTGGTAGACATTATTCCTGAACAGAGGCTTTACATGACATTTTGCAAGAACATATACCTGGTCTCAATGCGTTGCCATGTTGACAAACGCGGTCGGGATACAACTGGTTAGAACCCTCTCTTGATAGAAACCTCTATGAATTCCAATAACATTTAATCAATGACACTCATTCTAAATCATAGTTACACCTTCTGAGCACAGACCAAATACAAATCAGTTTAATAAATGAATGGGAAATAAGACGGACTTGATCTCCTGTCACCTAATGTTTTTTGTATCAACTGACTTCTGAGGCAGAACTCTTTACTTATTAACAGGTAGATTTTCTAAACATTAGTTACTGAAACACAATGTGGGAATACAACAAGGTGAACACGGGCTTGGAAATCTAAGGCAGGAAAAAATGAAGGCAGGTTGTTTGTTGATTTTTTAACTGCTCGGAAGTACCTCTCAGTTGGTGTGTTCACACCTCGCTCCTGTCTGCCTTAAATTTCACAGTGCATACCATTATTAACACTGGATCAAGCATTTTTGCTGAAAAACTGCTTTCTGTCCTTCCTCGTTAATGAACACTACAGTCTCAACACATCTATTCCCTGTTCTCCTTGAAGCTTCTTTATTTGCTAAATTAGCCAAGACCAATTTTGGCAGGTTGAAAAGGCTAGTCTTTCACCAATCACGCTGAGATCATTTCCTCATGATACAGCAATAGACTGAAATTCACAAGCTTCATTAGTCATTTTGTTTCAAACAAAACTAGGATTCCTATCTTCACCTATTGGCAATCTTCGCACTGCGGAGAAGTGCTGACTTGTCAGTCATTCAGCATCTATTTATACCAGCCTCACCAGCTGCATCTGCACAGTGCCCGCCTTGTGTTGTAAGATTTGGTTTCTAACATAAAATTCACTAAACAGCCTCCAAAATGTTGTTGCGTGATGGCGGGCGCCTTGTTTGCATGGGAGTTTTGATCGTTTCTTTGTTGCCTGTTTTTCCCTCTGGTAGTCTGTTAGTCCTAAAATCTTGCCATAACACAACTTTCATCAAAGTCTGATGCCACACATGCTCTTTAGCACATTAAGATCATATCTATGCATAGATTAATCTTCGTACTTGCTAACATTTGACACACACACGACCCACCACTACCACTACCACTACCACCACCTCACCTAACCCCCGACCACCAGCCGGGCTTAAGAAATGACACAATAAGAATATTTTTAGGTTTCAAAATTTCAGTGGCTTTTAACATACATATTTACAATATGCAAAAGACAAATGTGAAACCTTATATTCAGTTGTCTAATATAATGTCTTTAAAGCACGACGTCTGTTCTCTTCACTGCACCATGTGGCGTCCCAGATGCACCATATTGTCTACCTGTCCATGACTTTGCAAAACATGAAGGCCGAGACCATGAAGGTGTCTTCACTCACAACTGGAAGACAGGACACACTTGAATAGTTTCCTAGGAGCACCAGCAACATTACGAACAGTGGTGAGAAAGTTGTGAACCATATGCTGGAAAACAGTCGTTCGCAAGAGGGTGGTTTTAGGTGCTAGGAGCAGAGCCTCCCGAAGAAGCCATCTTCTACTCATGGCAGAGATGTAGAACTATGCCCTATTTTAGGATAGCCACATAAGAATAATACATAATGAATTTAAACAGAAATCGATAACTCTGTCAGTGGCTGAATTGAGAATGTGGTATGGATCGAACTACTGGACCTCAGTTGAATAGCCCGTACGCAAGGCATGCTATTGTGCAAAAGAAATTAAGGGTGAGGATACCCACATGCCCATCCCATGTTCTGCAGCATTATAAGCTTAATTACATACAGTAATTCTGTGTTTTGTGAATAAGCAGGGGACTAAACATTTCACTTCAACATCGTATTGTATTATATTCAAATTGGAGATATATAGTGATTACTACCCATGACGAGGCACTGAAGCATTTTACGGCACGTAGCATGCTGCTCTGGACCCAAAGGCAGTATTGTTGGTTATTCAGATTATGTTTTGCACTCAAGAAAGTCATTCCATGCATGTGCTCCAGGTTCATTGTGGTACCGTAGATTAATAGAAGGTAGGTGTGATCATCATGCTATGTGGGTTCATGCAGCTGGTTGGTGGTATGAACAGACAGGCAATAGGAAATGAGGTATTGTTAGGTTGCATCGATATGGTTTCCAAGAAGGAGTGCTTGTGGTCTATGAAATGAGGTGTCGGCAATTTGCAGAATATAATAAATAAGATTGAGGAAGACCGAGTCGGCCATAGACTGAGAAAGGAGGCATGCAGAAGAAGGAGGCAATGAGGAGGTCATTCAAAAGAAAGAAAGAAGATGGAACAATTGAGTTTTAAGTGAAGGACAGCTTTCCATGTAAGGATTTAGAATATAATGGGAGGAAGCTTTTTGGGATAGGTTGCACCCTGAGAGTATAACATTGTAGAAAGAAACCATATAAAGAAAACAGCTTGAAAGAGGACATAATGGCAGGCTTCGGACAGTGGATTCCCAGCATGACAGATTCAGCTCCAGTGAGAGGAGGGGCTCATCAATCATTGAGGTCAAAGGTGGCCATACCCCCCCCCCCCACATGCCCAAGTCTACTTGGATGGAGACAGTATGTGTAGCAGTGTGAGACTGCGATTCCATGGAATTTGTTTCCATTCAGTGTTAATGTTTAACATACATTGGATGGCCAATTGCAAATAAACTTTAAAAGCAAGGGCTAAAGTGTGTCTACCAAAAAAGATGTCATTCATGAGATGTGCAAGAAGCGTTCTGCGTCCTTGGTTCATGGATCCTCAGTGAGCCTGAGCCACGATCTGCATGGTCCCACATGTCAATTTATTCGAAATCAAACCCACTCAAAGATTAGGAGCCAATACTTGAATTGTTGGTCACAAAACTATGAAATAACAAAACAACTGATGCCGAGCAATTATCACAGAATCTTGTCATGAGATTCAAATATTGACTTATCTACTCTGAATATGATATTTTAGGTCTAGTTACCTACGGTCTTTTGATTTAACCCTACTGTTTAACCTATATATATGATACAACTTGTGCAACTAATCATTAATGTATGCTGATAACACACACATTCTGTCCACCATTGACAGGGATCCTACCATCAAAGCTGCTTGTTTAAGAACTGCATATCCAAGATTCAACACAGGATGACCGTGAACCATCTTAATTTAAATGGCAGTAAAACCAAATTCCTTTTTCACTTTTGCCGGATATCATTATGGAACCTCATTGTTGGCCTTCCACGTTAGGACAATGGCCCACCCCTGTGAAACTAGAGAACGATGGGACGAGGGAATCAAACTTTTGAAGGAGCCATCTTTAAATGATCAGATATATCTCGCAGTGCAATATTATTTCTTCCAACTTTTAATGATAAAACACATTATTTGTCTTTATTCATTTCATCTAAATTTGCACATTATTAAGTCACTTGTGCCATCCAGACTGGATTATTGTTCTGCCATACACTTGGATTTACCTGCTGGATCACTTAGAAAAATAAAACTCCTACAGAACACTGTTGTGAGATTGCTCAGGAAAATTAATAAGTTTGATTAGATCTTGCAAGGGTAACCGATTGTTGGTACATCCAAGGGTGAAGTTCAGATCTGTGTGTCTGGTACACAAAGGTACCTTTATGAAGACATTCAACCCTCTGTCCAACAGATTCTTTCGGTACAAACCAAAAGAAGACTTTGTTCTGTGCATACGTTGTTATTCAATGTCCCAAAGTTTAGGAGACCACTCCATACCATCACTTCTTCTCGGGGCTGTGGCCAGCTTCCAGACCAGTCTCCCATTGTACATCAGGAGGGAGGGTGACCTCTTTAAGTTCAGGAACTTGTTGAACACCTGGCTGGTATTAATGATGACGGTTGCAGTGGGGCCATGTGGATATAAGGGAATCAGCAAGCGCCAAGGTACCTTACAGTGCATGATGCACTTTATAAATGCTAATAAATAAAATAAGTGTTAGTGAAATTATTGATAGCCTTAGTTATGGGGATTTTAACAGCCCTCTTCATCCATTGGTCTGCAGTGTCAGCCACATTTTTCTTCCACCCACAACAACAAACAGCATAGGGGAAAGGATGAACTGACTTCGGCCTTTTGCTTTTTTCAATGCAAGTGAAGGCAATTTGCTCTTTCAGAAGTTGCACATCCGCACTCAAAGCTCCTCCATTCAGTACCAGGGACTACTATTGCAATGCAAGCTTTTTAAGTCCAAAACATTGTTATGCTTTTTGCCATATTTTTTCTTTTTTAATAACTGTAAGGGGCCTACAGGTCTGGCACCCGAACGCCAGACCTACAGCCTTTGCCAATTTTTTGTTTCTTCGACTTCATCACAGATCCTTGTGTTTTACAGTCTGGTGAGATTTATTATGGCCCGGTAGAAACTTCATAGTCTTGAAAACTCCAGGAACCAATGATATCTTCACAGTCGGCTGACATATAGTGCTCGCTCTCCGAGCAAGCACTGCGCGTTATAAACCGTCTGAAGGATTTGAGCAAGGAACACCACTTGCAATATAGATCAGCAGCCAATCAGGTTGTTCTGCGGAGACCTTTCACCCAAACAAACCATTATCAGCTCATCTCATGTTTTTGTACTACTTTTTTTTCTGTCACTATTACCTCACGGGATTAACACTTATCTATAATCTCTGCTACGGCCAGCTGTCAGGGAACCTAATCTGTGTGCAGGAATACAGCTGCTCTAAGCAGATAACTGTGAAATAACATTGAAGGGAGAACACAGCTAGGCACACAACTCTGCGGGCAGACGCGTCACCGGAGAGGTGAGGCGTACGACTAGACACTTTCACAGCGTTACCTGCCTCAGCAAATGCAAGTGACAGATGTGGGGGGAGGGAGAGGACGAGGAAACCATCTCCTCTGAAAATCTACTGTACCCACCACAAAAATCACAATTGTGACTTTCTATGTTTTGAAATATGGAGTTATTAATAGAGGAAGAAAATGTCCTTGGCCCCTTTGCCCACACAATAAAAGGAGAGCACAATGTAGTTCCACTCCTTGTAATGCCTAGACACAATAATAAAAAACTGAAGCATACTTATTGTATGGTTATATTTCAGGAGCATTAAGCAAGACCGAAAATGATTCATATCAAGAAGCAAAGGCCCATAGAAAATACCATGTCTCAAGTGGCCTCCGCACCACCCAACGTTTCTCCACTGTTTGGCACATTTCCAGTTTATTCCCTGTCCAAATGCCAGAATACAGGTGAGTTAACACTCCTGAATACATATTACAAGAAGGAAACCAAGAGTTCATGTTAAGCTGATGTCTAATGAAATACACAAACAGACTTCAATAGGGCCAAGGTATGGTCAATTAACAACAATCCCCAACATACAGTACACACTATCGCAATTTAAAATATTACTGAATGCTGAAAATATTACACAGTTTGCCGTCGCCCCTTGTCGTCTTGCAACATATAGTGCATATCAGCCCCTACCTATATGCCACCTTGAGAAATTCAACTTAAAATGTGTTTATTCAAATAGAATACTACGATTGTGCCTTTCCTCAGAGAGCACGTCCACCTAAAATGTGTGCCGTAAGATATTTACATAGGATCTCCCTCATTCTGCTGTGAGTCTGTGACAGCCCCTGAACAAGCACTGACAAAGCTAACAAGGCTTGTATTGGCAGCCAGCCTTTTGGCTTTGACAATGCTTATTTTGTTAATATTTTTTAGTTAGGGAAGGTGCTGGGACCTTGTTAATGTTTAAAGAACAACTGTGGCTAAAAGCAAAAATATATTTGCCCTCATAAAGTGCTCATTGCCATAGTCGTCCGTGGCACTGACTGAACTACTTTGTGTGTGGATGCGCTCCTTGTGAAAGGACCCAATGCGATCACTTACAAAGAAGCTAGCGAATGGCTAAAGTGTGCCGGCCCACTTCCCCATGCTGTGTGTTGTAATAGGGGAGGAAACTGAGAACGACACAACAAATTAAGCGATGAAAGCAGAGGGTTCGCTGAAAACCTCCCAAAATAAGTATATTATACATAGATTTTGTGTAAAATCAAAAGGCCTTGTCTAAGCCCTACCTAAACAACGCTTCCGGATAATGTTCACAAGTAATACATGCCTTTTTGCGTAAACACGTCCAATGTAAGCGTTTCACTGTGTGAAAGTATTAATGAAGATTACTTATTTCATCATTGTAATATATTATACATACGAATACAGGGAAACTAGGCTTCTATTTTAATAATTAGAAAGCCAAATAATATCACACATATTTTCTGTTACGAAGGTTGTACGTATATTTTGTATGTACCCTAGAGACATGCTAAAATCAACAGAGATTTTGAATTTTTTGGTTTGAGAATGTACCCTTATCCAATAAATGCATGCAACATATGGTTTTCACTTCTGAGGTCCTGACATTCGTTATCTTAACTACTGGGAGGACATTTATGAGCGCACGTGAACCAGTCAGAGACCGGCAAAGCTTGCGCACAGTAAATCCACTTAAATATCCCCGTCCCCAGCTCCTCTGTGCTTCATAAGCCCTGACCACCCCCACGCTTCCCGTGGGCCTGGCTTCCAGGACAGACATACATACTCTTGGGCCCGTTTGTTTAGGATTTTGGCTTCCGATGTTTATCTGGTGTTCTCCTTCCTTACAGGCACTCCAGATGTGGCACTTCAGAGCCTACACAATCAGCGTAAACGCTTGTTTAGCATTATGTCGCTGTTTGCATCTGTCTGTTTTCAATGTGCCCCTGTGCTGGCGGAAGCCGGGCCTTGATCTCACCCTCATTACCTTCTGCGTGGTAGCTGCTCTCAAGACATGGAGTCTGTGCAACCCAGCAGGCTCCAAAAGGGACACCCCCTTCACATGGGTCAAGGACACATCTGTACCAAGTGGCCATATTTCATATCCTAAAACTTAGTTGGGGCGCTAGGAACTTTTACGTTATTCTGAACATGACTGCTTGGGTGACCAACATAGGCCACCAGAAACATGATCAGATACAGTAATCCAGATCACCATGCTGGGAGGCGTGGGATTACCAGAGCCTGCAGCCAGGATCACAAAGCAAACAGGACAACATGGAGAGCTCTTATGTGGCTTCCACGCTGCCCCACGCACCCGGGGCCGCAAACATGGACCTCAGGCATGTGTACATTCATATCAAGGAGGTGAAAACCAAGGCAGTACCACAGCCGGTGCCATCTATGCAAAGGCTTCTGGGATCTCCGGGGAGATATGAAAGTTAACAACCTGTTGTATATTGCTGATCATAAAAGAGTTTAGCGTAAATATTTGGATCCGAATCCAGTTAATCGCTTCAGTGACATCACAGCAGTGGTGAACTAAAGTGGTTAACCCCTGTTGTGACGTCATTCGAGGAAGAGCTCCGGTTCTCTTCGTTCCGCTGCATCGCCTGTGTCTCCAGAGACCTGAGTGCAGGGGCAGAATGGGGGTTGGCGGTCTCATGGACATCTCTTGCCTCTCCTGGGTCTCCGCACACCTAAGAGATGGGAGAATATGAGAGGTACTGTACCTGCACCAACTGCCTCTCCCCAGTCAGAGAGGCGTCTCTGCATCCGTGATGTAATTCACAGCTACTCCTCTATAATTCTCTACATTATCCCCTGGGATGACGCTTTGCGTATGTGCAGAGCTCCTTGCACGCCCACTTAAACTCTCGGATTTGAGAAGGAATAGAATAGTACGCTGAGGTTTCTACACACTGGAGTAAACTCATTTGACTTCCTTGCGAGGAGTGCCGGAGTATATAAACAGGTAGCGAGGAGACGAGCAACACTCGTCCTTGCTCCGTAACAGCCCTTTAGAAGCTTCAGAATGGGAAATGCCTTTCCTTGCTTCCTCTTAGTGCTTTCAGTGGGGGTTCTTTGGCTTTGTCTCGCAGCTTCTTGGATTCCTCTCAATCGTGGTTATGTAGCGTAGATATTCTGTGGTGTAGAGAGTAAAGGGCTCCAGACCAAAAAAGAAACCTATCTTTAAAGGTAGGTTAGGAAGACTTTTAGAGTTACGGAATGCTTTCTAGAAAAAATCATTGTTAAAGCCAAGAAGTCTGCGTTTATTGTGGCACTGTATGTACACAGAGCCAACCAGAAATGTACCTGCATTGTATACACAGCTGCTGTTTATCACATTAAAGTCTGCTCTATTGGCTTTGTCAGTGCTGAAGAAAAAGCAGAAAAAAATGATTGATTCCAATGCAGAATGTACATAGAAGATAAAGACTTGAATGTGGCAAACTTTGTGATGACTGAGGATACTTTCAGATGTAAACCCATCCCTCATGCATTCCAATGCAAGAAGGTGGAATGATGCATCATGTGACCTGTATCATGGAGTGCCTCTTAAGCATGGAGTAGGGAGTATCATGGGAAGTTAAATATCGAGGAACAATTCAAAAGGCAAATATGTATAGATTTTCAATACTTAACTCCCTATATATGTACCATAATAGTATACATATCTTCACGGTATATCGATATGAAGTTAAGAAGAACACATCCTTGGTTCCTTGATACGCACTTACGTTTCGATATTTTGCCCTGAATAAGTTGTCTGCGATATTATGATCGCCGCGCATTCCTATGCTCGATACTCCGTGGTACAATCCTATATCACACGGTGAGACCCTGATACTCTTCCGGGTGGGGTTCCTGGACAGTTTAATGAACTGGTGGGAATATGTCCTACAGAGAGCTGTGCTGGCAGGCTAGACCTAGTAACAGAGACGGGGGGGGGGGGGGGGGGGCATTCCATGGCATAAACTGCAATACAACGTCTGGCTCATTTGCTGGTCCGAAGTCTCCCATGAAACCCCAGCACTCTCGTGGCTCTTTCACTGCACTGCGTTCACAATCACAGATTCCGCATTATACTAACCCCAAGCTCCATTACTGCACTGACCTTTAATAAGTCTCCCCCTGTTCACTTCCCTCCCAGGCATCTGCACTTCAAGTGGATGTCTTCACCCCTCAGCGCCTTAGATCTTGGACGGCACCTCTGGCACCATTCTTACCTGGCTAGCCATGTATCCAGACTGCCTCTGGCAATTACAACCATGATGCACATCCTAATACTAATTACTAATCATTTCCAATTAGTCCATAGGTTAGCTCAGTGGGTTCTGGGTCTGCTGCAGCAGTCTGCATGCAACCTACAGGTGTCTTAGGCTTGAGTCCCAACAATAATGACTAAACCAGTCTCCTTTCAACGTGGACAGAAACAAATGGCAATAAAGGCCCCGATTATTTGATGAATGAGTCAGCAACCGGAGTATCAACAATGAAGTCAAGATTATCATTACCAGTCTGTCAGAAACTGACGGTCCCCGGCAGAGGGCCATCACTGGCACCGCTACTTTCCTTCAAGTTAAGTGTCTCTCTCTCCCTCTCTCTCCCCACCCCTCTCCCACTCTCTCCCCTTCTCTCTCTCTCTCCTTCTCCCCCTCTCTCTCTCTCCCCACCTCTCTACCCGTCTCTCCTTCTCCCCCCTCTCTCTCCCCCTCTCGCCCCTTCTCTCCCCCTCTCGCCCCTTCTCTCTCTATCTCCTTCTCCCCCTCTCTCTCTCTCCCCACCTCTCTACCCGTCTCTCCTTCTCCCCCCTCTATCTTTCTCTCTCCCTCTCTCCCCCTCTCGCCCCTTCTCTCTCTCTCTCTCTCTCCTTCTCCACCCCTCTCTCTCTTTCTCTCTCCCTCTCTCCCCCTCTCTCCCCTTCTCTCTCTCTCTCCTTCGCCCCCTCTCTCTCTCTCCCCCCCACCTCTCTACCCATCTCTCCTTCTCCCCCTCTCTCTTTCTCTCTCCCTCTCTCCCCCTCTCGCCCCTTCTCTCTCTCTCTCTCTCTCCTTCTCCGCCCCTCTCTCTCTTTCTCTCTCCTTCTCTCCCCCTCTCGCCCCTTCTCTCTCTCTATCTCCTTCTCCCCCTCTCTCTCTCTCCCCACCTCTCTACCCGTCTCTCCTTCTCCCCCCTCTCTCTTTCTCTCTCCCTCTCTCCCCCTCTCGCCCCTTCTCTCTCTCTCTCTCTCTCTCTCTCCTTCTCCGCCCCTCTCTCTTTCTCTCTCCCTCTCTCCCCCTCTCTCCCCTTCTCTCTCTCTCTCCTTCTCCCCCTCTCTCTCTCTCCCCCCCACCTCTCTACCCGTCTCTCCTTCTCCCCCTCTCTCTTTCTCTCTCCCTCTCTCCCCCTCTCGCCCCTTCTCTCTCTCTCTCTCTCTCTCTCCTTCTCCGCCCCTCTCTCTCTTTCTCTCTCCCTCTCTCTCCACCTCTCCTTCTCCCCTCTCTCTCTCCCCACCTCTCTCCCACTCTCTCTCTCACACACAATCACACATCTCACAAGGAATGTACATGTGCAGGGCACAGATGTGAGTCCGTTTTTAGGACACTGTAGTGTCCAGAGCGCATACATTTCCTTTGGAGTCTCTCAGAATAAGCGCGTGAGCGGCAGACAGCACAGCTCAGACAGACAGCGAGGGCAGCGCCGTCTGCACTAATGCGGAGAAATTCAGAGTTAAACGTGTGCACTTTAGAGAGTGCGATCAGTCCCACAATAAGGCGCACAGCTGTACCCTGCACGAGCGCACACGTTTAGGATGCGGACCCTGGTTCAAGATTACCGAAGGAATGTACACTTCATGCTGTGTATATTTACTCAATCACATTTGTTTTAATGTCTTGTATGACATGCATAAGTGCTCAAGGCATCAAAGCCGGCAGACGGCATCAAAAAGGTATTTACAAATGGATCAGATAATTATCAATATTAAAGACAATGTATTTAATGCAGCGATGTGTCTCTGAGGAAAACACTCACCACTGACCTCTGCTGTAATATGTAGATTACGAGTGCCAACAAAAAGTGGCCTTTTGGAGAGCTTAGAAAGAGCAAACGTGTGCTTTAAAGCGTCATATAAAAACATGCTGTTATTATATAGAATTAGATAAGCAATACATATTCATGCTTCTTGGCTAAAATACATATATACAGCCTCCACTCTTCTCAACCCCCTTTCAAACAGCAATGAAGTTCACTCCCTTCCAAGCAGCAATGACGCGGTTCAACCTCCTCCAAGCAGCGATAAAGCAGTTAATTCCCCCTTCCAAGCAGCAATGAGCCAGTTCTCCTCCTTCCAAGCAGCAATGAAGCAGTTCTCCTCCTTCCAAGCAGCAATGAGGCAGTTCTCCTCCTTCCAAGCAGCAATGAAGCAGTTCTCCTCCTTCCAAGCAGCAATGAGGCAGTTCTCCCCCAAGTAGTGATCAAGCAGTTCATCTCTCTTCTAAAAAAAAATAAAGCAGTTCTTCCCTCTTTTAAGTAGCGATGAAGCAGTTCACCTTCTTCTAGTAGTAATAACACAGTTCACCCCTTCTACGTACAAATGTAGCAGTTCTCCCCTATTCTAAGTAGCAATGAAGTAGTTCACCCCTCTTCTAAGTAGTGATGAAGCAGTTCAACCCCCTAAAAAGAAGCGACGAAGAAGTTCAACCCTCAACTATGTAGTGATGAAGCAGTTCACCACCCTTCTTAGTAGCGATGAAACAGTTTATCTCCCCCTTCTAAGCAGCCATGAAGCAATTTTACCCTCTTCTAAGTAGCAATTAAACCTTTTATTCCCCCTTTTAAGTAGCAGCGAAGCAGTTCATGCACCATCTAATGAGCGACGAAGCAGCCCGGATCTCAGGGTCCATATCTCCCAGCACCTGCGCACACTCCACTGGCTCACCATCGAGGCTAGACTCACCTTCAAGATTTTCACCCACACACACACAGAGCCCTCCACAACACCGGACCAGCATACCTGAACAGCCGACTCAAATTCCACACACCCCAAAGGTCTCTACGATCAGCCCAGCTCTCCTACACCGTGGTCCCCGGCACCAGAAAGACCAGATCGGGAGGCTGCTCCTTCTCCTTCTTCGCGGCCAGAGCCTGGAACACCCTACCGCTCCACCTCAGACAGACAACATCACTCCCCATCTTTTCGAGAAACCTCAAAACTTGACTCTTTGACAGACCTCCTCCTTGATGGACTGGAACCTGCACCCTCTGCTCCCCCCAGTACCTTGAGACCCTTACGGGTGAGTAGTCGCGACTAACAAACACGTGATTGATTGATTGATGGTTCCACATTCTTTTGGAACTGCCTTTTGGCAATTCTTCAGCTGTCTTGGAGCCATGGAATCTTTTGCCAAAGGGGAGGAGGCCCTCATGAACCAGGCAAAGGTCTTAACACTCAAAACGCCCTCTTTCTTCTCCCGCTTCCCAGCCAGATTCATGCAGATTTACAAGTAAAAACGCACAGCCTTGTCTTGAAAGTAGTAAAAGGTTCTAGCGTCAGCCACCATCATTACTGACTAAATGCACTATTTAGAGGTTCAAAGAATAACTAGTTGGTGAGCGCCCAGCTCTCAGTACGTGTTCACAGTCAGTTTGCTCCACGTCTGTGAGACCAGAACTTGAACCAAGTTAACATTGTTGATCATCTCCCCAGGCCTTGCATGTCCAATATGGCTGAGAACATTATAGGTGAACCCCAAGAGAGGCTTGATATTTTATTAGGTTTTATTTGGTCTTGTTGAATGCACAACTTTCTCTTTAGAAAAATCTTCCTGAGTGGTTGTTAACATCATAGTAGAAACTGTTCTCCATCTCTTGATAGTCTTATGATAAATGAACATGCCTGGCTTGATGGCTTACTGTTTAAAGGTCCGAGACGGTCTCTTCTTGGAAAACGCCCCCAGGAGGCGAAGGGGAATGGACAGCTCTGAGGAAGCATTCCATTTCCTGCACGACTTCATGACGTTGCCGAAATGTAATTCAATACAGTACTTAGGTGCTTTCAGGCTCACTCTGTGTATTAAGTTCAAAAGCTGACATAAGTAATGCGTCCATTTTATGCAGGGGCATTAGAATTTTTCGCATGGCAGGAACAAATTAAGCAGCAGCATTGTCTAAATTATTTATCAAGAGAGAGCAAATTCTGCGGCATAATTTTGTTACAGTAGTTTTGTAATTTTTACATTTAAACACTCTCTGTGAAAGGTGTCATCTTAATACTATCAGTTTAACGCCTAAATACTGCAGTCAGTCACTACAAAGTGACCTGCCACGGGCAGAACCCGATGTGGCGGCTTTTTTTAGTAACTTTTGATTCATTTGAAAAGGACAAACTTTTCCGTGTTAAAATCGGCAAATTATGCAGAACATGGTGGATTATGTGGCAAGCATGGCAAAACCATAATTAAGGGAAAACGCTGCAAAACCCCATAATTCCAGTTGTCTTTCCTCTATGGCAGCAGGACACTGGTGTAACAGAAACAGGCAGTCTTTAAGTAAAGGCGAGGGATGACTGGGAGGACCCAGAGAAAGCGTGCAATGTAAAGTAGGGTCAAAATCAAATAGACATAGATTTACTTTGGCCACCAAAGGATTGATTCCTTTGAAAAGGAAAAGGACTGCATTTCCTGAAACCATACAAAGCAAGCTGGATCAGGGACAACTAATCGGATATATGTACAAGATAGTATGAGAATCACTTCATCTATTAAAGCTGCCATATGGCCCCTGGTGGACATGGCCACACATGGTTAGATAGATGCAGGAGGATGGTGGGAAGGGGAGTGGTGAGGGTGTGTGAGTGGGATGCTAAGAAGTGGTCAGGATGACCGCTGCGTGGTTATGTGGTATGTCCAGCATGGATGCTGCGGTAGGGTGGCGACCAAGGTGCAAAGCAGTTAGAGGTACAGAGATAACTGGCCGATGAGGATATTGGTTCCTGTGTATTGTCTTTGCCAACAGTTAAGTAATTTTGACATTTTTCAGTCACCATCAACAGCAGCCAGTGTTGAACGGGATGCTCAGTTTTTAACACCTTTGTGTTTATTTTATATATGTTGCTGCAGTGGAATTTGCAAATGGTGCACTGATCTGAGCACGTGCTCAGAAAGACACACTCTGAAGAGAGTACTGCTAAGGGACTTGCCCTTGAGGTGCCTACCTAGAAGAGAATGGTCGCAAACACATCCCTTTCGAACTCTCCTGTCCATTAAACGGGATTACCTTTTCGAAGTACCATGTGGGCGAGGGTCTTTTCAAGGATTTCATCACTTGCATTGATCTTTACCTTTGACACTTGGCGTTGCTTTTTTAATAATGAAGTGAGTAGAAGGAACGATTATGTTCTCGATAGAATTTAATGATCTAACCATGTCTATAAACCTTACAGTTCATCACTTTACTACAACATGACAGCCTCACAAGACAAACTTAATGCTTTAGTGAGTCCAAAAAAAGCAGGAAATCCCCCAGTTTTGCACTGGGACGAGTAAGTAGCTCAGACCTACATACAGGGCCTCCTGAATGTCCTTAGCAGTTATTTTCAATCCAGAATTGTGGCGCAATCCGCCTGATACGTGTATCAAGGTGATCTCACGTGTTTCATCAGTGTCGGACTGTGCACTTCCCACTGACTCTGAAGCAAAGTATGCACCACAAAGCCAACTTACACATCAACTTACTGAGGAATGTCACTTCAGGATGAACGCACAAGCAGATGACCAGGGTAAGAAGCTTCTGTGTTTTCCATACTGCAGCTTACAGATGAGTTACAACTGAGATGATTGCACAAGGGAACAGACAAGGGAACAGACAGTTCAACCGCAAGTGATTTATGCTAACGAGGGATCCAAATTATATAAAGGAATGGTATCTTTGGCTGCATTTGAGAGCAAATGTGCTCTGAGAGTCAAGGATCCAGAGTCCTTCCTCGCACATGGCCATTCTGTGTGTTTTTACATATTGAAACGCATAGAATGCTGAAAGGATCGCTAGATCCACTGAAATCTAAGAATGGGCATCACGCCGTCAAACCACCAATTTCCATTAGAGGTAAAGAATTGCTTATTCTAGTGATGGAAACACAAAAAGGATGCTGCAGATCTTCCCATGAAGTGCATTGGAATTAAAGTGGAAGCTGCTCTTAACTCCCAGAAGTTTAATGGAACATTCTGTATGCAGGCCGCCCTTCTTAAGCTGATGTCATAGAATGCCGTGTCCTGGGGTCCATGCCTCTCCAACTCCCAGCATTTTCACTGGCCCTCATCTTAAACCTTGGGTCACTAGGCTCTATACGTCTCCATGACCTTGCTTCTAAATACGTGAAAGAGTGGACTCAACTATGAAACCTAAGACGCGTGTTCTATGATCTAAATCTAATGACTTCTCCTAAAGCCAACTGTCAATCAAACACAGCAAATTTTCACAATCGCACAAAACATGCTATTGTGCCTTATGCTGTTTACCAGGACTTGTCCCAGCTGTTTTGAAAAAAATATAGAGAGATTTGGACTTCTGCAGTCCATCCCTCAACAATTAACCTTTCTGTTTATTAAGCAACTGCACAAAAATATGTGTGTGTAGGTGTCCAGTAGGTTATGTCCCTCAACATCTGCGTTGTTCCTAGTGTATTCTTGAGGCGGATGCGGGATTCTGTAGAAACAAAAATAAACAAATATGACATTGGCAGACTCTTAGACCCAAGTTTAATATAGCATGTTGCTTGCATCCGAGAGGCACTTTGCTCCTCACAAATCTCATAATATTTTCTTTGCGAGCAGATTGGGGGTCACAAATGCACTAGGGTGCAGATTTGAAGGCCATGCCAGGAATGCAGCGCTCTGAATTGTTAAGTGCCATGGACTTGTCCTCTACTTTCCTATTTAGTGGCTCACATGAGCCACTTGCAAGAATAATAACGGCCTGCCAAGATTTCTCGTGCAAATTTGCACATGCACAAAAATCTGCTTCTCTTGCCAATATTGGTGGAAAAGCTTTCTGAATCAGGATCCTTGTGTTAGGTGCTTTCAAAACAAAACATATCAACACCTCTACAAGAGTTCACCAAAGCAGCACCTGTAACTGCTGTAAACAGAAGCACTTACAGAGAGCAACCATGGTCTCGTCATGGAGCGCAGTTGCGCTGTGCCCATGACGAGACTATCTCGTCATGAACCCCGCCCGCTAATGCAACGCCCGGCACAGGGCGGGGAAAGGGCGGGGCACTGAAGAGGTTAACCTCACAGGTCGCCGAGCACATGCTCAGTTTATTCGTGAACCTCGGTTATCTCTTCCTAAAGTTTCTTTCCTCTCGACAACAACCATAACCATTTAAACCCTCAGAAATCAACTACAGGGCATGGACCAGGAGCCAGTGAAGGCTGCTCTGGGAGAGGGGCTGCCATTCCACAGGCTGTGATCATCTGCCACACTGCCTGCAGAAGACCACATGAAAAGGGAACTTCAAAACCCAAACTGTTACTTCTCAGGGCCCAATCGGTCCATCTAATTGTTATAACTGTAACTTCTCGGAGATGAACCTTTTGAATTCCAAATTAACTACTGCTTACAAATGAAATCATATACTACTCCCCTCTTCGTGCCTTGCAGCTGTGATGGTTGTAGTGGTTCCGCTCGCGGTCTAGTACAAAGAAGCTTCAGCTAGATCAGGCTGCAAGACAATTCCAGGACTCCATTACTTGCATGGCACTGGAACGTGACAGCGCAGTTTGCTTTACTGAGCGGGAGGGTGCACGAGGGACCAGAGACGGGCTCCACATCAGAGAAACAATATGTTCCGGCCTGAGGAGTTGGATGTTGGCGGGAACATCTTCTTGCTATGTTCCAGATGACAACTCATGATGTGGCCTACTCATGTCTAGAGCAGACTGGAAAGCTGAAGGATCGCATCTCTCCTAAGGGTTTATGCCAGGAGGCCCAGTGGGAACTGGATCTTAAAAAAAGCTCATTAAATCTGACAAAAACGGCCAATATAAATTTGCATTCATCCCCAATGCCTTGATGAATTTGACAAAAATAGACATGTTTCAACAACAGTAGCATAATAGCACTGGCGATAATTGGCAAAAGGTGCCACCCTCGCTTGACGTAATTAATCAGTGATTAGTGTCTATGGAACCATGTACCACATTCAAGAGCAGCTTCTCAACAATTCAGTCAAGTCATCCAAGGACTTCAAGCCTAAAACAGACCACTCTCCAGCCATTACTGTACTTTGTTATCATTTTTGTGTCTGAAGACTTCACTAAGAATCTTCAGTATTAATCTTTCGCCCGTTGTGCCTCAGCATATTTGTTCTCCACCTCCTCTACGTAGAGGTTCCTCTGTGAGTTCTCTGCCCTGCCAGTGAAGTACCTCCCCTTTCCAGTTTCATATGTTGTTATGTCACCAACATTTGTCATGGTGTTTACTTCTAACAACCAGTGCTTTAAATGGGCCGGTACTGTCCGGTACTGAGTAGCAACACGTTTTTATTTTGAGAGGTAGAATACCTGCACTTCTCAAGAGTGACATAATACTTTTAATTGGAAAGTACCGGCACTTCTCAGAAACAAGCAGTTACTCTGGCACAGGGTACCTGCACTTCTATTGTTCCATTTCCAGCACTGCTAACAACGCTCATCTGCTGAAAATGCTTCGCTCATGCGCTGATTTGTACAAGTTTGGGGCTATAGCCTGAATCCAGGGGGGGGGGGGGGGGGGGGGTGCTGTTGTCTACTGTTACTTCCTTTGGAGCTGTACAGTCGGTGTGCAGATCTCCTTTAACGCTGGCTGTGCTCCCTTCTGCTGCCAGTGTAGGTCTCTTGCTCGAACCTTGACCTTGTCAAACTGACTAGCCGCCTTTAAACAATCACATATTACAGCGCCAAGGCCCCTCTGTGATCCCCCTCCTGTTACCCTCCAGTGGCACGTACCCTTAATTCAGGGCATGGGACTTGAATGGTTGCATCCTCCATTTTGCCATTAACACTGCACGCTTACCCGGGTACTTACACCATTGAATGTATATTTGTTTTATGCGCCAAGATTTCCTAATTCACTGTGTCAAAGACATAGCCCTCAACAACGAGGCGATTATGCGCACCCAACCAAGGGAAGCCTTGAGAGTTGGAAGCAGAGGAGACTGGTCTCTTTAGTGAACTCAAAATTAAGGGAGCAGAGAGTTTTGCTTGGAAGCGCAAAAAAATTGTCCATAGAAAACTCTAAAAGATGGACTCACTAATGAAATTATGGCACAGAATTTCTAATCCCCTTCAAACTGGTTTATGGGTATTAGGTTAGCTGGGACATGTTCATCCTTCCTTTTAAGGTCTAAGTGATTCAATGCACGAAGACAGGATCATCCCCTGAACAATTTAATGGCGATAGTTTCCTTCCAATTTATGACTTTTCTTGATAAACTGAAAGGAGCATCGACTGATTCATAACTTTAAATTAATATAGCATTATGGATTCAATTACAATTCTAATAACCTTTAATATAATAAAATTTAGTGCAGCGATCGTGCAGCGATCTTCTAATATAGGTCTGGCACGCCACGGTAGCTACTCTTCCATGTTTATGTGCGTGCGGCCTTTCATGCGTGCTGTTTGCTTCTCTTACTGCCCATTGAATATTACTCTTTATAATTCAGGGTTAAACAATCATGTAATTACAGATACATATAACGTTCACCAAGATTGTTTCCACTGATTTATTTAACTACTAGATCATGTTCTTGGCCAGACCTTAGGACTGTATATAAACACCACAAAGAACAATACCTATACTTACTCAAGCACACATTAACCATTTTGTCTCCTAGCAACGCCATGTCTAAACAAATATCCTTCCAGGTGAAACACTGCATTCCTCATGTTTTCACAAACAATGTTTACAAATTTGAATATCTTCTCAGGGAAGACACCAGAAGACAACATGCCTCTGGTTTAACTACGTACAATACAGAAAATAACGCAAATAAGCCGTGCCACCCAGCACCTTAAGATCATCATGCGGTGGCTCAGTTTATTCGTTCGCTTAAGTGTGTGCTCTGCATGGGCCTGGTATCACTAATGAGACACATACAGAGATACACAATCACTATTATAGCTGTTTAACTTGCAGCTCTCTCTGGGATCATACACCTGGCAACGAGGGCCAGGTGTGTCACTCTGATTAGAATCTCCATGCGACAGGCTGCTTAACTGCGTTAACAGAAGGCAACCTCAACGCTGAGGAACCAGGTTCAAGTCTCTGCAGGGACGCGCAACATCCTGTGATTCTGGGCAAATCACTTACTCTCCCTGAGACTAACAAAATGAATGTGTCCGTCTGTAATGCACTGGTGCTCATCATGTGCTCTGACACCTTTGGTTCGAGTTCATGATATATAAAACTCCCACAAAAAAAACAACAACAAGGAATGGCTGTGTAAGTGCAGGAGTACATGAAGGTACTTAGAAGCTATGGGGCTTTTGGTGACCTTTTTAAGGAATGCGGAACATTGTACCATATGATCACTTCTTCAGGATCATATTGGTGCACTGGGACATTTAGGGACAACCCCAGGACAGATTGACTGCACAGAGTGACATAAGGTTAATAAGTGGAACCACATTCGGAGAATGCGGGACAGTTGGAGGTCCATATAGTTACCACCAATGATGCCGAGGCTGCCCGCATTTACTACATATACAGTTAGTCGCACTTGCGGCTACCACAGCTTTAGTTCGTATTATTCAAGGTTCTATAGATATAGTTGTTAGAGCCTGTAAGTTCCACATGTGTAGTTTGTAGTAACTGTTGCCACCAGAGGTGCACTTGGTGGTGTAGACGGGTATTTATTTTATTTATTTATTTTTTTAATTTGTAAGGCGCAACAGCTACCCAAAAAGGGTTTCCCGGCGCCGGGCGGACTAGGTGTAAGTAAAGGCAACAGCAGATGGAGTTACTGGTTAAATAACCAGGTCTTGAGGGATCTGCGGAAACGTGTGTAGATGGTCTCTTTGCGAATGGCGGGAGGAAGGGTGTTCCACAGTGACGGACCTAGGTATGCGAAAGATCTTGCCCCCATCCTGGAGAGTTTGAACCTAGGTACTGTGAAGTTTTCATGAGTAGCAGACCGTAGATGGCGAGTGGGGGCATAGGGACGGACAAGGGATTGCAGATACTGTGGTGCCGTTCCCATTTTGATCTTGAACATATAGCTCAGGGTTTTAAACTTAATACGGCTATCTACACTGAGCCAATGTAAGTCACGGAGGTAGCCAGAGATGGGGGTGGCTTTGGGAACCCTGCAAAGTAATCTTGCAGCAGAGTTCTGTACCAACTGTAGTCTTCGGGTCACTCCCTTGTTGGAACCCAGATAAAGGACATTTCCATAGTCCAGCCGAGAGGTGATGAGGGCATGGACCACTGTTTTCTGGGTGTCCCCTGGCAGCATCCAGATGATCTTCCTAAGTCATTTCAGGATGGTAAAGCAAATGGCTGTGACCTTAACTGCCTGATGGTGCATGGTTAGGGAGTCGTCGATAGTTATCCCCAGATTACTGACATGGCTGGAGGGCTGCGGGAGGGCACCCATCTCAGCAGGCCAGATCTTTCTTTTTGCCTAAAACGAGGGCTTCAGTCTTTTCACCATTTAATTTAAGGTGGTTGTGATTCATCCATGTAGCGATTTTCCCTAGGCCCATCTGAAGAAGACATGTTGAGCCGGAGTCAGTGCTGGAAAGGGAAAAGATGATCTGGGAGTCGTCAGCTTAAGTGAAAAGAGTCAGGCCGGGTACAACTGTTGTAGCTGATGTTGTCTACAAGTACAGTTGGAGGTGTTCACTTGCACCACAGCGGTATTGGTGGGGCCATAGGTACCAGACATGCATTTATGCTGTGTTGTATTGCTCTCAGCTCATCATTGCCATGGACAGAAAGGGATACACAACGAAGTAAAACCAAAACAAGTAGAGAAATATAGGCAGCTTATCATATTTAGACGTAGGATAACATCACACAAAGGGACAGAATGAAGAAAAGGGTGAATATTGTCAAACATTCAAATAAAGAACAAGGTTTAAACAATCTCTTAGTTATCTCTTCTTTTCCCAAGGACACACCACAGTAGATGGGATTGCAGGTACCACGGCTGTAGCATAAAATAGAGCCAGTTTGTCCAAGGTGGCTTGTAATTGGTGCATATTTGTTTAATGCTAGGTAACCCTGCTAGATCTGGAAAGAGCACCGTGTTAGGCGGCATGGATGTTTTATGCGATCAAGAAAGAGTGGAAATGGATCAAAGCAGAGTTGGTTGCAGTCTGGTTGTTCAGAAGGCAGAGGCTGCTGTCTTGGTTTTGGCTTAGTGGATTAACAGCCAGTGGGTGGGATGTTGCTTTCCAGTTGGCCTG
This sequence comes from Triturus cristatus, assembly GCF_964204655.1. Taxonomy (NCBI): domain Eukaryota; kingdom Metazoa; phylum Chordata; class Amphibia; order Caudata; family Salamandridae; genus Triturus; species Triturus cristatus. Next base: position 508,385,370 of record NC_140585.1, read on the forward strand.
TGGGCCTGGGTGCCTGACAGAAGATGTAATTTAGGTCATTCGGGCCTTTGCCATTATTGGTCTTTTCAGGTCTTCAGATAATACTTTCAAACGTGGCTCTTCACATTTATTTAGCACAGTAAATAAACAATGAAGTGGGAAGAAAAAACAAGAAAAAGGAAATAAGGCTTTGAAGCTCAGGCACACGAGAGTGACAAATGAAAACACAATGGTTATAGTCACCGTAAGCTCAAGTGTACAGTAATAAACAGTTTAACAATCGATTCTAGATACTCTAGTCACCGATGTTTCGATCCTTGGAGAATTCATAGGATCATCATCAGGACAGACAGAGTTATGCCTGAGAGAGGTTACAACAATTGTATCCCAACATCAACCAGAGAAACGATGTGAGAGTGCCCATCTAACGTGCAAATTAGTGCATGTGTCTGTGAGGAGTAGGTGCCTGGTTGGTCGCGACCGTAGCCGGGAGCCTGAGCACTCAAGGTGCCAAGAGGCGGATGGTGGTGGGAATCGGCTGGGAGGAAGGAAACCATGTGTCTTAGTATTACCGAATCTTAAAGAAGGTTGCTCCCAGGGGTATTAAAACGGGCAATTATCAGGATGAGACCCAACAGGAACCGCTGGAATAAACGCTGCGGGTGGTAATAATAAGGAGAAGTGAATAGCGTGCATCCCGGGCCAGGGCACAAGGAACAGTGCGGTACGGGTATGCCGTGATGAATATGGAGAGAGTGGCAGGGCACACGTAGACAGCCATGAGAAGGGTAGGCTCGAAATAAACCAGACCGTAGGGGGCAGAATTTTTTTTTTTTAACAGACTAATGGGAGAAGAGGGCTAGCTGAAATTCCCTATACGTAAGTATACTATGTACAATTTTAATAAAATCAAAAGGCCTTGGTTAATGTAAACCTGCTTTATCTCTGATCCATAAACTGTAATAAATGGACTAGTAGAAAACGCACTTGCAGAGAAAGATTTGATTTTTGGTCAAACTAGAGAACATGGATAAATTGCGGAGTGTTGAGTGTTAGTTAATTGGTATTTTGGTCACAGTTGTAAGTCCTTCTGTGATTTCTATGAGATGCGGACCATGTTACCAGATGAATACAGCAAAACAGCTCAGAAACAAAACTTCAGTCCAGTGACTGTCTGGGTAAAATGCAGCAACGCATTATAAAGGTATCTACTAGGGTGATAGTTTGCCAATTAATTACCCACACCGGCCACAATTTTGAGCAAACCTCCTACATCCGTGATTCTTACTTTAACGGACGACGTTTGCCCGTAATTTTAATATGTTTTTTATGGCATTCTTCAATTCGTCCTAGTTTTAAAAAACAAAAAACTCTAGAGAGACCCCAGTGTGTGTCTGGCAGAGAGAAAAAAAGGGACAACTACAGACAAACTTGTGTGTGGGGGGTGATAGAAGGAGCACAAGAGGAAAGGCTGTGTCAACAACAACGTCACAGATCAGGCTGCTCCTGTAAACAGAAAGCAACACTTCCCAGCAATTTTCCATGCAGCAGCTGCAGTTCTGCAATAAAGTTGGCATAAAGATGCATTTAGGGAAATTGCAGCCAAATTAAAGACCAATGAGATTAATACGCATACTCTCATGTTTGGAAAAACAAAACTCTACTGCTGCCTCAATCCTGAACAAAATAATAGGAATGCATTTGACAAAGTCAACTAGACTGATCGGAGTTACCGCTGAAACTGGATACATCAAAAGTTAAAATATTTTTTGATACTGCCAGACACTAACAAGTATGAGGAATTAACCAAGTTCAGAAGAGTTTGTGGGGTGGTCTAGGCCCTGTTTCTGTTGTTCAGAGTCTGAAGACCTGTTACGGGAATGAGTGCACTATTTAAATGCACTGAACGCATCAGTCACAGCAGCAGAGGTCAGTACACTATCCCACTGAATAGGGAGGCTCTGCTCCCAGTACTAAATTGTGGCACGAGACGCAAGGACTTTACTTCTCACACAGAGCAGTCACAATCTTAAAGGTTTTGTGGGAATGTCATTCAGGAACTTCTACATAAAACTGGGCTCTGCTGCTCTCCTGTCTGTGCTCCGGTCCGTGATGATGAGGCCTCTGATCGAGTGGTGAGGAGTCGCGTTGGCTGGTATTTTTTCCAGCAAAGGTGGCAATCCTAAGTCCATCTAAGCGGATGTTCTGACTTTTGCAGCCGCAACTCCCTGCTTGGTTGCTCTTTAGTGCGTCTTTCCATCGGTGGCTCCGTGGATCAGGTGACCATGATGTGCCTACTACAAAGCACACACAGAGCTTAACATATATATTTTTTGTGGATAGCTCAGTGGGTTTTCAGCTTAGGCACTGAACTGTACATGGGCTGACCATTGATTTATGTAGTTTTATGTTATTGCTTTTATGCCTAAGATGTGTCCCTAAAACTCTCCTTTTGCCTTTGAATTTCTGTCCTGAATTTTAACTCCTTCTCCTGGATTGTTACTGTCGCCACCCAGAATTAGACACCGTGACAGATGGTCACCCTAGAACAGTGCTAAATTTGAGCCAGTGGTTTCCAGTGCTTGGCACTGGCACTTAATTGCCCTCAATAAATTGCTGGAACCTGCACTTACAACAGCTGCCACAGTGTGGCGCTGTTCGTGTAACTTAAAGATGAGCAAAAAAGCTGTTGTTTGTTAATTCAATATACATTAAAAAAAAAATAACTAATACCTGCCACCCAAGCCATTCTAAAAGCTTTGGTGCACTCGAACAGTCTGAATTGTCACACTTATAGAAGTGTGATGGTTACTAGTTGTGTAAGTACAGTGGCCATGCGTGGTGCAAATTGCGGTGGCCTCCTGACGACGGCCCGGCACTTATATATATTTTTTTACAATTATACACTGTCCTAGAATCTACTGTGCTCCAAAACAAATCACCCTCAGATCGAAAACGCTGCTGCGCTTGACAAACAACTGCGCCATAATCCAGATATGTTAGTGCTTGAAGAGGAGTTAAGTGCCCACATGGAGAACATATTTCCTACTCTGCCGCTTTTTTTGTCACACGAGGACGCCTGAGGCGAGCTCTCGTGATACCATCGGCCACAGCGCAGCAGCAGGAGCGCGCGGCAGCCGGCGCGCCATTTACATGTATTGCTTGCCTGTAAGCTTTTTGTGCCCGTCCTTCATTTCCATGACCGGCCTTTGTGTCTCGCGATCTGATAACCACGGCGATCCATAATACAACAATGCCGGCCTCCGTTAAAAAAATGCACACTGTTACTATAGTGCTTCCAGGGAGGCTTACAATGCGGCCTTAGAAATTGGCAACCTGTAAAAAAGCCCAGTCGAAAATTACGAACAGCTGGAGATGACAGTTGTTTTAACAGCTGAGCTGACAGGATTAATTTAAATGCACTGAAATCAAAAGTAGATAACACCTGTTTAGTCTTCCAGGGCTATTCGGCAAGGTAGGCCCGAGGAATAGAGCACAGCCAGAAACGGGAGCCAGAGAACAGGAGTGAGAGAGATCCCGAGAGGAGTAAAAGGAAATACATAGAGAGAGGTGTGGGGGTGGGGAGGGGTAAGAGAAAGAGCAGAAACGTAAGGGACAGACGCCTGAAACTGAACAGAAATAGGGATGGGAGCCAGGCGTGAAAGAGAAAGTAGGAGAGGGAAAAAGAAAGTAAACAGAGAAAGAGATGGGTCAAGAGGGACACAAGGAGATACAGAAAAGAGAGGGGGGCAAAAATTAAAGCAAAACAGAGCTGAAGCCCTAAAGAGAGGCAGGGAGAAGTGTGTGTGAGTGAGAAGTAAGGCAAAAATAGAGAAGTTAGAGAGAAAGAGGCATGAAACAGAAAAAGAGTGGAAAAAAGAAAATGAAAGAGAAAGGAAAGGAAAGGAAAGCAAAAAGGAGCAATGAGAGAGTAAGGTAAAATACTGTTTAGGCACTGACAGAGGGAGGCAACAGAAAAGGAGGCCCACAGAAGAGTGATGAAGTGAAAGAAACAGGACACATGTGGAAGAGAAGGACCAAAGAAGAAAGTGGTAAGATAAGAAAGAGAAAGAAAAATGTAGAGATTGAAAAGCGAGAGAGAAAGAAGTGAGAAAAAGGAAAAGGAGAACAGAAAGAGAGATGACAAACAAGGAGAAGTGGAAAAAAGAGAAAAGTGAGAAAGAAGACTAAAAAAGACAGAGAATTAAGAGTAAGAGAAACACTAACAAGTGACACTGAAGAGAAAACTGAGATATCAAACGCATGTGGGAGAGAAATTGAGAGAGACTAGAGTATCTCTAACTGAAGGAAAATGTGACAGGTTGGCTTCAGGAAATATTGACTTAATAATAGGCCAGTGAGGGTGGAGGGGCCTGGAGAGACAAGGTGGAGGGGGTGGAGAGGGAAGAGAGAGAGAGAGAGAGAGAGAGAGAGAGAGAGAGAGAGAGAGAGGAAGAGAGAGGGAGGGAAGAGAGCGCGCGAGAGAGGGAGAGGGCAAGGAGGAAGCCAACTGTCACCTGTTTAAAACATCTGGCTCCTATAAAGCTATCAACTGGCCAGCTCACCTGGCCTCCAGCTTGGAGCCTCAACCAAACTAGGAGACAGATCATAGAGTGTGGAAGGCATGGCTTCCTAAGCCAGCATCCTAGCTATCGTCTCTACTTCAGTGGCGGATTCTCTTCCCTCTTCTTCCACTTCCCCCTGCATGTAGACTCCTAGGGTTCAGGACGCATTGCTAAGCTATCGAGACACCATTGTTGTTACTAGCTGTTAAGTTTGGACATTAGGTCCTGTTTTTGACCTGGAGCGAGACTTCAACACCAGCATGGCTGCCAGAAATGTTACCTTCAAAATAAGTCTAAAGAACACAAAACTGGCCAATTCCATTACATCTCGGACTCAAAGATTCTAGAACACCCTTTAACCAGGGCCACAAGCCTTCAGGCAATGGCAGGGTGACCGCCTAAGAACTCAAGAACTCAACTCCAATGAAAGAAGGAAGTCCTGGAACAAAATCAATGAAATAATAACAGAAAACGCTATTCACAGCCATCATGTGCAGACTCCAGATATTTTGAGTTATTTAGTGAATAGAGCTGTAAACAACGATTGTTGCCTCGTGCTTGGACACTGTAGGAAGCTCTGTTCTTTCACCTAAATTAAAACAGGTTCCCGTCTGCAACATTTTTATTGAAAACTCACGTGCAGATCGCAAAAGCAGAAAACTGAAAGTGAAGGCAGATAATGAGTCCAGTGCAGCACTACTTTGTCAAAAGAGCCGTAGGTGGCCACAGACCATGATGCATCATCAAACAATAGTTCGATAAATCATCGTAGGCTAATCTGATTTTCCATATCGAGACTTAGCTTGGGAACACAAAATACTGTTATCTTTGAACCCACAGAGGATGGCACAGGTGAAATGAGGGCAGCTTTAAAGCTAAAGAGTTCGAAAGCTGCCCCAAGCGGGGTGGGCAGTTCTCAGGAAGTCTCCCAAGCTTGTCACCTTGCATCCCTTTTACATTCAAATACTTGCACTTCTGCACGTGCAAGGGCGATCGCAAGGCTACATGTACCAGAACACAAGTTGGCCATAGCTGCTAAGCTGCCTCACGTCATGTATGACTCCTTCTACCAGGGCTGGCTCTTCAGCACCAGTTTGTTGCACGCTGAGTCTTGTAGGCCTCGGCTTCTAGTAAGAAGAGTTAATCCAAAGGGCCAAGCACAGACTGCAGTTGGTTCAAGGATGGATTAAGTTGACACTTGGCTATTAATTGACACAGAAAGGACAGATCCAGGCCAGGCAGACCATCGCACACCTACCGCTGGACAACTTAAAATCTCTGGAGTTCACAGCCTGCATTTTGGACATGAAACTAACCTTGAAAGCAAGCAATATTCGTCTGCCTCAACTGTAGGAGTTTGTGAAAGTGTAGAAGATACATGGTCCAGACAAGTTCTGAACACCAAAGGGAGCCCGCGCCCAAAACTCTTCACCCTCTCATGTTTAATCTGCACCTCAACCCCTCATCTTCGACCCACACCCAAAACACTTCAACCCCTCATCTTTGACCAGCACCCAAAACTCTTCAACCCCTCATCTTCGACCCGCACCCAAAACTCTTCAACCCCCTCATCTTCGCCCTGCCCTCAAAGCACTTCAAACTCTCATCTTCGACCCGCACCCAAAACACTTCAACCCCTCATCTTCGACCAGCCCCCAAAACTCTTCAACCCCTCATCTTCGACCAGCACCCAAAACTCTTCAACCCCTCATCTTCGACCAGCACCCAAAACTCTTCAACCCCTCATCTTCGACCCGCACCCAAAACTCTTCAACCCCTCATCTTCGACCCGCACCCAAAACTCTTCAGCCTCCCATCTTCGCCCTGCACCCAAAACTCTTCAACCCCTCATCTTCGACCAGCACCCAAAACTCTTCAACCCCTCATCTTCGACCAGCACCCAAAACTCTTCAACCCCTCATCTTCGACCCGCACCCAAAACTCTTCAGCCTCCCATCTTCGCCCTGCACCCCAAACTCTTCAGCCCCCAATCTTCGACCCGCACCCAAAACTCTACAGCCTCCCATCTTCGATCCGCACCCAAAACTCTATCTCCTCTTATCTTCAAACCATAAGGCCTGAGCTGTCACGGATAGTCACACAGTTAGCCAATCACAGTGCCTTCCAATGAATTGAACAGTTATGATTCTCCAGGGCATTAGCCATGCTTGAAAAACGGGTTCCAACATGCTAATCTGCATCTGCTGTACCCTGGTTTTGCGCACTACTTTAACACGCGGCCGTCAACAGAACAGTGCCGTGAAGAGGACTTCAGCAAATCAATGCCCCTCGTCCCTCCTTCATGGACATAATTATACGGTACTCGTTTTATGGAGCCAGAGGTCAACAGCGACAAAGAGCGCCATTGACAACATGCAAATCCAGATGCGGCGCTTTCCACAGAACGCAGTTTTGGAGCGAGACCAGCTTTCCACCCCCCTGCCCCCCGCAGCAAATGACAATAAAAACGGCCCCAGCAACAAAGCAGCATTTCCGCTGATTAGGAAATACGGCCTCGAACGCTGGAGAAATATTAAACAACAAAACTGCGCACAGACGACGAGTCCCTTGTTGTTTTGGGGAGGGTCACAACTCTCGGTAATATAAATGCGCCAGCCCTTTATGTTCTCGACTTATTTAATAAAGGGGCGCATCACACCAATTCGACTGCATTTAGAAATGCGCATTTTCGCCTTTCCTTCCTGCCATTTCAAAGACCCCCTTCTATTGGCTACACAGCAATAATTGGTGTTCCATTCTGGCTAATGATAGATTGTTCTGCTTGTTAAAATAAGGAGCCGGCTCTCCCCATGCGTTTTTTCCCCCTATTTCTTTACACAACTCGGAGGCTCAGAGAAGATAATTACAAACAATGCCTGGAGAATGGTTCACTTAATGTTAATTTATACAACAAACTAATTGCTACCAAATGGTAAAAAATCACATGTGGAAGTTGCTCTCTCCCACGCACACAAGTAAACCAGCAGCCATCTGTCTGAGCCTGGGAGTTCTCGTGACATCTGAGGAAGAGGAGGCAAAGGACAGGCACCCATTTAGCGGATCCGTCAGCCCAGCACAGTCTCACCGGGGCGTTCGCACTTAGCGGTGAAATGTAAACTCGGAGCATTTACAGGCCAGCCACGAGAAAGGCATTGTGGGCTGCTCTGTCTGCGCAGGGCCCGACCCGTTCATTTCCATTTAGTAACCTCAAAGACATGGCGAGGGCGAAGAAAAGTGGGAAAAACCTACGCTGTGGAGCGAGACAGAAATTCGACGGCCTCTCCTGCGGGGCTCTATGGAGGGATTACACCCGGAAGCAGGCAGGAGTTGCACTAGAATGTCCCCTGCCTGAAACTGTCTCGGCCTCAATTGAAATCAATAGGGAAAGTCCATGTTATGTCAAGTTCTCCCACTTCCCTATTCAGAAATGTTGGTGTATGCAGGAGTTACCTTCTGCCACTGCATGCCACAGTTAAAAACAATTACATTTCAGTTCCTTTGACTTTCAGTGAGTTTTGGGCCATGCTGTCTTATGTGTTCAAACATCTACCTGCTGCATTTCATAATATAAACCTATGGCAGAACTGCATTACCTCAGACTGCCTGCCAAGATCCCAGTAAAGCGACCGTAGGGGTGATGGGAACCAGGGGGACATTGCAATAGGAGCGTGCGGATGATTCAGTGTCACTAGGGTATAGTACTACCCACCTACTAGTGCAAGGCAAACACAGAGTGTACCACACAAGTATATATCAGCAGGAGGGTGTAGCAGCAGGCAAGAGCGACACCAGGTGTAGGAGGTCCTAATGCTAATGCACTGATGCTCTGCTTTCAAGAGCAGAGGCAACAAAGTTGGCAACCATTCTTTCTGGCACATGCCCTTTACCTGTTGTAACAATGCTGCTGTACAAGCTGAAAAGAAAAGATTACACAAGGAAAGTTCAAAGGAACTTAGTTTGTGTATTCATCCAGCGCTAGGATGCCCAAGGGTAGCCATGCGCTTTACAAATGCTACCTCATTCATTCGATCTGATTGAGGAACATAATAAAGATCGTTGCGGAAATGCGGGGCGTGGCTTACTTCGCAAAGATGGTGGCCACGGTTTAACGGGGCTCTGCAATTATTATCCTAATGCTGCCCTCCCCATGCCATCCATCGATAATCACCCGCTAATGTGCCGGTACACACTGCTGAGACCCTAGGGAGCCATTTCTCAGCCACCACCGTGCAACTTAGAACCAGCTTGAGGCTCTGCAGCCTCTGAGTGCAGCCCCGATCCATGTAGAGAGTCGGAGATGTGAAGGGATGGATATCGCTGAGCCTGCCTTTTTCAGTCTGTGGGGGATGCCATTTGGCGCAATACTCCATCAGGTGAGCGGCCTCTGCTAACCCCCCCTCCCTGCGGTTCCATCAACAGGACTCTGCACCCCAACAGGACCATCCTCCCCAGGGGACCTTCTGTTTGCCACCACTGGCCGAGCTGCTACTGCAGTCGACACCCCATACAAGCCCAATCTGCCCATATGCGAACTACCGCACTGCCTTCTGGCTTGGTGCGCACTTAGCCTCCTACCATATGGGGCCAATGGCCACAACACTGCCTTACTTCTCCTCCCTCATTCTCCTGTTTGTGGATGCCATAGCTGGAGTGGCCTACTCTTATGCACCCACAACACACATGCATGTTCCAAGAGGGCCTCCTCGCCATCCGCTATGAGCTCCACAATGTCAGACAGCAGTGCTGGCTCAACATCCCTAGACATTAAGCTAAACCCGGTACTGTAATGTAATGTAATGTAATGTAATGTAAGTGCCAATTTGTATCGCGCGGCAATCGCTCCAAGGAGCATCTAGGCGCCCAGAAAGGACCCCCAGATGTTAGGTAGTCCCTATGCTTACTTGACCGAGAACCCGAATTACACTAGGCTTCTGGCAGTTATATCTTGGAGATTAAAGATCCAGGTTTTTAGATGTTTACGGAAGTCTATTTCTTTAACCAGTAATCTCAACTGGGGGGGAAGAGTATTCCATGCTTTTGCTCCCAGTACCGCCAGGGATTTGCCCCCTCGAGTTTTGAGTCTAAAACTCGGGACGGTAAGCAGGTTGGCCGTTGAAGAACGCAGTGCTCTGGTTGGACAGTATCTGCTGAATTTTTTCCTCAGATAGGACGGGCCTAGGTTGTGAACAGCTCTAAAAGTAATTAACAGTACTTTAAACAAAACCCTTTTTGTAATGGGCAGCCAATGTAATGCCTTGAGGGCTTTGGTTGCAGATGATCTTTTCGGCCATTTTAGAACCAGCCTCGCTGCTGCATGTTGCACCATCTGAAGTTTGTGTGTGACAACTTTATTTGTACCAGCATAGAGGCTGTTGCAGTAATCGATGCGCGATGTTACAAGTGCAACCGTAACTGTTTTCCTTGCTTCAAGGGGCAAAAAATCAAAGAACTTTCTCAGTCCCTTTATTACCCCAAAGCACATGCCTGCCACTCTAGCTGCTTGTTGTCTAAAAGACAGGTCAGAGTCAAAATGCACTGGTGGCTATTGAAAACTCTTGTACCTTGCTGGAGCAGAGGACAGACACAGTGGCTGCAGATCTAACCTTGATGTGTGTGGACCACCCTAACCTTGATGATAAAGGCCGAACAGCTGAGGACATTATTTCAATGATACAGATGTAGGCGCGAGATACTGAGAGGGGCCTACACGCACTGTAGGAACAGGTGTGCTTACTAGATTAAGGAGCTGAAGATGCTGAAGGATGTTTCAGCACGAACAACATTTATGTCGTAGGCTTGCCCAAAAATGCATAAGGCCCACACCTGGCCTCATATGTGGAGAACTTGCCATGCAGCATTCTCCCCACAGCTACGTTGTCCACCATCTTCACAGTTTTTCACAGTTGTAAGGGCCCGCAGGATCCTCACACATCAACCCCTCCCTGGTGCAAACCCTTGCCCCATAGTGATCTGCCTGCTGCACTGTCGGGACTGGGACACAATCCTGCAAGAAGCCCGCAAGTTACCGGATACGGCTGTTGAGAAAGCATGGATAATGATATGCCCCGACTATACCCTGCCAGTGCAGCGTCAACGGAATGCCTTCCCTTCAGAAAAAAATGCCTGCGAGCACTGGAGGTCAGGTACTCACTTCTATTCTTCGATGATTCTTCGCGGGGTACCCGATGGCCAGACACTGTATACTCAGACCCTAAGGTTGCCTGGGAGTGGATCAAAACTTCTGGTCTTGCTCCTTCTAGCTCCGCTGAATGCAATGCTTTACCCGTGGCTACTTCGGCTGAGGGAGGCCGCCGACTCCATCGCACAGGCCACTACCCATGATCATGCAGTACCCCTGACCTGGAGCATATGATCCACAAGCATCAGATGGCCCTCCAGGCCGCTGCCATGATCCTCAAACCGGCGCCTTTATCAGACTGGATGAAGTATTATCCATGTCCTTCAGAGACGAAATTTCCATATCGACCTGGCCCTCAAAGCTGGACTCTGTCATGCCTCCTCAGGTCATGCCCCAGTAAGCGGAGGACCATGGCTGTACTCTGACACGCACTGTATGGTACATTCTCTTTATTTTTGCTATGTAGTATAGCCACATAGCCAGTATAGCCAGGGGCCATAGATTCATTGAACCTGTTACCGCTGGACACCAATGCACTCTTCCCTCCCCTCCTCTGCCCTCACCACCTTCTTTAAACACCCAATTTCGACCAACACTCACCAAATTGACAGGATTAATTTTATGCTGGACTGGGATACCATGGCTCTTCAGCAGATACTTCAATAGTATACTGGAAGTAGGCATGGACCACTCTTTGCCTCCTTTTCCCACACAATCACCAGCTATCAAAACCAAGTGCTAGCCACCTGGCAGGAACACTGGAGGCTATCTGACATATGACGACTTCACAATCCACACACATTCCTTCTATTCGAGCCCCCACAACTTACACATCCGGATAGACTGCCTAGTGGATACACAAGACATCCTCCTCCACATAACGAACATCGATTATTTAGGCCATACCAAGTCAGGCCGCAATTCCCAGCACTTACACCTGAACAGGGCAGCATCACCTCCTCCTATTCCTACATGGCGACTGCAATTGACATCGCTAGAAGCCCCTCCTTTTCAGTCTTCACTTGAAACGGACATAGAAGAACACTTTGAGCCTAATGTTAATACGGCCTCATCCCGTTGGTCAAATGGGACACTTTTAAAGCGGTCATTAGGGGATAATGTTTGGGTTACACGTGGAATAGGAGATGGCTACTTGATAGGGACAGCTCCAGCATTAAACAGGACCTATTGGGCCACGAATCACAAGCTTTTTTACCCGGGAACACAGGTAAAGACTCCTTCTGGTGCAACGCGAGAACGATGTGCTACTAGAACACCTTTGATTTTTTAATTATGCCACACAGTCAACACTCATGCTGAAGCAGACTTAACAGCTAGAGCATCCGACTTTGAGGCTCTGGAACCAGGTTTGTGTCTGGAGGGAGGCTGAAACAACCTGTGATTCTGAGCAAATCACAAACAACCTGTGCCTAAAGAAATGAATGTGTCCACCTGCAATGCAACTGGCACTCATGAAAAGAATTCTGATACCTTCGGGTCCAGTTCACGCTATATAAAACTGCAGAAAAAAAGCAAAGGCAGGCTCACTTCTAGCGTGGCTTGTTCACCAGGAACAAGCTAGACATCCCAGATTAGCACTCCGCTCATCTGCTGGCACTCTCCTTCATACCCAGAAGGCAATTCACGACGAAATTATGAGATATAATACCTCCATGTACATATCGGCCGCAATCACAGACTCAGGTTCCATTGACTCCTTTATAACCTCCACACCCTTACTGAACAGATTTCCAGACCAGCAACTGGACGTTGCTATTAGCCACTCGAGATCCACAAGGCCATACGTGCCCTAGCCACCAGGAAGACCCCAGGTCTAGAATGTCTCCCGTCTGAATTCTATGAAACATATGCCCCACTTCTGGCCACCCACCGCCAGACACTACGATGAGGCCCTACAGGCTGCCTGTCTGCCACCCTCGCTCACAAGGCACTACTTATCTCCTTAACCAAGCCGGACTGTGGGCCCGCTGCCTTAGGCTCATACTGTCCTCTCACATTAGTCAACACAGACTACAAAATACTGGCCAAAATGTTAGTGAGCCGCCTGGCCCCTCTGGTACCTACACCCATACCCCCACCAAAACGGGTCTGTCCTGGCTCGGACCACCTCAATAAACATACGGAGATTGTTCAGGGACATGGAAAACGCCCCTCGGGATTGGCCAGGTGAAGATGCTTAGTTCTAGATTTTTAAATTGATTCCATGGAGTGGGATTTCCTATTCACAGTCTTGCCCAGTTATGGACTGGGCCTCAGATTTATTAACCTGGTGAACCTACTCTACAGATAACCACTGGTGAGAGTAAAGACCAGAGACTTGATTGGCGATCCAGTCACAATACACAGGGGCACCAGACAAGGATGCCTGTTATCCCCTCTGCTTTTTTGTTCTGGCCACCGAACCAATAGCGGTCGCACTTTACATATACGGACAGGCCTGGGGAATACCATTTGGGTTATATTCAGTATGGCTCTACGCTGACGACCTACTCCTATATCTGCGCGACTTCCACATCCACATTTTATATTTATTCCAACTTGCACCAGACAGATGACCCCATCCCACACCAGTGTTTTAAGCATAGTCTCCTAATTACCAAAGCTACCCAGCCTTATGCACCTGCTCTTCTACTCCTGGGCACCCCTACAGGAGATAAAAATCACTTCTGTGAGGGAACTTGCCGCCTGGCATGCAATAGGCTTGCACACACTGGTGAATCTTTACAGAGATGGCTCCCTCATACAATTCGAAACCCTAACAACAGACAAGGGGCTCCCACCAGGCCACTTCCTCCTTCACACCTCCATAAATGGGCCACTTGACGCATGTTGGGGTGACATGCAACAGGCACGCCCAATACACCTGACCATCCAATACCTTCATGTAATGAGAACGGGTCGTCACCTGACGAAGTGGGTGGCTGAGTCGCTGCGCACACACTGCTGTACCGCTGACCATGCTGTGTTGCAGTTGGGAAACAGACTTGGGCTGCCCCTGCATGGGCACAGAATGGAGAGCCATACTGGAATACCCTGCACTTGTTCCGCGCAACGCATATTTTTGCCTTATTCAACATCACATACTCAATAGGGCCCACCTCACTCCTGCAAAGATAAATCAATACTATCACAGCACTGATGCTCTCTGCCCCCACTGCTCTCTTCCGGATGCTGGCCTGGTACACATGCTATGGGACTGTCCCTCCCTTCATCAATACTGGCTAGGCGGGACCTCTTGGTTAGCCGACTGCACAGAGATACCTGTACCCCATACTTTGGAAACCTGCTTACTGGGCCTCACCCGCCGTGACAAGAAGCACAGGGCCACCACATAGTTCAAAGGCCAGGGATTGAGCCTTGCCAAGTGTTTAATCACACGTGGGTGGAGATCGTCGACATCACCTGCGGTCTCTGCTTGGAAGCTTTCAATGCAGACCTGGGCCCAGGCAGAAGGCATTGCCTTTTGCAGGGAGGACATGCGGGCCCTACGTACGCGCTGTCAGCCAGCTGGGATGCTATTCTGACTGACTTTCAAGCAGCATTAGCGCCAACTGACATGCCTTCCGAGGTGCCCGCGTCTCCAGTGAAAGTGGCGATAGCCCCAGACCTGTTGCTTAGAATGCCTGATATCACCCCCTACCGAATGCATTCTCCCCTCACTATGATAAGTGCTGTTACATTTCTCATTTAAACTGTTTCTCTGCATTGGTGTTTATTGTTCATTCCCTCTTGTCAAATAATGGCACGGACCCTGTTTTTGATGCTCGCCTATTTGAAGGAAAAAAAAACCTTTAGTTCTTATTTTGGCGTTGCTGTTTTTTTTCTACATATATAATGCTCATTGAGTCTCCGGCGTATTGCAATGCTGTTATTCGTTGCTGCTACTGTATAACACATGCATCACACATCTGTTACATATGAATGTAATATATGTATACAAAAATGCAATAAAAAAGATTCAAACAAAAAAGGCTAGTTAAGCTAGTTCTGCAGTGCATCATAAATTTAATGTGCATGGTCGTATCACCAATAAATATCCAGATGCGGGTTTTGTATTTATGTTTTTTCTCAACACAAACAGTAGGTTTTCCTCGTGCGACTGCCATCTTTGATCAATTAAGTCACTCATTCCTATCAATACCACAGACTGCTATGGCAAAGTGTGCTTTCCATGATTCAAAATATCTTTTGGTTTTATAAGGTTTTTATTTTTTATATTTCGAAAGGCCTGGCAGTTTCACCAACAGTGCAGTTTTCCAAAAATCACAACAACAAAAAACTAAGCATTGACAAAGCTAAAAGAGTGGCAGCCAACACCAGACTTGCTTTGTAAGCTGTTTCAGTCAATGTACAGCTCAATGGAAGTAAACAATCCACAGGTGAGTTAACGTCAGCTCCTAAAACTGTTAAGTAGTTTAGGGGCAAATCAGCCTAGCAAATACCGGATTACAAAAAAGATTCCTGAACTATACGAAGTTTAAAAACGCACTCAAAAGCAGAAGCAGACCGAGAAGCGGATTTTGAACAACCAAACCACAATGCTAGCGGTAGCCCTCTAGAGCAGCACCGGATTTAAAATAACTCAATATAAATGGTGGTGATATAGTCCATTCACCTTAAGTGTGCAATTTTGGTTGACACCCGCCAGCACAATGCCGTTCCAGTAACTGGAAAATACATGTACAAAAACAACACCAAATGCACCACTTAAATAATGTCATTCAAATAAAGTCCCAGTTCTTAAGTTGTTTTTCGTTTTTTCAAAAAAGCTCTTCTTTATTATACAGTGAGTATTGTAATTAAAAAACAATTTGCCAACACAGCCAAAGCAGCCGACGCGTTTCGTCCACCTCTGGACTTCTTCAGGGCAAGGAAAAATTGAGAGGGATTAATAATGTCTTCACGTTCTAGGTTTCTTGTTCAGTTCCCTCACAGTTTCAGATATCCAAATTGTGGCAGTTAGAGGTCAATGTTTTTAATGTCTTGTAGACAGCTAAAAATCAGAGTAGCGAAGTCTTAAGTTGGATAGCCCAAATGAGGCTTGACAGAAATAATGGTGGTCAGTATCAGAATTTCATTCAAATTGTAGGGCAGCTATAGCACGGTAGAGATACCCGAGTCCGTATCTCAGAAACGAGGTCAAAATCCACCTGTGCTGCTCGACAGGACAGGTGGATTTTGACCTCGTTTCTGAGATACGGACTCGGGTATCTCTACCGTGCTATAGCTGCCCTACAATTTGAATGAAATTCTGATACTGACCACCATTATTTCTGTCAAGCCTCATTTGGGCTATCCAACTTAAGACTTCGCTACTCTGATTTTTAGCTGTCTACAAGACATTAAAAACATTGACCTCTAACTGCCACAATTTGGATATCTGAAACTGTGAGGGAACTGAACAAGAAACCTAGAACGTGAAGACATTATTAATCCCTCTCAATTTTTCCTTGCCCTGAAGAAGTCCAGAGGTGGACGAAACGCGTCGGCTGCTTTGGCTGTGTTGGAAAATTGTTTTTTAATTACAATACTCACTGTATAATAAAGAAGAGCTTTTTTGAAAAAACGAAAAATAACTTAAGAACTGGGACTTTATTTGAATGACATTGTTTAAGTGGTGCATTTGGTGTTGTTTTTGTACGAGAAGCGGATTTTTGCTGGAAGTTCAGGCTTCAAAACACAGTGGTGTGTCAATGTCCAATACAGACATATCGCTCAGCTCCTAATGATAGAAAGCTGAAGCCACCAACCACACCAGAGTCAGTGATCACCTCGCTGGCAAGGTAAGTAAATCTCATCCATAGATCTTCTGTCATCACCGTCACTGGGATAAGAAGCACCTCGGAGGAAAGATCTTGGGGCTGGGATAGAACAAAAATGATGAGGAGAAAACAGCCGGAGAAAGGCCATGTTTCTGTGCAGTCTCGGACTCCAAGACATTTTGTTACATCTCCTGCAGCAGTCTATCTTTGTGGTATACTAGATTTGGTAGAGAGCGAAGTTATGTGGGATCCGGTGGTGTGGTGATATACAGTATGGTGTGATGTGATGTAGTGCTGGATTGTGTAATGCGATAAGGAATGATGTTGCAAGGGATTAGGTACGGTACAAAGCAGAATGTGGCAGTTGTATGAGATGTTGTAAGCTTTTTTGATATGGCATTTGATGGGGTCGTGCAGCGATCTATCTTGAACATAATGGGATGTGATCAGTGACCAGAGTGTGGTAGGATAGGAAGTTTTTGGGAATGGAAACGCAAGTCATGAAGGTATGGCATGATGTGATATAACATAGTTGGTGGTGTAGCATGTGTGATCTCATATGGTGCAGTGTGATATGACAAGGAATGGTCCTGCTAGTTGTTTAGTGGTGTGCTGAATTGTGAAATGGTTTGCAGTTATATAGTGTGGCTTGCCATATTGAAAATTGGGAAAATACACAGAGAACACACACATCGTGGTATATCCGTGTCTGTTGTTGAAAGGAAACGTTCTGTCTCAATGCTCATAATGTTTGTGCTTGTACACTAAGTAAGTATACAATGTGGTGCTTGTGGGGAGGTCACTGGTAGAGATGCACACAAATATACACACATTCGAGCTCAATATTCAGAATGTGTGTTTTTGTACACACACAGGCACACACATACATACAACCACACCTGCGTACACACACACACAACACAAAGGAGAAGATTTGAACAGTGAGTTAAACAGTGTGAATCTGTACAATGTAACATGTTTATACGTGATTATGTGCGTAATGCAAATTAAATGTAATGTACTGTAATTGCATTGTCCGATTCATCAATTATCCCTTTCACCACTGATTTATAGAACCATTTTTCTGGGTTAGACCTAAAATGCCACCTCATTACGAACTCTGTGCTGCATTAATGGAACCAGTCTGGCCCTCTCTCCATTTTTAACAGTGAGAGGATTCCAGTCCAATTTCATCAACACAGACAGATCCACCGGATCATCCGGGATTGTTGAAGGGTTCGAGACAGGTTTTGGAAGTGTTCCAATAATCCTGTGTTTTGACTAAATGCTGCAGAGATGATGTTAAACCACCTACCTGGGGCAATAGGAGCTCGGCCCTAATCCGACCAGCAGCCAGCCTGAGTGGCGGCCGGTCTTCAGAGCGCCTCGAACACCTGCTCCAGTCCGCTTTCTCAAGCGTTAAGGGTTTGTCTTGGGGACACAACATAACACAGTTGTTGCCATTTCTACGTCCTGGTGTTTGAGTAAGGCACCTCCCCCCACACGTTGGTGTATTATCCAAACCAGCCCATATCCGCCTTGCCTAGCTGCAGCAGTTTGTATTAAGTGGTGCACACCTTCTTCACCAGTGTGCGATATTTCCTATGTGATTTGGTCATCTCGCCTCAACCTTTTACGTGAGGCGTGCAAAGTCTGTAACATACATGAACCGGTTTAACTGGATTCGAGAACAACAGAGGACTTCTTCACAAGCCCCAAGAAATAAATACATTTTTGGTAACATCCATTACACCGTGGAAAAGCAGACGTTTCTAAAACAAAAAAATGAGATGCGAACAAAGGAAACTTTTTAACTGCACATTCTCAGGGCCCTTGAAACCAGAGCTCAGGGGCTGAAGAGTTTTACACCAGTGAAACACAGAAAAACCCTTTACCACATGTTCTTGTAAACTGGTGGATAACTAACTTGAAGGTTTCTCTTGTTAAATAAGCACCTACTATTATTTGTATGTTTTATCTTCTTCGTTTTGTTCTCATAGTGGGAAAGTAGGAGGTGGCAGAAGACGCGCAGCATTGCAATACAACATGCCCAATCGTTGCAATGGACCGAGTGCCTCTGCACTAGGAAATCAACAGCCAAGAACCATAGAAGCGGTCATATTTACTTGCTTTAATTCATAAGTCACCATTGTTGACCACTACCATTAAATATCCCTTGGCTCTACAACTAACCAGGGCCCTATGCTTTATTTATTTTTGCATTTATTGAGGTCTTTTTAGTAGTGCTGAGTGTCATTTGAGGGGAACTTCAGAGTGCTGTACAGTTCCCAATATAAGATCAATATTTTGGATAGCTAAAGTCCAACCGAAGGTGGGGCATGACCCCTATCTGATATTCCTCGCTCACTTCCCGAAGTGTGTAGTTTAGTATCGATTGGATTATATGTATGAAGATCAGGGCTTTTGTATTGTGCTACAGTAATATTGCAGCAAAACTATCGATGACCAAAATATTGAGAAGGTAACTATATATTTGCATACATACAGATTTACTATGCTTAATGTCAAATATTGTAGAGATAAATATGTAGAGCATGTGGCGTAAAGGCCAGAGCGGCCGACTTTGGAACTGGGGAACCAGATGGAGTCTCTGCATTGGCTCAACATCCTATGATTCTGGGCAAATCACATAATCTCCCCGCGCCTATCAAAAAAAAAAATGAATGTGTAATGCAACTGGTGCTCATGTAAAGCGCTGCAATACCTCAGGGTCGAGTTCATGCTATATCAAAACTGCAACAACAAAAGAAAAAGTTACATATTTGTGGAATTAAGTATAAGTATATTAAATCTATACGAATCCATAAATACTTACCTTGTCGCTATCTTGGTCATCAAAATCTTTGCTACAATATTATGTTAGGACGATATGAAAGACGAAGTATTCTGGTACCATTGCATCAACTAGTGCCTTAAGCTGAAGTTTTTACCTTAAAGTCGTCTTGAAAATATCCGTTTTCAAGAGCTTTCTGAAACAGGTCATTAGGTACTGCTCTAAGGGAGGTAAGCACATAGTTCCAAAGTTTGGAACCCTCGACTATCTGGGACTTACCCCTTTTTTTTGGTCATCTTGACTCAGGATTTTAGGGAAGGTGCATGTTGGTCTACCATGGCCTCCTGGCGGGGATATAGTGTGGAGCACGATATTGAAATATGAAATGTCTTTGTTCACGAAAGCCTTGTGAATGGCACAGAAGAGCTTGACTGTATTCCTGCCTCTATCTTGAGATAGAGGGGTGTTTTAGATCCGGTTTGCCGTGGTCGCGTTTTCTAACATTGAGGTATCATTGGCTCCCTTGTTTTGAACCCTTTGAATTATGCCACTGAGTATTCTCAGGTTACTCTGAACCTGGTCAGCTTTATTAGATTTGTACTTTGCAGTAGGGACACTTTTTCCTGAGAAATAAAAGTTGGTATCTCACTACTACAGTGACGGTATTGAGAAGAACAGATCTGTATCAAAAATGATCCCCACGCGTATTGTGTATTGTACAGAGTCCGAGGGACTGTCATGAAAAAAGAAGCTGATCAGAATCAGTCCCTCCCAGTACTGGGTCATTGTTTTTGTTCCAGTCAGACAGGCCTTTTCCTTCATCCAATGGAACGTGCTGTTGAGACATGTGATGAGGTTTGTCTGGTTTCCAAGTTTGGGTAGTGTCTGTTTACATCTGGAATTGGGCTTGGTAGACCTGGAGTAACTGAGCAGGACTCTGCCCTGTCCAGGCAGAGATAGCGCTCAGTGATGCACCCACTGATGTCCTGGTCTTGGAGGTTGGCCTGCCGGATGTGCAGTGGTAGGTCATGAGCTATGACCCTAGGCACACTCGGACATGAATGTGACATCGAGCAGTTTACCTGGCCAATGGTCTCAGGCAGATGTTGAAGAGAAGGGGTGAAAAGAAGAACCTTGTGGACCCCATAGGAGACTGGTTCCGCTTTTGGCGAGGATGTGCTCATTTTGATTTTAAGTAAGCAATTATGGGGACTGCTCCAAAATAACATTTGTTATTTGCTTTGTTATGTTTATATCCATTTAGGCTAAGGGAAGTTTGTTTTATGGACAGAACGACGGTCATATAGTGTACGGAGTCAAAACAGCGGTTCTAGTGCAGCTCTGCGTAAAGTCAAAATGCAGCTGGAATACATAAATTGAAGCTCTCAGGAGATCAGTAGCTGATGAAAATAATGAGCTGAATTGAAGGCCAAATGGGGATCTGTAAGGATGATGGCTCATGGGGAACTAGGTTTCTCCAACTGAGCTCTATCTAACATAGATGGAAGTCAATGCTGCATCAATGATAACAACACTCTGCCATCTCCCCAAAAGTGACACATCAAGCACTGACTGACACACCGTTCAACTGCCCATCAACACCCACGATGCCGTACTGACATGGTTGAATGGGCACTGGGCATTCATTCACCCGTTGCTCTCCGATGATCAGTAATTGATGTAATTAACCCTTCAACTACTATCTTAAATGAATTAGAGAGTATCCCTTACATCCTGCTCAGTACTTAATTTGAGCCGGTGGTTTCTAGTGCTCGGCACCAGCACTTAATTGTCAATTCTGGTGCTTGTAACAGTCTGCCACAAGGTGGCGCTGTCTGACTGATTTAGAGATGTGCACAACACTAGTTAATTGTTGATTCAGTACACATTAAAAATTACTATTACCTACCGCCCAAGCCATTTTTATAGCTTGGGAGCCTGAAATAGTCATAATCTTCACATTTGTAGTTGTGTGATGGTTAATAGTTGTGTTTTTACTATCATTGGCAGCATGGCTGGGTCAATTTGAGGTACAAGCTACAGTGGCCTTCTGACGAGAGCCCTGGTACTTATTTTTTCACAAATTAAGCACTGATCCTGCTAGGCAGTACAGCGAGAAAATCCTATGTGTCATATTAATAAATGCTGCTAGCCTATGAAATCTGCTGCATGGTCTACTTGGTTGGTTTGGACCAGGGAGGCACAAGCCTGAGATCTAGCCAATGAAACGTATCGCTTGTGCCTAAAGTTGCATATTCCTGAATTGAAGGTGGAGTAGAAACACAACATGAAGAGATCTGGCGCAAGTGTACTTTAAAATGGTACCAACAGCAGAAAAGCTCACATGTGAGTGATTTGCATTGTATAAAAATAAGAGACTGGTTTCCAGGACTGCGCATATCATGTTTTAAATGCATACAGTCTTTTCTCATGCACACGGTGGCTCCTCAGCAATGGCCCTATGATATTTTACGGTTGTTTTACTTTTCAGCTGCTGGCTCTAAGCCAGTGTGCGCGGCGGGGCCCGGGCCAAGGGAGGGGGGAGGAGGAGTAGTATATCTGCACTTTTAAGTGAACTGTCAGTTTGACCTGCCGTTTCAAGCAGGCCAAACTGACATGCGCAATTAGGTTTCCCCAACCCGGCTGTATTGCACAGCCTAGACTCTATGTGCCTGAGCGAGCGTTGATCCAGCCCGTTCAGGCCAATCCCTACGCTACTCTCATGCTTGAGAGCAGCGTTGGGATTGGATCAGGAGTCCGATGTTGTCCCAGGGAATGCTAGGACCAGGAACAGAGGTGCGCGAGGCTGCCGGTAGCACCAGGTAAGTCTTGTTTTATTATTATACTTTTTAACCCCCCCCCCCTCCCGTCGCGCTCTCCCAGTGTGCTTCGCGCTTGACCCTTCTCCACCCTCGTACTACTTCCACCCACCCCTCCGGTCTTTATCTCTGGCAGCCACTCCTGCATATGTTCTTTAAAACATTCATGTGAATCCAGGCCAGGAATATATTTGCAAGCCTCCTTCACACAGATTCCTATACAGCAACCAGCCTTCAGATTGTTGCACATATACTTTGCAGAGAAAAAGCGAAACTGGCGAAGCAGGCGGCAGGGAGCAGGAGAGTAGAGGGTCGCTGCGCGTACTCAAACAAGGATGGCAAAATACAGTTTGAAAACATAAATCATGGCAAC
Source organism: Triturus cristatus (assembly GCF_964204655.1). Classification (NCBI taxonomy): domain Eukaryota; kingdom Metazoa; phylum Chordata; class Amphibia; order Caudata; family Salamandridae; genus Triturus; species Triturus cristatus. Next base: position 508,407,822 of record NC_140585.1, read on the forward strand.
CCATGCGCTTGGCATATTTGGCTGCCAACAGCATGAAAAACAGAACAGAAGGTGCTGTACCAGAATGTATTAAACGGGAGCTTAGAAAACAATGCAGGCCCGAGTATCTCCTTGGCACACACTCCCTTGGAGGCAATGATCTCTGGATTGTAACAAGTCATTGAGCAGTGCAGGGTGTGTGGGTGTGCATTATGTGCACTTGTCATTAAAAAAAGAATATTCTGAGAAAAAATAAGCAGTTGTGCCTTCAAAATAATGTACTTTTGCGGCCCAGAATTGCTGGCTTTTTGCTGACTTCCCCACGCACGTAGGAACCAGTCATACAGATCACATCCACAAGGGGCGGAACACAACAGAGTGGCGTAGGCAACCAATCTCGCGCGGGTGGGCGGAGTGCGCGTGCGCAGCGCCACAAAGAGGTGCCCTTTGTTCCTCGAGCATGGCCACCGCTCCCATGCCCTCCACATGACTAATGCCACGCTGCGGTGTCTGAACCTCTCGGGCATGGCGCACAATGAGAGCACAACCCGGGCCCTCAGCAACAGTGATGAATTTATCCTAAAACAACAAATCAATTCTTTGCCCATTAATGTCCTAAATAACAGCGTAGGAGCAGTGTCCTGTTGTAATAAACAGCCATGTGTTCAATTACTGTCTGCGCTCCGGCTCCCGCGCTCTCCAGTAATTACACCGCGCACTGCATTCTACATTGACATTATATTAATGCGCGGGGCGGACGGATCTTAAATGCGAATTAAATTAAGGCTAAACATTTCAGAGTGCACTGCAAGAAACAGGACTGCTAACAGCATATTATTTAGCAGGAAGCGGGGAAGTGTTTGCACACAGGCGTCCGTCCTCCGGCTCTGCTACTCGCCCAAGTCGGAGCCATTTGTGTTCGTCCGCCGACAGGCAAGTTAAAACAAACAGCCGGGCCCTGTTGACTTCCCATATCTGGTCTGTGGAATGCACATTTCAGTTAAGGCCTGTGTGCTCGACAACAGCCTTTCGTAAATGAAAGACAGGGAAAAAAAATGCAAGAACTGCCAGGTGACAACAAAGCAAAACACTCCGTTTCTGGAGACAAAAGGGCAGGATCGACGCTCAAGAAAAGGCTTCTCACCCTGGCATATCTGTCAAACAATTTCTATTGTCCAGGAATAGCATACAGCAAACACGCAGACAAAGGCTCCGATGAAAGGCGTGTTTACTTGTGCAAGGGCCCCTTTTATCCGTTTCATATACTCCCTGCGCACCGTTTGCATTGTGTTATTAGATAACCAATAGCAACAAAGGTGGGTGAGTGCGAGGGCTTAGCGCGCGCTATTGTGCGCCCGAGAGATACCTGACCGCGTTGCCACCACCATCCACATTTAGGTTCCAGAGAACAGTTTGACCTCGGTCTAGGCTGTGGTTCAAATCACCAGATTCTGGCAGAGGAACAATAGAGGCCACTCAGCAGAAGAGGCGTGTGCAGGCGGGAAACTCAGGAGCTGAACCTGTGCTTCTCTAAGTGCAAGATCCTTCAACACCTTAGCGGACACGTGATGCACCAAAACTGAGAAGCTGCTTACAGGGCTTATTTTTGGGGGAAAAAAAAATAGGTGTGGGTGTATAAAGTCATTCATATAAGCCTGCCACTGGCACTGCCTAATGCCAGGGATGCCCAAAGCCACTGCCGTCTTTATTTTAGCAGCCTAGTCTTGCTGTGTCTTCATCTCACTCTCACTGGTTCTTCTTCATCCCACCATTTCCCTCCCTAAAGCCTTTCTCTGTCGTCCTCCGAGTCAAAGTCAGTTGATAAAACAAGCATTTGCAATGCAATAGGTCTCGCATTTACAAGTTTGATCTATTGGCATTGTAAATCTAAACACCTTTTAGTTATGTGTTGTTTTTAAAACCGATAAATAAAAGGCATGGTCATTTACAATGCCCATAGCGTAAATTCTCTCAAATGCGAGACCTATTGCATTGAAAATACGTTTGGCGCTAGTGCTCTAAACATTTTTAAAAAGCGTTGGGAGAGAGCATGTCCTGCCTACAACAGCAGGCAGGACAAAGCTATTTGATAAAATAATGCTTGGAGGCTGTAATAAACCCCTTCGCTGCGGCGCGAATTCCGCCGCAGCGCTGGGGGTGTTTTAAGTGTGCGCGGCGCCGCCATGCTCATGACGGAACCACGCCGTCATGAGTCACGGGTGAGCTGTGCTCATGACGGAGTGGTTCTGTCACGGCGCCGCCCACTTACGTTAGACGCCCGCACAGGCGGGGAAAAGGCGCCGCCTGGGCGGAGCGGCAGCCAACGGCCGCGGCATGACGGAACCACTCCGTCATGAGCACAGCGCGACCGTGGCTCATGACGGAGTGGTTCCGTCATGAGCAGGGAAGGGGTTAAAGCCTACCGAGTAACAACACACGTAACAAGGGGTGTCGCCATGTTAGGTTACAAAATGGGACTAGGTGGTACTAAGGAGGGACTACTAAACCTATTGACCAATGAACAGCCACAGTTTACAACGGACAATGACGCAAGCCAATGAAAAATATGGGCGGAGAGTAGGCAGACCTTCAAGTCCCTTCCTGAATACAGCATGCCTCGCAGAGCAGCCCATGCGGTACCCAGGCTCGACCTGAAAAGGAGGGCAAGTACCAGACCTGCTAACCTCCAAACAAAACTCATCGTGTGAAAGGAGTTAACTTGGAGAGGATGGGGCTTTAGCCCATTACATCCAAAGCAGTGAAAGTGCTTCTGAGGGGCGTGGCCAGTGAGGACAAGAGGGTGGGGCCTCAAGCAAGTCGCAGCCCGTGAGCGCAGCTAAAAAAACACAAAGGGAGACTTCAAAGGCTGCCGCAGATATCCTAGGGATATGCAAAGCCCCAATGGACATCAGCTATGCTCAGCTTTCCACACAATGGGAGTTGGATACACTCTCCGTAGGGGTTTTCGACTCACATTGCTTGCCACTGTGTGATATCGGCTCTTCATCGGAAGACCGTGTGAATGGAGTGGATATCAGTTGGCACTGTGCAAGTTATTAGGTCTGCAGTATCCAGAAGTGAGTGCCTTCGAACACCGGCACAAATGAATCACTGAAGTTTCGACTGAATTTCACCTATTTGCGAATGCTCACTAAGGCACACCTTTACTGAATGATGTACCGAGTTGAACTTCATGTTACACGAGTCCAAGAGCTCCATGGCTGGGAGTGTCATTTGCAGCTTGCTACATGAAAAGAATGAGGAAATATCAGTTGAAAATCCAACATTTCAAAATGCTTTACATGCTTTCTTTTATTGCGTATACTTTCACTTGATAGGAGCTTCTACTTAGAAAAACCCAGCGCAATTGCTATTCATGAAATGCCCAAGCAGTATCATTATTTTTACACTAGGAACATCCTGCCCTTAATGGTTTGTGGACAAAATAGATGGTGCCTGGCCTCGTTGCAAGGGAATTAAAACGTGCTACCATCAACAATTAGGCAGTTCTCTGGGGCCAAAGATGACACTGCCGCAAGAGGTACTGGATGGTGTAATGAGCTTCTGAGAAATTGCAAGGCACAACATATTCAGTGCTGAGAGCCTTGAGAGGACAACAAACCTCGCGCTCACGGCTTGCAACATTCCATCTGGATCAAGAATTCCTATTTCATCGCTCAGTGAGAGAGAGTGGGATCCATGCGGCTACCCAGACCAGAAGACTCTTTGATCATGGCGGGATCCCAACGGGACCAAGTATACATATCAACCTAAATGTGATTTTTGGCGCTAAAGAGGACACCCCGCTCAAGTGATATACCAATACAACTGTTGTTTTTGCCTCACTTGATTCAACCTACAAATGTAAAGTGCCATTTATCAACCAAATCAGGCAAAATCTGCCACAGAATCAAATAAAACAAGTTGGAGTGGCAGTGCTAAACTGGCTGTAAATTTATATGCCTGTATTCCTATATACTTTCGATACAAATAGCCTCATGGTGATTGCTGCGGTCATTGACATGTATGCTTCTGTAAGTCAGAGGGAAGGTGCTCAGAGAAATGCAAAAAAAACCAACCAGTCATCAGATTTGAACAATTAGAGGCATTTTAAACAAACTTATGACTCGCGCCATCAGCAGCACAGAGAAAACCATTATGTTCTAGATCCCAAAAGGATAGGATGTGGGACACGTGGATTCTTCTAAAATATCTATTTATGAGAAACTTGTCCTCTAGGGGACATTCTCCTCTCTAGCAATACAGCTACCATACATTCTCACTCAGGAACACAACCCAATGAAGAGCCACGACAGACTTAAGAAAGAGTTTCTGAAACACCAACATTAAACCAATTGGAATGGAGCAGTTACTATATATATACTGTGAAAAGAAGACTATGTTGCTGTGTGTCATATCTTCACAACAGGTAAATATTGTAATACCTTTTATTTATTTGTAGTGCTAATTGCACGAACCTGACCCAAAGGGCAGAAGGGTGCTTAAAATATATGGGCATGTAAATACATTTTTGAACAAAAAAAGACAGCAATCAAACAACAAAAACTACCTGGATAAACAGAATATAGTTTGGCAGTACTCTTCTTGGACTTGTGGGCGATACAAAGTCTCTTAAAATTAGTTACTGATGGAATAAACGTTGAAAGCACAGACTTTAGGATCCTGTTTCAAAAGGTGATATTGTCTTAAAGTCATCCACATGTAAGATAGACGGGATTCTTTTGAAGAGTTTTATTTTGGTCATGTGCGGGTTACTGTGTGCAGGTGAACTCAAGTTCTTCTCTGGGAAAACGACCAACGCTTTTACATTTTTGACAACTGTGGGTTTGCACTGCTTGAGCTGTGTCAAAACACCGAGAGGCCAGTGTTCTGCCTGTGCAGGAACCAGCCTGCCGAGCAATGGAAGAGCCCTGCTGAGTAAAAAGTCTTCCAGCTGCAACATCACGAGGCAGCCAGTTGTGCCGTAAGTGCACGCATCTTCAACACTTTGTCTGAACTGGGGAGCAGTAAAAGGCCTCCAGAAGACCTCGAGGTCCACCATCTTTCTCAATAATGTGTACCTACAGTGTGTGCATTTAACATTTGCGTTCGACTGTTTACAAAAGGTGAGCAGAAACACATGAAGTTAGAAACAGCATCCTTCCTCCATCGCTTCTGCTTTGTGACTCACGGATCGCAAGATGCGATGACACATCAGCCCTTGACACAACTACAGCTGCCCTAGAACAAGGAAGCCAGTGCACCTCACACATACCTCCTACTTAAAAAAGAAACGTGTATAAAACATATGCACTGCTCTTCCATATGCTTTCAGAAAAGGAAGGAATGAATTAAATGTCACAACTGTATCTCGCAGCTTATGAGAGCGAAGTTACATTGTTCTCACATACAGTGAATAAGGTCATTCAATCAATGTAGATCTGATTGGCTAGACAATTCTGAGGCAAATCAATGGCTCTTAGTGAAAGGAAGAAACATACTTTATGCTATGGGAAAACAACGAGCCGTATAGAGAAGGCGTATGTCCTCCTCCGCCAGCAGTGAACGAGGACCTCAAGTGTGGAGGTACCATGTGGCATAATGTAGGAGGGCAAGCCTGTAATCATGGGATCATCAGAGGTCTCACTTTTGGCTTCCTCAGAAATATGCATAGAATTCTGCATTCCTGCTGCTAGAGGTAGTGGATTCAAGAGTGTATATTGGTTATGAGAGCAAAGAATTACTAATGGATGATTTATGATAAGAATTAATAAGCATGTATGAAAATTGTGTGTACGAGTCCATTAAGGAAAGGAACCGGCTGTACATAAAAATAGAGACCAAAACAGAAATTCCATAGAAGAACTTCGTCTCTGAGTTACCCGTGGAGGGACAATATTACAGAGACGAGGGCAGGAAAGAGAACAACATTAGTAAAGTGTAAGTACAGCTTCAAGCTCTGGTCAGTGGGAGCTAGGTAACTCTGAAAGAGGAGAGGCGTAAACGGCTGCCTCTCACTGGACTGAGCCAGGGTGCTGCCTTCCATCTCCCTGCCTCTGTAAAATAACAGAATTACAGTAGCGGAAGGGGGCAGCTTTGCCTTGTGGTCCAACGAAAAAGTTATCCTTAGGCAAAGGGAAATCCATGAATGTACAAGACAATATGGAGTTTATAAAGAGTAACAAAAGCCCTTTGTCCACCCGTTAGGATTTTGTTTGATCTTGGGCTTCACGAAAAAAAATGAAAACTAGGATAATAGCAGGAGTTGTGTTCAGTATAAATAACTCTCGGGTGGAATGGTGTTCCGCTAAGCAGATAAGCATGTCTGTCCTTTCTTGTTTTGTTTGTCATGCGAGCCATGTGAAACAACAACTGAATAGCAGCCATTGTTAGGGATCCAGCCATATCACGCGTTTCACATGATAAACATATCAAAAACAGGGCATGGCTATTAAGCAGATTCCTTGATTTGCTGTGACAAACATTCCACAGAAATCAATCAGCAACTAACAATGCGCATGAAGAGACATCAACTAGATTTTAATGGCAAGAAGAGCATGCCACCAAGGGCTCGTGATCTACTGGTAAAGTCTTTACTTAGTACTTTTATTCTTATAGGACTGCGAGGGGTTGCATTATTCATAGAAACGGGATCGCCTCACATACCAGGCAGAAAAAAATCTGCAGAAACAAAAAAGACACACCATAAAAAGATGCAGCGTTGTACTGCTAGCTGAGACTCACTGTGTCTGTCATTTGCTGTACATTTTGACCATATAACATTAACAATTATGGCAACACACCTGGATCAATAGATAGAGCTGGGCTTTTGTCCATTCTGTTGACTTTAGCTTCCCGCCTCTGACCACCTCTGACCCAACTTCCCATCAGACCCTCTACCCGGACGTGAAAGACAGCTTCCAACTCAGAGATGGCAGATAAGCATAGCCAGACAAGTGACGGCAGAAAAGACCCTCCGACTTCAGAGGGAGCTGAGAAGCGTCTCATCTGCAGGGCTGTAAAGCGGATCTCATGTGTCCTTTTTTCACAGTAGACAAGCCAGGAAACTTATCCAGCCAACTAGCAGCACGTAAGGCAACTTTAAGTGTTAGCAAATCTTCTTGTGTGGGATTACATCTCTGCTGCATTTGCTTTCTCACTTTTTTACTCTTCTCCACAACAGCCAAGGCAAGAGAGCCGTACAAAGGGCTGCCCTCAACCTATGGGCACCCTGGACGCAGGTGCTAGACAAAGTTTGAAGTGAGCCTTCTCCTCACCCCAGGGCCGGCCGTGTCCTCTCCATGAGCAGCTCATATTACAACAGCGCAAGGATCCACTTGATACAAATCAAACAGATCTCTTTAATTAGGGCAACCTCTTTGCATTCACTTCTTAGTGCTAAATGTGCCGCGCTGCCGGCCTCAGAGGTCGGAGCCATTTTAAAATGCACAGTCATGACAAGTGCCCCATGGGTGGGTGGAGAGAGCGCCGCGAGCGTGGCAAATGGCTTTCATAAGAATGTTGTGTACCGCGCATAGATGAGAGTGTTACAATTCAATAAAGGTCCCAACCTTCCCTATTAGGGACAAGAGGCAGGGGCAGCAGGTGGCGGCCTCTTCACTCCTGCATAAATGAGCTCCCCAAAAGCTGCCACATGTAAATGCTGGCACTCTCTCCCGCTCCGTTCAGCGAGGAATAGGCTGAGCCAATGGCTTCTGATTAGAAAATTCTGCATGCTAAAACAAAAGCAAGATAGGAGACAGCTTTCACTTGGAACAAGCTGGTGAAATGAAATGCGGTCAACTAGAAATCTATCACCCATGTGTAATATTCACAGTCGGCATGCATGATTACACTAAAACTACGTCTGCATTAATGCTAGTGAATCAGAATACCGCAGATTCTAGGTTTGGGTAGAACTTTATGCATTTTATTCGACCACGTTGCTTTTTCCACCTACAGGGCAAGCTGTCGAATCAACATTCCAAGGACTCTCATTGAAAGAACATCAGAGTGCTTGAAACGTTTGAAGATCTGAGCAAGCGAGGACTGGAATAAAATCTGAGGCACCCATACTGAAATCCACTGCATAGGGTTTTCTGGGGTGGGGAGCAGTTTTATAGATAACACAACAGACAGCCCAGCTTTGGATAAGCAAAAGCTGGCAAGGCTTCAATCTCAGGAGCCTCCATCACCAGGTTTAATCACTTGACAACGGAGAACAGGGCCACCTCAGCGCTTCATGGAGCTCCCGCATTCCCATGGGTTTGGTTCAGAAGTCATTATTTTCCATTCCTATGACTACTGATTTCCATCTGGTGTCCACTTTTGAAGAAGGAGCCAGAAGGCGAAGGCAGCCTTGCTCAACATATGTGAACACATGGTCATGCAACGCAGTGCAACCAAAGTGCGTGCAAGCTGAGATTTCAGTGGGAGAGTGTCAGGAACAAAATGTCGAGGTCCGAGACTGAGAAGTACCCTTGCGTGACCTTCAGTGAAGTAATGTTTGCGAAAGCGTACTCGCTGCCTGATGGGACAGCACATAATCAGCTCTAAAACCAAGGCCAAGGAGCAGGCTTCTGTCAAGGATCTGCCTGCAACATTTTCCATCACATCTGATCTGACTACACCAATAGGTCAAAGATGTTCCTTCCCCTCAGATACCTAATGGCAGCTGCAGATAAAACAAAAAGCAAGAGCAAATATGCCCTCAATGTGGTTAAAGATTGGATGATTTTAGGTCATTCTAAATTACATTCATGTGGCAGACACTTTCCCCAATGTTTGCACAGACAAAATAAATATATAGAGCTATGGTTTTATTTGACTTGCTTTGTATGAGTATGTCTATGTCAAAAGTTCGGTTAATTAGTTAATAACTACCTCTGTGCCTGTAGCCACAGCAGACCTGACAGTTTTAGGGTGTTACGATGCACCAAAAACAGGCTCACCTAGCAAATAACACTCAACCTCATGAAAACCAGCGAAGCCAGAGGGCTACAGGAGTGATAGAAGCATTAGAGCCCTTCTCTTGAGCACTAGGGGTACCACAAGTAACTGCGTATTGATGTGCATCCATTTCGTTCAAGAGTTTGTATAGCACATGCCACAGCATCCAATCAGATTCATGACCCTTTACGAAATGATTGTCATTACTTTAGAAACTTGTATAGCGTGACAGCTACCCACACTGGGTTTCCCGGTGTTTGGACACAGATAGGTGCATTGAAGGCGGTTGACTGAAAACATCCAGGTTTTCAACTGTTTCCGACAAGTAGTCAGAGCACGGCTGTTCATCATTTGACTGTATTGGAGCACATAGGAAGCGGCATTGTACAAGTGAGTTGTAAGACGTTTTTTGAACTAGTTTGCTGTTACAACACCATGAATGGGTTGAAAGAACATTCCATAGTGGATACCATCTAAGGAGATGTAGGACGGAAGCTGAGGGATGCTTACCAAGTCTTGAGCTGCGGAACAGATGATTTGAGTATGCATCCAAGCATTGATTTTTTTAGGGGCTAGCTGTACATACATTTGTGCATGGTGCTCAGTACTTTCAACTGCCTCCAGCAGAATCATGTCCGAGGTATCAAGCTGCCCCTCGTGTGACCTTTGGAGCACGGTGGGCAGTCACTACAAATGGTATATGGACTCCTGAGAGCGGCCGGTATAGACAGAAATACAGAATTTAACTATACTATTGAACTGTATATTTTCAGAGGTAACCCTCACCTAAAGGGATACCTAGTCTCTGAAAGATTTGCAAAAGGCAGCCCAGTGCCTCCGAAGAGGCTGCTGGTGTTCATCTTTTCCAAGGGCGAGCTCCGTTTACGTGCAAGGAACCTCCAAATATGAAGCACGAGGTGGCTGAAAGACAACTATGCCTGTAATGCACTGCCTTCATTTGCACAACTCACCTTTTGGCCTGGTCAGAGAGGCATTTGACAGACAGCAGCACAGGGCACTCGAGTTCCACCTCTATGAACTCATTAAGATTATTCCAATACTTTGTTTTGACTTTCAAACCAGCAGATGTGCGAAGTTACCATCTAGTACAGAGGACATCCTTCTGCTGAAGTGTCCAGAGACAGTTTACTATTCAACCGCTCTGCATTCTGTGAGAACTCCAGTGGCACCTGTGCCCTCAGTCAGATCTGAAATGGTAAAGGATGCTGGACACTGCCAGGAGAAGTGCCAGGCTCTCTTAACATCTGCATCATATGAGAGATGCCAGCCAACACAGGAGCAGTAAAGAGCTCAGCCTAGGAAAGGGCTTGCAAGGAGGACTCAGATTTGAATGATATAAAACACGTGATAGGTCAATTGAAACTAAGTCATATTGTCCATTATGCATATTGCGGTGGCACGATGCCTTCATGTTTCCATGGCACACGCCACAAAGGCCTTTTAAAGCGGCCTAGCTGCAATCCAGCGGTGCAACTTTTAAAGTGCCCCAGGATCCCCGGGAGGCAGTGGACCGAAAAGAATACGCACATTTACTCAAGGCATTGCTTCGAGGAAGAGCTGCAGCATAAATAAGCACAACCACTAAATGCAAGAAGTCCAATGACCTTAAAGAATAGAATAAAAATGAGGAGTCTTTGCAGATTCAGACAAACTAAAACAAATTGGAACATCTCCAGGAACAGAAAATGCTCCATTGACTACGAGACAAGAACAGAAACGAAAAGCCAAGGCGACTCGCAGTGCAAAGAATGAGGCGTACCTCGCTTTCTTTTGTGAACCTGGGTGAGTTCATGGACCTCTGAGAAGAATGGGATTTAACTCTTAAATTGAGAACCCTAGGTATAAGGCTGGTGCACTGAAGCCTTCAGAAATTAGAAACCTCCCCCTGTTCGTCCGCTTCCTCCTTTTAATGATTCAGTTTCAGGACAATGGTACTGTACAGTAACTGGAAGGCCCGAGGGAGAGCCAGGGGCCTTGCAGAGCACATAACACTTCACTGAAAACGCTATTGTATCTGGATGGGAGGGACTCTCCTTTGAAACTAGTCAAGTTAGAAGAGACTAACGAGTCATTAGAACGTACGCTCAGTGACTTTGGTAGTGAGTTTATGTCTTAGGGGCCTGATAATTAGAAGCTTACATGGGGATTTTCTGAAGAATGGAACGATGAGAAAAGCGCTATGATCTTTCGTGCCCATTTCTCCTGTGCATTATTCGCTATCCGTCCCAATGCACAAATGACTAATGTCTTCAACCGCGGAGGACAATCGTGGATTAAACTTGGGAAGCACCCAGCTCATGAAGATTTAAAGCAAGGGGAATTTTGAAGAAAATATTTACAACACAATATTCCTGTCACTGCTCCCCGCATATGCACTTTTCGTCTAGCAATAACAGGAAATGCATTCATCTCTCTCTGAGCACCAGGCTGCTTTCTTTGGAAGCAATCATTAGGTACAGAGACCTGTGCATTGTTCGGGGTCATTCTTGGACATTAATGAGGTTGCGTTAACCTTGAAGCCTCCACTCTTGGACGTATGCAAAGGCCTTGCCACTGATGGACACGAGTGGCCTTGAGTTCTATTCAGCAGTGGGTTGCATAGAGTTGTATCCCATTTGTGCGGACATTATCTCTTATAAAAAGACCCGCTTGTACCTTCAGTTCAGAGAAATGTCCAAAAGTGTTTGAGGTCTTTCTACATCTCTGATGATTTTAACAAACATCTTGGAATAAGGAAAGAGGGCTGCAGCACACCTGTAGTAAATGTGAATTATATTTGGCGAGTGGACACCAACCAGATTGAGTTGCCATTTCATACATAAGCGCCACCAATACTTGACTAGATCTCCCACTTGGAAAAATGTCATTGTCATCTGAGTTTATGCATGCCGCAGCGCACACTGGAACAAAGAAATAGTCCACAAGTCAAAACGGTGTCTCTGTGTATGACGGGCACATCACAAGTTCAAAGAAGGGAATAGCTAAGTCAGTCCTTTCTTTTTTCAAGGACAATAATTTGTGTACCAGTAAATATGAGAATAATATTACCTTTTCCCCGTGCAACAAAATTGCAAAAAGGTTGTCTTTTATATTAAAAAACGAGTTTTTTTTTCTTTTATCATCAATCTAGGACTGGTTCTAGAACAAAATGGTCACCCTACAACCTTTTGCCCCTCATTAGGTTGCAATGCTATAGCATTGATAACATCATTAACTCTTAGACTCTATTCTTTACCTCAAGGCTTTCACCGCCTTCATATACTTTAATGGGACCACTAGCGGTGGATTTCTCGGTTGTCTAATGGAAACATGGATGACTGACACCGCTGTTTCAGGAATGTCAGAATGGAAAGGAAATTATTCATATTCTAATCATCCCCCTACCCGCTCAACCTGTCTCCTTCACCTGCCTGTCAACGTTTCAGCATTCCAACTCATAACGGCCGAGGGTTTGTTCTTGGTGTATGACGGCACTGAGGTGCTGTGCTGATAGGATACCCTGGAAATACACACCAAACAAAGAAAGTTGCGGGATATCTATGCTTAGGCCCAATTCAATTAAGGGATTATGGAAACAGCTATCTAGAAGAAACTTTATGGATCACAGAATCTACTATACCCCACTTTATTCAACAATTCATCAATAATGTGTTGCGAGTCTTAGCGCCAAGCCCCAGCCACCTCAATTGGTAGAAATGCCAATCTCCATTTTGAATAAAACATTCTTTCTCTACTTTTAACCAGAAACTTGCTCCAGATTGTTGTAGCTTTAAGAAGCCATTTCCTATTTGTTGAGCAAATTCGTTGAAATATGTATATTCGTATAGTGATCCTGTCTCTACGTTCATCCTTCGTTTGTTCCACAATAAGCATGCTACTCATTTCCCATCTTCTTCTATGTGAAAATCTACAACTAAGTTAGTGAACGAAACAGAGATTTTTAAGTGTGACCCGCACATTTTTACTAATGCCCGTCTATACACACTGGACTAGTGTTATTGGCTTGTGTGTATCCTCCACCATCAGTGTGTGCTCTCAGCAAGTAATGCTACAAATCCACTATAAAACAATGTAGAAAAGCTGAATAGGACACCGCCTGCATACCTCCCCTTTGATTGAGGGCGTTAAACATAGTTCCGTACAACAATTTCCGAGTTAAGAATTGAGACTGAAGAGCTCCACATTATGTACAAAGCCGAACCTAGGCATTGAAAAATGTTGTCTTGAGAGAACTTAAGATTAAAATGAAGCTTGTGGTTTAGAAGGTAGCGTCATGATTTATATTAAATAATATCCACTTTGCTAAAATGATTTTCCCTGAACATCAATTTGCAATATGACATCAGAGCCTAGTTGCTCTCCTGAATGGTGACCTTGCTTCTGCCCAGCGATCGGCCACATAGTGGCTGTGTCTGAAACTAGCAGGAGCTAGGACACCGTGAATACTTCCATGTGTGGAGGTGATCTTTTTTGCTAAGCAGATATCACTAAACCATCTTAGCTGCTTGGCTAAAAAAAAGAAAGTTTGCAACATGTGGGAGCGGAGAAGTGAGAAAGTCAATTTTTTTCACAGTATATTGAGTTGTATTTGCCCAAATGCACATTTACAACTATTTTTTTTATTATTTTTACAAAGCCACCGGATGGCTGCAAGAAAATAGGGCAGGTTGAAGAAGAATCTCTTTTAATGCCCTTGTGCAAACTGAATCCAAGTTCACCTCGTGGCCTCTTTTTTGTCTGGCGCACCATTAGCCATTCTCTCCAACTTCTTAAGGTTTGCTCGCGAGTTTTCTGTTAGAGGGAAAAAATTGCCTTTCCTATTCTTGAAATTCTGTTGGGGAGAAAGCCAAGCTATGAATATGGCACACTCATAATGATTTAACAAGGGCTTAATGAAATTTTCATCACAACCTGCTGTTCATTTTAATGGCATTTGAAAAACAATGGAACAATGGCTACGCGCAAGAAAAGATTTTTCATGCCATGCATTTGTAAGCCCAACATTCAGGTTCTTTCTCCTTCTCTCTCTCGTTTTCAAAGAGCTGCGGATCTTTTGTTTGTACATTTTCATTTTAGCAGTGCTGAGATAATGCACAGACTCTGTAACCATTCTAATGCCTGACTGTAACCTTTGCTAATGGAGTCTCTGGAGCTTGTACAGCCTCCCACTCGAAGCTGTGTCCTTACATCTTGCCTATTGTTGGCTCTCTTCTTCCTCCTCATCAACCTTGTCCCCTTGTTTCCCTCCTCCCGCCAAATGCACACAGCTTGGACTGCCTTTTAGGAAGACGAATCATGGGGCTGGTCACAAAGTCCCCTCAAATGTGAATCAGACGAGAAAAAGGCTACCTTCGTTACGGCAGCCGCTGTACGGACAGAAGGCCAGATCTCCGTTGGTGCTGGTCTCCGGTATTGTACTGGAGTGCGGGTCATTTTACCCTGGCCTTGTCAGAGAGGTTCCTGTTTTCTCAAGCTCACCATACTTGTAGGAGGTAACTCGCTAAGTATGAACTTGATTGTTTTGAGGTCAATTTACTAAAGCAAAACCACAGAAAAGTTTTGCTTGTGTTGAGGGATGGCAGGGTATTTGAAAACAACTTTGGTGTTCATCAAAGATGCACAGAAGCCAATTGGGAGCTCACTGCCCATAGGAGAAGATTTCACATTAAGCCCAATGTCAGCATCCACTGCTTTATCATTGCCACGCGTGTCCCCTAATAAGACAGAAGGACTGAATGAGCTGAGGAAAACTGAAGACATGTGGACACTGGTGATCAAGAGCATAAGGAAAAAAAAAGAGTTTGAATACAGTGAACACCAAGTGAAATCGAGTCACCGGTTCAAGATGTGCTCATCACAAGATGCAGATCTGATCAAACTTGAAACTTGTTTAGGTAACCTATAGGAAGCATAGAATGCATTGACCCATATATGGTAAGGCTGGGCGGGCAGGTATTAGGAGAACTCTGGCTCAAAAGAGAACTGTGAATGCCACGGTTTGTTTGCTGGCATTTGCCTGACTATGGCAAAGCATTTAACGGCTTCAAGAAGCCACCACAAGATGTCCTCAACTACCCAAGGCCTGATTTACTCTCAGGTTTCAATGGTTTCCATGTGTAACCTGAGCTATACATGAAAGGGCATATGGTGAAAGCTTGGAACACAGACATTATAGGTTTGGTGTACACAGAACCCCTGGAAACTTTGCTTCCAAGCCCAAATACCCAAAGACGCAATGCTGCCAGTGCCATCGATGGATTCTCCATTCCTACCTTCTGGCTCGCTCTTAATGAGCTCCTCCATTTTCCTCTGTTTCAGAGAGTCCACAACATCCGCCAAGCTGCCTTTGCGCCTTTCAGGAGTTCCCATGGCCGTGTTCGATAACAGCTCCCCACTGCTCTGCCGTCCTCCTTCGTCTGCCTTCAGGGGTGAGGTAGCTGAGTTGTGCAGGACAAATGAAGGCATCATTTTATTGCCGTCACCTTCCTAAAAGGTAAGCATGATTAGAAAAGAGTTAGTTCATCACACAGGAAAACTATATCAGAGCGTTACTGGACTTACTGTTCCAGTGAAAGATTCTGAAAAGAGAGAGCGGTCTTTAGACATGATCACAGAAATAAGGACAGTGAATGGGTATCCTCGGCCCAGAGTCACATTAATGTGCACAAACTTACACACTGTAGACTGACACCTGTGGGTCGCATAGACGAACACATTTTTAGTGATTAGCACAACAGCAAAGGAGCACACATAGCACAGTCCCAGTCTCGCACATGCATGCAAGTGGAATTTCCACATAGCAGAAAACCTACAGGAGCACACAAGGTGGAAACGCTAAGACATATTTTTACTTTGACTTTTTTCTCAATAAGAAAATAATTTTTTCCTTATGGAAAAACTAGTTATCTATACTTCTATGAAGTAGGGGAGGCTCATTTTTTTTTCCTGCGCCTACGTTTCCACCCCTGTATGTAGTTACGACACTCCATATTAACTGGTGGTCATCATTCTTAAATCGAATCAGTGTGCATAGCCGACACTGATCTCCTGGACTCAGGAGTATGGAATTTCCATCTACAGATTCTTTATTGTATTTTTTTTTTTAGGTTACATGCTCAAATAACTTTGCGACTCGGGTCTTCAGATACGGGGTGGCAGAACACTGGGGTAGTAAAGATTGTGAGTAGGAGAATACAAGTGACCACCCCAATTCCCAAGCTAGGTACATGTCAGGAGAGGGATTGTTGTTGGGACTATAAAACAGGACATAAACCGGTGAATTGGATTAAGATATATGGCTGTCATTTGAGATTCAATAGAATATTCAGCACCTGAAAATTACTGAAGCTGCAGGGTACAAGAAGTAATGAGTACAGGGTTGTCTTCAGAGCTTTCTCCATCAACCATCAACATCTGTGTATGTGTCTCAGTGCCCACAGTCATGTCACTTATTCCTATCACTTTTGCCTGTTGAAAATTTCCAAGGTTTTTTGGGGGGGAAATATGAAGCAGGAAATTAGCATATATGTGGATGTTTTTCTACAAACCTTCTAGCTTGATTTGCCAAAGACACTTCATGTGTCTGCCTGAAGACAGGCAGACACGGGGAGGTCCATCCTACACTAGTGGTGTGACCATCCAACCAACGAAAGAAAATGTTTTTTTCGTGACATTTAGCGATATCCTTTTTTGCTGTGACAATTACACTAAGACAATAGGCGAGAGATTTCTCGGACCTCTAACTACTACTGCATATCACAAGGCGATCACTCTCATACATTATGTTTACAAATATTTAATTACAAACATTTACCCACCAGAATTGGGCAAAGACATATTGCATAATTTTTTACTGCTAATTAGCTTTTCTCATACATCTCGGGAAGTATATATTTGCTCCATTCCCTCTGCTGCAGATGTCAGATATAGTCAATTCGCTTTGCCTGGCACATGCCTCAGTGAGGTAGCATGATGTGCCTCTGTTTGGTAGCTACATCAAAAACAATCACAAAGGCAACTTTTCTGACTTGGGTCTCCATTTCTAGTTCTTACGTAATTGGCAGACATTTTTAAAATAGCATAACATCTTTATACATTCTTGAGAACACCAGCTTTGAAAATGTGTTATAAACATTGCATTTTATAGTGTGCCGGGAAGGCCATGGCCACATTCCATTGATCAATAGGTGGATTTGTTAATCAGCTTACATTGTCTCTAGGTCAGAGTCGGTTTTCATCTGCGACCAATAAAATCATCATCAAACTCTATTTATTGTGCACTGTGAATGTCACAGAATGGCAGCACAATATACATTAAACATTGAAGAGGAACAGCTATAAAAACATAATTAAATAATGGACTAAGCCATTTCACAGAAGTACTGATGCAAAGATTGGCTGCCCTGACCTGGGTTCCCCTTGGGTCTCTGGAAGACTTTGGCTACATGGGAAATGGTGTTTGCTATAAGGAGCTCACTGACATTCATCAAGTGTGTAAGGAAGCAAGGGTGTGTAATGGATCAGAAGATTCTGCAGTTGGTGCATAGAGGGAGGCATAATACAGGTCTTCAATTTCCCTACCCAATCTTGGTTTACCGTATAAATAATAATCTGAATGAATACCTAAATAATACACAATTTTAGTGCAATGGCATTGTTACTGTGCACGAATAATACCAGGCTATAATAACAAGCTTGACATTTAAGTATAAAGATGTCTACTATATCTTGGAAATTACATAAATCCCTTGACAGCTGTCGAACTACCTTGTTTATCTCCAGGGTTCCACTGATATTCTTGGCTATGGTTAAATGTACACATGGGCTCATTCAGAGTGTGGCGGAGGGCTCACTGGCCCACCCGTTCAGCAGAGGTTACAGTCTCCGCTCAACTGGCGGAGGACCACCGATCCTATTTAGAGATCCCCGACTGCCTGGTGTGGATCTGTAATCCCTTTCACTGCAATAATCGGTTAGCAGTTGTAGCAAAGCAAGTGAACGTTGCATAGCCTGCACCAATTAGTTGCACCTACTCAATAAAGTATTGTTTTCCAGAAACAAATCCACAGGGGATGGGAAGGGTTGATGTTATTGTAAAACAAAAAAATAAATGATCGTGACATGTTCGGAGATTTCTCCTAGTGCGCGGAGGTCATTCAGTGATTTCCATACCTGGGACCAGGTATAGAAATACATAACTAATACCATCTTGCTTGGCGGTATTGGGTATGGAACTGGAGTAACAGTCACCACGCCCTTAATAGTGTGTGTGTTGTGCGTGACTTTGTCTGTACTACGGCGCACATCTGATAAAGCAACAGTATTTCATGGTCTTATGGGAATATAGACTGCTTGTATATGGAATATCTGGACTCTAAAAACAGATAAAAGACGGGACCACGATGGTACAAGTCCTCTTTTACCGCAATAGAACGCATGCCCCTGAGTAACAGATACTACTTGTGAATCTGCCCAGCTGTCGACGAGCTAGAAAATGTAAACTTAAAACTGAATGATTGAAAGTTAAGAATGGTCTTCCATGTGTCTGGCTTAGTTTCGATTGGAGTCTCCATAAATATATGCATAACAGAAACATGCACGCAGGGACATAAATGACTAAGATATACCTCGTGTGTAAAGTATTGACAGAGTAACAAGTCATTAGAACAGAGTTACATGTTGGTCTCCAAACAACAACATAAAATGTAACAACTCAGAAGTAGCTCCACTCTGGATCACAAGTGGATAGATTATAACAATCTAGAAAATAAATAATTTCATACTGAAACAAAATATACTGAAAACGTTCCAACAACGGCACAAAAACGCGATGATTATTTTGCAATATAGAGCTACTAATTTCTGCCAATTATTTAACGGAAAGAGTGTCCCCCGCAGGATAGCTCTCCCTCTAATTCCAAAGCTGGATTTGCACTTTTCCCATGATAAAAGCAAGCCCTTCCTTTAGCCTAACAGTGCTAGTACTCACCAGTAAAAGAAGGAGTTCTGGACTACCTCTCCCCTGCTTCAGTTCAGAAATCCAGAAAAATACTGCTTTCTGGTTAAGAGTTCCCATCAAAGGAGAAACGCTGAATCTGAAAATTGCCCAAATGTTTTTAATTTGGTTCCAACAATATATGACTTCTAGGAACAACTCTTTCTCCCTGTTCAGCATGCAGCAGGTAATGGATATTTCTTCTCCAGTTCAATGGTAAAATAAGCTTCCGGCTTCTCAGGATCACGTGAATAATCTTCCTTTGTTAATCTTGGAAAGCTTTACCTAATCTAGTTCACTTGTCGCCTTTGTGATTGACAGGAAAAATCAAGCTGCTGAGCAATGGACAGTGCTTCGTAGGCGGTTTCTGTTTTCATGGAAAATATAATTGTAAAAATTCTATATTTACACTAAAAACCTTTGGGATCCTGGAAATCCGATTCGCTCGCTTCACTTACCTATAGCAAATGTATTTCCAATGATTGTTGTTTTTAGTAACAGATAAATAGTGCTTCATATCACTGATGAGCTGTTGAAGCACTTGTGCTTGATTGGAACAGTGAACGTTTACACGGGAAGTGTTTGGGTGTACTCCTACAAGACTACATTGGAGTCTAGTTGTCTCAATCTTGTTTCAAACAGAAAGAGACAGCCTGCCGTTTCTGTAGGAGCCTGTTCATTCTCTTGCAAGGTGGAAATGCTAGGGGTGTGGAAATGGAGACGCACTTCCTCTCCATGCAGGTTTCGTGGTTCTAGAGAACAGACAGAGTTCCAATAGACTGACATGGAAGCCAGCTCATTTACATGACAGTTGACGGCAGGCTCCAAGTTGATTTTAACTTTTTCCCCACTGCCCATTGCCCTCCACCCAGAGGATGCTTGTGATGGAGACAATCCAGGCTCAGCCTTGGACAGTCCTCAACCACAAGAAAAGAATGTGTGCAGTAGCCAGGGTGTGTTGGACTGCAAAGGCAGCCAGTCCTGGAGCAGACACCCTCTGTCCTCCTCCTCCAACCTTAGCATCCATGAAGAGCCACGGTCTGAACATAGTGTAAGTGCCGCCCCTTGCCCCACATAGATTACGACAGTCAGGAAGTGTTCCACACTTTTCTGACTGCCACTTGGCTTTTTTTGCTTGGTTTGCATGTCCTGGCATGGAGTACTCCAGGACGTCTTGATCTAAATGCGGTTTCCTTATATGTTTAAAGTAGGTTAGTAAAACAAAAATCATTCTAGTCATATTCATTGTTCATCACTTACAACTGATGCTCAAAGAGACCCCAACCACAAGAACCATGCCCTGTGTGAAGAAACCAATGTGCACAGCCCTTTCACAAACTGCTCACCAAGGTTTCTCGGCTTCCCAGTTCACGCGCTTATTGCTACCCAGATCATTAACGTCTATGATCACATGAGTGTTCTGAAATACTCGTAGATGCGTACTCTTTTATGAGATCACCGCCCTTGTAGTACTGATTGACATTTGTTAGGAGAATACCTGCTCATCTAGACATACCCACACTTTGATGATGCTGACAAATGTGGAAAACATAGTGGCTAAGAGTCTGATTCCCGTGGTCCTCCTCTGAGAGCTCTATTTTCTCCGAGTAAAGTGTATGCACCTTATCTTTGTTTCTTGCCCATTATCCAGAATATTGCCATGTTCCCAACCACAGAACACAACAAAGACCAGTTGGCTTCCCTTGGAGTCTTCTGGTGGAGCACGTTCAAACACACTGCGGAAATACATACATTACAACACACACATCACTCCTCTTTGAGCTGCGTTATGAATAGGTCTCCCGGTATTATGGTATGTATTGTTTTTGCCATTTCCGTCTGTATTTATCCATATTTGTTTTTTGCACATTTTATCTGTATTTATCCATATTTATTTTGGGTTTTGTGGGAAAATTAATCTGAAATTAGTATATTTCCACATTTATTTAACCGATAAATATGCACTCATGCTTGAATGTCTGACAGGTTTCAGTGCTGTGAACACCCAAAGAAGACAAATCAGTGCACTTAAATGAAAATATGCAAATTTTAGTATCAACCTTGTGCATATCTACTACTGTTAAAGCATCTTCACTAAAATGTGTTTGTTGTTTAACCCCCTCATCTATCAATCCACACCTATTGGCCTGGAAATCATTGTAGACAGCATTTAGTATTACTCAAAAAACAACCCAATTTCCATTTTTATCCACATTTAAAAATAAATACAGACAAGGAATGGAGGATACTAACAAAGTAATATTGTCAATCCACTCCATACATCACTTGCGGCTCAACCCCTCCCAGTATGTGCTGATCTGTGCCATTTCTGCGATGGATCAAGGCAGATGGGCCTGCCCGTCTAAATAATGTGGTGAGCTTTAAGGTCAAAAACTGTGAACACGGTTTCACATTCAGGCGAAGGCTTAGACTTGCTCTTCCATCATCAGAGACATAGGTTTCTCATACATCAACATCCACACCAGGGGAGCGGATACGCCATGTTTACGTTCACTAGCCAATGCCTCTTGCCCTCTTACTTGTGCCATCAGCACTTATGGCTTCTTGGGTTAGAAAGTATTTTACAAAAAGACAAAATATGGTACCAGTTGAAATACTCTTTTTTCCGCCTGCCACCACTCAAAGCAAATCGTAATTCTGAGTGTCTCACTGGCCGCTCACTGCTCCTTGAATACCCACAGCTAGTGCTCTCCAAACACCACTACGCCGATGAGGGAGAAACGTGTTTGCCCAATCTACCATGTTCACCTCTGCTAAGGCAGGGGAAACGGGCAATGTAAAAACATGTTTGACTGATCTCCCCTTCACCCACCACCTCTGCAAAAGCAGCAGGAAACTGATGATGCAGAAACATGTTTGAGAACTCCTGTCACCTTCTGCATCTGCTTAACCTGAGATAGCAGGAAAGCTGCAGCTATATTAGCAATCATGGACTATCGCCTGAAGCTGAACAATCAATTTTTGAAGTGCATTAAATGTTGGCATTACGTGCACACAGAAACTAAGGTGTGAGTGTGTCTGTGCAGGTGTGCTATCTGCCTGTGTAAAGCAATAGTGAATTTCCATTTGTACTGGAGTGTTCTGGTGATTTTCTCATTCACCCGTGCCAAAAGAACACATATCTCCCTACCTTCCTTGTGCGACCAAAGTACGGGGTGCTGAGACACTAGATCTAAGAGAACAAAGTGATAGGATTTCTAGAAACAACATGGGTACTAACACTGTGACCCTCCTACTAAAGGTCATGGCTTTAAAAGGCAGCGCAACATCTTCCAAACCATATCTGTGACTTCAACTAGGCACGCCTGATGGCCCTTCAATTTCAAAGGGAACCACAGCAGCAACAAAAACGCCACCCACAATCTGGGCGACATCGCCCATTCTCATCGAGATTGCATAAAAACCTATTCTTTTCTAAATAATTCAACTTATTGTTTGTTTCTCGCGTTAACGCATTCATACAGACTGTGTTTCAGAACAAGGACAACCTACCTATGACTGCCTCTGCTGGCACAGAGATGAGATTTTACAGAAGTCTTTCACAATCCATTCATAACACTTCCAGACATCAAACAGCGAAAATAATTAAAAAGCTACCACTGAGCACTTACAGAACTCCAGCACACAAAAGCCGAGCATAAAAGGCATGATATTAGGTTTCAAGAGTTCTACATCTTTTGGGCTTTTACGCAGCTGAATTTCCATTGAAAAAGTGCCCATCTGTACACACTGTAAACATTCTAACATCAGGCAGGTGTATTCCAACACAGTTTTTCTGGTTTCAGTCAGAGCAAATTGGTATTTGACAGTCAAAACAAAAGAACAAACACCAGACTAATGGCAACAATACCAGCATTCATATCAATACGACAAATAAGAATAACAACAACAAAAATGGTAATACCAACAAAAATAATAACAATGATTATTAAAACAACTATGCAGGGACTGTAATGCTACATTATGCGCAACATTATAAATGAGAGACCTTCACAAAATGATGAAACAGAGGGTGAACGAAATGTCCACCAGATTTAATGTAGTAAATCCGCTACTACATGCTCTCATTTTGAGTCCTGTTTTCCTTGAGAGAGGCTCAGGTATTACCTTACAACTTTTCAACAGTTCTTTTTCATGCTCATTTCTTCCCTTTCTTTATGATGTTTTTCTCGTTGCCATAGCTGTCTCTCCACACATTTCACCCCACTGGAGGCAGCAGTAGTTCCAAATGCCACGCTTGCTATTTTAAATAAACCTCCCACTCAAACCACACTCCGGCGGTAAGAACACTAGAGAGCTGCATAAGAAACCGAATGCCAAACCGATGGAAGGTGCCATACCATCAAGCAAGGTCTGCTCAGGCCAATCACACCCTGCTGTCAGAACAGATGCCAGTGGGTGCCTCAGTGGCTGGCCTCGCAGCAGGGTGATGGTTCCAAGTGTTACAGAAAAAAACTTCTAGAAATCCTTCGTTCTTAAAAGATATGCATTAAAGGTTTATCCTCGCCTGTATAATGTGTGGCATGGTAAAAAGATGCACATCTGCAATAACTGGAACAGCCTCATGCCAGTGTGTTCCTCAATAAGCCAATGCAAATTGCTCTGCCCTAATGGAAATGTCAGATGACCAGTTACTGGTGGTTTCTACAAGATGTAGTTGTGGCATGTGCATTTGTGATACTGTATTCTATTACCAGGACCACTTGAATTATGCAATTGTGTTCCACAGTGATTTTCGCATACTTATGGATTTGCCTCATTTGCCACATAATCCCTCATCTGCTGAATAGTATGCAGATTTTAGCAAAAAAATGTGTTTCTAGCTCAAATGGTTGAAAAGTTATTAAAAATATTACAACATATGTTGCAGAGCAGTGGAAGGCCCTTTGCAAAGTTGGACTCCACACCTTTCTGTTACTTATTGCTATATGTGGGTGTTAAACTAGTACTCACGAGGTGCAACCCATGCCCAGAGTGTATTAGCAATTTAAAAAATGACGAAATAATGAAGTAAAACTATTACATAATGTGCTGCGTTATGCCACATAATGTGCCTTATCTTGCTGTATAATTTACTCAAACATGCTGCATAATTTGGCCCTCTCATGCCACATAATTCCAGTGACCCTGTCTATAACATTCCATATTAAAACAGAAAAGGTAAAAGTGCTTTTTTGGGGGGCGGGGGTGGGCAGTTTTATATAGCGCAAACTAGATCCGAAGGGTATCAGAGTGCTTTGCAAGAGCACCACTTGCGTTAAAGATGGACACATTCATTTTTGCGAGGCACGGGAATATAAAGTTATTTGCCCAGAATCACAGGATGATAAGCTTCCCCGTCAAGACTAGGACCCGGTTCCCCAGCCTTAGGTCGACCCCCCTAGCCGTTAGGCCACAACCTCTCCCAACTGCCACTTCCAAGAATCACATGAAATGAGCAAAATATCTTCTTACCAATTATTTAAATGGAAACATAGAAGTGCAGGAACTCAGTATTTAGAGTACATGCTTGCTCCTTAGAAGTGCGGGTGCTCTCACATTAAATGTATTTCAGAAGTGCTGAGAATTGTAGGTTGTGTGCTTTTCAAACAAAGACATGCGGTCACACAGTTCCGGACAGTACCTGCCCATCTAAACCCTGCATTATCAGTCCACTGCATTTGTTGCCACCCACGACACTTAAACAGGGCATGTAAAATAACCTGCAGCCCATAAACCCGTAATATGCTGAAAATGCAGCAAGTGGAATATTGTAGCCTGGCAATCTAGGGTTAAACTAATGCGCACATGGAAGAGTCCTCTAATACACGTTTTAAAGGGGGTGGGGGGCAAGGACGTGTTAAAAGCTTTCCTGTAAAGTTGTACAAACAAAAAGCTCGATATTCCCTGACCAATAAGACTATTAATCAAACAAAGGCCCAATTAACACCTAGCTCTTGTCACCTTGCTGTAAAAAAAAAAAAAACACCTCCTTTATACACGGCGCCTATTCTTCTTTTACTGTATAGCGCCTGAGGGCAGAGGCGGAGGGAAAGACAAGAGAGACGCCGAGCGCCTTAAATACCGTCGCTCCTCCAGGCAGCAATTTCCATAGATGAAGAGGTCAGCGCTGTTTAACAGTGCGCTGCCACGTTAATTTAGTATGACAAGATAAAGCAGTAATCTGTGCTCCGAGAGACTGTAAGCTGCCTGCTATCCAGGGACATGCTCGACTCGATTTGCACTGTATATCACTTTATACAATTGCCGTGACAAAGCCCCCTGAGTTCCTTCATGTAAATCTGCCTCTCTCGCGCGCGCGCTTTATTCCTCTCAACTCCGCTGCCAGTCAGGCTGGGCTCGCAGCAAAGCTCCGCAAACTTAATGTCTTACACATGTCAGCGGGCCCGCGGGCCCCGCCTCCCCCTCCAGAGGAGACGTTTAGGGCCCGCATAATCCACTCATCACACTTCCGTACCGACGCGCCTTTTGCAATCTGTCGTGTTGAATTGACAGTGGGGGCGACTAAACCAATGTTTCATGTGCCCGGATTTACGTGGCGGCCGATGATAGTTCTCGGAGCCCTTCTTGCTATGTTCTGCTTGAAGATTATCCCTTAGGAAAGCGGATGTGCATGTTATTAACGGCATTGCTGTAGGCGCGCGACGGCGCGGGCTCGTAGGTGCGGAAACGGCGCTGCTGGTCGTAGCCGTAGCGATGCCGAGGGTGCAGAGGCACCGGGGCACGGTGCACCGAGACAGGCCGCTGCACCCATGTTACCCAGAGGCACGGGGCCCACTGCACCCATGTTACCCAGAGGAACGGGGCCCGGTGCACCATGGCAGGCCGCTGCACCCATGTTACCAAGAGGCACGGGTCCGCTGCACCCATGTTACCCATAGGCACCGGGTCCCGTGCACCAAAACAGGCCGCTGCACCCATTTACCCAGAGGCAACGGGGCCTGCTGCACCCTTGTTACCCGGAGGCACAGGACCCGGAGCACCAAGTAAGGCTGCTGCACGCATGTTACCCAGAGGCACGGGGCCCGGTGCACAAAGACAGGCCGCTGCACACATGTTACCCAGAGGCACAAGAGCCTGGTGCACCAAGACAGGCTGCTGCACTCATGTTACCCAGAGGCACAGGGGCCTGGTGCACCAAGACAGGCCGCTGCACCCATGTTACCCAGAGGCACGGTGCACCAAAACAGGTTGCTGCACCATTGTTACCCAGAGGCACGGGGCCCGGTGCACTAAGACAGGCCGCTGCACCCATGTTACCCAGAGGCACAGGGCCTGGTGCGCCAAGACAGGCCGCTGCACCCATGTTACCCTATGGTTTACAAATAAACTGGATTTTGGGGTGGGGTGCATGTTTCTTCCTCACACTAGGGCGCACTTGCTACTACACTGCCGAACCGCAGATGCGGTTTTAAATATCTACCCAACCGCTATGAGGAAAATGTATAGTTTCTTACCTGTCAGTGTAGTTTTGCAGCTTGAAGACTTTCTGGATTCACTATGCTGTGCATTATTCCGCCATCTAGTGGTTGGGTCTGGAATTGTAGTCTTTTTTCTCTTTTTTTTTCCCCGTGGCCCAGGTGAGCGTCGACATACCACCATTTGGTGTCCTTCGTGACATCGACGTGCTTCCTCCGGAAGCTCCCACCTATGGCCGCCATCTTCGGATTCTTTTTTCTTGTCTTGTGTTATTCATGTTTTCCCTCTTGCTTTTTAAAGTCTTTTCCTCTTTTAATCCCTTTCCTCCTGTCTCATCTTTCTGGCGGAGGAGAGAGGGTTCGCTAGTGAATCCAGAAAGTCTTTAAGCTGCAAAACTACACCGACAGGTAAGAAAGTATACGTTTTGCAGCGTGAATCTTTCTGGATTCACTATGCTGTGCATAGACTTTGTAGCGGTTTGTCCTTATTGTGGTGGCTGGGTGGAAGATGAGCACTGGCTACTGAATATTTGTTGTAAGACCTTCTGTCCCACTTGCGCTTCTTTATACATTTGGATATCTACACAGTAGTGCTTAGTGAACGTGTGCACTGAAGACCATGTTGCAGCTTGGCAAACGTCTTGAATTGGTGTGTTAGCTAGAAACACAATTGCTGCTCCTTTCTTCCTTGTTGAGTGAGCATAAGCTGCTCCTTTTAACGGTTGCCTTGCTTGTTTGTGGCATAGTTGTATGGTTTGTGCAATCCACCGTGCAATGGTACTTTTGGTAACTGGTTGTCCCAAAAAACTGCTGGCGAAGGAGACAAAGAGGTGCTTTGTCTTTCTGCACTCCTTTGTCCTTGCTATATAGTGCATCACAGCTGTTCTGGCGTCCAGTGTGTGCAGCGCCCTTTCTGTACTAGTGGTTGGTTTTTGGAAAAAATTAGGTATTTGGATTGTTTGGTTGATGTGGAACCGTGACACCACCTTCGGCATGAAGTGTGGGTCCGTTCTCATTACAATCTTATCACTGTGAATCTGCAGGTAGGGGTCTTGAAGTGTTAGGGCCTGCAACTCACTTTCTCTTCGTAGTGATGTGATAGCCACTAAGAAAGCCATCTTTAGCGTGAGCATGTGTAGTGTAGCCTTGTGAATCGGCTCAAATGGTGCCTTCATCAGTTGAGTCAGCACTACGTTGAGGTTCCATGCCGGTGCTGGCATTCTGTTTGAAGGTGCGATTCTCTTTGCTCCTTCTAGAAATCTTTTTACTATTTAAGAGGTGAAGAAACTTTTCCCCGTTTCTCCTCTTGTGTAAGCCACTATCACTGCTAAGTGCACCCTTAGGGATGTGTAGCTTAGTTTACTTTGCAGTAGATGTGTTAAGTATTTTAGTACTGTTGACTCCTTTGTAATTTTCCTTTGCAGTTTCTCCCTAATGCACCATTCGGAGAATCTTTTCCATTTTGCTACGTAGCATTTCCTTGTTGTAAGTCTTCTCACTTCTCTGAGCACAGCCATTTTGCTCCCTGGTAGTTTGAGGTGTGCAAACTCTAGGTCCTCAGGAGCCATGCCGCTAGGCTGAGGCTCTCTGGATGTAGCACCCTTCCGTTCTGCATTGTTAACAGGTCCCTTCTTTTTGGGAATCTGTGTGCTGGTGCATGCGCCATCTCTACTATTTGTGAGAACCAGGACTGTCTGGCCCACTGAGGTGCTATTAGTATTAGCGACATGTTGCTGATCCAGCATTTGCTGAGTACCCTGTGTATCAGTGGTATCGGGGGAAAAGCGTATGGAAATGTCTTTGACCAACTTATCCATAGCGCATTTCCTTGTGACCGATGGTCTGGTTGTCTGGATTCGAAGTGTTGGCATTTTGATGTGTTGCAAATAGGTCTATTTGCGGTGTTCCCCACTTCCGGAATACTCTCTGTATTTGCTGTTGGTTGATCTCCCATTCGTGGGATGCTGGCATCTGCCTGCTGAGTCTGTCTGCTTCCACATTGTCCTTCCCCGAGAGATGTATTGCTAGTAGGTCTATTTTTAGTGGAATGGCCAATGTCCATATTTCCTGTGCTACCCCTGATAGTGCCGCTGATTGTGTTCCTCCTTGTTTGTTGCTGTAGAACATGCTCGTGGTGTTGTCTGTTTGGATCAACACCCTGTTTCCGTACAGCTCCTTCTGGAAGGATTTTAAGGCTAGGAACACTGTCTTTAGTTCCAGGTAGTTGATGTGCTTGACAGCATCCTGTTGCGACCATAGCCCCCTCACCTTCAGCTTGTTCATGTGCGCGCCCCACCCCAGCTGGGAGGTGTCCGTTGTGATGGTCACTGTTGGAGTTGGTTGTGTGAATGGTTTCCCCTGTGATATGTTTTCTTTGTTCCACCACGCTATTTCTTGATGCACTGCGTGTGTGACAACCACTAGATCTTCCCAACTCCCCGTTGCCTGTGACGATTGCTGCTGTATCCATTCGTGGAATGGTCTCATGTGTAGCCGAATATTTTGCACCAGGTGAATGCATGACGCCATCATTCCCAACAGCTTTCTCACCGTCCTCACTGTCAGAACTTGCCCCTTGCGGTAATGACATGTTTTCTTCAGTATTGCCAATGTTCTCTTCCTGCTGGGGAACACTTTGGCCTGTATGGTGTTGATCTCCGCCCCTAAGAATATCTTGATTTGCTCTGGCTCCCATGACGATTTTTCCCAATGGATTGAGAAACCCAGTTGCGTCAGTGTTAGTATGACCTGCTGGATGTGTTGGTTGTATTGGCTGTACGAACTTGCCTTTACGAGCCAGTCGTCGAGGTAGGGGTACACGTGTATTTTGTAAACACCCTTGGTGTGGATTTGAGACCGAATGCCAGTACTGTGAATTGGTAGTGACTTTGGTTGATCGTAAACCTTAGTAGACATTTGTGTTTGTGGTTGACGGGGATGTGTAATTACGCGTCCTTTAAATCTATAGTTGCCATGTAATCTCCTCATTGTATTTGTGGTATTACTTCTTGAAGGGAAGTCATTTTGAATCTTTGAGTTTTTATGAATTTGTTCAAGAACCTCAGATCTAGGATAGGTCTTAGTGTTTCGTCCACCTTCGGCATGAGGAAGTAAGTTGAGTAGACCCCTTTGTTCCTCTGGTTGTCTGAGCAGTTCTTCCGCCTCTAGTCGCAAGAGCGAGAGTTCCTTTGCTGAGTGTGCCTTGCTTCTTGGTTTTCTGTTTGGAGGTTGTTTCTCTAGCTCTATACAGTATCCGTATTGTATGATGTCTAATATCCATTTGTCTGTTGTGACCTTCCTCCACTCCTGGATGAAGTTTCGTATTCTGCCCCCTACTGGTGTTGTGTGTTCGAGGTACTGTTTGTCGTGGAACGTCCATTTGTTGCTTCTCCTTATGTCTTTGTGCCCACCCCGTGGTGTTGCTAGGGTGGGGGTTGGCTTCATGGTGAAGTCACTTGGAGGGGGGCTGTTGGCCTCCTCTTTGTGTCTGTCCTCGGCCATTTCCGCGCCATCGAAAGGACTGACCCCGGGGCTGGTACTGCCAGTTCTGCTGCTGCTGTCCCTGCTGCTGCTGGCCTTGGTTGTTCCCTTGATAGCCTTGTTGAAACGTTTTGTGTGATGTGGTAGGCACGTTGCCCCCCCCTACCACCTGGTCTTTTTGTGGGTGTACCCCTTCTCATCCCCCTCAACTGCAGCGCTCCAATGGACCTTGCTGTCTCGTTGTCCTTCTTTAGCTGCGTTAACTTGTCGTCAACTGGTGGGCCAAACAGTTGCTCTCAGTTAAAAGGCGTGTTCAGGATGTTGCTTTGCACCTCTGGCTTGAATCCAGAAATTATGAGCCATGCGTGTCTTCTCTCGGCCACCCCTATCATCATTAGACTGCTGGACATCTCTGCAGCATCCAACGCAGATTTTAAGCTTGTGTTCACCATGCTTTTGCCCTCTACTACCAGATGAGCCGCTCTTTGTTGGTACTGGTCTGGTAGATGCTTTAGGAGTTGCTCCCTTCCTCCCAGTGCTGGTATGCGTGCCTGTTGATCAGGGCGTTGAAGTTTGCGATGCGCCAATGGATTGCCGCATTTCTCTACACCTTTCTCCCTGTGAGATCCATCCTTCTACTTTCCTGGTCCGGAGGTGGTCCGACATTAGTGGGCACATTGGCCCTCTTCCTAGCCATTGCCGCAATTATGGAGTCGGCTGGTACTGACCCTTGGATGTATGCAGGGTCCTTAGATAAATGTTTATACTTCTTCTACGTTCTTGGAGTCACAGCCTTGCATACTGCTGGTTCCTTAAAGGCCTCTCTTCCTTGATCCAGCACACTAGGGAGCATGGGCAGGAACTGGCTCCTAGTTTGTTGAGGCAGTAGAGTTTCCAGGAAAAAACATGCCTTGGGCTTCTCCTCTTCCATTTTCACTCCATATGTCTGTGCAGCCTTTTGGACGACCATGTTGTAGATCCCTATGTCATTTGGTGGCGAGGGCCTCGAAGGGTAAGTGTCTACCCCTTCTTCCGGTGATTCGGCGTTGAGATCCTGCCATTCGAAGTCTTGCGCCCCCGAGGACGTCGAGTCCCGGAAGAATTGCCGATCCTCGTCGCCATCGCCCTCAAAATAATAGAGTTAGTCCTCCTGTTTCTCGACCAGTTTGGGCGTTTTCGGCAGTTCTGCGTCCTAGTCATCTCTTTTGACTTCGAGTGCAGGTTTCGGCGGAATGGTGTAATGGCTCATCTTCTCGTCGAAGTCCCTTTTTCGTTGCCGAATGCTCGCCATTTCGACCTCGCGCCTCCTCTTCTTCCTCTCCATCTCGGCGGCATGTGCGGCGTCGAGGGTTGGAGCGCCTCGCTTCTAGGCCATCAACGTCGATGCAGGCCCTTCTTTTCTCAGCATCGAAGGTGTCCTTTTCGGGGGCAACTTTCGATGATCAAGGTTTTTCGAGGGCTTTCCCCGATTGGGAGTTCTTTTTGAAGGATCCGCTCGGCTGACTGTCCTTGGTTGCTGTTGCCGTTGTCGAGTGTTTCGGCGGCAATGCTCCCTTCGAGGACTTGGCTTCACACCTACGAGTTTGACTCGGGGTTTTAGCTTCACCCTTTTGAGTGTCGTTCGAGTGCTAGGGATCGACGACTCCCTTACCTCCTTCGACGGTTTCTTATGGACCTTGACGACCATGCACTCCTCTGGTCCTTCAGCGATGTTGTCTTCCTCTCCACTGGAGAGGCCCAAGTCCCGGAGCGATGGAGGTGGCCCCTGCCCCTGCATGGTGTGGTTCGCCCTTCTCTGCCTCTCTATTACTCTGAATGTCTTTGGTGTGAACGCCGAGCTCGCATTGCAGTCCTCGCTGTTGTGGTCGAGCGGTAGGCAGAGGTTGCAGACAGGATGCTGGTACTTCTGGGCGTATTTGTGGTGGCAATTGGTGCAAAACTTGAAAGGTGTTTTGTCCATTCCAGCGCTCAGGGAGCCCCCTGCGAGCGCATTCTCCGTTGAACGTCGAGATCTCGGTCGAACCTTCTCCCTCGTCGTCCCGGTTACCTGACCTGAAGTCTGGTGTAGCTGAAAACTTTGATTTTCGTTGAATTTCTTCTCTTTTCTTTGATTCCTATTCCAAAACTCTGGAACTCTTCCGTAACGATCCAGACCCAACGGCGGAATAAAGAATCTGAAGATGGCGGCCAAAGGTGGGAGCTTCCGGAGCCATGAAAAAAAAAAGAGAAAAAAAGACTACAATTCCGGATCCAACCACTAGATGGCGGAATAATGCACAGCATAGTGAATCCAGAATGATTCGCACTGCAAAACTGCTGCAAATTAATTCCCGTTATTAATATCTTTTTAGATTTAGGGTATCTAACATTATCCATTGGCACCCAATGGCCTTTTTTATTAAAACAATGGAAGGAAGCTACCTACCTGTGCCTATACTGCAAAATGTATACAAACATACAAGGCCCGACCGGATTAATAGAAGCTTTCTAAGTTCATAAGTGGAAGCTGCCGAGGAGGCTCGTGTATTCTCAGACATGGATCTGCCATGTGTTTCAGGAGGTTGCAGCACCCATTGCTTTGGCCAGCGCTGCTCATGACCGTACCAACACAACTACTAACTATCCCACTCTTAAAAGTGCGACTATTCGGACTATTCCTGGTCCTCAAAGCTGCAAGAATGGCATTAGCACAGATGATAGTCATTTTAATACATCATGAATTAATAAGCATCTGTTGTTGTGCTCACCTCTAAATTAGACTTACAGTACCACGATGGTACAGACTGTCATAAGTACTGGTGTTGACAATCAAGTGCCGGTGCTGAGCACCGGAAACCACCGGCTCAAATTAAGCACTGATTTTGAACTTTCTGCGAAGTAAGACTGTGGTTTGAGGTGGGAATTTGAGAATGATAAGTTCACAATCTAGAAGACTCCTTTAGCGTATATATTTATTTTATGTAATGCGCAAATCAATTAGCCCAGTGGACTAATACTAATACGCTGCAGTATTGATCATGCTGGATCTTTCAGCAGCCTTCGATACTGTTCATCATAAGGTTTTGATGGACCGTTTATCAGAAGTTGGGGTACAAGGCACGGCCTGGAACTTCCTGAAATCCTTTCTTACCGACCGATCATAAACGGTGGATTTGGAGAAAGATCGGTCCAAGCCTTTTTCTCTTTCTTGCGGGGTACCTCAGGGGTCCTCCCTTAGTCCCACACATTTTAATGTATACGTTTCCCCGCTGTCATCCCTGATAGGATCATTCGGGTTTCAATTGACATCTTATGCGGATGACACGTAAATGGTGCTGCCCCTCCAGCGTGGCAAAGAAGCTGAGACAGGATAAAAAATGTAAATCTGTATTTGTAAAGCACGAACTACTCAACCTTACGGTTCTCAAGGTGCTGAGGGCCATCGTGGAAATTAAGTGAGCTATTGCCCAGAGTCACATGGTGCTGAGCTGAGCTGCCGCCAGAGCCGGGGGATCGAACCGTGAACCCTATGCTCTGAAGTCAGCTGCCCTGGCCGCTGCACCACACCTCTCTCAAGATGTTATGACTGCATGAAAGCCATATCGGGGTGGATGTCCTCGAACTGCTTGAAACTTAACTCTGGATAAACCGAGGTTATTATATTTGGGAATAATTTGAACCTCTGGACACCTGACTGGGAACTCTCCCGGAACAGACTAAGAAAGTGAAGAATCTGGGGTTCATTGTGGACAATAGTCTCACTTTCGGGAATCAGATAAGTGGGGTTGCCTCCACATGTTTCTTCCTCCTCAGAATCCTGAGGAAAACAAAGTTCCTTCTTCCGGAAGACAGTCTTAGTACAGCAGTCACAGCACTCATTATGTCACGGCTGGACTACTGTAATAGTCTCTACTTGAACATCCAAAAGAGACATGTGAACAGACTCCAAATCGTGCAAAATGCAGCAGCCAGGTTGCGGACGGGCACACCCAGGTTTGTCTCGGTCAGGAAGGAACTTAAACCTCTTCATTGGCTCCCAGTTAAACATCAGACACAATTTAAAGCCCTATGCATGGTGTACAAGGCTCTAAAGGGGAATGGTCCTGACTATTTGAGATAAGGGTTTCAATGGTGCATCCCCAGTAGAGCCTTGCGGTCTGGGACAGCAAAGCAAGTGACTGTACCCTGTAGCCTGTTGGGGTGGTAGGAGTCTTACTACTTGTGCTGCAAAAGCCTGAAACAATCTACCATTTTACCTCAGAAATGCAACCGATCTCCTCTCCTTCAGGAAAGGGC
Organism: Triturus cristatus; assembly: GCF_964204655.1. Classification (NCBI taxonomy): domain Eukaryota; kingdom Metazoa; phylum Chordata; class Amphibia; order Caudata; family Salamandridae; genus Triturus; species Triturus cristatus. The sequence goes on from NC_140585.1 coordinate 508,441,959, forward strand.
TGAAAACCTGGCTTTTTACCTTATAACCACTTAACAGCAACCATTTAGTCAAGTGCTCAGTACCAGGACACCCTAGGGTAACAGTCGCGCTTTAGAAGTTATATTAACATAACATAACATACATCGACTGCAGAAATATGTGAGCAATCTAAAGACATGCAGATGCTGGTCTTCTCAGCCTCTCATCCTTCCAAAGGGGTGGAAATGAATTCCCTTGATTTAATGATACATCAGTTTTTATAGCACCAATAAGCAGTTCAGCTTTGGCACGTGCTGTGTAAATGGTTCATTTTATGTGTATTTTGAAAGCACACTATAACCCGCAAGGGTATCCTGACGCTGAGGAAGTGTGTGTGCCTAGAGCAGCTAGTTTCTACAGGGTATGCATACAAGTTGAGAGTAGCTAATTTCTACATTGAAGGCATACTCATTGAAGGCATGTTGAGGGCTGCTCATTTCTACAAGGAATGCATACACGTTGAGGGGAGCTCATGTCTATATGGAACACATACATACATGTTGAAGGCAGCTCATTTCTACAAGGAACGTGCCCACATTGAGGGGAGCCCATCTCCACAAGGAACGCATACACACACATACACTTTGAGGGCAGATCATTTCCACAAGGAACACATACATGCTGTGAGCATCTCATTTCTACATGGAATGAATATATGTTGAGGTTAGCTCATTTTTGCATGGAGTGCATTTACATTCTTGGATTTTAACTTATCAGTGTGAAATGACACATTTACAAGTATATTGCTGGGATAAAGGGTTTTATTTAAGAGGTTATTGGGGCATTTAAGAACTACCATGCACTTCCAACAACAGGTGACACTGAACTCAGGGGAATGAATGGTTCTTTACCCCATGTTTAAACTGGAGAAATGGAATGTGGGCCACAGATCTGAAATCAATAGCGATGGGAGGCTAAAATGGCGACTAAACACCTGCTTTCTGGTTCTAGGTCCACGCCGAACATTTACACTGGTTCAGCATTCATTACCAGAATGCTGCCTGCTGATAGGTTGCAATGCAGGTCAATAAACCGCCTCTAAAATACTTGTAACACAAGTGACAACAAAACCAAGGAAAAACGGGAGTTTCTCTCACCAGGACAAAAATAAGGTGGTGAGGCACAAAATGCAAGTGCACAGAGGCAAGGGGGATGTGGAACCATGCGAATAAGCAGAGACCCCCTCAAGAATGACAGAAGCTGGAAAAGCTGCAGCGCATTTATGATAAGAGAAAGAGCTTTGCCCTCCTCTGTAATATGCATTTGTGCTGGAAGCACAACATGGCACAAGGCTCAGCTTTGCTATTAAAAACGTTTTGCCCTTCTCACCTGTTCTGTGCTACGGCCGCGTGAACTTAATTTTTGTGACAGTATATAATTCAGTTAAACTTAGTTCTGCGTTAACACGTACTGACCATCGATTAAAGGCATACAAGGAATAAACCAGAAAAAACGTGTCTTTAGTCTCTTGCTGTAAGTCGTCAACTGTTCTGTAGAACTGTTTGCAGTTTAGGTGAATCACATGTTCAACACCATGGAACAATATTACATTGACTGCGACAAGTGCAACCAGCTACCAGCAACTGGTCCTAAGCTGGACTGGAAGGGTTTCCCTATTGACTCTTTAACCTAATTCCTAAAACAAATCTTCAACAATACTAAGTTTATGGAAAGCGTCGGATAAAGGAGCGTACATGAGCATGGCAATGCACAATGAATGCAAACTCCATAGAAAAGTGTGTGGGTGTTCACAAACGTGGTGTATGGTGGAAATACAAATAGGAACGCATATCTTCAGGTTGGGCGTGGGGGACAATACTGGAGTCTAAGGAAGGGTGTTGAAAAGTGAAAAAACAAATGTGCAGATGCTTATTTGCACCTGGCACAGACAGGTAGGCCCGGTGCCGCTCTGCAGGAGCATGCTGGGAAGAACCAGAGCTTGTATGAAAACCAGCAGTTACAGTCCATTTCCATGACACGAAAAGGAATTCTGATGAATCCCTAAAAAACACAAGTATATGCACATTGTAGGCAGAAACCTAAAATGCAGAGACATCGGTCTTGAATAATGTTTGTGAATGAGGCTGGTCCAATACTTTTGGGAAAGTATAAATCAATTAATTCACTGATTTAACATTACTTTTAACATTACTTTCCACCTGTTTGGATTTTCTTAATTGATGAGATAAACAAAGCATCTAATCATAAGCAGTACAGAAGGAACTTATTTGAAATACATAGTAGCAAAATGCTGTACATGATCAATACCCACTATCAGAAAAGAAACATGCATAAAAATACTTATTTCTCGAGCAGTACTGCCAAATTGGAACACAAGATAATCAGTCCAATCAAGGAAAAAAAGTTTCAAATAAAACGTCCAATTAATATTGCACTTAATGCCATGGATTTTCTTGTCTTTCAAACTCTGCTTTGATATTATGCAAAGGCAACAAATAGTGCCATACAAAATCCCCAACTGATATAAATAAATAAAGTATGCGGGTAAGAGAACTGGCAGACAGGGAATACATTTATTTTAACCAGGATCACACAATTTACAACAGCTGGAAAATACCGTGACTGAAAATTAGATCTCCTGAATCCACTGATGAACATAACAGTGAATTTGCCAGTACACCTTTTGCCTGAATGCCTGTGTGTCTGTCTGCTGGGGATTAGTAGGTGTAATTCTTATTTAAACATACAGGATTGGGAACTAATGCTTTATTGAGCTACACATTTGGGAATATATCACTGTTTATTAAATAATGATTACACCGTTTACAGAACTGCAAAACGCTCAACCTTGGAGGGATATGTCGACTTGCTCTATCGGAAGATATTAATTTCAAGGTTTTCCAAGATAACAACAGTCCTTGGATAGGAATATCTTGAATGCTTCGTCCACTCACATGTACAGTGATAGACACATTTTTTTATAAGAGAGTGATAGAGGATTTAGAAGACCCTTCAGTGAAAGTGTGCCCTTTAGGTCAGAATGTATGGAACTCTGTACAACGAAGCACTACCGGAAGCAGCGATAGTGAGCGATGATTGGACTACGGAGAGCGGGCTACTTTCAGTTATTAGGAGTACCGTGAATCCCTTTCAATCTGTTGAGCTGTGCTGGTAATGGCTCATCGCCAAGATAATAATATTTTCAAGGCAAAGGGATATTATAGGAGATGAACTGTATTTTGCCTTAGACAAGCAGGGGATATCAATCAATTAAGAGACATTTATGTGCTTTAAAAACACCATCAAAGCATACAATATCTTATTATCTTTAGTAAATAACAGTTTGGAGATAGGATATATTTATTGATATTTAATTCTAACAAAACATCTACAGATAAAGTGCACACATCTAGTTTAAAAATAGGTTAAGACTCCAAAAAGATGCAATTAAAAACATCTTAACATGTCATTCATTATAAGAACATTTAAACATCAAAAACTTAAATTGCATTTAAGTTCATACTGATTATTATTTAAAAAAATAGAATCAGATGAAAGTCTATTATTGGGATTACAGAGGGGTACAAGTCGCTGTTCTTTTTAAAACATAATTTTCAGGCATTTAAACCAGACGTTCTGCAAAAAACGACTTACTGCCAAAACTATTGGGCCCAAGGTATTTGTTTTTAGAATTCTACGTGCAATCAGATAACGGGTACTTTTAAAGTGTAAACATATTGGGCGTATCCAAAGCTTGCGATATGGGACATATTTAAGTATAAAGCAGTCATCAAAGGAAGGAGTGGAACTGTTGAACCACAAAGGTTGTTATTTGAAGGAACAGAAACCACTGACCTCTGTCTATAGGTGAATATAATAAATGTGAAAGGAATGGTGGTGGGCAGAAGACAATGTCCGGAAGGTGATTCTTGTTGCAACGAGCAAACATTAAGGCAATTAGGCACAGAGGCCAAAATGGATGCACGTTACTGTGATCTTCGGCGGTGGCTGCTATGTGTGTCTGCTCTTTGGATCCTTTGGGGGTACTAACAGGAGCACCAGAAATCTTTGTGAACCAGAACCAGTCTTTGTGAACCAGAACCACTCTTTGTGAACCAGAACCAGTCTTTGTGAACCAGAACCAGTCTTTGTGAACCAGAACCAGTCTTTGTGAACCAGAACCACTCTTTGTTAACCAGACCAGGGTTTGTGAACCAGAACCACTCTTTGTGAACCAGAACCAGTCTTTGTGAACCAGAACCACTCTTTGTGAACCAGAACCAGTCTTTGTGAACCAGAACCAGTCTTTGTGAACCAGAACCACTCTTTGTGAACCAGACCAGGGTTTGTGAACCAGAACCACTCTTTGTGAACCAGAACCAGGGTTTGTGAACCAGAATTTAAAGTGCCAGAAATCTGAGAAGGGCAAACGAAACCTTGATACATACATAAAACAGAAAGCAGGGAGGAGTGACAAAAACCTCCATACAGAATGACCAAAGTGGTGAAGGAAATGAAGTTTTACATTTACATACGTTGATGAAAAAGGGACAGATGGACATTCTTGAATCCGTGATGTTACAGGCTGCATGACAGAATGTTAACACCACTGGTAATCAGGCACCTACATGCCAAAGACATGGTGGTCTACTGGACACGGGACTTGGAATAATAAACATCAGTGATTGTGATCTGCTTCCATTTCAATCACGTCTGAGACAATAGTCCACAAAAATGCTCACTCTTTGGATAACATGTTGTGTGATTAGGGTTATAAGTTTTCCCTTTCCATGTATGGAAATGCTACCAATCTCTTCCGCTGACTGATGGAAACAAGTACCAAGATGCTGTGAATACTGAGTTTATGAGAACCACGCTTAAGCACGGCTATGGACTGCCACATCCTACAGATTTAACCAGGGAGTTTGCCTGGATTATGATTGCAGGCGAAAGTGGGACGGAGATTATATATTATGAACCAAACATTATTTGGGAACAGGTTAGACTTTTCAAACAACATGTGCATAACAGATTTGGGAATGCTAAATTATTAATTGACCACACTGGTATTACTCATCTTGAGGTGTGATGTGGAAGTTAGAAGCATGACTGATCTCTCTAAACACCTTCCTATGCAGATGTATCATCTCCTGACTAGCTGTTTGATCATTTCCTAAAACAAGGATCACTGGCTGGCTTGTGTGTTCAGAACTCTGTGCCAGGATTTCCGTTCAGGGGGTTATGCCCTTTGAAAGGAGAAGATTCTGCTTTTGTCCACTTTAACTGGTGTATACCTGCTCAAAATCCTCATGATGCTTCTGAAGCATAACCACACCACCCAGACTTTGTTAGTGGACTTCTGTTCATTATAAAATGGAGGGAGAGACCAATGAGGCTTAAAATATTTGATGTACTTATTGCCTCAGCTACCAGATCAGTAATTTCTTTTACATAGCTTTTTATTACTGATATTTACATAGTGCAGACCTAGCCTCAGGAGCAGTGGAGTGCCACGCAACAAAACAACAAGATATAGAAAGTAAAATAACAACAGAACAAAGGGTGAAGACCGTGGGATAGCATCCTTCAGTCTTCATATGTGGTTTGCGTAGATGTATTGTAGGCCCTTAAGAATAGCTGATCCGTTTAAAGTGACTATGAGCGCTACAGGAATGTGGTTCCAGATTCAAGAAGCGCGGCACTAGAAATCGTTTTGCTCTTTGGGATCTGCAGTAGGAGGTTGGATTTGCTCTTAGTGTCTCTTTCTCCTCGTTGTGTGCAGTTTATTCTTCACGTCGCTGGCCAGTCCGAGGTGAAGGGCTTTGAGTGTCGAATAGACCACCGTGAAATGTATTCCTGCTTCTATGTCAAGCCAGTAAAGGTCTCACAGGATAGTTGTGATGTGTTTAGATTGTTTGGCTGTCATTCTTTCTCCTAATAATGGTTTGCCACTTAAGCGACTCTTGCATAAGTCAGTACAAAATCAGTGATACACACCCCAGAATTACACGTTAGGACAAAGTCAAACCTGGAAATGTATATATTGAAATTCTATATCTAAAACTAGCTTTACCACCCTCCACCAGGCTAAATCACCTCTATCTTTGATGTACCGCTTATTGTTGTTTTCTGCTTTATTTCTTATTAGCGCTCAATGTATTAAAAGTCTCATGCGAAGAACTCTTTTGTCCATGTGGTTCGTTTGATTAGAGGTATATGAATGCACCTAAAAAAGCCATACTACAAAAATCTCCTGTAATTAATTGCTAGTCTTTAATCAGCTGTACATCAAACAAATGTCTCAAATGCACATTACACAGGGGAAAGGAACCCTGCTCTACACTGGAGATCGGAAACAAAAGAATGAGGCAGAGTAGACCGATCTCAAACAATTCCAGCCAGTGCAGGGAGTAGGTTTGCTGCAGTGTGAGTCCAGCACAGGGAGCTGGGCTGCCAAGCGGAGGGCGCTGGGAACGCAAATGGACGGAGTCAGGATCCATAGAGGGTGATAGTAAAATACTGGGGACTCCGGGCCAGTGTAAAGCTGTGGCCAAAATGTAAAAACAGAGTCCTATTGATACATTAAATATTGAGATGCGGCGAGATCTCACTGCTGCACTAGCGTAGAGAGTCCATCTTAAAGAATTTGAATGTCTTAGAAGATGGAAGGAAGGAGCACAAGCAATAGTGTAATATAGGAGTTGTTAGTAATAGCCGTTGCTCACGATATTCTGTAAACGGTTTAGAAATCTAACTTCCGATACATTGAAAGTGTGCCATTAGTCCATTTTCTCTTTTTACATTTATTTTTGCACCATTAATCACTATGCTACGTTGTCATTATAATGACATCACTTCAAACAAAATGTTAATCCAAAGAAACATGCAGCAGCCTACATATTTTAGCAGTGAATACTTTAAAATAAATACAAAATATCTTGCCATCCGGGTCAAAAAGTGTGTGATGTCATGTCCTGTAATGCCACTGGGTATCAAAGTCCACAGCCTATGGTTCGCTCTTTTCAGCCAAGAATAGGACACACCCACGCTCACTTTCTAAAATTCTACCAGAAAAATACTAGCAATAATTTTAAAAACCTGCATCATTAGCCATGAAGGTATTCATTAGGTTCATAATATTGGGGTCGATTCTAGAGTAGTTTAGTAGTACTTATCTAGTACCCTTTTACATACTATTGCATGCCTTTGTGGATTTGCTCCAAAACATCAAACAGGAGAACAACCCGGGATTATTAGGGGAATATCCATAAATAATTAGTACAAATAGAAAAGACTGTGCCCTCTCTGCTCTTTTAGCAAAAGGAAGTTGGATTTTTGGGGGATGATTTACTAAGGCCTCTTAGAGTATGTATAAGACTACTACTACTTCCTGTACTATAAATGCCTTTGAAAATCACCCCCTGCGTGTAGAACCTTGCCATTCTGTCATTTTGATTTTGCCCTGTGGTTTTATGCCCTTTACTTGTCCATATCATGTTTACAACTGCACACGGACTTGATTTGATCTGCTGAATATAAAAGCTCTAATAAATAAATAAACCTTGGATCTACACAATACCACATTATTAAAGAGTAGAGGAATGCCCTTATCTTTCATATTGGAACTTATCGTTATAAACAGGTATGTTAGCCGTAAACATTTTTCATACACAACTAAACTGTAGTAAATACAATTGTGTAAATAGAACTAGAATTAAGAGCGCCTATTGTAAACCTATAAATCTAGGCGCATTTCATCAGAGTACATGCACAATTACTCGTCTTCACAGTTTCCTTTAATTTTAACAACTTTTCAGTTAGAATTACGACAGGCACCCCTTGGTGACTCATTCTGCTTTTAGGTGCAGACTGAATAGTTTACTGAACCAAGTTTAGAACATTAAAACGTTTTTTCCCTCTAATTCGTAAAGAATGTACATCTTGTATCTAACAAAAGTACCATTGCCTCATGTACAGTTATTTACTGAGCTGGGCTTTACCACTTATTTTGTCCCAGCAGTTCGACCGAAGGAAGGTAAGGGGCGCCCTTCCGGAGGTCTCTTAATTTGGGTAAGCATTTCCCTGCGGTGTTCTATCAAATGTTTCGTCACCACTTCCCCGGACTTACAGAGACTTTTAGTGTGTGGCCCGTGTGGAGGGCGGGCGGGCACTTGAAATATTTAATATCTATGTCAGAGGCACTCGGGGTGGTGTATCCACCCTCTCCCCGACGGGCATTGATGAGGAACTTAAGAACTGTGGTCCAGATTCCCTTGTTTTATTAGCGGGGGATTTTAATTGTACATTCGAACCTCTTGCAGTGGATGATGTGCTGGGCCTCAGCGACGACGATGCAAGGAGAGGCATCCCGCCGCTGTCAATTGCTCCAATTAAAAGATGGTCCCAAAACGCAATTGACCTCAATGCCCTCTGTCTGGAGTATGGCCTTAGAGCTACCAATGGCAGAACCAAGTCAGACCAAGTCAGACCAAATGGGGGCACACACATTCAATAGAATAGGCCATTCCTCCAGGATTGATTACATTATGTTGAATTTTCGTTTGTGGTCTTTCTTGGTGGATATGGAGGTCCGTCCATCCATCGACAGTGACCACAACCCTCTATTCTTATCTCTGTCCCCCTTGTGGAAGGGAAGCTCCCCTATCTCAACTCCGCATTTGTGGAAATCATCACACGAAGTGTGTCCGTCTAACTGTGGCAGGCGCCTGAAATGGAAGAAATTTATTGGCAATGAGGCCAAGATGCGGGAGGCACAATCTATAATGGCTAATATTTTACCTCGCCTAGACTCCCCTTCTATCAGTGCGCCAGTGGTATCCGCAGTTTTTGTACAAACCACAATGGCTATAGGTGAGTTATTCATAGCCAAGAACGTGGGAAAAGGGACTAATAGGAGAGATGGTAGGAAGGGTCCAGCCGGGTGGTTCTCAGGTGCATGTCGTGTGGCCAAATGGGAACTACTAAAGGCAGTAAAAGCTAAGAATAGAGCCCTGGTATGTGCTGCTAGGGGCAATTACAGGAGGGCCCTAATAAAAGCAAAGGCAGATTGGGAAGACCAGTTTTGGTATGATCTCAAAGCCGCAAGCTTAAGGAAGGATGCAAAGAGTTTTTGGGACTTATTGAGATCCAGGGAGAAACCTGTGGACACAATGATCACATATAATGTCCCCGAGAGTGCGTGGGTTGACCATTTTTCCCAACTTTATTCAATGGCTCAGGAAGTGGGGGATAGCTTGAGTGTACGACACCCTAATGTATCTCCCCAGTTGAAGGACGAGCTTCTGTTTACATCTAAGGAAGTGGTAGGGGCGAAACAGTCTGGTGCCCAATAAAGCAGCAGGTCTGGATGGCATTCCCGGAGACTTGTTACGCACCAATCCGGAAGCTTGGGGAAAACTTATTGCTACCCTATTAAATTCCAGTTTTGAAGGAGCATCTTTCCCGACTTCATGGAAGGGTGCCGAGGTCGTCCCGATTTTTAAGAAAGGCTGTCGGAATGACCCAGCTAACTACCGCCCAATAAGTCTCCTAGACTCTTCACAAAAGGTGGCTGGGAAGGTAGTCTTGACCAGGATACTGCAGTGGGTGGAGGAAAAGGGCATCCTTTCAGACTTTCAGGCTGGCTTTAGATCAGGCACGGGGACAATAGAGCAATCCTTTCGACTTATGATGCTATACTGGAAGGTTGTTGCATTGGCCAAGGGCAGTCTGTATCTTGCTTGTTTAGATTTGCGAACTGCCTTTGACCTAGTCCCCCGCAGCCAACTCTGGAGAGTGCTTGACGAACAGGGTATTCCACCCTATTTGTTAAATCTGTTAATAAATCTCCACGCGGACAATTTTGCCCAGATCAGGTGGGATAATCAGGGGCAAAAAACAGCACGCATCCCTGTAAATAGAGGGGTACGCCAGGGATGTGTTCTTGCTCCCACCTTGTTCTCCTTGTATGTCAATGGAGTGGTGGAGCACCTGCTTCAACACCCTGCAGACGCACCATCCCTGGCTGGAAGAAAAATACCTACCCTCCTATTTGCAGATGATACCCTCCTGATATCTAAAACCCCGGCGGGTCTGCAGAGTTTAATAGCAAATTTCAAGTCTTTCTGCGATACGAGAGGGCTAGTTATTAATACTGCGAAGACCAAGTATTTGGTTCTCAACCTCCCGAAAAAGTTGGCCAAACCACCGACTCTAGATCATGTCGCCCTTGAGCGAGTCTCAGAGTTTGACTACCTTGGTATTCGACTCTGCGACTCAATGAGCTGGAATTGCCACCTCCAAAAGATGTTGCTGACCCACAAAAGGGTGGTGGGTGCCCTGCTTAAGGAACATCGTGCTTCAGCCTTGAAACCCATCGCTGCCGTTCTTGATATTTACAGGGCAAGGGCTGTTGGTGCTGCTCTATATGGGGCTGAACTTTGGGGGATTCACAAGGTGGACCTTCTTTCCCGTTCGGAAAATAAATTCCTCAAAGATCTAATGGGGCTCCCCTATAGCACCCCAACCCTCCCTTTGCTTCTAGATACAGGTATTCGTCTACTTAGCGATCAGGCAAGGCTCCGCCCTCTTCTCCTATGGGCGAGAATATGGAGAACACCAGAATTAACCAGCTATGCGGATGGCTTAATTGATGTGTTGGGATCTCCAGCCTGGGCCAAGATTCCTTGGCTGAGGGAGGTCAAGCGTCTTCTCTTCAGCCTTGGACTGTGCGAAGACTGGAATAACAGAACTGCACCTCCTAAGCCAGAGCTGAAAAAGATCTATTGGAGCTGGGTTGCTGGCACCAGAAGTAGCAATGCCAATCTGTGTAGGTCCTCCATGGATTTTCTCCTGATAAAGGAAGTGTACTTCTGTGAACCTTACCTGGACATTATTTCAAACCGTAAGGACAGGGCCTTATACTTCCAATTCAGAGTAGGCTTACTCCCCGTTGGTGAATTGACATGCAGGTGGAAGATTCCAATCCAGACAACTCCTTTTTGCCCCTTTTGTGAAAAAAGGTCTGAGTCTGTCCCCCATTTTCTGTTTGAATGCCCGGCCTATGCAGCCCCCCGGTGTAGATGGCTCAAGCCTCTTTGCAGAGAACTTGGAACTAGACTCCACGTAGAGGCCATGTGAATACTAAAAAATGATCCACGGCCCCTTTTTGCCTGTGGGTTAGCCAAGTTCCTAGGTTGGGCTTGGCGCATCAGATCAGCTAGGCTTTCGTATCTTGTTTAATATGTTTTTTACACCAGGTTTTACCTTAATTTATTGATACCAGTAGCTGTTTGAAATGTTTGTATACTTCTTTATGCACTGGTTCCTTTTTACTATTTTATCGTGTATTATTGTATTCTTGCTTTTTAAGATATAATCATATCAAAATAAAGGCTTCTTGACTGACTGTTATTTACTGATGCAGGTCTATACCCTGTTCAATATATTAAAAATAACATACCCCCGTCCAAAATGCATATTAGAAAGCCTTTTATGCCTTTGAGGAGTTGCAAGCACAAGGCTTTGTAGGGGTACTACTCCGAGGTACCATAATATACATAATATCATTGTATATGATATCAAAATGACAACGGTCACCTTTCTTTGAAGCAATCTGTATGTACGTACTTCAAAGTTAGGACAAATTATGCAATCTTTGGAAAAGCTAACTTAAATTTGTAAAGTGCACAGCAGCTATATTCAAGATAGTGTTGGTTATTTATTTTTTAGCGTGGAGGATGGAATGTAGTTCTCTGTTGAATGTAGTCCCATTGTTGACACGCGGCCCTTACTTCACACCCACCCTCGTATGTGCAGTGGGCGCAGGCTTGCACAGGCCCTTTGGGGGGGGAGGAAGAGGGGTGCATGGGGTGCCCTACGGAAGGTATCCTAGAGGGCAGGTGGACCCCCTGTACAGGCACTCCCGGTATGGGAGATTGGCATGTGGGGACCCTCCAAAAGGAAGGGCCCATCCATGTCCAAAGTGGCATTGGACAAGGGGTTCTAAGAGGAAGGGTCCCTGAACCAGTCATGATCTCACTCAGAAGATGTTTGTGATGGATGCACAGGAACAACCTTAGTTATGGTTAGGTAACTCCCATGTATTAGTGACTCTGTTAAGGCTGGGATGTAACTGTGTGAGGAAAATGTAAAATTGTGGTTTACTGTGCACAAAAATGATGAACTGTGTTTTTTCATGTTATGTTTTAATAAATACGGCCTGCAGTTTACGACCCCTAACCCAAGGAACTGGAGTCGGTATTCATGGTCTCTTATTAAGGGATGGATGGGGGCTCTAGGGAGTGGATTTCCTAAAGGGACATCGGTGTCTACCCGCCCACATGGTTTGGAACTGGAACTTAAAACAGCAGTCGATATGGCGATGTGTTTGTAAAACGCTCTAATGTGAACCTGCAGTGATACTGAGAAAACAATCAGGCTGGGGGTCTCCTTCTACTTCCTGGAAATGCTCCACAGAGGAAAAGTGTCCGGTAATGGCAATACTGTGCATTTCTTTCCACACCTGAGCATTACTAACTTTTCTGGTAATCACTGGGATAAACAGCGACCGGTAACACAACAATACCACACACCTCCTGGAGATTGTCAGTCAATGTCTTGTGCAACCAACCTTGCGCGCCATGAGCTGTGGGTGATACTTGCGACATTGCAACCGCGTGATCTTTTCTTTTTATCTGGCAGTTATGATGTGGAGGGGACACAATTATAAGGGTATCATACGTTGGCCCTTATTAGGAGTGAGTAGTCAGTGTTTTCGGACTCCCGTGCAAATCCCGGTTTGTGCAGGGGCTGGAATTCAGAGTTGTGTGGTATTTGCCACACCCGGTAATTACCAGGTTTGTTAAATACCTCACCCGCCCATACAGTTTAACAGTTCAAACATGACGGAGTTTAACAGGCGAAAGCAGCATGGTATGGACTGTAACATGTACATTTTGTTCTGCATGTTATTCCCCAAGAACTCGGAATGGGTGCAAAAAATAGCTCCTGCTTCCCTGGCGCACTTATAGTCAGGGGCACTGGAATTTATGTGGCAGGGTTGACTAAAATAGCAGCAGCAGCAGCCGGTGCAGGTAAGCACGGTGGGGCGGGGGAGAGATGACGGCAGACGAAAGAATAGGAATTATTTATTTATTTAATTTGTACTATTCCATCATCTGTCGACATTCCCCCCGCCCGCCCCACCGTGCTTACCTGCACCAGTCGCTGCTGTAAATTATGCAGCAGGAAAAAGCTAATTATGCAGCATAGTATGGCATATTTTGGGGATTTTCACACATGCTAACACTTTCTGGGCAAAGTTTCACCTCACTAATACCACTTTGAATCTTGACCAACTGTGATGGCTCGCCTCGATGAGCTATAAAACTAAATGTTCAAACATTGGAGCCCTTTACGTTTAACTAACTTTAAATTAGTAAATGGTAACACTGCTTAAAAGTGGAACAGCTCGTGCTTTCTCACCATGGGAGTCAGCTGTTTCACAAGAAGTTGATATTGACACACAGAATGCTCATTGGTTAACCCCGCCCTTGCAATGAGTAAACTTGTGACAAATATTTTACACAAAATAAGTGTCTGTGACCATTATTAAAATCACTATATATCTAAACGTCGTTTTAGTTCTAATCCTCAAAAGGTGTAGAGGTAGAAATGGTATGCTTATTGCCATTGCATGGTACGTCACACATACATAAGATGTGACTCAGGCAGTCAATGACCAGCAAAGAGCTGACACTCCGAGTATAGATTAGCACCCATACTTGCAGAGACCGTAAACATGCACCACCCAGAGGGTGCACGTTAGTATTCAGACATCAAGACATACTATGCAAAGATCAGCCTTAAGAACTGCCGACACACAGACCCAAAATCCGGTCCACTGGAATTATTCGGCAAGAGAGGAACAAATTCTACAGCAAGATTGACTGAATTATGGAGCAAGAAAGGGCACATTATGCACTATTATGCAGCACATATTTTGACAGCATTGCTTCACTAGTTTGTAACTGTTTTTTTTTATTTTTTCCAAAAGGTAACAATCTCGGGCAAAGATTTCACCTTACTAGTAGCAGTTTAAAAACGAAATGCAGCTAAAGACAACTGTAAAATGACCAGTCATCCTTTGCGATTGGCCTTCCACTGCGCGAGAACTAGTGTTTTTAGAAACCTTTGATCTGATTGGGCTAGAAATATTTGTTTTTGTCAACATCTGCAGATTATGCAGCAAATGAAGGATTAAGTGGCAAAAGTGGGAAAACCCATAATTATGTGGAAAACGTGATTGCCGTAGAATCATATCATTCCAGGTGCTAGGCCCTCAATCAACATGCAGGCCTACTGAAACAGAGCTAAAGCATAGCCCTGTCCACACATGCACACGTGCTGAGAGCACTGGTCAGCATTGGGCTCTACTGACACACAGGACACAGATCTTCAGGCACAAGGACACCCTGAAGACAGCTCAGCATCCAGGCCTGCAGACATGCAGAGCAGATCGGCATTCACGCCTGCCAGGAGGCTACCGACCACTTCAGAATGAGGTCTACAGGCAATGGCATAGCCATCACTAGTGTAGCAGAGGCAGTGGCCCCAGGGGCTTGGGGAACCCACCGCACCCCAACTATGGTTATCTTTTTTCTTGACAACCACAATGCAGGTGACCCTTTTTTATAGTTTGCATCAGTGCTTATGGTTCCTTTGGTACAGATAGAAAACACACGGAGCACAGATCAGTATTCAGACACGCGGAGCACAGATCAAAATGAAAACCTGAATTTCAATTAATGGCCATAGGTTACAAGACACCGAGTGTTGGCCCTGCCTAATTCCAGTTACTCTGCATGAGCCTAAGGATGTCTGATGGAGCACTCTGTAGGTTGAGGTCCTTAATACAAGCTGGCTGGATTTAGGTGCATGGATTCTAGGGGCCCCAAATCTCCAATTCTGGAGGGCATCCTCACGACTACTTATGGCCATTCTACGTTTTTGTCCTCAGATTGGGGAACATCCATGAACATGGAATTTCCAGATTCTTTTCCCTAATTCATGTGACAAATTTGCTGACATTCACCATCTCTTCTGAGCACGAGGCAAATGTCAGCAAGGGGCGTTTGCATTTTGGAGAAGGTGGACTTTGGCTGGGACAGTGTCGAGGATGACCGTAGGCTGTGGTCTGGCTGAGATGAGTGTTGTTTACTATTCCTGTGTTCCTTGAGGGACAGCAAGAGGACCCTCTGTGCCTCTGCCCGCAGCCCATGTCCCCAACCTACTGAGAATTACCCCAAATCGGGTGCACACCAGTCTGGTGTGTTCAAGACCAGTAATTCTGGGTACAGAAACACCTCGTAGGGTGGTGGAGCAGAGGACTGGATGAAATGTCCCTGGCGACCCAGAACCACTTGTCAGATTTAAAATAAGGAACACCGTTTAGTGAGATAGCTTTAAATTAATAAAAAAAAGAGGGGAAAGGAAAGATTGTGATTTGAAAATGTGTTGATAAAGTCCTGGAGGTGCAGGGACTAATTTTGCCATTGTGTTCAAATCCACCTGCACCTAGTTAGGTATTATCGGCATGACCACTGAACTAGGCCTTACTATTCATAACTTTGCAGACTTTTTAATGAAGTTACACAGCGCGGTAAGGTACAGCATGTTATGGAAAGAGTTCATACACTCTCTGCAAGACAACCTCCTTGCAGTTACCCAAAATCGGGTATTCCTAAACTGAGAACTACTCACCCCTAAAGGAGTCAAGGCACTGGGGGCATTCGGGGAGATTAAGTGAGCTATTGACCAGAGTCACACGGTGCTGAGCTGCCGCCGGCACCGGGGGGCCCTGCGCTCTGGAATCAGCCGCACTGCCCGCTGCGCCACACCTCTCCCAGGAGAAAGGAAGTTTTTATGTGAGGCATATAGGGCAGTTAGCAATCAGCCTGGAAGAATGGCTAACCCCAACTGGGGGTTGGCGGACTCCAACACCCTTTGGATCCAATCACAAAACACTCACATTTCCCACCAGTTGGGGATCACTAGTATGATGAAAACAACGTAACATTGTTGACTGTCTAACACTCCCCCCCGCCCCCCAAAAAAACGTAGTTGCGGCTAGTAACATACAGTTTAAAAGACACATTTTAAATTACATTCTACGCATAACTCTGCAATGCCTTATCGAAGCATTTCAACCAAGAATCTTGCACAAGCAGAAATTGTGAGTCTGCACATTTTTAAGGAGCAACCCCCATTTTTCCACTTCACAGTTTCCAAGCAAAAACTAAGAACAATTACGAAGACTACAGGCAAAAAAATGTGTTTAGAAAAATTGATGTCACTGCAGGTAACTATCACACAAACACATCAACCTGAGCCAGAACTTGAGGTGTTAGGTTTGTGCAAAGTAGTGAGCACCCTGCATTCTGCAAACGTTCCCACCAGACTTTGCACAAGTAAAAATCGCAAAAGAAGACCTAGCTCAGACTCCCTCACTTTATTCATTTCCTCTGGTTTCCATGTGCAATTTTAAAGCAAGTGTCTGATTACAGCTCATGCATGCCCTTATGTCTGCCAACACAGCCTGTTTGCTGTACCAAGAATTCTGTTGCTTGCATAGTGTTTATAATAATGCAATTTAAATGTACGATAAACCATAACGAGACATCAAAATTACAATCTTATCACCATTTCTCCTAGTTTCGGATGAACAGGCCTTGCATCGAAAGGCTTACATATCTCGCGCAGAAACATCAGTTTGTACATAAAGCGTGTGAAATCGTTTCTGTGGAATTCTGCAGCCACTAACATAATTCCCTCCCGTCATGGTGTACACATGGTTTTACAACGGCTCCTTCTAAACCTCAGTAAATCTATTTTCCATGCAGTAAACCCAACGACATTCTGCATCTTCTAAAATAATTACTCTTTCGACCACGATGTAGAAAGCAGCTATTTCCTGCAAAGAAAATCTAATTATTGGAGCTACCGCGGTAGCAGCAGTGGTGTGAACATACCCTTTGGATTAAAAATATTGTATAACTCACAGAACATATGAAGCATGAACACATTCTAAGATGTACATAACACTTCTGTTCGAATAACTGTCAGTTGAGCCAAAGAACTCTGACACTATCAGCACCACATGACACACGAGTGAGTGAAAACATTGCTAGTGTTCCTAAGTGTTCAACCTCCCTGGTGTTCAACCTCCCTAGTGTTCAACCTCCCTAGTGTTCAACCTCCCATTCGTTCAACCTCCCGATCGTTCAACCTCCCGATCGTTCAACCTCCCGATCGTTCAACCTCCCATGTTTTCAACCTCCCATGTTTTCAACCTCCCGATCGTTCAACCTCCCGATCGTTCAACCTCCCGATCGTTCAACCTCCCGATCGTTCAACCTCCCGATCGTTCAACCTCCCGATCGTTCAACCTCCCGATCGTTCAACCTCCCGATCGTTCAACCTCCCATGTTTTCAACCTCCCGATCATTCAACCTCCCGATCGTTCAACCTCCCTAGTGTTCAACCTCCCGATCGTTCAACCTCCCTAGCGTTCAACCTCCCGAGCGTTCAACCTCCCGAGCGTTCAACCTCCCGAGCGTTCAACCTCCCGAGCGTTCAACCTCCCGAGCGTTCAACCTCCCGAGCGTTCAACCTCCCGAGCGTTCAACCTCCCGAGCGTTCAACCTCCCGAGCGTTCAACCTCCCGAGCGTTCAACCTCCCGAGCGTTCAACCTCCCGAGCGTTCAACCTCCCGAGCGTTCAACCTCCCGAGCGTTCAACCTCCCGAGCGTTCAACCTCCCTAGCGTTCAACCTCCCTAGCGTTCAACCTCCCTAGCGTTCAACCTCCCTAGCGTTCAACCTCCCTAGCGTTCAACCTCCCTAGCGTTCAACCTCCCTAGCGTTCAACCTCCCTAGCGTTCAACCTCCCTAGTGTCAACCTCCCTAGCGTTCAACTTCCCTAGCGTTCAACCTCCCTTGCGTTCAACCTCCCTAGCGTTCAACCTCCCAAGTGTTCAACCTCCATAGTGTTCGACCTCCCAAGTGTTCGACCTCCCAAGTGTTCGACCTCCCAAGTGTTCGACCTCCCAAGTGTTCGACCTCCCAAGTGTTCGACCTCCCAAGTGTTCGACCTCCCAAGTGTTTAACCTCCCAAGTGTTCAACCTCCTCTGGGAACCGCCATTTAGGATGTTAGTTCTTTAAATAGCGAAGCCTTAGAATTTATCTGAAATTTTCCATCCCAGTGCCCTGTCCTAGTGACAACGGTAAGACATTAGATGTGGATGGTGTGTAAACTGGCAGCCATCTTTGCTGTGACGGCTCCTCCGCTGATGTGACAGGGACAGAATCATGTAAAAATGTACTGTCAAAGCCAAAAAGGTGTGATGTAGGGTGCTAGCTTTTAGGTTTTGACAATGCTTGTTTTGCTATGTTTTTGTAAATCTGTATTGTAGTGGGACTGCGGCCCCTTGCAATATATTAAAAAATGACTAAAATGTTGTGGATGAAAAAAGCAAACAATACCATAGTAATCACTCACACTAAAAGCAACTACTTTGAGAAGGATGTGCTGCTTGTGAATGATCAGAATGTCATCACTGAAAATGAAGTCAGCCAATGGCTGAAGTGGCCAGAACCACAGCCCCATGCTATGCTGTATGCTGTAGTGGGCGATAGAAACATGTGAATGGCACATCAGCAGGCCAATGGAGGAGGAGGACTAACAGAAAGCCCACATATTATATGTATTATTTTAGTAGTGTGGTGTAGTAAAACATTTCCTGAAAATTATTTCCATAAAACTTGCAATCACAAAGTAATCCTTGTAGCAAATATATAGAATTATATCATTTTGTCTGCAAAATTAATCCATGCAAATCAGTCGTAAAAACATTAGTTTTTAAAAACCTCAATAAAAAGTTCTAGAAGTTTTTAAACCAGCATACAATCTGTAAATAAAAATCCCATTATAAAATAAACAAAGTCAGTTACAAAAAAAACAATGACAATGAATGTTATTATATGTGCAAATTAGCTATAAACTGGTATGCCTAATATAGTTCCACCTTTCTACAAGTGGATGGCTTATAGCACAGTGGTGTACACGAGAAACTTATCACAATTCATAAACTACCTCAGTATAGGCACTCAGTACCATGGCCGATCACAGTATTTCTATCCAGTTTGAAAAGTGCTATAAACCAGTTTAGAGTAAGCTAAAGTTTAAGGTAATTAGCTTTCCTTATGAGACCTACTGAAAATAGAAAGTTGCTAACAGCAAGGACTGTATAAGTAGATGTGTCACTCTTCAAAATTCTTAAAGCCTCCAGGTGCCTCTGTAAGCCAAGATAATTACAGACTGGCCATATCCACTTACCTCTAGGTTTTTTATATACTTGGCAAAAGAACATCACAAGGTGAACTGTTTCAATCACTGCCTGGGAGCACAGAGTACATGTAGGCATGTGACAGGCACACCCGCTAATGTCCCCCGATGACGTAAGCGACCCTAGTTCAAGTGTACCATAGCGGCATTTTAGATGGAGCGATTTTGCCAGTTGCTGGAGTGGTAGATCAAGGAAGTTCCCATAACAAGCTGTGTCCTTGATGGACAGGAATTGCGCTGTCAACATACCATGAGAACAGGAACAAAGAAGATTAGCCTGAGTAAACTCTCAGTAATGGACCTTTGATTGCGATTTGGAAGCAGCTACGAGCCAATATCTGTCCAGAAGTAACCAAGGTCCAATCTATCGAGACAGTGGTGGCCATGTTTGAACCACGGAAAGGTGAGACCTGTATCAAGGGCTATCAATTGCTCTACTGTCCGCCAATGAGGCAGCTCCTCAGTAGTTCAGAGCCTTACCCAATATAAGAGGGGCCTAAGACTAGCAAGAACCGCCACTCTTTTTGGAGAAACATCCAAGAACATGGGAATTAAAGGAGTACTAATGTGTAGCTGAAGAAGCGAGCGAATGACCTTTTTTTCGCTTATGGTAAGAGGTTCTGAATTTGCATAGCCCCATATTTCAGTCCCATACTGAGCAGCGGATTGGACCTTTAGCTCATATAGTTGTGCAGCAGAACAAACGGCTCTAGAGGCTGTCCCTTGGAAACTCCTGTAGATCACTGAGGCTTGTTGCTGGATCACTGCGCCCTTCCCTTCTCAATGGGAGGTAACCACGATAATTTACTATCGAGCATTATTCACAGGTACTCAAATCTGTGTATTAGCTCCAGGTTTTTGTTGGCCTGTGTCAAGGCATGCCTAAATGACTTATGGGGTCTAGCTGCCATAAATATTGCTTTGGAGATATTAATCTGAAGGCCCTTGGTTAAACAGTAGGCGTTAAAATTCACAAGGAGCTGTTAGAGTCCCATAGGAGTCTGAGAGATTAAGAGGGTGTCGTCTGCAAAGAGTAATGCAGGGTGCTCTGCCCCATTTACATTTTGGTGCATCTATGTTCCCCTGTGAAAGTGCACCCACTACATCATTCACGTACAGGGAAAATAGGGTAGGGGCTAAGACACACCCTTTCAAGACTCCTTTACAAATTGGTATCTTGTAAGTTAGTTGCCACCCAAGCACCCTGCGGACTTGGGCGAAGTTGTTCTGATGGAGACTTATTATTTGCGCAAGTAGGGCCTCGGGGACCTCCAGTTACTTTAAAGATACCCACAACAGCACCCTGCGGTCAAGGTCGAAGGCAGCTTTAAAAATAGACAAATGCGATATAGGTATGTCCTTCTCTTAGTTTGATGTATTTCCAAAAGATGAGGAGCAGCCTTAGTACTTGATCAATGGTGCTAACTTTAGGTCTAAATCCCGCTTGATATGGAGTCAGAATTTCCCTTCCCTCAATCCAATCATTAAGTTTATCTAACAGTTGTCGGTTGTCAGGGCCGGACTGGGAACAGCAACCAGCCCTGGCAGATTGCTGCTCGGCTGGCCCTGGGAGCAGGGGTGGGGGGGCAATGCTAGCAAATTGCACCACTCCCGCTTTTGTGACAGGGGGGCAATATTGCAGCATTGCTGCAAAACTGGCCCTCTGTGACAAAACTGGCCCCCGCGGCCACAAAACCGGCCCCACCCCTCCGGCCTGCCAGGGAAATGCCCGGTGCCTACAATGGCTAGGCCGGCACTGAAGGGCATACACCTTCTGGAGAGTATTCAGATAAGTTTGCAGGAAGCCCACGATTCTCCTTTTTAATAATGGGAATAATTTCCAACCCTTTCCATGAGTCTGGAATAGGGGCACCATTCGCTATGGCATTGGTCAGACAGTTAATACAATGGGGCCCATTATTTTAGTAAAATCAATAGGTCGCGGCTACCACCAGACCTGGGACTGTAACAAGCTAATGGCAGAGGGTGATAATGATAAAAACATTACGGTTCTAAATTACTCTCACCTTCCACTGCCTACGCTGCTTCAAAATACAGAAATGCCTGTGATAATAATATCCTAGGAAAGCCTTTTAATGTCAACTGCTGAAATGGTAACTTGACACAAGGCTATCTAGTGTTTTGTACAGGACTCTGAGATGCATCACTGAACCACAATACACATTCTCCCTAATGCACGTTTATATTACATGTACAAAAACAATCAAGAGTTTACATTGTCGATGCCAATAAACTATAAGTGTCTACCATGAATCACCCAAGAATTCCCATCGTTACGGTGAATTATTCGTTTTGAAAGCACTGGTTTGTGCAGATGCTGCAGTACATCTGGACTGACGCCGAAGTTTCCAACACTTGTATATGGAAGCAACGGAAAGTATTATTGTGACAACAGCAGATTTAAATCTCTTCCGGAGCTAAACACTTTTCTGAAGAGTAATGATATCTTGCCTAACTGAAACTTAGATTGTGTTCAGATACTCACATTTCATTAAATAAAACCTTAGCTAGCATTACTGTCAGTTCGCCTATATGAAAAGCGTTAGATTTAATGAGCGCGCCCTTAGGGCCCGGCCTCCTGGACCCACGCCCCGCCCCCATAGTCCGGTCGTGTAGCCTGATTGGCTAACGGCCCGACCAAACACTTCCGGGTCAACGGTGACACGTTTCCGGTGGGGAATTGGCGCGAGGAGGGGTGGAGCCAAGGGGCCCCAGGATCATCCTCTTTTTCCCGCTCCAGGATTAATCGTGGTTTACCGATCTCCCACCCACCCGTCCCTGAGATAGGAGGTTTTGGGAGGATAAGAGGAGTGGCGGGAAAGAGGCCACAGAACATTGACTCGCATGGTTAACGGGAGTCCTGCTTACATACTCCCTAGGCCAGCACTGAGGGGAGACGATAAGCTCTCCGCAGGGAGAATGAGAATGGGGACACCGGCTGGGGAGGCAAGGGCACCAGGTCACGAAATAGGGCATGGGGCAGCGGCCCCTGGTAATTCCCTACGAGCCTCTTTGGCAGCCTGGTGGTAGAGGGGTTGGCCCCATATATGGTGGACAAGGACCAGAAGGCTGGGGCTCAGCGCTCAAGGACGCAGGTGGGTTGCGCCTTGCGTGGTTCTCAGATTAGGAGATGCGAGCCAGAGGACCCCTTGGTGCTGGAGCTATGATTATGATTGTAGATATTAAAAGTGTAAATATTGAATTTGTAAATTTGAGATATATAACTGCATTTTGTCATGTTTATATGTGTTGAAGTTAATTAAAGATGGCCGTTTATACCCACACTCTTGAAGTTGCAAGTATTCATTGTGGGATTGCATGAGGGTGGGGCAGTGGACATCCTAGGGGGTCCGGGCTCTATGGTAAAGTGTTTTTATATACATAACTCAGACTGCCAAAATAATCAAGGAACTGGAAACTGCCAATGCTGCAATGTTTCTCGCAGCCTTAACTCCCTCCACTGTTCCTTTCACTCAAAACTTCAAACTCAGCTCAGTACTTTTCAATGTATGGTTGACATGATTGCAAGTGTTTACCATTTTACTGTAGCAATGAGCTGTGCATTGTACTCTGTTAATTTGCAAATATGAAAATATATGTGCTGAATAAATCTTGATTGCATTTTACTTTTCACTGTACATAACATACATGCATGAAGTGTACATCATGCAACAAAGCAGATATATTTAGTGACCATAACAGGCTGCATTGCCCTCATACTACAATTTGGACCCCACTCCCAATGTAAAGCTTCAGAAAGTTGTAAATCTACTACCATTATTTTACTTCTATGTTTGAGGTCGATTTCGGATTTTATGTAGTTGTCAAAGAATTCCAGAATTTCTTCTGCAAATGTAGGATAGTTGTATGTTTCCACAAATTCTCCAATTCACACAATTTACTCATGCAGATTGTCAACATTTCTGATTTAGCCGATGAATGTAGTTACAGAGTGAATCGAGATTACAATTACAAGTTTTAAGGGAAAACACGGACTCCGGATAGTTCCATATTAATTTTTCATCAGGAAAACTACGCAAGCTATGGAAGTGAAAAGGATCCTATGAACGGGAATCACCTCAATATTACCGTGCAGACACCTCGATTCCAATAGTAACTCTTCACTACGCTTGCCTTTCATGGGGCCATGTTGCATGTGCTTCCAGACTCAAGAGAGATATGAATATGAACACATTTACAAGCCCACTTATGGTTGGTAGTAGATGTGACATATTACGCATCTGGCTTCAGTTGTCAAATCAATGCGTTTATCCCACTTTAGTCACCAGAATCATTGATCCCTCAGCTTCGGCTTGAGAAAGATTTGCTGACTTGCCATTGCCTCTCTCCTTCTGGAGGCCATGTAGCTATTTACAGTCGTCCATGTCAATGGCTAATCTGAATGTCTTAATAGCCCAGAAGAAAGACTCAACCCCCTTAGAACATTTTGCAAACAAGCCCTTCTCTCCAGTATCACAAGCATGCTCACTTTCCTTCATTTTTAACGTGCTCCTCCTCTCCCTGTACTGATGCCAATGTTGAAATGTAAACGTTATGCATTTGTTTTGCTTGCATTTTATTCTATGTAAAGTTAGCATTCGCTGCACCATTTTAAGTTGAGCCGCCATTTTGGACTGCGATTGAAACGAACCCTAGCTTGCTGAGAAATGTTTCCATTCGTTGTTTTCCTTTTTTTTCAAGTTTAACGCTGTCTTTCACTGAGTACATTGTCCTCATTAGCACATATCTTTTCCCACTAGATAGACGCCTTCTCCCACCAGCCCAGCTGCGGGCACCGGAGGGACGACCTTCAATTACAGATAGCGTGTACCCAGCCCTAGAGTTGAAACTTATGCTACTGTCCCCTTTGTTTTAGCTGTACAAGCCTGGAATTTTCCATTCTCTGAGGTACTTTCATTGGTTTGAAATGTACTTAATGTGTCTTTATACGGGTGGAAGCCAGTCCCTCTGCAGCAATCCAAGGAGGCTGGACAGACCGGACTCCACTTGAGTGTATCTTTAACCCCTTCGCCGCGGCAGGAATTCCGCCGCGGCGCTGGGGAGGTTTGGGGGCAGCTGCGGTGCCGCCGTGCTCGTGACGGAACCACTCCGTCATGAGTCACGGGTGAGCTGTGCTCATGACAGAGTGGTTCCATCACGACTCCGCCCACTGCGCTAATCGCCCGCACAGGCACCCGTGGCTCATGACGGAGTGGTTCCGTCATGAGCACGGAACGGGTTAATAAATACCTTTGGTTTGTATTCTCTACTGTCTGACCGACTCTACATTTATGTGGAAGGCTGAGAGGTGGTCGTGAGTGACCCGGGTGACCCCAATTGGGTCACTTCCTTCACCAAGGACAACTATTTTAACTTTGAGTTGAAATTCCCATGTATGCTCGATCACCTTAAAACCCACAATCATCATACCACTGTCATGCCTGTCTCTCATCTACACATGATCAAGCTAGCCACTGTTTCCACAATGCAACAAATCTCTCACTTGTCCTGTCTTGGTCTCTTCTCAAACTCTGGTGTTTCCCTCTTTCCCTTTACATACAAAACCAAACTGTCTTGTAAATGGCCTCATTGCATGAATTGTATTTGTAATACCAGCAACAGAAACTGGTAATTGCAGAAAAAGAATATTCAATCAGCGGGCAGAAAAAATGACTTTTTATTAATGGCACACTCATTAAAGCCAATCTCCACCACAGCACGCAATAGTGCCTGAAAATAGGAATACTGCGGTCTACGATATTAACGGGTTTGATGTTAAAAAGGCGAACTTGTGAGCTCTATAGCAGGTGAACAGTTACTAATCACTTATGATGATGATGCAACGGCATGTCATCAATGGGAATACAACACTCCCATTGCATGAAAGCAATACTACTGACTGCATCACAGGGACAGCCGTGATATGACAGAGCATTCATTCACAGCGACAACACTTTTCACCTAATAACATACAAAGACTCCAATTTACCGTCCACTACTAACATCACCAATGTTCCAGGAAATCACAACTGTTTTCCCCAAAACTGCTTCCCTTCTCCGAATATCTCTTCATCTGACACTATAGATTTATACACACTGCCATTTTCCCAGGAAATGATCTGTCACTTCCTAGCAAAGTGGTTTTCTAACTCAACACCTTTGAAACATTTCTGAAAATATCGCTTGGGCAAGTTGAGATGAATAAATGGAAAGGCGTAATGAAGATGTAACTTCCTTTATTCACAGCTTAAACCCCCAAGACAGCAAGGATGTGCGGACGCAGCCGCCAGTAAGCAGCGCTTCCAATGTCCAACCACTTGCTCTAGAATCCTTACATTAACTGGGGCATAAACACTCGAAGGTGACTCGAGCACACGCTCGCGTATCAACACAACACTACACACTGTATCCTTTTAACTCTGCCAAGCATACTTCAGCCCTATAGCAGAACCCCACCGTCAATGAGATCTCTTGAGTAACCCTTTGTACACCAAATAGTCTCATCTTTATCCCCTCCAGTCCCCTATAAATGAGCATTAAATCACATTCCATTGTAGGGTTTACCTGTGCAATCATTCATCTATTCAATAAACTCAGTGGCTTGTGCAGTGCCCGGCTTGGATAGTACTTACCTTTATTATCGTATGGTGAATATTATTGGAGCATTTTAATGCAACAGCACAATTGTACAATAATCAGTGGGTCCCTGTGAAGTTTGTGCATGGTACAATAGAGATGATGCCCAATAATTTCCAGGATTCTAATTTTATGTTGTATCCCAACCATTAATCAAAGATGCCCTAATACTAATATAGACAGAAATATGGTATTATATCAAAATATCTGATCATGTTAACAATTTTCCTAGAAAGTGTATCCTTCAGTCCTTGAACATTTTACCTTTGGTAAACAAGCAGTAATAAAACAGAGGTAAGTTTCTAAAAAAAACTTCTACAATTGTATTAAAGTTAAGAAGAGCATTGAGTATACAGCAACAATTACATATCTGGTGCTGTTCACTCCTAGTCAAAAATCAATGCATCCTTTATTTACAAAACGGTTGTATAGCCTGTGAAATATTGCAGATTGCTAGAAAGAAAGATAGGAGGGAATGTAAACGATCTTCAACAAGTCAACTTAGAGAACTCTAGGACCGCAGGCAGTGAAGTGATAGCTACTTCACTGATCAGAGTATGACATGTCTGGTCTTTAAGTGGCATTTTGCATTGAGACACTGAGGTGCGCAGGTCAAAGAGTTTGGAGAACAAGACACAACAGCGCCACCTACCAAGGTGTTGTGTTGAGAAACAGGACTCCTCCGGCCACAGCCCTCCTGCGTCAGCAAGGAGACCGCCTGAAATTCTTCGGAGTGAGACTTGTTGGGGAAACTCACATGCAAGGGGAGGTGAAAGGCTGGGAGCCCGTCACTCTCCCCGTCTTCCATTTTCTGTCTGCTCGTCACCATGGCTACCTCTCCATCTGCTTCCCCATACGGAGAGGCCGGTCGCTTGGAAGACATCCTGGAAGGAACAAAAGAGGAGAAAATAATGAAACCTCCACATAAATCCTTAATGCCGTCATTGTGTGGTTAGAGGCCATTGTAAAAGAAATGCCTTTTTTGTGCTGGTGGTGAGCAGGAAACTATCCAAATGCCACTGCAACGCATACACATCATAGAACAATGGCCAAGCAGGTAGCAGCAGAACAATGCATGTTTTATGTGAATAATAATGTAATATTGCATTCTCTTGGCTCCTAAAATGCAATATTTCATTCTCTTGAGAGCGCCTTTAGAAACCGTTCTCCCAGCTACGCTTAAAAAATATATTTTAGAAGATAAAACGCTCTTACAGGCCACACTTCGGCAAAGAGAACACCTCATGCGCTACATTGTATTCCAGTACATTCACTTCAGGGGGAACAGATGCTGGTTAAAAATGGAAATTAAAGTCTTGCTACACCATGGTGCCAATCGTTGTTGCGAGCATTAGTTGCACCCAAGCACAAATTAGGAATAGTTCTTTGTACACAGATGTGTATTGTTCAAAAAGAAATGTAGCAGGCACATCCCTTCAATGGTTGCAGGATTATGTGGTAAATCTCATGGCATTTCCACATAATCTGGAAATTGATGAAATTATGCAAAACAAGAAACCATGTTCAGCCAAATGCATATAAAATCGTCTTTCTTCTTCATATTTTTTTTTAAGTGATTGATGAGCTGACCTAACATGAAAGTTGGCAAAAGAGCACTAGGCCACAGCAGAATTCACTTAAAACTCTAAGGACACTTTTGCTTAGGGCAGGCAAATCCGACAGTTTGCTGTGCCACGGTGTGCTAGCGGACTGAAAGTCACCGAATCGGTATTGGCTGAAGGTGAGGGGAGTGACAAGTAGTTATTCGCCAGAGGTGAAATTTCAGAAACTTCCAAAGAAAAGACGAACACCTACATATGCTGTCCATCAACGATCAGTAGTGCTATTATAAACTCGCCTCTGCCTTTCAAAAAGGGAAAGCGTCACTTTATGAAGGAAAACATAAGCCTTTTTTACTCCAATGGAATATAGCGGCTCCACCCCTAACCCAAACCCAACTGGGCCTGCTACCCAAGTAGTCAAAGCCATTTCATGCCCATTAACAGATGAGTCAGAGCTCATCAGGCTTTTGAGAATAGTGAGAGCTGCCTTCTTTTTGTGAAACTGGCTCACAGGGACTAGATTGGTCCTTTTGTGGTTCCTCAATGGCTTGCATGTTAAGGCCACATCATCCTGAATGGACAGTTTTGTGAGGCAAGATAGGTTACCTCATACTTGAGTGCTCTGAGGGAGCCTGAGTGTCAGGAAGTGAGGTGCAGAGTTATTATATAGATCTTTTTTGGGGGGGCACTGACGCTGTGTAGACCAATATGCCCACACCAACATTCTTATTGCACTATTCCGATCACTTTTAATCACATCCGATTTTTATAAATTGTGTGTACTTTTGACTACGGGTACTATGATGATATCGTTTTTACTGTGCCAATATAGTTCAACTAATGGGGGAGGGGTCATCTATTTTTATTAAAAATATTCAGCATTTTTGCTTATTCATTTTTTTTCTGTCTTGGACTTCTTTTATAGGCATTAGACATTTTTAAAGTTACAGCCAGTCTTCCACTGGAAAAGGATGCTACCATGCAGGTCAATAACATGGGACAGAAAGAATGACAGTTGTAGCGATCTACTGAATACCTTTAGAAATAGGGATGTTTTGGGAAGGATAAAGTAAATAAAGGGGCAAATATCAACTCACTGGGCAAAAATGTTTGGTCACATACTCTGCCACTGAAACAGCCTTGTGTATGTGCAGTACCAACACTACTCGTGCCCAACACCCACAAGAAGTTCCTGTTCGATAGAAAGCATTATCATAATGAGATAAAGATTTTAGCCGTCTATCAAATGTCCCTATAGATGACCCTATTTACTTTGTGAAAGAGCTAGTGAGGGAAATGGAAAAAGGGAGTAATAGAGGAGAATGCTGGTTTGTATATTACGAAGGAATTGGTAGTGTTCACATACATTTTCTGTTCTGTTCGCATTTCCTATTATGGCAGATAAGAATACAGATTTTCCTTTTAAGTAAACCATTATGGTTCTTTTCTAAGTGAAGTATGTGTGCATTTGATCACATACCAGTGGTTTCATTCTTTTCAAAGTCACCAACAAAGCCACTAAATTTTCTTAAATTACATTTTTTTATTAACTTGACTTTTGGCATTCAAACCAGTTAGGATGTGAATGCAAGTTTTTTATTTACATTTTTTTAAAACTTATTTTCAACAACATTCTTCATTACAGCCAGGGAAGTGGTTCTGAGACAAAGACAGACCCAGAAGATACATATACTTATGGTAACAATGCACACTGCCTGCCATGATTGTGTTCAATGCCCGCTCGATTGGTTCTCTAAACAGTTTTTAGGTGAGTGACTGTGGCACATTTCCCAAACATAGCTATACCATAGGAGTAACTTGCGTGTTGTCTTTTTTTAATAGAAGGCCATGTTCTTATTAACCTTAGCACTAAAGGGTTAAGTAGAACGTGGATTTCCGGATAAGGCATAATCCGCCAGGAAAGGTGTTAGGTAACAATGCCCAGTAATCTTCCTGGCTTAAAATAAAACTATGCTGAAGACAAGTAACAAGCTTAGATGTACACAAAGGAATCTGCAACCTGTTCCCTCTCAATAGAATAAAGTAATATGAGTTAGGACGTTTTTTAACGGTTCGAGTATAATGTTGTGTCTGTCCTTTTAAAGCATTGGTAATTCTTCTATATAATCCTCCAGATTAACAACAGAGAAATAGGACAAGACAGTCCTCACAGGGTCAAACTAGCACCAAGGGAACATCTCATCAGGGGTAGTTTAATTCTCCACACATTCCATTAAATTGTTTATTCGTATCCTTATATAAAAACATGCCATGTGTACCCGTTAGACCGACTGCACAGAAAGTATAGGGTAGCTCCTGAGTATTAATAAGTGTCTCCTTAGTGACTTGCAGCAGGGCGCCTTCTGAGATACCCAATGTGGTGATTGATTCCCAAAGAGCGCTGCCACATTCTTGAGGGAGTATTCTCTTATTTGCATACATCCTTTATCACACAAATGGGGGAAGCCAGTTTCCAATGCACTACATGCTCCACTGGAAGTTCTAGTCCTTCCACAAGCAAACTTCATAACCCACCCCAACGGTGAAAGACAATGTGCTCCAAATTTGGAGTCTGTTGAAGCGGAACTTTCAGTATTTCTAAATTTAAATTAGTTTATTTAAGTTTTCATTATATGGCATAACAGGTTACAACACAGCTGTTGTAATTTCTTGGAATAAAAAAGACAAGTACGCAGTCATTAGTAGTTAAAAAAAATCTTCACGCAATGACCAGAAGGCATAAGAAACAAAAAACATGAATAGAAGTGAAATATTGCTCTATGGCTTCACGAAATTCCACAAACGAGAAATCTGCTTCCACAGTAACCCAGAAAAGTTCAAGCAAAACAAATCGGCACAATTCTAAAGTAATGCAGCACACATGATTATGACCGAATGTACCTATACAGGACTGCGGCATGCCCTAGGTTGCTTTCTTAAATAACCCATCTACAGTTAGCATTTAGACATGTGTACACTCTAAATACGGTGGCCTAGACATCCCCAAACTCCACATTTGGCCATGACTTTTCTAAAGCACAGCATCCTATACAATACCACTGAACATGTGTCGTTCTTGCTTTTAAAAAGTGTTGAAGAAATCTGCCTAGAATGTGGAGGGGAAGCCTTGATGAAGCACAGGTGTGATAGCACGTGACACCCAACCGATTTCCAACATAGTTGAGTCATGCTGCAAAAGTGTTGTCACTGTAATCTTGTTAAACTCAGCTCCACGAAGGCGAACAGCTTTGCATAACCACTAACGCCAGCGGGAAACACATGTCTTCAAAAGTAATGAGCGCTAAGATGCCAGGAGACAACATTCTTAACTTGTTGTAAATTACTTAAGTGGATTCATTAATCACTGCGATGCTCACACCAGACACAAGGTTTAGCCTCTTCTGCTGCTACCAACTAGATCTTCGACTTTCTTGGCATCACAAAAGGGGCTCGCAGGGCCACTGTTTGAAGCAAGGCCCTAGTCTCACAGATCCGAGTGAGATAGTTTGCAAGCAGATACAAGGCCTGTTGAAGCCGATTTAGGTCTGAAAGTAGAAGACCCGTATGAAGAGCTGAAATACTTGAATTGCGCCGTTACAAGTGCAGACTTTCACCCATGAGGGGTTGTTCTTATGAATGAATGAATAGATAAAAAAGTGACCATCTCCTAGTCTCTTTAACTCGGTGGGAAAATGTCTTCGGAGCCTACAGCTGTTGGGAGCTTCTTCTTGCAGTTTTGAAGGTCGCATCCGGCCTCTTTTCATCCACAACACACAAACTGCATTGTGGGTCACAAACGACGACGAAGGCCGGCTTTCAAATGGCCTCGCTGTTTTCAATAGGAACTCTGTGCAAAGGGATAGCCATTCTGTAGTATTGGGCATGTCTCCAAATATGGAACGCTATGAGACTGGAACCTCCTCGACTTCAAGTACCTTCATTGAGGTCTTTTGTAAAATCTATAGTTCCAATAATTTAGGTGAAACTGTCTATTGACTAATTATGCCTCTGAAGGTGACAGAACTAAAGCTTGAATATTTCACTCCTACGTATGATCAATGGCGTACTATAAATGCACATTAAACCGTTCAGTTGGATCCAGGGTATTGCATTATCTATATAGTAATAAAATTGCATGAATACAATTCAAAGGGCACCCGATGGTTGTCTCACAAGCTAATCATGAAGTGGCCAAAAGTGAGTCTAAGATCCATAGGCTGAAATCTAAAGATCATGGAGCCTCTATGCTGGGACAACGCTTATGAAGTACTAAAAAATATGAAATGACCAACCACCCCTACAACTCCTAAATCATTAAAACTACTAAGACATTATGACTCTAAGATTTCCACACTGCCTCGCCACCTCTCTCAAGTCTTTCCAGATACCCGAATTTACAGTGCATAGCTAACAATTATTGAAATGAGTCAATCGAGCAGTTAAAGCCAGTTTCTAAAGGTGCACGGTAGCCTCATAGAATACAATTAAGTAACGCACAGTCCTTATGCACCAACAAAAATTAGCAGCTCATTTGAATCAGTGAACACGGCAACTAGGCAACAATGGGTTTAGGGCTTCCCATAGATCCAGGCATTAGGCATGCTCAGAACAGGCATTCGGAACTCTCACCCAACGATGACATTTGATCTCATATTTTTCTTTCATCACAAAGGGGCAATGGCCTGATCTGAACCAGGGTCTGCAAAAACATTTTTGGAGTTGCACATTAAAAAGAAGGCACTGGTTCGACCACATAATAGGTAACGCTGCAGAGGACAGGCCCTTTTAAAGAAGAGATGGTCCTTTATATGTCCTAAATATATGAGATCTCAAGTGATTCAGCATTAGATCACCTGCATTTCAAATGAGTAATAGCCAGATTACTTATCAGTAATCTTCATTACTCCAGGTACCCTCCATTGCCCCAGAATTTACATAGCTGAGGTGTGTCACATCTCTCACAGAAATCACATGTCCTCGCTAAAACTTTGATCCCTTCCCCTCCTCCTCTGGATCTTTAGACTGCCCAATGCCTGGGCCCGTAAGGTATCTCTAGGACCTCTAAACTTTCTTATGTTCCCAAGCAATAGGGATCAAAGTTGTGAGTTAGAATACTGGTAAGTAATTGCACTGTTACCTCCTAAACCCAACCTTTGCTCTGTCTTACAAATTCAGGATATACCAAAGAAGTGTTTTACAACTTGATCCATAATGAAATGCACTCTACGGGTCAAACATGCAACATAATATGTATTTAATGAAACAGAATACAACAAAATTATGTGTGTATGTATGTATGTATGTATGTATGTATAACCAACCACAGCAAAAACTCTGGTGACAAATTCCAAAGCTTTCGCCTCTTTCATACAGTCAGTAATGGGAAACAAACATAAAAGGATGAAGCCAAGTACAAACATTTAGAAGAGAAACCTCCCTGCTTCTGCCCTTGAAGCTGATTTTTCCCCGAGTGGATTGTACCTGAATAGTATTGGATAAAGGAACTCCCTGAGAATCATAACTCCTGGAAATATTAGATCTAATAAAATAATTTAGGGTGGAAGAAGATGATTTCTGGGCCCTCCTGAAAACCACAAAAGTCACGGAACACGGTCTAAATGTCTATACTCACCTGAACAAGATATGAAAAACTGTACAGCTCTAATGATATCCAGAAGATGCACCCTTCTCTCTTTTTCCAAAAATGAATTTGCAAAAAACAACAACAAAAAAAAAGATGGAAAAGTAATCTTTTGCTCGGTTTGCAAGTTAGAAATCACCTTAGGTCCAAAATTTGGACTAAACCATAAAACAATACAATCAGAAAATACCCTAAGATAAGGAGCCCTTACTGGTCGAGCCGCTAACTCACCAAGTCTTCAGGCAGTTGTAAACCTCGCAAGCTGGCTCTGGCAGCGTAGTGGTAGATGTCAGCAATGAAAACTGTTTCAAAAGACATGCCCCAACTCTTATAGGAGTCAAAACACCCCATTAAGGGAAAACGTACAACTTTACTTTCAGAATTCACTTCGGTTCAAATGCGCAGGAGTCTAAAGCTTGCTTGTGATTCAAACCAGCATCTGTTAAGGTTGCTCACAATTTTTAACACCTGCACCTACTGAAACATGGGGACATGTCATGCTATGCCCCCTACTGCAGAACACCATCAAGTGAGAAGCTGTTGTTTGAGTCATTTAAAAAAAGAAATCTCCTCTTTGGTGTCTTATATTATTATTTTGTTCCTACTGATGCACAATTTATTTGGCAAATCCCTAATAACATATGGGACTAAATAATGTTTTATAAAATAACGTTACTTTCCTGCCAAACCAATTGTTGTTGCATATCATTAGATTTCCCAGGTTCTGCGGGATACTAGGTCGCCCCATTACTCTTAATGGGTAGTTGGAGTCCTGGCACCTGAACTTACAGTTGCAACCTTAGCTCCCAGACAACATGAGTTTCATAAACCCAGAGAAGACCCTATTTTTGTTGAAGGGAGACATTGAAACGCAATATTACTCACTTAAAACTCTGTTTTTCGTAAACAAAAACATATATTTTGAAGTGATATTGCATGTGTGACTTTGGGGGATTCTGGTAACATCCAAGCAGTGATCCCAGCAGCCATGTACCCCAACACTCGGGACCAGCCTGATGCACCCATTGCTAAAGTTTAATGAAACAGGAGCAACTCCGCAGCCTACTTTTATGCAAGCATGCTTTGATACATTCTAATTAAATCTTTGAAATCACTTTTTTTCCATAATTGCTACAATCAAGTATTATTCTCTGCTGATCTGAGCTCGTCTATTTTCAATAATTCCTTCTTTATTTTTCCTCTAGCGCAGGGTCATGATTCATTCCAAACTATAGGATTGTGTTTTTGCACACATTTTCCCAAACCCCAAACCACCCTTATTACGTTTTGAAATGAATGAAGGATATATTTCAATGCATTTGTATGGTGAATATTTTATTATTTAAAGTTTTGTTTTCATAAAATATTGAGACTAGTACCTGCAAAAACACAGAAACTGCCATCTTGCTCAGATGTTTGTAGCTTGCTAAACTAACAATGCTATTCTGCAGGTTCATTCACCAATCTAGCCATTCACAGCATTTCAGAAGGTTAGAACGTAACACTGGTGTGTGGTGCACAGCAACTGTGGCAAGAACTGGTTGGCTGCCAACGGGTGTGGAGAGGTTGATAGTGTGAAATGAAGAGAGGTACATGCACCTACCTTCAAAACCAGCTGTAATTTGGCAATACCTCACTGAAAGCCCCTCTACCGAGCGATGGCCCTGCAGAACCCCCGACAGGCATCGGTGCCTTGTCAAGTCAGGGATATTCCCAGCATCAACCAGGACCGGCCTGAATGAATAGTTCCCACTGCCTGCACAACGAGGCAATCAGTCTTCGTACACACCATAAGGTAAATTTGCTAAGGGAAAATATATATGTATTTGCCACCTCCTAGTTTCCATTTGTGATCTGGCCCCTAGTTATAGGACTGGCCAGGGGCAGCTCCTCCATGAGAGCAGAGGAGTGTCGCCTGCAAAAAAAAAGAATACCGGAGAATAACTGAGAAATAAAATGGTAATAAAGTTTATTAATTACCATTTGATTTTTCAGCAACCCGTCCTGAACGGAGTGTCAGGACTGGGTGGGACAATTGCGGGAGTGGCAGCAGGGAGCTGTGCCCGTATGTTTAAAGTGCTCATGTCCCTTTGGCCGGCCGTCTTGTTACGGCCAGCTAAACACATGCCTTTTAAGCTTCTCTATCCCAGCGGTCTTAGACAGCTGGGTTAGAGACAGCACAAGCCTCTAGCACTCTTGAAAGCACAGAGACAGGCCTCTCCCTCCAATCCGGACGCTTCTCTCACAGCATGACCGCCGCTGCAGGATGGGGTTGTGCAGTTTCCTGGGTCCGGGGCTTCGAGGAGCAATAAAACCAGAGCAAGTAGGACGTCGTGTGGCAAGTCAGCAAGGTAAGTTCCTTTCAAAAATTATTTTACTGCCACCGGTATTCTGCCCTCCCCACCACCATAAATACACGCCAGCTGCCACTGGGACTGGCTCTAATATTCTACAAATCTACATTCTACATAAGGCGCACAAATGCCAGTTTGCTATTAATATTATTACTGTTTGTTTTAATAAAACGCACAAATCACCCCAACCGGGGTATCTCGTTGCGCAGTCAACCTGAAGTAGCTGAACGGAGTTCTAAAAAAATGCTGTTTTTAATCATTTTCTAGATTTGCTGAAATCAGGGCAGGTTGGAACAGAAAATGGCAATTTGATCCATGAGGGAGGGGGCCAAGTAAGAGAAGGTTCTTAAACCACATCTACCGTTTGTCGTATGCATGGGACCGACAGTAACTCCATATCACTGGAACGCAAATTCCTAGTGGAATGATAGCTCTTGAGCCTTTGGCAAAGGTACTTAGAGCCTCTCCCCTGCAGAGGTTAAACAGTTTATTTTGAATACTATTTTGTTCAATACTGGCAACCAGTGTAAAGATCTCAGAGGGGGAGTGGACGCCGTTCTAGGAGGCCAATTACAAATCAGTCATATTTTGCACCAACTGCAATTTAGACAGTAGTGACTTATTGGCAGAGGACAATAATGTTTCCATAATCCAACCGACTCGCCACAAGAGCCTGCACTAAGGGCTTTCTGGCTGTCAAAGGCAGGGCCGGACTGGGATCCGAAACCGGCCCTGGCATACTGCTCGGCAGGCCCCCCTGGAGGGAGGGGGGTGCTGCCGAGCTGTTCGCCAGTGCCGATTTCGGCTGGTTTTGTAACAGGGGGCCGATATTGCCGACCCCCGGTAACAAAAAGGTACCCCCAGGGCCAAAACCGGACCCCACCCTGGCGTCTCACTGGGGAAACGCCCGGTGCCCGCTACGACTCTCTGGTCAAAGAGAGGAATGGCAGAGCTTTCTTCGGTAAACGTAGCATGTAAAAACAGGTGCCGGTTATAGATACAACTTGTTCTTTCATACTAAGCTCATGGTCTACCCTTACTCCAAGGTTTTTTACGACCTTGCTTGGAGTAGGGGCCTTCTCGAACTCAGACGGCCACCAATCTGGAGTCCACAGATATTGGGTTTTCCCAAACAGAATAATCTCTGTTTTCCCTGGAATCAACTGAAGAAAGTTATACGACATCCATCCTGCACTAGCTTTCATTCCAGCCGAAATGCGGCCCTTCCCTTTCTCAATAACCTCATCAAAGGAAATGACCAACTCCCTGTCAGCTGCATAAGAGAGGATATCAAACCCATACGCTTTGATGACTTAGGCCAGGGGTTAAATCTGCGCTCTTGAAAACAATATGTAAATAAATCTTACAATCAACTAATGCAAATAAAAATAATAATTTCTGATAAGTAGAGTTTGTGCTATTGAGTTAGAAGAATGCTAAAATAATTTTGCGATATTGTAAGAGAGGCGCATTACTACAGTGATTAAATTAAAAACACAGAGTA
Organism: Triturus cristatus; assembly: GCF_964204655.1. Taxonomy (NCBI): domain Eukaryota; kingdom Metazoa; phylum Chordata; class Amphibia; order Caudata; family Salamandridae; genus Triturus; species Triturus cristatus. The sequence continues at coordinate 508,479,061 of NC_140585.1, forward strand.
ACATATTGTGAAGATTAGTTAGAAGAGAGTAAGAAACAAGAAGAAACAAACAAAACTCCCTTCCACAACAGAAAGCATAACATTTTCAAGAAATTTAGTTTGAGACACAATAAGATATAAATGGATACACCAACAAAATAAACTAAGACCAAATGAACTGCTTAATTGTGTAAATTATGCAAATCACATCAGTGTCACTAAGAGTAATATAGTACTGCACTCACATTCCGGAAGGAGTGTAAATTTAAGAGACTTTAGAAGATGTGACTCAAGTTACATGATCTCTGTAACAGTATGCCCTCTCCACCCTTGCTTTGTGGGATTAAATTTCAGGGTATCAAAAATACAGTGACTAAACTTATATCAGACATAAGAAAAACAAACTTGGATTTTCCACCATACAGACAGTTTTCGTGCAAATAACACCTGATTAAAACAACTAGTTAGCCAAATCTAATATTGGATAAAACCACAACAAGGGGAGTTGCCAGAAACAAAAGACTAATTCAGAGATAAAGTTTAAAATTAAAACTGTAGTGTAAAACAACAAATGACACTGCATGGCTAGTCCTGCTCGAACATGCACAATCTAGAAAGCAATCAGCACAGAGAAAACCTCCAGGGAATGACGTATCCCATTCACACTATAGGCCCAATTACGAGTCTGGTGGTCCGAGGACCGCTAGACTCATGGATGAGCGGTGGTGGCGGTCCAGCCACTGCAACCTAGGCAGACAGAAAGGCCCCATTATGACTTGGGCGGTCGGATCGCTCTAGGACCGCCGATGCTGCCAAGGAACCGTTATTCCCTGGGGGTGTTGCAGTGGGCAGGGGCGGCAAGATACTTGGCGGGACCGTTGAGTCTCACCAAGCATATTACGAGTCTCCTCTCCACTGGCATGGAGGTTCTTTCTCCATGTACACCATGCAGAGAGGAAACAAAGAGGCCCCTGTGCCTCCTCCACATGTGGATGCACACAGGGGGGCATAACATGTGCCCCCTGTGTGCATGCACACCAATTCCTGCATGGCATCTACTTTCAAGTCCATGCCATGCAGGAACCTTGTTGTGCGGTCCCATTGCGGTGCCTGTTCCAAAGGCACCGCCGCCTTTGAAAGAGACACTGCTGCTGGACCGCCACATCGCCTGCTCACTAGACCACTTTTAATTTAAGTCTTGGCGGTGTGGGGATTCTTGGTGGTGTGGGGGCGTGGCAGTGACGAGTACCCTCACCCCCCAAGCATCGCCAAAAGTCGGAATGGGGCCCTAAGTGGAGCAGACACACAACAGGAGAGGTCAGCGTCAGTAGAAAAATAAAGTGTTGTTGAGTAACATGTACAATTAGATAAAGATTAGTGTTTTAGTAACAGCTCCGTTTTTAAAATAATAACATAGGTGAAGGGACAATGTTGTTCGCTTTCTTGTAAGCAACAATAAGAATTTCGTATAAATATCTATTGATTGCTTTTTTAATAGGTCTCCTTAATCTAGCCAGTTGCTAGGAGAGACGATGGGGCCCATGATTGGCACCACCCATGTCCACTAGTTTGGTTTCTGTGCAGGCAATGTTAACTTACAATTAAGTTAATAAATACAACTTTTTGAAAAGGTCTCAGAAGCATAGACAACAATGTTTTACTATGTGAGGCTGCAAAGCCTGCATCCCTTCCATCAATCTATGTTCAGAGGCCTCAAAGCAGCTATGTAGCATTTTTCTAGAAAGGGAGTGGATCCACGTTACTTAGAATACTGTAAGAGACTGTCTATCCCCCTGAAGGACTAGACTTCCCATTGTCTAATGAGATACCTTCTGAAAAAATAAAAATAAAAGAAACTTCTACAGGTTTGATGTCAAACGTGGGATACTGCGATGCATTCCCCGCTGCGACCATTGCTCAGCAGTCTGCTCTTTAGCTTCATCAAGCCTTCATGCCATATTTGTGCATTTAAAATCCATTTTCTATGCATTGGCCAGGGGCTATCTACTGCTACATCCTGCATCACATCATCGCACAGTACTACTTGAAGGATCTGTGCTAAAAAGGAGAGTGCACAAAGATCGCCCCTTGAGAGTGAACACAAAATAGGATTCCAACGTAAAAAAGGTGTCACAAAGCCGCAATTGAAATGAAGAACCAGATGAGGTAGGGTTGCTATCAGAAATGCCACTGCAGACCACTTATGGATTGGACCCCTCAAACCAATCCATAGCAAATCTGGCATTTAAGTAAGTTGTGGTTCAACTAACCTCTTGTGTTCTAAATGGCCTTTGGAATACACCATCTGGGTAATTGAGTGCCAGAGAGTTCAGCAAGAGTCTAGGGATTAATGAGTGTAAATGAAATGAAGGGTGCCATTTTAATAAATCTGAAACTACCCAAGGGGCAGGTGACCGGCATAACAAAAAAACTCCCTACTCAGTTCAAATTGAACAAACACGCCCCTCGTAGAGGACAAATCACTGGGCACGAATGAGCGAACCTCTGAGTTACAAGTAAACCAGCTAAGACAATATCCGACAATCATACACGATTAGACACATGGTGTCAAAGTTCACAATAATTTTCATAACACTTAGATCGCTTCATCACCTCCAGTTTGCGATACTACCGCTCTAAATTGCATTTCCATATACATCAAGGTATTTCTGCAATAGGTCGAATCTTTTCTCTCTCTGAGAGCTCGAGATGTCTCTCTCTCTCTCTCCTCCTTTTCAACCGGAAGTTGAAGTCTTGAATTGTGGAATACCCAGGGACTCAGCACTTAATCCAGCACTTTCCAAGTCATATGTTGCTCCACTAGCTGCACTTATCAGTTCTCATGTTTAGTTTCTTTAAGTGTATTCCTATGCAGATGATGCTCAAACACTTACTAGTCTGGGTGCGCCTTTCAGCCTTGTCTAACTTCTGCTGCAAATTGAATGGGCAGAGCATATAAAACGAATTCTGAAATAAATGAAGTTTTTGTCACAGTGGGCACACTTTCAGTGTGGACATCTGCATGTGGGCCGAAAGACCTACATAATATTCTCATTTTAATGTACTTCGTCTGCAATCTCTGAGTCATTCACTTTAGTTCACTCTTTTTGCCTCGGGTGAATAAAGGTGCCTCTATTTGTTTGCATACTTTTATAAACCATAAAACCAAATCTTCCCTGTTTGGCTCACAATAATAAAGACGCAGCACTTCAAGACTATCTCCCCAATGCTAGACAATCACAATGCCTTAGATCATGGTCTTCCGAGATATTTGATATCTGGGCTTCAACGGATCCAAAACATGGCAGCATGCCTTTTGCGGGGGATTTAGAATTTTTTTTGTGTTAAATTACATCTTTTCAGACCCCAATTGCTTTATTTGGTAATTAAAAAATCTCATGCATGATCAACACATCTAGCAATGCCCTCGATACATTTAATGGAGTGACACTAAAGAAATGGCCCTCCTCCAGCAAGGCGTCATGCAAAAAGCATGCCCTTCAAAGAATTTGGGAAAATGAGAGTGAAATGTACAAATCCAAGTAAGGCACTCTAATAGTACATTCATGAACAAAAGGAAGTGGTGCAAATGATAGGAGCATAACTGAGATCATAGATCTATTGCTGCTGGAGGGTAACCTACTAGAAGAGGACTTCGCCCACGTGGTCGTCCTTATGCTGTATAGGTTCTCAAACTCGTAAAGGCAGATATTGAGCAGAAAGATATATAAAGGTTGATGGAGGTTTTATAGATCGAGAAAAGTGGCCTTAAGAGTCAATTTGCTATTGATCCTACTAAAGAGCCTGTGCCAACTCTATTATAAATTGAATATGTGCTTCAGCTACATTGCCGATCTAATTTCCCTTCTTCATAAGGTATGCAAATGTCCTTTGGGGTGCATGATGAGGAAAAGCTAACCCAACATTTTAGATTTGAGCTGATCACTTGAGCTTTTCATGTCTAGTCTGAACAATAATTCAGAGATTAACATTCACAATGTCGAGAAGACAATTGTATCGCTGGGTTTAGAGATGAACATGAGTGATTTTTTTTTTTTTTTTTTTTTTTTTTACAGAGTTTTATATAGCGGGAACTTGACCCGAATCGGGTATCAGAGCGCATTACATAGCACCAGTTGCATTACATGAGGACACATTCATTTTTGTTAGGCACGGACTAGCCAGAAGAAAGACACCTGCCGCGCTCGCCCAAAAAATAAGCTTGAATCTTTAGTACAATTTATTAATGAAGAGGTGTCCTTAATAAATTTACAACATTTTGAACTCCTGGCTTGTATACTACGAAATTGTGACAGATCTGCTACAGCAATCGAAGGAACAAGACACAATATCAAGACTGCCCCAGATTTTCTTGTCCTTCCCCATTAACAGTTAGAATCCTTCACTTCTATTTTTTAGTTTGATTTTATTGGGAACTACAAGAAAAAGAACTGAGAACAATAAATACAATAGGTCCTTTATAACATAGTAATGATAAGGGAAAAATAATATATAAAGATTATAACTTTCAAGCTGTGTATAAATAGAAAAACATATGTACAATATAAACAATAAGGGTAATGTATAAAAAAAAGTGGGGGAAACAAACTATAATCACTCTATGATGTAAAAAGAAAACCATGAATAATAAAGTACTAATAGTGTAAGAACCTAAATGATAAATGATTTATACTGTAAGCACGACAATCAGGAAAGACTAATAAGCTTGGTAAAGATATAAATGTACAATATATACTAAATATCTTGAATCCTTCAGTTCTGTCTTTAGTTGGGACAGCCTTGCAGGCTTTACTGTCAATAGGAGCCGTCTACTTTATTCACCCAAGACAGTCTTCAGTCAGTAGAGCTTAATCACCAAGGCCCTGCACCCATGTAGCCAAAATAGTAGTGAAACTGGAAGTGACAACATGCATCCTTCGAACCAAAATGACACCTCAATGACAACTCCGGTTCGACAGCTTGTCCCTCAACCACCTCCAATTTCCTGGTCAGGATCTTCGTAAAAACAACGATTTGACACTACACAAAGTGAACATGGGCTTATAGATGTACGCCAATATGAAACCCATCACCGGCGTACATACCCAGGACACCAGGGGTAGCATGGGTGGTAAAGTGTGAGTTAGGAGTGGAACTACTCCCCCGGCTACTGCGAATGGATGCCCCTGCATTTACAGCATTGCTCTTTTCTTCTTCTTTTGTTTAATGTTTTATTGGTGATTCTGTAGAGAACTCGGACCACATGTACAAAGGAAACACTTTGCAAGTTCCTAATTGCGACTTTTTGCGACTCGCAATTAGGAACTTGCAAAATGTAATGTAGAACAGTGTCAGACACTGTTTGTGATTCCCAGTGGGTGTCGCAATTGACCCGTCACACCAATATTCATTGAGCAGGTCCCAATTTGTGACCCATTGGGAATGGCCTGTAATCACAGGGATGGTGGCCTGCTAGGATAAGCAGACCGCCATGTCAATTTTTTTTTTTAAATGCATCCTGGTTTAGTTAAAGGAAAACTGGATGGATTTAAAAAAGAAAAAGATTCCTTTTCATTTTTTAACAGTAGGCAGTGGTCCGTGGGACCACTGCCTGCTCTTAAAAAATGTTAGTGCCCACATTCGCAAAGGGGAAGAGGTCCCATAGAGACCCCTAGCCGTTTGCGAATGGGTTACCACCTCCTTCATGGAGTTGGTAAAATATGAATATTTTGTGACCGCATTCCAGTCGCAAAACTTTCATACGTGCCCCTGTCACTTGCTATTAGGAAGGGATGCAGTTGAAACGCACCTTCCGAATACCGACTCCCAAACCCTATTTTGCGACTCAGTAATAGGTTCCCGACTTGCAAAATAGGGTTAGTACATTGCACAAGGCTCTTTCGCTGTCGCAAACGCCCCAATTCTCTGTTTGTAACCACTAAAACTTTTTGTACATGTGTCCCCTGGACTTCGCAGACGTCATCAGCTTCCATTACTGTATTTACTTCTTTGAACAGTGATTGCAACTTTTACAACTGTAATGAAACTATTCCATAAATAAAGAAAGGTACTCTTTAGGACTTGGAGTAATCTGTGCTTTGCAGAGCATGGACGGATTACAAGAATAGGTTCCACGAGATGCAAACAAACAGTAGCGTGGGGCGAGTTTGTTTTGCAGAAATCACCAAATGGTGCCTCCCAAGCAGCGGACTGCCGTTTGTCTACGGCTGTAGTCATCACCTGCTTGGGTTCTTCTTAGAAGAACTCTCTGCCCAGGAAAGCTCCCTGGAGGAGGGGGCTGTAGGGTGGTGTGAAACCACCGAGATGAAAGGCTTTTATCGTTGCAAATCCCACCAGAAGAAACAGTCCTGGGTCCACCATTTTGACCATACTTTTTCCAACCACTCGTGCAGAAAAAACCCACTAAGTCAACACAAGTATCACATCCTGGCACAAAGCTAGAGACAAAACGTGCATTGAATAATGTTTCTCTGTCTAAACAGAAAAGTAACTACCTATCCTACTGTTTTGTCTACTGGTTTTATGTCAGTTATTAAATCAACCAACACCAGTATAATCTTTCAAGGCAAACCCACTTTTCAGGTTCTGGCGCAAATGTTAATAAGTGAGGCAAAGTGGAGGAAAAACCTATTGTAGAACATGTTTCATACAGCCATATTTTTCTAATTTTTAGGAACCAGTCATTCGTAATAAAAATGAATTCAAATAAGCACAAACCATGTGTCGTAAGCAAACAACCTGACTAAATACGCACAATAGGAATACATTGGCACCAAATGACAAACAGAGTAAACCAAGTACACACCCTGAACGTCAAAGCGTTGAATGAATCATTTAGAAAAACACGTCTCCCACACTGTCCCAAAGCACTCATGAATTCCCACACTACACACCATGCCTCTTCAGGACAAAGCCCCACAAGGTCCAAGAACCCCCACCGCGCGCTCCCTGGGGATCATGGGTAAAACTGACTTTTCAGACCCTTCTCTGCCACGTTTAACTTTTAGATTCCTACTCGAAGTATTATACTTTATTCAAGGCTTTGAATCTATTGGCATGCAATAGCATTTATATAGCGCTTCATGACCAACCATGTTTATCATGCACTAAACTACCTTTGAGTGCGGGAGAGGGGGGTAACGACAGCATTTTAAAATTAAACAAATGGATTCGTTCAACAATAATCAAAAGAGTGATAAGCAATCGTGAAATAATTGAGGGAGACTGTTTAAATGATTTGCCACATTCCTTGCTACTGCTTGGCTGAATGAATCCAGTCAATCAATTAATTTATTCTGAAAAAAGATGTGGGACAGATTAGCGGAGGCCAAGCAAACAACTTGCTGGAGAACCAATGTGTCAGTGAGAATTAAAAAAGAGAATACAGTACCTCTACCGCAACTAAGGTTTGCAGCAACGTGTTAAGCTGTAATCTGCCTGGATAAAGGGAAAACAAAATGGTGTCGCCTGCTACAGTAGTGTCTAAGACAAGTGTGACCCAGTGTGTGCTGCTGAAGGCAAGCCCTCGCTGAGCCTTCACAATTCTATAGGTACTTTGTTCACCTCTTGTCTGTTGTTCTTTGGCCATCCCCAGCAAACCAGACAAAGTCCAGCTGAATAAACCTCCCTGTGAAAGAGAGGGGGTGGCTAAAACAGGGGAGGGCTGAAACACCCCGACCACTGGCTGAGCCCACACGAACAGAGGAGCCTTGAAGGACAGAATTAATCACCCATAACTGTTTGTTTGTTTTACCTCCTCGCCAGGCAGGGGAGTCCATCTTTTTTGTGTTTTTTCCATTACCAAATCCATCCCTTCTGTGAGACCTATGTGTCACGGAGGAGCCCGAGCCAAGACCTGCTTCTAAGGTAAGTGATTTTTTGCGAGCTGCCACCATCAACACAGTCTTCAAACAAACATTTGGCAGCCGCTGTATCTCACTGACCAGATGCTGCTGTCCCTTTTTTGTCATCAATGCGCTCGAATTGTATTTTACTTGGTGTGGATTATTTGCATCGCAGGAGGATTAGTCCATAACCAAACTAACTCCTGCTGCTAAGGAAACAATTGCTGCTGAAGGACAGAAGCACTCACAGCCAGGACAAAGAGTTTAAAGGAACCAAGTTCAAATAATTGGCTGTGGTGGGAGAACGCAAAAAAAGAAAGCAAAAAACAGAAAAAAAGAATTACATGCTTCAGAAATCATAGAACTGAATAGTGGTAAAATCTGTGATAACTTGAGGCTATAATGGCCTGTGTGTTGAAATAACATGATCAGTTTCGGCTGTGACAAGGGATACTGAGCCAGGAGCAACTGCTCGCTCCGGGAGAAACGCGAGAAGCAACCAACTAGTTTCAAATCCAGAGGACGCTCAATAGCCATCAGAAACCCTCACTTTCTGGCACCCTTATGCAGCAAATCAGTCTACAATTGTGTTACAAAGCTGAATCCGACACACCAATATTCCTAAAACATGGAATGCATTTTTAGCTTAAAGGTTCTCACGAAGAGAAAATACTGTGGGAAATAAAGGAAGGGGAGGAGTTGAACGATTTAACACATCGCCGTCTCTTTAAAGTGGTACAAATCCCTGCCAAAATCAGCAATTCAGTATTTTCATGTCAATAGGTATCTGACCCGTTTTCCTTGCTCCATTAGAATTTAAAACACATAGTGTGCTTATCCTGATCCATGCAGGAGCCCTGGTAGCACACATGGGACACCAATAGCAGTGACCCGAAAGACAACAGAATGGATGATTAGACAAGAACCATCAGGGACAACAACATGGGTATACACAGACAAGTATGACATTTTCTTCCTGGTGAAAATATACAGGTACAATTACAGGAAGGGCAGTAACACACAGGTGGTAACGGAATGTCTAAATCTGGGCCTTGCAATCTAACCCGAACTGAACCCTAGAGGAGGCTGTAGAGCATAGGAGGCTTCAAGTTTTGGCTAGATGTGTGTAAAGTCATTTACACTGACTCATTAGCCATGATATTTGTGAACAAAATAAAAGGAGACTCTTCAAGTTTAAAAACCATTCGCGTCTAGCCATCGTCAATTCATTCTAGAAACAATTTACTTGCAAGGTCAGAGTTTCTTGATTGGAGAACTAGCCAGGGTGTCAGTCAACACACAGGGCCATCAAGTACATCCAAAATAGAAGAACAGTCTTGAAACATCAAAAACATTGCATCTTTATCAAGAACAGAGGCTGGCTCCACATCCTCACCTAATTGCATCAATCAAAAGGATTATTACATTAACACAAAAATAAGTGAAGATAAAAGTGATGCTTATAGTAAGTCTCAAAATCGGGAATGGCCTAAAAAGTAAATAGTTGGAGAGTTTTGCTTCTTTCAGAAGCTCTCTTCTGTTTTCCTTCCTGCCGTTACTTTCACTACAAAAAAGTCTGCCCGACTATCCATCTGGAACAAGGATCCTAATGCTTTACATATACCTCCATCTTCCGTCTTCAAGGACTGAAATCCTTGCATTTCCCACCATCCTCTGCACACTGTTCTCTCCTTTTACAATCACCTCTTTGGCTTATTCCTTCATCTCGGGTTCAAACTTTGCCTATAACTTCTCTTGAACTCTCCCTTCTCTTTTTCTGGATTTATCAGAAAATGCAAACTTTTCTTTTTTTTTCAAATGCATAAAACTCTTCAAAACGTACACCATCTATTCAACTAAACCCCACACAACTTGGCTGCTACTACAGAGCAAATGCTCAGTCTTCCACTCTAAACTACTCTGCTTCTCTTTCAGCTTCCTGGACGTTTGCAGTGTTTAACCATTAGAGCACCCTCAGAACTCCCATCTCTTTTCTTTCTCATATGCATATCTTTTTTAATTTTTTCCAGGGTATTACTACATTAGTTGTGTCCTGTTGCCACTCCTGATACTCTGTTCAGTCCCATTGTTTGTCACAATTTATTTCGGTACCATACCTCAGCTCTGGATGTCTTCCCATTCCCCATTACCTCCCAAAAATCTGAACCTAGTACTTTTTCCTATTGGCATGGCTTCCTCTCATCGATATTTCCGTTCAAGTTGTAAACATTTTCTATTGCCCCAAGTGTCTAACTCTCAATTTAATAAGCTCTCAATAACTGGTGAAATAACGTTAAATTAGCATTTTTCAATGGATTACTGGTTTTGGCTTCTGATAGCTCATGAACACCACTTTTGTTTAAAGCACTCTATAGCTATAAATATATGAAGTATTTTTGTTTGGTCTTTGATTTGTGCTCAGAAATGTTTCAAAACAATGTGAAGCACTTGTGAAAATCTTTGATAGGAGCACAGCACAGTCCACCCGCTGACCTTTTCCTATGCCAGAATATGAGGTGGGTGCAGCTTCTGCTGCCAGATCACACTGCTATTGTCCTACCCAGTGGTTGGCAGGGATACGGAACAGGTGTGGGTGCCAGGTTGAAGCATCACACAAAGCAGACTCTGACGTGCAATTTTCTTGGGGCTTGAATTGCACTATGCCGTTGGCATGTTTCAAGTGGTTGGTTGTCATCCATTTATACACTGTTATATTGCCTACTGTCTGTCACTTGATAAAATGGACGATCTAGTTCGCCCACTAAGTGTTTTTGTGTCCCCAAATGTCCCCCGAGCCTCTAAATTGCATGCGTTCATGTCCATGCAAATGATGACTTGTTGCAAGATGCCTAGATTTGAAGCTCCATGAGTGCTTGCGAGACATCTTGCGTGTCCTTTGTTAGCACTGAAACTATAGCAACAAAGGCCCAAGCCCTTTCCTCTTCATCTTTGCTTCTTTAGAAAAGAACTCAACATTAATTACATTAGAAGTGTAAGGCTAATTAAAATACGATGTGGAGAAAGCAGGGCTGAAGTGGTGAGGGTTACTGCCCAGCCCATTCCACTCAAGGCACGCCATGGAGCCTAAATGCAAAGACTTTCTGCATGTCACAATCCTTTTCAATTCTGGTAGACCACAGAACGATGGCTTACTAAGGTGGGGGAGGGATAATACGCGCAATGCTGCGTCTTGTGGTAAGCTTCCAGGGGAGGGGTGATACGCACCATGCTGCACCCTGTGGTAAGCTTCCAGTGGAGGGGGTGATACGCGCAATGCTGCCTCCTGTGGTAAGCTTCCAGGGGAGGGGTGATATGTGTAATGCTGCCTCCAGTGGTAAGCTTCCAGGGGAGGGGTGATATGTGTAATGCTGCCTCCAGTGGTAAGCTTCCAGGGGAGGGGTGATACGCACCATGCTGCACCCTGTGGTAAGCTTCCAGTGGAGGGGGTGATACGCGCAATGCTGCCTCCAGTGGTAAGCTTCCAGGGGAGAGGAGATCCATGTAATGCTACCTCCTACGGTAGTCCTCCAGGGGAGGGGTGTTTTCATAATGCTGCCTCTTGTGTTAGGCTCCCAGGGAAGGGGTGATACGTGCAATGCTGCCTCTTGTGTCAGGCTTGCAGGCGAGAGGGGATACATGTAATGCCACCTCTTGTGTCATGTTCCCAGGGGAGGGGTGATACATGCAATGCTGCCTCTTCTGTCAGGCTCCCTGGGGAGGGGTGATACAAGTAGTGCCACCTCTTGTGTCATGTTCCCAGGGCAGGGGTGATACATGTAATGCCACCTCTTGTGTCAGGTTCCCAGGGGAGGGGTGATACAAGTAATGCCACCTCTTGTGTCAGGTTCCCAGGGGAGGGGCGATACATGTAATGCCACCTGTTGTGTCAGGCGTCCAGGGGAGGTATGATGCATGTAATGCCACCTGTTGTGTCAGGCGTTCAGGGGAGGGGTGATGCATGTAATGCTACCTCTTGCGTCAGGTTCCCACGGGAGGGGTGATACATTCAATGCTGCCTCTAGTGGTAGGCGTCCAGGGGAGGGGTGATACATGCAATGCTGCCTCTTGTGTCAGGTTCCCAGGGGATAGGTGATACATGCAATGCTGCCTCCTGTTTCAGGCTGCCAGGGGAGGGGTGATGCATGTAATGCCACCTCTTGTGTCAGGCTTGCAGGCGAGAGGGGATACATGTGATGCCACCTCTTGTGTCAGGCTTCCAGGGGAGGGGTGGTACATGTAATGCCACCTCTTGTGTCAGGTTCCGAGGGGAGGGGTGATGCATGTAATGCCCCCTCGTCTGTCAGGTTCCCAGGGGAGGGGTGATGCATATAATGCCACCTCGTGTCAGGCTTGCAGGCGAGAGGGGATACATGTGATGCAACCTCTTGTGTCAGGCTTCCAGGGGTGGGGTGGTACATGTAATGCCACCTCTTGTGTCAGGTTCCCAGGGGAGGGGTGATACAAGCAATGCTGCCTCTTGTGTCAGGTTCCCAGGGGAGGGGTGATACATGTAAGGCCCCCTCTTCTGACAGGTTCCCAGGGGAGGGGTGATGCATGTAATGCCCCCTCTTCTGTCAGGTTCCCAGGGGAGGGGTGATACATGTAAGGCCCCCTCTTCTGACAGGTTCCCAGGGGAGGGGTGATGCATGTAAGGCCCCCTCTTCTGTCAGGTTCCCAGGGGAGGGGTGATACATGTAATGCCGCCTCTTGTGTTAGACAATCACCAACAGGCTGAAAACAGCTGACAGTCACAACCTTGAGGTTTTACAGGAAAGGTAGGAGACACGCGCGCTACCTTTCAACCTTTCCCTTCAGTATAAACTCTAATCTGAAGCCTTAAAGATTTAGGAGGCCTCCGGAGGGACTCCTTTCAATTGTGCGCTGCCTTGAGAATGGCTTAAATCTATTTGCAAGGTGGTTTGAACAGGCGCAGCTGCTTTGTGGGGAGCGGCAGGAGGCTCCAGCCGGGAATCCCAGCAGAGCTCGCCGGGAGCAAGGCAGCGCGCGACCCGCGCCTCAGAAACCGATCAATTCATTTTTAGTAAAAGAAAGCTTTTTACAGACTAAACTTTAAAGGATTGGGTCTGTTAGCATTCCTATTACTGATCACCTCTCAGAGCGAGCGGCTCTTAAAAACAAATGCTTCCCGCTGACTGTTTATTACATATTTAATGCGTAAAATAAAACAGAAAGGCAGACAATGAGCGGTGCTCACTTCGCGCCGTGGCCCATTACCTCCTGATTTGAAACAGAGATGTGTGCATTGAATGATAAGATTCAATCTTTTGCAGTCAATGTTTGCTCGCCCTCTTAGCGGATTTAGGGCGCCCTCGATCGTGCGAACATCATCTCAATTCAGACTCCTCCAAAGGGGGACATTTCTTGGCAGCGAAGCCGCAGTAAACAGGGTGAATTAAGAGGCAGTTAAGCAGGAGGGAAAAAAGTTAGAAGAAAAAGAGAAACCGATCTTTGAAGATATGTCTATTAGTAGCCGTTCTCATTTTTATCGCAGCTTTCAACAGATCACACATTAAAATCAACGAGCAGCAACTAGTGATTTTACAAAGGTAGTAAAAAGCACTTTAGCAGGCCATGCTCTAAAGCCAACAGCATATCCATGCTAACAAACACTCCCGAGGGATTCCGCACACCTACAGGGCGAGAGGACTACTATTGAATTCCCCAGTTCGCCCTTTCTTACAGTTGCTGCAGTTTCAGGTCTAGGTTTGTGGTTCTGGTATCATTGGCCTGACAGTGGCCTTGTTTGTAAGGCCTGGATGGCCACCTCACTGAACCCCAGGTGGTTTTTGTTGCCCTAGAGGAGTTCTGCCTGTGACCTGTTGTTCTTGGTGATATTTTTGTGGCAGGTGTAGCCTCCTCTCCATGGGGCCTGCATCTGTTTCTTGCATTGGAGTTTTAACCAGAGCAGGACTGGAAACCCGTAGCAGCCTAGCCAATTTTCACGGACCAGCCCCCGGGGAAGCACTGCCTGGCCTAAGGAGGCTGGAAATGTTTGCTTGCTGCTTTGTAACGGAGGTCCAGTATTGCAGCACCACTGCAGAACCAGCCCCCACCCTTCCAGCCTCATGGGGAAATGCCCAATGCCTGGTACGGCCAGTCCGGCCCTGGTTTTAACATGTTATACTTCAGTGAAATGGTCAAACCACTTATGCGCCCACCATTCCACTGCATCTGGTAGAGGTTTAAACAAAGCAGCCACAGGACCTGTTTTCACAGAGGGATTGTTCCGGGAAACACATGCAGTGTATCTACGTATCGGCAATAGTGTCCACTCAATAAGCATTCTGGAAGGATTTCAGCCCGGGTCACTGACTGTCTTCACTGACCCCTCTAGTCCTCAATCCACCGGCCCAAGTTAGAGACAGCATAATTCATATTTGAACCAGCAACGGGGGAAGGAGTGACAAGGTTTGTTTACAAGGTCAGAGTCCAACTAATCAGGCAAGCTTTGTCGTGCATCTCACACTCCTATCATTTTCCAGCATTCACTCCTGGCCTCACAAACATTGTGAACACTTTCACTCAAAAGCGAATAGTTTGGGTCCTTTAAAGCATCTAATCATAAAACCTTCTGAAACAAATCCCAGTGCTTATGCAAAGGCTTTTGCCAATCGCAAAATTATCCTTTTCGTGCACAATTTCTGGATAAAAAGTTACAAGGAACTTCCACGAGAACATGAACCACCCAGCCTTTTCCATAATGATCAGACAAGTTTCAGATCTTGGAAAGAAAACAGAACTTTCATAGCCAAGCATCATGGCAGACGTCCTCGTCACACCAGATGAAGGCAACAATGCCGCAAACCTTCTCCTCAACACGACAACTGTCTATGCACAGCGGATTATGACATCCTGATAAGAGGGCAAAAGAGTGAATGAGAACCTCAAGACTTCCTTAAAATGTATGCAATCACTCATTCAATATTGCAGCCAACAAATAGTGAAATCCTTTAAATGTTTCCTTCCATACAGCATTCTGTGGGACTTGTTAGTCTCACGGGCAGTGTACAAAGTAACGCAAGTGGCGCAAGACTGTGAGCAAAATAATCAATTACAAAAGTCAGGCAAAGTATCTGGATCATAGGTCTTTATTTATAAATAATATCAAAATGAAACCCAGGGTGCTGGGTGAGCATGAAACTGAGGTGACCCTTTCTCATCTGTTCGAATCCTGGGAACGGCTTCAGCCCGAACGCGGAAAGCAACGAAAAAAGAAAGTGACACTCAATTTAGAACTCCTTTGCGCATGCCAAATAAAATGGTCAAGGACAGTAATGGTGTGCTACTCTGTCGAACCAGCGACCCGGTGCAAAATGATGTCTGCTGTCATATTAAGTGCCTTGAATACTCCAAAAAATCCACATAGGACCCTCCAAGAATGTCAAGTGTCTAAACAAATGGAAATCAAGCTGCCCGGCTGACACCAATCAGAAAACACAGACTATTAAATAGCTCTTCTTACAACTCCCCCCTGCGCATGATGGTGCTGTGAATTATATTGAAAGCGCTTTGCGCCATGCACAAGGCCTACTGGACGACCCGCAGACTTGTTCTCATACTGCATGGTAACTGGAGACCTCTGGGGGGTCACCTCACATACCTCCAAGCACTCAAAGCTGAGGACCAGTTCCCTCAGTGTACCAGATCCAAGGCTCCAATACATTCTCACCCCAACCCTCAGCGAACTGGGATATATGCATCAAGGCGGGCGCAACTGTTCATCAAACTAGAAGGGCTGACCGCGGATGGCCATCTGAATTCCTGTTTTACAACGTTCACATTCTTATATATCACCAGTAGGTGAGCAATGACATTTCCGGGCTAAAGATGACAAACCTAGAAACAGAGATCATTGTTTCTTAAGGACAGTAAAATGTCTGGGAAAACCATCATCTTGTAAACCCAGACAAAAGTGTTAAAAAACAATCTCTCTTACTGAATACAATGTTACAATTAAAAAGCTTGATTCACATGTCTTTTAAAGCGGGCAAAGATAGCCAAATATTCCACACAAAAAAAAAAAAACGGGACTATGGGCATCAAATCTTTCTAAAGAAGTGTATTGGCTTGGCTAACAAGGCGGGTGCCAACACGCGCTTCCTTTTTCTTGGTGCAATCACTATTGTTCACCATGCTGGAATGCAACGCCCTGCTCCTAGATGCTCCTAACCCTTGCACCATGGGAATTTATGGGAGTGTTTCCTTAAGATCTAAGCATTTCTTTTGTGCAAATAAAGAGCAAGGGTGTTTCGAAAATGTATTTTGAAGGAAGAACTAGACTATGAAGCAAGATTCTGTGCCTATTTATGGCACTAAGTTTCTCTGATTTGTCGCCAAACAGGTTTCCCAGTAATCGATGAAATAGACCATTTCTTGGCTGGAGTCCCAATCATCAGTGCAGTCATGGCTTCGTGCGGCCGTACCATTCAAGGAACAGAAGGCGCAGACACAATCACCCCAATGTTCACTTTGGTGGACGCACTCAGCCTCGGCCCACCTGGGAAAACAAAAGCTCGTCTCATTGCCCTTTCACGAGCTGGGTACCAGAGGTGGCATGTGGAATTGTAAATACATATGACGTGGACTATTCAAAACACCAGGTGCAGCAGGTTCTGAAGCAGACAACGAGGCTTCACACGGTAAAAATTCCATTATCCTTCGACACGTTGGTCTGGAACCTAGGGCATACCTACTAAAGCATTTTCCCACACTCATGAATTAATAAAGAATACATTTGTGAAGGTGAGACATATTCCTGCATTTCCCTGGATGACATAATGAATACTTTTCAAGTGTGAAAATATATCCAAGAAGTCCTAAGACCACACAAACCTAACAATGCAGTGTGTCAACAAAGAAATCACTCGAATGTGCAGCAGAAAATGTTTCCGTTCTGGCAGGGAAGTCAAGTTATAGCATAATTCTGAGTGTTTGTTTGTACTCATTCATTTGACACTCCTCGGTGAGAGTCTGAGTAGCCAAAGGGTTGAGGTTTTCGATAAAGGGCTGGAGCTGGGCTGGTTCTTCTCTGAAGTATGACATAAATATATTTTTGTGCTGCACTTGAGTGCACTTGAGTGCAGGGGCCCAAAGAGCCCGTCCCTGGTGGTGCTGCTGCTGAAAGTCGGGGTGGCCTCGTGTCTCTTTCTTGACCCTGTACAAGACTTGCTTCTATAGCTCACTCTTTCAGGTACTTTTGCATCCCTTCTTTCTTCCTTTGTCACTATTTTCCTAGCTTTCTTCACCTTTATCTTTCAGAAAAAGAAGTTCCGGTCCACAAAAACTGAGTGGTGCTCACCACATGCAAATACTGCCACAAATTAAGCATTGATACCTAGGCATGGAGGTGGCCTTTCATTGCAGAGGGAGTGGCTGGTAGCTTGGTCCCTCGGGGAGGGAAATCATAGAGAAGGGGGTTAGTGTTAAAATGAACAAAATGAAAGTATGAGTTACTGGTTCTTTTGCTAGCTTCTGCGCCTAGGAACAGATAGCCATCTGGTGTGCAATCTGTAGAAGTTATATTTTCAAATGAAGGGCTCGCCTTTCGATAACTAACATTTTTTGTGTGTATATCTTTGGCTTTGAAAAATAACTCTTCGTGCAACCCGCACTGTTTCCCGTCATCTTGCCACCAGCAACTGCTTCATCACAGCTTGGAATCTACAGAAATGAAGTTTTCACTCCAATAAGGAATACCTTTTACTGTATCCTTTTCTTAACTTGATTATCACACCAAACCCTTATCTGCTCTCATAAAAGACTAAGGCAATCTGTGTGTTTTGCCCTGATCTGATGAGGTCAGCGAACTTCCTATGCAGCTTCACCACCAGAAAGAAGAAGTTTGACTGGCAAGAAACAAAGAGCCCAACGTCCCCTTGCCATCCATTCTCAATGCCCATTCGGGAGAGCAGGACAACTTCATGATGAGATGTAAGGATGCAGCGTTAACCGCAGACACTCGGTGTAGCAAGAGTAAGCGCATGGTGTCTTCAGTGCTCCTCAAAATGGCTGGCAGCGTATTCACGAGGCTTTGTATACTCCGTGTTAGCTATCCGGCATTACTAAAAGCAAATTGATAAGGTCTGAACATACCTAGTCAATGCACTCTTTTTATTCGGAATAGGGTAGACTACGGTCAAAAATGAGCCGAGGATCATTACAACGAGTGACTGACTCACAGTAGAGGATCACATGGGTTCAGAAGGCTAATTTAAAAAAAATATTTTTACAATGCAGAGGTGTACTTTAGATGCAGCTGGAAGATCTCCCCATCGCGCTCACTTGCCTCACTCATACGTAGTGCCCTTCAAAATAAAAACAAAGTGACTGATGACATAACTACTAGCACCAGTGGTCATTTAAAAGTGTATCAAACTCAGGAAGGTTGGAAATCCAGTCAGCTGTTGTCCAATATCAGCTACTCGAACTCTGAAGCGGTTGTTCTTTAGGGCAGATTCAGAGAGAACGCAATGACGCAAGATGCCACAAGAGCGCTGTATCTAAGAACTCGCTAGCCAGTGGACTTTCAAAGACCAGCACGGTGCGGGACACATGCCTCTCCATGCTTCCCAACAGGCTGCTGCATCCCTGGGCGGGCAGACTTATTCTCAGACAGGCATTCTTTTTAAAGAGACAACAAAACATCTTGGCCAATCACGCCATCTGATAACTTGCACTTCAGATTTCCTTAATCAGCATCGTTTTTAAAGTTAGCCATCATTTCAAGTTAAACTTGCACATCTGGAAAATACTTTGGACAACGAACAAAGACTACATTCGACGGGGAGCTAGATTTCCTCCCAGTGTACAAACAAATTGGATATTGGCTCTGATATTGCCTCATCCTCGGTTCAAAAATCTGCGGTTCTCTTTGGCGCTTGCTTGACGCCTTGCTCACTGAAAAAGACACTCGCAATGTTATAAATTATGACATCGTTTCTATGTTGACTTTACTTTCAGCCAAGAATGCACTCGACATACTATTTTCTCGTTCCTACATTAACCCTGGTTTTGTAGAAGGGTTTGGCTTGGCGGGTTTTTAGTTTTGAAAGTGGCAGGAATGTGCACTCAATAGCCTAAGATGGGTTTGAGGTAGAAAGTGGGTTTATCACTTTCCACTGGTTCTGTAGAGAGGCAGGTAAAACGACTTATATTTTAAAGATGGTGTACACTACTTGAAGTAGGCCTTCGAGTACATTGATCAGCATGTTATCATGTACCTTAATTTAAAATATTGCGACAAAGACACATATAAATCATTGTTTTTTAGGCTGAGGAAAGGTGTGGATACGAAACGTAGCAGAAAAGTTCTGATAGCATGCGACTACCTATGAACTTGTATTTTTATAACCACTGTCCAAAATGTCATAATAGAGACAAACAGAAATTAGTGAACATAGATTTTAAGGGTTAAAGCCTGACATGTGATCATTGGAGTGAAGGGGAATCTTCAGTGTCCTGGAACCAGCTTGATCGAGTGGCATTCTGAAGGGTGAAGGTGGCCAATGAGTATTGTGTGTGGGAAGGAAATTAGAGAGCAGTAACGTGAACCATAGTGCATGATGGGCTGAGAAGATGCATCACAAGAAACCCATTTTAAAGCTAAAAGAGATAGGCAGCTTGCTGGCAGAAGCAACTTAGGTGAGAGTTTTGAAGGGGAGTTGTAAGATAACACAGAGGACAAATTGTCAGAGGGAACAGTAAATAGGCGTTTTTGTCAAAAAATAGTGAGGAGCAGTAGTCAAAACAAGACTGTTTGTGATTGGAAACTGATAAAGGGATTGAGTTTGGGAAGATCACAAATCAGAACGAAATGTGCAGTCTATGGAGTGAAATTAATAGGAAAAGTAAATAATTACCAAAGGATGACACAGAGGTTCCAAGAAGACAAGGTGAATGAAAGGAATGTTAGAAAATGTGGGTACGCTTACGAGGTACAGGAGTGGGAAACAAGAAAGAGGAGCACTTCAGATTCTGAAGGAAGTGTAGCAGTGAAGGCAGTGAGAAGGCATTAAAATATAAATAACAACGCGTTTGGTGGATTTGCAACCTAACCACTAATTCAAAGAAACGGGGACCACACCAGGACTACTTCTCTAGTTATATTTCACAGCGACTAATATCTTACCATCATTTGGTCATGTGTTTTCTGAATGTCTTATTTCAATGAAGACTGTAATAACTAATAGGATTTAGAAATTCTATGGATTCCACAGAAAATCACTTTAAAGCTCACAGTCTTTCAATTATGATGGACCTCGCTGCATCCCTCTTGCGTTAGTGAGCCTGGCTATAATGAGATTCTTGAAAAAGCTGCACCCAGGAAAAGCCACTGGCTGGATAAGACGGGCTAGAAATTCATTGGTGGATCTTGGCTGAAATAATATATGGTCCCCCTGAACTCTATTGTAATTGGACAATTAGAGAAACTTATAAAATTGTCTGGTTTCAAATATGTGGTCTTCTTGCTGCTCTATAAAAAAGTTTTACCTCCTAAACATTACACAAGGGGTGTTTTCATAACGGTAGGGAATCATTATTGTTACCAGTGTATTTAGATACTCAACCAAGTAAAGAAGGAAAGAGAATACAAATTCTTAAACAACACAAGAAAATACTCTTCTTTTAGTAAACCAGGAATTCTAGATCTTGCGATTACCAAAGTGCTCTTTTGTACATTCCCAAATAAAAGAAGGACCCCTTCTTTTAAAACTACTGGACCCAAAATCCTCACCCCTAGATTTACACACTATACTCCCTCAAGAACTCTTAGATCCACCCATGCTAATCTTCTCAGGTCACCTCCATTCAGACTAAAAACTAGGGGCGGTAAATCCTTTTCAGTACCAGGATCCAATGAGTGGAATCTACTGCCAAGCCAACCGCGTTTCACAGACTCAGAAGCCTTCTTTAAGAAGCTTCTGAAGACCTGGCTCGACCAGACCCCGGGTGCACTCTGCTACTCCCTTATCAAATGACTGTGTTTTTTCCTCTTCTCACCTTTCTTGAATTGTTGCAGCTGCAACTCTAGTGTCAGGATGCTGCATTGGGAGTGACAGAGCGCTTTACAAGTTCTATATTCATTAATTCCCTGTCAGATATCCCTGCGTTCCTCCATTATCTATGAACATGCCACCCAAAAAAGTCTTCTCTCCTAACCATCATCAGGTTCGAAAACAAGACAGGCAGAGCTCCTTTTTCACTAGACTAATGTAAAATAAACAACTCTTGATAAAAACAACAAACCTAATGCAGGCTTTTTACCACTTTTAATAAAATTATTTCTAATCAATCAAAGACGCTAATATTCGTGCTGAACTTATGCACGCCATCATAATTCAGTACTTGCATAACTTGTAAAATAAAAAAGCATGCAAGATTAATGTAGCACAGAGTTCAAGAAATGAGACCCCATGTGTCTAAAATATATTTGCCGGACTAATTGCACTCCCACACATTCACACTCTAAACTCTCCATATGTCTACTTTCATTATTTCTTGCAACCCCCTTTTAAAAGCAATTAAAACTAAGCACTTGCACACCATATGACAAACATTCTCTGAAACGGTTCCAAAATGTCCTTATCAGGAAAAAAGGTGGGTGCTTGGCTTAAAGAAGAATACAGAGATCTCACAGACTTGAATTAGCAGACAAAATACCAGACATAAAACAAGTGTGCCCAGAGAAAAACAGCTTCAAAACTAAGCCACCAGATGCCTGACTCATACTCCAATTGGAGATGTTTGGGTCGGTGTTCTTCTAGGATCAACTGGTCGGGGAGCGGGTTAGCACAGACAAAAGGGCTAGACCTAGAAAAGGTCTTTGCTACAATCGACTAACGATAGGCACTGGTCGCAGATAACCCAACTGCGATAACGGAATATGTTGCAAACTATGACCCATGAAGCTCAAGATACTATTAGGCAGTCAAAAGATTGAATTATTCACATTGTGTTCTGGACGCCACCAATAGCAGTCAAAGCACCGAGGGAGGAACAGGGATTGGTGAGAAATCAGAAGACAGCGAAGGAGGCATGTAGGACATTAGGACATTAGGACATCCACTTACCGCCCTTCACGCCAAAATCTTCGTTCACAACTGCTCTCCAGCTCATGGCTAACCAAGGTATGAAATGGGCAGTGGCGGCTCGCCGAGGAAGTGCTGCGGGGCGGGGAACGGAAGATACAGGGTGGGGGGGTAGTGAAGTGCAACATAAGATGGACGGGAGTAAGGCAAGTAATTAAATAAATAAAACTATTTACCTTGCGCTCTGCATCGCAAACTCGGCGATGCAGCGCGCGCAAGGTAAATCGTTTTATTTATTTAATTACTTACCTTAATCCTGTCCGTCACATGTCGGGCTCCACTACCCCCCTACCCTGGCCCTCCCCCGCACCACCGCCCACGTCACCACCCGGCAGCACTCCCTCTGCGCGCCGCAACTGGAATTGGGTCTCCAACCTTTTCTGTAATAAGAACTACTTATGTTCAATGAAACTGATCAAGAGCTACTAATATTATTGGTGTTCTAATAATGACCACATTAGACAACATTGTATTAGTGGCCATCATCGATTATTACTAGCGATAACATCAGGGCATCAGGCATGGTCGCCAGCAGTAATGTAAAAAGGGCTTTGTAGCCCTCTCAAGCACCTTGAGACCCTAATGTGCGAGTAGTCGCACTTTCTAAGAACATTGATTGAATTATAAAAATGTAATACCTTAGATGCCTCAGACACCAAGGTAATAACATTTGAAAAGAGTCTCTCCAATGCCACAATTACTCAAATATCAGCTTTAAATATATTTTGGAAATTTGCTTATTTTTCTTCAAATATCAGCTTGTAAGTCCTGAAAATAAACATATTTTCTTCTTGAATATACACTCTCATTGTTGGTATATGTATGTTAATTCAGCCAAGAAAAAGTTACCAAAGGAGAACTACTCAGAGATAGCTGGGGAGCTACCAGAAGCTCACGCGCTACTAGTTGGTGAAGCCCAGTATAAATTTACCTTAAGAAGCCAAGTTCATTTTTCAATAATTTAGATCTGGCAAGGAAGTGCGTGGGCCAATGCCATTTTAAGAGACAAGTGCTACTACTACAAGAATGCTTGCTTTACTTCTACCAGATAAATAGAGTAAACCTGCTGCTGGTAAAATTTAGCTGAACCCCTTCACACCAGTCCACTGGCCCCACCTAACAAAGACAAATGCTCCCCAGCCGAACAACTCAATCACTGCACGCTGAAGCGAGAAACATTGAGAGATGGAGACAAACAATGATTTAGGCACAATGTTTACTGACAATGCAGAAGAGTATATATATATTTTAATAGATCTATCTTGTAGCTTCATAGATTGGATTGGATTATTTCTAAGTGCAAGCAGCCCTTCCCACCCTGGGACACACCCACCTGAAGCTTCTGGCAATACGCATCACTGCTTGAAATGGGATCATGTGTTAGGATGCATTATCTATATTTATGAAGCAATGGGCAGGGACATACAGGAAGCTTAAAAATAATGGTAGGGAAGAATGGGATACCTTACTTGTTGGCGCACAAACTACGGGCAATATTTTAGGCTCGGTATTATGAATACCGTGAATTGTGATTTAAGTATGCTGAAGTCTGCTTTAGGTAATATCTAACAGGGCTGTGGTGTGAAAACTGGAATCACTAGCTACCACAATATTCTATTCACAACATCTGGAGCTTTGTAGGTGACAGAAAAGAAACCAGGAACTTGTAAAATCTTGTGATGCAAATACATCATGGCTTGATGGTAAGGGAAAGCATCCATGAGCCTCTTAAAGATGTAGAGCATGGGACCTTTTTTCTGGAATGAAAACTTTTTAGACAAGAAAATATTGTATAATATGAACAGTTTTTTCAGAATGTGAACATCGAACAAGAAATGAAAGTCTTAAAACAACAGGAAACAAGATGCCCTGTTGTCATAAAGAGCACAGGTATGCTTTTAGAAAAACAAAACACGTTAAAATGCCATAAAGTGGAAATGTATGCTATTTTAAATTTTCCAGTGGAACTTTGCATTCTGGAACTTGGAGTTTTGTATTTTCATTCATAAAAACGGGTTTCAAATATCAGCATGTAAATGCGGTTAGTAAAAAAAAACATGACTTGCTGACAGATCGTCATGTTCATCCATTTTCTATCACCATTTGCGTCCTGATGCAAAGGGTGACCCAAAATGCACACGTCCCTGTGCCCCTGAATCGTATATCACTCGGAGCTCCCATTCCACCTCATCCCAAAACACACAATGCTCACTTTATGCACAACGGCTAGTGCTCTCCTCATGTACAGCATCGAGTGTTCCCATGAGGCATGTTAAGTGCCCCTCTAAGGCACCTCACCCGACCCCACCCTAAGGGACATCATTCAATTCTCCTGAACGCCCATAACTCAGTGCTCCCTCGAGGCACATCACTAAATGTTCTCCTAGACGACTTTACTAGTGCTCCCCTAGTGCACATCACAAAGAGCTCTGCTTGCGCTCTACTGGTGAACCTCTACCCTGCTGAGATTTTATACATTATATAGGTTTGTGGGCTTTATTGCACTTTAAGAAAATAAATGCCTGCATGTGTGTGGGCTTGTGTTAACGTGCACGTATTCCTTCACTACACAGAACTCAAACATAACATAACGTGTATTTGTAAACGCACATTCACCCAGAAGGGTATCTTGGCACTGGATAACAGATGCGTATTGTTACCCAACTCAATGGTACTCATTTAATCAACCTCAGAATGATGAAAGGCTGAGCGGACCCGCCGGGATTTGGACTGGGGACCATGAGGTCAACACAGGCCCCTACAGTGGACACATTAGTCCACTAAGCCAGCAGACCCTGCGTTTCCAATTCTTGCCTCAATAATAAGAGGTAGCCGGTAACAAACAGACCGAAAAGCTACATATTGAACGAGCTAGCGTGGATTTCATGTGACCAAACCTTACTACTAGCGTGCTCCGCCTGTACAATGGATACAAGTTACCTGTCCTTTTTGCAGCTTTCAAACTATTGCATAAGAACAATTTGTTGTTTTGCAAGTACAATAAATAATCATAAATGCTCTTTTGAGTCTCAGGCTGTGGCCAACCAAAGTAGAAGGGCGACGCAAAACATTGATTTCACGATGCAGCCCCCGCCTCCCTGCGATTACAAAGAAACAAATAGCAGGCTGTTTAGGGATGCTTGTGCATCATTCCACTTCACCCTATGGTGTAAGTCTCCAACTCTATCAACTAGTAGAGAAAAAAAAACATTTTCTTATGCTGTAATCTCCACCTGGACCACTGCACACTGCAGAAAATTAAATGCACGAAAATGGTCAACCATCAGCGGTATTATCTTCAAGTGCATAGAAGGAACAAGCATTGGGGACGCCAATGTCTTGGCAATGCCCGAGCTATTGGCCTTGCCAAAATGAATGACTTTTAGCCATGTTGTCTAGCAGCACATCAGCTGTTCAGCATGGCTGAAAGCTACCGAAAGCCCAGACTCACAGGATGTTGAGCCAACGGAGTGTCGCTTCGCCCCCCATGTGGAGTTTATTATTCTGCCCCTCCTAACACAAAAAAGTGCTATGTCCTGCGCTTTTTTCAGTGACTTTCAGCCATGAATTCACATTGACAAGGCCAATAGCGGGGCATTACTGAGATTTATTGGCTTTGTCAATGCTTGTTTGTTGTTGATGGAGTCTTGCTGAACAAATGTGGAAATGATAGTGAGAAACAGTTGTGACGCTTTGAAGTGAAGCGAGAATGTGGCATAAACGGCTAGAGGTGCCACCAGGGGAACTGGGGAACCAGGTTCGAATCTCTGGGTCGGATGAACAATTTGTGATACTAGGCAAGTCACTGACGCTTCCCCCTGCCTACGACAAATAATGTGTCATTGTGTAATATAACTGGTGTACACTGAAAGTGCTCCAATACTACTGGCTGGTGTACCATTATGGCAAGACTGAGGACAGAACAAGCGCTCCAATACCATCAGATCGTAAAACAAAAAAAAACAAAAAAACAGCAGCAACGAGGGAGGTAGTGGGGGGACAGGTCAAGCAGGAGAAAATGGGGGGATGGGCAAGCAACTACAGGGGAAAAAAGCCCTTATTTGAAGCATGATCAGCAACAAAAAAAGAATGCGTCATTGTGTAATGTAACTGGTGAGCACTTAAAGCGCTCCAATACCATCAGCTTGTTTTCGCACTAGGCAAGACGGACGATGGAGCAAGTACTCCAAGACCAGCGGATCATGCAAAAAAAAATAAACAAGTGATGTTTGTGGTTTAACAACTGTCTAAGAAATGCATTTGATTATGTACACATGCATGCATTATAGTGGTGTGTGTGTATGTGTACAAGGGAGTCGGCCTGAAAACACAAGTACTGTGAAGTGCTTGAAAGAAAAAAAAAATTGCTCTGCAAACGTGGAGCAGCGTAAGGAGACATACACTTGGTCCATGCGCTGTGGTATGGCTAAACACAAGAAGAGGGCATGACGCCCACATGCCACGATGAATGGCATCAAAGAAAATAAGAGTGACACTGAGGTTTACCAATGGTACGAGATGAGCGGCCTGCAAGCCCACAGATAGAACACAACACAAGACTGCGCTTGCACTGTCTAGCAGAGACCTAAAAACTAGCTAAGCAAGCTGGTTATTGGTAACAGTTTACTCTCCGATCCTTCGAAGTATTTTAAGTCGATAGGCTCCTATTGCGAGTTTTCAAACATTTTTGTGGTTTGTGGGCAAGGGATATTTGCTTTGGTAAAATTCACTCTGTATGCCAGGAAACAACAACTCAATACTTGTAACACACAAAAAAAATACTTTAAAACAGTGCATTGCACACATTTTTGCAAATCCATAGACCTCAGTGCAAGGAAAGACAGAGGTAAAGATGGTTTCCATAATTATCAATCTAACACGATTTCTTTAAAAAGCCATTTCAAATGAAACAGCTGTGGTTAATGACACTTCTTAACTAGAATTAATTTCCCTTTTAACTTCGTTCCAATCTAAGTATTCTAAAACACGTTTAAGATTTTCATTAGCATGTTCTTTCAGATGTTATCTACCTTTTCTAATTAATTTATTTGAAGCACCCTGCCCTTCTCACTAGTTAGTGCTGTTAACAGAGGCGTAGCAATGGTGCCACCGGCCCTAAATCAAGCAGGATAATCAGCCTATCATACCCTGGCTTGGTAACACACAGCTACAAATTAGCTACCTGGACAACTGGGCTCTGGTGCCACTGCACCTGCTGCACTATAGATAGCGCACCCTTGGCTGTTTTCCAGAACATTGTTCATCTCTGGAAGTAGGACATATTCATGTCTTAATTCAGAGCAGTTTGCACTTTGAGCCACTTTAAGATAGATGGATGGGACACTGAATTTGCATTCTCACGCCCCTCATCACTGTCATCAGAGACAGTGCTTAATTTGAGCCAGTGGTTTCCGGTGCTCGGCACCGACACTTAATTTTCAACAACAGCGCTTGTGACAGTCGGCCACAATGTGGCGCTGTTTGTCTAATTTAGAGATAACCACAGCAAGGTTAATTAGTAATTCAATGTACATAAAAAATTACTATTACCTGCCGCCAAGACATTCTTATACCTTTGGGAGGCCTGGAATCGTCCGAATTGTCACACTTGTACGAGTTTGATGGTTAGTAGTTGTGTTGTTACTATCATTGGCAGCATCGCAGGGGCAATAGGTGGTGCAAGCTGAAGTGGATCCTGACGCGAGTCCTGGCACATATTTTTGGGCAAATTAAATATTGGAGTGAGGCAAGCATGGTCCTGATGACGTGACGGATGAGTAGGGCCGGTCCCAGTTTTTCACCAGCGGTCCGGGCAGATTTCGAGAAATTTAGCTAATGTCCTGGTTTTTGTAGAGGGTCAACTAAAAACTGGAGGAGGTGTTTTTTATTTTTTACAAAGCAGGGATAGTTAGCATTTGTTCCAAGAAAGCAATTTAATTCACAGACAAGCTACTGGGTTTCAAAATTGCATCTTATGTATGTTCTTACTGCCTGTTTTGTAATTCTCTGCTGATGAGCGCTGTCATTCTGTGCGCTCGCTTGACGTAAAATTATAGTCCTTCTTCTATTTTTGTGAAATGTCCCGGTTTTTTGCTTTAAAATTCTGGTCACCCTGCGGATGAGCACAGTCCTTTCTCCTTATCTCTAATCATTGTGTATCACAAAATTGCTTTGTAACTTGTTTTAGCAAACCAGTAGTGAGGCTAAGACCAGAGGACCTCAGTGACCTCACGCCTAATGACTGCCTCCTTGCTTTTTACAATCAATGGAGGAGGAATCAAAAATGTCACACAAATGCCTGGAAGTCATTGCCTTTACAGTGGGAAGCACAGTCTCTATTCTCAAAATAAATGAATACGACTACAATTCTCTCCAACTCCTTCTGCAAATGAGCATCACAGAACTACAAGGCCTTGGGAGCTATTTTACTCAAAAGGATCAGGTGCATCACGGATGGGTGGCGGGAGGTTTTCATGAGCAAATATATTGTCTATTTTGCGACTCAGGAACAATTTTCGGAATAACTCAAATTGCTCTGCATCAACATGGCTTACAACAGTGTCCTTACTAGTCAGAAGTGTGCACGTGACTGCAGCAATCCAATACCAACCAAGAGAGACGAAAGACTCATCAAATACGCCCAAGCGCCCACATTTTAGCCGCCTGTCAAGACGTAAACAGACCTGAAATCTTCAAGAAATGTATCTAAGTATCCAGTTGAGAGGTACATGTGGCTGCCACATTGTAAAACTCTGCAGCATCTAGCCTTCCTCTCTTAAAACCTTTTCTTTTCATCTCTCTGGATTCTGTAGCTGCGGAAGCCGCACGCCAACACCAAGCATGTGAAAGTACCTGAAAACCACTTGGTGCCAGTGGCCATGATTTTGGACAATGTCATATGTGATCTTTTTAGTGATAGTATTCTAATATTACTTGAGATGTAATCAGTGGCGTCATCAATGAGGCCATAGTCAGTGCCTAGCGGGGGCATTGGGTGATCAGCGTAGCATACCATAAATAGTACATTTCAGAGATTTTTGAGTCCTGAATTGGAACCGAAATTATAAATCCATATTTCCAGGAACACTCTGGTCTACAGCTGGCATTACCCAAGATCGCTGACGGAGCGTCAATCAGCATGCTGACGGTTGCTATCACGCAGGTGGAACAACACTCTACCTAATGCTTGCTTCTCCTCTGTGCACACTTTAAGTATAGGGACAAAATGGTGCCATCCCATTGGCTCTCCTGAAGAGCACGGTCCAACTGTGCAAAGGAGAAAACGCTTCTGTCAAGAAGCCTCTGGCACCACTGTGTGCCCTCCTCCATCAATCTGAAGACAGGCAATGTTGGCCACAAAGGCTTGGCGTGCCAATATCCTGCTGCTTTTAATATACTGTGACTCTTCTAATCGTGTACATTCTGTTCCTGGTCCCCTGCTCCTCTACCCATGCAGTCCAGGTGTCTGCACACGTGTTGCCGCATCACGCATAGGAGCCACACCAGCTTCTATATTTCCAAAGGAATGAGTACACCTCTAACTGTGAGGACAGACATCGAGTTCTCCACCGAGTACAACCCGCATCCCAGACTTCATGGAGGATGGGAAGGCGACGCGCACTCGGCGGGACCTCACTGCTCGCTGTTGCAGCATCCATGTTGGAGCAGAGTTCAGTCTGCACACACACTCACGTTCAGCATGAGGCCAATGTGTTTACTTCCAATGATGCCCTTGGATTGCAGCCATCATTGGCATAGCCATGAGTCACCAACCACCAGGAGCCTGTGTTGACTGTTGCATAATGCCATGTCTGGGAATAATGAGCATTAAAGCCTGATAATTATGACCATTACATCTTTGAAGAAAATAATACAGTGCACAGGCTGCCTAGGCGTCCAGTTGTAAACTTTAAAGTGGAACACCTTAGCCAACTCATTAAGGAGTAAACACTTTAGAGCGCCTTGAACATCCAGCACAGACAATCAAGCACTGGGAGACAGAACACATGTCCTGCCTCTCATTTCCGCAACTTAAATACCATACACTAGAACAATTTTAAATATCACTCGGCAGTCAGGACAGCATTTGGCAAAGAAACGAACAAACGTCAAACTTTAGAAAATATTTATTAGGAACAAGCCCAAAAGAAAAAAATAAGGCAATCATTAAATACACAGCTCCACCATTGGCAGGGAAACCAACCTTCTAATTATTTTTCCGATTGTTTTCTTTTTCATTTGTTAGAGATTAGCTGGTAGAGCGAAAAGGCCAGGGCAAAGGTAAATGTATTAAACAAGGTAGCCATAAGCCCCGAAAGCAGCGCGCCAATTCTGCTCCACTAGGCAGAAGGCCACTGTTTGTCTGGCACCGCTATGCGCACAAACACTATAAAGATGGGTCTGCAGTTCCACCGAACCCGGCTCTGCCCTTCATTGAAGCTTCACAGCCAGACCTAATGGAGAGCCGCTTGGCCAACATCTACCCACCCATCATTTGCGCTTAGGCTGATCCGCCACGTTCAGTTTCCAGGCACCAACTTATTCCTTGGCAAGGCGGTTTGCCCCGACATAAATAAATAAGCTGCCAGTTTGGAGGGCCGCTCATTAAAATTTATCAGAGATGCCAAGATATTTTTGGACAGGGCTACAACTCTCCCAAACGCTGCCTCATCTGAAATATTTTTGGGGAGGACGTGGAGGCGGGCACCAGGGAGGGAGAGAAATCTCCCTTGGCAGGCATGGCTTTTACTCTTCAACTGAACAGCACTGCTTCCTTACGGTTTGTCATAACCAATGATCTTTGGAAGACGGCTGCCATGACACGCACACTTTTGGACAAAAAACAACTCCCTTTTAACATGCTGGCGTTTATGGATTTCGAAAAATCTACGAGTCCCCACCTTTGGTGTTAGGAAATGGCTTAGGCTCTGCTTGATATCGCCCTGGTGTCCTGAATGAATACTTCATGTTCCTGGTTTTCTGAATATTTGTCAATTACACATTAAAAGCAGAAGATAAACACAGAATCCACTGATCACAAGGGTAAAAGTCTACTACACCGTACAGTCAGTCGTACTGGATAAGAGTGTTCCATCACAAAGCACGTTAGTGGTGACTAAACCTATGAATTACAGAGAAAGGAAAGTCATGCAAACAGGAAAATTGATTGTCACAAATACTTTAATTTCCTAAGCCATTCCCCCTAAAAGTGCCTTCAGCTGCTAAAGGAACAAACGACTACTCTTTTGTTAACCTTTGATGCTACAGCTTGCTTTAAGAAGCCCCTGCTAGACATAATGACACAAACTACTGGATTACTGGTGAGTTTTTTCCTTGTCATAAAAGATTGACAGGCAAGAGGTTAGGCTTTAACCGCTCCCCTTAATCGATGCAGTTTGTACTTGACAAGTTAAGATGTAAATTACTGCAGTCAGCTCTATCTGCAGATCTGCTGGATACTTTGGACAGAGACGTCTCAGTCAATATTTTTGGACGTTTCAGCGATCTAAGACAGACATCGCGGAGTGCGGCACACGGATCCGCTGCTCAGAACCGGAGGTGTCCCCGTCTTTTGTTTCATTCTTTTCTTGCAAGGCAGTTTGCCATCAGCCAAGAAATCGGTAATCACTGGAATGACATTATTCAGGGCTATCCGGTCTTCTGTTCAACTTAATATCTATATATTATGCAGAAGTACTCTCTAAGAACATCCAGAGGTCTTGCATTTTTAAGTTCATGCAAATGCTCCGAAGACTCTCTCAGAATCCAACAAAATACATCACTCATGGTCCTTTGGATAAAACAGGAGTGTGGGTGGGTTTACGAAAACTGCATCTCTGGGCCCCTACCTGGTGCACCAGATGGATGCCGCACAGAATATC
This sequence comes from Triturus cristatus, assembly GCF_964204655.1. NCBI lineage: Eukaryota > Metazoa > Chordata > Amphibia > Caudata > Salamandridae > Triturus > Triturus cristatus. The sequence continues at coordinate 508,510,894 of NC_140585.1, forward strand.
ACATTAAACCGAGACTGAATCCGAGAGTAAATGCACCACCTTTAGCACTGGGCTGATGTGATCCCTGGAGCTAGGCTGCTACCAGCCATCAGAAACCCAGGGGTAGAGCTGCTGCCTCCTGGATCTATCTGAAAAAAAGAGGAGCCCAACGGTTCATCGCAACCCACCGGGACACTGCAATATCACATATAACCAAACTGCTGTAGGAATGTCCTGTAACAACTGCTGCCAAAGAAAGAACTGCAGCTGGATCTAAATAGAGAAGCAGCACAACCTGCCCCGGCATAGGCTAGAACCGGGCACTGTCCCATGGACCAAACATAGGAAGTTCTGAGATGCGCTGGATTCAGCAGATAACCAAAGCATCTTTCCTTCCAGCAAAGCAGATATGCTTAATGTCTCACTAACACGGAATCTATACAAGGCAATACACATTTGTTCTTTATATACAGTTCTTAATATCCAGATAGAAGTAGTTCTTGTTTAATCTTACTAAAATATAGGAACATTTAAACTAACTTTATTGGAATTGAGAACCAAGAGATTATTTTTATGCAGACCGCACAGTGACAAGACTATGCAAGGTGATGCCCACGTCGTAAGAACTACTACACCTCCTCCCACTTGGTACATACATGCGCTTGGAAACCCTACTGTGAAGCACACCAGATCACATGTAGGGCGTCAAACCAGCAGGCGGTGGTTTGCGGTTCTCACTGAAGCTTGGCAGATGGGCCATGTTAAGACATATTGCAAGTGCATGCAGAATACGGTCATCACTATTAAAACCAAGAGAAGGAACTGTACAAGAGACTCCTTCCTCTTACAAATTCACGCAACAACAATACAGGGCAAGGGCTTCCCTTTGGCTCAGACGCATGACACATTATTCTGCATGGTTGGAAGCAAAAATCCATGGGTTCTCTGCTGCCCTACCCCTGCCACCCTCACTGAAGCTTGTCTGGGACCCACATTCCCTCTTTTAAAATAAGCCTGCTGAACGCGGATCCAGTTCTGCTATAGGATCTTGAACGTTTTGGACGTAAAACCCTCCCCTTTTCACCTTTTGCTCACATTATATATTTGTTAAAAATGTCTGTGCCCACCACTGACACAAATTACTTTGTAGCGCAACATTACTATGGCCCTACTCATTGAGCAGTTACTCTATTAAGCCTAGCATACTATTCCCAAAGTATCTTAAGCAATGCTTTACAGACATACTGGCTGCATCCATCTACGGCCAATGTCCTCCGTAGGTGTGATCATACTACCAAATGGGAGCCTTCCTCAGGAGAGCTTTGGGGTAATAATGCAAACAGATTTCCTTTTCTCATTTTATGTTCTGCCAAATGAGGTCGTTCGGGAATAAAGCTGCTTCCATATAACCTGCTTTCTTGAATCAACTGGAGTGATGTTATCACACACTCAGTGACTCAATTCAGGACAGACCTCAAGACCTGGCTCTTCAACTGAACTGCATAACCCCCTCCCCAGCGCCTTGAGACCCTTATGTGCGAGTAGTCGCACTACACAAGAACTCTGATTGATTGATTGATTGATTGATTGATTGATTGATTGACCTGCTGATTGATTGACCTGCTGACATGAACAGGCTCAGCATATTCCGGCAGAGCTGCGACGGATACCTTATTCCAAACATAAACTAGTTCTGCAACTTTGATCGGTTGCAGTCACTTTGGGAAATTCTTAGGAATTGTTTCAATAAAATAAAAGGTGAGTTACACCTTGATGCCACTGGGGGGTCCCCACATGTACACACGAAGAAAACAGTACTTTTGATAGGCCTTCGTTCACTTTCTGGACCAATGTCTTTAAATACTTCATTCAAAACTCTGGGATTGTGAAGGCTAACAGAAACCAGGAATTGCTCTAAACCACTGAATCTTTTTTTCCCTTCAAACTCGTAGAACACTCTGACAGCTGAAAACTATACCAAACAAGAGAACTTCTGCAAGACTTTGGCACAGGGATGGGGGAGCCGCAGAAAGCACAGCAGTCTCTGTTTTGAATTTTCTCTAATTCAGTTGTTGAAATGAAGACTCTTAATGTTATTTCACATGTAACATAGCAAAGAAACCTCAGATGCATTTGTGAAAAGAAAAAATAAACATGAAAATTAACAAACTTCTGTCCACCGCGAAGGCTTATTCCCTCTGAACACAAGCCCACCGCCAGCCTCTTTATATTTCAGTGCGGTAAACTCTACGTTTGGTCTTGGACACCGCACACTGCAATAAGGGCTCCGCCGCCTTCCCAAGCCCAGCTCCAGTGCACTCTGCAGGGCTGAGTGCAGTGTGTCCTGCCACAGTGCATCACTGTCCTTATAATTATCATTGACAGGTCCTACCATGCGCCTTGCGAGAGGTTGTAACGCGCGTGGTCAATGATAGAGAAGCGCGCATTGTGTACCTTGGAGCACTTCCAAAGAACAAAGATTCTGCAGAGAAACAGAGAGAAAGCCAACAGCAAGACAGGAAGAAAAAGTAAGTCTAGAAACAGTTGTGACTTGAGTTCTTGTGAAAGGTGTCTCTATCACAAATTAATTTCACTACATTCTGGAAGATTTGAACCTGGGATACTTATTAGGGCTGGAGGCCCGGGCAAGGGGTATGCCACCATTGTTACACAATGCCACAATTCTAAAATGTCTAGACCTTTCCACTGTGCTAATTAGATTGCCACCCTGTATGTTTTATGAATCCAAGAGACCCAGGACCGAGTTGCTTTCTTGTCATTTTTAGCATCCTTGTTTCGGTTAATGCAAAGGGCAGGGGGTGGACTTTTTTGCTGTTGCACACCTGGCTGAACAAAAAAGTGCATGGCGAAGGAGAAGTGAGTTGATTCTTTTTCTAGATTTCTGGTCTCTCTCTTTCGAGTAAGAACATCAGCCAGACAATTCATGACTCTTGCTTTGTTAACACTCGGTTACAAAAAAAAGAAATCATTTATCAGGGTTTATTTAATTAGAAAGTTCTATATTGCGCGAACATGACCCTTGCAGGTATCAGAGCGCTTTACAATAGTTCAGCGACAAATAGAATCAACAATATCAAAATCGATAACAAAAAAGTATAAAGGCAGAACCCCTGAAAAAGGAAGGCACAGAACAATGTCAGGATCAATAGATCAAACAATAACAGAGGACAGCAATAGTGTTGAATGTAATTCTCCAAAAATGATGATTTGATTCAAAGTGGCGCACTAAATCATGGCTGTATTTTTCTGCAAGAAAACTGAAACTTTTGCTTCTGTCTGAGCAAGCAACATTTTTCTTTGAGGTCTACCGGAAGGATTCACAGGGAGTAGCTACTCTTCCTACTACTGGGAGCCAGACCGCTCTCCGGGCTCAAATTAACGCTCATCATACTGAGATTGGAAACACATCATGGTATTCATTTATGTATTGCTGCACTAATATATATATTTTTTTTTTTAAAGAAAGCAGAATATCAAACGTTTTGGCATATCTATATAAACATATTTAAAAATACCTGCCTGCCATAGAGTGTTGACGGGAAAAAAATATCACAGCTCAACTTCGGCTTTATTTGATAGTATCGACCACTCAAAGTTAATTCAGTATTCTGCATGAGCTGAAGGGAGCCTTCACAAGTGCACAGACTGACACAATTATTCCAGAATTACAAATCTGCCATCTTCCCAGAATATCCTTATCGCAATCTGCCAGAGGCGAACATTGCCAAAAACGGCAAAAAGAGAACAGACTCCTCCTGTTGGTGTTGGGAAACTTCAATGAATCATACGGAGGGGCTCCGACCTGAGAGCAGTTCATTTTAGGAACTTAGAGGTGTGCAATCTGACATAAAGCGACAATTAGGCATGCCGGTTATTCTCCGCAACCAGCATCAAGCCATCTGCATCGGGAGGCAACCCTCTGGGAAAGGTGATCTAACAGGACCACCATCACGGAGCGTGCATTCTGGGCACTGTGGTAAGATCACACCATGAAGGAAGAGTAAACGTCCTCATCGGTGTAGGTCGTAGTCCACATTTCATAAGTTGGAGCTTGAACCACTGGTATCTTACCTTGTATTAGACAGACAGATGACAAAGAAATGGACCAATAGTTTTATATTGGGGCTAATGCAGCGGCTAAGTCTTGTGGTTAGGGTCACATGGAGTCATCTTGGTTCACAAGCGCCACTTAACCTTATCATTTACTGAGGCGCTGTATCTCAGTATTGGGCATACAGCAAAATATGACAAAATAATACCACAGGGCTTCCAACCGTCTTCTAGGTAGTAAGTACATGCGGTGGTTGCCTGAATCATAGATTTAGGCTCAAACCTCCATTTTACAAGAGGAGGTAAGAATTTGGTAGTATGTCATTCTGTCAACAGTGCTCTTTGGTTTATGGTATGGTGAAACGGAACCCCATGCAGGCGTCGGCTACTGTCCATTATTCACTTTTCCAACATTCAAAGTTGAGCGGAGGAGCAGTGGTTTCGGCTCATTCACACGCTAACTTTTTCTACCTAGAGGTCAGGTGAGACCCCTGTGGAGGGCCTGAAGACAGACACTCAATCAGTTGCAAGGGCAGTGTATTTGATGTTAAAGGGGCAACAAAATGTACACCATGCACTGTAATACCTATGTGACATTATTGTTCACAGCATAATCAAACAAATAGTTAAAGAGGCATGTCTCTATGCATCCAGGAAAACAGTTTCCTGGTGAGGAAGACACTTAAGTATCATGTACAACTGCAAAAAAAAGTTAGAGCTTCTCGCTGGAGGCATACCCCAGACCCTCTTCATGTTCCCATAGGGCGAAACAACGTGTGTTTAATACGGACAAGAAATAATAACCCGACACACAACAGCAAACGCAGGGAAGCAGGCAGCAACCCAAGCAAGAGCGGCCTGCAGGCTTGTATATGAAGCAACGTGAAACAAACTGAAATTAAACGTTTCATAGAACATGTGTACCCATCGTTTGGAAGCAACCATACCACAAACGATTACTTGAAACTCGACCAGTGCACACTTCAATTGAACGAACATACAGTGTTCAAATTAATTCCAGCAGGGTTGTTGAATTTAAAACTCTTTAGGACACAGCTGAGGTGAAACTCAGCGCCTATGACCATACACCCATCTCTTAGTGGTGAAACAAGGCTGTATTTGGTGAAATAACCAAGTGACATCACTGACAGAAAGGAGAACCAAAGTAAAGTATTCAAATCCGCCAAACCCTTTCGGAAGCTTTCGCACTGCCACAAAGGTAATAGCACTTTTATAAGTGTCAACCAAGCAACGCTCAATCAAGTGTATATTTATTTTCTTTAATTAACTAGCGATAACATCAGCAGTCTGTTTATGTGCACTTGTAATCCTGGATTACTATGAAATGATGGCACCTTTCTGATGGAAAGCCTCTTTCTAATGGACTTCCCAGACAAGCGAGCCAAGTAAAGAGCAGCAAGTGGTGACTAAAAAGCAGTGTCCTAGTCCCATCGCATCAGAAGTTGACACAATAAAGACCAGCTGAGATGGGGCTCTGGATCCGATAGCCGAAGTCGATATCAAATAAGAAGCATTGCGCACACCCACGATTACACAGAAGGGGAGAATGAAGAGATGGCTTCAAAACAGTGGCCGTTACTTTCCTGAGTAAATGGCTGAATGACACTATATGAAAGTTGTTAATATCAACCTACGATAATATTGCATACACTTCATCGACCTAGCACTACATTGTAAATCAAGTACATATTTACCAATCCACACTCTACCCACACTTACCTTGGGATGTGCATATAATTGGAATTAAGAATGCAAACTATCTTCATACCATACAATGTAGAGGTAAGCTTATGCGGTAGATGCGTTACTACTACCATGCACTGCACTGCATGAGAAGCACTGCCCTCTACACTTGGCACCCCTGAAAGAGCAAATCTGAAGAAATCAGGTCAATTGGCCATTCGGATCCGATACCATCCATCATCCCAAAAACAAAGTTCATTACAAATACAATTTCAGCTACTACAAAACAGATTAAATTAAAAGTCTGTCCTGCCAGAGACACCCAGAACCGGTGCGGACACTAGAGTATGTGTGAATGTACATACACATAATACCTGCATTACTAACTATGCAGCTCCTGTACTCAATGGGAGCATTCCACTTGATCATCTGGACAACTCAACTTACACTGGGCACGTATAAATCTCAGACCAGGGATACACTGCTTCAGAGATTTTTAAAAGACATAAATAAAAGGTAGCTTATTGTACACAAATATACTACCATGTATTTTTAATTTTCAAACATCTCCCTCCCCACAGTAAATGTTCTCAGCTGCCTCAACAAGTAGTATAAGGGAAGAGAGTGTCATTTGTAGTGGCTATTTCTGTTAAAGAAGTGTGATTAGTGTACTGCGAACGGAGAAGACGAGCCAAGACTTTATCTGCATTACTGCAGAGGAATGAGAAGGCTTCCTCCTGTAGTAACTGTACACGAGCTCTCGGGCAAGAAGTTGGGACCGCGGCAAAGACAAGCAAACACTCATCCCACGGTTAGCAATCGGGCACAGAAAGCAGGAGTGTTTAGAACACAACACAGCCTCTTTACACAACACAGCCTCCTTAAGATGTCAGCGTCTCTTCGACGGATGGAGATCCCTTCAGTGAAATTTGGGGAAATCGTGAGCACTTTCTAACTTCACGCACACACACAACTCGCTTGTAGCACTCATTCTATGCTTGGTGCATCTGTGGGCGATGCCACGAATCCGGCGAGCGGTGTTTTTATTTTAAAAAGCACCGACAGTGTGCTACAGGTGGCGACGAGGATTGTCTCGCATTTACAAAATGCACGCGATATAGAAATTAAACTAATAAGCCGATCCAAGGGGATTCCGCGGTAGAGGAAACACGGGGCTAGTTACCAGCACTCGTCAAGCCTTTATCCACAAAGAAGCAATCGTGCATTTGAAAATTAAGCAGGAACCACGAGTAAACCACGCTCATACAATTGCCACAAATTAGGACCTGGGAAGGGATCATAGGAAAGAGTAACCGAAAATGTTAACGCAGAGACTCAAAAATCGGTCGTTCAATGAATGAGCGGCCTTACTGCTTACTTCCACGAAGAAGGGGCTTCGGAAATCGGCATCTTCCTGGCGAGCAAGTTTTCCAAACACTAATCTTATTAATAACAGAAATGTATTTAAGAAAGAACGGGGGAGGCCCGGGGAGGGTCAGCTGAGACCAGCTACTGCTAGCTGTCCCACCGCAAACAAATACTTGGGCTGGCACGTGTGCCTCGAGCCAGTATTGAGCTGTGGGTGCCGAATGGAAAAAACAAAATGCCAACTTTAGAGAGAGTATGGTGTCATTCTAGAACAAAAAAGGCTTTCCCACATTGTCTCAAATAAACCTCAATCTTTTGCTGAGTTTACAATTGGCCCCATTCTTAAAATGCCAGCGCAGATCTCACGGAAGACACTAAAAGCTCTGTTGCTGTGAGTCCAAGGAGCAAGGACTCCGCAGCCCTCGAGTACTCTACCTCGGGGACGCAGAGGTGGCCCACTTGAACTTCCCCTGCCCACACCGAGTGCTAACGCGCCCAATGGTATTTCAGTCTACATTAGGCCAAGATTTGCATGGCACTTTGAGCGACTGAGACTCTATTTCAAGTCAAGCGTCTGTCTCGTGCACATGTTCTGCATTTGATGGAAATTGTGTTCCCTGGCAATAATTTGTCTTTAAAGCTCCACTTCACTAAATAAGGCAAGACACGAACTGCAGGTTAAAGTGCGCACATTTACACTTGCCCTAAAAAGCCGGGAGGCCTCAAGCAACTTAAAGATGTCATCCACATATGCCCGAATGTCAGGGTGGTGCCTGCTCCGTCCCACACTAGGGTGGAAAGTTATAGCTCAGTGCACTTCTATGCGCTAGCTTCTCATCCGTGCCGCGCAGGATCGTCGTCCACGGCGCCTCCATGCAGACACACCGACACGTTCAAATCCTCGTTGGTCCCGGTGATGACAGTGGCTTTTGCGGGTTCTTGTACACTCGAGTGGCCATGCAAGACAGGGCACATTACTAATGTAGATGCCTGCAGCCTCGGCGTCAGCGGGGTCGATACATGTCTGAATGAGTACACGACACGTCTGACGCTAAGTGTCATACACCCACCTCAGACGGGGCCCGGTCGATGCAGGAGCACACGGCTGCCTGCCGGGGGAGCCACAGTGACTACACGGGCAACGCATCTCTGACACCCGCAGCCGCCTGTGCTGGAGGAGTCCGGACCGTGTACAATGAACTGTCTGGCAGGGGAAATAGTGTAAAAAAACGTCCCGAGTAGATGAGCAGAAAACGCGGGCATCGAGGCAGTGTTCTTAAAGTTGGGTCTGGCTGTAGTGCACGTGTCAAAAATAACTGGGCCCAGGAACTTCAATTTGTGGCAGTTCGGAAGTCGGGACGCAAGTGATCTGTCTGATTGCGTGTCTGAGTGATTGTTTCCCACAGCGCCTTGGTTCTGTGGCTACATTTTAACCAGACGGCGGTATGGATGGAATAAAGTACGCCTTCTCATCAGGTCACAAGAGAATGCAACCCGTCTCTCCTAAGAACTGGCGAGCATCCTTCAAGGCGCTCGCAGAAAACGTCTTTAGGTGAAGCGAATGACATTTAAAACAGTTTCAAGAACACGAAAGGCTCTTCTTAAAACAGAGTCAAGAACGGAGGGATGAACAGCATACATAGGGGCAAGACGGACGGAAGGCTTCAAAGAGAGCTGGTTCCACTCTGCCTCCTGGAAGATGCAACTAGGGCCAGAGGGAAGGAGCCTCGAAGAGCATGTCATGGTCATGCATGAAGCAGGCACTGCCCCATTGTGTCTGCTATGAGCACGAACTGGTCCCGCTGAGTCTGCTAGGAGCATCAACTGGTCCCACTGAGTCCGCTAGGAGCACGAGCTGGCCCCACTGTCACTTGGAAGCATAAACTCATCACACCAACTGGTCCCACTGTCTCTGCTAGGAGCACCAGCTGGTCCCACTGTGTCTGCTAGGAGCACCAGCTGGTTCCACTGTGTCTGCTGGGAGCCTGGACTAGCCCTACTGTGCTTATGCTAGGAACACAACTCGTCCCACTGGGTCCGCTGACAGCTTCGAGCAAAGAAGGAAGGGCTGGTCCCATTGTTTATGGCTTCCAAGTAAGAGGGCCACAGTGTGTCTGTCTGTTCTGAGCTGGGGCTAGACTGACGTGGGATACAAACTGAGCTGCTCCCTGTGTGTGTGGAGTGGGCTGCGACCAGGGCTTCAAAGCGTGTCCGCTTGTGTGGACTGCTACGCAAGGAGCGCTTTCACTTACACAAAGAAAAGTTTCTCGTGGTATGTCTCGGCTGCCATTCAGAGACGCAACACTTTCCGCAGCTCACTGTGAAGGTGATGGTATCAGCTGTTTTACTTGCTGCCCGCACAACAACAGAAAGCAAGCGTCAATAATAAAGAGTCAGTTTTTGTTCTAAGCCTCCTACATTTGGTCGGAACAGGGGAAGAGGATACACAACACAGAGATTAACATATGTGCCCAGGATCACACAACATTGACTAACTTCATAAATCCAGAGTAGCGCCCAGGTCTCCTCAGGGGTAGTAAGCGCTATATAAATGCATTTTCAATACAGGTCTCCGCCTCCCCCGTCAGTAAGTTATCCACTATATCACCGCCACCTACCCTGCCTGTGATGTTTTGAACTGGAGTGTGAGAGTGCGAGCCCTGCGCTAATCTCCAGCCCGCACGTGTCACCGGGCTGCTGTGCATCAGGTAGGCTGATCCCGTACAATGTGAGCTGCCGGGCGGCTGCGCGAGCCATTCATTTGGGAGGCGTGTGCGCGAGGAGCTGAGGAGTTCCTGGTAGCAGCACGCGGTAAAGTTTTCGGGCTCCCAGCAGCCGTCCTCCTGCTCAGCTGCACACGTCCTCTCACTGAGACATAAACATCCCCGAAGAGAAGCATGGATGGGAGCAGCGTGGCTGCGGGCTTCCCCGGGACAAATATAAACAGGACGCAGCGGAGTTCGAAAGTTTCCCTAGGAGGTGTGGCGGGGGTCCCTGGCTGCACCGGGGGCACCCCTGCGTCGCTGAAGGAGGGAGCGGAAACCCAGCAGTCCTGGGACGGGGCACGGGGAAGCCCCGTGATCGGCCCTGGGCTGCCAGGCTGTCATCGCACAGAGCGCTCCCAGGCTGCAGCGGCGCACAAGGATCAACTGCAGAGAAAGGGCAGCTCGGAAGGGGAGACCCGGGGCTGCTCGCCCCGCTAGGGGCTGCCGCACTCACCTCTCAAACTCCTGAGGTAAATCAGGGTCAGTTAGCATGCTGGAAAGGTGAGGAGTCCCAGCGTCGCGGCGGCCGCCTCCGATCTCCTCCGAGCGGACCTGTCAAGTGACTCCCGAGCTCGGGCAGCGGCGGAGCGTCTCCCTGGCTCTGTGCACTGCTGCTGCTGTGGCTGCGCTCCCCCCTCAGTGCGAGCAGGGACTCCTTGACCAGGCTCTTAAAGGGCCAGTAGCCCGGATCCAGCAGCAGTCTCGTACACAATGCCAGTGTTGATAATAGCGCTCCCCAACGCACGGAGCAGCACCAGCCTGCGCCTGCACTAACCACAAGCCTTGCTGCGTGTGCGGAGGGAGAGGCGCACTCCCCCCGAGCCCACAGGCAGAGTCCCGCAAACGGGGAGTCTCCTCAGCTCACTGTGAGAGCACCCCAAGGACGTGGATCTCTGCGAGACACCCAGGAGACCCGCAACTAAGCACAGCGATTTCCGATCATAACAAGGGGAGTATTTTTTCTCACTTCTGCAGATTTCTGCTGGGTTTGCTCAAATCCTCTGCACTCATTTGGCTCTGTGTCTCGATTTTTTTTCCCAACAAACTACCGTAACTGGCATTGTTCTGTGTGGAGAAACAGGGCCTTTGACAGGTTGCAACACGACAGAAGGGCCCTTTGGAAATACCTGTAAACAGTGAATCAATTCAATCACTGACTCAGGTGCGGCTCATCACATAGTGCTACGAAGAGGAGGTGCCGGTGTGCAGCCTTTTCACGTCAGTTGCAGAACAGAAACCTGTAGTGTGCAGAAGGGACTAAGGCCGATGGTCCGCGAAACACCGGCACTTCTCCCCAAATTACACCGGCAGCGAATTCTGTAGCGCGCAGACGTCCTCCGCTGGAAGGCGCAGGTCTTCTGTAAGGTATACAGCGCGCAGTTTATTTACCACAGACCTCGTGCTTAACAAATGTTGTCTGGAATGCAGCAAACTTCTTATGCTCACCGATACATGCAGTATTTGAACTCTGCAATTCAATAAGTAACAATGTAAAACACAGTCTTGTTTATTTTCCCTTAAACGAAGCCCTTGAGTTTGTATATATTTCCTTAAACTAAGTAAGACCCTTGACTTTATAGGGCAGTCTGCGTGTTTTCTGCTAATGGACTATGGCACTTCAATGACACAAATGGACACACATCTGGAAGCAGCGAGGAAGGTTACGGGCCTTTGACAAACACACTGCAGGAGTGCACGCAGGCATTCCCTGCGCAGGCGCAGAGGTCACGGACAGCTTTCGCCTCTGTGCAGCCACTGTCCCCCGAGGTACCCCCCGTGAGCTCTACCCCGCCCCGGGAGCCTGCCGCCTAGGACAGCGAGTCATACCCCACTGACTGGAAGACCCTCCCCCCTCCTGCGAAGGGAGGGCTTCAATTGGAGGGCGTAATTCTGAGGGTTGCCATAGGGTATCCCTGCCCCCTCCCCACAGTGCACGGGGAACAGCAGCACAGTGTCTCCACCTCGCATCAACCGCGGCCAGTAGTGTAAGGGGGCGGGTCGGTGGTGGCAGTCCTGTTGATATTCAGAGCCCCGCGCTACCCCGAAGAGGTGGTAACGACGGAGCCTCTAGTGTTTATTTTGCTTCCTGTGGTTCATTCATTGCTACAGCTCCCCGCCTCTCACGTGTCTCTTCTAGGCCCGGCCCCTCGTGTGGCCTCTCCTCCTCCGGTGTCGTCCGCCCTGGTAACTCTTCCCCTGCATTCCTCGTTCTTCGACTTCTTGCAGCTGGACAGCATTAAGAGCATTTGAGCGCATAACAAAGGTCGACCTCGCGGCGATTTTCAGTTTCATTCACTTTTCCTGGCGTCATGTTTATTGCGTCTGCCACAGACACGTCCACGCTTTCAAGTCGTTCCATGCAGGGAGTGAGTAGCTTATCCCCTCCTCTTTTTCTTTTTTTCGTTGTCGTTCTCGTACTTGCAGTTAATGGGAATTGATTTCCTATTATAAATGCAAGGCCACCATTCAAAGCAAAAAAACTACGGTATGTGCTCCTCGTATACCTGGCGACTTGACATCTTTTCCGACAGATCCCCATACTAACTGGCAAGTATATCCATTAGCTAAAATAGTATTCCATCCAAGGAAATGTAGTTGTGCTTTTCAAATGTAAACGTTGGTCAGTATCCCAGAATGCAAAGTGCTCATGGCTAAAAAGTATCAACTGGCACTAGGAGTCACATTCAACAGGGCATCCCCCCTCCCCATGTGTAAAATAAGATAAGGCAACATCTACTCCCATCGGCCCTTAACCACATCAATCAATCAATCAATCATAGCATTTGTATAGCGCGCTACTCACCCGGAAGGGTCTCAAGGCGCTGGGGGAGAGGGGTCCGTTACTGCTCGAAGAGCCAGGTCTTGAGTTGCTTCCTGAAGGAGAGATGGCCCTGGGTCAGCCGAAGGTGGATGGGGAGGGAGTTCCAAGTCTTGGCTGCCAGGTAGGAGAAGAATCTTCCTCCGGCGGTGGCTCTGCGGATGCGTGGTACGGCGGCGAGGGCGAGGCTGGTCGATCGTAGCTGGCGGGTGGGCGTGTAGAAGGTCAGGCGGCTGTTGAGGTACATGGGGCCCAGGTCGTGGAGAGCCTTGTGGGTGTGGGTGAGGAGCCTGAACGTGATCCTCTTGCTGACGGGGAGCCAGTGCAGGTCTGTCAGGTGGCCGGAGATGTGGCTGTGTCGGGGGATGTCCAGGACGAGTCGTGCGGAGGCGTTCTGGATGCGTTGGAATCTTTTCTGAAGTTTGGCTGTGGTTCCGGCGTAGAGGGTGTTCCCGTAGTCCAGTCGGCTGGTGACGAGTGCCTGGGTGACCGTCCTCCTGGTTTCGGTGGGGATCCATCAGAAGATCTTACGGAGCATGCGCAGTGTGTTGAAGCATGATGATGAGTCGGCGTTGACTTGTCTGGTCATCGAGAGGGAGGAGTCCAGGATGAAGCCCAGGTTATGTGCATGGTCCGTTGGCTTGGGAGTGGTGCCCAGGGCAGGTGGCCACCAGGAGTCGTCCCAGGCGGAGGGCGATGATCCCAGGATGAGGACTTCCATCTTGTCTGAGTTCAGTTTCAGGCGGGTGTTCTTCATCCATTCGGCGACGTCTTTCATCCCTTCGTGGAGGCTGGTTCTGGCGGTGGCGGGGTCGTTGGTGAGGGAGAGGATCAGCTGGGTGTCGTCGGCATAGGAGATGATGTTGAGGTTGTGTTGGCGTGCGATGGCTGCGAGGGGGCTCATGTAGATGTTGTAGAGGGTTGGGCTGAGTGATGATCCTTGTGGTACGCCGCAGATGACTTCGGTGGTGTCGGATCTGAACGGGGGAGGCGGACTCTCTGAGTTCTTCCGGCGAGGAACGAGATGATCCACTTCAGTGCCTTCTCTTGGATCCCGATGTTGCTGAGGCGCTGTACTAGGGTGCGGTGGCAGACAATGTCGAACGCTGCAGAGAGGTCCAGGAGGATGAGGGCCGCTGTTTCTCCGTTGTCGAGCAGGGATCTAATGTCATCGGTGGCTGCGATCAGTGCGGTCTCGGTGCTGTGGTTTGCTCGAAAACCGGACTGCGAGGGGTCGAGGGATCCGTTTGTCTCGAGGAAAGGCGGCGAGCTGTCTGTTGACGGTCTTCTCTATGACTTTGGCAGGAAAAGGGAGGAGCGAGATGGGGCGGAAGTTCTTGAGGTCGGTGGGGTCCGCTGTTGGTTTCTTCAGGAGGGCGCTGAGCTCGGCGTGCTTCCAGCTCTCCGGGAAGGTGGCGGTGTGGAAGGAGGTGTTGATGATGTTCCGGAGTTGGGGTGCGATGATGGAGTCGGCCTTGTTGAAGACGTGGTGGGGGCAGGGGTCGGTTGGAGATCCGGAGTGGATGGTGTTCATTGTGCGGGTGGTGTCTTCGGTGCTGACCGGGGTCCAGGCGCAGAGGGTGGTGGTGGGGGGCGTTGGTTCGGCGGTTGGGTGCGTGGTTGGTGCGCTGAAGCTGTTGTGTATGTCGGGGATCTTGCGGTGGAAGAACGAGGCGAGTGAGTCGCAGAGGTCTTGTGAAGGAGTGATGTCGTTGTTTCCGGCGCTGGGGTTGGAGAGCTCTTTGATGATGCTGAAGAGTTCCTTGCTGTTGTGGGCGTTGTTGTCCAGTCTTTCTTTGAATGCTGTCTTCTTGGTGGTGCGGATCAGCTGGTGGTGCTTGCGGGTGGCGTGCTTGAGGGCGGTCATGTTGTCTGTGGTCTGGTCGTGGCGCCAGGCTTTCTCGAGGGTGCGGCAGTTCTTCTTGGAGTCCTTGAGTTCGTCGGTGAACCAGGGGGCTTTCTTGCTGCCGGGTCTGCTGGGAGGGTTCTTCAGTGGTGCGAGGTCGTCGGCGCAGGCGGTCAGCCACTGTGTGAGGTTGCTGGCTGCTTCGTTGGGGTCCGTTGTGCTGGCGGGAGGGTTCTGGCTGAGGGAGGTGGTGAGCTGCTCGGTGGTGATCTTGCTCCAGCTCCGGCGAGGAACCTGTTGCGGGTGGTGGTGGGTGGTGGTTCTTCTGAAGCTGAAGTGGATGCAGCTGTGGTCAGTCCAATGAAGTCCGGTGGAGTGGCTGAAGGAGATGTGCTTGCTGGAAGAGAAGACTGGGTCAAGCGTGTGGCCGGTGTAGTGGGTGGGGGTGTTCACCAGTTGCTTGAGTCCGAGGTTGGCGAGGTTGTCCAGCAGGGGGGTGGTGTTGCAGTCCTTGTTGTTCTCCAGGTGGAAGTTGTGGTCCCCTAGGAGGATGTAGTCAGTGGAGGGGAGGGCGTGCGGGCTGATGAAGTCTGCGATGTCTTCGCTGAATTGTGTGTGTGGTCCCGGGGGTCTGTAGATGAGGGTGCCTCTGAGGGTCGTCTTGGGGTCGGTGTGTATCTGGAAGTGGAGGTGTTCGGCGGCGGTGAAGGTGTCGTCGGAGTTGGTCGTGATGCGGATGGTGTTCTTGTGTACAATTGCGATGCCTCCTCCGGTCTGGTTGACGCGGTCCCTCCGGGTGATCTTGTATCCGTCCGGGATGGCTGTGGCGATGTCGGGCGCTGAGGAGGCGTTCATCCAGGTTTCTGTGAGGAAGGCGACGTCTGGCGATGTTGTGTCGAGGAGGTTCCAGAGTTCGACGGTGTGTCTGTGGACGGAGTGGTTGTTGAGCAGGATGCACTTGAGGTGGTTGTTGCTGGTGTTCGGCTTGGCGGGTGCGGTGCAGGTCCGGAGGCAGGTGAACTTGCAGGTTTGGCAGGTGAAGGGTCCGTGGGCGCGTTTCGGGGTTGCTCGGTAGCAGGCGGGGTTCCGTCCGGCGTTGAGTGCGTTGAGGGTGGTGGCGTCGTAAGTCCGTCATGTGGGCTGGCATCTTCGGGGGCCAGGGGTCCTGGCACTGGGCGCGGTGCAGGCGCGGACGGGCATAGAGGGCTTTCCTTTGGCGCGCCCGCTGCGCGTGACCGCTGCGTGTACGCGCGGGCTCCATATGAGGCGAAGTGGGAGGGCGGAGCAGCTGGGAGGCGGAAGCGGGGCGGCCAATCGGGTACAGAAGGAAAAAGGGGGCGGGGCCGCGATGGAGCAAGTACAGAAAAAGAAGCAGTGAGCATGAAAAACGGGCCAAAACGGAGCAGGGACAACGAGCAGCAGTGAGGGGGCACCGCTGGCGAGGCGTGGGGGGTGTCCTGAGGTCAGGTCACATCCCACTGACAATTCAAAATGGCAGGTTGCTTAAGTACTGGGCATATTTTTAGGTCTCGCCTGTTGACGGCACGTGTGTTTTTGTTGCAAGGGATACTGTTTACAATAAGGGTCTTGCTAACCATTGGTTGCCTTAGTTGTCCCTCTTCTTTTCTGTTTTAGTAGAGGGCTTTCGACAGACAGCTTCCGTATGATCTTTTTGTTTTACTAAGGTAATTTCTTAAATGAAAAGAGCTCACCTTTGGATAGGTGACATTCGGATTTAATGGAAGCCCTTGTACACCCTGCGCAATTGTAGTTTTTTGTTGTTGGTTAGAAACAGAGCACAAAGCCTCTCTGGCATCTCATTCTAGGATGAAGAGCACCCCAACCTATTTTTTTTAGGAGGACCTTTTATGAATAAAGTTGATCTTACAGTCGCACTCCCGCTTACATTTTGGAATTGTCAGTCCCTCCTTGCTCTTCACATACCAAACCTAGACCATTTGTTGGTGCCTAAAGAGCCTAACAATCGGTAGGACTTGAGGCAACCTGGAAGTAATTCCTGCCATTTCCTGCTGCTATAGCATGCCTCCTGCGGGGCCACAAGAGGGCTTTTCTTGCTCTGCCATCCAGCTGCCTGTGCCCCTTCCACTTTAAGTATGAGAAGAGGCATGGGAGCTCAGGTCATAGAATATCTCTGATGCATCATTTTCTCAGCCGCGGCCGCTGCAGGTAAAAGCGGTGGGGACGGCTGGGAATTTCGAGAGACGACAATGCGGAAAAATTAATGATTTATTTAATTTTCCCTTGTGGTCGTGTCTCGAAATCCCCCCACCCAACCCGGCTCCACCGCTCTTACCTGCAGCAGCCACAGCTGCATTTACTGCTCTCCGTCTCTATGCATTTATTGGTGGACTGTGGAACCATGCATCTCCAATCGCTGGAAGGAAGGTGATGGTGGGCAGATACTCTGTTGGACCCAATTCAAGTTAATCCACAGGACCAAAAAGACCAAATAATAATAGGTGGTGAGTTGCAGGGTAACTTAAAAATGAGCAAAAGACAGACTCATCTTTGGCAATGTAAACAAGCATTGGCATAGCCAATAGGTCTCGCTTTTGGGACCTTATAAGTATTTAGTTATGCAACTGTTGCATTGCTAAACACTTAGAAAGTCCCAAAGGCGAGACCTATTGGCTATGCCAATGCTTGTTTTCTTTCTAATCGCGGCACCAGTGCTTTACTTTTAACATTAAAAGTAAAGCGCGGGTGCCGCGATTATAGCAAAAGTAAAGAAATAGATGTTTGTTTCTATATCTTTACTTTTGCTATAATCGCGGCACCGGCGCTTTACTTTTAATGTAAA
The DNA here is from genome assembly GCF_964204655.1 of Triturus cristatus. NCBI lineage: Eukaryota > Metazoa > Chordata > Amphibia > Caudata > Salamandridae > Triturus > Triturus cristatus. The sequence goes on from NC_140585.1 coordinate 508,528,266, forward strand.
AAGTAAAGCACCGGTGCCGCGATTAGCAAGCTAAAAATGCTATCGCCGGCCACAGCTTGCAGTGCATGTGCGCAAGTGGTGCGCGCGCTGCAGTAATCACGCCATGTGGTGCCTCTGCTGAAGCCCGCGCACATGCACTGCAAGCTGTAGCCGGCAGTAGCATTTTTTAAAGCCCTTACTAAAGTCTCTCCGAGCAGCGCATACGCGCTGACTCGGCGAGACCCAAAAATAGCTCTTTACTGTTGCACCAAGGAGAGTGGCAAGTCCACACAAGTAAACAGCCTGTCTTAATCTGCTGCTTCACAGGCAGCTTTTTATACAGAGTTGAACAATACCTTATTACAACAACTTCAAACAGTGAATCATCACATATTTATGCATGAATTACAAAAAACCATCATGCCACATGTGACCCTATAAACCTAAACTTTAATCTAAGTCCCTACACATCCTTTATTATATTTGGGTTGAATGCATGTTTGTTGGCATGTGTGCTTTATCATTGTGCCCCTCTGACCGCCTATCAGATTCTGTGTGTTCTTAGCTAATTCAGTCTTCTGCTCCTATTGTATAATCGTTTTCCAAATCTATTGAAACCACAGAATATGTGTCATTGTGCTTGTGTGCTAAGGCCCTAAATTTCTTTAAGCATGTTAATCACAAGTTTTCCTTTAACTATGACCTTACAGGTCATGCACTCTGTTCTCAAGTAAACTCTTCACCTCTTTCTCATGAGCACAAGGTTTTGGCTGCACTGCTTTTTCACCATGTATAGCCGTGTAACGCTCTCTACTGATGTTTGCTGTTGCACCGTGTTTTCATATTTAATTTGTTCCATAACAAGTGGTTCAAGGAATTTTTCAAAAGGGGAAAACTCACACTAAACATTGATACCTTGTTTCCCAGCGTCCTACAAATTGTTTTAGCTAAAGCGTCAAACGGCTGACCAAGGGTTCAGCACCTCAATCCCTGTTGCATTAAATTTAGTGTCCTGTGCATCTACTTCCGGCACTCGCCGCCGTTGAGCGCCACTGGAATCCATAAAGGGGAAGTTGCTCTTGGGTGGAAGGTGCACCAGAAATGTAGTCAAGGTAACAAGTTTAGTCCATCATTCTTCTTTATTTAAACTTGAATTAAAGTCGGTCATCAGCCAACGCGTTTCGTTCCTTTTGCATAAGGAACTTCATCAGGGGTTAATATGTAATGTAGAGTATTCACAAAGATCCTTATTGGTCGTGGTAGTGTTGCATGTGTATTCACCTCAGTTTAAAGGTAAATTTAGTCAAATCCCAGCTTGAAATCCAGGTAATCAAGTCTCCCTGTTACGGCATGGTCGCCAGCAGCAAAGTCTGAAATTTGACTCAATTTACCCTTACTCTGAGGTGACTACCCAGGCAACACCACCACGATCAATAAGGATCTTTGTGAATACTCTTTCTAATTGACTTATGGCCCAGAAGAATGATAATCTGCTCAAACATTTTGACCTGGGTAAACCAGTACCAAAAACAATGGTATATCGTGCTACTCAGGTAAATTACTATTGGTAGTAATTGACTCATAAACATTCCTCTCAATCACTTTTTTGCCTCTGTCAAAGTGAGACTCCGTAAGTGACAAAAACATGTCCAGGTGTGAGTCCAGAATTCACGTTCCATGGGGTCCCAAGATTCACCTCACTAATGAATCCAAAAAATAGTGAACATTTTTTAGATGGTTTGTAATCCTCTTTTGACAGCATGAGGGCTAGCAGTTCAGGCCGGACTGTTTATGGGCCAGCGTTACAATTGAAAAACTTAATGCCAATCCATGGGAAGGGGCAAAGGCGAAAAGTACATATAAAACAATAAGTCGGCTACATGTAGATCTTACACCTTGTGCCAAATTTATTTTGTGTCACCTAAAAGAAAAGAAGAATCAGGGCTCCCAAGATCAACAATCACAACGGTCTAGGAACCATAGAAGTGCTATGATGACTCTCTACTTATTGGAAAAGTACAGTTTGAGGAAAGGAATGCCGTTGGGCCGGAATACAATCTTAGCGGATGGAATCCCGTCCGTCATATTACAAGTTATATATAATATGATGGAACTGTAATACTGCAGACGGGATATCCTTCACGTTTGTGACGGAATATTCCATCCTCCAAGGCCCATTATACTTTACTGTTATTAACTAGAGCAGAGCTTTCAAAACTGTCAAGTGAAGGACTCTCATTAGCAAGACCTGTGAAGTTCAGCAAGGACACTATGATGAGGCATCCAGTTAGGCGGGGCAATGCATCAGCAGTACCACAACCCAAGTCGGGAGAAGCATGAGTAGGCCTTTGTCCAACCCACTTAGCTGAAATAAAGGCATCAAAAGGGCCGCATGCTTACACCAGTTCTTTACAGTATCAGGTGATGGTAGAAGCAATAGAGAAAATCATGACATTTGGTTGGCAATTTTCGCACCCTAAAACCTCGAAGTTTGTGTTGCTTTTGTGGTAAGCAGAAAATGTGTCCGTCACCAAAATACCATGCCCCCTGTACTCTGTCACTGCGGGATACTGTGCTATGTCACCATCTATAACCTTGAGAGTTTCTAGCAACACAGTGCCTGAAACTGGGGGGTGTCTGGTGCCACACTGTCAGATTGCAGTTGTGATGCCTCTGCTCTCTATGGCATGAGACAATCTGAATTCCCTGCAGTGCACAGGCACAGGTGGGAGGCATGGGGTTGGGGGTGGGCACAGAAGAGTCTCCTTGGAGAGGGCAGAGGCAGTTGAGTGATGGCAGAAGTGGGGCAAGAGATGATTCACAGGCAGCAGCGGGTGTGGGGACAGAGGGGACATGGAGGAGGTGAGGGGTGACAGGAGAGAGTGGGCAGCAGAGGGAGAGGAGGGAGGAGATGGAGAGAGGATTGATAAAGTACAATAGATGGTGGGGGACAGGAGTGGCTCCAAGAACCTGCAGAGTCCACAGGGAGCACACTAAAACACACAAGGTGGGCTACAGGCCAATTACACAGGAGGGGGCTCTGTGCATTTACGTGGCAGGCGGCAGGAAATTAACACCTCTACTTCATATTTGCCTGTTGCTCTCCCTCCCTTTATTGGGTCAGTTGCAGCAAATAAACAATAAAAAGAGGTACATTCCCCTTTTTAAATCTCTAATGTTTAAAGGCACTTTTATAAAATTAATGGAATTTTTACAAAAGGTCCCATTTTGCGATTTTTATTTTTATGCAAATGGCAAAATTGCAAATTTCTTGGAGGGTTGCCTTTGGAATGCCCTGATTTAATAGAAAGTCCACACACCTTCATGCAGTGTATCACTTTCCTGGAACTTTGGGTATTCCTGTCATTTAGGGTGGATCATACTTCTCTTGTGTCCTGATACGTAGAAATCAAAAGGGTATCAGTACAGCAGTCCTGTACACAGCATCTCAACTCTGAATATGCAGGAGAACGCTTATAGAGGGCAAAGGGAACCCCGTATCCCATCTTGCAAGCAAGAATCAAGCACTTGATTGGAAGAAGCCATACTATTCTCCACCCTTTTCCCCTCCCTTTCAGGATTGAAAAATCTAGTTGAAATCCCACCCATATTTAAAAAGATTGGCTTGCCTTTCTTCCCCGTGTGAGAACCAACCTGACTACTGTTGGCGTTTTGCCACCTCTTCTCCGTAGGGAATATCGTTTTATTTTTTTCACTTGGGTCCCTTTCTTCTCATGCCACTATGTCTTAACTATATTGTCAGAACCCCATTCAGAGGGCCATGGGGAAAGCAGTAGCTCAACTGTGGGGGTTAAGGCCTTTTACTGCTGATGTCCCGGGCCCAACCTACTATGGATCCTGAGCAACTGGGTCAAGTACCCCTTCAGCACATGACGCTCAGGGTTAGGATGCTCTGTGCAGTTCAAGGCACCCTCAGAGGCAGAACCCGGGCTCACAATTCAACATGTGTGCAGCAGCAGCAATAAATTGTTGTCCAGCCATATACTTACTTTTGTGATAAAATACGTATTTTTATTTTACCACTATCTACACAAAAAGAAATTTGAAATTCACAAACCACTACACAGTCCCCTGTGAGGTCGGGGCTCTAGTGTTTCTTCAGGCGGTTCCCACGCCCTCCTTGCTCCTAGCAATAGTGGTTATTTCCCATTCACTAGCGGTAACATTCAGGGTAAGCCCCAATAGTAGTCAGAGTCTCAGAATGCGTTCTGACTCTATTTTAAAGTAAACAGTGTTCCAGCACTACAGCACAAACTAGCCAGTAAGTTCCCCCTGGGACGTACTGGTCCAAAATCAGTCTTACTCGCACCTGCAGGCTTGGACTGTCCAGAGTTCCTGAGTGCACCCCGGCTGTGGGTGCTTGGAGCAACAGCAGCTGAATAAGGTGAGTATGCTGCATGCATCCCAGGGGGGCTGCATTCAGCGGGAGCAGAGTTGCTTACTTACGGTTGCCCTACCGAAGCTACCTGAGGTTCTCTGTGATTCGGTGGGGTAATGCGATGATCCTCAAGCAGGTCTTTCACCTTAAGAATGGTGTGCAGGTCCTCCCACGGCGGCCTCACGTCTCTGGGGGTAGGGGGAGTGTTGATCAGGCCGCATTTTATGTTGCTCCCGGTGGCCCCCTCTGGCATACGGGGTCACCGTATCTTCCCTGTTCATGGGCTCCGGCCGGTTTGCCACAGCGTAGTCCTCCACCGCAGTCACTCCTGGCATAAGGGGTTGCGGCTCACTGCTGCGGCCCTCACAGCACAGCAATTTCTCACGGTTGTCCCTCTTGGCACATGTGGTAGCTGGCTCTTCACTATGTATGGGCTCTGCCCCGATTGGCGCAGCACTGCATCTGATTAATTCACAGTGGCCAAATTCATACTGCACATGGGCAAAGATCTAATGAATCTACTAGACAGGGCTCTCCACTGGACCTCGTTCCCTCTAACACTTTCTTCTTCTTTCTCACAGGGCGCACTGGTTTTGGCAAGCAGGCAGGCAGGCAGGCGCTGGTGCTCCAGGGCAGGTGGTCTTTTTTTTGCAGAGTTCTATATAGCGCAAACTTGACCCGAATCGGGTATCAGAGCGCTTTACATAGCACCAGTAACTTTACATGAGGACACACATTCATTTATTTTAGGCGCGGGGAGGTTAAGTGATTTGCCCGGAATCACAGGATGTTCAGCGTCATTACCGAGACTCGAACCCAATTCCCCAGGTCCAAGGTCAAGCGCCCTAGCCGTTAGGCCAACTCCTCTCTCCTATTGGATTCCCTGGGTGATGTTCCCTTGCCTAGCAGGGAGACTAGCAGGCCTTGCCCCCCAGTCCTGGTCACAGGCAGAAGTTTTGCAGACCTTCAACTCCTGAGACAGCCCGTCTGGCTGCTTGGCAGTCAAACATTTTGCAGTCTAAAGCTCTCTTTCTTGTAGTCCATTTCCAGACACCAAATGTGATTTAGAGCCTGAGTCTTTCAAGTTTTTGTTGGGAGGTCTGCTTATTTTAAAGTGCTCCATCCTCTGCCCTTTCTCCCTATAGAAAGCAGCCTGTCACAGCTGGAGTGTAGATGGCTGGCTTAGTATATGGTGCATACTTATCTAAGTGAAGCACCTTACACTAATCCAGGCAACCCTTATGGTGATTTTAGTGGTCTTACACAACCATATAAAGCTCTCTAAGTGGTGTAGATTAAACGAAAAACAACCACACAGTGTATATACAAATATATGTCTATTTATTACACAACACTCACTAACAAATTGGCATATCTCCTACCCAGAGATATCAACACAAATACACAACAATATTTCACTTGCAAATAAGGTAAGTAGCACAAAACACAGTGGCCTCCAGGGGGGGACCAAACCATATACTGAAAAATGCAACACGAACTGCGACTGAAGTCAGGACTTGTACCAGGAGACATAGAGGAGCTGGGGACACAAGGAACCACCCAAGGTAAGTACCCAGGGACCCCAGGGAGGCTGTGTGCAGAGTGGAAACACAGCCTCTTATTTAATAGAAGTCAAAGGGAAAGTAGCGGTGTGGGAAGGTTCAGGAGTGATGAGGGTGACCTTGTTTCTGCAGCTGTGAGGACCAGTCAACGTTGAGGTGGACTATGCACCGTGCACCAGCTGTCCCACGTTGAAAGTCAAGAACCAGGGGATCAGTGTCTGGCCGGAGCTCCAACAAGCTTTGGCAGCTGCAAAAGGCATGGAAAGCGAAGAAGGAGCGACGTTGGACCAGCAAGGTCCAAGGGCCTTGCCGCAAGCAGAAAAGTCAGCGCAGCTTCCGAGCAAGCAGGAGAGCTCACTGGAACAGGAAAAGACTCTCAAGAGGACCCACAGGCCAAAGGCCTCAAGAGGACCTCAAGCAGCTCACCAAAGATGAAGGCCCACGGTGCACAGGATGCGATGAGGATGCTGGTCTTGGTAGGAAGAGATGCTGGAGGTTGGAGCTTTGTGTAGCCCGAAGAGCTCTGGAGTGCAGAGCCAACAAGCCTTGGCAATGGCAAGTTGACGCGGTGTACAGGGGTTTGGTCCCAGCATTTCCGATGAGAGATACTGGCCTCAAAATTGCATAGAGGAGAGGTCAGACCTCGCAAGAGTTGAAGAACCACCACTGGTGTTGCTGAGCCTTTTTAAATTCGTGGGACATCAAGAGCAGCAGACCTGTTAGCTTCGTTGCGGTGCCTCCAGATGGTGAGGAGTGACTCCTTCACTCCAAGGGAGATTACTTCGGGTGTCCTTGAAGATCCTGGAAGAAGCACAGGCACAGAAGATGAAGAAGACGTGCAGAACAGCGATACCAGGAGAAGGAGGAGTCTTCCATGATGCAGTCTTGGTTCCAGACGATGTCCAGACGGTTGAAGAGTGATGTGGTTTCAGGCTTGAGTCTTGTCCCTTGATGAATCTGAGGGACCCACCCACAGGTAAGCCCTTAAATACCCTAGGAAAGGGATTAGGACAACTCCAGGGTACCTCCCGAGGAGTGGCTGGAGAGAGGGAAGGATACACCCATTTTATTTGTCCAGTTTCATGCCTGAGCAGGAGCATGGGGCTCAAATCAGAGTATACAAGGAGGGCACCAAATGCACCCTTCAAAGCGGTCTGGTGGTGGTGGCAAGCCCCCCCACCACAGCCTAATTCACTAAGTCTTATCTGGGAGGTGGTCACACCTCCCAGTGACACGAAACCGATTGTTCTAACCATCCCTGCTCGAGCTTAGCTCAGCAGCATTAGGGCAGAATCATGTCTGGGGGTCGATGGTAGTACTAGCTTGCTGGCAGATGCTGGGAGGCTGTTACCAGGAGTACTGAGGGCTTCCTGGAGGAGCCCACCAGTGCATGGAATCATACCTCCAATGGTGTTCGGGTATGATTCCAACATGTTTGATACCAAAAATGGCCAGGGTCGGCACAGCCACTACATAGTTAGCCATCGCGTAATGACGGATGACCACTATATGTATGAAAGTGGCTGGCCGCACTTACAAAGCCTGGTGATTTGACTCTGGGGTTTGTAGGGGTGTCCTGCTCATGCAGGGGCACCCACACACTCATAACCCATCATCCTGCCTTCAGGATTAAAAGGTTCGCCTTAGGGGTGGCTTATAGGTTTTAAGTGTAGTGACCTCAGATATAAGAAAATATACATCTGTCTTAAGTGGTGCTAGCACCAGCTTACACAGGCCGCAATGGCAGGCCAGTAGTTACAGTTTGAGTGGTCTCTCATGAGTGGCACAATACACAATACATGCTGCAGCCCATGGATATACCAGGGACTTATAGGGGTACACCAGTAGCCAGTTGTGGAGGTACAGAAGTTCTTACCATTGTCAATTTTGTGAGGAAGCACAGTGACTGGGGTCCTGATTAGCAGGATCCCAGTCAGACTAGTCAAAAAAACTGGCACTCGCAAAAGGGAGGGGGGGTAACCATGAAAGCAGATCCTACAAGGAGTTTCTCCAAAGCCCCACAACACAGGCCAATGGAGTAACTAGAGTACCCACCTGGATGTCAGCCACAGTGATTGAATAGCCTAAGGCCTTAGCCCTACTCTTTGTGATTCTCTTATCAGCCCCATCACCTTCCTGAGTTGTACCCAGGCCCCTTCCTTCTGACCTATCACCAAGTCAAAGAGCAGCCTTTAAAGTGTGCGGGGGTTACTGGCTCACATCTCCAGTATGTGTCCCACCCAGCTTACAGGAACACAGCAATACACATATATGTAAGATCCCTGTCACCAGGACTGTCTTTGCCGGGCCATTTTTGCAAATCTTCTTCTGTCAGCGCTAAGAGACCTGTCGGTATACACGCGCTATATAAATTCCCCTACAAAATACAAATACAAATACAAATGTCTGGAGGGATTACACTATATCCTCTTGTTTCACCCTGCTGGCCTGGGTATTCCAAAATGGAACACATGGTCTTCCATCTTTGTACTATGAACTGGCACACATACACCCGTTCATGTATACAGCATACACACACTGCAAATAACTGTATCCTTACTGTACAGTGCCACTCAAAAGCACACATATACCAGCACATACATTTAACATGCATGCACTGCACAGCACTGTATCCTTCAGGTAATTTACCACTCATAGGCACACATACAGTTGGCATGCACGCAATGAGCAGCACTAAATCCTCATAGGTGGTACCACTCACAGGGACACATACATCCAGCACACACATTCTTCATGCATGTATTGTGCAGTACTGATTTATCCCTGTATTGCATCCTTCCCAGGCCCACAAACAACCAGCGTAAATACACTGCTCATGTGCTGCACAGCAATACATACCAAACCAGTGTAGGCCAAAGGTGAATTAAGCACAAAGCAACTGATATTTAACCAAGTGAGCTTGTAGGCCTCACTTCAGTGACGCAGGTTAAAAAGAACCTGTTCACTCACAGTATGCTGTCTCTACCTCACTCGTGCTAGTTAACACCTGGTGAAGTCAGTAGCCTTTCACCGCTCTGAGGGAATCGCTTTGGGAACCTCTTCCAGTCCAAGACCACAATCCGTGAGACAGGCCTATGGCTTGGTGCACACATATGATCCATGTTTGACACAGCCATCAGCATTAGGGATCCAGACATCAGCAAAGTTGAAGCACTCAGTGCAGTGGTTCATGTCTATTACCATAGGGAGACTTTTCCTTCCCAAGCATACAGGGTATGGTAAGTCTTGTCTGTTGAAGCTGTTCATGTGAGGATTTGTGTCCTCATCTATGCGCTTGTTCTCAACTGAGCATTCAGAAAGGCAGCCTCCTCCCTGACAAATATGGGCCACCCTTCCTTCTGTGAAGGTGCCATGTGGTCCGTATGAGGATTTATAGCTAGCAAAATGGGTAACCAAGAATGTGTCCCCTGAACCTGAGTCGTATCACATGGGTTACTGGACTGGGGTTACTGTCCCTGTGGTCACTTTGTGACATAAGCATGAAAAGTTTCACAAAGCACCTTGGTCAAAATACAGTTAATCAGCTGGACAAGGCCATAAGTGCCAAGGAAGAGGTTTGAGGGTGAGAGAATGATTCGGGAAAGCATATAAGAAAATCTGAAAGTGAGCTTTCCTGGCACTCAGGAAAATCTGAAAAAGAGCCCTCCTGTAGAGTATTTAATCCACAACTTTAATATAAACCTTGCTTTTGTGTATATTGAGGATGCAGATGATGTGCATAACATATGCAGGCGATTTGCTTAGCAAGTACTACAGACACCTTGGAGAAACTACATTGGAAGGTGGTCCTTTATTATAACAGTCAAACATATGAGGAACATGTCCTCCAGAGAAGATGAGCATGGTTGAAGAATACATTCTTGCAAGCATCTGAGATTCTGAAAAAATGGGGTATTGCTAAGCATTATATGTGCACCTACTGATTGATGGTTAGTGGATCCCTGGAACAGACAATCCTACTTTCCCCACAATACAATGAAACCTGAAAACAATTGCCGCATCTGAGCATGAGAGCCTCCTGTGATTTTCGTTGTTTCTCATCAAAAGACGTCTAATCGACGATTGGGGCACAGTCACAGTGATACTCTCTTTTTCATTGGTAGCTAATGTCTCATTGGCCAGGACATGATGTTACGTACAGTTGGTGATAGCTGCTCTGTAGTTGTGGAGAACAGGCTCTCTTATCTATACTCTAGTGTGAAGTCTGCCTCAGTGCTTAGTTTGAGCCAGTAGTTGCAGTTGGGGTCATCTGCCACTGAATTTTGGGTACCAGCAATTATATTTCCTCAGCAGACTTTGACCCAGAACAAGAGAGAGAAAGGCAGAAAAGAGGAAAAGAAGGAGAGCGAGAAAGACACTTGACCCTGTTCTAGGCAGGTTGCTCCTCACGCCACACAGCTCCACCTGCTACGCCCGTGTCCCTGCACCCAGATCTCGCTGCTGCTGCGAGTTTGAGGCCCTCCCCCACCCACAGGCTCCCGCCTGCGCCTCATCCCTGGTGGGCCAGTGGTGAGCCGTAAGTTTCTGTCTGCCCGCTCTGTTCCTTTTTTGTATTTTGGTATCTGTATTGTATTGTATTCTGTCTGCTGTATTGTGTTACTGCATCTGTATCTGTTGTATCACTGCTGTAGTCTGTCTTTTACTACCCCTTTTCTTATTTCGTTTTCAGTCCGTTTTCCCCTTTAGCCCTTCTAGTGTTTCTGCCTTCTCCTCTCCTGCCGCTGCATCCCCTGCGGCCCCACCCCCCTCGCTCGCCCAATCGCTCCCCCCTCCCAGCTGCTCCTCCCTCCCACCTCCCCTTCTTATGGCGGCTGCTGCTGGCACGTCAAAGGTGTGCCTAAGGCAAGTCCGTCTGCACCTGGACCGCGCCCAGCACTAGACCCCTGGGCCCTGTGAGCTCCACGACACCAGACGCCGCTAAAACGCCAACATCCTGCACACACTCAATGCCGGCCTATCTACCACCTGCTTCTAGGCCACCCCGAAGCGCACCCACGGACCCTTTGCCTGCCGAAACTGCAGCTTCACCAGCCAGCGGGCACCAGCATGTCATGCCCCCCCACCAAGGCAGGCCACAACCATCTTAGATGCATACTGCTCAGCACCAACTCCGTCCACAGGCATGCCGTGGAACTCTGGGACCTGCTCGACTCATCCTCCCCGGACGTTGCTTTCCTGACGGAGATCTGTATGAACACCTCATCGGCAACCGACGTTGCCATAGCCATCCCAGATGGCTACAAGATCACCCGCAGGGACCGCACCTACAGACCGGGAGGAGGAATCGTCATCGTCCACAGAAATACCCTCAGAATCTCGACCAACTCCGAAGACCCCCTCAGCATCACCGAACAACTGCACTTCCAGATCCACATCGATCCCAACACCTCACTCAGAGGAACCCTCGCGTACAGACCCCCGGACCCCGGATACAGTTCAGCGACTCCATCACAGACGTCAGCCCGCACGCCTTGGCCTCCACTGTCTACTTAAGGGTGGGCGTAGTTCGCGAAGTAGCACTTCGCGAAGCTACGCAAAGTGAAGTTCGCACTACGCGAGCTACGCGTAGCACTTCGCGAACTGCGTAGTAACATGTTCGCACTGTGCAATGTTCAATGATTACACAGTGCGGACAAGCAACCGGCACTGTGCAATCATTGAAAATGGCATCTTGCACAGTGCGAGCTGTAGTTTTCTGCTGCTCGAGTAGATTTTTACTCGAGCTTCAGCTTTCTCAACGCGAACTGGTAGTTTCTCATCGCGAGCGGTCGCGAGCATACGCGACCACTCGCAATGAGAAACCTGACCTCCTCGCGTTGGGAATCTCGCCGGGAGGTTTATTTTCCATGCTCGCGATCGCCAACTTGCAGTTGCTGATCGCGAACAAGGAAAAACTCTCGCCGGGATGTCATTTTGCTTGCTCGCGGTCGCCAACTTGACGTTGAGGACCGCGAGCAAGCAAAAAATGACCGCAGCACTACGCAACACTACGCTACGCGTGTTCGCACTGTGCTACGTGCAGTTCGCGTAGTGCGAAGTAGCGCGAACTTTGCAAACTACGCAAGCGTAGCGTAGTGCTTCGCCCAGGTCAAGTCTACATCCTCCTCAGAGACCTGAATTTCCACCTCGAGAACGCCGGCGACAGCAACTCCACCACACTACTGGACAAACTCGCCAACCTCGGTCTCAAATAGCTCGTCACGACACCCACCCATTCTGCCGGACACACGCTCGAACCTATTTTCTCTGCCAGCAGCCACATCACCTACAGCCACACCACCGAACTCCATTGCACCGACCACTGCTGCATCCACTTCTCCTTCGAGAAAACCACCGCACACAACCACCAGCAAAGAGTCCCCCACCGCAGCTGGAACAAGGTCACCGAAGACCAGCTAATCACCACCCTCGTACGACACCCACCAACCGACCACATTGACTCCGACACAGCCACCTGCAACCTCAGGCAATGGATCGACGACTGCGCCAACACTCTCGCCCCGATCAAGAAACCCTCAAACAGACGCACCAACAGAAGGGCCATCTGGTTCACCGCCGACCTCCAGGCATCCAAGCAGACCTGCCGAAGACTAGAGAAGAAATGGCGCCACAAGCAAACACTGGACAACCATGCAGCCCTCAAGAACGCCAGCCGCAGACACCACCAACTCATTCGAACCGCCAAAAGGACCTCCTTCAAGGGATGCATCGACAACAACGCACACAACAGCAAAGAGCTCTTCAACATCGTGAAGGAACTCGCCAACCCCAGCTCCAGCTCCAACGACATCCCGCCGTCACAAGACTTCTGCGACTCTCCAGCCACCTTCTCCCACCGCAAGATCATAGACGTCCACGACAGCTTCAACATCCAGACCCCCCGACAACTGACTCACCGCCCCCAGCCACACCGGCCTTCTGATCTCCTGGAACCACGTCAACGACAAAGACACCATCAAAACCATGAACACCATCCACTCCGTATCACCGTCAGACCCCTGCCCCACCACATCTTCAACAAAGCGAGCTCCATCATCGCACCCCAACTCAGAAAGATCTTCAACAGCTCATTCGAGACCGCCACCTTCCCGGAAAGCTGGAAACACGCAGAGATCAGCGCCCTACTCAAGAAACCCAAAGTACCTCAAGAACCTCCGGCACATCTCCCTGCTCCCGTTCCTAGCGAAAGTCATCGAGAAGATCATCAACAGACAACCAACCCACTTCCTTGAAGAGAACAACACCTTGGACTCATCACAATCCAGATTCCACAGCAACCACAGCACCGAAACTGCCCTCATCGCCGCCATTGACGACATCAGGACCCTGCTGGACAACGGCAAAACCGCGGCCCTCATCCTCCTAGACCTCTCGGCCGCCTTTGACACTGTCTGCCACCATACCCTACGCACACGCCAGTACTACGCAGGGATCCGCGACAAAGCCCTGGATTGGATCACCTCCTTCCTCACCGACAGAACCCAGAGAGTCCGCCTCCCGCCATTCCGATCCGAAGCCACCAAGATCACCTGCGGCGTAGCCCAAGGATCATCCCTCAGCCCAACCCTCTTCAACGTCTACATGACACCGCTCGCCAACATAATCCGATCACACAACCTCAACATCATCTGATATGCCGACGACACCCAGATGATCCTCTCCCTCACCAAAGACCCCGCCAAAACCAACAGCTGCGCCGACACCCACCAACCACGCACGCAACCTGGGGTTCATCCTGGACTCATCTCTGTCAATGACCCAGCAAGTCAAAGCCGTCTCCTGCTCCTGCTTCAACACCCTCTGTATGCTTTGCAAGATCTGCAGTTGGATCCCCACCAGAACCAGAAGGACGGTCACCCAGGCCCTCGTCACCAGCAGGCTGGACTACGGCAACGCCCTCTACGCGGGAACCACGGCTAAACTCCAGAAGAGAATCCAACGCATACAGAACGCCTCCGCACGCCTGATCCTCGACATACCTCATCACTGCCCACCTGAGGAACCTGCACTGGCTCCCCATCAACAAGTAGATCACCTTCAAGCTCCTCATCCACGCCCACAAAGCACTCCACGATACCGAACCAGCATACCTCTACAAACGACTAACCTTCTACACTCCCAACCGCCAGCTTCGCTCCGCTGACCTCGCCCTCGCCACCGTTCCACGCATCCACCGAAGACGGAAAAACAGTGACAAAGGGGGAAAGTAGGGAAGAATCAGAACCTGTACTAGTGAGAAAAAGAAAAAAGCAGTGTTGTGGCGGATTAAAGGTGGATTCAAGATTAAGCATCCTTGGTATTTGGCAACACAACATTCGGCAGCAACAATTGCAGGCTTCTGATAAAAACTTTGGGCACCTGCCCTTATTATTTTACAGATTAAGCACCGGTCTGCCTACTGCCTCGCCCTATATTCCATTTGTCAGAAGTGTTTGTGTGTATGAAGTAGTGCTTGAATATATGAGGAGTAGGCTACAACAATTTTAAGTCCCCCTATATATATGTTGGTCCTAAGAATACAGGGTGCTTCCTAAAGTTTAGTGGTAGCCAGAGTTGCTGTCTCCCATTCCCTGCATGCCCCATGCCCCAGGACCCCCTTTTCTGAATTCATATGACTTTCAATGGAGCAGGGAGACCAGTTCCAACAGCGTTGCTGCAATCTGAGAGGTATAACAGATGAACAAAGCTCTGTGGCTAGTGGCATGGCCATGACTATGTATCTACCAGTGACGGCTCCTCTGCTAAGGCGGAGGAGCGTCGCCCCACTGCTTTATGAAAAGTGCAGGGGAAAAATAAAATGAGAGTAACCTAGTTATTATCATTTATTTTTTCACTATGGGCTAGGTTAGAGCAGGGAAGGGATGGGGTTACAGTGGGAGAAGTGGTTTTCACACTCCAAGTGCGCATGACTGCTTGGCTGGCCCTCTTGGGCATGCTATACAGTCATGCGCAGTTTGAATATACCCCACCAGGCTGTAATGCACAGCCTGGTGAGGGACATGCACAACCTCCCATTCCTCATTTGAGCACCGAACTACTAGGGTTCAGACCAATTACAATGCTGCATTGCAACATTGTGATTGGCTTAGAGGAGAGAGCCTGTGTGTTTCCGGCTTCCTTCTGCTACCGAAGCAGAGGAGAAGGTGATGTGTGA
This sequence comes from Triturus cristatus, assembly GCF_964204655.1. Classification (NCBI taxonomy): domain Eukaryota; kingdom Metazoa; phylum Chordata; class Amphibia; order Caudata; family Salamandridae; genus Triturus; species Triturus cristatus. The sequence continues at coordinate 508,543,381 of NC_140585.1, forward strand.
AGGGACCAAATGGGAGAGACGGTGCCCGGCAAAAGGTAAGTGTTTTCTTTATTTGATTTCTTGTCTCCCTCCCTCCACTACCTCCCCGCCACCCCTGTTTCCTGCCAGCCGCCACTGGTATCTACTCAATGAAAGTCAGCTGCCTGATGATACCTCTAATCCTGTGTCCTGATCTACTTGAGAAGAAAGACAGCTATTGCCTGGCTCCAATATAGGGAATGCAAGTAGACATCATGGGTTGCCTGCTATCTAAAGGAACCCAGATTGATAGTGCACCTTTGGCAACTGGTAGAAATGTAATTGTACAACACTTCCAGCAAGCTGCCCTTTTGAAGGTTGGTACTCTCCACCTGTTTGAGGACAACTTTAAATCTGACTGTTTTTTAATAGTTGCTCGCCTTGTGACCCAATTCACAGATCACATTTTGGTTAAAAACATTCTCTGTACACCCTTGTAAAGAACGCGTGGCCCAGAGGCAGGATAACTTGCCTTTCTCACCTGAAGAAGTGGGAAATATATTTTGGGATTGAGGAATTACTTTCCTGCTGCAATCTGAAAGGAAAGGTAGCTTAGAGATCCTGCCGAAATTCAACCAATGTCTCGAGTCCAGCTGTCCCATATATTTTTTTGACCTGCAAACACTGCCAATATTGTAAACGTGTGACTGATGCACAACCAGACTCAAGAATTCATCTATTGGTCCCCACGATGCAAGGAGACAGAGTGAAGGCGACATTATGGCATACCACTGAACCTGAAGCCACCTGCCCACAGATTTTTCATTCTCACCCAGCATATTTCCAAATGCATATGTTGCCCCTAGAATGTAGCCCAGTAGTGTACACATCGTTGATGGCCGCATTCTCCTTGGCCTGATTGCCACTCACTCTGAGTTCATGCAGCACCACCACCGTCTGCTATCCAACCTGACCCATGAGAGCCCAAGGGTTCCCAAAGTGGCACCTTGCCACAGTGATACTCCCGCCCACCCCTGCTTTACCAGAGCTGTGATGCCCCTCTAACTCTACACCAGTTAGCGTGGCCCTCAGTTTCTCCGAATTTGATGTGGGTCACTTCACAATACCGAGAGACCACGAACCAGCAACAGGAAGATGTAAGAGAAAACATCTCTCTTTGCCTATGTGTTACAACTGCAGCCTTCACTAATCATGTTTTTCTGCACCAAAACCGATGCACTAGCCATGTAATGTCCTTTGCCATCTGCAGGACCAAGCACAAGTGTGGTTGCACTTCAAAAACTCAGTAAGACCAAAATGCTAAAAACACTAATGTTGCCTTTAAAGATCCAGACACTGTGCTGTGCCTCTTCTTTCCTACTAGCATTGTTCTGCCAGCCCAGGCAGGCACCAGTAAGAGCAATTAAGACCAGACCTGGGCAGAGTTCACAGAGTTGCGTTGTGCGGGACGCCATGGAGTGGCTAAAAAACACTGGCACGTTTCCGGAGATCCGTGGGTGGCAGAGCTTGCCAGCGCACCTGTTCGCGTTGTGAAACACAAAGCATAGTGCGGGCTCACTTTCTAAATTGTGGGCAAATGGTACCACGTGGTTCGCATAGATGCTGCCATCGTGTTTTTCTACTCTGTTTATGGTGCTGGGTCTATTTTGTGATCCCTCTTTAATCTCTTTAATCCTCCCCATCACATTTATCTACCCCTCATTTTTATTTATTATATTAGCGTGTGTCTTTGTGTTTGTGTATTTTGTTTATTTTTCCCCTTCATTATTTCTTCTTTCCTTTCCTTCATTTTCCTGTTTCTTTTCTAATCTTTCTTCACCCTACCCAGTGCCATGGTAGTGGGTCGCCTACCTTGCAGGCGGTGGTGCCACCCAGGTGTGCAGCTCCATGTGATCTTAAGTGAGGAGGAGGAGGTGGCAGCACTTTGTTTCTTTGTGCAGTGCCACCTCCCCTCCAGAATGGCTGCAGGTGGCAGGGCCCGCAGTGGATCGTATACCTCTGGGTCTAGCCAGCGCTATATAAAACTCAAATAAATAAATAAAAGTGGGTATTCCCTGTGGGAGCGTCAGCTGTGCTCGGGAGGGTGCAAAAGTGCGTGTGGCGCACCAGCCAGGTTCGGCGCACCATCCAGCAGCTGATACACCGCTGGGCAGATATTATTGACTGGCAGCCAGACCTGCTTGGTGTCATCATTCTGGGGCTTGGTATGTATTAATCATTTGTTGTGTTTCTAGAATGCTAACATATATTTTCCAAATAGCCGCTCACACTCGTAGTTAACTTACATTTAGTTTACGTTAAGAATATTATTATTATGTGATCCAGTTTCTATTTTCTGCTAGGCAGGTGCTCAGAGCTACATAATTGTACTTGTCATTGGCGCTTGCTTTGGCTTATTAATTAAGAAGCCATTGCAGACTCTTATGTTCTCCTGTCACCATAGTGACTCAGTGATATCAGTAAGTTAGCTTTCTCTCTGTGGCTTTGTTTATGTAGGTCGTACAGTCCCAAGCTATTTCACAGTAATATGTAGTATGCATGTATACATTGCAAAAAAGGGAGACAAAGTTGGTTCATCAAGAGGGTTGAGAAATGAGAATTGAATCAAAGATCATTCACTACAATGCCTTAGTGCCAAATGTCATTGTTGCAAAAGAAACGCAAATTGAGATTTTAGTATTAGTATGGCCAACTCAACGGTAGTCAATAGACTTCAAACTAGTACTATAGGCTATCTGTTTTAGAGAAGTACAATGTGACTGCATTTGCCTGTCATAATAGTTTTGTGAAGATTAACTGAATCACTACTCATTTTTTTTTAATCTCCTTAATTTTTTACATCAGCACCCAATGGCAAGATAAGGGATGTTGCGGGGATGGGTCTAGGGGTAGCTGGTCAGCAGGAGGCGCCGACCACCAGTGCTGCTGCTGAGGACTCTGCTAACCCCAGTAAATCCTATTATTTATGATTATAATTTCCTTAATGTTGGGGTTTATGATTGTTGTGGACTTAGGGTAGAATCTTGTGGTATTGAAATGTTGGTGCTGGGTTCCAGGATAGGAGTCGCTGCCTGGAAGCTGGTGTTGCTGGCAAGAAATAAAGTTGCTCTGACATCCTTATCTGCCCTCGCCCTTTCACGTGGCAATGAGGATGGGATACAAACCCACTCTTGCAAAGCACAATGGATTAGCTATTTTTCCTCTCCCCACTATGCTACTTTAAAATTTTGGCTTGTATATTTTTTTATACTGTCCCTTTTTTCCAACTCCCCTATTCAATTTTGTTTCATTCCTATTACCCCTGCATTATCTTTTTTTCCTTTATATTACATGTTCTCTTTTCTTGTTTTGGTAGCTGCCTTTTCCAGTCTCTAATTCACTTATATTCTGCATTGTTGGTAATAATCTTTCCCTCTCTCCTATATATCTTGTGGTATTGTAAGAACACATTTTTGGTACTCTACTGTCTACCGTGAAGAGTGCAGGCCCATATGAACTAGTATTATTAATAATATTCACCATGTATGTTTGTTGAGAAGGCTTTCTTTTTCCTGCTCATGATAACAGTTGAGTGTATGAGAGAGTAGCCATGGTCATGGACCCACCCAATGTTGTGTACTGTGTAATTCATGTATACAGTACACCAGCAATTTCGAGTGCAGCATGGCTGGAAAAAAGTATGAGGTCCCAATGAATTTGCCAACCAATGCCATTGGTCTTTCATTGACCAATCGTTCACCCCTTCATTATTCTTTAATGGCTGAGTTATCATGATCCTCATAGGTTATTGCTCTGCCCCTCTATTACAAAAAGGTTTTGGTTGGCTTCACTACCTGGCTTGTCTAACATTGTGAACCAACCAAATGCCCAGAGTGATATTTTTGTTAGAAGATACTGCAGTGCTAACCAAACTGTAGTGATTTATTGTGGTTGTATTTCTTTGATTGAAAAAATTAAGGGGAGGCATATCTGGCATGAGTTTGAGTTTAAATCACTTCTAAAGCGCACGTACACCTGACGGTTTCATGGCGCTGTGGTTCACTGAACCTCAATTAGCAGGGGGGGGGCAGGGGACAGAAAGAAAATCATCTAAAATATATATATTGTTTTATTCAAAGCCACACAGGCCACCAGTGATGCCAGCTCAAGTGCCGCTGCAGGAGGAGAGTCATTTGGAGGGGTAGAAGTGGTGGTAGGGACGGGCACTGGTAAAGCACAAAATTGCTTGCTTATTGACAATTACTATATATATTACCAACCACAGGGGCGGCCCAAAAGCTCTTGAACCAGGGGCAAACAATATTTAATCCAAACAATAGTTCAAGAACTCATACAAATTACACTAAAAAAACAAATCACATATTAATAACCATCACAAAAGTTAAACTAAGAAAAAAGGAAAAAGAGAAGAAACAAAAAGCAAATATGACCCTTATATATATAATATATTTATTAAAATCGCAAATTTATTATAATAAAAAAAAGACAAAAGGAAAAACGCTGATGCTCTATACAGTGCGTTGCTAAAATTAATAAGTATTAATAAGTATTTACAGATCAAAAGCAGTGGCAGACAAAAATACGTCACAAAAACAAGGAACAACATAAAAACAAATACTGTGTCCTCGATTAATTCACAGGCCACAAATGCGTCGACGGCGTTTCAACCGCTTTATCAATGTACAGTCATCATCAGGACAAAAACGAATTCGAAATAGCATCCAAATTCTAATTCGGGTAACTGTTCCAGCGTGTTATCTAAGATTATTTAATAATCCACATCCAAATTACATATGGGCACCAATAGAAATAAATGGTATCTTGAACTGGTATGATTTATCCAAATGGGAAGAATTCCAAAGCGTGCTACATGTATCATATAACAGTTCAAAGATCACTTAATCCAGTCGGTCCTAAATTAACTGATCAATCAATGCTGTCCGTTAAGTGCAAGCAATACCCCCTAGCTGGAATAAATCAGGACTCCTCCTTTTGTTTGGATTAAATATTGACAGGGCATCATCAACTCATGACCGTGAACCCCCCCCCCCCCCCACCCCCCCCGCCTTACCAGCTGTAGTGGTGGAGTTATGGCCGCTTCTGTCTGCAACTCAGCAAAAACTCACATAACTAGCATTGCTGGCATAAGGGAAACGTGAAAGAATGGAAGGTTAAAAGAAAGGAAAATTACATATGAGTGAAAGGGTGGGTGGGTGAAAGGGTAGGTAAAGGGATGGATGGGTGAAAGGATAGTTGGAAGAAAGGGTGGATATTGAATGGATGAATAATAAATAGGACATTTTGGTGAAAGACTGGATGAGAGAAAGCAAAGTTTAAATCATGATGGCTATGGGTGATTTAGAATGAAGGATGAATGAATATTTGGATTGCTTGGATGAATAAGCAAGGCAGCTCTTCTAATGGAGAGGGGCATGCTGCTCACCTACTTTGCTTACTTTGTATATGTAGGGTTATCAAAGCTATGGTTCAATGTGGGGGTATTCTTAACATTTTTGTTTTGATAAGCGAGACAGATGTATCCCACCCATCATTTATCACTACCATCCCCACACATGGCATTGTGCTACCCATGACCGAAGTGCAGCATGGTTCAATTCATGACTGCTATGTTGGCTGTGCAATGTGCATCTACTTAAGCTAATGTGGTATTTACAAAGTTTTCAATGCATTCCAAACCAAACACACAAGGTGTGTTTCCCGTCGCCCACTTAGTCACCTCTTAGTACTTCACTCCTTTATGTTTTCCTAAGCTCTACCATCCCAGCTACCAAAAAAATTCAAAATCTATTCTCGGTATGTTTTACATTTGATTTTATAGCCATGCTGTTGGAAATGGCCCTTTTTGCAGGGTTATACCCAAACCTTTTGCTTCTTCCTCCTTTGTTTTCCCTGACCTGTGGTTGTTGGCTATAGGACTCTGGGCACTTTATCACTGCTGATCAGAGCTAAAGTGCATATGCTCGCTATGTAAATTGTTATTGTGATTAGTTATCCATGATTGGCTTATTTGTTTTACCAGTAGGTCCCTAGTAAAGTGCACTGAGTGTGCCAGGGCTGGTAATTCAAAGGCTACTTGTGGGCTTGCGGTACAAAAGGGGGTGGTGATGGCCGGAGCATCAGAACCAATCAAACACTCACACCCAGTCAACAGATCTGGGTTTGATCCATCACCGTTCTTTAGCCCACTCTGCCACCCCAGTTCAGACATGGCCATATGCAAATCAGTCTGACCCTGTGCCTCATGGGAACAGTCCAGCCCGAACTGCCAAGCCATGCCTTCCCTGGACCAGAAACAAGCTTCCTAGGACCGGTTTCTGGCATTTCAGCCGTCTTCAGCCAGGCTTGCTTGAATCCAGTGGCAAAGTGAGCAAGGGACTCACGTCTGAGCATACCCTGCCAACGTATGGCGGACAAAGCGGTATGTGGATGAGGATGCACAAAGGGATGGTTTTGGGTCACAGGATCTGCCTGTGCCAAAGGCAGCCTCGAGGGCTGCCAGCATCAGTTTCACAAGAAGTCTCTACTGAGAGGAGTGGGAAGAGAACCAGAGGATCAGAGAGCATGAGCTGGAGGTCACGAGGGTCAAGGCCAAGGCAGAGGAGAGGGTTCGTGCCTTGGAAGAATTGAAATTGACCTTGGCACATGAATTAAGAATGAGGGAGCTTGATTTGGAGCTCGAGAGGATTGAGGCCATGAGTATCTCAGCCCCGAAAAATAAAATGTATGTAGCTCAGGAAGTGAGCTTTGTTGAGTTGGAGGTGGAGTCCTGCTCAGATGGTGGCAGCAAGATTGTGTTATCTAGTGCTGAGGGAGAAGTACACACACCCAGAGATGTGGCGCCTGACTTGAGGGAAGGGATTAACATACACCAGGGGGTTCAGGTTTATGAGGTAGCTCCAGTGGTGCGCAGTGTTCCTGAAGTATTTTGGTGGACTGACACAGGGGATCATATTCCTAGTGGTGGGAGGGACACTCTACTGACTGTAGATGAGTGGTGCAGGGAGAGGGGTTCCCCATGGTAGAAGTCCTAGTGTGTGAGTGTAGAGACTGCCCAGAAGAGTATAGGTTGAGTGACAGAGACAGTCAGACACTGTTTTGCCAATCTCAGGAGAGTGGTGTGGGGTACTTATGTGTGGCACTGGATGGTGAGGCAAAAGGTAGCTTGGTTAACAACTGTGGGGGGCTGTGTGATTCCTTTGTTGGAGAGCATATTTTAAGTCCCTGTTTTCCAGAGCTATGCCAACACCCGGTAGAGGGTGAGTTCTCTAATTCCAGGGAGCTTGCGTTGGAGACACACCTCTTGGTGGATTCCAGAGGGTCTGAAGAGGCATTGGGGGGTGATCCTAAAAGAAGTGGCTCAGGTATCTTCCAGTCCTGTGTGGTGGAAGAGGTTCAGAGTAGCCCAGCTAGGTCCCGGTATAGTGGGAGGGGTGTAGGTGCTCACGTCCTGTCTCAGTGGAGGAGTGAGTGTGGGACTGTCTGCCCCAAGGTGCCCGAAACCCAGTCTCAGGGACGGGGGGTTCCCTAAGGGAACACCGGGTCGGGGGCCTAGGCTGTACTAGTAGGCCATTTGAGGGGGATCTCCTAGAGTCAGGAGAACCTGGAGCATCTGTAAATGGAGCTCCAGTTGTTCTGGTGTCTGGCGGTGCTGCTCCAGTTGGGAGGGTGCAGAAGTCCAGATTGAGGGGTGAGAGGGGGATGTGTTTCCCAGTGGGAGAACCAGTGGGTCAGGGACCAGCCAGAAGGGCTGAGTCTCCTAGGAGTGACCTTGGTGACACTACTTCTGTCCTGGGGGATCTTCGCGCACTGTCAGGTAGACGGGTCGAAAGATCTGCGCCAGGCAGACTGTCACACAACACATGAGTCATTTGTTACCCTCGGGGGGGATACTGTGTGAGTCCCCAGAAGTCCTGGTGTGCCAGGCAAGTGTCCAACCATAGGGTTTAGTCCCTGGGTTGGGAGGCCAGGTTCAGGGTCTGACTGACCTGGAGGGAAGGACATCTGCAACCAGTGTCCTGACCGGTTTGTCTTCCAGGGGTACCACTCCAGGTGGGAGGGTGCAGAACTCTGGAAGGGTGTGCAGAGGGAGTCCTCGCCTCTGACCCCGGTTCAACCTGAGAGTTTAGATCCTAGTTTGGGAGACCAGTTGCAGGAGAGAGGTCCAGAACTGGTGGGAAAGTTGTGTTCTGAGGGTGCCTCTCCTGGGAGGAGAGTACGGGACCCCAGAAGGAGAGGTAGGGGGAGGAGAGCCTCACCAGTGACATCCGGTCAGCCTGAGGGTGCGGACCCTGGGCTGATGGGCCAGTGTCAGGATGCCATACCTGACTTGGCAGGAGAGAAAGTGGAGAAAAGGTGCCAGACACCTGGGGCTACTGCCCCCCACTTTCTGACACCACAGAGGTTAGAGAGGTCTGACAGACATGAGGCCTGGCTCTCATCACTGACAGCTGTCAGTGACCACTGTGGCTGGTTGTCCTGGTGGACAGAGTTGCTCCTGGGAGGGGGTCGGAGTCACACCCTGGGGGTGGACTGGGCCACACCACTGTGTTGGCTAGGTGAGTACTGTCTACCAGTGCTGACACATTTGTGAGCAAAGTAAGTTTAGGCGCTAAACAGATGGGGTCCCCATGTGAGGAGGAAGTTTCCCCCATGGCTTAGCCTAGTGGGCCCTGAGAGTATAGATAGAGGGATCCAACTGGGTTCAGGAAGGCATAGAACAGGAATAGACCCCTGCTGTTCGGGCCAGGTTCCGTGTTCTATCGCCCCAAGCAGGGAATCCCATCGAGGTATCGATTGGTCTACCCTGGCTTTAGGCAGGAAGGGGGTTGTGTTGGAAATGGCCCTTTTTGCACGGTTATCCCCAAACTTTTTGCTTCTTCCTCCTTTGTTTTTCCTGACCTGTGGTTGTTGGCTATAGGAATCTGGGCACTTTCCCACTGCTGATAGGTGCTAAAGAGCATATGCTCTCTGTGTAAATTGTTATTGTGATTAGTTATACATGATTGGCTTATTTGCTTTACCAGTAGGTCCCTAGTAAAGTGCACTGAGTGTGCCAGGGCTGGTAATTCAAATGCTACTAGTGGGCTTGCAGCACTGATTATGCCACACACATGAGTAGCGCTGTAAAGAGGTCTCAGGCCTGCCACCGCAGTGCCTTTGCGCAGTTTATTAACCGCCCTGTTGACCTGGCCAGTGTACCCACTTGCCAGGCCTGAGACTTCCCTTTTCTTACACATTGGACACCCCTATGGTAGGCCCAAGGTACCCCCCTGGGCAGGGTGCAGTGTATGTGAAAGGTAGGACATGTACAAGTGTGGGTAACATGTCCTGATAGTGAAATACTGCCAATTTCGTTTTTCACTATTGAAAGGCTATGTTGCCCATAGGACAGAATGGGGAATGCTGTGTAACATGTTTACCTGCATATCTTCCCATAGGAGCAAGATAGAAAATTGGAGTCTTGTGTCCCTGAACTCAGAATTTAATAACATATCTTTTAGTAAAGATGGTTTTTAAATACTGTGTTTGAAAATAGCGCTTTTAGAAAGTGGCTTTTTTTCTTGTTCAACCCTTCTGTGTGCCACTGCCTGTTTGTGTCTGGTTTGAGAGTGACAAGGGCTGGGGTGGCTGCAGGAGTCTGGGTGAGTCAGCACTAGGCTGAATAGACCTATCTGTGTTTGGAGTGGTGGGAGGAGTAGCACCTGGGCCTGAATAGGGCTGTGCCTGCCTTCCACAATGCTTGATCCAGCCCCTGTGGTATGTCTGATGGCCCTGGCCCACACTCACAAAGGAAGAAGATGTGCACTGGCAGAGTGCCCAAGAACTGGTTTGGACTGGGTCCAGGACCCCTCACACATAGAGAACAAAGACTTTTGGGGTATAAATATGATAGTTGAAACTCCTGAAAGTTAGACTACTTTGGAATCAAGGAAGAACCTTTGCTGAGATGAAAAGCTTAAGAGCTGAAGAGCTGAAGGAGAAGTACTGCCCACGTGTGTCTAGGGTTGGCCTGCAGTTGCTATTTCTGCCAAAGGAAGGAGAAGGACTTTGCTGTGTGCTGTGTCACCCCCACCTGAAGATAGGACTTTTGCTGTGTGCTATGTCCTGGAAAGAAAGTCTCCAAGGGCCTGAGAAGAGCTGGCCTCCTGTTGTGGAAACACAGGGATATAAAAGTTTCCAAGACTGCTTCGTGATGAAGGGGAATCCCTCAAAAACACCGGTCGGTTAAGGGGTCTGAGGGAAATTTACAGACCAGCACGGACAAATCCCCTGTTCACTAAGTATATATCAACACAAAGTCAGCAGGTCTAATAAAACAGAACTGAGAACTAATGGCGACAAAACAACACATTCAAAGGAAAAGTCCTCTTAAAGAGGACAAAGTCCCATCACCCACCGAGGTGGCATGCTTCATCATTTGGGACCTCCTCTTAACCACACCTGGTGCAGTTAAGGAGCTGCAACTCCTTTGCTAGTGTCAAAAAGGAGGAGCTCGCGGATGTTTTAAGTATGTAAACAGAGGACTAGATCTCCTAAAGATCAATGAAGCTGCCTACAGTGTGGTGAAACAAAGTGTAAGAAAAGTGCAGTGCGTATAAACAGTGTATTAAAATTGACTACCTGAAGAAAAATATGTTTATTGAATATCTAAAGGTGTCAAAGAATAAAAACCAGAAAAACGTGTTCTCGGTAATTCTCCGAGCACGTTAATAACAAACGCGGTCTACATGTTTCAGCCAACTGTGAACTGACAATATGATCATGGCTTTCATCAGGACCAAACGGTAATACTACTGCAACAAAAAGTGGATAAGGTGCAAAAAGTCACAAAGCAGAAAAGATATAAGGAACGATACAACCTACAGGTATACCTGCTTATTCAGAAATAGGTGGAACTGCAGGGGTACAGAATGATCACCTGTTAAAGAAGGCAGAAACAGGAGAAAACACAGATATCATATGTTGTGTTGGGTCATAGCACTCAGTCACTCAAACAACTGTATGTGTAAACAATCATCATGAAAAGGTCACCAAATGGCCTTCTTACCGCCAATCAGTCGGGATATAATCCTACACTCCTGGTAATGACTCAGGGCGTGAGGCAACGCTCTATTTAAAACATAAAAAGAAAAGAAAAAGCTAATACCACAGAGGAGCCAGGTATAAGGTGCTTAATTCCTCTCAGTAGCAGTGCTGCAGATAAAAATAAAACAAGAAAACCAGGAAATCACTCAACGAGATTGTCAAGGCCAACGTACTAGACCTAGGCTCAATAGGTTGAACTACCCTCACTAAAACCAAGTCAAAGGTGGAGCAACCTGTAGTGATAAACATCAGCAAACGCTAGTCAGCCCTTGGGACTGTGCAAAATTGGACATAGCAGGCAAAAAGCTAAGATCCACTATAAATGAGCGATGACTACAGCTGATATTGATGCATGCATCTCTCAAAAGTCAAGCGGTCTAAGTCTTGAAATGTGATGCCATGAAAAAAATATAACCACAAAACATGCGGTCGCTCTTGCAAACATAAACTCATCCAGAAATGTTTACCTAAGCTAGTGGTGCGCTGGCTACCTTACCTGTCCGTCGTTACGCCGGACGTTCTTCCTGGTCGTTCCGAGTAAGAACAGCGCTGGGTGTTCAAATTACATAGTGATGTGGTTGGGCTTAATGATGCAATTCCCTGGACTGCACTGCGCTAAAGTATACATTTGCCTTGTGTGGGTGGTTCGACCCTAGTGTGCAGCACTGTGATAAGATTTCCAAACACCATTGCAATAGCCATTAGCGGAGGTGTGATAGTGAATATTTCGTTTCCATTGGGGTCATCTGTACTCCGTCTGTAGAGGTGTTTGACCTCATATACCCTGGGCATGGACAGTCTTTCACGAGATTTCTAACGGTTCACATATATATAATTCTGCACATACTCCTAATGTCTCTTAGGGGTTGTGTGTCTTTTGGTTACACTCCTGATTTTCCTCTTTTGGAACATTTCCATTGTTCACCTACTCACCCATGGTTTGAGTTTAGGTTCAATAACTGTACCCACAATTATAGCGCTATTATGAGCCTCTTATGAGAGCAGTATGTACCCGCATATAGCCTGTTCAGAAGGTCCTTGACTTCCCTAGTGAGTATAGACTGGTGTACGCTTGTTGACTAGGGCTCTTATTTACAGTGAAATAATGAGAATTACACTTTATGCGGGGGCACGTCGAATTTTTCGACTGCTTCTTGATTTTATACTTTCGCTTATACTTGTCACTGTTTTGTGACGTACGAGCATGTTCTGCTGATATGCCGTAGTTACGTGACTGAATATGGCCATGTGTGCAGGTTGCCGGGCGGTTTCCAATGATGCGCCCTACCTACAGCCACACATCTTTCATAAAAATATTCTTTTGGTCTTTTTGAGCACCTCACACTTCAGTATTGCCATCAGATACTACATTTCCCAGCATGCCTGAGATTGATTCACATACGCACAAGCGTGTGACGCAGATATGCCATAGTCACGTGACAGGGTTCACTCCTACGATTCGTATGCTGGTTTCCAGGTGTTTAGCATTTTCAAGCTCCTGTCCAGTTACCACTCGGAACGACCAGGAAGAACGTCCGGGGTAACGACGGACAGGTAAGGTAGCCAGCGCGCCACTAGCTTAGGTAAACATTTCTGGAGGAGTTTATGTTTGCAAGAGCGACCGCATGTTTTGTGGTTATATTTTTTTCATGGCATCAGATTTCAAGCCTTAGACCGCTTGACTTTTGAGAGATGCATGCATCAATAGCAGCAGTAGTCATCGCTCATTTATGGTGGATCTTAGCTTTTTGCCTGCTATGTCCAATTTTGCACAGTCCCAAGGGCTGACTAGCGTTTACTGATGTTTATCACTACAGGTTGCTCCACCTTTGACTTGGTTTTAGTGGGGGTAGTTCAACCTATTGAGTCTAGGTCTAGTACATTGGCCTTGACAGTCTCGTTGAGTGATTTCCTGGTTTTCTTGTTTTCTACTTATCTGCAGCACTGCTACTGAGAGGAATTAAGCACCTTATACCTGGCTCCTCTGTGGTATTAGCTTTTTCTTTTCTTTTTATGTTTTAAATAGAGCGTTGCCTCACGCCCTGAGTCATTACCAGGAGTGTGGGATTATATCCCCGACTGATTGCGGGTAAGAAGGCCATTTGGTGACCTTTTCATGATAATTGTTTACACATACAGTTGTTTGAGTGACTGAGTGCTATGACCCAACACAACATATGATATCTGTGTTTTTTCCTGTTTCTGCCTTCTCTAACAGGTGATCATTCTGTACCCCTGCAGTTCCGCCTATTTCTGAATAAGCAGGTATACTTGTAGGTTGTATCGTTCCTTATATCTTTTCTGCTTTGTGACTTTTTGCACCTTATCCACTTTTTGTTGCAGTAGTATTACCATTTGGTCCTGATGAAAGCCATGATCATATTGTCAGATCACAGTTGGCTGAAACATGTAGACTGCGTTTGTTATTAACGTGCTCGGAGACTTACCGAGAACACGTTTTTCTGGTTTTTATTCTTTGACACCTTTAGATATTCAATAAACATATTTTTCTTCAGGTAGTCAATTTTAATACACTGTTTATACACACTGCACTTTACTTTTCTTACACTTTGTTTCACCACACTGTAGGCAGCTTCATTGATCTTTAGGAGATCTAGTCCTCTGTTTCCATACTTGAAACATCCGCGAGCTCCTCCTTTTTGACACTAGCAAAGGAGTTGCAGCTCCTTAACTGTACCCGGTGCGGTTAAGAGGAGGTCCCAAATGATGAAGCATGCCACCTCGGTGGGTGATGGGACTTTGTCCTCTTTAAGAGGACTATTCCTTTTAATGTGTTGAAGAGGAATACCTGCCAAAGAAGATCAGCTGAAGAGACTGAGGAGAAGTACTGCCCTTGCTGTGTGTCTGGGGTTGGCCTGCAATTTGCTGTTTCTACTGAGGAGAGGACCAAGTGACTTTGCTGTGTGACTTGTCCCCTGCTTGAAGAAGGACTTTCCTGTGTGCTGTGTCCATCTGAAGAAAAGTCTCCAAGGGCCTGAGAGGAGCTGGCCTCCTGTTTCTGAAGTCCCAGGCACAAAAGTACTTCACCCCCAGCTTCCCTGAACTTCCTTGCTGGGAGTTTCAGTCTGCCAGGAGGGCCTGTAACTGTGTGTGAGGCCTTTTTGCTGTTGGGAGCTGGAAGCACGACGCTACGGGAGAGAAGCGCGATGCAGCCGCTGTCGCATTATCGAGGAAGCGTGTTGCCGCTGTTCGCCCTCGCCTCACCGGAGAAGCGTGTCACAGGTATTTTGCATCGCTGAGGAAGCGCGCCACCGCTGATCGTGGCCGCAACACTGGAGAAGTGTGTCGCCATCGTCGAGGGTGTTGTCGCATCACCGGGGAAGCTTGTCGCTGGGCCTGTCGTGGCTCACGAAACCACGAGTTTGGCGCACGGCCGTCAGGCGTGCACGCATCGCCTCTATGTTGTCGCGTCGCAGTAAAGGCACCATTTTGTCGCATCGCACCAGATCATCGCAACGCATCGAGGCGCCCTCTTGTCGCATCCAAACCGGAGCGCAAAAAGAATCGACGTGTTGCCTTCTCTACGCCCCTTTTGTTTGTTTTGTGTTACGCATGCCAGGTACTTTGAGACTAAAGTGTCGCATTTATCATTTACAGGTTTATTTTTGCAACCAACCTTTTTAAAGACATTCTACTGAGTTTCTGTATGTTGGATTTTTTTCGTTTTGGTCTTGTGTAGTTTAGATAAAGGTATTTCATTTTTCTAAACTGGTGTGATGCTCATTTGTGGTGTTTTCACTGTGTGACTGTGGGTACAAATACTTTACACATTGCCTTTGGGATAAGCCTGTATGCTCGTGCCAAGCTACCAAGGGGGTGAGCAGGGGTTATCTAAAGTGTGTATCCCCCTTACCCTGACTAGAAGCAAGGGTCCCTATTTGGTCAAAGCTACCTGCCTCTGCCAACTAGAGACCCCCATTTCTAACACTTGTGAAGGGATTCCAAATATATTTCATGGTTTCCCATAACAGATTTATTTTACTCCTGTTCAGATTTTTCCCTTTCGACTTTCGTCGACCAGTACAGTGACTGAATAAGTCAAAGATGATGAATCGATAATCAGTGTTGTGACAGTGACCTCTCTATTCCATATATAAGCTCTACACTACCCGCCTAATCCCTTTAGCCTACCCTGCAGTAGAGTAAGTCAAGTTTCCTTTCCGTATTTCCCAGCTGATGAATTAGTTTGAAATAATATATGGTTGTGGGCAAGGCCAGTGAGTAAAGTGGAAGTAAGGGCATGATTTGAGGACAAGTTTGGCGTATGGGATATGCTGTGACGAACATGCCTAATACAATCTATATAGCCAGTTCCTTTCCCTGTAGTGCAGTGAATCGTATGGCTCACATAATTTAGCACAACACAAATGAGATGTAATTCATTTTTCCACTCAAAGTGCCTGTTTAGTTACTTAAAAAACCTTTATAAGAAAATCGGGTGTTATTCTTATTCTGCCTTAATACTTTTCTGCCAAACAGTCAGTGCTTTTTATGTGAGGCATGTGTGGGTAAAACATAAAATTGGCCATGGACTCTCCTAACCACAATTACATCAAATTCCAATGGCCTCGGGGGACCAGCAATGAACTGCTACCGTGGCACCCACTAATTTCAAACAATTGTTTGCATTATTTCAAATTGGTCTTTTTTCTTTTTGTTTTATTTATCATAGCAGTACGTCTGCGTCTGTAGAGAGTGCACCATATCCAGCAGAAATATCAGAGGCTGGTGGTCCTGGAAGACGAAGAGTCAGAAATAGCTGCCACTCAGTCTCGGCCGGTTCACAGTTTAACCAATCCCCCTCAGCCCCTCGGCCTTCCGGTGATCCCATCGCTAGCACCACCACCAGCGGACAACTGCTGCTACCCTCTCCCACTCTGACAGGCCATTACTGCGGCGAATCTTGAAGTGGCTGGATGCTATGGAGAGCCGGCACATCAGGATGGAGCAGAGCATGGACCAGCTCCAGACCCAAATGGACAATGCCTTCTTTTAGTCCTTTTTTAATTTTTTTGTTTTAGTGGGGGGTCTTGTGTGTGGTGATGGTGGAAAGGTAGTTGGGGCAGTTTTTTTTTATTCGTTGGACATTTCACATTTTTGGACATTGGTGATTGGGTCAATTTGTTTGGGGGTGGGGTGGGGTGGGCCTGTTGTGGGTGGAGAGGGTGGGTTTGTTTGCAAAAAAATGAAGGGGAAAATTATTATATTTCATTCAAATTTATGCCTGAAGTAGTTTTGTTTTGTTTTACTTTTACTTTGCACCACTGCCTTTAGTTTTTACGCTGCTTGTTGATATGCTTGTTAGAGGTTACCGCTTATTTATAGAGTTATACCTCTCTCACTATCTTGACCATTAGAGGGATGCTGTCATGACTTATATTGTCTTCAACAACCTAGATAAATGATTACTTGCTATAGTAGTCAGTTACTTATTAACTTAACTAGTTCATTTCCTTCCATAGTTGTCTTACCTGAATATAGATAAAGCAATAACAGGGAAGGCATCACAACTTCACAAGCGAGTTCCCACTTCCACCCAGGTGAGCTCCAACTGTAGGACTAATCGATAGGGTTATCCATTGCAGGCAACTTTACAAAGAATTGAGACCAGACTACTGCATGATGACAAAACAAAGAATTCCTGATAGTGATAAAATAACAAAAAATAGCAATAGTAGTAACTTGAGTAATGGGGAGCTACTAAAGTTACAAAATACTTGAACCATAAAAAATGGCCTCAAAGTCTAGAGTGGACAATCTTAGGTTAGGCGTTTATGGTTATGCAACACAAGGCCTGAATGATGATGCTGACGGCTCATGTTTTTTGTTCTATATATAAAATATGGATCACTTTTAAGAGTGGGTGGGCAAATGGGGTCGCTGTGAGCTATTGTTTAAAAGATCCTGCAGGGAGTTTGTGTTGCTTCCGCCACAACCGCCCCACCAAATGTGTGATCCACTGATGGTGTAAATTTAGACACACCTCAAAAAAATCACACAGCCAGGGGGAAGAGAGTTAGGGGCTTGATGAATGGATGGGAAAGGGGATTTGGCTAAAGGTTTCACAAAGACAAACACTACACAAGGACAACATTCATCTGGGCAATGAGCAGCTCACCATCGTCATCAATCTCTTGTGGATGGTAACAAAGGAATGAGTATGACCCAGTACAGTTAAATGCATTTCAAACAATCCTTCTCCCCCCCACCCCCAGAACCAAGTTATCAGATATCTAAATATTCTGACTTCTAGATTGGAAAAAATAAAATTATGGAGGTGTGAACCCACCCACTCTGCTCTCCAAATATGATTGTTAAAAGTAAACTGATACTGTATTGCTAAATTAGGTGGTGCATCTGCATTCACCTCTGGAATGGCCATCACTCTTAGGTACCTGTCTGGACTGGTCCTATAGGTAAGCAGGAGTATTGAGCTCAGCTTTCGCCTTTCATACGTGCAGGAGACTAGAAGGCCTGCAGATTATTAAACAGAAATTGTATTTTAGAGAGAAGGACAGAAGGAGGGAAAGCTTCATGAGGATTGTACCAAGAAGACTCATAGGCAGAGCAAAACAAAACAAGAGGGAGACTCAAAGTTTCACTTTGCCACCAGTGCAACACACACACAGCATCACTTCACAAATCAACGCACCTTTCTCCATTCCACATAGCTGAGCACTAAGCTTCAGAGTTTCCCTTTGTAGTCAATAAAGTCTTGATTCTAGCTGTTGATGAGGGAGTCCCAACATGAGTTCTTCCATCCTCCTGACTCGGGTAAGTCCATCCCAGTCATGACCCGAGCAAGATAGATATGTAGTGCACTTCTGTTGAAGAACAAGTAGAGAAACAGAACTACAGCATTTTGTATAGGTTTTTGCTTGTTAACTAAAGTGACTGTCCTGGTCCCTGAAGAAGTTAGAAAGTCTGCTGCCTTAGGTAATTGTTGCTGATGGTGTTTGACCAGTGGATTTGGAGGATTTTACATAGTGAACTGATGAAGTTGACTATCCTATTAGTGAAGTAAGTGCAGCACGCTAATCTGATGTGGCACCGATAGTGTCTAGTAGCAGCTTTATGTACCAATTTGTCCGTATCAAAATAAGAGCTTCACCATCTACGCTCAAGAGCTTTCTATAGTACATTAGGGTAGGACCTACATATTTTGGCTGGGGTAATGGTGTCAAGTGAACAAGTGACCCAGCTGTGGAAGGTTTCTGCTGCAGTATAAACATCTAAGCTGAGATCTGAGGGTACTGTTATAACTTATGTGTGTTCAAAAAGTTGGCATGTGAGAACTTGGCCTAGAGGCGAGATAAATATATGAATAAGCTAATGTCATTGTGGGATTGACAGTGCGAAGAAAAATGGTACCACAAAGTGATCCGTGAATGTGAAAGGTATAGGGTGTAGGTACGAATGCCATTAAGGTTTGTAAATAAAGGGTCAAGTAGATGATCCACTGAATGAGTTCGGCCAAGAGTAAATTAAAACAGATCAAAGGATTTCATGTCCTCATTGAGAGCTAAGGAGACCTGCTCCTCAGGATTTTCCAGGAGGAAATTGAGGTTTACAGTAACCGAGAAGGTGGCAGCCTTTAAAATTTAGGTTATCATTAGGTCAGCTACTCCTGAGCTGAAGCCCACCCAAGAGCAAGGAAGGACAATACATTAGGGCACTGGAAAAACATGTTACGGGACTGATTTAAAGATAACAAATGAGGCATATAGTGCAGGAGGAGTCAGAGAATGTGTGGCAGGACAATGGAAGGGAGAACAGAAGATGATCACCAAGCCCCCTCCCTGCCTGTCAGGACAGTCATGCAGCAGCAAGGAGTACCCATTTGGGATGACAGAGGAAATTATGAACCAGCAAATGGCTGTAGCCACGTCTAATTAAGCAAGAGTGTATCAGAGTTATGCCTAGCTGTTATATCAGCTCAGGTGAGATGCTGAAAAGGCATCTCTGCTTGTGGAGCCTTGGGTGGCCTCCGTGCCATAAAACCAGCCCTACTGTTTATTATGTACCGTATTGTGACTCTCTTTTTAAAACAATTGTAAAGCAACGAAATATAATTTCCAGAGCTAAAAATGTAAAACAGCAAATGTTCTCTTTCCCTGTCTTCATTAAGACCCCCCACGTGATGCTGGCATGATTGTGTGTTTTATTTGACATTTGGTTATTTCTTTCAGTGCTATAATAATAAGGTAGACAGATGGTTTGGTTTTGAGTTTTTTTCTAGTTCCCGTGCAGTTTGTTGGCTGGGTCACTCTCGGCTTTTAATGCATCCTCTGCAATGCGCTTTTACGCCATGGGAAACCTAGGGTGCATAACAAGGTACCACAATGGGATCATCCAACTTCTGCCCTTCAGATGCACGTGCGCATCAAGATGTGTAAGTAAAGTAAAGTAAAGTATTCAACAATGGCGCACTTGTGCGTAGGATCGCGTTTTATCACCGCTAAGGAATCCAGAGGGCATTTTTGTTATTTTGAAGGCACGTAGCTTCACCCTTAAAGGCAGAAGAGTGCCTATTATAATGTCTGGCACTGTTGACTGTCTCTGTTGCGAGGACCGCAAGACTGAAGCGCACAATGGCCAAGGCATCGGCGTGCCGTGCTGGACTGTAAAACCCAGGTGGAGGGTGAGGTCACGCGCAATGTTTTCTCTCGCGAACGCAGCCAAACTCAATAAAGCTAAGCAGTATATTTCCAAGACGTTAAAACAGCAATGGCTCGCTTTAGTACTCTTTGTTTGCATTTATTCCTTTTGTTTTTATTTCGCAGATCTGTAGAAATAATTAATGAGAAGGCTCAAAAAGCCGAATTCCCCACTAAAAGTTTTTAGCAGCAGTTTCGTTCCTGGACAAAAGGCCCATAGATACCATGGCCCAAAGTCCATTTTCTGAGGTTATTTTTGTGACAGTGAAATATATGTAAGTTTTAAATTAGATCACGATTTTAAAAGAATTTCAGTGTGTACATTTGAATACAGCTTGACAATAAAATTGGTTTCTATACAAAAGCAATGTTTTACATAAAATATGTCTGTAGATGGATCAGTATATTTCACTGCCTTAAAAGTTTCCACTGGCAACTTACGCCTATTACAATTTTTAAACGAAAAGTTGACACCTGCAAGTATAGGGGCACTTCCCGATCCAGAAATATGAATAAGACCATCCACGACCAGTCCTACAGCTGCAGAATGCACAGAGATGCTACATTTGTGATTCACAAGATTGACAGGAGTTCTTCAGATGAATCTATGACTTTCACTACAGTTGCGGATTGCCAGCAGACTGGACCATCTGCAATAATAGGGTTAGCACAACTGTGGAATTGAGTATTTATGTTTTCTTCCCTTCCCTTGAAAGTATTCGTCAACCTGGTGAAATCCTTCTCCAGAACTCCTTAAACCCATAGATCCTTCTGGCGCTACCCCACAGTCTTTGGCTCACCTATATATAGGCATATATTGTAAGGCCTCTTCAAACTCCATCAGGGGCAAAAAGAAGTGTGTGCTTCTTATCCAAAACAGAAAAGATTTGTGCTCACCCCAAAGCATTATAATGCAACAAAGAATTAACCTGACACTGTTCTGGATCCTGCATGATGCTGGAAGTGCAAGAAAGACATTGGATCTTTCATGCACTTGTGCGTGAAGTACAAGATTAGCAACTTCGGTATGTTTTGAAACATAGGATCCTTTAGTTACTGGAATCAATTTGATTTTGACAAATAAGCCGTCCCTTCTAACTCTCTACCATCATGTCTTGGCAATATCTCATGTGGATTAAAAAAAAATGTACGGACTGCAAAGTAAATTGTTCTGGGTTTGGCAGTCTGCACTGAAGGAAGTGACCCGATTAGGGCCACCAGGGTCACTCACGACCACCTCTCAGCCTTCCAAACAAAAGAGTCTAATCAGGCAGTAGAGAATACAAACCAAGTTATTTTATTAGTATTGCGCTGCAGCGGCGTCCGGTCTAACCAGTCTCCTGAGATGACGGTCGAGGGACTGACTCCCCCCCAACATAAAGTCCGATATTATGCATTCCCAATTTCCCAAGAACACGTCCAGACTGGAAAATTCCAGTCCAGGCGACGATGAACAAAGGTAGCAAAGAAGGATGAGCCACGGTCCTGGGGCTGGGTACACACTATCTCGGCTCTAAGGCCGTTCAACCTGTCTCGACCATTATAAGAAGTGGGAATGGGTTTATCGAACAGCAAAGGTATACAACAATAGAGAGTATATTCATAGTGCAGTTTTCTGCTGAGACAAGCAATATAAGACAGAAGCTTAGTTGCGATCATAAAACAAAATGTCGGTTACTAATAAAATGGCGCCATGAATGCTAACTTAATACGGAACATAACATGAGCATCACGATAAGAACATTTCAAATCTAACAACAAACAACCCAAAATATGACATTGGACAAAAGCAATGCCTGTCTTGGCCTCAATGCAAAAGACTGGCAATAAGGAACAGAGACCAAGAAGACATTCTATTTGGGGCTCATATTTATAACGTTGTAGTCACTAACTGGTACGTTATTTGCACTCTGTCTTATGTGCTCTCAGTTGTGTATCCTGTGTTATTCTGCTTGTTTGTGCAGTTACTGTGGCACCCATATGCTGTTTTCGGTTGGAGCCTACTTTGTTAACAGTTTAATCTCCCACCATGCCCTCTCCCTGTATTATAAGTTGTCTTTTTCCCTCAGCTCTTTCAGTTTGTTACTGTTTCACTTAGTTTGTTCTTTACTTTCTTTCAGTAACTTAAATATCTTTACTAATGTTAATTCACTTTTTACGCTGGCGGTAACAAACTGGGAAAGCTCCTGGCGACCTTGCTGCGAGCACAGAGAGCCGCGCGCAGGATCGAGCAACTGAGAGACCTCCAGGGGGAACTTCTCAGCTCCGATTCCGACATAGCAGGTCGATTTGAATCCTTCTACACCGACCTCTACAGTTCAGAAGATCTAGACCCTGAAGCCGCTAAGCGATATATACAAGACATACTGGTCACTCCCCTTCCACCTATAGATGCAACAAATCTTGATGCGGACATCAACAAAGTTTTGAAGGCCATTGCTGGCCTAACCTCCTGGAAGGTCCCAGGGGAGGATGGATTCACAACCACTTTATATAAGTCTTTTGCCCGAGAGCTAGCCCCAGTGCTGGCCCGTCTTTTCAATTCCTTTAGCGATTTCGGCAGGGTGACTCCTACTATGACTATGGTGGAAGTGGTTGTTATCCTGAAACCCTGGAAAGACCCCTCCGACTGCGCTTCCTACCGCCCCATCTCGTTGCTGAACGTCGACCTCAAGATTTTCGCCAGCATCTTGGCACATAGACTTGCGCACCATATGCAGGGGCTAATTGACCCCGACCAGTCGGGTTTTATTCCGAAGCGCAACTGCAGCGACAGGACTCGCCGGATGTGTCATCTGATGGACAAGACTCAACGTACCTAGATGCCTAAGGTCCTTCTATCGGTTGATGCCTAAAAGGCATTTGACCGAGTGCACTGGCCATATTTATTACAGACACTATGCAAATTTAGGGCTGGAGACCACTTCCTAAAGTGGGTGGGCTGCATATATGCGATCCCCAGGCACGGATTAGGGTGAACAGGGTCCGGTCACGACTGTTCAGCATTCAAAGGGGAACGAGGCAGGGGTGTCCACTTTCACCCCTCCTCTTTGTGTTATATATGGAGCCGTTTGCAGAAAGAGCCCGCCAGCATCTGGGATCTCTGGGATAAAAATGGGAGACATGGTCCATAAAATATCGTTATATGCTGATGACGTGGTCCTGTATCTGACACAGCCTGAGCTTTCGCTAGTCACCTTGATGGAGGAGCTGGAGCTGTTTAGTCGTTCCTCAGGGTTTAAGGTCAATCTCCATAAATCCCAGGTGATGAGCCTGACCCTTCCGCAGGCAGTTCAGCTGATGCTGGTGGTGAGATTGCCCTTCCGATGGGCCACAGATGGCATCCAGTACCTGGGCTTGCAGATGTTCCCCACAGTCTCCAAAACAGCGCAAGTCAACTACGCTACCCTGCTAACTGATATTCGACAGGAGCTCACGAGCTGGAAGAGGCATACCCTAGCCTGGCTTGGCAGATTGGCTGCTGTCAAAATGACTACGCTCCCGCGGGTATTGGATGTAATGCATACATTACCGCTCAGTCCACCTCCTAACATACTGGATCAAATGCAACATCTCCTCTGCTCCTTTGTCTGGAGGGGTAGGAGACCGAGAATGGTCCACCAGTCGACATACCTTCATCAAAGAGACGGGGGATGGGGGATCCCATGTTTAGAATGGTATTTCCCGGTCGGCCCAACTCCGCTATATGCTGGAATGGTACAAGTTAGAGTCAGAAAAGCACTGTTGTTTCATAGACCGCTCGATTGCGAGAATGCATATCTGGAAGGTCCCGTGGCTCCCTTGTAAGCACCACCCATGCGGAGTCTACCTGTCCCCGGTCCTATGGGCTACCATATCAGAGTCAATTAGAGAATGCTTAGATGTTGGCGGGAGAGTGGCTCTGATTTTATTAGACCTCTCGATACGGTGCCACACTCTCTGTTACTAGCTCGTCTCACAAATATTGTAGTTTCTGGCCCAGGGTGGAATTGGATTGTCATTTCTGGAGAATAGATCGCAGCAAGTATGGCTACGTCCTTTTTCCTCGGCCCCTCGAAAGGTGACTACTGGAGTGTCGCAGGGCTCCACCCTGAGCCCCCTTCTTTTTAATCTATATCTCACCCCCTTGATCTATCTTGCAGAGGAGCTGGGAGCAAAGATCATCGCTTATGCGGATGATACCCAGCTCCTCTTTACTTGGAAGGATATTGAAGTATCCCCAACCCAAGCTAAAGACTGTCTTACAGCAGTCTTTAAATGGCTAGCAAAAGCTCAGCTGAAGTGCAATGTAGATAAGTCAGAGATTCTCCTATATGGATCCTTCCCTCTGCAGTTTAGGGAAGCTCTCTGGCCGATTGACTACCCCCTACCCAGTTTTACAGGCAGTCAAGAACTTGGGGGTCTGGTTTAATGAGAACCTTCAGTTCTCTACACAAATAAAGAAACTGGCAGGCCAGTGCTTTGGCACAATGAAATCTCTTAAGAAAATTCCTGCCCCTGTTACCCAGGACAGCTAAGGAGATGGTTACTCGTGCCCTGATTCTCACTCACCTTGATTATGCCAATGCACTTTACATCGGTCTGCCAGGATACCAGCTTAAGAAACTACAAGTCATACAAAATGTGGCCGCTTGAGCTTCGCTTGGCATCCCGGGCAGGTCTAGCGTAAAATAACATTTGCATGATCTGCATTGGCTTCCCGTGGCTCAAAGAGTCAAATTTAAAGCCTTCACTTTGGCCCAGGCAGCCCTCCATGGATCTGGCCCGCTCTATCTGAGGAAACGTTTTAGTTTCTATTCTTCACAAAGACATCTTCGCTCAGCCTCGCAGTGTCTGGCAGCCATCCCCCGCTTTTGTCTTGTTGGAGTCAGAGGCAGCTCCCTATATTTCAAGGGGGCTAAAGCTTGGAACTCCCTTCCATAAGAGTTACGGAGCACTCAAGACCCCAGATTGTTCAGGAAACGATTAAAAACTCTACTGTTCACTTAATCTGCAGTTACTTTCAGCTCCCCACTGTGTTCACTTGGCTTCCGCGCCGGGACACTGCTGAGTAGCCGTGCGCACTATAAATGTTTATAACATAACATAACATGGCAGTCTGGAACAAGGTACAGGTACCACATGGCTTATCTACCCCAATCTTGCCTCTGACTCAGTTTATCGGCAACTCCAATTTCCCGCCAGCATCTACTGGTAACCGTTATCTCCCGTGGCAAGAAGCTAACTGTAAACTTATTGGGGACTTGTACGACGAGCATGGGGTGATGGAGTTCTCCAGCCTTGTATAGGGCTACGGTGTCCCTCGACAAGCGGACTGGCAATATCTGTCCCTTCGACGCTGCAAACTCACTAAATTTGACAAGTGGTACATAATGAGGACGTCGGATAAAACAACTGCTCTCAGATATTTACGCCTTTTTAAACCCCCTTAGACACTCCGGTAAATCTCCCACGCAGCGTAGATGGGAGACCCAGCTGTAATACGTATTCTTCCCCAAGGAATGGAGTGATATAGTACACCGGGCCAGGTCAATCAGCTTGTAGTACAGCCGGTAAAGAGATGTTTTTAAAGATCGCACACTATTGGTACTACACTCCTGAGCGGCTACTTATGTGGAAGCCGGAAGGTACAGGGCTTTGCTGGCGTAACTGTGGTCAATCCAGAACACTCACGCACATATTATGGGCTTGCCTGAAAATAAAAGATTTCTGCACTACGATTCTTAGGGACATTGACACAGTCTACGATACTGACATACCAAAACTACCCACATTTACACTTCAAGGACTCCCGAACACCTTGACTTACCCCCTTAAATCCGGAAGAGGTAGGGCGATAGCGCTGGGAGCAGCCAAGCAGGTACTATTGGCCAAATGGGGCAAGACAGAGGTTCCATCCCACCTTGATTGGCTGTATAAGTTGTGGGAACTCCTGGGCATGGAGAAGATCACGGCAGGCATTACACACTCTCTCCCCAAATTCGAGAAAACATGGTGTCCACCATAGAATTCTTGTCTAATGAATTTAAGGAACGTACATTTCCTAGATCTCTCAGAGTGCTCCGCCTCACCGGATCCAAGCACCCACAGACGCAAGCCTGACAGTTTAATGCCCGCTTTATTCCCCTGCCGTCCACTCACCAGCCTCCTCTCACACTTGCTTTAGGGATAGACTACACTACCTTCTTTCTTCTTTCCTACCTTCATCTTTCCTTTCATCCTTTCTATCTCTTACTTCCAATAAAATTTCCCCACCTGCCAGTGGATGTAGGTGGCGGCTATTGCTCTGCTTGATTTCGCTTTAAAATAATAAAAATATTTAAACCATAAACACAATTTTCCAAGTTCAATATCAATTAGCACAAATAATAATCCAAACACAAATTATAAATAGTAATTGTTTCAATCCTGTCCACTTTCTGTTCACATCTTCCCAATAGGCTGAATAATGTATTTAAAACTTTCGCTTCGAAATTATCCAATATACATTTTTAATTCATGTTCACATCTTCTCACAAGGCCAAATGATGTATTCAAAACTTTGACTTCAAAAATATCAAATAAGAATTTGGTAATTTGTAAGGCAATCTAGGTTTGAATTCCAAGTGAGCATCCTTGCAATGTGTCCATCCTTTAGTACACTTTAAATACACAGCATAGTGTCCAGATGTTGTAATAGGTTTATCATCAAAAATAATAGCTACTGCTATAAAAGTTCTTCCTGAAATAGATATTTGACTTGCAACAAAAGTTTTATTTTCGTTTCCAATTTTCTTCCATTTGCTCTACAACGCTGAAACATTAAAATGAGATATTTTCCAAATCTTTCTATATGTAATTTAGACAACATTTTTGATCTACAATGTGAACATTTCATGTCCTGATTGGCAGTTTTAATCAATTGTTTAAAAGGTACTGATTTGCAGTCTGTTATCGTCAAGTATATGAATCGTTCTGTTGGTATTTCAGTGATGGTAGTAAATGAACACTCTTCACATTTATGATCCCATCTGTAACTTAGTCCAAATAAGTTTGCAATCTGTATTCCTTCATGTTCTAACACTCCAATAATAAGCGTTAAAAGTTCTTGTGCATCTTGTTGTACATTAAGAGTAAATGTCAATGAACCAGTACATACATCCAAAAGATGGCGAACACCAGAAGCAGTATGGATTTTACTTCTGTCAGTTACCATCTGTTGAAATACATGATGTAATAAAGAACAAAATCTTTTTTCATGATTTCCCATGATTTCACAACAAAGCTCTTCTTTATAAAACACACCATTCAGGATCACATTAGCATAGCAGTTGATACCTGAACTATTTTCCAACTGGTATCCTACAATCTCATCAACAGTTTCCATTTTCTTTTTCTTTACACCTTCAACTTTCTCTTCATTTCTTTTCTTTATTTGAACCTCAATTACATCTTTGAAATATTTCCGTTTTGGACAGACTATACGTTTCTCATATATGGGAAATTCACCTAAATCTGGAGCATAAAGTCTTCTTAAACAATCATTTACAAAAGCACTGGCTATACTTAAACCTTGAGATTTATGAATAGTTACTGCATGTGCTAAAGACAGAGGAAACTGTTTTCTGCGAACATACAAGTCTTTTACAAGCAAAAAACGTACAACACAATGCCCAATCTGTCTTACTTCTTTATTCTGATTAAATTTTACCTTAAAAAATTCTATTCCATCTCTGTTCTGAAAATTAACAAAATCAATAACTTTTCCCATTGCTCCATTTATTTAACCTTGTTCTATAATTCAAATTGCGCTGTAAAATTGCCCGACAGTTTATAGATACATGTAAAGTCATTTTTAAGCCTGCAGTCTTAGATATAGACTTTCCCAAAGAATCCAATTTAGACTGTAGTTTTTCTGTGAGAAGAATAGTCACTCCTTAGTGTTCAATTTTATCAATAGCTTCAATTCCCAGTATTTGTTGTTTTTCCAGTTTTAAAACTTCTTGAATAAATGTAGAACACTCTTGCAGTGTAGGCATTAGGCAAACTATAAACTTCTTTTCTTCAAGCTTATTGTACATTATTTCAGCCGCTGTGTTTCAAGTTCCTTACTAGACGACTTTGTAAAGAGTGTTTACCATGTTTTGTCAATACACCAATTCTAATATCTTGAAGAATATTTCCATAATGTTCATCACTTGCTTGTCACATATTCTTGATAAGTTCTTTAATTTCAAAATGTGCCCAAATGTTTACATTTTCAATACTTCCCTAGCAATTCCTAGTGTCTTCATGGACAAGTGTTTTAAAAACAGGTTGTCCTTTTACAGGAGTACGTTGTAGTTGATCTCCGAATACAATTACATGTTTTCCTCCAAACAGAACATCATAATCTTTTTTTTAAATCTGTTGCATTCTCAAGTGTACAAAGGCAAGCATTAAGTTTGAGACCATGCTCACCTCATCAATGATTAGAAGTTTAATTTTCATCAGTACTCTCGATACTTCATAACAAGCTTCTCCAGATAGCTTCTAATATTTTAATTTATTATCATGTACAACTGGCAGCATAAGTAATCAATGTAAAGTAATCCCTTTAATGTTCTGTGCTGCTAATCCAGTTGGAGCTGTTACAACACAAGATAAATGTGATTCTGTGGTTTTGTGTAGATAACTGGTCAAAACTTTAATTAAGAAACTTTTTCCTGTTCCAGCTTGACCACTGATGTACATTAGAATAGGTTTAAATGATGAAAATTGGCATTTTTTGTGTGCAGCAAACCATGTTGTATCTGTTATGTCACTTGTTGGTATATTTCTTTTTGTTCCATATTTAGTTATTCTTCTAACTTTTCCAACTGGCTAATATCCTGTTGTGCTTGTTGCATTGCAGTTTCTACTTCATTCATGGCTATTGCTGCTTCATTTTCAATAATTGGTTGTCCTAGTGGATCTTGACTTAGTGCAGTCGAACTTTGACTATCTTGAGAACTGTCTCTAGCCATTCCAGCTGCAATAGTAGTTTCTTGTTCAATCTCATCATTTAACATTTGTAGATAAGTTGGGAAAATTGTGCATTGAATGCTATCTTTACATGCATTACAAGAATCTTCATAGCAGTTGAAATCTTCAAGTAATTCAGTTTCACTATGCCAAGGCTTGAACAGTTGTAGAAGTGCTAAATAGGAAAATTCCCTCTTAGCTGGACTTTTGCAACTCAGATTTCTGTGGCTAATAAGATTTCCTTTGGCATGTTTAACCAAACATCTATTACATCCAATTACTGCATATTATTCTTCATTTATATTTTCTGTAACGTTTCTTTTAAAGCTGTAATGTTGAAGTATTTCATAGAGACATAGGTTTTCCAGATGTAGACTTCTTTTGAGATAGTATGTATCCGACATATTAGTTTTAACCATATCTGTACTTTCAGGTTAATTCAGTGCTAAGTATTCGATTTCTTGTAATGTTTTCAATACTCTATTTCATGTGCAGGCAAGAACTGAACTCACCCAAATGATTCCTCTTGACTTTGAATATAAACTGGCAGAGCTCAACCGATCCGAACATTCATGAGATCCAATCTCTAGGTGGGAAAGCATTTTCAAGCTAAAGCTGTACAATTTCTTGCGAAGATTTTCCTGTGAAATTTCTTCCCACATTTCTTTCATCTCTGTCCTTTCAGATTTGGTTATATATGATGTAACATAGCGAGTGACAGCAACTGAATTATCTGCAACATATTGACTATCCATGTTTGCATTCCACATTGTCAAAATCACTGAATTGTAGTCATTAATATACTTTGAATCTTCGGTTCTTTTTAAGTTGTATGTATTCTTTGGAGATATGCGACTTATTGTATGCCTTACTGCTGACATAAAACTATTTACTCTCCCTTTTGAAATCATTGGACGTGACACTTTGTATAAAAGTTTCCCTGAGCCTTGTATTTTCGTCGATAGTATTTTCCATATTGTTGACTTTGAAACCATAAAACTTGTTGTCTCATGCTGTTTTCTCTTCCTTCTCTTGCAATGGCACAGGTAACATACTCTTCAATGAAAGACAAAACACTTTCATCACTTTTAGTACCAAATATTGCAGCATTCTTGATCCATAATAGCATGTGCATATGAGGAGCACCTCTGGCTTGGTACTATTTTCGCCAAGAGAAATCAGTTACTTCTCCAAGAGGAGCAATATTTTTATTACAGATAAATATACTTATCATACTTTGAAACCTATGGTTAAAATATCTGCAGGATCCAAGGAACATAGTTATCCAGGTGTCTTCAATTCAATATTTTTTACATTTGAATTTGCTTCAGTTGAATTTGCTTCGCGTAGAAATTCAAGTAAATTGTCCCACGCATATTCAGCACAGCTAAGTGCTACAAACCATGTAGGGGTACCTAAGTTTCTTAAAATACGTTTAAGTTCTCTGTGGTAACAAAACCAATGTTTATTGGTACCACGTTGAAATGCCATCAAATGAATTAACTGAGATTCAAAATTTTCATCTCTTTGTTGAAATTTGTCCATGAAATCTTTTGCATAAACCTGTTGAAAATGAACTCCTGTTTTTAAAATGTGGTTTACTGCATATGAAAGTGCAGACAAATCACTTTCAAATAAAAGATGAAATATATATGGAATACACTGTTGAAATATTGGATCTTCCAGGTACAATCTTGTCAAGCCATATTCTGAAGTTGGAATCAGTACTGCTCGTTCATCATATCGTTCACCTTTTCCAGTGGGGAACAGCTGTGGAATACAACGAGCTTTTAAACTTTTTTCCCCATACACTCCTGGGAGTTCCCTTTGCTTTCTTCATTTTAAATAATTCAATTCTGTTTCCTATTATGAATGTAGAGGATGTATACTGTAATGTTCATAAATCTTTTTACTTCTGGACTTGCCCACTTTTTCTATTTGACCACTTGAAATTTCTGTTTCATCTTCTAAACATATTTCCTGTTCATTAACATTTACATTCTTATAATAAATATTAATCTGTACCAGATATAATGTAGCCTTTTGAAGTTTGTTAACATCTACAAACTCTTGCCATATTTTTCGACTCTTTGTTGGTACACCATTAACTAGAATAACTACAGGCTCACTTTCCTCCCTGTCTATACCAACAGTTTCAATATTATTCTTAAAACCTAAAGGTAAGTACACAACTCTTCCTTCCAGACCTCTTTGTAAATCTGTTGGTGGCAGCTTACCTGTTTTAGGCTCCATACTAACCATAGCCTGAAATGGGTTCACAGATTGAATAAGAATGGACTCATATGCATTCAAATTTGCCTGTTCCGGAGGAATAGCTGCCAACTTTAAGTTGTTATGTATAGCTCTAGCTGGCATTTTGTTCTCTTCTAATTTGTTGTAACAATATTTACAAATACATTGATCAGTAGCCAACTGAAATCGAACTTCTACCAACAAATAAGCACTAAATTGCTGCCACTTATCATTGATTTCGTGTTGGAGGTGTACCTTACACATATAGGGCACGATTCTGATCTTATTCGGAAGGCCTCCAGATAAGTTCCGCAACAAGCAAATCTGATTCGTAGCCTATGTTTCCGACCGAATCGTCCCCCGTTCCGGACGACCAAGTACGATGCGAAGATCTCGTCTACCCCGACCGAATTGTTTCCGGACCCGATCCTGTCAGTCCGACTCGTTCCCAGCCGATTTGTGCTGCACATAGGAGCCGTATTGCAAACAAGCGAGTACGATGCACGATTCAGACAGCCGTATCGACTCGGATTTGCGGGGACAAAACGACCGTGGGCCCTCCAAATCGGTCATAGCGGGGTCTCTATGCGTCCCTCCTTTCCATGCATGCACAGTGTGGTGGGCACCATGGGGTGCCTGCCACAGGGTGCATGATTTTCCCCACCCACCCCTTTTTGCAATGTAAGCCTGTGTAAGCATTCGGTACACATTGAGTTCAGTGGGAGTCCGAGTGAACCGACACATCAGAATCGGTTGCTCGGATTTCCGGCGCAAGAGTAGTTCAGAAAGCTCTCCAGATCCAAGTCATCCGGAGGGCGTTCTGAATGAGATCAGAATCGGGCCCATAGTTGGGCACTACGATGCATACCTAGAGATTGGAGTGCCTTTTTTTAGACTCCTAATAGGAAGACAAACCCCAAAGAATAACACGGGTCATCGTCAGCCTGACTGCCCTCATCCTGTGGTGGCCAGTATACACTTTTGCAGAGTGACTACTTAACCCTGAGGTCCTGATGAATGCCGCTGGATCCCTGTAAGGGACCTACCTATGGCAAAAACATGTTGACTCTTGTGAGGGATATATTTGATTGATCCCCAGTCCTCTTTTTTAACTCTGTCCCTGAGGCCACTCAATAAAGATTTAGTGGACCCCGAAGATAGTTTCAGTTATCATGAGTACCGCACCTTTTTTTGCACTTTGTCCCTCATTCACCTTCTTTCACTACTCATCTTGAGAAAACACCTCAGCTCCTCCCCTGGGAGAGTTGTAGCCCACACCTCGGTGGGAGGAGTGAACCCAAATGATGAAGCCTTTCACCTAATGGTGAGTGAGGGTTCTCGTCCTGAAATGATTTTTCCCTCGTCTTTCTTTCTTGCTCTGATATCACACAACTCTCGTTTTTTTCCTACCCCAAGCCAGCTGTACTTTGTGTGTTTTTTAGAAAACAAAACAGTCCCATATCTTCTTTATTACGATGTTGTTTCTCAGTATCACACTAAATGAATTAAGAGTATTTATAAAGTGCAAAAAGGTGCTTCCAAAGGAATCGTCCCGGTGCTAAGTAGACAGGCATGAAAATCTACAACATTTCAACTCTTCTACCTAAATTCTCTACCTTTCTCTAAATACAAACATTTAAGACTAGATTTAAAACTGGTTCTAAAACTGTGCTTTGAAGATAGGCGGGCAGGGAGTTCCAGAGTGGAAGCCCTAAAAGCAAAGGACATCCCGCCTCCTCTAACATCTGTATCCTAGGGACACACAAAAGATTTTGTTTTTCATGAACAAAGTGCCCCAAGAGGTATGTATTTCCTCCTGATAAACAGCTGTCCCTTTTTATTTAGGGCCTGAAGGGCCTTAAACTTAATTATTTGCTTGACTGGTAACTAGTGCCTTTTGGGAATATTTAGTGCCAATGTTGCCACAGCATTCTGCACTCTATTCAACAGTTTCATTGATGCCCCTAGATATAGAAAATTTGCATAATCCAGCCTAGAAGTATATGCACTTCAGGTTGCTTTGTGCCAATGCAATGACCCTTGCACTTTAGTGACGAGAAGCATATTCTTTGTACTGGAAGGTCACACGTTTATTGCTAACATACAAAAACTCTTAACAAAGTTTATATGTGTATATCACAGTGCAGCCCACATGAATTATGACAATATACATATTTCATATTTCAAACATCCAGCTTCCTTGACACAGTAATTTGAATTGTAAATTTTATCTTTTGAAGTAGATAGAATTTAGCATGACAAAACATGGGTGGTGGCATATAAATATCCATGCATCACACCACATAACAACCCGTGTTACAAAGCTATGAAATTTAACACTTAATTTCCTACATTAGTACGGGGACGTATCAACAGGAGGGGACGTATCAACAGTAAAACCTTTAGCATGTAAATTCAAATATAACACTTTGATGTGGGTAGCAAGCATTTTTAAACACACACTTGGCCCAAAACATTTAGACATTTTACCCTTAATAGTATGAAAGCTAGCTCCACAATAATCCTTTAAGTCCACCACATTTTTGAAGCCAGAATCTAAAATATTAATTTCATTATTTATAGTGTGTTAGACAAGGTACTCTGTGACAGTTGTGTTTGAGAGTCTGCCTGCCTTATAACAAAGTTTCTAATGCACTTAAAATTCAGCAGACAGGACACTTGCCACATTTGTGGTTGAGTATCCGTCCACCTCAGTCTTCGTAAGTACCATCATGATTTCATGGATTTTAGTAAATGTTAACCCATTTCAAAAATGCTTCATGAAAAATGCAAGTTTTGAAAAAAAGTAATTTTTCTTTGAACAGAGTTCAAGAAAATATTACTACAGTGTTTTGTACAAGAATATAATTTATGTGTTTATTCATTGTTTACTATTGCAAAATATCACATTACTCCATTGTAATATTTAAAATGTTACATTACCAAAAATGCTTAAATATATTTTTCTATTAAATCTTTAATCATACAAAGATTTGTATAAAGCAACACAACTATGACAAATATGTGCTCTTTAAAGACTCATTACAACAATAGTCCAGCTTAAAAATATGTTTACATTGAGTACTTTGCATTGCCACATTAGGGCCTGCCATATGACACTATAGATTCCAGAGCATGGGACCCACTCTTTAGGCCCAGTAACCCCTGCATGATTTATAGGAACACTTAAATGACTAAAATATTTCCATTATAGTTTTTATAAAATTACCAATTACGAATGTTTACCAAGAACGGATGGAACACTGAAGATAGCAATTTCTGTTTGTTCAAACGGAGGAGGGACACCTAAAAAGTTTAATTAGAAAGACAATTATGAATATAATATTTATCAAGCATTATATTACAAAACAAATACAATTTAATGGTTAAGTATAGCTAATAATCAGTTTTTTATATTTTTTCTAGTTTATAATTTAAAATATTTAGTTTATTGTTAATTTAAATGTTGTAAACATTGCAACTTACCAATTTCACCAGTCAATTTGATGCCAAGGTGGTGGAGAAGGTTACCCTCCTTGGACACCACATCAGCCTAACAACATTGGACCTTCTGCACATACCACTGAATATTACATCAGTAATGTGAAATGTGACCCTCTTCCCACCTTTGCCTTCCTTCCTGCAAAGAATAACCGTGACCCACTTTAAAGACTGCTCAAGCATAGGCAGCAGGAAGTATAGTATTAGCCATATTAGATATCCTACGACCCTTTACTCAAAATTAACCTGCTTCATCCCTACCTCTACCCTACATTCTAATCCCTATATTAATCCCTAAATAAGTTAGATGGGAACAAACTATACATAAAGAAAGATGATACAAACAATGACAATGTACAGTTCACAAAAAGAGTCTAACACAACGATCACTTAAAGACAAATTATGCGCACTACTTTAAAATTCTAACGCAGTAAAAAGTGACAATTACAAAAGTCACTCAAAACTCTCTAGCAAACACAACAGGGTGATGGATGGAGTGCTGAAACTTTCCAACCACTCACCCTCAGTCACAGATCTGGGTTTAATCCATCGTTTATTTGCTCACTATGCCACCCCAGTTTAGACCCAGCCATTTGATAATCAGTCTTGACCCTGTTCCGCATGGGAACTGTCCATCCTGAACTACCAGGCCAGGTCCTTCTTGGACAGGAAACAAGCATCCTGGGACCAGTATCAGGGTATTGCCCCATATCAGCCAGGCTAGCTTGAATCTAGTGGCACAGTGAGCAAGTGACCAATGTCTGGGCATACCCTTGGCCCCTTAGGGCGAACATAGCAAACACAAGATGATGGACAGAGTGCTGAAACTTTTCAACCACTCACCCCCGGTCACAGATCTGGGTTAAATCCATTGTTCTTTTGCTAACTATGCCACCCCAGTTTGGACCCAGTCATATGAAAATACGTCTTGACCCTGTTCCTCATGAGAACAGTCCAGCCCGAACTGCCAGGCCAGGTCCTTCCTGGACCAGAAACAAGCATCTTGGAACTGGTTTTGAGGTATTTCCCCTCATCAGCCAGGCTATCTTGAATCCAGTGGCACAGCGAGGCAGGGACCCACGTCTGGGCAAAACTCTCTAAACACTTCACAAACCAGCAAGGCTTCTCCTCACACATCCACATCTAAACCCTCCAAAGAAAATGTTGACCCATCTTTTGTGTCATTTTTAAATAGCATAATGAAATTTCATAACATATTGCTTCCATTTTTGTATGCAAAGCTATGCAAAACGTAAATGTGGAAGATTGGTTTGTAAAAGCAATGCATCTACATGCAAACATGAGGTTATAACATGCAAAATACCATCAAGTGACTCTGAGGATATTTTTGATACTGTTAGCTTCATAGAAATTAATAATTTTATTCAGTATGCATGTGTAAATTTAAAATTAATGAATTGGCAAATATAGCACAGTTAAAAATTAAAATTCTTCCAAGCAAAACAAATTAGTAAAGATAATTTAAAATGAATGCATTCTTCAAAATAAACATTTCTAACAAATACATATGATAATAGTAATATATATATGTAAAAGTAAAAACATGATACTTATAGTATTCATAAATGTAGTAATGAAGTCTAATGTTTTGTTAACTTAGGTACATTTGTATTACCTGTTATTAGGTACTGAATTCCGGATTTTAACTTTAAAATAGTAAATATTATATCTAGTTTACACACATAAATATTTGTTAGCATAAGAAGCAGTCTAAAATCATTATACATTTTGTGGTCTAACTGAGAAAAAGTTTTTTGATCATCTCTGGACCATAAATGGCATCCTGTGTAAGTGCTAGATTGATCATGGTGAATCAAAGAATGAGGACATATATGTGTAGTGTTATTATTATGTGTAAATAATTGCGCCCCTCACTTATGTTGTCTTCATGTCTTCAGTGCACAATGAAGACCAAATTAATGAGGCCTCACCAATGCACCAGTATACAGTACTTAATGATCAGTTTGTTGGATGGTGAGATGTGGTTTGTGATATAAATATAAACAAGCGAATAGGTTTCACCTGTGTGAGATCTTTTGGCTTTTTCAATGTTTTTCTTAAATGTTGCACAGTGACAAAAGCGATATGATGTGGCCAGGCCAGTGCTTTTTCTTTTACTCAAAGCAATGCATGTACAAACAAGTTAAAATTGTTATTTTCCCAATGCTTAATATGCATTTTATATTCTTGAATTAATGGCCATTGATGGTTTCAGCGTGTGAAAGTGTAGCTAGGTGGAACACTGAGCATCGAGGTGGTGGTGTTCCGACCAGAGCTGCTGACTTTGGAACAGGGGAACTAGGTTCAAATCTTGGTGCCTGCTCAACATGTAATTGTATGCAAATCACTTATGGCCTTATTACGAGTTTGGCAGTCCGACCGACGGAGAACCGCATCCACCCCGCCAGTAGCCCATGGAGTGGGCGGTCTAAAGACCACTCGATTATGAGTTGACCATGAAGCTAGCAGTATGGATGCAGAGATCTTTCTGTGGTGGTGAGTACTTTTAACATATATATATCAATGACTGTGTGTGCATTTCGACTGCATATGTGTCAGATGCACACATACATATGATACATGTGGAAAAATACCATTTACCCATTGCCGGGGTACGGCTCATATGTGGGCACTCCTGACAATGGGTATATGGCAAGAAAAGGACTCATCTGTATATCGTAGCATACAGGGTTGTTATCCTCTGGGTGAAGTTTCTGCTGTGAAAAGGGTACCTGAAGAAAGAGATCCATATTGTACTCTGCCTGGAAGAACAAGAAAAGCGTAAGTACACACCCCACCCCAAGTTCTTCAGCACCCCCACCTTGAAGCATGTGGTTGGACTGCTGTGGTCAGCCAGTGAACAGGGCACCTCTTAATACAGATGGCAATGCAGCTCCCCTGTACCGCCCTATGCCGGCTGCCTGTACCCGACCACAAACTCAGCGGTATGCTGGTGGTCTTGAAGGTTCAGCCGCTGTCTTCGCAAAGGCAATCAGCCCAACTTGTAATACAGTGGTCAGAACCCCGAGCTCTCTGCGCTGGGACCGCCACTGCCCGTACACCAGTCCATAGGACTGCCAAATTCATAATAAGGCCCTTAGTCTTTCTGTGCCTGGAAAAATTAATGTGTCCTTGTATAATGTAACTGGCAACTGGCACCCATGTAAATTGCTCCACGTCCTTCTGGTGAACTTCAGGCTATATAAAACAAGCTATGTGGGATAGGGAAAGGGTATGCAGTGATGGTAGTGAGGTGGTGGGAGCGACAGGCAAGTAATAATCAGGGAAGGGGCATGCAGCGATGGAATTGAGGTGATGGTAGCAACTAACAGAATGCCGATACTGGAAAGTAAAGATTAAAAGGCATCACACTAATAAGCACGTTAAAAGTTTTATTTTCCCTATACTTAATATGCAGATTATATTCTTGAACAAATGCCCTTTACAGTTCGCAGCATGTCAAAGTGTAGCTAGCTGGAACACTGAGCATGGAGAGGATGTGGCATTATGGCCAAAGTTGCTGATTTTGGAGCTGGGGAACCAGGTTTGAATGTCAAGCTGGTTCAACATCCTGTAATTGTGTGCTAATCACGTAATCTCCCCGTGCCTGTAAAAATGAATATATGCTTGTTCAATGTAACTAGCGCTCATGGAAAGAGGCACCAAATCCTTCTGTTCGTCTTTGTGCTATATAAAACAAGATATGACTAGTGATGGATGGGGTGGGGAAGGGGCATTTAGTGAAGGGAGCGAGGTGGTGGGAGGGACAACCCAGCAATGAACCAGGAAAGAGCATGTCAGGAAGTGAGGATGTGGTAGGGATGGACAAGCAATTAACAGAATGTGCACGCTGGAAAGTAAAAAAAGAAAATAATAAAATTATGATACAAGTACGCAGGCAGTAGAAGGACACAGGCCACCAGAAGAAGCACTTGGTCCAAGCTGCACAGCAAAGATGTAGACTTGAAGCTGAACAGGAAGTTGGAGGCAGGAGTATGCGCTGACCAACAGGAAGAAAGGAAACGAGAATGGCGTGAAAGCGAACTGATGGAAAATAAAGGTAAGTAATGGGTGGTCTCCAAGCCCCTTTTAAGATTTTCTTTGCTTCATTACTAGAGATTTTGCAAGCACGGCACAAGCTCTGTGTATGCGAAACCTAAAAAATTATGTTAAAGTTTTGTTCACTATTAGATTTATTAATATTTAGTAGTGAATGGCAATAGACATGACATTACCTTCATGCAGCCTGTTGCTTTTGTGGCTTTACTATTTTATACCGTTCATATGTAGTAACACGCAAATACTTTTTCTGATTTAAACATTTGTGAAGCAGGCAGCCTGTAGAAATTTTTAAATTTATGTCTGTAATGCAAGGCACGTTTTCTATGTCCATTAGTTTGCCTCTAGTAAAATGAGATTCTACATATGCTGGCATGTACTATAGAAATTTAAAATATTATACTTTCATACAGCCTCAAATCTTATAACAGTCAATCACCATAAAAACACCCTATATGGTGTAAAAACAAGTGATAATTACCATTTAATATGAATAGTGAAGGTGTCAATGAAGAACTCAATGTGAATG
This sequence comes from Triturus cristatus, assembly GCF_964204655.1. Lineage (NCBI taxonomy): Eukaryota > Metazoa > Chordata > Amphibia > Caudata > Salamandridae > Triturus > Triturus cristatus. The sequence continues at coordinate 508,582,490 of NC_140585.1, forward strand.
TACTCAAGATGACTTTATACTTCTATAGAAATGGCAGCACACAATGCGTTAGGTACATTTTGAATAGAATACTTGAAGCTATGTAAGGCAATTTCAGCAAACTGCAAAATTGCACAGAACTTATATATGAACGAATAACAATCTTCTATGAAAATAAATTGAAGTCTAAATTTTATTGGAGGTAGAAATAATATTTTCTACTTCATGAAAGTTACATCTTGATAAAATAAAAAATACAGCACGTTAATGAAACTTTTCAACTTAAAATACAGTCCAAAGAAATGTTGTTATTATATAAACATATAAATTACATTATCCAAAACGCAAGCTTAATGGAGGCAATATTTTGAGAATATAAACACAGTAACACTAATGCAGGACTGCTCATTGTATCCAAAAGGTGATATGGACACACATTCAATACTAGGGTAAAGACTACAAGAATGGCTCACTGATGTCTATTTTGCAACATTAGGACACAGCATGTATGCCTACATCTTCACCTGGTGAATCCTCATGCTCCTTGCTTGGTTTGGCAGGAATAGACAAAGGTTTAACAGTGTGCATTGAGAATGCACCAGAAGAAGAAGTGGTAGGCCTTGTGCTGTCTAAGACATCAGTCTACACTGAAATCCCTGGCAAGGGTCTTCTGAGGTGTTAATACAGCAACATTTTTTGATTCAGGACACTCGTAACTGATATGAAGGAGTCCATCTTGTGGTTCAGTCCTTGTTGGAATTTATTAGCGGAGAAATTGATGATCTCTAGCTGCTTTTGAATGTGAGACAATTGTGTAGGTACTGCCTCTTGATTCTTTGTTATGTCAGCTAGAGAATCATCAATTCCTTGGAACCAAGAATAGGCACCCTTCACATTATGAGCTAACAGAGTCTAACAATTAGAATGAAAAATTAATTAATACAATATGCTCAATGTGTCGTGAAAAATGTAAAACGTAACGTTAAACTGACATGCATTTGAAATGTGGTAATTCACAGTAAGCAAAGCATTGTTACACATGGAGGCCGCAGACAAAACCCTGAAAAATGTGTTCTAGTAAAAGGAAGCTTGATATTGTTGAAATGATTTAGCAGCTTGACCTTAGAGTGACATGCTTAGAGATGTTGTCATAACTGCAGAATTTTCTCAGTTAACAAAAAGTATTATTTTACTACGCAACATTTATACATGAATGTCATGAACTTCCTATTTCTTAATTGTCTCATATAAGAATTGAATAGAATAGCATGTCTCTTTAAACAATAAATAACTTTCATTTAGATTAAAAGAATGAATTACCTAGCCATGATTTCTCTTTCAGTTATAAGTTCATTGTTTTTCACAGTGAAACAAGTAGAGATATAGAAGGTCAATGGATCTGAGAGGCGTATGGGAACAATGCCTGATGTTTCCAGAACTTAATTTCACAAGACTACTGTAGCTAACAATATGATAAAAAGTTTCATAGACATATATTTTCCTGGGAGCGGAGGAGCTAAACTTGCTCACCGAAGGACCCTGTCTTCTAATTGGCTTGTGGAGGGGAAAACCAGTAACAATGTTTTCGATATGTGGTCTTGACTTTCAGATTAGTGCGTGTCCCTAGGTAGAAACAGCCATTCACATTCATACCATTCTCATTCACTTTCAAGCATTCACATTATGGAAGGGACTGACCCAGATCATTGACAGTGGTAGCTACTGCTGCTACTGTTTCTTTCTTTTACCTGATTTTACAAGGTTTTAACAGTTTGCTACTGCAACTGTATGCTGATCTGAGACTTGGCTGAGTCTTGTGGGATGCTCTTTATGGGTAAGTCTGCTATTTAACTTGATTTCGAAGTTACACGCTCCATTATTTCATCCTTTTCCAATTGATTTTGAACTGTGAATGGGTTCTAAATAGTCTAAAACTCTGATCCTGTGCTGTAGAATAGGGGATCTATTGCTTTATGGAACATGCTTAATTGTATGGATACTGATGATTGACTTGTTTTAGCAAAGTTTTCTTTATGATGAAATTTCTGTAAACCTAATTGATTGATGGACTACATGAATAAAGATAAAAAATAAACAGATCTTTACTAATCTCTAAATGAGAAATAAAGTTTTAAAATGACAATGCAACTCTTATCATTGGCTGAACTTCAACTGTTATTAATTTGAGCTATCTAACTGGCTCCTTTACACCTAATATGCAATTCAAAGTTCCATCGCAGAAGAATAAAGATATAGAGCGGGAACGGGCCCTAAGCACTTACCAGCAATTGAAAGTTTGGCCCATTACCGTGCTATCGGGTCCAGGTTCTTTTTATGATTAAACACATTTTGACTCCTCTCAGAGTGTCAGTCAATGTCTCCACCCCCTTCTTGACTTCTTCAACAATGCCTTTTTGTGTACTATAAAGTCCTCTTTAAAATGTCACTTCAAGATGACCGTCATCCACAGGAGCTCATTGGTAAGCTCATAGTCCAGAAGAAAATTGAGGAACTTGTGAGTAAACTGTAACATTGTTGTTGGTGGGTAATTGTCCAAAACATCCATGAGTTCAGTAAATGTTTCATCATTTAAGGAGGGAAAGGAGGCGTCAAAGGTCCCAAAGATGCCATTGTTACTCATTACATCATTAGATTCATTGTTAGGATCCGAAACAGAAAAACACATTACTAAATTTAGATTCACATTACAAATTGATGTCAATTTCAAAAGTAATTTTCGATGAGAATACTGAAGAGATAAACATATAATCAGTCAATTCAAAAACATGCAAAATACATAAAGCACCTGTTTTCAGAAATATAATAATAATTTGACTATATATGGTAAAACAGATAAAAATGTATCTTTTTGAATGATTTTAAACAAAGTATTCTTTAATTGAGCAATTATTTAATTTCAATAAGTTTGTATCTGATTGTTTACACTTCCACATGATACTTGACATTGAAACAGTGCTTTTAAAGATAAAAAAACAATCATCCTAGCTTAATACGTATTTTTCTATTTTGCTCTGTTCCATTGACACAACACAGTATACAAATCTCCATCATGGATCGAATGTAAAAAATGCAACACTATACACTAAAACATATTTTATCTAACATATTACATTCCCAGTTTTAAAATTAAGAATTATTCAATGTTTTTACTGACGCAATGCATATTGAAATTTAGCTCACAGGCACCAACAGAGAGACATTATACTATTTTAAAAAGCTGTATGTCATTTAACAAATATACTTTTCCCATTCAAAACTTTGTCTTTGATGTGTGTCCTATTTTATATATATCTTTTAGAATGTAAAATTTCACACAGATTTTGATCATTTAGCAATCATCCCGCTACAAATGGCTGAATCATCCTTCCGTTTTCAACATGATGCATCTGTAGTACAATAATTTTTTGGCCTCATGCTGCCTAAGACATCAGTGACTGCAGTAAAAGCTGCACTGAAATCGCTGCTAATGGTCTTCTGAGATGTTAATCAGCATCAAGGTTTTGATTCAGAACACTCATCACTGGTAAGGAGACTATCTTCTACAATTTGAGCCAATTAAAGGTACTGCCTCTCGATTCTTTTCCTTGATGACATCATCTGTGCCAGGTAGAGAATCATCAATTCCTTGAAGCCATGATTATCTGTCTTTTACATTCTGAGACAAGTTCTTATTTGGATTTAGACACCTTCAGAGAGAGTGTCCATCACTGTGTCCATCCCCTTCTTGACTTCTTCAAGAATGCATTCCAGTGCCCTTTTGAATTGCTGTGACTTGAAGGGATTATGGAGTGGCTAAACTGACAATATAACAGTTAGGAACATTGGATATGGTATAGTGATGAGACAAGAAAAGCTATGTAGATGGGTAGAATGAGACTTACCTCTTGTAATGGCATAATTACTTATAACATATTCCCATCAGATCAAAACACCAGGCTGGAACCCTAAGTTGCCAGAAGACAGTCAAGTTGCATGCTGAGAAGTAAAACAGTAAAAAGAAAAACACAAGGGACCAAGCACAAGGACTAATAACCCACAAAGGGAACTAACTAAGAGCTCTAACTGCAGGGCACCAGAAAGGCAGAAAACAACAAAGGTACATGGATAGATAAATGGGTGCAAACAAAAGCAAAAGGAAGAATCACAGAAACTAAATGACACCTTGCCAGATGTCTGCTTCTTCTTGAAAAGGTCTTAATTACTAACACTTCCTCTAAAGTCCTTGAAGTCTTCAGGGTAACCCAGAAGTCAGATTTTAAGTGAAACTATAGTATTTGGTTCTGTGTTTGCTTGAGCTCAATCTCCATTGCCCTGTCTTCCATACTTTTCATGCCTTTCCAATCTTGTGAGAGACTCGATGTGTGAACTGTTTCAAACTCCTGACAATACAACTAACTGTGATATTTTTAAGTACAGCTGCTAAAAGTACCAGGTTGACTGGTATGATTCTCTAACTTTCTCGAAAGTATGGGTTTGTTTCCACATTGATAATCTCTAGTGTCTATGTTTTAGGAATAGCCTCTGGTAGAGTGCATGGGAGTTCACAGGATGCATAGCTTCTAGTCTTTACATTGTTGGAGCAATGCTAATCTATTCAGTGTTCTGACTTTGCTCCATCACTTGCACTGGTGAAAATGGAGAGGCTAGTGAATATATTATGTCATGACAAAATTTTAACAGAACAAAACAGAAAATGAGAGGAAGATAAAACCATAGCTAACAGCAACAACTGTAACCACAAAAGATAGTTGAGACTCTAATGAAATAAGTGAGGACTATTAAAGTGTTTAATTATTTTCACCGTTAGATTATCTAATGATTCATAGCATATACTAATGTTGAATCACTCAATGAACACCCAGAAACCAAAGAGCCAAATGCAACCTCCAACCCAGGATGGGTGAGTAGAGACCTTATCTTACTGCTAGTAAGTTCATACGGCATGCTAAGGCCATGAGCGGTGCATTAGACAGCTACTGCATTAGGCAGCCTACTGATCAATCATTGACCGTGGTCCTTACAAGCTTGGAAAATCAGCTGTCCCAGTCTACATGCCGTGTACCTCAATATCTCTCATGTAGCTTCTGTTGTTAGAACCATATATGTCTCACCTCAGCGGAGGTCCTTAAGCATTTGTCTCCATGCTGTCAAATCATCCTCCAGTTTATCATCCCATCATACGTCCTTCAATCTAGCTTCCTCAGCCATTGCCCATTCCCATATGTCACATAACCATTCATTATATTTAGCCAGTTGAGGGTTTAACCATTTAATGGCGATCTGCTTCTTCGCCAGCCCCAATCCCAGTAATAATAATCGAAGGATGTTCCTGACCTCCCACTCTGTGGCCACTCTCATACTCTGTAGTACCATTTTCCAGAAGGGCTCAGTGATTGGACAAGACCACACCACATGTAGGAAGTCTGCCTCAGATGCGTTTCATCGCGGGCATTTGTCTAATCGGGAAGGATAGATAGCATGCAAATCTCTTAAGGTGAGATCTAGTTGGTGCATAAAATTGTATTGGACGAGTTTGAAACGTGGGTTATGAGTTTACCGTGCATGTCTCCATATGGATCTTAGGCCAATCACGTGTTGCAAGTTCTTCCTCCAGTCTTTCTTCCCACTTGGTGTGCGCATTTGGGGTTATCACTAGTGAATCATCCCGCGATGCCCTGTATATATGTGTTATGAGCTTCCGTCCTCCAGCTAGGTCTAGCAGTCTGCTCTAGGCATTGATCATGACCCAGCGCAAATTAATCTACTGCATTGGGTCTCGTGATAAATTGCCTCCCCAGATACAAGTCCCCCAAGACCTCACAACCTCCTTCTTGCCATTTCCGGATGGACATAAGTCCTGTTATGTCCACGAACAGTGTAAGTATCAAGATCAGCATATCACAAGCGTAGAAGACTTTCGTGACCACTCTCCCCCAGACGAGGCCCACTTGCCTAATTAAGTATGGATATTTCTTTGGGATCCATGCCTCACACATAAGGACCTAAGGAAGAGCACAATTCCCAAATGAGTCTCCTAATAACCGTTTTCCCCAATGTTCTTCCTCGTTGGGCCAATGTACTGCGTATTGGGAGTGAGCTGCCATTTAATTGGACTCCAGATTGGGAAATATGATACCCCCGGTCCCATGCATGCTTTAGTGTGGCCAATCCTATCCGTTTCCGGTTTGCGGCCCACAGTAGGCCCATGATTAGACTGTAAAGTACCCTGAAATAGCAACGGGTGAAATCATAGAGTGCACTCTGCAATACACAGAGACAACGAGGCAGCACTATCATTTTTACAAGAGCCGCACGTCCCATCAGTGACAGTAAAAGTTCTGTCCAAAATTGGACTGAGGCCTGTAGCCCAGCAATAACCCTGCCAATATTCATGTTTAAGAACTGTTGTTTCTTAGTAGCAATCCGAAACCCCAGGTAGTGCACACCCTTTTGATACCACGGCGACATAAGTTGTGGAAGTATCACAGGTTCCATCACCGCCAGCTCCGCCAGCGGAAGCAATCGAGATTTCCAAGCATTGACCGAGAATCCCAATATCCCTGCGAACTCCCCCAAGGCTTCCATTAATACCGGTACAGCCCCCACTGTGTCACGCAAAAATTAGTCAGTAACTAGCTGATTTTGGAAAACACCAGGATCAAAACACCAGTAATACTTTAAGAACCTCATGAAGCTTTCCAATTTTTAGAGAGTATTGGGATATGAAATAGAGCTATGAGCCGCCACTTTCATCAGGTCAATTTTTATTCCTTACTCTAAAACAAGGTGACACTTTTCTTAACACTCCAGCAACTGGCCTGGCCTTTGTAGACAGGCAGCTTAAGGCATTGCTCTCAAATTCAGTTAAGAAAATTAATACTTATCTTCCACCATTATCTTTCGGAAGACAGAGATGCTATTGAGGCATAGTAGGATTTAAAAAATGCTTGTGCTGCCATTATCTTCTCCATCACTTTTTAAAACTTTCACAGCTTCAGAGAGGATTCGGGGCTTTAGATTGGAACATGTAGAAGGCCAGCCAGCAACTGAATGCTTTATTCTCTCTATCTGCTTTCCCTAGGTGAACCTGATAATATCTACCTCTGTAACATAGTACTGAAAATGATCAGCTTCATTAGAGGCTGTTGCTAATTGAGTCAACATGAGAAATCATAGTCTGGAATGATTTGATGGGTCCCTGTGCCATAACCTCTGCACATTTCCACTCAATGTCTTTACTCCTGGCCCCACAACTGGTAAAGCGTATGGACTCTGAGAATCCAGAATGATCATTGTGGCTCTCTATATCAACCATCATGTCCTCTACATTTACAGGAAAAAAACACTTAGACATTTCTGTAAAACTGGTGTCATTCTTGAAATGGATTTAATTCTAACCATTAGTGCTTATCCAACATCTTATTCACAGGACGAGAAGACAGTAGTGTGGTAGGCGAGCTTGTGCCGCAGGCTCTCCTTCGGCATCAATGGATCACACAATTTCAATTGTCTGAGTTTGAACATAGGGTAATTCTGATTTGGTAATTTGGCTTGCATCTGGCTAAGCTAAATTCAGGTATGTAGGATGGTAAACTGCTTCAAGTTGTTGGCAGTATGCGGCATAGATATTACCTTAGACTGTCTGGCACCCTCATGCAGGGATTGTGATTGATTGACCCGCCAATCCAAACCTATCTCTGTTGCTTTCTTTTCTGCTTTGCTTTAAAGATGTGCTGGCCAGAATCCGTGGGGTCATGGACATAATGAGTCACATTCGTATCCCTGCACAGGCTGGTGATGCCACAAAACATGGCCCGGATGGTCATTTCATCACAGGTTGATCTCTCTTTACTGACATGGAATGAGCACAATAGGGCTAGAATAGTACATTTCTGTTTCTGGTTGACTCTTAAATTCCACTCCATCGGCAGGGCTCTTGGACTGCAAAAGTCGCAGCTTCGGACTCACTCAGAACTTGACTGCTAATAGAGATGAGTGCATCAGCTCGCACAGCAACACTCATCTTTGTCAGTCAGTGCCAGAGTGCAGGCGGGATGTCATGCCATGGGTCACTCACCTCAATTTCTTGGACTTCTGTAGAAGTGAAGATCTGCTACCACTTCTCTTTGAGCTTAATACTTAGCATTAGAAGAGATGACTGATAATTGTGACTAACCCTGTGGGGAGAGGGACTGGAGAGTGATAGAGATGGTTCTGGTGAACCTTAGAGCTCCTGTGAAAAGGATGACAGGTGGGTGTTAATCCTTCCGAGCAAGACCTCTCAAGTTCTAGTAGCAATACACACTGCTTCAGTCAAGATAGGTACTCTGCAACAGGAACACAATTATTTCAGACAACCATACATGAGTGCTTTAGAATCAGCCTGAGGTGCAAATCGTAATGAAACATATCAAACAAGAATTACTGTAGGGAATTTGAGTCCATATGAAGGTCTCTTGAGCACAGACCCCCAGTGCTAAATCCTGAGCGCCTATTGTTTAGCCTCTGCTCAGATGATTCAGAAATTTTGTATCTGTCTAACATTGTGTTAAATCACACAAATATTCCTTTTTCTTTAGCCAAGACTTTCTTATTCAAACTTAGATTGCTTAGGTATCTTTGCAGAAAAAGGGAATACCAAAACTAGAAGCGTCCAGTTAGTGCACTGACTTGATTTCTGTGTAATGGGTTGATATAGGTGGAGCATTAAATGGCAAAAAGATGGTCGTAATTGAGGAGATGGGAGCACAGCAATGCCAGTTGATTGACCAGGTTCCAGGGTTCAAAAAGGACAAAAGCTGTTTCGAAGGGACGGAGTTCCAAGATGGGATTCTGGCTTTCATCTTCCAAGACAAGATGTCCAGGTTATTCTTTTCTCAGGCGGTAGGCTCGGAGCCCAAGAATGCCATTGATGGAGGACACTGCTCTCTCTCATGATGAATCAACACAGCCAGTCAGGGAGCTGTGTTTGAAAGCTGTATTTATTTTCTGCAATACAAGTGTTTATCTGGAAACTTCTAGAATATTACTGAGCGTTTCATGTCAACTAGAAGGCTGTCTCCTGTGGGAAAATAGGACAGGAAACTGAAGGTTGACCATTACACATTAAGCAAAGAAGACTTCCTAAAGATTATTGAGTATTTCCTGTGAATTAGAAAGTTATCTCTGGCAGGAACTGCAGCAGGGGGTGGGTAGATTTAATTACATAACAAGGCAGTTGAACAAATAAGCTACAAGAAAGCATCCTGTGCAATCTTGAGGTCGGCAGGAAACAGTAGCTTTTAACTAATAAGCACCACCTCTTAGTGTGAACAAATAAACAACAGACACACACATATAAGGCAATCATGAGATCAGAGGCAAAAATAGTTTTTTAACTAATCAGCAACACCTGTTTGCATTGCACTTAGGTAAACTGATCTTTAAACAGTGCACTCATACTTAAGATCATAGCATGTCTAAGGAAAGTGCACAGCTAGAAAGCAGTGTAAAGTAGGACATATAGAACCTGCTCAACTAGAAAACAGGGACAGCAATGGGGAACAAATAGCATAGGCAGACCGGGGTAAAACATGTGCTACTTCGATGACAGGTGAGGCACTCAGGCCAGTCCTGGAGAGATGCATGTCTTTGGCAGATGAGGCCTCTGGGTCAACCAGGGCTATCACTTCAATGGAGACAAATAATTAATTCTGACTTTGCATTAGCACTAGCACTCTCACGTTGACTTGTCAGGATGCAGATGCTTAAGAATTTTAACAGTCTTGGGGCAGGTTTTGGCATGAACTGCTCAGGGTGGCCCCTCCACACACAAGTGCTACGCCTGGCTTCGCTTCCTTAGAGATGCTCTCATTCTTATTTTGGGAATATACTAGACATCTAGACAGTCTTTTTCCTCTCAGCAAGCAGGTCGGCATCTAGGCTCTAGGCAAACCTCCAGCTCCTCCAACAGAAAAAGCAGATTTATGGTGATGTCACCTCTGGGAGACTGACTGTCATGCAGACATCAATCCTGCTCACACTACAGTCCTTTGAGAACTCTGAAGAGCACTGCTTTTTTCAATCAGGAAAATCTAGGAAATTGAATAATATAGGGTGGTTTTGATCCCATTTTTATATACACCTTCCAGATAGGAGATATGGACTAATATATCAGAACTGGTTTGGGTTAGTTCTCTTTCAGATATCATTTTCATGCTGTTCCTCAAATACAGCCTTTATGCAAGGTGATGAGTCTTACAGTATGTGCCACTGGTACAGGCTTCAAGCTGGAGTATCCCAAACAAGGGCACAATGAGGTGTGTGATCTACGGACCTGGCTGTCATCAACGTTCCCAGAGTGGTAATCAGGGACAGACAAAAGCCCAGGAACTACCACAATAGTTTTCACCCTTGATAAAGAGGGCATGTTGTCCAATCACTCACCCCTACCATTCATCCAAGGGCAGTGCTCAGGAACAACTAATCCAAAGCCCTTGCTAATAAGGACCTCATTGAATTTCTAAGAAGAGCCCTGTCTCCATCGTCCTTTAACTTGGTGTCTGGGGCTCTCTCTAGAGCCACAGAAATGCAATCAATGCACTGTCTGGGAAAGCTGTATCCTCCCTCCATATTGTGCTTTGCTGAATCAGAGCCATACAAAATGAACCCCACTGGTCCCAGCACTCACACTGTCATCTTAAAAAATCCTACAAAAATCCTTATGTCACATACTGACTGCACATGCATGCACTCAACACACACAATGCATGTCAACATATGTATCTGGGATACACATAACATGAACATTTACATGAGAAGGGTCAGTAGACCACACTCTCCTTGACGAAGAGTAAAATGTCTGGTCACACTAAGGTTCAGATACATTTGGTGCGCGATCACCACTGATTTATGTGAGTTACCCAGGGTATGGGCTATAGTCCCATGATCGCCATTAAAGGTACACTTGGTGAGTCACATCAGGTCATGGAATAGGGTTTGGGTCTAACATTACAAGGTATAGGGCTACACATTTAGCACACACTAAATTAGTGTGGCACCAGAGGCCACAAAAAATCAGGATACTAATTCCACTTGCAGTTGGGCACTTAGGGCAGGCATACACACCTGTTTTCCATGAAGAAGACATTCCCATTTCAACAGATGCCCCTCCCAGATCAGACTTCCCTGAAACTTACTCTATAGTTGGAAAAGTCTGCTTTTGTATCAGTAAATCCAACAGAAAAATCTATCAGCATTCACACGATTCATTCTGGCTATGTCTGTGGTATATAGGCCCTGTAATGAGCTAGGCCATCTCAGCAACTTAGAATTCTCACCATTCTTTGCCATTCATCTCTTTAGTGACCTGTGATCTGTCTGGACCACAAACCTGGTGATAAACAAATAAGAAAAAACAATGACGGGTCTAAGGGGATTTTTAGATACAACGGAATAGAACCCCCTATTCAATAATTCACAAAACATTAAAGATAATCTGTGGTCTGTACATGCAACTGTTGATCTTGGCAAATTATAAGCACAAAAAGTACTAGTACTCAAAATGCAATCTCAAAAAAAGAAAGAAAAGGAAGATAGGAACCTAAACAGGATTATTGGTTTCCCATCATTTCACCAACGTGACCAGTGTCATCATTTGGGTTTACCAAACAACTCATATGATCTCCTCCTTTTGTAATCATTGGTGGAGTTTTGAATAAGTTGTATCCTCTCATTAGATTCTTAACAAACCTCGTGCAGTAGGTACATTGTGGGACTTACCGGCAGTACAAGGCCACCATCCATGTGGCTCTTGTGCCATATGTCCCCAAACTCGACAGTCAAAATCTGTGAATATTGGGACAAATCGACCCTGGATTCAAAGAAATTTCACCAACTGTAATAGTGATAATCTAATATATCTTATTACATGCCCCTGTAATTTACGATATGTTGGTATGACAACTAGAAAAGTGAAACTACGAATGCTGGAACATAAAAGCACATTCAGGTGAAAAAAAACTATGACTAAGTTAACAAGACACTTTGTAGATCAATCTCACAGTGCAGGTGATTTCCTATGGACTGTATTGGAGAAACCTTTCATTCCGGTCCATATCAGTGATATATCTTATTTTCTATTCATACGAAGTGGATATATAAATTATCCAGTGATACCCAAGGACTGAACGATGCAATACCATGGGTCTCTCTTTACAGACGGTAATAATTATTACAACAATGTGTTAATAAATGAACAATGAGCAACCTCTGTTTAGATCTGAGAGCAGAAGTGGTGAACTAAGGAATTAGTGCTGTCCTTTTGATGCATTATCTCTATAGTATTGATCGACTAAACTATTTGCATCCTGGCTCTCTATCTTATGTGAACTAACATATACACATATTTTTTCAAACAAAACTCGCTAATATAATGTCTTGTCTCCCTGACTGTTAAAAGCTCCTAGCAAGTACGAGATAATATCCTCGATTACTATTGAATAAAGGTTTTTTCTCAAAAGAAAAGTTTTTTTCCCAAAGAAAAGATTTTTTGTATGAATAGCGGTATTTTGTTAATAACAGTATCATAGAGATAATCACTATTCTTATCATCACTATCGCTGAGTTTTGAGACTACCACATACACAAATTTTAACCTACTCGTTCTTTTGCAAGCCCAAGCTTAGGATAACATAACCGATATATCGCTTTTTTAAGATAACACTTAGATCTGAATTTATCGTTTAAACTTTATCGACATTTGAGAGAGACATAAAACACACCTGTTGAGTGTATCCATGATGTAAAAAAAACTACAATTCCCGTCATGAGTGACGTAATTATGTAGTTCATCATGACGTTTTTTGTCCTGCGACTATTTAGCGTCAATGCACTCCACCTGGGGGCGTTTCCAGTAGATAAAAACAATGCTGGTTGCCATCCTCGTTACCTCCATTCCAGCTATGTCAAAACGCGAGGCAACGACGGACAGGTAAGGTTTAAACCCAGCACCTTCTCTAGGTTTCTTTACGAGTGTAGTCTTTCCTATACTGTTTAGTAACTTTTCGCTAAAAGAATAAACAATAGAGTGGCCATGCTAAGGTCTTACATGACTTCAAGCTTAAAGACATTACTGCTTCCTAAAATTTACAAAGCAGCGTGCGGGGACGTGCCGGTAGACATAATCAACTACTAAGTCCCAAATGATATGGACATCATTCTGATAAACGATACCATTGGCTGTGTACTCTATTTTTGCTGGTTTCAAGACATCGCGAACGTGTATTTTTTATACTTTCTCATAAATTATGAAGAAGATCTGTTCCTTGTTGTGGGTTTTATTATGTCCGTGATATATGTCTATAGATGACTGGAGTTCATCAGTAGGCCTTACGCCAATTTTTAGCCGTTCGAGTGGTGAATATTGTAACACATCATCCATTAGTGATACACTTGATAGACACCTAACAGTTTCAAGTGAAAAAGGCGATTAAGACACCAGTATAAAACGCATTGAATTCAGTTGTATTTTTTGTTTTCATTACTACTACATTTTTTCTTTTTGTGTACCTGTATGGACGCATTATAGAGCAGGGCCTCATTGACAAGAGCTGGAGCCGGGTGAGGTGAGGTCTATTCCTCGTATTTTACGGGTGAGCATTGGACTTTATGTTTGTAAAAACCGCTCTAATATAATAGGAATAATTACATTTTAAGACACAGATATGACTTCTATTAAATTAGCAATCTCATTTTGTTTTAAATGTTCAACACATCTTGTAAATACTGGGGATCAGAAAAAGACAACTATATCCCATCTGTATGTATTTTTATTTCTATATACCCAAATGAATCATTGCAGTAGCGGAGAATGTATTACAGCGAGGTCCTGAAGAAAGCCTGGGAGAGGTATCCCGTTGGCTGAAACATGTCGACCCAATACTAGCAGTGACTGGTTTGAACTGCTTTTGCACTATATTTTTATACAGGGAAGCAATTGAGATAACTGACACAGACTTTAATTTCTCTTGCTGATCCTATTTTACTCACTTTATTGTTTACACTGCACTACTTTCATCTGAAAATGATTTTGAAAGGCTTTAGTATTTATTTTTGACCTAGCCCTAAGGTCTCTCTTTTCTCTCTGTTAAGAATCTAATGAGTGGATACAACTCATTCAAAACTCCACCAATGATTACAAAAGGAGGAGATCATATGAGTTGTTTGGTAAACCCAAATGATGACACTGGTCACGTTGGTGAAATGATGGGAAACCAATAATCCTGTTTAGGTTCCTATCTTCCTTTTCTTTCTTTTTTTGAGATTGCATTTTGAGTACTAGTACATTTTGTGCTTATAATTTGCCAAGATCAACAGTTGCATGTACAGACCACGGATTATCTTTAATGTTTTGATAAACAAATAAGGCCAGAACATCCTCTGGGCCCACAGTTTTGCAAAACTTTGGTTTTTAATGACTGTCCAGTTCTGTTCCGTAGGAGGTATGCCACTGAACGCTCTCTGTCCTTGTCATCAAGTTGAGCCTATACTGCTCCAACTCCCTTATCTGTGGTGACAGTCTGTACAATGAAGTGATGGCTACAGTCTGGAGCTTTCAACAAAGGGGCATTAAATGGAGCTGCCTTCATGTCCTCGAAGGTCTTAAGGCATCCTGCAGCCCAAAACACTTTTTTAGGCTTTCTCTCAGATTTTTGGGCTGTTAAGGATGCAACTGTGATCCCATAGGTGGCCACATATTTCCTATACATTCCAGGGCATCGTAAGCAGGCTCTCGCATGAGTCTGGGAGGTGTGGCCCTCCCATTCTACAATAGACTTGGTCTTAGAATCCCAAGATAGACTATGAAGGACTGACTCACCTGGCACTTGGATGACTTCATGGTCAGTTTCACTCCCTGTATTCTAACTAACACTTATTCTAGGTGTCTCATTTGGGCATGGCCTGTTCTACATGTCTTATTTTGTCCACTTGGTCTTAGATGGCAATGTCACCCAGGTTGGCCACTCAGAACTCTTCCAGCCTTGAGAGATCCTTAGTTCACCAGGTGCTGACAAATGGCAGAAGTAGTCTAGAGCTAAAATGGCCTGGCACTAAACTTGTAGATTCCCTCTGGCATAGAGAGCTCAGTCTTCTCCTTGGCACTAGGTGCTAATGGGACCTGCCAATAGCTACTTATCAAACCAAAGTTTGAAAAGAGGGTAGCACCTAGCCTGGCCTCGAGCTCATCAACTTTGGGACTCAGGTGCAAATCTGTTTTAGTCATCTCAAGGGGGGCTCAAAAGCAGACTCAAAAATGCAAGTGTGTGGATTATTGCTTGAGAGTCAATGCTAGTGGACTGCCCCAAGAACTATGGGTAAGCTCAGTTACACCCAAGACCCATACCTGTCTTTTATGCACTCCTGGAATGTTTCTGACATCCTGTAACCCTTGCTTTTCACAAGCTATCTCCTTTATCTAGCTCGTGTTTCCAGGTAAGTGTCAATTCTGGATCAGTGAAAAAAGTTTGGAAAAACATCCTAGGACCTATCGTTGCTACTCAGATGTCAGTTCTCGGGCAAGTTGTGCACTTTACACAGAACCAGCTTTCTCAACAATATGCAATAGGTGAGGAAGTGGATCACCATCTTTCTAACCTACTGTGACATTTTCAGGGTATTCACTATACAACCTCCCCAGGGGCATGACTTAAGCCTGTTGGCATGGAAAATGTATCTTGGCTCTTATGTGGCAACTATGTCACCAAATAGTTCACTTACAATATCTTCTGTAATATTTTGCATGACTAAATCACTTACCCACTAGGACAATTGTACTTCCGCACCGGCACCTCCTGATACCCCTGGTACTTAGTCTCCATTGCTTTCTGGTCGTGCCATTTTGCCATCAGCTCTTGGCTTGGATGACGTTTTTTCTTTGTTTCTTTGCATATCATTGCCTATCAGCTTCCTGAGGCCAGTCACATAGTCCACCAGATCCTTCTGAGGTGACTTTGAAGTTACTTTCCACCCTTATGTGACGTAATTGTGTGGTCAATGCACTAGGTGCCCAAACAAAAGCCTGAAGGGACTGAACCCAACTCCTTTCTGGAATTTCTCTGTAGGCACACAAGAGGCTTGACAGGAGAACATCCCACTTCCTTCTGAGGTTCTCTGGCAGTGTTCCTATTATGCTCTTAAGGATCTTATCAAACCTTTTCACCATCCACTGATCAGAATGTATGTGCCATGTAAAAGTGGTAGGTTACAGCAGCTGGCTCCCACACCACTGTCATGTAAGAGGAGATAAAGTGTGTTCCCCCGTTAAAATTAAATTTCTCTAACACTAGAAAATATATCTGGGAGTTCCTGAGCTACTACGTTTACAGTTATGCTAATCAGAGATACAGCCTCTGGATATCTGGTAGACTCGCCCACCACAACCAAGATATACTTGTTGCCTGATGCTAGTGGATGCAGGGGAACGGACTAAACATTGCAATACCCACCTGCTCAAATAGACACCTACTACTGGGAGTTGAAGAAATTGTGCCTTGATCTTATCTCCTGACTTGTCAATCAATTGGCAGGTGTACAGGATCTACAGAACCTGTCTGTGTCTTGGTGCATTTATGACTAATAGAACAGAGATACCATCCAATCCCAAATCTTTTATAAGTCCAATATAACTCCTGAAGGCACCTCTGGGCTAGTGACATCAGGACACTCCTTTGGTGACCTGTTCCTGAGCTTATATGTGGAGTACAACACTCAACTTGTGCACAAATAAGCTCTTCCCAGGGATGTCCAGCAGATAACAAAACTTGCAACTCTGGCAGAGATCCAGACTCCAACACTTGGTCCACTTTGAGTCTCTCACCCATCTCTCCCTCTGGAGGAGGGGCAATTGATGCCACAGTCTGTGCCTTCTCAAAGTCTAGTATGATCTGGTCACTACCTTTTTCTGAACCTTGCAAATCTGGGGGTCTCAATTTCTTCCTGAGACTGACATGGTCCTAGCCATGTAGACTTCTGCTCTTGGTACTTAGCCCAGGTAATCAAATCCACATCCAATCAAGTCCAAGAGACAGTCAGCATTTTGCTTCTCTTTCACCTTCTATATTGACCATGACCAACTTGCTGTTGATTTCTACCGCAACTCGGGCAATTGGGTACTCCATGTCTGGCTTCCAGCCCCATGCAGGCACCAGGGAGAATCTCCTCAGGTTTGAAATACTCCCACTCGACCATAGTCCTGTAAGCAGCTGTTTACCTCAGGCTGGGAACCTTCCCCCCATGGAAACTTATGTTAAATATTTGCATGTGTTTATTTTCTTGTGCTTCATTAATAAAGTGCAGAATGTATTTTCACATCCAATCATACATGGACATACTGATATAGTACTTTTGCTTTTGAGACAAATTCTCTATGATGTGCAGAAGTGATTTTTTCAGATATTTTTTAACTAGGCCTCAATTTAGGTGTAAATGCCATCAAGTCCAAGATGGAAGTCATCCTTGTCACTCATGTCTTACCCTTACCTATGTCTCTCCTCACAATTTCTGCAGCGCAAAGTACACACTTAAGCCAAGATGTGCTTGTTTATTTACTATGCGACAAAAAACAACGTCTCAACTGGAGGGTACTTAAGTAAGGACAATTTGCAAGCGGTGAAATTAATCACAAGAGGGCAGGGGAACAAAGGAGGGGAGGCCACAGCATAGGGGTGAGGTAGAGAAAGTCACATTTTATACAATTCTGTAAGTAGTTAGGAAGCACTACAGTACATATATTTATACAATGACCATAACACACAAGGTGGGCACTGGACGTGCTGGTAAAAAGTGGACGGCGCAGTGTAAAAGTAGGTGTGTAGAGGAAGGTGAGTAATGTCTCTTATGGTCTTTACTTTGTCTTTATTCAAGAAAATTATAACACTATCAGCTTCATACACTGCCAGATATGCGTTTTGAACTGGCTCTGGCTCCAGTTCAGAACACGTATCCAGCAGTGTATGAATTTGATGGCGTACTCGCTTCAGATTGCTTGGGGCTTACATCTGCCTTCGTTTTAATATCTCTCCACACAAATCGGCATGTAATTTATCAGTTAGAGATATACACATCGGACTTTACAATTTTAGATTTACCGTTTGGAATGACATTATATTTGTGATTTTGGAAGGATTATTGACCTGCCAGGTCGGAATTATAACCGGAAGTAAGGTGTTTTGAAATCCTTATCCTGGGTGCTACAGCCCTGAAGAAGTCAAGGACAAATCCCTAACGACGAAACACGTGTTAGCTGGACATTGTGTTCTAATTTTCTTGAATAAAGACAAAATAGAGACATTACTCACCTTCCTCTACACACCTACTTTTGATGAACTTTCATTTAACATGAAACGTGTGCATAGGACTTAACATTATTTACCTGACGGACCCCCTGGTCCTAAGATTTTCCCTCACTTATTGCACCGCGGGAAATGTATGTTTGTTTGATTGTAATACGCGAATTCTGCAGGTGCCGTTTTTCCTGTGTAATTAACACCCCCTCAACAATAGCAGTAGCCAATGATGGCAAGGGCTCTTGTCAGTGCTGAAAGATACAGGTTAAGTAGTTGGTTGAACCACCTGGCCCGTTTCCCTCCTATTTTAACTGGGGAAGTAATCAATGACCTGGATAGCTTCAATGAATGGATCCTAAAAGCCATAGATGACTTAGCTCTGATCAGTACCTGAGATTATAAACGTCTTGCTCCATCCACCCCATGGTTCTCATCTCCTTTTGTCAAGAAGAGATTAGCCTGTAAATAGCTTGAAAGAAAATGGAGAACCCATTACTAACCAAATGATAAGGCTAAGTATACACTAGCCATTAAAAACGATCGTAAATTGATAAAGGAAGCCAAAAAGCTTTACTTCACCTCGCAAATTGAAACACAAAATAACGCAACATAGGACATATTTCGGAATGTGAAAGGTTTTCGTCATCCTAAAGCCTGTTCCATTGAAATCCAGCCTTGTCAAACTCCGTGCAACAGTTTGTCTGAATTCTTTGAACAGAAGATTGAAATGATTCAAGCTGGGTTTACATATAACATTGCTGAGTCAGTGACAATGCAAGGCCTTCCATTTGCCACCCCTCCTAGTTCCAACATTGCACTTGGTATGTTTCAACCAATCATTTTACAGTGATTTGAATGTGCTATTCAGCTTTGCAAATTAATCTCACCTTGTGATCCCTGCCCACGGCAATCCTTAGGAAGGCCATCAACATGATAAATCCTATTTTGAACTCTATCTTAAATACATCATTAACACTGGCATTAGTGCTGGATAGTTAGAATTTGGCTATGGTTAAACCTCTGTTGCAAAAGCTGTTAGCTGACCCCAATTTTTTAACCAATTTCATAATAATAAGTATTAGACCTATTTCCTTGCTCCCTTCACCTGCAAAGAAATCTGGAAAAGCTAGTAAATTAACAATTAATATACTACTTAGCAAGGTTTAAGATTCTACATTCCTTGCAATCAGTCTTAGGACCACAAAATTCCACAGAAACAGCCTTTCTTGAAGTGCACTAGTCTATGAAGATCACGATAGGTAATGGTAATGCTGCAATTGTTATTCTTCTCGACTTGTCAGCAACGTTCAACAAAGTGTCACCTGTTGTACTACTACAGCACCTTGCCAAGATTGGAATCTGTGGCCAGGCTTGCTCATGGTTCCAATCTTTCCTTGCTAATAGGAAGCAGGCTCACAATTGGTCATTTTACTTAAGGAGAAAATCCATAAATTATGTGCTCCACAGGGCTCATCCCTTAGTTCAAATTTATTTAACATTTATGTCTTTTTGAGCTATCTGATTGAATCTTTTGGAATTACCTCCACCTAACATGCAGATGACACGCAACAAATCCTGTCCTTAGATAAGAATTCCTTTAGTTATGAAATACATTTGAAGAAATGTTTTACCCAAGTTATTGGTTAGATGGAATGCAATAATCTTAAAAATATAAATACTCCTGTTTGGTAATAAAAGCGTGTTCTCTGCTTTGGATTGGTGGTCTGCCGAACTTGCCAGCTCCCCTCCCCCTGTAGTTGTTGCTAGTAATCTAGAGGTGAAATCTGACAGTGATTTATCCTTTATTCCACAAATTCTGGCAGTGTGGAACCTGCTTTTCTCCTAATAAAGGGCATATCTACAAGGACAGCTATAAATAGACGCAAAGCGCGCTTAGCGCTTTTCTATTTATCGCTTGATTATATCGCCCTGTTAGCGCGTTATTTACAACGTGTTTCCCCGGGGCGATATAATTATCAGCAATAGCGGGGAGATTGCCGTTTTGCAGGGAACATCGCTGGTTTTTCAGCAATGTTCCCTGCAAAACGACGATAACCTTGCTGATACGACCCACAGGGTTGTATCAGCACAATCCACCCCCATTATAGGTATGCCTAAGTCTGCATTTTAGCAGACGTTAGTTTCTGGCGAAAACAGCGGTTTTCGCTCAAAACTAACGTCTGCTAAAATGCATTGGCAGCCTTGTAAATATTGCGATGTGCACATCAGCGATATTTACAAGGTTGTCCTGCCCAGTGATGCCCACTTTGCATCTCATTAGAGATGCAAAGGGAGGCGTTGGGTAAAAGGGTGCTAACATGCGCTAATGCATGTTAGCACCCTCTTGTTAATAGGGTGATATTTTTATCTCTGCGTTTTTGGCTTTAAAAGCCAAAAAAGCAGAGATAAAGCCCTTGTAAATATGCCCCTCAATTGCTTAAAATGTTTTTTGAATTTCTCTCTCTAGTGGCTAGAATGACAGAAGCCCATACTCTTATTGCTTCTAGGATTGATTACAGAAATAGTCTCTATTTAGGCATCTCAAAATACCAACAAGTTGTACAAAACGTGGCCGTGAGATTCGTGCTCAAGTTCTTTCTCAGGAGCCCCACATCTGAGGAGCTGAGGATACACCATTGGTTGCCAGTACACAAACGGATTTTATTCACATTTCTGACTATAGTTTTCAGAGCTTTCCATCAAATCTCTCTGAACATTTCACATGGTATAATACTCAAATGATTTTAAGATTAGCCCACAATATACTTCTTCAAACCCCCAATTTTAGATTGAGAACCAGAGGTTGAAAATCTTTTTACGTTTTAGGAGCTTAAGCCTGGAATCAGCTCCCACCTTTTTTAGATTGCCTTCAGAATGCTTCTTAAGACTTAGTTGTTCTCTTTGTCTAAGGAGTTCATCGACTGCTCTTTCTAAGTTCCCTCCTTTTCCTATTTGAGGACTAGTCAAGGGAAGATAGTCTTTGTGCTTGAAATACCGCCAGGTTGCTCCATTGGAGTAACAGTGTACTTAACAAATAATCTTTTTAATTTCCGATAGATTGTATTTTTGATGCATTGAGAAGCGCATTGATGAGGGGACACATTGCCTCATGAAATTGAGGTCTAACACTATCCCTGATCCAGTAAATGTGGGCATTTTGATTGAGAGAAAATGTTGGGGTGTCTAAAAGTCTGTGGTATCCCGCACCCACATTTGCTTCTACCACACATTGCATTGTTTTTGGATGGATGTATTATAGAGCACCTGAGTCTCTTTTTAGAACTGTTCATTGCCACTAGTTTGAGTTTCATGGGTCCTTTCAGGACCCATGGTCAACACATTGCTATAACGTGTGCACCTCACAAAATATCAGTGCATGGAGCTTGAGTTCACATAACAGCAGAACCTTTCGCAAGAGAGGTCAGTAGACAACCCTCTTCCTCTCACAAAGACAAAGGTCTGGTCACACAAAGCATTCACAAATAATTTACACACAAGTACCAAAACACCTCCGGTATACGTGCGCTCTACAAATCATTTTAACATAACATGACATAACATAACACTGCTACAATCACTTTATGAGACTTACCCAGGGCCTGGACAGTAGCTATATGCCCGCTTTAAGTATCATACTTGGTGCTTTCCTGCAGGTCTCAGTACAGATTCTGGACCTTCTTTTACCAAGGAAATGTCTATGCGCCGTGTACACATTAGATTAATGTGAAGCCACTGCCAACAAAATTCAAGATACTAGTTTCACATGCAGTTGGGCACTCAAGGCAGGGGCACATATCTGTTGTACATGCAGAGGAAATATCCATTATAGCACATACCTAATTTATGGAAAAGATACTTCTCCATCATTGGAGAGAGCTGATCCCTCTGGTAGTTTTCTATGACAGAAAGATAAGGTACCTCTGGTGAAGGAGGTAATATCTGATGGTACTCTATTAACCACAGATCATGGTTGCCTTGTAGTGATGTCACATGGCTTCTTATTTTTAGAAGTGCCTCGCTTTGTGACACCTATAACTAATCACATTGGTCTTTGAACAACCTTCCTGTCTTCCTTTTTCCTTGTGGAGCTGACTTGAAACCAATTCCCCTCTTGTCCGAGTCCTCCTCTGGGCTTTTGAGAATTAACTTGGCCTTTACCCTTCAGTTTGGAACCAGTCTGTTGAAAGTTCCTCTCTGCCTTTGGCTTAGATCCATGCTGCTTACTCGCAAATTGCGCATGGAATTTCAAGGGTGCAAGGGTGCCAAAAGGACACCTTGTTGCATCCCTGAAATTGTAATGTGAACACATGTTGCGCACACACATGCCCCAAGGTCATGTGTGTGTGTAACCAGAAACTTTAAAAAATTAACTTTTTGCAAATTACCATCAAGTTCAAATTTGTGAAATCACTATTTGTGTATTCGTCATGGATTGCATTTAGGGAATCGCATTTTGTGATTCCCTAAATGCAATCGCAATTAAGTAATCGCTATTTTTGCAATTACTTAAATTGCGATTTTTGCATTTGGGATGATGCATGCATCCCAAATACAAAAATACCAGTCGCAAAATGTACCTGTTTGGGACCGTTTTTTTCGTTTTTTGCATGTGGCCCTTATCTTGTTATACACCGCATCCTGACATTGTTACTTTATCAGTGGCAGGAAGGAGCACACTTTACAGAGATTTAGTAAAAATGTACAGAAATCTAACACAATACGTAATGAGAACATTGACAGTCCAACCTGCAGGGGCTGCTCAGGCTGCACAACCACACATGCCTACTATTAGCCCACAAACACTAAATGCCGTTGTGGAAAAGGTTCCCACCACCCTGGAGGAAATCCCCGTCTGGATAGCATAAAAAACAACACAGTTTGAAGCAGTTTTTCCCCATATGGGCCTCCAGGAAACACACAGAATACTGACAATTTGCTTGCCAATGGGGATGGTTCCCCCAATAGAAGATTGTGTCACTTGGGGTACACTTTTCCCTGCAGTTTATACCAGAACACATGGTACCCCTTTGATAGCGGTCATACCAGATGTACTGAAGCAAATACTGAACGAGTATGGGGCAGAGCCTACCTTAGATCTGGGGATGAAACAGATTGGCAATTTTGCCTGGTATCAGCCACTATGTTGAGTAATATAAAAGGGGAGACAGCAGCGGTGGCTATATGCCAACACCTGAGGAAATTCATTCTGAAAACAGGAGCTAGAATTTCCTAAGATTATCGAATATATATATGCCTCACTTGGCAGAGATAGTCTCGGAGCCAAACCTGGGAAACCAATAGTTAAGAGCAGTTCGAAAAAAGATAACTCTAAGCAAGCACCCGATTCTTCAAAGAAGAAATGGGATAATAAACAAAACAAAACACTGTCACAGGGTGGGGTCTCCTCAACAGAAACACACCGAAAGAAAATACAATCTGAGAAACCATTACAATATTAGAAAACCTGACAGGTATCAGGATACTGATACACGTTCATCTTATTCCCTTCAGGAGGCATCCGAAAAGTGTACAGAGAGAGACGGACTGTCAGAGTACAGAAAGAGAAGAGCAAGTCAAGCTGAAAATGGAGACACATCTCACTTCGGACTACATCATTAAACAGGAAGACAAACAAAAGACTTCAAAACCTCAATTTAGGAAGAAGAAGGTAGCAGGATTAAAATTAGGAATGCCCAGGCTACTAAGAACTCTGCTTCCGAACGGTAAATAGGCAGGTACGAATCTGGACAGCGCTGCAGAAGTCACAATAGCTCGCCAGAACCTGATGGATTATCTTCGGGTACTAGCGCTCTGTGAGTATTTCACAGTGGAAACGCCTGATACAAAGGCAAGTGTCCACATCGTTTATAAAAAATAATACTCCAAATGGAGAGGTACATATCCAGGAAGGTGAAGGGTTTCTTTTGTGAGAACCTGACCTATGGTTACGATATTCTTTTGGGCGAAAAGGATTGGCCACCTGAGTTCTTAATGGAGTGCCCAATGGGAGAAGAAGTTATTTTACTCGCTTTCTCCGACCGCATACCGTAATCAGTGAAAAATCCATGCACGCAGGAGTGGGTGTTAGCATTAACTCCTGCACTTTACCGCAATCATGTTGGGTGGAATGATGAGTCACCTCATCACAAAACACCATTAAAATCAATTCTTCAACCACAGAGACAATACCCGATTAAGCATGAAGCAAAGAAACAAGTCTGGGAGATCATAGATCAACTTGAATACCCGGGTGTGATAGAGAATTGCACCTCACCTATAATTAATAATCCCTTGTTTCCCGTAATGAAATCCGATGAGTCATATCATCTAGTCTCAGATTATAGTAATTTAAATGCATCCACACACACATTTGCAGTACGAAATGCACATAGTGCAGCATTAATGAATGACATTGTGCGTAAAAAATACTAGACATCTCAAATGGATTTTTCTGCCAAAATATAGCACCTGGGAGCAGATATTTGACAGCATTCATGGCTCTAGGCTCTCAGCGCCAATTATGTCAATTACCCCAGGGTATAAGTATAGTCCCGGGTTGTTTTCAGCCAGGGTAACAGAGTTACTTCAAAATTTTGATGAGGAGGCACTGTCCTATGTAGATGACATCTATCTGACCGGCTATGAATTAATGGAACACTTGTCTAGTGTGAACAACATAATTCTTGGGTTCGCCCACTTGGGATAGAAATGTAATTTTAAAAAATCAGAAATTGCCCACCTCAGTGTTCTATTTTTAGGGTACAAATTGTTGAGTGTAGTCAAAAGCCTGGAAGCACAATTTGTAGAAAAATGTGACTGCTCCAACCTCCAATAAATCTGAAAAGACTACAATCCATTTTAGGATTTTTTAATTTTAGCAGGACACAAATTTGGATTATGCGAAAAGAGTTAAACCTTTCTACGACTTAATTAGACCGGTTTTTCAGTGCATCATTGGACACAGGAACATACAGATGTTCTGAGTTCCGCACGAGCTGACATGATAGCTTCTAAACATTTACATGTGTTAACACAACTAACCTGGTAATCTGCTTGGTCGCTGGACCAACTGGGTACACCCACATCACTTTCAATGCAGGGATTACTGCTGCAGTTTCACTACTAAAGCAGCGCTATTGGTGGCCAGGTCTTACTAAGCAGACCTAGGTCTTTATCCTCAAATGCAATATCTGCCAGCAGATGAAGGGCTCCATCATAGCACGTATACCACTAACACCTTTATTGATCTCAGACAAACCTCTTGCATGTATATATTTGGATCACTGCTGCCCGTTACACTCAGACGGGGCTTACAAGTACATCTTAGTGGCAGTAGCTTCATGCTCCACATTCCTGTGGGTTTGGCCCCAGCACTCTGCTGACACTCGAACTGCTATAAAGGTATTGCGAGTCTTTTTCGGTACATCCGCAATTGGCATACTACATTCCGACCAGGGCCCGGTGTTTAGCTCTCGGACTTACAAAGAAGCCATTGGAAGTTTGGGTGTGGTCCTGCAGTACTCCTCCTCGTACCATCCAAAGGGAAATTCAGTTGTCGAGATGAAACCCCGTGACTTAAAGTAATCCTTGACAATGGGTGGCAGTTGAGTCAATCATTTATATGGGGTCCAGAGGGCACTGAACAACATGGCAAGAAAATCCCTGGGGGTCGTACACCTAATGAACTTCTGTTTGGGGTGAGGATGTGGGTACCTGACCTTGATAGTGTCAGCAAGGTGGCAGCTGAAACCCCATTTGACATCAATGATCATTTGGATGTTTTACAGGACCTCAAAGAATATAGAGCTTTACAAAGCAATGTCCAAGCAATGTCCAAATAAAATGCACCACCACTGGAGGCGTGAAAACAGTATCAGTAAGACCTGTCTGGGGACCTGGTCAGAGAGAAAATTGTGGACAAAAAAAAAGAATTTGGGCTATCTTACAGAGTGCCTGTACCTGTCCTGGCTACCAGAACTGTACTTCTACCGCCGTTTGGCGGAATGTATGATGTTACAATGCATACATTTACAACGCATGCCTTTACAACGCAGTTTTTACATCGCAAAATCCTTTACAATGCACACATTTACATCGTGTGCCACTACAACAAATTTTTTAAAACTACGCTTATAACACATTCCATTACATCACATCATACCTTTACAACTCATACCATTACAATGCATACCATTAAATTGCATTTAAGGTAGGTGTTGGATGTTGTAGGGGTAAAAATTACTATTCTAACTCCAAGGGGTGCAACACTAGAGTAAGTGCTGGATAGTGTAGGGGTAAAAATTACTATTCTAATTCCAGAGGGTGCAACAGTAGGGTAAGTGTTGGATAGTGTAGGGGTAACAATTACTATTCTAACTCTAGGGGGTGCAACAGTAGGGTAAGTGTTGGATAGTGTAGGGGTACTATGCGTTGTACTAGTATGCGTTGTAATGACATGCGATGTAATGCCTGCGTTGTAGTGACATGTGTTGTAGTGTCATGCATTGTAGTGACATGCGTTGTAAAGGATGTTGTGATGTAATGCCTGCGTTGTAAATGTAGTGCGATGTAATGACTGCGTTGTAAAGGTTGTTTCCCTGCTTGGCAGTTGCTGAGACAAAAGGCTTGTCTCAATTGATCTGATCAACCCACACTATGTGGCTGATTCTCAACGGTAGGCCAGGTGGGCTCTTGGGTAGTTGCTGCACCCCTCTCGCTACCATACAGGACGTTTAGATGGAAGCTTCAATCCCTTCGTTGCGCCCGTCGGCCAACGGCCGTCGCAAGCACTAGCTTGGTAGTGCTGCGCACGTCTTTCGGCTGACGCGGCTCCGCCCACTTAATAGAACTCCCCGCACCGAGGCGGAATTACCATCGTGGTAAACGGTTTAACAACGACTGAAGACTCCATTTTCCAAAGAGAAGCTGTAAACAACAATGAAATGATACTTCTCTCATTTGAAACAACTATGACTGTACAATCAACAAGTACAGAAATCTCAATTACATTTTTTTACGACATCTATGTAAACATGCCACAGATCGAGTCGTGTACCAGTTTTACAAAACCTGCTGAGCTGCCAAGAAGAGACTGGATGGCGTCTGGCTACTTCATGCATTATGATGATTTTTCACCAGATCCAAGTGAACCTGAACTGCCGACAATGCCACTCTCATTCAGTCTACGATTGCAAGCTTTCTACCTTTGCCTGAAAAAGACTTACTTTGTTGTTCCCTGGATACATCTCAAGATTACAATTGGATTACTGTTCCTGGTACTTTGGATTGGTATAGTAACTGTCTTTTTCCTACTTCTGAATGAACACTTTCTCCCAGAACGCTCCGCAGTACAACTCGTGAAATTGGTTCTTAAAACACATGCATCATCACACCGTGAACTAAGAGATTTGTCCCTGGTGAACATTATAGCGGTTCCAGTTCCTGAAGGAACTGTATGGGACAGGGTATCGTATGATGCATATGGTCCTACTGAACTTTTAAACATTCCTTATTTGTTAATTTGTTTTTTAAATGATATCACCTCTAGTACTTTCTCTGATGAGTGGGAGATTGAAACTGAGCAAAATTTGCTTTCAGATTTAGAACAATCAGCAGCATTGGAGACATGTTCTGTTACCAGCATTATGGTCACCACTTTTTACATATAGCTAGTTCCCACATGCTGTTTATAATTGCACACAATGGGAACACTCCCCAACACCACCGAAAGGTAGTTCAAAGACTTTTGCACAGAAGTTTGCTTATTTCTTAGGTTTTGGGAAACATCAGACCCAGCCTCCTATTACTACAGGCTTACACCTACACCTGCAAAGATAAATATGCTAAAACACATTAAGCTGATATATTCTGATTCCATTATTTCCCAACTGTCTATACAGGCTTTCGACTTTTGGAAAGACGCAATGGCACAGATTCTATCTGAGGGACAAAAGATTGGCAGGTTCCTTATTAAGAGCATGCCTCATACCACATCAAATAATTTTCATGAACAAGACAGCGCAACAAACTTCATGTATGGATATAGCAAAAACAAAGGATTTGAGCACACCACATATTACCACATTCTCATGTTTCGAGAATTGGCAGCACTTTACACACTTTAGTGAGGATACATTAGCTACCATGATACATAATGATTCTTTCAATTCATCAGACCCCAATTGGAAGGGTTGGCTGGTTTGGCCTGTGGACACAAACTGATGTCAATCTAGATTCCTGGGTAACAACAAAGGGTTTAGGATCAATGGGCAAGATTAGCGGTATATACAAACCGAACACTCTGGTGGTGACATTATATATTGTTGGGAAGTTATGCCTGGATTGGCTTCAAACCTCAACACTCTCCCAGGTGAAACAACACTTGTCCCTTCTTTCTGATGACATGGAACTCAGGGATTTTTTATTAGGACCCCGGAATCCACATCAAAAGTGCTTTTTGTATGGAATATACGACGAGCTGTAAACCTTCTCTCAACAGGAAGCTGCTGAGAGATTAAGCGAGATTGATAGGGTTAATGTAGAAAAGGCTTTAGCTGTGGTTGACAACGTTATGACCACATTATTATCCAGAATGTATTCACTGGGCAGCATAGTGCCTTCCCCAATTGACATAATAGAGCAAGACGTATCTGTATTACAACATGTACAGTCGCAATTACATTCAATAGTAATACTGAGCTGGATGTTGCAAACGTTTTGTTCTGGCCAAATGCCTTGGCGTTACATCAAAAGTACAAATCTATTTTCAGCATACGATCTAACAGAAAGACAGATAACAATGGCACATAGATTGTTGAAAAATACTGTGTGGCACATTGAAAAATTAGACCAATTACCTTTCACCGTGGCTGAGACACCATCCAATGACTGGATAATCCATGGTTACATCACCCTACTGCTCACAACCTTCCAATTCCAATATTGTCTCCAATAGCAACAGGTAAGCAGATATGTTCACGAGTATTGGGAATTACCGTTCAGGTTTAGATTCAGGAATGGGAACCACATTATCACAACTCCCTGAACATCATGCACGAGTTTCCGTTTCACACTACATACAAATGGCATCATTGTCGTCATCCACGGGCAACAGGGCCCTCTACATAGCCATAGCATCACTAATCTATGCTCACATTATAAGGCTGCTTTCTAGTATAAAAGATGAGCATCCCGATAGGTTAGTAGAGGAGGCACTTCCGCTGACATCTTGGGTCCTTGCATGCTGGGAAATCACCAAGCAGCAGTCTGACATTTCGTGAGGGGTGTCCAGTTCGTGACCAAGACGGGGTCCTTTACTTTATCCCATCAAGTAATGGGGTTGGATCATCACTTGGGGGAATTCTTGGCTCTACACCTACACACACTCTAGGTACAGTTAGAGTAGGGTTCGCATAGTAGGAGTATGCTAGATTACTGCCTTGTTTATGTGCATGCATACATGCATTGTTTAGCACTATGGTAGAACTATATCTACTATTTATGCTTTTTGTGCTTGTAATCACGTTTATTTGCTTCTGTTTACTAATCATTGCCACACACGTATTTTATGCAAGAATAACGTTGATTCAATAAATATTATTGAAACGTCCCAATGTGTATTCTCTGAGAATAAGTAAGCACGAGTGACTGAGCGAAAGGTTCTGTACTGTTACCATGATCCCTGAGGGATCAGGGTTGTTATGTTCAGTGGTTGCTCCCGGGTAGGTTAGGGGGGCTTGCAGTGGCACTGTGAGCTACCTGGTCTATAGGCCAACAAATCCTGTGGGGGTATCCGGAATCAGTCTTGGCTTCGCTTTCTGCGGTACAAGCTTCACCCTTCCCACTCACCTGAAGAATCCAGCCGGAACCTAGAAGCATATTAGTCTCCTTCAGATCGAAGTTGATCTTGTGGTTCCTGTGACTCCAGCTTCCTTGACGCCTCTTTCATCTCATCCTCTTGCACAGGTACTCCTGTTTCCCTGCAACTTACTGAGTCAAAGCCTTGTGATGTTCTTCGAACTGCAATCAAGTGGAAGAACAGTGAATCAGGTTAGTGTGCATAAATCCTCCTATACTGGTAAGCAGGACCGAGGATCAGCGTCTTCAAAGACTACAGACTATAGAATTTTCCTCCATGCCCTCTCTGTGATTTCCTCTAGCGCTTCGTGTGGGCTCATGCTCTGGACCCTTCTTGCAATGTTGGCACTTCAACTGTGATTGCAAAAGAAGCAAAGACTTTGGCTCCGTGTTCCTCTGATAAGCAGCGGTGCCAAGTGAAAGCACTTAAGAGCATATGATACTTGTATGAACCTTGTACTGAGATCTGTGTTTCGAGTTTAATCCTTAGGAGTGCTAGTAACACCTATCTGTGTTCTGAATTTATCCTTGGGAGTGCAAGTAAACTCCAATCTGTGCTCTGAGTTTACCCTTGGGAGTGGCAGTAACTCCAACCTGTATTCTGAGTTTATCCTTCGGAGTGCCATTAACTCCAACCTGTATTCCGAGTTTATCCCTGGGAGTGCCATTAACTCCAATCTTTATTTTAAGCTGATTCCTGGGAGTGCCAGAAACTCCAATCTATGATTTTGGTTATTCTGCTCTTATTCTATGTTGCTGATAAAACCTGTAAGTGTATGTTACTGATTTCAAAGTATGGTCATGGTACATTGATGCCTGTTAGTTCACTGATAGTAACTGCCTTCCCTTGTTATTTACAGTGTATTGTTTCTTCCCTCAACCAGGTTCTTGTCCAGTGCACATCTACCTCACAAAAACAGAAGGTCTCAGAAGTAGCAAATCCTATTATGGAGTATTGCACAGCCGCTGAGTAAATCCAGTACCTCAAGTCTCTCTTTTCTTGTTTTATCCCAACCCCCCCTTCCCTCCCAGGGACTGTGTGTTATCTAAGGTGTTTGGTCCCTTGACACTGAGAGGAATAGGAGGTCCAGCATTGTCTCCAGTGACATCTATGTGGTTGGGACCAGGTGAGTGCATGACATACAGTGCCTTGCACCCAAAAGCAATTTCTACTGTAAAGGTCTGTAGCTGTCCCATGGGAAAAACTAAAGTTTGGGAATAAAATCATCAGTCTACTCAATTTGGACAGTAGAAAGCTACTGAGGCAATTAAACCAATATTTTTATTATTTATTTAAAACACAATTCATTGGTGAAGGCAGACTTTTAGTAAATATTTAGGAAAGATGACTTTTAAAAAGTTGCACTTTTCTTGTGTAAGCTTCCGATAGGCTAAGTAACATTAACCTGTTGGCAGATGGCTCTGCCAGTACTTCCCATTAATGAGTTGTGAAAGCTGCTCCCATAACAGAAACAATGGGTTAGGCCTTTTCACAGGAAAACCTGGGTATTAGATATGTGCCAGATATTAGCTTAGAAAAGGGCACTTCATTAATGGCCTCATTCATACTTTAGTGTAAAGGGAGACCTGGACCATAGACCTTTGTTAGCCAGTTAGCAATAGCCCAGTGGTAGGGGGAGTTGGTCCCAAAACCAGTTTGCTATAGCTGAAGAACAGACAAATGTTAATTTCCATAAACTCCTTCCTGGCTGGCAAACACGTTCCCTTTAGGGATAGAAAGATTCTGCTCGGTTGTATTTGGCTCAGAATAGTACACTGTAGGATAGTTTGCCATAAGGCAAACAGGATGCGCAGAAAAAGTGGGAAGGTTTGCCCTTGGGGCCTTTTTTCTCCTTGGTTAGGAAGTGTCCAGGAGCCAACCCCGCCAACCGTCTAGTGAATTCTATGAAAGTGGCACTTCACCCACAGTTCATCAGAGAACACTCTGGATCCGTTGGAGGACAGAAGATGACTGGACCTGTTATTTTAGACTTGTGTAGAGACCTGTAGGGCGAGACCAGTTCATTCTTGTACTCAGGACCTGAAAAACTACTGGCCCATCTCTCTCCTTTCCTTCACATCCAAAGTCACCGAAAGATTGATCAACGCCCAGCTGACCACCTTCAGCGAAGAGAGCCCCATCCTAGACCCCTCCCAGTCTGGATTTCGCAGCAACCACAGCACCAAAACCGCCCTCCTCGCTGCCACCAATGACATCTGCATGTTACTCGACCAGGGCCACACTGCGGCGCTCATCTTACTAGACCTCTCCACAGCCTTTGACATCGTCTTACACCGCACTCTCACAGCAAGACTCCACGACGCCGGTATACGAGGAACTGCCCTCGACTGGATCCACTCCTTTCTCTTCGGCAGAACCCAAAGGATCAGACTCTCTCCCTTCCTCTCTGAACCTACAGAGATCATCTGTGGATTACCCCAAGGATCCTCTCTCAGCCCCACGCTCTTCAACATCTACATGGCCCCCCTCGCCGCCATCGTCAGACAGCATGGGCTCAGCATTGTATCTTACACTGACGATACCCAGATCATCCTCTCTCACATGAAGACACCAGACTCAGCTTTCAAGAAGGAATGAAAGACGTCACAGCCTGGAGGAGCAACAGCTGCCTAAAACTGAACTCAGAGAAGACAGAGGTCCTCGTCCTCGGACCTTCACCCATTGCGTGGGACAGCTCCTGGTGGCCCCCTGCCCTCGGAAACCCACCTACCCTGACGGACCACTCCTGGAACATCGGCATCATTCGGGACTCCTCTCTCACCTTGACCCGCCAGATCAATGTTGTCGCCTCCTCCAGCTTCAACTCCCTCCGCATCCTCCGCAAGATCTTCAAATGGATCCCCTGAATGCAGAAAAACTGTCACCCACGCACTCATAACCAGCAGACTGGACTACGCCAAGTCCTCTACGCCGGAATCAACAAAACCCTGCTACACAAGCTCCAAACCATCCAGAACACCGCAGCCAGACTCTTCCTCGGAACCCCACGACAAGAGCACATGACCCAGCAACTAGGAGACCTCCACTGGCTCCCCATCGAGAAGAGAATAACCTTCAAACTACTCACCCACACATACAAATCCCTGCACAACATCGGACCCAAATACCTCAACGAAAGAATCTCCTTCTACGTACCCAAAAGGAACCTCCGCTCGGCTTACCTCACCCTGGCCGAGACCCCACAAATCCACCGAACCAGAGCAAGCGGTAGAGCCTTGTCCTACATCACAGCCAAGACCTGGAATGAGCTCCCAGTCAACATCAGACTCTCCCCAACTCTGCACACCTTCAGGAAGAGCCTCAAGACCTGGCTCTTCGACTGATCCGGAGCTGCACCCCCCCCTTCCCCAGCACCTTGAGAACCTCACTGGTGAGTAGCGTGATTTATAAACCCCTGATTGATTGATTGAAGTGGACACCAAGGGGCAGTTGACTGATGTCCAGTGTGGCTACAGGAATACTACAAATTGCAAAATGCCTTTTTCCCGAAATACCCAGCTAACCAGTAGCAACTGTCCCTGAGGTGTCGGGAGCCTTGGAAGTAACAAAGAGGAGTTGCTGTAGAAACTCGGAAAGGCTGGAACTTAGAATATGTTTGGACTTCCAAGATCTCCAGAGAATTTTTAGGAACTTGGGGCAAAGTTGTCCAATTTCAAAGTGACTTAATCAGATACAGCATCAGGCGTGTGCCACTGGAGGCTTTTGAGCACCATAAAAGAGGCTAAGGACCTAATTTAGAGTTTGGCAGACAATCTCTCTGTCCTCCAGCCCAATTTGGATTCAGCCAGACTGCCAAGTTTACTCCGACAAAGTAAAATCTGCTCCATTAGCGTAAACCTCTGACAGTCTCACAATTCAGGTGGAAGGCAAAATGTGTTTTTTCCTGTTCACCAGTCCCAGGTAAAGTTTTATTGTGAGGGACAGGAAAAATAAATATTGTATTTTTCAAAAACTATCTCCTGATTAGACGGCCGGATTTCATGTTTGTCAGTGCCATCCATCAAACTTCTCCAACATTGGCAATAACTATTGTGATGGTGGTTCCTGACAATGAATAGAGATGTCTGCTGAACCAGCCGACATCCCTCAGTTTACAAGATGGAGTAAAGGCAAGGCGTCTGGTTTTACTCCATCTACCAAATACTAAATCAGGCCTTAACCAATAGCTTTAGCGGGACCTTATCCAACAGCTATAAACTTTCCAGAGGACTTCTGCAGATAAAGCCTGCAACCATACCCCATTAGGGGATTTTGAGTTCTATTTCAAAGACTAAGGGTCTGATTTATATTTTGGTGGATTAGATACTCCATCACAAACATTACGTATATCCTGCTCACCATATTACAAGCACCATAGGATACAATGCATTTTAGATACGGCGGACGGGATATCCGTCTCATTTGCGATAGAGTTTCCTGTCCACCAAAATATAAAGCAAGCCTCAAGCCAGAAGGTAAAATCTTAAACCAGGATGAACACTTGTTGCATATGACCCAAGCACCTGATATCATGCCTAGGTCCCTGTCAACTGCTGATTGGTTATTTACTTTTTCTTTGCACTTTTTACCTTAAATCTTAAAAAAAAATCCTATCCCTGTGTGCCTGTATTAGATTTTTTATGTGTTGCTGTCACTTTACTCATTGCATTTTTCCCTTTTTTATAAATTGGCTGCGGGATTTTTATTGTGTTGTGTTTTGACTTTTTAACAGTTTTGTTACTGCTAAATACTGTAATCATTTGGCTAAGTTAAGTCTGTCTTCCCTGTGCCATAACTACCAGGGGGGTTGAGCCTCTGTTTTACCCTCACAAGTTAGTGTCCTTAATCCTTGTGGTGGACTTACATCCACTCCAATTAATAACCAAATAGCATACACTCAGATACTATCAGGACTGTACCATTTCTTGAATTGCAGCTGCCGTGCCAAGTGCATACCTCATTTTATTGCATGCACTCGTGTAATAAGCCTTGAGTAGAGGTAAGAAACCTCCATAAACTCCTGTCAGTAACAAATGAGGACAGTAAGTGGGGCTGGCAGTCCATTTGTTTTCCAAACACATGCCAAAACTCTGCTATGATTTTCTGGAACATCACTGGGATTCACACCTTTGACTAAGAGTCAACATGGACCAGCTACACCTTGTCACCACACAGGGTAGTGACCAAGCCAAATGCATTGCCATGGGAGGCCTCACAGAACAAATCTCTAAGGTACAGTTGATGTAAGAACTTAATTGGGTGCTCAGCCATTACGGTGTCATAATAGTATGTCTTCTGACCAGCCAAGCAATAATGAGGTCGCAATCCTTGGGAAAATGGGACTAAATTACACAAGTTATCAATACTTTCTGGCATAGAACCTGGTACAAAAAGAAAAGAGAAGTTCCTTATTTTATCCAACTGGATCTTTCAGATGAAAGGGAGTCAACTATTTTATTATGGCAAAAGGGTTGAGGATCGTCATCTTCTTGACAGGCCACACTGCCACTGCCACATTCACCCTCTGGTCATAAAAACCAGACACCATTGAATTGGAGGTTCTCACTATGCTTGAAGATCTTTATGGCATCAAAGGTCTGGAAATAAGATAGTGATGCACTTATTGATAATTGAACTGAAGCTGGTTATGCATGTGATCCTCATTGTAGAGCTACTGAGACTAGTCCACATTGAGACGGAGGTAGCAATGTTCTAATTAGACATTATCCTTCTGGAGCTCGGTGGGCCACTAAGGATTCAGTGATGATTCTTTACCTTGAGGAAAGCCATAGCAAGCCACACTGCTTTCTGAGAGGTATGAATAAAAAAAAAAGCAGCAAGAGACCCACACATTTGCCCAAAAACATAGTTCTAAATGACATTTGTAAAGGATGCAAATCTTCCAGAGAAGGGAAAGCGGTGTTCAGTATAGAACCATAAGACCTCAAGAGCTGTTAGATATTCTTATGATTGCCTACTCTCATACCTTGCCACCAAGAGGTGTTTGTCAGCCAGGGCCAAAAGGCTCAATTTTACCCAAGTTGCTAAGAGACATGAGGCTTCAAATAGAATATCACTCAAAGGCAGACACTAGTGTTCCACTTTTGGGTCAAGTGTGGAGAACATGGCTACTGTATTAAACAGCGTCCGAAACGTGGGAGAGTAGCAGAGAGATCTACATTTCATCAGAGCAGGAGGGAAATGATAGAGAGGTTCAGAAAACAAACCCTTTAATGTATAAACAGCATTATCTCCAGAACATCACAAAATACAGGGGGTATCAAAAATGATATTATAGCAAATACCAGCAAACCACCAAAGCCAGGCAGCAATCACATGGAGTACCCCTTAAATACCCAATGGCCTAGTGGCCTCCTAAGAGGATGTCCAAATCATACCTGAGGGTCATCGCTATAAGGGAACCTTGGTCTGTGGTTACCAGGGCATCATCAGATATAATCTCCTTCCAATGATGGAGATTTATCTTATCCATATCGTGAGTATGTCCTGGGATGGAAATATCCACTGAATGGAAAACCAGCATGTACCCCTGACCTGCGAGCCTTGACTTTTTGATGCCACTGCAATCACACTAATTTAGCATGTGCACCAAAACCTAGGCCTGTCCCTGGTAAGCTGAGGTCCAGAATCTATGCTGTGACCTGCACGGGTGGACCAAGTATAAGACTTACGGCAGGCATACAGCTACTATCTGCCTGGATAAAGCACATAAAATGGGGATGGCAATATATCTAGCATATGTGAATTCTTAGGGTGACCAGACCTTTTTGTCTGTATCAAGGAGTGTGTGATCCTCTTTTGTGAAACTTTCTGCTGTCATGTGAACCCCAGATCTTTACACTGACATTCTGTGCATATGTGCCGTGAGTGTGTGTCACATGTATATTAGTAGGACTCTGTGTTTACTAATAGCCTGAATACTGGGACCAGTGGAATCCATTCTGGGTGGCCCCTGGTTTATTATGGCACATAAACATACATATGAGGGTGTATACAGCTTCTCCAGACCGGTGTACTGACTTCATTCCTATAGCTTGAGGATGGACAATGAAGTGAAGTAGAATGGAGACAGGGCTCCTATTAGAAATTCAATGAAGCCCTTTTTTAAGCAAATGACTGCTCATTAGTTCTTCCTGGGCACTGGCATTTAGTGAATGGTGGGGGAGAGGGGCAGGACTGCAGTTTCTATTGTTCAAGGTGACTAAGTTTCCAGGCAGGCCTGCACTCTTGTCTGTCCCTGATGAATTCTACAAGAAAGCTGATGGCAGCTAAAGGAAGAGATCTCAAACATCATTGTGCTCTTGTTTTAGATACTCCTGCTTAGAGTCAGCACCACTGCCGCCTGCTGTGCCTTGCACAAAGGCTGTATTTGAAGACCAGTAAGAAAATGACATCTGAAAGAGAACAAACCCAAGCCCGTTCTGAAATCATAAATGGTGGTTCCAAATCCTCTTTCCATAAAATGTGTGTCTGAAAATGGCTTATTGGTTCAGGGGGTGAAACCTTTCTCAAACAATGACAACAATCCCTGACAGGATGAACCACAAAAGGTCACTAAATTAATCTATGATTAAAATCTTTAATAGCTTGGCACAAAAGCAGCCAGGCGAAACTCAGAGGCAATGTGTAAAGGATTTATGCAGCACACAAACAGTAGAAAGTGGAAATATCCCACACATATCTAGAAACGTAGAGTCCCTTTTAATAAATAAAACAATAGCAAAATGACTAAGATCCAATCAGTAGAACTGGAGATATGTAATTTCAAGGTCTTAAGTAAAAGTAGTGCCGCAAGCAACTGTTGTGTAGTTCCTACCAATCTGTAGGACCTGCGCATTGTTTGGACAACAAAAACTAAGCTGGTTCACATGTGGCACATGGGGCATGTGTCAGTCTGGACCGTTCTCAATGACCCTCAAAGGAAACACATGTTAGTACACTCATTTTGACTGTACAGGAAGGGCAGGTGCAGCTTGATGTTGGAACCAATTAACCAGGAAACAAATGTATTGTTTTTGCTTGAACGAGCATAATGGAAAACAAAACCAAGGCCATAATAACAGAAGGTGCAAGGTACTCTATTGGTTAACGGGATTCTGGGTAAGCTTGCAGAGACTCAATGGAAAACCACACCAAGGCCCTAGTAATAGCGGGTGCGTTCGCTATTGGTTCACTGGTTCTGGGGGACGCTTGGAGGGACTCAAGCACAATGGAATCACAGGCTTTGGGGAACATCAGTAAAGGTATTATAGTGTGCCATTAATCACCACAGGAGTAATACAATATGAGTCCTGCATGCTAGGCCCACTACACAGAGGGTGCTTAAGGATTTTGCGACAGTTCCCCCGCAAGGAATGACCTACAGGGTGTGGTTTGTCTAGATGACGGGCATGGAAGGAGCAAACCAGGCGAGGGGCATGAACATTGCTGGCTGGTTCTCAAGAGTGCTCCTCAGGACCATACTCTCTCTAAGAAATCAAGTAAAACGAGCATCCATTCTAACACTTAGAATCAGGGACTCTCTTC
The DNA here is from genome assembly GCF_964204655.1 of Triturus cristatus. NCBI lineage: Eukaryota > Metazoa > Chordata > Amphibia > Caudata > Salamandridae > Triturus > Triturus cristatus. The sequence goes on from NC_140585.1 coordinate 508,621,217, forward strand.
ACCTCGAATTCCAAATGACAATCCAGTGTTTTAGGTGTGGGAGAGGAAGCAGAACAGGTCTAGGCACACTATGGACACATGAAACACTGGATGAACTGTTAAATCTTCTGGCACTATATTTTGACAGTTACTGGGCTAATGGTTCATTGAATAGAAAAGGGACCAACATATCTGGGTTCTAGCTTACGTGGTCCTTGGAATCGCAGGTTATTAGTGGACAGCCAAACTTGATCTCCACCCTTGTAGTCTGACTGTTGTTGTAGATGTCTGTTAGCATGTTTTTCAATACTCAACGTGGCATGATGCAAGTGTGATAACACCTGCTGTTGTGAATAAGCCAGATGTTTTACAAAGTCTTGTATGGCAGGTACATTTTCAGAGTGCATTGCAACATTTCTGGGCAGCATAACCGGACGTGTACCAGTTAAACAATAGAAGGGGGAAAACCAAGTGGCTGAATGTTATGTGTTATTGTAGGCAAATTCAGCAAAAACTAACAAAGATTCTGAACCCTTAGGAGTAGGGGGTCAAAAGACATCACAGTATTTGTTCCAAAACCTAATTTGCCTGCTCTGTGTGTCCATCAGTTTGTAGGTGATAGGCAGATGAGTGTCGATCATCAATGCCCATTGATGTCCAAAGACTGTGACAAAATTGAGAAATGAATTGCAGGACCCTATCGGAAATGATGACAGAAAGGAGTCAGTGCAATCGCATGTTTGTTGAATAAACAGCATGGTGAGGGTCTTTGCATTGGGAATTTCTTTAAGGACAATAAACTGCGCCATCTTGCAAAAAAGATCAATTATCACCCAAATAGTTGTATAGACATTGGAGTTGGGAAGCTCAGTAAAAAAGTACATGTTTATGGTATGCCAAGCATGTAAGGGCACTGGCAAGGCTCATAAATAACCTGATGGGGCGGGATGGAATGCCTTGTTTTGAGAACATATTGGGCATGTCTGAACGTAGTCATGCACATCCTTGGACGATGTGGACCTCCAAAATCATCGCTGACAGTTTGCTAAGGTCTTTTAGATTCCTGGATCATCTGCTAATGGAATGTCATGACACCAGGTTAAAGGTTAATGTCTTAATTCTTGGTGGGGACATATAAAATGGTACCACTGTAAGTAAGCTCATTGTGCTCATGATTATCCTCTCCAGCCATCCAAGAGTTCATTTCTTCTTGACTCATACTCTGCCTAACTCTAACCAAAAAGGACTCTGGCTCACAGAGACCTAGGATGTATTCTGAATTTACAGCGTTCTGTGGTGTCTGTCCTGGGGTGTCCTGATTTGTGTAACCCCATCTAGATAGTAGATCAGCCTTAATATATTGTGTGCCTGACTAAAAGGTGATAACGAAATGAAAAACACTGAAAAATAATAACCACCTTACTTGTCTTGTGGTCAAGGCTTTTAAAGACCTTAGGAATTGGAGATTCTTATGATTAGTGTATACTGTGGCTATATACTGGGCCCCTAATAGGTAGTATAGCCATTCTTGAAAGCATAATTTAATTGCCAATAACTTCCGTTCGGCAACTATGTAATTCTGCTCTGCCAGCACTAATTTTGGGTAAAAAAGGGCAACCGAGTGCATTTGTCCTATTGTGCTGTCGAATTGTGATAACATACCTCCCGCAGTCACCTGGGAGCCATCCGCCTCAACAAAGTAAGGCATTGTGAAGTTGCAAAATTGTATGTCAATTTAGCCTAATAATAATATAGAACTATGTTTTTATTTTAACGTAGGAAATGCGTGTTTATTTAGTGGTTAAATGTGCCACATAGAACATGCTGGTTTTTTTTATTTAGAAAGCTCCTATTTCTATCATTCTTTCACTGCTAAGCCTCAATATTCTCTTGCTTCTATCTTATCCCTTTAAGAAAATAAATGCATTTTTGTAAAATAATGATTTAACGTCTTTGTGACATCATGACATCTTTGTGACGTGTTGTTTGCTGCAAAATGTATTTCTTTACTTCCTCACACCATATGACTTCACTATATTTTAGATTGTTTCCTCTTCTGCATGCTTATAATGAATACGTATATTATTGAAAGAGAATGCTTGAAATAGTTTAAATTCTATGATTCCAACAGGATGTGCTAGATATTAATGTTTAGTTTCATAGAGCAGACCATTGTTACACAACAGGACACTGAGCAGCTGACAGAGTAGGTTTGCAAAGGTTCTCATGAGAACCTTCCTAGATGTAGCTTTTGTAACGTTTTGTAGTCGCTTTTCAAGAAACAACATGTTGAAATGGACGTTTACTGTGGGAATTGAGAAAGATGATAACAGACCATCGGATGAGCCTTTCCTATTGGCCAGGGATGAAATCAATAGTTCGAGTTTGCAACATGTTTTGTGATTTTCAATACAGTTCTGTTCCTAGCTAGAGAGTCAATGCATTCTATGCACATCTTCCCAGCCATGCCCCTTAGCACTTTATTGTTCTACTCGTGCTCAGGATTGCTGTAAGCTACTGCTAACATTGATTTTCCTTGATTTCCATACCCTATGTGAGGTGACTTACTATATTTATGCTAACCATAGCTACTGCTATGATTATTTATTTTACCTGATCCTCCGGTTAAGGCAGGTGTTGTGTAACTTGGCTGAGTTTCCAGAACTACTCTTTATGAGGAGTTCAATCATTAAAAGTTGTTAGCTTTTTCTTAAGTTTATTTGCTCTTTTTACTCTTTTACTCTTTATGGGTTCTCATTAGGATAGGTTAGGCCTTTTAGATTAGGATAGCGGCAAATTTCTTTAATGGAACACACTGTTATTTTGTATGTTACCTCTAGGAACAATTTTTTTACATTATTTCTGTAAACTGATTTAGTTGACTACCCTGAATAAAAGAACAAAAATACAAACTTATCACTTTAATGAGAAATAAAACTTTAAAATGACCACTGCGCCTTCCGGCCTGGTCACCCCCACGCTCCTGTGCCTGCTCCCGCAGCCCCAGCCTCCCGAGGGCCACCGAGCCCACACCAGCCTCCCGCAGCCCCAGCCACCCGAGGGCCGCCAAGCCCGCTCCAGCTTTCCCGCCGCCCCAGCCCGTGGCCCCGCCCCCCTGCCAGCCGATTGGCTCGCGCTCCCGCCTCCCCGCAGACCCTCCCGACCGGCTCCCTTCTTATGACGTCCCCAGAGCGACCGCGCAGCTGACGCGCGCAGTGGGAGCACCGATTGAGCGCCGAAGGTGCGCCAAAGGTAAGCCCGTCTACGCCCGTCCGCGCCTGGACCGCGCCCAGCGCCAGGACCCCTGGCCCCCGCAGACCCCAGCCCACCCGCCGGACGTATGACGCCGCCACCCTCAACGCCGGCCGAAGCCCAGGATGCTACCGAGCCACCCCGAGACGCACCCACGGACCCTTCTGCTGCAACTCCTGCAAGTTCACCTGCATCCGGACCTGCACTACTCCAGCACCAACCAAGACCAAGACGAGCAACAGCAGCAGCCACCTGAAATGCATCCTGCGCAACACCCGCTCCGCCCACAGACACGCCATCGAGCTCTGGAACCTGCTCAACACCACAGCCCCAGACGTCGCCTTCCTCACGGAAACCTGGATGAACGCCTCCTCAACGCCCGACATTGCCATCGCCATCCCAGACGGCTACAAGATCATCCGAAGGGACCGCATCAACCACACCGGAGGAGGCCTCGCCATCATCCACAGGAACACCATCCGCATCACGACCAACACCGACGACACCCTCGCACCCGCCGAGCACCTGCACTTCCAGGTCCACATCAACCCCAAGACCACCCTCAGAGGCACCCTCATCTACAGACCCCCGGGACCATGCACACAATTCAGCGAAGACATCGCCGACTTCATCAGCCCGCACGCCCTCCCCTCCGCTGACTACATCCTCCTCGGGGACCTCAACTTCCACCTGGAGAACAACAACGACCGCAACACCACCACCCTGCTGGACAACCTCGCCAACCTCGGACTCAAGCAGCTGGTCACCACCCCCACCCACTACGCCGGACACACACTCGACCCCGTCTTCTCATCCAGCAAGGACATCGCCTTCAGCCACGCCACCGGACTCCACTGGACGGACCACAGCTGCGTCCACTTCAGCTTCAGAAGGACCACGATCCACCACCACCAGCAACAGGTTGCACGCAGAAGCTGGAACAAGATCACAGCCGACCAGCTCGCGACCGCCCTGAGCAAGAACCCACCCACCAGCGCAACGAACCCCAGCCAAGCGGCCACCAACCTCACGAAGTGGATCAGCGACTGCGCAGACGACCTCGCCCCTCTGAAGACCCCGACTAGCAGACCCGGTAGCAAGAAAGCCCCATGGTTCACCGACGAACTCAAGAGCTCCAAGAAGAACTGCCGAGCCCTCGAGAGAACCTGGCGCAGAGCGCCAACACATGACTGCCCTCAAGCTCGCCACCCGAAAACACCACCAACTCATCCACGCCACCAAGAAAACCGCATTCAAGGAACGACTGGACAACAACGCACACAACAGCAAGGAACTCTTCAACATCGTCAAAGAGCTCTCCAACCCCAACGCCGGTAACAACGACATCACCCCTTCACAAGACCTCTGCAACTCCCTCGCCTCCTACTTCCACAACAAGATCGCGGACATACACAACAGCTTCAGCACTCAACCGACGCACGCCACGACCGAACCACCGCCCCCCACCACCACCCTCCGCGCCTGGACCCCGATCAGCACCGAAGACACCGTCCGCACGATGAACTCCATCCACTCCGGATCTCCTACCGACCCCTGCCCTCACCACGTCTTCAACAAGGCCGACGCTGTCATCGCACCCCACCTGCGGGACATCATCAACACCTCCTTCGACACTGCTACCTTCCCGGAGAGCTGGAAGCACGCCGAACTCAGCGCTCTACTAAAGAAGCCATTAGCCGACCCCACCGACCTCAAGAACTACCGCCCCATCTCGCTGCTCCCGTTTCCTGCAAAAGTCATCGAGAAGACCGTCAACAAGCAGCTGGCCGCCTTCCTCGAGACGAACGGATCCCTCGACCTCTCGCAGTCTGGCTTCCGGGTCAACCACAGCACCGAGACCGCCCTGATCGCAGCCACCGATGACATCCGAGCTCTGCTTGACAACGAAGAAACAGCGGCCCTCATCCTCCTAGACCTCTCCGCGGCCTTCGACACTGTCTGCCACCGTACACTAGTGCAGCGACTCAGCAACGTCGGAATCCAGGAGAAGGCACTGGAGTGGATCATCTCCTTCCTCGCCGGAAGGACACAGAGAGTCCGCCTCCCCCCGTTCAGATCTGAAGCCACCGAAGTCATCTGCGGCGTTCCTCAAGGCTCCTCGCTCAGTCCAACCCTCTTCAACGTGTACATGAGCCCCATCGCAGACATCGCACGCCAGCACAACCTCAACATCATCTACGCCAACGACACCCAGCTGATTCTCTCCCTCACCAACGACCCCGCCACCGCCAGAGCCAACCTCCACGAAGGGATGAAAGAGGTAGCCGAATGGATGAAGAACAGCCGCCTGAAACTGAACTCGGACAAGACGGAAGTCCTCATCCTGGGATCCTCACCCTCCGCCTGGGATGACTCCTGGTGGCCCCCCGCCCTAGGCAGCGCACCCAAACCAACAGACCACGCACGCAACCTGGGCTTCATCCTGGACTCCACCCTCTCCATGACCAGACAAGTCAACGCAGTCTCCTCGTCGTGCTTCAACATCCTGCGTATGCTACGAAAGATCTTCCAGGGGATCCCCACCGAGACCAGGAAGATGGTCACCCAGGCCCTCGTCACCAGCCGTCTGGACTACGGCAACTCCCTCTACGCCGGAACCACCGCCAAACTCCAGAAAAGACTTCAGCGGATCCAGAACGCCTCAGCACGACTCATCCTGGACATCCCCCGTCGCAGCCACATCTCCGGACACCTGAGAGACCTGCACTGGCTCCCGGTCACCAAGAGAATCACCTTCCGTCTCCTCACCCACGCACACAAAGCCCTACACAACCAAGGCCCAGGATACCTCAACAGCCGCCTCAACTTCTACGCTCCCAAACGCCAGCTTCGATCGACCGGCCACGCCCTCGCCACCGTCCCCCGCATCCGAAGAGCCACCACAGGGGGACGGTCCTTCTCCTTCCTCGCCGCCAGGACGTGGAACTCCCTCCCGACCCACCTCCGCCTGACCCAGGACCACCTCGCCTTCAGGAAGCAACTCAAGACCTGGCTGTTTGAGCAGTAGCGGACCCCCCTCCCCTAGCGCCTTGAGACCCTCTGGGTGAGTAGTGCGCTATATAAATGCTTTGATTGATTGATTGATTGATTAAAATGTAATCAAACCTTTCATCTTTGACTAAACATTAAATGCTGTTGATGATTTTTTTTAGCAATGCATTTAGGTTATGCTCCATTCTAACAAGGTGGCAAAGATTTGTCGACCAAAAGAAGAAATACACATTGAAATTGGAGTTTCACCTAGTGAGTCTTAAGGTGGAGCTAGATATACATTTTTAATGAGATTTCTGCGCTAGCAGCTGCATGGGGTCTGAGTACTTGGACCATTATGAATCTCTCCTTAAATTAGTAAAAGGCATCATTGGCCTCCTGGGACCACTCTAAATGTACCATCTTTCTATGCAAATTGACAAAAAGAGAATGCTCTGACTCAGGCTCCAAAGAAACATAATCATGACGGCAGAGAAGTGTTGCGCCCAGAATGAAGTCTATGCAGCAGCCAAGTTTCCTATGAGGAGGTAGTTGAGTAGCTTTTTGTTCATCAAAGACGCCTTGAAAGTCCTGGTATTGTACTGGAAGCAGGGTCGAAGGGTCTGGCTTAGGGGCTGTTCAAGTCAAGAAAGATGGAACTTTCTGAGCGTTATTATAGCAATGAGTTTGACAGTAATGGGATCCCAAGATGACAAGATGGGGACGATGGGGTTAGTACGTTTAACTGGGGTTAAACGTACTAACAAAAAAGTAACCAAGCGGCACAAGGATCCCAAAAACAGTACTTCTGAGATGGTATCGGGGGTTGATGAGAATATCCAACTGACATTGCGGACTCTTATTGAGGATATATTCAGTACTTGATTTGAATCCATATTGACTCCTATTGCTAAAGATGTCATCAACACCATGAATTCTTGTGTGGCTGACCTAAAGAAAAAATGTGAGCGTCTAGATACTTTTGTGGACTCATGTTTGAGGGACAAAATGTGCCCTTCGGAAGCTACTATGAACTCAGACCCACTACCTACATCTATATCCTTAGAAGCAACCGGGACCACTATGTGTGGGAAAAATCAAGGATCTCATCTGTTGCCTCTACCGGGGGGGGGGGGGAGCAAAGTTGAACTGGGATGGCAGGTTTGAAGATTCCCAAAATTTGAATTTAAGGGCAGTAAAAGTTTCTAATACTGGCTCCAGTTCTGATGCCACGCAATCTAGGGAATTATCTGCAGCTTCTAGGGCGAATCCTGCCTATCATAAGAACCATAAAATCTCTAGTGATAGTAGAATTGATCTCCCCCCAGAAGCTTCCCCTTTGGTTGCAGTTCTAGTTGGGGTCCCTCCTCTAAAGGCGTCTGATAATGAATCAACAGAGGGTTTGTTGCGTAAATCAAAATATTGATGTGACAATTATTGTTTGGGTCAACCCAATATCTCTGACCACATCATAAAGGCTAGACGGGTGTCCTGGGTGGGTTATCGAACCAAACAAATTCCTGGAGACTGTATAATAATTAATTTTAATGAACGGGATACAGTCAACAGGCTATTTTGGGACGCTACTGATGTATATGGAGGAGGCATATGGGCTCTCCCTTTGGATTACTTTTACCCACCAGTAAGCGCAAATTGCGCCCCTGCTAGGATAAGTGTTAAAAGCTCTCATCAGTTTCTGTTGGGTCAGTCGCGTAATACAAGTCTTGTCCCAGGCTCTGTAAGTCTAGCTGGATGGGGGGATACCTCGCCCAAATTGTCGGGGTTATTGTTAACACCTAATGAGGATGGCCTACCACTTTTAAACAGATTTGCCCCACTTAGCGGGTTGGATATGAACGACTGACTAAAGGAGAAAGAAGATTATTTACCAGCATTAAGTTCTAATAAATCTGTTGGTGGTGATATTGGGGCTGAGGTCTGTCCATCCGTTTTAAGTCCCAATATTTTGGTTAGGGCCGATATTGGGGGCGAAAACCCCACTAACTGTAGAATCATGAGCTGGAATATTGCGGGCCCAAGAACTAAAAGAGACGACTCAAATTGGCAAAATTTTATTAAAACATTTGATATAATCACTCTCCAGGAGACCTGGGACAGGGGGGATAACTTTTGGGTGGATGGCTTTAGTTCTTATTTTTTACCTGCTTGTCCAGCCCCAGCGGGTAGAGCTAAGGGTGGCCTTATGTTCCTCTTTTCACTGAAATTAATGGGGTATACAAAAAGGATTGAGATTGTTTGATTGTAGAAGTAACTAAGCTGAACTGCCCAAAGTTATTATTTGTGAATTTTTATAACTCTGGGGAGAGTGATTTTATGAACCAACATTTGAATAATTTGAAATTCTTTTAAAAAGACTACAGGACAAAGCTATCCACTTCTTATTACGTACTACTTATGGGTGATTTTAATATTCATTTATGTGACTTGCATTGTCTAATTCATGATCTTCATGGCTATAATTATGCGACGATCCCCCATTTTGAACACTCAATATGGGGCGAGGGCCTAGAGTCTCTCTTGTCTGAAGCCGACCTTTTTGAACCCGGTTTCGCTAATATTCATGATCGGTGCCCTACGTTTAAATCTAAGACTAGAGATACCATCATTGATTATATTTTTCTGTCTCCCATGCTACTAGGCAAGGTAGTATTTTATAACGCCCAGGAATCACCTATTAGTGATCATAACCCTGTCATTTTAGAATTAGACAAGAACTGTGGTTTAACGGGCAAAGGTGGTAGGAACCAGGCCCCTAGCAGTATGGAAACATGTGACCAGGGGAGGAGGCTTAGATGGTCCAAAGTTGTGCCTGATGCTTTTTTTATGGATTTGTGTGAGAAAAGTATAGGGAATATTACAATTTGCACTGATTCCTTTAGTACCAAGGATGTGGTTCTTAGAGCCTTTGAGGGTATCTGTAGACAGATAGCATGTGACTTAACCGTTAAGACTAAACCAAGAATCACTCATGGTCTAAGATGGTTTGATGATAATTGTTCCCGTGCTCATCGCTCCTTAGTCTTAGCCTCGAAAAAATTACCTCGGGATAGGGCTTTAATTGCTAGACTGCGCAAGCAGTATAAGATAGCACTGCATAGCCGGAAAGCCGAGATCAAGGCAGAGGCGTGGAATGCGTTACTATCCGTTGAGGTGTTAAAGGATAGCTCAAGATTCTGGGCAATCATTAACACCCTTTTTTTTTGTGGTGAGGATAACGAGATATTGGGAAACAATATCACAGAGGTTCGGGTTCTCAAGGGTTTCCTGTATCATGGTCCCAATCGATTATTATCCTTGTTTTTAAAAAGGTTCAGAGATGGGATCCGCAGTGCTACAGACCCATATCTCTGATTGACTCTTCTGTAAAAATATTAGGTAAGGTGAGCCTAACCAAAATCACAGATTGGGCAAGTGAGAGGAAGATCTTATCTCACCTACAGTATGGGTTTAGGCAAGGTCGAAGCACCATGGATCAGTGGCTTCATTTATATTTATTAATCAGCAAATATACCATGGCCAAAGAAGGATGTTTGAGGATGGCATTTATGGATCTATCCTCTGCGTTTGACCTGTTTAAAAGGGCAAAGCTACGGAATATTTTGTTGGAAAAGGGCCTTGACCCTTGTTTAGTATATTTTCTGGCCAATCTTCATCAAGACCTTAAAGCCTCGGTCAGGATTTCCCAGGTTGGTAATTGTACAAGACCTTTTAAATCAAGCAGAGGTGTCCGCCAGGGGTGCATTCTGGTGCCCCTGCTCTTTACTCTTTATATTAATGACCTGGACAAGTCCTTACTTGAGGCATCCTTGCACATTCCGCGTGTAGGAGACTGTTCAATCCCGGTTCTCCTATACGCGGATGATGCTGTCTTCCTAGCCCGTACTGCGATAGGTCTCCAGCGGCTGTTAGATGCTTTTGGAGCCTATATGCATTCTTTGGATTTGGTGGTGAATATCAGAAAGTCACATGTTATGTCAACAGGTATTAGATCTAGAAAAGTTTAATTGTTTTACTGTAATGGACTGGAAGTCTCTTTGGTGTCTTCCTTTACTTACCTAGGGGTTTTATTTGATGACCGGTCCTCCTGGATACCCCAACAATTTTTTTTTTTAAATGCAGTTATCCGATCCTCCTTAGGTCTATTGGGGTTTGTACAGCGTTTGAGGGCAAGACCTATAGAGGCTATTTTAAAGATTTATAGAGCAAAATGTTTGGCCATTGCGGCCTATGGTGCCTCTATATGGGGATTTAAAGAGCAGGCTGCGGTCCAGATAGCTGAAAACACATTTTTACGAAGTCTCCTGTCCCTACCACACTCTACCCCAATTTTCGCTATACATCAGGATTTGGGGTTAGGCTATGTCTCTGATATTTTGAGTACAGCTCCGTTGCTCTGTTTGCTCAAAACTTGACTAATCCCGATTTATCCCTGAATCATCAGATCTTAAGGGATTGTGTCAATTTAGATAAGTCCCATAAAATTAAGTGGTTGTCCTATGTAAAATGTATGTTATCCAAAATAGGGCGGCCTGAATTATATGAAACACCCGATAAGATCCGGAAGGAAGACGTGATGTGGGTGAAAATGAATTTTAAGAACTTATTGATGCTGGAGCGGGAAGATCAGGAGCTAAGCAAACCTTTAGTTAGAGCTCATTTTTTGACAAAAACAACTATTCTCATTGAACCATACTTGGTATTGGTGAATAAGCCTTTCCATCGCTGGCTCCTAACTAGGTTCCGTTTTAATTTGATTCACTTTTCACTGGGGGATTTTCCGGGGTGGTGTAAGCCTGAGGATGCAGAACCGTGTCATTGTGACAACTTCTCACCTCAGGATACCCTACATTTTATGATGTTTTGTCATTTTTATACTGACATCCGCATGAAATTCTTGATACCAATTTTGAGAGGTAGGGGTTTTTCACGGGTTAGACCAGCGTTAGTTTATCTATAGATGTTTAGTAATCCAGGGGATATTTTTTATATTGCATGTTTTTTAGTTGCTGCCGTGAGGCTTAAGAAAAACAGGAACCTTATGCTGAATTCTGCTTAGATTAGGTTTATGGAAATTTTAAATTCTGAAAATTTGCACGAGTGATATTTGTTTTTTATATATTATATTTAAATGTCTGTTTTGTCTGTGTTTTGTTGTGTATTGTACTTTTATGATTTTAATTAATCGAATGAAGTGGATTGACTTGACTTGACTTGACAAGATGGAGGGGCCAGTCAATGGCAAGATTGTGCAGCTGAAGCCAAGAGATTCCTAAAATAGCTGCAAAGGTAGGTGTGTCAATGAGAAAAAAAGGTCAAGGTCTCAGTATGCTCTTTCTCTCATACTAAGGATAGTGGAGTAGTTTGGTATACAATCATCTCAGAAGAGAGCTCAGAGCCATCTACAGCTCTAACATACTCTGTTCAATTTTCCTAACCCGTGGGATATGTAAAGAACTGGCCAAGGCTAGATCTAAGAAGTTTCCTGTGACCCCAGATCTACAAGCATGGGTAAAACCTGCCTCTGATGGGGTGCAATGATGAGGGTGACTGGTATTGTTAAATGTTGTGGTCCCTTATGTGAGGAATTAGCCAGGTAAATGGGGGTCAGTTCAAGAACCACACCTGACTGAGTGACCCCTATATCAGCTAGGCACCCTAACTTTTCCAGCACTGTACCAAAAGTCAAGGCGCCAGCCTTCCAAATTCCCTTCAGTGTGGCAGAGCATTCTCATGAAAAATGCCCTGCATTACCACAATATAGACACAGAGACGAAGGTTTAATTTTTTTATACCTTCCTTTTCCTTAATGGTCAGAAGCCACTCAAACCCCCAAGCTACCTGGGTTCTGTGTTTTCCTGATTCTTAGACTCTGACTGTTTCCGCTCGGACCCCATGACTAGCAGTCTGGGTTCCCCCGGGGGGCGTTCCATTAAACTATGGTCAATTCTGACAACTAGGTCAATGAACTCTGAAATATCTGAGGGTAAACCTATAATGTGTGCTAGTGAATACTTAACCCTCTATAAAAGAGGAAAGTCCTTTTTTTCCTCTGCCCACTGGGTTTCCGTGACTGGCATACAAAAAGCAGTAATGTAGGTAAAGAGGTCCTTGCTACCCTGACGAAATTTTAGCAACTCATTATCGCTGGCCTCTACAAAAGTGTGCATAGCAAAGAGATGACGCGTCGCCTCTTTAAACCTTCCAAAATATTGTAAAACCGGGTCATTATTTTCTATAAGGAGAATAGCCCAATTAGCAGCTGTAGCCCCAAGATGGGATATGATAAAGGCTATTTTAGCAGTGTCGGAGAGAAAGGCTCCTTGTTTACAAAGAAATTGCAACTAGCACTGACCCCAGAATGCATCAAATTTGTGATTATCCCCCAAAAAACGTTCAGGCAGGGCCAAGGGTAGTGAGACTTGAGTGGTGGTAACTGTGACATGAACAGGAGTTGTGTTTCCGGTAGCAGAGCTGCTTGTTAGATTTCCCAAATCGCTAAAGTGTGAGGGATGTAGAATGGGACATGTTCCTTTGGGAACTGCCGTTGTCCCCACCTCTGATAACTATAGTAAGGGGAGAGGGTGACACCTGATCAGTTTGTCCTTAAGCAACTGATTTTTGGTTGCAAGGACTGAACTTTGTGCTGTACATTTCCTAAAGCCCATGCTGGATATAAAGCACTTGGGTGTCCTCTGGCAGTGCCTGGACCAGGTCGTCCATGTCATCCGAGTGGTGGAGCATGCACGGCTTGGCCTTCTGTCATGCACTCACCTGGTTCCAATCGCGGAGACAACATTGGGGCCGATGCTGTACCTCCTATCCCTCTCAGGGCTGCAGAAAATCAAGTGAACAAACTCCTTAGATCACGCATGGCCACTGGGGGGAAGTGGGTTGATATAAAATAAGAAAAGAGAGACTTGCGGTACTTCATCTGCTCAGCGGCTGAGAGACACTGCGTAACAGGATTTGTCATTTCTGAGACCTTCTGTGTTTTCGGGGTAGATGTGCTGTAGACCAGAACCTCTGATTTAGGGAGGATGCAATGCACTGGAAATAACATGGGAAGGCAGTTCCTATCAGTAAACTAACAGGCTTCAATATACCGTGACCATACTTTGACATCAGTATCATAAACTTATAGGTTTTATCAGCAACACAGCATGAGAGCAGAATAACCAAGATCATAGATTGGAGTTTCCCAAGAATCACCCTGAAATACACATTGGAGTTACTGGCACTCCCAGGGATAAACTCGGAATACAGGTTGGAGTTACTGGCACTCCTAAGGATAAACTCGGAATACAGGTTGGAGTTACTGGCACTCACAAGGGTAAACTCAGAGCACAGATTGGAGTTTACTGGTACTCCCAAGGATAAACTCAGAACACAGATAGGTGTTACTAGCACTCCTAAGGATTAAACTCGAAACACAGATCTCGGTACGAGGTGCATACAAGTATCATATGCTCTTAAGTGCTTTCTCTTGGCACTACTGTTCATCAGAGGAACACAGAACTAAAGTCTTTAGTTCTTGTGCAATCACAGTTCAAACGCCAAGGTTGCAAGAAGGGTCTGGAGCATGAACACAGAAGAAGTGCTGGAGGAAATGAAGGAGAGAGCATGGAGGGAAAGTCTGAAGGCTTTGAAGATGCTGATACTTGGTCCTGCCTACTACTTTAGGAGGAATAGTGCACACTAACCTGATATTGAGTACTTAGCCTTGTTCTTCCACTTGTCTGAAGTTTGAAAAGGATCTCGAGGCTTTGACTCAGGGAATCGAAGTGGATCAGGAGTAGTTGTGCAGGTGGAAGAGATGAAGCAGGCATCAAGGAAGTGGAGCCAAAGGAACCACTGGTTCAACTCCGACTTGAAGGTTATTAGAACGCTTCTTGGTTCCGGCAAGTTTCTTCAGGTGAGTGGGGAGGGTGAAGCTTGCTCCGTAGTGAGCGAGGCCAAGTGGCGACTCGGGGTTGGGCATGGTTTACATACCCTCTTGAAGGCTCCATGGATGTAACTAGTTCATGTGTGGCACATGGAGCACATGGCAGTCTTAAAGGAAACATGTGTTAGAACACTTGCTTCGACCCTACAGGAAGGGCAGGAGCAACTTGACAGTTGGAACCAATTAACCAGGAAACAAATGTATCATTTTTGCTTAAAAGTATAATGGAAAACAACACAAAGGCCCTAGTAGCAGTGGGTGCAAGGACTCTTTTGGTTTACAGGATTCTGTGGGATGCTTGCAGGGACTCAAGTATAATGGAAACACAGGCTTTGGGGAACATCAGACATGGTATCATAGTGTGCCATTAAACAGCACAAGGGTAATAAAATATGAGCCGTGCGCACTAGGCCCACTATACAGACAGCACATGAGGGGTTCGTGACACTGTAGGTACATTCTTGCATGTTCCATTTTTAAATACTGGCATGCTAACTTGTGGGCTCCAAGGCCTATTTAGGGTTGACGTATTTTCCTGTCAAAAAAGGCTTTTTTGACAAATTTGCCTGCAGGTTATAATGCTGCAGGAGTCAGGCTAAAAAGGTGGGTCTGAAGCATATTTTCCTTGTCACTCTAGTGGGTGGCACAATAAGTGCTGCAGTCCACAGGTAACTTTTAGTGTGAAGCTCAACTCAAAAGAATTGGCAGCCTGGAATAATTCTGATAGTGATGCAGCAATTTTTCAGTCTCTGTGGTTTGGAGATATCTCCCAAGTTGGATACCCTATTTCTCCATGATTAAGAAGGAAAGTGGTTTGTTCTGGGGTTCAATAATGAAACAGAAAGTTATTAAAGGCTCCAGATGATCTCCACCTGAATAATGGCTGAACGCTAGGCGAAGCTTGTAAAAGGGTAAACCTGACAAGGGATGTCAGTGGGTTCCAAGCTTCCCACCTGAAGAGACTGCACTACCATTTATCTCAACACTATGTCCGGTAGGTTGTTCCTACTCAAACACTATTCCTCCTCGAGGCCTACAGAAGTACAACTTTTCCTTTGGATAAATCCCTCAACATTGGTAGAAGTCCCTGGCGCAATGTTCTCTGTGCTCAAAGTGACTCCCAGAGATGAAAGCCAAACCCATAGGAAGGTGTGCCTAACTGACAACTTATGTCTGTGTTCACTTTAGGGCATTTGTTCATCCTGGGAGGGCAGACCATTTAATATGGACCTGTTGACTTGCCTCATGCCTGTCATAATAGCTGATGTGATATACAGGTCACAAGTTCAAAACGCTGCATGAGCATCCGTGATTTCCTTTCTTCGGAAGTGGTTAAAGGGAGTACCATTAAATTGGGTAATATTAACGCCTGGTATTTATATCGCTTATTAAAGCAGAAGTGATTTATGAAGTGATGTATAAAGTTATTGATGGTATCATTGTTATTGCTATTATTACTTTTCTCTAATAATTCTTTGATAAAACCTACCCTAAATCTGAACCTCTCCAAAACATGGCTTTGGGAAAAAGTCCAGCCTATCAATACTATTGCCTTTGTAGGAGTTGGGGAGCCCATTTTCTCTGGATGTTGACCAGAGCTGTGTCCAAAAGTTGGAACTCCATCTTTGATGTCTGGGTTGACTCTATGCTCCTCTTAACGTTGCTCATGCTGAGAAAGAGCAAATTCCTTGCTTCTAGGAGTCCTGTGGATGGCTGTTGAATTCCGATCCCTCCACAAAACCTGTTTGTGTAGGTCTCAAAATTATGCGTTGTTTGGTATCCAAATTATGAGTTGTGTGGTAAACACCATAACCCGTACAATTTGATTGGTGCAAAATTTGTTGCTGAAAGCACCAAATTCAGTATGTAAATCCGTATTTTCACAGAAAAAAACTGTGCGTTGGAGGTTTTTTCACTCACAGAAAATACTGCATTGTATTGCCTTGTCATTATTTACCGAGTGTAAAAAATACCTTACCCTAATCTTGCCCACTCCTAAACAGGCCCTTAATAGGCTTTTTGCCACAAAATAATTGTTAAAACCATTTTTTGCCTTCTCAAAGTAATTAATCGTGAATGTACAGTACCCAGTGTGGTTATGGTATATGGTGTAATGCGGTCTCTTCCATAACCTCAGCTGAAATCCCTGAGGTGTTAAATCATGCAATGGTTAAACCACTGTTAGATCCAGCATATCTTGACAATTATCAACTCATCTTCGACCTTCTTCTACCAGCTAAGATGAAGGAGAAACATATTAATCGACAGCTGTCAAAATATCTCAAAGACAATTTACTCCTTTCCTCTCAGTCAGGCTTCTGCCTAAGCCACAGTACAGAATCTGCCATACTAGCAGTGTTAGAAGAATTGAGAGCCACCTTAAATCACAGTGGCACAGCTGTAAGCATCTTGCTGGATCTAAGTGACTCTTTCAACACTGTTTCTCATGATATTCTTCTGGTTAGGATTGATGCCAATGGAATTATAGCACTGGCGTTTAATTGGTACTCTATATTTTTCAAAGGATGCTGTTTTCATGTTTTTGAAAGGCTCTCGTGCTGAAGCTGTCTTCCAACTGTTATACCTGGCGTTTTCAGCTGGTTTATCCCCAGACTTTTTGCTTTATGGCCTCTTTGTTTTTGACCCTGTTTTTTTTGGTTTTAGGACTCTGGGCACTGTACCACTGCTGATCAGTGCTAAAGTGCATATGCTCTTTATATAAATTGTTATTATGGATTGGTGTTTCGATGATTGGCTTATTTGATTTACTACTAAGTCCCTAGTACAGGGCCTGTAAATCAAATGCTGCTAGTGGGCCTGCACCACTCATTGTGCCTTCCACACAAGCAGCCTTGCAAAGGGTTCTCAGACCTGTCACTGCAGTGTCTGTGTGCAGTTTCTACTGCCTTGTCAACCGCTCTAACGTGTAAGACACCCCTAAGGTCACATACATGCACCCTGCCCTGTGGGCAGGGTGCATGTATGTGAAAGGTGCCTGTGCCTGTGTTGGGACTGTGGAGGTTGTTCCTGCTGCTGGGAGCTGGTAAAAGAGAAGCAACTAAAGAAGCGTGACGCATCCCCACCTGTTTCCGACGCAATACCGCTGTGCGGGAAGAATTTCCAAGCATCTCCATTCGTGCCACTGAAGAAACTGACGCAGCGCCTGACGGCAGCTGGAGAAGTCGCTGCACATGAGTCTTGTGCACCAATCTCCAAAGTCCGAGATCACCGCACTGATTTCGACGCAGACCCTGCTGTGCGACTACAAGAATCGAATTGTGGGACCGCGGCTGGAGAGACCAACGCAGTGTTGTTGCCGCTGCTGCCATGAGAACCAATGCATCCCCGAAACCCCACGCATCACACCGGGGCGACAAGCCTCCAACGCCGCTGGGGCCGCAGTAAGAAACTGACGCATCACTTCCCTGCTCAGTACAAAACAGACCCATCACCTCCTCTTCAGTTAGGAACTGAGGCATCACCTCCCCTGCGTGGCAGTTAGGAATAGATGCATCACCTTGCCTTGAGCAAGGAACCGTCGTATCACCTTCCCTGTGTGTAAAGAACCAATGCATCACCTTCCCTGTGATTGTTTTTGCTTATGATTTTGACGCATCCAAGGTACTTTGTGTTGAAAGTGTTGCATCTATAGTTTGCTATGGGCAGAACTGTTTTTACCTGGATAACTGTATGTTGGCTTGTCATTTTGGTCTTGTTTGGTTTAGATAAAGATTACTTATTTTTCTAAACTGGTGTGGTGTCCATTTGTAGTGTTTTCACTGTTTTACTGTATGTGCACAAATGCTTTACACACTGCCCCTGAGATAAGCCTGTCCGCTCGTGCCAATCTACCAAGGGGGTGAGAAGGGGTTGTCTAAGGGCGTAACTCCCTTACCCTGACTAGAGGGATGTGTCCATGTGACGGGTATAGGGTTATGGGTACAAGGCTGGCTATCTATTGTTTTATTGGGCATTCTAGAGAACACAAGATTTGGTGTGTGCTCTGTCTGTTATGAACCATAACTGACAAATGTAATTTGTTTTGTGTGTTGAAGCCAGACCCATAATTTACCTTTTACCTTTGTTTGTTCTGTGAATATATTTTTTTTCCTTGTTATTGATTACCAGCCCGTCTGCGCACAGCTTTTCCAAACTAGACCATGCATACATGACTGTATCTAGGGGCCACACTACACAAATTCAAAGAATCAAACTGTGGCAACTATACAACTCTTAAACATTCATCTATGGAATCACACAGCTTAGGAGCTCTCCAAGATACTCTCAAACCAACCAAAGTATGGACACTCCCCCTTCAAACTATGCTGCTTTGCACACAGGTCCTCCACAGAAGGGGGACCAGCTTTCATCAAAGTAAAACTTTAAAGATACTCAGAGAACAAAACCCTTCACTCTAGATTGCCACCTCAGCTGATTGTCCCCTCTTACAATTAGAGACACAATTGGGGAGCTTCCGTCTTCATCCAATTTGCAAATTTATGGAGGTCGATTTTAAGGAGCACAAGCAACTTTCAAGACCACCTGCAACTAAGAAAGTCAGCAAAGACAGTATTATTTTCTAACAGATAGAACGGGCCCACTAGAAGAAATCACTGTTCGCCAAAAAGGAGAGCATGGGTACCATTGAACGGAGAATCTTACCTACACTAGAATTGGTACTAATGGCCTGGTTTAGAGTATGGGTATCCCACATGCCTTATTACAGGTGCATTCAATCTGTGACTGGGGGTGAGTGTCTGAAAAGTTTCAGCGATCCGTCCATCATCTCCTTGTGTTTGCTTTGTTGGCCTTAAGTTAGCATGGTATGACAGACGTGGGTCCCTTGCTCACTTTGCCACTGGATTCAAGCTAGCCTGGCTGCTGAGGTGTGGTCCCCCGAAACTGGTCCCAGGATGCTTGTTTCTGGCCTAGGAAAGACCTGGCGTGGCAGTTCGGGCTGGACTGTTCCCATGAGGAGCAGGGTCAGGACCGATTTGCTGGGTCTGAACTAGGGTGGCTAAGTGAGCTAAAGAGTGATGATGGATTCACCCAGATCTGTGACTTGGGGTGAGTGAAAAGTTTTAGTGCTCTGTTCACCATCTCCTTGTGTTTGCCTTCTATCTTATGACACTTGTGATATAGCGGCCACGATATCTGTCATGTTTGTGATGGAGTATCCCATCCCCAATACTCTAAATCAGAACCTAAGGGCCTCATTTACAAACTTTTGGCCCAGGGCAGCACCGCAAGCCCTGAAAGGGCAGGAATGGGCCGTATCTATGAGATACAGCGCTTTCCTGTCTTCTTCCCCAGCGTTGACGCACAATTGGCTGACATGTGCCAATGCAGGCACCCTTCCATCATGGTGCAAGGATGACTGCTTTTTGGTAATGATTGTTTTTGTTCCAGAAGGGACACCTTCCTACACAAAAACAATCAATGGAGGCAATTTCCTTCTCCTATGTGTGCTGCTGAATGCAGCACACATAGAAAGAGGAAACAATGAGGAGAAATAAAGTTATTTCTTCTGGTTGCGCCTCGTTGACACATTCCCAGGTTTACAGAACGCTGTAAATCTGGGAACGTGTCTAATTCCATGGGTATTACGTGGGAACACCCACCGTAATGCCCATGGCATGCCTCCCCATTGCAGTGTGAGGTAACACAACGGCTTGCACTGCGTTGCCTCACACCATATCTGCAAGCCATGAAAAGACATGCAGGGTGGGTTTATGTGGCCTTGTAGATTTGGCACTGCACTTTGTCCCCACTGGAATATCAATAAAAGTGATGTTTCTGGAGCGCAAAGCGGCTTGTAAATGAGTCCCTAAGTCTCCTTCAAGGGTGGTAGGCATGGGCATATATAGGGATATCTCGCACTCGTCTACACTACACTCCATGCAGAAGCGCCACTGGACACTCCAGGAGTAGTTTCTGCCAATCATGTGTGACACCAAATTATTCGTCACGTAGAGTCGTAGACCAGACTTCCTTCTCTCATCCTTTAACCAACTACACCTATGTATTATAAAATTAAGCATTTTCTTTCACTCAATTGCACAGCACAGTGCATAAAGTAAGACAATAGCACATATCTGGTCATTGAATACAGCACAGAAATAGTCCCACATAGGACGGTCATTCTATGATCCAACATCCTTGCAAGCTAACACACTCCTGAAATACAATGCTACACGTCTACAGGACGTTTAGTGCCTCATCGGGAGTATGCACCGTGTATCAATGCAACTACTATGCAAGACAAATGCATCGTTCAGGGTGAGCCTTTCTTTATTTTTGTTAGATGTTTAAAAAAACATGATTACAGAATATTGAGACTTACGTCAATCAATGAATCTGCGTTTGTACTGTGGCACGAGGATGAAAATTATGCAATTAATACATTGTGATATTTGCAAGGTATGCTTTGCTGTTTTTCACAATTCTTTCTTTTGACTATAATAAGAGGTTGCTTTTCATGATTAAACCTGCGGCGTGTTTTTCAAATGGTGCCATCTGTTTCGAGACTAGATGAATTTAGGGTATAATGCTCTATCGTTATACATACAATTTGAGCATTAAGTACTTAGTAAGAATCTGATATCCCTTTGTTGTTGATATCAATGTGTTCTGTGCACAGTTGTTTAATTCATGCTCATGCTTGCAAATGCTGGATTTCCTACTGGTAATTATTGTGCGAAAATGCAAGCTGTGTATGCCTTTATATTAGGAATAATACGAACAAGTGAATGGGTTTTACCAACAGATGTTGACTTTCCTTACATTTCCGTCTCTGCTTCTAAGCCAGATACACCTCATCCTTTGTCAATCATTAGTTATTTTTGCCACCTTCTTCCCCCGGTCAAGTGACAGGGAAACGGTATGCGTTTTACAAAATTAACAAACGTGTGAAAATGAGGAATGCTAAAATGAAGAGGACCATTATATCTAGAAACCAAAAACAAAATATTTACTATTGTGTTAGGGTAACCATATGAAATCATATTAAAGAGTGCCTAACCATACCCCTAATCTAAAACGTACCCTAATGCTTGCCTTTACTTTTATCTTAATCCTGTCTCTTACTCTTACCGATTGCTCTTTCCTACTTTCAATTACTTTAACCATAATTCGATCACTAAACTTAATCCTTGTCCTCACCCTAGTTTGACCATGATCCTTGCCCTTACATTTAACTTAATCCTAACCCTAATCCCCTTTCACTTTAGCCTAACCCAGGGGTCTCCATCCTTTTCGGTAATAAGAGCTACTTATGTTAAATGAAAATCCTCTCAATCGACTATTATTAGGGTTTATAAAGTGAGCAGATCAGAGATGATTACATTAGTAGCCAGACCATGCAAAATTATTGGTAGTGGCCACCTCAGTCAGATTTGCAAGTGATAGTGTAAAATAAAGTCTTTATTCATTTGGAATGCCTTTATGTAGGTTATGCCTGGCAGCAACAGTTGCAATACCCCAGCACCAAGGTAATAGTATTGGTAATGGGTCTCCATATAATTGCTTTTTTTATCACTCAAATATCAGCTTTTAATATATTTTGGATATCCATTTTTCTCTAAAATCATTTTACGAGCTTATTCTTTCATCCAGAATTCATGCTTTTTAATTTTAGGATACATATATTAATTCAACCAATCTGAAGTTCTTAATTTAGTTGGCTGGACTGCATACAGGAGAGCTACTTACAGGGAGCTGGCGAGCTACCAGTGGCTTACGTGCTATTCGTTGGAGAAGCCTGGCCTCACCCGAAAACTAAGCCTCACACTAATTCCTAATATAATTGAGGACCTTTCCACAAAGTAAAGTTACACCTGAGTATTTCTTCATGTGAAAGTTTACTCTTACACTTTTGAGTAACTTTAAACTACTTTGACTGTTTACCAGAGTGTAAAGTTACTCAAAAGTGTAGACTTTCAAGTCTCCACCCCCTCAGTTTAGTGGGTGGAGTCTGAAAAAAGTAGTTTACCACTGCAAAGTTACTGCTAGTAATGTTACAACCGTATTTTAAGTTTTGCACACTTTGCGGGACCTCCGCAGCCAGGGCAGAGACCAGGGCAGAGACCTATGTACACCTGAAAACAATCCTACACACCTGACACCCATTCCTTTCCAACAGCATACATTCTGTCCACACAATAGAATCTGCTGATTTCCTTTTCATCTTGTAGACATTCAGGTAGAAACATGCAGATGACCCTGCTCAAGAGGAAAACAAAATAACTGAGGAGCTTTTCTTTAAGTTTGTTGTAAAATGCTACAAACAACTTCATGATCTGCTTCCTTTGTCCCTCAATGGCACATAGAAGGCTGCCGACAGACAATGTCAACACAAT
Organism: Triturus cristatus; assembly: GCF_964204655.1. Classification (NCBI taxonomy): domain Eukaryota; kingdom Metazoa; phylum Chordata; class Amphibia; order Caudata; family Salamandridae; genus Triturus; species Triturus cristatus. Next base: position 508,643,759 of record NC_140585.1, read on the forward strand.
TGTGGGGGAGACCTGCACTGTGGGGGACATTAAAAAAGAATTGGTAAGATGATAGGAGGTTGGAGAAGCAGGATTCAACTGGCTGAAGTTCTATCTGGAGGACCAACTGGAGCCTGTCTCCATCTCATGTAATATATCTCGAGTAGCTGGGGAACATTCTAGCCCAAACTGCCAGGTCAGGTCCTCCCTGGACTAGACACCCCTCATCAGCCAGGCTAGCTTGAATCCGGGGAACAGGGTCAAGACTGATTTGCATGTGACTGGGTCCAAAGTGGGGTGGCGTGGTGAGCAAGAAAACGATGTATTAAACCCAGATCTGGGACTGGGTGCGAATGTTTGATTTGTTCGACCTTCCATCCATCATTTGTTCTTTTTGCTTTTGTTCCCCTAAGTGGGAAGGGTAATATCAGATGTGGGTCCCGTGCTCAATGTGCCACTGGATTCAAGCTTGCCTGGCTGATGAGGGATTATACCCTGAACCTGGTCTCAGAATGCTTGTTTCCGGTCCAGCGAGGACCTGGCCGGGCACTTCGGGCTGGAGAAGTGGAGAAGTGTGGCTCAATGATTAGAGCGGCAGACCCTGATGCAGAGGTCTAGCCCGGGACCAGGGTTCAATTCCCCGCCTCGGCAGGTATTGGGCTCAAAAATTCCACGGACCTGATAATTCTCGCCTCGGTGCCCTTCCAATCATGGAGTCCCACTCTGCAACTCTGGACAATAGCTTGCTTAATCTCCACAACGGCCCCCACAACGCTAAGGATGTCTGGCCTCCACCTTGGGGGTGCCCAGGAGTGGACGCCTCACAGGGAAAGCCAGGATGGGTTCCACAGCGGTATTCGTACAAGCGCCTTGAGACCCTTGTGGGTGAGTAGTGCGCTATACAAGTATCAATTTACATTACATTTACTGTTCCATGGGGAGCAGGGTCAAAACTGGTTTGCATATCGCTGGGTCTGAACTGGGGTGGTGTGGTGAGCAAAAAAAAGATGGATTAAAACCAGATCTGTGACTGGGGGTGAATGTTTGATTTGTGCAGCATTCCATCCATCATTGGTTCTTTTTTCTTTTTTCACTCTAAGTGGAAAGGGTTTGCCCAGATGTGGTTCCCATGCTCACTGTGCCATTGGGTTGAAGGTAGCCTGGCGGATGAGGGGTGATACCCTGAAACCGGTCCTAGGATACTTGTTTCCACTCCAGGGAGAATGTGGCCTGGCTGTTCAGGCTGCACTGTTCCTATGGGGAGCAGGGTCAAGACAGATTTGAATATGGCTGGGTCCAAACTGGGGTGGTGTGGTGAGCAAAACAATTATTGATTAAACCCAGATCTGTGACTGGGGGTGAATGTTTGATTTGTTTGTCAGAATTCCATGCATCATTTGTTCTTTTTGATTTTTTCCAATACTTAGACTGGCATCACACAGCCGACTGGTAAGTTAAATGACTGCTCTGTGCCTTTTACTTTAACTTATTTTTTTTTTGAGTGACAGAAAACCTGTATGTCATTTGTCACACATCCCTATCGGCCCCATGCTCAATATATTATGATTTTGTGTTTGATAATATATATTGCACGTAGGCTTGCAAATGTAAGGGTAGCACCATAGAATGTCTGTTACACCTTACCTGAACTTGAGGAACAGGAATCTTTGTGTGCCTTAAAAAGAGTATTTAAACACTTTATATAGAACCTTCTTGTGTGATCTTATATGTCTTACTCCCCTATGTATGTCGCGCTCTCCTGTCTTACAGCAGCCCCTGGTGTTCCCCTTAACAATGTCAACACCAATGACATTAGGGAGCATTCTTGCTGCAGCCATTAGGTCCTCTATCATCAGTGGATCAGGTCAGTTTGTGAATTTGTGTTCTTTACTTTGGTATCTATTTGTTAGTCCTTTCAAGTCACTTAGCTCTATTTTGAAAGTATATCAAATGTTGATTGGCGGTATTTGTTTTCTTTTCTTGTATGTATCTATAACATGTCAGTATTTCTGCTCCTGATGAACTGTATAGAGGGATGATATTCATTGAACCTAATGTATATCTCTGTAGCTGCTGAATCTGGGGATACTTTGGCAACACCAACTACAAGGTCACAGGTTTAGCTGCAGACCTTACAGGAGATCTCTTAAACTCAAAGATCTGTGTCTGGAGCTGGTGAATTCGCACTGTTGAGATATAATAAATAGTTCCACCCCTAGATCAACCCTTAATTTTATAATGTTTTAGTACACATGGTAATAACTTTATTTTTATTAGGAGAACAATGTTTATTAAAGCACTATGTAGAAATGTATACACAGCTAGATTTGATGTCCTTCAGCTGTTGGGTTGTGCTTGAGGGGAGCCAGGGTGTTGGCGCATGTGGTGACCCACCTGTTGAGGCTCTTGTTGACTTTTGGCAACTTGCTGGTGTGCTTGGGCTGGTGCGCAGAGATGCTTTTCCAGCTGCAGCGGGTGACTCCAGTGGTAGTATGTCTGTGGGGGTGTAGGATTGGTATGCTGAAACATACAAGGATGGGTTTGTCTAGATCATAGTTGCTGGCTTGTCGACTGTGATTATGCTGATTTATGAGAAAATCGGGTCCAAAAGGATGTCCAGTGTTGTGGGTGGGTTCGGTAGCGTGCTGGGTGAGGCCAAAGTTTCTGAGGTTTAATTGAAGTGCCATAGAGGAGTATGAAGGTGCTGGAGTTGACGATGAGTATGATGAAGTTCGAGATCTCACTGATGAAATTGATGCAGCTGGTGGTCTGTATATAGGGGTTCTACCCAGGGGGAAGTTGGCTGTGTGGTGGGGTGGTCCATGTAGAGGGTGCAGCTAGTGGCATTTTTTAATATGATGGTGACTCCAACTGCGGACTTGTGCTGACGCTGTTGCCTGGCAATCTTGTTTCCGATGGGAATGACTGTAGCAGTGTCCAGTGCAGAGGTTGGGTTTTGTCATGTTTCCATGAGAAAGAGCAGGTCTGGAGGTTAGTCATGCAGAAGGTCCAATGTCACCATGGCGTGTTTGGTGAGCAAGCTGGTGTTGAGGAGCATGAATGCACGTGTTGTGTGTTGTGTGGATCATGTATGGCCTGTGTGATTGGGTGGCTGGTTTGTGTGAGTGTTAGTGAGTGAGGTGCTGAGTGCTAGGGTGCAGGAGTCCTTGGTGTAGGGTGTGGTATAGTAAATGAGAATTTGCAGGAGGTGCATTTTTATGCTCCTTCCATATTGTGTGGTGCGGTGTGGCAACAGTGCGCTGAGCGCTGGCCAGTGTTGTGAGCACAGAGGAGCAATGGAGGGTAGAGGTAGGTAGGGGGAAAACCAGGGTTCCTGCACAGGCATGGTCCAGGCATGGAGGGGTGCAGATGGGCTTGGCATTCGTGCACCAGCAGCTCGCCTGCTGCTCGTGTTCTCGCTGCATCCACCATTAAGTAGGTCTTGGGAGGCGGGAGGAGCATAGGTTACCGTGGGTGGGAAATCATTGATGTCATTTTCTGTGTAGATAGATGATGGGGAATTCAGTGGAGTCACTTCCTGCGCAGATGGGTATGGGAAATGAAGCCCTCTTACTTGGCTATTCCTTTTTGTTTTCTTTGTCAACTTTCAAACTGCATTCTGATCTAGAAAGCATCTTGTAACTAAATGTTTGCTAATAACTTTGATGCTGTTTGATGAGACTTCATAAAACTTTCTCAGAAAAAGTCCATCCACCTCAGCTTCTTCCTCAAAAGATTCAGGTTGATCTGTCAAGCAGAGACCGAAAAAAAGGCGGCTCGCAAACAGCGTTTTTTCTCCATTCATTTTTGCTCAGGACAATTGAACAGCGATACTGCAAAAACAGTTGAACGGAATTACACCTAATTTGGCAGAAAGATAGTTCTTGGTCCAGAAAGTGTGCTTTTTGTAATTTTGTGTAAATCTGTTCAGTAGTTTATGAGAAATTTAGGTAAAAAAATGTATTTATAGTTCATGTTGTGTAGGATCCGTGAAGTCAATAGATCGCACGATAAGATGTTTTCAGCTGCCCTCACACCAACAAAGATGTGGTGGCAGGGTTAAAAGAAAAATATAGAGGCATAAGGGAGCAGGGTTGCTACGAGTGAATCCCCCAACCCCCAGAAGATTAAAACAAACACAGAGTACGTCTCCTTAGCCATTCAATCCATAACCTAAGGAGAGCTTACCATATTTGTTCAAAAAAGACTCAAAGATATATTTTTTTATATAATGCACAGTTGAAAATATTTTAAGACAATCACTATTTTTAAACATTGTAATGTGTGAATTTATGAAATATGCATTTGAATATAGTCTTGGTGACTTTTTGACAAAGATATTGAGTCTGTTTTATATATGTTGACGTGCTGTCCCATTGAAAAAGCCAAGAAGGCCACTAATTCCTTTGACAAAGCCAATGTGTCTTCTTTATTTAAAATGACATCATTTATATTGCTACTTGATTTGATTTGATTTGATTAAAAATGTATAGAGCGCACGTGTGCCCATGGGCGTCTTGGCGCTAAACAGAGACAAAAACTACCTGGCAAATGTCAAGGCCTGGTCTACATGGAGGAGAACAGCCAAGTTTTTACCTCTTTCCTGAATGACAGGATGGAGGGACTGTTTTTGATTGTGATAGGGAGGAGATTCCAGGCCCTTGCTGCATGTAGCAGAAAGCTTCTCCCCCCCACCTGACCTGCTTGTATCTTGTAGTCTGGATAAGTTTTGATTGGCTAGAACGAAGAGTCCTACAAGGCTCATACAGTCGCAGGTGATCTTTCAAAAACTTAGATCCAATCCCATGCAAGGCCTTATAGGCCAAGCAAACGGATTTAAACTTTATTCGTTTATCTATTGGTAGCCAGTGTAAGGATCTCAGTTTGTATGTAATTGGCTCAGACCTGGGAATGTCAAGGATCAATCTTGCCGCTGCATTTTGCAGGCATTGTAGTTTAGCTAGGTGTTGAGCCTGAATCCCAGCAAACGGAGCATTCCCGTAGTAAGCCATGCCTGGCAGAGGGTTGGGCACCCTGGGAGGGTTGCATGCATGACCTGGACACAGGCCAAGCCCTGCACCCAACCCAATGCCTAGCACAACCGAAGGCAGCATGGTGATGGACATCTTCCTTTACGTTAAGAAAACCATGGAAATTCACTGTCAAAAACAAAGGTTAAAGTGATGTCATAGTTGAGAATTGCAATATTATCATACTTTACATAATAAAATCTTGGAAATTCACTGTCAAAAACTAAAGGTTGAAGGGGAGTTATAGTTATGGTAAAATGTCATGTAAAACTATGACATCATTGATAAAATAAATAAATCTGAAATTACATCATTGATAACAACACTGTGCATGGTGGGGGCACAAGTTATAATTACTGTAGAGCATGAGTTATAGTTAGTTGTGATATCTATAACTGGTGAATTTAATTGTTTTAGTTCCGTGTCCCAACTGTGTCCCGATTGAAATCCAGACTGCACAGGCTTAAGAATGTAGCGCTTTTCCAAGAAGCTCAAAAATAAGGAACAGCAAAAGAAAGAAGTGGGATGGGCTGAAAGTTACCAAGAATATTCTGTTTTATGTTAGGTTTTTAGCAAAGAGGTGATTTAACCCTGTTTCCACCCTATCGGAATCCACTCAATAATAGAGCTCAAGTAGAGTGTCTGTGAGAGCGGACTCAGCCATATTCCAAAATGTAGGCAGGATAGGATCAAAGGGAGATCCAGACCTGATGTAGACTGTCATAGCTGTCAATTGCTCCAAAGTCAGGATCTCAAAACTACCTAGCTAGGCTGCTCAGTTAGGTTCCGACAGAGCGTCATTAAAGCCAGGGTAGCTCGGCTCAGGGGTAGGAAAACCAGTAGATGATTCAGTGGGTTTAACCAACAGTTCAGGTTAGGCCTAATCTCATGGCTCGTGGATTGCAGCAAGTCACAAATCTTATTTACGTTTCTTTAAAGTATTGTTAGAGCTTGTACCCAAGCTCTTGAGAGTGCACAGTGGTCGAAGTTTGCTTTTTCTGTGCATTTGTAGTACTTTTTCTATGTCTTCTTTCTTTCTTTCTTTCAAATCTTTATTTCGATTCAAGGAATCATAAAAGAGATCATAGACATACAATCACAAAAAAAACAAAATTACAATAATAAGAACATCTATAATCTAGAGTAGATACAGCAGCAGTTGCAGGAGTATTTCAACATAAAAGAACCACAGAATGAAGAATTTTAAATTTCAATTCGATAAATAAACTCTTCTAATATTCCATGCAGCTGCTAGGTACTTGGTAATGGCAAATACAGTGGGGCGGGATAAATCACTTTTCAGCAGCCTATAGGCATCTAAATAGTGCCTAAAACCCCAATTCCTACAAATAGGAATTATCCACTTTTTCCTAGACTTAGTGTACGATGGACAAAAAAACAATAAATGAATTTCGTCCTCTAGCTCGCAAGAGCAAGCAGGACAGTTTTTTAGAGTGGGCGGGTGCCATTTGCTAGAGAGGGCTCTTATTGGGAGTGCATTATATCTCCATTGTAGAAATAATTTTCTCAAGGTGATAGGATTAATATCATCCAGCACTGTTTCCAGGTTGTAATGATGCTTCATAGTTAAGAAGGTGATGGTCATTGGTCCCAGTTTATCACTTACAAGGGATGCAGAGAGATTGTAGTTGTGATATAATGCAACCAATTCTTTGCGCGATATAGTTGCACAGGCCTCCAGAGGTTTTGTCCACAGGGTCAAAAGGCCCAACCTAGAAAGTTCGCCTCTGACGTACTTAAGCCATGGAATGTTGCATAGAGCTGGGTGTAGGTAGAGTTCCATAAGTTCGGAACGATAACTCAGGAGTTCAGGGGTTATCCAAAGGCGCCTCCAGAAAGTTAGGGGCTTCACACCAAGTTCCTCCTTTATTGGTCTCAAACCCATGTCGAGCCTTAGGGGAAGAAGCGGCGTATTTGTTGGAAGGGTAGCCAAGTTCCGTAAGAACTTGTTTTCTGTGGCGGTAATTTCCGGGGCACAATCAATGCCCCAGAGTTCGCCACCATATGTTAAAGCCCCACGTGCCTGCATTTTATAAATTTCCAGAGGAGGACCGATAGGATGAGTCATGGATTGATTCCATAGTTTCAGAATGCCCCCCACCCTTTGAGTTAGCTTTAGGTTAGATTTTATCTGATGATGGGACCAAGACATTTTTTCATTCAGAGTTAGTCCCAAATACTCGAAAGTATGGACTCTCTCTAGGCTAGTGCCATTTATGGTGAGGTTAGGGCGAAGAGACCTAGGGGGATTAAAGATCATGAATTTTGTCTTTGCCGTATTGGTCTCTAGCCCCCGATCAATACAGAAGGAGACGAAACCGTCTAAGACTCGTTGAAGCCCCATAGGGGTCTTAGATAGGAGCAAGGTGTCGTCAGCGAACATAATGGCAGAAATGCCAAAGCCCGCAAGCCGTGGAGCATCTCTGTTTGGCACATCATTTAGATGAGAAATAAGACCATTTCCGTAAAGACAAAACAGCGTGGGGGCCAAGACGCAACCCTGCCGTACCCCTCTTTCGACAGGGAAGCTAGCTGATAGGCTACCATCTCTACCACATCTTACCTTCGCATAATTATTAGTATGAAGGCGGACTAATATGTGCAGAAGAGGACCCGGAAGGCCTAAGTCTTGTAACACAGTCCACAGTTTCGTGCGTGGGACTAAGTCGAAGGCCGCACGCAGGTCAACAAATACTGTGTAAAGGGAACCCCTGTCTATCTTTACTGTTTTCCAAAAGAGCATGCATAATCTAAAAATCTGGTCGGTTGTAGAGACGCTCTTTCTAAAACCAGCCTGGTAGTTGCTCAGAATCCCAGAAGTCTCTGTCCAATCCATAATACGGTTCAGGATCAGCCTCGAGAAGAGTTTCTGGGCGACATCTATCAGACTGATAGGCCTATAATTTCCAGGCAACAAGGGGGACCCTTTTTTGAAAATAGGCACAACTTCAGCACCGAGCCAGGTAGGAGGGACAGGGAAACCATCAAGAATTGCATTAAATAATAATGTAAGATAAGGTACCCAGACTCTTGGTTCATGTTTGTACAGGTCTCCTGGGACCCCATCCAGACCGGGTGCCTTACCTGGAGGGAGCAAAGAAATTGCGAGTTGAATCTCACTCAGCGTGACATTTATCTGATCCTGACCAGGTGCGGCATATAATGGGGCCTCCGAAGCAAATGATAACCCCTTATAGAGAGAGCTGAAGTGACTTTCCCAAACTTCAGGAGCAATATTTGTTTTTAGAATTGCAGGAGGTTCGGTTGTGCCATTTGACACAATCTGCCAGAATCTCCGTGCGTCCCTAGATTGTAAGGCAGATGTTAAATTATCCCAATTTTCAGAAGCCCACTCCAATTTAGCATAGTGTATTAAGGATCTATAGATCTTTCTCTTGTGTTGGATATCAGGCCTACAAGCTTTCTTTTTTATTGCATCCAACAAAGCACTCTTGGCCAATCTGCAAGTCCTATTGTACCAATGAGGCCGATTTGCAGATCCTTTTTTACGGGGGACAGTTGGGTTTCTATGTAATAACCTTACTTTTCAAAGTCAACCAGTTTGTTAAAAGACTGAAAATTAAGTGGTTAAATCAATGAAAGTTAAGATCTGTAATATTATGTTATTTTAATAGCCCTAAAAACAGTGGTATAATGTGCAGATTACTCCATCGATTTGCATCAGGTGATACTGTCACGACTTGCTCCCTGCGTTTTCGTGTCCACCACTGTGGGACTCTCCAGTGTTCAAATAAGCGCCCAGACCCTTCCCCTTCATGTACATACTGACTTCCAACCATTTGGACACTATTTGGGACTTGACATCCATTCCCAATCTTTGCCGGGTTTTGTGGAAGCCATCCTGCTCATGCCTGAAACTCCATTACCTAGAATTCCCTGCTGACTGCTTTGTCTCCACCCCAGCAGGCCAAGGATGGGCGGAGGAATTCAGCTCACTGTGACTGGTTGCTGCTAGCCTGCTCACACCTGATGCATGTGATTACTGTGAGCTCTTTTAAGCCCCAGCTCCCTTCAGGCCAAGATTGGTTATTGTAGCTGTGCACCGGTGAGACCGATCCTTGTTTCCATTGCTCCCTGAGCTTTTGATATTCCTTGATTCCTGAGCTATAGTTAATCCTTGTTCCTTGATTACTGAGCTATAGCTATTCCTTGTGCCTGAATTAGCACTCCCTGCAGTGCTACCTTGTTTCCTGAGTTCCTGAGGTATAGTTATTCTTTGGTCCTGTTCCTGGGCTTCAGATATTTCTTGTTCCTGATTTGCACTGCTTGCAGTGCTCTCTTGACTCTTTGTTTCCTGAGTTGTAGCTATTTCCTGTTTCCTTGAACCAGCACTGTCTGCAGTGCTACCTTGATTCCTGAAGCTTTGGTGATTCCCTGTTCCTGAACTAGCAGTGTCTGCAGTGCTACCTTGACTCCTGAAGCTTTAGTAACTCCTTGTTCCTGAACTAGCACTGCCTGCAGTGCTATCTTGACTCCTGAAGCTTTAGTAATGCCCTGTTCTTGAACCAGCACTGTCTGTAGTGCTACCTTGACTCCTGAGCCTTAGCGCAATTCTTGTGCCTGCCCCAGCACTGCCTTCTATGCTACTTTGTTTTCTTGATTCCTTAACCTGCACTATTCTAGTATACCCTTGTAGCCTTCCCTTCTGTATATCCATTTCCAGTCCCTGCCTTTCTTCCCATTTCCTTGGCTCCAGTTCTAGTTTGCTGTCTTTCTATTCTGTTGTCTTGCTTCTGTTGCCTTGTATATTTGTTACCTGCTTTCTGCCAAGTGTGCCCTGTGATTTCCTTCCTTTCCTGTTAAGCACTCCTCCTTGCTAGCTCATTGTCTATTGTGCTTGTGTTTAGTTCTACACCTTGCTGTTACTGCCTTGCGTGTTCCTGCTGTGGGCACAGCTGACTACCTAGGTGGTGTTTCTTGTTCACTGTGAGTATTGTCTTTGAGTTACATTTATAAAATCACCATAGGTATGAGCTTCACAGACCCTGCCTTTGCATGCTTATGGTACAATTGGGTATTTGCAGTCAGTATCTGTAACAGGAATTGTGGGTGAGAAACTTACTGAGCTTCAGTCTTACCGTGTGGAGCTCCTGAGTGCTTTACCCCACACTCCCCTTTATTGTTAATGTAGCTTCATATATATGTCTTGCACATTCGTCCTGGGTGTAGATATTCTGAATGCTAAATTGCCTTGTGAGTGTCCTTCCTTTCTGAGTCTTACCCATCTTTTTAACTTGTAGAGGCTTCTCCTTTGGATCCCTTTTTCTCCTCTGACTCCCTGTATGATCCTGGGCAGTGCTGTACTCCTCTTTCTGTGTATGTTTTCAACCCAGTTCCCAGTCCTTGTCCAAGTCCCTGACTGTGTTCCCCACATAGTCCTGGACAGTCCCTGACAGAAACCTGGAGCCAACTGGAGGAACAAATAATGCATATGAGGCATTTGCGGACCTTGAAATAGGGAAAAATGGGCCAGATGTATCATCCACATTCACTACCAGAGATGTGCAAATTGCATACCAACTGGGTTACGAATGGAAATGCAATTTGCGAGTCAACCTTTGTACAAATAAATCGCATGGCGATTCATTCATTCACAGAGTAGAAAAATGACTTACCTAATGAACAGTAATTAAGAGGATTGAAATTTGTGCTCTTCGTGATTTGCTGCAAATGCAAGAATGGGGTCCTGTAAAGAACAGCAGATCTCTGGTCCTCCATCTTCTTTCCAAATCAGTATTTTTTTAAGCAACTCAGGTCCACTAAAGGCACAAGTGTTGCTCCTCCAAAAAATGTTCCCCAAGGATGCCGACACCATTCACAAAGTGGAAGAGAATTAGGGCCAACTTAACGAAGCGTTTTTCAACTCGCAACTAGCCCGATTCACAGGATCGGACTGTATGCGACCTGAAAAAAGTATTTTTACATGTACAAAGCCCTACTTGCGATTCGGTAAGCTATTACTGAATCGCAAATTGGGTTTGTGAGCCGCTATTAGGAAGGGGAGTCCCAAGAGCTACTGTTAGGTTCGAATTGTAGTCTTCTGCGTGGAACCTCCACGTGGAGGTTCTAGAAGCAAGGGAGGTGACGGTTGGGGGGAGAATACGAGGAGAAAGCTAGTACATCGTCTGCCCTTGTGTTCTGCTGGAAAATAAAGAAGTTAACTTACTTACGAGATTCTTGCAACTTCTTTTCACTGGTGACGACTGGCCAGCAGGACATCCACGTGTGCAGCCTTTGGTCGGCAGACGACGGAGCAGCGGAAATTCTTTGATGCCAAGCAGTTTACGAGTACTTTGTGGCGCACTGAAGCATCCGGACAGTATCACGATTCCGTGGTGTGTGTTCACAACATTTACAAAGGTACGTGTCTTTTGATAGATAAGAAAAGGGGGAGGAGGAAAGTCTCGCGCACACTAATCGGAGGGCTCCTTCTCGTGACTCATAGCCCCCAGCGTATGACGCATCCAGCTCATACGCAAGTCATCACGTGCTCCCAAGTCCATCCGGAGTTCGTAGCGCGTCTGCTGGTTGCTTAGTGACGCGCACACGAGTTCAAGCTTTAAGTTACAGCGCATCCCTGTTCACAGCGATGCACACGCTAATCTAATAAAGAGGATCGTGTACACTCTTCATTACTTTAAGCTACAGCGCATTGTCATCGTGATACATCAGTCAACAGTTCAACTAATAAAAATAAAAAAAAAGGGGGATCCTATTATTGTTGTCAGCCCAGCAACTTCTAATTGGTATAACCTGTTGATGTCCATCCATTTATTTTTTATCTTAATGTGCCATAATTATTTCGTCATTTTAGACATTCTATAGTAAACTACATTTATTATTTAACACAAACAGCCATTTTTACTCTTACTCACTACCAATTGAACTCTACAAGTAAAATTTGTCACTGACAACATGCAACAATCCTTATCAGCTCCTCCAGCATTTTCTCCAAGCCCATCTTCTCCTGAGTTGGACTGGGAGAAATGGAAAGAAAGTTTTGAAGCATATCTCGATGCTCTTGATGGCGATTCCTTCACGCATAAAAGGACATTTTCGATTCTGAGACACTGTCTTGGATCTGAAGGTCGCACCATCCTTAAACATGCCACAAAAGTTGTAGTTTTTTTAAGCGGCGATGAAGGTGATGGTGCGGATGATCAGTATTCTACAGCTATTAAATCTCTTGACAATAGATTCAAAGCGTGCAAGAACATTACATTAGAAAGACACAAATTTAGAAAAAGAGCACAGCTTTCTGGTGAATCTTCTACTACCTATGTTGGCGCATTGCGTATTTTAGCAGAATCGTGTGATTATAAAAACTTTGAAGAAGAAATGATAAGGGATCAGTTGGTAGAAAAAACTAATAGCAAAAAAGTTCAAGAAGCTCTTTTAAATAAACCAAATCTGTCCCTACAGAGAGCGCTCGAAATAGCTACAAGGATTGAAAGTACTTCTTCTCATTTGGAACAAATATCTATTTCCAGTTCTGATAGTCAAGCACAAGCTGTCTCTTCTCTCAAAAGCAAGCCCAATTCCTTTTCAAAAGACAAACATAAAGAGAAAAAAGATGGACAACTTAATACTGATAAAAATTCCAGATCCAATAAACGTTGGTAATGTTACCGTTGTGGAAGTACTTCCCACCTTGGGAATGCCAAGTTTTGTCCTGCCCTCAATAAAACTTGCAGTAAATGTCAAAAGAAGGGCCATTTTGCAAGTGCCTACAGATCCAATACTAAGGCGTCATTTAGCAAACCGAACACGTCGTCCACTAAGAATATTGAGCAATCTTCTGACATATCATCCTCGAGTGAAGAAGTACAAATTTGCATATTGTCTGATGCTCAAAATGGCAACGTCATTGCTATAATCGAATCAGAGATTAAACGACCTATGTGTACATTAACTGTAAATGGTGTAAACATCAAAGTACTAGCCGATTCAGGATCTCCGTTTACTTTAATATCGGACAAGATATGGGAAGAATTGTTCGAATCACTCTCTAGTCAAACCTATTGCCTATGGTGGAAAAAACATAAATGTTATAGGTGAATTTGACGCTAATTTATGTTTCAAGGGTAACAATGCCAATGCAATTGTATATGTTGCTAAGGATGACACTTGTCTTTTGAGTTGGAAAGACCAGGGCAATCTGGGAATTATTTTAGATCCCAATGACCCTGAACAAGTGATATTAAAGAAGGATTTGGTCTTAGTACATGCACTTATGGATGAAACATGGGTAATTACTCCTCCTGAGAATTTTAATGATAAGCTAGGGTTAATTAAAGGTTTCAAACACAAAATTAAGTTAAAAGAGGGAAGCAAATCTGTGGTGCATAAAGTTTGGAGAGTACCGTTGGCTTTGCGTGAGGGACTTAAAAAAGAACTAGATAAACTCTGTGCGAGTGATTTTATCGAACCCATAGAATCTTCAGATTGGGTTTCCCCCATTGTTCTAGCGCGCAAGGCCAATGGTTCTCTTCGCATGTGTGCTGACCTTCGAGAGTTAAATCGAAACATTTGGATAGATCAGCACCCATTACCAAATATTACCGAGATGACCAGCACCCTTAAGAATGGAAAAAGGTTCGGTCTGCTGGACATGACCTCAGCCTATCACCAGGTTGAGTTGCATCCTGATTCGCGGCATTACACTGCTTTCATCACCCCAGAAGGCTTATTCCAATTTAAAATCATGCCATTTGGCCTTGTATCTGCTTCGGCAGTTTTTCAGAGAATTGTAGAAAGCATGTTTAAGAACATTCCTGGGGTGATGGCATTTCAGGATGACGTTTTGGTCTATGGTTCGGATCAAATTCAACATGATGAGACGTTGACTAAGGTACTTATTATTTTAAAAGAAAAAGGTGTTACCTTAAGTGTGGAAAAATGTAACCTCTGTGGATTATTTGGGGTATAGACTATTTGAAAAAGGGGTCGAACCAAAAGATAGCCTAATTAAAGCCATAGAAAATGTCAGCATTCCAATGGACAAAGATCAATTGAGATCTTTCATGGGACTCATTGAGTTTTATGCTAGATTCGTTCCCGATTGCTCATCGAAAACTTTTCATATGAGGAATCTTCTTAAGAAAAGTGTCATTTTCAAATGGTGTGATGAATGCAACAAGGAATTTCAAAAGATTAAATATGAGATTGCTCATGCCATTCCTCTGACACCTTTTGATATCAATGACAGTACCATAATTATGACGGATGCAAGTCAGAAGGGTCTTGGCGCTGTACTAATGCAGCGCAGGAACGGAAGGGAGGATGTAGTAGCCTTTGCATCAAGAGGTCTTAAGAGTGCAGAGGCAACATATTCTGTAATAGAGCGCGAAGCCTTAGCTTGTTGGTGGGGCATTGTTCATTTTAAGCACTACTTATGGGGCTCCAAATTCACCGTGAGGGTTGATCACAAACCTTTAGTACAACTCTTTACAAGAGGAGGGGAGAGGGCAACACCCCGCATTGCAAAATGGCAGTATAGACTATTAGAACATAATTTTGAAGTAGAGTACGTTCCAGGAAAGAGGAACATAGTGGCAGATTGTCTATCTAGATTGCCAAGTATTGAAGAGATAATGGAAATTGAAGAGGTGGATGAAGGAGATATATTTTGTTTCGCTATTTTGAATTCATGTGGTGCTATTTTGGAAAATGAATGGAGAGAGGCTTACTCTTGTGATGAGGATATTAAGAAGGTAATGGACACGATTCACACAGGATGGAATAATGGATCATCTCTTAATGATTCTATTGGTAAATTCAAACAAGTTTTTGATGAGCTATCAATAATTAATGATTTTCTATTCCGTTCTACTTCTCTTGTAGTTCAAACAGGTATGAGGAATAAAGTTCTTACCCTGGCCCATGAAGGACATATAGGCATACGTGCAATGAAGAGGAGGATTAGGGAGCAATTCTGGTGGCCGGGTCTTGATAAGCATGTCAAACATTTTGTGAGGGATTGTTTGCATTGTGCTGTTAGTGACAAAACTCAAGTGACTGTCCCCAGCCCTGTTCAAGCTGTAGAAGTTCCTCCAAAACCGTGGTCCAAGTTGGCTCTTGACATCATAGGTCCCTTAAAGTTGTCGGATCATGGTGTGTCGGAATATGGTATTGTTGTCATGGATTATTACAGCCATTGGCCAAAATTAAAATTCGTGAAGGTTCCCACAACTTCTCGTATCATAGAATTCTTAGAATTTCTTTTTGCAAGGGACGGTGTTTCTGACGAAATTATATCTGATAATGGTTGCCAATTCACCTCTTCAGAATTTGGGGAGTTTTTAAAATTCATAGACATAAAACATACAAAAACTTATCTTTATCACCCTAGGAGTAATGGCCTTGTGGAAAGGTTTAAGGTGAGCGCTACTCCAGTTAATTTGATAGCTGCAAAGATTTATGGTGGCATTGAGCTAACAGAATTACAAGCCCAAGAGTGATTTGGAACTGAACTCTGGCTAGAAACCACGCGATAGTGGTCCAGGCAGGTTTGCATCTCTGCTTCTTTGGCCTGACTTTCACCTTATAAAGTGTATTGGAGTTGCTGCAGTTATGTAGTCTTTGTTTATATGCTTGCGATTTTACAATGTTTATACCAAAGCTCCTCGGACTTGACAGCACAATACAAAAAGAATTGTGACAAGTGTCTTTTGGTAACCATTGTGTAACTAACACACATTGGCAAAACCAATTGCTAAATGTGCATGGATGATTCCACCTATGTAGGCACACATCCTTTAGTCCATACATTCAATCACTCATCATTCAGTCACTGAGTCACTCATCCTGGCACTCATGCATATATATATTCATTGTTACACTGCCTCATTCTTCCATCCACCTACTCACACTTACATCCACAATACCACACACACAAACTCGCCAGCCAATGAAGAAGCATTTTCATGATTACGTAATGTATTAATGAATGATTTAATATGTCGGAATCTTGATTAACTATTTTGTTTTATGAAAACATTGTTGATATTTAATATTAGTTTTAATTTTTCAATTGTATAGGAGGAAGATGTGTTAGGTTCTAATTGTAGTATTCTGCGTGGAACCTCCATGTGGAGGTTCTAGAAGCAAGGGCGGTGACAGTTGGGGGGAGAATACGAGGAGAGAGCTGGTACATTGTCTGCCCTTGTGTCCTGCTGGAAAATAGAGAAGTTAACTTACTTACGAGATTCTTGCAACTTCTTTTCAGCTACCCTTCCTAATAGCAAGTTGCACTGGTATTTAGGGATGTATTGCGACTGGAAATGCGGTCACAAAACATTTGCAGTTACTACCAACTTCAAGTTTGTTGTAACCAATTCACAAAGGGGAAGGGGTCCCAAAGGGACCCAAATAACCCCTTCCTCCTTGTAAAATGTGAGCGCCAACATTTTTTAAGAGCAAGCAGTGGTCTCACGGACCGCTGCCTACTCTTAAAAAATGAAAAGGAAACTTTTCATTTTTCTTTTATAAATGTATCCCAATTTCCTTTAAGGAAAACGGGCTGTATTTTTTTTTTAAAAACTGCTTTACTTAAAAAGCAGTCATAAACATGGTGGTCTGCTGACCCTTGCAGGCCACCATCCCTGTGGGTCCTAGCCATTCCCAATGGGTTGTAAATTACAACCGGCCTTATGAAAACTTTTGAGGCAGGTCCCTTGCGATCTATTTGGAATCACAAACAGTGTAAAACGCAATGTTGTACATAGCTGTTTGCGATTTCATAATAGCGAATCGACAAAATTCACCAATTGGAAGTCGCAAACGGAAGTCTATGTATATCTGGCCCTTAGTCACCAACCCCAACTATGGGCCTATAGTCAGTGGTCAGTCGTCAGTGGTTTGTGACGTTTTCGCACTCCCTTCTATTTGCGCTTGTACAAGTTGGAAAGAATTTGGCACCTCGTAAAATGGTTTTGTATGTTAAGAAAAGCCCTTTTGCCGTCGCAAACCCTGCTAACTTTGGGAATCGTAGGGGTTGCGGCCACAAAAGGGCTTTGCACATCTGGCCTAACAGGTGATAAATCTATCCTATGGTTACAAGCTCGTATTCAGATGCAAATTGGGCACCTACTAACTTGCAAAGCATGCACATGTGCAAATTAGAGGGTCTGCAATTTTCACACACTTTTGTGGCCCAGTCGTGGTTCTGCCCTATATTTGTAGACTACGCGGCAAGTTCTATGCTTTGGCCTTTTGTTGTGTTACTGCAAATTTTTAAGCAATGTTTCAAACAAAAATGGTGAAAAGTTTATATACGTTTGAAAAGTCAACAGCCTAAAAATGTCTGGGAATCAATGTCATTTACAGGTAACATTGGTAACAATGGTAACAAACATTTTATGTCTGCAGAGCAAAGATTTTGTCTGTCGATTGTCGAACTGGTACATTAGGCTCATGTTCAGTGCAAATGCATTTTTATTATGTTTATGTTTGGTGCTTATGCAATTTATTTACATGATGGCATTTTTATGACATTTGTACATCTGCATTTTTTATTGGAGGTCTGGACAGTTTTGAGTATTAACACATGGAGCTAAATAGATAGATGTTTGTTTACACAGATAAAATATTCCAAAGGCAAATTCTTAAACAACAAAAGACTAATGGAATTGAGCGCTACTCCAGTTAATTTGATAGCTGCAAAGATTTATGGTGGCATTGAGCTAACAGAATTACAAGCCCAAGAGTGATTTGGAACTGAACTCTGGCTAGAAACCACGCGATAGTGGTCCAGGCAGGTTTGCATCTCTGCTTCTTTGGCCTGACTTTCACCTTATAAAGTGTATTGGAGTTGCTGCAGTTATGTAGTCTTTGTTTATATGCTTGCGATTTTACAATGTTTATACCAAAGCTCCTCGGACTTGACAGCACAATACAAAAAGAATTGTGACAAGTGTCTTTTGGTAACCATTGTGTAACTAACACACATTGGCAAAACCAATTGCTAAATGTGCATGGATGATTCCACCTATGTAGGCACACATCCTTTAGTCCATACATTCAATCACTCATCATTCAGTCACTGAGTCACTCATCCTGGCACTCATGCATATATATATTCATTGTTACACTGCCTCATTCTTCCATCCACCTACTCACACTTACATCCACAATACCACACACACAAACTCGCCAGCCAATGAAGAAGCATTTTCAGTTTAAACTAGATTTATTTGTTATGCCATGTTATGTTAAAACAACTTATAAAGCGCACAAATACCAAAAGGTGTCTCAGCGCTGACTGCTACAGAAGGCAGGGCAATGGCCTAGAGGTAAAAAGCCTACCTATTGAAGAGCCACGTTTTTAATTGTTTCCTAAATGACAATAAAGTAGGGCTGGCTCTGATCTGAGGTGAAAGAGAGTTCCATAGCTTAGCAGTTACACCCACAAAGCTTCTGTCGCCCCGGTTAGTTCTGTAAGTTCTTGGGACGACAAGCAGGTTATCAACTGATGAACGCATGGGTCTGCTGGGAGTATATATCTGCAGTAAGTTCTTCAGAAAATCTGGCCCTATATTGTGGATCGCCTTATAGGCAATACACAACACTTTGAATTTTGTTCTGCTTCTTATAGGCAACCAATTTATTCATTTTTTGCAGAGTTTTATATAGCGCGAACTTGACCCGAATCCAATCAGGTATCAGAGCGCTTTACATAGCACCAGTTACGTTAAATGAGGACACACATTCATTTTTTATTGTTTTGTTAGACACAGGGAGATTAAGGGGCATATCAACAAGCAGGCGATAAAAAATTATCGCCGCTTTTGCGGACGTTTTCAGACGAAAAGCGGCGATAATTGTATCGCCTAATCAGCAAGGTCACGCTAACGCTTGAAACCTTGCTTTAGCGTCAGGATTCCTAACGCCCAGCTTTGCATCTCTAATGAGATGCAAAGTGGGCGTTCCTGACCTGGCATGACAGGAGAAATGTCGCTAAGCGACATTTCTCCTATCAGCAAGCCTAACGCTATGAAGCATAGCGTCAGGAAAAGTAGCGATAACCCCTGTTATCGCTACTTTCCTTACGCCTGCTTCAGGACTGACTTAGCCATGATATCTTATGGAAGGTGGATATCATGGCTAAGTTTGTGAGTCCCTATCAACTGGCTAACGTGAGATTATCGCTGGGTTTCCAGCGATAATCTCACGTTAGCCAGTTAGCGCTAGGATTTTTATCGCCGATGAGATAAGCGTTGCTAATAGCACGCTATCTCAGTGATAAAAATCGGCGCTAGCCGGCGATAATTATCCGAGCGCTAAGTGCGCTCAGCGATAATTATCGCCGGTTGTTGTTGATATGCCCCCAAGTGATTTGCCCAGAATCACAGGATGTTTTCGTCATTACCGAGACTCGAACCCAGTTCCCCAGGTCCGAGGTCGAGCGCCCTAGCCGTTAGGCCAACTCCAATGAAGTTGTCTAACCACCTTGGAGACAAACTTAAATTTCAGTGTGTCAGAAAGCATCCTGGCGGCTGCGTTCTGTACCAGCTGTAACTCATTTAAAACCATCTCCTGTGCGTTAATCAATAAACTGTCGCAATAATCAAATTTAGACATCACCAAAGTGGAAATTATCTTTCTCCTGGCATCAGCTGGGATGAAAGAGAACAGTTTCTTCACCATGCTAAGGGCATAAAAGCATGAGGAGACCACTGAGTTGACATGACATTTCAAAAGACAGCTTGTTATCTAGGACGACACCCTGATTCTTGGCTTTAGTAACCTGGTTAGGGGGCAGTCCCAGTTTATCTGGCCACCAGCCAGGAGACCAGGCAGGGGATACATTTCCAAAGACAATTATCTCAGTCTTGGAAGAGTTGAATTTGAAGCTGTGTCTTGACATGCAAGCGCTGATGGCCAACATGCATCGTGAAAGCTGACCGAAACAGTATTCCGGTTCTTGTGAACAGAGAGCACTATTTTGGTGTCGTCTGCATATGACGTGAGCGCTAAGCCACCTGTGCTAAATCGGTAACATAAATGTTAAACAACGTGGGGCATGTTAGAATTGAAACGTGTTATTGCCATATTTCTCATATTTTACCTGGTATTATGTTAGCATTTATATAGCTATTTTATAATAATTATTATTGCATACATATGTAACTAATCCCTGCAAATACTGTGAGATTAAGTTAGCATCTGTGCCTCCATTTTCTCTAATACAACATCCATTTCGCCCTATGATTGAAACTAAGCTTTTGTCTCATGTTGTTTGCCTCAGCAGAAAGCTGCTGGGATGCATTTTCATCTTCAAGTTTAGGCCTCACTGAAGCATGAGAAAGTTGCTTGTTAACGCATACCTTCCCCTGAGATAGAAGGTGCTCCCACTATTCCAGCTGCAAGCACAGACTGTATGACCTCGCCAGAGAGATAGTGTGTACCTTGTCTCAGACTCTTAGCTCATCCTTCTGTGCCTCCCTGTGTTCAGTGTTTTCCCAAGCTGTATTTTTCCATCAGGGGTGGGACTTGGGAGGTGTTGGAGAAGCTTATTCTATGTCACCAAGTGTTCTGAAGTCAGTCCCTCGACAGCCATCCCATAGGGCTGATCAGACTGGACTCCACTGCAGTGTGTTTACTAATAAGCTAGTTAGTTTGTGTTCTCTACTACGTCATCGACTCTTCATTTCTTGGAAGGCTAGAGGAGGTCGTGAGTGACCTGGGTGACCCTAGTTGGGGCATTTCCTTCAGGCTAATGGAAGAACCGTGCGGAACTCCACAAGGGAGTGGAAAAACAGGGGAGTCAAAGTTGCCCAAGCTGACTAGTTGATTGTATTTTGATAAAAAAGAAGTCAACAGAGATTTAGCCTTATTCCTAATGCCTAGCTCAGAGACACGGTTGATCAGGAGCCCATGATCCACCGCGTAAAAGGCAGCTGATACATCCAGTAGCACAAGGACAGCTGCTCCTCTTCTGTCTAAAACAAACCTAATCTCATCTGTAGCTTTGATAAGTGCAGTCTCCATATTATGGCCTTTTCTGAAACTGAACTGTATTTCATCCAGCAGCTAATTTTCATAGATGTATTGGGCCAGTTGATCATTCATAATTTTTTCAGGAAGTTTAGCAGGTAACGGAAGACGCGCAATAGGTCAGTAATTATTCGTGTACGCTGGGTCCAGGTTAGGTTTTTTTAGTAGTGGAGGAATAGAGGCCTTTTTCCATTGAGAGGGATAGATGCCTGAGCTGAACATAGAGGTAAAGATTTTGGCCAGGTTAATACCTGTGAGGTCCAGAATCAGTTTCAGTACAGAAGGAGGGCATGGACCAAATGGTGAACCGGATTTGGCAATACTCACCAGATCAGCTATCTGTTCCGAAAATACTGGCACACATTCCCTAAAGGAAACATTATCTGAGAACTCGATGTTCAAGCCTTACTGACTCGTGGCAGCAACGGGGGCATTAAAGTTGGCTTTGCTGCTAATCTATGAGGCGTGTGTGAGTGCTTATGGCTGCTAGTTTGTGAGAGGTGGGAAGTTGCTTCCGGTTGTGTATGGTTGTCACTCTGTGTGGAAGTGCTCTTAACAGTATGAGACTAATAATATACAAGGGCTGTGAAAGTACTTCCTGTAGTGAGTGACTGCTGGTGTGTGATGGATTGAGTGTGCTGTTGGTAGTGTGAGATTGATGGTGTGTGAGGGTTGTGGGAGTGCCACTAGTAGTGTGTGACAGCTTATCTGTGAAATGTGCAGGAGTGGTTACATGAGTGAATGAATGCTAGTATGTGATGGGTGTCAGAGTGCTGTCAGTAGTATGTGATTGCTAGTCTCCCATAGGTCTTACAGGGCTCCTGACATTGCCAGTTTGTAAGGGATATGCGAGTGCTGTTGAATGTGTGATATTGCTACTCTCCACGGAAGATGAGAGTACAGTCTTTAGTGTGTCACTGCTAGTCTGTGTTTGGTGCTGGTTATGCATGACTGGCAGTCTATACTGGGTACAAGAATGAGGCTGGAATTGTGTGAATGCAAGAGGGTGAGATGTGCAAGAGTGCTGTTGGTAGAACGTGACTACTAACTGGAAGGGGTACTAGTGCTACCATAGTGTCAGATTTCTAAACTTTTAGACGTGTGAGAGTGATGACAATAGCATTTAACTGCCAGTCTGCAGTAGCTGTGAGAATGTTTCAGATAGTGTTAAACTACTACTATGAGATGTGTGTGAGTACTGTCAGTCATGCAAGATTGCATGTCTGTGAGGGGTTAAAAAATTAGTTTTCTGATGTGAATATTGTATCACTTGGAAACTTTATGCGTCAGGTTCAAAATTATGCAGCACCAAGTTTTGGGCTGGTGAAAAGCGCACCTTGTACACATGTAACAATCTTTTGTTCTCATGCTCCTTTGATTTATTCACCTGACAGAAGCCGGTCAGAGCAACAGGGCTTGCGCCATTTAGATAAAATTGTAAAAAAAGGATTATATAAGATAAATGTTTATAATTTAGGTGTGCAGGTTATAACCCCTTTATTAAATTTCAAGATAAATCATTATCAATTATCATTACTTTAGTTCAGCCAATAAAGAGAGTTTAGTTGAGTTAAAGGATTTTATTATAAATCCCTTTATTATTCATTCTTTTGTATTAAAGTATTATTCTCCAAAGTCATCAGTAAAGGTTAACTATCCATCAATCAATATTTAGAAATAAGATGATTAAATTCAGCAAATCATAATAAGCATTAATATATGTAACAAGCACGTTCCACTAAGAAACTTCCCTTTTCTGAGCTAAATCAAGATAAAAGCAAAAGGTTTAAAGGTGTCAGTTCACAAACCCATGAAGAGTTCTGATGAGAGACTCAAGCATAAATAAAGCTTTGGCAGAGAGCTGGAAAGTATTCTCAGCTCAAAATAATAACAGCACAAACATAAACCAGCACTTTCCATGAAGAGATGTCCAGAAAACTCAGTACAGAATCTCCTCTCAGAGAGTCACAAAATGTAAACAGATTAGGATGTTGTTCTCAGTCAAACAGTCTGCTCTGCATCAAAGGGTGGAAGGGTCTGCCCTAATTGAATCTGCCCTAATCAAAGTTTACCTGACTAGTCTAGGAAAACGTGTTAATATAAACACACATTTTCTATGCCGCAACATTACTATTCTTTTGTCTTCTTGTTGACCAATAAGATGTCAGCAAGCTCCTCGGACTAGTTCTACTTCCCATCTTTCCACCAGAGTACAATCACCTTTCAACCATGTGTCCTTGAATGTTGCGGCACATCCTTTTTCATTTGTAAGATAGTCTTCCCATGAATCATCCTCCTTGTCGTCTACATGTTCTGTGATGTGAACCTCACTATCCATTGTCTAATACAACAAATGCCTATTTACTAACTAATAAACAGTAGCTTCAGAGATTGCAACATCTGCAGCAAAGAGAAAAACAACTTGCACAACTGTAATTTAAAGTGAAAAACAAGCATTTCAGAATAAATGGGCCTGCACGTTGCAAACATGGCATCTTCACATATGGCAATATTAGAATTTGTGCTTAATTACTGGCCTATACATAGAGTGTGGTTGCCTACTACAATCTTTGCATTCTTTATTTTTAAATGTATGTTCTACACATTTGTAATTTCAATAAAGCATTTGGTAAATAATTAAATTAGCATTAGCAGTTCAACCTCTGATAGTTGAAACCCCGTCACAATTTCTTCACAAATTAATCGTTAACACTCTTACTCCCTGTTGAACCTCCTGTTTCTCTTTTATGTTTTCCAAATTCTCTCAGTTTCTTGTATTACCTATCCTTTTTCTCTTCCAATTCTAAATCTCTCCTGAATTCTCTGTTTCTTTCTCCTGTTTAGAAAACATCTATTTTATATACAGCATATAAAGTTATTAAACAAGCACCTATAATAAGTACAGGTTAAAAACGACTCTAAAAACTCCTCCTCCTATTGGTGCAAACCAGTTACCAATAGCAGAAACATATTTGCTAAAACGTTTTAATATTCCAGCAGTTCCTAATGGTTCTCGTTCAGGTTTCAAACCAAAATGCTGTTTGCAAATTCTTTCTATCTTTTTGCTGTCATCTGGTATTTATGAACAGTAATGCTGAGCTTTCAGCATCTTGCAAACTCCTCCTTTCTCTGACAGTAAAATGTCTAAAGCCAATAGATCTTGAAACCCCACTGACCCAATAGCCACTAATTCTGTGTTAACAGTTAGAAAAGCACCAGATGTATTAGTTGATAATTTATACATGACTGTCATTTTGAACTACTCTTACAGGTGGTATGATCACTCTAAAAATATCTCCTACTAGCTGTGTACCATCATAAACACTTTGTGCATATCTACAAGATGATGTCATGGGTAAATCATCTATACTATTTACTTGATACATTTTAGGAAACAATAAAGCTAAATTGTAATTTCCCTCCTAATCAGCTGAGAACTGGAAATAGGCCTCTTGCCCATAAAACAAAAACAAAAAACTAGGATAACTGCTTCTTCCCCTGTAAGAATTTGAACAGGTCCACCTAATACTTCAAATGTGTGTTCACAACTGCTGATCCCAATGAGTCTTTTTCAAAACTGATTTCAATTCTCAGTCTTAACTTCTACTTTTGACTAAAGGGTTTGCTCCATCTTCTTCTAAAACGGTTATCGTACCCTTCTACTGCAACCTTGGACCTAAGAAATTCTTCTTAATTCTTTGATGTTTACAAGTGCATTTGCAGGTGCAGCAGGCCATCTTATTGGATGTTCAATGAGGATTTCATGAGGCAATAATCCCATTCTTCTGTCAGGGGTACTTCAGAGAATCATCAGAACTAGTGGTAATGCATCTGTCCATTTCACAGGAGTGGAAGACCAAACTTTAGCCAATCAGGACATCAATGTTCCGTTTGCATGTGCCACTATCCCTGAAGCCTCAAGAGGATTGTTACATTGTAATCTTTGTTGCATTATTGAGAATGAGTCCCTCGGTCCGACTCTAGAGAAACAGAAAATCCATACCTGAGTATCAGTTCATGCAACAGCAGTTTAGCTACAGTAAGTCTGTCATTTCTCCGCATTGGGTAGGCTTCTACCCATCGAGAGAATATGGACACTATAACCAGGATGTATCTCAGCCCGTTACAGACAGGCATCTCAATAAAGTCCAACTGCACCCTCTTGAATGGTCCATCTGATCTTCCTACATAACTCTAGGTTACTTATATTCTTCTTCCTACATTCATCTGTTAGCATGTTATACATCTGTGGCACCACTCTTCTGGTAGAACCCTGAATCGGGGATTGAACCAGTTCTGTCTAAAAAGCTTAAGCATTGCATCTCTTCCAATGTGCGCAGGACCATGAAAATATTGTGTCATAGGAAACAAAAAGCTCTCCGGCAAAACAGGTCTTCTATCACCTGAAACCCAAACATCATTCTCATCCTTAAAACAACCTGCTCTGATCAAACCTTGTTGTTCTGCCTCTGAAACTTCTTCTTGCAACCTTTTGATCTTTTCCCAAGTCTCAGCTACTGACAACAACATAGAGAAAGCAGTGTCCTTATCAAATTCATTTGTGTAATCTCCATTAAATGTGTAACCTACAAGGGCACAATATCGGGCAGCTTCATCTGCATAGGAGTTTCCAACTGTAACATAACCATTGCCAGTTCTATGAGCAGTACACTTTACCATTTGGGGCAACCGTAATACGCCTAGCAATTCTTTTCCATATTCCCTATTTTGAATGGGGGAGCCTGAAGATTTCATAAACACCTTTTGTGACCATAATTGTCCAAAATCATGGACAGCACCAAGGCCAAATTGAGGATCTATAAATACAGTCACTCTAATTTGTGCTGAGAGGCAGCATGCGCTCGTAACGGCAATCAATTCTGCCACTTGTGTGCAGGTGACACCTGGAAGCCATAAGCTTCTACCACTTCTTATATTGTGCAAACCGCATAGGCTGCTCTCGAGTTCCTTTATTGTTTCTTAAACATGAGCCGCCCACAAAGATTATATTATCATGCTCATCACGGGGTTGATCTTTTCTGTCTGTCTTGGTGTATAAGTCCATGACATCTAGATAATCATGCTCAACTTCTTCCCCATCAATTTCATTCTCAGAAGTGGGACAATAAGGTAGCTGGATTTACCATGCAACATCTCCTAAGTAATACATTCTCAGCTGCAAGTATCTGTTGTTCATATTTTGTGAGTCTGCTGTTTGTCAAATACAGTATTTTAGTTTAGGTGAGCAACATCTCCACCGAATGAGGAACCATCACTATAAGAGGATTTCCCATCATTATGCTCTCACATCTCTTTATATTGACACCAACTGCTGCAACCGCTTTAAGGCAGCCGAACAGTCCTGCGGCAACAGGGTCAAGATTTGTCGAAAAATATGCCACATCTGAGTAAGCACTGAGAGTGCATAGCCCTCCTTCTCACTGCAAAATAATGTGAACATCTTTTTGTAATCAAGCATTCCTAGTGCTGGCCCATGACAAAGACTTTCGTTCAGCTCTAGTAAAGCTTTCTAGCAATCATTGTCCCATGGAAGTGGATCAGGCACATCTTTGTGTGTCAGCCTCTGTAAAGGCTTGGATACTAGGAAAAGTTTGGCATCTACTGTCTACAGTAGCCAGCCATTCCCAGGAACATTCTGACATCAGCCTGAGCTCTTGGCGGATTCATAGTCAAAATTGTTTCCACTCTAATGTTGTAAATGCAATGTAATATAAATATAATGTATAAAGCACCTTGATGCTATAGAGTCCGACCTAGGGCAGCAGAAGCAACTATTACGGGTAAAGCAAGGGGGTAAAGGTGCCTTTATCCATCCTGTGTGAAAAGCCAGGATTTTAAGGCTTTTCTGAAACTGAGTATGGAAGGAGCTGTTTTTAGAGTCAATGGCAAATTATTCCAGAGCGTTGCAGTGGTCCTGTAAACACTCCCCCCAGGTGGCCATTTTAAAAGGGGAGTCCACCATGTTCCTGGTGGAGCCTGACCGTAGTGTTCTTGCCGGTATGTACCATTTAAATTTTCTCTTAAACTGGTCAGGCCCGAGTCCATGCAGAGATTTAAATGCCAGACAGAGGGCTTTGAACTTGCATCGTTGTCTAACTGGCAACCAGTGCAGTTTTCTAATGGCTTCTCTCGCTGATTCATATTTGGGAATTTTAAAGATGAAACGGGCAGCAGCATTTTGCAAATTCTGGAGTCTATTCACAAGGCCTGATGTTAGAGTGAGGTAGAGGCTATTACAATAGTCAATCCTTGTAAGGACCATAGCCATGGTCACTGTTTTTAAAAGTTCTGGGGGCAGGTATTTTTTGATTTTTCTTATCAACCTTATGGAGCAAAAGGATGCAGAAGTAATTTTATTAACTTACTCTTTGAAATTTAGTTCACTGTCTAACATTACTCCTAGGTTCTTTACCTTGGTTGAGGGTGTAGGTAGTGAGTCCAGCTCAGGCGGCCACCAATCCGGTGTCCGGAGAGAGGGTTTATTGCCAAAGATGATGACCTCGGTCTTTGAGGCATTCAGCTTCAGGCAATTGCAATCCATCCAGTTGCTTGCCTTGCTCATACATAAGCTGGATGCCTCACCTGGATTGTTATCACTGTTAGTCAGTGACAGCGCAATTTGGGTGTCATCCGCATACAGTGCCAAGATTAAACCGGCGTTTTTGATGATTGACGCAAGTGCCGTAACATCTAGGTTAAAAAGTGTTGGGCTCAGTGCTGATCCCTGTGGCCCATTGCCACATTTTGTTGTCGATTTGTCAGAAACGATTTTAGGAGATCTATTGCTGTGCCGTTTATCCCCTGGAGCCGGCCTACTAAGATCTCATGGCTGACCATGTCAAAGGCTGCAGAGAGATCAAGCAGAACCAGCGCCGTCATCACCCCTCTGTCAAGAGCTTCTCGTATTTCTTCAGTTGCTACGATTAGTGCAGATTCAGTACTATGATTTTTTCTAAATCCACGTTGTGTGTCATCCAGTAACAAATTAACCTCTATGTATTCTGAGATTAGTCGGTTCATAATCTTCTCTGCCAGTTTTGCAGCGAAAGAGAGTCTCGATATAGGGCGATAATTGCTAGGGTCCGCAGTGACCAGATCGGCTTTTTTTTTTAGAAGTGGGAGGATTGAGGCAAGTTTCCACTGGGAGGGGAAAATCCCTCTGGTAAACATATTGTTAAGGATTTGTCCCAGGTATTGTGCCACTTGGGCAGGTATCATGTGCATTATGCTGGGCGGACATGGAACTTGTGGTGCACCAGATTTAATTAGTGGAATTAGGTCTATGAGTTGGTCCTCCGAGGGGTTCTTAAAGGTGGAGAAGCTGATTCTGCCCTCTAGGTCAGTTGGAGCTTACTCATCCTGGTGATTAGCTACTTTATTTGCCGCAAAGTTATTGTAAATATTAACAACCTTCTCTTGAAAAAAGCTTGCTAGCGTGTCACAAAAGTCTTGATTTGTTTCTGCGTGACTTGCGCTGGTTGGTGTAACCAGCTTTCTTATTTCAGAGAAGAGAGTTTTATTTGCATCGCAGGCGGCTTTGATATGCTCTGAGTAATAGGTGATCTTTGCTGCTAGGATGCCCTCTTTATGCTTTCTTACACCTTTCTCGTTCCCTTCTCAATTATGTGTCGCAAATACTGAACTTCTTTCTGACAATATTGCAGTTTTTTTGGAGACATTTTTTGTCCATTTTCAGCCAAATGGTTTAATAATGCAATGGTATCCTGTTTGCTAGCTTCTCGCGTATTTGATGCTACTAGTAAGTCATTAATGTACTGCATGAAACTTGAGTTGCAAGGCATCTGCAGAGTTTCAAGGTTCTTTTTCAAGATCTCATTAAAGAGTGATGGACTCTCAATATACCCTTGTGGAACTCGGCACCAGGTCAAAACTATTTCTCTAAGCACAATTGAAAAAAAGCTCTCGCTGTCCTCATGCAACGGAATAGAGAAGAAAACTTGCCAGAGATCCACAACCGTAAACCATTCTGCATGCAAGGAATCAGAAAAAGTATTGTTGGTGGATTCAGCACCATGTGACAACATGGAAAAACTATGTTATTAATATTTTGAAGGTCCTGTACAATTCAATATCTCCCATTTGGTTTATGTAAATGAGTAATAGGCGAATTGCAAGGGCTTCCAATAATATATGTTAAAATCCCCTGTTTTAGCATGCTTTCAGTCACTGGTGTTATTCTTGCAACGGTCTCTGGTGTTAAATTATAAGGTGACGGTCTTGTAAAAATCGCATTTGGTTTTACTGTAATTCAAAAAAGGTCTATACCTTTAATCAATCTGATATCCTTTCCTGTAAAATCCCATACTTATAGATTTACTGTATCTTTAAAAATTACATTTTCAACTGTTCTCACTGGGTATAATCCTATAGCTGTTTCTTATTGGGCCATTTTAAATTCAACATCTCCATTGTGTTTTTGGAATTCAAAACCTTCTTCTGTGCAGTAAATAGTGCAATTTAACTTGCAAAACAGATCCCTTCCTAACAAGACTAGAATCACATATTACAAACTGATTTTCTTCAAATGTACATATTTTTACAGGCACTTTCTCTGAAACTGGATTTGTTACTTATTTGTAACTCCTACAACTTGGATTTTCTTTCCCAAGATGGGTAGGTCTGAGACTTCAGTTGTTCTTACTGTGGATCGGCTAGCTGCGGTGTCAATAAGAAATTACACTTACTGGCCATTAACTTCTCCTTTTACAAATGGTTCACTTTAGTCTACTGCTAAGACTGCGCCAAGTATGCAATCCTCCTTCCTCCCAGGCTCCTTCATTAGGAAATGTCAGAATCAAAATGCTCGTTTTCCAAAATATGGGACTGTTGGAGTGGGTTCTGACTTTTAAATGGGTTTAGATTTGCTCTTGGCATCAGATTCACATCAAATCTAGGATTTCCTATATTCTGTGGGGCCATTAGGACTTGAACAACCTGCATCATATGAGCTTTTGACTGCAAAGACGTTTGCATTATTTGTGCAGGCATCTGGACTGGAATATTCTGCATCTGTGTTTGATTTGCTCCCTGCATTTTCCCATCACCACTCACTGTATTAGGATACTGTCTACATTCCCCTGTCTAATGCCCAATTTTGTTGTACTAATAACAAGGAGTAGACTTCTTCAACGCTGCAATGTCTATCTCAGAATTCAGATCAATCGGAGTACCTCTACCCTGTGAAACACCAACTGTTCCTTGGGCAACTTGTCCTCAAATTTGAAACCCAACCCCTTGTATTCAACTAACGCTCCCTCCAAATGACTGATTCTGAAATCCTTTCTTTGCCAATTTTGTCTGTGCAAACATAAATTTCTCCTTTAGTCTATTCTGCTTCATTTCCTGCTCATCACTACAGTACTTTGCATACCTCAGGATCTCATCTAATGGTTTTGTCTGTAAACAAATCACATTTTGCTGTATGTGTATACTGATCTCTAGTTGCGGACCACAAACAAACTCTGACACAGAGCTCTCTATATCACTTTTCTTAGGATTTTCTTGTCCCGTGTGTTGTTTAAACACCTGCAACAATCTTTCATAATGAGCATGCACTGACTCCTTTGCCTCTTGAGTGGTTCTATTGCTTTCCAGCCAATCAATGTCTATCACTGGAACTTTTCCTTTCAAAACGGTAATCACCTCATCATAGTTTGTTATTACCACATGTGAGGGTGCATGAGTACGCGCATCTCTCGGATTTTCAGAACATGCCCATTGCACAGCTATTCTACATACAGCCGGCAAATCACTAGGTACTACGATGTCAAAGAATGTATTCAAATCTGTCCACAAAACCCTTGAATATCAAATCTGTCAGGATTCTCACTCAATTTTGGAAAATAGTTCATAAATTTTGCATGATTACCTCTACTGCATGGCACATGCACATAATCTCCACATGGCATTTCCCTCATTGGAAAAGTAAATGCCTCATCTTCCTCTGGAGATGCTGGTGGTGGCTTACTATTCGTTCTGCTGCATCTGACAGTTTCTTTTTCTGTTCCTGCTTCTTTGCTCATGTGTTCTTTAATCTGTCAAAATCACTTGTTTGCAGATGCATTTACCAATTCCGCAATATGTAACCTCATCCGTGAAGATCTCATTGTCACAATAGCTTCATCATCTAATTTTGCCCTAAAACGTCTCTGCAATGGAACACTCTGTGAAAGATCTACTTCATATTTTCCTGCTAATTCAGTTAATCTGTCATGTGTGGTAGCTGCAGGCCTTGTGATTTTTTTACTCGAATATATAAATTCATTTTCCTGATAATGTTCCAAATGTGAAATATCCAAACAACCTTTGATAATCTCCTCTTATTCTACCTTTAATTTTGATACACCAAATGTCTTGTCTTTTCTTGACTAGCAGGTGGTCTCTCTGGTCTCTCCACTTTCTTAATCTCAGAAGACTCTTCCAACCATGGGGGAAAAATCCCATTCTCAAACTGTCAAACTGTCCTGTCTCTCCTTGTGCAATAGGTATCTCAATGTTTGGACTTTTTGCAGTTACGTCCATGCAACAATTTGTGAATTCTGCTATCTCAGGATTAAACCTATCAAAGCTACTCCTCCTACAGCTCCTTGAGCTTCAAGATTCGGGGGCGACATTTATTGGGGCTGTTGCAAATAGCCTTGCCAATGTATGTGCTGTCACAGCTTGTGGTACTGGTACGAGAACAGTCACAATTGAAGCAGCAACACATGAAGTTATTACAGTATAAGCTACTTCAACTGGTGCCTGTGCAATTTGAAGTGCTGGAAATGGTCTCTCAATCTGAATTATAATCGGATCAACAGAGGCTGTAGCCACTGTAGCACTTGCAGTTGCATCACTATCAGTATTTGTTGTAGGGGCTACATAAAGTGGTGGATGCGAAGCAAATAAAGCACCCAGAATATCATCCCATGAATCATTATCAGTGTCTGTTATCATTGCAGCTTCTTATTCATTTTCCTGTTTCCAATTCTATTTTTGAACAACTTGGACGGAGCACCAAGAGTGAAGTCAAACTCTGTTGGATATAGTCTTTTCAATATCTTTTATTCTTCTTTTGTAAAACAGATGACAGGACAACAGCCAATGCATTTCGTTCCTTTCAAAGGAACTTCAGCAGGGCTGAAATCAACGTGAGAGAGCACATCAATAACTACACTACGAAAATACATAAGCACAATTACACATGTGAACAAACAACTATAAACACATTACAAAGATGTGCAAAGGACAAAGATAAAAACATGTTCTTCTCATAATAAATTCACCATAGACATGACATATAATCAAAACACTGTACTCAGATATTCAAAAACATGTACAAAGGATATCCAAACGTAACTACAAACATCTGCTCTACAAGACCAGAAGCCTCAGGCCTGTAACTACAGTGCAATCTCTAATCAATGTTCAAAGCTGTACACAACAATTTCATGATTTCGTTATGGAAGTGTGTTCCCCTATCTGTCTCCACTGAGGTCGGAAATCCAAAATGCGGTATCAGTTCCCTTAAGAGCAGTTTTGCCACTGTGAGACTGTCACATCGTCTAGTTTGATATGCCTCAACCCAACGTGAGAAGATACACACCACCACCAAAACATTCTGCCTATTGCACCTCGGCATCTCAATAAAGTCCAATTGTATCCTATTGAAAGGACCTCCTGATCTTCCAATATGACTCATCGCAACCACAGTTCTCTTTCCCACATTCATTTGTTGACTAGTAACACACCTGTGACACACTGCTTCAGCACTCACGCGAAATCGTGGGTTAAACCAAGTTTGCCTAAACACTCGCACCATGGCATCTCTCCCAAGATGAACTTCTTCGGGAATCTGCCTTGCCATTGGGCTCAATAAGCAATTGGGTAGTACTGCTCTGTCATCTGTTGACACCCAAATGCCATCTTCTCTCTTTTCACAGCCTGCTCTAAGCCACGATGCAGCTTTCTCCTCTGGGACCTCATCCTGCAGCACCTTCACTTCATCCCAAGTATCGGCTACAGCTTACATCATGCTGAGCTCGGTCTCTTCTGTGCTCTCTCCTATATATTCTCCATTGAAAACACAAACATGTATAGCACAAAAACAAGCTACTTCATCAGCGTAGTTATTTCCTTTTGTAACAAAATCCTCTCCCCTCCCATGGGCTGCACATTTTACAACGGCAATCTCTTTAGGTTTCTGCAAAGCCTCCAACAATTGGCGTACATATTCTCCATTACGGATTGGGAACCCTGAAGATGTCAAAAATCCACTCTGTGACCACTACTGCCCGAAATCATGAACCACTCCAAACCCAAATTGGCTGTCCGTATAGGTAGTCACTCGGACTCCATTCGAGATGGTACAAGCATGTACCAGAGCAATAATTTCGGTCACCTGAGCTGAGTATACTCTTTTCAAACAGGCAGCTTCCACCACCCCCAAGATGGTGCACACATAGAAATGCTGCTCTCAAACACCCTTCATTGTCTCTTAAACATGAACCATCAACAAAAAGGATCAAATCAGATTCAGGCAGAGGTTCATCAACAATGTCAGGTCTGGGCTTGGTAGATAGCTCAGGAACATCTAAGCAGTCATGCTCTTCACAATCCTCTTCTCCCTCTTGTCGAACAGGTAACAATGTAGCAGGATTCAAGGTGGTACAACGTCTCAGTGTAACATTTTCAGAAGCCAATATAACCTGTTCATACTTTGTAAGTCTGTTATTTGTTAGGTACTGTGTCTTGGTTCTTGTCATTAACAGTTCTACTGAATTTGGCACATAAACAATAAGTGGATGACCCATCACTATGCTTTCACATCTCTCAATGCTAACACCTGTTGCAGCAACAGGTTTGAGCCATCCAGGCAACCCAGAAGCTACTGGATCTAATGTAGCTGAAAAGTAAGCTACTGGCCTACGGGCACCTCCATGTGTCTGTACAAGGACCACTAACGCACATCCCTCCTTCTCACAGCAAAAGATTGAAAACGCTTTGTTATAGTCTGGCATTCCCACAGCTGGAGCGCGACATAGGCTCTCTCTCAGCTCGTGGAAGGCTCTCAAGCAATCGTTATCCCATGGTACCGGATCACTAATGTCCTTTCGAGTCAATCTCAATAGTGGCTTTGCTTGCAAGGAAAAATTTGGGATCCATTGTCAGCAATAGCTGATCATTCCCAAAAACATGCAGACTTCTTTTTGTGTTTTCGGAGTTCCTATTTGCAGAATAGTCTCTATGCGACCTGGTGACACGCTTCGATTTCCCTTCTCAATCCGGTGGCCTAGATACAGAACGTCAGTCAGACAATACTGAAGTTTGGTTGGGGACACTTTGTGTCCATTCTCTGCCAAATTATTCAACAAAGCCACAGTATCGATCCTGCAAGCATCCTCAGTTTCTGAAGCGACCAAAAGGTCGTCTATGTACTGAACTAGGACCGATCTCTGAGGCATCACCAGCCCTTCAAGATGCTTTTTCAGACTGTGACTAAAGATAGAGGGGCTTTCTGTATATCCTTGAGGGATATGACACCACGTTAACACACGATCGTCCATCCTAAATGCAAATAAAAACTGGCTTTCTTCGTTCAATGGTATGGAGTAAAATGCCTGACATAAATCTATGACTGCAAACCATTCTGCCTCACATGTTATCTGAAATAATATAACAGTGGTATTCGGTACCACAGGACAACATGGGATCACAATTTCATTGACCCTGCGCAAATCCTGCACTATTCTGTACTTGCCACTAGGCTTCTGCAGTCCCATTATAGATGAGTTGCAGGAACTTCTTCTGATCTCTTTGAGAATGCCTTGCGCAATCATAGACTCGATCACAGGTCTTATTCCAGCCACAGTTTCTGGAGTTAATTAATACTGCGGAGTTAGGGGAAATTCAGCTTTTGGTTTGATCTGTATCCTAACAGGTTCAACCCCTCGAATCAATCCTATATCCTCTCCCGTGAAATCCAACACTTTCGGAGAAGCCGAGTCTCGCAAATCATATGATAACTCCTCTGTTGTGAGAACCACAAATATTTCTGCACACAAGTTCATATTGGCCATCTTAAAATCTGCATCATCATCACTGGTTTGCAACTCCACACCCCTCGGAGTGCAAGAGATGGTACAATTTAGCTTACACAAAAGGTCTCGCCCCAATAGACAGACTGGGCTTGAATTGCACACTACAAATTTGTGTCTGTCTCGAATGGTCCTATTCTCACAGGTAACTCGTTTTTCAATGGGTTAGTCATTCTCTGATTAGTAACTCCCACTACTTAAATTGATTCTCCTGAAAGAGATAAATTTGGAACCACTTCCGTTCTTACTGTGGAGCGCGCAACTCCATTGTCTAATAAAAAGGTAACAGGATGTCCGTTCACCTCTGCATCTATAATTGGTCCACTCTGATCTACTTCTAAAACCGCACCCAAAGTGCATTCTTCTTGCATCCCCCTCTGATACTCATGAGGATCTTGAATTTGGTCAAATCTATCTTGGATTTCAAAATGTGGCCTTTGATGATACACCTGATTATTTGTAGGTATTCTAGGAGGCTGAGGTATCTGCATTTGCGGCTCATATCCTCCCCCATACATGGACCTAGGTCTAGTCACAATGTTCAAAGTCTCGGGCATCTGTACCTCTCCCTCATGCTGTAATTGATTTGCTGGGTTCAATCGACACTCATGCTTCCAATGCCCGACTTTGTGACAAAAATGACACGCAGTGACCTTCTTTTGATTCGCTACCCAATCACCTCCTGTACCTGCATCCATTCCCCTTCCTCTTCCCTGTCCAGGTTGGGTTATCATTTGATGACCCATTCCTCTGCCACTTCCTCTACCTCGCCCCATCGCTCCTCCAACCCCTTGCATCAGATCAGGTCTTTTGGCAATCCTCAACTGCACCAACATTAACTTATCTTTCACTTTCCACTTGATCACTACAGTATTTTGCATAACGCAGAATTTCGTCAAATGACTTATTCTGCCAACATATCAAGTGTGTCTGTATCATCAAGCTAATATCAGATTTTAGTCCTAACACAAACTTAGAGACAAACTGTCCCATATCTTTCTGCTCAATTGTGTCCAATCCACTATGCTGTTTAAAAACCACTAACAGTTGCTTATAATAGTCATGTACAGACTCTTGAAGCTCTTGAGTAGTACGATCGATTTTAAGCCAATCAACAGTTTGAGGAGCTACCTTAGATTGTAACCAGGTAATCACTTGCTCATATTTCTTCATTACCTCGGGTGAAGGACCATTCACCGGATCTCTAGCTGGTTCTGCAGCTGGCCAATCAATGGGGACTTTACATGCAGTCCACAAATCACCTGAAACCACTATATCAAACAAGGTATTCAAATCAATCCATAACACCTTTGAAATCTTGACAAATTGATCTAATTGTTTATACGAGTCGGCAGGTTTTTCCCTCAGTCGAGGAAAAGCATTAGTGAATGCTGCCAAATCACCCCTGCTCCATGGTACATGTACATACCCCCCATTTTGTGCTTCTCTCAGAGGGAAATTTCCTCTTGTTCCCATCCCTCCACCCGAAGGAGGAGTATCTCCTATCCTTTCTTGCCGCTTTTCTTTTTGGCTCACCTTTCTTCCCATCTGTCTAATTCTTTCCACGCTCCCATCCCTACCACCAGTTCTCTAATTTGTGCTTTAAATCCTGTTGTTCGCTTCTCTTCCAATTCCTTATCAGTGTAATTCAATCTGCAAAGTCCCTACATCATTTTGGTTTTCGTCAGGTCCACCTCATACCTTCGTGCCAACTGTGACAAGGCATCATGAGCTCGCTTTGCCTTTCTAGTAACATCCTTAGCTACAAATAGCAGTTCACTTGGGTTTTATGTCTCAGTTCTGTCCAATGGCAGATTCCCTTCAATCAACTCATCTATATCTGCTTTTAATCTCACCACATCTAACAATGGTGCCTTCAATGCAACCTGTAACACCTTCCGAAACCCTTTCAATTCCCAATTCCTCCCTGTCACAACTTTGTGTTCTCCTTGGACCTCCACTTTCCTACATTCTCCCAACTGGGCTATTTTTTCTCTCAACACTTCAACTTCTCCAATGATTACCTGCACACACAACTTGTGGCCCAAACAGTACTCTAGCTGCTTCATGTTCCGCTCCATTTCATCTCTCTCTATCATTGACTCCCTCACCGGTGGAACCCACATTCTAATGTATGACCTAGAATTTGCCAAAGCTACTGTTTGCCTCCATTCTGTCCCACTGTCCATTCCCGATGGATCAGCTGTAGCTGGCAGTGGAGTGATAGCTTCCACTAGTATTGGAGCCATGCCCATTCCACTCATTGTAAGGCTCCCTCCAGGTATAGTCTCTTCCCCTTCTCCTGGTTGCTGTTGACTTCCACCTATTCTCTCCCTGGGGTTATATATTGAAACCACCGGTTCAATAGTGACGGGTACTGAAAGAGCTTCTGGTAACCGCATGTCACACGCAGTTTCATTTGGCTCATGATCTGCCTAACTTATCCCTCCGGACCCTCCTGGAATTCTAGTTCCCACTGAAATCCTCTTTCTAAATCCAGTGTTCTGATCCTCTGAACCCATTCGTCCCCCTCGTGACGATTCCTCTGTTCGCTGTGTCTGCTCCGGCTCTGACCTAGAGTCACAAGGTGGAGGACGTTTTGCTAAAAGTCTATCAAGAAAACTGTCATCTGTATCACTTTCCTATTCTGTCTTACTTTTTCCTCCAGACCCTCCTTCTAACAGCCTGAATGGATACAATCGTTCTCCCTTTATGGTGTCTACTCTCCATCTCTTCAACTGTGCGTCCTATCTGGCATCCTGATATGCCTTCATTGTTTTCTTCATTCTTCCCTGTGAAGCTTCTCTTCTCTTCGCTATTGCTGCTCTCATCCATGCATCTAATGCCTCAAATTGTGTTGGTCTAGGTGGAGGTTTCAGAGAAGACATCACTCCCCTCAGCTGATACAGCACCTCCATACGAAATGACCTATAACGAGGGAAAGCCAATTCTTCCTCCTTCTCTGCTGTAATTTTATGCCAATTTTGAAGCCACACTATAGTATGTAGTGCTACATTTGTTGCCATATAATGTGCCTGGGTGTCCTCTGGTGGTGCTTCTTCTCCTACTCGAGTCACCACCCCTGTTTCACCGCAACATAAATCTCACTACACTTTAAAACATCTCATCATGAAAATCAATTTTTTGCAACCCAAGTTTCAATATTCGACTTTGGACGAACTTCCACTAATCCCAGAGGGGCGTTACACCAACCAACCAATCCCAGCGCAGCACACACTGACGTCACTGCTCACTCCTTGCAGCGGCTCACCCTCCTTTACAATTTCACCTCGTACACTCGCTCACACATTCACACTACCAGTAACTGTATATCCAAAGTTATTAAACCAAGTACCTGCTCCTAACACAGTCACAATAACTTACAGTCACATAAAACAAGTAATTTTCCGTCCACTAAAAAATCGATAGAACACTCTTACAAGAACATTAATCCACAGAGACCCCCGACCTGCGTTGATCACTCAATCTCCGTAGTCCACCCCCAGCACCTGAGGCTTTCTACAGCGACAAACTCCTGCATTCACACAAAGTTCCCTATCACCAGTGGATTGTCAATAGTGCTTCAGAACACCCACAATTTTGATCAGACAATTACAAATACAAAACTATCCCGGGATCTTGGAATTCTCTTGAGTCCGCTAACCAAACTTCCTGATCCGCACGTGTTCGGACCAGTAAACCCACAATCACTCAACTGGCATCCTAACTTCGCAAACATCACACAATGAATTAATCACCGCAATCTAACACACCACACAGATTCATACTCACACTACCACTATTTCCGCCGCACCGTCAATGTCTGCCGACCTCCATCAACTTCACCGTCTCCTACTCCGTCCAAAGCTCTATTATTTTTCCGATCCTACTCTAATTTCTCTTTTCTCCCCACACTTTTAGAAGCAAACCATCCTCTGCTACCATTTGATTACGCCAACTTGTGTTCCCTGTTTTCTCCGCTAAAGTTGGGACTGATGGTCTTTTATTTGCTTGCTAAAAGTGGTGGAGGGGAGTAAAACAATTCAAGGTTATACTGTCAATTTAGTCATACTCTAAAGGACCACAGACTCCGAATTTCAATTTTGTGGGTTTATTATAATGCCAAAAATAATTGAATATAAACACACCTCAATATCAGAGTATATAGTTACATCAAAATCAATACAGAGCCGAGTCTACGATTACAATTCATTCGGCGTAAAAGGCATAAAGTGATGAACTCCAAAATCAGAATACAGCATAAAATAGAAGCTGAGTCATTCACGTCAAATGGGTCTGATAGCTTAAAGCTATGGAGCTCGCTCTAAGATGCTCCTTCTCCTCCGAAAACAAGAAGAAGACTCCTAAATCTGTCCCTGCACATCATACAAAAGGACAATGGTCAGCCCCTAACACGCCATGTGATAAAACTTTCCATTGCAATGTTTTTGGTAGTTTTCCACAGGAGCTTTAATTAATTTTTCTTCGTGTTCCAGTGGCCTTGGGTTTCAGATAAGCCAGGCACGAAAGGAGTACTCCCTTCTCGCCTTCCAGACTTCTTCAAAGACATTCCCGGTATCTCCTTAAATCTAAGAATAACGAGGCCGAATTCCTGCACCTGCAGTAGAATGAGAACACACTGTCTTCGAGCACAAAAAGGATTCATTTAATTATTTCTTGAGCAACCAAGAAGAAAACAAAACTCATAACAACTTACAGTTTGGGCCTACAATTCAGGCAACTTAAACTAAACACAGTTACATTACATGAGTATAATTTCATCCTGCACATTACACATACAGGAATTATAAGTGTCTCTAATACATGTAAAATCCTACTTGAATGTGTACACTACAATTTCAGTGCTACTTGAACGTGCATAAATGCATCTTAATATTTATAAAGTACTGCAAACGACAAAATACATGCAAGTGCGTTTCAACCATGAGTATAGTGCACCCATCCAATTTAGAGTGCTGTAATTGCTCTATCAGTGGGATTTAAAATAGAATCTCAAAAATAATTTAGTTTAAATGTAATGTTAAATGTGCATCTATATAAATAATAAATACATATTACATAATGTTACATATTTTAACAACTTTTATTCTTTAAAATTAAATTTAACCTGATGAAAAAAATTGTTACATTAATTGAAATTAATTCTATATGTAACTTTCGGTAACTTTTAAAAACATAATAAATAAATATTAACATTTGGCTTTCGTTTTTTTGTGCATAATTCTGTAAAAATTCATTTTAATATATATTACAATATTTTAAATTAATTACATATTTAATTCAAAATTAAGTTAATAGTGCTGCAGTTTAAAAAAATGTTGTACATTTAATGTATATATGTATATACATACATTAAATATAGAATACAATTTAAATAGCTACAACACTATTATTTAAATGTATACAATCAAATTACTTAAGTATGTAGCATAAACATATTGTTAGTAAATATTTTTTACGTCGAGTAAACTTTTCACAATTTTCCCATGCATTATCATAGGGATATCTCTACTGTAGCAGCAGAAACCTATGCCTTCTTCTGCCTGCATGTGAGACGTGACTAGTAGCAACTGTACACTCGTAAATTAGACTCCTCTCCCTGAATTCAGGAAATGGACACATGTAAGTTTACACTTTGTAGTACATTTATACTTCTAAATGGTCAGTAGCCACAAATAGTACATTTACTACACCATGCAAATATAATACACATGTAGATGTACTCACTTCCAAATTTACATTTGTGAATAGGGTCCGTTGTGTGATTGGGGGGAGTATCAACTTATTTTCTGCGCCTCAGTTTCTTTAGTCCGTGCAAGTCTGACCTTTAAAAATAATTAAAACAATTGTGGTCTTTTGCATTAACATCTCATTATATGATTCTGGCAGACGTGACAAACTGAATGAAGACTAAAGCAGGGAATCCCCCTTCTGTGTGGTATTGCCTGTCAGACGCTTGATTCCACAGCTAAGAAAATACACAAACTGGGAATGTGTAGTAAAAGGAAATAATATTTGCGCTTGTGGGAAGAATGTGCACACTGCACAGTTATGTTTGTCCTCAGGCCTGCTGTAGAATGATTTACTAGAAGCCACTCCATGGTTGGCAAAGGCCGCAACTGGCAGCCTCGACAAATGCTTACAATGGCCGCTTGTCCCATATGTTTACCACAGGTATATTTTTCTAGAAGCTCAGGCTTGCAAGATGACGTCACGGAGCAATGGCGCAGAAGATGGCCCACGATGGAGACAGCTCCAGACAGCTAAACACTGGTCGAAAGTTGTATGCTACTTTATTCTGAAATTAATACCGCCATTGCTAATACAGATTTTATTCTTGTAATAATTCTGCGATATTCATTTGACGTCAAAATTGACATTGATGATTAGGTTTACAGTAGGGATGGAAGAGTTTGTGGGTTGGGCGGGTGTCTTCATAGGTGGCCGACTTGTCACTTTTACCAATACATACCAGCACATTACTTTGACAACATCCCTCTTTGGAACAGTCACACTCTATTTTTCATCAAACAAATCAGAAAATCTGTAGTTACCGTGTAGGATTAAAAGAGCTCCCCAGACTGCCGAGCTTAGAATGTTTATTTGTAGCTAGTTATTTCCATCAGCTACAGTGGAGTGGTCTCCTGTGAGCGGCCAAAGTGTGTTTAAGGTTTCTTAAGCACTCAACCTCTGATCTTTGACAGGTGTTTAGGCCAGGAACATAAATAATGTATTATGCACCAACAGCCTTGGTTAGAAAGCCACCTCTGTATTTGCAGTGACATGCACTAATATCAGATTATATGCAAGGCTGTCTAATCAAACCTGAGCCATTCACCTCCAACACTGCATCCCTAGGGAAAGGTATCACGCTTTAGTTATGCTTAACTTTGCTTTCTGTTGTTACTATCTTCAGGGGCACAACTAGTCTAGAACTTTGTGGATGGCTAACAGGTAAGCGAATGGAGGCAGGGCTAACACTACAAACAATGGGGCAGATCTATACTTAGAGCCAATACAAGAAAATAGAGCAATAAAATGTGCATTTTAAACACATTGGTCAAACCCAAGATGATGAAAAGAAACATAATTTAGTGGATTTGACAAAGCTTATTGGCTACTGACAGAGATCTTTAAAAGGGGAATGAGATATTTGACAACTAAAAAGAAGCTTTACAGATTTCAATACAAAGCATTCTAGAATCAGTTTTGCCAAAGTTATTTCAAAATATCGATGGTTTTTGCAAATTCTCAGAAAATTACTTCTGGGAAATGATAATGAGCTTATGAAATATTTTTCTTTCCATCTTTAGAAATATGATCCTGTCTGTCAACCAAAGAAACTTGCTCAACTGGACGTCGCAACATATGCTTGTTTTAGGCTGCACAAGTGTACATATCTCAGAATATTGTGCTAAGTGGGTTAAAACACCTGTGCCAGAGTACTGAGCTGAATATACAAATTTCCGTGTGATAGACCTTTTTAGATGCCTGGAAAATAAAGAGGAGTTAGCATCAGTTTCCAGTATAGCCCATTTGGCTACTCAGTGAGGACCCAGAAGTCGATAAGTGTGATTGAATATAGGTTTATTATTATTTAAAGTCAAACTGATGTATTCAAGTCTCAAGAATATATTGTAAAAATATAGAAGCACTACTGGCAGTCTGAACCGTCTGACAAAGTTAAGACTTAATAACATGAATCATACAAGGAATTCAGTAATGGCAATGCAGAAAAATAAGGAACAAAATCTGGTGATTAGTATATGATTTCTGGTCCTCTTGCCTATACAAGAGTAAATCTAAATTATCTAAGTATAAATTAAGTAGCGTTAGTTGGGTAAAAAACCCTAATTAGATCCAGTAAAGCAGGAAGGTGTCAGCATTGCAGAAACTTCAGTAGAAGTTCTCCAAAATTAGGAGTATTTTACAGCATAAGCCACATAACAGAAATATAGCAAAGAGGTCTGTACCCCTCTGAACCTAAAGGGAATCTGCCTGAAGTTAAAGTGTAGCCAACAATTAAAACTTCACAGAACATTCGAGAAATTCACATCACATCTGAGTACTTTTACACCTTTTCACATTGGAACTGGGCTGATTCATTCG
Organism: Triturus cristatus; assembly: GCF_964204655.1. Taxonomy (NCBI): domain Eukaryota; kingdom Metazoa; phylum Chordata; class Amphibia; order Caudata; family Salamandridae; genus Triturus; species Triturus cristatus. Next base: position 508,687,056 of record NC_140585.1, read on the forward strand.
ATATTCCTATCTCTTGGTCTGAACATCAGGATATCCTTGGATTCCTCCCAGCTCCAGATATTAACATGAATCAGGGTCCTCCCTTTTGTTCACTATCACCTCTCATCTTTGCCAAAATGTCTTCTCCTGATCCTTACTATCTCTCATACACACTGTGCCTTTCACTAACTATGAGATCATATGAACGCGCTTGCAGAGAGGAAGAAAACATTGCAACCAAGCAAACTTTCATGCTGAAGGTTAAACATAGGAGTTCGGATGCTTACGGCCTTTGGTCAAGTTAATGTTGCAAAACACTTCAATACACATTTTAAATGCATAGTTAGGGATACATATATAGTTATAAAATAAATGCATTATGCTATTCAAAGGAATATGTGAGTATATATGCCCAGAATCTGTGTTATTCTATATCAAAATATAATAATTGTTGTTATCACCCCACATTGAGCAGTTCTCATATAAAATTAGTGTGCTACAGCCATACATGAAACCCCAGACCTAAAGAGCTGGCAAACATGAGATACCTTTGAACCACTTGGTGTTCTAGCATACAAAGGATACAACTGTTCCTTGAAAACCAGAACATATAGAATGTGTCACTAATGAAGACGATCCTGCAAATAAGTCTTTCAACAGAACCTGAAATAACATCTCTTATATGTTATAATAACAACCATGCTTTCAATTTTGTTCTCAAGACTCCGGCACATAAACTGTCAAAACCACTAAAATCTCAATGTTGTTTAAAATTCTGCAGTGGAAATGTTCATTATAAATTGCAATTTTTGTTACAAACGTCTCCGAAATTCCTTTAAGAAGAATGACCATGTTCCTAAATGTATATACTAATTATAGAAAGGAGTCTGGCCCGGGTAAAGGAAAGGATAACCTTCAATGGACCACAAGAGAGAAACAATGTAGACAACATGGTAACCAGTTTGTCATTGTAACACTGGAACTAGTAGAGCACAAAATCGTTTTTTCAATTGTGTAATGCTTTTAACATATTATACACAATATCAGAGTTATGCTGCTTTTGACAGACCCAAACTTAGTTTGACAGTAAAATGTTCTTCATTTGTACATTCCTAATTCTGATCTATTCTAAAATATCTGCACAGTACCTTATAGACATCTACATTTTGTAGTGTGCTAGTAAAAAACCCGTCCTTTCACAGTAAGATTGTCACATCAATCAATTTGAAGTCAGAGAAAGAAAAGTAAACACCAAGCTTCCTCGGAAGATGGAGCCTGTCATTTGACCTCTGTCTTTGAATGCACAGCAAATGTGATAAGGTTAAACAAGAATTTTGCTGCCAAATTGCACTATTTTGAAGAGGGTGGACACAGTAATGCAAAACCTACATAAGACAAGTGCTGGTCTACTATTTTGTCATAGGCATCATCCAGAAGGAAAACCACACAAGGCATATGTGAAAGCAAATTCTCCATTTATCTTACAATGCAGTCTAAGACAATGATCATAGAGGCGTTTGCTTTAGGCAAAGAGTTGTGCCTGTGGTTAGACATAAATTATATGTTTAGGCTTCACATAGCTGAGCTATCTCTTAGTCTGCCCATTGGTTAGGCGTAATACACATTAGCTATTACTTAGGAGAAATGCTTCATCACCAAAGAACATGAGCCACAACACATAGTTTCTGCTCGATTTCTTCTAAAATTGCCATGAACCCTGCCTTTAGTGCCTGAGGATACACACTAAATGTATTGAAAACCCATACATCCAGGATTAAAGATGAGTTGAATTGTTAGTTATAAATTGGGACAAACTTCCTAAAGCATCTTGGTACTGAACAAACAACATCAGAAAACATGAGATAATCAATTAAAAAAAAGGATTTTAACAGCTTTCCTCAACATAGAATTGTCCTTTATTTTGCGACAGAGTGAATTCCAGATAAAGGAATTAACAAAAGAGAAGGAACATTCCCTGCCATCTCCTACCCCCACTGACTGATTCTAGATCAGGTAACTGATAGTAGGAGGGAAGAGCTATAATAAAGTGATTGCTTAGACTTGGAAGTAAAGACATAACCAGTATGGGGACTGTTTCATAATAGGCTCTGTGGGCAAAGCAGGGTGCTGTGTAATGGATCCTTCCAGAAACTTGCAACCAGTACAGCTTACAACAAGCCTTGGAGAACCTATCAAATATCCTGAAATCATGACATGTCATGCTGACATATTCGAAAAGCCTTGAAGCTTGAAAATAGCTGCTTGAGAAAGGCCAAAGTGGCAAGCTTTTCTATAGTTCAATCTAGAAATGTTGGAACACAAACTTCCTAGGGACACGGAGTAAAAATAAGGCTTTGCTTTAAAATTCTCATTTGGAGATAGCAGGGCGACACAACAGCAGGATGATGCAGGTGAAAAATGTCATCACTGCAATCTTGTCTGCCATCATTCAGTACAACCACAGGGGCTCTTTCAGTGCCTCAACCAGGCCTTAAGCTCATCTGGCTAGTATATAGTAACTGATGCTCTGCAAGATGTTTACAAAGCTAGTGAACCAGAACATCTCACCACTATTAGTGACTGCTGGCCAAAGAAAGATGAACCTATAGTTCGATTCTGCCCCAGGGTCCAAGTTTGACTTCCTCAGAAAGGGTTTGACATCTCCTTTCTTCCAACCACTAAGGACAGTGCCAGATAAAAACAGGCATTAAGGATGAAGGTAAAATCAGGTGTAACCACTGCGGATTTTTGAGTCCTGGCTGGACATAAATAATCTTTAAAGCCAAACTTTAGGGACATAAGGAAGAAGGAGACATCCTCTTCTGCCTTAATCATTGGGAGGGATGTGAGGAGTGACAAAAAATGGCAAAGGCTTGTAAACATGTTGCACAAGTCCCATGACTGGGAACACCAGAGAAGAGTGTCCCTTGTCACCTATGTTATTTGCTATAGGAATGGAGCCCTTGGCAGCTCAGATACGACAACATAATTCAGAAAGGGGCCTTGCCTTTCACAGTAGGTGTATTCTGATTTCTATCTATGCGGATGATGTTACATTATACCTGCGTGATCCCCAACTAAATGTGCCCCCTATAATGCGTGAGGTCGCTAGCTTCAGTGGTCTGGCTGGCATCCATATAAATTGCTCAAAAATGGGTACTGCTCCCACTCACTGCATGGACAGACCGCTTCCCTTCGGAATACCCCTGGCAGTCGGCCAACGGGCTGGTCTTTTATCTGGAAATATGGTTTAACAGGGATATGGAGGAAATCTGGAGGGCCAACCATGGTAAGTTAATGGCATGGCTCGAGGACCGTATGCCGATTTGGACTCACCTGCCACTATCCATGGAGGGATGAATTGTTATTGGTAAAATGCTGGTACTCCCCAAATTCCTTTACCTTTTATCGACATCCATATTCCTCTTCCCCATGCATTTCATCCGCAGGCTCTGCACACATCTTGTCACTCTAGCATGGACCGGGAAACAACATCAGGCCACGTGGGAGTTCGACCACAGTGGCCTATGTGTTACAGATATGGAGCTTTAGTATTATAGTGCACAAGCTCACTTTTCACACGTTTGGATCCACCTGCCTCCATGCCAGCCACATCTGGCTGTTGAATCTGACAACGTGGCTCCCTGACCCATATACACTGCATTGTTCTTACCAGTTCGCCATCCCCGTGCTACAGTGGATACCGCTGATTGTACATCCTGGACGTTGGATGGGCTGTGCTTTCACACTCACCTGACCTGTTTATATTAGCCTAATATCCCCTTGAATAGTCATCCGGTGCTTCTGTTGCTGATGAACCTGAGGCTTCACACTATGGAGGTCTTTTAACTCCCGCTGAAATACATACTCGAGCTCCAGCAACACACCCTGCATGATGTTTTCACATATTTCAGATTTTGGGACTCTTTTTGGGAACTGCATGATACCTTTCCTGTTGCCCCCCAACGCTCCCTGTTTTAGACATGTTATTGACCAACTCTTCCCCACGCAAATTTATTACACGATTCTATGCATGCATGCACGTATGCACTGGAATTCTACTGTTTGACCACCCAAGGCCTATCTCAGCTAGGAACATGACCTTGAACCACCATTTACTGCAGCTCGGTGGAGTTACTGTTGTGGGCTTACCCAGGCCCTCTCTCCTAGTTATAGACAATGCCTGCTACATATTACGTTCCTTCACAAAGTGTATCGCAATCCCGCCCTGTCACATCAAATGGGTCTATCCACTAACCCACAATGCCGCAAATGCATGGCAGATAACGCCTCCTTTCCTCACTTAGCTTGGCTGTGCCCCACATTTGACTGATTTTGGATGACTGAATATGATGCTATTTGAATCCATCACTGATTTCTGTCCTCTCAGAACTCAATTGGTCGTCATCCATGGCTATGCTAAGGATGTCCCCTGGGGGGCTTGGCACCTCACTGCTATGCTGTTATTCATGGTCATGTGTAGGTTGCAATATATGGGGGCGTCACCACAAACCACATCTGGTTAAGTGGCTGAGCAACATGACCGACTGCCAGGAGAAGCTGACCGCGTATTGGGAATTGTTGCCCCAGGGGTCTCATCCAGTGGATATTTGGCAACCCTTCATCATTTATATCTACTCGCTCAGTAATTCCAGCCATGCACCAGACCATCCCAAATCCTCTCCTGTGAGCGGAGTCCCTACTCCATGAGCCTCACCATCTACACCTTTTCCTGATTGCTCGCCTGCCGTGGGGTTCGATGGGAGCATAGTGAGCCTTATATGACAAGAGGCATCATGTTCAATTTGCTCAGTGGCTTGATGTACAGGAACATTAACTGTATTGTGAAACAGATAGGTTACATGACCTTAACCTTGGGATGATCTCTCTTTGCTGTCTATTTCTTCTGTTTCATGTTTGGGACTGAATGCCATTTTTGGACACTGCTTGTTTCCCTCTATGCTCTCCCCTCCTTGGTGACCGCTTCTCCTTGTGCTTTCAAATGTAATACCAATATTTGCTTTGCGTGTGTTGATGCAAACTTCAATAAATACAATTAAACAAAATTTAAATAGCATGCTGCATGATACAGGTTGAAACCGAAAGCTGGGAAATACAATCATGAATTACCTTGATCTTCACAGAAAAAATAGACCAAATTGTCACAAACAAATTGGATGGGCAGTCAGTTTGGCACAGGGCAGATTGGGGAGAGTAAAGGCTACCTGAAAAAAAGCCCTTGAGTAGTTAGGGACCCAAAATATAGCAATTGACATTAAAAAAAAAAGTCTATTGATCTTTTCCCATGCACTTTAAGTAGCCCACCATGGCCCTGATTAATAGTGGCATAGCTTTGGTTAGCTGCAAACTCTTCACCAGTAATTACCAGTAATGTGCAGTAAAAACACATCAGTACCATGCAATTATAAGTTAAACTCCAAGGGATGGGGAATTACAGGGTGGACATGGATTTATTAGGCAGCATTGCACACCTTTTCTGTGAAGTTTAAAATACACATTTACCACCTGCTCGTAAGCAGGTGGTAAAAGTAATGCAAGGGTCTATGAAAAAAGTGTACAGGTGGCTGTTTTCATTTAGGAATGAAGGGATGGGGTGAGGAGGGTGAAAGAAAGATTGGAGAATGTTAGCTGCCTTGTCTGAAATTTGTGCAGGGGGGATGGAAGGGGTCTGGGCTACCACGCAGCCTTTTCTCTAAGTGATATTCCCTTCTGGATTTTCCAGCTGATAAAATTTTTCTTTTTTCCACACCCAGAAAATTTGGGTGCAGGAGCACTGAACCTCTTATAATTGTGCGGATTGGAATTCCGCTCCTCACAGTTCCCAGTCCGTGTCTTTTATGGACCCCTTTCGAGTGGGCTTATTAGGCAGAGACACTGTAACATCATGAGGCATGAGAGGCAATTAAAAAAAACAACACCTCATTTGCCTGTAAATGGCTTATGGATGACCTCAATGGTCGAAGTGTATGCAATCAATTAGAAATGATATTCCATTTTTTAAATTTATTTTACAATAGCAGTTCTCATGCTTTTTATAAAAATACAACCTTTCCAGAATGGATAATGAAACCGTTAGGTGCCTCTGGCTGAAATGGAAGAGAGGGGACTCCTATTCTGTGAAGCCAAGGCAGAGGCTGACAGCGAAAGAAGAAGCAAGCCTTCTCACCAGGGTGCCTATTATCTGAAGGAAATGTAAATGTGTGCAAACATGTGCTAATCAGCAAATCTAAAGCCTGCACAGGCACCAGCATATTGCTTTAATTGATGAAATAATTTGAGGCATCATGGTGACAAAGTCTGATTCTTTTTGAGAGATATTGTTAGAGTGTTTCAACTGACTTCTGTGGTGTCTCCTAATGGAAAACTAAAAAATGTGCTTTGGACTAGCTACAATATGATGGTCTATAATTAAAAATATAAATATTTTAACACACATGTTTTATCTAAAAACACTAAGGGGCACATTAATCAAACTATCACACAGCGCAGCAAGCCACCTTGCTGCGCTGCGTGATAGTGAAAGGGCAGGTATGCGCCATATTTCACATTATACAGCACATTCCTGTTGTTTCCTTGCATTGACACACAATGTGCTTCTTTGGCCAACGCAGGCAACCTTGCATTATTTTTGTGCAGGAAGGGGCACTAACAATATTTCTTCTCGTTACGCCTCACTTGGGGAGGCAGAGCAGTTTGATGGATTCCCAGGCCTACCAGTAATGGTAAATCTGGGAACATGCCAAAATCCAGTGGTGGATCCAGGATAACATCCACATTTCACCCATGGAACTCCTCCCTGGGGCAAAGTAATGCAATGCAGCGCTTTGTGCTGCGTTGCATTATTCTAGTTTTATCAAGCCAAGCAGGACCCCGCAAGGTGGCCTTGCATGGCTTGATAAATCTAACATAGTAGTTGCATCGCCCTTGCACCCCTTGCGAGACCCAAGGGTGATGCAACTCTTTGATAAATATGCCCCCAAGTGATGCAATATTACTAAAACTTTGCACTGTACAGAAAGGTGCGAAGTTTAGAAATGGGATTTACTTTCTAGCGCAAAGCTTATCTCCACTGGAAAGTAGCCCTAAAATTAAATGGGGGCATCCCATGTGTGGTAACTCAGCATTCCGTGCTAAACCCATGGATTTTGATGGAAAGCCCTATCTACTAACTGTGGTAGCCAGGGCCTTGCACTAAAAAAGAACGCCATCTCAAGGTAGGCGTTAAAAATTAGAATTTTTTTTATTTCTCCACACGTTTGTCCTGTTGCATTTGTGCTGCACTGTGCACACATACAATGAGGGAAATTTTTTTTTTTTGTTCCAATATTCTTTATTGCTTTAATAAAGGAATACAGATAACTAAGATTATATAGAATACAATACAACAAGTCTTATAAATCATACCAATATGAGCAATTCATAAATAAAAGTATATTTCATGTAATAAATAAGATAAATGTAATACCCAAATAATTAATTGAGAAGAAAAAACTATTTCATGAAAGTGGTTGTATTGCTTAGATAAATAAATAATGCAAATAAAGAAGAGAGAGAAAGAGGAAAGATAGAAAAGGAAAGTAAAGATGAAGAAGAGTAAGAGAGGAGAATAATCGAGAGAATAAGAACGCGATCGGAACGCCTGTTTCTTTGAGAGAAATCGCTTAAGAGGAAGACACAAAAGGAAATTGAGCCACCAGCCCTTGCGAAGCCAAGTCCATGTATCTATCCAAAGACCTCCAAACCACACTAGAAATAGACGGCGTATAGTGCCCGTCTTCAACCAAGGTATGAGCCCCTCTATGAGAGAAAAGTTTGAAAGTATGCCTCAACATATTATTTTGTACCGGAAGGGTAACCTTCAAATACAAAACCTATGGTAGTCAGCATGCACCCATGTTTGCAGCAAAGATGTGTGCGTAGTGGAAACAATCCAGTTTGTATAGAAGGAAGAAAGCAGGACCATCTTATCTTTGCAGATATGGTTCTGTTCTGCTCACTCTGCTTCATGCAGCACAGTGTTGCATCAAAACTTAAAACCTGCCCCATAATCTCTGCACATTTTGTGACAGCCTATTTTACACTGTATGTAATGCAATTTTAAAATAACGACTTGCATATTCACAGTGCTTTCAGTCTCAGACTGTCAACTCACAGCACTATAAATACACATCACTATTCCTCAGTGCAGCAACCAGGATTCAGTTCTGTGACCGTGTAGTTACACTCAGACATAGCTTAGTGATCACATTAACCAAATGAGCTTCCACAGCATAAAATAATGAACTTCTCATCAACTACTAAGTGCATTTTATCGTATATGTATTGACCTGAAGGTGAAAGGCCAACAAAATAGTTTCAGAATGTTATGTTCTTTACCAGCCTCCTCTCCGGTCTTGGGCCCATTGCACTCACGATCGCAGTTGCCATCAGTGGTGGCTGCTAAGGAACAGGGGTGATGGGGCGTGGCGACAGAGGAGTAAAAAGAAAATCACTTACCTGTGGTGAACGGCTTCTGCCTCTCCTTTGTCCTCTTCTCTTCCTGACTCCTGGAAGCACGGAAGCACACATTCTCCCAGACTCCCCTGAGCCAATCACAATGTTGCTGTCACCAGCATGACAGTAGCATCGTGATTGGTCTGACTGGCCTTTTTGACCGCTCAGCAGTGCCTGGGACATTTCTCCACCCAGCTGTGCAACACAGCCAGATGGAGAAATGCTAAGTGCGCATGTCGGTTTGGCTGGTCCAAGACGGTATGTGGAACTGTACCCCCGTGAGGGCACACTGGTGCAGGGTCACCCTCTCGTCCATGGGTCCAAAAACTAACAAAGAGGCACTGGAGTTGAAGTAAAACAAACCAAGTTTATTAAACACTCATGAGTGGGACTGCGTCCGGACAAAACTCTAAAGTGTTGTGGGAGGAAGTACATTGAACACAGAAACCATCACCCTTATATACAGTTTGTTGCAGTGTAATCGCATGGGAAGGAAAACTGGAGGAAACAGGTTTAAGCACGGAAATAGCTACAGCCAAACAAGAGCAGATGGGTGACCAGGTGGTCAGGAGATGAGGAGGGGGAGTAAGGAATGTTTATGGCGACAATAATCAATCAATTGACAACATCTGAGACCAGGTGCACCGGCAGCTGCAGCCCCCCAGCACTTACATCAGCTTGACCATGTCAGAGAGGTCAGCTAAAGTTAAGAACACAGGCTGGGTGAACAGGCGAACAGCAGAAAGTAAAATTAACACGACAGAAACGAAATGGACGTGACAGTCAAAATGGCTGCTTCTTATGCTAACATAGAATTTACACTTTTCCACAGGTGGGCCAAACTGTCATGCTCACTTATGGTGCACCAACCACTCCTCCTCACAGTGACCCCAGCCCCGTCCACCCTAACCTGGCCCCATAGCCCGTACTAGAAATAAAATGATAACAACGTAGTGTTATTATCATTTTATTTTTCCATTTTTACACTGCTCAGACAGCAGTGGGGCGACGCTCCTCCAGCCACTGCTGATTTCCACACTTTGTTTATGCACTTCAAGCTCTTGATGACCTGTGAAGTATTTTTTATCAGGCTATTATTGAGGCCTCTTCTCCGGCAGAGCCCAGCACACCTCAGTCTATCCCGGGAGTTGTAGCAGCATGGGTGGAGAAACAAGACAGAGGGGTTGTGGATTAAGCTTATTCAGCCCAATGTTTGTGAAATGGTATTCTTACCGTGTGTTAGCAGTGGCGTAACATTAGCCCCTTTGTGCAGGGGAGGCCCTTGAGCTCCAAGGGGCCACCTCCAGCACTGTGCACTGGTGGTGGGCCTCTGGCCTGAGAGCTCCTGACTGGGTCGGGACATTCCATGTACTTTGCAGAGAGGCCCCTCAAGTTTTGTTACGTCACTGTTTGCTAGATACTCCTCTGTTCCCTGTCTCAACACAGCACTCAAAAATATAAACACAAATTCAGAAAAATCATCAACTGGGTACTGTTTGTGGCACTGGCTTGGGTATAAATCAGAAATACAATTTCACCACCATGTAAATAATGTATAGTCAGGTGTGACTAAGCTGGCAGTTTATTTTGTCATTTTAAGTAAGCAACAGAGATCAGTCGATTTAACATGACTTCTGAGCATTTAAAATAACTATACATTTTGTTTAACAAAATCAGTAGGGTCTCATTCCGAGTTACAGGATAAAACCGGGAAAGATAATTCTCTGGGAATTAACAACACTCAGGTTCACATTGGCAAGCGCACATTCAACCATCGCCGAAGAGGCTTTTTTTTCTACCGTGTGTGCTGTGTACTCACTTGTTTGCACCGCACCAACACAAAGCAAATGGCTGTTGCATCCACATGTGCACACTGTTGGACTTGCTCATTGTTATGCACAGAACGAGCCAGCCTAGGTGGCACAGCCTAGATGTATCTTGCACCTGCAGCCCGTATCCCTCCTGGATGGCCTCGTGGCATAAGTGAGGCCTAGTGAGAGGCACAACAGTGCCTTATACATAGGCCCCTTAGGGTGCTGTGGACAGGTAGGAGGCTGTAGAGGAAACTAGGGGAGCTGTTTTGGAAACGGTGGTAATGTTTGTGTCCTGACTTCCGCAAGAGCTGCATCAACCTTTCCTCCTAAGGATGGGTGGCCACACCCCCATTCACGGCCAGGCGCGAGGCATGGCGAGAGCAGGCGCATAGGCCTTGCAGGGATCCTGGGAAGAGACACAGGCATTTAAAATTGTTCCAGCTTGGGTGCAAACATCACCAGTGTCCCCAGGTTTAATGATTTGGGAAGTAGGCAGCTAACAACAAACCCACAGTCCAACGCCTACCTTTAACGTGTAAACATCAAACGTACAGATTTCTTTTACTTTTACAGTTGTTACTGATTGTTTTTCTTGTTAGCAGATTGCCTGATGTGACTCTGGTTCAAGCGCTCCCTGACAACACAGGTAACTTTCCATACTGCTTGTATGTGAGGGTTAATAGCGGCAGCGCTAACACGAGGTTACCAGAGGACTCCTTGTAGCCGGGTCGACAGTGCTCTTGTCCCATGGTTTTCTTTACAGGTGGTTTTTTTCCGCTTTGGCAGTTCATTTGGAGCAACTGAAGTGAATCCGGGCAGCGATCATTTGGAAAACGTGACTGGAGTCTCGCATCCTTGGTCACATGGAGTCATCTGCTTACCCGGGGAATTCCCAGTCAGTGCTCCAGGCGGAAAACAGAGCCAGGGTGTGATCTTCTTTGAAGGTTAGCCGCTCCACGTCATTGCTCTCACTCCAGCCTGTAATGCACAGTGTGAGTGAGCAACAGGTGATCAATGAGGCTCAGTGCATTGAGGCTGGGGAGCGAGAAGTCACAACCAGAATGGTTGTACAGTGCAGGGTACCCCTCAGCCTCTGGATGAGCAGAGGGTTCTGAGAAGCCAGAACAGCTGAAAGAAGAAAATAGAGTGACAAATTAATGTCCGAATTTAACTGGTAGTGAAGGCCTGAGAGCAAACGGTGGCGGGAAGACTTAAACAAGGAGATGGAGAAATATGCTGAGGGGTGAATAAGGAGTATGACATGAAGGGAGGAAAAGGGGAACACACGTGAAGGCGAACAAGGAGGAAGAAGCGCAGAGGAAGGTAACAAGTGGAACACATGCTAGATGTGAGGAAACGGAGAGGTGAGTGGTGAAACAGAAATCAGGGATGAGAGGGAGAAGTGATTGGTGAAGACCCCATTTCAGGGAAATGAGGTGTTAACACTCGGGAGTGGAAAGGGGAGAATATCTGGGCAAAAATAGGTGGAAAAAATTAGGGAAGGAAAGAATGGGAGAAGGGGAAAAGAATAGTAAAAGATGGGAAAGAAGCTAAAGGGAGGAGGAAGGCATATGAAAGGAAAAGTAAGGAAAACAGGATGAAAGTGAGGAAAGCAACGCAGAAGAGGTGCAGAGAGAAACAAGCCTTGGTCAAGCCAATAGGTCTCGCCTATGTGAGAGCTAATGACTTTCCCAATGTTTTTTAACCATGTTGTACAGCAGTATGGTTGCTGTTCAGTATAGCTCAAATTTAGTGAGGTGAAGTAGACTAGAGCGACATAGGGGAGAGTGGTGTAGAGGCGAGTAGAGTAGTGTAGAGTGGAGTGGCATAGAGTGGCGTGGAGTGGCATGGAGTATCATAGAATGGGGTTGAGTGGCGCAGAGTAGAGTGCAGTAGAATTACATTGAGTGGAGTGGTGTAGAGTGGAGTGGCATAGATTGGTGTACAGTAGAGTGGAGTGACAGAGTAGAGTGCAGTAGAGTGGCATTGTGTAGAGTAGAATAGAGAGAGTGGAGTGGCGTAGAGTCAAATAGAGTGGTGTAGAGTGGTATAGAGTAGAGTGGTATAGAGTAGAGTAGCGAAGAGTGAAGTGGTGTTGGGTATAGTGCTGTACAGTCGAGTGGTGTTGAGTAGAGGGGCATTGTGTGTAAAGGAGTGGTGTGGAGTGCAGCAGAGTAGAATGGCATGGAGTGGAGTGGTGTAAAGTGGGATAGACCTAAATCGAGTGGAGTAGCATAGAGTGGGGTGACGCAGAATGGAGTGGTGGAGTGGCATAGAGTGGAGTGGAGGGGTGTAAAGTAGAGTGGAGGGGAGTAGAGTGGCGTAAAGTAGAGTGGTGTTGAGTCACATTGAGTGCAGTGGCGTAGAGTGGACTAGAGTGGAGTGGCATAGAGTGGAGCATTGTAGAGGGAAGCGGAGTGACATAGACTAGAGTGACTTAGAGTGGAGTGATGTAGAGTGGTGTAGAGTGGAGTGGCATAGATTGGCACAGAGTAGATTGGAGTGGCATAGAGTAGAGTGAATTGGCATAGAGTAGAGTGGCATAGATTGGCATAGAATAGAGTGGCAGAGAGTGGGGTTCAGTGAGTGGAGTGGTGTGGAGTAGAGCAGAGTGGCATACAGTGATGTAGAGTTCAGTGGAACAGAGTGGTGTACAGTGACATAGAGTGGAGTATAGTGACGTAGAGTGGAGTAGCGCAGAGTGAAGTGATGTAGGGTACAGTGCTGTAATGTTGCGTGGGGTTGAGTAGAGGGGCATTGTGTAGAAAGGAGTGGCATGGAGTGCAGAAGAGTAGAAGGGCATAGAGTGGAAAAGCAGAGAGTACGGTAGACTGGAATCGAGTGGAGTAGAATAGATTTGTGTGCCACAGAGTAGAGTGGTACAGAGTGGAGTAGAGGGGTGTAAAGTAGAGTGGAGTGGCATAGAATGGTGTAAAGTAGAGTGGTGTTGAGTCACATGGAGTACAGTGGTGTAGAGTGGAATAGAGTAGAGTGGCATAGAGTGGAGTATTGTAGAGGGAAATGGAGTAGAGTGACACAGAGCACAGAGTAGAGTGACTTAGAGTGGAGTGATGTAGAGTGGTATAGAGTGGAGTGGCAAAGAGTAGAGTGGATTGGCGTAGAGTAGAGTGGAATAGGTTGGCATAGAGTAGAGTGGCAGAGAGTGGGGTGGAGTGGAGTAGAGTGGTATAGAGTAGAGTGGAGTGAGTGGCGTGCACTGGTGTAGAGTCAAGTGGCGTAGAGTGGCATGGAGTGTCCTAAAGTAGAGTGGAGTGGCCTGGAGTGGAGTAGCGTAGAGTGGAACAGAGTGGTGTGCAGTGGCATAGCGTGGTGTTGAGTATATTGTTGTAGTGTGGTATTGTAATGAGTGGAGTGGCGTAGAGTGGCATAGCATGGCGTAGAGAGGAATGGAGGGGTGCAGAATGGCCTAGAGTAGAGTGGTGAAGTGTGGAGTGGAGTGGAGTGACATGGAGTGGCATGAAGTAGAGTGGTGTAGAGCAGAGTTCTGTAGAGTGGAGTGGCGCAGAGTGCTATAGAGTGACATTGTGTAGAGTGACATAAAATGGCATAGAGTCAAGTGGAGTGGTATAGATTATAGAGGCATAGAGTCGAGTCGAGTGGAACAGAGTGGAGTAGAGTGGAATAGAATGGCACAGGGTCGAATGCAGTGGTGTGAAGTAGAGTGGCATAAAGTAGAGTGGCGTAGAGTGGCATAGAGTTGAGTGGCATAGAGTGAGCTGAAATAAAATGGCATGGAGTAGAGTGGCATGGAGTGGAGGGTCATTTAGTGGTGTAGAGTGAAGTGGCATAGAGTGCAGTGGATTGGCATAGAGCAGAATGGCGTAGATAAGAGTGGCACAGAGTGGAGTAACATAGAGTGCCGTAGAGTGGCATTGTTTGGAGTGGAGTGGAGTAGAGTGAAGTGATGTGGCTGAGAACAGAGTGGCATAGAGTAGAGTGGAATGGAGTGGTGTGGCATGGAGTGGAATGGCATAGAGTGGAGTAATGTAGAGTGGAGTGGTGTAGGGTGGAGTGGAATAGAGTAGAGTAGCGTGGAGGGGCATACCATGGCATAGAGTGACAAAGAGTAGAATGGAGTGGCATACAGGAGAGCAGAGTGGCATATAGTGAAATGGCATAGAGTGGTGTCAAGTTGAGTGGAGTAGAGTAGAGTGGCATAGAGTGGAGTGGCGTGGAGTGGCAGAGTGGAGTGAAGTAGAATGGAGTAGCGTAGTGCAGAGTGGAGTAGTGTAGAGTGGAGTGGAGTAGAGTAGAGTAGCGTGGAGAGACGTGGGGTGGCATGGAGGGGAGTGGCGTAGAGTGGAATTGCATAGAGTAGAGTGGCATAGAGTAGAGTGGAATGGCTTAGAGGAGCATATAGTAAAGTTGCATAGAATGGAGTGGCGTAGAGTAGTGTAGTGTGCAGTGGTGTAGACTGGTGTAAAGTCAAGTGGAGTGGCATAGAGTGGAGTAGCATAGACTATAGTCACATAGAGTAGTGCAGTTGTGGGTGTAAGTAACTAAAGTGTCAATAGAGATTGCAGATAAGGTGAAAGCAGCACAAGTAAGAAGCCGTATGCATGTGTCAGAAGTAGAAAAGCAGATTTAATGTCCAGGAATAATACTAAAATGTCTAAAAAATAAAATGTATTACAAAAAGAAAGAGAAGAAAAAAATTAGGAAGAACACAGGTTCCTGGCAGGTGCTAACACAAGACAGGAAGGGAACATAGCAATCAAAAGATTGAAAATTGTAGTGACAATGAAAACAACTTGGGCTGTAAGCCCACAGAATTGTAAATATTACGTCTTGGAGCACAGTGCATGCACTGTGTAGGAAAGACCTAAAAAGGGAGAAGGTCTAAGAAGATGAAGTATGAAGGGTTTTCGCAAAGAAACGGGCTAAAGAGAGAAAATTAAGTTGAGGGGAAGATATGAGAGGAATTAAAGGACTAAAAAAGACTGGGAGAAGGTGTAAGTGGGGCAGGGGAAACAATTATTCATTAACCACATACTTTACAACAAATTAAGCCTAGTGCTAACTAAACAATAGTTTATGAACAGATGTGATCCACAAATATGTCCCTCTTTTCTTTGGGCGCTCGGGCTTTTTTTAGGTCCTAATGTGACTCTGGAATATCACTTGGTTCACTTTTTCTATGATACGGCGTTACGCTTCCATTGTGTTCTGTAGGTCAGAATGGGGATAACACAACAATAGCAGACTTTTTCCTCTGTTCTGAGCTGTAAAAACTAATTTCTGTCTCTTAATTTGCTCTCTTCCAAGGAAAACTTAGAAGATTCTTGGCCATTGTCATTAGATATGGCTTATGGGATCTGGTCATTTTGAGACTGACACCATGAGACTTGGTAACAGTGGGGTTTTTACACCAAGACAAATGATTTCTTGAAATGTTGAATCTTCAGCTCTTTCTTGAAGGCTTAATGCTGGGTTGGGTTTTCAGTTTGATATTAAATTTGTTGCACAGTAGGGGTCCCTGGTAATTGATGGTTTCTCTTATTTTTCTTTTGATTGAAGTCCATTTGTACAGTTAATGACATATCTAATCTCATGAGCCCTAGAAGGAAAGTACCACTGCTGCACTTTCAGCTAATTTATTTTTGAGGGGATAAAGGGGTAGCGAGCCCACGCTGAGATGGAGTACACTCCACAATACCACCTACCCTGAGGTGCTGCTGTATGTTAAACTCATATAAACAAGTTCCTCCTTAGTTTTTTACAATGCCTACATATTGGTACATTCCAAAACTTTGAATATGTTCAGCCTAAGTAATACCATGCGAGCAATTTTTCGCCATATAGTCACCTTGTCAGGGTTACAAAAAACATTTCAGTTAAATCTGAATGTAATGGATATGGAAATAGTAACAGAAGCATCACACTTTGTCAAGAGGGGCTATGATACGGTTCCTGAATTCGTATTGGCCTGTTAGCAGTGAGCATCATTTCAAAGCTGCTGTGATGGATTTTCTCATCTCTTCTACTATGTTTATTCCGTTGAAATATGCAAATTCCGTCGCCATAATTCTGCTTTCCGTTGTGTCTTTGAAGCTTTATTGATTTCGGTTTTTACAGCTCTCTTCTGAAGATTTGTAAATGCATAAAATTCAGGATTACGGCAGGTTTAATAGGGGCTGGTGTAAGCACACAGGACTGACCACCGGTAAAAGAGATGCTTGGCAGAGCATTGCCCTGGCCTCTTTTTTCATGGTAAAAATCATCTCACCCACTCTTTTTACTTTCTTCACAGAGGAACATCTCTTTCACCGTGTATACACGCGAAGTGGTGTTGCGGGGATTCTGCTCATGCACAGAACTATGCGCAGGAAACCAGGACCTCAGTGAATTGTGGTGTACCAAAAAACTCACCTCAGTACCTAGACCCCCTATCCGACTAGCATCAGTGTCTCATTCGTTCTCCGTATCATATCGAAGCTACCAATGATTAGACAAGCCAGAACAAGCGACTTAGAATACTCTCAGGAATGGTGGGAATCAGAAACACCTTTTCGTTGTTATTCTCATATCAATCAACAACTTGAGTAATCAGAGACACGGAAAAGTTTAAAATGTTTATTTTAACTACGTGCTCTAAGATGCAGTACTTTGGCTAACATAAGCAAACAAATGATCAAGAATAAAACCATCAGCATTGTTACAATACCATAAAAAACAAAGGGAGAAATCATATTACAATGACAGTGGAAACAGGTCCTATAATAACTTGTGTACCACCCTTCCCTGGCTAGTAAGCTAGTTTTATATGATAATAATAGAAGGTCTCTAGGTTTGAATGGGGAACCCCATACCTCAAAGATCAGCTTAGGTGAATCACATCACAGGATCAGCACTGCTCTCTGTGTCTGGAAAGGTTTTCTCCAAGCATGTCTGAATCATGCATGCAAATGCAATATTAAAGGCACCCGAGTTTCAGATATTTGCACCTGTGTGTTTGTTGTGTCTAGAGCGTGGGCCGATCAACCTGAATTCAACTGCATACATTGTTATTTGACCTTGACGGTTTCTGCACACAGTGTTCAGACTAAGGTCGCGGTGTAAGTCTCGGGATGTGAAAAACAGACCGTTCTCATGTGAAGAAAAAGCAAGCAAGCAGTTTTACTTATAATAACATCTACCTGTAGTGCCGTGTGCAAAAGCAGCAAAGGGGCAAGATGGCGTTTAACTTCTAAAAACCCTTATGCTAACATAGCAATGTGTGAAGGCAAAACCCTGTCTTCACTACACCCTCCCTTGATTGGACCACGAACACAATAGGGAAGCAATGTAGGAACGTAGAGTTCAAGTTCGAGTGAGACAGAACCAAGTTCATATATTGCCAATCCGTATAATTGGTAGTGAAAGTTCGAAAAGATTGTTGGTATATTTTTTTTTTTTAAAACAATGAATGGCGGTATCCAGCCCACTCAGGAGAGAAAAAAAATAAAAGTAAAAAATTTCCAGTTAGTAAGTGCGGAAGATGGACAACTGCCAATTTTAGCTCATCAAAGTATAGGCGCAATATGTTGCAACAGCCTCCAAGAGGAAGTCGTTGTAATGTTCAGTAAATGATTCAGCCATCTAATCTAATAAACTAAATGAACATTCATGTTCTACTATTACTGGAGCCTCAAGCACCATCCGAGGACAACTTGCGTGTTCTTCAAGATAACTTAGTGCCAGGAAGTCATGAGCTGCAGCATATATATCCCAATTTCCTAGGATTCCATGTGCTGCTGCACAGGCCATAATCCCGAAACCAGAACAGTCTAACTCATGAGCCACTAAGGGACTCATCAGTCGATCATAATCCGGGGCACGAGATGCCGTGCTCGATGGGCACAAATCCAGGGCCCATTCAAATGAACAATCTAGGCAATGGAAAACAGGTTGCACCCAAGTAAAGTATGAGAACCGGAAGGATAATCCATAGGCTAGGCTCAAAGTGGCCAGTGGTATTCAAGCATCCGGTTGTGCAGCTGAAGCAGACGGAGCAGGCTGTCTTGTGACACAGATCATGCAGCCATTTCGGAGCAAACACATCAACAGCAGCACACCAGCTGTCAAGGAGAGAATTAACGGAAGCCTGCGAAGACGCTGGAAAAAATAGAATAAAAAAATGCCGGTATCACACCAAATATTCTTTGCAACAGGGTCACAAGGCCGGAGCACACAACTTTGAAAAAATGCACCAAGCCAGTTGTTGACGAGGCTTTGAATATAGTGTGAATCAGAGCACCGAAATGAAGTGGGAGATCAGTATTTAAAAGCGCATGCACCTCGGTGCGCGTGTTTGCTACGTGAAGGACAAATGTTTCACAAGACAGGGAGACTTCTTTTTGAGACAATAGAGCCCTTATTCTGCTCATCTTGTTGAACTCTGCTTTCAAGGTTGGTATGGAAGGCCAGATGGATACATCGAGTCTCCCATGCGGGGGTGGGAAAAGCACATTCTTACAACAGACTACTCGTTGTGAGACAGTTACAATGTACGGAATCCCTGCCAGCATCCCGCAACACGCCTCATTATTTAAAAGCAAATAGCTACCGTTAGCTAATAACGTAAAAGTTGGTGTAATTGCTGGCACAGGATTTCCATTCAAAATGCAAGCTAAATTAGGGGCGTGAACGTTGCAAGCACCATAAAATTGCATGTTCCTACAAACTACTGAGTGATCAGGTATGGAAGTGCAATCCTCTCCTTTTAAATATACCTCTTTACCCTCTCTCATGCACCTGTATGTAAATGGGAGCGACCACATTTCATGTAGGTAAGCAGTACCTAGTGGTTCATATCTGCCTAAGGCATAGTGCTTCATACATGAACTGAACTTAAACAAGGGAAAAGGAAAAGTGATTAACCCATTGATAAGCCACACAGCTGAGTTTGATTCGGCCACAGAGAATGGTAAAGGTTCCAACTTTTCGATATGCAATAGCGAATATGTTGCATCCTTCATGGACATGAACTGTTGCTTATCTGTCAGATTAAACGGCAGGAATAAAGATGACGTATTCATGTAGTCCCAAGGAACTTTCCCAGCCTTCAAAATTTGTAAAGTCCATGCAAACTGCATTATAGAACGCAATTGATTTTGACTATGGTATAAGACAGACATGTCATCCTGTACAATATCCACAAAAGATGAAACAATATTATCTAATGTGTAAATTCTGGAAGAAAGGGTATTAATGCTATTATCAATGACAGCAAGCACTTTTTCCAAATATGCTTGATCAATAGCTCTTAATCTAGAAGCAGCCTCAATTTAAGATAATTTCCAAACTTTGTTGGAAACAGCATATACCCATCTTTTGGACCTGCCACCCACAGGGCCCTTAACAAAATCATTCAAATCTACAGTCTCAGTTAATTTGGACAAATGAAGTTTAACAGATGCCAAGGTGGAATGTTGAAGCCAGTTTTGACATAATTTTCCTATAGAATAGGTAGTAACAGAATGGGAAGATTCAAATCGGGGGTCTATTCTAACCTGTGTATAACCGGGGAGCAGCCTCAAAAAACCATGTTGACAGGAATCTGAACTTTTCTGCCATATCAACCATCCCTCGGGATCTAAGTTGGAAATATTGAAGATGTATTAGTAATGACTGCAATTCATCAAGGGACATTACTGTGTGATTATCCTAGGTAGGATAAGCGCCAAGATCAGGAATAGAAGGTGCATTCATCTTTTTAGAAGTAGCCAATCCAAAGCAGGGGGTTTGAAAAATAGTAGAATTCAAAAACAACAGGTGATTGGGGATTAGGCATGCACGATGCAGTGCTTCTGTGCCGTGTACCTGCCAGGCTTTAGAACCCCAAACAGATTTAAGATCAATGGTATCTTTCCACAGCTCATAGCCCCCTATAGCTAATTCATCCATAAAGGACTTCGAATACAGTAATTTAGTATGGGTCAGTCTAACTTTTGAAGTTGACTCAGCAGCCATTTTAAAATAAAAAGCCTCAGGTTTAGATACACTGAAATCAGTAACATATGTAAAAAATTCTCTAGAGTTTTGGAGCTGCCTTCAATGGGAGCTGGACAATGTTCCCATTGCGTATAATTAACGACATTTCTAAATGTATTTGCTTTATGCAGGAAATGATTGCCATTGTGTTGGTAGCAAAACAACTTTCCATAATTTGCTGAGTCGAAATACAAATCTTCAGCATCAAAAGCAGCATAATATTTCAAATCAGAAAAAAGAGCCTCAACGGCTTGGACATCCCAATCATCAGAGCGAATGTTTAGTTTTACAACATCCCCTATAGAAACATGAAGTACATTGGAGACATTAATCACCTCTGTAGGGCCATGAATTTTAAATTTTACAGCATCCCATACAATTTCATCTAACACAGGCCAGTCAGTGATATTAACAAAAGTCTGGTCCCTCTTCATGATGTGTGATGAGATGTGGGGTGCCAAAGTTCCATCAATTAATCTAATTGCAGATCTTTCAGTTAGATAGTGTCCATTCACTAGACAAAAAAGACAACCACAAATCCAATGGACATGAACAAAAAAAAATATGAGCACCAGCCAAATGTAAGTCCAAGGAGGAATTAAAAAATGTATTTTAAACCAAACAGCAAAAATTGAAATTTTCAATAGGGCGTTTGATGTTGTAGAGTTAGTGTCAAAGG
Organism: Triturus cristatus; assembly: GCF_964204655.1. Taxonomy (NCBI): domain Eukaryota; kingdom Metazoa; phylum Chordata; class Amphibia; order Caudata; family Salamandridae; genus Triturus; species Triturus cristatus. The sequence continues at coordinate 508,708,035 of NC_140585.1, forward strand.
TAAAACGTGACTGGTCAACTGCACTTGATTGCACACCAGGCAAAGACACATCTGTGGGATAGGCATATTCAGTATCTTCATGGGGACCACCAACCGGTGGAGTCAATAAAGGGTTAATAACTGTATGCATCTCGATGGCCTGTTGGTATTTGCTGGAGCCAAAACAGAATGTCTCAGCATTGCTGGACAAGAGACCGCTGGAGTCATACTAAGAAGAATCAGCCACTCGTAGTTTGACATTGTCAATGGAGATGCACCTGTTATCCTTGTGACCAGGAAGTGGAGGTAAAATGACTGTTCTTGTACCCTGCATGCCAAGCACTGGAACCGGTGCACGATAAGAGGGGCCAAACTCGTTCTTGTTCTCCACCTTCTCACGGACCAGGTCACCAACTCGAGGTAGCCAGCCAACTACCGGAATCTGAAGTGCAGCATCAGTTGTGGAGGGCAATTGTTCCTTTGCAAGACTGTCTCAGGTCTCTTGTAGATTCTGTAACACAGCAGAATGATCATCTATGTCAAAGGGTGCGCCCGACTCCGCCATGTCTAGACCATCAAGGTCCGGGACAAACATTTTTATGCCAAAGAGCATTTCGCATGGGGTCCGCCCACCCAGAGACCTTCTAGGGAGATTATTAAGTGCACGTTGAACGCTATACAAATGGGCCAACCAGTTCCTGTCAGTACATAACACCCTAGCCATCAAAGATTGCTTTAAGTCACAGTTCATTCATTCCACAATACTATTCCTCTCAGGCCGGTTTGGAGACGAAAATTTGACTTGGACTCCCAAAGATCTCATGGCATCCTTGTACGCCTTAGAGGCGAACGCTGGACCCTGGTCCGAATGGAGGGTACCACATGCAAAAATTCCCACAAAGACACGCAAATCTATGATGACAGTTCGAGCATCAGCACTCCGTTGTGGCCAGACCCATAGAAAACGTGTGCATGAATCCACTGCAACTAAGATGTACTTATACACAGTATCAGAGGAGAAAGGACCACAGTGATCTAAATAAACACATCCAAGTGGTTTATTAGATATGTACAGCTGTGTTTAAGGTGGGCGCGCAGCAGTAGAAGGTTTAATCTGCCGGCAAATGTCACAATTAAGGACATAATCACAAAACTGTTTATACAATCTGCGCCACCAGTATCGTTGTTGTAAGATAGTAACAGTCGCTGAGACGCCTGCATGGGCTGAAGCCATACCTTCATGAGTGGCTGTTATCAAACCAAGTCTGCAGTCCGCATTGCGAATCAACCTGTCACCAACGTTGTTAATTCTCACATAGGGAACTTTATCAGGACTTAAATGATAAGAGTATTTAGAAGGGAAACCTCGAGGGTAATCATCTCCCTTCTCTGTGGCAGCAATAGCTGCCAAGATGTCATTATCAATCTTACTTTTGTATCTTGTAACTGCTGCTACCAGATATGTTGCCACTGCTGTTTTCGCTGCTTTGTCAGCTAAACTGTTGCCAACAGTGTGTATACCTACGCGCTGGTGACCAAGAGTATGAACTACATTCGACAAGCGGCAGACGTTGTTTAAGTTCTGCTACTCGAACCCAAAGCATTTTATGTTTGATTGTGCTACATTTGGAATCATGAAATTCATTTTGAGACCAAAAGAATAAATTGTCATTGAATGATTGAACACAGTAGTATAAGTCACTCACAATAAGAGTAGTCACTCGAGGATCAGCAAACTCCAGTGCAAGCACCAGAGCACGTAGCTCTACCAACTGGGCGGTACAATCACCCAATGTCTGCATGTGCACGACATCAGACTTTAATTCTCCATTCACAAAAGTACTAGCCACTATTGCGCAGGCCGCTGAATAAGCATGCTTAGATTCCGTCGCCCGTTGCGCCGAACCATCAGTGTAAATTATACAATGGTAATTCTTAAGCGGGCGCAAGGACAGAGGAGCTGGATGAACAAATTCATACTGCAAATACTCCTGAGTCTGCAAAGAGGCATCAAAGATGAAAGTGACATCTGGAGACGTCAAAGAAGTGGCCCATTGTATCCAACGCGGATGCAAAGCTTTAGAATTTGGTACACTGGCTTTCATCACCGCCTCAAGGGCAGGATACGGTGTGACAACCAACATGCGTTTCCCTTGCGACAGCGCTCTCTCTTTCAGAATCGCCATCTGCACTGCAGTCAAAACTTTTTCGACAGTGGAAAAGCACATTTCAGCTGAAGTGTACAAGTGTGACTTGTAAGCAATAGGGACTGTGTCCCCTTCATTAAATGTCAAATACGTTAAACCCACTGCGCCAGGTACAATTCTTATTACGTGGTTTGTGTGGTTATCACGTGCCAATAAGTATTTAGAAGCAAGAAGATCAGCCTGCAAAGAGTGCAGGATAGCTGAATGTTCTGGCAGCCAGCTCGATTTGGTAAAAGTAGGTTGTGCCAAGGTATATAGCGTCTTGATACGATGGGCATAATCGGGAATGTTAGTACGCCCGAAATTCAAAAAACCTAGCAAAGATTGTAGTTTTTTCAGAGTAGTGGGAGCACGCAAACATGCGCATTTCTCCAGGAAGTGAGGTGCTAAACCTCGACCTTCGTTGTTGAGTTCATAGCCCAAAAACAACACTGTATACTCTGCAATGAGTGATTTCGCAGAGTTAAATTTGTAACCGAAGTTCGCAAACATGACAATGATGCGGTCAACGCGACACAGATGCAGCCATAATTCGTCTTCTGTGAGATAAATATCATCAACATACGAGTATGCATCAGGGTCAATGCTCTCCAACAGAGAGACTACACGTGTGGCAAAGACTCCTGGACTGTTTTTATAGCCCATGGCTAATCTTTTAAATCGTTTTTGTTTGCCACCTGAAGTAAAGGCTGTCCATTGACTACTAATAGAGGACAGATTATGGCTATAAAAGCCATTGGAGGTGTCAAGTGTGGTCTTAAGCCTTTTTCTCACAAGACTATCAACGAGGGCAGAACTGTGGGTGTTTTGTACCGCACATGTTCAACAATGAGAGTTCAAATGCTGTTAATCCAAAACTAGGCGGTACGACCCATCAGGTTTGGTTACAGTGAAAAGAGGATTATTCATGGGTGACACACATGTTTCAATTACACCTTGATATTCCAATTGTTCAAGGATTTCTGCGACGTGAGATCTAGCTTCTCGATGCATGGGATACATGGGGTTGTGGCGGTGGTATAGACCGTAACGGAATCTCATGGCTTGGTGATAATTTATCCCACCCAACCTGTGTACGGTACAACGCTGGTGCAAGCACTTGTGCCCTCTCTTCTGAAAAGTTCTGAGCTTGCTCCTTTGGCATAGTGTGCACGAAAGATGGGAGGATTATCTCCTCCCCTCTGGGAGTGGCCAAAACAAAAGCTGGGGACCAGTCCGCCTCCGCTAGCAAAATGTCATATGTAGAGGTCAGATTTTCCCAAAAAATCCCTTTGATGGTACGTTGTATGTCACCTTCAATTAAAAGGAATATGTCATATAGTCTGTCAGGGGGAGCCACTCTAGTAGCAGCAGTTTCTACAGTAATAAATGTGTCAATTGCTCTCGCCTTCAGACATGGACGTTGTGCTTGCAGCACTATTGTAACCTCCGCTGCGCTGTCTAGCAGCGTCAGTGCCCATGTCAGGTTCCCGAAGCTGTGTTCTCACTATCTGTGGCATACCTCGCTGTTAGTGCAGCAACTTTCTTTTTCTGAAACGGAGGTCTTTGATGTGCAAATTCGTCCTGCTTGCCTTTACCATCAGCCAGATGGGGCTGCTCATGTCCTTGAGGGGCAACCTGACCTCTGCCACGTGAGACCGATGTTTCCTGTGAAGAACGAAGAGTACGTTGTTCAGGAACCTGAAATCTATCAGGAGACCTAATCCTAATGCGATCACGCAATTCATATGTGCGTTCAGTAGTCACTGGTATGGGTGACGCGGGACGAGACCCCTGTTTCTGTTGCTGCTTCCCCTGTTTCTTAGTTTTCCAATTTTGTTTAGGAAAAGCTGGACGGTTGTCTTTAGTAGACTTAACCGTCTGAGTTTGCGGTTGCGCTGCTGTTGTAGCACAAGGCTTAACGCCCAAACTATTGCGGCCAATGGTCTTATACGCCTCTGCAATAATTCTAGGTAACTGCCAGGATTCGACACTTGAAAGTTAACCGCATCTCCCTTGACGTAAGCAAAGATGAGATCAGCAACTAGGTCGAACACGCCGACAAGCCTCATTCCCAACTCGACCGCCGCCTCCGAACCCTGCTCATCCTGAACACGCTTAATCACGTAGGGCAATACAGTCATAGATGGCATGCTGAAGCACTTCACGTAGACTGCTGCAAACACTTTACCCCAGTTCTCACAATCTGTTACTTCTGGACCAAGGGCCATATGTAGGTAATTTCTATTTACCGATTCCTAAATACCGAATTTTACCGATTCGGTTTTTAAGAAACGGTAAATAGAATGTAGGTAAAAAAATCGGTAAATTTTACCGATTTGGTAATATTCGTTATTACCGATTCGGTATTTACCGAATCGGTAATAAGGAATACCTTCCCATTCATTCCTATGGGCCTAGAGGCCCATAGGAATGAATGGGAAGCCATTCACTATTACCGATTCGGTAAATACCGATTCGGTAATAGGGGGAGCATATTCATGGGTGGCAGGGTGTCACATTGACACCCTGTTGCACCCCTGAATCGTGCATGTGTGCACATGTGGCGCATATACATGCCCTAAGGGCATGTATGTCTGCCACATGGCACTTTTAAAAAAGCACAAAATTGCTTTTTAAAAGGTATTCAGTATTTACCACCAACCTGTAGTTGGTGGTAAATAACGAATCCTTAAACCAAAAATGCACTCACTTGAGTGCTCCCTACATAGGATTTAAGGATTCTGTAATTTACCGATTCCTTAAATTAAGGAATCTGTATTTTACCGATTCCTTAAAATAACGAATCGGTAAATTACCAAATCCTTAAATCCAGCCTCCAACATCGCAAAGGGCTAAATACCAGCCGTTACCGACCGATATTAGCCCACCTACATCTGGGCACTAGTCTTTCTGCAAACTAATAGTAAGGATCCTGTGTTTTTCCACAGGAGTAGAATTTGGAAATACTACTTCCAGCTGGTCAAATTTCTCAGCAAGCCAATATGGCATTTTGTCCTTATTCTGGGGGTGCTAGCCCATTACCAAATTAACCATGACGGGACTAATAGTAATCCCGGCCGGTCCAACTGGTTGCGTCGCAACCCCAGGTGCCCCCACCTGGACATTGCGAAAGACGTATTGCACTAAAGCCCTATGCACCGCAATCAAGGCGGTATGGAGTTGACGTGTCATCCAGCGGGGCTTGCAAATATCGTGAATGTGGTGTGAACCCAGCCAAGACTGGCCAAGTGGCCCCAGAAATGGACAATGGACCTAACCGAACCGGAGTTACGGTGTGGGGGAGGGCGCCATTGAACCAAATACGATGCTGCCAAGCAGAAATTGGAATTTCTTGCGTCCTACACGACGTGCAATTAGCTGGAACAGCCGTAGGAGTGTATGCATGAAACGTCTTATCATCCGCATTCACCTCCGGAAAAGTAACCCAAGAGTAAAACAGCTCATAGGTAAGGTAAGGTAATTATTTATTTGTACATGATTAGTTAAAATCTTTACAAAATATCATAAAACATCGAAATAAGTGTTTTAAAGTTCGTTAATACGTTGCCATTGGCTAAAAATTTACTTATGATCAATTAAGTAACCTTAAAAAGTTTTTTTTGTTGTCATCAGGTGCTCTTAAGTCTTTTACACATTAAATCGAAAAACTTTACGACCCGGCAATTCAGTTTGGTATATTTCGGACTAAAACACAGTATTACAGCTTGTCTACAAGTCCGCGTGCCATACTGCTTAAAGAAAGGGCGTAGTAAGTTATGCCTTAAGTCATTTAATTTAGTGCAAATACAGATCACATGAACAATGTCCTCCTTGCCAGTTTTGCACAGCCGGCACTGCTCTGAGGAGTTATTCCTCTCCCAAGGTGGCAGATGTGGGAGTATAGGAATTACTCCGAGGCGTAATTTCAGAAACCTTTCTTTGATTTTTATTCTCATGCCAGTACTAAGATATACTTGTGGTTGTACTGGCCCGTAATCACCCAGCGTTGTCCAACCATGCGCTCTTTTCGCTAGATCATTCTTGTCTTCGATTACTGAAATAATGTGCACCAACTTTTTTGCGATTTTTTTAAAGGTCAGGTGGTCTGTTGGAATTTCCCATAAATCTTTCAGGCCCAAGGCTTGAAGTGATTCCAATAGATAGTCTCTGGCCAATGATTTTTGATGATGAAATAGCTCCCCCCATACGTTGGAACTTAAGGAGCCAGTCTCAGCGGTGCGAATCTTGTGCCAGGTTCCTACATACGCGCACAGCCTTCCTATTGTCTGTTTAATTATTCCAAATTCCAGCCGAATCTGAGCAGGAGAAACGTGTTTGGGAAGATTGAAAATGGCCCTATATGATTTGGCCATAAGTATGTCCAGTAGGGCGGCATCCTTCAATGTAGGGATTCGCTCCCGTATGTGATGGTCGGCTGTAGTTTTGCACGCAGTATTTGAAGGAGAGGTTTAAGCTTAAGATCGGGAAGTTTTGCCTTTAGTGATTTGATGGCCAGGTGGATCATAGTCGCCTTCCCTCGTAGGGATTCAAGTTGTGGCTTGGACGTGTTTTTTGCGTCCAGGATTACTCCCAGGTATTTATAAGTTGTTACCAGATCCATTTTCTCTCCATTCAGGTACCAACGAATTTCCCTTTTTTTCTTATAATTCACAGCCATGGCCTTAGTCTTATTAAGATTTATTTGAAGGGCGTTTCTTTCAGAAAAAGTATATACAACATTCAAAAGATTTTGAAGGCCCGTTGGGGTTCGACTTATTAACACTAAGTCGTCTGCATATAGTAAGTTGGAGAGGATAATTGACCCAAGTTTAGGCGCGTGGTTAGAGCCTTTGTCAAGTTCTCCTGGTAGATCAGCCAAATAAAGGTTAAATAAAAGAGGAGCCAGTACGCACCCTTGTTTTAGACCTTTTGTTGTCTTAATAGGTTTCGAAAGGTGTGTTCCTGTTCCAAGTTTGATTTTAATCCAAGTGTTGGAGTGAAGTAGTATTAACACGTCTAAGAGATGTTTCGGTATCCCCCAGTGGCTTAGTTTCTGCCAAAGTTTGTTACGATCTATGTGATCGAATGCGGCAGTGTAGTCGATGAACGTAAGATATAAAGGTGATTTAGTCTCTTTGGCCTGTCCCATCAGCAGGGACAGCGCCATGATGTTGGTTGTGGTGCCTTGGCCTCTGCAGAATCCTGTTTGAGTGGTCGGGATAATGGATTTTTCAGCTGCCCACGTTGTTAACTCTTCCAGAATTATGCCTGCAAAGTATTTAGCCTCTACATCTAGTAATGCGATGAGTCTGTAGTTATTTGGGTGCTTCTTACTACCGTGCTTATAAATCGGGCTGATGACTGACCCATACCAGGACTCAGGAAGTATCTGGGTGTAAATTAGACTATTGAATAAGGATGCCAACGATTTGCTCCAAAATTCCACGTCTTCCTTATACAACATGGGTGGAATACCATTTGGGCCCGGAGCTCCCGCAGATCGCCCTCTTTTTATTTGTCGTTTTACGTCAGCTGGAATAATTAATTTTTGCCATTGCTCAGCACATATCGAAACTTCTGTCATTGGTGCTAATTTATCGAGCTTAGGTGAGGTCTTAGACCCATTCTCACGCTTTTCCTGGAATCTTGTGGATGTGCGGCTGGTTTCTTTGCCTTCGATTTTGGGGCACATGGTTACTGCACGAGGTATGTGTGTTACAGCTCCCTCTGTGATGTCCTCATTGTTAAAATGCAGTGACAGATATTTTGTCCAAACCTTCTCTGGTATGTGTGAGTTTTGACCCCGGTGGTCTGGGTTATTTTTTTTTGTAACCATTTGACAGAATTTCGAACTGTTTTTTTGCTTCCCTTCATAATGGAGCTTTGCCCATAGCTCTTCATTCTGTTCCTTCCTTTTTTCCCATTTCATCCGTTTCAGGTGTTTTTTTGCTGTCTGGAGGGCTGTTCGCAAACTGCAATTTGTTGGATCCTTTCGTAACAGCCTTAGTGTTTGATTTATTAGCCGTTTTTGAGTCTTCATTTCTAGGGATACTAGATTTTTATTAGGGACTCTCTTCCCCTGGCGTAACGTGTTTGGCTTGTTGTTTAGCAGCTTCTCGCTAATTTTTGTAATGAAGCTTTGCCAGTTATCCAACGCTTTACATGAGGAATTGGCTGCTTGAGTAAAAATTTTTTTTGCTGTTATGCTTACTGACCTAATGTTGTCAATGTTGCATCATAACCGCCGTAGGTTTGACGTGACTTCCAAGCAGGGGCCTTTGTATAATTCCTTTTCCAATTTTGAGGTGACTTTTATAGTGGTTTCTAAGGGTAGATGGTCGCTGAGGTCACTCATCCCTATTCTGAACATTTTAGTCCAGCTAAACATGTTTAAAGATATAAACATGTAGACAAGATGAGAGGTTTGTTTATTAGAGTGGAAGGTTGCAACTGGTGGGTCATCTTCGTCATAACGCCCATTTAAGGCCCTTAGGTTGAGATGTTCCAAATTTTGGAGCAAGTTTTTTGAATACTTAGTTAGTTTGCTGTTTTTTACCGAGCCTTGTATGGGAACGCCCCATGCCACATTCAAGTCTCGAATAAAGTCATCGTCTTGGTCCTCGCTGATGAGAAGCATGTTAAAATCCCCCGCCATGATGATTAAGTCGGAGTCCTGTTCTTCCCTTATCTTCTCCAAGGCTGCTCCCAAATCTTTTGCGGCCTTTTGCTTTTGTTTTGGATGTATGTATACATTAATTATGATTACTTCTTGAGGCAGATTCCGTAACCAAAGGGAGATTTTTACCACCTGTATTGCACTCGGGGGAGATATGTGAGAGTCTATTTCTATAATTTCACCTATGGTTTGTATAGATGCAAGAAGCATCAATCCACCTGATCTCCGCCCAAAGGTGGAATTTTTGTTAGCCGGGATACAACATGATGCGAACCCCAATAGATCTAGTGCTTTTTCTTCCCATGTTTCTTGAAGCAATAGGAGATCAAATCTGTTCAGGTATTGAAGAAATTCCGGGTCATTGCTTTTACTGGCTAAGCCATTGATGTTCCATGAGCAGATGCTGATGTCCCTCTTCCTATTTGAAGGATTAGCTAGTCCTTGCCCTTTTTGTCAAGTTGCGCCAGTCGTTGTGCTAATTGTGCGTTGGATTGACTTCCAATTAGGATTACAATCTCGCGGAAAGTAAGTACTGTAGTTTGGATTTTGTCCTATTTGTGATTTCCTATTGTCTTTGGAGTATGCCCTCGGGGAATTACTCCTAGCACCCCTTAAAATTGAGTTGGTTCTTTTGGGTGCTAGAGACCTATTAGGTGTTAAAAGGGGTGTTGGATAGCGGGGGCGCTGGTCTAATCTCAACTCTATCCCCCACTGTCGGAATGTTTCTTCTTCTTCCATGATTTTACTCACTGTCTCGGCGGAGTTCCAGGTTGCTTTTGTTATTTCCGGGCGGTGGGATTCGGTATTTGGCTGAAACTCTATTTGTACAAGTTCTGAAGGGCTAATGTTTTCTAGGGTACTAACTGAGTGCAAAAGTCTCAGTATGTTACCCCTGTTCAATATATCATCCCTTCCTCTGGATGTATATTCAGGAATGAAAAGGATTGATGCCTGAGTATGCAAGTGCTGGGTTGCTATCAAATTGGAAAGTCCCGCGTTATCTTGGTGGAAGGGTTGAGGGGAACGTGCTAGGCGTGTTGTGTCTGTGTGGTTTAGTTGCTGCATTGGATCATTATCTGCATTTTGTGGCCTTATGTTGCTGTTTAAGTGCCATTTTGATTGAAGCGGCAACTCTGTTTTGGTGACTGTAGCGTTGTCCGCACTTGTTTTTATTCGAGTGTGTTCAACAAATGTTGGCTCAACGTTGTGAGCATTATGTACCGATTGGTTTAGCTTGACTTGAGGGCATTCCTGTTCAGGTTCTTTTAGGACAATTTCCTGGGTCGAGTTGAATGTCTGTTTGTCGCAAGGTGCTAAAAAAGGAGAAGTAGTGCTATCTATGGTCTTGTGGGAGGCTGGTGGTTGATCATTGTTTTTTACTTTTTGGCCGCTAGCTGCTGCTAAGGCGGGGGGGTGCAGTTGTGTCTCTTTATAATGCCTTCCGTTCATTAGCAGCCTGTTCCTTCCTTTCCTTTTCTTCTTTCTACAAGTTTTATTCAAGGCTTGGTTGTTTATTAGAGTTGAATTATCTATGGTGATAATCGTGGGGGCAGTGTCCAACCTGTCAAAGGATTATGTTTGTTTTAAGAGTAAATTGGTTGTTGAGCTCTGTTCGGCAGGCGGCACGTTCTCTCGATTTGTGTATGTCGATGAGGATTCTGGCGGTAGGTCCGAAGTTTGTGGAATCGGAGTTTGTGAGGCTGTCAATTTTAGGTCGTTTCTCAAGTCTCCCAGCATTGCTGGAAAAGATGATAATTTGTCCAAGATTGGGTCGTAAGTTTGTAGTTGTGGAAGGTTTGTTTGGGACTCATAGACGGCGTCTTGGCCTCTTTTTATGAGACCATTTAATTCTGAGATTTTCTGGTCAATTCCTGAAATTGTGTCCGCCATTGTCTGCAGAACTATGAGTTGCAAGTCCATTTTTTGAGATTGATATTCTAGAGCCGTAGTCGAATGCTGCAGAGTTTTCAAAATTATTGCCCATACTGAATCTTTGCCCAGATTGTCAATGGTGCTATTTTTATCCAGTTTTGGTGATGCGTCGATGGATGGACTGCGTCCGACTGAATCCTGATTGTAGGTTGCAACCAGTTCCTCACATTCCTGTGCTGCTATGGAGGACATGTCGTTGTTTGCGTAGTTGTATGTGGGTTGCAGATCATAGTACTGTGGCAAGGTGCAACGTTGAGGTGAAGTCATTATTGCTGACCTGTCATTTAGTACAATTTTTCCTATGTTGCTTTTGAGATTTATTTGAGATGTCTGGTTTTGGATCAAAGAAATTTTGGCCGGTTGATGGCACTGGGTTCTGCTTCCTGGTTCCATTGTTTTAGTTTGCTTCAATGTTTGTATTTCTTCGATGTCCTGGGGTACCTTCTTCGGTTTCTTTGGTTTTGGCGAACTACTTAATGGTTGAGGACAGTGTAAGTCTTTCCTTTCCTCCTCTTTGAGGCTCTGGATCTCAGAGTCCTTGCTCTCACCATGGCTCACTAGGTGTTGGCGTTGGTGGATTACTGCCTCTATGGTTTCAACTTTCCTTGGTAGGATCCAATTTTTGTTTATGAATATATTGGACGGCTCCTTTCCCAGATTTATGTGACTGGAAATTGCTTGGACTGCCAAGGTTGCTACGTGAGTAAGTGAGCCCACTTTCCTATTATTTACCTTTGTAGGAGATGGTACTGACCTTGTTTCAGCTGCCTCAATGTTGGATGTATTCAAAGGCCCAGCTTGCCTGGGGGGCCTGCTAGGTTGCTGTCGGCGTTTTTTATATAACTTTGATTGTGTTTGCTTGGTAGGAGCGGTGGATGGGGGCCCTTGATGTTCCCTGTCTTAGAAAAAATTGCTGATCCAGGATCTTTTAGGAAGGAAAACTTCGTGTATATCTTTGGTTGGAAGAAACGTTTCTTTTTCTTCACTGGCGTTCCCTCAATGGTTATGAGATTGTTTAGACCCATTGGTGGAGATTTTAATACCGAAGGTGGAGACACCTGGGATAATTCCTGAGATTGCTGCAGTTGTGGAGGAGCTGTCGCTAGACAGGGTAATACAATAAGTTCCTTGTCGTTGTCGAGACACTTTGCGTTCGAGGATTTGTTGGAATCGAAAGTGGGAGTTAGTTTTCGACAGGTTCCTGGTTCTTGATTAGTGACAAACATCATATCTCCCCTGTTTTTTTGACTTTCTTCGTTTTTGGTGGAACATAAGTTTATTGGTGAAGATACTAACTCTAGTTTCCTTTTCCGAGGTTTAGATGGAAAGTTGATTTTGAAATTTGATTTTGTATTAGATGAGTTGGGAGGTGGATGCCTCACTCTGCCTGATCTCATTTTTTTTTCTTGCTTATGCAACTTTGCAACTGCCTCTAGTAGTGGCTGCGCTTGTGCGTCGTTGTCTGCTTTACCCCCAGCACACTATAAAAAGGTGTAATCTTCTGTAACAAAGAAGGTAATTCTGGCTCGTCGCAAAAACACTCTGACTAATTCTTTTTTCAGATCATCTTCTGCCGCGTCCAATTCTTTGCCCAGTGGGGGTTCTCCGACTACAATGTAGTTGTAAGTGTGAATGTAACCCAAGAGGACAAGGAGATCGTCGGGGCTGTGATCATCAACTTTCCACTTGCTGTGAGACTAGACAATGGGCGACAGGCAGTGAATAGTGCAGAACCTTTGGCGGAACCTCTTGTCAGATTAGACTCACCGGTGGTAGTTTGTCTCCTGGACCGCTCCTACTACTGCTGCCTACTGCCTGCTGCCTCTGCTGGATCCGCTACATCCTCTGCTGCTCGCAGTGAGTGCTCCGCTCAGTTGTCTGGCCTCCTTACTGGCTTTTCGGTGCCCTATGCACCTGTCCTCAAATCTGCAGTCCACTCTCCTCTCCCCTGTTCCGCCGCCAGTGGGAGACTGCTGGAGGCCGCTGAAGCCGCGGGAGCCACTGGAGCCGCTAGAGCCGCTGGAGCTGCGGAACCGCGGAAGCCGCCCAGCACCGCGGGTCGGCAGTTTCACGTCCAGGGAGGGGATGGGAACAAGCAGGGAGCAGGGAGTTGGCAGGTGAGACGGGCGCGGGAGCGGGCAGCGGGAAAAGCGGCAATAGCGGCAATAGCGGTAATAGCCGTTTGGGCTCAGCTCTGTGGTCCGTAGCTCTGTGCTCAGTCATGGGGGAGCTCTGCGCACAAGCTCCTCCCTTCCTTTCCGCTAGTGGTGGACTGGCTGGGTGCAAAACTCAGTGGTTGGGCTACTCCTACACTTGAATCCCAGAACCATATCAGACGTGCTGCACCATACAGCTCATAGGGGAACGATGCATCAACACTCACTACAAAGATAATAGACATTCCATCGTCTGGCACCCCGAACTGCATCAAATGATGCCGGAGAGGTGCGCGACTATGCGCTGCAATAGCTACTTCAGCCATAAGGACCCAGTGCAGAAAAACAAAATATTAAACCATATCACAAAAAGGGTCAGTAATTCAAAAAAGCAACCTTTTTAATTGTCAAGCTTGAATGAACCTATAAATCAATTATATAGGTAGGTTTAAACCGTCACTCCCGTTAACGGGAAACAAGAGTGAGGGTGTTGTGGACAAATATAAGCACTACTAAGGCGTCTCAATCATAAGAACAAACGTTAGGTGCGCCATGTTGTGGGGATTCTCCTCATGCACAGAACTATGAGCAGGAAACCAGGACCTCAGTGAATTGTGGTGTACCAAAAAACTCACCTTAGTACCTAGAACCCCTATCCCACTAGCATCAGTGTCTCATTCGTTCTCCGTATCATATCGAACCTACCAATGATTAGACAAGCCAGAACAAGCGGCTTAGAATACTCTCAGGAATGGTGGGAATCAGAAACACCTTTTCGTTGTTATTCTCATAACAGTCCACAACGTGAGTAATCAGAGACACGGAAAAGTTTTAAATGTTTATTTTAACTACGTGCTCGAAGATGCAGTACTTTGGCTAACATAAGCAAACAAAGGATCAAAAATAAAACCATCAGCATTGTTACAATACCATAAAAAAACAAAGGGAGAAATCATATTACAATGATAGTGAAAACAGGTCCTATAATACCTTGTGTACCACCCTCCCCTGGCTAGTAAACTAATTTTATATAATAATAATAGAAGGTCTCTAGGTTTGAATGGGGAACCCCATACCTCAAAGATCAGCTTAGGTGAATCACATCACAGGATCAGCACTGCTCTCTGTGTCTGGAAAGGTTTTCTCCAAGCATGTCTGAATCATGCATGCAAATGCAATATTAAAGGCACCCGAGTTTCAGATATTTGCACCTGTGTGTTTGTTGTGTCTAGAGCGTGGGCCGATCAACCTGAATTCAACTGCATACATTGTTATTTGACCTTGACGGTTTCTGCACACAGTGTTCAGACTAAGGTCGCGGTGTAAGTCTCGGGATGTGAAAAACAGACCGTTCTCATGTGAAGAAAAAGTAAGCAAGCAGTTTTACTTATAGTAACAGCTACCTGTAGTGCCGTGTGCAAAAGTAGCAAAGTGGCAAGATGGCGTTTAACTTCTAAAAACGCTTATGCTAACATAGCAATGTGTGCAGTCAAAACCCTGTCTTCACTACAGTGGAACATGGTCAGCTGAGGATTTCCCCGACTGCCTCTTGGCCAAGGCCCACTTAGATTCAGACCAATGAATGAAGCATTATTCGAGTGGAGTTTGCATTTCATAAGATATGTTTTCATCTGATTAATTTTATTCTATTGTAATTAATAATCAGAACCACTTTGCTGAAATTAATACTCAGGTTACTGGTGTGAGCCCCACATCCAAACAAAAAACACTAAACATAAAACACAGATAATAAAAGAGTAATCTGTTGCAGACCAACACATAGGATGGGGTGTGCAAATCTCATTGCAGCTTTAACCTTTCACAATGATTTTATGCAAGACCTAGGACACCCCCAGCAATAGAGAGGGCTGACAGTGCTTCGCAAATCAATAGCACTCAGGTTGACTCTGCTCAGCTGAAGACCCCTTGTCTCCTTTTCACCATATGGAGCTAGATGAGACGGGATAGATTGTTTGCTATGGCATCCTGCATGAATTCCACAATGGATATCGTCTCTTGCCACTTTTGATTCTTCGTCCAGCACTCCTGTTCTGTTAAATCCTGCAAAGACAACTTGCTACTTGCTTGTTATCTTAGATGAAAGATAATACTTTCATAGACACAATAAATCCACATGATAGTCTTGGGCATTAGGGATAATGGCCACTAAGTACTTAAATAAATACCAAGAATTTCGGTTAGAACATTAAAGAGTTCTGAATTAGGAGCCTTAGAGATCTGTGAAGTGAGATAAAACATTTAGTAACTTGCCAGGCAAACAACTGCCTGCCTTTTAATGCCCAATTCACTGAAAGTTCCACCTCAGCAGAAGCTCTAATGGTTTTTGAAGACGGATTCTATGTGATCTAAATCTCAAGCGAACCTACCGACAGCATTCTGTGCAACTCGAGGTGTCTTATCAGTTGCGATATCATTGTACCATTTCATCACCATGCCAACCTCTCAATTTAATATCAGATTGGCAAGTATAATGTGGCAATAGCGGTAATAGCCGTTTGGGCTCAGCTCTGTGGTCCGTAGCTCTGTGCTCAGTCATGGGGGAGCTCTGCGCACAAGCTCCTCCCTTCCTTTCCGCTAGTGGTGAACTGGCTGGGTGCAAAACTCAGTGGTTGGGCTACTCCTACACTTGAATCCCAGAACCATATCAGACGTGCTGCACCATACAGCTCATAGGGGAACGATGCATCAACACTCACTACAAAGATAATAGACATTCCATCGTCTGGCACCCCGAACTGCATCAAATGATGCCGGAGAGGTGCGCGACTATGCGCTGCAATAGCTACTTCAGCCATAAGGACCCAGTGCAGAAAAACAAAATATTAAACCATATCACAAAAAGGGTCAGTAATTCAAAAAAGCAACCTTTTTAATTGTCAAGCTTGAATGAACCTATAAATCAATTATATAGGTAGGTTTAAACCGTCACTCCCGTTAACGGGAAACAAGAGTGAGGGTGTTGTGGACAAATATAAGCACTACTAAGGCGTCTCAATCATAAGAACAAACGTTAGGTGCGCCATGTTGTGGGGATTCTCCTCATGAACAGAACTATGAGCAGGAAACCAGGACCTCAGTGAATTGTGGTGTACCAAAAAACTCACCTTAGTACCTAGAACCCCTATCCCACTAGCATCAGTGTCTCATTCGTTCTCCGTATCATATCGAACCTACCAATGATTAGACAAGCCAGAACAAGCGACTTAGAATACTCTCAGGAATGGTGGGAATCAGAAACACCTTTTCGTTGTTATTCTCATAACAGTCCACAACGTGAGTAATCAGAGACACGGAAAAGTTTTAAATGTTTATTTTAACTACGTGCTCGAAGATGCAGTACTTTGGCTAACATAAGCAAACAAAGGATCAAAAATAAAACCATCAGCATTGTTACAATACCATAAAAAAACAAAGGGAGAAATCATATTACAATGATAGTGAAAACAGGTCCTATAATACCTTGTGTACCACCCTCCCCTGGCTAGTAAACTAATTTTATATAATAATAATAGAAGGTCTCTAGGTTTGAATGGGGAACCCCATACCTCAAAGATCAGCTTAGGTGAATCACATCACAGGATCAGCACTGCTCTCTGTGTCTGGAAAGGTTTTCTCCAAGCATGTCTGAATCATGCATGCAAATGCAATATTAAAGGCACCCGAGTTTCAGATATTTGCACCTGTGTGTTTGTTGTGTCTAGAGAGTGGGCCGATCAACCTGAATTCAACTGCATACATTGTTATTTGACCTTGACGGTTTCTGCACACAGTGTTCAGACTAAGGTCGCGGTGTAAGTCTCGGGATGTGAAAAACAGACCGTTCTCATGTGAAGAAAAAGTAAGCAAGCAGTTTTACTTATAGTAACAGCTACCTGTAGTGCCGTGTGCAAAAGTAGCAAAGTGGCAAGATGGCGTTTAACTTCTAAAAACGCTTATGCTAATATAGCAATGTGTGCAGTCAAAACCCTGTCTTCACTACAGTGGAACATGGTCAGCTGAGGATTTCCCCGACTGCCTCTTGGCCAAGGCCCACTTAGATTCAGACCAATGAATGAAGCATTATTCGAGTGGAGTTTGCATTTCATAAGATATGTTTTCATCTGATTAATTTTATTCTATTGTAATTAATAATCAGAACCACTTTGCTGAAATTAATACTCAGGTTACTGGTGTGAGCCCCACATCCAAACAAAAAACACTAAACATAAAACACAGATAATAAAAGAGTAATCTGTTGCAGACCAACACATAGGATGGGGTGTGCAAATCTCATTGCAGCTTTAACCTTTCACAATGATTTTATGCAAGACCTAGGACACCCCCAGCAATAGAGAGGGCTGACAGTGCTTCGCAAATCAATAGCACTCAGGTTGACTCTGCTCAGCTGAAGACCCCTTGTCTCCTTTTCACCATATGGAGCTAGATGAGACGGGATAGATTGTTTGCTATGGCATCCTGCATGAATTCCACAATGGATATCGTCTCTTGCCACTTTTGATTCTTCGTCCAGCACTCCTGTTCTGTTAAATCCTGCAAAGACAACTTGCTACTTGCTTGTTATCTTGGATGAAAGATAATACTTTCATAGACACAATAAATCCACATGATAGTCTTGGGCATTAGGGATAATGGCCACTAAGTACTTAAATATATACCAAGAATTTCGGTTAGAACATTAAAGAGTTCTGAATTAGGAGCCTTAGAGATCTGTGAAGTGAGATAAAACATTTAGTAACTTGCCAGGCAAACAACTGCCTGCCTTTTAATGCCCAATTCACTGAAAGTTCCACCTCAGCAGAAGCCCTAATGGTTTTTGAAGACGGATTCTATGTGATCTAAATCTCAAGCGAACCTACCGACAGCATTCTGTGCAACTCGAGGTGTCTTATCAGTTGCGATATCATTGTACCATTTCATCACCATGCCAACCTCTCAATTTAATATCAGATTGGCAAGTATAATGTTGGACCCCACAGTGAACTATGTGGAGAGGTCTTGGAGAGTAGGCATCAATACACTGGTTGACATTGAGCACAGAGAAGCACAGCGACAGCTCTCATTTCTTTTTATTTTTTTAACCAATTTTATTGATTTTTGAGAGTAGCATAGTCCATGATACAATAATACAGTATGATAATAGGGTCATTAATAAATTACATGTTCCCAGTGGGTCAGTAAATTGTAGACAGCAATAAATGTTACTACAGGAGGCATTGGCTTGTTTTTACATAATCAACAATCAGCGCGTGTAACAAGTTCAACTGGCAGGTCACAACCATTACAAACTGGCAAGATCCCGCACCTGTGATATAGTAACTGTTCGGCACTGGTTGAAAACAGCCATGAGGGCTCACTGCAGGTATACATCAGACAGAAACGCATTGTCTCTCCATCATAATGGTACATGGTCCAAGAGTGCATTCGGGACGAGGCTCAATGATAAAGTGTACAGACTTAAGAACCACGAGAATAAGGAAGGAAGAGAGGGGGTAGGAAGGTGTCGGGAGAGAAAAGGAGAAAGATGAGAAGAAGGGAATGCTAGGCAACAAATGTGGTTTGGAGTTGTCGTGTAGTTTCTACAAATCTATATAGGATCTGCGCGTTTAGACAACATAAACTAAGGGATTGGTATCCAGACTGATTCCAGACACTCCCAGAAGATATGTTAGTCTGCAGACTAGCTAGCTCACAGTGCCACTATGAGCCCCTCTTTTCAAGTAGTGAATAGCTTCTGGCAACTATCAAATATGACAACTCTGACCCTTCAGGGACCGTGGAAACAGTACAGAACTTTTCGCTCAGTCACTCTTGCTTACTTTGTCTCAGAGAGATACACAGAATAAACAATAGGGACGTTTTCAATAAGCATTTATTGAACCAGCGTCATTCTAGTATAAAATATGTGTGCTGTAACAACCATGAGACAGAAACTGATGTATACAATTATGAGCACCATCAGAGTAAAGAAAAGGTAGAATTCAAGGTAGGACAAAGGTTGTGCATCTACCTAGGCCTATATTGGGGAACATTGGGGTTCATACCAGAGTAGTGTGTGTTAGGCGATCATGATCCTCCATCTGACACTTCATCCCCGAGTTCCTCAGAGAGCACTTGCAGTTCATGTAGGAATGCATCCCACTCCAACGCAGGCCTCTAATTTTCTCTCTATGGAGTGCCACAGATTCAGCCCTGCCCCACATCAATGTTGCTGAAAACCAATAGGGCATAAGAGGAAGGTGGGCATCCTTCCACTTCCTGGCAATGGCTCTCCTAGCTATGAGTAAGGCCAAGTAAACGAATTGATTAGCGGTACTTCTCACCCTTGTACGCCTACATAGCCTCAGCAGACCTGCCTCCATGGTGCATAAGTCTTCCCTCCCCATGACAGCTGTCAGGGCATTTGTGACTGCCTTACACAGCATTTGTGCTTCTGGACAATCACAGAACATATGTGCCATATCTGCATTGTTGGAGCCACGTCTGGGGCACGCTGATACACTACTGTATATTCTATTCAAACGTGTTGGAGTGAGGTACTCTCTTTTTAAGATGTTGGGTTGGATGTATTGGAGCTTCGAGTAGCAGGATACTTTACATGGGCATATAAGAGCCCTGTCCCACTCCTTCTGTGCCAGTGCATGATCACTCTCTTGTACCCAGTTTTGTCTGGTGGAGTGCAGCAGGTTATGTGGTGCAGAAGCCATTGCACATGTGAACCACGTGATGAGGTGCCGTCTGCCGCCCATCATATGTATCGCTTGTATCAGAAGGTGTGTATCAGGTTGTGTGTCCATGATCTGCCAATTCCACTGCAGTTCGGCAAGCAGAGTTCAGTGTGCTAGAAAAAGGTCCAGGGGTAGGCCATGGTCCATGCGGAGCTGCTCTAAGGGCACAAGGTTAACGTTCTGTTAGAGGGAGCCCAGGGTATCCACACAGGACTCCCAGAGTTCTATCCCTTCTCTTCCAAGGAGCCAATATGGATCTCTGGCATGTATGACGTCAGGGCCAGCGACAGTCGGAGGCCTCTGGTATAGGTGGTGTATGCTAAGGTCAGAAGCTTATTATAGTGTGGGGGGAGTTTGTCCGATGGTTATAACAGTTTTTGGATCACTTGGGCGGCATGATCCAATGTGGATAGGACCAGTTCAGCCAGATGCCGGCCCATAAGCCAACAAGACGGCCATTGCAATTGGGCTGCCAATTAATAATGCATGAAATTAGGAGCTCCGAAGTCCCCCTTGTCAACCAGCAGTTGGAGATTTCGCAGAGCAACATGTCGACGTCCCTTGCTCCAGAGAAAGGTCCCCAGCATCCTTTACAAATTACGGAAGGTCGAACTTGGTATGCAGACCAGTAAATTATGAAGGTAATAAAGGATTCAGTGAGCATTACCATCTTGGAGAGGGAGACCCGCCCCTGCACCGTAAGTGGGAATACGCTCAGAAATTTCAATTGTGGTCTCAGGGAGGCATTGGCCCTAGTGAGGTTACCGTCTATTGAGTCCCGAGTATCATGGTATGTACAAATACTGAGAAAAACAGAATGTGGACAGTTCACATCTCACTTGATGTGGTCCCACCACTAAGTATTGTGGCGGGCAGGCTGGACTCACAGGGAACCGGCAAGTCTTTGCCCAATTCACTCCCATATCCAAGGCTTTATGGAATGCCTCAAGTGTTATTTCAGTGCCTCCAAATCCTTGCCTAATGTCCTGAATGTAAATAAGGACGTCTTCTGTGTAGAGGGAGACTGCGTGAAGTTTGTCCCCTAAGAATATACTTAATTCGTTTTCATCATGGTGCAGTAGTTGAGCCAATGGTTCTACTGCAAGCGCAAACAAAAGTGGTGACAGCGGGCATCCCTGGCGCGCTCCTCGACTGATCTTAAATGGGGCTGAAATGAGCTAGCCCGTCATACCTGGGCTGTGGAAGCTTTATAAAATAAACAAATAAGGTGGAGCAAGCCCACTGGGAGTTCAAACCGCAAAAGTGCTGTAAGCATATATTCCCAGTCCATGGTGTCAAATGCATGTTCTAGATCTATCTCTAGACAAGCGGCAAAGAGCCAATTGGATGGGGCCAGTTCCAACACTCTATGGAGTCTGCAGATATTAAGGGTGGTCGAGCAAATGGGGATAGCGCTGTTTTAATCAGCACGTACCAGTAGGTGCATATTCTCCAAAAGGCGACCCGCTATGACTTTACTAAGTATATTATAGTCTGTGGCTAACATAGACAGGGGGCCGTAGGATGTCACCTCAAGTGGGTCTTTGTACGGGTTCAGCAGCAATAGTATGAGAGATTCACGTAGAATCGGGGGCAGTCTCCCTTCATCTAAGACCGTGTATATCTCCAATAGCTTGGCGTGAGAAGCTGGCCTGGTATATGATGTCCACTTATGTAAATGGGCACCTTCACCAGTCCAGACATTCCTTATGGTGATTTAAGAGGTCTTAGACAACCTTAGAAAGCTCTTTAGGTGGTAGCTGTTGAGAGCAGCCTTCAGGCTTAGTCCAGAAGGAGTATAAAGCAGCTTGTTGTACCAGAATGCTATCTTATTGTATAGATTAAATGAAAAAGCATCACAGAAGGTATTTATAAAAATATGTATTTATTACATAACACTCTCTAACACATTTAGATATAGATATCTCCTACCAGGAGAAAACACAATGCACACAATACTTTGCAAAGAAATACAGTAAATAGTACAGAATACACAGTGGACCCTGGGGGGGGGGACTAAACCATATGCTAAGGAAGAGGTATAAGAACCACTACTCGGGTCAAGACAATGTCGAGAGGATGTAGAAGTGCTGGGGACCCAAGGAACCACCCAAGGTGTGTGACTAGGAACCCCACAGAGAGCGTGTTCAGTGTGGTAACATGACTGCGTGCTCTGTACAAGTCTCCGGGTAAGTCTTGGTTGGATATTTAAAGATTAAGGACCTTTCCCAGTGGACCCTGAAGAAACCCCGGGGAAGAGAGAAGGTTTGAGAGTCCCCCCACCCGTGGATACCCTAGTACCTACATTACCTACACCAGGAAAGTCGGTGCATACGTGTGAAGTGGTGTCGGAAACCGCCATCAAACCCAATAGAAGACTTCAGGAAAGTACCGCTGCTGAAGAGGGAGAAAGTGTCTGGTGGGATCCGAAGGTGGATTCTAATTGAGAGGTATCTGCAAGAAGAGGGGACAGAGTCTATGTCCTTCCGATGTTGGGTGTTGCAGGGGAGATGAGGATGACCTTGACTCTGCAACTGTGAGGACCAGGCGACACTGAGGAAGATCAGTAGACATGCACAAGCTGTCCCATGGAGGATGTCGAGTGCTGAGGGGGTCGGTGTCCGACGGGAGCACCAACAAGCCTTGGCAAGCGTAAACAACTAAGGAGCTGGACAAGGAGCAACGTAGGGACCAGCAAGGTCCAGGGAACTCACCACAAGCAGGGGAGTCAGGGCAGGCCCAGAGCAATCAGGGGAGCCCAAAAGAAGCAAAGTTGACCCTCAAATGGAGCCACAGGATGGAGGCACGGGAGTCACGAGAGGACCTTAAGCATCTCACCAAAAAATGCAGGCCACGATACACACGATGCGATGTGGCCCAAGATTCTGGTCACTGGAGATGCTCGAGGTTGGTGCTACATGGAGCCCGAAGATCTTTTCAGAAGGAAGCCAACAGCTTTTTCAGCTGCAAGTTGACACAGTGCACAGGGGTTCATTTATTACAACCCCCATGAGGGATACTGGCCTGAAACTTGGTGAGATGGCAGGGCAGGCCTCGGGAGATGTGGAGAACCACCACCTGTGTTGCAGAACCTTATGGAGTCTGGAGGAGCTCAGGATCAGCAGACCGGTTGACTTAGTTGCGGTACCTGCAAATGCAGGGAAGTGACTCCTTCACTTCAAGGGAGATTCCTTCAGGTGTCTTTGATGCCCACAGGCCTTAGAAAGGTCCTGTATGGTGCACAGGCACCGACGATGCAGCAGACTGGAAGGGAGACGATGTCGGGCCCAAATGAAGTCCAGCGAATTCCAGAGTGCCCAGACGGTAAAAGAAGAAGTGGTGTATGATCAGCATCTTATCCCATGACGAATCTAGGGACCTACACCCAGGTAAGCCCTTAAGTGCCCTAAGGAAAGGGTTGGGGCGATTCAGGGGACCCTCCCGTGGGACGGTCTGGACAGGGGGAGGTTAATCCCATGTCCTTTATCCAGTTTCATGCCAGAGCAGGGCCAACGGCTCCCAGGACTCGTTTGAACTGGACTTTGCACGGGGACACCCAATGTCCTCCTCATGCAGACTTAGTGCACTGACAAGCACACCCAAATGGTCACAATACACTAAATCCTGTCTGGTAAGTGGTCACACCTCCCTGTGACACGATGCCTATTGTTCTGCCTTCCTCTGCTCGAGCTTGGCTCAGCAGCAGGAGGGCAGAAATGTGTCTCTGGTCGGCAGCAACCATTTTGTGCTGTCCGGGTCTAGAAGGTTGGCCCTGGGAACACTAAGAGCCTAACGGAGGGATCTTACAGTGCTTGGAATCATACCTCCCACACTATTTACAGTGTGGGAGGTATGATTCCAACATATTTGATACTAAACATGATAGGATATTTTGCAGCCAATTTCGAGATGGTCATCGTGTAATTACGCGGTGACCCTCTTTTTGGTATATGGCTGCTTCACTGACAACTCGGGAGAATGGACTCCATAGGCTGTAGGGGTGTCCTGCTCATGAAGGGGCACCCTCTCACTTAGAAACAATCAACCTGCCTTCAGGATTGCAAAGGCTTGCTATAGGGGTGACATAGGTTTTACGTTCAGTGAACCTAGATATTGGAAACATATATCTTTAGTAAGTGGTGCTAATACCAGCTTACACAGGCTGCAATGATAGGCCTGTAGTTCCATTTTGAATGGTCTTCCATGGGTGGCATAAAGCATGCTTCGGCCCATAGGGGACCTCTATGCCCTGGATAGCTTGGTACCATACAGTAGGTACTTATAAGGGTACCCCAGTATCCAATCTGGTATGTACCTAAGTACTGAACATAACACTTTGAGGAGAATGCAGATAGACTGGGGTCCTGACTAGCAGGATCCCAGTCAGACTAGTCAATAACAGTTTAGCACCAGGCAAAAAGTGGGGGTAACCATAGAAGCAGATCCTACTTTCCTACACTTGGGGACGAGGATGCCCTCATAAGCCTTATAAAGCTCAGCTGCTAAGCCACCCAGTCTGGGAGTTTTGCACGTAGCTAAGCCTCTTATCTCTTGCTGAATAAGGGGCAGCTGCAGATCCTTTTGGGCCACTCGATCAACAGAGGGCAGCTTGAGGGCCTCAAGAAGGCCTGTATGTGGACCGCCTGATCAACGATGGAGCATGATGTAAAAGCGGCTTGTATGTCAGATTGGCTAGTGACAGTACAAGTCGGGGATTGTCAATCATAGTGATCGCTGCGGGCGATTTTGCATTGTGAAGCAGCCAGGCTAGCCGACGACCAGCCTTGTCTCCGTCAGCAAGAACCTTGGCCTGAGAGGCCCTGAAGTCGAAACTTTGTAGCTGAGTCACTAGCTGGACATGTTGCTCCCTAGCATCTGCAAGTGCACAGTGACCATTGGGAATCCCATGAGATTCAATTTCCAAGGTGCCCAGAGACACCTCTAGTGCAGTTGGCTCCTGGTGAAGGTCTGCTAGTACTCCCAACATGGTATAAATAGAGTGCCCCGGTAGGACCACTTTTTAGTGCCTCCTATTCTATGGTTTTGGACGTTGCAGTGCCTCACTTCTCTTCCATGTAGCGGACCCCTGACAACCGGGTTGTGTCCCATAATACACTGTCCTTCAACATTTCCGGTTGCATGCACCAGGTGGGGACAGGTGGGCGAGGGGCACCCCAAACTAGATGCATCAGGAGTGGGTTGTGGTCAGAAAAGGTCCGTCCAAGGTATTTTCCAGTTATTACCTGCGCGTGAATGGCTGAGTGGCAGAGAAGACGATCTAGTTTCACACATAAGTTGTAATTTGGGGAGTAATAGGAGTATTCCTTCACATTTGAATATAATGTGTGCCAGCTAACCAAAAGGGACCAGTGTGTGAGCCACTGTGCTAGTGCAGCTGCAGATGTCATCACAGGGAAGTCGGCAACAGGGGCGGGAACGATCAAGATCAAGGTTTATTACGCTGTTAAAGTCTCCACCAATAAGCCATGAGATATGCTACCACTTTGTGAAGATAACTGTGAGGTTGGCTAGGAAGGCTTGTTGCATTACATTACATTTACTGCCCAACAGAAGTGGACAGCTGTCAAGCTGGCCCTCCTCAAAAACATAACGCCCCTCAGGGTCAATCTCTACCACCAGAGGTTTAAAGGGAACTGCTAGGCGTATCCAGACTAACGCCCCATGGGCAAAAACAGAGTATGTAGGGCTGTAGCATTTTCCCAGCCATTTCTTTTAAAGATGGAAATCTTCACCCTGCCACGTGTGCCTCCTGCAAAAATGCAATGTGAGTGGTGCCTCTGTGTAAATATTGCTGCATCAGATGTCACTTATGCACTGTTCCCATTCCCCGAACATTCCAAGTAAGTACTTGTAATGTTTTCATGATGTATTAAAAAGTGGGGCCTGTTGACAACCCTGTGCCTATGGGTCATATGGTATGTGACCTTCAAAAACCAAAACGACATAATCCCCAACTCCCTTCCCCAGGTAAACGCAAATCCGCAGTTACCCAAACAGTGAACAAGTAGACACATGATGCGGGAACTTTATCAGTGGAGCCTCATAAAAGGTCCCCAACTAAAAGAAAGCGGACTACTGAAGGGGGGGCAACCAGTAATAGGAGCCAATACTCAAGCTCCAGGTATTGAGGAGAATAAGTTAGGGGACACCAGGGAAACCCACTCCTCTAGGCCGACACAAGCCAGTTTTTTACCAACATGATGCAAAGGCTGAATTGATTGCCAGTAACATTGTACAGATTAGGGCCCTCACAGGGAGAATCACTAGCACATCTGGAGTGAAAAAAGGATCAAACCAATAAATTTGCTGTTTGTGGGATGACATTTGGTAATACAGTTGCGGTAGGGTTGCTCTGTGATGCAGTAGAACTAGTGTCCGACTGTGAGTGATCAGTGAGTCACAGGGGAGGGAGGATCGGCGCTCTGATGCCAAATGTGACACAATTGACAGTGTACACTGTTGTTGGTCACGTCTTTTGACTTTTGGTTTCAGCTTAAAGACGTCCTCTGACTCATCCTTTCAACTATTCTGAGCCTCTCATAGTAAATTCACATTGATCACCACAATGTCTATCTTGTTGCGCAGGTCCTGTTCCATTTGCCCCATGACTGCCAAGATTTGGTCAAATTTGTAATTCGGGGAGGGCGCACTTCCCCTGTGCCTCTGAGACTCCGGGAGCTCACTCCCTGGAGACCCAGCGAATGGGTCCTAGGACCCCACACTTTCCCATAATCACTTGGGGTATGCCAGTAGGTCTGGGAGACCCGGGCCGGCATGAGAGGGAAATAACGACCAGCTACACCATTCTCCACTCAATTAGTACTCCGTAGCACACAACCCAGAAGAACCTTAGTGCTGAGGTAGGGCTGCAGCTCCAGGGTGGGATTCACTGTCGAGGAATAGTCTGGGGAAATACTCACTATGTGGCAGCAGAAGGGAAAACCTCCCCCTCCACAAGCCTCAACACAGACTGTCAGCGGGGCAAACATCAGCATTCCCCAATGTAGGGACCCGCCACACCTCTCATTGTCATTGAGGGACTGCAAGTGGAGAGAATGGAGCATGATCAGGCTGCAACCGCCACCACGGCATGATGAGGTGCCTCACGGTCCCTGCTCTGATAAAGCGGCACTGATTTCAATGGTGTTGGACCGCAATGTCCCAACAGCGATGCCAAGTGGTCAAAAGGGGGAGCTGAGGGTGCGCTGTTGATGGACTCACCCTGCCTCTCACCACATGCAGAGCTGTTGTAGGGGGAGAGGGGTATGAGCGGTCCTAGCCCCCCACCATCTCCCACCAGACACACCAGGTACAAAACTCCAGGGCCAATGCAGGGCACAGCAATGCAACCCCATGGGGGTAACAGCCATTACAACCGTTACCTATGCATCGCCTTTACCACACAATTTTTTACAACGCATATGCCTTTACCACACATGCCTTTCCAATTAATTATGTTGTAAAGGTATGTATGGTAAAGGTATATGTGTGGTATTTTTGGTAAGGGCATATGTGTGGTAAGGGTGGTGAAGCCTATCAGTGTTGTTAGAGGAAACAGAGAGACCCTTCTGCTTCCTTTGCTGCGCTCAGCCAGACTCTTTTAGCATGCATCTCTCACGTTTGAAAAAGCAGAACCAGAGGTTGAACCTTCTGTTACAATGCTCCTAAAGCATGGCATAACCTCCCGCTGTACATTGAAGTGTAGTTCTTATTTCCCTTATAGGCTCTGTGCATTGGAATAATATACACTATAGTTGTGGAATAGGACTGAGGTCAGTATGCCTCTATCGAGTACATTAAACTTAATTACTTTGTGTGCCAGCTAACTCAGAGGCCACTAGAAACTTCTTGAATAAACAAGAAGGGAGTAGTTTCTGGCAACCGCATAAACATGACAACTTTGTTTCCCTTAGAATCGGAACATGTTTCAGAATCGTGGAAACAATAGATAACATTTTCACTCAGTCAATCGTGCATGCTTAGTTTCTTCAGAGTTACACAGAAATAGATAGATGGCCATTTCAATAAAAGGATTTATTAAACAGTCTTGTTTCTGTGTAAGAGATATGAGCTGTTACAATCGCAAGACAGTATGCAAAATATAATACGCACAGCGTAAGCAGTAAGAAGATATTCTAGCTATGACATATATTCATATATATATATACATAAATAACATAGGTTAAAAAGTGGATACTCGTTTGATACTTCTAAATTGTTCTACCCCAGTGTACCTAACCTAAGTGTAGTGCAAGGTAAGAAGTAGGTGCTGTATTCTATAGTATGGTACGCTATAGTTTTGCATATGCCAAGAGTCCCTCTAGGTTCTAGTCAGCTCTATACCTTAGTCCATACCTTAGTATGAGAGAGGTGGGAATCTCTTTCCGGGTCTCAAACTCTAACACCCCATGAAGGGAGTCAGAACACTGGAAGCTGGATTCTCTGCGAGCAGGGATGACAGCGTCTGGTCAGTGCGTCAGGTGGGGACTCAAATTCTTCTGAACTTGCCGTTGCGAGCTGTATCGAGCTGTGTAGCCGAGCCGTGGTTTGCCATGGTAAGGGAAGGTATATTTATACCTGGAAGGTGCTTAGGAATGTTAGCATTGACGTAAAGTCGGGCAGAGGAACATGTCAGGAATTAACCCCTAAGGAATAGTAGTTCATGCATAATAGATGAGTTCTTGGAGAAATCAATAATCCTAGCTAGGGAAAGTCCCAATGGCTTAAGGGTCTGGTTTCTAAGAACTCGTTGTGACGTGGGGATGGACGGATGTAGGTGACCATGCCTGTATTTGGATAGCATGGCTAATGCCTAAATAAGGACTAGGATTCTATGCCTAAATAAGGTCAATGCGAATTGTGCCTATATAAGGGCATGATTTAGGAAAACCTATATAAGGGCATCTAAATCGAAACACAACAACATTAGAGCCTCCCCCTCTCTACTTGAATTCCGCAAGAAGTTGAAGACCTGACTCTTTGAGTAAGTCTCTTCTCCTCACTTCTGGGGATAGACTCAAATACCTGCAGAGTGCCAGGATATCCTCACATTTGATGAAGTGCTATAAAATACAGATAACATAACATAACAAGACATAACTTAACATGACATAACATGGTGAGCTTGAAAGTTAGCTCAGTGTCTGACAGGTGTAGGACGACTTAGAGGTGATGTTTACTATGGAATTCTCCCTTATAATGGAAACATTAGTAATAAGTATTGGCAAAGCCAATAGTTCCTGACAATGAAACCTATTGGCTATGCCAATGCTTGTTTAGATTATATAGGTCATGTCAATACACACACATTCATGGGGCAATGTTAGAATAGATTAATTAATTTGTTACAAATGCTTTCAAAGATGGCTGTCAGGATGTGTGCGCATCGATGATGAACATTTTTTAATTAATTTATATTGCTGTAATATTGTAACAAACCCATTCTAACATGGACCTGGTGACCATCTTTGAATTGGGTTTGTTAAGATAATACAAAGTCATTTCCAGGTGGCCACCTCACATATGTGCACATGCGCACTTGTGGGAGCCATCTTGAGTCTATTTTAAGATGGATGCCCACCGGTATGCAGTGGGTGCCAAAATAGTTAAATAGTTATAAGGGAGAGAGAGAGAGTTGGGGAAAGTGCCCCAAGTGTTGAATGATGGAGGGAACAATGGAGAAGCGAGGAAGCGTGTAATATATAACAAATGAATGGGAGGGGAAGGTGCAGGAAAGCACCAGACAAACTGGGAAAGAGGGCAAGCAAGATGGAGAGCAACAGGTTGGTGAAATTGAAGGGGGTAATAACACCTAGCAGGAGAGAGCAAGAAAACACCTGTATACCCATTGCATGCTTGAAGCAAAAGTAGCTCCCTCAATTCAAGCAATGTTAGCAGTGAAAGGACACAAGTTAACCAAATCAACCAATCAGAATATTGTGAGCCCAAAATTCTCCTGTATGGTGTCATAGGGGCTAGTCTAATGCATATATGTGTTTCGAGAGAGACACCACGTGTTAATGATCAGGATATAGTGATGTCAAAGATGGCCAGTGGGCAACAGTACAAAGACCAGGACACCAAAGCTGGAGGTTGGGGATGTAGAGGGGGCATGATTATTGACTCAGCCAAATCTCTCAGAATCACCCCGGACAAGCATCTGAACACGAAGAATCATATTAGCAATGTGTGCAAGGGAGCTAATTACCTGATGAGAATATTCAGGAATCTTAAACCTTTCCTCCCACAAGCTGACTTCAAGCAAGTGGTCCAAATGCTTGTTTTGCCGAGGCGAGACTATGGAAGTGCTATGCTCCGTGGCCTCCACAACTATACCTTTGCCCACTAAGGGCTTTATTGAATGCTGCTGCCAGAGTGGTTACGGGCACCAGAAGAAATGCGCTCATTTCCCCAGTCTTAAAATCCCTAAATTGGTTGCCCTACGAAGCAAGAATACAGCTAAAGATTTCCTGCCTGTCTCACAAACCCCACCATTTCAAAACCCCAGCTACCTAGCGCAAAAGCTAGAATTATCTGGAGGGGGTAGACCTTCTAGGAGTGCTAACTCTCTTTTCCTGCAACCACAGATCTTTCGCAAAAAGAGAACGCGTCACTTAGCTTTCTACGGCTCTGCTCTGAAGATCTGGAACTCTCTACCACCGGAAATACGCAGAATCTCTTCCAAGGTTGCCTTCAAATTGGAAGTTAAATGATTCCTCATGAGCAAGTTCTTACCTTAAAAGGGTATTTGGATCGTCTGCTCTAATGCATAGGACCTACAACTTTAAGCTCTGCGCTGTGTTATTCTTCTTTACAAATCATTTGCTCCCCTCCTAATTCGCTATGTACCAGTTATTATCTTATCTATGGGCTGCCGTTGTTTTTCATGCCATTATGAACCGAAAATAAAATATAAAAGAAGAACCTGATTTAAGACCTTTCTTCAAAAAAAAATCCTGATTCAAAGGACGATACGATACATGGCTCTTTGGACTACCATTTTTTCTGAGTATTATAAATCTCTTTTCTCACCTCGTGATGGCTATTTGCCTTTGGATGACAGATATAGTGAACTGGTGTGCCCAGATGTGTCTATAATACGATTGTATGATAGATCCTTTGGAATCTAAGTATCTTTATACCTTGGTGGGTAGGTATATTAACATCACAGGAGCACCCGGAATATTTGCTCTGTATTACATAAAGTCAAGAACTAATAATTCTAATGGATGTGCAGGCCAAGTAGCATACCCATGTTTCTTTTGTAATGAATTTTATTCTTTGTTGACCCCTTTTGATTGTAACCTTTTTGCTTGATATGCCTATTTGATATGTGTTTTGATTGGTATTCGTATTTTGATGCATGTACTGCAATTGTTACCTTCCTTTCCCTCCAATTGTAAAGCGCTCTGATATCCTTTGGGTTCATGTTCGCGCTATATAAAACTTTATAAATAAATAAATAAATTGAGACATGGATCGAGTAAAAAGATCACCACCAGAGCAGAACGTCACAGTATTCTCATCAAGGTAGAAAGAGCGATCATGGTTGGCTCCCTAGTCCAAAGCAGACCATGCCCATATTCTAAATATTAAGCAATACATGTAATTAAGAAGCTCAGAGCCTATATGGACTGATTCTAAATATTCATACATTTTTTGTAGACACATAAATGTAAATGTGAAGATACTTTTTTCAGTTTTGCTAATTTTACTGACGTTGGAAGGATGAAAGTGTGTCAACCTTGTCAGGAAAGGTTACCTGTGAGCTGTTGGTTTCTTGGCCATGCACTAAGCCTGCTGAGATATGTCACCACAGCTTGCTTTCAAGTAACAAATCATCTTCTTTACCATTTGAAATGGATAAATCTGATATGATTGGTTTAAAACAGAGGCATAGGTGTGAGCAGTGTGAATGAGTACGCAGGCATGCTGGGCAGCATGGAGCATGTGTATCGTGAATTAGTATACCAAACACCCCTACTATCTGCAGATAGCAGAACTTACACATGCCGAAACAGATAGAACGTATTTTTATTTCAGTGAAAATATTTGGTAGGCAGACACTTGTGTTTATAGGGAATAGGTAAATTATATTCACAGTGCTGTCACAATATTTAGTACATTTCTCATTTGCAAACTTTACTTGAAATGTTATGTAAATAGAATGCAAATTTACACTGAAAATACATTCCAAGAAGGAATATGTGGGGCTAAGCTATTTTTGCTTCTTGCAATGGGTTTACAATTAACAAAAAGCAGATAAAAAGACATACTTGTACAACACACTTACATTTTGAAATGCGGGTATTGCAGCTATCTGAATACACCATCTCATTAGAGTTTATTGGCTCATTGTGTTTCCTTTCCAAGAGAAACGCCAGTCACTGTTCCTAATTCTGTACGAAATCAGTAACTGTGGCTGAATAAGGAGACGCTGCCATTAGTAACATCTAAATACTGCCTGGACGTCTATGTGATATAATTGAACCACATACCAATAATGTCAAGCATTACCACTTCATACAAAAAAAGCTCATAGGTCAACTACACTTTAATGTGAAAAGAATTTGTAAACAGGAACACGTATGTACCCAGATTTATATGTAGAGCATAGCAAAATCTATCTATCTATCTATCTATCTATCTATCTATCTATCTATCTATCTATCTATCTATCTATCTATCTATCTATCTATCTATCTATCTATCTATCTATCTATCTATCTATCTATCTATCTATCTATCTATCTATCTATCTATCTATCTATCTATCTATCTATCTATCTATCTATCTGTCTATCTGTCTATCTATCTATCTATCTGTCTATCTGTCTATCTTTCTATCTATCTATCTATCTATCTATCTATCTATCTATCTATCTATCTATCTATCTATCTATCTATCTATCTATCTATCTATCTATCTATCTATCTATCTATCCATCTATCCATCTATCTATCTATCTATCTAATCTATCTATCTATCTATCTATCTATCTATCTATCTATCTATCTATCTATCTATCTATCGCTCTATCTATCTGTCAATCTTTCTATCATCTATCTATCTATCTATCTATCTATCTATCTATCTATCTATCTATCTATCTATCTATCTATCTATCTATCTATCTATCTTAGAGCTTTTATTGCACAAAATTCAGTGATGTAAAACCAACATTTCACAGGAAAATGTGACATATGGAAAATATTTCACGGCAACCCGTTACATTCAGATTTCATCATCAGAATGACAGCCCCCAAGCCACTTAGCAGAGCTTTAACATTGTCAGTGCTACTAGGATCATGTGGTATGGAGGACCAAACTATGCAGCAAGGTTATCTAAATTATGCAGAAAAATAAATAAATTATGCAACACATTTTCATGTCACTATTATTTTCATCCATTTGAAAATTTTGCAAACTGTGAGAGAATGTGTCATCAAATATAATCTTTTAAAAATAGAATTCTGGCTTTGTACCAATAAACCAACTGTATAGAAAGAACCTCACTGGAACTTCATTAGAATGATTGTGGGAGTCTGGGAGTAATATAATGCATGTTTCATAGAGGTGCATAACAGATGTGAAGGATACTCAACTCAATGACACTCCTTTATGAGGGTGAAAGGTTGAGTAAACAAAGGTGACTTTTGAAAGTGTTAGGGATTATTGTTTTGTAGCAAGCGAGCAAAGTTAGCAAGTTTAACTGGCAAAAAAAGGGTTTCTCTCTGAGCTTTCTGTTATTGCATTCAGACATTTAATACAACAACTGACATACAGCTAAAACCAGCCAGAACTATTGGTTTTGTCAATGGTTGTTAGCTGTTTAAGATAAAGAGTAACAACAATAACGTTGTAAATAATCAACAATATAAAGTTTCAATTCTGAAATTGTGAGACTTTGAATTAAATATTACTGAGGCATGTGGAAGGAGTATTGACCTTCAGTTATATGCACTTTATGTTAGACGTGTATGTCCTTTTCTCTCTCTCCACAACTCGTCCATTTGCATATCTGGGAGAAATTGGGTTGTTGGATAAAGGGAGCAGGGGTTGACCCCTGTGCAAGCAGCAGCCACAATCCCTAGCATAGTGAATGACAACATTCAGTAAATAAACCTATGGTAAACCTTCTGGTAGCTTGGCACAAAAGCAGTCAGGATTAACTAAGGTGGAATGTGTAAAGTATTTATGCAACATACATACTGTATTAAAGTGGAAATACAGCAAAAGAAAAATCCCACACCAATGTAGAAAAATAAAGTACATTTTAATATATTATTTGGCAGGAGATATTCAACTTTAAAGATCTGAGTAAAAATAGTACCTAGCAGCACAAAGCGCCAACTGTTGTTACCTGGTCGAGCCGGACTTTGTACAAAGCCACATGTTCAGGCATACCACAATGGAGCGTAGTTTGGATACGGGGACCATGTTAGGCCCACTGAACAAGAATAGCTTAAATCTTGGTTGCTAATGTGTTGCAAAATCCTGTGTCGAGGATATGTCACACAGCGGCGGTTCTGAGGAGGTGCAAAACTGCAATGCTAGGTCCTGCATCATCACCAAGTATGCCGTCGATGAGGGGCTTGCGATGTGAAGTACTGCACTGAAGGTGCATCACACATCAGCTGGTTCTGAAGACATTGCCAGGCTTGTGATGCAGAGTCCTACATCATCATCGCGGGTGCTATCAACAATGGGCTTTCGATGCAAAGGCCTGTGTTGAGGATGCGTCATGCAACAGCGTTTACGCGGAGGCTGCGGGCTGTGATGCGAAGTCCTGCACCGGAGATGCATCGTGCAGTGGGGGTTCTGCCCACAGGGTCACACACGTGGGTGGCAGAGCACCTTCAGATCCACTTCCAAGGGTCCAGGACAGGGGTGGCACCACTTGGGGAACAAAACTCACAGCAGGCTGAGTCAAGGTGCTGGAGCCTGTTCTGAGACTGGCCCTTGGAGTCACTCTGGTGGTTCTGGGTTTAAGATGCAGGTCCAGTCCTTCATTCAGGCAGCAGAGAAGCAAGGAAGCAGGGCAGTAGGGCAGCATAGTAGCAGTCCTTCTGGAACAACAGTACAACAGTACTTTTGAGTCTTCCACAGGTCCTGAGGTGTCCTGAAAAAAGGATCTCAGGGCCCCCTATTTATGGATGGTGCCTTCTTTGAAGTAGGATACGTTTTGAGAAAATTTCCTTTGAAGTGCTTGAAGTTTCCTGATTCCCCTACCCTGGCTCCAGGCTGGCTACATGAACAATGCAGGTGTGACAAGTCCTTTATTTGAAGGCAGAGCACAGCCTATTCATTTACAAGTGGGGCTGTGCCCAGCTCTAACCCCTCCATCCTGCAAGTTGGTGGCCCATCCAGGCACTACTAATCCCTCTATTGTGTGGCTGTCTGGGAGGAATAAACAATGTCCAACTGTCAACTCCACCTGGTCATGTGACTAAGAAGAGGCTGCAGGCACCAAATAGTTTAGGGCAGAAAAATGCCAACTTGCTAAAAGCGGCATTTTCAAAATTGTAACTTAAAATCTGATTTTACAATTAAAGAACATTTTTAATGACATTGTCTCAGACACCAAACATGAAATGCCTACCTGTTCCTAATCAAGAATTAGCACTTACTGAATGTAATACGTCAACCCAATGTTATCCTGTGTGAGAGGTAGGCCTCACAGTTCTGAAAAGCGAATTTAAGAGTTTTTCACTACCAGGACATGTAAAACATATAAATACATTTCCAACCTTTTAATTACAATGTACTCTGCCCTATGGGCTACTGAGGGCCTACCTTAGGGGGTAACATACAATAAAAGCGGAGTTTAAGGGTTGGCAAGGTGGTTATATTGCCCGGCCGAATTGGCAGTTTAAAACTGCATTCAGACTGCAGTGGCAAGCCTAGGCACATGTTAAGGGGCTACTTAAGTGGGTGACACAATAAGTGCTGCAAGCCCACTAGTATTAGAAAGAAAACTGGTTTCTATTGGGGATGTGTAGCCTTGGACTTCCACGGCAATAGTGATGTAAAGAAACTCTTCTGCCAGTTATGCGATAAGTGCATTTATTTTTTTAATTATATTCATATAATAGAAAGACGGTCTATAATAATATGGCACAGCATTGACATTGCTTAAACGATTAGGTGCTCCTACAAAGTAACGGCGCAGTGGAGGTGAATAAAGTGTTTAAAAAGTGTGCTTGTGTTATATACAGCAATATATATGTGACTGATTGGGACAATATGGTGTTACAAAATGGCACTCGTAACATGAGTGTCAAAAACCACAATCATAAATAACAAGAAGCCCACATATGTTATTGTTGACCTCTAGAACCCTTAGCATGATTATTTAGATTGGGTTCATCATCAGGACAGAATGAGAACAGGAAACACCAGGGGATTGAGGCAAAGAGACCCACAACCACAGATGTTATGAGTGCCATTTGAGAAATGTCAGTGCTGTGACATATTATTATGGACCATCTGTATATTATCTGAATATAATGAACAAAATAAATGCACTTATCTCATAACTGAAATAACCTGCAAAAGAGTTTCTTTACTTCACCATTGCCTTGGAAGTCCGAGGCTACACTCCCCGCATGTGGACTGCCTTTTTTGATAATAATTGTCCAGCCCAGGCCACTGGGTTACTGGGTTTCCATTTTTCTCTAATATTGCAGTCCCACTACTATCATTTAATTTAAAGACCTTGGGTATATGGTATACCACTTGACAAGGGACTTATAAGTAAATCAAATAATCCAGTCCGGTGTAAGCCAATGGCACCGTGTTTATACAAGAGAGCACAAGCATTTTAGCTTGGGTAAGCAGTGGTAGAGTGCATAGAGTCCCAAGGTTAACAAAACAAATTCAGCAAAAATAGAAGGGGTAAAGGCAAAACAGTTGGGGAAAGACTACCCTAAAACTTACAATAGCAACAATACCTTACACCACATCTCTCTATTCGTCATCCGCCACTTTTCACTCTGTCCTAAACGCACTTCCTTGCATCTCCTTCTCTTCAGTGCCCCCAAATGTACAATGCAATCACTCACATGTAAGCAATGCATTTTCTTTTACGTTCACTGTCATTATTTTGAAAACTGTGTACCCACATCACACACATTTACACAGAATGTCAAACATAATACATGCATCATATCAAGAAGTTCATTGATCAGAAATCAAGCAGTTACATGCATCCCAGCTAACCTACTGCAGCAAATAAAATGTCCAAACAATCAGCCAAATGTTTCAAAAGATCCAAGCAGACAGTTTATTTTCTCATTGTGCCATGGGAAATTATGAATTGATTGACAAGCTGTCTGGAACTGTTAGACCTCTAAGTGACATATATTTAAGAAGAACAAACATATCCATAACCGCGGGCAACTCCAAAATCAATTTTTGAGGGGCATTGCTTGTGTAGTGAGTGGGCATCTGTCAGTGAATGTCCCTTGAGATGTCTCCAGCGCTGCCAGGCTCAGCACCTACAGCAGTATTTTAACTGTCAGTGATTAGATGAGAAATCAACACAAGAAATATGTTGCCACTGTTTTTCCTTGGGTTATAGCATCACTGTATCTAAAAAAACATCGAAATCCTGGGAGAAAAACTAAATAGATATACTTTCAATCTGGGTTAGTTAGCAATTACAATTAGAAGTTAACTTGCTTGACAAACTATAATGGAAGAAATTCAGATCAACATTTACAATAACTGATTCAATTGATTTAAATAGAAGTGAAATAGAAGACTCTCTGAGAAGAAAAAAATAAACGCTGCCTTGGCAAAAACTGAGTTTTCAGTACAGCACAGTACAGTTTTTAGAAAGCAGAGAAAGGACTAATCAATGGAATACAATAAGGACACAATTCACAAAGAAAATGAAAAATCGATGTGTATTGTTTTATAACTATATTTCAGATGTAGATTTATAAATGTGTGCAATTCAAAAAAGTTTCCATGCAATAACAAGCTGCGACAGTCGCAATTTTCTTAACAGAATTCCTGGAAGTCCATTTTCGCATGTGTAAATAAATATACAGATGTATACAGGCTTATTTGAAATTCCCTGCGGAAATGCAAATACACTGGCTAACATTTTTTGTGGAAAAATCTCTTTTCCCCACTTTCAGTCCTATTTTGGCTATTTTTAGGGCACTCTCTTTCTTACCCCTACCTTCGGAACAGATTTACTAATGGCCTTTAGAGGAGAACCTCTCTGATTATGAGAGTGGAAATAGGCTGAAGAAAAGTCTGTGAAAGGTTTTGGACTCACAAGTGGCAATATACATTTCAGGAAATCCCTGCCATGGACTGCCTACACCTACCCCTAGGAAAAGATTTACTCCCAAATAATATTACACCATCAATAGAAGAATCTGAAAGCCATTGTTTGTCTTAGCATAACTGTAACCTGCTGCTGCCATGTTTTCTTGCTCAGCCTAATTTGGCATTCAGCGATGTGCCGATTGCTGAGCCTTGGGCGTGCTGCATCCGGGCACTTGAGCCTCAAAAGTTTGAAGGCAGCTTGCTCAGCCCAAACTGTTTACATTTACATCAAAGACAGAGGTCAACTGTCAGGTTCTGTCCTCTGACAAGTTACTGCCTATTCTTTTCACATTGAGAGCGATTATTACTTTTCTTTCTCTTATTGCAATTTTGTAGGATTTTGTAAACTGAAGTATGAAATATTTATTAATCTTGCCTGGCGTGGGTGTGAAAGCTAAAGGCTATGGGATGGCTATGTTTTTTTTTCTCAACTACATTTAAATACCTGTAAATGAAGTGTACAAATATATCACCCCTTCGAAAGACCAAATTAAACAAATATTTTGTACTTCTGGAGTTGAGGGAAAGGAAAGTTAATCAATACACTCTATTCTGTGATGCACGAAGGTAAATACTAGCTGAAAGCCCATACATTATCTATTGGTTGTGCCCTAAATGGTTTTATCAGTAAGACTTAGAGGCGAATTTACTAAAGCGTCACCCAAAAATGCTGTGCTTCATTACGTGACAGGGAGGGAGCAGAAGAAGGCCATTTCTACAGATATATGGCTGTCTCCTCTTCACTCCCTAGCACCAGCCCAAAATTTGCTTCCATGCCCCACGCACACACCTTTGCACCCTAGTGCAAGGGTGTGTGCAAGAGTCTAGCATAGGTTTTGTACTGGAAGGATTGCATTCCAGTGCAAAATACTATGCCTAGATAACTTTTAAAACATTTCCTACTTTATATGTGTGCTGTACAGTGTAGCACACATGCAAGGTTGGAAAAGAAAGGGGAAATCAACACATTTTTCCCTTTAACGCCTGGTTTCAAAAGGCATATTTTTTTATGCAAAACACATTTTTGGTAGATAAGGTTATGCATAAAAAAGGGTAGGTGGTTGCACTGGAACACCCATGTAAAGCCCCTTGATGGTAAGTAAAGCAAAACAGGGCTTTGCACTTCTTTGTGTTACTTTTAGTCAATTTAATTGCTGCTCAGAAATGAATTTACCTTAAAAAAATCTTAAGACAAGAGGCGTTTGGCAAAACAGGAGGGAGTTGGTTTAATTAAAAGCAGCAGCCTAGAGCGTATCAACAGAGGGCGTCCGAAGAAAGTCACTCTCTGGACAAAGTTTTGGCCAACAATATATACATCTCGTGAGGTACAATAAACAATAAACCAATTCTGCATTCTTGGAAAAGCATCTTAGTCATAAATAACAAGTTTAGTCATCTTATAAAGAGCCACAGATGGCTCTCGTCCTCAGGGAGAGCTAGTGTAGGCCAGTCTGTATGTGTCCAGATATCTGGTGTGGAGAGCAAGTGAACACTACCTGTGGTGTGCATTTTGTGACCTGATTAGTTGAGTGTTTCTATCTACATGTGGCATCTAGCATTGTGTTACTTTTGGGGAATGTGTGCCTCTGGTCAAACATGTTTTATTTGAGCCAGGTTCCTTGGACCTGTTTGTGGTGCAACTGTCCATCTGTGGGATCAATCAGGGGTTTCCCTGGGTGCGCATTTGTCTTTGGCCTAAGTGAGACCCCACCAGTTACCTGCCACTCAATAGGCATCGTTTGGAGTTGCAGGGCCTGTCTGACCATATATCTCTGACTTGGGGTTGATGGGGAGGTCACCTTAGGTGAATTCGACAGCAATGATACGAGTTCGTTAGAACTGCTACAAATAATGTGGCAGTCATTGATATCATTTTTACCGACATTCTCAATATTGTGCGTACAGTTATCATGGAGTTCATCAATATTGTTTTTACAGATATTGACATTGTTATGCATGCCTAGATGATGGCGTACATTGACATTGTTTGTACTGGTATCGGTTCTGTTGTGCAGACATAGTTTTTGCATACATTGACATTTCATTTATGGGTATTGACATTGTTATGCGGTCATAGGCTATGGCATACTTTGACATTGCATTTATTGGTATTGCCAATGTCGGGTCTGCATCTATCATGTTATACATCGACATTGTATTCATCCATTTTAACCTTCCTCCTTCTAGTTGAATTTTTAACTACTTTATCCTCCTCATATGTCATGAGTGTTACCTCATTGTAAACTGTGTATGTTTCTGTAGTGGCTGTTGCTCTTTCCCCAGCTATGTGCATACTACCTAATTTGAGGACTGTATTTTTACAGCAGGAAACCCCCACTTGTACGAAACCACACAGCATGAGTACAGCAACGAAAACTGGGATTAGTGACGTGACGAGTTAGTACACCCATAGGGGATCCAAGAAAAGATACTATGCAACCAGTCCTGCTCAGAGGCACCTCTATCCTTCTTCAAGTCGGCTTGCAGACAATGCATTTCTTGGATGGCAAGAGCTAATGTCCTATTGTCTATGTCATTTCCAGGAATAAAAGTACAACAGGAAGCACCAATCTTGATACACACCCCAGCCTCCATCGCGGTCATCAAGTCCAACACATACCGATGTTGCATCACCATAAGGCGGATGGCTCTCCATTCTTCCCTGATAGCTTTTAGGCTGAGCTCAGTATCATACATCATCTTCAGCATCTCCCAGCGGGCATTTGCTATGATTTGCATGTATTAACCCTACTGCATTTATTTGAGTCTCCGTAACCTGTCTAAATTCTTCTGTAATGTCCTTGTATTGAGTCCAGCCAAAATAATCAGCAGTTCTCTTTTGAGCCTGATGCAACAACGTCGTTTTCTTCTGTAACGGATGTTAAGACAACTTCGACAGATCTTATCCAGGGATGACGAGCGTTGGGGTGTGTATGATCATGGGGGGCTGAGGCCCCACCATCTGGAGATGAGCCAGGTGTATGCAAGGTCACCGCATTGCCTGTAGATATCCATGAGCGTGGAGGTGCCCCATTGAAGGTAAAGTGTATGTAGTATCATGCCACAGTTTTTGTTGCTGCCAAAGCGTTATGGTTCCTCTGCCTCTGAAACACAGAGAATACAGTGTACGTTTACGTACAATTAGGGGTTGCCCCTTCCCCTCCAACCTATTAATCTCAGTATCCCAGATTTCCTGGCTTGGGGCGTCTATGCTAGCATTGGACCCCCTTCGATGAGACTAATTTCCCATAGAGTTATCGAGGTGAGCGGCCCTGCACTGGAATTCCATGTCTAGGGTACACTTGTCATTTAACGTGGGCCCAAAGACGCTGAGGGCCACCCTGGGACCGCAGACAGAGGCAGGAATGGATGTATTTGTGTACGGGTGCAGTTGACTTGCTACCTCCTAGAACCTCATTTTTGTGAAGACCTGGGACCAAACAGTGTCCTATAGTGCCCCTTCTGCGCATCCTGTCTAGTTCGGTTTGGATGTCGCTAGGCTCAGTGAAAAGGTACAGTGCTGTGGGGATAGTTTCATACCGGATGATGTTTACTATTGCCTTGCTGGGTTCTACTCTGTTGGGTTGAATCTTGGCTCTGATCCTACATAGGTACAGATTAACAAGGCATTTTACTTTCTCAGGGGCTACCTCCAGGGAACAGTAAAGTCTGTCATTGAACATATGTAGCATAACATGTTTGTGCTTTGAGTACCTTCGGCGGTCATATGTTGGTACCAGGCGTTGTGCTGGAGTGCGTTGGGTACTGCATGAGGAATGCCAGCATTTGGTTCAGTATAGATATACGTGAGGTGACAGAGGTCCCTGCACATAAGTTGCAAGGATGTAGAAGTAGAGTTTATGAGACTAGGAATACTTCTAGGTCCAGAGCGGCGTGAGAGCACCCCGGCTAAATACAGCATGTACACAAATACGTAACTTAGAAAACATTTGTAGGCTGTAGGATCGTCTTCAGAGGGAATTTCCATCGCCTGGGCGCCCGCAGGTGTGTATTCTTGGTGGAGTACAAAAATATCTCTTGAAAAAGAATGGTTGTAAAGTCAATTTGTAGTTGTCTTACTTGAGCGAATGGCCTTGTGAAAGTCCTTTTGAAAGCTTTGATCAAAGGGGTGGTGGGCCACAGCAGTTATAGTGCACTTGCAGCTTGATCACAGACAGAAGTGCT
The DNA here is from genome assembly GCF_964204655.1 of Triturus cristatus. NCBI lineage: Eukaryota > Metazoa > Chordata > Amphibia > Caudata > Salamandridae > Triturus > Triturus cristatus. Next base: position 508,750,262 of record NC_140585.1, read on the forward strand.
GTACATTGTAGGTTTAGCTTGGAAAAACACATTATTAGGCAGTTGTTTGGAAAATTCCTGCATTTACATGTTACCGATATTCACAATGGTTTTACTGTAAGCACATTTTTCCTTGTGGGGTATTACAAGAGGATGCTAGGATTTTTGGGGCATGGTGACTTTCAAGCTGATGAAGGAGGCGCTAGGATTTTTTGGGAATGGTGAGTTTAACCTGATTTAATGCTGTTTGTATTTTAGTCACCCCCTCTCCTTGGTACGGTGGGTGGGGACAGTACTCTTCCTCTGTGGACTGCTCTGTTTAAAGGTGTGATGTTTTAATGGGTGCAGAGGTGTCCTTTTGACCTGCATGTGCTGCGTGCAATAGTGAGGGAAAGTGGATGCTTGATTTTTAGGCCAATGCTTCCATTGACACTTGCACATCTCTTGGGTCTCTAATTGGGTTGAGTTGCTGGGTTATGCCCTTCTTCTGGAAGGGCTGAGAATAGTGAGCTGTTTTTAGGCTGTTTTTAGGCAGCCTTATGTGGGTTCCGGTAGTCTGGGTGTTGCTAATTTTAACAAGGAATCCCGGAGGTGGTCGGAGGGTCATTTGTGGACCCCCATAGGGCTCTGCAGGGGAATGGTGGGAATTGTGTTTGTTTGCTGTGTTTTGCAATGAGAGTCAGGGGTCTCATTGGGACTTTGTGTGCTCGGCCTGATGTAGATAATGCTAATAAACTGCTTTTTTCCTATGGACTGGGGTCCTGTGGTATCTGGAAAACTGCTCTGTGGCCTCTGTGACTTGGATGTCACCATGACTGGGATTGGGCCTGATGCTTCCTTGGACGATGTTCCATGAGACCCTGTGAATATCATTCCATCTGCTAGGCATGGTTGGTGAGACTATCCCTGCACTTCATGCGTGGGCCTCGAAGGTCATTCATGGAGACACTCTCCCTTCCGTCACTCCCCTCTCCCTTGGATCTAGGATGTTTCGGACCTAACGCCTTTGGCAGGAATATGGGGCTTCTGATGAGTAGACATTTGGACGTGTTTGAAAGCATCGGGGGAGAGGACGAGGAGGAGGCATAATGTTCTGCTGACGATGGGAGTCAGGTGTGCAGCTTGGGCGTGCTGTAAGTTAAGTAAACTGATCGCCTTCGTGAATTTCTCTATTGACTTGGTTTCAAGATTGTGCATGGCCGACAGAGTTCTATGGTCATCTCAATCCCCCCCAAGTGCACAGAAACCCTGCTTTCCGTCACTGGAGCAGCTGCCTAGTTTTGGAACTGTAGGAGGACCTCCATTTGGAGGAGGCCTGAAAAATATTGAAGAATGGAGTCCTTTCGATCTGGGGCATGCCCTAGTGACTTGGGCGAAGGAACCTGGGTGCCTTCCTTTATGCACCAATTGGGGGGGATGCCCTGCTTCGTCATCAGACTGTCTTACAGCTGAGGTGTGGTCAGCCAACCCTGCCTCAGGGGATCAACAGCAGTGGGAACCCCAGGCCCCTACAGGCTCCTGGAAGGTGAACTCTATAGTGGATTCCCAGTTGACATAGTATGGTTGCTATGAGGTTTTCTTGTGTGTAAGTAAAGTCTTGAGTCTTCCCTAATGCTGCATCACTAGTTCTTATTGTTGTAGTTAGCTTCTGGAGTGGGTATGGAGTGGGTGCCGTACTGAGGTCATGGATTCACTACGTGTTTGGATTGTTCTGGGGTTTATTCGGGGGGTGGGTATTCTGTGGTACTGCCCTGGTAATTTTCTATTCTGATAGTGGTATATTTATGGGCAACAGTAGTTGGCCCTGTGGTTTCTTTGGTTACAGTAGTGGCATTCTCTAAAATTTGAAGGATGACAGTCTTTTGGCTTTCTGGTGTGGGTACTCAGTTGGATCCCTCTGGGGTCCTGCTGCTGATTCCTCATCTAGCTAGACACCCCTTGCACATCCGCTGTCACTGTGGTCTCTTTAGGAATGCTCTCGCCTGTTTCTTGGTCACTCCAAGGGGGCCCTTGCATGAGGATCAGGTGCCTACCCAGACTAGGCCCAGGTATTTTTCCCATGTGGCAGATGGGGCTATCTCCTTGGGGTGTTACTATGCCGGTTGGGCATGCCATATTTCTTACTGCGGTCACTCGCCTGCCACATTTGTTGACAGGTAGGGGGCTCCCTGTGCCGGCAATGCACCCCTTATCACTGTGCCGCCTTTCCTGTACTACTTTCTCCCTCAGAGAGGTGCCAGGATGGTGACAAAGGCTGGACTGGATGAGCCCGGGGGTCAGGGCTGGACTGGGAACCAAAACCGGCCCTGGCAAAGTGCTCGGCCGGTCCCCCGGTGGGTTGGGGGTGCCTCCGAGCTCTTTGCCAGGGCCAGTTTTTGGCCGATTTTGTTACAGGGCCGATTTTGCAGCTACGCAGCAAAAACGGCCCTGTAAAAATAACGGCCCCCAGGGGCACAAAACCGGCCCCTACCTGTGCGGCGCACCGGGGGATTGCCCGGTGCCCGCTACGGCCAGTCCGGCCCTGCCGGGGGTGCACATGGTCTGGTTGCTACCGCCATTATCCCTACAAGCCTTGTTCCGACTACCCACTTAGCCTCGGGGGATGCAGTGGGCCTGTGCGTGTAGTGGTCTTGGATCCCCGGCTCCCCGTGCACCCTAGATGCTACCCTTTTGGCTGTTTCTGCCTAAAGGTGGTGTTTGAGACCGGTCCACTGGCAAGCTACTTCATATAACTCTAAGAGGTTCGCCATACAGTCCAGGTCTACCATTTGACGGTGTCTCAATGGTCTGGGATCACCCTGGCTAGCATTCATGTGGCGTCGGAGGATGTTGCTGGTTTGTGCCCTAGAGGGGGGCTGCAGGGGAGGAACAGGCTATAGTTCCATTGTTGGTGAACTGGATTGACATCCTTTGCTTGGACGAGAGGTCCCATCCCAATATATTAGTCAGGACAGATAGTACAACAACTGTTTCTTGACCCTATTCCCCCTATTTCCAGCCGTATTTCCAGCTCGAGGAGTTCTATGAGGGGGACCATGGCCACGGAACCCGAAGATTCACTGCACTTTAAAGCGGTCTTTGATATAGGGGCTCCTCCTTCCTGCAAGCATGACCTTGCTGCCCATGTATCCACCAGAAAGTGGTATGGCGTCTGGCTTATTAGCATCGTAACCATGGGGCCCTTCTCAGGGTTGCCCTGGGCTGTCAGTGGGGTAAGCATGTCTTTAAGTACCTGGGTGGTCCTTGGTGTACGCTCCCTGTCATCCCCCTGTATTGACTGGCCCCACCCTATGCTTTTACCCTTGCTGTCAGATTCGGAGGAGTTGGAGCTTGTCTCCCTGATATTGCTAGCTCTGTGGTCGTATGTGTTGCGTGTTGAGACCACCATGCAGTCCGCCCATAGTCTTAATAGGGATATTTTCATATCTCTCTCTTGGACTTTATATCTGGCTGGATGAACGTGCTGGTGCGTTCTATGATGTTGGTATTAAATGTTCACCCCTCAGGCCGGGGAAATGCATACTTTTTGGTGTAGGCATGCCACTCGCAGCAGAGTCTCACTACTCTCCCAGCTTGGGTCGGGGACTTCACTTGCATTTGACCTCCTGGAATCTCCATCATTGATTGGGAAATGTGTTTTGTTTGTCTCGAGATTTTTGTGAGATAATTACAAATGTTACTCTAATCGTGGGGAACTGTGTACACGGGGTGGTACCGAAAACAATCTACTGGTTAAGAGCTCTATGAAAAATGTATGCACCAAGAAAAAAGAATGTTTAGCAATAGGCATCGACAAATGCAATGAAATAGCAACTATGGCCAATTGTTAGTTAAGAACAGCACAAGTTGATTTTTTTGTAGTAAACTAACTAACGTGAAATTCTGATTTGAGAATATATATTGTTATTATTTCATAAAGTGTAGACTCACTAACATGACGTAACATTTAAAAATGAAGCAACATGCAAAATTGTAAAAGCAGCACAACATCAATAAATGCATAGATGGAAAAATCTAAAAGAGACTAAAAGAGAAAAGGTTGACAGGAAAAATTATTATTTTGTCCAAAAACCTTAGTCCCCTCCGAGTGCCTCCAGACCGAGGAGAGGGGGTACTCCATGTAATACGCAGAGCTAAGTGAGCCTGATAGTCTGTCCCTATTGGTGGACAAAAAATAGCAACAATGTGCGCGAAGAGAATAAACTGACAATTATTGGCCCTGTGTGGCTGGACACAAGCTACACCTTATTCACCAAAGTATGAATTCTTCCCTAACGTCTGAATTACAACCTATATCACACACAGGGGTTGTGCGTACCTACTGCCTAACACCCAGTGGTCCAAGCAAAACATCCACGTCTCTACTTCTTTAAAATACTACCAGTGTTAAGAAACCAGCAGTCCCTAAGAAAACCACTTTAACTAAAAAATAAGTTCAAGATGGTGACCCTATATCACAATGGGGGCTGGGGGTGTACCGGCTGTGTCACGGCCAGCAGTTCAAAAGAACAAATGAGTGACCCTATAAAACACACCAAGGCCTGGGAGTGTACTGGTTGTGTCATGCCCAACAGCTCAAGCAAAAAAAAATTGCAGCTACCCTCACCTTCTCTAGCGTGCTATCTACGGAAAAATTATCTAAGCGCTTGTCCTAGTCTGCCACATGCTGGTACTAAGGACCAGATGTAGTCTACCACATCGGCCTCTGGATGGACCTCCAACCTGCGGATTCAGCAGAACCTCTAATCAATGATGGCGTCTGCTCACCAGTCTTGCTAGGCAAATGTCAATCAGTTCGGGCAGCGGTCCATGTCCTTTGGCAGCAGTCGGGCTCGATAAACCAATCTCTCCAGGCTGGCTCCCCAAAATGTTGCCTGTATTTGAATTTATCTTAAAGAACTGAAAAGACAAGAGGAATTTGGCAAAACAGGAAAAGATTGGTTTAATTAAAAGCAGCAGCTAGAGAGTATCAACAGAGTGCGTCTGACAAAAGACTCTCATTGTGCAAAGTTTCAGCTGACAATATATACATCTTGTGAGGTACAATAAACCAATTCTGCATTCTTGGAAAAGCTTCTTGGTCATATATAACAAGTAAGGGTCATCTGATATGGAGACACAGATGACTCTCGACCTCGGGAAGAGGTATTGTGGGCCAGTGTGTACGTGTCCAGATGTCTAGTGTGGGGAGCGTGTGATCATTATGTCTGGTGTGCATGTTGTGTCCTGATTGGCTGAGTGTTTCTATCTACATGTGGCATCTAACATTGTTGTATTTTTGGGTAATGCTTGCCTCTGGCCAAAAGTATTTTATTGGGGCTAATTCCCTGTGACCTATTTGTGATGCAACTGTCCATCTGTGGGATCGATCAGGGCAGTTAGCTGGGGTGAGACTCGATCCCCCATCTTCTCTCACTTGACACACGGGAGGCGTGAGTGGCCGAGCCAGCCCTCCCGTCCCCGCTAAAACCACCATTTCGCTCCCGCAGAGGGAACGTGCACGGGCACGCCTGGGCGAAGCCGGGGCCAAGGGTGGGCCTGTTCACACCTATTGGAGCCCGGAGGAGGCTGGGCCCCCCTCTAACATCCTTGCTTCAAATTACCTTGTCCAAAATGGGAAAGAAATATTCACCTACGACAGAGAAGGTAACTTCTTTAGACACTTTTTTGGACAAGGCAGCTTTGGCTTTAGAAAAGGAAACTGCCCTCACTGAAAAGAGATTCTCGCTGGGGGTGGGGGCAGGGCAGGTACTTAACACACCTGTCTCTCCAACTCAGGGAGGGGCAATGGTGCGACATGGGGTATCTTCCTCCTGAACCGTCAGTGGTCACTCTGCTGCTCCCCGAAATTTCACAGGCTGCCTCTACAACCAGTGGAAAACCAACAGACACAATTACCTCAAACGGGAAATGGAAAAGAGTGCCTGTGGAACTGCCTCCTAATTGCCCAGCTAAGAAGTCCAGAAAGGCCACTGCGTCACCGACACCCACATGTAGGTCTGCCCAGCTACATCTTGAGACTACATCTCACCGAACTGGTGTGACCTTCTTGATAACTTTGAACAGCTCCTACAACCAATCAATGCCCATTTAAAATCCATAGATTGCACTCTACAAGGTTTGTTATCGAACAATCTAGTGCAACAAACGGCAGTAGTCTTTAACAACAGTCCTGCTAATTCTAGCCCCCGTCTCCAAACCATGGTCAACCCCCATGTTGCCTGTAAAACTTGTAAAAATCGTAATCCTGATTGTCATAATTTATGTTTGTATTGTAAAAATAGGCTCCCTCTGTGACTTAGACAAACAGTCTTCCACTTCCACTGGCCGCCCTTGTGTTGTAAACCTGACGGCCCCTAGTGTGGATCCTACAGGCTCAGATCACGCAGGTTTGGACGCTAGGTGTTGCCTATCACATTCAGGCTCTACCAAAGTATGAGACACAATTTTCTTCCACATGTATTACATATGAGTAAATTGATTCACAATTACAGATTCAAATTGAAAACAAACCTTTATTTGCACTCATAATTCAAGCTATTTGCAAATCTGAATTGAACTTACAAGTGCAAAATAGCTTGGAAACCAGTCCCTCTCTGTTTAATATAGGTGTGTTTCTATATGATTATCTATCGCTTATCAGGTATGTTAAGAAGCAGATAGCCAGTGTTCAAGCAGAAAACATCTGTTCTGAAGTCAGTGGTTATTTTTCATATGTTAAAAGACCAAGGCCAAATCTCAGCAAACAGAAAATCTAGGTTGTGCCTACACTTGCAAGAATTATTTTTTATATCTAAACAGGTGCATTCTATATTACGGATCCCAATTTATGCAAACATCCAGTGCCAAAAAAATGTTGTCTAGGACCCTAGAATAATGGTCCCAAAATGTTACCTGAGTTCCCAAAGGTTGGGATCCCAAGACGTTTTAAGCTGCAATTTATCTTACATCTCAAAGCATAGGTCTTTGAATTGCTCAGTGTTTTATGTTTGAAATGTGGAAACCTCAGTAAATGTATTAGCTTTAGAACATGTTCTTGTATTGTGACTGATTATAGAGTAGACACAGTCACAGGGGCCCAGGTATAAGAACGTTTATTAAAACCAAGTTTATTAAAACCAATCTAATTTTGAATGGGGAGCAGTTAAAAAATATATTGAAAACGTAATCAATGAAACATGAACTACATAAATATTTTCTTGCAAATTTATTTAATACAATAATCACATAATAAAAATCATTACGATCTAAAAATATAGTTCTCTAGAAAACACCCAGTTAATGTTCTTTAGTTACATATTTACTGTTCACACAGAAGGAGCTCCTAGTCCATTCAGGTTTCTCATATTTCCTATTTTGTAAATAGTTTATATTTTTGGGCCACAAAATGCTCTTTCACAGCAGTCAAATTTCAGAAAATCCACAGTGTGTCCTCTTCATCAGTGGGATTCTGGATTAGTTTCTACTGTACTTGTGTCTTGGATTTTCTAACAAGAGCTACCCTTTTACATTGATGGAAACAACATTTGTCTCTTCTTTTCCTGACAGTCAACATGTTTAATTGTGATTAACTGCTTCTTTAAAACTGTAACAAAATAGAATTATTTTAAATCATACAGTTGTGATTTGTTGCAAATTGATAGAACCGAAAAACTATAACACACATTTCCAAATCAATATATCCCCTGCATTGCTTCGATATCAATGTACCTTTAAAATTATGTTATATCTCTAAAAGAATACTATTCATTTTCTTTTTACATTTATGTCCCTATTCATTAGATAACCTTTAAATCAACTGATTCATTCAGATCAAGGCCCTTAGCAGACAGTAAGATCGTATCAATGTGCAAGGTTAGAAAGTCATTATGGCCAGACTCCTTGGTTTCTCTAATTATCTTAACCTCATTGTAAAGGGAGCCAATTCCACTCAAATGTATCAGTGTTATTGGATTCTACAAAAATAGCAACAGAAAAGTTAAAAGAAAGAGAAAAAAACAGATATAAATACAAATTATATCTAAATTCAAATTAGAAAATAAAAAATAGGTCTTTTTACTATTAACTGTTAAGAATTCTAACTGTGATTCAGCACTGATCCCTTTGTAGTTGGAACTAGTGGATATTTTAAGTCTGTTGAAAGATATGAGACCTTACTTCCTGTCATTATATGTGTTTGGAGTACAAGGAAATATACTCTTGGCACACAGTACGTTTATCAGACCATGTCTATGAACTGTATACACACAGTCAGATAATTAAAAAAATGAAAAGATCAACTTTCCATACTGCCCGCTTATTCCCAAAATATACTACCCTGAAATCACCTCTGAGATCTTGTTCTAGAATTACACAAATTGTTAAGTATATTACCAATTTACCTGGAATCTTTCCTAGTCAAATCGTCATGTATATTCAATAAATACATTATTTTCACCATAATATCTGCTCGTAATGGCTCTTTATCCATTGACATTTTTCAAGAAAATGCTCTTCAGAGTCAATATTCCTAATGGTTGTTCACAACTAAAAGACATTTTGATACCAAAATAGGTGTGCTTTTCATATCGGTGTATGACTAGGTAGCAGACCTTTCTCCTGTATAAATGTCAATTTGAAAGCAGCGTTTTCTCTCAATTAGCACCACTTTGTTGCACTTTATTACAGCTAGTTTTCACAAGCAAACTCATCCTGTAATTAAGTCTACCACTCAGAATAAAAAAAAAAAAGAAATACAGATAAGGCAAACAAATCTCTAACACCAAAACGGCTTACTAAAGTTTTTTGTTACAACCTTTACTCAAAATAACGAAATAGGGGAAATTGAACACAGAATCAGAATTAGATTGCTGCATGGACATATTTCTAAACCGCTAGACTACGAGTGCTTGCAATGTTAAACGATACATGTAGCAACCTTTTATGTTGCACCTAATTTCCCCAATGTCACTCCAGTGATCAGATTGCCAGAAAAGAGAAATATTTGTGAGATAAAACATTACTAACCTCGAAAGTGGCATGCTAAAATTTCTTATTATAACCTTCATAGAAAATGATAAAAGATGGTAATAAACTAGGATTTGAACACAAGACCTCAACATTATCAAGAGTGTCTATCGGAACAACCAGATTACAAGGAGTATATATTGGTAAAATGTGCATATAACAGAGTACTATCAGGCACCAATTTCATAGCATTAGCCAAAATCTACAAACAGATTTCACTGAAGGTGACATATAATAACTCGCATAAGTGGTCCAATAAGTAACATTATGAAAATCGCCAGGGTGGTATGTAAAAGTTATGTAGTATCTAGTCTATAAAACATACTAAAGAGGAAAGTTTGAGTTAAACTTCAAAATTAAGGTGAGGAAATTTGAACTTCACTGTTCTACATCCCAAAAGTATTCATTAGTACTAAAGAGGTATGAACACACATATTATCAGCAAGCAAACATAACAAACTATATGTGCCTAATAGTTCTCTTCATACTGGAACTGAGGAAGTCAAAACTGGCGGCCGTGAACATTGCGTGCAAGCTCCTATTCCTTTTGAGACTCAATGTCCTGTTTGGTTCCAAATTCTTCTTTTTCGACACATCAGAGAAAGCCGGGACTGGGTTTGCGGAGAGGAGGCTCCCCTGTTGGTGTTTATCACAGAGGCACAGTACTAATCAGCAAGAAGATCTATGAAGCCTGAGAGCTATGAATAGGCAATAAACACACAGAACAAGAGGGCGATGGGTGAGTGTCCACCAGGTGCTGAGGATGAAGGCCAAGCAGCTGTCATCCTCCTGTAGGGGAGAAGAACCTCAATGCTTTAGACAGCAACCCCTGGAGGCTGGGAGCTTGCCGATGTTCTCCAGTTAAAGTGTTTATGTATTTTACAACTGTATCTTTAGCCTGTTGCACCATTCTCCTTTTTTGATGCTGGTGTGGGCGGACATCAGGGTTCTGGGGAGTCTCTGCAGTGTGGGATCTTGAGCTGGTATTGGTTAGGCAGGCAACACAGGTGTCCATGCTGTTTAAATAGTTTTTGCTGAATTTTCTATATAGATCTTGAATGGCTGCAGGTGAGACCCTTAAAGGGTGCAGGTAGGTATGTCCACTGGTTAGTTCATAGGGATGCTATGCAGGGTGACAGATGTTTCAGGGAGAGAAGGGTGAGTGAGGATTTATGAGAACAGGTGTGGCTCTCAGTTTTCTTGTTAACAGTGCATGGCATAGCACAGGCCGAGATACATTTGTACTATGTTCAGCAATACTTTTCATTTTGTTAGGGAGTATGGCTGAGTGCTATACAGGGGCCTAGAATGCGAATGATGTTAATGACAAAATCAAAAGGGGGCAATACTTTATTTTGCCAGTATTTCTACAGGAAACCCATACTCTGGGCACCATGGTCCTGTGACAGTATGAGCACCATAGACTATATCATGCAGGTTTGATCAGAGACTCCCGAGGGGTAGTGATCCTTCTGAAAAGATCCTTTACAGAAGTGGTCACTCAAACCAAGGCAGATCAAGAGGGATAGTATGTGTTGGTGACTGATAAGCTGGAAGGCCACTCCTGATTACTTATAAACATCCATACCCTTCTGTCATGACCCGTGGAGTTCTGAATGACCTTAGTGACTTCTTGTCTCACTTTCCAAGAGGTGTCCCAATAATATGGAGCAACATTAAAGCCACAATGGATTGCAAACTAGGAAGTGAACATCTGGGTTTCACAGACAGACTAAAGTCTCAAATCAGGTCCTGTCAATGGGGCTATGTGATGTGTGGTGCACCTGGCATATTGGTGAGAAAGCATACTTTTATTTCTCAGCCACTCATCAATCATTTTCTAGACAACTAATTTTAATTCTTAGCTACAGACCTTGTATAGGTGTAAAGATCACACATCCTCCCTAATATCTGACAACTCTCTGAAAGAGTTGCAGGTGGGTCAGGGACAGCAAGGAGAATGTGGAATCTGACACCTCAGTGCACAGTGGCTTACAGACTAAGGAATTAGTCAATACTTGAAGAATTAATCAAGCTTTATTTCGACCTAAATGAGTCAGTCACCTCAGCTGACAAACTATGGGAAGCCGTTAAGTTGGTGATTAGAGAACTGATGAGCTATCTCAAGCATGGGGTAAAAGAGAGAGACAAGGTAAGAAATGCCTTTGAGACCAAGGTGCTTGATCTAGAGAAATGATTCATTCAACCAGGACGCCTCCTTGCCCTGCCAACTTGAAGCAGAAATGATGCTCTCATGCATATAGACACCTTTGGATGGCATCTCAACAATGGGTTTGTGAAAAAGTAGAGAAGGCTGGGAAGTTGCTATACCAAGAGTTGGCAATCAGGATGATTCCTGACATATGAGATTACTCTGTAATTTGTCTCACTGAGATCTCAACAAGAGCTGCAGCATTCACAGCATACTGTAGCTCTGTGTACAGTGCCCTCCCACAGTCCGATAGAGAGATGCACTCACCCCCAATAAAGGAGTTGACACTGTGGACCTTATAAAGATGAGACCAGGACTGCTTGGAGAGTCCGCTAACAGCTAAGGAAGTCTCAGAAGGTATTTGAGATAAGCAGTAAGGGAAAATACAGGACCCCACTAGGTTCCACGAATGGGTACTGCAGAAGGACAGCCTCACTCCTAACACCCCACCTCCTTCATATGTTTAGTGAGCCCATACAACTAGGCTCTATTTCTGAAGACCTTGAGCTTTATGCAATCTAAGTTCTGTTGAAACACAGTAGACTTTAAGACCATTGCACCTTATACTGCCCAATATCACTCAAAAGTAATGAAACAAAAATCTTTGAAAAAGTGCAGGCAAATAGGTTGGCCTGGATGATAACATCACTAATATACCCAGGTCAGAATGGCTTCAGGACAAGGATTCACCATCACAAAATCGTAGGCTAAAGAAAGGACTATTCACACGACAACTACATGGGATAGCTGTCAATCTGTGTTTAATACTCAAAGCATTGGGTGATCATGGTATTGTGCTATGTTATATGCCCCATGCTGCTCCCCAATTATGTCTATGCCATGTCCAATTGGTTACTTGCTTTGAAAAGAAAACTAATAACATTGAAATGACGAATCTGTAATGTACAGAAGCCACAGGATGTCAGAAGCTTCCACTATTCGGATCTTTATCAGTTTTCAGCCCAAATATAGGAACATGGCAATGCCAAACAAATCGAAAGGTTGTTGGAAGTCTGTTATTTCTGCTTGTACTCTGTTACTATTAGCTGTGTTTGTTGTGATGAAACACCCCCCTCAATCCAGGTGAGGCCTGTTTTTGCCGGTGTATACCTGTTGCCTGGAGTCTGCTGCTCTTCCCCTGCAAGCCCATTAGCATCCAGCGTCTCAGCTGTGGGACGGAAAGTGCATCCCCTTCGTAAAACATAAACAAGAAATATTTACTTATTCTAGTTAATATAGCTGGTACTTGCCTATTGAGCCAGAATAGTTGCCTTTGCGCTGTTCTACAAAGGCTCTCCATATACACGGGGAGATAGATGGCTGCAGGACGACAATCAACACGTGATCAGCACATAATTCCACATCCACTCTTTTCCCCTTGAACACGTTGTTGTCTCTTCTCATCTCAACTGGAGATTTTTCTCAGAATCAAACTGCAATTTATTTGTGGAATCGATCCATCTTTCAACACTAGCACCATTCTTTCCACCTTCAACTCTGTTCTCGGCCATATCTCCTTCCTCTCTGGTGTGCGAAGTGGGAAGGCATTACTGTTTAATATGTCCTCTATCCTTGCCACTTTAAACTGTACTTTTATTATAACATCCATTTTAGTTTTGAATACTGTTTAATCTGTGTCTCAACTCCATATGCTGTCCCCGCAGCTCATAATTTTAGTTCATCCCTGGTCCTCATTTTGTGTTATATTCCAATCTCCTAAACTGCGTCATCTCTCTACTCCCTTCTCTTCAGGAGTCGTGATAGTGGTTCGAATAACAATTCTGAGTTATAGGTTTCCATAGATATCCCTAAAAGGGCCGATCCATGGAGTGGGGCTATGTGTGAGTTTCTGAGAAACGAGAGCCCTAAACACCACCTACAGAAAACTCTAGAGGAACCCACATTGGAAATTCCACACAAGGTGCAACATTTATGGCTTGCATCTTTATGGTCTAAGACATTAAGGTTTATTCATAATTAAGAATCAATAAAGAAGGAAAAAAGGCACTGGTTAGACAATCCATTAATAATACTAGTAAGGAAAATAATTGTAAAATGTTATTGGTAGCGGAAACTAAGCCCTAATCTAATCAATTGCCGGAAATGAATACTGTCTAGCACAGAAGAAATAATGAGCAAAAATGTCATAAGGACTGCTCAATTCAAAGTAGGAGAGAACCCGAATATTGTTCTCAGCACAGAGTGACAACAGAAAAACATAAAGTCTGCTCTCTAAAGGGATTCGGAAGAAACCTTGGCTCACCTTCCAAATGGTGAGTTGTTATACACTTCGAGGCTAAAGAACTGTGAAGATACTGTGGCGTGACAAAGAAAGTTACAGCTCGCGGCCCATTAATAAAATAGATGCCAAATCATTGAGTATAATAATTTTTGTCCTACATCTAAGGAACCACTGTACTATGCATTGCAGAGCAAACAATAAATACCACATTCAAAAATATAAACAACACCTCCATTTGGCTGAAGGAAGTGGCCTTCAATTTTGTACAGTTGTAAATCTGTTCTCTATGGAACATTAGGAACAAAAATTAATACATTTTATTAATGTTACAGATGAGGAAGACCATTGAGCAAACTGAATTCCATCCAAATAATAAAGCTGAAGGTCAAAATACAATTAAAGCTGCTCCATGCACAGGCAGGGGTGGAGAAGATGAATTAATGTCAAGCTTTGCAAACTACACACATCTAAAATGTGCACACTGAAAACACGAGTAGGCCAAAGCACGCCATTGTCAAGCTTAACAACACTTCATCATAGTAAACACATTTGAACATTGCATTTGCTACAATATAGTATTGATTAATATGAAGAATTATTAATTGTCGAATCTGCTTGCATCCTGCCTTCCTTTGCAAAGTGGCCCAGTATGCATTACTTTTTGGGTTAAATGACCCTGATGATCTGCATCAGGTTTTTAAAGATCAACACCTCTAACGGAATTTACGCAATGGTTATCTCTTTTACATGCAAGACGCTGAATGGCAGGAACACAACTGGACTAAGCCTGTTTTACTGTGTGAAACTCCTTTGGATTGTATAGAGTGAACAGTTTCATAAACTATCAGTCAATTATACAAGCCTCTCAGAGAGTCACCCCTATCAGTGGCGGCTGGTCAACTCTTAGACTGGTGCGCCGAAAGCAGGTGACCCAAACTTCACAAACAGAGGGCGCAAGCCTGGTCTCTGCTGGAGGGGCATTTTGGCCTTCTGCCCAAAGAAAATTCAGAAAATAATGGGGCTGCATAATGCAGTCATGTGCGATGGTGGCTGGGGGTAAGGCTTTGGAAAGTTCACAGTTCGCGAGGTTGTATGGAGGATGGGAGAGTAGGGTAACCTCACCCTTTCCCAACTTGTCATTGGTGAGGGGGCTGTGATGCTTACAGACCCCACCCTATGCCATCCTATTATTACTTGGGGAAGTGTGTGTGGCGGTATTGATAATTGCCATGCAACCATGCCTGGGCCGATGCTCAAGCTGCCCGGGGCTGCTGCAAAAAGGGATGCTACTGGGCGTCTACTGGCGTGGACTCCAAAGACCACAGATAAGTGCAGCTAGGGCTGCAGTGAGTTTTGCCCCTGGGCCTCCACAATGTATAGCATTTGTGCGCTAGGCATATGTGTCAGTGAAAATGCCTACCTGGCTGCCTGACTCTTGCATATCAGGAGGTTCAGAGTGTGATCCCAATACTGAGGGCAATACGGCGACAGGTGTCTGGCAGGTACACCTTTCCTACTTTATGTGCCATACACACTAATAATTAAATAATCACAATAGACAGTGTGCAATTTGATTATTAAAACAACAACGTGACGGGCACACAAAGTAAGCCGTCTCCCCTGCACCCAAAGATCCTACTTCTTTTTCTTACCATGCCAATTTGGTCAGAGTAGCAGCAGCTCTATTCGAAGAAGTGGGCTAAGAGCTGAGAACTGTAGAACTCCTTCTAGCCTTGGTAAGCTCTGTACAGTGGTAAGAATGGCTGCAGTATTTTTACCCTAAATACACATACATACCCATTTTTCAAGCAGTGGGTTGTCTGTTTATGAAAGTAAATACCAAAGTCATGCGTTGGAGTTCCTGGCCTTCAACTGGACAGTGATCGATGGAACTCAATTTACTATGGGCCTTGCCCAAGTGCCCTAAATCAGTATCAACAGATGGCACAGGAAGCCAGGGGTAGGCTGTCTTGTCATTATACCTATTGGATTAACAAGAGGCACATGCAATATCAAGATGAAAACACTACTTTGCAAAAGAAGATGAAGGGAATTTCCTACTGTCAGGGCTGAGAGATTGAGGTACCATCCCAACATTACCAGGAATTATGAAGGCACCTATTCATTACTAACATCAAGACTACACAGCACCAATTTTAGATTTACAAATTGAGTGCAGCTTCTTAGTTCTTGAGGTCACACAGCCGTGAGAGATTCTGCAGTAGGTGGCTCCCCAGTGAAAGCCTGATGGGGAAACAGAAGTCCCTCCACTTTGGGAAGGGGCTCAATTAGCAGTGTGGGAAAACATGGCTAATAACATAATTACTAGAATGGGAGCATCTTTCATATTAACCCTAATCTAGAGAACATTAGCAAACAAATCACTGTGGCAATGCTCTATAATATGTGCAAAATACTTGAGGTTGCTTCAGAAAGGCCGCCATGTTGTAGGCAGAACTGCCATGGGCTTGGTGCTTCAGCACCTTACATCAGTGGCTCTGTGCTTCCTGCATTAACTGCTGGTGACATTGTGAATGATTTGCAAGACTATGGAGACAGACCACTCAACAGATGGACCAACAGAGGCACAGCACCTGCCAGCCCAGCCACTCCTGCCACATTGTACTTGGAGAGTCCGGATTGTTTTTTTGTTTTTGTTCGCCAAAGAGGCTGCAGTCTCAATGCTGGGAGCTGTTTTAGTGGGAAAAACATGGAAGGACAATTCACAGTGCCATGACAGCATGATGACATTTTTGCCACTTTTACATTTGCATGTACAGCACATGTTCCTTATGGGCCAGTAATTTCCTCCCATTGTGTGGGAGACATGCTGCAGATGACGGACCTGGATAGGTGTACAACAGTTCCTACATGGCATCTAAATGCTTGCCATAAGTATACATGACTTCTGATGAAGTGTCTGCTGGTGGTTTCCCTACTGAAACGCAATTTTGTGATGGCAGAGCTGGTGACGACGCCTCCATGATGAACACCAGCATCCTTGGCACTGTAAATGAAATAAGGAAGCTGACCTAAAGGGAGGGTGCATGGGATAGCCCTCAGTTATGGGGGAGGAAGTCAGTGCTCCACTGTGATTCAAACACAATAAACAACTATGGGCCTTATTTATGAGGCCATACCGGCAATTTTGCACCGTCGGAACGTCACTTTTTTGACATTCCGGTGGCGTAATGTGCCTCTGGCATATTTATACGGCTACGTAAAGCCATGTTACAAGTTTTTTCATGGCCTTATAAATATGTGTCCCTTTCACGGAGAAAACAGCATTAAAGGGGCATTCCATGGGTGTTGCTGGGGGCGTTTCCAGCAACATCCAGGGCTTTTTGACACTGCCCCTGATTTATGATAAATCTTAAGTCTGAGGCAGCGCCAAAAAAGGTACATCTCCCCAGGGAGGGCGTAAGGAAGGCACAACGTGGAGAAATATCTTTATTTATTCTTGTTTTTCCTCTTTCTATGTGTGCTGCTTTTTGCAGCACACATAGACACATTGGACTGCATTGCATTGCTGAGGTCAATAATGGAAGTGGGTTTATGCAACTAGCTCTGGCCCTCATTTTAAAGTCAGTGAGAGGAGCTAAGTAAACTGCATGGTAGAGAGAGGGAGCGGAAAATCTGAGGTAGTGCCCACCATTCCAGCAGCTGTCAGACGTTTTATCATCAAAGAGGATGGGGCCATAACAATGTTGACCACAGCCTTGCTGCCTCTTACATGGGGTGAAAGGATCTGGAGAGATTCTCATTCATGGATATGGGTTGCTGGTGTAACTTTGGCCGTGGTCACTTCTGAACAACTTTAAATAGCACACTGACACCTGCACATTTCCATATACACACTCAGTCACCACATTTGACATTGTGTAATTAATGGATGTTCCAGAGAGATTTCAAATGTCCAAAATGTGTTTATGTTTTAGATAGAAAACATAAAGATGCTTTGAACAACTGGCTTATCATTGCAGAATTCTGGTACATCATGTCTATACACACTTTATCTACCCCTGCCGATAGCAGCAGCGATGCAACAAGTCAAAAAGACTTGTTATGTACCAGGAAAGGGACTTGGGAAAAAGAATGCTTTTCTTTTGACTATGATGAATCTTTTGTAGCCATGCAAAGGTTAATGTTAGTGCTGCCAACATTCCAAAAGGTAAACCGCGACAATGATGGATTGAAGTCACAAAGAAGTGGAGAAGACGGAACCTGTTAAGTGCTGCCACATCAACCTTTGGCATATTATACTGTCACTCTTTTCTCATAAGGTTGTACAATACATGATAAAGGAATTCCGTAAACACTCAGTCGGGGTGATAAAGCTGATGACACAGGTGGGTGTATGTTTTTGAACATTTTCACCCTGCCTTCTTTATCAAAGTACCACATCTAGAAGTCATTTGTAAGCACTGAAACACATTTGATACATCAACATTTAATACACTTCTCACAAGTATTTTGTTGTCGATGTAATTTGATAAATACTCAAAAGTAAAGAATAGATATTAATTGTCTTAAAAACCTGGGGCCTCATTTATGAGGAATTGGCAAAGGGCAGTGCCGAAAGTCTTTTTGCTGCGCTGCCCTGCACCAATGTGAAAGGGCAGGAATACACTGTATTTATAAAATATGGATCATTCTAATCCTTTACTCCGGCGCTGGTGCACAATTTGCTGCCTAGTTCCAATGTAGGAGGGTACCTCCATTGCAGGCATGATTGTTTTTGTGAAGGAAAGGGCACCTTTCTGCACAAAACAGTCCCCAGAGGCGTTTTCCTCTTTCTATGTGTGCTGCAGAATTCAGCGCACATGGAAAGAGTAAAAAAACGTGGAGGAATAAAAAATATTTCTCCTCATTACGTCTGCTTTGGGGAAGCATAAGGTTTTGACACTGCCCCATTTATGGGATTAATCCTGGGACAGTGTCAAAATCCATGGGGTGTTGAGTGAGAAACCCCACCGTAACAACCATGGAACACCTCCTTGATGCAGAGCAAAGGAAGGCAGCAACTTGCGCTGCTTTGTCTTACTCCATATCGATGACGCCATGCAAAGCCATGCATAGTGGCTTTGTGTTGCCTCATAGAGATGATTGAGAAGCTTTCGCCACGGGAGCATCAAAAACAGTTGGGCTCCGGCTGCCCAAGCCTCTCATAAATAAGCCCCCTAGTTTCTTTTCTCCATATGCTAGGAACAATTACTTTGACTTTCCTCCTTCATTCCAGAACTGAACTGGCCAAAGGGGACAAAGAAAATTATTCTGGGTAGGCAGGGTGATAAGGGTAACTTTCAGGGTCTAAAACACTGAAGTCCATCCAGCTATAAAAGCACTTCCCTGAGTTCTCTCTAGGTGCATCAGATGTTTTTTTATCCAAAATAGCTCTCGTTGTCATGATGGTAAATGCTTTGGGAGCAAATGTATATTCACTGCAGGAAACACATGAAAACTGAGCTATTGAAAGCTGCTTTCAACTGAACTAAACACAGATTAGGACTCTCAGGTATGATTATTGATCCTATTAGACCGGACGTCTTCCTCATCTTATTCTCTACGCTTCTTATTCTTCCCTTCTATCAGAGCTCTGAAGTATATGAAAAGTAATACATAGTGCTTTACAAAATGCTTCAATACATTTTGCTCACTCATTGCCACCAACAGGATGCTGAGAACGTCTGCTGAGACTTATTCTAGAGTGCCCGAGGAAAATTTGTCTGCCCAGTGTCACTTGGCACTTAATAGTATACATGAAAGGTATCAAGTGCCTACATTAGAGGGTCCCATTAGAAGGAAAGCAAGCACAAAGGGTAAAAAAAAATCCTTGATAATCTTGCAGCTCTTGTCTGAAGATCACTACAGAAGTTATTAGCAAAGCACCAAACTTCCCCTGACATTAGGGAACATAGATAGAAGCAAGGGGATGGAGAACATAATGAGAAATGAGTGCACAACTGTGTTGTGATGCTTCCATCACTTGTAAATTCCACCATATAGACAACACAAACAAGAACTGACATCACACTTTATTTTGGATTAGGAACATCAGATAGAATTCGCTGGATATACCACCATCTTGGAAAGAACTGTTTATAAGTCCCCTTTTCTAAAACTAGTGGTATCAGTTTGGCACATGAAAAAGTATCCCAAATTTGTCATTGTTTACCCCAGCGATGAACTCTTCAGTTCCTCTGCAACCCTTCTCGCCTGAAGCCCCTCATGGGATACACAGGTCCCCACCAGGTGACCGCTATCGCATAATAGCCAATGTGATCTAGGTGGTGAGGAGGTGCAACTATGCGCTGGGTGTGGCATCCAGCAACATGTTGTTTGAATGCCGTGGAGCTCACTGTCTTGACCTTAATGAGTGCAATCTCTGATACGCTCTCAGCACAAATGTAACACCCTGTTCATTAGTGCAAGTGCTTTGCTTGTAACTAGGTCCTTGTATACATTTCGGAAGGTTACAGTTCCATCTGGACTTTCTGCTGGGGCTGATTTGTGGAACATGGACAGGATTTGTTTTTTATTATAGCCTTATAGCCCGCCGTAGCGGGCTATACCGGCTGTTAAAAGCCCGCTGCAGCGTTAAAGGCCCGAGCCGAAGGCGAGGGACTTTAACAACAGCAGCGGGACTTTAAAAGCCGGTATAGCCCTGCTACGAAGGGCTATAAGGCTATTAGAACATTCTGCCACTAGAGGGCAGAATGTTCTAACAAAACGAAGCCTTCAGGGAGCGCGAGGGGATTCAAATCCCCTCCGGCTCCCTGAAGTCTTTGTTCACAGCCAGAGCTGTGAACAAAGACACATTGGAATGTTGGTGCTCCGGGCTTACACCAGCCCTTATAAGCCCGGAGCACTCCATTGTTTTAAATGGAGCTGCCAACATTCCAATGTTCTAATAAATGTTAAAAGTTGTACTTGTAGCTTGGGAGTGTAATATTATGCGGAACATATGTTATTGATATGCCCTAAATTATGACGCATAGTAATTGTATTTCTCTGTACAATGCTTTTTCTCTGTACAGTAGTTTCTTAAGATTATAAGCTGCTGTAGATTCATCATTGACTTAGCTTGGCTTATTATAGAACGTTAATGATGGCTTCTCTACCACACTAGAAAGAGAGCCCTAATTCAAGGCATATAGTATTAGTGGAGACTGAAGAAGCACCCAATGCAACACCCACTGCCCTCCCCTTTCACACTAAGCATAGCATGAAAGGGGGCCTTATTTACAAGGCAGCATTAAGCCATTTTAAGAGGCTTATCACTGCCTTGTAAATAAGGTGAAGCCCCTATCACTACAGGAACATCGAAAAAAGTGACGCTGAGGGTCTCGTTCAAGGACCATAGTAAAAATAGTAAGGCCCATGGCTGGTTTAACAAATAATGCACCAGAACCAGTTCAGAGCTAAGGAAAGCGTTACTGAAATGGCCAAAAAATAGGAGGCACATTCAAGAATTATGAAATAAACTAGTTCTTTCCAATGGAAAGAAGGAACTCTAGGAACAGGTCTAGAATAACCTAGTATGGGCTGTAGATACTGGAGACTGCACTTTGTTTTGGAATACCATCTATTCCTCGTTTCTCAAAGATATTTTAATACCAACCTTGGAGGTCTCAGTTGCTCCAGAAACTTGGAAGAGCCACTTTGAAGGGATCTTTAAACCCCACAGCGTCGGCACTGGTCTTATCCAGACCCCATTTAAGGGGGCTTGTTTTTAACCCTTGGAATAGATTAGTATTGAAGAGGTTACAATCGCACTTAAAAAACA
Organism: Triturus cristatus; assembly: GCF_964204655.1. Taxonomy (NCBI): domain Eukaryota; kingdom Metazoa; phylum Chordata; class Amphibia; order Caudata; family Salamandridae; genus Triturus; species Triturus cristatus. The sequence goes on from NC_140585.1 coordinate 508,771,487, forward strand.
GTGCCTGTGGAAAAGCTCCAGGGTCGGGTGGGGTACCCGTAAACATTTTTAAATCTGTTGAATTTTTATGGGTACCCATATTAACCCAGGTATGTACTGCTGCAAAACAAGGCCACTTTCCCACAATATGAAGCAATAGCACCATTGTACCCATTTAAAAAAAAAAAAGATAGGGGAGACCCAAGGTGAGATCACCTGATATCTTTATTAGATTCTTCTGCAAAAATAATGGGCAGGGTGATTTTGGCCAGGTTGGACACTTGGGCACTGGATAATCATATATTGGCCGACTGCAAATGTGGGTTTAGGAGAGAGGGGGCATGTTCATCTTTGCTTTACAGACTTGAGTAGAGTGTTTGACTTAATGAACCATGCCAAATTGTGGCAGGTTTTAGCCGATATGGGTGGCTCAGTCAACATACCATGTTTAACAGTTGTATACCTCCTTAATGGCCTGTGTGCAGTTTGGGAGAAAGGAGGAATGCATAGACAAATTCAAGGTGACAAAAGGCATCAAGCACAGTTGTGTCTTGGCCTCTTTTTTATTCTTGTTAAATATCAATGGGGTCAAAGCCTTGCTTCAAAGTTTAAATGTATATGCACCAGAAATTGGATCTCGTCCTTCCCTGAACTTATTATACGCAGATGAAGCAGTGCTGTTGTCTAGGACAGTAAATTGCCATCGGCTTTTAATTGATAATTTTGTATCGTTTATGGAGGGTAGAAGTTTAAAATTAAATTTGACAAAAACATACACCATGATCTGTAGTAAGGAGAGGAGGAAGTTCAGGGCTCTGTTTGTACCAGGCCAAAAGTTAGAACAGGTAAAAACTTTTAGTTATCTGGGCATAGGTGGAGCAAACAAGGCACAAAATGTACGAGAGACATTGTAAGGGATTGCCTAGAACTTGATCAGTTCCCTGGTTACGGTATATAAATGGTCCAATGAAAGAAGTGGATGAAACTGCAGTGTTTGGGTTCCCGCTAATACCCTGTATTTTTAGTAAGAAACAGCTTAGAGCTATTTTTCTAGGACACAGAGGAGGGGGGGGGGAAAGAGAATTAAGTGAAAGAACCAGGTTGACAGTGGAGAATTACTGTAAGGGCCTGATACAACAAGGGATATAGGGTTATCGGATCAGTGTGATTAATAACCAGGATAGATTTTATTTGACTAGACTATGCTTTCATCTAATCAACCACATCGTTGCATTTCCCAAATCAATGGCATGCCCGTCAAATTTACCCAATTGCCCTTGTGTTGGAAAATCTAGGCAATTCACAATGCACTTTATGCTGTTTTGCAAATTTAATGAAGATATTAGATTAACTGTATTATGCCCCTTATTTTTATCTCAGGTTCTCTTTTATCATCTGGTGGCTTTTAACTTCCTTAGGGAATTGCCAGATGTTCATACGTGTCATGTTATTTCAACCTACATCAATAATGCAATTAGGAGGCGCAAAACATTAGGTCACCAGCCAGCGGGCACCAGCACGTCCTGCCCCCCCCCACCGAGGCAGGCCACAACCACCTCAGATGCATACTGCTCAACACCCGCTCCGTCCACAGACACACCGTCGAACTCTGGGACCTGCTCGACTCATCATCCCCGGACTTCGCTTTCCTGACGGAGACCTGGATGAATACCTCATCGGCACCCGACGTTGCCATAGCCATCCTGGATGGCTACAAGGTCACCTGCAGGGACCGCACCAACAGACCGGGAGGAGGAATCGCCATTGTCCACAGAAACACCATCAGAATCTCGACCACCACCGAAGACACCCTCAGCACTGCCGAACACCTGCACTTCCAAATCCACATCGATCCCAACACCACCCTCAGAGGAACCCTCGTGTACAGACCCCCCCCAGACCCAGGACATAGTTCAGCGACTCCATCACAGACGTAGTCAGCCCACACGCCTTGGCCTCCACAGACTACATCCTCCGCGGAGACCTGAACTTCCACCTCGAGAACGCCGACGACAGCAACTCCACCACACTACTGAACAACCTCGCTAACCTCGGTCTCAAACAGCTCGTCACAACACCCACCCATTCCGCCGGACACACATTCGACCCCATTTTCTCCTCCAGCAGCCACGTCACCTTCAGTCACACCACCGAACTCCACTGGACTGACCACCGCTGCATCCACTTCTCCTTCACCGCAGTTGGAATAAGGTCACCGAAGACCAGCTAATCACCACCCTCGCCCCAGACCCACCAACCGACTACACTGACACCAACACAGCCATCCGCAACCTCAGGCAATGGATCGACGACTGCGCCAACACTCTCGCCCCGATCAAGAAACCCTCAAATAGACGCACTGACAGAAGGGCCATCTGGTTCACCGCCGTCCTTAAGGCATCCAAGCAGATCTGCCAAAGACTAGAGAAGAAATGGCGCCACAGCAAACACCGGACAACCATGCAGCTCTGAAGAACACTAGCCGGAGACACCACCAACTTATTCAAACCGCCAAAAGGACCTCCTTCAAGAAACGCATTGACAACAATGCACACAACAGCAAAGAGCTCTTCGACATCGTGAAGGAACTCGCCAACCCCAGCTCCAGCTCCAGCAACAACCCACCGTCACAAGACCTCTGCGACTCTCTAGCCACCTTCTTCCACCGCAAGATCATAGACATCCATGACAGCTTCACCATCCAGACATCCCCGACAGCCGCCGACACCCTAGACTTACCGCCCCCCAGCCACACCGGCCTCCTGATCTCCTGGAACCACGTCAACGACGAAGACACCATCCAAACCATGAACACCATCCACTCCGGATCACTGTCAGACCCCTGCCCCCACCACATCTTCAACAAAGTGAGCTCCATCATCGCACCCCAGCTCAGAAAGATCTTCAACAGCTCATTCGAGACCGCCACCTTCCCGGAAAGCTAGAAACACGCAGAGATCAACGCCCTACTCAAGAGACCCAAGGCCGACCCAAAGGACCTCAAGAACTTCCGGCCCATCTCCCTGCTCCCGTTCCCGGTGAAAGACACCGAGAAGATCGGCAACAGACAACTGACCCCCTTCCTCGAAGAGAACAACACCTTGGACTCTTCCCAATCCGGATTCAGCAGCAACCACAGCACCGAAACCGCCCTCATCGCCGCAAATGATGACATCAGGACCCTGCTAGACAGCGGCGAAACCACTGCCCTCATCCTCCTAGACCTCTCGGCTGCCTTCGACACCTTCTGACACCACACCCTACGTACACGCCTCTACAAATCAGAGATCTGCGACAAAGACCTGGACTGGATTACCTCCTTCCTCACCGACAGAACCCAGAGAGTCCGCCTCCCGCCATTCCGATCCGAAGCCACCAAGATCACCTGCGGTGTACCCCAAGGATCATCCCTCAGCCCGACCATCTTCAACGTCTACATGACACCGCTCGCCAACATTGTCTGACCACACAACCTCAACATCATCTCATACGCCGATGACACCCAGCTGATCCTCTCCCTCAACAAAGACCCCGCTACCGCCAAAGCAACTTCCAAGATGGAATGAAGGCCGTCGCCGAATGGATGAAGAACAGTCACCTGAAACTGAACTCGGACAAGATGGAGGTCCTCATTCTCATCTACACCCCCTCCACATGGGACTACTCCTGGTGGCCGGCCTCACTGGGAGCTGCTCCAACACCCACCAACCACGCACGCAACCTGGGGTTCATCCTGCACTCATCTCTGTCAATGACCCAGCATGTCAAGAAGTCTACTCCTTCTGCTTCAACACCCTCCGTATGCTCTGCAAGATCTACAGATGGATCCCCACTGGAACCAGAAGGACGATCACCCAGGCCCTCGTCATCAGCAGGCTGGACTACGGCAACGCCCTCTACGCGGGAACCACGGCTAAACTTCAGAAGAGACTCCAACACATAGAGAACGCCTCCGCACGCCTCATCCTCAACCTTCCCCGCCACAACCACATCACTGTCTACCTGAGGAACCTGCACTGGCTCCCCGTCAACAAGAGGATCACCTTCAAGCTCCTCATCCATGCCCACAAAGCACTCCACGACGCCGGACCAGCATCCCTCAACAAACGACTCACCTTCTACACTCCCAACCGCCAGCTTTGCTCCGCTGACCTCGCATTCGCCACCATTCCACGCATCCACCGAATGACCACCGGCGGCAGATCCTTCTCTCACCTCGCCGCCAAGACATGGAACACCCTCCCCATCCACCTACGACAGACCCAGGACCTGCTGACCTTCAGCAGACTTCTCAAGACCTGGTTGTTCGAACAGTAGCAGCTTACCCCCCCTCCTCCCCAGCGACTTGAGACCCTAACGGGGGAGTAGCGCGCTCTACAAATGTCTGATTGATTGATTGATCTGGAAAGGTTGTTTTATGAAGTAGATTAAGTAAAGCCCTTGATTGTTATGACCAAATAAGTGTACATTTTAGATGAATTAAAACTTAAGACCCTTTGCGCAGTTTTAAAATTGATCATGGGTTTTATACAAAATTTTATTGGCTGGATCATTTTTTATTACTCTTTCTATATTTTTTAAAAACAATTTTATTATTTAAAAATTCATACTGAATGATTTAGAATAAAATTATGCTAAAATTTATGAGGTGCATTTAGTTAATTGCAGGTATGCACTTTGGATATCATCTTTCAGATAGTAATTTGCTCTTATAATAATTTGCTGGCTATGTTTGAGAACTTGTAGTGAATGTGTAATTATATAGGTACGTTGTGTACATTTTTATACTGATCTTGCGTATTTGTAAAATTTTAGGCTGGCTATGGGAGAGAGTTTTAAATTCATGCATTGGCCCATTGTGCTTGTATGGACTTATTGCTAAAATCCGAATAAAGTTTATTAAAGAAAGAATTTACTCAGATTTTGAAAGTTAAGTAAGAAATAGATTTGAAATATTTGTTTGACATTTTCAGCAGAGATCCCAAATAAAGATTTTTATTCCATCTATGCCTGTTCAGAGAAAAGGCTATGTGCCCTTTAATATATTTCAAAAAATCAATGTGGGAGAGAGAAGTTGGTGTTCCACTCAACTTCTCAAAATATAGTAACGAATAAATGAATTGGAGTGGAAGACTATCAAAAAGGGGACCAACACCAAAATCGTTGTTAGACCCTCAACAGTACTGTTCTGCCAGATGCATGTTTTGCCGTTGACGTACTTAGTAACTGATCGTCACATCATTGGGTCTATCTTCCACCGGGAAGGAATGTCTCTCATGCCAGAGACTATCTGGGATCCATGGTGTGAAAAACATGCTTAAAAATACCTCTTACCTTCAAGTTCATGTGGCTTATTTATTAATTAAAAAAGGGTAATGGTATGATTAAAAGAAAAGGAGAAGTGAATGGAGAAATATTAGGTGTCTCTCACATCGATAACTGGAAAAACCAGGTCAACTGTTTCAACCTGCTTTGCACCCTTGTGTCTCGATGACTTTCAACGGACCAAAGGTCTATTTTTGGATCCCTCCTAGAAACCATTCAGGATTCCTTCTCTTGGTAGTAGAAGTGTTCTCTTAATAGAGAATTGGAGGACACTCTGTCCTTTTTTTTTTTAAATTATAACATTCAATAGACCTAATGTCTTATTTATATTTAAATATAAGTGCATCTCTGTGTTTTGCGTTATTCACGTATTTAGGCATTATAATTACTGCTCAGGAGGTCAGAGAAGTGATAGGTTCTTCTGGATCTTGAAAGTATTCAAGAGAAAATCTCTTTTTTATGTTTAAGGAGTGTGTTAAAAAAAAAACGTGTTGTCGAGTTTAATAGAACTTCTGACCGCTGATATCTGGGGACCAGGTGTTTTTAGTATATGAAAACATTACAACAGGAAAAATGTAATTCTCAAGTTCCACAGCGCATGACAATAGAAAACGATCTGATTGATGGGGCAGTTTAATGAAAAAAGAAAAGACTTATGTTTGCGGCAGCTAGTCAGCAAAATGTGACTTCTTATTGCACTGGACACAACCTAAAATACTTGTATTTGAAATGAGGACACATCAGAAATCCATAGCTTTCTACTTTTAACAAACCCTCTTTATTAAAAAAAGGATTTTGTTGTTGTTGCCAGCCACATACCTTAAGTTCCACCCCGGTAGGGCTCGATAGGTCTGTGGAGGGAGGCCGGGTACCGACGTTCCTTTTAGAACATGCATTTGCCATGCAATAGGTCTCTCAGTTACAAGAGTTTCAGCCATTGGCATTGTAAATAACAATGCCTTTTATGTATGTTTTTAAAAATAAAATAAAAATTAAAGGCATTATTATTTGCAATGTCAATAGCTCAAACTCGCGTAAATGCGAGACCTATTGCATTGCATCCTTACGACTTTCTTATTGAATGCAATGCTTTTTTGGACATCTGAGAAGGAATGTCAGTGTTGTCAAACTCCTTGCAATTAATGAACTAATTAGCGGCAAGAAAGTGTAGCATTTTGAAAGTACCTTGGCCTATACTTGTTAGGCTCAAGCTCTAAAGAAGATTCATTATCATTACTGTGATATTTCGCAGTCAACTATCTGATTTATTCCCAAGGAGTATACTTTTTCCTTTGAAGACGGGCCTTACCCTACAGCATTGACAAACTTTATAAGCCTTGTTTTTTGGCTTGCAGACCTATTAATGTTTTTTCCTTATGCTGTTCTACGCGCATACAGTATGACATTGCAGCCATTTTATAGTTCCAAGATGGCAATGCCCAAATTACAGTGAAAATTTTAAAAAATATGAGCAGCTTGGTAGCAAATTGCTGCTGACAGAGCCTCCCAAAACAACATTGAAACAAGCAGGAGATGGCTGATGAGGCGCTCTTCCTGCTGCTGCATAATGAGATCGTAACCTGTGTCTACAAGTCTGCCAAGCAGGGGGAAGTGGTAAGGACGGGGAAGGGGTACTCCCTGAAACAGGGTATGTGAGGTAGCGAGCACGGGGAGGGAAAAAGAGGGGCGGCAGGATGAGATGATGGTCACGGCAGGATGCAGGAGCGAGAGGCGGTGCTTTGTGAATAAGAATGTAGAGGAAGCCGTCATTATGTGTAGTGGAGAGACAGTACCCTTTCATTTGTTGTGCGATTCAACTGGGTCCCTGGCAACCGCTGCCTAAAACTGTCCAAAGGTTGGTTAGATCGTCAGAAAAAGCAATGAATGATAGTTGGGGAGCATGACAAGCATTGTTTGGCAGACTGGAAGGTGAACAATACGGATCAGCGTGAGGGTAATATGCAGTGAAGCCAGGGGGCAGAAGTGGTAACACTGATAAAGAGGTGGTGAACATCGCAAAGCCTGGGCTAGCACACGGATGGTAGCCCAAAACCACCTTGAACTAGGGCTTATAAACGGTAACGCAAATAATGGTTTCGAACGGACCATGAATTTAAATCACAAACAAGTACAAATGAATATAGCACAAATGAAACAACAGTAATGACAATAATCTGCTCGAGAAGCCTGGTCGACTTGCAGAAATAATTGTATAAACTCATACAATTTCACAGTATCAAAAGAATGGTGCTCTGTGCTGTAGTGACTATAGGTTAGGTGCGAAGTATTTCAAAAGATTCAATAATTAAGTCTTGAAGAAATCAGGAACATCTAAAAACAAGCGGCAGTGAAAGCGATCGCGAAAGTGAAAGCGATCGCTATTGTAAACAAACAAGCCTGCGAGACATGTGGTTTCAATTATCGTGCCTGTGTCTGGGCACGATAATTGTAACCACATGGCGGCGGTGCGGGTAACTGACACCAATAGGCAATCGGCTGAGCAATATGCCCACCTTTGGCCAATTGCGTGCTGTCTTTGTTAAAATGATGCACGCAAAGGCCAAAAGCGTGTCCCAAAAGGAAAAGCACACGCACGAGCGTGTGCGATTCTTAGGTCAGTTTTGAAACCCCCTACAAGAAGTCTCTCGCTGCGCGAGCAGGTCTGCGCACTGCAACGCTAGGCGCTAGACCTAAAAACAGGACGGAAAAAAGAGACTGGAGAGAAACGAGGACCGATAACAGATTTAAAAGCCATTTTCCTTGTCCTAGAGTGGCCCCTGGGTTGGTCATTTTACCGCAGTAGTTCGACACAGCTTCTCTCTGCATCCCTTCCAGCCTTCACCTTGCTGGAAGTTGCGGCCGCTATCGAGTTTTAAAGCGGCGTATGCTGCCAGGTGTTATCTATTCATCCCAAAAATGTACAGAAAGGTTCTTATGATGGTGCCCCCGGAAACTATGGGTATTTTGTGGTAACGTATAGTCAGAGAATGTGATTGAAGTGGTGCCCAGGGGTACTGCAAATATTGCTGATCTAGAGGTTTATATTAAGTGAAAGGGACATTGTAATTTTATTTTCCTTAATTTGCGAGTGCTTGATTCGCCCATATGGTTTTTTTTGGCTGATAAGAATGACAATAGGATATAGTGTTTGCCTTACTTCTTCTGCATGACCTAATGGACCTAGTGCTTATCTAAACCTTTTGTTAGTATGAATAGGGGGTCACTCATCTTTCTGGATATGTAAGCTTTATGTTGCCTGCCTAACTGAGTTTATGGACTTTATTAAACCTTGCATTGTTTTAAGGTGTATAGGTTCAATAGGGTAGTTACTGATGATATTTTGGAAGGGAGTAGAGACTGGATTTTAGATCAATTAGATTATTAGATATAGGTTTTTTTTTAACAGAGAGATAGACATAGCCATTCACTTTGTAGTTTCTATCTGGCTGTAATCGCAAAATATATTGTCTACTGATACTGGGGTTGGGCATAACCTTAAATTACCATTGCCCAGGTGATATATTGGGCCCGATTCACAGAATTAACTTAAGACAAAATCCTAAACTTTCTACCTTTTTCGTATTCACAGAAGACACTTACTCACTTTGGTATTCACAGAAGTTAGGAGTCCTAACTTTAGGACTCCTAAATGCCTTCTGTGAATACCGAAAGTCTTAAAATTAGGATTTTTCTCAGTTTAGGAGTCCTAAAGTTAGGACTCCTAACTTTACTACTACGAAACTGAGAAAAATCCTAATTTTAAGGCTTTCGGAAGTCACAGAAGACATTTAGGAGTCCTAAAGTTAGGAGTCCTAACTTTACTACTACTAAATTGAGAAAATTTGGAACAACTTACAATGAAGCATCAGAATCTGGTATGAAAGAATTGGAGAATTATCTACATGAAAACAATTCTTCCTTGTCTTGTGCCATTGCAGGGCATTTACCATGCTGCAGATACAGAGATGCTCCTGGTAGACATATACTTTTTGTCACATAAATGATGGGTGCAATTACACAATTCCGCCCGCATATAACATTTTACCTCCACAGTAGGTGCATTTTCTGTGCCATCTTTGGGTAAAACCATTTGTACAATTACCATTTTAGGGCCAGAGCATAAGCAGTGTGGCAACTATCAACAGTGTCACAGGCCTCGGAGTCACAGTAGCAGCAAAAGTAATGTCCGGACAGAGGTTACAATCCAGGATGATCATGGCAAAAAGGCATATTTGCTCCAATGTCCATTTAGTTTCTTGCGACTCCGGTGCAAATTTTGCCATTGCTGCCAAGGATGTTAGTTTGCTATTGCACAAAAGGCGTGTTACCGCCTGATCAAGTTTGGAGAATAAGGCACTGATTACTAATCAGGTGGAGTGAAATTCACATATAGAATTCCACTCTGTCTGATAACGACTGGCACATTGTTGCTGTACCCAAATTTCCCGGATGCGTGAACACTGGACTTGAATTTAGCAGCCTGAAATTCTGGATGAAAAAATTGTCTAAGCCTTTGGCTGCTACAAAATCTAGGCATCTTCCGCCGCTCCAGCCTACTTTTTTTCTTGGGCAAAGGGGGAACATTCAATGCTCCCTTTTGCCAGAACTAATCTTCCCCTTAACTCTCTCAGTGGCCTTACCCTCTTTTAGCTGTCCTCCAGACAGGAGCAGGTGGTAAATATGTGCATTAACTTCCTTGGAAAAGGGATTGCTGTGTGTGCAGCTATTTACCAATTCTGAGGGGTTTAGCTCGTAGAAAAGTAAACATATGCAGATACCATTTGCAAACGATAATTCCAGCCATATGGAATCTCCACATGTTTACTTTTAACTCACAATCTGACCCTAACAGGATGGGTGACTGGCAATTAGTTGCAGCTGTATACCCAGGAAAACTGGTGGAATTGCACATTTTCACGAAAGTACTTTTTCCTTTGGTTGATACACCATCCAATTTTGTGCCATAATGCAGTCACTTAATTGATATAATTATTATTATTATGCATTTTATAGAGCGCAACAGCTACCCCAAATAGGGGTGTCCCGGCGCTAAAAACACAGCAGAGTAGCAGCCAGCGTGAGAGAGAGCCTAGAAAAGCCACCTTTTTAGTGCTTTCCTAAAACTAGATTCAGTATGTGCCTGCCGCAAAGGTTCTGGTAGGGTGTTCCACAGTGATGCTGCACCCACTGTGAAGGTCCTCCCTCCCAGGCGAGCCTTCTCAAAACGAGGGATTTGCAGCAAAGTCTGGGAGTTTGATAGTAACACCCGAGTTTGTTTATATAAACACACTCTTTGCTTTAAATATCTCGGACAATTTCCCTTCAGAGCCCGATATGTCAAAGTCAAGGCCTTAAATTGGATTCGTTTCTCCACCTTCAACCAATGGAGCTTCTGTAAATACGGAGAGACATGATGTTTAAATGGAATTCGTAACACCAGTCTCGCAGCCGCATTCTGAATCATCTGGAGGCGACCAATGGCATATTTGGGTAAACCAAGATATAGACTATTTGCATAGTCCAACCTGGATGTGACTGTAGCATGTACTATGGATTTCCGGCAATCCTCCGGTAGAAAATGGAGGATTCTCTGCAGATTTTTCAGAGTGCTGAAACAGCCAGAAGACACCTGCTTGATTTGAGCCGAGAGTGAGAGATTCGTCTCCCATTTCACACCTAAATTCCTAGCGCACGAGCTAGGAATAGGTGGTACCCCCATCTCTAATGGCCACCACAATCCAGGATCAGGAGCTAAGCCCTTGCCGAAAAACAAAACCTCGGTTTTACCGGCATTGAGCTTTAATTTATTTGCATTCATCCAACAAGCTATGTCTTGTAAGCAGCCCTTGAAGTTCCTGAAAGTGTCTGCCGTCCGCTCCTTAAATGGAAAGACCAGCTGGGTGTCATCGGCGTAGGAAATCGCTTTGACCCCCCAGTTGGCAATAAGGGTAAAAAGCGGTGCTAAATAGACATTAAACAACAAGGGGCTAAGGGCCGAGCCCTGTGGAACGCCACACCTGATTTGCTGGGAGCGCCCGCTTAGGTAAGATTGTACCCAAGCTAACACCGTCCCACAGAGCCCTGCATATTGTAATCTCTGGATTAGAATGGCATGGTCTACAGTATCAAATGCCGCGTACAGGTCCAGGAGCACCAGCAACGCCGAAGCTCCAGTATCCAATGTCCATTTTACCGACTCTGCCACCTCAAGGAGAGCGGTCTCAGTACTAAAACCTGCCCGAAAACCAGACTGGGTATCGTGAAGAGCCTGATTCCGCTCTAAAAAAGAGGTCAGTTGGCGTTGAACCAATTTCTCTAGCATCTTTCCCGGAGCCGGGAGCAGGGAAATAGGCCTCAAGTTGCTGAGGTCCCCCGGATCACCGTTTACTTTCTTCCTCAAGGGGAGAAGAGTTGCATGTTTCCAGGAATCGGGAAAGATGCCTGTCTCTAGAGAGGTATTCCAAATGTGAAGAAGGCTCTCGGTCAGAGAAGGAGCTAGCATTTTCCAAAATTTTGGCGGGCATGGATCATCTGGCGCACCCGACCTACATTTTTGTAGCTCCCCTAATGAGGAGCATCTGGCTGCAAAAGAAAATGAGCAGCGGCAGAGATGGTCAGACAAATAATGTCTTTCCTTGCACTGTTTCATGCTTGCATGTGAGTGTCAATGAGCTGGATGGACAGAGGTGAAAATGTAGGGGAGATTTAATGTGAGAGGTGTACCTAGAGAAATAATGGGAAATGAGGCTGGGGGTGAGAAGGAATCAGTTGAGCTTAAGGATGTAAAAGGTACAGTGACTAGTTGAGTGACTGGGAGATGGGAAAAATTATGGAGGATGGTGGTGTTAAGGTGGAGACCTTTATTTAAAACTGGCCCTCAAAACAAAAAGTTCCAACTCTCCTAACGATCCTTTCTCTGCTGCTTGCCAGTTCTTTACCTTCAATGTGACAGACTGAAATAACATGCCTGTTTCCGCATTGAAATCATTTTTGGCCAACCAAAACATGCCATCATCAGCCCATTCTAAAAAAGCAATCTCCTGGCACACAACTATTGTCTAACTATAAACTCATCTTCAAATTCCCCTTCCTCAGCAAAACTATGGAAACAGAGACAATTCCAAGACTGTGTGAAATCATACCACACACTCCACGACAATCGCTCTGAATTCCAGTTTGAAAATGTCTCTGAAACTGCATTGGCCAACATAAGGAAATCGCTCTTATAAATCCTTCATTTAGAACACTGTTGACCATACAATTCGACTCGAAAAGCTTGAACATTGGACTGGCATATTTATTCCTGTGCTATCAATCCTTTTAACCAACCGTGCCACAAAAACCATATAGGGTTTGTTGAATCATCTACTTGTCTAGTGCCCTGCAATGTCCCACCAGAATTATCATTCTCATATCTTCGCTTCAACATCTACTTATGACTCCTAGCTCAATCCCTTGAGTAGTATCAGTGAAATACCAAATGTATGCTGAAACATCCAGATCCATTTCCACCTCGTAGATAGTTGGGTTAATCCATCCACTGTCTTCTTATGTTTGGACCTGTCTTCCAGTGTTTGAAGGAAAGGTTTCTGTGCATGAATTACGCTAGCACTTAGAATTAAGGTGCCAGTGGCACAGCGCTGGAGTTGCTACATTTCGTTAGCCTTTGATTTTTCCCAGACACGAGAATCTTTCCTGCACCTCACCAAATCGAAGACATCTGGGGAATCTTTTTCACACCTATCTCACTTTTGATCCCCAAGTCAACGCACTGGCCAATGGTATAAGTACACATCTCTCTAGAAAACGCTGACACTTCTCCTTACTGACCACAGGACCAAGCTGACAAGAGCCCCAGTCCTGACATACCCCAAGTTCTACAATACCATGGACATGTGTTGTGGAGGCACACATAGGAAAGATTCGTGTCACATGTATCCAGCATTATTTTATCCCTATACAAATACAGTTGCTATCTTGGAAACACGTTTAAAGCAGAAATTATCTGACATATACAGTCTTGGTTCCAATAGTACATAAGTTGATTTTGTGCCAGTTCAATAACAAGTTCATGAAGGGAATTATAAAAGAGACAAAAAGAATTATACAGGAAATTAGTGTTCTAGCCAACACTTGTTTCACAGTCAACATCCCCTTTTTCTAGACTGAAAACGACATTATTTTCATGTCAATATAGCCATCTGTCACATTTAAGCACCATTTCTACGTAAAAAATGAATTATTTTGTGGGAGTTATTACTTTTAAGGGCATTAAATATGGAATTTGTTTCAACATGCATTAAATTGCCCTAATTAAATCTAATATCCATTTTAGTTAGCAGATCTGTATAGTCCTACCGTTTAAGTCTTTGTCGCAGAATAAACGGCTTGAGGTTATATTAGAAGCCGTTTTTAATACTATATTATTAGTCACACACTCATACGAAAAGTCATCATATATCATTTCTAGGCAATAATATGACAGTAGTATCTGATTTCAGTTTGATATCAAGCTGCTACATTTCATTTAACACTGCACAAACTACGTGTTGTCCACATCGGGTACACAGAAGTGTTTTTAGATACAATACAGGGGAAGGACAAGATGGCAAGCTAAGCAAGAGAAAAAGACAGAAGTGGGCAACTGACTATGAGTAAAGTCCACGTATGGTGGGCAGTGTTTTATCAAATTAGAATTGATGGTATCTCTAGTTGCTGTAGATCAAGTCAATAGTGAGGATGATAAGAATGTCAGACTGCACACTGATTACAAAGTTGTGTGTCTTCCATGTGAATAACAAAGCTTCAGAATCAGGATAATGTAAATACTAGTCAAACTTGTGTCTGGAATAATCTGTAATTAAATCAAAGAGACAATACTTTGGAAAATTGTCATCTACAGATACTGGGTTTTAATGTAATCAATCTAATGAGAAATAGAGAGCTTGTATGAGTAAATGGTAGATGAGTGAAATATTTCTTAAATCTAATTGTCTATGCTGCTCTTATTGATGTGACAGACAGGCCTGCCCAAGAGACTATATGATAGCCTCATGACAGACCCTTGGTATGGTCTCTGCAATGTGGCCATGCAGTGTGAAAACAAGCTTCTGCAATGCTTATAGGTCCTGTTTATAACTGAAAGTGTTTCATCGGTCACAGGTGAATTTAGGCTCTCAGTAGGCCATCAGCACTCTGGCAGTCACCCTTGCACTCTTTCACCCATTCATCCGCTCACTGGCTCATTTTCATCAACCCACTTATCCAGCTGCAAAACAACAGACACTGAAATGCAAAAAGTATATGCAAGATAAGCAAGCAGTTTTTTATTGCTATTTAGGAAGCTGCAGGATGCTCAAACGGAAAAGAAGAAGGAAGGGCATAAAAAGAAACAATAAAAGGAATAAAATAGAACAACTGACGTGTTAACATTTTCAGGTGGATATGCACATGTGATGAGGAACAATGATGTCACTCACTGAACAATAGAGCCAATAGCAGAAATGGGTTAATCAATTGCCCCATAATATATGCCTTTATGGGGAGATACTTTATGTATGCATATATACATTTGAAGAGGGTTTTTTGTTAATTACATTGGCCTGGTAGACAACTACACTTCTGGTGACTACATTTGTGCTGCTCTCCTAAAAAGAGTCTTGCAAGGATTATCACAGAGCATCTAATCAGCCATCAAGGTTTCTCAAAAGAAGCATTCAGCACCAATAGCCTTGCCTATGAAGACAATGTAGATTTTCCATAGCCTGGTTGGCAGAAAATCTGCATTTTATTAAAAACACAGAGGCTACCCTCTTTTTTTGCTCCCCTCACAGCAGCAACAATAGAGAGAATTTCGATTTTTAAAACAATCTAATAGTCTTTAAAACCCTGGGTACATGCAGCTCACTTTCTTCTTTTAGACGCTGCGAACAAGATAAAAACACTTCATAACTGAGTAATGCCAAAATCTCTCGCTAGAAATAATATTTTCTTCTGCCATTATCCAAACGCCTGTATTTGACATCCTCTTTTTAAACTGAAATAAGCAAAAAGAACATTTTATTCTATTAGGGTGGGTTTCAAAATAATAGCAGCTGGATAATCTTAGCCTCTGTGCCTTTAGAAAAAAACAGAGGTTCTGCCCACCAGGCTGTGGAAAATCTACATTTCTTGTCAACGAATGGAGACTAAAATTATGCAAGTTCAAAGTCTGTTAACACATTATCAATTGGACTCACAACAGGCTTAAAGTAAAGACTTCTAAACATATTCTCATTTGACCAATCTGCAGCTCGCAAAATGTCCTGCAATCCTTCACCCAAAACGAAAGTTGCTGGTGAAACAGGTTTATGTGGCAAACTGTAAGATATTACAAACTGAGCCACAAAATTGTCACACAAACTCTCAGTTCTCCTCTCATACGCTTTCAAGCAATTGACCACACACAGTCTTTCATTCAATCAAAAATAAAATATTGTCCTTGATAACATTTTTGTTCTTCTTTTAATATAAAAACAAACTTCCAGATGAAAAGCTCTACTTGCAACATCCACAACTCTCACATCTGAAGTATTTCCAAAAGACACCAAACACAGTAAAATAGTCAACGTCCAAGAGATCTTCTTCAGCCTTAGGCTTACATTATCACCCCAGCTTTCAACCATAGGTAAAACTTGCCTTACATCCCACAATGAAGTATACTTGGACACTGGAGGCTTCAAAACAATCATGCTATGCACGATTTTTGTTTACCACCAAATTCTGTCCAACAGAAACCTCAATTACTAAAGCGTGCCCAGCCACTATAGCAGATCTACAGACATTCACCATTCTATACAATAGTCCTGACTCAAACAACGCTGTTAAATAATTAATCACATTAAATTAATCTGTTGAAATGAGATTAAAATCCTGTCAAAAGCACAAGCAAACCCATTTCTGCGGTGCTAATCTATATGCTTTTCATGTTCCTGAAGCTCAGGATTCTGATATAGCTTTGAAAGCCTCTTTGGAAAGACCCAGCATTTTCCACTGTCTCCTGAAATCCTCCATGCCATCAAGGCCAGTAGACCCAGCACCAAAGACTGTGATACTCCCCTTGAGGTTCGAGAATCAAATCCCTGAATCTCGGAAAGCCAACCAGGTAATCTACTGCCATCTCCATCATGATAGGGTTCTTCCTTCTGATCTCCAGAGAGGAGTTATGACAACCACTGTCTCCATGCACCTGTATACATGCACCAGAAGTCTTGGCAACATTGCAAAAGGTGGGAAGGCATATGGATCTAGCCCCTTCCAATCCTGTAAGAACACATCTTCTACCAAAGGCTCTGGATCTAGTCACCAACTGAAAAACCTTGGTAACTGAGTATTCTGAGTACTCTGAATGGACCCCAAATCTCCTGAATCATCAGAGATACCATCCGGTCCAATCTCCAATTGCTCGAATCTTTGAAATTTCTTGATAACCAATCCGCCACACCATTCCTTAGACCAGGAATATGCTCCTTCACAACTGATCTTCCTTTGCTCAAACAATATTCCCAAAAGGCCATTGCTTCATCTGCCAAACCCTTTGATCGAGGTTCACCCACCCTGTTGACATACCTTACTGCTGACACATTGTCCATGCAAAGCATCACACAACACTTCACCATCCCCTGAATAAAGCAACAAATTGCAAATGAACCTGCCAACAACCCCAAATAGTTGAAATTGAATGATTTCTCCTGTTCCATCCAATGGTTACCTGTGGATTAGGTTCCACATCTCACACCTCATCCTACCAAACTTGCATCTGACTTATCACTACTTCCGGTTCTTACCTGAAAACAGCTCTGCCATTCAAAACCTCTGTATTTCGGAGTCCCCAACTCATCTCCTCCTACGACTCCTGATCCAATTATATTTTCTGAGAATAAGACCAACCCCTTCTCAAACTCCTCAACTTCAGCCTCTGCAGGGCTCGATAGTACAGTGGCCCAGGAAAATTCACCTGAATCGTGGAGGATAATAACCCCAGTATCCTTGACAATATTGTCAAACTTATTTCCTCTATCTTCAATACTTTTCTCAACTCCTTCCTTAATCTCTTCAGTTTCTCCTTTGGTAACCTCAACTCTGTACTAATTTTATGCACAACAAAGCCTAGAAACTGAGCTTCCTAACTCGAAATTAAACAAGATTTCTGCCTTTTCACCTCAAAACCTAGGGACTCCAACAATTCCATTGCCATCCTTGTGTGTTGTAAAACAGCCTCCTTGTGCTTATCCAGTAACAGAATGTCATCCAAATATATTATCAATCTTACACCTGTTGGCCGCAACCAAGCTGATACTGGCCGAAGCACCTACATAAAACACCAAGGTGCAGATGAAAGACCGAACGGCAGACTCTTGAATTTCCACAATTTTCCCATCCATTTGAACTGCAGGACCACCTGATGTGGCTCCCAAATTGGAAGTGTTAAATATGCATCCTTCGGGTTTAATCTTGTTAACCAATCTCCTTTCCTTAACACATCCCTCAAAAGATGAATTCTTTCTATCTTGAAGTGATGATACACGACCCACTCATTCAGTTGTCTTAATTTCATCCGTGGGTGCATCCCTTTGTCTTTCTTCTCTACCAAAAAGATGTTGCTATTAAAACCCAGAGAGCCATCTTCTACCTTCACTATGGCTCCCTCTGCAGACAAATTGTCCAACTCTTTTGTTACTAATGTCTTCTCTTCTTCCGTAAAACCTATCTACTGAGAATCCCTCCTCTGCATTGGCTACAAATTCAAACCTGAACACCCTGACAGTCTCTAAAAGCGATGGATCCTGGGTCACTCTTCTCCAATACCCATATAGGAAGCTGGCTCTTTACATGATATATCAAAATGAGATATGGTTTAAAGAGTCAAGGGGTTCCCTTATGAGTGTACATGGACTTACTATGGCAATCCCAAAGTGCTCTGTTAGGGAGTAGTGTGGGAGAGCAGCCTTAGGCTTAACACAGAGAAGTGCAAGACATCTGGAAATATACAGAATGTTCAATAATTGAGACACACGACTCAAGAAGGAGATCCACACCAATTTATAAAAATCAAAAGAATCTTTATATATATTTAGGCATCAGAAGAAAATTGTTCAGGTAATTACATTTTTTTAAATAGAAATATTTTTCAGCTCAAAAAGTCAACAGTGCAATTTCTGAGTTCTGCAATGCCAACCTATGGGAGGAAAATCATATGTGGTTTATCGATTCTCATCAGAGACTCACAGGACCCTTCTCCAGGAGTTAAGGTGAGTTGTAGGCAAGGTCCAAGGTAGCACCAGCAGAACGCCGCCTGCGGCACTAGGACAGCCAGGTGCAGAGGTGCAAAACAGCATTGGGTAACTTATGTTATCCAATGGAGAATGGTCAAGGTAGAAGAAGGCAGCAGGAGGGGATGGAGGGTGGGCAATCTGGTGAAACTAACAAGTGGCTTTGGTTCTTGCGATGTTGGGGGTCATGGGGACACCTTTGGCCCTATTCTTCTCCGGATAGGTGCAGAGGGTCTTTGGGGTGTTGGGTTTCTCCATCTGGGTACACTTGCGGTTGAGGGGGCCTGCTAACAGAAGCTACAGGTGATGTTGGGGAGTTCACAAGGAGTCACTCACAGTGGACTCAGTACCTTGAGGGTTTGGGGACCATGCTGACACTGTTGGCCACTTCGACATGGGCTCGGGGGCTCGAATGCAATGGTGCTTGGCGGCATCGGGTTTTGGCAGGTTGGAGTCCTCTTGGTCTTTCTTTGGCTCTCTGCAGGATGCAGGAGACAGTTCTGCTGTCCCTCAGGAGGTCTTGGCTCCTGGGAGAAGGTTGGCAAGTATCCTGGGTTTTGAGAACTCAGCAGCTGCAGGACAAGGAGACTTTTGCTGCATTGGGCGAAGTCAGAAGGCAGGCCAGCAGGGTTGGGGCCAAGTTAATTCATTCAATTCATAATCTTTATTCGATTTTAGAGATAAAATCATACAAGACAAGTCAGTAAAAAAGAGCAAAAATTGCCATCCACAACCTGAAAGATAACATACCAGACAAAAGCAAACTGTAGGTGAATTTAAAAACTGAAAGTACAGTAAAGCCGGCCTGACTTGAGTAAGATTCTATGGGACCCATTAGGATGGCTGGAGGAGGCACCACCGCGATGTTGGTGGTGGCGGAAAATGCCATTTTCCGCACGCGAGCAGCGGTCCTTACGCCCGATATGTTAGTATGAGCAAACATAGCCCATTTCTCATCCGCCACGGTGACCCATTGTCACACTCCATGACTGCCAAACACAAGTTGGATCCTTCACACATACCCCTCCCCCACCCACCTCACACCTGCAACACTCAACACCAGTGTCAAACACACAGAATGGTGCCAATCATGTCCAGAGAATACACTGACAAACAATCACGCTCCCTGGGGGGCATCCACAAACATCACACACACACACTCAGGGATGCCTGAACTAATGCTGGCACAAATACAACAGCCAAACACAAAACTCAATAACAACATACACAGAAGTACAACAAGCTCAGACCTATGCAGTAAAACAGTGCAAAGGCAATGGGAGCCCAGACAGAACAGGAGTACACAACATCATCACTCAGGAACAATGCACAGACAACATACCCCAACACAGACAAGAAGTGCATCATCTCAAAACAATCATGGACACAACCTGGCAGAAATGGGCCAATAAGAAAACACAGACAGACATACCACAACACCCATCAAGTCAACATAGTGTCATAGTGTACCACCTGCTTGCACATGCACAATCCTGACAAGTGACAGCTCAAATATAAGAGGAGAAAACACCAAGGATGCACTCAAAACAAGCCCAGGAACAAGAATGGCCCTAAGTGTGTGTGTCAGACACACAAGTAATGCACACTACACTTGCAACACACATCTGAATGTATCACAATGCACAAACAAATCACACACAATGACATGCAGATAGAACATCACACACAGAGCATCTGTCAGATGCAAGAGACAACACAGGCCAAACACTGCACAACTCCACATCAAACACACTACAGATGCACATGCCAATCCATCACATTGCAAACACAGCTGGACATCAGGGGATGCACACCAGGCAAGTACAAGGCAACATACACTCACAGCACTGCATGCACGACACACAGTGTGTGCACACCAAACATACCAGTTCCACACAGACATGAGTGCCACACCATGAACACCCACAACACAAATCACCATAGCACACAGACAACATTACACACACAGGAAGGGAAGAAGTACCTCAGCAAACACACATACAGCTCACCCATCACCCACAGATGCACACGTCTGGGACACCCAGGTGAAAACAACATGACCAGAGGACTGTGCAGCACAAACAGTTTAACTGCATATGAGCAACCATGACTGCAAAACAATACATGAAAATCACATATAACCAATCGGGAAACTGCCCCGAGTGTCACATTGGTCCTGTGCACAGATCAGCCTCCCACAGTATAGTGTCACACCATGAAGTGGCAGGGAGGCTCACACACTGGCAAGCCATGGGGTGGAAGACATGAGAATGAAGTGGTGTGTTCTTCAGCAGTGGAAAGGTGAGGAGTGCCCCATACACAAATAGATGGAGTGCACACTCACAATAGGCTAGGCATCAAAAGCACAGAGAGGGGATGTTACAACTCCACACCCCACATGCCACACTGGATCCAAAAAAGCCTCAAGTGACTGCAATGCATGAGAAAACACACTCACAATGTCAGTGTGGCTGAGCCGGTCTGCACAGTGAGCACAAACAGTATCAGGACATATGGCTGATCAACAAAACACAACACTGACGTGCCAGTCACACACTCTGCATACTCACAATTGCCACCAACAACAAGTAGGTGTCCCCCAGAAGTGCAAGGACACACCAACACACTGCACAGTACATAACCTACAACTCCCACATGTGCACAGAATCACAAGCACAGGGCTGACTAATCAAACTAATAGGCACTCAACTACTGGGTGACACATGTGTGCAGTTGACATTGCAGGGGCACACACATCAACACTACTGACAAAGTCACACCCTTCACACTGCACACTTCTTGACTACCCAAGTGCACACATTTAAATTTACCCATGTGACCAGGATGACTAGCCATCACAAGATTATAATACACCAACACTGCTGTTCACACATCAAGAAATATCACACAGACATGATGGCCCTGGCCAGCCTGCATGCAATACTGTGGATAGAATCCCACTTTGTGCTGGCAGTGCATCCAAACATGACATGTGTACAATTTAGCTAACCTGACCAAAGAATGATTATGCTAACAGTAGTTCATCACAAACTAACATCATTGCACCCCCAAGCCTCAGAGTCAAGAAGAACTTAAGTGCCCGTCACCTCTGCAAAACCCTGAAAAAATGAAACAAGCCATTGGCAATGTTGAAGTGGCATACAGAGCATGTGTCACATTAAACCATAGCCCCACAGAAAACCCTTCATTTACCAAGGACACTGACAAAGCAGACAACAGGAGTAACTGTCTTTATTCACATATTACACAGAGGCACCAGAAGTAGACCAGAGCAAGGCCAGTGGCCAGTACAAAGTGCAGAGTAGGTACATGAGATCCTGCACAGGGGATGGGCAGACAGCAATGAACATCAAGGCCAGTGGCCAGCACAAAGTGCAGAGTAGGTACATGAGATCCTGCACAGGAAATGGGCAAATAGCACTGAACATCAAGGCCAGTGGCCAGTCCAAGGTGCAGAGTAGGTACATAAGATCCCGCACAGGGAATGGGTGAGACTATACCCTGCCATGGTCAGCAACAGAGTTAGGGGGATAACAATGGGCAGTCCAGGCACCGCTGTGTGAGAGACAGGTGTGTGAGGGGGACTTTGACTCAGACTTGCCTGTCAGTCGGACTGGGAGGTGGATGAGTGTCAGGGACAGTTGGAGGACTGGACAGGTGCGAGAGAGGCCCAGCTGAGGTAGAGGTACCAGTGTCTTTGGAAGACGAGGGCTGCTTGGACCGGATGGTGTGGTGGCACGTGGAGGTGGAGTCATGCTGCAGTGAGATAGAGTGTGGATGGGAGAATGTGGAGGGGTGCCTTTCTACTTCTTTGGGACTTGATAGGGAATTATTGTCTTGGTAGGAGTGGTAAGTGGGGCGGGCACAATAGGCACACTCTCCACCAAAGCTGCATCAGGTGCAGCCGGTGTTCCTCCCTCTGGGGACATGCTGGATCCAGTGGTACGCTTGGCCTGGACTTGCCTTTGCCCCTCCATCCCCTGTTTACCAGGTGTACCCCCTATAGTGCCCTCCTTTCCCTGCATGACGTTGAGGTTGGTGTCTCTGGCAGTGATTCCTCAAGCAGACTCCTGTCCCCCTCCGAGGCGCTGGTCACATCAGTGTCACTGTGCTCGTTTGTAGCTGTCGTACTTGATGCCTCACCGCTGGTGTCCGTCCCATGTCCTTCTGTGCCCACAGGAGATGCTGCATGAGACAGAGATGTAGGATCAGTTCAGTGGCATTAACACAAACATCATATGCAAGCAAAGCACGAAACAAGATGATGATATCCCCATGTTGCTCACCACCCTGTGCAGTAACATTGTGCAACCTCAATTCAAAACTCGATTTTTGCATATGATCATGAAAACATGGCATAAGTGACCCATGTGATGACCACACAGACAAATAGTCTGCCAGTGGATCTGTGTAACCAGACACACAGATCCCTCTGAGCACACCTAGGGCCCTGAGGGGTGAAAAGATGTACCTCCCAACATGTTGCCACAGTCACATCTGGAGGCAGCAGAAGTGGACAACACAGATACAGACTCCAACATAACAGTCCACAATGGCCATGAGCCCATGCCATCCACCATGTTTTACTTTGGGGCACAACTACAGTTGCACATTGGTGTCAGATGTGTAGTCCTCACAATTATGACGTCAGGCAATGCACACATTGAAGAAAGCAAAATCAGATGATGCACACTGACGTTCTCTTCCAAGGGATGTCCCTTACTACCCCAATGCAGACGATGCCAGAAGGCCGGACTCAGAATGCAACGTCAAGGGCCATTACTCCAATGATATGAGAAAGTACAGGTAGGGCAACTGCATGACAGCTGCACCCAACACAGAGCCACTTACAAGCCATTGCATCACACTAGCAACATCACAGAGCCCAGTGCTGGCCCAGCCTGTAAACACATGCAGCCACTCACAACAAAAGTCACCCTTCCCAGAATACTCACCACCAGCTTGCTGCTGATGCTCCTTCAAATGTGCATCCAGCTTGGGCGGTGTCACAGTTAAGATGCTTGGCATTAGTGGTGTCATGCTCCTGCGCACAAACCTGATAGTCCGAGGGAGCAGCCCCAGCTTCATCTCTGCCACGTTTTTGCTCTGCCGGCAGATGTCACCCCACCTCTTGTGACAGTGTGTGCATCGTCGATTGGAGACACCCAGAGCCCGGACCTTGCGTGCAATGGCCCTCCACAGGGCCTTACACTGGGTGGACTTTGAGCTGCAGGCATGGGAGACAAGAGTGCGAAAAATCAGTTACATAGTGTTATGTACCACTATCTTCCAGCACAGGAGCATGATACTAACTCAGCACAACTTCACAGATATGTCTGGCAGAGACAATACAGCATCTCACATAGTACATTAGCATGGGAGATTCATACGAAAATGCATGCAGGTATGAGGGTGGACACAGTACCTGCCCATCTCATACACATGCAGGATGCCAGCACAAAAAGCTATGTGTAAGCTGCCTACATCTACTACCAGTATGAGGGTGAGCAAGACATACATTACATTTAAAAAATGTTAAGAGGCAGATTCACTGTGTCCAACACTGCACAGCCATCAATGTCCTTGCCCTGTGAATGGCTCACTGTGTCATGGAGGTCACATTGAGGGACTTGATCTTACAATCTCACACCCTTCTCCCAAGGCCTGCCGTTTGCAATCGACAGGGCTGAGATGGCTCTTTAATGGATAGTCTAGCAAACAACACACATGTTTCACTCTGTACATTCACTGATGGGTCCTTGTCAGATTGGGCAGTGACTGTGCAGGCCAGGTGGGCTCACACTGAGGTCCAAAGTGGGGCATCAGAAATGTCATATGAGGGACAAATTGAGAGCGTAAACAGTGCCTACACATGCAAGTCAGTACACATGCTGGTGGAAATGGAAGGGGCTATGCACAAAAGTACAACAATATGCTGTGTCATAGCTGAATTACCACCAAGAGTGTCACCCTCTGGTATTAAAGTCCTGAGCATAGTGCAGACCTAAAAATGATGCAAATTTTGAGTCAGACACAATTCCATCAGTACCCAAGTGACCCGTGGCTCCCTTGACCTAATTGGCAGTTGGCCGTGGCTCCCCACCATTTTTTTCCGGGTGGGCGGGTGGGGGATGTAAGCCCGACCTCGGGAGTACTTCCTGTTGTCTTCCTTAAATTAATTGGGATGCAATGAAGGTATTATAATCATATTTGTAACAAAATATGAAGATAACAGCTGTTTAATAAAAATTTGTTAAGTGTGAAGCGATACAAGATTAATAGCCAAATATGTTTCCATGCAACTTTTTTTAACCACACAACAATAGTTCAAAAGCTGGGGTCAAAAGGGCGAGGCTGGGCCAGAGAGCCAGGCACAGCTGAGGCAGGCACGGCCAGCAGGACTAGGCAGGGCCAGGCAACGCCTTTGTTGCATTTACGCCCCTGTGCGAAGTCAGCACCCGGTGCGGTGGCACCGGTCGCACTGCCCTAGAGCCGGCCCTGAGTGAAGGGTGTCAGAGCACTGTACATAACACACACATTACACAGAGACTATCAAACATAGGTGTTCAAATCAGTGTATAGGACATGTTACATAAGACAAGGGAGAACAAGGGGTGAATTCACATGTCATTCATATTTTTAGGCAGTATAGTTGAAGAGTACTTGGTCTGGAGAAGCACAAACTCAGAATTTCAAATGTAACACAACAGATTGGGGTTCTCTTTAATGACAAGAACAGATTTGTACACAAGTGAACCATTTGCTCAACATTTCAATAAGGAAAGTCTGGGGGGAAACCCCATATCTTCTAAATCTATACCTTGAAGTCTGCCAGCAGTTCTTTTATGACAGTTATTAGCTCACTGTAAACTGCAACTAACAAAAGGAAATCTCTGACAAATGCTGTAACCCACAGACATGTTTACGTTCCAATCAAAAGACCCATTCTCCGGAGCAAAGACGCACAGACAATGGCAACACTGAACCGATTAATTCAAGTATTACTTCAATCAGGTTTTGTGCTTCCTGTTAGTCTCCCTAAATAGGATAGGAATGCTAAGATGTGGGTCCCAAACTCGCTGTGCCATAGGACTCAAACTGCACCTCAGTGATGAGGCCAAACAAGGCCAGAACCGGACTTGGATTGCTTGCATTCCTATTTAGAGAGGATCTGGTTAGGGAAGTCATTGAGAAGCTACATGCATAATTTACTGCTGCGGACAAACAATGCTCCAAGTTACTCTTCCAGGCGCTGTAGTATTAAACTGCCTGTGACGTCTGTTAGACATAATGGTGCCGATCACGATCCGGTAAAAAATTCCCCCGTGCGACTCGTATCGGGTCTTTTTACCGTACGAATCGTACAAGTGCCGTACGAACTGGCAATCACGATTCGCATGGAAAAAAGTCCATACGAACCGCACCGGGAATCATTCCCCACACGTCCTCGGGTCGGAAAATGTGTCCGACACGTCCTCGGACGATTTACTTTACAAACGTAAAAATCCAAGTCCGACCGAGGAATCACGATCCATCCCGTGCGTCCGAGCCTACAACCGTATGGAAAAAACACCGTCCGCACCGAACACCAATAGCAACCATGGAGACATGTGCCCGCATACGCGCCCAACACTCCCCCCAGCCCCCGTACGTCCGACACGTACCCCCGTATATGTATACCCCCACCCGTCTATGTACACCCCAGTACGTTCCAGTCGCACCCCCACCCCAGTACGTGTCGTACCACCGTCAATGTACACCCCCCCCTGTACGTGTCGTACCCCCGTGTACCCCCACCCCTGTACGTGTCGTACCACTGTCAATGTACACCCCCCCACCCCTGTACGTGTCGTACCACCGTCAATGTACACCCCCCCACCCCAGTACGTGTCGTACCACCGTCAATGTACACCCCCCCACCCCTGTACGTGTCGTACCACCGTCTATGTACACCCCCCCCTGTACGTGTCGTACCCCCGTGTACCCCCACCCCTGTACGTGTCGTACCACCGTCAATGTACACCCCCCCACCCCTGTACGTGTCGTACCACCGTCTATGTACACCCCAGTACGTTCCAGTCGCACCCCCACCCCAGTACGTGTCGTACCCCCCGTGTACCTACACCCCAGTACGTTCGAGCCACACCCCCACCCCAGTACGTGTCACAGCCCCGTCTACCTACACCCCAGTACGTTCCAGTCGTACCCCCACCCCAGTACGTGTCGTACCACCGTCAAGGTACACCCCCCCACCCCTGTACGTGTCGTACCACCGTCAATGTACACCCCCCCACCCCAGTACGTGTCGTACCACCGTCAATGTACACCCCCCCACCCCTGTACGTGTCGTACCACCGTCAATGTACACCCCCCCCTGTACGTGTCGTACCCCCGTGTACCCCCACCCCTGTACGTGTCGTACCACCGTCAATGTACACCCCCCCACCCCTGTACGTGTCGTACCACCGTCAATGTACACCCCCCCACCCCAGTACGTGTCGTACCACCGTCAATGTACACCCCCCCACCCCTGTACGTGTCGTACCACCGTCTATGTACACCCCAGTACGTTCCAGTCGCACCCCCACCCCAGTACGTGTCGTACCCCCCGTGTACCTACACCCCAGTACGTTCGAGCCACACCCCCACCCCAGTACGTGTCACAGCCCCGTCTACCTACACCCCAGTACGTTCCAGTCGTACCCCCACCCCAGTACGTGTCGTACCACCGTCAATGTACACCCCCCCACCCCTGTACGTGTCGTACCACCGTCAATGTACACCCCCCCACCCCAGTACGTGTCGTACCACCGTCAATGTACACCCCCCCACCCCTGTACGTGTCGTACCACCGTCAATGTACACCCCCCCCTGTACGTGTCGTACCCCCGTGTACCCCCACCCCTGTACGTGTCGTACCACCGTCAATGTACACCCCCCCACCCCTGTACGTGTCGTACCACCGTCAATGTACACCCCCCCACCCCAGTACGTGTCGTACCACAGTCAATGTACACCCCCCCACCCCTGTACGTGTCGTACCACCGTCTATGTACACCCCAGTACGTTCCAGTCGCACCCCCACCCCAGTACGTGTCGTACCCCCCGTGTACCTACACCCCAGTACGTTCGAGCCACACCCCCACCCCAGTACGTGTCACAGCCCCGTCTACCTACACCCCAGTACGTTCCAGTCGTACCCCCACCCCAGTACGTGTCGTACCACCGTCAATGTACACCCCCCCACCCCTGTACGTGTCGTACCACCGTCAATGTACACCCCCCCTGTACGTGTCGTACCCCCGTGTACCCCCACCCCTGTACGTGTCATACCACCGTCAATGTACACCCCCCCACCCCTGTACGTGTCGTACCACCGTCAATGTACACCCCCCCCTGTACGTGTCGTACCCCCGTGTACCCCCACCCCTGTACGTGTCGTACCACCGTCAATGTACACCCCCCCACCCCTGTACGTGTCGTACCACCGTCAATGTACACCCCCCCACCCCAGTACGTGTCGTACCACCGTCAATGTACACCCCCCCACCCCTGTACGTGTCGTACCACCGTCTATGTACACCCCAGTACGTTCCAGTCGTACCCCCACCCCAGTACGTTCCTGGCGCACCCCCAACACAACCTCCTAAGTACGGAGCGCACCCCATGCCCCAACATCACAACCGCATGTACGAGTCGTACAAAGCCACACACAAGGACCAAATCGTACAACCAAATGGCCCATGTACACACCGTACACACGCACAAAACGCACGTACACAACAAGGACAAAACAAAACAACTCAACAATACACCATTCGAAAGGCACACAGCCACTAAACATGGCCAACAACCACTAAAATAACACAATCACTGACCTGCAACTGTCAAAAACAAACAGAGGCCCAATACACCACCACTCCTTATAACACACCCACCCAAAATTCAAACACTGCCACACCCACCCATGGACCAATAAAAAGGGCCCACACACACAAACCATGAGCCTTTGCAACAGACCCACTGCTGCCAGACACCACAGAACCAGACTACAAGCGACACCACATCTTACACTTGCACACCTTCACACGACCACCCTCACAAACACACTCTCATCACATTCACACACACACACAACCATCCACACCCCCCCCAACATCCACACACCCCCCACACCCACACCATCCCCACCCACACCCCTCACCATGCCCACTACCAAGAATCCAAAGTTCAGTCACCGAGAGTTGGAGGTCCTTGTTGATCAAATCCTCAGAGTCGAGCCACAGATCTTTGGAACATTGGTCAGAAGCACCAGCCAGGCAGCCAAAACAGCCATGTGGCAGACCATCGTCGATGCTGTGAATGCTGTTGCGGACACCAGGAGGACCAAGCAGGATTGCCAGAACAGGTGGTACGATCTGCGGAGGAGGGTCAGAGCCAAGAGACAGGAGGAACACGACCAGGCCAACGCCACCGGAGGAGGGCCCTCCCGCAGACCCGTACAGTACCATCCCTGGGAGGAGAGGGTGATGACCATACTGCCGGTGGAGGCAGTTGAAGGAGTAGAAGG
Source organism: Triturus cristatus (assembly GCF_964204655.1). Classification (NCBI taxonomy): domain Eukaryota; kingdom Metazoa; phylum Chordata; class Amphibia; order Caudata; family Salamandridae; genus Triturus; species Triturus cristatus. Next base: position 508,800,692 of record NC_140585.1, read on the forward strand.
ACTCCGAGACCCGGGTGAGTACACAAACAACGCACCTCACATGGGGGGAAATGCAACCACAACCAAAATTAATAACAGGCACGCAACCACCACAAGCCATCGCATTACTCAACCACACTCCATGAGCAGGCACATGCCACTGCTGCCACCATGCCCCATGCACCCAGCTGGACAATGTCAAGTCACAGGCCACAGAAGACAACAACACATGACACGGTAACCCGGATGGCGGGAGGCTGGGCACCAAAAATCACATAGTGCGACTCCAAAGCAGACAACAATGCCCTCTGCCCATATGGCCTAGGTCACAGCCAGACAAACACTGTGTCCCAACACAGGAATGACTTGCCAGCAAATGGCGGATGCCTTGCATCAACACATGGGGGTGAAGGCACTGTTTTGCACATGCCAGCAGCTAATGAACAGCCAACAGTGTGAAAGAGTGGCAGCACACACCACCACAGCAGCAGCGCACAGACACACAGCAGACAAAATGGGTGCCTGGAGATCAGAAACAAACTCACATCAACAGGCCAAGGGCCACTCAAAGATCTGCTAACAGTGTGTGCCCAGGAAGCTGGGCCAAGGTGACAGAGGGTGACACACGGAGGGAGGGAGAGGGGGACACAGAGGGAGGGAGACACAGGAAGATGGACAGAGGGAGGAGGCTGACACACAGAGGGAGGGAGAGGGGGACACAGAGGGAGGGAGAGGGGGACACAGAGGGAGGGAGAGGGGGACACAGAGGGAGGGAGAGGGGGACAGAGAGGGAGGGAGAGGGGGACAGAGAAGGAGGGAGACACAGGGAGAGCAAATCAGTCCTGTGGTGTGTGGGAATGTCTGCTCGTCAGCAGGTGGACTGCGTGCATGTAGACAAGGGTGGCCAGTGCCAGAACCCCCCCTCTTCATCATGGCAAAACGCAGGGCCATGTCACAACCTGTACACGAGCACAAGGACAGCCACCTGCATCATATGAGTGTGTGGATCCACTCCATGTGCACATGTACAGTGCTACAAGGAAGGCGCAAATGCATAGCTCGGCACACATGCACACTCCACTGCTGACTGCAGTCACACTTGACGCAGCAAGTAAGACTGTGCCACACATAGTTAAAGGGGCCAAATTGGTGCCCAAGGGACACACACATGCACAAGTGCACTGTGAGTGGAATGCAAGACAGATCCTAATTCCAAGAGGAAATGTGCCAACTTTGTAACGGATGAAACATGGATGTTGCATGGATCCAAATTAACATTTTCTCTCTCACACACAGGTCAACGTCGTGCTGCACCCCCCAACACTGGGGGGGAACACTCACAGGACCCGGATCTGCAGGAGACCGATCCCACCGGCAGCGACCACTCTCACCACTCTGCGGACGACCCCGACCGACCTGGCCCCTCTGGTGTCCAACCACCTGCAGCACCTGCGTCAGGTACAACCGTGCCAACCACCACCCCCACTCCTGCCACTTCCCAGGAGACACCCAGGATCCCTGCCCCAACACCACAATGCAGCCAGGCTCGCCAGGAGGGACACGGTGTCCCGGGCACCCAGGAGGAGGCAGGCGACAACGCCAATGCCACCCCTCAGGGGTCCCGGAGACCCGATGTGCCCACAAGTGCAGGCCAGACGCAAGTGGGCAGGGGTGGTGGGAGTGGAGGACGGCGGAGGCGCGAGCCTGACCAGTTGGCTGGGGATCCGGTATTTTCACATGTCCGTAACATCCTGGACTCATACCGGCAGGACACCACGGGCATGGCCCAGGTTGTGTCCGTCCTCGAGGGGATCAAGGTCCAGCAGGCCCAGCAACATGCGGAGCTAATAGCCTGTCTACAGCTACACCAACGGAGGATGGAGGACAGACAGGCTGAGCAAGTGACGGCGTCCCAGGGGATTCACGCTGAACTCCGTCGGATGGCCGACACCATGGCCGACCCTCCCTGTGCCAGAAGGCGGAGAACATCACCACCCACAGGGAGGGATCATGAGGAGGAGGAGGAAACATCCGACGGAGCATCCCAGACGTCGTCACGGCCTGCTGCTGAGGTTCCCCGCAGGAAGCCGGGTCGTCCACGGAAAGGACCGTGAGGGTGGCTGCTACATCACCATCGCCCAGGACACCTGGCCTGGCACCTGGCCCACTGGAGCAACAGCATCACAGCATCAAGAGACATTCTCTGCCACATGGCCCTGCTGGTCACTGGCTGACCAATGTTGACAAAGACTGTGGCATGGACTCTGAGGATTTCCAATGGCAAGGACACCAACTCCCCTACTGAACTTTGGATTCCCTAATCCCGGAAAGCCCCCCACTTTGTCCCCCCCCCCCCCCCCCTAATAAATCACACTATTAAGAGTAGATGCCTGCTGGTAGCATTATTACCTAACATGTGTCTTGTACAGTCTAAACATGCCTGAGTCATCTGTTCACTTCAACCATCCACACCCTGGGGCCTGAGTCTGGCACAGGACACATGGGTCACAGTTTATTAGGCAAGACAGACATGGAGCACCATACACACCCGTGATGTGCAGAACCAGCTGAGGGGGTGGCCGAACAACCGTGCTGACAGACACATTGAGTACAGCAACAGTCATGCGCAGAGGTCAGGGAACCTGGCCCGTGTCCTGGGGGGCACCCAGGTACGTGTAGACAGGTGGCAGAACCATGTCCTGCAAGCTTGAGTCCGGTGCATGCAGAGAATGGGGGCCTGGACAACGTTGGATGCATGGGGATGGCACATGTCACACTACCCACACAGTCATGGACATCATGCCCAATACACAGTCTCAGCACACACACACAGCTTGCATCTTGCCACTCGACACATTGACACATAGCCACAATCTGGGAATACCATGCCAGACATGCAGGATGCACCGTGCCAACACACCAGCATTGACTGAGCAGAGGCACCTTGGAGGCATAGGGACACCTTTAATAGTCATGTTTTTGGGATTGCAGAGGCAACTTGAAGTACACATGAACACATCATGTGGAGTAACATGTGGCTCAAACACTGGCACCCCCCTTCTGCAGCACAAATGCGTGATAGCCATGGTACTGGCACACAAGCGTCGGCTAACAGCTAAATACCCACAGCTGCACACGGAGAGCCTGCCATACACCATAGATCCGCTGATGTGGAAGTCCCACGCCATGTCAAGCCAATGTCAACCGTATGTGTCCGAGGGCAGTGTCACACACATTGATGCCATCATCACAATCCACCATCCCATCACTGATGACTGACAACCAGGCAGCCCATCTATTCTGGTGTACCCAGCTGCATGTCGTGTCCCATGGGGATGCCACATGACTGCAGAGGAACCAAACCCCGACCTGGGCAGTGTGCACACATCGTGAACAACTGCCACACCCAATACACCCCAGATGCATCCCTTACCCCATGGAGACTTCCAAACGTGTCCGTGCCTGTAACGCTGAGTCAGCCCACGATGCCATGTCCATGAGGAATAGCAGTGCCACAACAATGCAACCAGCAGATGGCATGCGCAGGTACCTGGGGAAGAGAGACACACAAGAAGTCAGCCACAAAAAGCACAGCCACTTGCATGTGCATTGACTCGACACATGTATGGATGACAACATGCTAGGTCACAATTATGACTGGGGAAATACTACCATCACTGCCACCATCACTCCAGTGACACACCCACACACACCTCTGACTCACGTGCCATACATGCAGGTGGACACACACATCACAACACATGCCACACGGGGACCAAGGCGTGCACACTCCGACACTGGTACTCACCACTAAGCAAAGAAGTCGCGTATGAGCCGAGTCCGGATGTCCTCTTGCGGCTCCACATCCTCCACATCACTAGCCCCATTGCCAAGCCCTTCGTCCTCCACGGGTGGATGGTCCTCGTCATGTTGATTCAGGATGAGTGGCACAGCTCTTTCAACTGCCATGTTGTGCAGCATGCAGCAGACCATGAAGATCTTGCAAACCTTTGCCGGGGCATATGGGAGTGCGCCGCCGGTCTTGTGGAGGCACCGGAATCGGCTCTTCAGCATGCCAAACGTCCTCTCTATCACTCGCCTTGTCCGGCCATGGGCGGTGTTGTAGCGGAGCTGGGCCGGCGTGATGGGGTTGCGGAGAGGTGTCAGCAGCCAAGGCATGTTGGGATAGCCAGCGTCCCCTAAATGGAAAGCACATGGATATCGTTAGAACTGCCGAAGCGGTAGTGCTGCTCGGCCAAACAGAATACAGGACAGACAGACTGTACCCACCAACAACACATGCTCGTTCGTTGCGCAGCTGCATCATCATATCAGGCATCCCGCTACGCCTCATGATGTAGGCATCGTGTGCTGATCCTGGGAAACGAGCACAGACATGTGAAATCACCATGTTGGACAGACACACCACAAGGGCATTGATGGAGTGGTAGTGCTTCCGATTGCGGTACGCCACCTCCCGTGCGTGTGGTGGTACCAAACCTACATGTGTCCCATCTATGGACCCAATGACATGGGGCATCCCTCCCAGGGCATAGAAACCACGCTTGACCTCAGTCATCTGTTCAGGGGTTGGGAACTTGATGAAGTCATCCAGGTGAATCAACATGGCCTCTAAGAAATCATGCAGCACACCGCTGAACATGCTCTGGGACATGCCACCAACATGAGCTATGGTATATTGAAAGGTACCCGTGGCAAGGAAATGTAGGGCAGACATTACCTTCAGCTGGGGTGTCAGTGCCGTGGGATACCTGTGCAGCGGTTGCAGGTGTGGTGCCAGTCTCGCCGTCAGCTCCAGAATCAACGGTTGGGTGAAGCGGTAGAGCCGGATACTGTCATTCTCCTGCATGGTGGCCAAGTCTGGAATTCTTCGGGCAACAGGAGGTGCTCTGCAGTAATTTGGAAGTGACAAGGAAGAGTGAGTGCACTACGATAACAACTCATGTCTACTGAGCACATGTAAATCTGGCAATACACACATGCCACATAGGGAGTCAGGCATGTGCTACATGCCCAGGACACGTATGGATGCAAGGTGACACTCCTTCCAAGACCCAGCTACACACGGTGATTGAGAACCTCCCCATGCCACGCCATGGAAATAGCTGTGTCCCAGTGCAAGTGCACTGCCCGACGCAAGACAGGAGTGACATACACCCACACATCAGCAGAAGTGTGATGCCGATTGCAGAGACTGGCAGCGGAACACTTGAGCCACAGGTCACATGACATTACACTAGTCCAGCCCACACACCTTGCCATGAAGGTGCACATGTCATGACTCACCACACATTCCTTGTGAGTTTGCTGACATGGCCTTGTCACGCTACTCCGTGTCCCTTGCATACATGTGCACCTCACATCCGAGAACACATGTGGCATGGTGTTGGGAACAGTGTGCAATGACAATCTACACACAGCCACATGTTGGTTGCTGCAACGGCTGCAGCTTTTGAGGGTGCTACAACATCAACCTGATGTAAATCCCGGACACATATATGGCATAGTCACATTGTGCACTGTGGGTAGTGATAATTCATGTGTCATGACCCCTGTACCTGGCATCATGGGACACTTCCGTGTGTTGGTGTCGGTGCCATGCCAGTGACGCTCACCCCAAGTGCGCAGTCCCACATGCACACATGTCAAAGGAGTCAAGGGCATGCCTGGCACACATTGCACCCTCACACAGTACACATGTACACATCTCATCATACATCTGGTGCCTTCTCCACTCAGGAGGCATGTTCCACATCACAGCCTGTGACACCTGTGCCCCACACATGTGGTAATGCACAGACGATGCCTTGATGTCCATTCCTGGACAAGTATGTCCATCCATGGACAAGTATGTCCGCCCTATTCCTACATGTGTGTCGCCTATCACCACAGTGATGTGTAAAATCCGCCGTACTGCTGCTGAGAGGGCCTGTGCATGTTCCCAAATCACTGTGGGAGTGCTGCCGTATGTGTACACATCGTGATGGCGAGCGTAGATGCGAGTGTACGGTCCGTGTCACTACGGGTACGCATACGCGTGCAGACCCATAGTGATGGAGAGCGTAAATGTGAGTGTACGGTCCGTACCACTACGGGTACGCATACGCGTGCAGACCCATAGTGATAGAGAGCGTAGATGCGAGTGTACGGCCCTATCACTATGGGTCTGCACGCGTATGCGTACCCGTAGTGGTACGGACCGTACACTCGCATCTACGCTCTCTATCACTATGGGTCTGCACGCGTATGCGTACCCGTAGTGGTACGGACCGTACACTCGCATCTACGCTCTCTATCACTATGGGTCTGCACGCGTATGCGTACCCGTAGTGGTACGGACCGTACACTCGCATCTACGCTCTCTATCACTATGGGTCTGCACGCGTATGCGTACCCGTAGTGGTACGGACCGTACACTCGCATCTACGTTCACTGTCACTACGAGTACGCATACGCGTGCAGACCCATATTGATGGAGAGCGTAGATGCGAGTGTACGGTCCGTACCACTACGGGTACGCATACGCGTGCAGACCCATAGTGATAGAGAGCGTAGATGCGAGTGTACGGTCCGTACCACTACGGGTACGCATACGCGTGCAGACCCATAGTGATGGAGAGGGTAGGCATGCATGTACGGGCCGTTGCCATGCATTTGGGGTGCCCTAGGGCCCCCACACGCACCGTACCTGTGTGTGATGCTCCAAATTACATAGGGGACAAGTATTAAGGCCTACATGCATGCTGGTTGTCATGGAGACCAAGTTCAAAATTCGAAATTGTTCTGGAAGGTGCACAGCAGAAGTCAGTTGGAATTTGTCTACTTTGTTGCAATGTGTTTGTGGGGCTGACATCATGCAGGAGAATGAAACCGATAGAGAACACACAGACTGCTAGGTTTGTAGGGATTGGTGGAAACATAGGATGCAAATGTGAGTGACCAATCTCTCTGTACTCCTGTGCATGAGACTGGGCAGAAGGGCACATATAAGGCAGCCTGGTCCCATGAGGGAGCACTTGCCTGCACATCTTTGCATTCGTCGACCCAGCTGCTGCTACTGATTCCCTGGAACCATGTCAAGGGCTGTGGAGAGGACACAGCCATTCACCCTGGAGGAGAACATGGCTCTGCTGGATGTGATCCTCCCACAGTACCCCATGCTGTATGGGCGACCAGGGTATCAGGTGAGTGCATAGGCCACTGCCACAGACTGTCCCTATGTTGTGACTGTGACTTCGGCCATTGCGTCCATGTGTAACACACATGCCATGTACTGTTGGGGGGGTCCCAGGGGGGGGGTGCCTGATGTCCCCCAGCAGTGCCCTGAGACAGGAGGGGTGTGTGCCTATCACTCCCAGCAGTGCCCTGAGACAGGAGGGGTGTGTGCCTATCACTCCCAGCAGTGCCCTGAGACAGGAGGGGTGGGTACAGTGTGCTCCCAGCAGTGCCCTGAGACAGGAGGGGTGTGTGCCTATCACTCCCAGCAGTTCCCTGAGACAGGAGGGGTGTGTGCCTATCACTCCCAGCAGTGCCCTGAGACAGGAGGGGTGGGTGTGGAGTCCTCCCAGCAGTGCCCTGAGACAGGAGGGGTGTGTGCCTATCACTCCCAGCAGTGCCCTGAGACAGGAGGGGTGGGTACAGTGTGCTCCCAGCAGTGCCCTGAGACAGGAGGGGTGTGTGCCTATCACTCCCAGCAGTTCCCTGAGACAGGAGGGGTGTGTGCCTATCACTCCCAGCAGTGCCCTGAGACAGGAGGGGTGGGTGTGGAGTCCTCCCAGCAGTGCCCTGAGACAGGAGGGGTGTGTGCCTATCACTCCCAGCAGTTCCCTGAGACAGGAGGGGTGTGTGCCTATCACTCCCAGCAGTGCCCTGAGACAGGAGGGGTGGGTGTGGAGTCCTCCCAGCAGTGCCCTGAGACAGGAGGGGTGTGTGCCTATCACTCCCAGCAGTGCCCTGAGACAGGAGGGGTGGGTACAGTGTGCTCCCAGCAGTGCCCTGAGACAGGAGGGGTGTGTGCCTATCACTCCCAGCAGTTCCCTGAGACAGGAGGGGTGTGTGCCTATCACTCCCAGCAGTGCCCTGAGACAGGAGGGGTGGGTGTGGAGTCCTCCCAGCAGTGCCCTGAGACAGGAGGGGTGTGTGCCTATCACTCCCAGCAGTTCCCTGAGACAGGAGGGGTGTGTGCCTATCACTCCCAGCAGTGCCCTGAGACAGGAGGGGTGGGTGTGGAGTCCTCCCAGCAGTGCCCTGAGACAGGAGGGGTGTGTGCCTATCACTCCCAGCAGTGCCCTGAGACAGGAGGGGTGGGTACAGTGTGCTCCCAGCAGTGCCCTGAGACAGGAGGGGTGGGTGTGATGCACAGTGTGAGCCTTGATCACTGATTGTGACATTGCCATCATTCCACCTGTGTACCCACTATGGCACGTACAGCTTTTTCCCTCACCAGGGGATGATGTCCCAATGACAAAGGTGCAATGCGTTGGCTGCATGACATGCCTTGTTGTAACCTGCTAATTTGTACCCATATGTCTCTCTGTGACATGTGGCTGGTGTATTGATGTGGTGTCACTTGTTCTACCTCACAGGTGGGCGCCACTGCCAAGGAGCAGATCTGGCTGACCGCCGTCAGTGCCGTGAGGCGTGTGGATGGTCGGAGGCGGCGCCTGGCCCAGGTGAGGAAACGCTGGCAGGATATCCGGTGCTGGACGCGGAGGATTGCACGGCTCCTGCTGGGGGACTCACCTGAGAGCCACAAGAACCGCAACCGCCGCCGTCTGAGCCACCTCCACAGGCGTGTGCTGCCGGTGGTCTTTCCAGACCTGGAGAGGCGCTTACAGGCGATGCAGCAGCCGGAAGGGGGTAGGTACATGTGTGTTTGTTGTGTGTCACCGGCATTTGTAAGGGCACAGTAGCATGAATTCACTGGCAGGGTTTGAAGGTGCTGTGCAGATCCTGTTTGCCCCAGTATAGCGCTGTGCCCCTGCCACCCTTCCCCTCCTTGCAATGTGTTCCCTGGTCTGTGTGTAGTCACTCCTCCACAGGGTAATGTAGGCTGGCGCTTTGTCCACGGGAACAATGTCTGTAGCATCATGTGTGGGGGTGGTGTGTAACAGGTTGTGGGACATTGCCTGTGCACTGTCAAGTTCACTGCATGTGGGTTCCATATCAGTTGGCACTGATGCTGACTCCAGACATGGGAGTTGGTCTCTCATGTGTCATGCCTTACAGCGCGCATGTCCCATGTAGTGGCCTGTGACATGATGTGCATGAGTGTGCGATACACATAGTGCAGGGATGGTGACGTGTGTTGCAGTCATTACCATTCAGTAGCATGTAGTTGCGTGCCCACTACTGTCCCCTGGGGCACCTTTTCCTGAGTGGTGTATGTGTCATCATACACGTGGCCACTGTCAGTGTCTACAGCGTAAGTTGTGCTCTCTGCCATTGTCCCCTGTCACCATGTATATAGACGTGCTATTTTGTACAGGTGTCCACTGTGCAGCCTGACCTGATTGTCCTTCTTCATACTCACAGTTGCCAGTGCCTGTGTGTCTTGCTATACTCATCTGAGGATGGGCACTGGTACCACATTATTTGTACAGGCGCACCTTGGCTGTTTGGCGTTCAATCTCGCTTTTTGCCTGCCCCTGTGTGTATCACCCAGACTATGAGATGTTGGTGCCACCTGTGTCTCAACAATTTGCCTCGTGTAGGGTCTTGTTGGGGCGGGCAATGCCTATGTGTAAAATCCTGATTACCACTTGCTGGGTCTGGGCAGTGTGTGATGTGTCTGGACACACACGCAATGTGCAGTGACAGAGTCATGTTGTGCATGTTTTCAGCATTACCTATGCAGCATGTGTCTCAAGTTCATGGATATGGTCCCTGGTCATCGGTATTTTCGCCAACGCTGTGTGGTGCAGATGCAGTGCTGGATTGTCCCCAGGGCCTGGGTGCTATGTCAGACTCCTTTTCCTGTGTTTAGCTATTGTCTCATGCTCTCCATGGTATTTCAGTGGCATGGTGGCTCAACCAACTGTGTGTTTCATGCCCTACATCGGTACCCTGTTCAGTAGATGTTAGGGATCTTCTTTTTCAGGCCATGCAATGTTACCTATGTGGATTGGACTCATGTGACAGATGTGTACAGATGTCTGATTATTTCTGTCTCTCCACCCTGCCCACAGCATCGTCGGGGGACACAGAGGGAGACATGGACACAGACCAGGCGGAGGGACCGAGCACCAGTGCCAGCCGTGACATCGGGTCTGGCACATCGAGTGGTACAGAGGCGGAGGAGAGTGTGGCCGAGGACCTGTCGACTGGCACATCAGACTACGAAGCTGACAGGTCCGGGGACGATGTCTCCGAGTGGGCGGAGGCTGCACCAGCAGCTGACAGCGGAACAACACCTCGCACCGCCCCCTCAGTTTCCACCAGCCGCCTCCCACTTGCTCGTGTCCCTTCCCAGCGTGCCCGGTCACAGCATGTCTCCTTCCTGCCAGGCACCGCACCCCCTGCCCCTGTCTCCACTGCTGCCGCCAATGCAGAGTCTGTGGACATCCAGCGGCAACTGCAGGTTGGTCAGGCTGCGATCCTTAATGTCCTCCATGCCCACGGCAAAACCCTCACCAACATCGAGGCTTTCTTGGAGGGCATTCATTCATCGCAGGCTGACCAACGCAACTTGCTGAGGTCCATCGACTCCACACTGACTGCAGCAGTGGGTCTCCTGCAGCGCGACCTCCCCCCACCTACCCCTGCCCCATCCACACTTCCCACTCCCATGCCTGTCACACGTACACCCAGACGTCGGCATGCACCCACATCAACAGACACGGGCACCACACCAGCAGGGAAGGTCCACCGCACTCCTCCTGACACGCACACACAGGGTGAGGTAGGCACACCCACTGGGTCGGGGGGCAAACGTGTGACACGCAGCCATAGTGGGAGTCCGCATTCCACCCAGTCCACTCCCTCCAAATCCACTCCCCTCAGCTCTCCTGGCCACATCTCCCCCAAGGACACCTTCATGGCCGCTCTGTCCCTGAGCCCCACAGTTACACCACCACGCAAGCGGTCAAGGAGGTCCCCGGTCAGGGTGGTTGAGTCTCCCCCCCTGTCTCCACCCTCCCCCGGTGGCGCTGCGACCCATCCCTCTGATCCCCCCCCCTCCTTGGGGCCTGAGGTCCCTTCGGGTGCAGGGGACTCCCTGGAGGACCTTGCAAAGGTGTGTAGTGCCATCCTGGCCTCCGCCTTTGGCACTGACCCACCTCCTGTGGTGGAGTCCTCCATCCCTGCACCCACAACGCCTCCCCTTTGCCCTGATGTCCCTGCGGTGCCTGTTGCTTCCCCCCCCCTGATGCCCTCACCAGTGTGGAAGACGATGCCATTTGACTGTGCAGGCAATGTAGGGGACACGCATCCCACTGTGTCCCCCATCCAGCTGAGAATCATTGACTGCCCTATGGGCTTTGTGTAGATTGAACTGCCTGCGATCCACGGACATTGTGCTCATGCTGAATAAAGCTTAATTTTGTTTTCATTATCACACTACTGCTATGCTGGTATTGGTGTTGGTGGGGCTGCTACATGGTTTTTGGTGGTGTGTAAGGGTTTGGGTGTGTGGGATATGTAGTAGTGTACTGCTCATTGGTGGGACCCTGTGATCTGTGTGCCATCACAAGGTGTTGGCTAACTTTCTTTGTTCATGTAAGCAGTTACTGCATGGTGCACTTGTCCCAGGGTGTATTCCTTCCTCTGTGTACCCAGCTTTCTTCCCTGCAGGGTGTTCCCAATGTTTAGCGCAGAGCTGTGTCTACATGAGCTGTGTGTGTGACGGAGCCCTTCTACTTTGGCCATGCATGCAGGGCCATGTCTCCACCTGCGACAATCGTGGCATCCTTGGTGATCACTGTACTTGTGTGTGGAGTCTGTTGACATGAGTTCATGGGGACATGTTCCCTTGTAGCCAGTATGCATGTGGATGATTCTGGCCTCACACACATGTGTTACACCCCTCCTGTCTCAGGGCACTGCTGGGAGGACTCCACACCCACCCCTCCTGTCTCAGGGCACTGCTGGGAGGACTCCACACCCACCCCTCCTGTCTCAGGGCACTGCTGGGAGGACTCTGCACCCACCCCTCCTGTCTCAGGGCACTGCTGGGAGGACTCCACACCCACCCCTCCTGTCTCTGGGCACTGCTGGGAGGACTCTGCACACACCCCTCCTGTGTCTGGACACTGCTGGGGGGACTCTGCACACACCCCTCCTGGGTCTGGACACTGCTGGGAGGACTCTGCACCCACCCCTCCTGTGTCAGGGCACTGCTGGGAGGACTCTGCACACACCCTCCTGTCTCTGGGCACTGCTGGGAGGACTCTGCACACACCCTCCTGTCTCTGGGCACTGCTGGGAGGACTCTGCACACACACCTCCAATTTCTGGATATGTACGCTTGGGACATACACGGTGTGGGTGCGCTCCATGCATTCGAGGTGAGGGTACGGGTCGTACTTACACTGTTGGGGTGGGGGGTACGCTCCATGCATACGCGGGTGAGGGTTCGAGTCGTACTTACACTGTTGGGGTGGGGGGTACGCTCCATGCATACGCGGGTGGGGGTACGGGTCGTACTTACACTGTTGGGGTGGGGGGTACGCTCCATGCATACGCGGGTGGGGGTACGGGTCGTACTTACACTGTTGGGGTGGGGGGTACGCTCCATGCATACGCGGGTGGGGGTACGGGTCGTACTTACACTGTTGGCATGGGGGTTACGCTCCATGCATACGCGGGTGGGGGTACGGGTCGTACTTACACTGGTGGGGGTGGGGGTACGGTCCGTACGTCCGCGGGTGAGGGTTCGAGTCGTACTTACACTGTTGGGGTGGGGGGTACGCTCCATGCATACGCGGGTGGGGGTACGGGTCGTACTTACACTGGTGGGGGTGGGGGTACGGTCCGTACGTCCGCGGGTGAGGGTTCGAGTCGTACTTACACTGTTGGGGTGGGGGGTACGCTCCATGCATACGCGGGTGGGGGTACGGGTCGTACTTACACTGTTGGCATGGGGGTTACGCTCCATGCATACGCGGGTGGGGGTACGGGTCGTACTTACACTGTTGGCATGGGGGGTACGCTCCATGCATACGCGGGTGGGGGTAGGGTCCGTACATATCCGTCCCCACGCTATGTGATGCTTGTGCGGGCCGTACCCAGGCCTTTGCCACGTGGGTACGATCTGTCCCGCCATTGTTGGGGTGACGTGTGTGTGGGCATGGTACGACTCGTACCCACGCTCTTGAGGCGTGGGTACGGGACGTACCTGTCTGGTTGTGTTGCCGGTTCGCGTGGTGACGGACTTCCGTTGTGGCGGTCGCTGGCTTATCAGGACACACCCCCACCCCCTCGTGGTGACCAGGGCATGGGAGTCAGGTATGTCCAGGCCATGTGTGACTTATGTGGTTGTTTTGTGGTCTGCCCTGGTCGTGCCACCCCCACCCCACCCCACTTTCCCCCCTCCCTTAGTTATTCTGACCTTCTGCGGCGTCTGCGTCGGTGCCTGTAGAGCAGGTGGACTGCTATGAGGGCAGGGATGACTCGTAGGTTCGGGTCCATGTCTGTCCGTCGCGTACTGGTACTCCAATCGCGTCGTCCTGTCGCGTACGGGTCCTCCTTGGTGGCGTCGTCCTGTGTGTCCGTCACGTACTGGTCCTCCTTGTTCGCGTCGTCGTCTGTCCGTCACGTACTGGTGGTCCTTGTTCGCGTCGTCCTGATTTCCCGGCAGTTTTTGGCTGCCGCAAAATATTCACCGTGCGGGGTGACGTCGGTGCGAATCGTGATTCCTGGGTCGTGAATGGCTGGCTGCGAGCGTCCCGACGTCAGGTCGGCACTTTCCCGGATCGCATTGGTAGGTGTTTTTTTGTTCGGTCGGACTTTTTTACGAATCGTACGGTCATGGTGTACCCGTGCGAATCGTAATTCCTTGTTTGTAGAAATTGACGACCGGGTACGCGTCGGACGGAGAATATGCTCCGTCCGACGGTTCGTACCGGGTTTTTACCGGATCGTGATCGGCACCTATATATGTAACTCGACATTTAAAAAAAGATCTTGGATAAGGATCAGTCCTTTGGGCCACCACAAGCTGCCCAAAAACATTTTTCTGGGTTAATTTATGTCCCAGTCTGTTCAGGTGCATTTCTGCACTTAAGTGCCAGTTCTTCTAAGAGTGAGTGCTGAGGATCGAGCTAGTTAAATACCCCGCATGCCAAGGGATGTGGGCTTTGGACACATGGAGGTCAGGGGTCACTGCGGCCTCGGGTGAAGAGGTTGCACTCTGTGTATATTAGACACACCGGGTATGCACTAGGAAGGGCCAAGCTCACTGCAAGGGGGAGCTGAAAATAAACTGGCGAATCCCCTCTCCCCCTCAGCCTGGTTACAGACAACCTCAGCTGCAATGTCAGTAAGAGCGTGCCGTGCAACACAGTCACTGAACGGACCCCACAGGACCCCACAGGAATCCCTCCCTTGCCAGGGTGTTTTTGTGTTTTGAGTGTCTGCCATTTAGTGCAGTATTATACCTCTACTTGTACTTTGTACTCTTTTGTAACATGCACTCGTCACCTTTCCTTTTGTAACGTATCGTTTGCTACCTCTTGTATTTTGATTGCCTTTGATACATGCACAACGGCCACCACTGCCTCATGTAACGTAACTTTTGTTTTAGTGTTTTGAGTGTCTGCCATTTATTGCAATTTTTTTACCTCTACGAGTCTACGTGTACTTTGTATGCATTGTGCATGTTACCATTAAGAACGTACTACTCTAGCAGCCGGGATTTTTCTTTGCAAAGTATTTGATAACCCAGTAAGTTTGTTCAGTGCATATTTTTTCTGTTTAACTTCTGATTTGTGGTTCATGTGTATTCGACATGGTTGTGGTTCGAAAAGGCTTGCAGTTTCCTTACAGTTTGTGTACAACCTCTAAAATGACCATAAGATTATCTTCTGCTGGTACGAGTTATTCTGTCATTATTTTTGCCTATAAATAAACTGCTTAACACTTGCTAGTAGTAAAGCATGCACGCGCTAACGTTTGATCTTTCTCATTAGCGAGAAACTTTGATGGCTGTTCACCCTGCAGACCACGCAGCGCTTGCCCCTTCTCACTCACACGTCACTCGCAGTGCCATGGCTCTGTGTGTGTGTGTAAACAGCGCGCGCTTCAGGCTGCGCACACTGCAAGAGCTCTCTGCTCCCTCACCCCAGCCCCTAACAGCCCCGCTACTGTGGCTTCTTGGAAGCGGTGTGCGTTTCACCACCTCATTCAAAAGCAGCTTTTTCTAGGGACAGTGTCAAGGTTTGATCCCGCCATTTTTACAAGCGGCCCTTTGTCTGCATGCATTGTGGTCGCGGCGCCCCTGGCTCCTCATTACAGCGCACCAGGGTGCCGCGGCGCACACTTTGGGAACCACGGGGCTACATCAATAGCGGTTCCCATTGGCTGTAAGGGCTTGGGCACTGGGCTCTGTGATGTTGCTAGTGTGAATTTTGAAAGACGCGTTTTCCATTTAGCTAGATTCTCTTGCATCACGGAGGCTCCGTTCGTGCAAAATCGGCCTCGCCCGGACGCCATAATCCTTCTTTGGATTGCAGCGAGTGAGAGACTCTACTGTTATGCAGTAGAGCCCGCTCGTATGCAGCAATGGCATCACATGGGTGCCATCGTAGAATAAGAGATTAGTGTGAGCAAGGGCTTCACGCTCGTTTCTCGGTGCAAGCTACTCACATTACAGAATATTAGAGTGAAATACCTTTACGGCCAAGCGCGTTGACAATGTAAGAAGTTTGTGATCAGCCTGTCGGCCTTTTTAAAGGTTTGGGATACCTACATGGCTTTCCAATGGGAAGCAATTTTAGTTGTTGAGGAAGCATTTTGACATGTTAATTACTCAATGGAAAGATCCATTAAGAGGAGGTTTTTGGCAATTGTAGTTCTTTACAATAGCAGGTGTGAGGGAGGATGTCAGAGGAGCACTTAGATGGGAGCATGGAGGACAAAAATTGATGAGGCCTATCACGTGGCCCATAGGGACATTGTCGTTTTTCACTAACTTAGCATGAGCTCTCAATTAATTAAACTTCCAGACAATCCAACTTAAAAAATCAATTGGTTTCAAAACAATTATTTGTACAATAATAAGGAGTACTTATCTTGTGAGCAGTAACAACAAAAGAAGAAATAGAGCAGTGTGTTCCTAGGTTTTAAAGACTATTAGAATGTTTTAAAGTTCAAAATTCCTTCTATTGTTGCTCTGAGTGGCACAATAAAAGAGGGTGTGCATAATGTTAGTCTCCGTACCTTGACATAAAACCTGTGAGATTCCATGTTACACAATACCTTGGGGGTCATTACGATGGCGGTGAAACCGCCACTGGCAGCTTGCCAACCGCCATCGTAAAGCACTTCTCCGCCCACCAAATTACAATGGTGGGCGATGTGCTGGCGGATGCAAAGTCCGTCCGCCACGGAACCGCCACAGGCAATCGTTACGGTTGCCTGGTGGACCCAGCCCATATCAACAATACGATGGCGGTGCCTAGCAGGCACCGTCCACCATATTATGATGTTGCCTCCCCACCAGCTGGTGGATGGCAGTGAAACCACCATTCACAGGCTGGCGGGAATTGTATTTGGGGGCCCATAGTTGGCCCCCCTTGTGTTGGGGGAGGTGGGTATACACTGGGGGAGCATTTCCCTGCACCAGGTGACAGGCACCGCGTGGTGCCTGCCACGTAGTACAGGGAAATGCAAACATTGTATTTCTGACATTGCGGCGGGTGCTGCATCCAGCATCACCGGCCTCAATGGCAAAGATACACGATGCTACCACCACGGTGGAGGTCAAATCGTAATTTTGTGTGCGGGACCGCAGCAATCCAGTCGAGGTGTCCCAGTATCCATATCGATGGCGGATGGACTCAAGTCCGTCCGCCATCGTAATGACCTCCCTAGTTAGAGACTTCAACACAGCAGAATAACAATTGATCCTTAGAGGCCCATTGGTTTAAACTTAAGGTTTTTACAATAAAAAAAGGCAGCCTTCTTGTCTTTGTTGTATACATACTAGACCAATGGCATCTGACTTAACTTTTCTAAATCAATCAATCACACCTATATTCTTTATCATTGGATCATCACCATAGCCAACTCACTCCTTCTATATCGAGCATAAACATTCTCTGTTAGCCATAAGGCAAAAAGGAAAATAACAAATACGTTTAAAAGTACAGTTGGCATAACAACATGCAACCGCTCCTAAGAAGGTTTAACAAAGATTATCACAGTGCAGACATTCTACCCCAAGAGTTTGTCTGAGGGGCTAATCAACACTAAAGCCATAAGGTACTGTGTTAATCTGTGGCATTCCATGCAACAGAATGCCAATCTACAGCCTTCATTTAGTGTAATAACAATTCACATTTAAAGGCCAATTTGCTTTAATAAATGTATATGACAATAAGTAAGTTAGGTCTACTACCTTTTTCACAACATTTTATAATAAACAAATAAGACCTATGGTATCTGACCAAACGTTTCCCAATGAACCAATGCATCCTATAGCCTTCATCATTGGTTTCCCACCATAACCTATAACTATACGCCATACAGTCACACAATTATAAATGTATCTAAAATTACAGTTAGCACAACTATATACAACCACTTTGAAAAGTGCCTAACAAGACATATCAGATTTTCAACTTCAAGTGGTTGTCATTGGTGATAACCAACCCCCAAATCCTTGCCTACTACAGTAATCTGTGAGATTCTATAGAACAAAATAACTGTCTACAGCCTTTACACAGTGTTATCACAATGCACCCTTAAAGGCCAGTTAGCATTAACAAACACTTTTCACGGAAAATTGGTCATGCCTACTGCATTTTTCTTAATATAACAAACAGATTAGCCTAGGGCGGTGTGCAGACAGAATATCGAGTTTAAAATATCGAGTAGCGCAAATATCAACAGCAAGAATATCATGGTCAAGAATATGCACTTAAGGTAGGTTATATCGATTTAAAAAATATAGAAGTGTGTAATATCGTTTGCAAACATATAGGGGCCGATTCCGATCCTGGAAAAACCGGGTACGAACCGTCGGTCGGAGCGTTTTCTCCGTCCGACTCGTACCCGGTAAAAACACCATACAAACTTGCAAGTACGATTCTTACGGAAACACCATTTCCGTATGAGTCAGAAAAAACACTGACCGACAGCAAAATCCATACGAATGTGATCCGGGACACCGCGGACGTGACGTCCGGACGGAGTTAGGCATGTTTTTACGTCTCAGCATGTACGATTCGCACCGACAGCAGTCCGGATGGCAATATTTTTACGGCACCCAAAAAGTGCCGGAAAAGCGAAGGACGCTGCGATGCGAGCGGAATAGGGGGCCCGGTACGCGCCGTCTCCCCCTCCCGCCCCCCGTATGTACGCGCCGTCCCACCCAACCCCCGTATGTACGCGCTGTCCCCCCAGCCCCCCCGCAGATGTACGCGCCGTACCCCCAGCCCCGTAGGTACGGCACTACCCCCACCCGTGTATGTACGACATGTACCCCCACCCGTGTATGTACGACACGTACCCCTTATGTACGGCATGTACCCCCACCCCCGTAGGTACGGTGCGAACCCCCAGCGCTACGGGGGTGGGGGTACGTGCCGTACATACATGGGTGGGGGTACGTGCCGTACATACACGGGTGGGGGTACGTGTCATACATACACGGGTGGGGGTACGTGCCATACATACACGGGTGGGGGTACGTGCCGTACATACACGGGTGGGGGTATGTGCCGTACATAAGGGGGGCTGGGGGGGTACGGCGCATACATCCACGGGGCTGGGGGGGGGGACGGCGCGTACATACGGGGGGCTGGGGGGGTTGTTCGGCACGTACCGGGCACCTGTTTGGACATCGCCATGGTACAATCGGACGGACGGTAGGAATCGTACTTGCGCGCTCGGACTTCAGTTTTCAGATTCGGATGTAAAAATGTCCGGGGACGTGTCGGACACCTTTTCCGACCCGAAGACGTGTCGGGGAATTTACCCAATGCGATTCGTATGGACTTTTTCACATATGAATCGTACTTGCCAGTTTGTACGGGACTTGTACGATTCGTACGGTAAAAAATCCAGATACGATTCATACGGGGAATATTTTTCCAGGATCGGAATCGGCCCCATAGTTGTTAAAAATATCGATTTATGTATTTTAGTATATGTTTTAACTGTATGTGATGTATGTTTTTTGTATAAGAATTGTTTGTATTTTTAATATATGTGTTAGTTTTTTTAATTTGAATTTTGCCTTTTTAGTTCCGTAGCGAGTTGTGGGTTTATAGATGAATAGGGTGGGAAGTAATTTAATAATATTAAATTAATTGATTATGTTTTATTTATTAATATTTGTTTAGTTGAGATTTTATAGTGGTAGATGTGTAAAGTAATTTATTATTAATGAAATAATAATGTAGTTTTACTTAATAATAATTATTTAATTTATAATTAATTATGGTAAATTGCGTAATTAATTGTAGGTGTGTTGTTTGATGTTTATAGGTGTAAAGGGTGGGAAGTAATTTATTTTAAATTGATGAATTAATAGTTGGTTGTTAGTTAATTATAATAATTATTTGGTAACTAATTATGGTAATTGTGTAATTTATTTTAGGTGTGTGTTTTGGAGTTTATAGTGGTGAAGGGTGTTAAGTAGTTTATTTATTTTTTATTAATAATTATTTGTTAATTGATATTAATTAAATTAGTTAAAAAGGTATTATGACAATTGTGTAATTAATTGTAGGGGTGTGTTGTGGTGTTTATTGGGGTAATGGATGGGAAGTAATTTGTGTTTAATTCATTAATATATAGTTGTTAATTAATGTTAATTATTTGAAATTTATTTTGGGTAATTGTTTATTTTTTAGTGTGTTGCTTTTACTTTTAAAGGGGTAACAGGTGGGTATTAAATACATTTTACTTACTTTATAATTAGTTGTTGTTAATAGTAATAGTTTTTAATTTAAAAATAAGTTTTAATTGTGTTTTATTACTTTATAGTTTAATTTAGGTGTGTGTTGGGGACATTATAGTGTTAAAGTGTGTGTAGTTAATTCATGTTTATTAATAATATTTTCTTTAATAATTTTTTTAATTAATTATTCATTATGTTAATTGTGGAAGCAAATTAAAATGTTGAAGTGTGTTGCTATTGATGTGGTGTTATAGGGTAGGAAATAAAATACATACCTTTATGTATTTATTAATGTTTTTGTTTGTAAATATTTTCTAGTTTAAATGATTGTTTTTTTTAAATGTATGTATTATTTAATTGTACACAGTATTTGTAGGTATTTTTTATATGTAATTAATGTTTTAATATGTTTTCTTTTTATATATTTAATATATTTTTTCAATTTATTATTTTTTATAATAATTTTTTATAATAATTTGGTATTTATTTTTTAACTATTGGTGTGTGAATAGTAATTTTTGCCTCTCCGCTATCCGCCACTTTCCCTACTACTGCACTCGTTGGAGTGGGAATAGTACATTTTTCATCTTGGCTATCCAACACTTTCCCTACTGTTGCACTCACTGGAGTGGGAATAGTAATTTTTACTCCTCCACTATCCAACACTTTCCCTACTGGTGCAGTCACCAGAGTGGGAATACAATTTTTTACCCCTCAGCTATCCAACACCTTCCCTACTGTTGCACTAACTGGAGTGGGAATAGTAAAATGTACCCTTCCGCTATCCAACACTTTCCCTACTGTTGAACTCACTGGAGTGGGAATAGTTATTTTTACCCCTCCGCTATCCAACACTTTCCCTGCTGTTGCACTGACTGCATTGTGACATTTAAGTTTAAATATTGTTTAATAGTTTAATGTTTTAATTTATTATAGATTTTTGTTTTTTATATGTTAAACCATTGATGTATAATTACATTTTATATTTAATTTTAAACTTTTAACATAAATTGAAAATATAGTATTTATTGTTTTAAAGTAAATATATATGTATAAATAATTATGTTTGTGTGTTTTTTTTTTTTATTAAAATGTATATTAAATGTATTTTATTTTCTTAACATTAAATTTAATATTTAATATATATATATTATTTTATTTTATATTTATTTAAAAGTCGATATTCTATACATCTATATTTTTAAACTGATATTTTTGTACTTGCCTGTTTAAGTATAGGAGTCAATATTTTTGTTGTGTATATTTTTTACTCAATATTTTTTACATCGATATTTATTACATCGATGTTGTGTCAGTGAACCATCTGTCATCGATTTTCCCAATGAACCAGTGAGGTGTGTAGCCTTTATCAGTGGTTTGTCACCATAACCATCTAAGCTCTACAATATTCTGAAAGTATGTTCATAAATTATTGAGACATATATGGGATTGAGATGGTATGATAACTTCAAATATACATGGCTTGGTAAAAAATAGTTTTCAAACTGGCCTGGAAATATTAATTGGGAGGAAGGTCCATTGACCACAATCAAGTCATCCTTGCGCATGTTGAAATTTTGTGCTCCCTACAACTGCTTTGTTCAGGGAGTTACCAAAATGCTATGGCTGTAACTGGTGAGTTGTGTAGTGAGCTCTGTCAAGGGTCTGTTATCAAGTTTGGAGGCAATGAATTGCTCTCCAGAACCAATACCCATATTTTTTCCAAATATACCTGCAGAGGTTCAGTCAATTGAAATAAATTGAAATAAAAATTCTATCAAATTGCTAATTCTCAAATATAATAGTGTGTGTGGATGGATCATACATCATGAAACTTCGCTATTGAGAAACTGTACAGAAATATCAGCAGTACTTTAACATCGAAGTGGTGTGTAATTCAGAATATATATAATAATGGACATGATCAGCCATTACCCTGAAAGTACTCATGGTTCTTTCTTATTTTACTATTCTGCACTCTACAGTCATCTTGCACGAGGAGAAAGGTTAGATGGCTATTTGCTAGGTGAGTGTCTATACCAAAAGTACTGTATTATTTCTCATAACCCATTGGATTTATTATTTTAAAAAAAATCTTTATCAGGGGACGGTGAATAATGCCATCCCACCTTGGATTATGACTGCATATTTGCAATCAAGGTCTGTAATGCTTCTCACAAAGGAAATGATGTAGAAGAACCTGATGATAAAGAGGGACCCCTCAACACACATTTCCACAAGAAAGTTTACATTCAGTGGAAGAAAGAGTCCATAAAACACAAGAAATTATTTTTAATAAAATGTGTTTTTTGCTACAAATAGAAGCACAACTGAACCTTATTTTGACTTTGCATACATATTTCCTGCTACTTTGGTGCCGATTCCGATCCTGTAAAACCCGGGTACGAATGGTTGTACGGAGCGTTTTCTCCGTATGACTCGTACCCGGGAAATCCACCTTACAAACCAGCAAGTACGAATCGTACATAAATACCATTTCCGTACGAATCGTAAAAAACACCGTACGGATCAAAAATACCTACTATTCTGATCCTGGACCGCGCGTACGTGACGTCCACACGGAGTCAGGCAGCGTTTTACAGACCAGCAAGTACGATTCGTACCTACAGCACTCCGCACGGCAATTTTTTTACGGGAGCCAAAAAGTGCCGGAAAAACAAAGTACGCTGCGATGCACGCCGAAAAGGGAGCCCGGTACGCGATGTACATGCCATCAACCACATCGTATGTGTCATCATGTACGGTGCGTACCCCAACATTGCATATGTACGGTGCGTACATATGCGCTGTTGGGGTACACACCGTAAATAGGCCAACAGTGCATATGTATGGTGCGTATGTCTGCACCGTACCCCCCACCCGTGTTTTTCCGTACCGAACCCCAGGCGCTCCCCTCCACCCGCGTATGTCCGCACCGTACCCCAGGCGTACCCCCCCACCCGCGTATGTCCGCACCGTACCCCAAGTGTACCCCAATCCTCGCGTATGTACGGTCCGTACATACGCGAGATTTGGGGTACGCCTGGGGTACGGTGCAGACATACGTGGGTGGGGGGTATGGTGCAGACATACACGGGTGGGGGGTACGGTGCGGACATACGCGGGTGGGGGGGTACGCCTGGGGAACGGTGCAGACATACGCGGGTGGGGTGGTACGGTGCGGACATACGCGGGTGGGGGGAGGCTGGGGGGACCGTAAGACTCGTACCCCGGGCACAAGTGTACCCAGGGTAGGGGTCGTACAAAGTTCGCTCCGTACGGGACGTTTTCCATATGCTTGTGTATTCGGAACGCCGGTACGGATCGTACTTGCGCGCTCGGACTTCAGTTTTACGATTTGTATGTAAAACTGTCCTGTTACGTCTCGTAGACTTTTCCCGAAGCGATTCGTATGTATTTTTCATGTACAAATCGTACTTCGCCGTTTGTACGGGACTTGTACGATTCGTACGTAAAAAAATACAGATACGAGTCGTACGGTAATTTTTATTAACGGATCGTAATCGCCACATTTATAGGTATTTCACATTGCTTATAACAAAATGACAAATTAAAAATAAATAAAGGAAACTATTACATTGTAGTATTACTTAACAAATTTATTTTAGAATAAATATGTTTTTTTTACTTTATGTTAGCTTAACTACCTGTGTGTTTGGTCATCAGCACCTGACTAACTGTAGACTTCCCTTCCCTACTCCTACTCCTACTTCGTGAATTACCAGCACTCTCTTGTACTGAGAAATTACTGATGCTCAAATCTTCTTCATTCTCAGCTAGTTACTTCTCCTATACAAGTGGTTATAGCAGTTAATAGTCCCTCTAAAACACTAGTAACTTTTAGTAATGTTCTATTGATTTTGCCATTTTGCTTAGTTAATTCTGTCTGAAAATGTATTGCTTTGTGACAAATAGATGAAATACTTGTTGCCAATCTCTCAACCAAACAGCCAAACTCTTCAATGTGAACGTCAGAATGCCATTATCTATGCCTCTGTGCCTTCTATAAAAGTTAAACCCAGATCAGTTGACTGGGGGTGAGTGTTTGATTTGCTCAAACGCTCCGTCCATCAACCCCTTTGGTATCGCTTTGTTCGCCCTAAGTTGGCAGGGTATGCCCAGACGTGGGTCCCTTGCTCATTTTGCCACTGGATTTAAGATAGCCTGGCTGATGAGGGTTATGAACCCAAAACCGGTCCCAGGATGCTTGTTTCCGGTCCAGGGAAGACATGGCTTGGCAATTCGGGATGGACTGTTCCCATGAGGCACAGGGTCAGACTGATTCGCATATGGCCATGTCTGAACTGGGGTGGTGGAGTGAGCTAAAGAATGATGATGGATTAAACTCAGATCAGTTGACTGGGGGTGAGTGTTTGATTTGCTCAAACGCTCCGTCCATCATCCTCTTTTGTATCGCTTTGTTCACCAAAAGTTGGCAGGGTATGCCCAGACGTGGGTCCCTTGCTCACTTTGCCACTGGATTCAAGATAGCCTGGCTGATGAGGGTTATGAATCCAAAACTGGTCCCAGGATGCTTGTTTCCGGTCCAGGGAAGACATGGCTTGGCAGTTCGGGCTGGACTGTTCCCATGAGGCACAGGGTCAGACTGATTTGCATATGGCCATCTGTGAACTGGGGTGGTGGAGTGAGCTAAAGAACGATGATGGATTAAATCCAGATCAGTTTACTGGGGGTGAGTGTTTGATTTGCTCAAATGCTCCGTTCATCATCCCCTTTGGTATCGCTTCTATAAAAGTTTGGCATAGTACTTGGACTGCACCTACAATGGATGAAATAATATTGACCAAAGTCAATAGCATTTGATTGGTTTTCTGTAAATCACTAACCCTGTGTGTTAAACCAGATATGGCTCTATGCTGTGTTTTTGGACACTAGGGGACTTGATCCTCCCGCCACCATAGCGGTGATTGGGTCCAACCGCCATACATGCGGCAGTCCCGCCTATTCGATTATGATGGGACCGCCACCGCTGCGGTCGGATTCCGCACCGTTAACATTGCGACGGTGGCTGTTGACAGCAGCACCGCCATGATGTTGAAAAGAGCATGTTGTGCAGTGAAATCCCCAGTGCACCCACACCTCCCCCCAACACAAGAGTGACCCGCAACGGGCCCCGGAAGACATTCTCCGTCAGCCTTTCAATGGCGGTTCAACCGCCACGGAAAGGCTGGCTACCGCCCTCATCATAATTGTGCGCTGCCATTGTGAACATGCTGACCGCTCCGACGGTGGCTATTTTTCTGCCATTGTAATGAGCCCCTTAGCATAGTGCTCTCAAGTTTTCTAAATGTTGTGCTAAAGGGTCTGCATCTTCCTCAGCTGAATGCAATTGTGTTTCTTCCCTGATACCTATGAGAAGAGCATTGGCGGTTAGAGGTTTCATTCCAGAATTTCCTCGTGACAAAGAAACAATGCCAGAAGTGGTAGTGCCAGCTGATGTGTTGATAGCTTTGGCATGTGACGTTTGTATGATGCCCTCTGGTTCCAAATATTGAAGTTTTAAAATTGCATACAACTCATTGTCCGAAGTGTTTGGGGGAATTGATTGTTGTTCTTGAGTTTGGGATGTTCCTTTCGGCTTATCATAAGTGTTTTAGAAAATAATGATATTAAGATAAAATAAAAATGTATTCTACATATAACAACAAGGAGTATATTTCAATATATATGCAATGTAATTGCAATATTTATTGTTTTTAATAATAACAAACAGTTTAATCTTCATAAAATTTCACTTTTTTAAAGAAATAAAAAATGGTAAAAAGGTGTTTGAATACAAGTACTATAATGCATTGTGTTTATATTACAATAATTTAAAATACATTTTAACCATCTTATTAAAAGTTAATACATGCAAAATTATTAAGAAAACAATTCTAAATAGAAATATATATTTTAAAGCTTTACAAAGTTTGCAATGTTTAAACCACTTTGTACTTCTAGGGCAGACGTATCTATTTAAGTGACTCCACTGATGGATTCTTGATGGTAAATTGTTGTGATAAGTTCCTCCATCGCAGTTGGTGGATCTTTTGTATTAGTCTCCTTCCGGTTTCAGCATTGTCTGTCCATCTTGATACAAACCTCCCCTTGTTTCTGGCCCAAATCAAAAATTTTAGTGGCCTCATGGGTTTTTACGATTTGCCAAATTACATCATTTTTGACCACACACTCCTCAACTGCAATTTTTAGTTCACTGATTTTTCACTTGCGTTTGCATCCTATGAAGTCTCCTGGCTTGATATATTTTTGAAAGTTTAAATGTCACCAATAGTTCTTAAAAGAACTTCTCTGCTCCTGAGCCATCTCCACAAAGAGTGTGGCTTCCTTCTTCCTGGGCTGCTGATCTTATTAGCAACAGTCAGATCAACATTTGCAATTTGCAAAATGCATTTGCAGTTTTCAACTAGTTCTGATTCATGATTTCTTATTTAGCGACTTCCATCTTACAAATTCATGGGCCAGATCTAGAAATCCATTCAGCAGTTGCTAAATCACTGGGTTTGTTATAGCTAAATGGCTTTTTACTTTCCTCTAAACCCATATAGTGATTCTGTAAGTGCTTACTGTATCACAAAATTGGTTTAGAAAGGAATACTGAATCACAATTTGGAGGATGTATGTTTAGAGCATTGCTTTCAAATTGCGATTCAGAATGCTATGTATCTATGGTGTGCACGCAATCTAGGGGAATAATTTCAACTCATAAACAAACTTTTAAGAAAAACATTTTTTTTTCTTGAATGAAGCCTAGTTTCCTCTAAGGAAAACAGGATGAATAAAAAAAATATAAATTAATTTCTGTGCAATCGCAGGCATCATTGTTTTATGACACCAGCACACTACCATATCAGTGACGCCATCAAATTGAGCAATTTGTAAATTACTACATGAATATGAATGAGGTAGGTCCAATTGCAACCCTCTCAGAATGTTCATTTGGCGAGCCGACCTACTAGTACACTGACCAGTTCACAAAGTCAGAAATTATTTGCAAAAAGTCAACTTAAAATTAGTAAATTGCAAAATAGTATTTTTTGCAAATTGTGATTTCTTGTCTGGTAGTTTTGTAGATAAGGACCCATTTTTGTAAACAGAGGACATAATTGCAGAACCACTAGTCAATGAAACCAGAACTAGTAGTCAATGAAATCAATTAAGAAAAAGGTACCAATAAAAGGAGAGGAATAAAGAAACAGGTTCAGTAAAAAAGTGTTTGGGTATGGGCTAGAGCAACTGAGGCAGCAGCGATTAGGAGCAGTGATATGTGAGAATATAAGTGAGCTACATATTAATACACTCCAGCAAAACTGTTGAGGTCAGGAATTGGTCTAGGAGAGATTCATCTAGCTAATTTGTTGGATAACTTTCCAGGGACTGCATCTGTAAATTGGTTTGAAGGTGTTATTTTACATAATTGAGTAACTAACTCTTCTTCCTATCCATAAACTGAGTCCAGGTTGACTGAGGTTTGAAAACTTGCAGTTGAAGTTAACAAGGTGCCAAACACCGAAGGAAGAGAGAATTTGATAGGGTTTACATTTTCAATTAAAAAAGAATTCACTTCTTCAACTTTAGATTCTGGGTCATCAAAAGTAGAAGTAGAAGATGGGTTCCTGGACAATTTTACCACTTCAAAGAAAAGTTTGGACTGTGTGTCTATGAATCTGAAACTTAGCAAAGTGCTTAATCGAAAAAGAATATCTTCATCATGCTCAGACATCTGATGGCCTGTCCCTATGAAGTCATCTCCTATTCCCTCCACAATGGTTCTTTATATAGAAATCATATTGGAATGTTCTCTTTCGAACTACCAGCTTCATGAAAACATTGTAGTAACTTCAGACTCTGCTCCATCTTTATAGCCCCAAAATAGTGGTGCTTGCTGTATTTTCTTCATGCCTAGACTAGGGGCTGTCTTCAAAAAATATTGAGCACCTCTGCCTTTCCATGCTGGACCTTGGCACACAAATATTTGTTACACTTCTACTTGTTCCTGTAGGTAAAAATATATTATTTTTAAACCTATGCATCTAACATGGGCTGCAACAATCCAGTCCTCACTCTATTCAATCCTGTTTGATCAGATACAGGACTGCCTGAAGGCTTCATTCTTGCAAAGGCTATATCCTGAAAATTCCAGTAATTTACAACTCCCGGCTGAGACATAAGTATTTTTTGTCCATCTTTAAAACTTTCTTTCTCTTTTTCCAACAGTCATATGAGTCATGACTCATTTTGCAAGCACCTCACACTTTGGCATTGAATTTCCTGTCCCAGTACTAAACTGCTCATTTCAAAGGAGCTACTTGAACTCTTTCGGCTGGGCTGCTACGCATTAAACTAGTTTGGGTGCATATCTTTCAAGAGTCCTTCGCAGACTTCTTTTCAAACAAAGCCTTTGAGTAATGTGGTGCTTCTTATTGCAGGTAACTCTGGGCTGTCTCCTAACTGGAGAATCAACAACATGGGCACAACGAAGGGTGAAGTTTCTGCTCATGGCTGTCATTAGCCATCTGTTGAGAATACCTAGCACATGATCAATAGGTGTCAGAGTGAGTTCTATCCACCACGTCATTTTCATGCTAGGACATATTTGCACCAGCATTTCCAGAGCACTTTGTTCACCTGTTTGCAGAGCTCATATGAAGCAAGTGGTATCCAATTATGCAACGTATTATCAGGAAGTGGGATTGGAAGTACTACTTGCTGCTTAGTCTGGTTCATGTGTGGAGAAGCAGTACTTTGGGGACACTCGCGCAGAGTGGCTTTTCGAGAGGGAAAGGATGGAGATCGTAATGGACTTCTGGAGCTAATTGGATTCAGGCTGCTCACATGCAGAGGGTGTCCTGTGTGGCAGTACACTGGCAAATAGCTACAATTCCAGGCAGTTCACTAACTCAAAAGATGAACAGAGGAGGTGGCCACCTTGAAGCTTCATGTATAACTTCCTAGTGGTTCATGGTGTCCTTTCCTATCAGTCATGCTACGAAATTGCTGCAGCCAGGCCACATGACATATGTATTGGATTTCAAGACCTATTGCTTCCTAAAATACTGTCCATGGACATTTTGAATTACAGAGAAGTATCCTGAAGCCATGTGTTTTTGAAAACAAGCTTCGAGCTAATCCTTGCAGATTTATTTGAACTCTTAATACTGGGTTGCAATTATGAGCACTCTTAAAAACAGGGTTGTGCATGTGTTGCCAAGAATCCCTGTGAAGGAACAGGATGGTCCCCTAAAAGAATAATTGCATTTGTACCTATTTTCATGAACGCTCTGTATTAGTGTGTATTAATGCAGGGATTAGATTTCCAGTTTGTTTATATATTTCTAAGAGTAAGGGACAACAAGATGGTAATGGTATTTTTTTCCAGTTCTACAGAAGTAAAAAAAAACTGTGCTTATGTTCCAGAAGAGTGTATAGTGACAAATCTTAAGATAGCTATTATAAACATAGTAAGTGGTGTTTTTTGCATATAGGTTGTTGAGATATTTATGTTCACTTTTGTTTAGTTATCAGAAATTCCAGTTTCCTATCTGTCAGTCCACGTTCAGGGCACCAACTATGGTGGTTCAGGTCATGCTAATGGTTTCCTGCGGTCCGTCTTACTACAGGTCTGCAAACTGGGCCAAATACACCATTTTGCACTTAACACTTAGAGTATCAAGGACAAGCAGTCCCAGGTTCTTCAGGAAGGTAGAGTGGGAGGGACAGAGCTACAAATTCAACAATCAACCTACAAACAAAATAAATCAATTCCCAACCATTGGAAGGCCTGCAAACCCTTTTCTTTTAATAGGAAAGGTTGTAGGGAAACATGATGGGGGCAGAACAAACTAAATGTGGTGAGCCCCCACCGAAAGGGACTCCTGCCCCACACTGTGTAACAACAGAATGGTAAGCATAACTGCATGTTCTTAAAAAACTGGATGGGACTCACTAATGAAGATGGAAAGAAGTCCCTTCCGGAATATGGTACTGTTGATATCAAAAGATGAGTTAATTTATAGAAAAAAATTGAAAAACCCACAAATAAAATAAATAGTGTTTCGAAGAGGCACATAGGCAAAAGCATGGGCAGGGGTGTAACTGGAGTTGCTCCAGAAAATGGAAGAGCACCTGCAGGACTTTTGGTGAACTGAGCACAAGGAGGTAACGTGCAAGTGAGCACTGCAAGACAAGCAGCAGATAGCAGAGCGATTCTGCAGAAGCTCATTCAACTGAAAAGCATGGGTCAGTAGCATGAGCATGTTCAGCCTTGGGGCAAAGGGACTGAAGAATGGAAAACCATACTATTACTCTTGATTATTTAAGACAAAGCACAGAGCGGTGGTATAGACACCCTCCTGCTTCTCCCCACTCGAGTAATGCAGATGAGGAGTAGTTATCCTCGTAGACATTCTTCCCTTGAGGTAATACACAGTGGTAGAGGGCAGATTTATGGTTCATATATCTTGTATGAGCATAAAGAAACAATTCCCTAATATTCAAGAAAATCCAACACAGTTTGCAAAGTGTGTTTGAAGTGTAAAAACCAAACTGGGCAGATGTGACTCAGTTGCTCCGATTGATAGTCCCGAGTGAAGTGAGAGAGAAGTTGGTGGAAAAAGGATCAGGGACAAGAGCAGACCCAGTCAGTGAGGGATAGCTGAGTGTTGCCAAGGGTGCGTTACTGAATACGATAACAAAGATATATCCAGTGAAAACAAATTGCACTAATATTTCTAATTGCAACCAAAATAAAGGTGAGGCTCTGGCTAACTATTTAGATAGACTCGATGATGGGTTTGAGAGATGATAAGACATAGCATCTTCAACACAGATGGCTCAGGAAGCTGAGTGGTTTGCTTTTGTGCAGGGGCTGTTATCGAATCAAATAACTACAATATGTATTGGGTAGCAAATGAAAAAAATTGGCAGAACTAATCACAGTTGTGAACCACTGCATTGCATCGCAGAAGGAAATGAGTGAAAATTTGGAGTTGAAACTGTGGTCTTTAAAATTACAAAATATGCAGAGTGCTGATAAGTGAGAGGGACTGGGAGGCCTCATAGTAGGGCAGGCCGAGGAGGTCAAGGGAAATGGAAGAGAAAGAGAGGAACTCACAGCTGCTGGTGCTCTTGATTTGCATGCGGACGACTGAGGCAGCAGGATAGTCCCAATGCTGGTTTCAATGTGTCAGCGCTATCAGACCCATCCGAGTACCACCAGGTTGTCCCAAAACCTTACCCTGAGGTTTAGGACAGCCTGAGAGGTCCTGACTGTGAAATTAATATGTTAATACCTGTAGAGCAAAAGGCCCCTAATGTGTATTATGTTATTAATGAGAAATACACCACCTGTCTCATGAGCATGGATGCCAGTTGCTCAGTCCTTAAGACGTCTGAAGTCCACTCTTTACCCCTCTATGGCTTGTCTACAAACAAATTTGATATTAGTAATCAGTGAGTTACTCATCATATTACAAATCCAGTGACCATCTCCGTGACTGACCTATTAGCAACAACCATTCTTTTGTCCTCTGACTCACTTCCCTGACAAACCTATTAGGTAGGTTATCCATTGCAGACTTAACTGTACAGTTCTCTGCACTTCAGATGGAGTGTTCTGAAATATACCTCAAAAACAAGAAAAATAGAGGCATGCTTTGTTGTATGAGCGTTTAAATTGTAGTGAGAGTATGTTATAGTAAATTGGCCCACTATTTGACTGTGTCACAAATGCTCACCTTTTTTGGAATGGTTGAGTATTGCAGACAACACATTTCAGGATATTACAAGATCATTCCAAGATTTTGTTGGGAAAGATACCTCCAAGCCTTTGCAGTGGTTTAGTGAGGCCAGAAATGCATTTGTACAGATAAAATAAGCTCTGAATGCGGTCCCCACCTTGGGGCTCACTGACTACGAGAAACTTTTCATTCTGCTTCATCAGAAATTTAATGAATTTGCACTTGGTGTATTGGTACAAACCCACAGTGATCAGAAAACAATCCTGCCTCTAATGCAGCAACCCTTACAATATAGTGCAAGGGTATTTGCTTTGGCACTAGGCTGCACAGAGTGCAGCACAGAGCAAAGAGAAACCAAAAATGCCCCATATCTTTGTGAAGATGGAGCATTTCTGTTCTCTCTCTTTCACGCAACATAATGAACAACTTTGCTTGCTGTCCTGCATTGCATGAACGTTTAGTAACTATGTCCCTTTATCTATAATTTTAGAGTACAACAGTGATCAGGGGGCACACTTTGTGTCCTCCGTAGTACAGGCAATCTGCAAAGTCCTACTGTGTCTATCACCCTGAATCAGCAGGTAAGGTAGAAAGAAGTAACAGGACCTTGAAGAATAAAATAGCTAATATCTGTGCAGAGACTTAGTTGAAGTGGTCAAATGCCCAAACCCTAACCATATGGTCCTTGAGTATGATCCCCTCCAGGAAAACCAAACTAAGGGCCTGATTATGATGACAGTGGGACCGCCACCATCAGGCCGTCGGTGGCAGTTCCACCACCATTGGATCTTTCAGGATCGCCAGCCGCATTACAACGGTGGGTGGACGGTGGGTGGGTGGAGAGACTAACCGCCACGCATCCGACGGGCTAAAAGAGCCCATCCACAGCCATAGGGATTACTGTGGCCGGTTCCGCAGACAGATGGAAAGTGACTCTGGGGGCCCTTAGCAGGCCCTCCTTCCCCCCAGGCCCTCCAATATGGGCCCTGGGGTGCACCTATGGTGCCCCCTAAACATCCCTGCACCATGTAGCAGGCACCATATGGTGCCTACCACATAGTTCAGGGAAGTTTACAAACATGCCTCATAGCAGTAAGGCTGTGCTGCATCCCTTTGTCGGGCCGCAGCACAAGCCTCAATGCTACGAGACATGTTTCTGACCGCCTCCATGGCAGTCAGATCGTAATTTCCCTGGCGGGACTGTCAACTTCCTGTCAAACGGTCCTGTTCCCAACAGGATGGCGGTCGGCTGCTCGTCCAACTACCTTCATAATCAGCCCCTGAGTTCTTATGAAATGATTATGGCCTGATCCATGATGCTCCATTCCAACCTTCCCATCTCAGCATCAAAGCTACAACTATCGCTAAATGATTATATGGTGTGGCAGTCCTGCAGATGCCATATTTTATTATGCTATATTATATCCAGTATATGTGTAAAGAGAAATGAATATATGCAGTTTATTCATAGAAAGAAGTGCATGGAAACATTTTACACTACTATGCATGTATACCCTGTGTGTGGCTGGGAAGTAACTGTTTCATTCTGATTTAAAGCCTATACAGTTTTGAGTTGACTGACTACTCTGCAAGGCCCTGTTGGCTCTAGCAGCCATGTCTTGTCTAGTACTTTGCACATTTTAACAAACACAACATAGTTTGCAAACCTGGCAAGAGAAGCAGGATTTTGTGATAAGAGTAGAGTCAATATTTATTGTTATAAATGCTATCTTTCTTCCAAGGCCATTCAAGTGCTTCTTCAGAGGAAGATTCTGGACACCTTCATGCTAGGTAAGTTTCTGCGGTTCTGCCACAACCCACTTTTCAAGGCTAAATAATTTCTATGTTTATTATCCCTTTCTACGTTAGGATATCAGTCAATGTTACACAAATCTGTCTAAACACATATTCCAAGTAAATAGCATAAAATAATTATGTTATTCTGTAATTTATTTCAAACAAAAAAGTTTTTGTATCATCTTACAAAAGAAAAAGAAACAGGTCATACACACATTATTATATGGCGGAAAGAGTGAGACAGAGTGAGATAAAATGTATAGTTTTCTTAAATCACAAGACACAACACATCCATTGAGTACATACATGAACGACATTAACAATAAGGCACTGAGTGAAAACATGTAGTTATTCTCAAAATGACCTCAAATTATTGCTAATCAATTAACTGGTCAAAATGGAATGTAGTGCTTTTGATTTTGCGTCGACGTTTCGACCCCTATGTATCTGTGCTACATTTAAGCATCAAACGCGGGTCTTCATCAGGAGAAAACATGATAGACTGTGTGTAGCCTTATCCATATAGTTCAAAAGGGATCCAATACGTGGACACTTGATTGGATTCCAAGTGGGGCTCCTAGGTAGCTCCTAGCTTGATGGCAATCAAAAGTGGGTGGGCACAGTATTTGTTTAGACAGATATGTGTAACAATGACTGATATCCTCCTTTAGAAAGGGATAATAAACGTAGAAATCATCTAGCTTTGAAAAGTGGGTTGTGGCAGAACCACTGTTCATTTCATGTAATTGTCCCCAGGTTCTGCACTATATTGGGTATCCCTATTGATTTATACTGAGGTAAGTTTCTGTAGCAACTAATTGTTGTCACGTGACCGTCTCACATTGACTTGTATTAAGTGAAAAAGTATATACTAGATACAAAATTGCATGTTTTAGTTCATTTCTTTGACTGACCATTTTCGGTTGAAATGACACTCTTCTTGGATCTTTTGCTTTGCTGCATACTATTTGGCATTAAACACTGTTTGGACTTGGGCTTCCATATATGTTGTGATTAATTTTTCACAGATGTATATATATCCATAATTACAATTATGTTTGGTATTCTAATGACAAGTTACTTAAGACATCTCTTGTTTTGTGGAGATCCACTACAGACTCCCTGACCCCTGCAGTAATGAGGCATGATGTAAATCGTTTGTTTTCTCTCTTATGCCATTGCCCTACCCATGTCTACCATTGGCCTCTATAGATTGTGTATGTGGTCACTGGTGGGCAGTAAGGGACAGAGAAGAGCATTGCTTTTGTTGGATCCAAAAAGACAAGTTTAGTACAATCTGATATCTTTATGCACAGGCCCAGTTGACCATTTAGTTGTCTGAATCGCTATAAAAATATTTAGCTTGCCTAAACCCTTGAACATTTTTAATATGTTTGTGCATGTATGACATCAAAGTGGAATCATTGTAAGAATCACAGTGATCACGGGATGATATGGCGAATATTAGGAGTCAAAGGGTGATAGAGTAAATAATGAAATGACCCATGTTTAAAGTACACCTTATGAGAAGACATCTCCATTCCCAGTTTACTGAAATGGCTGAAACTGAAAAGAATCATATTATAATAGGGATTTTAAAAGGTTGGTGGTGACCAAATTATTATGGATTGAGTGTTTCGTAATTTGGCATCCATGGAAAGCAACTGTGGGACACCATGTCATTGGAGATAATCTGTACAGTGTGTACAAGGGGTCTTGAATGAGGATAGCACCAGTCTAAGAGGATAGTAGGTCTGTATATTATTCTAATGATAATGTGGGAGACTAAGGGTAACCCAATGAGGATGTATGCATAGGAAGTGGGAGCTGGTTATGGGGCAGGACGTGCTCAATAAGGTGTGCAGGATGTGCTGGAGACATAAAAGGAGCGAGGCATGATGGTGGCATTTGGAAGGATTGCAGTATGAAGGTTGTTTGCCATTAGTCACACAAGTGAATGGGCCCTGCATTCTGCAGTGCCTCATGTAGTTTGTCCCATGTTAAACACTGGCAAGCCTGAGCTGTCCTTAGACTGATCCTGGTAGTAATATTGAAAAGAAAGACCTACGGGTAATTTATGGTGAATACATTTAAGCACTACATCAGTGAGAGACTATATCAAATTCTTTACAATCACAATCAAGTGTTAAAATGTACCCTAAGGCCTGAAAACGCTTGAAACAATGAAGGTGTGAGGAGAAAAAAATCTTATGTCTCTTACATCGATCTAGGTTTCAGACACTTTTACAGCTATTGATTCACCATCCGGAAGAAATAAATATAGCCGTAAGATTTCAAGCGCGCAAGGATGTTGTCAGCATTTTAGATGTGACAATGCCAAAGCTCACTGTCTTTTAAAACTCATGTGAGCAGAACACCTCTAAATGGAGAAGAGGAGATGCTTTCTCCGGAAATACATTCTCTGAAATAGCATTTTTATTACTAGACTTTGATTTAAGTTCAAGTAAATTTTACACTATACAGAGTGCTCATCTATGCCTATGGCCCAAACAGACACGCGAATGTTCTTGATAAGGCTGGTAGCTTGAGCTCTGTGTATAGTGTTTAATTTTTAGGTCTGGCCTAAAGTCAGCTGTAGCTGTCATGCCAGCCTCATGTTTTGCCAAAACATAATACAAAAATACATATATAGGGACACCCAATCACCCAATCAACACTCTTTCACCATTGGTCTGTTGATATCACTCAAATCATGCTCCCTCCAAAACAAGTAGAAGGTATAGATCAGACATTCCATTCCATCCATCTAATGCTTTCAATTTGAGTGACTGAGCTTTGCCCTTGCACATGTATACTTCCAACACCTAAATAAATAGTTCCCCCAAAAGATTTTTTTTTAGACACTTGCATTACTCAATGGCTGACAGTCCCTATGTACAGTAGGCTTAAATCAACTGTATTCATAACTCTCAAGCCATTTATTGTGAACTACAATGTTCATTCCTCACTATAAACCAGATTTGGTAGATTTATTTATTCTACTGAAAATGACTACAAGTTATTAGAGTAGCTGGAGTGAATATGCAGCTCTTTAAGTTGAAGTCACACCCCCACAGGATTGTGATTGATATTTCAACTACTTATATCTGACTTGGGAGAACCCTCTAGTAACTACTTGTGGAGCTGCATCTCCCCTATTGGACAGTTGTATGAACACTGTCAGAAAGTATAACACACTTGTCTCTAATCAAAAACAATGCTTACATCCACCAGAACATAAACACCTAAAATAAGTTATTTCTTTGTATCTGCCAGTGAACACAAATTTCTATAAATATTAAGGTGTGATCACAAACTTCACAAAAAAACATCATGATATGTATAGAAATCTGTAATTTTGACTCATTATTATGAACCAGCTTTGACAAGAAATTAAGCCTATGGAAAACAAATGACCCCAAATAGCAAAAGTGTGTATGTAAATTTATATACTAAAGCCACACACCCTCAGCTTGGTGCAGGTCATTTCAAGCTGACTTGAGCTGGACCTGTCTTAACAGCTAGTGGAACTGCAATGTCATGAAAGTGTTTCAATGCTTTTGCAGTTGACTTGTGAGGGGTCCCTAGTAACGACTAGTGGAACTGCAGTTTCATTAAAAGATTTAATATTAAAATGTATATATATGTATACATTATTATCTACTGGCGGTCGCCAGTAGATAGTTATAGTTAGGACCCTGTTTCCATAGGAAATCCGCAACATTCTATTTGGAATAACTTTGGCGCCGGTCGATGAATCCTCGCGAAATTTTCAAAATAGGTGGGGCGCTACGCTCCGCTCCTACCCTGAAAGTCTCGGGGGGATTCGTCAAGCGGGGGCTGAGAAAAAAGGGGGGTCCCAAAACGCGTTTTTCCCATGCATTTTTCCATAGGACCTTTAGACACAGCTACAGCCCGAACGGCTGAACAGAGTTACTTGAAATTTGGCAGAGAGGTAGTCCTCAGGTCAAGGAAGTGCCTTTTGTAGGTCTGGTGTAAATCTGTTCAGTAGTTCCTGAGAAAATAGCATTTAAATCAATATATATATGTGGGCGGAGCCTAACCACACATCTCATCCTGAGATCTGATTGGCTGTCAGCACTTCATCCAAGAAGTGTTGGCAGCCATCTTGGGACCAATATACATGATAGCACCTCATTAAAAAGCATTGCAGTTAATAGAAGATTTTAAGACTTTAGTTACATTATAAATCATTTGTTGATGGTACCATACTCATTTTAGGAATTGTGGTATGTTCTAAGGTGATTTCACCATGTGAAAAAGCCTTCTGCTGGGATATCATGGTTGAGAGAAAAATATTTTCTCATGCTTTTACCACAGAGGTTTGGAAGGTGATCTATAAGCTAAACTGAGAGCTTATTTTCTGTAAATTCACATTATCTTTCTCAGTCATGTGAGAATGAAGTCTGACATTCTCAGTAAAACATGTACATCCAACAAGGGCAGAGACTGTCAGTTGATTCCTTTGTGTTCTACTGCAGCTTTCCAGACTGTTCCAAAGAACTACTAGAGCACTAACCGTCCTACTTATGATAAATGTATGGCACACCTGAAGCCATCTTGCTTGGATTAAAGTGGTAACTCTTAAAACATTTAATTTAAAAAGGAACAAAATGAGGTGGTTCATTTTTCCATAAAA
The DNA here is from genome assembly GCF_964204655.1 of Triturus cristatus. NCBI lineage: Eukaryota > Metazoa > Chordata > Amphibia > Caudata > Salamandridae > Triturus > Triturus cristatus. Next base: position 508,838,991 of record NC_140585.1, read on the forward strand.
AGTATGATTAGTGCTGCATAAAGAAAAATTAGGGCACATTTTGAGTGACTTCTCAAATCCTGGCATGCAGACTGAAACATGCACTTTCAATACCAGCAGCAGTTTTCCCTGGTGAGCAGTAGCTTTACTACAGTGATCTAATGAGCAAAAAGAGTGCTAACATTCTGATTTTATGGCAAATGTGTGACACATTTGAATGCCTTCTTGATGGAATCAAATTAAAAAACTGAAAGTATTTCCTACTGAGGAGACTGCAGTAAATGAGGAAATTAGGAAACTTCATAACAAATAAGTCTCCCAAGAGGGCCACCAGAGACAAAAGAGCCCAAATGTAGCCCAAATATCACCCAGATGTAGCCCAAGTATAGCCCAATGACAGAATGTCCAAGAATGTTCTTAAAAACAACTAGAGCACTTACTGTCTTCATTATGACAAAAGTATGGCACACCTGAAGCCATCTTGATTGGAATAAACTGGTAACACTTAAAACATTTAATTTAAAAAGGAACACAATGAGGGGGTTCATTTTGCCATAGAAATTATGATTAATGCTGAAGAAAGAAAATGAGGGCACATTTTGAGTGACTTCTCAAATCCTCTTCTATTTCATTAAAAAATTCTGACATGCAGACTGAAACATGCACTTTTAATACCAGGAGCAGACTTCCATGGTGAGCAGTAGTTTTACTACAGTGATCTAATGAGCAACTAGAGTGCTAACATTCAGAATTCATGGCAAATGTGTGACATATCTGAATACCTTCATGATGGAATCAAAGTAAAAAACTGAAAGCATTTCCGACTGAGGAGACTGCAGTACATGAGGAAATTAGGAAACTTCATAACAAATAAATCTCCCAAGATGGCCACCGGAGACAAAAGAGCCCAAATGTAGCCCAAAATCACCCAGATATAGCCCAAATATAGCCCAATGACAGAAGTGTGCAAAACACTTATTACTTTGTGTTTTTGCAGGGTTATATAGTGCAGACTTGTCAGGTATTGGAGTGCTTTACATGAGCATTGGTTACATCACACAAGAACAAATTCATTTTGGTTGTAGACATGGGGAGACTAAGTGATTTGACCAGAATCACAGAATGTCGAGCTGAAGCAGAAACTTCAACCTGGTTCCCCAGTTGCAAAGTCTGCAGTTCTGGAAGTAACACCACATCCTCTCCCCTATGTGCAACATTTAATCAAGTTGTCAACTAGATAAAAAAACATAAAGATAACAAATAATTTAAAAGTGCTTTGTCGCTATTTGAAAACTCAGAAAATATGTCCTTATTTTAGTCTTTTAGAGCACTAACCATAATTTTGATGCCAATAAGACCCTCTCATATATGTAATTTCTAAAGGAATGCTCTAGGTATTACAGTTTTGATTACATCAAGATGATGTCAGGCGCTCCACACTTTTGTAATAAATATAGAATGTTAGCAATCTAGTTGTTCATTAGGATACTGTTGAGAGGCAGAGGCCAGGGGCACGGACTCTGAAAATTGAAGGCAGGTAGGAGGGTGCAAAGGCAACAATTTAACCACACTGAGCAGGCAGGAAGGGCCGTGGAAGCACAACAGACTATGGAGGGCAGTGGAAAGGGGGGCAGGGGCAACAAACCAACAATACAGGACTTGCAAGAGAGGCTGTTGGAGGGAAGATCTATTACGGGTCAAGGAAGCTAGGGGCGGTCCCCAGAGCCCCGGGAGCCACCACAGAACTGAGCAGGAGAGTGAGCCAGGGACAAAAGGGGCACCTTAATTTGAGCCGGGGTGCCAAGGAACGCTTGCTCCAAAAATGAAGAAAACAGACATATGAGACATGGAATTGGAGGCAGAATACAATGGCAGTTTAATGAGAAGATGCAACTTCAAAGAAACCGCAGAATAGAGACCTAAAGTACAAAATACAGAATCCAGATAATCATACAGCTGTCATGATATTCTCTGTATCTCAATTAATGGACTGACAGAGAGAGAGAGAAAACACATCTATAAATGCATCATGAGAAACAAGTTACACCAAGGAAAATGTTACCTAGGGACACTCACATTTACTCTTAGAGCAAGCATTCCTGCAATTACAATACAACATCTTTTAAATGCAAAAGTAAAGAGAACAATGGTCAAACATAACATGACATTTCATATAGGTAAAATAGAATAAGATACTTCAAGCAAAGCCGAGCAAGACATTTTAAGCAAAGGAAGACAAGAGCTCCCAGTTCTTGGGGAAAACCTGCACAGCCTGTTAACCTACATACAGACGGCGAGGTTGTCCGTCGATATCTGTGGGTGCTCCCGTTTTATATCATTTTGTGGGCTCCTTTGCACGCTACATCTACCTACGTATGCTACCCAAAAGCTTCGTCTGCAGATTTTACCAGACATTTCGTCATTTACCCACTTAATGCTGACAATGGACTGGGTGAAAAGGTCAGTCTCTCAGGCCAATCGCTTATCGTAAGTTCCATAGAGCAAGCAGAAAATAATGGGTATTGTACAGGAATTCAATATATTCATGTATAAAATCTCCTCAGTTCTCCTAACTTGACGCTCTGCGGTTGCCACTTCCTTAAAAGCGGGAAACCTGCCCAGGAAGCAAGTACCAGTCCAGGATGCAGCCTACTGTATGTCGACAGCTTCAGGGGGATGTTGAACTTTGATACCGAGCACGGAGCACTCGGGTAGGGTGGGGGCTACTAGTTTGGAGCAGAAGGCCTCGCAGACCTGCCTTCAGACTGCTATACACTAAAATTGCAGAGCTATGGTCAATTTAACAAAGAGGCCTACATATTGAACAGAAGGGCCTACACAGGGGTTTTATGCTGGCTGAGTGGTAAGGATGTCTCAGGATAATTATATAGCAACACAGGACCCGCTGGTCAATTTAATACGGCCTACAAATGCGGCTGGCAGGGCAAGGACAAGGGTCTCATACTTCAGGTGTGGACAGAACGGGCCAGGGGCCCCCTGTGATACAAAATCTACCCTCCTTCAAGGCTGTGGCAATGTAATAGACCATTGTGGGCAGAAGGAAGAGGCAATTGTAGTACAACCATACATGCCAACAGACCCGATTCAGCCAGGAAACGTCCAATGTTTTTAAGCTCAAATGGGCTTTATTTGATCTGTCTCCTGTCTACAATATCCTCTTTTTCAATGTAACTCAAAGGGGAAAATCAATACCCCAGTTTTTTTTCAAAATCTCCCTCTTACCAAGTTCAAAATGTTCGCAAGTATGGTACATTGGATCATGGAAGGAAATGGGATAGGGACATGGACTTGGATAACAGAGGACAGGAGAGACATGGAGAGGTGCACCAAACTGACCCTGCAGGGCAGGCATCAGGGTTTGCAGCAGCACAATACACCACACAGGGCATGCAGGACGGGAGTGCAGCACAACAATCCATAGAAAGCAAGAGGGAGGGGACAGGACCATGCACATGGACAACAGAGAACAGAGGGGCAAGAGGCAATGGTAGCTAGCTGACCATAATGGACAGACAGGAGAGAAGGCTGCAGCATAACAGACCATAAAGGGCAGGAGGGACGGATCAGGGGCATTACAATGGAACAGACAAGCCAGGAGGGAGGGAGTAGGGGTCTGCACATGTAAACAGAGGGCTGGGGGCAAGGGGGCAGGGCAGGAGCAGCAAGATGGCCATGGAGGTCAGGCAGGATGGGCACTAGAAGCAAGACACACCATGAAGAGCAACAGTGAGACTGTGATGGCATACACACAGACCATGGAGGGAAGGTGGGAGGGGGTCAGGGGCAGCTAACTGACCACACAGGGAAGGTGGGAGGGGCCATGGCAGCACAGAAGACCATGCATGGCAAGTGGGAGGGTTAGTGGCAGCACAATGGCTATGATGGGCAAGAAGGAGGGTGCAGGGGCATGCACAAAGGACGATGGAGGATAGAAGGGAGGGTCAGGACCTGTGCACAGACAAGAAAGTTCAGGGGAAGGGGCCTCACAACAGACCACACGGGGCAGGCAGGAGGAGCAGTTGCAGCACAACAGACCAGGGAGGGCAGAAGGGTGTGGCAGTACAATGGACCATGTAGGACAGGAGGAAGAGGATAGAGGCATGGCATGTGGACAGGCAGGGTGGAGGTGGCAGGGACAGGTTACAGTCATCTGACAATGCTAGGCAGGTGGGAGGGGAGTGGCAGCTCAACAGAACACTCAGAGTAGATAGGAGTGGCAGGTCCATGGGACATGGTGGGCAAAAAGGATGGAGCAGGGGCATGCACAAAGACATCGGAGGGCAGGGGGAAGGAGAATAGGGGCAGCAAGCTAAGCACAGAGTTTAAGCAGGAGGTCAATGATGGGGCATAGAATTGGGCAATGGAGGGCAGGAGGAGTGGACTGGTACATCATACTAAATTGAGGGCAGTGGCAGCACATCAGACCATGCATGGCAGGAGGAAGGAGGCTAGTCCATGGATTCACACAACAGAGGATAGGGAGGAGGGGGATGGGGCAGCAAGCTAACTGTTCAGAGAAGGCGGGTATTAGAAACTTTATTGTTTTTAAAACATTTTGTCTGTGCAAACTACTTAAAATATGAACAAGTATGCAGCATAATCTCACTTTTATTCAGGAAGAAGAAGACGTTAGTGACTGTGACTCCGGGCTCACTTGGCAAAAACACCCCCTGACCCTCCACCCCCTATCGCAAAATGTAATGCCCGTGAAAAGGGTAGGTGAACACAGTGTTATATAGAACATAGTCCTGAGAGCACGATTGAAAATGAAAACTAGATATAGTGTATGGTATAAACTATGCACCAAAAAGTGTGATATAAGATGAACCAGGCGTGAAATATAATATGCAATACATTGTGCGCAATGACAGATTCATTGGAGAGCGCGAGATAGCACAGGCACTAGCGTGTGCTATGCGATATGCGCCTTGGAGTGTAATATGCACAGGGCAGTGTTGTGTAACCTAACTAGTCTCTAAAGTTGTAATATAAAATATGTGCTGGGGAGTGTAACGTTGCATATGCACTGTGACAAAGATATGGATCCCAAATTGTAATATGTATGGCATAGCACTGTGCGTTATAACATAGGCATCGAGGAAGGCACGTTAGATGGGGCAATATAACCCGTGCGAAGACAAGTGTGGCATGACATTTTCACGGGGTGGGGTTACAGTGCACATGGGCTAGAGAGTGTCATAGCATATGCACTAGCTAGTGGAATACAATACAGAGGTGTGTGGCACTCGGCAGGCAATGGTGGGTGTAACACAGCATTGGGCTCTGTCAGGAGCGCGCTGTGACTCGCAAGTGATGTTCGTCCCCTTTCCAGAGAGTAAAATAAAAAGTATTACACATCCGGCAGTGGATGTGTGTTTTATTAACTGTGAGGGGGGTTTCTTGCATAGTTTTGGTCGAATTTTTGTCGAATCCCCTTTGAATGGCTTGGTGTGCATGTGTATTAAATGTGCCCGTCAATAGCTACCCATGTTTGTATAAATAAACGACAAGGGTGTCTACCGGGATTAGGCACGGTAGAGCATCAGACATGTCAGAGCTTCACTAGTGGTGTAAATACATTCCACGTGGATTAATTGCATGCATAGTCGCCTTTTAATGAATATCACGCAAATCGTCATGGTGATAGGTACGTACGGTTTGTCCAGCATGTCCTAGGTGTGTCTATAAATATATATTTTTTAAAAATAATAAAAAACAGTGGCCGGCCCTGGGGATTGGGGTCAAAAAAATATAATTAGGAGACAGGCCCTGGGGGATGGGGTCATCAGGGCCAATAAATTAGAATAAGAAGGGGAACCACACAGCCCCCCTTCTTAAAAAAATAAAATAAATAAAAGACTGGCATCGTGCCGGAGGCCATGCCCCCTCCATGCAGCACTCTGCAAACGCGCCCCCAACAGGCATCTCCAGTATGCGCCAGGGAGCTGCGCTGCAGACAGGTGTTCTGAGGCCAAGCCCCTTTTTACACCTCTCTGCAACGCAGCTCTGTGGCGCTTACTGGAGGTACCTAGTGGTCTAGTGTGACCCTAGGGACCCTTAGGATTCAAGGGGACTTAATCTCTCAACTTAGAACAGCCACAGGGCGCGTTTACACAGTGGTGAAGGGAGGGGACGGGGCCTGAGGTGACGTGTGCAAACACGCACCATGGCACGTTTTAAATTGGGGATATAATTTCCCTTCAATACTGAGGGCCCCTGGGGGCTAACTAGCCCACCAAGTGCTTCCAGTAAGCGCCACTGAGCTGCATTGCAGAGAGGTGGTCCAGGCCGTGCCACTTTTTACACCTCTCTGCAACGCAGCTCTGTGGCACTTACTGGAGGTACCTAGTGGGCTAGTTGGACCCTAGGGACCCTCAGGACTCAAATGAACTTAATCTCCCAACTAAAAACGGACACAGGGCGTGTTTACACAATGGTGAAAGGAGGGGACGGGGCCTGAGTTAACGTGTGCAAAAACGCCCTGTGGCCTGTTTTAAGAGGTAGTTTTAATCCCCATGCCCTATTATATACTAGGGGCTTATAGAGGAGGTAAGGCTAATCACAGGGGGACCCCAACGCATAATGTTCCCTAGTGTATGTAGGTGTTTTCACTGTATTCTAAGTGTCTTTTAACATAGCACTGGCTCTAGGACTGGTTAGTCAGACTCAGTTACCACCAGTATCCGTCTGAAAAAGTTGAGGGTACAGGATGATTTTGCAACAAGGCTTCTTTCTGCTCTTCTTTTTGTTCTTTCTGCACGTTATCCTTCTTCCTGCACTTATCTTCGTATTTGAGGACTTCTGTTGCTTCTTTCTGCACTTCTTTTGTTTCTTTCTGTGCATTTTTTCTTCTTTCTTCACATGTCCTATCTCTGTAGGCATAGTTAGAAATTAGCATTTAAAAAACCTTTGAAATTAACAGAAAAAACCATAGGTTTCAGGCACGTTATAGTTAGGAATTAGCATTTAAAAAACCTCAGAAATTCACTGAAAAAACCATAGGTTTCAGGGGTGTTATAGTTAGCTGGACTTTTCACTTGTACAAAACCATTGAAATTCCCCCGTTATAGTTAGTTCAGCTAACTATAACTCGCGCGCCCGCAATGCACTGCTGATGACGTCACATATTACATCACTCATGACATGGTCAGTGACATCACTCATGACATCACTGATGACAACTCAAATGACATCACTGATGACATCACTGATGACATCATCCTTGTGATAGAGTGGCAGACCTCCTCTCACCCTAATATAACCTTTGATACACACATTCAAAAATAGAGACTAAAATTTTCAAAACAATGGACATACCAATACCAGTTACAACAACCTCTTCAGTAATTCTAAGATCCACATACACATCCACTCATTCACCAACAGTCCAATACAGTCACTCATACATATACTCACTCATCATATGTACTCATACACCTATACATCCTGTTACACAATGCCACTCATCCATAGTTACTCACACACATAGTCACTCATGCTAATAAAGAATCAAACATACATTTACTTGCATATACAGTTATACACACACCACCACACTTACTTCTACGGAAACTTACACATACTTAGTCTTTTAAACAATCACTTATAGAAACACATACTTATTCATACAGGAACTCTTTCAATCTCTCACTCTCACATATACTCACATATATACACCAATAGTCACATATACTAGTTTAAAACATATGTAGTTACTCATAAAGACACTCTTGAGACAGTCATTCACTCACTAACATACCCATACACACACTCATCCACCCATACAGTCCTGCACACATACTGTGTTCAACACATACAAACAGTGAGTCACTCATTCATGCACCTATGCACTACGTAATACCCCCACCGAACCATGCAGACACTCAGACTGATACTCAAAAAACCAACTAATAACCTATATAGACACCCATGTAGCTACTCACCAACCCATGCAGCCACTTATACACAAAGTGAGAGACTGATACAGATATTTACATATTTAAACATTACTCACTAAGCCATGTATTCACTATGATACACTTAATCAGTCAGTTACACAATCAATTTTTCAAAAACAAATCATCCATTTAGACACTTATATACCCATTTATTCTTCCATCGACCTTGAGATATACATCTATAAAACATATTTAATTTTCAGAATAACACACATTCACTGGATGATGTCATCAGTGATGTCATCAGTGATGTCATTTGAGATGTCATCAGTGATGTCATGAGTGATGTCACTGACCATGTCATGAGTGATGTAATATGTGACGTCATCAGCAGTGCATTGCGGGCGCGCGAGTTATAGTTAGCTGAACTAACTATAACGGGGGAATTTCAATGGTTTTGTACAAGTGAAAAGTCCAGCTAACTATAACACCCCTGAAACCTATGGTTTTTTCAGTGAATATATTTTATAGCTAGGACCTAGATTCCATAGTAAGAGCGTTTTTGGTTTTGCTAATAACATGCTCACTAACTCACCCAAACAGGAAATTACATCAGTAAATTAAAAAAAGTATTAATACTTTTTGTGTCCATTACCATCTTGATCGTGACCAAGGTCTTATGTTAATACCGAAACGCGTAGATCATCTGCCTTTCCTAATGATGTATTCATAACTGAAAATAAAACGACAAACTGCTAAAACATCTCAGACGTGAAAGCGACCCGATTGTTTCCTTCCCATGCTGGAGGGAAATGTGCTTTTTGGATATATAGATATATATAGATATACATATATATATATATATTACCTACTGGCAGTCGCCAGTAGGTGGTTATAGTTAGGACCTATTTTCCATAGGAAATCCGCAACATTCTATTTGGAATAACGTTGGCGCCGATTGACAAATCTTCGCGAAATTTTCCAAACTTTTGGCCTGCTCCGGTCCGCTCCTTTCCTGAAAAGTTCACGGTGATTCGTCAAGCCGGAGCCGAGAAAAAAGGGGGGTCCCAAAACATGTTTTACCCATGCATTTTCCCATAGGACCTGTTGACGCAGCTACAGCCCGAACTGCTGAACGGAATTACACCAAATTTGGCAAAGAGGTAGTCCTCAGTTCAGACTCGTGCCTTTTGCTTAAATGGTGTAAATCCGTTCAGTAGTTCCTGAGAAAATTAGAGTTAGAAAGATAGATATATCTGGGCGGAGCCTAACCACAGATCTCATCGTGAGATCTGATTGGCTGTCAGTACTTCATCCAAAAAGTGTTGGCAGCCATCTTGGGACCAATATACATGATAGCACCTCATTATAAAGCATTGCAGTTAATAGACGGTTTTAAGACTTTGGTTAAATTATACATCATTTGTTGATGGTACCATACTCATTTTAGGAATTGTGGTGTGTTCTAAGGTGATTTTACCATGTAAAAAAGCCTTCTGCTGTGATATCATGAATCATGTTTGAGAGAAAACTATTTTCTCATGCTTTTCCCACAGAGGTTTGGAAGGTGATCTATAAGCTGAACTGAGAGCATATTTTCTGTAAATTCACATTATCTTTCTCAGTCATGTGAGAATGAAGTCTGACATTCTCAGTAAAACATATACATCCAACAAGGGCAGAGACTGTCAGTTGATTCCTTTGTGTTCTACTGCAGCTTCCCAGAGTGTTCTGACGAACAACTAGAGCGCTAACAGTCTTACTTATGACAAACGTATTGCACACCTGAAGCCATCTTGATTGGAATAAAGTCGTAACTCTTAAAACATTTAATTTAAAAAGGAACAAAATGAGGGGGTTCATTTTGCCATAGAAATTATGATTAGTGCTGCAGAAAGAAAAATTAGGGCACATTTTGACTTCTCAAATCCTCTTCTATTTCATAAAAAAATGTTGACATGCAGACTGAAACATGCACTTTGAATACCAGCAGCAGACTTCCCTGGTGAGCAGTAGCTTTACTACAGTGATCTAATGAGCAACTAGGGTGCTAACATTCAGAATTTATGGCAAATGTGTGACATATCTGAATGCCTTCTTGATGGAACCAAAATTAAAAAACTGAAAGTATTTCCTACTGAAGAGACTGCAGTAAATGAGGAAATTAGGAAACTTCATAAAAATAAATCTCCCAAAATGGCCACCAGACACAAAAGAACCCAAATGTAGCCCAAATATCACCCAGATGTAGCCCAAGTATAGCCCAATGACAGAATGTCCCAGAGTGCTCTTAAGAACAACTAGAGTGCTTACTGTGTTACTTATGACAAAAGTATGGCACACCTGAAGCCATCTTGATTGGAATAAACTGGTAACACTTAAAACATTTAATTTCGAAAAGAACACAATGAGGGGGTTCATTTTGCCATAGAAATTATGATTAGTGCTGAAGAAAGAAAAATTAGGGCACATTTTGAGTGACTTCTCAAATCCTCTTCTATTTCATTAAACAATTCTAATATGCAGACTGAAACATGCACTTTTAATACCAGCAGCAGACTTCCGTGATGAGCAGTAGCTTTACTACAGTGATCTATTGAGCAACTAGAGAGCTAACATTCAGAATTTATGGCAAATGTGTGACATATCTGAATACCTTCTTGATGGAATCAAAGTAAAAAAACTGAAAGCATTTCCTACTGAGGAGACTGCAGTAAATGAGGAAATTAGGAAACTTCATAACAAATAAATCTCCCAAGATGGCCACTAGAGACAAAAGAGCCCAAATGCAGCACAGATATCACCCAAGTATAGCCCACATGTAGCCCAATGACAGAAGTGTGCACAACACTTATTTTTTTGTGTATTTGCAGTTTTATATAGTGCAGACTTGTCAGGTATTGGAGTGCTTTACATGAGCATTGGTTACATCACACAAGATCAAATTCATTTTGGCTGTAGACATGGGGAGATTAAGTGATTTGACCAGAATCACAGAATGTTGAGCTGAAGCAGAAACTTCAACCTGATTCCACAGTTGCAAAGTCTGCAGCTCTGGAAGTAACACCACATCCTCTCCCCTAGGTGCAACATTTAATCAAGTGGTCAACTGGATAAAAAAACATAAAGATTACAAATAATTTAAAAGTCCTTTGTCGCTATTTGAAAACTCTGTCCTCATTTTAGTTTTTTAGAGCACCATAATTTTGATGCAAATAAGACCCTCTCATATATGTAATTTCTAAAGGAAATGCTCTAGGTATTACAGTTTTGGTTACATCAAGATGACCTCAGGCGTTCCACACTTTTGTAATAAATATAGAATGTTAGCAATTTAGTTGCTCATTGGGATACTGTTGAGAGGCAGAGGCCAGGGGCAGGGACTCTGAAAATTGAAGGCAGGTAGGAGAGTGCAGAGGCAACAATTTGACCACACTGGGCAGGCTGGAAGGGCAGTGGCAGCACAATAGACTATGGAGGGCAGTGGAAAGGGGGGCAGGGGCAACAAACCAACAATACAGGACTGGCAAGAGAGGCTGTGGCAATATAATAGACCATTGTGGGCAGAAGGAAGAGGCAGTGGTAGTACAACCATACATGCCAACAGACCCGTTTCAGCCAGGAAACGTCCAATGTTTTTAGCTCAAATGGGCTTTATTTGATCTGTCTCCTGTCTACAATCTCCTCTTTTTCAATGTAACTCAAAGGGGAAAATCAATACCCCAGTGTTTTTTCAAAATCTCCCTCTTACCAAGTTCAAAATGTTCGCAAGTATGGTACATTGGATCATGGTAGGCAGGAGGAATTGGGGTAGGGACATGGACTCGGATAACAGAGGACAGGAGGGACATGGAGAGGTGCACCAAACTGAACCTACAGGGCAGGCATCAGGGTTTGCAGCAGCACAATACACCACACAGGGCATGCGGGACGGGAGTGCAGCACAACAATCCATAGAAAGCAATAGGGAGGGGACAGGACCATGCACATGGACAACAGAGAAGAGAGGGGAAAGATGCAATGGTAGCTAGCTGACCATAATGGACAGACAGGAGAGAAAGCTGCAGCATAACAGACCATAAAGGGCAGGAGAGAAGGATCAGGGGCATTACAATGGAACAAACAAGCCAGGAGGGAGGGAATAGGGGTCTGCACATGGAAACAGAGGGCTGGGGGCAAGGGGACAGTGCAGGAGCAGCAAGATGACCATGGAGGTCAGGCAGGATGGGCACTAGAAACAAGAAACACCATGGAGAGCAACAGTGAGACTATGATACACACAGACCATGGAGGGAAGGTGGGAGGGGGCAGCTAGCTGACCACACAGGGAAGGTGGGAGGGGCCATGGCAGCACAGAAGACCATGCATGGCAAGCGGGAGTGTTAGTGGCAGCACTATGGCAATCTGACAATGCTAGGCAGGTGGGAGGGGAGTGGCAATTCAACAGAACACTCAGAGTAGATAGGAGTGGCAGGTCCATGGAACATGGTGGGCAAAAAGGATGGAGCATGGGTATGCACAAAGACATCGGAGGGCAGGGGGAAGGAGAATAGGGGCAGCAAGCTAAGCACAGAGGCTAAGCAGGAGGTCAATGATGGGCCATAGAATTGGGCAATGGAGGGCAGGAGGAGTGGACTGGTACACCATGCTAAATGGAGGGCAGTGGCAACACATCAGACCATGCATGGCAGGAGGGAGGATGCTAGTCCATGGATTCAGACAACAGAGGATAGGGAGGAGGTGGATGGGGCAGCAAGCTAACTGTTCAGAGAAGGTGGGTATTAGGAATGTTATTGTTTTTAAAATGTGTTCTGTGCGAACTACTTAAAATATGAACCAGTATGCAGCATAATCTCACTATTCAGGAAGAAGAGGAAGTTTGTGACTGTGACTCCGGGCTCACTTGACAGAAACACCCTCTGACCCTCCACCGCCATCGCAAAATGTAATGCCCGTGAAAAGGGTAGGTGGATGCAGTGTTATATAGAACATAGTCCTGAGAGCACGATTGAAAATGAAAACTAGATATAGTATATGGTACAAACTATGCACCAAAAAGTGTGATATAAGAAGAACCGGGGCATGAAATATAATATGCAATACATTGTGCGCAATGACAGACTCATTGGAGAGCGCGAGATAGCACAGTCCCTAGCGCGTGCTATGCGATATGTGCCTTGTAGTGTAATATGCACAGGGCTGTGTTGTGTAACCTAACTAGTCTCTAAAGTTGTAATATAAAATATGTGCTGGGGAGTGTAACGATGCATATGCACTGTGACAAAGATATGGATCCCAGATTGCAATATGCATGGTATAGCACTGTGCGTTATAACATAGGCATCGAGGAAGGCACGTTAGATGGGGCAATATAACCCGTGCGAAGGCAAGTGTGGCATGACATTCACGGGGTGGTGTTACAGTGCACATGGGATAGAGAGTGTCATAGCATACGCACTAGCTGGTGGAATACAACACAGAGGTGTGTGGCACTCCACGGGCACTGGTGAGTGTAACACAGCATTGGGCTCAGCCAGGAGCACGCTGTGACTCTCAAGTGAGGTTTGTCTCCTTTCCAGAGAGTAAAATAAAAAGTATTACACATCCAGCGGTGGATGTGTGTTTTATTAACCGTGAGGGGGGTTTCTTGCATAGTTCGTTCAAATTTTTATCGAATCCCCTTTGAATGGCTTGGTGTGTGTGTGTATTAAATGTGCCCGTCAATAGCTACCCATGTTTGTATAAATAAACGACAAGGGTGTCTACTTGGAGAGTACCCACCGGCGGGGGCGCCGGGATTAGGCACGGTAGGGCGTCAGACACGTCAGAGCTTCACTAGCGGTGTAAATACATTCCACGTGGATTCATTGTATGCATAGTCGCCTTTTAATTAATATCATGCAAATTGTCATGGTGATAGGTACATGCTGGACAAACCGTATGTGTTTCTATAAATATATATCTTTTTAAAATAATAAAAAACAAAGGCCGGCCCCGGGGGATGGGGTACCCGGGGCCATAAGTGGCCTGAGGAGGGGGCAACGCAGCCCCCCTCCTAAAGAATTTTTTAAAAAAAGGCCATGACCCGGGGGTTGGAGTCCCCGGGGCCGATTATGGCCTTGGGATGGCCACATTTATTTTTTTAAAATGCCTGAAACCTATGGTTTCAGGCACGTTATAGTTAGGAATTAGCATTTAAAAAACCTTAGAAATTCACTGAAAAAACCATAGGACCCCAACCCCCATAGGACCCCAACCCCCGGGTCATGGCCTTTTTTAAAAAATTCTTTAGGAGGGGGGCTGAATTACCCCCTCCTTAGGCCACTTATGGCCCCGGGGACCCTATCCCCCGGGGCCGGCCTTTGTTTTTTATTATTTAAAAAAAATATATAATGAATCCACGTGGAATGTATTTACACTGCTAGTGAAGCTCTGACGTGTCTGACGCCCTACCGTGCCTAATCCCGGCGCCCCCGCCGGTGGGTACTCTCCAAGTAGACACCCTTGTCGTTTATTTATACAAACATGGGTAGCTATTGACGGGCACATTTAATACACACGCACAGCAAGCCATTCAAAGGGGATTCGACAAACATTCGACCAAACCATGCAAGAAACCCCCCTCACGGTTAATAAAACACACATCCACCGCCGGATGTGTAATACTTTTTATTTTACTCTCTGGAAAGGAGACGAACCTCACTTGAGAGTCACAGCGTGCTCCTGGCTGAGCCCAATGCTGTGTTACATCCACCAGTGCCCGCCGAGTGCCACACACCTCTGTGTTGTATTCCACCAGCTAGTGCATATGCTATGACACTCTCTAGCCCATGTGCACTGTAACACCACCCCGTGAATATGTCATGCCACACTTGCCTTTGCACGGATTATATTGCCCCATCTAATGTGCCTTCCTCTATGCCTATGTTATAACGCACAGCGCTATGCCATACATATTGCAATCTGGGATCCATATCTTTGTCACAGTGCATATGCAACGTTACACTGCCCAGTACATATTTTATATTACAACTTTAGAGACTAGTTAGGTTACACAACACTGCCCTCTGCATATTACACTCCAAGGCGCATATCGCATAGCATGCGCTAGTGCCTGTGCTTTCTCGTGCTCTCCAATGAATCTGTCATTGCGCACAATGTATTGCATATTATATTTCACGCCCCGGTTCATTTATATCACACTTTTTGGTGCATAGTTTATACCATATACTATATCTAGTTTTCATTTTCAATCGTGCTCTCAGGACTATGTTCTATATAACACTGCGTCCACCTACCCTTTTCACAGGCATTACATTTTGCGATGGGGGTGGAGAGTCAGGGGGTGTTTCTGCCAAGTGAGCCCGGAGTCACAGTTACAAACGTCCTCTTCTTCCTGAATAAAAGTGATATTATGCTGCATACTTGTTCAGATTTTAAGTAGTTCGCACAGACACACATATTAAAAACAATAAAGTTCCTAATACCCACCTTCTCTGAACAGTTAGCTTGCTGCCCCATCCACCTCCTCCCTATCCTCTGTTGTCTGAATCCATGGACTAGCCTCCTCCCTCCTGCCATGCATGGTCTAATGTACTGCCACTGCCCTCCATTTAGCATGATGTACCAGTCCACTCCTCCTGCCCTCCATTTCCCAATTCTATGGCCCATCATTGACCTCCTGCTTAGCCTCTGTGCTTAGCTTGCTGCCCCTATTCTCCTTCCCCCTGCCCTCCTGTCTTTGCGCATGCCCCTGCTCCATCCTTTTTGCCCACCATGTTCCATGGACCTGCCACTTCTATCTACTCTGAGTGTTCTGTTGAGCTGCCACTCCCCTCCCACCTGCCTAGCATTGTCAGATGACTGTAACCTGCCCCTGCCACCTCCACCCTGTCTGCATGTCCACATGCCATGCCCCTTTCCCCTTCCTCCTGTCCTCCATGGTCCATTTTACTGCCACACCCTTCTGCCCTCCCTGGTCTGTTGTGCTGCAACTGCTCCTCCTGCCTGCCCCGCGTGGTCTGTTGTGAGGCCCCTTCCTCTGAACTCTCTTGTCTGTGCCCAGGTCCTGACCCTCCCTTCTATCCTCCATGGTCCTTTGTGCATGCCCCTGCACCCTCCTTCATGCCCATCATAGCCGTTGTGCTGCCACTAACCCTCCTGCTTGCCATGCATGGTCTTCTGTGCTGCTATGGCCCCTCCCACCTTCCCTGTGTGGTCAGCTAGCTGCCCCTGACCCCCTCCCACCTTCCCTTCATGGTCTGTGTGTATCATAGTCTCACTGTTGCTCTCCATGGTGTTTCTTGTTTCTAGTGCCCATCCTGCCTGACCTCCATGGTCATCTTGCTGCTCCTGCCCTGTCCCCTTGCCCCCAGCCCTCTGTTTCCATGTGCAGACCCCTATTCCCTCCCTCCTGGCTTGTCTGTTCCATTGTAATGCCCCTGATCCATCCTTCCTGCCCTTTAAGGTCTGTTATGCTGCAGCTTTCTCTCCTGCCTGTCCATTATGGTCAGCTAGCTACCATTGCCTCTTTCTCCTCTGTTCTCTGTTGTCCATGTGCATGGTCCTGTCCCCTCCCTATTGCTTTCTATGGATTGTTGTGCTGCACTCCCTTCCCGCATGCCCTGTGTGGTGTATTGTGCTAGTGCAAACCCTGATGCCTGCCCTGTAGGGTCATTTTGGTGCACCTCTCCATGTCCGTCCTGTCCTCTGTTATCCGAGTCTATGTCACTACCCCAATTCCTCCTGCCTACCGTGATCCAATGTACCATACTTGCGAACATATTGAACTTGGTAAGAGGGAGATTTTGAAAAAAAACTGGGGTATTGATTTCCCCCTTTGAGTTACATTGAAAAAGAGGAGATTGTAGACAGGAGACAGATCAAATAAAGCCCATTTGAGCTTAAAAACATTGGACGTTTCCTGGCTGAAACGAGTTTGTTGGCATGTATGGTTGTACTACCACTGCCTCTTCCTTCTGCCCACAATGGTCTATTATATTGCCACAGCCTCTCTTGCCAGTCCTGTATTGTTGGTTTGTTGCCCCTGCCCCCCTTTCCAATGCCCTCCATAGTCTGTTGTGCTGCCACTGCCCTTCCTGCCTGCCCAGTGTGGTCAAATTGTTGCCTCTGCACTCTCCTACCTGCCTTCAATTTTCAGAGTCCGTGCCCCTGGCCTCTGCCTCTCAACAGTGTCCCAATGAACAACTAGATTGCTAACATTCTATATTTATTACAAAAGTGTGGAACGCCTGACGTCATCTTGATGTAATCAAAACTGTAATACCTAGAGCATTTCTTTTAGAAATTACATATATGAGAGGGTCTTATTTGCATCAAAATTATGGTTAGTGCTCTAAAAAACTAAAATGAGCACATATTTTCTGAGTTTTCAAATAGCGACAAAGAACTTTTAAATTATTTGTAATCTTTATGTTTTTTGATCCAGTCAACCACTTGATTAAATGTTGCAGGGGAGAGGATGTGGTGTTACTTCCAGAGCTGCAGACTTTGCAACTGGGGAACCAGGATGGAGTTTCTGCTTCAGCTAAACATGCTGTGATTATGGTAAATTCACTTAATCTCCCCATGTCTACAACCAAAATGGATTTGATCTTGTGTGATGTAACCAATGCTCATGTAAAGCACTCCAATACCTGACAAGTCTGCACTATATAAAACTGCAAATACACAAAAAATAAGTGTTTTGCACACTTCTGTCATTGGGCTACATGTGGGCTACATCTGGGTGATATTTGTGCTGCATTTGGGCTCTTTTGTCTCTAGTGGCCATCTTGGGAGATTTATTTGTTATGAAGTTTCCTAATTTCCTCATTTACTGCAGTCTCCTCAGTAGGAAATGCTTTCAGTTTTTTACTTTGATTCCATCAAGAAGGT
Source organism: Triturus cristatus (assembly GCF_964204655.1). Taxonomy (NCBI): domain Eukaryota; kingdom Metazoa; phylum Chordata; class Amphibia; order Caudata; family Salamandridae; genus Triturus; species Triturus cristatus. The sequence continues at coordinate 508,856,786 of NC_140585.1, forward strand.
ATTCAGATATGTCACACATTTGCCATAAATTCTGAATGTTAGCACTAAGTTGCTCGTTAGATCACTGTAGTAAAGCTACTGCTCACCACAGAAGTCTGCTGCTGGTATTAAAAGTGCATGTTTCAGACTGCATATCAGAATTTTTTTATGAAATAGAAGAGGATTTGAGAAGTCACTCAAAAGGTGCCTTAATTTTTCTTTCTCCAGAACTAATCATATGAAATAGAAGAGGATTAGAGAAGTCAAAGGGTGCCCTAATTTTTCTTTCTGCAGCACTAATCATAATTTCTATGGCAAAATGAACCCCCTCATTTTGTTCCTTTGTAAATTAAATGTTTTAAGTGTTACCACTTTATTCCAATCAAGATGGCTTCAGGTGTGCCACACTTTTGTCATAAGTAAGACTGTTAGCGCTCTAGTTGTTCGTTAGAACACTCTGGGACATTCTGTCATTGGGCTTTACTTGGGCTACATCTGGGTGATATTTGGGCTACATTTGGGCTCTTTTGTCTCTGGTGGCCATTTTGGGAGATTTATTTGTTATGAAGTTTCCTAATTTCCTCATTTACTACAGTCTCCTCAGTAGGAAATACTTTCAGTTTTTTACTTTGATTCCATGAAGAAGGCATTCAGATATGTCACACGTTTGCCATAAATTCAGAATGTTAGCACTCTAGTTGCTTATTAGATCACTTTAGTAAAGCTACTGCTCACCAGGGAAGTCTGCTGCTGGTATTGAAAGTGCATGTTTCAGTCTGTATGTCAGAATGTTTTAATGAAATAGAAGAGGATTTGAGAAGTCACTCAAAATGTGCCCTAAATTTTCTTTCTGCAGCACTAATCATACTTTCTATGTTCCTTTTTAAATTAAATGTTTTAAGAGTTACCACTTTATTCCAATCAAGATGGCTTCAGGTGTGCAATACGTTTGTCATAAGTAGGACTGTTAGCGCTCTAGTTGTTCTTTAGAACACTCTGGGAAGTTGCAGTAGAACACAAAGGAATCAACTGACAGTCTCTGCCCTTGTTGGATGTACATGTTTTACTGAGAATGTTAGACTTCATTCTCACATGACTGAGAAAGATAATGTGAATTTACAGAAAATATGCTCTCAGTTTAGCTTATAGATCACCTTCCAAACCTCTGTGGGAAAAGCATGAGAAAATAGTTTTCTCTCAAAAATGATTCATGATATCACAGCAGAAGGCTTTTTCACATGGTAAAATCACCTTAGAACACACCACAATTCCTAAAATGAGTATGGTACCATCAACAAATGATTTATAATGTAACTAAAGTCTTAAAACCTTCTATTAACTGCAATGCTTTTTTAATGAGGTGCTATCATGTATATTGGTCCCAAGATGGCTGCCAACACTTCTTGGATGAAGTACTGACAGCCAATCAGATCTCACGATGAGATGTGTGGTTAGGCTCCACCCAGATATATCCATCTTTTTAACTCTAATTGTCTCAGGAACTACTGAACGGATTTACACGATTTAAGCAAAAGGCACGAGTCTGAACTGAGGACTACCTCTTTGCCAAATTTGGTGTAATTCCGTTCTGCAGTTCGGGCTGTAGCTGCATCAACAGGTCCTATGGGAAAATGCATGGGGAGAGCGTGTTTTGGGACCCCCTTTTTTCTCGGCCCCCCCCCCGTGCCGAATCACCGGGAAATTTTCAGGATAGGTGCGGCCCAGAGCTGGCCAAAAGTTTTGGAAAATTTCACGAAGATTCGTCAATCGGCGCCAACGTTATTCCAAATAGAATGTTGCGGATTTCCTATGGAAAATAGGTCCTAACTATAGTTACCTACTGGCGACCGCCAGTAGGTAATATATATATATATATATATATTATCTACTGGCGGTCGCCAGTAGATAGTTATAGTTAGGACCGTGTTTCCATAGGAAATCTGAAAATTCTATTTTGAATAACTTTGGCGCCGGTTGACGAATCCTCGCAAATTTTTCAAAATAGGTGGGGCGCTCCGCTCCGCTCCGCTCCTACCCTGAAAGGCTCAGGGTGATTAGTCATGCGTGGGCCGAGAAAAAAGGGGGGTCCCAAAACGCGTTTTCCCCATGCATTTTTCCATAGGGACCTTTAGTCCAAGGTACAGCCCGAACGGCTGAACAGAATTATTTGAAATTTGGCAAAGATAAAGTCCTCAGGTCAGGGATGTGCCTTTTGAATATCTGGAGTCAATCTGTTCAGTAGTTCCTGAGAAAATTTCAGTTAAAAGTACATATATATCTATAGGCGCGCACCATGCGCGTACGGTAAGCATACCGTACGCACACGCTGACTTGCGCGAGCGTAATTCTGATTGGTGGTTACATGACAGTAAACATTCCAGTCGGTCGAAATCAGGAAGTGTCGGCCGCCATTTTGTCTCTCGCAGTCTGAGGCAGTGAAAAACAAAGGTGGAGAATGTGAAAAAGGGGCAGGGTGGACAGTTCCTGACCCCCTAGCCTTTGTCAGGGGGTCATTGAAGGACCCCCAAGGATGAAAAAAACATTATTTTTTTTTCAAAAAAGCGCGTGGTGCGCGCACTGTGCGCGCACGGCACGCACAATGCATCGTGGGTGCTCGGTGCCCACAGTGCGCGCACGGTGCGCACACGGTGCGCACACGGTGAAGAACCTGAAAAAAAAAATATTAATAAAGACATAACTTAGCATTTAAAAAAACGAACAAATTCACTTAAAAAACCAAAGGTTTCACACATGTTATATTTAGGAATTAGCATTTAAAAAACCTTGCAAATTCACTTAAAAAACCATAGGTTTCACACATGTTATAGTTAGCTGGATATTTCCCTCGTCAAAAAACAATGAAATTCCCCCGTCATAGTTAGTGCAGGCAACTATAACTCACGCGACCGCAATCCTCTGCTGATGACGTCAGATATTACATCACTGTATTTAGACACCTATTTACCCATGTCTTCTTCCATTAATCTTTAGCTATACATATATTACAAATATTTATTTTTCAGAAAGACACATATTTAATCAGTGATGTAATATCTGACGTCATCAGCAGAGGATTGCGGTCGCGTGAATTATAGTTGCCTGCACTAACTATGACGGGGGAATTTCATTGGTTTTTTACAAGGGAAATGTCCAGCTAACTATAACATGTGTGAAACCTATGGTTTTTTAAGTGAATATATATATATATATATATATATATAAACGCTTGTTGCTTGTTTTAAATCGCTGCTGCTCCTGAACAAAGGGTGCGTCGTTTGCACGGATCATCCAAGCAAAATCCGTAATGAATTCAGAACAGTTCCCATTTACCACAAGTAAAGGATGACGACGCCATGTCTTGCTGAAATATTTATTCAATTTTGAGCTGATGGACGCGTTTCGCCTGTCCTGCAGGCTTGTTCACCAACCTTTGCAATAAAGTTTTCAGCCATTTTAGGTGTCACGAATAGCATGTCACGTGTACAAAACTACTATCACAGTGTATCAGAAGACAGACTAGTAGTTTCAAACAAGTAACAAGCGTTCATTTCAAAGAACCGCCGCCCCTTATCGCTTTAGGAAGGAAGCAGTAACGCACCTGGAATTCTGCCCAGAGCAGAGCCTGAAGTGTGCAGTGTAAACCAGAGAGTCGGAGGACCCGCGGTTCAAGCTATTACCACCCAGGTAAGCGTGGGCTCTGTAAAGCGATTGTGAAAAGGGAAAGTTGGTGACCATTACGTTTCTACGTTTATTTACAAACAGAGACACCAGCAGCTCTTGCAAAAGTGGGGAGTACCCACTTGAGTAAAGTACATTTTGCACAATGTCAGCTGACGAAGTTAAGGAAAGGGAGGAAGCAGCTTTGTTAATATTTGATGATTTTTCAGTGACCACGAGAATCAGTACTGCAACTCAGAAGAATGTGGTTAAATCAGATCTTATCACTTGTCTGAAGAGATTGGAAAAGCTAAACGCTCTGAATTGTCAAAGTGGTGGGAGTCCAAATTGTTAAAATGGTATTTAGAGGTCAAACGTATCCCTAGAAGATTGAGGATTCTAGTAGCCCCCACGTATGAGGACCCTAATCCTAACATGCTCCGTGAATGGGCAGAAAACAACTAAGAATCCTCGCAAAGAATGCTGGTAATCCTGACCAAGTATGCTGAGATTGACAGGCAAAAAATCATTGAAGAAATTGAGCAAATTATTGGAGTCTTGGACAAGGAAGCAGACCAAGAATTGATAACAAAATTCAAGTCTGAGATGAAGGACAGGCTGCGTGAACTAGAGGAATCGAGTAAAGAAAGGAAAGCACAAAAATTCCATGTGCAATAAAATGTGCGTGGCCAAATGTATACGTTTGCCAAAAAATTTGAAACTCTTCGCCAACAAAAAATGAACGTAGAGGGTAGAAAACCGGCAGACTTGCATTCTGAATTGAGCAGTATTCCTAGTTCTGAACTCGATACCGAAGGCAATAGTGGAGCCAACAGTGGACCTGCACCTACCATAATTGAAGAATTTGTGTTTTTTAGAGCAGGAGAGGAGATTCAATCTCTGACCCAGGCCATTTGTATACAATGCAAAACCTCAAAGAGGAAGAGGCACAGAGGCAACAGAGGTGGAAAGGCTCCAAACAATACAGACGACATTGGGAAAACAAAGAGCAAAGCGAAGTAACAAAAGAGAACGAGATTTCTATCATAAACTTGACCAACATTGTTTTAACGGAAAAAGAGAAGAACATCTTAAAACTGGGTTTATCATTTTGTTCAGAGGAAGATTTCAGCTATGTCAAAACAAGAGTGGATGTTTTCAAATTTATTCGAACATTGAAATTGAAAAAATACTTTATCAACAATGAAAGACAGATACCATCATTACTGACAAGTGCGAGCATTGACCCAACAGGAGAACTAGTGGTCAACGACATGAATTTGATGCTGGACATGTATCAACATGAGGAGGAATCAGGAACCAACCAGTATTTTGTTTTCGAGCAGTGACACCAATATCACCATAAGCCAAGCATCCCTGTTAGCTGAAGTACAAGGTATAAACATCACAAGCAATGATCCAACAAACTTTAGACCCATGTCAAGATTTACACCAATGACAGGCAGAGACGCAGTGGACATTTAGAATGAACTAGTGACCAAAGATTAAAAAATCTTTGTAAAATCACGAGTGCCAAGCATAAAAAAATAACACAAAAACAACGATAAAGGCGGGAATGTGGTATTATGGGGTAAAGAACAATATCTATTAGAAGCGTACAAACAATTAAAAAATCGCTTCAACTATGTTTGAATATCTGATGATATAATGTTGAGTAGCATTTGTACAATGCACAGTTACATGATTGGCATTCAAAATGTTTACTTAAAGATGAGGAATTATCTTTTTTGAAAATCAGCAATCCAGTCACCCCTGTCATGTACTTAATCTCAAAAGTGCATCAAGATCAATTGAATCCACCAGGCCGCCCCATAGTTTCTGCCATAAACAGCGCATTAGAAACATTGTGGATTCCTTTTTGTGTCCTTTAGTGAAAATCCTCCCGTCCTATATACAGGACACAGGGGATTTCCTCAAATGGGTCTCTGACTTACCATGGGAGAGTGATTTCCTTTTGGCTACCATTGTTGTTACCACCCTTTATACCAGCATCAAACATGAGGACGGTTTGAATGCTGTGAAGTATTTTCTGGGGAATAGACCTGTTAAAGTTTGGTCTCACACACAAATGCTCATTGAAATGACAGCTTTCTGCATAAAGAATAACTATTTTCTTTTTAATGGTGAACTGTTTCACCAGGTCTGCGGTATGGCAATGGGCACCTGCTTCGCCCCCAGCTATGCTAATTTTCATATGGGCTGGTGGGAGGAGAAGGTGGTCCAGAAGCTGTACCCGGATGAATGGCAAAACAATGTAATGCATGGAGTCGATTCATCGACGATCTTTTTGTCGTGTGGAAAGGCTCTGGGGAATCATTAGTTGAGTTTGTTAAAAAGCTCTAAATAATTTGAACCTCAAATTCACTAGTACAGTCAGTGTAACTAATGTACATTTTTTACATCTGTCAGTCTAAATTAAAGATGGAAAATTGGAAACAGCAATATTTCGAAAACCTACTGTGGGCAATACCTTGCTGCACTCTAAAAGTTTTCATCCCCAGATCTTGATCAAAAGCATCCCTTATGGGGAGTGCTTAAGAACAATACGTAACTGCAGCAACCAGGTTAGCTGTAGTAATGAACTAGAAGTACTAGAGTCACGTTGTTAATCTAGAGGCTACCCTGAATAGTGCATTAAATCAGCTATTTTCAAAGCAAGGAAAAGGACAAGGGAAGATATCCTCTATAATAAAAGTAACACCAAAAAGAGAAAAGAAAATATGAATACAAACCAGTGCAGGATGGTAACATCATACAATACACAGCACAAACAAGTAAGAAACATATTGTCCAAACATTGGCATCTGGTATGTAATGATCCGATTTTGGGCAAAATTGTTCAAAAAAGGCCGAAAATAACATTTAGGCGAGCCAGATCATTTAAGCAAATGTTGGTCAGCAATGTGATACAAAGGTGGCTGCCTCAATGTGGTTAGTAAAGAGAGAAGGGTTTGTGAAATGCACTAAGTGCAAAGCTTGTGTGCATGGGATCACCACCACCATGTACACACCAGGTTTTTCCAATAGACAAATCAAAATCAGAGGCCATTATACATGCAAAACTGATTTTTTTGTATACGTGCTTCAGTGCCCATGTGGTCTGAGGTACGTGGGTAGCACTATCCTACCTGTACATACACGTGTGTTGCAGCACTTAAGAGCCAACAAAAATGGTGATAAAACCTATCCGGTGGCACGCCATTTCGAACAACACCACCAAAGAAATACAAAAGGGTTAGTGTATTTTGTGATCGATGCAATCAAACCTAATGTGAGAGGTGGTAACCGGGAAACGTTTTTGAGAATATTAGAATCTTCCTATATAATTAAATTGAACAGTAAAATCCCGAAAGGTTTGAATATGGAGGAAGATTTGTATACTCATTTGTGAACTGCTAATATAATTAATGAATTTTTGCTCCCTTTCTGCAATGTTTTTAACCATTCACAAATTTGTTTTTAGGTTTTTATTTTTGCACTTTAGTCGAGCACTTGCAGTTTCAGAAGACACACCCTTTATATATGCAATATTATTCTGCTTTTACTGTTGGCCCACTAGGGCTTTATTTTTTTACATGAGCTCAAATAGAATATTTAATTTAATGACTTTTTGTGGTCATGCGTAGTTTGTATAAGAATCGGGCAGTTGCCCATAATTTCAAATATGATATTTTGTAATTACAAAAATATCAACCATCATGCAGTTGTTGCTGTTAAATGTAGTTAAAATGCATAAAATAACAAAACATCAAGTTTTAGATTAGGGAACTACTAGTCTGTCTTCTGATACACAGTGATGGTAGTTTTGCACACGTGACATGCTATTCGGGACACTTTGGCTGAAAACTTTATTGCAAATGGTTGGTGAACAAGCCTGCAGGACAGGCGAAACGCGTCCAGCAGCTGACAATTAAATCAATATTTCAGCAAGACATGGCGTTGTCATCCTTTACTTGTGGTAAATGGGAACTGTTCTGAATATATATATATATCCCCTCCTCCAATTGGATTTGATGGTCAGCACCTGACAGTGGGAGGTGCTGTATGAGGCACAGCTCCACTTGCCACATTACAATTCCACAACTCCTCCTCCTTGGATGATGTCATCAGTGATGTCATCAGTGATGTCATTTGAGATGTCATCAGTGATGTCATCAGTGATGTCACTGACCATGTCATGAGTGATGTAATATGTGACGTCATCAGCAGTGGATTGCGGTCGCGCGAGTTATAGTTAGCTGAACTAACTATAACGGGGAAATTTCAATGGTTTTGTACGAGTGAAATGTCCAGCTAACTATAACATGTGTGAAACCTATGGTTTTTTCAGTGAATTTGCAAGGTTTTTTAAATGCTAATTCCTAACTATAACATGTGTGAAACCTATGTTTTTTTCAGTGAATTTGCAAGGTTTTTTAAATGTTAATTCCTAACTATAATGTGTGTGAAACCTATGGTTTTTTAAGTGAATTTGCAAGGTTTTTTAAATGCTAATTTCTAACTATAACGTGTGTGAAACCTGTGGTTTTTTAAGTGAATTTGTAAGGTTTTTTAAATGCTAATTTATGTATGTATTATTATATTTTTTATATATTTATTTTACAATAAACTACCTATGTATATAGTTATAGATTGACTGTATCCTGTAATATGGAATGGCTCAGCTCTTTTTTTTTTAATATGGATAAAGTTGAACAGCATAGTTAATATCTTCTATAAACTTATAAACAGTTTAAATTTCTTTTTTTTTTTAAGGGTATTTCACGGTGCATGCACCGTGCGCGCACCGGCAATTTTTTTTATTAAAGGAAATGGTTTTTTTTTATTTGCGAGGTCCTTTAGGGACCCCCTGAGAAGGTCTAGGGAGTCAGGGAGTGTCTTCCCTGCCTCCTTTTCATGTTTTAGAAATCGGGTTAAAAGTAATTCATTTCTGATGCGTGCGTGCACCGTGCGCGCATGCGTGCTCGCACCGTGCGCGCACCGGCAATTATTTTTATTAAAGGAAATGGTTTTTTTTGATTTACGAGGTCCTTTAGGGACCCCCTGAGAAGGTCTAGGGAGTCAGGGAGTGTCTTCCCTGCCTCCTTTTCATGTTTTAGAAATCGGGTTAAAAGTAATTCATTTCTGATGCGTGCGTGCACCGTGTGTGCATGCGGGCTTGCACCGTGCACGCACCGGCAATTTTTTTTATGAAAGGAAATGTTTGTTTTTTTATTTACGAGGTCCTTTAGCAACCCCCTGAGAAGGTCTAGGGAGTCAGGGAGTGTCTTCCCTGCCTCCTTTTCATGTTTTAGAAATCGGGTTAAAAGTAATTCATTTCTGATCCGTGCGTGCACCGTGCACGCATGCGTGAGAGCACCGTGCGCGCATGCGTGCGAGCACCGTGTGCGCACGGCAAGTCATGTGATTACGAAACTACACTTTTCATTGGTTCATAGTAGTTTCTGTTCCAGAATCTTCAAACACCACACCCACTCCCCTCACTATTTCTTCTTATTTCCTGGGACAAGGAGCTGAACAGCTACTCTAGTAAAATCTTACTTGAAAATGGCAGAACAGCAGTCTACTTCAGGGAGTGAGGAGGAGACCTTTGTGGTACCACCAAGGAAGAGCAAACAAAAAGACTCTTTCATCTGGAAATTCTTCACCTTTCCAGAGGGCCAAAAGAAGGTCAACGCCCCGAAGGTGACATGCACTATTTGTGGAACTGTCCTATCCAGAGGAGATTCCAGTGAGAAATACTCCTTTAGTATTTATTCAATGCTGAGACACTTCAAGACAGTGCATCCTGTACCTTATGCTCGAGAGACAACTAGAGCCCTAAGGGACAACCCTCCACCTGCTCAGCCGAGCACATCATCTGCGGCCGCAGATTCTCCGTGTACCAGGCCACTGGACATCCGCCCACTTTTCCAGAAGGTGCACATACATTGTAATGTGTGCAATGCTGTTCTTTGCTACGGTGAGAGCAGTATTAACTTATTGAAAACAAAATACAGCAGCACACATGCTTCAGCCCATAATTTTTTTCATTTATTGTTTTTGTTCCTGTTGAACAGTTTTTCATTACCAGTTTTTTTTATGCTCTAAAATTTTTTAAAAAAATACAAATTTGTTAAAAAACAAAAATAAAATACAAAACAAAAAAGACAAAAAAACAGTTCTTTTCAGAACTCACTTCACTTCTCCAAGAAGAGCTATATTCCTAATATACTGTGTTGTAATTTTATTGAATGAATGTGTAGTGTATACATGAATGATTGAAATGATTGAAATGACTGAGTGAAGAGGAGGAAAGGACAGACAGAATGAGTGAGAAAAGGAAAGTATGAACAGTCATGAAAGGGAAGTGAAAGACTGACTGCAACAAAAGGACTAAGGGTAGAGGATACAGGTGAGAAGAGTGAATGAGTAAGGGAATGGCAGTGAGTAATGGAGAGTGATGGAGGGGGAGTGAGAAAAGGGGCGTAAGGGACGGAGATAGGAAAAGGGAGTAACAGATGAAGCGGATGAAGTACAGCAGGGTAAAGGGATTGAAAGTAAGAGAAGTGGAGTGATGGTGAGATAAGGGGTATGAGGATTAGAAAAGGGGGCAAGGGAAAGTGAGAGATGGGGAGTGAGGGGATGGAGGGATTTAGGAAACTGGAGTGAGAGAAAGGGAGTCAGGATTTCAATGAGCAAAGGAGAGTGAGTGAGAGTGAAGGAAAGAATGCAAAAAGATGAAGGGGTGTGAGATACAGACAGGAGGAAGTGAAGTAGGAGAATAGGAGTGACTATGAGTAAAGGATAGTGACAGTTAGGGAAGGTGAGGGAAGGAGAATGACGGAGAAGGTTAAAAAATTAACATAGATGGAAAATGAGTGATGGAGAGAGGAGGAGTGGTAGAAACAGAGATGTTAAGGAAATTAAGGGTAAGACAGGCAAAGGGAGAGAGACAGAAACAGAGACAGAGAGCAAGGAACTGAGAAGGAGTAAGGCAGTTAGAATGACTGAGACATATGGAGACAGGGAGAGAAACATGGTTGAAAAAATAGTGATGGAGGCAGTAAACCTAGGGGAGTAGTAGAGAAGGAGTGAGGGAGTTACGAAAGAGCAGTAAAAGAAGAAGAGAGAGGGAAGGGGAATGAGAAAAGCAGAGTGAGGAGAAGTGAAGAAAAGGGAGAATGAAAGTGAAGGGGTAAGAAATACAGATATTTTAAACTTACCTGACCAACAAAATAACTTAATTAGAAATAAATGTTTTTTTTAATTAAAAGAAAAATGGATTCAATTTCCTAAATTTTGCCCTTTTTTTGCTGTTTTCAGAATATATTGAATTTCATTGAAAATAGTGATATCAATTGTATTCATCACTTAACAGCGGGCCAAAAAATAAACAATTTGAAAGATTGTTTAAAATAGCCCTGAATCTATCCTCAGTAAAACATACCTTGATAGAAATGTAACATATATATTAAAAATATCTTCTAAGAACAATAGCTATTTGCAATAAATAACGTCTGTAAATCTTGTTGCTTAAGCACATACACCAAAATAATATCTGTCAAAGAAGTCCACAATAGAAACATTTACCTTTCCATGAGGCCAAATGGTAATTTTTAAATCCTTTTTAGGTGAAATATCCAATGGTAATCCTATAAAATCGAAATAATGGTTTCTTCAGATGCTGCAATTTGTATCTAAAATTTCACATTTTAGATAAACTGTGTAATGACCAGAAGTTATAGAAGGTCCATCATGAAAAATTATTGCAACTGCAACAAAAGTCTTTCCTGATATTGATAATTGATTTCCCTCAAACTTCTTTATTAACCCTTTCGCTGCGGTGGGAATTCCGCCGCAGCGCTGGGGGGTGCGGGGGGGCAGCGCGGTGGCGCTGTGCTCATGACAGAGCCACTCCGTCATGAGCCACGGTTGAGCTGTGCTCATGACGGAGTGGTTCCGTCATGACTCCGCCCAGTTGCGTTGTCCCCCCGCACAGGCAGGGAAACAGTGCCGCGTGGGCGGCGCGGCCGCCAATGGTCGTGGCATGACGGAACCGCTCCGTCATGAGCACACGGCAACCGTGGCTCATGATGGAGCGGTTCCGTCATGAGCGGGGAAGGGGTTAAAGTGTCCAATTTTGTTCCATCAGCTCTACAACGTTGCATCATTAAAATTATATACTGTCCATATTTCTTTAAAAATAACGTTGATAACATTTCTTATTTACATTGAGAACATTCCATGTTGTGATTTGCATCTTTAACTAATTTACTAAAAGTCACTGATTTACTCTCTGGTAATGTTAAATGTATGAACCTTTCAGAATCAACATTAGTGCTGCATGTGTTCATACAGTTTTCACAACAATGTTCCCATTTATAAGAGAGACCAAACATATTTTCTATTTCTACCCCTTCATCTTCCAGTACCATAAGCATATACATTAAGAATTCCTGTGCATCTTTCTGGACATTTTGTGTAAACGGTGTACATCCAGAACATACATCTAAAAGATTTCTAACATCAGAAGCACTTTCTATTTTAGTTTTATCATTACTCAACTTCTCATAAAGGAAACTCAGCAGAGAACAAAATCTTTTTTCATGATTTAGTATTATCTGCTCTTGCAAACTTTCAAGATAAAATACAACATTCAGCACTACATTAGCGTAGCAGTTGACTCCAGAGCTATTTTCAAAATGACAACCAACAACCTCTTCAACGCTGTCCTTTTTCTTTTTGCTTGCAATCACATCACTCTCCTTTTGTTTTCTCTTCTGTACATCCTCATTACAGATATTCTCAATTCTCCCTTTCTGACAAACAACACGTTTTTCAAACACAGGATACTGACCTAAATGAGGAGCATAGCTTCTTATTAATCTATTATACTCCTTTCCACAATTTGCATCAGCACTAACTTTTGAGTCATCAAAGTCTATCATGAATAAACCAGATAATTTTTTCACTCGTGACAAACCAACATATGCCATACCTTCTTTAAACACACGAGATCCAATGTTTACAAAAGCACTATCTACAGTTAATCCTTGAGATTTGTGAATAGTTACAGCATATGCTAGAGAAAACGGAAACTGCTTCCTACGTACATATGTCTTTCACAAGCAAAAAACGAACTGAACAACGACTAATGTCTTTAACCTCTTCAATCTGATCAAATTTTATTTTTAAAAATTCAATTCCATCTTTTTTCTGGTAATTAACAAAACCCAACTCTTTACCCATGGCTCCATTCACTAAACCTTTTTCTACATTCAAATTACGTCTTAAAATTACTCGACAGTTCATACATACATAAAGATTCTTTTCTAAACCAGCTGTTTTCGATATGTTTTTCTCTAGAGAATCCAATTTAGTTTTCAATTTGCCTGTCAATATAATAGTTATTCCTTCATGCTGTATTTTATCCACGGATTCCATTTTCATAATCTCGTCATTTTCCAATTTCAAAAGTTCTTCATTGAATATAGGGCATTCATGTAGTGTTCGCATTAAGCAGATTACAGTATTTTTTTCTGCAATTTTCTTGTATATTTTCTCTGGAACTATTTGTTCTGTTGGAAACAAATTACATAGCAATCAACTCTGTAAAGCTTTTCTGCCATGTTCTGTGAGTAGTCCAATTCTGATATCTTTGAGAATACTTGCAAAATCATCATCATTTGCTTGCCGCATATTGGTAATGAGTTCTTTGTACTCAAAGTATGACCAAATATTCACATTACCTATACTTCCTAATGACTTTTTCGTGTCTTCATGTGCAAGAGTATTAAATACTGGTTGTCCTTTAACTGGAGTGAGATGCAGTAGATCCCCAAAAACTATAACATGTTTTCCTCCAAATAACACGTCATAGTCTGTCTTTAGAATTTGCTGCATTCTTAAATGCACAAAGGCAAGCATTAAGTTTGATACCATGCTTACCTCATCAATAATGAGAACTTTCATTTTCTTTAACACTCTTGAAACTTCAAAACATGCTTCTCCTGTTAGCTTGTGGTATTCTATTTTGTTCTCATGCTCTACTGGTAACATTAGCAAACGATGTAAGGTTATTCCTTTTATGTTATATGCTGCTAACCCAGTTGGAGCAGTAACAACACAAGACAAAGTTGAATCCGTTTTTTTCTGTAGGTAGCTTCTAATTACTTTAATTAAGAAACTTTTTCCAGTTCCAGCTTGTCTACCCACATACATTCTGATTGGTTCAAATTATGTGCATAAGCACTCTTTATTTTCATGTAGTAATCCATGATCAATTTGTTTTGTGACTTCTTCATAAATTTGTTGTTGTTCATCATTCCGTTGTTGTTCCAAATTTGGTAAGTCTATTAAATCTTGCTGAGCTTGATTCATAGCTGTTTCCACTTCAGTCATGGCTATTGCAGCTTCATTTTCTACGATTGGTTGTCCTAGGGGATCTTGACTGAGCGTACCAGAACATTGACTGTCTTGAGAACTGTCTCTAGCTACTTCAGCTGCAATTGTTGCTTCATGTTCAATTTCTTCATTTAATATTTGTACATAATTTGTGAAAGTACTGCATTCTATGCTATCTTTACATGCATTAAAGGAATCTTTAATACATGAAAATCTCCAAGTAATTCATCCTCTGAACACCATGGTTTAAACAGCTGTAAAAGTGCTAAGTAGTAAAATTCCTTTTTGTCAGTAGTGTTGCAACTCAGCTCCCTGTGATTAATCAAACTTCCTTTTGTTTGTTTCACCAAACATCCTTCCTCACCAATGACTTTATATTTTACATTGTTGATGTCTTCTGTGGCATTCCGTGTAAAAATGTAATTCTGCAGCACTTCATAGAGACACATGTTCTCAAGATGATGACTTCTGTTTGGGTAATATGTGTCCAACATATTTGTTTTCAAAATGTTTGTACTTTGTGGTTCGTTCTCTGCTAAATATTCAATTTGTCGAATAGATTTCAGTACCCGATTTCGCATTCCTGCAAGGCCTAAACTTACCCAAATTATTCTTCTGTATTTGGAGTACAGACTTGCAGATGATAACCTATCTGAGCATTCGTATGACCCAATTTCTCAATGCGATAACATCTTTAAACTGAAACTGTATAGCTTTTTACTGACAGTCTTCTCGTGAGAAATCTCTTCCCACATTTCTTTCAATTCCGTTTTCTCAGATTTAGTGATGTAAGATGTGACATACCGAGCAACAGCAATAGAATTGTCAGCTACATACTGAATATCCATGTTAGCATTCCACATGGATAAAATGACTGGGTTGTAGTCATTTATATATTTTGACTCTTCTTTTCTTCTTAGGTTGTAGGTATTTTTCGGAGATTTTCTTGTAATGGTATGTCGCACAGCTGACATAAAACTGTTTACTCTTCCTTTTGAAAGAACAGGTTGTGGAAATCCAAATCGACATTTTATGTAGAACTTATCTTTACTCTTGTACTTTCGTCGACAGTATTTTCCACACCGATGACTTTGGAAACGTAAAACTTGCTCTTTTAAGTTTTTTTCTTCTGTGCTTTTAGGTATAGCACATGTTGCATATTCTTCAATGAAAGATAAAACTGCATCATCAGAATCTGTTCCAAATTTTGGGGCATCCTTGATCCACAACAGCATATGAATATGAGGAGCACCTCTTGCTTGGTACTCTTTTCTCCAAAAGAAATCCACAACTTCTCCAAGAGGTGGATTTTTTTTATTGCAGATGAAGGACATCATAGCCTCAAATCTATGATTGAAATATCTGCAAACATTAACCGGATCCAATGAGCACAATTCTCCGGCTGTCTTGTATTGGATGTTTTCAATATTTAAATTTGCCTCTCGAAGAAAATCCAGTAAATCATCCCAAGCGTACTCAGCACAGCTTAGGGTAAGGAACCATGTAGGAGTTCCTAAATTCCGTAACATACATTTCAATTCTCTATGGCGTCGGTACCAATATTCATTAGTTCCACGCTGACAAGCCATCAGATTAATCAATTGAGATTCCAAATGATCATCTCGCTGTTGCACTTTGTTCATAAAATCCTTTGCAGACACATTATGTAGATGTACTCCAGTTTTTAAAATGTGATTTACTGCATAAGATAGTGCAGACAAGTCACTTTCAAATAAAAGATGGAACAAATAAGGAATACTTTGACGGAATCTTGGATCTTCTGCATATAATCTTGTAGTCTGATACTCAGAAGCAGGAATCGGTACTGGACGTTCATCATATCGTCCACCTTTTCCTGTAGGAAACAGCTGGGGAAAACAACAACTTTCCAAGCTCTCCTCCCATACACTCACAGGAGTTCATTTTGCTTTTTTCATCTGAAACAGATCAATAGTGTTTTCCATAACTTCTTTAGAATGAAGAGGATGTATGCTGAAATGTTCATAAATTTCTTCTTCTTTTGACTTATCCACTTTTTCAATTTGCCCAGTTGGTATTCCTGTGTCTGCTAGTAAAACTTCTTCATCCATATAAATTGATTCATAGTACTTATTATTTCTTTTCAAATATAAATTTGCTCTTTGTACTTTTCGTGCATCTACTAGCTCCTGCCAAATGTTCTTATTCTTTGTAGGTACACCATTAACCAGAATAACTAATGGTTCAGTTTCCAAACTATCTGCATCAATTGTTTCAATATTTTTTTTCAAATCTAATGGCAAATAGACAACTCTTCCTTTTCAACCTCTTTGTAAATCTGAAGGAGGTAATTTACCTGTTGTGGGCTCCATACGAACTATAGTCTGAAACGGATGGACACATTGAATGAGTATAAACTCATACGTATTTAAATCACTAAGTTCTGCAGGAATATCAACCAATTCTAAATTATTATGTACAGCTCTAGCTGGCATTTTATTTTCTTCTAACTTGTTATAACAGTATTTACAAATACGCTGATCTTCACCCAAATCAAAACAATTTTCCAGAAACAAATATGTAGCAAAATCCTTCCACTCATAATTATTTTCTTTTTCACTTTTTTTAATAGAGATCAACATTCCTTGTTTGAGTTTTATAATGGCTTCTCCGGCAACAAATACAAGTACTATTTGGTCTTTCATTAGAGATGATAGTAAATTTTGTCATTTGATCTTCAAAATGTTTACTAACAGTGGGTTCTACATTCTCTTCCACATTTTCTTCAATTACTGTGTCATTTCCTGCACTTTCTTGTTCTGGACCAAAGTAACAAAACTGAATATCATCAGTAACCTTCTCTACATCTGATACAGATCCACGCAACAGAGCACGAATCAACTCATTTAACTTTAGTGCTGGACTTTTAGCAAAATACAATCTTCTCACAAACTTTCTCATTTCAGTATGATGTACTGAGCGCATCCTAAAATGGTGAAAAACACTTTGACAAACTTTCCTAGAAAGACAAGCCAGAGAATGTCCTTGCAAACCAGTATTCTTTCACACTCTGAATGGATCTAGTCTTTGAAGCACCTTAATCTTCTGTTTAACACTTTTTTTTACTATATTCTCTTAGAAAGTCACGTAATTTATCAATAGATTCTTGTCGTACAGTACAAATACTTCTACAATTCCAAGTGTACACTGGGGCTTTAGGACGTTTCCCCATAACCTCATCAGCTAACACTTCTTCCTAATTTCTTGGAACCATTTTCTCCTTTTCCATTACACAACCATCTTTAACTTCATAACTTCGACCACTGGTGTCAACAGCATGCAGCAAACTATTACTTTGAAGATAACTCTCTTCATTAAAAAATGGTGCAGTACTTGAACTATGCTTCCATTCTCCTAAGAACACATTACAAAAGTTATTTTTTTTCACTACTCTTTTCCTTTTGCTTTTTGACTTCATTACATTGACTATTTTATCTAATGTACAGATCCTGTTCAAAATTAAAATGAATAGTTTTCTTTTTAATTCCAAAGCCTTTGAAACAATTGATTCAATATGTTTCTTTTTCTTATAAAATATTGCTTTCTTCCTATATTTTTTTACATCCTTTAGCAAATTGAACACCACTCTTCTCTGAAACATTTTTTTACGAATGTTTTGAAATTCTGTTTTTCTTTTTAAGTCATTCTTTCTTGCTTCTGATTGTACATTAGCATTTAGTATTTTCTTTCTATTGTCTTGTTGTTTTCTTCTTGAAACACTATTTGCAGTGGATATACTTTGTACATTTTTTCTGTTTGAGGATATTTTAAAAAAAATCCTTAGTCTGCTTACCAGAAGACTTTTTTTTTTTCCAACATGAGGTTCTTCAACTAATTTCTGTTGTCCAGTTGTCTTCAAATATAGATGTTTTTGCTGTTCTTTTCTCTTTCTTGATTTTATAGGCATGTTTAATTTATTTCAGTGTTGTTCAGCAATACCTAAAGGAAACTAAAAAAAAAAATACCTTTATGTAATTTAAATATATTACTATATTTTTTGGAGCTTTTCAAATCCTATCATATGAGCTGCCCCTTTCCTATGAGTGCAAGTCTTACAGAACAAGAGCAACACAAATTAAATCTCTGACAACAATTCCTGTGTGCAGACAGACTCATGGTGTGATTCTAGGCAGAAAACGATATTTGATTGGCAATTTCAAAGCACATTTACTACTGTGGTAGAGCAAGTGATAATTACTGTAACAGCCTGACACATTTTCCTTATAGTTTAGAGAGGCAGAAAAGAGCACATGTCCTAACAGCTACTTGAGACCATGAGCATGTGGAACCTGGGTGAGTGATTAGACTAGAGCAAAGGAAATGAGCAATGGTGATGTTGAATGTGTTAGCGTTACACACTGCTATCTGAAATACCACACAGTGCTGAATAGTAAGCATGGGAATGCAGGAGAAGCAGCTGCCTGTGTGCTAGGAGTGTGTTTCTGGAGACTGTGTATTGTCAGGTGCAAGAGAGATCTGCATGGACGCTTACACAACTGCATGAAGACTGCAGAGATGTATGTAAGATCACCTGTGGTAAGGGTTAATCGGAGTTTTGAACATGTAGGAACTACCTCACCCATTGCAGGAGTGGAAGGAAAATCTACCCTGTTGTTTTCAAATGTGTTAGCATTTGCCTCTCATCTGTGAGATAGTGATTTGTGCTGAATGATAACCATCACAGTTCAAGAAAACAAACTGCCCCTTTCCAACGAGTGCAAGTCTTACAGAACAAGAGCAACACAAATTAAATCTCTGACAACAATTCCTGTGTGCACACAGACTCATGATGTGATTCTAGGCACAAAACAGTATTCCTGGGTGATACCAGTACACCTTAACTTATGGTGAAGACATACTCCATAATATCTTACAAGTTCAAGGCAGTTAAATATCTTCCAAAACATAAAATGTGAAACACAATTTTAAAAGAAGAAACACATTTCTATTATTTATATCAAAATACACTACATACATCCCCTCTCAAATTCATAACTCACCTTTAAAAGTAGTTAGTTGAGAAAGAAATGTGCCACTCACACAGCAGATTATCAGAGCTAGCATCTCTGAGCTGTACTCCTCTCACCAGAACCACTAAATGGCAAAATTTCCCTCTCTTTTTTCACACATATACATGTTAACTTCAAATCACATTGCTTCCCACATTTTTTTAAATGGAAACACACATTTCTATTGGTTGCAAATGTCAACCCTTTCCAAATGATTCCTACCCCCAACATGACTTCTGCCTGCTACCATAGCAACAGATCATGGAACACTGGTGTGAGCAGAGAGGTCAGAAGTTCAGCACACAATGTTTCTAATCCAAAGAGCAAGAGTGCTTGACTTTTCAAACCTAACAGCATATCCAAAGTAATCTTCTGTGGGAACACATTTTTCTGAACCAATACAAAACATGCTTTTAAAAATGTAAACATACAACCTAGTTTTTAGTGTTGAATGGTCTGAAACAGCCAATGAGTTCTTTTTATTAAAAAAAAGTATGTAAGCCTCCATTGTACAACTATCTTTCTTTTCATATTGCCATTCTACTGAAAGACACATTCTGAGTGCATCCAGATCTCCTTGAAAGATGTTCACAGTGTGGATTGTAGGTCATAGCTATGTCTACTGGAGTGAAAAGTATACAGAAAAAAGAGGTATTGTGAAAGACCTTGCTTTGCCAAATGTAGACATTAAATGGATTGGTCAGAGAGGGTTAAAGTGGCACCAATTAATGCCTTTGGTGAAATCCTTTCTACATCTCCCACAGCCTGACCTTATAATTGTGCACTGTGGTGGAAATAACCTAGGCACTTTAACTGGGGTAGGTCTGGAAATGCTTGTTAAGGACACCTTTGTGCAATTGATGTCACTTTTTTCACAAACTACCTTTGTATATTCTAATATATGCCAAAGGCAAAAGTGGAACTGGTTCAACCAATATTGTCCGCAGATTGAGAAAGCAAAAAAGCACGTCAATAAGTCTGTTTCTGCTTTCCTCAGAGACTATGGTATGGGTTCTATATACCACAACAACTTGCGTTACAACATGCAAGGCATTTATAGAGGAGACGGTGTACATTTCACAGATGAAGGGAACAGATTCTTCCTCTTGAACTTTAGACTCTGCATCGGTACTTACTTGTAGGTACAAAAAAACACTCAATGAACACAACGGCTCTTTTTAGAGCCAACCAACATCTAAACACTTAAACTTGATTTTTGATTCTATTTTTTTTATAGAATTTTTTGCCGCCGTTGGGAACTTAGGGGTCTTTCATTGTCACCCTGAGAAGGCCTAGGGGGTCAGGGACTCTCTACCCTGCGGCCTTTTCACGTTCTCCACTTGTGTTTTTAGCTCTCTTCTGCCTCTAAAACTGAAAATGGGGGCTGGGGGGTGCGCGCACCGTGTGCACACCCCGCAATTTTTTGAAAAAAAAATAAAAATGTTTTTTTCACCCTTCGGGATCCTTCAGGGACCCCCTGACAATGGCTAGGGGGTCAGGAACTCTCTACCCTGACCCCTTTTTACGTTCTCCACTTGTGTTTTTAGCTCTCTTCTGCCTCTAAAACTAAAAATGGCGGCTGGGGGGTGCGCGCACCGTGCGCGCACCCCGCGATTTACAAAAAAAAAAAAAATGTTTTTTTCATCCTTCGGGGTCCTTCAGGGACCCCCTGACAAAGGCTAGTGGGTCAGGAACTCTCTACCCTGCCCCCTTTTCACGTTCTCCACCTTTCTTTTTCACTGTCACACACAAAATGGCGCCCGACACTTCCTGATTTCGACCGATTGGAATGTTGACTGACATCTAACCACCAATCAGAATTACGCTCGCGGACATTTGGTGCGCGCACCGTGCGCGCACGGTGCACGCATATAGATATTTATGTACATTTAACTGCAATTTTCTCAGGAACTACTGAACAGATTGACACCATATATGGAAAAGGCACATGCCTGACCTGAGGACTACCTCTTTGCCAAATTTCAAGTAATTCTGTTCAGCCGTTCGGGCTGTACCTTCGACTAAAGGTCCTATGGGAAAATGCATGGGGAAAACGTGTTTTGGGACCCCCCTTTTTTCTCAGCCCCCGCTTGACGAATCACCCCGAGACTTTCAGGGTAGGAGCTGAGCAGAGCGCCCCATTAGTTTTTAAAATTTCACGAAGATAAGTCAACCGGCGCCAAAGTTATTCAAAATAGAATTTTCAAATTTCCTATGGGAACTCGGTCCTAACTATAACTATCTACTGGCGACCGCCAGTAGATAATATATATATATATATATACGTAAATATATATGTATGCTCTTAACCAAATATCTTTGTTTTTCCATTTGCTTGCATGTTGCTTCTTACTACCACAGCATAAGTAGTATAACACATTGGCGATTTAACTGGGACAAACATATGGTGTAACTTGAGTTAACCAGTGATTGCTAGTACCTATATGTATTATGTTATCTTTACAATTGTTCCATAGTAATACAGACATTTATTGAAAGTTGCGGTATTGATTCATCAGCATATCAGCATTGGCATATATGCTTATCCTATTGAAATCAAGCACAATTTATTACAGCAACAAACATGGATATGGACATTTTTAAATAGAAGCCACACAACCTCAACTTTGTAAAGGACATTTTAGGCAGTTGCCTCCTACTCAAGCAGATCAATTAGTAACAATGTGAATTATTGCAGCTATGTGTCAGACTTTTTAAACCCTCGCTTCTGAATTGAGAGGGACATCTAACAAAGTTCAGAAGGGCTGCAGTCTTGTTAATGACTTTACATTGTTTCTTCTGACTCGAAAAGTACATCTAGTAATTAGTTGAGGTAACTGTGGCTAGGTGAAGGGTAAGCCGATTGGCTTTGCCATGCTTGTTCAATATGTGCTTTCATGAACTGAGGTACATCATTGAAACTGGAAACTAAATGTGTAGTGGAAAGTTATTTTTGGGCAGGCAATACACATAAACATGCCTTTGCATGTGAAAGTCAATGTGAATTAGTTTGCACACTACCTGTGTTTAAGGTAAGTTTAAACAGTTCAATGTGCTCCTTGGGTGTATACTCCAGTCTTGTACACTTTTGGTGAACCATGAACAGCGTTTCCTGAGGTAGGGAACGTCACCTTGGGCACAACTGGGCCCGCTGAGGGGTTGTTGATGCTGTATACCTGGCATAAACAACTATTCTCCAGTGAATGTTTACTTATTCATATTTAATATTTTCTTCATATGAATTCATTCCATTTGTAGTTGTGTACAAGATATTACTTGTCGTAATCTTGATTGATACTCCTCATGCTCCAATGCATTTCGGGTTAAATACCCTTCGTCAGGGAACCAGACACTGTAAATTAATGTAAACGAGACTTAATACATGAGGGGACTCAATCTCAGATTCATACTTGAGGTAAACGTGGTGTGGACTGTGCTAATGCAACGGCCGGTTGTATTGTAACTGAAAAAAAAGGCTAAAAGATCGTGTGATGGTGAGGTTAATTTACGGCTATATGCTGCTTGAAGTTAACTTGAGTTCACTCAATATAAGGTGACACGAGTCTTAATAACATTTGGTGTTTACGGTGCTCTCTTTTTTGTGCTTGTGGATATACGGGTGCTTGAATTTCAACACGGCTTATTTGTGTCACATAGTTGCAAGTTTAGGCGTGCCGTAGGTGGATTAAACGTGCATAAAGAAAACCCCAGTGAAACAAACTAGTTACGGGAGTATTCCAGCGTGGCGTTCTCCGGCGGTTTACAGGTGGTGTGTTACCCATGTTTGTTAGCGCAGTGTTATTAAATGTAGGGGGTATAGACTTCGATGAAAGACAAGGTTGCTAACTGCACGGCCCAACGGGACGTTCCCTACCACAGGAAACGCTGTTCATGGTTTGCATGTGAAAGGACATTTGTTGTGTGCTTGGGTTCATGGTTGTAGGTACTGTTGATGAGTGTGCCTGTTTCTGATGAGTGATTGCCCCATGTTCCTCTTTAGTCTTTTCCTGAACATGTGCTTAAACCTAAATATATGTGCTGTAGGGAGGATATAGTGTATGTTTAACACTTTTACACTTTGTGTACTATGATAATGTAGATCTTGACGTAGCCATGAAAGAGTTGTGTGTTGCAGAGTTTTGTGTGTTTGTGTGTGTGTGCCATGTGACTTGCATGACGCTGAGGTGGCGTTTTCTAAGCCTGTTCAGTTGCCCATTTTGTGTTTGTACACTTCTTTTTCTTCTGATCAAGGAAACAAAATTCAAGATCCTTAGCATAGTCCATAAATTACTCCATAGCTGTGTTCCAGCTGATCAAGGTAAAGTCTTCCAAGCCACTAACCTTCCAGGCACTCAAGGTCAGTCTCTCTGAACCTGCAGGCTTTACACCCTCACAGACTCAAATAATTCACAAATGTTGGTAGAAAGTCCCTCTATGTCGAAATATCCATACCTTTAAACATACAGCACCTCCCTTCAGAGTTCAAGGAGCTTTCATAAATTTAAGAAAAAGCATGAAAACTCCATTCTTGGTCTCAAGCAAGAGCACTGAACTAGAAAACATTTTTAAAGTCTGGTCCTGGCAAAATTCTATTCTTGCCTATATGGAGGTCAGATATTTAATACTGGTATGGCCACCTGGGCACCAAGCAAGACTTTTGCACTATTCCTGCCATAGCTAGGCTACAGGTTATAAAGTTGTCATCACTGATTTGCACTCCTTCATGTCTCCGTTATCGCTGGCTTTGATTACTCTTGAGAAAAGACCCTCACTAATTCTTGACACTATCACATACTATGTGGTTTCCCTAATCCCATATTGTCCCTAATGTTCTGATGCAGCAGCTACAAATCCCCCTAAAGGGAAATAAAATGTATGCATTCTGGACTTGCGGAAGTGTGAATTTATGAATTCTTGTGTCAATCAGAGGTTTTTGGTAGGCTTCAAATTGGACTTGTGAAACGTATATGAAATATCACGGGGACATTTTTACCAAATACCTTATATTCTAATGTAAAGTGGGCTGAGATCAGCTGGGTTGAAGACTGGGAATAGATTAACTCAATTGGAAAGAGATCTAAATCAGGTTCTCTCATCACTTCACGGATTAGCCTGGCCTCTAGCAGGATTGTAACTCTAACATATAAACAGAAGATTGAGCTAGCTGCTCGTTGTGTGGCTCTTTGTTTTTAACGAGCATAAATCTTAAATTGGGAATTTTGCAGGTGGAAGAGAGAATACTTGATTATCATAATATGCTCAATCCTAACACCCGTTTAAACATAGTTATATGGGCAACAAATAGTACTTGCATGTTTCATTTACCTATTTTGGGCTCTTCCAGTTAAAGTCTCTGGTCAGTTCTTTCTTGAATTAGATTCAGTAATTAATAGTTTTAACTGGGCATAAAGACAGGCAACAAGAGGGATGTGGCTTTTGAAACCCGCACCAAACCAGGGAACCTCACACACTCTGATTGGCCACTTTATCAAATGTGCTTAACATTTCCCACTGCTTGATATTTTGATAACGGCAGAGGAGGCTATTATATTTATTTGAATATTGGCGTTCTAAATATTGCAAATTAATACAATGCAGGATGCTTCGGAATTTGATGCACATTTGGTATGAAATCAACAACCACCTGTAAACCACAGCAATTTGCAAGGCCAGATCTT
Organism: Triturus cristatus; assembly: GCF_964204655.1. Lineage (NCBI taxonomy): Eukaryota > Metazoa > Chordata > Amphibia > Caudata > Salamandridae > Triturus > Triturus cristatus. Next base: position 508,881,555 of record NC_140585.1, read on the forward strand.
TTCAGTGAAACTCACTGGCTTTGGCAGTGCTTTTTTTGTCTTAAATAGCTTTTGCGAATGCACATATATCTGTGGTGGCCGTCTTGGAACAGTTTGTAAAAACTTTCAAAATCATTAAAAAATAGCCATCACAGATGTGCGTTCATCCAACACAGCTATAATTTTAATGCATTTGTAATGTTTTAACTAATACAATTCAGAGATGACTGTCACTGACATGCACACATTCTGCTGCTATCTGGGACCGTGTTAATAATGTTTTAACAAATCCACTTTAAAACTGCTGCAATAGATGCACAGTCTCCTGTTCAGGCAGCAAGCATGGCTGGGACACAAATACTTTTGTGAATCTTGGTCTGGCTTGTGACATTGGTTCACCAGCCATGTGGATCTGGGAAAGTTTACTTCTGACTACTGGTTTTTACTCATAACTCTTTATCTATTTGCCACTGTATGCTTATTTATAGAAGAGAGGGCCACATGGTCCTGAAGAATTCCTTGACACCTCATTTGAGGGAAACCTCGCTATAGGGGTTGTACTAAATCCTGCTCCATTTGTAAGTGCCGCTGGGGATTTAAAACAAAGCCCTAGTCTTTGTCTTGAAAGCACCTCATGAGCTCCCCTTCATAAAGGGAACACCTTGCACCAATACCGGTACCAAGAAAGACCCAATGATGAAGTTTGACATATGAGGCAGGTTGCAGGATTTTCATCCTGTAACTGTAGTGCCCTCTCTTGATTAGGATGGTAACTGTATTGTAATCTCGCTAATCTATGGATATTCAAGCAAGAAGAAACGTATGTGTTTTTTTTGCAGTAGATGCACAACTATCCCCATCAGTAATGTTTGAATAGAATTTGTTTAAAGAAAATAAACCAATTTGAAGGTTGCCCTCTGTGTGAGCATGCTATCATGAAATGATCAAGAAGCAATTTTAAGATGACTACCTGCTAATAGCAAAGTGGGTGGCAAAAGTAGATTTAAAAAAGTTGGAAAATGGGAGATGGGGCAAGTGGCTCGCTGAGGGAGCAGAAGGTGATGGGAGAGCAGGGAGAGAAAAAAATCCATCTGAGTTACAACAAAGTAAAGCCTGACATTGGACATAGACATGCTCCCTGATGGGACAATCTCAAGAATTGGGAGGAAAGCCATTGATCAGAAGTAGGAAAGTGAGATGGACAAAAAAGTAAATCCAATCATAAGCAAGAGGATGATCCAAAGCCCACTCAAAGTCTATGTATTTTATCAAAAACAGGAGTTTTGGTTCACCATGGTATGTTACACTTTTGAATAAATTTACACTTTGTAGAATGTTTACTACTTTTGGTATTCACAAACTCAGAGTATAAACTTAACACAAACATGTAATTTACATGTATCCAACCACTGAATAATGCAATTGGTCCACCTATGTGTGGGTAGGTTGCAATCCTGTCTAAACCCCTCCCTGACCATTCTTAAACCCCTCTTAAACCCCTCTTACTGTTGCACCAACATCCTGCCCAGTGGCCACTCCTGCACTGATTCCAGGTGAGCAGGACACGCAGGTTGCAGAGTGCAGCCAGAGCAAGGCAATGGCCACTTGGTTGCCCCAATCCTTACCTGTAAACTTACCTGGAATGGTGAGGAGACACAAAAGAAAAGCCCTCTTGGCCAGGCCACGTGAGCAAGAAGCACTCACGAGTCCTGCGGGACTCTGATTGGTGGGCCTCAACATGTAGAGAAATGTTGCGACCGAGTTCCCGTTTTCTGAAAATGGTTGAAAAGTTAGGTATAAGGGGGCAGGGTAGGAGTTCCTGACCCTCTGGACCTTTTGGAAACACATTTTTAAAGACTATATTTTGGGGGTTTCGACGATCCTGTGGGTGTCCCACGAAAGCACAGGGTCTGTATTGCCTACCCCCGGGGATTGGCTGGCAGTGGGGGTGTTTGGAGCTGGTTCTGGCCGCAGGGTGCTCATTGGGAGCCGGCGTTGCCCTCTGGCCTTCTGCATGAGTCCCATGAGAGGGCAAATGCCATGCTGTCTCCCGTGAAACACTCTACAAGCCTGAGTGTCTGTAGTGGGTTGCCGCAAACAGGTGAAGGCCGTGCGCAGTGCGGGAGTAGCTTTTTGCGGGGTGTTGAACAGTGGTTCAGGTTCTGGCTGCAGGCCAGGCCCTGCAGCCAACCGTGTGGACTTGGCCTTACATATAATACAAAATATTACTTTACATTTAAAAAAAAAAAAGAAATGTATTTAAAAAAACAAAGGCTAAAGTGACATTATAGATAGATATGGTTGTAAAATCTTACTTTGTATTAAACCTCAGAAATTCACTAAAAAAACAAAAGTAAAGTGGTGTTTTTGTTAAGTAAAAATTTCATTTTAAGTGTAACATTTTAAACTAAAGGAACACTGAAATTCAACAGTTATAGTTATTTCAGATTTAACTTGCACCCTTGCCATGCACCGCTTATGACCTCACATATTACAACACAAATTACATGTTCTGTGACATCATTGATAACATTACAACTTAACTTCATTTATGACAACACTGTGCTGAGAGTGGGCTCAAGTTATAGTTACTTGAAATAACTTTAAATGTTGAATTTCAGTGCTTTTTTGAAGGTTAAACCCATTTTCAGCTAACTATAACATCACTTTAACCTTCACTTTTTCAGTGAATATATATATATACACACACACATTCCTTCGCTCAGTCACAGTTGCGACACAGCACACACACTCCAGATGCAGATGACCATCCTGCTCATACATTCTGAAAGGCAGAAACATGTACTTCCATCACCAGCAGCAGTCTGTGAGTTAACTCCCTAGTGATCAGCAGAAGCTTCACTACAGAGTTCTAATGAACAACTAGAGCTCTGATAGTTTGTATTCAAGACAAAATTAATCCACTTGAATAAAGCAAACTGACATGCAGAGTGAAACATGTACTTCCAACTCCAGCAGGAGTCTGTCAGTTTACTCCTTAGTAATCAACTGCAGCGTTACAACTGAGTTCTAATGAAAAACTAGAGTGCCAACATTTTATAACAAGAAACAAATGCCGTATTAATGGAGAAGGGGCTGTTGAATTTCAAGCCTTTCGTGCGGAGCAAGTAATAGAGGAAAACAAGGGTACCCCAATATTTGAACCTGGGGCGGTAATGCATTTTAACAAGAGAATGGTTCGGGTGTGGCCTAAAGGTCCATTCAAAAGTGACCCTGTGGGGGGCACTACGCTTGAGAGTAGGAAGTTAATTTTTTAAGGGAGCAGTAAGTAATATACAGAGGGACATGTAGTTCAGTTTATGACAGGTATTTAACACAATAGTATTCAGGTGCTCACACAATAAGTGACAATAAACGTGACGTGAAAAGTGAGGGTGATATTAAAATAAAGACATCACATTGACAACAATAGTAAGAACTCCTCAGAAAATTTTTACAGAGTGAAAGGAGTTCATGTTGTAGGGGGTCGACGGCGTTTCGATCTCAATTATGCGAGATCATCTTCAGGACATATAATAGGTGAGCAAGTTGAATTAGGAATTGGGCAGTAAAGACAACATCAATTAGGTCAAGAGCCTGCAAGCCGCTGCTGTGTTGTTCACTGAAGCTTGTGATAGAAATTATATATCAGGAATGAATCGCCCGATACTGGAGGACCAGCTGGGTTGTTCAGAGGCGTCGCTCTGGGCCGATTGTTTATTTAAAGCTGAATCCAGGGCACTGAATGAAAACCTGGGACCGGAGAGCAGAGCGTGTCCTCCTACTGTGGGAGCCCGCGATGATCTCGGATAATTCAGATCGAAACGCTTTCGTGAGGAGCAGGCTGAAGTTAGATAGATAGATAAGATAAGACAGACAGACAGACAGACAGACAGACAGACAGATAGACAGATAGATAGATAGATAGATAGATAGATAGATAGATAGATAGATAGATAGATAGATAGATAGATAGATAGATAGATAGATAGATAGATTGATTGATTGATTGATTGATTGATTGATTGATTGGTTGATTGATTGATTGATTGATTGATTGATTGATTGATTGATTGATTGATTTGGAGGCAAACTTGCAAATATACTTTTTGGGGATAATTGTCCATCTCCTCTTTAAGATAAAAGAAGAAGTTTTGCCATCAGTCTTTTGTAATCTACGCAATCTATATTGATAGATCTTCGCAGCCAAAAATCTTCACAACCGACACAGATCTTATAGAACATCTGCTTTTGCAAGGCTCATAATCAGACATTTTACTCTGTGTGACTGGAATTCTCCTGGCAGAAATTAAATTCCACAACCCAACTCCTGTGGTCAACTACTACTTGGCCATGATCATCAAACCATCCTGAGAGGCTCAGAAGTAATTGATGTCTCTGGTTTTCACCTTGTTTACATTTTCTTTTGCTAAATTCCTCTTTAATGTAGATAACTATTTCATGTATGTCTCCTCAAAAATCCTCAACAATAGTTCCTAAGGCGGTAAATTTGAGCTTCCTCCTCCCATTAATATTGCATGTGAAAACGTCTTTTGAGAAAAGCAGCTGTTTAGCTTCTAGCATGAAAGAAAGACCACTGAAATACACCAGTTATAGTGTAGTGAACTATCACTTGAATCCCATCATGCACTGCTGATGAACTCTCATATTACATCACTCATGTTACATCTCTTGAAAACAGCAGAGTTAGTCACAACTGGCATAAAACTTTAGTCACTGAAACCTGGACAAACGATGAGTCCAAACAGAGTGGAAAAACCTTCGAGCTTTTTAGAGTAATAATGAAGTTATGTAAATCTTCCACCATATTTGTTCAGTGCCATTCACCGTAGGCAGACGTTCCAGCTTCATTTTAAATGACACACTTGTGCTATAGGACACTCATTGGACTGCAAAGACAGTGTACCAGCGAAAACTTCATTTTAGTTTCATTTTGAAATAACTTGTATACTGCTGAAGAAATGTGAAGGGTCACTAGGTCACACCATGATTTAAATTTAAATGAAAATGAATTTGAAATGTTTTATAGAAATTACATTTAAAAAATAAATTAAACATGGACAAAGATAGAAGGCAGGGTTGAAGACTACCTGCAAGAATAAGATGAAGGGACAGGAAATGCAGTGTGGTGGAAGAAAGAGGAATGTTGCAATGAGTCAAGACTAATTGACTACCTCAGCATTAGGCAGGGCATGGCGGGCTCTTAAGAAATACTTTGGACCCTTCTTTTTACAAATTAAGTACTGGCATGGACAGCCTATGGGCCCTTGAAGTTTGTGCTGCGTGTTTGCCACTGTAGAAGTGGGGTACATAGAGAGCACCCACAGCCCTTTGCTACCAAGCAGTGTGTGTGCCAGTTACTGTCCGTACACAGATGCTGTCACAGATTGAAATGTGCACATGGTGAGGTCCATGTCGGGGTGCAACAATAGAGCAGGAGAGACTGTACTCTTTGTATCTGCCCTCACATCAAGTGAGTCTCCACTCCATGTTGCACTGCCTTGAGTGCATGCCCCTACTTCCTGTGTCGGCAACGCTCATCTGTGAAGACATACTTATTTCTCTAAAACATGCTTTTCACAACAATAGGCGGAGGAGCATTGCCCCACTGTGCAAACAGGAAAAATAAAATGACAATCACTATTGTTATTATCGTTTCATTTTTCCTATTGCATGCAGTCAGTGGCCTTGTTCAAAATGGAATGGAGCGGGACTGTCCAGAGCAGGGGAGAAGTTGTGTGCACTCCCTAAGTGCGCATGAACTGTTTTACTGGTCCTCTTGGGCCGACCAAACAGTTTATGCACTCTTTGCATGTACCTACCAGGCTGCATTACACAGCTTGGTGAGGAACATGCACAGGCTCCCCGTTCCAGTCTGAACGCTAATCTATGGCACTCAAGCCAATCACAACGCTGCATTGCAGTGCTGTGATTGGCTCAGGGGAGCCTGTGTGCCTGGTGCTTCCTACTCCTGGCCGGACTGGAGAAAGGAAGAGGACTGAGGGGAGATGGCGGCCAGCCGTTCTCAGATTAGTGTTTTTTTTCTTCTTAATTAATCCTACCCATGCCTCACCATCCCCATCCGGTAGCATCCGCTACTGTAGATTACCAAACGTGATGACATGAAAGTTTCAATCTGAGTGCAAAAATTGACCTGTATTGCAGATATTGGCTTGGTAGTTTTGATATTGTGGTTCCGGAAAAGTAATTGATTACCTGGTTAACTAAGGAATCCAGATCTCACTCCATGTTGAACTTTAAAACAGACAAGCTTTAAATTCTGTGGTAACATTTATTAATGTGCAACATAAAAAGCAATCTTTCAATTTGACTTACGATAGTACTGACGAACACAGTGTGCACTGGGCACTGTAAGGTACAGACAGGCTGTCAGTAGAGCAGGAGAAAGAAATCCTAGCAGCTGGCAACCAGCTACGGCCCATATAGGGCATGTTAGCGGGGCGGTGATGTGGGGCGGGGGAGGGGCAGGGTGGAGGGTTGTAAAATGCGGCATATGGCCGAATTCAGGTAAGTTACGTAAACAATAAATAAAACAAATTTAGTGGGGAATTTGTATAGGGAAATATGAAATTAATTTGACTGATGGACATGTTAGTCTGTTATTTAGATTGAAAAGGAATAGTGGAGGAATAGAAGGGGGAAGGGTCTAGAATTGTTTTTTACGTTTTTTTGGCCTTCATCTCAGTAGGAGGGGGTTTGGGATGAGTAAAGGGGAGGTGGAGTGGGAAGAGTCTGAGGGTAGGGTAAGAAATAATTGATTGGGAGATCTGAATAGTAAAAGGGGTAATAGATGATCAAGGAGGGGTAGAGGAGGGAAGAGTCTAGAAAGGGATATTTTGGGGGTCATAGTAGTAGTATGGGTTTTGGGCTGAATGAGACAGTGAAGATAGAGGATGGATCGATAGATATATAGGGTGAGAAAGAGGGTAGTGCATTGGAAAGAGTAGTAGAATGAGGTTTGAGATGAATCCGAGAGTTGAGGTAGAGGATATATTGAGAATGGTATTGGGTGAGACATAGGGTAGTGCATTGGAGAGAGTGTACTGAAAAAGATCTAAAACAAAATGGTTGGTTTCCGTGCTGCTACTTACTGTGCAGTTGTTATATTCACATGCATCAAGCTGACACCAATGAGGCTCGGGCTGTGACTGTGCGGTGGCACCTGCAAATTTGTTTTGGAAAGGTCAGCGAATACTTGTGCATTGGCAAACCGGAAAGAGCCCCCGGGAGGGGGGGTGTACAATTGCTATTGTGATTCGATCAGGACATTCCAGGTTCTAAAAGTCTGGATATGCCTGCACTGGTATTCTCCACATTTTTGTGACTTTATGTCAGGCTCTATAATGGCTGTCAAATAGCAAAGCACTATGCATGATGGCACACCTGGAGAAAACATTATGCTTATCAGGGAAATGAGGAATTCGGCAGCACACGTCCAAATGCCTTTCGACGCCTCTTAGCCAAGCTCTGCTTGGATGGACTTTACATAAATAAACAAGTTTTTGAGCGAGCTAGAAACCATGAAAGTTATGTCTACAATGAAGCGGCCCACGCCATTAACTCGCCCGTCCCTTATATTACCACCTGCATGAAAACTATTGTCATACAAAGGAGGTTTCTGCTTCAGTGCTTCCAAGTGGTTGGGTGTTGCACCTTACCTTGTTGTTCCCGTCCCTTACCCCGCAACGTCCCACCATTTCTTTGTAACTTACACCTTTTGTGCATACTGGCATGCATGCTAGACCCATGCTGGTACCCACCCCCAAGTCGGACAAAGAACATAATGTGTAAGTGCACAAAATATAATATCTACTGTTCAGACATAGGACCGAAAGATGGCCCTTACCTTTAGTTTTCATAAAACCACACAAAAACACACACAATCTAGAGGCCCTTGCTGCTTAAAATCTAATGTGAGCGTTGAGAAGCACAGTATATTATTTCATTAAGTGCTTTTTTCGAGAGAAGGGGATTTGGAAGTAAAACTGCTGGCTTTGTGTGGCAAGGTCACGACCTTTGACAACTTCGAAGCCTGTCTCTTTCATCTTCACGGTCCCCCGAGACCCCTAACTTGCAGAGGAACCGAAGCCGGTAAGCCGGGGCCAGACAGAATTCAGCATTGTTGTGGGGGGCTACGTTCTTTCTTCTTTTTTTGCCTAAACAAAACAGATCTGAGCTGAGCCAAGGAAACAAAAATGTATTGTTCCTCGCAGATGGAAGCGAGTGTTTCCTAGGTAACCAGATTAATCTCCTTTTTCTCTCCCTTCCTCTCTTGTAGTGCAGTAATCGGTGGGCTCTTTTCACAAAAAAGCCAGCCTCAAAGCTGGGCCTCTAACTAGGTTCCTAATTAGCTGCAATTTACAATGAAGACAACATGATGAGATAATAGAAATTTGCAAAATAATGACATACCTCAGCAAAATATTCCTCCTCCTAAGAACCATTTTTATACAAAAACAATAAAGAGGGCCCTTCTAAAGCAAAGCTGGAAAATGGTGGTGTATTATGAGACACAGAACATTATTGTTCGCCTCTTGCTCCCCCAATCAACAGCGTATTGTTTGGCATCTTAAATAAAAATGACTCAAATACAGGCCATATAATGATCTCCATTGCGCTAATATATACAGAGTAGTCAAAAATGTATCTGAGCCAAAGCCAATGGGGCTGGAAGAGGAGAGGGCCTGGAAAAGGTAATTTAGAAAACAATGCAACCACAAAAAACATAGGAGAACCATTGGAGGGGACAAAGCCATTATCCATGAGTTTTAATCGCCAATATCATTCTGATTCAAATCTGGACGCACTGCAGCACAAAATGGGCAAGTCGAAGGAATATAATGGTGGTCAGCATTTGTTTTCTTGTCGCATTTAGCTACAAGGCGTAGGCTCCAAATGCACTAGCTAACAATTCCCTTGATTGTAATGTGAAAGAACAGCACACACATGGCACTCACAGTGATATAAGCTATGGCACCGATGCCACACTCCCGATGCGTAGAATTAGGCAAGCGGCACAGCCAAAAATGAAAAACACAAAAGTAAAGCACGCAGTATTGTTTACCTTATGACCAATTGAAGGAGACCAAAGTAAAAAAAAAATAAGAGGGAAAATGGCCGACCTCTTTCTGGAGGAGTCAGGACTTTCAACCCTTGGTTGTGTATAGGACGGTCACACTTGATTTACAAAGCGCGGTTCAGCATCTTTATTTGTTTCATGTTGACAATAACAACAGGAGCCATGTTTTAAAGAAAGGGTACCTGGGGCCATGGAGCAGCAGAATCTTCCACATGGTACAATACCTTGCAAAGCGATTCACATGCAGCAACAATTGCCACTTACATGAAGGTCTCGTGTGTTTTTTGGAAGCAGTGGCCGCAAAGTGTACACCTTCGCAATCTCTGAATAATGCACACAGCCTGTCACAGAAGCCTGTCACACAATGGGAAGAAAGAGGAGGGGCAGAAATAAATGACATCTCGTTTATTTCAACCCATTCCCTGCCCTCTTACACTACATAAGAGATGTATGGAGCAGCACAAAGTCAGCAGTCTGGTTGTGTGGAATGGTGATGGGACATCTGCAGAGATATATCTAGCACACCTGAGCGGAACTGTGAGTACAGAGCAGATCTCAGACAACTAGAGCCTTGGCCTTGTAGGCTAGACCAAGATTCTTTTAAGGAAGGAGTTTGTATCATTAGTTGTGTGTATGATGGTCACAACAGAACAAGTGTGATGATCCAGAGGGCTCTTGCAGGATCCTAGGTGGACTTTATGTAGGCTGGTAACCTAACCACACGGGGCACCCTTCAGATCATGAGGTGTCAAGGAAGGAAGCAACCAGTTTCAGGAGATATAGGTGGGAGAAGTGGTGTGAACGTGTGCCTGCTCAGTGAATTGTGGTCCACCTGGAGCAGAGAGAGCATATCAATGGAACTTCAACCCTGGCTAGCCTCAAAATGGAGAAAATGTTTGACCATTGATTTGTTCTTAAAGCACATGGATACATTTTTTTGCTTATTATTTATTTTAATTATATGCACTTATAGAGTGCATAGCTACCCGTAGGCATTCCATCACTGGTAGTGCAGCACAGAAGTATCCAGAAGTTTATTTAGGTACTCTGTTAAAGGAAAATATTCTGGAAAAGCCAGGTTTTGAGCATTTTCCCAAAGAGAAGTAGCTGATTGCCGAGCGTAGAGACAAGGGGAGGGTGTTCCACAACCTGCCCACATTATATGAGAAGGAACACCCTCCAAATCTTTCCCTTCTCACTAGGGGTACTTTAGATAGGGATGAATTAAAGGAACACAAGGTTCATCGAAAAAGGTTGATTGAGACCATAGAGAGCAGGAATTCAGAGGTCCTTCGACCCACAGTGTCTTATGGGCAACACAGAGAGATTTAAACGTAATGCTCTCAACCACAGAGAGCCAGTGAAGGGAGTTCAGAGATTGTAGGGTGGATTCGTTTCTAGGTATATTAAACAACTGTCGAGCAGCATAATTCTGTGCCACCTGCAGTTTCCTTGTTATGGCCTTTGGAGCTCTAGGTAGAGGGAGTTACCATTATCCAGGTGAGAGAGAATGAGAGCCTGGACTATCAGCCTCTTTGCAGTAAAAGGAAGAAGAGGGAGAATATTCCGTAGCATTCTGAGGATGCCGTAGCAGGTGGCTGCGAGCTTCACTGCTTGATGGTCAAATTTGAAGCCACATGCCAAGGCTTTAGGGGGAGGAGGGGGACCCAACCGACTTGGCCAATCTAGTCTGAGTCCTGGGTTTTAAGTTATTGCCCAGGACCATGAGCTCAGTTTTGTCCCAATTAAGCTTGAGGCAGGAATGTTCCATCCAGTTAGCCACCTTTTCAAAACATAAGTCTAAGGAGAAAGAAAGGCATTCTTGATTTAGTGTGAAAAAAAAAAACTAGTGGCGTATCAACAGCATAGGTAATTACTGAGGACTCAAAAGGAAAAATAAGGCCTGCAAGTGGCCTTATATATATATATATATATATATATATATATATATAAATAAATATATATATATATATATATATATATATATATATATATATATATATATTAACTGAAAAAACCATAGGTTTCAGGCACGTTATAGTTAGGAATTAGCATTTAAAAAACCTTAGAAATTCACTGAAAAAACCATAGGTTTCAGGGGCGTTATAGTCAGCTGGACTTTTCACTCGTACAAAACCATTGAAATTCCCCCGTTATAGTTAGTTCAGCTAACTATAACTCGCGCGCCCGCAATGCACTGCTGATGACGTCACATATTACATCACTCATGACATGGTCAGTGACATCACTGATGACATCACTGATGACATCACTGATGACATCATCCAGTGAATGTGTGGATTTGTTTTTGAAAAATTGATTGTATAACTGACTGATTAAGTGTATCTTAGTGCATACATGGCTTAGTGAGTAATGTTTAAATATGTAAATATCTGTATCAGTCTCTCACTTTGTGTATAAGTGGCTGCATGGGTTGGTGAGTAGCTACATGAGTGTCTATATAGGTTACTAGTTGGTTTTTTGAGTATCAGTATGAGTGTCTGAGTGGCTGTATGGTTCGGTGGGGGGTATTACGTAGTGCATAGGTGCATGAATGAGTGACTCACTGTTTGTATGTGTTGAAGACAGCATGTGTGCAGGACTGTATGGGTGGATGAGTGTGTGCATGGGTGTGTTAATGAGTGATAGACTGTCTCAATAGTGTCTTTATGAGTAACTACATATGTTTTAAACTAGTATATGTGACTATTGGTGTATATAAGTGAGTATATGTGAGAGTGAGAGATTGAAAGAGTTCCTGTATGAATAAGTATGTGTTTCTATAAGTGATTGTTTAAAAGACTAAGAATGTGTAAGTTTCTGTAGAAGTAAGTGTGGTGGTGTGTGTATAACTGTATATGCAAGTAAATGGATGTTTGATTCTTTATTAGCATGAGTGACTATGTGTGTGAGTAACTCTATGGATGAGTGGCGTTGTGGAACAGGATGTATAGGTGTGTGAGTACATATGATGAGTGAGTACATGTATGAGTGACTGTATAGGACTGTTGGTGAATGAGTGGATGTGTATGTTGATCTTAGAATTACTGAATAGGTTGTTTTAACTGGTATTGGTCTGTCCATTGTTTTGAACATTGTAGTTTCTATTTTTGAATGTGTTTATCAAAGGTTATATTAGAGGAAGAGGAGGTCTGCCACTCTATCACAAGGATGATGTCATCAGTGATGTCACTAGTGATGTCATTTGAGATGTCATCAGTGATGTCATGAGTGATGTCACAGACCATGTCATGAGTGAGGTAATATGTGACGTCTTCAGCAGTGCATTGCGGGCGCGCGAGTTATAGTTAGCTGAACTAACTATAACGGGGAAATTTCAATGGTTTTGTACGAGTGAAAAGTCCAGCTAACTATAACGCCCCTGAAACCTATGGTTTTTTCAGTGAATTTCTAAGGTATGCCTACAGAGGTAGGACATGTGAAGAAAGAAGAAAAAACGCACAGAAAGAAAAAAAAGAAATGCAGAAAGAAGCAACAGAAGTCCTCAAAGACGAAGAAAAGTGCAGGAAGAAGGATAACGTGCAGAAAGAACAAACAGAATAGCAGAAAGAAGCCTTGTTGTAAAATCATCCTGTACCCTCAACTTTTTCAGATGGATACTGGTGGTAACTGAGTCTGACTAACCAGTCCTAGAGCCAGTGCTATGTTAAAAGACACTCAGAATACAGTGAAAACACCTACATACACTAGGGAACACTATGCGTTGGGGTCCCCCTGTGATCAGTATGACCTCCTCTGTAAGCCCCTAGTATATAATACTGCAGGGGATTAAAACTACCTCTTAAAACGCACCACAGGGCGTGTTTGCACACGTCACCTCAGGCCCCGTCCCCTCACTTCCCCACTGTGTAAACACGCCCTGTGGCCGTTTTAAGTTGGGAGATTAAGTCCCCTTGAATCCTGAGGGTCCCTAGGGTCCAACTAGACCACTAGGTACCTCCAGTAAGCGCCACAGAGCTGCGTTGCAGAGAGTTGTAAAAAGGGGAACGGCCTAGACCACCTCTCTGCAACGCAGAGGAGTGGTTCTTACTGGAAGCACCTGGTGGGCTAGTTGGCCCCCAGGGTCCCTCAGGATTGAAGGGGAATTATTTCCCCAACTTAAAACGCGCCACAGGGCTTGTTTGCACACGTTAACTCAGGCCCCATCCCCTCCCTTCAGCACTGTGTAAACACGCCCTGTGGCCGTTTTTAGTTGGGAGATTAAGTTCATTTGAATCCTGAGGGTCCTTAGGGTCCTACTAGCCCACTAGGTACATCCAGTATGCGCCACAGAGCTGCGTTGCAGAGAGGTGTAAAAAGTGGCACGGCCTGGACCACCTCTCTGCAACGCAGCTCAGTGGCGCTTACTGGATGCACCTGGTGGGCTAGTTAGCCCCCAGGGGCCCTCAGGATTGAAGGGAATTATTTCCCCAACTTAAAACGCGCCACAGGGCTTGTTTGCACACGGTAACTCAGGCCCCGTCCCCTCCCTTCACCACTGTGTAAACACGCCCTGTGGCCGTTTTTAGTTGGGAGATTAAGTTAATTTGAATCCTGAGGGTCCCTAGGGTCCAACTAGCCCACTAGGTACCTCCAGTATGCGCCACAGAGCTGCGTTGCAGAGAGGTGTAAAAAGTGGCACGGCCTGGACCACCTCTCTGCAACGCAGCTCAGTGGCGCTTACTGGAAGCACCTGGTGGGCTAGTTAGCCCCCAGAGGCCCTCAGGATTGAAGGGGAATTATTTCCCCAACATAAAATGCACCATAGGGCGTGTTTGCACACGTCACCTCAGGCCCCGTCCCCTTCCTTCCCCACTGTGTAAACATGCCCTGTGGCCGTTTTTTAAGTTGGGAGATTAAGTCCCCTTGAATCCTGAGGATCCCCAGGGGCAAAATAGCCCACTAGGTACATCCAGTAAGCGCCATTGCAGAGAGGTGTAAAAAGGGTCACGGCCTGCACCACCTCTCTGCAACGCAGAGCAGTGGCACTTACTGGAAGCACCTGGTGGGCTAGTTGGCCCCCACGGTCCCTCAGGATTGAAAGGGAATTATTTCCCCAACTTAAAATGCGCCACAGGGCGTGTTTGCACACGTCACCTCAGGCCCCGTCCCCTCCCTTCACCCACCACTGTGTAAACGCGCCCTGTGGCCGTTCTAAGTTGAGAGATTAAGTCCCCTTGAATCCTAAGGGTCCCTAGGGTCAAACTAGCCCACTAGGTACCTCCAGTAAGCACCACAGCTCCCTGGCGCACACAGGAGATCCCTGTTGGGCTAGTTGGCCCTCAGGGACCCTCAGTATCGAAGGGGAATTAATTCCCCAACTTACAACTGGCCAGGGGGCGCGTTTACAGAGTGCTGCAAGGAGGGGGCGTGGCCTACAGCGCGATGCCAGTCTTTTATTTATTTTATTTTTTTAAGAATGAGGGCTGTGTGGCCCCCCTTCTTTTTCTAATTTACTGGCCCTGGAGACCCCATCCCCCAGGTCCTGCACCCTAATTTTTTTGTTGAAAAAAATAAATTTGGCCCTCCCAAGGCCTTAATTGGCCCCGGGGACCCCAACCCCCGGGTCATGGCCTTTTTTTAATTTAAATTCTTTAGGAGGGGGCTGCGTTGCCCCCCTCCTCAGGCCACTTATGGCTCCGGGGACCCCATCCCCCGTGGCCGGCCTTTGTTTTTTATTATTTTAAAAATATATATATTTATAGAAACACCTAGGACATGCTGGACAAACCGTATGTACCTATCACCATGACGATTTGCGTGATATTCATTAAAAGGCGACTATGCATAGAATGAATCCACATGGAATGTATTTACACCGCTAGTGAAGCTCTGACGTGTCTGACGCCCTACCGTGCCTAATCCCGGCGCCCCCGCCGGTGTGTACTATCCAAGTAGACACCCTTGTCGTTTATTTATACAAACATGGGTAGCCATTGACGGGCACATTTAATATACACGCACACCAAGCCATTCAAAGGGGATTCGACAAAAATTCGACCAAACTATGCAAGAAACCCCCCTCACGGTTAATAAAAAACACATCCACCGCCGGATGTGTAATACTTTTTATTTTACTCTCTGGAAAGGAGACGAACGAACACCACCCCGTGAATATGTCATGCCACACTTGCCTTCGCACGGGTTTTATTGCCCCATCTAACGTGCCTTCCTCGATGTGTATGTTATAATGCACGGCGCTATGCCATACATATTACAATCTGGGATCCATATCTTTGTCACAGTGCATATGCAACATTACACTCCCCAGCACATATTTTATATTACAACTTTAGAGATTCGTTAGGTTACACAACACTGCCCTGTGCATATTACACTCCAAGGCGCATATCGCATAGCACGCGCTAGTGCCTGTGCTATCTCGCGCGCTTCAATGAATCTGTCATTGCGCATAATGTATTGCATATTATATTTCACGCCCCGGTTCATCATATATCACACTTTTTGGTGCATAGTTCATACCATATGCTATATCTAGTTTTCATTTTCAATCGTCCTCTCAGGACTATGTTCTATATAACACTGCGTCCACCTACCCTTTTCACAGGCATTACATTTTGCGATGGGGGTGGAGGGTCAGGGGGTGTTTCTGCCAAGTGAGCCCGGAGTCACAGTTACAAACGTCCTCTTCTTCCTGAATAAAAGTGAGATTATGCTGCATACTTGTTCATATTTTAAGTAGTTCGCACAGACACACATTTTAAAAACAATAAAGTTCCTAATACCCACCTTCTCTGAACAGTAAGCTTGCTGCCCCCATCCACCTCCTCCCTATCCTCTGTTGTCTGAATCCATGGACTAGCCTCCTCCCTCCTGCCATGCATGGTCTGATGTGCTGCCACTGCCCTCCATTTAGCATGATGTACCAGTCCACTCCTCCTGCCCTCCATTGCCCAATTCTATGGCCCATCATTGACCTCCTGCTTAGCCTCTGTGCTTAGCTTGCTGCCCCTATTCTCCTTCCCCCTGCCCTCCGATGTCTTTGTGCATGCCCCTGCTCCATCCTTTTTGCCCACTATGTTCCATGGACCTGCCACTCCTATCTACTCTGAGTGTTCTGTTGAGCTGCCACTCCCCTCCCACCTGCCTAGCATTGTCAGATGACTGTAACCTGTCCCTGCCACCTCCACCCTGCCTGTCTACATGCCATGCCCCTATCCCTTCCTCCTGTCCTCCATGGTCCATTTTACTGACACACCCTTCTGCCCTCCCTGACCTGTTGTGCTGTAACTGCTCCTCCTGCCTGCCCCGCGCGGTCTGTTGTGAGGCCCCTTCCCCTGAACTCTCTTGTCTGTGCCCAGGTCCTGATCCTCCCTTCTATCTTCCATGGTTCTTTGTGCATGCCCCTGCACCCTCCTTCTTGCCCATCATAGCCATTGTGCTGCCACTAACCCTCCGCTTGCCATGCATGGTCTTCTGTGCTGCCATGGCCCCTCCCACCTTGCCTGTGTGGTCAGCTAGCTGCCCCTGACCCCCTCCCACCTTCCCTCCATGGTCTGTGTGTATGCCACCATAGTCTCATTGTTTCTCTCCATGGTGTGTCTTGTTTCTAGTGCCCATCCTGCCTGACCTCCATGGCCATCTTTCTGCTCCTGCCCTGCCACCTTGCCCCCAGCCCTCTGTTTCCATGTGCAGACCCCCTATTCCCTCCCTCCTGGCTTGTCTGTTCCATTGTAATGCCCCTGATCCGTCCCTCCTGCCCTTTATGGTCTGTTATGCTGCAGCTTTCTCTCCTGTCTGTCCATTATGGTAAGCTAGCTACCATTGCCTCTTTCCCATCTGTTCTCTGTTGTTCTTGTGCATGGTCCTGTCCCCTCCCTATTGCTTTCTATGGATTGTTGTGCCGCTCTCCCGTCCCGCATGCGCTGTGTGGTGTATTGTGCTGCTGCAAACCCTGATGCCTGCCCTGTAGGGTCAGTTTGGTGCACCTCTCCATGTCCCTCCTGTCCTCTATTATCCGAGTCCATGTCCCTACCGCAATTCCTCCTGCCTACCATGATTCAATGTACCATACTTGCGAACATTTTGAACTTGGTAAGAGGGAGATTTTGAAAAAACACTGGGGTATTGATTTTCCCCTTTGAGTTACATTGAAAAAGAGGAGATTGTAGACAGGAGACAGATCAAATAAAGCCCATTTGAGCTAAAAACATTGGACGTTTCCTGGCTGAAACGGGTCTGTTGGCATGTATGGTTGTACTACCACTGCCTCTTCCTTCTGCCCACAATGGTCTATTATATTGCCACAGCCTCTCTTGCCAGTCCTGTATTGTTGGTTTGTTGCCCTTGCCCCCCATTCCACTGCCCTCCATAGTCTGTTATGCTGCCACTGCCCTTCCTGCCTGCCCAGGGTGGTCAAATTGTTGCCTCTGCACTCTCCTACCTGCCTTCTGTGCCCCTGGCCTCTGCCTCTCAACAGTATCCCAATGAACAACTAGATTGCTAACATTCTATATTTATTACAAAAGTGTGGAACGCCTGACGTCATCTTGATGTAGTCAAAACTTTAATACCTAGAGTATTTCCTTTAGAAATTACATATATGAGAGGGTCTTATTTGCATCAAAATTATGGTTAGTGCTCTAAAAAACTAAAATGAGGACATATTTTCAGAGTTTTCAAATAGCGACAAAGAATTTTTAAATTATTTGTAATCTTTATGTTTTTTAATCCAGTTGACCACTTGATTAAATGTTGCACCTTGGCGAGCGGATGTGGTGTTACTTCCAGAGCTGCAGACTTTGTAACTGGGGAACCAGGTTGGAGTTTCTGCTTCAGCTCAACATTCTGTGATTGTGGTCAAATCACTTAATCTCCCCATGTCTACAACCAAAATGAATTTGATCTTGTGTGATGTAACCAATGCTCATGTAAAGCATTCCAATACCTGACAAGTCTGCACTATATAAAACTGCAAATACACAAAAAATAAGTGTTTTGCACACTTCTGTCATTGGGCTGCATGTGGGCTACATCTGGGTGATATTTGTGCTGCATTTAGGCTCTTTTGTGTCTGGTGGCCATCTTGGGAGATTTATTTGTTATGAAGTTTCCTAATTTCCTCATTTACTGCAGTCTCCTCAGTAGGAAATGCTTTCAGTTTTTTACTTTGATTCCATCAAGAAGGTATTCAGATATGTCACACCTTTGCCATACATTCTGAATGTTAGCACTCTAGTTGCTCATTAGATCACTGTAGTAAAGCTACAGCTCACCACGGACCTCTGCTGCTGGTATTAAAAGTGCATGTTTCAGTCTGCATATCAGAATTTGTTTATGAAATAGAAGAGGATTTGAGAAGTCAAAATGTGCCCTAATTTTTCTTTCTGCAGAATTAATCATAATTTCTATGGCAAAATGAACCCCCTCATTTTGTTCCTTTGTAAATTAAATGTTTTAAGTGTTACCACTTTATTCCAATCAAGATGGCTTCAGGTGTGCCATACTTCTGTCATAAGTAAGACTGTTAGCGCTCTATTTGTTCGTTAGAACACTCTGGGACATTCTGTCATTGGGCTATACTTGGGCTACATCTGGGTGATATTTGGGCTACATTTGGGCTCTTTTGTCTCTGGTGGCCATCTTGGGAGATTTATTTGTTATGAAGTTTCCTAATTTCCTCATTTACTGCAGTCTCCTCAGTAGGAAATACTTTCAGTTTTTTACTTGGTTCCATCAAGAAGGCATTCAGATGTGTCACACATTTGCCATAAATTCTGAATGTTAGCACTCTAGTTGCTCATTAGATCACTGTAGTAAAGCTACTGCTCACCAGGGAAATCTGCTGCTGGTATTCAAAGCGTATGTTTCAGTCTGCCTGTCAGAATTTTCTTATGACATAGAAGAGGATTTGAGAAGTCAAAATGTGCCCTAATTTTTCTTTCTGCAGCACTAATCATAATTTCTATGGCAAAATGAATCCCCTCATTGTGTTCCTTTGTAACTTAAATGTTTTAAGTGTTACCACTTTATTCCATTCAAGATGGCTTCAGGTGGGCCATACTTTTGTCATAAGTAAGACTGTTAGCACTCTAGTTGTTCGTTAGAACACTATGGGACATTCTGTCAATGGGCTATACTTGGGCTACATCTGGGTGATATTTGGGCTACATTTGGGCTCTTTTGTCTCTGGTGGCCATTTTGGGAGACTTATTTGTTATGATGTTTCCTAATTTCCTCATTTACTACAGTCTCCTCAGTAGGAAATACTTTCAGTTTTGTACTTTGATTCCATCAAGAAGGCGTTCAGATGTGTCACAAATTTGCCATAAATTCAGAATGTTAGCACTCTAGTTGCTTATTAGATCACTGTAGTAAAGCTACTGCTCACCAGGGAAGTCTGCTGCTGGTATTGAAAGTGCATGTTTCAGTCTGCATGTCAGAATTTTTTAATGAAATAGAAGAGGATTTGAGAAGTCCCTCAAAATGTGCCCTAATTTTTCTTTCTGCAGCACTAATCATACTTTCTATGGCAAAATGAACCCCCTCATTTTGTTCCTTTTTAAATTAAATGTTTTAAGAATCACCACTTTATTCCAACCAAGATGGCTTCAGGTGTGCCATACGTTTGTCATAAGTAGGACTGTTAGCGCTCTAGTTGTTCTTTAGAACACTCTGGGAAGCTGCAGTAGAACACAAAGGAATCAACTGACAGTCTCTGCCCTTGTTGGATGTACATGTTTTACTGAGAATGTCAGACTTCATTCTCACATGACTGAGAAAGATAATGTGAATTTACAGAAAATATGCTCTCAGTTAGCTTATAGATCACCTTCCAAACCTCTGTGGGAAAAGCATGAGAACATAGTTTTCTCTCAAACATGATTCATGATATCACAGCAGAAGGCTTTTTCATTTGGTAAAATCACCTTAGAACACACCACAATTCCTAAAATGAGTATGGTACCATCAACAAATGATTTATAATGTAACTAAAGTCTTAAAACCTTCTATTAACTGCAATGCTTTTTAATGAGGTGCTATCATGTATATTGGTCCCAAGATGGCTGCCAACACTTCTTGGATGAAGTGCCAATCAGATCTCACGACGAGATGTGTGGTTAGGCTCCGCCCAGATGTATATGTGATTTGATTTTCTCAGGAACTACTGAACAGATTTACACCATTTAAGCAAAAGGCACATGCCTGACCTGAGGACTACCTCTTTGCCAAATTTCAAGTAATTCTGTTCAGCCGTTCGGGCTGTACCTTCGATTAAAGGTCCTATGAGAAAATGCATTGGGAAAACGCGTTTTGGGACCCCCCTTTTTTCTCAGCCCCCGCTTGACGAATCACCCCGAGACTTTCAGGGTAGGAGCTGAGCGGAGTGCCCCATTAGTTTTGAAAATTTCACAAAGATAAGTCAACCGGCGCCAAAGTTATTCCAAATAAAATTTTCAGATTTCCTATGGGAACTCGGTCCTAACTATAACTATCTACTGGCACCGCCAGTAGATAATATATATATATATATATATATATATATATATATATATATATAACAAAGTTGAAACAAAGGATGAGGCCAGAGGTACTCCACATTTAAAGGAAAGATATCCTATGCACAGCCTTCTTCAAAGACCTGAAATTTCCTATTCCCCAGAAAGGACTGAAGCCAGGAGAGCTCTTTCAGTAATTTGAGCATTCCTGAGTCTTTTTACAAGGATGTTATAATGTACCATATCGAATGCTGAACTCAGGTTGAGCAAGATAATGGCAGCAAAACCTCCATGATCAAGCAATCTTTTAGATTTTCCACCACGGCCAAAAGGGCAGTCTCTGTACCATGGAGCAGTGTTTTTCTAGTATTTTACTGATCCCTGGAAGGAGAGAAATGGTGACGATAGTTACTTTACATCAAGGGATCCGGGTTGCATAAAGGGATCAAAGTCAGGCTTTTTTTGTAATGCCTTAAACATGGCATGCTTCCATGACAAAGGGACGCATCCAGTGGTGACAGAAAGATTTATCAATTCAAGCAGAAAAGATTGTATCAAATCTGTGACTTTCGCTAAAATTTGTTGGGGGGCAGAATCAATTGGGGATCCTGATTTATCTTGATATAAGATCTCTATGATCTTATCTGAGGTCAGGTTAGGATATTCCTTATGCTTGTTATAGGTATACAGTGCATGGTCATCATCAAAAGTGAAGTACAGATAGAAGGGGAGAGATGGAAGTTATCATATATATCCTAGATTTTCTTATGAAATTACAGAGCTAGGTCATTGCACTGTGAGGGTAACAGTTTCAAAGTAGGACCTGAAGAGGATGGTTCAAGGAGGTTATTTGCAACACTGAAAATGTAATGAGTGGAATTAGCAGCTTGGTTGCTTTATCCTTCGAAATAAAGTGCTTGTGCTTTTTTAATTTCAGTTTTATAAGATTTGATAGAGTTGCTATATGTCTGTTTGCTAGTCTCCCCACAGTCATTCCTCCAAATCCTTTAATCCCTTTTACAAATTTATTTCAGTTTACGGAGATTGGGTGAAATGCTCTTCTTAGCTCGCCTAGTGAAGGTTTTTAGAGGGATAATCTGATTAAAGGGACAATTCAATCCATCGAAAAAGATTTTCATTAGCTATGGTAGGGTTTGGGTATAAAGTAGGTCAGGAATCTATGAGAGCTTGTTTCCATTGCACCACTGACAATTTGAACCAAGGGCAAACTTTGCTGCCAATTGATATAAAGTTTAAGTGCTGCAACACAGTTTCCAAAAGAACTAGTATCAAAAAGTGATCTGACCAGGTTACAGAGGCTGGGTCTGGAATCCTTAGCGTTTCATCATTGAAAAAAACAGGATCATGGGTGGATCCTACCACCTCTTGTGATAGCTGAAAGGTCTTGAAGGAGAGTGGGGACTTGGGTATTCATGGGCATATCCAGATGTAGGTTAAAATCTCTTGATAAGGAGAAATTGGCTCTAATACTAACCAAATTAGCAACAACTTCGGGAAGGGATTGAAGGAATTTAGATCCAGGTGGTTTGTGTATTAGAATACCAGAAAAAGTGCTGGCGGGGGGAAACGAGATTGCAAAAGTCATGCTTTTACAGCTTAATATCTGGGCAGGTTCGATGAGACAGCTAAAACATATTTCATGATGATAGCAAAACCTCCACCCCGGTTGATTCCACGGTCTCTGTGTTGGATATAATATCCAGGTGGGTGGGCTTAAACAAGGTCCGGTCCAGATTCTGCATGTAACCGCATTTCCTTAAAAAATACTGCCTCTGGTTTTTCCTCTTCTATAAGAGTAAGGAGTTCAAATTTGTGTTTTGGAATCGACCTACAGTTAATAAGAAACATTCTGCAAGTATGTGGGAGGGAAAGCGAACAGTGCCTGCATGCGGTTTCTCCTTTAAGTAGACACATGGAGTGAAAGCAACTTTCATTAAAAGCCCCCTGAAGCGTTGAGAGGGAGAGTATGTAAGCCTACTTACTTGGAAAGAGGCAAGATTCCAGGCCCCAGGCCCTAGTTAGATGGGGATGGGCACAGACGGGCTTGACTTAGGCACACCTTCGGCACGCCAACAGCTCGCCCGCTGCATGTCCGCATAGCGGGTCTCATTTTATAATGTGAAGCCAGAGACACTGGAGCACTAACCAAGATGGTGTCTCCCAGTGTCTAAATGTGCGGGAAAAACAGTATTCAATAAAAGGATGGCTGAGGCTAAAACACCTCAGTTTTAAAATCACGGAACTAAGTGCAAATTTGAGTTTTATAAAACAACATACTGAGTGCATTTCAATTTGAAGTCACTTTCATGACACAATTCACCCTTGGCCCCTGATTAGCAGCAAAAGAGATGGTTCTGTGCAACGCTAACTGCTCATCCGCACAATGGGCCTCATTTTATTGTGAGAACCCAGAGATACTGGCGTGCTAACCAAGATGGCATCTCCCAGCATCTCAACGTGCAAAAACAGTATTCATGAAATGGATGGCTAAGGCTAAAACACTTCGATTTTAATATCAACTAAGAGCAAATTAGATTTTTTTTAAACAGCAGATTGAGTGCAATTCAATTTTTTTACCACAGTCAATTAAGTACATATAGATAAATAAATACATAGATACATGAGGAAATACTACCGTTAATAAAAAATGTATAAAAGGGAGAATAAAAACACTTTTCCAATATTTCATATCTGACATTAAAATAGCATTATTTGCCACCATTCAAGGTGCAAGGGATTCCAGATCATTAAAGCTGTAGCTTAGCCAGTCTCACTATAACTTTTCCATTTGTGGATGCGAGCCCAAATAAGTTTCCCTAGTTTTTTTGGCCCTCCATCCTTTTCTTTCAAATATCCCTTTTTCAATGTTGTAAATAGATAAAAGCCACGCAAGCCACTGTTGAAACGAGGGAGGAGCCAGATCCAACCATGCAGAGGAAATACATATTCTTACTACTGTCACAGCCAGAAAAACAAAGTCTAGTTGTGACTCTGGCACTCCTTCTTTCGTGACCCCCAATAACATTAGTTCTGATGTGAGTTTTATTTTAATCCTCAGAGGCTGCGTTAGAAATGTTTCTATAGCTTTCTTCAGGGTATCTAAGATCGGACAGGTAGAGAACATATGGATAATGTCAGCTTCTGACTGTGGCATCAGGGCAGAGGACTCCTTCTGTGCCACCCCATTGAGCGTATATTATAGCGAGAAGATTGTTTTAAAGTGCTATGCTTGCAGCACAGTTGATGCCGAAATGGAGTGGCCCAGCGTTAGTGAATCAAAGAATTCGGCACCATCTATGCCTAGTCTTTTCTTCCATTTCTCGCAATGTTTCTCTAAAAGACAGAGATCAACCGTCTAAGCCTTTCATATATTTGAGTGATAGTACAACCCTCTGGATTCCTAATCACTTCCACTATGGGGTCTTTGCTAAAACGTCTTCCCCCCTTTCATTTTTGCTATATAGCTCTGAACTTGTAGGTATTTTAACAAATCTTTCCTGTCGACGTTAAAAGACTGCTGGACCTTCTCAAATGGCACTATTCCATTTGCGTCATGCAGATCCCCAATCTTCTCCACTCCAAGTATATCCCAGCGCGACATCACACCAATGTGAAATGATGGATTTCCAAAAACCGGGGTGTAAAGATTCATCCTCCCTAGTCCTAGTTTCTTCCTTACAGCCATCTACACTGAAGATTTCACCCCTAGGGTCCTACATTTAACCTTTTTGTAATAGCTAGGTTCATTGTATTTCAAAAGCCAATTATGAGCCTCCTTTCCTAGTAAAAATTCATATATATTTGGGGGGACATCACTTCTCCACTGGTCCACGACTTTCCCTCCAAGCAAACCCCAAATATACTGGATTGCTCTGACCCAATAATGCATTCTTAAATCTGGGACAACCCACCCTCCCTCTCCCTGGGAAGGGACATGAATCTGAGCACCCTCCTGGTCTTCCCGTTTGCCCTTACTGATCATCCTTTCCATCCCCTTAAACCAATGACATTCAATCTCCAGAGGTATTGTTCTAGAGAAATACAGCATCTTTGGGAGGAAGATCATTTTAATGATATTACACCAACCCACAATTGAGAGTTGCAAGTTACTCAGCCTGTCTAGATCTTTCTTCCCTTTCTGGATTTTTGGGCCAGGTTTTTTTTGACAATGTTTCTCAATGCGGATGTTATAGTGATTCCTAAGTAGACTGCTGAATTTGTTACCCAAAAATCCGATAGGCAGATCCTGCTATTCATTACGATTTGTGTATTATCACACAGTGTGTCTCATTTTACAGTGAGAACCCAGAGACACTGAAGTGCTACCCACGATGGCGCTTCCCAGCGTCTCAATGTGCAAAAAACAGTATTAAAAAATAGGATGGCTTAGGTTAAAAGACTTTGATTTTAAAATCACGAAACTAAGTGCAAATTAGATTTTTTTTTAGAATAGCAGACTGAGTGCAATTCAATTTTAAGTCTCCTTCTTAACACAACTCCCCCTTGGTCCCTGATTAGCAGCAAAATAAATTGTTCCATGCAACGCTAACAGTGTTACATTTTGGTGGAGAGTTGTTTCAAAGCTGTTCCTATGTTGTTTCCTACTATTTGTTTATGAATTTATAACTTATTTAAAAGAGTGGTTTTAAAACTTTGTTGAATTACTTTGTCTTTTCTTCTTTTCTTAGGGCTTTATTGCCTAAAGAGTGACAGTGCTCCATTGACCCATGTGCAGATGAAAATGCCCTTTCTATTACGAATAACAATGGTTCCTGTGGAATAATATACTATGAGGTTATAATACATAAGCACAATCGCGATATAGAGGGTTTAGATAATAGCAAAGCGTGAAGGAACCACTAACACACCGATTACAGTGTAGTATATTTTATGGATTTTTTAAACAATAAAGTTAGGAGTAAACATTATACATCAAAACAACATTTGTGCATAGTATCCCAAGTGACAAAGGGAACCTAAACCGATGATCTCCATCATCAGGCACAGTACCAGATAGATGATCTGGCTGGACGATCCCTCACTGTGTTGTTGAGGCACCCCTGTCTATTGAGAAGGGGTTTGAGGGTCTCTGGCAATCAGGTGCAGTTGTGGGTACAAGGGGAAACAGCCTTTACAATGAGGGCTGAGCCACATGTGCTATTTCCCAGCAAGTGGAACAATGCTTTCCTTAACCACGCATATGCCTTAACCAAGCAAATGTGTTGTTAAGGTAGTACACTGCCTTAACCACACATGGGCCATATTATCAAGGAACGGCGCTAAAATTATCGCTGCTTTAGGGCTCAGTGAGTCGGAGATGTTTTTAGGGCTCAGGGTTGTTTTTAGGGCACCTTGGGATCAGGGTTATTTTTAGGGCTGGGTGGGGTCAGGATAGTTTTAGGTCTCAGAGCGGGGGGGGGGGGTGGAGTGGGATCTTTACCACACTCATCCCCTTACCAGTTATGCATTTACCGCAAAATTGTGTGCTAAAGGCATGCGTGCTAAAGTTATGGTTGATAAAAGAATGCCTTGTTAAGATGCATTTTTGTTCTGGCAGCTTTGTAGAGGCACATGTGGTTTAGCCATGTGCGGTTTTCTTTCCTTGGCAGGAGGCAAGAATCTTTCTTGGAGTATGCAATCAGTCACTTCTCCAACCCAGGTACAGTGGGCCCCATGAAGGTTAGCACTGCGGAAAGTGAACTGCTTTCCTCAGCACATGTGCTGAACTGACACTTGTGCCAGGAGGTGCTGGACATCCAAGATTTGCATGGATAATGCCTACATGCATTTGAGAGAACTCTCCTGCTGTATGAGACAGAGGCACAACTCTACAAGCATATTCAGTGTTGAAGAAGGGGCTTCTTTGGTAATGTAATAGAGCATAGGCAAATCATTCCTCGGCCCCAAATTGGATGAAGAGCTATCTCCCGTCCATGATTGGCCCAGTTTTTCTGCAGCTAGATTTTCTCTTTGAGAGAACACAGGGCCAGGCTTACCTGGCCAGGAACTTTATCAGATACAATAGCATGAGATTTGGATTTCCGAGCTGCCAAGACCACACCCAAGCACCTCCTATGGCATGGGGGCTATGCATTTCACCTCTCTGGCAACCCACTGGCTTTCTTGTAGCCTGACACCCTCCTCCCTAACACACTGCCTCCTCCCTTCCATGTAGCACATGCTCAAAACAAGAAGAATTTGACTTTGGAGATTCGCTTTTTGTACAGTCCTGGTGGGATGTTACTGGAGTGTTCCGGGTGTTGAGCTCTCATCCCACCTTTAGCATTCAACTCATAATCAGGTATACAGTCATACAACTCTCAATGCCTCTTTAAGAATACAAGGGGGTTTTCAGTAAAACATCCAAGTGTGCTAATGTGATTTATGCACATGGGCAGGGTGCAAATGTCACTGTAATACACTACTGCCAGAAATGTACTACGACATGTGCTAAATAATGAAGTAAAAGAAGCACTAACTCTACACTTGTTCACTGCATTCTCGAGCGCATACTGGAACTCTATGCAAGTAGTAATCTGGCAGTGGCGCAGGATGCTGCAGGAATATATTTACACTGTTAATGAATTCCTGGGCTCTGATAAATAACAGTTGTTGCGTGATAATTTATACAACAAAAAGACATTGTTTTTCTGAACTCGGCTAAAGCTGCAGTTACTCTAACAGTTGTGTTGCCAGATCTATCTCCGTTGGACTATTCCTCTAGTAATTTTGACGGAAGTAAATATTTTCTGAATGCTTTTAGTGATGTTTTTGGTATCAGTTACAGTTTTATAGCTGTTCAAAAATCCATAAACGGTGTATGTTTAATTGCTCTATATGGGATATTAACAACAATGCAAATGTGCTATTATTCTGTGGTAATTCCTGTGACATCCGTACATTACCACAATACTACAAACAATAGGGGTCAATGTTTATCTGTAGAGGTTCTTATCTGTTATGTTACGTGATGATGTGTTAAGTTATGAAATTTGCACTTGTTTAGCACTGTCGACCAATATTACCTGAGCATAGCACATTGGTAATCTCGGCACTCTTTCATGCAGATCTGGGAGTGCCATATTTCTGTTGCGAATGTTCTGTGCTCGTGTGTAGTTTGGTGAAGTTAGGAGAGAGTGGGCTCGGTGGTTATTTTACAATTTATTTTGGGGCACATCAACAAGGGGCGGGGATATATTATCGCCGCTTCAGAGCCCGTTTTCGGGCGAAAAGCAGTGATAATATTATTGCATTATCAACAAGGATATGCTAGCGCGTGTTTCCTTGCATTAGCGCCCCTTGTCAGCACGCCTCCCATCGCATTGCTAATGAGATGCAAAGGAGGCGTGACTGACAAAACACCATGGGAAAATATCGCTAAACCAGCTTCGTCATATTAACAACGAGGGTTAGCGATATTTGAAATCGGGTTAAGTATGCCTTAACGCAGGAATTTGATGTCTGTTAAATTCCTGACTAAGGCATACCTAACATGGGGGGGTGGATTGTGTGGCTAAGACCACAGGCCCTATCACCAAGGATATTGCCGTTTTCCATGGAACATTGCTGGAAAACCAGCGATGTTCCGTGGAAAACACCGCTATCACTGGAATAATTATCGCCATTGGGCTATGCGTTGTCTATACAGCGCTAGCTTGGCGATAATTTCCAGAGATAGCCCGCGATAAAAATCCTCACGCTAAGAGCGGCCAGCGATAATTATCGCTGCCGCTTGATAATATGCCCCACAGTGAGTTAGTAGAAACGTTTGAGCTTGAAATAAGTAAAGACCATGTAGTCGATAGTTGTGCTGAAAAACTCTGCTATTTTCTCCTCGGGTTGGGTCGCTAGAGAAAAGTACTTTCTATAAGTATCGCAAAGCAAAATAGGTAGCCACTGCCTACCCATTTTGTTTCTGAAATATGGTTTAGCAATGCATTTGAGTCTGGATGAAGTAGGAGTCCCATAGAACTAACACATGATGGGGCATATTATCAAGCTCATTATCGCCGCTTTAGCGGCCGTTTTTGGCCAAAAAGCAGCGATAATGGCATTGCACTATTAGCAAGGACACACTAGACTAGCGCGTGTTTCCTTGTCTCAGCACCGGTTTTCCTTACACCTTGCATCGCATCTCTAATGAGATGCAAAGTAGGCGTTCCCAAGAAAAACAACATTCAAAATATCGCTATCTGTCCTTCGCAGTGTTTACAAGCCCGCCCAGGACACCCATGGTGATATGAAAAGCCACGCTAACCGCGGTTATCACCGGTATTTTACGTCTGATAAAATCCTGACTTCACCATCTTTTACATTGGAGGTGGATTGTACAGCTAAATCCACATCTCCCTATTACGAAGGATTCCCCTATCGCTGCAGATTTATCGCTGGATTCACAACGATAAACCTGCATTTGGCCACTTTCCCCGGATTTTCATCGCCGTGGAGATAAGTGTTGTAAATAACGCGATATCACGGCGATCAACTCCGGCGATAGCTGGCGTTAATCAAAATTGCGCTAAGCGAGCTCGGCGATATTTATCGCTGCTCGTTGATGAGATGCCCCTACAATGTTTAAAAAAAAAAAAAGATTATATCCATGTTATGCAGTTTCTATTGACTTACACCAATATCTGGTTGCTGCTCTGGTATGTGACTTTAATTTTAAGAAATATCTAGTTCAGTTATAGAAATATACCCACGTTTTCAACTAGTTTTGTATCCCACGACGTCGTCCACATAATTTAAAACATGACATCTCTTGATTAGTATCTGCAATTGTATTTCTTTTTTCCTGCATATCAAATTCGCCATCACAATATAATATTCATTTGTCTGTTGGGTTTGTAAATATGACATTATGGATTAACAAACATTTATCTAAATGGCAAGTAATGTACCAATCCAAGATTTGCACAGCCACTTTCCCTCAATAACATTTCTAGAAGTGAATTTTAGGAGGGGTGTGAGAGGCAGACATGACACCTTTTATAAAACTGTTGGGTCCACCTACAAATAGGCTATCTATCTATCTATCTATCTATCTATCTATCTATCTATCTATCTATCTATCTATCTATCTATCTATCTATCTATCTATCTATCTATCTATCTATCTATCTATCTATCTATCTATCTATCTATCTATCTATCTATCTATCTATCATTAAAATACTTAATGGGTAACTGTGTAATACAGGCCTATATTTTCATCAAATAATTTACAAATCAGAAAGTCAAAGACTTAGTGGTTTATAATAGTTGTCTGAACCTCAAGATGGCAATAAGGACCTTATTATTATACTTTACTCGTTATGTATGTTTTATATTGCATGATTTATTAATATTTTAGTGCTCGTCAGATAGATTTCTCGTTTAGTATGTATTGTTTTCCTGAGACTACAGATATATCTGTCAATTCTTTGAGAAAGGTGTGCTTTTTAAGATAATGTGTTAATAATTAACATTTGTTTTATATAACTATGTGTCTCAAATTTTAAATGCAAAGCATATTTTAAGGACATTAAAAACATGCATGCTAGCATGTGCTTTTGTTTTGTAGTACATTGACACGTTAGAGTAGTTTTAACGAGCCATATAAAGAAAGAAAATAAGGGCAATGTGGGATAGTGTTCATTTTTGCTGATGTGGGTCTGTGTTTAGACAAGGGAGAATTCACACTGGTAAAGGCCTGCAAGGGTGAGCTTTCCAGGCATGCTGACTAATGGTCTAAGAGCAGTACGGTCATTGTGAAAGTGTTCTTTTCATGCACACTGAAAGAAAGAAAAACTGTTGTGTTTACATGTTTCATTTGTTTAGAGGAGTTAGAAATTGTGTAAATTAATTCAGCACTGTAAATTACAGGACATTTTTCACAGTTAGACCTCTTTTGTATGAAGTATCAGCTTTGATACCACTGGCAAACATTCAATAAGAAGGTGAAAGGGCCTGAGCCCATTGACTCAGCATTCGTCCGATGTCGATCCTTCGATAATTCTTTTTAGCAGCATGAAAGTGTAAATGGGAGTAACATTTAATAAACCAATTCAATCTACAGTGTAACTAAATATCTCAGGTTCACAACCAATTGAAGGTTGGTCAAGTTGTATTGCAAATTCAAAAATAGTTGGATATATACGAATCTCAGCATGAGAGTATACAAATACAGAGGAAACAGAAGAAATCCAAATCTCCTGAAAAGATTCACTCGGTTCATCAAGAAAAGAACTACAAGTTCTATGACTATTCTGCAGGTAAGAAGAAAGCATGGGTTAAGGTTCCCCTGCTTCGGCACTTCGTTGGAGAAAAAGATTTTATTCTAGCTATCCCTACTCTAACTGTGGAAGTGGCATCCCTAATCTAGCATTTACGCAAAAGGTTTGAAATAGAAAAACGGTGTCAGCGGTGAGAGTCTTCCTAAGAAGTCCCTCCAAAATCAGATGGGAGAAGCAGCATAAAGCCACATGCAGGAAAGAGCAGGCTAGCACTCAGGTGCTGCTGTCGGAAAGGCAAGATGGAAAATGGGCATCTGTCCCTCACTCCAATGCATCAAATATTTAAAATTGTACTCAGCAAATGTCCCATAATGCTTTTCTCACACATACTCCACAGTAGGCTTCAGCCACAACAGTTTTAATGATGTGATTCCTTTCATGGCCTCCTCCATGTATGCCCCTCTGCAACAACTCATCATTGGTCACTTCTCCTTCTCCTGTGTCAACACCTCCCTCCATCTTATCTTCGCCAGGCCAAACTAATTGTAACTCCTTCATTACTCAATTATCTAATGGAAACAACACCTTAATCTTTACTAACAGAGCTTTTGTCCACGTGCAATGCAAAATATGGAAACAAAAAAAATCCTACAGGACTTACATGG
Organism: Triturus cristatus; assembly: GCF_964204655.1. NCBI lineage: Eukaryota > Metazoa > Chordata > Amphibia > Caudata > Salamandridae > Triturus > Triturus cristatus. The sequence continues at coordinate 508,913,014 of NC_140585.1, forward strand.
GAAGCTAAGCATTAATTTCAGAACTGGGGACATTCAAAACTGCATGTGGATTCAGGTCTACAATTTAGGCTAAAGTAATAAATGCACTATGAGACTCATGTTTAACCTCTCCATTAAGTCATTAGCATGTTCAAGAGAAACGTTCACTAAACTATATTAGTACGTTTGTTTCAACGACATTCTTGGCCTAATAAATTTTCAAAATACATTCATGTGTCAATGCGTCACATCACTAAAGAGCATTATATAAGTGTGTTACATTGTTTAGACATAGTTAGTACAATTCTGTGAATAATTTTTTAAGCTTCACACTGAATCTTGTTAATCTTACAAAAACATGTTACTTGGTTCACATAACATCTTGCCTCACCAACAGCACTGAATAATATGTGAGTGCATACTACAGGGGCCTCATGTAGGTTTCCAATTTCCGCTCTATCAAAGGATTATCCATTTACATGACATATTTGCTTAATATGTTAAAAATCTGGATGTATATGTTTATTTGTAGGCAAATATATTTATAGAAACAAATATTTACACACATAAAAAAGTCAAAAATAAATGTTTACACATATAACTCTGCTTTGCAATGAAAGGCCATTGGATAAATGAATGTGTGTGGCAAGATTCAGTGTCTGGTTGATTTTCTGTGTTGCCTCCTAGCATTTTTAGCAGCTGTGGTGGGGCACAAAGATGGAGCTGGGGCATAGGCCATATCTGCCCCTCCCCCAGATATGCTGTTGCCCCCCTAGTCCAAATCATCTACCTACTTTGCCGCAGGTACATTGTCTCCATTTATTTATTATCATAATCTGATGCTCTTGTGAAACATTGTCTATATCCAGGGATCACATTGGTTTCACTGCAAGGTACATACATTTTTATTTCTAGAATAGCTCAGTTGATAATTTCATTGTAGTAATCTTGAATGCAACGATCTTCTCAAAGTTTGAGATTGTGGCTTTCCTGTTTCTCATGTCTGTCCTGATTCTTTTAAAAGTAAGCACACAATATTGTCAATGTGTGCCAGATTCACAATTGGAGTGCTTGATTGCCAGTGACACTGCATCTGGTTCCCAGAGTCAATGCTTGCAAATTCATTGAATGTTTGTGGCATGTTGTTGTCATTGTGGCACTTGAAAATCTAAAAACACAACCTGCAATGTGCTTTAAATATGTGGCACGCTATTTACCTGATTCGTGCAATCACACGGACAACACAGCATTATGAGCAGTGTGATTGCAGGTGTTCCCACAAACCAGAACACAGGATAAATTGTCTCTGATGGAAAGTTGGGTCCCCAAGCCTCAATTACTTTCTGCAGTAACTTGGGTGAGCAATGAGAGCCCAATTTAAAGGAGCTGTCGTTACGATTCAGACTAGATACAGTGTAATACAGTTATCACAACTGTAGTAAAGATAGGATCTCCAGGAAGAGTTTTCGTTTTGTATAACAGAAGGAAATATTGATAAGACATTTGATGTAGATGTATATATAATAAAAAGAAGGAACCAAACAATAGAGCAACAAAATGCAAAATAAATACATTTGAAACATTTGGCATATATGTTTCCCACAATGAATACAGTACTGCTAAACCTTGTGCTGTTTCTAATTATTTTGAGGGCCAAAGCGGACCACAACCCTTCTTTTAGCAAAGTCCCAAAACAGTACATGCTAATACACTATTCACTATTTTTAAGTAATCATGATCCATAATTCTCCTAATCTAAAAACACAATAAAAATGCTGCACTCTGTGGGAAAAGAAGACAAGATTACAAGATTTTAGCACTATAATATCAAGAGTCTAGGTGCTGATGTTAAAAGGTATGAGGCTGAAAACCTTGCTTTGTCTCTTAGTTTAAGTTAAGTGTATTCTGGTACCTTGAAATTTGGATTTGTTATGACCCAAGAGGGCTAGTGGTGCTTGACCAATGACTACGTATCAATGAGACACATATCTTTCACCACGGACAGAAGGCAGTTGAATGACCCTTGGGACCACAGACCCAAATGGCACACACCAAACCCATGCAATACTTCTTTGAGCTTCTGGATCCAGATAGCACACCCATCTCTTGGACCTCTGCTCTCTAATGCAAGGTTGGTTTAGCTCGAGTACAAATTTCCACTCCCAGACCACTAAGGGTAGTGACTGGCCTGTGCTACGCCAGATAGAGGCTATTTGGTAATTGGATAAGAAAAAAATGGCAGATGGTCACACAATGGAGAACAAACAGAGCAGAAGAATCATCTGCACTTGTAGGTAGAGCTTCAACATCCATTCTCTAATGAGGTACAGAGAGAGCTTTTTGATGTTCTTTACTCATAAATAGGCTTTGCTGGCTGGCAGTGGGATTCCACACAAGGAAGGTCAGCAGCAGAACAAGAGATCAGACCTATAGATGGCCAAAATATTAGTCCTGCTTAGAGGAAATAGGCATAAAATACAGCATTATTGACAGGTGAATGGGCAATAATCTGTCATTTCACCTAGTTCTGCAGAACTGTCATAGACTCTATGGTATTCCTGGCAGTGTCATATGTTAATTCTTTCTCTGGAATGCTACTGTTCAGTTATACTGTTGGTTCTTGATCAGTAGCTCCTGTGTTTGCAGAAAAGGCTCCCCATTCCTTCAACCATGTTTGGTTGGTCTTCTGAATAATTGCTTTGGTTGCGTTTTTGTTTGCTAGGTTGCTGCTATACATGGATGTTTAACTGTATTTTGCTGTAGGATCTTGTTATATTTCCTGTATTTTGTGCATATAAAATAAAAAGGAAAAAATATATATTCTTATTGACTGTATGGTATTTCCTGGTCTCTTCATGGGTTTATTGGACATGTAGATTATTCTCTGGAATGTTACTGTTCAGTAAATAGCTTTTATTTTGGTTAAAAACAATTAACAGCATATACAAAATCTTACATTTCATTCAATAAAATCAATACAGTTCATACACATGTACTAATTTGCATAGACAAAAGGCAATAATCTGGAACAGAATTTAGTTAAAATCAGTAAATAATAAGTTCATAGCTTGATAAATTTCAACCCAATCTTGTCACAAACAAAGTGAACTATGAGCAAATATCAGCTCAGGCTAAAAATTGTGTGAAGAATTATAACATATTTCAGGACTCTTAAAACTTCTTGAGGTTTCCTGAAACCTATTTTATAGCAGAGTGGGCACAACCATTTCTTTCTACTCCAGTCATACGCTGTGCAAAAAACACAAAATATGTGCAATATTTTTAATTCTGCCTAAAGTGCATATATTGCAAATGGGCTCATCAACAGATTCATTATGTGACTTTTATTTCGCGGGAAAAGCTTTTTTTTTTTTAAACTTTGATTTTATTGAGGAAAAACAAAAAAAATAACAGCGATAAAATGGAAATAACAATTCCTATAAGGCATGAAAATGATTGAATAGAGCAAAATGCAAAAGGATATAAACAATAAAGCTGCACAGGAGTGAGAAATATATCATATATAACACATTGGGGAAAAGGGGAGAAATGGGACAAGGCAGGAAATAATTAATAAATAATGCACATCAGTCAAAAATTACAGGTAAATATGTGGAACTTATTACAATGTAAGCATAACAAGAGTAAAGCTAAAATATGATAATAAACATTCAATAGTAAAGAACCAACTAATTATTCAAAAAGATAAGGCAAGGGGAGAGAATTAAGGTGGCTTGCGTACATCATCTGGTATATTCACAATCAACAAGGCAGTGGAAGATAAATAAGTGGTTGAGGGGAAGCCACAGACGATCTCTTTTAATTGCTAGCTATATTGGAGAGACATAATTTGTATCAAGCCGATGATGAAAACAAATAGCATTCCACCAAGCTCTAAAAGTGACAGAGTTGGCTTGCTTCCAATTTGAAGTTAATAAATGGAAAGCGATAGCCAATAGTAAAACTTGTTGGTGTTTGAGGTCATTGGGGAGAAAGTGTACCTAGGAAAATATTTGTGAGCTGAACTTTAAAAATTGTCTGAATTTGGGGCCAAATGATTGCCAAAACTGAAAAATGGAAGGACACTCAAACAACATTTGTCAGCTGCAGGACATGGACAGGACCAGCAAGTAGGGGACGCTTCTGATGAAAAGGGGGTCATTGATACGGGCGGAAAAAGAACCTGTGAAAAATGAAAAAAAGATTTTGGGTGGTATTAGCAGCCCGAGAAGTTTTATGAAGCTTGGACCAAAATGTAGACCACGTAGTAATTGGCCAACCCTGCGACAAATCCTTTTCCCATGCCAGTTCAGTTTTTGATTTTTGTCTATCTGGAGGAAATTGTAGGATTTTGTAAATATTGGACGCAGATGGGGAATTTTCCAATGTTGAGGATAAGTCTTTGTAGGTTGTAGGAAAATAAGTATTGTTTGGTACGTTATGAAGGAATTGGAAGAGAGAGGGGAAGAGAAGATTGTATTGTGATCTAGAGGATGAAGGTAGCGAGAATCTAGATTGGAGATCAGGGAAATTAAGGGGTTGAGTATCTGATATCAGCCGAGAGATCCATTTTAAACATCTAGAGTGCCAGGTTTTCCAGTATATGGAACGATTACAGATCCGTAATGATTTATTATGCCAAATGGGTTGTTGGTGAAGAGAGCTGTTAGAGGGGTACGATAAAGATAATGAAGGAGTCAAAAGTTTACATGAATGGGAAATAATAGGGGAACGTACTGAAGTAATGTTAGAAGTGAAAGATAAAATTCTTGAAAAGTGAAAGGAGCAATAAGAAAGTTTTACATCTTTAACCAGAGAGGAGGGTATATAGAAAGGTCAGTAGATAACCACCAAGCAGACTGTTTTAGTGAAAAAGCAGAATAAGTCTTAAAATCGGGAAATCAAAGTCCCCCATTAGGTCTATCTTTCTTTAGAGTAGACAAGGCTATATGAGAAAATTTACCTTTCCATAGGAATTTTGTCAGAATGGGGTCAATCGTCTTAAAATAACAATCCGGATTATGAATAGGAATCATAGAAATAGTATAAAGAATGAGAGGGTAAAGCATCATCTTAATTGAATCTAAACACCCCCACCAGGACAGAAAAAGGGGATGCCAATGATTAATAGAATCATTTTGTTTTTTGATAATATAGTCAAAGTTTAACTTTAATGTTTCAGGAAGCACAGGCACAAACCACAAGCCCATATATTTAATTTTAGTTGGTTGCCATGAGAACCCGGAATGTTCGAAAAAATGTTTCTGACATAAGATGTTCAAAGGTAATATTTCGCATTTATCTGCATTTAGGCGATAGCCTGAAAGTTGAGAGAAAGGGGCCACCTGCTGAAGAAAAGGAGGAAGTGAAGTTTCTGGGTTGGAACAGTATAGAAGAATATCGTCAGCATAAACTGGTGAGGGCTAAAATGGAAACCAGTAATACGATCATCCTGCCTAACATTAGTTAAAAAAGGTTCCAAAGCTATTACAAATAATCAGGGAGATAAGGGGCAACCTTGCCTAATACCTCTACGCAGGGGGAATTAATCAGAAGTTTTACCATTAACAAATATCGAAGCATGAGGACCAGAATACAGTAAAGAAATTAATGCAATTAATTTAGGAGGGAAACCCGCCCATTTCAAAGCATGAAACATAAAGTCCCAGCCAATCATATTAAATGCTTTTTCAGCATCTAAGGCGATGGCAGCGAGAGGATGATCCAAGGAAGAAGCTTTGCTTAGTACATTAAAAAAAAACGAGAGTTATCAGAAGCAAGCTTCCCTTCAACAAAACCTGACTGTTAAGGACCAATAAGGTCGGGAAGAATAGGGGCGATAAAAAGTGCTAAAATGTTTACAAAAATCTTATAGTCCGTGTTGACTAATGAAATAGGTTGGTAGTTCTTACAGAGGGAATGATCTTTGTCATCCTTAGGAATTCAGCAAATCAATGCTTCCTGAAATGTGCCTTGAGAAGAGCCATTATCAGAAAAAGATTGGAATAAAAGTAAGGGATTAGGTAAAAGGATTTTCTCGAAATGACTATAAAATTCAATGGTAAATCCATCTGGACGAGGCGCTTTTCCACGACGCAACACTGAAGTAGCATGGGATATATCAACCAAAGAAATATCCGTGTCCAGAGGCTCAAAATCAATGTGGCCAGATGGAGGAGAGGGAATAGAGCTAAAATAGGAAAGGAGATCAGAGTGGTTTGGTATAGATTCAGGATTGTAAAGAGATTTATAGAAAGAAACAAATTCATTCATAATATCATTATCCTTGAAGATAGAAACGCCAGCAGGGCCTTGTAAAGATTCTATTATCCTTCGTTCCTTTCTTATTTTCAAATAATTGCCCAATAGTTTCCCCATTTTATTCTGACCCCCATAATAACGGGCGATACTTTTTAAGAGATAATTGGAGGCAGCATCCGTAGATAATTTATTAAAAAAGTAATTTTAGCATCAATAAGATTTTTCAAAGAGGACTTATTATTAGAGTTATAATACATATATTCTAATTGTTTAATTTTATTAAGTAACTGAGAGGATTGGGCTTTTAAGGATTTTTTCTTTTGAGAGACATAATATATAATAAAGCCTCGGGCCGCTGCTTTAAAGGAGTCCCACACCATAACAAAGGGGGATTCTGGGGTAATATTTATAGTGAAAAACTCAGAAGCATCCTTGGTCTTTCAAGATCGTGTTCGGGATCTGGGGCTGTTCATCGCCTCCACTGGCTGCCTATCTCTAAAAGGGTTGATTACAAATCCCTCTGTCTCACCTTCAAAATTCTAAAGCTCTCCACTCCTGAGATCTTGTCGGGCCTGATCACCCCGTACATCCCCAGCTGTATGTTGCGCTCTTCTGAATTGATCCTGGCCTCTGTTCCCAGAGTCAAGAGATCCAGAGCTGAGGGCAAGTCTTTCCGTCTCCTTGCGGCCAAACTGTGGAACTCCCTCCCTTTGAAGATCCGCAGTTTGGAATGTTTGACCTCTTTCCGTAAAGCTATTAAGACTTTTCTCTTTCCCATGGCTTAATCATATCTCTTCTGGAAACTGCTATTAGCGCCGGGACACCCCTTCATTGGGGCAGCTGCGCGCTTTACAAATGGTTTTAACATAACATAACATAACAAAGGAATTGAACTTTTGACAAAAATTTGGCTGAATGAGGAGAAAAAGGGATGAGATTAATATCGACAAGGACAGGGGCATGGTCAGAGATTAGGATTGAGCCAATTTCAGATTGAATGACATGTTGGGCCAGAGATTTGCTGAGGAAATGGTAATCAATCCGAGATTGTGAGTGCTGCGTGGCTAAATAAAAACTATATTCTCTAAGGTCAGGGTGACAAAGTCGCCAAATGTCAACTGGTGCTTTGCGTCGCACAGTAGATGAAAATTGTGAATGCGTTTTGAAGGGGACAAACCTAACTCTGAAATGCCTATCTAGAATGGGGTCAAGGATTTGATTGTAATCACCACCAAATATAATGTATTCATCGTCAAATGTAAGTATTTATCAGACACAGTATTCCAAAAAACCTTATCGACAGAAGTTGGGACATATACATTAAAGATAACTAAAGGAATCTGATCAATAAGCAGTTTAACAATAACCCAACGACCCTCATTATCAGATTTCTGGTGAACAATTGAAACATGCAATTTTTTATGTCATAATATCAAGACGCCATTTTTCCTACCTAAAGCAGGAGAATGAAACACATGTCCCACCCAGCATCTTTTTAACTTGGAAGCTTCATCAGTAGAAATTTTAGATTCTTGAAGAAGAGCAACATCAGTTTTTAATTTAGCAAGATGGGATAGAACCCGTAGCCTTTTAATAGGGTTATTCAACCCTTTAATGTTCCAGGAAGTAACTCGAAATGTGGTTAAGTAAGAAAAGTATGAACAATCAGTATGCTTACATGAGTAAGGAATATATTTGAATAAGAAAAATATAAGAAAATGAATCGCGAAAAATGAAACGATTGTGTTAAAAATAAAGACTGAAGAGGAGAGGGAAGAAAATGAAGAAAGTAAAAGGGAGAAAAGAAGAGTAAAGAATGAATCATACAAGAGAAAACCAGTAGGAAAGGGAGAAGATAAAGAACAAAGAGAAAGTACAAGTCAAACAAATGACGACTGCAAAACATACCTACAGATACAAGATGAAAATGGGAGTGACTACACCAGAAGAAGATGACGATGACAGCACCGGAGCAATACCGGACTCCCGAGGGACCGTAAACAAGTACCTCAACAAGTAGGGAGATGAAATGCGGAGATGTAGGAATAGAACACCTATACATGGAGGAAAGAGGGGAGAAAAACAGTTATACTAATAAACAATTATGCTAGGGAAATGATAAAGAAAACAAAATAACAACTGCATGGAAGAACATTATACATGAAAAATGAGCAGGAATACATTCAATGCAAAACCAAACAATAGAAACAATTGCATAGGCCAAGAGACAAATAGTAATCATTTAGGAAGAGAAGTGTCCATGACATCCGTTCTATGTTGACGTAGGAATTTTTGTAGAGCCGCAGGGTCCTCAAAAGTTGTGGTCCTGTCTTTATAGGTGACTTTAAAGATGCAGGGATGAAGAACTCCAAATCTAGCATTGATAGCATGGAATTGTGGACGCAGATCAAGGAACTTTTTCCGGCCACATCCTGAGAGAAAAATAAGCGATGACCTTCCCCAAAAATTTGCTTTTTGAGTTTGACGGCAGCCAAAACTTGTAAAAGGTCCGTGTACTGTAGAAATAGCATGATGAGCCCTAGGACCTAGCCTATGAGCCCTTTGAATGTTGAGAGGAGGAGAGTCAGGTTAGTCCAAAAGCTTAAGCAAAAATGATTGGAAAAACGTTGTTGGGTTGGAACCTTCAATATTTTCAGGAAGACCATAAATTCTGAGGTTGTTCCTGCGATTTCGGTTTTCAAGGTCCTCAGCTTGTCTTTTAAGTGTTGACACCTCATTCTCCAGAGATGAGATGCGAGAGCAAGAAACCTGAAGAGACACTGGTCCAGATGTAGGTAAAGTCAATTTTGCGAGTCCTTAATAGCGATTTTTACCGAACTCGCAAAATGGAATGTATGTAGGAATCACCCTACAACTACTACTACTCCTGAGGCGGAAGCCGGAAGCGAAATTGTTTTTTTAACATTTTGAGTGTCACTTCTGTTGATTGTGTATTTTAAAACCTACCTTATCTTGGGCAGTTCCCAGGACTGGAACCCTCCTCTGACATCCCGCACAGCGGATCTTTGAGCTGATCGCGGTCTCTGTCAATTACAAACTTTGACTGACGCCATTGCCGGCGTGCACCGAGGCCACGCCCCTTCGAGGCCACTTCCCCCCCCACCCACGTATAAAGACACTGGGAACTGGCGTATTGTCAGAACAACTACTCCTGAGGCGGAAGCCGGGAGCGAAATCGTTTTTTAACATTTTGAGTGTCACTTCTGTTGATTGTGTATTTTAAAACCTACCTTATCTTGGGCAGTTTCTAGGACTGGAACCCTACTCTGACATCCCGCACAGCGGATCTTTGCGCTGATCGCGGTCTCTGTCAATTACAAACTTTGACTGACGCCATTGCCGGCGTGCACCGAGGCCACGCCCCTTCGAGGCCACGCCCCCCCACCCACGTATAAAGACGCTGGGAACTGGCGTATTGTCAGAACAACTACTCCTGAGGCGGAAGCCGGGAGCGAAATCGTTTTTTAACATTTTGAGTGTCACTTCTGTTGATTGTGTATTTTAAAACCTACCTTATCTTGGGCAGTTCCTAGGACTGGAACCCTACTCTGACATCCCGCACAGCGGATCTTTGCGCTGATCGCGGTCTCTGTCAATTATAAACTTTGACTGACGCCATTGCCGGCGTGCACCGAGGCCACTCCCCTTCGAGGTCACGCCCCCCCATTGGAGCCCTTCCCATTCCTGTAAATATGTGCCACTGGAGGAAGCGCAGCGGGCGCTCCTAAGGCGAGCCCGTCTGCACCCGTCCGCGCCAGGGCGAGCCCAGGGCCAGGGTCTACAGACCTCGGTACTCAAGTAAGGCTGTCATATTCGAGAGACTTCCTGTTCCAACTGAACCAATTTTCACAGCCTGTCTGCACTAATGTCCTTAAAGGCGAGAGTTTGCGTGACCACTGCCCCCACTGTTCATTTAAACTTTCTCCTGCTTTGAAGAACCAAGCACCCCCGACAATCATTAAGATGGCTCTGCTAAATTGCAGATCTCTGCCCAAACATGCGCAGGAAATTTATATGCTTCTAGAAGAGGAGCAATTTGAGATTCTGTTTCTCACCGAAACATGGCTCACCCCAGACTCAGACTACAACATTACACAGTCGCTACCACTGGGCTACCTCCTACAACACGTGGACCGTGAGAAGGGAAAAGGAGGGGGCATTGCTATTATCTACAAGGAACAATTATCATGTAGATTTCACGATAATCCCTTATCGGATTGTGAAAATGTACATTTTAGCATTCAACTTTCCTCATGCAACTCCCTCTCTGGAGTCCTCATCTATCGCCCACCAGGGCCTCTGGGCCAATTTTGCAGCTCTCTCCTGGAATTCTCTACGGCCATGTCTAGCACTCTATCCAACGTGATTATTTTAGGGGATCTTAATATCCATTTTGACAACAACGACGACAAAACTGCATTAGAATTACTTACAGGTCTGGCTGCTCTTCATCTCCATCTTCAGAGTGACCAACCTACACACCTGTTGGGACATCTACTTGACCCCATCAGCTGCAATATTGATGATCTCAAAACTTATGCCCCAATCCCCCTGCCATGGTCGGATCACCTGCTCATCCCCTTCAGGTGGGAGATCTCCAACATCTCTCCTCCCTACAATCCCCCTGGTAAACCGACGCGCCCCTGGGCCAAACTGGACATTGACAAATGGAAGCAGGCTCTGGAACTCCTTAAACCAAACCATGAAATAGACCCTGCTATAGCTGATACGGAGTTTTCATCATGGATTGAAAACTCTCTTAACTTGATCCTCCCAAAAAAACCTAATTCGACCTCCCGTAAAAAAACCTCCTCCCAATGGTTCACCCAGGAAACTCGCCATCTGAAGAAGCTCTGTAAAAGAGCCGAAAGAGTGTGGCGGAAGGATTTCGACCCTAATAGAAAGAGGGACTATAGACTGTCCATCCTTAATTATAAAAAAGCCCTTAAAACTGCTCAAACCACTTTCTTCCAAGAGAAAATCAGTGCGGCATCTTGCTCATCTAGAGAGACTTTTCAAATCGTAAGACAACTTTTAAAATCACCAGAACCCATAGGTTCGATCAATCCTTCTGACAACTACTGTGATAAGTTGGCCACGTTCTTTGACCAAAAGATACAAAATATCCTGCAGCAGCTTCCGCCTCTCCCTCCGCTGGACCCTTCATCGCAGTCTGTAATACAGCTCAACATCCTTAATATGGGATTTGATACATTCGTCCCCATCAGTCCGGACATTCTGTCCTCCATTCTCCTTTCACTCAAAAGTGGCTCACCAGCGGACCCCGCCCCAGTAAAAATTCTAAAACAGGTAGCACCTACCATCCTTTTACCAATGGTAAATGTGATCAATGCCTCTCTGACTAACGGACTGGTACCCCTCAGCTGGAAAAAGGCGAAGGTCAGAGCCTTACTTAAAAAACCTAATCTAGATCCCCTTAACCTATCCAACTTCAGGCCGATCTCTCTTCTCCCTTGTATCAGCAAGATAACAGAAAAATTCATCAATTCCCAATTATCTAACTACCTTGAAACTAACGAACTACTCAAAGCTTCACAGACAGGTTTTCGCCCGGGCCAGGGAACTGAAACTGCGATGGTTACAGTGGTCGAGGAGGCCAGGAAGATCATGGATACAGGAGGATCAGTGGCAGTGATCCTCCTGGACCTGAGTGCGGCCTTCGACACGGTCAATCACCAGATCCTGACCCAGCGATTGAAAGATCTTGGAATCTCAGGTATTGTCCTATCTTGGCTGAAATCGTTCCTTCAGGACCGTTCATTCCAGGTGATAGAGGGCAACTATACATCTAAAGAGACCCCTATACGTTGCGGAGTGCCACAGGGCTCTTCTTTGAGCCCCACACTCTTCAACGTATACATGTCCCCCCTGGAAAAGATAGTCACCCCATACAGGATCAAACTCCTGACGTATGCAGATGACACGCAGCTGGTTGTCTCTCTTACTCAGCAGGAAAATTCCACCATCGACCTCTACTCCTGCCTGAGAGACATAGTCAGCTGGATGGACAGATCTTATTTGAAGCTTAACAGCGACAAGACGGAGATTATGGTGATGGGGAATCAGGCCCACTTTCGTCCTGACTCTCTCTGGCCCCCATGCATGGGTAAGCCTCCTACCCCCAAAACCGAGATTAAAAGTCTCGGTTTATGGCTAGATCAAAATCTTACCATGCATATTCAAGCTAGGAAAACGGCTGGAGTCTGTTTTGGCCTCATGCGCTCCACCCGGAAAATCCTACCACTACTCCCTTTCCAATCAAGGAAACTTCTGATCCAGGGCCTCATCCTGTCAAGGTTGGACTATGGAAACGCATTGTACCTGGGTGCACCGCGGAAAGTCACAACTAAGCTGCAGGTAGTGCAGAATGTGGCAGCCAGGATTCTTACCAACACTAAGAGTCGCTCTTCGGCTAAACCTGCCATTAGAGCTCTACACTGACTGCCCGTCGTGGAAAGAGTACAGTTTAAAGCACTCTGTATATCACACAAAATTCTTAATGGAACAGCACCCCCCATCCTGAAAGACCTTGTTACTCCCTACTCCACCTCTAGATCTCTCCGATCCTCTAATGCCCACCTTATTCGGCCGCCTAAAATCAAGAGAACACGCTCAGGAGGTCGACGTTTTTCATATAATGTATCCAAATTATGGAACTCCCTTCCCTTTGACCTCCGCGCACAACCCAACCTTCTGACATTTCGTAGATCTCTGAAGACCTGGCTGTTCCCGTAAGCTTCCCTTCTGATTCCATCTGTACTTGTTCAGCGCGGGGACGCTCACGGGCAGCCATGCGCTCTAGAAATCCGGTAACATTAACATTAACATTAACCCCTGAAATGTGCATGTGTGCACATGTGGCAGACATACATGCCATAAGGGCATGTATGTGTCCCACATGGCACTTTGAAAAAAACAAGAAAGTGCTTTTTTAAAGGAAATCGCAAAATACCACCAACTTGAAGTTGGTGGTAATTTGCGATTCCTTAATCCCTTCCATGCGGGGCAGTTCAGACATGGCCATATGCAAATCAGTCTGACCCTGTGCCTCATGGGAACAGTCCAGCCCGAACTGCCAAGCCATGTCTTCCCTGGACCTGAAAGAAGCATCCTGGGGCCGGTTTCTGGCTAATCAGCCATCATCAGCCAGGCTAGCTTGAATCCAGTGGCAAAGTGAGCAAGGGACCCACGTCTGGGCATACCCTGCCTACTTAGGGAGAACAAAGCAAAACCTGGCTGGGTGAGCGCCGACGGGTCAATCAGTCGTGAGGGTGCTCCGGAGTGCTGATTCGAGGAATAGGCAGTGTTGGATCAGGGCGCTGTAGCTGGCGTCAGTCTAGCCCTCGCGACTGATTGACCCGTCGCCGCTCACCCAACCAGTCCAACTGTTTCTTGTACATATGTAGTTCAATATGTCCAACATGTTCTTGGATTGAAATACAATTTACCTTCATAAGAAAATGTCTCCCTGGCTTTCTCCTCTTTTGGTATTTAATCCATAGCAATTAAATGGGCTACATGTATTTGTACGTTAAATAATACCCTTTTTTGAGACACTGTTGTTTTTTACCAATTACTGCCCCAGTCTCCCTGTGGTTTATGGGCTACCTCCTGTAGTCTGATACTACTTGCAGTACAGGACACAGCTGGGACAGCCTTCCTTCTGTTATTATAATGGGCCCTGGAGTTGTGAGTTTGGGGTTACTTTGCTTAACCCTTGGGATGTAGTGTTTGGCTCCACATCTAACAGAGGTGTTAATGCCTATTTGTGCAAAGGAGTCCTAAGACTTTCTTCCTCTAGGTCTGATGGGTTTCTATTCTTTTCTGTGGGCTGACTGAGTGACTCTGTAGGTATTGCTAGGTGTGCATTTGTAGGTATTACTGCTTGGGGTGCATGTCCCTATCTCACTCTGTAATGGAGGATATTGTTGTGATATATTTTTCTGCTGGAACCCTCCCTTCTTTACATCGAAGTTATTTTTGCTGTTGCTACTTTGAGATATTTTGCCTTCTCCTCCAACATAGACTCAACCTCTTCTATTAGGTCATCTAATTCCTCCATTATGCAGTTGCTGCCCCGTATTACCGCATTGTTTATGGGGTATTACCTTTGCCAGGGAGTGGTATACTTGCTTTACGTTTCCCCATCCTTGTATCCCACTACAAATCACACGTAACCCCTTCTCCAAGGATGGGTATTTATGTTTGAATGGCATCTCCGCAATGTAACCACATATAAGAAATGTTTACGTCCCTCCTGCTAGTTAACAAAACCCAATATAACAAATGGAATAATGTGCAACAGGGATGGGACTAAATTAGCAGGCAGTTTCCAAACAAGAACCACAAGTAAATATATCATTCTTGTTACAGTCGTAAATCAATCGCCACCAGTGAGTGCCTCAAAGAGAAATAATCCAACTGAGGGTATTAAGGGTCTTCGTACGCCTCAGTGCGCTTTGGTGCTCTGCTTATTGAGTAGCTCTACTTGAACCTTTTCCAGTTCACATGGTTTGCAACACTTACGCCCCAAATGCATTTCCAGCCATTGATAATTGAACAATTACAGTAAGGGAACCATATTCAATAGCAGAATTGGGGACTGGCAAGCAGGTAGCATGGACCAAATGCAACAGCAACCCTCCCTCACCAGCAGTTTCCTTTGGTATTTAATTCCCTATTGGAGCAACAAGGAGCAGCAGAGTCCACCAGATGTGCAAAGGCTCTGACACTCAGACGCACACACAAGGATCTTCTCAAGGCTTCTGGTACAGGGGTGTTACGAAGGGAGCCACAAGACAAACAGGAGCAAAACAGTCACAGTACCTGTGTTGGTTCAGGATGGTCCAACAGATTTAGACGAATAGCCAAGCCACAACTGAAACCCAAAGCCAAGAGGGCGGCCCAGCCCACCCTCCTCCAGGCTTCGATGGGTGAGACTGCAGAACGCTTATCTAGCACAAGCAGCGAGTAACTGTGAGCGAGGGTTGATGGGATAAGCAGTCCCTAGCGGCCTGATTGGTGACTTAACCCTCTGTGGTCTGGTCCGCATGTTGAAAATAAGGCTCTCCAGTTCAGACTGCTGGCATGATGGAAACAGCCCCCCCTGTTCAATCATGCTGGTGGTTCTTGGTCAGTTGTCTCTTGTGCTACTCCAGGGCTGCGGTAACTAATGACTGTTTCTACTCTTTAGCTGAGTTTACAACTTCTACAAGTTGCACTTTCATTCAAAGTTAAGCTGCTGTTTGTCTTTCTGACCTACTTCCTAGCATTTAATTTTCAGATCGTTCCCTAAGCATGCCACCGAAATCCCCCTAATATTTGAAGAACTTAAACCTGATGTTCTCTTCCTGATGGAAACGTGGCTTAACAATGAGTCCAAGACGGTCCTCGCTCAAAATCTCCCTGGCGGCTACCTCATACAACAAGAGGACCATAAGGAAGGCGGGGGGGGGCTTAGCGATCATCTTTAAAGACCACTTTAGGTGTCGCATCTCTCAAGATCAGGTTTCAGATTGCGAGAGTCATCTTTTTTCCATAGACTTCTCCCCCACTATCACTTTCTCTGGGCTACTAATTTATCACCCACCCGGCCCCCTGGGACAATTCCTTAATACCCTCCCGATACTCTCCCGATAACCATCGCCAATCTAGCTTGCTCACCATCCAACTTCATAGTACTGGGAGATCTTAATATTCATCTAGGCAATACCTCCGATCACACAACTAATTAACTAAACCTGAGCCTCTACGCACTTCAGCTAAAGCAATTAGTATCTAAGCCTACCCATATTAAAGGCCACCTGCTTGACCCCGTCTTTAGCAACTGCCCTGATCTCACATCAGGGATGTCATCTCCACTTCCCTTCTCTGACCACTTCTAGATCCCCATGACGTGGGAAATCCCAAACTACTCCCTTCCTTCCAATTCAACCTTACGTCGGGAACACAACTGGTCCAAGCTGCCCAGAGAACGCTGGATCGCAGCCCTCGAAACCACCAGACCTAACAAGGACCCCAACCCCACCCTAGCCAACGAGAAATGTAATTTCTGGATCCAGAGCTCCCTAGACGTTGTACTCCCCATTGGCCACACCCACAATAAATGTAAAGCAAAGATGTCTTCCTGGTACTCCCCTAAATTACGGGAGCTCAAGCAACACTGCAAAAGGTTAGAGAGGAAATGGAGACAGGCCTATGCAGTCCCTAGCAAAGCCAAATACAGGGAGTCAATAAAAACATATAAACTTGAAATTAAACTCGCTCAAGCTGCCTTCTATGAGGAAAAAATTAAGGCAGCCTCCAACTCTCCCAAGGAGATCTATCGGATTGCCAAAACCCTCTCAAAACTGCCTCAGTAGCAACCTTCCTCCTACGATGTTCTATCCGGGTGCAAAAATCTGGCTGCGTTTTTCCATCAGAAAGTACAAAATATTTACTCCACCGTCACTCCTATCCAGTCGGAACCCACTAACTGTTTAGGACGCAGAACCCAAGCCACATTGGAACTACTTCCTCCCTTAGATCTCGTATCTTTAGATTCCATCATGCACCGGGTCACGTCAGGCTCCCCCTTAGACCCAGCGCCTCCCCACGCCCTGTTACCAGTCAAAGCAAACGTCATACCAACTGTCCTCGACTTGCTGAACGTCTCCATCTCCACTGGAGTTGTCTCCCCGGCATGGAAATGTGCCATGGTATAGGCCCTCTTAAAAAAACAAATCTAGACGAGAACAAACTGAGCAACTATCGCCCAATCTCCCTACTTCCCTGGCTGAGTAAGGTATTGGAAAAACATATTAACTCACTCCATTCCTCACAGACTGGCTTCCGTCCCCAACATGGGACTGAAACCGCTCTCCTTGCTGTAGGGGAGGAGGCAAGGAGGATCCTGGATCAGGGAGGTTCTGCGGCAATCATTCTTCTTGATCTTCGACACTGTAAACCACGACATGCTGATTCTGAGATTAAGGGATCTGGGTGTATCATGAAATGCCATTGCCTGGCTACATTCCTTCCTAGGTGACCGATCCTTCCAGGTCTTTGAAGGCAATGTTGTTTCCAAAAGGATGCCCCTAAGTTGTGGTGGACCTCAGGGCTCTTCCCTGAGACCCAAAATATTCAATATCTACATAGTCCCCTAGCAGAGGTTGTCCTTCCATTTGGCATAAAAATCTTCACCTACGCTGATGACACTCAGCTTGTGGTGGCATTAAACCACCCCGAAAAATCATCAAGTAATCTTCAAAGCTGTCTTAAGGAGGTGGCCAAATGGATGGAACTCTCTTGCCTGAAACATAACGGGGACAAAACCGAGATTATGCTTCTCGGAAACTCCCCCTCTTTAAGGGCGGAGCATTTTGGCCGGAATGCCTTGGCTCCGCTCCAGTACCCAATGAACAGATCAAAAGCCTTAGCATATGGCTGGACTGCTCCCTCAGCTTTAACCACCAGGCGGTGAGACTCTCAGCTACCTGCTACAGTCTGCTGAGGATGCTACGTAAGATATTCCCCTTCTCCCATTTCAAGGAAACAAAATCATGGTACAAGGTCTCATTCTCTCCCATTTGGATTATGGGAATGCCCTGTATCTAGGGGCCCCACAATCCACCATAATCAAGCTTCAAATAATTCAAAACTGTGCAGCCTGCACGCTCCTCCAGACCCCTCACCGACAGTTCGCAGCCCCTGCGTTAAAGAGCCTCCACTGGTTACCAGTCAGGGAAATTATCCAATTTAAAGCCATGTGCATTACGCACAAGGCTTTTTGGAAGACAGGCTCTTTAATCAGCCAGTCTCTGATAACACCCTACCAGCCAAACAGGCATCTCCGCTCAACATCCTCTTCCCTCGCCCTACTGCCCAGAATAAAGAGAGCTATATGCGGTGGACGCTCTTTTTCCAACAACTCCGCCAAGCTTTGGAATGGTCTCCCCCTCCGTATGTGGATGGAGCCCAATCTCCAACCCATCCGCAAACTCTTAAAAACCCTACTTTTTAACAACCGCTGATTCCTTTCCTCTGTCTGTGTCTGTCCACAGCGCTGGGATGCCTCAGGATAGCTATCGCGCTCTATAAATATTTTTTTAATTTCATTTCATCTCTTTGTCTCATTCAGAGTGTATGGGGTTTTGTATTTCTTTCTGCTCATACCTTTTCCATTTACAGGTTCCTATCTTTTCATTTTCAAGCTTCCCAGACTATGGAAAAACATTTGCCACTACTTGAGTATGGCACAGAAGTACACTTTGACGCTGTCATCCACAATAATCTGAACTGGAACCAGATACTTGCCTTACAACAGTGACAGGGTGTGGTGTCAGACTTAACTTAATTTTATTATGACCTTTGTGCAAGTAGCAGATGGCAGCAAGATGGCTACATATGCCTTTGTTTAGGGCTGGAATCTTCTCCTTATGGCATCAGCTGTCTGTAATAGATAAATACATCAGTGATAGTACATGATACTTTTACTAGTAATTTCATACTAGCAGATAAGCGGTCTGATTTGATGTTTGGCAGAAAAGTAAAGGCAGACATGATGGTCTGTCACCTTGCCGTTCTCTATCCACAGACCCAGTGGACATCTCTATATGTTGGCAGGAATAGCCGTCATAGTGCTTCAAGCCAAAGTTGGAACAGTTTGACGGATGGCTCAGTAAAACATGATGGCCAGCTGTAAAACTTTTCAAAAGTTTTACATTTTTCAAAAACAAACTTTTCTTTTGAAAAATGCATAGCAAATGGCCCCTGCAGCATGGGAGTTTTCTACCATGGTGTTAGGATAATTTTCCTATTTTTACTGTCCCTCACTGCCAGAATTTTCCAATACGACCTCCTCAAATTTGAGCAGATGGTCAGATGGCAGACTTCTGACAGTTTGCACTCCTTCGAAGGTGTGTGCCGGAGATAGTGCCAGGGTAGGCTCTGTTGTTAGTATACTGTTGGTCCACCTAGCTCTAAATCAAGGGGGCCAGCTGTTTGGTGCAGAGGGTATTTAGTCGCAGTTGCGACTGAGCACCCTCTATTCCAAATTCTAAGTCAGGCCCATAGTCTCACAGAATTAAAAATAGTGATAGTAAGATGTCTTTAAGTATATGTTTCTATTATATATAACAGCTAAGGCGGTCGTCCTCGAATCTGGGGAACTAGGTTAGTGTGGGAAAATCACTTAATCTCCCTGTGCCGAACAAAACAAAACAAAAAATGAATGTGTCCTCATGCAATGCAACTGGTGCTACGTAAAGCGCTCTGATACCCGATTCAGATCAAGTTCACGCTATATAAAACTCCGTAAAATAAAATAAAAATAAAAATATTGTCATCCATCTAATTTCCGCAGTAGTGGATGCCAGTTGTATGATCTTATGTAGCTGGAAGTTAGTGTTATCTAAGTAAACAAGACTGCCCTCTTCCTAGTCCTCTTGGGGGCTTTTAGGTACTTGTAGAGTGAAGTGCATATTGTTGTTATGATGTTGGCTGAGAACTGAATGAATATGCCTCTGGTGAATTTTGTGGTGGGTTCACCACCCTGTTGTTTGCTAATGTGGATAAGCATGACTCACCAAGGTTTTTAAGAAACTATAGAAAAGCGGACTCAAAGAGTGGACTGAAACTGGGCATGTCACATGTAGCTATGAAAAATAACACCTGACCCATATACAATAGATTAATATTAAAAACTGAGGCCTAATTTATATGTTGGTCGAGAGACAACTCCGTTGCAAATTTGGCAGATCATAGTTTGACCACGGTGGAGACTACTCCATCTCCACCATGGTCAAACATGGTCAAATTCCTGCAATGCCCAAAAGAGTAAGGGCTGTCAGTGATTTGTCTGTATGTCCTCCCACATAATTTAGATGGGCATATGTGCAGTCATTTTTCAATACCTGTCACCCACAGGAAAAATTTGGCAGTAAGGGACACTGAAAAGTGCTCCATGCCCCATCCCATTGGAGAAAACTCTCATGGTGAGGGGGACATCGTTTGTTTTATTTGAAAAAAGAAAGCCCTGCCTTGGGATTTTCTTTTTGAAAATAAACAAAATTGTACGTTTGATGAACGGCTCTGTCATGTTGACGGACCCATCCCACAAACTTACAATGCATTGAAAGGAATCGCTGTTACGGCGATTGTTGTTAATGCTTGAAATATCCGCTGGCCCAGCGGACATTTCAAGATGTGGTTGGCTGTACCTCCATCAAGGCGACAGAGTGACTTAAACCATCACCCTGGTGAAGGATGGGCCCCCCTCCAAATATTAAATCTGACCCTCAGTTTGAAGGATAAATTGTGCACAGGACATAATGACAACAAAAGGGTATTCCATGAATCTAGAGCAGCATAGAGGTAGGTAAAACTGCAACTGTATGTAACTTCCCTGTTTTCTTAGCATGAGAACAGCCCCTGGATCACTATTACACAAGATTGCACACTTGTACCAGACCCGATGGCACACATAATTGGTTCCTGGAGATGATCGAAACATGGCTCTGCAGGGTGCAGCTCCTTGGTTACAGGTGGAAATTTTGTGCTGGACTTTGAGGATAGGTGGACAATCTTTGTCTCCATTCTGATGATTACCTGGTTGTTGGTGTCCCAAAAGCTACCAGGCATGGTGAGCTTGTCCGCAAGGTAGGCAGGGGTACCAGTTGTGATGGCTTTGTAAACCATGGAGCTGGTTTTGAAGATGGTGAAGGCCAGCAAGTTGCGGTTGTGCAGCTCCAGCAGAATGAGGACAATGTGATCATATATATATACGTGCCTAACAAAGAATGAATGTGTGTCCTCATGTAACGTAACTGGTGCTATGTAAAGCGCTCTGATACCTGATTGGATTCGGGTCAAGTTTGCGCTATATAAAACTCTGCAAAAAATAAAATTAAAAAATGACTTCAGGCCCATTATGAGATGTGCTGTGCCATGCAGAATTCCCTTAAGTGAGCCAGTAGGGTCTGGGAGGCTATGAAGCAGGGCATCCAGATTCCAGAGTACGAGGGTTTGAACATCAGTTTTGAAGTAGCGTTCCATGAGACTGAGGTTGGTGTTCAGGGTGAATTTAGGTGATGTGTCATAGTGTGATACTTGGGACTTGAAGCTATTAAGGCTCAAGTTATTGAGCCAGATTTAACTTGGTGGGAATGAGCTTTAGGTAAGTGTTGGACATCCAGGATAAAGTACAGTCTGTGTACGAGTTGCTGGGTATCTGGAGCAGAGGAAGCTTTCAAGTAGAGCGGAGTTCACTGGGCATACTGATGAATTTTTATGCTGTTATAGGTGAATAGAGCCACAAGGTGCTTTATTTTTAGGTTAAAGATAATGGTGGACAGTATGAAACCCCGGGGGACTTTGCAGGTGTTATGGATTGTCTGGGGACTGAGAATCCCCATCTGAATGAACTGTTGTCAGTTAGAAATGTAGGAGGAAAAGGAGTGACCTTCACAGTTGATCACCATCACTCGCATCCACCTCTGGTCGAAGGTATTAATTACCACCCCTTCAAACCCTTGCTGAAGGAACTGCTACTCAGGATGTGATTTGTGCTGCATGACAGGAGTACGCATCCCAGGAGTATGGCTGTCACATGTGCGCTCCCCAGTTATCACCCTCCATCACTAGAATAGTAAATCCTGTTCTTATGTGGTCACCCCAAAGACATTACAATAAGACCCACCTGAGTGGCAAGCTACAGTAAGATTTGAGTATATACCCGAGGATTTGACGATCCTGGGATTAGACAGTCCTGGGATTCAAGGATCTACAGCAGGATTCAAGGATCCTACAGTCTATAAAAGTCACACTCATGTGTGGCTTTCTCAATGTTGATGAAAGGAAACCTCTGCTTGTACTCTGTTCTTCACCTGAGTTCCTCTGTATGGACTCACCTGCCTTCTGGGCTCTACAGTTAAAATTTTCTTCAAGGCACAAGTCAAGAAGATCTTTGAAATTCCATCTGTACTCTTATCACAAAGGTTTTCTGTGCATATTTGGAATTATTCATCTTCTCCCAGTGCTGTTTTCAGAAGCCTCAGGTTAGTGTTAGCTAGGGTGATTTGGATATTGTATGGAATGTTGGACTCTTGTTGGACTTTGTACTGTCCACTGCACCTAGGTAATGGGATTGTGTCATGGACTCCAAAGCTGAACTGTCTTTAGAGATGACACAAGTTATGCAAAGCCTATTTGTTTCTGATCTGTGTCTCACGTTTGGAGCATGACAATTATTTCAGTTCTTATAAGCTAAAAGTATTGGGCCATTGATATGATTAATGTTTACCATAGTATATCAGTTACTAAACTAAATCATGCGTTTGTCTCTTTAGCTGTAGAATGTTGTCATTATATGAAATCCATGTAAATGAAAAGAACTTAATGTATTTTAACCCCTTCTATGCGTCGGACGCACGGAGGCCGTCTGACTACATGGCACAGAGAATCCCTCTGGTGCGGGCACCAAAAGGATTCCCTTTTTCCCCCCAACAGCCTCGGGAGCTGGGGAAGAGCTTCCCCAGCTCCCTAGGCTGTATTTAAGGTATCCCTGAAATGACGTTTAGTGCGCACGTCATGCTGACTTCATTTCAGTAGAACCGAAACTGAAATGAGTTTCGCTTTCTACGTCCTCAGGGGGCGCTATATCAGCACCCTGAGCATGTCGAAAGTTAGGAGAGGTATCGTTGGAAAGGGGAGAATCTCACCTTTCCAATGGTACCCCTCCCTAGTGGATCCCTGGTCGGGATCACTCCAGGAGGGTGATCCCCAAGCAGGGATCCACCCTCTAGGCACCAGAGAGGGGGCAGCGGCCCCTTGGGACAGGGCCTTTGCTCCCCCATATAATTTGGGTGAATTCAGTCTTTCTGCCCCCTCTGGGGGCAGAAAGCTCACTAGAAACCAGGGATTTATTTTCCTATGAAAATTAGATGTGGGGGCTGCCCAATATGGGCATGCCAATGCCCCCACTGCCCCTGCCGCAAAATTGCAGCCTTTCTGCCCCCCTGGAGGGCAGATGGGGGCAGTAGCCCCCAATCTTTTACCCAGGGGGGCAGAAAGCCCACTACAAACCAGGTATTTATGTTCCAATGTAAATTAGGGTTGGAGGCTGCCCAACATGGGCATGCCAATGCCCCCACCTGCCGCACAAATACAGTATTTCTGCTCCCCTGAGGGGCAGATGGAGCAGTAGGCCCCAACATGCCCCCGGGAAGACAGAAGCCCACTTGACACCAGGGTTTTTCCCCTGTTGAATTTAGGGGTGGGAGCAGCCCAAGATGGGCATACCAATGCCCCCACCCCCCACAAAATTCCAGCCGTTCTGCCCCCACGGGGGGCAGAAGGCTCACTAGATACCAGGGATTTTCTTTCATTGAATTTAGGGGTGGGGGCTGCCCAAAATGGGCATGCCAATGCCCCCCCAAATCTCACAGTCTTTCTGCCTGCCCGGAGGCAGATGGGGCAATAGCCCCTGATCTGCCCTGGGGTGGCAGAAAGCCCACTAGGCCCCAGGGAGTGTTTTTTTTTTATACGTAGAGGTGGGGGCTGCCCAACATGAGCATGCCAATTCCTCCAACCCCCCCCCCAAATAATTGCCACGGCCTTTCTGCCTGCCCAGGGAGGCAGATGGGGGCAATAGTCCCTAATCTGCCCCTCAGGGGGGCAGAATCCCACTAGGAGCCAGGGTTTTTGTTGTTTTATTTATACGTAGGGGCGCTTGGCTGGCGGTGTGTGTGGATGGCACTTGGCTGGCGGTGTGCATGGATGGCACTTGGCTGGTGGTGTATGTGGATGGTTGTGTGCATGTACTGACTCTTGGCTGGTGGTGTGGCTTGCACATTGATCCCTCAGCATTTTCTTACCCACAATCCCCCGCATACCTCAAATTTACTTACAAAGTCAAATTTTCCTCACATTTCTGTGTGGGTAAGCTGTAGGATCACTTTGCAGGCACAAATTTCCTACTACCCAGCATTCCCCTTGGTCTCCCGAGAAAAATGATAACTCACTTGTGTGGATGCCCAAAGTAGCGTCACCCCAAAAATGTATAAACCAACTGCCCTTTTAGACCTGCTGTGGGCCCCCCTCAATTTCTACACGTTTTTGGCCTTTCCTGTCATAGGGTCTTGGCCCATCCACACAAGTAAGGTATCATTTTATCAGGAGACTGAGGGGAATGCTGGGTAGTATGAAATTTGTGGAGTGCGGTGATTCCACACAAAAATATGTGGAAAATGTGTTTTTTTCAGCTAAATTTGAGGTTTGCAGGGGAGTAGGAAGGGTAGGAAAACTTTGGGGGTCCATGCAAGCCATACCTTGCTGGATTCCCCCGGGTGTCTAGTTTTCAGAAATGTGTGGGATTGGTAGTTTCCCAAGATGGCTGCCGAGCCCGTGGCCAAAAACCCAGATGACCCCCTTGTGGAAATGTGCTTTTCAATGAGCACACCGGTGCCGGGGTCACCCTTCTCTGTCCACAGGTCCTTAGACCAACAAAATAGAGATTGGCACTGAAGCTGGAATTCAAATAACAAGTTTACTAATCACTCATGAGTGGGACTACGTCTACACAGCACTCTGAAGTGCTGCCTGAGGTAGTACATTGAAGTCACAGAACACAGGCCTTATATACAGAGTTTGTTACAGAGAAAGCAGGTAGTTACAAATAGACGGTACAAGCACACACAGGAATAACTGCTGACAAACATGGGCAGATCGGAGATCACTTAGTCACCAAAGTGGGAGGGGGAGCAGGAGTGCTTATGGCAGCACTAAGAGATTGACAGTTGAGTCTAAGACCAGGTGTTCTGGCAGCTACAAACTCTTTATTATGCATATTGTTTTTAGCTGAGTCAGGGAGTCAACTAAAATAGACATCACAGGCAGGGAAAAAGACAAGCAGCAGAAGATGGGAGAATTGCAAAGCCAACAAAACGGATGCCATTACAAAGATGGCTTCAGCTCATGCTAACAGAAATAATTTCAGTTTTCCAGATGATCATTTTAGCATTGGCTGAAGACATCGCTATGATTTGGAAGGAGCATGGAAGATATCATGTACATCTATCTGCATTAATTCAGTAATTTCTTGGTCCATTGCCAAGTGAGCATTTACATTTGTGACATTTCATTGGGCCACATTGAATACAAAGGAAACAAGTGAAAAGAATAGCAAAAATTATACATAGGGCTGACAATAGTTTCCAACCCCATACAGTAAACATGTTCCATAGCTATCCAGTCAAAGTCCAAGTCCCTGAATCCTGGTGGATTTCAGTGGCTATTTTGTGCATTTTGGAAATTGCATCAAAAACAGAAGGGGCGTGGTCAGGGATATAAACGCAGCAGCTACTCCCGATGATGCGACATGCTCGACCACGGTCAGCCAGGATGACATCGAGCACCATCCTATTTCGGAGCGCCACGATTCTCGCAATTTGTAGTTCTTCTGTGATATTTCCAAGCGCCATTGCTGTCTGATTGGTTACAGCCTCTACAACTCGTGTCAAACGTCTGACATTTCGACTGTTTAAGGCTGCTCCAGCAAAGAAAAATAGTACCAAATTAAAGTCAATATACTGCTGTAGTGTAGTATCAGTTTGATCCACCTCATCATGATTTATTGTCCTTTTGAATCGGCTCTTAGAAATTTCATTATACAGTTTATAGTCTTTATGGTAGGATGCAGGTGCCAAATATACAGGTGGAAGTAAAACTGACACAAAGCAGCTTCCAGACCACCCAATAGGTAGGGGGTAATAACCTTTACTTCCACAGATGAAATAGGTGTTGTGTGAGGACAAAAAACTGCTATTGTTCATTCCAGTGATATTTAACACTAAAGTATAGTCACTTTTTCCAACAGGGATATTGCCAATACTGCTTACACAAAGATCCGCTCGAGCTCTAGTAACAGCAATAACAGGAGGCCCATTTCTCTTGATGGTTCGAGTGTTGGGGAAAACATCGTGTGTGTTAAGGAATTTCCTCGACGATACTCCTCCATTTCCCATACAGTTCCTTTAGCTTGTGGATCTCCTTTCTCATCAGGGTAACAGATTTTATTCGACTGAGCGTTAAGTCTTCCTACAATACAGTTAGTAATATTATTGATATGAGAAGCCCACAATAGTGCAAACCAGGCTCTGCAGGAGCCATTATGTAAAAACGGCAAGGGAATAAAAGGCGTTCCTCCCTTTTTCTGATGAGTTGGCATCATTCCACATACCCAGCAGTTGGTAATGTTTGTAGCATTGTGAGTATGGTGCAACATCTGAATGAAAGTGTTATTGAGGTAGGACAGTCTATGTTTCTGCTCATGATAAGGAAGAGTGAAATAGTGGTGTTCAATGGGGACAGGAGTACTAGCAGTCAGTAGATTTCGGACAGGAGCTACTTCCTCTACAATCCATGTTATTATAGTAACAATAACAACAGTCAAAGGGGCATATCATCAAGGCCATGCGATAATTATCGCTCAGCGCTCTTAGCACGAGGATAATTATCGCCAGTCAACTCTGAATTTTATCGCGGAGATAGCGTGCTATCAGCAACGCTTATCTCCAAAGCGATAAAATTCAGAGCGCAAGCTGCCAATTGTGCGATTATCGCTGGAAATACAGCGATAATCGCACAAGGTTTCATGAAAGCTTGCTGATATGGCAAGGCATACTTAGCCATGATATCCACCTTACATAGGATATCGTGGCTAAGTCAATTTTGAAGCAGGTGTAAGGAAAGTAGCGATAACAGAGGTTATCGCTATTTTGCTTGTCGCTCTGCAGGTTAGCGTGCCCATTGATAATTGGAAAAATGCTGCTTAGCGACATTTCTCCATTTATTTCAGCCCAGGAACGCCCACTTTGCATCTCATTAGAGATGCAAAGATGAGCGTAGGGGGGAAAGGGCGATTGCAAGGATTCCTGCGATAGCGGGACCTTGCTGATTAGGCGATAAAATAATCGCCGTTTTCCGTCCGAAAAGCAGCAGCAGTTTGTCTCTTTTCCTTAAGCATGTTCATCATGTATCAGACAACAAAACAGATGGTGCCCTAAAGTCCTGGGCAGACGTTGGTTTCTTCACTGAGATTGAGATGAGTAGTCACTAAAAGGTTACCCCCCTTGTGGAAATTAGCCTTTTTAGGTGTTCAATGGTGCTGGGGTTCACCCTTATCTGTCCACAGGTCCTCAAACCAACAAAGAAGAGATTGGCACTGAAGCTGGAATTCAAAATAACAAGTTTATTAATTACTCATGAGTGGGACTACATCAATACAGCACACTCAGGCACTGTAGGAGGTAGTCCATAGAATACAGAGGCCATGGGCCTTTTATACAGACTTTGTTGCAGAGTAAGCATGGAGACTCAAATAGAAGGCCGATGCATACATCGGCTAACATGGCCAGACAAATATTACTTATTCAGCGAAGTGGGAGGGAAGACAGAACTGCCTACATTAGTTGAGATAGCCTGACAGTTACATTCTAAAACAGGTGCATTCTAGCAGCTATAGGCGTTTCTGAGCTTACACAGTGCTCTGGCATAGTACTGAAGGAGTTAACTACGGTTGATGACTTAAGCAGAATAGAAAAGAAAGCAACAGTGAAAACGGAAGAATCACATGGCTAACAAAAATGGACGCCACAACCAAGATGACTTCAGTGCATGCTAACAGATTATCTGCGATTTCCACACCCTTTGTAACGCAGGCTTTCACTACCCAAGACAGTGGCTCAAACAGTTTTTTTCAGCAACGAAGTGTCTATGTTCCTGGGTCGCAGCTGATATCGAGATGTACCAGGGATAGTGTGGTCCGGGAAGACTTCCTCAGGTCCTTCAGGTGTCATAGCTTGTCCTTTCTTGGTATCCAGGATTTCGCGGTGATCTGCCAATGCAGCTGGGATCACTAGGTCTTGCAACACTTTTCAACAGTGTGTCGCATGGACCCAGCTCTTCCGGTTCATCACTCGAACTGCAGTCCTGGTAGCCAGCAGCACCTGCTCCGGGCCTCGACGATTTGGTGCTAGGTCCTCTGGAATGACTTTACGACCACAAAGTCACCAGGGCGCAAGCAGTGGCCCTCACCTTTCTACCTGTCTGGAAGAGTCTACCGAAACTGTTGATAAATAGAAGACAAACTGTCAACTGAGACAAATAGTCATTCATCAATACATAGGGTACATCATGTATAGGGCGTGGCTTAGGAATCCCCCAAATATTCATTGGCCTTCCAAAAACCACCTCATACGGTGTGAGGCCAGATCGTGTATGTGGAATTGATCTAATGGATAGCAATGCTAAAGGCAGTGCATCAGGCCATTTCAAAGATGTGGAAGCCTGTATCTTGGCTAATTTTAATTTTAGGGTAGAGTTCTAACGTTTCACTAGCCCTGGTGATTGTGGGTGAAAAGCAGCATGAAACTTCTGCTTATTTCCCAACCCTTTCATGAGGTAAACAACAACTTGCCCAATAAAATGGGGTCCGTTGTCACTCCACAAAATTCGGCAAATGCCGAGTCGGGGAAAGAACTCCTTTAGGAGCACCTTTGCTGTAGTAAGAGCTGTAATATATTTTGTAGCATATGCCTCCACCCATTTACTAAAGGCACAAACCACTACCAAGACATACTTCAGGCTGTTACAGCGCTCAAGATGGATGTAATCCTTTTGCAGGACCTCAATAGGTGCAGTAGGTATTGCAAATCCTTCTGTTGGAGTTTGTGTTCCTTTTCCAGGATTATACTGGAGACAGATCAGACAGGACTGGAATATTTTGTTAGCCGGACCGACAATCTCTGGATGATCCCAAACCTGCATAAGTTGCTTTGCTATTGCGGATGCTCCAACATGTGCTGGCCCATTGGGCCATGTGAATCATAGGGTGTAAATATGCTGTGGATAACTTCCATTTTGTCATTTCTATATTCCTCCAACAGCCCTCATCATCTAATGCTCCCTCCTTAGACCATTGGTCTAATTCTTCAACAGAAGCAGATTGTTGCATGTCCAGTACTTCTTGCCTGGCATCATGCCAACGTTCAGCCTGTGATTTGACTACAAACATAGATGTGGTACTTTGCTGCATTGTGTGATCCGCAAAGGCATTGCCTGCCCCTATTTTTTCGGTCACTTTCTTGTGTGTGCTACATTGAACAATTGCTACTTTCTTAGGATAGGTCAAGGCGGTAAGGAGATTATGTACTAATTGCCCATGCACTATTTTTGTCCCATGTGAAGTGGGAAATCCTCTTTCTTTCCAGAGTTGCTCGAAGTTATGAGCCACGCCGAAGGCGTATTGGCTATCTGTGTAAATGTCAACAAGCAACTCTGTACTAAGCTCACATGCTCTTGTCAGTGCTATCAACTCAGCTGCTTGAGCTGACTTCTGTAGGATACGAGCTGTCTCAACTACTGTCTGAAGTGTTGTAATTGCATAAGCAGCAGATGTAGTGCCATCAGGCAATTTCAGGCAGGATCCATCAACCCACAATTCCCCCATCAACCCTAGAAAAAGGTGTATCTTGTAGGTCAACACGACTCTTGTGGCTGAGACTGGGCAGTTGAAAGTGGCAATAATGTAGCAGGATTCAGAGTCAAACATCTTTGTGATCTGAGGGGCCAAAAGTGTCAATTCATATCCTGTCAAGCGAGCACTAGTCAGATGCTGTGTCTTTGTTTAATTTAGCAAGGCATTGACTGAATGAGGTACTAACACAAACAATCTATGTGACAAGACTATTCCCTCACTCTGACGTATGGACACAGTTGCTGCTGCTACAGCTCGGAAACAACCAGGCAGCGCGTGAGCAACTGGATCAAGGACAGCTGAGAAATATGCACAAGGACGTTGTTTATCACCGTGTGTCTGTGTTAAAACCGACAGGGCACAACCTTCCCTCTCGTGTCCATAGAGTGTGAAAGTCTTAGTGTAGTCTGGAGTTCCTAATACTGGTGTGGGAACAAACTGGCACATGCATCAACAAAGACTTTTACGATTCCTTAATTGCGATTTTTAAGGAATCGCAATTAAGGAATTGCAAAAGCCTATGCATGTAGGAATGTTATGTTATGTTATGTTACGCATTTTTATAAAGCGCGCAGCTGCCCCGACAAAGGGGCGTCCCGGCGCTAACCACAAAAGTCCAGAGGAAAGGGAGGGGGGGATCAAGCCACAGGAAAGAGGTAGGTCTTAATAGCTATAAAAATGCGATTCCTACACATTCCTTAATTGCGGTTCGCAAATTGCGAGTCGCAATTAAGGAATGCCGTCCCATTCATTCCTATGGGCCTTCAGTAGGTGCTCGCAAATTGCTCATGCAATTCCAAGGGTGCAAGGGTGTCAAAATGACACCCTATTGTACCCCTGAAATTGATCTGTGCACATATGTTGCACACACACATGCTCTAAGGGCATGTGTGTGCGCAACATGAAACTGTGAAATTGCACAAAAGTGCATTTTTCAAAGTTTTTGCAAATTACCATGAAGTTCAACTTCATGGTAATTTGCTCCCCCTATTAGCGAAATCGCTAATTTTTTCACTTTCATGCATTGCATTTAAGGAATCTCAATTTGCGATTTCTTAAATGCAATCGCAATTTAAGGAATCACAATTTAGAGATTCCTTAAATTGCGATTTTTACATTTGGGATGATGCATCCCAAATGCAAAAATACCGGTCGCAAAGGGGCAGATCCTGAGAATCTGCCCGTTTGCAACCGGTTTTTACATTGATGCATGTGCCTGAAAGAGCTTGACATAGCTATTGGAAGGCATTCTGGCACAGTAGTCTATGGGAGAGGCATCGGAGTGTCTTTAGTCAAAAGGGCCAACAAGGGTTTAATAATGTATGAAAAGCTAGGGATCCACTGCCTACAGAAAGAAGTAAGGCCAATCAATGCACGGACGTCCTTCTGAGTAAGGTGCACAGGTGTGTCTAAAATGGTCTGAATGCGATCTGGTGTGAGTGCACGTCCCTCCTTAGACAGGAGGTGACCTAAATAGGTAACCTGCTGTCTACAAAATTGCAATTCCTTCCAAGAGACTTTGTGATGATGAGAGGCAAGAAATGATAATAGTGACAGTGTTCCTTCTTTACACTGTTCAGGGGCATCGGCAGCCAACAAGATGTCATCGACATATTGAATAATAGCCACCCCTTTCGGTACAGGAAAAGAATCAAGCTGCCTTTTCAATGCCTGACTATAAATGCTAGGACTCTCTGTGTACAGTTGTGCAGCTCTACAGAATCTGTATGATCTATTATTCAAAGTGAAGCCAAACAAATAACGGCTATCAGGGTGAATAGGTACTGAAAAATATGCATTCTTTAAATCAATGATACTAAATGTAGTGGCAGTAGGAGGAACCATAGTAAGGAGTGTTGTGATGTCAGAGACTACCGGGTATTGGGGCACCACTATTTTATTAACCTCTCGTAAATCAATAATGAATCTGTACATTTTAGTGTCAGTGTCTCTTTTCAAGATAGGAAGGATAAGGCTATTACAAATGTTATAAGGGACTTCTTCCACAGCCCCCACCTTAATCAAATCCTGAACGACGTCCGTCAATGCTTCTTCGCCTTCCCGTGATATTTTATATTGGGGCAATCGAGGCATTGAAGCACCTTCCTTTACTTGAATATGCACTGGTGGAATAACCCTTTGTCCCACATCAGTATCTGATGTAGCCCTTAAAGTACTAGGTAAAGATGCCAGAGTAATATCTTCTTTAATGAGACAAGACCTCTCAACTATTGGATAGTTATAATTTAAGATAACACGCACACCTTCTGGGTAACAATGTATTGAAGCACGAAAATGTTTGAGCATATCGATACCCACATTGTTATCTGGCGTGGTAGGGGAAAGCAAAAATGGACATGCTGCAGTGAATTTATCAAGACTAAGTGCAAGTGGCTGTGACAATGGGCTAGATGTAGGTGTCCCATCGAATCCCATCAATGTTATCATTGCACCAGACAGGGGAGCCCTAGGAACCAATTTTTAGACAGAGCACTACAAGTAGCTCCTGTATCAACCAGAAACTGATCAGTAGAGCCTAAAACATTTGCATCAACATAAGGACCTTTCTGATCTACTGGGACCTCAACCGATTTCTTACCTCATCCTAGGTATTCCTATGCATAATAAGAATCCCTAAGACCATCAGCCGACATTTGATATTGATTTCGTCTATAAAACGTATTAGAATAATTTGGCCCATGTTCAACTGCCTCAAACCTGGGATGAGTTCCTATTCCTCCCCTATTTCCTGAATTACCTGGGCATCCTCTCATGCTTCCTCGACCCCCGTTGATACTGCTGACCTCGCAAAAGGGGGCACTCGGAACGCCAATGTTCAATCTCTTTACAATAAGCACACTGATCAGAAGACAAAGTTGATCGCGAGAAAGGGGGTACACCAGGGGTATATACTGCACGTCCGCCTCTACCACCACCTCTGAATGGTAGACCATATACTTGAGCCAACATAACTCTCGTCTTTAAGTCCTTAACCTTCTTATCCTCTTTGCCTTTTGCTTCTATTTCCTTACGCTCATAATACTGGGGCATAGTCAAAAGGGAGACTGGGGAACACGTAGTCCATGAACTCTCGCTGGCCTTTAGGCGACTAGCTATTTCTGGCAACATGTTAGCAACAAATTTGTCGACGAACAGATGCTTACCCGTGTCATCTGTCAATGACGGCCCACTAAAGTCATGGAATGTCTCTTCAAATCGTGTAAAGAAATCAGAAACTGACTCATCCGCTTTCTGTTTACAAGACCCTAACGTTGTCTAATCTATTTTCTTAGGGGGTATGAGAGTTTTAACTTAGTTACAATAGCTTTGGGAAGATCTAATATCTCCTCTTGTGGTTTCTGAGCAGGCTCTCTAGCCGCATCTATTTCTACTAAATGCACCCAAGTATCACCAGAGGCTACATTATCATCTATTTTCCAAATTATTCTACACATATCAGGGGGCAAAATAAGTCCAAAAAACATGTCAATATCTGGCTGAGTCATAGTACAGGAGCTAATAGCTCCTTCCACTTGTTCATAAAAAGCGGACGGATTTTTCCGTGGATCAGGCAAAGCAGCTTTAAAAGCCATAACATCTGCTCTACTCCAAGGAATATAGACCCAATTATAGACAAAATATCCCTTTGCATCATCTGAATCTTTATCAGCACTTGTTTCCGCACCCTCCGGAGGAACATACAAAGGTGCAGCTTCACGCATCGGTTTTACAGTAAACACAGTATCACCAGGGTCATTGTCTGTCCCCAAAACTTCTTCTTTCTGCACTGGGGTCTGAACTGTTTGTGAAGTTTTAACTTTACTAGCTGATTTTAGCTCTGCTTTTAAACATTGTGTATCATGTCTTAATTTAACTACTCGCCTAATTAAATCAGGTATATTTGAAAAAAGAAAAGTTCCATCATTTAAATGATTATAATCAGAATTGACATCAGTGGGCTCTAAGTTTTTAGAAGCGCTTCTAAAACCAAGTATTACCTGCCAGGTAAACTTCTCCTCAAAATATAGCTGCTCTAAATCCTTCCACTGCTGAACCAATGCTACAAGGTCTGGGGCAGAAGTAGTCCCATGAGCTTCTTTGCGAGCAGTTGATCTGATAGTGGCTTTTTCATTAACAGTCAAAGTAGAGCGAGTCTGCCGCCCATTTTGCTTATCTAAGTCTTTATCATCTGAAGAAAGATGTTCTTCTTCAGAAAGATCATCCTCAGGGGCAGAGGGAAATTTATACGGGGGCGGAGGTTGATCTAACAAAATGAAGTCATCCTGAGGTTTATTAATTATGGGATAAATGGGGCGCCAAATAGGGTACTGGCCAGTTACCTCTAAACGCCGCTCTCTTTCCTCTTTTTCTTTTATTGCGTTCATCTCTTTATTTATTAATTCCAATGCTTTTTGATATATCGCTTTACGCTGTTCTTTGTCTGCTATAGCTTCTTCTTTCCTCACTCTCTCTTGCACTTCTTTCTCCCACATTCGTACACAATCAAACATATATTGTCGACTCTTATGCTTAAACAAACACTGCTCTACATACTTAATCTTTTTAAAATCAAATGACCCATTCACTGGCTATCGTAGATCAGGATCCTTTTTCGTATATTTGTTTCACAGTGTACTATACATTATGGAAGAAATACCGTATTTAATGAACATATGCCTGTTAGGTATCCCCTCTGGGGGAGCCGGCTGACTTCTTTCTAAATCCATTTTGGTACCACCAAGACAGCAACACAACCTGCGGAGTGTGCTATGAACAGGCATGCGATCAAATGTTTGTAAAATATTACGTTTCCAAGATATGCCAAAGTAGAGAAAAATCTCCACATTACCTGCCTTTATTTTTTGCAAAGTATAAATCAAAATAAACAAAATCAGAATCTTGGCCAAGCAAATCAAGGGTGCCGCTTCAGCGACCTTACCAAACAAAAGTCTCCAACTTCCAAATGCCAAGCTCTTGGTCAACCTAATGGTCACTGCAAAAAAAAAAAACGCCAAAGGATACCTCAGTCGGGACCAGCCAACACCTGGAGAGTCAAATCCAGAAAAACTGAAAAAACACTTTGGCTGAAAAGAGAAGGGTCTCCTCAACCAGGACGTCTCCTCAGCAATATTCAACTATTCCATCAAGACCACTCCTTTGGAGGGCTGCGTCTCCGATGAGGTACAACGTTGGGCGCCAACCGTGGAAATGTGCTTTTCAATCAGTCCACCGGTGCAGAGATCATCCTTCTCTGTCCACGGGTCTTTAGACCAACAAAATCGAGATTGGCACTGAAGCTGGAATTCAAATAACAAGTTTATTAATCACTCATGAGTGGGACTATGTCCACAGAGCACTCTCAAATGCTGCCTGAGGTAGTACATTGAAGTCACAGAACACAGGCCTTATATACAGAGTTTGTTGCAGAGTAAGCATGTAATTACAAATAGAAGGTACAAGCATACACAGGAATAACTACCAACAAACATGGGCAGATGGGAGATCACTTAGTCAGCAAAGTGGGAGGGGGAGCAGGAGTGCTTATGGCAGCACTAAGAGATTAACAGTTGAGTCTAAGACCAGGTGTTCTGGCAGCTACAAACTCTTTATTATGCATATTGCTTTTAGCTGAGTCAGGAATTCAACTAAACTAGACAGCACAGGCAGGGAAAAAGACGAGCAGCAGAAGATGGAAGAATTACAAAGCAAACAAAATGGATGCCATAACCAAGATGGCTTCAGCTCATGCTAAAAGAAATTATTTCAGATTTCCACACCCCTTGCAAAACCAGGTTGTTTTGTGATAGGTAATTTTGATGTCTCCTCAATACGTTTTGGTCTCTTGCTTGTCACGTGTACTTGGCCCACCCACGCGAGTGAGGTATAATTTTTATCAGGAGACTTGGGGGAATGCTGGGTGGTAGGAAATTTGAGTCAACCCGGTCATCCCACAAGTTTCCCACACAGAAATTTGTGTTAAATTTGCTTTTTTTTCTAAATTTTGGGGTTTGCAGGGGACTCTGAGTATATAAACATTGGGGGATCCACGCAAGCCATACCTCCCTGGACTCCCCGGGTGTCTAGTTTTCAGAAATGTGTGGGTTTGGTAGGTTTCCCTAGAGTGCCGCCGAGCCCGGGGCCAAAAACCAAGATGACCTCCTTGCAAAACCAGCTTGTTTTGCGATGGGTAATTTTGATATCTACTCAATACGTTTTGGGCCCTACCCTGCCGCGGGTACTTGGGCCACCCACACAAGTGAGGTATCATTTTCATCAGGAGACCTGGGGGAACGCTAGGTGGTAGGAAATTTGTGTCAGCCCAGTGATCCCACAACTTTCCCACAAAGAAATTTGAGAAAAAAGTGATTTTTTTCAGCTAAATTTGAGGTTTGCAGGGGATTCTGGGTAGGAAAAAGTTGGGGGGTACATGCAAGCCAAACATCCCTGGACTGCCCTGGTGTCTAGTTTTCAGAAATGTGTGGGGTTGGTAGGTTTCCGCAGATGGCCGCCGAGCCCGGGGCCAAAAACCTAGATGACCAACCTTGCAATACCAGGTCGTTTTGTGATAGGTAATTTTGATGTCTCCTCAATAACTTTTGAGCCCTTGCCTGTCGTGGGTACTTGACCCACCCACCCAAGTGAGGTATCATTTTTATTGGAAGACCTGGGGGAATGCGGGGAGGGTGGAATTTTGTGGATCCAAGCAGATTTCAGAACTTCCATCACAGCAATATGAGGAAAATGTGTTCTCTTTTTTACAAAGTTTGCAGGAGATTCTGGGTAACAGAACCTGGTGAGAGCCACACAAGTCACCCCCTCCTGGATTCCTCTGGGTGTATAGTTTTAAAAAATGTATAGATTTGCTAGGTTTCCTTAGGTGCTGGCAGAGCTAGGGTTCAGAATCTACAGCTAAGCACTTTGGCAAAAAAGGGTCAGTTTTCACTTTAAAAATGTGTTGTGTCCACGTTGAGTTTTGGTGGTTTCCTGTCATTGGCACTAGGCCTACCCTCAAAAGTGGAGTACCATTTTTGTTGGAAGACTTTGGGGGACACGGGGTGAGTGGAAGTTTGTGGATCCACACAGATTCTAGAACTTTCCATCACAGGAATGTGAGGAAAATGTTTTTTTCTTTACAAAGTTTGAGGTTTGCAGGGGATTCTGGGTAACAGGACCTAGTGAGAGCAACGCAAGTCACCCCCTCCTGGATTTCCCTGAGTGTCTAGTTATCAAAAATGAATAGGTTTGCTAGGTTTCCCTAGGTGCCGCCAGAGCTAGCGTTCAAAATCTACATCCAGGCACTTTGCAAAAAAGGGTCAGTTTGCACTGTAAAAATGTGGAGTGTCCAAGGTGCGTTTTGGGCCGTTTCCTGCTGGGGACACTTGACCTACCCACACAAGTGAGGTACCATTTTTATCGGAAGCCTTTGGGGAATGCAGGGTGGGTGGAATTTTGTGGACCCACGCAGATTCCAGAACTTTTCATCACAGAAATGTGAGGAAAATGTGTTTTTTAAAATAAAGTTTGAGGTTTGCAAGGGATTCTGGGTAGCAGAACCTGGTTAGAGCCACTCAAGTCACACCTCCCTGGATGCCTCTGGGTGTCTAGGTTTCAAAAATGTATAGATTTGCTAGGTTTCCCTAGGTGCCGGCAGAGCTAGGGTTCAAAATCCACAGCTAGGTATTTTAAAAAACAGGGGTCAGTTTTCACTGTAAAAATGTGGCGTGTCTACGTTGCGTTTTTGGCCATTTCCTGTCACGGGCACTAGGCCTACTCACATGATTACGGTACAATTTTTTCGGAAGACTTTGGGAAATGCGAAGTGGGTGGAGTTTTGTGGATCCACGCAGATTCCAGAACTTTCCATCACAGAAATGTGAGGAAAATGTATTTTTTGACAAAGTTTGAGGTTTGCAAGGGATTCTGGGTAACAGAACCCTGTGGGAGCCTTTCAAATCACCCCATACTGAATTCCTCTGAGTGTCTAGTTTTCAAAAATGTGTAGGTTTGCTAGGTTTCCCTCGGTGCCGGTTCAAAATCCACAGCTAGACACTGTGCAAAAAAAGGGTC
Organism: Triturus cristatus; assembly: GCF_964204655.1. NCBI lineage: Eukaryota > Metazoa > Chordata > Amphibia > Caudata > Salamandridae > Triturus > Triturus cristatus. The sequence goes on from NC_140585.1 coordinate 508,950,875, forward strand.
AGTTTTCACAGTAAAAATGTGGTGTGTCCACGTTGCGTTTTGGGCTGTTTCCTGTCGTGTGCACTAGGCCTACCCACACGAGTGAGGTATCATTTTTATCAAGAGACTTAGAGGAACTCAGAATTGTAGAGCAACTGTTATTATTTATTGACTTTATATGCATTTCTGCTTTCCTAATGTAAGACAATGTGTAAAAGAGAAGTCACTTTGAAAAATGTCCTACAATTCACAGGCTAGTCTAGGTATCCACAATTTCCGAGATGTGAAAATAACTACTGTTTCTAAACTCAATATTTTGTTCACATTTCAGAAATACATAGGTGTCTTTGATACTATTTTCACTCTTTATATTTTACCAAATTAATTGCTATATACCCGGTACACAATAAAAAAACCACTGCAAGACGATGCTCATTTATTGGCTCTGGGTTCCTCAGGTTCTTGGTGAACCTCCAAGTCCTATATATCCCCACAACCAGAACGGTCCAGCGGATGTAATGGTATATTGCTTTCAAACATCTATCATACTCAGAAAAAATTACAGGTGAAAACGTTGGCACAAATGGCGGTTTTGTCAACTCATTTACAATTTTTCTTATTTTCAACTGTTACTTTGTATAAAAAAGACCTTGAAGGATCTACATAACTGACCCCTTGCTGAATTCATAATTCTATCTACCTTTCAGGAATGTATAGCTGTCTGGGATCCATTATTGCTTTCAAACCCATTTCTACCACTAACTAGAAGGAGTTTGAAAGAACAAGAAGTAGCAAAAATAGGCTATGTCCCATTTAAATGCCAAAACTGTGTAAAACTTTTTGGTTTTCTGACAAAAGGATGCTTGTCCCTGAAAGCTGGGAAGATGATGATTTCAGCACCACAAACCTTTTTTCGATACCATTTGCAGGGGAAAAACCAGATGCTTTCATCTGCAGCACTGTTTCCCAATTTCCCCCCCAAAACAAAATGCAGCTGTATTTTTGCTAATTTCTGGGTCCCCTCCGGGGAAATCAACAAACCCTGCATATCTTTAAAATCCCCATGAGGTTGGAAGAAATGGATGCAAATTTGGCGTGGATACCTTATGTGGTCAAAAAGTTACAGGGTCCTAAGCGTGAACTACCCCAAATAGCCAAAAAAGGCTTAACACGGGGGGAAGGCCTAGCAGTGAAAGGATTAAGTTGAGGTAAGAGCAGAGAGTCACAGTAGTCTTGTGCTCTTTCTAGTATAGAAAAGCTGTCACTTGTGAGGGGAGGAAGAAAATCTAAGAAAATCTCCATCCGATGAAAGGAGCTGTATAACTACAAACCAACAATGTTTGTTGTGTGCCTTTCTCATATCCCTGACGCCCTTATCCCCTCTTCACGGTCAATTCTGAGTTCACTCTTGGACATGTTTAGCAGTCTTGACAATGAAGGAAACTGGTGGGCTCCATGTAGATCCTACCACAGCATTGAGATCTGCAGGATAGTGGTGACTTGAGCCTGACAAAGGACTTTGTAAGTGAATCCCATTCAAGACTTCGGGTTGTGGATGAGGGTAGAATGATAGATGATGTTGAAGGCATCTATGAGGTCCAGCAATATCATGAGGCAGACTTCATCTTAATCTGTGGCTAGGAGGACATCATTTATGAGGTGTAAGGTATTGGTCTCCATCCTGCAACATGACCTGAAGCCAGATTGGTAGTCATGCAGGAGATGGCTGGTGTTGACGTGATCTTAGAGTTGACAGTAGACTGCTGTATTGTCAGGTGTTTAGACAGAATATCTGAAACAGAAATATCATGGGACAAAATATTGTGTCAAGAACATCAAGGACAAAAATATTGTGAAAGTAAGTTGCTATACGTAAGCAAAGTGTTTCTACATATAACTCCATATATACGTACCTTGATGATATATATATCTTCAAGGTACGTAGATGTGGAGTTAAGAATAGTAAATCTATACTTACCTTCTCCATTTTTCTGACACAACATTATGTCCACGCGATATTTCTCTTTCTGCTATGCTGTTAGAGATCCATTTTGCCATTGAAGAGTAGGTGAGTGTTAGACCTGGTAGCCTTTGGTGTTGTCTTCTCCCAAATGTTTTGCCTTCCCCTCTCTTGTTTTCTGAAATTCATTTTTATTGTCTTTAAGACTCTGTGCACTTTAACACTTTTAACCAGTGCGAAAGTGCTTGCGCTCTCTCCTTCTAACATGGCCAAATTGGCTCACACCTAATTGGCACATTTAATTTACTTATAAGTCCCCAGTAAAGTGGTACTACATTGTAAGAAATTGGGTTGTTGGTTGATTTGGGTGTAAATCCTGGTCAAGTAGCAACCACAATCCTTGTCAGGGTAAGGCACAAGCAAACCCCAAATTAAGTTGTGCTCATCCCCCTGGTAGCTTGGAACAGAGCAGTCAGGTGTATAGTAGGGGCAATGGGTAAGGTATTTGTGCATCACTACAAACAGTATCACAGTGAAATTAAACCACAAAACAATCCCACACCAGATTAGAAAAATAGAGTAATTTTTAATAAATAAAACAAGACCAAAAATCCAATCAGTAGAACCAGAGGTGTTCAATTTTAAAGGTTCTAGTAAAAGTATCTGCAAAAGGCATAAAGTGCCACCTGTGGATATCTGGTGTCGCCGTACTGATGGAGCGCGGGCCAGCTATAGGGATGGCATGCTGAACAGAGAACCTTATCTCCTGGTTGGTGGAGCATTGTGGGCATCCATGTTGAAGATGTGTCACGCAGCCGACACGATGCATCAGTTCTGAGATGCGGCAAGGTTGTGGTGTGAGGTTCTGCTGTATTGTCGAGGATGCCATTGACGAGTGCTTGAAATGCGAAGTCCGGCATCGTGGATCCCATCAACGAGGGCTTGCGATACGAAGCCCGACGTTAAGGATATGTCACGAGTCATGGCAATGTAACGGTTTTGAGGAGCTGTGAGGCTGCAATACAGAGTCTGGTGTTGGCTCCAATTCATTCAGTAGCAGCGATGCATCAGTTCTGTCAGGGTTGCACCATGCAGCAGAGGAGTGGCGTCGGTTCTGCTGGATCCACAGAGTCAACACGCCAAGGTCAACCCTCTCTTGAAAATACCCTCGGCGGACCCCACCGACCTAAAAAATTACAGACCTATCTCCCTGCTCCCATTCCCTGTGAAAGTTAACGAGAAAGCCATCAAAGCCAACTCGCCACATTCATCGAAGAGCACAACATCCTCGACCCCTCCCAATCCAGCTTCAGGAAAAACCACAGTACAGAAACCGCCCTCCTCGCCGCAACAGACGACATCCGCACTCTATTGGACAAAGGAGAAACAGTAGCCCTCATCCTCCTCAACCTCTCAGAGGCATTCAACACAGTCTCCCACCACACCCCAATACGCAGACTTCACGACACAGGGATCCAGGACTAGGCCCTCGACTGGATCAGCTCCTTCCTCTCCGACAGATCGCAGTGGGTCGGACTCCCCCTTTCCCCTCAGACCCTACATGAACCATCTGCGGAGTCCCTCAGGGGTCCTCCCTCAGCCTAAGCAGACGACACCCAACTCATCCTCTCCCTATCCAACAAACCCATCACCGCCAGACACAACTTTCGAGAAGGTATGGAAGCCGTCGCCAAATGGATAAAAAACAGCTGCCTACAACTAAACACCGACAAGACGGAAGTACTCATCATGGGGCCAAACCCCGATGCCGAGAACGACACCTGGTGGCCCCCCACCCTCGGAAACCTGCCCACCCCCACGGACAATGCACGCAACCTGGGAATCATCCTGGACTTCGAGCTCAAAATGGACCACCAGATCAACTCAGTCTCGTCCTCCTGCTTCCACACCATCCGCCTCCTACCTAAGACCTTCAGATAGATCACCCTTGAACACAGAAAGACCGTCACTCACGCCCTGGTCACCAGCAGACTCAATTACGGCAACGCACTCTATGCCGGAATAAACAAAAACCTCACCTGCAAGCTACAGAACATCCAGAACGCCGCCCCAAGACTAGTCCTCAACCTGCCAAGACACTGCCATATCTCCCAGCACCTGCGCACACTCCACTGGCTCCCCATTGAGGCAAGAATCACCTTCAAGATGCTCACCCACGCACACAAGGCCCTCCACGACACCGGACCAGCATACCTGAACAGCCGACTCAAATTCCACGCACCCCAAAGGACCTTACGATCAGCCCAGCTTTGCTATGCCGTGGTCCCACGCACCAGAAAAACCAGATTGGGAGGCCGCTCCTTCTCCTTCCTCGTGGCCAATCCCTGGAACGCCCTTCCCTCCACCTCAGACAGACAACATCGCTTCCCATCTTCGTAGGAGACCTCAAGACCTGGCTCTTCGACTGACCCCCACCTTGATGGACCAGAACCTGCCCCCCCCCCCCACCCTCAACACCTTGAGACCCTCACGGGTGAGTAGCCGCACTTAACAAACGCTTGATTGATTGATTGATTGATTGACCGTAGACCCAATTCCAAGGGTCATGGACTGGGGTGACACCACTTGGCACGGTGGACTTACAGATGGCAGAGTCCAGGTGCAAGGGCAAGGTTGTTTAAAGCCTGTTGTGTCCCTGAGTCTTCAGATCATGTGGCCAGCTAACTAGCCCTTGGAATCACTCTGGGTTTCTGTGTTAAAAAAATATAGGTCAAGTCCTTCTCACCCATGCGAGAGGGCAGCAGGTCAGCACAGTAAGTTAGCATTCCAGCTGAGCAGCAGTCAAGCAGAGTGACAGTCCTTCGGCTGCACAGTGTCCTTCCTCCTGGCAGATTATCCCCAAGTTCAGAAGTGTACAGATGAGGTGGTGTCCGAGGTACAATATTTATACCAAGTTCTGACTTTGAAGTGGGAGAGACCTGCCTGACCTGGCCTGCATCTCCTGTCCTGGCTCCAAGCTATCTACATGGGGTATTCAGCCCTTTGTGTGGCAGAAGGAGGCAGTCTATCCAAGTGTCTGTAGGGCTGTGCCAAGCTCAACACTCCCATCCTGCTGGCATCCCAAACTTTGTATTGTGTGTGGCTGTCTAGGAGGAATACACAAAGCCCAACTGTCAACTACACCCAGTCATGTGACCCAGAGACAAGTTACAGACACTAAATGATTAATTCAGGAAAATGGCAAATTTCTAAAAGTGAGAAATGCACGGATTAAACATCCGAGACTCCCAAGTGCACTACACTAGTCATGGTAAGTGTACACAATGTTCAACTAGAGTCCAAAACCAATGTCGCAACTGGATTAAATTCTTCTTACAATGAATCTGCGAAATAATCCAGGAAACCACGCTTCCAATCAGCAACCAGACTTGAAAGAGAGTTCAATTTCTTTTAATTGCCATACATTGCAGTGAAGAACTCAAAAGGCTTCATGTCAGCTGAACAAAGATCTGAATCAAAATTCCCAATGCATTTCGGGCTTATCCTAGCCCTTTGTCACGGTAACCTAAAACATTAATATAGTCATGATTCTTCAGGTCAAAGGGCATTATTTTGAATTGGAAGTAGGCCTCTGGTATGAAACACGCTAACCTCTCATTAGCCCCCTCAGTTAGGAGTGCACGAGTACCACGAAGTCCAGTAATATGTACTCAGGAACTTGGCAGTCCCCAACCCATCAATAAGCTCATCAGCTCAGGGGATGGGGTGAACATCAATCTTTGGGACTGAATTGAGACCCCTGTAGTCTACACAGAACAGGAGTTCTGACGCGGGGTCCGGTAGGGTAGCCTTTGGAACCAGAACCATTTGGCTTGACCAGGGACTACCAGAGTGCTCAATCACTCAAAACTCCGGCATCTCAGTGATCTCCTCCTTGATGCTGGCCTTTACCTTGTTCGACAGTCTGTAGAATTTGTTCTTGACTGGGGCACTGTCACCAGTGTCAATGTCATGGGTTCACAAGTATGTAAGCCCAGGGAACAATGAGATGAACTGCCCAAATAGCTGGTGACAGTCCCTCTGCTGCTCCGAGGTCAGAGTATGGGAAAGGTTGACACCCTCCCCTGGTCCATCTTTCTCCTTAGATGGCAGGAGAGCAGATAGATATTAAGTCTCCTCTTCTACCCCATCATCCTTCACCCAAAACATGGTGATACCAGACCTCAGGAGGTTTTCTGGGGTCTTGAGGTCAACCTGGTAGGTGACCCCCCTTCCCCTCAATCCCCTCAAAAAGTCCTGTCCAACAGTCTTGGAGGGCCCTGGGCTCAACTGGTTCCTTCACCCACACCTTCTGGCGAGGCTGAAACTCTGCCAGAGTGGATCTCTGGTCGTGCCATTTGTTCATCACATGCTGGCTAGCTTCTATGTTCTAGGAAGCCTTCTTCCATAACCTCTGCATTTGGTTGTGGAGGGTTAACATGTAGCTAACCACATCCTGAGGGGGTTTCTTTGAACTTCTTCACCACACTGAAAGGGCCCATGACAGTGTGAACATTAAAGTGCTCAAAGGGACTGAACCCCACTGCTTTCTGTGGTACCTCCCTGTAGGCAAAAAGTAGACAGGGCAAGAGGACATCCCATTTCTGCCTCATGGGCTCCGGTAGGACATAATAATGCCCTAATGGGTCTCACTGAACCTCTCAACAAGCCCATTCATCTGGGGGTGATAAGGTATGGAGAACTTGTGGGTTACCCCACATCCCTTCCACATGATCTTCATGTACGCTGACATGAAGTTGGTGCATCTGTCTCACACCACTTTCTTTGGAAATAATCTAGGGTAAAAATCCCTATCAAGGCCCTAGCCACTGCAGCTGCAATTGTGGTCCTTAAAGGGATAGCCTCTGGGTACTGGGTGACATGGTCCACTAAAACCAGGATAAATCTGTGGCCCAAGGTTGTTTTGGATGTCCAAGGGCCCAAAAATGCCGATGCCCACCAGCTCAAAGGGGTGTCAATGATAAGCAAGGGATTTAGGGTATCCTTCAGCTTCTTCCCTGTCTTCCCACTTACTTGGTAGGTGAGGCAAGTCCTACCAGGCAGGGACCTGTAAAAGTGAGGTACAAGTCTGTCAAAGTTCTTGTCCTGCACCAAATATCCTGCTAAAGGTATCTTGTGACCCAGACCCAGTAGGAACGCATGTAACATTGGGGGACCACCAGAACGTGCGCTGCCACATGCACAGGAGCCTAAGGCTCACTATAAATGAGGTTGCTCTCCCAGTAGGTCAGGTGATTCCTAGAGTGATCAGCAGATGGCTGGGCTTTAGCCTGTCACCTCAGCCCCTCCAGGCTTGGTCACTCTCTCTGTGCTCTGTTTAGAATTCCTCCCTGGTGGGTCTACCCTCAACTTGCCACCCAGCAAGCTAAAGCAAGTCACTTAGTGAGCCAATATTCTCCCCACGTCTGGTGCCCCATCCACCGGCACTTCCCTCACCTCCTGTCCTTTGCTTTCTTTGCAGCTGCATTCTTGCAGGATCCAGGCTTACTTGACACTCCTCCTGGGCAGCCATGGGCCTAGTGATCACATAGACCCACTCAGGCAAATACAAAATTTCCAGGTGAGACCTGGGCTCCACCTCCTTCCAGACAGTGTGCTTCAAGTCATTTCCTATAAAACAAACCACAGGCATGACAGGGTTTACAGCTACTTAAGTGAACCTGAGACCCACCGCACTTGAAGGACAGGAATTGTGACATGAACTGGGAATGTAAGTAGGATAGAGAGTGTGGCAGGGATAGGCAGGGTGAAGGTCTGGGGATGCCTACAAGTACTAGTAAAGTGACAGAGAATGATAGTGAGTTCAGTACAGTCATCTGCTGCACTGTGTTGAATGTATGCATGCCAAATGTCACATCATCTCGAAGAGTAAGAAAAAACCTGAGGACTGCCTCAGGTGACAAGCATCCAGAGCAGAGACCGCCAGGTCCCACCTCTCCACTAAACCTGGTCAGCTAACATCACCATCTGTCTTACTGCCACTTGTCTGCTTACACTTCAGACACTACTTACCTGCCCTACACCTGTGCTTACACTTTATTCTCTAATTGCCTGCCACTACAACCCTGACCCCCCTTAGTACCTACTCACCTATCTCACCTTCACTACTCAGCTGCTCCCACTTCTTCCCCACCTCAATCACTAAACCCCTTTTTCCACCTTCCTGTCCGATCCCACCTTACTAATCTAACCACCACACATCAACTTCACCTAAGCCACAATACAACTGCTCTCAACTCAGTCACTACCTGTCAGTCCTAATATTCACCCGTGGCCCCTACCCCAGCAGTCACTAACCAACTGACCACCAAAACCTCTGTGCCCAATTCAATTACAACCCAGCTGCCCCCACACTATTACCCTCTACTCAGTTACTACCCATTTCCCCCAATCCTTTACCCCCACCTTAGGGCACTATCCACTTGGCCATACCCAGCATTCCCACCTGTCATCATCAGCACAACCTACACACCTTGGCCCAGCTTCAGCTGCACAATATCCTCCTCTTTCTGTCCCACACCACTGACATCATCAAAGTGAAATAATCAGCCACAGACCTTCCTGCCCCAGAGACACTGTGCAGCAGCACGTGGTATGGTTTTTTCCCTGACTGCTGCAGGGAGTTTAGAGCAGGCCCCAGAAACAATGCACCTACTGCACTCTATGGGGCATATTCTCAAGGACCTATTGCCAAGTTATCTGCGCTTTATCGCAGCCAAAGTCACGATAAATGTATCGCCCCATTCACAAGCTGGTGCAAACAGCCGATATCACCAGTTTTCCGGCGATAGCATCCCCAAAAAACATCGTCATGGATGACCCCAGCAACTATTGCTAATGAGATGCAGAGTAGGCGTTCCCGAGCAAAAAGCTGCAGCAACACCACACCTCAACATTCTCAACGACCAGCCAGATCGGCGATAAGATCACAAAACATGCAATAAGGCGTGTTAGCAGCAGGATATTAACACCTGCTCTGACCTGGTGCAAAGTCGGATGACAACCTGCACCATCAAAGGGAGCCCAGCCCAGAGCCACACATGAAGAACAACAGATGCTATGGAGCCACTGATCATGCAGCATGGAGCCCCAACAGGGCCACAACACCCACCGCCACCACCCCCAGGAACACCAAACCCCTATACTCCCCCATTCCCTCCCCGAACCACCACAGAGGCAGCACAGACCAAGACAGCGGACCTTCAGAAAACGAACCAACCTCACAGACCCAACACCAGAGAATGTCATTGCCCACTACAGGCTCAAAAGGACAGCCATCCTATGCATCCTGACCACCATTGCCCACAGGCTGAAGGTACCAACACAGCAGACAACCAAGATCCCTCTGCAGACAAAGCTGCTGGCTGTGCTGCACATGTTGGCCTCTGGGACCTTCCGACCAACAACCACCAGAGTTGGAGGAGCCTCACAGCCAGCCCAATCAAAGTACATCACAACTGTCTTGGATGCCATCATCAGCTTGGTACCCCAGCACTTATACTCCCCCCACACTGCGCAGCAACAGCTGCAGACCAAGCAAGGCATCTATGCCATAGCTGGCTTCCCGCACGTGTTATGGGGCAATTAACTGCATACATGTCCTACTTGTGCCCCCTGGTGACACTGTACACAATTACCTCAACAGAAAGCACATGCATTCCATCAATGTGAAGGCAGCAGTGGACCACCTGGGAATCGCCACCAACGTCGTCGCCAACTACCCAGGCAGTGTGCATGATTCCTACTTCTACTGACGGTCCATCATCAACCAGCGCTAACAGGTTGGCACCCATGGAAATGCACTGCTCGTTGGCAAGTACCAAATGAACACACCACACCCCCCAACTCCACAATCATGCAACTTACAACTCTGGGAATGCACACGTCACAGACTCACATTCAACATGCCAAACAACATGCTCACCCACCAGACACAACAGCATAACTTACTGTTGCAACCTGGGCTAGCCATGCACATGAGCCATCAACTGCATGGCACCTCAGCCACACAATAGCGGAATGTGGGTGAGGTGGGAACCAGGCATGTGCGACAGAGGCAAGTGACCCATGAATGAGAAGGTACACAATGCCAAGTGTGGCGGAGATGTGCTGGACAGACTGCAGTATGCAGACCACAGACATATCCATGTCCACATGCACTGCTGGTGTATGGAGTGTAGTGGACAGTGGACACAACCATATCACCCCAGCCAGTGGGGAAGATCCCGGAAATGTAGCTTTTGACTTCCCCCTGTAAGCGTGAGCAGAGTGGGCCGACCCCGCGTACGCCAGGCCAGCGTAGGGGTGTGAATAAAAAGCACATAGCTCTGGACGTGGTTCTCTTCCGGAATGCCCAACATCTCTGCCAGGGCGTCGCCTCCCAGCCTGCCACACGGCCGTCGCTGTGAGCGGTGTTGCCTGTGATCCTGTGCACCTGCTGCACCCCGGCCCGCTTGTCCCAAACCTGTCTTGCCCGTACCTGTGCACCTAGGCCTCACTGCTCACCTGCCGACACTGACGTGTGTCAACGAGGGCTCACCACGTGCCGGCGCAAGCCCCAAGCCCGAGGCCCGCGAGCTTAGCAGCCTCTTCAGACCATCACAGCCTCCGCGACACAGGCCCGCAGTACTCCTTTCTCGTTGACATACTCTACCGGCCTACACAGCTGCCAAGTCAGTCACACATTTGGAACTGAGTCTTGATTACGCAATGGCAGAGTACACACTTTATGATTGATTTTATGTCACTGTACTCCCTTTGATGTGGTGCCACCAACTATGTGCCTAGCATCAGAACGACACCTGTCTGTGGTCCCTAGCTGACTACTGCCTTCAGCCTACACTGCGGTCGAGTAGGTCACACAGTTGGAACGGAGTCTTGTTTTGTCTCTGGCAGAGGTCATATCATTGAACGCACGGAGAGGAGTAAGAAGAAGACGTGGTTCAGTCTGGAGGAAAAAAGGTGCCTCATTTTGGAGGAGATCAAAGACTGCCAACAATTGCTCTGGTTTCACTAACTATGTGCATCACGAGCCAACAACACGTGACTGTGGGCCCCTGCTGACCGCTACCTCGGGCCTACACTGTGGTCGAGTAGGTCACACATTGGGCACTCAGTCTTGATTTATTTATGGCAGCTTTGATATCATTGTACTGTCTTCATTGCAGACTGCATACCCCTTCAACTCCGGTGCCACTAAGTCTGTTCCCCGACGGCCATGGACACTTTCTGGTTGAACTTTGGTGGTGACTGAGTCTATGGACTGGGGGTTGTCTTTATTATCATGTCAGTGACACTGATTTTTTGGCGAAAACGAGGCTGCAGCATTCCACTCCTCAATTTGCTGCTTACGGATGGCTTCTACCCCCCTGCACAGTGCCCTGGAGGACACCTTCAACTGTTCCCCGCAACCCTCCGCCACATTCACCCCGGACATCGATGAGGGCCCGCTCAGCTCTCGTGGCCCATCTCACTGCACCGCAAGTCACCGTCCCATGACGGTGTGCCTGTGTCGGCTGCAGTGCATCTAGGGCCACTAACTCTGTGCACCACGACTCATGGACCATTTCTGAATGAGTTGTGTGCTGTGGTGAGCTCACGCAGCAATGTCACCTCAGGCAGTGTGGGAGACCTGGGTCGATGATGAGGAAGATGATGCATGTGTAACACACCCCACTGCAGCTGCAACAGGACTAACCCGAAGGGACACAATCCTAGACATTTTCTTCACATGAGCATGCTCAGCTTTAGTGCCCCAACCTCAGTGCACTGCAACTCACGGACACTTCTGTTTGCAGATTGGGTGACCTCTGTACTTGCTCTGGCTACCACAATGATGCTCCGCAGTTGTCTCTGTAATGCTGTTTTTCTCTCTTTCCGTTTTAATGGTGTTCACTGTTCAAGTTGTTGCCAGCACCAACCACTCCCTCCGGGCTGGCTTACACTCACCCCACTTCCATCCAGCACATGCGTCACTGTACATGTGACCCTGCCAAAAAAAGGGCTGGGGGCACATAACTGTAGCCAGTTTCACAAACTCTCTGCGTGCGTCTGTGTGGTCATGATGTATGCACGAGGGCCCCGGGGCCTACAACATTACATCGTGCTGTGTACAGCGGATGCAACCATGTCACCGCTGGCAGCGGGTAAGACCTTGGACATGTAGCTTTGTCGTCACCCACTCAATACATAAGAGGAGTGTACTGGGCCGCCGTACGGAGGTCCAGCGTGGGGGTGTGACTGATGATTCAGGGTCTCTGGGCATGGTTCATTGCAGTAAATGTGCAAATGCATGTGTGTCTGTTGTGGTGTGGGTCTCCTTTGTGGGGTGCAAGTGGTCCCTGATGGGAGTTGAACACCCACGTATGTAATCTACTTCGGCTTCCATGATCTCTGACCGCACCGCACCTGTTCGGCCACCTCCTTTTGGCATTCTGACACCTGACATTGTAATGCGATGTGTGCCTAGGTGAAGTGTTGGGAGCCAGCCGTGGTGGGGGGTGCTTCCTGCTGTGTGGTCTGTGCAGGGGCTGGGGTCTCCTCTGTGTAGCTTGGCTGTCCTGCTCCTGGGGGGGGGATGCCTGAGATGTCCATGGGCTGTTGTAGGGCATCGATGTCGAAGGTGTGGTGGTCCTCTCCAGCATCACTGATGAGTAGTCTGGTCTGCGCTGCGCTGCTGGAGGTGTTGTTTGTCCCTCTGCAATGTGAAGGGGAGATGCATGTTGACATTGTGTTGACATGTATGTTGGTGCATTGTTCTAGTGTACATGCAGACTGAAGGACAATGTACATTGTGATTGTTTGGGAGGTGCTGTATATTTGATGCGGGACAGTGGACATTTTGACTTTATGACGGATGTGTGGTTGTACACGTGCATTTCCATCTCACAGTTTCCTGCTATGTTAGATGTGATTGGCCTGTTTCTGCACATGAGCGTACCCAGTTGTGTCCTCTGTTCTGCAGTGTCGGTATTGCACTTTGTGCCACATTGTCATCAGATGTGCTGTTATTGCTATGTGTGTGTGCTGCAGTGTGCCACGGGGATCAGGGACGTGATCCAGGGTCATTGTGGGTGTGCAGTGTGCTACACATCATTGTGCATGTGTGACATTGTGCCCATCTCCCCTGTCCCCAAAGGCCCTGGTCGTTACTCACCCTGTTGATGGTGTGTCAGATCCTATCGAACTGTGTCCGGACTCCCAACTCCTTGCGCCGTCTCCACCGTGATGACTGTGGCCTCTGTTTCTTCCAGCTCCTCCTGTGGCGCAGGACTCCCATCTCCTGTTGCCGTTGCTGCCTTCTTCATGGCGGCGGGTTTGTGCTTGAATTGGCTTTTCACATCATGCCAGCGCCTCTTGTCCTCCTCCATAGACCTCCTCGACACTCCGACTGCATTCATGTTTGTCATATTGACGTTCAGTGGATGGTAGTGTTTTGTCACCTCCGTGACGCTGATCTGGTTTTCGTGTGGACTGCACCCTGTCAGCCTCTTCCTCTTCTCCTTGGCCTTCCCCGACCACGAGGTTCATTGCTGGTGGTCTGTGGGGCTTGTGGGGTTCGCGTTGGCCTCTGCACTCGGTCCGGGTTCATCCATGGTGCTACACAGTTTCTTTTTCTCACCCTTTTTGGTTGCTTTTATAGTGCATTTTCCTGCATGACTCGTGGGAATTGCAGGCCTATCGCTGGTTTCCGCTCATTTTTGTATCGCTATTGGCCTCATCGCAACTTTTTTTGCGTTCGTGTTTTGCATTTTTGCGGTGTCGCGTTGGCTCTATCGCGGACATTTGACACGTTATCGTGAGCCTATCGCATGGTACTGTCGGCTTGAGAATACCATGTCACCACGGTGTTATTTTCCCGCGATAGACTGTGATGTGCAAAGTTACATTAAGCTAATTTTGCAATGAGTACCACACGTTCTTGAGACTATCCCTCTAGTTGTTTACATAACTTCACTGCCCTGCCCATTAGCAGGTAATGACTCTGTCTGAGCCCTGCACAACATTTGGCAAACCAAGAAGATAAATAGAATGAATTGCACAGCATTTACTTTAAAATGCAAGCAATTCATTTGCAAAATTAAGGTTGCCAGTATGAGGACTGGGTACACTTTAGCAAATAAATGTATTGAATGCAAATCTTAAATGTATGCATTTTTTGTTTGAAATGCCACCTGCACACTAGCCCAGGGGCATACTAAGGGCCTCCAGAAACAAATGGCACCATTGCCCCTAAATGAATTATGCCACTTAGAGTACTGCAGGGCTTTTCTTAATGTTGGACTGATGCATTTCTGAAAACAATGAACTTTGATCTAGACTCTGTGAGTAGTCACATGGTTTACTTTCAGGAAACAAGAAAAGGATAAGTGCAAAGTTATCCAAAACAACATGGCCTCTGACTCCCTGTCAGAATGAAAATGTCTCTCAGCAAGAAGCATGCCTGAAATTACATTCAATTAATACCCCCGCACTAATGTCGGGACTTTTAAAATTCTACAAAGGAAATGCTACCATACACTTTCAGGGAAGGAAAATAATGAGAAATAAGCCTGTCTACCATGTCATAATTATGTAGGGAATAAAAAATGGCAAATGATTCCATTCATGCAGAACTCATGTTCCTCTGTGCCAGAATGTAAAAACATTCTTTACATTTTGGAAATTGGTCAAGGACCTATCCAGGGAAGTAACAGCCATCAGCTAATTAAAGAGTATTCTGTGTGAAGGGGATAACCAGATAGCACCACTTCAAAACAGCTGTGCAAGTCTATGGCACTTTTATTCAAACAACTGTTGGAAATGGCCCTTTTGCAAGGTCACCACCAAATTCGTTGCCTTCCTCCTTCCATTTTTGTTGAATTTGTCTTTGTTAGCTTCAGGACTCTGGGCACTTTACCACTGCTAACCAATGGTAAAGTGCTTGTGCTCTCTCCCCTTAATATGGTAATATTGGCTAATACCCAATTGACATATTTTATTTAGTTATAAGTCCCTAGTAAAGTGCACTACATGCGCTCAGGGCTTGTAAATTAAATGCTACTAGTGGAATCGTGTGCACCCCACATAAGTAGCCCACTACCATTGAAAGGCCTGTGTGTGCAGTTTACACTGCCATTTTGACCTGGCTGGCAAAATAAACCTTTTGTCAGGCCCACACCTTCCCTTTTTATATATATGTCACCACTAAGGTAGGCCCTGGACAACCCAGAGGGCAGGGTGCAATGTATTTAAAAAGCAGGACCTGTACCTTTAGGTTTTACAAGTCCTGATAGTGAAAAACTCTTTCATTCATTTCCACTTCTGCACTACCTTATTACATTTTATAAGTGTAATTTCCAACTAGAAAGATATAACTGATTCATGTCTGGTGTCTCTGGAATCCTAATTTAAAATCCTAACTGGTGAAGTCGGATTTTTAATTATAATTCTGAAAATTGCACTTTTAGAAAGTTGGCATTTTCTTGCTTTAGCCATTTGGTGTCTGTAGCCTGTCTCTGATCACATGACTGGATGTAGTTGGCAGTTGGGCTTTGTGCATTCCTCCTAGATAGTAAAACAAAATGGGAGCTTAGGTGTGTCTCTATGTTCCATCTGTGGCAGGATGTGAGGGAAGAGCTGGGCACAGCCTCACATACACATGAATAGGCTGTGTCCTGTCCACACACAAAGGGCTGCATACCCCACTGTAGTGAGTATGGAGCCATGGCAGGAAGGGAGGACATCTGTGTACTTCAAAGGCATGTCTTTGAAGTCTCGACTTCAAAGGCACCACTGGGTATGAGTACTGGATCTCAGACACCACCTGTTCAGCACTTGTCTCGACCTGTGGGTATTCTGCCAGGAAGAAAGGTTGTTGTGCTGCTGAAGAACTGCCACTCTGCTGAACTGCATTCTGCTAGACTCCTGTTTTGCTGTGCTGAACTGCTGCCTACTGCCCTCCTGCTTGGGTGAGAAGGACTGGACCTGCATCCCTTGACCCAAAACCGAGAGTGACTCCAAGGCTACTTGGCTCACCTCATGATCTTCAGCCTCAGGCACATAACATGTTTCCAACCCCTGCACCTGGACTCTGCCATCTGTGAGTCTACCCAGTCAAGTGGTGCCACCCCAGTCCTGGACCCTTGGAAGGTGGCCTACGGTACTTGCCAGCAGAACCGATGCATCTTCTCTGCGGAGCGATGCATCGCTGAACAGAACTGACGCATCTCCTCGGCTGAGCGGCGCATCCCCGAACAAAACCGACATATCACTGCTGCTGCATGGATTGATCCCATCGCAAAAGACTCGCATTGCCACCGCCTCCCACATCTTGGGACCGACACATTGAGTTTGGCTGCTGTTGCGCCACACTTTTCCTGGCACAAGCGCCTCGCATCCCTCGCTGATGGCAGCCTTGACGATGATACTGAAACTGCGCACCGCAGCTTTACCCATCATCGGAACCGACGCATAGCCTTCGGCTGCGCCCTGCATTTGCAAAAACGGATTTCGCATTGCATGACCCGTTAACAGGATCTTCGACGTCAATGCATCAGGATATCGCACCGCTGCCTCATCACATCTCGGAACTGACACATCGCCTCAGCTACACGACGCATCTTCAACGCGGATCCACACAACACTCCGCAACCAGGATTTAAGGGGCTTTGTTCTGTGAGCCAAACTGGGTCCCTAAAGCTGGCCCACTCTACATCGGGGTCGGCCTGATCTTGTGACTCTGTCCTGGTTCAGCGTGACCAGATATCCCTATAGCGCTTTGTGCTTTTTGTCACAATATTTTACTATAAACTTTGAAAATCAATATCTCCTCTACTACTTGGATGTTTGTCATTTTGGTCATGTTCTATTTACTAAAGCCAGTGCTATTTTTCTTCCTACTGTTTGAAGTATTAAACAAAAACTTAACACACAGCCTCTGAGTTAAGTCTCACTGCTCTGTGCCAAGCTACCTGAGGGTAAGCACAGGTTAAATGTGGGTTTGCCTGCCTCTTATGCTGACTAGGATTGTGGTTGCTGCTAGATCAGGGCTCATACCCCAGTTAACAAAAAACCAAGGGGCTTATTTACAAGCCCCTTGCACTGCACGTATGTCACTTGTCCCATGTTAAAAGTGTCACACGGGCAGTGCACGGGGCTTGTAAATAAGCCCCCCAATTTCTAACAAATATCTATGTGGTTACTTCTTTTAGTTATCCTGGTATTGAACTTCCTACACCTACTGTTACTTTTGTAGATCTGCCCAACAAACAGCTCTTATACTTAGAGTTGTCTTCGAGTGCGCCCATTATTTATAATTAGTTAGCTTTATTTTCTTTGTCACTTGCTTGTTTCTTATGCAATGCGTTTCATTCTTCTTCTTCTCTTTGGTTTTCCCCTGAGGCATAATCTCTTTACCATTTTTGAATTTTTTTTCTTGAATGAATGGTATCCTTCCAATGCTGACATCAGGAAACTATTTTGTTCTTTTTGTTTCAGCATTCCCTGGCACTGCATGTGTTTTCTTGCTTCCTTTCCCATGAGCTGCTACCTCATTACATCCACGCCACTTCACACTGTCTGTGTTTCTACCAGTCCATTGCATTCCATATCCTTTGCCATCCCACTCAGATTTTTTTTGTATTTGGAAATTAATTGTGTAATCTCCTCCAGTTCCTCCACAGCTCCTCGCCCCTCCGTCCTTAGTGTTGTGGTTCCAAGCCGCAAGTGGCATTCAGTTGCCTACCCAGCCCACCCCTTTCCTTCTTTGCTTTCCTGCCCATCACCATCCTATTTTAAAGAGTGTAATTTTTAAGCTTTTGGAAGGCCCTGCAAGCCTTAGTCTGCTACAGGGCTAATACTTTCTTATTAATGTGCTAAAGCACACATTTTCATTGTATTTAATTTTCATTTATTTTAAACCATGAAGAGTTTGAGGTGACAAATGATTTTCCTGTTTTTTCCCCACAACACCTGTCCAGGAAGAACTTGTGTGGTTCCTGCATCTGGGCTAGATGGTGTTCAACAATTTTATTCTTGCTTCTTAATTTTAGAAATGCCTTTAAGAGTGGTCTCTTTAAAGCCCTCCCTCCTTATCTGTCCTTTTGTCTTTTTTCTGCATCATACAGCAGGTTATATAATGCCAGCTGAAACAGATGTTTTCAATCAATCAATCAGGATTTGTATAGCGCTGCTGCTTCACCCATGAGGGTCTTGCGGCAATGTGGGGTGCTGGAGCGGGCTTATGCTGCAGGCTCCTATTGATTGAACATCCAGTTCTTGAGGTCCTTCCTGAACTGTTGGAGTGATGGTGATGCTCTGAGGTGCAGGGGTAGGGTATTCCAGGTCTTAGCTGCCAGCTGGGAGAAGAAGAGGCCTCTGCTGTTAGCCGGTGGAGGGGGGATGCGCTGGGTAGCTGCTATGGAGAGGGATTCAGAATGGAGTTCCCTGGTAGGTTGGTGGAAATTCACTCGTTTTTTAGGTACACTGGTCATTGTGTAGTGCCTTGTAAGCATGGGTGAGCTGCTTGGACTTGCATCTCTTCATGACTGGTAGCCAATGGAGTGTCCTGAGGTGAGGAGTGATGTGCGTCTGTCCGGGGAGGTCCAGGATATATCTGGCTACTGTGTTCTGTATGGTCAGGAGTTTCCTCAAGAGTTGGGCGGTGATTCCTACGTTGAGCAAGTTGCCATAGTCGAGTCTGCTAGTGACGAGAGCTTGCATGATAGTTTGTCTGGTGCTGGGTGGTAGCCATCTGAAAACCTTCCTGAGCATTCAGAGGGTGAGGAAGCATGCGTAGGAGACGGGCTTACCTACATCTTCATGAATAGCTGACTGTTGAGGATGATGCCCATGATGCGGACGTGTTTGGTGGTGGTTTTGGGGGTAGAGACCAGCTCAGGTGCCCACCATTCATCGTTCCTTAGGGTGTCCTTGCCTTTCCTGAAGATGAGAACTTCTTTCTTGTCTGTGTTTGATGGTTGTTGGGTCGTTTGTCGGGGAGAGGATGAGTTGGGTGTCATTGGTGTATCAGATAATGTTGAGTCTGTGGTTCCTGATGATGTTGGCTAGGGATGTCATTTTTACTTTGAAGAGGGTTTGGCTGAGGGATGAGCCTAGAGATACCCCGCAGGTGATGTTCTTAGGGAGTGAGGAGAAGAGAGGGATGATAATCTTGTGCGTCCTTCCTGTGAGGTAGGAAGCTTGGATTCTGATCTGGTGGAGTCCGTTGATCAGTGTGGTTTCATCCATGGCTGCAATTAGAGCTGTCTCTGTGCTGTGGTTTGCTCTGAAGACGGCTTGGGAGGGGTCTAGAAGGTTGTGGTTCTCCAGATGTCTGGCTAGCTGGATGTTGATAGCTTTCTCAATGACCTTGGCAGTGAAGGGGAGCAGTGAGATTGGTCTGTAGTTCTTGAGTGTCTCCTGAGTCTGTGGATGTTTCTTCAGCAAAGGCTTCACATTGGCATGTTTCTATTTCTGGGGGAAGTTGGCTATGGTGATCGAGATGTTGAGGACCGTGGTGAGATATTTGCTTATGGGCTGATTGCTGAGGTTGAACGTGAGAAGGGGCAGGGGTCTTCTGGGGCTCCAGAGTGGATGGATCTCATGATGGACACTGTTTCCTTCTCGGTGAGGGGGTTCCATGAGGTGAGCTGGTGGGAGTGGGTGTCGATCTGCATGAGGAGGTTGATGTCATCCTTGGTGGGGGGTTGAGGTGGAAGTCTTGGTAGATGGTTTTGAATTTGTTAGCGGAAAAAGTCCAAGAGGGTGTCGCAGCGGGCCTGCGAGGGTGTGATGGTGTTTTCAGTTGCAGATGAGTTGGTGAACTCCGAATATATGATGTTACAATGCAAACAATTACAACACATGCTTTTACAACACAGTTTTTACATCGCAACTACCATTACATCACATGATTTTACAACGCATGCCATTACAACGCATTTTTTAAAAATACCATTACAATGCATGCCATTACAACGCATAATACTTTTAGGGCAACAGTAGGGTAAGTGTTGGATAGTGAAGGGGTTAAAATTACTATTCCGACTCCAGTGAGTGCAACAGTAGGGTAATTGTTGGATAGTGTAGGGGTGAAAATTACTATTCCTACACCAGTGAGTGCAACAGTAGGGAAAGTGTTGGATAGTGTAGGTGTATAAATTACTATTCCCATCTACCCCAAAACCCATACCCACCCTAAAACTAAAAAATCTCCATTACTTACCTTATAATGCGTTGTAATGGCACAAGTTGTAATGCTATGCGTTGTAATGGAAAGCGTTGCAGTGACATGCATTGTAATGGCATGCGTTGTTGTAATGGCATGCGATGTAAAGGCAGTTGCGGTGTAACAGTTGCATTGTAAAAGCAGTGCAATGTAATGACTGCGTTGTAATGGATGTTTCCCGTAAACTCCTTGACTATGTTGAACAGTTCCTTGTTAATGTTGGAGCTGTCATTGATGCGGGTGGCTAGGGTGGTCTTATTGGTGTTTTCCAGGAGGTGGTGGTAATGGTTTAGGGCATCTTTGAATCGTTTTCGGTCCTCAAGGGTCTTACTGGCACGCCATGTGCTTTCCTTCTGTCTGTAGTCATGTTTCTGGGTTTTCAGTTCTGCCCTGAACCAGTTGGGGTGTCGTTTTTGTTTCTTGGGGTTGGTGGCTTTCCTAGATGTAACTTCATCACTACTTGCCATGATCCAGTTCGCAAAGTTTTCCGCCACTTGTTCTGTGTCTTCAGTGGTGGTGGGTAGCCGTTTTGGCTAGCTAGCACTAATGCAGGCCCCCTTGCACCATGAAGCAAGGGTGCCTTTGTGGCATGCAGGATTGTTTTTGTGCAGGAATGGGCACCTTCCTGCACAAGAATAATCCTGAGAGGCATATTTCTCTATCTATGTGTGTTGCAGTTTTTAGCACACATAGAAAAAGGAAGTAACAATGAGAAATTAAGATATTTCTCCTCGGTATACCTTTTCTGGGAAGGTGTATCTTTTGCAGAATTACCACAGTTACCAGTTCTGGTAAATCTGGGACTGCGTCAAAATCCATGGGAGTTGTGTTGGAACACCCACGGAATGCCCATGGAAAGCTCCCCTAGCACAGAGTAAGGAAAATCAGCGATTTGCGCTGTTTTGCTTTCTCGAGATTAATGAAGCCACTCAGGGCAACGCAAACTGGGACCGTGTGGCTTCATAAACCTCACTTTTCAGTTGCGTCGTACATATACCACGTTGTGTGGTGCCAGCGCGACACAACTGGGGTCATAATTTCTTGAAATCTACTGAACGGTTTTACAGCAAACTAAACCAAGGAGTGGAATTCAAATTTGATGGCAGGTTTAGTGTAATTCCTTTTCATTGTTTTTTCAGTATCAAGGAGCAAAAAATCTTATTAAAGTTAAAATGGGAAATGTCACTTTTTGGATCTCCCTCTGTCTTTTTTCACCCCTGCTTGACACATTTGCATGAAACTTACTATTCTGAATCAAAATTGCCTGAAGCCTTTTAACTGTAAAGAGTCATGCAGGTTTGCAGAATGGCACTAAAATTAAGAAAACAAAAAGTTGCCTTTCTAATGGCAACTCTGACTTAGCCATAACTATCAAGGCAGCATTTCCATCAGTGCAATTATAGATGTATATCCTTTTTACTGTTACTTTTCAAATCTCACACTTTCCAAGACAGCTCCAATTTGGGCTAAAGCAGAAATTGGAAGAGAGCAACTAAGTATCATTGAATGCATAGGGAAAATGTGATTGTGGGGAGACAGGAATTCCGGCTGATCTTAAAAATTGTTGTTGAAGAATTACCTCAGCTATCAGGTGAGAGGGTATTCCAGTACAGAGGGATTTATAGGTGGAGTCAAATTAATTGAATCGTGGTCAACAGTGCTTTTTTCCCTAGATGGTAGCAGAAGAATAGCTGAGCACAGAGTTCAAGTGGGAGAATAGTGTAGCAGGGGAAACATGTATGTGGGGGAAGGAAGTAAATCTGCTTGATGGCCAATATGAGAAGCTTGAACTGGACTCCATAGCTGGAAGATAGCTGTACGCCCTGCCAGAGTAGTCAGAGGTGGTTTGGGACAAATCCACACTATCCATCCAGATTAACCATCACAACCCTGCTCTTACTCGCTGACTTTATGCTTGTCTTTGACCATATACATACATACGTATAAATGGAGATGGTGAAGTACATATGTAGAGAAGTCTCCTACAGTGGGAAATGATGAGAAATATTTCTGGAGGCCCACCAGTGTTTCATTATTCCAACTTGCTTAAGCTAACCGATGATAACTGGTGAAATGGGACTGTGGAATGGACCTTGAGTGTGAATCTTTTTCGTATTAAGCAGATTGACTCTGACAGCTGTGGCATTGCATTACACGCAGCAGTCTATTTAACTGGTCCCACATGTCATAAACATTTCCACTACCTCTTTACATCAAATCAGTGGCCACAAAATATATTATGACCTCTGTATTAAGAGTGAATTCAAATAAATACTTGAATGCTGTTGTGCCCTTTTTTTTAGAATAAATGCCAAAAAAAGGATGTTTAAAAAAACAAACTTAGGGCCTGATGTACAAAATGTCCATTTGCAAAAAACAGTCACAAACTGCACAGTGAGTTTTTGCAGATGGAAATTAATTTTTGGAACTTGACATGTCTTTTACAAAATTCCAAGTTGTAGTGGATCGCAATCTGACCTTTCTCATCAATATTAATTAGGTAATTTGTAAATTGTGACTATTGGATTCCATCACAGGGATTGTGACCTTCTATAGTAACTTTTTTTAAATGCAGCTCTTTTTCCTCATAGCACTTAGGGGCTGAATTATATATCAGAAGGTGGCCCGTTTATCAGCTAGGGCGCCGGAGTTAGATACTTTATCGCCCGAAGAAGCCACCCACCAAATTTAGAAATGACCACCAAGCTGGCGGTCATTTTTAAAGCATTGGCAGGAACCACCATAACAGCGGTTCCTATTAATGCTTTTCATACTTTCGTGCAGGGCTACATCAAACTGACGGAGCCTTGTCGAAGTGTTTTATGTTTTATTTTCAGAAATAAAATCCCAAAGCTGGATATTCTTTTTGAAAATGAAAAGGCTAATGCCCCCCTTGCCATGGTAAGTGGGGCATTTTGTGTTTTATGCTGCCCCTACCCCCAGGGTTTGCCTGACTGTGATAGACAGAGTAAAAAACACCTTTATGTCCTCCATCCTATCTGGGTGAATGGACATATAGCCAATTTTCCGTTGGCCCTTACTCTGTCGGACCGTTGGAGAAGTTTGGCTACAGCGGTGATGGATTAGTCACTGCCGTAGCCAAACCTATGATCCACCCGCATTTGAATCTAGCAGGTAGACTACTGTGTAGGTGGGGTGGAAACACTGTCACTGTTGCGACAGAAAAACAGGGTTCCTTCTCTGTCAACATCTAAATAATCCTCTCAGCCTTTTAAGTCCTAGTTTTTTGGTTTGTTTGTTTGAGAGTTGGCAGTGGTCTTGGGACCACTGCCTGCTTCCCAACAAACTATTGTAAACATTTGTAAATGGGTTAACAAGTCCTTTGAGGTGTCGCTAAAATCGGAATGTTTTACAACAGGGTTTGAGCTGCAGAAAATTATTACATACTTTTACAAATTGCTGTTTGTAATGGAGGCCATACGCATGCCCCTTCCAAATAATGATTCATTATGGGTTTCTGAACCCACTTTGCGATTTGGTAACATGTTACTGAATTGGAAATGGTTTTAGTACTTAATAAAAATCCATTTTGTGGTTGCAAACTGTTGGTTTCTGTAGCTCACAATCAATGCGACCGCAAAATGGATTTCTACATTACACCCTTAGGGCAAGAAGCATTTTGTGATTCCCAAATTGCTATTTTTGCCAAATCGCTATTTGGTAATTGCAAAATGAAACGTATCAAAATAACTGCAAAAAATCACATACGCAAATACAGATTCCCTATTTGCGATTCTCAATTAGTGAACTCGCCAATTAAAGAATCGCAAAATTGCGAATCTACTGTTTCGATGCAGCATGATAACCTCACAATCAGGCTGTTTCTGAGGGCCTGAGGCTGTGTAGGAGGCTCAGAGCAGGAGCACACCACTCAGGAGAACATCCAGAGTGCAGAGGCAGGCACAAATACCAAGGATGGCATGACAGAAGAAGGCAATGGAGGCTGTAGGATGTAAAAGAAAATTAAAATTCAGTGAAAAAGAATTGGAGATCCTAATTGAGAAAATGGTCAAGATCTATGATGCATTATTTAGAAAAAAATCCCTCCATGTACCAGGGCAAAGGAGAAGGTGGCAAGCAGGCTTGAGGACGTCAAGAAGACTGGCGGAGGACCATTTACTCAGCCTTGCTCTATGCCCCTAGAGGACATGGTGGAGTAGACCCTACATCCTGAGTCCATTGGTGGTGTTTCGGTCATCAACACAGCCGCCCCCCACCACCAGCCAAGGTAGGATGCATGCTAACCTACACTTCCCCATAACTCACAAAATGCACTCTTAATAAGGCAAGAAACATTTTAGTAAAAACCCACTCCAGTCCACTTCTTGGCTACCACCCAACAATGCATCATGGGAGATGTAGTCAGGCACACAAGATAAAAAATACAAAAGAATTCTAGCAGCATAGGGGCAGTTGAGAACCCCATGCAAGTAACCAATGAACACATCGTATTTTGGAAGATCAAATCCATTTTCATTGAAGTTCGAAATGTCACAAAGCTGTACACACATTATGCTGAAGTAGTTCTGTTACATTCACAGATACTCCAGCGCCACAGGGTGACGACACAGCAACACATGAGCCAGAGGAGACCCAGGAACAGGCAGGGGAAGAAGAGACAGTCACTACAATGACAACAACACCTGCACCAAGAACGCGCAGGTACACTGTGTCCCCACTACAGGAGTTTGAGTTAGAAGGCAAAGACACCCAGGAAGAGCTGCAGTTGAGGCCAGATGAGCAAGCACAGACCCAAAGTGACCAGTCCCACTTGCAGTGTCACAACACCTATCACAGGAGTTGCAGAACAAGAGCACACGGTGCTGCTGAAGAAGGAGATGGCTTCTCTGTCTTTGCTGGGCTGGAGGGCACCATGGTAAATGTGCAGTGCTGTAATTAAAAAACATGTGGTCAATGCAAACCCAGCTGGTGTGTCTGAAAACAACTTGGTGGATATTAAGGACAGCATCAGGGAGTTGACCAGCACAGTGGCAGAGGGTCATAGGGTAAATGCTGAAAGCCTCAGGAACGTGACAGAAGCCTTTAGAGACCTCTGTAACACCATGCAGAGGTAGCATACCTCCAAACGCAGACACAGTCACCACCTTGTTTGGATGGTATCACCAAAGCAACAAACCGTCTGAGCAATGCCACAGCTGTCCTGTCCAGACGCACTGTGGCCATGCAGGTGGAAATGGCCGCTGCAGTTCTGATGTATCAAGGAGATTGGTGAAGGTCCCCACTGCTGTAGAACAGTTACAGACAGCTACTGCTGCTGGGACAAGTGTGCTGGGTGCAGGGGACGGTAAGGAGGCCTCCAGCCTCAGTAACATCACTGCCCCGGAGACCAGACAGCAAATGCTGAAAGCCTCAGGGACATGACAGAAGCCTTTAGAGACCTCTGTAACACCATGCAGAGGTAGCATACCTCCAAACGCAGATACAGTCACCACCTTGTTTGGATGGGTACACCAAAGCAACAAACCATCTGAGTAATGCCACAGCTGTCCTGTCCAGACGTACTGTTGCCATGCAGGTGGAAATGGCCCACTGCAGTTCTGGTGTAGCCAGGGGATTGGTGCAGGTCTCCACTGCTGTAGGGCAGTTAAAGAGAGCTACTATAGCTAAGACAAGTGTACTGGGTGCAGGGGATGGTAAGGAGGCCTCCAGCCTCAGTAACATCACTGCCCCGGAGACCAGAGGCAGAGTGCAAGGTAAGGTATGAGATCCAAGGCCTCATCAAGGGAGGCCAGTGTACTCAATGACCGTTCCAGTGCTGTGCATGCCTATAAAAAGCAGATAATCATGTGATCATGGCATACTAATGGGTGAGAGAACCTGTTGCATGTGATGCTCAGTACAGAATGTTGTGCATGTTTATTTAAAATCCTATGTTGTTCTATAAATTTACACGCATGTAACATGATGACGGCTGTGATCATAAGGTTTACCTTAGATTAAGGTGAATAAAACACAGTTGCAAATAAGTCATGAAGTGCATTGTCTTATCATTACTCACTTTAAAAAAGTTCTGTGTTATTTCGGCACATCTCAGTCCGCCATTTGTTGCCCTTGCATCATCTGCTGCTCTGCGAGGTTGATGTGGTTCATCCTCTTCATCAGACTCTGAATCTGTCAGATCCAATGGAATGCCTTTGTTTTTTTCAACGTTACAACAAACAAATGATGGACGGAATGCTGACAATGCAGACATTCTCCCCCAGTCAAGAGATCTGGGTTAAATCCATCGTTCTTTTGCCCACTACGCCACCCCAGCTCAGACATGGCCATATGCAAATCAGTCTTGACCCTGTGCCTCATGGGAACAGTCCAGCCCGAACTGCCAAGCCATGTCTTCCCTGGACCGGAATCAAGCATCCTAGGACCGGTTTCTGGCTATCAGCCGTCATCAGCCAGGATAGCTTGACTCCAGTGGCGTAGTGAGCACGGGTCCCACGTCTGGGAATACCCATCCCACTTAGGGCGAAAAGCGTTACAACAAACAAATGATGGACGGAATGCTGACAATGCAGACATTCTCCCCCAGTCAAGAGATCTGGGTTAAATCCATCGTTCTTTTGCCCACTACGCCACCCCAGTTCAGACATAGCCATATGCAAATCAGTCTTGACCCTGTGCCTCATGGGAACAGTCCAGCCCGAACTGCCAAGCCATGTCTTCCCTGGACCGGAATCAAGCATCCTAGGACCGGTTTCTGGCTATCAGCCGTCATCAGCCAGGATAGCTTGACTCCAGTGGCGTAGTGAGCACGGGTCCCACGTCTGGGAATACCCATCCCACTTAGGGCGAAAAGCGTTACAACAAACAAATGATGGACGGAATGCTGACAATGCAGACATTCTCCCCCAGTCAAGAGATCTGGGTTAAATCCATCGTTCTTTTGCCCACTACGCCACCCCAGTTCAGACATGGCCATATGCAAATCAGTCTTGACCCTGTGCCTCATGGGAACAGTCCAGCCCGAACTGCCAAGCCATGTCTTCCCTGGACCGGAATCAAGCATCCTAGGACCGGTTTCTGGCTATCAGCTGTCATCAGCCAGGATAGCTTGACTCCAGTGGCGTAGTGAGCACGGGTCCCACGTCTGGGAATACCCATCCCACTTAGGGCGAAAAGCGTTACAACAAACAAATGATGGATGGAATGCTGACAATGCAGACATTCTCCCCCAGTCAAGAGATCTGGGTTAAATCCATCGTTCTTTGTTTTTTTCAAGGCTGTGCAACATGGCAGAATTGGTCACAATTTTGCAACATATCTCCGGCCTATACTGCAGTGCACCTCCACTTTTGTGTAGGCAGCGGAACCTACTCTTCAGTAGGCCGATGGTCCGCTCTATCACATTGCGTGCAGACTTATGTGCAGCATTGTATTTCCTTTCACTTTGAGTTGCAGGAGTTAGGTATGGGGTGAGTGTGAAGGAGTGCACAGCATAAGCGCTGTCACCTACAGTGTAAAAGGCAATAGATTAGTTACTGTACTGTTTCACCATATCCAGAGAGTCTACCAGACTGTGTTACATGCATTTACCTAGCAGGTATCCTTCGCGAAATTCACCCCCAAGGAGGCTTGTGTATATACTACTGTGTCTGAATATGAAAGAATCGTGAGTACTTCCAGGGTATTTAGCCACTATTCAGTTATTATGTGTGAGGTATTACATATGACCTGGATGATCATTGAATGAAAGGATTTCCTGTTCCTGAACACATACTCATTACCTGAGGGGGACAAAGGGCAACCTGTGTACCATCAGTGCCCAATTTACATGGGGGAATTGGGCTACCTGGTAGAAATCTAATTTGGTCTACTGCAAATCCTGTGATGTAGACCATTGTGTCTAAGAAGGCATTGAAAAAGCGCAAAAACTCACTTTGGGAGAGACCCCTCCTTCTGCTGCTATCACCCCCTCATAGCTCCCTGAATCTAGAAGGTGCACTGAATATAGGACCTTCACCTGTGTGGGAATGGCACTGGTCCTGCGATTATGATGCTGCAGTAGTGGACGAAGTTCAGCTATCAGGTCTAGGATTTTAGCGGAGTATAATCTATATTTGTCATAGATATCTTCTACTGTCTGCTGAACAGTGTTAGGCGCACTCTAAAAATGCGTTCTTGTCTCCTCCTCCTTGTCTATGCTGCTGCAAGAATCCTCATCCTCCATGCTATGACGTACAGCGCTGTGATTGTGAAACATTCTGAGACCCACTGGGCCTGTGTAAATAGTTTGCACCGGGTTACCACCTGATTACAATAGGTGGTAATTTGCACGTGCAAAATTGAGAATTTTGGATCATTCGCAGTTTGCGAATGGTTCATACATTGGTCTATAACTACCAATTTGAAAAATCGCAATATGAGATTCGCACTATTGGTATTCACAAAATAGGGATTTGCATTTTTTGCAATTAGCGATTTTACGAATGCAAACCCTTTAATACATTGGGAAAGGCCATTTTTCATTCTCAAATGGCAGAGTTTTGCGAATCGCACAATTTGCGAACGCAAAATAGTTTCATACATCTGACCCATAGTTTTATATTGAGATTGCTGCTTTTAAAGAGAGAACATAATCACAGCTTGATAGCGTGAATGAGATTTCCATTCACGCCTAAAGAACTCAATGTAATTTCCACAGTAGAACAATGGACCCAAACATCTAGCTCAAATTGCTACTTGGAAATGTGACTCGTCATTAATGTGTCCTGTGACTGCAATACGTGGTCTCGCGGAGCTAACTTTAAAACTGTTAGACACCTCTAATGTTGTAAGTACATTTATATTTGCTGAAACATTTCTTTTCCATCTAATGTGTGTTTCAAATCTACCTCAATCGCCTTTATTTAAAATTTAAATAAAGAAATGCTGCACCAGAGTTCAGGAATCATTGCACTGCATGTGACTACCATGCTGAGGGGTGTTAAAGCAGTTGTAAAACACAACTTCACTCTGAAAGCATTTGTGGCGGATGAAAGAGAACTAAGGGGCATTTCAGCAACAACCGACGATAATTATCGCTAAGCGCACTTAGCGCTAGGATAATTATCGCCGCTATCGGCAAATTTTATCTCTGAGATAGCGTGCTATTAGCAACGCTTATCTCAAAAGCGATAAAATTCCTGGCGCAAGCTGCCAAATGTGCGATTATCGCTGGAAATCCAGCGATAATCGCACAACATTTGGTGATAGCTTGCTGATAGGACAAGGCAGACTTAGCCATGATATCCACCTTTCATAGGATATCATGGCTAAGTCAGTTGAAAAGCAGGCATAAGGAAAGTAGCGATAACCATAGTTAGTGCTACTTTTCTTATCGCTATGGTTGTTAGCGATTCCCTTGATAATTGGAGAAATGTCGGTTAGCGTCATTTCTCCAGTTATTTCAGGAAGGAACGCCCACTTTGCATCTCATTAGAGATGCAAAGCTGGGCGTTCAGAAAACAGGCGATAAGACAAGGATTCACGCGATAGCGTGACTTTGCTGATATAGCGAGAAAATTATCGCCGCTTTTCAGACAAAAATGCCCGCAAATGCGGCGATAATTTTTTATCGCCGCCTTGTAGATATGCCGCTAAATGTCTAACCGGCTAATACCACATGTGAGAAAGTTAATGTTTGAATGTAGCTTAGTGATGAAGTGTTTATCATTTATGAGAGATACATCTGGAGGTCACAACCACAGCAAAAATGAACCATTTGAACTCTTTTGGCCCCAAAGGAATCACGAGTGGTGAAAGAAAATGCATATTTCATGACCTTAATAAAAATATAATGCTCAATATCTGCATAGTTCATACTCTGCAGTAACTGAATGCAGTGTATTATGGAAACATTATTTTTTTCATGCATGTTCTAGTTTTTATTTTTAATGTTACTGTTTTTTCCCCGAGGGTGATCAGTGTAGAACGTATTGTTTTATATTTCTGTGCTGTACAGTGTTTTCTTAGTTTTACATTTTATTTTTGCATTTACTTACATGTGGCTTTTTTATTTTGTGCTAGTCAGTTCTGTCCAGTAGTTTTATCTATCATTCGAGTCACCAACGAATACTAAACGTAGTCTTAGAATAGGGCATGTGTGCAGGCCGAGCAGTGTGCATTACTAGCTGGAAAGATGAGTGTTTTTACGATCTTCTCAAAAGCAGAAAGTTCTGGTATTGTCTAATGATTTGATGTAAGGGAATGCCAGAACATTTCTCTGGTTCTTTGTTAATGCAAAGCAATAATTTATCACCTTACGTAAAGCTAAAAAAAACCAAGCAAAGTCTTTGCAGCGGGGGTTGTCCACAGTACCTGGCCTGCGGCCAAGCCCTGTGGGCAACTCCCACAGGTAGCCAACACCACATTGCACACAGCCTTTTGTCATGCACAGCATGGGGTTGGCCACAAGACCTGGCCGGACAACCCTTCCAGAGTCAGCGTCATTGCATACTACTAACTTGGAAGGGGCTGGGCCTAACAAGTGGAGCTTGTAGGTGATTTGGTGCCTTTGCATACTCAGCAGCAATTAAAAGGGAGAACCATGGACTCTGCTCTCAGTCCTGGGGACAACAAGAAAGAACCCACTCATCTTGAACAGTCACTATAGAAGAGATTCCATTCCAATAAATCAATCATGCCTTCACCTCAATAAAGGATTTAAGAACATTTTTCAGCATGCGTTTGTAAAGAAAACACACTATCCATTAGCCTGGAAATTACAGGAACACCGTTGCATACTGCTAACTGGAAGAGGCAGGCCAAGTGGGCAAAGCTTGTCAGTGATTTTGCACATTTGCATACTCAGCAGCAATTAAAAGGGAGAACCGTGGACCCTGCTCTCAGACCATGAGATTACAAGAAAGAATCCACTCCTCTTGAACAGTCACTGCAGAGGAAATTGCCCTCAAATAAATCAACAATGCAATCACCTTCATCAAGGATTTCAAATCGTTTTTCAATGTGCAATTGTAAAGAAAACATTGGCCATCAGCCTGCTAAATAGTGGCAACACCATAGCATACTAGCAATGTGGAAGGGGTGGGGCCAAACAAGCAGAGCTTGTAGGTGATTTGCCGCATTTGTGTACTGAGCGGCAATTAAAAGGGAGAACCATGGACTCTGTTCTCAGACCAGGAGTTGACAAGGAAAAACCCACTTGTCTTGGACAGTCACTACAGAAGAAATTACACTCCAATATATCAATGAGGCATTTACCTCCATCAAGGATTTCAGACCATTTTTCAACGTGCAATTGTAAAGAAAACACAAATGTCCATCAGTCTGGAAACTGGTGGAAACACCATTGCTTACAACTAACGGGAAAGGACGGGGTCAAATGGGCAGAGCTTATAGGTGATTTGGTACATTTGCGTACTCAGCAGGAAATAAAAGGGAGAACTGTGGTCTCTGCTCTCTGACCAGGAGAGGACAGGAAATAACCCACTATTCTTTGCCAGTCACTACAGAAGAGATTGCACTCCAATAAATCAATGATGCTTTCACCTCCATCAAGGAGTTTTGATAATTTTTCAGTGTGCAATTGTAAAGAAAACACACTGTTCATTTGACTGCAAAATGTATGGAACAATGTTGCATACTACTAATGTGGTAGGGGCAGGACCAAACAGGTGGAGTGTCTATGGGATTTGGCACATTTTTATACTTTAGAAATGTTATTCCGCAATTAAAAGAGAGAAACGTGGACTGTAGTTTTTTTAAGTGGAGGGGAGCCGCATTGCCTCCCCTCATGATAATTCTTAGGCCGTGGGCATCCCATCCCCAGGACAATTTTTTTTAAAGGGGTCCCTTCCTCTTGCCTATTTTGGCCTCGGGGACTCATCCCTGAGGTCTCTATTAATTACGGGTGGGTACCTTGACGCCCACCTAGGGCACCCACCATGTACAAAGTTGGGGGCCGTAGGGGAGCTCCAGGGCCAAATGCTGCGAGAGCCGACATTGCTCCCGCCCACAGGGAGCAGCTATTTCTGCTGCCCCCTCTGTGTGGACGCAATATCTTGATCTGTTTCCCTACCTGCAGCAGTGCGGGCAGGGAAACAGATCTCAAGTCTGCTCCCAGCTGAGGGAGCATTTTAAAAGCTGCCTCCCGCTGGGAGCAGACTCTGTGTTTGCTCCCGTTTGGTGAGAATTTTTAAAATGCTCTCGGTAGGTGGGAGCAAATAAAAGTTTCCCTGCCCACACCGGTGCCGGCAGGGAAACTGCTGTGTCACACAGGTGGGCTCCCTGGGTCTGACTCCTGCAGAAGCGAGGTGTCTCAAGGATAAAAAAAGCTCTATTTTTGAGTTGACGTTCCTGTGAGAATCTCTCAAGCCTCTCGCAGACCCAACCATCCAGATATACAAATATTTTTACCCGTAATTTGTAGACAACTACTGAATGGATTCACACCAAAAGCACAATCTGGGGACCAAGATCTAGTTTCCTGCCATATTTGGTGTAGCCCATCTTAAGGAAATCTATAAAAAAATCATGGGGATTTTGCCTTTTTAGATCTCCCTTTTTACTCGCCCCCTAACGGATCACCTCAAAACCTTCTATGTACAACCAAGTAAAAAAGTAGCACCTTTTTAAAAAAGGTTTTCTGTAGATTTGTTAAACGGGGCCAAAGTTATTAGCAACACAAAAACGATTTTCCTTTCGAACAGCTGACCTAACTATAACCAGAAACTGGGAAATATATATATTCCCCGGAAAAAACAAAGATTAAAGTAATGCTATAGTTAGGTGAATATGTCAGTGACAATATTAACATTTTGAACTAAACAGAACACAGAAATTCACTAGTTATAGTTACAAAAGCTTAACAGAGCTTAGCGGAACTAACTATAACTTGCGCCCCCTGACATGTACTGCTTATTACCTCACATATTTCATCACTCGTGACCTGTTCTATGATGTCATTTATGACATTACTGATGGCATCTCACATGACATAATTGATGACATGACTAATGACATCGCTGATTACATCATCCAATCAGTGTGTGAGTTTGTCTTATAGATTACATAGTGGCGGGTAGCTACCATATTATATGTATAGAGGTATTGAATAAATTATAAATCTTTATATTGAAGAGTAACTCTGTGTGTAGATAACAATTGACGACTTGTGCCTAGTATGTTCCACACAACTTTTTGGGTTCTTCACGCAATGTTTCTACCAGTGCAAAGATTCTACGAAGTAGATACTCAGGCCCATATTTATCAAGGTTTTGCTATGTCCTTGCTTCACGCAAGGGTGACGTAAAACGTATATGAAATTTATCAAGCCAGGCAAGGCCACCTTTACTCTGTGGCAGGGAGGCGAGCAAAGGGTGGAGAATAGGTGTTCCCAGATTTACCAGCATTGATAGACCAGGGAATGCATCAGAATTACACATGTCGCCACCCGAGTTGCAGCGAGGAGAAATATCTTTAATTTTCCTCGTTGTTTCTTTTTTCTAAATGTGCTGCATTCTTCAGCACACTTAGAAAGAAGATCATGCCTCTGAGGATTATTTTCTGCAGAAAGGTGTTCTTTCCTGCCCAAAAACAATCCTGCCTACAACGTAGGCCATGGTGCAAGGAGGCCTGTGCTGGCGCTAGACAGTAGTTCCTTAGGCAGTGCAATTTCTAAATGCGCACATACTCATATCAACTTAATTTCTCAGTGTAGGTTCAGTGACTGTGAGGGGTTTGATACAGACAAAAGTTGTCCGTAGTAGGGCATTAATTCTGGAACAGACATTGAGTATCTAGATGAACTTGGCTTTCTTTGAACAGTTGTATACACACTGTGTGCTATGAGTGTTTCCCATATAGCTATGGCTGATTGGTAATGGGAAAAAGGCTACTGTGTGTATGGTATAGGGTCATTGTTTGCACATAACACATGCTTGCTACATTTAAGGTAGTGGTATCGCTGATGGCATTAATTAGACTTTATATTATTCTAATACATTTTGTACTTATATTCTGACTTCTAATGCCATCCTAGTTTATAGAGTAATGTGTACAAAAGAAGACAACATGGCTAAAAAACATTCACATATTGACAAGGGAAATAGCTTGGGCATTGCTGATATCTAGTGTCTTTGCCAATTTTTGTTTGATGTTGACAGGATCTTGCTGAATAAATGTGGAAGTGATAGGGAGAAACAGTTGAGGCTCTTTAAAGTGAAGCAAGGGTGGGTTGTAACGGACAGAGCTGCTGAGAGTGGAACTGGGGAACCAGGTTCGAATCTCTGGGTCGGCTGAACAGTTTGTGATTCTGGGCAAAACACTTACGCTTCCACCTGCGTATGACAATTAATGTGTCATTGTGCAACTGGTGAGCACTTAAGTGCTCCAATGCCATCAGCTGGTGTTAGCACTATGGCAAGATGGAGGACGGAACAAGCACTTCAATACCTTCGGATCATGCAAAAAATAAATAAAAGAAGCAGCACCAAGGGAGGTAGTGGGGGGACGAGTCAAGCAGGAAAGCAGGAGGGGATGGGAAGATGGTAAGCAACGACGGTACAGGACGGGAGAAAGCAACAATGAAGGGGGCAAAAAATACCTTAATTGAAGAAGGATCAGAGGCAAAAATGAATATGTCATTGTGGAATGTAACTGGTGAGCACTTAAAGAGCTCCAATACCAATGGCTCGTGTTCGCACTATGCCAAGACAGAAGACAGAGCGAGCGCTACAAACACTAGAAGAGGGTATGACGCCTACATGCAATGACCAATGGCATCAGAAAAAATTACATTGATGCTGAAGTTTAGGTAGGAGATGGGCGGTCACAGATAGAACAAAACATGTCTATTCGAGGCAGCCATTTGATGTCTAGCCAAGACATACAAACAATAGATTTTACACGGGCAAAACCTTCTGGCTTTGCCAATGCTTGTTGTATTTAGAAACAAAGAGATTAAGTGATTTATTCATAGTCACAAAATGTGGAACTGAGGCCGAGGCTAGGGAGATGATATGGCGTCCTTTCAGAGGAGGATGTGGGATAAGGGCAAAAGTTGATGACTATGGACCTGGGAAACCAGTTTAATTTCAGCGTTGGCTTAACATCCTTGATTTTGGGCAAATCACTTAATCTCGCTCTGTCATCAAAAATTAATGTGTCCTTGCGTAAAGTAACTGGTGCTAATGTGAAGTGCTCCTATACTTTCAGGTGGTGTTGGCGCTATATGCAACTACACAAAGAAAGTAACTAGTGCTAATGTAAAGTGCTCCAATACCTTCGGGTGGCGTTAGCACCATATAACACTGCACACAAAAAAGTAACTGGTGCTTATGTGAAGCGCTCCTATACCTTCGTGTGATGTTAGTGCTACATAAAACCACACAAGAAAATGTGAAAAACAGAGTTGGTGTAGGTGGGGATCTTTGCAGTGGAGTTAAGCGGGGGCAAGCAGCGACGGGTGGGAGGTGGACAGGCAACCAACAGCAAATGCGGGCAGCCATGAGGAGATTAAGTGATTTGTCCACAATCACAAAATGTGGAACTGAGGCCGAGACTAGGAAAACGATGTGGCGTCCTCTTGCAAAAGGATGTGGCCTAAGGGCCAGAGCTTCTGACTATGGAGCTGGAAAACCAGATTTGAGTTTTGGCATCGGCTTAACATCCTTGATTCTGGGCAAATCACTTAATCTTCCCATGCCTACAAAAATGTATTTATCCTTGTGTAAAGTAACAGTTGCTAATTTAAAGTGCTCCACTACCTTCAGATGGTGTTAGCACTACATAAAACTGCACGAAAAAATAATAATCTGAAAAGCAGAGTTGAGTGAGGAGGGGATCTGTGGGAAGAAGGGATCTGTGAAACGGCGGCACAGAGTGGGCAAGCAGCGATGGGTGGGAGGTGGATGGGCAACCGGCAGCAAATGCAGGCTGCCATGGGGAGATTAAGTGATTTGTTCAAGCTTATGCTGTCCTCGTGAAAAGTAACTGGTGTGAATGTAAAACACTCCAATACATTAAGTGCTTTTGCCGCTATATAAAACTGCACCGGGTTCAAGTTTCGGCATTGGCTTAACATCCCTGATTCCGGACAAATCACTTAGGGCCTGATTTAGACTACAGTGGATGGGTTACTCTGTCACAATGGTTATGGATATCCCATCCACCAAAATATAAATTCCATAGGCTATTATAGGATTTATATTATTAGGATGGAATATCTGTTACCGTCGTGACAGAGTAACCCATCCGCCGAAATTAAAATCAGGCCCTTAATCTCCTGTGCCTACAAAAATGAACATGTCCTTGTGCAAATGAACTGGTGATGATGGCGCTCTATAAAACTGTACAAAAAAAGTAACTTGTGCTCCTGTAAAGTGCTCCACTACCTCCGGGTGGTGTTGGTGCTATATTAAATTGCACACAAAAAACAGAAATAATCATAGTTTTAGGCTGGTTTTCAGTATTGAACATGAGGAAAAATGTTGCATAGGCAACCACATTAAAAGGACTACTTTTGTTATAGACAGCGAGGGGCAGATAGACATCAAGTCCCAGCCTGGTTCCTATGAAGAGAATTCAATTGGGTAACAAAGGTGCCTGTAAACACTTAACCGGTGAATGCAGTAAAAGGTAAGAAAGTGTCCCGACAAGAGAATTTTAAAGAAAAAGAGTCCAACCCAATGAAATGAGAAGCAAAAAGGTGAGACATGAACAGTTCTATCATCACGCACAGTAGAAAAGTGGATTGCAAATAACAGCAGAATACATGTACTTTAGGATCTATGACATGCTCTGTGATAATGCATACCTGATTCACTTAAGGTCTAATTTTCCAGCTATAAACACTTTTGCCGAATGACCACATATGGTGTAAACACACGCACACTTCTGGCCCCCACACACGCAGAAAAAACAGAGACTACACGTGTGCCAAGTAATAGTAGCCATGCATACATGCTCCAATCAGTATGACAGCTATACACTAATGGGACAATAAAAGGCAGAACACCACCACTCACTAGAATGAAACAGACTACAATCGGGGTTTAAAGCAGTGACAGAGTCGGGGGAGGGGGTAATTTGTGGATAGGGCAAGCACCGGGAGGAGCAAGGGAGTGATCAGTGATGGGAGGAAGGATTTGGGAAAAACAGAAAGCAAAAATGATGGGAAAAACAGTGATGGGGAGGGGGTGATCTGTGGACAGGGCAAGCAGCAGGAGGTGTGAGGGAGTGAGAAGTAACGGAAGGGAGGAGAAGGAGGAAACAAAAAACAGCAATGATGGGAAAAGCAGTGAAGGGAGGTGGTAATTTGAGATCTGGGCATGAGGGTGGGCAGGACGAGATGGAGCTAGTAAAAGCACGAGCACTGTGTAGAGTGCTGAAAAAGAAAAAACACAAGTAAGTCCTAAAATGGTCATAAAAATGGGAACAATGGATGTTTACAAGTACTTGGTCCAGGCTCTGGAGGGAGGGCTAAACACAAGAAGAGCCATGACCATGAATGCCAGGGACAAATGGTGACAAAGAATATGAAATAGACATGGAAGCGAGCAAATGGGAAGCCAGTGATTCGGCTAAAGCTCCAGATTAAACCCACATGTCTCTTCGAGACAGCGCATGCGGTGTCTAGCTGAGACCTAACAAGGGGAGAGGGCAATTGCACCCTCCTACCCAAGCCTAATTAGGCCCAAGGGATCTCCTCCGCAGGGCCACACCAATAAATATGGGGAGGGGGCTGTGTGCCCCCAAACCTTCATAAGCCCAGGGTTCCCATCGCCTGGGCCCTTTTTTTCTTTCAAAGGGGAGAGGGGCTACACGGCACCCCTCCCTGAGCCTTATCAGGCCCGGGGACCCTATCCCCTGTGGCCAAAGCCAATTAAAAAGGGCCAGGGGAGTGCAGCACCCCTCTTTGACCCTTCTTGGGCTCCAGGGAGCACATCGCCCGGAGTCAAAGTTAACAAAAAACAGGAAGGGGGGTCATGCAGCCCCCCCCCCCTTGAGCCTTATTAGGCCCCAGAGACCCCATCACCTCGGGTCAGTAATTAATAAAAGGAGGGCATGTGCAGGCCCCTCCCTGACCCCATTACCCAGGCCAAAATAGAAATAAAAGGGAAGGTGGCTGCCTGGCCCCCCTCCCTGATCCTTAATAGAGCCTCTCATGGACCCAGCTGTCCAGATATACATATACTTAATTTCTCAAAATTTACTAAATGGATTGACACCAAATCATGAAAAGCCCAATCTGTAGACCAAGTTCTGGCTTCCTGTTAAATGTGGTTTCCGTTAAGCAGTAGCGCTCTATGGAAAATGCATGGAAACTTTGTGCTTTGGGATGCCCCTTTTTTTCACAGCCTCCACTTGACACATCACCCGTAAACTTTCCATGTACAAACTAGGCAAACAAAAAAAGAGCACTCTTTAAATAAATAAGCCAATTTTATTGATTTGAGATTAAGCAAACAAAACAACGAAAGATATTGCTTTCCAATCAGTATCTGAACTCCGACCTGCCCCACCCCCCAATATTCATTGTAGAGCCAAACCATCTACATATGGAGTCTCCAGTGCAGAGGATGTTGTAATGATCCTACCATTTGCCCCAAACCTTATAAAACTCGTGAGGACAGCCCCTGGCAACAAAAATCTGTTCCTCTTGCTTAGCACACCAATCCATACCAGATCTTTAGAGTACCAGGCTTGGTGTCCAGGGTTTTCAATTTCCTGTGATGTCCCTCTTGGCCCCCAACATTGCCAGACCAACCAGTATTTAGTCACCTTTCATGCCCCCAGGGTCCTATATAAGCCCCAAAACAGCCAACTTTGGAGTAAGTGTGATAGTTTAGTCCAAGACCTTAGAAAGAGCTTTACCTACATGATTCCAATATTAACTGATGCATGGACAGCTCCACACCATGTGGGAGAAATCACCCTCGTGCAGAGCATCTAGAACAATTAGGGTCTGGTTGAAGGCCAGCATGCTAGAGTCGACGTGGTGTCATATATGTGAGGTGTAAATAGTGTAGTTGAATGAATCTGAGCCATGCGGAGATGACAAGCTCTCGGGAGCCATGCACGCCATCCGCCATTCCACATCATCCAAGTCCACAAGCCAACTCTATCACTTCCACTGGAGCGGCTCCAACAAGGTTCTAAGGGGCTTAATTCCGGTAAGTCCAACAGGTCTGCTGTGTATCGTCCAAGCTCATGTCTAAGCTGGGAATAATTATGAAATTGTGTAGGGAAAACCTGGAAAAGGGCCTTGATGTCTGCA
The DNA here is from genome assembly GCF_964204655.1 of Triturus cristatus. Taxonomy (NCBI): domain Eukaryota; kingdom Metazoa; phylum Chordata; class Amphibia; order Caudata; family Salamandridae; genus Triturus; species Triturus cristatus. Next base: position 508,990,298 of record NC_140585.1, read on the forward strand.
AAGGAACACATGTGACTACCTGTCCAAACATCACCCAGTACTGTAATGCCAATCATGTCCCATTGCCAAAATCCCTCTAACCGTGGCGTGTGATCTAGCCAGTGCTTTCTCCATCACGAGGTCTGTTGAGTCAGTTTCCGTTCACAACAAAGGACTCTATTGGTGGCTCACACTAAAAGAAAGATTGTCCTGGTGAGGTCAGGAACATGAAGAGGAATGGGCCTAACATACAAATAATGCATCACCCCCTATAGACCAAGATGTCCTAATTCAAGTTGATATTCAGTAGTTGATCACCAGGAGCTGAGACACCCAAAAATACAATTGAATTTCTACTGCTTCTAGACCACCATCGTAGAGAGACCAGTGACACTTGGCAAAAGCAATGTGTTGGGAACGGTCCCTCCAAATGAAGGAATGGAGTTGGGCCACGACCTCAGTAAACCATGTGGACATGAGCACGAGTAAGGTGCTGGACCTCTTTAATTTTTAATCCTGTGTTTTCTTGCTACTGCCTGATAATTTTAAAGCATTCTTAAATGTTTTTAACTTTTCATTGTTTGATATTACTTTAACTGTTTCCTTGGTCATTTCAGACCTACCTACATGTGGTGACTCTTCCACTCTCCGGTCCCCCGCGGGGTCTCCCGTTTGAGCGGAGGGAGTGGGCGTTTCACTTCATAGCTTCAGCTTTGCTTCCAGGGGATTACGCACTACTTCCGGGGGGGTAGGTACATAATTGCTATGCCAAGCCAGAAGCGCGCACTGGGCGCCAAAGGCAGGCCTGTGTGCGCTCGTTCGCACCCCGATCGCGCCGAGGGCAGAAACCCCTGCCCTTTTTCAGCCAAGCACATTACCCCCTATATTCTATTCTAATGTTGAACTGCGGACCTATGGGTCCAAAGGTAAACACCAAAGTTGTTCCCTATTAGAACCAGATCACGGCCTGAACCTTTCAACGTGCCCTGGTTGCAAATTATCCCTTACCAACATTCCCATTAGTCACTATGAGACTAAGATAGCTGGGAGAGGAAATTACTTGCATGAAATTGAGGGGCCTATTATCAAGCCAGGTGATAAAATGATCGCCGCCTAAGCGGCAGGAAACTGCAGCTTAAACGGCGATAATGGGCTTGATAATATGCTCTATGGATTTCCAATCGAAGCCCAGCTTGGACGTCCTTCACATCTAACATGGACTTCAATTGGAATTCCATAGAGCATATTATCAAGCCCATTATCGCTTTAGTGGCAGTTTTCTGCCGCTAAAGCGGCGATAATTTTATCACCTGGCTTGATAATATGCCCCGAAGTCTTTTAAATGTTCTTTAATTAATGCAAGATCACTGGGTAGAAACAGACATGAACTGGCGCTCAATATCGATGCATATAATATTGATATAGTTTTTATTACTGAAACATGGGCAGACGAAGCCTCTAGCCCAGACCTGATCGAAGCTTTACCCTCTGGATATAAAATCGTGTATGTGGATAGGAAATTAAAGAGAGGAGCTGAATTAGCTATTATCATCAGAGACAGCATCAATATAAAGTTCACTGCAGAAACAAATATGGCTAGCTATGAAAACATCCTCTTTCAAATTGAATTAACAAAAAACTACTCACTCAATGGGATGCTTCTATATCGCCCTCCCGGTCATAGAGAAACATTTCTCACTAATGTGAATATCTTAATCAAGCACTTTGTGTAACAAGCTCAGATTACTTAGTTTTAGGTGATTTTAATTTCCACCTTGAAAATGATAATGACCGGGATACCATCCATTTGGCAGAACTTATGAAGACCGTAGGCCTTAATCAAAAAATTGAAGCCCCCACTCACTCAGCGGGCCATACACTGGATTGGGTTTTCTCAAACATTATGTAGTGATCTGTCTATGAAATGTTAATGTAAGCCTATCATTATGTGTTTGGTTGGAATGTTATACTGTTACTTAGTTACCATAGGATGTAGGTGGACACTCTTGAGATGGTGTCCGTTGGAGTTAGCTGCTTCCAAGCTTTCTCCTCTCCATGTAACCAGTAATAAACCTCTCAAGACACAATCTGCATCCTCCCTGTTTACTACATTTATTTGGCGACGAGGATGGGATACGAACCCCCCAAAATCCTCCCTCAACCTGAATGGCATTGCCCATAATCTTAATCACCTTAACTGGAGGTCCAAATTTGCTTTCACCTTTTTTACTATTCATTTTTTTTTGTTCATCAACATTGAGGCACTCGAAGTAAATCCCACGTTTGTTCTTCAAGCAGTGTATATTGCGGTGATATACACACGCTTTATTTTATCTGTGATATTTTATGTGTGGGTATCTTATAGTTATACAAGCATACATCACTTTACCTTAGTGTGCACCACGGTGACACACACACCTCCATTTTTACATTTAGTCCAGTTTATTATCTCTAACATGTGTACTCTTCAATCCGTTAACCCACCACCTGCATTTTTAGAATCTCCCGGAGAACCGCCTATCAGATGGGAGGTTTGGCATGACATTTTGAGACTTACTTAGGTGCCATAGGCGCATCTAGATTTAGCGCCGCCAGAAAAAAATATCTGTTATTACATTCTCTTGGTTTCGAAGGAAGATCCGTCTTTAAACATTTGCCTGATTTACCACAAGACATCGCTGTACCTAACGATGAATATAGAGAAACTGTGCTTAAACTCAAACTTCGATTTGACAAACAACCAAGCCTCATGGTTCTTAGACATTCTTTCTTTAAGAGGAAACAATCTGAAGGGGAGGATGTCGATTCGTACATTTCTGTGTTGCGTAGACTAGCAGTGGAATGTAAATTTGAGAACTTTACTGATCAACTCATCAGGGACCTATTTGTATGCCATTGTAAAGACAAGAATATCAGACAAAAACTACTTACCATGGGAGATCCGTCTCTTGACGAAACTATCAAATTAGCTAAAAGTATAGAAATGTCTATGGTTTCGTTGAAAGAATTGGAAGACAAAATAGTTGAACCGGTCAATGCTATAAATCTTAATACATCTGGCAAATTCACAAAGAAATTATTTAAAAATAGTGTTAGTAATGTCAGTAAGTCTTCAAAGCATAGCAATACTAGCAATGTTGAGCCTACAGTTTGTATAAGATGTGGGAACCCACCTCATTCCAGAGGTTCACGATGCCCTGCCTCCAATGTCACGTGTAATTATTGCAAAAAAGTAGGTCATTTTGCTAAAGTTTGTCTTAAGCTCAAAGGTCAGAAACATTTGAAGAAGTCTGCTATATCCTTAGTGGAATCTGAGTCTTCTTCTGATTCTGAGATAGTTTCTGTTGTTTCGGAGCACATTACTAACAATGTTGTTGAAGGTGACCCCAAATCTTGTGTTGACCCCATTGTTGATATTTTTATTGGTACCAGATGCATACAACTTTTAGTGGATTCTGGTGCAAAAATTACTATGATCACCAAAGAACTTTTCGATGATACATGGGAAGGTTCAAAACCTCTTCTGCCTCCCGATCGCACACCTGTGTCGTACGAAGGTCGGAAGATCGACCTTTTGGTTTTTTTTTAAGAAGAGATGTGTTTTAAAGGAAGGAGAATAAGAGGGGCAATCTATGTTGCTGTTAAAGGACTAAACATCCTAGGGTGGTTTCACCAAGGATTGTTTGGAATGATTCTTAAACCTGGAGCCAAAGAACAAGTCCTAGTAGTTGGGTGTTCTGTTGAAGTTCAATCACTCAAAGACAGATTTCCTTCTGTTTTTGGTGTGGACTTAGGGAAGGTACATGGCTTCAAACACAGAATTATAGTCAAAGAAGGGTCCTTACCAGTCAAACACAAGCTCAGGGGAGTACCTTATAGCATTAGGGAGGACTTGGAGAAGGAATTGACACAGTTATGTCAGAAGGGAGTGATTGAGCCAACGGAATCCTCTCTTTGGCTTTCACCTTTGGTCGTCGCAAGGAAGAGATGTGGGCAACTCAGGGTGTGTGTGGGAGCCGGCCTCGTGGCGTGGTCCTGTTTCCCCGCGCTAAGCCGCACGAGGTCCCATGCACATCGGGGCTCCTCCATCTTGGATTGCACGTCACTCCACGTGACCACCTGTATGACCCTGCTCTACCCGGCCTCGGTCCCAGCGAGGCCCGACATCGAGACGCCAACCCCTGGCTCGGGGGATACCACGTGAGCCCTTCCCACTCTCGGCAGAGGGCAGTATCGATGGGACCCCCTACCGTCTCTCCACACCTGGGTGTGATCACCCCACAGCTCTCTGGGGCCTGGCGCCTCTCCTGCTGGGCGTCTGGCCGCCCCCTACCCGTCCTCTCCGCCCCCTCCGGGCGCACGGGTCCGGACATCAAAGGGCTCTCGTCCTATATCTGGGGCGACCCGGCAACAGGGCAGTAGTTGTATCCTGGAGTCGAGAGCCCTGCTGATCGGATCGCGGCTGACCCCACGAAGAAGACTCACCCTGAACCACCCCCTGAGCCCTGCTGACGACGTCGCGGCTCCACCGTGCTTAAAGACCTTCACGAACCCTTGGGGCCCTGCTGACGCTGTCGCGGCCTGACCTTGTTGAACCTTACCACCAGAGCCCAGCTGACCTCGTCGCGGCTTGACCGAAGCGGACCTACCACCAGAGCCCTGCTGACCGTGTCGCGGCTCGACCTAAGCGGAACTACCATCCGAGCCCTGCAGACGACGTCACGGCTCTCCACGTCCGAGCCGCTCTGAGACCAGCATCCAAGGTCTGGCGCAGAGCCCTCCCGTGCCTGGCTGGCACTAAGACTGTCCCGCTACCCTATCCTCTTGAACGAACACTGAGACTCTGACAGGATCCCTCGATCCCTCTGTAAATATTGCACACATCACTGCCGATAAAGAATCTAATCTCGCAACTACTATTGAGTCCTGTGTGGTGGTGTTACTGGGCCTAGTACGATTATAGGAGAAAGACCTCCCCGAGGAGGCTTCTCAGCGGCGCTCGGCTATAACTTTGCGGTAGGAAGGTGCCGGAATAGTCTCCCCGACTACCCGGCGGGCCTCCCTCCAACCTTTGGTGGCCAGCGGCGGGATCCGAGCAAACGCAATCGTACAAGCAAGTAACGCAACCACTACCTGACCAGACGAGAAGAGAAAAAGGGAACCATGGATGGCCAAGAAGCAACCACGACCGCAACCTTCCAGTTGGAGAAACTGGAGGAATACACCCACAAGGAACTCAAACAATTCTGCAAAGACAAAGGGATCCCAACCACAGGATTGGGCACCAAGGAGGAAATGTAGAAAGCCCTGAAAGCCTGGGCAGAACCCGAGACCCCTCCACCCCGAGCCGAAGGGACCTCGGCCCGGGACGGAAACCTGCCGACCACGGCCCCGAAAAACGGGGAGCGAACCATCCCAGACACCAGCCTTTCCCCCGAAGAGATACGAGAACGGGAAAGGGCCCGGACACACGAAATGGATCTTGCCCGACTCCGGCTGGACGGTGAGCTCCTACTGGCGGAGAAAAAGATAGCCCTGGAGCAACTACGACTACAAGAAGATATCGAGGAGAAGAAAAGGCATCGGGAGCTAGAGGAGAGACGGCTAACCCTCGAGCACGAGAGGAGCCTTAAAGAACTTAAACTAAAAGCTAAAGCTGGGGAGACCAGCAACCCCGGAGCCCGGGACGCTCTGCCCCCGACCGAGCCAAAGGTTCACATCCCCAAGGATGTCGTCAAGGAGTACTATAAAAATGACGACATCCAGCAATGGTTCCGAGCGTACGAAGTCGCCATGACCTCCCATCGGGTACCCCGGAAGGATTGGGGTGCCGGCCTGTGGGGGAGGTTCCTCAGCGAGGGACGGGATACCCTGCTGCAACTCTCCGACGCAGTGATGACCTGGTACGACCACATGAAGGAAGCCCTACTCACACGCTACGGACTGTCGGCCGAGATGTACCGGCAACGCTTCCGGGACTGCAAGAAGATCCCCGGTACCACATGGGTCGAATACGTGGACTTCTTCAGCCGAGCGTTGGAGGGATGGATCAAAGGGAGCAAGGTCACCTCCTATAACGAACTATTCGACCTCATTGTCTGGGAGCACCTCGCCAACAACTGCTTTGTGGAACTAAGGCAACACCTCCTGGAAAGTAAACTGACCGAGCCCCGGAAGCTCGCCGCCGAAGCGGACCGATGGGTCAACACCCGGGTCCCCCGGAACCCCGTGGGGGACTACCAACGGAGCACCATGGGACCTCCCCGCCAGCGCGGCGGAGGAGGGGGGTCCCACCGCAGTCGAGAATTCCCAGCTGGACCGCCCAGAAGTCCGCCACGAGGGCAAACAACCAACCCCGCTTCCCCGACCCAGGGCCGAAGAGGGACCCCTATCGCCCGGTCTGGACCACGACCAACAGTAACCTGCTTCGGATGCCAACAGACCGGCCATTATGCAAGTGACCCGGCTTGCCCCGTGAACCGACGGAACGGGACCACGGGGCCACCACCCGACAAATTGCCGCCGCAGCCCTGGGGGAGGGAGAGGACGAGGAAGAGAACCATGACGACGGGTCCCCCGAGTGGGAACCAGCCGCCATGTCGCTTGTATGCCTAGGCTCCCGAGAAATGGTGCCCCGCGCCACTATCCCAAGCAACACCCAGAAGTACCAACAGTGGGTCACCATCAATGGGCGACGGGCCGAGGCCCTCCGGGACACTGGGGCCAGTGTGACCGCTGTCCGCTGCCATCTGGTGACCCCCGAACAGATCCTACCACATGTCTTCTGCCCTGTCCGGACCGCCGACAACACCGAGAGCATGTGCCGGATGGCCCGAATCCCCTTTGAGTGGGGAGGAGTGTCCGGCACCCTAAAAGTGACTGTCCGCGACGACGCCCCGGTGGACTGCCTCCTGGGGAACGACCTAGAGAGCTCCCCCTGGGCCCAGGTGGAGCGCCGAGAGCATCTGGGGATGCTAGGACTACCCGAGTGGGCCTGCGCCACCACTCGGTCCATGACCGTCCAGCCAGCTGCGGCCCCGGCCCCCGACGAACCGGCGGGCCCCGAACCATCCACCTCCTCCAGCCCGGAGGAACCTGACGAGGAGGCCGGGCCCTCCGAACTTTCTTCCAACGAGGCCGCTCCCCTCAGCGAGATCCCCGAGCTGGCCCAGTGGCGCCACGACGGGGGCCCCACTCGTGAACAATTCCAGCAAGAACAGAAGGGCTGCCCGTCCCCTGAGGGGGCCCGTCAGCAGGCGGCCGTCCAGGCTGCGGGGGACCCCTCGGGAACCCACTGGGTCTATTGGGACAATGACTTATTGTATAGCGAGCAGAAAGTCGCCGAACTAGGGGCCAGCCGGGTGCTGGAGGTCCCCCTCCGATTTCGAGAATTCCTCTTGAACCTGGCACATGACGTGCCCCTCGCCGGACATCTCGGGCGGGACAAGACGTACAGCCGCCTCGTGACCCATTTCTATTGGCCCCGAATGAGACGAGACGTGGACCAGCACTGCCGGTCCTGCCCGACCTGCCAAGCTAGCGGGAAGACTGGGGGACGCGTGAAAGCCCCCCTGCAACCATTTCCAGCCGTCCACACCCCGTTCGAACGAGTGGGGATAGACATCGTGGGGCCCCTCGACCCCCGGACCGCCCTGGGCCACCGCTTCATCCTGGTACTGGTCGACCACGCCACCAGGTACCCAGAAGCTGTTCCCCTCCGAACTGTGACCGCTCCAGTGGTGGGCCGGGCCCTGATGGGCATCTTCTCCAGGGTGGGGTTCCCCCGAGAAGTGGTGAGCGACAGGGGGACGAACTTTATCTCGAAGTACATGCGATCCCTCTGGCAACAATGTGGGGTCACGTATAAATTCACCACCCCTTACCACCCCCAGGGGAACGGACTGGTCGAGCGGTTCAACCGAACCCTGAAGGGGATGATCAAGGGCCTGGAAGAGCCCCTCAGGAGGAGATGGGATATCCTGTTGCCCTGCCTCCTGTTCGCCTACCAGGAGGTACCCCAGAAGTCCCTGGGCTTCAGCCCCTTCGAACTGTTGTATGGGCACCCCGTCCGAGGGCCCCTCAGCCTGGTCAAGGAGGGTTGGGAGGCGAACGTCCAGAGTGCCCCGCCCGACGTCTACCGGTACCTCCTGACCTTGCAGAACCAGACTCGAAAGTTCTGTGCCCTGGCAGAAGCCAACCTTGAATGCAGCCAAGAAGATATGAAACGCTGGTATGACGAGAATGCCTCAGCCGTCGAGTTTGAGCCGGGCCAGCAAGTCTGGGTCATGTCACCCGTGGACCCCTGCGCCCTGCAGGACAAGTGGACCGGGCCCTTCAAGATAGTTGAAAGGAAGAGCCCCGTCACGTACCTGGTCGATATGGAGTCTCCGAGGAACCCCCTCAGGGTCCTGCACGCCAACCGGCTCAAGCCCCATTTTGCCTGAACTGAACTGAGCTTGCTACTGGCTACCGAAGATGGAGGTGAAAGTGACTCCGAGCCCCTACCGGACCTCCTGGGGTCCTCGAGCCAAGACGGCTCCTTGGAGGGCGTCCACCTCTCTCTCCGCCACCCTGACACCAGAACAGCGCCAGGATTGCCAGAAGCTACTGCAACCCTTCGCTGCCCTCTTTTCTCTCATGCCCGGGGTAACCCCCTGGTGCGTCCACGACGTGGACACGGGGGATAGCCCCCCTGTACGACACCGCGCTTATAGAGTGCCTGACCGAGTCCGGGCCTGCATAAAGACCGAGGTCGCCAAGATGCTCGCCCTCGGAGTCATCGAGCCTTCCGACAGCCCGTGGGCCAGCCCGGTAGTCTTGGTGCTGAAGGCCGCCGCCCCCGGCCGGCCCCCGAACTCAGATTCTGTGTCGACTACCGGGGCCTGAACGCAGTTACCAAGACCGATGCCCACCCTTTGCCACAAGCCGATGAGCTGATTGATCGCTTAGGGGCCGCCCGCTACCTAAGCACCTTTGATCTCACTGCTGGGTACTGGCAGATCAAGCTCACTCCCGGCGCACAAGAACGATCAGCTTTCTCTACCCCCGACGGCCACTACCACTTCCGGGTGATGCCCTTCGGCATGAAGAACGCCCCAGCGACCTTTCAGAGGCTGGTAAATAAGGTCCTGGCCGGTCTCGAAGCCTTCAGCGCGGCCTACCTCGATGACATTGCTGTCTTCAGCGACCACTGGGCAGCGCACCTAGGACACCTGGGGGAAGTCCTGGCCGCTCTCCAAAGAGCCGGCCTCACAATTAAGGCCAGCAAGTGCCAGATCGGTCAGGGATCTGTGACCTATCTGGGCCATCAGGTGGGGAGTGGCCAGGTGGCCCCTCTCCGGGTAAAAGTGGACGCCATCCAGGCGTGGGAGCCCCCTGCCACCCAAACCGCTGTCCGGGCATTCCTGGGCCGCACAGGCTACTACCGACGCTTCATAAAGGATTACGGCAGCATTGTGGGCCCTCTTACGGAACTCACTTCAAAGAAACAACCCAAGGCGGTGGACTGGACGCCCCGCTGCCAGACCGCGTTGGATACTCTCAAAGCAGCCATGTGCGCTGCCCCTGTACTACAGGCCCCCGACTACAGCAAGGAATTTGTAGTCCAGACCGATGCCTCGGAGAACGGGGTCGGGGCAGTCCTCTCCCAGCTGGACGCCAAGGGCCTCGACCGACCGGTGGCCTTTATCAGCCGCCGACTGCTGCCGTGAGAATAGAGGTGGAGCACCATCGAGCGGGAGGCCTTCGCTGTGGTATGGGCTCTCAAAAAGCTCCGGCCCTACCTTTTCGGTACCCACTTCAGGGTCCAGACTGACCACCGGCCCTTGCGGTGGCTCATGCAAATGCGGGGCGAGAACCCCAAGCTGTTACGCTGGTCCATCTCGCTACAAGGGATGGACTTCACTGTTGAACACCGGCCCGGCAACGACCACGCCAATGCTGACGGCCTGTCCCGATTCTTCCGCCTCGGCGAGGAGAACCCCCAAGAAGATGGGTGACTCTCCCTGCCTTCAGCTGGGGGGGGACGCGTGTGGGAGCCGGCCTCGTGGCGTGGTCCTGTTTCCCCGCGCTAAGCCGCACGAGGTCCCATGCACATCGGGGCTCCTCCATCTTGGATTGCACGTCACTCCACGTGACCACCTGTATGACCCTGCTCTACCCGGCCTCGGTCCCAGCGAGGCCTGACATCGAGACGCCAACCCCTGGCTCGGGGGATACCATGTGAGCCCTTCCCACTCTCGGCAGAGGGCAGTATCGATGGGACCCCCTACCGTCTCTCCACACCTGGGTGTGATCACCCCACAGCTCTCTGGGGCCTGGCGCCTCTCCTGCTGGGCGTCTGGCCGCCCCCTACCCGTCCTTTTCCCCCCCATCCGGGCGCACGGGCCCGGACATCAAAGGGCTCTCGTCCTATATCTGGGGCGACCCGGCAACAGGGCAGTAGTTGTATCCTGGAGTCGAGAGCCCTGCTGATCGGATCGCGGCTGACCCCACGAAGAAGACTCACCCTGAACCACCCCCTGAGCCCTGCTGACGACGTCGCGGCTCCACCGTGCTTAAAAACCTTCACGAACCCTTGGGGCCCTGCTGACGCTGTCGCGGCCCGACCTTGTTGAACCTTACCACCAGAGCCCAGCTGACCTTGTCGCGGCTCGACCAAAGCGGACCTACCACCAGAGCCCTGCTGACCGTGTCGCGGCTCGACCTAAGCGGAACTACCATCCGAGCCCTGCAGACGACGTCGCGGCTCTCCACGTCCGAGCCGCTCTGAGACCAGCATCCAAGGTCTGGCGCAGAGCCCTCCCGTGCCTGGCTGGCACTAAGACTGTCCCGCTACCCTATCCACTTGAACGAACACTGAGACTCTGACAGGATCCCTCGATCCCTCTGTAAATATTGCACGCATCACTGCCGATAAAGAATCTAATCTCGCAACTACTATTGAGTCCTGTGTGGTGGTGTTACTGGGCCTAGTACGATTATAGGAGAAAGACCTCCCCGAGGAGGCTTCTCAGCGGCGCTCGGCTATAACTTTGCGGTAGGAAGGTGCCGGAATAGTCTCCCCGACTACCCGGCGGGCCTCCCTCCAACAGTGTGTGTGGACTTGAGGTTACTCAATAAGGAGATCTGGGTTGACTCACCTCCTCTTCCAAAAATTAATGACTTGTTTGCGTCCATGAAAGGTGCCAAATTTTTCACCAAGCTTGACCTTGCAAGCGCATATCATCAAATTGAATTACACCCTGATTCCCGTCACCTCACAGCGCTTATCTCTCCCTTAGGTACATTTCAATACAGACACATGCGTTTTGGGTTGGCGTCTGCTGCATCAGTATTTCAGAGAGTTATGTCTAACATCCTTAAAGGGGTTGATTGTGTCTTAGTTTTTCAAGATGATGTATTGATTTTTGCAAATGATGCCCCTTCACATGATATCATCTTGCAAAAGGTGTTGGGTCTATTCCAACAACATGGTGTTGTTTTAAAACTTGAAAAATGCAAATTCTTTTGTACAGAAGTGGAGTACTTAGGTCATATTCTCAGTCAAGAGGGTGTTAAACCCAGACCTGGCCTTCTGGAAGCCATTACTAATGCTTCCACTCCCGCAGACAAAACAGGGGTAAAATCTCTCTTAGGACTTTGCAAATACTACTCAAGGTTCATTCCCCATTATGCCACAATAGTCCGTCCTATTAGTATTCTCCTCAAAAAGGGGACTACATTTGTTTGGAGCAAGGAATGTGAGTCTGCCTTTGTTGAAATCAAAAATGTACTTAGTAATAGTGCTGTACTCAAGCCTTTTGACCCTAGCTTACCTTGTTGTCTCACAGTCAGGTAGGGTTGGGTGCCACTTTGACACAATCTGAGAATGGAGTGGAAAGAACGATTGGTTTTGCACCCTGAGTCCTGAGATCACCTGAGTTACAATACTCTGTTATTGAGGAGGAGCTTTTGGCCTGCTCATGGGCTATTGAAAGGTTTCGCCCATATGTGTGGGGAAAGCGCTTTCTACTTCAGACGGACCACAAACCTTTGGTCAGTATCGTGGGTGGTAGTTTAAGCAAGTGTTGTACTCCCAGAATTATGAGGATGGTTACCAAGTTATTACAATATCAATTTGACATCAGACACATCTCTGGGGGTAAGAATGGGAGGGCGGATTTTCTTTCCCGTTTTCCGTCCACGTGTGTTCAAGATGACGATGTTTCATTTGCTGACCTGATTGAGGAGGATTGTGAAGATTGTCTTGTGGCGGATGTTGACATTCCCGAATTAAGATTCTGTTCTGAAGATGAGTGGGGAGATACATTCTCTGATTATTGCATTCTTCAAGATGTGTGCAATCTGGTTAGGAGGGGGTGGCCCAGAGAAAAAGTCTTACCTCCTGCATTGCAACCTTTCTCTAAAATTGAGGATGAAATATCCTTGGAAGATGGTATTTTGTTGCGGAATGACAAACTTATTCCCCCACATGTGTTTAGGAGGGGGATAATACTTAGAGCTCATGATGGGCATTAAGGCTCTTCTTTCACCAAACGCCGCGTTCGTGATGTTTATTGGTGGCCCGGAATGGATTCATAGATTGATGATTTTGTTTTGAATTGTTGTATTTGCTGTTCTGCTGACAAGTCTCTCAAGACTTCTGTTCCTCCTTTCATGCCTGTAGAATGCCCAGATCGACCTTGGGTCAAATTAGGAGTTGATGTCATGGGACCTTATTCGTCTCTCAATGGTAATTCAAGATTTATCTTAGTGATGGTTGATTATGCCTCAAAATGGCCTTAGTATAAGCTTGTTAGAGAAGCTGACTCTAAGAGCATCATTACATTTTTGAGGGAAGTTTGGTCCAGAGAGGGGTCTCCAGAAGTTCTTGTTTCAGATAATGGGAAACAATTTGTAGGGAAAGATTTTGAATCTTTTCTGTCTGTTTCTGGTGTAAAACATTTGAAAAGTTCCCTTTATCATCCTCAAGGGAATGGTCTTGTGGAAAGGATGAATCAAGTTGTAGGGGACTGTGTGAAATGGGCTAAGATCAATAACCAAGATGTTCTTAAATCACTGGAAAGCATGATATGTTTTTATAGGACCACTCCACATTCTTCCACCAAAGTTTCTTCTTTTGAGTTAATGAGGGGGAGGAAGCCCATTACGTATTTTCGTCCAGGGTGGATGTCCAAGTGGATTGATGTAGAATCAGATGTGGGAAAATTGATGCTTTTAGCTAAAGGCAATGCTTCTGGAACTCAAGCTAAACAAAAAAAGAGTTTTGATGTTAAGAAAGGATCGAGGACTTCTATACTAAAAGTAGGTGATTCTGTTAGAATCAGGAAATCCATGCATAGTAACAAAGGTGAAAGCAAATTTGGACCTCAAGTTAAGGTGATTTAGACTATGGGCAGTGCCATTCAGGTTGAGGGAGGATTTTGGTGGAACTTGTGCAAGGTCGCTAAAGTCAATTCTTCCATTGGACAGATTCCATCCAATAGGAGTAATAATCCTTCTTGTGGCACAGATACTGTACCAGTTGGTGTCAGGAGGACTTCGACTATTGTGATCAAACCAGCTAGATACAAGGAATAAAGTTCTATTATGTATTACTGTATATTTTATTTTAATATTAGTTTTTTGCGATGTTTTTATTTGTGTTTTCTGTTTTTTTTTGTTGTTTTAATTGTTTTAGAAGAAAGGGAGGTAATGTAGTGATCTGTCTATGAAATGTTAATGTAAGCCTATCATTATGTGTTTGGTTGGAATGTTATACTGTTCCTTAGTTACCATAGAATGTAGGTGGACACTCTTGAAATGGTGTCCGTTGGAGTTAGCTGCTTCCAAGCTTTCTCCTCTCCATGTAACCAGTAATAAACCTCTCAAGACACAATCTGCATCCTGCCTGTTTACTACACACTACTTCCCTAGTAGTCAGAGATATTCTTCCCGTAGCATGGTCTGATCATAAGGCCATATTTTTTTCTATTAGCCCCCCCAGTAACAAAATGTGGCCAGTGTCACCAGTTAAGATCTCCAATTTCAGATCTTGGAGTAAGATAAATTCACAGGACCTTAATACCATACTGTCAGACACCCGTCCCTCAACTAATATATTAATATTGAGTAGTTGCAGCCATGGCAAAAGCCATCGACAAAGGTTGATTTTGAAAAGCGTTCAACACCTTGAACTGGGATTATCTTGATGAGGTGTGACTTTGCATGGGATTCGGCACTTGGTTTCGTTGGATAGACGGTGTCCTTTATAAACAGCACTCGGCGCAGGTCCTTATCAAAGGTGTGTTATCCCAGGAATCCTTTATTAAGCGTGGCAGTAGGCAAGGCTGCCCTCTGCCTCCCCTCTTCTTTTCCCTGGCTATAGATCACTTAGCGTAAGTGATTTGCTGTGATGCCCAGCTGTGGGCATGGAGATGGAGTGACACAATGGAGGACAGAATCGCTTTATTACCGGATGACGTCCTGCTGTTTTTGAATGAACCTCAGGTGTCAGGTCCCATTGTGTTGGAAATGTTATGTTTGTTTGGAGATGCCTCACAGTTCTGGGTAAATCAGAGTAAATCACTTTTTCTTCCTATACAGATTGGTGGTGCCATACTGGGCTGGAAATGTGTTATCCTGGTCCGCTGCCTCCCGGGGCCAGAAATAAAAACGAATTGACAAAAAAAGGCCCTAATCCTGTGAGACTCTCCCGGGATAGGAAAGAAAAAATGCGACCAGGCCACTTTTATTAACCTTATGCATCGGTGGCTGTGTTCATAAAGGGGCGGGGCATAGCATATTCTGTTTGTATATCTAGAAAAGACTTAAGGGTGCATCCACGCACTACTGCCCCTACCGTGTCAATCCCAATGGCCTCCCACCCCCTGAATCCAGACAAGTGTGTCAGCTGCAATAATTGGCCATTGTTCCACAGTTGAGTTTCTTTTGTAAGTCTCCCACACCAGCCCATCTGGCGGAGTGCCGCCTTCCCAAATTTTTTAAATCGGGACTGTGGCAGGTGGTAGCACGTGAAGCAGTGTTGCCGAATGAAGGACCATGTGAAGGGCATTATACCCCAACATCCAATGTTCAACCACATACGCCGGATCCTGATGGTCCCCATGCCACCAATAATTGAGGACAAGCAGATGGGAGGCCATGTAATGTGCCTGAATATCTGGGGTGGCCACTCTGCCGGTGCATGTAGATTGAAAACAAGTCCTCAGAGCCACCCGTGACGTTTCGCCCCCCAGAGAAAGCGGGCTAGAATTGCATTAAATTGGCAAAACCATGTGGGTTTTATCGGATAGGGATGATTCTGTAACTGGTACAGGAGAGGGAGGGAAATCGTCTTAAAGATAGCGGATCTACTAAACAGAGACAGAGGTAGGTGGGACTACACCCGCTTCTGATCCCCCACTTGTGCCCATGGGGGGGCCAGGTTCTTATTCCACACCAGGGTTTGAGATGAAGAGAGATAAACTCCCAGATATTTAAAGCCATCGGGTGCCACCACCACCTCCTGCGATCAGTCACCCAGCCGATCTCCGCCCGCAGCGGCCATAAAAAGGATTTACCCCGGTCCATATAGAGGCCAGAGGTTTCGCCAAAGATCTGCATAATGCGGAGAAAACGTGGACCGGTTCGGTCTAGATCTGTAAAAAAAAATAAAACATCATCCACATAAAGCGCAATGCTATCGGAGATGCCTGGTGCCCACTCGACACCGCGCAACTGCGCGTCTATCCATATCCATCCGCAAGTGGCTCCATAGCTAGGGCAAATAAATAGGGAGAGAGCGGGCAGCCCTGGCGCGTACCCCGCCCTATAAAACAAGCCTCTGGAGATCGAATCAGCCACTCGGACTGAGGCAGCTATGTCTGTGTAGAGCAAGCGAATAAAGCAGAGCAGCCGGGGGCTGATGTTGAGGCAATCTAGTAAGGCAAAGAGAAATGTCCAGCTAAGGGAATCAAAAGCCTTGTTCATGTCTGCCAAAAGAAGCGCGGTAGGGGTGTCAAGTTTATCCACCGCAGCGATGACATTATGGGCACGCCTAATATTATGACATGTAGTGCGTTGCGGCATAAAGCCTGACTGGTCAGGATGAATCAGCTCTGTAATGTACGGGACTAGATGATTCGCATTCACCTTAGCTAAAAGCTTAGCTTCCACATTAAGTAAAGAAATTGTGCAAAAGGATGAGAAGTGTTCTGGTGGACGGCCCGGTTTAAAGAAAACAACAATCTCGGCATGTTACCAATCGGGCGAAAGACTTCCACACTCCCAGGAAGCCTCTAGGGCCACTAGATAGGGTTGTAAGAGTTGGGTATGATATTTTTGAAAGAACTCACAAGGGTCGCCGTTTAGACCTGGTGCCTTCCCCATTCGCATAGCCAATAGTGCAGGCAGAAGTTTCTCTGCCGACAGGGGAGCGTCCAGTGCGTCTCGTGCTGCATCGGACAAAGCGTGGGTAGGGAAGTCATCAACACATTTCTGCACCATGGCGGACAGGTCTGTAGGCGCAGTCGCAACAGGACCACAGATACTCAGGAGCGTCTGGGGGTGCAATGTCTGCTGACACAAGCGATGCAGCAGTGCACTTGATTTGTCACCCCACTGGTAAATCCGGCTATGGGTGGCAAGCCAATAAAGGCGGGCTTCATTGCTGCACCGTCAACAATTGTCTGCGCTGTAGTAATTTAAATAGTAATCCCAAGGGCCACACTTACCAGTGGCCCGTATTATCAAGTCAATAATAAGCAGTTGGCAACGTAGGAGGTTCAAGCGTTTATTGGCCACGACATAACTCTACATAGAGGAGCCTCATCGATCCTCACCCATCAGGTGCGCCGAGGAAGACTACTGGCCCCTTGACAGAATCACACTTATATACATAACAGGTTCGACATACAAAGCCTTACAAGTGGAAAAACACCAGTTAGCCCAGGAGCTCCTAAATGAGCTCATACCATATCCAGTTTCAGCTGCACACACAAGGTTACTATCTTTACAGAGAAGGTCGGCGGGGTGACTCCCTTCTTGTCTCGGGCCCAGAGGAATTTCGCTTGATACTCCCTACAGCAGATGTGACCTTGGGCCTCAGTCGTAAATACAATTCAACCTGTCTCTAGGCTGGTACGAGCTAAATCATGACGGTAGGCAGAGAGAACCACGTGATCTAAAACACGACTGGTCATAATCTAAGATGGCCGTTGTATGGCTTTTCAGCCCTTTCTATCATACAAGACACAGAAAAGGAATGGGCCATCTTCTAAAGCATGTCTCGTTGTTTATGGAGTAGAGATACAGACCAAGATACATTATGCTAACTTCACATTGTTAGACCTGGCATCATTGGCATGAGTCTCTCCTCCATTTTTTCTGTTGGCCTCCGCTGTTTACGATGTTTTTGCTGGAATATTGCTTTGGGCACTGTGCCACTGCTGATCAGTGCCACTGTGCAAGTGTTCCCTATGTTAAATTGATACATTGATTGGTGTTACCATGATTGGCTTGGTTGGCTTACTGTTCAGACCCTAGTCTAGTGCACCGCGTGTGCCAAGGGCATGTAAGTTAACTGCTGCTAATGGGCTTGCAGCACTGGTTGTGCCACCCATGGAAGCAGCTTGCAAAATGTGTCCCAGGCCTGCCACCGCAGAGCCTGCGTGCAGTCCCTGACTGCCATATCGACTTGGCAAGGAAACCTACTTGCCAGACTCTAAAACCTTCACTTTGCCACATTTCGGACACCTCTATGGTAGGCCCTAGGGCTGGGTGCATTGTGGGTAAAAGGTAGGTCATGCCCTGATGTGTGTGGCATGACCTAATAGTGAATTACAGCCATTTTCGTTTTTCACTATTGAAGGGCTACCTGCCTCCAATAGGCCAGAATGGGCAGACTGATTATTAACTCCATTATAATCTATCTGACTCAGGGAGCATGGTACCAGGTCGAGTTTAGTATCCCTGAACTCAGAATTTAATAACACACCCTTTAGGATGGATGGTTTTTAAATTCTGTGTTTGAAAATAGCCATTTTAGAAAGTGGCTATTTTCTTGTCCAACTATCCACCGGTCTCTGCTGGTTTGGTGTGTGTGTCAGGGGCTGGGTGGCTCCAGAGGTCTGAATGAGTCAGTGTGGGGTGAATGAGGCATCTACACTTAGAGTGGGGGAAGAGTAGTCCCTGATAGCCTGCCCTGCCTGACACAATGCTGGCTCCACCTCCTGCCGGGCGACTGATAGCCCTGCTCCTGCCGGTGACAATACTGGCTCCGCCTCCTGCTGGGCGGCTGAGGACCCTGCCCTGCTCAGTGAATAAGCCAGGTGCCTCTGCCTGACAACACCCACAACAAACCTGGGATGGGGGAATTTCTCTGCTTGGACAAAGGGAACAAAGCAGAAAAGGGGTATAAAAGAAGGACCCCTGAACCAAGAACTCAGATCACTTCTGACAAGGAAACCTCTACCAAGGACAAGAAGCCTGCTGATCCAAGGACTTGCCTCCCCCTTCTGCCAGTGTGCTGTTTGCTGGGGGGAACCTGAAGCTGCTTCTTTATTTTTGCCAAGGGACAAGGAGAGAGGAACTTGGTGTGTACTCTCAAGCTTGCAAGAAAATCTCCAAGGGCTGGAAGAGTGCCAGCCTCCTGTTGAAGTCACAGGGCCAAAGGACTTCACCCTCTACTGAATTGCTGGTTGCTGGAAAGTGTTGTTTCCAGTACACAGGGGAAATCTGAAGTCTCGACGTCGCCGGACGCAGCCGAATCCAGCTCGACATCGTGAGTAACGGCTCCAGCGTTACGAGCCTTCGACGCCGGCCGCTGGGCCCGATCGACGCCAGTAGTGACGCCAGTGAGTAGTGAGTTCGGCTCTAGCTCCAAGTGACCCCGTCTTGACGCCGGTATCTACGCCAGTGAGTAGTGAGTTCGGCTCCCGCTCCAAGCGACCCCGTCTCGACGCCGCTGCTGATTGCATCGACGCGACGCCCTTCTCGGCGCCGTGAGCGCTGCTCTGGCCCGACACCTCTCGACGCCGCTGCGGATCGACCCGAATCCGAGGCACGATCGACGCCGACATCTCGACGCCGTGGATCATCGTTTTCTTCATTTCCAAAGGTACTGTGTTTGTGGGTTCTGTTGCAACTCCAGGCTTGACGTAGCGCTCCTCGCGGTCGACGCCGAACCTTGGGAATATCGTAAACTCGACGTCGTGTGACTCCGGTGGGGGTCATATTGTTGCCAAGAACTGTGTTTCAGAAGAATACTTACTTTTGTTGCTAAAGAACTATTTCCTAAGAAGAAACTTTACCTGAACTATTATTTTTCCTTCCAAAGAGTATTTATTAAGATTGTGGTATATTTTTGTCGTTATTTGGTCTTGTGCTAAGCCTTATATAAAAATACTATTTTAATAATAACTCCTGTGTTGTGTCCATTTTTAGTGTATTCACTTTATTACTGTATGTAAGGAAGTGGAAGCGCCCATGAATGGGCACGTGGCATCTCCCGGCAGCAGTGTGTCGTCTAAGAGCCTTTCTCCTGAAGAGTTGGAAGACAGGGAGAAGGAGAGGGAGTACAAGTTAGAGATGGCAAAACTTAAATTAGGAGGGCAGTTGGAATTAGAGAATGTAAGAAGCAAAAGAGAAGCTGAAATGGAGAGCAAAAGATTAGATTTTGAGAGAGAAATTAGCGTTTGAACGTGAGAAGATGGTGATGGAGATGGAGCTTAAAACTAAGAGTTTAGAGTTGAATCCCTCTGGTGGCAGCACTCCATCTGTGCCTGCATTGTTGGCCCACCGGGTCCCTGAGAAACATTGGGGAGCGGGGTTGTGGTGTCGCTTTGCCAATGAGGGGAGAGATACCTTGTTGTGCATGCCTGCTGAGGATAGGATGTCTTATACTCATATGAAAGATGCTTTAATGTTGAGGTATGGCTTAACTCCAGAAAAGTACCGACAAGCCTTTAGAGAATGTAAGAAGTTGCCTGGTACTACGTGGGTTGAATATGTGTCCTTCTTTTGCAGAGCCATGGATGGTTGGGTAAAGGGTAGCAAGGTGGATAGTTGTGATGCTCTTTATGATTTGTTTGCATGGGAGCACTTGTCTAATAACTGTTTTCCAGAGCTACGCCAGCACCTTATTGATAGCAAGATATCTAACCCTAGAAAACTTGCTGAGGAGGCGGACCGCTGGGTCAGTACCAGGGTCCACAAGGGTCCAGTGGGAGACTCAGCCAAAGGTGGGCAGGGTCCCCAGCAGAAGAGTGGGGGGGACAGGGGTAAACAGAGGGAGTTTCAGAAAGGGCCCCAAAGTAATCCCCAAGGAAACCAAGGGAAGGGTTCCCAGCCTCCCCCTGTAAAGAAGCCAGAGGCCCCGACAGGTAAACCTGTTCCCAGGGGCCCAATGACCTGCTACGTTTGTAAGCAGGTGGGATACCGTTATTATGATCCCCAGTGCCCCATGAAGGATTCGAATGCACCGCCGCGTGCACCCCCCGTCAGGTAGCGAATGTAGCCCTGGGAGGGAGCGAGATGGGTGCCCCCGGTGGGTGGGGTCCCGCAGAAATGTCCCTGGTCTCTTTAGGAGACGTGGAAATGGTCCCTCCAACACCTCTGCCTAGTAACACTAAGAAATATAGGCAGTGGGTGACCATTAATGGCCATAGGGTGGAAGCTCTCAGAGACACCGGAGCAAGTGTGACAGCTGTCAAGTGTCACTTGGTGTCCAGAGAGCAGGTGGTCCCTCATGCATTCTACCCCGTTGTAGCTGCTGACAACTCACAGAGTAAGTGTGAGGTAGCTCAAGTTCCTTTTGAGTGGGGGGGGTCTCAGGTACTCTTCAGGTTGCTGTGAGGTCCGCCATGCCTGTTGATTGTCTCCTGGGCAATGATTTGGAGGACTCCCCTTGGGCTAAGGTGGAGCGAAAAGTGCATCTGGAAATGTTGGGTCTGCCGGAGTGGGTGTGTGCGACCACCCGGTCCATGTCAGCTAGTAAGGGTGTTGAAGGGGTCCCGGAGCCTGAAAGTATGGCCCAGGACCCAACCATGATGAGAAGAGGCAGGGGGCGCGGGAAACCGTCCCCCATCGTTCCCACGGTCCAGGAGGGAGCAGACCCTGAGTGGGATGCCCTGGAACCTACAGGGGAACAAGTGGCTGAACTGGGAGACCTGCCCGAGCCGACCCATTGGCAGCAGGATGGTGGTCCCTCCAGGGAGGAATTTTATGCTGAACAGAAAGTGTGCCCTTCTCTTGTGGGTATGAGGCAGCAGGCCTCAGCCCAAACGACAGGTGATCAGTCAGGATCACATTGGATTTACTGGGAGAACGACCTCCTGTATAGCGAGCCTAAGGCTGCTGAGCCTGGGTCAGCCCGTGTGCTGGTGGTACCCCAGCGCTTCAGAGCCTTCCTACTGGGGTTGGCTCATGACGTTCTGTTAGCTGGACATCTGGGGCAGGACAAGACCTATGACAGGCTTGTCACCCATTTTTATTGGCCCCAGATGAGAAAGTATTCAGACATCCATTGTAGGACCTGCCAAACTTGCCAGGCAAGTGGGAAAAGTGGGCGGAAGCAGAAGGCTCCCCTCCAACCTTTTCCCATAGTCAGTACCCCCTTTGAGCGAGTGGGGATTGACATTGTGGGGCCACTGGACCCCAAGACAGCCATGGGCAACAGGTTTATCCTGGTCTTGGTGGACCATGCCACCCGGTACCAGGAAGCCATCCCTCTCCGCACAGTGACGTCCCCCGTGGTGGGCGGGCACTGATGGGTGTTTTCTCCCGCATGGGGTTCCCCAGAGAGGTGGTGTCAGACCGGGGCACCAACTTCATTTCTAATTATATGAAGTCTCTGTGGAAGGAGTGTGGGGTAACCTACAAGTTTACCACTCCTTACCACCCTCAAGGTAATGGGCTGGTTGAGAGATTCAACCGGACCCTAAAAGGCATGATTATGGGTCTTGAAGAACCAATGAGGCGTAAATGGGACGTCCTCTTACCATGCCTGCTGTTTGCTTACCGTGAGGTGCCACAAAAATCTCTTGGGTTCAGTCCCTTTGAGCTTCTATATGGACACCCGGTAGGAGGGCCTTTGAGTCTGGTCAAAGAAGGCTGGGAGCAATCTCCCATGAAACCTCCCCAGGATGTATACATTTACATGCTGGCCTTTAGGAACAAGACTCGGCGCTTCAGAGATCTTGCTCAGGCAAATCTGGAGGCCAGCCAGGAAGAGATGAAGCGGTGGTACGACCAGAATGCCACTCTGGTTGAGCTTCAACCTGGTCAGAAAGTTTGGGTCATGGCCCCTGTAGAACCTTGTGCGCTCAAAGACAGGTGGACTGGACCATTTGAGGTTGTGGAGAAAAAGAGCGATGTCACCTACTTGGTGGACTTGAAGTCTCCCAGGAACCCCTTGAGGGTCCTGCATGTCAACCGGTTAAAGCCCCACTTAGAAAGGTCCGAAGTGGGCATGCTCCTAGCCACAGATGCTGGAATGGAGGAGGAGAGTGAGCCTCTTCCTGACCTCCTGTGTGCAAAAGAGCAAGATGGGTCAGTGGATGGTGTTGTCCTCTCTGACACACTGACCCTTGAGCAGCAGCAAGATTGTCGCCATCTGCTGGGACAATTCCCTGATCTGTTCTCCTTAATCCCTGGTGTCACTCAGTGGTGTGTCCACGATGTGGACACCGGGGACAGCACTCCTGTGAGGCACAAGGCCTACAGGGTGACTGACAAGGTCAGAGCATACATCAAGGAGGAGGTCTCCAAGATGTTTGCCTTAGGGGTAGGTTGAGTCCTCTAGCAGTCCTTCGGCCAGCCGAGTGGTCTTGGTCCCAAAGGTTGCAGCGCCTGGTGCTTCACCAGAACTTCGGTTCTGTGTGGATTACCGAGGACTCAATTCGGTCACCAAGACTGACGCGCACCCCATCCCCAGAGCTGATGAGCTCATAGATCGGTTGGGGGCTGCCCGGTACCTTAGTACGTTTGATCTAACGTCTGGGTACTGGCAGATCGCCTTGACCGATGGGGCAAAAGAGAGGTCTGCATTCTCCACACCAGATGGGCACTACCAGTTCCGGGTTATGCCCTTTGGGTTGACGAATGCCCCTGCCACATTCCAGAGGTTGGTTACCAGGTATTGGCTGGACTGAAGGATTTCAGCGCCTCCTACCTGGACGACATAGCAGTGTTCAGCGCCAGCTGGGAGGAACACTTGCGCCACCTCCAGGAAGTGTTGTTGGCCCTGCGCAGAGCAGGCCTCACAATCAAGGCCAGTAAGTGCCAGATTGGGCAGGGTTCAGTGGTGTACTTGCGGCACCAAGTAGGGAGCGGCAAGGTGGCCCCCCTGCAACGCAAGATAGATACCATCCTGGCTTGGGAACCGCCCAAAACCCAGACTCAGGTGAGAGCCTTCTTGGGTCTCACGGGTTACTACAGGAGGTTTGTCAAGGGGTATGGCAACATTGTGCACCCCTTGACCTCGCTGACTTCCAGGAAGCAGCCGAGACTTGTGATCTGGACTGACGCCTGTCAGAAAGCCTTTGACACCCTGAAAACTGCAATGTGTACAGCACCGGTCCTCCAGGCGCCCAACTTTTCAAAAGAGTTCATTGTCCAGACAGATGCTTCAGAGCATGGTGTGGGGGTTGTTCTAGCACAGATAAATGAGGAGGGCCGAGACTTACCTGTAGCCTTCATCAGCCGGAGGTTACTTCCCAGGGAACAAAGGTCGAGTGCGATAGAGCGTGAGGCATTTGCTGTGGTCTGGGCGCTGAAGAAGCTAAGACCCTACCTGTTTGGGACTCACTTCCGGGTTCAGACAGACCACAGGCCCCTCAGATGGTTAATGCAGATGAGGGGTGAAAACCCAAAGCTGTTGAGGTGGTCTATTTTCCTACAGGGGATGGACTTTACGGTGGAACACTGCCCTGGTACAGATCACGCCAATGCTGATGGTCTGTCCAGATTTTTCCGCCTTAGTGATGAGGACTCCCTGGGTGAAGGGTAGTTCTCCCCACATTTCAGCTGGAGGGGACACGTGTTAGACCTGGCATCATTGGCATGAGTCTCTCCTCCATTTTTTCTGTTGGCCTCCGCTGTTTACGATGTTTTTGCTGGAATATTACTTTGGGCACTGTGCCACTGCTGATCAGTGCCACAGTGCAAGTGCTCCCTATGTTAAATTGATACATTGATTGGTGTTACCATGATTGGCTTGGTTGGCTTACTGTTCAGACCCTAGTCTAGTGCACCGCGTGTGCCAAGGGCATGTAAGTTAACTGCTGCTGGTGGGCTTGCAGCACTGGTTGTGCCACCCACGGAAGCAGCTTGCAAAATGTGTCCCAGGCCTGCCACCGCAGAGCCTGCGTGCAGTCCCTGACTGCCATGTCGACTTGGCAAGGAAACCTACTTGCCAGTCTCTAAAACCTTCACTTTGTCACATTTCAGACACCTCTATGGTAGGCCCTAGGGCTGGGTGCATTGTGGGTAAAAGGTAGGTCATGCCCTGATGTGTGTGGCATGACCTAATAGTGAATTACAGCCATTTTCGTTTTTCACTATTGAAGGGCTACCTGCCTCCAATAGGCCAGAATGGGCAGACTGATTATCAACTCCATTATAATCTATCTGACTCAGGGAGCATGGTAGCAGGTCGAGTTTAGTATCCCTGAACTCAGAATTTAATAACACACCCTTTAGGATGGATGGTTTTTAAATTCTCTGTTTGAAAATAGCCCTTTTAGAAAGTGGCTATTTTCTTGTCCAACTATCCACCGGTCTCTGCTGGTTTGGTGTGTGTGTCAGGGGCTGGGTGGCTCCAGAGGTCTGAATGAGTCAGTGTGGGGTGAATGAGGCATCTACACTTAGAGTGGGGGAAGAGTAGTCCCTGATAGCCTGCCCTGCCTGACACAATGCTGGCTCCACCTCCTGCCGGGCGACTGATAGCCCTGCTCCTGCCAGTGACAATACTGGCTCCGCCTCCTGCTGGGCGGCTGAGGACCCTGCCCTGCTCTGCCTGACAACACCCACAACAAACCTGGGATGGGGGGAATTTCCCTGCTTGGACAAAGGGAACAAAGCAGAAAAGGGGTATAAAAGAAGGACCCCTGAACCAAGAACTCAGATCACTTCAGACAAGGAAACCTCTACCAAGGACAAGAAGCCTGCTGATCCAAGGACTTGCCTCCCCCTTCTGCCAGTGTGCTGTTTGCTGGGGAGAACCTGAAGCTGCTTCTTTATTTTTGCCAAGGGACAAGGAACAAGGAGAGAGGAACTTGGTGTGTACTCTCAAGCTTGCAAGAAAATCTCCAAGGGCTGGAAGAGTGGCAGCCTCCTGTTGAAGTCACAGGGCCAAAGGACTTCACCCTCTACTGAATTGCTGGTTGCTGGAAAGTGTTGTTTCCAGTACACAGGGGAAATCTGCAGTCTCGACGTCGCCGGACGCCGCCGAATCCAGCTCGACATCGTGAGTAACGGCTCCAGTGTTACGAGCCTTCGACGCCAGTAGCGACGCTAGTGAGTAGTGAGTTCGGCTCCAGCTCCAAGCGACCCCGTCTCGACGCTGCTGCTGATCGCATCGACGCGACGCCCTTCTCGACGCCCGGCCCGACACCTCTCGACGCCGCTGTGGATCGACCCGAATCCAAGGCACGATCGACGCCGACCTCGACGCCGACATCTCGACGCCGTGGATCATCGTTTTCTTCATTTCCAAAGGTACTGTGTTTATGGGTTCTGTTGCTCCTCGCGGTCGACGCCGAAGCTTGGGAATATCGTAAACTCGACGTCGTGTGACTCCGGTGGGGGTCACATTGTTGCCAAGAACTGTGTTTCAGAAGAATACTTACTTTTGTTGCTAAAGAACTATTTCCTAAGTAGAAACTTTACCTGAACTATTATTTTTCCTTCCAAAGAGTATTTATTAAGATTGTGGTATATTTTTGTCGTTATTTGGTCTTGTGCTAAGTCTTATATAAAAATACTATTTTTATAATAACTCCTGTGTTGTGTCCATTTGTAGTGTATTCACTTTATTACTGTATGTGGTCATAAATGCTTAACACACTGCCTCTGAGATAAGCCTGTCTGCTCTGCCAAGCTACCAAGGGGGTAGCAGGGGTTATCTGAGTGTGTAATCCCCTTGCCCTGACTAGAGTTGGTGGGTCCCTATTTGTCAGAAGTGTATACCTCTGCCAACTAGAGACCGCCGGTTCTAACACACATGTTGACTTGAATCCCACAGAACGGCCCTTTTTAGCATAATGTAGCTATTCATCGAATTACTCTTCGAAAATACCTTTGTCTATCTGCATTATGTCATGTATCTCTTTCTGCACTAACTGAGCGTTCACCCTGGCGGGGTTTGCTTTAGGTTCAGGTAAAGCAAGACGAATTTGGGTGGCACAATAGAAGCAACAGGCAGGCCCACATTGGATGCAAACACAACAAGTAAAAAGGAAACCCACTATTCCTAGGAGGATCATGAATATTTTCCAACCCCAGGTGGTGACAAGACCCCAGAACCACCCCGAAATAGACCAAGTACCTGTCTCTGTATGAATCTCAGATGCTAATCGATGC
The DNA here is from genome assembly GCF_964204655.1 of Triturus cristatus. Lineage (NCBI taxonomy): Eukaryota > Metazoa > Chordata > Amphibia > Caudata > Salamandridae > Triturus > Triturus cristatus. Next base: position 509,016,839 of record NC_140585.1, read on the forward strand.
AATTTCTGAATGGCCAGATGAACCGAGGGGGCGGAGGCAGGTATATACACGCAGCAGGAGCTGCCAATCACTCTACACGCTCCTCCGTGATCAGCTAGGATAACGTCTAAAACAAGGCAGTTTTGGAGGGTCACAAGTCTGGTCGCTTGAAGCTCAACTGTTATATTAGTCAGTATTCCAGCAGTGGTATTTACCACTCCCTCTACTACCCTGGACAATCTTCTAATTTCCTTACTGGTTAAAATGGGTCCCCATATAGGCAGGACTCCTTTCATGATATCGACAAAGTGTTGGGCAGGGGTATCAGTCTGATCCGTAGCATCTCTATCAGTGGTTCCTGATTCTAAACTCCGTCGGTTCAGTGAGTGAGATTTATGATAGTCGGAAGGGGCTATATAAACAGGAGGGTATAGGAAGGACAAGTAACATCTACCTGACCACCCTCTGGGGAGCCAGGTGTAAGCGTTTTCTCCGCACACAAAATATACATTCGGAGGGGTAAGTATGGGTGGGCTGCTAAATGTTTGTAATCTATAGGTATAGTTACATTTACTAAATCCAACAAATAAATGGCCACTACCATCTATGCAAAAGGAGGACGATGTATTCAACACAGGGACCGGAATGATCCTATCATTTGACACATTTCGTTCCTGAAAATATCTGAAATATTCAGTAAAATTGAAGGACACAAAATCTAACACTTCGTCCCTCAACCAGGTGTCGTTTTCATGTTCCGTATACACATTCATACAGGCGGTTGGATCCAGAGTACCGTCTGTACCTTCGGCATTTGGGGTGAATCCCTGGTGCCTTTCTATATAAGCCAGAATTAAATCGTAATCTTTTTCTGAAAATCGGTGCTCATCAACAGTATAATGTTCATATATCATCGACAGTAATCTAAACCAAGCTTCACAACTGCCTAAATATGACAAAGGCATTGAAATGAATAGATCATGTTTGTGCATCACTGAGGGAAGAAGGCCACATACCCAGCAATTCGTGGCATTCGTTGAACTATGGGTTTGGTGTAACATTTCAATAAAAGCATTATTCACATAGGTCTGACGATGCCTCTCTTTATGTGGGGCAAAAGTCTGAAAATGGTGCTCCTCGGGGGCGGGGGTGGTAGCTATCAGGGTGCGCACAGGATGACGGAATGCTAGATAGATGAACATTCCCAAACATAAAATTAATGAAACAACTATTATGACAATGAAAACAATCTTGGCACGCAAACTCCAGGTAGAAAACATCGGCAGATGTGGATACAAAGGGCGGTGTACTATGGGACGTTCCTCTTCAGGGACAAAACGAGCAAAAGGGCACATTCTCACTAAAAGTCCAGATATAATCTCGGGAAAAAGGGAATCTACAAGCAGTCCAACCTGCCGGAGGGTGCTTCTTTCCTTTGTCCATATTAGAGCCTCACAGGCAGACTCCTATTGTTCCTCGCAACCGAAAAAGGAAGAAGGGCACGAAAACTTCTCGCGTCGGAGTTGCACTTGACACAACTCTTGCTGAAAGGACACTCTACCTGGGCCCCCCACCAACTGCTCAATGTCTCTATCTTCTTTCTGAACAGAGCTTTATCAAAAAGTTCCAAGCTCTCAACGAGTTCAGTCCAGTGGTTTTGCTTTTCCCAGGGTTTTACTCAGACCTTCACTCTCATTCTCTAGGCTGACCCTGGGATCTTTGCTTTCTGTCGGGGCCGCAGGTTGTAACGAACATGACCCGGTATTTTGGGATTAATGAAAAGAACAGGCACAGTGGGATCAGGTAAAGGACTGGGTGTGTGACTTCCCTTGTCAGATATTGCATTCCCAGGTGTCAGATTACCTGTTGCAGATGTCTCCGAACTCACGACATCCTCCTCTCGCCCATTCGTTCCTCCTTGGGCTTCTGGGGAAGGTGACTTTTCGGTAAGTTTATCACTTTCATGCCCTAATACTTTGCTCTGGTCCTGCTGATCATCCGGCAAAGGAAGGGGAACCCTTTTCAGATGTGATACATGAATCCAATGCCGTTTCCCTTCAACTTTAACAGCCGTTATCGTAGCCAGAAGCACTTGAAAGGGCTTGGTCCAGCGTGGGTCCAGACTCGATTTTCGTTGGTAGTTCCGAACCAAGACCCACTGTCCAGGCTGTGTCCAGGACCCTCCGGCAGAGGCTGCAGTACTGCTGATATCTGTTGGTGAATGGAACGAAGATCTTTAGTTAGTGCATAAAGGTAATCCGCCAACATAGGGTACTCAATATCTCTAAGGGATTTTGGTCGTGGCACACCCCATACATTAGCGGGCCTACTGAATATCACCTCATACGGCGATATCCCACTACGGGAGTGGGGAGTAGTTCTTACAGACAATAAAGCCAGGGGTAAGAGATCAGGGCATTTTAGCCCGGTTGTATCCTGTAGCTTTGCTAGTTTCAATTTTAAGATCCCATTATATTTTTCCACCAGCCCTGCTGATTGGGGGTGACGGGCAGCATGGAACTTCTGCTGTATTGATAGGCCCTTGCAAACATACTCAACAAGGTCAGCATTGAAATGTTTCCCATTGTCACTCCAGATCACCCGTGGTAACCCATAGTGGGGAAAGAACTCCTTTACTAGGGCCTTTGTGGTGGCTAGGGCAGTATTTTCCTTGGTGGGGTACGCCTCTACCCACTTGCTGAACGTACAGACCACTACCAAGACGTATTTGAGATTGTTAACCCGCTCAAATTGAATAAAATCCATTTGTAATACCTCAAAAGGTAGAGTGGGGGGCGCAAAGCTACCAGTCAGAAGAGGGATACTACCTCCTGGATTATGCTGTAGACCAATCATGCAATTCTGGACTAGATGTTTTGCAGTCTTATGAATGTTGGTATTATACCACACAGGATCTAGTACTGCGCAAATACCTCGAACCCCCACATGTGCGGGACCATGTGCCATGGACACTACCGCATTCACAAATGCATTCAGCAGCAGCCATCTACATCTCTCTGACAGGTCAATCCAACATCCATTGTCATCTAGCTTCCCTATCTGTTCCTGCCAGTGCTTTAGTTCTTCACGGGTCGCTTCTAATTGCAATTCTTTCACACTATCGATAGTGTTATTGAATGTCTCTGTTTCTACCATCCCTCTATACAGACTGGTTACAAACATGGAGGTGGTATTGGATTGGGCAGTTTCGTTAGCGATTCTGGGGCCTATGCATCAACAATGCCATTTGCGATTCCTTATTAGCGAAAAATAAGGAATCGCTAATAAGGAATAGCAAAAGGCTATGCATGTAGGAATCGCTATTCAAATAGCGATTCCTTAATATTCCTTATTACCGAATCGGTAATACCGAATCGGTAATAAGGAATACCTACCCATTCATTCCTATGGGCTTGGAGGCCCATAGGAATGAATGTAAAGCCAGTCTGTATTAGCGATTCGGTATTACCGAATCGCTAATAGCGGGAGCACTTTCAAGGGTGCCAGGGTGTCAAAAGGGCACCCTGTTGCACCCCTGAAAATGATATGTGCACATATGTTGCACACACACATGCTCTAAGGGCATGTGTGTGCGCAACATGAAACTTTGAAAAATGCACAAAAGTGCATTTTTCAAAGTTTTTGCAAATGACCATGCAGTTCATCTTCATGGTAATTTGCTCCCCCTATTAGCGAAATCGCAAATTTTTTAACTTTGATGCATTGCATTTAAGGAATCTCACTTTGGGATTCCTTAAATGCAATCGCTATTTAAGGAATCGGTATTTAAGGAATCCCTATTTAAAGAATCGCTATTTAAGGATTCCTTAAATAGCGATTTCTGCTTTTGGGTTGATGCATTGGGATTGGGTATTTTTTACTTAATACCGGGAGCTATTACCGAATCGGTATTTTACCGACTGGATTTTGGGTTGATGCATGAGGCTGTCTGTCCGCAAAGGAATTTCCCTTACCTACATCATCAATTACAGCTTTATGAGCACTACATTTAACAACGGCTATGGCTTGGGGCAAGGTCAGGGCGGCCAACAATCTCGAAACCAACTGACCATTCTTTATTTTCTGACCATGGGATGTAAGGAAACCTCTCTCTGCCCACAACCTCCCAAAGCTATGTGCTACGCCAAAAGCATACTGGCTATCGGTGTAGACATTTATCCTTAACCCATCGCCCAATTCACAAGCCCTTAGTAGTGCGACTAACTCAGCAGCCTGGGCCGATCGATAAGGCACCTTGGCCGCTTCGACTACTGTCTGCAGTGTGGTGATCGCATAAGCAGCGGTCGTAGCGCCGCTAGGTAACCTAAAACATGAGCCATCAACGTACAATTCCCCTTGAGGGTCAGATAAAGGAATGTCTGTCAAATCTATCCGCCGCTTTGTTCCTTCTTCTGTCCGAAATATGCAATCATGTATATCTCGACTGTGGTCTTCCAAAGGGAGAGGTAGTAACGTAGCAGGGTTCAGGGTGACACATCTTTTGATAGTGATGTGTGGTGCAAACAGGGTCAATTCGTACCCTGTAAGATGCGCACTAGTTAAGTGCTGAGTCTGTGTCCTGTTCAATAATACGTCCACAGCGTGGGGCACCATCACTGTCAGGTCTGTATTCAGGACGAGCCCTTCCGATTGTCGAATCGCCACCGCAACCGCAGCCTGTCAGACAACTGGGAAGTGCCCTGGCGACATTATCCAATACCGCCGAAAAATACGCACAAGGTCTTTGCCTACCACCAAATCCTTGTGTTAGCACTGAAAGCGAGCAACCGTCCACCTCATGTACGTAGAGTACAAAAGGCTTCCGGTAATCAGGGGTGCCAAGCACGGGAGCAGAGCAAAGAGCAGATTTCAAAGAAACAAAAGCATTCTGACATTCAGCTGTCCAAGGTAAAGGCTCATGCACATCTTTAGTCGTTAGATGCAAGAAAGGTTTAGTCAGTAGGGAATAGTTAGGGATCCATTGGCGACAGTAAGAAGTTATGCCAAGCAAAGCGCGGACATCACGTTGCGTGCGAGGAACAGATATGTTAGATATAGTTATGATGCGATCAGGAGTCAGTCGTCTTCCCTCCTTCGACAATATTGAAATTTAGGCAACGATACTTTATTACCATGGTTTGCCAAGTGCTGTAACAATGCAGTCGTCGCCGCTCGGCAACCGTGCTCGGTATCAGAGGCAACGAGGAGATCGTCTACATACTGCACCAGAACGTTACCGGGTGGCAAAGTTAGGGTATCCAATAACGTTTTAAGCGCTTGACTGTAAAATACTCGGGCTTTCTGTATAGCCCTGTGGGGCGCGACAAAATCTGAAGCTTCGGCCTCCTAATGAGAAGCCGAAAAGATAACGACTATCTGAATGAATGGGAATACTAAAGAAAGCATTTTTCAAATCAATGACAGAGAAAAATCTAGCTGTCGGAGGAATCATCGTCAAAATAGTAGTGATGTCAGGTACCACGGGATATTGGGGCACTACAATCTTGTTTATTTCGCGCAGGTCAATCACAAAACGATATGTGTCAGCATAATCAGGGCTTTGATCTATCGGGCTCGTTTAAGAATAGGAAGAATAGGGCTATTACACGTATTGGAAGCTGTCTCCTCCACTACACCGGTACGGATCAAATCATGAATTATGGACAACAAAGCTCGTTCACCCGCGGGGGCAATCTTATACTGCGGGACTCTAGGTAACCGGGCATTTTGTTTCAAGGTGATCGAAACAGGTGGTATTTTCAACAAACCCACATCAGTATCTCCGGTAGCCCAAAGGCTCTGGGGAATCTTCGTAAGCTCAGGGGGTAGGGTGTCTGTTTTGGAGAAACATTGTGCTGAAGGAGGAGGGGGTTTCTTGATAGTCAGATAAACACCGTCTGGAGAGCAATATATACGGGCATATAACCTCTTCAGTATATCCATGCCCAAGAGGTTCTCACCACACTGTGAGGTTAGAAGGAAGGGTGAATCTATTGAGATTGGTCCCAGAGTAAGAGAAAGAGGTTGGGAAATGGGGCTTACCACCGGAGTTCCAGAGAAACCTACAGACACATTATTCTGTCCAGACAGAGCAGCCCCAGGGACAAGGGCATGTGAAACAGAACTATTCATAGCCCTTGTGTCAACTAGAAACTTACCTGATGTATCCATTAAACGGGCATGTACATAAGGTTCATTTTGATCTATTGGAATTGACACATGTCCCCCACTCTGTCCTCGGCTATCCTATGCCTGAGAATAGCCTGCCGAGTCATCGCTCACACATCCTTAATTGTAATATTGCTTCCCCTGACCATTGTCAAAATAATTCTGACTATTCTCACCTTGTCCGAAACCTTCCTGTCTCGTATGTCCACCCCGATGACCACCAGCACGGCCTCTCCCTTGGCCCCTCGGAACGCCGTTTTGCGCATTCAACAACGGACACTGAGCTCGCCAATGCCCTTCCTGTTTACAGAATGCGCACTGATTTATTCCCAAATCTGTTCGTCCTACACTCTGCCCGGGACCCGCCCCTCGTGGGGCGAAGTTCTGTGTTCCCTGACCCCTCCCTCGGCATCTTTCAACTTGCTGTAACAGGACCCGTGTCTTCAAATCTTTCGATTTCTTTTCCGTTTTTTCTTTACTCTCGTTCTCCCGATGCTCATAGTATTGAGCCATACTTAAGATAGTCGAAGGGGTGGATGTCGTCCAGGTACTCTCCGCGGCCAGAAGTCGGGCTGATATCTCGGGTAATAGGTTAGTTACAAACCTATTAACAAACAAGCGTATGCCACCCTCCTTGGACAGATCTTGCCCGCTAAAATCAATGAAAACCCCTTCGAACCTTGTAAAGAAATCTGACACACTCTCATCCTTTTTTTGTTTACACGCGGTCAATGTGTCCCAATCTACTTTCCTGGGAGGGATTAGTGAATGCATGTAAGTGATTATTTTCTCCGGCAAAATCAATATTTCAGTTCTAGGCTTATCTCCTGGTTTACAATCCCTATCCCAGTCCCTCAATTGCTCCCAGGTTCCCCCAAACTCCGTCACATGGTCCTGATCATGCACCTGCCGCCATATGTCCACCGGCACCAATAGAGCAAAAAATAGCTCGATATCAGCCAGTGTCATCACCGCCGAGGAGGCGGCTTCCGTAAGTTCCTTATAGTATGCCGTAGGATTCTTCCTGGGGTCAGGCAACTGAGTTTTCAATGAAAGTACCTCACTGCGTTTCCATGGGGTGCATACCCACTGTTCCTGAAAACGGGCGTCTACTCTCGGACGGGTAATCGTCCCATGTGCGTCTACTATTTCAGTTACTTCCGGGTGATAAATGGGGTGTACCTCACGCATTTGGAACTGCTGTACCCCTGCGGGAATAGCAGCTTGTAGCCGCATTCTGTAATTTACCAGAGTTCTCACATTCCCATATACCGCTTCTGGACTTAACTGAGATTTATGTGTTTGGTCATGAATATCATACAGTATGGTGGGAGCTCTCCCCCCTCTATAAACTTGCTCCCACAATGAGATGAGGCGTTCGGCCATGTGTGCTAACGCGTGCTGCTGCATCACTGGTTCATAATCTTTCATGGTGCTCCATATGTCAGACAGGGTATAAATAGATTGCCGCATCCATTGGGATGCCTGTACTGCAATGGTCTCCTTTTCCTCTGTTCCTAGAGCTGATCGCGTGAACAGCTTCTTGCCATCAAGAGAACCGGCCGGATGTACTGGAGTTGAAACAGCTGCAAAAGGAGTTGCACTCGCGGAAGAGGAGGTCAAGGCAGAAGGAGAATGCATGGCCCCTGGTGACAACTGGGGAGCTTCAGCTGTTGTGGCTGACAACAAATTGGGCAATAAAGCCATAACTTCCGAGACAGAGGAAGACAACCGAGAGAGATCGGTTACAGGCGTAGGGAGGGAGGGAGGCTGAGGCGCCGATGCAACAGGAGTTACTGTGGAGGCAACTAGAGCCGGCGTAGGGGCGACACAATAGCCGCTGGTACCTCCGGATATAACCGTTGCGGGACATAAGGGGGCGGTGGCCGCATGTCCAGCAAGTCTTCTATTTCATCCTCCGCGTTAGGTCGAGCCACATAACTTTTATCGACCTTCAATCTAAACTCACGATTCATACAATCGATTCCTTTTTCCACCCTAGCTCTGTCATAGGCTACAGCTTTCTGAGTTATGGTCTGCCCAGCCTTAGCTCTTGCTAGCTTTTCCTCCCTCATTCGTCGTTGCTTTGCTTCCTTCTGACAGGTGTTTAAGGCTTCAAACATAGATTGCCTACTGCGCCTAGAAAATAGTTGTTCCTGTAAAAAGGCAATTTTCTTTTCATCAAATGAGCCAGTCTTTGGCCACTGCAACTCTTCATTACCTTTAGTATACTTATGCCACAAGGTGTTGAACAATAGGGGGGCAATTCCGTGCTTCACATACATATAATGGCTAGGGCTGCCCTCCGGAGGGGCGGGCTGACTCTCAGCCAAACGAGAGTCGCTAGTCCGGCAACAACAACCGAAACAATTCAATTTGCTGAAACACGACATGTTGGTTAGTAGACAGACACAAATAACATATAACTGACTTTATATCACATATAACATATATGTCAACATTATTCTCTGCAGTTCAACCTATCCACACTTGATGCATCCGAACAATTGAACTGAGCCCGTCGACTCCTGTTCGTGGAGAATTATTCAAAAGGACCAATGGAATCACAACAAGCAGTCTCTCAACCGACTGGCAAGAGACAGCTAGACAGAGGTAACCACAAACGGTACTACGGACCACTCCGCTGCATCCCTGGTTCACCACTTGAGACTATTCCGACGTGGTCCAAGCCACACCTCAGATATGTCTCATGGCTACCCAGTTTTGGCCATGGGTTTTCCCGAGTACAGTTCGGCTGCGCGTCCCGTCCAGATAACAACCAGACATCTGACCAGTATCTTCAAATCACAAAAGATCCGTGGAGTTCCTACAGTCAGTCCCTACCGGGCTACCCTGTAAAACCTCCTTAATTCTCCTGAGGTCATCACGACCCCTCAATAAAATCCAAATGTACCGCTCAATAGTGCGTACTTCAAACAAATGCACCGCTTCACAGCGCGTGCTTCAAACAAATGCACCGCTCCACTGCGCGTGTTTCAAACAAATGCACCACTCCACAGCGCGTGCTTCAAACAATTTCAAATTACTCACCGGGTGCACCCAGGTACGAATGTTCGTTCTCCGCTGCCAACTTCTTACGACCAACACGGTCAATTCCTGGGTTAAGCCCGTAGGACCCCGGTGAAGGACGACTAACAGCCGAGGGCACCCCAATCGGGAGTACGGAGTGGACGTACTCCCCTCGGCCCGCCCGGCCAAGACGCACTCAATCCTGCCACCCGAATACGGGGGAGGAAAGACCCTATCACGGGGTCCCTTCGTGGTCGCCAACTGTAGTAATCTAAATAGTAATCCCAAAGGCCATACTTACCAGTGGCCCGCAATATCAAGTCAATAATAAGCAGTTGGCAACGTAGAAGGTTCAAGCGTTTATTGGCCATGACAAAACTCTACATAGAGGAGCCTCATCGATCCTCACCTATCAGGTGCGCTGAGGAAGACTACTGGCCCCTTGACAGAATCACACTTATATACATAACAGGTTCGACATACAAAGCCTTACAAGTGGAAAAACACCAGTTAGCCCAGGAGCTCCTAAATGAGGTCATACCATATCCAGTTTCAGCTGCACACACAAGGTTACTATCTTTACAGAGAAGGTCGGCGGGGTGACTCCCTTCTCGTCTCGGGCCCAGAGGAATTTCGCTTGATACTCCCTACAGCAGATGTGACCTTGGGCCTCAGTCGTAAATACAATTCAACCTGTCTCTAGGCTGGTACGAGCTAAATCATGTAGACGGTAGGCAGAGAGAACCACGTGATCTAAAACACGACTGGTCATAATCCAAGATGGCCGTTGTATGGCTTTTCGGCCCTTTCTATCATACAAGACACAGAAAAGGAATGGGCCATCTTCTAAAGCATGTCTCGTTGTTTATGGAGTAGAGATACAGACCAAGATACATTATGCTAACTTCACATGTTGACTTGAATCCCACAGCGTGCAGCCTGTCCTGCCACGTCCCTACTAGCGTGCTCTAAATCAAGTAGCAGTGCTTAAATTCTGAGCAGTTCGTCACGTCGCAGCTTACGCTGGGCAGTACAGAAGACAATGTCTGCTCCCCGGAGAGTGGCTTTCATAGCCTCCTACAGGGTGACCGGCGACTCCACCGTGTTGGTTTTGAGTATTAGATAATCTGTTAGAGATGTAAGTATATACATCCTGTATTTCTCGTCCCTTAGTAACCATGGCGACAAATGCCACCGAAATCGGGAACGCCTGGGATCCGGGGAAAGGAGAATGGACACCGGGGAATGGTCAGATAGCACCATAGGGAGAATGGCAGCTTCAGTCAGTCTATGCGTGTGTGTCTCTGAAAGGAAGATGTAATCTAGACCGGAGAAGGAATCATGAGCATTAGAGAAATAAGTGTATCAGGGTGTATAGTCCTCCACGAATCAAACCACCCCAAGCTGCGGACCAGGGGAAGTAGTTTGGAATCTGGAGGCTCTGCGACTACAACTATGGCACGCAATCTATCTTGTGATGAGAACATAGAGGACATAACATCATTCCAATCCCCCCCAACTATTGTTACCGCCGGCGGATAGTAAGTCCAGAGCACTGTTAACTTTTCAACCACTACCTAAGACAATGGGCTCTCCATATAGTGTTCCGTATATCACAATGAATCTACCCTGTGCACCCCGGGAGCCGGAGGCGCCTTGGGATTTCGAGCAGCGCCTTGGCCATGATCTCCGGCTTGTGTTCTTTTTAGTCTGAGGGGGGAGCAGCATGGCCTCTCCAGAGGACAACTCAGAATCAAGACGTGGCGGGGTGTGTGAGCTGAGTTTTCGCCGTTCGTCTATCCAGGTAAAAACCTCCTCAGGGGTGTCAAAGAAGAGAATGCGCGACTAATAGATGACTCTCGGCCGGGAAGAGCAGGGCATATTGGAGTTTAAGATCTCGTAGCCAGACCTTGGCAGCCCAAAGGACTGCTGATGTTGTTGCACCATTTTCGTGTAGTCGGGAAAGACGAGGATGTGGTAAGAATCATGCTGGACCTTGCCTGCCAATCTGGCCTGCGTGAAGATCGTGTCTCATTCATGAAAATGTAAGAATCTGGCTATAATGGGGTGAGGCCTAGCCCGTGGCGGGGGTTTCTGGATTAACGCGCGGTGGGAGCGCTCGATGATGAAGCAGGAAGAAAGGGACGACTGATGGATCCAGCTCCTTATCCACATGGTAAGGAATCGTTCCACATTATTAGCAACACATCCCTCAGGAAACCCCACAAAGCGAAGATTGTTCCTCCGGGACCTGCCCTCGGTAACCTCCGCTCTGAGCACGAGTCCCTTGATGATGGATTCTAGGGAGGACACCCTCTTTTGGAGGGAGGCAACTGTGTCTTCTGTGGTGGAGATCTGGGTTTCAGCTTCTGTTATCCTGTTGACCGCCTTGCGAAGATCCAGCATCACATCTGACCCCACTGCCCCAATCTTGGCTTCAAGAGCGTCTCACGACTGGGTTATAGCCGCCATCAATGCAGCGTTATCCGGACCAGGAGAACTCTGACTCGTTGGATCTGCCGATTGCGCCCCAGTGGCGACATAGCGATCGGGAGTGCTTTGTTTGGCGTTTTGCAGTTTCTCACGGGTTATGGTGGGTTGCAACATAAAGGTCTCGCAGAGCCAGCAGAAACCCAGCCCAACCCAGGATGGTACGAGTGCCAGAGGTGGAACAGGGGAGAGGGGGCCCCCCACCAGCAAACAGTCACTCCAAGATAGGCAGAGAGGCACCTGTGGAGTCAACCCACATGCAAACCGCACCGGGACCTAGCCCGGCTGCTTCCGCACGCAGGCGACTCCCCACCCCCCTAATGGGTGCCACCGCCAGGCTGTATTCTGACTGCGCAGCATGGTTCGTGGGTGGAGGTAATGCCCAAGAAGCGCAATCGAAGTACAATAGGCTTTAGATCACTCCAATAGCAGCACTTGCTTGCACCCCACACAATGCATGGGAGGGGGAAGGCCTCTCGCTGGATCTTCGCTGAAAGATAGTTGCACTCCAAGCGCAGCATGAGGCAAGAGTCTGCCACGCTGCCTCTGCTGCCCTACCGGGCTATGGAAGGAGCCCCAGGTCCCACGGAAGGTCACCGGCCCAGGAAGTGATGTACGGAGGGGGGTCTTACTCATGAAGGAGGTAGTGTAGATACCCTGACGTCTGCTCCCACGTGTCAACAATCAAGACACACTACTGTTGCACAAGCAATCTGGAAGACAGGGGAGTATCATACAAAGGCCCCGATGTGCCTCGAAGGTAGCAAAGCCAGGAGGCCAACGCAAAAGCTCGGCCCATCAGAGAGGCAGTCAGCAACTTCGGCAGTGAATCCGGGGCAAGGGGGGGCCACTCACTCACCGTGGACATGGCTCACTGCAACCGCAGAGGAGGGCCCCAGCACAGGCTCCAGTTCCTTAGCGATGAGCTGCCAGGCCCAATGGCAGCAGCTTTCATGGTCACCAGCAATGGCGTCCCTCGGCGGCAGTCCTGCCCAGCACGGTCCAGTCCAGATCCGTGCATCCCCAAGAGGAGCCTGTCCATGACCAGGGAGGCAGCGGAGCCCACATTCAAGCGGTCCGCACTGAGCCAGCAGCGGGGATCACTAAGATACAGGCCTAGGTTCTCCTTTCCGAGTCACAAGGGGCAGCCGGGTGACGCAGCAACGCCAGGGCATTCGCTCCACAAGATTAGGAGCGGCCCAGCTGTGGGGACCACACAGTTCGGCTCCGTGAATTCTCTGTCGGTCCGTCAGCTGATCTCGGGCACGATCCGGCAGCCAGTTGCCGGAGGGGCCAGGGCGCAGTGAAATCAAGGCCCGAGCACTAAGCCCCAGTCTAGGAGCGGCTTCTCCAACTGGCACCACCGGCGCCAAACCGGTCTCCTGGCGTCACCGCGGCATGCCGGGAGTGAGTAGGCACGATACAGGGGGGTCTATGATGAAATGGGTGCTAATGGCACTCGATAACAAGAGGATTTATCGGCGGGCCTCGGGAGCTCGTCTAGAGCACGTCCGCCATGTTGGACTGATCTGTCACGCCCCCCCACCATAAAGCGTTCTTTCTATGAAATAACAGACCTAGCTAAAACTACCTAATAGCAACTGTCACTAGGTTATATATATATATATATATATATATATATATATATATATATATATATATATATATATATATATATATATTACCTACTGGCGGTCGCCAGTAGGTAGTTATAGTTAGGACCACGTTTCCATAGGAAATCCGCAACATTCTATTTTGAATAACTTTAGCGCCGGTCGACGAATCCTCGCGAATTTTTCAAAATAGGTGGGGCGCTACGCTCCGCTCCTACCCTGAAAGTCTCGGGGGGATTCGTCAAGCGGGGGCTGAGATAAAAGGGGGGTCCAAAAACACGTTTTTCCCATGCATTTTTCCATAGGACCTTTAGACACAGCTACAGCCCGAACGGCTGAACAGAATTACTTGAAATTTGGCAGAGAGGTAGCCATAAGGTCAAGGAAGTGCCTTTTGCAGGTCTGGTGTAAATCTGTTCAGTATTTCCTGAGAAAATAGCATTTAAAAGCATATATATATGTGGGCGGAGCCTAACCACACATCTCATCCTGAGATCTGATTGGCTGTCAGCACTTCATCCAAGAAGTGTTGGCAGCCATCTTGGGACCAATATACATGATAGCACCTCATTAAAAAGCATTGCAGTTAATAGAAGGTTTTAAGACTTTAGTTACATTATAAATCATTTGTTGATGGTACCATACTCATTTTAGGAATTGTGGTATGTTCTAAGGTGATTTCACCATGTGAAAAAGCCTTCTGCTGGGATATCATGATTGAGAGAAAAATATTTTCTCATGCTTTTACCACAGAGGTTTGGAAGGTGATCTATAAGCTAAACTGAGAGCTTATTTTCTGTAAATTCACATAATCTTTCTCAGTCATGTGAGAATGAAGTCTGACATTCTCAGTAAAACATGTACATCCAACAAGGGCAGAGACTGTCAGTTGATTCCTTTGTGTTCTACTGCAGCTTCCCAGAGTGTTCCAAAGAACTACTAGAGCGCTAACAGTCCTACTTATGATAAACGTATGGCACACCTGAAGCCATCTTGCTTGGATTAAAGTGGTAACTCTTAAAACATTTAATTTAAAAAGGAACAAAATGAGGGGGTTCATTTATCCATAAAAAGTATGATTAGTGCTGCAGAAAGAAAAATTAGGGCACATTTTGAGTGACTTCTCAAATCCTCTTCTATTTCATTAAAAAATTCTGAAATGCAGACTGAAACATGCACTTTCAATACCAGCAGCAGTTTTCCCTGGTGAGCAGTAGCTTTACTACAGTGATCTAATGAGCAAAAAGAGTGCTAACATTCTGAATTTATGGCAAATATGTGACACATCTGAATGCCTTCTTGATGGAATCAAAGTCAAAAACTGAAAGTATTTCCTACTGAGGAGACTGCAGTAAATGAGGAAATTAGGAAACTTCATAACAAATAAGTCTCCCAAGATGGCCACCAGAGACAAAAGAGCCCAAATGTAGCCCAAATATCACCCAGGTGTAGCCCAAGTATAGCCCAATGACAGAATGTCCCAGAATGTTCTTAAAAACAACTAGAGCGCTTACTGTCTTCATTATGACAAAAGTATGGCACACCTGAAGCCATCTTGATTGGAATAAACTGGTAACACTTAAAACATTTAATTTAAAAAGGAACACAATGAGGGGGTTCATTTTGCCATAGAAATTATGATTAATGCTGAAGAAAGAAAATGAGGGCACATTTTGAGTGACTTCTCAAATCCTCTTCTATTACATTAAAATATTCTGACATGCAAACTGAAACATGCACTTTTAATACCAGGAGCAGACTTCCATGGTGAGCAGTAGTTTTACTACAGTGATCTAATGAGCAACTACAGTGCTAACATTCAGAATTTATGGCAAATATGTGACATATCTGAATACCTTCATGAGGGAATCAAAGTAAAAAACTGAAAGCATTTCCTACTGAGGAGACTGCAGTACATGAGGAAATTAGGAAACTTCATAACAAATAAATCTCCCAAGATGGCCACCGGAGACAAAAGAGCCCAAATGTAGCCCAAAATCACCCAGATGTAGCCCAAATATAGCCCAATGACAGAAGTGTGCAAAACACTTATTATTTTGTGTTTTTGCAGTGTTATATAGTGCAGACTTGTCAGGTATTGGTGTGCTTTACATGAGCATTGGTTACATCACACAAGAACAAATTCACTTTGGTTGTAGACATGGGGAGACTAAGTGATTTGACCAGAATCACAGAATGTCGAGCTGAAGCAGAAACTTCAACCTGGTTCCCCAGTTGCAAAGTCTGCAGTTCTGGAAGTAACACCACATCCTCTCCCCTAAGTGCAACATTTAATCAAGTGGTCAACTGGATAAAAAAACATAAAGATAACAAATAATTTAACAGTGCTTTGTCGCTATTTGAAAACTCAGAAAATATGTCCTTATTTTAGTCTTTTAGAGCACTAACCATAATTTTGATGCCAATAAGACCCTCTCATATATGTAATTTCTAAAGGAAATGCTCTAGGTATTACAGTTTTGATTACATCAAGATGATGTCAGGCGTTCCACACTTTTGTAATAAATATAGAATGTTAGCAATCTAGTTGTTCATTAGGATACTGTTGAGAGGCAGAGGCCAGGGGCACGGACTCTGAAAATTGAAGGCAGGTAGGAGGGTGCAAAGGCAACAATTTAACCACACTGAGCAGGCAGGAAGGGCCGTGGAAGCACAACAGACTATGGAGGGCAGTGGAAAGGGGGGCAGGGGCAACAAACCAACAATACAGGACTTGCAAGAGAGGCTGTGGCAATGTAATAGACCATTGTGGGCAGAAGGAAGAGGCAATGGTAGTACAACCATACATGCCAACAGACCCGATTCAGCCAGGAAACGTCCAATGTTTTTAAGCTCAAATGGGCTTTATTTGATCTGTCTCCTGTCTACAATCTCCTCTTTTTCAATGTAACTCAAAGGGGAAAATCAATACCCCAGTTTTTTTTCAAAATCTCTCTCTTACCAAGTTCAAAATGTTCGCAAGTATGGTACATTAGATCATGGAAGGAAATGGGATAGGGACATGGACTTGGATAACAGAGGACAGGAGGGACATGGAGAGGTGTACCAAACTGACCCTGCAGGGCAGACATCAGGGTTTGCAGCAGCACAATACACCACACAGGGCATGCAGGACGGGAGTGCATCACAACAATCCATAGAAAGCAAGAGGGAGGGGACAGGACCATGCACATGGACAACAGAGAACAGAGGGGCAAGAGGCAATGGTAGCTAGCTGACCATAATGGACAGACAGGAGAGAAAGCTGCTGCATAACAGACCATAAAGGGCAGGAGGGACGGATCAGGGGCATTACAATGGTACAGACAAGCCAGGAGGGAGGGAGTAGGGGTCTGCACATGTAAACAGAGGGCTGGGGGCAAGGGGGCAGGGCAGGAGCAGCAAGATAGCCATGGAGGTCAGGCAGGATGGGCACTAGAAGCAAGACTCACCATGAAGAGCAACAGTGAGACTGTGATGGCATACACACAGACCATGGAGGGAAGGTGGGAGGGGGTCAGGGGCAGCTAACTGACCACACAGGGAAGGTGGGAGGGGCCATGACAGCGCAGAAGACCATGCATGGCAAGTGGGAGGGTTAGTGGCAGCACAATGGCTATGATGGGCAAGAAGGAGGGTGCAGGGGCATGCACAAAGGACGATGGAGGATAGAAGGGAGGGTCAGGACCTGTGCACAGACAAGAAAGTTCAGGGGAAGGGGCCTCACAACAGACCACACGGGGCAGGCAGGAGGAGCAGTTGCAGCACAACAGACCAGGGAGGGCAGAAGGGTGTGGCAGTACAATGGACCATGTAGGACAGGAGGAAGAGGATAGGGGCATGGCATGTGGACAGGCAGGGTGGAGGTGGCAGGGACAGGTTACAGTCATCTGACAATGCTAGGCAGGTGGGAGGGGAGTGGCAGCTCAACAGAACACTCAGAGTAGATAGGAGTGGCAGGTCCATGGGACATGGTGGGCAAAAAGGATGGAGCAGGGGCATGCACAAAGACATCGGAGGGCAGGGGGAAGGAGAATAGGGGCAGCAAGCTAAGCACTGAGTTTAAGCAGGAGGTCAATGATGGGGCATAGAATTGGGCAATGGAGGGCAGGAGGAGTGGACTGGTACATCATACTAAATTGAGGGCAGTGGCAGCACATCAGACCATGCATGGCAGGAGGGAGGAGGCTAGTCCATGGATTCACACAACAGAGGATAGGGAGGAGGGGGATGGGGCAGCAAGCTAACTGTTCAGAGAAGGCAGGTATTAGGAACTTTATTGTTTTTAAAACATTGTGTCTGTGCGAACTACTTAAAATATGAACAAGTATGCAGCATAATCTCACTTTTATTCAGGAAGAAGAGGACGTTTGTGACTGTGACTCCGGGCTCACTTGGCAGAAACACCCCCTGACCCTCCACCCCGTATCGCAAAATGTAATGCCCGTGAAAAGGGTAGGTGAACACAGTGTTATATAGAACATAGTCCTGAGAGCACGATTGAAAATGAAAACTAGATATAGTGTATGGTATAAACTATGCACCAAAAAGCGTGATATAAGATGAACCGGGCGTGAAATATCATATGCAATACATTGTGCGCAATGACAGATTCATTGGAGAGCGCGAGATAGCACAGGCACTAGCGCGTGCTATGCGATATGTGCCTTGGAGTGTAATATGCACAGGGCAGTGTTGTGTAACCTAACTAGTCTCTAAAGTTGTAATATAAAATATGTGCTGGGGAGTGTAACGTTGCATATGCACTGTGACAAAGATATGGATCCCAGATTGTAATATGTATGGCATAGCACTGTGCGTTATAACATAGGTATCGAGGAAGGCACGTTAGATGGGGCAATATAACCCGTGCGAAGACAAGTGTGGCATGACATATTCACGGGGTGGTGTTACAGTGCACATGGGCTAAAGAGTGTCATAGCATATGCACTAGCTAGTGGAATACAACACAGAGGTGTGTGGCACTCGGAAGGCAATGGTGGGTGTAACACAGCATTGGGCTCTGTCAGGAGCGCGCTGTGACTCTCAAGTGATGTTCGTCCCCTTTCCAGAGAGTAAAATAAAAAGTATTACACATCCGGCAGTGGATGTGTGTTTTATTAACCGTGAGGGGGGTTTCTTGCATAGTTTTGGTCGGATTTTTGTCGAATCCCCTTTGAATGGCTTGGTGTGCATGTGTATTAAATGTGCCCGTCAATAGCTACCCATGTTTGTATAAATAAACGACAAGGGTGTCTACCGGGAATAGGCACGGTAGGGCATCAGACATGTCTGAGCTTCACTAGTGGTGTAAATACATTCCACGTGGATTCATTGCATGCATAGTCGCCTTTTAATGAATATCACGCAAATCGTCATGGTGATAGGTACGTACGGTTTGTCCAGCATGTCCTAGGTGTGTCTATAAATATATATTTTTTAAAAATAATAAAAAACAGTGGCCGGCCCTGGGGATTGGGGTCAAAAAAATATAATTAGGAGACAGGCCCTGGGGGATGGGGTCATCAGGGCCAATAAATTAGAATAAGAAGGGGAACCACACAGCCCCCCTTCTTAAAAAATTAAAATAAATAAAAGACTGGCATCGTGCCGGAGGTATTTAAAATTCTAATTCCTAACTATAACGTGCCTGAAACCTATGGTTTTTCAGTGAATATATATATATATATATATATTACCTACTGGCGGTCGCCAGTAGGTAGTTATAGTTAGGACCACGTTTCCATAGGAAATCCGCAACATTCTATTTTGAATAACTTTGGCGCCGGTCGACGAATCCTCGCGAATTTTTCAAAATAGGTGGGGCGCTACGCTCCGCTCCTACCCTGAAAGTCTCGGGGGGATTCGTCAAGCGGGGGCTGAGATAAAAGGGGGGTCCAAAAACGCGTTTTTCCCATGCATTTTTCCATAGGACCTTTAGACACAGCTACAGCCCGAACGGCTGAACAGAATTACTTGAAATTTGGAAGAGAGGTAGCCATAAGGTCAAGGAAGTGCCTTTTGCAGGTCTGGTGTAAATCTGTTCAGTATTTCCTGAGAAAATAGCATTTAAAAGCATATATAAATGTGGGCGGAGCCTAACCACACATCTCATCCTGAGATCTGATTGGCTGTCAGCACTTCATCCAAGAAGTGTTGGCAGCCATCTTGGGACCAATATACATGATAGCACCTCATTAAAAAGCATTGCAGTTAATAGAAGGTTTTAAGACTTTAGTTACATTATAAATCATTTGTTGATGGTACCATACTCATTTTAGGAATTGTGGTATGTTCTAAGGTGATTTCACCATGTGAAAAAGCCTTCTGCTGGGATATCATGATTGAGAGAAAAATATTTTCTCATGCTTTTACCACAGAGGTTTGGAAGGTGATCTATAAGCTAAACTGAGAGCTTATTTTCTGTAAATTCACATAATCTTTCTCAGTCATGTGAGAATGAAGTCTGACATTCTCAGTAAAACATGTACATCCAACAAGGGCAGAGATTGTCAGTTGATTCCTTTGTGTTCTACTGCAGCTTCCCAGAGTGTTCCAAAGAACTACTAGAGCGCTAACAGTCCTACTTATGATAAACGTATGGCACACCTGAAGCCATCTTGCTTGGATTAAAGTGGTAACTCTTAAAACATTTAATTTAAAAAGGAACAAAATGAGGGGGTTCATTTTTCCATAAAAAGTATGATTAGTGCTGCAGAAAGAAAAATTAGGGCACATTTTGAGTGACTTCTCAAATCCTCTTCTATTTCATTAAAAAATTCTGAAATGCAGACTGAAACATGCACTTTCAATACCAGCAGCAGTTTTCCCTGGTGAGCAGTAGCTTTACTACAGTGATCTAATGAGCAAAAAGAGTGCTAACATTCTGAATTTATGGCAAATATGTGACACATCTGAATGCCTTCTTGATGGAATCAAAGTCAAAAACTGAAAGTATTTCCTACTGAGGAGACGGCAGTAAATGAGGAAATTAGGAAACTTCATAACAAATAAGTCTCCCAAGATGGCCACCAGAGACAAAAGAGCCCAAATGTAGCCCAAATATCACCCAGGTGTAGCCCAAGTATAGCCCAATGACAGAATGTCCCAGAATGTTCTTAAAAACAACTAGAGCGCTTACTGTCTTCATTATGACAAAAGTATGGCACACCTGAAGCCATCTTGATTGGAATAAACTGGTAACACTTAAAACATTTAATTTAAAAAGGAACACAATGAGGGGGTTCATTTTGCCATAGAAATTATGATTAATGCTGAAGAAAGAAAATGAGGGCACATTTTGAGTGACTTCTCAAATCCTCTTCTATTACATTAAAATATTCTGACATGCAAACTGAAACATGCACTTTTAATACCAGGAGCAGACTTCCATGGTGAACAGTAGTTTAACTACAGTGATCTAATGAGCAACTAGAGTACTAACATTCAGAATTTATGGCAAATATGTGACATATCTGAATACCTTCATGAGGGAATCAAAGTAAAAAACTGAAAGCATTTCCTACTGAGGAGACTGCAGTACATGAGGAAATTAGGAAACTTCATAACAAATAAATCTCCCAAGATGGCCACCGGAGACAAAAGAGCCCAAATGTAGCCCAAAATCACCCAGATGTAGCCCAAATATAGCCCAATGACAGAAGTGTGCAAAACACTTATTATTTTGTGTTTTTGCAGTGTTATATAGTGCAGACTTGTCAGGTATTGGAGTGCTTTACATGAGCATTGGTTACATCACACAAAAACAAATTCATTTTGGTTGTAGACATGGGGAGACTAAGTGATTTGACCAGAATCACAGAATGTCGAGCTGAAGCAGAAACTTCAACCTGGTTCCCCAGTTGCAAAGTCTGCAGTTCTGGAAGTAACACCACATCCTCTCCCCTAAGTGCAACATTTAATCAAGTGGTCAACTGGATAAAAAAACATAAAGATAACAAATAATTTAACAGTGCTTTGTCGCTATTTGAAAACTCAGAAAATATGTCCTTATTTTAGTCTTTTAGAGCACTAACCATAATTTTGATGCAAATAAGACCCTCTCATATATGTAATTTCTAAAGGAAATGCTCTAGGTATTACAGTTTTGATTACATCAAGATGATGTCAGGCGTTCCACACTTTTGTAATAAATATAGAATGTTAGCAATCTAGTTGTTCATTAGGATACTGTTGAGAGGCAGAGGCCAGGGGCACGGACTCTGAAAATTGAAGGCAGGTAGGAGGGTGCAAAGGCAACAATTTAACCACACTGAGCAGGCAGGAAGGGCCGTGGAAGCACAACAGACTATGGAGGGCAGTGGAAAGGGGGGCAGGGGCAACAAACCAACAATACAGGACTTGCAAGAGAGGCTGTGGCAATGTAATAGACCATTGTGGGCAGAAGGAAGAGGCAATGGTAGTACAACCATACATGCCAACAGACCCGATTCAGCCAGGAAACGTCCAATGTTTTTAAGCTCAAATGGGCTTTATTTGATCTGTCTCCTGTCTACAATCTCCTCTTTTTCAATGTAACTCAAAGGGGAAAATCAATACCCCAGTTTTTTTCAAAATCTCTCTCTTACCAAGTTCAAAATGTTCGCAAGTATGGTACATTAGATCATGGAAGGAAATGGGATAGGGACATGGACTTGGATAACAGAGGACAGGAGGGACATGGAGAGGTGTACCAAACTGACCCTGCAGGGCAGACATCAGGGTTTGCAGCAGCACAATACACCACACAGGGCATGCAGGACGGGAGTGCAGCACAACAATCCATAGAAAGCAAGAGGGAGGGGACAGGACCATGCACATGGACAACAGAGAACAGAGGGGCAAGAGGCAATGGTAGCTAGCTGACCATAATGGACAGACAGGAGAGAAAGCTGCTGCATAACAGACCATAAAGGGCAGGAGGGACGGATCAGGGGCATTACAATGGTACAGACAAGCCAGGAGGGAGGGAGTAGGGGTCTGCACATGTAAACAGAGGGCTGGGGGCAAGGGGGCAGGGCAGGAGCAGCAAGATAGCCATGGAGGTCAGGCAGGATGGGCACTAGAAGCAAGACTCACCATGAAGAGCAACAGTGAGACTGTGATGGCATACACACAGACCATGGAGGGATGGTGGGAGGGGGTCAGGGGCAGCTAACTGACCACACAGGGAAGGTGGGAGGGGCCATGACAGCACAGAAGACCATGCATGGCAAGTGGGAGGGTTAGTGGCAGCACAATGGCTATGATGGGCAAGAAGGAGGGTGCAGGGGCATGCACAAAGGACGATGGAGGATAGAAGGGAGGGTCAGGACCTGTGCACAGACAAGAAAGTTCAGGGGAAGGGGCCTCACAACAGACCACACGGGGCAGGCAGGAGGAGCAGTTGCAGCACAACAGACCAGGGAGGGCAGAAGGGTGTGGCAGTACAATGGACCATGTAGGACAGGAGGAAGAGGATAGGGGCATGGCATGTGGACAGGCAGGGTGGAGGTGGCAGGGACAGGTTACAGTCATCTGACAATGCTAGGCAGGTGGGAGGGGAGTGGCAGCTCAACAGAACACTCAGAGTAGATAGGAGTGGCAGGTCCATGGGACATGGTGGGCAAAAAGGATGGAGCAGGGGCATGCACAAAGACATCGGAGGGCAGGGGGAAGGAGAATAGGGGCAGCAAGCTAAGCACTGAGTTTAAGCAGGAGGTCAATGATGGGGCATAGAATTGGGCAATGGAGGGCAGGAGGAGTGGACTGGTACATCATACTAAATTGAGGGCAGTGGCAGCACATCAGACCATGCATGGCAGGAGGGAGGAGGCTAGTCCATGGATTCACACAACAGAGGATAGGGAGGAGGGGGATGGGGCAGCAAGCTAACTGTTCAGAGAAGGCAGGTATTAGGAACTTTATTGTTTTTAAAACATTGTGTCTGTGCGAACTACTTAAAATATGAACAAGTATGCAGCATAATCTCACTTTTATTCAGGAAGAAGAGGACGTTTGTGACTGTGACTCCGGGCTCACTTGGCAGAAACACCCCCTGACCCTCCACCCCGTATCGCAAAATGTAATGCCCGTGAAAAGGGTAGGTGAACACAGTGTTATATAGAACATAGTCCTAAGAGCACGATTGAAAATGAAAACTAGATATAGTGTATGGTATAAACTATGCACCAAAAAGCGTGATATAAGATGAACCGGGCGTGAAATATAATATGCAATACATTGTGCGCAATGACAGATTCATTGGAGAGCGCGAGATAGCACAGGCACTAGCGCGTGCTATGCGATATGCGCCTTGGAGTGTAATATGCACAGGGCAGTGTTGTGTAACCTAACTAGTCTCTAAAGTTGTAATATAAAATATGTGCTGGGGAGTGTAACGTTGCATATGCACTGTGACAAAGATATGGATCCCAGATTGTAATATGTATGGCATAGCACTGTGCGTTATAACATAGGTATCGAGGAAGGCACGTTAGATGGGGCAATATAACCCGTGCGAAGACAAGTGTGGCATGACATATTCACGGGGTGGTGTTACAGTGCACATGGGCTAAAGAGTGTCATAGCATATGCACTAGCTAGTGGAATACAACACAGAGGTGTGTGGCACTCGGAAGGCAATGGTGGGTGTAACACAGCATTGGGCTCTGTCAGGAGCGCGCTGTGACTCTCAAGTGATGTTCGTCCCCTTTCCAGAGAGTAAAATAAAAAGTATTACACATCCGGCAGTGGATGTGTGTTTTATTAACCGTGAGGGGGGTTTCTTGCATAGTTTTGGTCGAATTTTTGTCGAATCCCCTTTGAATGGCTTGGTGTGCATGTGTATTAAATGTGCCCGTCAATAGCTACCCATGTTTGTAAAAATAAACGACAAGGGTGTCTACCGGGAATAGGCACGGTAGGGCATCAGACATGTCAGAGCTTCACTAGTGGTGTAAATACATTCCACGTGGATTCATTGCATGCATAGTCGCCTTTTAATGAATATCACGCAAATCGTCATGGTGATAGGTACGTACGGTTTGTCCAGCATGTCCTAGGTGTGTCTATAAATATATATTTTTTAAAAATAATAAAAAACAGTGGCCGGCCCTGGGGATTGGGGTCAAAAAAATATAATTAGGAGACAGGCCCTGGGGGATGGGGTCATCAGGGCCAATAAATTAGAATAAGAAGGGGAACCACACAGCCCCCCTTCTTAAAAAATTAAAATAAATAAAAGACTGGCATCGTGCCGGAGGTATTTAAAATTCTAATTCCTAACTATAACGTGCCTGAAATCTATGATTTTTCAGTGAATATATATATATATATATATATATATATATATGTATATATATCTTTCACCGAGTTACTCCTTCCGAAGTTCAAGCCCCCTTAGGAGGGGTGGCGCGGACCGGTGGAGACAACCGGCAATCAATATGTCCAAAAAACGGAGTTCCAAACGCGCTCGTGGAGCAAGAAATTACACCAGGGAAACGAAAGGTCCAATCAACAAAGGTAGGTTTATTCAAGTCATACACCAGCCGTGACACGTTTCACCCGTAAAATGGGCTTGTTCACACAGCGTGTCATACAAATTTGCCACAATACATACTATTCCGATTCACAAATAATGCTATCGACAAAGGACTTCAAAGTGTCTTCAAAGTTACGTTTCACTAGGCGCCATATTGTAATGTGTTCACAGTCCGGGCAAACGCTATAAGTCCACATTCATTATTAAAACTGCCATTCAGCTGGTATTATTTCCCCACAACGTTTAACGGCAACTCAATTGTATTTAGGTTCCTCTTTCAGCCAATTGCGAGGGTTATTGCAGAGTAAAAATTATATTGCATATATTGCACACGTTTTTTTTCCACATTTTGTTCTGCACAACTTTTAACTAACAAAGTAAATAAATAAAAGCGTTAGGAACACAAGAGCCTCTTGTGATGATGTGCATAAGACTTGTCGATTTAGTCCTTCATTTTGTATGGTAGGCGATATTTGAATAAAACTTTATACATTCCAGTCATTACAGAAACAGAAAAGGAAATGTCTCGCCCAATAGTGCCAATCGACAACTCTAATTCTGTCTGAGCGATAATGTGAATAATGTCATGATTTTATCGTGGCCACGAATATATTCTTGGCTATTACGGAAATACCAGTTCAAGATATTTTAACATAGAAAATTACTCAAACGAGTGATTACGTGAGCAAAAGTGTACTGCCAATAGTGGCAAAAAAACATTACGTCTGTGAAACAGTAAAAATCACAAACATATAGTGGCCTCAAACACAATCGCAAATACTCTATGTACAAAATGCTAGTATTGGTAATTATAACATCTGTTCAGATATCGTCCAATGCCTTCATCGGAAGTTAGTAAGTGGCATGTTGTACTTACCCTATTTCATCCTTCTTCCTAGACAACACCCATAAGTGAAAACCAAATTAATTTAAGAAAGAAAAATACATTTGGAAGACAGCGAGGCAAGAAGTCATATTCCCTGTCCAATAGCATAGGCAATAATCAAATTCACATTGTTTTAAAGAACTAGTTTGAGCAGCAATAAACAGGTCATGTGTTAGACATAAACTCAAAATCTCAATAGGTTACTTGATAGTTGTCTGAAATCTCTGGAAGATTAATGAAGAAAAGGGTAGGGATCCCGTTGTCCATTGTAAGACATGGCCCCTTCCTTTCCTCCTGTAAAGAGAAGAACAAGAAGGAAGAAGAATTAGAAGAGAGAATAAAAATATAATTTTTTCACTTTCTAAACTTTTTTGTTAAAACTTTTAACCATTTTTTTTAACCATTTTTAAAAAAAAAATTTTAAAAGACCTTTTTCAACCATTTTTTTAAAGAAACATTTTTGAATAATATGAAGCAATTTTTTATGAGCACCTGAAGAGCATCTGTACATTAGTTGTAAACACAGTTATTAGGTAAAAATTTTGCTTATTACTGATACTTTTACATATACTGGTACAAAATCATTCAGATTGTAAGTGAATTGACATTTCCTTGTCAATATTATGGCTATTAGGAAATTTTGTGCACATACCAATAATGTGTCTCGATTCTTTTTGTCTAAGTCTCAGTATGCGATTTCCACCTCGTTTATTCGGGAGGACTTGTTCTATCGCATAGTAAGAAAGTTTTTTGCAATCTGAGAAATGGAACCTTTCGAAATGGCGGGCAATAGGGTATTGTTTGTCTTTATTAGTTATTGCCCTCATGTGTTCCAAGATATGTTTCTTTGCCATATGCGTTGTACTGCCCACATATCTTAGTTTAGATGGGCATTCCAACACATAAATGACAAATGTACTGTTACAAGTCATGAACTGATTAATGCTGATCATAGTGTTGGTACTAGTGTTCTAGAATTCTTTAATCATACGACTATTAGCACATGCCTTGCAGTGCCCACATGGAAAGAAACCTTGCAGGTTAATGCTTCTCACATC
Organism: Triturus cristatus; assembly: GCF_964204655.1. Taxonomy (NCBI): domain Eukaryota; kingdom Metazoa; phylum Chordata; class Amphibia; order Caudata; family Salamandridae; genus Triturus; species Triturus cristatus. The sequence goes on from NC_140585.1 coordinate 509,043,584, forward strand.
TGTGTTCGTTGTTAAATCACTGTGGATCAACAGGTCTCTAAAAGTGCGGCCTCTTCTATAGGTTATGTTGGGTCTTTCTGGTAGATTATCACCTATTATAGGGTCATTTTTTTAGGAGTTTCCAGTTTTGTGCCAAGATCTTTCTTACTGGCTAAGAATTACCATTAAATGTTAGGATCATGCGTGTAGTATTAGATTCATCATCATCCCTACTGGGTTTGTCCTCCAAGAGTTTACTCCTGTCAATGTTGGAAATTTTATCCATTGCCCTTTTAAGTACCCACAGTGGATAGCCCCTTTCTTTGAACCTTTTCACCATTGTTTTTTCTTCATTTTGATAATCGTTCAAATTGCTGCAGTTTCTTTGGGCTCTGAGTAGTTCACCATAGGGTATACTCCATTTCAAGTTGTCAGGGTGGCTACTCATAGCATGGAGCAGAGTATTCCCAGCTGTACTTTTACGATAAAGAATAGTCTGTAGTTTGTTGTTCACTACTTGTACTTTAGTGTCTAAGTAGTTGACTTCTTAACGACTGATGGTACTTGAAAAGGTAAGATGCTTGTTATTCTGGTTAAGGGTCTCTATAAAGAGTCCTAGCTCTTTTTCATCTCCGTCCCATATGAAAAAAATATTATCGATATACCTTAGCCAAAGTATAACCTTGGTAAGAGTATTTCGAAGATTGGGGTTCATGTGGATATCTTCCTCCCATGAAGAGGTTTGCGAAACTAGGTGCAAAACAAGTGCCCATCGCGGTTCCCAGTGTTTGCTTGTAGATGTCATTGTTAAACATGAAAAAATTGTTACATAGGCAAAATGTTATCATGTCAAAAATCATTGCTGTGTGACCCAAAAATCTAATATTTCTGCGTTTTAAAAAACTAGCACATGCCTCTATTCCTTGATCATGATCGATTACTGTGTATAAGGAATTAGCATCCAAGGTGACCAGGATGTAGTCCTTCCTCCACTTGAAATTCTCGATTTTGCTAAATAAATCTTTGGTATCTCTTACGTAAGAGGGTAGGGTGAAAACAAAATCCCTCAAAAAATGGTCCACATACCGTGAGATGTTCTCTAAGACACAGCCTCTTGAGGAAATGATAGGTCTCCCTGGTGGATTTTCCCTATCCTTGTGAATTTTGGAGAGTAGGTACATTACTGGAAGTATAGGGAAATCTTTTTTAAGAAAACAAAATCCCTGTAGGGGAGTTGTAGCCCACACCATGGACCTTGCAGTTTGGGTGTTAGGAGGGAACCCTCTGATTTCTTCCCTGGCAGCTCTGTCACACATACATTAATTAGATTAATTAGTATACAGTACACTATTTGGATGTATGGTTTTTGCCATGCTGTATTCACTTTATGACCAGGAGTACATGTTGTGAGTTTCAATTAAATAATGGACACATTATGATTTTCGGTCTACATTTCTCATGCATATGGATTGAGGGACTTAAAAATCAGCTGCATTGGACTACCATTTATACGTTACAAAATCAAACATTTCTGGTCTAGGAGATTCGTTTACCACACTACACATATGCTTTGAATGAACAGTTAGACAGATCATGGTTTCTGAGGAACATACATTGAGACCCCAAAACCCTAGTTACAAAGTTAGGTAACAGGGCAAGGGATTGTTTTTATTCAAAGAGACTGGGCAGTGATTGTTTTTTTGTGATAGTACGATAATCTCAATTGAGGATGTCCCTCTACCGACCCAATCTGTTTCCTCCTGATATATCTATCAATCAGTCACTCACATGCAAGGATTCCATTCTTAAAATTAGATCTTTTGTCCCAGCTTCATTTCCACAGCCATTTAACAACGTCTTACCTCTCATTCCAGCAAACACCAGCATGAAGCAACACACAATGTGAGTAAAAATCAATTGCTAACTGACTGAAACTGGCTAAAAGGACATCCTCACAATGAGCAACCAAAATTGTGGCTATCTTCTCACAAATCTTTACAAATATGCATAACATAAAAGTGCTGTTTATGGGATAACTGATCCTCACTGCATATGTACCAATCTGCTCCACTACTCTGTGCAATAAAAAATACTATTCTAATTTAAACCCTATCTCTACTCTCCATATGAAAAACTTACACTGTTTGATTACTAGGTTCTCCCAGGATTTAATCCCTACTAACATGGGGGCATATTTACAAGGCGGCAATAGAAAATTATTGCCTCTTTTGCGGCCGTTTTCGGCCGAAAAGCGGCGATAATTTTATCGCCTAATTAGCAAGGTCACGCTAACACGTGAAACCTTGCATTAGCGCACATATTCTTAACGCCCAGCTTTGCATCTCTAATGAGATGCAAAGTGGGCGTTCCTGACCTGACATGACAGGAGAAATGTTGCTAAGCGACATTTCTCCTATCATCAAGCCCCACGCTATGAAGCATAGCAGCAGGAAAAGTAGCGATAACCCCTGTTATTGCTACTTTCCTTACGCCTGCTTCAGGACTGACTTAGCCATGATATCCTATGGAAGGTGGATATCATGGCTAAGTTTGTGAGTCCCTATCAACAAGCTAACGCCACATTTCGTGAGATTATCGCTAAGGTTTCCAGCGATAATCTCACGTTAGGCAGTTAGCGCTAGGATTTTTATCGCTTTTGAGATAAGCATTGCTAATAGCACGCTATCTCAGAGATAAAAATCCACGCTAGCCGGTGACAACAGGAACATTAATTACTATCTTTATCTTGACATTTTATTTGCTGCCTGAAAACTGCTGGATGCACAAAGCTCACTGCAGCAGCTGCTTTTAAAACCATGACTTATTTCTAAACACAGGGCGCCCGAGGTCAGCAACATGTGCGGCTGCACAACTTAGCTGGCCCTGAACATGGCCCTTTTGGTAAATCTGTACTCATCTAGTTTAGGCACACCACTCCTTTGGTGCTAGTACAGGGATGTGGCTATCAATGGGGCAGCAGCGGCGCTGGGACCCGGCTGTAAAGGGCTCTCAGCACTCGTATACTGCTCAGCAGAAGAATAGGAGGTCATTTTCCATGGTTACATTAGGGTCTACTGTACCCATACTAAACTACTGCACGTACATTACGTAAGCAAATGCTAAATATTGTATCTGGTGCATTTATGAAACGTGAACTTGCAATAAGTTAGTAGATAGATGGCGAACCAAGGTTATTGTGTAGTTCATCGCAGCGTCTGGTAATGGTGCCGGTATCTTTGTATAAGAGTAACGGTAACAATATCACTCAGGAATTTTTTGGGGCGTGTTCAGAACAAAGGACACCACATTTCATAGGAGACATTTTCAGTTAACATTTTGAAGCACCAATTCCGTACATCTCTTTCTGAAGCCCCCTCATCTACAGGTTTCATGCTTCATCTCCTTCCTCCCCATTGCTGTCTTTTCACTCTCTCCTTCTACATGCACTTACCTTCTCCTCTACATCACCTTCATTCTCCTCCTCTACATCACCTTCTCCTTTCACACCTACCACGAAATACAAAAAAAACTTTTTTCATTTTTCTGCATTTTATATAACATGGCCAACATACTTGTGTCCTTCTACTGCTTGCCTGGTGGGAGTGATTATTTTAACTTTCACAACTTCATGTATTTCCACGATGTCCACTGCATCATGTTCCCACCCTTCTGTGTTGCTCTCTGTGACCATATGTGGTTGTGTTTAGTTATCATATTTTGTTACTTGGCACTGCTAGCTGCTACTGTGGTCCCTTCAGTAATTTCTCCATCTTCCAAACAGTGCTGCGAGCTGCTACTCAGGTCCCATCCGTAATGTCTGCATTTTAAGTCCTCTAGCTGTTGCTGCAGCTGTGTCTTTTTTCACACTGACAATTCCTCATTCTTAGTCCACTAAGCAGTGCTGCTAGCTGCTTCTCTAGTTCCGTCGGTATTTCCTCATTCTAAGTCCTCTAGGCAGTGCTGCAGCTGCATCTTTGGTCCTGTCAGTAATTCCCCATTACTAAGTCCTTTAGACAGTGCTGCTAGCTGCGCCTCTGGTTTAATGTGCCAAGGCTTGACTTTTCAACAAGACTGCTCTCATTTTAATGGATCAGTGGCGGCACTTCGCAGCAGGGTTCTTATACTTTCGATCGAACAGTACTGGCACTTTGTAACAGGAAGCCCTGATGTATTTGCTGCACTCTTCAGCAGATCTGCTATTCTTTAATGTTATAAATGTGGATATTCTGAGCAGGGCTTTAAACTTTTAAGTGGGTACTGATTTGATTAAACAGTAGTGGCACTTTAATTTCAAGCTCATATCTGCACTCGTGTGTTCCTATCGCGTATCACAAACTGGCCGAACCCTTGACCACTAAGAGTTTTTACTACGCAGCTGACTGGAGCATTCAGCATTAGTGAATTCAGCATTGCATCGACCTTAGGAAGACGATGGACTGAGTCAACCCTGCTACAGACTGAGCGTGTGAGTGGCCTGCATGTTACACACAGATCTTTGCAGCTGGTGCTTCACCCACCGAGCGATCTCACCAGCTGCTCCAGGCTTTGGAAGCACAAAAGAAATGTCCGTCCTGAGTTTTCTATAGAAAAAAGCGTACTTTATGGACATTATAGATAACTTTCCACAGCTTTGACAAACAAAACGCAGTTTTTCTGTGCACTGCAAGGAAACCTAATCTCCGGTGCCGGCTGCTGCAGTGAATAGTGTTTGTTGTAAGGTGCTGACTACCATCCGCCTTGCAATGCAGTAGGTCTTGCATTACTGAAAATTACAGCTATTGGTGTTGCATTATTATTTGCAATGCCAAAAGCTCAAACTTTTACTAATGCAAGACCTATTGCATTGCAAATGCTTGTTTACCCATGGCATAAGAAAAGATGGCTTTCGGTATCTTCCTGACATTTAGTCATCGAAGGCAAGACTGATGTTAAGTGGGATGTAATTCCATACGCTTAGAGAGTAACTTGAGAAGTCTAGTTTTCGCTTTCATATATTTTGTTCAATTCTTGATTGAGAGTGTGAAAATATCATGTTGTATTGTGCCACTTGTGACTGAGTTTTGGAACCAGGCTAGGTTGCATGTTGGTATTCGATGCCTTGTAGGCAATAAGGAAAATGTTGAAGATGATGTGGACTTGCAGGGGCAGTCAGTGAATTTCCTTCAGGATTAGAGGGTTTGATGATTTCTCTGAAAGCCTTTTAATGAGTCATGTATAGTTCTGTTTCATTGGCACCAGGTAAATGTTAGAATTTATCACCTGTTCTGAATTCAGCTTCTGGCAGCAACAGCTTGAATTTTAGTAGGGATGTGAGTTGGTATGATTTGTTTGCATGCATGTTTTTGTTAATGTCAGTCTTGAATAATAGGATGCTATCTTTTCAGACTGGCATGGTACACAGTTGAGTCCCCTGCCCTGATGGCCCAGCTGCAAGGATCTGGTATCCTGAGGTTTGGATTTTGGTCCCAGTGTCACGCTGATCTAGAGTGTGAGCAAAAGCTTAGGCCTGTTCTTTGAAGTGAATATTGTTCTGGACCTGGAAAGGCTCACTTATCACACTCTCTGTAGTGGCAGGGGACTACTGTCCATGTCACAAGTTCAGGTGTATAATGGTGGTGGTAGCATTCTGTGTTTTAGTAATCCTATAGTATGACCGAATCTTTTAACCTGGGTCACATGAATGGTGCCCTACTGACATGCTCATGTAAAATCCACTGCTATGAACTAACCTGGATCCTCACAGTATCATCCCAGCACACATGTGGTTGAATGTATGTATTTAATACACATAGTGCATGTCTGAGTGAACCAGAGTGAATGAGGCCTGTAGTTTTTGTTTTTGAAGCCACTGGCCTGCTCATGTACACAAGATGAAGGTGAGTTTACTTCCTTAGAAAGTGGAATCATATTGCTGGCATGGAGGGAGAGGAAGTAGACACTGAAGTTGATGAGTCAGGTTTCCCCTTAATATTTAAATGTGGTAGTTTTGCTGTAAGGGCTGCCAATTAGTCTTCCTGCATACTGCCATTTGATAGATGGTAAAACCATGAAGTATTATCTGGAATAAAACATTGTGACCCTGGCAAAACCTTGTGTTTGGGCCATTTCATGACTCTGTTGCAACATGTTTTCTTTTGGCACTTTATTTTGAAAAATTCTATAAAGTTTTTTGAGGTAAGCTCCTATTTACAGGGCGCGTTAGAGAACAAAGGGGTGTTATGGACTGCAACTCTCCGGAGTCTAATGGGTGATGTTATCTGGTTACATCAGCTTTGGGTGAGGAACACCACCATTTTACATGCTCACATTTTACATCTCTGAAATGGATTTGCTTACATTTATACTTCTCTGTAGGTATATTAACAGCACCTCGAACATTCTGTACCAGGCTTAAAGTTCACTGAGCAAAATTATGTTGTTTGTGGTTTTCCCCTAGGCTACAGCCCTGCAAGGTTAGAATCAATAATGACGTCATGACTGGGGCTCCGGTATGGTACCAAGGGTGAAGTTTAATATATAAACAAGACCAATCCTTTTGTTTAGGCAGAGGGGCATTTCGCTGTCACTGTCAAGGTAGCCCCATGTGGGAATTCCAGACCAGCTGAATCCTGTTTACCTTTCTGAAAAGGATGATGGCCTGCTCTACACAAGAACAAGCACCCAGAAGAAACATACCCACACGTAACTGGGATTCAGATTAGCCTAGGGTATTCTGGCAGATTTGCACCCCCTAAACCCACTAGGTTAAGAAGCACTAGGTAGGAGTATAGATATGATCATACATGTATGCTCATAATCAATTTAACAGCGCAATGTTTGAATTGTTTGTCTTCTTTACTATTCTAGTAATGCTGATTACTCTGTTCAGTCTCCTAATAATCATTGGAGTGCACATATTTAACACAATCATCATAATGCTTCAATAAATAATTGAAATCCCTATTAAAGTATTTTGGTGTCTCCCTTTGGGCATGCATGAGTTACTAACGAAAAAGACTGATCTGTTGCCACGATTTTCTTTGGGAGTCAGAGTTGTCATGTTCTGAGGTTGCATATGCCCTCCGGTACCTTGCAAGGTTTATAGATCCAGATCCTGATAGGGTGTGTGGATACAGTCTTGCACAGTTTTGACGTTTATGTTCTCCAAACACACAGTCTTACTGATTAAATAACAACAGTGTGACATGGCACTGTCAACGTTAGAGCTTGGGTACTTATTTAATGGGTCTATTGAATAGTTTTTCTTTTGTGTGCCCAAAGACCCTACTCACCAATTAATGGAATACATCCGTGGTGTCAGGGAAACATTCCTCCTCAACAAAGTAGGGATCCCCTATTTTTGGCTGTAGGTTGTTCAAGCTTGAATCTTTAAAAGTATCACCCCACAGAGGTTCCCTCTCTGGATTCTTGATTTTCACATGGCTAATCAAGCACAAGTGGCTCTGCCACTAAATTGCTGACATCCATTAACACAAATGTTATTACACCATGGGATCATCATGATGGGTGGAGATGTTACCTTCACAGTAGAGGCCCACGAAGTATATAGAAAAGAGGTATTCTATTCATGGATCACATTCCTGGCAGCAAATGGAAACACAGGGAATTTTTACACATACACTGAAGCATAAGTACCAAAAAACTATAGCCTATATGAGGATTTAGAGATCCCGTTAACATATCAGTAACACATGAATTGGTTCCTTGGTGCCCTTCCACATACAATAGAAAAATGTTAGACTAGGACATCTCAGAAATGATGGAGCAACATGCCCAGTCTTAGCCTGTTACACACCTTATCCAGATATGTGGAACCTTACAGCTCCATGGCTATGTGTACTATACACAGGTATAGTTACATTCTATAGATGACTTATGCAATTTGTTATGCGAACCATAACAGCAAACCCAGCAAAGTCTGCTCAAGCTGCTCAACCACAATTGCCAACACCTGGAATTAGTCCAGTGACTATTAGTACAATAATGAGTAAAATTCCAGTTAGACGGGATGTGATTGCGTTCTGGATTGCACCAAAAAATCAATCAGCTTGAAACAGTGTTTCCCTATACGGGACCCCAAGCAAAACATAGAACTCTCACAACGTGCCTGCCATGAGGGTTGGTTCCCCGATGGAAGACTGCTCCACTTGGGGCACAGTCTTTGCAGCAGTCTATACCATTACAAATGGTACACTATCATTATCTGTCTTGCCAGAGGTGCTCAAATAGATTCGAAATGAATACGGAGCAGCCCCTGTCCTGGATTTGGGGATGAAATGAATGGGTAATTTTGCTTCAGTATCCTCAAAGATGTTAAGTATCATAAAGGGGAGGCAGCAGCGTTGGCAGTACGCCAGTGGCTCACGCAGGTTGCTTCGGTGGAGCAAAAGCACAAACTAACTAAAAGTAGAGACCTATTCTTCAATGGACCAAGATAATTTGGGAGCCAGACCAAATACACCACAACTAAACTGTAATTCTGAAAGGATAACCCAAAACAGGCACAGGAGTCTTCTGAAAAAAAAAGTCTGGGATTGTAAGAAAAATAAAGAAAAGACTAAACCACAGTGTGGATCTCCTCAACTATAACTGCGTAACCGTGATACAATTAAACAACCTAATAGGTATCGGGATACTGATATTCGTTCTTCTTGTTCTGTTCAAGAATCATCTGAAAAACACTCGGAGAGAGGAGGATGATCAGAGCCAGATCAGAGGAGTATGTGAAGCCAAAGAAGGGCTCACAACGCTATTCTGACTTCATAATAAAAAATGGAAGAATCACTTCCACGGCAAAAGCCTCAATTTAGAAAGAAGAAAGTGGCTAGGACAAAAGTTAAACATTCCACAAACATTGAGGACTCTGCTTCTGAATGGGGAATGCGCTCTGACTCTGTTAGACAGCATGGCTGAAGTTATGACAGTTTGCCAGAATCTTATGGAGCATCTGGCGACAATAGCACTGATCGACTTTGCCTAGGTGGAAACACCAGACCAGAGTCTAAGTGTCCCAAGTCAATTCTATGAATTACAACTCTAGATGGAGGGAGATATACCACATACCATTAATGTTCTCTTTTGGGAGAACTTGTCATTCCACTATGACATTCTCTTGGCTGAAAGAGATTGGACATCTGAGTTTGTTAGAAATGTCCCACGAGGCGAAACAGTAATACTACCAGCTTTTTCTGACCTCGTTTCCGAATCAGTAAAACACGCCTCCGCCAAAGAGTGGAGTCTAGCTCAAGCCCTGGCATTATACCACAAGCAAGGGGGTTGGGATGAAGGATCACCTTACCACATCATACCCATAAGCTCCAGCCCACAAACACAATATCACATTAAACATAAAGCAAAACAACGTTAGGGAAATAGTCACACAACTTGAATATCAGAATGTAATAGAAAGTTGCACCTCACCCATGACCAGTCCTTTGTTTGCAATAATAAATCTAGACCATTCATATCGCTTAGTCTTAGACTATAGACAATTGAACAGTGGTGCACACGCATTTGCAGTACAAAATGCGCATGGCGCGGCACTAATGAAAAATATAGTGCGCAAAATATATTAAACTACATTAGGCATCTCAAATGGGTTTTTCTGCCAAAATATAGCACATGAAAGCAGGTGTCTGACTTTCTTGATTGCCACAAGGGTACAAAAATAACCCTGAGCTGTTCTCGGCCCGTGTAACAGAACTGTTAAAAGACTTTGATGGCCAAGCCCGTCCTAGGTCAATGACATATACTTGACGGATTATGAATTAGCAATACATTTGGTCAGAGAAGAACCCATAATTCTAGGGTTTGCTCAGATGGGCTACAAATTCAATTAAAAAAAAGTCAAAGATTGTTTATCTCAGTGTTTTGTTCTTGGGATACGAGCTGTAAAGTGAATGCCAAAGTCTAGCAGAATATTTTCTAGAGAAGTGTGCACTTTTACAAACACCAAATGGATTGAAAAAGCTCCCATCAATACTGGGTTTTCAAAATTTTGGCATAACATATAAACCAGAACATGCACAGCAGGTAAAACCGTTTTATGGTTGCTTTAATCTAGACTTTTCAAGCACATAATTAGATATTGGAGCTGTATTATTATCAACAGCTCCCATCCCGGCAAAGAAAAATATGCTACCAGTCACCATGCTAATTTATTGAGCCCCTTTCATTTCACAGATGTCAACACAAGGGTATAACTTTTGGAAAGATAACATTGATTTGAAATCCACCTGGGGCACTAAATAAAGATTGACAGGTTCAGGGAAATGAGGGCTTGTTTGGGGCATGCCTTATACCATAACAAACGATTTTCCTGAACACAATAGTGCAGCAGACATCCTGTCTTGGCCTAGCCAAACAAACGATATGAATACACCAAAAATTCCCACAAATTAACATTTTGAGAATTGGGAATAACTCACAAACTACACAGAGGAAACAATGAACAGCATGCTTAGTAATGGTACATACAACTATTTCATTTCCAGTCCAGAGGGATGGCTAGTGTGGCCATTAGATACTAATGGATGTCATGCACATGAAAGGGTATAGGATCAATAGGTCAGACCCATATTACGAGCAGACAAAACAGTCAGGAGCGGTAACAACATATAGCATTGGGAAGTTATGCCTAGATTGGCTATGACACTCAATGTTAGATGAGGTGAAACAACACTTGTCTCTCCTTTCTGATGACATGGTCCTCCAGGATTTCTTGTTAGGTCCTCGAAACCACATCAAATACGCTTTTTATATGCACTATACAAGGAAGTATGGAAGGTTTCGCAGCAGGAAGCTGCTAATCGCGAATACGTGAAATTGGCAGAGCAAATTTGGAGAAGGCTCTAGCAGTAGTTGAACAATGGTGTGACTACATTATCCACTAGGATATATTCTAAGAGTGACATTGTGTCATTCGCTATTGACATCATACACAGTGGCATGACCCTTCTACAACATGGGCAGCTGCAGCTTAGGTTAATTATGTTACTGAGCTGGACTTTGCAGGCTTTACGCAATGATCGCATTCTATGCACACCACAAATTTGTTTTTACCACATGACTTGAACAAAGAGCAAAAAACCATTGTCAGGAAAGATGCGACATACATAATGTTACACATAGAAAAACTAGAGAAATTACCATTCACTGTAGCGGAGACAACATCAGCTGATTGTATAATACACAAGTTTATTTCTCTGCCAATTTCCACTTTTCACTTTAAATACTGCTCACAACAGTATCAGGTAGACAGGTATGAGGCACTAGGGGAGGGATTTGTACATGAGGCATGGGTCTTATTTTTCACTTACAGATGTAGGAACGGTGAATTTGTGGATTTTCTTAGTGATATAGACTGCAAAAACACTTTAGGACATTCTTTGGTTTCCAGGGAAGTTATACTTAATGGGGCATGTAATGCATCCAAGGAAAACATGCCCTGTTATCTGAAAAGCTCCCCAGCTGCTATAATTTGTCTGGCATTCAAATTACTTTTGAATGGGACCTATTTGATATTGAATGACAAAGGATGTTGTGGGATGAAACTGGGAATACCATATCTGGTGACAGTTTCTATGGTTGTGACTAATACACAAGTGCTTTTTCCACCAGCCCGCACAGTTAGGGAGGTAACAGTTTGGCCTGCAATTCCGATTTCAATGTTCATTTTGATGCTTTAAGCAAACTGAAAGCCATATTGTTTCTGAGGGAAGTTGCCTTAACATTTGCATGGGAGATGTTTGATCTTCAGGTGGATAGTCTTCCTCTGAGATGCAGTCATTACCACACACTAACCTCCCACACCATTTGGTGGAGCTTGTGCACCACATATTTAATGCCTCAAATACTGTGGGTAAAGTTCACTTTTTTAAGACAATTGGCTCTAGGTTTGTTAGTACCTTCCAGACTGTCTTCTGAGTAATTCCATCTTTCATACAGTCAGTGGTTGGAACAATTTTTGGAGGCTAATCACTTGTCCTGTTCCTCATTGTCGGTATACTGATCTTATTTTATCTGCTCCACAATGGATGTTCCGTCACATGGCCAAATGGGGATGGCACTGTCACATGTGCTCCTATGTCATGAAAGAATGATACAGTATTTTGGCACACCCTTGTTTCAGGAACTAAATAATAGCTGGTTCTTGTCCTTTTGGCCTATCTGGTTACACAGCGTGCAGTCTATTTTTCGCTGTCTCCTGTGCACATTCGAGTGTGCCCTGGTTATATATGCTTTGCAATGCAACTGATTCAATCGATGGACATAGGATTGCTGGTGGGCCCATTCAAAGCTCACTTGCGAAGTGGCCCTATGCAATTACCAATGCTAGAAAATGTATATTTTTAACCTTCCTGGGATGCTTTGACTCCTGGAGTTCTGAATCATGGCGAGTACCCTGCGCATACACTACTGGCTGTCACACTTTCAGCAGCTGCTAAGAGGGATAGATTTGACCATGTTCGTTCTTTGGAACTTGTGAGAGGGGTGCCAACGGAAATGTCTGCGACAGCTGGAAACAGCTTTGTTTCTTCTGGCAGTTTTGAGCAGTGAAGATTTTTTAATTCAACAATGTTTTTATTCACAAAATTGCCTCAAATGTAGTCTTTTATGAACTTTTTTATATGGCCTTTTTAATACTTTTGGCTTTCTTTATGTTTTTAATATTAAAGGTGACTTTGACCTTATATTTTAGCACATATTTTAGGAATCTTTTAGTTGCCTTATGTCCAAGGAGTGGGTGTTACATGGTTATTTAGGCCTCGGGCAAGAAACACCACCATTTTACATGTTTACGTTTAAAGCTGACATATTTCTTAAACATTGACTCTTGACACACATTTGCATGCTCGCACATATAGGATAATATTCTCTTAAATGGATTTGCTTACAATTACACGTCTTCGTAGGCATAATATCAGGGCCTTGAGCATTCTGTATAAGGTTGAAAGTTCATTGCGCAAAATGTTGATGTTTGTTGTTGTCCTCTTTGACTCATGACTCCGAAGCATCAGACTCCAGTTCTACCTTTAGTCTACTTATTACAAAGCCAAAGATAGTTGGACATACAAGTACCTCAAGACAAGGTTGTAAGGATACATTGGAACTAATACATAGGCAAACCTATGAGCAAAGTTAACTCGATGTATCATAAACAGAATGACAAACTCAAGACCAGAATGCAGGCAATGAGAGCCCCCATGTCTAGGTCAGACTTCATCTGAGGCTCGTAAGTAAATCATTAGTCTATCCCTACACTATCTCTAAGGTAGAATCCCTACTTAGAATCTTCTCAAGCAAGTTAAGGAAAAAGGTGTCAGCACATGTAGACTTCCTAAGAAGTACACTCACATTGAATGGGTCAAGTAGCATAAGCTATAGAGCTTGATCTAAGATGCTCCTTCTCCTCATCATGCCTCACCTCTTCTTCTTCTCTCAACCCATTGGTCTGAAGGACTGGGTTTTTCTAAGACCCAGCGGTGCCAGGGAACAACACCTGAAACCTTCGTGGGTTACCTGTTCTGGCGTACCAAACACAGAGACACGGGACACTTCCAGCGGCGTCAGAGATCAGCGTTTATTTTACTGCAGGGATACAGAGTTCACAAGAAGTACACAGCGTGTAGGTTCTCGGAGACTGCTTCAATTTGAAAAAGTGGATCGCTCCTTTTATACACGTTTTTCCCATAGCCCAATATAGTGAACAAAGATTACAACTCAGTTCCCACAATAAACTTCAAAAAGGGTCGCGTTCATGTTTCAGGAGGCCGGAACATGATTACCACAGTATTGCCAGTTCCCAACTGTAAAAGCATATAAAACACATTCCATCCTGATCGTAAACACATTAGGAGAAGGGACAAAAACAGATGCAAAGGAAGAACAAGGATGCACAACAGGTTAAAGAAGAGTGTTAGGAGTAATAAAGGAAACTTGATAACGGGATCAGAGATACCGTGTCTAATGTATGCATGGCTGAAACAATAGACCGGCACGGCAAGATGAACCTCGAGCGGGGCCATCTGCCTTCGTCGTGTCGTTTCCCTCATCATAAAAGTCATACTTAAGGGAACACATGTCTCTCGCGTAAGCTTGAGAGTCCCAGGGTCACGAAGCGGACAGAAGTCCGTTCGCTGGCTACTTGAGGGCAAGAAACAAAATGGATGCCGTATCTAAAATGGAACCCGAGGGTTCAGATGAATAAACCCAAAAATAAGACGAACCATACGTGGTTGCGTAGCGAAACTGCGTACACCCACTATACTCGTCATTTGCGGTTCGTAGATACCCAACTCATCCATATTCGTCACCACTCAAAAGTGTCGTTCCGTCCCACACGGAACCTCAGACGCTCCTTTTGCCCTCATGTAGGCAAGCACTAGTCAAGATCAGAATCTACTTCAATATTCATCAGGTCGTTCAGTTGCTGCTGGAACATCATTCTATTCATCAACGTCTCCTTGGTAACAGATGGTCGTCTTATACACGTTGTAGCACATAGGCCACATAAGGCAGGACCACACTGTACACAAAGACAACACGTGAACAGAAATGTTACAACAACCCCTACGATCATCAGAATCTTCCAACCCCAAGTTGACATCAGGCCCCAAAACCATCCTAGGAGCGTCCAATTACCTTCGTCCACGTGTATGGACTCGGAGATCTTGTGCAACTTCGAGATGGCTTGGTAAACAGTTGGAGCATTGTCAGGAATATAAATGCAACAACTCGAATGGATAACTTTACACACACCACCTCTATCTGCGAGAACAACATCTAGAACCATACGGTTCTGTAACGTCATGAGTCTATCCGCCTGAAGTTCAGCTGTGAGATTACCAAGGGCACTTGCAGTAATATTAGCAGTCGACTCTACTACACGTGTCAGTTGTCTTAAGTTCCTACTATTAACCATAGGTCCCCAAAACGGGAGGAAACCCTTAAAGAAGTCTCCTGCTTCTTGACCGGCAGTATCCTCTTTGCTAATAACACCTCTCACAACTCTAGTTTTGTGATAATCTGAGGCGACAGTGAAAGTCGGTGGTAGAAGATTCGCAATATAACAGGTACCCGAAAAATCACGGGGTAACCATGTATATGCGCGTTCATAACATACAAAATAAGTGCCCTTGGCGGTCAGAAAAACAGGGGAAGAGAGCATCGGCAGAACATACGTGTCGGTGCAAGCACTGTTCCCAAGTTGTGCTCTCGGATTTCGACCCAAACCTTTCAAGCAGAAATTACCGAGGTGTGGTACAATCCATATTGGGGACGAGCTCTTAAGCTGTCTATCACCCACTGACGTACTATACTCAGATCCTTGTAAGCCTGTACCTCCTCACTTGGGATAAGCGATGCATCAAAAACATCTCTATCTAAATCCGCTATCGCTATCGCCAAAGGTTTGTGATACGGCCCAGGACCAAAATTGGCAGAACGTGGCTCTCGACTGGGGTAGGAATCTAGTGCACTACGGAACATAGTTTGGAATGCTCGAGCCGAACCCTGGGAACTGTAGGGAAGAACCAAATACGGAATACCCCTATCCATGGTATGTGGCATTAACCCACACACCCAACAATTGGTAGTGTTCATCACCAACTGATGCTGATGTAGAAGTTGAACAAAGGAGTTGTTCATGAACTCCGCACGTCTAACCTGTTCATGTTGAGGCAGAGGATGAAAAGAATGTGGGGAAACAGTGGTGAGGGAGCTTAGTTTAGGAGAAAGGGTAGGTGAAACAGAGGGTAATAACAACTGTACTCCAAAATATACTCCACCCACCAATAACATAGATACGGTCAGGAACAGTAGGAACACCTGAAACAAAAAACATTTTGTACATACAACTTTTCTTAATTCTGATCTCTGCGCCGACATCCTTTCTGCTTCCAATAGCTTAGAGAATGCCATCCTCTACAAACCGTCCGTGACGTACTTGACGCACTTCGTTCTGAGAAGCGATTATCAATCCCCAGGAGTTCCCAGGAATCGACAAAAGTAACCGACCTAGCGTCAGAAACCTGCTAAACAGAAAGGAGTACCCACACGGCCCTACGGTGACCCGGATGGAGAGGTTTCCTCGCAAAAAAAACTCAAATCACAAATCTCTTAGCCGCGGGACAGCACATAAAAACTCAAAAAGAAAGGATATAATTGTCCATAATGTTCATAACATCAAAAAAACAAATATATATAACTAATTTTTATTAGTCCTTGAACGAAGAAAATATCGGCTTCTTCCAGGTTGAGTTTGCTCTACAAACAATTGTTCAGCTGGCGCAACAGTGTTCGATGAAATGGACAACGAGTCAGACCTTTGGTTCTCTGCTACCGATGACTCTTCATGTGGGTTTGGCAGTGACAAATCATTGCCCCTAGGTTGAGCGTCGCTAAACGGCACAAAGTGCAAAGGAGTCTCAGTTTCTGTTGCCGAAATCCCAGTCCTCACCCAACCATCCGTTGGTAAGGGGATCGGCACCTTCTTCGTGTGACTGGCGTGTACCCAATTCTTCCTGCCCTCCAGTCGAACCGCAGTCCTCGTCGTCAATAAGACTTGGAAGGGTCCTACAAATCTTGGCTCCAAGTTACGCTTTCGACCAAAATTTCGGGTAACGACCCAGTCCCCTGGCCGGAGCTGGTGTCCAGGACCCTCTGTCTGCGCCGGTAGAGCTTCAAAGACCTGTTGATGGATTAACCGTAGTTTAGTGGTCAAATCATGCAAGTAATCAATTAACATTGGATACTCAAGACTATCAAAGGCCCTTGGTCTCGGAACCCCCCAAATATTCGCAGGGCGGCCGAACACAATCTCATATGGGCTAAGCCCTACTCGAGAGTGTACGGTCGCTCTGGTCGATAGGAGGGCCAGAGGCAAGGCATCAGGCCACGATAAACCAGTCGTAGCCTGAATCTTGGCGAGTTTCAGTTTCAGGGTACCATTGTACCCTTCAACCAAACCCGCTGCCTGAGGATGATTAGCACTATGGAATTTCTGACAAATTCCAAGGCCCTTACACACACTCTGCATTACACTTCCCACAAACTCACTCCCATTATCCGACCATACAATCCGTGGCATTCCGTACCGAGGAAAGTATTCCTTCAGCAGGATTTTTGCTGTGGACAGGGCAGTGTTATCCTTAAGAGGATAGGCCTCAATCCATCTGGAGAACGCACAAACCACAACCAAAACATACTTTAGGTTATTGCATCTCTCCATATGGATAAAGTCCAGCTGGATAACCTCAAAGGGACAAACAGGAGGAGCAAAATGACCAGGTGGAGTGGGGGTACCCTTGCCAGGATTGTGCATCAAACACACCATACAATTCTTAACCACTCTCTCGGCACATTTAGCAATACCCTCATTTCTCCATACAGGGGACAAGAACCTGCATATGCCTTTCGCACTGATATGTGCCAACCCATGAGCCATCGTCACAACAGCTAATACATACGCATCTGGTAACATCCACCTCTGACATTCCGTCAGGTCAACCCAACATCCATACATATCCAACTTTCCCGTACTTTCTTTCCACTTAGTCTTCTCAACTTTGGTAGCCTCGTTCTGAATTGCTTTCACACTCTCAATAGTATTTTCACACATACCAGTCTCTGTCGGCCACCTTACTGAACTCGTGACATACATTCGGGTCGCAAGATCCTTAGCCGTTTCCTTAGCAATCTCATCCGCAAATGCATTACCACGACCGACATCGTCCGTCACTTTCCGATGTGCACTACATTTAACAATTGCCACTTGTTTAGGCAGTGTAAGTGCATCCAAAAGGTCATTCACGAGCTGTCCATGCTGGATCTTCGTACCATGCGATGTCATAAATCCTCTTTCTCTCCACAATCTTCCAAAGTTATGCGCAACACCGAATGCATACTGACTGTCGGTAAACACATTCACTCGCTTTCCTTTAGACAAACGCACGCTCTTGTCAATGCGATCAACTCTGCAGCTTGTGCTGAATTCTGATTCAATCTCGCAGTTTCCACAATCGTGCTCAACGTTACTACAGCATACGCAGTCGTCACATCACCATTCGGCAATTTAAAGCACGACCCATCCACATACAAGGTACCATCGGGATCTGTCAAGGGAGTGTTTTTCAGGTCCACACGACCTTTTGTTTCCTCCTCAGTTCGTAAATAACAATCATGTGGTGGCACATCATCTGATTCCATATTAATCGGCAACAATGTCGCTGGATTCAGTACATTACAACGTTTGATCTGTATATGACTTGCCAAAAGGGTCAGCTCGTACCCAGACAACCTTGCACTCGTCAGATGTTGAGTCTTTGTCCGATTCAAGAGAGTATCAACTGCATGCGGAACCATCACCATGAGCATATTATCCATAACAAGACCTGCGGACTATCGTATAGACGCCGCTGCTGCCGCTGTCGCCCTCAAGCAACTTGGCAACGCTCTAGCTACCGGGTCTAAGGTCGAGGAAAAATATGCACACGGGCGCTGCTTGTCGCCAAATTGTTGCGTTAAAACACTCAACGCACAACCTTCCCTCTCGTGAACGTATAATGTGAATGGCTTACTATAATCAGGAGTACCTAACACGGGAGCCGAACACAGCGCATCACGTAGTTCAGAAAAACTTTTCTGACATTCCTCCGTCCACGGCAAAGGAGTCGAAACATCCTTGCACGTGAGAGCTATCAATGGCTTCGCTAACAGTGAAAAGTTCGGAATCCACTGTCTGCAGTACGACGTGATACCCAAAAAGGCACGCACATCTCTCTGAGTTGTTGGCACAGTCATTCGAGCAATTGCTGCGATTCTTTCAGGGGTCAACCTTCTTCCCGCCTTTGACAATAAGTGACCTAAGTAGGTAACTTCTTGACAACAATATTGCAATTTAGAAGGTGACACTTTGTGGTGTAAGTCACAGAGATGCTGCAACAGTGACACAGTAGCAGTCTTGCAAATTTGTTCAGTATCTGCGGCTACCAACAGATCGTCAACATACTGAATCAAAGCCGCACCAGTCGGCAGTACAAATGCATCCAGTTGACTCTTAAGAGCTTGGCTGTAGATCGATGGACTCTCACAATAGCCTTGAGGTGCGCGTTTGAACCGGAAACTGCGACCTCCTAACGAAAATCCGAACAAATCACGACTTTCCTCAGCAATCGGAATGCTAAAGAACGCATTCTTCAGATCTATTACCGAGAACCATGATGCAGAGGCTGGAATCAGAGTCAGTAAAGCTGTAATGTCTGGAACCACAGGAAACTGTGGGACAACAATTTTATTGACTTCCCGTAAGTCGATAACTAGACGGTACACGGGAGGCTTGGACGGATCAGTTCGTTTCAGAATAGGCAACACGGGACTATTACACACGTTACCTCGTGTCTCCTCGATAACATCTTTACCGATCAGATCGTAAATGATCGCTAATAGTGCTCGTTCACCATCAAGAGAAATTCGATACTGTGGTATGCGTGGTAAGCGCGCATCAACTTTCAATTGAAAAACATAAGGTGGGATATCCAACAGGCCCACATCATTGGGACCTGTTGCCCACAAAGAAGCTGGAAGAGAACTCAATTCCGGTGGGAGCTTATCGATCGATAGATACATAGGGGAAATCACATTCTCACCCAACGTGAGCTCCACACCCGTAGGAGAGCAGTACAAAGTCGCATGTAACCTCTTCAACAAATCCAAACCCAAAAGATTCTCACCACAACCAGTAGTCAAAATCAAAGGAGCTTCTAGCTCATGAGACCCAATCGTAAGTGGCAAGGGGCTAGAAACTGGATTGCTAACGGGGGCGCCAGAGAATCCAACGGAAACATTCGTTAAGCCAGACAAAGGCGCGCCAGGGAGTTTCGAATGCATAATGGAACTTTTTGCTGCACCAGTGTCCAACAGAAAAGGCTCGACGATACCCAGTGTAGCTACGTCAACATAAGGCCCTCTCTGATCAACCGGAACTGATACTTCTCCCTTCCTTCGTCTATGGCTGTCCTAGTAGATACCATCCATATCAACATCACGCTCAACGTAACAGTCATCCACATGATACTGTGCAGATCTACCGGACGATGGTTCACGTCGATCGAAACAATTCTGCGAGTCTGAGGAAGTGGCAAAACGCTCGGCCTGACTCTGAGTAACTCCACGACCTCTACCACGTGAAGCTTGTTGAGGACCACCACGTCCTCCTCGAGCTGACACACCATTATTCCTATCACGGAGAACCGGACAATTAAACTTCAAATGGCCCTCCCCTCGACAGTACGCACATTGATTGTATCCCAACACAAAACGGGGTGCGGGAGAGTCATTTCGCGTCTGCGATCTAGAGAACTGTGATTGCGATCTATTTGGCTGTTGCGAATCATTAAAATTCGAGCGCGGAGGATACGCTTGCTGCAATAAGACCTTAGTTTTAAGATCCTTTGTTTTCTTATCTGCACGTTCACTTTCCTCCTTTTCCCTATTTTCGTAATATTGGGCCGTAGCCAATATTTGAGCAGTGGTAGAAACGGCCCACGAACTCTCAGAATTTTTCAACTTATTACTAAGTTCGGGCAACAAGTTCGACACAAACTTATCAACAAACAGCCGCTGACCACCCTCTGAGCCCATGTCCTGGCCACTATGATCGACAAATGCTTCCTCAAATCTCGTAAAGAAGTCGGAGACGCTTTCATCCCTCTTTTGCTTGCACGCGGACAGCTTGTCCCAATTAACGCGCATCGCTGGCATAAGCGTTTTCATGAGGGTAATAATCCTCTGGGGCAATGCCACAATAAGCTGCTCAGGCTTAGCC
The DNA here is from genome assembly GCF_964204655.1 of Triturus cristatus. Taxonomy (NCBI): domain Eukaryota; kingdom Metazoa; phylum Chordata; class Amphibia; order Caudata; family Salamandridae; genus Triturus; species Triturus cristatus. The sequence goes on from NC_140585.1 coordinate 509,064,387, forward strand.
CCACCGACTTGCTGAGCGTCTGCCGCTGTAAGGGCAGCCCAGTCACCGCCTAACTCAGCCGCGTGATTCTCGTGACGAATTTTCGCCCAAATCGGCTGAGGCACTACATTGCCAAACAACATATCAATATCAGCTAGATTCATAACAGTAGCATCCACCAATTGGGACAACTCCTTATAATAACCTGCTGGATTTTTACGGGGATCAGGCAAAGTTTGCTTCACCTGTAAGACTTCCGATCTTTTCCAAGGGAGGTGTATCCACACTCTCTGAAAACGGCCTGGGACAGCAGGGTTAGCATTAGGATCGCCTGGCATCCATACTGGGGGAACTTCCCGCATCGGATATTGACCAGGTTGCGCCATCCATGCTGCCGTCTCCTCCTTAAACAATGCTCGAGGGTGCACTGTACATCGAAAGGATAACAAACGTTCTAGAGCTTCTCGAACTTTGTCACCTACAATCACACCAGTTGTGAACCGATGCTGGAGCTCAGAAACCTCAGACGGTACAGTATCTACCACATCGTGATCCCACTCCTCCTTCAACGATTTACACAATTCCTCAAACACGAATCGTTGAGTGGGCGCATTAAACTGAGAAAATGTGTCAAACACTACACGCGAAGGATATTTAACAGGATTACGAATCCATTTACGTGCCATTTTTACCAGCGATTCGCGTTCTCTATCGTTAGGAAGCTGGCTGCGCCTCTGAGCGACATCCGAAAGAGTCGAGCCGAGTATTGGCCCAAAAAGCGGAGAATAAAGAGAAGCAACAGCAGTCAAGAGACGACTACGAACAGAAGGAGAAGAGGAAGAAGATCCAGGCGCGGCGACAGTAGGGGTAGAGGCAATAGAAGTTGACGCGGCACCAGGAGTAGCAGGAACAACAGACTGAGGAGGGACATGAAAAGGCGCAGTAGGAAGAGAAGCCGGTAAAAGAGGAGGAACGATCTGTGGCACAAGGGGATTCGGGAGAGCGGGAGGAACAGCGGGCTGACCAGCAGCCGCCAAAACAGCAGGTGGAGGAAGAGGTAGAATCACAGGACCCAGAGTATCGGGAGCATAGGGTGGTGGTGATTTCAACAGATAAGACAATAGCGAATCCTCTACCGCTTCTTCTCCCGACTTATCGACATTAGACGGTAGCACCGGATAACACTTATCCACCGCCATATGATGAAGTCGAGCACTAACTTCCTGCTCTTTCTCATCTTTGTCTCGCTGATACTGTTCAGCATCTCGCATCACCGCGATAACGCCTTCTCTTTTACTTTTCTTACTCTGCTTGATTTCTTTCTGCTTGGCCTCTTTCCGCCACAACCGGAAGGAATCAAACATGGCCGGCCTAGCCTTCTTTTTAAACAGTTTAGCTTCCAAATTATCTAAAACGGCAGTTTCAAAACTACCATGAGATGGCCAACTAAGAACGCCATCATTTTTAGTGTAGCGGACCCAATATTCATTATACACGATAGGACCTACGCCATGGCGACTATAGAGCTCATAAATCGGAATTCCAACCGGAGGTATCGGGCATGAATCCTCCAGCCGGGAATCCATTCTGCAACATTTAAGAAACCCAAACAAAGTACTACGGCTAGGCATCGCGCACACTAACCGAGTTTACAAACTTCAAGGGCTATCGAATTTACGATATCCTCGCAAAAAGTTTGCGAGACCCTCGGTTTTTGGCAATTGCAATCGTCAAATAAAACCCAACAACTAAGAACCACAAATGCTATGGTACCATGTAAACAACAAAGGAACACAGGGAGCGACCCACAAATACTTAACTGAAAGAACAATGGCGTCACCAGGAAGGCCCGTCTATCGTCTCGCCGTACAAAGGACTACGCCAGGCGCCAAAAACAGGTCGACAGGGCATCAGTCCGTCGCAGCCGTCAGGAGGCGGGGATCTTCGCGGGAAAAGACGTCGGGCCACTTATTTCGACAACTGGATCGATGAAGCGGGGTGCACCTTCCCTCGGAGATTTCACACGAAGTTCCTCACGATCATCGGGCTTTGGACCGGTACCGCTGATGTCGCCCCACGTTGGGCGCCAACTGAAGGACTGGGTTTTTCTAAGACCCAGCGGTGCCAGGGAACAACACCTGAAACCTTCGTGGGTTACCTGTTCTGGCGTACCAAACACAGAGACACGGGACACTTCCAGCGGCGTCAGAGATCAGCGTTTATTTTACTGCAGGGATACAGAGGTCACAAGAAGTACACAGCGTGTAGGTTCTCGGAGACTGCTTCAATTTGAAAAAGTGGATCGCTCCTTTTATACACGTTTTTCCCATAGCCCAATATAGTGAACAAAGATTACAACTCAGTTCCCACAATAAACTTCAAAAAGGGTCGCGTTCATGTTTCAGGAGGCCGGAACATGATTACCACAGTATTGCCAGTTCCCAACTGTAAAAGCATATAAAACACATTCCATCCTGATCGTAAACACATTAGGAGAAGGGACAAAAACAGATGCAAAGGAAGAACAAGGATGCACAACAGGTTAAAGAAGAGTGTTAGGAGTAATAAAGGAAACTTGATAACGGGATCAGAGATACCGTGTCTAATGTATGCATGGCTGAAACAATAGACCGGCACGGCAAGATGAACCTCGAGCGGGGCCATCTGCCTTCGTCGTGTCGTTTCCCTCATCATAAAAGTCATACTTAAGGGAACACATGTCTCTCGCGTAAGCTTGAGAGTCCCAGGGTCACGAAGCGGACAGAAGTCCGTTCGCTGGCTACTTGAGGGCAAGAAACAAAATGGATGCCGTATCTAAAATGGAACCCGAGGGTTCAGATGAATAAACCCAAAAATAAGACGAACCATACGTGGTTGCGTAGCGAAACTGCGTACACCCACTATACTCGTCATTTGCGGTTCGTAGATACCCAACTCATCCATATTCGTCACCACTCAAAAGTGTCGTTCCGTCCCACACGGAACCTCAGGTCACTGTCCCTAATTCCAACATCAGAATCACACAACACGCCTATTCGGGTCTCCTGATCGACTCATCCCACTGGACACCTTCTCATAGGTGAATTTCCACTCCACCTCGACACTCCCAGCTCCCGACACAATGACCTTGGTTGCCAGGCCTTATCTAGCGAGAAAATACACCGTCTCTCATTATCAGCTTCTCATACGCTCATTGTATCTTCTCCTCCCTAAGCCTAACTCCTAAAACAAAAGCGTTATTCTGACTAACTACAAGAAATTCACCACCTGCAACAGAACATGAGAAAGTGAGAAAGAACAAAATCCAACATGCACATGAAATTCAAACTAACACGTTCAACCCCCCCCTCCTTAGAGAGGGGCAAAAAGCATTTCCAGGCCTTCAGAAATCGGCCAACATAAGAAAGTGGCATGCAAGCCTCATAACATTAGATATATGTGGACACTTTACTGAGCATTTCTAAGTCATCACGTTACATGAGCACATCAAATATGTCAATACTTGTAAGTAGGATATACAACATTCTACACGTTACTGCTTTCAGGCAAGCACAAATTACTCTGCAACATTAATTGTGCATGTTATGTAAATGAGACTTTAACACATAATTTCCATGTTATTACAATACATTTCTAACACCCTCATGTTAATTCAACAAAAGAATAAATGTAGATGCAACCTACCCATGATTATGATGCATCCCTACATACGAAAAGAGCACCATCGCGCTCTATCAGCGATAAGCCCGTCGGAGGGCGACCTGAATGGAACCTCAGTGATTATAGCCTTGCCTTTGAGAGTGGGCGTCCCAGCTGATCTCACCCAGGAGCTTATCCAATCAAGCTCAATTGCAAGTCCCAGGTACAAGCGCAGGAGACAGGCAGTAGTCGCTAAACAGGGATGTAGTGCAGTCAATGTGGGTGTGCAAACAGACAATGCTATGCTCCTCCCACCAAGTATACCTTCTGTCTGATGCTCACTTGAGGGAGTTTTACTTTGTCTTGAACGCTAAAAAGGACCCAGTCATGTCAAGTCTAGCATTCATTGAATCTAGATTATCGGAGATCCTGGACTATATGAAAATCTTGCAGACCAATGCCGGGATGGAGTACATTATCCTGCGGTGTGCCCAACAAGACTTGTCCTGTTTAGTCACAAAGACTGCAAGAGTATTTCAGTGGACAAGGTTAGAGTGCTATCTGGTGTCCCTTCTGTTTCCTCAGACCTTTAGTTCCCATCGCATGGTCCAGTCTTCTGCCAGTGGGTCACCCGTCAACCCCTAAGACAGGGGCTGTAATTAACATGCCTCCTGGAGAGAACCCGCGCATGGTGATCCTAGGGAATGTCCTACCCCCCTCAACTAAACCTATACTTGAAACATGAGGAGGTAAAAAAAAAGTGGTTCATAGTTTTAACATGCATCTAATCTAGGCACGCAGCTTTATGGATCCATAAACATAGTTTGAAGGGTAAACTGCTTGGGATCTGATGGCAAGAGGTGGGCGGTGGATTGTGTTGTGGTAAAGTTTAAGAAACCCACCTTTTCTGCACGTATTCTGACTACCTTAGCCACATTTAGATCTTCTAGACTGTCTAACATTCAGGCCCTCCCCTTTGGGGTTTTCTACAAAGCCAGAAACAGTTTGTCAACCCCCATGGAAACAGGTCCAGCAAAGGGTAGGGCTCTTGGGGCACATTTATATCCGCCCCCTTTGGGTCTCCAGCTCTGCAGATAATTAACAGATTAGCTCCCCTGGGTACCTTTAATACCTGTAATTGAGTGACCCACTCTGCTCTACCCCTCCCACCACTTTTCGTACAACCTACCCTTTGGACATCCTGACTGGTAATTCTTATGATTTGTTGTTGTTATCCTGGACTATTGTGGGCCTGTCTTCCAAGTTTAATGACTGCAACTAGATATAATTTGTTAGAACACAGGTGATCTGTCTGCAAAAAACCTGGGAAGAGAAAAAACACTTTTTTTCCGAAGGATATAAAACCTATAATATCCATGCAGCGGCTGCAGCAGCAGGGAGGGGCAATGGGGATTAATCACTTTTGTCTTTGTTGAAATGTGAAGGAAAGTCAAGGATCTTGCATGGGCTCCACAAGTGTTGAAGTTATCTTTTCCAGACTGCATATCGCTGTCATTAATTCACTTTTATAATGCGAAAGCCTGGCTTGAGGAGCCATCAAACATCTCTAGACTAAGTTCCGCCATTGAAACCATGGCGGGTTATGGACAACGGATGGAGAAGTTTACACAAGCGGGTGATTTTAATTGCCATTTGTGTGATTGTACTTTAGATTCATTTCATAGCAAGCCCAAGTGTATGTTGGCAGAGGGGCTTCACATAGCTCATACGAGGGAGGGCTCAGAGCTAAATACACTCTTATGCACCTTGTTTTCCTATGGAGAAATTAGTTAAGCGGAGAAGATGCGGCCTAACGGCCAGAGCGGTTGACCACAAATCTGAGGAACTGGGGTCGAGTCTTGGCAAGGACGTGTAACATCCTATAATTCTGGGCAAATCACTTAATCTCCACATGCCTAAAGATTTTTTCTTTTTAATGAATGTGTCCTCATCTAACGCAACTGGTGCATGTGTAAAGCGCTGATACCTTCGGGTCATGTTCGCGCTATATAAAACTCTGTAAAAAAACCAAAAAAACCATGTATTTTACCAATGGTTAGAGGGAGGGGGCTGTGTCACTATAATTGATTTTATTTTCATGTCAGCTCCCCTGTTTCTGCTTATTTCTAACTTTAGTATAGTTCACAACCCATGTAGCGATCACAACCCCGTCTCCTTAGTCATTGGTGGATTAAATGGTGGTGCTAGGACTTCGGCTGAGGCATAAGGTGTGCTCTCTCTTAAAGACCAGGGTATAAGGCTCAGATGGTCTCAGGTGGGGACTTGGGGCCATATGTAGGTACCTAAATACCGGTCGGTAACGGCCGAAAATCGGTAAATATCCCGTTACCGACCGGTATTTAGGCAATTGAGATGTAGGTGGCTTGATTTCAGGATTCGGTAATTTACCGAATCGGAATTATAAGAAATCGGTAAAATACCGATTCGGTAAATTACCGAATCCTGAAATCCTATGTAGGGGGCACTCAAGTGAGTGCATTTTTGGTGTCTGGATTCGTTATTTACCACCAACTACAAGTTGATGGTAAATAACGAATACCTTTTAAAAAGCAATTTTGTGCTTTTTGAAAAGTGCCATGTGGCAGACATACATGCCCTTAGGGCATGTATGTGCGCCACATGTGCACACATGCACGATTCAGGGGTGCAACAGGGTGTCAATGTGACACCCTGCCACCCATGAATATGCTCCCCCTATTACCGATTCGGTATTTACCGAATCGGTAATAGTGAATGGCTTCCCATTCATTCCTATGGGCTCCAGGCCCATAGGAATGAATTGGAAGGGATGCATTATTACCGATTCGGTAAATACCGAATCAGTAATACCGAATATTACCGATTCGGTAATAATTACCGAATGTTTACCTACATTCTATTTACTGATTCATAAATACCGAATCGGTAAAATTCGGTATTTATCAATCGGTGAATAGAAATTATCTACATATGGCCCTATGTCTTTTAAAGTGTTTCTTTTTTCAGGTTGTTGGCAAGAGTTTCCACATGTATGGAATCATGCTCCTCTAGTGGGGCTATTTTTTCGTCATTTGCGGAAATTGCACAGAAAGTATCAGCACTACTGAAGGCAATGAACATGATGCCAGTATCTTTTTTTGTGGCAGGTCAAGGTGTCTTTTGTGATGCTATCTGAAATAGACCAGAGTTCACTCATGCAAAGTCTGTGTTTACAACTGCCTCACACTAGGCATTTCTGCTTTGTTTGGGATTTCACTTGACAGGATAAAAACGTTATCCAATTTCGAAAACCTCTTGTGCACCCTCAATATATATTTATAACCCACCTCTGAAGTTTTTACCATCCTCCAGATATCAGCCAGGCCCAGGGCTCTCATGCGTGGAGCGTGGTGTGTGGGTGCTTCAGACCATGTCTCATGGCCTGCCAACTTGTCAAATTCCTCTGACATTACATCATTAAAGTCTCTGTTGAATATGTAGAACGAGTGGGGTGTCACCAGTAGGAAGGGGATAACATAATTCAGTGTACGATTCTTTAATCTCATTGGTGAATAGAGGTAAAAATTGTGATGTCTGTCTTATGGGTAATCAAAAAGGGAGGGACGATGAGCTATATTTAATGAGGTCCTACACCCATGCTCCTCCAAGAATTATGTTCCTGAAAACTTCAACTGGAGTAGTTCCTCTCTAGGGAAAAATAAGACCCTAAGTCTGGTGGAATCACAGGACCAACTGAAGGGATCACAGGGGATCCGAGAGGTCAGATCTTAATGCCCTGTAACATTTCATAAAATAAAAGATGGGTCCTTGAGTTGCTGCATCCATATGTTGGTTTATTCTCATTAATCAGGAATCAATGTACAGGATACAGGCCCCAGTTAAGATCCAGTTAAAGCTCAGTTAAGGCCCAGTTTAAAACCCAGTTAAGCCCCACCGGGAGCAGCTGCCCTGCTGCTCAGCCTCAGATCTAACTGGCAGTAGAATCAAACATACACAAAAGGAACTCTTAGGTGACATCACAGATACAGGCTGAGGGGCTTAGAACAAAAACAGAAGAAGGACAGAGGAGAAGGAAAAGCAGGATGTAACATGCCCTCACACACCTGGTAGGGTGTCGTGCTTCATCATAAGCCGCTCCTCGTCAAGCCGGCGCTGCAATGCCTGACGGAATCATCATTGGCAACAAGCTCACCATGAAATCACAGATCAACGGCATCTCCGCCACCTACTTCCTCACTCTGCACACACTAGGTAAGATCTTCAAGTTGCTACCCCTACACATGAGATGCATCGTGAAACAAGTCCTCATCACCAGCCGACTGGACTACGGCAATGCATGCCCTCTACATAGGAATCGCCGCACACCTTCTACAGAGACTTCAGACCACGCCATGCCAGACCCATCCTCAGCTTTCCATGACGAACCCACATCACACCCCACATCAGGAAACTCAACTGGCTCCCCGTACAGAAGAGATGCCAATTCAAGCTGCTGACCTACGCACACAAAGCTCTGCACATCCAAGGACCCGCCTACATTAAGCACCTCCTGAAATTACACAAACCATTTAGAAGACTATTCTCCGGCTTCCTTTCACTTGCACATACTACCCGCATCTATCAAAGCAGAAGTGGAGGAGGCTCCTTCTCCGACATCTCATCAAATACCTGTAACAGCCTCCTCACACACCTCCGGACCATCACCTCACTTTCGGAATTCCAAATGGCCCTCAAAACCTGGCTGTTTGAATAAGCCTCCAAGGCATGCAAGTTCCTGGATACCTAATTGGGTGATTAGCCGCACTTTATAAATCCTGAATGATTGAAACCATGTCTTTCTAACCATAAAAGATGGTGGTTTCCTAGCCATGTTGCCCATTTCCTTAGAGCCCCAGGTGTAGCCAACATATGCTAATGTGGGATAGCTCTCTCTATGCAGAAACGTTCATTCATTTTCCAGCATGTGAGTTTCTACAAAAGGAACAAGTCCTGACTCAGTCTTATTAAGTATTGCATAGCTACTACCCTTTTAATCTGGTCTTCTAAGCCATTAATATCCCACAACAGTACTATTTTATGTGTCTGCATTGTCAAATTGCCCAACCTGAAATTCTTCCATTCAGGCCAAACTAGAACTTGAATTTCTAATAACATATGACATCCCCCAACCCCACTTTTCTCATGTTATGCAATTCTAACCTTACGCTCCTCAACTTATGAATGGTCTAGCACCCACCCCTTGACCTGGACATGGTCTCTACAACTTATTTTGGTGGTCTGAAGGGAAAGCAACTCAGAAAAGGTCCTCTGACCTGAACTCTCACATAAGAAGTAACTCAAATTCCTCCTACCCACCTATCCTGTTTCAAGAAGAAGAGAATTATTCAAATCTGATTTTTTTTGGCAGGCCTTCCACTCTGGATATTAGACCCTGTCTTCCAGCCACTGCATGTGAGTAGTGAGACCACGGTCTGCAAAGCCAGAAGCGAATCCTCTGCCACAGAGATACATCCCTCTGTTTCTGTGATTTGGTCAACTGTGTTGTGCAAGTCTTGGTTATGCAGTGAAACATCAGGGCAACTCAAACTGATAAACCCTTCAGGTGAGGTCCTTATCTCCTGGATGGTTTGCAGGATTGCTGCAGTGGAGGGGGTCACATGTATTGCCATAGAAACTAGCTCTGTCTGGGAGCCTTTTGAGAGTTTGGTTTACTTGTCCAACTTTGTTTGCAGGCCAGTTACATTGCCTCAATAGCAGGGCTCACACAGACCTATCTCTTCTTTACAGCAGTGTGGAATCTTGTGGTTTCTAGGACAGCCTCTTAGTTAGAAGGGCCAGTACAGGGATGCATGCTATCACTATTTTCAGCATCAGGGAATTGCATCTAGGTGTCATTCCCATGCTCTCATCAAGCATTCCACTGGAAGATGTGCTTACCAATGATTGTAACCACGTAGTCTGTTTGAATTGGTGCACATTGGCTCTCCAGGTTCTGCTTAATCTGCCAGGCACCAGAGGACTGGCTGTTCTATATAGGATGTTTCTGGATTATCTGTCCTATCACGACCGATGTCTGTCAAGCCTGAAGGGGGGATACCCTGCCTTCCTTCTCTCTGCTGCATCTGCCAATTCACCCCTTCGCACCGCTCCAGCCAGGCCTAAACTTACTGGGCTGGGTCAATGAGCCCCACAAGCTGACATAGCCCCAAGCTGATGTTCTCCCAGGGGGCCCAGGCTGTAGGTCCTTGATCTGGCACAGTGCACATCCCCAGCCAGGTACAGCAACATGGAGGTCCAGGGTGGTTCCAGTTCACAGTGTGTTGCACTGCTACTACAACAAAGACCTCCTATCTAAGGCCTGAGGCACGTCCTTTTCAGGTAAACTACCAAGCACCTTCCAGTCCTCTGTGGTTGCTCAGATGCAGAGTGCAGGAGCTACAGTGGCAAGGACAAATGAATCCACACCATCCCGAGTCCCCACAGCACTCACAGTGGGGTGGGTGAAGGTGTTAGCTACATTCAAACGCCTATCGGCATTCTTGGGGATGGCGGTCTGACCAGGGGGGTCTCCTGAAGTCAAGCAATGCCACTTGTATCACGATAAGGGGTGGCTCGCCACCAGGAGGGGCTCTCAAAGAGGTTAGGTGGCCAGATCTGAGGGTGTCTTTTTTCTCATATTCATTCTTCAAGGGTCTGTGGTCCAGGTTCTGGCACTCCTTGCTATTGTGACCGCTGCCTCACTACCTCTTGAGCCCTCTCACTCTATATCATGGGCTCACACTCAGATAATTTTCTTGTTCTTCTGGACTCCTCCAAATCCTCCTGCCCAACTATTTTTATTGTATCTTTCCCATCAGCTCCTACCCAGGTGACATTTGTGCATAGACTCTTTGACAATACATTAGTCACAAAGTAGTACACGTCAGGCAACCAAGCAACAAACAGAAGGAAAGCACTGTTAGACCTAACCTAAAATGTTGGTTACCTCTGGTGCCTGGAATCATTATGTGGATCTCAGTCCAGTGCACCCCTGCTTTCTTTATGCTGAGGCTTTTCCCAATTCCACATGCACCATCAGCTCAAAATAAAACAAAACACATTGAAAAGCCTAAAGTCCAACTAGCATTTAATGCAAAATAGCAAGCAGCACAGCAAAAGAATAAAACATCTGACCAGGGCTTTCACTAGAAAAATGTCAGTCAGACCAAAGTGCTTAAATACATAGGGCCTCGTGTATGAGGTTTTGCGCAGGGCAGCGCCACAAGGAATCTTGATGTCCTGCCCTGTGTCAAAAGAAAAGGGCAGGAATGCGCCTTATCTATAAGATATGGCACATTCCTGCCCTTTTCCCCTGCACTGGTGCACAATGCCTTGCATTGCACCAACACAGGCACTATTGCACCATGGTGTAAGGGTACCTGCGTTGTGGGCCTGATTTTGTGCAGGAAGGGGCACCAGGCAATTTCATCTTTCTATGTGTGCTGCAGAATGGGGTGGCGATAGAGTCTGATGCATTCCCAGGTTTATGATTTCTCTTAATTCCGGGAATGCTTCAGATTCCATGGGTGTGGCGTGGGGACACCCACGGCAACACCCATGGAACGCCCCTTACAAGCAGTGTTCTGCTTGAAAGGGGCATATATTAACAATGCCATGAAAACCACGTAAAGTGGCTTTGTGTGGCCTTGTAAATATGCCGTGGCACATTGCGTGACAGAAACGCCAAAAAAGTGACATTTTTCCAGTGCAAAAGTGCTGCAAGGGGCCTCATAAATGAGGCCCATAGCATTTTGGACAAGTGTAGTTATGCTTTTTCTTAATAAAAAAAGTATGCAATAAAGTAATAGGTGGAATGCTTGAATTACTCTCAGCCACTGGTATTTACACAAGCAGCATCCCAGCCCATTATTATTTTGCACACCATACCATCTCAGTTTGGACCCAGCCATATACAAATCAATCTTGACCCTGCTGTAATAGGAATAGTCCTGATCAAATTGCGTGGCCTGGTCCTGCATGAACTGAACACAAGCAATGCACAACCAGTTTCACATTGATTGGGGCTCTTCAGTCGGGTTCTGCTTGGCTCCAGTGACACAGTGAGCATGCGACCCACATCTGGGCATTGCTGTCGCACTTAGGGCATTGCACTGAAGTTTACAAAGAAGGGATGAGTGGAAGCTTGAATTAATCTCAGTCACTCAGGCAGCATCGCAGGCCATCATTATTTTGCCCACCATTATTTAACCCACTTAGTTTAGGTCCAGCCATATGCTAATCAGTCTTAATCCTACCAAAGGAGGAATGGTCCAGCCAGAGCTGCCTGGCTGTTTGGGTCAGACTGTCCCCATTAGGGGCAAGATTGGTGTTGATTTGCATAAAGCAGGCCTTTTTGTAGAGTGGCATGGTGGGCAAAAAACGATGGACTGGAAAAAGTCTCAAACATTTGCCAGTGGCTGAGATTTAATTCACTGTAAAGAAGTAGCAGCTAGGTAAGCAATCGTTTAAGCAATTTAATCAATACTGAAAAATTATTTTAAAAAATTTAAACAAACGGTAGTTTGTAGTGTGTGCACCAGGTAAGTGGCACTGCCAGCCACCTGACTTAAACTGAAGTATTGGAGATTCTGGACATATGTCTAGAAATACCGAGTGCACTACATAATGCCTCAGTCTGAGGGGCGTAATCACATATTCAAAATTACCAATGAAAAGTTTTCATAACATTTATACACAATGTGTAATCAAATTCAGGCTCAATCCTTTGTATAGTGCATCAAACTTAGATGAAACACAATTAAAGAAATAGTTCCAAAAATAAACTCCAAGAAAACAAATGCAGTCTTCTGTCTTTATTCTTGGTGGACGCAGATAGCTTCTTATTTAAAATCAACAAAACGTTGCTTGTAGTCAGCCGTGTTACATTCATTAAACTTCACAAGTCAACGGAAAATCCCAATGCATTTCGGGCTATCGAATGAGCCCTTCATCAGGGATATCTACAAATATAAACGATAATCATGTGTGGTTTGCAAATATTGAAAATAACAACAATGAAATGCTTTACAAATAGTAGTTGTGGACTCAAAAGAAGTCAGGGGTTTATGAAAATGTGATGTAGAGTCAACAGGCAAGGGAAGAATCCACCGTGCAAAACTAAAAGTTAAGTCCCACATCAAGAAAAGACTGAAAATACATAAAGATCAACACCCGTGCACATTTAACAAATACATTCTAATACTGGTCTCCAAAATCTCAAAAGCGTACCTTGGATTACTGAAGTTCGTGGACTCAAATACAAATACGTTGAGTCAATCTGTACGCAGTTTATGGAGCTGTAGCAAGACTATCTTAAATGTCTGCAATCCAAAAACACTACATCAGTCAAGGGTGCCCGTTACCAAAAAACGTGTGTGTGTGTCGAAGAACAACAAGGTCTGCTTACCAACAATCAGCCTATCGTGGCATCAAAAGATGAATTTCCAACACTTATCGTTGGCGTCAAACATAGATTTCCAACATCAATTATCTATAGCGAAAAATAAATAAATTGCTTGCCTCAAATCCACAATTTCAAAGAGATGTCAATCCTCGAACAAACTGTGGATAACACTAAAAATATCTCACTTACCAAAAAGGTATGTGTACAGAGTCAACTCCACGTAAAGACACACCGAGTTTCTGGCTCGTAAAGCATAGCGTGGTCAAGTGTTTATTACCGTGCTAAGAAGCAAACATAGAAACAGGTGCAAGTAGGTTGTTGAGTTGCAGGCCACACGCCCATACCGATCGTTATACTGCGCTCAACCTCAGAAGCAAGCTGTAAAACAGCCGCCATGTTGTACCAGGAAACCCACCACCAAGAAAAATGTCGAGAAATGACTTACGACAAAAGCAATAAAGTTTGAAATATGAAAGGAATGGAAAGGAATGAAAGAACCTGTGAACAAATACAGATACATAATAAGCAACATCGATAAATGTCACAATATCAGCTTTGTTACAGAATGTATAATCATCACGATATCAGCTTTGTTACAAAATGCATAATCATCACAATGTCAACTCAATGTGAACTATAAACAACCATTCACTATATACTATGAATAATGCGCAGTAGGAACCAACCACGAAAAAACTGTTTTGGAGAAAACATGCCAATTCGAATTTATCATTTAACCCCTTTGGAAGTAGGGTTTGCAAAAACCAGATCCAGTGTGATTCACGCTGTAACAAGAATTTCGTCATGTCCTTATCTAAACGTGGTTCAACTTTTTCCAAAACACAGAATCTCAATTGAGCAATAGAATGCTTCTTTTCTGACCAATGCAATGCTAGGGGTGAACTTGTAGTTTTAGTACGTATTCTACTCTTATGCTCGGTGATGCGAATACGTAAAACCCTCTCAGTCTTGCCCACATAATACAAATCACAAGGACATTTGATCAAGTAAATCACATGATGACTGTTACAATTCGCATCAAAATTCAACTTTATCTTTTTACCAGTCCAAGGATGTGAAACATACCTGCCAGAAATGACATTGTTGCAGTGTGAACAATTCATACATTTTGTCATACCTCTAAAAGCAGTATCAGAAATTAATGTGGTGCGACTCAAAATTTCTTTTAGATTATTAGATCTTTTATATGCAAACAGAGGTAGCTCAGAAAAGATACCTTTGAAGTCAGATTCTGATTGCAGCAAATCCCATCTTTGTAGAATACTTTTTTTTAGCAGAATCAGAGTTAGTGGAAAAAGTGGATACAAATACTTCACGATTAGGTCCTGATGGCTTTTCTTGCTTTTGTAATAAAGCATCACGACTTTTCGTCAATTATCTTGTTTCAGCTTCATTGATAACTTTCACAGGGTAGCCCCTCGCTTTTTTTTGAGTCCACAACTACTATTTGTAAAGCATTTCATTGTTGTTATTTTCAATATTTGCAAACCACACATGATTATCGTTTATATTTGTAGATTTCCCTGACGAAGGGCTCATTCGATAGCCCGAAATGCATTGGGATTTTCCGTTGACTTGTGAAGTTTAATGAATGTAACACGGCTGACTACAAGCAACGTTTTGTTGATTTTAAATAAGAAGCTATCTGCGTCCACCAAGAATAAAGGCAGAAGACTTCATTTGTTTTCTTGGAGTTTATTTTTGGAACTATTTCTTTAATTGTGTTTCATCTAAGTTTGATGCACTATAGAAAGGATTGAGCCTGAATTTGATTACACATTGTGTATAAATGTTATGAAAACTTTTCGTTGGCAATTTTGAATATGTGATTACGCCCCTCTGAGATTTAATTCAAGCATTCCACCCATCACCTTATTGCTGTTGCAGTTAATGCCCTAAGTGCAACGGGTATGCCAAGACATAGGTCCCATGCTCATCGTCCCATAGGACATAGCATTACATTGGAAACAACCTTTACAACGCAGTCATTACATCGCACTACATTTACAATGCAGTCATTACATAGCAACATCCTTTACAATGCATGTCAATACAACGCAGCCATTACATTGCATGTCACTACAACGCATGACACTACAACGCATGTCACTACAATGCAGGCATTACATTGCATGTCATTACATCGCATACCATTACAATGCATAGTACCCTTACACTATCCAACACTTACCCTATTGTTGCACCCCCTGGAGTTAGAATAGTTCTTTTTACCCCTACACTATCCAACACTTACCCTACTGTTGCACCCCCTGGAGTTAGAATAGTAATGTTTGCCCCTACACTATCCAACACTTACCTTAAATGCAATCTAATGGTATGCGTTGTACTGGTATGCATTGTAAAGGTATAATACGATGTAATGTAATGCGTTGTAAATGTAATAAAAAAAATATGTTGTAGTGGCATGCGATATAAATGTATATGTTGTAAAGGATGTTGCGATGTAAAAACTGCGTTGTAAAGGCATGCATTGTAAATGTATGCGTTGTAACATCATACATTCAGCATAACATGTGTATTAGTAAAGGCACGTTCAACCAGAAGGGTCTCTTGGAGCTGAAAAACATTTGCCTATTGTTACCCAACTCAATGGTGTTCATTTTGTCAATCTCAGAAGGATGAAAGGGTGAGTCGACCCGCTGGGATTTGAACCTGTGACCATAAGTTCAAGCACAGGCCCCTACAGTGTACGCATTAGTGCACTAAGCCACCAGACCCAGCTTTGGGCTCAGGCTATACCCTACTGATGAGTCCCAAGGGGGTTACAAGTGGTCTTTTCTGAGTGGGCCTAGTCTGGCAGTTTGAGACAGACTGGACTGTTATGTTCAGTATTAAGGATAACACGATGAATGTTTCGAAGATGCTTTAATTCAGTTCACCTTAACAGACCATCAACACAACTGCCAGTTCCTACATCTCCAATCCAACTGCTTCACACTAGAATGATGGAAACACGTTTGAAGCATCTCAGAGAACACAACTAGGTCATAGCTGAACTAATATAACAATCTACCAGTGAAAGCTAACTCACAGCACATCTTCCCCCATACCAAATCATTGATGATAAGGATTGGAAAAATTAGAACAGAACACAAAAAAACCCACTTTTTTACACAGAGCCAATTAAAGTATGAGATTGCTGACAGAACCACCCCTCCTTTACTGCCAGGTGGTAAAGGAGTGGTGGTAGGAGCACATGGCATCTCCTAATCACCTCCATCTCTCACGTTTTTAACTCTGGCCGGTGGATCCAGGAATAAAAGTCTTAGTCACGGCGACACCTCTGAGCTAGTTTTAACTCACCTATCACTGCACTTTCACTACCATCGTTCCCAGCCACTGTGATATATTTTGTCTCTTTTTGTGTTGTATTGTCTTCCCCCACCCTATTGCTCTTCCCCATGCGTGGCTACTCTGGAGTGTATTGTAAGCAGCCCTATGATGAAGCATGTCACGCATTTGTGTGAGTGAGGGCCATCACAAATAATCATTGTATTACTCTCTACTCTTTTTGGTGGATTAAATAATGAAAAGACCCATGAATTTTGAACAGCCCTTATTTAGCATTCCAGGTCTTCTCACCAAATCTCTGTCACCAACCTTCCACCTTCCTTCCTGTACACCATTCTTGAAATCAAATCGGGCTTATATCTATTTTGATGTATAGATCTGCGCATCAATAGATCTTTATCAGTTTGATGTAACTTGTTGCTTACATACAACTTCAACCAAGCTAGATTAAGTTTACTGTGAGGCTTCCTTCCTCTCAATGAGGCAAAAAGTCACATTAATGTCACGTTATTAGGTGTGTTATGATGTGCTCACCATGTTTCTCTCTAAACCATCATCACAGAAGACTTAGTAAGAAGTGCCCGTTAAGCACAATTCTTAACTGCTTTGTTCATGCTCTCAGCTAAACCATTAGCTTGAGGTGAGTAAAGAGCAGCCTTGAAATGCATGATGAACAACTTCTAGAGGAACGTACATATTTCCTGGGAGATAAATTGCACCCCGTTGTCTGTGAAAAGGCACTTTGGTATTCCCTCCGAGAGAACTCCTCTTTGAGAATTTCGGTAAATAATTCTATTCTATTATCTTGGCATTGACAGAAGACACACACTTGGTAACCATCTATTTTGATGTATTATCCACCAACAACATAACATACCTTGCATCATGTGACATCAGCTCAAATGGCCCAGCAATGTACAACCCCAACTTCATCCAGGATTCGACAGGAATCTCCACAGCAGACATGGGAACAGTATGTGTCTTCTTGTTCTTGTCATTGTTCTCTCACTGCCAACAACCTTTCACTACCTCTTCCACCTCATGATCCATTCCAGACCACCAATACCATTCTCTTAGCCTGACCTTTGTCATATTCCTGCACAAATGCCCTTCATGAGCAAATTAATCAACTTATTTCTTAGACTGCCAGGAGCTACCACACGATCTTTACAGAAAATCTTCTCTTCCACAGTACACAACTCTTCCTTGACACTGGTGAAACCCCTTAAACTGGAAGAAATGTCTTTGTCAATCGACCATCCCTTCACAATGAAATTCTTCATATCCTACAAATCTAGATCCCTTGCATAAGCAGCTGTCCACTTAATATTATCCACCCATCCAACTAAAGTGCTTTCACTCCCTTGTTCCCTCTGATCCATGGATAATCTTGATAAACAATCCGAAACGCAATTCTTCGAACCAGGCACATATTCCACAGTGAAATTGAAACAGGTTAACCTCTCCACCATTTAATCCTAGGGGACAAATTCCCCATCTCCCTGCACATACAAATCCAAGCAAGTGGTTAATGATCGGACTTAACAGTGAAAGGTATTCCCCACAGGAAACTTTTTTACATGGAAACTGCCCAATACATGGCCAATGCTTCTTCCTCACTCATTGACTGAGTAGTGTTCCCCGCACCTTTCCATGAGCGGGAAGCAAAAGCCACCACTTTCAACTCATCATCAACCACCTGAGCCAAAACTGCACCCAACCCACTGATACTAGCATCTCTTGACAAAACATTTTTCCTGTAAACATCAAAATGACCAAGTGTTGGCAACTTCCCAATATTGTCCTTGATGTTCCTAAAGGCTTCATCACACTCTTCAGTGCATTCAGATTGAGTCCCCTTCTTCAGCAACACCCTTAGAAGATGGGATAAGCTCGCAAAGTTACAGGTAAACTTGGAAAAGCACTCGACCAATCCCAAAAAGGAGCGTACCTGGTCTCTTTTCTCTGATGTGGGAGTTCCAACTATATCATTTGAAAGATCAAGCTTCGGGCTAATCCCTTCCTCTGAAATGGTATGACCCAAATATGTCACTGATGACACCCTGAATCTACACTTCTCCTTCGTTATCACCAGCCCCGCCTCCTGAAATTGTTCCAACACCTTACCCAGAACTGCATCATGTTCCACTACATCATCTTCACCATAAACTAAAATGTCATCTTGGAAAAACAACACTTTTACCAACCCATCCAAAACCTTCTTCATGACCCTTTGAAAACATGCAATAGCAGAGGCTGGCCCAAACGGCATTCAGATGAATCTGAAGGCACACAGAGAAGTCACAAATGATGCCAACGGTCTCAAATCCAGATGAAGTAAAACCTGGTGGTAAGTGAAGGACAAATCCATAATTCTAAACACTTTTGCTCCCTTTATCAACGGCAAAGTCTCAGAAATGCTTGGTAATGGTTGTTTGTCCACCCAATTGTATTTGTTTAGTCCACTCAAGTCGGCACACATTCTCAACTGCTTGGCACCATCCTTGGGAGCTAAAACTATGGGTGCAAGCCCTTTTGAACACTCTATTTCCTCAATAACCCCATTGTCCTTCACCTTGCATAAGTCTTATTCTAAGGGACCAAGCATCATGTGAGGCACTTTATTCACCTTAAACACACACACGCGGCACAGCTCCCTTCTTCAGCACAAGTTTCTGCTGGAAATTCTTAAGTAACCCAAGCTTTTCTCCAAAAACACCTGGATACCTAGACCCAATTTCTTCAGGTAAGTCCTGAGCCGACAGCAACTGCGCCCTTTGTTGAGCACTAGGAATCTAGGTTATACCCATATCCCTTTGATGTCTCCAGCCCAAAAAGCTGTCCCCCCTTGTGAGAAGTTGGCCTGGCATATGCTGGTCACTAGTTATAGTGGCCACCTTGCACCAGTCCAATTCGACTCTTATGGTAGATAGATTTAAGACAACCTTTTAAAGAAAGCTATCCTAGTGGTAGCTGTGGAGAGCAGCCTTCAGGCTAAGTCTCAGAGGAATGTAAAGCAGCTTGTTTTACCTTATAATCTCTTGAATTACCAAATGAAAGAACACCACACAGGTATATATATCAAATATATATGTATTTATTACTAGACACACTCTACTAATCTCTTTATGAGATTTGAAGCCAGATACACATTCAAATGTCAACGTTTCACAATAAATTAAGCACAAATATGGCTGGAGCCCTAGGAGCGTACCAGACCATATACTAAAAAAATGGTATAACAGTGTCGACTTGCAAAATGACAAGGCCCAGGGCCTGGGGAATCGCTGGGGCTCCACTACTGCAGTGTTAGCAGGTAAGTAACAGGCCCACGGGAGACACGTGCAGTGTGTGAACACAGCCGCGGGTTCCCTATTGATTATAATGGTGCAAGTCGCGGTTTGATTTTTAAAGTTCTAGGGTACTTCGAGGAAGTCTACAAGCAAGCCACTTACAAGGTAAGTACTTCGAGTGCCAACACACACTAGGGCACCGGAGTGCACGAGTTACCTCACCCAGGGAAGCCAGGTGCATAGGTGTCTTTTGGTGTCAGGTCGCGTCGCTGTTTTCTATGGAGACCAAAGAAGACTTGCTGCTTGCGTCGACTGAAGAAGTGTACGGTGGAATCCAAGGGTGGATTCAAGATAGAGGTGACCTGACAATTGAAGGGACAGTGTTCAAAGTCACTTGCCAGTGACCGTTGGCCAGGAAGATGGCTGACCACGGATGTCGGGTGATTTCAGGTCATCAATGGTCTGTTGACTCTTTGCTCACGAGGTCCAGGAGGGATCAACGATGACCAGCAGCTGGATTCAGAGTGTCCCATGACGTCTGCAGCTGATGGCAGTGTTGGCAACCAAATTGGAGCCAACAAGCCTTAGCAACTGCAAGTCTTGTGTAGACTGAAGAAAGTTGATGGTGCAGACCAGCAAGGTCTGAGGGACTCACCCAGCAAGGGTGAGTGAGGGCAGGCCTGGAGCAACCACAGGAGCTCTTTTAGTTGATAAGAAAGTCTTCGGGGGACCCACTAGCCAATGGGCAAGTGATCGCAAAGACGCCTATTCAGGAAATGTTTCACAGGAGCCCACGGTCACTCGGGATGGGGTAGGCATCTGATTTTCTCTGCAAAATGTGCTGGAGGCTTGGGCCACAAATGGTCTAAAGCACAAGTCTGTAGGACGTCGGGAAAGGTTTGCACTTGACAATAGTGCATGTTCCCCAGGTACTGCTGTTCCCCATCACTCGTGGGGTCCACTCACCACAGCTTTGCTGGGGACTCACAATGGCCATCGAGAAGTCAGGAAATCCACTTCCAGGCCAGCAGGGACTTCGAACTCCGGCGGAAGCGGGAAAGTTTGCAACCATTGATTAAGGTGTTTGGAGCCTGCCAAGCAGGGGAGTCACTTCTTGACTCCAAGGGAGAGTCTTTTGTCTTCCAAAGGTAGTGGAACATCGAAGGACCAGGATTCTTCTTTGTAGAGCGTCGTACAGGGTTATCTGTTTTGCAATGGCAAAGTTTGCTATCTTATAGTGAAGATAGGGGAGGGACTAGCTCTATGACAACTCCTCTAGGAGGGTCAGGGGAGGGGGTGGTTACACCCACTTCCCTTTGTCCAGTTTCGCACCAGAGCAGGGACAGGTAGCCCCTGAACCGGTTTGAGCTGGTATATGCACAGAGGAGCCTACTGCTCCCCCAGTGCAGGACTTCAAAGCACTCTAGGAGTGCACCCACCCAGCCCCAATACACTAAATCCTGTCTCGAAGGTGGTGACACCTCCCCGTGACAGGATGCCTTTTGTTGGGCTTCCTCCACTGCGAGTTTCAGTCAGCAGCAGGAGGGCAGCCCAGTGTCTGTGCTGGTGGCATCCATTTTGTGATGTCAGGGCTCTATAGGATTTCTGTCGTTTTACATGTCGGCCCCTCTAGAAGGGTGGGATCATGCTCCCACATCATGGACTGATGTGGGGGTATGATTCCAAGTTGTTTGACACCAAACACGACATGTTTTGATGCAGTCATTCCAAAGTTAGCATTTTAATGCACTTAAGAGTATATGGTTTAACCGCATCCACAAACAGCCATAGAGAATAGACTCTGGTAGCTGCAGAGGGGCCCTGCTCAGGCAGAGGCACCCCCTCACATTGTAAACCAAGCACCCTGCCCTCAGGATTGATAGGGCCTGCCATAGGGGTGGCTGATAGGTTTATATGTGTGTGTATGGTGAGATATAGGAACATATACCTCAGTGAGGAGTGCTAACACTACCTCACACAGGCTGCAGTAGCAGGCCTGTGGTGTCAGATTGAGAATGCTTCCCAGAGGTGGCATAATACATGCTGCAGCCCCTGGTAGGCCTGTGAAGTGCCTATGCCCTAGATACCTAGGGTACCATATACTAGGGGCTCTTAAGGTAGCACAGTATCCAATCACTAGTGCATCTAATATGCACACCAAGTCGTTTAGAGAGAGCAGAGAGACTGGGGCCCTGATTAGCAGGGACCCAGCCAGACTATAGCCAGAAACCAGTGTATACATCAGAAAAAAAGTGGGGGCAACATAAGTGCAGATCCTACTCTCCTACACCCCTTTTCACCACATACACCTTCCCCACCATCTAACGATTGGAAAACTGAATTTTCATCACAGTAAATCACAACACATCTATCTTCATACCCCCATAACCCACAAGACTGATGTCTAGTGTTGTAGTTAAATGTTATCCTCCACAAACACCACCTCCCAGTTCTTATCACCAATGATGGTGTATGGTGACCTAGAATGTGCAAGCACTGATATGCTCTTTCCACCTATAAAACTTCCACACTCTGGCATCTCTATGGGTTCTACATCAACTAATCTGTCATCCCTCACACTCAACACAAATTTCTCTTCAGTTTCCACACAATTAACACTTTATGACTTAGCCCCCCTACACACTTAAGAATAATGCCCTTTCTTGCCACATTTTTTGCAAGTAGCAAATCTAGCAAAACATCCTGGACTGTTTGACAGGTGTCCTTCACTACCACATTGGAAGCACCTTATTCGAACGCCTTTTGTCAAAGTGAAATTCTCGCCATGAGAATTTTTCCTAGTGTTCAATTTTTTAGCTCCCACTCTACTCCTGGTGTTCGAATTCCTGTCACCCTCCCTATCTGCACTCTTGCTCAGCACTTTAACTTCATGCACAGATTCTTCTGATGCCTGAGCATCTATTCCCCTCTCATCCTGCATTTCTCACACCCACATACTAGTATTTTCCATTCCTTTCACAATGGCCAAAGCTTCTTTCAAGTAAGGATTCTTTGTAAGCTGCTTTTTACTGCACCTTAATATTATTGTTGCATCTCACAATCTGACCAAGGAGTCAGTGAGCTGGTCAAAATCACACGTGTGTGCTAAAGTGTGCTAAAGTCTTCAAAGAGGCAACATAGCTGCCAATTTTCTCCTGTATCCCTTGCATCCTTGTAAAAAATGCATGCCTTTCTAGCACTGCATTGATTTGCGAGCCAAAATGATTCTCCAACATCAACATGTACAGCTCATATACATTGTTAGACTTACCTTCCCATTGCCCCAACACAATTTCATCTAGACGTTTATATAAATTCCTGCCTTCAATCCCAAGGTTGTGTAAAAAGGTAGCTTTTTCAAGCACAGCTGAAAGCTTTTTACCCCAATTGCAAGTAAATAGAAATCATATTTGCTTCCATCATTTCCAGGGCAAAGCAGGCTCACCCTTATCATACAGATATTGCGGAGGCTGAGACATGCTTGCAGTTGACAGCTAGAAAACACTTAAACCAAAATTCCTCAATCCCTGTAGTATATTTCTTTTAAGATAGTATATTCTCGTTTCCTGTTTATAAAAATAAAAAACAGCTCACCACTCATCTCCAACTTCCTGCTAACAACTTGCCCAAAAGATCACCCCCCACAACAATATAATGGGCATTACCCAGAACAGAACACCTTTACGTTATGGCAAGCGTGTGACTGCCAGTATCTGCCAGTACAGTGAGTAGTTTGCATAAAAAATGGTTAAAAGTACTTTTCCAAGTGGTTAAAAGTAATCTGCCACTACCCAAAAAGTATCTCCCCTCCTCGAGGCAGTGTACATGTAACTGAAGTAAAACATACATGCGTGGGCCCCAACATCATTGATCTGACCCTTGCTCCCCAGTTAACTCCTCTAAGACTGCCCAAAAGGAGGATGCATGGTGTGCGTGTCATCGAAATGGAGTTCACACACTGGCTGCCAAAATGAGGAAGCATGGTGTGCGTGTCACCGACACAGAGCACACAACGCCAAGTAAAGGAAGTAAGGTGTGTGCGTCAGCGTGGCAACACAAACCAACCAGAACTGGCTCTGGCTTTAAACCCAGACGCATAAACACAAAATTACGTCCCTAACTTTGACAACATAGCCACATCACCTCACCCAAAATAGCAGCGATGTCGTTTCATGGATACGCTGCAGTGTCTGGTCGTGAGCACTGAGACCAACATTGAGGAATGCCTGCTGCACACAGGCCCCTTAGAGCATCTTTCAGTCTTTCCACTGCTGCATCGTGTAAATTCATACACGGGCGAAGAATGTGATAAAGTCCCGCGCAGGATAAAATGGACCACTAACCTCGGTACAAAATTCTCCGCATGGACAACTAAAAATGAACAATTAAAAACTGCTTTTGGTTCGCAAGCCCTCTTAGACTACTGGCCCATTCTCCTGATGGACCTGCATCGGGCGCTGGGGGAACATTGGATGCTCAACAATAACAGGGGCCAAATGATCTAAACCAGCACCCAAATAAGGAAACGCCAGAAAGCAAATGGAAGAGTCAAAATCCCCCAAATGCAAGACAAAGAGGGGAAAAAGCGTTGCAGGGCATCATAATTAGATCTCTTTGAGCTGCCTATAAGAAATGTGTATGGGAGCAACGTACTAAACGAATAGAGTATGCCTGGCTTAAAATTTTCTCTCTTCTTAAGGGAAAAAATCCAGCTCCATTTTGGAAATATATTAACCAAGTCAGTAATAGTGGTCAGTCTAAGGGGAATGGGGTACCCGAGAATGTTTGGGTGAATCACATCAATCAGCTCTACAACAGTGGGACAAGGGAGCTGTCAGCCCTCTATTCGCCTCAAGCACCAAATCACGAAAACATCCTGGGTCCAGGCATCTCTGACGCCGAAGTGATCAAGATCATTAGCCGCATGATGAATGAGCTTCTTACACCTCTCTTTAAACAAGCCTTTCTTACAGCCACAATTCCATCTACCTGGCAGGGCTCTATATTACGTCCACTTTACAAAAAGGGTAACCGTTCAAATCCGGCCAATTACAGGCTAATAGCTTTATTGGATATCGAAGCTAAGGCCTATGCTTGTGTCCTGCTGGCAGAACTCGAAAACTGGGTCACAGAAAACAGCATCCTTCCCCGTACTCAGTCAGGCTTCAGATCAGGCTGCTCCACGACAGATAATATAATAGCACTGTCCTACCTGTCGTGGAGAGCCACCTTGGCCAATCAGCTACCTTTATTCTGCTGTTTTGTGAACTTCAGTGCAGCATTCGATAGAGTCAATCGAGGGACGCTATGGAGTAAATTAAATTCCTGGGAGATAACATCTGCACTCCTCTCTGCACTGATATCACTGCATCAGAAAACCTGGGTATCTGCAAAAATTGCAAAAAAAATGGTCTAAAGCAAGGCTGAGTATTAGCCCCACTACATTTTAATCTTTATACCGCTGACTTGCCTAAAGAACTGGCAGGTGCAACTTTGGTCGCCTCAAAATTGGGTGGCACACGACTACAGATTATGCAATACGTTGACGACATTATTATTATGGACCATAAAAAACAGGTCTGCAAAGAGCGCTCACTGCCCTTAACACATATAATATAAAAAACAATCTTTTGATGAATGAGTCAAAAACTAGTCATGATTTTTGGGAAACATCAAAAAAAGAAAAACCCGTCTTGGCGAGCAGGTAGTCTACATATAGCGACCTGCACTAGCTATAATTATCTAGGAGTTTGGTTTAACGAAAGAGCAACTCAAGTAGCCCATCTCAAACATCTTCGGCCCAAGGGAGCAGGGGTAATACATAGTCTGAGGTGCTTGAATCAGCATTTGCACAGCCCCACAGCCGAGTCAGTCTTAAGGGTCTTTCGCGCCAAACTGCTGCCGGCAGTGTCTTATGGTCACCTGGCTTTCCCTGGCAAAATTGATGCATATTTAGTGAATTATCAAATAAAGGCCTATAAGAAAATATTTTCGGCTCCCCAGCATGCAAGGAGGGTGAGGCTGAGACTTGACCTTGGCTTGGCAAGTGCAGATCTTCATTGTCTGGGAGACTTAATTAAATTCTATATCTACACTTTGCGTGCACCAGCTCAATCCATGAAAGAACAATTGCAATCAATGTTCACGGAAAAACTCTCCCCTTGGTACAGACAGTTGCACTTGGCCATTTCCACATTGAAGATTGAAATCATAAACTTCCCTAATTCAATTATTCCCCTGTCAACATCGAAAAAAACGATAAAAAACGAAATTACTCTAGTATCATTCGAGAGAGATATTGCTCGGCTTCACAAAAAAACACTCCTTACAGCTCTATCAAGGGGAAACCTCAACCATATTTTAATTACTCTCTCCAATCACAGACTCGTAATAAAATTATTTATATGAGGCTGTTAGCCCTTCCAATTCATGACTTTAACCCGCTGTGGGCTTGGAGGAATGGTCAGCTAACTTGTAGGCTCTGCAATTATCCACATGAGTCCTGGTTACATCTGCTATGTTGTTGCCCTCATCTTGCCAATGATCGCCGACGTCTATTGGTCCCAGTCTATCGGGAAAAGTTACTGAGACACTGCAGGGAAGCATCTGATTTGTGCTTCAGTAATAATTCAGCCCAAGTTCTAGCAAGGGCTGGGAAGTTTGTTAACATTATTTTAACTGCACTGCATAATGCACAGCACTAAGAAACTGACAAGATCTATTGCACAAATGAACGTTGAAGAAAGTTAACCATTAGTAATAAGCATTGTGACACTTTTGCTATTGTTTTCTTTTTTATACTATACACTTCTCTTTTGGAGTAAACAGCTAATTGTGATATATAGCCATCAACCTGAAATGCTGCTTTTGAAATTGACATTTATTTCGTATTGCCAGATTTTATAAATGTGTATATAATTGTTTTATCCTTGAATTTTATTAAGTAGCAATATGATGTTTGTATGTTACGGTTTTAATTAACTGTATAATAAAAGACCTGGAGCCTGGCGCACACACTTCGGCGACCTTCCACCAGGAATCTCATTGCCCATCAAGGTCCGAACAGCACCCTGCCAACATCATCTCTTTTGAAGCAGAGCTTGTGCTGGTCACACCTTCTCCTCTCTGGGTGTCAGCCCCAATCTTTCCACGAACAGATGCTCCCATTCTTACGAACAAGCACTTCCACCTCCGCTCCACAACAGCTCCATGGTGACACGAGCCCACAGCTGGTACAGTGTCTAACACAGGTAGGCGTGCCTATTGTTCCCTCAGCAATTGGTTGTACCTTATTTTCTTTACAAAAGTCCAAAAGAGTTCTTTTGAGGAAGTTGCAGTTCTCTTTCGCCCATCTTCAGCAAGAGCTCGTCGCCAATGTTACGTTCAGTTTTAAAACAAAACACAGTGGATATGCTATAATGATCTGCACATCAACCTTAGTTTTAGAACACAGTTATAGTAAAGTTAGTATAGCAAAGAATATAGGGTGCTAAACAATGTTAGATACTTATCCACCACAAGTATCCCCAATATTGGGATCACCATTAACTCCCAATAAACAATATCAAAATCCAAAACACTGTAGCACACCACACTAGATTGTAGGTCTAGTGTAACCAACTTCATTAGAATCACATTGAATTGGTAACCATTGGCTTTTATTCCATGTTCATAAAAATATAGCCATTTTCAATTCACAGCCAGCCGACGCGCGTTTCGCCCAATGGGCTTCCTCAAGGTTGCAAAGATCATATATAACAATCAGCATTTTGTGCTTCATATGTAATACAAACATCATTTATTGATGTTTGTATTACATATGAAGCACAAAATGCTGATTGTTATATATGATCTTTGCAGCCTTGAGGAAGCCCATTGGGCGAAACGCGCGTCGGCTGGCTGTGAATTGAAAATGACTATGGGCAATGAGATTCCTGGTGGCTGTGAATTGAAAATGACTATATTTTTATGAACATGGAATAAAAGCCAATGGTTACCAATTCAACGTGATTCTAATGAAAATGTTACGTTCAGTAATGAGGATAAAACGATGAACGTTTCCAAGATGCTTTAATTCAGTTCACCTTAACAGACCATCAACCCAACTGGCATTTCCTATATCTCCAATCCAACTGCCTCACACTAGAATGATGGAACCACATTGGAGCCATCACAGAGAACACCACTAGGTCATAGCTGACCTAATATGACGTTCTACCAGTGTAAGCTAACCCACAGCATGATCCAATGAGGAGCAGGGTCAGTACTGATTTGCATATGGCGGGCCTTTGTCTATAGTGACATGGCGGGTAAAAAACAATTAACTTGATTGTGGCCTCTAGTGATTACCAGTGGCTGAGAGTTTTTACATGCATTACATCCATCACCTTGTTGTTGTAGTCTTCAAAAAAGAACCCAATGGTGCATAACCATGTGACAGAAAGTTATCACTTTGAGCAAAACTAAAAAATCTAATGAGCAGGTGGCAGCATCTTATCCCCTAGGAATCTTAATGTCCTTGAGAAGAACATGCAACACTAGGCTTATTATTCTCCTGAAATCCCACTTACACTTGTCAGGTTCAGAAGTGAGGCTGTACTTCTAGCAAATGTACATCTGTCAGCATCAAGGCTTCTGGGCCTGCATGAACCATGACAATTAGCAAACACATTCAAAGCCATTAGAAGCTCTAAGCCATGGTAAAACACCCTCGATATTTCATTATAAAGTGTTTACACCATGTGGCGTAATAGCATAATTTCAGAAACGTTGCCTAACAAACATCAATTTACCAAATTACCCAAGGTTACACCTGCGTGATAGAAATTTCTCCCAGGGCTAGTTTTAACCATTGTTCTACTCATTCCTAGTCTGTCATCAGTGAGTCTGTCAGTCTCTGTCTCGGGCGCATGCGTTGCAGTGTCCTGCCTGCTGCCAGTGGTAGTGCTGCTGTGCCCAGGGCTCTGGAAGTGAGATCTTATAGAACCGACTTGTCTCAGTTCCCCTCTCCCAGAGGTTTCTGAGAAAACGAAAGTGCCACTTCTGTGCTTATCAAAAGAATCTTTTGATCTTGTGTTCCTAAATGGTTTGTAAACAAATTAAGGGAATTCGCTTGCACTGCAAGCAAGCCCCAGCTTACAGATGTCATGTTATTGTCTGCTTTCTCTTCTCCTGGTAATGCTATATGGTTGAATCAATCTCAGAAGACATCAAGTCTATGAACTCATTGCAGCACCAGCCCCACAGCTGGCTTCTCCTCCCCCCTACCCCAACACATGGGCCGCACAAATAAAAGAAGCGCTTGCCTCCTGGAATTAGCATGTTCGTCCGTGCTCTTTACTTAAAGGAAGAAAACAATTAAGCACAACTCCGGAGTAATCTCATTTTGCCGATTTAGCCTCCTCATCCCTCAATGTGTGGTTAGTAAGTGTTTCAATCAGGGCTAAGGCCTGCTATCATTCAGCCTTAATTAAAAAAGGCACAAGCGGCGGAGCTGTGAATTAGAAACGTTACGGCGCACTACCCTGATTAATTCGAAGCTCATGTTGGATTAATAACTCCAAGCGAAGAACAAAAGGAAATTGTTCTGCGGATTGCCGCGCTCCCAGGCCAGACAAAGGTCACCTCACATTACTTCACTTTCATCCGGAGTCGCTTAATCAAGCCCCGCGGAAGGCGGCCATGTGCACCCGTGGAAGCTGCTCGTTGCAGCGCGGCCGGACCTGCGAGGCAGCGCTAAGCCCAACTCTTCCAATCGCCTCTCGTTTTCCTACCCCGCAAAACCTCATTACCAGTAATGACTAGGGAATAACAGGGGAACTCCTTGTAGGCGGCTCCAGTGTCTCCGAGCCGCAGCCATCAGATAGCTCTCGTTTGCCAGATACAGTGACGTTTTCATTAGACGAATTTCCTGAAATCTATCATTTGAACTTGTAAACGCAATTTCCTGGTGCTCTCTGCCAGGGAGAGTGCACAAAAGCCTCATTCACGCTGACACCTTAAAAAGAAAACGCTGCTTATTGGGGCTAGAAACGTTTTCTTACCTCTACCTTCTACAAAAGGCACGACTTTTGAGGTTCCTTCCCAGTCAAAGACTCTCGTGGTGTTTGGTTGTTTAAATAATTTTCTATATAACAGGTCAACTTGTATTTATCACAAGTCCATACACAATTTTATCAATGGTTTGTATATTGTTGCATGTAACTGTATGGGCCCATTGACATGCCAAAGCACAATGTCCTATGCATTCTTTGCAGGTACAATCACGTTTACTATTTCTGCTTATAATTAAGTTTAGAGGTAACTGTTTTTATTCGTGAGCCTGCATGTGCCATCGTCCACAACCAACCAGCCGACGAGGAGTTTATTATTCAAGATACAAGTTTTGTAAATACACAACTAAACAAACTCTACCCCGCACCCTCGATCAGCGTGTTGTGAGTAGTAAGCTCTGCTCGTAGAGCTTAAAGGCCGGATCCCCTCTGTGTGGGTTGTGTGTGCTCTGTGTCTGCAATATAAGGCCTGGCTACGATCTTTGGGTCTGTAGCATCTTGAAGAACTCCTCCAGGATCAGGGGAACGGCCCTCATGAATCTGGGGCACGACAGTTTTCTATAGTTGTGAGTTAGAAACTGTTTATAGGCTGCCAGCTGACTTTATAAGCTTTAGGGGCATTAGTGACCTCCAGTGAGATCTTTTCCCTGGCATGAATATCCCACAGCTTCCTAAACCATGTAGTGACCTCTACTAACTTGGCTCGCCTCTCCCCTCACCCCCCTCCGCCCCTGGGCTAACAATACGCATCCCTGCAAATCAGCATGGATGCGCCAGGGAAGATGCGTCACGCAAGTTTGCCCTTGCGCCACCGCAGATGCGCCGCATTTACAATGCGGTGCATGATGGCGCAAGGACAAGCAGATACGTGACGCATCTGCCGGCGTGAGGTTGGCGCAGTGCTGAAGTTGCGTCGCAAGCGCGACGCAACTGCAGCACTGTTCCAACCTACCCTATCCCTAACATGGTGCGTCAAGCCTTACGCCTGCTTCAAGCAGGCGCAGGGTTTTGACGCATAAGCGTCGGGAAAGTGACTCAGTGAAATCTTATAGATTTCACTGAGTCACTTTTCAGGGGCGTTCCTGCGACGGAACGCACCCCCTGAGTGGAAACGCCCACATGAAACCTGACGCAGGTTTCATGTGGCGCAGGGCTTTACACCATGACGCATCTCCATAGATGCGTCACGATGTAAATGGGGCGCAACATGGCGCAGGGTTTACGCCGCCGCTGCGTCACAAAAGTGACACAACGGCAGCGTAAAAGGGGCGCAAGTCCCTCATAAATCTGCCCCAGAGTCTTTAGGGGACCAGTAGTGCGTTGACCCTATGTCTTGTCATGTGGGATGGAATCAATGAAAAATCTGTATAGTATGGAAATGAGTACTTTGTCGTGTGGTTCATCCTTGAACCATTTTTTAAGGCCTGTGTGTGATCGGGATGCCTCAACCTTCATTGTGGGGTGGAGGACCCGGTGTTGGAGCTCTGTGTATGCAAACCACTCTATTTCCAGTAACCCAAAAGTTGTCTTAAGTTAATCAAAGGAGAGAATTTGTTGATGTTTGAAGAGGTAGCCCATCATGAGGCACTTCCTGTCTCACCAAGGCTTAAAGGCTGACATTTCTCTAGATGGTGTAAAATCTGAAGTGTGGTAGATGGGAATAAATGAGAAAGGAAAAGTCGTGAACCCTGATCTTGAGGATACTTTGTCCCAGATGCCCGTTATGACTCTCGTAACTGGAGAGGAGTATAGCCCACAGCTTTTCTGTGGCCTGCGAACATGCCAGAGAGTGGTCACGGTGATAATGCTGTCTACAACGCACCATTGCTGTGCTGTTTCCTTCTTCCCCCATTAAAAAAGATAGTGGAGCTGAGTGGAGTGAAAGTTGGGCAGTAAGTGTGGATGTGTCAGACCTCCCTATTTAGCAGGGCGATATAGAGTCTTGCTAGCAATGCCGGGTTGTTTGTTCCTCCACATGCATGTGTTTACCTGAGTGTGCAGCTGTCTGGGTGGGTGAGGTAGAGCGAAAGTCTGAAACAAGTAGAGGATCTGGGGGAGGGCCCTCATCTTAACTACCGCCAAGCGCCCCAGCCAGGTGAACTGTTTATTGTGCCATTTCTGGGAATTGTGACAAAGGTCTCTGAGCAGTCTAGTGTAATTTAGAGTTACTATCTGCGGAAGTTATACGCACTAAATTAAAGTGATCCTTATATAAGTTAAGGAATCACTAGACCACAGGATCGGAATGAGCTTCCTTGAAGCTGAAGCCTGGAGAGGCTTGGGATGCAATAATAAAGTCTCCAATTTACCAAGGTTGTTCTTAAAGTGAGAAACAAATTGAAGTTCTTCCACCACATGCAGCACTAAAATTAAGGAATCCGTTAATGAATGCATTATGCTGTCAGCAAACATCATAAGTTTAAAGGTCTCCATGCCAATAAAGGCCCCTGCTATTGCCCACTTCTGTCTAAATGAGTCAGCAATTGTCTCAGGTGTGAGGGCAAATATCAGGGGAGATAAAGGGAATTCCTGTTTAGTGTCTCTTTCTGTGTAAATATGGGAGGATGTGGTGTCATTAACTCGAATCCTAGCTGTAGGGTGGTGATACCTCATCATGACCCATTTCAAGAGAAGAGGGCCAAATCCGAGGTGCTACAAGACCGCTCCCTTGAAACCCCATAAAAGTCTTTTCAACATCAACAGATATGAGTAAGACATTCTTGCATTTCCGTTGACCATTCTGGATAATGTTCAGCAGATATTTTGTATTATCGCCACATTGGTGACCTGGAATGAATCCTGCTTGGTCTATGTCTATTATGGCTGGGAGATAGGGGCCAATTTGCTGTGCTAAAATGCCTGTGAAGAGTTTTAGGCCAAAGTTCAGAAGGGTGACGGTGCTATATGAAGAGCACAGGTTCAGGTTCTGAAATAAAGAGGATTTATAAGAAAAGAGGAGGTTTTTTTAGGAGCATGAACAAATTCCCAGAGGCGTCAAAGTGCTAGTGACGGTTAGTCCTCAAAAGAAGTATGGTTAGCAGGAGTTCCGGTTCTGAAATCACAAAGACCTTGGGAGATATGTACAATGAAGTGGCGGAGTGAGGAATTAGCCTCCTTGGCTTAACGCCTCACTCCACCACTTCTGAAACGCAAGGCTACACGATATTTACAATTATATGGTGCAGCCTTGCATTTCCCCCTGCGTTGGCGCTACATTTAGCAGTGTAGCGCCAATGCAGGCACCCTTACACCATAGTGCAATGGTGTCTGCGTGCAGGGGAGGGCTGTTTATGTGTGGGAAGGTGTCCCTTCCTGCACATAAACAATCCTGAAATGCTATTTTGTCACTTTCATGTGTGCTGCTTAATGCAGCACACAGGAAAGTCACAAAATGGCATTTTTTTTAGATTGTTTATGTAAAGGAAGGGGGACCTTCCTGTACATCAACAATCCATGGCATTTTGCTTTTTCCATGTGTGCTGCACAAGGCAATACGCTTGTTCACTGGTAAAGAGTGAAGCTGTGCAAACCTAACCTGGTTTGTGAAGGATCACCACCGCTGCTTCACACATTGTTTTGAGAAACTTGCCACAGTAATCAATGGCATTAAAGAGCTTTGTTAGAACTGAGGCCAGTTGTAAGGAGAAGAGCTTATAAAAGTTGGCTGTTTAGCCAGAAGGGCCCAGAGGTTTCCCGGCTTTAAGTTTAGATGTTGCAGTTATTACGTCTTCCTTTAACAGCAACCTTTGGAGGTCATTCAGGAACGGTCACTACTTGGGGGATGGGCCTGGGGGAGTGTTTTTGGAAATATTGGGAAACCTCTATTGGATCCACCCGTTATTTCACATAAAGTTTAACACCACTCTAGAGTTGGCAACCTGTCCTAAGGACCAGTCCCAGCGTCCAAGAAGAAGTTGGATATCATTATACTAGTGTCAAAGAGCTGGAGCAGCCAAATCTCACCTCTGGAAATACAGAGTAGCCTAAATATTGCCACCATTTGGTCAGGGAGTTGATGCCCTTTGTATTAAGGGACATTACCTTAATTGGTGTCAATGGAGGCGCACTAAGCTCTGCGAGCTGGGACCAGTCTGTCAATCTGAATATCTATTCTCCCTGTGCAGGAGGATAT
The DNA here is from genome assembly GCF_964204655.1 of Triturus cristatus. Classification (NCBI taxonomy): domain Eukaryota; kingdom Metazoa; phylum Chordata; class Amphibia; order Caudata; family Salamandridae; genus Triturus; species Triturus cristatus. The sequence goes on from NC_140585.1 coordinate 509,098,257, forward strand.
TGCACCGCTAGTAGCACCTGCATGTCTGCTCATTTGTGACCAACTGTCTCCCTGCCCCCAGAAATCAACATAAAACAACATTAAAGGTAAGTGAATGGTCACATTTTAAGAACATAAGGTCAAAAATCTACCAAGGAGGTGTTCATCTTCTAACGAAAGGCCTCGTACGGACTTCTTTGTCAACTGTAGCAAAGATTTGTCTGGAATTTCGTGGTATGTGTTTTGGTAGATGTAAATGAGGTTTGGCAATATTACCATCTTATACATAGTGGAATTCCACTAATATTCTCCAGATATTGCATTTGAGACTGACCTCTACGTTTAGGGTCACGTACAGCGTAGATATTTGAATCCTTCACTGTCAATATGCAGATGTCCAGAAAGGTGTCGTGTAGCTAGATGTCCGCCCACCAGATATGTGCCGACTGGTTTCAATTGATCCTATAAGGTGTGTGAGCACCATATGTTTCAAAGATTCAGAACACTCCATGGAAGACTTGTGATTGGGCGGGTGTTGTACAGAAGAATGTCATCTGCGTAGAGTGAAATTTGTTCATCTTCTAATGACCCCTGTCTGTCTCTAAACCCAACTAGATCCTGCTGTGCTCTAACTATACAAGCCAGTGTCTCCAGTGTGAGCGCAAATAGTAAGGGGGTCAGAGGGCACCCGAGTCTCATGCCCCCCTTCCGATGGGGAATTTTGCGGACATCGTGCCGTAAACTCGTACCTTTGCCACCGGACCTGCATACAGTAGCTCTATCCATGACAAGAATTTCAGTAGAGCTTGTCACATAAAAGGCCAATGGATGGCATCAAATGCCTTTTCGGCATCTAGAGATAGGACTATACTCGCTTATTATAGAGCCTACGTAAGTTAAATTGTGTTGATCTGTTAAGCATGACCCTGATTGGTCATTGTGTATAAGAAAAGGTATCACAACCAGCAGCTGCGTGTCCAGGACTGTGGCCAGGATTTTCATTTCGGCATTCAACAGTAAAATTGGACTGTAGGAACCACAGTCCATAGCAAGCTTCCACGACTTGTATAACACCACTATGGTGGTCCTACGGAGGTCCAGGGGGAGAACTCCCTCAATTTAAGCCTCTATAAACATGTTGAGTAGGTAAGAACTCAATAGTTCAGCATAGCTCTTACAAAGCTCTGCCGGCATTCCATTAGGCCCTGGTGTCTTCCTTGAATTCTAGTTGTCTGTGGAAGCCAAGACTTCTGTCAGAGTAAGGTCTTCTTCTAACACAATGTGGCCATCAGGTGCCAGGATAGAGAGCTTCACATCACCGAGGTAGTCACAGATCTGGGGCTTATTGGGCTGTGTAAGAGCCTTATAGAAGTCCGCATAATACTGTGCAAATGTGTTTGCGATCTCCAAAGCTGAGGTATACTTGTTTCTTTCGTCAGTCTGTATAGCATACACCCACCGGGCCTCCACGTCTTTTCTGCCCACCCATGCCAATAGTCTCTCCGCCTTATCGCCTGCATTATACAGGCAGTTTTGAGTGGCTAAAATCTGGGACTTTGGCTCTTGGTGTGCTAATGCCTGGTATTTTGATTCTATAAAGAATCAAATCCGGCGTACAAAACAGGGATCAGGGATCAGTGTTTGTTCCAAGGCATCCCTCCAGATCTATCAGTTTCTCTTTTCCGGCCTCTATCTTTCATGCATTTTTCTTCCTCTTTTGGGCAATGATGTTTTGGACCCTATCCCTGAGCACAGTTTTATGTTCCTCCCACACCAGAGGCCTCAGAATTTTTTTTTCAGTAAAATATAGCTCGGTATCAAGCTTAATTTCAAGAGCAACTGTCTCATCTTTCAACTCCCATGTATTTATCCTCCAGTCCCCCTGAGCACTTACAGAGTCTCGCCCCAACCTTGAGTCAGAGGGGTGAGTGGTCCGGCAGACTCCTTGACAAGTAGTCCACTCTTTCTATATTTCCTACCTCTCCTACCGGGGCTAGGATATACAATCCTGTCAGGAGAATACTTTGTGGGTGCCCGAAAAGTAGGAATATGAGCGGTCATTCTGGTGGGGGCAGCGCCAGAGGTCCGTCAATTTCATTATTGTCAGTAATCCCGCTAATGGTGTAGAACACCGGCGTCCCTGGGTCTGAAATGTGCGGTCAAGGCATGAATCTACCACATCAATGAAGTCTCCCCCTATGATGTGTGTTGAGGAACCTGCCTCAAAGAGTATCTCTGCGACCTTGTCCAATGTCTGTCGTTTAAGTAGGGCATAAACACTAACTTGAGTGATGTCCCTACGCTACCCCATCCATTTTACAGCTACATCGTTGGGGTCAATCCACGTCTTGTCAACTGTAAAGGTGAAAGTCTTCCTAATTAAGAATAGCTCCCCCCTGGAGCCCGTGGTAAAGCCTGTGTGTGCTAATGTCTTGTACATCCCTCTACAGAGGAACCCACACTGAGAGTCCCGTAAGTGTGTCTCCTGCAATAGAACCACATGTGGTTTCAATCTCCTAAAATATGTGACTACCAAGCCCCTTTTGATCTTATTCCCTAGCCCGTTGACATTCCACGTCATCAATGAATACCCCCGTTCTCCTTGAGGGTTAGTCCTACTCATTTATGATGGGTGAAGATGGTGTATTGAATGATAGTGTGTATCCTGCCTCCGTATCCGAGATTTCTTCCACTCTCAGTAACTCATAAACAAAACAATTTCCCCAAACCCATCTCCCACTGTGTGCAGTGTCAATGAGTCCCAGCTGTAGTATTAATGTAGTCCCTCCACCCAACCTTCCAATCCCTCTCCTTATCCTCACCCTGCTCTCTCCCGCACCCGGTGCACTTACCTATTTTCAGCAACATGACAACTGTGCCGCAGGTCCAAGCCAGAGAGGTCCGTAGCCCTTCCAACCTCAGTTTACACCACCCTTAACCCCTCAAATACCTGCACAAAAAGTCACAATCTAATCATTCTAAAACTTGCGGAGAGAAAAACAAGGAGGTTTAGGTGAACTGCCACTCTCCATCATATAGCATGAGACTCAGCGGGGCAGTGTGTCGCTTTTTTTATCCTCCGGCTTCCGCCAGGCTCGTTCAGTGGTTCAATCATTGGTTTTGTCACATGTCATGTTTGAGTCAGGCTCTAGGAGGCCCTGAGTACCAAGTCTGCCTCCAAATTGACTATTCAGAAACGGGTAGTGCCCTTCTAAGTCTTTGGAGAGGTCATGTTTGGATCAATCTGATGTGTTCTCCCTCTATGAGTTGTCTTGTTTTGTCCTCTTTGGCCGTCTGGGTTGCCCTTCAGTATCTGTGGAGAAGCTAGATCTCGGGTTACACTGGCTTGGTGACAGGTTAAACTTGATTTGTTGTTTGGGAGTTGCATCTCCATGGTGAATACACCTCACCTTCTGGGTTTTAGGTCTGGCTCCCCCATGTGGGGGATCTCGCTATTCTTCTCCATTCTCGCTGCCCATGCAGCAAAATGGACCTCTTTCCAGGTCCAGGATTCCTCTGGCGTCTGGAAGAAGATTGCCTTCCCCCCAAAGAGGACCTTGAGCATAGCTGGAAACAACAACATGTATTGTATGTTCATCATCCGTAGTTTTTGTTTGACAGAGTCACGGGTCACGGTAGCAGCTGGACATCCGAAGATCCCCATTGACTTCAATGGGCGGTTCAGACACCACTCACACCTATGCACCTGGGCTCCCTGGTGTAGGTATCCTGCTTATCTGGGTATCCTCAGGCGGGGGTGCTCTCCAACCTCCCTGTTTCCAAAGGTTTTCCTCTGGGAAGGGTCCTGAATCCTGAAAATCCTAACCGCGACGTCCCCATGTTATCCTATAGACAATGACCCGGGGTATCACCTCTGCAACCAATTCCTAGGGACCCCTAGTTACTTACAATTAGTGCTTCCCCTGGCCTACAGGTCTTTGGGTGGTAGTCTTGATTATGTACCCCTTTCGCATTCCACTTACTTAGTGTATGGTCCCCCCCATAGGGGCCCATGTGTTTCTATGTGTTTACTTATCTGTTTTACTGATGTATTTGTTGTGTTTGCTTATCTCAGGGTAGGAGATATACCAATGTAGTTTAGTGACTGATGCTGTAATAAATAGTTGTAATCACAAAATAGAGAGGGGGAAGAAAATGCACCTATATGTCCCTTCCACAAACAACTCATACATCACATGAAAGTAGGGTGCCTGCAGAGAAGATCAGAGATTCACGAGGAAGACCACAGCCGAGATTATAGGAGAGGTCAGTCCAAAAACCACTATACTAGGCGAGGGTCAGTTTAAAATGGGAAGGCCATCCTTGATGGAAGAGGATGTCTCACACACATAATAGTGTTGTACTTCATCATCGGCATCCTCTCCTCACCCTGGTAAGATGGTACTACCAGGGTGGACTCAACCTCTGCGAAGACTTGGTGATAGAAGGGAGGGCTAAAGTAAAACTACTGGACTAGGCAGGATACCCCCTTGACCCTCTGCCCATCCATTGTGCAGGGCTGCTCTCAGGTGGGTGCTTTTCTGAGTACATCTCCATCGCTGCAAGTGCCGGGGGTTCAAAGAAGAGACCACTGCTTTCAGGCTGTTGGGGGGAGCAATCGAGGGTAGGAGCTTTGTGCAGGCATCAGGTGAAGGGTCCCCAGTCCCAGACATCGGTGGCCCACAGGCCCAGCGTTCATGTACCCGGTTCGGAGTCCCTCCATCACGCTGCTATATCCAGGAGTGCCTCCCAGCCCACGGCCCAATCTCCACCACAATGCTGCCTCAGGGTCTATGATGCACCAAAGTGCTCTCAAGCTGTCCCTGTCTGTGCCCCCCTTCGGTAGGTGTAATTTGGGGGATCCGATGGTGTGACAGAAAGAGGATATTTTCAGGATTTTAAAACGAGCAGGCAGAGCCGGCAAAGAAAGCTGTTAGTCTGCCATCTTGTTGACACGCCCCTCCACCTCATTTCTTGAATTTTGCAAGAAGATGAAGACCTGGCTTTTCGAGTAGTCCCACTATGACCTAGGTATGCCTAAATTCACATCTACTCACATCTCTTCAGAGCCAGGATACCCTGCCAGCTGCAAATCTGAATAACATAACACAACATAACATAGCATGACATGCATAACATAACATAGCATAACATAACAGTTACACTTCTTAACAGGGGAGTGAATCTGAGCGTATGGTGTTTTCTTAGCGGTGCACCATTGTTGGCACTAGCCAGATCTCCCCTGGGGCATGAGGCCATAAGTCCTTAAATCCTCTGTATCGATGAGTCCTAGAAATTTGACAGGCCACCTTGTCTGACTGTACCTGCTGCCTCTGAATTTTATCATTCTACGGTCTACGGGATGCAACAAGCTACGACATTAAACATCAAGAATCCCCTTTGTGGTGATTCACAAAATAGACTGTTGTTTTGTTTCCTATAACTCAATCTAGTTGCAGCTCTAGCCAGTAAGTGGGATGCAGCAGGCAAGGGTTACATCATTTTGAAGTGTTATTGTATGACATAGTAGTTGTTTGCTAAGTGCTTCATGTAACCTTAAGGCTACATCAAAGTACTGTGTGAGGCACAAGAGGTGGAAACGAAGATCTAAGAGAACGGAAGGGAATGACCAGTGAATCGTAGTGGGAGTAAGGCTTTTGGGCTGGTGGCCTACTGTGTTATATTGCCCCACTAATCTCTATGATCAGTTGCACAGAAAAAGACTATCCCAGAGATTCCTCTTGCTTCTAAGGTGGCTTTATCAGAAAAGAGATGTAGAGTGGAGATAACAAAAATGGATAGATTACAAAATAAACAGATGAAAAGAGAGAGAAGGAACAACAGGATGAAGGGCATGTCTGTAGTCATAAGTATATTTTTAGACATTAAAGCTGTGTAATATCGGTGCATATTTTCCCAAATATTTGTAGGCAAAAAGGTACAGTATGCAAGAATACAATGCTATTTTTGGTACTTTTAATTATTGGTGTGATGCTCTTTGAAGGAATATGTTGATATGTTAAGGTACATATTAAAGTGTACTCAATCAACTTGCCACAACACAACTTTAACTCAAATAAATCAGATGTGATTTAAAGTAGAGAGGTGTGCAGCTGTACAATTGGCAGACTCACAACTTTGGGCATTTTCTAAACTGTTCAAGCTTTGTGAAATGCACAGCTTGTGAAGTGCCTTTTGCTCGTTTTAAAAAAATATATATTTATTGGATTTTTCGCTATTACAAAAAAGAAAGAGAACTTCAGCAGCATCATACCCTTAATATAACATTTACTACATTGTCATTATGACTTGATACATATAATCCAGTTCAACGCATTATGTGGTGTGGTGCAAGGATTCCAATACAGAATATACACATCAAAAGAAGACCCAGCATCTAGCATTAGAGGTAGTGTGGTGGATGGGCCTCATATGCTCTGGGTCTAGAAGTCAATGGCAAGTCTTCACCCTGTATTTTTATGCTACACAAAAAAGTATTTGATTGACTACATAGGGTATAATACGTCATTTACAGGAATTAGTCAAATCGAACGGCCTCGCAAAAAACAACAATGCTGCACTGAGATCACATAGTTTTGTCTAATATGTATGGCTGCCATTATCTTTACCTCCTCGAAATATTCAGAGCGGGGTATAGGATGGACGTTGCATAAAGTATTGAGTAATAGCATGAAAGCAGTGAAACCATTTGAATGGGTAAGGTGCGGGTAACTATGGGAAGCGGCATCACTTCCAGTTAATAGGGATGCACATTCCGCTATGTCCTAGAGAGTCATACTGGGGGAATGTTCTCTGCTCTCAAGTGGAAACCTTTGCAGGTTTCTGTTTGGGTCCTGTTTATCTTTCTTCAAGATTCAAACCATATATTACAACAAGGACACTTAGATCTAGCTCTGCAAATTTACTTACAGTATCTGGTTTCAAACTGTCAACTCAAGGAGGGAAATCAGCAATGGTCTTGGGTGGAAAGGCGTGGAATAGTCTGCCAAAGGAACTTAGAGTGTTGGAACAGGAAGAGCCGTTTAGAAGAGCCCTAAAGACTTGGATCTTTGGAATATCAGATGTCTGCTCCTCGGTCCTGATTTAGTTTTTACATTGTTACAGCTGATTCTAGTTATCTGCAGCGCCAGGAGACTCTGTTAGGAGTGACAGTTGCGCTATATAAGCTACACTTTTCATTTCATTTTAATTTAATTTCTCAAGGGCTACCAAATGTTTTAGGATTTTGATGAAGGGGGTTGGAGAGAGGCATATATATCACTGGTAGTATCACAGATGACCAGGTCCCGCATCCAGTGTTTGACTGTTAGGTGGGCCGATGCTCCCCAGTGCAAAGATATCTGGTGCTCAGCGTGTAATAAAGCGATGGCAGTAACCATCGGATTCCCTTTGGAGGACGTTGCCCATGAAGGCTAAAATTGGAGAAGTCCATATCGATCTCTGTCATCTGCGATAGAACGTGGAATACCACCTCCCAATATGCCAGAATCGGCGCACAATTCCATGCGCAAAGTCTGCATGGTCTGATGTGCAATGAGGCAGTTGAGGGATTTGGTGGGATCAAATTTGGATAGGAGGTGTGGGGTGGAATATGATCAGTGTAAATACTTAAAATGTAATAATTTGTGCCTGTCATTGTTTGATATTAGTTTGGTCTGCTCGCTGCAGTGAAACCACATTTTGTCAGACAAGGGGAAACCCCAGTCTCTTTCCCAGACCGCCCTTTGAACCCCTGTCCACAATGGGCCTCAATTTGGATGCTGCATGGTAGAGTTTAGATTCCAAATGTGCTCCATCTGTGGCCGTAATCACCTGTAAAAGCAAGGGAAAATCGGGTGGTTACGGGGGACTGTCGGATTCACAGCACGTAGCGAGCTGCGCGATCGGTGTAGGATGAATTTATCCGCCTGTGTGACATTGCGCCCCTCGTGAAGGGATGAGATTGAGCGTAGTCCATTCTCATCAAACCTGTCGCCATTTTTTAGGTCTCGGCCTGACGTAGGCTGTGCATGCGCTGCCTCATCATACGAGGCTTCTTGGAATCGATACGATTCCAGAAGCCTCGTCCCAGCTCTGCCTTAACTTTTGATTTGTGCGCGTTGTTTTGCGTCACGAATTGTGCCAAAGGCAGTGCAATGTTTGCACTGCAGGCATGTCACTCCCTTATTGTTGCCACCCTGTCTCCTTTTATCTACGCCCTGCGGGATTCGATCTTTTACCTGCGGCGTTACACTAGTGCCTCTATTTACTGGGGAAGCACTATTTGTTTCCCCTTCCGTCTGTCTCTCTGAGACACAGCTGCTTGTTTACAGCGGCTGCTGCTGCGCTCATAAACATGCTTTCCAGAGCTTGCACTAACCTCTCCCCTCCACTGCTTGCTCTAACCGCTTCCATCACCCAAACCACAACCCCTAGACATGATTCCTGTAGCTCCATAATCCCATACCGACTGTTGACAAATCCGCGTTCGTGTAGTCTGATTGATACGGCTGCTGCAACGCTCTCCCTCCGGCTGTGTACAATATTGCGAATTGGGCTGGTATTGTTTTTCTTCCCGTGCCATCATATCCAACGCGGATACTGTGCTCGCCTTTAGTTCACTGCACGTTATTTTACTTTTTCCTTAGCAGCTGCTTTAGTTGAAGTTAGACTGGGCGCGGCTACTTCCGTGGGTCTGTTTTTTATAATTAAATTCAGCATTAATTCCAGAGTTCAGTGAAGTTTTCTAACCGCGGGGTGATTAACCTTTCTGCCTGTATATGATCGAGTGAATGGGGGCGGCAGAGGAAGCTATGTTATTGTTTGCTTTCTATGTCATCGCATCATTGTGACTCACAGCAGCGTTAACCAATAAATACCTGTCAGTGAGGCTAGTCGCATGCGTTATGACGTCACACAATAACAGTCTAACCGCACAGTGTAGGCGGCTACGCAGGCAGGGTTGGTTAGGTTTGGATTGACCTTCATCTGAAATCGAGACCATTGCACATCACTGAATTTTGTTTTCTTTTTTAAAGGTGGGGAGTGACAGTTAAACAGAGGAAGGAACAAAGTGGTATGGAAGTCAGGGGCGTGGATCATGTGACTCAGGGATACAAAGGAAGGGAAATTGGAGGATGAGACAGTGACAGTGAGTGGAATGGTGAATAAAGAGATTGTTGGCATATTAATCAAACTTGTTTTACGTAGCGCTAAATGATAGAAAGCGCCGAAGGTTCATTTAGCCGATTATAGCATAGGTATAGGTTACGGAGCGTTCAGATATTACTCTGCGAATATATGATTAAACAAGCATTGAAAAGCAATAGGTCTCGCCTTTTATTAAGTTAAAGCCATTTGCTTGCTATACAATACCATTAGCAAAGCAAATGGCTTTAACTTAATCAAAGGCGAGACCTATTGCATTTTCAATGCTTGTTTGTATATGGCAGGTGAGAAGCGTTTATTTAGTGAGCTTTTCGGTTGTGACCTGTAACCAGGGATTATTTTCAATAGGAATGTGTGATGAATAAAGGTGCTTGAAACCAAGATATCTCTGCAGTTTTATCCATGCCTAGCAAGTTGTTGCAATCGTTCGAATATCCAAGACATTTCTGGGTAGTCCCCATGGCAGGAGTGTTTCTAGCGGATAGCGGTGGATCTGCGAGCTCTCAGGCTTAATGAATTGGAACCGCCCGTCATAATGGTACCAGTGATAGGCAAAATATACCTGCGCCACTAAATAATAAAGGTAGAGATATGGGATACCGAAGCCTCCGCATTCGTAGGGCAATATTAGAGTGTTACAGCAAATCCTGGGATGTTGTCCTGACCATATCAATCGAACAAGTGCGCTTTGAAGGACCTCAAAGAAAGTGTCGGTTAGCGTTATAGGAATATTTAAGAATAGGTAAATGAATCGGGGAAGCACTACCATTTTTAGTATTGCTATTCTTCCGGCCATGGACAGGGGAAATGTTATCCATTTGTCGATTAGTGTGGTAAGCCTATCCATCGCGGGGTCGTAGTTCAGCCTTATTACTTCAGTGCTTTGCCGGTACAGATAGATGCCGAGATATTTTTGGGGTTCTGAATATCACTGGAGGGGGAAGTCAAGAGGAGTCTGAAGCGTGGCATCCGTTAATGGGAATATCTCGGATTTAGTCCAATTAATAGAAGACCAGACAATACGCCAAAGCACACAAGTCTCTCAAGACTGGGGAGAGGTTTGATTCGGGGTTTCTGATGAACAACATCAGCATATAGTGATGCTAACAGCGGGCCGCGTTGGAATCTCAGCCCTTTTGCCAGGTGACGCTCTTGCAAATGCTGAACAAGGGGATCCATTGCTAATATGAATAATAGGGGGGATAAGGGGCAACCCTGCCGCTTACCTCTGGACAGTGGGAACTGGTCCGTAATCCTGCAGTTAAATTTTAGTTGCACCATAGGAGCTGCATACAGTAAGCGAATAAGGTCACAAAACCCTTGGGGCAATCAAGTTTGTTCAGCGAGAGGCAAACAGAAAGGGCAACTACAAGGATTCAAATGCTTTCTCTGTGTCTGATAGTACTGCAGATGCTGGGAGGTCAGGGCTATTTTGATTAAGGACTGCAAACACAGTGTGCAAGTTTACCGATGTAGATTGGTCAGGAAGTAAATCTGTCTGCAACGGGGAAGTTACTGTATTAATTAGGAGCGATAGACACATGGCCAATACCTTGGCCAACATTTTATTATCATGAAGGATATCGGGCGATAGGATGCCTTACCGTGTTTTCATAGGAGTGTTATGATTGCTTCCCGCATTGTTTGGGGGAGGATACCACGAGACAGAGCCTTTGATACACCTCCAGTAGGTACGGGGTGAATTCATCTTTATATGCTTAGTAGAACGCTCCAGTGAAGCCATCTAGTCCCAGGGTGCTTGCGCCATTGAGATCATCAATGAACTGGGCAATCTCCTCACAAGTGTTGGGTGCAGCTAAGAATTGTAGTTGCCCCATCTTCATCCAAACCATAGCGATCTCCGCCAGATAGTCTGCAGTGGAATCTGCAGTGGTAGTGCCTTTAGAGGAGTAAAGGTGAGTATAGAATTGCATGAAGGTGTGCGTTATATCTTTAGGTGCTGTGATTGTAGCTCCATCGTCTAGCTGGAGGGATGAGATCAAGGTAGGCTGATATGGGGGACACAGGGTATTAGCCAGTGTATGGCCGGGCCTCTCACTTTCTCCATATACTCTTGTTCTGGCGTATTTACTCAAATATTTATTTTCGCGGTGGGCTAAGTCCTGCAACTCCTGCATCAACATAGCCCTCCTTTGTAAGTGCGTGAAACAATTGCCTGCAAGCATCTCGGAGTCAAGCTACTTCAATGCTTGTTCTACATGTACCAAGTCATTGCGGATGGAGCTCAAAACACCAGAGTGCTTCGCTATGCATACCCCCCGGATATACGCTTTAAAATCATTCCCAAGTGTAGAAAAGTGTTGTACTGTGCCTGCGTTATGTTGGAAATATTCAACAATTGCATCCAGAACTTCAGCACGGAAGACCTCGTCTAATACGGCGTTCATAGGGATGCGCCAGGGCGCGTGTGGTGATAGGTTGTCTGACATCTGTATAGTGAGTAGTACTGGGCAGTGGTTCAACAGCGTTCTGGGCAAGTGTGAGACATCAATGAGTGAAAGTGTTAGGTTAGGCGTAATGAACCAATGGTTTATATGAGACCAAGTGCCATGTGGAGCAGAGTAGAACCTGTATCCCCTTGCAGACAAATTTTTGAATCACCATGCATCGGTTAAAAGGTGGGATTGCGTGAGTTCAGACAAAGCCCGCAGCGATTGTGGTTTCGTGTAATGGCTGGCACCTGTTGCATCGCCGAATGGGTTCTGAGAGAGGTTAAAATCACCACCCATGATATTATCCCTAAATATCTCAGGAAGTCAGTGTTTGGCGCATAAATATTGACTAATAGTAAGGGAATGGTGCCTAATGTGCCTGCAACAACCAGGTAGCGTCCTCCAGGGTCGGCAACAACTTTGCATAAGGCAAATGGTATCGCCTTATGTACTAATATGCAAACCTCGCTGGAATATGTACTATAGTTTGCAAAGAACCAGTTCATTCCCCATGTGGAGGCAAATCGAGGTGTCATGTCTGGGGCACAATGGGTTTCCTGGAGAAAGGTGACCTGTATAGGACAGTACCATCCGACCCTCACAAGGGTTGGAAAGCCCCGCACATACCAAGATATGCACTTCAAGGAGGAATGGCTGGCGGCGGTATTGGGTGCAGTTACGGGCAGTAGGGGTTAACCAAAATGATAAATGGGCTTGCGTAATGTAGCTGGTCCAGGAAGAATAATTGTGCATACAGTGCCCATCATTCACAGTGCATTTGTATTGACACCACTAGAGTAAATGAAGAGAAGATAGATAAAAAGACAAATAATATAGCATGAAACCCACTTGTACCCACCTCCCAGTTCTGGCAATGTAAAACATGCAAGCCAGAGAATCCCATTAAACATGCGCCAATCATGAAACAAGAACATGCGAAAGGAGTCATCCTTCGGAGAGACAATGCCCAAGAAGAGCACCGATTTGACTATAAACATGCATGCATAAGTGATGACTTAAGTAGATGAAAAAGAAAAATCAGGACATCTTCCTCATAAACAGTACCTCATGTGATTAGATTCTTGTTGCACCAATTTGGGGGAAAAGAAAAGAAGTCACCACATTGCGATTATCTGTGGAGTGCCTGGTCCCCCTTAGGGATAATAGTGCATAACCTGAGTATAGGACAGTCCCCTCAGGCAACCAGGACCAGCACAATGTGAAGCATTGGATGAGTGGACAGGAGATGAAGCAGCAGATGTCATGCCCGCTGGGGTGAGCTCTGCGCAATGGCATTTACAGTGCTGGGCAGCTTCCTCTGTTGTTTCAAAGATGTGAGCCTTCCCCTCATGCTGGACACGAAGTTCGCCAGAGAGAGCATTGAGTATTTCACATTGGCTGTGAGCAGTATGCGTTTCACTTCTGCGAATTTACGCTGCTCATCCTACACAATTGGAGTGCAGTCTGGATAGAACGCTGGAGTTAGTCACTTGTACTGTACCGAGCCCTGCTCGCGGGCAAGGTGAATCACGATCTTGGTAGTTGATTAGCTTGGCAATGATCAAGGGTTCTGTGGGCCCTCTCAATTGAGGTGGAAAAGGCCTCACTGCCAAAGAGATCAGTGAGTAGGTGCCCCACGTAGCTGCACATACGCCCTTGTTAGTAGATTCTGATATTCCCGCTATATGTAGGTTGTTTGTACATGATCTCGCTTCCAAGTCTTCCGCCTTGGCTGCAGTCTGCTTAAGTAGTTTTTCAAACTGGTCGATCGGCTTAATACTGGAAGAGTGCTCGCCTTCAATGTACGAGATGCATTGGTGCTATCTTTGGAGATTCAGAGCAAAAACCAAAGGAAATGATGGACGGAGTGTTGAACATTGAAAGCCTTCACCCCCAGTCAACTGATCTGGGTTTAATCCATCACCGTTCTTTAGCCCACTCTGCCACCCCAGTTCAGACATGGCCATATGCAAATCAGTCTGACCCTGTGCCTCATGGGAACAGTCCAGCCCGAACTGCCAAGCCATGTCTTCCCTGGACCGGAAACAAGCTTCCTAGGACCGGTTTCTGGCATTTCAGCCGTCTTCAGCCAGGTTTGCTTTGGAGCTTCAGGCACAAGCAGCCATCTTGGTCCTCGGCCTGGCTGCGCCCCTGTTTCTTTTTGTTATGTTTTACAAAAACTGACTTCAGCTCGGGGCCCTCCCTCTCACACCTCTTTCTGAGGTGGTGGATGGATGTCCTATGTGGAACTTTCTGCATTAGGAAGCCATCATACCTGAAAGACCCAAAGGGATAAACCTTACCTCAGGTAAAGTTAGGGGCGAGGATGTGGCCTAATGGCTAGGGCGGTCAACTTCGAAGCTTGGGGCCGCGTTCGAGTCTCGGCAGGGACTCTCAACATCCTATGATTCTGGGAAAATCACTTAATCTCCCTGTGTCTAACAAAAATTAATGTGTCCATCTGTAACTCAACTGGTGCTCATGTTAATTGCTCTGATAGCTTCGGGTCTTCTTCGCACAATATAAAACTCCCAAAAAAAAACAGGCTTCGTAAAGTTTGGCATTCCTCATTTCACCCAACTTTGTAAGGGAACATTTTATTTAACTCACTACTAATTTAAAATAACTTTACAGAAAGCTAGAAGTACCAAGGACATTTTGGGAAATTAGCGACCAACATTGTTTAAAACATTTTAGGGATGCAACAATGTTGAAAACTAAACAGAATTTCAATGTAATTTTACAGAGGAAGGTCCAAAAATGAATTTCACAACAAGATTGTGAAAGAAGATTGATAGTTCAATTACATTTGATCATATGCACCAGTCAAAACTGCCTGGACTTGAAACATGGTCCCACTTTGGCATTCACTCCTAATAGTTACAGATAGATGTGTGTAAGAGGCTGTACAAAAGGAGACCTTCCTCAGATATCAAACTCCAAGATCGATAGGCATGGTAAAGGATAGGTGAATATGTGACCCTGGGATGGGTCCATTTAAGGCCTCTTGCCCGGCTGAGGATACTAGCTCCATCTTCAGTATGAGAAGCCATAGATAGTCATGCAGTAGCGCTGCCTCTAAGTCTCTGAGTGGTGGTTTCACAGTTTGTATCTCAAATCCTGCTCTGTGATAACATTTCATTTTGATGCTCCTTGCATGGTACCATGTGTAAATCATTCTCATTTTGCTCATTTAGGCTCTCTCTTACTTTCTATTTTCTCCCAATCTCCTTATCTCTGTCACCACTGTCTCTTTCATCCTTCTTTCAACTAACCCTTTCTGATTCAGGCTATTTACTCTCCTTTCTTTCTCTCCTCCTCTCCTTTTCTAGAACCTCTTCTATCTAGCGTCTCAAAGACCATGTATGGCATCTGAATGTTTCCTGTTCATGGCAATGAGCAGCAGCTTCCAACTTTCCTTGACCACTATACTGTTCATTGTTCCCCAGTCCCGTAAATCTACCATTTCAGGGGGCCCTCTAGAACTGGAGAAAACCTCTATGATCATTGAACAAAGAAGTTAGTGAAATACGGCTACCATATCCCTGCTGCTTGTTGTCCATTCTTGTTGAACAGGACAACAGGATTCATGGATTTGGTGGGTCTTTAGTGCAGAGGATGACCGCTTGAAATCCTCCATGACTTCCAAGGGTCATCCACAGTACTAGAAAATAAAGCGTTTCTGGTCAACACAATAAAAGCATTTTCTTTTCCTAAATCTATGTTGGGACATGAGGGAATACTTACCCCAAGCCCTGTGTTTTTTCTTTTTTGTTTTTCTGTATTGCGCAGCACACTGTAAGCATTGACTTTGCAGTAAATCAAAAGTGAAAGCTGACTGTGCTAATGGAATCTGTATGGATCTGCAACATTTCTACCATACAACCTTCCTACATTCTTCCGATAACAATAGTAACCCACCTGTGTGGCTGGAAGATTGCAAAATTGCATTCAAAACATATTGGGGCAGGTGTATTGCATTCACAGAAATCCCTGCAAACACCAAACTATGGCTAAATCATAGGTTTTCATCTTATTTCTATGAAGGAAAATCTAGTGTTCCCACACTTCTGCCAAAAGAAACGGTACCCCAAACATTCAACAAATATAATGCTTTTAGTACATAAATAACGTAGGACCTCATGACAACAATTTATTTGCTAATACAATAAATTAGATAGGATACATTTCATACAGCTGTTCCATACTACACAGATCTTAGATTACAATATATACAAATCTGAAAATGTTAGTTAATGTTGTGTAGAGATTTCCAGAAAGGTCAATTATAATATAATTGTGTTCAGTCTCAGATGCCCTGATTGTGGTTTCCTCCATATTTGGCTCAAGGAGATCAATTCGTAGCATGCTGAGCCTGGAACGTGTATCTAGATACTAAACCATTTTTGAAAGACAGATAGTTCATTAAAGCACCCTTCCGTGACATGCCAGGCTATATTGGGTAATTTCAGGTTCCCAATACTGCTAGTTAGGGTATTTGCAGCGCTCAGCAGCAGGCATATTAACCTAACACACTATCTGGTTCCTGCAAAACGAATAAATGTCTCTAGAGCAGATACATTATCTCACCAGGCTATATTTCACAACAGGCGAATGCCTTTTTGAGAATTACTATTAAAGGTATTGGAGCCCAGCAAGAAAGAGGCCTGCTGAGAAACTGTGCCTATGTTCTTACTGGGAAGTAATAATACTGAACCATGAAAACTGTAGCTGTCCAGCTTTAAAGTATTGCATTGAATTATACCAGCCCAGCTTGAAAGTTATGGCAATTGCCCCTTAAAAGTTAGTTGCAATCTTGCTAAGAATTGCCTCTACTTTTCTCCCTGGATTTAGTGTGATGTGACCATATTTAGAAACCTAAAGGGGGGGTCGGGTGGGTAGAGTGATGCCATAATCATATAACCCTTAGCCTCTGTGGCACTGCTTTGATGTAAATGTTCAGTTCTCCATTGAATGCCTCATACCACCCTGTTTCAAAGATCTCCATGGGCCTGATTCTCAAATCTGCTTGTGCATGGTTGTTCAACTTACATGTATGTATGTATGCATGTATGTGGTATCTCTATTGCGCAAACCTAGCCAAAAGGCAGTGGAGAGTTGTGCAAGTATAAAGGCAAAGAGCAACAGGAGTGGTAGATTGTTTGTGGACTGTTAATGTATTGTGAGGCAGTGTTCTTTAAAGAGATGCATATTAAATATTTTCCTACAGTAATAACAATGGAATGTTCCAGATAGATACGGGGAGGTTGTTCCAGA
The DNA here is from genome assembly GCF_964204655.1 of Triturus cristatus. NCBI lineage: Eukaryota > Metazoa > Chordata > Amphibia > Caudata > Salamandridae > Triturus > Triturus cristatus. The sequence continues at coordinate 509,115,134 of NC_140585.1, forward strand.
TTCTAGATGCAGTGATGGGAAAGGCCTGGTCCTTGTTTTTTTTTTCACTTCTTACCCTGCAGTTTGATGGTGTCCTAGCTTCGGGTATGCCGAGAACCATCAAAGATAGTTTGCAAGAAAAGCCGCGGTGCTAGTTGTGAAGGTTTCACAGATGGGTTTGAAGATAGTGTGAGCTGGGAAAGTAAGCCAGTGGAGTTCCACCAGTATGGGGTGAAGTGATCATCTTTCTTTAGGTCCTGGATGAGACATGCTGTAGTGAGTAGGATGTCCTGAATGTATGCAAGTGGGGTGTTTGAGAGGCCATTGGCAAGGACATTACCACCATCCAAATATAAGATGGCTTCCTCTTAAAGCGAGAATCCAGCTCAAGCTGGCCTGTATCACACACAACGCCTTGTACACGAACTCCCCGGCATATCTCGCCCAGAAAATTGTGGTATTTGGGGGATTCAGAAACTCCCGGTCCGCCAAAGACCGTGTGCTCCAGCCACCCTGCTTCCGCAAGGCAAAAAACATATAACCAAGCCATCTCTGGGGTTGCACCAAGAATCTGGAACTCGCTACCATCCTCCATCTGAAGAATAACTGCTCTCTCAATCTTCAAAAAGGAAGCTAACACCTTCCTAATGAGCAAATTCCTTCAATAACTCTCCTTTGTCGCGCATACCGCCTTCTGCCATGGCTTTTGTTTCTGTGCATAATTTCCTGTACTGCTTGGCCCTTTCCGTGTACCAACTCTTCACTCCTTCAAATATTCTACTGGTTCTATCTGCTTTTTGCTATCATATCTCCCCTCTTATAAAATTGCTGTTTTTCTCTTTTTATCGCTGACATGTCGCTCTGCTGATTATGGTACTGTACTGATTATTGTATATAACTCTGGCTTTTGTCCTAATGTAGTCATCTCCCTAATTCCCATCCTTGTGTTTTGCCTGTGTCTAACTTGTACACAACGTGTTATCCCTGTAAAGCGCTCTGATACCCTAACGGGTCACGTTTGTGCCCTATAAAACCTCAAAAATAAATAAATAAAGAGTATAAAGGCTTAAACAGCAGTCCTGAAGTCACTTTTTGGAAGAAACTGTTTCATTTTCTTCAGAAGAATGAACTGCTACCAGGTCATCTTTGTTTGTTTGCATTGTGTTCCTTGATGTGGAGGGTGAATCCAAGTGACTTGGCATTCAGTTAAAGCTGGGGTATGAAGTCAATAAGGTTCATACCACCGAGCCAGGTGTGTATTGTTTTTGTCTGTTCCTGCCAAACAACTGGAACTCTCTCTTGGTTGGGCTGCACTTCCAGTAGCTGCTGGGCATCCAGGTTTGGTTGATATGCAGAAAGTGTTTGAGGCTTTGGACGTCTGAAGAAGAGGAGACTTTCAAGTAGAATTGTGCATCATTGGTGTGTTGAAGGCAGCTGAGAGGTCCAGCAATATCAGGAGGCAGCGGTTATCTTCATCTGTGGCCAAGAGGGCACTGTCTACAATGTGTAAGGTAGTGGTCTCAATGCTGCAGCATGATCTAAAGTCAGACTGGTAGTTGGCATATGTATACAGCTTCATTGACACAGGCAAGGCATTGACAAACGGTGACTATGCAGTAGTAAATCCATTGACTTTTTTGTAATATCATTAAAAATGGCATATTTTGAGTAATGACACGGGCAGGGATGGGTGTTTGAGTTTTGGGTGTGAGGGGGTATTATGAAGTCCCACTTAAGAGATATTTCCGGATATATTTTCCAGGCCATTCCTTCTACAGTTAGAGATTCACTCCCATTAAGGGTAGGAGAAAGTCCCTTTGAAAGGTTGGAATGGGTCTAGACCACTACCAAAAAATATGGGCGGAATATTGAAAAGAGTTTCTCCAAAAGCAAATCTATTTTCCTGGTGGTGAAAAAAACCGATTTCTTAATTATGGAAATGAAAACCAAATTTTGAGTCAATACTTTTTATTTTCACTGCCTGCATTTCTCTCCATTCTTTTCTTCCACTGGTGGTAGGTGAAATTTGAGCCCAATATTGGTGGAGCTCTGAACATTACTTTATCTGTGAGCAGCAAGAGGTAATATCAGCATTACTGGAAAAAACAGATTGTGTGCCTTTTCAGTGGTGCTGGAACAATTTTCAGAGTGTGGTGTTGCTATCAGTTTTTAATCACTAAAGTAATAAGGCTAGTGGAAAATTCAAGTGTCACAACAAGAACAAGTGCACCAAATGAGCCACAATCATTCAGCAGGAGAGTGGTAAGGGTGTGGTAATTAGCTGGTGGTGCATTTTGGAGCACACTCTTGCAAATATATTATCAAACCATGGTGTGGTAGTGCCCTGTTCTTTACAGTCTCACATTTTCCATTAAAATGGGCACTAGGTTTGCATCAGACATACAGTTTTACTGATAAAACTATAAATTCCACAAGTGATAATGTGTGTAGATGTAAGCAACTATTTATCATTTATGCATCAGCAAGATTGGTTTTGATCCTTTTAAAATCTTTGTTTCCCCCACGCCTCATTATTACAAAACAAATGTGCTTCAATTGTGCTTTTATTTATGCTGATATATTTTAACACATCTCTATTGTTTATTCACATGTGTTGCTCGAATCTAATTTCTTTAAAAAACAGAAAAGAAGAGGCATTTTGCAAAAAAGGTACAATTTTTTTAATTAAACAGTTCAGCCGCAAGAACATTTACATGCACTAAGTCTGAGGACTGTCTCAATTTACATCGAGTTTAAAGCCTCTTTAAATACAATATTACTGCAGCCATAAAAGATCCCCGCCATACCATATATGGAAAAGAATGTTGGCTGCTGACTTTAGTGTCATACATTAATGGTCCGTGGGTACTACAGGTAGGTCTTGACCTGTGTGGATATAGTGCGGTCAGTGGTGAATGTGTCCAGATGCCCAGCATGGGGAGCATGTGTTCACTACGCATGTTGGCCTTGATTGGCTAAGTGTTCCTAACTCATGGTGCATCTGACTTTATGGTGTTTTTTAGAAGCACGTGCCTGCACCGGCCATGGGTGCTGTATAGGGGCAATCTGCCCTGACCATTGTAAAGTCGCAGCGCCAATCTGTGGAACTGATCAAGAGTTTCTTGCCCAAGTGGTTGCCTGTCACCTATAGACTCCCCTATCTGTGACCCATCAATCAGTAATCCAGAGCCTAGGTTGCAGGGCCTTCCTGACCACTTACTTGCGTGTTGAGGTATATGTGGAGGTCAGAACTAGTGATTCTATTAATATGGACGATGGTTCATTTTATCAACAAATGCAATGTTATCCATATTAACATTCACCCCTCTAATTGATTCTTCCACTGTACTGTCTAGCTCAGCCATTTTTTACCATTATTTTATTTGGATCCTGTTGTTCCCTATGCTCGCTCTTGAGTACGACAACCTTCCTAATTACTTGCATTTTACCTAGTTTGAGAACTGCATTTATACAGCAGGTGATCCCCAATTGTATAACCCCACAAACCAATAGGAACACAATGATAACTGGCAACTGTATTTCCACAGACTGGATATCCACCATGGGATCCAGGAGAACCAATTTGAGAACCACTCCTGCGAAGGGGCACCTCCTTCTTCATGCATGCTTCTCTCTAGGTTATGTAGTGCTTGGATGGCAAGTGCCAATGTTTCATTGTCCATATCGTTCCCTGGGACAGCAGGCATCTCCTATCTTGGCGCAAACCCCTCCCTCCATTGCGGTCATTAAGTCCAGCACATATTGCTTCTGCATTACCATAAGGCGAATGGCTTGCATTTCTTCCTTGATTGAATTGAGGCTGAGCTCAGTGCTGTTCATCATCTTGAGCATTTCCCACCAGGTGATCTAGAGCTAGCGGGCGTTTGCTTTTTGTCTGTAGGGTGAAGAAGGTATCGACCCCACTACCCCCAGCTGTACTTCCGTGACCAGCCTGAATTCTTCTGGAATGCCTTTCAACTGAGCCCTGTCAAAATAGTCAGCTGATAGCCTTCTTTAATGGGTGCTGGTACAAATCTGCTAGTTCTTCTCTGGCAATGACCAGGGTTGGGTGTGCAAGGTCACAAGGGAGCACAGTCCCCTCCAACTGGGAACCAGCTGTGTGTAGGCGTGTTCCCTGCACTACCAGTAGAAAACCATCCATGTGGAGGTGCCCCACTGCATATCAGGAATGTAAGAAACCACTGCTCTATTAGCATTTGTGCCCATTAGAAACATTTTTCCTTCTCTGAAACATAAATCTCGGGGCCAAACAGTATCTTCCCCTAAGTTGTCCTCTCTACGCATTCTATCCAGCTCAGTTTGGACATCATTGGGTTCAGTGAAGAGGTACAACACTGTTGGGTTGATGTTGTATTGGGTCAGGTTTAAAACTACCCTAAGTGGTTCTATCTTGTTAAGGTGGGTCTTGGCCCTTATCCTTTTCCAGGTTCTACCTTGTGGGACAGGTAAAGACTATCTGAGCCTATTGCATTTGGGATTAGCGAACAGACATAACATGGGCTAGCTGATGCTTGGGCTCTGACTGAGGTCATGTGCTGGTACCAAGTGTTGTGCAGGAGGGCGCTATGTAGTGCATGCGGAAGTGTAGTGTTCGGTTTAGTGTAATTGTAGGTGACGTACGAGAGGTCCCTACGCAGGATCTGTAGTTCCCCATTTGTGAATCTCTTTTGACCCGGCAGTTCCTCAATGGTAAGTGTGGGGCTACCCATAATAGGCAGATCGTACTCAAACATACAAGTATACATAACGTTTGAAGTGATATCGTAGATCGAGGTGTGAGTCCCTTTGGAGCCTTCTGTGCTCCCCTGGTGGCTTTGTTTCTTTGGCTCAGTTGGAAAATGTTTGCATGTTTTAGTTCAAAGGCATTGCCATCATGTAAAGAGTTTGGTTGTACGCTGGGAGGGTGCAACCACGTGACTGTTCCCATGAGGCACAGGGTCAAGACTGATTTGCATATGGCCATGTCTAAACTGGGGTGGTGTAGTGGGCAAAAGAACGATGGATTTAACCCAGATCTCTTGACTGGGGGAGAATGTATGCATTGTCAGCATTCCGTCCATCATTTGTTTGTTGTAATGCTTTTCGCCCTAAGTGGGATGGGTATTCCCAGACGTGGGACCCGTGCTCACTACGCCACTGGAGTCAAGCTATCCTGGCTGATGACGGCTGATAGCCAGAAACCGGTCCTAGGATGCTTGATTCCGGTCCAGGGAAGACATGGCTTGGCAGTTCGGGCTGGACTGTTCCCATGAGGCACAGGGTCAAGACTGATTTGCATATGGCCATGTCTAAACTGGGGTGGTGTAGTGGGCAAAAGAACGATGGATTTAACCCAGATCTCTTGACTGGGAGAGAATGTATGCATTGTCAGCATTCCGTCCATCATTTGTTTGTTGTAATGCTTTTCGCCCTAAGTGGGATGGGTATTCCCAGACGTGGGACCCGTGCTCACTACGCCACTGGAGTCAAGCTATCCTGGCTGATGACGGCTGATAGCCAGAAACCGGTCCTAGGATGCTTGATTCCGGTCCAGGGAAGACATGGCTTGGCAGTTCGGGCTGGACTGTTCCCATGAGGCACAGGGTCAAGACTGATTTGCATATGGCCATGTCTAAACTGGGGTGGTGTAGTGGGCAAAAGAACGATGGATTTAACCCAGATCTCTTGACTGGGGGAGAATGTATGCATTGTCAGCATTCCGTCCATCATTTGTTTGTTGTAATGCTTTTCGCCCTAAGTGGGATGGGTATTCCCAGACGTGGGACCCGTGCTCACTACGCCACTGGAGTCAAGCTATCCTGGCTGATGACGGCTGATAGCCAGAAACCGGTCCTAGGATGCTTAATTCCGGTCCAGGGAAGACATGGCTTGGCAGTTCGGGCTGGACTGTTCCCATGAGGCACAGGGTCAAGACTGATTTGCATATGGCCATGTCTAAACTGGGGTGGTGTAGTGGGCAAAAGAACGATGGATTTAACCCAGATCTCTTGACTGGGGGAGAATGTATGCATTGTCAGCATGCTGTCCATCATTTGTTTGTTGTAATACCACGTGGGTGTTAGGCAGGACCTCTGCTGAGGGCCCATGGGTTTTCTCTCCTTCCATTGATGCAAGTTTGAAAATGTCCTTTTTCCTTCTGGGTTGTGAAGGCTGATGAAGAAAATGGCATTGTTGCACTTGCTGTTTTGGTTGTTACCTGTTTTGAAAGAACTTTGTTGTTTGTTAATTCAGCTAGAATTCAGTTAGTCAAACATGCTCATTATTGATAGTTTCCAGAGACCTGGTATGTTGGCATGGGGGTGTGGTCCCATCAGTGATCTAGTGAGGCATAGGAAGTAACTCCTGTTGAAATGTATTTTAATGGTTTCAGAAGTGTGTTAATGTTATCTCCTAGATCAATCTTATTTCTTATATGCCGACGAGCCCCCCACTCCTCCGATTTAGGTGGTCTTTTGGTCCCTGAACATTTCTAGACTGGGTGATCAAGTTGATGTTAGGTATGTGTGTGAGGTGGTTCTCATGAGGACAGGGAGTGATGGGACCGTGGCTTGCAGTAGGAGTACTATGGGTGAGGCTCAGCATCACTATAGGTGCATGGAAGTGTAGGAGGAGGCTTGTTGTCGCTCAGTGTTGCTGGTGTCTGTCACATGCCCACTGAAAACATTTAATGTCAGTGTAACTCTCTATTCCAGGGCATGTGGTGCATAACGTGGCCCTCCCTCGTGGCCACAGATAGCTAGTTTTGCTGATCTCGATCCCGTCTTTGATCTTGATTCTTCCTTTAGGGCTGATTTTTGGGTGTTTTTTATTTTTATTTTTTGGCGATTTCCTTCAGCCACACTATAGGAAGCTGGGTTTCTGTTGAAGTAACCCCCCTCCCCACTTTTTGCCAGACTACTGATGCACTTTGACTTGATGTGCCCTGGATCCCTGCCAATCATGTTCCCAGGGCCTGTGTTCTTTCCCAAAACCGTACCTTGTTCCCCCAATTGGCACCTCTCCGGCCACATGTCAGTCCCATGTAAAAGGTACCATGGGCTCCAAGTGCACTGTGGGCAGGGAGGGCCTCTAAGGGCTGCAGCACTTATTGTGCCACCCTTAGAGGCCCTGTACCTTTACACACACACACACACTGCCATTGCAGGCTGTGTGTTTTGGTGCAGAACAAAGTGAAGAGTCGACATGGCACACATCCCTGTGTGCCATGCCTACAACCCACTGCCCTGGCATAAGTCAGCCAACCCTCTAGCTGGGTGCACTATACCCCTGGTGAGGGCATAGGTGCTTGAGCCCTGTCCCCCTACAGTGTCTAGACCAATTCTTAGACATTGTAAGTGCAGTAATGCCATTAAAAGAGTATATGGTGCTGGGAGTTTGTCATTACGATCTCTACAAATGCAAAAAGAACAGTTGATGGACAGAATGCAGAAAAATTTCATACATTCACCCCAGTACAGAGATCTGGGCATAAATCCATTGTTTTTTTGCTCACCATGCCATTCCAGTTTGTACCCAGCCATATGCAAATCAGTCTTGAGCCTGTGCCTCATGCGAATAGTTCAGCCCGAACCGCCAAGTCAGGTCCTCCCTGGACTGGAAACAAGTATCCTAGGACCGGTTTCGGGGTTTCACCCCTCTTCAACCAGGATAGCTTGATTCCAGTGGCATGGAGAGCACGTAACACTTTTCGCCCTAAGTGGGATGGGTATGCCCAGACGTGCGTCCCTTGCTCACTGTGCCACTGGATTCAAGCTAGCCTGGCTGAAGAAGGGTGACATACCCTGAAACTGGGGAGGACCTGGCCTAGCAGTTCGGTCTGGACTGATCCCATGGGCCACAGGGTCAAGACTGATTTGCATGTGGCTGGGTCCAAATTGGGGTTTGCGTAGTGGGCAAAAGAACGATGGATTTAACCCAGATCTTTTGACTGGGGGAGAATGTTTGCATTGCCAGCATTCCGCCCATCATTTGTTTGCTGTAACACATTACAAACTCTACAGCACCACAATGGCTTTACTGAAAACTGGGAAGTTTGGTATCAAACTTCTCAGCACATTAAACCTACACTGATGGGGATGAAAAATGCACGCAGAGGGCATCTTAGAGATGCCCCCTGAAAAACGACCAGCCTCTGGTGAGTTCCCTAACTGGTACACACCAGCCTGCCATCACGAGACATGTTTCTGGACCCCTGGGGTGGGAGCCTTCCCTCGCTGAGCCCAGAAACAAAGCCTTTCCTGGGGGGTGGTGGTCACACCTCCCGTAGGCCAGGAAGAGCCATCTTTGGCAGGGTAGCTTTAAAAGCCTTGCCGCCTATGTAACGCAACCCCAAGCCTCTCCTGCTATCAGGAGCAGGCCCCCTTCCTGTCTCCCCTCCTTTTTATCAGGAAGACAGGTGGGAACAATTAGCACAGCCCAGACGGTGTGCCAACCTCTGCCAACCCCACCCCATAGGTGGGGAGACGAGGTGAAGCCCACTCTTCAGTGCCTGCCATCTTGCAGATGGCAGGCACTCTCCAATCAGGATTAGGGATTGTGTCCACTCCCACACGTGGGGTGAGCACACTAAGGGTGTAATCACCCTAAGGTCAGTAGCCCATTGGCTACTGACCTCAAGACCACTAAAACGCCTCCTAATTACAATATTTAGGGGGCAGCCTTGAACCAAGAAGGCAGATTTCCACAACCTAAGAAGAAGAAGGATGAAAGAAAACACCCAGCAGAGGAGACTGCAGAGAAGGACTGCGTTGGCCCCAGCCCTACTGGCCCGTCTGCAGTTTCATAGGCATGAGAAAGGGAAACAGCGCTACGCTGGGAGAATGGTGGGAGATGGCACTTGTCCTTCCCATTAAAGGTTTTGTGTATCGTCCCCAAGCAACCCAACTTGCCTGCCCAGCTGTTGGTTCCTCCCGGAAGTCCTCCTGGACCGAGCTTGCACAGAGTCCGCTGTTTTCCCACAGGACCCCTATTGGCGTCCTAGTTACCAGCGGTTTGAAGCATGCGGTGAGTGTGGGGGGAGCACACTGATTACGAATCCAGCTGAGCACTCCGGTTGGGCAAATTTGTTAAAGGAGGGTCGATGCGCGGTCCAAATTGGACAAAAGGGAACATTTTAGAATTACGGCGTCCTCATTCTCAGCAGGCTTGAGCGTGCAGAGTGCGGGGGGAGAGCTATGATTACGAGCGCTCCATGAATAGCACTTCATGCCTCGAGGAGTTTGTCTGGTGCCTGCCCTGTCCTGATCTGTGACGATAGATGGGGAAAGGGTGCTTCTTCACACAGTATCTTCCTAGACCTCTGGCTGTAGAGTCGTAGAGGGTGGGCAGGCCCTGACGGAGTCACTTTTGTGCATCCTTCATGCATCTTCCGTGCGTTTCCACTGCCAAAAACATAACCCATATTGTAATGTCATTTATATAGCGCTTCCGATATCACGGTGAGCCACTGATTATGACGATTACTTACCCACTGCAGGGGGAAGTCTGCTTCGACACTTTCCTTGTTGCTTGACAGAGCGGGTGAGTGATGGCATCAGACACTGCACTATGAGAAGACCTTTATTCCGCAGAGCATAAGTTACATCCTTGATTTCTTGGGGTTAAACATTTAAGTGTATGCCCTTCTAGCATTAAAGTTTGGGGACGGTTTGAGATAGTACAGTGGGGTCATGTATGACCTTTGAGGGTGCCACTTCGAGCTCAAGAGCATTGAGGCACTTCTTTGGACCACACTGATAGAGAAGAGAGGTATGCAATGCCATGCGCTTCGTGCCGAAGACAGTGGGTTTACGGGATCGGGGGTTTCTTGCAGAGTTGTGGTTCTGAAATAATGAAACTCTGTTTTCCCATACATAAGTTACCTGTTATTGTATGCTTGCCATGCATGTCTGCTGTGGGAAGCTTGGTGTGTTTATGTCTAAAACTTGGTTCACCTCCCAGTAGTGGTAGCATAAAACGTGATTTGGCTAATGCCACAGATAGATATTTAATTTCATGCCTCCCCGAGGGGACAGCTTTGAGGTTGTATGCATAAGTGTTAGGGCGAGGTGAGTGCCGCACAACTTCTCGAATGTTTTCACGTTGGAGCCCCCAGGCATTTGATTATCTCAGGAGAACGGCGCCCGTCTTACCCTGTGTTATGGCACTTGGGGAATTACGAGAAATTAATTTTGTGCATGAATTCCTCTGATAGCTGGGAAGCCCAGCCCTCCGGTGATGTATCAAATCTAATGCTGATCAGTGATCTGGTTTCATGTGCCTGATTTTCAGGTGCCCATAAAAAGGGGCGCATACTTTGCAGTGTAAGTGGAATGCTGTTTTCGGCTCGTAATTTTGGGCATATGACAGGGGTCTCCGGGGGATGCTTGCACAACAAATAGAGTTACCACCTCTGTAGCTGGGTTGAGCACATGCATTCTGGCCCTTTGAATGAGGGTAGGCATCTGATTTGGGTACCACATAGCAAATTCAGACGCAAACGTTTATTGGGTGCAACGTGACCCCAGGATAGTAATAGTTTTGATGAGGCGTGATGGAAATGGGCGGAACACTGAAAACAAACATAGTCAGTGCTGTATTTGTTAACACTTCTTGGTAACTACATGTATGAGCACGCATATGTGGTATGCACCTTCAGAGTGCTGGGTATGTGGCATATAAGCCAGTTCCCTAACGGAATTAGTGGATTGCATCCCCCTCTCATCAGACACGGTGGATCTAGCCAGGGACATTCCCCTCTGTTTGCTGTTCTTCTCATAAGGATCCAGGATGGGAGATGGCACTATTTTTCATAGGCATGAGAAAGGGAAACAGCACTACACTGGGAGAACGGTGGGAGATGGCACTTGTCAAGGTTTTGTGTATCGTCCCCGAGCAACCCAACTTGCCTGCCCAGCTGTTGGTTCCTCCCGGAAGTCCTCCTGGACCGAGCTTGCAGCCAAAATCCCAAACCGGCAGCTTCCCTAGATCCTGCGCCGAAAGTTGCCTTGCCCTGCAGCCAGAGACCTCCAGAACCCCTGAGAGGACTGACTGCCTTCAACAAAGGCCGGATTTTCGTGAACAGCAGCTCTGTTCAAGAGAATCTCCAAAGCAAGACTTGGAGCCTGCTGAGGACAAAGAAACCTGACGCCTGGAACCACCACTGCACCCGCCGCCTACGGCCTGGTTCGAGTGGCCCACCGGTCCCAGCGAGTTCCCCCAGTGCTCCAGAGTCCACCGGGGGTTGACCCCTCCAGGACTCCCCGACGTCGCCTGCAGCCTCTGCACAGAGACCCCCCCCAACTGTGAGTGGCCTGGTAAGGTGAAATCCGACCTCAAAAGACACCCCTGCCTCCAGCCAACCTGCGCCCTGGGGAAAACAACAGGGCACCCAACGCCAAAACAGCACCCTGCACCCAGCCCCCCTGCGCCACTGCGGGTGCACTTTGTGTGCTAAACCGGATCCTCCTTTGCCCTGAGCCTAACACTAGGAGCTTTGCTCCCACAACCGGGTGGCCTGCTCGTGAACAGCCACCAACCGGAGGCCCCGTATGCCCCATTTTATAACATTGGGCGTCAGCACTCTGCACCCGGCCACCCTAGTGCCGCTGAGGGTGCTTTGAGAGTGGATCCTCGACCTTGGGGCAACCCTGGTTCTCACCCCAGAATACCAATTCCCACAACCAAGTACTTACCTGTTAACAGATAACCATATTTTCTCCATAGGAATATATTGAGTATTTGTACTGGAAAATTGTTTGTGTGGAGTTGGTTTTGTATGAGAACTTGAAATACCACAATAACTAAAAACTGTTTTACTTACCTTTTCTCTAGGAAATTTTCCAGTGCGATATCTAGGCAGATCACACTGAGTAGAAAAAGTAATCCATAAAGTAATCTCTAAAGTAATCAAAAGTAATCCAACAGTAATTTTAACTGTATTCAAAGCGTTTACAAACTTGTAACAAAGACATTTTCACTCAGCTTGCTTGAATTGTTCAACCTGCCATGAAAAGTACCATTTACACTTACCTGTACCAGGCTTGCTTAGTTCCAGAAAATAAATATAACTGAACAATATTTTTTATACAAACAAATTGGTCTGAGTTCAGTGTTTGAGTGTGTGACATCATTTGCTGCCTGAGTGTGTACAACAAATGTTTAACACTACCCTCTGAAGCCTTACTGCTTGCCCACACTACCACAGATAGAGGGTATGGTGCTATCTACTTTTACCTCTGCCTACCTTTGGGGTTCCACTGGACTCTGTGCACACTATACCTCATTTTGGTCTAGTATTTCCAGAGCCAGCTTCTTACACATACCATTCAATGTTTTCCCTTGTCCTGTGGGGGAAGAGTCCAAGGCTACTCTGTGGTTCTTACTCCTGCCGTACACTGCCTCCGTGGGGTCGACAGTTAGGGCTTACTGATTCTTGGATGATGCTTGCAGTGTTGGCACAACGTGAGCGGACTATGTCTGGAAGGGGGTTGAGTCTGGTCTGGGGTGAACATGATGCCCTGATATCCATAGGGAGCGGGGTAGAGGCTTGGAGGTCTACGACCCTGCTACCCCCCACCCTTTCAGCCATACCTCACCTTTGAAGGCTCAGCGAGCTCCCGAATTGAGTCCTGAGCTCTTTATTACACCGAGTTAGGGTGGCCAAAATGTTCCCAAGTCCAAAATTGGACCATTTTTCACACAAATGGGAGTAGGAATAGCATTTCATATCACAGAGGGGCGTAGAATGCCCAGCATGTGGCGCCCACCAATGGAGCCAACATCAACCCCAGGTTCTATGGGACATAGACTAAATACAGGCTAAAAAGGCCCGCCGGTGGGTCCCCTGTGACCCTGCAAAGATCTGCCAAGAAGGATGGCCCAAAAAAGAAAAATAAACTGTCCAAACAAATCTGAGGCATCTGGTCACCCTACATTGATGCTTCTGTGTTTATTGTCTCCTGTGTGTGTGGAGGGCACTGCAGAGTTTTAAAATCTTGCTATCCTAGGCACGAGATGAGCATTGATTCCTGACATTGAGGATATCTTTGTTCATAGTAGAGTGGGAGGCAGAAATTGCATCAGGTGCTCTTGGAGCAATTTGGGGGGTGCTGTTAGAACTGCATGCCACGAAGGATACGTCAAGCTTGGGCGTGAGGCTCAAGGAAATTGAGACCTTTTGGCCTGCTGATTAGAGTACATCCCCTTAGACTTTGGCTGCGGGACCTGGGTGCATAGTCTCCACGCTGATATATTTTTATGTACTTTATTTTACTTTCTTTGCCCCCTCATCAGACTGCACTGCCCCTGGGTGGTGGCAAGCCAACCCTCCCTTGGGAGTCAGACAGCGTGGGGCCTAGTTTTCTGTGGGGCGTTTTGGGCAAACCAGGCTATTCTGTGTTCCCATAAACTCATTGTTTATACCTGGACTTGGTGTGGATATCTGTTCAGCATAGCCCACAATAACCCTGAGTTCCTTCAACCCCCGAATTCTTGTCTGTAGTTTTTTTCTCTCTGTTCTGTAAAGGGGGATGCTGCTTGTCTTCGCTATTGGGGCTATGCTACTGGGGTTAGGCCATTTCTATTATATATTATCTCCTGTCTTGTTCTACTGAGGGGGCCCTACTTTACTGTTGAGTTTGGTTTTTTGATTGCGAGAAGATGCTACTCTCACCCCTACCTGCTGGGGTTGTGGTCCCGGTCCCTGTTGTGCTGGGTTCCCTGTCTGTAGCTGCTGCTGCCACGAGTTTGCCCAATTGCAGGACCCCTGCTGTGGTTGTGAGACGACCGGTGGAACTCCCTGCGAGCATAGGGCACGTTCTGATTACCCTGTGCTTGGAACTGAGGAGGGGCGTTCCTGGCAGTTTGTGGTGACCGGCCCTGGTTCACTGACCTCTACTATTTGTGCTGTTCATGGTTTGCCTTTATCTGACACCTTTCTACCAGGTGAATCTGCCTCTGGCTGTAGTAGCACTTTCTAGGGTCTGGTTGCAATCAGGCCTCCTGGTCTCCACTACTATAATTTGGTCATGCTCCTGGACTGCTTGTTTGCTACTTTTTAAAGGTTTGCGGTGAAGCCCCCATTCTGACTGGCGCCATCTGTACAGTTGTCACCATCACTGCGCCTTCGAGGGGCATCTTTTTCAACTTGTACAAGAATTGACATGTCTCTTTGGGCCTGCTCCTGCTTCTCTCTATCCTTCTCTTGCTTCTTCTTGTGGTAGTAGAGTATATGAGCCTGTATCTCCCACAAGGGTTTGGTGTCCAGCCCCAACACAGTGTCCAGTCCGCTTTGTATCTCGATGAGTAACCCTTTTCAAGAATATTGTAAAAAAATGTCACTTATGAGCCGTGTCTGTCCACGGCTGTCTGGTTTCCTGTACCTATCCCTCCCTCAATCTATTCAGGAAATCATTTATGCTATCCTCTGGCTTCATGGTCTCTCCCATAAGCCCTCCTACATCTGGGCGGTCATGGAATAGTTCCCTCAGGGCGGTCTAGATATGGTGCTGGTGCGTATTATATACTGCCCATCATGCTTGGTATCTGTTAGCATGATTGCTGGAATGCGAGCTTGAGTGAAAACCATGTCCGTCTGCTCCCCAATTAGACTGCTTAGTAGACTCGTAATATCCCCTCTTGCTAGGTTGATACCTGCAGTGTTCTTCTTGCAGCATGCAATCCACTTCCCTGCCCCATCCACCAATGGTGGCAACTTTGATCTTAACCCCTCTTTATCCATCTGCGCCCAAGATACATTAATAATCCCCACTGCACCCTTCTGTAATAACGGGTACACTCTCACGTAAGGTGACTCTTTGGGTCTACCCTCACCATAGCTTTCCCATCACGCAGGGCATCGCTGCATGTAGAGGAAGTCCCACTTCGGGGGTTTCCTCCTTCATCCCTGATGCATTCCTCCACCACCGTCATGTCTTCTGGCTCAAACAATCCTTCCCTTGCTCAGGACCTGTCATAGTGGTCCCTTTACTCACCCCAATCAGCTAACAGGCCATAAAACGTGTACACAAAGGACTTGCTTTCCTTCCTAGTGATTATCTCCCTTGCAGTTTGCCTATCTTTGTTGTGCAACTGTGAGGAGCAATGCATATCCTCATTGCGGCACCCTTCGTGGGTGCGCACTGATGCCATCTTGTTTTTCTGCGTCGCAGCTGAGTATGTACAAAGCTACCCTGTTCTTTTATTTCTTGGTCATCCCATTCCCTATGCCTGAATGATGTGGCTCGGAGCCCTGTTAACAGCGTTTTCTCGAACTCCGACTCTTCCCAGCATGGGACCCTGTACTTGGCTTCACTTTCCTCATGAGTAGAGTGCACTGCCCCATAGCCTCCCTGAAACTTCCTGTTATGTGCCATTTCTCTCTCAAGCCTCCATTTGTGCCTATCCCTCCACCGTCTGACCTGTTCCCTTTGCTCAGAGCCGCGTACTGCCTAAGTCAGTCTGGCTTCACCCTCAAATTCGCTTACTTTACCCTGCTCGGCTCCCGGGGTACTGGGGCTACATTCATCTCCTGAGGTTGCTGTATAACTGTTGAGGACCACTACAAACTACACTTTTGTGCTCCCTGACCTAGTGGGAATGCATATTTTTACCTGCCTTTGAGGTGTGGTGTGTCCAGTGTGGTGGATGGTGAGTCGAGCTTTTGGGGACCTTTCCTAGAAAAATGTGCTGTGCTGGTTGTGTCTGGACTCGCTTTTAGATTATTCAGGCTTGGATCTGTTTGATCTTCTTCCAGTGGGGGTTTTGTTGTCAGGTTCTACTACTATTGGGTTTAAATATCATAATGCAGGGGTAGTGGGTGTGAACATGTCCATTCCTGCCTATGGTGGGGGAGATGCTGATGCCATGCTTGTTATTGGCGTCATGGGGTTATCGGACTGAACCTCTTCAAAGACTGCCCACAATTCTAACACTACCTCCCTTTTGTCTCTTTTCTGACCTCTGTATCTGGTTCTTATATGTGTTTTAATTTTCTGAATTGTATTTTTGTCAAATGTTCCCTCTTTAGTCCAAGGACATGTGTGTGCCTTCGTATATAAATGCTACTCTTGGCAAAACGTATTACATTTTTCTTTATTTGTTTGAGGAACCTAGTCTTCATGTGCTTTTAGTGGGGAATCCATGACAATTTTAGTAATTTGGATAATACAATTCAATTGATGTTCTCCCAATTTTGGTTTGTCAAATCGTAGGGGGAATTCATACGTGATGCACTCTTACAAATGATGTACTATAAACTCAGCACTTACACTTTTTACATCAAAACAGTTTGAACGTGCATTTCAATAAACCAAAATAAGACTGCATATGTAGTCTTGAACCGCAGGGCGAATATGCTATATGTTAGAATAACATCTGCATAAACTCAAATTGTATAGTGATATAGTTTTGAAAGACAATTAAGGCAATATAATCGCATACAATAACACATACAATACCACATTTCAATAAATGTAAACAGAAAAAATTTCTTTATCAAAAAACTTAGTTGATCAATGCAATTTACCCTCTATCATGAGAAGACTAGCGTGGAACATGTTCCTGAGTGAGCTAGATAGTCTGCAACTATCAGCTCAAAGACAAACGTGGTAATCATAGACACCATTTACCAAGTCTCTGTCTGATATGTTTTTTAACAGCCCTGAAGAAGTCTCTATGTTGTGGGATGTAACGTGCTGGCTGTGTCTTAATTTGTCATAAATGGGAAACAAGCAATAAAAGAAAGAATACTAAGAATAAACATAACATCTTGTTGCTTTCTTTGGGACAATTTTTGTTGTTGAATAATTTTTGACTGATTCATTGATATTGAGAATAATGTGATCCAAATGAAGAGTTTTCTATGACAAACTAGCTAAATTCACAATGGTCCTTCTCCTACAACTTTTAGAAGACCAGAGGCGTTTGGCACAACAGGAACAGTTTGTGTAATTAAACAGTTCGGCCGGCAGAACAGTTACAGGCACTAGGTCTGAGGACTGTCTCAATTTACATCGAGTTTGAAGCTTCTTTAAATGCAATATTATAACAGTCATAAAAGATTTCCACCATACTATATATAGTGAGAAATGTTCGTTGCCACCTGTTCCAGATAGGACCCCAGTAATCACTGGGTTAGTTTCATACATAATACGAGATGGCTGCCACTGTGCTCCATAATACACTAATGGCCATGGACATTGACTGATTTGCAGTCACAATTGATATCAGGCTAGATGCGGCATCCTTGAATCCTTTTCCCGCATGGGATCCCAGTCAAAACAACTACTGTGGCGCGTTCTAGACATATTACAAGATGTCCGCCACTGCTTTCTCCATAACCTGAGCAACCGCCGGGTGACCAGTAAGTGGTCCATGACGTGGTTGGGGTGCCTGCATGGGAACTGGAGAGTACTTGAGCGCCACCTCCATGGCAGCTCTTGTGCTTTCCGGTTTCGGCGAGACGGGGTAGGTATATCGGTCCACATCCTAATGAGGATAGGTGAGTAATGGGGACCCTGGGGAGCCGTATGACATGACGTGAGATTCGCTGAGCTGAGTGGGGCTATGATGGGTTTTGTTTAAGGCTTACGATCTGCACCGGACTACTTGTGACTGATGGCGGTGTGGGGGTCACTTACTTTGGGCACCCAGCGTGCACATACAAGCTGGGATCAGGTAAACGGCACCTCTTTGTCAGAGGGGGTTTTCCCTGATATAACAGCCGCTGCATGTCCCGCACTGGGCCCAGTATTGCCCTTTTTTACTACCGTGACAAGGGCAGGATACAGACCATGGGCCATGCTACCTCCCCACGCATTAACACTCTGGCCATGTGTGCTTTTATTATTGTGCATCGGATACCCCACCAGAGCTCACTGATATGCTCCCTTGCCTTCTATGTTTTTAGGACACCACGAACCTGGTGTCTAGATCTCAAGCCGAACACCGAATGGAGAGACACTCTCCCTACAGATAGGTGAGTGACTGGGACTGTCCTTGCGGACTCTGTTGAGGTTGTTAGAGCAATCCCAGTCTACCTATTCATAGTAACTTGTTAACCCAGTCTACTTTTTAATCCAATTCTTTTTAATCCGTTTTAAATTAATGCAACAGTTGTTTACACTTTGAGTGAGTAGATTCACTCCAATCCACTAATAGTGCGGATACCTATAGAGAGGATGTCAGATCCTCTGTGACCTTTCTACTATGTTGTTATTATCCAATTACTTAACCGTGTGACACCACACCTTTCCCCTTAGTATCTCTTCCATAGGTCACCACTTGAATTGGCGGGACACTGTGCTCGCATTTATGATATTTGGTAGGTAGGAATTTTACCAACCACTTTGTGTAGATAGTGCACCCACTAGGTCCTGAAGAAATGCCACGGATCACACCAGACCACTGTGCATGAAACATGTCGACCATGAGAGTAGAGCCTAGCTCAACTGGACCATAAAGTGAGAGAGCGGGCACTCTATTTGCTTTCAAG
The DNA here is from genome assembly GCF_964204655.1 of Triturus cristatus. NCBI lineage: Eukaryota > Metazoa > Chordata > Amphibia > Caudata > Salamandridae > Triturus > Triturus cristatus. Next base: position 509,133,606 of record NC_140585.1, read on the forward strand.
AAGGTTGATAACCAGCCTGAATAAAAGCTTATTTGGACTATCCAACCTTTTTTAATATCACTCACTTTCACCGCATCTACACCACCTAGACCCCTCACACCCACAGCACGATATGGCAAGGAACAAAAGATCTCCGCTAAAGAGCGCCTTTACAGGTGCCCATCGAGTATTGCAGCGCCGACCCGAGGAGGAGCAGGTCCAAATGATGAAGCATGACACCTAGCTTGCTGGGTGTGTGAGGACTCTAGTTCCGACTAGGAGGATCCTCCTCCACCACCTTTTGATCACTTTATCCGCGTCGAGGAACTGCATACCTATTGTGACTAAAGTTTGACAGGGCACGTATGCTGGACCTTCCTAAATAGCCCTTGAATTCCCTCCTCTTGCTAAGTAATTGCATGTACGGGAGACCCCTGTGGGACAACACAGTTCAGGTTACCATACGGTGTTAGTTACACGTATTGGCCCATCATATCACACGCTATACCACCCTCAATTCACGGGGTGATAGCTGGGTGACTTACCATAAATGGATGACACCTCAGGACTCAGCTTCAATGAAGAAGCTGTAGCTGATTTTTTAAGAGCCCCTCCCCTTCTTGGGGCAGGAGGCAGTGCAGCCTCTGAGAGAATGGCTTAAAATTACTCTACATGGAGAACTCATGACTGAGTATTTACGGGCCAACTTCGTGCCCAGTGAACTAATTGTTAACATACTTCCCAGGATATTCCTGAAAGATGGACCTTTCAAAAATGACTGGTGCCAAGTTTCTTGGAAATGCAGTAGAGACCTACTAGTTCTTATTATCAATACCGCTAAAAGACTGGCGGATGCACGACTCGCTAGGATACAGGTAGCTGAAGCTGCGTTAAAATCCTCTATCCCTAATACGGCTTTCAAAACAAAACTAGCAGAAATTAAGAGTGAGATTTCTGACAGTAGAGAATATTTACTGAAACAGAAAGTTGCTAAATTGCAGAAAGACATAGTGAAGATTAATAAGGAGAAGGTCTACCCTTATCTTAAGGACGACTACTCTGCATTAAGAAACGGCTATTCCTCTGATGAAAGCCCCGAAAGCAGCAGGAGGGGATCCTCTAACAGTGACTCCAGCATCAGTAGCTGGGGAAGCCACAATCAGCGCAGACCTAATTATCCGGCTAACCCCAATTTCAACAATGCTCCGACTTTTCAAGGACCAATTCCAACTCCATGGCAATTCCCTATGTACCCACAAGGCCCACCACAATACTTCCCAATGACCAGCCCAGCTTTTTTTTAGGCAGAGGTTGGGGCAGAGGAAGAGGGCGAAAAAGAGGGGCACAGAAAGGAGTACAGTGGCAAGACCAAACACCACAGACAGTAGAGACCAGGAGCAGGGGCAAAAGGAACTAGTAGTCAATCTATCACATAGAACCTTGACTAGTACATAGAGGACGGTACTAGAAAAGGGACTTGGATATGTTCCAACCCCCAGACCAGACAGATTCAGAGATAACTATGAAATACAGCAATTCTTTAGGAATGTTCGCCTCAAGGCCTTCTTCCAAGACAAAGCCTTGCCTGACACAGGTGACACTGGCCTACGTAATCCTTCCACCTTTACCCCCAACAACAGTATTATTCCACCTGAAATACTGACTTTTGAGAGGGCGGTTCTCAGTTATTCCGAGGACTAACCCTTTTCATAACCTTTCCAATGCGGAAATGACTGCTGCCACGACCTTGGCTGACGATAAAAGCATCACCATCCAACAGGCAGACAAGGGTGGGGCTACTGTGATCCAGTCCACCACTGATTATGACCGTGAGTGTAGGCGCCAACTCGGTAACACCAGGTACTACACGCCCTTATCTGAAGATCCCACGCCCAGACTCGCCTCTGAGATTGCAACAATGGTTTTCGAGGCTGAGAACAATGGGCTGGATCACTAAGAAAGAGGCGGATTTCCTCATAACAAAAGACCCCAAGACACCATACTTTTGCACCCTCCCCAAAATTCATAAGGGCACAACACCAGTCCCGGGGATACCTATAGTGTCAGGGATACAGTCACTACTCGAACCATTATTGAGATTTTGCGACCATTTCTTGCAGCCTCTGGTGAGGAAGATACCCTCATTTGTACAAGACACCACTGACGTCCTGCGCCTCATCGAGGAAGTACAGGGCCTTAACGAGATCAACCTTCTACTGACACTCAGTGTAGAAGCGTTGTATACGAACATTCCCCAACAGGCCACTCTTGCTGCCATTGAGACCAGTTTGTGGAAGGAAGAATGGGTCTTACCCACCCCCGTCTCCTTTATCATGGGGTGCGCTAGCCTGGCCCGTACAGAAAACTTTTTCGAGTACGAGAAACAACTCTTCCATCAGTCCCAAGGTACTTCCATGGGGAGTACCTTCGCCCTTAGTGTGGCCTGCCTTTACATGGCTACCTTTGAGGAAGATGTCATCATGCACCCCAGTAACCCCTACAGCAGCAACTTGACACTATGGAAGAGATTCATAGATGACATTTTCATTCTGTGGAAGGGTGACTGCGCTACTTGTGAGGGCTTCTGTCAATGGGTAAACACACAGAATGAATTTCTGAAATTCACTCATACCATATCGGATACGAGCATCCCTTTCTTAGATCTGAGGGTGAGAGTGGCCAGCACAGGACTGAGTGCGACCCTATACCGAAAACCAACAGATAGGAACAGTCTCCTTTTGTACAATAGTCATCACCCCAGGGCTCTCAGAGACAATTTACCATTTGGACAGTTCCTCTGAATTAGAAGGAATAGCAGTACGCTCCCAGACTACAAAACAGAGGCCCAAAACCTACAACAAAACCTCAGGGAAAGTGGCTACTCTGAACGTCAGGTTAGAAACTCCTATAAGAGAGCTATGAATAACCCTCGTGAATCACTACTCCAGGTGACCCCCAAAGAGCATGCTGACGTCTTGACTTGTGTCACATCCTTCACCCCTGATTCCACACGTATCAAAGGGATCATTAACAAACACTGGGGCAAAGTGAACACAGAAGACCTGAACCTACCCAAGCCCAGGTTTGCCTTTAAACGTACACGAAATCTCAAGGGTATTCTAATCCACACTAGACCCAAGGCAGAGAAACTAGCTGTCCAAAGAACATTGTGGGACCTCCCGCCTGTGACAGGGCATTATCCCTGTGGTACATGTTCAGTCTGCGAAAAGACTAAAACCACCAAAGAAATTGCACTAACAGACACCTTCACCTGGATGTTAAAACGACACACCAATTGCAATACATCCCAGTGCATATACATGGTGACACGTCCTTGCAATAAGAAATACATAGGGTTGACAATGAGGGCTATTAGGACACGCATTACTGAACATAAGAGCAACGTCAGGTGCATGAGAGTGACCACCAAGATGTACACCCACTGTAAAGACTTGAAACACTCTGCAGAATCCCTCCAGTGGGTGATTTTCGAGACACATCCCAAAATTACACAGCAGGCTCTTTTCAAAATAGAACAAAGATGGGTGCACCGCCTGTCTACCAATCGTCTTGGTCTCAACGACGACATACCTTGGGCATCTTTAACTGAGAGATGATTCCACCAATGACAGGGTCTCATACAGTATTCTTGAAGCAGAGACTTTGTTATAAAAAAGTGGGATCCTTGTCCTTAGACACCTTGCAACTGATCAAATCACACTGGTACTATAGCCATGGGCATAACATAGTGTGTGGGGTTCTTAAAGTACAGAATTGCACGTTGTACCACACAATAGCATGTTTGTTTGTGCTAAGCATAATCAATTTGCGTTGACTATGTTGTCTCCACTAATGCATTACAGGCCTATGATCGAGGTGCCACCCTGGTGCCGCTCGTAGGCTCTGTCACTGTTCTGAATTCACTGGTGCTGCCACAGAGGTCCTGATCAGCGCTCACGGAGGAAAACGACATTTTTAAACTGCGTTTTAATTTCCGGGACTGCGAGGACCAGGGCGCCTTGCGGATAACTCACCTGTTGCACCTGGTTCCTCTTCCCTCCTCCTCCCTGCCAAGTACTTAACGCCTCGCGGCCCCCGCTTCGCGGGAGCCGCTCGTACACTCTGTCACTGTCCTGCATTCACTGGTGCTGCCACGGAGGTCCTGATCAGCGCTCACGGAGGAAAACGACATTTTTAAACTGCGTTTTAATTTCCGGGACTGCGAGGACCAGGGCGCCTTGCGGATCACTCACCTGTTGCACCTGGTTCCTCTTCCCGCCTCCTCCCTGCCAAGTACTTAACGCCTCGCGGCCCCCGCTTCGCGGGAGCCGCTCGTAGGCTCTGTCACTCTTCTGCATTCACTGGTGCTGCCACGGAGGTCCTGATCAGCGCTCACGGAGGAAAACGAAATTTTTAAACTGCGTTTTAATTTCCGGGACTGCGAGGACCAGGGCGCCTTGCGGATCACTCACCTGTTGCACCTGGTTCCTCTTCCTGACTCCTCCTTCTCTCTATTTTAGCAACACCCAGTCTCGCGTGAGCGGGACACGTGCGGGGCGCAGACCGGGGCGAAGCCCGGGCAAAGGGCGGGCCCGTTTAAGCCCGTTCAAGCACGGTCAAGTCCGGACCGGGCCCCCCCTCTTGGTTCTGTACCTCGCTGCTGCCGTGTCGCTAGCCGCCTGTCATCATGGATACCCGAAGTAAACCTTCAAAAGTACAACCTATGGTTGCTGGTACTTTGGACAGTTTTATTATCAGGGCAAACTCTGTTGTAGAAAGCGAACTGAATATGCTAGAAAGGCGCCTTTCTGATGGGATTACTAGTACTAGGAGGTTTTCTTTGGGTTTATTAGCATCTGTCAGGTCCCCTTCTAATTTGGACGATTTACATACAGCTCTTATGGATAGCATCGACCAAACAATTGATTCAGTTCTCCAAGATCTCAGGTCTAGTACTTCCTCACGTAGAGACACACTCCAACCTATCCCTGAATGTACACTTCCTTCTATGCTTGAAACATCATCTGACCCAAAGAGTAATCCTAGGTCGAGTTGTGTTCAACCGTTACATCAGGGTGCAGTCCCCAAAAGAAAACGAGAGGGGAACTCTAAACGTGGGAAAAACGCGAGATTGGACTGCTCTCATACTAATGTTTTAAACATACTACCTGCAACGGTTAACAGTCCAGCTATAGATACTAAGGTGACATCTAATTTATCCTCAGTGATAATCTCTTCCCAATCCGAGCCTCTGTTGCCTTTCTTAAACTTGGGAGAAGGGTCTGAAGGGGGAATGTTAATCTCACAAATATTTTAAATAATGTTCTTAGGGGATTTTTTACCCCTTTGACGGCTAGGTTTGATACTATTGATGTAAGATTAAAAGAAATAGAAAGGGTTATAGCAGCTACAGCTAATCCCCTGGGGAGTAGAGCCAAAAATCACAATGTACCCGTGAAGAATACGGGTGACTCTTACCTCCCTTCTTCTTCTAAACCAGTAGCTACGTCAAACCTTTCTGCCAGAACTGAACCTATTCCATCTAGATTATTACCATCTACACCTAACCTTCCTCCCACTTTCACTTCTATCCCTTTACCTTCTCAAAGCCAACCATTTACCTCGTCAAGGAGTCCTATTCAAGTACCCAAACCAATCCAAATAGAAGTAGGGGGAACTTTTAGGGATTCAGGTGATTGTATTCATAAAGAAGTGGCTAGTGTAAGATGGAAAAATTTAATTAATCTTCCTCCTGAAGCATCGCCCTATGTTATAATTTTAAGTGGTGTACCAGAGCTCGTTGATTCCGCTTCAGAAAGCTATGCCTCTCTTAAAAACAAAGTGACTAGTTGGCTAAATACGTATAGGCCTCTCCCCCCAAACATAAGTTCTGAGGTTCTAATGGTCAGGAGGGTTCCATGGGTAGGAAGCACTATTAAGAAAATTAAGGGTGATTGTATCTTGGTGAATTTTAGTAACCCCCAGACTGCACCATACATTTGTAATTGGCTGGGTAATATTGGAGCTACCTCTATTAAATCTCTCCCACTCTCCTTTTTCTATCCTCCATCAAATATTCTTACCCAGTCCGAGAATCCTGTAAATTGGATTAGGGTCGGATCTAGTTCAATTAGAGGAAGACAGAGGCACATTCGTTTTGATGTGCCTATTCGAGGTGATTACTTGTGTACCAATAGGTATGCCTGTCTTGAAGAGGTTGACTGACTGAGTCAAGAGGATGGTATATCCAATCCCCTATTGAGGTTGTGTTTCCTCCCGAGCCAGAGTCTCCCTGTTTCATCCTTCCAGATACCCTCCCAACCGTTGTGATGAATTCTAGTGAACCCCTTGTACGTAAAAAATCTGATGTTACCACAAATCTTTTATCTATATACAAAATTCTTTCGTGGAACATAGCTGGTCTTGCTAATAAGCTCACTTGCCCGGTTTGGGGCTCTTTTATAGACCTCCACCACATATGCTGTTTCCAAGAAACATGGGCAAGGCAAGAATACCATCATTTGGGGTTTGCTTCTTTCTCTATTCCAGCCATATGGGGAGGCAAAGGTCGTCCCTCAGGAGGTTTAACCATCTGGGTTGCTACCCATTTGGGCTGTAGTGCCACGATTCTAGAAACTGGGTCTGAGAATGTTCTTTGCTTGTTATTGGATTGGCGGACAGGCATTAAGCTTGCGGTGATTAATTTGTATTCCAGACCCGTGAATCCATGTGTGGAATCTGGGGTCATTGATGTTCTATCAAATGTTCTAACTAAGATCCCTGAGGGCACAATGTTTGTTATTGCTGGCGATCTTAATTCTCACTTCGAACCACTCCAGGGGCTGGTGGACCAAACAAATCAAGAGGAGGATGAAATCTGGCACATCCCACAGGTGGTTGGCCCAATGGTTAGGACTTGGGCCCCCCTGGCCATTCAAATCACCTCCCTTATGATGGCCCATTCGATTAGGGCCTGCAATGGTCGAACACTCTCGGACAATCCCTCAAGGCCTACGTATAATAAGCCAGGAAGGGAGGCTAGACTTGATTATATCTTTGTTCAGTGCAAGGAGTGGAACAGAGTATCTGATTTTGAGGTGGTATCCAGGGGGGAGAGTGACCATAATCCCCTGATATTGGATGTTTCTTTACTAGGTCTGTGCCCTGGTGATTCCCTGCCATCACTTAAACCTTTGGCACCGAATAGAGCTACTTTGACAAATAACAAACGTAAAGTCAAATGGGCTAAACTGGCCGGTAATCAAGAGGAACTATCCCAAGTATATGCCAGGGTTGGCCCATCACTGGACGAAGTACTTATTCTTAAGGAGCAGTATTTTTTGCCTGATTTTTATGGAAAAATGGCTGCTGTTAATAAAGAATTATTCACCAGCTTAGCTGGTATATTCAATCCTATCGTCCCCTGCTCGAAAAGGATATGCAGACAGTACCAATGGTATAACAGGGCTTGTAGATCGGCTAAGAGTGATTTGTTGGATGCATTAAAAAAGAAAGCTAGTAGGGATGTCATCCAACACAAGAGACGAATTTATCGGAACTTAATACATTATGCCAAGCTTGAGTGGGCTACAGAAAATTGGGTTAGGCTAACATCTGCCCTTCAGGCTAGAGATTCACGGAGATTTTGGCTGATTGTGTCTACTGGCACAGCTGAACCTGACGCAGCAGTAAAACCAAATATTGCCCCAGAAATATGGGAAGATCACTTCAGTACTCTCTACAGGGGGGATTATTCCTGTTTGGACCCCCCTATGTCTGAGTCTCTCTTGTGCGATGCTGCTGGTCTAGAGCAGGTCAACTTTGCCCTAAGCGAGGTTCAACACGCCATATCTATTCTTCCCGCGGGCAAAGCACCTGGGCTGGACGGGGTTCCTGGTGATTTGTATAAACACGAACCCAGAGTCTGGGCGCCTTATTTAACAACTATATTTAATGCAATTGCCGGGGGTATGCCAATTCCCTCTACATGGCTAGGTGCAGAAGTTGTCCCTATTTTTAAAAAGGGGTCGCCTTTGCTCCCTGGTAATTATAGGCCTATCAGTCTGATAGACGTTGCTCAGAAACTCTTTTCGAGGTTAATCCTAGACCGTCTTCTGGACTGGATGGAGGAATTTGAGATTCTGAGTCACTATCAGGCTGGATTCAGAAAGAGCGTATCAACAATTGATCAGATCTTCAGATTGAGTATGCTCTTCTGGAAGACAGTTAAGGTGGAGGGGGGTTCTCTTTATACTGTTTTTGTTGACCTACGTGCGGCCTTTGATTTGGTCCCACGCACTAAACTTTGGACTGTGTTGCAGGAATTAGGCCTCCCAGCACCTCTTTTACAGATTATAGTGCGTCTCCACACTAATAATTTTGCAAGGGTCAGATGTGGGAGTGAAAGAGGTTTATCATCTAGTTTTCCTGTTGAAAGGGGGGTAAGGCAGGGCTGTGTCTTGGCACCGACCCTGTTTTGCCTCTATGTAAATGGACTTATCGCCCATCTGAACAAGGTACCAAATAGAGACGCTCCAAGACTCGCTGGTACAGGGATCTCAGCTATTATGTTTGCTGATGATACCCTGTTACTGGCCAAGACTCCTATGGGTGTCCAACGAGTCCTGGATGGTTTTGTCTCTTTCTGTGCTGATCGGGGGCTAGAAATTAACACGGCTAAAACAAAATTTATGATCTTTAACCCCCCTAGGTCATCTCGTCCCAACCCGGTCATTCATGGTATCAGTCTTTGAGAGAGTTCACACTTTCGAGTATCTGGGACTGACTTTGAATGAAAAGCTGACATGGTCTCATCACCAGATAAAATCAAATTTAAAGTTAACACAAAAGGTGGGGGGTATCATAAATCTATGGAATAAATCCATGACACACCCCATTGGTTCGCCACTTGAAATTTACAAAATGCAGGCGCGTGGGGCAGTAACTTACGATGGTGAATTGTGGGGAAATAATTGTGCCCCTGAAATTGTTACTACGGAAAACAAGTTCCTACTGAATTTGGCTGCTCTACCATTGAGCTTACCACTTCTCCCCCTTAGGCTTGATCTGGGAATAAGATCAGTAAAGGAGGAATTCGGTGTGAAGCCCCTAACTTTCTGGAGGCGACTCTGGGTAACCCCCGAACTCTCGAGTTATCGGAGTGAATTTGTGGAATTATACCAACATAGAGCTTTATGGAAAATTCCATGGTTCAAATATATAAAGGACGAATTATCTGGGTTGGGTCTATCGGCCCTGTGGACAAATCCGCAAGAGGCCTGCAGTACTATATTGTGCAAAGATTTGGTTACTTTGTATTATGACCGTAATTTGACTGCCTCCTTAGCAAGTGATACACTGGGTCCAATGTCTACTACTTTTTTAACAATAAAGGACTATTATAAACTGGAGACAGTCCTGGATGACATTAATCCCATTGGTTTTAGGAAACTATTTCTCCAATGGGGACATAATGCACTGCCAATCAGAGCCCTTACTAGCAGTTGGCATCCACCTACTTCTAAAAATTGTCCAGCTTGTACTGATGAGCTTGAAAATGAAATTCATCTACTGTTTTTTGTCCTTCCTATGTGAAATCAAGGAAAAAGTGGATTATTCCCATTTGCAGAAATTGGGGTTTTAGGTATCATTTGGATGCCTACCGATTGTTAAAATCTGATCTATCCCCTTCAACTGTATTTGCTGTCAGCAAGTATTTAGCTGCGGTGTGGAATATTAGAAGAACTTTTCTGACAAATTGAAATTCTATTTGTGTTATACGAAGTTCTTACTTGTGACAAATATCTTTGTAGATGATGTAATTCTTTTTATTTTTAAACATGTGTATTAGTGTGTAAAGTTTTGGTCTTATTTGTATTGAATTTCTTTTATGACTTTACGAAGTCGAAATAAAGATCAAAAGAAAGAAAGAAAGGTTCTTTCTAACTGTGCGCTGTGCTTTTGCCACCTATTTTCCAGGCTGCACCTCATCAAAGACACGCACTGGGTTCATTCTGAACACATTACAAGATGGCCACTACTGACAATGCACCCTTCCCAACAGTGCACGGCGCTTTTGCCACCTGTTCCAGATAGGACCCCAGTAAGCACTGGGTTTGTTTCATACATAATACGAGATGGCTGCCACTGTGCTCCTTATACACTAATGGCCATGGACTTTGACTGATGTGCAGTCACAATTGATATCAGGCTAGACACGGCATCATTGTATCTATTTCCCGCACGGGATCCCAGTCCAAACAATTACTGTGGCGCGTTCTAGACATATTACAAAATGGCCGCCACTGTTTTAACCATAACCTGAGCAACCGCCGCGTGACCAGCAAGCGGTCCATGATGCGGTTGGGGTGCCGCCCACCTGTCCCGCCCTGCACGGGAACTGGAGAGTACTCTAGCGCCACCTCCATGGCAGCTCTTGTGCTTTCCGGTTTCGGCGAGATGGGGTAGGTGTATCGGTCCACATCCTAATGAGGATAGGTGAGTAATGAGGACCCTGGGGAGCCTTATGACAGACATGAGATTCGCTGAGCTGAATGGGGTTATGATGGGTTGTTTTTAAGGCTTACGATCTGCACCGGACTACTTGTGACTGATGGCGGTGTGGGGCCACTTACTGAGGGCACCTAGCGCACACATACAAGCTGGGATCAGGTAAACTGCACCTCCTTGTCAGAGGGGGTTTTCCCTGATATAACAGCCACTGCATGTCCCGCACTGGACCCAGTATTGCCCTATTTTACTTCCGTGACAAGGGCAGGATACAGATCATGGGACCTGCCACCTCCCCACGCATTAACACTCTAGCCATGTATGTTTTTATTATTGTGCATCAGATATCCCACCAGAGCTCACAGATATGCTCCCTTGCCTTCTATGTTTCTAGGACACCGCAAAACTGGTGTCTAGATCTCAAGCCGAACACCGAATGGAGAGACACTCTCCCTACAGATAGGTGAGTGACTGGGACTGTCCCTGCGGACTCTGTTGAGGTTGTTAGAGCGATCCCAGTGTACCTATTCATAGTAACTTGTTAACCCAGTCTTCTTTTTAATCCAATTCTTTTTAATCCGTTTTAAATTAGTGCAACCCTTGTTTACACTTGGAGTGAGTAGATTCACTCCAATCCAGTCATAGTGCGGATACCTATAGAGAGGATGTTGGATCATCTGTGACCTTTTTACTATGTTGTTATTGTCTAATTACTTAACCGTGTGACACCACACCTTTCCCCCTAGTATCTCTTCCATAGGTCACCACTTGAATTGGTGGGACACTGTGCTCGCATTCATGATATTTGGTAGGTAGGAATTTTACCAACCACTTTGTGTAGATAGTGCACCCACTAGGTCCTGAAGAAATGCCACGGATCACACCAGACCACTGTGCATGAAACATGTCGACCATGAGAGTAGAGCCTAGCTCCACTGGACCATAAAGTCAGAGAGCGGCCACTCTATTTGCTTTTAAGAAGGTGGATAGCTAGCCTGAATAAAAGCATTATTTGGACTATCCAACCTTTTTTAACATCACTCACTTTCACCGCATCTACACCACCTAGACCCCTCACAACCACAACACCATACAGCAAGGAACAAAAGATCTCCGCTACGGAGACCCTTTATGCCCATTGTGTTTTGCAGCGCCGACCTGAAGAGGAGCAGGTCCAAATGATGAAGCATGACACCTAGCTTGCTGGTTGTGTGAGGATTCTAATTCCGACTAGGAGGATCCTCCTCCACCACCTTTTGATCACTTTATCCGCCTCGAGGAACTGCATACCTATTGTGACTAGAGTACCTGTGTAATCCCACAGACCCTTCTTTTCTCCACTGATTTGGCGTATGACGTGGGGAGGAGCGACAAATGGACAGGCAGCTGCTCAGACAAATGCCCGCTGTCATATTGGTTGTCCCGCTGCAGGTTCGTAATGTCCACGTTAATGTTGAGGCCTAGAATAGAGGACAATATCTACCAGGATGGCTGACATTAGCACCACTAAACCCTTGAAGCAAACAGCTTAAACTGAGAGCTGCACACAACACAGTTTTGAGGCCCACCACTGGTCGTTTGGTTTTAAACTCCTCGGGGCAGATTTACAAGCCCCTTGCGCCACTTTTGCGTCATTTTTAACACGGGAAAAATTACGCAAAAGTGGCGCAAGGGGCTTGTAAATCTGCCCCCTCGTATTTCTGCTTATAGAGAATTTGGCACTTGTTTTCAGGGTCCATTGAATTTTTCGAATTCAAATATGAGAAAGCCTATGACTCATTTTAGCTGACTCTCTACAGGCCAACCAACTCTGGGGGACAAATTGCACCTCTTCGGGTGTCAGGCGGGTGACATTTGAAATTGTCATGCAGTTTATTTTGACTGGAAGTTGTTCAACAAGTTTTACACGTCTCTCAATTTGTTCAACATTTTCCATTTTTTATTTTGACACAGCTTGCATCCTTCTCGATCTCATGACTGTTATGTGATAACAGAGCATAGATGCACAGAAGGCTAATAAGACTTTGATAAAGATTAAAGGCCATTTGTGGTAAAAACCACGATTCTGGTAATTTCCGTGACCACACCCAGTAATGATGACTCTGTGGATGATGGATACTTAAATAGGGACTGAAATGAGAAAGCATCGCTTGGACACGCTTTTCCACAATTAAAAGTGCAGGGTCAGCACCAGAGTTCAGATTTTATTTATTAATTTCATCGTTAGCACCAGTTTATTTCAGATGCTAAAGGCACGGATTTCACGTGCAAAGAAGTGCTAGTACTGAATTTATTGATATGGTAAGACATCTTTTCACTAAATACAATAATTGTGTGAAAGGCATGGAGAGGAGTCGCCCTAAGGGCTAGGGCGGTCGACCTCGAATCTGGGGAACTTGGTTCGAGTCTCGACAATGACGCTGAACATCCTGTGATTCTGGGCAAATCACTTAATCTCCCCCTGCCTGACAAAAAAATAAATGAATGTGCCCTCATGTAACGCGACTGGTGCTATGTAAAGCGCTCCGATACCTTCGGGTCAAGTTAGCGCTGTATAAAACTACGTAAAAAAAATAAATCCAGATGCCAAACATTTTCCATAGCGCCCAAACTTTAGATGAGGGCCATAGAGTGCAATGTTTGTGGCTCCAAACAAGCCTTGTCCGCGCGGTGCTTTTCCTTAACATTTGCTATATACAACAGAGTCAATGTACGTAAAGAGCAGGCCAGGCCTTTTATCCCTCCCCATCACACACACCTTAAAAGGACAGCTCTGTAAACAACGTTCAAACCTCTAAGGTTTAGGCCCCATCTGGAAACTCTCCGAGCACTTCTGCATTGGAACAAGGTATTAATTCCCTGAGATCCAATCTCGGAGACCCGAAGGACCCCGGGGGAACAGATACACAAATAAGAGAAGGTTTCCACTGCATTGTCTACAACTAATGTTTGTTTGTGAGTCTGAAAGCGTTTTATGCCACAAACAGTGGAACGCAGAAGCTGAAACCGCTCGAGCGATGCTTTGCCTCTTTGTTGCACAGTGGGTCAATATTCGAATTTCTGAGGATTTCCTGACGTTTGTCTCATTTGAGAAAAGCGAAGGTCGGGTATCTAATGAGAATTTAGAAGAAATATATGGTCTGGGTGTGTTGTTGTGCCATTTACTGCTGCTCTTGCGAAACCCACTCGGAAACATTCGCCCTGCGTCCTGTGGCGCGGCCTGGAGCCTGCAAGGAACCAATGCAGAGATTTACCGCGGCCTCTGATGTACGAGGTCGTTATTGTTTTCTTTCACTAACAGTATACTGTCTTCCAGTGTTATTTAACTGTAGGTAAATCACAATGTGTCCGGCTGCAAAGCAGATGTTCCTCGCAGTTAAACATTTCAATTAAATAGAAACCCAAGCTTCCAACCTCGCCACTACCCCTCTTTCAAAAGGGGCTCTGACTCCGGAGGCCCCCGTGGCATTTTAAATATGCTCTCCCTCTGCCCCCTGTGAGCCCGCCAAAGCCACGGAAAGACCAGAGAGCAGGGTTTAACAGACAGAGAGAATGATGGCAGAAAGGCAAAGCAACAATCAGTTTTTTTTATTATTAAGAAAAGGGCTACGTAGTTTTTACTCCAAAAAGAATTAGCCTCAGATTTTAGGGGTTAAGATATGGTACTGAGCCACAAATTAACTAAAACCTGCTTAAAAGGGGGTTGTTTGTCAAGACAGTGATGAAGTTTAGACTGCAACTACATCTACCAAAAACATTCATTTATTTTTCTCCCAAAAAAGCATTTACTTGCTGTTGCGAGAGCATGTGAACACATAAACTGCAAAAACAGATTCCAAGACACGCTACCAAAGACGCCCTTCGATAAAAATCTGTCTAGAAAAAAATCGACCTGTATTCAATACCATGAACAGGTGCTTACCTCCAAATTTGTAGGACCTTTTTAGGGTGATATTTAGTACATGTTTTAGCAAACAACTTTTTTCGCGCACTCCGTATGCCAAAAATGGTCACGATATTTGTTGACTATTTGAGGATAAAAGCGAATTTTTCAAACCAATATATATATACTCATAAATTCGTTTGCGAAATTCTCATTTGGGTTGGGTTGCTAATCTGACCGACTGCATTACTATTCATGAGATAGGTCACAAATTGCAAACTCTGATTGGTGGCCATCACAGGGAGGGAGGGCTGCTGCAGGCAGCAGACCACAAGTCTGTGATTGCTTTTTAAATTACTTTTTGTTAAATGCTGCTCATTTTCCTTAAAGGAAATGGGTGTAAATAAAAAAAAAAAAAAAAAAACTTTCTTGGAAAGTTTGTTTTAGAGGTAGGCAACGGTTTCTCCGGGACCACTGCCTACCTCCAAACAAACAGTATTTTAAAATTTACAAAGGGGAAACAATCCAAACGGGACCCCCCCCTTCTCTTTTGTGGATGGGTTATCACCCTAACTCGAGTAGTTAACTTTTTAATGTTTTGCGACCAGACTACAGTTCCAAAATATTGAAAAATTGCATTGCAATTACAATTTGCACCCTTGTAAATAGAGATTTGTTATGCATTTCTAAACTTGGTTTCCATTTATTGGATCACAAAGTAGGCTTAGTAGATAACAAAGCCATTTGTGGTCGCACACCCTGTGATTTTGCGAAGTGAAGGGTTTGTGAACGCAAAATTGTTTTGTACATCTCTCCCTATATTTTGACATGGGACCGTTTGTGAAGTTGTCATTAAACTGGTTCTGCAGTTCACTTTGCCGTAGCTTCTATACAAAGTGCAGCCAGAACATAACAATTGATAAAGTGTAAGCAAGAGGAGTGAATAGCCATCTTTTTAGGCGATTTGTAAATTTCAGTGGAAATGTTTCAGACCAAAATCAGAAAGGACTATATCGCTAAACCCTGACCTGTGACAAAAGAGAAAACTCTGCCACCATATCTTAAATATCTTGCTTTAGGAACTGTAAGTGTAGTAGGTCCCAAAGCCTGCCATGGGTGGCCCCAGGTGACATTAACATCCAAGAATACAGGGCAATGTTGGAACATGTCCTTACGAATTATTGGCATAGCTTCACATGTTGCTTTTCTGTGGGTAGCAAACCAATGAAGGCTTCTTAATTGGAGGAAATGTGCCCACTTTTCAAAAAACAGCTTTCAACTTGGCGGCTGCATTTTGGTACAGCAGCATGATCCATCAGCTTTTGAACGGCATTTATAGATTTTATAGATGTAGGTTCCGTCTGAGAAAGTAGATGCAAGATACCTTGACGGCTCATGTCTCCAAGATCAGGGTGCAATCAAAATGGATACCTAGATTCATCACTTATTTAAGAGTTGGCAGACAATGTCCCACGGCAGAATGTCAAATTAGATGTTCCCAAACTAGAAGACTGGTGATGTGATCAAAACTTCTGCCTAGAAATGTGTTTTATAAATATTGCAGAAATCCACAATCTGCCAAAGCTGGACATTCTTTAAATGAAGGGTGCTTGTTACCATTTCTGCAGTCAGGCTCCTGAAAAAATCTGGAAAATAGTTGGGTGTCATCTGTGTAAATATAATAGCAGGCTACAGCTATAGAAGACGAAGATCCAGACATAAGTTAAACAGAAAGGGGAAAGAGTCAACACCTGGAAAACAACCCAGACTAGTTTCTTAGGGTTGGAACTTAAAGGAAGAGCGAAAACCGATTAGGATTAGTGCACCAGGAACAGTGTCATCCATTTTATTATGTCTTGAAATGAAGGCGGCTTGATCAATGATGTGGAAGGCAGAAGACAACACTAACATCAGAGCCTCCACATCTCTACTGTTGCAGGGATTCTGCGCAAACACAGAACTATGCATAGGATTATGGGTCCTTAGTGTATAGGGACTGAGTCATCCTACCACCTTAGCACCCATGAGCCCAGGACTGACTAGCTATAGTGTCTCACTTTCTCTCCTACTCACTCACAGAGAGACAAATGATTGGACACCCCAGAACACAACACTCCAGACTCTGTCAGGAATCGTGGTTGCAAGACACACCCTTTCTCTCACACTCTTGTACTTGTCCACAATAAGATCTGACAGAGACACAAACAAGTTCAAAATATTTATTTTAACTAACGTGCTCTGATATGCAGTATACGTGCCACAATAAGCAGCAAAATGCATAACACAAATATGGTAATCATAGCAATTATTCAATAAATCATGAAGGGTGCTGTCCTTATAAAACAACAGGGTAGCCTAACCTCCCTCCCCTTGTATAGAAGCAAAATGATTATATATCAGAAGATCTCTGGGTGTAATCTGCCGACCCCATACGCCAGTCCATAGATGGCAGATCTACCTCTTGCTCTTCTCCCTGGAAAGGTCCCTCTCCAAGTGTGTGCTACCTATTCGTGTATTCCAAAAAGACCAAAGTACGTATTCCCAGACAACATCTGCATCTGTATGTTTAGTCTAGGTTTTAGGGCCGGACCAGAACAGAATAACAAGGTACATTGTTGATCGACCTTGCTCACCATGTTCAGAATAAATCCCAGGATCCTGCAGAGTGTGAACACAGCAATAGGTTCTCATGTGAAAATGGAAAAAGAGGCATTTGCAAAATAAACTTGGGTAGTAACTTGTGAAAAGCAGCAAACAATCTGCAGCGTGCTCATGCTAACTTAGAGAAGACGACTATGTCCCCATGGGCCATGTGACACTCTCCCCATGGTCAGGTCGGTAGCCCTGGACTAAAATAGAAATCAAAGGTAAGCAGAGGCAAAGCGTCTCATTGAAAGGCCAAAGAGCCAGTACAATTCAAAGTAGAATTATGGTGGACTGAAAAATCGAAGATGAGTAGAGAGTGAAAAGGGAGAGAAAATTAGTTTTTACTCTGTAATCAATTTGATATCCATTCAGAGTTTCATTTGTGGCAAAAACCTCACATGATAAGTGGAATGCCATAAGTTCCAACAACCTATCAGACCGTCAATATTAAAAAGGTATGCCATCCAATTAAGCAATTTTTTTTAATTTTTTTTATTTTTTATTTTTTGAAAAACCTTTATTAGCATTTCAACCAATAACAAGTATGGGCCTACAACCCCCCGGGGCCGGCCGCTAAGCAGTCAAAGCAACAGAGATCCAATGTTGACACAGGCAGAACCTCGGGGAGCAGAATCTCCATGCTAATATATTCTCGGCCAGTGAATGGCGCAAGTAGGACACCAGGATTAAGAAGGCTTTCATTTTATAATAGGGAAAGACGAAAGGATCAGGTGCCAAACAATTTCCCAGCAGCGAAAAATGGCAGGCAGAATAACAAACATAAACAATAAACGGCAATCTATCGAGTCAATGGTGCTAAAACAGGAAGTGCAGGATGTAGAGAAGTATCATGACCCGTTGCGCCTGCAGTCCCATGCCCTAAAGCCCAGAAAACACCCCGGAAATTGTGGCACACATGAAAAAGCAGTGATTCACAACAAAGGAGTTGTACCACGCTGATCCCAGAAAAGAAAAAACAAAGAAGAATCAGAGAAGAAAAAGGAGGCCATGGAAAAAAAAAGGGTAAAGACTAAAGAATTCCCTTCCCCAACCCCCCACCCTGCACCTCTGCAGATGAGTACGGCCCCCCCCCCCCAGCAGTGTGCCTGTCGCCCTGGAACCAGACCCGAAATATAGAAGAACAGAGAAAAGGGAGTAAGAAAAGAACCCCACCAGACGGGGGGGTAGAGAGAGTATTAATAAACTGGAGGAGGGCCTTCAAAACATGCCCCCGGCTTCTCCCTCCCGCACGGTAAGTTTTCCCCAAGGCAAACAGTAAGCAGCACAAAATCGACCATGTCAAAGAAAGATGGGGAGCATTATGCACCAATTATACTAATAGCTATGCCATGAGAGCACGCAACCCCTGAGCCCGCCCGTCTACTAGATGACCACCCCTGAAGGATCAGCCTTATCCTTGACCACTCTTTGCAAATCTGCCCATGCATACCCCTCGACCCAGCGCCATGTCCAATGTTACAGGGTAAAGGAGTGTCCAAAAACGACCGGGAAGCGACGCACACAGGTGGGGTGGAAGTCTCTGAGTACCAACACAGTCCGCATCATGGAGGGACGTCTGTCCCAGTGTTGCCCCAGGATCTGCACTGCACACAAGGTCCAGGAAGGCGGAATCAGCCAAAGTAGACAACTGTTGCTTGAATTTTCCCTGGGTCACCGGAGGCCGTGCACGGGACAAGGCCACCACCTCCCACTCAGGTCCAATACCTCCGGAACAGATCAGACCCACAGCCAGCCGATCACACGGAAGCATACTGTCCGGAGTTTCCAGCTGTTCACTAATCTCAGGGGTGGCCGCGACATTGTCCTCCTGTGTGCAGTGTGGGAAGTCCCTGTGTACCTGAGGACAGGCAGGCCGCAACTGTCCCGACGCTGATGCCACACCATCGAGCTTACTCCCCAAGACCCCGATGCCATGAACCAAGGTGGAATGAAGGGCACCGAGAGCCTCGAGGAGGTCGCCGTACCCCAGCACAGCTCTCTGCGATCGCTCCGCCACACTCCCGAAAGTCACACACTCCCAATCCTGCTGTAACCCGGTGGACAGGATGGTAGGCTTCATCATAACAAGATGGCCGCCGGGTAGGCCCGACCCGTATTGGGACCGGGACCCAGGGACAAGCGCCTCAAGGTCCACGTCACTGGAAACAGGGTTCCGGGGGCAGGCAAAAATTATCCGTTGTGTGGTCACGGGCAACAGTCGTCCCCACCACGGACCAGCGCCCGCGAAAATCCGGGAGCAGCCCGCAAGAATCAGGGCGAGGTACGGGCGGCGTTCGGGCAGCTCACCGTCAAAGGCAGGGGCAATCACCGGAGAATCTCAGAATTGCCACCCCGGGCATGCACTCGGTCCGCTACGCTTAGCGGTAGGAATGACCACGGCGAAATGTAGGCCGAGGTGTGCACCGCTCCGGTGGTCCGACTCCACCCAGTCACCACAGGCCGCTGTTGTTGAACTGCCACCCGGCCAAGGCGTCCACTCGAGGTCCTGGCTCCAGGGCTGCACGGGCCGCAAATTTCAAAGGCACATTTCTCCGGCGGTACCGCCGCCAGAAACTTCGGAGTCACACGGTCGGTTGCCACTCTCATTCACAAATACGAGCGCGTAGCGCAGGCTGAGGATCTCATGCAGGATATCCGTGCGGGATGCGGAGGTTCACGGAGCCGGGAGTCTACGCTGCCATCCCGGTCGCCATCTTGGCTCCTCCCCAATTAAGCAATTTAAATGAGCAGACGTACTCCTCATATCCAGAGGCAGTCAGGAGCCTTTCAGGACAGCCGGTGTTAATTTAGATGAAACTCCGATCAAAGAGGCACTGTGCAGGAGCACAGGTTTTCAAGCCTGCCGATGGTCCAAGTGTAGAATCGCACACAAAGTGCCTACCCAAGGAACAGTCCTGGTCATGGGACATCAACGGATCCATCAACAGTTCACAATCCAGGGCAGCATGTGACATATTGGAAAGGCAGACATCCAGGGCCCATTCAAAGGGGCACTGGAGCCAGTAGAACACAGGTTGCACGCAGGTACAGTAGGCATAACAGAAGGTCAGCGAATAGTTGATGTTAAGAGCCTCCAATGGCATGAAACCAAAAGGCTGCTGCATCCGATCATGGTACAGCTGCAACTGGTCCTGACTTGGCAGTACGACAGGTCAAGCAGCCATTACATAGCAGCAGTAGAAGTAACATAATTCGACAGACCAAAAAGGACAGTAAGGGAAACCCTCTGAATATGCTGGAAAAAATAAATAGAATGAATAAATGCTGGGATTACTTAAAAAATTGTCTGAAATGAGGTGACAAGTTCAGAGCCCCCAACCTTAAAAAAGTGTGCCAAGCCTGCTGTATCAAACGCATTAAATATTTGGTGCATTAATTCTCCAAAATATGAGGAAAGATTTGCGTTTAGCAATGACTGAATCTCACTTGATGTTCTCGCCACCTGCAATTCGAAGGTCTCACGAGCTGATGTGAGAGCCACTTCTTGTTGAAACAATAGCACTTTGATTCTGCTTAGCTTATTGAAACCTGTTTTAAAGTTGGAATGGAAGGCCACACCGAACTAGCTACAATCCCGTGTGGGGGTGGAGACAGAACGTTGCTGCCACATGTAACACGTTGGGAAACTGTTACTATATATGGGATGCCGGCTCGCGAGCTGCAGCAGTTTTGGTTATTTAGGATGAGATAACTGCCGTTAAAAAGCAAAGAGAGTGTGGGAATCATAGCAGGGACTGTGGTACCCTTTAAAAAACACAAGCCAAATTAAGGGCCGAAACATTGCAAGCACCATGAAGTTTTACTTGTTTACAGACAAGGGGGTGTCCCACTGTAGAATCACAATCCTCCCCTGTAAGGAAAGCATCCTTGTCCGCACGTCGACAACGCAATGCGAATGGCAATGATCATAATTCATGACTGAAACTGCTCCCATGGTGTTCATATCTACCTACAGGATAGTGCTTCATACAAGCCGTAAATTGAAACAAGCATTACAAATGCAATAGGTCTCGCCTTTAATTAAGTTAAAGCCATTTGCTTTGCTATACAACACCATTAGCAAAGCCAATGGCTTTAACTTAATCAAAGGTGAGACCTATAGCATTTGCAATGCTTGTTTTGGGTAGCTGATGTAGCTCAAATGGAGAAAGCATTAACAATTAACTGTCAGTTATAAAGTCCAGATTACGTTTAAATGTTTAAAGTCTACGTAAGACAGCCCTGGACAATCTAGTAGAACTTGTATGTGAATTTCGTATTTATCAGAGAACAAGAACATTTCACCAACCATCCATGTACACAGGAATGTGTATAATACACAGGATAATTATCAGTAGGAGATACACAGGTGATGAGACATGATGGGTGATCATTTAGTGCAAATAGTGACCTTATCAGGGAAAATATAACATATCTAGCAAAGTGACAGGATGTTGAGCAACAACCAGGAAGAGATTGAGGCACACGTAACCCACTGTGATCCACCAGTCAGTACAGCAAGTAGTTTTTTGGACCACCTTAATGCAAGACTAGAGTGAGCTGCACCCCGTTCATTACAGTGTGTATTCCCATGGAGGAACCAGAACACATGGAAGTCTTCAAAGCGAGGGGAGACGTTAAAAGTCTGAGAAAATAAGTTGTGGGTGTTTGTGAACTATATAAGGAGGGAGAGTTTAAACTAAGGCTAGTGGGAAGTTTATAAAAATTGGAATGGTGGTCTGTAAAGCAGAGAGGGTAGAATTTAATGATAGTATCTGAAACATACGAGTGGTGCCTGCAGATGCATTCTGGGTAGACTAGCACACAGATTCCTTGTGCTGGGGAAGCCAGGAGTCACACCATCAGGATGTTTTGAGGGGGTCGAGGGCTGGAGAAGAGAAATGGGCACATGTAAGAAAGAGGAGATAGGGTAGATGGTGCCATGAAAGTAGATATCTGTTGCCGTGTGAGTGAATAAGTGTTGTCAAGCAGTCTGAGATTAAAAATTAAAAGGGTGGGGAGGGTGATAGGAGCATTGAGATGGGTTTCCACATGAGGGTACAAACGACTGAGGAAATTGCATCAGCAAAGGAGATCATTTGTAGGGATAAAGAGATGAGGACCCAGGGCCTAAGGGGTCACCTACTGGGAAGAGCGTAAAACGGTGTACAACGAGCAGCAGCAGAAGAGAAAGTAGGCGTCTGAGGGGAAGATCTGTACAACTGCTGCTCTCAGAAGGGCTAAGGCAGGAAGGGTTGCTCACGTTGGAGCACAATCTACTGTGGAAAGCAACCATGATGTGAAGGAAATGCGGAGAGAGGAAAGGGCCGATTTTGTGCTTTATTGCTTAAGGGTAGCTTCAAAATATTATTAAAGAAAACGAAACCAATTGCTGTGATCGTGTGACTAGCATAAGAGTAATCACTCTCGATACTTCCAGGACAAAGTGTTTTTTAAAAATGGTGCAGTCAACATCAGGGTTACCAAGCTTTACAGCGAGGGCTCAACCCGCTCCGGTATATCAGTACTATCTGCAAGGCAGCCCTGTCCCTTTAAGCCACTCCAAGGTCACAAAATAGATGGCATTCCCCAGGCCCTTCCCCACCAAATCTTAACAATAAATGACAATTCCCCAATAATTATCACAAGTGAAATGCACTATCGTGAATGGAATCTCCTAAGCAAGCAAACTGCGCCTCATTGCCGCAATTTATGGTGCGCAAAGAGGCCGCTGGCTGCAGTGAGGAACCAACGCTCCAAACAAGGGGCAGGCAATAGGACACTGAAAGGAACCGCAGGTCGGGCAAGTCGCTAGGGCCCCTAAAAGAGACCTAGGTATCAGCAGGTTGTGTCGTCATCTCGTGAGGTGGTCATCAGATGAGGACAGCTGGCTGTTCTTTGTAATAGTCCATAAAAAGGAACACCACATCAGTGACATTTAATGCCCCACCCCCGCCTACTCGACAGCCTCCGTCATCACAACCATACGTAAATTATATTTCCTGGAAGGACAGCCTTTTCCCACCGACGCTTTTCAACGAACCTTCTGTATATGAGCCCCTTTCTTCTAAAAGTACGTTATAAGGAAGATGTGATATTCTATAGGCCATGTGTCTCAGATATGTCACTTCAACAGCACACGGATCTACGAAGAACAGCTCACGAGTGTTTGATTGCTGTAATTTAATCATTAAATATTTTAGGCACGCCGACGGTTGGTTTCCTGTTCAAGAACTTAATATTTTATTATTCAATAGTCCAGCGTGTGTAATTTGCCCTTTGCAGACCGATGAATCATGAAACCAACTGCCCTCCCCCTTGGATCCAAACTGTAGTTCCCGTGCCTGATATTCCCACTGCCCCGATCTCTGAAACATTACACTTGTTGTGACGCGCTCACCACAGCAGCCCCGAAATGTGAATTCCTGTATTCCAGGGAAACGCCCACTGCCCCAGCTTGATCCTCTTGACGTATTACCTGCCTTTTGCTCCCACCAACTCTTAAAGAACGGTGGAAGTGCCACTGCCCTCCCCCAACTCCGAACACTGTACCGTGCATGGCCGGTTTAATCACTACCCCACCTAACAACCACCCCAGCCCCCATAATATAGGGTATGACACCAACTGCCACCCCCATTCTTATCACTTCAAAGGGGGCAACTGGATTCACTGCCGACCAACTCAAAAATCTGCACTAAGCGTAATATTCAAATAAGCCTTGTTCACCGATGGTGGTGGGGATGGGGTAGGGGGCTTCAGCCTAAATTTACTCATTAACGGGATGCTGTGACAATTCGAACCCTTTTTGATTTATTGGGCTTCTTAAAACCCTTGAAGAATTCATTCTGCTCTGTCCGATTCAGCATAGAATTCCAGGATGTGTTACACTGCAATGATTGTAACAGGGAGCATTACTGCCATCATCACCGAGGCCTCGCATGTACATATCGTTGGCACGAAATTATCATTTTACACTTTTAAGTGGGAGATGTACTGTAACGTGCCAAGTGTGGGACTCTCGTCACAGAAAGTGCAGGTTATGTCTCAGAAGTGGGGAACAGTTATTTGCAATGATCACATCTTGTTATTTGCACAGCACAAAAGTACCATTGCATCCAAGCAATGTGAAAGTGGGTGTGAGTGGTGGGGGAAAGGGTATTTTGGTTACACTGCAAGCACACAAAGCTCAATTAAAGGGAGAAAGGCAGAAAGGCACACAAAACGAACTGGGAGAAAACGCAAACATTTCACTGACAGATTTCCACACATTTTCATATCAAGAAAACTTTCAGAACAAGCACGGTCTTATGTAGGAGCCCAATTTGCGGGTGTTTGTGTGGGGGGGGGCGTTAAACAAAGCCTGAGGATCAGCGAGGGATGGTGAAAAGCTATACCAAAAAAAAAGTGCTTTGCGGCTAATTAGGAGACACTGTCTCCCGCCGCCAGTAAAAGTTGCAATTCCGGTGGGCTGGGCCAAAAGGAGACAGGGTGGTAACCAAGAGGGACTAAAAACCCTCCTGGACAATCAGAACACCCAGTTTTGCATGATTGGTGACGCAAAATGACGCGCACCAATGCAAAACACGGGCAGAGCAGAAAGTGAGCTTCTGGAATCGTATCGATTCCAAGAAGCCCTCATATGACGAGGCAGCACATCCACTGCTTTCGTCAGGCCGAGACCTAAAAAGGAGACGGGCAAGGAAAAAACCCCATGTATTAACCACACCGCTGAATCAGTTTCTGCCACACAAAATGGTAACTGTTCTAGTGTCTCTATGTGTAACATAATTTATGTGGCCTCTTTCATTGACATACGTTTTTGTTTATCTGTTAAATTAAATGGTAAAAATTGTGTGGAAGCAGTCAGGTAATCCGATGGTACTCTCCCATTTTTAGGTGTGTGTAAGGCCCAATCAAATTGCATAACAAAACCCAGTTGATTCGAACCATGATACAAAGTGAACACTTTATTTTGAACAATGTCAATAACAGATGATTCAAAATTATCCAAAGTATATATACAAGAAGACAGAGTGTTAATACTGTTATTAACGACAGCAAGAACTTCTTCTAAATTATCCTGATCAACTATGATTTCAACTGGTGCGGAAGCATACTCGTTTTCCAAAGTTGCAGATGTAGAACGCAAAACAGGCAATAAAGCTACTGTAGTCTTCATATCCCCTTCCAGTACTTGGGGAGAATTTGAGGAAAAAGAAAGCATTGGTTGAAGGGAAACATCCCTTCGTGGAACGCTTGTAGGCATGCTATTGAGTATCGGCTATATGGTGTCTATTGACATGCTTGATGGAGACAAATTGATTCTCCTTGCGACCAGGTAGCGAAGGTAAGTTCACAGTACGGGTGTGTTGTAAGCCGGTGTCCCCGTCCCGCACCACTGTCTCCAAATGCGAGACCCTGGACTCCCCACGCAACGTTAGGCCAAGTAAGGACACCATTTGAAATAGCCCTGCTCACCCCCTTAGTAGCTTGACATGAGCAGCCAGGCCTATCTCCAAGGGACAAGTGTACAGTATGTGCAACCATGCCCACAGCAACCCACTGGTGACACCACAAATGGAATCCACACGAGTTTGATAAAACGAGTATAAACTTTATATAAAAAGATATATGATCAGACCGCACAATACAAAAATCAACATATACTAAAGGGTAATATTCGTTCCGGCTGCCTGGTAGGTTCGAATCCCAACCACCGCTTTCAAAACGCTATGCTGGTCGTAACGCTAGAAACACACACGTTGCAATGGACGAACAATAATGCACTGCGTAACGATACAATCCTGTGCTGGGCAAAGGAGAAATAATACAATGCGTAATGATACACCCCGGTACCTTGCAATGGGAGAAATAATGCAATGCGTACCGCTACAATCATGTACTGTGCAATGATGGAATAATGCCATGCGTCACACCCCAATCACGTACTTTGCAATGAAGAAATAATGCAATGCGTGCCGCTACAATCATGTACTTTGCAATTAATGAATAATGCAATGCAGGCCGCTGCAATCCTGTACTTTGCAATGGAGGAATAATGCAATGCGTAGCGCTACAATCCTGTACTTCGTTATGCAGAAATAATGTCAGGCGTCATAAGACAGTCCAGCAGTTAGTTAGCAGCAATATTGGCAAAGTGTATTACGACAATCAGCCTTTTCGATAACAGTTGCCCCGCACGTATCAACAATGACAAGTGCAGCTACTCACTCTGGCCCCAGTACTGCCACTCCGTTGGTAAGTACGGGCCCCAATCTGAGCCGAAGCAAAGGCTCACATCGCCAGAAGAACTGAGAAGCCGAGAGAGTGTCCCTCCGAGCCCGCACCCCGCCCAGGTAGTGATCCACGTTACCTGGGGGCATGACCCCACTCTCCTCTACTCCTTCAGTGAACCGGGCCTTCCGTGCAGGACTTTATCAATGGGCATCAGCAGCTCGGCCTGGCAGCTCAGCTCCTCCGGGGCTGCCAGACCGGGCCGCAATTGTTAGGGAGGTCTTAGGCAGCCACGGGGCACACGTACCCCACGCCTCTGAGATTACATTACTCCAGGTGCACGTTCACTGCAGCACCCTTCGGGTCTCCTCTGGCACAAAGTCACCCACACAACGCTGATGGGACTTCAAGTCGACTCTGAGTGCACGTTCACCAAGCACTCCTTCCTGCGGTCTCAGTTGGCACCAAGACACGCACACCACGCTGCAGAGACTCACTTTCTTCCGGTGCACACAATGATCAGCCGATCACCTCCACAGTCCCAGGATGCACCAAAGCATGCACACTGCTTCACTGAGACTTACTCCAACTCCAGTGCCCCGATATCCAGGCGCTCTTCACCAACGCCTTCGGCTGCACCACGACACGCTCACCGTGTCCGAACCTCACTTCTCCTCTGGTGTACTCAACGACCAGGCGCTCTTCACCAGTTCCTCAGGTGCATCCCGACACGTACCCTGCACGTCTGAGACTCACTCCACTTCCGATGCACACATTGACCAGGCGCTCCTCACCAATGCCTCCTGTGCTCTATGACATGCACCTTGTGCGTCCGAGACTCACTTCACCTCCGATGCACACGCCGACCAGGCACTCCTCACCAGCGCCTGCGGTGCACCACGACACGCACCCTGCGCGTCCAAATCTCACTTCACCACCGATGCACATGCTGACCAGGTGCTCTTCAACAATGCCTGCGGTGCACAACGACACGCTCCCAGCGCGTCCAAGACTCGCTTCAACTTTGATGCACACGTTGACCAGGCGCTCTTCATCAATGCCTGTGGTGCACCATGACACGCACCCAGCATGTCCGAGTCTCACTTCTCCTCCGTGTGCCCAAGATCCCAGGGCACACCTTCCGAGGGTCTCAAGCTGCCACAACACGCACCCACCGCGTTGCTCGAAACTTCTCAGGACACTTTCATGTTCCTGTGTTTCCCTGTTTGGAAACCCCAAGGGCCCGAGGGGAGCTGGCTCCCTGCCAGCTCCCCTCGGGCCCTTGGGGTTACAAGACACAGCACAAACCACAGTCTTCTTCAAGCAGGGGGACCCAGCGCACACAGCACAGTCCCAACAGCCTCTTCCTCAGTTAAAACAGCAAACTGCAGACCAGCCCCAGATCACGAAGCAAGGGTTGGTCCTTCCCAGCAGTCTCTTCAGTTGTTCCTTCCTTAGCAGAGGTTCCTCTTGACCACAAAATGGGTCTAAGCCTTTTCAGTCTCAATCCATTTCTATTCCAATGTTCAGGGGCCTCAGCTCTCATAGTTATACCCCTAAGTGTCTTTGAAGTTCGTTGTGCTCAGGGGTCCATGACCCCTGCCTAAATTAGTTCTGGGTGTCTCCCTCCCAGTGTCACCTTTCTTCCTTTGATACTGGGGGTCTGGAACCTTAGTCACTCAGCAGGAGATGGATCAATTGGATTATAGCGTCAGCCCAGGCCTCTTCACCTCCCGGGCTTCTCCTCCCCCTACTCTCCAGATGCAGGGCAGCCTGGCACCATCTCAACCCCTCCCTGGGTCAAGACCTCTCCCAGCTCCTCTCTGATCCAGACAGTCAATCCACATTCAGCAGAGACACAGAGAAATTCTTAAAGCACAACACAGCCACTTTCTAAAAGAGTGGCTTCTGAACACTCAGTTACAAAACCACTTTCATAGAAAGATGTGTTATGGCACTGTGAGTTCATACATACTAAACTTCACCTCTCCATTTTAAACTTATAGGAAACTAGGCTAACAAACACAATACCCAGCCTCCCCCAATCTGTCCTATAAGCAGGATGGCCTTTCACTAGTGAAAAACGAAATGGAGTGTTTTTCACTGTCAGGACATAGCACCCACCTCAGTATATGTCCTGCCTTTTACTTACAATGCACCCTGCCTAGGGGTTATCCTGGACCTACTACAGGGGTGCCCACAGTGTACGCAAAAGGGAAAGTAAGGCCTAACAAGTGGTTGCACTTGTCAGGACAACATACTAACTTTGCAAACTACACTGCAGGTCTCAGTTCCCTTCTCTGCGTACCTTTGCATTACTAGCCCTGGCACACACAGTGCACATCACTAGGGATTTTACTAGTAAGGCAAACATACCAATCATAGCCAACCAATTACCATTACACTTTACACAGGGAACACTTGTACTTTGACACTGATCAGCAGTGGCAAAGTACCCAAAGCATTTAAAAGAGAACGGGGGTAGAGGCAAAAAGTCAGGGGTAATCACGCCAAGATATGCCAGGTCTAACAGTGTGCCTTTTAAACAAGGGACTGGAACAGGTTTATGGTACGATGGACCAAATTCTTTCTTGATCTCCACCTTCTCTCGGACCACATCACCAAGTTTAGGAAGCCAGCCAGAAACCGAGATCAGCACTGCTGCATCCATGGATAATTGCAAAAAAAGCTTAAGTAAGAGCGTCACACTTCTTTTGTAGATCCTGTAACATAGCACAATGGCCATCTACGTCAAACGTTGTGGCAGGCGCAACAACGTCTACACCATCAAGGTCTGGTACAAACATTTTAATGCCAAAAAGCATTTCGTACGGGGTCTGCCCATCCAGAGATCTTCTAGGGAGACTATTAAGTGCATGTTGTACTCCATATAGATGAGTCAACCAGCCCCGACCAGTACCTAATACCCTCACTGTTAAGGATTGCTTTAAGTCACGTTTCATCCGCTCCAAAACAGAATTGCCCTCAGGCAGATATTGAGATGACAATTGCACCTGCACCCCCAGAGACTTCATCGCACCCTGGTATGCCTTATAGGAAAAAGCAGGACCTTGGTCTGAATGGAAGGTGGCATCGGCAAACATCCATACAAAGACACGCAAATCTTTTATAACAAGTTCGAGTGTTAGCACTGCGTTGCAGTCAAACCCAAAGGAATCCAGTGCACGATTCCATTGCAACCAAAATAAATGTTAAAACATTATCTGATGTTAAAGGACCGCTGTGATGAAGGTAAATATAGCCAAATTGTTGATTTGAGAAGAAAAGTTGAGTATGTGGTGGATGTGAGACAGTCGAAGGTTTAATCTGTTGACAAACGTCATGGGAAAGAACATATTTGCATATTTGCTGGTATAAGCCACGCCACCAAGAGCATTGCTGTAAAAAAGAAATTGTCGCTGACACTCCCACATGTGCAGAAGACAGGCCTTCATGAGCAGCCACAATTAAAGAAAGTCTGTGGTCCTCGTTGGGAATCAGACGATCACCGACTGAGGGAATGGTTACAAATGGAATCTGATCAGGCAATAAATAATGAGTGTAACAACAGGGAATCCCTGGGGAAACTGTGTTCCCTCCTTAGTAGCGGCAATAGCCGCCAAAATGTCATTATCGACTTTAGTCATAGATCTAGTGATGACTGCTACTGAGCATGTGGCTACTCGGGATTTAGCGATATCATCAGCCAAGGAATTACCAATGGCGTGTGCTCCCACACGCTGATGGCCCAATGTATGGATAACATGTTTGAGTGGCAAACGTCCCTTAAGAGTGGCCACTCTGACCCAAAGCATTTTATGCTTTATTGTGCTACCTTTTTTCCATCACAAAAATCATTTTATTGCCAAAAGAACAAGTTGTCATTAAAGGACTGAACAAAGTAAAAGGAATCGCACACTACAAGTGTAGGCACCTCAGGATCAGCAAACTCAAGAACCAGAACCAAAGCATGTAACTCAGCCAATTGCGCTGTGAAATCCCCAAGGGATTGTATGTGAACCAAGGAGGATTTAAAATCACTGTCTGCAATTGTGCCCACAACAATTGCGCAGGCTATGGAATAAGCATGTTTAGAACCAATGGCAGGCTGTACTGACCCATCAGTGTAAATGATATATTTATACTGATCAAGAGGGAGTAGTGATAAAGGAGGAGGATGAACATTTCAGATTGTAAATACTCCTGTGTTTGCAAAGAAGGATCAAAGATGAAATTGACATCAGCTGGTGTCAAAGAACAAGCCCAATGTATCCAACGAGGATGCAAGGATTTAGAATTCGGTACACTTGCCTTCGTGACAGCTTTTAAAGGGGGGACCGGCAAAACCATGAAAATACGTTTTCCCTGAGCCAGAGAACATTCCTGGAGAATCCCCATCTGTACTGCTGTCAAAACACTTTCTGTTGAAGAAAACGCATCTTTGCTGGAGTGTGTAAATGCAATTAATAAGCTGTGGGAAGTGTGTCCCCTCCATTAAAAATCACATAGGTGAATCCTAACGCGCCTGGTACAATCCGTATGACCAAGTTAGTGGTATTGTCTCTAGTTAACAAGAATTGAGTCACAAGCAGATCAGAGTGAAAGACATAAGTACTGTGGTATGTTCCAGAAGCCAACTGGAAGAGGAAAAAAAGGTTGTATCAACGCGTAAATGGTTTGATACGCTGGGCATAATCAGGAATGTAAGTCCTGCTGAAATTCAAGAAGCCCAGTGAAGATTGTACTTTTTTGAGGGTAGATGGAGGTTGTAATTGAGCACATTTCTCAAAAAAATGGGGGGCTATCCCCCTACTTTCATTATTTAGCTCATAACCAAGAAAAAGGACTGCCAAAAAGGCAATATGTGACTTCACAAAATTCAATTTGTTACCTAATGTCCCAAAATATGTGATAATGCAATCCACACGCTTAAGATGTGGATTCATTTAATCATCTGTCAAGTATATATCATCAATGTATGAAAAGGCACGGAGATCAAGTTCATGTAAGATAGACAATGCGTGCCACAAACACTCCTGAGCCACTCTTATATGCCATAGGCAATCACATATATCGTCTTTGATTGCAGAGAGCGCTGAATGTAGTCAAGTCATGGCTTTCAGGAGCCAATGTGTGACTGAAAAAACCATTGGAAACATCCAACGTAGTTTTATATTTCTTTTGAACAATGTTGTTTACTAACGCAAAGCTATGTGTGTCCTGTACTGCGAAGGTATGAACATGACTGTTCAAATTTCTGTAGTGCAAAACTATACGATATGAACCGTCTGATTTCAATATTGGAAAAAGAGTGTTATTCATTGACGAAACACAGGGCTCAATTACACCCTGATATTCCAATTGAGTCGAAATATCTAGCATCACATATAAACAGATATTGTGGTTGGGGCTGTGGTGTAGAACGCATGGGAATCACATGCACTGGTGTATCCATGTCCCAACCAGCCTGATTGTGATATAAAGCTGGAGCTAAGGTTAGGGCCCATATTGAAGCGCAAACATTTTTAGCTTCCTCTAGGACATATTGTGAAAAACATGGAATAATTACTTGCTCACCCCTTGAGGAAGCAAGGACAAATGGGGGTGGCCAATCAACCTCCGCCAGCAAAACATCATAAGAAGACATTAGTGTGTCCCAAAAGACTGCTTTAACAGTGTGTTTAATATCACCTTCAATTTGGAGGCTTACTTCAAAAGTCTATCAAGAGGAGCAACACGAGTGTCGACTGACTCAATGGTAATGAAAGTGTCAGTTGCTTTCACCTCCAGATGCCGGTGGAGTGTCTGCCGCACTATGGTAACCCCTGCCGAGCTGTCAAGGAGGGTTACTGCCCATCTCCTGTCAAGGAGGAGGGTTCTCACCGTCTGAGGTATACTTTGCATTCAAAGCGGCAACTTTCTTCTTCTGAAATGGGGCATGATATTGAGGTGGTTCCTCTTGCTTGACTTTCACATCAAACTGGCGATGCAGGTCACGTCTCATTTGTATAGACTCACCTTGTCTGCGATCCTGTCACCCTCCTCCGACGAATTGCTGATCTGACGATTCCTGAAAGGAACAAGGAGAATGAGCAAAATGAGGATCAGGAACCTGGAACCTGGAACCTCTTGGGTGTCTTAATTTTAGAGGGGTCACGCAAATCATATCTAGGCAAACCACCATGAGAACTAGGCTTCTGTTGCTGCTGCCGCACATTTTTATTCCAAACCCTTTTAGGAAAGACTGGACTACCCTCCTTCTCAGGAGGGGGGTTTACTCTGTGCCTGTGTGAATGGTCGAATCCCTAAGCTATTGCAACCCAAGGATGTATACACATCAGCAATAATAATCGGTAACTGTCGCTCCCACTCATCGTCCGAAACAGCCGCCAGGCACACTTATAAGCAAACTGCTTCACCTTTAATGTTGACCAAAATCCTATCTGAGACAATAGGGAACATGCCCACTAACTTCATCACCAAATCCAGGGCTGGACCAGCCCCATGTTCATACTGTACTTTTTTCAGAACGCTCTGCAGAATGCTCATGGAGGGGGTGTCAAAGCATAGTGTATACACTGAAGCAAACACAGTCACCCAGGTGGTGCAGTCCGCTAAAGGAGGAATCAGACAACTTGGCAAGCTCATTGTAAGGATGCTGTGTTTGTCAACAGGAGATGTATGTGGGAATACAGCCTCAAGCTGCTCAATTTATTGTGCGATCCAAAACGGAATGTCCTCACGATTTGGAGGACATTTTCCCACCACAGAGTGGATCATGACGGAACTAATCACAAGTCCTCAGCTCTGACCCATTGCCGGAGGAGCAGCTCCAGCCGGAGCTGCCTGAAGTGCAAGAGACATAAACTGTATTACTCGTCTATGAAGATGAACTAACTATATATAGCAAAGGTAGCTCCACAAAAGTAACATTGAGATAATTAGGATGTGGTGTAAATCCAGCCAAAACAGGCCACCTAGCCCCGTTGATAGACAAGGGGCCCATTTGAACAAAAGAGACAGTGTGAGGAAGGGCGCCATTAAACCAAACAGTATGCTCCCAGGACATCAACGGAACTTCAATTAATGCATAAGGACGATACGCTGCTAGAGGAGCAGCAGCCGTGTGAATAACCTACAGAAAGTGGTGTTCCCTACCAATGCAGGAGGCTAAGGCCCCCCACCATGGACCTCTCTGGGAACACGTGAGAGGGTATCTTCGACAATCACAATACGACCCAGGGGCCTCATGAATAAGTACCAGACCAAACGTTGGCAGTGCCATGTTGCAGGGATTCTGCGCAAACACAGAACTATGCGTAGGATTATGGGACCTTAGTGCATAGGGACTGAGTCATCCTACTATCTTAGTATCCATGAGCCCAGGACCGACTAGCTATAGTGTCTCACTTGCTTTCCTACTCACTCAAAGAGAGACAAATAATTGGACACCCCAGAACACAACACTCCAGACTCTCTCAGGAATCTCGATTGAAAGACACACCCTTTCACACACTCTTGTGCTTGTCCACAATAAGATCTGACATAGACATAAAAAAGTAAAAAATATTTATTTTAGCGAATGTATTCTAATATGCAGTATACATGCCACAATAAGCAGGAAAATGCATAACACAAATATAGTAAGCATAGCAATTAGTTCGTAAATCATGAAAGGAGCTGTCATTATAAAAAGACAGTGTAGCCTAACCTCCCTCCCCTTGTATAGAAGCAAAATGATTATATATCAGAAGATCTCTGGGTGTTATCTGCAGAACCCGTATCTCACTCTATAGATGTTAGAGCTACATCATAGGTGCTGTCTTGCTCTTCTCCCTGGATAACCGGTGAGAGGGTATCGTGGACAAGCACAAGCGCTACTCAGGGGCCTCGTGAATAAGTACCAGACCAAACATTGGTGTCGCGATGTTGCAGGGATTCTGCACAAACACAGAACTATGTGTAGGATTATGGGACCTTAGTGCATATGGACAGAGTCATCCTACCATCATACTACCCATGAGCCCAGGACCGACTAGCTATAGTGTCTCACTTGCTCTCCTACTCACTCACAGAGAGACAAATAATTGAATACCCCAGAACACAACACTCCCGACTCTCTCAGGAATCTCGGTTGTAAGACACACCCTTTCGCTCGCACTCTTGTGCTTGTCCACAATAAGATCTGACAGAGACACAAACAAGTTTAAAATATTTATTTTAACGAATGTGCTCTAATATGCAGTATACGTGCCACAATGAGCAGGAAAATGCATAACACAAATATGGTAAGCATAGCAATTAGTCCGTAAATCATGAAAGGAGCTGTCATTATAAAAAGACAGTGTAGCCTAACCTTCCTCCCCTTGTATCGAAGCAAAAGGATTATATATCAGAAGATCTGTGGGTGTTATCTGCAGACCCCATACCTCACTCTATAGATGGTAGATATACATCATAGGTTCTGTCTTGCTCTTCTCCCTGGAAAGGTCCCTCTCCAGGTGTGTGCTACCTTTTAGTGTATTCTCATTGTCAGTGAAATTGCTCCCCCTTCCTCGCAGCACCACCACTTGCACTCTCATGTGTGCTGTTGTTCGAAGCCCTCCTTCAGCCGCAGGATCACCTTCGCCTCATCCCTGGTGGTCCAGTGGACCCCTATTCTCCTTTGCCTCGATCCGCTCTCCTTTCCGTTTTTTCACTTGTTTTTGCGTCTCCCTCTGTCTTTTTCTGTTCTGCACTTTTTCTGCCTTCTCTCATTTCTCCACTCATTTCCTTATTTCCCTTTGCCTCCCTGGTGGTCCAGTGGACCTCTGTTCTCCTTTGTCTCACTCTGCTGCCAAGTCCATTTTTCACTAGTTTTTCACCCTTTTTCAATTCGTTTCTGTACTTTTCTGCTTTCTGTGGTTTCCCTGCTCTCTGCCTTATTTCACTCTTTTTCTCCTTTTTTCCCTCTTACTCCTCCTTTCCAACCCATTTTTCCCCACCGCTGGTGCCCCGTGGCCCCTCCCCCAGCACGACCAGGTCAGTCAATCATGCTCCCCTCGCAGCTTCCACCTCCCAGCTGTCCAGCCCTCCCCGACCCCTGCTTAATGTAGGTACGCCAAAGACAAGCCCGTCTGCGCCCGTCTGTGACCCGACTGCGACCAATGCCAGGAACCCTGGATCTCCGCACCGCCAATGCTACGACCCCCCGGCACTCCACGCCCTCAACCCAGGCAGCAACAACAACTGCAAGCTAGCGTCATCGACCAACACCCACGGACCCTTCAGCTGTCACCGCTGAAGGCACACCTGCAGCACCGCCAAGACCACGGACCCAGCGCAACCCACCCGCAAGAAAACACCCGAACCGAAGACCCTGCAATGCATTCTCCTCAACGTCCGATCTCTCCACAAACATGCCACTGAAATCTGGGACCTCCTTGACAGCACCACCCCAGATGTAGCATTCCTCACCAAAACATATACTAACAACTCGGGACCGGACATCGCCATCCCCCAAGGATACAAGATCTCCAGGAAGGACAGCCCCAACCACCCAGGAGGAGGAATCGTCATCGTCCACAAATCCACCTGAGCACACTCCCCAACAAGCCCACAGACCTGATGGAAAACCTTCACTTCAAGATACTGGCCAGCCCCACCACCACCCTCCAAGGAACCCTCATCTACCGACCCCCTGGACCCTGCGGACCTTTTGCCGAATCCATCATGGACATCATCTCCCCACAGGTCATCGCATCCACCAACTACACCCTGCTGGGGGACCTCAACTTCCACCTCGACAACCAATGGGACCCCAGTACCACATCCCCCCTGGACAACCTCCACAACATTGGACTCCGCCAGATCGTGACCGAACCCATGCACTCAGCAGGACACACCCTCGACCCCCTCTTCACAACAGGAAACTGCATCACCTTCAGCCACTCCACCAAACTCCCATGGACCGACCATCGATGCGTCCACTTCACCTTCAGAACACTCACCATCCACAGACACCAGCAACTGCTCCCACGGAGAAATTGGACCAGAATCACCGACGACCAGCTAACCTCATCACTCAGCAACTCCACCCCAACCGACATGGAAAACGACGACCCCAACGCCACAGCCCGAACCCAGCACAGATGGATCACATTTTCAACAGACCCGCCGACACCATTGCACCCATGGTCCGCCACACCATCTACCGCTCCCTGGCAACCGCATCGTTCTCCGATGACTGAAAACACGCCAAGATCAACCCCCTCCTCAAGAAACCATCGGCAGACCCCACGGACCTCAAAAACTACAGACCCATCTCCCTGCTCCCCTTCCCAGCGAAAGTCATCGAGAAAGCCATCAACAGCCAACTCACCACATTCATCGAAGAGCACAACATCCTTGGCTCCTCCCAATCCGGCTTCAGAAAAAACCATAGCACGGAAACCGCCCTCCTCGCCGCAACAGATGACATCCGCACCCTACTGGTCAAAGGAGAAACAGCAGCCCTCATCCTCCTCGACCTCTCAGCGGTGTTCAACACAGTCTCTCACCGCACCCTAATATGCAGACTCCACGACACAGGGATTCAGGACAAGGCCCTCAACTGGATCCGCTCCTTCCTCTCCCGCAGAATGCAGCGGGCCAGACTGCCCCCTTTCCTCTCGGACCCTACACCAACCACCTGCAGAATCCCCCAGGGGTCATCCCTCAGCCCTACGCTCTTCAACGTGTACATGGCTTCCCTCGCTTCCATCGTCAGAACCTACGGTCTCAACAATGTGTCATACGCAGATCACATCCAACTCATCCTCTCCCTATCCAACGAACCCTACACCGCCAGACACAATTTTCGAGAAGGCCAGGAAGCCATTGCAAAATGGATGAAAAACAGCTGCCTTCAACTAAACACCAACAGAACAGAAGTTGTCATCATGGGCCCACACCCAGACGCCTGGAATGACACCTGGTGGCCCCCGCCCTCGGAAGTCCACCCACCATCACAGACCACGCACGCAACCTGGGAATCATCCTGGACTCTGAACTCAAAATGGACCGCCAGATCAACGCCGTCTCGTCCTCCTGCTTCCACACTCTCCGCCTCCTACGCAAGACCTTCAAATGGATCCCCCTCGAACACAGAAAGACCGTCACTCATGCCCTGGTCACCAGCAGAATCGACTACGGCAACACACTCTACGCCGGAATAAACAAAAACCTCACACGCAAGCTACAGAACATCCAGAACGCCGCCGCAAGACTGGTCCTCAACCTGCCAAGACACTACGACATCTCCCAGCACCAGTGCATACTCCGCTCGCTCCCCATCGAAGCTTGAGTCACCTTCAAGATGCTCACCCACGCCCACAAGTCCCTCCACAACACAGGACCAGCATACCTGAACAGCCGACTCAAATTCCACGCACCCCAAAGGACCCTACGATCAGCCCAGCTCTCCTACGCCATGGTCCCCCACACCAGAAAGACCAGATCAGGCGGCCACTCCTTCTCTTTCCTCGCGGCCAGAGCCTGGAACACCCTCCCTCGCCACCTCAGACAGACAACATCTCTCCCCATCTTCACAAGAAATCTCAAAACCTGGCTCTTCGACAGAACCCCATCCTTGATGGACTGGAACCTGCGAAACCCCCCTCCACCAGCACCTTGAGACCCTCACGGGTGAGTAGTAGTGCTTAACAAAAGCGTGATTGATTGATTATTCCAATAAGACCAAAGTATGTATTCCCAGACACCATCTGCATCGGTATGTTTTGTCTAAGTGTGAGGGCCGGACCAGAAAAGAATAACAAGGGACATTTTTGATCAAACTTGCTCACAATCTTCAGACTAAATCCCAAGAACCTGCAGAATGTGAACACAGCGATAGGCTCTCATGTGAAAACAGCAAAAGAGGCATTTGCAAAATAAACTTGTGTAGTAACGTGTGCAAAGCATAGAACAATCTGTAGCGTGCTCAGGCTAACTTAGCGAAGACGACAATGTCCCCATGGGCAATGTGACACCACCATCCGCCTCTCATTGAAGGTAAATTAGCAATGAAAGGATTATCAATATGATGCTCATACCTACATTAATGTATCAGTCTATTTTCTGCAACATCTGTGGGAAGAACATATTCTCAAGT
Source organism: Triturus cristatus (assembly GCF_964204655.1). NCBI lineage: Eukaryota > Metazoa > Chordata > Amphibia > Caudata > Salamandridae > Triturus > Triturus cristatus. Next base: position 509,171,988 of record NC_140585.1, read on the forward strand.
AATTTAGCAAAATACAGTAAATGCAAAATAACATGCAAATTGTTTAAATTTTCAGTGTTGAGGAGAGGAATTTTTAAGAGAGATTTGAAGACAGTCCTTTTCTAGACAGCTGGCATGTCACTGGTTGTGAAGGAACAATTGAACGTAGTGGCAAGGCCTTAAATTAAAAAGGGGCTTGCTGTTTTAAAATCCTTACAAGACAGAGGCCTAGTGGAGAGCTAGATCGATGACTTTGGAGATAACAAGAGATACAGAATTGGCAAAATCCATCGCATGGTTCCTCTTGTCAGAGTCTTTTGCGGATCTGGGGAAAGTTTCCAATTCATTAACCAGTCTGATGTTTGCTCTTTTATCAATAAAACTCTGAATATATTGTCCCACAGTTTCTTTGAGGGAAGTAACATAGATTGGGCAACAACTGGGGTAATTAGTTCTGGGATAATCAAGAAAAAAAATATTTTTAAGCATTATTAGGACCCTGCCAGTAAAAGATAGATTCTTGATTTATATTCGTCGGAGATTTTGATAAAGTAGCCTGCTTTTAACACTGAAAAGTAGTTTTTCGTCTACTGTCTTTTAAGTTGGTTGATCTCTAGTTTCATTTTATCAATTAATAGAAAAACTACGTATTATTTGGGGTTTTCCCTGAAAATAATTTTCTCATCTTTTGCAGTGCAAGGACATTATCCAGAGTTTCAGTAATGCCAGAGTTTAATATGGCTAGGCAAACACTAGAATCAACACTCTCTTTAATATTGTGTCCTACGTTGTATGTGCAGTGGTGACTAATTGATGCCGATACAATGAAACTGTAAGCAATATTGTGGATGTCAGATCAAACTGGCGGGGTATTATATTTACTAAAAGCAATTCACTCAGATGGGTAAATCTAACAGTCTGTAATAAAAGGAGGCTTAAAATACAACAAATAACCAAAAAATCGAATCGGCACTGTTAAGGGTTAAAATCATATATGAAGATTGCATAACAAGATAACATCTTCTTTGTTAGGAGAAATCTAGCTAACGGAAATAATGAACCTCCTTAGTTTGGAAGCTGGGGTTTTGGGCCAGAGGTGCTGTCAGTAATGCATGACAATGTTGGGGATTCTCAACAGAGATCTAGTAACAAGGTTTCCTCTATAAGGGCTAAATCTTGGCAGGACGTACAGCTAGACCTCCACCAGTAAAGTATGCCTGTCCTTGCAGTGAATTTTAAAGTCCTCGAGCACTAACTGAGGGACCTTTGATCGGAGAGACACTATTAAGAGCATAGTTCTCAATGGTGTAGGCTTGAGAGACCCTTTTTTCCTGCTGACCTTGCATTAAAGTTTTTTTTTATGTTTGAAAAGCTTTATTGAATAAACAAAGAAATAGACAATAAAAGTAACAGCAATGAAAATCAAATATTATGATGAAATTATCACAGAAAAAAGAAGGTAGCTAGTATAATAAAAAGGAAATAAAGCTATTTAAGGTTTTGTATGGAGTGAAAAAGGGAAAGGAGGAAGGGAAGGGAAGGGAGGGAGGGAGGGAATAATAATAATACAATATTAACAGAAAATTGCATATTACATTGCATATTGTAACGGAATGTAAACAAGGTATTGTCCAATTCATACTATAAACAAAACATCGAAAATGATAAAGAAAGAGAACAGAGATAAAGTATTCAAGGGGGTTTAAAGTTTTCAGAATTGAGGAAGGATTTGTGATGGACAACAATCCGGTCCAGATAAGAAGTAATAGGCAACCAAAAAAGGTCTCTATTAAAAGTTGGTGAACAAGAAGAGGCAAATGCAACATCAAGCCTATGAAAATGGCATAGAGTATTCCACCAATATTGTGTAGAGAGTTTAGAAAGATCTTTCCAATTGAGGGCAATGTGTTGAAAGGCTAGAGCTTGCATGAGATCAAAGAGACCATGAACATATGAGGGGAGAGGCAAAGAGTCGAAGAGACGACCAGCAAACAGTAGGGGAGCAGAATAAGAAATAGAGAGATGAAAAATAGGAGATATGTATGACCAAACGGATCTCCAAAAATTGGAGACGGGGGACAAAGGAAAAGGAGATGCATAAAGTCGGGAGAACCACAAGTCCAACATTTAGAGTCAGAATTAGAAGAGAAACGAGCAATAGAAACAGGAGTGAAATAAAGTCTATATTAGATAAAGAACATAGATTGAGTAAGGGAGTAAGGGAGGCAGAGAGAGAAATTTTTAAGGATCTAGACCAGAGTTTGTCCCACAATGAGATAGGCCAGTCGCATCCCAGATCAGACTCCCAGGAAAGTTCTAGCTTAGATTTAGCCCGATATGGACAGGGGGCTGAGTAATATTTAGATATAAGAGAGGCTTTGGGTAAGGAGAGGAGAAGTTTGAGAAGAGGGGTTTGGGGCTCAGAAAGGGGAGGAGGAGGAAGAGAATAGTAGACGTCAAGAATAATAGCCATGAGGGAAGTAAATTTCTGTATAAAGGAATGTGGACAGTGGAATAAGACTTGGATTTGAGGAAAAGAGCATGGCGAGAGACCATCAAAGAGGTGTTTCACCCAAATGATACCTTTTGATCTCCAAGAGCTCCAAAAAATAGGGCGGTTGTTCAAAAGAATAAGAGAATTATACCAGATAGGAGAGTCTAGGAAAACATCGCGAGAGAGAGGGTTAGGCAAGACTAAAGGATTCAGGAGAGAACAAGTATATCTAAATAGAGGGAAGGATAAATGAGGGGTTTTGACTGAAAAAGTTGTTACTTCCGTGAGGGAGAATGGCAACAATAAATCTTGTTAAATAGATAGCCAAAGGGGGATAAAAGGAGAGTGTACAGATAAGAGCCATTTCGAGGCTTGGCAAAGAGAGAAAGATTTATGATAAAGGCGAAAGTCAGGAAAGTTGACTCCACCATTAAATTTTGATTTGCGAAGAGAAGAGAGGGCAATTCTAGGTTTCTTATTCTTCCATAGAAATTTAGTGAGAGAGGAATCAATACGCTTCATGTATAATGCAGGAATATGAACGGGAAGCATAGAAAGCACATTAGTTAAGATGGGAGCACTCATCATTTAATTGAGTCTAAACGACCCCACCAAGAAAGGAAAAGGGGATTCCAGGAAGAAAGCAGGTTATCAATACAAGATAGAGCAGCGGACATATTCAGAATAACCGAAGATTGAATTGAGGTTGAGAACCAGATGCCTAAGTATTTAAGTTTTGAAGAATTCCAGGCAAAACCGGTGGAGGAAAAGGAATGGGGAAGACAACATTTAGTAAGGGAAAGGATTTCCGTTTTCTCCGAGTTGATCTTGTAACCAGAGACCTGGGAGAAGGAGTCAAACTCATGAAGTAAGGGAGAGATAAAAGTGTCAGGATTGGAAACGAATAAAAGGATATCGTCTGCATAAGCGGAGAGTTTTAACTGCTGGTCTCCAAAAGGAAATCCAGATATAGAGTCATTATTACGGATAGAGGAAAGAAAGGGTTCCAATGCAAGAATAAAAAGAAGAGGGGATAAAGGGCATCCTTGACGAACACCATGCTGGAGGGGGAAATAAGATGATGTTCAACCATTAACTAACACTGAGGCTTTGGGAGCAGAATATAGAAGAGAGATGAGTGAAATCAATTTGGGGCCGAATCCATGCCATTGTAGCGAGGCAAATAAGAAGGACCAGTCAACTCTATCAAGTGCCTTTTCTGCATCAACAGAAATGGCTGCTAAAGAAGTGGAGATGGAAGAGATTTTGTTCAAAACATTGAGAAAAAGCCATGAATTATCAGAGGTATGCCTTCCTTTGACAAATCCACATTGTTCCTTCCCAATGAGAGGAGGCACAAGAGGATCTAAACGTAAGGCAAGAATTTTAGCAAATAATTTATAATCAACATTAACCAAGGATATCGGACGATAGTTCTTACAATAGTTAGGATCTCGGCCTTCTTTATGAATTAAACAAATTGTTGCTTCCTGAAAGGTGCCTTCTGTTTTACCAATTAAAGCAAATGAGTGAAAGAGTGACAAACGTTTAGGAAGAAGTAAATCAGAAAAATGTAGATAGAATTCAACCGAGAAGCCATCTGGACCAGGAGTTTTCCCCTTAGTAAGAGAATTTAAGGCATGGAACAGCTCTGTGAGGGAAAAATCTGATTCAAGATCGAGAAGATTAAGATGAGATGAGGGAGGGTGAGGAATTTTGTGAAGGTATTGTTGAATGGCACAGGAGTACAGAGGGGATTCTGGAGTATAAAGATTTTGATAGAAGAGCTTAAACTCATTTAATATTTCTTGGTCTTTATATAAAAGGGAGTCATTAGAGGAGTAAATAGCCTCTATGAGGGTGCACTCCTTACGAGATTTAAGATAATTCGCTAGGATCTTCCCTGACTTGTTGCGACCCCCATAATAACAAGCACAACTTCGTTAAAGCAAGTTTAGTGCGAATCAGTTCTGACAAAACCGAATCCTTTGAAGAAGAGTAAAATTTATGTTCTAGAAGTTTGATAAGTGCTAAAGTGGATTTACATTGATGAGTGAAGCATTTCTTTTTTTTAGAAACAAAATCTATGATAAATCTTCTTGCAGTAGCCTTAAAAGAGTCCCAAACGATGTGAGGGGAGGAGTTAGGGGTACAATTGAGATCAAAGAATTCGATTACAAAAGAGCGGAAAGAAGAAGAAAAAAGAGGATCTGAAAGGAGAGAGTTGTTAAAACGCCAACGAGAAGACCTGGGATGCGGAGGGAGTAAATCAAGATCTGTAACAATTGGTGCATGGTCAGAAATAACAATCGGTTCAATAGAGGAGGAAAGAAGATTTTGAGATAAAGACTGAGAAAGAAAGATGAGAGGCATGGGGAGGAGAGAAAAAAGAGAAGTCTAAAGAATCAGGGTGGGAAAGTCTCCATGAGTCAATGAGATGTGTTTGGGAAATAGCATGAATAAATTTTTTATGGGACTTGTTGGGAACAAAACTAACTTGAGATTGACGATCAAGAAGTGGATCAACAATCTGGTTGCAGTCGCCACCATGTATAAAAAGATAATCTTTAAATTGGTCACATTTCTGTGTAATTTGAGGCCAAAAAGAACAATTAGGGTGGGTAGGACCATAGATAATAAATACAGTCAAAGAAACATTATTAATGAATAACTTAACTAATATCCATCTACCTTATGTATCAATTTCTTGAGATAAAACTTTGCATTTTAACTTTTTATAACATAAAATTATGACAGCATTTTTCTTATTGGTAGAGGGAGAGAATAGTACCGTACCCACCCAGCCTCTCTTTAATTTCAATGCTTCGGGTTCAGTAAGGTGCAAAAGTACTAAATCAGGATTATAAGAGGCGAGGTGGGAAAGGATTCTCTGTCTCTTAATTGGGTTGATAAAACCCTTTACATTCCAGGAAATTACTCTGAATGCAAAAACATTAAAAAATTAGACAAAAATAAATATGCAAAAGATAGATTAATGGAAAAGTGAACGGAGAAACAGACATATGAAAGGGAAAGACAGTTAAGAAGGAAAGAAAGAATAAGGGAGTCAAAGGAGAAAGATAAGGAAAGACAGTACATATCCGTAACGGACGACTGTAAGAAACATACCTGAGGGGGACAAAAACAAGAGAAAAGTGGGGTAATGGCGACGAACGGAAGACGAGACACCCAAATCGAGGAGTCCAGCCACACCAGGACACAGAAGAAAGTACGAACGTACCAAACAGCTATGAATATGAAGGACGGAACCTATAAGGAGAAAGAGGGGAATTAAAAAGGCATAAGTTCAATAAAGAAACAACGGAAAAAACATGTCAAACAACATTAAGGAATACAAAAGCTGATAAATATGACAAATATAAAACATGTTAATCTAAACTACAAGCAAAAAAAACAAACAGAAGAAAGATATAAGAGTAAAGCTATGCAACTAATATATAACTGATGACAGCCATGGGGATCTTGAAAACGCGGACAGAGGACATCATCCCGTAGGAGGATTAGAAGTATCCATGTTGGACGAGGAGTGAGAATGAAGAAACTTCTTGAGTTCTGCAGGGTCATCATTGGACAAAGTATGATTTTGATAAGTCACTTTGAAGGTGCACGGATGAAAAAGGCCATAGCGGGCACCTAACGAGCGGAGAAGAGGGCGAAGGCTGAGAAACTCTTTTCGTCTGGCAGCTGTGGCATTGGAGACATCTTGAGAAAGAAAAACTCTCTGACGTAGCCAAGTAATTTGACGTTTGGTTCTGGCAGCAGAAAGGACAGAAAGTAGGTCTGTGAATTTCAGGAAGAGAATAATAACACCATGAGGTCTGGTTGAGTATGAGGAAAGCGATGGACGAGGACCAAGTCTATGAGCTCTCTGAATGTTCAGTGACGTTGAGGTAGGCATCTCAAGCAGCTTCGGTAAAAAGGAGGAGAAAAAGGCGACAGGGTCATCTCCCTTCAAAGCCTCCGGTAAACCATAAATGCGAAGATTATTCCTTCTGTTCCGATAGCTGCAAAATCGACACTGTAACAAAATCGGCCGAAAACCGGCCATGGCAAAGAGCTCGGTGGCACCCCCAACGCCCCCCCCGGGGGGTGGGGAGCCGGCCGAGCACTTTGCCAGGGCCGATTTTGGTTCCCAGTCCGGCCCTGTTTCCAAGTCCTCTGTGTGTCGTTGGAGAGTGCAAACTTCCTTTTCAAGAGAAGTGAGTCTTTGAGAATCATCCTGGACCAACGAGAGTTGATGCTCCATAACAGAAACTCTGCTTTCCATTGAGGACCATTTCTCCTCCAAGAGTTGCATCTTACTATTTGTCTCTTCTACAAACGGGTGCAGGGCGCGAATTTCCTCCAGCACTAATTCCAAAGAAATAGTAGGAGACGACTTATCTGGAGATGGAGGGTCTTGTTTCAGCCGTTTGGAAGTGGAAGTAGGCGGGGAAGATTTCTGAGATGACGATTGCGATGGTTGGGAGCGAGCAGAAGAAACTCCAGCCATGTCAGCAGTGGAAGGGGGAGGAGCAAGTGCAGAGTTAAAAGAGGGCGAGGATGGGGTTGTGGAAGTTGTCTTGGAAACAAAAACAAACTGAGGTTTACGTAATTTGCCCATATGAGAATTACAGAGCAGTGAGCGAGGCTTTGTGTAAGCTGCGAGGCGACACCAGGGGGTGTAGAGATCCATTTGCGGTCCAGGACGATGATCTCAATTAAAGATAAATTGAATCAAAGATGTTAACACAGAAAGGAATAACCTGACGCAGACTAACATTGACCAGTGAAGCAGATGATGTCAAAGAGCATATCAGGGAAATGTTATCCACTGAAGACATCCACAATCCAAATAATACTGTGAAAATGAATGCATTGAGGCCTGAGATAGGACTTGCATCAAAAATGCAATGTGCCCTGTATATTGGTACAGCGGAACTCAAACCTAGGAGGCAATCCCATGTGGCGCCGATATCGCGCTCACCGCAAGCACGACCGTCAATGCCCGCAGAAGGGCTCCCCCAGTTCCTCCGTCACGGCAAGCTCCTTATCGTTGTCCACTAAAGGAGAGGGACAGCACAGCCAAAGTTGAAGCTATTCTGCACCAACACACCGGTGTCACCCTCAGCGGCAGCCTCTTGTCACTCTGGAATGAAGAGCGCAGTACTCTGACGCGATTTTCCGTGCTACACTGAAATTATGGGCAGCTCTCACCTCTTCCTCTGCTTGTCGCATACCAAATTCCAGCCATCCGTTACTTCAAGCATTCTCCAGCATCCCTGGAACTGCAACAGCGGTGATGCGAAAGCTGCTCGTGGGACCCACTGCAAGGTGCATTCCGTGTCTCCGTGAAATTCAGCCCACAGAGCACTCAGATGGCAGCGCTCTACTCAGTAGCTCCGACACTGCATTAAGAGATGTCGACAGCACAACACACAAAATGGCGGCAACATGAGGAAAAACTTCAGCGCCACAGTGAGACGAAGTGCAGCGCTCCTCGAGTTTAAAAAACCCCTCACCAGGCTGGGAGCATGCTCCGATTCACTACGTCATGGCGACCGCTGGAAAATAGGCACGGAAAAGGGCTCCCCCAGTTACTCCGTCATGGCAAGCTCCTTATCGTTGTCCACTAAAGGAGAGGGACAGCACAGCCAAAGTTGAAGCTATTCTGCACCAACGCACCGGTGTCACCCTCGGCGGCAGCTTCTTGTCACTCTGGAATGAAGAGCGCAGTACTCTGATGCGATTTGCCGTGCTACACTGAAATTATGGGTAGCTCTCACCTCTTCCTCTGCTTGTCGCATACCAAATTCCAGCCATCCGTTACTTCAAGCATTCTCCAGCATCCCTGGAACTGCAACAGCGGTGATGCGAAAGCTGCTCATGGGACCCACTGCAAGGTGCATTCCGTGTCTCCGTGAAATTCAGCCCACAGAGCACTCAGATGGCAGCGCTCTACTCAGTAGCTCCGACACTGCATGAAGAGATGTCGACAGCACACGACACAAAATGGCGGCAACATGAGGAAAAACTTCAGCGCCACAGTGAGACGAAGTGCAGCGCTCCTCGAGTTTAAAAAAACCCTCACCAGGCTGGGAGCATGCTCCGATTCACTACGTCATGGCGACCGCTGGAAAATAGGCACGGAAAAGGTATTACGGCATATTCTGTGTCTCAGCAGGGCGGAGCTCGAAACTCAGGCGGCCATCTTACGCGGCGCCGAGACCACGCCCCCCTTGCATTAAAGTTTTAATGCGCTTAAAAAGTGTTAATTTTTACTGCTGTATGCATCTAAATCATATGGTGGGGTCACTGGGACCTGATTCTGCAAAGTTGCAAGAAGTGAATTGGCAATAATGGTTGCAGAGAGCTTGCTTTTGGTGCACTTCCGGTAGAGCTGTACTGTTTGGGTTTTCCAAATATTACAGCCTGCCATGTGGTAATGATGAGCTGAAAAGATGCCAGCAGTAGTTAACCCCACCCTAAAAGGAGAGAAGTTTTGAGTGGCAGCTGATGAGATCAGTTGAGTGACATATGAAGTAACACATACCCATGTGTATTTTCATCTGTTATTCTACGTACAAAACTATTTTTGTTCAAAAGATAGAAGTACGGATAGCTTGCATATTGGGCTGAAATGGCCTAATTTTTCAGTCACTAATTTTTCTAGGTTCGCTTCATGACATACAACGTTTGTTTTCTAGCTGATGGAGGCTTTCAGTCGTCTGAGAGTGCTCTCGCTCAGCGGTATTAAACATTCTTAAAGAACAGAACTTAAAGCAGCAACCTTGAAATGAATTATTCCTCGTCCACTTTATGATTTCGAAACATTTTCTTGATGAATATATCGGACCAACCATACAACCTGGATGTAAAATAGCACACAATAGTTTCCAATATAAATAACGAAATATTTGTGATAATATTATAAACAAAACAAGGGGAAACAAGCTATGTATTAAGGATACTTTCAAAAGTTGTGGCACATTGTGAAACACTAATCTGTGGTCTGTCTCAGCTAATTTATTACCGTTAGTTGTTAGTGTGAGGCTAGAGTATGTGTTGAAAACTAAAACAGCGATATGATTAAGCATTCACTAAAGACATGAATTCTCTCTAGTTGAAACATGTTTCTTGTCTTATGTTGACTAATGTCCGGACTCCATTTTGTATTGTCGTGTCTCCACGTGCTCAGCACGAGAAGACTCCTACCTTTTCGCTAGTTGTTCTTGTAATCTGCCCAGTAACAGTCTATAAATAGCTCCTTTGTCCGTCTGGCGCATGCCCAGACTTGACCACATCTGTTATCAGTTAGTCCTTGCTTGACCATGTTTTCGCGGGCTTAAGGAGTGTGTTAACTCCGCCCACATATTGGTTCTGTATCGAAAATGACCATAAAAGGTAATGAACTCTGCTTCATGCTGTATCCACCCACTTATGAGCCCCTCTGTTGTGTATAAAAGGGGACTGTGTATGCAAGTTCTTTGTGCTACTCTATGCAATACTGAAGGGTGTTGTATAGGTTGTAGGACCACCCTTAAGGGTTAATAAACTCTGTCTTTGTATTTTGCAGTTTCCGTGCCAACTTCCTTCTAGTTTTTGTTACAGGAGAGCGAACCCTTGTACTCTGCGGGCCTAGCTGGGGCCTGTATTCATCAATTGGCGCCCGTCACGTGGGGCTCATCGGCGACTCGGATGCTCGAAGGACTGGTCGTGACGAAGGTGAGGAATTTTGCCGGGGAAGTGATCACTGCCAATGGCGTTTTAGTCCTGGCATCCCGAGGTTTTCTTCCTTCCCTTCCGAGCTGACCTTCTGGGTGGCGCCGGTCCTCGACTGAGACCTCTTCTGTCGGTTGGCCGTGACAGCCGTTTGGGCGAATTTTGGAACTTGGCAGTTGGAACCTGGACACTCTTGATTGGTAAGAACCGTTGTACGGTACTTGCTCCGAGTTTTGATGCCTGGGTTGGCTATTTGAGTTTGATTTGTGATGACCGGTCATATTTTGTATTGATTACTGTGAGAATATATGCGTTGCAACACATATAGGCAGGTAATGTGGAGATATTTCTCCGGAGTTGTTTAAATCTGAACGGCGCAAAGTTTAAGTGCCATTTTTTGATAATACTGCATATTTTGCATTATTTTTGAGCATGCCTGCTTTTAGCGCACTCCGTAAGTGGTGCTGCTGCTTTGGAAACCGGTTAAATCTTGAGGAATCTGCTCCAGCCCCCCCAGAGGGGACTCCTAATAGGGATATGTATGTGAAGCATGGTCTTTCCTCTATAATGTACAGCACAGTGTGGAGGAAATACACCAAAAAGGATCCTGAGTTACGATGGCCTTTGTATGGATCGTTTGATATGCGTAAGATTGAGTATGTGGAACAGTGTATGTGTAAACGGCGTGCTCGGCAAGACATGTTTGAATGTGTACGGTTATGGGTGAAGGAAGTGCGTGAGTGAGAGAAATGTGAGAAAGCGCTGTTTGATAAAGAGCAACGGAAAAATGATCATGTGCGAGCACAGGAAGCGAAGCGTCGGGAGGAAAGAGAACTGGCGGAGAGACAAGAGAAAGAGCGTAGGTTGCAAGTCTCGGGTCAATATGCTGTCCGCCAGCCACTTTATCCTGTCCTTACTAATCTTGAAGATGATTTTTATTTATTAGATCGTTCTCCGCCCCCTTATGTTGGCGCGTCCGCCCCGAGATCACAGGAGTCTGGATTGGTTTCGGATAAGGTAGACACGCGGTCTATGTTGTCAGTCGAGCGTATGAGTGAGCTTCGGAAAAGTTCTCTTCGTGCACTTAAGGGCAAGTTATCCCTTGCTGAATTGTTGGACTCTTTGGAAAAGTGGCGGGATAGAGAGAAGTTGTATTTTCTTGAAACCTTTTCTGATGAAGTGATTACTGCCTTTCGGAAATATTCAGAAGTTTTTGAGCCTGATGATGTAGTATTAGATGCTAAAGCATTGCGTAACGGTGTTTTTTCTCCCTCTAAGGCTCCTGATGCGGTCCGGCGACTGTTTGCACTGCGGGACGCGGCGAGTGACCTTAAAGAGAGAGCGCGCCTAAAGGCAGGGGAGGAGGAGCAGTCGGATCCACCTATCAGCGATGACCAACCATCTTCCTCCCACTCAGATAAGAGCGAACTAGTGCATGCTAAACCGATGCGAGAGGCGGCACCTTTGTATGTTCCTCCTAAAGGAGCGGGAACTAGTTCAGATATTACTTCCGCCGATGCTAAGGGATATTTTGTGTATAACTGGGTCTATACTCCCTGGCATAGGGCTGATGTTATGGCATTAAAGAATGCATTGCCTGACCCGCGCAAGAATCCAGTGGCCTTTTATGAAGAGGTCGAGGGGGCCTTGAATTCTTGTACTATGACTTTAGCAGATATAGACTTGTTTTTTGGGCTCATATTACCACCGGATATGTGGAGATCTGTGCGGAAGGTGGATGATGTTCCCGCTTTTAAGGCTAGATGGTCCGAGATTGAGGATGAGGATAAGGAGAGAAAACCCGCGCAAAAACCACCGCGGATTATTTTAGATCTTCCTGCTGCTATTTTGACTAAGCTGAAAACGATTATTCCCCCTAAAAAGATTGACTGGAATATGTTAGCATCGTGTAAACAGAAGGTTGATGAATCAGTCTCAGATTTCTTTACGCGCTTTGAGGAGACATTTCATGATTTCAGTGGTCAGTCACTTACGGATGATACGGGTCGCCATCTGTTTGTGGATAAATATGTGGCGAACTTATTACCGGGAATAGCAGCTCGTTTAAAAGCGAGTGAAAGTTCTTGGTCCACTTCGTCTCCGGCATCCCTCCTGACCATGGCTCAGTATTATGAGCGTCAGGAGCAAGAAGCGAAGGGGCAGGAGGAGAAGGTGATGTTAGCGCAAGTGTATGGTCCGCCTCGTCGGGGTGTCGATAGAGGTAGGGGAGGATTCTATGGTCCCCCTTCGGGTCGGTCAGATGTAAATAGAAATCAATGTGCGTATTGTAAACAGTCGGGTAATTGGGCCAGAGATTGTCCGGTGTTGTATGCATCTCGTCCGGGACGTGGTCAGGGACCGCCGAGAGGAAGAGGGGGCTTTTCGAATTATAGAGGGAACTCTAATGATCGCACTCGATTTGAGCCTAGCGTACAGCAACGGGATAGGCCTAATGTGTTTGATAGGCAACATCAGTATCAAATGTCTGGGAACGACCGTTCTGGGTATCATGACTCACAGCATGCATAGGATTGCGTTGGATGGGGGTTAGAATCAGTTGAAGTGCCGGTTGATCAAAAGGGTCCTTATGTTTCAGCAAATGTTTTGGGTTCTACTGATCGGTTCCTAGTTGATACAGGAGCTACCCGCAGTGCGCTGTCCAAACAATTGGTTCCGAGGGCTCCCCCAATGGTTACATCGGTAGGGTTTGATGGTACACTCTCTCGAAGCCCTCTTTCCCGACCCCTTGCATTCCATGTTGCTCCCTTTTCTGCACCCTGTCCGTTTCTGCTTGCCCCGAACACGCCTGACAACATTATGGGTCTTGATATGCTCAAGTATTTCAGAGCTACGATCCGCTGTTCCCCCGCTGGAGTACGGGTGATTTTAAACGATAATCACCCGATGACAGACCGGATGTGTGTGGTTGCGGAGGATACTGCATTAGCTTCCCTCCCTCGTTCTTTGTGGGCCACTTCGGATACTGATGTGGGACAGATGGTGATTCCGCCTGTCCACATTAGTGTCCAGGAGGGTGCGGTGCTACCACGCCTCCCTCAGTATCATATTTCCCAGGAGGGGGAGGAGGCACTCATACAGATTGTGCAGGATTTGATTGAGGCGGGGGTAGTGGAAGAAGTTCCCTATAATGTTTGCAACAGTCCTATCTTACCCATTTTGAAGAAAGATACGGATACCAGGGTTTATCGGTTTATCATTGATTTAAGGGAAGTGAACAAGATAGTGATACCTCAGTATCAAGTGGTTTCTGACATCACGACGTTACTCACTTTGGTCCCGCCAACGGCGGCCACGTTTTCAGTTATTGATTTGAAAAATGCCTTCTTTTCGATCCCTATTCACCCTGATAGCCGATACCTTTTCGGTTTTACTCTGAATAATAGGTCTTATAGATTTTGTAGAGTCCCTCAGGGCTACACAGAAAGCCCTAGTATTTACAGTCAAGCATTGAAAAGGCAATTGGATTCCTTTGTTCTGCCCAAGGGTGTCGCCCTTATACAATATGTCGATGACATCTTGTTGGCGGCTGACACTCCTGAGCTGTGTGAGAAGAGTACGTTATCCTTGCTTTCTTTTTTGGCATCTCACAATCACAAAGTGTCGAAGAAGAAATTGCAATTCTGTAGACCAAAGGTGACTTATTTGGGTCACCTTTTGTCTAAGGAGGGGCATGCACTCACACCAGATCGTATTCAAGCAATTTTGGACACGCCAGTGCCTTCCACACAGAAGGACGTGCGTGCATTTTTGGGTCTTGCCTCTTTTTGTAGGCAATGGATATTGGGATTTTCACACATAGCTAAGCCATTGTTAGCACTTTTGACAAAAGACACACCAATTCCTCTTCCCTGGTCAAATGAGTGTGAAATTGCCTTTCAGCAATTACGACAAGCCCTTTGTTCAGCACCAGTGTTAGGTACCCCTGATTATACGAAGCCCTTTTCACTGTACGTGCATGAGAAAGATGGATGTGCATTATCAGTTTTAGTGCAGATGCACGGCGACAAGCAGCGACCTTGTGCATACTTTTCGGCTGTACTTGATCCTGTTGCCCGAGCGTTGCCTGGTTGTTTTCGCTCGGTTGCGGCGACAGCTGTGTCAATACGCCAAAGCGAGGGAATTGTGCTATCTCATAAGCTGTTGGTATTAGTCCCCCATGCTGTTGATGCCCTGCTTAATCAGACAAAGACGCAACATTTGACCAGTGCCCGTTTAACGGGATATGAGTTGACGCTTTTGGCTCCTCATATTACGTTAAAGAGGTGTGCAACGTTAAATCCAGCCACATTGTTGCCGTTCCCGGAAACTCAGTGTGAAGCACGAAAAGCGCATGATTGTATTCTTGTGACTGAGGAACAGACAAAGGGTCGTATTGATCTCCAGGATACGCCCTTTACAGATGTAGATGGAGAACTGTGGGTGGACGGATCATGCCTGAAGCTACCAGATGGTACGACTTCAGCAGCGTATGCAATTACCACACTGCAAACAATAGTGGAGACAGCACGCATACCGCAGAAATCAGCTCAAGCAGCGGAACTGATAGCATTAACACGAGCATGTGAGCTCAGTGCAGGATTGTGTGTGAATGTCTATACAGATAGCCGCTATGCCTTCGGAGTAGCGCACGATTTCGGCCTACTTTGGAAGGAGAGAGGGTTTCTAACGTCCCATGGAGCGCAGATAATGTATGGGGAGTTAGTTCACAACCTTTTGACTGCATTAACATATCCAAAGAAGATTGCTATAATTAAATGTAGTGCCCATAAGAAAGTGGTTGATAAAGTTGGAGAAGGGAATGCTCTGGCAGACCGGGTGGCACGAGAGACTGCGATGCAGCCTGGTGCTACTGCAATGTATGTTGTGAAGTCACAGGCAGAAAGATGGCACGATGCTAGGAGAGAAGTGCTGGAGATACAGAGGACCGCTTCTGATAAAGAACGGGAGCAATGGTCCAATGATGGAAAATTAGATGACGAAGGGTGTTGGAGAAATAAGCAGATGGATAAATGGAAGTTACCCACAGCCTTCGTACAACCTATGGTTCAGATGGCACATGGACTAGCGCATGTCGGAGCTTCCGCAATTGTTAAATTACTCACACGAGTTTGGGAGCATCCGGAGATCGCTAGTACGGCAAAGAGGGTAGTGCAGACTTGCATGATTTGCCTGAGGTATAACCCAGGAAAGGGTACACGAACTCCAGCAGGAGGATTTGCAACACCTACTGCACCCTTTGAGGTTTTGCAGATGGATTACATTCAGCTTGAGCGCTGTAACAATCTGAAGTATGTTCTAGTAGTGGTTTGTGCCTTCAGCAAATGGGTTGAGGCATACCCTACGAAAGACAATACTGCAATGACTACAGCCAAGATGCTATTGAAGGAGTTCTTCCCTCGATACGGTGTTTGCAGATTGTTATGGAGTGATAACGGACCTCATTTTATAGCAGACGTTATAAAGTATATCCTGAAGGGTCTAGGCATTACCCAGAAGTTCTATGCAGTATTTCACCCTCAGTCTGCGGGATTGGTAGAGAAGTATAACGGTACTCTGAAGCTTAAGATCGCTAAGATCCAAGCTTCGACTTCTTTGACTTGGCCAGACGCTTTACCGCTGGCATTATTGTCAATTAGATCGATACCGCATTCTCGGACCGGTCTCACACCTTATGAGATCGTCTTTGGACGCCCAATGAATATTTGGGGTCCACCAAAACCTAAGTCACTGCATGATGTACCTTGTGTAATGATGAATGATTATCTGGCACAGTTAACGGATAATTTGGTTTCTATTCATCAACAGGTTCGAGAAGCGCTCCCTGATCGGTCCACAGGTGAAGGTCATAATCTCCGACCTGGGGACCAGGTGATGCTGAAGGTTTTCGAAAGGACGAACAGTCTGGAGCCGAGATGGGTTGGTCCTGAGCAAGTCTTGCTCGCAACGAGGACAGCTGTGCGGGTTTCTAATCGGAAGAACTGGATCCACTCCTTGCACTGTCGTAAAGTGCCGCCTGGATTGGTGGAGCCTGCTGTGTTGACCGACCATCGAGAAATCCTGACTGCGGAGAAAGGCCGTGCTGTGGAACCGAACGACACTGAGGAGCTCTTCCCGAACCAAACGATTCCTGGAGGAGGAAGATATCACCTCCGACCAAGAAAGTGATTGCTGTATCTAAAGTTGTCAGAACGGCCCTTAGGTTAGTGAAACGGAGAGCCAATGTGGCAAGGGGGGGGGGGATCAGCCCTGCATTAGTGTAGCGACACCCGTCTTGGCCCGCTGGTGAAGAAATCAACGGCTGCCTAAGGGGAAGAGTTCTGACAACCTTTTTAGTTTCAGGAAGATATTGACTTCTTACTACAAGTTGGAGAAGAAGAAGATTCTTTGTGCGACAAGCTTTATTATCATTGTGGCTATTGTTGGTATCACCACATGGTTTGTTGAGGATGTGACTCCTGCCCGTGAGTTGCTTGTTTTGACCACCCCAGTGCCTGAGGAGCACTACTTTTATACCCTTCTGTATCAAGAATTGAAGCATCGTCAGTCTTATTTGAATAACACTTTCATCCAGATGTTGCATCACACCCATGTTGCTACTAATGCTACGAACTGTTGGATATGTGGTATGATGCCAGCTCATCAGAAGAAAGGAGGAACGCCATTCATACCTCTTCCCTTTTCTCATAATGGCTCTTGTAGAGCATGGTACACTTTGCTTTTTGCCACACGGAAACCTACAGTGGGACGATTACTCTTTAGACTTAATAGGGAATGTCATCAAGATAAAGATGGTTATCCACAAGCGAATGGGACAATATGGGAATGGGAGGAATATCGACCAGACAATGAATCGATCCCCTACATTTTCACGAACACTAGAGACACTGTAGGGAGAGAACGGTTTGTGATTCAAGTGGCACAAGCTCAAGCGGACCTGTGTGTCCAGAGTGTGGGTTATATTCCTGTTGGTGTTAGTGACTGTATCATTATCCTGAACATTGACGGGTTGAATAATAGTACTTTCTTAGCTTCCCATAACACATACTTTGTATGTGGGAATAAGGGTTATTATCGTTTGCCAGCCGGTTGGTCCGGAGTATGCTATGTAGCATTCCTATTACCTCCTGTATTTTTGGCCCCTGCATCTTATCATAAAGATTTGAAGTTGTTGAACAATGTGACTGTAAATAGGTATAAACGTACTCTATCTATTGACGATGTCGACCAAACTGATACTAGTTTGCAGCAGTATATTGATTTTAATTTAGGATTGTTTTTCTTTGTTGGAGGTGCCCTAAATAGTAGGAAAGTTCGAAGATTAACAAGAGTTGTAGAGGCTGTGACAAATCAAACCGCTGCTGCTCTTGGGAATCTTACGGAAGAATTACAAATTACCAGAATTGTTGCATTACAGAATCGTATGGTATTAGATGTTATGTTAGCTGACCGAGGTGGAGCATGTAAAATTATCGGAAGTAGTTGTTGTGTGTTTATTCCTGACCATACGCCATCAGTTTATAACGCTATCAATAAATTACATAAAATTGCAGCTGAAATCCATACAGAAAATGGCACTTGGACGTTGTCTGGATGGTTTTGGGCAATGATCACCACATGGGGGTGGAAGGTTTTGACTGGTCTTTGTATTATTGTAGCAATTCTGTTTTCTTGTTGCATTTGTGTCCACTGTGGTCCTTTACTTTGTTCCCTATGTGTGTCATTCTGTATTCCTGATAAGAAAGCTATTGCCAATGTCACCTATCAGAAACATTTAACTAAAGAGGTAGAAGAGATGATGAAAATTGATATATATGATGATTATCCTAATAAGCCGAATGTCTTCAGTAAATGCTGAAAGGGTCGTCTGTTGAAAACTAAAACAGCGATATGATTAAGCATTCACTAAAGACATGAATTCTCTCTAGTTGAAACATGTTTCTTGTCTTATGTTGACTAATGTCCGGACTCCATTTTGTATTGTCGTGTCTCCACGTGCTCAGCACGAGAAGAGTCCTACCTTTTCGCTAGTTGTTCTTGTAATCTGCCCAGTAACAGTCTATAAATAGCTCCTTTGTCCGTCTGGCGCATGCCCAGACTTGACCACATCTGTTATCAGTTAGTCCTTGCTTGACCATGTTTTCGCGGGCTTAAGGAGTGTGTTAACTCCGCCCACATATTGGTTCTGTATCGAAAATGACCATAAAAGGTAATGAACTCTGCTTCATGCTGTATCCACCCACTTATGAGCCCCTCTGTTGTGTATAAAAGGGGACTGTGTATGCAAGTTCTTTGTGCTACTCTATGCAATACTGAAGAGTGTTGTATAGGTTGTAGGACCACCCTTAAGGGTTAATAAACTCTGTCTTTGTATTTTGCAGTTTCCGTGCCAACTTCCTTCTAGTTTTTGTTACAGGAGAGCGAACCCTTGTACTCTGCGGGCCTAGCTGGGGCCTGTATTCATCATATGTGAAACGTCATTTGCCCCCGTTTCTACAATTCAAGATTGTCCAACACCCTAACTTGTTCAGTGGTGTTTCTGTAACAA
Organism: Triturus cristatus; assembly: GCF_964204655.1. Taxonomy (NCBI): domain Eukaryota; kingdom Metazoa; phylum Chordata; class Amphibia; order Caudata; family Salamandridae; genus Triturus; species Triturus cristatus. The sequence goes on from NC_140585.1 coordinate 509,190,749, forward strand.
ACGTACATCTGTGCAATTTAGTTTTGTTGTCCTGTTTCACTTCTCACCGGGCACTATCGGCCCATCACGTAATCAAGTGACTAATGTAAATTATATTCACCATGGCGATCCCTACCGTTGGCAAGCTGTTAAACATAACAGGGAATGCCTCTCTTTTCATTTTTATTTTATATTTTATGAACATTTTTGCGAAAGGCGACAATACAAAAAATACATCTCATTGAGGTATTCAAGCAAAACCATCATCAATCAAACTTCGAAGCCAGAGTTGCGTGGGAATGGAAATGTCTTTGATGTCTAGAGTAAGCGCTAATTGCAAGGCACATCTCTTGGTGGGATTCCAATATCACCCAACTGCAAATCAGCTACAGGATTCATTGTGGGGGACATCGCTAGCTTTTCCATGTCATAAGAGGTTGTAAATACAGACCGATTTCCAAGTACTTGAAAAGGTTTGTGTCAGATAGTTTATACCTTCCATTTGTGCTTTCAGGTGTTTGTACCCAAACCTCAATAAACTGAGAAAAGCAATGCTCCCTACTCCACGTTAATAGTCATTGTTGCCTGTCGCTGTGACAATGAGGTTTATTTCATCCATGATATCCTCTTCCTCTGTGTTGTGTATAATGTTCTGATTTTGTCTCCTATTAATGGTTTTAAAAGCTCTATCTATTATTCTTGTTCTGCCAAGAGGAGTTTTGGCTTCAGTTGAGGGAAGTAAAACCATTATTTTTTTATCTTCCCTCCTGTTCTGGACTTCTCTTCTTGCAGTCCTTTACCTGCATAATGGAACTCTTCAGCCCCAAAGTATCTTGATTGGTTTGGGAGTCGGAAAACCCCACCTAGTTTAGGATTGTGCAAGGTTCCCCCTTTGACCTTTGGACATTTATTCTTCAATGTTAGTTCACTGCTCCTCTCCAAAATCCATTAGGAAGTGTTAAGCACTGGGACAGGTAGAGTGGTATGGCATCTAGTTTAGCCCCACAATGGCAGTTGTCCCTTGTGAGTGATAAAGGCAGCAACAAACACCATCTGAGGTGATCCTGACGCATCACCTTCAAGGTGGTATAGCTTTCAGCAGTGATAGGGTATGTTTTGGGATTTGACGTGACTACATTACACCCGCCTTTGAAAAGAAATCTGAAATAGTTTCGGTGGAGCCAGCCCCTCTTTCGTGCACCTATTTCCTTTCATCACTATGAGCTGTTAACTGCCTCATACACATGAAGCATTTCTAGTTCAGGTTTGCACGTTATGTACTTTTTCTCAGTCTTCTGTATCCCTGCCATGTGTGTGCTTGCTACTATGGTTCCATAATGTGTTAAAAGCAGCAAATATTTTGTTGGCTCTGTATTACCCCAGCCTCTTAACTAATAATTTATTGTAATAATCTCTATGTATATTTCCTTATATCTTTCTGTAATTGTTTCATTTTCTGTACATATCCATACAGTTAAACATTGGGGCAGATTTACAAGCCCTTTGCACCACTTTTGCGTCATTTCTCCCAAGTTCAAAATGACACAAAAGTGGTGCGAGGGGCTTGTATATCTGCCCCTTTGTGTTTAACCTTTTTTTCATGAATTTTTACTTTTGTTTAGAACTGAATAAGTACCACATTTTTCTCGACACGCAAAGTGTTATTCTGGGATTTACTATCCAAAACAAATCAGGATTGGCATTGGACCATTTCCAAAAGTTATGCTACACACTGCTTTGTGTTAATTTGGGTCAAGAGTGCGTTCCAAGGGTGTGCATGGGTCTGCATGTGCACTGCAGTATATAGTACAAATACAAAGCAGCAATGTGTTAAAGGTTTATTCTGGAAAGGTCTCCAACCCAGTACAAACATGTATCTTTACAGCACACACACACTCTTCCACTATGGCACATGGGTGTGTGCGTTGGTGCTTGGCAGTCTAAAGTGCGCCAGTGCAGGGGGAGCTGAAAACAGCACCATTTGTTAGTAGAATGGCAAGGGACCTTGCCCTGAACTACTATCAAGTCCGGAATGAAGTCAGGATGTACAATAAAGGGGAAAAGTGGCACCTTAGTGGAGTCTAGATGAGGAGGTGTCTGGATTGAATACATTCAAAAGTGCCAGGGAAGATAGCAGACTTATGTGGCTCAGGAGGTTTAATGTAGCAATGTTTCAGAACTAAAAGTCAGTTTAATTTATATCATGAGTGGGCAGATGTCCAAATTTCTGTAATCTAAAAGGGAGTTTGGAACAGATGTCAAATGTTGCATTTCGAAAAAGAATAGGGTGCATATTTACGAAAATGTCAGAATTACGCCAAATTATGCAGCGCCGCGCTCTGACATTTTGAAAATGCAGGGAAGCACCGCATTCACAAAAATACGGTGCACCCCTGTGTTTTCCCTAGCGCTGGTTAAAAAAAAAGCTTCCAGCACAGGCACCCTGCTGCCATGTTTCATTGCAGGGACGATTGTTGATGTGCAAGAAGGGTCACCTTCCTGTACTTAAACAATCAATAATGGTGATTTGCTCTTTCTATGTGCGCTGCAAGTTTCTATGAGGTACAGGAGGTCTCAGTTATGTGGGCAGATGACCTTGGCTATCTCGGTGCAGTGTTTTTCTGCAGACCGGAAGTTAAGTAGAGTGCATTTATTGTCAATTCTTGCTGGTGTGACAGGTGAGGATTCAGGAGAGACAAATAGTGATGACATTAGAGAGGTTTTGTTTCCCATGTTCCCCATGGTGATGAGCTGTAGCTTTGTGTTGCCTAATTTGGTTTTGATTTTGACAGGGGTTAATGAAGTTAGGGTTTGGTTGGTAAGGTTGTGGTCAGCCCGTATTGAGGCAATGTCATCCTCTGACAGGCCACGATCTGACCATCTTGAAAGGTGTTCTTTGGGAGAAATGATAACGGCTGCTTGAGGAGATTTCTTCATTGGTGCATAGGGGTTAGAGAGGTACGTAACTGATGCTGAGCTATGCCTTACACAAAAAACAATATCACATTCAAAACATAAACAGCCCTTCTGTTGGACTGAAACAAGTGGCCTTCAATTGTGTACATCTGTAGATCCATCCTTTCCAGGAACATCAGAATTAGAAAACATTACATTTTATGAATATTGCAGAGAGAGAAAGACCATAGAACTAATTGCATTTCATACAAATATTTAAGAATGAAGATCACAGTTAAGGCTCCTTGGTGCACAGAAAGAGTGGGGGAAGATGAGTTAATGTAAAGCACTAAAACAAAACGCATTAGAAATGTGTAATTCTGATAATACGAGTATGACAGACCCAACAATGTCAAGCTTACAAAAGTATATTATATTGAGGACAGTTAAAACTTTGCATTTGCAACTCTTTATCTACTCCCACATACGCGATGTATGATATGCGGAGAGGTCCAGTAGCAAGGGTAGAAGGTATGGGGATCAGAAGCAGAGCACAAGAATATATTGGCTCACTGAAGGCCAAGTGGATCCGAACTACACAGCTTTGTATTCACAGTTCGGGGGTAGCCAGAACAAAGTAGAAGAATACATGGGCTCTTTTCATGAAGCTGGTTCCAGCTGCCTCCAGTATGCCATTGCTGGATTTGACTACAGCCACCCTTGATATGTCAATAGGTTGCCAACTTTCCTCTGTCCTCCATTTGTTTATATTTTAAGATTCTTCAATTGCTCTGGCATTATACTTAAATATAGTTTTATATCAAATGAACTTATTAATTTTTATTAGAACATTGGAATGTTGGGAGCTCCATTGTAGACAATGGAGTGCTCCCTGCTTCTACGGGCCGGTAAAGGCCCGCAGAGCAACATTCCAATGTTTTACAAAGGCCTCTCGAACCTCGAGGGGATTTAAATCCCCTCGAGCTTCGAGAAGCCTTTGTTTAATTTGTTAGAACCTTCTGCCCTCTAGTGGCAGAATGTTCTAATAGTCTTATAGCCCTTCGTAGCAGAGCTATACCGCTATTAAAGTCCCGCTGCCTTGTTAAAGTCCCTCGCCATCGGCTCGGGCCTTTAACGCTGCAGCGGGCCTTTAATAGCCGGGCTATAAGGCTATAATATAGTTTTTCTGTGTTTCTTTACTTTACTAAAATTAAGGCAGCTCTAGAACAGACTTTCTTTTTATAGTTGCTTTTTAAATTGTGTACCGATAAGGGAAAAAAATCGACTTTAGGTGATTTTCCTAATGTACTTGCCAGGACATTAAAATACTAGTCACACTAATAAAAAATGTGGTTGGTGGCAACCCTATACATCAACTATCTCCATGGTCAATGGACTTGTAGTGGTAGTTTGGTCAGGAATGCACTATCCGAGAGGCTTTGTTCAAGCATATGTGCTTGTATTGGTTGGCCTTATTTCATTGCTCAGGCCAGGCTTTGTATCTATAGCAGGTGGGTCTTGTTTCATTCCGATTAGCTAATGGTCCCTTGTTTTTAAGGACTGTGGGCCTTCGATCACCTGGGCTGATTAATAGTGTAATGGGGAGGAAAGGCCCACTGAGTAAAGAGAGGAAGAGACCCCTCTTGTCATATCTGTGTCCACTATGGAAAGGGGCAATATCTCAGCTGCAACGTCTTCCAGGTGGAGCCTCTCCATGGCCTACAAATTCTTACTTCCAGACTACAGGTGGGCTTTCATATTCCAGCAAGTAATAAAGAAAGGACTATGAAGTAGTTGCTGGAAAGCACCACAGAAATGGAAAGCATGATGAAGGACTCCAGTAATGCTGTTGAAGAATGAGATCTGCTCATCTGGAGGCTGTAGAGCAGGGACCTGAAGATATTTTGCTGCATCCTGTTCAGCACTCTCAAAAGCAAGCAGGGAGGTCCATAGCAAGTTTCAAATCGAGTCACACCCAAGAGCTGGAGTCACACCCTTGAGCTGGAGTGACAGAAAATCTCAGAGGCTAGCATAGAGTTCTATTATGTGTGTGGCTTACAATCAGCAATACACATGAGGTCCACACTGACAAGGGCATGATAATAGTAAAACAAGGCTATTTGTTTACTCTGAACTTTTTTGTAGTGTCCTTGAACCAACTGTTTTGCTCCTGTGGAATTGGGGGTGGAGAGTGTGACATGCATTGCCTATCCAAAATTTCCCCCAAATGTACATCCCCAAGTGTGGCAGTTCTGGCAAATCTGTAGAGACAGAACATGTAGACACTACATCCAACAGGAACATTAGGCAGAACAATATGTTTCCCAAGAATCCATCATATCATTTGTGGAAGTGCTACCCCTTTGCCAACATTATGAAGCACTAAAACACACATTTACAAATGTACACTGACAATAAGCAAATTAGGCTTCATGTTAGTGAATGCCATGTAGAATATCAGTAGCCTAAAATGGGTAGGCCATCTCACCTATGCTTTTAAACTTTATACTAACTCTCAAAATAATAGAATATTATTCAAGTTGCTGTGCTGGACCCACACGTCTTTCTCATCTCATCTAATAAAATACCTCAGGTTGTTCACTTAACAGTTTTGCTTTTAACCTGACATACATAGCTACATGCAACACTACAATAGCAGACTGTAACCTAAATTGTTGTGGAGGAAGGACAACGGTGTGAAATAATTGACATGGAACAAGTTGAGTCTGACGCTATGGCTGCAACAAGAATTCTGTAAGCCCTAGAATAAGATGAAATACATGCACTTCTTCCACAACTTTAGAAACTGGGAAAGTAACCCATTGACAATGATTAATCATTTGTGACTGAAACCGTGCACTTTTGTGGCCATGTTCACTATAAATATTGTCCGCCTATCTTCTCTTGACTCTCTTTTCCCTTGTGTCACACTAAGGGCTCCTCCTTGTGGCAGTAAGACTTGTATGACAGAACTTCAACCACAATCATATTGTGTGAAAACATACAAAATGAAAAGCAAGCACAATGAACAGCACCTACCCTTTGTCTGACAATAAGTAATTTTAAAACAAACATTGTGCACTCGCTATAAGCACCCGCTGCTCAAGGGTGCGACCTGAGGCCACAATATATAAAGATAGATATAGTGGAGCACCAATGGTCGTTAATAATGTAAAAGATTCTAAATCTATATGTAGAATGCTCCATATCTTCTTTATTGTGGTTGTACAGTATACATGTAGATCCAAGTGTTACAGCAAAACAACACAGCCAAAGTGTTTCGTTCACCACTGTGAACATCTTCAGGGCTTTAACAAGGACAAAAACATACCTAAATTAAATCACAAATACAATACATCATTTAATGAAACTACAATAAACTCCCCCTAAAAAGATCAATTCCTAGCTTCCTATTTATCCTACCACCTCCATTGATACAAAAGATACAATGGATTCATAGAACCGTCTTAAAACCACATAAAAAACTGTCACCATATACATTGCGAAGTAACAAGCAAACATACCCTCCACATGTTCTTTGGCAGTACAAGTTACGGTTATTTTAAATGACATACAACCAATTAGTTTCAATAAAAGTATTGTGGCACAAAAATGTTCTTGTCAAAATATTGACAAGCAAAATATCAACTTTACATTGAAATGATTTAAATTACAAAATATCCACAATCAAACTATTGTGGTCCAAATATTGACATTATACTTGTAGGTATAAAAATTTAATTTTAATTACCGTTATTGTTTTTTAAACTAAATGTTAAACTTAATTTATTAAAAATATACATACATCATAAAAAAGAACAACTAAACCTTAATTCATTAACTTTTAAAAACAATTCTTAAAATTACATGGAACTTTAAAATAATTATATACATTAATTTGCAAAATAAATTTGCATCACAATAAATGTATTATACAAATAAATAAATAGATTTGAAATATAATATGAATTTATTGATAATAATATATAATATAAACAAAAATATTATTAATATATTTCTAAAAAATCTAATTTATCTTACATGTATTAAAGTATTAGAAATCTTGTTTGAAAATAAGTAACCAAATCTAATCTTTTTAAAATACTAAAACATATATCAAAAATATAAACTATTTAGCAAATACATTAAAAATAGTAAAAAGAAATAAAATACTTTTAAATTATGTATTATTTAAATAGATTCTAGTAACAGGTTGCAACTTAACTCCAATCCAAATCTATTAAAACAATAAACAAAAAAATAACTATTCAAACCCATAGTTCTACAAACATTAGGTACAATTTATATATTGTGGGGGGGAATATCAGTCTATAAGACTTGTGGAAAATGAATACATTGACAGGGTAGGATTCTTTCTACTCTAACTCCAGTTAACAAGCATTAAGGACAGTGCATACATTAGGGCTTCACATTTACTATTCTAATTTTGGACTAACTAAGATTGGGGAATGTGCCTGCATTGGCTGGTCAGATATGCTATTCTAATTTCTGACAGACATTGGTGTTTATACTGGGGCTGGCATTTGCTATTTTAACTTTAATCTAACTAGCATTGGGGAAGTGTTTACATTGTGGGAAAAAGGTAAGATTTACTATTCTAAATACAGTCTAACCAATATTGAATAAACTGCCTAAATTGGAAGGAAGAAGATTTATTATAGCAAATGCAGTCTAACAAATAATAGGAAAAGTTCATACATGGGAGGACGGGTCATATTTACTATTCATAACTTCACTCTAACTGGAGTAGAGAAATTGCATACATTGTGAGTATCAGATTAGCTATTCAAAATACAATCTAACAAAGATTGGGAAAGTGTTTAAGTTGGTGGTGGGAAAGTGTTGCATTTCTAATTTCAGCCATCCATTAGAGCATGGGGCTGCAGGGGATGTGATTGAGATGCATTATTATAGTTCCATGTTCTAATTAACATTGGGAAAAGTGTATTAATTGGAAACGTTATATTTACAATTCTAACTTCATTCTAACAAACATTGAAGAAAGTGAATGCATGAAGAGGTGGGGTTGTCCTATTTACTAACCTAACACACATTGAGCAAAGTATCTACATTGGGTGGATTCGATTCAGTAGTATCACCCCAACTCCAATAAACATTGGTGAAAGAAAATACATTGCAGTAGCCAGTCAATACACCCAAACAATATAAATGCAAATAATAATTATATAAACATTTTAAATAGAAATTTTAAAAGCATGCATTTCAAATAAAAATCCTAACATTTTATTGACATTTTCCATTTTTCCCAGATACACAATACAAGTGTGATAAACAAAGTGTGCATAGGTCTAGGCTACCAAAGGGGTCTAACCCACACACAAACTGGGGATGACATTAGTGGCTTCAATACCAATATAACAGCACTATGTGCTCACGCTGGTTGGGTTACATAACCCCGTGCAACTCATGCCTTGCTTTTTGCGGGTCTAGAATTCACATGTCCATTATCTAAAACCTTGTGTTATGAGAGGGTGGAAAAAACCCTCAACAGGAGTATAAACGTTTAAATTATGTTTCTGTGGAGGCAACCTGGCATATTCTGGAGTACTAGCGACAAGACATCGTTACACTGTGCATCTAATTGAGGGAGCTGGGGGTCAAGATGTGATAGCCAAGATGAGGATGATGACTTTGCGGCCATGGGCCTGCATTTAGGGAGTCGGATGGGGTGGGGAAGTGAGGACAGCGAGCTGCAGGGATCGAAATATACCAAAGTTGTTAAAACACTATTTGAACTATTAAATCATGTTTTAAATATTCTTTATTCCCCAAGCCCTCACAGTGAAAGCAAATATTAGTTGAAAATTTTGAAATGTTATTTATTTAACTTTATAAATAATTAGAATTGGACACATTTTTGTAGAAAACTAAACCCACCCATTCCACCAATAAAACTCAAAATATACCAAAAGTCATAATAAAATGTAATTAGTATTTTATAGAGAAAATACTCATATAAGGTTGAGGATAAGATGATTAAAGCTCTAGAAACACACATTTCTAAATTTATCTGGGGATACGGTAAAATTAGGAGATCCTCAAAATTCTTGTCCCTTCCGCAGGAGAGAGGGGGTCTGGGGCTAACGAATATAACTTTATATTTTTGGACTAGCCTTCTCCAAGGGATGTTTCCCCTATTTAGCATAAACCCAATATATTACAACACAGCCATGACACGGATCCCCTCTATATATGAGTTAGCTGTAGGGGAGAAAGAAAAAGGGTTATTGTTGAGACAAATTGAGCCATCGTATTACAAGAAGGTTAAGTTTAAAATTATAGATAGCGCTTGGAGGGTATGGAAGAAAATTGCCAAACATTTTGATATCTCAAAAATTAACAGATATACACCATTATGGCACTCCTTCCTTTTCTCTAGGCAAGTCAATGATGATATTGCTAAAAGGTGGGAGGGCCTCGGGCTGGTATCAGTGGGTGATTTTCTAGACGTTGCGCCTAGCGCAAGGTTCTCCAATCTTCAATTTAAATTTAATATTCCGACCTCTGATCTCTTCAAATATATCCAAATAAATTCTATTCTCTCCGCGAAGCTTTCAAACATTTCAATGTCGAAAGTTTCCATTTTTGAATTTATTGGGGGACAGAAAAAATCTAGTATAAGCATACTATATCAGCTGTTGCTGGAACAACAACAGGATGACTTGGAGAGAACGGAATCACGCTGGGCATCCAAATTGAATAATCCAAATGTCGATATAGATAAGGTCCTTTCCCTCGCCGATAAGGTTTTTCTAGCATCAACTCTTAAAGCCCAATCTTATAAGACCATATACAACTTATATTTTACACCGGCAAAATTGTTTTCATGGGGAAAAAGAATAGATGATAAATGTCCTAGGTGTAGTATAGGCCCGGCACATTTAATACATATGTTCACTGAATGTAATAAACTAACTACTCTTAAAGTTAAAATCTCAGACTTCTGGGAAGAGGTATTTGTGCATAAAGTTCATATGTCTCCGACTCTTTTTCTGTTAGGTTATGACAATACCCTTGGTCACAGTTCGGAAGAAGAGGTATGTTTGTTTCTGGGTATGGCAGTATATAGATTAATACTGGCTACACGATGGAAAGATATCGATCCCCCCAACTTCCAAGTTTGGATAACCCGCTTTTTGGGAATAGCCAATCAAGAAATGGCAATTTATGTAGCCAAGGGTAAGAAGGCTAGACAACGTGGTGCTCAAATTTGGTTGCCTATTACCTCTTGGAAAGACAGGTTCTAGCTTATATATATATTTTTTTTTTACATGTTTTAATTTTGTTTGTTATTGTCCTGATTAAATGAAATGTAATATGTATGTGTGATATACTCAAGCCACAAATGACTTAGTTTTTTCATGCCTTAGCAATGACCTATTATATATTTCCTAATGCATTCTAAAAAAAATGGAAATCATGTTTTATATATTTTTTTTCTGTACGTAATGAAGTTGCCTAATAAAAAATAAAAAATAAATAAAATAAAATACTCATATATTCATATGCTTTAAAAAGATAAAATGTTACATACAAATTAGCATAATTTATAAATAAATAAATATAAATTGTTGTATATTTAATGGTTGCCCACACAATCAACCAGTAAATGCCATATTTTCAGAAATAAAAGTAAATAAAAGTGAAATTATAAAACATGCAAACATAAAAAATGTATATCAAAAATTACAAATGTAAAATTCAGAAAAATGAACAATAATTAATATGTACTTTGAAAATAACAATGGAGGTCCTATTACAATGTTGGTTGGAGTTTCCTCTGACCAACATTGTGGCGGAAACAGGACCAACGACCTCTGGTCGGTGGTTCTGACCGCCTGATCACAATGCGACCGAACACTGTTCGGGCACATACTCCCATTTCTCTATGGGAGCTTGTGTTACGGCCGTAAACTGCCCGTAATACAGGCTCCTATGAAGAAATGGGTGTGTGTGTGTAAAACCCTGCACCCTGTGGCAGACACCCCATTGTGACTGTCGCACATTCCAGGGATTTAAAGGGGGCACCCTAGGTACCCCCTCCACCACCAACCATAGGACGCGGAGGCAAGGGAGCCCTGCTAGAAGCCCCCAAAGTCGCTTTCCGACAGTCTTTCCTTGTTGGAAAGGCCAGCATGGAAAGGTTGTTGGAACCCAACATCGTAATCCCGACGGCGAAAAAAGCCGTCATAGGGGATTTTGGTGTGGGTCCGACTGTCTAGAATACTCCAAGAGCCAATCGGAACCATGTCGGAATGACCAGCCGGTTTACACTCCGACCGCCGACATCGTATATCAGCGGTTGGACCGCAAACCAACCGTGTCGGTCGGAAAGCCTCCAACCGTGGTTGGAAAGCTTCCGGCTAGCGGTTGGAGGCTTTCCGACCAATATCGTAATCGGCCACTAAGCATTGGAACCACAATCAATTCCACAACCAACAAAAAATTATTACAATGTTTTTCTAAAGAAATATAAACAGTTTTATATTGTAAAATAAATTAAACAAATAATACATGTATTTCCAATTCAAACTGCATAATGATTTAATTAATAAATTATCATTAATTTATAAGTAGTTTATTTAAAACAATATTCAGCCAGTCCATCAATAAACCCTCAACCCAAAATGTAAATTTATTACATACTTAAAAAAATATTAAACATTTAATCAAATAAATGAAAAAACATTAAACTAGTAACATATTAATCATTTATAATCAATTCACATATAATTGTGAAAAAACATTACCTACTTGATCAATCATTAAATTAAACAACCTGCAAAAATATACATTACTATAAAATATATGTTTTTAAATAATTACAAATAAATTTCACAAAAATCATAAATAATGAAATAAACATCACATTATAAAGTAACATCATAACAACATTAAAGTAAACAAAATAACTTCAACTTCAATATTGTTGCATATATTGTCATAGCCTGACTACACTGTGAATAACCAATTTCAACAGCGTGTTTGTGCAATATGTAGAGAACAGAACAACAATGCATTCTACAGCAAATCCATCTAGAGCCTCTTGGGGATAGGATGTAGCCTTATAGCTAGAGCGGTCGACCTCAATGCTGGGGCTCAGGGTTCGACTCTCCGCAACGACACCCAACTTCTTGTGATTCCGGGCAAATCACTTAATCTCCCTGTGCCTAACAAAAATGAATGTGTCCATCTGTAACGAAACTGGTGCTCATGTAAAGCGCTCTGATACCTGATATCATCGAGTCCAGTCCGCGCTATATAAAATGCTGCAATTCACACAACTGCACTTTTTATGGAGTTATGGATCAACTACATTAGCCACACATTCACCACTTAGTGCATAATTTGCAAATCTAAAAAAAACTTCCTAGATGAAACATATCAGTGGCCAGGTGTATTAAAAGAGTGGTTGCAAAGGGTAGTTTTAGTGTCCAACATTTAATTAGAGGACATCATCCAATGAGTGTGACAGTTCGCTATATGCATTTGACACTGAAAGGTATTTAGTGAGCTATATCTGGAACAAATTTGCAATTCCATATGTACTGTTAATGAGTATATGTATTTGTAACATGCTTAGCCTCATAATAGGACTTGCTTGTGCGGAGGACATGGCCCTCTGTGTAGAGTTGTCCACCGGACAAAGGCCGTGCTTAGTAGGGCCCTCACCTTCTAACAGTGCTTCAGACTCTGCAGGTAGTCGGCTCTACATGAAGAGCTATGCACAGGATGATGACTTTCTGTGGTAGGGCTTGGCGATCTAATGGTGCCTGGGTGTCTGGAGGGAGGGGCCTCTCTGTAAAGAGATGTGCACATGATGAAGGCTGTGTGTAGTAGGAGCTTTCCCACCTAATGTGGCTTGGATATCTAAAGGGCATGGTCTCTCCATGAAGAGATGTGCATAGGGCGAATGATCTGTGTGGTAAGAACTTGTTCACTGAATGTGGCTTGGGTGTCTAGAGAGAGTGGGTTCCCCATAACGAACTGTGCACAGAGTGAAAGATGTGCATGAAATGCGATTTGGTACCCAATGCAGATAGAACATCTGGAGGTAAAGGGCTTTCTGTAAAACCCTGCACACATGGTGAAGGAGACGCATAGTAGGGGCTTACTCATCTAATGGGGCTAGAGCATCATAAGGAAGGGAGCTACAGTCTGATTATTATATTTCTTATTAATATATAAGCACATGTGTTCATGTAATTTATGCTTTACATGATTTTGCGCTAATTAGTTCTTTTTTTACATATTTCAAAGGCTGTACTTGTATGTACTGCTTTGTAGAGCCAATTGAACAGCAGATTCTTGGTTAATGACATCACTCATGTCATCAGTGTTGTCATCAATGATGTCATCTGATTGAACATGTCATGAGTGATGTATATTACATTACCTCACTCATGAAATGTTAAATAACATCATTCATGACATCCCTGATGACATCACTGATAAGTCATTAAGAATGTCATCAATGATGTCATTAAACATGTCATGAGTGAAGTATAATATATAACATCACTCAGTATATGTTAAATGATATCATTGATGACATCACTGATGGCATCTCAAGTGACATAATTGATGACATCACTCATGACATTGTACAATCATCGTGACACCACCCTTTAAGGATTGTGGATTTGGAGAAATCCGACACCTTATACCTATGGACAATTTTCTATTAAACCTTCGTAAAGACTTCACATGACCTGCAATTTCAAGTCAAGAGGTTGACAGGTATACATTTGCTACTATAAAGAAATCTTTTGTCAGTCCCTATGGACAGCACTCCATAGTTTAGTAAACTACGCTACACACATACCTCAGATGGGCTTAATGGCGTAAAGTCTTAAAACATGCTTCCATCACCAGTATGAAGTAAACCACCTCTAATTCGACACCTCTACATTCAAATATTTTCAGTAATCTGCAATGTATCTGGGGTTGCTTTTATTCATTCTATGTTGACTTGGATGGTCTTTTATCAATCCAAAGCAGCAATACTGTGCCTATAGAGGTGAAAGGCTTTTTGTCATTTTTCAGCTTGGCCTGGAGGGCATTATGATAATCCCTTGCAAGACGTCTTGCGAGAAATGTGCATGCATGTGCGCGCCTGTGCAGTTCTCTCAAGATGTACGTCCCACGTAGGTGAGAGACAGTGAGGAGGAGGAGGGCATCCTGGGGACGCCCCAGTTCAGGTAAGTGTGTTTTTATTTAATTTTAAAGTAGTTTGTAACTATTTTTTATGGGGGAGTGGAGGTGGGGAGCGTATTGCAGGGGGGCGAGCTGGCTAACTCTGGTCCGCTGCGGAGTCAGAGTGTTGCCCTATACTCCATGTTCCTAGCGGAGCACGGAGTGGCCAAATCTCTACACACACATATATATATATATATACACACACACACACACACATATATATATATTAAACAACTCAAGAGGACACAGATTGCTATTGGCGCAGTGACTATCCACCATTGCGTAAAGTAATCAATGATTTTAACATGTAATTAATTGGGTGGAAAAATACAGGACTATTAACTTCGGATGAATTCAAGTACGTGAAAAACTACAAACCAGTTGTCCCCATCTTGTACTTCATTCCGAAGATCCACAAGAATGCCCAAGTACCACCTAGTAGACCAATTATTTCCGCACGTAAAAGTCTGCTCTAGAACACCTCTAGATATATAGATTATTATCTACAGGAACATGTCCAAAATTTGACATCTTATATTCGGGACACAAGCGACTTTTTAGTAAAATGGATGGACTATCCATGGCGGACTGAATACTTGCTAATCACATTAGACGTGACATCCCTATACACGTCCATAAATCATAGGGATTGAGGGCCCTTGAATATTATCTGGCCAGAAGAGGACCGGACTATGCTCAACACAGTTCCATGCTTTTAAACATGGTAGAATTTTGTTTATATAACAACGATTTTATGTTCCAAAACACCCTATACCAGCAGTTGCGAAGGGTAGCGATGGGGGCGAGCGTCTCCCCCAGCTATGCCTGTCTTCATATGGGCTGGTGGAAGGAGCTGGTCCTGCTTAAAGAACACACGCCCTTCGTAACCAAAAAGATAAAGACCTTGTGGAGGTACACTGATTACCTCTTTTTAATCTGGGACTTATCAATCAGTGAGGCAGAGGGTTTTATAGAGGGACTGAACAGCAAATCATTGAACCTACACTTCACAGCCTCCATTAGCCACGAAAGTGTCAATTTCCTAGATGTGCAGGTCTTTGTTGAGGATGGTAAACTTGAAACGAAATTACATAAAAAACCTACAGCGGGCAATGCAGTACTACACGCAGGCAGTTCACACCCCAAGCATCTCATCCACAGCATTCCGTAAGGTAAAATGCTTAGACTAAGACGCATTTGCAGCTGTGAAAAAGATCTTATTACAAAGCAAGAAACCAGCAAGCAAAAATTCTGGGAAAGGGGGTACACCGCACACTGCATTGACGCTGCCATCCTTAAGAGTAGGGCCAAACCCAAGGAAACCCACCTCAAAAAAGACATTGCGACAAACAAGAAATTAGCCAAGGACATGAATAAGCAAAAAGAAGGAGACACTTTCAGATTTATTTTAAAATTTAACAAACAAGAAAAACAAATCAGAAAGCTGTTAACTAAAAATTGGCCCCTGGTTTTAAGTGACCCTATGATTGGTCATCTGCTCCCGAGAAAACCAGCAATCACGTACAGCAGGGCAGTGTCTATGAAAGACATTTTGGTCCAGAACGACCCTGCAGGTCCCAGCAAAAGCTTGTGGCTGACCCAAAGAAAGGGGTTCTTCACATGCAAAGTATGTAAGGTGTGCCAACACGGCAGCAATCAAACTACAATCAAAACCCCTTTCAGTGACAAAGAAAATCCCATCACCAAGTCCCTCAATTGCAAATCTGATTATGTCGTCTATGTGCTGGAGTGCCCTTGTGGGTTGTGCTACATTGGTAGCACGATACTACAGGGACAGAAGAGGGTACTCCAGCACATAAGAGTGTTAAAAAATCAAGATCAGGCGTACCTAGTAGTCAGACATTTCAGTGAGGCACACAAAGCAGACCCCAATGGCCTGAGATACTTTTTGATAGGTTCAGTCCCACCAAGTAAAAGTGGCAGTGACAGGGAAAGAGCACTTAGACTACTAGAGGCCAATTACATCATTAACCTCGATACAAAACACCCAAGGGGTCTGAATGCCACTGAGGAACTTTATACTTGTCTTTAAATGCCCCATGACAAATTAACATCTTAAAGCCACATTTTAAGTAGGCCTTATGCAAACTATTATCTATGAAGCATATTAGATTTTGGACATTAGTCAATACACTCTGCCTGCCGCAATGTACACAAGTTCTAACACATAGGTGAGCTAGTAGTTTTTTACTCATGGTTTTAGTAAAATAAATTTAGCATTAATTTATAGACTTGCACTAGCACATGCACTTTAAGTCAAAGAGTTTTCATGGAACCAAATAAATCAATCAAATCAAATCAAATCAGGTGCTTGTTAAACACGACAACTCACTCGTAAGGGTCGCAAGGTTCTGGGATGTGTGGGGGGTTTTGCAGGTTCCAGTCCATCAAGGAGGGGGTCTGTCGAAGAGCCAGGTTTTGAGGTTTCTTGCGAAGATGGGGAGCGATGTTATCTGTCTGAGGTGGAGCGGAAGGTCATTCCAGCCAGGCCCTGGCTGCGTGGAAGGGTAAGGAGCGGCCTCCCGATCTGGTCTTTCTGGTGCGGGGGACCACACCGTAGGAGAGCTGGGCTGATTGTAGGGTCCTTTGGGGTGCGTGGAATTTGAGTCGGCTATTCAAGTATGCTGGTCCGGTGTCGTGGAGGGCCTTGTGAGCATGGGTTAGCATCTTGAAGGTGACTCTAGCTTCGATGGGGAGCCAATGGAGTGTGCGCAGGTGATGGGAGATGTGGCAGTGTCCTGGCAGGTTGAGGACCAGTCTTGCGTTGGAGTTTTGGATGTTCTGTAGCTTGCGGGTGAGGTTTTCCTTTATTCCGACATAGAGTGCGTTGCCGTAGTCGAGCCTGCTGGTGACCAGGGCTTGAGTGACGGTCTTTCTGTGTTTGAGGGGGATCCATTTAAGGGCTTACATAGGAGGCGGAGGGTGTGGAAGCAGGAGGACGAGACAGAGTTGATCTGGTGTTCCATTTTGAGCTCTCAGTCCAGTATGATTCCCTGGTTGCATGCGTGGTCCGTGGGGGTGGGCGGGCATCCGAGGGCGGGGGTCCACCCGGTGTCGTTCCAGGCATCTGAGTTTGGGCCCATGATGAGTACTTCCGTTTTGTTGGTGTTTAGTTGTAGGCAGCTGTTTTTCATCCATTTGGTTGACGGCTTCCATGCCTTCTCGAAAGTTGTGTCTGGCAGTGTTGTGTTCGTTGGATAGGGAGAGGATGAGTTGGGTGTCGTCTGTGTATGACACAATGTTGAGTCCGTAGGTTCTGACAATGGGGGCGAACGGAGCCATGTAGACGTTGAGGAGCGTAGGGCTGAGGGAGGACCCCTGGGGGAGTCCGCAGGTGGTACGTGTAGGGTTCGAGAGGAAAGGGGGGAGTCTGACCCACTGCGTTCTGCGGGAGAGGAAGGAGCAGATCCAGTCGAGGGCCTTGTCTTGGATTCCTGCGTCATGGAGTCTGCGTATTAGAATGCAGTGAGAGACTGTGTTGAACGCCGCTGAGAGGTCGAGGAGGATGAGGGCTGCTGTTTCTCCTTTTTCCAGTAAGGTACGGATGTCGTCTGTTGCGGCGAGGAGGGCGGTTTCCGTACTGTGTTTTTTTCTGAAGCCGGATTGGGAGGAGTCGAGGATGTTTTGCTCTTCGATGAATGTGGCAAGTTGGTTGTTGATGGCTTTCTCAATGACTTTTACTTGGAAAGGGAGAAGGGAGATGGTTCTGTAGCTTTTGAGGTCGGTGGGGTCCGCCAAGGGTTTCTTCAGGAGGAGGTTGATCTCAGCGTCTTTCCAGTCGTCAGGGAATGAGGCGGTTGCCAGGGAGCTGTTGATGGTGTGGCAGAGCTTGGGTGCGATGGTGTCGGCGGCTCTGTTGAAAACGTGGTGGGGGCAGGGGTCTGTGGGGGCCCCGGAGTGGGTTGTGTTCATTGTCTTCAGTGTGTCTTCAGTGGTGAGGGCTGTCCAGTTGTCGATCGCTGGCTTTAGTGTGTCGGGGGTGGTTGGTGAGGGTTCAGTGTGTTGGTTGTCTTCGTCGAAGTTGTCGTAGATGCTCTTGATTTTGTGGTGGAAAAAGGTGCTGAGTTTGTCGCATAGGTCTTGTGAGGGAGGGATGTTGGTGGACTCGCTGGTGGGTTGGGCAAACTCCTTGATGATGTTGAAGAGTTCTTTGCTGTTCTGTGCATCAGTGGAGATTCTGTCTTCAATAGTACTGTTCTTGCGAAATTTGCACTTATCTGACATGAATTAAAAATGACTATCAATTTTGATTTTACAACCAGGTATTTATACCGAAATGTACTTCATAAATGATTTTATGTAAATTATGAATTTGGTCTTTTAACTGTCAGTGTTAAAGGTTTCAGTGGAATGGCTGCACAGATGCAATTATATTGGCTGTGATCATTTTTTACCAATTATTAAATTTTAAGCAAAACTATTCAGTTATGGTATCTTACCTGAACAAATGTATTTTAACAGAACTGTTTTTACCAAGTTCCCGTAATACCCACTGAATCTGTCTTTTGTTTCCATGATTTTAAACTTATGCACTTGTCACTTTAATCACTGGTTGAGTATTGAGGAAAAAAGAGAAAAAATGGTATAAAAAAACTACCCACCTGACAGAGCGTGTCATGTGATCAAGGCCCTTGACGGGCTGAAACGCGTCATGGCTGTAGAGGTCTTTAGGCAATAAAGAAATACCTTGCTTCACTACTTTGTGGTCTGTGCTCCGTTCTTTGAAAGGATTCTGAAGTGTTGATGGAGTAAACGCCGAAATATATATATATATATATATAAACCTAATGGGGCGCTCCGGTCAGCTCCTGTCTTGAAAGTTTCGGGGTGATTCGTAAAGCGGGGGGCGGGAAAAAAGGAGAGCCCCGTAATGCATTTTCCACATGTTAATTTCCATAGGAACTTTAGACAAAGCTACAGCCCGAACTGCTGAACGGAATTATACCAAATTTGGCAAAAAGGTAGGTCTTGATTCAGAAAGAGACCTTTATTTAAATGGTGTAAATCCATTTAGTAGTTCCAGAGAAATTAAAAAAAAGAAAAGTTTAGATATCTGAGCACCGAGGAGGGTTCGCGAACCCTCCCGGGCACAAGCTTTTTTTCTGATTGGCTGCCAACACTCAATTTTTTTTTAAAGTATTTTTATTAGGTTTTCAAGCTTTCATTTTTACATGGCACAAACCGAATAAGCATGTTAATGGTACAATCAAGACAGTAATAAACAGAAGCAATAAACAACAGAAACAAAGAATGAAGAAATCACTACCCATTTTGGGCTGGTTATCCGCCACAGAATACTGTGTATTACTATAGTACCTAGCATTGTTTCCCAAACCCCGCTGGTAAATTATTAGCATAAACATGACATCCTTCAAAGAAAAAAAATCAGCACAGATAAGCAGCTACGGGCACCCTAGCCTTCTTACCACCTTATCATACAGACTGCTCAAAATGTACTGTACCCAATCCATGACAGGAGCCCAAATTTTACAGCCCAAGGCCATTTTTCTTCACCTTTTAGTTTTATAGATTGAGATTTCGAAATTATGTATAGCTAGCAATCACGACCACCAATTAATAAAGGTGGGTGGATCGGGGCTAATCCATTCATTGGTGATACATGAACGGACCAAGGCCATAGCGATAAACAATAAGCCGATCATAGACCTTTGCCTTGAATTACCCTCCCTATCAAATCCCACACCCAAAATTACGGATTCCACGGTAATTTTTATCGGTGTCCCAAATAACATGCCGAAACAATTCTCAATCTCTTGCAAAAAAATCCCTAATCTAGGGCAGGAGAAAAACATATGGACCGAGTCTGCAGCCAGTAGTCCACACCTATTACATTTATCCCCCTTCGATGCCCCCTATTTTGCAATCTTCCCTGGGGTGTAATATAAATCAAAAAGAGACATCAGATGCTGACTCCTTAGTCTACTGGTCATTTAAATCTGGTTCGCCAAACATAAAGATTCTTCTACGTTTATACCGACAATCCCCAGTTTATTCTCCCATTTAACATTCCACATATCAAGGTCATCCGGAAGTGTTTCCGATACCTGTCGATATACCTGCCCTATTGAAGTTTTTTTCCTCACTTTTTCAATCAGGGGAATTCTAACCATCTGTAGCTCTGCTATTGACCCGGACCGACCTAGAAAACTACGAATTTTAAGATATTTAAAAAAGTCATGCGTTACTAGGCCGAACTTCTCCTGTAAATTTGAGAAGGACAAAAATTGGCCCCCATCAAATAGATCGCTCAAGCAGCTAAGATCCTTCAAACCCCATCTAAATGTGACTTGGTCCCAAAAAATAGTAGGGAGCAAACCTGAAGCGTTAAAAGGGGTATACTCATTAAGATTTGGGATATTCAGCTTTCGCCTAATCTGCTCCAAACTTGAAATGCAGCCTTGAGTATCTTAAACTTGTTTTTTTATAATACCTGGGCTCCAATATCCTAACTCAACAGCTATTGGCCTCATCCCCTAACCCCAAAGCATAAATGGAAGGTCTATTGAAAACTGGGATTTCCGCCTCTCCCCCAACTAAGAGAGGGCCCATATGCTGAAGCATGGATGCCCAATAATACACCAAAAAATGTGGGATACCCCATCCTCCCCTATTTCTCGGTAGAATCATTCTTTTAAATGCCCTTCTCGGTCTGTGATAACTCCAAAGAAATCTAGAACAAATCCTCTCTAGCTTGGTAAAACAAGGGACAGAAAACTCAAGGGGGATTGTTCGAAACATATAAAGGAACTAAGGAAGAACCAAAATTTTTAATACATTACAGCACCCATGAAGAGAGAGATGTAGGTGATCTAATCTTTCCAGAGTTTTATTAACTTTATCCATCACTGGTGTAATATTCAGATCTGGTATCTGGTCCACTTCCGATGTAATTGTAATTCCCAAATATATTGGTGAAGAAACTAATGGTAGATTTGCCGGAGCCTTGGTGCGTGAATGAAGCATCTGAGTTTTATCTATATTTAATTTATAACCGGAAAATCTACCAAACTGCGCGGCCAAAATCTTTATAGCAGGGAGTGCCGAGGTGCTGTCACTAGTGAGAACCACAATATCATCAGCATACGCCAATGTTCTATATACAGTAGGGTGAACTCTAACCGGTTTGATATTAGCGCTCAAATTAAGTTTGTTAAGAAATAAATCAATATAAAGTGCAAAAAGCAAGGGGGAGCATGGGCACCCCCGCCTAGTGCCTCTGCTAATACTAAATGGGCTTGACTCCTGCCCAGAGATCCGTATAACCACCACTGGATTGATATAGAAAGCTTTCACTGCTTGTATAAATTCCAAGCAAAAGCCCTTCCAGTGCATAACATCCCACAAGAACCACCAGGAGACCCTGTCGAAAGCCTTTTTGGCGTCCAACAGGATCACTCCCAGCGGAGACTCCATAGCCTGAGTCCAGTCTAACAGCGCTATTACACGTCTCACTTGATCGGCTGTATCCCTTCCGGGAATGAACCCATGCTGATAATCAGAAACTAAAGAAGTAATAATCTTCCCCAACCGACAAGCCAGAATTTTTGAAAAACTTTTGCTGTCAGAGTTAATCAAAGAAATAGGTCGGTATGAAGAAGGGTGCAGCTCTGGTTCGTCTTATTTTTTAAAAACAATAATAGTAGTTTTTCGCCAGGACTGAACCCTGTCGAGCAGCTTGGAATAGTAAAATAAGTTCTGGTCGAAACATCTGCCGAAATGTCTTAAGAAATGTAAGGGGGATACCATCCGGCCCTACCGCTTTCCCTGTAGCTAAAGACACAATGGCTCCCTCCACTTCTTCGCAGGTAATGTGTGCAGCCAGTTGCTCATTCTGATCAGATGTTACCTTATTTGTCACTACTCCTAAACTAAATTCCTGCATCATATCATTTCCTTCAACAATCTCTCCTCTGTATATAAATGGTGATAAAACCTGCTAAACACACCTAAAACTGCTTCCGGGGAATCCTGAATCTGGTCACCGTGATCCTTAATTCTATAAATTCGATTAGCCACTTCCCTTTGCTGCAATCTCTTTACTAGTAGTCTATCAGTATTTTCCCCTATTTCATATACTTGCGCCCGATAAAGGGCAGATTTGGCGAGTGTTGATGCATTTTCATTTTTAAAATAGTAATAGCCTTGTGAGTCTCCTCATCATTTAGACACCTTATTATTTTCCCCATGAACTCTATTTCGAATAATCTTAATTGTTCGATCCAACCTTTAATTTCTCCAAGCATTTTCCGCTGGTTAGATAAAGAGTATCTGAGAGTCCCCCCATACTCCTGCTTTTAAGGCATCTCATACAATAGGATCAGGAGCTAAATCTCTATTAATTAAAATTCTTGAATCCAATTTCCTATATGTGCGCAGTATGCCGGATCCAGTAATAATTTTCTTTCAAATGTCCAAGACTTTGGTTGTTTCTTAGAACTGACTGGAACTTCTAAAATCAACGGGTTATGATCAGAAATAACCCTGGGTACGATCTCTATCTTAGATTTCTCAGCTTTTTCCACAGAAACAAAAAAAAATCAAGTCGCACAAATTTTTTATGGGGAGCAGAATAATAAGTAGCTCCAAAATCATTCTTTTCTGTGCCTATACCACACATCCACCAGCCTAAGCTCCTTAACTAACCCTTGCGTAGCTTTGAAAACTTTTGCTTTTTTTCCCCTTTATGGAAGATTGCTCGCTATGTCAAAACAGCTATCTAAATGTAAGTTAAAATCACCACAGAGGATTACAGGATGAGGCCATGATGCTAGTTCAACACTCAAATAATGTAACACTTCCGGGTCATCTAGGTTAGATCCATAAACGGAGCAGATTGACAAAAAAGGGCCGTTAACACGGATTTCAACAGTAGCCCACCGCCCCAAACTATCCTCTTTTACATGTTTACAGACTCCTAAACCGTGTTCAGCCGTATGGCTACCCCGCTAATCGTTGTACTTTGTCTAGTGCAGGCAAGCACATCCAAACCCAAATCCCTCAGCCACCCCCGATTATTCCAGGGGGTATGGGTTTCTTGTAAACAGAGCAAGTCGATGTGCATAACCTGTAAAATTTGAGTGGTCACCCATCTTTTCTTCCTATCATTCAAACCACATATATTCCAAGAACAGATACGTAGTCTACCAGTCATTGTTGTGTCTGAAAGAAATCAACTCAGGTCGGACCAGTCCATACCCAAAGCTAAGTGCCTTGAACATGACCATGAAAAAAATTGTATTCTCTCACAGAAAAGCATGCACCATAACCATAGTAAGAAAACAACACCCTACTCCACCAGTGCCACCCCCCCACCCCCACCCTACCCCAAGTCCACCGCAACCACCTCCTCCTCCCTCCCACCCTCCCTTCCACATGAGGCATAAGGAGCATGGTCCTCTGTGATGGACAGCGTATAATAGACCACTCCCCCGGGTCCCTCCCCCCTAAAATAAACAGAACAATAGTGCAATCAGCAAAAAAAAAGAGCTACATTTTTTTACGCTAGAAAATGGGGAAGGGCAATGCAGATGTCAAGCAAGCATAGAAGCAAGCATATAAGCAAAGCCACTTATCCATCTCGGATTGTACTCAGAAAATCCTTAGCTAGAATTTTAGACACAAAAAATGTGTCTGACCCCTATGTATGATTTTCAATTTGGCTGGATTAAGTAAAAATGCCTGAGCCCCTTAGCCTGAAATGAAGGAATAATTTGCCGAAGGTGCCACCTCTTTTGGACTGTGATCTGACAGAAATCAGGGCGGACAAAAAATGTGCATCCCTTGCCTGCTCTCTTCCTGTCCGGTCATGGCAAATCATATATTGCTTCCCGTAGCAAAAAAATTGTTAAGACAAATCAAAATTGCTCTTGGCCTTTCGATTTTCCTTGATTGATTGAATGGGAACCGATGAGCTCTCTGTAACTCAGCTTTCCAGTCTCAATGTTGCAGCTCTGGAAGGGCCTCTGAGAAAAGTTCAACTACAAACTGCCAGACATTCATTTCCCTCCAGTCCTTCGGGTACTCCCAAAATCCGCAAATTGTTCCTTCTAGATCGGTTTTCCAGTTCGGTCAGCTTCCAAGCTGTATCATCTTTCTGAGCCTTCAAGGATTCAGTAATGACCTTCTGCTGTGCCAATTCATCTTCCAATGCTGATATTCTGGTTTTGGTTTCCCCGATTCTAATTGCGAAGTCTGAGCAAGTTTTAGCGACTCTGCGCATGGCATTCTGCAATTTGCGCACCACCCCGTGGGTCCGGAGCCCTTCCACCCTGGTCTCCTCTCGATGGGCCATTATGCTTTGATAAATGGCATCAAGGGTCTCCTCTTGATGGGCCATTATGCTTTGATAAATGGCATCAAGGGTAATTTCCGGTGGCATGCCTGACCCGGCAGTATCTTTAGGGGTCTTTCTTTGCCCCACCTCATCAACATTTTGTGGAGAAAAAGAATAGTCCCAGACTAAAGAACCTGCGTTTGCCAAAGAGTCACCCACCCCCTTTTGTTTCCGGACAGTCCCATTATTCACAGATACCTCCTCACTCAACTCTTCCTCATCCAGCCGTAGGCTGCTCGTATCACTTCTATCATCTGCGCAGTCTTTCCCCTGGCTCTCATCCCCAGAAGAGTTAGAGGGGTCCGACATAGAGTAGAATTTGTCACCCGAGTCTGCCTCTTTAGTGCCGACTGTAGTTAGTTGAATCAGATTCTGCGAACCCTGAATACCTTCTTCCCCCCTTTCTGGGCGGCTACCATTCAACTTCAAATTATTGCTACTGGTATCCTGCACCTGAGCGGTCGCCAAAGAGTTAGTGCTAGAGGCTGTTGCAGAGACAGAAACCTTAGGATCATTTTCAAATACTGCGAATCTAAAAGTCTCATTTCCTGCCAGTCCCAGCTCATCCTCTGGTGAAAAAATAACCACTTGATTGTCTCCTTCCTTTATAGCCCCCGTGAGCTGCACAGCACTTCTTGAGCCCTCCAGACAACCCAGGGCTGCCCCCCTGCCACCATTTACCTCAACCAAAGTCTTCCCTGAGATGGATTTGATACTTTGTATTGAGTGTTAGTCCCGTGGCAACATTGTTTCCAGAACTCTTCGCGGTATTGTTGCCACCATCCACCGGCGTGTCAGCAACTTTCACCGAGATCTTGCCTTTACCCAGCTGTTTTTTTTAACAAACTTCGGACTATATGCCGGTTCCTGCTAGATATACCGTCCTTTGCTGCCGAAGCTGGTGGGGAGCCGTTTATGTGTCAGCTTGCACCGGCATCCCCTCTTTTCCCAAGACTGGCCTTCGATGGCTCCCTGCAGCTCAAGCTGTGCCTGCCGGAGGCACCCAGATCCTAGCGCCCTTAGCCAAACTCTTTGGAGGCATCGTAGCCGGTGTTCCGTATAGCACCGAGCACCGCCCAAGCAGAGAGCCGGTAACAACGTGTTTAGAACGTTGTAAAAAAGTCAAACGCCAGGACAGATACTGCCACAGCATACCAGCTTTGCGCAAATTCACATTTTCCAGTGTATCCTTCGTTTTGCTAAAATCATTCGCTCGTTTAAAAGAAAACAGCGGGGGGTGATTCCGGGAGAGTTCCGATATCCAGCTTAGTCGGCCGAGCAAGCAACTGCCATCTTGCCTCTTGTGTTGGGCTGCCAACCAGCTGCCAACACTCCAAACCAGGAAGTATTGGCACCCATCTTGTGACTCGGTAACCGAGTCGCAAGAAAAGAGTGAAAAAAAGTAAAAAAACAAGAAAAGGGGCAGGGTAGAAACACCCTGACCCCTTAGGCCTGCTCAGGGGGTCCCTGTGCCCAAAAAGCATTTCTTTAAAATAATTTCGACCGAATTTGCGCAGGGTCCACGAATCCGGACAAAATTATATAAAAAAGAAGCACGGTCTCCCCCGCTTGTTGCCAAATTATGGTGTGGGGGCCCCCACAGCCCTGTGAACCACCACCTCCCCGAGGCTTAATAATTTATGTGCAGGGCCCAGGGGACCTCACTACCACCTCCCCGGGGCTTTTATTAAATTATGGAGGGGGGCCTCATGGGCCCCCCAAAGCCCTGGAGACCACCAGCTCCCCGGAGCTTTAATAAAATACACTGGGGGGCCTGGTGGGCCCCCAAGCTCCGGGGACTGCCCCCTCCCCGGGGTTGAAATAAATAATGTGTGTGGGGGGGCTCGAGCCCCCCCACAATGCCCCAGGGCCCACCACAGGAGGCGGGGAGCCGGCAGGACCATGGGGGCATTGGGGCTCCCCCCATGGTCCCCAACGAAGAGGCCAGACCCCGGGGAGGGGGTCCTCGGGGCCAGAAGTGGCCCGGGAGGAGGCCATGTGGCCCCCCTCCCCTGTGATTCTAACAAAAAAAAAAACAGTTATGCCGGTCCTGGGGGATGGGGTCCCCAGGCCAATAGTGGCCTAGGGAAGAGAGGCCACATGGCCCCCCTTCCCAATAAATAAATATAAAAAAGGAGGCCATGCCCCAGGGGATGGGGTCCCTGGGGACAAAACTGGACTCAGGAGGGGGGCACCCTTCCCGTTTTTTTTTTTTTTAAGAAAAAAGGGGTCAGGCCCTGGGGGGTGGGGTTCCTAGGGCCACAAATGCTAAAAGAAGGGGGGCCACACAGCCCCCTTCTAAAAATACAATAGAAAAAAAAAGTCGCCATCTCGCCAAGGCCCTGCCCCTACCCTGCACAACTGTGCAAATGTGCCCCCTAGGACGTTGTAAGTTGGGGAATTTATTCCTGTTGAATACTGAGGTACCCTGGGGGCCAACTAGCCCACCAGGTACCTTCAGTAAGCGCCACACAGCTGGATTGCAGAGAGGTGGTCCGAGGCAACACCCCTTTTTATACCACTCTGAAAACGCACCTCTTGGCGCACTGGTGGTGGGGTGATGAGGTCCTCATGTGTCCTAAGGACCTCAGGACACAAGTGTACTTCATCCCCCGAGCAGCAGTGCGCCAGGAGCTGTGTTTGCAGAGTGGTGTAAAAGGGGCGTGGTCTCCAACCACTCTCAGCAATCCAGGTGTGTGGCGCTTACTGTAGGTACCTGGTGGGCCAGTTGGCCCCGAGGGACCCTCAGGAACGAAGGGGACTTAATACCCCAACTTCAAACGCACCAGGAGGTGCGTTTGCAGAGTGGTAGGGAAGGGGGGAGTGGCCTCTGGCCACCTCTCAGCAATCCCACTGTGTGGGGCTTACTGGAGGTAAGAGGTAGGGTAGTTGGCCCATAAAGGACCCCCAGCAGCAAAGGGGGCTTCAATCCCCATCCAAGAGCACACCCGGGAGCGAGTTTGCAGAGTGGTGGGCAAAGGGGGTGTGGCCTGCTATGAGAATTTAGCAAGCCTGCTGTTTGGGACTCACTGGAGGTAATAGGAGAGGTAGTTGCCCCCCAAGGTTGTCCTTGGGGGGCAACTACCCCGCTTGTTACCTCCAGTAAGTCCCACAGGTTGGGATTGCTAAGACATTTGCGGAGGACATGCCCCCCTTTCTCCACCACTCTGCAAATGCCCCTCCTGGTAGACTAAGGGATGGGGGATGAAGTCCTATTTACTCCTGAGGGACTTTGGGGGCCAAGAAGAACTCCTGGTACCTCCTCTAAGTCGTATGCAGCAGAATTCCTGAGCGCTGGTCGGAGGCCCAGCACCCTTTCTCCACCACTCTGCAAACGTGACTACTACTTAAAGAAGCACCTTTTTACACCTCTGACTTAGAGGAAGTTTTAATCCCCCTCCCCTATTATGTACTAGGGCCTTAGAGAGGAGGTCATGCCAATCAAAGGGGTACCCCAACGCAAAGTGTTCCCTAGTGTTTGTAGGTGTTTTCACTGTATTCTACACACATATACCACTGAGACATCTAAACACTCACCAACACACCCATGAATACACTCACCCACACATATTTAAACTTTACAGAAACACCCAGTCACTTGATGATGTCATCAGTGATGTCATTTGAGATGTCATCAGTGATGTAATCAGTGATGTCACTGACCATGTCATGAATGATGTAATATGTGACGTCATCAGCAGTGCATTGCGGAGGAGCAAGTTATAGTTAGCTGAGCAAACTATAATGGACACATTTCTCTGGTTTTGTACGAGTGAAATGTCCAACTAAATATAACGTCCCTGAAACCTGCGGTTTTTCAGTGAATATATATATATATATGTATATATAGAGTCCAAATCCCCACTTCTGAAGAAAAGAAGGGTCTGACACAGCCAGGATGCATACAAGAGGATTTATTCCAAGGTGAGTTTACAGCGCAAAACTCGGTAACAAACGGCAGACGCGTTTCAGCAGTTCAGCTTTCATCAGTGCCTGTTACGATGTTTGGAGCCTCGCACCTGGGGACCATTTAGGTGTTCTCTTGGCCACTCCTGAAATTTTGCTCGAGGCTCCTCCTCTGTCTTTAAAGAGATACTGCATTTTGTGCTGTAAATCCAGACCGCTGCATGCTGGTAATTGCAGTGTCTATGTAGATCTCCCTTAAGTAAGTGGAAAATCTAAACACCCAGTGGCGTCCCAACAATGTGGCCTGCGGACTGCACCCAACACACAGCTTCCTGCTGAGTTGAAAATCTTCACTGGAAACCCCTTGTTGCTCCCTGCAGTCAATGCTGCTCCTCTCTCCCCACGCAGTGTTACCTTCACCCCGTGGTGCTTCAGCCTGCGCGAGGGGGCGCCGCGTTGTGCTTTACCAAACACAAGTCCATTCAAGTTGCTGGCTAACGCGGTGCATCCAGACCGAGAGGGCGTGTCAGAAAGCCAGTGCCTGCGATACCGGCGAAACATAGAGTCCAAATCCCCACTTCTGAAGAAAAGAAGGGTCTGACACAGCCAGGATGCATAGAAGAGGATTTATTCCAAGGTGAGTTTACAGCGCAAAACTCGGTAACAAACGGCAGACGCGTTTCAGCAGTTCAGCTTTCATCAGTGCCTGTTACGATGTTTGGAGCCTCGCACCTGGTGGCCATTTAGGTGTTCTCTTGGCCACTCCTGAAATTTTGCTCGAGGCTCCTCCTCTGTCTTTAAAGAGATACTGCATTTCGTGCTGTAAATCCAGACCGCTGCATGCTGGTAATTGCAGTATCTATATCTATATATGTATATATTATCTACTGGCGGTCGCCAGTAGATAGTTATAGTTAGGACCGGGTTTCCATAGGAAATCTGAAAATTCTATTTTGAATAACTTTGGCGCCGGTTGACGAATCCTCGCGAAATTTTCAAAACTAATGGGGCGCTCCGCTCAGCTCCTACCCTGAACGACTCGGGGTGATTTGTCAAGCGGGGGCTGAGAAAAAAGGGGGGTCCCAAAATGGGTTTTCCCCATGCATTTTCCCGTAGGACCTTTATTCGAAGGTACAGCCCGAACGGCTGAACAGAATTACTTGAAATTTGGCAAAGAGTTAGTCCTCAGGTCAGGCATGTGCCTTTTGCATATATGGTGTCAATCTGTTCAGTAGTTCCTGAGAAAATTGCATTTAAAAGCACATAAATATCTATAAGCGCGCACGGTGCGTGCACCCTGACGTGCGCGAGCGTAATTCTGATTGGTGGTTACATGTCAGTCAACATTCGAATCGGTCGAAATCAGGAAGTGTCGGCCGCCATTTTGTGTGTTTTGTGTGTGACAGTGAAAAAGAAAGGTGGAGAACGTTAAAAGGGGGCAGGGTAGAGAGTTCCTGACCCCCTAGCCTTTGTCAGGGGGTCCCTGAAGGATCCCGAAGGGTGAAATTAGTATTTTTTTTTTTCAAAAAATCGCGGTGTGCGCGCACCGTGCGCGCACGGTGAAAAACCTTAGGAAAAAAACATTTTAAACGAGCCATTCCATATTACAGGATACAGTCAATCTATAACTATATACATAGGTAGCTTATTGT
The DNA here is from genome assembly GCF_964204655.1 of Triturus cristatus. NCBI lineage: Eukaryota > Metazoa > Chordata > Amphibia > Caudata > Salamandridae > Triturus > Triturus cristatus. Next base: position 509,220,797 of record NC_140585.1, read on the forward strand.
AAAATAAATATATAAAAAATATAATAAAACATACATAACTTAGCATTTAAAAAACCTTACAAATTCACTTAAAAAACCATAGGTTTCACACACGTTATAGTTAGGAATTAGCATTTAAAAAACCTTGCAAATTCACTTAAAAAACCATAGGTTTCACGCATGTTATAGTTAGCTGGACATTTCACTCGTAAAAAAACATTGAAATTCCCCCGTTATAGTTAGTTCAGATAACTATAACTCGCGCGACCGCCACTCTATCACAAGGATGATGTCATCAGTGATGTCATGAGTGATGCCACTGACCATGTCATGAGTGATGTAATATGTGACGTCATCAGCAGTGGATTGCGGTCGCGCGAGTTATAGTTATCTGAACTAACTATAACGGGGGAATTTCAATGGTTTTTTACGAGTGAAATGTCCAGCTAACTATAACATGTGTGAAACCTATGGTTTTTTAAGTGAATATATATATACACACGCTCACACATATATTCATTGAAAAAAAAAACAAAGGTTGAGGTAACATTATAGTCAGGTGAATTTGTCAGTGACAACATTAAGATTTTGTCCTAAAAAAAACTACAGGAATTCACCAGTTAAAGTTAGCAGCACTAACGATAGCTTGTGCCTCCTCCATACACTGCGTATGATGTCACAACATCACTCCTGACATGTTCTATGACAGTATTTATAACATCACTAATGGCATATCAAATTACATGAATGATGACATTACTGATGAATTTGGTATAATTCTGTTCAGCAGTTTTTGCTGTAGTCTTGTGTAAAGAAGTCTATGGAAAATTCAAGGGGATTTAACATTTTGGGAGCCCCCTTTTTTCTCAGCCCCCACTTGATGGATCACCGGACACTTTACAAAAAAGGAGCTGAGGTGGATGAACTTTATTTTTGGAAAATTTCATGAAGATTTGTCAAACGAGGACGAAGTTATTAGCAAACCATAAAACACTCTTTCTATAGAAATGTAGACCTAATTATAACTAGCAGTCGCCACTAGGTAATATATAAATAGTCTGTTGTTACTTTCCATCAATGATGGAAGTGATGGGGCTTTAAATGTGAGTAAAGAAATGGCGCCTTTGTTTGTGAATGAGGCTGCGTGGCAGGCACAATATGTCTTATGGGAGAACATTTGCACTTTATAAAAATAAAAAGAGGGATGAGAAGCACCCACTCGATGTTAGTGTTCTTTTAGCGCAAAAACGCTATAACTTGGATAGTTTTACATGGAGATTGCTGACTCTGGAGAAAGCTGACATGCCCTTTGATAAGACATATCAACACACACAAAAATTGTACTATTCTAAACCTGGGAAGCTGTTAAACAACTGAGAAGATGGGTAGGTAGGCTGTGTAAACAGATGTGGAATGGTGATTCTATACTTAGCTGACAGGCCGCTGTTACAAGTACATCTTTAGTCAGGCTATAAGATTTTATTCTCACACTGCTGTGGAAAATACTGTGAACTGATAGAAAATGTGCTTTGGTTTTAGCTTCCGGAGTACCTTCCATAACATCTATGAGCAACCATGAGAGAAAACAACTTTCTTTCAAACACGTTTTCTCTCAAACATGGCACATCAAATCCCAGCAGAGGATCAGGATTGTTCACAGAGTAAAATCACATTAGAACAAATCACAATTCCTAAAATTAGTATAGGACCTCCAACAAATGATTTGTATTGTGACTGATGAAGCACAAGCTGATCATTGTTTACGTGACGCATAAACCGATTTTGACAACGGCAACTCAAAATGTGCATTTTGCTCACGTCTAGAAAAACAAAACTGAAACTGAGAAAATTGAAGTACTAGCACTGCAAAAGTGAGCATGGATAGGTAGCAATAGCAAGATGAATCAAATAATGAAAATAACATGTTTATTAACTGATTACCTTCTATTTTGTAACCAAGTCGTCATGAACATTAATGATGAAACTTAGAATGTCTATTGACATCATTTTGGAGCGCCATAACAGTTTGTGAAGTGGTGTAGTTCATGTATAGAATATGCTATATGACTGAAACTTTCAGTATAAGTGCCTAACATTATAAAGATCCTATATCTTTAGAAATAATTTTATTTGAATGATTTTGAGAAATAGTTTAGATGTAGTTACTTTTGAAATTTTTAAGAGTAGGCCATAATTAGAGTTGAACATTTTTGTGTAATAATCACTGACAACCTTACAAGTATCCTCATATATGATATGTTTGATTTGTTTCTTTATGCTTGGACCTAATTATGAGGTTAATTTACTAAATAAGACATGCTAACTTTAAAACGCATTGAATTGCCTTTTTCCCTTAGGTTGTATTATTTCATAGCCTGGTGTAATGGACTTTTGTTAAGTTTCCTCAAAAGTTGCTTTATCTGTTCTGTTTATGCTATATTCTTTAAGCAATAAGACACTTTTCAGTATTTCTCTGTGTGTGAAGTGGTGAGAACTTTAACTTTGGACTAAATCTGTGAAGAGCAACAAAGTAAATACGCTCTTTGTCAAATAACCTGTTAGGATAGAATGTACAATCATTTCTCATGACCAGCATGGGACACTATGTTGGACTATCAATTTGTACCTGGAGAACGGAAGAATGATCACATGATGATCAGACCATCATAGGTGACTACTGATGTCACAAATGGATAATTTGGAGTATAGAAAGTGACTTTACTAAGAGGAGGGGATCCTCTTTGCACTTGTGCTCAGCCGAGCCCTTTATGCGATTTTAAGGCCTCTTCATTTCCTCTCTCCTATAATGTTGAGTGCCTGCCAGACTACATGCCCCTTGCCTTTTTCCCCTTGCTGATGTAATTGTCTGCTGGACGATTTGGAGCTGTCTGGTGAGAGACCAGACCTGAACTTTCTGATTAATGCTCCACTCCCCTTGCTCATGCCCATGAACCTTTTTCCTTAGTGGACACAAACTTGATTCATTTGCCCTTGTTAAGAAAACTCTTGTGAACCATCCTACTGCCTTTATTGGTGGTAGTACCTCTAAATCTGAACCGTGTTCTTATGGATGCTGTTATTTAGACTTGCTTTGGCTAGATGTGTGTTTTTATATTTCCTAAAATGTTACTTATTTGCATTGATATTGGATCTTTAATACAATGACCAAATTATCTATAAGTCTGAGTCTTTTAATTTGTGTCTTAATGTTCTTTCTACAGAAACTGTATTTACAACTATCTAATTTCTAAATGCATGATTGAGAAAGTCATAGATTATTTTCAGATTTTTTTGTTCTTGTTCTGTGTAGCCACAGCAGAGCTATCGGTTTGCATAGTTCTTGTCAGACTGAACTTCTTTAGGAGGTTGGATCTTCCAATTGCAATACTTTATAACTGTAGCATGGTTCTGAGAGTAGTGTATCTGAACTTGATCTCCAATTTGTGAGCTGTCTATCCATTAGTGGTCCTCACTGGGTGGCGGACAGTGGGACATTCTGATTTATCATCCCTCATCACTACGGCCAAAAAAGGTTCACCTGAGGATGAATGCCTCCGTGGGTGAATTACAGAATCAGAAAAAAAAAGTTAACTGTATGGCCCAGTGCTAGAGTAAACCAAAAAGTGTTTCCGCTGTAACATGATTAAAATCCATTATCAACCTTTACATGTGCTCCTTTTTATGATCATCAAAACAGGCTTGCATTCGTAGTATTTCAATGGGGACAATGTCTCTGAGTCCAGTAATGTCTGCCAAAACATGTTGTCTATGTTGTGACATTCAATGGGGGTACGATTAGGATCCCCTACATGCCCCTTGGTGTCAGGGTGTGCTTAACTTGCCCCCTTACATTTCATTCATTTTCAGGATGCAGAAATGCAAAAAAAATTAAAAACAGATTTATGCAAAATCACAACAAGCACACTTTTTGAGTAAGGTTCTAACCTTCTGACAAATTTGGGTACAATTCCATTCAGCTGCATTTTCTGTAGACGTTACAGAATTTTCCTATGGGAATTAACATTCGGAAATCAATGTTTTTGGACCCCCCCCTTGTTTTCCTAGGCCCCCACTTGAAGGATCAATGCCAAACATTTCAGGAAGGAGCTGAGGAGGATGACATTTGTTTTTCAAAAAGTTTAATGTAAATTTCTCAAACTGCACTGAAGTTATTAGTGAAAAAACAAATGCTCTTCCTATGAAAACTGTGACCTAACTATATCTATACAATGGTAACCACCACTGTGTAATATAAATAAGAGTAAACAACAGTGACTTTGACATTCTGGTTAGGTTTGAGAACTCTGCAAAAAACAATCCCAAAAAAGTATGTCTGGATTAGTTTTGTGATTTCAAGATTTGTGCAGGAGGGAAGAGAGTCAAAATATTAGTAATTTTCATATTAAATTGCATAGGAAATGTTTCTGTTCAATACAACAAAAGCGCTGAGTGAAATTACATCAAACATCCAATGACAGTAGAATTGTACTCAGAGGAGTGCCTTTGCTTGATCTGGTGTAAATCCGTTTAGTAGTTTCTAAAGTATTAACTTTTGAAAAAGATATCTCGAGACCTAAACATATAGATATCTTGACAATTGAAAAGGTGATTTTTGAATAACCTGTATCTTTAATGTCATTTGAAGAATTTGCATGAAATTTGGCAGACGCTTAGCAAGTTTAACTTACTCCCCGTAGTTTTTAATCTGTACAGCCTACCATGCAAGGCACCGTTTTTAGTTTCATGCAAATCCATGGTTAAGTGGGGCATACAAGTTTTCCTTTGCTGTTAACTTATTCCCTGTTTAATGAATCTGTGTGACATTTGCAGGCTGTTTACAAGTTTATTACTGCACAGAGATAAGCTTAGTGCCATTTCATAGAGCTGCACGCTATTTCTGCAGAATCATTGCATGTTTAACTTACTTCCGACACACTGAGTTCCATTCAGATCTCTCAAGTGGGGCACAGTTAAAGGTGGGGGCTAATTGCTATAGCACTCTTTGATAAATTTGCACACAACCTGTCAGGAATTTACATGTTTAGTTTTCTGTTGATACATCTATTTAAGTCTAGTACAAGGATGCCAAGCTATATGTGTATCTGACAGAAGGGATACATTTAAGGGGTTATTAAAAAGATTTGATTGCTAATAACCTTGACACCATTTGAAGGATGGATTTTCATGGAAGTTGAGATATCAGAATTGGGTTTAACTTGCAAACTGCATCTGCAGCTAGTGGTTGGCTGCATGGGAGACTCCCAAGTGACCTTTACTACAGAGAGTTAAAACCTTATTCATACCAGACAGTGTATCATCTGACAAGAATGAAGCAACATTTATATTGTATATTTTATTGTAGCTCATTTATATAGTGTTTCAACCCCCTGGGGAAGCTCTAAAGAGTATTGGTGGAATGGTAGCGCACTACCTTGTAGGAGTGCGATGAATGAAAGAGTGTGCCCCATTACCTGCCCTCTGCTAGTGTCTCAAAGTCCTGCTTGATGACCAAGTCAGTGATCTTATCTTGTTAAGTTGATCCTACTAGAGAGCAAAGTTGTCTGGTTGCAAAACACCTATTATGTGTTTGCCGAAGGTTTACCTGGCTTATTGACTGCCCATTGTTTACAGTTGATTGACTTTTTTGTCACTCTCATTTGCTTGCTTCTTATTCAATGACTTTCCTTGTGGCATCTTGTCAATCTTGGGTTTGTTCCTCCTCTGGAGCATAGCCTTTTTACAATCTCTCTCATTGGCTGGCTTTCATATCATTCACTGCTGACTTTTAGCACAATATTTTTTGTTGAAACACCTCATATGAGTTCATGTGATTTGCAGCTGTCTCCCATCTGTGCTTCACTCTCACCACCAGCACTTGTGTTGCTGTCTGTTGCCTGTGTGCTTCCCTGCACTCATGCTCTCCATATTGCTCTCTGTTGCCCATGGGATTCTCGCTTCCTGCTGAGCTTGTGTTGCTCTCTCTTGCAGATGTGCTTTTCTCCTCCCACCCACACCTGTGTTCTTTTCTCTATCTTGTTGTTTCTCTCCCCGTCTAGGTTGCTCTCTCTTTCCTGTGTGCTTCTCTCTCTCCACCTGCACTCACATTACTCGCTCTCACCCATGTGCATCTCTGCACTGCACTCTCCATGTTGCTCTCTCTCGCTCATCTGCTTTTCCTGTGCCTGTGTTGTTCTGCCTCATGTGCTGCCCTCGCCCTCCATGTTACTTTGCCCCTCTGTCCTCATTGCTTGTTCTGCCTTTTCTTTAAGGTGCCTTCCCCACCCGGGCACCTGACTCGAGCCTCCGTTGTTAGATTTTTTTTAAAATGCATATGGGCTAATTTGTTTTTTACAGATCTACCTCAGATTGGTAAATACAGTCACCTGCATTATTTTGTAAGCTTGTGCACACCAGTGGTGTAACATAAGCCCCTGCAGCCCTCATGGTGCGGGAGGGCCACGAGCTCCAGGGAGCCCCCTCAGCATGAACCCTGGCCTGAGAGTTCCAGACTGACTCTGGAGATGACCCCTCCATGTACTTTGCAAGGCGGGACCCCTCAACTTTTGTTACGTTACTGATGCATATGCATGTGCTTCCCTGCAAAATGACACAGATGCAGCATTAGCGCCATTGTGCCATTTTTATTCTAGTTTATTCTTTAGCCAGGCTGTACAGCATTGCTAACGAACATTGCAAAGTCAATAGGTCCCAAGTGCGAGACCTATTGGCATTGGCAATGCTTGGTTTTCTTGCTGTGCTTTAGTGTGTAGTGATGCGACAGGAGTGAGTGACAAAAAAGAAGCTTTATGGAAGCCAGCATGTGGATGGCAAAAAGTATGTATGTGAAGTGTGGCCTATGTGTAGCATTGATTGGTGTCATGTGGGTATGGCGGAGTCTGCTTGTATGGTGTCACTGCAGACCTGTAGCTATGCCTATGCGCAGGGTACGAGTCGGGGGTACACGTGGGTGCACGGCATCCACCCACTATTTTCACAGGGTGTACGCCGTCCTCCCTGCCAAGAATTTGGCCCACACTGGTTAATGTGCTGAACTTGTCCTGGTGTAATTTCCAAACACCGGGACACTTTCAGCAGCGTCTGCACATTGTCTGCTTTCCATCTTCAACAAGCAAGAACATGCAGGCGGGGACGGGGCTTTCTTATTTAAGACTCCAGCTGGGCCCATAACAAAGGCGGAATTTGAGGGGTCATCAGATCTCCTTTTTTAGGTCTCGCCTGGCGTAAGACTGCGCAGACATGCGCAGTCTCGCTGGCGAGATTTCATGACTTTAGGAGATTTCTCTAGTGGGCTTTAAGCCCCGCCCCTCTTTTCCATTGGCTGGCGTCACCGTTTATGCTAAACAGTGGCCAGCCATTGGAAAAGGGTGTCCAGTGACGTACACTTTTCTCTTTTAGAGCCGTCCCAGTTGGACTGGCTGCCCCGACTTACTGCTGGCGTAAAAGTTTTTTTTATCTTTATGGGGCCAAACACATGGCCCCATAAAGATAAGAAACCAGTCATGCGAGTCAGTCCAACTGGGACGCTCTAAAAGAGAGTTGTTGTTGGCGTTGCAGCGAGCACGGTGGTGGAGGGCTCTCTCCCTGCAGCTCGCAGAGCAGCCCGCCTGTTGCGCCCTCCCTGCCTGTCCTCCTCCCGTCCCAACCCCCATTTCCTCTCCCAGCAAGCTTTTTGGTGGTGATTTGCCCAGTATCACAGGATGCTTGCTGAGCCGACGCTCCAACCTAGATCCTCCTACCCAACCCACGAAAGGTGCTGGTAGAGCGTTTGCGCATCTCCGACTGGCTCATTGTCCTCATTCTTTTCCCCTGTTTTATTTACCACTAGAACACATGCACCCCCTCCCCCTGTTGTTGACAAGCATATTTCTGCTGCGATGTAAGTGGTGTTGCCTCGCCCCCGCCTCCTGCTGTCCCATAGCCCCGGTGCGGGTGCAGCGTCATGACAAAGCATGAGAAGCGGCCAAACCTAACCCTTCGGCTCTTTCACACATCGATCTTCGGCATCCAATAGCAGGCTGCTGCCACCTCCAACATGGCCGCACGGTGGGGCCCCCAAGCTCCCGCACCTCTACCAAGGTAAGAGCGTGAAACCAAGTCACACACAACATGGCTTCCTGGGACTACCAAGCGACTTGACTAGCAATCCCCAGTGCATTGTGGGTGGTGTCACTGACAGGTGAGACTGATAACAACAAAAGAAGAAGTCCTTGCTACTGTTTGCTCACCGGCGGGCGGGGCATCTACCGAGAGGTACGGCCATTTGGCTAGTTTAGGACTTTCACATATTTGTCCTCCCCCAGGCTATGTGCTTACGTAGTGCATCCTGCAGGTAATGCAGCAGTCACCCATATAACAACACCCTTCCTTACCAAATCCGGAAGTGTGCGGACAGTGGAGGCCAGCAGGCATGTTTGACTGGCACTATCTATGAACTGCAAAAGCTGTGTGCAGGTCGTTGCTTGTGAATACATTCCGCAACTTTGAACTCTATGGGTGAATGTCTCTACTTATTTTAAGGTTAGTGTTTTGTCGATAAATGTGTGCATCGGTTTGGTAACATGAGAAGGGCCCTCGCACTTCGGTGTGAGATAACTAGCTACGGAACAAGAGGCGGCAGATGTAAGACCCGCTTAACTAAACAGATACTTATATTAGTGAATTTACCAGTCGAGATGTTGAAATACCGGGGATTTCCACAGTAAAAACGAAGTTTCCCCCAGTTTTATAATAGCGCAAACACGGCCCGAAGGTGCGGCTCTTTACATATGCACTGATTACATTACACAAGACCACTTTCATTTGTTTTTTTGGGAGGCACGAGGAGGTTACGTGATTTGCCCAGAATCACAGGATGTTGAGCCGATGCTGAAATTCGCACCTGGTTCACCGGTTACAAAGTTGGTAGATCTGACTGTGACGCCACATTCTCTCCCCTATCCACCTGATCACATATCTGGTATGAGACCTAAGTGAGACTGACAAATGGGAATAGAAAAGTTTGAGGACATGATGTCATTCAAGGCATGTCTTCGAAAATGATTGCATGTTCACCCTCAGTGTGTAATTTAATATCTTCCGTCCAGCAGAGTTAAGAAAGTATATTAAAAAGATTTTTTTAAATGTTTTTTCCGATTCATAACCCTACGATAAAAACATCTAGTGTTGGCAAAGCCAATATATCTTGCCTGTAAAAGGATGAGCTATTGGCTTTACCAATGGTCGTTTGTACTTGCACAACAGCTTCAATTGACTGCATGGCCAACTCATCCCTTCATCCTTCTGGTGTTGAAAACTTGTGTGCCGTACAGTTGTGATCTCTCTTAGACAAAATGATTAATTTAAAGTGCAGACTACTTGCTGCAATTTGCTTATCTTATGGGCATAAAGAACAGTAGTCCTCGCCATCGCAGCACCTTTTTAAAGAGGATTTTCTGGTTTAAGGGGTTGGAGGACCGGTACCAGAAGCCTGTAACACTGAAGAAATATAAAAACAAACATTAAAAATGCAATAGGTCTCGCCTTTCATTAAGTTAAAGCCATTTGCTATGCTATACAATACCATTAGCAAAGCAAATGGCTTTATTAAGTTAAAGCCATTTGCTTTGCTAATGGTATTGTATAGCAAAGCAAATGGCTTTAACTTAATAAAAGGTGAGGCCTATTGCATTTTCAATGCTTGTTCGAGTCTCTTGGCTGGGAGCAGTCAAGAGCCTCACACCTGATGCAAATGAAGCGGAGGGGAAACAAAGGCTCACACCTTGTTAGCACTTCACACATACTTAAGAGAGGCAGCTTTTCACTTTGTTCAGTCCCTGTTTAGAAGATATGAATGCACTGTAAGAATGTCAGATGTGTTGGTCTTTCCCAGTATTTACACAAAGCAAATTGCATTTATATTGAGATTACTTCCCCTGAGGAGGCGTTGAAATAATGTAGGTACCACTATTTTTTCTTGTATAACCCTACTCATTCCAATGCAGGATGTCAGAGTGCTTTACATCAACACGTGCATATTACATGTACAATAAATTATATACGTTTGTATATGAATGTACAGGATGTGTATTATAAAACTGGGGGATGGCAAGGTCTAGAAGTCACATATCATCTTCCATAGCTTTCTGTGCTATTGTCCTCGCTATGCGGTCAAACGTACACATGATAGACCTGCTAAACATATATGTGAGGGCTTTAGATCTGATGTCACTTCTTGTGATGCCACTTCCTGTAAAGTCGTGGCTTGTGATGCCACTTTTTATGATGTCAATTCCTGTGATGCCATGTGTGATGTTGTGCGCTGTGATGTCACTTGCATACTGCCAAACTAGGTCAGTCCCCCCACTTCTTTTTTAGGTCGAGCCTAGACAGTGCATGCGCTGTCGCAAGACCTGTAGTAAATACAATATTGAGGGTAATTTCTCCTGCTGCTTGCCATTGGTTAACTGTGGCATTGCTTTTGTAAGCAGGCATATGGTTGGCTATGGATGCGAAAGGTCACTTCCGTTTTTGCAGGAAGCAGCACCGACCAACTACAGTTAAGTTACACTGCAGGGTTGTATCTTCTAATTTAGGAACTACTTTGTTGTCTTTTTGCGATGGCGCCTGGTTCGCGCATCCCTTTATTATGCACGCCCCCTTCGCTCGGTGTTGTCACTCCCCCCCACCACCACCACCACTGGGGCTGTTCAGCGAGCAATGTTTATACATCAGGGGCTGCAACGATAAACTAAATGTTGTAAACAGAACTATGCACGGACCTCCCGAGCACTTTGGAGACGTTGCTCTTCCAGAATTGCTTCCTTTCAGAATCGCTCGCCATTTTCCCCATGCATCACTCAGCCCACACCGCTCCGGCTGTTCCTGTTGTACTGACCAGCTCTAAGCAGCCCTTTTCTCCCCCTCCCAGAATCAGAAGGCGCCCGCCATAGTGGGGTAGACATTCACAAGAGACAGTGGCGGCCATTGGCTGTCCGAGCCGGTGAGTTGGGTTACTCAGCCAATCGTGAGTCACATTACTTCTTGTTGCTTGCTCGGAAGAGGTATGGAGTTTCGATTATGGAAACTCGGCAGCCGGAGTGTCATTGTGGCTTCCCAGCCTGTCAGTCCGAGCCATATAAATGAGACTGAACAACTAAACACTCACTCAATGTCACGGTGTTTGATTCTTTGACGCTCAGCCTTCTTTTTACTCAAGCTGGTTTCAGTTGCGAAAAGCTCAAGACAGTGTCACTTTTTGAGTATTATTTTCACCTAGGTTGAGATCTGGTTTGTTGTTTTACTATTACTGCAGTATTAGTATTTCTCTGACATGGGAAAATACCGTATGCATTGGTGTGTTTTTTGCACTTTTAATTAGCGCGAACTTGATAAGCACCAGTTACATTACGGACGGACATGGACACATAGTATCACCTTAGGGCACTCGGCGACAGTTCGTAATTGTCTCACTTTGAACCACACAGAGTTTGGTATGTCGGGCCTTGGCTAATGGGTTTTAAGGAATTAATACGATTATGTTTTAAATGCATGTGATTTAAATTAAAGTTAATCGAGTGAAAACGTTTTTTTCGGTTACAAGTACGAATGCAACAATGGCAATGTCGTATCAGAAGTGTGTTAGCAGGCAACATTAACTCCTGTTAAAAAAAGAAAGTGCCTGATTTTCTTAGGTTGCGGTCCCTGAGATGTACGCATACTAAACGTCACGGTTTCTTCATGTTTTCTCCTTGAACACTTTAAACAGCACACACCAGTAAGCATGTTTTTTCTTTCCGGTTACTGCTAATTCGTGTTTACTTGATTATTGTATATTATGTTGTAATCGCGCAGCTGCATTTCTATCCTAAATCAGGTTCTCTTGGACTGTTTTGTGCTCTCCATGCATAAAGTCATCAGGGCATAAATATTTTAGTCAACTCCATGCTCACTGAGTCCAACTCTGAGTCTTCGATAACTTTCCACCGACGCCGAACACTGCCTCGGGATGCGTGCATGCCTGTTATGCTGTGTGTCCTCATTCGTGGTGTCACATGAACAGTACATTCCTCCCCAATTTTCTTTGAACTGAATAATTAAATCAAACAGGTGGCCAGTCAACAGGTGACATTTACAATCGCTTCTCTCGGATTGAACATTCTCCCGTCTGCAGCATTCATAGTTGTCTTCTGGGCCTGCACATTTGGGATAGCAGATGGTATGGTTGCCTCAGAATTGCTTCTTGATGCTAAAGATCAAACGCCAGGCTAAGTCGTCTAACAACTTGCTGCTCATTCGCAAACTGGTGTGTACTGCTCAGGTGGCATAATTTGTCTTTCAGGTTCCACCACGTGGCTCCTTCATATGAAATAATTATTGTTTCATGATTCTGTACTAGCAGCTGTGATTAAAAGTCTGTCCTAACCAATCTCAGTCTAATATGCGCGAGTCAATAAATCATTATAATATTCTGTTTTCTCCTGGTGAATATTTCTTTGCTAATTTGTAATATCGGTTACTTGTTTTTTGCAGGAAGTGTTATGCTGTAACCCTGTACCACCTTTGCGAGAGTTCAAGCTATTAGTATTGTAATTGACAATGCCTTTTATTTATGTTTTAAAACATAAATAAAAGGCATTGTCATTTACAATGCCAATCGCGCAAACTCGCAAGAATGCGAGACCTATTGCATTGCAAATGCTTGTTTAGGACTTGTGCCCTGCGTAGAGAGGAGCAAAGGAGAGTGAGAGAGAGCTGAGCATGTGATTGTGTGCCCCACTCTTGGGGTGTTTGTGCCAGTTTTGGGTGGCGTGTCACGTGACAACTGGACACCGCTACATAGTTTTCCAGACGAAGGGGCACGTTTTCATGCATCTGCCTCTGACAGGCTGCTGCTGATTCCAGTCTCAGTACATTCTGAACTACACGTGGCAATGAATTGTGCAAGTGCTAAAGAGAGCGTGGTGTGATAATAAGACGAAACGTGGCAAAATCCATGCTCACATACACATGCAGAAACTCTTCCGTCCTTTTACGGATTATATTTCATTTAGAGTTGAAATCAGAGAGCACTAAGTGAATACTAATTTGAGCCTTGTGTGAATGATGGAAGATTGAATCAAATTTTAACAAGAGTCTGTCTGAAACTCCCTCAGGACAACATAATTACAGATCAACACATACATTAATTATCAGTACACATCCATTTCCAAGGACTGAAGTAGTTTTTTTTACATTGTTAAGGTGGCTGGTTATTCTGTATGATGAACAGAACCAAATATTGCTTTATGGCAAGAGTGTAGATTCCCCGCACTCACAATGCACAACCTACCTGCATCAGAGAAATAGTCATGGACACTACTCATATAAGTACGAGTGTTTTTATTTATTTTGTCATTCCCTACTGTTCAAAAGATAAATTACAGCTGTTTCTACATTATAGTCACTATGATTGTTTACTCTTTAATCCACACTACTGTTTTACAACTATAAATGGATTAAATAAAGACGTAGTCTTTTAGTTTAGAAAAAATTGTTATATGCATGTAGAGCTATCAGCTACTGAATGTGTAAAAATGTGACATCGCACATGGTTCTCACAGGATTTCATTTAAAAACACATTTATAGCAATTCTGACATAATTACATTGCAAAAGCTCATTCAATGTTTATTTCAGAGTGTTTCATTTTAAACTAGAAGACAGACCACTACTAGCACAAACCAACTCGTGTCACAAAAGTAACTTTTTGAGATATAATAACTTGTTTTTACATATAATGCTTCAGCAGTACATCTACCGCTTCTAAATCCGTTAAATAACATATTTTACCACCGCCCAATTTATGGTACTCAATTTAACGTCTTTGTAAGGATGAAGGGGCAAGTCTACACCTGGAGGGATTACAATTCGTGGTCATCAGATTACCATGTGGTTACCCGCAAACGTACCGCATTGGTCACTGGGGAACATTCAGCTTTCTCAGCTATCCTCCTGAAAGGTTTCCTCTGAAATGCATAAATCAGATTGCATTTCTTGAGCACCCTCAACTGTACAACGCACATGCGTTTCAAATTGAATACCTGGATCATAAACCACCCAAACCTTTATGTATTTAACACCTCACAAGAACTGTTGATGCATTACACAAATTGCACAGGTGAAAGTGTGCTATTTTTCCTAATTGTACACAATGTTCGTTTGGCACTAGTCTTATCAGGCTAAAACATTTTTAGGCCATGGTTGCAATTAATTTAATTTCAAAATGTCAGTGAAAAATCTATGCACCAGATGTACTCAATGGTCAAATTCTAATCTTTAAATGACTGGTGTATACGCAAAAGAAGAAAGCCCACTGCTAGAATTCCCATCAACACTAGGCCTGCCCATGTTCTTACATGGATGCAAACAACATACAAGATTTTGCAGCAGTGACATTTCATATGATTTTTGCCCACCGGTGACTGGTTGGAGCTGGGAATGCCCCTTTGGAACAGCAGAACCATGGCTGAGAGACCTTTCCCATTGGACCCGGTCTTCCACTACCTTTCCAATATGAGCTATGTCGCATTCAGTTTTCTGAATTTTCAGGCAAGACACCCGCAACGACTTTGGGGTCACGTAGGTGTGACCCTCAACTATATTTAGTGAAATTACGCAGAATCTCACACAACTAACGCTCAAGATTTCCTGCCCACCACTTCTTCAACTGATTCCGGGTGGGGGTGAGCTCTCGGGGTTTAAAAGCGATGGTACACCCCTGACTGCTGTGGGAATAAGCAGCATCATCGAGATGACTTTTAATTCCACACTACTCTTGTGACCAAAACCTCACTCAGGATTTAGGCTTATCTGCATTCCTTTCCTTCAATCCGAAGAGACTTGGAATCAACATAAAAAGGGCGATGGTTCATATGGTTTATGTGGTTTTATGTCAGAGACTATAGAACATATCCTTTGCATCCGCCATAACCTATCAGGTCCACGCAGACAATAACTTAGCACATTTTTTAATGAGGCAAATATATGATTCATTAGTAGCGGGAGTAACTTTTTATTCGATTTTGTAAACAAACCATAAAAGTACATCAGCATAAAAACAATCTGAGAAAAGTCCAATAACCATTCAAGAAAATAGCTGAAAAGTCCCAGCTCTTAAGTACATTTTATACACTTCAGTTACAGTAATCAATTGTCTATTTCAATGTTACTGTATGTTGTCGTTCAGCATGGTTCACATAGTGGCTGTAATGTAGTGAAGATATCATCTATTAGAGAAGCCATGAAGTATTATTTTAATAATCAAGCGTCGTCTTTTATTGTTGCCTTAATTACATTTTTAGACCTTCCTATTTATAGCAGCATGGTTCTTATTATGACTTTACTTATCAGACGTAAAAATGTATATTCCTAACTAATTGCCAAAATGTGTACCACAAGAATGGATGTTATGTGTGTTTTTTGTTGTATATATTGTAAAATGCTTTGATAAATACATTAAATGTACCTGCCTACAGCTCCACCTATTGAGGTAGTCTGGGTGGAGTCCTGGAGGAGGCCGGATCCGCTGGAGAGTAGAAGAGGCTAGGAAGTAGGAAGTGTCCCTTTCCTTTCATCTTTATTTCCACTGTCAATATGACCTGAGTATCATGCTAATTTTAGCTGCTGCAGCATGAATCAATGAAAAGAAAGAGCTGCGTGGTGGCCTCGACTTGATGATGAAATGAGCTGGGGATCTCAAAGACACACCCACTGCATCTTGACATTTTTGCAATAATACAGGCAATGAGTACATCTGGTTAAAGCGTATGAAAGGACTATTTCTGTGTGACCTGGTTGAGTATCTCAGAAACTTGTCAGCCCCAAGCTATCCTGTTGGCCTCCCGTAATTTCTAAGGTATTTTAAAGTGGGCACTCCTGGGGCAGAGACTATCAACCCTGGGTACCACAGGCGGGTGAAACCAGCCTCTTTATGATTCTGGCCAAGGCTGATGGTGTGTTGTCCATTAGGCTCATGCTTACATTTTGAGTTGACTGCAGGAATGTGACCGAAATCTAGGTAATTGCCCCCTCACCCTTTACCACAATTTTCACTTTTTGTTATTAATGTCTTCTATTTATTTTAATATGATTATTTTAAGAATTTGATTTTAAAGCTAGGTGGACGCTAATAATAATTTTTTAGGACAAATGACATAATATGGCCAATCATAAATCATTAGGTGCGTCGAAAGTTCTGGGCTAAATAAAAAGAAAAAGAATCCTTTTTAGGATGAATTGGCTTTTAACAGAAAAGACAAAGGGACCTTGATAGAATAATGTAGTCAAAACAATGTGCAATAAATCAAGCCGAGCAAACACAAGAAGTAGTATGGGGCTCAAACGGGCTTGTCTCACCTGTCTATAAGTTGCTACACAAGACAGATTCAGATAAGATTCAAGAGGTGGGTGGTGCATTGTACTGTATTGAAAACTGTAGTGTTTACTACCCCTATGTGGGGCACTGAAGCGCTGTAGTACACAACACTTAGAAAGCACTGCATTACAGAGAAATGTGCCTCTGGTTTATTTCCCTATTATTTATTGGAAACAAGCAACTAAAACTATATCCAAGAAAGTTACCTTTGGGAGTAAAACGAATTTAGAAACAGAACGGTAAGACCTGTATTCTGTGTGAGCTATTTGTTGGGTCAATATCTTTGAGTATGCTGTAGTGAAAAGTGTGAAGTCAATTGAAATTATGTTGCACAATACAAAATGAGATGCATACCTGCTCCCTATGTTATTTGTTGGACATGTGCACAAGCTGTATCAGTCTTACATAATTGTCAAGCCGGATGTACAAAAATACCCTAATTAGGTAGACGGAACACTATATCCCAGACAGAAATTAACCCTAAAAAGCTGCTTAGAACAAAGATTCTACCAAAGTAACTGTAATCAGCCACTCCCCAAGCTTCACGGCGAGAAACAAACTAAGACTAACCCTTTTTAGAAGTATCATTTGCATTAATGGTATATCTAATGGTCTTAAAGGGCATAAAACCCTTAGCTCTTTACAAACAGCAACATAATGATCCCACTATAGAAATAATGCATTAAATATATCTACGCTTGAGAAGGGTTTCCTTTATTTGTAGTTTATTGGTGTATTTTATACACCCCTCCAACGTGTGAATAATGCTACAGCAGAATGTACAAAGTGGTGTTAAAGAACAGGAGACACAAATCTTTCTGCTTGTTGTTCTATTACTCTATGCACAAGTCACAGATTATAAGGCGGAATCCATGTGAGTCAGTGCTGTCATTGTGTTGTATCTTTGAGGGAGAAATGGCAGGAAGAGCGTTAACAGCAGGTGGAGAGCATTGGAATGTGTTCCCTAGTTTGAGAGACATATAACTTCTGGCACTCAGGGCCTGATTCGCAAAGGTACACTTGCACTTTTATGTAAGTTTACAATTGTTTGGTATTCACAAAGGGAATTAAAAGTAGTATTTGTATGAGTATGGAGACTCTGCACATAGAAAAGATAGGACTGTCCTATCTATCCTAACTGTCCTGGGCTAGGCACTATAGATAAGCGGTTCAATCTTTAGTTAAGAATCATGAAATATGACAAGGCCAGAATAGGATCCATTGATTAAGTCTTAATGGACCACTCCCGTGCTTTTGATATGGTAAACTGATTAAAATAATGGATTATAATGGTGGGGATGAGGATGGAACAAGCCCTGATTGATCTATTATGTAGGATGCATTGGGACACCATGGACACCATGGATAGGATCATATATTGGGTAAATGGTGAACTTTCTTCCATTATTAAATTCTCCTCAGGAGTTCACAAATCGTATAGGCAAAAAAGGAGGTGGCCTAGCTGTTGTGTTCAGGCATACATTACATGTCACTAAAGTTGACAACATCTCCAGAAAGAATTGGGAGGCTCTTCTCACCAGATGCAATCTTACACCCTCTTCCTCCTGTAACTTCCTGCTCCTTGACAGACCTCCTCCTAGCAAGGCGACATTCCCAGACACACTTCTAGACACGGTTTCAAAGCTGATAACAATACACTCCAATCTATGCATTCTGGGTGACCTCAACATTTGGTTTCACAAACCCAATATTCCCCATCTGAAAACAATAATCACTGGCCTAGACACACTGAATCTGCATCAGACTGTCCACAAACCCACACACATCGCAGGACACATCCTAGATGTCATTTTTTCTAATACCGAACTAGCTAACTTTCAAATTATATCTCCAGTCACATGGTCAGACCACCATTTGCTTGCTTTCCAACATACAACAACACTAAGCGACTCACCTAAAACTACCTTTCATGCATTCACCTATCGACTGTGTAACAAGCTCAATTTGGAACACTTAGAAACACAACTAACATCCAGTACAGATCTGGAAACAATCAATTCTGTTCAAAAACTATATGAGTAGCTACAGGAAGCTTTTGACATCCTGATACCACTCAAAACCACACAACAGAATAAAAGAAAAAAAGCACCTTGGAGAAATATAGAGATAAAAGACATCAAACTAAAAATTAGAAAGCTGCAACGTACCTGGCTCAAAACAAATACCAAACAAGACAAACTTCACCTACAGAAAATTAATAGATTATACAAGTCAGCTATCAAAAAAGCTCAGGAAAGGTACTATTCAGACAGAATTAAAAATGCTAAATGTGCAAATAAGGAATTCAATAAAATACTCAATGAATTTTGTAAACCAAATTGCCTAGAAGGAACTCATCCCATTACTTAAGATTTCACAAACTGGCAAATCAATTCACAGATAAAGCAGACACGTTGGACTCATACTTAAAACAGAGATAAAGCACCAGCACTAACATATTTACAAAACAAAAATCCAAGAATACTCTACCCCAGCCTCTCCGTTCCTTCCAACACATCTCACACAATTAATTTATAGACCTGGTCAAAGCAAGCAGGCCTGCCGGCAGCCCATCTGACCCGTATCCACCACAAATATTCAAGAGAATTCTTTCAGCAACCTCTGCTGCCACTCCAGTATGAAGTATCATCAGCAATTCCTTAGCTAACGGAATATTTGCAGAAGAACTCAAAAAGTCATACATACACCCTTTACTGAAGAAAACAACTTGGACCTGCTGAACCCTGACAAATACAGACCCATTACAAATGGACCTTTGCTGGGCAAACTGATAGAAAGAGCAGCGTTCGCCCAGATGTCACAATTCATTGAAGAGAATGCCATACTTTCAGACTTCCAAACAGGATTTCGTCCGGTAAGAGGCACAGAATCTGCCCTCCGTGCCATCTGGGATGACCTGAAGAACACAGTTGACCACATTGGGGTTGCTGCGCTACTACTCTTGGACCTCTCGGCTGCCTTTGACATGGTTGACCATGACACTCTGAAACAAAGCCTCTATGCATCCGGCATAGAGGGGACTGCTCTAGACTGGATTGCATCCTACGTATCAAAACAGTCATCCATATCCGACCTTTCTTGTCCAAACCATACTCCACAAAAGCAGGGGTCCCTCAAGGCTCTATCATCTTGCCCATGCTTTTCAACATCTACATGAAGTCATTACCGGTATTGATCAATCAATTTTACCTCATGTGCTATAACTATGCAGATGACGCACAAATACTCCTTCAACTGGACTGCCCCAAAGACATTGGAAACTCTCCAATTTTCAGTTGTCTCAGAGCCATGGATCAGTGGATGACTTGGAGCCATCTCAAATTGAATGCTTCCAAAACGGAAATACTCATGTGTGGCGATTGGAAACATTATGACCCACTTGCCACCTGTCCTGATGAACTGGGATCACCACCTAAAGTATTGAAGGGAGTAAGAAACCTCGGAATGACCATGGACTCCAAGCTATAAATGAATGCCCAAGTGGACAAACTAGCAAGATCAAGCTTTGTCACTATAAAAACTCTGTGACGAATCTTCCCCCATTTGGGATTTCCACACAAGGTCCAAGCTACCATCTCCCTTGTTCTGTCCAAACTTGATTACGCTAATAGCCTCTACCACGGATCACCTTTAACGACCATGAAAAGACCACAACGGATTCAGAATTCAGCTGCCAGACTATTCTTGCATATCAAACCGCGAGACCATATCTCACCTGCCTTGTAAGCCCTGCATTGGTTACCAGTTGCCAGAAGATCCACGTTCAGGCTGCTTTGTATCACCCACAAAGCGACACATGGAACGGGAATGCTCTTCATCAGGAATAAAATCACCAAACACGTTCAACAAAGGAGCCTCCACTCTAGAGTGGCACCTCGAATCAAAATCTCAAGATACAAGAAATAAACTGTGGGTGGCACATCCTTCTCTGATTAAGCAACCAAACTATGGAACTCTTTACCCAACAACACAAGATACACGGACAACCACCTTATCTTCAGAAAAATACTCAAGAATTGGCTCTACCCCACATAAGCACACAGAAATATACAGCATATTCCTCTGTATATAAGCATGTATTTGTACTATAGATATGTACCTATCTTTGTGTATTGCTTTGTATAAACATGTAGAATAATTATATTGTTAAAAAATAAATAAAATACATTTGAAAGACAACAACACTTGAAAACAGAGTTTTTGTAATGGAACTTGAATCTACATATACTTACTTCCTTTATGCCTATATACCTTCCATGTACTTGGATCTAGATATTTATTACTTTTCTCCTAAAAAAGCATATCCAATTCACTACCCCATTTCTCCTCATATACCTCTATCAATATCTTTAATCTACATATACTTACCTGCTTTATGCATCTATATACTTTCCATGTACATATGGCTCTATATATTTATCACGTTCTTCTATTTCAGCATATCCAGTGCACTACCCGATTTCTCACCTGCAGCTCCCGATTTGAGCTTTCTTTTTTGGAATGTTGTGGGCATCACAAGGAAACTTAACAATAAAAATTGGGTAGCACTAAACAGCAGATTGTTTGCATGCAAGAGACCTGGTCCCAGACGAATATGCATCTAAATAGGTTTTAGTCAGTTATCATCCCTGCCACCCCATCGACAACAGGGTATCACAGTGGTAGCCTCACAACTTTAATAAGTATCATCATCTCAACTAAGATAGTGAGGATCTACTCGGACAGTGCTTACTTTAAGATAATCTGTGTGTGATCAGTAGGGCCATCATTTGTTGTCCTTATTAGTTTGTACCACAACACAGATTATGCCCTATCTCCAATGCCTGTGTATGTGGAGTAGGTGAGAATTACTCTTGGAACAACTCACACTTCGATCATTACCCCTGGGGTGATAACTTGAACAAGCTGATGGCAACCTATGACATTATTCTTGGTATAGATATGGCTTCTAATGAAGTCTCCAAGCAAGTAACATATATGAGCAATATCTAAGATTTGGGCGAGGAAGGTACACAAGTTCTACATCATAAAGAGTCTTTTGAGCAAACATAACTCGTTGGTATTAAGGGGCCTATTACGATGTCAGACGGACTTGCATACTCCCGACATTGTCTCGGAAACAAGACCGACCGACCTCTGGTCGGCTGTACCGACCACCTCATTATGATGCGACCGCACAGGGTGTGGTCGCATCCTGACATTTCCCTATGGGAGCATGTGTTACGGTCGTAAACCGGCCGTAGTACATGCTCCTATAGGGAAATGTAAGTTGGAGTTAATCCCTGCACACCATGGCATGCACCTCAGGTTAATCCCTGCCATGGGAGGCAGAGATTAACATGGGGGCACCGTAGGTTCCCACTCAGCCACCAACCTGCCAGGGGCCCCCAAAACATGCTTTCCCACAGGCTTTCCATGTCAAAAGGCCTGAATGGAAACCCTGCCAGAAACTATGCATCGTAATCCGGATGGCGTAAACCGCCGTCCATTTGGATCATGGGTCGTTACCGACTGGCTGAGGGGTTCCTTGAGCCTGTCAGAAGCCAAGCGGAATGATCGGCCAGTTTTAATTCCGACCAGCTGAATCAAAATCAGCCAGTCGGAACTGAAACCGACGATGTCGGTCATCAGGCCTCTGACCTGAGGTCGGGGTCAGACGCCCGACATTGTAATAGGCCCCTAAGTCTTTATTTAGTGTTGCTATTATTGGCCTGTAACATGGTGGTTGCCCAAATTGAGCACACGAGGAATGGGGTAGTACGTCGCAAATGACAGGATATTGACCCACAGGCGTTTCTTCCTCTGCTCCTGGAGGAAAGAGGGAGCAGTTTTAGTTGTGCTTAAGTCCTAAGCCTGACCCATTGGGGTATTGGGGGCCTTCACTGAAATTTGTCAGAGGGCAACCGAGTAACTGATGGTATCACAGTCACAGCTCCTAGGTGCAAAAAATGGTTTGACAAAGCATGCTCAAAAGCACATAGCAGTCTATTGCAAGCAGTTAAAGATCACCAAGGTATATGGCAGATGTCAGAACCCATAGGACACTTTACAAGGAAAGATTAGATCAGATAGGAGGCCCGGGAGCAATTAACTGCTGCTTGTGCCAGGAATGTTGTGTCCCAAGTTTTGCAAGTAGTGAATGCACCTTTTTTTGCAAATAACCCTGCCACTAGTATAGATGTGACCATTACTGAGCACATTTGGGTCAACCATTTCACCAATGTATATGACTCCTATACTTTGGCGTGCATTGACTGCAGCAGTCTCAAGGATGCAACTAGCCCAGGACACGATGATTAGTTAACAATTTCACATAAGGAGGTTATATCTGCTGTGGAAAGGTGTTCGAACAACAAAGCACCGGGACCCGATAGAGTCCCTATTAACCTTTTTAAGAATAATTAGGCAGTCTGGGCTATGATTCTGATGAATGTGCTGCATAGTGTGATTCATATTGGACCTCTCAATTCTTTGTCCAGGGCAAATATTGTTCCCATTTTCAAAAAGGGGTATGCAGTGTTATGCCCAATATCTTTAATATACTCTACAGCTAAAGTGTTAGGTAAAATATTGCTGGAACAATTAGAGAATTGGGCAAATGAAAAAAGTATCCTAACGACAGCTCAGTGTGGATTCAGACAGGGATTAGGGACAACAGACCAGTGTCTGATCCTCACCTGCTAACCAGTAAATATGTTCGCCATTGAAGGGGGCCTTTCTTGGGCATTTATGGACCTTAGTGCAGCCTTTGATAATGTTATAAGGGGCAGGGTGTGGAGCATGTTGTCGAAAAAGGGTATTGATCCAAAGAAAGTACACTGACTTTCTCAGCTCCATAAGGATTTGGAAGGCATTCTTAGGTTTGGGCCCAATGCAGAATTCACATCACCTATAAACATAAGAAGAGGGGTTCGACAGGGTTGCGTACTAGCTACCTTTCTTTTTAGTTTTTATATAATGATCTCGACAGTTATTTGATTGAGTCAGAAGTTGACTCTCCCAGGGTAGGGACCAGAATGTTACCAGTATTTATGCATGCTGACGATTGGGTTTTTATGGCACAAAGGGGACGGGTACTTCTGAGGCTGCAAGACATATTTGTGGCAGTTATGTCTGATCAACTAACAAAGCAAAATCATTTGCCATGATGTGTGGTCACTCTTTGTTTAAGATCACTCCTTTTCATATTGATTGCACCACACTTCTGTGTGTACCCACTTTTGCTTACCTGGGGTTTCCTTTCAATAATATGAGCTCCTGGAAGCACCTGATTCACTGTTCAAGTTGTCTGCCAAATTAGGGTCTATTGCACTTGATGGTGTTATTAAAATATATATAGCCAGATCTATGGGATTTGCCTCCTATGGTGCAGGATTATGGGGGCACACTGACCACTCAAAACTCCAGGTTAGCGAAAACAGTTTTCTGTGAGGATTGCTATCACTCCCCAAGAGTGTCCTGACTCTAAAAAGTCATGAGGAACTAGGGCTCCAATACTTAGTAGATGTCATAACTCTAGTGCCAACTATGTTGTGGCTTTCAGTCTGGTATTGGCCTGAAGACGTCCAAATGGTGATTGCTGACTGCTTAAAATGTCAAGAGTCAACAACATCAAGGGGCATATGTATGAAATTCCCATTTTGCGAATCTCAAATTGCGATATTTTGCGATTTGCAGTTTGAGATTCGCAAATCGGGATGTATATAAAAAATCGCTCAGAAACATGATTTGCGATTCCTTAATAGCGAAATTCGCAAATTAAGAAATCGCAAAAGCGGGAATCTGCCATACAGGTGCAGCCTGATGACATCACAACCAGGAAGTGGGAGTGATTTGCTGCACCTGCTTACCTGAGCCACACCCAGAGGCTGTTTGGAGAGTGTAAGGAGTCAGCCCAGGAGAGAACAAACCCCAATGGAGTCCCAGAAGCAACATGAGGGCAAGGAGGCTGAGAAGAGAAAGAGGAAACACAAATTCTCTGACAAGGAGCAGGAGGTCCTCATAGAGGAGATGGTTTGCAGCCATGAGCTCCTCTTTGGCAAAAAGGCACTGAGAGTCCCAGAAGCAAGGACAAGAAAGATCTGGCTGGACATACAAGAGAAAGTGAATGCTGTGGGTGTAACACATCGCACTGTCGAAAAATTGCGCAAGCGATGGTACGACATGCGGCAAAGGTCTAAGGAGAGGGTGGCAGCCAGACTCAAGGATGCAAACAAGACTGGGGGAGGACCATCCACATCAGCAGAGCCAACACCCCACGAGGAGCTTTTGGAGTCCACCCTCCTGCCTGAGAGCGTCGGTGGTGTGGCTGACATTGACAGCTCCGACCCTGCATCCAGCAGCCAAGGTAAGATGCATGCTAAATAAATCTGCCCTGATCCCCATCCCATGCACACTTCCCCAAATGCGCAAAAAATACACAACACATGTCATTCCAGTCCAAGTCTTACAGCACACGCAGCAATGCATCATGGAAGTTGATATAATATGTATGACAGTGTGTCCATGACACATAGGAAATCAAATGCAACATGTGGGT
The DNA here is from genome assembly GCF_964204655.1 of Triturus cristatus. Classification (NCBI taxonomy): domain Eukaryota; kingdom Metazoa; phylum Chordata; class Amphibia; order Caudata; family Salamandridae; genus Triturus; species Triturus cristatus. Next base: position 509,245,746 of record NC_140585.1, read on the forward strand.
TGGTGATAAGTAGGGGTGGGCGGAATTTGCGTAATCGCCTTACGCAAATCTCCGCGAAACGGTAAAAAATCTCCGCGAACACGCAGAAATTCCGCGAACACGCGGAATTGCTTGTTCGCGATACTTTTTTCATGTTCGCGATCGCTGTTTGCGTGCTCGGGGTGAAATATCTCGCGAACACGCATATTGAGAACGCGAACAAGCAAAAAATTTCGTGAAGTCGCGGAACGCAGCTTTTTGGCCAATTTCGCGTTCTACGCGGAATGCGAAATTACCCAAATTCCGCAAATTCCGCGAACGGAACAGAATTTACCGCCCAGGCCTAGTGATAAGGGAATAACACAGTGTCAGAAGTTAGCCAAGACAAACTGTAGAAAGTTTATTGAGTGCAAATTGCAGACAATGACACAAACTCATGTATTTGCAGAGGGAGATGACAATGAACATCTTGAGGACCAGAATGATGACTGAGGATACAGAGCACACAACAATCATGCGCAGGAAGCGCACACGTGCCCCCACTGCCTCCATTGGAGGATGACATACAGCCCACAGGGGAGGACAGTGACAGAAGAAAGGAAAGTCAGGGTGTGTCACACATGCGGAGTCAGGAAACACCAAGGATGAGCATTGCAGCACTGGAAAGACACAGGTCAAGGCCCAGGAGCAGCACTGCCACTGATGAGGACAACACCGTATTTTCAGGTCTGGAACACAGCATGCTGCAGGTACAGCACCTGCAATGTAAATCATTGCGCTCCATCAATAGGCAGCTATGCAGTCTGAACAAAAATCAGCGCAACATGGGGGAGGGCATAATGGCAATGGCAGGTGCCATACGTGACCTCTGTAACACCCTGAAGCACAACCAAGACGCCAGTGACAGGGCTGCCCGACGTGCCAATGCACAGCTGCACAACTACACTAAGGCCGTGAACCGCCTCTGCACCACCACCAGCAATCTGACACGTCGCAGCATTACCATGCAGTTGGAAATGTCGCACTGCTGTCAGGACATTGCAAGAGGGCTGGAACAGGTCACCAGTGCAGTGGAGCAAATGCAGACAGCCAACTCAGGTGGCACCGCTCTCATGGTCTCTGGCGAAAGTGAGGAGACCTCAAGTAGGAGTAGCATCACACCTACATTGCCTGGAGCAAGAGGACACAGTTCCAGACAGGGTGCAGGACCTAGGAACACCACGGAGGGCACTCAGCCTGGATCCCAAACAGCACCAATGTGTCACCGAAGAAGGTGAACTGTTCAGTGACAATTTTGCATCAATGGGTGATGCAACCCAGCAATGCATATTGAACACTTACTTGTGAAGTACCTGCACTGTGTGCATAACATGTGCTGGGTACAGCAACAATGAATGCTTTAGAAGTGTGAATAAACACAGCACACATTAGAATCATTTTTGGGCTCATGTCATCATTACTCACCTAGAAGTAGTTTTGTGTGATCTCAGTCCGTCTCTGACGTCCAGCAGCTGCCCCGACTCCTGATGCTGGTCTGCCAGGGGGAGCAGGGCAATCGTCATCCGATGTGTCTGTATCGGTCACATCAATTGTGGTGCCTTTTCTCATAGCCATGTTATGTAGCATTGCACAGCTTGCCACGATTTTACAGCAGGTCTCAGGGCTGTATTGCAGTGCACCTCCACTTTTATGCAGGCACCGGAACCGTCTCTTTAGGATTCCAAACGTACGCTCAATGACGCAGCGTGTAGATCTGTGTGCCCTGTTGTATCTCCTCTCACTTGCATTGGCTGGATCCAGGTATGGGGTCAGGATGAAGTCCCGCACTGCATAGGCACTGTCACCTGCAGGGATAGAAACAATAGGTAAGTCAATTCCCCCCCCCCAGAGATGTAGTGGATGTATGGATCTGTGCCATGTATTTACCTAGCAGGCATCCCTCCCCAAACTCTCCAGCACTCAGACGTCTGTGGATTCCACTGTGTCTAAAGAGGAAAGAGTCATGTGTACTGCCAGGGTATTTGGGTACAATGTCATTGATGATATACTTAGCATTGCACACAATCTGTATATTCAGGGAATGGTAGCATTTACGGTTTCTGTAGACATATTCAGTTGCTGATGGGGGTGTGATGGCCACATGGGTCGCATCGATGCAGCCAATGACGTGGGGGAAACGTGCAATCTGGTAGAAGTCAAGTTTTGTTTGCTGTAATGCCTGTTGGGTGGTGGTGAAGTATATGTGATGTGATAGCCTCTGTAGCATTGCATCTAGAAAGGCATGGAAAAAGCGCGAAAGGGCACTCTGGGACACCCCGCCAACCCCTTGAAAACTCCCTGAAGCCAGGAGGTGCAGGGAGCACAGGACCTGCACATGTGTGGGAATTGTTTGTGTCCTGCATGTAGGGTGTTCGCAATTAGCGATTTTTCCATACATGTCCTTGCAATTTCTTAGTTTGCGATATCCTTTTTGCGATTTTCGCAAATTGATAATATCGCAATTTAGGAATTCGCAAGGATATTCGCAAATTTTGGGTTTCGCAGACTAAGAAATCACGAATTTTGTGATTTCTTAATTTGCACTGGGAATGTGTGTCATACATATGAAATAGCGATTTTTTATTTGCAAACTTTTTTTGCGATTCGCAGTGTTTGCGAATAAAATTTTGTTTCATACATATGCCCCTAAATGACTAATGCATGTAAAGGATGATCTGCTGACTATCAGTAGGATGGATTTGTATGAAATCCCACAGAGCATCAACCAATCAGTCAAAGGTTTAGTGAGAAGCGAAATACAACATTTTGTAGTTGGGAAAAGAGTGGAAATGGACCTGAGGAAGAAGTCAGTTGAAGCTTATCTCCTGCTCTGCACAACCACCCATATAAAGTCATATTTAGCCAAGGTGCCACCCTATCAGAGGTTTTATTTGACAAGATTTAGACTTGGTATGGTCCACTATTTGATATCCTATTCCTCCGACATCTATACCTACAGAGATCTAATACCATGCCCATGCAAATCACTCACTTCCTAGTCCCAGTTGCAACTGTTCTTTTTCTGCAAACTATACAAGGACTCGAGAACATGCATTTTGAGACCCTTAATGAGGAATCTCAATATCAGAGAGTGTACGGTGTCACTGGAGTATCTTCAGTTGCTTAAAACTGATGTGGGCTGTCACACAATCTATAGATTTATTTCTGCCATAGTCAAACAACAGAGGGGTATATCCTCAAGAACGTGTCGCAAAAGTTACTTAACGCAACCTACAACATCGCAGCCGATCGCGGGAATTTTACGCCGTGTTAATCAGGTGTTCACAACACGGCGGTACCATGCGATAGTCACCAGATAACGCGTCAACTGACTGCGATAAAATCAATGTCACACCGCAAAAATGCAAAACGCGAATGCAAAAAAAGCTGCGATGAGGCCAATAGCGATACAAAAATCAGCAAAAAACAGCTACAGGCCTGCATTTCATACGCGTCAGGCGGGAACAATCACCATAAAAGTAGAAGAAAAACTGACAAACAAATGCCAAACAACAGACAGGCACAATGTTGACGAAGTACAGAGGAGAACCAGAACCCCACAAGCCCCCCGGAGGACCTGCCTGGGACCTCGGGGTCAGGGAAGGGCAAGGAGAAGAAGAGTAGGAAGAAGCGCTTCAGTCCGCAGGAAAACAGGTGGTCGAACACCATCAACTACTGTTTGTCACCTTAACTGTGTCATTGGCAACTAAAAATGGACTATGGGAATCCAGCGTGGACAAGGTGAATGCAGCTGGAGTGCTGAAGAGGACAATGGAAGAAGTCAAGAGGTGCTGGAATGACGTCAAGCGCAAAACAAAGCTGAAACTCACCAACAACCGGAAGGCAGCATTGCAAAGTGGAGGTGGGAGTCCTGCACCACAGGAGGAGCTGGACGACATGGAGGAAATGGTGTCCACATTCATCAGTGGGGAGACGGTAGCTGGAGTCGGGGGGACCAGGCACTACTCAACAGGACCGGACACAACAGCAACAGGGTGAGTAATGACCAGGGTCTGGGGGGAAGGGGGGAGATGGGCACAATGGCACACATGCACAATTGAGCTGAGCACATCGTCAGACAAACCATGCCCCAGACACCAACTCCCACCAAGAGAACAATGTACCCAAGTATACTACATGTCAGCACTGTACAAGCACAGGAGTCAAAGCCACACCGCATGAGAGGGATAAGAGGCAGCAAAACAGAGCAGCAGGGGCCACCCCCCAATGCAGCACACACACACACATAACATGCAGAGCACATCAACACTGACAACAAAGTGGCACAAACCCCAACACGTCCACACCAGAACACAGGACACAACTGATGCCGACTGGGTGTAGACACTGGCCAATCACAAGTGGCATTTCAGGGAAATCTGAGTTTATATTGTACAAGTAAAACACACATCCGTGATGTTGTCGGAATGTCCACTGTCCCGCAGCAAATGGGCAGCCCCTCTGAAGCAGCCACTATGTACACAGTCATGCAGTCTGTATGTAACCATGTACAATGCGACAACACACGTGAACACATTGTTAAACTGCATCTCCCCTTCACATTGCAGAGGGAGAATCAACACCTCCTGCAGAGCAGCCCGAACCTCTCTTCTCTGATGACGAAGAGGACCACCACAGCTTCAACTCCGATGCCCTCCAAGAGTTCATTAACAATCTCCTCAGCCCACCTCCAGGAGCAGGGCAGCCCAGCTGCAACGTGGACACCCCACCCCCTGCACAGACCACACAGCAGGCAGCACCCACCACCACGGCTGCCTCCCAGGACCCTCATGAAAAAAACACATGGCCTTCCAACGCCATGTGTTGGGATGCCAGGAGCAGCTGGCTGAACAGGTGTAGGTGGGCTTCGACCGCATGGCAGACAAACTAGATGCCATACGTGGGTGTCTAAGTCCCATCAGGGACCACTCACAGTCCCTAACGGACACCCACAGTCCGCTCCATGCCCTCCAACGAACCATGGCTGACATCGCACGAGTCCTGACAGTGCGACATGAATGACTGTCTAGGCAGGGTGGCTCCAGCGAACTCGCGCAGGAGTTGGGACGCATGCAGAGGCTCATGGAGAACATGGAGCGGGCCAATGTGGAAAGAGTGGCTGCCACGGCTGCACACCAGCGAGAGGTAGCTGGGTTCCACAATGACCTCAAAACCATCCTCAAGGCATTGCTGCCACAAGGCCTGGCGCAGATGCCTGCTGCTGCTACCACTACATCCACATCTCCACCCCTGATGTGTCAGTGCCACACAGTGTGGCAGACATTCCACCTCCGGCCCCCTGAGGTGTCACTGCCACACAGTGCTGGAGAAAGGCCAGCACCCCCCACACGTGAGGCACATGAAACAGCAGAGGATGAAGATGCGGATGAAACCACCTTACTGGTATGGAGAAAACTGTAGCATTCATCTCTGCCATATTGCCAGTTTCAGCTTGGTTCTGCCCTCTGCATCATCACCTTCCACTGTCCCCGATACACTCTGCGACACTCACGTTGGACCTTGCAATGGACTGCCATATTCTGTGTGATCGCCAATGACACAGCTATCAGACTGTGGACTGAACTCTTCCAATTCCTGTGGACTAGTCATTCCTTGAATGACTCTGGCTGGCACTCCACGGGCCAACATTTGAAATTGGGGTTTGCATGGCCCTGTTCTGCTCCAGATGCAACACTCCACTGAATGTGCATTAAACATTCCGAATCACACAGATTTGTCGTCTCAATGGTCTTTCAGGTGTGGTAGTATAGATGAATGGAGGGTCAGTGAATTCCTCTTACATCCATGTGGCTCATGTCATTGGACTTGGGTCACAGGGTGACACATTGCCGATTGTCGTCCGGGTGGTGCCGACGCAACAACAGTGACACACACATTTGTTACTTCCTTGCCCAGCCCTGTACGGAACCACGCCCAGAGTGCTGGAGTCATTGTTCAAACCCCTATGCTGGACTGGCATACGCCAGGCCAGCCCACTCTGCTTATGCTCCAGGGGAGGACAACAACGCCACATGTGCCAGGACTCCCCTGTAGTGATCTGCTGCGCACAGGTCTAGTTGTCAGCATGCCACAGCCACTCCCTCACGGCTGGTATACACCAACATCATGCCCATCCAACACACGCGTCACAGCATATTTGACCCTGCCAATAAAAAGGGCTGGGCGCATGTGCACGACGCCATTTCCAACCTCTCTCGGGGTGCATCCGTGTGGTGTACATGTAGGCATGGGGGCCAAGGGGCCTGCAACATCACATTCCGCAGGCCCAGAGGGGACATGATGGCATCAACACCACGGAGGGTCCATGACTGTGGGGGCACAGACTTTGTGGCACCGGATACACTGTGGCTGGCACAGGCACACCGCCACGGGCCGATGACTTTCGGTGCACTGGGGTGGGGGCACCTTAAGTGCTGAGTGGGTGTGCAGCCTGCGATGATGCCCCGTCCCGGCGGTCTGGATAGCTCAGGTTTTGTGTGCCCTGCTGGACCGCAGTGTTGGCCTGAGTCAGCGGGAAGCCTCCTGGATCACAGAGTTAGTGGCACCTATGAGGTTGAGCGGGTGTGCAGCCTGCAATGAGGCCAGGTGCACTGGTATGACCTCTGCCATGGAGTAATCAAGAGCCAGCACCAAATGTGAGAACTGGTGGCCTGCGGAGCAGGGCTGCATGATGTGGAGGGTGCCATGTCCGCAGGCCCCGGGCTTGTGGCTGGAAGCGGCACATGGTAGGCCCTCTTTTCTACACGCTGGTGGTGAAAGATGAGGAGTGAGGCCTGCATGCGCAGGGGCGGGCATGCACCGCTGGGCCGCAGGAGGGGCTGGGGTGCAGCTGCCTGGGTGCACAGGGGTGGGCATGCACCGCAGGGCAGCGGGAGGGGCTGGGGTGTGGAACCTGGTGAACTGCACTACATACCGGCACGTGGTTGGAGACACCCCGGTGGCAGCAGGTGAGCAGTGTGGCCTGGGTGCACAGTGTCGGCACTCTCTCTCCCTGTCCCTCTCTTCGTTCCTCTATCTCTCTCTCTCCCTCTCTGTCCGTGTATCTCTCTCTCCCCCTCTCTGTCCATCTATCTCTCTCTCCCCCTCTCTGTCTGTCTATCTCTCTCTCCCCCTCTCTGTCCATCTATCTCTCTCTCCCTCTCTTTCTCTCTCTCTCCTTTGCTCTCTCTCTGTCCCTTGATGTGCACAGGACTCACCTTCTCATCATGATTTTTGTCTTGCAGGCTGTGACCTACGCATTGTCCCGAGGGGAGCCGCCATGTGTCTTAATTTCTGTTCTGTGTTTATTTTAATACCTTTTCATTTGTTGCTTCGAAGGGGAATTTGTGATGCTCATTTTTGTGATGACACTTGTATGTCACCAGATGTGATTGTGCAACATCATGCGGGTTATTTGGTATATGATTCCATATAGTTGATGTGGCATGTCTTTGGCCGGGGGAGGTCGGGGAGGGGGGTCCTGGATGTGGTGGCGGTGGGTGTTGTGGCCCTCTTGGGTGTCCGGCATGCATGTTCAGTGGCTTCACGGCATCTGTTGTTCTTCAGGTGTGTCTCTGGGCTGGGCTCTCTTTTGTGGTGCAGGTTGTAGTCCGACTTTGCACCAGGTCGGAGCAGGTGGTAGTTTCCTGGTGCTAACGCGCCTTATCGCATGTTTTGTGATCTTATCGCAGATCAGGCTGGTCGTTGGGAATGTTGCGGAGTGGTGTTGTCTCAGCTTTTTGCTCGGGAACGCCTACTCTGCATCTCATTAGCAATAGTTGCCGGGGTCATCTGTGGGGATTTTTTTTGCGGAAGCTATTGCCAGAAAACTGGTGATATCAGCTTTTCACCAGCTTATGAATGGGGCGGTAAATTTATCGCGGCTTTGGCTGCGTTAAAGTGCCGTTAACTCGGCGTTTGCTCCTTGAGAATATGGCCTGTAGAGTAGTCAGGAAATGAACGGGGAAACTGTCCAAGTATAATGCTCACTTAGTTAGAAGTAGAAGAGTCGATTAGGTGACTTATCTTTTACTACTGCTTTGGGATTGTTTTTATATTATATTTTCATCATTATTTATGATATGTTTTTAGCATTTTATGCCTTGAGGCACTTTGTGTGTTGTATGGTTTGTCAAGGACCAAGGACAAGTTTCACATCTGAAATGTTTTTATTGATTTTATTATGTGATATTTTTTAATATTACTTGCGATCATGTATGGAAATTGAGCATTTTTGAGTATGATGATTGGGTCTTTTAAGAATATAATGTATTTTATATTTGTGGTTTTATGTTTTTTTTTCAAACCGAATAAAGATTGAAACTTGAAACTTAATCAAAAAGTCACTGGGGGCGAGTCTTACCTTGTAGACATTTTAAACACTGAGCACAGATTTTTTCCTCCTAGACTTTGCTTTAATAACATCCACTTTTTAGTGGCATTTCCTAGGCAGGGTGATTGGTTCCCAACTCTCCCTAAGTGTCCCTTGACAATGTCTCCATTCAGAGCACTTGGCACTTTATGCTTTTCTGCAAGCTATACTGATGTGCTCTAAAACCATTTATTTGGTCCCACTTTTATGTGCTGCTGGTGCTAGACAATATAAGGTAGCGCTACTTTTTTTTACAAAAGATAAGCAGTCTGACTACCTGTTTTGTGGTAGTTAATTATATTTGCTGTGCTATGGCCATCAGAAAAACATATGGAGCTCCTTAAAGTTATTTATAAACTCTGGATTTTTATATGCATGTGGATTTTATTTAAGGCAATGAGAATTCTCTGATGTATTTGTTTTGAATCTGCTAAGAAAAGGAAATATAGAGTCTGTTGCCACTGGAGCACCTTTCTCCATTGGCTGCATTTGTGAGGGAAAATGAAATGGCCTAAGACACTCATGAAATTAAGGATGAAGTGTGACAGAAAATGAATATACTTATTGTATGTATGTGTGTTCATCCATGGATAATAATGGCCAGGCCCAAATGATTTTCTTGATTTATTAAATCATTAAAAAAATGAAAATTCTGTCTGTTGAATTGGAAGGAAGACTGGTAGGATGTATTTGCTTCCCTCCATGATCAACACTTCTTAGTTTCTCCCATTCCATACCCCTCTCAGAATCAAATCCACTTACCTGTGGAAAAGAAAGGAAGGATGGCAATATATAACTTTCTAACATCATGACCAATCCTCAACTAAACTGATATTTTTCTATCAAAAAGGAACACACACTAATATAAAGAGACAAAAAGAAATGTTGTAGTCCATGTTGCATCTTCTTCTCCCGTCGTCCAATCAGCATTCAGGATTCTTCTGAGAATGGGCTCACTTCTTGCTTTCCCATGTACTGGATATTGAACTACAGACAATTATCATGAAGTGTGAAACAATATTTGTAATTGTGACTACATACGCTGCCTTTCAATTCAGACCTTCTTTCTCAAGAACATGCCTACATTTCTAACCTTCTAATAAGAGTAATAGTATATTTGTTGAACAATGAACTATGTGAAACAGAAACATCAGCTATAATGAGAAATTATTTAGCAACTCATCTGTTATATGAGGAAACATTTGTTTAAAAGGTCAACATTTTTATTCAAGCATTGCATTCTTCTGCGGTCATTCTTCATTATTTAATTTATCGATGACATTTATTTAGCAAACATTTCAAAATGTTATTAATAATCAGAAACATTTTACAGAGTTATGTGAAGCTTCTCGCTAAAAAGGCATAGTCATGGAAAGGCCAACTTTAAAACAGTTTTCATGCTGATTTTAACATTTCTCTGTTAAGTAATTTATGAAGCAAAGCTGCTTTTTAAACATTTTGAGGTCGGGTATTAGTCAGCATAACTGCTTAGTATTTTTTAAACATTTTTAAACATCTATTTGGTCTGATATAAATTGCATGTTATAGTTGCACGTATGATTTTCACTGTTTTATTTAGCATTTTTAATAATCTCTTTTTCAATTCCCCCATCTGATGGTTAACTTAACCATCACAATTTCGCATGTAATTCCACTCGGAGAGCACCCTCATCATCAGTTTTTTTCTTTGTAGGCTTTTGAATTTTAAGGCTTTTCTATAGTCATCATTCAGTCAATCAAACATTCAGGATTGATATACCCCTGCTACTCACCCAAAAGGGTATCCAGGCACTTCCACATCCTGGAAGGATCAATCGAACAGCCAGGTTTTGAGGTCCTTTCGGAATTACGGAAGTAAAGTGATGGTAAGGAACTGTGTGGGGAGACTGCTCCAGGTCTTTGCAGCAATATAGGAGAAGGAGCGTCCTCCAATTCTGCTTCTATACATACAGAGAGTGTGGGCAAGGAATAGGGCGGAGAGCGTAGGCTTCTAGATGGTTGGTGGAAGTTTAGGAAGTGGCTAATGTAGGCGGATCCCTGGTTGTGTAGAGCCTTGAGTGCGTGGGTCAATAGCTTGAATTGGTATCTATTCTGTACATGGAGTCAGTGGAGCTGCTTGAGTTGGGCTGTGATGTGGGTTCGTCGGGTATGGTTGAGGATGAGTCTGGCTGCAGCGTTTTGTATGGTTTGAAGTCTCTGTATGAGGTGTGTGGTGGTTCCTACATAGAGAGCATTGCCATAGTCCAGTCGGATGGTGATTGGGCCTGTTTCACTGTGCATATTTTGTATGTAGGTAGCCACTTGAAGATCCTATTTTGCATGCGCAGGGTGAGGAAGTAGGTGGAAGAGATGATGTTTATCTGTGATTTCATTGTGAGCTTGTTTTTGGAGATGTTTCTGACATTCCTGGTGTAGTCGGCAGGTGTGGGTCCACGTTAGAAGGCCATCTGTAGCTGTTGCTGAAGATAAGTAATTCCATCTTGTCAGTTGCTCATCCATTGGGCGATGCTTGTCATGCATCTGTGGAAGTTAGTCCTTCATGAATCATGATTCATGGTTTTCATGATAGAGGTAGTGTTCTGAGTTGAGAGGTGGTTCCAGGTGGTTAGTCTGTGCTTCATGTCCTGTGCGGGAGTGGTGGCACTGTTGAGGAAGGCCGTAGGTGTAGGTTGGGGATCGAAGTTTCTTTCTATGGTTGCGATCTTGTATAGGAAAAAGTCAGTTGACTATCGGTTAATGCTAGTTTCTTCTCTATTCTTTTACTCCTTTCCCTACTCTTCCGTCTGTTAATGCAGTATCTTCAGCCTTTAAATAATGTAAATAGGAAGGGTAAACGAAACCCTATATTAGCATAAACATAGCTTTGAGGATTCCTCCTCCTGCTGTTGCAAAACAGCTACAAATTGTGTGTATTTACTTCCTAAAGTTTTCTAAAATGCTAGGCATTTCTAATTGCTCTAACTTAGGTTTTGAATTAGAAATGTTTTTTGCACATTCTTGAATGTTCTTGTTTTCATCTGATATATAGGAAGAGCAATGAAGAATTTGCAGCATCTGGCAGACTCTGCCTTTTCAGAGTCAAATGTCTAATGCTAATCTGTTTTGCAAAACCATGGCTCAAATTGCAACTAATTTGGTGTTTACAACTAATAAGACTCCAGAAATACTAGTTGCCAGCTTGTCGACAACTGTTGACAGTTTTCTAATCTTATCATCATTTAGTGTGACTCCTACTGGCGGTAATATTGCGCCAGAATTGTCTCTAACTAACTGGGTTCCATCTTCTGCAGTATGAGTGTGTCTGTGTGATGGTGTCATTGTTAATGCATTTATACTGTATACATGACACATATTAGGAAATAATGTAGCTAAGTAGCAAATACCCTGTCAATCAACAGGTAATTGGAAATACGTGTTTTGTCCACAGAACAAAATAAATTCCAGGAATTTCAGTTTTTTCGCCTTGTAAAATTTGCCTTGTGCCTCCCATTAATTCAAATGTGCATTTGCAACTACTGATTCTCACTTGTCTTGTTCTACTGTGTGTCCTTTTTTTGGAAACGCAAAATTTCTTTCTTGTCTTCCGTCAAATTTCAACTTTAGGTAAACTGTTAGACATGGCACCATTGGCGTGAGTCTCCCCTGTATTTTTTGCCTTTGTCTCCTGTGATTTTGTTGTGTGTTGGACTCCGTTTTGCTGTTCAGTGCCAAAGTGCATGTGCTCCCTTTGTAAATTGTTGTTATGGATTGGTGTTTTCATGATTGGCTGATTTGATTTACTAGTCAGTCCCTAGTACAGTGCACTGTGTGTGCCCAGGGCCTGTAAATCAAATGCTGCTAGTGGGATGCAGCACTGACTGTGCCACACACATAAGCAGCCTGTAAATGTAACTCAGGCCTGCCATTGCAGAGCCTGTGGTCAGTCTCGTACTGCCATGTCAACTTGGCATGTGCACACACTTGCCAGGCCCTACCCTTCCCTTTTCTTACATGTTAGTCACCCCTAAGGTAGGCCCCAGGTACCCCTCTGGGCAGGGTGCAGCGTATGTGAAAGGTAGGACATGCCCTGGTGTGTGTGGCATGTCCTGATAGTGAAATACTGCCAATTTAGTTCTTCACTATTGCAAGGCTAACTGTTCCCGTAGGGTAGAATGGGGAGTTTGCTTATAACATCTTATAAACATAACTACCCTTGGGAACAACGTAGGAAAATAAAGTTTAGTATGCCTGAACTCAGAATGTTAGAATGCAGCTTTTAGTGAGGGTGATTTTAAATTCTGCGTTTGAAAATACCACTTTTAGAAAGTAGGTATTTTCTTGCTTAGCAATCCTGTGTGTTTCTGCTAGGTTTGTGTATTGCATGTCTGACAGGGGCTCGGGTGGAGCAGTGGCTCCAGAGAGTCTGATTAGTCAGGGCTGGGCTGAATAGACCTGGGCTGCATTTAGAGTAGGGGAGGAGATTTCCTATTACCTGAATGGGCCTGGTCTGCCTTCCACGATGCTGCCTCTACCTCCTGCCAGGAAGCTGCACCAGAGAGGACAGAACCTGTTATGCTCAAGCACAGGGCTTCTCTGCCACCAGAGAACAAAGGATTTTGTAGTATAAATATTGGGGCCCAGACCCCAGAACTTTAGATCATTTCTGGGAATCAAGATGAACCTTTGCAAAGGAGAAGAGCTGGAGAAGCTGAGGAAGAATACTGCCTCTGTGCTATTTGCTGTCTGGGGTTGGCCTGCAGTGGCTACTTGATGCCAAGGAAAAGAAAAGGACTTTGCTGTTTGCTGTGTCCCCTACTAGAGGAAGATCTCCAAGGGCTTTAATTCAGCTTGCCTCCTGTTCTGAAGTCTCAGGGACACAAAGACTTCCCCACCAGTTCCCCTGATCTTCCTTACTGGGTGTTCTGACCTGCTCAGAGGTACCTGCTGTTGTTTTGGACCTCTGGAGGCGGTTTTCCGCTGAGAGCTGGGAAAAGTAACGCAACTTTGAGAAGCGAGATGCATCCACACCTGTTTCTGATGCATCGCTGAAGAAATCGTCTCAGCGCCTGCACATGGCTCGAGAAATCGCTGCATGCCGCATCGAGTCCACCGATCGCCAAAGTCAGAGATCACTGCACCGATTTTGATGCAAGGCCTGCTGTGCATCTGCAAGAATCCACGCATCATTCTTGATCGTCGCATCGCATCGAGGTGCCAAGTTTGTCGCATTGTTGGGGGACGCAGTAAGAAACCAAAACATCACCTCCCCATGCATTAAGAAACTGACGCATCACCTCCTCTTCGGTAAGGAATGGATGCATGACCTCCACTGCACAGCGGTATGGAACGGATGCATCACCTTCCCCGAGTGTAAGGCACCAACGCATCACCTTCCCTGCAGCCCATTTTGTTTGATTACGTAACACATCCAAGGTACTTTGTGTGAAAAGTGTTGCATCTGCAATTTGCTTTGAACTGAACTATTCCTACCATCTGAAAATCATATTTTTATTAATGTATTGTGGAATTTTGTCTTGTTTGGTTTAGATAAATATTACTTATTTTTCTAAACTAGTGTGCTGTCCATTTGTAGTGTTTTCACTGTATTACTGTATATGTACACAAATGTTTTACAACCCCCTTACCCTGACTGGAAGCGAGGGTCCCTATTTGGACAAAGGTACCTTCCTCTGCCAACTAGAGACCCCCATTTCTAACATAAACCATTTTCTTTTTTAATTCATCTTCTTTCTTTCAGACATTTTTCAGCACATCATTTTCTCTATCCTTACTACGTGAAATGTTAGTGTTCCTTCCCTATATGCCATAAGAAAACCTTTTCTGAAGATCTCGTTAAACAATTTAGAATGTTTTGGTATGCCTTAACACTATGTGTAGGCATAGACAGTATAAAATAGTACCAAACTGTGTCCATTTCTTTTGCTTGTGGGTGTAAATTAATGCTTTGCACTAGTGGTACTCTAGAGAGTATTAAATCATGGTTTGAATGAAAATATGAATAATGTTCTCACCTAGATACAAATGTAAGTAATATACTACATGAAACTATGTATGACAATGGAATGTGATGGAATGTAACCTTCTGCTGGTGATGATGGTATGTGGGCGCAGACATAACAGTCTTTTACGTCCATAGCTTGTGTGTATTCTTGCACTAAACTAGAATAAATGTTAGTTGTGTAGTCATCTCACTTGTAACTTGCAAATTATGCTTTTAATTGCTCCTCATTTATTGTGAGTGCAAATATCGTAGACCTAATTTCTCTTTTATTGCTAAAATAGTACCCATATTAATCTTGCATCTATTTCTATGGCAAAACATGTTTGTCTGTAATCAGATAGTTTAAGCAAGGTACACAACAATAGATCAACAGTTAATTGAGAATTTCTCAAAATCTTCTTTGCAAATGTTTATTGAAACAGTCTCTTTTCACAAAGTCTTTTTAACCCCTTCCATGCTCATGACGGAACGGTTCCGTCATGAGCGTCGGTTGAGCTGTGCTCATGACGGAACCGTTCCGTCATGAGCCCGCCCGCGCAAGAAACGGTCAGCACCGCGGCGGAATTCGCGCCGCATGGAAGGGGTTAAATTTAAAATCTTTGTATAGACAATCTTAGTCCTACTCTGTATTCTTCTAAAATGTTACCCCTACATTTCCTCTGCAACCTGGCGTCTAGGCAAATCTTCTGCAAACCAAACAATATTTGTTTTCAGACTTTTGACACTTTACAAGCAATTTCATTCTATTATTTACCACTCAGTATTTCTGGAAATCTCTATCGAACAGTCTTGGCTGATTTTATTGAAGTGATATAATGGAGGTTTTAACAGTTCACATTTTACATCACACAGTTCATCCAAAGATACAGTCAGCACTTGATCCATATAGTATGTCCATTCAGGTGCAGAATCCCTTTGGCAAGTTTCAGGCCATTCAATGCTCTGGGTGACTCTTCTTGTTTCTGTGCTTGTTCTTTCACCCAGATCCTCTGTTCTGATGCTGTTTCAGTAGCTTTCTCAACTTGAGGTTTTGTCTCTTCTTCTTTGTCAGAGACTTCAACGCACTTTGTTAAATAACAGGAAATTTATTTGGTACAACTGTTTGCTGAGCTTCACACCTCACTTCTCCTTGCTGTCATTGTGATCTTTGTGTAACAACTCTTTGTTGATGTACCCAGCTTGCGGTGATGCAGTCACCAGTGCTCTTCATTCATATGGATTTCTGACTCTTCTTGTGTGCGAAACATGCACCCAGTTTGATACTGATGCACACTTAACAGCAGTGTTTGTGAGCAAGATCACCTGGAAGGGACCTTCCCATTTCGGTTTCAGAGAAGTCCTCCATACGTGCATCTTGATCATGGACCAATTTCCAGGATTGAGGTGGTGGAACTGTTCTCGATGTGGATCTAGTGTGGCAGCTGCAACCTGGTGAGAGACAGAACACACCACATCAGCTAATCCCTCACAGTAATCGAGTATCATATCATCTGAGATGCTCACAAGTGCATTTATAGTTACAGCAGGCATTCTCATAACCTGATCAAGAGGATCTCATGAGGTGATAAACCAGCCTTCCTATAAGTTTTACTTCGGATATTGAGATTTTATGATTCAAATAATCTGTTCAACAATCTCAGAAGCTTCAGGTCGACAACTACAATGCATTCTTTGTTCAATCCATAGTGCTGCACACAACATTCTCAGGACCTCCTAGTTAAAGTGAGTTCCTTAATCTGATTTCAGAGAAACCAGCAGATCGTGCATAGGTATCAACTCACGCAATAACAGTTTGGCTACAGTGAGACTATCATTTCTTCTTGTTGAGTAGACCTCTAACCAGCACAAACAAATGCAAACTAGGACATAGCTCAACCCGTTGCAAAAAGGCATCTCAATAAAATCCATCTGCAGTCGGTTGAAAGGACCACCTGATCTCCCTATGTGACGCAGTGTGACGAAAGTTATTTTGCTCACATTCATTTGTTGACATGTCAAACAGAGATTGCATAATTCTTCTGCAAGCATCCTAAATCTGTGGTCAAATCAGTTCTGTCTAAAAGCCTCACCATTGCATCTCTCACTAAAAGTGTGTGTCTTTGAAAATGTCATGTCATTGGGAACAAAAAGCTATCAGGTAACGCTGGTCTCCCATCAGCAGGCATCCATATGTCATTGTTTCACAACCTGATCTGACTCAACCTTGCTGTTCTGATTTAGAAATGTTTTCTTGTACTCCTTTTAATTATTCCCATGTGTCCGCTACTGATATCAACATAGAAAAACAGTATCCTTTTCAGATTCAAATGCAAAAGCTCTGTTAAATGTGCAGACTACTAGTGTACAATATTGTGCAACTTCATAAGCGTACCTGTTTCTGACCGCAATGTAACCATTGCCGCTTCGGTGAGCTGCACATTTACGCTGCAATTTCAGTAGGCAACTGGAGTGCTTCTAAAAGGCTCCTTACATGGTTGCCATTATGTATGGGCATACCAGAAGAGGTCATAAACCTATTTGTGACCACAATTGTCCAAAGTCATGGACAACACCAAAGCCAGATTGACTATCTGTAAATATAGTCAATTTTTAAATGGGCTGTCAATATGCAAGCTCTTACAAAGGCAATTAATTCTGCAACTTGTACTGATGTAATAACTCAAAGCCATGAAGCTTCTGCAACCTCATTGATTGTGCAGGCAGCGTAAGCTGCTGTCAGGTTACCTTCATTGGTTCACAAGCATGAGCCATCAACAAATATTATATTACCAGGCTCGTACAAAGGTCCATCTTTAATGTTGGGTCTTGGCTTTGTGCATAACTCTGTGACATCTAGACAATTATGTTCAATTTCATCACAAACATTGTCAGTTATCGGCAACAAAGTAGATAGATTCATAATCTTGTAATGTGTTAGCTAGCTAGACGCTGCTGTTCGTACTTGGTATGTCTATTGTGAGTCATGTACATGTTTTTTTTCCAGGTAAGCAATATTTCAACAGAGTGTGGGACCATTACAGTTAAAGGATGCCCCATCACTATGTCCTAATGCCTCTCGATTCTAACACCTACTGCTGTGACCGCTTTAAGGTATGTGGACAGTTGTGTGACTATAGGGTCAAGAGTTGTTGAAGGGTAAGCCACAGGTTTTTGAGCATCTCCATGCTGTCAAAGCTGAGTCCTTGAACCTTTCTTCCACAGCGTCAGAAGAACTTTTCCCTACTCCGCAACTCCACTGCCGCCGATGTAAAATCAACTCGCAGTAAAGAGGGGGAAAGGGGAATGGGAGTAAAGAGAGATTGCCACTGCAGTGTCCTTTCAACTGTAATACCTATCTGGGGGTTCCACACACCTGTAAACACAAAGCACAGAATTACTAGTTCTCACTGCCCTTTACCAACCTTAGAAATCACTTTAACTAATATTCCCTCCCTCTCATCCTGAATTCCTTACAATCTTTTACCTGTAATAACAGTGGAATTAGCTTCTCTCTTATAGTCTTATTATAACATTTACTTGCTTAAGATGCAAAGTTAAGCTTGCCAATTTAAATTCTTGTTGTGTCTCTTCTAGATGCTGCCAAAGAACACTCCAGGATTCAGATTGATGATATAGTTGGTAAGTATAAATATATATATTTATATCTACAAGTCTCTTCCCGTACTGACTGAATTGTTAGTAGATACAATTAGAAGCGCTGCAAAGATTGTCCCAAAACTGCGCGCTGTATGCTCCAGAAAATGATAGTCTCTATTCTTGGTCTTGTCTGCGCTCCTGTAGGATTAGTAATGCTCAAAAACTCACTGCCTGAATAATGATGAATATGAAACTTTAGAAAAGCTCCCAAAATGTATTTGTAGTACTGATATGATGGCTCTGCTTAATTGGCTGATCACTGAATGCGGCAGAGATAAATAGCAACAAAATATTTCCTCAAGAAAATACCTGAATTTTCCAGCGAGGGGTCTCGGGGGGGGAAAAGTACCTGCCAGACGACCTCTCGTAATGAAAACAAGTCAGGCAGAAAACAATGGAACAAGCGCTGCTACACACCAGAACTCCTGACAGAAAGAAGGCAAATGTGCAGATTCAAAACACTGTTTCCTCATCCAGATAGACGGTTGAAGTACGCAGCTCGCTGGAAGAACAAACGCGATAACCGTTATGCTCCACTTCAACAAAAACCACTAGAACGTTAACCTTTAACTCGCTAGGCGGCCACCATCTTGGATTTCCGCAAGAGCGGCTGCAGTATACGTTTTAATTAATTCTGGAATCTCTTGGCCACAAGTTGACTCCAGGTAAGCGGTGATTTTCTCTGCCAAGTATTAGACACAGACCTGATACTGAAATGAATTGGACTAGATTTAAGGCCACATTGCCCAGTCCTGATACATTCATCTGAATAAGCACTGAGAGAGCACATCTCTCCTTCTCACTGCAAAACAATGTAAACATCTTACAGTAATCAGGCATTTTCAGTACTGGGACATGACAGAGACTTTCCACTCTCGGACGGCTCTTAAACAATTGTTGTCCCATAGAAGTGAATCAGGCACATCTTTGTGTGTCAACCTCAGTAAAGGCTGAGCCACTTGGGAAACGTTAGGTATTCACTGTCTACAGTAGCCAACGATTCTCAGGAACATCCTGATTTTCTCTATCTTTGGGGTGGATTCATTCTCACCCGGAGTTTGATAGCCGTCAACTGAAGTGCAGTACCATCCGTCTATTGTTAGCTACCTCTTCCCATTACCCATTCCGGGGTTACTAGTTAATCACTTCCTTCCGCTGCCTCCCCATCTTGGAGATCTCTCAAGTCTGCAATCGTTGCAGACCATGCTCGCACATCCTCCTTTTTCATCTTTCCTTATAAGCTCCAGCTGCACCAATTCAGCTGTCGCCCACTCATTCATATATCTCATCCAGCTATTTATAGTCGGCGGGATTGTGCTGAGCCACGAGATTGCTATCTTTCTCTTTGCGATCACCAAACCCAGGAGCACGAACCTCCTACTTAAATTTGTCTTTTTTTGGGTAGGTATTATATTCAATAGGACTGAACGTATAGTCCTAGTGATCGATCATCCTGTAGCTGTGTGTATTAACTCCAATACTCCCTCCCAGAAGGGGCCCAAGCTCCGGCTACTCCATATCATGTGCACGAAGCGTGCTGCTGCCTCCCCACACCTCGGGCATGCATCTGACCGCTCTGGATAAATTTTACTTAATCTGTATGGTGTTAAATATACTTGGTGCACTATATTGTATTGGATTAACTTAAAGTGTGCGTTGGAGCTCACTTCCCGGACTCCTTCATGCAGTCTCACCTACTCCTGTCCTGAAATGGGTTCCTCAGATTCCTCTACTGAGGTAATTTAGTTTCCGATTTCTTTCGTATTTAGCCGCCATTTTGTTCCCCGTCGCCATTTTGTGTTGCCCTCACTCAGGCAGCGCGGCGAACAAAGTGTTTTTGTCTTTCCCACTGTGATGTGTCAAATAACCTCCTGCCTCTGTTTATGTAACTGGTGTCAGGGTCTGGCCGAGTCCACTAATCCTCGTCTGGTTGACTGATCCCTGTTTTGACTATCTGTTGGTTCGCACCATTCTTTCCTGACTTTATCTTATCTTCTGGCCTTCGCTATTCTCTACTGATATTCTCTCATTGCACAACTGTCCTTTGAGGCATACAAATGTGTCCTGCCACCTGCAAGTCGAATCGTAGACACTACCACTAATTAACTTGTGGGGAAGGGTGACAAACAGAGTTGAAAGAGAGGTTTATTTGGGTTACTTAATATCTTGTTTTAAGACTTTTCTCATTGGTTAAGCATGTATACATTGGGAGCGTTCTTTGTGAGTCTGTGTGCTATAAAAGATTGTGTGCCACAAAGTAAAGTGGCAGTCTCCTAAGAACATACTGAGCGTACTTCTGGGACAACTGTGCTTAGCTGCAGCTAATAAACTTGATCTTCTACGCCTAACGGAGTGTCCCGTGTCTCTGTTCGACAAAGCAGGTGAACTCAGGAGATTAAGGCGTGCCCTGCGCCGCCAGGCTCATAAGGTCTGGTTCTTCAAAATGGCGCCCAACGTGGGGCGGCTTCAGAGGTAGCAGTTCTGGCCGAGGGTTGTGAGGAGCCCCGCAAGAAAATTCCGGAGGAATCGCGAACCACGTCAAGCGACCCCTGTATGTCGAAGTGGTCCGAAGGTCTTTTACAGCGCAGTTTCTCCTTTCTGACGGCTGCTGACGACTGCTGCCCTGACTGCCGCCCTGCTTTGGTCCCTTCGGTGATGTTTGGCAATCGCGAGACGTTAGACGGACCTCTGTTGGCGTAAGAAGACCACTTAGTTAAGTATTGGTGGGTAGCTCTCATTATTTTGTTTTGTTTTTGATTCGGCTATTGCAAAAGCCGAAGCCGAGGGGGTGAGTACGTTTGCACTGTGTTATTTGGTTTAACCCCTTGATGTTTGTGAACAGTCCAGCGAAATAACGATGCCTGGTCTGAGTAAGTTTAGGAAGTTCTGTTGCTTTGATTACGATAGGGATTCCCGGCTGGAGGACTCTTGTCCGATTCCTCCGGTTGGAACTCCCACTTATGAGCTTTATTCAAAATATGGTGTTGGCCCCATTGCCTTTAACGAGGCATGGATCCGATACACGAAGAACTATGGTGTTCTGCAGTGGCCACAGAACGGTAGTTTTGAGCCTGACATATTGGACAATTTGGAAGCAATATTGTTTAAAAGAAAAGCCCTGCCGGCAATGTTTGACTCTTTCCGCCTCTGGCGTAAGGAAGCCAAACAGAAACAAATTAAGCAGGCAAAACGAGATAAGAAAGCACAAAGTATGACGATTATACAGGCTGCCCAACAGTTTAAAGATAATGAGATTGATCACGCAATAGAAATTTCAGAGAGACAACATCGTATGGCGATAGATAGATGCTATCCGGTGTTGCCTACTTCCCCTTCTGATAAAAGTAAGGATCTGGAGGAAGACCCTTTGATGTCTCACTTATTGAGATTGCCTCCGCCCTATGTACAAGCTGCTAATGCACCCCCGTTCTTACAACCTGTTCAGTTGCCTGTTGTGCCCCCACCTGCTCCGGTTCTTCCACCTTTGCCCCTTCCGGTATTGCCACTCCTACCTCTTTTTCCACCGATTCCTTTGCCTCCATCTCCTGAACCTCAATCTCCTTTGCCTACGGCTCCCATTATAACTGTTAGTTCTTCTCCTGTATCGCCTAATACCTTGTCCCCTGTCCTTATGTCCAATTCTCCTACTGTGCGCAAACGAATCACAGATACTGTCTCTGTTTTTTGTCCCCTTTCTTTGGGACTTTGAACATGTCTCCATTTTTTTCTCAAAGACTGTCTCGTAGTCAACTTTCAGGTTCCGACGAACGGGTGGCGTTGGACTCTCTCGCTCACAAATGGATCAAGAAGGGTCCCCAGTATAGTGTGAATGACATCATGATCACCTTTCTTCAGTGGGATGCGCCCACGCAGAGATATGTATTTAAGGTTATGTGTGACACTCTTGTTAAAGGATGGGAGGATATGGATTTGGGTTTACTTCCCCAGGGTCTGTTGGATGTTCAGGCTAATTTCTATAAAGGACTTATTGTGGGTTCTAAGGTTGAGGACGCCGTAAGGACACTTGTTACTTTTAGGTCCTTATTTTCTTCACAAACTTTTTTTGATTCTGATCCTGCTGTTCGGCAGACATTGAAACATTACCCAATGAGAGAGGTTCCTCCGATATGGAGGGAAGAGGTTGCACAAGCAGGTAATAATCCAGCCATTCCCGCTCACTTCCAGCGTATATGGGTACATGTGCCCTGGAAGAGATCTGATGTTTTGGCTCTCAAACAGTCTTTACCGGAACCCCAGTAAAAACCCTGCTGGTTACTATAAAGAATTGTCCCAGACTGTTGATGCCTGTATTATGAATTTAGCCGATATTGACATGTTGATGGGAAATGTAGTCACACAAGCGTTATGGGCTCGGATTCGTAGAGAGGATCACGCTCAAGAATTGGGTGGTACTTGGGCTGCTATAACTGCCGCGGATAGAGCCCAAGTGGGTGGTGGTAAGCCTGATGTTTTGATTTCAGAACTCCCTGGTAGGATTATTACTTTAATGAAAATGATGATGCCCGCCTCACGAGTTAATTGGGATAAATTAGCTGCGTGTAAACAGAAGAAAGATGAGAGTGTCTCTGATTTCTTCACTCGTTTTGAGGAGACGTTTATTGATCACAGTGGTCAGGATATGACTACGGAGGGTGGACAACGATTATTTGTAGATAAATTCATATTTAATTTGCTTCCCGAGTTGTCACATAAATTGAAAGACTCTGAAAGTTCATGGGCTGTTTCTTCTTCTGCTCAGATATTGGCTACTGCTCAATATTACGAAAACAGGGACAAAGAGGAAAAAGATAAGCAAGAGCAAAAGACTAAAGAATTAAAAACGAAGGTTCTTCTGCAACAGGCTTATCCTCCTCGCTCTGCTCAGCGCCAGTTTCAACAGCCTCCCCAGTTTCAGAGGGTGTTTCAAAAGCCTGAGCCCTTTATTCCGCGGCCTTTGTTAGGTCCTAACCAATGTGCCTATTGTACAAGGAAGGTAATTTTAAGAATGGCTGCCCGGTTTTATTACAGCGTAATGGAGGACTATCTTCTCCACGAGGTCATGGTGGTTCCCAGTTAGCGCCCAGGGGTAGAGGTCGCGGTATGTTGCCTCAAAAACAGCGTTCCCTTCCACCTCCAAATTCTATGAACTACTTTGATCAGCAAAATACTCAGTCTACACAGTATTACAATGATGACTACTATGTTGAAGGTGAGAACGAAGGTTTTCCCGCTAACTAGGACAGCCATAGACAAAGTGAGGGAGTGGTATCGATTCCAGTAGATCAGAATGGGCCTTATGTTAATGTCACTACTATGGGTGTTTCAGAGCCATTTCTTTTAGATACTGGTGCGATGAGAAGTTCTATCATTCACTCCAAACTCCCTGGGGCACCTATGTCTGGCTTAACGAATGCATCCATAGGATTTTCTGGCGCCCCGGTTCGTAACCCGGTCTCTTGTCCTCTGCCTATTTCAATTGGTTCTTATGATTTGGAGGCTCTGCTTCTTTTAACGACTGGTTGCGGCGAGAATCTGTCGGGTTTGGATTTTTTGAAAAGATTGCATGCAGCGATATATTGTTCTCCTTCTGGTGTACATCTTGCTTTGGGGCAGAAACTGACTTCTCCAATGTATTTGTCTAAAGATCACTTTCCACCTGAATTGCTCTCTCTCCCTGCAACACTTTGGGCCACGGGTCTAAATGATGTTGGTTGTCTTGAGATCCCACCCTATGTTGTTACCCTCAAGCCCAATGCTAAATTGCCACGCATTCCTCAATACAAAATTCCCAATGATAGTGAAAGGGTGTTTTGGCTATTATTTATGATTTGGTTCAGAAGGGTGTGATTGAGGAGACGAGAGGAAATGTATGCAATAGTCCTGTTCTCCCGGTTCTTAAACGCACTGATCCTTCTCAGCCTCCTATTTATCGCTTTGTGATTGATCTTCGGGAGGTTAATAAAATTGTTGTACCGCAGTTTCCTGTTGTTTCAGACATCACTGCCCTGTTAACAATGATACCTGCCTCGGCAGCTTGGTTTTCTGTTATTGATCTGAAAAATGCCTTCTTCAGCATCCCAATTGCTGAAGAGAGTAGGGATATTTTTGGCTTCTCTTTAGGAGGCCGAAGTTTCCGGTTCAAGCGCGCACCCCAAGGCTATTGTGAAAGTCCCTCAATCTATAGCCAAGCTCTGAAATGCCAACTTGATGCTTTTCCTTTGCCGCCAGGTGCTACCCTTATTCAGTATGTGGACGATTTATTGATTGCTGCCGCTTCAGAGGATATGTGCAAGAATGTGACTGTTGCACTATTGCGTCACTTGTCTGACCTTCATCATAAGGTTTCACCTTCTAAACTACAATATGCCCGCCAAGAGGTTACCTATTTAGGTCATCTCTTGTCGAAGGAGGGACGGCGATTGACCCCAGAACGTATCCAAGCAATTGTACAAATGTCTGTGCCATCCACACAAAGAGAGGGGCGTGCCTTCCTGGGCATTACCTCTTATTGTAGACAGTGGATTCCAAATTTTTCTTTGTTGGCCAAACCGTTGTTGGCACTCACTTTGAAAGACACACCCCAAACCCTTCCGTGGACTGACGA
Source organism: Triturus cristatus (assembly GCF_964204655.1). Classification (NCBI taxonomy): domain Eukaryota; kingdom Metazoa; phylum Chordata; class Amphibia; order Caudata; family Salamandridae; genus Triturus; species Triturus cristatus. The sequence goes on from NC_140585.1 coordinate 509,270,376, forward strand.
ATGTCGGAAGAGTTTTACTGGTTTACGTGCTGCTCTGTGCTCTGCGCTCTGCTCCTGTGTTGGGAACTCCGGATTACAGTAAGCCCTTTACGCTCTATGTCCATGAAAAAGAGGGGTGTGCGTTGTCAGTCTTAACACAACGATTTGGAGACAAACAGCGGCCATGTGCCTATTTTTCAGCTACACTAGACCCAGTAGCCAAGGCATTGCCTAGTTGCCTTAAAGCTACAGCAGCAGCAGCAATTTTTATTCGTCAGTCAGCTGGAGTGGTGCTAGATAACACTCTCGTTGTTATGGTACCACATGCAGTGGATACCTTGCTAAATAGGACGAAAACGCAACATCTTACAAGTGCTCGCTTTTCTGGATATGAGCTGACGCTCTTGGCTAGTCATGTGCACATCAAACGATGTAACACTTTAAATCCAGCTACATAGTTACCTCTTCCAGAGGAGAAAGGTATTCAGGAACAACATGATTGTTTTCTCCGTACTGAGGAGGAGACAAAAGGTAGGATTGATTTGAAAGATACACCACTAGTGGACGGACCCGGATGGGATCCTATGGGTGGATGGTTCTTGTTTTAAACTCCCTAATGGTGAGACAACTTCAGCTTATGCTGTTACCACCTTGCATACAATCGTGGAGACAGCACGCATCAGACATAATTCAGCTCAGCCAGCTGAACTGATAGCTTTGACCAGAGCGTGTGTGCTATCTAAGGGAAGGAGAGTGAATGTGTATACCGACAGCCAGTATGCGTTCGGTGTGGCACATAGTTTCGGTCGGTTGTGGAAGGAAAGAGGATTCTTTACCTCCCACGGTACTACGATACAGCATGGTCAGTTATTAACTGACCTTCTTGAGTCACTTGTTTTGCCTACCCAGATAGCAATTGTAAAGTGTAGTGCGCATAAGAGGATTACTGATGATGTTGGTCGCAGGAATGCTTTTGCCGATGAGGTAGCAAAAGAAATAGCCAGGGATGCTACAAGTCGCATGTATGCTGCGGGCCCTGCAAATTGGGTCGGGAAAGAGGAATGTGTGAGGACACAATAGAAAGTGTGAGAGCGATTCAAGGAGAGGCTACAGAGAAAGAGTTGAGTAAGTGGAAAGAGAGTGCAGGAATGTTAGATGCGATGGGATGTTGGATAGAATTGTCAGAACATCAGCGTTGGCTGTTACCAGACGCCTATGTACTGCCTGTAGTTGCTATGGCGCATGGTCCAGCCCACATCAGTGCGAAAGGAATATGTAAGCTTCTGGCTCCAGTGTGGCTGAACAAAGGGATTCCAAAATGTGAAGATAATTTGGTGAAGCATTGTATCGTTTGCTTGATGCATAATCCAGGAAAGGGAACCCCAACTCCAGCAGGTCATTTTGCTCCCCCAACATATCCTTTTGAGGTGTTGCAAATTGACTATATTCACATGGAACGATGCAACAATCTCAAATATGTTCTGGTGGTGGTGTGTGCCTTTTCCAGATGGATAGAGGCCTACCCCCTGAAAGACAACACTGCTTTGTCCACTGCCAAAGTTCTTCTGAAAGAGTTCTTCCCTAGGTTTGGTTTGCTGTGCATTGTCTGGCGTGACAATGGAAGTGAGTTTGTGGGTCAAATTATGAAAAAGGTGTGTGCGGGTCTTGGTATCAGGCAGAAGTTCCATGTGGCGAACCATCCTCAATCAGTGGGTTTGGTAGAGTGTTATAACGGCACTCTCAAACTTAAGCTTGCAAAGGTACAGGCCAGCACGGGTCTTGCCTGACCCGATGCTTTACCCTTGGCTCTCCTATCCACTAGAACAGCTGTACATTCTCGTTTGGGACTCAGCCCATAAGAGGTTGTTTTTGGGCGCCCGGCCAATGTTTGGGGAGTCCCTCGCCCTAAAAAGTATTCTGACATACAGTATCCGATGCTGATTGACTACTTACATGACCTCACCACTAAATTGCGTGTTCACCACCAACAGGTTCAAAACGCTTTACCAGAGGCCTCCACAGACCCAGGTCATTCTATCCAACCTGGAGACTGGGTCTGTGTGAAAAATTTTCAGAGGACAAGGAATTTGGAACCTTGTTGGAAGGTGCCTCAACAAGTTCTTCTGGTGACACGTACAGCAGTGAAAGTCGAAGGGAAAAAGAACTGGATCCATGGCGTGCACTGCAAAAAAGTGCCCTTGCCCTTGCCTTTTGACCAGTGGTCCGTAAGGGTGTAGGTGATTTTGAAGGCGAAAGGGTCCCCCGGTTTGTACCTTTCAGTAGTGCACACCTAGATGGAACTCGGTCAGAGAAAGAAGATGATGACGTTTTACAAGAAGCCGTACTGCCACATCTCCGATTGAACACTACAGATCCACAGACACTATTTCAGGACCAAACTGTACTAAACAGAACTCGATATAATTTAAGGCCTAGACTGGTCAAGGACACCTGAGATTTTCATCTCTTTTGTGACATATATCATCTGTCCGGGTGGCAGGGTCACGGTAGGAGTCTTGGTTCGTGACCTGTATAGTGGCTAGGCCCCCAGGACTTGCAGTGTCATAGGACGGCTAATAATCACAGCCAAGTGAGTAAGGAAGATTGCCGTGAGCAACAATTTTAGAGGATGGATGTCAAATTGGGAAAGAAGGATAAGGAGGAAGAGATGAGAAAGAAATATTGTAAATTATTGTACAATAGATGTGGCATAACATTGTGGGTTTTTACGTTTTTGTGTATCTTATTGGCTTGTGTAGGTTGGATTATTCATGCTATGCAGCACAAATATGTCCCTACTTCTATTTCCTTGCCTCTTCGTTCTACTATCTCCCCACATCGATTACATATGCTTCCCCAACATGAACTAATCAGGAGAACAGAATATTTTAATAATTCATTTGTCCAGTTGTTGCACCAGCATCAATTGGTAGTCAATACTACTGACTGTTGGGTGTGTGGACTTATGCCACATACCACAGATAAAGGGATGCCATATTTAGTCCTTCGTTTTCTTATGAAGGTTCCGCATGGGCCTATCTGGTGATGTTTTCAAATGCATATCAGAACCGACTTAGACATCCTGTTGGCTCATACAGTAGTGGACCAGATTTTAGTCATAGTTCTCTGATAAAGGGAATAGTGGCTATGGCTAGAATTGTAGAGAATAGTAAGGTTCCTGTTGATGAGAAGCAGACATATGATGGTTGGAATGTGACTCGTTACATCACTAGCCTTACAGATAAAGTTAATCAGGGAAAATCTCCACCAATCTGGACAATACCTCATCAAGGTAGTTTTAGTCTACAAATGAATGGCCAGACTACTGACATTGGACAAGGAAAGAGCTTTTGTTCCCATACATACATTTACACATTTCAGAATTCGCCACCGTTAGTGCCATCTCAGGGCACGTATTTTGTCTGCCACGATAGAGCATACACGTGGCTACCGGCTGATTTTTCAGGAACGTGCTATATAGCTTTCCTTCTCCCTCCTACATACACCGCTCCTTCAGGTCATCACAGAAACAGATATGGCAGAGGGATTATTGACTCTAAAGACACGGCACGACAAGAGGGAGGTGATTTCCTCAAAGGATTTCTCCCTTTTTGGGGCCCAATGGCCAACAGTAGAAACCTCAGACAGTTGGTTCGTGTTGTTGAAACTACCATAGATGTTACTGTGGGAGCCTTGAGTAATCTCACAGCTGAACTTCAGGCGGATCATCTCATGACATTGCAGAACCGGATTGCTCTAGATGTTATTCTTGCAGATCATGGTGGAGTTTGTAAATTTATCGGATCTAGCTGTTGCATTTATATACCTAATGATGCCCCTACGGTATACCAAGCCGCCTCCAAATTACATGTGATCTCCGAGTCGATTCATCAGGACGAAGGAGATTGGTCTTTATTGGGATGGTTTGGGGAATTACTGTCAAAATTGGAATGGAAGGTATTAACATTCCTTGGAGTGGTTTTGGCTATCATTTTTTCCTGTTGTCTCTGTATGCAGTGTGGCCCCGCCATTTGCGGTCTTTGTGCCACTATGCGTGTCCCAAGGCCTGTGGCACAGAAAACGGAGAACATTAAAATGATGCTGCAGCAACAGCTTGATGACCTCATGGCCATTGACGTCGACTCAGACTAAAATGAGTCTGTGCGTTTTGCCTGAGTATGGCAAAAGGAGAGTCTGAGGTCATTTAGTTTCCGATTTCTTTCGTATTTAATCCCCATTTTGTGCCCCGTCGCCATTTTGTGTTGCCCTCACTCAGGCAGCACGGCGAACGAAGTGTTTTTGCCTTTCCCACTGCGACGTGTCAAATAACCTCCTGCCTCTGTTTATGTAACTGGTGTCAGGGTCTGGCCGAGTCCACTAACCCTCGTCTGGTTGACTGATCCCTGTTTCGACTATCTGTTGGTTCGCACCATTCTTTCCTGACTTTATCTTATCTTCTGGCCTTCGCTATTCTCTACTGGTATTCTCTCATTGCACAACTGTCCTTTGAGGCATACAAATGTGTCCTGCCACCTGCAAGTCGAATCGTAGACACTACCACTAATTAGGGTGACAAACAGAGTTGAAAAAGAGGTTTATTTGGGTTACTTAATATCTTGTTTTCAGACCTTTCTCATTGGTTAAGCATGTATACATTGGGAGCGTTCTTTGTGAGTCTGTGTGCTATAAAAGTTTGTGCGCCACGAAGTAAAGTGGCAGTCTCCTAAGAACATACTGAGCGTACTTCTGGGACAACTGTGCTTAGCGGCAGCTAATAAACTTGATCTTCTACGCCTAACGGAGTGTCCCGTGTCTCTGTTCAACAAAGCAGGTGAACTCAGGAGATCAAGGCGTGCCCCGCGCCGCCAGGCTCATAAGGTCTGGTTCTTCACTACCCACCTTGTCTGCAACAGCAGAGCAGTGACCGGACTATCATCTCGAAGGGCCCTATATATGTGGGAGATTAGGTGCCGCCCACCTGCCATTGATAGTAAAGTTGTTAGAATAGCTGTGCAAGGGGGCTATCTTTCCATACTGTAGGAATTGACCCGTACCCCGTTCAAAGGTATTGACAGTCGCCTCTTGGGTCACAAACCTACTGTTGTTATACAAGTACCCCATTATAAGGCATCCCCCATCACTCCACTGCTGGACAGATATGTACTCTGCAATTTTTTGGAATGGTGTTACAACCCACAATGGCATTTCAGGTGAATAGGGTGCTCACCGTATTACTCTCTTAACGGGGTCTTCCCAGGCTCTGGCCACATATCTAATCATGTATGGGAAGTCTTTCAGGAATGCCTTACTCCAGCCAGTGAACTGCATATTGCAGTTGTGCCACCATACAGTATAGACCCATATGGGGGATCTTCACACTGCCATCCACCCACTTTCTTTGGAGGGTGTCCAGTTTAACATGTTTCCATTTGTTCCCCCACAGCAACTCCGGCAGCAAACTATCTAGCACCAAGAAGTATGACCTAGGGATTTCATAAAAGGAATGTTGCAGGGTGTACAGGCAGCAGGGTAGTATTATCATTTTTATGATTGCCACCTTTCCAATTAGGTAGAGAGGCAGGGGCTTCCAGGATCCTACTGAAGTGTGCGCTCCTTCAATTAGTATCCCTATGTTGTGCTCCGAAATCAGTGTGGGTGAATGCCATAGTTGAACCCCCAAGTACCTCATACTCTCTATTTTTCACAGCAAGCCCACTTCAGAGTATGAATCAAGTGCTTCCAGTGCCATTTTCCCAATTAGGACTAGTACCGATTAACTGGAGTTGATACAGAGATCGAAGAGCTCCCCAAATTTTTGTAGTTCATTTAAAAGGGCTGGAACCACCCAGGAAGGGCATTGTAGGTATATATGCATGTCGTCCGCATACAAGAAGATGACATGTGTGGTATCCTCCAAGGAGATTCCATATCCCTCCATGATTTTCGTGAGTGTTGTTGGTAGGGGCTCCATCGCCGACGCATGCAGCAGCGTCGACAGGGGGCACTCCTGTCTTGTTCCCCTGGACAAGATGAATTTTTCAGATACCACTCCAATAAGTCGCACCCAGGCCATCGGATTCATATGCAATCATTGGACCCATTGGAGGAATCCTGGTCGTATACTTCTGGAGGACTGCCCATATGTATGTCCACTCTACAGAGTCAAAGGCTTGCTCAGTATCAAGCATAGCCAGGGTGCAGTCCTCATTCGAAATTATTAGGGCGTGCCATATATGTGCAAGTCTTCTCAAGTTGTGCGTAGTGTTTCTCCTGGGTATGAATTCTGCTTGGTCTGGGTGCACTAGCTGAGGCATGAGGGGCAGCAACCTGGCCTATAAGAGCCAAGCAATAAAGTATTCTTAATTGTCTTTAATATCATAGCTACTAACGCCTCCTGCATAGAGCATGGCATTGACCGTCTCTCACGTGCCTCATAATACACCTCCAATAATTTATCAGCTAGTAGTGGTGCAAATCACTGATAAAATTCGGCAGGGAGACCATCGCTGCCTGGGCATGTGTCGGTTTTAAGATGTCTAATAACGGACAGTAATTCCTCCCTAGTTATAGGGGCAGCGAGGGCCTCTGCTCCCTCTGGGCCCACCTGAGGCAGCTCAATATGGTTAAGATAGTCTAATATTGCCTCTGGGGGTGCCTCCGATTTGGTTTGGTTTGGCAGACGGCAGCCAAGTGTTGCGCCAGAGTATCTGCAATTGCCCTCCGGATACAGGCCAACTCCCCATCCCTGTTATGCAATTGCAAGATGGGAGATGGGAGATGGGGCGACTTTGGATTTTATCAGCTTTGCTAACAGGGTCCCTGACTTACCTCCTTCCATATGGAGGTGTTGTCTGCATGTTATATATGTAAGTTTTTCCACCCTACCCCAGGAAGCCATAAGTTCCTCCCATGCTTTCCTCCAATCCTCTAATGCCAGCGGTTCCCCATGCAGGGCCATTTCCAAAACCCCCAGCCTCTGTTCCTGTACCCGAATGTCCCGGTCTAGCTCTTGTCTAACTCTGTGGGATGTATTAATCGCTACACCGCGAATCACAAACTTCATGGCCCCCCATTCCATCGCCCTATTAGACACCGACCCCTTATTTTCATCAAAATAATGGGTAAGCGTTTCTTGAGGGAGGCTTTGTACGGGGGATCCTGCAGGGCTTCTGCGCGTAGGTGTTATAACGGTATCTAGGTAAGTGTGATATCCCACCCACCCTTGGGGTCAGTCCTGAAGAGATACAGCAATAATCTAGATGGCTGAATGTATTTGTTGCTGGAGTATGACAGGAAAACACCCTTTTCATAGGGTTACGCATGCACCACTCGTCTCTGAGTTGCAAACCATTTAGGATATCCATTATTACTCTAGTCGTTCGAGGTTTAGTATTCTCCCTCAGAAGGCCCTGTCCAGATGTGCATCTAGGGCACAGTTAAAGTCCCCCAATAAGATTACTTTCACTCCCAGAAACGCGGTACCTACTTCCACCATTTTTGTAAAGAAGTCGGGACTGTCAGAGTTAGGGGCGTAGACATTAATGAGGCCTATCTTCCTGTCCCTCCCACTTCCCGTATATTATCACTTATCGCCCCTCGGCATCTGTCAGATGTTTGTATTTAAACAGTACCCCAGGGGCTACCCACACCAGTGTTCCCCTAGCAAAGCAAGAGTAGGAATTGGCATACATCTGGCCTCTCCATTGCCGTCGGACACATGAAATCATGTCCCCCAATACATGCGTTTCTTGCAGGCATGCAATCGCCACCCTGTAGTATTTTAAGTATTCTAGTATCCTTCTCCTCTTCTGGTAATGTCCCATAGCCCCGCACATTCCATGTGATAATTTTCAGTTCTTGAGCTCCCATATTTGCAGGTAATCCCTCCTAAACATCTTTCTTTCTGGCAGGACCTAGGACACACATGACCCATCTTCTGTCTTCCTTACACTGGCTTCCGGTTCAGAAACAAATCCATTTCAAAGCATTGTTTTTGGTCTTTAAAGCCTTTCATAAGATAGGGGCCCTTTACCTTCCAGAAAGATTTCAACACTATACATCTCATTGTACCTTGAGGTCATCTGCACAGCTTTTGATCTCTACTTCTAAGGTCCTGCTGTTCCGGGTAGGGGGAAGATTTTTTCAGTGGTGGCCTCTCATCTGTGGAATAGCCTACCTCTCTCTCTTAGATAGGTGCAGGACCCCATCACTTTCAGGAGGAAATTAAAAACTTGTCTTTTCCAACTCTAGGTCCCGGCCGGTTTTCTCCTTTGTGTGTTTTTCTGTTTGCTGTTACATGTTTTTTTTTCTCTTAGCGCCGGGAGTAGCCGCGCGCTTTATAAATACCAAATAACATAACATAACAGTTCTGCACTCCTTGTGGCTGCGCCCTCCCCCAGCTGTTTGATAATTTCCCAGAGTTAAACATTAGGCACCCCCATTTTGACGCATACATGTATCTCCAGATAAACATAGAACAGAACTCCCTTTGCTCCCCCTCTCACCGGGCATTCCTGTAAGTCTCACCCCCCCATATAGTGCAGGATATCGGCCTGCAAGGACGCCCTACTCCAACCGCCTCCCCAACTTTGAATCTCAACTTATCATGCCTTAAATTAGGCAAGAGGCAGCCTCTTTTCAAAAGTTTTATTTGTTTGGAACTAAACCTATTGAGTGCTGTGCTAGAGGGCCAGTCACCGAAGAGGGTGCAAGGTTAGAACCTACCGCTCTCTCCTCAGGAACAAGCCCCTTGTACAGGGGTGTTCCCTTCCCGGGACAGCTCATCTTATCAATCATATATCTCTATTTAGCCTATATGTAAACCTTATCCATGTCAATTACATATCATTGTCTCTCTCACCTTCACATTGCATCTCAAGCCTCCCCATAATTTCTATGCCTATCATTCTTGGCCTGTCGCACTGTTCATTTGACCGGTTCCTCCAGTCCCCACCAAGTCCAGCCCAGTATCCTGGTTCACAGTCTCCGATTCCTGTATCTTTTCAGTGTCTGTTGCCTGCAATGTTCTATCGGGGCAAACTCTCACTCTCCCGGACTACCTCGATGAGATTGTGACTTCTTCCTTGGACCCTGTCGTCGTTCCTGAGTTTTGTCACCTATTGTCGAGGACCTAGGTGATCCCATGGATGGGACCAGACAGGCCCCCGGTATCCCACTGCAGTCCAACCAGCAGCTGATTGAAAAAACAGAGTGCGCCTGGCTCTTTCCGCCCTCAGTTTTTCAGGGAACAACAAGCTGTACTTCATGTTGATCTTATAGAGGTGCTTCTTGATGGTTAGAAAAGCCTTCCTTTGCTCCTGCACATGCTGAGTGTAGTCGGGGTATATCGATATGGGATGACCTTCGAATAATATCGGTGCCATTGTGCGTATGGGCTGCAGGATCACATCCCTATCCTGATAATTGAAGAGCCTGGCGATGAGGGCTCTCTGCGGCGCACCCGGTCTTGGGTGGGGGGGGTTGGGGGAAGTTAACGATCTATGTGCTCTCTCGATATTGAACATTTTTGAGAAGTGTTTTGGGGATAGTTCTTGCAGGATCCATTCTTCAAGGAAGAGCTCCACAGAGGGGCCCTCTGCACACTCAGGAAAGGCCACAAATTATTCCTCCTAGATCTCCCTTCAGAGTCTTCCGCTCTTGCATCTAAGTGCACCACTCTTTTCTGTAGCGCTATGACCGCATCTCTGAGGTAATACACTTCCATTTGTAACGTATCCACATTTGTTATGGTGGTGGTTACTCTGCCGGCCACCATCCATAGGTCACAGCGAAGGAGATTGACATCTATGGCCACTGCGTCTTTTCTGTGCACCATATCTGCATGTGTGGCCTGGATAGCCTGAAGTATGTCTGTTAGGGAGGGGGGCTCCTTTTATTTTTGTGGTTCTCCATTGTCACCCCCCACCCACATCATCCTCTCGAGCTCTGGTCCCTGTGGGAGGGAGAGTGCGTAATTGCCTATTTTATTAGTAGTGATAGTGGACCTCTGCTGTGTCACTTGTATCAAGCCTTTAGAGCATGTCCCTGGATCACTCTTCCAAAACTGGTCTCATATACGTGTAGGATATTACAGCCACACACAGTGGCAAGTATATCAAGTGCTGCGTGTTTCTCGCATCGCAGCAACCTGCAGGATTGTCTTCCTCCGGCATGGCTATCAGTGGCGGGCCCCAGGGGTACCATCAAGCTGTCCGCTATAGGACACCTGACCAGGCATCTCACCGTGCGACTCAGAGCCCCCAGTGCCGTCGGTATCCCACTGTCCACTTGTGCCCAGGTGCTCCCCCACCACTCCCCAGGTGGGGCTAGCATCCACCCAATCCGCACAATGCAGCTGACCCGCTCCTCCTGGGTCCTCAGGTCGCTCCACAGCAGTAGGACACCAAGGGTCCCAGGCTCCTCCACATCAGGGAGACCCCAGAGCCGCACCTTGACTCTAGGACCATCCCCCAGCAAAGTATTCTAGTGGTTCTGGCCCTCTCAAGGTCCCGGCCAGAAATGGATCAATTCCAGGTTCAAACTTCCATATAGCAGCATGATCCCCGGCGATACTGCGGCCTGATTTGGCAGGTTTCTTCCCCCTACGCCATTGGGCCACAGATCCTTTTTTTGGGGGGGGAGGGGAGCCCCGGGCTGAAAGTGTCCATATGGCCGGTCACTCGCACTGTGGTGCCTGACTCCTCCCAGCCTCCTGACTTTCCCACTTGGTCGGCTCATGCAGGACACCTCCTCCTCATTCCTCCAGCTCTCTGAGGGGGCCCAGGCCCTCAGGATTTGACCAGAGGCCGTCCCCCACACTGCAGTAGCTTTCTCCAGCAGGCTCTGGCCCATCGCCACTCCTAGGCTGCGGATGGCCACCTCACCTCACTTTCAGGCATTGGGTGGTAACGTACTAGACCCAGCCCAGGAATCCAGGGACAAGGGGATGACTCAGTTCACTGATCTTCCTTGCCTTCCCAGCCTCAGCGTGTTGCTTTTCCTGCCAGGCCTCTGAATGCCCTTAGCCCATACCTCTCCTTGGCCCGGCACTGATGGGCTCAGCAGTCAGTCCGTCTCTCCCTGCAGTACGCCATCCATACCGGTCGATGCCACATTCTACCGGATTCTAGAGGTGAGTCGTGATGTTAGCATTGCAGGTATACTCAGATATGGACAGGATTAATACCAGATTATGTTAAAATATTCTGTCGTCTCAGGGAGCAGAGACATCTATTCAGCCATCTTGGCAGACCACACCCCCCTCCTTCCTCAATGTTATATCCCAGATACTGAACTTTTTTATGACAGTATTGCAATTTTCCTGGGGACACTTTATGTCCATTCTCAGCCAGGTGATTTAGAAGTGCAATCGTATCCTGATTACAAGCTTTTCGTATTACTGAGGCCACAAGCAGGTCATCTATATATTACATGAGACTGAATTGTAGGGCATCTCCAATGACTACAATTATTTTTCAAGATGTGGTTGAAAATGAAAGGACTCTCTATATACCCCTGTGGAACTCTGCACCATGTCAAAACTCTCTGTTGAAGATAAAAGAAAAAAGATATTGGTTATGTTCATGCAATGGCACTGAGAAGAAAGCTGGACAAAGATTGATAGCTGTGAACCAATCTGCAGTGTAAAGAATCTGAAAATGTATGATGGCTGGATTCAGTACCACAGGACAACATGGAACACCAATACTATTCATTTTTCAGAGACCCTGCACAATCCGCTATTCACCATTTACAAGAAGAGGCTTTATCCTCGTCATCACCAGAACCATCCCTTAGAGGATCCATTGGAAGACTCTCTCTGATGGAAATATCGTGCAATATGGCAAAGCTGGCAATGATTTTCCAACACATACCATGATCATACTCAGGAGTACTCTGCTCTTGTGTAGACAGTGGGATCTGCCTTTCAACAATCTAGGTGTCCACTCTATGATGTATCTTGCTTATTAGTGAATAGCATTGTATTTCTATACTCTAGGTGTATGTGGGTTGAAGTAAGGTGCCATTATACACGGACGTAGGACATGCACACTCTCACAGGGAATGGGATAATTATAATTTCTAATAGTGATAAGAAGACAAATACATTTACGGTATACATTCTTAAGTCATACATGTGTATCTAGCAACCAACTGTCTCCCAGCCTCCCTCTCGATATCTGGCTGTACAGTGCTCCATAGCAAAAGATGTAGGAGTCATTTGTGCTCCCTTTGTATCTAGTAGCTAGGTCAGCAATTAGGCTGGTGGCATTGCACACCATCTGTATAAAAATGGAGTGCTTGCATTTTTGATTTCGGTACATGCACCCACACTCCCTGAATGGGGGGGGGGGGTGGAAGAAGAACATGGGTCTCATCTACACATCCAATTATTTGTGGGAATTGAGTAATAGCATAGAATTCCACCTTTGTAGCCTCCAAGCCAACAGGGGTCGTTGGGATGGTGATGTTTATATCAATCCATTACACCATCGCATCAAGAAAATTAATAACAAGCATTGAAAATGCAATAGGTCTTACCTTTGATCAGGTTAAAGCCATTTGCTTTGCTAATTGTATTGTATAGCAAAGCAAATGGCTTCAACTTAATAAAAGGCGAGACCTATTGCATTTTCAATGCTAAAATGGCGAACGTACGTTTGAACGGTACTTGTGCCTAGTTTGCGCAGGAGAGAATATACAACTAGGTTGGCGGGGGAAGTGCCGCAATCACTTTATCGTCATTACATTTAGAATATGGGAGTGTCCAATGGAGAGTCTAGAAAAGCATTACAATTCTGATTCACAGGATTTAGGTAAATGATTTGCACTGATCTGAAACGATCCTCTGTCAAGGGTGGAGCAACGATATCTAGCCTTGTGGCCCCAGTGCGTCAAGTAAGGTTTATCCAAAGGAGCCGATGTTGGGAACAGTTCGAAAACGTCATATAATTTATTTTAGGGCTCTCTGTTGGCATCTTGAGAGTAAGAAATAATGGGCGTGCACAGGCTCAGCATGCGCCAGAAAATAAAATGTCTCCTGTATTTCCAATACTATTTTAATTTTGCATTAAACTGCAAGCAAACGTACATAAATAAACTTTTGCACACAGCAGAGTTGAACAATTTAAAATTGTGTACTTTGATCCAGCTGAATACTCTTTCTGAAAAGGGGCATTTATGCAATTCAAAAGGGTTCCGGAAAAAGCACCTTTCACTCGTGTTCAAATTCTAAATCAGTCCCTCCGCTGTTTTAACCATGATCACCAAAGCGCCCCGAAGCCCTAATTGGGTGCGTGAAGCACAAAGTATGTATTTGTTTAGACACTGCTCCGTTCACTCAATCATGCACTTATTTTTCGGTGTTCGTTAGTTGATTCACTCATGCATTCAAACTGTATAGCATGCTTATGTTAAACACGTGATCACCCACCCTGTGAGGTATCGAAACTTGAGTCTGTGCACAGTGCTGGACCCCCCCCCCATCCAGTACCGCAGGGGCTAATGTTACCCCACTGAACCCACCGCAACCCTCGAAGTGGCAAAAGACAAGCAGCGAGCTAGAAAGCTGGCAGTACATATTTTTCATCTACATTGTATTTTCAACGAAAAAATGTAACGCAAAATCAGAACACGCAAGTGCCTTTTTATCAACTATTAACTGCACGCCATTCAGGAGTTTCTAATCTTACACAGCGACGGGAGTTCCCCCCCAAAAAAAAATCGCTATGTGTGAGTGTCTACTTTGTTTCCAAGAAGCAATCTGCAAATCTACAGCACACACAGTCTGGTTTAAACTCAAGAAAACAGGAAAAGAACCCACAAAAGCAAGAGTTCCTTGATATGCCTCTCAGTGCGTCGGAGCACTATGGTTAAACAAGTGAGGCAGGCTCGGGTCGGTTGTGACCGGAAGTGAGTTGTTGCACATCGCCCAGCCTCTGTCCAGGTCAAGAGAGAGGCGTAAAGAAGACTGCGCAGCCAACCTGCAATCACACGGGAGTGGGGCATCACCTCGTAGGGCCAGGGCTTTACATTGATGAGATATAGCAACACCCCTCAGTGGTGTCGGTGGGAGTAGAACACATGCGTAGTAGCGTGACTGAGTGTGAACGGGGTGATGCCGGAGCCTACAGGAGGAGATAGGGTCGAAATGCATTGTACTTTAGAACAGAAGCCTCGAAACTCACCGGCAGCGTTAGTAACACAAGCATTGGCATAGCCAATAGGTCTCGCCTTTGGGATCTTATAAGTGTTTAGCCATGCAACAGTTGCATAACTAAATAATTATAAGGTCCCAAAAGCGAGACCTATTGGCTATGCCAAGCGGCCCTGCAGCCGCGAAAGTGAAAGTGATCGCGATCACGATCAAACATCAAAGCGGCCGTGCAGCCGGGAAAGTGAAAGTAATCCCAGTAAAGCGCGGTGCGCGCGCCCGCCCGCGCACATGCACTGTAGTTCTAGGCTGGCCTGGTAGCAGACTAGATCGTTAAATACACAGTGAATCCATCGGTGTAGCATGACGAAAATGTTTACGCATACCGCACTTGTCAGTCGCGGTTCGCGGATACCAAAATCATCACGATACGACAACCTTCATTGAATGGGTTCAGAATTCACGGAACCACAGACCCTCCTTTTGCCCTTACATAGGCAATAACCTAAACTCACATCAATCTGAGTCCAGGTCTATATTCATCAGGTCATTGAGATGTTGCTGTAGCATCATTCTGGTACTTAGTAACTCTCTCTGGACAGGTCTCCTCGAACACGAGGTAGCAAAAAGGCCACAGATAGCAGGAGCACACTGTATACAAAGACAGAACAGGAAAAGGATAGCTAATACCATCCCAATGACCATCAGAATCTTCCATCCCCAGGTGGATAACAATCCCCAGAACCATCCCATTAACGACCAATCTCCTTCGTCCACATGTACGGACTCGGAGAGCTTATGTAGCTTGGAGATGGCTTGGAAAACTGTTGGAGCGTTGTCTGGAATGAAAACACAACAGCTTGATTGGATCAATTTACAGACCCCTCCTCTATCTGCAAGTATGACATCTAACGCAACTCTGTTCTGAAGAGTCATAAGGCGATCCGACTGGAGCTCAGCAGTCAAGTTGCTAAGGGCGCCGGCAGTCTCGACTATGGTGGACTCAACTACTCTCGTCAATTGCCGTATGTTCCTGCTGTTAACCATAGGTCCCCAAAACGGCAGAAAACCCTCCAAGAAATCTCCCAATTCTTGTCCTGCGGTATCTTCCTTTCTGAAGACACCTCTAACGACTCTCATCTTGTGGTAATCTGCCGCAGCTGTAAATGTAGGAGGTAACAAGAACGAGACAAAACATGTGCCCGAGAAATCAGGGGGCAACCATGTATACGCTCTGTCATGGCAAATGAAGTAGGTACCCTTAGCTGCTAGAAACGGTGGGGAAGTCTGGGATGCAAAAACATATGTCTCAATGCAAACACTCTTCCCTAGCTGAGCTCTAGGATTCTTGCCATTACCTTGCAGACAGTAATGACCCTGATGGGCTACTATCCAAATCGGGGAGGATCTCTTCGCTCGCTGGTTCCCACTCAGACTAGCTCCATATCCAGTAACGTTCCATCCAATATACGCAAGCGTCTCATCTCTCGGGATAGTCTCATAAGAACCTATTCCTCTAATCATGTCGACTATTCCCTTGACCAGAGCACTATTCTTTGGATTATCCTTCACAGAACGTAGGGGTTGACTTCCCGGTCATAAATGAACATTGTTCTGTATGCCCACACAGAACCTTTGTAGCTAAATGGCAGGACCAGGTAAGGAATACCTGTATCAGTAGTATGGGGTATGAGGCCACACACCCAACAATTAGTTGTGTTCACTACTAGCTGGTGTTGGTGCAGAAGCTGAACAAAGGAATTATTAGCAAATTCCATTCTCCTAATGGACTAATGTTCGGACAGAGGGTGAAAAGAATGCAAAGAAACAGTAGGAGGAGGCATGGGTTGTGCAGTGGGCATGAATGTTACTTGAATAGAGAATGTCACATATCCAATTAAAAACATCATTAAACTAAACAGTATAAACAGACATAATATTAAAAAACGTTTTCTACTCATTATTATACACATTTCGTTCTTGAAGCTCCTTCTTTTAGTAGGTCTCTCCATCCCGAAAAACTCCATCCTCTAACCGTGCTGCTCACGGCGGATGGGTGTTCCGTGCTAAGGAATGCGCCTGTTGGTCCAGGGAATGCCCTTAGACCAACCAGAACCGTCGACCTAACATCTTCGGCTTGCACTCCAAGGACTTGGCACCGCGACCCTACAGCTGAACCCGGATGGTGGTTCGAAAAACTAAAATCAAAATAGTTTCTCGGAGGGGAGCTGACCTTAAAAAAACAAAGAAGGAACTTAATTTGTTATCTGTCCGGTGACTCCTGGTTGCAAATTGTAACGCTCTTTGCCAGGCAATGTCTGTTCTCGGAAAAGTAGCTCAGGTTTAACAGTGTTCAAACGGTTCGATGGAGGCACAGCTTCTTGAAGAAGATTATCGCTTTGTGGCTCAGCGTTTGTTCCAATCAAACGGGCATCGCTGAAAGGTAGAAAACGAGGCACGGTCTCAGTCTCAGAATCAGGAAGTCCTTTTTGGACCCACCGGTCGTACGGCAGAGGCAAAGGGGCCCTCTTACAATGTACGCCGTGAATCCAGTTCTTTTTACCGTGCACTCGAACCGCAGAATGGGTGGATAATAACATCAGATACGGTCCTGTCCAGCGGGGCTGCTCGTTTTTGGTTCGCTGAAAATTCTTCACGAGCACCCACGCACCAGGTTCAATGGTGTGCTCTGGATCTTCAGAAACCTGTGGCAAAGTATCATGAACCTGTTGATGTAGAACACGCAATTTAGCCGTCAATTCGTACAGGTAGTCAAGCAATACAGGGTGTTCTATCTCACAAATTTTGTCGGCCGCGGCACTCCCCAAATATTTGCCAGGCGACCACACACAACCTCATAAGGGCTCAGACCCATTCGTGAATGCACAGTCATTCTTGTGGACAGAAGGGCTAACGGCAAAGCATCAGGCCATTGTAGACCAGAGCTTGCTTGAATTTTGGCCAATTTCAATTTTAACGTGACATTGTAGCACTCAACTAGACCAGCTGACTGGGGATGATTTGCAGCGTGGAACTTCTGCCGGATTCCTAACCCATCACACACTCTCTTCATCACTTGACCCACAAATTCGCTCCCATTGTCACTCCAGACCATCCTCGGCAACCCATACCTAGGGAAAAATTCCTTAATAAGGGCCTTAGCTGTGGACAAGGCAGTATTGTCCTTCAAAGGGTAGGCTTCCACCCATCTAGAAAAAGAACAAACAACGACTAAGACATACTTCAGGTTGTTGCACCTCTCCATGTTGATGAAATCAAGCTGCAAAGCCTCAAACGGATACGTGGGAGGAGCAAAATGACCAGCTGGAGTTGGAGTTCCCTTACCAGGATTGTACATCAAACAGACCATACAGTTCTTAACCAAATTCTCTGCACACTTAGGAATTCCTGCATTTTGCCATACTGGGGCCAACAACTTACAAATTCCTTTCACGCTGATATGGGCCATTCCATGTGCCATCGTAACCACTGGAAGTACATATGCGTCAGGCAACAACCATCGCTGATGCTCTGACAACTCAACCCAACAACCATTCGAGTCCAATTTACCCTTGCTTTCTCTCCATCCATTCAACTCTCTCTCTGTAGCTTCAGCTTGGATGGATTTCACACTCTCGATCGTATCTTCACACATACTTCTATCTGGAACCCATCTTGCCGGACCCGCAACGTACATTCGACTCATCACATCTCTCGCAGTCTCTTTCGCGACTTCATCTGCAAACGCATTACCACGACCAACATCATCCGTGACTTTCTTATGCGCACTGCATTTCACGATCGCAAATTGCAACGGCAAAGTAAGAGATTCAAGAAGTTCATTCACCAATTGACCATGTTGGATCTTGGTCCCATGCGAAGTCAGAAACCCACGTTCTTTCCACAATCGTCCAAAGCTAAGAGCAACACCGAACGCATACTGGCTGTCAGTGTACACAGTCACTCTTTTCCCTTTCGACAACACACACGCTCTTGTCAATGCAATCAACTCTGCTGCGTGGGCTGAATTATGTGGGATACGAGCAGCTTCAACAATCGTATGCAAAGTTGTAACCGCATATGCCGCAGTCGTATCACCATTCGGAAGCTTGAAACACGAACCATCAACCCATAAAGTACCATCACATTCCGCAAGAGGAGTGTCCGTAAGGTCTATCCTCCCTTTTGTTTCTTCCTCAGTCCAAAGAAAACAATCATGCTGTTCGGTATCATCTGTCTCATTTGAGATCGGCAACAACGTGGCTAGATTCAACGTGTTGCATCTCTTTATGTGTACATGACTTGCTAACAAGGTCAATTCGTAACCTGACAACCGAGCACTAGTTAAGTGCTGTGTCTTGGTACGGTTCAACAAGGTATCCACTGCATGTGGAACCATCACGATCAGTGTATTGTCCATCACCAAACCAGCAGACTGTCGGATTGAAACAGCCACTGCCGCTGTAGCTCTCAAGCAACTCGGCAACGCTCTAGCTACCGGATCCAAAGTCGACGAAAAATAAGCACATGGACGTTGCTTATCACCAAACTGTTGAGTCAAAACAGACAATGCACGTCCCTCTCTCTCATGGACATACAATGTGAAGGGTTTACTGTAATCGGGAGTACCCAACACAGGAGCCGAACACAGCGCATCACGCAATTCTGAAAAACTCTTCTGACATTCGTCAGTCCAAGGAATAGGATTCGGAGTATCCTTAACAGTAAGAGCTATCAA
Source organism: Triturus cristatus (assembly GCF_964204655.1). Taxonomy (NCBI): domain Eukaryota; kingdom Metazoa; phylum Chordata; class Amphibia; order Caudata; family Salamandridae; genus Triturus; species Triturus cristatus. Next base: position 509,289,245 of record NC_140585.1, read on the forward strand.
AGGTTTTGCAAGCAACGAAAAATTAGCAATCCACTGTCTACAGTACGATATAATACCTAGAAACGCACGCACTTCTCTCTGTGTCGTAGGCACACTTATTTTCGCAATCGCTTGAATTCTTTCTGGGGTCAATCTTCTTCCCTCCTTCGATAAGAGGTGACCTAAGTAGGTAACTTCTGGTCGGCAATATTGCAACTTTGAAAGAGAAACCTTATGATGGAAATCAGACAAGTGACGTAACAATGACAGGGTAGCCTCTCTACAAGTCTCTTCATTGTCAGCAGCGACTAGAAGATCATCAACATACTGAATAAGGGCAGCACCATCATGTAAAGCCAACAAATCAAGTTGCGTCTTCAAAGCTTGACTATAGATCGATGGACTCTCACAATAGCCTTGAGGAGCGCGTTTAAACCGGAAACTTTGGCCTCCTAAAGAGAAGCCAAAAATATCTCTACTCTCCGCGGCAATCGGGATGCTGAAGAAAGCATTCTTCAAATCAATCACTGAAAACCACGTGACTGTAGCCGTAATCAAAGTCAGTAGAGCGGTGATATCAGGCACAACAGGGAATTGTGGAACAACGATCTTATTCACCTCATCAAGATCGATCACAAACCTATATACAGGAGGTTGTGAAGAATCGGTTCTTTTCAGAACAGGCAACATTGCACACATTACCTCTCGTTTCCTCAATCACACCTTTCTCAATTAGATCAGAGATGATCGCCAAAAGTGCTCTTTCACCATCACTTGAGATACGATACTGTGGAATGCGTGGCAATCTAGCATTCACCTTCAATGTCACAACATATGGCGGAGTCTCCAAAAGACCCACATCATTAGGACCAGTAGCCCAAAGAGAATCAGGAAGAGAAGACAATTCAGCTGGAAGTTGGTCTTTAGCCAAATACATTGGAGAGATCACTCTCTTTCCCAATGTAAGCTGCACTCCTGAAGGAGAACAATAAAGCGTTGCATACAATCTCTTCAACAAGTCCAATCCCAACAAGTTCTCACCACACCCCATCGTCAGAATGAGGGGTGCTTCGAATTCACAAGGTCCGACAGAAAGAGACAAAGGACTAGAAATCGGATTTTTAACTGGGGCGCCAGACAAAACCTACTGAAACATTCGTTGAGCCAGACAAAAGTGCGCCAGGGAGTTTAGAGTGCATGATAGAACTCTTCGCAGCACCAGTATCCAACAGAAAAGGCTCTGACACACCTGATGTAATCACTTCAACATAAGGTCCACTCTGATCTACTGGAACTGAAACGACTCCCTCTCTTTGTCTGTGGCTGTCCTAGCAATCGTTACCTTCCATATTCTCACCTTCAACGTAATAATCATCCGCATAGTATTGAGCCGTCCTACCAGACGCACCATTCTGTTGATCAAGACAATTCATCGAATTCTGCGGAGGCAAGGAACGCGCAATCTGAGACATACCACATCCTCGACCTCGCGGAGCTTGTTGAACACCTCGACCTCTCATACCAGAAACACCATTCGTGTGCTGTAATAAAGTCGGGCAACTACTCTTGAAGTGACCCTCTTCTTTGCAATACGCACACTGATTAGGGCCGACAGAAAAACGCTGTTGAGAAGACTCGAACCTTTGCGAGTTTCTCTGATATTGTTGAAGTTGTTGATAATCACGCTGGGTGTTGTGAGGCGGGTATGCTTGCTGCAAAAGAACCTTAGTCTTCAGTTCCTTAGTCTTTTATCCGCCTTCTCTATCTCATCCTTATTTCTATTCTCATAGTACTGGGCAGTAGCCAATATCTGTGCTGACGAAGAAACAGCCCAGGCACTTTCAGAATCCTTCAACCTATTGCACAACTCGGGAAGCAAATTATGCACAAACTTGTCAACGAACAACCTTTGACCGCCTTCTGTACTCATGTCTTGACCACTGTGGTCTGCAAATGTCTCTTCAAATCGAGTGAAAAAGTCGGACACAGTCTCATCTTTCTTCTGCTTGCATGCAGACAACTTGTCCCAATTGACACGCATAGCAGGCATCAAAGTCTTCATATAATCAATAATTCTACCGGGGAGATCAGCAATCACATTCTCGGGTTTAGCACCACCTATTTGTCTTTCATCTGCAGTTCTAAGGTTATTCCATGTATCACCTAATTCCTGCGCATGATCCGTATGACGAATCTTACTCCATATAGGCTGTGCAACAACATTCCCAAATAACATATCTATATCAGCCAAATTCATAATACATGAACCCGCAGTTTGAGATAGCTCCTTATAAAACCCCGCAGGATTTTTACGTGGATCAGGCAGAGTCTGCTTTAGAGCTAGGACTTCGGCACGCTTCCACGGAACATGTACCCAAACGCGCTGGAAATGCGCCAGAACAGGTGGATTAGCATTCGCATCACCAGGTCTCCAAACAGGAGGAACCTCACGCATCGGGTATTGACGTGCCTTTCTCCTAACTGAAGAATCAGGCTCAAACAATGACCTAGAAGGAAACTTACTCCTAAACGACAACAATGTCGCGACTGCTCTTTCAACATCAAGATCTACTATAGTTCCTTTCGCAAACTCGGACCGCACACGGAACAACTCATGCGGAGTCTGCCCTACCTCGCTATCTTCCCACTGTTCACGAAGAAAAGAACACAACATATCAAATACGTATCTCTGTTTCGGTGCGTCCCATTGATGGAAAACATCCATAACACCCTCAAGATCATAGTGCGAAGGAAAGGTAACCCATTTACGCGCCAAGTGATCTAACACTGTCCGTTCATCAGGACCAGGCAATTGACTACGCAATTGCTTACGCTCTACAACAGGAGACATACCCAATGAACCCATTAAAGGAGAAAAAAGACTAGCAACCGCATCAATCATCCTTCGTCGAGCAGAAGAAGAAGGTGACAAAAGAACAGGAGACAAAGCAGAATGAGAAGGAACCGAAGTCGGAACAGTGACAGAGGGAACAGACGACACAGGTACAGGAGTAGCAGACGAAGGAGGTAGCAAAGACGGCAGCCCTTGAGAAGGCTGCGCCGAGGGAGTAGCAGCCAGTAGAGGGAGAGCTGGCTGTTGAGGAACCACTGCAGGTAAAACAACCGGGGGTTGCGCAACTACAAGTGGCGGAGGTGCGCATAAGGGGATGGCGAACTTAATAGATGCGACATTAAAGGATCTTTCGCAAGATCTTTCTTTTCTTCTTGCTGTTGAGGCGGCAAAGCTGGGTAACATTTGTCTACCGCTAATTTACGTTGCCTAAACATCTGTTCGCTTTCTTGCTCTTCCTCATTATCCTTAAACTGTATAGCAGCCTGCATCATCGACATACCTCGTGCACGCTTATTTCGTTTCGCTAACTTAATTTCCTTTTGTTTGGCTTCCTTTCGCCAAAGGCGGAAAGAGTCAAACATTGCCGGCCGGGCTTTCTTTTTGAAGAGTCTGACTTCCAAATTATCTAAAATTTCCGTGTCGTAACTACCATATTGGGGCCACTTTAGGACACCATCCTTCCTAGTATACCTAATCCATACATCATTATACGTGATGGGGCCCACGCCGCGTTTTAAATAGAGCTCATAGGTCGGAGTTCCAATCGGAGGCACCAGACACGAGTCCTCCAATCGGGAATCCCTATTACAACCATAACAAAATATCTTTCCAAGTCTGCTAAGACCAGGCATCTTCGCTCACTAGTCTAGCTTCAAACTTCAAGGGAATATGAAAACGATAGCCTCGTGAATATCACGAGTCCATCGGCTTTGGGGCCTGCAGGTACCAAATCAAAGCTCTCCCGAAGGATACCAAAACAAACTAAGGACTGGGAGACGCTCCACTCATACTTAACTGAAATATCGATGACGTCGCCAGAAGACCCGTCTATCGTTTCGCTTTACAAGTCATCAAAGGGCTCCAAGACAGGGCGACAGTCAGGGCAGCAGTCCTTCGTAGCCGTCGGAATGCAGGGAACTTCGCAGCAAAGACTTTCGGACCACAACGACATACAGGGGTCGATGAAGTGGTAGGCCTCCCTCCAGAATTTTCACACGAAGCTCCTCACGATCTTCAGGCTTGGACCAGTACCGCTGAAGCTGCCCCAGAGTTGGGCGCCAACTGAAGAACCGGGATTTTAAACCCAGCGGCGCAGGGGACACGTCCGAAGTCTTCAGGTTCACCTGTCTCAGAGTACAGAGACACGGGATTCTTCTGCTGACATCAAAGATCAATTTTATTAGCTGCAGCCAGTAACAGAGGTCCTAGAAGTACAACACGGTGTATGTTCTCAGGAGACTGCTCAACATAATAGAGCGGAGCATCGTCTTTTATGCCAAAAACCACATTCCTGGCTAACATCAATTACTCACAAACTTGACCAATCAGAGGACGATATTTACAGAGGCATCACATAACGACAAACCCACTTTCAGTTATCCAACCCACCGCCAATGACAAGGCATAAATGCAGCATTCTTGCTCAAACAGGCTGGACGGGCCCATCATAAAAGACCTCAACCCAAATCAATAATTAGGCCATAAGGCCATAAAAGTAAGGAGCAGAAACAGATGAGGAGAGAGATAGAGGGGTGTGTGCGTGTGCCATAGAATCAATAATGTCCTGCTCTTTGATCTCTATCTGACCAGCTGCTTAACAAGGTACTGGCTCAACAAGTTTAGCCTCGGGCAACAGGGTCAGTTGACTCAGGTCAAACAGAAGTCAACACGAATTCAAACTAAGGTGTATGCGTCCCTAGAGGCTCGCTTGGCCACAGTCATCCTGTAGTCATCAGCCTATGTGAGGGCAACCACAAAATGGCGGTTATGCCCAAAATGGAACCCACGGGTGCAGACTAGATTTTTAAATACACAGTGAATCCATCGGTGTAGCATGACGAAAATGTTTACGCATACCGCACTTGTCAGTCGCGGTTCGCGGATACCAAAATCATCACGATACGACAACCTTCATTGAATGGGTTCAGAATTCACGGAACCACAAGGCGCGGGCAGGGTGGGGTGAAAGTCGACAGACGACGGAATAGGTATAATTAAATATATACATAATACCTATTCTGTCGTCTGCCGGCCGCCACTGGTTGCAAACCAGTTTGCAATTGCGGCTCACAAATAGATTGTACACCAGGTCCCTACTCTCTATCACTCTTTCCTCAATCTGTGATTGATAGTGGAAAACATCTTCTGCGTAATGTACTCTCTTACAGGGAATTGCCACCTTGTAGATAGGCTGCACTGTAAACTGGATCCATATTCACAAACCAGTTTGAGTGAAATGTCCACATCCGTGGTTTGTGAATGGCAATTAGACCCTTAAATCAGACCACTAGTCTAATATGTACCTAGTCACTGTTCTTCTGATGGCTTTAAACTGAATGATCATTTGACAGTTTTTGAGCACATTGTTGGATTGCACAACAAAGTACTACTGTAATAAGGCTGCACTTGGATTAAAATAAAGATTAAGGGCCCCATGCATCAAACTAAAAACCAGTCGCAAACAGGCAGATTCTCAGAATCTGCCCCTTTGCGACCGGTATTTTTGCATTTGGGATGTATCATCCCAAATGCAAAAATCGCAAATTGCGCTTGCATTTAATGAATCGCAAAGTGCGATTCCTTAAATGCAATGCTAGAAGCAATTTAAAATAGCGATTTAGCTAACAGGGTCGCAAATTACCGAAAAATAAAACAAGTTGTTAATTTGCAAAAACTTTGAAAAATGCACTAAAGTGCATTTTTCAAAGTTACATGTTACACACACACCTGCCCTTGGGGCACGTGTGTGCACAACATGGCTGCACATTACAATTTCAGGGGTGGAACAGGGTGACCTTTTGACACCCTTACACCCTTGAAATTGCATGCACAATTTGCGAGTACCTAATGCAGTGGTTCCCAAAGTGTGCGCCGCGGCACCCCGGTGCGCCGCGATTAGAAGCCAGGGGCGCCGCGCCGCCGCGCAGGATGTGGGAGATTGCAGCCGCAGCTCCGATCCCCAGCAGCATTGGAGAGGCACAGCGGGATGGCAACACTCACACCTTCAGCCCCGTCATGAGCTGTTAAGTCGTGTTTGAAGGTGACTGAGAGGGAGGGGCTGCAGCTTCGGTCGCAGGGGCATCTTTTCAGATGCAAACAACCCTGAATGCGTCCTGTCATGTCTCTGCAATTTAGAGGGGCCTCACACATTCCCTTCCTGCCCAGGGCCATAAAAATCGTAGAACAGGCCCTGATTACACCGAGGCAGCACGTGGTTCTCTCCACAGAGTTTAATTCATGTCACTAAATTGTAAGAAAACCTCGGTTCTTCAAACATGCAGTCTAAAATGTAATAAAATAAAGACATGGCACAATCGCACCCACACTGATTAACAAAGTATGGAGGACAATCCGTTTAATCAGTTCTCCTTTAAGTACTGTACATCACAGTGGGGGATGGCAAAACTAACATTTTTGACAGAGACCCTGTCGTCTCGTTGTCTTGTCCAGGAGGGGGTGAGGAGCCCTACCCCACCCTGGAAGAGACAAAGATGATACTAAAATACTGCATGCCCACCCCTGTGCCCACCCTGGTGGATCCTGTTCCCCCTCATGTGATGGCTCCTGCCCCCCCCCGTGATGGCTCCTGTCCCCCCCCCCAAAACCTGTGATGGCTCCTGTCCCCCCCCCTATGGTGGATTCTGTCTCCGCCCTGGGTGGTTTCTGTCCCAGTCCTGGAATGGCTCCTGCAGCGAGGGTGAAGTTCTTGATGGGCCTCTTCTCAAAAAGGCTCAGCTCAAAATTAATATGAAAAGGTGAGCGAGTGAGTAAGTGAAGGGATGGCTGGATGGCTGGATGAATTAGTGAAAGGGTGAATGGATGAATGAAAGATTGAATAGATGGAGAATGAGAGGATGGATGGATGGATGAGTGAGTGGAAGGATGGATGAGAGAAAAGGTAAATAGCTGGATGTATGGGTCGAAGGGTTGCTGGATGGGTAAAAGGGTGGATGGATGAGTGAAGGGATGGATGAGTGAAAGGATGGATGTGTGAAAAGGTGGATGATGAGTGAGTAAGTGGGAGGATGGAGGTGTGAAATTATGGATGGATTGATGAATTTATAAGTGCAAGGGTGAATGGATGGATGGATGAGTGAAAGGGTGGATGTAAGGATAGATGGATGGGTGAGTAAAAGGGAGGGTAGGCGGACAAAAGGATGAATAGATGAGTGAAGGAGTGAAAGGATAAATGGATGAGAGAAAGGATGGATGAGTGATCGGGTCAATGGATGGATTAATGAGTGGATGAGTAGATGGGTGGGTGGGTGGATGGATGGAAGGATGGCTAAGTGAAAGGGCCGATGGAGAGAGAAAGGGAGGATGGATGGATGGATGAGTGACTGGGTGGATGGATGAGTAAGTGAAAGGATGGCTGGATGGGTGAAAGGGTAAATGGCTGGATGGATGAGTGAATGGATGGATGGGTAGAAGAGTGGATGGATGCATATACAGATGGATAGGGTGAAAGGGTGGATGGATGGATAATGGATGGATGAGTGAAAGGATGGATGAAGGGATGGATGAGTGAAATGATAGATGGAAGGATACATGATGGATAGGTTTGCAAATGGTTGAATATGTTTGGATATGGCTGGGCTTACTTATGTACTACGCAAAAATAACAATTGATGGACAGAATGCAGAACAATGTCATACATTCACCCCAGTACAGAGATCTGGGCCTAAATCCATCGTTTTTTTGCTCACCATGCCATTCCAGTTTGAACCCAGCCATATGCAAATCAGTCTTGACCCTGTGCCCCATGGGAACAGTCCAGCCCGAACTGCCAAGCCAGGTCCTCCCTGGACTGGAAACAAGCATCCTAGGACCGGTTTCGGGCTTTCAGCCCTCATCAGCCAGGATAGCTTGATTCCAGTGGCATGGAGAGCAAGGGACTCACGTCTGAGCATACCCTTCCCACTCGGGGTGACAAATGCAAAAATAACAATTGATGGACAGAATGCAGAACAATGTCATACATTCACCCCAGTACAGAGATCTGGGCCTAAATCCATCGTTTTATGTACTACTGCGCGACCTCCTCTGATGTGTCTGTAAAACTTACCTATTGTCCTGACACCTGCCTTTTAGAACTGCACCAGCAGGACCCAGCACACTTAAAACACTGGGTAGAGGGGATCTGGTGAGCCATCTTGGGTTCATCAGAGCCCACCCCATGTAAACTTCTTGTAACGCCACAGAGCTCCTTGAGCCTTTCTCTAGCAATTGAGATGTACTTTATAAGATCTTTTTGATTGCAAATAAAGTTTTATGATGGTGATGTCTACTCTCTGAATCCTTCATCACGTCTAGGCTTGATTCTTCATGTAGACCAGTGGTTCCCAAACTGTGCGCCGCGGCACCCCGGTGCGCCGGTAAAAAAATGGTGGGGAGCCACGGCCAACTGCCAAGTGGGTCAAGGGAGCCATGGGTCAAAAAGTTTGGGAACCACTGACCTAATGGGTACTCGCAAATTGTGCATGCAATTCCCATTCATTTCTAAGGGCCTGTAGGCCCATAGGAATAAATGGAAAGGCATTTCTTATTTGCGAGTCGCAATTTGCGAGTTGGAATTAAGGAATGTTTAGGAATCAGTATTTTTTTAGCGATTCCTATATGTATAGGCTTTTGTGATTCCTTAATTGCGATTCCTTAATAATCGCAATCAAGGAATCGCAAAAGCCTTCCTCGATGCATGTGCCAGTAAATGTTTTAAATGTGTTATTTCATAAAAGGTGCTGGTATTGGCATATATTTTTTATGATGCACATATTCTTTAGCAATGCCTGGAAATGAGGAGGTTTATTAACTAGCACATTATAAAAATGAAATAAACAAAGTAGTGAGAAATGGGGAGAAAGAATAAGCACTGGTTATGGTCCTACACATAATTATGACTTTCTTTGCTACTACTATTTGATTCATCTAAGGTCCTGCACGTTTTAAAATGGGAACTAACACCATTACAGAGTGTAGCTGTGGCAGGTCTGATTTGAATGAGACTATATTTTAGATTTCTAGAACTCATATCTCCAACCCAGTGTAATAAACTTTGTAGAAAGTGCTCTTGTCCTTTATTCACTGACCAGGAATAATCTCTGTACCTCAATAGGGTCTGTCACCCAAAGACAATGTATTAGTTTGGAACTCAATGATCTAATTCTGCCCACAACATATGTATTATAGAGCACTTCCTATGTCAGTCCAACTCATTGAGCCACTTCCTCATCTGACAACAACTACTGTTCCTTTACTCATTTTATGACACTGCTTGCAATAGTTTATTATTCCTCCAAGACCTTCACTTTGAGGGCCTGATAGGCCTCACAATCCCTTTGGAGCTCAACACTGAGGACTTCAACAACATCTTTCAGCTTAATTGGAGCCTGCTCACTCCAGTTCCTTCTGGAACTAACAATAGAAACAAGCCAAGTGAGGGCTTTATAGCTTTACCAGCCTCTTCAGAACCCAACATTACATTTGTCCTCCTTCAGGACTTAACAGCAACCATCAATGTACAGTGGACATCCACACCAAACATATGTCTTCCTCTGTGAAAGGTATTGCCTCCGCTCCGTGGTACAATACAGAATACCACCAACAGTAAAAAGCGCATAGTCACCAGGAGAAGAACTGGAGACTATCACATCTGCCAGATGAACTTATCTCAATGAGACAACTGCAGTCCTGAAGCAGGCAACTTGTGAAAAAGATCAAATTTACCTACTAGACAAACACCATAAACAAGGTCTCCAGATAAAGCAGAACATGAATGTTAATATAGACTGTCAGTCTCGCAATAACGTAAACACACACAAGGAGGTAGAGCAACCAAAAATCGGCCTATGTATGTTTGCAAATGTAATAGATTTAAGAGAGCACACACACTTTGTAAAAACTGCCCTCACCCACAACAAGTTGTGGCATGCTTCATCATAGGGCTGATACTAACGCCTCTGCGCAAAACCAACGCTAGAGGCAGAGCAATAGGGAGGGGTAAACAATACAACAGTGATAGAGACAAACGGAAAAGACAGGATCCCAAAGTGCAGATAAGTCGTGAATTTAAAAACTGGCTAAGGGATATCTCTATAATAATTTTATTCCTAGATTCCCTAGTCAGGGTTAAAAATGTATATAAGAAATTATATACCTATTGGATAGTGGTGGAGTGAGTAAATAAAGTGCTCACCACCCCTCCATTCTGCATAGCGGTCAACATGTTTCTGCCGGTTCAAAGCTTATTCTCCGGCATTCATCAGGACAAGTTGGATCTCTATGCTACTTTTCCAAAACCCCTCTCACTGCCCACTATAATGGGCTATACTCCACCTGTGAGTCTGGAGTGTTTTTGTAACTTTACTCTTCCAATAGGAACTGAAAGATAAAAGACAACACAATAACAACAGTTGTTTCCACAACCAATATAAAATACAAAGAAAAATTAATAAATGTGTGCTCTCAAACAACCCCAAAGATTCGCAAACCACCCAACTGGTGTGGCCAGGATCTTTTATACACGGTGGAAAATCCACCATTATAAATTTACGGGCAATCAATGGCCCTCCTAATGATATATATATATCACATAATCTGTGATTCACATCCATATAAACTGATAACATACTTTACAAAAAGATGCAACGTGCTGAAGAGAGACAATGAAGACACACTCCACAAAATCCAACATAATGTAAAAGATATAGAGGCATCATGCCCCGTATCGTAATCATAGATTTTAGTTCAGGTGCAATTAATCTGGGTCTCACGATGTCCAACACTCCACACTTCTTACCAGAGTTTATTAAGTAGAAAGCTAGAAATGGCACTGGAGTAGAAGGCGACCCTCTGTAGTCACACACTGTGGGAAGAAAATCACAAGATATTCAGTTCTTTGTTCGATTTCCACTCCAAAGAATATCCACCCCACTGAAAAGACGTTCTCCCTTAGTATTGTCGCAAAAATTCATCAGGAAGGCACTGCCCATGTTATATGGTGCCAGCATCCAAGAACACAGTCTACTATCCCCATCTCCACCGTCCGTTAAGATGAGGGGGACTCTATGGGGTATTACCCTAAATCAAGCAGGATACCTAGATCGCTCCCACAAAGAACTTATTGCTTCAATCATTGGCATTTTCTTACAATCGAGAAAAACCACACATACCCCTTCTAATTAGATGTAATATAGCTATATTCTCCCCCAAGTATATGGCCAGATACTCCTTACTTCGTCAAGAGTGGTACGCCGCCTACGAAATCCGTCTCTCCTGGTGCCGTGTAGGTACCACAGGTTTCCGTCTCACTCATCTTATCTCTTCCGCTTCTCATCACGTGGTGCGTGCGTATGACGAAGCACGCACCACGTGAGAAACTAGCCCGCTAACCACACACAACATCGAGGCTATGCGTCCGCTCTCGCGGGAAATGACAACCTAGTACGCATTCCGTCCACATTAGAAGTACTACACACCACTGTATGATCTCTCATTAAAGCCAAAAAATGGGGGTGTATTAGTCTAAAAAATGGCAATGTTAACAAGTATTCACGAGTTGATAATTTATATGTGAGATGTCAAACAAATAAAATAACAACGGTAGCACCCCCAAAAAAAAAACATATATATCAGAGGGTAGTTCTTGGCTATCTTTCAGATTTTCTTGGTGCTTGTAGCTTTTCAGAGGTTAAATAGAGTACTCTTTATCTAAATATTCCTCAACTCTCTCACAAACTAAAAATTGGAATAATTAGATAGAGACCTACGGGTTCAAGTTCATTTTCTACCTAGTGCTGACCACGGTATTTCATCGTTGTGTCCAAAGATATGACTCTTCGTGCGGTATACCCACTTCTGCTCCCGTATGAACAGGGCTTGTGAAAGGTCTCTCGTAGATGATGTAAAGGCAGGTTTATCCAAAACAGTCCAGTATATATCCTGTATTGTGTGCCCTTTCTCAGCAAAATGTGTGTAATCACTTCAACATAAGGTCCACTCTGATCTACTGGAACTGAAACGACTCCCTCTCTTTGTCTGTGGCTGTCCTAGCAATCGTTACCTTCCATATTCTCACCTTCAACGTAATAATCATCCGCATAGTATTGAGCCGTCCTACCAGACGCACCATTCTGTTGATCAAGACAATTCATCGAATTCTGCGGATGCAAGGAACGCGCAATCTGAGACATACCACATCCTCGACCTCGCGGAGCTTGTTGAACACCTCGACCTCTCATACCAGAAACACCATTCGTGTGCTGTAATAAAGTCGGGCAACTACTCTTGAAGTGACCCTCTTCTTTGCAATACGCACACTGATTAGGGCCGACAGAAAAACGCTGTTGAGAAGACTCGAACCTTTGCGAGTTTCTCTGATATTGTTGAAGTTGTTGATAATCACGCTGGGTGTTGTGAGGCGGGTATGCTTGCTGCAAAAGAACCTTAGTCTTCAGTTCCTTAGTCTTTTATCCGCCTTCTCTATCTCATCCTTATTTCTATTCTCATAGTACTGGGCAGTAGCCAATATCTGTGCTGACGAAGAAACAGCCCAGGCACTTTCAGAATCCTTCAACCTATTGCACAACTCGGGAAGCAAATTATGCACAAACTTGTCAACGAACAAACTTTGACCGCCTTCTGTACTCATGTCTTGACCACTGTGGTCTGCAAATGTCTCTTCAAATCGAGTGAAAAAGTCGGACACAGTCTCATCTTTCTTCTGCTTGCATGCAGACAACTTGTCCCAATTGACACGCATAGCAGGCATCAAAGTCTTCATATAATCAATAATTCTACCGGGGAGATCAGCAATCACATTCTCGGGTTTAGCACCACCTATTTGTCTTTCATCTGCAGTTCTAAGGTTATTCCATGTATCACCTAATTCCTGCGCATGATCCGTATGACGAATCTTACTCCATATAGGCTGTGCAACAACATTCCCAAATAACATATCTATATCAGCCAAATTCATAATACATGAACCCGCAGTTTGAGATAGCTCCTTATAAAACCCCGCAGGATTTTTACGTGGATCAGGCAGAGTCTGCTTTAGAGCTAGGACTTCGGCACGCTTCCACGGAACATGTACCCAAACGCGCTGGAAATGCGCCAGAACAGGTGGATTAGCATTCGCATCACCAGGTCTCCAAACAGGAGGAACCTCACGCATCGGGTATTGACGTGCCTTTCTCCTAACTGAAGAATCAGGCTCAAACAATGACCTAGAAGGAAACTTACTCCTAAACGACAACAATGTCGCGACTGCTCTTTCAACATCAAGATCTACTATAGTTCCTTTCGCAAACTCGGACCGCACACGGAACAACTCATGCGGAGTCTGCCCTACCTCGCTATCTTCCCACTGTTCACGAAGAAAAGAACACAACATATCAAATACGTATCTCTGTTTCGGTGCGTCCCATTGATGGAAAACATCCATAACACCCTCAAGATCATAGTGCGAAGGAAAGGTAACCCATTTACGCGCCAAGTGATCTAACACTGTCCGTTCATCAGGACCAGGCAATTGACTACGCAATTGCTTACGCTCTACAACAGGAGACATACCCAATGAACCCATTAAAGGAGAAAAAAGACTAGCAACCGCATCAATCATCCTTCGTCGAGCAGAAGAAGAAGGTGACAAAAGAACAAGAGACAAAGCAGAATGAGAAGGAACCGAAGTCGGAACAGTGACAGAGGGAACAGACAACACAGGTACAGGAGTAGCAGACGAAGGAGGTAGCAAAGACGGCAGCCCTTGAGAAGGCTGCGCCGAGGGAGTAGCAGCCAGTAGAGGGAGAGCTGGCTGTTGAGGAACCACTGCAGGTAAAACAACCGGGGGTTGCGCAACTACAAGTGGCGGAGGTGCGCATAAGGGGATGGCGAACTTAATAGATGCGACATTAAAGGATCTTTCGCAAGATCTTTCTTTTCTTCTTGCTGTTGAGGCGGCAAAGCTGGGTAACATTTGTCTACCGCTAATTTACGTTGCCTAAACATCTGTTCGCTTTCTTGCTCTTCCTCATTATCCTTAAACTGTATAGCAGCCTGCATCATCGACATACCTCGTGCACGCTTATTTCGTTTCGCTAACTTAATTTCCTTTTGTTTGGCTTCCTTTCGCCAAAGGCGGAAAGAGTCAAACATTGCCGGCCGGGCTTTCTTTTTGAAGAGTCTGACTTCCAAATTATCTAAAATTTCCGTGTCGTAACTACCATATTGGGGCCACTTTAGGACACCATCCTTCCTAGTATACCTAATCCATACATCATTATACGTGATGGGGCCCACGCCGCGTTTTAAATAGAGCTCATAGGTCGGAGTTCCAATCGGAGGCACCAGACACGAGTCCTCCAATCGGGAATCCCTATTACAACCATAACAAAATATCTTTCCAAGTCTGCTAAGACCAGGCATCTTCGCTCACTAGTCTAGCTTCAAACTTCAAGGGAATATGAAAACGATAGCCTCGTGAATATCACGAGTCCATCGGCTTTGGGGCCTGCAGGTACCAAATCAAAGCTCTCCCGAAGGATACCAAAACAAACTAAGGACTGGGAGACGCTCCACTCATACTTAACTGAAATATCGATGACGTCGCCAGAAGACCCGTCTATCGTTTCGCTTTACAAGTCATCAAAGGGCTCCAAGACAGGGCGACAGTCAGGGCAGCAGTCCTTCGTAGCCGTCGGAATGCAGGGAACTTCGCAGCAAAGACTTTCGGACCACAACGACATACAGGGGTCGATGAAGTGGTAGGCCTCCCTCCAGAATTTTCACACGAAGCTCCTCACGATCTTCAGGCTTGGACCAGTACCGCTGAAGCTGCCCCAGAGTTGGGCGCCAACTGAAGAACCGGGATTTTAAACCCAGCGGCGCAGGGGACACGTCCGAAGTCTTCAGGTTCACCTGTCTCAGAGTACAGAGACACGGGATTCTTCTGCTGACATCAAAGATCAATTTTATTAGCTGCAGCCAGTAACAGAGGTCCTAGAAGTACAACACGGTGTATGTTCTCAGGAGACTGCTCAACATAATAGAGCGGAGCATCGTCTTTTATGCCAAAAACCACATTCCTGGCTAACATCAATTACTCACAAACTTGACCAATCAGAGGACGATATTTACAGAGGCATCACATAACGACAAACCCACTTTCAGTTATCCAACCCACCGCCAATGACAAGGCATAAATGCAGCATTCTTGCTCAAACAGGCTGGACGGGCCCATCATAAAAGACCTCAACCCAAATCAATAATTAGGCCATAAGGCCATAAAAGTAAGGAGCAGAAACAGATGAGGAGAGAGATAGAGGGGTGTGTGCGTGTGCCATAGAATCAATAATGTCCTGCTCTTTGATCTCTATCTGACCAGCTGCTTAACAAGGTACTGGCTCAACAAGTTTAGCCTCGGGCAACAGGGTCAGTTGACTCAGGTCAAACAGAAGTCAACACGAATTCAAACTAAGGTGTATGCGTCCCTAGAGGCTCGCTTGGCCACAGTCATCCTGTAGTCATCAGCCTATGTGAGGGCAACCACAAAATGGCGGTTATGCACAAAATGGAACCCACGGGTGCAGACTAGATTTTTAAATACACAGTGAATCCATCGGTGTAGCATGACGAAAATGTTTACGCATACCGCACTTGTCAGTCGCGGTTCGCGGATACCAAAATCATCACGATACGACAACCTTCATTGAATGGGTTCAGAATTCACGGAACCACAAGGCGCGGGCAGGGTGGGGTGAAAGTCGACAGACGACGGAATAGGTATAATTAAATATATACATAATACCTATTCTGTCGTCTGCCGGCCGCCACTGGTTGCAAACCAGTTTGCAATTGCGGCTCACAAATAGATTGTACACCAGGCCCCTACTCTCTATCACTCTTTCCTCAATCTGTGATTGATAGTGGAAAACATCTTCTGCGTAATGTACTCTCTTACAGGGAATTGCCACCTTGTAGATAGGCTGCACTGTAAACTGGATCCATATTCACAAACCAGTTTGAGTGAAATGTCCACATCCGTGGTTTGTGAATGGCAATTAGACCCTTAAATCAGACCACTAGTCTAATATGTACCTAGACACTGTTCTTCTGATGGCTTTAAACTGAATGATCATTTGACAGTTTTTGAGCACATTGTTGGATTGCACAACAAAGTACTACTGTAATAAGGCTGCACTTGGATTAAAATAAAGATTAAGGGCCCCATGCATCAAACTAAAAACCAGTCGCAAACAGGCAGATTCTCAGAATCTGCCCCTTTGCGACCGGTATTTTTGCATTTGGGATGTATCATCCCAAATGCAAAAATCGCAAATTGCGCTTGCATTTAATGAATCGCAAAGTGCGATTCCTTAAATGCAATGCTAGAAGCAATTTAAAATAGCGATTTAGCTAACAGGGTCGCAAATTACCGAAAAATAAAACAAGTTGTTAATTTGCAAAAACTTTGAAAAATGCACTAAAGTGCATTTTTCAAAGTTACATGTTACACACACACCTGCCCTTGGGGCACGTGTGTGCACAACATGGCTGCACATTACAATTTCAGGGGTGGAACAGGGTGACCTTTTGACACCCTTACACCCTTGAAATTGCATGCACAATTTGCGAGTACCTAATGGGTACTCGCAAATTGTGCATGCAATTCCCATTCATTTCTATGGGCCTGTAGGCCCATAGGAATAAATGGAAAGGCATTTCTTATTTGCGAGTCGCAATTTGCGAGTTGGAATTAAGGAATGTTTAGGAATCAGTATTTTTTTAGCGATTCCTATATGTATAGGCTTTTGTGATTCCTTAATTGCGATTCCTTAATAATCGCAATCAAGGAATCGCAAAAGCCTTCCTCGATGCATGTGCCAGTAAATGTTTTAAATGTGTTATTTCATAAAAGGTGCTGGTATTGGCATATATTTTTTATGATGCACATATTCTTTAGCAATGCCTGGAAATTAGGAGGTTTATTAACTAGCACATTATAAAAATGAAATAAACAAAGTAGTGAGAAATGGGGAGAAAGAATAAGCCCTGGTTATGGTCCTACACATAATTATGACTTTCTTTGCTACTACTATTTGATTCATCTAAGGTCCTGCACGTTTTAAAATGGGAACTAACACCATTACAGAGTGTAGCTGTGGCAGGTCTGATTTGAATGAGACTATATTTTAGATTTCTAGAACTCATATCTCCAACCCAGTGTAATAAACTTTGTAGAAAGTGCTCTTGTCCTTTATTCACTGACCAGGAATAATCTCTGTACCTCAATAGGGTCTGTCACCCAAAGACAATGTATTAGTTTGGAACTCAATGATCTAATTCTGCCCACAACATATGTATTATAGAGCACTTCCTATGTCAGTCCAACTCATTGAGCCACTTGCTCATCTGACAACAACTACTGTTCCTTTACTCATTTTATGACACTGCTTGCAATAGTTTATTATTCCTCCAAGACCTTCACTTTGAGGGCCTGATAGGCCTCACAATCCCTTTGGAGCTCAACACTGAGGACTTCAACAACATCTTTCAGCTTAATTGGAGCCTGCTCACTCCAGTTCCTTCTGGAACTAACAATAGAAACAAGCCAAGTGAGGGCTTTATAGCTTTACCAGCCTCTTCAGAACCCAACATTACATTTGTCCTCCTTCAGGACTTAACAGCAACCATCAATGTACAGTGGACATCCACACCAAACATATGTCTTCCTCTGTGAAAGGTATTGCCTCCGCTCCGTGGTACAATACAGAATACCACCAACAGTAAAAAGCGCATAGTCACCAGGAGAAGAACTGGAGACTATCACATCTGCCAGATGAACTTATCTCAATGAGACAACTGCAGTCCTGAAGCAGGCAACTTGTGAAAAAGATCAAATTTACCTACGAGACAAACACCATAAACAAGGTCTCCAGATAAAGCAGAACATGAATGTTAATATAGACTGTCAGTCTCGCAATAACGTAAACACACACAAGGAGGTAGAGCAACCAAAAATCGGCCTATGTATGTTTGCAAATGTAATAGATTTAAGAGAGCACACACACTTTGTAAAAACTGCCCTCACCCACAACAAGTTGTGGCATGCTTCATCATAGGGCTGATACTAACGCCTCTGCGCAAAACCAACGCTAGAGGCAGAGCAATAGGGAGGGGTAAACAATACAACAGTGATAGAGACAAACGGAAAAGACAGGATCCCAAAGTGCAGATAAGTCGTGAATTTAAAAACTGGCTAAGGGATATCTCTATAATAATTTTATTCCTAGATTCCCTAGTCAGGGTTAAAAATGTATATAAGAAATTATATACCTATTGGATAGTGGTGGAGTGAGTAAATAAAGTGCTCACCACCCCTCCATTCTGCATAGCGGTCAACATGTTTCTGCCGGTTCAAAGCTTATTCTCCGGCATTCATCAGGACAAGTTGGATCTCTATGCTACTTTTCCAAAACCCCTCTCACTGCCCACTATAATGGGCTATACTCCACCTGTGAGTCTGGAGTGTTTTTGTAACTTTACTCTTCCAATAGGAACTGAAAGATAAAAGACAACACAATAACAACAGTTGTTTCCACAACCAATATAAAATACAAAGAAAAATTAATAAATGTGTGCTCTCAAACAACCCCAAAGATTCGCAAACCACCCAACTGGTGTGGCCAGGATCTTTTATACACGGTGGAAAATCCACCATTATAAATTTACGGGCAATCAATGGCCCTCCTAATGATATATATATATCACATAATCTGTGATTCGCATCCATATAAACTGATAACATACTTTACAAAAAGATGCAACGTGCTGAAGAGAGACAATGAAGACACACTCCACAAAATCCAACATAATGTAAAAGATATAGAGGCATCATGCCCCGTATCGTAATCATAGATTTTAGTTCAGGTGCAATTAATCTGGGTCTCACGATGTCCAACACTCCACACTTCTTACCAGAGTTTATTAAGTAGAAAGCTAGAAATGGCACTGGAGTAGAAGGCGACCCTCTGTAGTCACACACTGTGGGAAGAAAATCACAAGATATTCAGTTCTTTGTTCGATTTCCACTCCAAAGAATATCCACCCCACTGAAAAGACGTTCTCCCTTAGTATTGTCGCAAAAATTCATCAGGAAGGCACTGCCCATGTTATATGGTGCCAGCATCCAAGAACACAGTCTACTATCCCCATCTCCACCGTCCGTTAAGATGAGGGGGACTCTATGGGGTATTACCCTAAATCAAGCAGGATACCTAGATCGCTCCCACAAAGAACTTATTGCTTCAATCATTGGCATTTTCTTACAATCGAGAAAAACCACACATACCCCTTCTAATTAGATGTAATATAGCTATATTCTCCCCCAAGTATATGGCCAGATACTCCTTACTTCGTCAAGAGTGGTACGCCGCCTACGAAATCCGTCTCTCCTGGTGCCGTGTAGGTACCACAGGTTTCCGTCTCACTCATCATATCTCTTCCGCTTCTCATCACGTGGTGCGTGCGTATGACGAAGCACGCACCACGTGAGAAACTAGCCCGCTAACCACACACAACATCGAGGCTATGCGTCCGCTCTCGCGGGAAATGACAACCTAGTACGCATTCCGTCCACATTAGAAGTACTACACACCACTGTATGATCTCTCATTAAAGCCAAAAAATGGGGGTGTATTAGTCTAAAAAATGGCAATGTTAACAAGTATTCACGAGTTGATAATTTATATGTGAGATGTCAAACAAATAAAATAACAACGGTAGCACCCCCAAAAAAAAAACATATATATCAGAGGGTAGTTCTTGGCTATCTTTCAGATTTTCTTGGTGCTTGTAGCTTTTCAGAGGTTAAATAGAGTACTCTTTATCTAAATATTCCTCAACTCTCTCACAAACTAAAAATTGGAATAATTAGATAGAGACCTACGGGTTCAAGTTCATTTTCTACCTAGTGCTGACCACGGTATTTCATCGTTGTGTCCAAAGATATGACTCTTCGTGCGGTATACCCACTTCTGCTCCCGTATGAACAGGGCTTGTGAAAGGTCTCTCGTAGATGATGTAAAGGCAGGTTTATCCAAAACAGTCCAGTATATATCCTGTATTGTGTGCCCTTTCTCAGCAAAATGTAATGTGAGGCGTGCGTTGGTCCTAGAACATCGGATATTGCTCCTATGCTCCATTATCCTCACTTTCACCTTTCTACAAGTCATCCCGACATATATCAAATTACACGGGCACTTGATCATGTAGATCACAT
The DNA here is from genome assembly GCF_964204655.1 of Triturus cristatus. Classification (NCBI taxonomy): domain Eukaryota; kingdom Metazoa; phylum Chordata; class Amphibia; order Caudata; family Salamandridae; genus Triturus; species Triturus cristatus. Next base: position 509,309,573 of record NC_140585.1, read on the forward strand.
TAGACGAGTTACAGTTCGTATGTACTCGCTGTTGCCAAAGATATTTCAGACCCACATCTACCTCTTTTGTGTTCTTTGTCAGAGAGCAAACATCACACAACCCACACCGTGTATGCCCCGTGACAGGTGTCATATGTCCAGCCACCCAAGGGGCCCCTCGGGCGCTGTTCTGTGGGCGGGAATGTACCAATTGGTCCTTAATATTTTGACCTCTCCTGAATGCAAAAAGGGGTCTCTCAAGATTTAATCCACTAGAATTCAAGATACACCAATGTTTTAAGATGATTCGTTTAATATCCGTAGAAGATGTATTAAACGTAGTAACACAAACAGTGTTATTTCTTGTTGGTCCCTCTACTTTATTCAGTAATACCTCTCTAGGGCAATTCCATGCTCAATTCCGTGTCCTCCTGACTATTAGATTCGGATAACCTCTGTCATCCAATTTTCCTGCTAAGCAAGCTGCCTCTGCCTTGAATTCATCCGGGTTCTGAACAGTTCATGCGAAGCCGCAGGAACTGGCCCACCGGTAGATTTTCCCTCAGCGATCTGGGGTGGAAGCTACCAAAGTGCAGGAGTCCATTCTTATCCGTCGATTTATGATGAACTCCTGTTGACAGTTTACCCTCCTTCGGAGAGATAACCAAGTCCAAAAAGGGCAGACTATCCTTGGTGATAGTATTAGTGAAGTGCAAAAAAGAATTCTGTGCATTCAACCATTGCATAAACTCATTTATAGATGCCTCATTTCCCCTCCAAATGAGGAGGACGTCATCTATAAATCATTTCCAGACCCGTATGTTGTGTGTCCATGGATTTTCAGAGCCAAAGGTGTGTTTTTGCTCAAAGGCGGCCACATACAGACCTGCTAGACTCGGTGCAAAAGCACTCCCCATTGAAGTACCATGGGTCTGCAAATAAAGAACTCCATTGAACTCAAAGAAGTTCCTAGTCAGAGCTAAATCATCCAGATGTAAAATAAATGGTCTAGGGGTCTGATATTGCCAGTCCAAATCAAACAAGAGCTCCTCAACCATCCTTAAGGTTTCTAGTTACGGAATATTAGAATATAGGGATTCTATGTCCAATCCCACCAAAACTTCCTCTTCAGGATTGAAGGCCATGTCACTGCGAAGTTTGAGTACTTCAGTGGTATCCTTGAGGTATGCCCTCCTGCTCTGAACCAACGGTTTAAAGAAAAATCACAAAACTGTGACAAGGGCTCAAGTATAGAGCCTATACCAGCCTCAATGGGTCTTCCTGGCGGTGGTCTGGTTACTTTATGTAACTTTGGTAGAGTATAGAATGCTGGTATAACAGGGTCTTTCTTAAGTAGAAAACCAGCCTCATGTTCTGTTATCCAGTCATTACTTCCTCTATGACAATGCCGATTTCTCTCTTTAATCCTGGAGTAGGATCGGTTTGGAGAATCTTATAGTTCCTCTCATCACTCAATAGTCTTCTGCACTCCTGTTCATACACTTCTTTCATTTGAATAACTATAGCTCCATCCTTATCGGCGGGCTTTATAGTTATATTTTGGTTGTTCTTTAAATCTTCTAGGGCTTCCCTTTCTCCTCTTGTGATATTTCTGTAGGAGTACCTTCGATTGTTACCTAGCTTTTCTATGTCATAAACCACTGCTCTCTCAAAGGTAACAACTTCCTGTGGTAGTACCGAATTCATGGGCGTAAAGGTAGACTTGGGACAAAAATCAGTATCCCCTCTCTTATCAATTCTATCTTCTTGATCTTTAAAGAAGGCATTTAATCTCACTATTCTGAGAGTTCCTGGCGTACCCTTAAACTATCCATGGTGTTAGTAGGGACAAAGCCCAGGCCTTGTTAAGCACCCTTAATTGTGCTGATGTTAAAGAGAGGTCTGTAAGATTCATTACTAGGTCGCCTCCATGCTGGTACCCGGCATTGGGTCCCGTGCCATGCTCCGGGTTACTCTTTGATTGAGATCTTCCCACTGGACACCCAAGTTGCCTCTTTGTCTCCCCCTGCCCAGCCCCTGCTTCTGCCTAAAAAAGGGGAACCAGTTAACTGTGGGAAATTCTGGATATTGTTCGGGCCCTGCATGGGTGGAAAGGGTTGATACATAGAGGGCCAACCAAATCCTTGGCCTGGATAATTTTGGTACATAGGGTTAAAATGATACCCCTGGCCTTGATACTGTCCTCTACCTCTACCACGCCCCCTCCTCCTTGGTCTATTCTCAATTTCGCCCCCATCACTATTAGAGCTCATGGAATCTGAACTCCTACGGTCTCCCTGATGTCCCTTCTTCGCTTCTTCCAATTTCCTCTGAACATATTCTTCAGTCGTATATGGATAAACTTTTTCTTTTGAAATTTTTTTAAGGTCTTTCTGTAATTTAGAGATCTTAGATTGTAATAGGTAGTCCTTGTATCCTCCTATTTCTATATTAGTCTCCTCTCATTTTCTCTTGTATGTGGCCAACACCACACTGGCCCTCAGTCCCTGCTCACTGTTCTGTATCTGTATGAACAGTGTATCTGCAATTCTTTTAGTCTCGCAACAACACCTGCACACTCTCAGAATATTAATAGAGTGTTAATTAATTTAAAACTTCAAGGAAAATAAAGGATTTGGCAGCACATTGACAGTGCAGGCTTGTCTTCTACACACCCTTTTTGCCAGGGAAATGCACAATGTGGTGTACAATCCAAACTCCTCCCTCTGAAAGCCTGACAAATATTCCCCTGTTACCAAAAGTCATCTCATACAAAGAAACCATTATCCATTTATCATCTACGCATAAGAGCCTCCTCCTCTCTTCCTAACTTCCGCAAGAAGCTGAAGATCTGTCTTTTCAAGTAGTCCCATTAGGCCGTAGGTTTGGCTAGATTCACACCTGCTCAGAAATCTACAAATCTGCAGAATAAAACACAACATCAATTATGAAGGATTTTTCATGGAAAGTATTGACATCCACTACTAATCATCATTAACACATAATTTCTTCAAGGCACCTTCCTTGATGTGATGTAGACTGGTCAGATGCTCCCACCCCATAAGAAACTATCCTATCAGCCGTCTGCGGTTCCTGGGAAAGACGAGCTGTTGCGACCACTATCCTTAAGACAAAATTAAGCTAAACACCACCTACGGAACTACCAGTCCACCTTCAGGCCACACTGTAGCACAGAGAAAGCAAATATACAAGTGGTCGACAAAGATTACACTCAGCAAAAACTCTTGCCTTCTCATCCTACACCATCTATCTGCAGCCTTTGATAATGTGCACCACAGGTGAATGCTTAACACCATAGAAATAGGAATGGGTTTCAAAGGCACCATACTACAATGGTTCACGATATACCTGATGAATAGGATCTCAGGAGTGCACATGAGCACCTCTAGATCCAAACCCATAATAATGTGGAGCACCCTACACAAAGCCTCTGGGTACCCAAATGGTTGACATGGATTTCGGCATCTATCGGTATGCAGCTTAAGGACAGTTCTACTAGATGGCTACATTTAACTTTGACATCTCCCATTTGGAGAACTGTCCTGCCACTTTCCAATCATGGGGGTCCTTAACCTATCTCATTGTGAATTTCACTAACACAGATTGGTTTTCATCATCAATGCAAACGCGCAGTTACAAGAATAGGTACAGAAATGGCTCAGTCAGATGAACTTAGTTGATTTCATATCTTGCTTAGTTGACAGTGCCAAATGTCTAGACTTACAAGTTGACACTAACTTCCCCTTTAAAACATGCATTCTGCATAAGATCAAGACTGCCTGGCATCAGCTAACCCTGCTTTGCAGAGTGAAATTGTAACTCCTAGAACTCCGTTTCTGAAAGGCCATATTGGAACTAATTTATCTTACCTTGATGGGGACAGTGATCTGCTGGTCAGAGCCGTAGAAAGTCAACTGAAGAGTATTCTTCTTACTACAGGACACCTCGTAAGGGTCTTTAGATATTTTACAGGCATCACTGTTTGCAATGAGTCTCACTGCATGGCCACATAACCTTTAAGACCTGCTGAATAACCTACAAACCAGTTCATTACCGACTTCAGCTTATGGGCGTCCAATATCATGATCTCCGGAGGACAATTCATGGCATGCAGCTCAACATTACTAGTCCCCCAACCAAACAAAATGCAGGGAAGTAAACACTAAATGTCAGGGTTTCTCAGCCTATTCCTCATGCATATGGAAGTCTATCACTATCTACTCTTCAAACAACACCTTAGCACTGGAAAATCACTCAATCATCCAGAGAGCTCCAGCACACCCTCCTGCTACTGCACAAACCTGCTCCGTATTAACACATTTATCATCTGTCTCTCCTATTTGCCTCGACGTGTACTCCTTTTCTGTACCACACTTCACAGCTTTGCAGCTGGCCCTGGGCTATATAGACCTACACACAGACGTTATTCCGCTAACTGGCTCAGCACAGCCTTTGACTCCCATTTGCTTTAGAATTTTTCTTTGCGTTGCCTCTGCCATGGCTCTGCTTCTCAGATCAAGTGTTTGTCTCCCAACTCCACTAACAAATCTCACCCTTATTTTAGTATTGTACTTTTCTTTTTTTAACTTTATTTACCATTTTTTAATAATATGCGCACAAGCCACATGCCAAAACCAATACCATTACAGTGATTATTACAATAAACTATATAGACAAAAGGAATAATCCAAATCTGGTCTACACACTATCACAAATACCAATGCATTCAATATTGCGAATCAGCATTACAGTCTACAGGACAAGGCGATCCCACTCCAAATCTTGTCGGATGTCTATGTTTACACAGCTTTTGAAAGTTAACCAACGCCAGCAGTCTGGTGCCATATTTCCCTGTCTACATGTATTTATCTCACACCAGTGGGTACAATGCCCGCCGGCTGTGCTTTTGGGGGGGAGGAACCAGTCTGCTGTAGGTAGTCTTCGAGGGGGTACCAAATTTCTTTAGGTCTGCAGGTGGGGGGCTGCAGTGACGCAAATAAATCACAGTTTGTATTACAGTATGTAAGACTCGCCTAGCATGCCTTGGATGTGGGAATAATTCAGCTAGCCCAGTGGAGTGCAAGCTCTCTTTTTGCAAGGAGTAAGGCAATTGCTACAAATCTTCTTAATTTCTTTGGGTACTCATATACATAGCCCAACAACGCAACCTCAGGGAGGGGAGAAGACTCTTGCCGAATCATGAGCATTAAGATCCCATAAATCTCTTTTCAATATTCCCCTATTTTAGCACAATTCCATGTCATGTGAGCAAAATCTGCCCAAGGGGCCCTGCATTTTGGGCAGTAATGTGGCATGTTTGGGTCTATGGAGTTTATTTTTACGGGCGACGTATAAGTCCTCTACAAGAGTTTAAAATGTAATAGCTTATGTCTACTATTGAGAGATACCTCTTATCTGAGTACAACAAAACGCCCACTGTGAATCTAGAATTGTATGCCCCATATTGTGCTCCCATGCTTCCCTGACTCTGGCATCTCTATCGGGGACTACAGCCACTGATGCCCTATAAAGTTTCAAGATCAAGTGATCTCCCTCGTTACTGGTTATCAGCAATGGTAATGGTGCAAATGAATTGGGCTCCAATGGGAAACTAGCCATCTTCTCTTTGATTGCTCTGCGAACTCTACATAAAACAAATTAATTCATGAATGTGGCATCCCTAATTCGTGGATCCTCTCTAATATCAAACACATGACCCCCAGGGAACAAGTCTCCGAACTTTGCCAGTGCAAAGGAGTCGAGCATGCGCTGCACTAGTCTCTCCTCTGTGGTGGGGAGCCATGGGCTATTACTCAAGGGTAGCTCAGACGAGTACAGTACACAACCCCTCAACACTCTTGCCAATTTTTTCCAAGCCCAACTCGTCGTGGAGACTGTTGAATGTCGTGGGGATCCCAAGGGATTAGTATTGTACTTTGGAACAGCCTCAACATTTAATGTGTGCATTGGAGGGATTTGCCTAGCAGCCCCCATGTCTTGGCATACCCAGCACGCTTGGAAATCTGATTCGTTATTTTCTGTAAGGTTCCTCGGTTCGGCTGGTTCTAGTGTGGTGAGTTTGGAGACAACTGAACAAAGCTTTTTTCACTCTACATGTGCTGCTTGCTTCATTGTCTCATCGTTTATTGTGTTTTCCGACCTCAGCTTAGTTTATGAATCCTAAAAGGTTTAGTTAAAAATTTCCACATACTAGTCTTTACTAGTTAGCAACATTTGCTCAATCCCTCCTCTCAATATTCAGTTTATTTTTTTTGTTACTGCATGTAGGTAAGAACTTATTTGAAGGGACCTTCTTTTTATGGAGTTCCAGCAATAATAGCAATGTTTATGCAATTGACAGTAACTTATTTGCCAAGATGGCTGCTATCACCTGCCAGGATTACCTGATTGTCGCCACCACTCTGATTACATAGTTGGCAGGAAGCCTGAAAATGTTTATCAAGACAGATGTTTATGCCTGTTTCTTCATTTAATGTTCTTGAATCGATATTCTGGTCTATGCAAGCTCTGCTCCATTTGAGTTTAAACGAGCATCCAAATTTCACAGGAAAGCAGAGACCTAGCCTCTGGTGACACTGATCGTTGACTGAGTGATTAAAAATCGATAGAAAGGAGTACCGGAAATTTGGAATTTCCTGACTGATTGAAAGATTCGACAATTACATGAAAATGTATCGGGTTTCTGTGAGCTATGTGGACCTGGCTGGAGGGCACTCTGAATGCTGCCTCATTCATCCTTCTTTTTGGCAACTGCTGTTAATCAAATGGAAACTTTGAACTCTGTCAACTTTCCATAACAAAGCTTGAGTAAGGAGCTATTTTGGTTCTATTCTAGCCCTGTTTTTATATTGCTTGTTTCAAACTCACAACCCCAATACATCAACTTTAGACAAGGATACATTTACATTCCTGAATAAATTCTAATTAAGGCTTGCTGAAAGCTAAACAATCATGAGATTTTCAAGAACAACAATTTGTAAGTACTCATTGTAATAGATGACCTGTAGATCAATTTCTACTTCAACAAACAAGCATTAGTAATGCCAATAGGTCTGGTGTACAACTGAAGCTACCTGGATGCTTCTGTAAATGCAGTCACTTATCCATACATCCATGCACTCATCTACTCATCACCGAAATACATGCAGCTATCCATATACACGTGGACTCATTCTTGCGTTCCTGCACAAGCCCTTTCACAATGCCACACATATAAACTCCCCAATCAACGAAGATTACCAGCCAGAATTATTGGCTTTGGTGCATGTTTGTGAGGGGTGTGAGATCGCTTCATGTAGGATGTGTCTGCTGGCCTGTGAGAAGGTCAGAGAATGATGTGGGTGGTATGTGACTGCTAATCTGTTAGAAGTGTGAAGCTGCTATTGGTAGGGCCAGACTGCAAGTATGTGAAGGATGTAATCATGCTTCCAGTATTGTGTAATTGGCACTCTGTGAGCAGTGTGAGAGTGCTTCTGGCAGAGTGCCACTGCTAATCTGTCAGGAGTGTGGGTACTGTTGGTACTTCAGGTGTTTTTGTCTTTCCACCATATGTATTTTACCATTGTGGCCATAGCTCAAGACATGCTGCATATATATTTAAAGAAGTCTTCCCTTATTTCTCTGCAGCAATCTCACTTTCCTTGCGAGCATTTACAGTCCGCTTTCCCTGATAAAGCTGCCCAAAGATTATTGAGGAATTAATGTCCCAGGCTCTCCATTAATTTAGTTTTGAGAATTCTTGTCAAGTGGCCACTTGCAGGTCACCCTCATTCACCCCGCTCCCCCGCACATATCTCTAATCCCCATATCATGCTATTGATTGTCCTGCATCACCAGGCACCAGTTAACACCAGTGAACAGTGTGTCAGCCCCCAGGCCCTTTCATGATCACAGACACTGTCACAGCTTGTGGTGCCACAGTGGGGGGGGGGAGGGGGCACTGTGGAAGACAGTTACTCAGTTGATTTCTTCTTGGACTGTGGGGAGAACAATGCAACTGCATGAATGTAGGAACGGGGTCAGGGGGTATTGGCCAAATGTGTGACAATTGGATTCTTTTACCTCTGTGCTGGGGCCACTTTACTATTGGACACATTCTGAACACCAATTATGTACCTCTAACAGTTGCTCCTCAGCCCAAAACGAACTCAGAGACGTTTTGTGGACTAAAAGGTCAGAGTTACACAAAACATATATTAGCAGTTAGTAAATCAGTGCCCCACGGGAGCATTTACTTCCACAGAGAGAGAGAGATCTGTGTAGGAAGGTATTTCGGTGTTAACCAAAGTAATGCCCCTTCCTTTGGTTTTTGCCACAGGGTCAATGTAAAACCACTTTCTATTATTTTTGTCAGAGGGTTCATGATGTAAAAGCCCTTCCCACTCTATTTGTCATTGGGTAATGCTAGACAGAGACCCTTTCTACTGTATTTCACACAGGTGTATGTTAACAATGACTCTTTCAGTTATGTTTAATGGAACAACTTCGTAGGCCGATTAACACACCGACTACCCAATCAAATGCCTGTGAAGAAGATGATCACCAAATGGGTGGAGCCAAAGCAACACTCTCTATTCTGCTTTTGAATATTTTTTCGTGATTAGACAAGCTCAGGGAAAGCTAAGGTGGTCTTTAGCAGGCCTAAAATGTTTTCACAAGTTTCATTGTTACTAGCGGTTGCATACATATTCCGAACATATTTCTCATTTTGATTTAGCAACTTGGTTTATGCACTAGATTCGCATTTTTCAGATTACCAAAGTTCCTGAAATCAAAAACATAAAAACATTCGCCTACCACAATGCGAAATTTCAGTAAATCAGTACTACAGCCTACAGCAGAAAAAGATGCAATGCTTGCAATAAGTCTAACTACTGGCAAACACTCGAGGTATCATTCAAACCCATCGTTCTTTTGCCCTCCATAACACCTCAGGCCAGACCCAGGCATATGCAAAGGAGCAGCGCTGGCTATAGGGCGGTGTGACAGGTGCAGTTGCATCTGGCATTATGCTCAGGGGGGTGCTGTGTTTAGAAATAACTAACGTATGGATTTATAAGCGCCTGCTGCAGAGTTCCTTGAGTGTCTAACAGTTCTCAGGTAACAATAAAAGATAACTCAGGTGATTAATGCTCCTGCTGGAGAGAGATTCGAGTATTGTCTAGTGGCAGTTTTGATTCATCATAAAGTAGTGCAGAGGGTTAATATGCCTGCTGCAAAGAACATGTACCATACAGATCACAGAGCTGTATTTTATGATGTTATATCAGTGGGTTACTGCTTATGACAAAGAGATCCTGTTATTAATTGTAGCTCAGAGGTTCAAGTCTTAATATTGCACTGTCACCTATATACTGCCATCAAAGAGCTGCATGCATGTTGGAAACCGGGCAACCGGGTTAGCAGTCACCAGGTTCCCAGCACAACGGTAGCTTCGCTCGAGCGGTTGGGGTACAGGCACCGTGTTAAGCGTACGTCACACCCTCACAATAACCATGCGTTCATCCGTTCCAAAAACGACACTACACCGTAAAAATTATGAAAGAAAGTAGTTTGTCTTTATCTTATTTTCTCTTAGTTGCAGGTTTCAAAACATACATACAATACCATAAGACTTTTCCTGAAAATAGCAGGTCAAATAAATATTACCACAGTGGGGTTTCAATAAATAGGATCAGGTCATAAATAAGCCAGGAATAAATATAGGTGCAATAAATACAGAGGGCAAATAAATACTGTCAGACAATAAATAAAGCACCTTCAATAAATAATATAAGCAATCAATAACAATTGCAAATCAGATCACATTTATGAGGTAGTTTGGTTTTACTATGCCCAAGTACAGCTTGTGGTCATTTGGATGACATGGGGGGTGTCCCACCTAGATTGGTCACGGCTGGGCCTGAACTGAGGTAGAATAAGGGTAACCTAAGGATCTGGTTCTCCCAAAATACACAACCCCTCACAAAGGTCACTGCACCAGTCTCAGTTCACCCCTGGCACTCCCAGGCTGGTTCTAACACCCCTCTAGCCCCTTAGAATGGTCTTTTAGGGCTCCACAGGGCCTCAGATGCCCTTTCTACCACTTACTGCCCTTTTCACGATGATCGGCTCCGCTCGGCTCCGGGTCGACGCCGTGAGACGGTTCCGGTTCGATGTCGCGTCGATCTGTTCTACTTGACGCCGGGTCGATGCCGTCTGGCGGTTCCGGTTCGATGTCGCTGGGTGGCCTCGGTTCGATGTCGCGTCGATCTGCTTTACCTGACGCCGGGTCGGTGCCGTGAGGCGGCTCCGGATCGATGTCGCTGGGCGGCCTTGGCTCGATGTCGTGTTCCGGCGTCACAGGGTCACGGTCTCCCCGCTTCCGGGTGTCTCCGGAGTGCGACCTCCACTCCCGACCTCCGTCGGCTCCACCTCGGGTTCCGGCGACTCCGGAGTGCGATCTCCACTCCCGACCTCCTGCGCGCTTCACCTCGACCTCAGGCGACCCCGGAGTACGACCTCCACTCCCGACCTCCTGCGCGCTTCACTTCGGTTTCCGGCGACTCCGGAGGGCGGACTTCACTCCCCCGTCGACGCCTCACCTCGATCTCAGGTGACTTCCTACTCGACCTCCGGTGCCTCACCACGACCTCCGTCGGCGCCCTCACTCGACCTCCGGCGGCTCCGGGTACGACGTCTGCTTTCTGTCAGCGCCGCTTCTCCACCTCGGGCTCCAGGTCTCCAGGCTTCTAGACGTCAGGACTCCAGGAGAGCACTGCTGAACAGGTCAGGAACTTGCTGTTCTTCCTCTTCAAGGCCTCTTCACAATATTTAGGTCCTTAAGATGGTTTTTCTGATCTTGATCCCACACAGGGCTCTAGGCTGGGCTTGGTCAGTAGGAACTAGCATCAAGGGTGGGTTTCTGGACCCCACTCCAAGCACTGGTTTCCACCCCTGCTGCCTCACTCCTTCCTCCTTCTGAATCTCTGTCCTCTCTCCTCTCTAGTCAGATGCCAACTGCCACTCTGAGATGGCCTCCCAACATTCTAAACTGCCTCTCCTTGTGTCACAAGGTTCTAGAATGTTGCAGAAGGTTCCAGAAATCTCCAGTGGGTTCTGATGATGTCACAGGTGACAATGGGTGGCCACCATTTTGTGTCTCAGGCCCTCAGACAGAAGTTCCAGGGGTAGGGAAAATGGCTCCCTGACCCTGCATCAACACTAAAAAAAGTCTGGTGGTTCCCAAAAAGGAAAAATTCTAACAGGGTTTGAGGCAAAAGTGGGACAAAATAAATAATGATGAGGAGGGACCACCCAAAGGGCTGACAGGTCTAACACGTTGCATGCAACTGTATAGTATAGGTTAGAATGTTATGTTTAATGTTTTTCCCAACTCTTTCAATATTCTAATGTGGCTAAAATGGGTTTGCTAGGATAAAAATAGATTCTTATTAGAAAAGCCAAGAGCAACCACTCTGGTAGGTTTTAAATCTTGAGTTTGTGCTTCTCCAGACCAAACGCTTATAACATATACTGTCTGCTAGTATGTATGACTTGTGATTCCTACACCTGACCTCCTCATTGGCTTACTTAACATTTTCTGTATTCAAACTTACACGTCTGAGTCATTGCCTCTGTATAATGTGTGTGATGTAAAGTGCTCTGACACCCTACACTGGTTAGCACCATAAAACAAATGAAATACATGTGGGAGAGGGCTTTGGAAGTGATAAGAGGCAATGTTGGAGGGTGGTGGTGAGGAAATCTGTGGAGAAGGAAGTCATTTGGGGGGGTCTTAACAGCAATTGTTGCACTGGGTGCCACCAGAGCTAAAGCCGACCCTGCAAAGGATATTGGTCATACTCCAAGGGGCCGAGCCAGATCCTCTCTGAACCAGAACACAAGCAACTCAATACCAGATTCAGCCAGATTAGAGTTCTTTCATCAGGTGTAGCTTGGTTTCAGTAGTACACTGAGCAAGAAACCCACGTCTGGTCATACCAGTGGGTGCTTATGGCAGTGCATCAAGCACACATAAAATGACAGGAGGAATGCTTGCAATACGTCTAACCACTGGCAATTGCTTAGGCAAAATTCTAACACATCCTTCTTTTGCCCACCATGCCATCTCAGATTAGACCCAGCCATAAGCAGATCAGCCTGATACTGCTCCAACAGGAACAGTTCAGCCTGAACTGCCAAGTCAGATCCTTTCTGAACCGGATAAAAGAAAGCCAAGATAGGTTTCGACCTGATTGGGCCTTTACAATGGTTTGTAGATTGGTTTTGGTGGCACAGTGGGCAAGGGACCCATGTATGAGCATACCGACAACATAGGGTGCCACATCAAACACGCAGAATGATTGCCAGGAGTTAGACATTTTGCACTCATTCCTCCTATCCTCTTTTGAGCATATTAAATAAATAGTTATGGCACATATATAATTGGAGATCAAACTATTTACAGTAGTCATATGAAAGAATATGAAGCAGAAGATTTGGCTAAACACTGTGATGTTGTTATAAAGTAACCCACTTGCTTTACATGTCCTGAGACCATGTAGGTCGCACCCTCCAAATATGGAGGAAGAATAAAAAAGTGCATTATTAGTTTAATACAATAAAAGGAAAAGTGAAAATACTATAAGAACACATCTTGTATGACTGTGTCTATGACAGCTGTGAGATACTCATCAAGAAATTAGTCTTTGTAGATGAATAGCTGGATGTAGTAATTACATCAGGTTCCAGAAATCCTACCACTTTCACAATTTGATTTTCCATGGTAGGATTTGAATACAAGTTACACCGGGTGCAACAGGTTTGTAAAGTGGTTTTAGTCGTTAAAGCCATGCACAATTTCAGTTGTATTTGGATCCTTCATTAGGGTTTGAAGCAAACACTTGACAAAAATATTGCCTTCATTTTGACCCATTAACCTAAGATGTCCCTCCTAGCACAGTACACATTGGTCTAATACCGACTGCAAGTTAATTAGTAAACCCAATCAACGCATTGCAGACAGCTTTATGGTCTGCTCACTTTTTGCTGTCTCAACTGGTTAAAGCTATGAATGTTCTAGAAAATTTGCACAAGTTGCCATATGTTTTATACAACTTCTGCCTTCCTTACAAACACACAGGAGCACACATTTAAGTGTTGACAAAGACAGGGAAAGACTAAACACGTTCTGAGTGTTTAAGTTTGTTGACCCATTTTTGTACGGGACTCTCTTTTGACTAATCAATTGTTTTGCGAAAATGCTGGAAAAATAACATTTACCTTTAGGTGCCCCTGGATTATGGAAACAACTATAAAGAAGCATGTTTTTGTAGCAGAGAGATATGAATAAAGGTGTTGCCATATAGTAATTGTCTCATTGTCTTCAATCATAATATTCCGATTCTTTGTGGAGGCAGACCATGGATGTCATTTAAGGGGTCACCAGGGGTCACAGATGCGACCCCTGGCTTGCCCCTTGTATATTTATCAGAATAAAACAAGACCAAAATGACAAAAAACCAACATGCACAAGTCAAAATATCACTTTTAAAAGATTAAGCAAGTTTGGTCCATAGAACTCAATGAGTGTGTCCGTTGATTAATGCCTATGCTGTCTAGAAGGATCTAGGCACCGCTCAAAATAATGTTAACTATTTTCCCCTCTGCACCATTTTTAAAAATAAAAATAGACATATTCCAAAGAATAGCTTGTTCTCAATTAATCTGGATCTCAACCCCACTGCTAATTTCCTTAGAACTGAAAATGTTGGGCTAATAACATCGCTGAAATTATATAGTTTGGTAAGATGTTCAACTATCAAGTTAAAACTACTATGCTCAAGCGTCTATAAGCCCTAAATTTTCTAGTGTGTGTTGGACATGCTGGTGGACATGCTGGTCACTCATTTCCTTACAAGTACGGCAAGCCGCTACCACGTAAGTTGATCTGTGCCACATTTGGGCCAAACTGGCTAAGAGCACACCAAACCTATTCACAGAGCTATCCACATTAAATTTTGTTTTATTTATGGAAGCCCTAACATTTTCTGGTTGACCAGTAACTTCCATATCCTAAGTAAAAAAATGTCAGGGTCCCAAGAAGGTCTCGTTGGGAAACTCACCTTGGAGTGATTGACTTTACAGTGTGTCGGTATGACCAGTCAAAAAATAAAATAAACAAATGTAAACAAATAATGAGATTAGAGCATGTCCTATGCAAATTATTAAGTACTTGAAGGATCCTGCTATTCAAACATTGCAACTTCAATTTTAAAAAGGGAAACAACCTTCACAACACGGTCATTACACCGCGGTACCTTTACAACGAGGTCGTTACAACAACCGCGTTGTTAGTACGCGATGCATTTACATCGCACGTCTTTACAACAAATTCCACTAGAGGGCGCTGAGGTATTGGAAATGAATTCCAACACCTTCCCTACTGTTGAGCAAACTGGAGTAGTAATAGTAAATAATACTATTCCTAAGTCCAGTGAATCCCCTACTGGAAGTCATTGTAAAGAGTTGCGATGTAAATGCCTTGCGTACTAACAAAGCGGTTGTTGTAGCGACTGCGCTGTAATAGCACGCGATGTAAGGCATTGCAAAGTAAAGTGCTATAATACTTTAAAAAAAATGGATTTTGCGCCATAGAAAAATACCCTAATTGAAGAATTTGTGAAAATCTTTCTCATAAGCACACATGAACCTAAGAGCATGATTGGAAAAGGTTTTGTGTGGTTGGCCAAAGGGTATGGAGGGGGCAGAAGATGTGGGGTATTCCATAATTTGTGTTTCCCACTAATATTTTCAATGGGGATGTTTGCCAGATGATAAGTCAAAACCCAGTTGACAAATGTTCATGAAGGCATTGGCCCCAGCCATCGGTGCTCTTTTTTGTGACTTGGTATACATCTGACTTGAGTTATGTGAACTATTCATAGAAGAATGCTGATTCACTATGTTGACAGTTTTGTAAAGTGGGTAACAAATGAAAATTTTAATTTGAATTTTGTACCTGTACGGCTGAGAATAGATGATCATTTTAGCTCTGGTATCTATTACTCAGTTTGTGACTTGGGCTGAAGTTTGTTAAAAATTATGTTCGGACCAACTAGAAGTATAGTGGGCACACCCATCTTCCAGGAGTATGTAGCAATTACGGAAATGTCTGAGGTTGCAAATACAGCTGTTGCTGAAATATGAATTTACCTTAAGAGGTGTCTGGCAAAACAGGAACAGTTGGTTTAATTAAACACTGCCACCGGGAATACAGCATACAGAAATGGGTCCGAGGACTGACTCAAAGTACAATCGTTATGAGCGCCTTTATAAACATTTCTTGGAGCATCATAAAACAATTCATAGATCCAGTTTAGGGAGAGGAATGTGAGCCTAGTCATGGAACCATTAATTATTTCCGCCTAATAACAAATGCAGGTGTCTCTCGCACTTGCATGGACACAATGCGGGCCAGATTTCCTGCATGGGGAGCATGTGATCACTGCATGTGCTGTGGGTGCTATGTCCTGATTTGCTGAGTGTTCCTAGCTTCATGTTGCATCTAACTTTATGGTGTTTTGGGAATGTGCACCTCTCCGGCCATGTATGCTTTATTGGGACTAATCTCCATGGCTACTATCTGTAGGATTAATCTGGGTTTTTCCTGTTCATGCATTTTTTTCCTGCTGGTTATGTGCCACCGCACCTGTGATCTGTCAATCAGTTGCCTCAGGCCTGGGTCACAGGGCCTGCCTGACCACAAAATTCTGACTCTGGGTTGACGGATAGGACATATCGGGTTATTTTGACAACAGTGATTCAATTTCGTTTTCATGCACACATGTATCATTGCCTACATCCACATCAATATTAAACAACTTTAACCGAAAATAATATACCTTTGGCAACGTGGTCAAGAACTCCATTTTAGGTACCCAAACTGATATTCATATCCGGAATCCTTTGCCAGATGGTGGCATTAACATTCCACTTACCTATATCTCTAATGCTAACTCTGCACTGGTACGTATAAGATGCAAGGCTTGATCTGTCCCCAGTACTAATTTGCGCTAGTACTTAAGTAGTGTAAGTAATTGAACATAATGGGGCCGATTCACAAACTGCATTTGGCAGTACGTTTTGTAGTTCTACAAAATGCCGATCACAAACTTATGAGGAGTTTCCATCTCCACCTATCCTACCTTTTTCTGTGCAGAGATATCCTCCTTGAGTGGGGGGTTTCGGCACATGTAAGTATACATTCTAGTAGCAAATGTAAGAGGGGTGGAGGAGTGGCTGAAAAATAGGGAATACTTACTACTAAAGGGGAAAGCAGTAGGAAGAAGAAAAGAGAGGTTAAGGGAGAGTCAGGGAGGGGTCTAGGGAGGAAAGTCTACTCAGCCACAAAAAAATAAGTTCATTGCTATTCACAAACAGCACTTCTAAAGTTACTACATGGATAAAAAGACCCAAAACATTAGTATGGAACTCCAGTTCAGAGCTGAAGTAAGTCGAGCACATCCCATAACCAACCACTGGTACGGTTAGGGACTTCAATATACCCCTAATGGAAAATAATGTTAAATTAAATTATATTAATTTTGATAGTTAACAATATAAATATATAAATAAAATATTATTTAAAGAGCAAAAATAGTACCTATGTTCTATTTAACTATAAATGTTTTCAATAACCTTTTTTCCATTTTAACATTAATGTAAGCATACATTTGATTAAATATACTTAAATTACTGTTAATTATTCTATACCTCAATTTTAATAATTATTCATGCATAATAAATTATTGTCAAACGTTTTCTTTTTTTATTTAAACTTGAGCAAACAATTTTTGTTTAAATGTGATATATTTACATTAATTAAATATCTTAATATAAATTAATTTAATAATGCTGTAGCATTATTTAGATTAGTCGTATAGTTCAAATATTTAGATAATGATTTTTTGTTGCTGTTTTACCCAAAATATTTCAACAAACTCTTTACAAGTTCAAGAAATGTATTTACTTTTCTCTATACTTCACCATAGGGAGACTCTGCAGATTGCGTGGCGAGCTCCATGTGGTAAAGTACACGGAAAAGTAAAAAGTGTTTATGACATGTGTAAAAATAATTGGAACAATCTACTTTTAAATTAAGTAAGTGTTATCATGAACTGCATTTACTATAATGCATCAGAGCGACCTGGGAGCTGGGATGTCAGGCAGTGTGCTCCTCTCTACAATATTTTTATGTTAAATAATATTGAGTATAAAATAGGGAGACTCTGCAACTAAAAAGCTGTTTAGTGTTTGAACGTGGGTAAATTTATTGTTTCTACAGTTTAGTTATTGTTCCTTACAACCAAATGCTTGACATGTACAGTACAGGGATTACAACACTTGCACCACAACATGGTAATGAAATGAGTGATTGTTCTGAACTCCACCTATCTCCAGGTGAAACATATTTCAACAACAACTGAACATAGCATGTCTGACTACATAAGAAACTAACCCACACACCAAAACTCTCTACCTGCCTTTACTATGTTGGTGAATGTCTTTGTAGGTTTTCCCTTCTTTTCTTTTGAGGAGGAATTAGTTGAGGAGGAGAGAGCGGTTTACAGGCAAAGGATCAAAAACTTTGGTAAATCCAGTGAAGTTGTCATTGCCAGATACCACTTCCCACCTGATGTGATCCTGGACATGGTTTAAGAATGGAACCAGATGCTGGATTCATCTACATTTCACTCCCAGTCTATCCTAGCTCATGTGGAAATACTGGCTCTAATCCATTTCATCGCCACTAGATCTTCCCAGAGGCTGTCCTCTGACAGTGCTGGCATCTAGCATGCAAACATGTCCTTATGCTTCCATCATGTACTGAGAAGCATCAACAGAAGTTTGCACCAGTTTATCACCATACCACACACACTGGTGGGACAGCTGGCAAGGGAATTTTATGCCTTTGCCCACTTCCCTCATGCTCTAGGCGCCATTGATTGCACCCATTTTGCACTTCAGCCACCTTAGCGCACAGCACATCTTTTCAGCAAAGACACCCCTGGCTCTCCATCAACGTGCAGGCTGCTGCAATGCCAGAGGCTGCTTCACAGATATGAATGTTGCCTTTCTAGAAATCACACACAACTGTTTCATTTTCGGATAGTCGCCTCTTACAAGCTGTTTGGTTGCTGATGAGTTTTGTGACATCTAGCTTATTGGTGATAACAACATCTCACACTGGCTCTAAAATTGTATATGAGGGTGGCATATCAAAGATAATCATGAACTGCTGCAACACAATCCCCATACATTTCCCTACCATTCACTGCATGTAGATAGTCCAGAGGTTTCTCCCACTTCAAAGACTGGCACCAGGTATAAATATTGAACCCTCAGACCAACTCTTCAGTTCACTCTATGACCGGCAGAGGACTCCCTGAAGAACTGCCTTGTACTTCAGAGGACTGCCCTGCTGCTACCAGAGGACTGCCATGCTGCCTGAAGCCTGCCTGTTCCTTCAGAGGACTGCCCTGCTGCTGGAGACCTGACATGCTGCTTGAGCCTAGGACAACCAGAGTGACTCCAAGGACTAGTTGGCTGGCCTCCTGTCCTGAGCTACAGGGACACAACATGCTTGAACCCACATCTGGGACCTGCCCTCCAAGTGATGTCCCACCAGTCCTGGACCCTTAAAAGTGGTGCCAAGGTGTTCAAACAACCATAAACTGACACCTGGGGCTTAGGAAAGTTTCCACCTAAATGTGGCTTGAGAACCAACAGGAGGCTCGTTACTACCTGCTCGCCTCCCACCCATGGTGCGTCTCCGATTGACATGATTTCACAGTAGCTCCCGCTACGTCCTTGCCCGCAGCAGCAAATCCAGTTCAGTGGCTCCTCGCAGAAGGGGTATCTGGGCTCATGGAGCCCTGGTCATTTATAACCAACAGCTTCATCCCGCTGGAGATTTTCAACTTCCAAAAAAGTGACAAAGTCTGAATGTATAAATGCTCATCACGACTTTGACAATGACGTCCCCTCCTCAGACACCACTGGCTGTTTTGCTCCACTGACGTTTACCTTCTCAGACATTTTTCTTCAACATTTCTTCTGAGTCCAAAGGTAAGAAGAGACCGGGCCTAGACCACTTTGTGTATCCAAACTGCAATCCATCGCGGTCAACTATAACTTTTGACTCTGCACTGGTCTTGTGTCACCAAATGTGTGTGATTGACTCTTTGATCTTTTAGGCTCCGTTTTTCACAAAATACATTAAAAATTCATAACTTTTGTTCTATTGGTTGGATTTAATTTGTTTTGGTGCCATTCTACTTATTAAAATGTTCTCTCTTTTTCCAAAACTGGTGTGGGATTTTTCTTATGTTGTTTTTAATCTTTCTTACTGGTTGTGTGCTGCATAAATACTTTACACATTGCCTCTAAGTTAAGCTTGACTGCTGTTCTGCTTGGGTTTTCGGATCAGGTGGAACCCGCTCAACAGAGCCTTTCTAACCCAAACCAGAACGTTACCCCCTCCCTAGGGCCTTTTTACACCTAAATAATCACATATATATGTACCACCTAAGGACAGGGAATTCCTATTATATATATATATATATATATATATATATATATCAAGACCTCACAGCCTCGCGATCTCAGACAGACCCAGAACCTCCTACCCAGACGGCAGCCACAGTCTCGCGGTCTCAGACAGACCCAGAACTTCCTACCCAGACGGCAGCCACAGTCTCGCAGTCTCAGACCTCACAGCCTCGCGGTCTCAGACAGACCCAGAACTTCCTACCCAGACAGCAGCCACAGTCTCGCGGTCTCAGACAGACCCAGAACCTCCTACCCAGACGGCAGCCACAGTCTCGCGGTCTCAGACAGACCCAGAACTTCCTACCCAGACGGCAGACACAGTCTCGCGGTCTCAGACAGATCCAGAACTTCCTACCCAGACGGCAGCCACAGTCTCGCAGTCTCAGACCTCACAGCCTCGCGGTCTCAGACAGACCCAGAACTTCCTACCCAGACGGCAGCCACAGTCTCGCGGTCTTAGACAGACCCAGAACCTCCTACCCAGACGGCAGCCTTAGCCTCGCGGTCTCGAACAGACCCAGTACTTCCTACCCAGACGGCAGCCTTAGCACGAGCTCATCCTATTATTACCGTAGTACACGACAGGGGAATCGGGGTTACTATGTATCAGATCACACAAAGACTATTAGTTGAGCACAACCTGTTCTTTAGTTCGAGGGGCTCTTTTCTCCCTCATTCAGTTACCACTTACCTGATCAGGATTAACATCTGTTCATGTCAAGTTGAATCTGACTAGAAGAATAGGCTATCCTCCTATACAAGGATACACAACACATGCTGACTCACAACAAGCTAAATACTTTATTTAATTGCTACATGCACATTCACAGAATACATCATATATACAACCTGCAAGGAAAGTAAAAGGTTAAGTTATACACTTCAATAAAAAGGGGTCGACATCACCTTAGTCGTATGTAGCCTGTGCTCAATGGTCACCTAGGTTCCCTTCTCGTCTGTGCCTCGGCTTCGCCTGGAAGTCACACCTCCGCAGTCGCGGATCTACTCCCTTCTCCCTCTCCGAGTCACTGGAACCTCTTCCTCATCGGCTACTCTCTCCTCTTTGGATTCAAGTTCATCATCTGTCTTCCCTGAAATAAGTAGTAGCTTTTCTGCTAACGGCCAGGTGCCGCCTATAGACTAGAAGCAAGTGCCCATATCTAACTCAGACTTTCACTAATATAGAGGTGCATTCTCTCATGGAAAATTCCAGCTCGAAACCTGCCGCCCACCAAATTCCTGTACCTCCCCGTGCCAAGGACACGTTCCCAGCCGGCCGGCCTGATGTAGTGTCTTCGGCAGGGGAAAAAATACACTCCTTCGATAAGGGCCGGCCTGAACCGGTTCTCTCCGAGCGAATAACACCTCATAACTAAAATATCACCCTTCACCTAGAAATGTCCCAAGCTGCCGGGGCAGAAAGAAAGATGGAGTCTCTCCTGTCTGAGGCCTACCAGGCCTGAATTCAGCACGACTCCATGAAATACCCTCACTATAGGGCAGGTTATCCTTAATACTAACGAATCTATCCCCTAGGCTATGTATGTAAGCCCTGATCTATGGGGAGGAGCACAGGATCGTGTCAAAGTGTCTAATAAATAGGCTCTATTCACTACTCTAATCCTTAGACTTGGATGGAAAGAGACTGAAGTCATATTAATCGCTCTACAACACAAGAAGGCCGGGAAAATCGAGCAGTACATTTCACCCTTGACTTCAGTCTATTATACATCCATTAAACAGAACTAACATCGGTAGAAGAATAATATGAAACAAAACTAACTGATCTATGTCTAGTACCGAGTGTACAGAATTGAAGCAGTGAAGGGATACACTGAATAAAGCAACAGATAGAAATCAAAACAGCGATAGCAATCAAAATGCCACCTAATGTGTGGCGTAACATATGCACGTCCGGTAACCAATTAAAGAGCCAGTCAAACCAGCCCTGATCAATGTGTTTTCTAACTTCATCCGTTAAGTCATGCAACTTATCTAGGTGTGCACGAATGGATTGTGTATGATCAGATAAGTTAAAACAGCAGAGGCCTTCAAAGTCCGAGCAGCCATGTCCATGTTTAAGCAAAAGATAATCAATGGCTGCTCTATTTTGCAAAATGGCCCTACGTTCACCCTGGGCATCTAATAGCAAGTCAGACAAGACTGTAGAAGTATGATTAATAGATTTCACCATCCAGCAAGCCATTTTCCCAATAGATTTGGCATTATAAACCGCCAAAGCAGGAACACCAATAATTGAAACAGCTAGGCTAAGATATTCAGACTTGGAATATAAATGCAAAGATGAGTCACAATCCTCCTGTAACATCATAGTATCTCGAAGCACACGAGAGTTGGCATTTGGATGTGATGAGAACATTAGCAAACTCAGTCTGGTAATGGCACACGGGCCTCCGGAAATGTTTGCAGGGACATATGGCCAGGAAGTATTACCACATGAGAAAAGCCATCCGGCAGGTAGCAACATCGCACGATAGTGACTGGGAGTAACTACCAAACTATTGCAAGTCATATTGTTCTGGACTGAGACACATGTGGTCGGTGTCCTCTGAAAACACAAAGTCCGTTCGTGAGTTGTGAATGAAGTGGCGCCTCTTAACTTGAGGCGTAGGCATTCAGAAATTGCATTAGGATTACATGTAAGAAAGAAGCATAGGTCACCTCGTGTGATATTATACGTAATTATTTGGGACTGGATGGGGAGTTGCTCATTCGGCAGTTCAGTGCACAAAGGACAATATACATGGGTAGCAAAATCACCCAGGATAATATTCGGACGAGCCTTCGAAACGTTAAAGATACTAATTAAAGTCTCCAGTGAGGCGGGGACAGCAACTAGACAAGTCGCTAGAATGTCATGCACAGATCTCATCGGTGTCAAGCAGAAGTGAGGGGCATCAGTCACTCTCTTGGCCAGTAATGTCCAAAAGTTCGATGACGAATCCCACGCATTGAAGGAACGCAACACTCGGGTTCTCAGTTCATCCCGGGTTGACGGGATCCCTTCTCTCTCGCCGAACCAATCCAAAAGGAGTCCAGTTCCGACACATCCTGCAGCAACAATCCAAAGAATGATCTGAAAAAGAACCAAATACAGGCATTAATCATTCTCGTAAATAACATTTATCAGCTGGGACAGCTTCCCAGCTATCTTTCCCTGGCCTCATAACCAAAATGGTATTGTCCTGACCGGTGGCAATAACCTCTGCTTGTTCAGGGGGATTCTTAGGCGATTGCACCCAAACCCTGGCCCCAGGGTTATCCGTAGAGCCAAAGCCTTTCTGGCCACGTACAGTTAGCAAAGTTGGGGCAGTGCCTTTCAATATTTCGCCACTGAAAACAGGCATAATGAGTAATTGAGCCACTCGGTCAGTGCGGTGTATCAGTAAGTCAATCTCACTGCTATTTAGCAGAAGTACCTTAATCTCTCCCTGATAGTCACTGTCGATGACACCTCCAAGTACCTGGATGCCTTTTACAGCCAGCCCCGATCTAGGGGCGATCAATCCAAAATTCCCAGGTGGTATATGAATACCAACACCAGTAGCAATGATGACCCGATTCTTACTCTCCAGAACGGTGTCATCCATGGCGTGCAAGTCTAAACCTGCCGACCCTGGGGTCGCTCTGCATGGAGTCAGAGCTCCGGGAGTAATTTCCCAATACATCACAGTTTCACTGATTACATTAGGCATAGTCTCAACACTTGGGGGAAACAAACGCATAAGTGGAGATTCAGCATTTAAAAAAGGACGATTATTCAGAATCAATAGTGCTTGTGGTAAAAAGTCTCGCCAGTTTTTATACTTGTCATCTGTTAACTTTCGTAATTGGTCCTTTAACAGGCCATTCAATCTCTCCACCAGGCCCGAGGCCTGCGGGTAGTAGGGTATATGAAATATCCATTCAATATTATTTTCCACACAGAATTCTTGTACCAATCTTCCACGAAAATGGGATGCATTATCAGATTGAATTTGGAATGGCACACCATAATACATCATAATCAATTCTAATGTTTTTATGGTATTCAATTGGGTAGCTTGCTTACATGGAAGAGCTACCAGCAAGCCACTATATGTATCGACAATTGTGCAAACATATTGACAATTCCTACTCATGGGAAGGGGTCCGATGTAATCAATCTGCCAAATTTGAGCGGGCAGTTTCCCGCGATGTAAATGGCCTCTAACAATTTGGGGTACCTTACGCTGTCTGATATGTTGACAGACGGGACAATGTAAAATAGCATTTTTGATTAGATCCAGGGGAATATAAATTCCTCTATCAGCAGCCCACCTGCTAGTGGCCTTCTCTCCAAAGTGTCCTGCCTTCTGGTGTGCCCATTTCGCCAATCCCGCAATATCAGGATCTTGTCTGTCCACCACTGCCTCAGCAATTTTAGATTTTTCATCTGCAATGTTATGAAAAAATTTGTCAAGGGAGTCTATTGGGGTGTGAGCATCCACATGGAAGATTGTAACAGTACTCTGTGGGAGCATCTCCCAAATCTCTTGCCATAACTCTTTTCCCCACAATTCTTTGGAATGTAACTTCCAATTATGGGAATGCCAAGTCGGCAACCAAACAGCCAGTCCATTGGCAGTTGACCAAGAATCGGTAAAAATATGACATGTACCAGGTAATTCTTGTTTCAAAACTTGGTAAACAGCGTAAAGCTCGGCAAATTGGCTACTCTTCCCTTCACCAGTTGTGCTCAACAGTTTCTGTGTGACCGGATTATAAGAAACCGCCTTCCAGTGCCGTGTCGTCCCAATAAACTTCGCCGACCCATCTGTGAACCTAACATGGTTTCTGTCCTCAGCGGACAAATCATCAAAAGGTCTACCCCACTTGACAGGAGACTCCTGTTCTAAAGGTACGGAACACTCACTCTCAGTCTCAGTCGACGGTGCTTGCGCCACTTGCTCATGTAAAGACGCAACTCCTTTCGGGCCCACACATGCCCTGTCTTGTATGTACCATTTCCATTTAATCACGCTCGCCTCTTGAGCATGCCCAATTCGATGAGTTTTCGGTGAACTCAGAACCCACTGCATAATAGGAATTTCAGGACGCAAGAATATATCATGTCCCAAAGTCAATTGCTCGGTATCCACCAAAGCCCAATAACAAGCAAGTAGCTGTTTCTCAAAGGGTGTATAACGCTCACCAGCATCAGGTAGCTTTTTGGTCCAAAAACCTAACGGTACCTTACTCCTGCCTTGTTTCTGCCACAAACTCCAATTTGCATAAGGGCCTTGCACAGACACATTCAAATCCACATCACCATCACGTACAGGCCATAGATCCATAGCATGTTGAATTGCCTCTTTCGCCAGACTAAATGCATCTTGCTGTTGCTTATCCCATTCAAATGCATTCTTTTTACGTGTAATTCGGTACAAAGGGGCCAATATTTGACTCAAATGAGGAATATGCTGGCGCCAAAAACCAAATAAGCCAATGAAGCTCTGGGCTTCCTTCCTATTCCTCGGAACCGAAAAATCAAGAATCTTCTGTTTAACTTGAGGGATCACCTCGCGGTGTCCCTCATGCCAATTAATACCTAAAAATTTTACAGCTTGGG
The DNA here is from genome assembly GCF_964204655.1 of Triturus cristatus. Lineage (NCBI taxonomy): Eukaryota > Metazoa > Chordata > Amphibia > Caudata > Salamandridae > Triturus > Triturus cristatus. Next base: position 509,334,798 of record NC_140585.1, read on the forward strand.
ACGGACCTTGTAATTTATCCGGATTGATCTCCCAACCTTTCTCACGCAGACACTCAATGACTCTATCTAATTGTGTCTGAACATCCTCTTGTGTTTCGCCTTGGATCAAAACATCATCAATATAATGACATATCTGAATTTTGGGATGAACTGGTACCTCAGCCAAATGTTCTGCCACCAGCCGGTGACAAATCGTAGGACTATGCACATAGCCCTGAGGAAGACTTCTAAACGTCATCTGACGCCCGTTCCACGTAAAACTGAACTGTTCCTGACACTCAGGGGCAATTGGAATAGAAAAGAAAGCATTAGCAATATCGATGGACGCATACCATGTACCTGGATGTGTTTGGATTCTTTCAATCAGGGTAATAACATCCGGTACTGCAACAGTCAAAGAGGGCGTGTGTTTGTTCAATTCTCGATAATCAACAGTCATGCGCCAAGAATTATCACTCTTACGCACCGGCCAAACAGGATTATTCCAAGCAGAAGTAACTGGAGTTATAACACCTGCATCAACAAACTCCTGAATGGTGGTACTAATCTCTTCATGACCACCCGGAATACGATACTGCTTCTGACAAACCACTTTGGTCGCCTGGGGAACTTGTATGGGGGGCATCCTTAAACGACCAACCCGTATAGGTCTGGACGAGATATAATGCGTCGTTCCAAATTGGTAACACCCATCATCAAGATGCAACGTCATTCCCTTCAAAATATCAATTCCAATTATGAATTCTAAGAGTGGCACCACTAATACAGAATATTCCTTTCTAGGGATTCTACCTATTCTCATTTCAAGCAAAGTCTGAACTGCAGGGGTTTCTTTTCCTCCTAATCCGGTAATAGTAAAAGGCTGCCCTGTAAACTTCTTTGATTTTCCATGAATAAGAGTGGCCTCCGCTCCTGTATCAACTAATGCTCGGGCCCTTTGGATATTACGATGTCTCCAATAAATATCAATATCTACATAGGGTCTATTATCTCTATGAGCCCATCTGTGTACCGGAGCTTGACCTATTTCCTAGTCATTCTTACTGCATTCTGTGTACCAGGACAAATCAGGATAAAGACTCTCACGTTTCTTAGGTATCGGTACCTCCTGTTCATATCCATTCCCCGTACAGAACGGATTCAAGTCTTCAGTATTATACCGTGGGTTACGATCAACCAAGCTGTGACGATTCTCTCTCCTCCTCAACTCAGGAGATTGATCCCTATCATCTCTACGCCTGCTGTAAGCATGATCATTTCTCCCCCTTTCCTTTTCCCCCTCTCTCCCTGTCCCGCTCTCGACGGGGGGACAGATCACGTACAGGACGCCGATCATCACGACGATCAGAGCGCCCACGGCGATCGTCATCACCGCTACCATCAGAACAACCACGATCACACTCAGTCGTTCGAACACGCCGGGCACCCTCCTTCCGATCCAAGCCCCGTTTGCGAAACAACTCCCACAAACGAGCAGTAGTCTCACCATCAATGTCCTCCCGACGTACACCATCAGCCAAAAGACCAGTAAAGATATCACGTCTAGTAAATTTATATTCACCAGGAGTACGAGTGTCAGACCGGGGCTGACGTTCAGGTTTAAACCACTCACCCAACTCACCGAGTTGGCGCACCGATTCCAACACCGTAGATAGCACATTACCAGTCTGGTTAATCAACAAAGTCATCATGACCTGCTTGTAGGCGACAGGAGAAGAGCGAATGATACGATTCCGCACAGAAGAAGTCAACATCCCATCAAGCAACCTGTCAGCAGTGCCCAGAAAAATAGCCGTTTTCATCACTTCCTCCTTAAGACGTTGCGCAGCATCACGCAAGGTATACCACGGCTTGTCATTGACAGGCCAGTCAGATTCAGTAGGATACTTCAAATTACAACCCTCAGTCGCCAATTGGAGCAAAGAAATTTGACCACCACCATTATAGTTACGAAAATGATCTTGCACAGTAGAATCCAAACTCAAAGAACAAAATTTCAAACAGTCGCCAGTATCCAGCATAATACCAGCAGCGCCTAGTTCATAAAGGCGCACCATCCATGTGAGCAAGGCCTCACCAGTCCGCTGCCGAAAGCGCTGCAAAATATCACTAATTTCTTGTTGAGTAAAATCTTCTAAACAGTCCAAAGAAACACCCTGCGGAGCATTAGGAGATTGCTGCAACTTCCGACGAAAAACCGGATGCGCAGAGACCACGGGACGAGCATCACAAGGAGCCCGAGCAGTACTAGTAGAGGGACAACTAGTGTAAGAAGCATCGATCCCGCCCGAAGAACGAGCGTAATCACGGGGTGCACCATCAGAGGTGCGAGAAGTAGGCTTACATTCATGACGGGAACGAGAAAACTCGTGCGTAACAGACTCCTCACCCGAGGAACAAGAGGTACTCGAGTCCCAGATATTACCATCCCATTCATCAGGATTCCAATCTAGTCCAGCTTTCGCCACGACCAGACGCACCTTACGCGTCGAAACTCGACCACGCCTGTTCTTGTACTTATAACGAGCAATCCGCACAGCCGCCCTTTCGGCAACCGTTTGGTAAGTGTCAAGTTTGTCAGAAAGCAACTTATTTTGACACCGCAGTAGAGTATTAGAATTCTGAATCTCAACAAAGTGTGCCTCCACATCCTTAAGAGAGATCTGTAATTTCAACAATCTCTCATGCAGAATCCGATACGCAGACAGAATAACCCAACCTCTGCGCCCCAAAGCGGGAACCTCCTCACCCTTCAATACAGGTGCCGTCTGCAAACAAGTAATCACGTCAGCCGGTTCCGCCGACTCCAAAGAAGAGTTCCAATTTTCACTCAGACCAGTAGAGTCAGCCCACTCACGGGCTAAGGCTCCATAAGGCGTTGAATCCCATCCGGGAATATCAACGGACAATTTAAGAGTAGATTTAGATTTCTTAGAAAACATCGCGAAAAAAGAAAGAAAAAGAAACGCAGAGAAAAGAAAGGAAGAGAGAAAGAGAGAGAGAAAAAAACTATACACGCAAATATATAAAAAAGAATGCAAAGAAAACCACGCACACACCGAAAGCAAATATAAGACAAACAAAACGCACACAGGTTTCGTAAACAGTTCGTGACGCCAAATGTTCTGCTTGGGTTTTCGGATCAGGTGGAACCCGCTCAACAGAGCCTTTCTAACCCAAACCAGAACGTTACCCCCTCCCTAGGGCCTTTTTACACCTAAATAATCACATATATATGTACCACCTAAGGACAGGGAATTCCTATTATATATATATATATATATATATCAAGACCTCACAGCCTCGCGATCTCAGACAGACCCAGAACCTCCTACCCAGACGGCAGCCACAGTCTCGCGGTCTCAGACAGACCCAGAACTTCCTACCCAGACGGCAGCCACAGTCTCGCAGTCTCAGACCTCACAGCCTCGCGGTCTCAGACAGACCCAGAACTTCCTACCCAGACGGCAGCCACAGTCTCGCAGTCTCAGACAGACCCAGAACCTCCTACCCAGACGGCAGCCACAGTCTCGCGGTCTCAGACAGACCCAGAACTTCCTACCCAGACGGCAGACACAGTCTCGCGGTCTCAGACAGACCCAGAACTTCCTACCCAGACGGCAGCCACAGTCTCGCAGTCTCAGACCTCACAGCCTCGCGGTCTCAGACAGACCCAGAACTTCCTACCCAGACGGCAGCCACAGTCTCGCGGTCTTAGACAGACCCAGAACCTCCTACCCAGACGGCAGCCTTAGCCTCGCGGTCTCGAACAGACCCAGTACTTCCTACCCAGACGGCAGCCTTAGCACGAGCTCATCCTATTATTACCGTAGTACACGACAGGGGAATCGGGGTTACTATGTATCAGATCACACAAAGACTATTAGTTGAGCACAACCTGTTCTTTAGTTCGAGGGGCTCTTTTCTCCCTCATTCAGTTACCACTTACCTGATCAGGATTAACATCTGTTCATGTCAAGTTGAATCTGACTAGAAGAATAGGCTATCCTCCTATACAAGGATACACAACACATGCTGACTCACAACAAGCTAAATACTTTATTTAATTGCTACATGCACATTCACAGAATACATCATATATACAACCTGCAAGGAAAGTAAAAGGTTAAGTTATACACTTCAATAAAAAGGGGTCGACATCACCTTAGTCGTATGTAGCCTGTGCTCAATGGTCATCTAGGTTCCCTTCTCGTCTGTGCCTCGGCTTCGCCTGGAAGTCACACCTCCGCAGTCGCGGATCTACTCCCTTCTCCCTCTCCGAGTCACTGGAACCTCTTCCTCATCGGCTACTCTCTCCTCTTTGGATTCAAGTTCATCATCTGTCTTCCCTGAAATAAGTAGTAGCTTTTCTGCTAACGGCCAGGTGCCGCCTATAGACTAGAAGCAAGTGCCCATATCTAACTCAGACTTTCACTAATATAGAGGTGCATTCTCTCATGGAAAATTCCAGCTCGAAACCTGCCGCCCACCAAATTCCTGTACCTCCCCGTGCCAAGGACACGTTCCCAGCCGGCCGGCCTGATGTAGTGTCTTCGGCAGGGGAAAAAATACACTCCTTCGATAAGGGCCGGCCTGAACCGGTTCTCTCCGAGCGAATAACACCTCATAACTAAAATATCACCCTTCACCTAGAAATGTCCCAAGCTGCCGGGGCAGAAAGAAAGATGGAGTCTCTCCTGTCTGAGGCCTACCAGGCCTGAATTCAGCACGACTCCATGAAATACCCTCACTATAGGGCAGGTTATCCTTAATACTAACGAATCTATCCCCTAGGCTATGTATGTAAGCCCTGATCTATGGGGAGGAGCACAGGATCGTGTCAAAGTGTCTAATAAATAGGCTCTATTCACTACTCTAATCCTTAGACTTGGATGGAAAGAGACTGAAGTCATATTAATCGCTCTACAACACAAGAAGGCCGGGAAAATCGAGCAGTACAACTGCTTTTGTGCCAAGCTAACAGAAGGTCAAGCACAGTCTAATTTAGTGACTTTTGTGGTTCACCCTGACAGGGAATGTGGTTGTTGCTTGAGAATGGTCTTTAACCCCTCAATCAAAAACTCAATTTCCAACATGCACCTAAATGGACCTTCAGAGAAACATCACATGTCTGTTTGGGGTCAGTGATAGTTAGGGAGATGCTGCACCCATGGCTGCTTGGCTAATTTCTGGCTACTGGAAATCCTCAGGGGGGATTTAGACTGAAAACTGATGCCCAGCCTTGAAGTGGTCTTCTTTAGGCTTTTATGTTTACGGACATCAATGTCCTCTTCTTCCTCCAAGCTCTCTTCAAACTGGGCCAGATCAGCTCCTGCTCCTTATGTTCCTCCTCTTCTTTGTGAGCGGTGCTGAAGCGCAGATATTGTTGCTTGGAGGGGAATTGGATTCTCTCCTCAGATTACCCACCATTCTCTACTTGTTTATGTCCCCAGTACCTGGAAGAAGAAGATTTAAATTGATTCAGTACATCATATCCAGTTTTGCTTTAAAATCTCTACATAACACTTTAATGAACATTGCTCTGCAAATACAGAATAAAGTTAGTACCATCTGAGCCTAAGACAATGTATGCTTTTAAGGGTTGATCGATGGATAAGCTCATTTGTATAGCATCAATGTAAATTCACCAGCCCTTGACACACAAATGACTGTTTTGGAGATCCCTCATAAAGTATGCTGCTGAACCTGTGTCCTGGTAGATGGTGTATCCAAAATATGTCCATATCCAGCAGTTATAGCGTTAAGATATAGGTTTGATTAATATTACCAATTTACAAAATGCAACCTCACCACAAATGCAAATACATTAGAGAGACATATATGAGTTTATCCACCACCATGAATTTAACCAGTAAACATTTAGGGCTTCATTTACAATAGAATGGTGCAGGGCGTTGCCGCAAGCTATTTTGCAGCACTGCGTCATTCTAAAAGCGCAGGAACGTACTGTATTTACAAAAATACAGTTCATTCCTGTAATGACCCCTGCGCTGGTGCTAATAAAGCAGTCTAGCGCCAATACAGTAACCTTGCACCATGTTGCAAGGGTGCCTGCGTTGCGGGGATGATTGATTATGTGCAAGAAGGGACACCTTTCTGCACAAAATCAATCAATGGAGGCCATTTCCTCCTTCTATGTGTGCTGCAGGATACAGGACACATAGAAATAAGAAAAATAAGAAAAAATAGGGATATTTCTCTTCATTGCGCCTCCATCACACCACTCCCATGGTGGCGTTGGAATCTGATGCATTCCTAGGTTTACGATTCCTTGTAAATCTGGGAATGCTTCAGAATCCATGGGAGTTGGGTGGGAACATCCACAGCAGCACACATGGAACGCCCCTTTCCCGCAGTGTTTGGCATGAAAGGGGCACATAATTACAAGGCTATGAAAAGCCACGTAAAGTGGCTTTGGTGGCCTTGTAAATATGCTGCAGCACATTGCGCCATCGGAGCATCAATAAAGTGATGCTCTGGCAGTGCAAAAGTGCCACTAGGGCCTCGTAAATTAGGCCATTAATATGCTAACCACAAAGAGAATGAAATGTTAGTAAAAGTACAAATGATGAGATGATGATGTTAAGATCATAAGTTCCCAGAGTTATCTGACCGGCAGACGGTAAAGGTCCTGATTGCTACTTCCAGGATGTCCCCTGGTGATGCTTTCATTGGAAAATTACAGCCGTATTTGGATGACAAGAAAAATGTGAAAGCAAATATACTAATATATTGTGCATGGTGCCAACAGGTATGTGAGAGAAAAGGCACACAGCTAACTTGTCCATAATAAATAAATATATCAGCTCCCTAGGAAAAAGAGCAAATATTGAACCTACCAGGCTGTAAAATCAGTACAAGCTAGTCTCAGAGTTGTATCACAGCTGGGAGCAGAAGCCGAAGTTGTGGCAGTTGGTGAAGGGGACAATACCAAAGTGCCTTAAAATTAAAAACAAAAACATTGCTACATATTGGTGTACCAGTATACATGAAAAGGTGAGATTTGAATACAATTTAAAGATATGGAAAAACACATACTGAAACTTTTGTTTTGGAAACCAAAAACATGTGAGAACCACCCTTTATAGGTTGTTATTGGAAAACATGGCAAACACCTATGTACATTTCTGTTTTGGATATCTAACACAAGCAAGAACAATTCTCTATGTGCTAATCAACTTGTTTGCAGAGGGATATCCCTATCTGTGTAAGCAGTTGCACTGTAAGACCTGACCTGTGCGTTGCCCTGCTTCAGTGGTAATCACTTCTGCCCCAGTTCAAGGAATCATGCAAGCTGTTTAAAGAGTAGTAAAATAAACATTAACACAACAAGTATAATTTTTAGGTCTAATGTTACAGCACATTTAGGAGGGGTATATATGTGATGTTCGACTAACAATGCAGATGTGAGTAAAGGACAAATATAGATTAATGATTGTAGGTTTGTTTTTATAGAGATAGCAGGAGCCATAGCTGTCAGATTTTGCAGGTCCATGCATAGATAACTAGGTCAGTGTCAGTTTTTATCTTAGAATCCTGAGACCTGTAGTCTTATTTAACCCAGTATACACACAGGACACCAAGCCCGATTATTGAAGGAAAAATCAGGACTGCCTTACCTTGTCACTCATGGACCTGGCAAATTTTCCAGCTATGGAGAGATGGCGTGTGGGCAGGGGGATTTAGGATCTTACCTGACAACACATTAGTTTTGTCCTAAAGTAGCAGCCCATATAGCAGATGGCGGTGCATTGTGGAGAGAAAGTCCTTCTTGAGGAGGACGAGACAGAGACAGGCTCCAGTTGGTCGTGCAGGAAGAACTTTAGCCAGCTCAATTCTGCAGAACATCTCCTTCACACAGTTCAGACCTCCTTCTCCAATGCTTTGAGAAAGTCAGTGACCTACCTGCCCTAAAGCTGCCTTCTGAGCACCTCGTAGGGAGAAAGGAGGCACCCAATGTAGTTGCTTTTTCATTTGTAATCATAAATTTAACTAAAGAGGCTATGTCTCCTCAGTGAAATTTCCCTACCTTTTCACACAAGCAGCACTGTCTCCAAGACGCAGCAGTAGTGGCTGCACATACCCAAAGTTGTAGTATCTTCCTACTGTAGTTATAATGTTCCCTGTTACCTGGTTCCTAGCTGCTCCGCCAGTGTGAGTGTTCTGAATGGAATGTTGGTGTGATGGACATGAGTGGAATGCTTGGGTGCCTGGTGTGAGTGTTGACAGTTGAAAGATGGGCTGAGCTCCTGGGGGGCTGCTACTACTGATGTTATGGACTTAAATACTTACAAATACACTACTCAGCTATGTCTCCTTCATCACCTCTGCATGGGACTTCACCACTACAGATGTTGAAGAGGAAACAAACACATCCTATGATGTTGGTAGTATATATGCAGTTCTTAGGGAATGTGTGTCAGGTGTGTCTGATTTCTTTCAAGCACATTTCATTTTCCTGCTAACCGCCATGCAGAGGTCAACTATCCATTGTCACCCAGTTGTCTCTGCCCGTGAGCATAGATTCCACTGTGTGTGGAGATTTCCTATTCACTACAATGTGCAGTTTTCCGAACCGTAAGCATAATATCTGCCATAAGTGCGGAGATTCAGCCAGATGTAAAATATTGTTATAAGTTACATATAACTATACGATTGTAAATTAAGAATATTCTGACTCCACCCCCTATAGTGAGGGGGTGCAGACATGTAAGTCTACACTTTTGAGTAACTTTGAAATTGGATTTTGGAATATCCAAAAAGAGCAAAGTTACTCAAAAGTGTCAAAGTAAATGACACATGTAAATTTACTCACAAGTGTAAGGTACCTTTGTGAGTAGCCCCGATCATGTTGATCTGCTCAGAGGTAATATATTAAAGGAAAAGGTTAAATTCTTTCATAACAGAAATGTTAGCTAGCTAATGATCTATAGACTTATAGAAGTGTAACAGTGAAAAAGGGGATGTTTTTCACTGAGGGATTCTGAGCGACATCAGCTAGACACTGAGAGCAAAGCTCGAGTTGACTAGGATGTCATACAAAATTCCAAGGTGAAAACATCTCTGCTATTCACTGATACTCATCTATGGTTTTATGGTATTTGTGGCAAACCCAAATCACCTGCCCTTGCTTTCAAGTACTACACAGGGACAGACGAGTAATGGAGGAGCCATACATAACTTGGTTGGTACTCCTCATAGCAGGAAAAGAACACCCACCTCCAAACAGTTGCGCCTTCCTTTCCCCCTCATCTTCCCTCCCTCCACATGTGCCTGCTGCTCTGTAAGCACTGCACTGGCAGGCTCTGTGAGCACACTGAAAGATCAAAGTCAAATTCCTTTACGACACAACAATAAATAACACATACTGTTAACCTCTGTTGCCACTTCATAACAGTGAATTACCAGATTTAGATTCTGGTGTTTATACTAGTGGGCCTCAATGAGAGCCAATAATTATATATATGTGATAGGATTGTAGAAGTCATTAGCAAACACAACTGCTTGAGGACTTCAGATAGTACTGATGCACCAGCCTTGATTAATCCTGCAAAATACCCATGCAGGTGCAGCTGACGAACCCCGGGAATTGACTTCTTTCAAACCCACAGGCTTATGCCAAGACATTTGGGCTGAGGCTCTTGGTAAATCAATCAATCCATATTTTTAAAGCATGGCTTATCACCATGGGGGTATCCAGGTGCTTAGGGAGGGGAGCCTTAGTCGAAGAGCCAGGTCTCGAGTCCCTTCCTGATTTCAGCGAGTGAGGTGGAAGTTTGGAGATGGAGCGGAAGGTCTTTCCTAGAGTTGGCATCAAGGTAGGAGAAAACGTGACCTCTACAGCTGCTCCGCTGAATGCAGAGGATGCAAGCAAGAATGAGGGAGGCAGATTGGAGTTGTCTGATCAGCTTGTGGAAAGTCAGGCAGTGGTTGATGTAGGAGGGTCCAGCATTGTGGAGGGCCTTGTAGGAATGAGTCCACATCTTGAACTGGTATCTCTTCTGGATGGAGAGCCAGTGGAGGTTTCTGAGGTGGGGGGTGATGCTGGTCTGTTTAGGGAGGTCGAGGATGAGACTGGCTGAGGCGTTCTCTATAGTCTGTAGTCGTTGAGGAGATGGAAGCTTGTTCCAGTGTAGAGGACAGTCCAGTCAGCTGGTGATGAGGGCTTGAGTCACTTTTTTCCTGGTGTTGAAGGGGATCAATCTGAAAATCTTCTGAATCATGTAAAGGGTGTGGAAGCAGTAGGAAGCTACTGTGTTGACCTGGTACTTCATGGAGAGATTGCTGTCCAGGATGATGCTGAGGTTGTGGGTGTGGCTGGTGGGGTTAGGAGAATTTAGGAACTCTGATGAACACTTCTGATACAAGTCTTTACGTTCAGGTGATTGCAAGCGTGACAGCAGTTTCTTTTGGTGCTTGATTTTCTGTGAATTTCTTTTGTGTTTAGTCATAACTTTTGAACTCAACCCACCTCAAACTTCACCATTTTCTGCACAACACTCAATCATGATTCACAAGGATTTACAGTAGAGAAACAGCACTCATTGTGGCTACCAATGACATTTGAATTATTATGGAATGAGGAGAAACAGCGGCCCTCATACTGCTCCAAATGTCCGTGCCCCTTAACACTGTCTACCATAACACCCTCAGCAGAAGACTCCAGGAGATTGGCATACAAAGATTCACTCTCAAATCAATCTGTTACTTCCTCACAGAAAGGGCCCAAAGGGTCAGTCTACCACCCTTCACATCAAAGACCAAGAAACTGATCTGCGAAGTCTGAAAGGAATTGTCCCTCAGTCTTACCCTTTTCAACATGTACATGATACTGCTCACCAGCATCATCCACTTACATGCCATCAACATCATCTCCTACGCCAATGACACCCAACTCATCTTCTCCCTGACGAACAAGACATCCAGAACCAACTTCACCAATTGCATGAACCAGCTGCATGAAACTCAATTCCGACAAGATGGAAGTACTACTGTTTGGCAACAAGGCCTCCCCATGAGGCTCCACCTGGTAGCCATCAGAGCTAGGACACACACCCACAGACCATGCAATCATCTTAGATGACAAGCTCAATATGGCAGCTCAAGTCAACGCAGTATGCATCGCCTGCGTCCACATACCATACATATTGTGAAAGATCTTCAAATGGTTGCCTCAGACCAACAGAGGGACTATCACACAAAAACTGGACTATGGCAACATTTTCTACACCAGAATGTCCTAACAACTCCTGCACAGACTCCAGGCCATCCAGAACACCACTACAATCAACCTCCCACGCGGCACCCACATCACACTGCAACTCAGGAAGCTTCACTAGATCTCTTTTCACAAGCGTAGCCAATTCACACTTCTCATGCACACATACAAAGCCCTACACAACACAGAACCAGAATACCTGCCTACTCTTTCAACAACTCACCAGACACCTATGGTCTGCTTCACATGCACACATAACACGCAAAAGCATATCTGGAGGTCGATCATTCTCCTACATTGCACCCAAGACTTGGAACAACATCCCTTGACACATCAGAGCCTCCTCCTCACTTCTTGAGTTCCACAAGAAGATGAAGACCTGGCTCTTTGCTGACACCCAGACAAAAGAATGACACATCGTCCCAAAGAATAATCTGCATCACAACCTTTTCTACTAGTAGCAATGCAATAAAAAAGGTAATCAACAAACACTGGAACCTAGTGACCGATGACATTGATCAACCCAATCCACCCATGCACACATGCACTCTTTTAAAAAAGCGATGAGTGTCAAAGATCATGTAGTCCACTCCTTTTTGGGAAACACCACGGAACCCACGATCCAGTCACTTTGGAATTTACCACCGGTTAAAGGCCATTATAAATGTGGATATTGTAAATCGTGCCATACCACTATTCCTACCAAGACTTTTGTCTACAAACAAAACACAATTGCTCTCCATTCCTTTACAAACTGCAATTCCATGAACGTAATCTACGGCATAATCTGCCCATGTGGGTCACTCTACGTACACAACAGAAGATCAAGGCAAGAATACTACAACATCAAAGTAGGATTCAGTGCTCCGTTGCAGGGGCACCACTCGTGGAACACTGTGCGTTAATGAGACACAATCCAGATGAATTACAGAGGCTGGTAATAGAGAAAGCAGAATTAGGACCGAGAGGCGGCGACATTTCCGCTATCTTAAACGTTAGAGAATCCAAATGGATGATGCGTCTGGACACAATTGCAAACGGACTCAATGAACTTGAATGCAGCAATGCCCAACTGGCATGCCTAAATACCTAATGGTGAACATTCTGTACGTCCAATCCTTAACACTGCAACCAGTGACTTAGACTATCATGATGTCTTTCTCTGCACTGAGTGGACTTTACTTCTAATACAACTGAAAAATATGACTACATATGTACTGTGCTGGGTTCCAATATTGTGACACACTGACAAATCTCTCTAGGAAACCCACTATCGTAGGTTCACCGATGGGCCAACATGTGCACCCAATAGAGTTTTTTTAGTAACAAGTGTTGATCATGTCTTCTTATTCTTCATGTTTTCAAAGGATAGAGCCTTGTCGAAAGTGTGCCCCTAGGGCGTTATACTACATTACAACGTTTTGATACACCTGTTGATTTATGTACTGTTGGCCAAATGTTCGTAATTAATTGCATCCCTTGGGCTGTTTTTCAATGTGATAGCCGCAAACACAACATCCCCGGACACTGAGTCTGTCTTCCATTCCTGATAATTACGCGCATACCGGCATTCAGCGGCTGCATCACACCAGGCATCACGCGAACTCCGTGTCTACACTTAAAGATATCCCCAGTGCAGTGGTGCGTTCTTTCCATTCATTGATAGGATGCTGAGCCACTAAGGTGAGTGCCGTACTCCTACCATACCATTTGGTAGGGACGATTCAATATGAATCTTTCGAGCACTGCGGAGCCGCCTTTAACTTTGTCGGCTTTTATCAATCACTGCTTTTATTCCTGTAACGCGCTGTCAACATGGCCTTATTAGACATGATAGCTTACACCCAAGAGCCCATTTCTCACTGCTGACAGTATATCCAGCGGGGCACGGTCACTGTGTCTCATGTAGAGCCACGATGCGCGCGTATTTTGTCACCGCATTAAGGACGGCGATCCTTCCATGATGTTCCTTCACTCTTAGTGTCTAAGCAGAACTGGTCGGACACTCTTTGGACATTAGAGCCACACTGCACGTGGCCTTTGTTACCCCAGTTAGGAACGGCGAGTTGTTCTCTCACCCTGGATGTGTAAATTTAGGCGTATGCCTTTTTTTAAACTTGTTTAGTCTTGTGCACACGGCATATTTTAACCACTTTAATTTGAACTCAACCCGGTCCTTAGCACTGATTGTATTTCCCTCCTCTGGCCTTCCTGTAGACTGATTCACTCCACCGGCAGAAATTAATCTGGCTTAGCTCCCACGCTTTGACCTTCGGTTTCACGACCACGGTTTTTCCAGCAGGATTTGGACTGCTATTGAACATTAATAATAGGGAAATCATCCCATTGTCTGAGTAAGTTGGCTCAACTACCCTTTATGGTATTTCTAATTACCCTTAATTCACTTGAGGCTCTACTGACAGACACCTTACTCCTACAGGTGTTCATCACTCTCTCCTTCGTATTTCCTGGAGGCTTTGAGCCCTATCGTCTTAGACGGCAAGTTGCGCCTTTGAGCCTTTCCCTCGTAATCAGACACGGTAACTATAGTTCACCTTACCTACCTTTGTCCTGGTCCCAATTAACTTCAGACCTGACAACACAAACCTTTCATTTTATTTTTAGGTGCCCTTTCCCTTTCACTAGCACTTCTGTCCTGAGGAAGACCCGTTTGTAAGGCTTTGACGAATACCTATAGCAACCCAGGGGTCGAAACGTCGACACACCACTGATGCCAGTAACGCCAACAGCGCATGTTGCACTGTGACTTCCGTTTTACATGGCTGTATATATATTTCAATGTAATGTACTGTGATATGGACTATTTTATAAATGTGTGGCATTGAATAACATGCCCAACAATTTGATTGTGATAACTGCTAGTAATATTTGTCACTTACCTCACGGCCTCACCGAATTCACTGTCCCTTCCCCCATCCACCCAGTTGGGCACACCAATAATGTTTTTTAATATTTTTTGCACATTGTTTCTTCAAAAATTTGCAGCATATGTTCAGTGTGATTAAAAAAAACTTGAACATTATTTAAATTATTTTCTTTGATTCATTGATTATTATTTAATTATACTGTCTTGGTAGATGTTTTTTTTACTGGTACCACTTTTCCTATACTGCTTTACACCCAGGTCCCAGTGATTTTTGGTATACCCTTTTCTCTAACAATGGCTCTTTGTATAAGCACCTTAGAGTCCACACACCTACATACCTGTCCAAGGGCCTGGAAATCCTCTTGGGCAATTAATGCACTATAAAACAGTACAACATAACATAACCTAACTCCTGAAATTGCTTTGTAAATTTTTACTTTATATTTCTTATTTTTCTTGCAAAGTGTTTGTCTTTTACTTAAACCTAGTATTAACATTCTATGTTCTTTATTGCTTACTGAATTATTGTTTGATTGCTGTTACATACAGCTATGGGCACATTTTCAATGAATTCCCATGTAACTCATGCTGAGCTAACATTGGTGAGCTAAAGTTAATCTAAGTGCAACTAGTATAACTCTTTGGGTGTTGTGCTGTGGGCACTATTGGAATTCAGACACAGCCCTATAAAGACTGTGGCCTTTGGGCCCCATGGCCTGCTTTGCATGGATGCAGACTGTCCCCATAACTAAGTCAAAAGCAGAAAGAAACATGGATTGTGAATTGGCTACTGATTTTGTAAGTGTATGTATTACTTTGCAACATAATGGAAACAGCATCTGCACGTGGATGCTATTTTACAGCAAAATTATTAAAAGCCTATAGAAGGCATCTCTGTTAAGGAGCCTTAAATTTAGAATTTCCTGTTGTCTATAAATTAATCCACCTAGTCTGGAGTGACACCTGCTAGCATTTTTCAGTCAAGAGCTGCTTCAAGAAGAATGGTATATTGCTGTTGCTGGGCATTAGGTGTGGGGTTGCGGCTATAAAATGAGATCAAATCATGAAATCACCACATGAATCATTTCAGAGCATTTTTCCTTATGATGTCATAAGAGCTTTTTAGATAAATAATGGAAATTTCGGAAATCTCGGTGGACCGTGGCATAAAAGGTTGAGACCAAAATTACAACATTAATCAATCTTAATTAATAACTAATTTGCAATATTAGGGCATAGTTCATTTACATACTGATTAATTTTGGAATCCCATTGGTGATATTAGTGAGAATTTTAGGGATACTTAACAACTTTAGCATCCAGTAGTCTACAGTAAATGAGTACTGGAGCCCTTATACGCCATTTTAACCCCATCTCCAATTTTCCACAATCAATGGAGAGTTAAAGAGATTATGGCCAGCTACAAGAGAAAGACTGGAAGAATTGAATTTGGTCAAATGTAATTTACCTGAATTCGAATTGACTCTGTTCTTTAGTCAGTTTGAGACTCAAGGGGAAGTTTAAGTTAAGTTATAAAAGGACGATTGCAATATGGATTTTAACATCGACCTCCTCAATGTGACATAGAATTCCTCACACTCACACATATGAAAACCATTATATACAAAAAAGAGAAAAAATCGTCAGGAAATTCCAGCATCCGCCTTGCACTCATTGTGTCCGGCACAAGTCACCCGCCTGAAAAAGGCCTTGCAAGAGGCCTTGTGGAAAGAGACATCATGGAGGTCGCTACTGGTGGCCACTGATTCATCCACCATGACTTGTCCAACATGGGCGCCACTCATCTAGACTAGGCAAAGACGGCCGCCATCCTCTCTGATTAGGCTAAGAGGGCCACCATCCACTGTGACTAGGCAAAGATGGCCATCATTGTTGAACTCTTGCAAGCTTATGGGAACTCTGAGAGGCCATTTTGGCTTCTACTTCTATTTAAGCAGCTTGCACCTGTCAATAACCATTTATTATTGACGAATGCTGACCCAAGCAGCCACGAGCAGGACCAGTCATCACATCTCAGCTGTTGAGAGGAGGCACTTAAGAAAGGATTATCTCTGGCAGGAGATGATCCAGAAATAAAGCCCTGGGCTGGCACGGCAGGCCAATTGGGAAAACTGTGCATATCCCTCCGGTGTGCCCGCTATGTAAACTGCTAGGATCCAGATATTATTTATCCAAAACAACTATTCAGGACTGATCATTCTCTGGTGCAATTTAGAAATTCTTTCTGCCTTTTCACAAGAGCACCTTTATTTATGTACTTGGTATAGCGCACAACTCGCTCCCAAAGGCGCATCTCAGTGCTTGCACTGTAGGCCAAAGCAGAGTGAAATTCAGAACGGCCATGTTTTTTAGCAACTTCTTGAAGTTCTGGAAGTCAGGGCAGGTGCAGATATGGAGAGGCAGCTTACTCCAATGACAGGGGGCTGGGTACTAAAAAGACCTTACACTACATCTGGTCAAGCCGATGCGAGGTGTCTGCAGATGGGATTCGTTGGAAGATCCTAAGGGGCAGATTTACAAGCCCCTTGCGCCACTTTTGCGTCACTTTTAATATGGGAAAAGTGACGCAAAAGTGGCGCATGGGGCTTGTTAATCTGCCCCTAAGTGTCTAGGAGGCTGATATAGACTGAGTCTGGAGTAGAAGAAAGCAGGAGAGGATTTGCAGAAGGCTTTGTGCATCAGATAGCACAGCTTGAAGACACAACATTTCCTGATGGGCAGCCAATGTAGTTTCTTTAATAAGGGGGCAGAAGGGATATGTGCAAGAATATTGCAGATAAGCTGAGCTGCTGTATTCTACACAACCTACAATTTGGCCAGCAGTTGTCATTGGCAGATACCAAAAGAGAATTGCCATAGTGCAGGCGACTAATTATAAGAGCCTGGACAAGGATTTTTCTGGTGGTAAAGGGAAGCCAGGAGAATACTTTCTTTAGTGACATCATTGTGGAAAACACATGCCACAAGTGGAGGTAACTTGATCACTCATTGACAGTGTGTGATCAATCTTTGCTACTCCCAGATTCCTCACCAACTGCTTAGGGGAGGGGACTGGCCCAACATCGGGAGGGCACCAGTCTGCTGACCATGTCTCTTGTGCTTTGCCAAAAAGCACGATCTCAGTTTTTTCACTGTTTAGGTGGAGTCTATTGTTAACCATCTATGGGCCGAGACAAATGTTTTGTGTGTCATTGTCTAGGAAGTCCCTAAGCCAATGTAGTCCATTGCCATGGATGCCGGCTTCAGGCAGTCTGCGTATTAGAGTGGAGTGGGAGACCATATCAAACGTGGCAGAAAGGTCAAGTAATACAAGCATGACTGGAGTTCCTGCATCCAAACAGAGGCAGATGCTGTCTGTGACTGCCACTAGGGCCATCTCTGTGCTATGCAGTGCTCTAAAACCTGATTGAGAAGAGTTGAAGGTCTTGCGAATTTAAAAAAAAGATATCCGTTGTTTGTTAATAACACTTTCTAAAACTTTTGCAAGCTGGAGAAGCAGTGAAATTGGTCTGTAATTGGATAAGACCTCATGATTTAGTTGGGGTTTCTTAAGGAAAGGAAATACTTTCCACACTTCCATTCGGCTGGCATGTTTGAAGAGTCTAGAGAAAAGTTCAATAATATAATTATGGATGGTGACAGATAGTGTGCAAGACTAGACACGACCCTGAGAGGGCAAGGATCGTTGGGCGAGCCGGATTTTGTAAGGCCAGTGCCTTCAACACCTGTTCTGTGGAGCAAAGATCGAAGTCACATAAACTGACAGAAGCATTAGGGTGTGATGGTTCCAGTCGGCGCAAAAACCAAAGGAAATGATGGACGGAGTGTTGAACATTGCAAGCACTCACCCCCAGTCAAATGATCTGGGTTTAATCCATCACCGTTCTTTAGCCCACTCTGCCACCCCAGTTCAGACATGGCCATATGCAAATCAGTCTGACCCTGTGCCTCATGGGAACAGTCCAGCCCGAACTGCCAAGCCATGTCTTCCCTGGACCGGAAACAAGCTTCCTAGGACCGGTTTCTGGCATTTCAGCCGTCTTCAGCCAGGCTTGCTTGAATCCAGTGGCAAAGTGATCAAGGGACTCACGTCTGAGCATACCCTGGCAACTTATGGCGAACAAAGCAAAAACCAAAGGAAATGATGGACGGAGTGTTGAACATTGCAAGCACTCACCCCCAGTCAACTGATCTGGGTTTAATCCATCACCGTTCTTTAGCCCACTCTGCCACCCCATTTCAGTCGGCTTCCATCTTTAAGCATGCAGGGCAAGGGTGGACGTGCTTGTAGATTATGTTGACTTTTTCTTCAAAAAAATCTACTGAAGAGTCGCAGAGGTTTTGGGAAGCTGGGATAGTAGTCATACAGGTGTGTGGTTTCAGAAAGGAATTTAGTGATTTATATAATTCCTTAGAGGAGTTTCTGGCTTAGGTTAGGTGCAGCTACTCAAAACAAAAGGGCCACTGTTCCAAAGGAGGGGTGTCATGTGTCACCCACCCACTCCATAGAACGAGAGGAGAAAACAGGGGAGAGGGAGGAAAAACAAAAGACAAAGGAGTCCTAGGTGCTAGGACCCACTAGTCAGAGGGAAGAGCAAGTCTTGCCTCTTGTTGCCCTCACACACCCCCAAGGATTTCATGCTTCATCATCGGGCGTTGCTGCTCGTCGGGCCGGCGCTGCAATGCTGTACGGGTCCCCCGAAGGGTCACTTTAGCGGAGAGCTTTTAGGAGAAATGCCGTATGATACATGCGGGTGTGTGGGGTGGGCCCTATATGGAGGGCGGTGAAGTGCGTGCAATGTGGTTTAAAATTGTCTTGGGGTAACCATCAAAAGTGTTTAATGTGAAGGTTCCACTGACCGAGTAAAAAACCCGTAGGTTAGAGTGTTACCCCAATAGGCTCAATGTGCCCTGGTAACTAAAAAGCTAAAGAGGTCGACATGTTTTGCGCCGATGTGGTCAAAGATCTCTGGCGCTTCTTCAGGACCAAGAAGACAAAGGTGAAGTGCACGTGAAATCAATTAATACCCTCTATGGGTGTCAGGGCGGGCCATCTGCCGTGTACCCTACAGTGTGGCTACAACTAAATAGTGAGACCGCTCCTGATCGAGACCTAGGTAGGAAATAAACAAAAAAAATGGGAAAACATTTGCAGAAATGAGAGACATGCATCAGACATGTGAGGAAAGCATTCAATTATATCCCACCACAGAATTTACACAAGCTGTGCAAACCCCATCACACACAACGAGACTGTTAGGGCCAAGGAGGAGCCCTAAATGATAAACACTACCACGTGGTGTCTCCTCAGAGAGTGGCGGCGAGCCAGACACACGCAGCACCAGAAAACATGGCGGTTGCATGTGCGGCCATGATGGTCGTAGAGCCCAGAAATGAGGTGCTCGATGTTATAGGTGAGTATCCTGAATCTCGCAGATCAAGTGCTGAGCCAGCCAGAGTGACAGATCCCCGTATCCAAAGACTGGACCACCAGGGGGCTCTCATGGTCCAGGAGTTGCACCTATCTGCCCCATGAGCACATTGTCACTTAGTGGCACCAAGTGTCATTAGCATAACCCTCGTAGACATGTTTCCCCCGCTATGAAAGCACAGCCGCAATATGCTCCATAGGATAGGGAACGTAGGATGCCCGCACCTTACCGGGCTAAAGAGGGCAGGGGGATAAAAAGAGAAATATACATAAGAGACCGGAACAGTTCAGAGCTCCTCACACATTAAGACTTACTTGTTATATTTCAATCATGACCGGACAACAGCAGTCTTACTCACAGTTAACTTCGGGTGCCAGCTCGAGTCCACCTACCACGTCCTTATGTCTGCCTGCAGTGAAAGGTCATGGTGACGGCGGCATGATATACTGTGGGTAAATGGTTCAAGGGAGTTTCCCTTTTCCAGAAAGTCCAGTCATGCCTTAGACCTGCGTGCATGCGTCACATGGAGGCGTGCCGTGCGTATGTGTCCCAGAGAAACACTCTCACTTGGGCCTGCGCATAGGTGTGCTGAGAAATCCTGGTCGTCATAGCAATGACAGACGCCAGGCGGAGGAAAGCGGCCATGAATGTAAGTGTTGCAAACGGAGGGTGTGTTGTTTTAGTAGTGTTGTGTGTTTTTCACAGGGACAAGGGGCATTAACTAGGAGTAGCTGTGCTCCTAGTCACGGAGATTCCATCGGTTTGCAGCACGGCGGCCTCACCAGTCAGACAGAGGAAAAAGAGAGAGAAGTGTCCTTTGTAGCTCTTAACAGGGTATTTTCAAACGAGGGGCACCCGGGGTGATGCATAGTCCAGTGCTCATGGCTAATGGTTAGGGTGAGCTCTGTGGGTCAGAGCTCCACCCAGGGGATTTAATCATTGAGGCCTCGTTCATGGGTATGAAGACGGTACACCCATCGTTGTTCCCTGCGTAGTAAGGACGCACTGCTCCATGTCTCGTTTGCCTCGAGTATTGTTCACTGAATTTCTTCACAGGTGTGGCCTTTTTCCATGAAGTGGTTTGTCATTCTTGTTGCGGTTCGGTCAAGTCTGATCGTGCTTTTATGTTCTCTTATCCTTGTCTTTATTGGTTGGGTCGTCATCCCAACGTACCAAAGGGAGCACGGGCAGGTGATCAGGTACACACAGTTCTTGGTGTTACAGTTGGTGTGTGTATGCTGATTCCATGTAAAGCCATCCAAATCCAGGGTCTTAGTGTGTCGAGTGGAAGAGCAGGCACTGCACATGCCACATGGGTAGTGGCCAAGTACTGGTGGAAGGTTCCATAGGGTAGTGTCCTGTGGTTTGTTTTTTACTCACGGTCTGGTGTGGACCAGTTGCGCTTTCATAGCGGGGGAAATGTGTCTACGAGGGTTATGCTAATGACACTTGGTGCCCCTAAGTGCCAATGTACGCATGGGGCAAACCGGTGCAACTCCCAGACCATGAGAGCCCCCCGATGGTCCAGTCTTTGGATACGGGGATCTGTCACTCTGGCTGGCTCAGCACTTGAGCTGCGAGATGCAGATACTCACCTATAACATTGAGCACCTCATTTCTGGGCTCTACGACCATTGTGGCTGTGCTCCCGGGAGGCCAGTGGTGCCGCACATGCAACGGCCATGCTTTCTGGCACTGCGTGTGTCTGGTCCGCCGCCACTCTCTGAAGAGACACCACGTGGTAGTGTTTATCATTTAGGGCTCCTCCTTGGCCCTAACAGTCTTGTTGCGTGTGATGGGGTTTGCGCAGCTTGTGTAAATTCTGTGGTGGCATATCATTGAATGCTTTCCTCACATGTCTGACGCATGTCTCTCATTTCTACAAATGTTTTCTCGTTTTTTGTCTATTTCCTACCTAGGTTTTGATCAGGAGTGGTATCAACTATTTAGTTGTAGCCACACTGTAGGGTACACAGCAGATGGCCCGCCCTGACACCCATAGAGGGTATTATTTGTTTTAACATGCACGTCACCTTTGTCTTCTTGGTCCTGAAGAAGCGCGAGAGATCTTTGACCACATAGGCGCGAAACATGTCGACCTCGTTAGCTTTTTAGTTACAAGGGCACATTGAGCCTATTGGGGTAACACTCTAACCTATGGGTTTTTTACTCGGTCAGTGGAACCTTCACATTAAACACTTTTTATGGTTACCCCTAGACAATTTTAAACCACATTGCACGCACTTCACCGCCCTCCATATAGGACCCACCCCACACACCTGCATGCATCATACGGCACTTCCCTTAAAAGCTCTCCACTAAAGTGACCCTTCGGGGGACCCTTAGGGCATTGCAGCGCTGGCCCAATGAGGAGCACCGCCCGATGATGAAGCATGACATCCTTGGGGGTGTGTGAGGGCAACAAGAGGCAAGACTTGCTCTTCCCTCTGACTAGTGGGCCCTAGCACCTAGGACACCCTTGTCTTTTGTTTTTCCTCCCTCTCCCCTGTTTTCTCCTCTCGTTCTATGGAGTGGGTGGGTGACACATGACACACCTCCTTTGATACAGTGCCCCTTTGTTTTGAGTAGAGGTCTTAACATTAGGAGCACGGGCACTGAACCTTAACTGGTTCCTGGTCCCCCCCTTCTTTACTTTGATTTAGGTTAGGTGCACCCTTCATGCCGCTTTAATTAAATTATGATAGTTCCTGAGCATAGCCCGGTATGCTAAATTGTCCGCGGGGAGTTTTGTGGAATGACCTGACAATTATTGTGGTGCAAGGACTAAAAGGGAAGTCATATTCCATAAACTGTGTCTGGTTTGTGAGAGGCTAAATGCAACAGAGTGTATGCTTGAACTTTTGTAAAACTAGAGTGTTTGTTGTCAACCCAGGGAAATCCGAGTGTGATGTAACAGAGGTTAGGGGGGCATCCTTTGAAACACAGTATCATAGTGGTCTGTGGGAAATCCAGCTATCCGTAACTAATTTGATGCTTAGACATAATGTTGTTTGTCTTGTGGGGATTAATCTACTGATTATACTCACTATGGTTAAGGGTTAATTATCACCAGGTGGCTCTCGGAATATGCTAAGTGATTTTGTATGCTATTATGCAATTGGTGTTTGTTGTGAACATTTCTGTCTTACAGGTATCCTTCCCAGCAGCCCCTCCTAATTCTCTACCCCTTATCTAGCCACTCTGATATTCCGTGGAAACTCCAATCATAGGGGTCATTATGATGGCGGCAGAAGGACCACCACCGCCGGGCCGGAGGTGGCAGTCCTCCCGCCATCACCAAGCGTATTACCCAGCTCCAAATTAGGATGGTGGTGGGTACAGCGGCAGACGCAAAGTCCGTCTGCCACTTCACCGTCAAACGCAATCGCACTGATTGCCTGGCGGACGGTGCAGGGCCCCTAAAATGTTGGTGGTGCCTAGCAGGCACCGTCAGCCAAATTAGGATGTGGGTAGGTAAAGGCTTTTCCATGGCGGCATCGCCGCCATGGAAAGGCTGT
The DNA here is from genome assembly GCF_964204655.1 of Triturus cristatus. Lineage (NCBI taxonomy): Eukaryota > Metazoa > Chordata > Amphibia > Caudata > Salamandridae > Triturus > Triturus cristatus. The sequence continues at coordinate 509,357,895 of NC_140585.1, forward strand.
CAGGGATTGGGTTTGGGGCCCCATTGTGGGCCCCCCTTGTTTGGGGGGGTGTTGCTGCACTAGCGGGTACCCATGGTGCCTGCCACGTAGTGCAGGGAAATGCGGTGCAAGCACTTTTTACATTGCATACGGTGCTGCAGCCAGCAGCACCACCCGCAATGTTGAAAGCCCTGGATGCGCCCGCCAGCATGGGGGGAGCATGCTAATCTCAGTGGTGGGACCGCCGCATGTCTAGCGGGCAGTCCCAAACACCGCTATGATGGCGCTTAATCAGCCCCAAAGTTAGAGCTCCTGGAAGTAGAGGCTTCTGGAAGATACTGCTACTGAGGATCTTAGCATTTACATGAATCATTTTACTTATTTTTAAAATTATTCCATGTTACTTTGAAACTGCTTTTTTGTGGTTTCAAATGTAACGCTGTTGTGGATCAAGACACACATACTGAAGCTGAAATTCGCAAAACAGAAAAGATAGGGCCAGAAGTATGAATTAGCATCTTGGGATTCCCTAACTGCGAACCACAAGGTTTCACAATTAGGAAATCCCAAAATGCATTTACGAAGGTGTATAGTACTCCTTTTGCAATTCCTAAGGGGCTGCAAATGACCTTCCTCGTGAATATTAATACGGTAGGTTGCAATTTGCGAATCGTAAAAATCACGGGGAGGGTGGCCTTCTGAGATCAGCAGACCACCATGTCCGTGATTGCTTGTCAATAAAGCAATCTTTTTTTTTGTAAAGCAGCCCGTTTTATTTAAAGGAAAACGAGATGCTTTCCAAAACGAAAAATGAAAAGTTTCCTTTTCCTTTTTTAAGAGCAGTCAGTGGTCCGTGGGACCACTGCCAGTTCTTAAAAATGGTTTTACAAACATTCAAAAAGAGGAAGGGGTCCCTTGGGCACCCCTTTCCATTTGCGAATGGGTTACCACCTACATGAAGTAGGTAGTAAAATGCAAATGTTTTGCAACTACAATTGTAGTCACTAAACATTCATACATACCAATGCAATTCGGTATTAGGAAGGGACGCCCCAAACACCCCCCTTCCTAATACCAAATCGCAACCCCATTTTGCGATTTGGTAACAGGTTACCGAATCGCAAAACTAGGATTGCTGCATCGGAAAAGCTATTTTTACGTTGGCAAACGGGCAGATTCTGTGAATCTGCCCGTTTGCGAACGCAAAAATGCTTGATACATCAGACCCATAACGTTTTAATTATGTTTTGTACTCAACCAGAATTCAATGTTTCATGCTAACATTTTATAACATATTACATGGGGCTTTGAGAGATTGGACTTTAAGGCATTTCATACTTAATTTTTTTTTTATATGCTACCCTTCGAGAAATAAGCAACTTCACAATGAAGAACATTCTGCATTAGACAAAAAAGTAGACAAAATCAGTAGCTATAGTAGAATTCGAATTTATATGATAACTAGATCAGTATTGTAGCACTGACAGAATGCTCAACTTTCTCACGAGAATACAATCGTTTGGGATTTAAAGGTTTTCTTGATCGAATGTGAGCATGGTTCATTCGACATTAAAGGGCAGACACAAGGATTTTGTAAATGGCTACTACTAATCAGAACCTTATATTTCCTGCTTTGCACATCTGTGACTTTTCCACAGTCTAGAACATCCTGCAAAGAAACAGAAAATTGAAAGGGCATCTACAGAATATTGACAGTATAATGACTGGGCCATGATACTGCAAAGGTTGCTTCTATGTAATAACTTCTGTACTTAAGTTTGCACCCTCAGACATTTACAGACACCAATTGTTGCCTTACCATATGAGAGGAATTTGGCATTGGACCATGTTTCAAATCTTCCTGGGTGAATAGCTCAAACCTAATCCAGTAAATACATGGAATTAAGGGGGCAAAAAGAAAGTTATGTTCGCCACGATTTACATAGTCAAAAAACATAACAGACACTGAAATGCAATGAAAGGCAGGCTAACCCTCATTGGAAAGTTTCCAATTATCAGACTTCTCCTAGAAAGTGTACACGAGTTTATTTGATTTTATAGGTGGATTATTAGGTTGTACATGCATTTGTGAGTCAAAATATGATGGGAAAATTAGGCTTACATCAAAAAGTTGAATGCATAATACCATTGAAAGAGCAATACCTAGCAGCTAATAGCCTTTCTTTCTTTAAACATTCAACTCATAGTTCAAAACTATGTATATTCATAATTATACAGCATGTTTTGTACAGGGGTAAAGCAAGGTTTCCAGCTCTTTTCTGGTTCTTCGTGTACTTTGAACTACAGGGATGGCAGTGGCATAACAATAGCCCCCCACAACCCCGGCGCTCCAGGGGCCCCCTCCAGAACTGTGCATGGGCTGCGAGCCCCTGGCCTGACAGCTCCTGACTGGGTCCGGAGCGTGGGGGCCTCCTCCATGTAATTTGCAGGGCGGCCCCCTCAAGTTTTGTTACACTACAGAGGGATGGGATGGGTCCCATTTGTGCCATGCCTTTAGGCCTTGGAGTGGAAGATCTTAGCCCGGGTAGCACTTTGAAGTGAACGTTGTGTGTGCTCATACCATCTTCTCTAGTGCATCAAAGTCCGGGTACACCTTCAAGCAGGGAAAATGCTGAAAATAACTGTGGGACGAAATTTCAGCAAAATGCAGCCTCGTCAGCATAAAATTAATTATTTTAAAAATGTATGAAGTCCTTGATCTATTTGATGACTCAGCCAAAAAGGTCAAGCTGCGCAAGCCCGCCCACTCCTCCATTTTGTCTAATGCATGCTCGTAGAACCGAAATGGAGACGAAAATGACATGTTCCCCTAAATATTATGTTTCCGTCTCTGCGAGCCTACCACGTTGTATTGACACATCCAGTCAATCCATCCACACTTAAGCATGTTTTACACTAAATGTTTTGATACAGCCATCATGGAGCAAAGCATTGCACAATGTACGTGCATCTCAAACAACCAGCTGTCAAGTAGTCTCGCAACGTAGTTGAATTATTCATTCACTAGGAAGCCATTATTTAGCATGTGCCTGTCACCTCACGTGCCTCCTTCCCCTCCCTTCCCTCACATGCCTCTTCTTCCCCCAACCCCTAGAAAACTAGACACAAATACGCCCCGCTGTGGCTTGTCCAGCCTAAGTGTCAACACAAGGTCAAGGTCTCCCTCCACTGACCTTTGTCCTCTGCAAGATGCCCCCGGGGGACAGTTAAGGGGAAGATACATTTCCCAACCTAACAACGTACAGATCAATGCGTCAAACAGGAGGAGGCTTCGGCTAACAGTTTTGAATATTAAGTAAGGTTTGTCAATACGTTAAAACGTACTTCATCAAATCCTATAAATAAATGTGGCGGCTTTCAGTGGCTGGAGTAGGAAATTCGCTGGATAGCCAGAAGAGAATTCCCTGTCTGTGCTAAGCATATTTTTTTCTCTTTTTTCCGCACACAAAGAATTCCATTCATCTGCAAGGGCAATTGCTTGAGCAGAAAGCAGTCCGGGGGCTCCCCCTCTCACTCTCCCCCTCTCTTACCCAGCACAATAGCCCTCAAAACAAAAGGCAGATTATTAGGTTAAAAAAGGCAGTCCATTCTTCGGTGCTTGGCTCCCGCCCGCTCCCCCCTCTCCACACATCTGGTGTGCATGTGTGGCAAGTGCTAATGAAGACTTTCCTGAGTGAGCCACAATTAGTTCCGACGGCCGGCTGGGCCCTCTCCGCCAGCCGAGGGAAAACAAGCCCTCCTTTCACTGCCCCTGCCCGCACCGGGGGACCCGCACCCCGCTGCCCCAACTCAAACAAAAGCGTAAGCGATACTGTCTGACTTTACTCTCTTTTTTTTAATCATCGTTTTATTCCTTTCAATTGAAAATGACAGACAGGCAGCAGCATTTCCATGATCCCCCTGAAACAATGAGGAATTGTTAAACAGATGTCCGCTCGGCTGGGCAATATCATCCACATAATTTTATCTGCTTAAGGGATCACATTGTGTGCTCCGCCATTTGGAGCGATTAGAATCGGGCTAACAGCACAGAAGCAAGTATACATTAAGGCTGCTTCCACAGCTCGTATTTACTTTGTCGCCTTCCGAAAATAAACCAACACCGTGGTAAACGAGATAACGTGCATTGGAGGATAAGCAAAATACCTACTTTTACTTGCAATTGTTTCTTTCCCTTCACAGATGGTTGGAGGTTAGGGCAGCATATTGCTTTGGAAAATGTAATAATTCAGCAGATTATTCTATTCATAGCTCACTGTGCTCCGGCTTTCTGAAGTTCACAATTTCCGCAGTACTATTGTCTGATCAGCTATTCATGTTTCCATCACTGTACCCTTGTTTCTTTTCCTGTCCGCCCCTCCTGCTCCAATTTTTCAGCAATAGGGTTAATACTTTGTTTTTACACTCTTTCCTGTTATGTTATGCTCTGCTATGCTACGTTATGCTCTTATGTTACGTTATGCTATGCTATGCTGTGTTTCTTGATTGTAAAATGGTTAATACAGCTTTAAAACTAATTCAAAGTGTAGGGAGACAAAAGTAGAGGTCAAGGAAGAGGGGAACCGGGGAAGAGGGCGGAGCCTTGTGACTAGAGAGACCTGTCCCAAGTTACTTACACCAAACCGAGTGGCGCCAGGCTGCCTGGACAGGAAAGTGGTAGCAAAAAAAAAGGCAAGGCATGGACAGGAGCAGGAATGAGAAACGAAGAGACAGAGAGCACGAGGCAGGCGACAGAAGAGACTATACAATACAAATTAGGGGGCAAATGCTTGGGAAAGGAATCGGGCTTGCACAGGGTACCCAGATGTGGTACCCCGGGGTGCAGTGTTGCTATGTTCCAAGCCACACCATGTGGAACTCCCAAGGGAGGGGGCTGTTAGGGTGACACACGAATATGTTGGTTTGGTCTGACGCTCACATCAGACTGTGAATAAAAAGTCAGAGAAGAAATGGGCGTGGCCAGTTGAGAGGCCACGACGGTGCATGCATAGTGGGATCTCAATTGAACGCAGCACAGCTTAAATGCAGGCATCAGGAGCGCATCTGGAGGAAAGAATACTCTCCTGATGAAAAAATCAAATATAAAAATGTCTTTTGGAGTAGGAAGAGCTATTCAAAGCCGACAAGATGAAGCTTTCTCAGGAAAAATCAGTTTAGCTAAATACTCCACCAGGGAACTTTATAAAACCGTCTAAAATATGTCTAATTGAAACAACAGTAACGTCTTCATTCCGGATGCACCCTTCTGCAATAAGTTAGTGGAGTTCTTCCAATTTAAGGTTAACTCTATTTTTCAAGCATTTTCTCTGAAGGCATTTAGTACTGCCCTCTCTCTTCATCAGGATGAGGCTATGAACCTTGGCGTGTCCACAGGGTCCTGTGTACCTCCTGTCTTTGAGAAGTTCTCCCCTCTCGTGGGTTGAACAATCAGGCTCATGAGCTCTATCAAATCAGGCACCCCCACGGATCCTTGTCCCCTTCTGATTATCAACAATGTGGCCAGCCTGGTGGAGGGGCCACTCAAAGATCTATTAAATGAGGTACTCAGCTCTGGGCACTACCCAAATATCTGGAAAACTTCCATTCTTCCCCTGGTGAAGAAACCCTCCCTGGACCTTAAGCTGGTGGAAAGCTATGGACCAATTTCCCGGCTTCCTTTGCCTGCCAAGCTGCTAGAGAAGGCCATGAATGAGGAAATTCTAACTCTTTTGGACACTCCTCAGTTGCTTGATTCTGCCCAATATGGTTTCAGAGCAAACCATTGTACGGAGTCAGCTCTGGTGGCCGCTGTTGAGGAAGTAAGAGTGAGGGTGCATAAAGGTGGCAGAGATGGCATTAATACTACTGGATCTCTCTGCCGCCTTTGATACGGTCCACCATGTACTACTTATTAAATGTCTGCACTCCTTAGGCTTTAGGGAACTCTGCACTAACTCTGCTTAGCTCATATCTGGCAGAGAAAATACAGTGGGTAGAGATGGGAGATGCAAAGTCTGGCCCTTTCTCCCTCCCCTGTGGGGTGCCAGAGGGCTCTGCACTTAGTCTCACTCTTTTTAACATGCATGTCACCCCCCTGGTAATAGCTCATCCATAGTTTTGGTCTGTCTGTACTGTCCTACACGAACGATACACAGATAGTGGTATCCATCTCATCACAGGCTGAGAAAAATGCAAACAATTTCTGCAGATGTATGGCGGCAGTAGCGAGTTGGATGCGGAGCAATTGCCTCAAGCTAAACTCGGACAAAACTGAGGTATTGCTCTTTGGGAAAGAGACCTCTTTTTGGAATGCGACCTGGTGGCCCTCGGAGCTGGGCAACCTTTCCAAGCCAGTGCAGAAGGCAAGAAACCTGGGAGTCATTTTTTACACCAAATTGTGTTTCTCTGCTCAAATTAATGCGGTAACCTCAGGGGGCCTCTTCATGCTGCGGGTTCTCAAAAAAATCCTCCTGTTCATTCCGTTTGACTTACAGAAGACTGTAATGATGGCCCTCATCGCTTCCAAAATGGATTACTGTAATGCTCTTTATCTAGGCACCTCCAAATACTTTATAAAAAAAAATCAGCCCCTACAGAATGTTGTAGCAAGAACACTTCTGAAAATTCCCAAGTTCAAACCAGTCTCTTATCTATTGCATGGCCTTCACTGGTTGCCAGTGGAGAAGAGGATCTCTTTTAAGGCTCTGTGCCTAATGTATAAAGCTCTTCACAAGACAGGCCCGTCTTATTTCTAGGAAAGGTTCTCATGGTACACGGTATGGGGCGGTAGAACGCTTGCTTATCTGGGGGGAAGTTATGGAACTCCGTTTCTCTTGCACTCCGTTCACAACCAACCCTGCAGCTATTCAGAATCAGTTATAGATCTGGCTGTTTCCACTTATAATTATTGGAGTCACCCTGGCTACCCATGATGATGGATTAAACCCAGATCAGTTGACTGGCACTCATTTCACAACCAACCCTGCAGCTATTCAGAATCAGTTATAGACCTGGCTGATTCCACTTTAATTATTGGAGTCACCCTTGCTACCCATGATGATGGATTGAACCCAGATCAGTTGACTGGGGGTGAGTGCTTGCAATGTTTAACACTCCGTCCATCATCCCCTTTGGTTTTGCTTTGTTTGCCATAAGTTGGCAGGGCATGCCCAGACGTGGGTGCCTTGCTCACTTTGCCACTGGATTCAAGATAGCCTGGCTGATGATGGCTGTAAGCCAGAAACCGTTCCCAGGATGCTTGTTTCCGGTCCAGGGAAGACATGGCTTGGCAGTTTGGACTGGACTGTACCCATGAGACACAGGGTCAGACTGATTTGCATATGGCCATGTCTGAACTGAGATGGCGGAGTGAGCTAAAGAATGATGATGGATTAAACCCAGATCAGTTGACTGGGGTGAGTGCTTGCAATGTTCAACACTCCGTCCATCATCCCCTTTGGTTTTGCTTTGTTCGCCCTAAGTTGGCAGGGTATGCCCAGATGTGGGTCCCTTGCTCACTTTGCCACATGATTCAAGATAGCCTGGCTGATGACGGCTGTAAGTCAGAAACCGGTCCCAGGACGCTTGTTTCCGGTCCAGGGAAGACATGGCTTGGCAGTTCGGGCTGGACTGTTACCATGAAGCACAGGGTCAGACTGATTTCCATATGGCCATGTCTGGACTAGGGTGGCGGAGTGAGCTAAAGAATGATGATGGATTAAACCCAGATCAGTTGACTTGGGGTGAGTGCTTGCAATGTTCAACACTCAGTCCATCATCCCCTTTGGTTTTGCTTTGTTCACCCCCAGCCTGCTGCACCTCTTTTGGCCTGCTCACCGCTAAGCACCCTTGGGTAATGCACGCTCTATAAAACTATTTCATTCATTTCAACTGCTGCGATGGGTGGCGGGTGGCGGAGGTGCAGAGCTAGTTTGGAGTGCTCTTCCTGATGGTATGAGCTGGGGTCCTTTATAAGATTAATGTGCTTCTGGTGAGCAGGGAGCAGCCGGGGCGATAGGAAGCAGCCCTGAATGCAAATGACTCATCAGGCAGGAACTAGAAAAAGTCAAGTAGGGCACGGCAGCCTGCAGGCGAGATTGTGTGAAAATGCAGCTTTGCTTTATGTAAACGCCTCGTCGGTTGAAGGCCCATCAAGGCCGAATGGGGCATGGCAGCCCAGAGCATACCAACCTCGAGGCAGCACAGGAGGGCCGGCGGGTTGAAGGCAGCTGCTGATGCAGGTGTCGCACTGACAGCAGGACAGGTGACCGGGTGAGGTGGAGTGACCATGACACGCCAGAGAGCTTCCCAGAGGTACTGCAGACAGGCAGGCAGGAGAACCAAGAACCCGGCAGCAAACAGGGGGCTTGAACTGCCACTAGCGGCGATGGAGCAATGGCTGGCATGCCTGTTCAGGAGCAGCTGCAGGCTGCGTGAGGAGTGGGCACCCATCGCTTACGCAAGCCAGACACTCACACCAACCGAGCAGCACTACTCCCAGATTGAACAAGAAGCAATTGCTATTCTGTGGGGATGCCTACACTTCTATATCTACTTATATGGGCACCCATTCACCGTGGTCCCGGATCAAAACCCCTAGTCCCTTTGTTTTGGGGGTCCTAATCCAACTCCCCCAAAGGATTGAGAAATGGATCCTGCAACTGCAGGAGTTAAATTTCGTTGTGGAGTACAAACCTGGAACTTGCAGTATGGTGGAAGTCTTTCCTGCCATGCTTGATGAGCCACCACCTCAGAGTCAGCGGATGCCCTCGAGACAGAAGAATACATTCGCCTAGTGGTGGAGCAATCCAGGATGATCCCCATATCCCTCGCTGGTGTAGTGGAAGCCATGAAACAAAGATTGCATGTCTACAAATCACAATCCAATCAACCCTGTCTGGGGAATGGCAAACTCTTTTTGCCCGGCCCCCTACTGCACCCCAGAAGCAAAGTCAACACTCCTGTCACTGCACAACGTCCACCAGGATCTGTCAATTTCCAATGAAGGCTGCTTGATGAGAGGCCCACGATTAGTGCTTCTAGACATTTAAAGGCAAAAAGCTGCCCTCCTTGCCCATGGTGCACACCAAGGCATTGTCAAGTATTTGAACAGGATGTGGAGCAAGGTCTGGTTTCCAGAACTGGTTCAGAGAGTGGAAGAATGTCATACAGGGTTGCCCAGCCTGCCAAGCCACTGGCTAACCTGACCCTCCTGCACCCATCATTACCGAAGAAGGCCCAACCGCTCCATGGAAACGTTTTAGTACGACTTTGGGAGTCTTCAAGATGGCTCCCACATGCTCATTGTTGTGGATGATTATTTATGATATTCTGAGGTAGAAGTCAACCCAACCACAGCAGCATCAGAGGTCATCCCAAAAATAGGGAAGCTGATGGCCACCTATTGTCTGTTTGGGAAATACACACAAATATTGGCCCCACCTTCAGTGGCCATGAATTGGCTGAATACCTTCACTCTAGAGCCACTAAACACTACGACATTACACCCAGTGTCACCAGGCAAATGGAAAGGTGGAGCACCTGGTGAGGACTCTGAACAAAGTAATCTGCATCGCAGTGGCAGAAGCTACCAACTTTAAAAGTGCTCTATACAACTTCATGCCAGAATATCGTTTCACACCTCACTCAACAACCGGCATAGTCACAAGCAAGTTATGTTTTGGACAAAAACTGACCATCAATCAATCATAAAATTTGTAAAGTGCACTACATACCCGTGAGGGTCTCAAGGCACTAGTGGGGGTGCTGCTACTGTTCGAATAGCCGGGTCTTGAGTAGTCTCCTGAAGGTAAGTAGGTCTTGGGTCTGCCTGTTCCAGGTCTTGGTGGCGAGGTAGGAGAACGATATTCTGCCGGCGGTCGGTCTTCGGATGCGGAGGACGGTAGTGAGGGCGCGGTCGGCGGAGCGGAGCTGGTGGTTTGGGGTGTAGAAGGTGAATCGTCTGCTGAGGTAAGCTGGTACGGTGTCGTGGAGTGCCTGGTGTGCGTGGTTGAGGAGTTTGAAGGTGATCCTTTTGTTGACGGGCAGCCAGTGCAGGTCTCTCAGGTGGGGTGTGATGTGGCCGTGTCGAGGGATGTCAAGGATCAGGTGGGCAGAGGTGTTCTGTATGCGTTGCAGTTGTTTCAGCAGTTTGGTCGGGGCTCCCGCGTAGAGGGCATTTCTGTAGTCCAGCCTGCTGCTGACGAGGGCCTGGGTGACCGTTCTTCTTGTGTCGGTTGGAATCCACCTGTAGATCTTCCGGAGCATGCGGAGGGTGTTGAAGCAGGAGGATGAGACGGCGTTGACATGCTTGGTCATGGAGAGTGTTGAGTCGAGGATGAACCCCAGGTTGCATGCATGGTCGGTGGGTGTTGGTGCTGCTCCCATGGTGGTTGGCCACCAGGAGTCGTCCCAGGCTGAGGGGTTGGAGCCAAGGATGAGGACCTCCGTGTGAGAAGTTGGCCTGGTATATGCTGGTCACTAGTTAAAGTGGCCACCTTGCACCAGTACAATTCGACTGTTATGGTAGATAGGTTTAAGACAACCTTTTAAAGAAAGCTATCCTAGTAGTAGCTGTGGAGAGCAGCCTTCAGGCTAAGTCTTTAGAGGAATGTAAAGCAGCTTGTTTTACCTTATAATCTCTTGAATCACTAATTAAAAAGACACCACACAGGTATATATATATTTAATATATATGTATTTATTGCTAACAACTCTCTGCTAATCACTTTATGAGAATAGAAGTCAGGAACATATGCACAAATCAACATTTCACAATAAGTTAAGCACAAATATGGCTGGGGCCCTAGGGGCGTACCAGACCATATACTAAAAAATAGACTTAGGAATATCGACTTGCGAGGGGACAAGGCCTAGGGCCTTCAGAAGCGCTGGGGCCTCACTAATCCACCCAAGGCAGGTAAGTAAAGGACCCACAGGAGACGCATGCAGTGTGAGAACACAGCCGCGGATCCCAATTGACTTCAATGGAGCAAGTCACGGTTGGAATTTTAAAGTTTTAGGATACTTCGGGAGAGTCTACAAGCAAGTCACTTACAGGGTAAGTAGTTCTACAGCCAACACCCACAGGAGCACCGTAGTGCTGGAGTTACCTCACCCAGGGAAGCCGGGTGCATAGGTGTCTTTTGGTGTCGGGTTGCGGCGTCGTTTTCAATGGGAGCCAAAGAAGATTTGATGCTTGTGAAGACAGGAGAAGTGTCCGGTGGAATCCAAGTCTGGATTCAGAAGAAGGAAGACCTGAAAGCAGAGGGGACAGTGTTAAAAGTCACTTGGCAGTGACCTGGGGCAAGGAAGCTGGATGCCCACAGTCGTTGGGTGATTTCAGGTGATCACAGGAGTCTTGACTCTTCAGCCACGAGGTCCAGGAGGCGTCGATCATGACCAGGAGCTGGATTCGGTGTGTCCCACAAAGTCTGCAGCTTACTGAGGTGTCAGCGACCAGATTGGAGCCAACAAGCCTTGGCAACAGCAAGTCTCGTGGAAAGTGTAAAAAGTCAGTGGTGCAGACCAGCAAGGTCTGAGGGACTCACCCAGCGAGGGTAAGTCAGGGCAGGCCTGGAGCAACCAGGGGAGCCCTTTGGTTTTGTAGAAAAGTCTTCTGGGGACCCACAAGCCAGCCGGCAAGGGATTGAGAAGATGCCTCAGGAGGATTCACTCACCAGGAGCCCACATTCACTCGGGACAAGGTAGGCCTCTGATCTTCGGAGGAAATCCTGCTGGAGGCTTGGACCACACGTGGTCCAATGCACAAGTTCGTAGAACATCGTGAAGGAGGTTGCACTCAAAAATAGTGCCCGGTACCAAGGTATTGTGGTTCCTCGTCACTCGTGGGGTCCACTTGCCTCAGCGCCGCTGGGGACTCACGATGGCCTTGGAGAAGTCAGGAAATCCTCTTCCTAGGATGCAGTTTGCGACCGTTGATTGCAAGATTGGGTGCCTGCCAAGCAGGGGAGTCACTCTGTTAAATGGTAGCGGCAGTTTCAGTCGATAACCTTTCAAGTATTGCCCGGCGGTAATCGCCTCTCATACCATTCGATAATTTACCAATGAAAGAGGCAGGCGCCGGAGACTGGAAGGCAGGAAACAAAGTTTTTTATTCCGTCGGAGCAGAACACATCAGATCAGACAGCAAGGTATCGTCACGAGGTGCTCTCTCTGCATCTCTGAGGCCTGGCCTCTTATACACAGGTTTATGACTTTATTGCAGGGTTATCGTACATGGCACATTCTTGAGATTGTCTTGGAACATGAAAGAACATCCTCGGAATCCCCACTTCGAACTCGTTCCCACACATATCTACAGTAGGAGTCCCCACCCCATCCACAGTAGGAGATGGCTATCACACAGCTGGACATTCCGCCAATTCCCGGGGGTGTGTGCGACCGGCCGGGTCTCAGGGGGTAGGGGCTTTGATCTACTGTAATCCCTTTGATGTGGGGTGTTTCCCTTACAGTAGGGTCAATAAACTGCATCCACAGGGCTAGGTGATGGCCTGGGATCGGTTCGGACAATGGGGCGCAGAGGAGGGGGGTTATCAAAGAGATGCATGACCATGTACGGGATGTCGGTCAGGCGCGGGGTGTGATTCCATGGCAGGGTCACGCAGAAGGAGAGGGTTTATGGCCCGTGTATGAGAGAGCGGGGGTGGTCGGCGCGCGGGGGATGCTTGCAGCGCCAGGGGAACGCGCTGGCGATCGACAATGAGCGGGGGAGAGAGTGGGGTGCCTAAAATGGTGGCCGTGCGTTCGCTGTGCGTGGCGCTGGGGAGAGGCAAGATGGCGCAGATAATGTTCAGTTACAAGCTAAATTTCCACAGTCCTCTCTTTTAACATATCTCGCCAGCTTGCCTGGCCGACATTCACCTTCGTTAACCCTTCAGCTAAAATATCGTTAATGTTTTTCATACATTCCTTAAAGATACAGAGTTTTTAGGGCAGGCAGGAGTAATCTGACACATTTGTACATAGTTACATACAGTTGATAAAGTAGGCGAGGAGGTAGTACATACAAAATTACATCAGCTGCGCCGCATGTCAGGCCCAGGGATAAGAGGAGGGGAGCTTGTTTGAGCACAAATAGGATACTGTAAAGCAAAAAAAAATGTTTCTGGCAAAACAAGGGATATTGCGTACATTACTTAAGGCCCAGACTTCGTGTGGATCAAAAATAGTCAGTATAGTCGTGTGCATGGCTGGTGTTGTATGAAATGTCATTATACAAAGTTAGATTTTCTTAACTTCTCAGTGTACAGTCGGAAGTGACTGATGCAACATCATGAAAACTCGATAGGAAGATAGTTAATATAACAAGCATTTGCAATGCAATAGGTCTCGCATTAGGAAAGTTTGAGCTTTTTGTATTGTAAATTGACTAATTTTTTATTTATGTGTTGGTATTGAAAATATTGAAATTACTAGCTCCCTCATGTACAATGTCAATAGTTTTAACTGTTGCAAATGTAACACCTATAGCAGTGTCAAAGAGCAGTGTGGCTTGGGCTGGAGTTCCAGAACAATGCAGCATCACACAGACAAGTGTGCAGGGAGAAAGTTGTGTAAGATGCCTGCGCATGGGGCTGGACCTCAAACAGCATCACACAGCTGAGTGTGCAGGGAGAGAGCCGTGTGGATGTCTGCACATGGGGCTGGTGTTCAAAAATACTGCAGCATCACACCGCCGAGTGTGCAGGAAGAAAGAGACAAATAGATGCGTACGGAAAGGTCTGGAGTTAAGTGACACTACACCATGCCAAAACTGAGCGGGGGAGGGGGGGGGCGCGAGTGGCTGGGATGGTGCGTGAATTTTAAGAACCTTTAAGTTTCAAAAGTCTGAGCGTGAAGGGGGAGAGCTGTTTGGAAGTCTGGACGTGGGCTGAAGTTCCCAAATACAACAGCATCAGAGCTGAGTGTGCAGTCGCAGAGCGGAGTGTGGCCTTTTATTTTGGGAACTGCATCCTACCAAGTCTGAATCTGGAGAGGTAGAGCTGTGCATGTGGTGTGGGCAGGGTGATTTTCGGGAACAGCACATTATGATCACAAAGATAGCAGGAGTGTGTGCGTGCTTGCAAAGCGTGACCGCTGTCTGAAGAGGGGGGTACTACAAGGCAGGCAGGTCGGTTTATAAATAACCCCATGGTAACAGCTGGCAGATGAATCTGTACAACAGCTAGAGGCCCACACACCACAGAGCAGCAGTCCGATACAACTGAGTAAAATGTACATTATTTTGCTACAAGGACTACTTCTATACACTGGTTTGGCACTACAGCGCCCCATCCGGCACCTCTCATGTTACCAACCATCTATTTAACCTCATCAACGGCAAATGACAAAGTACACTTTATCAATAAGTACTGGCATTCAACACCAAATACAGCTAAATAAAGGTGTTATCACCCAGGAGACTCCGAGGATAAAGTGTAACAAACAGGAATGTCTTTCAGCTGGAATCTGGTGGAGAAGGAAGGTTTATGTCCGTATCCGGGTCCCAGGGGGCGAGATCTGTTTCACCAACAGCGTTTAAATGAGGTTCTTGAAGGCGACTGAGATTAGTTTTGGGATGAACGGAAGCATATGAATTTCCACAAGTACCCCGAATGATCTACTTATAGCGGTGTTTAAGCAGCACACCGAGATCCCGTTTCTGTCCACAGGTCATAAAAAGTAATGACGCGAATAGTGAAATGACAACAGCCACTATAAGGGAGAATGTATGGACGTGTGACCGGCCTAACACATTAAGCCACAAAACTACACCGACAATAAATAACAAGCGGCCGCGAAAGTGAAAGTGATCGCAATCGCGATCAGACATCAAAGCGGCCATGTGCGGCCGCGAAAGTGAAAGTAAACGAATGCTTTCAGGCTGCCAAATGGTGCGCGCGCCCGGAGCACATGCACTGTAGTTGGCGGCCTGAAATGCATTCGTTTCCACTTCCAAATGTCCCTTACTATAAGTCTCGCCAGAGCAGCGCTAAAGCGCTGTCTCAGGCGAGACCTAAAAAGGTGGTTGGGAGAGGATTTCAACTTAACATGGGTTCTTCTTTCCAGTGTCCTATTATAAAGAGCCATCACTGGTAAGCTCTTAGTGTTGTTCTTCTTTTGTTGGCGCTGTTGAGCACCGGCGGTGGAGCTAAGGTCCAGCTCAAATCCAATTTCTCACGTGGCAGGGTGTGACCATTCGCTGTTCTCCGATCACAGTCCTGTTCCCTTAGCATAGTTCATCATAGGTACTTCGGTAGTTAAGTCAAATTCAAAATCCATAAAAAGAGAGAGAGAGAGAGAGAGAGAAGGGGTGTGGCGTGCTTCGGGATGCCGGGGGAAGAGGGGGGTGGAGTGGGATCGGATCAAAATGCGGACCAAGGAGAGCAGAATCTTCCAGCGCTGGGCCCATCAATCGGGCCCGACGGGTTGGGACTTCAGGCACGCTGGTCAGTGAGCAGGGGGCCTCGATATAGCCCTTCGTTTTATCGCTTATCATCCTGATAATGGTGCCTTGTCCTACGCCCTTTTTGCTTCGTCGCTTCCCCCTTGGTCGATGCCATAGATGTTCCATGGTCCGCAGCCAGGCTGTGCGTCACGTCCGACCCCTCTCTTCCGATGGAAGCACGTTATCTTTAAATGAGTACAAGAAACAAAATCTTAGAGAGTCGGCAGGGAAGACATTTACATACTTCATCCTCTCTCCCAACCACCGAGTAGTTGCGGAAATGCTTTTATCGGTTGCTGTATGATTGACGTCTATTAACTCTGATGTTAGTGTGCGTGTTACTAATCTATTAATCATAGCTGTGGTGCAGGTTTCTGTGGGTGTCCCTGTCCATCGTCTGGCCTTCTAGGTGTCGATTCCTGCGCCCTATAATCGTTGCAGGAAGCCTGACATCTGTCAACCTTCTGGTCTATTAAAAATTCGAACCGGCTTCTCCGGTAGGGACTCGTTCATCTCAACACAAGTTTTGTTAATATACATTTTCCTCCGAGAACTGTTAAATTTATGAAAAAGTGCGAGGTGCTACTGTCATGGGTTCACGAGTATCCATTTCGGGGACGAACATAAGCTAAACATTATTCTTGCTGGAGACAATAGGTAACCCGTATCAGTTTAGGCGATGTATTTTTTTTTTTAGAGAATAAGGTCATCAGCTGTTTTGTTCGAAATACTCTGAGACGGCTAGTATAGGGCTGGGGTTATTTTGGGAGAACGGGGTGCTTTAGACATTCTATTTCGGGGTAATTGGGCGGGGGCAATTCTGGGCGGTGGAGATGGTGTTGTTAAAGCTCTAAAAACGAAAACCACTGACATATAGTCCCCGTGATGAGGGCCAAATTGGGAGACATCAGTTGTCTTACCTGTCCTTTCTTTCTCAGCCAATTAAGCTCAACATTTGCAGAAAGGAGAGGTAGTAACGTGGTGAAGTATGGTCGTTTTGTTTCTGTCAATTTGTTCAAACACCACCGTGTTTCAGGCCAATTATACACTTACCGAAGAGGTATGTGTCGTTAATTTATTCAAAAAGAAAGAGGGCAAGAAAGCCTTTAGTGAGGGAGGGGGAGAGAGTGAAAGAGAGAGAGAGAGAGAGAGAGAGAGTGAGAGTGAGAGTGAGAGTGAGAGTGAGAGTGAGAGTGAGAGTGAGAGTGAGAGTGAGAGTGAGAGTGAGAGAGAGAGAGAGAGACGTGTGCATCAAGTAGGCTATTTGGCATATGCACGACACAAAACGAGAGAGAGAGAGACATGTGTATGATAATAGGCCACTTGGTGCACACACAACATGGAGTAGCATGGGTCTGTTCTATGTAAGAAAACACAAGCGGGGGAAAGACATAAATTCGGTGATCACGTACACAGAAATACCGGATAGGGTGTGACAGTACATGCATCAAGCGCAGAAACTTAAGACGGAGACTCAGGGCTACGTTGAGTATGGGGACCTCTCCTTTCCTGTCCTCTTTCCTATGCATGCTGCGTATTTTCAGTATTTTGTAGTTTATTTTGGGGGGGGTGTCGGACCTTTTACTCTCCTCCCTTTGATCGATGGACGAGCACTTCAATCATACGGTGACGCTCTCTTCAAGTGACCCAAGCATGAAATGCATACACATTCATACCGTATAATCGTAGCACACACGCACAATCATACCATACAGTTTTTCATGTTCCTAATGGTGGTCTGCACTTTACGCACTATCCCACAACGTTTGTCTATGTTTTTCCTGATATTGAACACGGTGCGGTCCATGTCCACTCCATTCTTCAGTCGGAACTTCGTCGTGACCTATAGAGGGGAAAAAGAGGGGAGGGGATGTGCAGTATTCAAAGTACCTTAGCGCGCGTAGACACGAAAAAGTTCTACTTACCACGTACCAGGCTAGCCACAGGAGTGGGTAATACCACAGACCTATTATTCTTTTTGTCCGAGACAAAGATGCTCTATTTCATTCATCTCCTAAATTCGGGTTCCCTGGTCGTACATGCATTTCTCAATCGGTCGTGTATTATGGTGCAAGATACCATACCTTGCGTTCGGCCTATACCTTAAGCTATAGTTGACCATTGTTTGACAACTCTTGGAAAAAGACAGGTGTGATGGGTACAAATTCCGTTAATCAAAAAGATTCAGGCAAATGGAGTCTGCATTATCTGTTTTCTATTGCTTGGGAGTAACAATCATTTATTCAAAAGAAAAAATCTTTACCAACCTAGATGATTTGTCATGACACTGATTCCGTAATTCCTTTTAAGAAGCCCTTTATTTAAAACAATGTCAGTATACAAATACGGGCCTACAACCGCTATAGGCCGGCCACGGCGTGAGAGGCGTCGAGTATCATGAGCAACACTACTTTATCATAAAATCGGTTCCCTCCCCGCCCCCCCCGACCATCATGTGTGGGAACATCGCATACATATCTCTTTTTAACACAAATGCCACGTGACTGGAACGCCACAAGGAGTTGTAGGCCTCTCCTACATCGGCGCCATTTTGGGGCGAGGTCGGGCCAGTGTACAGTCTAAGTCTTTCCATGAATTAGCTGTTGGACCAGAATTCCTTTTGGTAGTTCGAGAACTTTCGTTAGCGTCAGCTTGCGTCAGCATGGCGTCACCGCGATCTTGTAGCAATGCCGTGGTCCGTTCTTGGGGCGGGGCAGCAGGCGGGTTCTTCCGCCGACGCCTTGAATCAGTCTTTCTTACTGCACCAAGCGGAGGCAAGGTGGCTGCCGCCCGGGGCAAAGAACAATGGCGGTGGTTTGTCCTTACCGGAAGTCCGCGGGAGTCGAGTGCCAATGACTCCCGCAGACTCTGAAAAGCTGAGGGGGCGTTTTGTCAAGGGTGGGGCCCACGCCCAAGCAGACAAGCTTTCGAGTCCAGAATCATCTCACGGTGGGCTAGGCCTGGATCCGAAGAACCGACCGCCGGAGTCCAAAGGCAGCAACAGCAGCAGCTCTTCGGTACAGCCACCGGGGTAGGTCCAGTAGCAGCGACAGCAGCAGTTCGGATGGTATCGCCACCGGGGTGGGTCCAGTAGCAACGACAGCAGCAGTTCGGATGGTATCGCCATCGGGGTGGGTCCCCGATTACTCGGCTGCGGGGGCCCACTCCTTGCATCGGGCGCTAGTGGCAATCCTGGTGAACCCGTGCTTGGGTGGTTGTCCGGCGGTCGAGTGCAGGGGCGCCAACTCAGCCGAACGGCGAATGAAGTGGCAGGGCGCAACTCGGCTGGCCGGTGAAAGAGACGGTTGGGGTGCCCTCATCTGCTGGCGAGCCTCCACCTGGGGAGGTGGGGGAGGCCCGTCCGCGTCGCTTCCCCCCGCCAGGGCACCCTCCGTTATTGAAGGAAGAAGAAAATGGGAAGATCCGCACAGCGTGGCAGACTCCGCCTTGGCGCAGCCAGAGCTTCGGCGCTTCGTGCAGCCTCCGGCCTATTCGCACAGTCGTCCGCCACTGATGTCAATGGATTTTTGCATGGCTTTTATAGCCCAAAACCAACTAAAAGGACCGCCCAAAACAGGCCAATGTTGCAACCTCGAGGAAGGAGAGGCGAGGACGGTGTCACGTGGACGTAAATGCTTTGGGATGCAGGTCGCAGCAGATTGTCATGTAAATAGTTGTTTAAAACGTGTTTTAACCTGTTCATCTTGTCGGAATGTTGTTATACCTATAAGTTATTAAAATGTTTAACCATACTACTTTGTTGGAGTGTTGTACATATTTGCAATCTAGTTAGTGTAATCGGAAAATGGCATCGTCCAATTGCGCGTGATCCTAGTCAAGTTCGGTGACGTTGATGGTGGGTATCAACAGACTTCCAATTGTGTCTACTGGGCGGGGTGGGTGGTAGGGCAGACATGTTTAGGCAGCGGGAGCGATGGAGCCGGGCTACCTCGTGGCCGTCTTGACCGTGAGCTTGGTTCCTTCCCCTAGTTCCATATATCCCACAAAGGGCTATTTCCTAGCGTTTCTTTAGTTTTGTAGGGTCAAAAAGGATCCTACCAGTGGCCACTGACTCTCGGGGTCCCCCTTTGTATATTTTATGCCATAGCTTGCTATAAACTACGGCGATTAGTTCGTATTTTAGTGAACATGTCCTTTTTAGGGGTGCCTTCCAGAGGAGCCGGATGGTTCACCTCTAATAAGCGGTCCGGGCAGAACCAACTACCAATCAGTGGGGAGAAGATAGGCATGACGGGTTTCAACGGGGACAAAAGTCAGCACTACCTATCTTTTCACTGCTTGCAAAGACTAGACAGAATATCTCTATTCCTCGTTATTTGTAAGCAGAGAATACCTCCAAAGAACCAATATCGAACAACTAGTGTTCGGACAATCAATCAATCAATCAATGGGGAGATAAAGATAGGCACGACGGGTTACAACGGGGACAAAGGTCTGCGTTACCTACCCTTCACTATTTGCAAAGACTAGACAGAATATTTCTATTCTACGTTATTTGCAAACAGAGAATATCTCAAAGAGCACTATTCTTCAAAACAATCAATGTTCGGACAATCAATCAGTGGGGAGATAAAGATAGGCACGACGGGTTACAACGGGGACAAAAGTCTGCGTTACCTACCCTTCACTATCTGCAAAGGGAGAGAGAGAGAGAGAGTATTTCTACTCCTCCCCGTTTGTAGACAGCGAATATCTCAAAGAGAACAATCAATGAGCAATACTAGTATTTCAAACAATCAATCAATTATTTCGCAATTTGTCGTGTTTCACGACCTTACCCGGACCGCGTGGACAGTTTCTCGTCTTCCGCCTCCAGCGCCCGATCGTCCTCTACTCTCCGTATTTGCCGCGGCACTCCTGATGGTTCCCAGTCAGGACCGTAGATCACTCGAGAGAGGTCTGCTCGGAACCAGTGAAGTTCGGATGATCGGCTGCCAGACGAGGGTCTATCGGGCAGGAGCTCTCCCGATCGTTGCAGTTGTTCACTCTGTCGTCAGGACCTCTCCCACTGGATCCACGTGTCGCTGATGGGCCCCATGCTTGGGACGCCAATTATTAAATGGTAGCGGCAGTTTCAGTCGATAACCTTTCAAGTATTGCCCGTGGGTAATCGCCTCTCATACCATTCGATAATTTACCAATGAAAGAGGCAGGCGCCGGAGACTGGAAGGCAGGAAACAAAGTTTTTTATTCCGTCGGAGCAGAACACATCAGATCAGACAGCAAGGTATCGTCACGAGGTGCTCTCTCTGCATCTCTGAGGCCTGGCCTCTTATACACAGGTTTATGACTTTATTGCAGGGTTATCGTACATGGCACATTCTTGAGATTGTCTTGGAACATGAAAGAACATCCTCGGAATCCCCACTTCGAACTCGTTCCCACACATATCTACAGTAGGAGTCCCCACCCCATCCACAGTAGGAGATGGCTATCACACAGCTGGGCATTCCGCCAATTCCCGGGGGTGTGTGCGACCGGCCGGGTCTCAGGGGGTAGGGGCTTTGATCTACTGTAATCCCTTTGATGTGGGGTGTTTCCCTTACAGTAGGGTCAATAAACTGCATCCGCAGGGCTAGGTGATGGCCTGGGATCGGTTCGGACAATGGGGCGCAGAGGAGGGGGGTTATCAAAGAGATGCATGACCATGTACGGGATGTCGGTCAGGCGCGGGGTGTGATTCCATGGCAGGGTCGCGCAGAAGGAGAGGGTTTAGGGCCCGTGTATGAGAGAGCGGGGGTGGTCGGCGCGCGGGGGATGCTTGCAGCGCCAGGGGAACGCGCTGGCGATCGACAATGAGCGGGGGAGAGAGTGGGGTGCCTAAAATGGTGGCCGTGCGTTCGCTGTGCGTGGCGCTGGGGAGAGGCAAGATGGCGCAGATAATGTTCAGTTACAAGCTAAATTTCCACAACTCCTTGACTCCAAGGGAGATTCTTCAGTCTTCCAGAGGTAGTGGAATGTCGAAGGTCCATGATTCTTCTTCAGAGCGTCATCCAGGGATATCTAGTTTGCAATGGCAAGGGTTCCCTAACTTATACTAGAAGGAAGGGAGGGACAAGCTCTATGACCCCACCTATAGGAGGGTCCGGGGAGTGGGTGGCTACACCCACTTCCCTTTGTCTAGTTTTGCACCAGAGCAGGGGCAGGTAGCCCCTGAACCGGTTTGAGCTGGCATATGCACAGAGGAGCCTATTGCTCCCCCAGTGCAGGACTTCAAAGCACTCTAGGAGTGCACCCACCCAGCCCCAATACATTAAATCCTGTCTGGGAGGTGACCACGCCTCCCTGTGACAGGATGCCTTTTGTTGGGCCTCCTCCACTGCGAGTTTCTGTCAGCAGCAGGAGGGCAGCCCAGTGTCTGTGACTGGTGGCATCCATTTTGTGATGCCAGGGCTCTTCAGGATTCTACCGTGTTTCCACAGTGGGTACATGTCTATCCCTCTAGAAGGGTGGTATCATACTCCCACACCAGTTACTGGTGTGGGGGTATGATTCCAAAGCGTTTGACACCAAACATGACATGTTTTGATGCAGCCATTCCAAAGTTAGCATTTACCGCTAGGTTATAAAGCACTTAAGAGTATATAGTTTAACCGCATCCACAAACAGCCACAGAGAATGGACTCTGAGAGCTGCAGAGGGGCCTTGCTCAGGCATAGGCTCCCCCTCACATGGAAACCAAGCACCTAACCTCAGGATTGATAGGGCCTGCCTTAGGGGTGACTGATAGATTTATATGTGTGTGCAGGTAGAGATATAGTGCACCTATATCTCAGTGAGGAGTGCTAACACTACCTCACCCAGGCTGCCGTAGCAGGCTTGTGGGGTCAGATTTAGTCTGCTTCCCTGGGGTGGCATAATACTTGCTTCAGCCCCTGGTAGGCCTGTGAAGTACCTATGCCCTTGGTACCTAAGGTACCATATACTAGGGGCTCATAAGGTACCACAGTATCCACTCACTAGTGCATCTAATATGCACTCCAAGTTGTTTACAGATAACAGAGTGGCTGGGGCCCTGATTAGCAGGGTCCCAGCCAGACTATAGCTAGAAACCAGTGTTAACATCAGAAAAAAAGTGGGGGCAACATAAGGTGCAGATCCTACTCTCCTACACACCCCCCCCCCCCAAACGCAGGGACACTAAACTAACCTTGACCAGTTGAGTCTTCATGTTCTAAGTGGAAATACTTTGAGAGTCCATCTGCATTGGCATGTTGGGTCCCAGGTCTATGTTCCACTGTATAGTCCATCCCCTGTAGGGAAATGGACCACCTTAAAAGTTTTGGGGTTTCACCTTTCATCTGTTTAAGCCGTCGGAGGGGCTTGTGGTCAGGCTGAACTATGAAGTGAGTGCCAAACAAGTATGGCCTCAGCTTCTTCAGGGCCCACGCCACAGCAAAGGCATCCCTCTCTATAGCTGACCAACGTTTCTCTCTAGGGGTCAGCCTTCTGCTTATAAAAGCTACTGGCTGGTCTTGACCTTCATCATTCAGTTGAGACAGTACAGCTCCCACACCCAGCTCAGAAGCATCTGTTTGGACAATGAACATTTTGGTGTAGTCTGGACTCTGTAAGATGGGGGCAGTGCACATGGCCTGCTTTAGGTCTTCAAATGCCTTCTGTCAGCTAGCTGTCCACTGAACCTTTTTTGGCATTTTCTTTGAGGTAAGATCATTTAAGGGGGTCACTATAGATCAATATCCCTTAACAAACCTCCTAGAGGAACCCAGTCAGGCCTAAGAAGGCTCTCACCTGTGTCTGGCTGGTTGGAGCAACCCATTCCATGATGGTTCGGATTTTACTCTGTAAAGGCTGAGCCTGTCCTCCACCTACAAGGTGGCCCAGGTACACAACCTGACTCTGCCCTATTTGGCACTTAGTGGCCTTGATAGTGAGGCCTGCTTTTTGCAGGGCCTCCAAAACATTTCTGAGGTGGACCAAGTGATCCTGCCAGGAGGAACTAAAGACAGCAATATCATCAAGATAAGCTGAGCAATAAGTTTCCATCCCTGCCAGAACTTTGTTCACCAACCTCTAAAAAGAGGCAGGTGCATTTTTCAATCCAAATGGCATCACCACAACGTGGTAGTGCCCACCAGGGGTTGAGAATGCTGTTTTGGCTTTGGCATCATCAGCTAACCCGATCTGCCAGTAGCCAGCTGTAGGTCAAATGTACTTAGATACTTGGCTGAGGCCAAAGTATCAATCAGCTCATCTGCCCTTGGTAAGGGATAAATATCAGTCCTGGTGACTGCACTGTAGTCTACACAAAACCTCATTGCTTTCTTACCACCCTGGGTATGAGGTTTGGGTACTAGGACTACTGGACTAGCCCAAGGGCTATCTGAAAGCTCAATCACACCTAACTCCAACATTTTCTGGACTTCAGTCCTGATACAGTCCCTGACATGGTCAGGTTGCCTGTAGATTTTACTCTTGACAGGCAGACTGTCTCCAGTGTCCACCTCATGGGTGCACCAGGAAGTCTGACTAGGGGTCAGGCTAAACATATGTGTATATTGTTGCAGAACTCTGTATGCATTCAGTTTGTTGATGGTCAGTGAGTCTGCTTGCCAAAGCAATACCATCTACTGACCCATCATCATGGTTCTGTGAGAGCAGGTCAGGGAGAGGGTCACTCTCCTCCTCCTGTTCCTCATCAGTTGCCATGAGCAAGCCCATCTCAGCCCTGTCAACATATGGGTTCAATCTGTTGACATGGAGCACCCTAAGGGGGCTCCTGGGAGTTCCAAGATTCACCAGATAGGTGATCACTCCCTTTTGCTCAACAATGGTATGGAGGCCACTCCACTTGTCTTGGAGAGCTGCTGGGGCCACAGGCTCCAACACCCACACTTTCTGTACCGGCTGGTACACAGTCAGCACAGTCTTTTGGTCATGCCAAGTTTTTTGTATTTCTTGGCTAGACTCCAGGTTTTTAGTTGCCTTCTTCATGTATTTGGCCATCCTGGAGCAGAGACCAAGTACATAGTCCATCACATCCTGTTTAGGGGGTTTGAGAGGTAACTCCCAGCCCTCCTTCACCAAACATAATGGACCTCTTACAGGATGCCCAAACAGAAGTTCAAATGGGCTGTAGCCAACCCCCTTCTGTGGAACCTCTCTGTACGCAAACAGAAGGCAGGGAAGTAAAAGGTCCCATTTTCGCCTCAGCTTTTCTGGGAGGCCTTTAATCATTCGCTTTAGGGTTTGCCTCAGCAGCAGCCTGCTGTCTGAGGGGTTCAAGAGAGGGGCAGCACTGTTGCTCCTTACTCAGATCTTCCCTGGAAGGTCCCCCTGCCCCCAAGAACTCAACCTGATCAGGCGCAAGTCCCTCTGGGGCAGTTCCTTCTTCAGGATCTGCTTCTCCTCCCTCAAGAGGTGAATCTGTGATCTGAGACAGAGGGGAAGGCACTGCCTTAACCCTACTGCTCTTCTTCTTGGGTAGCATCTGGTCCATAGTTTCAGGATCCAGAGCTCGTTCAGTTTGACACATTTTGGCCTGTGACCTGGTCACAGTAAATACCTCTGCAGGGATGCCCAACATCTCAGAATGAGTCCATAACTCTACTTCAGACCAGGCTGAAGTCTCTAGATCATTGCCCAATAGACATTCGACAGGGAGGTCTGCACTGACTACTACTTTCTTGAGGCCAGTTACCCCTCCCCAGGAGAAATTCACCACTGCCAGACTATGGTTGGTCCTGACATTGCTTGCATTGGTAACCTAGTACATTTCACCCAGGATGATCTGCCCAGGGTCCACAAGATCCTCTGCCACCATTGTGACACTAGTACCCGTGTCCCTGAATGCCAAAGCCTGTTTGCCATTTATTACAGGCTGCTGTTTGTATTTTCCCAGATTACTGGGGCTCACTAGGAAGGACATATCAATGTCTCCATCACAAATCAGCAATGCCTGAGTGGGTACTCTGACTAGGCCAGAGTCCACTTCAGAACCCAGGGTTATGTTATGTTATGTTATGTTAAAAAGTATTTGTAACGCGCACTTTCACCATCGGTTTCTTGGCGCTCAATGACAAGTGACGATGAGCCAGGATGAGAGAGTTAGTCATATGCAGAGTGAAAAAGCAGGGTTTTTAAAAGTCTGCGGAAACAGTCGTACTTTGGGCAGAGACGAAGTGAAGGTGGCAAAGAGTTCCAGGTGGACGGAGCCTGGACAGAAAAGGACAAGCCACCGTGCTTTTTCCTTTTAAATTTAGGGGTCTCAAGGAGATTAAGAGATGCTGATCGGAGAACTCTAGAAGGGATGTGACGGGACAGGCTCGAAGAAATAAAGGCGGGGGCTGCATCCGAGAGGGCCTTAAAGGTAGAGCATGCCAGTTTGAAAATGCAGCGTTTGGGAATAGGGAGCCAATGCAGACTGTGGAGGAGGGGAGTGACGTGCCGATATTTGGACTGGTGGAAGATCAGGCGGGCAGCTTGATTCTGCACCAGCTGTAATCGGTGAAGGTGGCAGGCAGGGATGCCCGCGTACAACATGTTGGCGTAGTCGAGCCTGGAGGTGATGAGTGCAATGACAACTAGGGTCAGGGATTCTTTAGTGAGAAACCTACTGATCTTGCGAATCCGCCTGAGATGGAAAAAACAGGCTGAGGTGACCGAGTTGATTTGCGGTTTCATCGAGAGGTCATCAGAAATGATCACCCCCAGGCTTTTGACTGAGAGCACAGGAGTGGGTGCAGTCCCCAGAGATGTAGGCCAGAAGGTGGAATTCCATGGGTGATTGGGGCCACCTACCAAGACAAGCTCAGTCTTGGTAGGGTTCAGCTTTAGGTGGCTGTGATACATCCATTCCGCAATGGACATCATGGTGGACTGGAAATTAAAACGGGAGGAAGGGGAGGAGTCTATGGAAAAAATTAACTGAAGATCGTCCGCATAATTAAAAATTGTGACCGGGGAGTTGCGGAGGGAGGCTAGGAGGGGTTGGAGATACAATTTGAAAAGAAGAGGGGATAATGCAGAGCCCTGTGGGACGCCGCAGGGAAGGGATGTGTATGGTGCGGACAAAGTGGAGAGATGGACGGACTGTGATCGCTGGTGAAGGAAGGATCTAAGCCAGTCAAGGGCCACTCCCTGGATTCCGGCATTGTGGACACGGTCGATCAAGATGGTGTGATCGACCGTGTCGAAAGCCGCCAAGAGATCTAGAAGGACAAGGGCCTGAGAGATGTTTTTGTCAGCGCCCTTCCTGAGGGTGTCCATGACTGCTACTATGACCGCCTCGGTGGAGTGGAGGGGTCTGAATCCCGCTTGTTGAGGGTCCAAGAAGGAAGATTCCTCTATGAAAGAGCTCAGGCAGCGGGTGACGTGGGTCTCCAGAATTTTTCCTAGGTAAGGGAGAAGGGAAATGGGTCTGTAGTTACTGAGTGTAGTGGGATCTGTGTTGGGTTTCTTTAAGATAGGTAATATGGCTGCTTGCTTGAAGGAAAGAGGGACCACCCCCGTGGCGAGAGAGTTGTTAGGTAATGCAAGGGGGGGGCCTGGACATGCGAGGAAGGCTTCTCTCAGGATCTGCGGGGGGCAGCAGTCATTTGGGGAACCCGACCTGACTTTGTGAAGGAGTGAGACGAATTCTTGTAGAGAGATGGGAGGAAACTCCGACAAGGTGCTGGTGTTTTTAGGGGGAAGAGGAGGGGGAATAGGAGATGCCGGGGTCGGGATGTTGTTTTTTATTGTAGTAATTTTCTCTATGAAATAAGAGTTGAGTGAATCACAGAGGGATTGAGTCGGCTGGGGCTGGGGGGTGACCCTATCCGGGAGGGAGAGCTCATTTACAATAGAAAAGATGTCTTTCGATTTGTTATTTGAGTCCAAGATTATTTTGGAGAAATATGCCGTTTTAGCTGCCAGGATCGATTGTTTGTAGGATTTCTGAGCCTCAGTGTAAACAAGTTTGAGCTGAGGGTCATAGTGGCGACGCCAGCGGCGTTCAGTTTGCCGCAGGGCAAGTTTGTCCGCTTTGAGTTGGTCCGTGAACCAGCGTTGTGCGTCGTGAGGGCGCTTAGCTTTAATCTTTTTAAAAGGGGCTACTTTGTCACTAGCCTGACGTAACCATTTATCAAGATTGTCAGCCTGAACCTCAAGTGAGGTCAGAGAGGTGGGTACAGTAGAAGCTAGTGAGGCATGAAATTCAGACAGATTGGCTCTTTTCCAGTTGCGAGCCATAAGATTCTTAAGACGGGGGGGAGGACACAGAGTGTGCAAGTGAAGGTAAAAAGAGATGAAATAATGGTCAGACCAGGAACAAGGGCAGACTGAAGGAGGTGAGATGTCGAGGTCGGACGTCCAGACTTGGTCGAGAATGTGACCTTTCTGGTGGGTGGGAATGTGAATGTGTTGGGAGAGATTCATGCCTTTTAAAAGGTCTGTAAATTCCAGCGACAGTTGGCTTTCGTGGATATCAGAAGGCCAATAGTTAAAATCGCCAATTACCATGATGTTAGCATGGTTAATTGCTAATTGGGCGATAGAGTCGCTGAAAAGTTTAGGAAAGAGAGGCATATAGTCGGGGGGTCTATAGACAAGAATGCAAATGAAAGACGACTTAGGGGAGGTACATTTTAGAACTAGGTAGTCAGTTTTGGGGATCGAGGTCGCCGTAACCTCGGAGAAAATGTGAGCCGAGCGAATAATAGCCGCCACTCCGCCGACGGTCTTCCCCGCGGGCCGGTTGGCGTGTATAATGTAGTATCCCGTAGGGATTGCTGCAAGAATGTCAGGGGCCGAGTCTTCCGTGATCCAGGTTTCTGCTAGGAGAAGGATATCAATGGAGCTCTGATGCAGTAGCTGGAAGATCTCGAGCTGATTGCGGATAAGAGACCGGGTGTTAAGGTAGTAAATCAGTAAAGAGGCGGTGATCTGCTGTATTGGGAGTGAAGGGTCGTGAGGGGAATCAGGTGCCGGGCAATCAGATGGATCAAATATGTTACATGCCTGAGCCGCTCTTGCAGCACGTGCGGGAATAGGTCCTGAGGATTTAAGTCTCAGGAGATCGGAGGAGGAATAAGAATATGATTGGGCATTACGACAAGGCCCTGGTCGGCCGCGGACGGGCGCAGACGGGCTTGACTTGTGCGCGACTTCGGCGCGAAGTCGGCGCTCCCGCTGCGCTCGTCCGCTGCGCTTCCTCCACACTGCCATTTAATACCAGGGGGTGAGGGAGCACTAGACCGCTAACCTGCGAAGGTTTCGTGCAGGGCGGAAGTGGTGTCACGAGCAGGAAGTGACGCTCCTCGAGCTGACCCTCCGCACAAACGGCACAAGCCGGGGCGGAACGGGGTCACGAGGGGGCGGAAATACAGGTCAGTACAAGAAGTGCAATTTGTAATTTTAAAATGCTTTTAAGCGTGCTCTTTAAAAACGGCAGCAAAATACAATGAGAAACAGCATCCACAACAACACACGAACACGCAGCCTAGATCGCCGCGTTTGTCAATGGGCCTGGGAGCTGGAATCGCAATCTATATACTCTGCGGGCTCAGCAACACTAGACCGCTAACCTGCGAAGGTTTCGTGCAGGGCGGAAGTGGTGTCACGAGCAGGAAGTGACGCTCCTCGAGCTGACCCTCCGCACAAACGGCACAAGCCGGGGCGGAACGGGGTCACGAGGGGGCGGAAATATAGGTCAGTACAAGAAGTGCAATTTGTAATTTTAAAATGCTTTTAAGCGTGCTCTTTAAAAACGGCAGCAAAATACAATGAGAAACAGCATCCACAACAACACATGAACACGCAGCCTACTACACCCTTATTCTGAGTACCACCTCCGCCAGTAGCTGCACTAGGGGGAACAGTTGCCTTAGGGACAGGAGTGGTGGTGGTTTGGTCTTTGGACTTGTTACAATCAGAAGTCCAGTGCCCTTTCTGTTTACAGAATTTTCACCATGGCTTCTTTTGGCCTTTTCCTTTGTTGGATTGTGAATCCCTACCAGATGCAGATTTTTGGGGGCCTTGTGAAGACTTCTGGTCTTTTGACTTATCCCCACCTTTCTCAGAGCCCTTAGAATCCAGCTTCTTAGTGTCACCCCCTTGGTTCTAGGCTTTCTGCCTCACCCTGGTTCTGACCCATTTGTCTGCCTTCTTTCCCAATTTTTGGGGAGAGGTCAGATCAGAGTCTACCAGGTACTGATGCAACAACTGGTTCTGGCAATTATTAAGGATCTGTTCTCTCATTATTAGATTATACAATCCCTCGAAATCAGTAACCCTACTGCCAACCAGCCAACCCTCCATAGCCTTGGTTGCACAATCTACAAAGTCAGTCCAGTCCTGAGTCTGTGCTTTCTGGGTGTCTCTGAACTTCAACCTGTACTGCTCAGTGGTTAAGCCAAACCCATCTATCAATGCACTCTTCAGGACTTCATAATCATCAGCATCCTCTTCTCTAACAGTGAGGAGATTGTCTCTACCCTTATCTGAAAAGGAGAGCCACAAGATTGCTGCCCACTGCTTTTGGGCGACCTGTTGTACTCTACAGGCCCTTTCCATTGCAGTTATCCACTTGTGGATATCATCCCCACTCTGGTAGGGAGGAACAACCTTGGACAGGTTCCTATGGTCTGGAATATATTCTCTAACTCTAGGGTCACTGTTGCTGCCACCAGGGGTTTCTAACCTCTCTCTTCTAGAAGCGCTCTGGAGATCAAAGGCTTCTCTATCTAATACCAACTGCTTGGCCTTGAGGCCAAATCTTGCTTCCTCATACTGCAGCAGTTTGTACATTCTGTCAGAGGAGGTCTCCCTTCTAGGAAGGTAGGAGTTCCTCTGCTGGACAGATTCCCTGCCAGAGTGATAGGAGGGGTCAGATTCCCTAGAAAGGGACCTAGGCCTCTCCTCCACTCTGTCAGTTCTCTTAGGGAGAATTCCTCTGTCCTTTTCAGACCCTTGTGGGTCTGGCCCTTCAACCACAGAGTCCAGGTCATCTTGATTTTCATCATCTGACCCAGACACTGTAATTGACCCACCCCCTGATTCAGACCCCTTAGCTCCTAGAGCTAATCTAAGATCATCTGCTGTCAGCAGATCTATCAGGTGAAGTTTAGAGCGACTCTGTCCTATCCTCAGGTGCCTTGCAGCACACATGGCTTTCAAGTCAAAGAAAGTCATGTCCTTATACTGAGGCTGGGTGGACCCACTGGTTCCAACCCTTAAGGACATTCTAGTGTTGTGCAGTGTTGTACTACCTACTCTAGTTTGTGGCCTACGGATCCTAGCTTGAGCTGTAGAAAGGGTGTGCTATCCCTTCACACACAGCTCTAAGTTCAGTAGAACTTATTGATACTAAGCTTGACTTTATATGTACCTTGAGTACCAATAGTGGTTTTCAGTTAGTAATTCAAATAGAGATTTTCTGGTAAAACAATGGCAAGCTGTAATCCCACACGCTGCCCACCAATGTGAGAAGTTGGCCTGGTATATGCTGGTCACTAGTTAAAGTGGCCACCTTGCACCAGTACAATTCGACTCTTGTGGTAGATAGGTTTAAGACAACCTTTTAAAGAAAGCTATCCTAGTGGTAGCTGTGGAGAGCAGCCTTCAGGCTAAGTCTTTAGAGGAATGTAAAGCAGCTTGTTTTACCTTATAATCTCTTGAATCCCTAAATGAAAGGACACCACACAGGTATATATATATCAACTATATGTGTATTTATTACTAACAACTCTCTGCTAATCTCTTTATGAGATTAGAAGTCAGGATCATATGCACAAATCAACATTTCACAACAAGTTAAGCACAAAAATGGCTGGCGCCCTAGGGGCGTACCAGACCATATACTAAAAAAGAGACTTAGGAATATCGACTTGTGAGGGGACAAGGCCTAGGACCTTCAGAAGCGCCGGGGCCTCACTAATCCACCCAAGGCAGGTAAGTAAAGGACCCACAGGAGACTCATGCAGTGTGAGAACACAGCCGCGGATCCCAATTGACTTCAACGGAGCAAGTCACGGTTGGAATTTTAAAGTTTTAGGATACTTCGGGAGAGTCTACAAGCAAGTCACTTACAGGATAAGTAGTTCTAAAGCCAACACCCACAGGAGCACCATAGTGCTGGAGTTACCTCACCCAGGGAAGCCGGGTGCACAGGTGTCTTTTGGTGTCGGGTTGCGGCGTTGTTTTCAACGGGAGCCAAAGAAGACTTGCTGCTTGTGAAAACAGGAGACGTGTCCGGTGGAATCCAAGCCTGGATTCAGAAGAAGGAAGACCTGAAAGCAGAGGGGACAGTGTTCAAAGTCACTTGGCAGTGACCTGGGGCAAGGAAGCTGGATGCCCACAGTCGTTGGGTGATTTCAGGTGATCATGGGTGTCTTGACTCTTCAGCCACGAGGTCCAGGAGGTATCTACGACAACCAGGAGCTGGATTCGGCATGTCCCACAAAGTTTGAAGCTTACTGAGGTGTCGGCGACCAGATTGGAGCCAACAAGTCTTGGCAACAGCAAGTCTCATGGAAAGTGTAAAAAGTCAGCGGTGCAGACCAGCAAGGTCTGAGGGACTCACCCAGCAAGGGTAAGTCAGGGCAGGCCTGGAGCAACCAGGGGAGCTTTTTGGTTTTGTAGAAAAGTCTTCTGGGGACCCACAAGCCAGCTGGCAAGGGATTGTGAAGACGCCTCAGGAGGATTCACTCACCAGGAGCCCACGGTCACTCGGGACAAGGTAGGCCTCTGATCATCGGAGGAAATCCTGCTGGAGGCTTGTACCGCACGTGGTCCAATGCACAAGTTCATATAATGTCATGAAGGGGTTGAACTCGAAAATAGTGCCCTGAACCCAGGTATTGTGGTTCCTCATCACTCGTGGGGTCCACTTGCCTCAGCGTCGCTGGGGACTCACGATGGCCATGGAGAAGTCAGGAAATTCTCTTCCTAGGATGCAGGGACTTCGAACTCCGGCGCGAGCGGGAACGTTTGCGACCGTTGCTTGCAAGATTGGGTGCCTGCCAAGTAGGGGAGTCAATCCTGGACTCCAAGGGAGATTCTTCAGTCTTCCAGAGGTAGTGAAACATCGAAGGTCCAGGATTCTTCTTCAGAGCATCGTCCAGGGATATCTAGTCCAGGGATATCTAGTTTGCAATGGCAAGGGTTCCCTAACTTATACAAGAAGGAAGGGAGGGACTAGCTCTAAGACCCCACCTATGGGAGGGTCAGGGGAGTGGGTGGCTACACCCACTTCCCTTTGTCCAGTTTCGCGCCACAGCAGGGGCAGGTAGCCCCTGAACTGGTTTGAGCTGGCATATGCACAGAGGAGCCTACTGCTCCCCCAGTGCAGGACTTCAAAGCACTCTAGGAGTGAACCCACCGAGCCCCAATACACTAAATCCTGTCTGGGAGGTGACCACACCTCCCTGTGATGGCCTACTCCACTGCGAGTTTCGGTCAGCAGCAGGAGGGCAGCCCAGTGTCTGTGACTGGTGGCATCCATTTTGTGATGCCAGGGCTCTTCAGGATTCTACCGTGTTTTCACAGTGGGTACATGTCTATCCCTCTAGAAGGGTGGGATCATACTCCCACACCAGTTACTGGTGTGGGGGTATGATTCCAAAGCGTTTGACACCAAACACAACATGTTTTGATGCAGCCATTCCAAAGTTAGCATTTACCGCTAGGTTATAATGCACTTAAGAGTATATGGTTTAACCGCATCATCAAACAGCCACAGAGAATGGACTCTGAGAGCTGCAGAGGGGCCCTGCTCAGGCAGAGGCACCCACTCACATGGAAACCAAGCACCCTGCCTTCAGGATTGATAGGGACTGCCTTAGGGGTGACTGATAGGTTTATATGTGTGTGCAGGTAGAGATATAGTGTACCTATATCTCAGTGAGGAGTGCTAACACTACCTCACCCAGGCTGCAGTAGCAGGCCTGTGGTGTCTGATTTAGTCTGCTTCCCAGGGGTGGCATAATATATGCTTCAGCCCCTGGTAGGCCTATGAAGTACCTATGCCCTTGGTACCTAAGGTACCATATACTAGGAGCTCATAAGGTACCACAGTATCCAATCACTAGTGCATCTAATATGCACTCCAAGTTGTTTAGAGAGAACAGAGATGCTGGGGCCCTGATTAGCAGGGTCCCAGCCAGACTATAGCCAGAAACCAGTGTTTACATCAGAAAGAAAGTGGGGGCAACTTAAGGTGCAGATCCTACTCTCCTACACTCCGTCTTGTCCGAGTTCAGCTTCAGACGGCTGTTCTTTATCCATTCGGCGACGGCTTTCATTCCTTTGTGGAGGTTGGTTTTGGCGGTGAGGGGGTCCATGGTGAGGGAGAGGATCAGTTGTGTGTCGTCGGCATAGGAGATGATGTTGAGGTCGTGCAGTCTGGCGATGTGGGCGAGTGGGGCCATGTAGATGTTGAACAATGTCGGGCTGTGAGATGATCCTTGGGGTACACCGCAGATGATCTTGGAGGCCTCGGACTGGAAAGTGGGGAGGCGGATGCTCTGGGTTCTGCTAGAGAGGAAGGAGGTGGTCCATTTCAGAGCCTTGTCTCGGATGCCTGCGTTGTGGAGGCGTTTGCGTAGCGTGCGGTGGCAGACAGTGTCGAAGGCAGATTATAGGTCCAGGAGGATGAGGGCCGCGGTTTTGCCTTTGTCCGGCAGGGCCCTGATGTCTTCAGTGGCGGCGATGAGGGCGGTTTCGGTGCTGTGGTTGCTGCGGAATCCGGACTGGGACGGGTCCATTCCCCATCATCCTGTGTTTGCAGACTAACCAAACCCCCCAAATCTCTCTGAGTCCAAGTGAGCCCACAACAACAGCTACGCCTTGAGGAGGGCGAGCCAAGCAAATGACCATTTGACTCCGAGATAAAGTCCTTGTGAGAGCTCCTCACCCAGGTGGCAGTTGCCACCTGCCCTTTGAGGTTAACCCTTGGACTGTAACCAAGATCAAAGGCACTATTGTGACTGCCATGAGAGGAGCAGATAGCGTTAATTGTAATGGATCTCAGTTCAAGAATGTCCCTCCACCTCCTGGTCTTTGGTCAGAGGAATGTGATCCACTGGATGATGAGTCAGTGGATAGCATAGCCAATGAAGAAGAAGAATTTGAGCATGCCCCGAGTGGCACTGCAAGTATGCCAAGTTTGCCCTCACCTCAGCTGACTGCACCTTCCCCGAGTCTTGGCACCTTGGGCCATAAGCCAAGCAGCAGCAAGCCCCTCTGATACATAGAGATCATCCCACACAGCCTCTGCCAGGAGTGGCAGAGGATGATATCCCCTGAGGCCCAATCCAGAACCATCCCTGTGTTAGCCTGAATTTCTGACTGATTGAAAGAACATGGGTCCAGGACCCTGTCCCTGTGAACAGTCCTAGTAACCCGGCTGGGCATTCTACTGTTGAAGGAATTGTAGTTGCACTGTTTCTATTGTGTCTGTTGCTATTATCAAATCTATGGTAAAGGAGAAATGTAGTGTTGCGATGTTCCAGGTAATACCAATTGGGACTCCCAAGGGAAGGGGATGTTAGGGTGATACCTCAAGGGTGTACATATCTTGGTTTGGTCTGATGCTCACATCAGACTGTGTATAAAAAGCCCATGAAGCAACAGGCATATATATAATATATATAGTCACTGGAAAAAAAATCAAAATGTATAAGGATGTGATAGACTCAGATTTCACTCAACTTAGGTCCCCGCAATGCACTGCTTATTACTTCACATATTACATTACTCATGGCATGGTCAGTGACATCACTGATGACATCTCAAATGACATCACTGATGACATAATCAAACATTTCTGAGACGTAAACATATATTCTAAGCTACAGCATATGTTACATTACTATTCTTTCTGTAATTAGTCATACTATTTCTAACATATCTCATCTGAGTGGCTGTGTGACTGTCTGTATCAGTGTGTGAGTGGATGTCTGAGTGGCTTTATGGGTGTGTGAGTGGCTGTATGGATGTGTTAGTGAGTATGTGCGTATCTGTATGGGTGAATGGGTGGCTGTGTGAGTGGCTGTATTGGAGAGTGAGTGGGTGCGTGAGTGGCTGTGTGGGTGAGTTAGTGTTTGTGTGAGTGGTTGCATAGGTGTGTGAGTGGGTGTGTGAGTGGCTGTATGGATGAGAGAGTGGGTGTATGAGCGGCTAGATGGGTGAGTGAGTAGCTGTTTGAGTGGTTGTATGGACGTGTGAATAGGTATGTTAGTGGTTCTGTGGGTTTGTAAGTGGTTGTATGTTTGAGTGAGGGGCTGTGTCAGTGGCTGTATGGGTAAGTGAGTGGGTGTGTGAGAGAGCTGTATTGGTGAGTAAGTGACAGTGTGAGTGGCTGTATGGGGAGTGTGTGGGTATGTGAGTACCTGCTTCAGAGAGTGAGTGGCTGTGTGAGTTTCTGTATGGGTGATAGACTGGTTGTGTATGTGGCTATAAGAGTGTATGAGTGGGTATGTAAGTGTCTGTATGTCTGTATGACTGAATGTGTGAGTGGCTCTATTGGAGAGTGAGTAGGTGCATAAGTGGCTGTATGGGTGAGATAGGGGTGGCTCTATGGATGACTGATTGATTGTGAGAGTACTGATATAGGTCTGTTTATGGGTATGTGAGGGGTTGTGTGGGAGTGAACGGGGGTGTATGAGAGGTTCTATGGGGTGTGCGCGGGGGTGTGAGTGGTTCTGTGGATGATGCCATCAGTCATATCATCAGTGCTGTCATATGAAATGTCATCAGTGGTGTCACTGTCCATGTCATGAGTTATGTAATATGTGAGGTCATAAGCAGTGCATTGCGGGGGCCTAAGTTATAGTTAGCTCAGGTAACTATAACTGCTGCATTTCTATGGTTTTGTACGAGTGAAATCTGAGCCTAACTATAACGTCCCTATAACATTTTTTCCTTTTTTTCAGTGAATTTCTATACTTTTTTAAATCCTATTCCTAACTGTCAAAGTGTCTGCACCTTTGTCAGTAACTGTGTCAGTGACGTGGCCACAACGCAACTGCATCTGTCTCTTTATCCAAAAAGAGTCCACAGATTTGCACAAAATATCTACCTAAGTGGAGTACTGTCTACTGGTTTATTATTAGTGCTATCTCCATGGGTAAATGTCTAGTGCATATTATGAACTGTAGCTGTGTAATGGAGCACAAGGAACTGTCACCAGTAACCGTGTGTGCATTCTGGCAATGCAATTGTTCCTCTTGCATCCTTATCTGGAATTATGCGGCAATCGAGGGTCAAATTATGTGTAAAGAGTGAGTAAATTACAGGGCAAGAAAAGGCAAATTATGTAGCCTAATGTGGCACATTATGTTATATTATTACTTCATTATTTTCTCATTTTCAACCTTGATAACATTGTCTGGGCATTGGTTGCACTTCAGTAGTACCAGTAGAGCAATAAGCAACACAAATGTAACTAGTCAGTTGAGCTACAAACAACTTTTTTGGTTAAAATGTTTAGATTATGTTGCAGATGATGTATTATGTGGCAAATCCAAAATGATGCCAAAATTGGTGCAGCCGCACAATTTCATAATTCCAGTGGCCCTGGTCCTTATCCATTATTCAGTGGGGGAGGGGGACCATGGGGCCCCCTTCCCCAGGCCGATTTCAGCCCCAGGGACCCCATTCCCTGGGGCCCACCATAATACATTAGAAGAGGGGGAGGACGGTCCACTCCCCAGGCTGATTTCAACCCCGGGGACCCTATCCCCTGGCACCCAGCCACATTTGAATGTGGGAGAAGGACCAGCAGCAGGCTGCTTTTGGCCCTGGGGCCCAGCCTAAATTAAAGGGAAGGGGCCACACAGGCCCCCTTTCACATCTGTTTATAGCTGTGGGGACCCCATCCCCCAGGGCCATATCTCATGGGCGCCCTGGAGCTCACCCAGGGCACCCAGTCATCACCATTGGGGACCATTGGGTGAGTCTCTAGGCCCCTGCAGTTGCAGCTGGCTCCCCGGCTCCTGGGGAAGCCGGCATTGCTTTCACAAACAGGAAGCTGCTAAACATGAATGAATTTCTAAAGTTTTTCAAATTCTATTTCCAAACTATGACATCCCTGTAACCTTTGCTTTTTAAGTAAATGTAATTTATTTTAAGTAGTAGTCTTTTGCAGAGTGGTCGAGAAAGTGGGCGTGGCCTCCAACCAGCTCTCATGAATCCTGCTGTGTCAGACCTACTTGAGATAACAGGAGGGCTTCTGGGCCCCCAAGATCTCTCAGCATCCAAGAGGACTTCATCCTCCAACCAGCAGTGTGTTAGGAGTCGTGTTTTCAGAGTGGTGGAGAAAGGGGGTGTGGTTTTCAAAGACCTCTCAAAAATGATGCTGAATGGGACTTAATGGAGGTAACAGGAAGGCGTGTTGCCACCATGGATTCTAGAGCCAAGGGGACTTCATCCTAAGGGTGGGCGTAGTGGGCGTAGTGGGGCTACGTGAAGCAGCACGTAGTGTGCCCGAATCTACGCACACTACGCGCTTCGCGTAGCCCCACTACGCGCCACCCACCCACCCTACTTTTAAAAGATAAAATTAATTTGTAATAAAGCAAATTAAAGGCACTTACCTGACGCGCGGCGTCTCCCGGGGCTCCCTCTTCCTGGTTTTCAATTTTCCTGACAAATGCGCATGCGTGGAGGCCCGCGCATTTCTTGCGAGAAATGCGCATGCGCGGGCATCCGCGCATGCGCATTTGTCAGGAAAATTGAAAACCAGGAAGAGGGAGCCCCGGGAGACGCCGCGCGTCAGGTAAGTGCCTTTAATTTGCTTCATTACAAATTTATTTTAGCAGTAGGGTGGGCGGGAGGCGGGTGGTGGGCGGCAGGCAGCTACGCTTCGCCCTCGCGTGTGCGTAGGCGCTGCCTGCTTCGCCTACTTCGAAAACTGTGAAGCAGGCAGCGCTACATACACTACGTGGGCGAAGCGTAGTGTCGCGCCCAGGGTTACTTCATCCTCCAACCAGCAGTGCACCAGGAGGTGCATTTTTTGAGAGGTGGAGAAAGAGGACATGGCCTCTGAAGTCTTCTCAGCAATCGCAGTCCATGCGACTTAGTAGAGGTAACAGGAGGGCTTGTTGACCCTCAAGGGCCCTTGACATCCAGGGGAAACTTCAAGCCCCAACCAGTAGTTTGCCAGGAAATGCATTTCCAGAGTGCTGGTGAAAGGGGGCATGACCCCGAAGTCCTCTCAGCAATCATGCTCTGTGAGAATTACTGGAGGTAACAAGAGGACTTGCTGGCCTCCGAGGACTCTCTCAAGCCAAGGGGACTTCATCCCCCAACCAGGAGTGTGCCAGGAAGTGCCCTTGCAGAGTGGTGGCAAAAGGGGGCGTGGCCTCCCAAGACCTCTCAGCAATCCCACTGTGTGGTACTTAGTAGAGGTAACAAGGGGGTTTGTTAGCCCCCAAGGAGCCTCAGCAGCCAAGGGGACTTCATCCCCCAATCAGAAGTGAGTAAGGAGGTGCGTTTGCAGAGAGGGCGAGAAAGGAAGCGGTTCTTTTTTAATTATTAATTTATTTCATTAAGGGAGGGGCCTTGTGGCCCCCCTTCCCTGGGTCGATTTGGGGCTCTGGGACCCTATCTCATGGGCCAGGCCTTTTTTGACTGGGGAAAGGGGTCATGCAGCTCCCCACGGCCTCTGGGACCCCATCACCTTGGACCCAGCCTTTTGAATTTTTTATTTTTAAACACACAGGGAGGGGGCACGCGGTCCCCCAGGCCAATTTAAGCCCTGTGGACCCCATCCCCTGGCCTTTCTTTAAGTAGTTTTAAAGAAAATGGAGGAGGGTAGTGTGGTCACCCACCCCAGGGATAATTTTGGCCCCAGGGGCCCCATGCCCAGGGGTTTGGCCTCTCCATTGGGGACCATGGGGGAGCCTCAAGTCCCCCATGGTCCCTGCTGGCTCCCCACCTCCATGCTAAACATGCAGCTCCCTGGATCTCAAAGCAATACTTCTGTTTTCCTGCTCCCTTGACATCGGGCAGGGAAACTGACAAATGCTCCACTTTCAGCAAGTGAGAGCATTTGAGAGCTCTTGCCTGCTAAAAAAGCAGGGGTGTTTGCTGTCGTATGGGAGGAAGCTCCCACCAAGCCACAGCACATAAATGTACCGTGGGTGGGCACCCCAAGCAGGAGCTGGCCCTGGGGAGTGATGTTCCCCCAGGCCATCTATGGCTCTAGAAGGGGGGCTGCGCGCCTCCCCCTCCAATGTTTACTTTAGCCCTGGGGAGGTGGTGATCCCCAGGGCTTCATTATTTTGTTATATTTGCCTTGGGGTGGTGGTGGTCTATGGGGCAGCAGGGGGGATCTGTGCAGCTCCTACATTGTATTGAATTAAAGCTTCAGGGATGTGGTGGTCCCCAGGGCTGCGGGGGCCATGCAGGCCCCCTGCCCTCATTTGTAATAAAACCCCCAGGAGGTGGCAGTCCCTGGGGCAGCTATAAGCCCTGCCTCTGCCTGAGGTGTTCCTTGCCCATGAGTGCGAGAGCTGTATTCGGCTCCCACAGAGAGTGTGCCCCTGGCAATCCACGGAGGCGGCCCGGCTAGAACCGGGTGTGGCCTGGTGTGCCCCACTTGCAGCATGCTTTTTCAAAGGCAGCCATGCCATTAAGCCAAGCCATTAAAAACAGCAAGACAGCAGGTGACCTTAATTCTGAGGCTACAATTGGGGTAGCTGTACGTGGCTCACTTTTACCCTGCCTACCTCCTTCATAACAAAAACACGGCAGGGCAGATTTAGCATCAGGCATCAGACAATCGCCCCGGATGCCCAGGAGTGGTTTGCGGATCTTCCTGGATAGCCTGGGG
The DNA here is from genome assembly GCF_964204655.1 of Triturus cristatus. Classification (NCBI taxonomy): domain Eukaryota; kingdom Metazoa; phylum Chordata; class Amphibia; order Caudata; family Salamandridae; genus Triturus; species Triturus cristatus. The sequence continues at coordinate 509,398,118 of NC_140585.1, forward strand.
AGCCTGAAGAGTCCTCGTGACACCCACTCACCACCCCCCCTCACTAGTGTTAACAGCGCCAGGAGAAGGAACAGAGATTGAGCAAAGCTCCTGTCAGGCAACATCAGTACTACCGTTTCAAGCTGCTTACAATTAGGAGAAATGAGACTGAGCAGAGCAGAGTTCTCGAAAAGAAGGATTCAGATGCAAAAGTTAGAGAGGAGAAAGGTGAAACACAACACTGACACGAGCTCAGGCAGCAGCATCTACCTCTTGAGTCACCTACCTCCCCGAATTTATGCTCTTTCTCTACCACGAACATCATCTACCATTTGAACTACGCTCCTGCTCTCTTCTTGAACTACGTTGCACCACTATTCAGCTGCTGGAAATACGTGTAAGCACTAGCACCAGCACCAGCATCAGGATAATAGAGGCACTCTGACTCACTGCTAATATGAACATCGGAATATTCTTTATACCTTGAGAATAAGCAGCAAGCAAGAAATAATCTGATCCATTTTTTCAGCCATCTACCCCAGAACCTGGAGGGGTGGGGGTAATCGTATTAAACTCGGCAACCCTCAGGTGCACTATGATGTGTCTGGGAAAGAAAGGCAAACTGAAACCTCGGTCACTGCCAGAAGGAAAGGAAAGTGCAAAGAGCCATGCAAATCCAACATAGGACTCGTACGGACAGAAGTCCATGACACACTGGATCATATGGTCCTAGTCAAGATAGACTGTGTCTCCCCAACCAAACCAACAAGTACTGGCTACCAATCAAAGATTCACACAACATTTTCATTTGTGAAGAACGCAGGGGCAGTACTGAGCTCAAGCATCAAAGAGCTTATGGGTCTCCCCTCTCCTCTGCACCCAGAGGTCATAACTCAAACAGAAGAAGCAGCTGCATCCCTAATGCCAGCAAGCTATGGAGATCAAAAAATGGACAAAGAAGTACGAAACATAAGAAGTAGTTACGAATTGACAGCACAAGAAAGAGGAAGCTGTGAAATGGCAACGGGCACCACAAACACACTGGTACAAACAGGAAATATGGCTGTAAGCAAGCCCGATCCAAGCACTGACTACAAAGGCCCCACACCTCTAATTATGTAGGAGACCAATGAGGCACCGCTTGAACCGAAAATCATAAATTTTCCCAATGTAAACTCAAAGCCCTACATTTCCTTGGAACCTGACTCACACAGGCTTCAAACAATACTGGCTACAACAGAGGTGACTAGAGTAGAAGACGCATCAAGCAGCCATCTAACAGCTATCTGCGAGGGACCTTATTCACTGACCAGCCCTGAATCCCGCGACCGCACACAGATCAACACTAAGGGGAAAGAGTAACCTGACTGGAAACTGGAAGGGCCGGTAATCGTCTCAAGCATTTTGGCCCTCAACACAATAGAATCTCAGGCAGCAAATCAGCATGACAAAATTGACTGTGACATCAAGATGACAGACAATAAATCAGAGGAAACCGCAAAAGCTGAAATAAGGAACACCATCAGTCCTTACAACAGAAGAGTGAGAAAGGCTGGTAGCCTCATACTACCCAGATATACCGAAGGAGGACAGTAGCATAGGCCATCAAGAAAGGGTTGTCGAGGAATCACCAAAGGGAATGGAAAACCTATGGTCATCTTTATTAAACACTCTTCAACTCTCAATAAAAGCGATGCAGTATCACTCAGACAAAATGGATATGCAACTATCTCTTCTTCACTTCCTGGCAATACATGTTTCAAATATTGATAACAAACTTTCTGACATGATTAACTTGATCAAGAGGGTCCAAGCTGAAAGACAAATAATTCAGCTGCACTTGCTTCACGATCGTCGATAAACTAACAACAATACCATCGCTAATAGAGGAGCTCCTCTCCGAGATAAAAAAGACAATATGCAACAATAAAAGATAACATCACACCAGCCAAGAGAAAGTTACGACGTGCCCAACGGAGGCAAAGAATTAGCAAAGTCAGCAAGAAACTTCCAACAAGTCTCCTAAATGTAAAGGGACGCCAGAACAAACCTCCCGAAGGAAGAACAGCTAATCACCTAACTACGAATGTGAAAAGACCCAAGTCACAAGAGCGAGCACAGGCCGCAAACATATCCCCGGAAATCATCTCATAGCAGGCCCTGGGGATACAGATCCTGAGTCTACCGGTGCGCTGCAGCAACAGGCAATGAAACTAGCTGTCAGAAGTTTCCATAGCCTACCGGGGCGACCAGAAGGAGGAAAAGAAGCGGGAAAAAACTGCATGAAACAAAACTCAGCCGGAAACAGAGGCGGAAATGGAGGAACAAGACCACCAACTCAATGGCATACTTTAAGCAGGAACAGAGACACCAATTGGGAATAAAGGAATACAGAGAACAACCAGGGCACATACAACCTCGCAGACCCAGGAGGTACCCTTTAGCAAGCAGATTCAAACAAATGAATTAGGCACAGATACCGGGGGAAAAATTAGGAATGAGTGCCTGGGAAACCACACAGCTGGACCAACAGAAGGAACCCAAAATGGGTTGAGCTGCGGCTGCCCAAAAACTATTCGGACTGAAGCACTGACAGCTCGCACAGAGAGAACTCCTCTGACTCAAGAAGAATTGTCAGCTCCAGAAACCAACCCAAATGGTAATAATCAGGAGGAGCTCAAGACTTGCACCATCTTGCTCAGCCCTGAGTACAAATCAAAAGGCTGGAGAGACATTTTGAGCAGAGGAAATATTCTACGACTACTATCATCCATTAGTAACCTGGCAGACATAAGCTCATGAGAGCTGGAGTCTATAGAGTTCAAAGTTCTCAAACATCTGTCAGACCAAGAGGTGACAAAGACGACCTGGGCCACACAGGAAATAGCAAAAAGAATCATGGATGAAGAAAACCAATTAAATGCCTGGGAGATCATACTAAAACTTTATTTAAAAATCGGATACCCAGAGCAGGAAACCAGCAGGCCCACGAACACGCATAACACAGGAAAGCCTCAATTGGTGCTCAAAGGGGCTCGAAGTATCTCTGTCTCGCAGACCGAAACAAAAGCTTGGAGCCCGCGACAAATGCATGGTAGCTTTAAACTAAACAACTGGACTTGGATAGCATGAACAATCAACGTACAGACTAAGAACACCTGACAAGGCCCAGAACAAAATGCATCAGCTATCTCTCATCTAAGATTATGTTCCTGGAATATAAATGGACTAGGAAACAAAATTATGGATACACATCTTCTGTTGTATTTTTAACAATTTGATCTCATCTTACTTCAAGAAACCTGGTTAGATCAACCTCAACATCAACTACAAGGCTTCAAATCATACCATCTACCGGTGGTTAGAAGTGCTAAATTTGGGCATTTAAAAGGAGGACTCATAATCTACACCTCAATCAAGAGCATAAACACAATCAAGGAACTGGACATTAAAACGACCACAACTAATGGCATTAAAGCATTAAATATCGACTTAGGAGGAAATTTTATCAACCAAAAGTTAATACTGCTAAATATACACATACAACCACGTAACAAAAAAGCTGGGATGAAACCCTTGGGCTCAGAATTAATGAGAATACTTTCAGAAGAGGCCACCCTGATTCTTATTGTAACAGGTGATTTTAACATGTACTTTTCAGCGCCCCTAGACAGGGACAACTTAGTGGAAGAGCAATTTTTGGCATGGGGTATCCCGCACCAAGAAGAAAGCAAATGGGGCAAACAATTCAGGTGAGCACAAGACTTTTTAAAAGATCTAGAGCATCTGAACCTGGTGGCACTAAACGGATGTTTCCCAGGGGTGAGGAACTTCGATTTTCGATCGTGATCATATCGACCCGCCATTTTGTGCTCCGCCGCCATTTTGTGTTGCCCTCACTCAGGCAGCACGACGATCGAAGTCTTTTCCTGCTTTTTCTGCAGCTTCGTGTCAAAATAAGCCTTCTGCCTCTATTTGCAAAGCTGGTGTTAGGACTGGCCGAATACACTAATCCCTGTCTGGTTTTTCTAATCCCCGTCTCAACTATCTGTTGGTTCACACTATTCTCCTCTGACTTTATCTTATCGTCTGGCCTTCGCTGTCCTCTGCTAGCATTCTCTCATTTCACAACTGTCCTCCAACACACACAAACGTATCTCGCCACCTGCAAGTTAGTTGCAGATCAGTTAATGAATTAGCTCGTGGGGAGGATGACAAACACAGTTGGAGGAAAGGCTTCTTCGAGTCATCTGATACTTTGTTTTCAAACCTTTTCTATTGGTTCTGTCCTGTTTTCCAACTTTTCTTATTGGCTCTTTCTTATATGTTCTGGGTGTGTATTTGGTTAATGTATATTTTACATATGTGCTATAAAAGATTGTGCGCCACGGAGTGAAGTGGCAGTCTCCTGAGAACCTACCTCGTGTACTTCTGGGACAACTGTAGTAGCTGCAGCTAATAAATCTGATCTTTTACGCCGACACAGTGTCCCCGTGTCTCTGTGTAGCTAAGCAGGAGAACCCAGGAGATTAAGGCGTACCCTGCGCCGCCAGGTCTGAAAGATTCTGGTTCTTCAACTGGCGCCCAACGTGGGGCAGATCAGTGGTACCGGTTCTGCCCGAAGGTCGTGAGACACCCCGCAAGAAAATTCTGGAGGAATCGCGAGCCACGTCAAGCGACCCCTGTATGTCGAAAGTGGTCCGAAGGTCTTTTTGAGCGCGGTTACTCCTTCCTGACGGCTACTAACGACTGCTGCCCTGACTGCCGCCCTGCCTTGGCCCTTCCTTTGGTGATGTATGGTAAGGCGAGACGATAGACGGGCCTCTGTTGGCGTAAGAAGACATCCTTAGTTAAGTATTTCGTGGGTCGCGCCCACAATTTTGGTTCTTAGTTCCTTAGTATCTTTGGTCCTTAGATTCGACTATTGCAATAGCCGAAGCCGAGGGTAAGTGCATTTGTGCTGCGTAAACTGAGTTTTACCCCCTTGAAGTTTGTGAACAGTCAGGTGAAATCACGAGATGCCTGGTCTGACTAAGTTTGGAAAACTTTGTTGCTTTGGTTGTAATAGGGATTCCCGGCTTGAGGACTCTTGTCCGATTCCTTCGGTTGGAACTCCCACATATGAGCTCTATTCTAAACATGGTGTTGGCCCCATTGCCTTTAACGAGACATGGACCCGTTACATGAAAAAAGATGGTGTTTTGAAATGCCAAGAAAATGGTAGTTTCGATTCTGATGTGCTAGATAATTTGGAAGCAGTTCTATTCAAAAGAAAAGCCCGGCCGGCAATGTTTGACTCTTTCCGCCTTTGGCGTAAGGAAGCCAAACAGAGAGAAATTAAACAAGCAAAACGAGATAGAAAAGCACAGGGTATGACAATTATACAGGCTGCCCAACAATTCAAAGATGATGAAATTAATAATGCGATGGAAATTTCAGAAAGACAGCATCGTATGGCGATAGATAAATGTTATCCGGTGTTGCCTGTTTCCCCTTCTGATAACAAGAAAGATTTAGAAGAAGATGCCCTAATGTCCCATTTATTGAGGTTGCCTCCGCCCTATGCACAAGGTACTAATGCACCCCAGTTGTTACAGCCTGTTCAGCCCCTAGCAGTACCTCCGTCTGTTCCGGCTCTTCCGCCTTTGCCCCTTTTAGTATCTCTGCCTCTACCAGTTTTGCCTTTAACTTCAACTTCTTTGCCCTCATCTCCTGATCTTCGATCTCCTTTGCCTTCTGCTCCTTCCGCAATTACCGGTTCTCCTTCCACTAGTTCGCCTAATACCTTGTCCCCTATTCTTATGTCTAATTCTCCGTCTGTGCGTAAGCGTCTCACGGACACCGTCACTGGTATTCTATCTCCTTTCTTCAAATCTTTAAATGTGTCTCCGGCTTTTGCTCGAAGACAATCTCGTAGTCAGTTCCCTGATTCTGAAGAACGAGAAAGGTTGGACTCTCTCGCACGTAAATGGATCAAGAGGGGTCCCCAGTATAGTGTGCCTGATATTATGTTTACCTTCTCACAATGGAATGTGCCTACGCAAAGATATGTTTTTAATGTAATGTGTGATACTCTCATTAAAGAATGGGAGGATGTGAATTTGAGTTCGATCCCACAGGATCTATTAGATATTCAGACTGATTTTGACAAAGGACTTGTTGTGGGTTCTAAGGTTGAGAAAGCTGTAAGGACACTTATTTCTTTTAGATCCTTGTTGTTCTCTCAGACTTTCCTTGATTCCGATCCGTCGGTTAGACTAACACTGAAAAATTATCCCATGAGAGAGGTTCCTCCAGTTTGGAAGGAGGAAGTTGCGGCTCAAGGTAATATTCCAGCTATTCCTGCTCATTTCCAACGTATATGGGTACATGTTCCATGGAAACGATCTGAAGTTTTAGCTCTTAAGCAGACTCTACCGGATCCTTGTAAGAACCCTGCAGATAATTATAAAGAATTATCACAGACGGTTGATGCCTGCATCATGAATCTAGCTGATATCGATATGTTGATGGGAAATGTCGTTCCTCAAGCATTATGGGCTATGATTCGTAGAGAGAATCATGATCAAGCATTAGGTGGTAATTGGGCTGCTATAATTGCCGCGGATGCCGCTCAAGTGGGTGCTGCTAAGCCTGATGCTTTAATTCCAGAACTCCCTGGTAGGATTATTACATTAATGAAAACGATGATGCCTGCCTTGAGAGTTAACTGGGATAAATTAGCAGCATGCAAACAAAAGAAAGATGAGAGTGTCTCTGATTTCTTTACTCGTTTCGAGGAGACATTTATTGATCACAGTGGTCAAGATATGGCTACAGACTGTGGTCAGCGATTATTTGTGGACAAATTTGTATTTAATTTGCTTCCTGAGTTGTCACACAAATTGAAAGATTCTGAAAGTTCATGGGCTGTTTCTTCTTCTGCCCAGATATTGGCTACTGCACAATATTATGAAAATAGAGATAAAGAAGAAAGAGAAAAGCAAGAGAAAAAGACGAAAGAACTGAAAACAAAGGTTCTCTTGCAACAAGCTTATCCTCCTCGCTATGTTCAGCCTCAGTTTCAACAGCCTCCGCAGTTTCAGAGGTTGTATCAAAAACCTGAGCCATGTATTCCACGACCTTTGTTAGGACCTAATCAATGTGCCTATTGTAGAGAAGAAGGTCATTTTAAAAGTAGTTGTCCGATTTTATTGCAGCGCAATGGAGCCTTATCTGCTCCACGAGGTCGTGGTGGCCTCCAGTCAGCAAACAGAGGTAGAGGTCGAGGTATGTCGACTCAAGAACAGCATTCCCTTCCTCTTCCTAAATCTGTGAATTATTTTGATCAGCAAAATGTTAGGTCTACACAGTATTACAATGAGGATTGTTATGTTGAAGGCGAGAATGAAAGTCTTCATACTAACTAGGACAGCCATGGACAAAGTAAGGGAGTTGTGTCGATTCCAGTAGATCAGAATGGACCCTATGTTAATGTCACTACAATGGGTGTTTCAGAGCCATTTCTCCTAGATACTGGTGCGATGAGAAGTTCTATCATTCATTCCAAACTCCATGGGGCACCTTTTTCTGGCTTAACGAATGTTTCTGTAGGATTTTCTAGTGCCCCTGTTCGTAATCCGGTTTCCTGCCCTTTGCCTATTTCAGTTGGCCCTTATGATTTGGAAGCTCCGCTTCTTTTGACGAATGGTTGCGGTGAAAATCTGTTGGGTTTGGACTTATTGAAAAGAATGCATGCTACGATATATTGTTCTCCTTCTGGTGTACATCTTACTTTAGGACAGAAACTGATTTCTCCAATGTATTTGTCCAAAGATCAGTTTCCACCTGAATTGCTTTCTCTCCCGGCAACGCTTTGGGCCACGGGTCCGAACGATGTGGGCTGTCTGGAAATTCCACCTTATGTTGTCACTCTTAAACCTAATGTTGAATTGCCACGTATTCCGCAGTATAGAATTTCTACTGAAGGTGAAAAAGCGCTTTTGGAAATCATTCATGATTTGATTCAGAAGGGTGTGGTTGAGGAAATGAGAGGTAACATATGCAATAGTCCTATTCTTCCTGTTCTTAAACGCACTGATCCTTCTCAACCTCCTGTATATCGTTTCGTAATTGATGTTCGGGAGGTAAACAAAATTGTTGTACCACAATTTCCTGTAGTCCCAGATATCACTACTTTGTTGACGATGATACCTTCCACAGCGACTTGGTTTTCTGTTATCGATCTAAAGAATGCCTTCTTTAGTATTCCCATTGCTGAAGAGAGTAGGGATATTTTTGGCTTCTCTCTTGGAGGCCGAAGCTTCCGGTTTAAGCGCGCACCTCAGGGCTATTGTGAAAATCCCTCTATTTACAGTCAAGCTTTAAAATGTCATCTTGATGCCTTTCATTTGCCGTCTGGTGCTGCTCTTATTCAATACATGGACGACTTGTTGATTGCTGCTGATCCAGAAGATATTTGCAAAGATGTGACTGTTGCATTGTTACGCCATCTGTTTAATCTGAATCATAAGGTTTCACCTTCAAAACTACCATATGTTCGTCGAGAGGTTACCTACTTGGGTCATCTCCTATCATAGGAGGGACGACGATTAACCCCAGAATGAATTCAGACGATTGCACAAATGTCTGTGCCATCCAGACAAAGAGAGGTACGTGCCTTTCTGGGCATTACTTCCTATTGTAGGCAGTGGATCCCTAACTTCTCTCTGTTGGCCAAGCCTTTGTTTGCACTCACTTTGAAAGATACGCCTAAGCCCCTTCCATGGACTCACGAATTTCAAAAGAGTTTCACTGACTTGCGTACTGCGCTATGTTCTGCTCCTGTATTGGGTACTCCCGATTACAGTAAGCCTTTCACGCTCTACGTTTATGAAAGAGAAGGGTGTGCGTTGTCAGTTTTAACGAAACGATTTGGAGATAAACAGCGGCTATGTGCATATTTTTCGGCTACGTTAGATCCAGTAGCTAAAGCATTGCCTAGTTGTCTCAAAGCGACAGCAGCAGCAGCAATTTCTATTCGACAGTCTGCTGGAATAGTGCTAGATAACACACTTATTGTTATGGTGCCGCATGCTGTGGATACCTTATTAAACCGAACGAAAACACAACATCTTACGAGTGCTCGTTTGTCTGGATATGAGTTGACGCTTTTGGCTAGTCACGTACACATCAAACGATGTGATACTTTAAATCCAGCTACTTTGTTGCTTCTTCCAGTAGACAAAGATGACCAAGAACAACATGATTGTTTCCTCCGTACAGAGGAAGAGACAAAGGGAAGAATTGACTTGAAAGATACGCCGCTAGAAAATCCGGATGGAATTCTATGGGTGGATGGTTCTTGTTTCAAGCTTCCTAATGGAGATACAGTTTCAGCCTATGCTGTAACTACTTTACATACAGTTGTGGAAACAGCACGTATCAGACACAATTCAGCTCAAGCAGTAGAACTGATAGCTTTGACGAGAGCATGTGTGTTGTCCAAAGAAAAAAGAGTGAATGTGTACACCGACAGTCAATACGCCTTTGGTGTGGCGTTCAATTTTGGGCGTCTTTGGAAAGAGAGGGGATTCCTTACTTCACATGGCACTAAAATACAACATGGTCAATTAGTGACTGATCTTCTTGAGTCACTTTCTTTGCCTACCCAAATAGCAATTGTGAAGTGTAGTGTACACAAGAAGATTACTGACGATGTTGGTCGAGAAAATGCATTTGCAGATGAAGTAGCGAAAAAGACAGCGAGAGATGCTACAAGTCGAATGTATGTTGCGGGTCCTGCGAATTGGGTTAGAGAGAGAGGAATGTATGAGGATACAGTGGAAAGTGTAAGATCGATTCAGAAAGAGGCTACAGAGAAAGAATTGAGCAAGTGGAAAGAAAGTACAGGAATGTTGGATGAGATGGGATGTTGGGTGGAATTGTCTGAGCACCAACGTTGACTGTTACCAGATGCTTATGTGCTCCCAGTAGTCACTATAGCACATGGTCCAGCCCACTTAAGTGCGAAAGGAATATGCAAGCTTCTGGCTCCAGTGTGGCAGAATGAAGGAATCCCAAAGTGTGCAGACAATGTAGTGAAACGTATTGTTTGTTTGATGTACAATCCGGGAAAGGGAACCCCAACTCCAGCAGGTCACTTTGCTCCTCCGACATATCCATTTGAGGTGTTGCAGATTGATTACATTCATATGGAACGATGCAATAACCTCGAATACGTTCTGGTGGTAGTATGCGCCTTTTCAAGATGGATAGAAGCATACCCTCTAAAAGACAACGCAGCCTTATCCACAGCTAAAGTTCTACTAAAAGAATTTTTCCCCAGGTTTGGTTTGCCGCGCATTGTCTGGAGTGACAATGGGAGCGAATTTGTGGGCCAAGCCATGCAAAAAGTTTGTGCGGGTCTTGGTATCAAGCAAAAGTTCCATGCGGCAAATCATCCAAATCAGCGGGTTTAGTAGAATGCTACAACGGAACTTTAAAGATAAAACTAGCGAAAGTTCAGGCTAGTACAGGACTTAGTTGGCCCGATGCTTTACCATTGGCTCTTCTGTCGACCAGAACTGCACTACACTCTCGTTTGGGACTTAGCCCTTACGAAGTGGTTTTTGGACGCCCAGCTAATGTATGGGGAGTCCCTCGCCCTAAGAAAGACTCTGACTTACCATATCCAATGTTAATTGACTACTTGCATGACCTTACGACTAAATTGCGTGTTCTCCATCAACAGGTTCAGAGTGCTTTGTCGGAGGTTTCCACAGACCCAGGTCATTCCATTCGGCCAGGTGACTGGGTCTGCACAAAGAATTTCCAAAGGACGAAAAATTTGGAACCCAGGTGGAAAGAGCCCCGAATGGTTTTGCTCACCACGAGAACAGCAGTAAAAGTCGAAGGAAAGAAAAATTGGATTCACGGTGTGCATTGCAAGAAAGTGCCTTTGCCTCTTCCGTTCGATCAGTGGGTTCGTAGGGGTATTGGTGACTTTGAGAGTGAAAAGGTTCCACGATTTGTACCTTTCAGTGATGCACACCTGAGTGGAACATTGTCTGAGAAAGAGGACGACGACATTCTTCAGGAAGCAATACCACCACATCGTCGCTTGAATACGACCAGTCTGCGAACATTGTTCCAAGACCAAACTGTACCTGGTAAAGAACACTATAACCTAAGGTCTAGACTAAAGAACACTTAAGAATTCTCCCTCCTATGTAGTATTCTGTCCCGGTTGCAGGGTCACGGTAGGGGTCTTGGTTGCGACCTGAGTAGTGGCAATAGGCCTGCAGGACTTGCAGTGTCATAGGACAGCAGACAATCTTGATTAAGTGATTGAGGAAGATTACCATGATCATCCACTTAGAAAGATGGAGACTACATTAGGCAAAAGAGAAAGTAAAGATAAAATGAATCATTGTAAAGAAATGCATAGTCGTTGTGGTATTGCTCTATGTATTATTATATTATTGTGTATTCTTTTGGCATGTATAAATTGGATTGTTATTGCTCTGCAGCGAAAAGTTGTCTCTCCTTCTACCTCTTCGTCTTCTTCTACTGTCTCTCCACATCTATTTCATACACTTCCTCAACATGAACTCACTTGAAGAACTGAATATTACAATAACTCATTTATCCAGTTGTTACATCAACACCAATTAGTGATCAATACAACTGACTGTTGGGTGTGTGGGCTTTTGCCACATACCGTAGAAAAAGGAATGCCATATTTAGTTCTTCCGTTCTCCTATGAAGGTTCTGCTTGGGCTTATTTTGTTATCTTCTCCAATGCCTATCAAAGCAAATTCAGACGATGCGTTAGTTCACGTATTGGTGGTCCGGATTTTAGTCATAGTTCGTTGATAAAGGGAATGGTAGCTATGGCTAAAATCATGGAAAATAGTAAGATCTCAGTTGACGAAAGAAAAGCGTACCCTAACTGGAACGTCACCCATTATGTCACTAGCCTTAGTGATAACGTTAAAAAAGGAAAATCTTCACCGATTTGGACTATACCACATAAGGGCAATTTCTGTCTACAGATAAATGGTCAGTCTGCTGACACCGTACAAAAAAAAGCTGTTCCCACACATACGTTTACTCCTCTCAGAATTCACCGTCTCTAGTACCATCTCAGGGTACATATTTCATCTGTTATAATAGGGCTTACACGTGGTTGCCAACTGGTTTTTCTGGTACCTGCTATATAGCTTTCCTTCTTCCCCCTACACACACCGCTTCTGCAAATCATCATCGAAACAGATATGGCAGAGGGATTATAAATTCCAAGGACACAGCAGGACAAGAGGGAGGAGATTTCCTCAAAGGATTTCTTCCTTTTTGGGGTCCAATGGCCAACAGCAGAAATATAAGGCAGCTGGTTTGTGTCGTAGAAACCACCATAAACATCACTGTAGGAGCCTTAAGTAATATCACGGCAGAACTACAGGCAGATCGTCTTATGACTTTACAAAATCGAGTTGCCTTAGACTTTGTTCTTGCAGACTGTGGTGGAGTGTGCAAATTGATCGGGTCAAGTTGCTGTATTTTCATACCTAATAACGCTCCGACAGTATACCAAGCTATCTCTAAGTTACATATAATCTCTGAGTCGATTCATCAGGACGAAGGAGATTGGTCATTATTGGAGTGGTTTTGGGGACTACTGTCCAAATGGGGTTGGAAGGTATTGACATTCCTTGGAGTAATTTTAGCCATAGTATTCTCCTGTTGCCTTTGTATGCACTGTGGCCCCGCCATCTGCGACCTTTGTGCTACTATGTGCGTCCCTTAACCCAAGTCACAAAGAGCAGAGAATATCAGAATGATGCTACAGCAACAGCTCGATGACCTCATGGCCATCGACATTGACTCAGATTAATGTGAGTCTGTGTATCTTGCCTGAGTTCTGGCAAAAGGAGGGTCTGAGGAACTTCGATTTTCGATCGTGATCATATCGACCCGCCATTTTGTGCTCCGTCGCCATTTTGTGTTGCCCTCACTCAGGCAGCATGACGATCGAAGTCTTTTCCTGCTTTTTCTGCAGCTTCGTGTCAAAATAAGCCTTCTGCTTCTATTTGCAAAGCTGGTGTTAGGACTGGCCGAATACACTAATCCCTGTCTGGTTTTTCTAATCCCCGTCTCAACTATCTGTTGGTTCACACTATTCTCCTCTGACTTTATCTTATCATCTGGCCTTCGCTGTCCTCTGCTAGCATTCTCTCATTTCACAACTGTCCTCCAACACACACAAACGTATCTTGCCACCTGCAAGTTAGTTGCAGATCAGTTAATGAATTCGCTCGTGAGGAGGATGACAAACACAGTTGGAGGAAAGGCTTCTTCGAGTCATCTGATACTTTGTTTTCAAACCTTTTCTATTGGTTCTGTCCTCTTTTCCAACTTTTCTTATTGGCTCTTTCTTGTATGTTCTGGGTGTGTATTTGGTTAATGTATATTTTACATATGTGCTATAAAAGATTGTGCTACGGAGTGAAGTGGCAGTCTCCTGAGAACCTACCTCGTGTACTTCTGGGACAACTGTACCAGCTGCAGCTAATAAATCTGATCTTTTACGCCGACAGAGTGTCCCCGTGTCTCTGTGTAGCTAAGCAGGAGAACCCAGGAGATTAAGGCGTACCCTGCGACGCCAGGTCCAAAAGGTTCTGGTTCTTCAGGGGATTTTTCGCAGGCGGTGACCTTTCATAACACAATATCGAACACAACAATATATTATACTTTTGTATCATTACCACTGATCAGTAAAATCACAGACTTTCAGATAGGTGTAATGGACCATAGCGATCACCTACCACAAGAGATTACTCTGAACATACAAGGTGCAACACTAACCCAGCCAGTGGTAAATTCGAGCATGATGTATACAGCTAACAACAAAAGAATCAAATGCAATACGAGTAACCTGGAAAGCTTCCTAGTCGGGGCAAAAAACCTCTGGGAGGAAAACAAATCAACGAATGAAAGTATTTCTATCTACTGGGAAAACATCACCAAAAGTCTAGGGGCAGCCCACACAAAAAGAGAAGAGTCCTGCATAAAAATGAAAACAAATTCACAACAGAGGATGCTTCATTTGTCATGCAGCCTGCAATGTAGCCAACTCTCAATCGAAACAAAAGACCTGACTAAGGCTCCTCAAGAAAGAAATAAAGAGAGCAGTGCGGAAGCTCCGCTAAACTGGCCCAGGTGATGCCATCCAAGAGGAACTAAGGATCATAAAAATTACTAAGAAGAAACTCTTCTGGCAATCAAAAAGGGAGATAGAAGATAGGCTGTGGGTCAAACTCTTGCAGGGTGAAAATTCAAACAAATGCCTGGGCTAAATACCTCTGGCAACATTTCAACACAGAACAACTCGATATCACACACGAAGTGAAAGAAACTAGTCGTCACATATCCAAGTCAGCTATAGTGATAGAAAAAGAGCTCATGGTCTTCACAAACAAAAAGATCATGAATAGGATAGCAAAAGGCAGGGCAGAGGGGGCGCCGGGTCCCAACGGCATTTCATCGATCATGTACAAAAAAGACCCGAAACACGGGGCGGCAGCATTATCACCACTATTCAAACAGATCATAGAAGTGGAAAGAATACCAGACTCTTGGAAGGGGTCAATCATCTCTCCAATTCATAGAAAGGCAATAAAAATGAAGCATAAAATTATAGGCTCATCACCTTAATAGATAACAATGCCAAATATTATGCTGCCTTCTACTGGAAGAGCTCAACGATTGGGTGACCGAAAAGGCAATAATCCCAATCAATCACAGAGGATTTTGCAAATCTACCGGAATAACAACAAACATACAAGCTTTTTCCCTCTTGATAGATGGCGCCAAAAATGTCGACCAGCCACTCTTTGTTTGCTTCATTGATTATTCATCTGCCTTTGACAATATCGACAGGAAGAAACTATGGGTTAAGCTATCCAAAAGAAAAATCCCACAAGACTGCTGATGCAGCTGATTCTACTCCACTCTGACACATGGGTACAAAAAAAACTGGGAGCTGGCGACTGCCTATCTAGAAAGATACAGACAATGAAGGGGCTCAAACAAGGTTGTGTGTTGGCCCCGACCTTGTTCAACCTATTTATGTCAGATCTTATGCCCGAGCTAGATAATTGCAATTCCCACACCCCAAACTTTGGAGGTAACACTCTTTCAAATTTATTTTACGCTGACAACATTGTATTAATTAGCCGCACTTCAATCGGCTTACAACATCCAATTGATATTATGCACAGATACTCGGCCAACAACAGATTGTGTATAAATATAGATAAAACAAAGGTGATGGGGATAAACATGCAAAAGAACGCACACAGACACAGCTGGCAACTGGGAGGACACCCACTGGAAACTGTCCAAGAGTACAAGTACCTGGGTGTAATAATGGACAGTAAAGGTACGTTCCCGCAATAAAAAGAAGCCATAGCAAGAAGAGGTAATGGAACGGAGGTCGCACTAAAAAAGTTTAAACTCAAAACAATCGGCCTGACCCTCACTCCTCTGCTACAGGTGATCCAAGCAAAGCTCCTACCCTCTATTACCTATGGGAGCGAGTGCCTACGAGGTTGAGACACAGGAATTCTGGACAGAACAGTAGCTAGGACAATGAGAATAATATTCAAGCTACCAAAATATACCTCGCCGCCTCAAATAAGATTAGAATTCGGATTATGGAATCAACAAATACCACAAAAGGGTGCTTTTGCCAGATACTTGCATAAAATCAAGGGAGTGGAATCGGGGACCTTGAACGCGCACCTCTGGAATGAGCTTAAGTCAAAAAAAGGCATTGTGGCAATGACCTACCTCCAAGACTCAATAGAATATCTGGCCCTATGAGATCTTTGGGAGAGTGGTGGGTCACATAACAGCTTCAAAGAACTGGTCAATAAAACAGTAAAAATTATGTCCCTAGTGGATTACAAAGCTACACAACAGAAAAGGGAACACGGCTGGTTTGTCGTACAGAGCTACTCCAGAAGTTCTCCTCAATCCTACTTAGGTGCGGTCTTCACGAGAGCAACAAAGAAGAAATACCTCAATTTTCAGTTGGGCATCCTTTCATTGCTGCCCCACTTGCCCCCATGGCAACGCTTACTGACAACTACCAACTCTCGTCTATGCGGAGATCTAAAAGAAGATGTGCTACATTTATTATGCATATGAAGGAGATTAGATAAGGAATGAAGACTCATATTAAAACCTGCATTGAAAAAAATGGGGATAAGAACATGTAGGCATGCAGTGAAAACATGTTTTGAAGGCGGGGATGTCCCACTATCCTGCCATTTGGTCCAATTTTTATGTAAAGCAGAAGAAAAGCTAAATTCCAACTCTTAGCTGGTCAAGTGGGCCATCAAATTAGGCACTGAAGACTCAGCCACCGCCATGCTAGCATCTAAGAGAACCTGCACCTGCTCGCCTCAGCTGTGGTGAGCCACATTCAAGCCCATGCTGTGTCTGAACGTATCACACAGAAGAAAAAAGGCTGAAATGGCAGGGCCTACAACCATGTCTTGCAACGGCACTGCAGGTTTAAAGACTTCAATAAATCCCCTTAAATTATTGTCAGAACATAGATCCGGCTAAGTTGAGGTAAATTCTGGCACATAATTAATGGCTTTAAATTTTGACGATTTCTACTGTTTTACTTATGCTTAATTTAAAGTGTGGTTTTAGAATATGGAAAATTTGATATGATGTTTTACAGTTGCAATGATTTTAAGTAATCACCCAAATAAAGATATTACCTTCCTTACTTACCATGTGCCCCTCTCCTTTTCAGCCCCCTATACCTCCAGGACCTGGCTGACCAAGGTGCCGATTAGAAACGAACCGCGCTTCATTTAAAAATAAAGTGTTGCAGGATCCACGAATGCCGACAAAAATTAAAACAAAATGCATTTTTTTGTCCCTGGCGGGTACCTGTGGGAGTCTCTCAAGAGGCCTAAGGGGTCAGGGTATTTCTACCCTGCTCCTTTTGTTTTTTTTACATTTTATGTGGGACTCAAGCACAGTCCCAAGATGGCTGCCAATGCTTCCTGGTTGGCAGCCAATCAAGTTTCAGTAGGATTTTGGGCTCCCAGCTGTCTATATTTTTCAAACTTAAATATCTCAAAAACTGCTGAATGGATTTACACCAAATCACAAAAAGCACGCTTTCTGGACCAACATCTAGCTTTCTGCCAAATTTGGTGTAATTCAGCTTAGCGTCTCAGGCTGTAGTGCTCACAAAATTAAAAGTTCCAATTAATATAACATGGGGAAAACGCGTGTAGGGACCCCTCTATTTTCTTGGCCCCACCTTGACAGATCACCCCGAAAGTTTCAACACAGCATCTGAACCAACAAGCGGATTAGGTTTTGCCTATGTGATTTCCAATTAGCAGTTTTTTGTTGTAAGTTGTAGTTTTCTGAGTAGTTGTGCAATATAAGTTACAGAAAGTCTGTTTAAGTGTTATGACAAGTTTATGTACAAAAAGGCAATATATTGTGCTGTTACTAGTGATATAGTGCGGGTTATTAATAGCAACATTTTGAAAAATAAAGAGGGAAATAATAGCATTAATTGATTTTGTTGCAATATTATGTGTTTTGAGGAGTTCTGAGAACCTTTGGGCCCAGTGCCACTGCATCTGCTGCACCATTTAAACCATGCCCTTAGTGCCTGCTAGATAACTGCTTTTGTGGCAGCCTGTTTAGTAGTAACATCTAGCAATATTTGGTGTTTGGATGAGTTATGACAACTTTTGGGCCTGGTGCCACTGCACCTGCAGCATCATTGAATTCATGGCCCTAGTGCCTGCTAGATATCTGCAACTTGTGACTGCCTGTTTAGTAGTGTAATATGGCAATATTTGGTGTTTAGAGGAGTTATGACAACTTTTGGCCCAGTGCTACTGCACCTCTAGTACCATTTAAATCATGGTCCTAGTGCCTGCTTGATATCTGCACTTATGACTGCCTGTTTAGTAGTAAAATACTACAATATTTGGTGTTTAGTAGGGTCCCTAGAGCTTTAGGCCCTAGTGCCACTGCACCATTCAAATCAAGTCCATTTTAAATTCAAGGTAACTGCAATTGTGACTACCTGTTTAGTAGTCAAATGCAGCAATATTTGGTGTTTAGAGGAGTTATGACAACTTTTGGCCCTGTGCCACTGCACTTGCTGCACCATTCAAATCATGACCCTATTGCCTGTAAGGTAACTACACTTGTCACTTCCTGTTTAGTAGTACAATATTGCAATGTTTGGTGTTTAGAGGGGTTCTTAGAGCTTTTGGCCCGGTGTCATTGCACCTGCTGCACCATTAAAATAATGACCCTGTAAGATAACTGCACTTGTGGCTGACTGTTTCGTAGTAAAGTATAGCAATTTCAGGCATTTAATGGAGTGCCTAGAGCTTTTGGTCCTGGTGTAACTGCACCTGCTGCACCATTGAAATCATGAGCCTATTGACTGCAAGCTGACTGCACTTGGGCTGCCTGTTTAGTTTTAAATTTGAGCAATAATCTGGGTTTAGTGGGGTCCCTAGAGCTTCTGGCCTTGGTCCCACTGCACCTTCTGCACCATTCAAATCAAGTCTCTTTTATCTGCAAGGTAACTGCAATTGTGACTACCTGTTTAGTTGTCAAATAGAGCAATATTATGTGTTTAGAGGAGTTCTGACAACTGTTGGGCCCGGTGCTACTGCACCTGTTGCATCATTCAAATCATGACCCTGTTGTTTGCAAAGTAATCACACTTGTGGCTGCCTATATAGTAGTAAAATATAGCACAGCTCTTGTATATTAATTTCATTTTTAATGTGCAATGTTTATTACAATATTTAGAATTTGATTATAATGACCAAATAGATTAAGTTGAAAAAATCAATCCGATAAGGCCTACAAAGTGCAAAGAAAGGTACTGAGGAATGAATTGGAAATGCCACAAACGTTCTGAGGCTAAAGCATCTGCTTTACACAACTAAGTAATAAAAAGTAAGCATTCCAGCATACTGCTAGAAGTTCTCTGCCTTTTCCATGGGAAGAGATCTTATCTTGATAGTGAATGGGGCATAAATAGTATAAAAAGCTGAAAGAGATCTTATCTTGACAGTGAATGGGGCTTAAACGGTATGAACAGCTTTAGAAGTGTCATAAATGCATGTAGCCAGGGGAAGACTACAAAAAAAATGTTCCACACAAAAGTGAATGAACACAGTAATTCGGCATTGAGAACTGATAAGAGCCCCTTTTAAGATATATTAAATACAACAGATTTCACAAGCACAGCGCAAGCGATGTGCAGGTGAAACCAACAAAGGGGACGTTTTGTGAACATTTTGTGAAGATTCTTTAAGCAGCACCAAAGTTAGTGCAAAACAAAAAAAAAACTTTTTCTATGGAAACTTTGGTCCTAACTATAACTGCCTACTGGCAATACTAGGAATATATATATTACCTACTGGCGGTCGCCAGTAGGTAGTTATAGTTAGGACCCTGTTTCCATAGGAAAACCGCAACATTCTATTTTGAATAACTTTGGCGCCGGTCGACGAATCCTCGCGAAATTTTCAAAATAGGTGGGGCGCTACGCTCCGCTCCTACCCTGAAAGTCTCGGGGGGATTCGTCAAGCGGGGGCTGAGATAAAAGGGGGGTCCCAAAACGCGTTTTTCCCATGCATTTTTCCATAGGACCTTTAGACAGGGCTACAGCCCGAACGGCTGAAAAGAATTTAATGAAATTTGGCAGAGAGGTAGTCCCCAGGTCAAGGAAGTGCCTTTTGTAGGTTTGGTGTAAATCTGTTCAGTAGATTCTGAGAAAATAGCCTTTAAATCAATATATATATCTGAGCCAGCTTACGGTGCGCTTACGGTACGCTTACCGTACGCGTACGGTGGCGTGCGCGAGCGCGATTCTGATTGGCTCTTAGATCTTAGTAAACATTCGAATCGGTCGAAACCAGGAAGCGGCGGCCGCCATTTTCTCTCTCGCTTCCTGAGTTGGGCAGCAAAAACGAACCCCAAAAATGTGTAAAGAGGCAGTTTCATGAGATCCTAACCACCCAGCATTGATACTGGGGTCCCCTAACAACCCCCAAGCCCAAAATCGGAAAATCGCCGATTACGCTTACCGTACGCGTACGGTAAAAATTTAAAAATAAAAAAAATTATCCACATTCTCCCCACCCCGTGTGCAAATGGTGCCTGAAGGGCACCATTTGTGCATGGCATATGACAGCTAAGAAGTTAACAAAGAATACATTTCACAAAGATGCGCAAAATATGTCCCCCATGTGCGCACGGTGCGCGAAGCGCATCGTGCGTACATGGCCCATCCCGCCTAACGTGGGCACGCGGTACGCGCAGCGCACCGCGTGACCACTGTGCGTGCACGGCACTAACTGCGTAAAGTGGGCGCGCGGTGCGCGAAGCGCACCGCGTGCTCACTGTGCGCGCACGGTGCGCGAAGCTGCGTTAACTGCGTTAACTGGGCGCGCACGCCACGAATGGCGTAAAGTAACTTAGCATTTAAAAAACCTTGCAAATTCACTGAAAAAACCATAGGTTTCACACATGTTATAGTTAGCTGGACATTTTACTGATAAAAAACCAATGAAATTCCCCCGTTATAGTTACTGCAGGCAACTATAACTCACGCGACCGCAATCTTCTGCTGATGACATATGTGTCTTTATGAAAAAAAAATATTTGTAATATATGTAAAGCTAAAATTTAATGGAAGAAGACATGGGCAAATAAGTGTCTAAATACAGTATTAGCATCAGCAGAGGATTGTGGTCGCGTGAGTTATAGTTGCCTGCAGTAACTATAACGGGGGAATTTCATTGGTTTTTTATCAGTAAAATGTCCAGCTAACTATAACATGTGTGAAACCTATGGTTTTTTCAGTGAATATATATATATATATATATATACTATCTACTGGCGGTCGCCAGTAGATAGTTATAGTTAGGACCGAGTTCCCATAGGAGATCTGAAAATTCTATTTTGAATAACTTTGGCGCCGGTTGACTCATCTTCGTGAAATTTTCAAAACTAATGGGGCGCTCCGCTCAGCTCCTACCCTGAAAGTCTCGAGGTGATTCGTCAAGTGGGGGCTGAGAAGAAAGGGGGTCCCAAAACGCGTTTTCCGCATGCATTTTCCCATAGGACCCTTAGTCGAAGGTACAGACCGAACGGCTGAACAGAATTACTTGAAATTTGGCAAAGAGGTAGTCCTCAGATCAGGCATGTGCCTTTTGCATATATGGTGTCAATCTGTTCAGTAGTTCCTGAGAAAATTGCAGTTAAAAGTACATAAATATCTATATGCGAGCACCGTGCGCGCACGGAGCGCGCACGGTGCGCGCACCAAATGTCCGCAAGCATAATTCTGATTGGTGGTTAGATGTCAGTCAACATTCCAATCGGTCGAATTCAGGAAGTGTCGGATGCCATTTTGTGTGTGACAGTGAAAAAGAACGGTGGAGAACATGAAAAGGGGACAGGGTAGAGAGTTCCTGACCCCCTAGCCTTTGTCAGGGGGTCCCTGAAGGACCCCGAAGGGTGAAAAAAACATTTTATTTTTTTTCAAAAAATCGCGGGGTGCGAGCACGGTGCGCGCACCCCCCAGCCGCCATTTTGAGTTTTAGAGGCAGACGAGAGCTAAAAACACAAGTGGAGAACATGAAAAGGGGGCAGGGTAGAGAGTTCTTGACCCCCTAGCCTTTGTCAGGGGGTCCCTGAAGGACCCCGAAGGGTGAAAAAGCATTTTATTTTTTTTCAAAAAATCGCGGGGTGCGCGCACGGTGCGTGCCCCCCCCAGCCGCCATTTTGAGTTTTAGAGGTAGAAGAGAGCTAAAAACACAAGCGGAGAACGTGAAAAGGGGGCAGGGTAGAGAGTCCCTGACCCCTTAGGCCTTCTCAGGGGGACCATGAAAGACCCCGAAGGTCCCAAAAAAATTTTAAAAAATTATAAAAATTGCGTGGTGCGCGCACGGTGCGCGCACGGTGCGTGCACCGTGAAAAACCCTTAAAAATTATATTTTTTTAAAACTGTTTATAAGTTTATAGAAGATATTAAGTATGCTGTTCAACTTTATCCAAATTAAAAAAAAAAGAGCTAAGCCATTCCATATTACAGGACATAGTCAATCTATAACTATATACATAGGTAGCTTATTGTAAAATACATTTTTAAAAAATATAATAATACATACATAAATTAGCATTTAAAAAACCTTACAAATTCACTAAGAAAACCATAGGTTTCACACACGTTATAGTTAGAAATTAGCATTTAAAAAACCTTTCAAATTCACTTAAAAAAACATAGGTTTCACACACGTTATAGTTAGGAATTAGCATTAAAAAACCTTGTAAATTCACTGAAAAACCATAGGTTTCACACATGTTATAGTTAGCTGGACATTTCACTCGTAAAAAAACATTGAAATTCCCCCGTTATAGTTAGTTCAGCTAACTATAACTCGCGCGACCGCAATCCACTGCTGATGACGTCACATATTACATCACTCATGACATGGTCAGTGACATCACTCATGACATCACTGATGACATCTCAAATGACATCACTGATGACATCATCCTTGTGATAGAGTGGCGGTCGCGCGAGTTATAGTTAGCTGAACTAACTATAACGGGGGAATTTCAATGGTTTTTTACGAGTGAAATGTCCAGCTAACTATAACATGTGTGAAACCTATGGTTTTTTCAGTGAATTTGCAAGGTTTTTTAAATGCTAATTCCGAACTATAACGTGTGTGAAACCTATGGTTTTTTAAGTGAATATATATATATATATTCACTGAAAAAACCAAAGGTTTCACACACGTTATAGTTAGGAATTAGCATTTAAAAAACCTTGCAAATTCACTGAAAAAACCATAGGTTTCACACATGTTATAGTTAGATGGACATTTCTCTCATACAAAACCAAGGAAATTCCCCGTTATAGTTAGTTCAGCTAACTATAGCTCGCGCCCCCGCAATGCACTGCTGATGACGTCACATATTACATCACTCATGACATGGTCAATGACATCACTCATGACATCACTGATGACATCTCAAATGACATCACTGATGACATCACTGATGACATCATCCAGTGAATGTCTGTTTTTATGAAAATTAAATATGTTTTATATATGTATATCTCAAGGTCGATGGAAGAATAAATGGGTATATAAGTGTCTAAATGGATGATTTGTTTTTGAAAAATTGATTGTATAACTGACTGATTAAGTGTATCATAGTGAATACATTGCTTAGTGAGTAATGTTTAAATATGTAAATATCTGTATCAGTCTCTCACTTTGTGTATAAGTGGCTGCATGGGTTGGTGAGTAGCTACATGGGTGTCTATATAGGTTATTAGTAGGCCTGGGCGAAGCACTACGCTACGCTCGCGTAGTTTGCGAAGTTCGCGCTACTTCGCACTACGCGAACTGCACGTAGCACAGTGCGAACACGCGTAGCGTAGTGTTGCGTAGTGCTGCGGTCATTTTTTGCTTGCTCGCGGTCCTCAACTTCAAGTTGGCGACCGCGAGCAAGCAAAATGACATCCCGGCGAGACTTTTTCCTTGTTCGCAATCAGCAACATCAAGTTGGCGATCACGAGCATGGAAAATAAACCTCCCGGCGAGATTCCCAACGCGAGGAGGTCAGGTTTCTCATTGCGAGGGGTCGCGTATGCTCGCGACTGCTCGCGATGAGAAACTACCAGTTCGCGTTGAGAAAGCTGCCGCTCGAGTAAAAATCTACTCGAGCAGCAGAAAACTACAGCTCGCACTGTGCAAGATGCCATTTTCAATGATTGCACAGTGCCGGTTGCTTGTCCGCACTGTGCAATCATTGAAAACAACATCTTGCACAGTGCGAACATGTTACTACGCAGTTCGCGAAGTGCTACGCGTAGCTCGCGTAGTGCGAACTTCACTTTGCGTAGCTTCGCGAAGTGCTACTTCGCGAACTACGCCCACCCTTAGTTATTAGTTGTTTTTTTTAGTATCAGTGCGAGTGTGTGTATGGTTCGGTGGGGGGTATTACGTAGTGCATAGGTGCATGAATGAGTGACTCACTGTTTGTATGTGTTGAAGACAGCATGTCTGCAGGACTGTATGGGTGGATGAGTGTGTGTATGGGTGTGTTAGTGAGTGAATGACTGTCTCAATAGTGTCTCTATGAGTAACTACATATGTTTTAAACTAGTATATGTGACTATTGGTGTATATAAGTGAGTATATGTGAGAGTGAGAGATTGAAAGAGTTCCTGTATGAATAAGTATGTGTTTCTATAAGTGATTGTTTAAAAGACTAAGTATGTGTAAGTTCCCGTAGAAGTAAGTGTGGCGGTGTGTGTATAACTGTATATGCAAGTAAATGTATGTTTGATTCTTTATTTTCATGAGTGACTATGTGTGTCAGTAACTCTATGGATGAGAGGCATTGTGTAACAGGATGTATAGGTGTATGAGTACATATGATGGGTGAGTACATGTATGAGTGACTGTACAGGACTGTTGGTGAATGAGTGGATGTGTATGTGGATCTTAGAATTACTGAAGAGGTTGTTGTAACTGGTATTGGTATGTCCATTGTTTTGAAAATTTTAGTCTCTATTTTTGAATGTGTGTATCAAAGGTTATATTAGGGTGAGAGGAGGTCTGCCACTCTATCACAAGGATGATGTCATCAGTGATGTCATCAGTGATGTCATTTGAGATGTCATCAGTGATGTCATGAGTGATGTCACTGACCATGTCATGAGTGATGTAATATGTGACGTCATCAGCAGTGCATTGCGGGGGCGCGAGTTATAGTTAGCTGAACTAACTATAACGGGGGAATTTCATTGGTTTTGTATGAGAGAAATGTCCAGCTAACTATAACATGTGTGAAACCTATGGTTTTTTCAGTGAATTTGCAAGGTTTTTTAAATGCTAATTCCTAACTATAACGTGTGTGAAACCTTTGGTTTTTTCAGTGAATTTGTACGGTTTTTTAAATGCTAATTTTTGAATTATTTAATTAAAAAAAAAATAATTTATATTAAAAATAAAATTCCTATGTATCCATTTATATATTATCTGTATCCTTTTATTTGTTTTTGCTTTTTAAAAAAAATTTCAAATAGGATAAAGTTGAACAGTTTTTTTAATTTTTGCAATAAATTTTTCTCCACTTTTTTTTTTATATAAATTCTTGGGGTGCGCGCTCTGAGCGCGCTCCTAGTACAATTTCGTAAGTTTTTTATGAATACCGTCGTACGTTATTTACGTACACATATATACGTCATAGTGCGCGCTGGGAGCGCGCACCCAGTACGTATCCGTACGTATGTACGCATGCGTGCGTGCGTCCTACGCGCTCCACGCGGTTTACTTCCGCATACGCTTAAATTACGCGCAATAACGTTCGCGTATACGCGTGTTCAACGTATGCGCGCTACGTACGCACATATGACGTATGCACATGCGCTCCTACGCGTTCGCGCATGCGTAATCACGAGGTGCGCGCTCGGAGCTTGCGCAGTGTGTGCACCTCGGGTTATATGCATAATAAAACAACACTTCTTATTGGTTATCATTACTTTCAGTTTCTGATTGTTTCAACGCCACACCCAATCCCCTCATGGCAAGTCATGTGATCAAGAATCATCACTTTTGATTGGTTTGAAGTACTTTCAGTTCCAGATTCTTCCCAAACCACACCTACTCCCCTCATTATTAGTTCTGATTTCTTTGGAGAAGGAGCTATTCAGTTGTTGAGAGACAATGGCTGAACAGCAACCATCTTCAGACAGTGACCAGGACACTCTTGAGAGGCAGAGGAGCAGGAAGCAGAAAGACAGCTTTATATGGCAGTTTTTCACTTTTCCAGAGGGACAAAAAAAGGTAAATGCACCTAAAGTTACATGTGTACTTTGTCAAAAAGTCTTGTCACGTGGGAATCCTAACAAGAAGTATTCTTTTAGCATTCACACTATGTTGAGGCATGTTGACAAAATGCATCCAGTGACTTTTCGTCGAGCTTCTGGAGCAAACCCTCCACCTGCTCAACCGACGACATCTGCAGCAGCTCAGCCGAGCACATCTTCGGCAGCTCAGCCGAGCACTTCTTCTGCAGTGGTGCCTTTGCCTTCTTCCACACCTCATTTTGGACCACCTTGTTTTGCGAGGTTGTCCACACGCTGCACTGATTGCGGTAAACTTATTTCTGTGTGTGAGACCAGTCTTGATCTCATTCAGAGAAAATTTGATGCGCATGAGTGCAGTAGGCCATAGATGTTTTTTCTTTTTTTTCGTTTTTCTCTTCCTGTTTCCCTCAATTAACTCAAGGGCTCTTTTAAGAGCCACTTAAAAACTAAACCCAAAACATTTTTTGGGGGGATTTATTTATTTTTTTTTTTTTGGGGGGGTGCGCGCACCCTGCGCGCACCCAAGGTTTTTTTTTAAATTTTTTTTTATTTATTTTTTTAAGTTTAATGTACAAAAAGAGGTGAAGAAATGGAAGCATGAAAAGGGAGGATTGAGAAATACTAATATTTTTCACTTATTTTTAAAAAAAAATAAAAAAAATTGAAAACATTTTTTTTTAAAGTATTTTGCAAGGGAACAGATTTTTTTTTTTTTCTTTCCAGTTCTGCAAAAAAAGAAAAAAGTATTAATATTCAATCATACATTACAAAAAGCATTACATGTTTTTACATATTTTACAAAGCAATTTTTTGCCCTTTTTTTGCTGTTTTCAGAATTTTTTATTTTTCACTTAAAATAGTGAAAACAATTGTATTCATCATTTAACAGCGGGCAAAAAAAAAACAATCTGAAAGATTGTTTAAAAAAAGCCCTAAAACTTTCCTCACTAAAATATACCCTGTTAGAAATATTACATATATATTACAAGTACTTTTCTAGATGAATAAAAATTTTCTAGACAAACCGTCTTTAAACCTTGTCGCAAAAGCACACATGCCAAAATAATTTCTGTCAAAGGAGTCCACAATTGTTTTTATTACTTTTCCTTTAGGCCAAATAGTAATTTCAAAATCCTTTTTAAGTGATATCTTCAATTATAATCCTTTAAAATTACAAAAAATGCTTTGTTCAGATGCAGTTTTTAGTTTTCAAAATTTAGGTTTCAGAAAAATTAAATAAGAATTGGGTAAATCATAAGGCAAACGTTGCTTGAAAATCAATTTGGAATCATTACACAGTGTCCAGCCTTTTTCACATTTAAGATAAACTGTGTAATGTCCAGAAGTTACAGTAGGTCCTTCATGAAAAATTATTGCAACTGTAACAAAAGTTTTTCCAGAAATTGATAATTGTTGTCCTGTAAACTTCTTTATTAAAGTTTCCAATTTTGAACCATCAGCTCTACAACGTTGCATCATTAAAATTACATACTGACCATATTTCTGTAAAAATAACGTGGAAAACATGTCAGATTTGCATTCAGAACATTCCATGTTGTGATTCGCATCTTTAACTAATTTACTAAAAGTCACTGATTTACTCTCTGGTAATGTTTAAATATATGAACCTTTCAGAATCAACATTAGAGCTGCAGATTGACAAAGCAAGGAAGCACGTCAACAAATCTATTTCTGCTTTCCTCAGAGACTATGGTATGGGTTCTATATATCACAACAACTTGCGTTACAACATGCAAGACATTTATAGAGGAGATGGTGTACACTTCACTGATGAAGGCAACAGTCTTCCTCTTGAACTTTAGACTCTGCATCGGTACTTACTTGTAGGTACCAAAAAACACACAATAAACACAAGGGCTCTTTTTAGAGCCACCTTATATCTTTTCACTTAATTGCGAATTTTTATTATTTTTTTGTTTTTAAAAAATTTTCGGTTGCGCGCTGGGTGCGCGCACTCGGCGATATTTTTTTTCAAAATATAAATCTTTTTTTTTGCCCTACAAGGTCCTACTGTGACCCCCTTACAATGCCTAGTGGGTCAATATCTCCCCACTCTGCCCCCTTTTCACGTTCTCCCCCTTTGTTTATCACCCCCTCTTTATGCGAGAGACAAAATGGCGGCCGCCGCTTCCTGATTTCCACCGATTCGAATGTTTACTGACATCTAACAACCAATCAGAAGAGCGCTCGCGCACGGCAAGGTGCGCGCACAGGACTTGCTCAGTGCGCGCACGCTGCGCGCTTACAGATATATATATTGATTTAAATGCTAATTTCTCAGGAAATACTGAACAGATTTACACCAAACCTGCAAAAGGCACTTCATGGACCTTATGGCTACCTCTCTGCCAAATTTCACATAATTCTGTTCAGCCGTTCGGGCTGTAGCTGCGACTAAAGTCCCTATGGAAAAATGCATGGGGAAAACGCGTTTTGGGACCCCCCTTTTTTCTCGACCCCCGCTTGACGAATCACCCCAAAACTTTCAGGGTAGGAACTGAGCGGAGCGCCCCATTAGTTTTGAAAATTTTGCGAAGATTCGTCAACCGGCGCCAAAGTTATTCAAAATAGAATTTTGAGATTTCCTATGGAAACACGGTCCTAACTATAACTACCTACTGGCGACCGCCAGTAGGTAATATATATATATATATATATACATATATATATATATACAAAACCAAGGGTGTCCCCAATAGAGATGTCACTCCTGGTGGGAAATCCGCACACGCACCTGCGGCAGCGGCAGCCAGCATTCCGCCTTCAACTCTCAATGCAATTGCCAAACGCGTTTCAAGCCATAAGCCCTTGTTCACTGGCTTGCATCACATAACAGAGGCAGCATGAGTTTTAGGAACACCTTTATTCAAGTATCAAAGTCCCGCCCCTGTGGGCGTAACCAGGCAAGGCATTATGGTTGTAGTAGTCCGTATACCTGTGCTGACCATAGTTCCATCTTGCCCAAGTGGATCTTGCTGCCTCCGTTAATTAAAATCTCTTCCCCAGTGGGTGAAAGTCCAAGAAAAAGCACTGCCTGCTTGCCAATATACTCCGCAGGTCAGGCCCCCTCCACTTTTGTAAGTACTCACGGGTGCGAGCACAAAGAATCCGCTGTATAGAGCGGCGGGACATCTCTGCAGCCGGACCAGCCGCTAAACAAGCAAAACCAAGGGTGTCCCCAATAGAGATATCCCTCCTGGTGGGGAATCCGCACACGCACCTGCGGCAGCAGCAGCCAGCATTCCGCCTTCAACTCTCAATGCAATTGCCAAACGCGTTTCAAGCCATAAGCCCTTGTTCACTGGCTTGCATCACATAACAGAGGCAGCATGAGTTTTAGGAACACCTTTATTCAAGTATCACAGTCCCGCCCCTGTGGGCGTAACCAGGCAAGGCATTATGGTTGTAGTAGTCCGTATACCTGTGCTGACCATAGTTCCATCTTGTCCAAGTGGATCTTGCTGCCTCCGTTAATTAAAATCTCTTCCCCGGTGGGTGAAAGTCCAAGAAAAAGCACTGCCTGCTCGCCAATATACTCCGCAGGTCAGGCCCCCTCCACTTCTGTAAGTACTCACGGTTGCGAGCACAAAGAATCCGCTGTATAGAGCGGCGGGACATCTCTGCGGCCGGACCAGCCGCTAAACAAGCAAAACCAAGGGTGTTCCCAATAGAGATGTCACTCCTGGTGGGGAATCCGCACACGCACCTGCGGCAGCGGCAGCCAGCATTCCGCCTTCAACTCTCAATGCAATTGCCAAACGCGTTTCAAGCCATAAGCCCTTGTTCACTGGCTTGCATCACATAACAGAGGCAGCATGAGTTTTAGGAACACCTTTATTCAAGTATCACAGTCCCGCCCCTGTGGGCGTAACCGGGCAAGGCATTATGGTTGTAGTAGTCCGTATACCTGTGCTGACCATAGTTCCATCTTGCCCAAGTGGATCTTGCTGCCTCCGTTAATTAAAATCTCTTCCCCGGTGGGTGAAAGTCCAAGAAAAAGCACTGCCTGCTCGCCAATATACTCCGCAGGTCAGGCCCCCTCCACTTCTGTAAGTACTCACGGTTGCGAGCACAAAGAATCCGCTGTATAGAGCGGCGGGACATCTCTGCGGCCGGACCAGCCGCTAAACAAGCAAAACCAAGGGTGTCCCCAATAGAGATGTCACTCCTGGTGGGGAATCCGCACACGCACCTGCAGCAGCAGCAGCCAGCATTCTGCCTTCAACTCTCAATGCAATTACCAAACGCGTTTCAAGCCATAAGCCCTTGTTCACTGGCTTGCATCACATAACAGAGGCAGCATAAGTTTTAGGAAAACCTTTATTCAAGTATCACAGTCCCGCCCCTGTGGGCGTAACCAGGCAAGGCATTATGGTTGTAGTAGTCCGTATACCTGTGCTGACCATAGTTCCATCTTGCCCAAGTGGATCTTGCTGCCTCCGTTAATTAAAATCTCTTCCCCAGTGGGTGAAAGTCCAAGAAAAAGCACTGCCTGCTCGCCAATATACTCCGCAGGTCAGGCCCCCTCCACTTCTGTAAGTACTCACGGTTGCGAGCACAAAGAATCCGCTGTATAGAGCGGCGGGACATCTCTGCGGCCGGACCAGCCGCTAAACAAGCAAAACCAAGGGTGTCCCCAATAGCGATGTCACTCCCGGTGGGGAATCCGCCCACGCACCTGCGGCAGCGGCAGCCAGCATTCCGCCTTCAACTCTCAATGCAATTGCCAAACGCGTTTCAAGCCATAAGCCCTTGTTCACTGGCTTGCATTACATAACAGAGGCAGCATGAGTTTTAGGAACACCTTTATTCAAGTATCACAGTCCCGCCCCTGTGGGCGTAACCAGGCAAGGCATTATGGTTGTAGTAGTCCGTATACCTGTGCTGACCATAGTTCCATCTTGCCCAAGTGGATCTTGCTGCCTCCGTTAATTAAAATCTCTTCCCCAGTGGATGAAAGTCCAAGAAAAAGCACTGCCTGCTCGCCAATATACTCCGCAGGTCAGGCCCCCTCCACTTCTGTAAGTACTCACGGTTGCGAGCACAAAGAATCCGCTGTATAGAGCGGCGGGACATCTCTGCGGCGGGACCAGCCGCTAAACAAGCAAAACCAAGGGTGTCCCCAATAGAGATGTCACTCCTGGTGGGGAATCCGCCCACGCACCTGTGGCAGCGGCAGCCAGCATTCCGCCTTCAACTCTCAATGCAATTGCCAAACGCGTTTCAAGCCATAAGCCCTTGTTCACTGGCTTGCATCACATAACAGAGGCAGCATGAGTTTTAGGAACACCTTTATTCAAGTATCACAGTCCCGCCCCTGTGGGCGTAACCAGGCAAGGCATTATGGTTGTAGTAGTCCGTATACCTGTGCTGACTATAGTTCCATCTTGCCCAAGTGGATCTTGCTGCCTCCATTAATTAAAATCTCTTCCCCAGTGGGTGAAAGGTTTTGCATATATATATATATATATATATATGCATATATAACGTTTCCGCTGTAGGTTTTCTTTTTCCCAAAGTAACGGACACAGACCCAAACTGGTGCTAAAGGTGTTTATTTCAACGTCGCCATAACGCGTTTCAGCTCCGAAGAGCCTTGATCACATGACATGGTAACCTTATTACGTGTCTAATTTAAAGTCATGCACATCATTTCCGGGACGTCACATTGTCATAGATGTAGAAGAAAGACATCATTGTACATTTTAAAACGACGTATTCTAAAACATAATGTTTAAAATTCTGCTTGAAATTGTGCAAACGGTAGATGCCTAATTAGCATTCAAAAAAATACAAGTACTCTTCTCGCCTTTACAGATAGTGGATGATGTGCGTACATCATCCTGATTGGATCGTCGCATATTATGGGGTTAAATCCCTATATTAGTACAGTATATAATCAACAATCTTGACCACTATGTTAATACAAAATGTTGTGCAAAAGTGTGCTGTGCAAAACGTGCTTTACATAAAAGTGCAATGTGCTAAGTGCATTGAGAGTTGGGCGTATATGTGACACTAAAATCTTCTAAAACCAACAACTAAATACTCTAATGCCTATTATACCTATTCGATGACCTTATATTAAAAGTTAATTGTGTAATCAAGGGGAGTATCTATAGGTCAGTGAACATCTCTTAATGGTTGTCTAATTCAGCAGCTTCAAAATGCAATATGCAGATTCCAACATGTATAGCATATAAGTACAATATCAATAAATATATAAATACATAAATATTTAAAAAATATAAATACAAACATTTATACACAATCCTAAAAAGAATCTTTTTGAGAGTGCTGATTTGAACTAAAATATAGTTCCTAATTTTTACCATTGTGTTCTTCACCTGCCTATTGTCTGTTAATCAATGATGATATTCAACTCAGACATGTATGTAAGTCTTCTGTAACATTCAACCCTGATGGTACCTTTGAATCCAACTGTATAATATATCTTGTTTCAAGTTTTCTCAGTTGTGTGACCCTGTCTCCTCCCCGTCTACTGGGTGGTACTGAGTCAATGACAAAGTATTAGAGGGCTGTGTTATCGGAGTTGTGTTTCTCTTTAAAATGGCGTGCCACAGGATATGTATTATCTTGATTTGTTATGGCACGTAAGTGCTGTAGAATGTGTTTGTGCACCTGCAATACAGTGCTGCCTACGTATTGCAGGCCACAGCTGCACTGCAGTACATATACAGCAAACTCCGTTTTACTAGTAAGTAATTTGTCAATTTTGAATTCTCTATCACTGAATGGTGTGCTGTAGGTATTTTTATTTATACCATGTGTGCACGCCTTGCATATTTTGCACCTGAAGAATCCCCTTCTCATTTGTAGCCAACTGCTTTTGTCAATAATTTCAGGATTTGTCTTAACAACTTTGTCTCTCGTTGATGATGCTCTACTATAAGTGATGGAAACTTTTCGAAGGACAAGAGGGCCAATTACAGGGTCACACAGTACCATCGCCCAATTTTTATGAATAATTTTCTTAATCTCTTCATGCTGATTATTGTATTTTAAAATCATTCGATATTCTTCTGCCCCTTGTTTCTTTATGTTGTCATCTTTTCCTTTTTCTTTTAACACGTCACTTCAGCTTTGTTCACATGACCTTTGAATGGCTCTATCTATTGTTTTTTCCTGGTACCCTCTCTGTAAGAATCTAGCTTTACTTTCTTCCTGAGCTGCCAATAAGTCTCCGTTATTACTGCATATTCTACGCAGTCGTAACATCTCACCAAACGGTATACTGTTGACTAAATGTTTAGGATGCATATTGCTTCCGTGTAACGTTGAATTGCCTGCAGTTTTCTCCCTAAACAGTCTGGTTTGGATTTTGTGATTTTCAACATATACCTGGGTGTCTAGAAATTCTACAGAGCTGGAACTTATAGTGGCAGTAAATCTGAGATTGATATCATTGATGTTAAGTTTATGCACAAACTCATGGGCTTCACTTTCTGTACCCTGCCATATTACAAATAAATCATCAATGTAACGTCGCCACATTTTTACATTATTTACCATATTCTGTTTGTGTATATCCATGAGAACCAGTTCCTCCCATTTGCCCATATGCAGGCATGCATAATTTGGAGAGAAACTGGCTCCCATGGCAACTCCTCTAACCTGTTGGTATAGCTGGCTATTGAACATAAATATGTTGTTGTGTAAACAGAATTGTATCATATCAATTAACATGTTGCTGTGACATTTCAGTGATATAGATCTCCTAGATAAATAATGTCTTATTGCTTCTATACCATCTGTATGTTCAAAGCTCGTGTATACCGAGTTTACATCCAATGCTATCAACAAATAGTCATCTTGCCATTTAAATTCGGAAATCTGTCTTAAAAAGTCACTTGTGTCACGAACATAGCTAGGTAGATCTTTGACAAAGCCTTGAAGAAAAAA
This sequence comes from Triturus cristatus, assembly GCF_964204655.1. NCBI lineage: Eukaryota > Metazoa > Chordata > Amphibia > Caudata > Salamandridae > Triturus > Triturus cristatus. The sequence continues at coordinate 509,431,995 of NC_140585.1, forward strand.
GTCAATATATCTGGTGGTGTGTTCTAATAGACCATCCCTTGCCGAAATGATAGGTCTGCCTGGGGGATTGTCTCGGTTTTTATGTATTTTTGGGATGATATATATATATGCAAAAGAATTATTCAAAACGGTCAAAAAATTAGCGGTACCCAACACTCCGAATACTATTAGCAGCCCAGATTTGTGTAATAAATTGGCAACCTGGTTTCAACAAAAGGTGGAGGGCATCTATTCCTCTTTTTCCTCAGGTCAGAAAGGAAGTGGGACCCCCTCTTATAGTAAGATTCAGTCAGAACTCAATAGTGGGCCGACCTTCAATCAGTTTCTCCCCTTAGAAAGTGCAGAAACTCTCAAACTTTTGGACTCCATCAGCTCAGGTTCTCCTATAGACCCTTGCCCGGTCCCGATTGTGAAAACCGTCCTGGAGATGATAGTATCTGCCTTACATCCTTTAATCAATGACATCCTGATCTCAGGGCGTTTTCCGAAGGATTGGAAAACTGCTTCTATTCTCCCCTTATTGAAAAAGCCCACTTTGGACCCCAAAGATCCTAGCAGTTATAGGCCTATTTCGTGGCTCCCACTGCCAGCGAAAATCATTGAGAAGGCTATGAATAGCCAGCTTAGTACCTATCTCCGAATTAATCAAATACTGGATTCAACACAATATGGTTTTAGAGCCGAACATAATACTGAACTGGCTCTAATCAAGTCCTTAGATGAAGTTAGGGAGGCATTGGACGGTGGTGGGAAGGCTGTAATGATCCTACTGGATCTGTCGGCAGCCTTCAACACAGTCCACCATATGGTTTTGATGGACCGTTTGTCAGAGGTGGGAGTACAAGGGGTGGCGTGGAAACTGCTACATTCCTTTCTCTCTGACAGATCCCAGATCGTTAATCTGGACAACTATAAATCTTATTCCTTTTGCCTTCCATGTGGAGTCCCTCAGGGGTCCTCACTGAGCCCCACCCTTTTCAATATCTATATGATATCGCTGGCAGGCCTTATAAAATATTATGGCTTTCAGCTAACTTCATATGCGGATGACACTCAAATAGTGTTATCATTCAAGGATGGTAAGGAAAAAGAAGCGGAAGTGCGCTTTCATGACTGCATGAAAGGGATAGCTGGATGGATGGCCTCAAACTGCTTAAAACTAAATTCGTCCAAAACCGAGATTATTGTCTTTGGAAATAATCCCAATGTCTGGACCCCTGACTGTTGGCCAGCAGAATTGGGCAGCTGCCCCTCCTCTTCGCTGAAAGCTAAGAACTAGGGCGTAACTGTAGACTGCAGATTGACTTTCTGTGATGTTATAAGCACCGTGGTCCCGCATGTTTCATGTGGTGAGGAACTTCGATTTTCGTTCACGATCGAATCGACCCGCCATTTTGTAACCCGCCGCCATTTTGTGTTGCCATCACTCAGGCAGCACGGCGAACGAAGTCTATTCTGCTTTTCCCGTAGCTTGGTGTCGAAATACGTCCTCGGCCTTGTTTGGGAAGCTGATGTTTGGACTAGCCGAGTACACTAATCCGTGCCTGGCTTTCCTAATCCCTGTTCCAACTATCTGTAGGCTCACACCATTCTTTCCCGATCATATCTTATCGACTGGCCTTCACTGTCTCCTGCTAGCATTCTCTTGTGTCATGCCTGTCCTCCAATACACACAAACGTATCTCACCACCTGCAAGTCACTTGTAATCTGTTAATAAATTAGTTCGGGGGTGGATGACAAGCACCGTTGGAGGAGAGGTCTCTTCGAGTCATCTGACCTTTCTATTTTCGAACCCTTCTTACTGGTTCCGCTTTGTTTTCCACTTACCCTATTGGCTCTTTTCTTCTTTGCTTGGGGCGTGTGTTTTGTTAATAATTCTGTATTGTATGGTATTTAATCTGATGCGTCACAGAGTGAAGTGGCAGTCTCCTGAGAACCTACTTTGTGTACTTCTAGGATAACTGTACTAGCTGCAGCTAAATAAATCCAATCTTCTAACGCCGACAGAGTGTCCCGTGTCTCTGTGTAACGAAGCAGGTGAACCCAGAAGACGGAGGGCGTACCCTGCGCCGTCAGGTCCAAAAGGTTCTGGTTCTTCAGTGGACACCTGGCACCGGGTCCTCTCCCCCCCTTTTTTCCCTCTAAGAACTGAATACTCTTGTTTCTGCTACTGCTACAAGGGGCCCGTATGCTGGACCAGTCAACCCTCCGCCCACCTCTTGTGATTTATAAGGTGAAATAAACCCAGTGCTTCCTTGGGTTTGCTAACTTCTACAGCAAGTGTTTTAAAAAATGTGATAAGTTATTCAGCCGAATTACTCAAATTCTGAAGACATGCTGTGTCACTCTTTTCACTGGGATGATCAAGCTGAGAAAGCCTTTCTAGGCTTAAAGAAGGGCTTTACACAAGCACCAACCGTGTGTCATCCTGATCCCACTAAAAAGTCCATTGTGGAAACGGATGCCTCAGGCTGGACAATTGGAGCTGTGCTTCTGCAGCGTCAGGAGGATGATGGTAAACACCCTATCTTTTATTCGTCTTTTCCTATTTAGAATTCAATTATTCAGTCCTAGAAAGAAAGCTCCTGGCCTGGCCTGTACTGAGTGGAGACATTTCTTTAAGTATTTCATAACTTAATCAATCCTTTGTACATTGTTAAAAATGGTCACTGAATGTTTTGGTCGCTACTTCACTACCATCTTCTTCAGGACCAAGCTCCAGTGGTATTGAACATCATACTAGTGGGGCTTTACACATTTTACACTTGCTTCTCCAATTTTTTAATATGATTCAGACATATTGGAGTCTGAAATGAAATTGTTTCCTTGCTGGAATGTTCACAAGGCCTATCAAGGCTTCATTTTATTCAGATTATATTTGTGTATTAATCAGAATTAGCAGGAGGTGCCCACTAAGAGGAGGAGAGTGGAATCCGCAGATAAAGAAACAGATATTGGTGAGCTATTGCTGTCTCAGACTTAGGAGATGCCTGTTCATCATAGCGTTAATACAGTGCATGGAAGACTATTATAATCACAGGAAAAAAGAAAGAAGATACTTATGAAAGTAATACATAAATATAATCCAAGGAAGATAGAAGCCTTGGGAGGCCCTGTGAAAACTCCATGAAGACATCATTACATTACGGGCTCCAATATTAGTGAATCATATAAAAAAAGTTGAGAAGCAAATGAAAAAATACCTAATTCCCCACACATATGATGTTCAAGAACTTGGAGTTTGGTCCTTAAGAAGATGGCATAATAAGTGAAGTGGCCACCTAAAAGTTCATTAAACATTCTTTACCCTTACCAAATGCCAATCATCAGTGAACTGAAGAAACACTGTATTAGGGAAATGTATATAATGTCCAGAAACCATTGTTTTTAACTAGTTTTATGTATGAGTGTTTAAATGAGTGGTCTGAGGAGTGAAGGCGATTAATGGATTCTACGTCATTATGTTTCACCTGTAATTTGTTATTTTGTATATTTTGATACTCGAGTAATTATTAAAATGGTAATAATCTGTGAAAAATGATTGTAATATTCATATAATTGTTATTTTTTTTTGTAGTTGCCATAGGCAGTGTTGATAATAAACAAGTTGAGAAACAAGACACGTTAAGTGGGCGTATTTGTAAAATTAATTGTTTTTCATATACTCTTTTTCCTGAACCTTAAAGTAAAAGTAGGGCGCCGCTTATATATGTGTTGAAATATCTTACGGTATGGCAGTGTTTTGGTGTGTTAATTAAAAATGGCCTACAGCTCAATTAAAGTCTTAGTCAAATTATTAATTCAGACAGATATATTTAGAGATAAATAAAAAAATATATATATATACTGATCACACATTTTCTCTTCATGTTTGAACTTAGCTAGAACAATTACTAAAGATCCTTATTTCAAATGTCATGCTAAGTGTTACCAAACAGATGCATCTAATATAGAAATCGAGAGATACAGTGTTGGAAGATTATGATCTCTCTTCTTAAAAGTAGAAATCACCACTGATATACATTGCAAATGAGGCATAGCACCCACAATCTCCTGGATTCACTATATCCAGACCACTTTTTTTTATCTAGATAGACCATCTATTTCTTGCACCCAGGGGAATTTTTTGATAAACAGGGCCACCAAGAGGGAATGGTTTGAGTCAGGAAAGTCTTCTTTTGAGCAATGTTATGATTCAAAGACCCGCAGGATGGAGCCCTACTTGGAATGGGTTACACACCCTTGGAAAAGAATGTTACTCACCAGGTTTCGTTTGGGGTCCATTAGATGGAAACTTTGCTTTCCTCCATGAGAATATGATACAGATGCTATTTGTCACTGTCCCCGCGATTTCTGCCCATACCCTGTTACATTTCCTATTTTTCTGCACACATTATAAGCACCTCTTGAGAGGTCTTTGAATTACAATTTTAAAGAAGATTTAGATCAAAAAGTGTAGAGTAGCATTGCTCTACCTGCACTTGTTGGGCTCAGATGAGGTGTGCTATAGAGTTATTTGTTTTTAAAATTAGTTCTTCAACATCGTAATTCTTTGATGTTTTATTGATTACCTTTTTTTGTTAGAACCCAGATCTTGGATTTATTTATTAACAATTACTATTTTATCGCAGAATTTTCGATTACCTGTTTTTTAATCTAGGTCTATTTTTTTCGTTTCATGTAACATTGTCAAATTGTATTTGTTGTTCTTTTATGACCATTTTTATGATGATCGAATAAAGTATATTTAACCCTTTGACCGCGGTGTAAAATCTGCCGCGGTGCGGGCTTTTCCGTGCGCGGGCAGGGCCGCGTCGGCCAATGGACATGCGCAGCACTATGGCGGTAGTGCTCGTGACGGCCGTTGGCACGCATGGTACAGGTTAAAGTAAAAGACACAGCACACAAAAACAAAAGAGCACCTAGGGCCCGATTCACCGAGGTAAACTTAGACGTTTGGTCTAAACTTAGGCTAAACGTCTAAGTTTACAACTTTGGGAATTTACAAAGGGCATTTAAGAGTACTATCCTTATGTCCGCTGTCAGGGGGAGACCTGCCCCACGTGTGTACAAAAGATAGTACTCGTTTAGTCGCTAAGTTTAGATCAATCATCTAAGTTTACCTTTGTGAATTGGGTCCCTACAGTACAACTAAACACAAATATCGGATATAATAAAATCAGAATGCTTATAATCAGAGAGTGGTCATCATCATTGCTGTCTGAGAATTAATGAGTGCTATGTTTTTCTGTAATTCAAATGGTGTTAGCATGCACCACACAAATACTGCCACATGAGCCTTACTTTACCTATCATGTGAATCGGATGCACCACTATTTAAATTGTTGGAAACATGGAAGAGACATGAATAGATTATAATATAGTTACCGGGGGAAATTTAACATGCAACTGATGCCCACTTCACAAATTGGGAAAAACCAAAACCCTCAAACATCCTTATAAACCCTATACATCATTGTATCAATCAACTGTGGAGGTGTAGCGGAAGGAACTTAACACTTCTTTTTCCTCAATCTCCTTTCCCTGTCTCACGCTTGAGCAGTGGGAGGAGTTAGAAGAACCTTTACTCAGTATGAGATCCAGGAAAGCATACGTGCACTTGCTACTGGCAAGACTTCAGGTCCTGATAGCTTACTCTGCCATGGTTTCTTCCTGGCTGAAGCACATGTACGGAGTAGCCTTCTCCACTGCTACCTTATACACCTTCCAGCGTGAATTCCTGCTGGTCTCCCTTCTCAAACCCGGCAATGATCCCATGGAGCTGGGCTCCTATTGGCCATTAGCAATGCTAAATATAGATTATAAGGTCCTGGCTAAAATTCTTGTGACCCATTTCACACCTCTGGTCTCAACATTGGTCAACCCAGACCAAAACAGGTTTGTGCCTGCACATAACACTTCCTTGAATCTTAGACTTTACTTTCGGGTCATGACATACTGCCCACGGTGCTGGCCTGGCCACTTGTACAGAACTTTGAAAAGGCCATCAACTCGCTGGAGTAACCCTTTTTGTTTGAGGCGATATGTCGATACAGCCTTGATCCCACTTTTTGTGGGTTGTGCAGGTACTGTATAAGCAACCCCTTATTAGGGTCAAAACCGGCTCCGTCATCTCAGTCGAAACCGATTGACAGAGGAACCAGGCAGGACTGCCTCCTCTCCCCGTTGATCTTTTCACTACCTAAGTAGCCACTGGTGGCGGAGCTCCAGTGTCCGAGGGAGCACTAGGGGATATAAATGGGGGACAGGATAGGCTGCAAGTTGAGTCTCTTTATGCAGACATTCTTCTCCTATATCTTAGAGACATTCACAACATCCCTGACAAGATTGCTGAGATGCAACAACATTTTGCATTGCTGTCTGGCCTTCGAGTCAACTGGGCAAAATCATGCAAGTTCCCTTTTGCACAGGAATCACTAGATCCAGGCCTGGCTTTTGCTTGAGTGCCCATCCCCTGGCAGCCAAGAGTGTTCCGGTATCTGGGTATTCGTATATTTCATTCTCTGGATGATTTGTTTGATGGTAACCTGTTCGAACCCAGATGGGTTTTTGGCAAACCCTTGCATTGTTGGTGATGGGACGTGTAGTTCTTCCAAAGATAGTGGTCGGCCCCAAATCCTGTATTATTTTTCCAACCTACCTCTATACATTCTGATCAAATTCTTTTGGGGCCTTGAATCCCATAGCAGGGAATTGATCTGGAACAAGGTTCGCTGTAGGGAGGCGCTGACGAAATTATACTCACCACTAGATCAGGGTGGTCTTGCGGTGCCAAATTTAGAACAATATTATATGGCCTCTCAATTGCAATGGGTGGCTCAATGGCTCTCTGGTTTGCAGCTGTCTGACATGGCCACCATGCACGCTCTCCTGCACATTACACCTGTTTTATCCGATTACGCGGGCTAATGCGCCGGCCCCTTTGCTGTTGGGTATCGCACACCTCTGTTAATGCCAAAGCCTCTACCGTATGCGTACAACTGACCCGTATGTGCCAGCACTCACCTTACTAGGCACTCCCAGAAATGTTGCATGGCACATTTCAATTTGCATACATGAGAAGTATGCATAATGGGCTTGTTCCCCAGGGCTAAGAAATAGAGAGCGACCTCCATGTTCCTATATCTGGGTTTCCTGATGACTAAGCATCTTACTACCAGAGGTTGGAAATCCCTGGAACCCCCAACCCTTGAGGCGTGGACACAATCCTTCCTTTCATGGGCATAGGCAGAGGGGGTGGAATTTTGGAGGGAGTATAATGTGGGGTTGCGCAAATACTTGTTAGCCCCCAGCTGGGAAGCGATGCTGTCTGATCTTTGAGCGCTAATGTACAGATATGGTTGGGGCTACCTCTGATCCTTGAGTCACAAGGGGGCAATATAGGTGGACATTAGGCCTGCACCCTGACCAGTGATTCATCATTCGGATATGCCTTCTTTCATCAAGAACTATATAGGTTACAACCAGTATTAGCTTGCTGCTGTTTATGTGATGCCCCACTAGACGGTGTGGGGGGCATTGCTGTGACTTGAAGGTACAGCCTCCAGTTGATTTTATTGCTTTGTTCTTCTAAAATGGAATCTCTTCTTCTTTATTGTAAGATGTGAATAGCTAACCCTTGTGGGGCTTGTCTGCTCTATTTGATGTGTGCATTGTTTAATACCCTGTTGACCGTTGATGTGTGAAGGCTATTCATTGCCTGAAGGCTCTATTGACTGCCAACCTCCCACACTCGTTGTAAACTGAATTAGTCACCTCAGTGAAAACACTTTCTTGATTTATTCTGACTGTAATTGGGACTGCGCTCCCGCTCTGCTTTGTTGGGGAAATTGTGAACTAACTGTAATTAACTTAAACTTGAATAAAAAGATTTTTCTTTAAATGGACTAAAGGCTGGGAATTAGAGTTTATGGCTAAGAGTTTGGTTTATAGGATTAGGGGTTGGGGGTACTGGGATAAGGGTTTGTTGAAAAGTATGTGTACTGGATTAAAGTCTAAGGGTTTCAGATGTGGGGTGAAGGGTATATGGATTAGGAGCTAGGGGTATAGGGTTACAGGTAAATGGGGTGTATGAGTTTAAGGAAATAAGGGTGAAGGGTTAAAGTTTATGGGCCCTATTCACAGAACTAATTTAAGACAACATCCTAAACTTACTACTAGGGTTTAAGGTTAAATGTTAACGGTGTAGGGTTACGGATGCATGGTAAAGGGTTTAAGGTAAAGGGTTAAAATGTGTGAATGCAGGGTATAGAGGTCAGAGATTAAGAGGTGGGGTTAAGGGTAGATGTTAGAGTTTAGAGGTTAAGAGAAAAGTGTATAGGGTTAAAGGTATATGATTAAGAGTTTGGGGTATAGGATTAAGAGGGTGGGCTATCTGGGTTAAGAAACTAGTGTTTAAGGGTATAGGGTGAATTCGGCTTAGTGTCAAGTTAGACATATTTAAATGTATGTTGAAGACTCTTGAAGATATTTCAGCCTACCTATACGAGAAACAAATTCAAGAGTTGTGTTTCACAGTGGCAGCGCACGTCACTAATTTCAATGCAGCACACTTCATTTTCAAAGTGATGCAACTAGCTGCATTAAACCAGCTCGTTCAATTTCTCAGTAACATTCCAGATTAACAAGGCGTAGCGCTATCACTATCTTGCAGGAATATGACTGCTACCCAGCAGCTACCGTTGCAATCTCTTTTCTGGCTAGCGTACACAAGGGATAAACCTAGATTACTGTTCCTTTGCTCCACACATCCCACTCTGGTACATGCAGTCCCTCTCCAACTCAGTGCACAATTGCTGTGACTCTCATTTCTCACTAATCTGCTTCACTCAGAACCATTAAAACGTCACTCAATTGCTCTACCTCTCAGTATGGTGTCTACAATACTCTTCTCCGTCCCCCTAATGGTCTCACTGGTGTATTTTACTCATCTGCCCTTCCGGACTCGATGCCAGCCTTGTTTCAAGTCCCATTTCCCCTGCATTGGCTGCTGCAGATAAGAATGCAACTGCTGGAGCAGAGATCTAAAAGTAGCAGAGAAGAACATGTCACATCTACTATAGATAGAAAACAGGAGAACCTTGTTTGTATACCGCCACCCCTCACAACAGCCATCCCCTGTCCATTGTCTCTCGGCTCCCTTATTTTCCAAAGTTAGAAAGGATTAGAAACAAGCTCACCAGAAGTATTGCATTCTCTAGCTCCATGATATGTCTAGAAATAGACGCGGGAAACATTTACTCCTGTAACGAATACTTTGTATTGTTGAAATCAATACGTAAAAATTAAAATTGCTAATTATAGTACGTAGAAATTAGAATAGATAATTACAGCACAAAGGAAATAATGTATTTCTAGAGAGTGGGACTTCTACTATTTTTGCCCTGTGCTGTTTATACCCGGTAAAGACCATTCAGGCCACCAGACCAACTCTCTTCTCACGCACTGGTCTATTCTATCATTTTACCTCCACTTGAAGCACCGATGCAATTAGGTAGCCCTGCAAAGAAATGTACCCACATCACACTAAAAAGATATTCCGAAAACGTAGGTGTACTTGCTTTGAAAAAGTGTATTTACACCTACTTACGTTTCCATTTAATTATAGCAGTTGTTATGTGCCATAATACGTTTATCATTCTTTTCTTAACAGGTGAATTTGTAGAGTGCACAGTCATCCCTGGGGAGTCTCGTCACGCCATTAACGGGTAGAAGGTGTGTACTGTTACTCAGTTCAGTGGTACTCATGTTATCGACCTCATGAGGTCAAATACAGATCCCAGCTCCTCCGAACTGGTATTATAGCCGTATCATCTCGTAATTATAACCATGTTTAAGATCTATTTTCATGTTGCCACAAATTTTAACCTTCTAATGCATGCAAACATGTGACTGTCACTTTGTCATATCATAAGTGTCCTTTTGGTGGAAATAAGATACCATTTAAAAAACAAATGCATTTATGTTGTAGATAAAGAATTACCTTTTTAGGTCTCGCCTGGCGAGGCTGCGCACATGGCCCCATAAAGATAAGAAACCTTTTACTAAAGAAGGAAAGCAGGCGAGGCCATCCAAGTGGGATGGCAGAAAAAGAGAAAAGTCCACGTCACAACCGCGGCTGCCTGGCGAGCGCTTACAGACTTATTTTTCCATGTAACAAGCCTAAAAGTTATGGGAAAGGTGTTATGATGGCGGGCTTGGAGGGATTAAAGTAAAACGGGAAATTTAAAGAGTGCCGGAATTACAGCGCGACCAGCAGAGGGCCACTAATTAAGGTCAATAAATCTGAGTTTGGTGCATGCTCCACAGAACAGGAAATGACCCCAAAGCACACGCTGGCTTATTAGAAGACCACAAAGAAGTGTACCACTTCAGCCAACCAATGGTAAGCATTGGGCGGGCTGGTAAACAGTCAAAATATCGAAAATAAAATTTCGACCTACACTAATATCGAGTTTTAAATATCGAAGGGACAGAAAATCGATGTCAATAATATCTATGGACAGAATATCGACCCTAAAGTAAGTATTTTTATATCGATGTTAGTAATATCGAAGTTAGTAATAGCGATATCAAATATATCGATGTTACTAATATTGATGTTACTAATATCGATATTTATATTATTGTTATGTATTTTATTATGTATTTAATATGCATGTGTTATATGTTTTTTGTTAAGTGTTTTACTGGTTTTAAAATATATGTATACAATTTGTATATGTTAATAATGGTTTTTTAAGTCAATTTTGTGTTTTAGTACTGTAACGGGTTGTAGGTTTATAGGGGAATAGGGTGGGAAGTAATTTAATTATATGAAATTAATTATACATTTTTAGGAATTATAAATTAATTTTAATTAATTTTTGCGTTTAAGTTCTGTAGCGGGTTGTGGGTTTATAGGGGAATAGGGTGGGAAGTTATTTAATTGTAATTAATTAATAATTTATTTTCATTTATTGGTATTGATAATTATATTATTGTTAATTAAGTATTAATTGGTAATTAATTTTTATTAATTGGGGGCATATGTATCAACATCCCCATTTGCGATTCTCAAATAGCGATTTTTAAAGAATCGCTATTTGAGAATTGCAAAACGGGATGTATTAAAAAAATCGCAAACTTATAGCGATTTCTTAAAATTCCTTAATTGCGATTAGCAAATTGCGAAATCGCAATTAAGGAATACCTGCCCATTCATTTCTATGGGCCAGGAGACCCATAGGAATGAATGGGAAGTAATTCTCAAATAGCGAATCGCAATTTGCTAATCGCAATTTGAGAATAATTTCAAAGGTGCAAGGGTGTCATGATGACACCCTGATGCACCCCTGAAATGAGCATGTGTGTGCATATGGCGCACATACATGCCCTAAGGGCATGTATGAGCGCCACGTGGCACTTTGTAAAATTCAAAAAAGTGCTTTTTGAAAGGAAATCGCAAATTACCACCAATTGGAAGTTGGTGGTAATTTGCGATTTCTTAAGGACAATTCGCACAACTTGGGTGCTTTTTACATATCATTTAAGAAATCGCAATTTGCAATTTCTTACATGCTTACGCAAAATTAAGAAATCGCTAAATTAGCAATTCCTTAATTTTGCGATGCGATTTTGGCTCATACATCCCGATTACCGATTTTTTAATTGCAAACGCTGTTATTTTGCGAATTGCAGCGTTTGCGATTAAAAAATCGTTTGATACATATGCCCCTTGGTAATTAGTTTTTATTAATTGATTAATTGATAATTATGTTAAGTGTATTATTTTATTATTGGAGTGTGTTGTGCGTTTATAGGGGAATAGTCTTGGAAGTAATTGAAATCTTATTAAGTAATTATTAAATTTGTTGTTGGGTGTTGATACTTAATTAATTGGACATTAATTATTAATTGGTAAGTATTTTAAATTATAAAATTTTGGTTATGAAAAATAATTTGTTGTTGATCAATCATTAATTGTGAATTAAATATGATTAAATATTATGTATTGATATTTCTAATTAATATATGAATACGTAATTATTAATTGGTAATTAATGTTTCATTATTATTTTGTGGTATACTTTTTGTTAATTGTTCAATATTTTTTAATTGGTAATTACTTTTCAATAATTCATATGTTTTTGGTTATGAAAACTATTTTATTGTTTAATATTTATTATTGGGTAATTATTATTTATTAATTATTTTTTATTGGTATTTATTATTAATTTATTGTTAATTAATTATTAATTTGTAGTTATGTTTGTAATCATAATTTATTGGTATTTGTAAATAATTTTGAGTTATTTAATAATTAAATCACTAATTATTTTAAATAATTATGTTATTTATAAGTATGTTATTTTTAACTTCTACGCTATCCAACACTTTCCCTACTGTTGCACTCTCTGGAGTTGGAATAGTAATTTTTATCCCTACGCTATCCAGCACTTTCTGTACTGTTGCACTCTCTGGAGTTGGAATAGTTATTTTGACCCTTACGCTATCCAACACTTTCCCTACTGTTGCACTCTGTGGAGTTGGAATAGTAATTTTTACCCCTACGCTATCCAACAATTTCCCTACTGTTGCACTCTCTGGAGTGGGAATAGTAATTTTTACCCCTTCGCTATCCAACACTTTCCCTACTGTTGCACTCTCTGGAGTTGGAATAGTAATTTTTACCCATACGCTATCCAACACTTTCCCTACTGTTGCACTCTCTGGAGTGGGAATAGTAATTTGTATCCCTACGCTATCCAACACTTTCCCTACTGTTGCACTCTCTGGAGTTGGAATAGTAATTTGTACCCCTACGCTATCCAACACTTTCCCTAATGTTGCACTCTCTGGAGTGGGAATAGTAATTTTTACCCCTACGCTATCCAACACTTTCTCTACTGTTGCACTCCCTGGAGTTGGAATAGTAATTTTTCCCCCTACGCTATCCAACATTTTCCTTAATGTAGTTTTTTTTTGAGCTGCAGCAGTAGTTTTATTGTCTGTGCCATTTAATATTTTTTGTATTATTTTAGCTAAGGTAATATATAATTAATTTTAACAATATTCAAATTAAATGTATTTTTTTTAATGTGTTATATATAATTATTTAATTTTTATTCATGTTATTGTTTTATGTGTATGATGTATTTGTAATCTATAATAATTTTTAATAATTTATAAGTTATTAAAACAATTATTAAAACTGATTAAGTAAGTATATATAGTATATATTATATGTATATGTTTAATTAATGTTTTATTAAATTATATATATATTAATTAATAATGTTAAACATCATAAAATATATTTGATTATGTTTATTTTATTTATAAGTATTATTTGGTTTATTTAACATATTTATTTTAACTAAAAATCACCCTATATTTTTAAAAACGATATTTTTGACATTGGATATTTTATTTTCGATATTTTTGTACTTACCATGTTGTAGATAGGATGTCGATATTGTTGACATCGATAAGTTAGCTCCGATATTTTTGTAGGTCGATTTTTTGACCTTCGATATTTTGTCAGTGATCCGGGCGTGCTGCAGCGCAGGTTCGACCCTTAAAAACAAATCGAAGACAGTGCCAAGCCCTTAGGCCGAGTTGGCAAACATTTAAATAAATTTCTTCATCTCTATGGTATACCCGCCCCCTTTCCCTTCCAAGCATTCGCGAGAGGCATCTCTGTAAACACATTGATAAACTCGGAACCATGTCTGGCAACATCTTGACTCTGCCGAACATTGCCTCTCTTATCTGTAACGGTTTAACACGCACGAAAGTAAAAGAGTGCCACGGTCAAAGCGTGCGAACAAGAATGCTTTCTTACTTGTGGAAAGAGACGGGCTTCTCCTTGTCGTATCTGTTCCTGCAACCCGCAAGCTGAGTAGGACTGCACCATCTTCACACTGAACACTAAGACTGCTGCGCCTTTTTAAGAGAGGACGAACAACATCGATATGTGCGTTTTTGTTTAAACAAATAACTAGTTTTTCGCTACCATTTAATTGCGTCTTTATTTATTGAGTTAAGGGAAAGACGCCCTTCTCCAGTCACCAAAATGGCCGAAGCAGCTTCATTAGTGAATGTCACGTGATTGAAAGAGATCCTTGCGTCTTAGGCTGAAGCTATTCTCACCATGTCTGTGCTTCGATTGGTGTGTTGCTTGCTAGTCCCTCCCCTTTATCAATCACGATTTGGAGCAGAATTTTACATGAACTGCTATTACAATATCGATATCGGACCTTCATGAACACCAATGTATATATAATTGGGCCGGTATTTTTGTTAGAAAAATATGGCAACCCTAAGACCTGTCCTCTGTTTTCAAGAAAATAGTCATATGCTCACTGGATTCGAACCCCCTTCGGTACACAGGAGATTCCGGGCGGTGATGTAAATCATAAAATAGTCGTGTGAGCACAGAATACTTTACCAACACAGAACTGGGAGGAAAAACATTTTTTACAAATTGGAGCGCTGAAAATACCAAATTGGCAGGTTTCCCTCGAAGGATTTTTGGGTATCTTCATGGTAAATAGTGCGTGCACATTGACTAGGGTGACCAGAATTTTAAAGCCAAAAACCGTTACATTTCCCAAAAAATAGAAGAAGGACTACAATTTTACTTACACACAGCGTACAGAGTGACAGTGCTCCTTAGCAGAGAATTACATAAGAGGCAGTAAAAACGTACATAAAATGCTATTTTGAAAGTCAGTAGCATGTCTGTTAATTAAATTGACTCCTTATAACAGCAGCTAACTACCCCTGCTTTGCAAAACTTAAAAAGATACCTCCCAGCGTTTTCAGCTGACCCTCTCTAACAAGCATTGGCGTAGCCAATAGGTCTCGCCGTTGGGACCTTATAAGTGTTTAGCCATGCAACACTTGGGTGCCGATTCCGATCCGTTAAAAATAATTTGCGTACGACCCGTATCCGTATTTTTTTACGTACGAGTCGTAGAAGCACCGTACAAACGGCCAAGTACGATTCGTCCGTGAAAAATAACTACGAATAGCATCGGGAAAAGTCTACAAGAGTGCGTCGGAAAGTTTACACGTCTGAATATCGTTGGGAAAAGTGTACGAAAGTGAGCCGGACAGTCTCACGTACAAATCGTAAAACACAAGTCCGAGCGCGCAAGTACGATCCCGACCGTCCGTCCGAATACACAATCGCACGTAAAAAGGCCTGTACGGAGCCAACGCTGGATCACACATGTACAGGGGTAAACTCATGCCCGTGTACGAGCCGTACAGCCCCCCCACCCCCAAATATGTCAGCACAGTACACCACCCTGTCCGCACTGCACCCCAGGACCGCAACTGTACGCGCCGTACCCCCCCATGTACGCGCAGTACCCCATCATGTACGCGCCGTACCACCGCATGTACGCACCGTTCCCCAGGGCCGCATGTACGCACTGTACCCCAGCACCGCATGTACGCACTGTACCCCCAGCCCCCCACCGCATGTACGCACCGTACCCCAGCACCGCATGTACGCACTGTACCCCCAGCCCTCCCACCGCATTTACGCACCGTACCCCAGCACCGCATGTACGCACTGTACCCCCAGCCCCCCACCGCATTTACGCACTGTACCCCAGCACCGCATGTACGCACTGAACCCCCAGCCCCCCACCGCATTTACGCACCGTACCCCAGCACCGCATGTACGCACTGTACCCCCAGCCCCCCCACCGCATATACGCACCGTACCCCAGCACCGCATGTACGCACTGTACCCCCAGCCCCTCCCACTGCATGTACGCACCGTACCCCAGCACCGCATGTACGCGCCGCACACCAACACCGTACCCCAGCACCCTCACCCAGCTTCGCATATGTACGGATCGTACCTACGTGAAAAAGACTCATACAGAACCAGGACACTGTAAAACAGCACAAGGAGGGTCAAATCGACTCGCACAACAACACAAAACACGTCTACACGACAAAATACATCTCAAAGACTGACCTGCCACATACAAACAGGCCAACAGAGGCCCCAAACACAACCACCTCTTATAACACACCCACCAAAATTCAAACACAGCCACACCCAAAAATTGACCAATAAAAAGGGCCCACACACACAAACCATGAGCCTTTGCAACAGACCCACTGCTGACAGAGCCCACACACAAACAACCCCACATTACTCATACCTTCGCTACACCTTCACTCACACACCTTCACACAACCTCCTCCACAAACATCCCTCTCTTCACATTCACACACACACACACATTCACACCCACACACCCACAACCATCCACACCCACACCCACACCCCACACCATGCCCACAGACAAGAATCCAAAGTTCACTACGGCGGAGCTGGAGCGCCTTGTCAACGAAGTCATCAGAGTCGAGCCACAGCTGTTTGGAACATTGGTCAGACAGACCAGCATAGCTGAAAAATCTGCCATGTGGCAGAGGATCGTCGATAAGGTGAATGCTGTTGCGCCCGTCCGAAGGACCAGGCATGAATGCCAAGCCAGGTATTACGATCTGCGCAGGGCGGTCAAGAGGAAGATGAATGAAGAATATGCCCAGACCAACATCACTGGAGGTGGGCCACCCCGCTGGCTGACCCGTACACTACCATCCCTGGGAGGAGAAGGTGATGGCCATGCTACCGCCGGTGCGACTACACGGAGTGGAATGAGTCGCAGAGCCTGGTGAGTACACAAACAACTCACGTAACATGGGGGGAATGGCATCCACACCCCAACCACAACAAATGCACGCACCTACCCCCAAGCACTCACCGCACACAACCCCACTCAAAAACCACACCCATGCCACTAACGTCACCATTCACCCTTCACAAATCAAGGCAAGGCCATGTCCAAGGCTACAACAACCACAAACACAAGACTGGATGTCCGGGAGGCTGGGAGGGTGGGCCCCACACAACACATTGTGAAAATGAGACACAGACAACAATGTCCTCAGCTCATATGGCATAGGTACATACCCATGCACAATGCACAGGGACTGGCAAACTACTAACAAGGTCGCTGACACTGGGCCCTGCTGTATGCCGCACAAGGCCCTCCTGGGACCACTGTACACTCAAACACCAACTCCAAAAGCACAGGTATCTAGCACAGGAACTCACACACACTGTTATGTCAGCATGCAGCATGAGGGGACACACACATCACCTGGAAGACCCAATTACAACTCACACTACACACAACAGCACACCCGGTCACACCCCCCCCCTAACACAAGCACACACCCCTGGGGCAGGCAACGGATACACACACTCCCACAATGGGCATGTGACACAAGACCAAACCAGAGCCAAGTAAGCATCAGAGCCAACTATCTACAGCTCACACACTCAGGAGAACATCCCGATCTGTCCCCCGCAACATACCCATCCCCAAGTGGACACTGAGAGGAATGCTAGGGACATTCAACTACCTGGGGGAACTGTGTCAACTTGAATATGTATGAAACATGGATGTGGCATGAAACAGCATTAACATTGTCTCTCTCTCACACACAGGGCAACGTCGACGATCTCCCCCCAACACTGGGGGGGAAGAATCACAGTCCCAGGCACCACATGAAGACGATCCCACTGGCAGCGACGACTCTCACCACTCCGTGGATGACCCCGACCAACCTGGCCCCTCTGGTGTTCAAGCACCTGCAGCACCTGCGTCAGGTACATCTGTGCCAACCACCACCCCCATTCCCGCCACATCCCAGGACACACCCAGGATCCCTGCTCGCACTGAACAACACAGCCAGTCTGACCAGGAGGGACAAGGATCTGCGGGCACCCAGGAGGAGGCAGACAACCCTGCAAATGCCATCCCTCAGGGGTCCCGTAGACTCGATGTGCCCACAAAGGCAGGCCAGGATCGTGTGGGCAGGGGTGGTGGGAGTGGAGGCAGGCGGAGGGGCAAACCTGACCAGCCAGCTCAGGACCCCGGTATGTCACACATACGCAACATCCTGGACTCATACCGGCGTGACACCAGAGGCATGGACCAGGTCGTGTCCAGAATTTCCAGGATGCAGGGGACCCTCGATGAGATAAAGAACCTGCAGGTCGAGCATCATGCCAGTCATCAACAACACCAAGGACGGATAAAGGCAAGACTGGCTGAGCTCCTGGCGGTGCACAGGGACGTGAGCCAATCACTCCGTCAGATCGCCCAAAGTCTGGCAAACCCTCCCTGTGCCACCAGGCGTAGACCAGCACCAGACACAGGGAGGGAGGAGGAGGAGGATTCATCTGACGGAGCGTCCTCAGCATCGTCAAGGCCTGCATCTGAGGGTCCCCGGAGGAAGGTGGGTCGTCCACGGAAAAGACCGTGAGAGTCAGCGGACCATCCCCATCTCCCAGGTCACCTGGCCTGGCACCTGGCCCTCTGGCGCAACAGCAGCACCTCACCCAATGACATTCTCTGCCACATGGACTTGCTGGTCACAGTCTGACCAATGATGACCAACACTGTGGTCTGGACTCTGATGACTTCCAATGCCAAGGATGCCATCTCCCCCAGTGAACTTTAGATTCTATTCCCCCGGTAGAGCACCTTAGCACATCTACCAAAATACTCACCCCACCAAAAATAAATTCATATTGTTCTGCACATGAGATGTTGCTGTCATTTTGCATTATTCTATGACATATGTGTGTGGAAATGTCTAACTATGCGTGAGTGTTTAACCAACTCCAGCCATCCATACCCTGGGAACAGAGTCTGGTACAGAACACACATGGGTCACAAGGTATCATTCAATGTAGGCATGGAGCACAACACTCACCTGTGATAGCCTCTGGCTGCTGAGGGGGTGCTTGCTAAACTGTGCGGACAGACCTATTTGGGAGATCATCATCAAGGCGTAGAGGTCATGGCCCATGTGGAGGTACCCGGGGAGGGAGTCCCAGGTATGTGTGGCCAGGTGGGAGAACAATGTCCTGTATTCTGGAGTACGGTGGATGTGAAGAACGGTGGCCAGGGCAAGGTTGGATGCACGGAGATGGACCAACGGGATCTAGGATGACAGACGTACAAGGTTGGTGTGGGGTCGGGTTTGTGGACTGCCTCCTGAGTGTGGGTGGGGAGTGTGGAAGACATCCTGCAGCAGGCAGTGATCCATTGCAGCTATCTATGGTGAACGGTGAGGTGGCTGGGGCGCAGGGTGTAGAAGCTGAGGTGTGCAGATGCCCCCTGGAAGTGGACCAGTTTCCTTGGAGTTTGGATGTACTTGCTCCGTAGAGGGCAGGGCAGTATATGAGATGGATGTTGTCATGGTCTGGGGATGGTCTGTCGTAACTTGGAGTGGATCTATCTGTGGATCATGTGCATAATGCAGAGGGCGTTGCAGCATGAGGTACAGATGCAGTGGACTAGCATGGCATATGTGAGCGAGCCAAACATGATGCACACCATCTTGTGTGTGTGGCCACTGGGTGCTTGTGCAGGGCCTGCAGCAGCAGGCGCCATTTCCCTGCCAAAGGCCCCATTTTGCACACAAAGACTAGGATGTCAGAAGGACAACTGCAACAGGCGCGTGTGTAAAGTAAGGAGTGTCCAGTGTCACATGGCACACCCAGAGACAATGCATGCACAATCACCAAAGAGCCATTACACAGGATCAGGAAACTGAAGGGCGACCTGCGCACAGGAGACACACCCTCAGCAGCTGGTGATGGCCCATTGTGTGGTCGACCTTGCCAAAAAACATACACGACCATGTACTACATGCCCAATAGGGAGCCTAATCCATGATCAACTGCATGCATGTCGCTAAACTACACATGGACTCCTATGCATTATCTACAGCAAGTATGCCAGAGATGCCGCATGCCAAGTGGCAAGAGACCTGCATTGACAGAGATGAGGCACCTTGGAGTGTGATGAACACCTTTATTACTCATCCTCATACTAATGGAATTGCATCCATTGGAACAGAATCACAGGTCATTCTGCTGAACATGTGTGACCTACACTGGACACCCCCTGCAACACACAGATGTGGTAAATCCTACTGAGCTGGCACACAAGTGAAGGGGTTGAGCCTCACACCCCTTGCTGCACACGGAGAGTCTACAATTCCCCATTGAGCCTCATATGGGGATGTCCCACACCATGTCCACCATGACCATCCCGTATTTTCCTGAGGGACGTTATACACACATTGATACCTTCATCAGAATCCACAATCCATGACAGATGACTGTCAGGAAGGGTGACTATCAATTCATGGGAGCCATGCAACACGTCATGTGGCCCATGGTGAGTCGACATGTATGCATGGTAACACTACATGCACAGGAGTAGTCCCCACATATCACAAACACGTACCACCCACAAAACGCCTTGCTGCACTCCTTACCCAAAATGACTTTTCACCATGTCTGTGCATGTAACTCTGATCCAGCACACGTTGCAATACTCATGAGGAATAGCAGGAGTGCAATGATGACATGAACAGACGACAGCCGCAGCAACCTGGGGAGGACAGACACACAACAAGTCAGCGAGGAGCCAGTAATCCGCAGACATGTACATGCACTCTACAGGATTGATGTTGTCACCATGGTAATAATGAATTTTGTGTTCCCGCAAAAATTTGGGGAATGACATTATCACTTGAATGACACATCAGAACACACCTCCAAGTCACTTGGCACACAGTCAGCTTGACACACACATTGCAACACATGCCACACAAGGCTCTAAGCGTGCACACTCAGACACAGGGACTCCCCATCATGAGAAGAAGTTGCGGACAAGCTGACTCTGGATGTCCTCATCCTCATCCTCACTTGCCCCGTGCCCAAGCCCTTCATCCTCCACGGGTGGATGATCTTGCACATCCGGATCCAGGATGAGTGGCACGGCCTTCTCCACTGCCATTTTGTGCAGCATGCAGCACACAAGGAATATTTTGCAGACCTTCACCGGGGCATATGGGAGGGCGCCGCCGGTCTTGTGGAGGCACCGGAATCTGCTCTTCAGGAGTCCAAACATCCTCTCAATCACGCGCCTCGTCTGCCCATGGGTGTCGTTGTACCGGTGTTCTGCGGCTGTTCTGGGGTTGCGGAGAGGCGTCATCAGCCATGGCATGTTGGGATAGCCAGCGTCCCCTACATGGAAACATCATGGACAGAAGTGGGTCAGGAGAAGCAGTAAGATATGAAGAAACCGCTAAATACAGGACTAACAGAGTATACCCACCAACAAGACATGCACGTTCATTGCGCAGCTGCAGCATCATTTCAGGCACCCTGCTACGCCTCATGATGTAGGCATCGTGTGCTGATCTTGGAAAACGGGCACAGACATGGGATATCATCATGTTAGCAAGACATACCACAAGGGCATTGATGGAGTGGTAATGCTTGCGGTTACGGAAGGATACCTCCTGTGCGTGTGGTGGTACCAAAGCCACATGTGTCCCATCAATGGCCCCAATGACATGGGGCATTCCTCCCAGGGCATAGAACTCACCCTTGACACCTGTCAACTGCTCACGAGTTGGTAAAGTTATCAATTCATCCAGGTGTAACAACATGGCCTCTAACACATAATGCAGGACACGGCTGAACATGGTCTGGGACATGCCACCTACATCAGCTATGGTCAATTGAAACGTACCCGTGGCAACGAAATGTAGGGCTGCCATCACCTTCATCTTGGCTGTCAGTGCAGTAGGATACCTGTGTAGCGGTTGGAGGTGTGGCTCGAGCCTTGTGGTCAAGTTGTCAATCAACGGTTGGGAGAAGCGGTAGCGGCGTATACAGTCACGTTCCCTCATGGCAGCCAAGTCTGGCATTGGTCGGGGGAGAGGCGGTGCCCTGCAGAAATTTGGAATGAATAACGAAGATTGAGTACACCACTGTCAATGAACTGACCACATGTTCAACAGCTACTACACATATGCTACATACAGAATCTGTACTGTGCAATGCATCCAGGACACGTATGCCAGCCAGGTAACACCCCTACCAACAGTCAGCTACACACGTGGGTGCTCAAGGTCAACATGACATGCCATGGAACTAGCTGTGGGCCAGTGTAAGTGAACAGGCAGACGCATTACAGGAGTGACAGACATCCACATATGTGCATAAGTAGGATGTATTATCATACAGACCGGTTGCGGGACACTAGAGGCACAGGTCACATGTCCTTGAAATAGGACAGTCTACACACCTTGCCATGAAGGGGTACATGTCAGGAATGATCACACATACATTGAGACTACGCAGATATGTCCTTGTCTCGCAAGTCCATGTACGATGCATACATACACCCATTACGTCTGATTCCACATGTGGCCTGGTGTGCGTAATAGTGTTAGATCAAAAAAAGGAGCTACAGAGGGAAAATGTGCCAGAACACCCTCCAATCAACAATAGTTTCAACACAAAAGTACTGGCACACAGTAGCAAAGAATTTTTTATTTGTTGATCTAGAATGAGTGGAGGAGAGAAAGCTTTTCAAAAACCTCCACTTATTGTATTATATAGTATAACCCCATCCAGAATGCTACAAATATTTAAAAAGAATGTATGAGTCAGATAGAAAAAGTGAAAACAAAGACATGTGAAGTCAGTCCACAGGAGAATCAAACTACTCACTTAGCTCTACGCACCCCCTCAGCAATGGAAAAAAGAGGTGAAAAGATGTGTAGAGAAAGAGAAAGTACCTCACGTGCGCATCACCAGAGGAGCTACTGGTTGGTTCTCACCAGCTTGCCCATGTCTATTTCATCATTGGTAACTTTCTCTTAGGAAAAATGACGGCCGTCATTAACAAGGTATTCAACATGCTGTGTTTTTAAACAGCGGCATAGACTCCTAACCAGAATAAATAAATATTTGAGAGTCTGACCCCTTTATGTCTTTGTTGGCACAGTTTTTGTGTTTTTGTCTTCACAATACACCTTCTTTTGTTATGTGTTTCTTCTTTGCACTGGACACTACACATTTTTCCTAAGAGAAAGTTACCAATGATGAAATAGACGTGGGCAAGCTGGTGAGAACCAACCAGATGCATGTCACGGAACAACTACAGCAAGCTCATGGGAACACATGACACACACATGACATAGTCACATCGTGCAACGCCGGTAGTTACATGTCAGGTGTGATTATCCGTGTCCCTGGCATCAGGGGACAGTTGCGGGTGTTGGTGACTGTGCCATGCCAGTTATGCAGTGCTCGACTGTCCCCAGAGAGTAGCTCCTCTGTATCTATTGTTATCAAGTAATTTGCTGTTGTGTCATGCTCCCCATTGTTTCCCAGTGGCATGGTGGGTAAACCATCTGTGTGGTGCAGGGCCTACATATGTTTGTAGTATTGTAGATGTCACTCATGTTGCTGTTCATGCTATGCGCTGTGTCCTATGTAGTTTGGACTCATGTGTCATGTGTATACAGGTGTCTGATCATTTCCTGTCTCTTCACCTTGGCCACAGCATCGTCGGGGGAAACCGAGGGAGACACTGGCACGGATGTGGGGGAGGTATCCAGCACCGGGGCCACCAGTGCTGGGGAGTCTGGCGTAGCAAGTGGCACGGAGGCCGAGGGGAGTCAGGTGGAGGACCTGTCCAGTCCCAACACCGACTATGACGCTGACAGGTCCGAGGCTGAGCTCCCAGAGGGGGCGGAGGCTGCTCCCAGAGCTGAAAGCAGCACTCCATCTCTCGCCGCACCCTCCATTCCCATCACCGCCCTCCCACTTGCTCGGTTCCCTTGTGTCCGTGCTAGGCGACAACAGGTGCGTGAGAGACGGCAAGGAGGTGTATTTAAGAGGTGAAGGGTGCACTTCCACTCCGGATCATTCTGTGGTGTGTAGGCACATTCAGTTGCATGTTGCTTGTCACAGCACGCTCATGATTTAGCTTGTATTCTGAAAGGCATTCGTGTGCCAGTTATGACCCCGTCTTGTACGCTGCTTGCTAACGGTAATTATGTGCTATTTATGGATGAAGCTTGCTATGGGATGCTTCCGGGAATTCCTCACATCGTGACTGTATCACTACGAGTGGTTTTCTGTCATTACGTCCTTTTCCCACCCCCGCATGGCCGGCTGGATGTATCCATCTGGCCTTCCATTCCAACCCTGAAAGCAGAGTTCAACAAGATGAGCAGAATAAGGGCTCTATTGTCTCAAAAACAAGTCGTGTTGACTTCATCCCGAGAAACATTTGTCCTTCACGTAGCTCACACGCGCACAGAGGTGCAAGCGCTTTTTAACACTGATCTCCCACTACATATTTTGGATTCGGATTCAGACTATCTTTCATGCCTCGTCAACAAGTGGCCTGGCTGTTTTTTTCTAAATTGTGGCCTCCGGCCTCATGACCTCCTTCCAAACTCTGTTTGGTGTGATCCCCGCATTTCATCATTCGATTTTTCCTAGCGTCTTCGGAGGTGTCCCTTTGCTTCTCGCCCTCGTAGCTGGGGTGCCATAATTGATCTGCGTACTACGCTGTGGCTTCACAACTTGCGTTACAAGACAGCATGCACCGGCTGCTCCATCTTCGGAAACAGATGCTTGAATTCTACGGCACTCTGCCGCTGGCGACCTTAAGCAGTGCCTATGGATTGTCCTTCCGGTTTCCCTTCTTTACCTGCGTGCAACCTGTCTTTCATTGCCTAGATTGTCCATTCGAATGGGCTCTGGATTTGTGCCTGTGTAACTCGGTGTCTCCTGACCTGGATTATGATCGACTGATGAGCCCCTTAGTGGCTCATAAGTTGGACTGTTCTGGCGTCAGGATCATGGCCTGTGCTGCTGCACATGGAGTCCTAGGAAATTGGGACATCGGAACGGCTGCAAATGAATTCTTATCCAGAAGTTATCTTGATGTCCCCACCTGTTGTCCACAAATGTTGCTGGATGCACCGATTGTTGAGGAACACGTGTGTTCTTTCCCCCTGCTGAACTGGATGGCAGATAATTTTGCGGAACGTTCAAATGATTTCCTCTTGGAAGCTGTTGCAACTTATTGTGCTTATACCTTGATGGATTGACTTTAGCCCGGCTCATTTCATGGTGCATCCATCAATGTGATATTTTTTCCCCTTTTACATGGTTAATTGCCCTTCAACATCGTTCATAATTGACATTTCTTTTCTGACTTTTTCGCTTCCCTTCTATGGACTTCCAGTTCATGCCCTTGGTTCCGTTCTATCAAACTTGAACTCTGCGTTCTCGAATTTGCGCCCCTAGTGGTTAGTGGTACGAACAAGGGGGGTGTACTGATGATTCCTATCTCCCTATGTACAATGCTAAGTTGGCACCACCGCGTTAGTTGTTAGTAAGCCATCTTGCCAATTTTGCTGCTTTTGCACGCGACACTGTAGTTGCGTGTTATTACTTTTGAAATGCCTACTCGAGTTTGCTTCACATGAGGACTGTCTGGTTGACATCCTTCACAGTGAGCAGCGAGCTTGTACTGTACATTGTGTACACAAACAGTCTGGGTGACTAGACGGTGCATGTTGTTGTGTGCAGGTTGATCGTCCCACCATTACATGAACGCAGCTGCAGATACCTGATAGACGAGTGCTTGCCATATTGCAGTGCAGCACATTTTACTTTCATTGTGATGGAGGACTTTCGCAGGAGATGGGACTAGATGATCCTGTGATGTGATTCCACTGAGCTGATCTGTACGGTGGGGGGTCCCCCGTTCAAGCTTAGAGACCTTCTATTAGTCGAATGATACTACTATTAGTTTACTGGCGACAGGAAGGTTGCTGTTTCCACTGCCATTTTCTTATGATTGCTCCTTTCATTGTCTATGATATTGCAACAATGCTGATGCTTCTGAACTTAACCATTTGTCTGCTTATGTTAGCCACAGTACTGCATCTTAGGACGCGAGGTTCATTGAATAAACTCTTTCAACTTTACCTTGTCTGTGTCTATTCTGTTGTGGATTGATCTGAGAATAATGACGAACAGGTATGTCTGATTCCCACCATTCCTGAGAATGTTGTAAGTCGCTTGTTCTGAGTTGTCTATACATTGGGACCGCCGAGCTCAACCTCGGCTAACGAATGGGACACTTAGCTAGTCGGATAAGGGGTTCTGGGTTCTGAGGGGAGTTTGTGGTACGCCAAACATGTCTCCTTCGTGCCAGGCACTGCACCCCCTGCCCCTGTCTCCCCTGCTGGCATCAATGCAGAGTCTGTGGACATTCAGCGCCAGTTGCAGGGTGGTCAGACATCGCTGCTGCGTGTCCTCCATGGCCACACCAGACTGCTGACATGCATCGTGTCGTACATGGAGGGCATGTCATCAGCGATGTCTGACCAACGGATGTTGCTGAGGTCCATGGACTCGTCACTGACGGCAGCAGTGGGTCTCCTGCAGTGCTCAGTCCCCCCCCTACCCCGGCACCATCCGCACTTCCCATTCCGATGCCTGTCCCATGCACACCCAGACGTCCCCATGCATGCACCCCACCGGACACAGGCAGCACACAACCAGGGAAGGCCAAGCGCACACCTCCTGTCACGCACACACAGGGGGGAGAAGGCACAGGCACTGGGTCGGGGGGCAAACAGCAGCCACGCTGTCACAGTAGGAGTCCGCATTCCTCACGACCCACTACCGCCAATACCACTCCCCTTGGCTCTCTTGCCCAACAGTCGGACAGAGAGTCCTTCATGGCCAGTCTGTCCCTCAGCCCCAGTGTGACACCACCCTGCAAGCGTTTGAGGGATTCCCCGGGCAGGGTAGTTGAGTCCCCCCCTGTCCACACCCTCCCCCAGTTGCGCTGCGACCCATCCCTCCGACCCCCCCCTCCTTGTGGCCTGTGGTGCCTTCGGGTGCAGGGGAGACACTGGAAGAGCTTGCAGCCGTGTGCAGCGCCATACTGCCCTCCTCCTTTGGCACTGCCCCACCCCCTGTGGTGGAGTCATCCGTCCCTGCACCCACGACACCTACCCGTGCCCCTCCTGTCCCTGCGGTGCCTGGTTCTTCCCCCCCACATGATGCCCCCCCTTCTGTGGATGATATGGTACAGTGAACTGTGAAGGCAAGCTAGTGGAGACGCATCCCAACGTGTCCCCCCCCAGGACTTCGCATCTGGCATGGCCTATGGGCTTGTTGAATGGTGTACTGTAGCTACTTTTCTTCGAGATGCTGAATGTGGTTTTTATTTTTTCGTTTGCACACTATTGCTTTTCTGGTATTGCTGTTGGTGCTGCTGCTCCCTGAGTTGGGGTGGTGATAATGTGTTGGGTGTCTGGGAAATGTTGTAGTGTGCTGCTCATGGGGTGGACCATGGTATCTGCATGCCGTCACAAGGTGTCTGCATATATTCGTAGGTCATGTTAGCTCCTACTGCATGGTGACATTGTCCCAAGGTGTGTTCCTTCCTCTGTGGCACCTGACATCTTCCCTGCAGGGTGTTTCCCAATTGTTGTGCTGAGCTGTGTCAACATTTCCTCGGTGTGTGACACATCCCTTCGACTTTGGCCACGCATGCTCTGCAATGTCTCCACCTGCATCATTTGTGGCATCCTTGGTGGACACTGTACTTGTGTATGGAGTATATTGACATTACTTCATGTGGACATTTTCCCTTTTCCGCACTATGCATGTGTGTACTCCCTGCTTCACACACATGTGTTACGTGTTCTGCAGGGTATTTGGGCGCCTGCCTGACAATTGTGGGCATTGTATCTGTGTGTACTCCACCCTTTTACTTCCATGGGAGGCTACGACTTGTTGGCTGCCCCGGCACCTGTACATTCTTATAATTCCTGGAATGTGGGTGACAGTGTGTGTTCCCTTAGGCTCTCTTAGTTTAGTGGTGTTTGACATGAGGATGCAGTCTTGTTGCATGATCTCAGTGTGTGTATTGTGCTGCCTCCGCCAGGGGTGGGTATGCATGTGTAATTTGTCATCACACCCACATGTGGTGTGTCATGCAGTGGGGGAAGGACATCCATCCTCATGGGAGTGGGACACTGCTGTCAGTGTTGTGTTGTCATGGTACTCTCAACATTGTCGCACATTGTGGATGCCTTCATGCACCCATGGAGTTTTGCTCATCGGAGGGTGATGTACACACCCCCATGTCTCTGTCCACTGCTGGGGGTCCACTGCACCCACCCCCATGTGTCTGTCCACTGCTGGGGGTCCTCTACACCCATCCCTCATTTGTCTGGGCACTGCTGGGAGTGTTATGCACCCACCCCTCATATGTCTGGGCACTGCTGGGAGTGATGGGCACCCACCCCTCATATGTCTGGGCACTGCTGGGAGTGATGGGCACCCACCCCTCATATGTCTGGGCACTGCTGGGAGTGATGGGCACCCACCCCTCATATGTCTGGGCACTGCTGGGATTGATAGGCACACACCTCTATGTATCTGTCCACTGTCGTGGTACGAGCCGTACCCACGCGCTGATGGCCTGGGTAGGGCCCGTACCCCTAGGGTACCCCAACTTGGGGGTGCAGCCCGTACCCATGCCTTTGGGACGTGGGTACAGGCCTTAACGCCATTGTTGTTGTGACGTAGGGGTGGGCGTGGTATGTGCCGTACCCACGCGCTGTTGGCCTGGGTAGGGCCCGTACCCCTAGGGCACCCCAACTGTGGGGGTGCGGCCCGTACCCATGCCTTTGGGACGTGGGTACAGGCCGTACCGCCATTGTTGGTGTGACATAGGGGTGGGCGTGGTATGTGCCGTACCCACGCGCTGTTGGCCTGGGTAGGGCCCGTACCCCTAGGGCACCCCAACTTTGGGGGTGCGGCCCGTACCAATGCCTTTGGGACGTGGGTACAGGCCATACCGCCATTGTTGGTGTGACGTAGGGGTGGGCGTGGTATGTGCCGTACCCATGCGCTGTTGGCCTGGGTAGGCCCCGTACCCCTAGGGCACCCCAACTTTGGGGGTGCGGCCCAGACCCATGCCTTTGGGATGTGGGTACAGGCCGTACCGCCATTGTTGGTGTGACGTAGGGGCAGGCGTGGTACGGTCCATACCCACACTCTGGGGGGCATGGGTACGTCCCGTACCACCATTGTGGTGGTGACGGGTACGCGTCCACGTTCACTTCCGTTGTGGCGGGACGTGGGATTGGTGGACACGCCCCCCGAAGTGACCAGACCATGGAGGTAATTAATGTGCAGGATGTTTTAGTAATTGGTGAGGTGTGGGTTATGTTTCCTGACCGTTGCACACACACACACCCCCCTTTGCCCCTGGGGGTTGTTCTGACCTTCTGCGGCGTCTGCGGCGGTTTCTGTACACGAGGTGGTAGGCTATGAGGGCCGGGATGACGCGTAGGTTGGGGTCCATCGCTGTCCGTGGCGTACCAGGCCTCCTTGTTCGCGTCGTCCTCAATTTCCCGGCAGTTTTTGGCACTCGTAAAAACTGCTACGTGCGGAGTGACGTCGGCACGAATCGTACTTGCTGGTCTGTAGAACGCTGCCTGACTTCATCCGGACGGCGCATACGCCGTCCGGATGATTTGTATGTATTTTTTTGCCGGTCGGTGTTTTTTACGACTCGTGCGGTAATGGTATTTCTGTGCGAATCGTACTTGCGAGTTTGTAAGGTGTTTTTCCAGGGTACAAGTCGGACGGAAAAAACGCTCCGTCCGACCATTCGTACCCAGGTTTTACAGGATCGGAATCGACACCTTGATGTTGTTGCACCAAGGATATTGTGCTTGGCAACTAAACACTTCTAAGATCCCAAAGGCGAGACCTATTGGCTATGCCAATGCTTGTTAACTCTACAACAAATAAAATCTGTGACACTTCTTGTGGTTTCATACACTGTGGGGCATATGTACAAGCCTTTATCACCACCACAACGTCACTTTTACCTAAATTGTGGTGGGGATAGGGGCTTAGCCTTATTTACAAGGCAGCGTTAAGCCACTTAATGTGGCTTAACGTTGCCTTGTAAATAAGGCCCCCTTTCATGCTATGGTTAGCGTGAATGGGGTGGGCAGTGGGTGTTGCAGGGGGCGTTCCACTGCAACACCCATTGATTTTGATGCTGCACCCTATGTAAAAAAGGAGGCAGCACCAAAATTAAGACCAGAGAAAACTTGATCTTAAATTGGCGAAACGAGGAGAAATGCAGTATTTCTCCTCGTTTTTGCTTTTTTCATGTGTGTTGCCTTGTGCAGCACACATGCAAATAGCAAAATGCCATGGATTGTTTATGTACTGGAAGGTGTCCCTTCCTGTACATAAACAATCCTTTAAAAAAAATCCATTTTGTGACTTTCATGTGTGCTGCACGAAACAGCACACATGACATGTGATAAAATGGCATTTTTGGATTGTTTATGTGCAGGAAGGGACACCTTCCTACACATAAACAATCCTCCCCTGCACGCAGACACCCTTGCACTATGGTGCAAGGGTGCCTGCATTGGCGCTAAGTTGCTTAACTTAGCGCCATCGCAGGGGGAAATGCAAGGCTGCACCACATTCTTGTAAATATGGTGTAGCCTTGTGTTTCAGAAGTGGCAGCGAGAGGCGTTAATCCAAAAAGGCTAATGCCTCTCTCCGCCACTTCCTTGTACATATCCCTCTTTGTGTGAAACTCATGACATTGAAATCCATTGTAATATACCTCCAAAATAAAATATTGTTCGTTTATATTAAGAAATTGTAATATTCTTGGCGAAGGGGCACTGTAATGTTTTCCATCTGTCTTTGTTCTTTCAAAACCGTTAGTCCCTGGGCTTGCCCAGAGCAGATATCCGAACAACACCAGATTAGCAGCCATAATGCGTTAGAATAAATTATTTAAGAGTGAATAAAACAGAAGCTATTTGCCATCATAACTCAAACGTGTTTTTATTTATTCAGCAAGTACATGGGATCTTCTGGATACTCCAAAAAAGACTGAAAATGTTTTTTTAAAAGGACCATGATGGGAGTTGTGGAAGGAAGACAACGTAGGGGCAGTAGAGCAGGTGTTGTTGGAATCAATGTGGAGTGTGGGGACAATAGGGAGTGTTCGGGGGACAACAGACAAGCTTGAGGCTGGGAGGATGAGAAATAAAATCCAAAACAATAATAACAAGCATTAGCAAAGCCACATGATCTCGCCTTTAGAATGCGAGTGCCAGCCTATTAGCTTTACCAATGCTTGTTTGTAAAGCATGGTTTTAAAAAAAAGTACGGATTTTAAAAAATCAAGATACAAGAGGAAACCCAAACACATAGTTTACAGTATCTCAGAAATATATATCATATTAATTATTTTCAATGAATGGCCTGATTTACTTTCCAATACATTTCACTCAGGAAACTCTGAAAATAATTCATAAAAAATATGAACAATAAGGAAGTGTCAGAATTTTAAAAAGAACACGTGCCAGTGCTGCCCCATTTACTTCCCCAGAACTCATAATTGAACCAAATGCAAGAGACATTTTGTTCTGTACAGTTGTCCAGAGATCAGATTTATAGGTCTTTAGGAGAAGAAACATATCCTTTTCAGTCATGCTTAAGTACACCTTCTACCTCAGACTTCAGCTTAGAGCATGTAGCATCCAGCTTCTCCCCCAGTGCTATAAAAGCTTTTGCCTGCTAATGCCTGTGCTTTCAAGCAATATGTGGAATACAGGAGATAACACAAAAATCCATAAAATCAGCTTTTAGGCATAACCTGGCAAAAATATACCTGCTGCTCTGCTTTTATAGATAAACCCAAAGGGGTTGGATCAACACTGAGAGGGGGAAGGTATCTAAAGGGGAAACAACTCATAAAGGAGAACACTGGAAAACAAATGCAATCTAGTGGAGTGCTAAAAGAAAAGGGAAAAAGTAGTTCCCTGAATGTTGGCAGTAGAAGAATGCAAGTCATCCAGTCAAAAGGATGGTAAAGAGGCTATGCTCCAAGGGAGGGAACAACACAAGCATAGAATGGCAAGCCATCAAATATGAGGAAAGCAAATGAGAGTGACATTAAAGCCAACCAATGGTAAGCAATGATCAGACTCTAATTTCAGTGTAAGGTTTTGGAATGATCCACAAGAGGTCTGTCACAACCAGCCAGCTAAAAGCTGTCTGGGACGTGAGACCTAAAAAGCTAGGGTGAGGGAAGCAATGAATGAGTTGTGGTGGCGGAGGAGGGAACAACACTGAGATTGAGAGGTTGGAGGGGTGGGTATTTAAGGGGGGACGCAGCACATAAGGGAGAGAACAAGAAAACACATAAATTCCCCTGGAGTGCTGAAGTTGACACGCTAGTATTACCCTTGAGGCGGAAGCCGGGGGTTTGCTCTCAACTTTTAATACTGTACTTATTTGCACTGCTTTGTTGTCATTTTAAAACGTAAACTGTGTTTTACCTTGCTGCATTTTCGCTTAGAGCGCTGCTGGGGGAAGATCAGTTTCCCGGTATCGTCACCACCCACGTGACTCGGGGCCACGCCCCTTTCGAATAGCCACGCCCCCTCCTCTTCCCCATTACTATGCTCCGCTCGGAAGCGCAGAGGACGAGCGCAGCGGGCACACCATTGGCACGCCGAAGACACGCCAAAGACTAGCCCGTCTGTGCCCGTCCGTGTCAGGACGGGGCACGGGGCAGAGACCACCGCTCCCCCTGCAAAACCCAGGCTGGTAAGATCATTGTCAGAATTGAAAGCTTTACGTCCTACCCCCAATCCTAGGTGCACAATAGGTAATCTTCATAAAATAGGAATACGCTCCTGCGCCAACTGCAAATTGACCATTTCAATATGTCAACCCCACCCTGATACTTCCAGAAGACACAGAAAACGAAAATTAGTGCGCAAAAACGAATCTCGAAATTATGTTTTTTACAGTACTAATTGTCGCTCATTACCGAAACATAAATATGACATTTTCAACCTCTTAGCTGAAAAGAGTCCCAGTGCCCTCTTCTTAACGGAGACTTGGCTGCACGATAGTGCCGGACCGGATATCGCTACCGCCCTCCCTGACAATTATGCCATTGTCAGAATAGAGATTTAAAATGTACTCTTGAACCAGTAGCTATTCCAGACTGTGAAGCAGGCCTTTTTCAAATTTTTTTGAACCCAAATTTCACGATGTCTGGTTTTTTGATTTATCGTCCCCCAGGAAACCCCTCTCAATGGGTTTCAAATTTAGCGAATCTTATCATTCCCCATTACATTACCTCAAGCAATTTTTCCCTGTTGGGCGATTTCAACTTGCACCTTGAGGACCCCACCACCTCTTCCTGTTCTAACCTACTGGATGACTTGAAGGTTCTAAATCTGTCTCTGATCAACTCTAGCCCTACTCACATAGCTGGCCATTTGCTGGATCCTATATTCTCCAACATCAGAGAACTTAAATGTCTCGCTACTATGCCCATATGCTGGTCCGACCACCATCTAATAAATTTCAGCATCACTTTTCCTCCCGCTTTCAATTTGCAATATGATTCCCCTGAAACACCCAGGAAAATTTGGAAATCAGTGAACTTAGAATTGTTAAATTCTACATTACAAGAGAACCCTCCGGGTAATAGCCCAGACATGGACAGCCTCGCGGCTGCAGCGCAAAAGTGGCTCAGCGATGCCGCGAATAAATGCCTGCCCTCTACGTGTATTAAAGGGAATAGACACCGCCACCCGGCTACTTGGTTTAATGATAGCCTAAAAGCCGAAAAATCTAAATGCAAAGCGCTTGAACGCAAATGGCGTAAAAACTACGCCCTGGACGCCAAGAAAAGCTATCATGAGGCCAGAAATTTGTACCATACGGCCTGCGCAAAAGCAAGAGCCGCATTCGTCTCAAAAAGCATTTTGGAGGCCACCAATATGCCAAAAACCCTATTTAACAAAGTCAAAGAACTGGCTGGTGCTTACACTACAGCTGCAGCACCTCCACTTAACACCCAACAATGCCAGGCGTTAGCACTCTTTTTTACTGAAAAAATTGATAAAATCATCCTAGATATCAGTATGAACAATAAAGCACCACCCTCTCCCTCTGACTTAGGTTTAACTCCTCCTTGTGCCAACACAATGGAATCCTGGCCTGCTCTCTCAGTAGACAAACTGAAAGTGATTCTTAAGACCATTAAATCCGGCTCCCCCAGGGACCCTATCCCTATCAAAATCATTAAACAACTCGGTGACAGTTCCTTGGAAATCATTACAAACCTTCTGAACTCTTCCCTTGACCTTGCCATTGTCCCAGCTCTATGGAAACATGCCATGGTTACACCTCTTCTAAAAAAACCTACTGCTAACCCGGAAATTCCTGCCAATTACAGACCCATATCCCTGCTTCCTGCATTCTCCAAATGTTTGGAGAGGCACGTGCATTCTGTGCTATCTATTTTTGCGGAAGAAAATTCTCTTCTACATCCCTCACAGTCAGGTTTTAGGGCCGCTTTCTCTACTGAAACCGCCCTGCTTGGAGTTACGGAGCACATTCGTAAACTTCTTGATCAAGGTCAGACGGTCGTGCTCGTGCTAGTAGATCTGAGCGCGGCCTTCGACACCATTTCCCATGAAACTCTCGTTAAGGTATTGGATAAAAATGGTGTACGCGGAAAGGCCTTGGACTGGATCCGGTCCTTCTTGGCTAGTCGAACCTTCCAAATCACCTCTTCACAAGCCTCTTCGGATACTTTATTGGCACCCCATGGAGTACCCCAGGGGTCTATTCTTAGCCCTTTGTTTTTTAATTTATACCTTAGACCCCTGGCCGACCTTGTTGAACAATCTGGTCTCACTTTTATGAGCTATGCGGACGATTCACAAATCATTTTTTCCCTATCCGAATCCTGTCCCAACTCTCCTTCTCTACATAAAGTAGGACTCCTAAACATCCTGAACTGGATGACGAGAAATCAACTTAAACTTAACGGTGACAAGACCGAGATTCTGGTTCTGGGAAAACATCAAGATTTGTGGAATTCCGTACATTGGCCTGATCAGATGGGCGTTCTTCCCATCCCGGTGACCCATGTTCGTAATCTGGGATTTATCTTAGACAACTCCCTTTCCATGAATCAACAGGCCAGCAAAATTACTGGTCTATGTCTTACCATAGTCAAATGGTTGAGGAAAATTCTCTGGATGCTGCCTCTCTCCACGCAGAAGACCGTAGTCAATGCCCTCATAACATCGAGGCTTGACTACGGCAACATTCTGTATCTGGGCGCCAACAAATCAGTAGTCGGCCGACTACAACTTGTGCAAAATGCAGCAGTTCGCCTACTGTACAATATTCCTAAAAACTCTGGAGTCTCGAGTCACCGCCGAGAACTCCATTGGCTCAGGGTTGAAAATAGAATCCGCTTTAAAGCCCTGAACTTTATGTTCAGAATTAAAGCGGGCACGGCACCTAAATATCTTCTAGCCCTTGCCCACCCCTACAATCCCAAACGTAACCTACGGTCGCAGTCGGCAGCCGTTTTCTGCGTGCCGAGATTCAAACGGGCGAGAGTAGGTGGCAGATCCTTTGCCCATCTGGGACCCTCCCTCTGGAATACGCTCCCTCCCTTCATCCGAAAGGAGGAAAATTATGTCAGGTTTAGAAAGCATGTCAAGACCTGGCTATTTGAACAATAAATCTCAATAGCCGTTATTATTATTATCATTATTATTATTATTATTATTATTATTATTATTATTATTATTATTATTTATTTTTATAAAGCGCATAGTCACCAGGAGGTATCCCAGCGCTGAGGAACCCTAAAAAAGTAAAACTGAGGACCGAGGCTGAGTTCACGAGGGGGGCATAGAAGCTAGGGAAAAAGATGCGTCTTAAGCAGTTTCCTAAAGCGAAGGTATTGGGGTTCCAGACGGAGAACCCGAGGAAGGGAGTTCCAAAGACGGGCCGCATGGACCGAGAACCGTCTTCCTCCTGAACGTGCTTTCCTAAACCTTGGGGCGTTGATGAGATTTTCTGCGTTGGAACGGAGGGATCTCGTGGCTATGTAAGGGGTGATGAAGTTGCGGAGAACTGGGGGGCCTTGGTTGTTCAAAGTTTTGTGCACCAAACACAAGGCTTTAAATTTAATTCTCTCCCTTATAGGGAGCCAATGCAGGAGTATGAGGGCAGGTTTGGCCGATGATCTGGCCGGGGTGTTGGTAATGATCCGGGCAGCAGTATTCTGAATCCTTTGCAGTTTATTCAGTGTTGCTTCCGGTGCACCCAGGTAAATCGCATTACTATAGTCCAGTCTTGATATAATAAGACCCTGGACTAATAGTTTTTGTGATTTCGGAGGAAGAAGGGGCAGGACTTTCCTCAAGGATTTTAGAAGACCGAAACAGGTCCCTACGACCTTCTTTGCTTGCGGGGCAAATGAGAGTTCCGAGTCAATCCAAACACCCAGACTTTTCACCTCTGTCTTTGGGTCTGGGGGAGGACCTAGACATGTTGGCCACATGTCCAGAGGAAGTGAGGTTCCTTTTGAGCCGAGTACAAGGACCTCGGTTTTTGTCCCGTTTAGTTTTAGCGCTGATCTATTCATCCACTGATGGACCTGCGTGAGGCAGTTGAGGAGATCAGCTTTCTGTTGTTTAGGGTGGGACAGGGACACCACTAATTGTGTGTCGTCAGCATAGCTGATGACACTCACTCCGAAAGGGGTGATAACCTCCTCCAATGTGGACATATAGATATTAAATAATGTGGGGCTCAGGGAGGAGCCCTGAGGCACACCACATTGGAGGGGCATTTCGGAGGAGCGGGCGTTCTTCTCCCAGATCTGATAAGATCGTTGTGTCAGGAAGGATGAGAGCCAGGATAAGGCTGCGCCTTCCAGACCAACTCTTGCCAGTCTTTCGATGAGGAGTTGGTGGTCAACGGTATCGAACGCTGCGCTAAGGTCGAGGAGGATCACTGCCACTGATCCTCCTCCATCCAGCAGCGTTCTGGCTTCCTCTACCGCCGCCAGGAGGGCGATGTCCGTGCCCTGTCCTGGTCGGAAGCCCGTCTGGGAATCTTTCAGTTTGTTGTTAGCCTCTAGGTACTGCGAAAGTTTCTTGTTGATGAGTTTTTCCGCGATTTTACTTACTCCTGGGAGTAAGGAAATGGGCCGGTAATTCGCCAGGTTATCAGGGTCAAGAGTGGGTTTCTTCAGTAAGGCCTTTACCACCGCCTTCTTCCAGCTCAGGGGCACAACTCCCTGTTGAAGTGACATATTAATCAACTGAGTGAGGGAGGGAATGATAGAGGGGGCTACCTCTTTAAGGATCCGAAGAGGAGCAGGATCTCTGGGGGAGCCGCTCTTCATGGAGTTGAGCGTCGTCCGTACTTCGTCTGAGGTGACCTGGCCCCATGTGGACAGGCCGGTGGAAGAAGTCGGATATGGGAGAACAGTTTCTTCCCTCGGGCTCAGGGGAGGAATTGAATCCAGGATTAATCGGATTTTGTCCTGGAAAAAGTTAGCCAATTGTTGGCATTTCTCTTGGTCAGCTTTGGGGTCAGAAGGGGGTCCCCGTTCTTGTTCTGGTGGTTTTGAGAGTTCTTTGAGGATAGCAAATGCTTCCTTCCCGGAGCCACCCGCTCTCTCTATTCTCTCCTGAAAAAACACGCTTTTGGTTTTCCGGATAGCGGTTTTATAATTGAGCAGAGAGATGGAGTAGATATTTTTATTTGCTCCTGTTTTATCACGTCTCCATGAGCGTTCGGTTTTTTTACATTCTTGCCGTAGGGCTTTAAGCTCTGGAGTGTACCATGGAGCAGGGGATATCTTTTTAAGCTGTTTAAAAGTAGTGATTTTTGGAAGCAAAGCGTCGAGAGACGACGTAATCCAGTCGCTGAATTGTTTATCGGCCGCATTCGGGTCCGAGGAAAGCTCGGGAGTGGAGTCTGTAAGAGAACGGGCCCATATATCAGATGACAATTTGTGCCATTGGCGGTCGGTAACCTGGGTTTTAGGAGTTAGGTGATTAGATATGGGAGTTTCCCAGAAGAATGGAACCAGGAAGTGGTCAGTCCATGGAAGGGTCACTGGAGGGTTGGTGGTCATCGTTGGAATATTGGTAAAGATGGGGTCCAATAGATGGCCCTTCTCGTGGGTGGGCTCGTTGTTCACCAGACATACCTCTAGAACTGTAAGGTCATGCCTGATGTCCGCGGCGACACGATCCGTTGGATCAAGGAAGTGGAGATTGAGATCACCTAATAACAGGAAGTTGGAGGTGGAGGAAGCTAGTTGGGAAATGGATTCAACTATGGAGTTGTGGAAATTGCCTGGGGCCCCAGGGGGACGATAGGTCAGAAGCCCCGCCACAGTGAGGGCTGGGGAGATTTGGATGGAGAACTGGCCGCACTCACAATCCTCGATATCAGCGTTAATCATCCTACAGACGTATCGTTCCCTGTGGATTATGGCTACCCCGCCTCCCCTCCCTTTAGGTCTATTTAGCGTTTGGCAGAGATAACCTGTGGGGAGGGCTGTGACGACATCCGGATCGGTGCATTCAGAAAGCCATGTCTCTGTTAGGAACATTAGGTCGAAATCCTGATTTTGGATTAGGAGATTTACTTCGGTGGCGTGTTTCGGGAGGGAGCGGCAGTTGAGGAGTCCAGCTTTCAGGGCCGGCCTAGTGATTTTAGGGGGGGGGGTCGGATTGCAGTATGAGCAGGTCGAGAAGACCTTACCTTCCGTAACCGTGTGGTAGCAGGTCAGGGTGGTTTTCGGACGTAGGGCTCGTAGTGTATCAGCTGTATACATCACTCGCTCCTGAGGGTCACCTGGCAGAGTAACGGGGCCACGGGCCGTCCGGGTCCGGACGGGCCCAGACGGGCTTGCCTTTGGCGCGCCTTCGGCGCGCATGCGGCGCGCCCGCTGCGCCCGTCCGCTGCGCGTACGGTAGTTGCACATATTTGAGGGGGCAAAGAGGGCGAGGGGCGTGGCCTCGGAGTGGGCGTCGCCTCGCGCCT
The DNA here is from genome assembly GCF_964204655.1 of Triturus cristatus. NCBI lineage: Eukaryota > Metazoa > Chordata > Amphibia > Caudata > Salamandridae > Triturus > Triturus cristatus. Next base: position 509,470,907 of record NC_140585.1, read on the forward strand.
TGTTGGAAATGGCGATCTCGTTTGCGTCCTCGCTCGATTCTACACCCAGCGTTAAATCCGCTGTGAGGTGAGTGAGGGGTTTCTACTGTGGTTCAAAGTATGCCAGGAGGCGGTGCAAAGTTTAAAATACAAGATATTTAGTGACAATACAATGTTTAAAAATAGCAGCCTCGTAGAGCTCCCGGCTTCCGCCTCAGGAGTGTACTAGGTTCCAGGTAAAAACACTCTCAATCAGTGTTTTTATACTCTGTGCGGGCGGGGGGCGTGGCCTCGGAGTGGGCGTCGCCTCGCGCCTTGTTGGAAATGGCGATCTCGTTTGCGTCCTCGCTCGATTCTACACCCAGCGTTAAATCCGCTGTGAGGTGAGTGAGGGGTTTCTACTGTGGTTCAAAGTATGCCAGGAGGCGGTGCAAAGTTTAAAATACAAGATATTTAGTGACAATACAATGTTTAAAAATAGCAGCCTCGTAGAGCTCCCGGCTTCCGCCTCAGGAGTGTACTAGGTTCCAGGTAAAAACACTCTCAATCAGTGTTTTTATACTCTGTGCGGGCGGGGGGCGTGGCCTCGGAGTGGGCGTCGCCTCGCGCCTTGTTGGAAACTGCGATCTCGTTTGCGTCCTCGCTCGATTCTACACCCAGCGTTAAATCCGCTGTGAGGTGAGTGAGGGGTTTCTACTGTGGTTCAAAGTATGCGAGGAGGCGGTGCAAAGTTTAAAATACAAAATATTTAGTGACAATACAATGTTTAAAAATAGCAGCCTCGTAGAGCTCCCGGCTTCCGCCTCAGGAGTGTACTAGGTTCCAGGTAAAAACACTCTCAATCAGTGTTTTTATACTCTGTGCGGGCGGGGGGCGTGGCCTCGGAGTGGGCGTCGCCTCGCGCCTTGTTGGAAATGGCGATCTCGTTTGCGTCCTCGCTCGATTCTACACCCAGCGTTAAATCCACTGTGAGGTGAGTGAGGGGTTTCTACTGTGGTTCAAAGTATGCCAGGAGGCGGTGCAAAGTTTAAAATACAAGATATTTAGTGACAATACAATGTTTAAAAATAGCAGCCTCGTAGAGCTCCCGGCTTCCGCCTCAGGAGTGTACTAGGTTCCAGGTAAAAACACTCTCAATCAGTGTTTTTATACTCTGTGCGGGCGGGGGGCGTGGCCTCGGAGTGGGCGTCGCCTCGCGCCTTGTTGGAAATGGCGATCTCGTTTGCGTCCTCGCTCGATTCTACACCCAGCGTTAAATCCGCTGTGAGGTGAGTGAGGGGTTTCTACTGTGGTTCAAAGTATGGCAGGAGGCGGTGCAAAGTTTAAAATACAAAATATTTAGTGACAATACAATGTTTAAAAATAGCAGCCTCGTAGAGCTCCCGGCTTCCGTCCTGTCTTCTAACTAGCTGTGTCTAGGCGCCGGGAAACCCTTTTTGGGTAGCTGTTGCGCCCTACAAATTGAATAAATAAATAAATAAATAAAGTTCCGTGAATGGGAGCTGTGAAAGAATACAAGTCATCCAATCAAAAGGATGATACTAAAACTATGCTCCCTGAGAGGGACAACCACCAGAAGAGGAATGAAAACATTCCACAAGAACAAGGAAATGGGAGGGACGTGAAATCCAATGGCAGCTAATGGTAAGCAATGGGCCGGCAGTAAGCCCACTGTACATTTTTGGAGTGATCCACAAGAGTCCTTTCTACAAAAGAAAGCTCCTCATTCCTAATCTCCAAAGTTTCCTCATCTCTCTACAAGCCAATAACTGCATTCCATGGCCTCCCTCCCTAAGACCACCTTCACTGTCCTCTGTAGAGGTGTGGCAGGCCTGGTGTGATGGCTGGGGACCCCTATAATAACACAGTCTGTACCAAGGTGCAATCACCCCAAACTTCACCTTTGTACCCTGCTCTGAAGATGAGGAATCCTTCTTCCTGCCTGGTGCATGCTGAGGCAAATCTAGCGAGAGCTGTCTTTGATGGTATAATAACCTCCAGTTATTTCCTGTGATAAATGTATTGGTATGCTGTTTTCCATATTAGGCAGCCACACCACATGCAATCTCTTCAGTGAGGGCATGAGGTTCTAAAGCCCATTCACAAACTAGGATATGCAATTTGCACACTGACTGATTTGTTTATGGGTGAGCAATTTGTGAAGCAACCTATGTACCAATAGATCGAATCACAGATTTCATATCAGCAGGGGTCAGCGAATATTAATGTCCAGTGAATATTAATTAGTCAGGTAAAAATTTCCAGCCCCCTGTGAACAACTGTGAATTAAGGAATGGTGGCTTGCAACGGACAGCTGACCTCCAACCCTACATTTGTTTTCCCAAATGGAAATACTTTTTTAAAAGCAGCCCTTACCCAGTAAAGGGAGTGGTGCTGCTTTAATAAAAAAAGGTTCCCATTTGAGAACAGATTGAGACGATCAGGCAGTTGTGCTCCCCCCGAGGATGCTCGACATGAATCCCAAAAAGGAAGGTGCTCCCTTGGGAAAAGCTTGTCCTCTAGCTAATGAGTTAGTGCCCCTTTAGAGGTGGGGTGAGGCGTTGGCAACTTTTCAATGGTTTGCAACCACAAGTAATTGATGACTATTACTGCACATTGCAATTAGAAAGGATGCTGCCTCTTAATTGCAATAAAAATGCTTCACAATGTTTGGTGGGTTCCGTACTATTTTCCAAGTTTCCAAATGCTTTTTGCCTGGTTGGGTGGAAAAAGTCAGCCATAATAGGTTTGCAGTTTCCCTCCAACCCCCACACTCTCTTAGGTCTGACTTTACCTAATGCTCTAACGTGAGCTCTTTTGCTGTTTCGAAACTTGAAACAACCTGAAATGTCATAAGGAAGCTATTTTACAAGGAATCTATCATGTGATTGCAAGGGGATAGCGAATAGAAAAGCCTTAGGCACTAAAACGTGAAAAAAAACTAAGAGAAGAGCAGCGATAAAGCAATCTCACTGAGGCCTTCCAAGGATCACCCCATCACTTCCTAACTCGACAACTACCAACATAGACATGTACAACTATTGTGAACAATCTGTGACATACATTTTGCTTCTGTGTTATACTGAGTCTGAAACCAGAACTCCCTCTATTGGCAGACATGACAGGCCATGTAAGTTTATTGGGGCAGATTTATGTTCCCTGGTGCATCCCTGCAAATCAGCAGGGATGCGCCAGGGAAGATGCGTCACTCAAGTTTGCCCTTGCGCCACCGCAGATGCGCCGCATTTACAATGCGGTGCATCGTGGCGCAAGGACAAGCAGATGCGTGACGCATCTGCTGGCGTAAGGTTGGCGCAGTGCTGAAGTTGTGTCGCAAGCGCGACGCAACTTCAGCACTGTTCCAACCTACCCTATCCCTAACATGGTGCGTCACGCCTTACGCCTGCTTGAAGCAGGCGTAAGGATTTGACGCACCAGCGTCGGGAAAGTGACTGCGTGAAATCTTGTAGATTTCACTGCGTCACTTTTCCGAGGCTTTTTCTGACGTAACGCCCACCCTGCATACATTAAACCTGACGCAGGTTTAATGTGGCGCAGGGCTTTACAACGTGACGCATCTCCCTAGATGCGTCACGTTGTAAATCTAGCGCAGCATGGCGCTTGCTTTGCGCCGCCGCTGCATCAGAAAAGTGACGCAACGGCGGCGCAAAAGTGGCGCACGGGGCTTGTAAATCTGCCCCTATGTATTTAGCACTAACAAAATAGTACAACGAATTAGTTAAATCGTCATCTCAAACGTATTTTGTTTTCTTTGGGCACAAATGAAATACCTAAGAAATATTCATTTATGCCCGTACAAGTTATGACCCATTCCGTCAGTATCTTACGTGGATTAAAAAAAAAACTCACTTTTCACGTTTTTGTTAAAACTGTTCATTCTACTCTGCGTTCCTGTTCATTTCAGAATGATGTCAGCTATTCTAGTAACCCAATTGTTTTATAAATAGTTAGCCAGTCTATATTAGATAAGGAAGAGACATCAGACCATTTTTTCATTGCTTTATGTTGCTTAATGACAACCACAACGTCAAGGAAACCCCAGCAAATAACATGAAAATTGCGAGTTTCCCAGCAGTCATGAGTCACTAATTTCACCAGACGCAATATGTAGCACTTCCCAGAAAATGCAAACTTTAGCAGCATACACTTCCTCCTTATTTTTTTCTTCTTGCTTAATGCATAGAAGCAGGGCAGGAACAAACCAAAGACCCACCCGAAAGGTAACATTTTAAGTAATTAATCAAAGCAGACAATAATGGCAGGTAACTCTTCTAAAATGAAGACTTGTAAAACAATTATTTGCATGCGGCCGAGATATCGCTAAAAACAGAGGCAGATTTTCACCCGAATCTTGATACTGTTTTGAGTTATTGTTCATATCGTCATCAGCTTTTAATCTGTCAGACATTTTTCATTATGTATTCTTCATTGTAAACATGTGCTGTATAGTATTATTTTGCTTGTCTGGCATTTTGCTGCATGTATTTAATTTTTCTACAAGTTGAGGTCTCTTCCCTGCAGAGCGTTCCCTTCTTTTATGTCATTTGTACCTAGTTGTGCTCTTAGCAACATTCTCAAGTGTCATATCCTATGTGTCATCAGTAGTTTAGAGAGAGGCATTAAATAGAGAAAAGACTAGGGTGGTGTCAGGGTCTTGGGTAGGTGGATCATTTTATCTTGTGAAATAATCAACTCTCTTCAAAGGAAATGAAACTAAATGACATTTCATCTTCACAACACAAACAGAGAGAGTGGGACCGCCACCACTGGCACCGGTGGTCTAATTCTCAACCATGCAGGGCATAATAGTGGGTGGGTCTTAGTACCACAATACTAGTGCAAATTCCTTGAGAAAGCACCAGTGTCCTCAGATCAAACAAGTACCACCAATGTGCATGCAGAAAGCACTGTAGACTTACAGAACATTGGGTCCGATTCACAAAGGTAATCTGAGACAAACTCCTAACTTTACGGCTTTCGATGTTCACAAAAGGCATTTAGGAATAGTAACGTTAGGAATCCTAACTTTACTACTCCTAAATGCCTTTTGTGAATACCAAAAGTCATAAAGTTAGGATTTTTTTCAGTTTAGGAGTAGTAAAGTTAGGAATCCGAAATTTAGTACTCCTAAATGCCTTTTGTGAATACCGAAAGTGGTAAAGTGAGGATTTTGTCTCAGATTACTTTTGTGAATCGGGCCCATGGATAGCACTTCCCGGCCAGTGTAGTTCCATCAGAGCGTGTAAGAATGTAAGTGAACTGTTAGTTTGTATAACTCGCTGAATGTGCCACTGATATGTCTCACAGCTGAAGCATAATACACATTTGATTTCCTTCAACGGCAGTGTATGTGGGATATGATATCAAAAGCAAGTTTTCCTGAACCAGTCATCTCAGCCATTTAATCTTTGTATTCAGAACCCAGAGCTTCTATTATAGTCAAGTGAGACGAGAGCATTGACATGTATATACATCATTGGAAAAGACATGGATGTCCAATGCCCCCTTTTTGTTTTCCCTTTTCATCAAATCTGTCACAGCATCATTGTGGCTACATGAATTGATACCCAAGTATAAATTGGGAGCTACAAGTCATAAAGTGAACGTATATGCAGAGATGATCTCTTGGTATTGACTAGCAGTCCATTAGTTAGCAAGGGTAGGATCAACACCTTAGTATATAAGATTAAAATACAACAAGCACTGGACAGGCAATAGTTCTCTCGTTTTTTACCTCTTGGCTGTGATAGAGTGCAAATTGATTTGAGGGTTGCATGGGTGCATTATAATCATGGGTAGTCTGCACCCGCATAGAGGGGCATATTATCAAGGGCCTATCGACGCTTTAGTGGCACTTTTTTGCCGCTAAATTGGCGATATTTTATCTCCCTGTTAGCAAGCTGTCGTTAACCGTCATTAGCGACAGCTTTCAGGCGATAGCAGGCGGTTTTTCTATCGCCTTGCATGCTGGCGATATTTATCACTAATGACATGCAAGGTAGGCGTTTCTCCTCTAAATTTTACAAATATTCCCGCTAACCGCACTTCGCCGTATTAGCAACGATGACCCTGACCCGCGAAGTGATAAAAAAAGCCGCGCTAAGGCCTGTTAGCTGCAGGAACTTAAGACCAGAAAATAGCTGGTCTTAAAAATGGAGATAAAACTTGGGCCCATATCTTTTTGGTGCTAGACAGCGCTGCAAGCAATGTTGACTCACTGCCCTGCGACAAAAATACAGTGCAGGAATGCGCACCATCAATAAGATAGTGCACATTCCTGTGCCACAGTCATGAAAAGTGTTGCTGCGCTGCGACAAGACAGAGTTGCAACACTTCTCACTACGCCCTTCTTGCGACAGCACGGATGCGCTTTAACACTGGACAGTGCTCCATGACGCAAGTAATGACAGATACATCAGAAATCCTGACGTATCTGCCTGTGATAAAGTCACGCATTGCTGCAGTCGTGTCACAACCATGATGCAATTCCAGCAATGCATGGGGCCAGCCTATCCCTGTGGCACTGCCTCACCCTCACCCCTGCCATCAGGCAGGCGGAAGGTACTGACGCAGTGCTGTTCATGAGGGGTGCCCGAATGCTGTCGCTGTTGGGGATCCATCGGTGGTGGTTGCGCGCTGCGGTGTCATAGTTTTGAAGCATTGGTGAAGTGTTGGTGCAGAGGGAGTTGATGAGGTGTTCTTTGGTGGCCTTGATCCAGCTGCGAGGGGGTGCGATGATGGCGGTGGCATCCGGTGGGCAAGGTGAAGACGTGATGTTACCAATGATGGTCGGTCCAGGAGAGTCCGGTGTTGTGGCTGCAGCTGAAGTTCACGCTGGTGGAGGTGACGTGCTCCACCATGTGTCCTACTGTGTGGCTTGGTGCTTTGACTTGCTGCTTGCGTCTGATGTAGGGGACCTTCCCCATGAAGGGGTGGTGTCCTGGTCACTGGGGTTGTCCAGGTGGAACTTGAGTTCACCGAGTAGGATGTCATCGGTGGATTGGAGACTATGGGGTGCAATGAGGTCTACAATGGTATTGGAGAATGGGGGGCCATGGCCCGGTGGGCCTGCACATGTGGGTGCCACAGAGGATTTCTTGGACCTGGTCTGGATCTTGGAGTCGACGTAGTCCATGGTCACCCTTGGGTCATTAGAGTGCGTGGTCAGTCGGAGTGTGCTTCTGTAGGTGATGGAAATGCTTCATCCCTGATGGTCAGGGTGCTCCTTACGGGTGAAACTGCAGCCGTCAGTGATGGCGATGGCGAAGTCCAGTATGGAGCAGAGGTTGGTCCTTGGAGGAGAGGTGGTGTCCAGGGTTGATGGCGAGGAGGCTGCTGGCGTCGTATCGGTGGAGTGTCCAAGAGGAATGCTCCTTGGTGCCGAGCACGGTCCAGTGGGAGATGGACGCAAACGGCGTAGCCTATGGTTGCCTTTGGCATGGGAGATAATCATTACAATGCAGGTAGTACAACGTTAACAATGCAACTCTGACAACCCAGGCGCCTTAACATCGCATTTGAATACAACGCATTGTGAGGTCAGTAATGGGGTAATATAAAGTGTTTCGGGTGGGTATGGGTTTCGGATGTAAAAATTTAAAATTGGGGTGTGTTTTGGGGTAAAATATGAAAAATGGGGTGTCTTTTGGTATACAATATGAAAAATGGCGTGTATTTTGGGGTTAAAAATGAAAAATGGGGTGTGCATTGGTCTCGAATTACATTTTTGGGTGTGTTGTGGGCGCTCAAAAAGGAATTCCAGGCTTCACGGTTGGGTTTCTAGTGCAAAGGATAGTTTTGGGTTGCTCTCAGTGAATAGGGAAAAGTGTTCTTAAAGTCTCCGCTATGCAACACCTACTCTAATGTTGTAATGTGCCTAGTATTAGTATGCATTGGAATGGAATGCAATGTTATGGCATGCGTCGCAACTTGGTATGTGACTTTGGCACAAGGGTGGTACACCCGCTGTGCATGGGCGCACGGCGGCCACCATTGGGAAGTGCAGGGGGGCACGACAGCTGTGAGGTGGTAAACGCCAGAAAGAAAACTGGATGGCGCATGGACAAGGGGATGTGTGTGAGCAGGTGTTGCTTAAAATGTATTGAGGGAAGTCTTGTCTCAAAGCCGTGTTCCATGTCTTCATAGCGCCTGCTCTCCTGCGTCTGCTTCCAGGAAAAGGAAGTAGGACTGGTCATGTTCTCCATGTAGGCTGAAAGGCAGCCTGCATTGGGAACAGGGAAGTACGCATGACTGCTTTGGGCGTCCTGAGTGGGCCGACTAAACTGTCATTGCACACTTGAGTGGGCATGCCAATCTGCCCATGCACTGCTCAATGTTTGAAGCAGTCCTAAACCCCCCAACCCACCCACACCCAGAGGATACAGATCATGATCACATCAGTTAGTTATCCCTTGTTTTTCCCTTTTCATTCTGTATTTTTGGCTTCTCTGAGCCTGCGCTTCCCGATTCCCGCCGCTGCTAACCCTGCGGCCCGCACCCCTGGTCTGACCCATTCCTGCATCCCAGATGACCGTTCCTCCTCCCTCCCCTACTTAATGGCAGCCGCTGCACAGTCATGCAGCAGAAGCGTGCTGCTGGTGTGCCGAAGGCGTGGCTAAGGCAAGCCCGTCTGCGTCCGTCCGTGTCCCAACCGTGACCAGCACCAGGAAACCTGGATCTTGAGCCAGCCACTGCTACAGCTCAGCCACCCTCCACGCACTCAACCACGGAAAACTCAGAGACTGACAACAGGCCTCACCAAACATGACCCACGGCCAGTTCACCTGCTTCCACTGCCGCAAGACCTTAACCACCACACCGGCCTCCAACACAGCCGACGCCAGTGTCGCAGCCAGTGAATTTCACACTTGGATCTCCAACTGCGCATATAAGCGCGCCCGCCATGCAAGCCCGACAAACAGCACCCCAGGAAAGCGCCTGGTTCACCTCTGATCTCCAAGAAGCAATACGCACCTGCAGATGCCTGGAGAATAACTGGAGAAACACCAAGATACCTGAAATCTACACCACATACAAGGATGCCATGACGGACTACCACAACCAAATCCTCACCAACTCCACCAACTCCAGGAAACTCTTCAAGGTCATTCATGAATTCACCAACCCACGCAGTGAAGCCACAAACATCACCCCGTCCCAAGAGCTCTGCGATAAGCATGTAACCTACTTCCACCTCAAGATCAAAAATACTCCAAAACATCTTTGCTGACCATCCACCAGATGCCACAGCCGGCCCCCCACACCCCCATCACACCAGCCAGCCCACCACCTCCACCTGGACACCAGTCACAGCTGAATACCCTGCCTCGACCATGAAAGGCATCCACTCGGGGGCCCCACTGACCCCTGCCCTCCTCACATCTACCACATCACCAAGGTCGCCCTACTCGCCGCCACAGATAACATCCACACCCTCCTGGACCAAGGCCACTCCGCAGCCCTCAACCGACTCAATCTTTCAGCGGCCTTCAACATTGTCTCCCACCGCACACTAGTCGCCAGACTTCACAATGCCGGCATACAAGGAACAGCCCTAGACTGGATCCGATCATTCCTGGCCGGAAGAGGCCAAAGGATCAGACTGCCACCCTTCCTCTCCGATCCCATGTTAATCACCCGCGGAGTCCCACAGGGGTTATCTCTGAGCGTGCCCTCTTCAACATCTACATGGCCCCACTCGCTGCCATCGACCGGCAACACGGCCTCAACATTGCATCCTACACTGATGACACCCAGCTCGTCCTCTCCCACACCAAAGACCCCACCATGGCCAGACTCAACTTCCAGAAAGGAATGCATTATGTCGAAGTCTGGATGACCAACAGCTGCCTGTAGCTCAACACCGAGAAGACAGTAGTCCTCGTCCTTGGAACCACCCTTTCAGCATGGGACAACACCTACTGTCTGCTGCCCTAGGAAGCCCACCTACCCCCTCGAACAACGCCAAAAAACCTTGGCATCGTACTCGACTCATCCCTCACCATGAACCAACAGGCATACGCCGTCACCTCCAACTGCTTCGACACCCTCCGCATCCTCAGCAAAACCTTCAAATGGAGCCCCCCCGAGTCAAAGAAGACAGTCCCCCATGCACTCATCACCAGTTAGCAATAGTTATTGCGAGGCATTGATAATATGCCCCTTTGTTTCCTACATCAACTGCATTTATAGGCTTGTTACAGTGCCATGAATGCCTTCGCGGAATCGTCAGGGCGCTAGAACTAAGGTTGATCTCTAGGAGAGCCTAAGGGCAAACGACATCTGCTAAAAACATCTGCTACAAGACAGTTAGCCGAAAAACATTGCGACCTGGTTTACAAGGCACCTTTTAAAAAAAAAATGTTTTATAACCGGACCGGAGGAGTAGACGCGCTCCGTGAGGCCCCGGGCGATTGACATTACAGCTGAATGTGCAATCCACCGAGAGGACTCATAGGTGGAGCCTCTTGTGTGACCTAAACAGACAGAGCTGGTACGTGGAACAGTGGCTCTCTTAGGTCCCCGGAAAAAGTGAATTGTGTGTCTAGTACTGGTGCCTAGGCGACTTTGTTTGCCCTGAGGCGCAGTAAGAAACGGTCTGCATGATAAGCAACCGCTTTTAATTTGAAGGAGTGCACAGTTGAATAATAAAATTGGTTCTGAGTAATGTGCACTTCTTTCAATTTTAACTGCACAGGGTCGCATCGTGGGATGTGATCTCTTCACTTCACAGCACCTATTCTATACTCTTTTCTTTTGATTTGGACACCACATTTATTTTCCGAGACAAGATGACTACCAATGATGATAAAAGTGGGCATAACTGGTGCGTACCAACCAGTGAGCTCGTTTGGTGGTGCGCACGTGAGGGTTCATCTTGTCTCTTCACAGTTTTTGGGAGAATTCTCTTGAACTCTTCTGAATCTTTCTGCACTTTTTACAATTTATTTTGTATGGTGATGTAAAAAAAAGTGGTGGATGCAATCTGTAAAAACAGTTTTAGTTTCAAATGAAGGCATAAGAACGGTTGGTGACTACCTCATTATGGAAAGGAGAGGAGTATATGGCATTTACATTTTATGAATCCTCACCTCCGTTTGAAATTGTTTGGTTTTAAATAAAAATAAAAAAGGTGCCTTGTAAACCAGGTCTCTATGTTTTTCAATTAAATGTTGAGTCGAGGGCGACCTGGTGATTTTTCCCCTCTAAAGCTCCTATTTGTATGCACGTACGCACAAGACAGTTAGCCCCAGTCTACCCCCCCCCCCCACCTTCCCACCCCAAAGCCATCATAGGGACTACAGAGGGTCATTATAGTTCTCAGCGAGAAGGACATGTCCTACCATCGAGCTAAAACACAACACTAGCAGACGGACAAATATCCCGTATTTACATCTCATTTAACCCCAGTGTGCCCTGTGAAGACAATTCTAATATTGTTTTAAAGCAGGTAATTTATGTAGAGGCTGGTGGAAGGGATTGATCTTTATATAAGTGCTACCAATTTCGGCAAATTGCGGCAGGCCCTGGGAAATAAAGCATTTGCCCACGATCACAGAGCGAGCAGGTGGGGCTAAAAGTTAGGGGCCCTCGTTTGACAGCTGCTGAAAGAGACAAGAGACCGAATCTCTGAAAGGGCTTTGGGCGTTGCGTATCAACAACAGGAACACATTTGGAAGAGTGATTCTCAGATCAGTAGAGGAGCGCAGCTGTCAATAGTGCAGCAGGTGCAGCGGCACCGGGACCAGAGAGTCTGAATTCACCAAAGTTATGTCTTTTTTTTTTATAGCTAAACTAAGGGATAACGGGGTTGCACCTTCTTAGAAGGTGAGAGTGCTCTTATGTAGTGCTTTTCACAGGAACCCCTGACTCTGAGGAGTGACCATCTCTAGCGCCTGCCCCCCCATGGCCAGTAGCCATCCCCTAGCTCCCCCCATCTCATTCTCTCTCTCCCTGAACCTAACCCCTCATCTCTTGCAATGTCTAAACCAAAATAGCTCTCCCATCGCCTTTCCAGCACCTTGACTCCCGTCCACTCCCTGTCTAAACACTCATCCATCCCTCTCGTGCCCAGCCACATGCTAAACCTTCTCACTACTCCTTTCGTTCACTGCGTCTCGCTCCTCCTTTTTCTAGCTTCCAGACTAACTCTTCTACCTTCTAGCACCTTTCATAAACCTTAACCTCAGTGGCTCAGAGTTTAAATCCAGACTCATCGCACGATACGTCTACTCTTTCAGCTATAACTGATCCACATTACAATTTTCCAGGTATCCTTGGGACCTTCGTGTAGCGCCTCAGCCATGACAGTTTCCTGTATAACGCTATCCCATTTCGAGGTCCCGTCTTATCTCCTTCGCGCCTGTAGCTCCCGCTGCGAAGCTCTCCCAGCATGACCAGGGTCATTGTATGTGCGTGAGTGCAGGGGTGACCCCTGCTCCTTTGCCGGGGCCAGCTGGGGTCATGTTAAGCATTGGTAGTAATACCTCAGTCACCGCCCTTGCCTCAGTGGTCTCGTTGGCCTTGGTCTCTGGCTGTTGTCAAGGGGAAGGTCACAGTTTGGCCTCTGGTGCAACCACCTCATGCTAACCTCAGGACAAAAGTGACTGTTGTCTTTGTTAGTTCTCTTACCTTCACCGGCTACTTTCTGGACTACGAGGCATATTATCAAGCCCATTATCATCGCCGCTTTAGCGGGACTTTTCCTGCCGCTACTGCGGCTACCGGCTAAATCACTATCGCCATTGCGCAGAAGTTAGCGGAAGTTTTCACCGCCGTTCCCTGAAACTATCGCCTGTTATCAACGTGTTGGTAATACGTCGCTAACGTCGCTAACAAGGCGATAAATTTTAGGGGTAGACGGCGATAACCCAACTCCCGCTAACTGGCGTTGGCGATAGTTATCACCAGGCATTGATAATATACCCCATAATCTTTTATTGTGTTAACATTTGTGTCATTAGGTCGTGTATTGTAATAAAGTGCAAGGTGAAGTGATAGGCATATTTCTGTATAACGTTGATAAATCAGCATTGCTATTACGTCTGATTAGATGAAAGCCTTAATGTGTAGGATTGTACATGTGACTAACGAACACTATATAATTCGTATGTTTACGAAACGCATTGACTTGAATGTGTTCAGTAATAATGATCATGTATAAGTGTGCCTCATGAAATTACATGCTGTTTTTTATGTTGGCCGAATTCTGAAGGCCTAAAGTGTATTTCTCCGTGCTGCTTTCAAGTCGGGGTTGCTCATAGAATTCATGTGTTTGCAGAACTTGTTCTTTCTCTTGTTTTCCGTTGCAGGTGGAGAAATGCATCTTTGTTAGTTAAAATAATGTCTTTTTTTAGGAGTTAGGTTTAGGGAGGAGAAGATACATTGAACTGCGATGCTGATAATGTAGGATGGTGTTCTTTCTCACCAGAGAGAGCCTGAGAATTAAAGTTCGAGCTGAGGCCTGGGAGCATCACTGCCACATGGAAAGTTATCTACGAGGAGGTGTCTTGTGTGGATGGTGTGATGCACAGACTTATGGAAAGTCCGCTACCATATTTTGTGTTGGAGTTAGGGACAGAGTTCCGGGGACTTCTGCCTTGCCTTGAGAAGAGAAAGCATCTTAGAACAAGCTCTCTAGCTTCATGCTACCTGACCCATTCAAAGTGAATGGTTTTCTTAGGAAGCCTTCACTTGCTGACACCTTTTCAGAACTTGCCTGTGAAATGCTAAATTGGGATGGCACATTAGCTATAGTGTAGGGACAGACTAATGCTTTTTACCTACAAACCTCCGATGAAGGGGACTCTTGACATCGGGGCAACCATAGCCTGTATCCTGATTCTAGAATTGGTTATTTTGTATATGCTGCACCGTCTTAACTTCACCCGCAGGTTTGGCTTTGAATTAGTTCCAATGTATTTCTAACCCCTCCCCCCGTTTTGCGGTGTTTGTATGTCCAGCTGTTCTTGGCTTTGTAATAAACTTACTAAAATGTGGATTGGAGTCTGTGATCCTTCAGAGTCATGGTTCATTGGAACTGTAATGTATAATTGGCTAACAATAATTTTCCTCTCCTCCACACTTTCAAGCAGACAAAAAGAGACATCGGCCAGGGGTTTCAGAGTAACTCTAGACGGTGCTAATGCTTTTTACCAATCCTATGCAGCGTGCGCAAAAAATATAACAGAAACAAAAACTGTGTGATGACACAGTGGCGCACATGCTCATGTATGTGTCATGATGTTGCTTGAAAGTGTGTTTTTTAGTAGACGGGCACATGCGAGATGGTTCAGGGCCATGCCTCACCATGAATGTGCGTGCATACAAAATGATGTAGCTACCATTTTATTCATTCTTCCATTTACAGTTCCAAGATGGCAAATGCCAATTGGAGCAGCAAAAAAAACATTTTTCACTTGTGCAAACTCACTTTTCATCAAAATTGAGCAGGCCAGCAGTAAATTAGGGCTGTTGGGTCCCTAAAAACTATTTAACAAAAACAAATTGCTTCGGTGGGAGAGCAACAGAGGTGTTGGTGGGAGGGACAGGTGTGGGGAAAATCAGGGCAGATAAGAGCAAAGTAAAGTGGGTTTTGGAGGCAAGCGGGAGCTTGAAGTGGGAGGGTAACAAAAAAGCTGGAAGGAGCAATAGTATGGATGACTTGTAGGTTTAGGCACAAGGAAACAATACGGAGCCCATGGTGGTGGGGGTAGGTATTTGAGGCAGGTAGTAGTAGTAGTAGTAGTAGTAGTAGTACAAGTAGAAGTACACAAGTGCGAAAGCATGAAAATATTTCATGCAGTAAGGAAGCTGAAGAATTTCGGTCGGGTCATAGGACACATCCTCTAACAAAAGTATACTAAACAAACTTTCAGTTTTTCTTCTCAATTTACCACAATAAATGGAAGCTTTGTAAAAAATGCAAGCAATTCAGACACTTCAAGTGGGATCGCTGAGTAACAGGGCATTTAAAACAACAATCTAAAAGCACTGTTCTGTGTATTTCCAACTGTAAATCCCATATATCAAAATTAAAAGATAATGTCAGCAAAGGAGGCAAAATGTGTTTAGGAATTTAGAAAGCATCCAAGAAATGTTGTCACTACTCAAGTTCATTTTTACCTTTCATTTTTTAAGTTATGAAACCCAGTTGGAAGCTAGTCAGTTGTCACACTAAGCACTTTGCAAACTTAGATTTTGATGGGCCCTAGTAACAATGTTAATATGGGTTAACGTGCTGTTGACTAAAATTCCAGGATTGGCTAAAGATGTGGAACAAAACATAGGGTCACTTGGCAACTGTAAACATGCTGAATATGTTAAGCTTTGCACATATATTCAGTTGCCAAAGGGCTATTGACAACTGGAGTGAGGCATTAAGGATCATTAAGACACTCTCCTTTGATATCTACTCTCACCCAGAACATGAATGTTAATAGATACTCATGGACCATCATAAACGCTAACCGGCACTCTGTTTTATTTCATCATATTACCAGACATTTTTTACCTTGTGCTTTAATCCTCAGGACAGACTAAGTGCGTCATGCTGTCAGAGCCTGGCGTGCCCCGTGACATCAATTCATGATTAATGGCTACGCTACAGTATTTGAGGAATGCCAATTTTGCACTAATGCGTGCATTCTCAGTGTATGAATGGTCACACTATATCGGGCTTCATGAAGCCACGAGGCCCTTCAGTTCGGGGTAATGTCTTCATGATCATTCTCTTTCATGCATGCATTTATTATGTGTCCACAACTGGAACCCTAATGATGGGACACTAAATCCATATAATTATGAATTACATGTATGCATGAGGCACTACAATTCCGGGTTACTCTTAATGTATGTTTGTTTGTCTAACATGCACATATGTATTGTTTGTCAACGGCTGGAACCATGATGATGGGACTATCACTTCCCATAATTATGACCTAACCCATTATAAGGGAAATGAGAGCATTTCAGTTTCATTTATATTTATCATTGTGTGACTACAGGGAAGTGCCTCCCTTTCTCATGCCTATGAAGTATAACTGACCCCATAATAGGGTAAGTCGGCAGACAGAAAATAACACTTGTATACACCATCCAAGGTTGCACTTGTGTGCTCATCATTTTAAATGTTTTAACAGGTTGTTACATGACATGCATGTTTGTGTATTTGCTGTGTTGACTCAGGGGTGTGGTGCATGCCTTTCTACAATGAACCATAGAGTAGTTTCTATAGTGAAAGCATTCCATTTATTATCAGATTCTCTTTCTATGTAACAGGTGGACACAGAGTGGCACAATTACCAGGCATCATATCCTTCCTCCTCAACTTTTGAGTTGCATGGTTGTGATGGCTCACACAGTAGTGATCCTATAACCATGAAGAACACCTTGGGCAGGTAGATGGCAAAACATGTAAACATTAATTCCTGTGGTCATCCACATTGTTGATGATGCACAATAATCACTCGATCAGAATGAATCCTGCTTACTAATCCTACTTGACCTGTCAGCTGCATTTGACACGTCAAACATGAGACTGCGATGAACCTCTTGGAGTACAGGAGGGGTCTCTCCGGTACCGTGTTAAAATGGTTGTCCTCATTCCTACACAACAGATCTCAATGTGTTTTTATCAACCACACTCTATCTGATCAGTTGCCAGTCATGCTTGGTGTCCCAGGACTCAACTCTCTGCCCCAAGCTGTTTAACTTTTACATGGAGCACCTGACCGAAATCCTCAAACTCTTTAACATCTTCTACCATATGTCTGCTAATGACACTCCACTGTACATGAAAATTGCCTCACCCGAAGACATCAGCATCCTTAATAACACTCTGACAAAAACAGAATATTGCCTGAACTCAAACTTAACAAACTAAAAACTAAATTCCTATTAACCTCACCAACCAATATTACTCCAAACATCAGAGAATGGCTGCCACATCTTACATTCCCGAACTGTACCCCACACATCATTGACTCAGCAAAATCCATAGGAATAGTCTTGGACAATAACCTCTCCATGCAGAACCACATCAATCAATCTGCATTTGTAGAGCACAGCATTGTCACCCCTGGGGGTATCTGGGCATTGGGGTGAGAGGTCTCAGTCAAAAAGCCAGGTCTTGAGGAAAAGGCGGGAAAAGGGAATCAGTGCCTCCACCAGAGGTGCTAATCATCAACTGCACACATTAAGGAAACTAAAACCTTTCCTTACCACTGCAGATCTCAAGACAGTGGTTCAAGCACTTATAATCTCTAAATTAGACTACGTTAGTGCCACTCTCGTGGGCATACTGAAAATGAAACTAGCATCTTGAACGCGGTGGCTCGGCTCATCACAGGTTTTAAAAATTGATCGTATGTGGTGTCCTGCATATTGTATTTCTGTGTTCCCTCCTGTTGTATTCTTTAAGGTACAGAATTTCGGGATTGTTCTGTCCCTCTATCTAGTGTAATGTTGTATTGGAATGTATGGGAACAGTGAATTAGAACACTAACTTCAGTTGGTGCTGATCCTCTGGGCCCGTTATACCTGTGTACTTGTTACTGGAATAAAACTCCTGCTTACTCCTGTGGTGGACTGCGTCATTTCAATTGGCAACTGACTCGGGATCTGGACTTGTTCTGCATGGAAAGCACTTGCCTGCTCAACTCCTACTTAAATAAGGTACTGCGCTTTGTTTTTATCTTCCCAACGGGCCCAGGGATTGATTGATTTTTACTTCTCATCTCCGTCCCTTTTACAGTCTTTGAGGACTCTGTGCGTCTTCCTCATTTTTTTGGGGGACCTGCATCTCTCTTGCCTTCGCGTCCCTGTTTTTATTTAAATTACTTTAGAGGAGCTCTTTGAGTGCTTCCACACGCGCCTGTGTTGATTTTCAAATTTTTCTGCAAGCAACCTTTCTAGCGCTTTCCCACGCACTCTGCCTTCCACTGTGGCTGTTCCGACGTCACATATCCTAGTTTCCACAGACACGCAGTCTGACGCCACAAACCCTGGTCTCCTAGGATATGCTCTGTCACTATCTGTGCACTCGCATTGCTTCCCCGTGTGTCTAGCCATGGGAGATTACTCCGGTATTGAAGCTCTCAGCTCCTGACTTACCTCTGTACAGGGCGCTGCATCGTACATCGCTCTTGGCTTCCTCAAACCTCGAACACCTTATCTTCTATCTTCTCACCTTACCAACCGTGGGATATCGCTCTGGTCTTCTTCACCTTGCCGACCGTGGGATATCGCTCCGGTCTCTTCCTTCACGTCATCGCGTCATTTCTTGTATATAAGGAAGACAACACTAGCACGCCAACCTTGTTTCGCTTATTCATGATTTAAGTGATCCACACACTTCCTGTTGTATGTGTGCACTTCTACCTAACTTTGAACAGTTTCAAGAAAAAATTTCAAATAGCATCTGTTTTTGCTATGTGGTGCATCGCTGCCTAATTTTGTACAGCTACAAGGACATTCGTCAGATAGCACCTGCTCTTACTACATTGTTTTCTCCTGCGTTTCCAGGGTGTGTGAATTCAGCGATTCACTCACTCACTCCTCTGCATGTTTTCACCTATTTTCTCCCAATAATTCCATGATGCTTATTTTGTGAACCCTGTGCTTCACATATTTATAACAATTCTTTTTTTTACGGTTTTCTCTTTCCTTTGTCTTACCTTTTCTGTCCTTTGCTTCCCTGCGTTTATCCCCTCCTTTCTCGCCTCCAACTGCCTCTTTTCTGCGCCATGCAGTCTGTTACTCCTCCGAGCTATTTTTTGCATGATCCTGGTGAACCACCATTAAAATGGCAGTTATGGTTCATATCATTTAATGTTTACTTGGGAGCCATTGATGGCATGAAGTTCAAACCTGATAGGAAACGCAGCCTTTTATACTATTACTTGGGTGTAGAGGGGCAAAATGTTTTTGATCATTTACCTATTTACACCGGCTATGACAATGGTGACATAGACGAATACCAACTAGCCCTCAAACAACTTAGTACATATTTTAAGGGCAACGTCAATTTGGTTGCGCACAGGCACACATTTTTTACTCATATTCAGGCTCCTAATGAATCTATTGACACTTATGTCACAGCTTTAAAGGTTTTAGCCAGCTGCTGTGATTTTGATGACTTTACCCCTCAGTTAATAGGAGACCTGGGGAGATATTCTCAAGAACGTCTGATAACTACCGCAAAATCAGGTTAACGTAACTCTTCACATTGCAGTCTATCGTGGGAAAATAACTCTGTGTTAACGTGGTATTCTCAACCCGGCGGCACCATGCGATAGTCCCACGATAACGCGTCAAATGACTGCAATAAAGTCAACGCGATGCCGCAAAAATGTGAAACATGAACACAAAAAAAGCTGCGATGAGACCAATGGCGATACAAAAATTTGCGATAACCAGTGATAGGCCAGCAATTCTCACGCGTCATGCAGGAAAAGACACCATAAAAGAAGAGTACAAAAACAGTGAGATGACCATGTATGAGCACAACCCCACATCCGTGACGTAGAACAAATGACCATTGTCCCGCATCACATAGGCATCTCTTCACAGTCACAAAGTACATTGACATGCAGTCTCCATGTAAACTGCGCCAATGCAGACACATGCATGGAACACACAGTGAAACCGCATCTCCCCTTCCCATTGCAGAGGGACAAGCAACCCCCCTGCACACAGATGTGTCATTGCCATGATCAATCAATTATGACAGCGTGGACGAATGTAGGGGCAGTGATTCCCTCTTACGTACATGTTGCTCATGTTTTGGGACTTGAGTCACAGGGGACATGGTGGTACATAACTGACCCCAAAAGGAGCCCTGTTGTCACCTGTAGGTCACAAATGGCAGCCAAAATGGAATGATCTTGGACACCTGTGAAACGCCGAAGAGTGGGAGACCCTACTAACTGTGACACATAGAACTGGCGGTTCGAATACGTGACACCCCAAACAGCCCTTCTGCACAGAGGTGACACACCCACCATCCATGAACACATCATAAAATCGTTATCAACACATGTCGCACTCACACTTGTCTGAATGATGTGCCCGAACAGATGAGTGACATGCACTTAGGGAATGTCATTTTTTAATGCATTTATTTGCACATGCTGTGCCTGTGGTCATTCTGTACTGTCCCATGATTGCCAAGTACTGTCACAATGTGACATGCTCATCAGAAGAAATTTACAATGATGGTGTCCCTGTGGGCTATTCCTTCTGCGGCTGCAGTGGGGTGTGGTCCACCTGTCTCATCTTCATCATCATCATCCGGTGCCTCTGGAACTGGTATCCATTGTGCCTTGCTGCATACACATATGCTGTGCAACACACAACATGCAACGATCATCTTGCACACGTTGTCTGGGCTGTACAGGAGCCTTCCACCTGTGATGTCCATGCACCTGAAACGTGACTTCAACACACCAAATCTGCGTTCCACGATGCCCCTGGTGCGTTTGTGGGCCATATTGTACTGCCTCTGGGCCTGTGTGTTCGGGGCTCAGAGGGGTGTCATCATCCAAGCGCAGAGTGCATATCCTTGGTCACCTGTGACAGTGCAGAGAGACATTTGTCAATAGTTGGTTCTGCATGATGTGTTGGCAGGCCCACTGGTTCATTGGTTTGTGATATGTGTTACTTTGTGATTCCTGTATGACATGTACTGCTTGTTGCAAATGAGCGGCATCGATGTGTATTACGTAGCCTCACTGCTGCTCCTCCCTCCCTGAGCCTATTTACTAGTGTTCGCAGTGCAGTTGCATCACTTGCACCCCTACAGCACACCATTGTCATGCCGGTCTGCGCATGTCTACAAGCCTGACAATGACACCGTGATGTTGTGCGCTGAAGGTGGGTGGCCACGTGCGTGTAGGCCTATGGTAAGAACAGCGCGGACACAGATGTAGAGTTCATGCCTGGCTGAACTCACCCTGAGGTTGAGGTTAGACCTTTTGCTTATGCTGCGGAAATAATGACACACACAGCAGTTGACATGTATGATCCCGGACCCGGGCGGGCTTGCATACCCTCATGTACCCCTCGGCCGAAGCCGCACTCCGTGGGCATGCTACATAGCAACATTGCACATTGCGTGACGGGTGGCGCAGACACTACACCAGAGACACTTGCATCAGTTACCTCTTTGTCAAGGCCTAAACTCAACCACGCCCAGAGCCACATGTCGAATGTCCACACCCCTACGCCATACTGCCGTACGCCGGTCCACTCACTTACGCTCACAGAGGGTTCTGACACAGCTACATTTCCCAGGTCTACCCCACTGCCTGAGGTGACCAGGTTGCGCAGCTATACACAGTACAATGTGATGTGGTATGGCCCGGGGCTCTCATGCAGACATAATGACCACACGGACACACTGAGATCATTTGTGGAACTTGCTACAGGCATGTGCGCCCGGCACCTTTTATTGCCAGGGTCACACGTCTAGTGACGCCTGTGTTGGATGGGTGTTGGGTAGTGTAAGCAACCCCTCAGGGGTTGGTTGGTGATGGCAACAACCACAACAGTGATCAGACAATCAGAAGTTCAAATTACAAACAGCAAGGGTCCATGACGTGAGCTGCACAGAGTTAGTGGCCCCGGATGCCCTGCGGCCGGCACAGGCGCACCCGCAAGGGACGGTGACTTGTGGTGCACTGAGATAGGGCTACGAGAGCTGAGCGGGTCCTCGTTGAAGTCCAAGGAGAATGTTGCGGAGTTTTATGGGGGACAGTGGAAGGTATTCATCCAGGGCATGATGCAGAGGGCAGAAGCAAGCAGAAACAGGCATTATGGAGAAGTTGAAGGCTACAGTCTCCTTTTTCCCACCATGTCAGTATCAGCTACATGATCAAGACAACCCCCAGGCCGTAGACTCAGACGGCAATGAAGTTAAACGGGAGAGTGCCCATGACTCCGGTGGCACAGAGTCAGTGGCACCAGAGCTGTGAGGGGATGCAGTCTGCGATGAGGGCTGTACAATGACATTAACTCTGCAATGATCAAACCAAGACTCAGTTCCAGTTGTGTGTCCTACTCGACCGCAGTGTGTGCCGGAGGCAGCGGTCACCGTGGGGCAACCACTGTGCAGCCAGCTCCTCCTGGATCTCTAACACATGGCGTTGGAATGGCATGTAGAGAAGATTTCTGGTTGACGGCGGTGGGGGCACCAGAGCTGAGTGGGTGTGCACCTTGCGACGATGCCGTGTCCTTCGCGTCCCTGTTTTTATTTAAATTACTTTAGAGGAGCTCTTTGAGTGCTTCCACACGCGCCTGTGTTGATTTTCAAATTTTTCTGCAAGCAACCTTTCTAGCGCTTTCCCACGCACTCTGCCTTCCACTGTGGCTGTTCCGACGTCACATATCCTAGTTTCCACAGACACGCAGTCTGACGCCACAAACCCTGGTCTGTTAGGATATGCTCTGTCACTATCTGTGCACTCGCATTGCTTCCCCGTGTGTCTAGCCATGGGAGATTACTCCGGTATTGATGCTCTCAGCTCCTGACTTACCTCTGTACAGTGCGCTGCATCGTACATCGCTCTTGGCTTCCTCAAACCTCGAACACCTTATCTTCTATCTTCTCACCTTACCAACCGTGGGATATCGCTCTGGTCTTCTTCACCTTGCCGACCGTGGGATATCGCTCCGGTCTCTTCCTTCACGTCATCGCGTCATTTCTTGTATATAAGGAAGACAACACTAGCACGCCAACCTTGTTTCGCTTATTCATGATTTAAGTGATCCACACACTTCCTGTTGTATGTGTGCACTTCTACCTAACTTTGAACAGTTTCAAGAAAAAATTTCAAATAGCATCTGTTTTTGCTATGTGGTGCATCGCTGCCTAATTTTGTACAGCTACAAGGACATTCGTCAGATAGCACCTGCTTTTACTACATTGTTTTCTCCTGCGTTTCCAGGGTGTGTGAATTCAGCGATTCACTCACTCACTCCTCTGCATGTTTTCACCTATTTTCTCCCAATAATTCCATGATGCTTATTTTGTGAACCCTGTGCTTCACATATTTATAACAATTCTTTTTTTTACGGTTTTCTCTTTCCTTTGTCTTACCTTTTCTGTCCTTTGCTTCCCTGCGTTTATCCCCTCCTTTCTCGCCTCCAACTGCCTCTTTTCTGCGCCATGCAGTCTGTTACTCCTCCGAGCTATTTTTTGCATGATCCTGGTGAACCACCATTAAAATGGCAGTTATGGTTCATATCATTTAATGTTTACTTGGGAGCCATTGATGGCATGAAGTTCAAACCTGATAGGAAACGCAGCCTTTTATACTATTACTTGGGTGTAGAGGGGCAAAATGTTTTTGATCATTTACCTATTTACACCGGCTATGACAATGGTGACATAGACGAATACCAACTAGCCCTCAAACAACTTAGTACATATTTTAA
Source organism: Triturus cristatus (assembly GCF_964204655.1). Classification (NCBI taxonomy): domain Eukaryota; kingdom Metazoa; phylum Chordata; class Amphibia; order Caudata; family Salamandridae; genus Triturus; species Triturus cristatus. Next base: position 509,494,340 of record NC_140585.1, read on the forward strand.
GGGCAACGTCAATTTGGTTGCGCACAGGCACACATTTTTTACTCATATTCAGGCTCCTAATGAATCTATTGACACTTATGTCACAGCTTTAAAGGTTTTAGCCAGCTGCTGTGATTTTGATGACTTTACCCCTCAGTTAATAGGAGACCTGGGGAGATATTCTCAAGAACGTCTGATAACTACCGCAAAATCAGGTTAACGTAACTCTTCACATTGCAGTCTATCGTGGGAAAATAACTCTGTGTTAACGTGGTATTCTCAACCCGGCGGCACCATGCGATAGTCCCACGATAACGCGTCAAATGACTGCAATAAAGTCAACGCGATGCCGCAAAAATGTGAAACATGAACACAAAAAAAGCTGCGATGAGGCCAATGGCGATACAAAAATTTGCGATAACCAGTGATAGGCCAGCAATTCCCACGCGTCATGCAGGAAAAGGCACCATAAAAGAACAGTACAAAAACAGTGAGATGACCATGTATGAGCACAACCCCACATCCGTGACGTAGAACAAATGACCATTGTCCCGCATCACATAGGCATCTCTTCACAGTCACAAAGTACATTGACATGCAGTCTCCATGTAAACTGCGCCAATGCAGACACATGCATGGAACACACAGTGAAACCGCATCTCCCCTTCCCATTGCAGAGGGACAAGCAACCCCCCTGCACACAGATGTGTCATTGCCATGATCAATCAATTATGACAGCGTGGACGAATGTAGGGGCAGTGATTCCCTCTTACGTACATGTTGCTCATGTTTTGGGACTTGAGTCACAGGGGACATGGTGGTACATAACTGACCCCAAAAGGAGCCCTGTTGTCACCTGTAGGTCACAAATGGCAGCCAAAATGGAATGATCTTGGACACCTGTGAAACGCCGAAGAGTGGGAGACCCTACTAACTGTGACACATAGAACTGGCGGTTCGAATACGTGACACCCCAAACAGCCCTTCTGCACAGAGGTGACACACCCACCATCCATGAACACATCATAAAATCGTTATCAACACATGTCGCACTCACACTTGTCTGAATGATGTGCCCGAACAGATGAGTGACATGCACTTAGGGAATGTCATTTTTTAATGCATTTATTTGCACATGCTGTGCCTGTGGTCATTCTGTACTGTCCCATGATTGCCAAGTACTGTCACAATGTGACATGCTCATCAGAAGAAATTTACAATGATGGTGTCCCTGTGGGCTATTCCTTCTGCGGCTGCAGTGGGGTGTGGTCCACCTGTCTCATCTTCATCATCATCATCCGGTGCCTCTGGAACTGGTATCCATTGTGCCTTGCTGCGTACACATATGCTGTGCAACACACAACATGCAACGATCATCTTGCACACGTTGTCTGGGCTGTACAGGAGCCTTCCACCTGTGATGTCCATGCACCTGAAACGTGACTTCAACACGCCAAATCTGCGTTCCACGATGCCCCTGGTGCGTTTGTGGGCCATATTGTACTGCCTCTGGGCCTGTGTGTTCGGGGCTCAGAGGGGTGTCATCATCCAAGCGCAGAGTGCATATCCTTGGTCACCTGTGACAGTGCAGAGAGACATTTGTCAATAGTTGGTTCTGCATGATGTGTTGGCAGGCCCACTGGTTCATTGGTTTGTGATATGTGTTACTTTGTGATTCCTGTATGACATGTACTGCTTGTTGCAAATGAGCGGCATCGATGTGTATTACGTAGCCTCACTGCTGCTCCTCCCTCCCTGAGCCTATTTACTAGTGTTCGCAGTGCAGTTGCATCACTTGCACCCCTACAGCACACCATTGTCATGCCGGTCTGCGCATGTCTACAAGCCTGACAATGACACCGTGATGTTGTGCGCTGAAGGTGGGTGGCCACGTGCGTGTAGGCCTATGGTAAGAACAGCGCGGACACAGATGTAGAGTTCATGCCTGGCTGAACTCACCCTGAGGTTGAGGTTAGACCTTTTGCTTATGCTGCGGAAATAATGACACACACAGCAGTTGACATGTATGATCCCGGACCCGGGCGGGCTTGCATACCCTCATGTACCCCTCGGCCGAAGCCGCACTCCGTGGGCATGCTACATAGCAACATTGCACATTGCGTGACGGGTGGCGCAGACACTACACCAGAGACACTTGCATCAGTTACCTCTTTGTCAAGGCCTAAACTCAACCACGCCCAGAGCCACATGTCGAATGTCCACACCCCTACGCCATACTGCCGTACGCCGGTCCACTCACTTACGCTCACAGAGGGTTCTGACACAGCTACATTTCCCAGGTCTACCCCACTGCCTGAGGTGACCAGGTTGCGCAGCTATACACAGTACAATGTGATGTGGTATGGCCCGGGGCTCTCATGCAGACATACTGACCACACGGACACACTGAGATCATTTGTGGAACTTGCTACAGGCATGTGCGCCCGGCACCTTTTATTGCCAGGGTCACACGTCTATTGACGCCTGTGTTGGATGGGTGTTGGGTAGTGTAAGCAACCCCTCAGGGGTTGGTTGGTGATGGCAACAACCACAACAGTGATCAGACAATCAGAAGTTCAAATTACAAACAGCAAGGGTCCATGACGTGAGCTGCACAGAGTTAGTGGCCCCGGATGCCATGCGGCCGGCACAGGCGCACCCGCAAGGGACGGTGACTTGTGGTGCACTGAGATAGGGCTACGAGAGCTGAGCGGGTCCTCGTTGAAGTCCAAGGAGAATGTTGCGGAGTTTTATGGGGGACAGTGGAAGGTATTCATCCAGGGCATGATGCAGAGGGCAGAAGCAAGCAGAAACAGGCATTATGGAGAAGTTGAAGGCTACAGTCTCCTTTTTCCCACCATGTCAGTATCAGCTACATGATCAAGACAACCCCCAGGCCGTAGACTCAGACGGCAACGAAGTTAAACGGGAGAGTGCCCATGACTCCGGTGGCACAGAGTCAGTGGCACCAGAGCTGTGAGGGGATGCAGTCTGCGATGAGGGCTGTACAATGACATTAACTCTGCAATGATCAAACCAAGACTCAGTTCCAGTTGTGTGTCCTACTCGACCGCAGTGTGTGCCGGAGGCAGCGGTCACCGTGGGGCAACCACTGTGCAGCCAGCTCCTCCTGGATCTCTAACACATGGCGTTGGAATGGCATGTAGAGAAGATTTCTGGTTGACGGCGGTGGGGGCACCAGAGCTGAGTGGGTGTGCACCCTGCGACGATGCCGTGTCCTGCCTGGGATGGACTGGATTGGATTTGTCTGAGGCCTGCTGGACCGGTATGTAGGCCTAAGGCAGAAGCCCGCAAGGGCCCACAGACATGTGTGGTCGGAACGCTATGCACAGAGTTGGTGGCACCACATCGAAGCAATCTGGGTGGAGAACTTTCCGTTACCTCGTATAGATGCCCTCATTACTGCCGTAGGTCGGTCCAAATGGTTTTCCAAATTGGATTTGCGTTCAGCGTACCATCAGGTAGTTCTTGATGAACAAACTCGCCACCTTACAGCTTTTGTAACACCTGATGGTACATTTCAGTTTTGCTGAATTCCATATGGACTGGCCTTGGCGGCTTCTGTATTCCAGAAAGTAATTACTTTGATGTTTCAGGATGTCTCCAATGTTGTCATCTTCCAGGACGATATTCTGGTGCATACGAACACAGAACTTGAACATAACCAAATATTTGATCTCGTTCTACAAACTGTCCAAAACAATGGTGTCCCCTTGAGAGAAAATGAATGTATTTTCTCAGTGAACGAAATTAAATACCTGGGTCATGTTCTCACCAAGGATGGTGTCAAGCCCAAGCCTAGTATTGTTGAGGGCATTGTCAATGCTCCACACCCCATGGACAAAGACCAGCTAGGCTCTTTCCTTGGTCTGTGTGAATTCTATTCCAAATTCATCAAGAACTTTTCCACTCTCACTGAATGTTTTACGAATTTATTAAAAAAAATGTTCAGAATTCATTTGGACAGCCGCATGTCAGGAACAATTTGTTCTAATCAAAGAATGTATTTTGTCTGCCCCAGCTTTCCAAGCTTACGTGGAGGGCTGTGACACGTTTATCACTGTTGATTCCGGTGCCTATGGTATGGGTGCGGTGTTATCCCAGATGAATGGTGGAAAGGAAATCACTGTTGGGTCTGCGTCCAGAAGAATCAGAGATGTAGAGTTGAGGTATTCAGTGATAGAAAAAGAAATGCTGGCTTGTGTGTGGGGCGCTGAAAACATTTTAATCCTACATTTGGGGAAGAAAATGTTGGTTAAGGACTGACTATAAACATTAAGTAGAAATTCTTATAAAAAAGATATAAAAAAAGTCTACAGCCAGGCTGTCTAGGTTGTCCACCAAATTGTTGGAGTTAAATTTTGCTGTGCTTCACATAGCCTGTGGAAAGAGTGTTAAGGCGGACTTCCTATCCAGGCTTCCGGTGGACAATACTCAAACTAACATTCCAGATGACATCGAGGAGTGTATCATTGCCCTGGTTCTGGTCCAGGGAAGACATGGCTTGGCAGTTCGGGCTGGACTGTTCCCATAAGGCACATGGTCAGACTGATTTTCATATGGCCATGTCTGAACTGGGGTGGCGGAGTGAGCTAAAGAATGATGATGGATTAAACCCAGATCAGTTGGCTGGGGGTGAGTGCTTGCAATGTTCAACACTCCGTCCATCATCCCCTTTGGTTTTGCTTTGTTCGCCCTAAGTTGGCAGGGTATGCCCAGACGTGGGTCCCTTGCTCACTTTGCCACTGGATTCAAGCTAGCCTGGCTGATGACGGCTGATTAGCCAGAAACCGGTTCCAGGATGCTTGGTTCTGGTCCAGGGAAGACATGGCTTGGCAGTTCGGGCTGGACTGTTACCATAAGGCACAGGGTCAGACTGATTTGCATATGGCCATGTCTGAACTAGGGTGGCGGAGTGAGCTAAAGAATGATGATGGATTAAACCCAGATCAGTTGTCTGGGGGTGAGTGCTTGCAATGTTCAACACTCCGTCCATTATCCCCTTTGGTTTTGCTTTGTTCGCCCTAAGTTGGCTTTCTATGCCCAGACGTGGGCCCCTTGCTCACTTTGCCACTGGATTCAAGCTCGCCTGGCTGGAGAAGACTGATTAGCCAGAAACCGGTCCTACGATGCTTAGTTCTGGTCCAGGGAAGACATGGCTTGGCTGAACTGTTCCCAAAAGGCACAGGGTCAGACTGATTTGCATATGGCCATGTCTGAACTGGGGTGGCAGAGTGAGCTAAAGAATAATGATGGATTAAACCCAGATCAGTTGACTGGGGGTGAGTGCTTGCAATGTTCAACACTCCGTCCATCATCCCCTTTGGTTTTGCAATGTTGACGACACAGTCATTTGTCCTGATATGTCACTTTGGCAGGATGCTCTTTTCAATGACGCCACCTTGAGGCAGGTAATGGATTTTGGCTTCAAAGGATGGCCCAAGGAGAGATCTCTTTCCATTGATTTACAACCATACTGTAAAATTTCATACGAACTCTCCATTGAGAATGATTTGTTGGTTACAGATAGCAAGCTCATTTCCCCAGACATCTTCAGAGTGAGAATAATGGAAACTGCTCACTCTGGCCACTTGGGTATGAATGCCACCAAGCGCAGGATCAGAAATGATTTTTAGTGACCCAGCATGGACCGAGATATTGATAACTTAGTCAAGAATTGTGTCCAGTGCTGCTATAGTGACAAGCACCTTACTACCAGTCCTCCCATTCCCAAGCCTGTCCCGTGTCCAGCTAGAGTTTGGCAAAGAGTTGATGTTCACTTTCTTGGTCCTTTTCACGTTTTGCCCAACTGCATGAGGTATTTTATTGTTCCTATTGACCATCTTTCCAGGTGGGTGGAGGTGAGAGGTGTCTCTGACCCAAACTCCAAGTCTGTCATTCGTTTCCTGCAGGATGAGGGCGTTTCGAGGGAGCTATTAACTGATAATGGAGTACAATTTGCCTCAGTCTCTATGCAAGAGTTTCTGGCCAAACCAGGTGTGAAACAGCTATGCACCCCCCTTTATCACCCTCAATCGAATAGTAAAGTTGAGAGGTTTAATAGGGTCCTAGTTGAATGTGTGCAGAGTACTGTCAATACCGATGGTGATTGTGAGACAGCTGTGAGAAACATGATTTGGGTGTATAGGACCACTCCCCATTCTGTTTCTGGTGCTATTCCCTTTGAATTAATGAGGGGCAAAAAGGTTTCCTCTGCTCTTTCCCCTTCTGGAAGCAGAATGCTATCAAGGGTGACTGTTCTGTATCCTTTGAAGCCTCTAGGGCTAAGATTGCCTCTGATAACTCCAAATGCTCTAGGTATGAAAAACGTTGTCACTCTGGAAAAAGGAAAGTGATTAAGTTTGCTGTAGTAGACTTTGTCAGGGTTAAAGGTCCCTTTGCTACTGCAAAAAGGAAAATCCAAATTTAGAGAACCTCATTGTATTATTGAGATTAAGGGCTACGGTTTTCACCTTGACAATGGTCAATGTATGGAATGTTTCACGTCTAGCCAAGGTCACACAGCGTGGTAATTCTGCTTTGCAGCCTACGATTTCTTTTGATGCTAACTTACGGAGAAGTTGTAGGGCAAGAAAAGAACCAAACAAACTTCATGATTAGTCACTGTTTCTCTCGTTGCATATTTTTTTTTTTGGGTTGTTTTTGTTTTTTTAAAGGGGGGAGATATGTGCTGTCCTGCATATTGTATTTTTGTGTTCCCTCCTGTTGTCTTCTTTATGGTACAGAATGTTGGGATTGTACTGTCCCTCTATCTAGTGTAATGTTGTTTTGGAATGTATGGGAACAATGGATTAGAGCACTAACTTCAGTTGGTGCTGATCCTCTGTGCCTGGTAGACCTGTGTACCTGTTAGTGGAATAAAACTCCTGTGGTGGACTGCGTCATTTCATCATATCACCCCTAACCTTCAATCACTCAACTGGCTACCTTGAGATGGATCTTAGGATCCATCTCAAAATTTAACTGGATCCTAGGATTTATCTCAAAATTGCTTGCATGACCCATAACGCTCTTCATCTCAATACTCCTTCCTACCTGCCCCACAAACTGACCCTATCTGGCGGCAATAGATCTTCTTAAAGCACAAGCTCCCTTCTCCTGATGCCTCACAAATTAAACAAAATGAAAACCTACAAGTGACCCTTCTCCGGAATTGTCGAATAAATGGAAGTCTCTTCCTCCTGAGACCAGGTCCAACCCTTCAATATCCCTCTTCAAAAAAGAAGCAACACTTTTACTATCAAACAGATTCCTTCCCCATTGATGCTGTACTTCTCCCATTGTTACCGCTGAGAGTCTATTTGCTTCTGCTTATGTTTGGTTGTTACTTTCCACGTTTGACATTCTATCTATTATTACTATGACCAATACCATCTGGGACCTTCGCCGATCTTTTGTATCATAACCACCTCTTACACCTGGCATCTTTGGTGTGATTTTCCCTGTCATGTTGCTTCTGACCTCCTGTTTTTGACTTTGTGCTGCAATTCATTTTTGCTGGTTTTAGGACTCTAGGCACTTTACCACTGCTGACCAGTGCTAAAGTGCAAGTGCTCCCTGTGTAGTGTGTATTGGTGCTTGGTTTATTCATGAGTGGTCTATCTGATTTACTAGTAAGTCCCTAGTAAAGTGCACCAAGTGAGCCAAGGCCTGTAAATCAAATTCTACAAGTTGGCCTACAGCAGTGATTGTGCCACCCACATAAGTAGCCCTACAAACCTGTATGCAGTGTCTGTGTGTGCAGATTTAAACTGCCATTTCAACTTCGCAAGTGCACCCACTTGCTATGCCCAAACCTTTCCTTTTACTACATTTAAGTCAACCCTAAGGTAGGCACAAGGCAGCCCATGGGCAGGGTGCAGTGTATTTAAAAGGTAGGACATCTACTGTTCTGTTTTACATGTCCTAATAGTGAAATACTGCTAATTTCATTTCTCAATAGTGTAAGGCCTATCCATCCCATAGGATAACATGGGGATTGCCTTTAAATATCTTTTAGGTATAATTTCCCATTGGGAGCAGATGGAGATTTGGAGTTTGGGGTCTCTGAACTCACAATTTAAAAATACATCTTTGTTGAAGTTTTTTAAATTGCATGGTTGAACAGGCTACTTTTAGAAAGTGGGCATTTTCTTGCTTAAACCATTCTGGGCTCCTGCCTGTCTGTTACCAATCCACGTCTGGGTTAGGATGGCAGTTGGGCTTTTGTGCATTCACTCTAGACAGTCACATGAAGGGAGCTGAGGTGTGTCTTACATATCCTGATAGGCCATCACCAGGCTCATGGGTCTTCCTGAGCTAGAGTGGTGGGAGGACTTGTCACTGACACCTGAATAGGCCTGTGCCCTCCCTCACACAAAGCTGTCTCTACCTCCCTGTAGTGTGTCTAGAGCCAGATTGGGGAAAGGCAGGCTTGTGTGCACTACAAAACCTTCCTTTGAAGTTTTCCTACTTCAAAGCCAGAAAGGGGTAGAAGTATTGGACCTCTGACACTCAAATCAGAACACATCTGGACTGCGGACATTCTGCAATGAAGAAAAGCTGAATGCTGTAGGAGGGACTGCCACTCTGCCTATTGCTTTGTTGTGCTGGTCTGCTCCTTCCTGCTGGTGACCTGGGAGTGGACTTTGCTTTCTGTATCCTGTTTCCAAGGTTCTACAAGGGCTTGTGTGTGCTTGCCTCCTGAAAAGAAGTCTCAGGGCCATCAAAGACTTCACCTACCAGTGCCTGGCCTCTTCTGCTGAGAGTCCTAACTTGCCAAGTGGTGCCAAATCCAGTCTTTGGGCCCTTGGAAGTGGAATCCGGTGAACTGAAGGAGAAAATCCATGCATCGACTCCCAGGATCTGTTTTTATTGATGCATCGCTACAAACTTCGGTGCGTCATTGCTGCCACACTGGAGAGTGGTTACCGATCAGCGCACTAACCATGGCTTTCACTGCAGGCCCCAGCTTTCTGTTGCAGAACTTCAGAAGAACCGCCATAGCATGAGCTTTGAGTCACAGAAGTCCATGACGCACCGCTTCAACTCTGACGCAGTGCCTGCTTAATCGCTGTGGAATTGACCCTGTGCATCTGGATTTTCACATAGAGGACTTGGATGTCGATTTCTTCATTGTCATTGCACAGCAATAAGGAACCAAGGCTGTGTGTCAGGAGATTGATGCATTGCCTCCCCTTCCAGTACGGAACCAACGCATCACCTCTCCTGTCAGTGAGGAACTGACGCATCACCTCCCCTGGGAGTAAGGAACTGGTCCATCGCTTTGCTTTTCCGGCACCTCACCTCCTCTGCACCTGCTTTGTCTTTGAATTGTGATGCATCCAAGGTACTTTGTGCTAAAAGTGACACATCGATAGATGTCAATGTACTGAACTGTTTTAACCTTTAAATAGGGATATTTTACTTGTTTTTGTTGGATTTGTGTTGTTGTTGTCTCGTTTCATTCAGATACTGGCTATGTTTCTAAACTGGTGTGAACTCATTTTGTAGTGTTTTCACTGTGTTACTGTTTGTGCATGTACAAATGCTTTACATATTTCCTCTGAAATAATCCTGACTGCTCGTGCCAAGATACCAAGCTGGTGAGTAGAGGTTATCTTAGCTGCTTGTCTCCCTTATCCTGACTAGAGTGAGGCTCCCTACTTGGACAGGGTGCAAACCACTGCCAACTAGAGACCCCATTTCTAAAACCACCTACATGTAAACTGCTTGCACAATGCCCAGACACTCAAAGGGTCTTGTTATCGCTATTACTTCTGAAAGACCATGGGCCTTATTACAACTTTGGCGGTCCTCCAGCAGCACTGCCACTACCACTGCACCATCCCCTGGAGGAACGCCAAAGCCGTGGTACGCTCTCCCACTGGATTAGGAATTTTATACTGGTTGGGCGGGCGGTGCTGAAACAGTATTGCGGCAGTGGGTTGTTAGGCTTACAGGAAGGGGAGTCCTCAATAAGCAGTGGATTAAGTAGGAGCAGCTACATGGGGAAACAAAAAAGTAGATACAAATTCCAACAGTGGCCACAACAATATCCAACTACAGGTCCAATGGACTTCCCGTGGCCAATAAATCTACCACAATACCACCCTATGTTTGGTTGGAATACCCCTTACCAACAGACCCCCCAAAATGTCTTCCCACAAAACCAGAGATTCCCTTTTTTAGAGAGAGGAAGGAGGGGCCAGGTCCACTGGGAGGAAGAAAGAACTACAGGAGCCAACACCAGGAGCAAATCAAAAGACCAGGAACAAGCACTCCTGAACCTAGTAACTAATCTGTCTTCTCACACACTAACTACTGCTGAAGAAAAAGTTCTTAACAAAGGTCTGGGCTTTGTGCCTACAGCACACCTGGACACCTGGACAAGCTCATCCTTCATTGTTAGCTGGCTGAGTTTTTTTGAAATTGAAAGTGAAAGCGTTCTTTGTGAACCACGTCCCCAGTGATGATTCAGAAAGCAAAGGAAGTACAGGATTACGATTAAAATCCACGTTCTGTCCGACTTTAACTACAATACCAATATAAATACTAGCTTTTGAACAAGCTGTGTTTAGTGAAATAGCAAACATTGAAGACAAAGAAGCGTTCACAAATCTTAGTAAAGAGGAATCGCTAGCTCTCCAAACACTACAAACATTGGACACAATTGTTATAAAACAATCAGACAAAGGGGGAGGAGTGGTACTGCAGGACAAGGAAAACTATCAGGCTGAATGCAGATGATTCCTAAATGAAAAAATCAAACTTCTGGTGCAAAACACAGAGACTAGAGATTTTGGGCCATATGTAGGTAGGGTCACATTTACCGACTCATAAATACCGAATTTTACCGATTCGGTATTTATGAATCGGTAAATGTGATGTAGGTAATCAATCGGTAATATTTACCGATTCGGAAAGGGTCGGTAATTTAGAATCGGTATTTACCGATTCGGTAATGATGCATACCTTCCCATTGATTCCTATGGGCCAGGAGGCCCATAGGAATCAATGGGAAGCCAGTTACCATTACCGAATCGGTAAATACCGAATCGGTAATGGGGGAGGCAGTATCATGGGTGGCAGGGTGTCACATTGACACCCTGTTGCATCCCTGATTCGTCCATGTGTGCACATGTGGAGCACATACATGCCCTAAGGGCATGTATGTCTGCCACATGGCACTTTGACATCAGCAAAATATCAGGTTTTGCTAGGTATTCGGTATTTATCACCAACCTATATTTGGTGATAAATACCGAATTCTTTTTCCTAGACATCACTCATTTGAGTGTTACCTACATATCATTTCAGGATTCGGTATTTACTGAATTGGTAAAATTACCGATTCGGTAATTTTACCGATTCGGTTAATTACCGAATCCTGAAATATGCCCCCTACATAGCAAATGCCTAAATACCGGTCGGTAACTGGATATTTACCGAAAATCGGCCGTTACCGACCGGTATTTGGCTTCCTACATATGGCCCTTTATCTTTAAACTAGAAACAGATTTTTTATGCACTAAAAATGTGAATATTCCATATTTGTACACACTGCTCAAAATACATAAATAAGGGCACCACCCCCTGGTCGTCCTATTGTTTCCAGAATCGGATCAGTTCTTGAAACATTGTCACATTTCTGTGAATTCTTTTAAAATCTTTAGTACAGGACTCCTCTGCCTACATCAAGGATACAAAGAATCTCCTAACACTTCTAAAAGAGATAAACTACGACCCAAATGATTGTATTCTGGTAAGTCTGGACATAGAAAGTCTATATACCAGTCTCCCTCAGGATAACACCATTGAAGTAATTAAAAAGGCTTTAGAGGAAATCACTTGTCACTTCACAACTCCCAAAGCCTTTGTGATAGAATGTGCAGAACTGGCCCTGAAAGAAAAAATAAATTGAAATTGAAGGAAACCTATTTCTTCAGACCTATGGGACTTCCATGTGCAGCACATTACCCCTAGTGTGGCGGGACTTTATTTCTATGATTTTGAAAAGACATATATTATAAACATCAACAACCCCTTTTTAGGATGGATACGATTTTGGAATCAATATATAGACTGTATCTTGATGATTTAGCAGGGACAAGAGGATACTTTGGCCACATTCCTTAAATAGATCAATACCTGGATAGGAACGTGAGATTTACATGCTGCACAGACAGAAATACTATTACCTTCTTAGACATCACAATCACCTCAGAGAATGGAAAACTGAAAACAAAAACCTACTATAAGCCTACAACAAAAATACTTTACTCAAATGTAATCATTTTAAACCTAGGGCTCTAAAAGAGAATTTGCCTTACAGACAATTCCTCCATCTCAGAAGGAATTGCAGCCAATTGGAAAACTATCACGTCCAAGCGAAAGACTTATCAAATAAACTGAGAGATATCAGTTACCCTGAGAAAATAATAAGGACTTCTCAAAAACGAGCACGCAAACAAAACAGAGACGCTTTGCTCGAAGAATTATCTAAGACAGAGGCTGAGATACCACTCACTTGTGAAACCACTTACAGCATGATCTCAAATGAAGTAAAAAAAGTGATTAATAAACATTGGCCATAATTACTAACAGATAAACTTGAATGAGAAAATCCTCTCTTTTCTTTTAAAAAAGTATAAAGGATTGCCTAGTGTCGACCCGCCCCAAAAAGCCACCGAAACATCTGTCCCACTCGGTTCTTAATGCATGGGGTCTACCAAGTGTAACAGGACACTCTCATTGAATCAATTGCAGTGTGTGCCACCTCTCAACTTCAACAAAGACTTAAAATCTGGAATCTGGCAAGAACTGGCACCTCAAGAAGCATACCAACTGCAGTTCAACAAATGTCATCGATATGATTACCTGTCCATGTGATCTAAGATACATTGGCATGACCAGCAGAAAGGTGAAACCAAGAATTTGCGAACATTTCAGTATTGTAAGATGCAATCAGAATACTACAAGGATGACCGACCACTACCTACAAGCAGGACATACAACCAAAGACTTAAAATGGGTTGTCACTGAGCAAATTGAACACAATTTACAAAACCTACAAGTCAGAGGTCCTGATTCACAGAACTAACTTAAGACAAAATCCTAAACTTTCTACTTTTGGTATTCACAGAAGGCATTTAGTAGTAGTAAAGTTAGGATTTTGTCTTAAGTCTGTCTTAAGTCTGTCTTAAGTCTGTCCTAAGTTTGTCTTAAGTCTGTTTTAAGTCTGTCTTAAATCTGTCCTACTACTTTTGGTATTCACAGAAGGCATTTAGTAGTAGTAAAGTTAGGATTTTGTCTTAAGTTTGACTTAAGACAGACTTAAGACAGTCTTACAGTCTTAAGACAGTCTTAAGACAAACTTAAGACAAACTTATGACAGACTTAAGACAGACTTAAGACAGACTTAAGACAAACTCCTACCTTTACTACTACTAAATGCCTTCTGTGAATACCAAAAGTAGTAAGTTTAGGATTTTGTCTTAAGTTAGTTCTGTGAATCGGGTCCAGCCTTTTTAAAAAACAGAACAGAGATGGACCTATCACCTGTCCACACACAAACAGGGATTAAACAACGACATCCAGTGGAATGCTCTGAATATTGTTCGTAAGGCCTAATTGTACCCATACCAAATTATTGATTATAATTGACAAAATCTGCCCATTATAACTCATCATATCGCTTAGCACCAACAATGAGACCACGCCCTGGATTTTTTGTCTACAACATTTCTATCCACTACTCTAAGAATAAAATAAACCCCTTTTTTGTACCCCCCTCCCTACATACTAGATGTTCACTATTATTTTTATGATAATATCTTCAACACACTGGGAACATGACAGCGCTGACAGAGATCATGGCCTTGTACAACCCATTTTGTTAAGGTCGATTTCACTTCCACTGAAACCTAGGTTTATATAACTGTCAGTCAGCACCTGACGATCATAATAATTTTTTTATATACATTTAATAACTCACTTGAAGTGATCAAAAGAACTGACACTCAGTAAAACAGCTCAGTGCAACAATTAAAATCACAGGCCCGAAAGGATTAATCAAAACAAACCCCAGGCCGACCCTTGACGTAATCACGCTTATGCACGCATGCGACGCAAGGCCCTGACCCTGGTTCCCAACAAGTATTTAGAAACGAGAGGCAGTCATGGGCACATCTCCCGGATCTTGTGTTAGGACCGAAATAGGTTGCAGTAACTCGACAAGACAGTGTCCGGGTAGGAATCACTTATCTAATTTTCATATACCTTCCATCAAGAGTGTGACCTAAGGCACTGCCCCCCCATTGGGATCCATGTTACTCGTTTAAGAAACAAATCGAGTAAGCTACTCAAATTGTGTGATACATTTGTTTACACCTTAATTTTCATACCTTTGCTATTTGTTTCTCTGCGAGAGAAAGATTATTTCCAAATTGCATTTAAGTGATCACAATTCTATTTAATACAAAAGAAGTCACGCCCCTCCCAATTTGGTACGCTGACTTCTAAACACATGCTAAAGGAAATAACTAGTGCCGAAAATGACTCTGAGTAAAAGCACACACTTTCCAACGTATGTAAAACAAGAAAAACTTGTGCACAAAAAATTATTAACATATCATTATTGACAAAGATGATGCTTTTTCAGTACCTTTCCAGTAAGCACTGAAAAGTAGCTAATTCACTGGTGGCATGCTGGGATGATTGACCTTTACGCATGCATAACCATGAGAAAGTGTGATCGTGGTTCTACATCACAAACTGCAGTAATGTTACAATACTGCACAGTAATAACCAAAATAATTGTTATGGTAAAAATGTTCTCTACAGTTATTACGTGTTGGATGGAAACCGTAAGTTACTGTTTCACCCAAATAACAGTGGAAAATTCTCCTCACTTTACAAACACACCTTACTGTGTGTGTTTTCACTACACCAGAGGTTGAAGTTCCTTGGCCACTTTCACCATTTGGTCCTGACGAAAGCCATTCTAGTCAACCGTATGTGACTGAAACATGTCGACCAGTTGAAGGATGTAGGAGATCATTAATATCTCAAAAAGTCCATATTTCATTTTTAACCCTGTCCCAGGCTCCCATTAATAAAAATTATCCTATATAGGAGGGGTTCCCTGGAGACAGTTTTGAATTCACTTCCATTTCACAAATTATCACTAAACAAAAAACAAAAAATCCCGCCCTGCTGTAATCAGGCATCGAAGCAAACCTAGGATGCACTCAGCATCCTAGGCGGGAACCCTATGATGAAGCATGCCACCAACTAGGTTTATGGGTGAGGGTTCTTTGTGAAAACCTGTTTTGTATGTCATTGACATTGTGAGCCCGTTCCATCTGTGATTTTTATTAATCAGGGGAGAAGAACGAGCTTTCAAAAAAACTCCTCGCTTTCTGCATTTGTTGAAATAGGCTTATAGGAGAGCTTAACATGCAGCCGGCCACCATGAGAGCACAGAATGCATGTTCCTGCACTTTTTGGCATGCATGCCACACCGTGCAGGAGCTGGGGGTTCATATCAGGACCCAGCATGTGCCCCCCTTATGAAACCCCAGGCCCAGGAGTGGCAGGCCTCTCCGCCACCCTTTTCATGGTGGGCTCACTGCCATGAAAGGGGCAGTGGACAAGTAACGCATAATATGCTTGACGGTGCTATGGCAGCACCGCCAGCCTATTGCAGCTTCCTTACCATTGCGTGACTGGCATGGGATCCTGGAACCCCAGCAGATGCAGTGGTCCTGTGGCTGTCCGACTTCACAATACTACGAAGGAGCCCGCAGTGTGGCGGTGGTCGGACCACCACCACAGGTACGGCGGTCCCATTGCCCGTCGTACTCGTTATTTGGTCCTAAGTGTTCCTGTCTTTTTATTCTGTGCTATTTTCCATGTTTTACCACTGTAACTATTACTTCCATGACCAATACCAAATATATGTCCGTTGTTTATTGCTCATAACTACCTAACTTTATACTATTGTACATTTATTTATATATTTATAGAGTGCACTAATACCCAGGGGCGTCTAGGCGCTGAAATTCCATATCCAGCCGGCCAGGGGGAATCGAACAGAAGAGAATTAATCACTGCATACCTTTCGGCCTGAAAAAGCCAGGTGTTCAGATCTTCCTGAAGGATATCAGGTCCGATGAGTTTTTCAGTGCGAGTGGTAATTGAGTCCATAATCTGGTAGTAATGTATAGAAAGCCTTTGCATCCCCAGTTAGAGAGACGTGCCTTGGGAACTTCCACCAGCCGATGGGAGACAGACCGCAGCATACTGGGGGGAGTATACCAACAAAAGTGGCCCATTACATAGGCAGGACCCTGATTATGCAGCGTCCTATAGGCGATGCAAAGGACCTTAAACTTAATCCTCTTTTCCACCGGGAGCTAGTGGAGGGAAGCAAGGGCCGCCTTAGCGGAACCGTATTTAGGTAACCTGAATAGCAGGCGGGTGGCTGAATTCTGCAAGACTTGCATCATGATGAGAAGGGCTTTATTCATACCAATCAAGAGGCCATTTTAGTAATCCAACCTAGACAACACTAATGCCAAGACTACTGTTTTCTGTAGGTCAGGATGTATAAATCAGAAGATTTTCCTCAGAATTGTTAGGATGAAACAGATGGCTGATGTCATGGCATTAATGTGATGGTAGAATGAGAGAGTGGTGTCGAAGATAACTCCCAGGTTCCTAACCTTAGAGACTGGAGTAGGCAGAGGGCCAAGTTCACTGGACCACTAGTCTGAAGACCAAAGGGAGACATCTCTGCCAAAAAGAAGAACCTCCGTTTTATTGGAGTTCAGTTTAAGGAAGTTTTCAGACATCCATTTGCTCACCTGTCTCATACAGGCATGAAAGTTGTGGATGGTAATGCAAGGGTCCTCTGAGATGGACCCTATAATCTGTGTGTCATCGTCAAAGGACACCATAGCAAATCCAAAGGATTTGATAAGCCTGGCCAGGGGAACCACATACAAATTGAAAAGAGTCGGGCTGAGAGACCAGCCCTGTGGAAACCCACAAGGAAGATTAAAACTCTGAGAACTCAGGCCGTCCATCTCCACAAATTGTTCCTGGGCAGAAAGGCTAGAGTTATACAGTTGTAGGGCGGTGCCGGCAATGCCTGTTTCTTGAAGCCGACGTAGTAGGAGGCCATGGACCACCGTGCAAATTCTGCCGACAGATCCAGAAGGATCAGTGCCGCCATGCCTCCCTTATCTACTGAGCGCCTGATTTCCTCTGCGGCCGTAATCAATGCAAGCTCCGTGCTATGACCACTGCGAAAACCATATTGGGAAGGATCCAGAATGTTGTTGTAATTGATAAACGTGGTGAGTTCTTGATTCATGTATTTTTCAAGGAATTTTACTGGCAGATGGGCTATTGGATGCTAGATGGTTGGGTCTGTTTTGTCCAGATTTGATTTTTTTAAAATTGGTAAGATGGAGGTCTTTTTCCATAATTTGGGAACAATACCAGTTTTCAGTACAAGATTAAATAGCTCTGTAAGATGGCCGGATTTCGGTTTGATTACTGAGATTGCGATCTTGGGGGGCATGGATCCAATGGTGAGCCCGATTTGGCGGCAGCGAGAAATTTGACCTCCTGCTCGTAAGTGATTGGAGGGAACTCGGAAAGAAGCGCGGGATTTGTGCTACTGGAGTGTTTTAACTCAGGAGGATCCCGACTGCTTGCCGCCTGAGAAAGGTTCAATGTAAATTTGTTGTAGATGTCCCGAACCTTGCTACAAAAGGTGGAAGCCAGAGTGTCATAGAAGGCTTGATCCGAGATCGTCTCTTTATATACCTGAACTTGGCTCAGTTTTTGAACTGTGGGAAACAGTTCCTTGGCATTATTCCCGGCTTTATCAATGGTCTCTGAGAAATACTTAATTTTAGAAACATGAATCCTACAATGAGTAAGTATTTCCCTATAGCGCTCTTTTTCCTTGGGATCATAAATGAGTATCCAGCGCCTTTCTTGCCTGCGGCACTGCCTTTTGAGAAGTCTCAACTCATCCGAAAACCAAGGTTCAGTAGGTGCTGTCCTCTTAATTTTCCCCGCTATTTGGGGAATGGTTGCCCGTATTGAGGACCTGATCCAGTCATGGTAATCTTGGGCTGCCCTCTGGGGGGCAGTGGATAGCGGTGGTCTATTACGATTAGGTTCAGAAGATAATTAAGTGTGATCTAGGCGATGCCAGAGAAAACGGCTCTGGGTTTATATACGCACCTGCTTATTACTTGCAGAAGGTGGCAGGGTAAGAGTAAACAGGACCGCTACGTGGTCCGACCAAAGTAGTTGTACAGCACTCTGACACCTGAAAGGGTCTTGTTTGTGCTATATAAAACTCTATAAATAAAATAAATACATATGATTTTTTATTATTAGCCTTGCCAGAGGTACCAACTCATTAAAGTGAAATATTTGTGGTATACCTCTAAGCATTTTTAAACTTATCTGTATGCTAGTAGATATCCAGTTCAATTTATCTGTGAACTCCTGACTACGGTTGAGTCCCTCTAGGTGTTAGTCACCAACCTAGATTTGGAGGGTACACCGATGATGAAGCATGCCATAAAATGCAGTGGGTGAGGTGTCCTCTTCCAATATTTTGTTATATCTCTGACGTAGTAGAAGTACATGGGTTATGTCTCCAGTCTGCAACATCTGTGTACCATTAGTGAAGTTATTAAATGAATTCAAGATCTCCAAGAGAGCCCGTCCCAGTTTGGAGATCACTGGTCTTTATTGATCTCTTCTTAACAAGAGTACCAAATATGGCTGTGTGGAAAAATCTGTTGAAGGGTATGCTAAATATTTTTGTTGTCCACAGACAAACACTTCCTTAGAGGCTCTGTACTGCCATAAGGAATATTAGTAAACACTGCTCACATTAATGGAAAAAAGGCTTGTGATTTTTTCATCTTTAGGTATGTTTGGTACCCCTATACCTTTTTTCAATTTTCATCCATAATTTACATGTACTACTGCTAAACATCCAGCTAACCTATCTTATATGAC
This sequence comes from Triturus cristatus, assembly GCF_964204655.1. Lineage (NCBI taxonomy): Eukaryota > Metazoa > Chordata > Amphibia > Caudata > Salamandridae > Triturus > Triturus cristatus. Next base: position 509,513,396 of record NC_140585.1, read on the forward strand.
CAACTATCAATACGATGTGCCAGGGATGTCTACCATAATGGCAGCAATATCCACTATTAAGCCATGAATTGCCACATTATGTCAAGGACAGATTAGTATGTCACTCTGACTATTATGCTATGGACGGGCTGCATGGCACCAGGAATTACTATTATTATAGCATGTACAGCATTATGCCAGTGTTGGCCACTACCATGCCACAGATTATTACAATAATGTAATGATTATTCATTATTTTCCAAGAAGTACCTGCATTATGACAAGCACGGCTACCAGCATACGATAGTTATGCTATGTCATGCCAATATGCCCTTTTATGCAGGTGTGACCACTAGAAGAGTGAGTGCCACTGCTTTATGGCTAGATTGTCCCATAGTTAGAACTGTCAATTCAAGGGTGAGTCCAGATTCCAGACACACATCAATGTATTTTCCCTCCATATCTCTGTCTCTCTCTTTCTCTCTCTTACACACATTGGATCATGTGTGCTCATATGGAGACAGCCAAGTAAACACGCCATTTACTCATTGGGTCACCACCAAAATTGAAACATATTTTTTTTACTCACATCTTATGTCACTTGTTCTCCCTCCACAGTACCAATTTTTAGCTTCTGCATACACATCTGACCCACACATCATGGCCAATCTACATGCCAATTCATCTAAGCTTGGTGATGTTCCAAAGAAGCTAGAAGGTGATGATCCAGTTGGATTCCCATAAAAATGGTTACCCATTACAAAGAAACTCACTATGCCCCTTCATTGGATGCTTCATGTTAGTCAAACTAATAAATGTGTCAAAGATGGAGAATCAGTTTCATTGGGATGGATATTAATCTGAGCAGAGTATTGAAAGTTACCAAGGCCAAGGGAAAACATTATTAGAAATGTTACATTTGGCACTAAATTAGACATTATGTGCACTATCCTGATTTGTGACATGGTGCATCTTAACTGGGTGAGACCAGTACAGTGAGCCGAATTACTGAAAAAAATGTTTTGTCACATTTGCAGGCATGAACTCTGAAAGTTGGCATCTTTACTGCAAAGAGCCCATATGTGAGCAACGGAGCTGCCATTTGCAACAACGGCTCCCTCTTTCACTGGTAGTGGACCCAGCATCATTATTAAGAATGAGCAGGCATATCTCACATGGAGGTGCTGCGTGTGACTTTACCGAATTTCAGGGAGGTGCCTGGTTGGTCAATGGGCAGAGGCAGCTCCTCCATTAGAGTTGAGGAGCCTCGTCCCACTAAAATACCTCTAGAAAAGCCACAGAGATGAAAAAGAAAATTGTAACAAAATTAATTTATTATCATTTTATTTTTCATCAACCCATCCTGAACCAAGTGGCAGTGTGGGTTCTGCTGAGTGGCAGCAGCAGCCGGGAAAAGTGGTGGCCTGCCTGTGCACTTAAGTTTAAAGTGCAAAGTGAACAAGTCACTTTGACCGTATGTCTTGCGATGGCCAGCCAGACATGTGCACTCTAAACCTCTCTAACCCAACTGTCCTAGACAGCTAGGTTGAGAGCAAGCGCAGGCCTCCAGTGCCCTTGAGAGCACTGAGAGAAGCTGCTCCAACCAATCCTGGTTCTTCTCTTATGCTGGTTAACAGCATGCAAACAGCGCCAGGATTGGTTAAGGGAGTTGGCTGGGGCTCACGCTGGAGCCTGGACGAGAGAGGAAGAACGCCGGACTGGAGTGAGGAGGACATGTCATGCAGCAAGCAAGGTAAGGGACTTATTGTTTTATTTCTTTTATATATGTTTTTATCAGGGGCGGCTCCTCCTCTAGGGCGGAGGAGCATCATCCCACTGCTTCTCGATATTACCATTTTATGTTTGGTTGCAGGCGGGTGGGTGGGCGGCGATTCTCTGAGAACAGTGGAGGGAAGGAGTGGTGTGCCTGCCCACTCCTGAGTGTGCAAAGACTGTTTGGTCGGTCCCTAAGGGGCCCCCAAACCAGTCATGCGCACTCTGCCTAATCTCCATGTAGGCTGCATGAAGCCTACATGGAGAAAATGGCCTCCCCATTAGCACCTGGCTGGTCGGCGTCCTGACCAATCACAACACTGCTTGAGAAGTGTTGTGATTAGCTTAGGAGAGGGGGGGAGCCTAGCTGCATGCTTCTGCTTCCTGTTCCTGGAGAGCAGAGAAGACACAGGAGCCGGGACCCGGGCAGGTAAGTTTAATTATCTTTATATATATTTTTTTTTAACCCCCAGCATGACCCCGCCCAGCCCACGTGACTCCCCCACCTTTGAGTCATGCCAGTCGCGACTGGTTTTTACGTATTTATTTAGAACAACGTATGTCTAGATACTACTTTAAAACTGTGTCAAGTGAAGTGTGACTAGGAGCAGCATGTGCACTATGGTGTTGCGGGGATTCTGCTCATGCACAGAACTATGCCTAGGAAACCAGGACCTCAGTGAATTGTGGTGTACCAAAAAACTCACCTCAGTACCCAGAACCCCTATCCGAGTACCATCAGTGTCTCATTCGTTCTCCGTACTACAGCGAAGCTACCAATGAATAAACAACCCAGAACAAGCGACTTAGGGTACTCTCAGGAATGGTGGGAATCAAGAACACTCTTTCGTCTTTATTCTCATACAAGTCCACAACGTGAGTAATCAGAGACACAGAAACATTTAAAATGTTTATTTTTAACTATGTGCTCTAAGATGCAGTACTTTGGCTAACATAAGCAGGCAAATGATTAGAAATAAAACAATCAGCATTGTTACAATTCCATAAAACACAAAAGTAGAAATCGTAGTATAATGATAGTGGAAACAGGTTCTATAGCACCTTGTGTACCACCATGGCTAGAAGCTAGTTTTATAATAATAGAAGGTCTCTAGGCTTGAATGGGGAACCCCATACCTCCAAGATCAGCTTAGGTGAATCACATCACAGGATCAGCAACGCTCTCTGTAGGTGGAAAGGTTTTCTCCAAGTGTCAGTATCATGCATGCAATGTAATATTAAAGGCACCCGATTTTCAGATATTTGCAGCTGTGTGCTTGTTGTGTCTAGAGCGTGGGCTGTTCAACCTGAATTCAACAGCATACATTGTTATTTGACCTTGAAGGCTTCTGCCCACAGTGTTCAGACTAAGGTCGTGGTGTAAGTCTAGGGATGTGAAAAACAGACCGTTCTCATGTGAAGAAAAAGCAAGCAAGCAGTTTTACTTATAATAACAGTTGCGTGTAGTATCGTGTGCAAAAGCGGCAAAGTGGCAAGATGGCGTTTAACTTCTAAAACGCTTATGCTAACATAGCAATGTGTGCAGGCAAAACCCTGTCTTCACTACACCCTTCCTTGAGCAGACCATGAACAAAATAGGTAAGCAATGTTCAAGTTCGAGTGAGACAGAACCAAGTGCATAGTTTGCCAAACCGGATAATTGGTAGTGAAAAGTTCAAAAGTGTGAGGTGGAATTTTTAAAAAAAAGAAATTACAATAAAAAATAAAACTCAAGCAAGGGTGATAAACAGCCCCTTCCAGAGGAAAAAATAGTAAAAAAGATTTGAGTTAGTACGTGTTGAAGATGGACAATTGCCAAGTTAATCCATCAGCGTATAGGCACAGTATGTTGCAACAGCCTCCAAGAGGAAGTCATTGCAATCATCATTAAAGGATTCAGCCATCCAAACCAATAAAGTAAATGAACATACATGATAGCCGGAGCCTCTAGCACCATCAGAGGACAACTTGCGTGTTCTTCGAGAGAACTTCGTGCCAGGAAGTCATGGGCCGCTGCACATATATCCCAATTTCCTAGGATTCCATGCGCAGCCGCACAGGCAATAACCGCGATACCAGAACAGTCCAACTCATGAGACACTAAGGGACTCATCAGTCGATCATAATCCGGAGCAGGAGACGCCGTGTTTGAGAGGCACAAATCCAGGGCCCATTCAAATGAACACTCTAGGCAATGGAAAACAGGTTGCACGCAAGTAAAGTATAAGAACCGGAAGGACAATCCATAGGCTACACTCAAAGTGGCCAGAAGTAGTGTTCCATAGTATTCAAGCATCCGGTTGCGAAGTTGGAGCAGCCGGGGTAGGCTGTCGTGTGACACAGATTGTGCATCCATTGCGGAGCAAACAAACCAACAGCAGCACACCAGCAGTCAAAGCGAGGATTAATGGAAGCCTGCCGAAGACGCTGGAAAAAATCGAATGAAAATATGCCGGTATCGCACCAAATATATTTTGGAACGAGGTCACCAGGCCAGAGCCCACAACTTTGAAAAAATGCGCCAAGCCAGTTGTTGACAAGGCATTGAATATAGTGTGAATCAGAGCACCAAAATGAAGTGGGAGATCAGTATTTAAAAGAGCATGCACCTCGCTGCGGGTGTTAGCTATGTGAAGGACAAATGTTTCACAAGAGGAAGTTAGGGCGACTTCTTTGTGAGACAATAGAGCCCTTATTCTGCTCATCTTGTTGAACTCTGCTTTCAAGGTAGGTATGGAAGGCCAGATGGATATGCCGAGTTTCCCATGCGGTGGTATGATAAGCACATTTTTACAACAAACTACACGTTGGGAGACAGTTACAATGTACGGAATCCCTGCTAGCATCCCACAACATGCTTCATTATTTAAAAGCAAATAACTATTGTTAGCTAGTAATGTGAAAGTTGGTGAAATAGCTGGCACAGGATTTCCCTTTAAAATGCAAGCCAAATTTGGCGCGTGAACATTGCACGCACCATGCAGTTGTATATTTTTGCAAACTAATGAGTGATCTGGTGTAGAAGTGCACTCCTCCTTTTAAATAAACCTCTTTACCCTCTCTCAGGTATGTGAATGGTAGTGACCAAACTTCATGGAGAAAAGCGCTACCCAATGGTTCATATCTGCCTAAGGCCTAGTGTTTCATAGATGAACTGAACTTAAACAAAGGAAAAGGTAGTGTGATTAACCCATGAATAAGCCATATAGCCGAGTTCTATTCGGCCACAGAAAATGGTAAAGGTTCCAACTTTTCAATATGCAATAACGAATATGTAGCATCCTTCATGGACATGAACTGTTGTTTATCAGTCAGATTAAACGGTAAAAACAAAGATGACGCATTCATGTAGTCCCAGGGAACTTTTCCAGCCTTCAAAGTTTGTAAAGTCAATGCAAACTGCATTATAAAATGCCATTGATTTTGCCCATGATATAAAACAGACATGTCATCGTGTACAATATCCACAACTGATGAAACAATATTATCCAATGTGTAAATTCTGGAAGAAAGAGTATTAATGCTATTATCAATGACAGCAAGCACTTTTTCCAAATTAGCTTGATCAATAGCTCTCAATCTAGAAGCAGCTTCAATTTGAGATAATTTCCTAACTTCGTTGTAAATAGCATATACCCATCTTTTGGACCTGCCTCCTATAGGGCCTTTAACAAAATTGTTTAAATTAACATCGTCAGTCAATTGTGACAAATGAAGTTTAACTGACGCTAAGGTGGAATGTTTCAGCCAGTTTTGACATCATTTGTCAACTGAATATAGGTGGTTACAGAATGGAAGGTTTCAAACCGGGGGTCCACCCTAACTTGTGTATAGCCTGATCTCAGACCCAGAAAATGATGTTGCCATGAATCTGATGTTTTTTGCCGTAATAACCACCCTTGGGGATCTATGTTGGAAATATTGAAGGATGTATTTGTAATTAGTGACTGCAATTCATCAAGGGACAGATCTGTGTGATTGGCCCAGGTTGGATAAGCACCTAGATCAGGAATGGTAAGGGCATTCATTTTTTTAGAAGTCGCCAATCCAAAACAAGTAGTTTGAAAAATAGTAGAATTCAAAAACAAAATGTGGTTCGGCATAAGGCATGCACGATGCAAAGCTTCGGTGCCCTGCACTTGCCAGCTTTTAGAACCCCAAACAGATTTAAGATCAATGGTATCCTTACACAGCTCATAACCCCCTGTAGCTAATTCATCCATAAAGGTCTTTGAATACAGTCATTTAGTGTGTGTAAGCCTAACTTTGGAAGTGGATTTAGCAGATATTTTAAAATAAAAGGCTTCAGGATTAGATTCACTGAAATCTGTAAAATATGTAAATTATTTCAATAGAGTTTTCAAACTACCGTCAATGGGAGCTGGGCAATGTTCCCATTGTGTATAACTAACGACATTTCTAAATTTATGCAGGAAATGATTGCCATAGTGTTGGTAGCAAAATAACTCTGCATAATTCTCTGAGTCCAAGTACAAATCTTCAGCATCAAAAGCAGCATAATATTTTACATCGAAAAATGAGCCTCAACGGCTTGGACATTCCAATCATCAGTGCATATGTTTTGTTTCACAACATCCCCCATAGAAACACAAAGTACATTGGGGACATTAATCACCTCTGTAGGGCCATGAATTTGAATTTTTACAGTATCCCATACAATCCCATCTAACACAGGCCAGGCAGTAATATTAACAAAAGTCTGGTCCCTCTTCATGATGTGTGATGAGAAGTGGGGTACTAAAGTTCCATCAATGAATCTAATTGCAGATCTTTCGGTAAGATAATGTCCGTTCACTAGATGAAAAAAGACAACCACAAAACCAATTGACATGAACAAAAAAATAGATATGAGCATCAGTCAAATGTAAGTCCAAGGGGGAATTAAAAAATGTCTTTTAAACCAAACAGCAAATATAGAAACTTTCGATGGGGCACTCGATGTTGTAGAATTAATGTCAAAAGAATAACGTGACTGAACAACTGCACTTATTTGCACACCAGGCAAAGACACATCTGTGGGATAGGTATACTCCGTTTCTTCATGGGGACCACCAGCCGGTGGTGTCAATAAAGGATTAGTAACTGTGTACATCTCGATGGCAATGTCAGGCCTGTTCGTATTTGCTGGAGCCAAAACAGAATTTCTCAGCATCGCTGGACAAGAGACCGCTGGAGTCATACTAAGAAGAATCGGCCACTTGTTGTAGTTTGACGTTGTCAATGGAGATGTTATCCTTGCAACCAGGAAGTGGAGGTAAAATTACTCTTCTTGTACCCTGCACGCCAAGCACTGAAACGGGTGCATGATAAGAGGGGCCGAAATCCTTCTTGTTCTCCACCTTCTCACGGACCAGGTCACCGACTCTAGGTAGCCAGCCAACTACCGGAATCTGAAGTGCAGCATCAGTTGTGGAGGGCAAGTGTTCCTTTGCAAGACTGTCTCGAGCCTCCTATAGATTCTGTAACACAGCAGAATGATCATCTACGTCAAAGGGTGCGGCCGACGCCGCCATGTCTAGACAATCAATGTCTGGGACAAACATGTTTATGCCAAAGAGCATTTTATATGGGGTCCGCTCACCCAGAAACCTTCTAGGAAGATTTTTAAGTGCACGTTGAACGCTATACAAATGGGCCAACCAGTTTCTACCTAAAACCCTAGCTGTCAAGGACTGCTTTAAGTCACTGTTCATTTGTTCCACAACAGAATTGCCCTCAGGCCGGTCTGGAGATGAAAATTTGACTTGGACCCCCAAAGACCTCATGGCTTCCTTGTACACCTTAGAGGCGAATGCCGGACCCTGGTCCGAATGGAGGTTGCCACATGCAAAAATTCCCACAAAGACACGCAAATCCCTGATGACAGTTCGAGCATCAGCACTCCTTTGTGGCCAAACCCATAGGAAACATGTGCACGAATCCACTGCAACTAAGATAAACTTATACGCAGTATCAGAGGAAAAAGGAATGCAGTGATCTAAATAAACACACCCAAGTGGTTTATTAGATATGTACAACTATGTTTTAGGTGGATGCGCAGCAGTCGAAGGTTTAATCTGCTGGCAAATGTCACAAGTAAGGTCATAATCATGAGTCTGTTTATACAATCCGTGCCACCAGTAACGTTGTTGCAAGATAGTGACAGTCACTGAGACGCCTGCATGAGCCAAGGTCATACCTTCATGAGCGGTTGTTATCAAAGAAAGCCTGCGGTCCGCATTGGGAATCAATCTGTCACCAACGTCGTTAATTCTTACATAGGGAACTTTATGAGGACTTAAATGATGAGTATTTAGAAGGGAAACCTCTAGGGTAATTATCTCCCTTCTCTGTTACAACAATAGCTGCCAAGATGTCATCATCAATCTTACTTTTGGATATTGTAACTGCTGCTACTAGATATGTCGCCACTGCAGTTTTCGCTGCTTAATCAGCTAAACTGTTACCAACAGCGTGTACTCCTACGTGCTGGTGACCAAGAGAATGAATTACATTCACGAGAGGCAGACGTTCTTTAAGTTCTGCGACTCGAACCCAAAGCATTTTATGTTTTATTTTTGCTACCTTTGGAATCTCGATATTCATTCTGAGTCCAAAAGAATAAATTGTCGTTGAAAGACTGAACACAGTAGTATGAGTCACTTACAATAAGAGTAGTCACAAGGGGATCAGCAAACTCCAGTGCAAGCAGCAGAGCACGTAGCTCTGCCAACTGGGCTGTACAGTCTCCTAATGTCTGCGTGTGCATGACATCTGACTTGACTCCTCCATTCACAATGGTACCAGCCACTATTGCGCAGGCCGCTGAATAAGCATGCTTAGATTCGGTCGCCGGTTGCGCTGAACCGTCAGTGTAAATGATACAATGGTAATTCTCAAACGGGCGCATGGACTGAGGAACTGGATGAACAAATTCATACTGCAAATACTCCTGAGTTTGCAATGAGGAATCAAAGATAAATGTGATATCCGGAGACGTCAAGGAAGTGGCCCATTGTATCCAATGTGGATGCAAAGCTTTAGAATTAGGTACACTGGCCTTTGTCACTGCCGCAAGGGCAGGATACGGTGTGACAACCAACATGCGTTTCCCCTGCGAATCGCCATCTGGACAGCAGTCAATACTTTCTCGACGGTGGAAAAGCACATTTCAGCCGAAGTGGACAAGTGTGACTTGTGAAGTAGGCCTGAGCAGTAAATTCCGTTCTGCTCGCGGACTTTGGGTAATTTCGCGTTCCGCGTAGAACGCGGAATTGCCCAAAATTCTGCATTCCACGGCTTCGCAGAATTTTTTGCTTGTTCGTGTTCTCAAAATGCGTGTTTGCGAGATATTTTCGCCCTGAGCACGCAAACAGTGTTCGCGAACAGGAAAAAATCATCACGAACAAGCAATTCCACGTGTTCGCGGAATTTCTGCGTGCTCACGGAGATTTTTTACCATTTCGCGAAGCCTTGCATAGCGCGACTATGCAAATTCCACCCACCCCTACTTGTGAGCAATAGGGACTGTGTCTTCCTCATTAAATGTTAAGTACGTGAAACCCACTGCGCCAGGCACAATTCTTATTACGAGGTTTGTGTGGTTATCATGCGTCAATAGGTATTTAGAAGCAAGAAGATCAGCCTGCAAAGAGTGCAGTATAGCTGAATGTTCTGGCAGCCAGCAAGATTTGGTAAAATTAGGTTGTACCAAGGCATATAGCAGTTTGATACGCTGGGCATAATTGGGAATGTAAGTACGCCCGAAGTTAAAAAAACCCAGCAAGGATTGTAGTTTTTTCAGAGTTGTAGGAGCGCGCAAACATGTGCATTTCTCCAGGAAGTGAGGTGCTAAACCTCGTCCTTCGTTGTTGAGCTCATAGCCCAAAAACAACACTGTGTACTCTGCAATGTGTGATTTTGCAAAGTTAAATTTGTAACCAAAGTCCACAAACATAACAATGATGCGGTCAACGCCACACAGATGCGGCCATAATCCGTCGTCTGTGAGTTAAATATCATCAACATACGAGTACGCATCAGGGTCAATGCTCTCTAACAGAGAGACAACACGTGCAGCAAAGACAACTGGACTATTTTTATAGCCCATGGCTAATCTTCTAAACTGTTTTTGTTTGCCGCCAGAAGTAAAGGCTGTCCATTGACTACTAATAGAGGACAGGTTGTGACTATAAAAGCCATTGGAAATGTCAAGTGTGGTCTTAAACCTTTTTCTCACGAGACTATCAACGAGGGCAGAACTATGGGCATTCTGTACGCACACGTCCGACAATGAGAGTTCAAATGCAGATATTCCAAAACTAGGTGGTACGACCTATCAGGTTTGGTTACAAAGAAAAGAGGATTATTCATGGGTGACACACATGTTTTAATTATGCCTTGATATTCCAATTGCTCAAGGATTTCTGTGACGTGAGCTCTAGCTTCCCAGCGTATGGGATATTGAGGTTGCGGCTGTGGCATTGACCGCAATGGAATCTCATGGTATGGTGATAGTTTATCCCAACCAACCTGAGTATGGTACAACGCTGGTGCAAGCACCTGAGCCCACTCCTCAGCAAAGTTCTGCATCTGCTCCTTAGGCACAGTGTGTGCGAAAGAGGGGAGGATTACCTCCTCCCCTCTCGGAGCGGCCAAAATGAAAGGTGGGGGACAGTCCTCCTCCGCTAACAAAATGTCATATGTAGAGGTCAGATTTTCCCAGAAAAATCACTTTTATTGTACGTTGTATGTCACCTTCAATTAAAAGGACTATATCATATAGTCTGTCAGGGGGAGCCACTCTAGTGTCAGCAGTTTCTACAGTAATAAAAGTGTCAGTTGCTGTCGCCTTCAGATATGGATGCAGTTTTTGCCGCACTATTGTAACCTCCGCTGCGCTGTCTAGCAGCGTTAGTGCCCATGTAAGGTTCCGAAGCTGTGTTCTCACTATCTGTGGCATACCTCGCTGTTAGTGCAGCAACTTTCTTTTTCTGAAACTGAGGTCGTTGATGTGGAAAGTCATCCTGCTTGCCTTTACCATCAGCGGGGCGGGGCTGCTCACGTTCTTGAAGGGCACTCGACCTCTGCCGCGTTCACCTCCACCGGCTTGTGTGACCGATATTTTCTGTGAAGAACAAGGAGAACGTTGATCAGGAACTTGAAATCTATCAGGAAATGTAATTCTTGTGCGATCGCGCAATTCATATGTGTGTTCAGGAGACACTGGAATTGGTGAGGCAGGACGTGACCCCTGTTTCTGTTGCTGCTTCCTCTGTTTTTTAGTTTTCCAATTTTCTTTAGGAAAAACAGGACGTCGTCTTTAGCAGACTTAACCATCTGAGTTTGCAGTTGTGCTGTTATTTTAGCAAAAGGCTTAGCACCCAACTATTGCAATAATCTTCGGCAACTGCCAGGGTTTATCGGTGTCGTCGACGAGGCGCAGCTTATTCGACACTTGAAAGTTAACCACATCTCCCTTGACGTTAGCAAGGATGAGATCAGCAACTGCGTCAAACACGCCGACAAGCCTCATTTCCAACTCGACCGCCGCCTCCGAACCGTGCTCATCCTGAACACGCTTAATCACGGAGGGCAGTACAATCATAGACGGTGTGCCAAAGCACTTCACGTAGATTGCTGCAAATACTTTACCCCAGTTCGCACAATCGGTCACCTCAGGTACTAAGGGGCATATTATCAAGCACGGCGTTACAATTATCGCCACTTTAGCGGCAGAAAACTGCCGCTAAAGCGGTGATAGTGGGCTTGATAATATACCCGTGAGAATTCTAATAGAAGCCCATGTTGACACCAGAACATGGGCTTCTATTGGAATTCTCAAGGGCATATTATCAAGCCCATTAGCGCTACTTTAGCAGCAGTTTTCTGCCACTAAAGCGGCAATAATTTTAACGCTGTTTCTTGATAATATGCCCCCAAGTCTTTATGTAAACTAATTGTAAGAATCCTGTGTTTCTCCACAGGAGTCATATTAGGAAATACTGCTTTCAGCTGGTCAAATTTCTCAGCAAGCCAATAAGGCATATCGTCCTTATTCTGGGGGTGCTTGCCCATTACCGAATTAATCATGATGGGACTAAGAGAAATCCCAGCCGGTCCAACTGGTTGCGTCGCAACTTCAGGTGCCCCCATCTGGATATTGCGTGAGACGTATTGCACCAAAGCCCTATGTACCGCAATCAAGGCAGTATGTAGCTGACGTAAGTCGTCCACCGGGGCTAGAAAATAATGTGGATGAGGTGTGAACCTGGCCAAGGCGGGCCAAGTGGCCCCAGGGATGGACAAGGGACCTAACCGAACCAGATCAGCGGTGTGGGGGAGGGTGCCATGAAACCAAATACAATGCTGCCTTGCGGAAATCGGAATCTCCTGTGTCCTATATGGCATGTGATTCGCAGGAACTGCCGTAGGAGTGTAAGAGTGAAACGTGTTATCATCCGCATCCACTTCAGGAAACGTAACCCAAGAGTAGAAAAGCTCGTAGGGGAACGCTGTATTGGCACTCACTACAAAGGTTACTGACATTTCATCCTCGGGCACCCCAAACTGCGGAGTGGTGCGCTGCTATGCGCTGCAATAGCAACTTCAACCATAAGGACGCAGAGAAAAAAAACAATCTATATTAAACTGTAGCACAAAAAAGGGGTAGTAATTCAAAACGAAACCTTTTTAATTGTCAAGCTTGAATGACCTATAATTTATTCATACAGGTAGGGTAATCCGTCACTTCTGTCAACCGGAAACAGGAGTGAGGGTGTTGTGGATAAATATAACCGAAATCTAATAAGGGGCAAACCCAATAAACCCTTGTGGGCTTGGGCGAGTGAATTGAAAAGGTTAAAGTGCCAACAAGGGATTTTGTTTTTGAAAAAAAATTACTTGGTTGTCTTTTACAACAAATTATTAGGTGGATGTATTTAAATGAATTTTACATCAAGGACAGAATTGTCGTCAAGAATGATCATTGAATACAGAAGAGTACACACACAGGGATTTTTTCTGTGAATTGAACACAATTCTTTTTATATATAAATCAGCATAAAAAGAGGTACATAGGAGCCATTGGTTAGAGCAATAACTCATGAAAAACGGGTTACATCGAATCCACAGTTCATTGAACAGACATCTATTTCAGCACAATTTTGACAGAGACCAATCTCATCATTGAGACAATAATCAACTGTACATATTGAATATTGCGAAAATAGATAGTTGAGTCGACGTTTCGGTCTTGGATGGCAGAAGTCCGTCAGACCATCTTCAGGACAGCAAGTTATTGCGTAAAAAACCTTCGTGAATTCTGGAACTACCACGATAAATAAAAACATCGTGGTAGTTCAAGCTTGACAATTAACCCCTTCGGTGCTCATGACGGAACGGTTCCGTCATGAGCCACGGTTGAGCTGTGCTCATGACGGAACCGTTCCGTCATGACCACGGCCGCGCAAGAAACCGTCAGCACAGCGGCGGAATTCGCGCAGCATGGAAGGGGTTAAAAAGGTTTCGTTTTGTGCTGAAATAGATGTCTGTTCATTGAACTGTGGATTCGATGTAACCCGTTTTTCATGAGTTATTGCTCTAACCAATGGCTCCTATGTACCTCTTTTTATTCTGATTTATATATAAAAAGAATTGTGTTCAATTCACAGAAAAAATCCCCGTGTGTGTACTCTTCTGTATTCAATGATCATTCTTGACGACAATTCTGTCCTTGATGTAAAATTCATTTAAATACATCCACCTAATAATTTGTTGTAAAAGACAACCAAGTAATTTTTTTTCAAAAACAAAATCACTTGTCGGCACTTTAACCTTTTCAAGTGGATAAATATAAGCACAACTAAAGTGTCACGAATAAAAGACCAAACGTTAGGTGCACTATGTTGCGGGGATTCTGCTCATGCACAGAACTATGCGCAGGAAACCAGGACCTCAGTGAATTGTGGTGTACCAAAAAACTCACCTCAGTACCCAGAACCCCTATCCGACTAGCATCAGTGTCTCATTCGTTCTCCCTACTACAGTGAAGCTACCAATGATTAGACAACCCAGAACAAGCGACTTAGGGTACTCTCAGGAATGGTGGGAATCAAGAACACTCTTTCGTCTTTATTCTCATACAAGTCCACAACGTGAGTATTCAGAGACACGGAAAAGTTTAAAATGTTTATTTTTAACTACGTGCTCTGAGATGCAGTACTTTAGCTAACATAAGCAGGCAAATGATTCGAAATAAAACATTCAGCTTTGTTACAATTCCATAAAAAACAAAAAGAGAAATCATATTATAATGATAGTGGAAACAGGTCCTTGTGTACCACCCTCCCATGGCTAGAAGCTAGTTTTATAATAAAAGAAGGTCTCTAGGCTTGAATGGGGAACCCCATACCTCCAAGATCAGCTTAGGTGAATCCCATCACAGGATGAGCAACGCTCTCTGTAGGTGGAAAGGTTTTCTCCAAGTGTCAGTATCATGCATGCAATGCAATATTAAAGGCACCCGAGTTTCAGATATTTGCAGCTGTGTGCTTGTTGTGTCTAGAGCATGGGCCGATCAACCTGAACTCAATAGCATACATTGTTATTTGACCTTGAAGGCTTCTGCACACAGTGTTCAGACTAAGGTCGTGGTGTAAGTCTAGGGATGTGAAAAACAGTCCGTTCTCATGTGAAGAAAAAGCAAGCAAGCAGTTTTACTTATAATAACAGTTGCGTGTAGTAACGTGTGCAAAAGCGGCAAAGTGGCAAGATGGGGTTTAACTTCTAAAACGCTTATGCTAACATAGCAATGTGTGCAGGCAAAACCCTGTCTTCACTACAATGGGTACCAACTTTCTTCTTGTAGTGCAATGATGGCAGCGTGTGCAGACGGCATACCGATGTGAGACTTCATACAGTGCAGAGTTAGGGCAGTGAGTGCACACGTCCCCCAGTGCAGTATGAGGGCAGCGAGTGCAAACAGCATACCAGATTAAGATGACATCCAGTGCAGAATAAGGACAGCGTGCGCACACAGAACATTGATTGAAAACTTTGTTGAGTGCGAATGTGACTGAGGACTCCATCCACTAACGTCATCCAATACTGAGCAAGAGCATCCTGTGGACTTAAGGCAGTTCATACTGTTCAGAGTAAGGTCATGTGCTTATGGGCTACTGCCTTACATCATGTAGTGTAGCCTCACATGTAGCACACATGTATCCACCCACCCCCTATTTGCCTGCCTTATCATTCTCCATAGTTGCCAGCCACCACTTTCAATGGGGCCATGTGCCCACTCTAAATGGGCAACCTGACAGGGTGCACTGGCTGTATTGTACTCATGTTCACACAGTGAGTCTCCCAATAGTTTCTTTGCCCATGGACTCACATCTGTTATAAGGTGTGGAACAAAGGCATGCCCTCATTTGAATGGAGTCACTCTCTTGTGCCAACAAGGAAACATCCCCTGTGAATCGAGCTGGGACACATTTTTGCTGGCATGATGCATATTTCAGAAGGGGCTGAACTAACATCTGCTGCCCATTCTCTAGAGCCAAGGGCGCAAGGGCAAAAAATAGATGCAAACTTCCAAATTCACTCTAAGGAATGATATTCAATACAGCCTCAGATACAGCGACACAGGATAAGCAAAATTGTTTATTACCATTGATTATACACAAGAGAATTCCTGAACACATCTGATTTTTGGGAATTCCTCAGGGAACAAGGGAAAGGTGTGGTGGACCTGTGTGTAGCAGGTAAGTACATCGGCAAGGCTGTGCCCGAACAACAGCAAGAACACAGAGACTTAAGGTCTGATTCACAAAGGCAAACTTACACATATTTGTTTGGTATTCGCAAACTACAAGTTAGTACTAAGTTTATGACTGTGCAGACTCAGCAGTCAGGCACATATAAAGATATGCCTGTCCACACTGTCTAAGTAACCAGGTGATGCTCATAGGAAGTACCTTTCCTGGCCATGTGATAAACACCAGGAACCAACTGGCTGAAATTGCGACTGACATGAGGAATAGCACTGGAAAGATGGAGCTAACATGATCGAATGTTAATTGAGGAAATGTAAAACGATGTGAAACTTAGTAGGCTTCTCTGAACAAAATACATGACATGGGGTTGACATGGTGGACAGAGAAGTGCATGATGGAAGGGAGAAAAGGCAAGGTAAGTGGTATCCTACTAGGAAAGTATGAAGTACCTTTAGATGAGAAAAATTAGGCAATAATGGTGCTGGGAAAATATATAAATTCACAATGACTAAAATGCATGAATGAATATCAGAACACAAGCATGCAATTTACATGAAGACTCAAGTAAACAGAAGGCTGCCAGGTAGGATATTTAGAAGGGGGAGGAGGAACAGAGCTAAGTCTAGAGATGGCGCCTTAAAATCATGACCCAAAATGTAAAAAAGCTTTAGCAGAGAAAAATGAAAGCTTTAGAACAAGAGTACATTAAGTTCAAATAATGTTTTATAAACTATTTTAGCAAACTGTGGATGGTACGCAAAGCTCACCGGAGTGGACCATTATTAAAAAAGAATGTATTAAAAAGAAAGTGAACACACTAATGATATAACTCTTACAGAAGATGCTAAAATTGCTGAATTCCTAGTATGGATGTGAATCAGTGAAAGATTGTTGGGCTTAAACCAATATTGAAAAAATACGAACTTGCTACGTAGATTACGAAAAGAGACTCGTTTTCTGTCTTCAAGCTGCTCTTTGTCTCTTTAAGAGCAGGGGGAAAAGGCAAGCAAAGTTCGAGATCAACTATCGAGTTGTAATGACAAAAGACTCAAATAGCAGGAAGTTCCTGTGGTGTTGCAGTCTAGTGCTCTGCACCCACGTGATCTGCACTGTGCCTCATGGGATCAAGAGGTGGTGCAGAACATGGGGGCAGAGTATAATGTAGGGATGCCTGCTCTCCCTCTGTGAATAAGGGGATGTGTAAATTATCCCTTGTGCGTGTCATCTTTCCTCCGGGGCACGTAGAATAATCACCCGTCATAGAGCAGGAAGTGAGGAAGAAACAAGGAGAGGAGCACCGCTACATTCTAGGCGGCCGACGGACATCATTTCATTTCTAGGCGGCCACCAGTCAACTTGACGTTCAAATATTGTCGCATTTGCATGAATAAGATTAAAGATGTGGGAATTATTAGGGAAAATCTCTATCCTCGGGTATGATCACATGATTACAGTAACCAAAAACCAGTGAGGACTAATATTTGCTTGGAAGTTACTATTAATGTAAATACAAAGATAGTGGTGAAGTGCAGGCACCTAGACTGTTCATTCTCAACATGGCATCTCAGGATATTATGTGCTTCTGTTCCTACAAATAGGCACGTACCAAATTCCAGACACCAGAAGTGACTATCTCACCTGATACCCAAACGGAGCTTAATCGGTTGAATGAGCATGTTGTATTAGGACCTTGGAGAATTGTAGGCCATGAAAAGTCTGCTTTAAAAGCTAAAGCTATGTTACACTAATATGACGACAAGAATCAGTTGTGTAGAATGTATCTTGGATGCCTTTAAGAATGTTACTGAGCAAGGGCACTTATTGCACACATTCACTGAAGGAGTACCTGCTTTCTGACAACTGATGTTTATTATTACTCAATTCAATAGTACTCATGTTCTCAACCTCTTGAGAATGAAAGGCTGAGTGTACACACTAGCGTCTACGAGGTCTACTAAAACATCTCCTATGGAAAACGAGATAAGAAAAAAAAAACTGAATCTCAGGACAAATAGACATGTATTGAAGAGTGCATATTAAGTAATCAAATTACACAATTAATGGCACATAGAGGTACTGCTGCAGAGCAATGCAAAGTCAAAATGAGGTAGGCATGGATAAAGCAAACAGATGTGGTGAAAGAGAAGATTGTATTATGGTCTGCAAATCCATGAACAAGGAACAATGTATGTACTACGAAAGTATGGTGATGTTTGGGGATGGTAAAGCTAAACAGCAAGCCGTGGGTGACAACTCAGCTATTGGCAAAGACCTGGAAACGTTGTCTAGGTACAGAGGATTGATGACTTTGCTGTATTTTACAGCAGTGAATAAATGGACCGTTAGAGGTAAATGGAAAACCTGAGTGCACAAGAAATGTAGAGATAAACACTTAGGGGTGATTACGAAGTCGGTCAGAGGCTTTCCAACGACTAAGTCAGTTTGCGGTCTGACCGACCGATTACGATGTCGGCGGTCAGAACATAAATCGGCCGGCCATTCTGAATAGGTTTCGAACGGCTTTCATAGTATTCCTGTCGTTCGGAACCACACCATAATCCTGTATGTATGGCGTTTCTGCTGTCAGGATTACGATGTCGATTTCTCACAGCCTTTCTATGCCGGTCTTTCTGACATGGAAAGGCTGTCGGAAAGCGGCTTTGGGGCCTCTAGAGGGGCCCCCTAGCCTCTGCGGTCTACGGTCGGTGGTCGAGGAGGGTACCACCCTGCGTTGTATGGCAGGCACCATGGGGTGCCTGCCACAGGGTGTAGATTTTACACACGTCCCCATTTCTCTATAGGAGCCTGTATTACAGCTGGTTTATGGCTGTTGCACAAGCTCTGAAAGAGACCAGTGGGAATCCAACTGAACAGTGCTCGGCCACATCGTAATCAGGTGGTCAGAACCACCAACCCCAGGTCAGTCAGTACCAACATCGTAATAAACCCCATAGTGAAGAAGGTAAAATAAAATCATAAGTGCCTATTGTGCAGTCTATCAGACCACTCTCCACTCCTCTGTAAACATGAATTTTATAAAATCCTTAGTCACTCTTCATGATGGGTTTAAATAGGTGTTTACAACAATGGCAAACAACATCTAAAATCATGCAGAAGAGTGATTCGATATTTGCAGGGAATAATCTGATGATATCGACCCAGTTCCTCCTCCATGAAAACTGTGGCGGAGGGGAAACAAAGGGGGCTCTAAATGCCCCCTGTTGCCTCAGGGCCATGGGGTGCATGAAGGGGGCACAACATGTGCCTCACTGTGTGCATGCACCCCACTTCATGCGTGGCATGGACTTTACAGACATGGAGTACAGGAACTTTTTTGGCGTTCACATTGCAGTGCCCATTTTCAGAGGCACCGCCATGGGATTGCCAAACAAGCCCGCCGGACACAAGAAGCACTCATAATCTGGCAGGCGGCCCTTAAAAGAAGTGAAGCAGGACTGTATCCTGGAATGCTACTCTAAATTAAAATTGTTTACATTGTTTAAAATTGGTTACTTTGAGGGAAAATTAGCAAAATCAAATATTGAGACAACATGACATACTTACAAAGGAGCTAGATAACAATATATCAGAGTTACTCATTTTAGGCAATAGAGGCAATATCCTAGCATTATTCCAGGCACAAAATCTCAATGCATAGGCAGGTGATAAGGTAGGAAATCTTTCTTCCTGAATGTTACAAAGAAACAGAATCCACATGCATTGGGACATAGAAAATAATCCAGGAACCACTGATACTGACCCATCCAAGAGGAGTAAGGTCTGTGGAGAGTTCTACAGAGATGTCTACTCAGTTTGACATGAACATGCCTTCACTGAGGTAATTAATTATGGTAAGAGAAATATACAGGTGCTATTCAAATCGAATCTATCTATGAATCCCAATTATAGATTCAAAATAAAAATTGTTATAATAAAAATGAAAATAATTGTTGGCAATAAAATATAAGGAATAATTTGTGTGTATTCTATTTAAAAAATGTTAGAATTTTAAGACACACAATTTAAAACCATTTTTGTATTGGAGTTTCAATATTTAGGTGCCGATTCCGATCCTGTAAAACCCGGGTACAAATGGTCGTACGGAGCGTTTTCTCCATACGACTCGTACCCGGGAATTCCACCGTACAAACCAGCAAGTACGATTCGTACAGAAATACCATTTCCGTACGAATCGTAAAAAACACCGTGCGGCTAAAAAATACATACAATTCCGAACCTGGACAGCGCGTACCCGACGTCCGCACAGAGTCAGGCAGCGTTTTACGGACCAGCAAGTACGATTCGTACCCACAGCACTCCGCACGGCTATCTTTTTACGGGAGCCATAAAGTGCCGGAAAAGCTAAGTACGACGTGATGCAAGAGGAAAAGGGGGCCCGGTTCGCGCCATACCCCCACCCCGTATGTACACGCCATACACCCAGCCCCCCCGCATGTACGCGCCGTACCCCCAACCCGCATGTACGCGCCGTACCCCAACAGAGTAGCCCCACCTTGCATGTACGCGCCATACCCCAACACCGTAGCTCAGCCCCATACCTGTATGCACCGTACCCCAACACCGTAGCTCAGCCCCATACCTGTACGCACCGTACCCCAACACCGTCGCACAGCCCCGTGCCTGTACGCACCGTACCCCAACACCGTAGCCCCCCCGTATGTACGTGCCGTACCCCCACCCCCGTATGTCTGCACCGTACCCCCACCCCCATATGTACGCGCCGTACCCCCAGCCCCCTGTATGTATGCGCCATACCCCTACCCCTGTATGTATGCGCCGTATGTACCCCTGTATGTACGCGCCGTACCCCAGCGCACAGCGCTGGGGTACGGCACGTACATGTGGGGGTACGGCACGTATATACGGGGGGCTGGGGGTACGGCATGTACATACGGGGGTGGGGGTACGGTGCGTACATACGGGGGTGGGGGTACGGTGTATACATATGGGGGGTGGGGGTACGGCGCGTATATACGGGGGGGCTGGGGGTACGGCACGTACATACGGGGGGTGGGGGTACGGTGCGTACATACGGGGGTGGGGGTACGGTGCATACATACGGGGGGGTGGGGGTACAGTGCGTACATACGGGGTGGGGGTACGGTGCGTACAGGTGTGGGGCTGTGCTATGGTGTTGGGGTACGGTGCGGAGGGGGGTACGGTGCTGACATACGGGGGTACGGTGCTGACATGTGCGGGGTGAGGGGGGCTGTACGACTCGTATCCGGGCACAAGTTTACCCGTGTACATGTGTGCTACAGCGTTCGCTCCGTACGGGGCCTTTTACATGCGGTTGTGTATTCAGACGCCCGGTACGGATCGTACTTGCGCGCTCGGACTTCTGTTTTACGATTTGCACGTAAAAATGTCCGGCTCCCTATCGGACACTTTTCCCGACGCTATTCGGATGTAAAAATTTACGGCTCCCTCTCGGACCATTTTCCCGACGCAATTCGTATGTATTTTTGACGTACGAATCGTACTTCGCAGTTTGTACGGTACTTGTACGATTCGTACGTGAAAATATACGAGTCGTACGCAATTTTTTTTACCTGGATCGGAATCGGCACCTTAATGTGAATTCCCCAATGTATGCACTTTCTACAATATTTGTGTGATTCGAGGGAGAATATTGAATCTGATCCCAGCTCAAATATACATTTTTTTCTCCAATTTGAGATAGATTAGAATTTACCACTCATTTTAAACGTGTTCCCCAATATTTGTGAGAGCGTAATTAGATTATTAATTATGACCTTTCCCAATATATGCACTTTTCCCAATGTGCGTGGGATTGAGTTAGAATAGTATATGTAACCCACCCCTTAATATGCACTTTTCTATATGTTTTTTGGATTGCAGTTAGAATAAAAAACTTGAGCCTTTCCAATATACACCCTTTGCACATTGTTTGTTGGACTGGAATTACTTCTCTAAAATATTCATAGAATTAGAATTACTTTTTTTAAATATTTGTAGAATTGGAATTCTGAATGTTAAATATTTTTTAAAAGTTTCTGTTTTAGTTAGTTTTTAAAAAAAATAAAATAATTCTATATTATCAAAAAATTATTTTAACAAAATATAATTGGTATGCACATTTAATGAATTTTGCAATATAATGTAATACATTTTTTCTATTTAAAAAAGAAATTGGAAACATATTGTCCTTAAATTTAAAAATAATTCAAAATGTAGGAATATTTTAATATTTCTTAATATTTAAAAAAATAAACTAAAACAATTCATGTATGTTACCTAAAATAGATCATTTACGCTATTAGGACATTATTTTTTCCATAACAAAAATGTTGAATATTTCAATTGAACCTTCATTCATTTTTTTTTATTTTATTAAACTGATTTAAAGTCTTTTTTTTCTCAATATTTTAAATACTATATTTTGAAAATGATGTTGTTATTTCTCTAAGTCTATTTATTTCTTTTAGACTATATTTATGTGCTCTTTTTTATTTTAGTGGATATTTTTGTAATTTCTATATATATATTGACAATATTTTGGTTGTAAATATATTCTGTCATTTACTCTTTTAGCAGAGAATATTGTTATCAATGTTTTTGACCTGATATTTTGTGTCACTATGTTTTTGTAGTCAGATTTCGAACATACTAGCCCCAATGTACTGTTGTTTGATAAATGAATTTACTGATCTACCATTATATCATCTGTCATCTATTTGCTATACTCTGCCTGAATCTCTCACCTTCCATAAGAATTCAGTCCTTTATTCTCAACCTCGAATCGCAGCATTAAAGAAGTTATAATTTTTGATGCACATCGTCAGAAAACTTCAGTGAATCATTTCACAGCCCACTGAATCTAACATATATGGGGGCATATCAACAACAACCGGCGATAATTATCTCTTAGCGCACTTAGCGCTAGGATAATTATCGCCGGCTAGCGTGAATTTTTATCGCTGAGATAGCGTGCTATTAGCAACGCTTATCTCAATAGCGATAAAAATCCTCACGCTAACAGGCTAACGTGAGATTATCGCTGGAAACCCAGCGATAATCTCACGTTACCTTGTTGATAGGGACAGGCAAACTTAGCCATGATATCCTCCTTCCATAGGATATCATGGCTAAGTCTGAAAATTAGCAGACGTAAAAAAGCAGCGTTAACCGCGGTTAGCGCTGCTTTTTTTGTCTCTAACAGGGTTAGCGACATTCTTGATAATAGGAGAAATGTCGCTTAGCGACATTTCTCCTATTATTTTACTCTGGAACGCCCCCTTTGCATCTCATTAGAGATGCAAGGGGAAGCGTAGAGTAAAAGGGTGCTAACATGCAAATTTGCATGTTAGCACCCTGTTGTTGATAGGGCGCTAGTTTTATCTCTGCTTTTTTGGCTTTTAAAGCCAAAAAAGCAGAGATAAAGCCCTTGTTGATATGCCCCATAGTGTCTTATGTAAACACGATAAGTCTATTTTTTCCACTTGCTGTATTCCCATGTCTATGCAAATGCTCTGAACAAATCTATCTCCTCATCTCTTCTCCCTCTAATTAGACCATATTCATTTATTGTATTTGATCTTTTTGAATACAATTTTTTAAAATATTTTACCCTGTTCAGAATAGTGCTGCAATGCCCTTCAAGTTTGGTCAACACTGTAAAACTATAAACAAAAATAAATACAGATCTCATGCTGTGATCAAGGAGACATGGTTCTTTTAGCTATGGCATATTCAGTACTTGCACTCCTTTAAATAAAAGCAGGGTGACGCGCATTTGCGTTTTGTTAATGATTAACCTGATTCCTGGAGATATGTAGCCAGCCAGGCTTGAATATGGCCACACTGTAGTGCGGCTTCTTCTGCAGTACTTTAGTTCCCCAAAAACCTGTGAGCAGAGGTGCCATCCAACTTGAAAACATCTTGTTAACCCAACTACAGGAGCTGATGTGGAGAAAAGATATGCAGTGTTGGTGTATGGTGAGGGAGCAGAAAATAATTCCACTGCCTTCTCTGGGTGAATGTGGATGGGTTTGGAGAAGATGTCACCAGCAGTTCATTGTAGCGGTGCCTGCTGAACGTGGGGCAGGGACATTTCTAAGCCTCTGCACCCGGTGAAGAAGCAAACGTACAGCCCGACCTCCGAGCTGCAGCCAACCCGCGCCTTGAGAAGCACGACTGCAGCAATGGATGGTAAGATGTTTTCACCAGTGACACAACGATTACAGAGGCCTCAGTGACCGAGCAGGGTTGTGCAGACTTGGGGTCTAGGTGAATGGAGCTGTCACAAGGCGTGACATCTATCCAGGCAAAAGACCTGAAGGCATTACAGGTGCTTTATTCAATGGTGTCTGCAAATGGCTTAATGAATACACGTATTATGAGTTTGGCGGTTCAATTGCTGTTGGACCGCATCCACCCGCGTCAGCAGCCCATGGCACTGGCGTTCCAAAGACCGCCGTACTACAAGTCGACCACGGGCCCGGCAGTGTGGAGGTGGGGACCTCGCAGCAGTAGTGAGTAGCATTACCAAATATATCGATGCCTGAGTGTGCATTTTGACTGCATATGTGTCTCTAGAGCAGCTTAAAGATATGCCTGGGCATCTGCACATGGGCAGTGAGCTGTACTAGGCATTCGGGGAAAGGGCCTGTCCTGACTCCTCTGTTAGGAAGGAAGCTGATCCTCAGCTTGATTGGCTGGACCCTTTGAATATGAAGAATGCACTGACTCTGATTGATAATAGGGCATGACCCAACTGCATTAACATGGACTATATAATCAGGAACCTGCACCTAACTTGTTGAATACATTTGAATATGCTGCTGTAGGTGCTTGCTGAAGATTGTGCAGCTAGAAATTAGCTTGAAGGTCCCTGATGGAGCTCTACTGAAATGAAATGAAAAGAGGGATTTAATAAAGCGCACTGCGGCCAAAGCGGCTTCCTGGCGCTGGGGGCTCATACATACTCACAGAAAAAACCCAGAAGGACTAGCCAGGAAAAGCCTGAGAAAAAAGAAAAGTTTTAAGGGCCTTGCGGAAGTGAAGGTAGATGGGGATGGAGCGGATAGCAAGAGGGAGGCTGTTCCAAAGCCGAGGGGCCAGAACCGAGAAGCGGGTGCCCCCGGTACGAGATTTACGAAAGCGGGGAATGTGAAGCAAAGACAGTGATGAGGAACGAAGAGTGCGAGCAGGGACATGAGAAGTGATAAGGGAATTAATGAACTGAGGGGCGGAACGATGGTGACCCAGGAAGGCCAGGCAGGCGAGTTTAAAAAAAGATCTGAAATGTACAGGGAGCCAGTGAAGAGACCTGAGGGCAGGAGTGATGTGAGAACATTTGGGTAAACGAAGAATAAGTCGGGCCGCCTGATTTTGGATGGCCTGAAGACGGCGGGTTTCATAGGCCGGGATGCCAACATACAGGCCATTCCCATAGTCAAGGCGGGAGATGATTAAAGCGATGACTATAGTTTTAAGCGCATCAACCGAGAAAAACCGAGAAATCTTGCGAATGATACGAAGGGAAAGAAAACATGAAGAAACAACAGAACTAATTTGTGAGTGCATGGACAGGTCATGGCTGATCTTAATGCCCAAGGTCCGGACAGAAGAGACAGGTACCGGGGGAGGACCAAAAGAAAGAGGCCAATGAACAGGGGACCAGGGGTTGGAAGGGCCACCGGTGAGGACAAGCTCCGTTTTATCCGGATTGAGCTTCAAATGATTGGAGCTCATCCACTGCGAGATGAAAACTAGAGTAGAGCAAAATTTGGGAAGGGAAAGAAAAGGGGATGAAAGATCGAAAACAAGCTGGAGGTCATCAGCGTAGTTATACACGGAAACCTCCAGCTCGAGAAGAGAAGAAACAAGAGGGCGGATATAAAGATTAAAAAGAAGAGGGGAAAGAGAAGAGCCCTGCGGCACCCCACAGGTGACCGAGCGAGGGGGAGCGGAAAATCCGTAGAGATGAACCGCTTGCGTCCTGCCTAGAAGGAAGGACGCGATCCAAGAAAGGGCAGTGCCCTGAATGCCCGCTGCGCTGACACGGTCGAGAAGAATGGCATGATCGACCGTGTCAAACGCAGCGGACAGATCGAGGAGAACCAGAGCCTGGGGGAGACTGATATCAGCTTTCCCCTTAAGTTCATCCATGACCGCCAGCACCACGCCCTCTGTAGAGTGGCCAGGGCGGAAGCCCGCCTGGTGGGAGGCTAAAAGACGATTCTCCTCGAGATAGGTGGATAAGCAAGAAGTGATATAGCTTTCAAGGATCTTCCCGAGGTAGGGAAGCAGAGAAATAGGCCTGAAATTAGATAACAAAGAGGGGTCAAGACTAGGTTTTTTGAGAATAGGAAGGACGATAGCAGATTTAAATGAAGAAGGGACAGTAGCCAAAGTAAGAGAAGCATTAAGGAGAGCAAGAGGGGGAGCAGGGCAGCTGGAATAGAGTGTTCTAAGGATGCGAGCAGGAGCACAGTCCGCGGGGGAGCCGGACTTGACTTTAGCAAGCAGATCCAAGAAAAGCTGAGAGGAAATGGGTTGAAAATAATTAAAAGAAGAAGAGGGTGAAGAGTAAAAAGCAGAGAGTTCAGGTTGGGGCACGGGAGGAATGTTGGCCTTAATAGTAAGGATCTTGTCAATAAAGTAATCATTGAGTGAGGAGCATAAAGACTGGGAAGGAACCAAAGATGTGCAAGTGCGGTCAGAAGTGGCAAGATTATGAACTAAAGAAAAAATTTCACGCGATTTGTTGGCAGAGGAGGTAACTCTCTCAGTGAAGTATTTGGTCTTGGCCGCTAAAATAGCACTTTTGTACTCGTTCAAGAGGGTTTTGTATTTAAGCCGGAGAGTGGGACAGTAGTTCCGTCTCCACTGACGTTCAGAGCGCCTGAGACCCAGTTTAAGAGTTTTTAGTTCACAAGTAAACCATTTGTGGGCATCATAAGGTCGGACAAGCTTAACCCTCTTGAGTGGGGCAGCCTGATCACAAGTGGAAGAGAGCCAGACACTAATGGCGTCAGCCTGATCTTCCAAGGGCAAATCAGTGAGGTCAGGAGCAGATAGGGCCAGAAAAGATGAGAGAGAATTAAGATCAATCTGGTTCCAGCTGCGTGCCAGGATGGTTTTAGAGGGAGGAGCTTTCTCAGCAGAACCCAGATGGATGGAAAAAGAGATCATAGAGTGATCCGACCAGACACAGGGAAGAATAGAAGTGGATGAAATGTTACAACGTGAAGACCAGATTTGATCCCGGGTATGACCCTGTATATGAGTGGGGGCCGAGACATGAGAGGAAAAATTGAGGCACTTGAGAGTGGCAGTGAAATCTTTGGATGATGAGTCCTCCCTGGGATCACCTGGCCAATAATTAAAATCCCCAAGTAGCAACAGCGAAGAATTGTTGACCACCAGGGTGGCCAGGAGATCCTGCAGGGTGGACACAAAGAGCGGCATGGCTTGAGGGGGACGGTACAGAAGAACAACAGTAAGGGGTGAGGGAAGATTAAGGGAGCGGGCCACCAAGAAGTCCACATTAAGTATAGAAGGGTGGGCAAGGAGTTGAAATTTCAAAGAGGATCGAATTATCATGGCCACACCCCCGCCTACCTTACCGTCCGGGCGATCAGCTCGGAGGGCATAATAGGTATCAGGTAGGATAGCTAGGAGATCAGGAAGAGAGTCGGAGGAGAACCAAGTTTCTGTGAGGAATAGGAAATCAGGAGAGTCAGTATGGAGAAGAGTAGAAAGTGCCGTTTGATTTTTGGCCGCAGAACGAGTATTGAGCAGAATAGCAGAGGCTGGAGGGAAACTAAGAGAGAAGGGGGGAGCAGGAGGAGTACAGGGCACGGAAAGGGGAGAAGTACTACCATCAGAGAGGGAACAAAAGGAAGGGTGGGCATAAATACCCAAAGCGTCTAAATGGAGCCGTAGAGAAGGAGAAAGAGGAAAAGTAGTGGAATAAGCAGACAGTTGAGCCGAAGTATACACCAGAGGAGAGGCAAGATCTGTGGCCCCTGGTCCCGGCCCGTCGCGGACGGGCGCAGACGGGCTTAACTTAGGCGCAACTTCGGCGCGCCTTCGTCGTGCCCGCTGCGCCCGTCCGCTGCGCTGCCGGGGCCAACTGGCCAAAATAAAGGGACACATAGGGGGAGTGGCAGGGGGGGAGGGGCCAGAAAGCTGCACCGCTAACCCAGAGCCGCCCAAGATGGATGCCTCGCCCGTCTCCGCTCCGAGCAGCAGCCCGGCAGAAGGAGGCGATCAGCGGCCGGCGCTCTGGGGGGCGTGCAGGAAGCAGCTGGAGTGGCGTTGCACGATAGACCAGGGCGCAACTAAAGGACACCAAGGATCGTGGCACCAGGTGAGATTAAAAGTTAAAAATGCAGCGTTGCTCCCGGCGAAGCCTCGGGAGATCTGTGGCAGGAGTGAGACTGGGCGCGATGTCCACGGGCGCCTGGAAGTACTTGTCGGGGGGGGGAGGGGCCAGAAAGCTGCACCGCTAACCCAGAGCCACCCAAGATGGATGCCTCGCCCGTCTCCGCTCCGAGCAGCAGCCCGGCAGAAGGAGGCGATCAGCGGCCGGCGCTCTGGGGGGCGTGCAGGAAGCAGCTGGAGTGGCATTGCGCGATAGACCAGGGCGCAACTAAAGGACACCAAGGATCGTGGCACCAAGTGAGATTAAAAGTTAAAAATGCAGCGTTGCTCCCGGCAAAGCCTCGGGAGATCTGTGGCAGGAGTGAGACTGGGCGCGATGTCCACGGGCGCCTGGAAGTACTTGTCGGGGGGGGAGGGGCCAGAAAGCTGCACCGCTAACCCAGAGCCGCCCAAGATGGATGCCTCGCCCGTCTCCGCTCCGAGCAGCAGCCCGGCAGAAGGAGGCGATCAGCGGCCGGCGCTCTGGGGGGCGTGCAGGAAGCAGCTGGAGTGGCGTTACGCGATAGACCAGGGCGCAACTAAAGGACACCAAGGATCGTGGCACCAGGTGAGATTAAAAGTTAAAAATGCAGCGTTGCTCCCGGCGAAGCCTCGGGAGATCTGTGGCAGGAGTGAGACTGACCTGTTCTTCACTGACGGTGCCTGCATGCAAGCACCCAACAAGCCCAAGGTACCTAGAGATGCGGACACATCACATTCAACCCCCTTCTGAAGTTTACCTGGGAGCACAGGAGGGCTGCTCATGAAAGCTACCTCTATAAGTTCATGGGATTTGAGTGGTGTCTATGCCTCATGAACATGCACCATCTGTGCAACAACTTTAATTATTTTTGTTCTATTCCTTAACACTGCTGTTTTTCTGGTGCTCCAGAACCAAACTGTCTGCTGCATTGAGGATGGCCTTTGTTCACTGGGAGTGGTCCTTAACACCTGGGGACTTGCCATCTTCTTTTATTGCTCAAGCAGTGGTCTCCCTCTGCATCATTTGAGGATGCTCCACTCTGAGTTAAGAGCTGCTTTCCCAAGCCTCTATAAGGCAGTACAACGCGCCTTGCTATATGGGCTTTTTAGGGCCTACCTTAGCAGTGACATATATGTTTTAAAAAGGAAGGTTTAGGCCTGGCAAATGTTTGAACAATTTCATGCAACATATAACAAAAACGATAGTTTCACATTGATATCGCCATTGATTTTCATTTGCTTTGAGTAGAGCTAGAATTTGAACATCATTCAATATATACAAGTACAATTATCATTACTTCATGATAATCAGTACATGAAAAACGTTTCACAATCAAAATATTATGGAGATGTAAACACAGAAATTGGCGATTGATGACCTTCGGCCCAATGCATTTCGGGACCTCGTGTCCCTTCCTAAGGGGCCACTGCAAGTAAAGAACAGACATATGTGTCGATTATGTAGTGACAGTACAGAATTGTATGCATCAATTTTTACACAAAAACATATGGAGCCATCAAATCCAACGGAACCCCAAAGAACTGTAGACATAGGAGTAAAGGAACGTCCCCCTGTGCACAGGTAAGCATGTAAATGTGTGACAGGAAGTGCAGAAAATGAAAAACAACAGTAGAATTAGAATGAGGTAGGCAAGCGACGAGAATGGTGACATAAAATCATCTACACGCCACGCGGAGTGAAGTGATAGAGAGAATGTGGTAACCAAATGAAAGAACGAATGTGTTCAAATCGGGTGGTGCAAACCAAAGTGATACGTTGCACTTGCTGAAAATAGCACAAGATACCGATGCCCTGAAAAACGATGACTTGCCACGGGCTCCTAAAACAAGGAGTTAAACATTTAAGACAGGAGAAGTGGCACAGTACACAAAGTGTAAACGGTAAAAAAGAAGATACTGGTACCTATTGTACGAAGGCACGATGGTAAGCTGTGTAAAAAGTACGGGCCACCTATAACAAACGTACAATACACTGAGTACCAGTAAGTATAGAAAGCTGATCTGGATCAACACAGCTAGAAAGGAAAAGCAAGTCTTAAACCAGCCACTAACCTGGATGTACGCCAAAAGTTCATAAACGCTCCTCTCGCAACTGCGGGTCAAATGAAACTGCTACAAGCGCGTAAAGTCGCGGGGTTCCCTTAACAACTGTCGAGTGGATCACGTGAAACCAAATCTAATTGCGGTAAACAGAGAAATGCAGCGGCCATGTTTCAGAGGTGTAGTTATGCTGGAAACTGCGTACACCTGATATAAAAAATTCAAAAATGCACAAAAGCGCAACAGGGATTGCATCGTGCCGAGTAAAAAAATTAAACAAAAAATGGGATGGACCTAAACAAGCTGAAACCTCAGCTGAGTATCGGAGAACACAATACCACGGCGGCCATGATGAAATGGGATGAACCGCACTAAAAGCTACAAGCACACTGTAATGTGCATAAGTGTGAAATAAAGAACAGAAAAAAATGTCATGAAACTCCGAGAATGCTAAACAGATAGCGCGGCTTAGTGCTGAGACATGCAGCTAAGAGAGTGACAGATATTAACTTGAAAGATAAGTGAGAGATAGGTGACCATACCCAGAAGGAAGGTATGGACAAAAGTGTCTGTGACTCCCCTAAAAACATAAATATACAATGAAAAAAGAAGAAATGCAATGCAATGTGGTCATAGAACAGCAAATACACAATTTCACATCAATGTTGAGTCAAACAATGTGCCACTGAAAACATGTAACAATGGGTCTATGCATACAAACATGGAAAGTGATAGTGTGGGGTGTCTCGAGGTGCAACTACGTGCTGGAAGATAAAAATGATACTGGGCCCTAAATCTCAGAAAGTGTATTGCTGAGATGCTGGGTGTGAAAATATAGTTGGATAAAGCAACTAAGATCCAATTTGTCGTTTAGACCAAACGGTTCCATAGTATTGAATTTCTTGATCCACATTACCTCTCGTTGAGATAAGAACTGGCTAGGATCCCTTCCTTCTCTGGATTGTACTTTTTCTAACACCAAAAATCGTACTTGGGAAATATTGTGATGTGGTTGTAACCAATGGACTACCAGATTGGAGTTAGTCTTCCTAGTGCGTATCATGCTTTTGTGCTCACCTATTCTTATTCTGATTTTCCTTTCGGTTTTTCCAATATACAGGAGTCCGCACGGACATTTGATACTGTAAATTACATTGGTGGTATTGCAATCCGCTGTGAAACGTAGTGTTTTTTCACCGGTTCTGTGATGTGTCACAAAATTTTGTTGCATAACGTTATTGCCGCGAGTACAGTTGTTACACTTTCTCATGCCCAAAGGTTTAGTGCTGACGACGTCTTTTTTTGAGAACAATGATTCCTTAAGGTTGAGACAGCGTGTGTATGCAAATAAGGGTTGGTCCCTGAACGAGTTGCCGAAATCTACCTCTTTTTGTAATAGTTCCCATCGTTTCATAATGATTTTCTTGATACTTGCAGATCTTGTAGAAAATTTAGAGATTAAGACAATGGGGTTGGTAATGGTTTTTTTGGGTTTACTGGTGAGCAAACCATTTGGTGGATGTTGGCCACTCGCGCTTCAGCTTTTGCTATGCATTCTTCTGTATACCTGCGGTTCAAAAATCTAGTTTTTAGGCGGTTCATGTCATGGTTAAATGCTTCTGGAGAAGAGGAAATCCTTTTAATGTGTAGCATTTGGGAGAATGGTAAGTTCTGAATTAGCTGCGGGGAGTGAAAACTATGAAAAAGACATTTAACTTACAAGCCTTGGGTACACTGTGCACTTTATAGTAGGGACTTGTAGGTAAGGTAAATATGCCAATTAGAAGTATTTCCATTTGCCTATGTTGCGATTTAGAACACAAGCACTCTACCACTGGTTAGCAGGGATGCAGTGCACAGAGGTCTACAGCCAGCAAAAACAGTGAAAGCAAAACTCTTGAGGTACACATCACAAAAAATTATCATTACCGTTTCTATATGTACTTGGCAGATTTTGAATTTCCAGTCTTAATATAAATACATTTATAGTACTTGAGTTAATATCAAAGTGGTGGAAAAGCATACCTCTTGCTGGGCCCTCACACCTTATTGCAATAATGATATTTGTGTCAAATTGTTCTAAGTCTCACCCTCCACCACCACGCTTAAGCATGGCCTTAGCTGCTCTACAATGTCTAGCCAGAGAGTGAAGGAGGCCTACCAAGGCAAGCTATTAAAACAAATTGTGTTTGTGTTACATCACTTTTTGGAAGCATCCCCAACGCAAAACGTAGTTCAGGATTTACTGAGCAACACAAATCCCAGTTAGCGTTGCCTTGTGTTACTTTGCATGTGGGCGGCATTCCATGGGTGGAACATGGGCATTCCTATGCATCCACCAATGGATTTTGAGGCAAATCCAGATTTACTAAAGTCATTAAACATGGGTTCATGCCAAAATCATGCACCCACTCAAGGCTAGCGTATTGAGAAAAAATATCTTTATTTCCCTGTGTTTCTTCCTCTTTGCATAAAGTCTGCATATTGCAGTACACATACAGAGAAGAATAAGACTCTGATTGTTTTGTGCATGAATGTATCCCTTCCTGCACAAAGCCAATCCTGCCCACAACGTTCGCACCATTGCACCACGGCACAAAAGGGCCTATATTGGCGCTAAGCAGCCAGAAGTGCACAAGCACAGGGAGAGTGCTGATCTGCGCCATAGCTTTGTAAATGTGGTGCAGTCCAGCTCTCTCACTTCCATGCAATGGCCACTTGCCTTGCTGCGTTGTGGGAAAGATTAGTAAATCAGCCGCAAAGTATTTAGGGGCTTATTCATGAACCCTTGCGTCACTTTTGCACCGCCGGTGCGTCACTTTTTGTGACGCACCAGCAGCGTAAAAGATGCACCATGTTGCGCCATATTTACAAAGTGATGCATCTAGGTAGATGCATCACTTTGTAAACCCCTGCGCCACATTATACCTGCGCCAGGTATAATGTATGCAGGGTGGGCATTCCGACGCAAGTAAGCCTTGTAGAAGTGATGCAGTGAAATTTACGAGATTTCACTGCCCCAATTCTAGAATGCAAATGCATCAGTATCTTAAGACTGACACAGGCCCTTTCACATGGGGCTTGCCCCATGTGAAAGGACACATTGCTAGAGTTTCGTCACTTTTATGACACACCCCAGCAATGCGTCACTTTTGCGCCAACAGATACGTCAGAAATACTGACACATCTGTCCCTCCTTGCGACATGATGCGTCATATTGTAAATATAATGCATCATTGGTGTCGCAAGGAGGGCGCAATGAAAAGTGAAGCATCGCTGTTTTCACGCAGAGATGCGTCACTTTTCATAAATGAGGCCCTTAGTGTCCTGGTTAGTTGGGTCAATAGCAACTGTGTGTCCAGAGAAAAAGACCGAAACTACTCCTTCAGCAGACTCTTCATAGCCTAGTTTGTTTCACTAAGTTATCTAGTAATAGGTTATGTACAACAAATCTTTGGAGAGGAGTTGGCCTAACGGCTACAGCAGTCGACCTCAAATCTGGGGAACCTGGTTCGAGTCTCGGCAACGACGCAGCAACATCCTGTGATTCTAGGCAAATCACTTAATCTCCCTGTGACTAACAAAAAAAATGAATGTGTTCTCATGTAATGCAACTGGTGCTTGTGTAAAGCACTCTGATACCCGATAACTTCGGGTCAAGTTCACACTATTTAAAACTCTGCAAAAAATAAAGACAAAAAAATCTAAAATAAATCAATGATACAGAAACGAGAAAATTGATTAGTCGTTATATTTGTTAATATACAGGGTTTGAAAAGAGATGCACTAGTGTTGCAAGTTAGCAGCATGAAGGTAGAAAAAGTAATGCTCGTCACCATCTAAATAAAGCAGCTCTGAGAGACAGCAGGGTGTTTCAAAATGCCACCTTCTAATGCCCAGTCACATATGTCCACCTCCAAACTAAGTTAGACTTCTCGTTCAAGTTTCAGACGCCTACACTTGCTATCAGACCTTGCCCTCTAGGCTATGACTTGTCATAACATATCCTGGGGGTCAAGATCAAGCCAAATGATTGGTGCAAAGTCCCTCAAAACTTTGCTCCAATCCTTTTGTGTAATAGTGTCGAAGACTACTCCTGGGACTGGAGGAAATACCCAAAGAGATCTGTAATACAAATTAAACTCAGTCAGAAATCCATAAACTGCCAAAGTACAATGTAAAGTCAAAGAAAGGAACTAAATGAGATCAAATTCTATAGTAAGTGTCGGGAAAACGTCCTTATAATGGATTATTTTAAAATTAGAATAAAAACCCAATAATATCTTTAAAAACTTTGAACAAAGGTTTGCTGTTGTTTCTATGAGTGCCTTGAAAGCTAAAGTTACCTTCTATGATATAAGTTTCACATATTGCTATTGTATCTAGAGGATACAAATGCCACATACTTTCAGTACTTCAGGCATAATTCTGGTGGGGATCCCATGGTAGTCAGCCTGGCTTTGACGCCAATTAAAATTTGGATTCTCAGGGGCCTATTCATAACTGCATTCTGCAGTACATTCGGTAGTACTACTAATCTTCTACAAAATACTATTCATGAACCTACCATCTCTTCTGTCTTTTACGCGTGTAGATCTCTGCCCCGACTGCAGAGATCTCTCCATACGTACGCTTATGTTTTAGCATAGATTGCGGGTGAAACAGGGGAGTGGCTGGACAATGGGGAATTCCTACTACTAAAGTAGGACCATTGCTATTCTTGCACTGTTCTTCTAAAGTTAATATAGCCAATAAAGACCCAAAACAGTAGTAAATTAACTCCAGGCCAGACCTGAATGAAGTTCAGCACAACCTGTGGCCATTCACAGGTACTACAACACTCATATAGAAAATAATTAAGGTAGGGACTTAAAATAAAATCAAAATCAAAATAATGTTTTAAAAATAAATGTGAAATTATTTTAATGTTAGATTAGTATAAATATAAAATATAAATAAATATTAAGATATTATATTAAGTTTTTGTTCAATTAAGAAAAAATTGTAAAAAATTAATCTTACAGGCAAAATTGTGAAGTGTGAGAACAAAACTAGGGCTATTTTCAAGATGCTTAAAGAATTATTCAATCCAGACAGAGTAGCCACACCAGTAGTGCCCTCCCAAAAGCTATGCAATGCATTGAATTAATTTTTTATAGACAAAATAAAGATTATTAAAGACAGTATCCATCCCAGTTCTCTAGAACTGGCAGTCCTACCATAAGAAAGCAAACCAATGGTTCTCTCGGCCTTCCCCGACATCAGCAAAGCTCGCTTTCATGAACTGATGGCTTGAGTCAAATCAGGCTCTCCTAACGATATCTGTCCCCCCAGAATTAAAAAAATAATCTTTTCTTGTTTTCCAGAAACAGCTATCTCTTTCCTTAATCATTCCCTTAATGAGGGGAAGGTTCCTCACTCTTTCAAAGAGGCTGTTTTACTCCCCCTTCCTAAAACCGTTTGGGAGGATCCTACTATTTTGAAAAACTATAGGCCTATCTTGTTACTCCCTTTTTTGGAAAAAGTACTAGAGACACACTTTGCCCAGCATCTTTGCAACTTTCTGGATGAGTGCGCTTTTCTCAACCCCCACCTGGTTGGCTTTCGTCCAGCACACTCTATAGCGGCAGTCAATCTGGCAGCTTTGGACGACTTGTGGGACAAAGCTGACAGAGACATCACACAGGCACTGGTCCTATGAGCTATCAGAAGCCTTTGATACAGTTGATCATTCCATTCTGATCTACCATATCAGGACTACAGGATTGCATGGTATTGACCTTCACTGGATGGAATCTTTTCTTGAAGACTGATCTCAATCGGCCCGTCTACTCTATTGTGGAGTACCTCAGGGCTCCTCCCTTTCCCCTCACCTTTTTAATATCTATAGCCGTCCCTTGATTCACCCTCTACAGCAGTGGAAGGTGAAGATATCCAACTTTGCTGATGATATGCAGCTGATTTTCACTGTTGACAGTATGTTGGAATCTAAAGAGCTCTTTCAAAATACCATGTTATATATCTGGGACTGGATGAAATGTCATCAATTGAAATTGAACTCACAAAGCTGAGATTGTGATGACTAAGAATAAACTTCACCAATGGAACCCCTTCTTCAGGGCTCCTGAGATGGGGGCTCCCCCCTCACCTAAGAAATCTGTGAAAAGTCTTGGAACAGATTTAGGTGCAATGACTTCATCTTGCTTCTGCAACTTCAGAAAATATGCATAATAAGAAGACGCTTCACCTTTGAGTCAATCATTCAAATTATGATTGCCTTAGTTATGCCAATGTTCTTCACATGGGACCCCCATCTGTCCTACCTCACATACTGCAAATATAACAAATTCAAGCAGTTAGGCTGGTCTTTCATCAGCCGAGACATTGCCACACCAAACCTTTGAGGTAAAGACAATATTGGCCCCCAGTAGCTCAGAGGTTCATCTTCAAAACAGGCTGTTAATCTTCAAACCCCTTCTTTGTAGAAGCTCAGCATTTATATCTAATCGTCAGCTTAGATCAGCCCAACTAAATCGATTTACTGTTCCTAGAAGTAAAAGAAAGAGGGTGGGTGGAATCAGGTTTTCTGTAACTGCTCCTCCCACTTGGGAACTTTCCTCCTTGAGATGAGATCCAAAGTGAACTATGTGGTATTCAAGAGACCTTTTTGGTGTACGTGCGCTTACAAGTACTTCATAACATAACGTTATGACATTGCATTTTAAAATAATTTAATGACCTTACTTCAATTTAAAAAATATCAATAAGCCCAATAACTTACTTTTATACATAACTTTTATTAAGTTGTAAATCATAAATAAATATAAACATTTTACTTTAGATGGGTTTAATTTTTAAAACAATCCTTTAACAATAATTTTAATTTGATTTGATATACATACATCTATTACAAATGTAATTTAAAATGTTGATAATAATGAAGCAACATTAAAAAAATCTACATTTAAAAAAATATATATATATAATTATTTAACATTAATATTTAACATAAAATAAATTAATTTTGTTTTTTATACTTTTTAAGTTTCATTTTTTCCCTATATTTTACCATATGGATATCTCTGCCATGAT
This sequence comes from Triturus cristatus, assembly GCF_964204655.1. NCBI lineage: Eukaryota > Metazoa > Chordata > Amphibia > Caudata > Salamandridae > Triturus > Triturus cristatus. The sequence goes on from NC_140585.1 coordinate 509,550,472, forward strand.
TGCGGAGGTCTCCACCAAGGTGCCGATTCCGATCGGGTAAAAAAAATTCCCATACGACTCGTATCCGTATTTTTTTACGTACGATTCGTACAAGTCCCGTCCCACCGGTGAAGTACAATTCGTACGTGAAAAATACATACAAATCGTTTCGGGAAAATTCTACGAGACGTACCCGGACAGTTTTACATACAATTTGTAAAACTGAAGTCCGAGCGCACAAGTACGATCCGTACCGCCCTTCCGAATACACAAGCGTATGTAAAACGTCCCATACGGAGCGAACTCTGTACCACTCGTATCCCGGGTGAACTTGTGCCCGGGATACGAGTCGTACAGCTCCCCCCACCCCCCTGCGTATGTCCGCACGTAACCCCGTATGTCAGCACCGTACACCCTGTATGTCAGCACTGTAGCCCCTCCATGTCTGCACCGTACCCCAGCCCCGTACTTGTACGCACCGTACCCCAGCACCGTACCCCAGCCCCGTACTTGTACACACCGTACCCCAGCACCGTACCCCAGCCCCGTACTTGTACGCACCGTACCCCAGCCCCGTACTTGTATGCACTGTACCCCAGCACTGTACCCCAGCCCCGTACTTGTACGCATCGTACCCCAGCACCGTACCCCAGCCCCGTTCTTGTACGCACCGTACCCCAGCCCCGTACTTGTACGCACCGTACCCCAGCACCGTACCCCAGCCCCGTACTTGTACGCACCGTACCCCAGCACCGTACCCCAGCCCCGTACTTGGACACACCGTACCCAAGCCCCGTACTTGGACGCACTGTACCCCAGCACCGTACCCCAGACCCGTACTTGTACGCACCATACCCCAGCACCGTACCCCAGCCCCGTACATGGACGCACCGTACCCAAGCCCCGTACTTGTACGTACCGTACCCCAGCACCGTACCCCAGCCCCGTACTTGTACGCACCGTACCCCAGCACCGAACCCCAGCCCCATACTGGGACACACCGTACCCAAGCCCCGTACTTGGACGCACCGTACCCCAGCACCATACCCCAGCCCCGAACTTGGATGCACCGTACCCCAGCACCATACCCCAGCCCCGTACTTGGACGCACCATACCCCAGCACCGTACTTGGATGCACCGTACCCCTGAACCATCCCCCAGCATCGCGTATGTACAGACCTTACAACAACATTGAGTATGCGAGCACGGTACAACAACATCGCGTATGGACGCACCTTACATATGCGAAAACGACTCGTACTGAACCAGGACACTGTAAAACAGCACAAGGAGGGTCAATTCGACTCGCACAACACCACAAAACACGTCTACAGTACAAAAAACATCAAAATGACTGACCTGGCATATCCAAACAGGTAAACAGAGGCCCAAACTCACAACCACCTCTTATAGCACACCCACCAAAAATTCTAACTCAGACCCACCCACAAATGGACCAATAAAAAGGGCCCACACACACAAACCATGAGCCTTTGCAACAGACTCACTGCAGCTACAGAGCACACCCCAACAACTGCACCCATACACCTTAACATATACACCTTCACACACATTCCTTCACACAAACCCGATCTCCACATTCCCACACACACCTTCACATTCACACCCACACACCCACAACTATCCACACCCTCACCCCACACCATGCCCACAGACAAGAATCCAAAGTTCACAAGGGAGGAGCTGGACATCCTTGTCAACAAAGTCATCAGAGTCGAGCCACAGCTCTTTGGAACTTTGGTCAGACAGACCAGCATAACCGAAAAATCACGCCTGTGGCAGAGGATTGTTGCTAGGGTGAATGCTGTTGCGCCCATCAGAAGGACCAGGAATGAATGCCAAGCCAGGTGGTACGATCTGCGGAGGGCAGTCAAGCGCAAAATGAATGAGGACTACGCCCAGAGCAACATCACTGGAGGTGGACTGCCCTGGGAGGAGAAGGTGATGGCCCTGCTTCTGCCGGTGGGAGTACACGGAGTCGAAGGAGTTGCAGAGCCTGGTGAGTACACTAACAACTTACGTAACATGGGGGTAATGGCATCCACACCCCAACTACAGCAAATGCACGCAACTACCCCCAAGTCCTCACCGGACACCACCACACTCAAAAACAACGCTCATACCACTAACATGTGTATGTCCCATCCACAAAGCAAGGCCATGCCATGTCCCAGGCTACACGAAGCACAAACCCAAGACTGGATGGCCGGGATGCTGGGAGGGTGGGGCTCACAAAACACATTGTTCAACTCAGAATCAGACACCATTGCCCTCAGCCCATATGGCCCAGGTACATACCCATGCACCATGCACAATGCACAGGGACTGGCAAAGTACTGACAAGGTAGTTGACACTTGGCCCTGCTGTAGCCAGCACAAGGCCCTCCTGTGACCACTGTAAACTCAAACACCAACACCACAAGCTCAGATATCTAGGACAGGATCTCACACTCACTGTCATGCCAGCATGCACCACGAGGGGACAGATACATCACCTGGGTGACCCACAGCCAAATCACACTACACCCACCAGCAGACCCTGTCACACACACCCCTTACACAAGCACACACCCCCGGGGCAGGCAATGGATTTACCCACTCTCACAATGGACATGTGACACAACAAGATCAATTCATAGCCAAAGAAGCATCCAAGCCAAAAATCTACATGTCAAACACTCAGGAGAACATATCAATCTGTCCCCCGCAACATACCCATCCACAAGTGAACAGTGAGGGGAATGCTAGGCACATACAAGTACCTGGAGGAACTGTGCCAACTTGAATATGTATGAAACATGGATGTCGCATGAAACAGCATTAACATTGTCTCTCTCACACACACAGGGCAACGTCAAGGATCTCCCCCCAACAATGGGGGGGAAGAATCACAGTCCCAGGCTCAGGAGGAACCTGATCCCACCGGCAGCGACGCCTCTCAACACTCCGTGGATTACCCCAACCCACCTGCACCCTCTGGTGTCCAAGCCCCTGCAGCACCTGCCTCAGGTACATCTGTGCCAACCACCACCCCCATTCCTGCCACATCCCAGGAGACACCCAGGAGCCCTGCCCACAGTAAACAACTGAGCCAGTCTGACCAGGAGGGACAAGGTTTGCCGGGCACCCAGGAGGAGGCAGACAACCCCGCAACTGCCATCCCTCAGGGGTCCCGTAGACCTGATGTGCCCACAACGGCAGGCCAGGCTCGTGTGGGCAGGGGTGGTGGGAGTGGAGGCAGGCGGAGGCGAGAACCTGACCAGCCAGCTGAAGGGACCGGTATGTCACACATATGCAACATCATGGAGGCATACCGGCGTGACACCAGGGCCATCAGCCAGGTAGTGGAGACCCTCACAGAGATTAAGAACTAGCAGGCCGACCAACACGCCAGTCAACAACAACACCAAGGACGGATGGAGGCAAGACTGGCTGAGCTCTTGGCGGTGCAAACAGACATAAGCCATTCACTCCGCCGGATCGCCGACAACATGGGCAACCCTCCCTGTGCCACCAGGCGAAGACCAACACCAGCCACAGGGAGGGAGGAGGAGGATTCGTCCGACGGAGCGTCCCAAACATCGTCAAGGCCTGCATCTGAGGGCCCCGCGAGGAAGGTGGGTCGTCCACGGAAAAGACCGTGAGAGGCAGCGGACCATCCACATCTCACAGGTCACCTGGCCTGGCACCTGGCCTTCATGCACAACAGCAGCACCTCATCCACTGACATTCTCTGCCACATGGACTTGCTGGTCACAGTCTGACCAATGATGACAAACACTGTGTTCTGGACTCTGATGACTTCAAATGCCAAGGATCCCATCTCCCCCTGTGAACTTTGGATTCTAGCCACACTGTATAGCACCTATTTTCACCCACAATATACGCCCCCCACCGAGAATAAAACAAACTTTATTTAATTAGATGTTGTAGTCATTTTGCATGAGTCCACAACATACTATTTAGATTCACTAAAGGAGGCCTATAGGTCCTGTATTAAGGCTTATCATAAAGAAATTTATGTAGCCAAAAAAATGTACTTCACCCATAGGATTGAAGAAGCTGCGAACACTAGCAAGGAAATTTTTGCTATTGTTAAAGAATTTACCTCTCCTGCCGCCAGCTCCCTCAAATGTTCCTTTTCTGAGACGTGGGTTTCTCAATTAGCCAGCTTCTTCTCCAATAAAATCAGGAGTATTCAGGCTACTTTTTCCTCTCTCGACCTGGGAGGACTGTCCTGGCCCAATACCCCGTCTGAGGTGCCTAAGCAGGGGCAACCCAGCCTGATGAGTTTCCCTCCTCTCCAACCTCTTGACTCTCTGGAATTACTCTTAAAAATAAGATCGGGCTCTCCGTTGGACCCTTGCCCTGCCAAGCTGTTGGCTAAAGTGGCCCATGTGCTAAACCCGATGGTGAACCCCATTATAAACCGCTCCTTAGAAACAGGCACAGTTCCTTCCATCTGGAAGCAAGCGATGGTCGTACCACTGCTGAAGAAGCCGTCCTTAGACCCCACTACTCATGCCAACTATCGACCTATCTCCTTGCTCCCAGCCTTGGCAAAAGTTGCGGAAAAGCACGTGCAGTCTGTCCTCTCGCTCTTCGTTGAGTCCCATGGTATTCTGCACCACACTCAATCCGGTTTCCGTGCCAACATGAGCACGGAGACGGCCCTGTTGGAGGTGACTGAGGCCATTAAGGAAGTCCTGGACTCTGGGGGGAAGGCAATGCTGATTTTGCTTGATCTCTCGGCGGCATTTGACACCGTCCCCCATGGCCGCCTTCTAGCGCGCCTTGAGGAGATCGGTATTGGTGGTACGGTACTCAACTGGTTTTCGTCTTTTCTGTCCAACCGCCAACAAACAGTCTGGGCACCCCCACACTCCGCGGTAGTGCCACCCATGGAGGTGGGTGTGCCTCAGGGATCAATCCTGAGTCCTACTCTTTTTAATATCTATATTTCCCCTCTGGCGGCACTTGCGGAGTCTTTCGGTGCCCAGATTGTCTCTTATGCTGATGATACTCAGCTCCTTTTCTCATGCGAGAAAGATATGGACTTCGATGGTGCTCTCATCAAAGGCTGTCTGGAGGCAGTCTTTAATTGGCTTCAAATGAATCAACTCAAATGCCACTCGGAAAAATCCGAGGTTCTCTTTTTTGGCTGTCCCCCTGATACGTGTTGGAAATCCTGGTGGCCGCTGGACATGTCCCCCCCCTCTAATGCAACACCGGTGGCAAAAAATCTTGGGGTTAAGCTGGACACCTCCCTCTCTCTGAAACCACAAATTATGAGTCTGGTTGGCCAGTGTTTCGGGGTCTTGAAAGCACTTAGAAAATTCCTTCCCCTCCTCCCCTTTGCCCACAGGAAGACGACAGTGCAGGCCCTAATAGGATCCAGGCTTGATTATGCCAATGTCCTTTATCTGGGCCTCCCGCAGTCTCTCCTCTCGCGCCTGCAGATTGTGCAAAATTCGGCCGCTCGTGCGATTTTTGGTCTTGGTCATCGCGCCCATGCGTCTGGCCTGTTGCAAACCCTTCATTGGCTGCCGATCCAGAGGCGCATTGAGTTTAAAACGCTCACCCTTGCTTTTAAAACCCTTCATGGCATGGGCCCTAGTTATCTCAGAAAGAGGTTCATCCTCTATAAACCAGCCAGAGCTTTGCGCTCAGCGTCTCTATCTCTCTCCACGGTCCCAGCAATTAGGCGCGCCCGCATTGGTGGACGCTCCTTCAAGTACCTTGCGCCCCGGGCTTGGAATGCCCTCCCACTCTCTTTACGGATGAGTGAGAGCTTGCTGTCCTTCAGAAAAGAGCTCAAGACTTGGCTCTTTAGCCAATAAGCCCCCCCCCCCCCTGTTTAGAGCTCTGTGGCTTCGGGTCTGATAGCGCCGGGACACTCTGCTTGAGTAGCTGAGCGCTTAACAAAACCCCGTTTAACATAACATAACATAACGTGTGGGGAAATGTCAAACTATGCCTGAGTGTTGAACGAACTCCAGCCATCCATACCCTTGGATCTGAGTCCGGTACAGGACACACATGGGTCACAATGTATCATCCAATACAGACATGGAGCACAATACTCACCTGTGATGGGCTCAAGCTGCTGAGGGGGGGCTTGTAATACTGTGCAGACAGACCAATGTGGAAGAGCATCATTAAGGTGTAGCGGTCATGGCTCATGTGGAGGTGCACGGGGAGGGAGTCCCAGGTATGTGTGGCCAGGTGGGAGAACTATGTCCTGCATGCTGGAGTGCGGTGGATGTGAAGAATGTTGGCCAGGGCAAGGTTGAATGCACGGAGTTGGCCCAATGGATGACAGACATCCAAGGTTGGTTTGGGGTCTACGGTTGTGGACTGCCTCCTGAGTGTGGGTGAGGAGTGTGAAGGTCATCCTGCAGCAGACAGTGATCCATTGCAGCTATCTCAGGTGGACGGTGATGTGGCTGGGGCATGGGATGTTGAAGCTGAGGTGTGCAGATGCACCCTGGATGTGGACAAGTGTTCCGGGAGTTTGGCTGTACTTGCTCTGTAGAGGGCGGGGCTGTAGTTGACACAGCTGGTGTCGTGGACCTGGGGGATGGTCTGTCTTGCCTTGGAGTGGATCTATCTGTGGGTCATGTGCATCATGCGGAGGGTGTTGCAGCATGAGGTACAGATGCTGGTGAGTTGCATGGCAATTGTGAGCGACGAGTCCATGATGCACACCCCTGTGCAGTGCCCTGGCGGGTGGGACACAAGAAGTTGACCCAACTGTAAGGGGACAATCCTCAGATAATTACCTCAGTCATGTACAAGTCCAGCCTCGGGTGGATGATGTTCAGCCATTCATCAACGGACCTCAGGCGTTCTTGAAGGTTGAAACTGGCAATGGCTGTGTCTTTGGTGAGGGTGAGGAGCAGCTGGCTGTCAATGGCATACGAGATGATGATGAGGTTGTGTGCGCATGTGATGGTGGAGAGGGTGGTCATGGACACATTGAAGATTGACACGCTGAGAGATGAGCCCTGGGCCATGTGCCAGATGACGCCACTGTACTACATGCTGAAGGCATGAGTCCCACTCCCATGGCCTTGCTGGTGAGCCACTTGGTGATTTCATCCTGGTCCATCCCCTGGATACCAGTGTTGGAGATGTGTGAGCTGACAGTGTGTGACCACATCATGCATAATGCTGTGGAGAGGTCAAGGGGGGTGGCCTCACCATTGTTGAGCAGGGCAAAGTTGTCAGTGTTGGATGGCAATGATGCGGTTGCAGTGGGATGATTACTGTGAAAGACGGTCTTGTGCAGGTTGCCTGGAGCTCTTTGCGTGGAGGAAGGTTGCCAGTTGCTCATTGACTGTCTTCCTGATGACATTTGCTGGCTAGGGAAGCACGTTGAGGTTCCTTGAGAGCCAGCATTCCTGCCGTCCATTGTCTAAGAAGGGCCTGGGTCACTGCATGCCTCTATCTACCATGGAATGTGGCTAACTCCAAAGATACATACATGACATGCTGGACGGGGGTTACAAGGATGGGGAATGATGTGGTTGAGATGTTGTGTGGGAAGGGGCCTGATGGAGATCCCCAGGGGATGTTGCACATGAGCCGGGGGTTGTATCTGCTGCAGATGGAAGCCCAAAACCTGAGGGTGGTTGGTCCCGCGTATAATAGTGCGTTCTGCCTCTGTGTGCCAAGGCTTGTGTGTATGTCCATGAGTTTGCAGTTGTAGGAAGTTGCAAGGGATTGGCTCAGCTTTGCAAGGGTGGGGTGTCTTTTGGATGGAGAGCTGATGTCAGTGCACTCACGATGCTGATGAGCTCCTTGATGTTGTGCTTTTTTATGTCCTCCTCCCCATCTGAAGGATCTCCAATTTTCCTTGCTGATGATATGGTGATGGCTGTGTGTGCCGTTTTCCAGGGTTGTAAGGCCACTGATGGGTATTAGTGTTGCAAGCTGTGCACAAGAGTCCTGCTAGACGTGTATGAGTCCAGTAGGTCTGCCTTGACCCAGGTGGCTTAATTGTTGATGTGCATCACAGGAAAGTCAGTCAACGTGGTTAGATTGTTGGATCAGTTGCTGATCCAGTGAGTGAGGTTGCAGGGTGTGGTGGTGGTGTTGGTTCCAGTGTCCCACACAGCATGTCTGTGTTGACTTACATCAAGTATCTTTGGGGGATTGGCAGCGGGGTGTGTGGCAGTGTGTTGCCGGTCGAAGACATGGATGCTAATGTGGAGGGACCAATGATGGATGCTGGTGTTGTTCTAATCCAACAAAGAAAAGGGAGGTACCCCTTAGTGTTTATAGGGACAAGGTATACTAGTGGACAAAAACACAAACGTTCCCAAGTAAAAGCGTAGAACCGAATCACGGATATCCGCTGACGCAGGGAGGCCGCCAACATACACACAGAGCAAAAAAACCCCGGCACTATGAGGAGTCCGTAACAATACAAGTACCCTAAAAAAAGCCATGATTGAAACGCATAAAGTGCCTGCTCTGCCATTCGAATAGAATCCCATATATAAAGGAATCTGGACTGATATCATTCCTCCACCTTAAATCACAATACGGTGGCGTCAACGAATATTAAGCAAAGCAACTATAGTTTAATAGCACCCTATGTTGAGACCATAAAGTTGTTGAAAAAGGTGCCCCTACAAGATTATGCAATTGATAAAAACATAATCTATCGCACAATTAAGATTTTATGAAAATTCTTGGTCCTGAAGAAGGTGAAACCATTGAACCAAACACCGAAACGCCGTGTCGACTGTTTTTTTAATCTTTAGTATTAGATTGTAACCTTTAGTGGGAGGAAGGCTACATATAGCATTTTACTGAATATGTAATACGATACTATCATTTTTGTTTTATAATAATTTTTTTTTAACCGTGATTGTATTGAATAGTATTTTTTTGAAACCACATGTTGCACTGTGTTAATGTTAATAAGAGTTATCTAAAGGTCCTTCTTTATATTGGGGCTCTTACTGAAAAAGAGATTTTTCTAAATACGATCAATTACTCTTAGGAACTATTTGGCCAGTGAGAAGCCTTTTTCTCTGCATATACGCTTTTACTTGGGAACGTTTGTCTTGTTGTTCTAATCCAGCCAGAAGTTCCTGGCCCACAGCCACATGTATCCTGTGGATGTGAGGGCGTGTGTGACGATGGACATGTTGATGGCTTTGCGGAATTGTGGATGTAGGCCTGGAGATCTGTAGATGAGTGTTACTCTGATGGTTTGCAGGGGGTTCGTGCCAAACCGGATTTGTGAATAGATATAAATTCATCCTCCGGGATTGTTAGTGCCGTCCCTGCGGGTGCTCTTGTATCCGTCTGAGATGGCAATGCAGAAGTTGTGTGCTGAGGATGCTTTCATCCAGGTCACTGCCATGATGGTGATGTGTGGGCCTGTTGTGTTGAGGAGGTAACAGAGTCCAATGGCGTGCTGTTGGACGGAGCCGGTGTGGAGTAGGAGGGATATGACCTGGTTGGTGTGACAGGGCCTGGAAAGCGGGGCAGCGCTGTGTAGGCAGTTGGAGTTGCACACTCAGCATGCGAAGGTGTCATGTGTGCGCCTAGGGTATGCCTGAGAGCAGGCGGTAGATTTTTGCTTGGACATCGCTTGGAGGGTGGCTGCAACATGAGACTGTTGTGTGATGTGGGTCATGCAAGGACATGAGGGTCGTGCAATGTGCACGTTGCATGCGCTGACGGTCCTGCCATGGGCACCGCCTGGCCGCAACAGTGGCACAGACAAGCTGATGACAGCCTAATGAATGGGTGGAGGGAGGAAGGGAGGAGCATCTTGGAGGCATGTGGGTTGCAGAATCCGGGAACTTGGTGGGCCCTTGCCGCAGGGGCCGCAGCAGCAGGCGGCATGTACTGGAAACTAGGCCAAAAGTAGCACACAAAGACAAGGATGTCAGAAAAGACAACTGCAACAGGTGCATGTTAAGGAAGGAGTGTCAGGTTACTCATGGCTCACCCAGAGAAAATGGATGAACAATCACCAAAGATGACTGACACAGGATCAGGAAACAGAAGGCCGAGCTGTGCACATGAGACACACCCTCAGCAGGCGTTGACGGCCCGTTGGTGGGAGCAACCTGACCAAACACATACACAACCATGGACTTCATGCACAATAGAGATCATTATCCATGAAGAACTGCATGCATGTTGCCAAACTACACATACACTCATAGTCATATGCACAATCTTTGACAACTATGTCAGAGATGACGCATGCAAAGTGGCAAGAGTCCTGCATTGACAGAGATGAGGCACTTCGGAGGGTGAGGAACACCTTTATTACTCAAGCTCACACTGAGGGAAATGCATCAATATGAATAGACTTACAGGTCATTTGACTGAACATGTGGGACCTACGCTGGACACCCCCTTCACAACACGGATGTAGTAAATCCAAATGAACTGGCACACAAGTTAAGGGGATGAGCCAAACACCTCCTGCTGCACACGGAGAGGCTGCAATTCCCCATTGAGCCCGTCATGGGGATGTCCCACACTATGTCCACCTGTAGCATTCCGTATGTTTCAGAGGGAAGTTTTACACACATTGATGCCTTAATCAGAATCCTAAATCCATTACAGATGACTGTCACGAAGGGTGACTGTCAATTCATGGGAGTCATGCTACATGTTATGTGCCCCATGGTGAGTCAACATGTATGCATGGTAACACAACATGCACAGAGGCAGTCCCCACACATTCCAAACACGTACCACCCCCAAAATGCCTTGCTGCAATCCTTACCCAAAATGAAATTTCCCCATGTCCGTGAATGGAACGCTGATTCAGCACACGTTGCAATACTCATGAGGAATAGCAGCAGGACAACGATGACACAAGCAGAAAACATGCGCAAGAACCTGGGAATGACAGAAACACAAGAAGTCAGCAAAAATATGTTTTCTCCGCATACATGGACATTTACTAAACAGGAACAATGTTGTCCCCATGCTAATTTAAAAGAAACTGTCCCTGCTAAAATGTGTGGAATGACATCATCACTTGAGTCACACATCAGAACACAAATCTAAGTCACTTAGCATACAGTCAGCTGGACACACACATTGCAACACATGCCACCCAAACCTCCAAGTGTGCACACTCAGACCCAGTGACTCACCATTATGAGAAGAAGTTGCGTATGAGCTGACTCCGGATATCCTCCTCCTCCTCCTCCTCATCACTTGCATCGTGACCAAGCCCTTCATCCTCCACGGGTGGATGTTCCTGCTCATCCTGCTCCAGAATGAGTGGCACTGCCTTCTCCACTGCCATGTTGTGCGGCATGCAGCACACGATGAAGATTTTGCAGACCTTCGCCGGTGAATATGGGAGGGACCCGCCTGGCTTGTGAAGGCACCGGAATCGGCTCTTCAGGAGGCCAATCGTCCTCTCAATCACTCGCCTGGTCTGGCCGTGTGCATTGTTGTACCGGTGATCTGCAGCTGACCTTGGGTTGCGGAGAGGCGTCATCAGCCATGGCATGTTGGGATAGCCAGAGTCCCCTACATGGAAACATCATGTAAATAAGTGGGTCACGAGATGCCGTAAGAGCCAGAGATACCGCAACACACAGGACAAACAGAGTATACCCACCAACAAGACATGCTCATTCGTTGTGCAGCCGCAGCATCATTTGTGGCACCCTGCTATGCCTCATGATGTAGGCATCGTGTGCTGACCCTGGAAAACGTGCACAGACATGGGAAATCAGCATGTTAGCAAGACACACCACAAGGGCATTTATAGAGTGGTAATGTTTACGGTTGCGATAGGCTACCTCCCGTGCCTGTGGTGGTACCAAAGCCACATGTGTCCCATCAATGGACCCCATGACATGGGGCATCCCTCCCAGGGCATAGAAATCACCCTTGACACCTGTCAACTCCTCAGGAGTCGGAAAATGGATGAATTCATCAAGGTGCTCCAACATGGCTGCCAAAACATCACGCAGGACACGGCCGAACATGGTCTGTGACATGCCACCAACATCAGCTATGGTGAATTGAAACGTACCTGTGGCAAAAAAATGTAGGGCTGCCATCACCTTCATCTTGGGGGTCAGAGCAGTGGGATACCTGTGTCGCGGTTGGAGGTGTGGTGCCACCTTGGCGGTCAAGTCCTCAATCAACTGTTGAGTGAATCGGTAACGTCGGATGCAGGCACGTTCCCTCATGGCACCCAAGTATGGCATTGTTCGGGGGACAGGCGGTGCCCTGCAGAAATTTGTGATGAATGACGAGGATTGAGAGCATAACAGCATCAATGTCAATGAACAGAGCACATGCTCAACTGCTACTACAGATCTGCTAAATACAGAGTCTGGTGTGTGCAATACATCCAGGACACGTATGCTAGCTTGGTGATACTCCTACGAAAAGCCAGATACACCCGTTGATTGGCAAGTCTACATGACATGCCCTGAAATGAGCTTGGGCCCAGTCTGAGTGAACAGCCAGAGACATCGCAGGAGTGACATACATCCACATAGCTGCATTTGAAGGATGTCATCTCATACAGACAGCTGACGGCAAGCTAGACGCACAGGTCACATGGAAACTCATATGTACGGATCACACACATTGCCATGAAGGGGTACACGTGAAAACAGAAAACACAGGCATTGAGATGACGCAGATATGTCCTGAGGTGAAAATATCATATCCGATGCATACAGACCCTGCTTACTTGGGAATCCACATGTGGCATGGTGTGCATAGATGTGGACAAGGTGTTGAGATGCACACCGTCTTTTTCCGCAAATTAATTCCATTATTGATGTCCTCCACAATTTGAACTTTGTCGGCGTGCTCGCTCACTCCGCGCTCTGCCCACTTGCGCTGCAACATGAAAAGAACACCAGGGAACCTCGTTTCGGTTCCCATGAAAGCTGCACAGCCTATTAGAATGAATCCAATAAATTAAATTCATAGTCAACTATCTTATATTTCCACAATTTAATCCAATGTTTTTCGTCCCTATTTTTTCTTTTTCTTCAATCCATTTTACTCATCCTTTTTTGCTTGCTGGTGATAAAAACGCAGGAGAATGACTGTTTCCACACGTCACACTTTTATTAAAAATACCCAATGCATTTCGGGAATAATCCCTTCTTCAGGGGTTTCTAAAATACAAAGAAATTAATCATTGTCAGTTCCATAATGACACTAATAATACAGTGAACAAAACACCGCACCATTTTCTACAACTATTCACAATTTTACATAAACATTTTTACTGCCAACATCTGTGGCTCATATATCAATACCGACACTGTTCCCACTTATTCAGTCACATAGCCTGTCTAAAAAATAGGTTGACAAAAATACAAACTATTACCCCACCCTCTGCGTTCCAACCATAATTTCAGTAGAGACTACACTGTGCTTACGCGCTTACCGTGACACGTGCTGTAGCGCCTTTTGGCTCAAGGAGCTTGGCTCCTGTTACATATTGTTACCATGCCTTTCACTCAAGCGCCCACGCGCTGTTCCCTTTCCTCTCGATAAAGTAGAATGCAAATGGACTGCAAATAACAAACTCTCCCTATAGACACGCTGACTACCTTCAGCTGAATTGTCACATGGCCTCAGGCGTATGCTAAGCTGCGCACTGGATTACAGGAGTTTCTATACGAATCTCTCTTGAACTGCTGGCGTGCTAAACTTCTACACCCAGAGTGCCCCTCTGCGTGTCAGCAAAAAATCTGGACTCTCTGTTCCCCACCTCCAAGGCTACCTGATGTAAATATTCTGAGCGATGAAGTATGCCAACCCTGCTAATATGAAAAGACAAAATATGCTTAAACTCTTTAACATGTGCGTATGCATTGTATTAAAAAAGCTTATTACTACGTGGTACACGATCAGATTTAAAAAAACAGTTGCATTATGGACACAATTTATCATGACAAGGAAACATGACTCCTGCGCTAGCAATGTTGTAAACACAGTCTGATGTCCTTTTTCACTCGGATTTATTACTTGGGTGCAATCTCAACGGTTGGGGCAGAAAGTTCATTCAGTAACACGGACAAGGTGTTGAGATGCACACCGTCTTTTTCCGCAAATTAATTCCATTATTGATGTTCTCCACAATTTGAACTTTGTCGGCGTGCTCGCTCACTCCGCGCTCTGCCCACTTGCGCTGCAACATGAAAAGAACACCAGGGAACCTCGTTTCGGTTCCCATGAAAGCTGCACAGCCTATTAGAATGAATCCAATAAATTAAATTCATAGTCAACTATCTTATATTTCCACAATTTAATCCAATGTTTTTCGTCCCTATTTTTTCTTTTTCTTCAATCCATTTTACTCATCCTTTTTTGCTTGCTGGTGATAAAAACGCAGGAGAATGACTGTTTCCACACGTCACACTTTTATTAAAAATGCCCAATGCATTTCGGGAATAATCCCTTCTTCAGGGGTTTCTAAAATACAAAGAAATTAATCATTGTCAGTTCCATAATGATACTAATAATACAGTGAACAAAACACCGCACCATATTCTACAACTATTCACAATTTGCCATGCCCATCTCCACACAGACACATGTTGGATGCAGCAACAGCAGATGTAGTTGACGGAACACTAACAGCAAGCTCATGGGAACACATGACAAACACATGACATAGTCACATCGGGGCATGGTGATTGTGAAATGTCAGTTGTTAGTGTCCATGTCCCTGGCATCAGGGGACAGTTGCGGGTGGTGGTGGTGACTGTGCCATACCAGTGATGCTGTGCTTGACACGGTTGTACTACAGGCACACATGTGCAAAGTGTGAAGGGGAAGTGTGCCACATAGTGCCCCATCACACATGACATGTGTACACAGGTCATCACACATCAATTGTGCAACTACATGAGGAGACATGTGCAATATCACTGCCTGACACACCTAGGCCCTGCACATGAAAGTCTGCAATGACAATGACTTGATGTACAGCCTTGTGCGAGTCGGAGACCTCCATTCCTTTCGTGTGCGCCTCCTATCACCAGTATAAGCGTGTGAAATGCACCATACCATATCACTATTGTAGTGTTGCCGTAGGAGTACGCGTGGTACGGACCGTACATACGCTCTGAGAGCGTGTGTACGGTCCGTATCACTATAGTAGTGGTGCCGTAGGAGTACACGTGGTATGGACCGTACATACGCTCTGAGAGCGTATGTACGGTCCGTATCACTATAGTAGTGGTGCCGTAGGAGTATGTGTGGTCCGTATCACTATAGTAGTGGTGCCGTAGAAGTACGCGTTTTACGGATGGTACATACGCTCTGAGAGCGTATGTACGGTCCGTGTCACTATAGTAGTGGTGCCGTAGGAGTACGCGTGGTACGGACCGTGCATAAGCTCTGAGAGCATGTGTACGGTTCGTATCACTATTGTAGTGGTGCCGTGGGAGTATGCGTGGTACAGACCATACATACGCTCTGAGAGCGTATGTACGGTCCGTATCACTATAGTAGTGGTGCCGTAGGAGTACACGTGGTGTGGACCGTACACACACGCGTACTCCTACGGCACCACTACCACAGTGATACGGACCGTACACACGCTCTCAGAGCGTGTGTACGGTCCGTATCACTATGTAGTGTTGCCGTAGGAGTACGCGTGGTACGGACCGTACATACACTCTGAGAGCATGTGTACGGTCCGTATCACTATAGTAGTGGTGCTGTAGGAGTACGCGTGGTACGGACCGTACATACGCTCTGAGAGCATATGTACGTCTGTATCACTATAGTAGTGGTGCCGTAGGAGTACACGTGGTATGGACCATACACACGCGCGTACTCCTACGGCACCACTACCACAGTGATACGGACCGTACACACGCTCTCAGAGCGTGTGTACGGTCCGTATCACTATTGTAGTGGTGCCGTAGGAGTATGCGTGGTACGGACCGTACATACGCTCTGAGAGCATGTGTACGGTCCGTATCACTATTGTAGTGGTGCCGTAGGAGTACGCGTGGTACAGACCATACATACGCTCTGAGAGCGTATGTACGGTCCGTACCACTATAGTAGTGGTGCCGTAGGAGTACGCGTGGTACGGACCGTACACACGTGCATACTCATACGGCACCACTACCACAGTGATACGGACCATACACACGCTCTCAGAGCGTGTGTACGGTCCGTATCACTATTGTAGTGGTGCCGTACGTGTACGGGTACGTGTGTAACGCACCGTACATGTTTTTGGGATTCAAGAATTACATAGGGTACAAGTATTAGGGCCAACATGCATGCTGGTTGTCATGGATACAGAGATTTCAGTTGCAATGTGGCCATCATGTGGGCTTGAAAAGTCAGTTGGGCCAAAAATAACAATGTTGCAAAGTGGTGTTTGCCTTGCTATGATGCTCAAAATTTGAACCATGCAAATTCGTGCCATTGGTGTATGTTTAAAGTGATTGGAGGAAACGTAGGATGCAAATGAGTCTAACCAATCACTCTGTACTCCTGTAAATGAAAGCCCCCAGCAAGACAGATATAAGTCAGCCAGAAACCATGAGAGGGCACTTGCCTGCACAACTTTCCTGTCGACCACACTGCTGCTGTCTGTGCTTCCTCTGGCACCATGTCGTGGACTGTGGAGAGGGTCCAGCCATTCACCATGGAGGAGAATGAGGACCTGCTGATTGTCCTCCTCCCACAGTAGCCCAGCCTGTATGGGAGACCAGGGGAGCAGGTGAGTGCTGACCCCACTACCTTTGACTGTGCACCTGTTTCGTGGCTGTCACTTCTGGCATTGTGTCCAGGTGTGACACACATGCAATGAGGTTTAGAGTGGGTCCCGGGGGGGTAGTCTTATGTCTGTCATGCAGAGCATGAAGTAATTCCTGTGTGCACTCCTCACTTGCATTGTGCTTACTGTGACATTCACTGCATAGTGCATGACACATTCAGCCTGGCAAATCCTGGGTGGCATTTTCTGGCTATTGTCCTGAGGTGATTCAGTGGACCTCCGGTGTGACAGGTGACTGTACACACAGATGTGTATGAGTTGAGGGGAACTGTGGTGAGAGTGTCCAAGTGATGTGTACGCCCTCCTGGACATTGATGTGTGTGAAGGTTCCTTGTCATGTGGGTGAGTGTCTATGTGAAGTGTTGCACCACAGCTGCATGAAGGAGGCAACAGCTCTACCCATCTGATGTGAGGAGTAAGCCGTGCTGTGTGTCTGACTTGCTGGGCTAGCCCGACACCTGTGACACCCCACAGGCAACTGGCACATGTGCAGAGTGAGGTATGTATCCGCTGTAGCCAATGGCAGGTGATTAATCTGTGTGTGTCTGTGTACTCTGCTGAGGTTGCGTCAGTGGGCTGGGGAATGTAACTGCTTTGAGGTGCTGTCCATCAGCCTGGTGTTGCATGTGATGCACAGTGTGTGCCATGATCAGGGAGTGTGTCGCACCACTCCTGCCACCTGTGTAGTTTCAATGCCATGTAGTGCATTGGGGCTTCCACAGAGGCCAATGTCGATATGAGTAAGATGGGATTCCTTGGCAGCATCCTATGCCCTGTTCAACATATCATCGATGTTCAAATGTGTGTCTCTGTGACATTGAGCATGTGTAGTGATATTGTCTCACTTTGTCATCCTCACAGGTAACTGCCTACGAGAAGGGGGAGATTTGGAAGCAGATCATCAGGGCCGTGAGAGTGGCGGGGGGGTCGCAGTCGGCGCCTAGCCCAAGTCAGAAAACGGTGGCAGGACATCCGATGCTGAACCTGGCGGAACGCCCGGGTCCAGCTGGGGCTCTCACCCCCATGCCCCCGCGGCGGGCGCCGACGCCTGACCACCCACATGATGCGTGTCCTGGCAGTGGTGTTCCCTGACCTGGATAGGCAGTTACAGGAGGGACAGCAGCAAGGAGGGGGTAGGTACCTGTCTGTTTGTTGTGTTGTGTGTCCCCAGCTTTTGGAAGTGCTCTGTAGCCTGGATACACTGCCAGGGTTTATATGTGCAGTGCATATTCTGTTCCCCAAAGTCAACCGGTGCTCTTATTCGTCCCTTCCCCTGCTTGACATGTGTCCCCTGGTCAGTGTGTAATCACAATTGCACATGGCCATCTAGCCTGCCAGTTGATCCAAGTGCACATTGCTTTCTGCATCATGTGGGAGGGTGGTCTGTGACATGTGTTGGTACCTTGCCTGTGCCCTCTCCTCTTCACTCTGTTGGGGGTACATATTTGTTGGCACTGATGATGAGTCTCAACATGGGAGTGTGAGGTTTCAAATGTACATCCTTGCAGCATGCATTACCAATGTTGTGGCCTCAGACATGATGTGCATGAGTGGGAGATATGCATAGTGCCAGGACGGTTGCTCATGTTACAGTCAGAACATTCCAGGAACAAGGAGCAGTGTACCCATTACAGTCCCCTGAGACACCCTTGCCTCGTAATCATGTGTGTCATCCAACACTGTGTCCATTCTCAGTGTGTTTAGCATATGTTTGCCTCATGGCATTGTTCCCTGGCCTCATTTGTATTTAGCAAAAACCAAAGGAAATGATGGACGGAGTGTTGAACATTGCAAGCACTCACCCCCAGTCAACTGATCTAGGTTTAATCCATCACCGCTCTTTAGCCCACTCTGCCACCCCAGTTCAGACATGGCCATATGCAAATCAGTCTGACCCTGTGCCTCATGGGAACAGTCCAGCCCGAACTGCCAAGGCATGTCTTCCTGGACCGGAAACAAGCTTCCTAGGACCGGTTTCTGGCATTTCAGCCGTCTTCAGCCAGGCTTGCTTGAATCCAGTGGCAAAGTGAGCAAGGGACTCACGTCTGAGCATACCCTGCCAACTTATGGCGAACAAAGCAAAAACAAAAGGAAATGATGGACGGAGTGTTGAACATTGCAAGCACTCACCCCCAGTCAACTGATCTAGGTTTAATCCATCACCGTTCTTTAGCCCACTCTGCCACCCCAGTTCAGACATGGCCATATGCAAATCAGTCTGACCCTGTGCCTCATGGGAACAGTCCAGCCCGAACTGCCAAGGCATGTCTTCCCTGGACCGGAAACAAGCTTCCTAGGACCGGTTTCTGGCATTTCAGCCGTCTTCAGCCAGGCTTGTTGAATCCAGTGGCAAAGTGAGCAAGGGACTCACGTCTGAGCATACCCTGCCAACTTATGGCGAACAAAGCAAAAACCAAAGGAAATGATGGACGGAGTGTTGAACATTGCAAGCACTCACCCCCAGTCAACTGATCTAGGTTTAATCCATCACCGTTCTTTAGCCCACTCTGCCACCCCAGTTCAGACATGGCCATATGCAAATCAGTCTGACCCTGTGCCTCATGGGAACAGTCCAGCCCAAACTGCCAAGGCATGTCTTCCCTGGACCGGAAACAAGCTTCCTAGGACCGGTTTCTGGCATTTCAGCCGTCTTCAGCCAGGCTTTCTTGAATCCAGTGGCAAAGTGAGCAAGGGACTCACGTCTGAGCATACCCTGCCAACTTATGGCGAACAAAGCAAAAACCAAAGGAAATGATGGACGGAGTGTTGAACATTGCAAGCACTCACCCCCAGTCAACTGATCTAGGTTTAATCCATCACCGTTCTTTAGCCCACTCTGCCACCCCAGTTCAGACATGGCTATATGCAAATCAGTCTGACCCTGTGCCTCATGGGAACAGTCCAGCCCGAACTGCCGAGGCATGTCTTCCCTGGACCGGAAACAAGCTTCCCAGGACCGGTTTCTGGTATTTCAGCCGTCTTCAGCCAGGCTTGCTTGAATCCAGTGGCAAAGTGAGCAAGGGACTCACGTCCGAGCATACCCTGCCAACTTATGGCGAACAAAGCGAAAACCACAGGAAAGGATGGACGGAGTGTTGAACATTGCAAGCACTCACCCCCAGTCAACTGATCTAGGTTTAATCCATCACCGTTCTTTAGCCCACTCTGCCACCGCAGTTCAGACATGGCCATATGCAAATCAGTCTGACCCTGTGCCTCATGGGAACAGTCCAGCCCGAACTGCCAAGGCATGTCTTCCCTGGACCGGAAACAAGCTTCCTAGGACCGGTTTCTGGCATTTCAGCCGTCTTCAGCCAGGCTTGCTTGAATCCAGTGGCAAAGTGAGCAAGGGACTCACGTCTGAGCATACCCTGCCAACTTATGGCGAACAAAGCAAAAACCAAAGGAAATGATGGACGGAGTGTTGAACATTGCAAGCACTCACCCCCAGTCAACTGATCTAGGTTTAATCCATCACCGTTCTTTAGCCCACTCTGCCACCCCAGTTCAGACATGGCCATATGCAAATCAGTCTGACCCTGTGCCTCATGGGAACAGTCCAGCCCGAACTGCCAAGGCTAAAGAACAGTGATGGATTAAACCCAGATCAGTTGACTGGGGGTGAGTGCTTGCAATGTTCAACACTCCGTCCATCATTTCCTTTGGTTTTTGCTTTGTTCGCCATAAGTTGGCAGGGTATGCTCAGACGTGAGTCCCTTGCTCACTTTGCCACTGGATTCAAGCAAGCCTGGCTGAAGACGGCTGAAATGCCAGAAACCGGTCCTAGGAAGCTTGTTTCCGGTTTAGGGAAGACATGGCTTGGCAGTTCGGGCTGGACTGTTCCCATGAGGCACAGGGTCAGACTGATTTGCATATGGCCATGTCTGAACTGGGGTGGCAGAGTGGGCTAAAGAACAGTGATGGATTAAACCCAGATCAGTTGACTGGGGGTGAGTGCTTGCAATGTTCAACACTCCGTCCATCATTTCCTTTGGTTTTTGCTTTGTTCGCCATAAGTTGGCAGGGTATGCTCAGACGTGAGTCCCTTGCTCACTTTGCCACTGGATTCAAGCAAGCCTGGCTGAAGACGGCTGAAATGCCAGAAACCGGTCCTAGGAAGCTTGTTTCCGGTCCAGGGAAGACATGGCTTGGCAGTTCGGGCTGGACTGTTCCCATGAGGCACAGGGTCAGACTGATTTGCATATGGCCATGTCTGAACTGGGGTGGCAGAGTGGGCTAAAGAACAGTGATGGATTAAACCCAGATCAGTTGACTGGGGGTGAGTGCTTGCAATGTTCAACATTCCGTCCATCATTTCCTTTGGTTTTTGCTTTGTTCACCATAAGTTGGCAGGGTATGCTCAGACGTGAGTCCCTTGCTCACTTTGCCACTGGATTCAAGCAAGCATGGCTGAAGACGGCTGAAATGCCAGAAACCGGTCCTAGGAAGCTTGTTTCCGGTCCAGGGAAGACATGCCTTGGCAGTTCGGGCTGGACTGTTCCCATGAGGCACAGGGTCAGACTTATTTGCATATGGCCATGTCTGAACTGGGGTGGCAGAGTGGGCTAAAGAACAGTGATGGATTAAACCTAGATCAGTTGACTGGGGGTGAGTGCCTGCAATGTTCAACACTCCGTCCATCATTTCCTTTGGTTTTTGCTTTGTTCGCCATAAGTTGGCAGGGTATGCTCAGACGTGAGTCCCTTGCTCACTTTGCCACTGGATTCAAGCAAGCCTGGCTGAAGACGGCTGAAATACCAGAAACCGGTCCTAGGAAGCTTGTTTCCGGTCCAGGGAAGACATGGCTTGGCAGTTCGGGCTGGACTGCTCCCATGAGGCACAGGGTCAGACTGATTTGCATATGGCCATGTCTGAACTGGGGTGGCAGAGTGGGCTAAAGAACAGTGATGGATTAAACCCAGATCAGTTGACTGGGGGTGAGTGCTTGCAATGTTCAACACTCCGTCCATCATTTCCTTTGGTTTTTGCTCAATTGTATTTATCCAAAGTGTGGTACATGTGTCCACTGGACAGGGAGACCCGATTTGGCTTGTGCATACTCACACTGGGCAGTGCCTGTGTGTCTATTCACAACTATCTGTCACTGTTTTTTGTCACAAATATGTGTTGGCAGCCTCACAAGGTGATGTGGAGTACATTTGGGAAGTCTTGCTGCACATTTGAGTAAAGCCTGATTAAGAGGTGTCACTTCTTGATCTGTCTCAATAACATTGTCTCGGGTATGGGGGATTTGTGCGGGCGAGGCCTACATGGCCAGACCTTATGTCTCCTTGCCACGTCTGACCTGTGTGTGATAATTGGCTGGACAGAGACTCAACGTGCAGTGTCCCAGTGATGTTGTGCAGGGTTTAACGTTTGTGCTTTGCAGCATGTGTCAATTGTTTAGATACATGATTCCTGCTCATTCATGTTTTGCACCAGTGTGTGGTCAAGATGCTACGTAGTTCGGTCTTTGTGTGCTGACATCTGTGTGGACATTCTGGCTTGCCATGGGGGTGTCTCCTCAGTGCAGGTATGCCTATTTACAACACAATAGCAGGCCCATTAGCTCAAGCATTGTCCTGTGTTTGGATATGTGTGCCAATCCACATGACAGGCAGTGGGTCAGATGTGTTGGCAACTGTGTCATCAGGTAACGGCTGGCCATGTGACAACTGACATAATTCAAGTTGTTAGTCACAAGGTATTGTACCTTGCCGCTCACAACACTTGTCAACAGGTCTTCATGTTTTCTATGCTTTAGTTTGATGTTTTGTTGTTAAGAACAATTATGTGCCTGCATGACAGATGTTTCCCAAGGAAGTGCACACCAAACCACCTTTACACTTTCAGGGAACACACTGGCACAATTTGAAAGAAGGCACTATTCTAATGAGACTGTTGTTCTGATTATACATCTACATGTTCCCCCAGTGTTGGGGAAATTGGGTAGGTCGTTGGTTGTTGGTGATACCAACTTACGAGTGTCAAGTCATCGGGCCCTCCGTGGGCCCATGTATATGTACTTGCTGCAACTACATTTCTTACTAACAGTGGCTTCTTTAAAGAAGGCTGGCAGCTTCTTCAATGACTGGGTACATGTAGTTTTGTGTGCACCGCCTTGGGAGCCATCTGTTATGTAGGCACATGTGTGTTCTGTTCACAAAATGGCACATTCCCACATTCTGACCATGTCGATTGTGTCAAGTATTGTGGTTCCCAAGGGACCAAGTTTATTTAGTTTTGTGTTCCACAGTACTTACAGGTCTCTGAGTGTGGGGACACCTTTGGTATTGAGGTGTGTTACTTAGCCTTGGGTGCACCACTACTGTTTCTTTCAGGGTAAACAATAGGTGGCATGACTTCATTGTATTGCTGTGCTCACCTGTTCCCAGACGCTAGCTCCTCAGTGTTTGCTCATTAAAGTTTTGGGCTGGTGTGTCCTATTGTTCCTTGTGTCCAAGTGGCATGGTGGATCTACCAACTGGGGAGTACAGGGATTACATATGTGCAGAGTAATCTAGCTGTTACTCATGATGCAATGACTGACATGCACTGTGACCTATTGTTTTTGTACTCATGTGTCAGATGTATACAGGTGACTGATGTTTTTCTGTATCTTCACCTTGCCCACAGCATCATCATTGGAAACCGAGGGAGACACCGGCACGGACCTGGAGGAGGGACCCAGCACCAGTGCCACCAGTCCTGGCGAGTCTGCGGGAGCCAGTGGCACAGAGGGCAAGGGGAGTCAGTCAGAGGACCTGTCTGGTTGCGGATCCAACTACGACGCAGACGGGTCTGAGGCTGACCTCATCGAGGTGGCGGAGGCTGCTACAACACCTGGGAGCAGCCCAACATCTGTCCCCGCCTCCTCCATTCCCAGCACCGCCCTCCCAGTTGCTCCGGTCCCTTCTGTCCATGCAGGGCACCTCCATGTCTCCTTCAGGACAGGCACCACACCCTCTGCCCCTGTCACCACTGCTGCCCTCAGTGCAGAGTCTGTGGACATACTGCAGCAGTTGCAGGTTGGGCAGGCATCGGTGCTGACTGTCCTCCATGGCCACACCACACTGCTAACACAGATGGTGTCGTTCATGGAGGGCATGTCAGCATCGATGTCTGAACATCGCAGGTTTCTGCGGTCCATGGACTCTTCACTGACGGCAGCAGTGAGTCTCCTGCAGCGCTTCGTCCCCCCCTACCCCAGCCCCATCCACACTTCCCTCTCCCATACCTGTCCCATGCACACCCAGACATTCCCAAGCATGCACCCCACCAGACACAGGCAGCACACCACCAAGTAAGGGCAAGCGCACACCTCCTGTCACGCACACTCAGGGGGATGTAGGCACACCCACTGGGTCTGGGGCAAAAAGACATGCACGCAGCCACAGTCGGAGTCTGCAGACCTCACAACCCGGTCCCTCCAAAAGCACTCCCCTTGGCTCCCCTGCCAAACTGACACCCAAAGAGCTGGCCATCACCTACACTGTGACACCACCCCGCAAGCGGGCAAGGAAGACCCCGGCCAGGGTAGTCAAGTCACCCATCCTGTCCACCTCCTCCCCCCGGGTGCTGCACCCTATCCCTTGCCCACCCCCCCCTCGGCCACTCCCCCCTCCGTTGGCCCTGGGGTTTCTTCCGGCGCAGGGCTTACCCTGAACGCCCTGGCAGCAGTGTGCAGCGACTTGCTAACATCCACCTTTGCCGCTGCCCCACCCCCTGCGTTGGAGACGTCCACCCCTGCTCCCACCACACCTGCCCTTCCCCCTCCTGTCCCTGCGGTGCCTGGTCCTTCCACACATGATGCCCCCCCCCCCCCCGGTCGACAAACCTGAGGGTTCCAATGTGCAGGCAAGCTAGGGGAGATGCGTGCCCATGTGTCCCCCCAAGGACTTCTGTTGTGGATTGGCCATTGGCCTTTGTAGATAGTGTCATTACAATTATTTTTTTTATGCTGAATAAAGCATTTATTTTTACTTTGCATACTAGTGCATTTCAGGTATTGATGTTGGTGCTGAGGCTCCTGGAGTTGGTGTAGTGGTAATGTGTTATGGTTCTGAGAAATGTTCTTCTCTGTTGGTCATGAGGTGGACCATGGTGTCTGCGTGCCATCACAAGGTCTCTGCAAAGATTCATTGTTAGTGTGTGTTATTTTTGGTTTGAGACATTGTCCCAAGGAGTGTTCCTTCCTCTGTGGCACCTGACATCTTCCCTGCAAAGAGTTGCACAATTGTTGTGCTGACCTGTGTCTACATTTCCTTTGTTGGTGACGGATCCCTTCAACTATGGCCATGGCTGCCCAGCAATGTCTCCGGCTGCATCGTCTGTGCCATCCTTGCCAGTCACTGTACTTGTGAGACAACATCTTGGTGGCTGGCCCAGCACCTGCACATTCCTATCTGTCCTGGTATGTGCGTGACAGTGTGTGTTCCCTTTGGCTCTCTTAGTTTAGTAGGCAGTGACATGACTATACAGTCTTGTGGCATGATCTCAGTGTGTGTATTGTGCTGCATCCGCCAGGGGTGGGTATGCATGTGTTATTTGTCCTCACACCCCCATGTGGTGTGTCATGTAGTGGGGAGTGACATCCATCCTCCTGGGAGTGGGACACTGCTGTCAGTGATGTGTTGTTATGGCACTATCATCATTGTCCACAGTTAGGGATGCGTACATACACCCATGGAGTTGTGGTCATCTGATAATGATGTACACCCCCCATGTCTCTGTCCACTGCTGGGAGTCCTCTGCAGCTACCCCTTACATGTCTGTCCATTGCTGGGAGTGATATGCACCCACCCCTCACATGGCTGTCCACTGCTTGGAGTCCTCTGCACCCACCCCTCACATGTCTGTCCACTGCTGGGAGTCCTCTGCAGCCACCCCTCACATGTCTGTCCACTGCTGGGAGTGATATGCACCCACCCCTCACATGTCTGTCCACTGCTGGGAGTCCTCTGCAGCCACCCCTCACATGTCTGTCCACTGCTGGGAGTGATATGCACCCACCCCTCACATGTCTGTCCACTGCTGGGAGTCCTCTGCAGCCACCCCTCACATTTCTGTCCACTGCTGGGAGTGATATGCACCCACCCCTCATGTTGCAGGCCACTGCTGGGAGTCCTCTGCACCCACCCCCATGTCTCTGCCCACTGATGGGAGTGATATGCACCCACCCCTCACATGTCTGTCCACTGCTGGGAGTGATATGCACCCACCCCTCACATGTCTGTCCACTGCTGGGAGTGACATGCATCCACCCCTCACATGTATGTCCACTGCTGGGAGTCCTCTGCACCCACCCCTCACATGTCTGTCCACTGCTGGGAGTCCTCTGCAGCCACCCCTCACATGTCTGTCCACTGCTGGGAGTGAAATGCACCCACCCCTCACATGTCTGTCCACTGCTGGGAGTCCTTTGCAGCCACCCCTCACATGTCTGTCCACTGCTGGGAGTGATATGCACCCACCCCTCATATTGCAGGCCACTGCTGGGAGTCCTCTGCAGCCACCCCTCACATGTCTGTCCACTGCTGGAAGTGATATGCACCCACCCCTCATATTGCAGGCCACTGCTGGGAGTCCTCTGCAGCCACCCCTCACATGTCTGTCCACTGCTGGGAGTGATATGCACCCACCCCTCATGTTGCAGGCCACTGCTGGGAGTCCTCTGCACCCACCCCCATGTCTCTGTCCACTGCTGAGAGTGATATGCACCCACCCCCATGTCTCTGTCCACTGCTGGGAGTCCTCTGCACCCACCCTCACATGTCTGTCCACTGCTGGGAGTGATATGCACCCACCCCTCATGTTGCAGGCCACTGCTGGGAGTCCTCTGCACCCACCCCCATGTCTCTTTCCACTGTTGGGAGTGATATGCACCCACCCCTTACATGTCTGTCCACTGCTG
Organism: Triturus cristatus; assembly: GCF_964204655.1. Lineage (NCBI taxonomy): Eukaryota > Metazoa > Chordata > Amphibia > Caudata > Salamandridae > Triturus > Triturus cristatus. Next base: position 509,577,169 of record NC_140585.1, read on the forward strand.
GGAGTGATATGCACCCACCCCTCATATTGCAGGCTACTGCTGGGAGACCTCTGCACCCACCCCTCACATGTCTGTCCACTGCTGGGAGTGATATGCACCCACCCCTCATGTTGCAGGCCACTGCTGGGAGTCCTCTGCACCCACCCCCATGTCTCTTTCCACTGCTGGGAGTGATATGCACCCACCCCTTACATGTCTGTCCACTGCTGGGAGTGATATGCACCCACCCCTCATATTGCAGGCTACTGCTGGGAGTCGTCTGCACCCACCCCTCACATGTCTGTCCACTGCTGGGAGTGATATGCACCCACCCCTCACATGTCTGTCCACTGCTGGGAGTCCTCTGTACCCACCCCTCACATGTCTGTCCACTGCTGGGTGAGATATGCACCCACCCCTCACATGTCTGCCCACTGCTGGGAGTCCTCTGCAGCCACCCCTCACATGTCTGTCCACTGCTGGGAGTCCTCTGCAGCCACCCCTCACATGTCTGTCCACTGCTGGGAGTGATATGCACCCACCCCTCATATTGCAGGCCACTGCTGGGAGTCCTCTGCACCCACCCCTCACATGTCTGTCTACTTCTGGGAGTGATGTGCAGCCACCCCTCACATGTCTGTCCACTGCTGGGAGTCCTCTGCAGCCACCCCTCACATGTCTGTCCACTGCTGGGAGTGAAATGCACCCACCCCTCACATGTCTGTCCACTGCTGGGAGTCCTTTGCAGCCACCCCTCACATGTCTGTCCACTGCTGGGAGTGATATGCACCCACCCCTCATATTGCAGGCCACTGCTGGGAGTCCTCTGCAGCCACCCCTCACATGCCTGTCCACTGCTGGAAGTGATATGCACCCACCCCTCATATTGCAGGCCACTGCTGGGAGTCCTCTGCAGCCACCCCTCACATGTCTGTCCACTGCTGGGAGTGATATGCACCCACCCCTCATGTTGCAGGCCACTGCTGGGAGTCCTCTGCACCCACCCCCATGTCTCTGTCCACTGCTGAGAGTGATATGCACCCACCCCCATGTCTCTGTCCACTGCTGGGAGTCCTCTGCACCCACCCTCACATTTCTGTCCACTGCTGGGAGTGATATGCACCCACCCCTCATGTTGCAGGCCACTGCTGGGAGTCCTCTGCACCCACCCCCATGTCTCTTTCCACTGTTGGGAGTGATATGCACCCACCCCTTACATGTCTGTCCACTGCTGGGAGTGATATGCACCCACCCCTCATATTGCAGGCTACTGCTGGGAGACCTCTGCACCCACCCCTCACATGTCTGTCCACTGCTGGGAGTGATATGCACCCACCCCTCATGTTGCAGGCCACTGCTGGGAGTCCTCTGCACCCACCCCCATGTCTCTTTCCACTGCTGGGAGTGATATGCACCCACCCCTTACATGTCTGTCCACTGCTGGGAGTGATATGCACCCACCCCTCATATTGCAGGCTACTGCTGGGAGTCGTCTGCACCCACCCCTCACATGTCTGTCCACTGCTGGGAGTGATATGCACCCACCCCTCACATGTCTGTCCACTGCTGGGAGTCCTCTGTACCCACCCCTCACATGTCTGTCCACTGCTGGGTGAGATATGCACCCACCCCTCACATGTCTGCCCACTGCTGGGAGTCCTCTGCAGCCACCCCTCACATGTCTGTCCACTGCTGGGAGTCCTCTGCAGCCACCCCTCACATGTCTGTCCACTGCTGGGAGTGATATGCACCCACCCCTCATATTGCAGGCCACTGCTGGGAGTCCTCTGCACCCACCCCTCACATGTCTGTCTACTTCTGGGAGTGATGTGCAGCCACCCCTCACATGTCTGTCCACTGCTGGGAGTCCTCTGCAGCCACCCCTCACATGTCTGTCCACTGCTGGGAATCCTATGCAGCCACCCACCCACCCAACCCCCTTGGTGCAGTACACTGCTGTCCTGGGCCTACACACACACCAATATAGTGGTAATATGCTCCACCAGGCCGTAGGCCAACATTCTTGGCATGTGTACGCCTTGTATCCCAAATGTACTGGTGCCGTAGGGGTACGTGTGGTACGGACCGTACCCCCGCATTCATGGGGTGTGTACGTTCCATACCGCCCGTGCCCCTACGGCACCACTACAATGGTGGTACGGACCGTACACACACTCTGAGGGCGTGTGTAAGATCCGTACCACGAGTACCCCTACTCCACCACTACAATGGTGGTACGGACCGTACACACGCTCTGAGGACGTGTGTACGGGCCGTACCACACGTACCCCTACGGCACCACTACAATGGTGGTACAGACCGTACACACGCTCTGAGGGCGTGTGTACGGTCCGTAACACGCCTACCCCTACGGCACCACTACAATGGTGGTACGGACCGTACACACGCTCTGAGGGCGTGTGTACGGTCCGTAACACGCGTACCCCTACGGCACCACTACAATGGTGGTACGGACCGTACACACGCTCTGAGAGCGTGTGTACGGTCCGTACCACGCGTACCCCCACGGCACCACTGATATAGTGCTACGGACCATACCCACGCTATGTATGTGTGAGTACGGTGCGTATCACTATTGTAGTGTTGCCATAGGGGTAGGCGTACATGTCCACTTCCATTGTTGCGTGACGCAGGGAGTGGTGGACACGCCCCCCCGGAGTGACCGGACCCTTGAGGTATTGTATGTCCTCAATATTGTAGGTTTTAATTTGGGTAGGTGGTATGTTTCCTGCCCCTCACCCTCCCTTGGCCCCTGGGTGTTGTGCTCACCTTCTGCGGCATGTGCGTCTGGTTCGGTGCACCAGGTCGTAGGCTAAGAGGGCCGGGATGACACGTAGGATGGGGCCCATGGCTGTCCGTCGCGTACCGGGGCTCCGTTTTCGCACCGGACTCAGTTTTCCGCCTTTTTTTGGCTGCCGTAAAAAAATAGCTGTGCGGAGTGACGTAGGGACGAATCGTACTTGCTGGTCCGTAAAACGCTGCCTGACTCTGTACGGATGTCACGTACGTGCTGTCCAGGATCAGACTCGTAGGTAATTTTTAGCCGTACGGTGTTCTGTACGAATCTTACGGACTGGATTGTACGGTGGATTTCCCGGGTACGAGTAGTATGGAGAATACGCTCCGTATGACGAATCGTACCCGGGTTTTACAGGATCGGAATCGGCACCCAAGTGTGTGTAATGTATTAATAGTATTATTAGGCCATAAAGCCAGTACTAGTGGTAACTTTCGAGTCGTATTTGATGTGTTTACTGACTTCACTAACTATTTCAGGTGGTGGGGACATGTAAGTATACACTTTTAAGTAACTTGGCACACGTAAGTGGTGAATAGCCAAAAGTAGTAAAGTTATTCAAAAGTGTAACAGTAACTTTACATGCATAGTTTCACTCATGTGTACAGTTACCTTTGTGAATTGCCCCCTAAAGGTTTTAAGCAAATACTTTTCATAGACAAAGTGTGACTACAAGTCCTAGGGTTCTATGTGACAATAGTTAAAAATCTAGGACTCGACAAATCAGTCACACTTGATAAAAGACCACTTGACAATTACGTTTGTTTCACTTCAGATGCACATTATTTATTGTTGCAGTGTTGGTTTTCTGCATGATGAAATCTTCTACTGAAAGATATCTGTGGAGTTGTTTTAATGGTAACCCAGATCCAGAGAAAGCATGTGCCCAGTATTTCTCAAACAATTGGTAAGCAATAAACAATATGCTGTAAGGTAGGGATGCTCTCCTTGGTCATGCCAGGGGTGCCACACTAACAGTGGTGAACCACACTGGTTACAAAGGACCTCATGCTTGTGGGCAATTCTGCACAGGTTGCACAGCCCTAGTCAAAGAAGGGTCCCAAGCATGTTGGATTCATGCAATCACTCTCCTTTCATGAACTCCGCCTGGCATCTGACCTCAGGCTTCATGTTTCACAGGGCATGGAACAATGACACTGTCTGACAGATTTCCCAAAAAGTACCTATTGATCTTTGAGTGTGTCTTTTGAGACACATTGGCAACATGACTTCCCCCTCTATCTTTGCCATACAATAAATAAAGGACCACCACCGTAACATCTACATAGATAGAGAAGAAAGAAATGGAGAAAATCAATTTTTTCCCATTGGAAGGCAGTCCCTGAACACTTTCCTCCCATATCAATAAAGTCAAGAAGGAGGATACTTTTTCAAGAGGAAATACCTGTCACCTGAACTTTTACACCAAAGGTCTGTTTTTCAATTGGACTTTGCATCTCAAAACTTCGGTCTAATTTTGTTGATGGATTTGTTACCCCCTTATAGTTTTGTCCTTGACTGTTTTCCCTACTTTTTGCTCCTTGGTGGTGCTGTATTTTTTGTTCCTAAATTGCTTAGTTCTGACTTGTTTGAGTCCTGTTCAATTTGTGTTTAGTTATCACAGGGTCATCATTTATTGACTCAAATCATCTCACTTTTCAACTCAAATTTGCAACTTCGTTTGGAGTCTCTTGCTAGATACATGTCCTTGGAGATGTACAGGCACAATGGCAATGAGAAGGGGATGGACCGGCTGTTATCAGGGCACACACCGCAGCCCTGATCCCCTTTCTAAGGCAGTGTCCTCATCCCTGCATTCCCATGTACCTTTAGGTAAGAAGCACAGGTAAGACTAAGCTTGCGTCTGCCACTCTGGAATTTCCCCGGTAGGCAGCAGGTCACAAGGCTGTTTTTAAAGAGGGATGGGCTGTCATGACCCAGTGCATTCCCATGTACCCTTAGGTAAGAAGCACAGGTAAGACTAAGCTTGCGTCTGCCACTCTGGAATTTCCCCGGTAGGCAGCAGGTCACAAGGCTGTTTTTAAAGAGGGATGGGCTGTCATGACCCAGTCACAGCCCATATTCCCATCCTAGTTGAAACCTCTTTCAGTGTGGTACTGCATTGAATGTTTTTGCAAGAGCTAATTATGGTTTCCATTCCAGTCTGCTCTCTGTTGGGAAGATTGTAGGGTGACATGTACAGGGTCTCTTTAGATACAGACCAGTATGGTTGGGAGATGGCTGGCAATGTTGAGCTCCTCATGGGCATCCCCACCCACCAGGAAATGCAAGACTGCAGCAGCTTGCTGACAAAATACCAGGAATGACAGACAAAAAGTGGCGGGCCAACCATTTATTTTTTGTATTAGGGATGAGCTGTCTTCCTAATTTCCTGCTTTCAGAAATAATCTTGCCAGACCTGCTGTCTAGCTGCTGTTTCTCCAGCCCTAGACATTAGGAATTTCACCTTCAGGACACACTTTCTAATAAGGACTCTGTCTTTTTTAGGTCGAGCTTAGGCAGTGCATGCGCTGCTCTGTGAGGCATGCTGTATCTAGACTGTAGACTTGAAACACCTCCCATCTTTTCCAATAGTTCATGTTCATGCTCTTCGTAAATGCCTGCTTTTGTTTGGTCAGTATGCTTAATTAGTCCCACTTTTTGGTGTTTTGAACCCTACCAAAAGACTGCCCCTATTACATGTGGTCCTACTCATTTCCTCCTGTGTACTTAGGTTAGTTGTGGCACACTCTTTTTATTTGTTTTAATTTTGTATTGCTCGTGTTTTTGGAATGGTGTATTTTAGTGTTTTTTTCGAGGGAAAGGCTCTCAGCTGACGCCATTTATTACAGGAAGTAGCCTATGTGCTTTTGGAGGCAGAGCGGGTAGTGTGTGTAAACAAACCTGGGTTAATCATATGCTTGTGAAGCCCATGTGGATTTTGTTATAGTAGCACGGCACCCGTTTCACGGATGCTGCACTTCTGGTTTCATATTCATTTTTTGTTTCTTTGTTTCTTCCTTTTCTTGCACTGTCCTCTTCCTATTTCCAGCTCCGGCAGTGCGAAGCAGTCAACCTGAGACCGGTTTCAGGTAAGGGAGTTCTTACTATTGGAGCCCATGCAGCTTTTGTTATAGCAGCACAGTGACCCTTACACGGATGCTGCGCTCCTGGTTTCCTTTTTAGGTCTCGCCTGCTCACTCCTCCCCACCCACCCACATGGATGCACCCTCTCTGAGGAAGAGCAAAGGCAAGAAGAGCTCTTAGCAGAGCCAAAAGTATTAAAGATACAGAGTGGCTAAAACAGGCAGAACAAAAAAACAAGACCCTTTTAAGGGCAACCCAGCTCTTCATGAGAAAGCTGTTTTACTACTTACGTGAGAGTAAAAAATGATTTATGAAAATATGCTGTCATTAATGCTCTCGGCACTACTCGCTGTGCTCTAATTAATGCCAGGTTTCTGCCCAAGCATAGGCTAGAGATCGCCAAGCTGATTGAGGCTAAACAGCTTGACGTACTCTTTATTACTGAAACTTGGGGTGACAAAACGGCAGGTCCTGACTGCTACCAAGCTGTCCCGCAAGGCTTCAAGGTATTTAGGTTTGACAGAATAGAAAAAAGGGGGGGGGGGGCTTGCAATGATCTATTGGGACATCTTAAAAGTTTCCTGTGAGCCCATACCCAGTCCTGATTGGGAAGCTTTCTCCTTTATTGTAAAAATTGCCAATCGCTCCACTTTCAAAGGTATATTACTTTACCGACTACCAGGAAGCAAAGCAGGTTTTTTAAATACAATTAAATCACTGCTTGAGAAAAGTACGATTGAGAAGTCAACACATATTCTAGGTGACTTTAATTTTCATTTGGAAGATAGCTTGGATACTAATACTGACACCCTAACCGAACTTATGACAATGACAGGTCTAAGACAAATAGTCATAGGCCCTACACATCGAGCAGGGCACACCCATGATGGTATTTTTACCATTAATGACTCCATTTTTGTCAAGGAGATCCTGCCTTTGATTTGGGCAGATCACTTAGCTATCATTTTTGAGCTATTCAACTCTCCCACTCACGAAGGAAATTATTCGAAACATTTGACTAGGACCTACCATAGCTGGAAACAGGTTGACGGTAACACGCTGAGTGGCCAACTATCCAAAAATCAAATTGAGCTCTCAGAATATGTGGAAGTTGCTTCTTTACAATTGATAATTGGCTCTCACAGGCGGCCGACAAGTTAGCCCCTTTTAAAAAAGCCACAGATAAAAGAAAATTACCTACTACCCCGTGGTTTTCAGAAACTCTCAGGGCAAAAAAACAAGAATGTAGGTGACAGGAAAGGCGCAGGAGAAAGGACTACAATGCCCGAGAATTCTCCACCTACAAAACCTTATTGACCGAATCTGAAAACCTCATTAACTCAGAAAAATGCTCGTATTTCACCAAACAAATTGAAGTGGCTAAGAACTCCACAGAGAACTTTTTCAAGTGGTTTCAAAATTATAAGGTCTCCTAGAAACAAATTCCATTGAGCCATCACAAAATTTCTGTGACTCTCTAGCACAACACTTCTTAAAGAAAGTGAAGCAAAACTATGACATATTCAACACCAACACTCACCCAGACAATCACACCTACACCCATGATGGCTCTTCCGATGCCTTGAGCTTCTCTAAATTTGAACCAGTCCCTAATGAGAAGATCACCATGTTTATTCAACAGGCTAAATTAGGCTCCTCTTTCCCCTAACATCTTCAAGCATGCTCCCGAGATGCTGGCTCCCTGCCTTAGCAACATTTTCAATGCTATGTTCTCGCATGGTGTTTTCCCCACTATATGGAAAAAGGCATCCATTTTGCCACCATTGAAAAAACCAAACCTTTACCCTACACAACCCAATAATTATAGGCCAATTTCTCGTCTTCCTCTACCTGCCAAACTAGTGGAGAAAGTCATGAATGAACAGCTGACAGACTATTTTCTAAAACACAACTATCTAGCTGAAACACAGTTTGGTTTCAGAACAGAACATAGTACGAAATCTGCTTTAATCAAAGCCACAGACGAAATCAGAGCAATTCTGTACTCAGAGGGAGCTGCCGCTCTTATTTTTCTCGATCTATCGGCAGCGTTCGACACTGTCGACCATGATCTTCTGCTAAACCGTCTAAGTTCCATCGGCATTAGCGACAAAACACTTACACTGTTTTCATCCTTTTTGTCAGGCAGATTACTATTAGTAGCCCTGGGAAGCTACGGGTCTCCGCCTTTCGTCCTCCCGTGTGAAGTTCCTCAGGGCTCATCCTTGAGCCCCACACTTTTTAACATTTATCTATCAGAACTGGCTAAACATATAAGATTTTTCAGATTGGCGCTGACATCATATGCAGATGATACACAAATCGAATTATCTGTATCAAAAAACTCCGCAACACCAGTGCAAAACTTCAAGGAGTGCATGCTGGCGGTCAGCTCCTGGATGAACTCTGATTGTCTGTGATTAAACTTAGACAAAACAGAAGTAATCAAGTTTGGCAACTTTTTGCTTAACTGGTCACAGAACTGGTGGCCGGACGAACTGGGATCAGCACCTATTCCAGCTACCAAGGCAAAAGAACCTTGGTGTGATCATCGATGACAAATTGAATGTTAAACCACAGGTAAATGCCGTCTTCTCATCGAGCTTTTTCTTGCTGAAACCATTAAAAAAAATACTACCTTTTATCCCCACGGACAGCAGGAAAACAGTGATTTCCTCTCTGATTCTGGCAAAGCTCGACTATTGTAATAGTCTCTATATTGGCTTGCCTGAAAAACAACTCAATCAGTTGCAAATTATCCAAAATGCGGCTGTTAGGTATCCCTAGGCACTCATCAGGCCAAAATCATCTGTATAATCTGCACTGGCTACCAGTTAAGAACCGCATCATCTTTAAAGCCCTTTGCATCACCTATAGAGCACTTCAGGATACTGGCCCCATATTTCTGAGACGCCTACTCAACTGGTATGTTCCAAAAAGGCATTTGTGCTCTGAAGGAGCTAAACTGCGAGCAATTCAGAGAGTCTTCAAGGCCAGATGGGGTGGCAGTAGCTTCAGGGCAGCTGCCCCCAAACTCTGAAATGCACTCCCTCTGTCCATCAGAACACTTCCAACATTATTTGCCTTTAGGAAGGCCTTGAAGACCTGGCTATTTGAGAAATAGCGATTTACATCTTACAGATGCTGGTTTAATCCACTGTTCAGCACCAAGACACCTCCGGGTATTTGTGCGCTTAATACATTTATTAACATAACTTTATATTAAATGTGTCTTGTGCCCACAGGCTTCGAATTTAATGTGGCACATGTTTCTGGTCTCTTAATCTGTAAACTAATTTCCTCTCCCTTTGTTTCTACACTAGCTCTTTTCTTTATTCAACCCATGTTCAAAGACACACCAATCTTTCTTTTGTTGTCCATCGTTTCGCTGCACCAAGTTTTCTTTGCCTTAAACAATCTGTTTCCTTTCTACCAGTACCTTTCGCTAGACACCATTGCATCCTAAGCCATTCCTTCGGTTTCATCATTACCAGTTACTCTCACTGACACTTGTAACCTTTGTTGTACCACGCACGTTACCCTCACCTTTTTCTCTGCCCCTTACCATTCAGTGATTTTCTCTTCGCCCTACCCTTCATTCCACATTATTGTATGCCTTCCTTTTGGGCCATCTTAGTTTATATTGCATCTACATCCCCATCCTAGTACCTGCTAGCTCACCTTTACATGTCTCCCCTTCTCTCCTGAGGCAGTCTTTGCTTCACTCCACACCCCCTAAAGTTGCTTTCTCGTCATACCCACTTTCCAGCCGTATTGTTTATTCCCGCCAACAGACGTATGTACAATTTGTCCCCTCTACTCTTTCTTCACTATGACCCCCGCCGTCACCTGTTCCCTCTTCATTTTAAGCATTTCGGTCCACATTCCTCCCCACATTTCTGCCTTTGCTTAAACATTCTCCTTGTTCTCTTCTGTACTTTGCTCTTCCGTCCTCCGTAGTTCCAAGTACAGTACACTTTTACTTCCTACTCGCCCCCATATTACGTTTAACTTTTACTGTGTCCCGTCTTGCTTTAAACTCCTTTTTTCTCTGCATTACTGAACCACACTCTACTGCCCCCTCCTTCCCCGTCCCCAAGTATTCCTTTTATGTAAGCTACATTGTGATTCTGCTTATTCTCGTGCTTTCTGTCACCATCTGCACCCGTCTCCGACCTTGCATCCTATCACACTGTTGACTTCCATACTCTCATTTTGTGTGCTTTATTGTTTTTTAACCTCACCTGGTATTTTTATATTCCTCTGTTATTTGCATTGCATCTTCCTTATGGCCCTGCATGCATCCTGTTCAATTGTTTGCAACACCCTTTCCATTTTTCTCTCAACTCCTCTCCAAGCCTTCACCCAAACCATAACTGCTTGCACGTTCTGCCACCATAAATGTACACACAACCGCAAATGATCATAGAGCATTAACAGTTTTCTTTATAAGATCAAATACTTCTTACTGATCTTTCCTTCAAACATGAATACAAGCTGCTAGTTTAGTAGGATAACTCCCCCTCTCCTCAGCAATCCCTCTGACCTGCCTGGTTGTTGCATTATCTGAGTTTTTATTTAAAACATAGCGAGTGTTTCCATGGTGCCGAAGTGTTTCTGGCCAGAAAACACTTCCTCTAGATAATGGCACTATTTCCTATAAATAAGGTGTGTGAAATCGGCAAGCATAAAACTACTGTGAAATGTTAAGGTTTCTGAAGCTGTGCGTTTTCTTCATCCGGACAGTCAATTATCTAAAAATGTTATAATTGTTTGAGGTGTGCATGGGCTTATATGCTTCCTAAACCATCTTGTTCAGCAAACTTGCTTATAAGCTCTGAATTTGTTCAGCTGGTATACCTGGGTCCACCCCAAACCAAATCACATTTACAACGCCAATAGCTCTAGCTTTACAAATGCGAGACCTATTGGCATTTCCAATGCTTGTTATTCATAGGCACTGGAAGTAGGAGTGCTGGGGGTACTGCAGCACCCCCAGAAATACAGAAATAAGCATGCTGGAGTTCCGAAGGCCAATAAGCAACAAAGATGCCTTTAAAAATGGTGCTTATTCAGAAACTGGAGTGTAAAAGTTACCTGGTTGATAATCCTACCAGGGTACAGGAAAGAAAAGGAAAAGTTGCTGCATGTCAGTTTTGTCTAACACAAAGCACATTTAAGTATTCAGAAAGGAACTCTAGACATATTTCAGATCATATCAACAATTAGAAAAGCACAAATGAAGCATTTTTTTGTAATTCTCAGGTGTGATGGAAACAAAGATTTTAATAAAATCAAAAAATTCAAGACACTTTACTTGGTTATGTGCAAATAATAAATATTCACTGAAACCCGATTTCCACACATTATCATTTTGTACTATATAGTTTTACCAGTAAAACTACATACCTCTACAAATGTATTGGCTATGTCAACAGAAAATGTGCTATCTCCAAATGACAGTGTGGAACCAAACCGGTCCTCCAAAATGCACCACCAGCGACATGCCACACCCATACCACACACCTGCTGAATGGACATGGCACATTTGCTACACTTGCGTTTTTGTATGATGATTAGATTTTTCACACTCCCTATGACTTCAGGGATATAACAATAATGGCGGCACCCCACTCTAAAATTAGTTCCAGCACCAAGCTTTTCATTTTCATAGCTTCTCAAGTTTATACCTGATTCTCCTAACACTAATGACTGTGGGCCTGCTTTAACTATGGTAAACGTACACTTTTGTGTACGTTTATGATTGTTTGCTATTCACGCAGGGATAGCAAACAATCCTCTGCATATAACAAGATAGGTCTTTTTATGCATGGAGACTCCGTACTTGTAAAGATACTACTCATAAATCCCATTGTGAATAGCGTGAAATAGTAAACTTACACAAAAGTGTTAGTTTACCTTCGCGAATCAGGCCTGTGTCTTTACATTTCTGTTATCTTTTGAGCCTGCTGAAATTCCTCTGAGACATTCCACTAATGGAAGTCTTCCTTCCCTCTGTTTGCCTCTTGTTAGAACTGGGATCCCTAGTTGGCTGAAGTAGATACCTTAGGCCAAGTAGGGACCCTCGCCCCTACGTCAGGGAAAGGAAGGACACCTTCTCAGATAACCCCTGCTCACCTCCTTGGTAGCTTGGCACGAGCTGCCAGGCATATCTTCAAGGCAAATGTGTAAAGTATTTGCAACCACGCTCCCAGTGACCGAATGGTGACACCACAAAAGGACTCCACACGAGTTTCATATAAAAACAAGAATAAGTTTATATAAAAAGATATACAATGAGACCACACAATAAAAAATCCAACATATGCGTATTTGTAATATACTTCCTGGCCGGTTATTAGGCCATCCAGCTTTTGCTAGTTCTGGCGGTATTGATGAGCAATTCTAGATGATCCTATGCAGTCCTAATGCAATGCTATGCAGTTTGTAATGCAAGAATCAGGCTCTTTGCAATGTAAAAATAATGCAGTCTGTTCTGTAAACTAATGCAATGCGTAATACAACAATCAGGCAGTTCGTTATGCAGAAATTATGCCATGCGCAATGCAACAATTTGGTAGTTCGTTCTGCAAACTAGTGCAATGCATAATGCAACAATTAGGTAGTTTGTAATGCCATGCGTAATACTCTCCAAAACCGATTACGGTACTTCAGACTGTCTCCCCGCCCCTCGTAATGACTCGCAGTCAGTTTCCGTCAACATAGGCCCCCAACACGGATCTGGTGTAAACCACAATGCAGCTCTAAGCTCCGGCCCCGGTACTGCCACTCCTTGGCATGTACTGGCAGTGATACGAGCTGGAACAGAGGCTCGCACTACAAGGAGAGAGGCTGAGAGCATCTCTGTCCAAGCCCGCACCCCGCCCCTGGCGCTGACACATGTTACCTGGGGTTGCAACCTCACACTCCTCTTTGCCTCTCGCGACTTGGGCCTCTGATGCGACTTGGCTGATTCCGGTCAGATGACGATAACGAAGATCTGAGGCTGCAACAGGGCACACGCACACAGCGTCACTGAGATTCACTTGAGCCTCGTGTGTTCACGGTCACAGGGCAATCCTCATGAAGGTCTCAGGCTGCACAAAGCACATGCACACAGCGTCGCTGAGTCTCGCTTGAGTTCCAGGTGCACACGATCACAAGGCAATCCTGACGAAGGTCTCAGGCTGCATGAGGCACATGCACACAGCGTCGCTGAGACTCACTTGGACTCCGGGTGCACCCGATCACAGGGCAATACTCACGAAGGTCTAAGGCTGCACGAAGCACACGCACACAGCATCGCTGAGACTCACTTGGACTCCTGGTGCCCACGATCACAGGCCAATTCTTCCGAGGGTCTCAGGCTGCAAGAAGCACACGCATACAGCGTCGCTGAGACACACTTGACACCTGGGGTGCACGGTCACAGGGCAATCCTCATGAAGGTTTCAGGCTGCACAAAGCACACACACACAGCGTCGCTGAGACTCACTTGACTTCAGGTGCACACGATCACAGGACAATCCTCACGAAGGGCTCAGGCTGCAAAAAGCACACGCACACAGCTACGCTGAGACTCGCAGGGACTCCAGGTGCCCACGATCACATGGCACGGCATATGAAGGTCTCAGGCTGCACAAAGCACACGCACACAGCGTCCCTGAGACACTTCTGGAAACTTTTGTGTTCCCGAGTTTCCACAACAGGGAGCCAGCTCACCTCGGGCCCTTGGGATTAAGTTACTTCAGGACACACCACAGCAAAGTCCTTTCAAGCAGGGGGACACAGCACACAGTAAAGTCCCTTTAGCCTCTTCATTTATTTATTTATTTATTTATTTATGCGATTTTTAAAGCGCTACAATTACCCATGGGTGTCTCGGCGCTAGGAGCTATAAATGATACCAATAAAGTGAGACTCTGGGCAGTTTTAGATTGGTTTAAGAACAGTCTTTGCTTTGAGAAAACAGCCATGTTTTTATCTGCTTTCTAAAGATAATCAACGTAGGACTGGATTTTATGTTAAGAGGAAGGGAGTTCCACAGTCTTGCAGCTGCAACAGTAAAGCATCTGTCTCCCCAGTTGACTTTCCTTGTTCTGGGTATATGAAGCAGATGAGCAGTGTTGGAGCGAAGCGTTCTAGAGGTTGATAAAGGCTTAAGTGACGTCCTAAGAAATTTTGGTCCCGTGTTGTTTACTGCCTTGTAGACGATACAAAGGGCCTTAAATTTCGTCCGACTCCTAACCGGAAGCCAATGCAACTGGTCCAAGTATCTAGAGACAGAACTAAATTTTGGAATGCCTAGTAGAACTCTGGCTGAGGCGTTTTGTATCATTTGTAGTTTGGAAATGATTTTTTTTTTAGCATTGAGGAGGAGGGCATTGCAATAGTCGATGCGTGAGAACACCAATGTAGAGATTAATGTTTTTCCTGTGGATGTGGGAAGATATGGGAGAAGTTTCTTTATTTTCCTTAAGATGTTAAATGATGATGAGACTACGGTGTTCACATGGTGATGGAAAGAAAGTTTGTCATCAAATGTTACTCCCAAGTTTCTTACTTTACTGACTGGTTGGGGTGGGGTCCCCATTTCCTCCGGCCACCATAGAGGAGACCACAGAGGCTCAATCTTACCAAAAAGCATGACCTCCGTCTTAGATGAATTAAGTTTTAAACAGTTAGAGGCCATCCAACTGCTGATAGCCCGCATGCCATCCTTGAAGTTTGCTGCTATCTGAGAACCGTTTTTATGTATGGATAATACCAACTGGGTATCGTCGGCATAAGTTGTTAAGTTGATGTTGTAAGCTTTTATTACCCTCGCTAAGTCCGAAACATAGATGTTAAAAAGGGTCGGACTTAGCGAGGAACCCTGCGGAACTCCACAAGGGTGGCTGAAAGAGGGGGAGGTAAAAGTGCCTAACTTAACTGCCTGCTTGCGATCCGCCAGGAATGAAGTGATGAGATCTCTGGCTTTGTGTTTAATACCGATGGCCTCTACACGGCCGATCAAAATAGAGTGATCGACCGTGTCGAAGGCCGCCGATAGATCTAGCAAAATCAAGACAGCCTGTCCTCCATTATCCATAGTGGTTCTTATTTCATCTGCAGCCTTAATCAAGGCAGTTTCTGTTCCATGTCCTTGTCGGAATCCAAACTGAGTATCATCCAATAAGTTGTTACTTTGGATGTAGTCAGACAGTTGTTTATTCATGACTGATTCAACGATTTTGGCTGGAAACGGCAGAGATGCAATAGGGCGATAGCTAGACGGTAATGAAGGGTCAAGTGATGGTTTTTTTACAAGTGGTTTGATTATAGTGTTTTTCCAGATGGTTGGATATAGACCTGTTGAAAACATAATGTTACAAATGTGTGTCAGTGGAGTTGTGATAGTGTCTGGAATAGTATTGAATATAGAAGGATGACAAGGGTCCTGTGGGGAGCCCGATTTGATTGACAGAATTAGTTTATGAATATGGTGCGACTGTATTTTGGTGAATTCCGTTAGTACTGTAGGGTTCACGTTCAGTTGTGTGTTGGATGATTCAGTTAGGTTCAGGTTTGGGGAAAAGTCCTTAAATATAGAAGTGACCTTTCCAGAGAAGAAGTCAGCCAAAGTATTGCAGAGAGTTTGAGATGTTTCAGTGGGTGGATTAGATGGTTCAGCAAGATGATTCACGACTTCGAACAGTTTCTTCATGCTACAATTAGCTTGATTTATTTGGGTGGTATAATAAGTGTTTTTCTCTGTAGCTATGTTCTGCTTGTAGTTATGGAGTGCTGCTGTGTACGTGGTTTTATCTGATGCATTGTAATGTTTGCGCCAGTGGCGCTCTAGATTACGGCAATATTGTCGCTGTAGTCTAAGTTGTTCGGTGAACCAAGGGGCCGAGGGGGTCTTCCTGATGTGCTTGACTGTTCTGGATGGAACTAGTGTAGAGAAAGCCTCATCGAGAGTAGAGGTATATCTCGTGGCTGCCAAGTTAGGATCAGTTTCTGTATCTATGTCCAAAAAGGCCTCAGTGAGAGTCTGTGCAAGCTGAATGTAATCCAAACTTTTCCAGTCTCTAGTGGTTAGGTGGGAATTCTGAGCTGTTCTTTTAATAGCTGGTGTTGTAGTTTTGATATCGAATAAAATGGCAGAGTGATCAGACCATGTTAAAGGCAGTGTTTGGTTAATGGTGATGTATGGGTTATTGGTAAAAATACCGTCAAGTGTGTGTCCCGCCTTGTGTGTTGGAACCGTTATCAGTTGTTTCAGTTCCACAGTATGAAGATCATTGATGAGCTGGTCAGTGTCTTTGTCGGTGTGGGATTCTAGATGAAAATTGAAATCACCCAATATGGTGAAATATTTATGCTCCACAGCTAGTTCACTGAGTTGATGAAGTTGTGAAAGAAATGTGGTACGGGAGCCTGGGGGTCGGTATAAAAGGGCACCCGTGAGTGTTTGGTTGGTGGTGAGTGTCACGGTAAATGCAAGTGCCTCACAGCTCGTGTGTTTTAAATCAATGGCTTTAATGCGGAGGCTGTTGTGGTATAGTATTGCTATCCCTCCACCTTTGTGCGCTGAGATACGATCCTGCCTGTAGACACAGTAATCTTCTGGCATGGCTGCTTTAAAATCTGGTCCTGATGCTTCGTCTCCCCAAGTTTCAGTGATAAACAGGAGATCGATAGCATAGGTACTAAGTATTTCTAGTATGTCAATTTTGTGGCATGGAAGCGAGCGAGCGTTTACGAGTGCCGCTTGTATTGGCTTCTGAGGTGTCAATGTTTCCAGGTTATGTTTTTTACAAAGAGTACAGCGAAACGGCCCTCCAATAGGATCAGTGAATAAACATGTTGGGGGATCATGCTTCTGGCGAAGGGTATCGTTCAAATTAATAAGGTCGTTCGCTGTGTACACTAACCTTGCAGACTTAAGAGGTGCAGGGGGGGTGGCCCTAGGCCCGGTCGAGGCTCGGACGGGCGCAGACGGGCTTGGCTTTGGCGCGGCTTCGGCGCGCGCCCGGCGCGCCCGCTGCGCCAGCCCGCTGCGCCGTCTGGCCGTGACACACATTATATGGGGAGAGGGGGGTGGGAGTCCGGCGCGACTAGAGCGTTGACCCCGCTACTCCCAAGATGGCGCCCACTGCCGCCAGACGCCTGAACAGATCGTCCAGTAAAAGGTAGGAAGCGTGTGAAGAGTGTTAGAGTACCTGAACTACATTTCCCAGTTAATCTTAAATGAAACCCCCCAAGATACAGTTCACATCAGTTTAAGAGTCTAAAAACTACCTACGAGAGTAAAACTTCTAAAAGATGCCGTCAAAGTAAATTCACAAGTAGGTTCGTAGGTAATGCACAATAGCTCGCAGCCCCAGTAGCAATCACCAGGGAGAGCCTCTAAGGTTAAAGCATCAAAATGCAGGCCAGCCCCTGAACACACAGCAAGGGTCAGTCCTTTCCTTCAGTCTATTCAGCTGTTTCTTCCTTGGCACAGGTTCCTCTTGACCACATGCTAGTTTCACTCCTGTTCCAGTCTTGAACAGTTCCATTCCAACGTTCAGGGGTTTCAGCTCCCATAGTTATACCCCTCAAAGTCTTTGAAGTCTTTATGTTCAGGGGGGCACTGACCCCTGTCTAAACCAGTTCTGGGTGTCTCCCTGCCAGTGACACCTTATTCCTTTGATAGTGGGGGTCTGGATCCTTAATCACTCAGCAGGGGATAGAGCCATTGTTTTATGGCTGCAGCCCAGGCCTCGTCACCTCCGGGGGCTACTCCTCCCCCTACACTCCAGATGCAGGTCAGCCTGTTGCTGTCTCACCTCCTCCCCTGGGTCAATACATTTCCCACATCCTATCATTTTCAGATCCAGACAGTCAATCCAGTATCAGGCAGAGACACACAGAAATGTTAGAGCATAAAAACCCAGCCACTTCTAAAAGAGTGGTTTCCTAAATACACAATGCAAAAACCACCTTCACAAAAAGATGTGTTATTGAATTGTGAGTTCAGGCATACTAAACTTCACCTCTCCATCTTAAGCCTTTGGGGAGATAGGCTGGAAACATATTACACAGCCTCCCCCATTCTGTCCTATGGGCAAGATGGCCTTGCAACAGTGAAAAACTAAATGGAGAGTATTTCACTGTCAGGGCATGGTGCACACCTCAGTACATGTCCTACCTTTCACAAACACTGCACCCTGCCCTGTGGGTACCTTGGGCTTACCTTAGGGGTGTCTGATGTGCATAGAAAGGGAAGGGTAAGACCTGGCAAGTGGGTGCACTTGTCAGGACAACATGGCAGTTTAACAAACTGCGCGCACTGCAGTGGCAGGCCTGAGTTCTCTCTTTAAGGCTACTTGTGTGGGTAGCATTTGCATTACTAGCCCCGGCACACATAGTGCACTTTACTAGGGACTTTACTAGTAAGGCAAACATACCAATCATGGACAACCAATTACCATTACACTTTACACAGGGAGCACTTGCACTTTGACACTGATCAGCAGTGACAAAGTGCCCAAAGCATCTAAGCCAGTCAAACGAAATCCATCACAGCATCAAAAATAGGGGAGGTAGAGGCAAAAAGTCAGGGGTAATCACGCTAAGAAATGCCAGGTCTAAAACCTCTCAATAGTCACTCCCTGATACTCTGCAGAAGTTGCAGTAATAACAGCTTTAGTTTTTACCAGGTACATTTACTAGATTTCCTTTTTCTTCTAATTTCTTAGTACTCATTTTTTCCCCTTAATTTTAAGTATGGATTATAGCTTATTCTCCATAGATTTGGCGGTCTTTTAATAATAATTTTTCTTTCTGCAGCACAAACTAGAGGCGTCATTTACGAGGCCCTGGTGTCACCTTTGCTCCTCCGAACCGTCATTTTTTTGACACTCCCGTGGTGCAATGTGCCGCAGCACATTTCCAGGGCCACGCAAAGCCACATTACTTGGCTTGTCATAGCCTTGTAAATATGTGCTCCTTTTACGCAGAACACTACATAAAAAGGGGCATTCAATGGGTGTTGCTGTGGGTGGTCCCACGCAACACCTATGGAATGTGTGGCATTCCCAGATTTACGAGGAATCATAAACCTGGGAAAGCGTCAGATTCCTACGCCTCCCCAGAGGAGGCATTAGAGTGGTGCAAGGAGGGGAAATACTTTTATTTCTCCTCGTTTTTCCTCTTTCTATGTGTGCTGCATTCTGCAGCACACATAGAAAGAGGAAAATGCCTTAAATTATTGTTTTTGTGAAAGGAGGTAATCCCCGCAATGCAGGCAACCTTGCAACATGACGCAAGGGTGTCTACGTTGGCGCACAGCTGCTGTTTGTGTGCCAGTGCATGGGAGAAAGACAGGAATGTGCATTCCTGTCCTTTTCTTTTAATGCACGGCAGCGCAGCACGAAGGCCTGCTGAGCTGCAGTGTGTCAAAAGTTTGTAAATGAGGCCTATAGTCTGTATTAATGGTGTTGGTTCTTTAATCAGGTAGTCATAAAGGTGTAAGTACCCAAAACATAAGCACAGTAATGTTAAACTACTGCATCTGGCTATCATTAGCGTTCCTGACATAGCCTTCAGGGAGTCAGGAAAGACACAGGCCCTGAACTAACAGATTCTGCTGACTCATCTTCATTCCACCACAATTAATTCAAATGATGGTGCTCAGGAAGGACTGAATCAGTAATCCCTGCCAAAAGATCACCACAGAAGTTCTAAAGGCAGCTCTGTCTCAATCCTCCCACAGTTCAGTGCCTAGGGTTGCATGCTCCAGTACGGGACTGCAGGCAATATACTTCCACCATCCAGCGAGGCAGTCCCCCCACCTCCATCTTGTGCCATGTAAAACTATGGGTAATCCAAAATGCATCTCACTAGTCTAATTCAAAATGGATCCTTTTAATGGAAGCCACATTTACGTCCACACGGAGTGCCTTTGCCATGCACACTTTTCACAACACAAACTCAAAATAAAAACAGTCTGTCATTGCAAGGGTCTAGGTGTCTCCTACAAGTGGATCTTACAGTGGGGCCTGTAGCTGTCATTCTCCTACTAAGTCAGAGACAAAGGTCTGTTCAGTAACAGGATTGTAGAAATAGTAAGATGCCCCCACTGCTTAATGTTGACATCCCAGGACATAGACAGTAACCCCATGCCAGCTATAGGTTATGCATAGTGCCCTCCTTCAGGTCTCAGAGGTAGGCTCTGGATCTCTGATTCAAAGCACAGGCCTAGGCATCAGTGTGCATGCTGGATTTTGCATGGGAGCTGGACCACAAAAGTCAGAATACCAGACATCAAATGAAGTTGGGTCATTCAGGGTTGGGGTACATGCTTGTTTATCATTTAGGGGACATATCCATCCTAACAATTGCCTTCCAGATAAGGCAAAAGAGTTTGCGCCAGATTTAAACATCAAGCGGGTAGCGCATAGTCCACCAGACGAATGAAGGTAATAAGCTCCATTGCACTACTGGACTACTGCCCACCATATTTAGAAATCTCCACTGGCCTAGCAGGGATATCTGTGCCTTTACCGGAGCAACCTCTATGTTGGCTCCTCTGAAGGCATTTAATACTTGCCTAGTGTTTAATGCATCTGTTTTACAAAAACAAAATTCTCTCCCAGGCTTCACTGAGACGATTTAGGTATATTTGAGTCATTATTGGCAGTTTAGATATGACAGTCTCTTAGACCAGCAGTTTTTGGTGTTGGATTCATAGAAGAGGACTGATTTTGAATAGGCATAAAGAAGATAGTTTGCTGATTGGATGGTGACTTGGATTTGAATGTTGAAACATAGGTAGGGGGTTTCATTGAGTGAGTTCAATACTAAGGAGGGGCATTTGGTCATTTCAGTTGTGGTCCAGCAGTATTGTAACTCCAGGTTACCATCGGTCAGAGACTCACAAATGGTATAGCTCGGGTACAGTAACCTCTGGCTGCTATGGTTCCCCAGCAACCAGGCCTCAGTTGAATATATTCTCCATGGGTGCCAGGGGAGTGCTGTACAAGACAGCAACACCGCCTTGCCTCTGCACAATAGATAAGTTGGAGAGCAAACGTACAAACACTATCTGCTACAAATGCACATATAGACTTGAAGCTTTCAGGATATTCTAAAAAGGGCATGGTGGCTTCCAGAACACCCTCATACAGGGTATACTAATACCAACTTTCTCTTAGCTAAAAGTAGACTGCACAAGAGCAGCAGTGGTATTCTGCATAGCCCATATTAAACAATAATATAGCCAAAGAATACTGGTGGTGGGATTCCTGTAACATGGCCGACTTTTGGGCCCTGGCACCCTCAAGGTTCAATGCTGTTTCCCGAATAAAAGTGTAGAAGCTTGAGAATTATAGTTTATGACATTAATTGAGGCTAGTTTCAAGAAATAATTTTAGTAAATTTCAGAATGAGTAAGTGCCACTGAGGAGGGATTGTAAAGTACAACATCACATGAAGGATATCAGTGGAAGAGCCCTTGTTTGAAATCAGACTCTATTTCAGTTACACACTCTAGAAACCACCCTACATGAAAAACGATTTTGCAAAAACAGGAAAGGTGAGCAGGCCTGTTCTCTTGCTGACTTGTGACTTTCCAATAGTTGGACAGGTATTGCTGTCAGAAGGAAACTGTGCTCCCATGCCCATCAAAACCACATATGACAATCTAACCGCAACACTTTCAACAAAAATACACTCTAAACACTGTTCAGGGTTGTAAGCTCCATGCCAATTGCTTCCCTTTGATGTGATTGGGGAGTTCCACTTGCCCTCCCAAGTTGATTTTTGTTGTTTTGTGCTCAGTAGCTGCAGTCTGTTACCTGCCACTCAGACATGTCTGTTGTATTGTGGTAGAACCCGGTCCTGTGTTTTCTGCCTCTTACATATCATGATGCTGGGCTCGTTGATGCTGGTCTTTTCCCTCTGTCTCTCATCAGTGCCTTTGGGCCAGTCTCTCGACAGGAAATGGGAGATTTATTTTATCTGGCCTTAACTGCACGGTTCCTTCCTAACTACTGGTGTTACTTTGCTTCAAATAACATGACTTTGAACACACAGACCACTCAAGGTCAGATCCCAAGGGCAATCACCACATTTACAGGGGGGATGAAGGGCAGATGAGGTACATAACAAGGGTCTTGGAACCAGTCAGACATTTCATTGTGAAAGTGTTATTGGCTGCAATTATGGTCGCTATCAGGTATAATTGATTCACAGATGTTGAAGTGCCTATTCAGCTACAGTTTAAATAAAATGTTGCTGTTACGTTCCCTTTTTCCTACAATCCTTTTTTTTACAAACAATATTTTTGATCGCTCGATTTTGAGCGATTTCAAGAATCAGACATGAAAAGAAAATATTAATTAGAAGTTAAATTGAAGAATTATGAAGTGTGTGGTACATATCATGTTTACACTCAAATTTAGATCAAGGGCAAAGCACTTATCGGCTTCTTCTCAATATAGTTTTTCATGCATGATTGGTTGCTTAGTACGCTGGAGTTGCATCAGTTGTCTTGACCAGGTTGTAGCTTGCTTAAGCTTTCAGAGCAGCATCAAGTGAAATTCAGAAGGGAGGCCAGTGTATTCGTATGTGCAGGGCTGCTCCTCCACAACAGAGAAGGAGCGTCGCCCCACTGGGTCAGATCCAGCAAGTGAAGAATAAAATGATATTTTACTATCGTTTTATTTTTTTAATTGCCGGCTCTGAGCCAGCACATGCAGGGAGGCATAGGTATGGGAGGAGGGAGGAGGATGAGTGCTTTGTGCACTTCAAAGTGCACATGTGTGTTTCGCCATCCATCTCAAGCCGGCAAAACACACATGCGCACTTAGGTTTCTCTAGCCCGGCTTGCTGGAGAAACCCCAGAGTCCCTGACCTGAGCGGAGCATCTTTTCACCCAGGTCAGGCTAATCCCCACGCTGCTCTCATAAAAGAGCAACTTGGAGATAGCACAGGGAGTCTGGGATGGTGTCCCAGTGCCTGCTGGGACAAGGAAGTTCACTGAGGTGCAATGCGAGGCTGGAGGCTACTAGCAGGTCAAGGTAAGTGTTTTTTTTTAGTTCACCTCTAACGTTCCCTCTCTGGCACTCTCCCGCACCCCCCCAATCCACCCCACCCCCTTTTAATTGTGTCAGCCACCACTGAGTATGTGCCTGCCTCCATATCTTCACTATTAATAGATGCTAAAAGCACAAAATTAACTTTCTGCATTCTAGACAATGGTGAACATATCAGTCCTCATTAAAATAAAAAGTCTTAAAACCTCTTTTTAAAAAAAATTCCCAAGCTTGGAGATTGTCTATTGGTGGCAGGAAAGAATGCCAGCGCTTTCCAACCCAATGTAGTCTTGAACTGTACTTTAAACTGACTTTGTCATGGGTTGGAAAGGCCAGAAATTAAAAGGTGAGCGCTTGCAACGATCCTATTACAGTAGTCAAAAAGAAAGTTCACAGTTGCCTTATTTATTATCTATTATGGTCTGTTCCCTTTCTTCAATATAAAGACAGAGCTTCATCTATGGAAATCACAGCTTTTATGAATTGATTGATTTGATCTTTTTAAATATCTACTGACATCTTGATTCACAGACACATTGCGATTACGTAGTTTGTTACCAGATCGCAAGTTGTGTTTGCTACCGAATTCCGATTCGGCATTTGAAACCAGTGCTTAATTTGTGCCGGTGCTTGCCCGTGCTCAGCACCGGAACTTATTTTGCAGGGCCGGGTCTATTGAATTCTCCCTCTCTGGGCGTTGTGCCGACTAAATATTAAAATTAAATGTACCTGCTGTTCTTTTTTCTTCGTTCCCAATGCTTGTCTGTGTATGTCTGCATGGGCTGAACCACCCGGGTCCAGGCACAATGACTGCATCACGTTAGTGATGTCAGCAGTGCACGTCTGCCATTCCCAAAGGCACGTCCTCATTTCCAAACTCCATTGGATATAGGTGATTGAGGGCGGCTGATGGCTGAGCTGGCGTGGGAGAGGAAGGCAGAGAAAGTTCAGGACGTCGTTGAGAGAAATATAAGTGCGTAGAGTCCATGAGCTGCAGTCACTGTGAAACCACCGTGTGCAGAGATAAGGGTTTAAACGATGCAAACAGTTTGTTCCCTCCTGGGCGTTGGGAGTTTTGAAGGGTTGTAGCGAGAAACGGGCATGTGTTGAGTTTAAGGTGAGTGTCATCTGAAGATTATTCTAGTATGGTTGAGAGATTCCAGTTTTTCACTGCCTCTCTCCTCTCCTTGCATGCCCGTGGTGCTCATTTCCCCAATAGCAATATTTAATTTATGTTTGCACATACCAAACATTAGATGAAATACAGAAGAAAATTGTACAGTGTCAAGCAAAATAACCGTTAAAAAAAGTTCCATACGTGCCTTTCCCTTCCATTTTATTTTCTTGCATTTCTTTTATCCTTTCCAGAAAATAACGTGCTTGTTTTGTGCCAAGAGGCCTCTTTAATGCGAAAACGAATGATTTGGTTTATATTCAAATCATTTTGTTGTGCATCAGAGGCTTGGCTACGAAGTCCTTATATGTCAAAAAGCAAGCAAATAAAACGAGGGGTGCAAAAACACGACTTCAAAACTGTTTGCTGATAAGCAGTGCATTCACATCTCACTGCTATTTTATACCTAGGTTCCTACACTACGAATATGCATGGATATACAACCTTGTTCTTTTTTTTTTTTTTTTTTTAAATGCTTTATTTAGTTTTGAAAAAACAAAACAATACAAAGACAGTGGCTGTATGAGCAAAAATGAAACAATGGTAGGACACAGTACAACACCTCTGGCCCACATATCAGCAACAGCATCTATTAATAGCATCAGTTCGGTGGCCCCACGTAGTCGCCCCAGCACTCCCATCCGCCTAGGTTCAAGGAAAGGGCAGCCTTCCGCTAAAGGGCTTAACATGCAGGCACAACAGGCATCTTAAAGTTTTGCCCCACACTCCCCGACCCGCCCATGCCCACAGGGACCAGCATTCCATCACGAGCAGCGATGAGGACCAAACGTCCTGACAGGTTCATGACCCCCGCCCAATTACACTCCTGGCATTGCGCGATTTACCCCACTCCCGTGGGCACTATGCCGGAACCAGAGTGCGGGGGGGAGGAGCTCGGCAGGGTAGCAATATATGTCTTGTACGGGCCCCAGATATCTTTGGGTCGCGCCACCGTAGGGAGAAGACTAGAGTAGATCTCACTGTTTGTGCTGCAGAAAGCCATGGAAGTGAGCCACGCACCAGCTGTGGGGGCCCTCCGATCCCCCCAGCATTTAGCAACCTCACGCTTAGCAAGCAGGAGGCCTAAAGAGGCAAGCCTTCGGACTGTCTTGGGGAAATTTACTGTGTAGCCCAACAGCGCAACCTCGGGTATAGGAACCAACTCGAGCCCCAGCATAGCACCCAGAATCTCGTGCACCTGAGTCCAGTATGATTGCAGTCTGGGGCAAGTCCATGATAAGTGTGCAAAATCAGCGTGTGGAGCAGCGCAGTTCCAGCATGTGTGGGGTCGAGAGGGATCAATGGCGTGGAGTCTTTCAGGGGTCATGTAGTAGCGGCGAAGGAATTTGTAATGGAGGAGCTTGTGGCGACTATTGAGGGATATCTTGTTGGTGACTTTGCAACAAGCGGTCCATTGCTCGTCCGTGATAGGCCTGCCCAAGTCCGCCTCCCAAGCCGCCCGCAGTCGGACATCCGCACAAGGAACCAGCGCTGCGCAGGACTTGTAAAGTTTCGAAACCATGTGAGCTCCAGTGTCTTTATCAATGAGGAGGGTGAGGGGCTCAAAGGACTCCGGTTCGAGAGGGAAGCCCGCTATTTCAGACCGCGCCGCGCAATAAAGCCGGCGCAGGACAAACTTGTCCATGAATGTGGCCTCGCTAAAGCGCGCCTCCTCCGTCATCGAGAATATGTGCCCGCCAGGATATAACTCTCCAATCTTAGTAATGTTGAACTTATTTAAAGTACGCTGCACAATGAGTTCTCCAGTACCCGGCAGCAGCCCAGGGTTAGGAAGTGGGAGCGAAGAGGAATACAGGCGAGGCCAGGCTAAATAACGAGCCAGGCGACCCCAGGCCCAACTGGTAGTGGATACTGTTTGGATATCCACTGGGCTCCGGGGAACCCCTTTGGGTAACACTGCCGACAAACGACCCGGAAGAACGAAATCCGCCTCCGGTCGAAGAAACGGGATCCGTGCGTCAGGATGATACCAGGCGTAGGCGTGCGCACATTGAGCAATCAAATAGTATAGATACATATCCGGTAACCCAAAGCCGCCTCTGTCATGTGGGAGCATAAGAGTCCTCCAGCTGATTCGGGGGCGCCTCCCGCCCCAAACCAACTTGATCAAATGGGACCGTAGGGTGGAGAAAAAAGCCCGAGTAAGAGGGATAGGAATATTATTAAAAAAATACAAGAATCTGGGGAGCACTACCATTTTTATGATAGCAATTCTGGCCGACATGGAGAGCGGGAGCCGAAGCCACCCCTCCACCTGCGTCTCCAGCCTGGCAATCGCGCGGCCATAATTGAGGCGAATAATTTCGTCCGTGTTCAGATGTATCTGTACGCCCAAGTAACGTACCGAGTCGGAGCACCACTCCAACGGGAACTCACACTGCCATTGGGAAGTGCCGCTAGTCAACGGAAAAATTATGGACTTGTGCCAGTTGATGCCCAATCCCGAGTGGGCACCGAAGCGAAGAATCTCCCGTATCAAGGGAGCCAAGTTGACCTGAGGCTCTCTGACATACAGTATCGTGTCGTCGGCGTAGAGGGAGGCCAGCAAGAGGCCCGTCCGGAACTGGAGACCCCTGTGCAGATGCCGCTCCTGAAAATGCCGTATCAAGGGGTCCATGGCCAGAATGAATAATAGCGGAGAAAGCGGGCAGCCCTGCCGCGTGCCTCTCGTGAGCGAGAAAGGGCGGGACAGCGTACCGTTGATACGCAGCCGGGCCGTGGGGCGGCTATACAAAAGCCGCGTAGTGGCGAGGAAGTTCTCCGGCATGCCCATGCGCTGCATGACAGAAAGAAAGAAAGGCCACTCAAGGGAGTCGAAGGCCTTCTCAGTGTCTAGAAGGATTGCCGCGGCAGGCGTGGCCGGATTGATTCTGTGGAGAACCGTGAACAGCGTCCGCAGATTTAGCGACGTGGAGCGACGCGGGACAAAGCCCGATTGTACGGGAGATATAATGAATTCCATCAAATGAGACAGTCTGTTGGCCACAATTTTGGCCAGTATCTTGTAATCAAAGTTTAATAGGGAGAGAGGCCTATACGATCCACACAGCGTCGGGTCTTTATTAGGTTTTGGGAGCAGAACTATGACCGCTTCACTAAGGGTCGCTGGGAGGGACCCACGCTCCAGCGCCTCTGCATAGACCTCAATGAGCCGTGGTGACAGGAGCTCAGCAAAGGCCTTGTAGAAGTCCCCAGAGAAGCCATCGAGGCCGGGGGCAGAAGAGCCGCGAAGCACCTTAATCGCCCCCCGGACCTCAGCTACCGTTATGGGCTCCGCCATGAACTCCTGCATACCCCTATCGAGGAATACCAGCGCGATTTCAGACAAGTAGGCCTCTCGAGAGGCCGAGGATTCGCCCAACTTGGTCTTGTATAGATCCGAGTAGTAGGCCAGGAAATCGTCCCTGATCTCGTCGGGCGTCGTGTGGAGCGAACCGTCTGTGCCCCGCACCTCGACAATCAAGGATTTGCTGTACGGCGGTCTCAGAGCCTGCGCCAGCGTGCGACCCGGCCTATCCCCCTCCCCATATCTACGCGCCGTCTGGTACTTCCCCAGGTACAAAATCTCTCTGTCCGCTGCGTCCCTAAAGTCGGTCAAGAGGCGGAGTCGCCGAGCGGACACGTCGGCAGAGGGCGCAAGCTGCGCCTCAGCGTCAAGTGCCCCCAACTGCGCCTCCAATTGTTTAATCGTTCCGCGCAGCGCCCGTAGGACCCCAGCCTGTTTGGCTATGCAAATCCCCCTAATATACGCCTTGAACCCCTCCCAAAGCACGGCCCATGAGTCAACCGATCCGGTGTTGAGCGTGAAATAGTCCTCGATCGCCTCGGAGACTTCATGTACAAATAAGTCATCAAGGAGTGCCCTTCCCGGGAATCGCCATTGCCGTTCGTAGCCCTCTGGCCGCGGAACGTCCAAGCACAATGACACAGGGGAGTGATCCGAGTATGTTCTGGGGGAGGTCTGTATCGCACGGAACCATGGGGCCAGGCCCGGAGACAGGAGCCAGTAGTCAATCCTGGTCCAAGTGTTGTGTTGTCCCGAGAAGTGCGTGTAGTCAGTGTTGTGTGGATTGCGCCTGCGCCAAATGTCTGTCAGAGAGAACTGGTGGCATAAGTCCAGTAGTGCGCGCCGCGCCCTAGGCTTAGAGTGAGCAGCCCCCGAAGTACTGTCCAGACTCTCGTCCATCAACAAGTTAAAGTCACCCCCAAGTATGAGGCCGGCAGGTTCAAGAGTAGCGAGCTGGGCGGCAAGTTCATGAAAGAATTCCGGAGAATCAGTGTTAGGAGCATACACACACACCAGAACCACAGCATGACCCATCAGCACCCCTCGAACTATGCAGTAGCGCCCCTCCCTATCCCCCAGGAATGCCCGGCAGTGAAACTGGACCCTCTTGTGAATCAGCACCGCGGTGCCTCTGGCGTAGCTACTGAAATTCGAGAAGTATCTATGAGCGCCCCACGACGCCGCAAAGCGTGAGCCAGTTGAGGAGCGAAAGTGCGTCTCTTGGATAAAAGCTATATCTACTTTATGCCGATTTAAATAATGTAGGATCTGTTTACATTTACGCGGGTTGTTCAGACCCCGAACATTCCAAGACATTAGCGATAGGCCCAGGGGGGCCTCATTCAGGGCTATGTGAGCCATCGGTGCCATGTAACTCGTAAGGAAGGTGTGAGAGCAGCAGTGTCTCTGTGTACCCGCATAATGAACACAATGTCAGCCATGTCAAGAAAATCAAAATAACCAATCCCATCCCCCCACCCTCCACCCAGCCATACCACGCAAACGTGAGGCAAACCCCAACCTGTGGAAAAAAAGCAGAGCTTCAAATAACAATACCAAATGCAAGCATAGCAGAAAAGATAGAGCATCGGAATCAAAAGTGTTCCCAGCGGTGTCAACCAGAGGGGGATGACAACGACCCACCACCCACCCAGCACTACAAAACAGTCATATATATAGCACAGTGTCCCACAGTCCCCAGTAACAAATGTTCACAAAAGAGGGAAGTAAGGCCATGGGCGCCAACTCAGCCGACTCCAGAGGCCGAGAACAGGTCCTGACTAGTCGCCGTTCCACTACGCGGCGGAGATCGATCGTCCTCGTCTCCCCCCGGAGGGCCCTTGCGCTGTTTGTAAGTCCGGCAGAATTCCTGCACCGCAGTAGGATTGTCAAAGATCCGCATTCAGCCCTCAATCTCCACACGGAGCCGGGCAGGGTAGAGCATGCCATACTTGAGGCCCAGATTGCGGAGCGCCGCCTTAGCCCCCAAGAATTTGCGCCGGGCCTCCTGGACCATGGCGGTGAAATCTGGGAAGAATGAAAGTCTCGAACCCTGCCAAGTGATCTCACCCTTCTCCCTAGCCAGCCGTAGGGCCGTGTCGCGGTCTCGGAAGTTCATAATTCGGGCAACCAGCGGGTGAGGGGGGAGCCCCGGGTTAGGCCGCGGCCCCAGGGAGCGGTGCGCCCTCTCGACCACAAATCCCGGAGTGAAGGAATCTCTCCCAAAAATGTCAGAAAAAAGCTTTTCCACAAACATGTCTAGTCTGCCAGTGGCCGTGGACTCCGGGACCCCAGTAATTTGCACGTTGTTACGCCGACTGCGCGATTGCAAGTCCTCGTTCTTGATGGCCACCTCCTTCAAAATGCATTCCAGCCTATCTAGGCGCCTGGTCTCCTGCCCCGCGCCATCTTCTACGGCAGAGATTCTGGCCTCAGCCTCAGTTAGTCTCTTATCATGGGCCTGGATCTTGGCCCCCATCGTTTCCAGCGTTCTATCCAGGGCATCGAAGCGACCATCGAGGGCCCTAAACCCGGCGCGCATCTCCTGCAGCCAGTCCGGGGCAGGGGCACAGGCCGCCGGGTCACCGGGCTGGCCCCCAGCGGGGGCCGGCATGTCTGGGCGCTGATCCACCGGTCGTTCAGGCAACTTTTCAAAAGGCAGCGTTTTCTGCTTTGGGTCCTTGCGACCCATGTCCCCGTACAGTTGGGCTGCAGCCAGCGCGTCGCGGCGGAAAGGCGGCGCCAGGACAGCGAGGAGGCCGCACAATGGACTGGTTCACCCCGCGACCCCCGGGGCCCGTGTCATGGGCGATGCAGCAGCCTCCGCGAAGTCACCATATGTCGTTCGGCTGCCGGTCAAGGCCCCCAGGTCCAGGTAGGGCCCCAACAGTGGGGCAGCAACAGATGCAGCCGCGTGATGTGGGATGGGGAAACAGGCGAGCAGGCCCCACCGGCCGCCGAGCACAGGAGCAGCCAGACGAGAAACCGAGGCCAGGGGCGAAGATGGTCCAGGTGCCCGGACCGGCGTGGGGTCCCCCCCAACCCACCCACACCGCCAATCGGCCGTCCCGTCACCCCCCAAAGGCCCCCAGACAGTATCGGCCCGGGGCCCCCAGGAGGAGACCCAGTGATGGCCGCGACCAAGGCGCAGAGTAAAGTCCCAGCGCCCGGCCGGACCCTGGCCGCCAGCGGCGCGGGGGGCAGAGCGAACCCCCACCAGCCCAAGCCCCGGCGCCCCACACCCCCCCCTCAGTCCCCCCCAGGGTACCTTTCCCACAGACGGCCGCCGCCTCCGTGCTCCCGATCCCGGCCGCCGAATCAGGCCGCCATCTTGAGCCGGGGGTCCGGAAGTCCGCGTCCTCCTCCGGCCGTTCCGGGCTACATCGGGGCTCAATCGTTGTATCGGAGCACTCCGGGGCCGACGGGGAGTCACTGCCGGGGTCGGGCACCCAGCGCCTGCATCAGGACATCGGGGACGACGGTGTAAGTGCTGGGCCGGCGGCGGAGCTTCAACGCCGCGCGGCCATCTCAGCCCGCGGCTTGGCCACGCCCCCAAATACAACCTTGTTCTTAGAGGAGGTGTGTAACATATTCAGCACACAAAAAGCCCACTTTACTTCTAGCTACAAGGTGTGAGTGGGCTTCCCTTTGTGAACTTTAACATTCACCGGCTGTCCTGCAACGATTTGATCTGCAGGCGCCCCGCCGACTGATGATTGCTGAAAAGGCAATCATTGGTTTGATGATGTTAAATTGTGTCTAAGGGTAAGCATTTGTGTGCTAATCAGACCGCCAATACAGACAGTCACTTCCACAAACACTTCTGTGTACTCTGCATGCAGAGCAAGAGACAGCAGGAACCGAGGAAGACAAAGGGCAGCAGGAAACATGTGGACGAGGAAGGGCAGGGTAGCTGATTAGAGAGACGATGCTATAGTCCAATGGAAACTATTCTCTCAAATGGCTGGGAGCACAAATAAAAGTTGTCATGATGTAAATTTCAGGTGTGACCTATTACACATTTTGACACAGAAAAGACAATGAAACAAGGAAAAACCTGTTTAATATTCAATACTTTGGTGACTCCCTCTTTCGATAGCTCAGGATGAGAAGGGGAAGGGCAGGAAAGGTGCAATGCATACCCCAGTGTGAAAGTCAGGCCTTCACTGATTTCCATTTTCTCCCAAGCAATGCCTGCTTTCTCAGCCTTTCACACTCTACTCCGTCTCTCCCCAGCAGAGCTTGACCTCACTCTCTCCATTCCCTTCCTGCCTGGACATTCTTTGCTCAGCAGGCATTGCTCTCTCTCTTTCTCCCAAACCTCTTGCCTACAAACCTTTTGCTCTCATCCCTTTTCCTACTTTTACCCCCACTCTCCTCAGTGACACCTGCTTTCTCACTCCCTCGGCCTGCTTTGTTCTCAGTATTGCTCTCTTTTATCCCCTTCCTCTCATTTGCCCCTCTCTTCTCAGCAGTACCTTCTTTCTATCCTGTCCATTCTCCTCGCTGTGATGTTTTTCTCTGCTTTGTAAAAGAGGGTGTTTGAATTTCGCTGGTGAGACTGACCACAGTCACACCCAAATCGTGGTGAGGTGTATGCACAAAATGAAAGTCAAATGACTGTGGTCCGAAATTGGGTTGTTGATTGAGGGGGGACGCTGTGAGCCCTTTAGAAACAGCAGTCACAATCCCTGTCAGGGTTAACCTTAAAACGTACTAATTTAATTGTGCGTAACCCACTTATAGCTTGGCACAAAAGCATGCAGGCTTAAATTACAGGCAATATGTAAAGTATTTATGCAGCACACAAATATTAATATTTGAAAACACAACACAAGAAATATTCCACACTAATTTAGAAAAAGAATAACATGTAATAAACTATTTTACACCAAAAGGACAAAACTCACATTATTAGAACGGGAGATGAGCAATTTGAAAGATTTAAGGTAGGCCTAACACGCCACCCGTGGTCTCTAGTTGTGCAAGAACGGGGGAAATGCACAAGTTCAGGCTGACTGCTAAGATACAGGGACCAGGATATAACCCAGTATTCTCATCTCCCCAAATTGGCACATAGAGTACTGGAATATTTCATGTATTCCCTTTCAGTGCATTACTATTAGAAAATGTATGCCAAAATTGTGCTTCAAATGCACTTTTTGATTTAACTTTATTTTAAAACTCTCTTTTCTCGAGGAAGTGGGGCTCCTATCAAAACCTTACATGGGGAAGGCTCGCTGGCTGAAATTCAGATCAGGTATTGCATCTGGCTTTCAGCTGTGCCAGACGTGGGTGTGGACGGAGCACATTGAGAAGTAGGTTGAGCCAGTGGATGGAGTAGGTGGAACCAGGGGAAGTGGGTGTGGCCTCCTAAAAAAATGTGAGCACCTGCACTTAATATTTTACAAATTAAGCACTGTTTGAAACCAAAAAAAGGTCTGGAATTTAAGTCAGCAGCTTTATTCCTATAGCTAGAATTACCATGTTCTGGGGACGTAACGCTCAAAATAGCAATATCCTCATCTATGTTGCCAGTGGTGTTGCAGAACTACAAAGTATGACCAACCGAAGGATAAAAACTGATGTGTCAATTCAGCAGCAATTCTTATACATGTTACAAAAGACAAAATTCTTCTTGTTTGACTTGAATCAATCTTTCAAATAGGCTATCTGAACCAATGAATATGTTAATTTATTCCTGAATCTTGTATAGCAAGAGTGTGTGGTCAGTCATACTGGGGTTGTAGATAAATGTAAATTGATACTTGTATAGCGCACTACTCACCCGCAAGGGTCTCAAGGCGCTTGTACGAATACCGCTGTGGAACCCATCCTGGCTTTCCCTGTGAGGTGTCCACTCCTGGGCACCCCCAAGGTGGAGGCCAGGCATCCTTAGCGTTGTGGGGGCCGTTGTGGAGATTAAGCAAGCTATTGCCCAGAGTTGCAGAGTGGGACTCCATGATTGGAATGGCACCGAGGCAAGAATTATCAGGTCCGTGGAATTTTGAGCCCAAGACCCGCCGAGGCGAGGAATTGAACCCTGGTCCCGGGATAGACCTCTGCATCAGGGTCTGCCGCTGTAACCATTGAGCCACACTTCTCCACAGATAGATAGATAAAGCATCATCAGTAGTGACAATCAACTTTCATTTGCTGCCTTCAGGAGTTCTTTCTTGTCAAAAAAATTGATTTCATAACCCTTTCATATATGAAACATGACTACCTGTCACTCAAAACATTATACATTTCCACATGGTTATTTTGGTACTTAATTGCAGACTGACCATCTTTTTAATAACCTAAGCGGTTCAGGAAAGTCTATTTTAGGATGGCATGGAGTCCTTAGACTATAGATGACTATAGACTATAGATGACACTGAATTTTGTTTTGGCCATAAATATCTTTAGTGTGTTCTCTGGGCCATCCAACTCTTTGCATTAGTCCTTTGTCTGTGTGGGTGGTCTGGGAGGCTAAGAGACACCTCGCAGCATAGATAGCACAGAACTTAGGAGAGGAGAGGGAACCACCCATGAGGAGGCTAGACTTCCTATCAATCTGATTGCAACTCACAGGAGGATGCTTGAGGTGGCTCAAAGGCAGTGAGTGCATCTCCCTGTCCTCACAGTCTGAGAACAGAGCATGCCATTCAAACAAGGAGCAGATTATTGTGGCTCTTTCTGAGCCTTTGACACACCCATACCAATTAGTGGAGAGATGTGATCCCTGTGGGCATGCCAATGGCCAGGGAAGATGACCCACAAGTACGGCAGAGCACCAAAAACTTTCCATGTGATTGTGAGGAGACCCAGAGGCTGTAAGCCGGCCTCATCTCATTCTTGGCCTCAGTAGAATGCACGCTATGTATTGTCTAAGCGTTACAACAAACAAATGATGGACGGAATGCTGACAATGCAGACATTCTCCCCCAGTCAAGAGATCTGGGTTAAATCCATCGTTCTTTTGCCCACTACACCACCCCAGTTTAGACATGGCCATATGCAAATCAGTCTTGACCCTGTGCCTCATGGGAACAGTCCAGCCCGAACTGCCAAGCCATGTCTTCCCTGGACCGGAATCAAGCATCCTAGGACCGGTTTCTGGCTATCAGCCGTCATCAGCCAGGATAGCTTGACTCCAGTGGCGTAGTGAGCACGGGTCCCACGTCTGGGAATACCCATCCCACTTAGGGCGAAAAGCGTTACAACAAACAAATGATGGACGGAATGCTGACAATGCAGACATTCTCCCCCAGTCAAGAGATCTGGGTTAAATCCATCGTTCTTTTGCCCACTACACCACCCCAGTTTAGACATGGCCATATGCAAATCAGTCTTGACCCTGTGCCTCATGGGAACAGTCCAGCCCGAACTGCCAAGCCATGTCTTCCCTGGACCGGAATCAAGCATCCTAGGACCGTTTTCTGGCTATCAGCCGTCATCAGCCAGGATAGCTTGACTCCAGTGGCGTAGTGAGCACGGGTCCCACGTCTGGGAATACCCATCACACTTAGGGCGAAAAGCGTTACAACAAACAAATGATGGACGGAATGCTGACAATGCAGACATTCTCCCCCAGTCAAGAGATCTGGGTTAAATCCATCGTTCTTTTGCCCACTACACCACCCCAGTTTAGACATGGCCATATGCAAATCAGTCTTGACCCTGTGCCTCATGGGAACAGTCCAGCCCGAACTGCCAAGCCGTGTCTTCCCTGGACCGGAATCAAGCATCCTAGGACCGGTTTCTGGCTATCAGCCGTCATCAGCCAGGATAGCTTGACTCCAGTGGCGTAGTGAGCACGGGTCCCACGTCTGGGAATACCCATCCCACTTAGGGCGAAAAGCGTTACAACAAACAAATGATGGACGGAATGCTGACAATGCAGACATTCTCCCCCAGTCAAGAGATCTGGGTTAAATCCATCGTTCTTTTGCCCACTACACCACCCCAGTTTAGACATGGCCATATGCAAATCAGTCTTGACCCTGTGCCTCATGGGAACAGTCCAGCCCGAACTGCCAAGTCATGTCTTCCCTGGACCGGAATCAAGCATCCTAGGACCGGTTTCTGGCTATCAGCCGTCATCAGCCAGGATAGCTTGACTCCAGTGGCGTAGTGAGCACGGGTCCCACGTCTGGGAATACCCATCCCACTTAGGGCGAAAAGCGTTACAACAAACAAATGATAGACGGAATGCTGACAATGCAGACATTCTCCCCCAGTCAAGAGATCTGGGTTAAATCCATCGTTCTTTTGCCCACTACACCACCCCAGTTTAGACATGGCCATATGCAAATCAGTCTTGACCCTGTGCCTCATGGGAACAGTCCAGCCCAAACTGCCAAGCCATGTCTTCCCTGGACCGGAATCAAGCATCCTAGGACCGGTTTCTGGCTTTCAGCCGTCATCAGCCAGGATAGCTTGACTCCAGTGGCGTAGTGAGCACGGGTCCCACGTCTGGGAATACCCATCCCACTTAGGGCGAAAAGCGTCACAACAAACAAATGATGGACGGAATGCTGACAATGCAGACATTCTCCCCCAGTCAAGAGATCTGGGTTAAATCCATCGTTCTTTTGCCCACTACACCACCCCAGTTTAGACATGGCCATATGCAAATCAGTCTTGACCCTGTGCCTCATGGGAACAGTCCAGCCCGAACTGCCAAGCCATGTCTTCCCTGGACCGGAATCAAGCATCCTAGGACCGGTTTCTGGCTATCCGCCGTCATCAGCCAGGATAGCTTGACTCCAGTGGCGTAGTGAGCACGGGTCCCACGTCTGGGAATACCCATCCCACTTAGGACGAAAAGCGTTACAACAAACAAATGATGGACGGAATGCTGACAATGCAGACATTCTCCCCCAGTCAAGAGATCTGGGTTAAATCCATCGTTCTTTTGCCCACTACACCACCCCAGTTTAGACATGGCCATATGCAAATCAGTCTTGACCCTGTGCCTCATGGGAACAGTCCAGCCCGAACTGCCAAGCCATGTCTTCCCTGGACCGGAATCAAGCATCCTAGGACCGGTTTCTGGCTATCAGCCGTCATCAGCCAGGATAGCTTGACTCCAGTGGCGTAGTGAGCACGGGTCCCACGTCTGGGAATACCCATCCCACTTAGGGCGAAAAGCGTTACAACAAACAAATGATGGACGGAATGCTGACAATGCAGACATTCTCCCCCAGTCAAGAGATCTGGGTTAAATCCATCGTTCTTTTGCCCACTACACCACCCCAGTTTAGACATGGCCATATGCAAATCAGTCTTGACCCTGTGCCTCATGGGAACAGTCCAGCCCGAACTGCCAAGCCATGTCTTCCCTGGACCGGAATCAAGCATCCTAGGACCGGTTTCTGGCTATCAGCCGTCATCAGCCAGGATAGCTTGACTCCAGTGGCGTAGTGAGCACGGGTCCCACGTCTGGGAATACCCATCCCACTTAGGGCGAAAAGCGTTACAACAAACAAATGATGGACGGAATGCTGACAATGCAGACATTCTCCCCCAGTCAAGAGATCTGGGTTAAATCCATCGTTCTTTTGCCCACTACACCACCCCAGTTTAGACATGGCCATATGCAAATCAGTCTTGACCCTGTGCCTCATGGGAACAGTCCAGCCCGAACTGCCAAGCCATGTCTTCCCTGGACCGGAATCAAGCATCCTAGGACCGGCTTCTGGCTATCAGCCGTCATCAGCCAGGATAGCTTGACTCCAGTGGCGTAGTGAGCACGGGTCCCACGTCTGGGAATACCCATCCCACTTAGGGCGAAAAGCGTTACAACAAACAAATGATGGACGGAATGCTGACAATGCAGACATTCTCCCCCAGTCAAGAGATCTGGGTTAAATCCATCGTTCTTTTGCCCACTACACCACCCCAGTTTAGACATGGCCATATGCAAATCAGTCTTGACCCTGTGCCTCATGGGAACAGTCCAGCCCGAACTGCCAAGCCATGTCTTCCCTGGATCGGAATCAAGCATCCTAGGACCGGTTTCTGGCTATCAGCCGTCATCATCCAGGATAGCTTGACTCCAGTGGCGTAGTGAGCACGGGTCCCACGTCTGGGAATACCCATCCCACTTAGGGCGAAAAGCGTTACAACAAACAAATGATGGACGGAATGCTGACAATGCAGACATTCTCCCCCAGTCAAGAGATCTGGGTTAAATCCATCGTTCTTTTGTACTGTCTAAGGGCAGCAATCTGCACATTATTGTTTAGAGTGCAGTCCCCCCCGCTGCACATGTGGGCCCCCAAAGAGATAAGAGGACCCTAGACCGCAAACACTGCAGTTGTTCTAGGGTCCTGGGACATGAAATCCTGATTCAGCAACAGGCCTGAGATGCCTGACCACATATTTTCTTCTACCTTCCCCAGAGGATTCTTCATCATTATGCACTACCTTGGCAGAGATGGGCCACGGAGGCTGTTGCCTTATGTAGAGAGATAGTCATGGTTTGCCAGGGAACCACAGGGAGAACAGTCTGACTTCACTTGAGGGCTTGTCACCTCACTGGATGACCATAACCCTGGTGCACTGTACAGGCTGCAATTTGAATTTAGGGGAGCCAGGACTGGCAGGTCAATGGTTCCTCTTAATTGCTCACACAAGTATGGTGCTCCTGTTACCTCCTTCCCTTAGTACTTGCAATAGAAATGCTGAGCCACGCTAGCCTGGACTACCCTATATAGGGCACCTTGGAATGACAGCCGCAATATTCCCCAGGGAGGATCACGTGAAGGACCCAAGCCAACAACAACATAGACAGCCTTACCTTACCTAAGATTGCCTGTGGGAAATTCTCTTGGCAACTACACTTCATGGAGGTGGTGACGAATAACAAAAAGTGACACCGACTCCAATACCACAGGTGTCCACAATGGGCTTACTATTGAAGAAAATTACCACTGTGGGGTAGAGACTGGAATCCATGGACGTGACAATAACAGATCTCACTGTTGATACAAAATCGCTTCGAGCCAACTTGAGTGCCTTCTGCAACAAACTAGACAACATGGATAAAATGTATCCATCCTCGAGGCTAGTATGCAGCACTCGATCACCAGGGACTCAGAGCGATGATTCTTAAGGCAGAAAGCTATGGACTTAGAAGATAGTTACCGTAAAGACAATGCATGATTTTATGGTATCCTGGAAAAACTAGACAGAATGACATGAAAGGTTTCCTGATCGAGCTATTACTGCACGTCTTAATCTTAAGTCTCACCATTTCCCCACCCTTTCAGATACAATGTGCACTCAACGATGGAGAAAGGGCCAGACTGGTCAATGCTTGCTTCCTTATGAACTAGCAGGACCACCTGATAATCTCTGAAGCATGCGAGCATGGTTCATTCCATTTTGAGGACACAAAATCCAAATCTCAGCCAATTTCTCCAGGTAAACCAATTCGCAGATAAAAGCTAACCTCTCCCTACAACCACTTTTGCAGAAACATGACAATAAATATGGCATCCTTGCACCAGCATGGTTGTGAATTACGAAGAATGGGAAATCCAGGACTTCAGGGAACAAGAGGAACTATAGGCCTTCCTGGAAGGACAAGTGGAATCCATCATGGACCCTTCAGCCTCACCACCCAAGACAGACAAAGCTCCCGAGTGAGAGGATAAGACTCTTCAGTGAGAAGGGCAGCAGCTGGACAGATCCAAATTGTGAAAGAATTCACACAAGACAGAGGAAGCGATAAGTCCCGCTTACCACTTAATCCCAACGAGGCAAGGAAAGGATATCCTGTCCTGTAGACCCAACACATCTGGAAATGTTGCCTCGGCATATGAGGGTGCAGAGACAGAATATCGATGACAAAATATTGAGTTGCACAAATATCGAGTTGCAAATATCATGGGTCAGAAACATCGACATACAGATTCTCTTGGTAAAGAATATCGATTTTAGGTAAGTAATATTGATGTTGAAAATATTGAAGTGTTTAATATAGTTTGCAAAAATATAGTTGTTAAAAATATTGTTTGTTTATTAATGTTATGTATTTTAGAATATATTTTATATGTATGTGTTGTATGTTTTTTGTATAATAATTGTTTGAATTTTTAATATATGTGTTACATTTTTGTAGTTATTAATAAAATGTATTTGAATTTTGCGTTTTTAGTTCCATAACGGGTTGTGCATTTACAGGGGAATAGGGTGGGAAGTAATTTAATTATATAAAATGTATTGATTATTTTTTATTTATTAATATTGTTTAATTGAGATGTTATAGTGTTAAATGTGTAAAGCAATCTATTATTAATTAATAACAAATTGGCTGTTAATTAATTTAAATTAATTACTTGGCAATTAATAATGGGAATTGTGTAATAAATTTTAGGTGTGTGTTGCAGAATTCATAGGTGTAAAGGGTGGGAAGTAATTTATTTTTAATTGATGAATTAATAATTGGCTGTAAAATAATTTTAAATAATTAATTGGTAATACATTTTGGTAATTGTGTAATTACTTTTAGGTGTGTTGTGGTGTTTATAGGTGTTAGGGTGGGAAGTAATTTATTTTTAATTGATGAATTAATAATTGTATGTTAATTAATTGTAATTAATTAATTGGTAATTGATTATGGTATTTGTGTAATTAATTTTAGATGTGTGTTTTGGTGTTTATAGTAGTAGATGGTGGGAAGTAATGTGTATTTAATTGATATATAGTAGTTAATTAATCTTAATTATTTGATAAATAGTTGGGTAATTGTTAACAATTTTGTCTATTTTTTTTACTTTTAAAGGGGAAAGGGTGGTCATTAAATATATTTTAATTACTTTATTATTATTTGTTAATAGTATTTATTTTAATTTGTAAATACATTTTAATTGTGTATTATTATTTTAGAGTTTTAGGTCTGTCTTGTTGATATCATAGTGTTATAGTGTGTGTAGTCAATTAATGTTTATTTGTTTTTTTATTACAAATATTTATTTATTGATTATTAATTATGTTAATTTTGAGGGGAATTAATTAAAAACTTTTGAAGTGTTTTGTTATTGGTCTAGTGTTATAGGGTAGGAAATACCATGAATGTATGTATTAATTAATTTATTTGTTTGTAAATATTTTCTAGTTTAAAAGAATTGTATTTTATTAATTTTTTTAAAATATATATTATGTGTAGGTTTTTTATATGTAATTAAAATAATAATATTTTTAATTTGTATAATATATTTTATTTTTCATTTCTAAATATTGTTTATTTATTTTTATGATTTTTTATATTTGTTTATGTTTTTTATTTTTGTTTCAAGTGTTTGAGTGAATAGTCACTATTGAACACTTGCCTTACTGCTGCACTCACTAGATTGGGAATAGTAATTTTTACCCCTCTGCTATCAAACACTTTCCCTACTGTTTCACTGATTGGAGTGGGAATAGTAATTTTTACCCCTCCGCTATCCAACAGTTATTCTACTGTTGCATTCAGTGGAGTGGGAATACTAATTTTTCCCCACCGTTATCCAACACTTTCCCTACTGTTGCACCTATTTGTGTGGGAATAGTAATTTTTACGCCTCCGCTATCCAACACTTTCCCTACTGTCGCACTCACTGGAGTTGGAATAGTAATTTTTACAAAGCTCCG
Organism: Triturus cristatus; assembly: GCF_964204655.1. NCBI lineage: Eukaryota > Metazoa > Chordata > Amphibia > Caudata > Salamandridae > Triturus > Triturus cristatus. The sequence goes on from NC_140585.1 coordinate 509,618,226, forward strand.
GCGTTGCAGGCATAGTGCCTCTACGCGGAGTTCCAAGGAGTTGGAAAATAACTCTGTGGAACTCCGCTCCGCTCACTCCGCCCTCCCAAAGTAAATATAATGTTTAAAAAAGGCACTTTCCTGCCGTGGCTGTCTCCTCCATGCCATGGCAACTCTCCTTCCTTGTCTTTGCAGTCCTTTTTCTTAGATAACCCCTACGTTGTATGTCTCACTTGTGCACACTTTGGGAGGGTGGAGGGCCGGGTAACTCAGCCCTGCCATGGAGTTGGAGATTTGCCTTAGCTCTGCATTTGCAACGGAACACGGGGTAGGCAAAACTCCGGAAACTCCGCTAACGGAACGCAGTTACCCACCCTGGGTTAATTTTTACCCCTCCACTATCCAACACTTTCCCTACTGTTGCACTCTTTGGAGTGGGAATAGTCATTTTGACTCCTCCGCTATCCAACACTTGCCCTACTGTTGCATTCTTTGGAGTGGGAATAGTATTTTTCACCTCTCCGCTATCCAACACTTTTCCTAATGTTGCATTCACTAGAGTGGGAATACATTTTTTACCCCTCTGCTATCCAACAGTTATTCTACTGTTGCATTCAGTGAAGTGGGAATAGTAAATTTTACTCCTCCGCTATCCAACACTATCCCTACTGTTGCACTCATTGGAGTGGGAATAATATTTTTTTTCCCTCCGCTATCCAACACTTTCCCTACTGTTGTTCTCACTGGAGTGGAAATAGTAATATTTACCCCTCCGCTATCTAATAATTTCCCTACTGTTGCACTCTTTGAAGTGGGAATAGTAATTTTTACTCCTCCGCTATCCAACTCTTTCCCTACTGTTGCATTCTTTGGTGTGGGAATAGTATTTTTTACCTCTCCGCTATCCAACACTTTCCCTACTGTTGCTCTCACTGGAGTGGGAATAGTAATTTTTACCCCTCCGCTATCTAGCTCTTTCCCTACTGTTGCATTCTTTGGAGTGGGAATAGTAATTTTTTCCCACCGCTATCCAACACTTTCCCTACTGTTGCTCTCACTGGAGTGGGAATAGTAAATTTAATAATTTTTTACCTCTCTGCTATCCAACAGTTATTCTACTGTTGCATTCAATGAAGTGGGAATAGTAAGTTGTACTCCTCTGCTATCCAACACTATCCCTACTGTTGCACTCTTTGGAGTGGGAATAATATTTGTTTTCCCTCCGCTATCCAACACTTTCCCTACTGTTGCACTCACTGGAGTGGGAATAGTAATTTTTACCCCTCCACTATCTAATACTTTCCCTACTGTTGCACTCTTTGAAGTGGGAATAGTAATTTTTACTCCTCCTCTATCCAACACTATCCCTACTGTTGCACTCCTTGGAGTGGGAATAATAATTTTTTTCCCTCCGCTATAAAACACTTTCCCTACTGTTGCTCTCACTGGAGTGGGAATAGTAATTTTTACCCCTCCGTTCTCTTATACTTTCCCTACTGTTGCACTCTTTGAAGTGGGAATAGTAATTTTGACTCCTCCGCTATCTAACTCTTTACCTACTGTTGCATTCTTTGGAGTGGGAATAGTAATTTTTTCCCACCGCTATCCAACACTTTCCCTACTGTTGCTCTCACTGGAGTGGGAATAGCAAATTTAATTATTTTGCTATCCAACACTTTCCCTAATGTTGCACTGATTGCATTGGGAAATTTAAGTTTAAATATTTTTAATAGTTTCATATTTTAAATTATTATTAAGGTGCTGATTCCGATCCGGGAAAAAAAAATTGCGGACAACTCGTATCCGTATATTTTCACGTACGAATCGTACAAGTACCGTACAAACTGCAAAGTACGATTCGTACGTGAAAAATACATATGAATTGCGTCGGGAAAATAGTACGAGAGGGAGCCGTAAATTTTTACATCCGAATAGCGTCGGGAAAAGTGTCCGATAGGGAGCCGGACATTTTTACGTGCAAATCGTAAAACAGAAGTCCGAGCGCGCAAGTACGATCCGTACTGCCCGTCCGAATACACAACCGCATGTAAAAGGCCCCGTACGGAGCGAACCCTGTAGCCTACATGTACATGGGTAAACTTGTGCCCGGATACGAGTTGTACAGCCCCCCTCACCCTGCACATGTCAGCACCGTACCCCCGTATGACAGTACCGTACCCCCCCTCCGCACCGTACCCCAACACCGTAGCAAAGCCCCGCACCTGTACGCGCCGCACTCCAGGCCCGTCTCCGAACCCCGCACCTGTACGCCCCGTACCCCAAGACCGTACCACAGCCCCCCACCTGTACGCGCCACACCCCAGGCCCGTCTCCCAGCCCCGTACCTGTATGCACTGTACCCCAACACCGTAGCCCAGCCCCGTACCTGTGCGCACCATACCCCAACACCGTAGCACAGCCCCGCACCTGTACGCACTGTACCTCAACACCCTAGCACATCCCCGCACCTGTACGCACCATACCCCAACACCGTAGCACAGCCCCGCACCTGTACGCACCGTACCACAACACCGTAGCACATCCCCGCACCTGTACGCACCGTACCCCAACACCATAGCACATCCCCGCACCTGTACGCACCGTACCCCAACACCGTAGCACTGCCCCACACCTGTACGCACCGTACCCCAACACCGTAGCCCAGCCCCGCACCTGTACGCACCGTACCCCAACACCATAGCCCAGCCCCATACCTGTACACACCGTACCCCAACACCGTAGCCCAGCCCCGTACCTGTACGCACCGTACCCCAACACCATAGCCCAGCCCCGTACCTGTACGCACCGTAGCACAGGCCCGCACCTGTACGCACTGTACCCCAACACCTTAGCACAGCCCCCCACCTGTACGCGACGCACCCCAGGCTCGGACCCCAGCCCCGTACCTGTACGCACCATACCCCAACACTGTACCCCAGCACCCTCACCCAGCATCGTGTATGTACGGACCTTACCTACGCGACAAAGACTCGTACAGAACCAGGACACTGTAAAACAGCACAAGGGGGTCAATTTGACTCGCACAACACCACAAAACACGTCAACATGACAAAATACATCTCTATGACTGACCTGGCACATCCAAACAGGCAAACAGAGGCCCTAAATCACAACCACCTCTCATAACACACCCACCACAAATTCAAACCCAGCCACACCCACAAATGGACCAATAAAAAGGGCCCACACACACAACCCATGAGCCTTTACAACAGACCCACTGCTGACAGACCCCACAGACAAACAGCTGCACCTTACTTACACCTTAACTACACCTTCACTTACACACCTTCACACAACCTCATTCACAAACACCCCCTCTTCACATTCACACACACACCGTCACATTCACACCCACACACCCACAACCATCCACACCCACACCCCACACCATGCCCACAGACAAGAATTCAAAGTTCACAAGGGCGGAGCTGGACCTCCTTGTCAATGAAGTCATCAGAGTCGAGCCACAGCTGTTTGGAACATTGGTCAGACAGACCAGCATAGCCCAAAAAACAAGCCTGTGGCAGAGGATCGTCGATAAGGTGAATGCTGTTGCGCCCATCCAAAGGACCAGGCATGAATGCCAAGCCACACGGAGTCGAAGGAGTCGCAGAGCCTGGTGAGTACACAAACAACTCACGTAACATGGGGGGAATGCCATCCATACCACAAATACACAAAATGCACGCAACTTCCCCCTAGCCCTCACTGCACACAACCACACTCTAAAACCACGCTCATGCCACTAACGTCTCCATGCCCCATTCACAAATAAAAGCAATGCCATGTCCCAGGCCACACCAACCACAAACCCAAGACTGGATGTCCAAGATGGTGGGAGGGTGGGGCTCACACAACACATTGTGCAACTCTGAAGCAGACACCAATGCCCTCAGCCCATATGGCCTAGGTACATACTCATGCACCATGCCCAATGCACAGGGACTGGCAAAGTACTGACAAGGTAGCTGACACTTGGCCCTGCTGTATGCAGCACAAGGCCCGTCTGTGACCACTGTACACTCAAACACCAACTACACAAGCTCAGATATCTAGCACAGGCACTCAAACACACTGTCATGCCAGCATGCACCATGAGGGGGACAGACACATCACCTGGGAGACCCAATGACAAATCACACTACACCCAACAGCAGGCCCGGTCACACACCCCCCCCTCACACAAGCACACAGCCCCTGGGCAGGCAACGGCTTTACCCACTCTCACAATGGACATGTGACACAACAAGACCAATCCATCGCCAAATAAGCATCCGAGCCAAAATTCTAATGGTCAAACACTCAGGAGAACATACCAAACTGTCCCCCGCAATATACCCATCCCCTAGTGGACATTGAGAGGAATGCTAGGCACATCCAACTACCTGGAGGATCTGTGACAACTTGAATATGTATGAAACATGGATGTGGCATGAAACAGCATTAACATTGTTTCTCTCTCACACACAGGGCAACGTCATCGACCTCCCCCCAACAATGGGGGGAAAATCACAGTCCCAGGCTCAGCGTGAAGATGATCCCACCGGCAGCGACGACTCTCACCACTCCGTGGATGACCCTGACCAACCTGGCCCCTCTGGTGCCCAAGCCCCTGCAGCACCTGTGTCAGGTACATCTGTGCCAACCACCACCCCCATTCGTGCCACATCCCAGGAGACACCCAGGAGCCCTGCTTGCACTGAACAACACAGCCAGTCTGAGCAGGAGGGACAAGGTTCTCCGGGCACCCAGGAGGAGGCAGACAACCCCGATAATTGCATCCCTCAGGGGTCCCGTAGACCCGATGTGCCCACAACGGCAGACCAGGCTCGTGTGGGCAGGGGTGGTGGGAGTGGAGGCAGGCGGAGGCGCGAACCTGACCAGCCAGCTGAGGGAACCGGTATGTCACACATATGCCACATCCTGAACACATACCGGCGTGACACCAGGGGCATCAGCCAGGTAGTGTCAAGCCTCACAGAGATGAAGGGGACCCTCGACGAGATGAAGAACCTGCAGGCCGAGCAACATGCCAGTCAACAACAACACCAAGGACGGATGGAGGCAAGACTGGCTGAGCTCCTGGCGGTGCAAACGGACATGAGCTACCTCCTGTGCCAGTGGTGGTACCAAAGCCACATGTGTCCCATCAATGGACCCAATTACATGGGGCATCCCTCCCAGGGCATAGAACTCACCCTTGATACCTGTCAACTGCTCAGGAGTTGGAAAATGGATGAATTCATCCAGGTGCTCCAACATGGCTTCTAAAACATCATGCAGGACACGGCTGAACATGGTCTGGGACATGCCACCCACATCAGCTATGGTCAATTGAAACGTACCGGTGGCAAAGAAATGTAGGGCTGACATGACCTTCATCTTGGGGGTCAGCGCAGTTGGATAACTGTGTCGCGGTTGGAGGTGTGGCGCCAGCCTGTTTGTCAGGTCCGCAATTAACTGTTGGGGGAATCTGTAGCGGTGTATGCAGTCACGTTCCCTCATGGCAGCCAAGTCTGGCATTGGTAGGGGGAGAGGCGGTGCCCTGCAAGAATTTGGAAGGAATAACGAAGATTGAGTACATTACTACACCAATGTCAATGAACTGAGCACATGTTCAACAGCTAATACACATATGCTACATACAGAGTCTGGTCTGTGCAATACATCCTGCACACGTATGCCAGCCAGGTGATACTCCTACCAAGAGCCAGCTACAAACGTGGATTGTCAAGGTCTACATGACATGCCATGAAAGTAGCTGTGGGCCAGTGTGAGTGAACAGCCAGACACATTACAGGAGTGACATACATCCACATATGTGCATTTGAAGGATGTTATCTCATACAGACAGCTGCCGGCAAGCTAGACGCACAGGTCACATGTCATGGAAAAAGGACAGACCACACACCTTGCCATGAAGGGGTACATGTCAAAAATGATCACACAGACATTGAGACTACGCTGATATGTCCTAAGCTCGCAAGTCCCTGTTCGATGCATACAGACACACGTTATGTGTTATTCCACATGTGTCCTGGTGTGCGTAATAGTGTGACATGGGCATCTACACACAGACACATGTTGGAGGCAGCTACAGCAGATGCCGTTGATGGAACACCAACAGCAAGATCATGGAAACACATGACACACACATGACATAGTCACATCGGGGCACGCTGGTAGTGAGATGTCAGGTGTCTTCATTCGTGTACCTGGCATCAGGATACAGTTGCGGGTGTTGGTGACTGTGCCATTCCAGTGATGCAGTGCTTGACAAGTTTGAACTACATGCACACATGTAAAAGGTGTGAAGGGGAAGTGCGCCACATAGTGCCCCATCACACATGACATGTGTACACAGGTCATCACACAACTATTGGGTTAAAACATGAGGAGATATGTGCCAGCTCACTGCCTGACACACCTAGGCCCTACACATGAAGCACTGCACTGAAAATGACTTGATGTCCATCCTTGTGCGAGTCAGACACCTCCATTCCTTTCCTGTGCGCCTCCTATCACCAGTGTAAGCTGTGAAATGCACTGTACACACGCTCTGAGGGCGTGTGTACGGTCGTATCACTATATGGGGTTTGGGTAGGAGTACGCATGTGTGTATGGACCGTACACACGTACATGTACACACTGGTCCTATCCCTATGGGAGTGTCGCCGTAGGCGTACGCCATAGAGATACGGGCCGTACCCGCGTGAGTACGGCCCGTAGCACGATGGCGTACACCTACGGCAACACTGCCATAGTGCTACGGGCCCTACACACGCGGGTACGTCCCATAGCACTATGGCGTACGCCTACAGCAACACTGCCATAGTGCTACGGGCCGTACACACGCGGGTACGGCCCGTAGCACTATGGCGTACGCCTACGGCAACACTGCCATAGTGCTACGGGCCCTACACACGCGGGTACGGCCCGTAGCACTATGGCGTACGCCTACGGCAACACTGCCATAGTGCTACGGGCTGTACACACGTGGGTACGGCCCGTAGCACTATGGCGTACGCCAACGGCAACACTGCCATAGTGCTACGGGCCCTACACACGCGGGTACGGCCCGTAGCACTATGGCGTACGCCTACGGCAACACTGCCATAGTGCTACAGGCCGTACACACGCGGGTACGGCCCGTAGCACTATGGCGTACGCCTACGGCAACACTGCCATAGTGCTACGGGCCCTACACACATGGGTACGGCCCGTAGCACTATGGCAGCGTTGCCATAGGCGTACACCATAGTGCTACGGGCCGTACCCGCATGCGTACGGCCCGTAGCACGATGGCGTATGCCTACGCCAACACTACCATAGTGCTACGGGCCGTACCCGCATGTGTACGGCCCGTTGCACGATGGCGTACGCCTACGCCAACACTACCATAGTGCTACGGGCCGTACCCGCATGTGTACGGCCCGTAGCACGATGGCGTATGCCTACGCCAACACTATCATAGTGCTACGGGCCGTACCCGCGTGTGTACGGCCCGTAGCACTATGGCGTACGCCTACGGCAACACTGCCATAGTGCTACCGGCCCTACAAACGCGTGTACGGCCCGTAGCACTAGAGTAACCGTACCTGCTGTGTGGGGATTTGAAATTTACAATGGGGACACATAAGGGACAAGTATTAGGGCCTACATGCATGCTGGTTGTCATGGATATCCAGTTTGAAGTTCAAATTTTTCCATCATGTGGCCTGGAAAAAGCAGTTGGCCACAATATACATTGTTGCAAAGTGGTTGTTGACTTGACATGATGCTGCAAATTCGAAAAAATGCTAATGCTGTCACTCTTGTATGTTTAAAGGGATTGGAGGAAACGTAGGATGCAAAGGAGTCTGACCAATCACTCTGCACTCCTGTTACTGAAATAGGCCAGCAAGGCTGATATAAGTCATGCAGAACCTATGAGAGGGCACTTGCCTGCACAACCTTTGATTCGACAACACTGCTGCTGCTTGTGATTCCTCTGGCACCATGTCGCGGTCTGTGGAGAGGGCCCAGCTATTCACACAGGAAGAGAATGAGGCGTTGCTGGACGTCATCCTCCCACAGTTCCCCAGCCTGTATGGTAGACCAGGGGTGCAGGTGAGTGCTGACTCCGCTACCTTTGACTGTGCCCCTTCTTTTGTGACTGGCACTTCTGGCATTGCGTCCAGGTGTGACAGACATGAAATGTTGTTTAGTGTGGGTCCCGGGGGGGGGAATGGCTCATGTCTGTCATGCAGAGCATGATGTGGTTCATGTGTGCACTCCTCACTTGCATTGTGCTTACTGTGACATTCACTGCATGCTGCATGGCACATTCAGCATAGCTAATCCTCTTGGCCCTTCTTGTTCTATAGTCCTGAGGTGATTCAGTGTTCCCCCATGTGACACGTGACTGTACCCACAGATGTGTGTGAGTTGAGTGGAGCTGTGGTGAGAGTGTCCAAATGATCTGGACATTGATGTGTGTGAATGTTCCTTGTCATGTGGGTGAGTGTCTATGTGGAGTGTTGCACCACAGCTGCATGGAGGAGGCAACAGCTCGACCCATCTGATGTGAGAAGTGATCCGTGCTGTGTGTCTGACTTGCTGGGCTAGCCCCACGCCTGTGACACCCCCCAGGCAAGTGGCACATGTGCAGAGTGAGGTTTGTATCGGCTGTTGCCACTGGCAGGTGAATGATCTGTACCTGTGTGTGTCTGTGTAGTCTGCTGTTGTTGGGTCAGTGGCCTGGGGCATGTGACTGCTTGGAGGTGCTGGCCATCAGCTTTGTGTTGCTTGTGATGTCCAGTGTGTGCCATGATCAGGGAGTGTGTCACACCCCTCATGCCACCTGTGTACTTTCAATCCCATGTAGTGCATTGGGGCTTCCATTGAGCCTAATGTCCTTATGACAAAGGTGCTATTCGTTGGCAGCATACTATGCCCTGTTCAACATATCAAAGATGTTCAAATGTGTGTCTCTGTGACATGGAGCAGGTGTAGTGATGTTGTCTCACTTTGTCATCCTCACAGGTAACCGCCTACGAGAAGGGGGAGATATGGAAGCGGGCCGTGAGATCTGTGGAGGGTACAGGTGAGGAAACGCTGGCAGGACATCCGGTGCTGGACCAGGAGGATCGCCCGGTTCCTGCTGGGGGACTCACCAGAAGGCAAGAACCGCGGGTGCCGGCGCCTGACCCACCAAATGAAGCGTGTCCTGGCAGTGGTCTTCCCTCACATGGATAGGCGGTTACAGGCGATGCAGCAGCAGCAAGGGGGTAGGTACATGTTTGTTTGTTGTGTGTCACCAGCTTTGGGAAGTGCCCAGTCGCATCGATACACTGGCAGGGTTAATATGTGCATTGCATTTCCTGTTCCCCAAAGTCATCCGCTGCTGTTCTTCTTCCTTTCCCCTCCTTGACATGTGTTCCCTGGTCTGTGTGTAATCACTATTGCACATGCTCATCTAGGCTGGCGGTTAATCCAAGTGCACATTGCTGTCTGCATCCTGTGGGGGTGGGGTCGGAGACATGTGTTGTTACCTTGCCTGTGCCCTGTCCTGTTCAGTCATTTGGGGGTCCATATCAGTTGGCACTGATGCTGAGTCTCAACAAAGGAGTGTGAGTGTTCAAATGAACAGACTTACAGCATGCATGACCGATGTTGTGGTCTCAGACATGATGTGCATGAGTGGGAGTTATGCATAGTGCCGGGACGGTAGCTCATGTTACAGTCAGATAATTCCAGGCCCATGGAGCAGTGTGCCCACTTCAGTACCCTAAGACACCCTTGCCTCGGTATCATGTGTGTCATCCAACACTGTGCCCATTCTCAATGCGTTCAGCATAGTTTTCCCTCTGTGGCATTGTTCCCTGGCCTCATTTGTATTTATCTAAAGTGTGCTACATGTGCCCATTATACAGGCTGACCCCATTTTGCTTCTGCATCCTCACACTGGCCAGTGCCTGTGTGTCTATGTCCAACAATCTGTTGAGGTTTTGTGTCACAAATATGTGTTGGCAGCCTCACAAGGTGATGTGGAGTACATTTAGGATTTCCTGATGCACTTTTTAGTAAACCCAGATTGAGAGGTGTCACTTTTTGAGCTGTCTCAATCACATTGTCTCAGGTATGGGTTGTTTTTGCGGGCAAGGACTACATGTCCATACCTTATGTCTCCTTGCCAGGTCTGACCAGTGTATGATGATTGTCTGGACAGGCACTCAAGGTGCAGTGACCCAGGCATGTTGTGCAGGGTGTCATGTTTGTGCTTTGCAGCATGTGTCACAAGTTAAAAAGCAAGTTTCCTGCTCATCCATTATTAGCACGGGTGTTTGCTCCAGATGCTATGTGGTTTGGTCTGTGTGTGCTGACATCTGTGTGGACATTCTTCGTTCACATCAGGGTGTCTCCTCAGTGCAGGTGCTCCTTATTCCAGCACAATTTCAGGGCCATTTGCTAATGCATTGTTCTGTGTCTGGACATGTGTGCCACTCCACATGACAGGTAGTGTGTCAGATGTGTTGGCAACTGTGTCATCATGGTACGGATGGGCATGTGACAGGTGGCATGTTTTAAGTTGTTATTCAAGACGGCATGTGCCCTGGCACTCACTACACTTGTCAACATGTCCCAATAGTTTATATGCTTCACTTAGATTTTTGTGAAGGACAATGATGTGCCTGCATGACAGAGGTCTCCCAAGGGAGTGCACAAGTACCACTTTTACACTTTTGTGGTACACGCTGGCACAATTGGAACATGGGCACATTTCAGGCCAAAAGTTGTTTAGGATTTATACATATCCATATTCCCACAGTGTGTTAGCATTTGGGTTAGTCCTTGGTTGTTGCTGAAGGCAACTTACCGGTGTCAAGTCATCCCGACCACCGTGGTGCCATGTATGTGTACTTCCTGATACCACATTTCTTCTTAACATTGGCTACTTGCCATTATGCGGGCAGCTCATACTATGACTGTGTAAATGTAGTTTTGTGTGCACCTCCTTGTGTGACTTCTGATATTCATGCACATGTGTGTTCTGTTCCACAGGTGGGGCATTCACACATTCCAAATATGTCAATTGTGTAACGTTTTGTGCTTCCAACTGGATCAGATAGTATTACATTTGCTTTTCTACAGTACTCACAGATCTATAAGTGTGGGGACCCCTTCAGCATTGGCGTCTGTTATTTGGCATTGGGTGCACCAATACTATTTAGTTCACAGTGACCAGGAGGTGGCATGCCGTCATGGTCTGCCTGTGCTCCACTGTTCACAGACACTAGCTTCTCTGTATAATTGGATATCCAGTTATTTGCTGCGGTGTCCTGATTTTCATTAATTCAGGGGGCATGTTGGGTGAACCAACTGGGGAGTGCAGGGCTTACATATGTGCTGGGTATTCTAGATGTTCCTCATGACGCTTTTCATGATATGCACTGTGACCTATTTAGTTTGGACTCATGTGTCAGATGTACACAGGTGACTGATTATTTCCTGTCTCTTCACCTTGCCCACAGCATCATCGGGGGACACCGAGGGAGACACCTGCACGGACGTGGAGGAGGGATCCAGCACCAGTGCCACCACACCTGGTGAGTCGGCAGCATCAAGTGGCACGGAGGGCGAGGGGAGTGCGGCGGAGGACCTGGGTAGTACCACCACCGACTGCGATGCAGACGGGTCCGAGGCTGAACTCCCTGAGGGGGCGGAGCAGCACTGCAACTGTCACCGCCCCCTCCATTCCCATCACCGCCCTCCCACTTGCTCGGGTCCCTTCTGTCCGTGTAGGGCAACAACGTGTCTCCTTCGTGCCAGGCACCGCACCCCGTGCCCCTGTCTCTCCTGCTGCCCTCACTGCCGAGTCTGTGGACATTCAGCGGCAGTTGCAGGTTGGGCAGACATCGATCCTGACTGTCCTCCATGGCCACACCAGACTGCTGACACAGATGGTGTCGTACATGGAGGGCATGTCATCAGCGATGTCTGACCAACGGATGTTGCTGAGGTCAATGGACTCGTCACTGATGGCAGCAGTGAGTCTCCTGCAGCGCTCCATCCCCCACCTACCCCTGCGCCATCCACACTTCCCTGTCCCAAGCACACACACACCTTCCCAGGCAGGCACCACACTGGACACAGGCAGCACACCAACAGGGAAGGGCAAGCGCACACCTCCTGTCACGCACACTCAGGGGGAAGAAGGCACACCCACTGGGTCTAGGGCACACAGGCGGACACGCAGCCACAGTAGGAGTCCGCATGCCTCACCCCCCGGTCCCTCCGATGTCACTCCCCTCGGCTCCCCTGCCCCACAGTCTGAGAAGGAGACCTACTTGGCTGTGCTGGGCCTCAGCCCCACTGTTTCACCTGCGCGCAAACGGGCAAGGCACTCCACGGGTAGGGGAGTAGAGTTCCCCCCCTGTCCACCACCTCCCCCAGTAGCACTGCAACCCATCCCTCTGCCCCCTCCCCCTCCTTGGGGCCTGTGGTTCCTTTGGGCGCAGGGGAGACACTGCAAGATCTTGCGGACGTGTGCAGTGCAGTACTGGCCTCCACCTTTGGCACTGCCCCACCCCCTGTGGTGGAGTCGTCCGTCCCTGCATCCCCAACACCTGCCCTACCCCTCCTGTCCCTGCGGTGCCTGGTCCTTCCCCACATGATGCCCCCACCCCAGGCGATCACCAGAGGTATCTGATGTGCAGGCAAGGTAGGGGAGACGCATGGCCATGTGCCCCCCCCCCCCCAGGACTTTGTGTCTGGACTGGCCTATGGCCTTTGTAAATAGTGTCCTTTTCTACTTTTTGTTTTCATGCTGAATAAAGCATTTTGTTTTACTTTGCACACAATTGCTTTTCAGGTATTGATGTTGGTGCTGATGCTCCATGAGTTGGGGTGGTGATCATGTGTTGGGTATCTGGGAAATGTAGTAGTCTGCTGCTCATGGGGTGGACCCTGGTATATGCGTGGCATCACAAGGTCTCTGCAATGATTCTTTGGTCGTGTATGCTCTTTGTGTTTTGAGACATTGTCCCAAGGAGTGTTCCTTCCTCTGTGGCAACTGACATCTTCCCTGCAGGGAGTTGCACCATTGTTGTGCTGACCTGTGTCTACATTCCCTTGGTGGCTGATGGATCCCTTCAACTATGTCCATGCCTGCTCAGCAATGTGTCCGGCTGCATCGTCTGTGCCATCCTTGGTAGTCACTGTACTTGTGTATAGAGTATGTTGCCATGCCTCCATGGGGAAATGGTCCCTTTTCCGCACTATGCATGTGTGTACTCCCAGCCTAGCACACACATGGTACTTGTTCTGCAGGGTATTTGGTCACCTGACTGACAATTGTGGGCATTGTATCTGTGGGTGGTCCACCCTATTCCTTCCATGGGTGACAACAACTTGGTGGCTGTGTCAGCACCTGTACATTCCTAATAGTCCTGGAATGGCCGTGACAGTGTGTGTTCCCTTTGGCTCTCTTAGTTTAGTGGGTTTCACATGACTATACAGTCTTGTGACATGATCTCAGTGTGTGTATTGTGCAGCTTCCGCAAGGGGTGGGTATGCATGTGTCATTTGTCATTGCACCCACATGTGGTGTGTCATGCAGTGGGGGAATGACATCCATCCTCATGGGAATGGGACACTGCTGTCAGTGATGTGTTGATATGGCACTCTCAACATAGTTGCACATTGGGGATGCGTTCATGGACCCATGGAGTTGTGGTCATCTGAGGATGATGTACCCACCCCTCATATGTCTGGGCACTGCTGGGAGTCCTCTGCACCCACCCCTCATATGTCTGGGCACTGCTGGGAGGCCACTGCACCCACCCCTCATATGTCTGGGCACTGCTGGGAGGCCTCTGCACCCACCCCTCATATGTCTGGGCACTGCTTGGAGTGATATGCACCCACCCCTCATGTGTCTGGGCACTGCTGGGGTGATATGCACCCACCCCTCATATGTCTGGGCACTGCTGGGAGGCCTCTGCACCCACCCCTCATATGTCTGGGCACTGCTGGGATGCCTCTGCACCCACCCCTCATATGTCTGGGCACTGCTGGGAGTGATATGCACCCAACCCTCATATGTCTGGGCACTGCTGGGAGGCCTCTGCACCCACCCCTCATATGTCTGGGCACTGCCGGGAGTGATATGCACCCACCCCTTATATGTCTGGGCACTGCTGGGGTGATATGCACCCACCCCTCATATGTCTGGGCACTGCTGGGGGGCCTCTGCACCCACCCCTCATATGTCTGGGCACTGTTGGGAGGCCTCTGCACCCACCCCTCATATGTCTGGGCACTGCTGGGAGGCCTCTGCACCCACCTCTCATATGTCTGGGCACTGCTGGGATGCCTCTGCACCCACCCCTCATATGTCTGGGCACTGCTGGGAGTGATATGCACCCACCCCTCATATGTCTGGGCACTGCTGAGAGTGATATGCACCCACCCCTCATATGTCTGGGCACTGCTGGGAGGCCTCTGCACCCACCCCTCATATGTCTGGCACTGCTGGGAGGCCTCTGCACACACCCCTCATATGTCTGTGCACTGCTGGGAGTGACATGCACCCACCCCTCATATGTCTGGGCACTGCTGGGAGTGATATGCACCCACCCCTCGTATGTCTGGGCACTGCTGGGATTCCTCTGCACCCACCCCTCATATGTCTGGGCACTGCTGGGAGTGATATGCACCCACACCTCATATGCCTGGCCACTGCTGTGGGTGATATACACCCACCCCTCATATGTCTGGGCACTGCTGGGAGGCCTCTGCACCCACCCCTCATATGTCTGGGCACTGCTGGGAGGCCTCTGCACCCACCCCTCATATGTCTGGGCACTGCTGGGAGGCCTCTGCACCCACCTCTCATATGTCTGGGCACTGCTGGGATGCCTCTGCACCCACCCCTCATATGTCTGGGCACTGCTGGGAGTGATATGCACCCACCCCTCATATGTCTGGGCACTGCTGAGAGTGATATGCACCCACCCCTCATATGTCTGGGCACTGCTGGGAGGCCTCTGCACCCACCCCTCATATGTCTGGCACTGCTGGGAGGCCTCTGCACACACCCCTCATATGTCTGTGCACTGCTGGGAGTGACATGCACCCACCCCTCATATGTCTGGGCACTGCTGGGAGTGATATGCACCCACCCCTCGTATGTCTGGGCACTGCTGGGATTCCTCTGCACCCACCCCTCATATGTCTGGGCACTGCTGGGAGTGATATGCACCCACACCTCATATGCCTGGCCACTGCTGTGGGTGATATACACCCACCCCTCATATGTCTGGGCACTGCTGGGAGGCCTCTGCACCCACCCCTCATATGTCTGGGCACTGCTGGGAGGCCTCTGCACCCACCCCTCATATGTCTGGGCACTGCTGGGAGGCCTCTGCACACACCCCTCATATGTCTGGGCACTGCTGGGAGTGACATGCACGCACCCCTCATATGTCTGGGCACTGCTGGGAGTGATATGCACCCACCCCTGATGAATACAGGCCCCAGCTAGGCCCGCAGGACACAAGGGTTCGCTCTCCTGCAAATGGAATCTACAAGGAAGTTGGCACGGAAACTGCAAAGTACAAAGACAAAGTTTATTAACCCTTAAGGGTGGTCCTACAATCCATACAACACCCTTCAGTATTGCATAGAGTAGCACAAAGGACTTGCGTACACGGTCCCCTTTTATACACAACAGAGGGGCTCATAAGTGGGTGGATACAACATGAGGCAAAGAATATTACCTTTTATGGACATTTTCGATACAAGATCAATATGTGGGCGGAGCTGACACACTCCTTGAGCCCGCGAAAACATGGTCAAGCAAGGACTAACTGATAACAGATGTGGTCAAGCCTGGGTATGCGCCAGACGGACAAAGGAGCTATTTATAGACTGTTACTAGGCAGATTGCAAGAGCAACTAACACGAAGATAGGACTCTTCTCGTGTTAAGCACGTGGAGACATGTCAATACAAAATGGAGTCCAGACTTTAGTCAACATAACGAAAGAGACTTGGTCATAAAAGGGGAATTCATGTCTTTAGTGAATGCTTAATCACATCGTGGTTTCAATTTACAACAGACGACCCTTTCAGCATTTACTGAAGACATCCGGTTTGTTAGGATAATCATCATATATGTCAATTGTCATCATTTCTTTTACTTCTTTAGCTAAATGTTTCTGATAAGTGACATCGGCAATAGCTTTCTTGTCGGGAATACAGAATGATACACATAAGGAACAGAGCAAGGGACCACATTGGACACAGATGCAACAAGAAAACAGAACTGCTACAATTATACAAAGACCAGTTAAAACCTTCCACCCCCAAGCAGTGATCAATGCCCAAAACCATCCAGAAAAGGACCAAGTGCCGTTTTCTGTATGGATTTCAGCTGCAATTTTGTGCAACCTGTTGATAGCATTATAAACTGACGGCGTGTGGTCAGGAATAAACACACAACAACTACTTCCGATAATTTTACAAGCTCCACCTCGGTCGGTTAACATAACATCTAACACCATACGATTCTGCAATGCAACAATTCTAGTAATCTTTAATTCTTCCGTAAGATTCCCAAGAGCAGCAGCGGTTTGGTTTGTCACGGCCTCTACCACTCTTGTTAACCTTCGAACTTTCCTACTATTTAGGGCAGCCCCAACGAAGAAAAACAATCCTAAATTAAAATCAATATACTGCTGCAGGCTAGTGTCAGTCTGATCCACATCATCAATTGATAGAGTACGTTTATACCTATTTACAGTCACATTATTTAACAACTTCAAATCCTTATGATTGGATGCAGGTGCCAAAAATACAGGGGGCAATAGAAAGGCTACATAACATACTCCAGACCAACCGGCTGGCAAACGGTAATAACCTTTATTTCCACATACGAAGTATGTATTATGGGATGCTAAAAAGGTACTGTTATTCAACCCGTCGATGTTTAATATGGTAATGCAATCACTAACCCCAACAGGAATATAACCCACACTCTGGACACACAGGTCCGCTTGAGCTTGTGCCACTTGAATCACAAATCTGTCTTTTCCCACAGTGTCTCTGGTGTTCGTGAAAATATAAGGAATCGATTCATTGTCTGGTTGATACTCTTCCCATTCCCAAATTGTCCCATTCGCTTGCGGATATCCATCTTTATCCTGATGACATTCTTTATTGAGTCTGAAGAGTAATCGTCCCACTGTGGGCTTCCGGGTGGCAAAAAGCAAAGTGTACCATGCTCTACAAGAGCCATTATGAGAGAAAGGAAGAGGTATGAATGGCGTTCCTCCTTTCTTCTGGTGAGCTGGCATCATACCACATATCCAACAGTTCGTAGCATTCGTGGCAACGTGGGTATGATGCAACATCTGGATGAAAGTGTTATTCAAATAAGACTGACGATGCTTCAATTCTTGATACGGAAGGGTATAGAAGTAGTGCTCCTCAGGCACGGGAGTAGTCAACATAAGTAACTTTCGAGCAGGAGTCACATCCTCCACAAACCATGTGGTTATCCCCACAATAGCTACTGTAAGCATAAAACCTGTTGCACAAAGGATTTTCTTTTTCTCCATGTCAGAATAAAGGATCAATATCTTCCTGAAACTAAAAGGTTTGTCAGAACTCTTCCCCTTAGGCAGCGGTCGATTTCTTCACCAACGGGCCAAGACGGGTGTCGCTACACTAATGCAGGGCTGATCCCCCCCCTTGCCTCATTGGCTCTCCGTTTCACTAACCCAAGGGCCGTTCTGACAACATGTCCCGGTACTGAAGAATTCACTTCCTTGGCCTGAGATGATATCGCTTTCCTCCAGGAGTCGCGTGGTCCGGAAAGAGCTCCTCAGTGTCGTTCGGTTCCCCAGCACGGCCTTTCTCTGCAGCCAGAATTTCTCGTTGATCGGTCAATACAGCAGACTCCACCAATCCGGGCGGTACTTTGCGGCAGTGCAGGGAATGGATCCAATTCTTTCTGTTGGAAACTCGCACAGCCGTCCTCGTTGCAAGTAGGACCTGCTCAGGACCAACCCATCTCGGCTCCAAGCTGTTCGTCCTGTCAAAGATCTTCACCATGACATAGTCGCCAGGCCGGAGACTATGTCCTTCACCGGTGGACCGATCTGGGAGCGCCTCCCGGACCTGTTGATGAATAGAAACCAAGTTATCCGTTAACTGCGCCAGATAATCATTCATCATTACACAAGGTACATCATACACAGTCTTAGGTTTTGGTGGACCCCAAATATTCATTGGGCGTCCAAAGACAATCTCGTACGGTGTAAGACCGGTTCGAGAATGCGGTACCGATCTAATTGACAATAACGCCAGTGGTAAAGCATCTGGCCAAGTCAAAGACGTCGAAGCTTGGATTTTAGCGATCTTGAGCTTCAGTGTACCATTATACTTCTCGACCAGTCCCGCAGATTGAGGGTGAAACACTGCGTGGAACTTCTGGGTGATGCCCAGACCCTTCAAAACATACTTTATAACATCCGCTATAAAGTGGGGTCCGTTATCACTCCACAGAAGTCTACAAACGCCATATCGAGGGAAGAACTCCTTCAACAGCATCTTGGCGGTAGTCATTGCAGTATTGTCTTTCGTAGGGTATGCCTCAACCCATTTGCTAAAGGCACAAACCACTACTAGAACATACTTCAAATTGTTACAGCGCTCAAGCTGGATGTAATCCATCTGCAAAACCTCAAAGGGTGCAGTAGGTGTTACAAATCCTCCTGCTGGAGTTCGAGTACCCTTTCCTGGGTTGTACCTCAGGCAGATCATACAGGTCTGCACTATCCTCTTTGCCGTGCTAGCAATCTCTGGATGCTCCCAGACTTGGGTAAGCAATTTTACAATTGCGGAAGCTCCAACATGTGCTAGCCCATGTGCCATCTGAACCATAGGTTGTACAAAAGCCGTGGGTAATTTCCATCTATCCATCTGCTTATTTCTCCAGCAACCCTCATCGTCCAATTCTCCCTCACTGGACCATTGCTCCCGTTCTTTATCAGAAGCGGTCCTCTGTATTTCTCGCACTTCTTCCTTCGCATCGTGCCATCTTTCTACTTGCGACTTCACTACATACATGGCAGTAGCACCGGGCTGCATCGCAGTCTCCCGTGCCACCCGGTCTGCTAACGCATTCCCTTCTCCAACTTTATCGACTACTCTCCTATGGGCGCTACATTTAACGATGGCAATTTTCTTCGGATATGTCAATGCAGTTAAAAGATTGTGAACTAACTCCCCATGCATTATTTGTACTCCATGTGACGTTAAAAACCCTCTCTCCTTCCAGAGCAGGCCGAAATCGTGCGCTACTCCGAAGGCATACCGGCTATCTGTATAAACATTCACACACAATCCTGTACTGAGCTCACATGCTCGTGTTAATGCTATCAGTTCCGCTGCTTGAGCTGATTTCTGTGGAATGCGTGCTGTCTCCACTATTGTTTGCAATGTGGTAATTGCATACGCTGCTGAAGTCGTACCATCTGGTAGCTTCAGGCATGACCCGTCCACCCACAGTTCTCCATCCACATCTGGAAAGGGCGTATCCTGGAGATCAATACGACCCTTTGTTTGTTCTTCAGTCAGAAGAATACAATCATGTGCTTTCTGTGCTTCAGACTGAATCTCGGGGTATGGCAACAATGTGGCCGGATTTAACGTTACGCACCTCTTTAACGTAATATGAGGAGCCAGGAGCGTCAGCTCATATCCCGTTAAACGGGCGCTGGTCAAATGCTGCGTCTTTGTCTGATTAAGCAGGGCATCAACAGCATGGGGGACTAATACCAACAACTTATGAGATAACACAATTCCCTCGCTTTGGCGTATTGACACAGCTGTCGCCGCAACCGAACGAAAACAACCAGGCAATGCTCGGGCAACAGGGTCAAGTACAGCCGAAAAATATGCACAAGGGCGCTGCTTGTCGCCGTGCATCTGCACTAAAACTGATAATGCACATCCATCTTTTTCATGCACATACAGCGAAAAAGGTTTTGTATAATCAGGAGTCCCTAACACTGGTGCTGAACAAAGGGCCTGTCGCAATTTCTGGAAGGCGGTGTCACACTCATTTGACCAAGGAAGCGGAATAGGTGTGTCTTTTGTCAAAAGGGCTAACAATGGCTTGGCTATGTGTGAAAACCCTAGTATCCATTGCCTACAAAAAGAAACAAGACCCAAAAATGCACGCACATCCTTCTGCGTGGAAGGCACTGGCGTGTCCAAAATTACTTGAATACGATCTGGTGTGAGTGCACGCCCCTCCTTAGACAAAAGGTGACCCAGATAAGTCACCTTTGGTCTACAGAACTGCAATTTCTTCCGAGATACTTTGTGATTGTGGGATGCCAAAAAGGAAAGCAAGGACAACGTACTCGTTTCACACAACTCCGGAGTGTCGGCCGCCAGCAAGATGTCATAGACATATTGAATGAGGGCGACACCCTCGGGAAGAACAAAGGAGTCCAATTATCTTTTCAAAGCTTGACTATAAATGCTAGGGCTTTCCGTGTAGCCCTGAGGGATTCTACAAAATCGATAAGACCTATTATTTAGAGTGAAACCAAAAAGGTATCGGCTATCGGGGTGAATAGGAATCGAAAAGAAAGCGTTTTTCAAATCGATAACTGAAAACGTGGTCGCCGTAGGTGGGACCAAAGTAAGCAACGTCGTGATATCAGAAACCACTGGGTACTGAGGTATCACGATCTTGTTTACCTCTCTCAAATCAATTATAAACCGATAGACTTTGGCATCCGTATCCTTTTTCAAAATGGGTAGAATCGGGCTATTACAGACGTTGTAGGGAACTTCCTCCACTACTCCCACCTTAATCAAATCCTGCACAATCTGTATAAGAGCCTCTTCCCCCTCCTGGGAAATACGATACTGTGGGAGGCGTGGTAACACCGCCCCCTCCTGGACACTAATGTGAACAGGCGGAATCACCATCTGTCCCACATCAGTATCCGAGGTGGCCCACAAAGCGTGAGGGAGAGTAGCTAACACAGCATCCTCTGTAACCACACACATCCGTTCAGACTGAGGGTAATTGTCATTTAATATCACCCGCACTCCAACAGGGGAGCAGCGGATCGTAGCTCCGAAGTGCTTTAACATATCAAGGCCCATAATGTTGTCCGGCGTGTTCGGGGCAAGCAAAAACGGACAGGGTGCAGAAAAAGAATCAACCTGAAATGTGAGGGGCCGCGAAAGAGGGCTTCGGGAGAGTGTACCGTCAAACCCTACCGATGTAACCATTAAGCCAGATGGGGGAGCCCTCGGAACCAATTGTTTAGACAGCGCACTACGAGTCGCTCCTGTATCCACTAGGAACTGATCAGTAGAACCCAAAACCTCAGCTAATACGTAAGGACCCTTCTGATCAACCGGCACCTCAACTGATTCTAACCCCCATCCAACGCATTCCTATGCATGCTGAGAATCATGGTACCCAGAGCGGTCAATCCCCGACACTTGATACTGGTTTTGTCGATCGAAAACATTAGGCCTATCTCGTTGCTGCCCGGCAGGGTCAAAACGAGCGTGATCGTTAGAATTCCCTCTAAAATTCGAGAAACCCCCTCTACCTCTCGGGCCACCCTGATTGTGTCCCTGACGCGAAGCATGCAACGCCGGGCAATCTCTGGCCCAGTGTCCCGATTGCTTACAATACGCACATTGATTCCTGTTCAAATCAGATCGGCCCGAGGGAGGACCATAAAATCCTCCCCTACCTCTATTGACACCCCGGCGGGGCGGACCATATACTTGCGCTAACATCACCTTCGTTTTTAAATCCTTCGATTTCTTCTCCTCCTGTCCCTTCGCTTCTTGCTCCTGGCGCTCATAATACTGAGCTATAGTCAGGAGGGCTGTCGGGGTCGCAGTGGACCAAGAACTTTCACTCGCTTTTAGGCGGGCTGCGATCGCCGTTAGTAAATTCGCCACATATTTATCAGCAAAGAGGTGTCGACCCGTATCATCCGTAAGTGACTGACCACTAAAATCATGAAACGTCTCCTCAAAGCGCGTAAAGAAATCTGCAACTGATTCGTCAACTTTCTGCTTACACGAGGCTAGCATATTCCAGTCAATCTTTTTAGGGGGGATGATTGTCTTCAACTTAGTCAGAATAGCAGCAGGGAGATCTAAAATAAGCTGAGGTGGTTTCTGCGCGGGCTTCCTCTCCCTATCCTCATCCTCCAGCTCAGACCACCGAGCTTTAAAAGCGGCAACATCGTCCACCTTCCGCACAGATCGCCACATATCTGGTGGTAAAATAAGCCCAAAGAACAGATCTATATCTGCTAAGGTCATAGTACAAGAATTCAGGGCCCCCTCCACTTCTTCGTAGAAGGCCGCTGGATTCTTGCGGGGATCAGGCAATGCATTTTTTAATGCCATGACATCAGCCCTATGCCAAGGAGTATAAACCCAATTGTACACAAAATATCCCTTAGCATCGGCGGAGGTAATATCCGAACTAGTCCCCGCTCCTTTAGGAGGAACATACAAAGGTGCCGCCTCTTGCATTGGTTTAGCATGCACTAGGTCGCTCTTATCTGACTGGGAGGTGGATGAGTGGCCATCTCCGGTATGCGAATCCGACTGCTTCTCCTCCTCAGCTTGTTGGCGTGCTTTCTCTTTAAGGTCCCTCACCGCGTCCCGCAATGCAAACAGCCGCCGAACCGCATCAGGCGCCTTAGAGGGAGAGAAAACATCATTACGCAATGCTTTAGCATCTGATACCACATCGTCAGGCTCAAAGACACTGGAATATTTCCGGAAAGCAGCAATCACTTCATCAGAAAAGTGGCCCAAAAAATACAACTTCTCTCTATCCTGCCACAGCTCCCAGGAATTCAACAACTCAGCAAGGGATAACTTGCCCTTAAGTGCACGATAGGAAACTTGCCGAAGCTCACCCATTCGGTCAGCCGATAACATGGACCGCGTGTCTACCTTACCCGAAACCGATCCAGAATCTTGTGACCTCGGGGCAGACGCGCCGACATAAGGGGGCGGAGAACGATCTAATAAATAAAAATCATCGTCAGGATTATTAAGGACAGGATAAAGTGATTGACGAACAGCATATTGACCCGAGACTTGCAACCGACGCTCTTTCTCTTGTCTCTCCGCCAGTTCTCTTTCCTCCCGACGCTTTGCTTCCTGTGCTCTCACATGATCATTCTTCCGTTGCTCTTTACCAAACAGCGCTTTCTCACGTTTCTCTCGCTCACGCACTTCCTTCACCCATAATCGCACACATTCAAACATGTCTTGACGAGCACGCCGTTTACACATACACTGTTCCACATACTCAATCTTACGCATATCAAACGATCCATACAAAGGCCATCGTAACTCAGGATCCTTCTTGGTGTATTTCCTCCATATCGTGCTGTACATTATAGAGGAAAGACCATGCTTCACATACATATCCCTATTAGGAGTCCCCTCTGGGGGGGCTGGAGCAGATTCCTCGAGGTTTAACCGGTTTCCAAAGCAGCAGCACCACTTACGGAGTGCGCTAAAAGCAGGCATGCTCAAAAATAATGCAAAATATGCAGTATTATCAGAAATGGCACTTAAACGTTGTGCCGTTCAAAGTTACACAGTTCCGGAGAAATATCTCCACATTACCTGCCTATATGTGTTGCAACGCATATATTCTCACAATAGCCAATACAAGATATGACCGGTCATCACAAATCAAACTCAAATAGCCAAACCAGGCTTCAAAAACTCGGAGCAAGTACCGTACAACGGTTCTTACCAATCAAGAGTCCAGATTCCAACTGCCAAGCTCCAAAATTCGCCCAAACGGCTGTCACGGCAGGACCGACAGAAGAGGTCTCAGTCGAGGACCGGCGCCACCCAGATGGTCAGCTCGGAAGGGAAGGAAGAAAACCTCGGGATGCCAGGACTAAAGTGCCTCTGGCAGTGATCACATCCCCGGCCAAATTCCTCACCTTCGTCGCGACCAATCCTTCGAGCATCCGAGTCGCCGATGAGCCCCACGTGACGGGCGCCAATTGATGAATACAGGCCCCAGCTAGGCCCGCAGGACACAAGGGTTCGCTCTCCTGCAAATGGAATCTACAAGGAAGTTGGCACGGAAACTGCAAAGTACAAAGACAAAGTTTATTAACCCTTAAGGGTGGTCCTACAATCCATACAACACCCTTCAGTATTGCATAGAGTAGCACAAAGGACTTGCGTACACGGTCCCCTTTTATACACAACAGAGGGGCTCATAAGTGGGTGGATACAACATGAGGCAAAGAATATTACCTTTTATGGACATTTTCGATACAAGATCAATATGTGGGCGGAGCTGACACACTCCTTGAGCCCGCGAAAACATGGTCAAGCAAGGACTAACTGATAACAGATGTGGTCAAGCCTGGGTATGCGCCAGACGGACAAAGGAGCTATTTATAGACTGTTACTAGGCAGATTGCAAGAGCAACTAACACGAAGATAGGACTCTTCTCGTGTTAAGCACGTGGAGACATGTCAATACAAAATGGAGTCCAGACTTTAGTCAACATAACGAAAGAGACTTGGTCATAAAAGGGGAATTCATGTCTTTAGTGAATGCTTAATCACATCGTGGTTTCAATTTACAACACCCCTCATATGTCTGGGCACTGCTGGGAGTGACATGCACCCAACCCTCATATGTCTGGGCACTGCTGGGAGTGACATGCACCCACCCCTCATATGTCTGGGCACTGCTGGGAGGCCTCTGCACCCACCCCTCATATGTCTGGGCACTGCTGGGAGGCCTCTGCACACACCCCTCATATGTCTGGGCACTGCTGGGAGTGACATGCACCCACCCCTCATATGTCTGGGCACTGCTGGGAGTGATATGCACCCACCCCTCATATGTCTGGGCACTGCTGGGAGGCCTCTGCACCCACCCCTCATATGTCTGGGCACTGCTGGGAGGCCTCTGCACCCATCCCTCATATGTCTGGGCACTGCTGGGATGTCTCTGCACCCACCCCTCATATGTCTGGGCACTGCTGGGAGTGATGTGCACCCACCCCTCATATGTCTGGGCACTGCTGAGAGTCCTCTGCACCCACCCCTCATATGTCTGGGCACTGCTGGGAGTGACATGCACCCACCCCTCATATGTCTGGCACTGCTGGGAGTGACATGCACCCACCCCTCATATGTCTGGGCACTGCTGGGAGTGACATGCACCCACCCCTCATATGTCTGGGCACTGCTGGGAGTGATATGCACCCACCCCTCATATGTCTGGGCACTGCTGGGATGCCTCTGCACCCACCCCTCATATGTCTGGGCACTGCTGGGAGTGATATGCACCCACCCCTCATATGTCTGGGCACTGCTGGGAGTGATATGCACCCTCCCCCATGTCTCTGTCCACTGCTGGGAGTCCTCTGCAGCCACCCACCCACCAACCCACCCGCCCCCTTGGTGCAGTACACTGCTGTCCTGTGCATACACACACACCAATATACTGCTTATATGCTGTGAGGGCGTGGGTACGGCGCGTACCCCTCCATCACCACTCCACTGGTGGTACGGCCCGTACCCACGCCCCCACAGCGTGGGTACGGCGCGTACACCTCCATCACCACCCCAATGGTGGTACAGCCCGTACCCACGCCCCCACAGCGTGGGTACGGCGCGTACACCTCCATCACCACTACAATGGTGGTACCAGCCGTACCCACGCTCTGGGAAATGTTTTTGTCATCGATATTCTATCAGTGAACCCATATGAGTATACAGTGGATGGCCTCTTATCTCCTTTTCTGTATGTCATCTCTTTCCTCACTCGCCTACATTGTGATAGTCATCTTCTCCTTAGACCACTGTTTTTAGTTGTTGGTAACTCATGGATTTAGGGACTCACTGATCAGTATTAGATTGCACTGATGTACCACTGCCTTAGGACTAGGGATAGACTTCATGTACCACTGCCTTAGGACTGAGGTAGACTTCATTGTCAAAGTCAGATGGCTGTATACTTCCTCTGTCACCAGGTCAACTGCAGAGGATTTCTGTCAGAACCCCTCCATGTGCGAATAATATAATAACATAATAATATAATATAATAATCCACATTTGTATACCGCGAACAATCACCCGTAAGGGTCTCTAGGCGCTGGGGGCCATCTGGAAGATTAAGCAAGCTATTGCTCAGTCACATGGTGCTGGGCTAATCTGCCTCGGGCGCCAGGGATCGAACCGTGATCCCCAGATTCCGGAGTCAGTCGCCCTGGCCGCGGCACCACACCTCTTCCCAAAGGGAAACACAATAAGGGTGCACACTGTCGCCCTTACTGCTCCTCCTAGTATTGGAAACATTCATCAGGAGGGGCCATCCGTCAGTCAAAGTTGTTGGTGGAAATACCCATACAAGGAGGCCACTCCTCCATACCATTAAATATGCACGATAAAGTAATCACACTAATGAATTTACCAGTGTTGGTCCTGACCCTAATGCCCACCAATGCAGATTTTGCAGCGACTTCAGGATGCAAAGTCGATTAGGGAAAAAATGAGGGGCACTTACGATATCATGGATTACCACCAAAGCAGCCATTTTCGGATATCAATTTCAAGGGAATTATTTTAGGGTCATCATAAGTAGAGGTTTGAAATGCATTGTCCTCAATAACATTGAGCCGCTGGTAATCCGAACCAAAGCCAAATATGCTAGGTGATTGCATCTACATCTATCTTTTTGGGACAGAATCAAAGCAGTTAAGATGATAGTGCGCCCCTCATTCGCATAGGTCCTGGGCATGCTCCAACTTCCAATGCCTGTTTCTTTCTTATGACAGACAATGACATTAAAATGTTCATATGGGACTCTACGAAACCACAACTAGTGACCTCCAAACTAATTGCACACAGGAGATATGGCAGTCTCAGCCTCCCATCTGTAGAATTATACCACACAACATTACACCAAGGACAACTCTCCTATATGAGGCCCCACTCTAAGGACCCCATTATGGGTTCCCATTGAGCAGCAACTCACTTCCAGTGACCCTGGCCTGCAATTGGTTTACAAACTTAAAACCCCTACCTCCTTGAACCAGAACACAGCTACACAGGTGCCTTAGAACAGATGTTCACTTACACAAACAGGCACAGCTTTGGCATAACACCTCTATCCACGCTGGGGGACAAATGATCCACTGGGAGTAGTGCAGAGAGAAAGCATCCTGACCCTAGATCACCAAGGGGACACCAAACCTTTTGAGGTAATGCTGGAGGAATTCCACCTTCCCACACATCAGATGTGGAAATACATGCAACTGAGTCACTGTATGCATAATAGACTGGGGGCATCACCATAGGACAAACAGACATCCACAATTCTCCCATTGGGGGATAAATAAGGTGGTTATGTCGGTGTTCTGTAATCTACTGATATTGCATCTGTATTCTCAACCCCAAATAAATAGACTGCATAACAGGTTGCAGGAACTATTGCAAACATACTATTCAACAGAAGAGTCGGTAGAGGTTCCTGAGAAACTGGACCGGGAAGTAAGAGAATCTCAAATTAAATTGTGTTTATTCAAGACACCTTAATACTTGTACTGGACACCCCAAATATGAGGAAGGGGATTGCTACCCCACTCGATCTGCTGATGATGTGGACAACCACATTGTGACACTATCCACATATCTACATGATTGCACAGCCATAAATATGATATGGGCAACAATAGGAGCCACTTTCAGTGGATATCTGGGCCTTTCTACACAGCTACCAAAACACTTGAGTATGCTTCACGATACTACTGGCCTGCCTTCTCTGACAAATCATGAGTATTGTTTCTTATTCTCTGCACTCATAGCAACTAAACTATGTATCCTCAGGCACTAGCTCTACCCACATTTACCTACTCATGTCAAATGTCTGATTAAGATGTATAAGACTGCTTCTTATGACCATCTTATATAAAGCATGCAAGATAAGGCAGAGATATTTCTCGAGATCTGGTCTTTCTTTCTCCATGCTGACATACAGACACTTACATCAGACAAGATACACAGGGGACCACTGAGGGACTCATTGTGACTTATGTCTTGGGTTGTTATGAGTAGTCGTAAGCCTCTATGAGCTTATGAAGCTCTGTATTTACAGACATGCCTGGTCTAGATCTCACAGTACTAATCCTTGTCAATGAGGCTGGACAGATGCGGAGACTGCCAGTTCATGGCTCAGTTCCTATAGTTTCTTATGCCAGTATGTCCTCACCAACAAAAATGCATGCCCTCCAGCAATTTACCTCCCACCCACATGTGTTTGGTGGTTTCCCATGCGTTCTACGTGTCCCCTTCATGCCCTTTTCATGTTTGTACTGAGCTTACTCTCTTATGCTCCTTTACTCTAACAGTTGTTTCTATTGGTTATATTATATTGTTTAGCACAAGAGGTGCTCTTGGACCTTGCACTTCTTTTTGTTAGTTTGCTTTTTTTTCACATACTGCACTTTACTTGGTGCCCCCTGAGGGTCGTAACTTGTACCATGTTTATGGATTTGAACATGAATAATTCATTGATGAGGGATGATACCCTGAAACCGGTCCCAGGGTGTTTGTCTCCAGCCCAGGGAGGACCAGGTCTGGCTGTATGTTATGTTATGTTATGTTATGTTATATCCATTTGTAGCACGCTCGGATACTCATGAGTGTCCCACCGCGATACCTGAGGGGTGTAGGGAGCGACCATCATACAAAGAGTTGTGTTTTAAGCTTCTTTTTAAACAACACAAGGTCTTGAGTGGAACAAAGATCGAATGGGAGGGCATTCCAGGCCATGCTAGACTTAACCACAAGGGAACAGTCCCCCAACCTCTGGAGCTTGAAACGCGGAACATGGGCGAAGCGAACGGACGAAGAGCGAAGGGCCCGTGAGGGGACATAGAAGGAAAAGCGCCTCTGAAGATAGAGGGGACCATAACCATGGAGGGCACGATGGGCCAAGCCCAAAAGTTTAAACTTGACCCTAACCGTCACGGGCAGCCAATGGAGAGAGCGCAATTGGGGAGCAACACTCTTCCTTGTCAGAATGCCCAAAAGCAGTCTAGCCGCCATGTTCTGGACCACCTGTAGTTTTTTAAGCAGGTAGCCAGTGACACCAGCCTAGAGAGCATTGGCATAATCCAATCGAGAGAGAATCAGCGCACAAGTAACAGTTTCTCTAGCAGCCTGCGGAAGGAGTGGAAAAAAGTTCCTAAGAGTTTTGAGAAGGCCAAAGCAACAGCCAAAAGTTTTCTTGATGTGTGTAGAAAAGGAGAGACTCTCATCGAACCATACTCCTAAGTTCTTAGCAGGCTGGCCCGAGGAAAGGGGCAGTGGGAAGTCCTGCTGCCACAACTGCTCACGAAAATCAGCGGGAAATTTGCCAAAAAGCAAATCTCAGATTTTTGTTCATTGCACTTAAGCTGTGCATCCGCCAACCAATTGAAGATGGAAACTAGGCAATGTTGCGCCGCAAGGACAGAGTCTGATGTTTTATCCCAGGTGAACAACAACTGGGTGTCATCCGCATAGGCCAACACCTTAGCCCCAAGATCCTCTGCCAGATGTATCAGTGGCGTAACATAAATGTTAAAGAGGAGAGGGCTAAGGGAAAATCCCTGCGGGACTCCAGTGGTGACTGAATGGGGGGGAGGAAAATGGAGGAAGCCAAATCTGCTCACCCCGCTCCTCCAAAAAAGACCTAAGCCAGCCCCAGACAGCCAGCCCCTGACACACCAAGCTCTGCGAGACGGGCCAAAAGAAGAGTATGTGGGACCGTATCAAATGCCGCTGAGAGGTCAAGCAGAATTAAAGCTGCCCTTCCCCCGGCATCGAGGCACTCCCGAATGGCCTCCACCACCTCGACCAAAACAGTCTCTGTGCTGTGGGCAGCTCAAAATCCTGATTGAGCTGGATGCAGAAGTGCCTCGGTCTCCACAAATTCTGTTCGTTGCTTATTGACCACCTTCTCACAGACTTTGGCAATAGCTGGTAGAAGAGAGATGGGCCGATAGTTGCCTGGATTAAGGGGATCCAGAGAAGGCTTTTTGAGAAGAGGCAGAATCTTCGCCTGCTTCCATCCCTTAGGAACAACCGCTGACTGAAGAGACAGATTGATGATAGAGTTAACCTCTGAGTGTACACTCTCAGCCACCGCTGCCAGAAGCCTGGCCAAGCAGGCGTCGGCAGGAGAACCAGATTTTAATCCCCTGAGAATTTTAAGAGTTTCCAGGGGGTTGACTGTTCTAAAGGCAGACAGCGAGCTGGTAGGGACCGCAGATTGTACAGCCAGCGGCTCTGCACGGCAGCCGTTACCAGAGGAAAATGAGGCCTGAATGGCCTTGATTTTATCTCTGAAGCAACCTGAAAGAGTGTTACACCAGTCAAGAGAGGAAGGAGTAACGCTAGCTTGGGCCAACGGAGATGTAAAGCTCTGCACAATGGCAAAGATTTCTTTAATGTTGTTCCTAGCCGAGTCAATGCGGGCTGCAAAAAAATGCCCTTTCGCCACGACAATAGCGTCATAATACATTTTTTGCATTGCTCTAAGCTTTGTCTTTGCCACGGGGCAATAGCCACTACTTCGCCAAGCCCGCTCCAAGATTTTACAATCGTGTTTGGCTGCCTTGGGAGATGGAGTAAACCACGGTTTGGAGGGCGCAACCCTGGCAGGTCTAATGGGTCAAAGGGAGGCCACAGAGGCTGCTGCCCTAGACACCCAGCCAGTGAACCCTGACAGACACTCCTCCAGTCCACCAGACAAGACGGGCCTGGAGGTTTCCAAGGCTTGTTTGAATTCAAGAGGATCAAGTTTCCCAGAAACTGACTTCTGATGAAAACGCACCAGAGTCTCTACATTAGAGACCGTCCAGGAAAAATAAGATATGAAGTGGTCAGACCAGGGCACCGGACAGGGATCCCTTAAGGAGATGAGGAAATTAGAGCAGATTGGGTCCAGAATGTGGCCGGCCCAGTGAGTAGGAAGGTGGACGTGCTGGTTAAGTTGAGCAAGATGAAGAGTATCCAGCAGGTCGATCACCTCCCTTTCATCGGGTCGGTCCTTATGAACATTCAAATCACCTAAGACCATATAGTGGGAGAACCTAACTGCCCTAGAGATGATAGCGTCTCCACAAGCCTGGAGAAAAGGACCAGCCGGTCCAGGGGGCCTGTAGATCAGGGAGACACCAACCAAGAGTAAAGTGGGCTGACAAGCGGGCGCTAAAATTAAGCACCTCGCAGCCTTCCAATGCCATGATGTCCCCCAAACGAAGATCCCATAGATTTTTATATATAATAGCTACACCGCCACCCCTCCCCCCCTGACAGTCGACTCTAAAGATCGTATAGCCCACAGGGGTGGCCAGTGAGACGATAGGGTCAGATGTAGAATCAAGCCAGGTCTCCGTAAGGAACAGCATATCTAATGATTCGTCCTCCAAAAGCCCAAATACGTCCGCATGGTGTTTCTTAAGTGGCCGGACATCAAAGCTGCTGAGATATGGGAAGATTTAGCCCGCTGTTCGGGTCGGTAGCCCTCACTGGCCAAGGAGATAAGCACCCCCCCCTGATTGAAGCCACATACTAGACAGACCCCTGAAGGCTTCACCGCCACATCCCAGGTGTGAGAAAGGCAGCAAGCCGCCACATCCATCGCTCTAAGCGTAGCACTGGAGTAACTTCTACTTAACATCGTTCCCCGAGACAGCCGGGTAGCATAGCAGGCCGCTTCCGGGACGCTGACGGGCGCAGACGGGCTTGCCTTAGGCGCACCTTCGGCGCTCCATCGGTGCGCCTGCTGCACGTCCGTTCAGTGCGCATTTAAATACACCCGGGTGCCAGAAAGCTAGAGCGCCAACTAACAAGATGGCGTCTCTCTGTGGCACCGCGGGACTTCCCGGAAGTAGACTGACCCCCTCACCCCGGCAAATGTCGTCAATATCAGAGAAGAGGTATGGGGATGATATGGAAAGAGATTCACAATTTTTAAAGTGCGGGTATGCGGGTGGGAAACAGCAGCCAAATGTGCAAATGCGCGGTATAGCAGCAGTGAAATAGTAAGTTAAAAGCAGAACGATGTTAAAATGCAGATAGGCGATCACACGATACCAATGAGCAAAGCACACCAATTCAAATACAGGTAAACTCGGTGAGAGCCCCTCAGGCGCTGCACGTCCGTTCAGTGCGCATTTAAATATGCCCGGGTGCCAGAGAGCTACAGCGCCAACTAACAAGATGGCGTCTCTCGGCGGCACCGCAGGACTTCCCGGGAGTAGACTGACCCCCTCACCCCGGCAAATGTCGTCAATATCAGAGAAGAGGTATGGGGATGGTATGGAAAGAGATTCACAATTTTTAAAGTGCGGGTATGCGGGTGGGAAACAGCAGCCAAATGTGCAAATGCGCGGTATAGCAGCAGTGAAATAGTAAGTTATGTATGGGCTGGACTGTTCCAATGAGGAGGAGGGTCAAGATAGATTTGAATATGGCTGGGTCCAAACAGAGGTGGCATAGTGAGAAAAAGAATGATGGATTGAATACAGATCTTTTGACTGGGGGTGAATGGATAAAGAATTTCAGCACTTCATCCATCATCTTGTTGCGTTTGCTATGTTCACCCTAAGTGGCCAAGGGTATGACCAGACGTGTGTCCCCTGCTCACTGTGCCACTGGATTCAGGCTAGCCTGGCTGATAAGTGGTGATACCCGAAACCAGTCCCAGCATGTTTATTTCCAGTCCAGGGAGGAACTGGCCTGGCAGGTCAGGCTGGACTGCTCCCATGAGGAGCAGGGTGAAGACTGATTTGCATATGGCTGGGTCCAAACTGGTGCGGCACAGTGAGCAAAAGAACAATGGATTAAACCCAGATCTTTTGACTGGGGGTGGTTGGTTAAAATATTTCAGCACTCCCTCCATCAACTTTTTGTGTTTGCTATGTTCGCCCTAAATGTCCAAGGGAATGCCCAGATGTGGGTCCCTTGCTCACTGTGCCACTGGATTCAAGCTAGCCTGGCTGATGAGGGGAGATACCCCAAAACCAGTACCAGGATGCTAACTTCGGGTCCAGGGAGGCCCAGCCTGGCAGTTTGGACTGGACTGTTACCATGAAAAGCAAGGTCAAGACTGATTTGAATATGGCTGGGTCCAAACTATGTTGGCATAGTGAGCAAAAGAACGATAGATTACACCCAAATCTTTTGACTGGGGGTGAGTGTTTGAAAAGTTTCAGCACTATATCCATCATCTTGTTGCGTTTGCTATATTCGCCCTAAGTGGCCATGGGTATGCCGAGATGTGGGTCCCTTGCTCAATATGCCAGTGGATTCAAGTTAGCCTGGCTGATGAGGGGTGATGCTCCGAAAGCAGTACCAGGAAGATTTTTTTCGGTCTAGGGAGGTCTTGGCCTGGCAGTTCAGGCTGGACTGCTCTCATGAGGATCAGGGTTAAGACTGATTTGCATATGGCTGGGTCCAAACTAGGGTGGGATAGTGTGCAAAAGAATGATGGAATAAACCTAGATCTTTTGACTGGGAGTAAGTGGTTGGAAAGTTTCAGCACTCCGACCATCATCTTGTTGTGTTTGATATGTTCGCCCTAAGTGGCCAAGGGGATGCCCAGACGTGGTCCCTTGCTCATTGCGTCTCTGGATTGAAGCTAGCCTGGCTGATGAGGGGTGATACCCTGAAACCGGTCCCAGCATGTTTGTCTCTGGTCCAGAGTGGACCTGGCCTGGCAGTTCAGGTTGGTCTATTTCCATGAGGAGCAGGGTCAAGATTCATTTGCATATGGCTGGGTCCAAACTGAAGTGGCATAGTGAGCAAAACAACAATGGATTAAACGCAGATCTTTTGACTGGGGGTGAGTGGTTGAAATGTTTCAGCACTCCACCCATCATCTTGTGTTTGGTATGTTTTCCCTGAGTGGCCAAGGGTATGCCCAAATGTGGGTGCCTTGCTCACGGTGCTACTGGATTCAAGGTAGCCTGGCTGGTGATACCCCGAAACCGGTCGCAGCATGTTTGTTTCCGGTCCAGAGAGGACCTGGCCTGGCAGGTCAGGCTGAACTGTTCCCATTAGAAGCAGGGTCAAGACTGATTTGCATATGGCTGCGTCCAAACAGGGTTGGGATAGTGACAAAAGAATGATGGATTAAACCTAGATATTTTGACTGGGGGTAGGTAAGTGGTTGGAAAGTTTCAGCACTCTGTCCATCATCTTGTTGTGTTTGCTTTGTTCACCCTAAGTGGTCAAGAGTGTTCCCAGATGTGGGTTCCTTGCTCATAGTGCCCCTGGATTCAAGCTAGGCTGGCTGCTGAGGGCTGATACCCCAAAACTGGTCCCAGGATGTTTGTTTCCGGTCCAGAGAGGACCTGGCCTGGCAGTTCTGGCTGGTCTTTTTCCAAGAGGAGCAGGGCCAAGACTTATTTGCATATAGCTGGGTCCAAACTGGGGTGGCATAGTGAGCAAAAGAACGATGGATTAAACTCAGATCTTTTGACTGGGGGTGAGTGGTTGAAAGGATTCAGCATTCCATCCATCATCTTGTTATGTTTGCTATGTTCACCCTAAGAGACCAAGGGTATGCCCAGACGTAGGTCCCTTACTCACCGTGCCACTGGATTCAAGATAGCCTGGCTGATGAGGGTTGATACCCCAAAACAGGTCCCAGGATGTTTGTTTCTGGTCCAGAATGGACACTGCCTAGTAGTTCAGGCTGGACTTTTGCCATGAGGAGCAGGCTCGTCAAGACTGATTTGCATGTGGCTGGGTCCAAACTGGGGTGGCATAGTGAGCAAAAGAACAAAGGATCGAACCCAGATCTTTTGACTGGGGGTGAGTAGTTGAAAAGTTTCAGCACTCCATCCATCATCTTGTTATGTTTGCTATTTTCACCCTAAGTGGCCATGGTTATGCCCAGACGTGGGTCCCTTGCTCACTGTGTCACTGGATTCAAGCTAGCCTGGCTGGTGAGGGTTGATACCTCAAATCCGTTCACATGACGTTTGTTTCCAGTCCCTGGAGTACCTTGCCTGGCAGTTTGAGCTAAACTGTTCCCATGAGGAGCAGGATCAAGACTGATTTGCATATGGCTGGGTCCAAACTGAGGTGGCATAGTGAGCAAAAGAATAGTGGATTAAACCTAGATCTTTTGACTAGGGGGAGTGGTTGAAAGGTGTTGGCACTCCATCCATCATCTTGTTGTATTTGCTATAGTCTATATCTCACAGCACAAATCCTTTTCGAAGAGGCTGGACAGATACAAAGACCGCCAGTTCATGGCTCCAATCTTATTGTTTCTTATGCCGGTATGTCCTCACCAAAAAAAATACACACCCTCCAACCATTTGCCCCCCACCTCCATGTGTTTGGGGCTTCCCATGCGCACCTCATGTCTCCTTCATGCCCTTTTTATGTTTTTACACAGCTTACTCTCTTATGCTTATTTATCCTGACAGTTGTTTCTATTGATTATATTGTTTAGCACAAGAGGTGCTCTCGGGGCTTGCACTTCTTTTGATAGTTTGCTTCTTTTTTTTTTTTTACATACTGTACTTTACTTGGTGACCCTGCAGGTCGTAACCTGTACCATGTTTATGGATTTGAACATGAATAATTCATCTGTAAAATTTGAAAGATAAACAAATATATAAAGGTATAACAAGTCATATGTAAAGGCAATCCAGGCCAGGTCCCTTCGTTCAGGGATGGCAAACCTGCCATCCAGGTCCCTTCATTCAGGGAGCAAATCTCTACTCCATGTTCCATGTTACAAAAAAGTGCGCCTAGTTGATAAAGCCTTCTTCCACCTAGCCCCCGTTTATTGGAATCAACTTCCCATCCATCTACGTCAATGCCCAGATCACTTACAGTTCAGAAGGCTCATCAAAACTGCACTGATCTAATCTGTTCCTCTTCTGTGACTGGCTGTAGCAATTCCATAGCATGGAGAACCCCCTTGGGGTGTGATTCATGTGCTTATCAACCAATAAATATCAAATGGTGTTGAGTCAAGATTGTGATCTAATACATATACATTCATTTGTTAAATTAAAATAAGAGTTCCTATGGTATTATCTGAACATAAAAACATAAAAAGTTTAATGAGGGAGCATGTCAAATGTCTAACGTTATGTAATCAAAGACAAGACACTCCAAGGGAATTTATGGAGACAAACGTGTAATTGTTTACAATCCTTTTGATCTCAAATGAATGCAGGGATGAGCAGTTCAACTGTATCATGTGAGGTAACCACAACATGCAACCACAAAATATTTATCTAAATATAATGGTTTTATGCAATGTGAACTTTACAGCCCAAGACTGATGAAAAAAAGGTGGAACGAAATAGTTGAAAGTGATGGTTTGTTCAAGTATTTGCCCTGTGTATCTGTTTTTCTGTACCCCTGTGGAAACATTTGATAAGGGGCGTAGCTTGGTCTGTAAGATTGGGGAGAGGGGGTGAGCTTCAGATTTTCCAACAATCATGCTGTCATACAATGTTAAAATACATTATATGATAAGTAGGGCACATAAAAGTGGCTAAGGGGGAAGTGGACAGGTAGAAGAATGCAGAGTGAGAGAAAACACAACATTTAGAAAAAATAACCAGCATTTTTTAAGAATTTGAAAGCAGAGAGGCAGAGGGTGTGTGTGCATTTTTGTCTGTGTTTATGTCAAAATCCCTGGTGAAGTACGACAGATACCTCACCATACCCGACTGAAACCACCTGCACCCAACTATTTACCAGAAAAAACTTTATTAGGGTGGTGTAACACCCAAAAATCCTCCTCTGAAGCTATGCTCCTGCATTTGAGTGTTCGAATCTCCTGTCACTTCCCCTAGTATTAAGTGATTTGGATTGGCAACGTATTTATATAATTCACAACTTATTTCAAAGGTATTTAAATACCTTTTTTACCTATTTCGGATCTGTCATGGGATAAGGAGGCTTAAACCTTGATGAGGGAATTTCTCCCTAAATATGGGTCCTAAAATATTTATAAACCTCTACAAGTGATGGCAAGACAATTTAAGCGACAATAGGACCAGATGTACGAAAAATGAAAAGATTGGTCACAAAAAGGGTCACAAATTGTGTACTGACTTTTTGAGACAAATCTTTAGTTCTGTGACGTCACTTATTTTCTGATATATCTGAACCAGTTGCGGTCCTTGTAGGTAAGCGCAGTGGGTCGGGGGGAATGACAAACGATGGAACAGCAAAAAGTTAAATAAATAAATAAATGAAACCACTTACCTTCCACTCGCCGTGTCGATAAATTATTTATTTATTTTATTTTCCCTCTTCCGAGGTTTGTATCTTCCACTCCCCCACCCCCGACGTGCCCCTCCATGCTTACCTGCATGGGCTGCCACTCGTCTGAACTGCATGTAAGAGGGGGTGACCCTTTCATACTCCTGCTGATTGCTATTCAGAATGAGTTAGTAAACACATTTTGCAGGTATGAAATTTTTTCAGACTCCCAAAAGAGTTTAATAAATAGAAAAAATCAGTTGCAGGGTTTGTGACTGCAAAATGGTTTTGTGTGTAAAGCCCAAATCTTCTACCATTTAAAGAAAGCAAAACATATTTCTTGCTAAGTCCTTGCTGCACATGAACACCAGCTACCCAACGCCCTTGGGGAAACAAAGCTCAAAAGTTCAGCGTGTGAGCAATTAAAGAATATTTCATTGTTCATTTCAACAGGATTTGGGGAATGGTTGCATAAACATTTTCACAGCAATTATACACTGTACCTCTGAAGAAATCAGATGCGATTTGTGATATTGCAAGCAATGCTTTTATGCCTTTAAATGCCCTGCTAAGTTTATGTTTTTATCTGAAGAGAAGAATCATCTTTCTGGAGGCAAAATCACTTAAAATAAGATACTGGACAAATCTGTGTGAAGTTAATGGTTCTTAGAGACATTGCAGTGACAGCCGGCTAATGGAGAGTCTTCCCACTGGAGAAATCTACTTCCTGCAAAAAGTCTTATTTAGTTCAAAAATCTATCTGGAGTAGGCTGCTCATTTTGAAAGGCTGTTGTTTTGTTAAAGGGAGGTTTCAACACTGCATTGAATCAGATGGAATGCAAATTACTCAATCAGATAAAACGTTCTAGCTCACAGTATAGAAACCCTACAGTATTAAAGCATGAGTACCTCAAGGCTCTATCAGCGTCCCTCTCCTTTTTAACATTTACATGAAATCCTTACCAGAACATATCAATGTTTTTGAGTTCATATGCTATAACTATTTGGATACACAGATACTTCTTAAATTAGAAAGCCCCAAGGACATTGGAAACCCAAAAATATTCAGTTGCCTCCAGGCAGTTGACTTGTGAATGACATGGAGCCACCTCAAACTTCATGCTATCTACCCACACATGTACACTCATTAACTCCATATTGCATATGACAATGCAGAGAGTGATGTCATCAATGATGTAAATCAAGAAATCATCAGTAATCACATCAATGATATCATTTAACGTGTCATGAGTGCTATAATATGTGAGGCTGTAAGCAGTGCATGGTGGGGGCGCATATTACTGTTACCTCAGTAAACTGTAATTGGTGACTTGAAGAAATTTTTGTCATAGTTTTCATATTATTGAGCAGCATAACTATAACATAACTTTGATCTTAGTTTTTTTCAGGGAATTTCTAGGGTTTTTAAGTAAAGCAAGATATCATTACACCAAACTACAATGTCACTTTCACCTTTCATTATTTTCAGTGAATTTCTATGTTTTTTTAATGTAAAGGAAGATCTTATTACAATATGTAACTATAACGTCATTTTAAACTTTGGTTTCTGGTGGCTTTTTGTGGTTATTTTATCATATGCACCTAACTCCGTCACTGAGCCTGTTTGATGGTGCGCAGGAGGGCATTGGATGCAGGGCCTGGTCACTGACCAGGCTCTGTGCCCTACCCCATGCTGGCAACCACCTTCCTCAATGCATTCAAGCAAACACAGGAAAGGGGTTAGGCACAAGGCTTGGCCTACAGGCAAGTGCCCTCAGTCTTCAGCTGTGCAAGGATTGGAATTGGACATATGGCCTGACTTGAGCCCAGGCCCTGTGCCCAACCTCGTGTGATTGTTTAACCCCACGTTGTTCATGGCCGTATGCAACAAGGCTTGCGATACAAAAAACAATGGTCCTAGACCTTCATTGCCAGAAAGGGCTATAGATCCTTACTCAGTGATATCATTCAATTAATTATGAGCTAAAATGAATGGGTTTGGTAGCTCTCGGTATTCAATACAGTATTCAGCATAAACAAAGGGAGTGCAACAAAACAAAATATGAATCACCATACATTTATTTTTGGATAAATGGTGAACCATACAGTCTTTACTTTTGATAATTGTTGTAGTCAAGGTTGCTCCAGAGGAAACGTGCATGTAGCAAGGGTGCTTAAGGGTGTGTGAGTGAGAGGAGAGAGAATTCAGAGTGGTGACATAGGGAAGACCACAGTTTTTAGCCTGGGACCCGTTATTTCCCCACGTGCTATACTAGAAATGATTTCTAGTCGAATCTGTAATTGTATGATTTAGATTACATATTGTGAAACGTGACCAAGCCCTGTAGGACGGTGATTGAAAACCAGTCCAATATTGAATTGTCCCAAGCTTCCCTATGTCACTACTCTGAATTCTCTCTTCTCTCACTCGCTCACCCTTAAGCACCCTTGCTACATGCACCTTCCCTCTGGAGCAACCTTGACTACAACAATTGTCAAAAGTAAAGACTGTATGGTTCACCATTTATCCGAAAATAAATGTATGGTGATTTAGATTTTGTTTTGTTGCACTCCCTTTGTTTATGCTCAATACTGTATTGAATACCGAGAGCTACCAAACCCATTCATTTTAGCTCATAATTAATTGAATGATATCACTGAGTAAGAACCTATAGCCCTTTCTGGCAATGAAGGTCTAGGACCGTTGTTTTTTGTATCGCATTTGCACCCAGGTCCTCGACTATTGGGTTACCCCATTTTTGTAATTGCAACAAGGCTTGGCCACACTGCCTTTCTTGCCTGTGCCCATGCCCTGTGTCCAGCCCCCTAACATGTATCCGTGGTTAGCCTCAAGGCCTGGCCTGAAGCCAAGCTTTGCACGCAACCCCCTGTGAGCAGCCAATGCTCTGTTGTTGGCAACCCCCTACATTCATGCAATACCTAACGAACACCCACCTCAAAACCTAATTCTTTTTAACTTTTTTTGCGGTACATCTGTACTTCTGTGGTACAGACTAGGGGTGGGTGGAATATGCGTCGTCGCGCTACGCAAAGCTCCGCGAAACAGTAAAAAATCTCCGCGAGCACCCAGAGTTCCGCGAACACGCAAAATTGCTTGTTCCGCCCAATCGCGATGCTTTTTTCCTGTCTGCGAACGTTGTTTGCGTGCTCGGGGGCAAACATCTTGCGAACACGCATTTTGAAAGTGCGAACAAGCAAACAATTCCGCGAAGCCGCAATTCGCGGAATTTTTGGCAATTCTGCATTCTCCCCGGAATGCAACATTACCCAAATTCAGCACATTCCACAAGCGGAATGGAATTTACCGCCCAGGCCTAGTACAGACACACAAGCAGCACTCCAAGCTATGGCGGGATATCGCAAGCTTCACTTTTTAACCCTTGCATGGTTCTGTGTTAGCCTGCAGTTCTCCCGGTGGAGCACACAGGAGGGCAGCAATGAGTATTGTGTAAACTCAAGGGAATCCTCTCAGGGTTGTGTGGGAGTACCACGGGACCCGCACCATGTTTGTTTTTTTGGGGTCCCAGGAGGAGCCCTCTTGGACCTCTCACACCATAGGTGTCAGGGTACCCCTACCCTATCCCCTTACATCTTAATTTTTTCTGAACTTAGGACAAGCGGTCTGAGTTGCCGCGTCCTAAATTGGCAGTGGCAACATTTGTGTTAATGCTGCTGCCAACCAATCAGATTAATCAGTAAAGCAGGACCTGTATCTGTCCCACAGAACTGAGGATGCTGAAGGGAAAATCGCCCTCTGGCCAATTTAATTTTTTAAGTTGGGGTACTGTGGGAGTACAACTTTACTCTTGCAGGACCAAACGTCCAGATATTAGCATATTTTGAAGTTCAATTTATCAAAAACAGCTGAACATATTTACACCAGAACACAAAAAGCACAGTCGCTGAGATCTAGCTTTCTGCCAAATTTGTTGTAATTCTATTCAGCTGTTTTTTTCTGTGTCGCTTCTTAAAATTCCCATTGGAATTTTCATGGGAAACACACATATTAGGATTCCCCTTTTCTGCTGGCTACACTTGACGGATCACCCCAAAACTTTGCCGGAATGACCTGAGGTGGATGAACTGTTTCTTTAGAAAGTTTGATGAAGCTTTGCCAAACAGCACCAAAGTCATCAAAAACATAACAAACACTTTTTGTGTGGTAACTCTGACCTAATTATAGCTATAAAGAGGTGACCACCACAATGTAATGTATTTACTCGTTTGTGAGGAGTGTGTGTGTGTGTGTGTGTGTATGACCATATGCATATAAATACATGTGTTATATTAATAAAAAAAAGTTATATGTTTCCCTTACCCTCCTCTCCCAAACCTTCCAGACCACAATAGACTCCCAAACATGCTTTGCAAACTCTTTTCTCTGTCTACCACATCCAACTAACAGATGCATATGTAACCACTCCCATTAACATCTCACATCGTCCCTTTAATAATCCACTTCAATTAATCTATCCCTATTCAAAATGATTGAGAAAATGCATGCGATCGCAAGAGCACAAACTTAACACAGCTAACCCAACAAGCACATACTACTAACCTACTACCAATTTACCTTTAGTTTGCAGCGTTTTATCCACCTCAATATGCTTTAATGCTTCGTTAGAGGTAGAAATCGCTATATAAGAACAATTTACCGTTACTAATGAATCTCTTCAGTACATGGGGTTAGCAACATAGATCCAGTAGGCACGTAACCTAATAGGACGCTGCATCCTGGCAACGTAAAATGGATTGTTAGAAGTCAAGCATCTCTTGGAGTCCATTGCAATACACCATTGGACTTAGAGGAAGAATTGTGGGCTAGTTGCTGTAGAAGTTAGCTGCATTTTACCAAAGGAGGTCATTTGGCACCTCTATTCAGAAATCATACTGTATTTGAATTTCATTGTCTTGGAACACTAAAAAGTAATACAAATTAACCCACTTCATGAGCAGGGGATAGAGTAGGACAATTGAAACATGGTTGACTATGAGGCGCATTCCAAGAAAAACAAACTGGCTGAGTTTGAACACAGCACACTTGCATCTATGTTTAACTGTCATTGAGAGTATACATTAAAAACTCTCAACACTTATGGAAGTGTGACGCAGTAATTTTCTACACACAAGGCATCTGGATTGTAAATGTTCATATACATCTGCGACAGAATGAATAATAATGCTAATATGGCACAGCAGAAGAAATATAGCTCTAAAATTATATTAGGTTTTGGATGCCGACTACCTAAGACTGTAGATCTTTGCCCTGGTAGATGGTAAAACTGATTTTTTGACCGAGTTGATGGGGCAATATGATGATCCCAGTTGTTCAGTCAGTGATTAAATTAGGTGGTACGTGGTTTCTTATCAAAGTCTATGGTAGAAGCTGGGCTACCCCATGCACTACCTTATTCCAAAATGGGTCTTAACTTGCCACCCCCAAATTTCAAACACAGTCAGATTAATAGCTTTGTTACTATGTAGGCATTACAGACTGGTTGGTTGGTTGATATCACAATCCACACAACGGATTTCATGTTAATTAGCAGCACATTGCGTAGTACAAAGTTATACAGCAAAATACCAAAAATGTAGTACAACATGTGTGTGCATGCTCAGTAATTTCCAGTTGCTTCTGTTGGATGGAGTCACAATTTTCTCTCTTCTAATTACAATGCCCTATTGGATAGATTCTCAAAGTAACTTGGTCTCTAATTGTGGCGGAGCTTGTCTCCCACTGTTCAGCTTTGCTCAAAGATATGCTTTTTGTGTGCCCACATCTGGCCCGCTCTGTCTGGCAGGAAGAGCAAGCAAGTTTCCAGCACAGACACTGCCTATAGTCTTACACCTCTGTGATGCCATATATTGTGTTAAAACAACAACAGCAATTGATGGACAGAATGCAGAACAATGTTATACATTCACCCCAGTACAGAGATCTGGGCCTAAAATCTATCGTTTTTTCGCTCACCATGCCATTCCAGTTTTGACCCAGCCATATGCAAATCAGTCTTGACCCTGCAACTAATGGGAACAGTCCAGCCCGAACTGCCAGGTCAGGTCCTACCTGGACTGGAAACAAGCATCCTAGGACCAGTTTCGGGATTTCACCCCTCTTCAGCCAGGACAGCTTGAGTCCAGTGGCATGGAGAGCACTGGACCCACGTCTGGGCATACCCGTCCCACTCACGGGTGACAAATGCAAAAACAACAATTGATGGACAGAATGCAGAACAATGTCACACATTCACCCCAGTACAGAGATCTGGGCCTAAATCCATCATTTTTTTGCTCACCATGCCATTCCAGTTTGGACCCAGCCATACGCAAATCAGTCTTGACCCTGCGCCCAATGGGAAGAGTCCAGCCCAAACTACCAGGCCAGGTCCTTCCTGGACTGCAAACAAGCATCCTAGGACCGTCTTCGGGATTTCACTCCTCTTCAGCCAGGATAGCTTGAGTCCAGTGGCTTGGAGAGCACGGGACCCACATCTGGGCATACCCGTCCCACTCTGGGTGACAAATGCAAAGACAACAATTGATGGACAGAATGCAGAACAATGTCATACATTCACCCCAGTACAGAGATCTGGGCCTAAATCCATCATTTCTTTGCTCACCATGCCACTGGAATCAAGCTAGCCTGGCTGATGAAGGGTAATACCCAGAAACCGGTCTCAGAATGCTTGTTTCCAGTCCAGGGAGGACCTGGCTTGGCAGTTCGGCCTGGACTGTTCCCATGAGGCACAGGGTCAAAACTGGTTTGCATATGGCTGGGTCTGAACTGGGGTGGCATGGTGAGCAAAAGAACAATGGATTTAATGCAAATCTCTTGACTGGGGGTGAATGTATGATTTATTCAAAATTCCTTCCATCATTTGTTTGCGTACCACTTTTCACCCTAAGTGGGATGGATATGCCCAGACGTGGGTCCCTTGCTCACTGTGCCACTGGAATCAAGCTAGCCCGACTGATGAAGGGTAATACCTAGAAACCAGTCCCAGGATGCTTGTTTCCGGTCCAGGGAGGACCTGGCTTGGCAATTCGGTCTGGACTGTTCCCATGAGCCAAAGGGTCAAGACTGATTTGCATATGGCTGGTTCTGAACTGGGGTGGAGTGGTGAGCATAAGAATGATGGATTTAATCCAGATCTCTTGACTGGGGGTGAATGTATGATTTATTCAGCATTCCGTCCATCATGTGTTTGCGTAGCACTATATTGTGTTACAGCATGATATGGTATGGTCACACGCGCAATTTAGTATGGTCACAAGTGAGAGTTTAAAATGGCAAAAAGTTATCTCCTAAAGACTGTTTGATTGGCCTTACGAGAGAAGAATTAGAATCTTTTGACAAGAAATGTTGGCAGGGTGCGTCCCAAGCCGAAGAAAGATGGCACACGCATACTGGACAAGGTCCCACTAGGAATTATGCCATCTAAATTGTTGCTCGGTCCTAAAAGTGCATCTCATAGATGGTAAGGCAGGATGCTCGGATATCAATCAATCAATCAATCAATCAATCAATCAATCAAACATTTGCAGAGCGCACTACATACCTGTGAGGGTCTCAAGGCGCTGGGAGGGGGGGGCGCTACTGATCGAACAGACAGGTCTTGAGTAG
This sequence comes from Triturus cristatus, assembly GCF_964204655.1. Classification (NCBI taxonomy): domain Eukaryota; kingdom Metazoa; phylum Chordata; class Amphibia; order Caudata; family Salamandridae; genus Triturus; species Triturus cristatus. Next base: position 509,663,211 of record NC_140585.1, read on the forward strand.
CCTCCTGTAGGTCTTGGGTCTGTCGTAGGCTCAGTGGGAGGGTGTTCCAGATCTTGGCGGCGAGGTGGGAGAAGGATCTCCCGCCGGTGGTTGTTCTTCGGATGCGCAGGACGGTGGCGAGTGCAAGGTCGGCAGAGCGGAGCTGGCAGTTGGGGATGTAGACGAAAAGTCATCTGTTGAGGTAGGTTGGGCCGGTCTTGTGGAGTGCCTTGTGTGCGTGGGTGAGGAGCTTGAAGGACATCCTCTTGTTGACAGGCAGCCAGTGCAGGTTTCTCAGGTGGGGGGTGATGTGGCCATGGCGTGGTACGTCGAGGATCAGTCATGCCGAGGCGTTTTGGATGAGTTGCAGTCGTTTGATGAGCTTGGTCAGGGCTTCTGCGTAGAGGGCGTTTCCATAGTTGAGTCTGCTGCTGACGAGGGCCTGGGTGATCGTTCTTCTTGTATCTGTCAGGATCCACCTGTAGATCTTGCGGAGCATGCAGAGGGTGTTGAAGCAGGAGGAGGAGACGGCGTTGACTTGCTTGGTCATGGAGAGCGTTGAGTCGAGGATGATTCCCAGGTTGCGTGCGTGGTCGGTGGGTGTCGGGGCTGCCCCCAGTGCCGTCGGCCACCAGAAGTCGTCCCAGGCTGAAGGGTTGGAGCCGAGGATGAAGACCTCTGTTTTGTCTGTGTTCAGCTTCAGTCGGCTGATCTTCATCCAGTTAGCGACGGCCTTCATTCCTTCGTGGAGGTTGGCTTTGGCGGTGATGGGGTCCTTGGTGAGGGAGAAGATCAGTTGAGTGTCGTCGGCGTAGGAGATTATGTTGAGGTCGTGCTGTCGGGCGACATGTGCTAGCGGGGCCTTGTAAATGTTGAACAGTGTCGGGCTGAGGAAGGATATAACCTATTTTGATGGAGAGAGGAGCAGTGTCTCAAAAAGTAGAGAATATGGACACGACAGACACTTTTAGAAAGGAGGTAGAGGGAAGGTGGCATATGTGTAAGTGAAAACAGAACAGTGTTTTAACATGCAGTACATTCAATATAATTATTGCCATTATTATGGCATACAGACACTCTGTTTGGAGTTTAAATTGACCATTACGACACTTTTCCTGTGGTTAGGATACTTAACCATTAGCTCAAAAACACAACTTGCATGTGTGCTTACAGCCAGAAAAAACATATTCAGTCATGTCTAACTGCTAAACTATTACATAATTAAACTGAACATATGTCCTACAATGTGGGCATTCTTACACATGGTGGCAAATATAGAACTATTTCCACTGGGATCCCGAGGTCAAGATAATCAGCTACTTCCTCACCATGCACCCACTTACGCTCTCTCGATTGACAGGAGAGTTTTCCACCTAACATTGACAGGCTAAACCCTGACAAATTCAATAACGTAAAACCTGCAGGCCGCTGATGCCTTAATTGATCTGCCTGCTCAGTTTTTTTCATGAGGAAATTAAAATAGGCTGGCGGTGTGTTTCAGGCACCACCACGTGCAAAGCTCTAGAGAAAGGCACAATGAACAGAAAATGTGCATTATGGTTTCGATCCCCTGTGCAACTCGCGAGGCGCCGCAAGGCAAGATAACACGGCACAGCTTTTATCCACGAGGTTTCCCCGCGGCAGTCTCAGTAGAAGGGCTAATGACAGATGTTTCCATTAAATGTGACCTACCGCTTAATTTGGCTGTATCCCGATAATGTCTTTGTTTTGTACTTATGTGCAGGAGAAAATGGAGTCAACATGCAACAAACAGGGCAACTCTCTCAAACACAAGGTCAATTCTTTTTAAACTGATGCGCTCAATATTATTTGTATGGTTGTACTTCCAACCCCCTGTCCTCCCTCCTTCTTACAAAGACGATGTGTACCGAGACGAAATAAGCTCGGCGTGCTGGTGAATCCCTGAGCGCAAGGCACGTCTGAGGCAAAGCGAGCCCATCCTACCACAGGAAATCAATAGCCTTCTGCGTCCGACGTCAACCGGAAGCTTCCTCGGCAGCACTAAAGATCCTCGAAAATTGAAAATGATGAAATACTTGGAATTCTGTGACCAACACAAAAAGAAACCTAACACATTCGTCACTGAGATGCTGTTAACCAGGGTGTAGAAATAAAGGTCCAATTAGTTCTACATGGCTTCCGTTCATTGTGTAATATCACGAGGCTTAAAATATAGAAATAGCACATAGGTGCCAGCGAGCAGTGAAACTGTGGATGAAGGTGCAGGAGGGCGTTTTTCAAGAGTGTCGCAGCCCTACCTCAACAATTGCGATAAATTGCACACGGCACATCACACATGCAGCGTCGGATCGGTAACGCGGGCACTTGGGCAATGCCCGAGGGGCCGGTGTCCAGTTCCAACTGTAGGCTGCTTTTTTGAGCTGCGTGGGGAGCCGATTTGGACGGTGTCTGTGTTTGGATGCCGCCAGCGGCCCAGTGGGTGCCTGAGTGGCCTTTTTATTTTTATTTAGTGCATTTTTATAAAGCGCGGACATTACCCGAAGGTGTCAGAGCGCTGTACAATAGAGCTAGTCATGTTACAAGAGAAAAGTGGTACAAAATAGAACATTACAAAGACTAAAAATGAAGGGTACACAAACACAAAATCCAACACAGCACACAGGGTTGAGGAATGTACAGGAAAAAATACAAATTTACAACGAAGAGCGAACTTCCAACAGGGGCCCGAGAATGAAGGGTACACAAACACAAAATCCAACACAGCACGCAGGGGTGAGGAATGCACATGAAAAAATACAAATTTACAATGAAGAGCGAACTTCCAAGAGGAGCCTGAGTATGAAAGTATTAGTTTTGAAAGTGTCTTTGGAAGAGAAGAGATTTGAGTTCAGCTTTGAAGATCCGGGTAGAGGAGGTGGCACGGATCAATGGGCGAAGTGAGTTCCAGATTTTCACCGCATTGCCTGAGAAGGATTGAGCCATCGATTTTTCCCTTTTGAAGATGGGGGGATAAAGCAGAAGCTTTTCCGCATTGCGAGAGGGTCGAGAGCCTCCGGACAATTTCAATTTATTTGCCAGGTAACGAGGGGAGGACGTGTGCAAGGCTTTGTGTGTGAGGCAGGCAGTTTTGTAAATAGATCTTGCCTCAATCGGAAGCCATCAAAGAGAGGACAGGATAGGAGTGATGTGGTTGTTTCGTTAAGACCCTGAAATGAAGCGAGCTGCTGATTGGAGGATGGATTTGAGAGGGGAGAGGTGGGATTTGGGTAGGCCTGTCAGAAGAGAATTGCAATAATCCAGTCTTGAGAGAACCAGCGATTGTACCAAGGTTTTTAAGTCTTTCTCCGGGAAGAACTGATGGATCCCCAACAGAAGGCACAACTGGTACCGTGCGTTCTTGGCAATAGAGTTGATGTGGGAGATTAAGTTGAGTCTTTTGTCAAGAATGACACCTAGGGATCTAGCGCTGTCGACATTGCTGGGTTTGTTGTTGAGCAGGTTCAGTTGATCCATCCACGATTGAACAGGTGGAGGTGAGAGAGAGGTCGAAAGGAGGAGGAATTCAGTTTTGTCAGGATTTAGAATGAGTTGGTGAGCTAACATCCAGTTGTGGAACGAGTTGAGAGTAGAGTCGAGTAAAGAGAGATCATGTGTGGAAGACACATAAAGTCATCCGCGTAAAGATGGTAATGGATCCCAGATTTGCTTAGGAGGTTCCCTAATGGTTCCAGGTAGAGATTAAACAGAGTGGGTGCCAGGATAGAAATTTGAGGGACACCTTGACCTACAGCCAATGGAGATAAAAGACTGTTCGCTATCTTAATCATTTGGGATCTGTCTGAGAGGAAAGAGGCAAACCATTTAAGCACTGTGCCATCCAATCCCATTCTCTGTTGAAGAGTGTTGAGGAGGGTGCTATGATTAACAGTGTCAAAGGCTGCAGAGAGGTCTAGAAGAATCAGAAGACACGATTCCCCGGAGTCGAGTATATGCAACACATCATCAATCACTAGCAGCAGGGCTGTTTCAGTGCTGCAATTTTGGATGAAGCCAGATTGGAAACGTCGAGGAGATTATTGTCCATAATATGTAGGGAAAGTTGTTTCGCAACACATTTTTCAGTGATTTTCGAAAGAAAAGGGAGTTTGGTAATAGGGTGGAAGTTGTTGAGGTCGGTCGCATCAGCGGAGGATTTTTTTAGAAGAGGGGTAACCTGTCCTGATTTAAGGGCAACAGGGAGGGAGCCTTGACTGAGGAAGAGATCAACTAGCCTGGTCCAGTAAGAGAGAGTATGGGTGTAGAAATCGATGGCGATGATGCTAGGGATGGGGTCAGAAGAGTGGTTGGATGGTTTGGTTTCAAGGATGCATTTGAGGAGCTCCTCTTCCGAGACGACGTCAAAGTATTGCCAGGTGACTAAGGATTTCCGCTCCTCAAAGGGGGTGGGGTGGGCGACTTGATCCACCAGTGCTTTGACCTTTTCATCAAAGAAAATAGCGAAATCGGCTGCTTTCTTTGTGGAGTCCTCGGGCTTAGTAGTTAGGGGAGAACAGTTCGGATTTTTGATGAGGTCAAAAAGTTTTTTGGGTCTGTTTTTGGCTGAGTCAAGGGGGATCTGAAATGGGATGCTTTTTCATGGAAGATGGGGTTGTGGTATTTGGATATTGCTGAACGTAGCAGAGAGAGATTGAAGGTAGAAGGAGATTTTCTCCAATGTTTCTAGAGGATTCTAAGATTTTTCCTTTCCTTGTAGAGAGCGTGATTGAACCAAGGTGCTGAGGGGGCGTGTCTTTTCCTTTTGCTTTGGAGTGGAGCGACATTGTCGATTTCAACTGCTAGGACTGAGAGGCACTGAGTGGTGACAGCGTTGACATCCACGTTAGGGTCAAGTCTAGGAAGTGACCGCATAGCAGAGTCACAAAAAGTGTCAAGATCAATGTTTTTAGTGTTGCGGAACCAGGTAGTAGCTCTTTTAGGTTGGCCAAGAGTTATAACGTGCGAAAGATGAAAACGGAAGGGAACGAGGAAGTGGTCAGACCAGTCTACATGGATGGGGGAGCAGTAGTCAGCAGGTCTGCTTTGGATATAACAAGATCCAGAATTGAGCCCTTGGAATGAGTGGTTTCAGAGCAATGTTGGAAGAGATCGTTGGCTGAGAGAAAGGTGGCAAAAAAGTTGGCAGCCGAGTCTTCCAAAGAGCCCCAATGGAGATTAAAGTCACCCAGGAAGATCTGTCTGTCACTTTGAGAAAATTGGTCACTGATGAAGTCAGTGAGTTCCTCCACAAAGGAAGAGCAGTTACCGGGCGGTGGTAGATTGCATGGAATCTAAAGGGTGATCCATAATGTATTAGAAGTTCTAGGGATAGGCATTCGAATGTACGGAAAAGGGTGGTAGGGATGACTTTCAGTTGAAGGGAATTCCTGAAGATGATTGCGACACCGCCCCCAATTTTGTCTGATCTGTCATTTCTGAGGATAGAGTAGTCAGTGGGTACCAGAAGGTCAAACAAAGTATGAGAGGAGTCATTAAAACAGGTCTCAGTGAGGAAGAACATGTCAAGATTCTGAAGGGTGATAATGTCAGAAATTTCCAATTTGTGTTTGATTGCAGATCTTTATTTGTGGAGCAAGCAGTGCAGCTCTGACGCAACTGTTTTGGTGATGGAGGTGTTAGAGCTGTTAAGGGAGATAGGGATAAGATTCTTGAATGAGGGTGCCTGGTAAGAGGGAGGCTGGTAGGTTCTGACAGAGGAGATGGTCTGAATAGTGAACTGCGTAGAATTAATGGGAGGGGAAGGTGGAGGGGGAGTGACGCTGGTGGTCTTGTAGCTGGCTAGTAAGTTGGAGATGTCTGTAGAGGACAGACTGTGGTTTGCTTTATTGGGGCGCAGGAGCATGGAACTCCTTGGGAGGGAATTAGGGAAGGGGGACATCTTGGCGCTTAAAAGTGAGATGGACACTACAAGATGGGAAATAGAAGAGATGAGAGAATCACGTTTATTTTCCAGGGAGAGGAGAGCTGAGCACGGAGTGTTGGGTGGCTCGATGGATAAGGGTAGGAGCGCGGAGGGTGAAGGGGGACGGGTGGGGGAACTGGATAAGGGAGGTGGTACAGAGGGTGATTGAGGACAGGGAGGGATAGATGAGTGGGAAATGGGAGGGAGTGCAGGGAGTGAGGGAGGATGGGGCAAGGTGGGGGAGCGGGAAAAGGGAGGAAGTGCAGAGGGAGAAGGAGGGAGGGGAGGGGTGGGGGAATGGGTGGGGAGTTGGGGAGTAAGAGTAGAAGGCGGGGAAAGATGGTGGGCGATAGGAGAGGATGATAAAACAGAGGTGGGAAGAGAAATATTTTTAATGGTGTTGAACAGAGGGGAAGAGTAGAGATCATAAATAGGAGGAGAAGGATGAGGAGTCGGAAGGGGGTCAAATGAAGGCCTAAGGACGGTAAGGGGAGAAGAGAGGAGAAGAGGCTGAACAGGAAGGAGAGGACAGGGGATTAGATGAATGCCAAAGGTACGTGGAGACAAGAGGAGAGGGTGCTGTACAAGGGGGGAGGGAGGGGGATCCAAGGAAGGCCAGAAGTAATGGGAGAAAAGAGAGGAAGGTGCTGGACAAGTACTGTAGGTTATGAACATTGATTGAAGGGGGACAGGCAACAGGTGGAGTGAGAGGGAGATGAGGAAGGAATTGTCGAGGAAGGAGACATGGTTAGGAAGCACAGGAAGAGGGAGGGGAGGTTGAAGAGAGAAGGGAGGTGGAAGAGTAGAATTAAGGGGACGGGGAAGAGCGGAAAGGGATGAGGTGGAAGGGGGAGGGAAGGGGGTGGGTAAGGAAAGTTGATCGGTAGACCAGGTTGCAAGACAGGTGGAATATTAAGGGAGAAGGTTGGTTGGATTAGGGGGGAGGAGAAAGCGTTAGAGAATCGTGCAGGGTGGGGAGGGGGAGTGGTTGCTGGAGGCAAGGTAGACGAGCTAGGGGGAGGAACAATTGGGAAGGGAGAGGAGTGGGAGAGGAGGGAGCAAAAGTAGGGGGGAACAAAGGGTAGGCCTGTGACTCCCGGGAACATGGCCTGATTGAGTATCGGGGAGTCAGGGGGGGAGAAAGGGAGAAAGGAGATGAGCTCAAAGGAGAATCCAGGGATATCATAGTTGTATGGGTTGGACGAAGGGAGTGGAAGAGATGATCAAAGAGAGAGAGACAGGAGTCTGTAGCTTGTATCATGACAGTGCCATTATTGTAAAGTGTAATGGTGAGAGAGCCATTAAAGCTAGTGGAGGGGGAAATGTTTAGCCACTGTTCATGCGGGATAGGTGAGGAGGAGGCAGAGGGACGTCCGTTACCTACCTTTTATCAACAGAGCAGAGGTGTCACTCCCTTCCTCTCACTGGGCCGGGCCATTAATGTATGCATATTGAGCAGGGGAAGGGGGCCTGAGCAGAAGTGGACTCACTTGTTCTCAGGTTTGTTTCACCAGTGTGAACTAATCCGTGCATGTTTTTTTAAAGCTCCCCCCCACCTTTTTAATAAAATTTGGTCGCAGCAGTTTTTTTTGGGAAGGAAATATGCAAGTGTGGGCCACTTGTTTTTAGGCTTGCCCGGGCCGATTTTTAATCCCAATCCAACCCTGCACACAGGCACATTATTTAATGTCATGGATGTTATCCCATCCTTGCCACCAGTGTTCAAAAGACAGACACTGGGTAGGTTTTCAGAAGTTTATTCAAGTACAGCAGTACCACCAACAGGCTCGTAAGTTCCCCAGCTGCCAACTGTCCCCACATGGAGACATCACCATGGAAACATGGAACACTTAGCACGAGTTAGAGTACAACATAACAGGGCATGGCAATTCAAGTCATTATAACATATGTATTATGCTATATGGTGTTTGAATAGGGCAAAGTCAGCCTAAGTCATAGCCTCTTGTTATTGTTGATCAATAACACAATATTAAACATATTTAAGGTCATTTTTGGCCTCCAAGAAAATGTTGTAGTTGCAATTAATGATAAATGCTTCCAAATGGACAAAATAAGCAAGGGAATATGTGAGTCCCACCGGTCCACAGGGGTGTGACCCGATGGTGAGATAAGCTGATAGTGCAAAAGTAATCAGAAATTGCAGCCTGAATTTGTGACCAAAACGTAAGTACATTTTTGGCCCTTAGTTCGCAACATGGGGGCCGATTCCGATCTCAGTCGGAAGGGCACCGAATCGGGTTCGGACGGAAAAACTACGAGCAGTACGCGTGTTTTCTGGCCGACTCGTACAGCTGTACGAGCGAGCAAGTACGATGTGAGCTACATGAAATTCACCGACCGAGTCGTTTCCGGGTCCGAACCGCTCCGTAAGTCCCGGTCGGAAGCTAACCGTGGCGTGCAATGGATGCGATTTACAACCGAGCAAGTACGATGCACGCGTCGGACAGCCTGTGCAAACCGGAGTGTCCGGCTCACAAAAGCTCCTTTAGTCGGACTTTGGGGGTCTGCGTCGGACCTCCTGACACCCGCAGCCCTATGACTCGGACACAGGGGGAGACCTATGGGTCTCCCCAACACAGGCATGTATGGTGCGGATGGCACTGGTGCGTACCCACTGTAGGGGGCGCACTTGTTCGAGACATACCCATTCAGTCAATGGGAGCCCATGTACGCGTAGTACAACTGGCTCCCATTGACTTCTATGGGAGTCCGACCGAACCGAGTCCGACAGCATACATGCGCATCGTACTAGCTCGGTCGGACTGTAGGGGTCTGGCTCGGTCGGAAAACACTCCGCATCCGACTCGGTGGGAGTGCTTTCCGACCCGGATCGGAATCGGCCCCATAGTGGAATGACAACCCTCTGTAATAAGCAAGCAAAAGCCTACATCGTTTTTAAATTTGTGAAAATCAGAAGTGTTACAAGTTTGCAAAGCCAATTGGGAAATATGCCATTGGACTCGTTCATACACTGACACGCTGTATTAAAAGTGTATCTTTCAAAATCGATTTTGCATTGTGGGTCTAATGCTCATTCAGGTACAGAAGAAGTCCTGTGTATGATGGGATTTTATCAGGCAGAAATATCACGATCATATCAAATTCTCCATGCTATTTTCAGCTAAATTGACCAGTAAATTATATGCCCATGCATCAGTGAAAAAAAGGTGCTTTCATTTTCAGACATTCCTGCAAGAGCTTGCTTTGTTGCATTAGAAATGGGGTTAAAGGCTGTCAGGGGATTTGTCTGTGGACATGGTCGTGTAGTTCAGTAGTTTAGATGTTCCATGTATATATTTGCACACCAAACATATTGTATATGACCCCGTTGATGGAAAAATATTATCATTATCTTCTTTTTACTGACAGGCTGTTTAAAGTATGTGGCATATGCCGTCTGAAGTGATAGAATCACAGATGGTAAGCAGTCTAAATATCGAGTTTTTTATATCGACCTACAAGAATATCGAGTTGGAAATATCGTAGGGACATAATATCGAAGACAAGCATATCGATGACTAGAATATCGACCTGAAGGTAGGAAATAAGTAAAATCAATAGCAAAAATATCGATGTCACTAATATCGATATTAATATTAGTGTTATGTCTTTTAATATGTCTTTTATATGTTTGTTTTTATATTTTTGGGTAATTATTGTACTAGTTTTAGAATATATGTATTACATTTTTAGAAGTTAGTCATCATTTTTTTGAGCAAATTGTGCATTTTAGCACCATAGCGGGTTGTCGGTTTATAGGAGAATAGGGCGGGGAGTAATTTAATTATAGTAAATGAATTACATTTTTTTAGGAATTAGTAATTATTTTTAAATACATTTTGTGTCTTAGTTCCGCAGCGGGTTGTGGGTTTATAGGGGAATAGGGTGGGAAGTAATTTAATTGTAATTAAGTAATTATTTATTTTAGTGTTAAGTATTGATAATTTATTTATTGTTAATTAATTATTATTTGGTAATAACTTTTTAATAAGTAATATTTTGTGGGGGAAATTAATGTATTGTTCATTAATTAATAATTGTAATTACATTTGATTGTGATTTATTGGTTTTTATCAATAATTAAATGCTAAAAAATTTTATTGCTTTTTGGTATTGAAAATTAATTATTTTTTATTTCATTATTATTTGGTAATACATTTTTAATACTTAATAATTAATTGTATTTATCATCAATTTTAATTGTTAAATAATTAATAGCTGGTAAAAAAATGTAAGTAATTATTTATTGGTAGTGTTAATTTATTGTAATGTAATAATTAAATTAATATTTAAAAAATATATATATTTTAATTATTAGTAAGTTATTTTAACCCTTACGCTATCCAACACTTTCCCTACAGTTGCACTCTCTGGAGTTAGAATAGTAATTTATCCAACACTTTCCCTGCTGTTGCACCCTCTGGAGTTGGAATAGTAATTTTAACCCCTACGCTATCCAACACTTTCCCTACTGTTGCACCCTCTGGAGTTGGAATAGAAACTTTAACCCCTACGCTATCCAACACTTTCCCTACTGTTGCACTCTCTGGAGTTGGAATAGTAATTTTTACCCCTACGCAATCTAATATTTACTGTTTTAGTTAATGTGTTGTATAATGAAAAATGTCCTAGCTATCGTAACGGAAAGTTTCAATTCTATTAAAGACTCAGAGGCGAGGATTATGCTTTATCTTTCCCTACTGTTGCACCCTCTGGAGTTGGAGTAGTCAATTTTACCCCTACACTATCCAACACTTTCCCTACTGTTGCATGCTCTGGAGTTGGAATAGTAACTTTAACCCCTACGCTATCCAACACTTTCACTACTGTTGCACCCTTTGGAGTTGGAATAGTAATTTTAACCCCTACACTATCCAACACTTTTCCTACTGTTGCACCCTCTGGAGTTGGAATAGTAATTTTTACCCCTACGCTATCCAACACTTTCCCTACTGTTGCACCCTCTGGAGTTGGAATAGTAACTTTAACCCCTACGCTATCCAACACTTTCCCTACTGTTGCACCCTCTGGAGTTGGAATAGTAATTTTAACCCCTATCCTATCCAACACTTTCCCTACTGTTGCACTCTCTGGCGTTGGAATAGTATTTTTACCCCTACGCTATCCAACACTTTCTCTACTGTTGCACTCTCTGGAGTTGGAATAGTAATTTTGACCCCTACGCTATCTAATATTTACTGTTTTAGTTAATGTGTTGTATAATGAAAAATGTCCTAGCTATCGTAACGGAAAGTTTCAATTCTATTAAAGACTCGGAGGCGAGGATTATGCTTTATCTTTCTTCACTTTAATGACAGCAGCAATTTTAAAGTCACCAAAACAAACAAATATTCCCATGAACCATAGGGAATAAAACAAGAAACAATAGAGTTTCCAAGGATAGAGTGTCCTTCATCCTTTGCACCAATCACAGGGCAATGGTAGTCCTTCGTCACTGTCCAATCTCCCTCTTTTGTCGCTGAAGGCTAGCCAGCCCAAAGGGTTCACGAATCTTGTTTACCAGACTCGCCTAAAACACAAACAGAACATAAGTGAACCACAGAATACACAATACAGTCAACATCATATACCATCCTAATAAGCAAAACATGCTACTTACTCCAGTATGAGGGCGGCAGAAAACAAAAAGGCTTTGTACCCCGGGTGGGATAATCCTCGCCTTCGAGCTCTTAATAAAATTTAAACTTTCCGTTACGATAGCTAGGAAATTTTTCATTCTATGTCAGGACCGGAGGCGAGGATTATGCTTGTTTAAAGCTTGCTCACCACCAAGTGAGCCATGTCAATAACCAGCTTAAAGTAGAACCGTTTAAAAGTAGAATCTGAAGACCAATCTGCTGCATTCAGAATGTCTTCCATTTGAGTTCCCAGGGTAAAAGCTTTAGAGGCCATAGTTCCTCTGGCCGAGTGAGCTCCAAGGCCCGAAGATCAATTCCAGCTTCTTGCATGACCCATCTTACCCACCGAGCAATGGTGGGGGAGGAAACCGCCCTATGAGGTTTCCTAAGTGCAATGAGTAATTGCTGCTCCCCAGGAGGGTGAAACTCCTCGGACATGTCCTCATATGCCTTAAGGCAAGCAACCACATACAGCTTCAGAGAATCCGGAAACGCCGGATAGGAAATGGATCTTGTCCCTCATTTTGTCCGTCTGCTGACCATAAAAGTGAACCCTGTGGGGGAAAAAATCCTACCCGAAATATCAAGGGCTCTGACATCCGAAACCCTTCTGCACGAGATAAGGCAGAGCAGCAATGCCAACTTCGCTGACAGTTCCTTTCTAGTCAAATATCTATTCGCATGCCAGGACAGAAGTTAATTTAAAACCTGGTTAACATCCCAAAGTTGGGAATAATGAGGTTCCGGCGGTAGCAACAGACAAATACCTCGAAGGCGACGGCAAACCAAAGGGTGTTTGCCCACTGGGGACACGTCCACCATAATGTGGCCCGCCGAGATGACAGAACGGAAGGTGATGACAGTCATATCAGCCAAGCCCTCCTCCGCTAGAGAGGCCAAAAAATTCAGGATAAAGGTCACATCCGTTGCCACGGGATTGAGACTCCGTCGCACACACCAACAACACCACCTTCTCCAAGAAGAGCGGTAACGCTTGACTGTGCTGTCGGCCCAAGCCTTTGACATAAACCTTTCAGTCGCTCCTGAAAGGCCTGGGACCACCCAGCTTCCCCTGTAATCCTCCATGCCATGAGGGAGAGAGATCCCTGCTGTATCAATGGGTGAGGGACTCCGTCCGGACTGAGGAGAAGAGTCGTAAAGAGGGGGAGTGGGATTGGAGAATCCCAAGAAAGTTCCAGAAGAGCCGGAAACCAGACTTGAGATCTCCAGATTGGAGAAATGAGAACCACATACGCCGTCTGGCATCGCACCTGGGCTGAGACCCTCGTGATCATGGCAAACGGGGGAAAGACATAGCCCTGTTCGTCCCGCCAATTCTGAAGGAACGCGTCTGTCTGCGCTGCCAAAGGGTCCGGCCTCCAACTGAAGAATTTGGGCAGTTGGTGGTCCAAGCGAGAGGGTCACCAAAGAGCAGTAACAGGCAAATAAAACAGCGCTACTTAGCAAACAACAAACGACGCGCGTCGGATCAAAGCTGGCGCGCACCGCACCAAGAAGAGCCGCGAAGGCCCAAACAGCTGAGGGGAAAAACGATCATCAAAGAAAAACCCCACCAACACAAAACGCTAGCAAAGCGAGCAGAAACACAGCGCAATGCAGAAAGGCATATATTGGAACTGTAAATACCACACAAGTACAACAGTATATCAAAACAGGAATATAATGAGAGAAAATCAAAACAGGACTTATCTGGCTGCAAGCAGCAAAGAAAGAGGGAGATTGGACAGTGACGAAGGACTACCATTGCCTCGGAGCCCTGTAATTGGTGCAAAGGACGAAGGACACTCTATCCTTGGACACTCTATTATTTCTTGTTTTATTCCCTATGGTTCATGGGAATATTTGTTTGTTTTGGTGACTTTAAAATGGCTGCTGTCATTAAAGTGAAGAAAGATAAAGCATAATCCTCGCCACCGGTCCTGACATAGAATTTATTTTAAACATTTTTTTACAATTTGTTATATATAGTTTTTATATTTTTATTTATATTATTGTTGTATTTGTATGTATGTATTTATAATTTATAAAATGTTTTTAACAATTTATAAGTTATAAAAATGAATTGGAAATAATAAGTAAGTATGTATATTATGTTTTATATGTTTATTTTTTTTTACATGATATGTATTACTTATAAATATAATTTTAAACATATTTTTAACTATGTTTATTTTAATCATATGTATTATTTATTTAATTTTACATTAGTTTCAAACATTTTGTAAGAAACGATATCTTTAACAAAAATATTTTTTTCGATATATTTGTACTTACTATAATGTAGATAGGACTTCGATATTTTTGACATCGATATTCCGCCTCCGATATTTTTTGACGTCGATATTTTTGACGTCGATATTCTGTCAGACATTCATCACAGATATAGGCAGTGCACTGGGTTAATGCCTTGTCTGACTGTGTGATGGCCACTTCAATGTTAGTCAATGAAGAATTCTTAGCTTAAAAATGGCGGCACCAGTCTTCACTGATCTTCCAATGTCAGAGACAGCACACAAGTGGGCATTCACTTTCTCAATGAGGCAGCACTTATGTTTCCTTACTCGTCTGGCCTGTGCTTCCTTGGGCCTGTCAATCATCTGACAAAGCAGATGCTGCGTGTATTGTCACTAGTCAAAGCGGCCTAGGCAGCAAAGACGGATGGCGGTTCAAATCCAGGTACACACTGCAGGCTGACGGATGGTGGATCAGGACAGGCCAGTATTCTGAGGCCAAATACTTTGGAGGCACTAAAGGTAAAGACAGGTTCATATATTATCAACAATTATATATAAGACTGAGTCAGGCAGTCCTATTATAACATTGCGTGAGAGGCAGCCAACTTCTTCAGTAGGGATTTTTTTTGTGGAAGCCGTTCCCCTTATCCCAAGTCATCATGTCGAGAACAGAGAACACTGAAGCAGTCTTTGATGGATAAAAACAGGCTATTTTGTTTCCTGTAGTGCGTTTCTTGTTACAATAACAAAAATAGCAGAAACAATGTATGCATGAACAGACATCCAATAGCTACATATGTCATTCAGCCTTTCTAGGAAAATAATTTAAACATTTGATCTGTACAAAAATCTCCAAATAAATATTATGTTGTATCCCTTAAAAACAGACAATAAAGGCCCCTCAAAGCCTCTTGTATGGGCAAATATCAAAAGCCCACGTGGCTTTCACCACTGGTATTATTATGGGTACATTTGTCTTCCATAGACCCCCCAGCCCACGAGTGCAAAGAAACAGAACATTTCTGACTTTTTGTATGCACCTCCTACTACCTTTTTGTTGATATAAAATCATTGGCGAATACCACCATTGCTTTTCCCTTCACGCAATCTTTAATAAATGAGCAATGGTTTCCCTTGCCTTTTACACTTTTGAAACCCTCCAATGACTCTTCAGCACAGCTTTCTAATGTTGATATTGAACCAAAGTGTTTGCTCAACAATTTGCTTTATTTTGGTCAACTTCAACACAATTCAGTATTCTTATTTCAGCCTCAAAGTCACACCCTTAGTGTCACTCTTGTTACTGAATATATATTTAAATTGTTATATCTCCTTGCTTCGTAGACTCATCGGCTTAGTTCTCAGTGGCTCTGCTCTCCAAGGAACTCCTTCTGTTACTTTAGCATTTCATGTGTGGTTCTACTCCTACCGGCAGCTATAATTCCTAGTAGTGGGCAAACACTGATATTTTTTCACATGCCTTTTCTGCAACCTAACCAGAGCATTAGTGTGTGCTCTCTCTTGATTTAAGTGCTTGATTTCATATATGAAAGCTAGTATTCGCCCTGCATTGCAGATGGTGTGCTCACTAACCTCGATATTCTGCAGAAATAATGTAGGATGTGAATGCCGCTGAATATTCCAGTGGGCATTTATCTGGCTGCCAGTTACTAGTGCACACCATGTGCTGCTCCGCTGTCACTCGTGGTTCACCCCAACTAACATTTATCTGGCTATCTGTAACCAATGCACAACGTGCTGCTCACTTGTTGCTCCTGGAGACTGTATTTCGCATTCAATCTGGCTGCTTGTAACCATTGCATGCCAAAGGTGACTTCTTTGTCAATCCTGGGTGGATTCCATCACGCAAATCTTAAATCAACCTGGCACTGCCAGCTGTTAATGACAAAGTGGGGAATCTCATTTAAAAGTAGGGCATTTTAGCCCACCCCGTGGAACTGACTGGGATGTTGCCTCTACCCCATAGCTTCCATTGAACAGTAATGTTTTATTGATGATCGCTGTTTTTCCTCTCTGTCAGCATACATGTCAAATCCTTCGTACTGTATGTTAATGTCAATGATTGTTAATAAAAAGATTTATAATTTTTTTTTTTAAAGTCGGGTATTAATCTTTAGCTTCAATTACCCTTTTGCCCTTATCGCTACCTGTCCATTCACCTCATTCTCACTCACTTTATCTTATCTTTGCACATTACTTCTGCAGGCACTAGTAGATGTCTCCACACCTGACTACTGCATCTACCTAAACATTCAATACTTCTCTGGTTCCTCCAGAGATCTTCTAGCATGGCGTCTTTATCTCAGCTCACCTCACTGAACCTCAGATCATCTCCTGGTCTCTTAACATTGTCCCAGGAGCACCTGTGTTGACTCCATGTGATCTTTCCTGATTGCTTGCCTGCCAAAAGCAAGGATTATGTCACTCCTGGATTATTACCAGACAAGAGGCCATATAAACCCTTGCTTCTACAGGGATTTAGCTTTACACTCTGTGAGACATTGAAGGAATGCATACAAACATTCGGGGTCTGCTCACATTATTATGCTAATGTTACAATATATTTCTACGATTCCTGCTAATAAACTAATTCCAGAAACAGAGATGGACTTCTTGGTTGCAACTGAAACCCTCGGGCCCTCAGTCAGAACTAGTCATTCAGCTGAAATACAAAATCCCTTAACTCCATCCGGGACGAGGGATTGCTGTAATTAGCAAAGATAACTTTCTTTGTCGAAAGCTGAAATTATTATATTCTACCTCTCCGTTACACATTTCTTTACCATCATCTGTTGTTTGCATTATCAACCGCAAGCATGTTCATCATGTTTTTCTACAGCTCTTAACAAATCTCTTGGCAAGTTTCTGCTTATTGGAAACTTTAATTCCAGTGCTTCTCTTCATTTCTGGATAGCCAGTCTCCACCCCTTTGTGCCGTTTATCCCCTTGTCATAATGCATTCCACAGTGCTCCCTACTCAGCCCTACCTTAGTCAACAAATACATCACTTCCCTTACTTTTTTAGCCTTTCTTTAACATTTATTTTCAATTCTAACCCGGAAACGCCCAGCTGATCATTCTATTGGAGAGTGGTGGGGTGTCACTTGTACTCTCTTTCAAGACTGCCACACTTTAATTGCTACATGGATGATGAAGAATTAATTTAAAGTCAACTATGACAAAACAGAAGTCCCAGTATTAGGGTATAACAGTAGTCTTGTTGATCTAGCTCTAGGCCTCTTCCACTTCCATTAACATTCTAGCTTTTTATTGTCTGATGGACCACTGACTGCTCCTAAAAATATTTTTATTAACATTCATGTTTGCAAATGGATTACTACATCCTTTGAGGTGGTGATAAAACATTAATGGTTTGCAACCAGATTTCAGTCGCACAACATTAATACATACCATAGATAATCTGTATTTGAAAGGATCACCTTTAACAGACATCCTTCAGTTAAAGATTCATAGTGGTTTCTGATTTGGGAAACCCTTTCTGAATTGTTAAGAGGGCTTAGTACGTATAAAAAAGGGTTCTATCATTCACAAACCCTCTGATTTACTGAATCATGCTAAAACCCTTAGTGCAGCAGTCCCTTA
Source organism: Triturus cristatus (assembly GCF_964204655.1). Taxonomy (NCBI): domain Eukaryota; kingdom Metazoa; phylum Chordata; class Amphibia; order Caudata; family Salamandridae; genus Triturus; species Triturus cristatus. Next base: position 509,680,670 of record NC_140585.1, read on the forward strand.
TTTTACTAATTATAACCCAAAGGATTCATCCTGGATTGAGGAGATACAGCGGCTTGCATCCTGCTTGACCTCTCTACGGCCTTCAACACTGTCTTCCATAACACCCTCATCAGAAGCCTCCACGAGATTGGCATACAAGGATCTGCTCTCAAATGCATCTGCTCCTTCCTCACGGGAAGAAACCAAAGGGTCAGGCTGCCACCTTTCACATCAGAGACTAAAATATTCATATGTGGATTCCCAGAGAGATCGTCCCTCAACCCAACCCTTTTCAATATACACATGACGCCGCTCACCAACATTTTATATTTGTTTTATTTTAGGAGTTTTATATAGCGCTGGCAAGACCCGAGGGGTATCACAGCGCTTTACAGCAACGTTATGACAATTATCAGTCAATCACAGCACAATAACAATACAGTTTCAAGAGTCTAGTCATTCTCATTCAGTAATAATGCATTATAATTGTGGATTTGAGCATCAATTCGTTGTGTAGACCTTGCAGGAGACGTACATGTAAGTTGAAGGAGTTTCCATGGTGCAATTGATTAGTTATTTCCCGGAGGGACAGAGGTGCCGGTTTAGTAGTCATTCTTTTGGTTGTCTTTTGAAGTTTGTGAAGCAGGGGTTAGTTTTGATATGTACTGGAAGAAAGTTCCAGATTTTGGGCGCATTGTCTGAGAAAGAGCGAGAGAGGGCTTTTGTGTTTATGTCTTTTGGAGAGGATGAGTAGAAGTGAGTTGGAGCTACTTAGGTTTCTCAATTGGACTGCTTTTCTGAGTTTGGCTGCGAGGTAATCTGTTTTACCAGTGTGCACGGCTTTGTAGGTGAGATAGGAAGTTATGAAGCAGCAGTGTGCTTCGATAAGTAGCCACTTTAGATTTTGCAGTGTGGGGGAGAAGTGATCATGTTTCTTAGCTCTGATGATCATTCTTGCTGCTGCATTTAGGGTAGCTCTCATGGGGGTTACTTGAGCTTTAGCTGCTCCTGTGAGTGAGGCACTTTCATAGTCTAGTCTGGGCAGAACCAGCGCTTGGGTTGCAAGAATTCAGTCATTTGGAGGGAGGAAGGGCTTGATTTTGTTGAGGAGTTTTAAGCTATAAAAGAGCCCTTTGTAGTGGACCTCATATGTGAGCTCATGTTTAATCTTAAATCCAGAGCAGAGATTTGGTGACGTCTGTTAGAGTAAGCTTGAAGTTCAGGGCATCCAGGTTATTTATCCATTCTTGGACCTATGGTGAGTGACTGTGGTTGAAGAGAAGAATTTCATTTTTTTCTCAGTTACTGTTGAGGTTGTTGTGTGATTGCCCGTTTTGTACTTTTAAGAGTATGGTGTTAAGTTTACACATGTCGTTCAGAGAGGATATTTCTAGGTAGAGTTGGGTGTTGTCAGCCTAGAGGTGATGGGCAATGTTTGCTTGTCTCAGAATTGTGGTACGGGGGTCCATGTAAATGTTGAAGAGTGTCGGAAAGAGGACTGAGCCTTGTGTGACACACCGGGTGATGGGTGAAATATCGAACATCGAGTGGTTGATTTTTTTTTAGTTGGGCTTGGTTATGCAGAAGCGAGGTGAACCATTGCAGAACAGTGTTATCTGCTTCGATTCATTGTTGAAGGGCATCCAAAAGCAACTTTTGGTCGACCGTGTTGAAGGTCACTGATAGGTCAAGGAGGACGACCAGACAGCATCTGTTTGTGTCTAGGGATTTATGAATGTCATCTGTTATATTCAGTATAGCTGTTTCAGTAGTGGGAGGAGTCCTTGGATTTGACAATTATGGAAATGTCCTCCTCTGTGAGCGGGTTGAACAACTTACAAGTCTTGGGTGCTGAGGACGGCTTGTGCATTTGTTGATACTGGTAGTTACTGGTGGAGGGGCCTCTGTTTTGGGGTTCAAGGCATGATCTAGGGTTGAGTCTAGCTCCATTATGGTAGGGAAGAGATGCTACAGTGAGACCGTAGGTGAAAGTCCAGGGAGAGCTCGACCTTTGTGATTTGTCATTGAAGAAGTTAGCCAAGTTGTCGCAGTGTAGTTTTGAGGCAGGGTTTTTTTCTTTTGTAGGTTTGGATGTTTGTTATCTGATGATGTTATAAAGCTCTTTGGGGCATTTTTTCCCTTTGTCTCAGGCATTCTGGAAGAAGGTGGCTTTCTCTTTTAGGATTTTCTTTTTGTAATTCCTGTGTTCTGTTCTGAGCTGGTAGAGGTGGGTTGTAGATGGGTTGGATCTCCAGAGTCATTTAGCAACTCTTACTTGTCTTCTTTCTGAGTTGAGGTTTTTGTTGGAACAGGATCTTGAAGAGGTGTCTCTGACCCTTTTTAGTTTCAGAGAAGGGGGCTATTTGGTGCAGGGCAGTTTTCATCATCGAGTTGTTGAGGGTTCGGAGCTCATCTGTATTGAGGTAGGCGGGAGTGGGAATTACATGTTTTTCCAGGTCGGTTAAAGGTATCAGATCAGCTGCGTTTGTTAGTGGAAGTAGCTGCCGGGCGGTGACGTGGGGAGGGGGAGTGGCAGGGTGGGGGGTAGTAAACTATGGATTACAGAGGTTTACAGGTAAGTAAACATATATATTAATAAAAAGAATTTCGTTGCGCGCACTGCATGCCCAAATGCGATGCTGTACAAGCAACTAAATTTGTTTTAATAATTAATATGTTTACCTACCTGTAAACCTCCATAATCCATAGTTTACTACCCCCCACCCTGCCCCTCCTCAGGTCACCGCCCGGCAGCTACTCCCACTACCGACCACGGCTGGATCAGATTGAGGTTTCTATACATTTGAACGGTTTTCCGGGATCAGTTGGAAAGTGCTGTAATTTGGATGATGTAAATCAGAATGATGTGATGGTTGGAGGGAAGATGGCTGCCATGGGAGAAGAGAGCAAGTGGCATGGCACGGGTAATAAACCGAAGATGACAGTGGACTCAGGCCACACTAGACCTGCTCACAAAAAAACAAATAGAAGCCAAATAGCATGTTAGGTATCAATAGTTGTGGATGTCTGACCTTGCTAAATGCAGGGACTGAAGCTTCAGTAATGAATTGTAGGTAGGATGAGTGCGCTGCATATAAATGTCCTAGTATTAGAGGTGTGAGTATCCCGGGAAGGTCTAGGGATCGAAAGCTCACCTCTCACGCTCTCTGGTTGGCACTCCTGGATCACAGCAAAAACTGAGGCCCATTTCTTGGAGGGATTGCTAGTGAAATGAAATGTAGTCTGCTGCATACGAGGCAGACACCGGGGCGTTGTTTGTCAGGAGAAAGATAAATTGGGTCTCCTGACCTGAAGCCGGAAGGGAAGTGGATGGTAAGAAAGATGACGAGTACGAAGATGCCAGGGAACAAGCGAGCAAAGAAAGATACAGCATAAAACAAGAATAGAGGGAGAAACCAGTCCACAAAAGATACAGAAGAAAATCACAGGGTCACGTTATTGCCTGCTATTAGTGGTGCCTTCTGAGACACATCAGGAGCTAGGAAGCCACCGTCATCGCGGGTTGCCCCCCCCCCCCCCCCCCACACATTCCTGGAGGAGCGTGGCTTACCTAGGTCAGTGAACATTTACAAGGTTTTGGGAGGTGGGGAAAAACATAACAAAGGGACAATGAGAGCTAAAACTGCTACAGCCTCCTTAATTATGGACAGAGCCTCCTCGTACTAAAGTGTGCAGCTAAACGACAGAGAGACAATATTATTATTTAAGTTTGAGTGATTGTCTTGTCATTTAATGAAAGGAGACACTTATTTTTGCCACCTGACAAAAAGGATATATCTTGAGTTACTTTCTCATAGTAGAGACGTGAGAGGTTTTTTGAGGCTTATTAGTAAGAGATGTTTCTGGACAAGGGTTCCCTTGAGTATCAAAAGTAAAGGCAAAGACTTACTCCCATTCCCAATGGTGATGGTTCTAGCTTGCATGTCTGGTGCTCTCAATTCACAACCCACCCTCTAAATCATATGTGCTTGACAAACAAAGACTTACCTGTGAAACTTTCCTTTGCCAGTGGGTATTCCGGTATTGCGGTGGTCTTGGACTCCAACCCAGAGAGAACAAGCATTTGCCATGCAATAGGTCTCGCATTTGCGAGAGTTTAAGCTATTGCCATTGTAAATGTCAATGCCTTTCATTTATCTGCTTTGATAATTAGCACATAAATAAAAGGCATTGTCATTTATAATGCCAATAGCTCACACTCTTATAAAAGAGAGACCTATTGTGAGAAGGTGGCCTGATATATGCTGTCCACTAGTTCTAGTGGGCACCTTGTATCAGTCCAAACAACCCGTTATGGTGATAGGTTAAAGACAACCTTATGTGAAAGCTATCCTAGTGGTAGCTATGGAGAGCAGCCTTCAGGCTAAGTCTTGAAGGAATGTAAAGCAGCTTGTTTTACCAGTCTATAATCTCTTGAATGATCAAATGAAAAGACAACCACACCAGGTATATATTCAAAATATATGTATTTAAGATAAATGACACCCCTCTAGTCTCTTTATGAGACTGGAGTTCGAAGTACTTCAGTTACAAGTGTTTAAGCATCAATAAAAGCACAAATACACGTTTGGGCCCTAGGGGCGTACCAAGACATATACTAAAATAGTGGTATAAGAACCACGACTGAGATAGGCAAGGTGCCTATCACCTCTAGAATCGCTGGGACACCAAGGAACCACCCAAGGTAGGGACGTCGGGGACCCACGGGAGCCGTGTGCAGTGTGGAAACACAGCCGCGGGTTCGTATTACTTTCTATGGGGAATGTCGCGGTTGGAACCCTTTTGGACTTAGGCAGTTCTAGGGCTAGCACCCTCGAGAGTACTGGAGTACTTGAGTTACCTCACCCAGGGAAGCCGGGGGCGTAGGTGTCTTTTGGTGTGGGGTCGCATCGTCGATTCCAATGGAAGCCTGCAAAGAACTACTGCTGCAGAGAGGAGGAGAAGTGTCCGGAGAGATCCAAGCCTGGATCTAGGCTCTAAGGAACCTGAAAGCAGAGGGGACAGAGTCTGGGTCACTTGCCAGTGACCTAGGGCAGGATGGACCAATGCCCACAGATGTCGGGTGCTTCAGGTGAGTTGTCGAGTATCTTGACTCTTCAGCCACGAGGTCCAGGAGGCGTCGACGAAGTCCACAAGCCGGATTCGAGCTGTCCTGTAAAGTCTGTCGAGTGCTGCGGTATCGGCGACCAGAAATGACCCAACAAGCCTTGGCAACGGCAAGTCTCAGGAAATCAGAGAAAGGACTGCAGTACAGACCAGCAAGGTCTGATGGACTCACCCAGCGAGGGTAAGTAAGCACAAGTCTGGAGCAACCAGAAAAGCACAGTTAGAAGTGGAGTTGCCTTCGTGGGGACCTGCTAGCCAACGGGCTAGTGATCGCGAAGGAGCCTCAAGCAGTCACACTTGGAGCTGGCCCACGGGTCACTCGTGGAGTGGAGGCCAACAATCTTCAGTGCAGGAGGTGCTCAAGGCTGGGGCTACACGGAGCCCAAAGCACAACTTCGAGGATGACAAGGAAGTTGTTGTTGCTGCAAACGTTCACACTGTCCAGGGGTCAGGGTTCCACGTTGCCCACGTTACCCACGATAGCCATGGGTCTCAGCTTTGCTGTGGACTCAGGGCAGCCTCGGGGAAGTCTGGAAATCCACCTCTGGTGATGCAGAGACTTCGGCGTCCGACGGGAGCTTCAGCAATGCAGACCGGTCAGCTGCTTCTTTGGTGCCTGCCAAGCAGGGGAGTCACTCCTTGACCCCAAGGGAGATTTCTTCTGTCTTCTAGTCATGATAGAAAGTCGAAGGTCCAGGATATATGTTTCAGAGGTTCGTCCAGGGTAATCTAAAGTCCTAGGGACTGTGTTCCTATACTTAAACTAAGTTTAGGGGATGGACTACCTCTAAGGCTCCACCTACGGGTGGGCCTGGGGTGGGGGTGATTACACCCCTTCCCCTTTGTCCAGTTTGGCGCCAGAGCAGGGGCTGAGTGCCCCTGCAACCAGTTTGAACTGGGCTATGTACAGGGACACCTTGTGTGCCCCAGGCAGTGTCTCAAAAGCATTCACTGAATGCACCCACCCTGCCACAATACACATCTGCCTCTCTGGGGAGGTGGTTACACCTCCCTGTGACAGGAAACCTATTGTCCAGGCCTCCCGGCCGGAGTTTTCCCAGCAGCAGGAGGCCAGACCCGTGTCTGTGGCAGTGGCATCCATTTTGTGATGCCAGGGCTTTGAAAGGATTTCACTGGGATAAGCCAGTGTGAACATGTCTCTCCCTCTAAAAGGGTGGAATGCTACCCCCGCCGCCAGAACTGGCGGGGGGTAGTATTCCAAAGCGTTTGACACCAAACACGACATGTTTTGATGCAGCCATTCCAAAGTTGGCATTTACCGCAAGGTTATCATGCACTTAAGAGTATATGGTATGGCTGTATCACAGAACAGCCATAAGGAAGTATTTCCGAATGCTGCAGAGGGGCTCAGCTCATGCTTGGGCGCCCTCTTACATAAAACCAAGCACTCTGCCTTCAGGATTGTCAAGGCCTGCCATAGGAGTGGCTTATAGGTTTATATGTGTCTGTATAAGGTAGTGAGATAGGTAGCCTATACCACAGTAAGGGGTGCAAGCATAGCCTTACCTAGGTTGCTGTAGCAGATCTGTGGTGTCATTTTGGAGTGCTTCCCAGGGGTGGCATAATACATGCTGCAGCCCCTGGTAGGCCTCTGAGGTACCTATGCCCTAGGTACATAGTATACCATATACTAGGGGCTTATAAGGCACTCCAGAATCCAATTAGATATGTACCTAATGTACATGGAAACAATTTTAGAGAGGAAGCAGCTAGGCTGTGGTCCTGATTAACAGGGCCACAGCCAGACTAAAGTAATAAAAACAGTGAAACACCAGCAAAAAGTGGGGGTACCCATGTGAAGCAAATCCTACTCTCCTACACCTATTTCATTTTAAAGAAGCAGCCGCCATTGTCCTGTGCTGCTTGGAAAGTGACAGCGCGCATGGCGCACTGAATGTTGCAGGAAAGCATGTCGTGCCTGAAGTAGGAAAGACTGATTGAAGAAAAAAGTGCTTACAGACTAAATAGGACATACAGTGTAACAACAGAAGTAAAAGGCCAGTCCTCATGGGAGGTTACAAATGAAGACAAGGCGGTACTAAGGAGGGACTAACGGCCAGTCCTCATGGCCCTATCATGGGAAGTTACAAATTGGCGCACTGCTGCTTGGGGGATGAAGTCCACTTGTGTCTAGAGGTCCTCAGGACACAATAGGACCTCATCGCCCCACCAACAGTGCGCCAAGAAGCGCGTTTGCAGAGTGGTGTAAAAAGGGGCGTGGCCTTGGACCACCTCTCTGCAATGCAGCTCTGTGGCGCATATACCTGGTGGGCTAGTTGGCCCCCAGGGACCCTCAGTATTCAAGGGGAATTAATTCCCCATATAACAAAGCGCCAGGGGGGTGCGTCTGCAGAGTGGTGGAGAAAGGCAGCTTTTTTTCCTTCTTTTTTTAAACAAGGGGGCTGTGTGGCCCCCTTTTTTTTACTTTTTAGTTGCCCTGGGGACCCCATCCCCCAGGGCCTGACACCTATTTAAATATTTTATTTTTTAAACAGGAAGGGGGCCTGCGTGGCTCCCCTTCCTCAGGCCAATTATTGCCCCGGGGACCCCGTAACCCGGGGTCGTCCTTTTTGTTTTTATATATAATTATTATTTTTTAATTAGAGGGGAGGGGAGCTGCATGGCCCCCCCTCCCGGGCCACTTTTAGCCCTGGGGACCCCATCCCCAGGGCTTGGCCTCTGTGATTGGGACCGTGGAGGGAGCCCCAATGCCCCCACGGTCCCACCGGCACCCCGCCTCCTGCGGGAGCCGGCATTGCTTTTGAACAAGGGAAGCTGCTGACATGCAGCTCCCCTTGTTCAAAAGCAATTCTGCTTTGCTTCATTGAAGCAAGAGCATGTTTCCCTGCTCTCGCTTCAATGAAGCAAAGCAGAGTTTGCTATGGCAGAGTGGGAGCCACCAGGGGACATTGCAGGAGCTGGCCCTGGGGGGGTGGCAGTCCCCAGGGCCATCGAGGGCTCTGGCCCTGAGGGTCTTTGTTGGACCCCCTGAGCAGGCCTAGGGGGTCAGGGTGTTTGTACCCTGCCCCCTTTTCATGTTTTTGTATCTTTGTTTCACCCTTCTTCTTGTGACTCGGTTACCGAGTCATAAGATGGCTGCCAACAGTTCCTGGTTTGGAGTGTTGGCAGCCAATCAGAATTGAGCTCATGCTCTGGAGAGTTCGCGACAACTCCTTAGTGCTCAGATATCGATATTTATATTTTTTTAATTTCTCAGGAACTACTGAACGAATTTACACCATTTAACAAAAAGGGCGCACTCTAAACCAAGACCTACCCTTTTGCCAAATTTGGTGTAATTCCATTCAGTAGGTCGGGCTGTAGCCTGTAATAAAGTTCCTCTAAAAAATTACATGGAGAAAACTCGCTTTGGGACCCCCCTTTTTTTTCGGCCGCCACTTGACGAATCACCTCGAAACTTTCAACACACAAACTGAGCGGTCCAGCCCTATTTTTTGGAATATTTCACTAAGACTCGTCAAATGGCGCCAAAGATATTGGCAAATCAAAAAACGTTTTTCCTATGGAAACTAGGTTCTAACAATAACTACCTACTGGCGACTGCCAGTAGGTAATATATATATCTATATAGATCTACATATATGTGATCAAGACTGCCGTCGGGCAGTCGAAATGCGTCATGCTGGACAAAGACTTTTAGCACTTGCACTTGTACTTTTTTAATCTGCTGAAATAAAGGACGATTTGAAAAATTCCACATTGTGGCCCGTACCTGGTTGGGGGTGATCGAGACGACGATTGCTACAGGATTGTGGTTAGCGTATATATATATATATATATATATATATCAAAGTCCACATTCACCCAAGGTGCGGGGAGCACTCACGATCAGAGCGTTCAAATTTCAGGGGAGAACCAAGGTGCCACCAGCATCAGCAGAGCCTGACGCGTTTCAGGAATCCTCCCTTTTTCAAAGACTTATCTGCTCCAGAATGAAATGCCAGCAAACAGATACCAGTCTTATTTCCCTTTTTATTCAACTCGATAACTCTCAGGTGAGTAGCAAATCAGCAAAGAATTATGGGACTGGTAGTCTGTGCAAAATACTACCCTAGTGGGCTGATGGCAGACATCCGGAAAATAAAGTTACATCACGGGTGCACCCTTCTGTTACTCCCCCTTTCCAAATAACGCCAGAAAGTTCCACAGCGCCGATCAAAGACCAGCAGCGGAACCGCCAAAGTCCGCGGCGGTGCATCCCCCGGCCGGGTCGGCCGTATTTATCAAAGTCCACATTCACCCAAGGTGCGGGGAGCACTCACGATCAGCGCGTTCAAATTTCAGGGGAGAACCAAGGTGCCTCCAGCATCAGCAGAGCCTGACGCGTTTCAGGAATCCTCCCTTTTTCAAAGACTTATCTGCTCCAGAATGAAATGCCAGCAAACAGATACCAGTCTTATTTCCCTTTTTATTCAACTCGATAACTCTCAGGTGAGTAGCAAATCAGCAAAGAATTATGGGACTGGTAGTCTGTGCAAAATACTACCCTAGTGGGCTGATGGCAGACATCCGGAAAATAAAGTTACATCACGGGTGCACCCTTCTGTTACTCCCCCTTTCCAAATAACGCCAGAAAGTTCCACAGCGCCGATCAAAGACCAGCAGCGGAACCGCCAAAGTCCGCGTCGGTGCATCCCCCGGCCGGGTCGGCCGTATTTATCAAAGTCCACATTCACCCAAGGTGCGGGGAGCACTCACGATCAGCGCGTTCAAATTTCAGGGGAGAACCAAGGTGCCACCAGCATCAGCAGAGCCTGACGCGTTTCAGGAATCCTCCCTTTTTCAAAGACTTATCTGCTCCAGAATGAAATGCCAGCAAACAGATACCAGTCTTATTTCCCTTTTTATTCAACTCGATAACTCTCAGGTGAGTAGCAAATCAGCAAAGAATTATGGGACTGGTAGTCTGTGCAAAATACTACCCTAGTGGGCTGATGGCAGACATCCGGAAAATAAAGTTACATCACGGGTGCACCCTTCTGTTACTCCCCCTTTCCAAATAACGCCAGAAAGTTCCACAGCGCCGATCAAAGACCAGCAGCGGAACCGCCAAAGTCCGCGGCGGTGCATCCCCCGGCCGGGTCGGCCGTATTTATCAAAGTCCACATTCACCCAAGGTGCGGGGAGCACTCACGATCAGCGCGTTCAGACTACCAGTCCCATAATTCTTTGCTGATTTGCTACTCACCTGAGAGTTATCGAGTTGAATAAAAAGGGAAATAAGACTGGTATCTGTTTGCTGGCATTTCATTCTGGAGCAGATAAGTCTTTGAAAAAGGGAGGATTCCTGAAACGCGTCAGGCTCTGCTGATGCTGGTGGCACCTTGGTTCTCCCCTGAAATTTGAACGCGCTGATCGTGAGTGCTCCCCGCACCTTGGGTGAATGTGAACTTTGATATATATATATATATATATATATATATATATATATATATATATATATATATATATATATATATATATATATATTATCTACTGGCGGTCGCCAGTAGATAGTTATAGTTAGGACCGAGTTTCCATAGGAAATCTCAAAATTCTATTTTGAATAACTTTGGTGCCGATTGACGAATCCTCGCGAAATTTTCAAAACTAATGGGGCGCTCTGCTCCGCTCCAACCCTGAAAGTCTCGGGGTGATTCGTCAAGCGGGGGCCGAGAAAAAGGGGGGGTCCCAAAACGCGTTTTCCCCATGGATTTTTCCATAGGGACTTTAGTCGCAGCTACAGCCCGAACGGCTGAACAGAATTACGTGAAATTTGGCAGAGAGGTAGCCATAAGGTCCATGAAGTGCCTTTTGCAGGTTTGGTGTAAATCTGTTCAGTATTTCCAGAGAAAATAGCATTTAAATCAATATATATATCTGTACGCGCGCAGCATGCGCGCTGGGTGCGCGCACCTTGCCGTGCGCGAGCGCAATTCTGATTGGTTGTTAGATCTTAGTAAACATTCGAATCGGTAGAAACCAGGAAGTGTCGGCCGCCATTTTGTCTCTCACACTCTGAGGGGGTGAAAAACAAATGTGGAGAACGTGAAAAGGGGGCAGGGTGGACAGTTCCTGACCCCCTAGCCGTGGTCAGGGGGTCCCTGAAGGACCCCCAAGGGCCAAAAAACAATTTATTTTTTTTCGAAAAATCCCCGAGTGCGCGCACCCTGCGCGCACCACCCAAACGGAAAAAATTCTGCTAAGTTCGCGCAACGTGCGCACACTCCGCGATTTATTGGAAAAAAAAAAAGTATTTGGCCCTTTGGGGCGAAGCGCTCCGTGCGAGCACGGCACGAACTTTGTAAAGTGGCCGGGCTGTGCGCGAAGCGCACCGTGTGCCCACCGCACGGCACGAATTTCGTAAAGTGGGCACGCGGTGCGCGAAGCACACCGCGTGCCCACCGTGCGCGCACCGTGCGCTACGCACACCGTGCGCGCGCCGTGCGCTACGCGCACCGTGCGCGCGCCGTGAAAAAGTTTTGTTTAAAAAAATATATTAACCAATACATAACTTAGCATTTAAAAAAATGTACAAATTCACTGAAAAAAACATAGGTTTCACACACGTTATAGTTAGGAATTAGCATTTAAAAACCTTGCAAATTCACTTAAAAAACCATAGGTTTCACACATGTTATAGTTAGCTGGGCATTTCCCTCGTAAAAAACCAATGAAATTCCCCCGTTATAGTTAGTGCAGGCAACTATAACTCACGCGACCGCAATCCTCTGCTGATGACGTCAGATATTACATCACTGATGACATATGTGTCTTTCTGAAAAAAAAAAATGTAATATATGTATAGCTAAAGATGAATGGAAGAAGACATGGGTAAATAAGTGTCTAAATACAGTGATGTAATATCTGACGTCATCAGCAGAGGATTGCGGTCGCGTGAGTTTTAGTTGCCTGCACTAACTATAACGGGGGGAATTTCATTGGTTTTTTACGAGGGAAATGCCCAGCTAACTATAACATGTGTGAAACCTATGGTTTTTAAGTGAATTTGCAATGTTTTTTAAATGCTAATTCCTAACTATAACGTGTGTGAAACCTATGGTTTTTTCAGTGAATATATATATATATATATATATATATATCCGCTATTTTCCGTAGTTTGCGTTGAGTCCGCCCGCTCCTGGTGCCAGTCCACAACAATACAGACACGGACCTCGGTCTTCAGTGCAATTTTTTATTTATAAATCTCGCGTGCTAGTCGCCATAACGTTTCGGCTCCACCTGAGCCTTGTTCACATGATATATATATATATGAGGAAGTCTTCTGTGTATAAACTGCCTCCTCCACAACGGTAGTCGCTTCGTTACGGGAGGACCCCACAGAAGCGGGTCATGTTAAATTTCAGCAAGTCCTTCTGTATCCTTGGAAGGAAAAACGAAGCCGTGTGTGATCCTTCAAAATCTTTATTCAGCCACTTCTGCCAAACGCGTTTCGAGTGCAACGCACTCTTGTTCACTGACAAATAAAATCAAAGCGAGCGGCCATTTTTACATTGTTACCCACGTGATTAAACTAAACTACGAAAAAAGTGCATTAGAAAACAGACTTGTAGTTTTTCGTATTATACTGTTTCAGGTAAGCAACACACAATGGTTGACATTCACGCATTAGTTAAAATTCATTTGGAATTGAATAAAACAAGCGTAAAAACAAACTGTATAAAATATAGTATATACAAGCTTTACGATCAAATATTAAATACTTATAAATATTAAATATTCTAAAAAGTCTACATTTGTTATATTTTTGTCAATGTGGCCCCAGTGGGCTCACGTATCCAAGATTGTACCTCTGATGTTGCTTTTTGTTGTTGCCCCAGTGGGCCTATAACCATCTTAAATATAATCGTTTTTGTACTACATGTCATGAATTCATCTTAATACCCACTATTAAAACCCAACATTAAAAACTGATAATGATAAAATATCACATTATTCAGACTAAATGAGTATACAGATCTTCCTCTACGTTCAGACCATCTGGTTGTTTAGAATTGAGTTCAACAATATAGCAAGACTCCAATTTTCTCAAAGTTCTTTCACGGTTCCCTCCTCTTATATTTTTTGGTACCGCATCGATTACAAAGTATGATAATCCTTTAACATCTTTTTTGTGAAATGTCTCAAAATGTCTGGCGACCGGATATGTCCGATCGCCATTTTTGATGGCCCTAAGGTGCTGTAGAATACTTTTATGGACTTTCAAGATTGTGCTGCCCACGTACTGCAGGCCACATGGGCACTGGAGCACGTAGACAGCAAAATCTGTTTTACAAGTGTATTTGCCTCTAATTTTCTTTGACTGCTTGCTAAAACCTGGCTTATACCTTTCGGTATTTATGCCATGTGTGCAAGCTTTACACTTGGGGCATCTTATAAATCCCTTGCGTCTTGTGAGCCATGTGGTTTTTTGTTTTGGCTTACTCATGGTATTTTTCACAAGGGCTTGTCTGAAAGATTTCACTTTGCGGAATGTGATCTGGGGTCTCCGTGTGACAAATTTACCTAAAATTGGGTCATTCTTTACTAAGTGCCAATGTTTATTACAGATGTTTCTTAGTTTTTCGTGCTGCATGCTGTAGGATATTACAAATATACATTCCTTGTTTATTTCATTTTCATTTTTTTGTTGTTTTACTTTCTTAGTATTAAACAAGATTTCTTCTCGTTTCTTTTCACTAGTTCTACGCATTGCATCTTCAACCCAACTGTCAGGATACCCTCTAACTTTAAACCTTTTTTCTAAGATTTTCATTTCTTTATTCATTTCTTTGTCTCTACTGCAATTCCGTTTGGCTCTTAAGCATTCCCCGTAGGGGATGCTCCTTTTTAATTTTACCGGGTGGAAACTTTTGGCATGCAGAATTGTGTTGCTGGATGTGGGTTTCCTGTAAAGTTTGGTTTGTATTTTGCCATCCTCTATGAACACTGTTAGATCTAAGAAATTGACACTTGTTCGGCTAATTTCACTCGTAAAACTTAAATTGAGGTCATTTTTTTGGAGATTGTTTATGAACAATTTTGCTTGATTTTCAGTACCTTTCCACACAACAAATAGGTCGTCTATATACCTGCTCCAATGCATGATGTTTTCTTCCCATTCTTTGTTATATAGGGTCCTGACCACCTGCTCCTCCCACCAGCCCATATGCAAATTCGCATAGCTGGGGGCGAAGCAGGTGCCCATTGCCGTACCGCAGGTCTGTTGGAAAAATTCCTTGTTGAGGAGGAAATAATTACTTGTTAAACATTTTTCAACCATGTTGAGGATCATTTGGGTATGTGTCCACAATGATATTGGTCGCATCCCCAAAAAGTGCTTGATGGCCATCAAGCCATCCTTGTGGCGAATGCTGGTATACAGCATAGCCACATCAATGGTTACAAGTAAATAATCGTCTTTCCAAGGTATATCATAGATTCCTCTTAAAAAATCTCCAGTATCCTGAATGTAGGAAGGTAAAGATTGTGCCAAAGGATTGAGGAAAGTATCAACGTATTTAGATGTATTTTCTAGTGAACTCCCTATGGCTGAGATGATTGGGCGCCCTGGGGGATCTACAAGATTTTTATGTACTTTTGGGATTAGGTAGAAGACTGGTGTAATAGGATGATCTATTAAGAGAAATTTATATTCATCGTGGTGAAGTAAACCCTGTTGAAACCAAACTCTCAGCTTGGTATTGTAACTGTCATTACTTTCTATTAGATCTCTTTCTACCACTTTTCTGTAGCACTTTTTGTTGTTAAGTTGTTTGTAGGCTTCTATTAGATATTTTTGTTTATCCCAGAGGACTATATTGCCTCCCTTATCAGCATTTCTCACAATACAGTTGTCATTTTCTCACAATTTATTTATTAGTGCCTCGTATTCTTTGTGCTTAACAGAGTTATGTTTATTTGTCCCTCCACCCATGTTCATTTGTGTGCTCAGTTTTTTCAATTCATTGGTTACAATTTCGCAAAACACATCTATCCCATCTCTGGCCATCATCGGAATAAAACGTGAAGCTGGTCTGAATTTTGTAGGTGCTTCTTGTGTGATAGATATACTTTCTTCTTGAGCAATTGTCTTAGCTCTCATGTCGATTGCTTCTGTATTGTCCATATCCATCTCTCTAAGTTCCAACATCAAATCAAAGTCTCCCACTTGTAGTCCTTCTTTCTGGGGGATATTTGTGTTGCTGCAGGTTATTTTCTGCGTAGGATTGGATAAAAAATGTTTCCTCAATTTTAATAGTCTGATAAATTTGAATAAATCAATTCGGGTCTGAACATAGTCCAGATTAGTTTCGGGGCAAAATGATAGTCCCAGTTTCAATATGTCTTCTTCTTGGTTGGTTAGAGTTATTTTTGCTAGATTAACTATTGTGACTTCATTTGGTGTTATTAGTCCCAATTGCTCTTCTTTTTCTCCTGTACTTGCTGACCGATTCCTGCGAGCTGCCCCCTTCCTCCTCTTCGTCCTCTGCCTCTTCCTCTTGGTGGTCCTGATGTTTGTATTTGTGGCCTTGGTCGCAGATTGAACCTGCGTTCTTCGCGTAAAAAATCGAATTCATCAATTACGGTTGGTGTTTGGCCTTGTGCTTGTGGTTCTTCATCCTGATCTGTATCCACCTCTGAGCTTTGTATGCTGCTTTGTTCTGAATGTGGCTCTTGTGTAGCGCTGTTGGCTTTTCCCATCTTATTTCTTCTTATGCTGTCGAACTTCTTTGCAAAGGTATAGATCTGGCCTCTGTCGTAGTCTTGTTTGTCTCTCATACATTTTTGAGCTTTTCTCTCTTTTATCGATGTTTCTAATTTCTTTATTCTCTCTTTCATTGCTGATTTAAATTCTTTTATTTGCTCCTGATCTTCCTCTTTGCTCAAGATTTCTGACAGTGTCTCTATTTCAGCAAGGATTTTTTTGCGATCGATGTCCGCATACTTAATTAGGATGGCCAACATTCGTCTTGAGGCGTCGTTATTATTGGCTGCCCACTCTCTTAACATATCCGGATTGGGCTCCTCATATGTGGGTGTAACCATAATCCGTAGACCTCTGGGCACTCGCTGTACTTCCAGGTATCGCTGTAGGGATTTTGACTCCCACCATTTCGAAAGTTCAAGGCGGTGCAGTTTTTCTAGGCGTTTAAGATGCATTTTTAAATTGCTGCCTGTTCCGCTTTTTTGGACTGCCCCCAATTCTTTATCTGTTGCCGTATACTCGTCGTTGAATATTTGAGAAGCTGCCTCCTCGCGTTCTTTGATTTCAGTGGCTGACATTAGAACTAATTTACAGGGATTTCCCTGTGGACCACAACCGTTTAGTGCTCCGTGCCGTTAATGCACTGCACTTAAACTTTACTTCCTCCCGCTTTAGCACAGTCAAAACAAAGCCCAGCCTTACTGCAAAGTTCCAGCGCTGTCTTCCCCTCTTTGGAGTTGGCTGCGCTGTATACTTCGATGCTGGTATCTTTCTCGATTTGAAAAGTTTTCAGTCTTTTGCTGCGGGGGGGAGGTAGCGTTGCAAATAGGAGGACGTCTTCTGTGTATAAACTGCCTCCTCCACAACGGAAGTCGCTTCGTTACGGGAGGACCCCACAGAAGCGGGGCCTGTTAAATTTCAGCAAGTCCTTCTGTATCCTTGGAAGGAAAAATGAAGCCGTGTGTGATCCTTCAAAATCTTTATTCAGCCACTTCTGCCAAACGCGTTTCGAGTGCAACGCACTCTTGTTCACTAACAAATAAAATCAAAGGGAGCGGCCATTTTTACATTGTTACCCACGTGATTAAACTAAACTACGAAAAAAGTGCATTAGAAAACACACTTGTAGTTTTTCGTATTATACTGTTTCAGGTAAGCAACACGCAATGGTTGACATTCACGCATTGGTTAAAATTCATTTGGAATTGAATAACACAAGCGTAAAAACAAACTGTATAAAATATAGTATATACAAGCTTTTCGATCAAATATTAAATACTTATAAATATTAAATATTCTAAAAAGTCTACATTTGTTATATTTTTGTCAATGTGGCCCCAGTGGGCTCACGTATCCAAGATTGTAACAACATCAGAGGTACAATCTTGGATACGAATAAGCATAAGAAGAAATAAGATGGGAAAAGCCAACAGCGCTACACAAGAGCCACATTCAGAACAAAGCAGCATACAAAGCTCAGAGGTGGATACAGATCAGGATGAAGAACCACAAGCACAAGGCCAAACACCAACCGTAATTGATGAATTCGATTTTTTACCCGAAGAACGCAGGTTCAATCTGCGACCAAGGCCACAAATACAAACATCAGGACCACCAAGAGCAAGAGGCAGAGGACGAAGAGGAGGAAGGGGGCAGCTCGCAGGAAGAGGGCAGCAAGGACAGGAGAAAAAGAAGAACAATTGGGACTAAGAACACCAAATGAAGTAACAATAGTTAATCTAGCAAAAATAACTCTAACCAACCAAGAAGAAGACATATTGAAACTGGGACTATCATTTTGCCCCGAAACTAATCTGGACTATGTTCAGACCCGAATTGATTTATTCAAATTTATCAGACTATTAAAATTGAGGAAACATTTTTTATCCAATCCTACGCAGAAAATAACCTGCAGCAACACAAATATCCCCCAGAAAGAAGGACTACAAGTGGGAGACTTTGATTTGATGTTGTAACTTAGAGAGATGGATATGGACAATACAGAAGCAATCGACATGAGAGCTAAGACAATTGCTCAAGAAGAAAGTATATCTATCACACAAGAAGCGCCCACAAAATTCAGACCAGCTTCACGTTTTATTCCGATGATGGCCAGAGATGGGATAGATGTGTTTTGCGAAATTGTAACCAATGAATTGAAAAAACTGAGCACACAAATGAACATGGGTGGATGGACAAATAAACATAACTCTGTTAAGCACAGAGAATACGAGGCACTAATAAATAAATTGTCAGAAAATGACAACTGTATTGTGAGAAATGCTGATAAGGGAGGCAATATAGTCCTCTGGGATAAACAAAAATATCTAATAGAAGCCTACAAACAACTTAACAACAAAAAGTGCTACAGAAAAGTGGTAGAAAGAGATCTAATAGAAAGTAATGACAGTTACAATACCAAGCTGAGAGTTTGGTTTGAACAGGGTTTACTTCACCACGATGAATATAAATTTCTCTTAATAGATCATCCTATTACACCAGTCTTCTACCTAATCCCAAAAGTACATAAAAATCTCGTAGATCCCCCAGGGCGCCCAATCATCTCAGCCATAGGGAGTTCACTAGAAAATACATCTAAATACGTTGATACTTTCCTCAATCCTTTGGCGCAATCTTTAACTTCCTACATTCAGGATACTGGAGATTTTTTAAGAGGAATCTATGATATACCTTGGGAAGACGATTATTTACTTGTAACCATTGATGTGGCTACGCTGTATACCAGCATTCGCCACAAGGATGGCTTGATGGCCATCAAGCACTTTTTGGGGATGCGACCAATATCATTGTGGACACATACCCAAATGATCCTCAACATGGTTGAAAAATGTTTAACAAGTAATTATTTCCTCTTCAACGAGGAATTTTTCCAACAGACCTGCGGTACGGCAATGGGCACCTGCTTCGCCCCCAGCTATGCGAATTTGCATATGGGCTGGTGGGAGGAGCAGGTGGTCAGGACCCTATATAACAAAGAATGGGAAGAAAACATCATGCATTGGAGCAGGTATGTAGACGACCTATTTGTTGTGTGGAAAGGTACTGAAAATCAAGCAAAATTGTTCATAAACAATCTCCAAAAAAATGACCTCAATTTAAGTTTTACGAGTGAAATTAGCCGAACAAGTGTCAATTTCTTAGATCTAACAGTGTGCATAGAGGATGGCAAAATACAAACCAAACTTTACAGGAAACCCACATCCAGCAACACAATTCTGCATGCCAAAAGTTTCCACCCGGTAAAATTAAAAAGGAGCATCCCCTACGGGGAATGCTTAAGAGCCAAACGGAATTGCAGTAGTGACAAAGAAATGAATAAAGAAATGAAAATCTTAGAAAAAAGGTTTAAAGTAAGACGGTATCCTGACAGTTGGGTTGAAGATGCAATGCGTAGAACTAGTGAAAAGAAAAGAGAAGAAATCTTGTTTAATACTAAGAAAGTAAAACAACAAAAAAATGAAAATGAAATAAACAAGGAATGTAGATTTGTAACGTCCTACAGCATGCAGCACGAAAAACTAAGAAACATCTGTAATAAACATTGGCACTTAGTAAAGAATTAACCAATTTTAGGTAAATTTGTCACACCGAGACCCCAGATCACATTCTGCAAAGTGAAATCTTTCAGACAAGCCCTTGTGAAAAATACCATGAGTAAGCCAAAACAAAAAACCACATGGCTCACAAGACGCAAGGGATTTATAAGATGCCCCAAGTGTAAAGCTTGCACACATGGCGTAAATACCGAAAGGTATAAGCCAGGTTTTAGCAAGCAGTCAAAGAAAATTAGAGGCAAATACACTTGTAAAACAGATTTTGCTGTCTACGTGCTCCAGTGCCCATGTGGCCTGCAGTACGTGGGCAGCACAATCTTGGAAGTCCATAAAAGAATTCTACAGCATCTTAGGGCCATCAAAAATGGCGATCGGACATATCCGGTCGCCAGACATTTTGAGACATTTCACAAAAAAGATGTTAAAGGATTATCATACTTTGTAATCGATGCGGTACCAAAAAATATAAGAGGAGGGAACCGTGAAAGAACTTTGAGAAAATTGGAGTCTTGCTATATTGTTGAACTCAATTCTAAACAACCAGATGGTCTGAACGTAGAGGAAGATCTGTATACTCATTTAGTCTGAATAATGTGATACTTTATCATTATCAGTTTTTAATGTTGGTTTTTAATAGTGGGTATTAAGATGAATTCATGACATGTAGTACAAAAACGATTATATTTAAGATGGTTATAGGCCCACGGGGGCAACAACAAAATGCAACATCAGTGGTACAATCTTGGATACGTGAGCCCACTGGGGCCACATTGACAAAAATATAACAAATGTAGACGTTTTAGAATATTTAATATATATAAGTATTTAATATTTGATCGTGAAGCTTGTATATACTATATTTTATAGTTTGTTTTTACTCTTGTTTTATTCAATTCCAAATGAATTTTACCTAATGCGTGAATGTCAACCATTGCGTGTTGCTTACCTGAAACAATATAATACGAAAAACCACAAGTCTGTTTTCTAATGCACTTTTTTCGTAGTTTAGTTTAATCACGTGGGTAACAATGTAAAAATGGCCGCTCGCTTTGATTTTATTTGTCAGTGAACAAGAGTGCGTTGCACTCGAAACGCGTTTGGCAGAAGTGGCTGAATAAAGATTTTGAAGGATCACACACGGCTTCGTTTTTCCTTCCAAGGATACAGAAGGACTTGCTGAAATATATATATATATATATATATATATATATATATATATATATATATATATATATATATATATATATATATATATATATATATATATATATATATATAATCCACCAATTCCGGTAAAAAGATAGCGGTCTGTCGCCGGCGGTCCGAGTTTGGAAACCGGATTTCCAAAGTTATTCACTCCAAACAATCTCACGTATCTTTGAGAAATACTCGGACTCCCAAGTTGGATGCAAAGGATTTATTTACAAGTGCAGAACGACGCGTTTCGCCATTACGGCTTGTTCACGCTCCTGAACAAGCCGTAATGGCGACACGCGTCGTTCTGCACTTGTAAGTAAATCCTTTGCATCCAACTTGGGAGTCCGAGTATTTCTCAAAGATACGTGAGATTGTTTGGAGTGAATATATATATATATATATATATATATATATATATATATATATATATATATATCCAAACCAAAGTCTGACAATCAGAAGCGCCTCAACCTCACGAGTCGGGGCCTGTCTCAGGTGTGTCAGACACCTCCCATATTCCACAAGAAAACACACTGCCCTTGCCGCATGAAAACAGGCCACTCCAAACTATGGGTCCCTTTGTTGCAGCATTAGTTTATCGTTTTCTATGTGGTAAAGAACCACAAATCCCATAATGCTATATATCTGCCGCTTTACTTCCTTAATGGCATTCAATGTTGGATTTTGGCAAAACCACACTTGTTTCACTGTGCACCGCTTGCAAACATTGCTTTACAAGGAAAGTTCCATAAGCGGGCACAGTCACTCAAAAGAAAGTTCAGCTACCACCAAGTTTTTTTACAGTTCATCACTTGCCTTTCAGCTGATAACCTCAAGCGCGCAGTGCATTGGGAAATCCCTTTTGCATACTCTGACTGTTCCAGAGTTCACTCTCCAAGTAGAGGCGGGCCTCTCATCGTGGCCCTTCCATCAAAACTTCGTTTATGTCCAGTGTTCATGCTGCAAGGGCAGTGTGTTTTCTTGTGGAATATATATATATATATATATATATAAACACCAACTCCAGTTACCATCCAGTTCCTGGACACAAACACAGGGACTCCAGTTATAATTAAAGAGATTCTCTTTATTTACGGTCTTTGGTAACCCGTTTCACCTGTATCCACAGGCTTGCTCACACCAACCATATATATATATTTATTTGGTAACAACAAAAAACTGCAATTATCCCTCTACACCACCTGAGTGTCTGTGTTAATTACGCATGATTACATACATGATGATCAGAGGCCCTCTTCTGACCATTAGGTTTTCAAGTTCTCCATTCAGGCCTCACTACCATCAGTCTAATAAAAACAATACCTCTTTCTCTAACTTATAAGAAGCATGATATTGAACATCAAAAGGAGAGTAAGAACTTTCTGGCACCGCTAAATGCATTTCAGTTGAGACCTTTAGAGAAGCTATGTTAATTCTGTAGTCAGCATTAACTTCGGATACATGCTTATAGATGTGTACATATAACTTGAAATACAAAACATGAATAAGAGAAGACATAACTTCACATTTAAGCTGAATAGTTGTGCACTTATATATAAATCTCTAGTCTCTGCAATGATTACATTTCATTAGTTCATTTAAATGCTTCATAGACGTTCAGGAAACTAAAATACACAGTGAATATAATGTCAGTATATAATTGCATAATTGCAACAAATAAAGGGTGAAGCTTAAATAGCACGGCTCCAATCCCCCATCTAATGGCAATGTTAGCCATCACAATAGCACTTGAATGTTTTGTCAGGACATCAACTCAAAATCTTGATGTTCTGAACATTTTACGTCTAGAATTTTCCAAGTGTTTCATCTCGTCATAAAATCTACACTGACTCTCTTCCAGTTCCACACCAATCCTCTTTCTTTTCACTCCCCTATCATGTTGGTCTTTTTGCTCTTATACACTTATACTCCCTTAAAGATTGCAAACAAACAATGTCACACATGGCAATGATTACAGGGGGTCTCAAAATGGAGCCTAATATCCCACTCCCTACGTTTCCAAACCACTGCAAATCAATTTCCAATTGCTTCCCAAGCTTGTGTAGCTTCCAGCTCCTCTAAGTCTCCCTTTAAGTCTGTAATGTTCCTAATGTCTATCTTCACCTCCTCACTCAGGAATATAAGTACAGCATTGCTTATCTTTAAGCATTGTACAAACTTCACCCTCCTTCAAGAGGAGGTTATCTAACACAAGGCCGTTCTGCCTCACCATAGACTTTATAGCTATCATTTTAGTGTCCATGGATAACAATGAATTTGCCGTGCAGGTAGACAGCTTTTCAACTATAGTATATAGCTTTTTATTTTGAGATCATTCAAACCACTTTTACATTGGGAATCACTGCACCAAATATATCACCAACTATTACAGAAGCACAGCTGCTCCGTATGGTTCTAACTCGTGAACCCAGCACTAGATCATCCAAATGTTCTTCACGATAAATCTTATGGAAGACTGGAGCCAAATAACATGTGCCATACTACCCTTGGGGCACTGTAAAATATGTGTGCTCCCCACAAACATAGTAGACTCCAATAAAAGGATCTTGACCTCCTATAAATAAAGGCCAATTTCCTCATATTCAAAAATGTGGTCACAATCATTCCTTCCCATCAAT
Source organism: Triturus cristatus (assembly GCF_964204655.1). Classification (NCBI taxonomy): domain Eukaryota; kingdom Metazoa; phylum Chordata; class Amphibia; order Caudata; family Salamandridae; genus Triturus; species Triturus cristatus. The sequence goes on from NC_140585.1 coordinate 509,703,916, forward strand.
TTAGTGTGAACTACAGATTTACGTCTACTCTCAAAGGTTTTCCCTCGTGCTTCCAATCAAAAATAGGTGCAGGCATAACTCCTGACTCTTTGACGTTCTAATTCTTCTATAGCCCACTTGTTCTTATACTTTTGATCCTTCCCTGTTCTCCACCTTGCATCCATCACCCTTCTATTACCCCACAGAATCAAGACATTTCGTTTTAACATCAGTTAGGAAGAAGTCAAATTATGTCTGTTAGCATGAGCAGTATCTAACGTTGCAATAGGTTTAAAAGAAAAATCAGCTGTATCCATCTCTTTAGCATTGTGGTGGCGACTCAATTGCTTAAGCATAGCAACTTCAGTGAAGACTAAATAATTTGCGCAATAATTCTGAAAATGACCTTATCTATAACAGGCTTAATAAATTGCTACAAGTAATACAATATGTAAAAGGAATATGGTGATAGGTCATCCCTTCTGCAGCTGAAGCAGGTGACTGCATACATACATAACAATCCTTAGCATCCAAGGTATAAATATATTCATAAAGCAACTTAAAAAAGCAATTGAAAAAAATCTCCCCTTGAATTGAATTGAATTGAAAAGGCTCTTATATAGTGCATGGCTACTCTGAAGCATCCCAGCGCTCAGGAAAGGTAACCCAGGGATAATGGAAAGCCCATTAGCTAATCTGAAAAAGACTCTACTTTCTCGGATAGAGCCAACGTTTTTAGCTTCTTCCGGAACACAAGTAGACTGGACTCTTGGCGAAAAGACAGAGGAAGAGAATTCCACAGTTTGGATACATTTAATGAAAAAAGACGGCCACCAGAACGGGATCTGTTGATCCGAGGGATCACTGCAAGGTTCTGATCGTTGGAGCGAAGATTTAGAGAAGACTTGTAGGGCATTACCATGTTTTCTAAAATGGGAGGGCCTTTCCCATGGAAAATGTTATGTGCCATACACAGTGACTTGAAATGGACACGCTCTTTCACCGGAAGCCAGTGGAGAGTTTTTAATGCGGGTATAGCTGATGTGCGATGGCTGGTGCCCATTAGAAGCCTTGCCGCTGAGTTCTGGATGACCTGAAGTTGTTTAGTCGCGGAGGCCGGGGCTCCTAAATAGATGGCATTCCCATAATCTATCCTAGATAAAATCAATGATTGTATTAAGATTTTTCTAGCTTTTTCCGGCAATTGAGGGAGGATTTTACGCATGGATTTCAGAAGCCCAAAGCAGATAGCAGCTGTTTTTCTAGCCTGAGTTCTAAACGCTAGTTCTGCATCAAGCCAAAACCCAAGGCATTTGATTTCTGATTTAGGGATGGGGCCAGGACCCATACAAGAAGGCCAGAAAATCGCGTTATCAAATCTAGCCTGTCGTCCCAACAACAGCAACACTGTCTTTCCACCGTTCAGTCTGAGATGGGACTGATTCATCCAGCTTGCAACGGCTTCTAGACAGTTACACAGCGTCAACGGAGAATGTGCAATCTGATTCAGGGAGAACACCAACTGAGTGTCGTCAGCGTAACTCACCAACTCAACCCCAAAAGGAGCCACTATCTCCGCCAAGGGAGCCATATACATGTAGTGCCTTAAATGTGCGCAAACAAACTAGTAGAGTATAATCCTAAAAGCAAAACAATTAGTCCTATAACAAAAGCTACTAAGGCACCAACTAATATAAACCTTCATCTATTATGATTACTAGTTTCCATGACCTCACTAGAATAGGCCCATTGAGTAGAAAAGAGCAGCAAATGGATTTCCTATGTATGTTTCTACTTGTGCAAATGGCAAAACCGGGTTCGTTGATAGTATGATAAATTATGCACAAAGTCCTCATGAGTCTTCTCTAACCATACTCTGTCTTCTTCTAAATGACACCCTTATGCTCTTTCTGCAGTCTCGGGCTTAGGGAATCTTCTTAATTCTTTTTCAAAGTTCATTTAATTGCCTTTAACACAAATAAAGGTCAAAGGTTGGTTCAAATACCATGCCACTTGCAGCTTGGGTCAGTTCATTCAGTCTTAAATGCATTTCAAAGCAGCATTCAGTGACAAACGTTAGATTCACGAAGGTACAACTGAGATCTCACTACTGTCAAAAAGATCCCCTACCACTGTCATTTGCTACAAAGTATGACCACTCAGGGGTTGAGTACCTTCAACAGCGTACGCTGGCTCTTTTTGATCTCCTGAGTGTAAATTGTTTGTCCTTACTGAAACTCAGATCAGAAGCCTCAGTATCCTCTTGGACAGTAAGTGGTATGTGTCCTCCAGGTAGACTTGGTCTCTCTCCCTTGTCTTCTCAGCCAGCTGCCTCCAGTTTCCACTCGACTTGATACACCAATAGGCCCTTCGCCAGGGTCTGAATCTGGCTCACTCAGCACCACAGGCTGAGACTCTCTATTTGTCTTTAGCCCAAACACTAACACATCCAAACCCCTCTCAGACTAGTCTTGGCCTATAGCAAAATTACCTTAGTTGCATCGTAAATGAAGAAAGGCAGTGAGCATATGCAGCAATGCGTCGTCGGATGCAGGGTGCTGATGAATTGATATCTCATTGTCGATTCACAGAGGTAGGTGATGCATCAGTTCTGAGTCGTGCAGTGGCAATGGAGTAAATGCACAGTGGGCTACTAGTCTGAGTTGATTGTCTCAACGGAGGAGATGCGCTGGTTCTGAGTCCTTTGCCTCAACTGCAGTGTGTGGTTTCTGCTGGAGCACCACTTTAACCCACTTCCAAGGTCTTAGGACTGGAATGGCACCACTTGGCAGGCAGGCTCACAGATGGCAGAGTCCCTTTGCTGAGGCAAGTGAGTTGGAAGTCTTGAAGTCCCTGAGACTTAAATCAGGAGGCAATCCAGCAAGCCCTTGGAATCACACTCTGGGTCTGGGTTCAAGGGCTTCTCACCCAGACAAGGAGGGCAGCGGGCAGCAAGCAGCTTAGCACAGCAGAGCAGGAGTCCACCAGAGTAGCATTCCAGCAGAGTGGGAGTCCTTTCAGTAGAGCAGTCCTTTTTCCTGGCAGAGAATTCACAGGTCAAATAGTGTCTGAGGTCTAGTACTTATACCCAGTTGTTCGTTTGAAGTGGGGGAGACTTCAAAGAGAGGGCTTTGAAGTGCACAGAGTCCCTGCCCTTCCCTTCCTACCCCCACTCCAGACTCACTACAGGGGGAAATGCAGCCCTTTATGTGGGGACAGGACATGGCCTTTTCAGGTGTAAGACAAGTGTGAGGCTGTGTCCAGCTCCTCCCTCCAATCCTACCCAGAATAGTCCATCAGAATATGGATGGCCTATCAGTTCACACCTAAGCTCCCTTTGAGTGGCTGTCTAGAGTGAATGCATGAAGCCCAGATGTCACCCACCCCAGACATATATTCAGAAAAAGGCAGCAAGCACCAAATGGTTAAAGTAAGAAAATGCCAACTTTCTAACAATAAAATTTTTAGAATCACAACTTAAAACCAGACTTCACCATAAGTTGTAATTTTAAATTGTGATTCCAGAGACACCAAACTGAGGGGGGGTTCCAACCTCTTCTCAATTGGAAATTACGCTTTTAAAATGTAATGAGTTAATCCCAATGTTATTCTATGAGAGAGATAGGCCTTGCAGTAGTGAAAAACACATTTCAGAGTTTTTCACTACCAGGACATGTAAACCTTAAAAGTACACATCCTGCTTTTTAAATGCACTGCACTCTGCCCTTGGGCTGTCCAGGGCCTACCTTAGGGGTGACTTATATGAATAAAAGAGGAAGGTTTGGGCCAGGCAAGAGGGTTAGCTTGCCAAGTCGACATGGCAGTTTAAAACTGCACACCCAGGCTCTGCAATGGCAGGCCTGAGACATATTTGAAGAGCTGCTGAAGTGGGTGGCACAATCAGTGCTTCAGGCCCACTAGTAGCATTTAATTTACAGACCCTGGGCACATGTAGAGCACTTTGCTAGAAACTTATAGGTAAATCAAATATGCCAATTGGAAAAAATCCAATGTTATCATGTTTTAAGCTGAGAGCACATGCACTTGGCACTGGTTAGCAGCGGTAAAGTGCCAAGAGTCCTAAAGCCAACAAAAATGAAGTCAGCAAAACAGGAAATCTGAAGGCAGATAGTCAGGGGAAACCACACCATGGATGTCATGTCTAACACATGTCCCACCCAGCTGAAAGTAGGGAGAGCTACTCAACCCCTTGGGAGTTCTCTTCACTAAGCCTGAAGAACCTGGATAGATCATTAGCATTTGCGTGGTCCGTTTCAGGGCGGTGTTCCACCGTAAAGCCCATTCCCTGTAGGGATATGGATGGACCACCTTACCATTTTCGATTCTCTCCCCTCATCTGCATTAACCATCTGAGGGGGTCTATGGTCTGTCTGAACCCAGAAGTGAGTACCAAACAGGTATGGTCTCAACTTCTTCAGCACCCAGACCACAGCAAAGGCTTCCCTTTCTATTGGTTTCCACCTCTGTTCCATGGGAAGTAACCTCCTACTGATAAAGGCTATAGGCATATCTAGGCCCTCTTTATTTAACTGTGAGAGCACGGACCCTATGCCATGCTCTGAGGTGTCTGTCTGCACAATAAACTCGTGGTCAAATTGAGGGGCCTTGAGCACGGGTGCTGTGCACATGGCCTCCTTCAGGGCTTCAGGGTGTCATAAGCTTTCTGGCACACCTCTGTCCAGAACACCTGATGTAGCTGCTTCCTGGAAGTCAGCTCTGTCAATGGTGCAACAATGATGTTATATCCCTTGACAAATCTCCTGTAATAACCATCTCCCACTTGGTGACCCAAGTAGACCACTGAACCCTGCCCTGTCTGGTACTTGCTGGGCTTGATAGTCAGGCCCGCACTCTGAATGGCCTGAAACACTTCCTGGAGGTGGCACTGGTGGTCCTCCCAGCTACAACTGAAGTCTGAAATGTTGTCTAGATAGGCTCCAATTAAATTTTCCTACCAGGCTAGGACCTAGTTGACCAACCTCTGGAAGGTGGCGGGGGCATTCTTCAACCCTAAGTGCATGACCCAGAACTGGAAGTGCCCGTTTGGGGTAGACAATGCAGACCTCTATTTGACCCGTTTGGTCAAAGCAGTCTGCCAGTACCCAGATGTTAAGTCAAACATGCTTAGGAACTTGACAATTCCTAGCCGATCTATGAGCTCATCAGCTCTGGGGATGGGGTGTGTGTCAGGTTTGGAGACCACATTGAGCCTATAGTAGTCCACACAGAACCTAAGTTCAGGTGTGACACCTGGAGGGGCAACCTTGGGGACCAACACCACTGGGCTGGCTCATGGGCTGTTGGAGGGCGCAATAACCCCTAACACCAGCATTTTGGAGATCTCATTCTTAATGCTGACTCTCACCTTGTCAGACAATCTGTAAATTCTGTTCTGCAAAGGTGTGCTGCCCCTAGTATCAATATCCTGAGTATACCATGTAGTGAGCCTGGGGTAAGTGAGAAAAAAAGAGGTAAACTGTCCCAGCAACTGGTGGCAGTCACTCTGTTGATCTAGAGTCAGTTTGTGGGAGAGGCTGACACCCTTCACTAACCCATCCTGCTCCTCGGAAGAAAAGAGGTTGGGGAGAGGTTCACTCACCTCTTCCGCCCCATGATCAATAACCAGGAGCATGGTAAGCTCAGACCTTTCAAAGTGGAGCTTGAGGCAGATGACATGAATGACTTTTAAAGGGTTCCTGGTAGCCTTGAGGTCCACCAGGTAGGTGCTCCTTTGCCCTAAAAACCCCAGACCAGCGGTCTTGCAGGGCCCTGGACTCCATTATCCACACTTTTTGACCAAGCAGAATCTAGACCAAAGTGTAATTCAAGGCATTACCACCATTTCATGTCCTACTGGCCTGTGTGTTTCTGGTGTGCTGTCATGTTACAGAGGGCCAGCATATAGCTGACCACATTCTGGGGTACTCTCCCAGGATCTTGCTCCCAGTGCTCGTTCCTTCATCAATGAAAGTTCTTCTCACGGGGTGCCCATATGGAGGCTCAAAAGGGCTAAAGCCAAACCCCTTTTGCAGTACCTCCCTGAAGGTAAATAAAAGACATGGCAGGAGGACGTCACACTCCTGCCTCATGTGCTCTTAGAGGCCCATAATCATGCCCTGCACCTTTCAACAACCCCTTGGTTTGTTTATGGTTGAGAGTAGAGAACTTGTATGTTACCACACATTACTTTCATATGCCCTTCATGTACCCTGACAGGAAGGTGGTACCCTGGTCATATACCACCTCCTTGGGAAACCTCACTCAGGTAAAGATTCCCATCAATGCCTTTGCCACTGCAGGCTCATTCACAGTCCTTAGAGGGATAGCTTCTGGGTACTGGGTGACATGGTCCACCAAGGCCAGAATGAATCTGTTGCCCATGGCTGTCTTGGGGTCCAGAGACCCAATGATGTTGATGCCCACCCTTTCAAAGGGGGTTCCAACAACACAACAGGAAAAGGTTGTATGGGGGCCTAGCGCTTCCCCCCTGACTTGCCACTAGCCTGGCAGGGAGGAAAAGACCTGCAGAGCGCATCTGAGGCCTTCCTCATTGAGGCCAGTAGAAGTGGGTGAGAAGCCTGCCAAAACTCCTTCGTGCCCCAAGTGACCTGCCAGGGGTACATCATGAGCCAGCCTCAACAAAAAAGTCTGTGTAGAACTGGGGACCACCAACCCCTGTTTGCATCAGGCTCAGGAGCCTTAGGCTCACTATACAGGAGACCATTCTCCCAGTTCTCAGCCTGCTGCCAAACACACACATGAGTAGAGCATTCCCTCTGTGCCTTACAGAACTCCTCCCTGGGGTATACAGCCACTCAGGCTAACCTAACATCTCCAAGTGCGACCTGAGCTTTACCCCCTTCCAGGCTGTAGTCTCCAGGTTATTGCCAAACGGACAATCCACAGGCATGGATAGTTCTCCCCCCATTTAAAGTGAACCAGAGCCACTGGGTAGTGACGCTCACAGGTGTCAGCTGCAACAACTTGGTAAGACACATTAAAGACTACCTGCTCTGAGGTCACCATATTACATCTGACAGTTGTCATGCTGACTCCAATAACTCTCAGAGCCTTCATCCTCTGCCAAATGATGGTGACCCACTGCCTGCATTTCCTAGTATTACTAGGCATGTGAATTCCAAGCACCATGTCTCCGTCACCCAAGGACACTAGGGTAACCTCTACTCTGTCCCCCACACTATTTGGAAAAATCTCTTCTCCAAGCACTACACTAGCCAATGCAAGTGACTGTTCACCAGGGGGGCTGTGCCAGCTTGGAACACTCGGCATCTCCCTTTAAGTGCCCTTCCTTTGACTCTCAAAGCACTTAGGGGGTGTCTTTCCTGAGGGAAACATCTCTTTTTCTTTTCAATGGGGGATGGGAGTCCTGACCCTAGGAACTAATTTATGTTCCTTTAGAGAAGTCTTTACTTTTATTTTTGTCACCCCTTCTTTGGTTGAGGACCCTGACCACCCTTGTGGTGATCCCCCCACCTTCTTGTGGACCCTCGTGCTAACCTAGCGGTCCGCCTCCTTAGCACGCTCCCTCTGGTAATAGTACTTACTGTCAATCAGGGTTTGGCACAGATCTGGAAAACAAAGAGTGAACAAGTGCTCTATTGCAATCAAGTTATACAGCCCCTGATGATCCTTGACTTCACTGCCCTTCACCCAACCATCCAGTGCCTTGAAAGGAACTCTACACAACCCACCCAAGTCTGCTGGGATAGCTTCCGACTGTGCCTGAACTTCTGCCTATACCTCTCTGGGGTCAAACTATATTTTCTGATCAGGGTTTCTTTTATGGGGGGTACCTTATCCTGTCACTAGCATCTCGGGCTAGTTCAGTGTCCCTCCTACAGCCCCCCCAAAAAACGTGTACATCTACAGGGCAATCTCATAAGCTTCAAACCATCTATCTATGTAATCTCCCACCACAAAATCAGGCACCAGACTGCTCGGAATATGGACCTCCTTGTCTCCAGAGGGCACTGAAGAATTTCTGCCACCAGAGGACTCCATTTGCTTAGCTCTGATGTCCAGTTCTTTAGGACAGCTCATGGGCCATTTTTCTTTCCTCCATGGGTAATTTCTTATCCTCTAAGGCTCTGTCAGGGTTTTATGATGGAACCCCACATGCATTTACCCCGCATACCTTTATAACACAGTCACTATCCCGACCGTGATGTTGTCACTCATTACTTTACCGCGCAAGTAGCTAAAACAACTTGCTTTAGGGGGTATTGGACTTTGGAATAGTATAAAATACTATTTCAACTCCAGTGTACGCAACAGTAGGGAAGGTGTTGGACTTAAAATCCAACACTAGTCCAACAACGCGCCCCCTACAGCAAGTCGTTGTAACATCTTTGGGAAAAAAATTATGCATGGTAACATCACAGTCAGGGTAGTGACTGCTGATAAAGGTTGGTCTTTGTTGAGGCCGCTGGGTAAAGGATGTTTCTTCAACTTTAATTTGGCCCACTCCAACTAGAGCTTTCTCGCCTCCCTCCGGTCCTCCAGCTCCTCTGGGGACAGGCCCATGGAAGAAATGCTGCACCCTGTACAGGGAGGGATCACTAATCTTAGTACAATGTTACTTCCCTCCTCAACAGGTCACAGCCCAAGACCCTCCTGTGGGTCCTGGTCCGTCTCCTCCTTATCATCCAGCTCTTCCTCATCATCCAACTCCTCCTCATCTGCTGGGATCCGGTGGACTACTGCCCTTGTACTCAAGTCCTTTTGGCTCGCTGCTTTTTTAGTGCGCCTCTTAGCAGATAGCCCCCTGTCCTGACAAAACTCCTTGAGGTATACCACAGTGTAGCTCCTCATGTTGCAGATAGGGGGTCATAGACACAACAACCAGGTAGAGTAAAACTGAATTTGGAAAAAGCAAAAAAGCCAATCAGGGAGAATTGACTCTAATTGGTCTTAAATGTGGAGCAGTAGAGTACACCAAGTCACTTAATGGCACTGGACTAACACAAGGCCTATCCTCACCAATGATCACTAATATTAGAAACTGGGTTTCTGGTTTGCAGAGGAATGCACCCTGTCTAAGCAGGAACCACAGTCCTAGTCAGGGTAAGTCACAAACACACCCTAGATTAACATGTGCTCACCCCCCGCAGCTTGGCACAGAGCATTCAGCCTTCACTTAAGAGACAACATGTAAAGTATTTGTGCAACACTTCAAACAGAAAAACAGTGTAAACACCATACAAAAATATACCACACCTGGTTAGAGAACTATAGCTTAATTTAAAGAACAAAATATGACCAAAATGACAAAAATCCAATTAGTAGGGCCAGAGTTACGAATTCTTAAAGAATAAACTGAATGCTTAAAACATGAAGCGGGGGCGTGAGTTCTCAGATGATCAAGATGGCCATGAACTCCCGAACTGCATACCAAAGTGGAGCTTACTACATACGGTAATCCGACTCCAGCCTGTGCATAGCTACTGCGGACATGCTGTTGAGCTCTGCTTGATCCCTACAATGAAGCTTGACTTTTGGTGCCTTCCACGGAGCCTCCTTTTTACCTCTGTGCTGCCGTGGTGAGTTCAGTCATATACGAGTGGCTGCCATTTTATCTGCATGCGGCTTGAACCACCTGCTCACCAGAGAACCGCAGTCGGAGAACAGTGCCTAATTGTTTACATGCCTTTGAGCTTTGGTAAGCATTTTTTTAATGACTTTCACCTTGCGGCAGCTTCTTTCTACCCTAACCCCAGGGCAGTAACAGCTGATAAATCGTGAGTGGCCATCATTTTGTTTGCGTGCTTGCATATCAATTTTTGATGCAAACTCAAGTTTTCTTACAGGAATGGCTCAAATAAATAAATAAATAATAATTTTACACATGCATGTTCAATGACAATATCTAGTATTAGGCAATTTCTATCACCAAAGAAAATGCTGTAAATCTCCTCTGCTTTTCTTTCCTTTTTTTCTACCTATATTCTCACAGAATAATTTGCATTTGAAATGCAGAACTTTGAGTCTTTTACCTCAAGGATGATCTGGAACTGCCATAGCATTTGAAGGTGTGACTCTTCTGTTTCAGTTACGTCAGGCTTAGTTGTTAATTCAGTACTATGTTACTACTACTCTTTACGTTTAGAGGTTCTCGTCCTTTCTCCTAATACACAAATTTTTCGCTTCTCATTAATGCCTTGAATGAGCAGGATAAAATCCTTCCAGAAAGCTCCCCCATCACACTGTTCATTACGTCAAAATGGCTAGTGATCTGCTTGCCACTGCTAAAGACATTCCTTCTAGCACCAAGCATAAAAGGGCATAAACATATCCTCCATCACCTGTCATGTCCTCGCATAATCCAGTTTTTTACACCATCCTGTATGAGGTGAGGAGTCTAAAGTCTTTCATGTGTTCTACTAATGAAAACCTTCAACAAATTGAGAACCGTTAGAGCATTATGGAAGGTAAAATATTAGAAATGGAGCAATGCATTGGTAACCATCAAGATGTGGCCACCTAAATTCCCTTTCTTGAACAAGAAATCTTAAAACTCAAACTACATTCTGAAGACCTTGAAAATAGGAATATATGGAATAGCCTTCGTACATATGGATTGCCATAAGCCATTGAGTGTTCTGACCTTCTTGGATTTCTAAAGACATTTGTTCCAGATCTTCTTGGTATTCCAAATAATTCTCCTCTTAACAATCAACAAGCACATCGTCTTGGCCATCCTCATCCTCACTCTTCCAAGTCAAGAGGATTCATTATGCTATTCCTGGAATTCACATGCCTTTTACGTGTTTTGAAAGCCACTAACGAAAAATGTCGACTCATCTGGTCCTGTCACAACCTCTTCATCTCTCAATATCTTTCTAATACAACTAATACCAGAAGAAAGGAATTTCTTGTCCTGCAATCTCAAATGAGACAGTTGAATATCCATTATGACATCCTTCATCCTTGTGTGTGCAAAAGTACTCATTAAGGTACCTCAAGATCCTTGATGATCCTGTGAAGTTAAAAACGTTTCTTCAAACTCTTACAACCCATATTATGGACACTAATGCACAATAATCTTAAGAATTTTGGCTTTGCGCCTGTTTTCTGTTTCTTCCTTGCTCTCTTGAATATAGGGCTTCTTCAGCTTAATTTACTTTTAATCTCTGCTGATGTTCTTGTTCTGGTGTTGACACGTCTCATGTTGCTTTTCCACGCTCTTCTCCGTCAGATCTGGACTTCTATCCTTGATCTGCCTCTTCTTCTATTTGTTTATACTTTCTTTCCCCTCCTACTTCGATTATGTGAGTGCTCGTATGTTCTCCAATATTATAATGTTTGTATTCGTTATTTTATTGTTAATAAATGGTGTCATTTTATCTCCCTTTTCATTTTTTCAGCTTGTCATTCATGCTACTGTACCCTTATCCTTGTTCCCCAATATGTTTAACGTTGTCTCATGGAATGTTTGTGGTCTGGGACATCCAGTTAAAAGATAAAAGGTACTTTTTCATTTGTCAAAACTCAAGTCACATATTGCCTTTTTTACAGGAAACTCATTGTAATGATGCTGAATCCCTTAAATTGAAATGCCAATGTGTTGGTCAGGTTTTCTTCTCTCCGGCCACTAATCACAAGGGTGGTGTTGCCATCCTATGTCATAATGTTACTAATGGGCGATGGGTATTGGTTACTGCCAGTATTAATAATACATTTGTTTCTCTAGTCAATATCTATGACCAGGTCAAACATGATCCTGATTTCTAGTATAGTATTAAAGTAAACCTTGCTTCTATTGATAATCCAAACATTATTGAAGCAGGTGATTTTAATCAATGGTTGGACACTTTATAGATAGGAAATCCAAACGAACATTCAATCCTGACAAATCTCATCAGGCATTCCAATCAGCCATTACCATTCGTCCACTATTAAATGTTTGGAAAACTTGCAACCCCGATACATGTGAGTTTATATTTTTTCCAATGTTCATCATACTATGTCCAGAAATTATTACAATTTAGTTGCCAAGTTCTTCCTCCCTTCTATACAATAATCAGAACTTGGCTAATTGAAAAAATCAGATCATGCTCCTGTTTTATCTTCCTTTGATTTATCTCTCATTAATTCCAAAACTGGTTGTTGGAGATGTAATAACTCCCTGCTATTAGATCGCAATTTTATAACAGCAGCCTCTGCTTTTTTTAAGGAATTCTTCCAAATTGAGCAGTCGGTTGACACTTCCATTTCTAACAATTGGGATGCTTTCAAATCCTCTTTTCGGGCTTTCACTATAGCTTACTCTGATACAAAGAAATATAAGTGAAATTCCCAATACCTCGCTTTGCTTCCGCAAATTAAAACACTTGACATTTTTACTTCGCCTCTAACTCTTTCTCTGTTTTACATGAATTTAAAAAATTTAAATCTATGGCTACCACTGATGAATGTAACATCTTACTTAAGGTTAAATCTAGTTACCATGGAGGTCAAAATAAAGCTGGTAAAATGTTGGCTTACTACAAAATTGAATCACAGCGTAATACTATTGGACCCATTCAAAGTGAATTCATTAACGCTACCGTAACTTTCAACTCTGATATTTCCACTGTTTCCCAGTCCTACTTCCATTTGCTATATACAGAAGATACAACCGCATCAGTACCTAATATTCAAAAAATATTTAAAGACCTTCCCAAACCTCCTTCCCTCTCTAGCACCTTAAAAGATTTAGAAAATTATATTACCCTTTCAGAAATTATAGATGCTATCAAATGCCCCAAAATAGCTAAGGCTCCTTGCCCAGATGGATTTTCCATTGAATTAATTTCCTCCTTTAAAACCTTTTTTGCCCTCAAATTATTAGAACTTTTTTATTTGTTTCTTTCAATCTCGAAGGCTAGTTGTTCCTTTCTGGAAGCCTTAATTGTTATTGCTAAGCCAGATAAAGATTGCACACTTTGTAAGAACTAGCGACCTATCTTATTGATCAATTATAATTACAAAATATTTGCTAAAATCCTAGCATCTCGCTTATAAACTGTAGTGTCCCTCCTTTCAAACCGGATCAATCTGGTTTTATTAAGGGCAGACTTGCAACAGATAATGCAAGAATGTTCTCTAATATTCTTGCACTGGCTAAGACACATATCGGCCCTCTTGCAGCATTATCTCTTGGTGCAGAAAAAACATTTCACCACATTAATTGGCAATTTATGTTTACCACTCTCCACTGGTTTGGCTTTGCTCCCAAATGTAGTTTATTCATAAAATTATTATACTCTGACACTCATGCTAGTATCTCTGTTAATTGTAATGTCTCCCCTTATTTTTCTTTACATAGAGGTACCAGGCAAGGTTGTCCCTATGCCACTTTCCTTTATATCCTTTGTCTAGAACCCTTCCTTAAATAAATTCACTTTAATGCACTTATTTCTAGGTGTAAACACAATTCTCTAGAGACTAAACTACCGGCTTATGCTAATGATGTTATTATTACATGTCCAGCCCTCTGTCCTCTTTGGAGGACAGAGGGCTCCAAAAAAAAAATCTTTTACAAAAGATCAATTTATATTCTAACATTTCTGGATTTAAACTCAAATTTACCAAAACTGAAATGTTACCATTAAATTCATTCCAGTTGTTATCAGTATATGTTTGCAAACACTAACTTTACATGGTGCCCTTCCAGATTTAAGTAACTTGGGGCCATATGTACGATGGATTTTTGCATGCACAAATGGGTTTCAGACCTGCTTGTGCAAGCAAAAATCCTAGGGGCCACGTACTAACACTATTTTTCACCTTGCAAAATAGTGTTTAGCGACACACTATTAGGAAGGAGCAATCCCTTCCTAGTAGCTACCCCACAAGCCATGTAAGAATGTTTTCCGACCACAATTGCGGTTGCAAAACACTCACAGTTTACCACCCTCTTCAACAGGGTGGTAAAGCACTTGCTAACGGGAATGGGTCCCCCGGAGACCCCTTCTCTTTTGGGCATGCATGTGCAAAAATTTTTAAGGGTAGGCAGTGGTCCCAGAGACCACTGCCTGCCCTTAAAATATTACAATGATTTTTTTTTCTTAAATGCATCCTGTTATTTTAAGGAAAACAGGCTGCATTTAAAAAAAAAACTGCTTTATTTAAAAACAGTCCCAGACATGGCGGTCTGCTGACCCCAGCAGGCCACCATCCCTGGGAGTGCCCACCATTCCCAATGGGGTCGCAAATTGTGACAGCCTCCTTGATACTCATGAGGCATACAATTTGCGACCCCATTGGTAATCACTAACAGAGTCTCAGACACTGTTGTACATTGGAAATTGTGACTCGTAAATTGCGACTCGCAATTTGTCGCAAATTGCGAGTCGCAATTTCCAATGGTCGTACATGTGGCCCTTGGTGTTTGGCTTTCTCTTTCTGTTTCCAACATATTATCCATAACTTTAATATTCTAAAACTCAAATTACAAATGTTACTCTCATATTTTGGAAAGGTATTTGGTCTATATGTTTAAGGATCCTCCAATGCAATATACAAATAACAATCCATAATGTTTTCTTATCATCTAAGTCGGCTGACTTTGATCACTGCTCCGCCAAACCTTTATTTGATCTTTTTATTGCACTTTCTTTCAAAGTTATACTCTGCTGTTGGAAAGATACTTCTAAATTATCTTTGTTAACTTGGTGGAATTGAATTTGTGATGAACACAGAATATCTACTGTCCCCTCATTTTTGGTATGCCAGAAGATTAAATTAGATTTATTCTGGTTACCTTTTACTACCTATCTATTTTCTCACTCATCCTTACCTTACTTACTTATTTCTCTCTTTCCTATCTTGTTCCCAACTCTTTCTTCTCCTTTACCTATTATTCCTCGCCTCTTCTTCTACCTTTATCCTTCATTTTTTATATAAAATAATAATTGTCTTTCAAGTTTCATATGTTTCTCCTTTTTCAACACTTCTAAATTGTAATACTTTCAACTTGTAATTATTATATTGCAATTACAATTGTTACTTTTGTTGCTATTGCTTTATGAATCTTCAATAAAATTATTTAACCAAAAATAACATAGAGCGCCAACCAGGGCTATCTGGTTGCGGTAGACCAGACTAGTGCATTCCCTCTATACAGCCACACAAAAGGAGCTAAGGTGTGACTTGGTGGACCATCCACATCCTGATGGGATATCCTGGGCAGGATGGGAGCGAGCAGCTGGACACAGCCTCACACTTGCATCTGAACAGACTGTTTCCTGTCCCAACACAAAGGCCTGCATACCCCTCTGTAGTAAGTCTAGAGCAAGGGCAAGAACTCTTTGCCCCCCAAAGGGGAGACTTCAAAGGCACAACTGAGTATGCATACTGGATCTCAGACCCAATCAATATCCTTTGCCGGCATCTTCCCTTTCAAAAAGGTTGATACTTCCTCATCACCAAATGTGATGGGGCATGAAATATTGGATTTCTCTGAGGTTCTTTCTCTGGACACAGTATAGCTACTTTACACTTTTCCTATAAATCACTCTGTACCACTTGACCAGAGGGAAATCACCCTGATAAATGCAGCTTATCCCTAGGGCAACAGGTTCTACTGCAGCAATCACCATTTACTCTCACTCAAAGGTATATGTCCCTATCTCAATTGTGCAGCCAATGGTACCTCACGACTGACACCACAAAATCTAGCAGACAAATTACAACACACTGTATTCTCAGTTATCCCAGGATCTTGTGTTACGACCAGCCTGATAACAACTGCTCAGCATTAAGCACATTTAATTCTACACAACAATTAAAACATCATCATATCACACCCACAATCTTAACAAAATATTACTAGCTTTACATGCACAATCACAACATGCGACCCTATTAATACTCACTCCTCTGCTGATACTCTGAACTGAGACAGGGGCTTTAAGGGCTTGGACAGGGTTCGGGCAAGTCTAGGGTTCCTACAGGGGTATTTTAGCTCCCTTTGCTTCAATGACCAACCATCCGACGTGCTGCCATCTGACAGCATGCTGGTATACACATCTCAATCTTTTTGTACAGTTGTTAAAGATCTTTCCTCATTAGTCGTAAGGACCTTTGTTGATTGACTTGAAGTGCTGTAAGGGAGCAAACATCAGCAATACATTTCTGATTTGTGAAGCCAATGTGAATCCACAATGAGGCCAAGCATCATTAATTACCGTTAGATGGATTCGTTTTGGGGCATTAATCAATCCAGTATATAAGCAGAAAATAGGTTGCTAAAACACAACACTACAACTGGTAAGCTGAAATATCTCAGTAGATTAAGTCATAATAAGATGAGATACAGAATAGTGACAGCCACAACAATACAGAAAGTATAGTAAATAGGTGTTTCATAAAGAAACTTCCCTCTTTCTTCTGAACATAACTCGACTACATCGTCATCTAATAAGGATCTCTATTTAGAGAGCATAGAAAGTGTCAGCATAATATAGACTTCTGTAGAAGTCTTGGATAAAAAGTATGTGTTTAGCCTAAAGCTTCACACTTGCTAGAAAAGATAAGCAGAGAGGTCTGTATCTCTCCAAGTCTAAAAGAATCGGACCAACTAACTGTGAAAACACCAGTTAAAACAACAGACATATCAGAAACATCCTTATCGTTTCTCACCCCACAAGGAACCAACCACATCCTTAGCTGAGAGGAGCGTCCACATCTTTCCTTAAGTTTCCCATTACATCGAATCTGAGACTGTAGTCCGCAAACTTGAACATCTAACCATCCTGGTACCTGATGAACAGAAGGCATCTTCTGACTATTAGGTTCCCACATTCACTGCCAGGTTTTCCCTTCAGGCTCCCTATCAGCAGTCTAATACAAACAATACTCATTTATCTAACTAATGACAAGTATGATAATGTACCTGCAAAGGAGAGAAAGAACATACTAGCAAAGCTAAATGGATTTCACTTGAGGCCTGTAGTCAGGCTAAGTTAATTCTGCAGTAAGCATAATAATTGAATACATGATTATACATATGCACATATAACTTCAAGTATAAATACAAAACATGAATAAAAGAAGACATGACTGCATGTTTGAACTGAACATTAGTGTACTCGTATATATAAATCTCTAGTCTCTACAAGGATTACATTTCATTAGTGCATTTAAATGCTTCACACACGTTAAGGAAATTAATACATACAGTGAGTATAATGTAAGACATGAATATGTATACTATATATTTTAGTTGTGTCAAATAAAGGGTGGAGCCTAAATTGCGCTGCTCCAGGGTGAAAGATATGGGAAAGGTCGTTGGCAAACTCAACAGCGAGTAAAACATCCACAAACACCAAGATTGTCAAGCAGTGATTTAAGATTCTTAGTCCAGCTTTATACTGACTCAGCCAGTAATCACCTGGAAGTGACCTTACTTTCACTTCCTGTTACCATTGGCCATCCTAGGATGGGACTTCCGCGTTCATTTAGAATGGTAACCACTACCATCTTGGATAGAATTGCACAAAACACTCCTATTTAGCATTCACTACAGGCATCCATAATGGCAAACCCAGCTAAACTGCATGCTGAGTTTTTTCACTTTGTGTCTTCCTGCCTTTCACCATCAACACAGAACCCCTTGCTCAGATCTCCCTCACCAGCCTGAGTCCCATTTCACCCTTTACTTTGAGTCCTGACAAGGAGATGCCCATTGCAGAGCCCATAGCAGAGACTGATGGGCAAAACTGACCCAAACACTTAGAAGTCAACTAGTACCTAATAAATGTCCAAACTTACACCAGTCATCTTTCATTCATGTCCCCGATCTAAGAAGGTAAAGGACCCCAGTTATGGGGATTGAACAGGCCTGCTACAGGAAGGGGTCCTTAGGCAGTCTCCCCAGAGGGGTAGAGGTAAAAAGGCTGGTGCCCCTCACGAGAATATTGCTGCCACCACTGTCAGTCACCACATAACCTGAGTTCAGATGGTGGTAGTCTTACTTCCTCAGAACGGGAGTACGCATTTGATGCCTCCCTGCCATCAGACCACATTTTCTGTGCCAATCAAAAACATGACACACAGTGAACACATCCACTTGGCTCACATGACTGCCAAACTCACACATTGAAAATTACAGATCTTACAAAAAAACCACAAGCATTTGCAATGCAATAGGTCTCGCATTTGCGAGAGGTTAAGCTATTGGCCTTGTAAATGACAATGCCCTTTATTTATCTGCTTTGAAAATTAACACATAAATAAAAGGCATCATCATTTACACAATGCCAATAGCTAAAACTCTTGTAAATGCGCGACCTATTTCGATTCAAAGAAGTGTCCGCCATTGTCCAGGGCTGCTTGGAAAGTGAAAACGCGCCTGGCGTGCTGAATGGTGCGGGAAAGCACGTTGTGCCTGCAGTAGGAGAAACGAATTAAAGAAAATCGTGCTAACAGACTAAATAAGACATACCGTGAAACAACAGAAGTAAAAGGGCCAGTCCTCAAGGGAGGTTAAAATTGAAGACAAGGCGGTACTTAGGAGGGACTAACAAGCATATTAATGAATCAGAAGCCAGCATTTACAAAGCACAATGACACAAGCTGATGGAAAATATGGGTGGAGAGTGGGGGGAGCTTCAAGTCCATACTCAAATACAGCATGCCTCGCAGAGCAGCACATGCACTGCCCAGACTCGACCTAATGAAAATAGGGTGGCACAGCATCTTTAAGCCACAGATGACCTTTGTTTAGATCCTAAATTGCACAATAATGGGTATTACTTTCAAGGAACCTCCTAATCCATGAAAGCAGAATGCTATGGAGACACAAGGTAGTTGGCAGCACCCTAACTGAAGTAAGGGAATGAGAAAACGACCAGAGTGCTTGACATGCTGATATCTGAAATCATATGCGCTACTTGATTATCAGTTCTTATTTATAGTTATAGTCATACCTGCTGCACCCGACAGTGGTATGGTGAATGGAATCCCTTGTCATTTCAGAGTCGGCTAGCTGATATGGAGGGACGTGTGCAATGCAGGGGAGCACTGTGTGGACCTTGCCACCACGCCAACATCTCCCTCTATAGATCTCCATCTGGCAGGCTCTGCTAAACCTCTTTTAGCAGTCACAGAGCGGGATATGCAGTAGGATCTCCTTCCATCCCCTCACTTTTGTACAGAATAGCCTTTAACCTTGAACGCTTTCCTCTCACACAGTCCACTTGCATTGCAATAGAGTCAGACCACCCACAACATTCCACTTGCTGCAGACAACAACTGGCCAAACATTTTTCACACGCCTCAATCATGGTAAACATCGTTCACAACAATGTTGATACATTGCATGCCATTATAACGCGGTCATTACAGCGCCCGCTTTGTTACATCTCATACCATTACAACACAAGCTGTTACAACGACTTGCTGTAGGGGGCAGAAGGTGTTGGATTTAAAATCCAACACCTTCCCTACTGTTGCACAGACTGGAGTTGGAATAGTAAAAGATACTATTCCAAAATCCAGTGCCCTCCTACAGCAAGTCGTTGTAATGACTTGCGTTGTAGTGGTATGCGTCGTAACAACACAGTCATTGTAATGACTGCGTTGTAATGGCATGCGTTGTAAATGCGTGCGTTGTAACATGGCCTATTCCTCAATCATAGATCAATAGGGCATATCTCTTACTCATTAACACTCCAAGATCTAACTTGGCTCTAATTTGCCTAAGGACCACAAGAATTAGCCCATAAGATCTGGTGAGTGGGACCTCCATCAATTTACCTTCATTACCCTATCTTTGTTATGTAATCAGCTTCGTTTTGCAATTTGTCTTTGTGAACCTTTCCAAGTTTCCACCTAATGTTTAATTCATCTTCTTTGTATTATCTGAAGAGGAACAGCTCTGATCCTGCAGTAGATTTGCCCTCGCCTCGCCACTTTACTTCCAAGTGCGACTGCTAGTGTTTCATCGGCAGGTTTTGTTGTTGTTGTGTTGTGCTCTTCGAATGAAAACACCAAATTGGCTCAGCTATTTAACATAAATGCACGTCAAAAGTTATTTTAAACGGTTATTTATATTGTGTTGAACGCATCCAAGAAGTTAGACCAAGCAAGACTACCATGGAGCAACAAACACTGTCCTGGTGGCAAGGCACTAACTAGCCAGAGAACGAACACGATACCTGTGTACATTTTACAATAGCAAAATTCGTTTTATGACTGAGAGCTCATCTCCAAAATTACATTACAAGAAGCATTTACCTGATTTTTACATAAGCAACGCCTATAACGTGACAATAAAATGTGCTTAGTAAAATGCCAGGCCTTTTAACGCCGATATGAAAATACGGGGAAAGTACGTCAGCAGCACCGAACAACTAATGTGGGAAGAGCCAGGTCCAGGGCGCGTGTGATATAAAAGCGCAGACAGCAGACCAGGACCTCGCGTCTGATCCGCACAGCTGAAAAATAAAGGCTTCCTGTTCCGGGGAACCATGGGTCCCATCCATCACACCGCATGCTACTCTCCTTCAGAGCACCGAGCCTCGCGCGCCTTCTTGGGCGGGAGACAGGACTCAGCGCTCTAATGCTTTTCCAGGGCTGCTTTGTTTCCACCGAGCCTCGGGGAAGCAAAGCAGGAGCAAAAGGACACAAAAAAGATTTTAGTGTTCCCATAAGACGCTTCCACAAACGCTGTGATAGTAATTGAGACAAACTAAAGAACTGTGGAAACCCGAGTCCACACCGTAAGCTACGAAAACAAACAAGTAATGGCTTCCCTATACAAACCGTAAGCCGCCTGGTGCTGAAAGCATTGTGGCCTCACATGGGGGCATATTTACAACGAGGCGATAAAAAATTATCGCCGCCTTAGCGGCCGTTTTCGGCCGAAAAGCGGCGATAATTTTATCGCTATATTAGCAAGGTCACGCTAACGCGTGAAACCTTGCTTTAGCGTGGGGATTTCTAACGCCCAGCTTTGCATCTCTAATGAGATGCAAAGTGGGCGTTCCTGACATGATAGGAGAAATGTCGCTAAGTGACATTTCTCCTATCATCAAGCCCCACGCTATGAAGCATAGCGTCAGGAAAAGTAGCGATAACACCTGTTATCGCTACTATCCTAACACCTGCTTCAGGACTGACTTAGCCATGATATCCTATGGAAGGAGGATATCATGGCTAAGTTTGTGAGTCCCTATCAACAAGCTAACGTGAGATTATCGCTGGGTTTCCAGCGATAGTCTCACGTTAGCCAGTTAGCGTGAGGATTTTTATCGCTATTGAGATAAGCGTTGCTAATAGCACGCAATCTCAGTGATAAAAATCCACGCTAGCCGGCGATAATTATCCTAGCACTAAGTGCGCTTTGCGATAATTATTGCCTGTTGTTGTTGATATACCCCATGGACAGGAGAGTTCCCCTGGATCCGTAGACGTCAGTCTGAGGGTCTCCTGGTGCAAACACGCAGGCCCTCTCACGCCACTATGGGGCATATTATCTAGACAGGCGATAAAAATATCGCCGCTTTAGCGGCAGAAAACTGCCGCTAAAACGGCGATAATGGGCTTGATAATATGCTCTATGGAATTCCAATTGAAGCCCATGTTAGATTTGAAGGACGTTTAACCTGAGCTTCAATTGGAATTCCATAGAGCATATTATCAAGCCCATTATCGTCGTTTTAGCAGCAGTTTTCTGACGCTAAAGCGGCGATAATTTTATCGCCTGGCTTGATAATATGCCCCTAGGTCTCTTCCTTTCTCGACTAAGATGCTCCCGATTTTACTAAACCAGATTTTCAGGCCTAACCTGCTTCGGCGACTGGGGAAAGTGAACAGTCCTTTTTTTCATTCCGCAAAATGTTTGCGCATTTGCGCAAGTAGAAGCTTCATAGCCCTCTTGTTTTTCTGGAAAAGTTAATCGGGAAAGAATCGCAGAATGAGTCCATGGCAAGAGAATGAGGCCAAAATGAACCAGTACAGGTTGAAGTCAGCTGACGGGCACCCCCGCAACGCAGGCTCCACCAAAACGAAACCATACATCAGATATTCCATGTGGGAAATGCCAGACGTGTTTTTTAAGGCTATTTCCAATTTGTTCTCTTCCTCATCAAAGTCCTCTCAGTTTGGGGGTGATTCAAGCAACCATTCTAGCACTTAAACTCACAACCTCTCTGCCAGACGTCTTAATTAGATTCCTAATTTCAAAGTCACACTGAAATGGATGTTACTATTTATCTAGTTTAGCTCTATTTTTTCCCTATAGTAATTTCTATTTTTATGCATGCATGTGCCTGTGGTACACTCATAAGTCTGGTTTCTTATTTTTTCTCACTTGTTTATCAACATGGGCCTTGCCAAGCAGCCCACTATACTATACTGCCGGCGTGGCACGTTTCTGGTGCTGACTGACACCATAAGCACTGAGCTTACTCTAGCTTTGTTGCAACCAGATACAGGTTATCCTTCCCGGTCCTCTCTCAGTCAGGGACAAAAAGTGTCTCACAGTGCAGAATGCCGGCCATTCCTCCAGCTGCTTATCTTAATTTCTCCAGGGTATATTCTTCACTATGTTTGGGGATAGGAGGCGGGGAGCAGCACATCCGAGGCTACAGGCCTAACTTATTTGACAATATACACAATGGGTAACAGGAGGCTTGTTCTTATTGCGAGCCTACAACTCGCTAAGTAGTATCAGTGCCCTCCCCAGCCTCTCTGAGAGTATCCCATTTTGTGTCTGGGGAGTCCTGCATCTCTCATCTTTCTTCCTTTCTCCCCAGCATACCTCCTTCTACCCAAGTATATCTTTCAGTGCTCAGGCATGCCTTCTACTTCCCTAGCATGATGTTCACTGCCCCAGTATACATACTGCTGCTTCAACATTGCATTTGTTTCTCCAAAACCTCTAATATTCACCCAGAATAATTTGCTCTGTCCAAGCCTCTCTTCCACGGACTCCTTCTCCCTTCCTGCCCAAGCATCTCGGCCTTTCTCCAGAACAGCTTCCACTGCCCCAGCTTCCTTCCACTGATTCAGAGTCTCTTCCTCATAAGGTATGTCTTCCACTGCCCCAGCTTCCTTCCACTGATTCAGAGTCTCTTCTCATAAGGTATACCTTCCACTGCCTCAGCTTCCTTCCACTGATTCAGAGTCTCTTCCTCATAAGGTATGTCTTCCACTGCCTCAGCTTCCTTCCACTGATTCAGAGTCTCTTCCTCATAAGGTATGTCTTCCACTGCCCCAGCTTCCTTCCACTGATTCAGAGTCTCTTCTCATAAGGTATACCTTCCACTGCCTCAGCTTCCTTCCACTGATTCAGAGTCTCTTCCTCATAAGTTATACCTTCCACTGCCTCAGCTTC
Source organism: Triturus cristatus (assembly GCF_964204655.1). Taxonomy (NCBI): domain Eukaryota; kingdom Metazoa; phylum Chordata; class Amphibia; order Caudata; family Salamandridae; genus Triturus; species Triturus cristatus. The sequence continues at coordinate 509,727,260 of NC_140585.1, forward strand.
ATTCCACTGATTCATAGTCTCTTCCTCTTAAGGTATCCCTTCCACTGCCCCAGCTTTTCTTCCTGCCTTAGCATCCCTTCAACTGACCCGGCATCTCTTCCTACCTCTTCATCTCTTAAAGTGCTCCAGTACCTTTTGCTAATGCGCTATCTCTTCAATTTACCTAGCATACCTTTCCACTGCCACAGTATCTATTCCTTCCACAGTATCTCTTCAAGTGGCCCAGCATCTCTTCCTACTTGTCCCAGCACCCCTTTTCACTACTCCAGCAAATCTTCTACTGCCCTGGTATCTCTTCCGTTACTCTAATGTCAAAAGCATTAACCCAATAGTCTTTCCACTGTCCCATCATCTCTTCCCACAACTGCACCACTTCTAATGCCCCACCATAGCTCTCTATGCACCATACACCTTTCACTGATCCAGCACACCATGTACTGCCCTGGCATCTCTCCCACTGCCCCAGCGACCATCTGCTGAGACATTTGAGGGGACGGCAGACCTGGCTCTCCAGCTGACGCTAAAGTCCCCAAACTCAGCTGAATGTGTGTTCTGGTGTTTACTGCCATGCCAAACTCATGAAATGCCATACATACACTCTGTTTAAGATTTGAGTATAATTCAGCATATGGTACATACTGCTCTAAAGAACTGGAACTGGAAAACCTGTGTCTCCTTTTCAGATTGAATATCATAATCATGGCCGAATACAGGTATTCATCCCAGCAGTTCGAGGAACTGAGTCCAGGTATATTTGATTCCAAATTTGCATCATAAATTTTCATATTTCAATGAAACCTCAGAATAGGTTGGTTATTGCAGGAGAGATGGAAAGGCTCATGTTTGGCGTAGAAGGAAACATACAAAGGGCAACGTGGGGTGTTTGCGGAGAGCCTCTGAAGTGGTTGCTGTACCCTGAATGCAAAGGACGTGTCAAGGCTTTTTCAGAAAATACATGAGGCAGTGGAATATTTCCGCGACATTAGCGCCTTTCTTAATGTGCCCTTGTGGAGAAAGGAACACCCACCTGCCCCCACCCAAGTGATTTGTGGCCCATCTCTCCTGCCCACGCATTATGCTGGCATGCCAATGCACTACATAGGCTTTTCCTCAAGGAAAGTGACCATAACGCGCCCTTCCCAGCTGCTTTGCAAACTAAAGCATAATATTTGTCCTGGACTGTGCAAACAGCCGACGCAACTAAATGGTCATAATTCTCCTATTTTTATAACATATGAGCTCAAATACAGTTTGTTCTGTTTGGTACGTAAGAGTGTGTCGAAGACAAAAAACATGCCTGCCATATTACTTTTCTAGAACGTCTGATAATTAAAACTCTCTTCCCTGTCTGCTCACACATACTCACAAAATGCCTCACTCTGTGGGCGGGTCTTTATTTGACTCCCCCTTCTTGCCATCTGTAAAAACAGCTATTTTGTAATAGGACGTGGGAAGTTCACTATTTCTCTTCATGATGATTTCAACTCTACTTGCATTTTCCCCAGTCCGAAGCCATTTTCCATGAATTATCGAAATGCGTCATGAGATTCTATACAACCGCTGTTGTCCCCTTCAAATAAAACTGTCAGCACAATCAAGAAGCATTTGTATCACCAGGCTTTCTCACACAAGTCGGCATCAGAAACAGACGTCATACCAAAAATCACTTCTGGCAGATGTACTACATTTTGCATGGAACTTCCCCAACCCAAAGTGATGCACACAAGGGTGTAAATTAACTTTGACGCACAAAAATGTTTGGTGGCTGAAAATCTTCATGAGTGCAGCACCAAATAGCATTGTATGAGTAGCGAGGACCCCCTGATAATGGATGCAAATAGGCTGTTACAGGGTGGGAACTGTTCAGATACCCACGATGTGTGCCTACTAAAGTCACGTAAGCTAGTGCAAGCTCGTGTTCTCTGGCAAACAGGCTAAAAAAGAAAACAGCTAGTGGGTGGCATCGCATGAATTTTCAAACCGTAAAATGTGTGAAAAATAGAGAAAATACACATATCATGCTAGTTACCCTTTGGCAGTCGACCTCCTGAAGACAACTGTTCTCAATAGCATTCCTCAAGTACAAAAATTACATAAAGATATTGCTTGCAATATTTAATCATTTTTGTAGAATAATATGTGCACAGCATTATTTCTATGTGTATAGCTGATGGTGAATGGTACGCAACAAGTTGATAACACATTGCGGCACAAATTTTGTGTTTTGCATCGTAATAGAGTTGATTTTACCACAATGTTTCTGTAAGACCCCATTCATGTGGGAACACAGGGCAAGCAGTGGCTATAGGGCCACAGTCGTGGGGGCTTAGGTTCTTTGCCACTGATGTCCCAGGGCCCACCCTACTATGGGGTCTATTATAATGGCAGGCGGATCTGCCCGTATGGCGGTGGCGATCCGTCCGCCATTATTCACCACCCGCCTCCCATTCCCCCCGCCATATTAGGATGGTAGGGGGTCCCAGGCGGACGGAAAGACCGTCTGCCGGTTTTCCGACGGTCTCACAGGAGACCGGGCGGAAAAGGGGTCTAACATGATGGCGGTGTCTGCAAGACACCGCCATCCATATTAGCATGCAGGCCGAGAAGTGCCTTTCCATGGTGGGGTTTGCGGTCTTTGCCTATGGGGGCTTGTAGGAGGCCCCCATGTAGTTGGGGGGGTGAGGGGTGCACATTGGCATTGGCACGGACAAAGTGGCAGGCACCGCGCGTTGCCTGTCACCTTGTGCATGCCAATGCACGACGTGCATTCCCAGCATTGTGGCGGGCAGTGCTGAGAGCACCGCCCACCTCAATGCTGGGAATAGGGGATGCCACCGCCACGGTGGCGGTGGCATCCTAATTGCAGGTGCAGGACCGCCGCACCCCTTGCGGATGTTCCCGCATTCCGTTACGGTCTGCCGGCCATCATAATAGACCCCTAAGTCTCTGCAAACTGGGCTAAGTACAACGCCTTCATCACAATTCTCTCAGTGTTAGTGGTGGCAGGCATTCACAGTCTTCTTAAGAAGGTTAGTGTGGCAATACAGCAGCCTCAGCATTCAACAGACACCAAAAGGAATCAATCAATCAATCAAACATTTATACAACGCGCCAAGTCACACATTAGGGTCTCGAAGTGCTAGTAGCTGCTGAATGGTGGTATTTCATTCGAACATCCAGTTCTTCAGTTCTCTCATCAATTGTTGGAGGGACAGGGTGGTCCTTAGATGCAGGGGTAGGGAGATCCATGTCCTCCGCTGTTGGTTCTGCGAATCTGGGGAGTGTCTGCAAGGAAGCGGGAGGCAGACATTTGTTGGGGGAAGGTCGGGGGAAGGTCAGTCATTTGTTGAGGTATGATGGTCCTTTGTTGTGTAGGGCTTTCCAGGCTTTGGTCAGAATCTTGAACTGGCATCTCTATTATATTAGGAAGCAATGTAGTTTCTTGATGTGGGTGTGACGTGGGTCCTTCTGGGAAGATTGAGGATGAGTCTTGCAGCTGCGTTCTGTTTTGTCTAATGTCTCTTCAGGAGGTGTGCAGTGACTCCTACATAAAGTGCGTTTCCATAGTCCGGCCTGCTGCTGATGAGCCACCTGAAGATCTTGCGAAGCATGCGTAGCGTGTGAAAACGGACTGATGAGACTATGTTGACTATTTTTCCCACCAAGTGTTTCCTGTCCAGGATGATGCTGAGGTTGCGGGCATGGTCTGTTGTGGACAGGGGTGGGCCGAGATCGCTAGCCCCATGCATCATTCCAGATCGAGGTGTTGCTCCCAAAGATGAAGACGTCTTCCTTGTCTGTGTTGAGTTTTAAACAGTTGTCTCTCCTCCATTCGGTGACGTCCAACATGCAGGTGTGGAAGTTGGATCTGGTGGTGGAAGGGTCTCCTGTCCGTAAGATGATGAGCTGGGTGTTGGCATATGAGATGATGTTCAATCCATGTGATTTGACGATTTGTGCCAGGGTAGGCATGTAGATGTTGAAGAGGGTGGGGCTGAGTGATACACAGATGATATTCTTGGGCTCTGATGTGAACGGTGGGAGACGGAGCATCTGGGTTCTTCCGAAGAGGAATGATGTGATACATTTGCAGGCGTGTCCCTGGATATTGCTGTGGTGGAGTCTATTGATCACTATGTAGTGGGAGACTGTGTTGAAAGTGGCTGATAGGTCCAGGAGGATGAGGGCTGCCATTTCGCCGTGGTCAAGGAGGGTCCTTATATCGTTAGTGGCTGCTATCAGGGCCGTCTTGGTACTGTGGTTGGCAGAAATCATGATTGGGTGGGTCTAGGAGGCTGAGGGGCTCCAGGTGGTGAATGAGTTGCTTGTTGATCACTTTTTTAAGGACCTTAGCTGGAAATGGGAGCAGAGAGATGGGCAGGTAATTCTCAGGCTGAGTTGGGTTGGTGGAGGTTTTTTTTCAGGTGGGGTCTCACTTCAGAGGCCGATGTGATGGAGGTGTTAAGGAGCTCATGATTATCTTTTTTAAAAGAAAAGTGCATTGGTACACAGTAAAACATAGTACTACACATTATAACAAAAAGTATCAGATGCCTGATGTGCATGCATTCCCCTTCCACCTCCCTTACTGTAAGGTCCCTCTGGTGTGTGTCTCAGTGCACATGCAGCACTTCTCCCTTTGGTGAGCAGTCAATTTTTTAATATCGTAGGGACAGAATTTCGATGTCAAGAATATCGGTGAGCAGAATATCGACCTTAAGGTAAGTAATATCGCTTTTTGTATATCGAAATAAATAATATCCAAGTAAATAATATCGAAGTAAGTAATATCGGCAGCAAAAATATTGTTGTTAATTATATCGATATTTATATTAGTGTTATGTATTTTAGTATGTATTTTATATATATGTTTAACATTTTGGTGCCGATTCCGATCGGGTAAAAAAGAATTCCCGTACGACTCGTATCCGTATTTTTTTACGTACGATTCGTACAAGTCCCGTCCCACCAGTGAAGTACGATTCGTACGTGAAAAATACATACGAATCGCTGCGGGGAATAATAATCCACATTTGTAAAGCGCGAACAATCACCCGTAAGGGTCTCTAGGCGCTGGGGGCCGTCGGGAAGATTAAGCAAGCTATTGCCCAGAGTCACATGGTGCTGGGCTAATCTGCCGCCGGGGATCGAAACGTGATACCCAGATTCCGGAGTCAGTCGCCCTGGCCGCGGCGCCACACCTACGAGATGTACCCGGACAGTTTTACATACAAATCGTAAAACTGAAGTCCGAGCGCACAAGTATGATCCGTACTGCCCTTCCGAATATACAAGCGTATGTAACACGTCCCGTACAGAGCAAACACTGTACCACTCGTATCCTGGGTAAACTTGTGCCCGGGATACGAGTCGTACAGCCCCCCCCTACCCCCCGCATATGTCCGCACATCTCCCCGTATGTCAGCACCGAACCCCCCCTATGTCAGCACCGTACCCCCCCCATGTCCGCACCGTACCCCAGCCCCGTACTTGGACGCACCGTACCCCAGCACCATACCCCAGCACCGTACTTGGACACACCATCCCCCAGCCCCATACTTGGACGCACCGTACCCCAGCACCGTACCTGTACTCACCGTACCCCAGCACCGTACCCCAGCCCCGTACTTTGACGCACCTTGCCCAAGCCCCGTACTTGGACGCACCGTACCCCAGCACCGGACCCAAGCCCCGTACTTGTATGCACCGTACCCCAGCACCGTACCCCAGCTCTGTACTTGGACGCACCGTACCCCAGCACTGTACCCCAGCCCCGTACATGGACGCACCGTACCCCAGCCCCGTACTTGTACGCACCGTACCCCAGCACCGTACCCTAGCCCCATACTTGGACGCACCGTACCCAAGCCTCGTACTTGTACGCACCGTACCCCAGCCCCGTACCCCAGCCCCATACTTGTACGCACCGTACCCCAGCACCGTACCCCAGCCCCGTACTTGGACGCACCGTACCCCAGCATCGTACCCCAGCCCCGTACTTGTACGCACCGTACCCCAGCACCGTACCCCAGCCCCGTACTTGGACGCACCGTACCCCAGCACCGTACTTGGATGCACCGTACCCCTGAACCGTCCCCCAGCATCGCGTATGTACGGACGTTACAACAACATTGCGTATGCGAGCACGGTACAACAACATCGCATATGGACGCACCTTACATACGCGAAAATGACTCGTACTGAACCAGGACACTGTAAAACAGCACAAGGAGGGTCAATTTGACTCGCGCAACACCACAAAACAAGTCTACAGTACAAAAAACATCAAAATGACTGACCTGGCACATCCAAACAGGTAAACAGAGGCCCTAACTCACAACCACCTCTTATAACACACCCACCAAAAATTCAAACTCAGGCACACCCACAAATGGACCAATAAAAAGGGCCCACACACACAAACCATGAGCCTTTGCAACAGACTCACTGCAGCTACAGAGCACACCCCAACAACTGCACCCATACACCTTAACATATACACCTTCACACACACTCCTTCACACAAACCCCCTCTCCACATTCCCACACACACCTTCACATTCACTCTCCCACACACCCACAACCATCCACACCCTCACCCCACACCATGCCCACAGACATGAATCCAAAGTTCAAAAGGGAGGAGCTGGACATCCTTGTCAACGAAGTCATCAGAGTCGAGCCACAGCTCTTTAAAACATTGGTCAGGCAGACCAGCATAGCCGAAAAATCACGCCTGTGGCAGAGGATCGTCGATAGGGTGAATGCTGTTGCGCCCATCAGAAGGACCAGGAATTAATGCCAAGCCAGGTGGTACGATCTGCGGAGGGCAGTCAAGCACAAAATGAATGAGGACTACGCCCAGAGCAACATCACTGGAGGTGGGCTGCCCCGCAGACCGGTACATTACCATCCCTGGGAGGAGAAGGTGATGGCCCTGCTTCCGCCGGTGGGAGTACACGGAGTCAAAGGAGTTGCTGAGCCTAGTGAGTACACTAAAAACTTACGTAACATGGGGGCAATGGCATCCACACCCCAACTACACCAAATGCACGCAACTACCCCCAAGCCCTCACCGGACACCACCACACTCAAAAACAGCACTCATACCACTAACATGTGTATGCCCCATCCACAAAGCAAGGCCATGCCATGTCCCAGACTACACAAAGTACAAACCCAAGACTGGATGTCCGGGATGCTGGGAGGGTGGGGCTCACAAAACACAATGTTCAACTCTGAATCAGACACCATTGCCCTCAGCCCATATGGCCCAGGTACATACCCATGCACCATGCTCAATGCACAGGGACTGGCAAAGTACTGACAAGGTAGCTGACACTTGGCCCTGCTGTAGCCAGCACAAGGCCCTCCTGGGACCACTGTAAACTCAAACACCAACACCACAAGCTCAGATATCTAGGACAGGAACTCACACTCACTGTCATGCCAGCATGCACCACGAGGGGACAGATACATCCCCTGGGAGACCCACAGCCAAATCACACTACACCCACCAGCAGGCCCTGTCACACACACCACTTACACAAGCACACACCCCCAGGGCAGGCAATCGATTTACCCACTCTTACAATGGACATGTGACACAACAAGATCAATCCATAGCCAAAGAAGCATCCAAGCCAAAAATCTATATGTCAAGCACTCAGGAGAACATATCAATCTGTCCCCCGCAACACACCCATCCACAAGTGAACAGTGAGGGGAATGCTAGGCACATACAAGTACCTGGAGGAACTGTGCCAACTTGAATATGTATGAAACATGGATGTCGCATGAAACAGCATTAACATTGTCTCTCTCACACACAGGGCAACCTCATGGATCTCCCCTCAAGAATGGGGGGGAAGAATCACAGTCCCAGGCTCGGGAGGAACCTGATCCCACCGGCAGCGACGCCTCTCAACACTCCGCGGATGACCCCAACCCACCTGGACCCTCTGGTGTCCAAGCCCCTGCAGCACCTGCCTCAGGTACATCTGTGCCAACCACCACCCCCATTCCTACCACATCCCAGGAGATACCCAGGAGCCCTACCCGCAGTGAACAACTGAGCCAGTCTGACCTGGAGGGACAAGGTTCACTGGGCACCCAGGAGGAGGCAGACAACCGCGCAACTGCCATCCCTCAGGGGTCCCGTAGACCTGATGTGCCCACAACGGCAGGCCAGGCTCGTGTGGGCAGGGGTGGTGGGAGTGGAGGCAGGCGGAGGCGAGAACCTGACCAGCCAGCTGAAGGGACCGGTATGTCACACATACGCAACATCATGGACGCATACCGGCGTGACACCAGGGCCGTCAGCCAGGTAGTGGAGACCCTCACAGCGATTAAGAACCAGCAGGTCAAGCAACACGCTAGTCAACAACAACACCAAGGACGGATGGAGGCAAGACTGGCTGAGCTCCTGGCGGTGCGAACGGACATAAGCCGTTCACTCCGTCGGATCGCCGACAACATAGCCAACCCTCCCTGTGCCACCAGGAGAAGACCAACACCAGCCACAGGGAGGGAGGAGGAGGATTAGTCCGACAGTGCGTCCCAAACATCGTCAAGGCCTGCATCTGAGGGTCCCCCAAGGAAGGTGGGTCGTCCACAGAAAAGACCGTGAGAGGCAGCGGACCATCCACATCTCCCAGGTCACCTGGCCTAGCACCTGGCCTTCATGCGCAACAGCAGCATCTCATCCACTGACATTCTCTACCACATGGACTTGCTGGTCACAGTCTGACCAATGATGACAAACTCTGTGTTCTGGACTCTGATGACTTCAAATGCAAAGGATCCCATCTCCCCCTGTGAACTTTGGATTCTAGCCACACTGTATAGCACCTATTTTCACCCACAATAGACGCCCCCCACCGAGAATAAAACAAACTTTCTTTAATTAGATGTTGTAGTCATTTTGCATGAGTCCACAACATACGTGCGGGGAAATGTCAGACTATGCCTGAGTGTTGAACGAACTCCAGCCATCCATACCCTTGGATCTGAGTCCGGTACAGGACACACATGGGTCACAATGAATCATCCAATACAGACATGGAGCATAATACTCACCCGTGATGGGCTCAAGCTGCTGAGGGGGGGCTTGCAATACTGTGCAGACAGACCAATTTGGAAGAGCATCATTAAGGTGTAGAGGTCATGGCTCATGTGGAGGTGCCCGGGGAGGGAGTCCCAGGTATGTGTAGCCAGGTAGGAGAACTGTGTCCTGCATGGTGGAGTGCGGTGTATGTGAAGAATGTTGGCCAGGGCAAGGTTGGATGCACGGAGTTGGCCCAACAGGGTCTTGGATGACAGACGTCCAACGTTGGTTTGGGGTCTGCGGTTGTGGACTGCCTCCTGAGTGTGGGTGAGGAGTCTGAAGGTCATCCTGCAGCAGACAGTGATCCATTGCAGCTATCTCAGGTGGACGGTGATGTGGCTGGGGTGCGGGATGTTGAAGCTGAGGTGTGCAGATGCACCCTGGATGTGGACAAGTTTTCCGGGAGTTTGGCTGTACTTGCTCCGTAGAGGGCGGGACTGTAGTTGACACGGCTGGTGTCGTGGACCTGGGGGACGGTCTGTCTTGCCTTGGAGTGGATCTATCTGTGGGTCATGGGCATCATGCGGAGGGTGTTGCAGCATGAGGTACAGATGCTGGTGAGTTGCATGGCAATTGCGAGCGATGAGTCCATGATGCACACCATCTTGTGTGCGTGGCCACTGGGTGCTGGTGCAGTGCCCTGGTGGGTGGGACACAAGGAGTTGACCCAGCTGTAAGGGGACAATCCTCAGATGATTACCTCAGTCCTGTACAAGTCCTGCCTCAGGTGGATGATGTTCAGCCATTCATCAACAGACCTCATGCCTTCTTGAAGGTTGGAACTGGTAATGGCTGTGTCTTTTTGGTGAGGGTGAGGATCAGCTGGCTGTCAATGGCATACGAGTTGATGATGAGGTTGTGTGCGCATGTGATGGTGGAGAGGGTGGTCATGGACACATTGAAGATTGACACGCTGAGAGATGAGCCCTGGGCCATGTGCCAGATGACGCCACTGTACTACATGCTGAAGGCGGGAGTCCCACTCCCATGGCCTTGCTGGTGAGCCACTTGGTGATTTCATCCTGGTCCATCCCCTGGATACCAGTGTTGGAGATGTGTGAGCTGACAGCATGTGAGCACATTGTGCATAATGCTGTGGAGAGGTCAAGGGGGGTGTCCTCACCATTGTTGAGCAGGGCAAAGTTGTCAGTGTTGGATGGCAATGATGACGGTTGCAGTGGGGTGATTACTGTGGAAGACGGTCATGTGCAGGTTGCCTGGAGCTCTTTGCGGGGAGGAAGGTTGCCAGTTGCTCGTTGACTGTCTTCCTGATGACATTTGCTGGCTAGGGAAGTACGTTGAGGTTCCTTGAGAGCCAGCGTTCCTGCCGTCCATTGTCTAAGAAGGGTCTGGGTCACTGCATGCCTCTATCTACCATGGAATGTGGCTAACTCCAAAGATACATACATGACGTGCTGGACGGGGGCTACAAGGATGGGGAATGATGTGGTTGAGATGTTGTGTGGGAAGGGGCCTGATGGAGATTTCCAGGGGATGTTGCACATGAGCCGGGTGTTGTATCTGCTGATGATGGAAGTCAAAAACCTGAGGGTGGTTGGTCCAGCGTATAATAGTGCGTTCTGCCTCTGTGTGCCAAGGCTTGCGTGTATGTCTATGAGCTTGCAGTGGTAGGAATTTGCAAGGGATTGGCTCAGCCTTGCAAGGGTGGGGTGTCTTTTGGATGGAGAGCTGATGTCAGTGCACTCGCGATGCTGATGAGCTCCTTTATGTCGTGCTGTTTTTTGTCCTCCTCCCCATCTAAAAGATCTCCAATTGTCCTTGCTGATGATATGGTGATGGCTGTGTGTGCCGTTTTCCAGGGTTGTAAGGCCACTGATGGGTATTTGTGTTGCAAGCTGTGCAAAAGAGTCCTGCTAGACGTGTATGAGTCCAGTAGGTCTGCCTTGACCCAGGTGGCTTAATTGTTGATGTGCGTCACAGGAAAGTCCGTCAATGTGGCTAGATTGTTGGATAAGTTGCTGATCCAGTGAGTGAGGTTGGAGGGTGTGGAGGTGGTGTTGGCTCCAGTGTCCCACACAGCATGTCTGTGTTGACTTACATCAAGCATCTTTGGGGGATTGGTAGCGGGGAGCTGGCAGTGTGTTGCCCGTCGGAGATGTGGATGCTAATGTGGATGGACCAATGATGGATGCTGATGTTGTTCTCATCCAGCCAGAAGTTCCTGGCCCACAGCCACATGTATCCTGTGGATGTGAGGGCATACGTGACGATGGACATGCTGATGGTTTGCAGGGGGTTTGTGCCAAACCGGATTTGTGACCCTGAATGCGTACTTGGGAATAGATATCAATTCATCCTCCGGGATTGTAGTGCCGTCCCTGAGGGTGCTCTTGTATCCGTCTGAGATGGCAATGAAGAAGTTGTGTGCTGAGGATGCTTCCATCCAGGTCACTGCCATGATGGTGATGTGTGGGCCTGTTGTGTTGAGGAGGTAACAGAGTCCAATGGCGTGCTGTTGGACGGAGCCGGTGTGGAATAGGAGGGACATGACCTGGTTGGTGTGACAGGGCCTGGAAGGCGGGTCAGCGCTGTGTAGGCAGTTGGAGTTGCACACTCAGCATGCGAAGGTGTCGTGTGTGTGCTTAGGGTATGCCTGAGAGCAGGCGGTTGATTTTTGCTTGGACGTTGCTTGGAAGGTGGCTGCAACATGAGACTCTTGTGTGATGTGGGTCATGCAAGGACATGAGGGTCGTGCAATGTGCACGTTGCATGCGCTGACGGTCCTGCCTTTGGCACCGCCTGGCCGCAACAGTGGCACAGACAAGCTGATGACAGCCTAATGAATGGGTGGAGGGAGGAAGGGAGGAGCATCTTGGAGGCGTGTGGGTTGCAGAATCCGGGAACTTGGTGGGCCATTGCCGCAGGGCCCGCAGCAGCAGGCGGCATGTAATTGAAACTAGGCCAAAAGTAGCACACAAAGACAAGGATGTCAGAAAGGACAACTGCAACAGGTGCATGTAAAGGAAGGAGTGTCAGGTTACTCATGGCTCACCCAGAGAAAATGGATGAACAATCACCAAAGATGTCTGACACAGGATCAGGAAACAGAAGGCCGAGCTGCGCACAGGAGACACACCCTCAGCAGGCGTTGACGGCCCGTTGGTGGGAGCAACCTGACCAAATACATACACAACCATGGACTTCATGCACAATAGAGATCATTATGCATGAAGAACTGCATGCATGTTGCCGAACTACGCATACACTCATATGCACAATCTTTGACAACTATGCCAGAGATGACACATGCAAAGTGGCATGAGTCCTGCATTGACAGAGAGGAGGCACTTCGGAGGGTGAGGAACACCTTTATTACTCAAGCTCACACTGAGGGAAATGCATCAATGCGAACAGACTCAGAGGTGATTTGACTGAACATGTGGGACCTACGCTGGGCACCCCCTTCACAACACGGATGTAGTAAATCCAAATGAACTGGTACACAAGTTAAGGGGATGAGCCACACTATGTCCACCCGTAGCATTCCGTATGTTTCAGAGGGAAGTTTTACACATATTGATGCCTTCATCAGAATCCTAAATCCATTACAGATGACTGTCACGAAGGGTGACTGTCAATTCATGGGATTCATGCTACTTGTTATGTGCCCCATGGTGAGTCAACATGTATGCATGGTAACACAACATGCACAGAGGCAGTCCCCACACATTCCAAACACGTACCACCCCCAAAATGCCTTGCTGCAATCCTTACCCAAAATGAAATTTCCCCATGTCCGTGCATGGAACGCTGATTCAACACACGTTGCAATACTCATGAGGAATAGCAGGAGGACAACGATGACACGAGCAGACAACATGCGCAACAACCTGGGAAGGACAGAAACACAAGAAGTCAGCAAAAAGATTTTTTCTCCGCATACATGGACATTTACTAAACAGGAACAATGTTGTCCCCATGCTAACTGAAAAGAAACTGTCCCTGCTAAAATGTGTGGAATGACATCATCACTCGAGTGACACATCAGAACACAAATCTAAGTCACTTAGCATACAGTCAGCTGGACACACACATTGCAACACATGCCACCCAAGCCTCCAAGCGTGCACACTCCGACCCAGTGACTCACCATTATGAGAAGAAGTTGCGTATGAGCTGACTCTGGATATCCTCCTCCTCCTCCTCCTCATCACTTGCCTCGTGACCAAGCCCTTCCTCCTCCACGGGTGGATGTTCCTGCTCATCCTGCTCCAGGATGAGTGGCACTGCCTTCTCCACTGCCATGTTGTGCAGCGTGCAGCACACGATGAAGATTTTGCAGACCTTCACCGGTGCATATGGGAGGGACCCGCCTGCCTTGTGAAGGCACCGGAATCGGCTCTTCAGGAGGCCAAACGTCCTCTCAATCACTCGCCTGGTCTGCCCATGTGCATTGTTGTACCGGTGATCTGCAGCTGACCTCGGGTTGCGGAGAGGCATCATCAGCCATGGCATTTTGGGATAGCCAGAGTCCCCTACATGGAAACATCATGTAAATAAGTGGGTCACGAGATGCCGTAAGAGCCAGAGATACCGCAACACACAGGACAAACAGAGTATACCCACCAACAAGACATGCTCGTTCGTTGTGCAGCCGCAGCATCATTTGTGGCACCCTGCTACGCCTCATGATGTAGGCATCGTGTGCTGACCCTGGAAAACTTGCACAGACATGGGAAATCAGCATGTTAGCAAGACACACCACAAGGGCATTTATAGAGTGGTAATGTTTACGGTTGCGATAGGCTACCTCCTGTGCCTGTGGTGGTACCAAAGCCACATGTGTCCCATCAATGGACCCAATGACATGGGGCATCCCTCCCAGGGCATAGAAATCACCCTTGACACCTGTCAACTCCTCAGGAGTCGGAAAATGGATGAATTCATCAAGGTGCTCCAACATGGCTGCCAATACATCACGCAGGACACGGCTGAACATGGTCTGTGACATGCCACCAACATCAGCTATGGTGAATTGAAACGTACCTGTGGCAAAAAAATGTAGGGCCGCCATCACCTTCATCTTGGGGGTCAGCGCAGTGGGATACCTGTGTCGCGGTTGGAGGTGTGGTGCCACCTTGGCGGTCAAGTCCTCAATCAACTGTTGAGTGAATCGGTAACGTCGGATGCAGGCACGTTCCCTCATGGCACCCAAGTCTGGCATTGTTCGGGGGGCAGGCAGTGCCCTGCAGAAATTTGTGATGAATGACGAGGATTGAGAGCATAACAACATCAATGTCAATAAACAGAGCACATGCTCAACTGCAACTACACTTCTGCTAAATACAGAGTCTGGTGTGTGCAATACAATCAGGACACGTATGCTAGCTTGGTGATACTCCTACGAAAAGCCAGATACACCCGTTGATTGGCAAGTCTATATGACATGCCCTGAAATGAGCTTGGGGCCAGTCTGAGTGAACAGCCAGAGACATCACAGGAGTGACATACATCCACATAGCTGCATAGCTGAAGGATGTCATCTCATACAGACAGCTGACGGCAAGCTAGACTCACAGATCACATGGAAACTCATATGTACAGATCCAACACATTGCCATGAAGGGGTACACGTGAAAACAGAAAACACAGACATTGAGACGACGCAGATATGTCCTGAGGTGAAAATATCATGTCCGATGCATACAGACCCTGCTTACGTGGGAATCCACATGTGGCATGGTGTGCGTAGATGTGTGCCATGCCCATCTCCACACAGACACAGGTTGGATGCAGCAACAGCAGATGTAGTTGACGGAACAGTAACAGCCAGCTCATGGAAACACATGACACACACATGACATAGTCACATCGGGGCATGGTGATTGTGAAATGTCAGTTGTTAGTGTCCCTGTCCCTGGCATCAGGGGACAGCTGCGGGTGGTGGTGGTGACTGTGCCATACCAGTGATGCTGTGCTTGACACATTTGTACTACAGGCACACATGTGCAAAGTGTGAAGGGGAAGTGTGCCACATAGTGCCCCATCACACATGACATGTGTACACAGGTCATCACACATCAATTGTGCAACTACATGAGGAGACATGTGCAATATCACTGCCTGACACACCTAGGCCCTGCACATGAAAGTTTGCAATGACAATGACTTGATATACAGCCTTGTGCGAGTCGGAGACCTCCATTCCTTTTGTGTGCGCCTCCTATCACCAGTGTAAGCGTGTGAAACACACCATACACACGCTCTGAGACCATGTGTATGGTCCGTATCACTATTGTAGTGGTGCCGTAGGAGTATGCGTGGTACGGACCGTACATACGCTCTGAGAGCGTGTGTACGGTCCGTATCACTATAGTAGTGGTGCCGTAGGAGTACGCGTGGTACAGACCGTATACACACGCGTACTCCTACGGCACCACTAGTATAGTGATACGGACTGTACACAGCCTCTCAGAGCGTGTGTATGGTCCGTATCACTATAGTAGTGGTGCCGTAGGAGTACACGTGGTACAGACCGTACACACGCACGTACTCCTATGGCACCACTACCACAGTGATACGGACCATACACACGCTCTCAGAGCGTATGTACGATCCGTATCACTGTAGTAGTGGTGCCGTAGGAGTACGCGTGGTACGGACCGTACATACGCTCTCAGAGCGTGTGTACGGTCCGTATCACTATAGTAGTGGTGCCGTAGGAGTACGCGTGGTACGGACCGTACACACACGCGTACTCCTACGGCAACACTACTGTAGTGATACGGACCCTACACAGCCTCTCAGAGCGTGTGTACAGTCCGTATCACTATTGTAGTGGTGCCGTACGTGTACGGGTACGTGTGCGGGTACGTGTGAAACGCACCGTACATGTTTTTGGGATTCAAAAATTACATAGGGGACAAGTATTAGGCCCAAAATGCATGCTGGTTGTCATGGATACAGAGATTTCAATTGCAATGTGGCCATCATGTGGCCTTGAAAAGTCACTTGGGCCAAAAATTACAATGTTGCAAAGTGGTGTTTGCCTTGCTAAGATGCTCAAAATTTGAACCATGCAAATTCGTGTCATTGGTGTATGTTTAAAGGGATTGGAGGAAACGTAGGATGCAAATGAGTCTGACCAATCACTCTGTATTCCTGTAAATGATAT
Organism: Triturus cristatus; assembly: GCF_964204655.1. Classification (NCBI taxonomy): domain Eukaryota; kingdom Metazoa; phylum Chordata; class Amphibia; order Caudata; family Salamandridae; genus Triturus; species Triturus cristatus. The sequence goes on from NC_140585.1 coordinate 509,743,501, forward strand.
CTCCCAGCAAGACAGATATAAGTCAGCCAGAACCCATGAGAGGGCACTTGCCAGCACGACTTTCCTGTCGACCACACTGCTGCTGTCTGTGCTTCCTCTGGCACCATGTCGTGGACTGTGGAGAGGGCCCAGCCATTCACCCAGGAGGAGAATCAGGCCTTGCTGGATGTCCTCCTCCCACAGTACCCCAGCCTGTATGGGAGACCAGGGGAGCAGGTGAGTGCTGACCCCACTACCTTTGACTGTGCACCTGTTTCGTGGCTGTCACTTCTGGCATTGTGTCCAGGTGTGACACACATGCAATGAGGTTTAGAGTGGGTCCCAGGGGGGGGAAAGTCTTATGTCTGTCATGCAGAGCATGAAGTAATTCCTGTGTGCACTCCTCACTTGCATTGTGCTTACTGTGACATTCACTGCATAGTGCATGACACATTCAGCCTGGCACATCTTGGGTGGCATTTTTTGGCTATTGTCCTGGGGTGATTCTGTGGTCCCCCCGGTGTGACAGGTGACTGTACGCACAGATGTGTATGAGTTGAGGGGAGCTGGGGTGAGAGTGTCCAAGTGATGTTTACGCCCTCCTGGACATTGATGTGTGTGAAGGTTCCTTGTCATGTGGGTGAGTGTCTATGTGAAGTGTTGCACCACAGCTGCATGGAGGAGGCAACAGCTCTACCCATCTGATGTGAGAAGTAAGCCGTGCTGTGTGTCTAACTTGCTGGCCTAGCCCGACACCTGTGACACCCCACAGGCAAGTGGCACATGTGCAGAGTGAGGTATGTATCCGCTGTTGCCAATGGCAGGTGATTGATCTGTGCCTGTGTGTGTCTGTGTACTCTGCTGAGGTTGCGTCAGTGGGCTGGGGCATGTAACTGCTTTGAGGTGCTGTCCATCAGCCTGGTGTTGCATGTGATGCACAGTGTGTGCCATGATCAGGGAGTGTGTCGCACCACTCCTGCCACCTGTGTAATTTCAATGCCATGTAGTGCATTGGGACTTCCACAGAGGCAAATTTCGATATGAGTAAGATGGGATTCCTTGGCAGCATCCTATGCCCTGTTCAACATATCGATGTTCAAATGTGTGTCTCTGTTACATGGAGCAGTTGTAGTGATGTTGTCTCACTTTGTCATCCTCACAGGTAACTGCCTACGAGAAGGGAGTGATTTGGAAGCGGATCGTCAGGGCCGTGAGAGTGGCGGGGGATCGCAGCCGGTGCCTAGCCCAAGTCAGAAAACGGTGGCAGGACATCCGGTGCTGGACCTGGCGGATCGCCCGGGTCCAGCTGGGGATCGAACCTCCACGCCCCCACGGCGGGCGCCGACACCTGACCACCCACATGATGCGTGTCCTGGCGGTGGTGTTCCCTGACCTGGATAGGCAGTTACAGGAGGGACAGCAGCAAGGAGGGGGTAGGTACCTGTCTGTTTGTTGTGTTGTGTGTCCCCAGCTTTTGGAAGTGCTCTGTAGCCTGGATACAGTGCCAGGGTTTATATGTGCAGTGCATATTCTGTTCCCCAAAGTCAACCAGTGCACTTATTCATCCCTTCCCCTGCTTGACATGTGTCCCCTGGTCTGTGTGTAATCACAATTGCACATGGTCATCTAGCCTGCCAGTTGATCCAAGTTCACATTGCTTTCAGCATCATGTGGGAGGGTGGTCTGTGACATGTGTTGGTACCTTGCCTGTGCCCTGTCCTGTTCACTCTGTTGGGGGTACATATTTGTTGGCACTGATGATGAGTCTCAACATGGGAGTGTGAGGTTTCAAATGTACACCCTTGCAGCATGCATGACCAATGTTGTGGCCTCAGACATGATGTGCATGAGTGGGAGATATGCATAGTGCCAGGACGGTTGCTCATGTTACAGTCAAATCATTCCAGGAACAAGGAGCCGTGTGCCCACTACAGTCCCCTGAGACACCCTTGCCTCGTAATCATGTGTGTCATCCAACACTATGTCCATTCTCAGTGTGTTCAGCATATGTTTGCCTCTGTGGCATTGTTCCCTGGCCTCATTTGTATTTATCCAAAGTGTGTTACAAGTGTCCACTGGACAGGGAGACCATATTTGGCTTGTGCATACTCACACTGGGCAGTGCCTGTGTGTCTATTCACAACTATCTGTCAATGGTTTTTTGTCACAAATATGTGTTGGCAGCCTCACAAGGTGATGTGGATTACATTTGGGAAGTCTTGCTGCACATTTTAGTAAAGCCTGATTAAGAGGTGTCACTTCTTGATCTGTCTCAATAACATTGTCTCGGGTATGGGGGATTTGTGCGGGCAAGGCCTACATGGCCAGACCTTATGTCTCCTTGCCAGGTCTGACCTGAGCGTGATAATTGGCTGGACAGAGACTCAACATGCAGTGTCCCAGTGATGTTGTGCAGGGTTTAATGTTTGTGCTTTGCAGCATGTGTCAATTGTTTAGATACATGATTCCTGCTCATTCATGTTTTGCACCAGTGTGTGGTAAAGATGCTACGTAGTTTGGTCTTTGTGTGCTGACATCTGTGTGGACATTCTGGCTTGCCATGGGGGTGTCTCCTCGGTGCAGGTATGCCTATTTACAACACAATAGCAGGCCCATTAGCTCATGTATTGTCCTGTGTTTGGACATGTGTGCCACTCCACATGACAGGCAGTGGGTCAGATGTGTTGGCAACTGTGTCATCAGGTAACAGATGGCCATGTGACAACTGACATAATTCAAGTTGTTAGTCACAAGGTATTGTACCTTGCCACTCACAACACTTGTCAACAGGTCTTCATGTTTTCTATGCTTTAGTTTGATGTTTTGTTGTTAAGAACAATTATGTGCCTGCATGAAAGATGTCTCCCAAGGAAGTGCACACCAAACCACCTTTACACTTTCAGGGAACACACTGGCACAATTTTAAAGAAGGCACTGTTCTAATGAGACTGTTTTTCTGATTATACATCTACATGTTCCCCCAGTTTTGTGGAAATTGGGTAGGTCGTTGGTTATTGGTGATACCAACTTACGAGTGTCAAGTCATCAAGCCCTCCGTGGGCCCATGTATATGTACTTGCTGCAACTACATTTCTTACTAACAGTGGCTTCTTTAAAGAAGGCTGGCAGCTTCTTCAATGACTGGGTACATGTAGTTTTGTGTGCACCTCCTTGGGAGCCATCTGTTATGAAGGCACATGTGTGTTCTGTTCACAAAATGGCACATTCCCATATTCTGACCATGTCGATTGTGTCAAGTATTGTGATTTCCAAGGGACCACGTATTTTTAGTTTAGTGTTCCACAGTACTTAGAGGTCTCTGAGTGTGGGGACACCTTTGGTATTGAGGTGTGTTACTTAGCCTTGCACCACAACTGTTTCTTTCAGGGTAAACAAGAGGTGGCATGACTTCATTGTATTGCTGTGCTCACCTGTTCCCAGACACTAGCTCCTCAGTGTTTTCTCATTCAAGTTTTGGGCTGGTGTGTCCTATTGCTCCTTGTGTCCAAGTGGCATGGTGGGTCTACCAACTGGGGAGCACAGGGCTTACATATGTGCGGAGTAATCTAGCTGTTACTCATGATGCATTGCCTGATATGCACTGTGACCTATTGTTTGTGTACTCATGTGTCAGATGTATACAGGTGACTGATGTTTTTCTGTATCTTCACCTTGTCCACAACATCATCATTGGAAACCGAGGGAGACACCGGCACGGACCTGGATGAGGGACCCAGCACCAGTGCCACCAGTGCTGGCGAGTCTGCGGGAGCCAGTGGCACGGAGGGCGAGGGGAGTCAGTCAGAGGACCTGTCTGGTGACGAATCCAACTACGACGCAGACGGGTCCGAGACTGACCTCATCGAGGGGGCGGAGGCTTCTACAACACCTGTCAGCAGCCCAAAATCTGTCCCCGCCTCCTCCATTCCCAGCACCGCCCTCCCAGTTGCTCCGGTCCCTTCTGTCCATGCAGGGCACCCCCATGTCTCCTTCAGGACAGGCACCGCACCCCCTGCCCCTGTCACCCCTGCTGCCCTCAGTGCAGAGTCTGTGGACATACTGCGGCAGTTGCAGGTTGGGCAGGCATCGGTGCTGACTGTCCTCCATGGCCACACCACACTGCTAACACAGATGGTGTCGTTCATGGAGGGCATGTCAGCATCGTTGTCTGAACAACGCAGGTTTCTGCGGTCCATGGACTCTTCACTGACGGAAGCAGTGAGTCTCCTGCAGCGCTTTGTCCCCCCCACCCCAGCCCCATCCACACTTCCCTCTCCCATACCTGTCCCATGCACACCCAGACATTCCCAAGCACGCACCCCACCAGACACAGGCAGCACACCACCAAGTAAGGGCAAGCGCACACCTCCTGTCACGCACACTCAGGGGGATGTAGGCACACCCACTAGATCTGGGGCAAAAAGACATGCACGCAGCCACAGTCGGAGTCCGCAGGCCTCACAACCCGGTCCCTCCAAAAGCACTCCCCTTGGCTCCCCTGCCAAACTGACACCCGAAGAGCTGGCCATCACCCACACTGTGACACCCCCCGCAAGCGGGCAAGGAAGTCCCCGGCCAGGGTAGTCAAGTCCCCCCCCTGTCCACCCCCTCCCCCACGGGCGCTGCACCCCATCCCTTGCCCACCCCCCCTCGCCCACCCCCCCTCCGTTGGCCCTGGGGTTTCTTCCGGTGCAGGGCTTACCCTGGATGCCATGGCAGCAGTGTGCAGCGACGTGCTAACATCCACCTTTGCCGCTGCCCCACCCCCTTCATTGGAGACGTCCACCCCTGCACTCACCACACCTACCCTTCCCCCTCCTGTCCCTGCGGTGCCTGGTCCTTCCCCACATGATGCCCCCCCCGGTCGACGAACCTGAGGGTTCCAATGTGTAGGCAAGCTAGGGGAGACGCGTGCCCATGTGTCCCCCCAAGGACTTCTATTGTGGACTGGCCATTGGCCTCTGTATATAGTGTCATTACAATTTTTTATTTTTACGCTGAATAAAGCATTTATTTTTACTTTGCACACTATTGCTTTTCAGGTATTGATGTTGGTGCTGAGGCTCCTGGAGTTGGTGTAGTGGTAATGTGTTATGGTTCTGAGAAATGTTCTACTCTGATGGTCATGAGGTGGACCATGGTTTCTGCGTGCCATCACAAGGTCTCTGCAAAGATTCATTGTTAGTGTGTGTTATTTGGGTTTTGAGACATTGTCCCAAGGAGTGTTCATTCCTCTGTGGCACCAGACATCTTCCCTGCAAAGAGTTGCACAATTGTTGTGCTGACCTGTGTCTACATTTCCTTTGTTGGTTACGGATCCCTTCAACTATGGCCATGGCTGCTCAGCAATATCTCCGGCTACATCGTCTGTGCCATCCTTGCTAGTCACTGTACTTGCGTATTGAGTATGTCGAAATGCCTTCATGGGGAAATTCTCACTTTTCAGTACTATGCATGTGTGTACTCCCGGCCTAGCACACATATGGTACTTTTTCAGCTGTGTATTTGGACACCTGACTCACAATTGTGGGCATTGTATCTGTGTGAACTCCACCCTAGTCCTTCCATGTGAGACAAAATCTTGGTGGCTGGCCCAGCACCTGCACATTCCTATCAGTCCTGGTATGTGCGTGTCAGTGTGTGTTCCCTTTGGCTCTCTTAGTTTAGTAGGCAGTGAAATTACTATACAGTCTTGTGGCATGATCTCAATGTGTGTATTGTGCTGCATCCGCCAGGGGTGGGTATGCATGTGTTATTTGTCCTCACACCCACATGTGGTGTGTCATGCAGTGGGGGAGTGACATCCATCCTCCTGGGACTGGGACACTGCTGTCAGTGATGTGTTGTTATGGCACTATCATCATTGTCCACAGTTAGGGATGCGTACATACACCCATGGAGTTGTGGTCATCTGATAATGATGTACACCCCCCCATGTCTCTGTCCACTGCTGGGAGTCCTCTGCAGCCACCCCTCACATGTCTGTCCACTGCTGGGAATCCTCTGCACCCACCCCTCACATGTCTGTCCACTGCTGGGAGTCCTCTGCACCCACCCCTCACATGTCTGTCCACTGCTGGAAGTCCTCTGCACCCACCGCTCACATGTCTGTCCACTGCTGGGAGTCCTCTGCACCCATCCCCATGTCTCTGTCCACTGCTGGGAGTGATATGCACCCACCCCTCATATTGCAGGCCACTGCTGGGAGTCCTCTGCACCCACCCCTCACATGTCTGTCCACTGCTGGGAGTGACATGCACCTACCCCTCATATTGCAGGCCACTGCTGGGAGCCCTCTGCACCCACCCCTGACATGTCTGTCCACTGCTGGGAGTCCTCTGCACCCACCCCTCACATGTCTGTCCACTGCTGGGAGTCCTCTGCACCCACCCCCATGTCTCTGTCCACTGCTGGGAGTGATATGCACCCACCCCTCATATTGCAGGCCACTGCTGGGAGTCCTCTGCACCCACCCCTCACATGTCTGTCCACTGCTGGGAGTCCTCTGCACCCACCCCTCACATGTCTGTCCACTGCTGGGAGTCCTCTCCACCCACCCCTCACGTGTCTGTCCACTGCTGGGAGTGATATGCACCCACCCCTCATATTGCAGGCCACTGCTGGGAGTCCTCTGCAGCCACCCCTCACATGTCTGTCCACTGCTGGGAGTCCTCTGCAGCCACCCCTCACATGTCTGTTCACTGCTGGGAGTGATATGCACCCACCCCTCATATTGCAGGCCACGGCTGGGAGTCCTCTTCAGCCACCCCTCATATGTCTTTCCACTGCTGGGAGTCCTCTGCACCCACCCCTCACATGTCTGTCCACTGCTGGAAGTCCTCTCCACCCACCCCTCACGTGTCTGTCCACTGCTGGGAGTGATATGCACCCACCCCTCATATTGCAGGCCACTGCTGGGAGTCCTCTGCAGCCACCCCTCACATGTCTGTCCACTGCTGGGAGTCCTCTGCAGCCACCCCTCACATGTCTGTTCACTGCTGGGAGTGATATGCACCCACCCCTCATATTGCAGGCCACTGCTGGGAGTCCTCTGCAGCCACCCCTCACATGTCTGTCCACTGCTGGGAGTCCTCTGCAGCCACCCCTCACATGTCTGTTCACTGCTGGGAGTGATATGCACCCACCCCTCATATTGCAGGCCACTGCTGGGAGTCTTCTTCAGCCACCCCTCATATGTCTGTCCACTACTGGAAATCCTATAAAGCCACCCACCCCTTTGGTGCAGTACACTGCTGTCCTGGGCCTACACACACACCAATATAGTGGAAATATGATGCACCAGGCCGTTGGCCAACATTCGTGGCGTGTGTCCGCCTTGTATCCCAAATGTACTGGTGCCGTAGGGGTACGTGTGGTACGGACCGTACACCCGCATTCATGGGGTGTGTACGTTCTGTACGTTCCGTACCCCTACGGCACAAATACAATGGGGATACGGCCCGTACCCACGCTATGTATGCGTGGGTGCGGTCTGTATCACTATGCTAGTGGTGCTGTAGGGGTACACATGGTACGGCCCGTACACACGCCCTGTGAGCGTGTGTACGGTCTGTACCACGCGTACCCCTACGGCACCACTACAATGGTGGTACAGACCGTACACACGCTCAGAGGGCGTGTGTACGGGCCATACCACGCGTACCCCTACGGCACCACTACAATGGTGGTACGGACCATACACACGCTCTGAGGGCATGTGTATGGTCCGTACCACACGTACCCCTACGGCACCACTACAATGGTGGCACGGACCGTACACACGCTGTGAGGGCGTGTGTACGGTCCATACCACGCGTATCCCTATGGCACCACTACAATGGTGGTACGGACCGTACACACGCTCTGGGGGCGTGTGTACGGTCCGTACCACGCATACCCCCACGGCACCACTGATATAGTGCTACGGACCGTACCCACGCTATGTATGTGTGAGTACGGTGCATATCACTATTGCAGTGTTGCCGTAGGGGTAGGCGTACATGTCCACTTCCGTTGTTGTGTGATGCAGGGATTGGTGGACATGCCCCCCAGAGTGACCGGACCCTTGAGGCAATGTATGTGCTCAATATTGTAGGTTTTAATTTGGGTAGGGGGTATGTTTCCTGGCCCTCACCACCCCTTGGCCTCTGGGTGTTGTTCTCACCTTCTGCGGCGTGTGCGTCGGGTTCGGTGCACCAGGTCGTAGGCTAAGAGGGCAGGGATGACACGTAGGATGGGGTCCATGGCTGTCCGTCATGTACCGGGGCTCCGTTTTCGCGTCAGACTCAGTTTTCCGGCTTTTTTTGGCTGTCGTAAAAAAATAGCTGTGCGGAGTGACATAGGGACGAATCGTACTTGCTGGTCCGTAAAACACTGCCTGACTCCGTACGGACGTCACGTACGTGCTGTTCAGGATCAGACTCGTAAGTAATTTTTAGCCGTATGGTGTTTTGTACGATTCGTACGGAAATGGTTTTTCTGTACGAATCGTACTTGCTGGATTGTACGGTGGATTTCCCGGGTACGAGTCGTATGGAGAATACGCTCCATACGACGAATCGTACCCGGGTTTTACTGGATCGGAATCGGCACCTTTATGTAATGGGTGCCGCTCGGAGGCTGGACATTGTGCTGACCTTGTTTGGAACGCCGCGAATTGGCCGGAGGAGTCTGCGGTGGGGAGCCAGAGGGACGAGTCTTCATTTTTTACTGTACTCGCGGGACTGCGAGGACCAGCGGGCCTTGCGCCCCTCCCATCATTGCCTGCAGCTGGTGCCTCTTCCCGTTCCCTCCCTCCCACGGTACTAAACGCCTCGCGGCCCCCGCTTCGCGGGCGCCGCTCGGAGGCTGGACATTGTGCTGACCTTGTTTGGAACGCCGCGAATTGGCCGGAGGAGTCTGCGGTGGGGAGCCAGAGGGACGAGTCTTCATTTTTTACTGTACTCGCGGGACTGCGAGGACCAGCGGGCCTTGCGCCCCTCCCATCATTGCCTGCAGCTGGTGCCTCTTCCCGTTCCCTCCCTCCCACGGTACTAAACGCCTCGCGGCCCCTGTTTCGCGGGAGCCGCTCGGAGGCTGGACATTGTGCTGACCTTGTTTGGAACGCCGCGAATTGGCCGGAGGAGTCTGCGGTGGGGAGCCAGAGGGACGAGTCTTCATTTTTTACTGTACTCGCAGGACTGCGAGGACCAGCAGGCCTTGCGCCCCTCCCATCATTGCCTGCAGCTGGTGCCTCTTCCCGTTCCCTCCCTCCCACGGTACTAAACGCCTCGCGGCCCCCGCTTCGCGGGAGCCGCTCGGAGCCTGGACATTGTGCTGACCTTATTTGGAACGCCGCAAATTGGCTGGAGGAGTCTGCGGTGGGGAGCCAGAGGGACGAGTCTTCATTTTTTACTGTACTCGTGGGACTGCGAGGACCAGCGGGCCTTGCGTCCCTCCCATCATTGCCTGCAGCTGGTGCCTCTTCCCTTTCCCTCCCTCCCACGGTACTAAACGCCTCATGGCCCCCGCTTCGTGGGTGCCGCTCGGAGGCTGGACATTGTGCTGACTTTGTTTGGAACGCCGCGAATTGGCCGGAGGAGTCTGCGGTGGGGAGCCAGAGGGAAGAGTCTTCATTTTTTACTGTACTCGCGGGACTGCGAGGACCAGCGGGCCTTTCGCCCCTCCCATCATTGCCTGCAGCTGGTGCCTCTTCCCGTTCCCTCCCTCCCACGGTACTAAACGCCTCGCGGCCCCCGCTTCGCGGGCGCCGCTCGGAGGCTGGACATTGTGCTGACCTTGTTTGGAACGCCGCCAATTGGCCGGAGGAGTCTGCGGTGGGGAGCCAGAGGGACGAGTCTTCATTTTTTACTGTACTCGCTGGACTGCGAGGACCAGCGGGCCTTGCGCCCCTCCCATCATTGCCTGCAGCTGGTGCCTCTTCCCGTTCCCTCCCTCCCACGGTACTAAACGCCTCGCGGCCCCCGCTTCGCGGGAGCCGCTCGGAGGCTGGACATTGTGCTGACCTTGTTTGGAACGCCGCGAATTGGCCGGAGGAGTCTGCGGTGGGGAGCCAGAGGGACGAGTCTTCATTTTTTACTGTACTCGCGGGACTGCGAGGACAAGCAGGCCTTGCGCCCCTCCCATCATTGCCTGCAGCTGGTGCCTCTTCCCGTTCCCTCCCTCCCACGGTACTAAACGCCTCACGGCCCCCGGTTCGCGGGAGCCGCTCGGAGGCTGGACATTGTGCTGACCTTGTTTGGAACGCCGCAAATTGGCTGGAGGAGTCTGCGGTGGGGAGCCAGAGGGACGAGTCTTCATTTTTTACTGTACTCGTGGGACTGCGAGGACCAGCGGGCCTTGCGCCCCTCCCATCATTGCCTGCAGCTGGTGCCTCTTCCCTTTCCCTCCCTCCCACGGTACTAAACGCCTCGTGGCCCCCGCTTCGTGGGTGCCGCTCGGAGGCTGGACATTGTGCTGACCTTGTTTGGAACGCCGCGAATTGGCCTGAGGAGTCTGTGGTGGGGAGCCAGAGGGACGAGTCTTCATTTTTTACTGTACTCGCGGGACTGCGAGGACCAGCGGGCCTTGCGCCCCTCCCATCATTGCCTGCAGCTGGTGCCTCTTCCCGTTCCCTCCCTCCCACGGTACTAAACGCCTCGCGGCCCCCGCTTCGCGGGAGCCGCTCGGAGGCTGGACATTGTGCGGACCTTGTTTGGAACGCCGCAAATTGGCCGGAGGAGTCTGCGGTGGGGAGCCAGAGGGACGAGTCTTCATTTTTTACTGTACTCGCGGGACTGCGAGGACTAGCGGGCCTTGCGCCCCTCCCATCATTGCCTGCAGCTGGTGCCTCTTCCCGTTCCCTCGCTCCCACGGTACTAAACGCCTCGTGGCCCCCGCTTCGCGGGAGCCGCTCGGAGGCTGGACATTGTGCTGACCTTGTTTGGAACGCCGCGAATTGGCCGGAGGAGTCTGCGGTGGGGAGCCAGAGGGACGAGTCTTCAATTTTTTACTGTACTCGCGGGACTGCGAGGACCAGCGGGCCTTGCACCCCTCCCATCATTGCCTGCAGCTGGTGCCTCTTCCTGACCCCTCCCCCTGATTGTTATATTTGATAGCACTCTAACGCGCCAGCGGAACGCGCGCGGGACGACGCCCGGGGCGAAGACCGGGAAAAGAGCGGGCCATTTGAGGCCGTTCGAGAACGGGCGAGCTAGGGCCTGGGCCATCCCCCACGCTAAAGTCCCCCCATTGTAAATCCTGCAAAATTTCCTCGGGATTATGATGACTACCAGAGAAACGAGGAGTAAAGCTTCACTGGCTACCTGGAAGTCAACAGGTACTTTGGACACGTATTTTGCAAAAGCGGGGTCCCTTCTTATCGATGAGATCACCACCTTAGAAAGGCGCATTTCGCAAGAAATTGACTGGGTTAGGAGATCCTCCTTGGGGCCCCTTGCTCATGCTACCACTCCAGAACCAACGCCTGTCGGTCTATCTCCAGTCACAGGGGGGATAAATAGTATGCCTGTCTCTTCTAACATAAACTGCTCTGTTACTTCTATTACAGATTGTGACATCTCTACAACCGCCGAGCTTAGTTTATTACCCCTTCCAATAGTTAAGGCCCCTCCACCTCAAATCACTGCTGAAGTAAGTGTCTCCAATATGAACACGATTACTGACAGGGTTCACCAGCCAGTGCAGCCGACACAAGGAGAGAGGGAAGGAGCCACTTCGAAAAGGAAAAAAAGGGCTTACACCAAAGGGGGGAGGAAACCCAAGATTCTAAAACCTAATCCTAAGGGCGAGGGCAACCATCCAGGTACACCCAATAAAGGGCCAGAGCTAGGGTTACAGCCCCCCCAGATCCTGGCTAAAATCACCCCTACACAAAACGTTCCAGTGGGGGTGGGGGATTTCACTCTCTTGGATATTCGAACTCTTTTGAGTGAAATGCTCACCCCCCTGGAAGGACGTATAGCAAAAATGGAGATGTGTCTAATGGACTTGCAAAAGGGAATTGCACACCTAGCTGCAGGTCCAAGAGCGAGCCCACATGAAGCTTCTGGGACAATCGTTGGGACTACTCACATCCCTACTGATTCAACTACCGTGGCTCCTACCTTGCCGATAACCACCCCCTGGGAAAACACCACTACAACCCCCTGTTACATTCTGTCTCTGTTCCTTGCCCTAGGCAATCGCCTTTGTTACAAACTGCTAGGATGTCGAAATCGCCTGATCTAGTCCCATTAGCAGGCCAGGAGAGAATAATAAATGAGTCAGTTAACTATCCATTTCGGCCAGCTAGTCCTTATAACTGGCGAAAAATAGTCAACTTACCTCCAGAGGTGGCAGCCTATACTGTGATTCTGAAGGGGGTACCTGTGCTCCCAGGAAATGTGGTGGAATCCTATGACTCCCTACGTAATAAGGCCACTAGCTGGTTAAATGTCCACAGGCCCCTACCACCCAATTTAAGAGGAGAAATCCTTATGGTTAGAAGGGTACCATGGGTTGGATACACCGCTAAGAAAAGTGTGGGGGACTGCATAATTGTAAGCTTTAAGAGCCCGCAGGTTGTGCCTTACATTTGCAATTGGATTAGGAGTGCAGGAGCCACATCTATTGAATTGGTCCATCTGTCATACTTTTATCCCGATACACGTGACCTGATTGAGATGAGCTTCGAGGGTTGGATAAAGGTGGGGTCTGCTGGTGTTGGGCCCAGAAATAGGCCCACGCGCAATGTTATCACTACTCAGGGCAACTATTTACACCCTAATAGGTACAGCTGTCTTGATTACGTCGATTGACAATATAAGGGTGCATCCCCACGCTATACCCAAGGTTCAATTAGTAAACCTGCAGGACAGGGGACCGTGAGAGATGTTACAGAAATTGTCATTCGAGAAGTAGATACATCTCGGCGGGAGAACCAAATCCCCACTAGCTCCCGGGAGCAAGCAAACGATTTACCCCAGAGCCCATCTGGTTATATTTCAACATTCTTAGTCCCGCCCGCTTCCAATACAACTCCCTCTGCCCCAACCTCTCTGGAAATATCCCCGCAAGAGCCTTTAGCCCCAACATTGGATACTGTAACTGAGAACACCGGGGAACTGGGATCTAAACCTCCAGTCGAAATTCTGAGGGTTCTTTCTTGGAACGTGGTGGGTATTGCCAATAAATTACACACAACCGAATGGGACTCCCTGGTAGGCAATAGTGACATCTGTCTTTTTCAAGAGACTTGGGCGAGGGAACCGCTGCTTAGAGTAGGATACGCAGTCTTTGAGATTAAAGCAAGTTGGTCCGGTAAAGGGAGGCCTTCAGGTGGTCTGGCGGTTTGGGTAGCTTGTCACATTGGGTGTAATGCGGAGAATGTACCCACGCTCTCGCAGGACATACAGTGTGTTCTACTCAGGTGGCCTAATGCTCTAAATTTGGCAATTATTAATGTGTACTCTCGCCCAGTCAGTGCGGCCATGGAATCACCCACATTAGACGATCTTTCGTCTTTTTTGGGACATCTTCCAAATGACTGCAAGATAGTGATGGGCGGTGATTTCAATTGTCATTTCGAACCCCTGGGTGGTTTAAAGGAAGGTGCCCTCACCGCTGAAGATGACTTTTGGGGTGTTCCGCGGTGCCAATCCCCCCACCCTAAATCCTGGTCTCCTCTTGCAGTACAAATTATGTCCTTAACATTACATTTTGCATTGAGGGCGTGTAATGGACTCACTCCTTCGGATATCCCATCATCATGCACCTTCAATAGGAAGGACCATGAATCGCGGCTGGATTACATCTTCGTAGACATTGGTCTCTGGTCCAAGGTCCAGGACTTTAGAGTGATTGTAAGAACGGATAGCGATCACAATGCACTCCTACTGGATATGGCGCATCCTGTATGTGCCGTTGGATCATCTTCTACTGAGTCCAGCGAGGTTCCAGGGAATCTGGTCCTCAGCTCCAACAGACGCAGGGTTAAATGGGGGAAGTTGGTAAACTCTGAAAAGAGTATAAGTAAAATATATCAGCTCACCCTCCCCAAGTTAAAAGAATTGGATGCACTAATAAACCAGCCTAGATTCTCTGAATTCTATGAGAAGGTAGCCCAAATTCATGTTGACTTAGTGGGAGTTTTGGGTGAGGTTTTTTATCCTGTGGCATTGTTACGGAAGAAAAAGACCCGAACCCCCACCTGGTATAATTCCACCTGTAAAAAGATCAAGACAGAACTAATAAATACAATAAAAGCAGGTTCTGATAGGCCTAAGGTCACTGAGCTCAGAAGGAAATATAGGAAAGCTATGGAATTGGCAAGATCGGAATGGGATTGGAATAGATGGCAGGATCTCTCATTAGCACTAGAAGCGAGGGATTTGAAAAAATTCTGGGCCCTCGTAAATACCGGTACAGGGGAACCCAAAGTCGCAGTGGAGCCAAATATTGCAGCATCTGTTTGGGAGGCTCACTTTGGTAAATTGTACCAAGAAACCTCTGAATATGCTAACGACGCGAACACCGCTGCCCCATCCAATCCTGCAGCTGGATTGGAATTTACCCTTGGCGAGGTGACCGGTGCAATAAGGGGTCTGGCGACGGGGAAGGCCCCGGGTCTTGATAGATTGCCAGGTGATGTTTTTCGTTACCACCCAGATATCTGGGGCCCCTATCTCCTCATCCTCTTTAATTCCATCGCGGGAGGTATGGAGATCCCCTGTACTGGGCTGGGGGCGGAGATTGTGCCTATCTTTAAAAAGGGCTCTCCTCTTCTCCCAGTCAACTACAGGCCGATCAGCCTCATAGATGTCTCACAAAAACTATTTTCCCGTCTCCTTTTGGACCATCTTTTAGATTGGATGGAGGAAAAGAAAATCCTCAGCCCCCTCCAGGCTGGCTTCAGGAAAAAAACGTCCACCATGGACCAGATCTTCCGCGTCGTTCTCCTTTATTGGAAAACCGTGAGGATTGAGGGGGGGAGGCTGTACATGGTGTTCGTGGACCTGAGGTCAGCTTTTGATCTAGTCCCTCGCAAGAAATGATGGGAGGTCCTAAAGGAGCTGGGTGTCCCTATCCATCTATTAAATACCATAATCAGGCTTCATGATAACAACTATGCACAGGTCAGGTGTGGGAGGGATGGAGCGCTGTCATCCAGGTTCCCAGTCCTCAGGGGGGTAAGACAGGGTTGCGTCTTGGCGCCAACCCTGTTTTGTCTCTATGTTAACAATGTCATATCCCATATAGACAATCTCAGGGACAATGACGCTCCATCTTTGGGGGGCAGGAGGGTACCTGCCATTATGTTTGCGGATGATACCCTCCTGCTCTCGAAATCCCCGATGGGGATTCAGCAGATTTTAGATGGATTTGGCCTTTTCTGTAGACAATATGTTCTAGAGATCAACACAGAGAAGACCAAGTTCATGATATTTAATCCCTCACCCAAAACCCGACCTAATCCATTACTGAGCTCAGTAAGACTGGAGAGGGTAAAAACTTTCCAGTACTTGGGGGTAACCCTGCAAGAGAACCTATCCTGGGAAACTCAAATAGCAAGATGTCGGCTAAAGTTGTCCCAATTGTCTGGGGCAATTTTGAAGGTTGCAAACACTTCTAGTTTTAAACCCATAAGCCCGGCAGTAGAAGTGTATAAAACTCAAGCTAAAGCGGCCGCATCTTATGTTGGAGAGCTATGGGGGTACAAAGCAGGGGCAGAACTGGTCACTGTAGAAAATAGTTTCCTCAGACGTCTCCTGGCCCTCCCCCGCGGCACACCCTTGTTTCCCTTGAGATTAGATCTGGGCCTTCCCTCTATAGGTGAGGATTTGGAATTAATGCCACTAAGATTCTGGCATAGGCTCTGGTCCACTGGCGAGCTCGTACACTATAGACAAGAGCTCTCTCACGTAATGAAATTGAACCAGTGTGATAGAATCCCGTGGTTGGCTTTTATAAAGAAAGAACTCTATCGGCTGAGACTCCCTGAGTTATGGGAGCTCCCTGAACAAGGCTGCCAAAGGGTCTCACGAAAAAGACTTGCGGAGATATATAAGGAGAAATGTTTATCTTCTCTGGTCTCTGCATCCAAAAACGGTATTCTAACCGATCGATTCCTGGATTCCAAAAATGCTTATCACTTTGAGAGTTTTCTGGACACTATTTTTCCTATTTTAACCAGAAAATTGTTTATTCAAAGGAGGCTAGGCACCTTGCCCATTAAAACCTTTACCTGTAAATGGACAAAGAGGGACGACAAAATCTGCCCTGGGTGTAGTAACCATGAGGAGGATGAAGTCCACGTACTGTTTTTCTGCCCAGCCTACAATAGACCAAGGAAATATTGGCTAGTGCCATTATGCAGAAACCTGGGCATAAGGAGCTATCTGCACTCGTATAGAATACTGAAAACAAGTACTCTCCCCCATATAGTTTTCGCAGTTGCTAAATTTATAATGGCCATGTGGCAGATAAGGAGAAAACTATTAAATGTCTAAATCCTAATGAAATGAACTGTAAAATCTATCCTGTGATTAGACCTCCATTTGAATGCACTTTTACTGATTTTTATCCATTGTTCTTACCCAAGTTTGTTTTATGCTGACAGGGGAGCGACCCTTGACCCCAGGGTAGGTCGCTCCCCTGTCCTCACAGCGCCACCAGATCCCCTGTTCTGCCTTCTCCTTTTGCCTGCATCGCTGCCTGTGCCCCGAGTGCCTGTGTTGCCGCTTGTCTGCGTTCGTGCTCCCCTTTTTTTCCTTCTGTATCCCCGAGTGCCTGTGCTGTGTGATCGCCCTCCCATGGTTTCCTTCTGTATCCCCGAGTGCCTGTGTTGTGTGATCGCGCTCCCCTGGTTTCCTTCTGTATCCCCGAGTGCCTGCATCTCCTGAGTGCCGTCCCCCTTGCCCTCCTGCCGTCTCCCCCTCGTTTTTCCTGTTTTTCTGCGCCTTTTTCATTTTTCTAGGCCTCCTCGCCTTCGGAGCCTTTTCCCGCCGCCGCTTTTTTGCCACTTGTTTCCCCTACCCGCCCTCCTCCCGCCTCCCAGCTGACCCCGCCTCCCCGGCTACCCCTTAAATGGCGGCCGCTGTGAGGCAGTGGTAGCGACCCTTGACCCCAGGGTAGGTCGCTCCCCTGTCCTCACAGCGCCACCAGATCCCCTGTTCTGCCTTCTCCTTTTGCCTGCATCGCTGCCTGTGCCCCGAATGCCTGTGTTGCCGCTTGTCTGCGTTCGCGCTCCCCTTTTTTTCCTTCTGTATCCCCGAGTGCCTGTGCTGTGTGATCGCGCTCCCCTGGTTTCCTTCTGTATCCCCGAGTGCCTGTGTTGTGTGATCGCGCTCCCCTGGTTTCCTTCTGTATCCCCGAGTGCCTGCATCTCCTGAGTGCCGTCCCCCTTGCCCTCCTGCCGTCTCCCCCTCGTTTTTCCTGTTTTTCTGAGCCTTTTTCATTTTTCTAGGCCTCCTCGCCTTCGGAGCCTTTTCCCGCCGCCGCTTTTTTGCCACTTGTTTCCCCTACCCGCCCTCCTCCTGCCTCCCAGCTGACCCCGCCTCCCCGGCTACCCCTTAAATGGTGGCCGCTGCGAGGCAGTGGTAGCGACCCTTGACCCCAGGGTAGGTCGCTCCCCTGTCCTCACAGCGCCACCAGATCCCCTGTTCTGCCTTCTCCTTTTGCCTGCATCGCTGCCTGTGCCCCGAGTGCCTGTGTTGCCGCTTGTCTGCGTTCGCGCTCCCCTTTTTTTCCTTCTGTATCCCCGAGTGCCTGTGCTGTGTGATCGCACTCCCCTGGTTTCCTTCTGTATCCCCGAGTGCCTGTGTTGTGTGATCGCGCTCCCCTGGTTTCCTTCTGTATCCCCGAGTGCCTGCATCTCCTGAGTGCCGTCCCCCTTGCCCTCCCGCCGTCTCCCCCTCGTTTTTCCTGTTTTTCTGCGCCTTTTTCATTTTTCTAGGCCTCCTCGCCTTCGGAGCCTTTTCCCGCAGCCGCTTTTTTGCCGCTTTTTTCCCCTACCCGCCCTCCTCCCGCCTCCCAGCTGACCCCGCCTCCCCGGCTACCCCTTAAATGGTGGCCGCTGCGAGGCAGTGGTAGCGACCCTTGACCCCAGGGTAGGTCGCTCCCCTGTCCTCACAGCGCCACCAGATCCCCTGTTCTGCCTTCTCCTTTTGCCTGCATCGCTGCCTGTGCCCCGAGTGCCCTTGTTGCTGCTTGTCTGCGTTCGCGCTCCCCTTTTTTTCCTTCTGTATCCCCGAGTGCCTGTGCTGTGTGGTCGCGCTCCCCTGGTTTCCTTCTGTATCCCCGAGTGCCTGCATCTCCTGAGTGCCGTCCCCCTTGCTCTCCCGCCGTCTCCCCCTCGTTTTTCCTGTTTTTCTGCGCCTTTTTCATTTTTCTAGGCCTCCTCGCCTTCGGAGCCTTTTCCCGCCGCTGCTTTTTTGCTGCTTTTTTCCCCTACCCGCCCTCCTCCCGCCTCCCAGCTGACCCCGCCTCCCCGGCTACCCCTTAAATGGCGGCCGCTGCGAGGCCGCGCAGCGGGCGCGCCGCTGGCGCGCCGTAGGCGCGCCTAAGGCAAGCCCGTCTGCGCCCGTCCGCGCCTGGCCCGTGCTCAGCGCCCGAACCCCTGGCCCCCGCGCCCCCCGCCTGACCTACGACTCCGCCACCCTCATCAACCGCAACCCCGGCCGCACTCCGGGCTGCTACCGCGCCCACCCTAAACGGACCCACGGACCCTTCACCTGCAACAACTGTCACTTCACCTGCCCACGGACCAACACCGATCCCGTCAAGAACAACTCCCCCGGAAGCAATCTCCACTGCATCCTGGTAAACACCCGATCCATCCACAGGCACGCCATCGAACTGTGGAACCTCATCAACTCTACGAACCCGGACATCGCCTTCCTCACCGAGACCTGGATGAATCCCTCTTCGGCACCCGACATCGCCATAGCCATCCCCGACGGCTACAAAATCATCCGGAAAGACCGCACCAACCGCATCGGAGGAGGCATCGCCATCGCACACAAAAACTCCATCCGCATCTCAACCAACACCGACAACTCACTCCCCGACGCTGAACATCTCCACTTCACGATCCACAGCGACCCCAAGACCACCCTCAGAGGCACCCTCATGTACAGACCACCAGGACCCCGCACCAAGTTCAGCGAAGACATCGCAGACTTCGTCACCCCTCACGCACTCTCGTCCACCGACTACATCCTCTTAGGAGACCTCAACTTTCACCTGGAGAACCTCACCGACAACAACACCACCGCCTTACTGGACAACCTCACCAACCTGGGACTGAATCAGCTAGTCAACACACCCACCCACTACGCCGGACACACGCTCGACCCCATCTTCTCCTCCAGCAAACACATCACCTTCAGCCACACCACCGAACTCACCTGGTCGGACCACAGCTGCGTCCACTTCATCTTCAAGAAGACCACTGTGCACCACCACACCCAGCAACCACCAAGAAGACACTGGACTCGTATCACCACGGATCAGCTCGCATCAACCCTCTCCCAGAACCGACCCACCAGCACCACCGACCCAAACGAAGCCGCCAACAACCTCACCAACTGGATCTCCGACTGCGCCGACCTCCTGGCCCCCCTGAAAACTCAAGCCAGCACCAACAACCACAAGAAAAACTCCTGGTTCACCCCCGACCTCAAGGACTCCAAGAAAGAATGCCGCGCCCGCGAGAAGACGTGGCGCCTCAACCAGACCGAAGAGAACATGTCAGCTCTCAAGGACGCCACCCGCCAACACCACCAACACCTCCGCGCCGCACGAAAAACAGCCTACCGGAACAGACTTGACAAAAACGCCCACAACAGCAAGGAACTATTTGGCATCGTCAAAGAGCTCTCCAACCCGGACGCAGAAAACAACTCCATCCCCCCATCACAGGACCTCTGCGACTCCCTCGCGACCTTCTTCCACCACAAGATCACCGACATATACAACAGCTTCCCGACCACCGACACGAACCCCCCACCGGAACCCGCTACCGACATCACCACCATCCTCACCTGGAGCCCAACCACCACCGAGGAGACCACCCGCGTCATGAACTCGATCCACTCCGGATCCCCATCGGACCCCTGCCCGCACCACATCTACAACAAAGCTGACGACATCATCGCACCGCACCTCCGAGATGTCATCAACGCCTCCCTCACCACCGCCACCTTCCCGGAGAGCTGGAAACACGCAGAGCTCAACGCCCTCTTAAAGAAACCCACAGCAGACCCCACCGAACTCAAAAACTTCCGGCCCATCTCTCTCCTGCCGTTCCCCGCCAAAGTGATTGAGAAAATTGTCAACACTCAACTCTCCAACGCCCTGGAAACCAACGACTCCCTCGACCCCACACAGTTCGGTTTCAGGACCAACCACAGCACCGAAACCGCCCTCATCGCAGCCACGGACGACATCAGAGCCCTGACCGACAAGGGTGAGACCGTGGCCCTCATACTCCTGGACCTCTCCGCAGCCTTCGACACGGTCTGCCACCGCACCCTGATACGACGCCTCAGCAACGCCGGCATCAGAGGCAAGGCCCTCGAATGGATCATCTCCTTCCTCTCCGGAAGGACACAGAGAGTCCGCCTGCCTCCCTTCAGATCCACAGCCACGGAGATCATCTGCGGCGTACCTCAAGGATCCTCCCTCAGCCCCACTCTCTTCAACATCTACATGACCCCTCTGGCGAACATCGCACGCAAACACGGACTGGACCTTATATCATACGCCGACGACACCCAGCTCATCTTATCACTCACAAACAACCCCACCTCAGCTAGGACCAGACTTCATGAAGGAATGAAGGAAGTGGCGAACTGGATGACAGACAGCCGCCTGAAACTTAACGCCGACAAGACGGAGGTCCTCATCCTCGGCCCCACCCCCACCGCATGGGACGACTCCTGGTGGCCCCCCGCCCTAGGCAGCACTCCCCAACCCACCGACCATGCACGCAACCTCGGCTTCATCCTGGACTCATCCCTCACCATGACCAGACAGGTGAACTCGGTGACCTCAGCATGCTTCAACACCCTCCGCATGCTCCGCAAGATCTTCCGCTGGATCCCCACCGACACCAGAAAGACCGTCACCCACGCCCTCGTCACCAGTCGCTTGGACTACGGGAACACCTTGTACGCGGGCATCACCACCAAGCTGCTGAGGAAACTCCAACGGATCCAGAACGCTGCCGCAAGACTCATCCTGGACATCCCTCGCCACCACCACATCTCAGGACACCTGAAAAAACTCCATTGGCTCCCCGTCAACAAGAGGATCACCTTCCGACTCCTCACCCACGCACACAAAGCCCTTCACAACCTCGGACCCAAACTCATCAACAACCGCGTCTCCTTCTACACTCCTCCGCGCACTCTACGATCCGCCGGACAGGCCCTGGCAGCCGTACCCCGCATCCGCAAAGCCACCGCCGGAGGAAGATCCTTCTCTTTCCTGGCAGCGAAGACCTGGAACTCTCTGCCCAGCCACCTTCGCGCCATACCTGAACACCTCTCCTTCAGAAGGCAGCTCAAGACCTGGCTCTTCGAGCACTGCCCCCCCCCCTCCTCCCCAGCGCCTTGAGACCCTTTATGGGTGAGTAGCGCGCTTTATAAATGCGAATGATTGATTGATTGATATCTTTTATGGCCTAATAGGCCGAAATAAAGAAATAAAAGTGAAGTGAAGTAATGAATTTTTAATATTTTTAAATATATGTAATCAATGTTTAGAAATTAGTAATTTTTTTAATGTAAGTTTTGCGTTTTTGTATCAGAGCGGGTTGTGGGTTTATAGGGTAATAGGTTGGTAAGTAATGTAATTATAATTATTTGATATGTTTCTATTAATTGTTATTGAATATTAGTTTATTGTCAATTAATTATTAATTGTTAATCAATTTTTATTAATTGATCAATTTATCATTATATTAATGATAATTTATTTATTAGCAATTTTTATTTTTTGTTATTGTTACCTAATTTTTTGTAAATGTATTATTAATTGGTAATTAATTGTATTAATAGATTAATTGATAATTAAGTTAATTGTGTTATATGTTTATGTGTAGTGGGTTGTTGGTTTATAGGGGAATAGGGTGGGAAGTAATTTATTATAATTAAGTATTTTTTTTTAATTGGTTATTAATTTTTTGTTAGTCAATTTTTCATTGGTAATTAATTTTTATTAATTGATAAAAAAATAATTGTGTTATTTTTTATGTGTAGGGGGTAATGTGTTTATGGGGGAATAGGTTGAGAAGTAATTTAATGTTATTTAAGCATGGCTGGGGGAGGGAGGGGGGGTTCGCTGGTCATGGTGGGCCTGATAGCTGCTCTGTCGGACAGATGTTGGTTAGATGACAGTGTTCTGGAGACAGTGGTGACAGACAGTTGTCTTTAGGCAACAGCCTTCTTAGGTGCGAAAAACATCTGCAAAAGTCAGAAATCCCTCCCTTAGACTGAGTGAGTGTATCGTTTAGCCATTCAGGACCCCTTAGGCAGAGGGTTAATGCAGTCCTCCCCCGGTGCAGGTCTTACGTCAGCGAATGGGTTGCTTGTAAGGGATGTGGGATAGCGGAGGCTGGTTCTGATTCTGCACCTCAGGCATTCACCCAGTTGCTCAGCACACTTTGACAAGTTCCACATTGTAGCAGCTTTAGTTCCAGCAGTCTAGACCACACAGCACATGATTAGCTAGTGAAGTGGTTAGTCACCATATCTGTCCGTTTGGGCTCACTTGGAGCAAGTTCCACAGCCTTACAGCTTTCTTCTTCAACAGGGCACACTTATCGGGACACTTGGGAAAATGGTACATCTGCAACAGCAAGGTGGACAGGGAGATCTGCTCTAGCACACTACAACAGTACTGCAAATCCTCCACTCTGCTCTTGCCCACACCAGTAGGCAGCTCCTCCTATAGGGATTTCATCTTCCTTCACCCCTTCTTCCAAGCAGGACTCTACCATTGCTCTAGGACTGAAAATAAATAGCTCTGTCTCCAGATCAGACTTCGGGTGTTTTTCTTCACCTCTGGGAAGCTGATTGCCGGGAACACACCAGCTCTGATTGTGCAGTAGTCTCCTGAGAATTCTGTGGAGCACACCCTCCTTTGTCCAAGAGAGTTTGGAGCTGAGAAAAACATATGGGTCAACAACTCCCATTTTTATACAAGGATGTCAAATAGAGGATGAGTGTTCTCTGCCTGCACTACCTGCACTATCAGAACTGGTTTGGGTAAGTTTTCTTTTCATGTGTCCTTCTCGGGCTGTCTTACAGACTCAGCCTTTGTCTAGGGGTATGCTCCTCAGAGCAGAATCATCTCCAGACTGCAGAATCCAAAATAGAGGCAGAAAGAGGTGTGAGCTTTCTGCACCTGATTATCAACAGCACACTTGACAGTGATCAGGAAAAAAGACCAAAGGCAAACCCCTTTCTAAAGGACCCTTCATACTTCAAAAGCAGGAAATGTAGTCCCACCTTTGACCCCCTACCATCCACCAAATTTCAGCTTCAGGAAGGCTAATCGGCAGCTCTCTGAATCAAGAGGACTTTATCAAATTCCTAAGTGGAAGCCTGTCTCCTCTTTGCCCCTGTCTGGGTTACCACCCAAGGTGGCATAACACAAAATGACTGGATCCCCCTGCAGGATGCGATGAAGGGCCCCTAAGTCTCCCATGGCTCGCATATATTCATTGGTCTTGGTCTCAACAGGGCCCTCTTAAGGGAATATGCGGGGGTTACCGGGGCCTGTGTTACACCCCACCCTCTCTCCAGTCTCAGGAATGTTAGCGACACACTTCCACTGTCTGGGAGCAGATTCTCAGGTCGATCTTGTAAACATGATTAGGCCAGTGGCTTTCAAAATCAAACACGCATGACTCTGTCACTCTAGTTAAATCAAACACTTATGTGTAACATGCAGACCATACACAACATACATACATCATGTGCTCAGAATCTTAGCACAAGGATTCAAGATCATCTGTAGCAGCTGAACTTTATATAGGTGAGCCAACAGACTCCTCAACACCTGTAAAAGACATAGATATAAGATCTGCTCATAGTAGAGTTTCCAAAAACACAGTCACAACTGTGCTTCACACGAAGCCATGACAAGGACTGTAGTCCACTTTCAACAGGGTTGGTGTAGCCCTCCAGGCCCAAGATGGATGTTTTTAAAGGAATTATTTTTACTGCATATTGCTTAAATTGACTGAATTTTGTAATAATCTTAATGTGATATCTTACAAGGAGGAATGAGTACAGAGCTTAGATTGGTGTTTGCTAAGCATTTGCAGAAATGTATGTCAAGCTGTGTGTGGTTGATAGTCCTTTTATTTGTGTTCTGTCTTTCCTCCCCTCCTATTTCACTTTAATTTCAACCCTTCCATTAGGTCTGGGGTATAAATCCCGCTCCGCTCGCGGAATTTGCAGAATTTGGTTAATTTCGCGTTCTGTAGAGAACGCGAAATTGCCAAAAATTCCGCGATCCGCAGCTTCACGGAATATTTTGCTTGTTCGCGTGTTCAAAATGCGTGTTCGTGAACAGGAAAAAAGCATCGCGAACGGGTGGAAAACGCAATTCCGCGTGTTTGCGGAACTCTGCATGCTTGGGGAGATTTTTTACCGTTTTGCAGATCATTGCGTAGCGCGACTAAACAAATTCCGCCCACCCCTACCTTTCATACTTGCTCCAGTATATGGTATTCAATCAGTCAATCAAACAGCATTTGTAAAGTGTAACACTGTCAGCCCTTGGGGTATCTGGGTGCTGCGTCTCCGTTGAAGAGCCAGGTCTTGAGTCTATTTCCGAAGTCTGCCAGCGAGGGGGCTGTACGAAGCTGGAGGGGAAGATCAATCTAGGTCTTGGCAGCGATGTATGAGAAGGAGCGGGCACTGCTGTGGCTATGACGGATGTGGGTGATGTGTGCGGGCGTGTGAAAAGGTGCGCAGCAGTCTAGAGGGGTGGTGGAAGTTCAACTGAAGGTTGGTGTAGGCATATCCTAGGTCGTGAAAGGCTTTGTAGGTGTGTGTGAGTACCTCAAACTGGTATCTCTTCTTGATGGAGACCCAGTGGAGGTCTCTCAGGTGAGGTGCGATGTGGGTTTGTTTGGGGAGGTCAAGGTTAAGTCTGGCAGCAGTATTCTGTATGGTCTGAGGTCCACTGAGGAGCTGGGTGGAGATGCCAGCATAGAGGAGGTTGCCGTAGTCAACGCCGCTGGTGGCAAGGGCCTGAGTGATGGTCTTTCTGGTGTTGGTTGGGATCCATCTGAAGATTCTTCGGAGCCTGCGAAGTGTGTGGAAGCAGGAGGATATGACTGCGTTGACTTGTCGTTTCATGGTCAGTTGGCTGTCGAGTATGATGCTGAGGTTGCTTGCATGGTCAGTCAGTGAGGGTGTAGGTCTGAGTTCTGCATGCCACCAGCTGTGGTTCCATGCGGAGATGTTCTTCCCGAAGATCAGTACTTCAGTTGGAGGTAGTTGTCTCTCATCCATTTGGCTACGTTGGTCATGGCGTTTCAGAAGTTGGCTTCATCATTGGAGGGGTCCCCGGTAAGCGAGAAGATAATTTGAGTGTCATCTGCATAGGAGAGTATGTTGAGTCTGTGGGATCTGACGATGTCTGTAAGGGGGTCATGTAGATACTGAACAGGGTGGAGCTGTGGTATGATCCTTGTGGTATTCCGCCATTGATGTCTTTAGAGGCAAAGATGAAGGGAGGCAGTTGGATGCTCTGTGTGTGTCCTGTAATGAAGGAGTCAATCCACTTGAGGGCATCTTCCTGTATGTCTATGATGTAGCAGAAATCCCATTTTTTTGTAGGGGTGCACTATCATCACATGTATAGAGTGCGCCCTCATATAGGGCCAGATGTATGATGGGATTTAGCATGCGCAAACGGGTTTGCAACCCGTTTGCACATGCTAAATCCTTGTGGGCCACATAAAAACACTATTTTGTGAGTCGCAACTAAATTGTGATTCGCAAAATTGTGTTTTGCGAGGCGCTATTAGGAAAGGGCGTTTCCTTCCTAATAGCGACCCCAAAGCCATGTATGAATGTTTGCGACTTCAATTGCGGTCGCAAAATGCTTGAAAATTACCACCCTCTTTAAGAGGGTGGCAATGCACTCGCCAAAGGGAAGGGGTCCCCAGGGGACCCCTTCCCTTTGCAAATACTTTTAGGGGCAGGCAGTGGTCCCAGGGACCATTGTCTGCCCTTAAAAAATGAAACGAAATCATTTAATTTTTCTTTTTTAAATGCATCCCGTTTTCCTTGAAAGAAAATGGGCTGCATTGAAAAAAAACCTGCTTTATTGAAAAGCAGTCCCAGACATGGAGGTCTACTTAGCCCTGCAGGCCACCATGCCTGGGAGGGCCAGCCATTCCTCATGGGGATGCAAATTGCGAGTGGCTCATTAATATTCATGAATCGCAATCAGTGTCTCTGGCACTGATGTACATTCTAAATTGTGACTCGCAATTTGTGACTCGCAATCTAGCGCAAATTGCTAGTCGCAATTTAGATTGATCGTACATCTGGCCCCTAATCCTTTGTTTTGTTAACATGGGGTGTTAGAATTGTGAAATGTATTAACTCGAAAGGCGATGTATTTAGGCCATTTAAAAGTAACATAGAGAAAATTTACATGGAAAGTAAATGTAACTAGCAGAAATCTTTAACGTGGTGAACTCGTGTTGTGAACTCACAATTATTCTTGACCTAAAAAATGTTTATTAATTGTGTTGTTTGTATTAACTGAAGGTGCCTTATTTTTCATGCAAATTCCAAAAGAATCTGATGTTTTCTTATGTTAGCTAAACTTTGTAGGCCTAAATTGCAGTTCCCTGAAAACTCCTGCTTTCGAATTAACAGTCTGAATTTCATGTGTGCTGTGGAATTTGTTCTTTCTCACGTTTTGTATTGCAGGTGAAAGAAGCGTTCTTGTAAGCTAGAATAATGTCTTTGTTTCACTAGTTAGGCAAGGAAAAAAGAAGTTACATTGTGTGGCTTGAGTCAATAAAGGAAGGCTAATGTGCTTCACACAGGAGAAGGCCCGAGAACCAAGCACAAAATGTTGCAAGAGAAGAACACCATTGTCCCATGAAAAAACACCTATAGGATTGTACCCAGAGCACATGGCGTGATCCACAATGTATCTTGGGAAGGTTATTCATGAATAATGTGATGACGGGATAAGGGAGAGCGTCCACTTCTTCTTCTGCCTTTGGAGAGGGAGCATCTGATTGAAAGCTCTGCCTCGATAGCTTTATGTTATATGACCACTCGATGGTAGAGAGACTTCTTAGGGAGAATCCACATGCTGACACCTTTTACCCTTCTTCTTGAAGATGCTTAGCCCCTTCGATGCTCATGACGGAGCGGTTCCGTCATGAGCATCTGTTGGGCTGTGCTTATGACGGAACCGCTCCGTCATGAGCACAGCCCCTGGGGGAAGCGCTGGCGCTCCCCCCTGGGGCATCGATCCTGCCCCCACAGAGGGGGATGGCAGCGGAATAGTTTCAGCTGCCACCGCCGAGCCCCCCCACGCTTCCCCATGACGTCAGCACGCACAGCGCGCGCCGACGTCATCAGGAAGCGTTGGACGCGCTGGAATTCATTTCTTCCAGCGCGTCCAACGGAGCAGGTAGGTTTTTCGCTCCGGTGTGGCCGGGGGGGGGGGGGAATTGGGATGCCTTGAGGCATCGGGGGAGAGGAAAGAGTATTTCCTCTCCCCTGATGTCTCAATTCTGGGCATTCCTGCTCCACAATTGCGCACAGCGTCGCGATCGTGGAGCAGGGATGCCCCACTAGACACCAGGGATGTGTTTTTGTGTTTTCGGAAGTGACCCCTTAGGCAAGGGTCGCTTCCTGGGGGTGAATTCTTTTTATAAGACTTTTCTGCCCCCCCTGGGGGCAAATCTGTCTTATAATTTGCCGTTTCTGCTCCCAGGGGGGGGCAGAAAAGCCCACTAGACACCAGGGATGTATTTTTTAGTATTAGGAAGCGACCCCTTAGGCAAGGGTCGCTTCCTGGAGGTGATTTTTTTTATAAGACTTTTCTGCCCCCCTGGGGGCAGATCGGTCCTATAATTTGCCGTTTCTGCTCCCAGGGGGGGCAGAAAAGCCCACTAGACACCAGGGATGTGTGTGTTGTTGTAGGAAGCGACCCCTTGGGCAAGGGTCGCTTCCTGGGCCCCCATTTTTTTGGTGAGACTTTTCTGCCCCCTCTGGGGGCAGATCGGTTTCATTTTGATGCCGTATCTGCTCCCAGGGGGGGCAGAAAAGCCCACTAGACACCAGGGATGTGTGTGTTGTTGTAGGAAGCGATCCCTTGGGCAAGGGTCGCTTCCTGGGCCCCCATTTTTTTGTAAGACTTTTCTGCCCCCTCTGGGGGCAGATCGGCCGTTTATGTAGCCGTTTCTGCTCCCAGGGTGGGCAGAAAAGCCCACTAGACACCAGGGATGTGTTTTTTTGAGTAAAGGAAGCGGCCCCTTGGGCAAGGGTCACTTCCTGGGGGCCCAAATATTTTTCAAGACTTTTCTGCCCCCCCCTGGGGGCAGATCGGTCTTTTGTGTAGCCGTTTCTGGCCAAAGGGGGGGGGCAGAAAAGCCCACTAGACACCAGGGAATTAGTGTAAATAAAAATGGAAGTGACCCCTTGGGCAAGGGTCGCTTCCAGGGTGCAATTTTTATAATATGTATTTGGCCCACCCGCCCCGGGACAGAGTAGCCTTTTTTTTCCTGCTGTTTTCTGCCCCACCTGGCACACAACCCGATTGACCATTTGGGTAGTAACATAGCATGTTATAATGTTTATTGTTATATTTTTTGTGAATTGCAATTGCAATGTTTTTTTTACTTTTTTGTTCTAGGTGAAGGCTTTTGCTCTTTCCAGTTTGCCGTTTCGTTACTGGTGGTTCTGCTGTTTGTGTAGTTTGGTAAGAGACTTTTTTTTGTGCAATGTAAATGTGTTTCATTTCTCTGCATGATTTTTTTTGCAAATGGTGTAATAATAGCAGTATGTTTGGTTTTTGAGTGTCAAAAACTGTTTGCATTTGTGCTCGATGTGTATTTTGTTGTCTTGTGAGTAATTTTTTTCTTCTTTCTAGTCGGATATCGTTGGTTTTTGCTGTGTCACTGCAGAGTAGGTTCTGGTGAGTGTAGCTGTCTCTTGAAATTGCATTCTATAGCTTTTGAGTACATTGATCTTTGTGATAAAGGTACACATTTCTTTACTTACTTGGTTTGTACATTGTTGGTTGTTGTTGGCTTGTTTGTGCAGTCTTCTATCTTAGTAAGTATAATGGCTAGCCGCAGGATTACTGCTCAGCAGGTTGTTGGTTTGCTGTTTGAGTCTTCCTCTGACCATGGTTCAGAGACTGACTCTGCATCTGAGGGAGAGGAGGCAGGGGACGATTCTGGCAGTGAGTTTTCTCTCCATATGGAGTCATCGGATGATGAAGATACTCTTAGTGCGGATGAAGTGCCTGTGTTAGAGGAGGAGACTGATGTGCCGATAGAGCGGCAAGAGGCATCTGGGCTGCAGCCTGGGGCTGCAAGGCTTCCCGTTGGTGTAGTGCGGCAAGAGGCTTCTGGGCTGTAGCCTGCGGCTGCAAGGCTTCCCGTTGGTGTAGTGCGGCAAGAGGCATCTGGGCTGCAGGCTGGGGCTGCAAGGATTCCCTTTGAAAGTGATGACCTCTGTGTTGCCCCTGGCATGGTACAGCCGGCATTGGTTTACTGGTGTTCCAGGGTGTAGAGTGAATACTGAAAACTTTTTGCCGATAATTTTTTTTCAGTTGTTTATGGACGATGTGTTTTTGGCAGAGATTGTTGAGAAGACTAATTTGTATGCCGAACAGTTTTTGAGGGACAACAGTGCCAGACTTAAGCCACACTCTAGAGCTACCCGGTGGACTCCCACAAATCCTGAAGAGATGAAGAAGTTCTTGGGTTAAACTTTTTTGATGGGTAGGCTAAGGAAGCCATCAATGTCTTCATATTGGTCTAGCAGTCCCTTGATGGCAACGTCTATTTTTCCGGCAGTCATGAGACGTGACAGGTATTTGCTTCTGCTTCGGATGTTGATAATGGTTTAGCGTTGCCACGAGATCACCCTGAGTGTGACCGTCTTTTTAAGATTAGGCCTGTCCTTGATTACTTTGTTGATCGATTTTCTGAGATTTATGCTCCTGGGAAACAAATTGCAGTGGATGAGTCTTTGGTGTTGTTCAAGGGCCGCTTGGTTTTTAGGCAATACATTCCTAGTAAGAGGGCACGTTATGGAATAAAGCTGTATATGCTGTGTGACAGTAGGACTGGATATGTCTCTAATTTCAGGGTGTACACCGGTAAGGAATCCAGGATTAACCCTCCTGGTTGTCCGTCCACTTTTGGAGTGACTGAGAAAATTGTTTGGGAACTTGGTAGAGGATTTTTGAACAAAGGCCACCATTTATATGTAGATAACTTCTACACTGGTGTGCGGTTGTTCAGGGAATTGGCCAAAGTGGACACTGTTGGTTGTGGCACAATCCGCTCTAACCGTAAAGGTTTCCCAAAAGAACTTGTTTGTCAAAAGCTTGTGCGGGGACAGTGCAGTGCGTTGCGTTGCGAGGAGCTTCTTGCTGTAAAGTTTTCAGACAGGAGAGATGTCTACATGCTGACTACCATCCATGATGAAAGCACTGCACCTGTGACTGTTTGGGGTCAGGTCGCTGAAGCGCGCAAACCTGTGTGCATTTTAGACTATAATAGGCACATGGGTGGTGTTGACAGAGTAGATCAGAGGTTGGAACCTTACACTGCTCTTCTTAAGGCTTACATTTGGTACAAGAAGTTGGCTATCCATCTTTTCCACTTGGCAATGTTTAATGCTTTTGTTGTGTTCCAGGATTCTTGCCCTGAGTCAAAGATGACTTTTGCTAAGTTTCAGGAGTCTGTAATAGGCAGCCTTGTTGTAGTGGAACAAGCAAGTGTTCCTAGAGTTGGAGTGGTGGAGGATGTTGCTAGATTGAAAGATCGCCACTTTCCTGATCACATTCCTCCCACACCCTCAAAAGATTTTCCCAGTAGGAGATGTAGAGTCTGTTGGCGAAGAGGTACGCGGAAGGAGAGTCGTATGTACTGCCCCGACTGTCCTTCTCAACCTGGACTGTGTGTCCCTGCTTGTTTTAGAGCGTACCACACGCAAAAGAATTTTTGGGAGCATTCATGAGTGGTAAAGTGAACTGCCTGGTCTGTATTCTTTGGAAAATGTTATTCTGTTTCAAGGTTGGTGTTAGTGCAATGTATTTAGTTGCTGATTTTGTGTTTGAAGATTTGTATCTATTTGCGATTTGTTTGTGTTTTTTTTTTTCTAAAAAAATCCTAAATGTGATGGCGGTGTGTGTAGGCTGGCGCTTGGCTGTTGGTGTGTGTGGACTGGCACTTGGTTGGTGGTGTGCGTGGAATGGTGCTTGGCTGGCGGTGTGCGTGGACTGGTGGTGTGCATGGACTGGCAGTGTGCGTGGACTGGTGCTTGGCTGGTGGTGTGCGTGGTCTGGAGCTTGGCTGGAGGTGTGCGTTGAATGGTGTTTGGCTGGCGGTGTGCGTGGACTGGTACTTGGCGGGCGGTGTGCGTGGACTGGCGGTGTGCGTGGACTGGTGCTTGGCTGGTGGTGTGCGTGGACTGGAGCTTGGCTGGTGGTGTGCGTGGAATGGTGCTTGGCTGGCGGTGTGCGTGGACTGGTACTTGGCTGGCGGTGTGCGTGGACTGGCGGTGTGCGTGGACTGGTGCTTGGCTGGTGGTGTGCATGGACTGGAGCTTGGCTGGCGGTGTGCGTGGATTAGCGATTGGCTGCCGGTGTGCCTGGACTGGCGATTGGCTGGCAGTGTGCCTGGACTGGCGCTTGGCTAGCGGTGTGCGTGGACTGGTGTTTGGCTAGCGGTGTGCGTGGACTGGCGCTCTGCTAGCGGTGTGTGTGGACTGGCGCTCGGCTGGCTGTGTGTGAGTAGTGACTTGCTGCTGGTCACTATACACACTGCTAGCTGAGTGCCACTCCACACAATCCATCAGCTTGTGTAGTTGCTGTGTCAGGTAAGGGCCCAAAACGTTGTGAGGCTAAATCCACATTGCCTATCAAAAAAATGTTTGGGCCCTTGCCTGCCGCGGGTACTTGGGCCTCCCACACAAGTGAGGCACCATTTTTACCGGGAGACCTGGGGGAACGCTGGGTGGTGGTAAATTAGTGTGAGCCCGGTGATGCCACAACTTTCCCACACCAAAATGTGTGAAAAAAGTGATTTTTTCAGCTAAAATTGAGGTTTGCAGGGGATTCTGGGTAAGGAAACGTTGGGGGATCCACGCAAGCCATACCTCCCTGGAAGCCGCCGGGTGTCTAGTTTTCAGAAATGCATGGGTTTGGTAGGTTTCCCTAGATGGCCGCCGAGCACCGGGCCAAAAACCCAAGTGACCCCCCCTTGCAAAACCAGGTGGTTTTGCGATAGGCCATTTTGATGTTGCCTCACTATGTTTTGGGCCCTTGCCAGCCGCGGGTACTTGGGCCTCCCACAAAAGTGAGGCACCATTTTTACCGGGAGACCTGGGGGATCGCTGGATGGTGGAAAATTTGTGTGAGCCCGGTGATGCCACAACTTTCCCACACCAAAATGTGTGAAAAAAGTGACTTTTCCAAATAGAATTGAGGTTTGCAGGGGATTCTGGGTAAGGAAAAGTTGGGGGAAGCACGCAAGCCATACCTCCCTGGAATCCCCCGGATGTCTAGTTTTCAGAAATGTATGGGTTAGGTAGGTTTCCCTAGATGGCCGCCAAGCACCGGGCCAAAAACCCAAGTGACCCCCCTTGCAAAACCAGATGGTTTTGCGATAGGCCATTTTGATGTCGCCTCACTACGTTTTGGGCCCTTGCCTGCCGCGGGTACTTGGGCCTCCCACAAAAGTGAGGCACCATTTTTACCGGGAGAGCTGGGGGAACGCTGGGTGGTGGTAAATTTGTGTGAGCCCTGTGATGCCACAACTTTCCCACCCCAAAATGTATGAAAAAAGTGATTTTTTCAGCTAAAATTGAGGTTTGCAGGGGATTCTGGGTAAGGAAACGATAGGCGATCCATGCAAGCCATACCTCCCTGGAAGCCGCCGGGTGTCTAGTTTTCAGAAATGCATGGGTTTGGTAGATTTCCCTAGATGGCCGCCGAGCACCGGGCCAAAAACACAAGTGACCCCCCTTGCAAAACTAGGTGGTTTTGCGATAGGCCATTTTGATGTCGCCTCACTACGTTTTGGGCCCTTGCCTGCCGCGGGTACTTGGGCCTCCCACACAAGTGAGGCACCATTTTTACCGAGAGACCTGGGGGAACACTGGGTGGTGGTAAATTTGTGTGAGCCCGGTGATGCCACAACTTTCCCACCCTAAAATGTGTGAAAAAAGTGATTTTTTCAGCTAAAATTGAGGTTTACAGGGGATTCTGGGTAAGGAAACCTTGGGGGATCCACGCAATCCATACCTCCCTGGAAGCCGCCGGGTGTCTAGTTTTCAGAAATGCATGGGTTTGGTAGGTTTCCCTAGATGGCCACCGAGCACTGGGCCAAAAACTCAAGTGACCCCCCTTGAAAATCCAGGTGGTTTTGCGATAGGCCATTTTGATGTCGCCGCACTACGTTTTGGGCCCTTGCCTGCCGTGGGTACTTGGGCCTCCCACACAAGTGAGGCACCATTTTTACCGGGAGACCTGGGGGAACGGTGGGTGGTGGTAAATTTGTGTGAGCCCGGTGATGCCACAACTTTCCCACACCAAAATGTGTGAAAAAAGTGATTTTTTCAGCTAAAATTGAGGTTTGCAGGGGATTGTGGGTAAGGAAACGTTGGGGGATCCACGCAAGCCATACCTCCCTGGAAGCCGCCAGGTATCTAGTTTTCAGAAATGCATGGGATTGGTAGGTTTCCCTAGGGGCCGGCAGGGCTAGGGTTCAAAAACTACAGCTAGTCACTTTGCCAAAAAAGGGTCATTTTTCACTGCAAAATTGATGTGTGACCACGTTGCGTTTTGCGCCGTTTCCTGTCGCGGGCACTAGGCCGACCCGCACAAGTGAGGTACCATTTTTCTCGTAGGACTTTGGGGAACGCGGGGTGGGTGGAAATTTGTGGATCCACGCAGATTCCAGAACTTTCCATCACAGAAATGTGGGGAAAATGTGTTTTTTCTGTCAATTTTTTAAGTTTGCAAGGGATTCTGGGTAACAGACCATGGTGGGAGGCAGTCAAGTCACCCCATCCTGGATTCCCCTGGGTGTCTAGTTTTCAAAAATGTATAGGTTTGCTAGGTTTCCCTAGGTGCCGGTAGGGCTAAGGTTCAAAAACTACAGCTAGTCACTTTGCCAAAAAAGGGTCATTTTTCACTGCAAAATTGAGGTGTGACCATGTTGCGTTTTGCGCCGTTTCCTGTCGCGGGCACTAGGCCGACCCGCACAAGTGAGGTACCATTTTTCCCGTAGGACTTCGGGGAACGCGAGGTGGGTGGAACCTTGTGGATCCACGCAGATTCCAGAACTTTCCATCACAGAAATGTGGGGAAAATGTGTTTTTTTTGTCAATTGTTTACCTTTGCAAGGGATTCTGGGTAACAGACCATGGTGGGAGGCAGTCACGTCACCCCATCCTGGATTCCCCTGAGTGTCTAGTTTTCAAAAATGTATAGGTTTGCTAGGTTTCCCTAGGTGCCGGCAGGGCTAGGGTTCAAAAACTACAGCTAGTCACTTTGCCAAAAAAGGGTCATTTTTCACTGCAAAATTGAGGTGTGACCACGTTGCGTTTTGCGCCGTTTCCTGTCGCGGGCACTAGGCCGACCCGCACAAGTGAGGTACCATTTTTCTCGTAGGACTTTGGGGAACGCGGGGTGGGTGGAAATTTGTGGATCCACACAGATTCCAGAACTTTTCATCACAGAAATGTGGGGAAAATGTGTTTTTTTTGTCAATTTTTTATGTTTGCAAGGGATTCTGGGTAACAGACCATGGTGGGAGGCTGTCAAGTCACCCCATCCTGGATTCCCCACGGTGTCTAGATTTCAAAAATGTATAGGTTTGCTAGGTTTCCCTAGGTGCCGGCAGGGCTAGGGTTCAAAAACTACAGCTAGTTCCTGTGCCAAAAAAGGGTCATTTTTCACTGTAAGGTTGAGGTGTGACCACGTTGCGTTTTGCGCCGTTTCCTGTCGCGGGCACTAGGCCGACCCGCACAAGTGAGGTACCATTTTTCCCGTAGGACTTCGGGGAACGCGAGGTGGGTGGAACCTTGTGGATCCACGCAGATTCCAGCACTTTCCATCACAGAAATGTGGGGAAAATGTGTTTTTTTTGTCAACTTTTTATGTTTGCAAGGGATTCTGGGTAACAGACCATGGTGGGAGGCAGTCACGTCACCCCATCCTGGATTCCCCTGGGTGTCTAGTTTTCAAAAATGTATAGGTTTGCTAGGTTTCCCTAGGTGCCGGCAGGGCTAGGGTTCAAAAACTACAGCTAGTCACTTTGCCAAAAAAGGGTCATTTTTCACTGCAAAATTGAGGTGTGACCACGTTGCGTTTTGCGCCGTTTCCTGTCGCGGGCACTAGGCCGACCCGCACAAGTGAGGTACCATTTTTCTCGTAGGACTTTGGGGAACGCGGGGTGGGTGGAAATTTGTGGATCCACGCAGATTCCAGAACTTTTCATCACAGAAATGTGGGGAAAATGTGTTTTTTTTGTCAATTTTTTACGTTTGCAAGGGATTCTGGGTAACAGACCATGGTGGGAGGCAGTCAAGTCATCCCATCCTGGATTCCCCAGGGTGTCTAGATTTCAAAAATGTATAGGTTTGCTAGGTTTCCCTAGGTGCCGGCAGGGCTAGGGTTCAAAAACTACAGCTAGTCCCTGTGCCAAAAAAGGGTCATTTTTCACTGTAAGGTTGAGGTGTGACCACGTTGCGTTTTGCGCCGTTTCCTGTCGCGGGCACTAGGCCGACCCGCACAAGTGAGGTACCATTTTTCCCGTACGACTTCGGGGAACGCGAGGTGGGTGGAACCTTGTGGATCCACGCAGATTCCAGAACTTTCCATCACAGAAATGTGGGGAAAATGTGTTTTTTTGTCAATTTTTTTTGTTTGCAAGGGATTCTGGGTAAAAGACCATGGTGGGAGGCAGTCACGTCACCCCATCCTGGATTCCCCTGGGTGTCTAGTTTTCAAAAATGTATAGGTTTGCTAGGTTTCCCTAGGTGCCGGCAGGGCTAGGGTTCAAAAACTACAGCTAGTCACTTTGCCAAAAAAGGGTCATTTTTCACTGCAAAATTGAGGTGTGACCACGTTGCGTTTTGCGCCGTTTCCTGTCGCGGGCACTAGGCCGACCCGCACAAGTGAGGTACCATTTTTCTCATAGGACTTTGGGGAACGCGGGGTGGGTGGAAATTTGTGGATCCACGCAGATTCCAGAACTTTTCATCACAGAAATGTGGGAAAAATGTGTTTTTTTTGTCAATTTTTTACGTTTGCAAGCGATTCTGGGTAACAGACAATGGTGGGAGGCAGTCAAGTCCCCCCATCCTGGATTCCCCTGGTTGTCTAGTTTTCAAAAATGTATAGGTTTGCTAGGTGCTAGGTTTCCCTAAGTTCCGGCAGGGCTAGGGTTAAAAAACTACAGCTAGTCACTTTGCCAAAAAAGGGTCATTTTTCACTGCAAAATTGAGGTGTGACCACGTTGCGTTTTGCGCCGTTTCCTGTCGCGGGCACTAGGCCGACCCGCACAAGTGAGGTACCATTTTTCTCGTAGGACCTTGGGGAACGCGGGGTGGGTGGAAATTTGTGGATCCACGCAGATTCCAGAACTTTCCATCACAGAAATGTGGGGAAAATGTGTTTTTTTTTCCATTTTTTATGTTTGCAAGGGATTCTGGGTAACAGACCATGGTGGGAGGCAGTCAAGTCACCCCATCCTGGATTCCCCTGGGTGTCTAGTTTTAAAAAATTTATAGGTTTGCTAGGTTTCCCTAGGTGCCGGCAAGGCTAGGGTTCAAAAACTACAGCTAGTCACTTTGCCAAAAAAGGGTCATTTTTCACTGCAAAATTGAGGTGTGACCACGTTGCGTTTTCCGCCGTTTCCTGTCGCGGGCACTAGGCAGACCCGCACAAGTGAGGTACCATTTTTCTCATAGGACTTTGGGGAACGCGGGGTGGGTGGAAATTTGTGGATCCACACAGATTCCAGAACTTTCCATCACAGAAATGTGTGGAAAATTTGTTTTTTTGTCAATTTTTTTTATTTGGAAGGGATTCTGGGTAACAGACCATGGTGGGAGGCAGTCAAGTCACCCCATCCTGGATTCCCCTGGTTGTCTAGTTTTCAAAAATGTATAGGTTTGCTAGGTTTCCCTAGGTGTCGGCAGGGCTAGGGTTCAAAAACTACAGCTAGACTCTTCGCAAAAAATGTGTAAAGTTTCAGTGTGAAAATGTGGTGTGTTCACCTTAGGTTTTGAGCCACTTCCTGTCGTGGGCACTATGCCTACCCATACAAGTGAGGTACCATTTTTATTGGGAGACTTAGGGTAGTTCAGATTTGTAAAGCTTACGGGTGAAAACGTTGACTTAAAAGGCTGCTTTTTTCAACAAATTTTTTATTTTTCCTATATTTAACTGTTAGTTTCTATAAAGAAACCTTGATGGATCTACACAACTGACCCCTTGCTGAATTCAGAATTTTGTCTACATTTCGAAAATGTATAGCTTTCCAGGATCCATTATTGCTTTTCTACCCATTTCTACCATTATCTGGAAGGAGGTTGAAAGCACAAAAAATAGCAAAAATAGGGTATGTCCCAGAAAAATGTCAAAACTGTGTAAAAAATGTCGGATTCCTGACAAAAATCTGTCATTCCCTAAAAGCTGGAGAAATGGTGATTTCAGCCCCACAAACCCTTTTTTGATATCATTTGCAGAGAAAAACCCAGACGCTTTCATTTGCAGCCACTTTACCCCATTTTTCACAAAAAAAACAAAATGTTGCTGTATTTTGACTAATTTCTGGGAACCCTCTAGGAGAATCCAAAAACCCTGGGTACCTTTAGAATCCCCATGATGTTGGAAGAAAAGGACGCAAATTTGGCGTGGATACCTACTGTGGTCAAAACGTTACAGGGGCCTAAGCGCGCACTACCCCAAATAGCCCAAAAAAGGCTTAGCACAGGAGGGGAAAAGGCCTAGCAACGAACTGGTTAAGTAGAGATGTCACTTGAGGGTTAGTGTAGGGATAGATTTAAGGCTTTTTACACACCAACCCTCAATGCAGAGAAATTCAGACTCATGTTTTCTGATCCTCTGCATCCTGCTTGTTGAATTAATAGTATTGTTTATGCTACATCGTCTTAATTGGATACATAGATTTGGCTTTATGCTAATTCCAATGTATTTCTACACTCTCGTCTTAAGGTATCTTTATGTTCAGTTATTTTTGGCTTTGTAGTAAATCAAACTAATTTTGTGTAGTTGTCTGTGGGTACTATGTGTCCAGAAAAAGTCTTGGTGAATTGATTGACTCACTAACAAATGTTCTCTCCTCTACTCTTCCATGTTGCTGAAAAGAACCATCAGATTGTGCCTCAGGAATAGATCCAAAACTTATGGACCTGGCCTTTTCAGTTGGTAGCAGTGTAGGATGGTTAGCACATGAAGTGAGGGGAGAGCCCAATACCCGAGGAAGGAAGGGGACAGAATCTGGTGTAGACTGACGTTGACAGTGCGCAGAGATCAGCAGCGAATGGTGCAGTGAGTATTAATAGTGTGTATGTTGTGTGTTAGATTGCAGGAATGATTTGATTGCGTGATGTCTTACGGAGATGGGGTGAGAGGCGAGTGAATGTGGTTTTGGGCTGGACATGTTCCAAGCATTGAGATTTGAGTTGCAGGTCCCGAAGTGACCTAAGATCCTGCAATATATTAAAGGTGTAGAAGACACAGATATTGAGATTGTGATTGTCTGACCGAAGAATTTAGGAGTTGTCGTGAGATGTCATCTGCAGTTCTACCTAAGACAGGAAACTTGGTGTGAATGGGATGTATGGGTATCATTTAGTGGACCTTGTGTACAGGGGTGAGCTATACTGATTCGAGTAACCATCACAGGTCAAGGGTCACTGTGTGTGAATGTTCTTGGGTGATTGAATTCTATCCTCTTTTAGATGGCAGACAATTACGAAGTTTAAGATTGTTGTGTGAGTGAATGCTTATAGGGAAATTGTGAAAGAGTGTGAGTCGCTGTGAGGAGTGAAGTTGATGTCAGAGAGTGTTGCGCTTTCATAGGTCAGTTGGTGTAAAGCCACGTT
This sequence comes from Triturus cristatus, assembly GCF_964204655.1. Classification (NCBI taxonomy): domain Eukaryota; kingdom Metazoa; phylum Chordata; class Amphibia; order Caudata; family Salamandridae; genus Triturus; species Triturus cristatus. Next base: position 509,782,836 of record NC_140585.1, read on the forward strand.
GAGATTGGTTGGTAGTCATCAGGAAGTTGTGGATAGAGAAGAATTGTTCTGTCATAATATTCTGACCAACAAATTGCAATTGAAATCATGTGATGTTTCAGGGTGAGGCGAGATTTGTTCAGGGGTGACGAAGGGGATGCTACTCGAGGGGCCACCCAAGGATACTCCAGCACATTATATGGTGATGAAACATGTGCTCCATACTATAATTTAACTTCAAAATTGGCAAAAGATCACTGAAAAGGAGGGTGATGTGTCGCTTCCACACTTTGCTTCATTTCGGTTTGATGTGCTGCCTCAGTTAAGAGGAGCAATGTTTGTGCTGCAACCTTTGCCTAGATCAACACAGTTTGAAGGGTTATGTGCATGCATGTGTGCAGCACATGCTAGACAGAGGGAGAAATTCGAAAGGAGAATGAAGAAAACTGTAAGGTCATATCACTAGTACCCCTTTAGCAGCTACTGCTGATCTTTCAGGAGAACGCATTGTTTCTAGTACTATACGGTCTATACCTATAGCAAGCACTAGTTCAGGCCTACGAATGAGGGAAACTCCAGTGAGAGAACCAATTGGTGTAGCCTCGGAAGCAAGTACGAGACAGAGAGACACTGGAAGTCAGCATGTCTTAGATGTTTCAGACTTGGAATCCTCGTTGAGAGACAACAATAGTAGCAAGGAAAGTCAGAATAATACATCAAGTCCGGGTACCATCAAGGCTGCAGTGAAGGTGAAGCTATTGGATGTGGTGAGGCTGAAAGCTGAGGTAGACTAGATCAGCAGCTGTGATTTACCTTTAGATAGGATAGAGACCTATGAGCCAGATGACCTGTTATTTGCATCGAAGGATGTCACCCGCAGGGCTAGACGAGCACATGAGAAGTTATCAGGGTTGTTTCAGCGATATGGAGTAGACTTGTGTCGAGCGAAAATGTTACAGGGAAATCATAGGCCTAACTACAATGACCAGGAGCTAGAGGAAAAGAGAGTGGTGGGATTGAAGACACACATCCGAGGGCTGCTTATAGGAATAAGGGCTTGGAGTATGCTGGATAAGTGGGAGGAAAGAGAGTCAAAGAAAAGTAGGAGGAAAGATAGTCAAAGAAGAAGAGTGTGAGAAAGGTGACAGGGTATGCACTACCTCCAATAGCAGGGACACAGAGAGAAGAGGTATATCCGTTACGGAAGGTGCCTCGTGGAGGGCATGTGTATGTCCCTTGGAGTAGAGGTGACTTAGCTGCATTTACAAGTGATTTCCCCAGGCTAAAGGAGAAACCTGCTGAGTGGTACAAACAAGTCGATCACTTCGTTAAGTCTCGAAGGTGTTGTGGATTGACTAAAATACCTTGTTTGAAATTGTACTTCCTAATGGTCTGTGGTCTTCTTGCAAAATCGCTATTGAGTGGCCTGTTGCTGAGCCACAGAGGGATCCAGTAACCCCTGGTCCTTCACCAGTGGTTATGAAAAAGTACGATCAGGTGATCACATAGTTGCAGTCCAAAATAGCCCCTCAAGACATTGATTGGGTTAAGATAGATTGAACGACCCAGGAACCTAAATAGTCAGTGTATGCTTATAATGAAAGACTATTGCTAGCCTTTAAGCAGTATAGTAGGTTAGACACACACTCGACTCTGAAGATATGTGACAATTAGTATCAAAATTTGTGAAAGAATAAAGTATAGAAATCAGACTCATGATCCAGCAACACTTAATCTGCTGGCAAAATAAGTCTGTGGATAAAATTCTACAGTACCTCAGGGACTGAAGTGATGAAGTGGATTCCAAGCATAGGAGGATAAAAGAAAAGTTGATGCTGGTTCAAATGCGAAATGAACAGAAGGAAGAGCAGGTACAGGCAATGGGAGGAACGGTAGTTCACAGTCAGGGAATGTTCCAAGAAGTGTTCGAGTTACATCAGTCGCATGACAGACGGTACAGGTTAGAGGAAGAGGTGTCCCCATAGATCCTAAGACAGGGATAGATGTTGTGACTTTGGAAAAGGCCACCACTTGTCATTTTTGCCACAAGATCGGGCATTAGAAGCGTGAGGGTTGTATCAATTCTGCGATTCAGGTGCAGAAAGGAGAACTCGTGCAAGTGGGAGATGGGGTAAATCAGTTACTGACAGTGACTAGACCGAAATCTCTTAACACAGGAGGGAATCAGAACCAATAAGTGCAAGTGCCCCAACCTCTGAGAATCTCGCCGGGCAATCGAACCTATCATCAAATGCCCTTAATGTAAGTGCTGGATGGATTTGAGCAGGACCCATCCTTATGACAGTGCCTGAGGAGGAAGGAAGACTGTACACTTTGCCCAGTCTTAGATGTAGACCAGCGTTGACCATACATAGAGACAGACGTAGATGGTCATCTCATTACGTACTTCATTGATACTGGTGTTACCCGTTCTACTGTGAGATCTGCAGTAGTCCCAAAAGTGCCCCTCTTGGGAAAATCAATCCAAGTTGTAGGAGTTTATAACGAAAGAATGACAAATCCTCTGACAGAAGGAGTGGCGGTGAAAATCAGAATCTTTCGGGATCGCCATCAGTTTGTGGTGTGTTATTTGAGTCCAGTCTGTGTGCGAGGGCATGACCTCTTGTGCAAATTGAATTATACCATTTATTATACGCCTAAGGGAATCAAATTGCAGACAAATTATGAGGACATCGCCTTCTAGATGGCTAATCAAAAGCATCACACAGCCATGTTTCTTTTACTGACGGTGGAAGACATGCCGTTGGATCTGAGACACATTTCTCCAGTGAATTGGAACTTCTCTTGGGAAGAAATTGGACCGATTCGAGGAGTCGAGCCTGTCCGCATACAGATTAAGCCTAATGCAGCGTTTCTGAGAACACCTCAGTACAACCTGATTCCAGAAACGGTGTCAGGGATTACACCCGTAATTGAGTCCATGATTGCACAGGGAATTCTACAGGAGATCATGGGAAGTCCATGCAGCTCGCCCATCATGGAACTGCAGAAACTGAGTGGGAAATATCGCATTGTTCAGGACCATAGTAAGGTCAATATCATTGTGATTTTATGTTGTGCTGTGGTACTGAATCCTTCTGTGATCCTGGTCCAAATTCCTTCCGAGGTTAAATGGTTTACAGTGATTGACCTCTGTCGGGCATTTTTCTCTATTCCATTGCATGAGGAAAGCCAATTGTTATAGACTTTCCGCCTGGAGAATTGTGTCTTAATGCGGTGTTGTATCCCTCAAGGATATACTGAAAGTCCATCCATATTCAATCAGGTATAGAAAAAGAACCTTTAGAGCTTGATTTTGCCACGAAACGCAGTGTTAGTCCTGTACATAGACGACCTCCTCATTGCATCTGCAGCACAGGAGGCTTGTAAGGATGATACCATCGCCTTACTGAATCATTTGGCTGACAATGGTCATAAGGTATCTCTGAGTTAACTTCCATATTGTCTGACTGAAGTACAGTATTTGGGTCATCGAATCGAAAGAGGCAAAAGGAAGGTGTCACCAGAGCGAGTGGAGGTGATCATGAAAATGAATCTGTTTACTACCCAGAAGGAGGTCAGGATGTTTTTGGGCATGGTTGGCTGCTGCGGACAGTGGATTCTGAATTTCACCTTGTTGGCAAAGCCTTTGCAGATGCTGACTTTCCAGGATGTGTGCGATCCAGCACCTTGGGATAACAAACGTGTGCTTGCTTTCATGGAGTTCTGTACTCACCAGTAACACATGGAGTTGCCCATAGACCAGTGGCCTATTTCTCAGCTACATTACATCCTGTAGCTTCAGCATTGTCTTGATGTCTCACATTTGTTGCTGCAACAAGTGTATGTATTGAACCATGTGAGAGCATTGTGATGGGTCATCCACTTACTGTATACATACCACATTCAGTTGAGCACCTGATGAGGAGGACCAAAACACAGCATTTGACAAATAACATGCTGACAAGATATGAGTAGATTTTTGCTTGCTGTTGAGAATGTGACCCTGAAATGTTGTTCGCCGTTAAATACTGCTACCTTGTTACCTGTTCCAAATGCTGATGGGGACGATTGTGAAGACCATGACTGTTGGGATGTTACTAAGCTCTGCACCAAGCCGAGCCCTGACATTGTTGATGAGCCCTTGTCTGATGCCGATCAAGTCCTTTTGTTGATGGTTCCTGCCTAAGACACAATAAAGATAATTTGAGAGCAGCGTTTGCTGTCTGTACCATCTCTGGAGTGGTGGAATCTGCTTGCTTACAGGGAGTACAATCAACACGGGTAGCTGAAATCATTGCCTTGACCCTTGCGTGTCGAGTTTCTGAACAGATCCCAGTCACCATCTATACCGATAGCCAGTACGGTTTCGCTCTGGTTCATGACTTTGGGCATCTATGGTCGCAGAGAGAGTTCCTAATGTCATCAGGTTCCCCAATTAGGAATGGGAAATATGTGAGACAAGTGCTAGAAGCATTGCAATTACCAAGGGAAGTTGTTGTCATTAAGTCTGCAGCCCACGGAAGAGGAGAGGTTTTTGTCCCTAAGGGTAACAGATATGCTCACTAAGCTGCTTGCTTTTCTGTTACACATGCATGTATTTTCAATGGGGAATACATTGGTGAGAGTGCAGAGAAGACCGAATTCAGCATGATGCTAACTGTTGCAGACACATGGGATGAAGTCAGGCATTTGCAATTGGAAGCCACAGGTCGGAAACATTGGGTTGGATCAGAGCAGGTTGTGAGAAAGGAGGATATTACATATGGGTTTCAGCTGATGGTAGGACAGTTTTACCTGACTGTGTGTTAATCCCAATGGCAAGGCAAATTCACGGAGCAGCTCACATAGGAAGGGTTTGCAATGGTGAGCTTGTTCAGGCAGACTTGGTTCAATCCAAGGTTTTGTATGATTGCATAAGCAGTATGTCATAGGTGTGTCACGTGCCAACAAATGAATGCTGGGAAAAAGACAGTTGTTGCCTTGAGCCAAAGTGGAAATCAAGGGGTCCTTTCAATCAGATTTTGTAGAGATGCCTGTGTGTAATGGGTTAAGATACATCTTGGTTGTTGTGTGCATCTTTTCTTGAGAGGTGGGAGCTTATCCAACTAGAAGGTGTGATAGTCTCACAGTACCAAAGTTATTGCTGAGGGAACTCATTCCTAGATTCGGATTTCCAACTACATTGGAATCAGATAGAGGAACGAACTTCCATATCGGAGTCATGAAATTGTTGTGTACAGCCTTGAGTGTGGATCAGAGACTGCATTGTAGTTACAGGCTGAGGGCATCTGTCATAGTGGAGCAGATTAACGTGAACTTAAAGGCAAAACTGGCTAAAGTGCGTGGCTCAACATCTTTTAAATGGCCTGATGCGTTGCCTTTGGTTTTGATGAGTTTGCGCAGGATTCCTGACAGGAAAACTGGGTTATCCCCACATGAAATCTTGATGGGAAGAGTGTGCTTGCCTGCATGCCTGCCACTGCATTGATTAATATCACAGATGACTTTATTCTTGGCCACTGTAAAGGATTGACTGATGTGGTTTGTTCTGTGTCTCATCAGGTTGAAGCAACAACTGCACAGACTTCAAAAGAGCCCAGGTGATTCGGTGCTTGTCGGAAAGCACATGAGGAAAAACTGTCTTGACCTTCGGTGGCGTGGACCATAACAAGTGTTATTGGTGATGAATTCTGCTGTGAAGTATGGAAGAGTACCAAACCGGATCCGCGCTTCCCATACTCGATGAGTCACAGGTCCCTTTGATGAAACATCTTCTCTCCCAGATATGATTCCAGCTGTGACCGAGAGGCCACTGGAGAGGGCAAGCCAAACTGTGGATGTTCCTGAAGAGGCTGGATACCCACCTGATCAGGTTGATGGGTGTCAAGCTACACAAGACCCTGGTATAGACTCTGAGGGAGACTGTAACATTGCGAGTAGTATAGAGTCTGACTCAGCAGAAGAGAAAGGTGTGGAAATTGTTTGAGTGCAGTCAAGGAAGAAAGATGCTGCGGATGATACGTGAGATGTGAGACAGAGAAGGAGAAACCTGAGACTTACATCTGAAAGGAGACTTAAATCTGAAAGAAAACTTACACAGATAAGTGAATCTTCGGAGTCCAACTTGAGTGATGCTGAGCAAGCCACAGGAAGTGTTAGGAGATCCAGGAGAACAAGAGTGCTGTGTCTGAGATATTCCTCTCCCGAGTAGACTTATCTAGTTACAAATGCCACGGTCCGAGATTTCAATACTGATTGTCGAGATCTTGCTGAGAGTTCCTGGAATCAAGGCTAGTGCACATCTGTCATTGACTGTGCCTTTTCCATCAAGGATGAGTGGCTTACGAACTTAATTCCGTAAGACATTGAACATCCAAGCATCAACGCTCCACAGTCTTCTCAAGAGATTGCAGCATTGAGAGCTGAACTGTTACAGGAAGTCATTGAGGAGCTTGGCTCTGATCTCATAAGGGATGTAAATTGAACTTTTGAACTGTAAATAAGTTGCTTGAAAGAAGATAACCTAAGCCTGAGTGGAAGAAGAAGAAAAATAGGTACTTTTCCATTTAGAAGAAGAAAGAGGGTGACAGAAGTCTTCAAAGCTGTGTAAATATTGTGCAAAGGACTGTTAAAAGAATTTCCCAAGATTCAAGGGAAAGTTTTCAAATACTTTTGTTCCACGTGAATAGGAGGCGGAGAAAAGAGACTCTGTGTGATTGATCTTCTTACAGCTACAATCCGAGACACTTTGAAAATGGAGTCTTGAAATTCTAATCGTAGGCACAAATGTATTATACGTGTACTCATTGTAGGAGCGATCACAGTAATAGCTGTAGTCATCACTGAGTCTATTTTAAGTTCACACAGGATTGAGGAACAGCGAGTGGGAGTACATGGAACATCCACACCTCCTACTATTGCCTCAAAGAAGGGTACAGTAGGCTCTTAAATAGGCTTAATAGAACAAACTAGTTGCTTTCTTCATGTAGATTTGTCAAAAAGTGACTATACGCTGAATACTTATTCTAAGTTGCTTTATGAATATGTCCATACTATGGATGTGAGAGATTGCTATGTGTGTATGCTATTACTTGCTCCGGTCGAAGAAGGGATTAGATATCATCACTTACCCTTGTCATGTGGTATTCGTTGTAGTTTGTTCCTTGGCATGGTTTATGGAAAAGGTCATTATTAGTACTACTTATCAAATTATGATGTGGTACTCTCAGAAATACCAGTCTATAAACATTTGTCAAATATGACTACTATAAGCAAGAAGAGAGAATGAGAAAATATTTTGCACCCACAGAAAAATTAGACACTGCTGACACGCATAGACATAACCTATCATGCATATTAACAGACATAGAAAAGAAATTTGTAGACCATGTAGAGTATAGACATCAGAGATTAGCCGTTAAATTTAACAATCAGGATAGCAAGTTTGAGTGGACCAAGGAGGAGTTAGCTCGCAAGGCTAAAGGAAGCTATGGTCCTATAGCTTTGGATTGGGAGCAATGAGGCAAGCTTTGTATTTGTCAAGTTCAGCGTAATTATGACACTGTGTTTGTGGGACAAAGTGTGTGTGACCATAACTTTCTAATCATTGTTCCCTTGAAGACGTTTTTTGCAAGAATCTGTACAAGTGGTGCCAGGAGTATATTTTGTATATGGGAAGAATGCATATGTTCAGCTTCTGAACAATTGGTATGGTACTTGTTTCCAAAGATATATCATGTGGAAGATCAGGAAGGTTTGGAGGCAAAATCAAACTACATCAAGATCAGGAAGTTGTCTACTATTGTGGATACGTTGTCTATTAACACATATCAGTCATTGCTACTCATAGATGGAGAAATGGCTTTGATAAGGGAGATGGTGATGCAAAACCGTCTTGCGTTAGATGCAATACTGGCAAAAGAAGTCAAAGTCTGTTGGATGCTGCAGGTCCAGCAGTGCTGTACTTATATTCCTGATAAAAGTAAAGATCTGAGGGGATATATAAGCAACATCACTGAGATACATCATGTGATACATGATCTGGCAGCTGAGGGATAATATTGGAAAGGGATTTGGCACAGTTGGAAGTTTGTTTGCTAAACTAGGAAAGGGAATTCTTGGATATATCTTGAAGCCAGTCATAATTGTTGTAGTTTATGTATGATAAGAGCATACAAATGGCACAAGGAGAGGTAAGTGAAAAACTCCTTAAGAGAAAGAGAGAGAAGGGTGGAAAGACTGCAGGACGGTCCTTATGAGAATTTGTAGTGGTTGGAGGAGTTCACACAGAGGAGACTAGCTACCACATCTGTTCAGATTGGTCTACTCCACAGGGATTTAAGGATGTTTGTGATGACTCAACATCATCATAGGGGGGAACTGATGTAGCGGGAATCACATTTTAGTTGTAGGGGTTGCATTATAATCACCAGTATAGAGTGCACCTGCATATAATCCTTTGTTGTGTTAACATGACACGTTAGAATTGTGAAATGTATTAACATAAAATGAGATGTATTTAGGCCATTTAAAAGTAACATGGAGAAAATTAACATGGAAAGTAGAGGGGGTATTGGGTCCCGATCCCTTATAATCCATATTTATTGGAGCCAAATTGTGGTATTTTACTTGTCCTTGACAATGGGAGACCCCTTCCCCATTAAGTACACTATGCTTGAAGGTTTGGCAGAACAGGTTAAGATCGTCAGTCTTTTCCCCGAACAAATTCCAATACAAAGTTATTTTTTATAGGATTTTTATGAAGCTTGACTCTCTCCAGTACTCAGAGTCATGTGGAAAAGTAAATGAAGGATCAATGATCCATAAATAAGAGTGTTAGGATTACAGCCAACATGTGTTTCACCCCCTTTACACGGCCGTCCGGCCTGGGGCTTTCTCAGGGCGTAAGCTTGAGTAGGGACCATATGTAGCCGGGGAATACTCTTTTCGGGAAGGAGGACATTTCTGAATAGGACATCTGGTCATTAACATCTGGTCTCATGTGCAAAAGTAAATAAAGGATCAATGATCCATAAATCAGAGTATTAGGGTTACAACCAAAACGTGTTGCGCCCCCTTTAAACGGCCATCCGGCCTGGGGCTTCCTCAGGGCTGAAGCTTGAGTAGGGACCATATGTAGTCCGGGAATACTCTTTGTGGGTAGGAGGATATTTCTGAATAGAACGTCTGGTCTCTGTCTATCGGCAACTGGAAGCTGGAGAAGTAGTGAAGCCAGCTATGAGAGAATACTGTATGATCCAGATGGCTGCTGGGATTGCTCCTTATTTGATTTTTATTAAGAATATACATGAAAGAACACTACTGACTCTGTTCAGATTAGGGTCTATTCGCTGGCTGCTGTTTTCCACAAGTGCAATATTCTTCTGCCGATATATTCATTTGCCCATGGGGTGAACAATCACCCCAGTCCTTACCGAACTTCATTTTCTTCTGCAAATATTATCTTCCCTTCACAAAGAGATTTTTACTACAATGTTGTGGAGATATAAGTTTACCAAGCACTGGGCCGCTTTGCTCTTTCTCGAACAGCTTGAAGAATATGACATCTGTTATGCACTTGGCTGCTTCCTGAAAAGGATTTTAGGACAGAGGAAGCGCTTTATTGTTTTTTTAGTGACGGGCCATCATATGATATTGCACTTTATGTCCCGGTTTCACCTGTTTTTCTTTGTTTTTTACAACAAATGTAATACTGTATATTCATTGATGATATTATTTTTAAATAGTTTTAATTGTAGCTCGTATTTAACAGATTTAGCTAACACTGTGGAATTGTTTTTACATTTTTCTCTCCCAAAGTTTAAAGCTTATTTTTTAACTTTTTATCCATGTGTATTTTAAATGTGTCCATTTTTTATGATCTACTTTGGTATGATCGATTAAAGATTATTAATTCATTAATTCATTAATATTAAAGTGGTTGTATAATTTAATCTTATTTTGCCTCTTGAATAATTATTCTACTTTGAACTGCCATAACTCTACAAACTGCCTATTCATAGTTTGAAAAGGAGGTGCATCTTTGGGCAACAGGGAGCTGACAATCTTCCTATGCAGTGCATACTTTAAAAAACAAATTGCACAGGCCCAAAGATTTTCTTGGCTGGCAGCCCACCACAGCATTATCAAATGATGAGGTTGCAGAATAGCAAGACTACGTGATCTTGGTTTCCTTTATTCTACTTTTTTCAACACTCTATACTTCATGTCTCTATATTGAATTCTTGCATGTTCTTTTACATCTCTGCTTTCACTGTTTGAAACTGCTTTCCTATCTTTTTCTTTCTCCTTCTTTCTCAGTTTTCATTTTTATCTCTCCTGCTCTTGGTCAAAGTCCGATGATGAAAAAGAAGCTTCTGTCCCTAAAATATTTGCAGGTGCCCACCACCGCTGACAACTGTCACAAATTAAGTACTGTAATCTTATCTAAATCCATCATTTTCTAAGATTATCTTCATACAGTGAGGCAATTAAATAGTGCCAGGGCCTTCTCAATGATGCTAGTGCTGCTGGATGACCTTCAACAGTGGTAACTTGGGGGCATATCAGCAAGGCGAGGCAATAGAATTATCGCTGCTTTTGCGGCCGTTTTTGGCCGAAAAGCGGCGATAATTTTATCGCCTAATTAGCAAGCTCACGCTAACGCGTGAAAACTTGCGTTAGCGTAGGAATTCCTAACGCCCAGCTTTGCATCTCTAATGAGATGCAAAGTGGGCGTTCCTGACCTGACATGACAGGAGAAATGTTGCTAAGCGACATTTTTCCTATTATCAAGCCCCACGCTATGAAGCAGAGCGGCAGGAAAAGTAGCGATAACCCCTGTTATCGCTACTTTCCTTACGCCTGCTTCAGGACTGACTGAGCCATGATATGCTATGGAAGGTGGATATCATGGCTAAGTTTGTGAGTCCCTATCATCAAGCTAGCGCCACATTGCGTGAGATTATCGCTGGGTTTCCAGCGATAATCTCACGTTAGGCAGTTAGCACGAGGATTTTTATCGCTTTTGAGATAAGCGTTGCTAATAGCACGCTATCTCAGCAATAAGAATCCTTGCTAGCCGGCGATAATTATCCTAGCGCTAAGTGCGCTTAGAGATAATTATCGCCGGTTGTTGCTGATATGCCCCTTGGTTATCAAAGGGTTCTTTGGCAGAAACACGGTTCTAGATTTTTTAAGTAAACTATTGTGAATGTATGTGCAATACTGTGATCAAGCAGAAGAAGCTTGGAGGAAAGTTAGATTACTGATCCCACGCTAGAGTCTTCTATGAAAACAGCGTCACTTGGAAATAAGCAAACATGACTTGCATGCATGTGTGCAACAGAAATAATGAACAGTGAATATGTAAAGTAAGAAATCCATTTTGATAAACAAGGTGTTAAGGCCTAGTTGAGGCTTAGTTAGGACAAACCAATTAAATGCACTGCCACAGGTCATGGCTAAATTGTTGCAATGGCATTAGCAGGTTTAAGATAAAAAAAAATAACTCCAAAATATAAATTTAATTACAACATTGGAATGTTGGGAGCTCCAATGAAAACAATGTAGTGCTCTGGGGTTCTAACGGCTGATAGAAGCCAGGAACTCCAACATCCCAATGTTTGACTTTGTTTACAGCTGCTGCTGTGAATAAAGGCCTCTCGGAGCCCGAAAGGATTTAAACCCCCTGGGGCTCCGAAAGGTGTTTGTTTTTACTAATTACACTCTGCCCTCTAGGGGTGGAATATTCTAATGGCCTTAGAGCCCTCCGCAGCGGGGTCTACCAGCCATTAAAGGTTCACTCCTTCGTTAAAGGCCCTTGTCTTCGGCTCTGGCCTTTAATGCTAGAGCAGAAGTTCAATGGCCGATAGAGGCCGCTTCAGCGGGCTCTAAGGCTTTAGGAATACAGAGACTATCCTTTAAAAGCACTGACTTCACAGCTCAGCTGGTAACTCCCTTGCAATACCTCTCTGAAAGAATACATCTGTGTCATCAGGAAGCTTCAAGTGATTCCGCCGATTAAAGCCAATATTGACTTCCAAGCATCCTTTACAACTGCAAAATAACCAGTTACACACACTCACATTTATTTCAGGACAAAGACACCCTGGAAAGAAGGCCTGTTTAGCTGTGTGCACCTCCCTCGCTTTCACAGTGCAGGAGACTCCCTGCCTTACACTTCAGCTAGGGTGACCAGCCATCCGGCATTTCCCCAGACACTCAAACAAAACCATTGAAATTCAGCAGTTATAGTTACTTGAGCCAACTATAACGTATGCCCGCAATGCACTGCTTATAACCTCACATATTGCATCACTCATGGCATGGTCAGTGACATTACTGATGACATCACTGATGACATCATCCAGTGAGTGTAAGTGTATCACAAACGTTACTGAGACTTAAAGATATATAATAAGCTGCTGCATAAGTTAAATTACATTTGTTTCTGTACTGCTAATGAGTGATACTATTTCTAACATCTGTCACCTGAGTGGCTGTGTGACTGTCTGAATCTGTGTGTGAGTGGCTGTATGGGTGTGTGAGTGGGTTTGTGAGTGGCTGAACGGTTGAATAAGTAGGTGTGTGAGTCATTACATTGGTTGGTGTGCATCTGTGTGAGTGGCTGCATGGGTCAATGAGTATGTGTGTGTGAGTCGCTGTATGGGTGTGTGAGTGGCTGTATGAGTGGGTGAGCTATTGAGTGGCTATGTGAATGCATCTATGAGTGGGTGAGTGGCTGTATGGGTGACTGAGTGGCTTGGTGAATGGCTCCATGGGCGAGTGACTGGGTGTGTAAGTGAGTGTATGGGTGAGTAAGTGTTTGAGTGAGTGTATGGATAAGTGAGTGGCTGTTTTTGAGTGGCTGTATTTCACAATACGTCTCCATGTAAGTGTCTGTATAGGTGAGTGAGTGGGCATGTGAGTGATTGGATATGTGAATGGGTATGTGAGTGGTTGTGTGGGTGAGTGAGTGGGTGTGTGAGAAGCTGTATGGGGCGTGAGTGGGTGTGTGAGTGGTTCTGTAGATGATGTCATTAGTGATGTCATTTGAGATGCCATTAATGATGTCACTGACCATGTCATGAGCCTAACTATAATGTTCCTGCAACCTTTGTTCTTTTCAGTGAATATCTATTTTATTTTTAAATGTATCTTGTTACCTTCCACCTTTGAAAGTGGGTGTGTGAGTGGCTGTATATGTCAGTGAGGGGGTGTGTGAGTGGCAGTATGGGTCTGAGAGTGAATGTGCGAGTGTTTTGATGGGCATGTCAGTAGGTGTGTGAATGGCTGTAATGGTTAGTGAGAGGGTGAGTGTCTGAGTGGGTCTGTGATTAGGTCCAGAAGTGCAGAAGTGTCTGAGTAGGTCTGTGTGCAGGTGCATAAGTGTCTGACTGGTTCTGTGAGTGGATAAATGAGTGTCTCAGTGGATCTGTGAGTGGGTGAACAAGTGTCTGTGTGGGTCTCTGAGTGAGTGCATTCGTGTCTGTGTGAGTATGTGAATATATACTTTTTTGGTGTTATCCACAAATTCTCCGCAACATTACACCAAGGCACGTGCTGAGCAGCATAACACCTTACAAATATAGAAAAAAAAACTCAACATATCATACACATCAGGGGTCCCTCAAAGACCCCTCTATTCCAGCCATGTGGTCAGAGTACCTCTACCTTGATCCCTTCTTTTTCTTTCATCATTCATTTTCACACCCCCGGGACCTTGTCCTGTGACTTAAAATGGTGGCTGCAACTTTCTACACATGTTGTGGCCAGCCAATCACAGAATTCCTATTGGCACGTGAATTCATGACTTGCCGTGCCTCACAAAGATTTCACATCTCTCGATATACAAATGTGTTTTTCCTTTAATATCTCAAAAACTACTAAACAGATTTACACCAAATAACAAAAAGGGCTCTTTCTGGACCAGTAATTACCTTCCTGCCAAATTTGGTGTAATTCCTTCCAGCGGTTCCTGCTATAATTGTGTTTAAAATCCGTAAGGCAATTAACATGGGAAATGCACTTTTTCTAACCGCCCCCCTTTTTCAGCCCCTACTTGATGATTCACCCCCAAACTTTCCATTAAGAGGAAGAAACAGTGCACTTTTGGGGGAAACTTTTGACATGATTTGGCAAACGGCACCAGAGATATAGGCAAGTTAAAAAAACACTTTTTCTATGAAAACTAGGACCTAACTCGACTTCCAATAGGCCCTTGGCTGAAACGCATAGTATGTTTTTTTCTTAATGCATGTGCCCTTTGCTGGTGGAAACTGCAAAATGGAAAAAGTAAATAAAATCTACAAACCCTGATGAACTCCTGGGCTGAATTTGTGCCGTCTTTCTGAGTTTCTCCTTTGTTACCATGGTGGTGATTGTCAAGGGCCGTGACTGGGAACTGTGCATCATCTCATATATATATATATATATATATATATATATATATATATATATATATATATATATATATATATATATATATATATATATATATGTATGGGTTTGTAAGTGGGTGTGTGATTGGTTGTATGGGTGTGTGACTGGGTGCGTGGGTGGTTGTATGGATGTGCGAGTAGATGTGGGAGTAGTTGTACAGGTTTGTAAGTGTGTGTGTGAGTGGTTTTATGTGTGTGAAACTGGGTGTGAGTGTATGTGTAGGTGAGTGAATGGGTGTCTGAATTACTCTATGGAGTGAGAAAGTCAGTGGCTATATGGCTGGGTGAGTGCATGTCTGAGTGCCTGTATGCCTTAGTGTCTGCATGCATGAGTGTCTAAATGGGTCTGTGAGTGGGTGAGTGAGTATCTGAGTGGGTGCGTGAGTATCTGAGTCAGTCTACGAATGGGTTTCAGAGTGGGTTTGCAAGTGCCTCCATGAGTATGTGAGTCAGTCTGTCAGTGAGTGCATGTGTGTGGCTAAGTGAGTTCCTGAGTGGGTCTGTGAATGGGTGCATGAGTGTCTGAGTGTGTCCGTGAGTGGGTGCACAAGCCTTTGAGTTGGTCTGAGTGTGTGTGTGTCTGTGCCTCAGTGGGTAAGTGAGTGGGTGCGTGCATCTATGAGTATGTCTGTGGGTGGGTTTGTGAGTGTCTGAGTGCTACCTGTTTTGCTCACTGCTATGTTTTGCCTTTTCTGCTTGTTTTTCTTCCCACTGTTATGCCTTTCCTGCTCGTTTTTCTGCCCTCTGTTTTTCCTTTTCTGCTTGTTTTTCTGCCCTCTGTTTTCCCTTGTTTTTCTGCCCATGTTTTCCCTTGTTTTTCTGCCCATTTTTTTACCCACCAGTTCGCCTTTTCTGCATGCGAGCAGGAGCGGTTTGAGTGCTCCTTCTGGCTGGGAGCAGAGTTTGTGTTTGCTCTCCCTTGGTGGGAGCCGCCAGCTACCGCCAAGCAAGAGCAAACTGCTATGTCCTGGGTGACATAGCAGGAGCCGGCCCTTGGGGATGACAGTCCCCAGAGCCATTAATTGCTTCAGAAAGGGGGGCCGTGCACCCTCCTTCTTTAAAATGCATGGGTCAGCCCTAGGGGTTGTAGTGGTCCCCAGGGCCATTTATGGCCCGGGTGGGGGGGCCGCACAGCCCTCTCCCACTTTTTAAAGTTATTTGGCCTCAGGGAGGTGGTGGTTTCCAGGGCCCGGGTGTGCACAGAGCCCCCAATTACTTTCTATCTAGCCCTAGGAAGGTGCTGATCCCCGAGGCATATTAAAGCCCAAAATTAAATAAGGGTCCGGGGAGGTGGTGGTCCCTATGGCTAAAATGAACCCTACAAGGTGAGCTCTGCGCGCCCCCTCCTGTTTTTAAAAAGAAATTGCTGAATGCCACCAGGACCTGGCCCCCCCAGGGCCTTTTATTATAATAAGTGCTGGAGAACACACTTGCTTTTTTTTTAATTTTGCTGCAGGTTCGTGGCTCCATTTCACTTCAACATTTTAAAAAAGATATGTCTTTTTGGCTGCGTGGTGTGCCATGGGGACCCCAGGACCAGATCTACGGGGTCAGGGTATTTTTACTCTACCACCTTTTCTTTTTTTTAAATGTTTTTACAGGAACTCGGCTGAAACCAAGTTCCCAGATTAGCTGCCAAAATGTCCTGGTTGAAGTGTTGGCAGCCAATCAGATTTGAAGCACGGGGACTGTCGAATCCTCGAAGGATCCGCATCACTATATATAACAAGCATTTGCAATGCAATAGGTCTCGCATTTACGCGAGTTTAAGCTATTGGCATTGTAAATGAAAATGCCTTTTATTTATGTTAAAAAAAAAAGGCATTTTCATTTACAATGCCAATAGCTTAAACTTGTGTAAATGCGAGACCTATTGCATTGCAAATGCTTGTCTTTACTTGAAACCGGATTTAAGGGATATTACAACAATATCCAGGTTCTCAAAGGAGTAGCCTCCCAAAAATGTTTTCCCACATCAACGGAGAAAACAGGCAATAAGCCATCAGAAATTATTTGGACTCACAGAAATGCAAGCTTTTTTTGTTTATCGCAAACAGTAAATATCTGGGCTCTAGAATTTCTAACGCGGCACCAGATGCAGCTCACGTCTGCAAAAAGTTTGCTAAGCAAAGGGATAGAGGGGTCAAAACCCCCCGCCCCCCACTACACTTCAAAAGCAAAGACAAGGAATTCTTCGGGTCGAGCAAAGGGACCCCATAAAACTTGTGCTTATCTCAAGGAAGCACATTCCTCAAGACAAGCAGAACAGAGCAGGGAGTCCTCAGCAACAACACAGATCGTTCGTTTACTATTACCAGGGCTCTCAGAGTGAGTCCAGCCTCTTTCCCAGGAGAAGAGCACGTGCAGCCCTTTCACCCAGGTCAGGTGACTAGAGCCGACAAATAATTCAGAGTGGCTAGTAGAAACAAGCAGGCGTCGGTTTCTATCTCGCTTCTCGAGTGCCTTAACCATGTGATCTGGCCAGTGATGAAACGAAACTGAAACTTTGATACCCATTCAAATACGGCTGCAGGGAAAGCATTTGTTGAGCGTCCAACTCACTTTTATTCCAACACGGATGTGGCATAACAGCTTTAGTTGCCGGTTTTGGAGCTGGGGAACCCGGTTCGAATCTCCGTGTCAACTATTTTGTGATTCTGCGTAGATCTCTTAATCTCCCCGTGCCTACAAAAACATGAATCCGTCCTCGTGTAATGTAACTGGTGGTCATGTAAAGCGTTCGAATACCTTCGGGTCGAGTTGGCGCTGTAGAAAAGTGAATTGCTGTAATTGCTGGTGAGGAAATAGAAGGTTCTCAAAATGGTTATGCAATTGAGAGGAGCGTGAAAAGGCGACGTTTGATAACATTAGAACGCAATTAAAGAACGGAGTTTGTCATGCAGAGTTGAAACCCGGTTCGAATCTCCGTGTCAACTATTTTGTGATTCTGCGTAAATCTCTTAATCTCCCCGTGCCTACAAAAACATGAATCTGTCCTCGTGTAATGTAACTGGTGGTCATGTAAAGCACTCGAATACCTTCGGGTCGAGTTGGCGCTGTAGAAAACTGAATTGCTGTAATTGCTGGTGAGGAAATAGAAGGTTCTCAAAATGGTTATGCAATTGAGAGGAGCGTGAAAAGGCGACGTTTGATAACATTAGAATGCAATTAAAGAACGGAGGTCATGCAGAGTTGAAACCCGGTTCGAATCTCCGTGTCAACTATTTTGTGATTCTGCGTAAATCTCTTAATCTCCCCGTGCCTACAAAAACATGAATCCGTCCTCGTGTAATGTAACTGGTGGTCATGTAAAGCGCTCGAATACCTTCGGGTCGAGTTGGCGCTGTAGAAAACTGAATTGCTGTAATTGCTGGTGAGGAAATAGAAGATTCTCAAAATGGTTATGCAATTGAGAGGAGCGTGAAAAGGCGACGTTTGATAACATTAGAACGCAATTAAAGAATGGAGTTTGTCATGCAGAGTTGACAGTACATGTAGGATAGATGAGGCAAGAGTGATAACAAGCATTGGCCGCACGCGCGCCTCACGCTTGAAGTTTAAAAAAAAAAGAAAAACAAGCACGGCGGAGCGTGGCGCGCGCACACGCTTGGGGGCGGGGGAGCGGACCCTTTGAAGTGCTCCCAAAAGGCGGATTGCATGGCGGCACGATGCGCGTGATTGTGCGCGTGCTAGCCATGCAATCCGCTTTTTGGGAGCACTTATAGTAAGCGAGTTTTGGAAGTGCAAACGAGTGCTTTCAGGCCACCAAATGGTGCGCGCGCCTGCCCGACGCACATGCACTGTATTTGGAGGCCTGAAAAGCCACTGTTTGCACTTCCAAAACTCGCTTACTATAAGTCTCGCCAGAGCAGCGCTAAAGCGCTCTCTCAGGTGAGACCTAAAAATGTGGTTTTCCTTTATTATCTCGAAAACTACTTAATAGATTTACACCAAATAACAGAAAGCACTCTTTGGGGACCAAAAGCTAGCTTGCTGCTAAATTTGGTGTAATTCTGTTGAGAGGTTCAAGCTCTAGTCGTGTCTAAAAGCTCCATGGGAAGTAACATGGGGAACACACTTTTTTTAGCCCCCCCTTTTTCTCGGTCCCCGCTTCACAGATCACCTTGAAACTTTCCAAGCACAACTAGAATGACCAAGACACTTTTTTGGGAAAACTTCTGGAAGATTCCTCAAACTGCGCTAAAAAATATAGGCAAGTCAAAAAACGTTTTTCTATGGAAACTAGATTATTATTATTATTATTTAGGTTTTGTAGAGCGCGTAGTAACCCTAGAGCATCCCAGCGCTAGAACCTGAACTCACGGGGGGTCAGCGGTGGAGGGGGTTAAGGGTCAGGGAAGAAAAGAGTCTTCAGTGCCTTCCTAAACTGAAGGAGATTGGGTTCAGTTCTCAGTCTCCGGGGGAGGTTGTTCCAGTGTTTGGCCGTGTGGACCGAGAAGCGGCGGCCTCCGGACCTGGCTTTATTAACTCTGGGGACTGTGATGAGGTTCTCTCCGCTGGAACGGAGGGCCCTTTTCGTTTTGTAGGGGATGATGAATTCCTTGAGGAGGGGAGGGCCGTTGTTATAAAGAGTTTTGTGGGCCAGACAGAGGGCCTTGAAAGCAACCCTTTCTCTGACTGGGAGCCAATGGAGAAGCTTGAGGGCTGGCTTTGCCGATGATCTGGCGGGGGTGTCAGTGAGTAGGCCTGCCGCGGCATTTTGAATTTTCTGCAGGGTGTTGAGAGTGGCTTCAGGAGCTACCAGATAGATTGCGTTGCAGTAGTCAAGCCTTGCCAGGATAAGGCCCTGAATCAAAAGTTTCTTGGCGGTCGCGGGGAGCAGGGGGAAGATCTTTCTACAGGCCCTGAGAAGTCCGAAGCAGATTCCTGCCGTCTTTTTTGCCTGTGTTCTAAAGCTCAGGTCGTTTTCGAGCCATACGCCCAGGCTCTTGACCTCTTCCTTGGGTGCAGGGGGGTCACCCAAGCAGTCAGGCCAGAGGTGAGGCGGCAGGGTGGGCCCTTTGTGTCCGAGCAGCAAGATCTCGGTCTTGGAACCGTTTAATTTTAATGCTGAGGAGTTCATCCAGCTGTGGATTTCAGTGAGACAGCTGTGGAGGTCAGAGGGAGATTGGTGCGGGTGTGAGAGGGTTACCACCAGCTGGGTATCGTCGGCGTAATTGATGATCGATACGCAGAACGGAATGACCAGTTTCTCCAGCGGGGACATATACACGTTGAATAACGTCGGGCTAAGAGATGAGCCCTGCGGTACTCCACAGCGGAGAGGGATTGCGGGTGAGTGGCTGCCGTTCTCCCAGACTTGAAAGGAGCGGTCATCAAGGAAAGATTTTAGCCACTTCAGGGCCGTGCCCCTTACTCCGATTTCTCCCAGTCGTTGGATTAGGGTATGATGGTTCACAGTGTCGAAGGCCGCACTGAGGTCCAGGAGGATCACTGCCACTGATCCTCCTGTATCCAGAATGCTTCTGGCCTTCTCCACAGCCGCCAGGAGGGCGATGTCGGTGCCCTGGCCTGGACGGAACCCTGTCTGGGAGACCCCGAGTAAGTTGTTGCTCTCCAGGAATAGTGAAAGTTGTTTGTTCACTAGCTTCTCCGTGATCTTACTGTTTCCTGGGAGAAGGGAAATAGGTCTGTAGTTGGAAAGGTCCTGGGGGTCTAAAGAAGGTTTCTTTAGTAGGCCTTTGACCACTGCCGCTTTCCAGCTATGGGGGACTAGGCCCTGCGAGAGGGAGGAGTTGATAAGCGACGTGAGGGGGGGGATGATGGTGCTGGAAACTTTTTTCAGGAAACGGAGAGGGGCTGGATCGCGGGGGGACCTACTTTTGATTGAAGCCAATGTTGCGGCTACCTCTTCCGTGGACACTGGGCCAAAGGTGTCCAGGGAGGGTGAGGGGCCGTCAGGGAGATGGGAGAGGAGGATAGGAAAGGTGGCAGGATCCCCGTCCATGTGGCTAGTTACGATAGGGGGAAGGGCCGAGAGAATTTTTTGTATTTTCTCATCAAAGAAGGTGGCGAGTTTAATGCATTTGCTTTCCGCTGCTTTGGGGTCCAATGGTTTAACAGGGGGGTCTGGGGCATGAAGGAGTTCTTTAAGAATGGCGAAGGTTTCGTGGGCCGAACAGGAGGCGTTTTTGATTCTATCTTCGTAGAAGGCGCTTTTGGTATTGCGTAGTTCCATTTTATAAGATTTTACGGAGGCACGAAATATGTCTTTCTTGTCTGCCGTTTTATCTTTCCTCCAAAGGCGTTCGTTCCTCTTGCATTCCTTTCGTAATAGGTTAAGTTCGGGAGTGTACCATGCGGACAAATTGACTCTCTTGGTACGTTTAAGGGTGCTAGATTTCGGGAGGATGTCATCCAGAGATTGGGTGACCCAAGTATTAAATTCGTTGTCAGCGGCGATGGTGTCTTGAGAGGGGAGGGGGGTGTTTTCATTTAATTTAGCTGCCCATTCGTCTGGGACCAGTTTATGCCAGCGTCTAATAAGGGTTCTGATTTTGGGGGGTTGAGGGGGGGGAATGTTGATAGGCCATTCAAAGGGGACCAGGAAGTGGTCGGTCCAAGGGAGGGGGACGTGAGCACGGGTGTTCAGATCTTGGATGTTAGTGAATATGGGGTCGAGTAGCTGCCCTCTGTCATGAGTGGCCTGTGGGTTTTTTAGGCCGAGGCCAGTGGAGGTGATATCCTGTAGAAGTTCTGTCGCCTGCTTGTCGACCTGGTCCAGAAAGTGGATATTGAGGTCCCCCAATAAGAGACAATTGGAGGAAGTCGTACACTTAATGGTGATCTGGTCGATGAGTTTGCTAGGAAATTCGGCCAGTTGGCCGGGGGGGCGATATACAAGCATTCCCGACAGCGATGTCACTGGGGAGATTTGGATGGCGAAGTGGCAGCTTTCACATCCATTGATGTTGCCGTCCGAGGTTCTGCAGGTGAAAACGTCCTTGTATATTATGGCTAGTCCACCTCCTCTACCCTCTGGTCTATTCAACGAGCATATTAGGTAGCCAGGAGGGAGTGCGAGGACTTTGTCAGGGCCATGGTTGGGAGTGAGCCATGTTTCAGTGAGAAACAGGATATCCGTGGCGTGGTTTGAGATCAGGAGGTTAATTTCATGCGCGTGTTTAACGAGCGACCTGCAGTTAAGTAGGCCTAGTTGGAGTCCACCGTGTACCGGGTCAGGGCCAGGGGGGTTACAGAGGCTGCAGCTGGTGAAAGGGTTGTCGCCCGTATGGGTATAAATGCAGGAGGGGTGTTTCTGGGTGTTTAGGGCCAGAAGCTTATCCCGGGAGTATGTCGGGCATTTCTTGGCAGAAATGGGCAGAGTAACTGGGCCTGGGTCCGGCTGGGCCCGGACGGGCCCAGACGGGCTTGCCTTTGGCGCGCCTTCGGCGCGCTGACGGCGCGCCCGCTGCGCCCGTCCGCTGCGCTGCCTGAACTGACACATAATTTATGGAGGGAAATCGGGCTTTGGAGGGGTGGGCGTGGCCACGAGAGGTGGGCGTGTCCGTGGCTCCTCGCGGCCGGTGATGGTGGCGTGCGAGTGAATTCCTGTCCCTGACAGCGTTCAAATCGGCTGTCTTGGGGAGTCTCAGGTCAGTGCTGGGGGTATGCGCAAAGAGGTTTAAAATACAAGTTATCACAGTTTTAAGAGCAATTATCCAATTTTTAGCAAAGCGTCACTCCCGGCTTCCGCCTCAGGAGATTCAGGTAAAGTGCAGCTCTAGTGATCAGGGCGCGCTTTATGTGCTTGGCGAGGGGTGGGCGTGGCCACGAGAGGTGGGCGTGTCCGTGGCTCCTCGCGGCCGGTGATGGCGGCGTGCGAGTGAATTCCTGTCCCTGACAGCGTTCAAATCGGCTGTCTTGGGGAGTCTCAGGTCAGTGCTGGGGGTATGCGCAAAGAGGTTTAAAATACAAGTTATCACAGTTTTAAGAGCAATTATCCAATTTTTAGCAAAGCGTCACTCCCGGCTTCCGCCTCAGGAGATTCAGGTAAAGTGCAGCTCTAGTGATCAGGGCGCGCTTTATGTGCTTGGCGAGGGGTGGGCGTGGCCACGAGAGGTGGGCGTGTCCGTGGCTCCTCGCGGCCAGTGATGGCGGCGTGCAAGTGAATTCCTGTCCCTGACAGCGTTCAAATCGGCTGTCTTGGGGAGTCTCAGGTCAGTGCTGGGGGTATGCGCAAAGAGGTTTAAAATACAAGTTATCACAGTTTTAAGAGCAATTATCCAATTTTTAGCAAAGCGTCACTCCCGGCTTCCGCCTCAGGAGATTCAGGTAAAGTGCAGCTCTAGTGATCAGGGCGCGCTTTATGTGCTTGGCGAGGGGTGGGCGTGGCCACGAGAGGTGGGCGTGTCCATGGCTCCTCGCGGCTGGTGATGGCGGCGTGCGAGTGAATTCCTGTCCCTGACAGCGTTCAAATCGGCTGTCTTGGGGAGTCTCAGGTCAGTGCTGGGGGTATGCGCAAAGAGGTTTAAAATACAAGTTATCACAGTTTTAAGAGCAATTATCCAATTTTTAGCAAAGCGTCACTCCCGGCTTCCGCCTCAGGAGATTCAGGTAAAGTGCAGCTCTAGTGATCAGGGCGCGCTTTATGTGCTTGGCGAGGGGTGGGCGTGGCCACGAGAGGTGGGCGTGTCCGTGGCTCCTCGCGGCCGGTGATGGCGGCGTGCGAGTGAATTCCTGTCCCTGACAGCGTTCAAATCGGCTGTCTTGGGGAGTCTCAGGTCAGTGCTGGGGGTATGCGCAAAGAGGTTTAAAATACAAGTTATCACAGTTTTAAGAGCAATTATCCAATTTTTAGCAAAGCGTCACTCCCGGCTTCCGCCTCAGGAGATTCAGGTAAAGATCCTAACTATAACTACCTACAGACGACCACCAGTAGAATATATATATTTTTATTACCTATTGGCAGTCGCCATTAGGTAGAGATAGTTAGGACCTATTTTCCATAGGAAATCTGCAACATTCTATTTGGAATAACGTTGGTGCCGATTGACGAATCTTCGCGAAATTTTCCAAACTCCGGTCCGCTCCAATCCTGAAAATTTCACGGTGATTCGTCAAGCGGAGGCCGAGAAAAAAGGGGGGTCCCAAAACGCGATTTCCCCATGCATTTTCCCATAGGACCTTTTGACGCAGCTACAGCCCGAACTGCTGAACGGAATTACACCAAATTTGGCAAAGAGGTAGTCCTCAGTTCAGACTCGTGCCTTTTGCTTAAATGGTGTAAATCAATTCAGTAGTTCCTGAGAAAATT
The DNA here is from genome assembly GCF_964204655.1 of Triturus cristatus. Classification (NCBI taxonomy): domain Eukaryota; kingdom Metazoa; phylum Chordata; class Amphibia; order Caudata; family Salamandridae; genus Triturus; species Triturus cristatus. The sequence goes on from NC_140585.1 coordinate 509,806,536, forward strand.
AGATGTAAAAGTACATATATATCAATGGACTCGGAGGATCCGCGCACCCTCCCCGCACCCTCCCGGGCACGAGCTGTATGCTAATTGGCTGCCAACACTCTGAATCAGGAAGTGTTGGCAGCCAAACCGAGGCACAAGAAAACCAAAAATAAAAGGTGCAAAACGCGACAAGGGGCAGGGTAGACACACCCTGACCCCCTAGGCCTGCTCAGGGGGTCCCACAAGGACCCCCAAGGCCCAAACATTTTGTAATTTTTTTTTTAAACGGGAGGATGCGCGCTGGATGCGCGGTTCCTCCCGATAGAAAAAAAAATTCAGCGCGGACTGCCGTGCTGAATATGGTAATTTGCTCCCGGGGGGGGCAAATCCCGGGGGCAGAGTAAAAAAAAAGTGTGGGGGGGTCCCAATCCCCCCACACTGCCCTGGGGACCGCCACCCCCCGGAGCTCGAAGATTGTATATGCGGGGGGACTCATGGCCCCCCGCAGCCCCGGGTACCGCCATCCCCCGGGGCTTAAAACAATTTAATGTGGGGGGTTCTCAGGCCCCCACAGCCCCGGGAAGTGTAATGAGGCCACGCCCCTTTTTACACCTCTCTGCAACGCAGCTCCATGGCACTTACTGGAGGTACCTGGTGGCCTAGTTGGCCGCCAGGGGACCTCAGGATTCAAGGGGACTTAATCCCCCAACTTAAAACATGCCACGGGGCGCGTTTGCACAGTGGTGAAGGTAGGGGGCGGGGCCTGAGGTGATACTATGCAAACACGCCCTGTGGCGCATTTTGAGTTGGGGAATTCATTCCTCTTCAATCCAGAGGTCCCCTAGGGGCCAACTAGCCCACTAGGTACCTCCAGTAAGTGCCACGGGGCTGAGTTGCAGAGTGTTGTAAAAAGGGGCGAGGCCTCTGAACACCTCTCTGCAAGGCAGCTCCCTGGCACATACTGGAGGTACCTGGTGGGCTAGTTGGCAGCCAGGGGACCTCAGGATTGAGGAGGAATTAATTCCCCAACTTAAACCACACCACAGGGTGTGTTTGCAGACATGTCACTTCAGGCCACGCCCCCTTCCTTCACCACTGTGCAAACACGCCCCGTGGCGCGTTTTAAGTTGGGGGATTAACCCTCTTTTAATACTGAGGGTCCCTGAGGGCCACCTAGCCCAACAGTTATCTCCAGTATGCACCAGGGAGCAGCGTTGCAGACAGGTATTCAGAGGTCACTTCCCTTTTTACACCTCTCTGGAACGCAGCTCTGTGGCGCTTATTGGAGGTACCTAGTGGGCTAGTTTGACCCTAGGGACCCTTAGGATTCAAGGGGACTTAATCTCTCAACTTAGAACGGCCACAGGGCGCGTTTACACAGTGGTGAAAGGAGGGGACAGGGCATGAGGTTACATGTGCAAACACACCCTGTGGCACGTTTTAAGTTGGGGAAATAATTCCCCTTCAATCCTAAGGGACCCTGGGGGCCAACTAGCCCACCAGGTGCTTCCAGTAAGCGCCACTGCGCTGCGTTGCAGAGAGGTGGTGCAGGCTGTGCCCCTTTTTACACCTCTCTGCAATGGTGCTTACTGGACGTACCTATTGGGCTAATTTGCCCCTAGGGACCCAGAGGATTCAAGGTGAGTTAATCTCCCAACTGAAAACGGCCACAGGGCGTGTTTACACAGTGGGCAAGGGAGGGGACGGGGCCTGAGGTGACGTGTGCAAACACGCCCTATGGCGCGTTTTAAGTTGGGGAAATAATTCCCCTTCAATCCTGAGGGCCCATGGGGGCCAACTAGTCCACCAGGTGCTTCCAGTAAGCGCCACTGTGCTGCGTTGCAGAGAGGTGGTCCAGGCCGTGCCCATTTTCTCTATAACGCAGCTCTGTGGGGCTAACTAGAGATACCTGATTGGCTAGTTGTACCCAAGGGACACTCAGGATTCAAGGGGACTTTATCTCCCAAATTAAAACGGCCACAGGGCGTGTTTACACACATGTCACCTTAGGCCCCCCTCCCTTCACCACTTTGCAAACGCGCCCTGTGGTGCGGTTTAAGAGGTAGTTTCAATCCCCCTGCCCTATTATGCACTAGGGACTTAGAGAGGAGGTCATGCTAATCACAGGGGTACCCCAACGCATAGTGTTCCCTAGTGTATGTAGGTGTTTTCACTGTATTCTAAGTGTGTTTTAGCATAGTACTGGCTCTAGAACTGGTTAGTCAGAGTCAGTTACCACCAGTACCCGCCTGAAAAAGTTGTGGGCACAGGATGATTTTGCAACAAGGCCTCTTTCTGCTCCTCTGTCTGTTCTTTCTGCACGTCTTCCTTCTTCCTGTACTTTTCTTCGTCTTTGTGGACTTCTGTTGCTTCTTTTGGTATTTCTTTTGCTTCTCTACGTGCTTTTTTTCTTCTTTCTTCACATGCCCTACCTCCGTAGGCATAGTTAGAAATTAGCATTTAAGAAACCTTTAAAATTCACTGACAAAACCATAGGTTTCAGACAAGTTATAGTTAGGAATTAGCATTTAAAAAACCTTAGAAATTCACAGAAAAAACCATAGGTTTTAGGGTAAGTTATAGTTAGTTGGACGTTTCACTCGTACTAAGCCATAGAAATTTCCCTTTATAGTTAGTTCAGCTAACTATAACTCGCGCCCCCGCAATGCACTGCTGATGACGTCACATATTACATCACTCATGACATGGTCAGTGACATGACTGATGACATCACTGATGACATCTCAAATGACATCACTGATGACATCATCCATTTGATGAATTGATGCATCTTCTCACACCCTAATATAACCTTTGATACACCCACTCTAAATTACAAACGGCCCTTATCAAAACCATTGACACTCCAACACCAATAACTACATACCCACTCGCTGATTCTTAGGTCTACACACACATCCACTCACTCATCCGTACTGTCACTCATACTTATGGTCACTCAGTACAGGTCTATCATATGCACTCATACACCTATATAGACACTCACACACCACCACTCATCCAGAGAGGTACTCACACATCTAGTCAGTTATGCAAATAAATAATCACACACCCATTTACTCACCTATACAGTTATACACACACCAGCTCACTTACTCATACAAATATTAGAACATTCTTACGCTCTTATGCAATCACTGATACAACCACACACTGATCCATACAGCCACTGTCACAATCACACACTCTCACTTAAAGCCATTTAAATACTCTAACACACATATATACTGCCTTTTAAATATGCAGTTACTCGCACATGTATCACTGAGATGTACATTCACTCACTAACACACCCATACACACACTCACCCACCCATGCAGTCCATCACAGATGCACTCTTGAAACCATGCACCCAGTGAATCACCCACTCACACATATATGCAAAGTCACACACACCCCACCCACACAAACACTCAGCCACCCATACAGATACTCAGACAACCAATCAATAATTCATATAGACACTCATGTAGCTATTCACAAACCCATGCAGCTGCTTACACACCAACAGACAGAGGGATACAGACATTCACACAGTTTACTCACCAACCCATGCATTCAGTAAGATATGTTTAATCACTCATTTATATACTCAGTCACGCACCTACTAAATCATCCATTCAGACACTTATACACCCACTCATTCTTCAATATGCCTTTCCCTACATATATTAAACATAGTTAAACTTTACAGAAACACACAGTCACTGGATGATGTCATCAGTGATGTCATCAGTGATGTCATTTGAGATGTCATCAGTGGTGTCATCAGTGATGTCACTGACCATGTCATGAATGATGTAATATGTGATGTCATCAGCAGTGCATTGCGGGGGCGCGAGTTATAGTTAGCTGAACTAACTATAACGGGGGAATTTCTATGGTTTTGTACGAGTGAAATGTCCAACTAACTATAACTTACCCTAAAACCTATGGTTTTTTCAGTGAATATAAATATATATATACACATACATTTATATGGCTAGGCAAAAACTGGGACAGGCCAGTAATAAAAGTAACACAAAGTCCTTTTTTTATGTCTAACCTGTCCCGGGTTTTGGATCTCAAAATCTGATCACCCTAACTTCAGCTGATGCATTTCAATTGTCTGATTTAACCAGCCCGGGACGGTTGTCTTTTTACAAAAATTGAAATTTCACATCGACAGTTATTTTCTATTTAATATATTTGCTTTCTATTTCAAATTAAAAGTGGAATACATTTTGAAAAACGAAGCTCAGAAGTCGTTCATGGTCAACCTTATCGAACAGATTTATTTATACTCTGTCAGCTTCCTTCAAGATCTCATTTTGGAACAGTTTTAAATTTGCCAGCAGTAACTCTAAATGGGGCTACTGTTCTCTTCAAAATGAAAGAAGTATGCCATAAATGTCCATTCCATCTGCAAGGAATCATAAAACAATCGCATTCCTCTTTTTTTGTCCTGGGACCTTTATTAAATTAGTTCAACTAAATTAAAAATAACTTCAAAAACATTTCAGGGCCTTTTGTTTCAGTGAATACTTGGAACTCTCTGCACGGAACGTCGCCCTTTTTAACTAATCCCTTTCGCCGAACTGAGGAGAATGGCGGCATTGTGACTTCAGACAGTGCTTCGGGGGTCTCTACAGTACCAAATTGAGGTCAGCGCGAGACAATGCCCGACACCCAATGGCCATTCAAGCTTTCTTCACAACTCTATCAAACGTGTCTTTCTTTCTCTTGCCCGCTTTCTCTGGCGGCAAAGTCAGCAGACAATGGGAAATCCATGCAGCACCATTTATGGTCACCATATTTGCACATGACAACGTCTATTCTTCTGCGTTTGCCAGCTCCTGGCAGAGAATGAGCTCCGGACAGATTTTCCCACCATTACAACGTTTTAACTAGTTGAGATAATCATAATAAAGACGGAAATAGCAGGCACTCGAGTGATGGCTGCAAACGGACTCCAGTGTTTTCTGAGCCTACAGTAGGCCCCTAGGCTGGGGCGGCGAGCGCCTCGCCCAGTGACAGATGAGAGGTATTGCGTGACGGATCGCAAAAAGATTAAAACATTAAAAAAGCGAGCTAAATGGTAAACTAGACGTTGTGATGCAATTTAATTGTCTCACGGCCCAGCAGTTATTATAAAACATTGTCTGAGAGTAACAAAGGCGGGACTGCACAACACGCACCAACTAGTCTGGCCTGGGATGTCAGCGCCACCTTATCAACAAATAAATCATTTGCTGGAAATGTTTTGTAAGCTAATGTCGATGTTTTGTGAAGAGAGGAATGCCAGAAATGTATTTCCAATCTGCAGATGTTTCTTCGGGAAGAAAAAGGGGTGGAGGTGGTGGGTGGAGGGGGGGCAGTGAAGGGGAGAAATTTTGCAAGCTATTATGAGGGCCTTCTGATCAAGGGTTTTATTTTGAATAATTGAGCGGCATACCACAACTTTGACATCATGATTTCTTTTTTTTTTTAGTTTCAAGCTAGGAGTAGCTTGTAGCCATTTAAGACCTCCCATAGCATGTTAAATAAAACAAAGGAACTTTACACAATAGCATAACAGACCAGACCATTTCTTTAAAAAAAAAACACACAAAAAAACATACTGCGAAAAAAGAACCCGAACCGACTTTGTAACCATGTTTTCTTGAATTAGAATGTACAGGTTCTCGAGCACCATGCATTAACAACTCTCATTGTTAGCTTTTCCGTACAAGGAACGAAGTAGTAGAAAAGAAGGCAAATTCTATATCTGAAATCAGTATTTTGTTGGCTCTGCCTGTGCTGGTGACTAATTTAACTCGTGGTCTATAGCTAGGGTATGTCAGTTGATGGATGTGCCACGCGATCTCCACCATTAATATAGATGTTAAAGTCAGTAGGCATCCTGATTTACAATCTACTTTTCAATGCCGCATATGACAACCCAGCATCTTCAACATATTGCTGTAATTCTTGCTCACATGAAATGTTAGAGAATGTTATTAGCTCAACAGGGGAAATACTACAGATCTCTTTGGAAAGCAATGGGTCAGAGTATTTTAGAAGAATGCTAGAGAGTATATATAATATACTTTATTCGGTTTGTTGTAAACCATCAAAGTGTACATCTATAATAAAAATTTTAAATAATTTTCTAAAATAGTTCATAAAAACAACTGGCATACAGTTAAATTACTTACATACTACATCACATGCCCTCGATAGTGTAGAATCATCCTAGCATATAGTGTGGCCTATAATTAACAAAAAGAAAACTACAATAACAGCATCCAAAATGATAGTAAGACAACTACACGACCATAGGAGTGGAAGGTATCAATGTACACATTCGAAAATTTAAAAGAAAGAATAACCTGCTTAATGGGGTAAGTGCAGGTACAACCAACAGCCATGCACACATAAAAGGAAATACAAAGACAATCTCATCATAGGAATCGGTCAAATAAAATAAATTAATACAATTAATAGAATGTTTAAGGAGTTAGGAAATGACTGAAGCAATGAATGAAATCATTAGACAGCAGCTTTAAAAAATGTTCTTCTCATTTACCAAATTGCCTGTAGAAATTTGCTCACTGCAAATACAATTTTGGGGGAAGTATCTGTTTTTAAGATCCTATGAGCTACCAAGTATCTAGTTGGTCCCATGTCACATTATAAAGGACATATCCATTTGTGACAATGGTTCAGGTACCCAGGACAAAAAAACAATAAATGTGATTCATTTTTGTCACACTGAGCAACTAATAGACTCTTTTTCCTGCCACCATTTTTAAGTAAACAATCTTAATGGAAGAGTCCCAAAGTGAAATTGCAAATACAGGCGCTTGGTTAGAGGGGATGGTATTAAATCTAGGTATTGCTCAAATGACGATACTAACTTGTGGTCTAAAAACACATTGATTTGGGAACCATTTGAACTATTTGTATGTACTCTTTGTTAATATAGGCCCAATAGCAAGCCTTCAACTCACTCAAGTCTGTTTTGCGAATTACAGTAGGGTCAACCCAGTACCTTTGTAACCCCAGCTTCCCCATCCATAAACAAATACATTATACCCAAGGAAGCATCCTAGCCTCTTAGATTTTCAGTAATTCTACAAGCGATTCCTTGTAATCTCCAAACTCAGATGTAGTCCAGAGGCAGATCCAATAAGCTAATAATTTGAATACAACCACATCTGTGATTCTTTTTAACCCCAGGCCGAAATACAATGGGATAAGTGGTGGGCTAGATGGGAGAGAAACCAGTTTCCTAGCAAAGTAATTTTGGCTGTACCCAGAGAGCGAACATTAGAATAACTTCAAATTTTGGCGCCATAGAGTGTGGTGAATTGGACCCTAGCTTGGTAGATCTCCAGAACTGGCAAGACAAAGTGTGAAACCAATTGCCTATGCGTTCTAATGATAGCATTTGATCTGTGTTCAATTACAAGGGTACTCCTATTTAATTGACCCAGACACTTAAAGTTCTCCGTAAGTCGCACCCCTAAGTAATCAAAGCTGTCTACCTTTTCTAGTGCCTCACTTCCAACATGAACAACCATTTATTTGCTTACTCCCTTGCCCAGTACCATGAATTTTGTCTTGTTTACATTTAGTCCCAGGCCTCTAGACCCACAAAAACCTAAATACCTATCAACTAAAATTTGAAGGCCCATGGGCGTCTTGGAAATGAGGAGAGAGTCATCAGCGAAAAGTTGAATAGGAACCTTTCTGCTTTTCAAGGCAGCTGAGTCATTTAAACAGTTTTCTAAAACTTCAACGATATCATTCATGTATAATGAAAACAGTGTGGGTGCGAGAACACATCCTTTGGGTGCACCTCGTTCAATTGGAATGCATTTAGTCAGCTCACCATTTGGGCCCCTGCAAACCTGTGCAAAAGTGTTCTCATGGAGTTTGCTTATAAGCTGAACATCTATGCCTGGGACCCCCATGTTTAGTATAACGCACCATACATTTGAGCGTGGAATAAGATCAAATGCGGCTCTAAAATCTACAAATGCCACGGAGAGCTTTTGGTTTTGTAATAAAATGATTTTCCAATACAAGATTGGAAATCTAAAATCTAGTCAATTGTACTGACCTTTGGCCTAAAACCAGCGTGGAAGGAGAATATCATTTTATTGAAATCACACAATTGAGCAGTTTTTTAAAAACTTGTCTAGCTAAATATTTTTGCGCATTATCGATTAGGCTGATCGGCCTGTAATTTGAAGGGGTCGCTTCCATCACCCTTTTTAGGTCTCGTGTAGCGTTGCTACGCACATGTGCAGCACGCTCGGCGAGATTTATTGCTAACAAGGACTTTGAGAGAAGGGCTTAAAGCCCGCCCCTTTTTTTAATTGGCTTGCGTCACCATTTATGGTAAACGGTGGGCTGCCATTGAAAATAAGCTTTCTGGGGTGCCTCCTTTTCTCTTTTTTGTCTGGCCCATCCGGACTGGATCGCCTGCTTGACGGCTTATCTCAAGAGGCGTGTTAGATAAACAAGCCCTGAGATCCAGTCTGGATGGGCCGTCTCAAAAGGAGACAGGGCGCCACATGTTGATTTTTGCATTGTGCTTTTTTTGCAAGCGCGAAGCAAGAATAAACAGTGCTGCCTTCCCGCAATGGCGAGCGCTTGTTTGCCAAAGGCGTTGGTAATAACAATACGTTGAGAGCGCGGTCCACTAACAGCGTTCACGTCTCGAAACAAACGTGAACTGTACATGTTGATTGATAGCCGCAATTGGCCGTAGCTGCGTTTCCTGTTGCAGTGCAGAAAGCTTGGTGCGCTTTCTCTGGGGCAAACCACCGAGCAGTGCTAAAGCCTTTTTCCCAGAATGCCCAGCTCTGGCGTGTATGTTATTTGCCATTAACTTCAATGTGTTTTTTTTACAGCGGTACAAAGAAAAATAAAAGGGGCGAGTCCATTTTGCTGTGCACCGGCAGCTTGGCCGGGTGGGCATCAAGGAGTCTTCACCACCCCCTTCCCGGCTGCTGGGTTGCATCTTCATCTACGGCTGGCTGGTTTAGATGAGCCGTGTCCGCTGGTGACCCAGCTGCGCGGGGGTGACTGCAGCACCGTAAAGTGACCGCTACCAGTTGACAACCTGAAGGATGATGTGTGCTGCAACCACCCCAACCGCCCCCAACTGCCAGTTTCCTTGGACCTGGATTCTTCCCCTTGCACCCGCATCCTTCCTATTCTTGTAGCCCCGGGTTGGCCATAGACTCCGAGGGGGGGCTCGGGTCGCAGGCCACCGACTGCCCGAGTCGTTACTAACTGCTGCTGTCAGGCCAAGCCCTAGCAGATAGGTACCGGTGGATACATACGGCAGCACTCAGCGACAGGGACCAGAGCGGCCACGCCAGCAGGTAAGATGTCCGTCACACTGGTGGGTGAGGGTTGGGTAAGGAGGACACAGCCAGCACTGTTTAGAGTTGCTTCCTCGGCCGTGGTAAATACCCTGTGTCTAGAGTGAATGTGTAGTAGGTGCTGGTCTTGCCCTGGGCACGGGGACGAACGGGCACAGGAGAAACCTGTGCGGGCTGCACGTGCCCTGGAATGCTGACACCTTAAACATAATATAACATAATAATGTTACCCCGGCATCATCAGGCAGCCAGAGTTTGAGGCGGTGCCAGCGTTCCATGAGCGTGTCTCCCCTCTTTCCAGTGCTGTACGAGGGCGATGCTCCTCCCGGCAATGTTAGTCGTAGAACGTAATGTCTTAACATTTTCTGCCTTGTCACCCAGGAGGTGCACATGCTTCCTCTCACATGGCTCCTTCGCCTGTGCAGAAGGCATTCTGGGACATGGGTGGGAGGGGAGGGGTATCCCTATCCGGGTTTCATTCTCACGATGCCTTCACTGCTTCAAGACAGACGCCCTCTTTGCGAAAGGATGGGGAGGAGATGTTGGTTTAGGGATAATAGTAACGGTACGATGATTTATATGAGGCGGCCTCTCCTGTCCCCTCCTTCTGCCACGGAAACACTGGGGGACTGAGTCCCACCCCAGCAGGAAGTGATGCAGCATAATGAACAGGAGAGTTGCAGCTAGAGAGTATTTTAGAAATTTGAGGAGGCCACCTGTAACAGACCCACAGAACATTAGCAAATATTCTGTATTGCATTGATGATAAAAGAGAAATGTAACATTTAAAAAATGACTGATTAGCAAAACATTTCTATGCACTCAATTAAATCCTTGGTTCAGAAGAGTAAATAAGCTATTGAAGAATATGTACAGATCCTCATCATGTATGAAAATTCTGAAAATAAGCTCATATTTTTTATTCTAAAATATACATGTTCTTAAATTATACATTGCTAAATTGAATAGTATCTGGTATACGTTATGGCATTTTATATGCTACTAATGTCCGAACTTCCAGCCATTTCAGACTGTTCTGATATACACATTTATCGTAGTAAAATTGGTCATAATTGGATGAGCTATTGTTAATTTAGAGATTTAGAATGGCCAAGGTATTGAGTTAGGTATGCATAATGTTCAGAAGCTGTGAGATTGAGTTATATGAATGTGCAGAACGGAAGGACCATTACTGGCTAGGATAAAGGTGGAGGGTAAATCAGTTGAAAGACAGCTTGCATGATGAAATATTGACCAAAAATATACTGCGGTACAAAAATATATCAACTACAGGAATATCAAGGCCAAAATATCAACATAGGTAAGTACATGTTCTTAAATTTAAATAACATTATCATAATGAATACAATATATTTAAATAATACATAATAGAAATACACATACAAATTGCTTATTTCCTTGTTAAAAAAATAAATATGTTTATTACACAAATACAAATATAATTTGTAACTAAAATGTTACGTTAATTTATATTGAATAATACATCTGTATAAATATTTATAATTATTAATATTTCTAAAACATGTAAACCATATTTTATATTCATTAAACCTATTAAAAGTAAATTCTGTAAATATGTAACAGTAAATGTTTTTGAAATGCAAAAAAAATAGAAATTGATAAAAAAAAGAAATTAAAATAAATGAAATAATGTTAAATAATATACTTTTGAGAGAAAAACTTCAAAATATCCTGTGAAACTACAGAATTAGCTAAATAAAATAGTAACCTAATTCTAATCTGTGGTACTTGTCAAATTTACTACACAAACTCCAATCTAACAAGCACTGGGGAAAAGACAAGTATTGGGTCCCAGATTTTAAACCAGTCTAAGAAAGATTTGGAAACTGCATGCATGCTTTGGTGAGGAGGGCCGGATTTACAATTATAACTCCAATTTAACAGACATTGGAGAAAATGCATACATTACGGTGGGTAAGTTTCATATTCGACCTACAGTCCAACAAATGATGGAGAAAGTGCATGCATGGGTTGTGGGTTGGTATTCATATTTACTTTTCTAACTTTCTAACTCCTATTTAAGTAGCACTGAGGAAAGTGCATATATTGGGGGTTAAATTTGCTACTGAAGCTCAATCATAAACAATGGGGAGGAGAGTTGGATCTTATTGATGATTTTAACTCAGATTAACAGTCACTGGGGAAACTGAATAATTGGGGTGGAGTCTGATGTACTATTCTAAATGCAGTGTAGCTAACATTGGGGTTAGTGATACCTGGGGAGTAGGGGCTTGAAGGAGGTCAGATTTACACCTCTAACTCCTGTCCAATGAACACTAAGGATAATGCATACACGTGGTCAAAGTTACTATTCTTCAGTCTACCAAACACTGGAGAATGTGCACATATATGGAAGGGTGACAGATATATTCCAATTACAGTCCAACAAAAGTTGGGCAAAGAACATACTTTCGAGGAGGAGGGCAGATTTTATATCTTAACTCCATGCTAACAAACAGTGGGGAGGATGTATATATATTGAGGAAGGTCACATCTACTATTCTAACTCCAGCCTAATATTGAGGAAAGTGCATACACATGGGGCATATTGACTATTCTAACTCCAGAACACAAACACCCTAGTACCGGTTTCACCTTAGTTATGGCTCATCAGCCAGGTATAGCTAGGTTCCGATGACACTGGGTGCACAGGAGCTATGTCTGGGTCTAATCTGAATTGGCATGGTGGGCAAAAGAATGAGGGGTTGGAATTGTACCCCGGGCAATTGTCAGTGGTTAGATGTATTGCAAGCATCCTCCCCTCACCTTTAGTGTGTTTGATGTACTGTGATAAGCGACCAAGGGTATGCCCAGACATGGGTCCCTTGCTGACCGTGCCACTGAAACCAAGTTACACCCAGCTGAAGACCCCCAATCAGGTTGAAACTGGTCTTGGGTTGCATGTGTTCTGATTCAGAGAAGACTGGACTACTCCTACTAGACCAAGGTCAACACTAATTTGCATATGGCTGGCTTTAATCTGAGGCAGCAGACTGGGAACATGAATGATGGGTTGAAATGCTACCCTTGGTGATTTCCAGTGATTAGACTTCTTGCAAGCATCCTCCCATCACCTTTGTCTGTTTGATAAACAAATTAGACAATGATTCTTCATCATTCCACACCTTGAATAAATTATCTATTACTGTAACCGATGCACAACATAATGAGCGTATATTAAATAGTTACTTGAGCAAAGTATTTGCGTCTCCCACCAGCCCTTCATAATATAGGCATAGCTGGGGGGCAAAGCAAGTACCCATTGAAGTGCCTCTGTGCTGTCTGGACATTTCCTCTCCAAGCAAGAATAGTCGGAGCGTGTCTTCTGAAAATAATCAAATGCCCTTATACCAAGCTCCTAATTAATACTCATCTATAACAATGCTACACCAAGACTAACCATGACATTTTCTGGGGTCCAGTGTAAGTCATCTATCTTGTGTATAAAATCAACACTATGTGTGACATATCATGACAACCCTTGTGCAACAGGGGCGAGAAAGTATTCAGCAGAAATTGTGGATTTTTTTTATACGCTTCCAATGCAGAAAATATTAGTCTACTAGGTGGATTTCTATATCTTAATGCACTTTTTGGAGAATATACAAATTGGGTATTTTTACATGTTGAATCTTCAGGAACTAATAGTCTTCATAGTATAGGGTGACTGTGTATTTCCATTCAATAAACAATCCTTTAACCTTTCCAGCTTACGTTACCTGATCTACCGACTCATAAATGTTAATAGCATGCATTTGTGTGTAGGATTCCTTCATGTATTTGTCTTTTCCCCATGTGACCACATTCCCGCCTTTCTCAGCAGGTAAAAGAAATTGGATTATTATTTGGTGTGGGTGACTACCCACTTTAAGGTTTAATCACAGCCCTTGCTGGAGCCAAAGCTCAAAGTCACTTAATTATCTAGAGTTCTATCCCTTGGTAGCTTTGGCAGATAGCATGCAGGCTTAACTTATGTCAATGTATAAAATATTTATTGAAGTATCAAAACAGTAATGAAGTCAAAATGCAAAGCAATTAAAACCCAAAATTAATTTAAAAAATAGAGTAAACTTGAAGAAACAAAATTACACAAAAATAACAAAAATCCAATAAGGGGAATTTTTAACGTTTTATGTAGGAATAGTGCCAATAAGTGCAAAGTGCCAATGACAGTAAATGGTTGTGGTAGATTGGGACCTAGGCACAATTTGACACTGACTTCAGTGGGAAGCAGGGTCAGATACACCAACCAGGTACATCTTGGTCAAATCCAGCCCACGCCAGGCACTGAGGGTGAGTAGGGCCAGAGGAAAGCAGGGAAACTGTACAATGCCCTAAGCAGGTGACTTGTTGAAGGGCCAAGCCGCCATGAAGGACTAAGAGATGCCTCTCCCGCCGACATTGGACTGCCCCTGCCTTCCTGGGGTGCAATTTTAAAAACCAAACCATTGCTTCTGTTGCGATCCACTATCTCTCTGCCGAGGACGTCCAGTAGTGGAATACACTTTGAGGCAGGTATATACTTTTCCAACGTTTTCTTCAGGAAAGGGCTCAGTGGCATACCAAGAGTACCGTAAAGCCGTAATTAGAAGGACTAGGATTTGAGAGCTTACCGTAGGGAGCGCTGTAGACAAGCAAGTACGTTGTGCCCTACCATTTCTTTATGCCTCTAATGTCCATCTTTATGAGTTTCTACCTAGGGGAGTATTGGGGAATATGTAAAGTGGTATTTATGAAATGTTGGCTCTCTGTATCTCATGTGATATGTGGCACCTGCCTAATCTACAATGTTTTTACTCTTGCATTTCAATTTCAAGCCCAGATGTTCTAATGTATGTCATTTTACCTTGCACTGACAGGATAGTGAGTACTATCACAGGATTGCATAATCTGCACAGTATTTATGATTCATGTGATTGTGGTCTATGATTTATGTACAATATATATTATATTCTCATATAACTCTGTGTGGAGTCTCTTTTGTGGTGTATTCATTGTGTTACTGTTATGAGTGTGTTGCGGAAACGCTTAACACACTACTTCTGGGGGTAAGCCTGACTGCTCTTTCCCAAGCTACTGGGGGTGAGCACAGGTTACCTTCAGGTATAACTTACTTGCCCTGACCAGAGTGGTGGATCCTGCCAGGCTTAGGTGCATACCCTAGTCAACCAGAAAAAACATTTCTAACCCATCCTATGAAGTAGTCCTTTAAAGATAGATCAGGTCTAGTACTGCAGAGGGCATCTCTGCATTTTTATGTGAGGTCTACTACTGCAAAAGGTATCCATGCACTTTTAATACCAGCTCGACTTGGCATGAAAAAGCTGTTTGCCAAGTCTTAAACCCACCTTTCAGTGTACATAATTCACCTCTAACATAAGCTGTAGGTGTGTCAGAATGCATGGTGCTTTGTGCTTCAAAAGTAAGAGATGTCCATTTTAGTTTCACTAATTCACTCGTGCACCTGCAGACCCCTATGCCTAGTACTACATAGGGTATTTGTAGAGTATACCACCCATGATGCTTGTGATATACATGTTCTGAAAAGTATAGAGTTTTCACCCCTTCTACTACATATAAGTCACCCCTAAGGTACAGTGTAGGTAAGCCACAGGGCAGGGTGCTATATGCTTCAAAGGTAAGACATATGCTTTTCAATTTCACTGAGTTACGTGTGCACTTTCACACTCATATGCCCAGTTATACATCCATTTTTCCACTCATAGTGTGACTTATATAGCTATTGACAAATATATACAAGCACTCTAACACCCAGTCGGGACAGCAACAGAGGCACTTACAACTTCACTCACCCACCCACATAGCACTTATGTATCAATCAGTGACAGAGCCAGTTGCAGACACAGTTACATGCTGCAACACACACTAAGACAGCCAGCAAGCATCAAATACAGCCTCTTGCATACACATTTACAAAAATAGGGAGTTACCAAGAGTGCCAGCCATAGAGCAACATTGTTACTTACTCATCAAGTGAGTCACCCACAGAGGATCTGTTACAGTCACTCAGAAATGTACTCAAGTACTGGCTCTCCTTGTCACCCATTCAGACCAGTACTTCTTTAAACATGGGTAGATAGACAGGAACACCATAATGAATATAGTAGTATACCCAGTGAGAGGCTAATGCATATATGAACACAGACAGAGATACAGAAACATAGACATTAATATTAATAGAGTAATGTTACCTATACTATAATAAGACAACTGTTTATATTGTTAATTAAATACTTAAAAGAAATCTGAAAGTATGTAATTAAAAGGTAAATGGACTGTTTTTTTCTTTTCAGGCATCAATTAATAGTTAAGTACAGACAGCTACAGTGCCATCAAAAAGTGAGAGAAGAAAGAAACTGAGGAAAGGATACTATCTCCTCACAACTGACAAACCAAAGGGGCAAAATGCGAAGAATGCAAGGAAAGAGAAAAGAGATGAAGGTAAGAAAACCAAGACATTTCTTAAACTAGTATGTGGACAACTGGAAAGCCAACAAAATTAAGTAAATAAAAACAAAGTTTGAGATCAACTGAGAAAGGAACAAAAGTGCAGTTTAAGGACATCTGAGTCCGAATGTTCTGCAGTAGAGTAATTTAGAATCTGATATGAAAAAGTGTAAAAGAAGAGAAGCAGTCAGATAAAATGAATGTGTTGAGGGTGTAAGAAGCTCCCTGTTTTTCACATCTGTTTCCTACTGGAGTAGACGGTAAATATGATGACTGGCCAGCACAAATACCAGCAGCCAAGTACAGAACAACTAGATTATATTCAGAGGATACTATATTTCGCTAATGTATTCACTATAATTTGAGAGTGACTTGTCAGGGCTATCTTATGCAGTAACCCACATTCTCAAAACATGAGCGAATCTACAAAATCTCACACCAAGGGAATTTGTTGGCAAAGTTCAAGGAAAAGATGAAAACCTGGAATACAACTTGATAAATTTTATGGCATGTCAACGTGGCACCAATAAGTATTGGTATCCCCATCTCGGTGAGCTGAAATGCATGATTTGTAACCTAGGAGTGCCTACTTGATTTTGACACTCAGTTATGCTGAGTATGCATGAGATGATCTGCTTGAATTCTTGGGAGAAGCAAACTCCAACATAAGGACATCAAAGTGAAGACAGCTGGAGAACTCCATGGGATCCTGCAAATATTAGCAGATATTTTAACCACAGGTTTTAAGCCATGATGTTTTTCATTTGCAACAAAAGTAATCCTCCTCTTAGTGAGGTAACTGATTTTTTTGGGTGTAAGGAATACTAGGCTAGAGATGCTCCACATATTCACATGCTGTTATGGCTAAAAGATGCATTCAAAGTTGGAAAAGACAGTGATGAATCTGTCTTGAGTTTTATTGAACAGTATGTGACATGTGCCATCCCAAAAGACTGTGGTGAAAAGAGCTTGAGACAACAAGTTCTATAGTTTCCAATTCATAAATGTGGGAAGTATTGTCATCGTAAATACAGCTGCAAGGGAAAAGTTTGTATGAGATGTTGTTTTGGATTCCGATGACCTGTCATTTCTGAAGGAATAGTCAACAGCTTTTTGTCTGCAGTCAGATAAACACTGACACAGAAAACACCGAAAAATACATCCAATCTCAGAAGAGCAGAGGCTTCAAAGTATATTAATGACCACAACTTTGTTATCCTGAAGATGTGGAATGCAAATATGGATCTACAATTTGTTGCAGACAACTCTTGCTGTTTCTTGCTACATGACTTCATATATAACCAAATCAAAGAAAACAGAAATGAAAGAGATGTGGAGGAGATTTCTGCAGAAAAGGGTCTTACCAAGAAATTGTATAGTTATAGCTTGAAAATCCTTTCCCACAGAGAAATAGGATATTATGAGTGCTTGTACCAGATGAGATTGGCTAGTTTGTTCCCAAAGTCAAGGGGAATTGTATGGGTAAGGCCTTGCAAGCAGTCTAAATAAAGTATTAACGTCTTTCCCAGAAATACAATATCTTGCAAAATTGTGATCCAGAAAGTAGAGACATTCTGAAAACGGCATCAATATTACACATATAGAAGTAATGTAACTGAAAACATAGAAGAAGGGAGATATGCACTACTTGGAAGTGATGGTTGTTTTGTGAGAAACAACAAAGGAAATCTGATTAACCACTGAAACCATAGTTGCTAAGCTCCGGAGTGAAGAGAGATTTCTACTTGGCACTTATGCAGTTGTTCAAGTCATGGTGTACTGAATCAGATTTACTTTGACACTATGACTATTACGAAGATTCTTTCAAAGCTATGACAGACAGCATTGAGTGTTCATTCTTTCCGACCTACTTGTAAATGTTGAAAGATGACAATGAACATGTAGGAACCATTGCTGCTGAGATAGCCAAGGAGAGTTCACAAAGCAGCCAAAGTTCTGGACCACTGACTCAAGATCATCTTGGAGAACCAATTTTTCAAAATGAAGCAGCAATAGCAATGAATGAGGTGAAGAGTGCAATGTAGCAAGCAAGAGAGAAAACTGTTTATTTCAAACAGTTAGTAGAACAACCGAATAAGGAACAGAGACATTTTTAGCAAAGTTAAAGGTAAAATAGAGCATGGATTTCTCCATGAGAAGAAACGATGTGAATGTTCTTCGTATACACCAATATTACTATACATCAGTGGTCAAACAGGCACTGGAAAAAGCTTTCTAATGAAAGCTCACACTGGTTTTCTACAGAAGACTACAGAATCACATTATTTCTGTGCAATAACAGCTCCAACAGGATTAGCTGAACAGAACATTAAAATAATTACTTTACATCGACTACTAAAGCTTCCTGTGGAACACGACAATATACAGGAATACCAGACATTATCTGGTAAAGCCTGCCATGAGGTATCAATAGTATTGAAGAAACTTAAGCTTTTAATCATTGATGATGTGAGCATGGTATCAAACTTAATGCTTGCCTTCATACACTTTAGAATGCAGCATATTTTGTGAACAAAATGCGGTGTACTCTTTGGAGGAAAGCAATTGATTTTATTTGGTGACCTAATGCAACTTACCCCCAAAGAAAGACAACCTGCTTTCAAAACACTTGTCCATAATGAAACTAGAAATTCTTTGGGAAATATTGGCAATCTAAATATTTGGTTACATTTTAAATACAATTAACTAGTGAAAAATATGCCTCAAGCATCTGAGGTGGATTATGGAAATATTCATAAGGACATTAGAATAGGAGTTCTAACAAACAATGGAAAGTGTGCTTTAGAAAGTAGAAACTATTTCCATTTAACATTACAGTAGCAGAACTAATGTACAATTTTATTCAGGAAAATAAATCTATAGTCTGGAGAATGCCTACATATCAAGAGTGCTCCAACAGTCTGTTTAATGCCAACAATTCAAGAGTGCTCCAACTTCAACAAACAATTCCTAAAACTGGAGAAAGAAGATATTTTAGAAATTACAATTCTACTCACAGAAAAAGTATGAGCAAAATTGGATTCTTTAGAGAAGTTTGGATCCAGGACTGCAGAGTTAGAAAAGCGTTCATGCAAGAACAAACAAGTAATTTTGATGTGTAATTTAAATATTTGTAAAGAGGTTAGTAAATGTTGCAATGGGTAAAGTTATTGATTTCATAAATTTTCCAAATAGAGATGTAGTTGAATACTTGGCCATAAAATTTTATCAGATTGATGGCGTGAAGTAGAATGGCTAATCTGTTGTACAGTTTTTGCTAGTGAAAGACTTATATGTGTGGCATCAGCCGTTCCCACTCTCTCTAGCATGTGCTGTAACTATCCACAAATCACAAGGTTTAAGTTTAGATGCAACTTTTTTAAATATTGGAAGTACTGTATTTGAAGAAGGAACGTGATATGTAGCCTTGTCATGAGTTAGAACATTGTCTGGTTAGTTAGGTCTCGCCTGAGGTAGCGCATGCGCTGCCCTGGAGAGACATTTTCTATGCGGGTTTCCAAAGTGCTACTGCTGGCCTAACGCTTGCGTTCACGCGAGCAGCAGCCAATCACTGCTGCGCGCGCACCACTCGCGTGCTTACGACACAGCGCGTCCTGTCCTCGCGATCGCTTTCTCTTTGATCGCGATTACTTTCGCTTTCACGGCCGATACTTTTACGGCCGTGCGGCCAATGCTTGTTTAGCCTGTATCCCTTTATTAGCCGGCCTCCGCTGCCCTACCAAAACAGGGAAGCTTTCTGCTTACCCTCCGCAAACTTCTGAGCAGCTTGATTGCCAGTTTGCTGCTGAAGCAGCGCTCTTTTGATAGTCCTGGACTCGTCTCCTCACGACCTCTGTCCGGCTCTGGACAAGGCAAACCCCAGGTGAGTGACTAAGGTAGACACAATGGTGGCTGACAGTCCTCTATGCTTTTGTATTCCATGACCCGCAGTCCAGAGGCTGATTCCAGGGCGGTCGGTGCCGCCATCATTACACCCCTCTGCTTACTCAAGATCTACCGGAGCCGCTATTTTGGATTAAATGATTGAGGGTGTCCCACCTCCCCTTACCATAACCTGAACTACTAACGCTGCTGGTCACCCCATATGAATCTGGCTCAGCTGAACCACTGCAACGCTGCTGTCACTGGTGCTGTTGATATGCCAACCACTTGCCTACATAGATGTGGGCTGATCAACTTACTAAGGCTGGAGGAGACCTCCTTCTCGCTAATGTGCTGACCGTCATCTCCAGACCTTGCGCCCTGTCGCTACTGACAGAGCCGTATGGATCGCCACTCTATCCTGGGGGAGCACTGTCAGTGATATCCAGCTGAAAGCCCTGAGGGAATTTTCTCTATCCAATCTCCATATCAGGTCACTGAACCGAGTTAAGGACAAGGGCGTTAATCACAATGAGGATTAAAGTTCTACGGCTGCGAGTCACACTTCTGCAATCACCTTCGTTATGTGTCTTCATGATACTGTTCACCCATTGAAGTGAAAGATACTGTTACTACGACTCTATAAAAATTAGTATTAGTACACTCCATCCAAAACGGTCGACGGAGAGGGAGCTGCATAGATTAATACCAATTGTTTATCCTGCATCAAGTAAACTCTTACACCTAGCGATTCTGAAATCGGCCGGCCTGCCGATTATGAGCCTCATCATTGGGTAATTCCAAATGTTAAATTCACATCAATCAAACTCTTGCTCCCATCGATTCTAAAATGGTGTACACTGTTGTAAAGGAAAGCCAGATTAGAACAAGCATTTGCAATGCAATAGGTCTCGCATTTTCGAGAGTCTAAGCTCAAACTTTCCTGAATGCAGGACTTCTTTCATTGCAAAGAAGCGGCCCCCATTGTCCCAGCTGCTTGGAAAATGAAAGCGTGAATGGCACGCTGAATGTAAGGAAAGCCTGTTGTGCCCCCAGTAAGGCAAAACCCACTAAAGAAAATAGTGCTTACAGACTAAATAAAACATACCATATCGCAACAGAAGTAAAAAGGCCAGTCGCCATGGGGGTTTCAAATGAAGACAAGGCGGTACTAAGGAGGGACTAACAGGTCGATTAAGGAATCAGAAGCCAGCATTTATGAAGGGCAATGACACAAGCCAATGAAAGATATGGGCAGAGAGTGGGCGGCGCTTCAAATCCCTAACTCAATATAGCATGCCTCGCAGAGCAGCACATGCACGCGGCCTCTAGGCTCGACCTAATAAATGAGTTCACACATTGTATTGGCAAAAATATTTGCATTTGTATGTTTGTTCCTTTTTTGGGGGGGATGGACCAGTCCTACACAGCCCCCCGCCACCCACAGGCAAGCTCGAACATATCTTTATCGGTGTTTCCCTGCTGTGCTTCAAGTTTTTTTTAAAGTTTTTTATTATTATTAGAGCCCAACAGCTGCAAAGTGCTACTGGGCCATGCAGTACATGTATAAGCTCTCCACTGCCTATTTGAAGAGAGTGCTGATGACGTGCTAATGATTCCCTAGTTTTTGCTCAACTCCAACCCCCACATCGCTCAGTGCAGCCAAACACAATCGGGCTCGACAGGGAGCGTCTGAGCGCCGGCTTGTGGTCAGGAAAAGGCACTGAGGTGAGCTCACTTTCTTGCTCTTCTCCCTGCAGTTCCACAGACCTTGGCCCCTGTGCTGCACCAAGGTGCAGCCTGGCATGGACTGTGCCATCGATGTACGTCTGTGTGTGTGTGTGGGTAAGTGTGCCCATACACACTGACACACTGCATAATTGTAGTGCGGTGTTATCAGTAACTACTGATAATCATGTAAAGCAATATCTCGCATACCAAAAGCACTTAGACTGCTTGGCAAGGGTAAGTCAAGTACCCGTGAAAGACAAGCAGTGTGTAAGACCACATGGCCTCCGTTGTACTTCTCCTTTCTCCAATATTTCCACAAACTGCGGATCTGCACATGACTGGTTCTTCCTCATTGCCTGTAACCCTGTACATGGTCTCTCCTATGTGCCTCAGTAACTGAGTGCGGCACTGACCAGGTAAATATTTACATCCTTCACACACACACCACACATCACCCTCCCCCATCTGCACAGGCCACTCTGTACATCTACATTGACATCACAGTATATCACATACATCCACTTATTTTTTATTCTGATTAGTTCACCCCAGGTTCTTTGCGCATCTTTGATTCCTTAGAAAAAAAGCATTGGCACAGCCAATAGGTCTCGCCTTTGGGACCTATAAGTGTTTAGCCATGCAACGGTTGATATTGTTGCACCAAGGATATAGTGCTGCATAACTAAATACTTATAAGGTCCCAAAAGCGAGACCTATTGGCTATGCCAATGCTTGTTTTTGTATTGATGTTGATGATAAGAAAGTTAGTGCTGCAGCAATCTGTGTAAGAGAGAACAATCAGTTAAGAAGTGTATATGCTCCTCATTTTGGCCAATACCCTATTTATGAAAAATAGATAATGTGTCCAAAGCCGAAGATTACAAAAGATTGTACATATGCTCAAGAAAAGAAAGGATTCAAGAACAATCTAGAAGGTGTTAAGAAGAGAAAACTGCAAAATTACAGATATATTGTAGGTTACCAGTTGGAAAACAGTTCCATTTTCAACTGCTACGCAATTATTGTTCTCAATGTACTGTTTCATTTACCACATCTAGTAAACCAAATCTAACAAGAACCAGATAAGAGATTGTGTTCTGCACTGTATCATTTCCTCCAACATTTACTGACTGACAGATTTGTGATACATTCTGCTTCAGGGATTCGAGATCTTTTAGATATATGTAGTGGATCCCTATTATTTACCCTCAACACTCAAAAAGATGCACAAGAATTTATTAGAATTATGTCTGGAGTTTTAGGAGAAAAAGACGTCAATCTTGATAATTCATTCAGACTGATTTACACATGGAAACATGATTGTGAAGCTTGTGATAAATCATCTACCACTGAAATAAATTCTGATAACTTTTTCTATTTAACATTGCCAGATTCCAAAACTGTGCCTTGTGACAAATTGTTGAAGAAGGCTAACAAAAGTTTGACTGGGTCAAACTGCAAATCTGGTTTATGTCTACATTCTTCTAGGAACATCTGGAAAATACCTTATTTTAAAGCTACAACGATAGAGAGCAGATGGTTCTAAATTAGAAACTCTCCTTACAAACTTCAAAGCTGGACAGTAGAACATTTACTACTTTGGCTATCATCTTTACTGAAGGAAATTAATACAACCTCTGGGCACTACACTGTATATTTGAAGAGTGAAACTGTTTAGACGGAATACAACAACATGAATCTTAAATTCAAACCAAAACTTCCTTTCAAACTGCCAAACTCTTATCTTTTCATTTGTCAACCAAAGTTCTAAGGAGAAATTCTGGATAAAAAAAGTGGTTTGCAGGGTTTCTTCTACCTGTTTCATCAGTGTTTTAGGCGTTACTCTGCCTATTGGGGATACTGTCTTTAAAAACGTCTTAAAAATTCAAGAGTCTTTTTTTCTTGCAGAAAGGAGTTAATATAACATCTAAAAACTACACTCCAGAATCCAATTACAGCAACAATAAGTTGAAACCAAAATCTGTCTTTGAAACTAATAAATAGTGTCCCATTTTGTTACTTCAACCAAACGTCTATGTACTATTTGTGGGAAAAAACTTCTGTATGGGATTATGTCTACATGGATCATCAGCAATTTACATATCATTTGTCCTGCCAGATGTAATGTTTGCAAAGGATCTCTAAAATTTAAGGGTCATTAAAATGTATTTCTAGCACTGTACCTTAAATAATCATTTAAAAATATTTTTAATACAGATTGTTTAGATTAGTGTATCGACTGCAGATAAAACAGCAGATTGATGAATTGTAGTGACTGCAATTCATAGTGCCACTTATTTATGCTTTTTTTTTTAACAATCTATATGATTTTTTTTCCCTACGGTTCAAGGTTGATGCTTTGTACAGACCAGCATTTATGGTGAAGAAGTATGAAAACTGGGAACAGTAAAAAAGGGAAAATGAAATTTTTACTATATTATGATATGATGTTGCAGGATAACCAAAGTGTATTGTTATGTTCCTGTAATTTTGAAAATAAAATACTAACATATATTTATGGTCTTTTTCTTTTTCAGTAGTGGTTCAAGTTGAATGTCTTTAGATGTCTCAAAATACTTCTCCTACCACAGAAATATTGCTTAGAGATACCCATGGAAAGTGCTTTTATACCTAAAATGCACTTGGCATAGCTTGCAACCACTTTGATTTGCCCATTATGTAATTATAACTTTCAGTGTAGCACAACACATTTACACTTTAAAACTATACACCCAGGTACAGTCCTGTACAGCCACTCACACATTTAGACATACACTGAGTACACAACTCATACACCCAGGCACTTATCTATTCCACCTTCTACTCACCCACTAAGTCACTGACACAGTAACACATGTCTTACTTCGGAATACATCTATTACAACATTATCTTACTTACCCATACAGCTATTCATAGACCTAGTTACTTCCTATTACAGTTACTAAAATGTGCCCTCATTCACATGTACAGTATCTTATACAACCAGACAGCCAGTCATACAATCACTAACATACTCGGTCACTTTCCCATGTAACTATTGATCCACTTAATCACTCACCCTTACAGATTGAAAGACATCCACGCACTCCTGTAAGCAGTAATGCATACACTTACTTCTTTACCTAAACAGCTACTAACACAGCCAGTCAGTTACTTTCCAACCGACAGCCTTGGTTTGAATTATTACCACCGTATTACGATGATGGCAATTGGAATTCAAACCAGCCAGTCATTCCGACTGGCTTCCAACAGGCTCAATGCGCCCTTCAGCCAGTCGGAACCACCACCGTAATCACATAGGATGCTGTTTACGCCATCAGGATTATGATGTCAGTTCCCGACAGGCTTTCCATGTAGAGCTTTCTGACATGGCAAGCCTGTCAGAAAGATACTTCGATTACGGTATTGGACCGCCGACCCAAGGTTGGTCGGTTTTTAAACCTCATGGATGTCGGTCGGAGGCAATTCCCACCGACATCCTAATTAGGGCTTAAGTCACTTACTCACCTGTGCAGGCACTCACCAGCCAATTAGCCATTGATACACACATTCTCACACCCACCTACTCTTCTATATAGATAGTCGCACACCCATCTACACACAGATACAGACTGTGGCACACCCAGTCACACAGTGTTATGAACACTATCATACCCAGACACACACTGATACAGACACTAACACACCCAGACACACACTCATTCATACATTAATACATATACCACCAAACTGATAGTAGCATACCCAGGCATTCACTGACACATGCAGAGACACTCTTGTGTGTACACTGATACACCCAGGCACACACTGTCCATCATCAATGTGTGTTTGCTTTGTTCACCCTACCTTGGCAGGCTATGCCCAGATGTGGGTGCCTTTCTCACTTTGCCACTGGATTCAAGCTAGCCTAGCTGATGAGGTGTGTTAAAAAATATAAATACAAAGACCTGTTTAGTATAGGCTCCTCATCTGGAGGAAGGTTGTATAAGTGGAGGAGGGGGTTCTGTCACACTTTTTCCCCAAACACTCCTCACTTTCACCCGAGGTAGTGTCCTCCCACTCTACTGCCTAGACTTTCTTTATTTACTTAAAAATACTTCTTCACACAACAGTCACTATATCTCCATAACCCCTATACATAAAGGGATGTATAGTTGATACTGTGTCAAAAGAGGTTACATCAATCTGTATGTAAACCTAAAAAAAATTCTATGTGAAAAAAGGACAAGATGGCACCTCACGTGCGCACCACCAATAGAGATTGCTGATTGGTACTCACCAGCTATGCCCACTTTTCTCCAAAGGTTTGCAATAATGCAGCCTGTTTTAGTTTGAATAAGTGCACACGTGAATAATAAAGTTGGTAATTGTGCCACTTATTTCAATTTTACTTTCACAGGGTCTGGTTTTATAAACACCACACTTGGTATTTTTTTGCACTCTTTTTGGGACACAACTTTATTATTTGAGGCAAGATGATTACCAATGATGAGAAAAGTGGGCATCGCTGGTGAGTACCATTCAGCAAGCTCTATTTGTGGTGCGCACGTGAGGTGCCATCTTGTCCTTTTTTCACATAGAATATTTTTTTAGGGTTACATACAGATTAATGTAACCTCTTTTGACACAGTATCAACTATACATCCCTGTATGTATAGGGGGGTATGGAGATATAGTGACTGTCATGTGAAGAAGTTGCTTAAGTAAATAAAGAAATTCTAGGCAGTAGAATGGGAGTCACTACATCGGGTGAAAGTGAGGAGTGTTTTGGGAAAAAGTGTGACAGAACCCCCTCCTCCACTTATACAACCTTCCTCCAGATGAGGAGCCTATAATGAACAGGTCTTTGTATTTATATTGTGTATTGAGTGGAGGGCGACAGACCTGTTTGTTCTTTCCCTCTGTAGCTCCTTGTTGATTGAGTGATGAGGGGTGTTACCAAGAAATCGATCCCAGGATGCTTGATTCCGGTCAACGGAAGATATGGCTAGGCAGTTTGGGCTGGACTGTTCCCATGAGGCACAGGGTCAAGACTCATTTGCATAGCTGTGTCCAAACTGAGGTCACAACATGAGCTAAAGAACGATGATGGATTCAAACCAGATCTGTGACTGGCGATGAGTGTCTGAAACGTTTCGGGGCTCCGTCCATCATCAACTTGTGTTTGCTTTGTTTGCCCTAAGTTGACAGGGTATGCCCAGACGTGGGTCCCTTGCTCACTTTGCCACTGGATTCAAGCTAGCCTGGCTGATGAGGGGTGTTACCCTGAAACCGGTCCCAGGAAGCTTGTTTGGGACCAGGGAGGACATGCCATGGCAGATCGGGCTGGACTGTTCCCATGAGGCACAGGGTCAAGACTGGTTTGAATATAGCTGTGTCTGAACTGGGGTGGCGAGGTGAGCTAAGGAATGATGATGGATTCACCCCAGATCTGTGACTGGGGCTGAGTGTCTGAAAGGTTTCAGCACTCTGTCCATCATCTACTTGTGTTTTATTTATTAGCCCTAAGTTGACAAGACATGCCCAGATGTGGGTCCCTTGTTCACTTTGCCACTGGATTCAAGCTAGCCTGGATGATGAGGGGCGTTACCCCAAAACCGGTCCCAGGATGCTTGTTTCCGGTCCAGGGAAGACATGGCTTGGCAGTACGGGCTGGACTGTTACCATAAGGCACAGGATCAAGACTGATTTGCATATAGATGTGTCTGAACTGGGGTGGCGATGTGGGCTAAACAATGATGATGGATTCAAACCAGATCTGTGATTGGGGGTAAATGTCTGAAAAGTTTCACCCCTCCGTCCATCATCAACTTGTGTTTGCTTTGTTCGCCCTAAGTTGGCAGGGTATGCCCAGACGTGGGTCCATTGCTCACTTTGCAACAGGATTCAAGCTAGCCCATCTGATGAAGGGTGTTACCTCGAAGCCGGTCCCAGGATGCTTGTTTCTGGTCCAGGGAAGACATGGCTTGGCAGTTCGGGCTGGACTGTTCCCATGAGGCACAGGGTCAAGACAGATTTGCATATAGCTGTGTCTGAACTGGGGTGGCGATGTGAGCTAAAGAATGATGATGGATTCAACCCAGATCTGTGACTGGTGGTGAGTGTCTGGAAAGTTTCAGTGCTCTGTCCATCATCAACTTGTGTTTGCTTTGTTCGCCCTAAGTTGGCAGGGTATGCCCAGACGTGGGTCCCTTGCTCACTTTGCCACTGGATTTAAGCTAGCCTGGCTGATGAGCGATGTTACCCCAAAACCGGTCCCAGGATGCTTTTTTCCAGTCCAGGGAAAACATGGCTTTGCAGTTCAGCCTGGACTGTTCCCAGGAGGCACAGGGTCAAGACTGATTTGCATATAGCTGTGTCTGAACTGGGGTGGAGAAGTGAACTAAAGAATGATGATGGATTCATCTCCAATCTGTGATTGGGGGTGAGTGTCTGAAAGGTTTCAGTGCTCTGTCCATCATCAACTTGTGATTGATTTATTAGCACTAAGTTGACAAGGCATGCCCAAACGTGGGTCCCTTGCTCACTTTGCCACTGGATTCAAACTAGCCTGGCTGATGAGGGATGTTACACCAAAACCAGTCCCAGGATGCTTGTTTTTGGTCCAGGGAAGACATGGCTTAGCAGTACGGGCTGGACTGTTCCCATGAGGCACAGGGTCAAGACTGATTTGCATATAGCTGTGTCTCAACTGGGGTGGTGATGTGAGTTAAAGAATGAAGATGGATTCAACCCAGATCTGTGACTGGGGGTGAGTGTCTGAAAAGTTTCAGTGCTCTGTTCATTATCAACTTATGTTTGCTTTGTTCACCCTAGTTGGCAGGGTATGCCCAGACGTGTCCCTTGCTCACTTTGCCACTGGATTTAAGCTAGCCTGGCTGATGAGGGATGTTACCTCAAAACCGGTCCCAGGATGCTTGTTTCTCATCCAGGGAAGACATGGCTTAGCAGTTTGGGTTACTGTTCCCATGAGGCACAGGGTCAAGACTGATTTGCATATAGCTGTGTCTGAACTAGGGTGGAGAAGTGAGCTAAAGAATTATGCTAGATTCAATCCCGATCTGTAACTGGGGGTGAGTGTCTGACAGGTTTCAGTGCTCCGTCCATCATCAACTTGTATTTGCTTTATTAGCCCTAAGTTGGCAAAGCATGCCCAGAAGTGGGTCCCTTGCTCACTTTGCCACTGGATTCAAGCTAGCCTGGCTGATGAGGAGTGTTACCATGCAACCCATCCCAGGATACTTGTTTCTGGTTCAGGAAAGACATGGCTTGGTAGTTCGGCTCGACTGTTTCCATGAGACACAGGGTCAAGACGGATTTGCATATAGCTGTATCTGAACTGGGGTGGCGATGTGAGCTCAAGAATGATGATGGATTCAACCCAGATCTGTGACTGGAGGTGAGTGTCTGGAAAGTTGCAGTGCTCTGTCCATCTTCAACTTGTGTTTGCTTTGTTCACCCTAAGTTGGCAGGGTATGCCCAGACGTGTCCCTTGCTCACTTTGCCACTGGATTTAAGCTCGCCTGGCTGCTGTGGGATGTTACCCCAAAATTGGTCCCAGGATGCTTTTTTCTGGTCCAGGGAAGACATGGCTTGGCAGTTCGGGTTGGACTGTTTCCCTGAAGCATAGGGTCAGGACTGATTTGCATATAGCTGTGTCTGGACTGGAGTGGTGAATTGAGCTATAGAATGATGATGGATTCAACCCAGATCTATGACTGGGTGTGAATTTCTGAAAAGTTTCAGCGCTCTGTCCATTATCAACTTGTGTTTGCTTTGTTCGCCCTAAGTTGGCAGGGTATGCCCAGACTTGGGTCCCTTGCTCACTTTGCCACTGGATTCAAGCTAGCCTTGCTGATGAAGGGTGTTATCTTGAAGCCGGTCCCAGGATGCTTGTTTCTGGTCCAGGGAAGACATGGCTTGGCAGTTCAGGTTGGACTGTTCCCATGAGGCACAGGGTCAAGACTGATTTGCATATAGCTGTGTCTGAACTGGGGTGGAGAAGTGAATTAAAGAATGATGACGGATTCAACGCCAATCTGTGACTGGGGGTGAGTGTCTGATGGATTTCAGCGCTCTGTCCATCATCAACTTGTGTTTGCTTTATTAGCCCTAAGTTGGCAAGGCTTTTCCAGACTTGGTTCCCTTGCTCACTTTGCCACTGGATTCAAGCTAGCTTGGCTGATGAAGGGTGTTAGCACGAACCCGATCCCAGGATGCTTTTTTCCAGTCCAGGGAAGACACGGCTTGGCAGTTCGGGCTGGACTGTTCCCATGAGGCACAGGGTCAAGATGGATTTGCATATAGCTGTGTCTTAACTGGGGTGGTGATGTGAGTTAAAGAATGATGATGGATTCAACCCAGATCTGTGACTGGGGGTGAGTGTCTGGAAAGTTTCAGTGCTCTGTCCATCATCAACTTGTGTTAGCTTTGTTCACTCTAAGTTGCCAGGGTATGCCCAGACGTGTCCCTTGCTCACTTCACTGGATTTAATCTAGCCTGGCTGGTGAGGGATGATACCCCAAAACTGGTCCCAGGATGCTTGTTTCTGGTCCAGGGAAGACATGGATTAGCAGTTTGTGTTGGACTGTTCCCATTAGGCACAGGGTCAAGACTGATTTCAATATAGCTGTGTCTGAACTGGGGTGGAGAAGTGAGCTAAAGAATTATGCTAGATTCGACCCCGATCTGTGTCTGAAAGGTTTCAGTGCTCCGTCCATCATCAACTTGTGTTTGCTTTATTAGCCCTAAGTTGGCAAGGCATGCTCAGACGTGGGTCCCTTGCTCACTTTGCCACTGGTTTCAAGCTAGCCTGGCTGATGAGGAGTGTTACCACGCAACCCATCCCAGGTTACTTGTTTCTGGTTCAGGGAAGACATGACTTGGTAGTTTGGCTGGAATGTTCCCATGAGACACAGGGTCAAGACGGATTTGCATATAGCTGTGTCTGAACTGGGGTGGCGATGTGAGCTAAAGCATGATGATGGATTCAACCCAGATCTGTGACTGGGGGTGAGTGTCTGGAAAGTTTCAGTGCTCTGTCCATCATCAACTTGTGTTTGCTTTGTTCACCCTAAGTTGGCAGGGTATGCCCAGACATGTCCCTTGCTCACTTTGCCACTGGATTTAAGCTAACCTGGCTGATGTGGGATGTTACCCCGAAATCGGTCCCAGGATGCTTTTTTCTGGTCCAGGGAAGACATGGCTTGGCAGTTCGGGTTGGACTGCTCCCATGAGGCACAGGGTCAAGACTGATTAGCATATAGCTGTGTCTAAACTAGTCCGGGGCGTAGTTCATGGCGTTTCGCTATACAGAAATCCGCGAAGTTACAAAAAAACTCAGCTGAGTTCCTTAAGTAGCAGAGTGCAGTGCGAACTGCAGTTTGTGCTGTTCTTCCATAGCTAGGGTAGAAATTCTACCCGAGCGGCAGTTTGCGCTTGCGAACTTACCGCTCGCGAGCTCGAGCAGGAAAAAAACTGCTGCACTTGGCGGAATGGAGTTTTCTGCACTCTGCGGGATCCGCATAGCACTTTGCAAACGGAGTAGAGTTCACCACCAAGGCTTAGTCTGAACTGGGGTGGCGAAGTGAGCTATAGAATGACCCAGACGGCCGAGTTGGAGATGCAGCGTGCGCAAAGTAAATAGTTTTATTGATTTATTTACTTACCTTGCTGTTGTACGTCTGACTCCACTAC
The DNA here is from genome assembly GCF_964204655.1 of Triturus cristatus. Classification (NCBI taxonomy): domain Eukaryota; kingdom Metazoa; phylum Chordata; class Amphibia; order Caudata; family Salamandridae; genus Triturus; species Triturus cristatus. The sequence goes on from NC_140585.1 coordinate 509,837,716, forward strand.
CTCCCACTCTGCTCCTTCCCCGCCCTGCCCTACCACCCCACAGCACTCTCCCCTGCAAGCCGCCACTGTCTTCAGTATGTTGTAAATGAGGCCAAAAGCTGACTGACTTTTAGGACAAAGGTGTGCAAAACAACAATACGTTATACATACGTTTTCATATATATAAAACAATGATTCATGTTCATTCTCTAGAATTTAATACAATTTCACATCAACTTGAATGACACAGTTTCTCCTTGAAGTTGCCAAAGTTATATTCTTGATACAATGTACAAATAACAATAATAAAATTATAAAAGACACTTGAATAATCTGTGTCCTAAAGTGGAATCAGCATAGGCCCAATGCATTTCACGACCCTAGTCCCTTTGTCAGGGGCATATCTGTAAAAAGATGTATATGAAAACAAATGTATGTGTACTTCAGTGGATCAACACATAGTTCATACTTTCTTGATCAACAACCCAATCTTAATTAGGATTATTTTATCATCCCTTATATCGTGACGATTATTTATGCTTACACCAACTGTGACATGCCAGAATATTGACATTCAAAAACATCCCCAATAGTATACCGATGTTCTGATATAGTGTATTAACAAGGTGCACAGTGAATGAAAGTAGTCCAAAACATCCCAGTCCCGTAGACAAACACGGTGAAAATAACCTAATACTCACTCGAGAGCACGAAGATCATAAAAAGATAAATTCACTATTACTCTGGTGGCCTCGATGTAACTATAGATCAAAAACCCAAAGCAGACATGGTTAAAAGAATTATCCTAACCATCACCATGTTGTTTGCTACATTATGGTTTACGAATACATTTTTACATACCAAAACCGCCTTCGAGAGCACCTATCCTGCTACCTGTAAATATAATAAATATCACTTGCAACATATTGCCCCATAGACACCAAAGAGAGATGCCACGACACCACACTAATAAGTTAAGCAAAAACAAACTAGTAGAGCTTACCCGCAATATTCCACCAAAATTTTGTAAAACATGAAAGACCCAAGCCTTAATATTGCTTGAGAGAATCTCATAATGTACATCCACACAACTTGAATAATACCAGAATCTACTCACCGGTAAACACCAACGCACAAAACTTCACGAGGAAGCTCTCTATTCGGGGTTCAAACCGCCCATTTTTTAAACGTCATTTTAAATACTTTAGTTTGACCAAAGGCCATAAAAGTTTCAAAGAAATACAATCATTCGTAATACAATCTAAAATACATCCAGACATATATTATGTAGTTATAAAAAAATCAGGAATTTCAGTTAAGATAATTTAAAGATAATTTAAAATATTGTAGGTGCATCACTGAGTCTTTCCATTGTTACCTCCCCAGTAGATTGACATTTTAAAAATTGGAAAAAATTTTTTTTACATTTCAATAAGAAGATGAAGTGACCGGATATTTTAAACAATTCGGAAGTATTTTTTTACATCATAAAGTACATTAGTCTTTGGTGCATCACAGCTTTATACCTTATCAGACCCACTATGAACAAATATCTGGATAAGGCAAATATGACATGTGGTGCGGTGCTAGTTGTGTCAGTACCCTTAGTGCCTCTTGATGCTTTCTAAAACCCATTCTATTACATAGCTTTCAGATCCATTTCCTCCTTGGTCTATCATACGCCTGACAGAAAAAGTAAATATGTGCTATGTTCTTTGTGGACCCTAGAGTGTGTGTAGTACATAGAGTACAAGAGCGATCTTCCTTGCCTCCCCAGTTTGCTGTGTGACTCTTGATCTGTAAGATATTATATCTTAACTTTAGGTATAGAGTTCTTGCTAGGTGCGGCTGTACACTGTCAAGAAAATCCTCGCGGCTCGGACTTGATTTAATAGTAAGGAATTGAGATGTTAACCTTCCTAGTCTCGGGTCACAATGGAGTGCATTCAATATGTGTTGCCAATAAATTCCCTTCAGTGTAACTTTACAGCTAGGTGTTAGGCTGTGTGGGTTAGTCCAATATGATTCGAGACCTAGCTTTATGAGCCATTTCTGTACAAATCTTAACCAAGGGAAGGTGAGGCAAGAGTCAAAGGCCAGTAATTCACATACACCTTCTCTGTATGCTACTAGTTCTGGTGTTGTCCACCAATGGTTGCAAAGTTGTAAGATGCCCCATGCGCTTTATGTCTAGATTGTGGAGCAATGGGATAAGTGATGTTGATGGGGGTAGCCCCAGCGGCTCCTTACAAATTTGTTTTCCCCGATCGTCAATTGCTTGGCTTCACTAGTGCCCCATAGTTCTGACCCATACAGTGCTGCCACCTGGACCTTACATTTGTATAGCTCGAGTGCTGGTGTCACTGATTTGCTTGAGGACATACTATACTTCTTGAGGACTGCCCCTGTCCCTTGAGCTAACCGTAGTGCTGAATGATTTACTTGCTGTTTCCATACTAATATGGACTCTAATAATATGTCCAGGTAAGTAAAATTAGTAGCGTGTTCTAATGTTTGATTGCCCAACTTAAAGTTATTTTTAAAATCCTTGTGTGGGTTTAGGTCCATGTACTTGGGTTTACTAGCGTTTATTTCTAGACCTTTTGTGTCAATATATCCATTTAAATCATTCATCATGTTTTGTAGTCCCTTTGGAGTTTGTGATATCAGGATGGTATCATCTGCAAATAGCAGCGCCGGTACCAAGATTCCATTCAATTTAGGAGGGTTGTGTGTTTGATGTTGCAAATAATTTGCCACGTCATTATTATAGCGTGAGAACCGGGTGGGAAGGAATACACAACCTTGTCTCACTCCTCTCTCTATTGGGATTGGCTTTGTAAGTTCCCCATCCATACCCCAGAGGACTGTAGCATAGTTTCCGTTGTGCAGCCTTTCTATCTGGGATACTAGGCTGGGGGAAGCTTTTTATTTTTTTAATTAGTCCCATAATAAGCATCTAGGTACGAGGTCGAAAGCTGAAAGAAGTGTCTTTAACATGTTCAGAAACCTTGTTCTCATATAACACTGTGTCCATCACGAATAGACCATCGCCTTTGTCTGCTTTTTGAAACCTGATTTTCGAATTTCTTGCCAGCTCCATAAGAATACTCTTCTCTGCCTGACTAAAATTTTTTGACTCCTCTTAAGTGTGTATTTTCGTTTACTAAAATCCTTTTTTATGAGATATTCAAATATATCCAGCCGTATTCACAGTTTCTGAGAGCCAGAAGATTGTCATCACATATCACTGAATGCAGAACTACTTTGACAGATCTCAAAGAAAACTACAAGCACAGGGGTTATCCCAATGACTTGCTGGATAACATGGAACAAAAGGCACTGATGATAGAACGCAAGGAACTACTACAAAAGAGACCCTAAGAATAATCGAACAGATTGGTGTTTATATCAAAAGTCTTCACAAAATTCCAAGAAATAAAAAATATCATAATGAAATGATGGGAACTCCTACAACAAGAACCATACTTCCAGAATTTGTTTGTCCACAAACCACTGTTTGCATATACCAGATACAAAAACATCAAGGAATTTTTATCTATAATGCCTGGTCATCAGGACAAAAAATTCTCAGGGATGAGAAAATGTCTCAATTGCATCCACTGCACCAATGTCATGACAGGAAATACATTAAACCATCCTTGCTCTGGTGCAAAAATAGATTTACATTACAATGCAGACTGCAATTCTAGCAACGTCATTTATGCCATCAAATGTCCCGTTTAAAGAAGAAACAAGTACGGACTGCCCTCCATGGAGAAGTTCTGCTAGAGCACTTACGAGCAGGGACCATACCTGCAGGATTGCAAGTAAAGAATGTTCCAGTGATTTTTGTAGACCAACCCGAATACATTGAAGGCTTCAGCCACATTGGTACAAAATGCTCTAGGGACTGGATGTTCCATTCTATAAAGACCGCAGAACGCCTTTCCCTTCTGGAACTAGATCTAATTAAAGAACTGGAGGAAGAATTTAAAAATAACACTACCGTGCGGGACGCTCAGGCCCTCCTGATAAAATTGGAAAAAGAAAACGAGACCTTCAAAAAGAACACAGAGGATTTCAAAAGAGCGAAATTGCAAAAAGATATTAACAACTTCTCCGAGAAAAAGACTTACCCTTATCTGGAACAAGATTATTACAAACAACAGACAAATGTGGGTATGCTTCGTACATATGGTGGAAGAAGTAGGAGACAATATATAACTTTCTCCGACCCATCTTCCTACTCGGGAGACTCAAGTGACTCAGAACCTTCAACGAGCAATAGAGATAACGAACCACGCCAGTTTTTCCAACCGAGACCTTTTTTAGGGAGAGGCCAGAGACGCCCAACCGGAAGAACAAGATCCACACAATGGTACAATCGAGTTCCACCACCCCAACAATATCAAGGAGAGATCACAACACGGAGGAGAGTGTACAGATGGTAGAAAAAAAGAACCCTATCTTCAACCTATCAACTTACACCCTGTCACAAGATGAAACAACACTACTCCAGAAAGGCCTATCATTCATACCCACGGTAAGACCTGATATCGGCCAAATGAAGTTGGAGATACTACAACTATTCCGGAAAATGCGTTTGAAAATCTTCTTCCTCAATCAAGAAGAAGAAACCACCATCAACTACTCGGGACTTAAAAATCCCTCGACGTTTTTTCCTGCGGCAGAATTGATGCCTGTGGAGCAACTCACTTTTGAAAAAAACGTCATGAGAGACCTGAGTGATTTAGACCAAAAGAAGATCTATACTAAATGGAACCTATCTAAAAATTAAAAAACAGCCTTGGATGTACTCATGAAAAATGAGGAAATCATTATCAAGCCTGCGGACAAGGGCGGGGCCATTGTCATTCTTCCCCGCGAAAAATATGAAACGGAAGTAGAACGCCAATTGAACCAAGAGGAACACTACAAACGTTTGGATGAGGACTTTGTGAATTTAATCAAACAAAAACTCATTTCCTTGGTTAATATTGGAGAAGATGAGGGTTGGCTATCAAAAAAAGAAGCACTATACCTGATCAATGACAATCCGAGAACACCTCTTCTTTATGTCCTCCCAAAAGTTCACAAAGACATCGAAAACCCTCCCGGAAGACCAATAATTTCAGGAGTCAATTCCATACTCGAAAGACCAGCAAAGTATGTAGATACCTTTCTAAAACCTTTGGTGAGAGACACAATGAGCTATATCAAGGACACGACGCAAGCCATCAATTTATTGGAAGGTCATCCCTTTGATGAACAAGAGGAACATCTAGTCACATTGGACATCGTTAGTCTGTATACCAACATCCCACAGGAACAAGGACTAGAAGCTATTGAGTTCTTCCTAGACAAACGTGAACGCCCACACAATGTCCCTACCTCTTTCATCCGGCAGCTGGCGGAAATTTGTCTAAAATATAACTTTTTCACCTTTAATGGAATCCAATTCCTGCAAATCAAAGGAGCCGCAATGGGTTGTCCCTTCGCGCCTGAAATGGCCATAATGTTTATGGCTCTGTTCGAAGACAGATGGGTCTATAACAACAATCCATATGACGGCCACATTAAAATGTGGTACCGTTATATTGATGATGTCTTTATGCTGTGGCGAGGAGCACTGGATCAACTTTTGGAATTCGTCACCTGGATCAACAATAGAAATAAAGACATCCAATTTACGGTTAACCACAATAAAGAGGAGATTAACTTCTTGGATCTATTGATACGACACGAGGCTGGTCAACTATACACAACCCTATATAAGAAGAAAACCGACAAAAACACCACATTGCACTTCTCCAGTTTTCATCAGAGAAATTTACGCGAAAATCTGCCTTTCAGTCAGTTTTTACGTATTAAACGTAATTGCATGAAGAAAGAAGACTACTTTGACAACGCTAATGCACTGATGACACAACTGATTGAGAGACAGTACCCAAAGAAATTACTGAAGAGGGCTATGAAGAGGGCGTGGTACATTCCCAGGGAAACCCTTCTGGTATCGAAAGAACGAGATAACAACAAACCCCTGGTTTGCGTCACTACTTTTTCAGGACGCACAAATGCAATGAAAAAAATAGTCCGAAAAAACTGGACAACTGTCAAATCGATAGAACCATTAAGAAACCCTCCAATCTTTGCACTGAAGAAAAACAGAAGCCTCAAGGACAAACTTGTACACGCTAACACGTCAAAGAAATGTGACACTAATCCAATTCGAACTTTGCTATCTCTACCACCGATCAAAGGCCACCGAAAGTGTGGTAATTGCACATCTTGCCACAGTACCATAGAAGGCGACATTTTTGTATATGGGAACAAATTCATAAAACACGAACCATTCACGAATTGTAACACCCATAACGTGATCTACTGCGCCCTGTGCCCCTGCCCACTGGCATACATTGGCAAAACAACCCAAGCCATAAAAACAAGAATGACTCAACACCGTTCCAGAATTAAGTGCAAGATTCTAACTGCACCGATGGTAACACATTGCATTGAATACCAACATAGCCCCAAAGATATCAAATGGACTGTTCTAAAGCGGGTATATGGAGCTAATGTTGATAGTCTCCTTTCTAAGTTTGAGGCAAAAACCATCATGTATTTGAACACAATTGAAAATGGCTTGAACGAAACCAGTGAACTACAACACTGGTCTTGAATTTGTCTCTTCTGAATTCCTCTTTCTTCCCTCTCCAGTACACATCTGTATAGGCGTCTATACTCTGCCATCTCACACTAGGACGTAATACCCTTGTAAAAACTGTTCGGTACATACCTGTACAGGCTTATCCACACTGTCATCTTACACAAGGACGCCTTACCCTTGTATAATCCTCACCAAAAAAAGCGAATATCCCGTATATCGATAAGTATGTGAAAGTACTTTGTATCATATGTGTCACTGGCACTGTTAGCTCGTGCAAACATTAATTGTGTCACTGGCACTGTTAGCTCGTGCAAACATTAATTGTGCTCACAGTACACATGGTCATGACTATACTAACACAGATCACGATCCAATAGGTGGGCACTCACCTTAGCAGCAGGACCGTTGCTAACCAGGTTACATCTGATAGTGGGGGACACTGGAATAATCAGATCCTTTTTACGGCGTTCCGAGCCGGTTTTAAATCATCTATGCATGGAACGTTACACGTTTTGCAATGCCCTTCAATCATTTTTTCTTTGTCCCGCAACTATGTTGCCTGAATGAATAGGCAGCTCCACCACGAGTACGCCCCTGAATGTACACAGACACGCCCCCGTCCGAATCCACACACGCGTGACCCGGAACTAGCATCTTACTTCCGGAGCGTCGCTGCACACACCCTTAAAATCAACGCACCAGGAGACTCCCCCACACTCTGGAGGGATGATTGACTGCCCCCGAGCTGCATGCTGTACTGCCACGCTAGCGAGAAAGTGAAGCGCTGCTCCACAGCTCTCAAGCCACCGATTCGCAGGAGAGCTTCTGACCCCGGCACAAGTTGGTAAGACATTCGCTACCGGGGTAGCCTACTAGGCACCCGCCCCTCACGTTGCATGGGTGTCTCTCTCCCCCCGCACCAGTTACCCGATGTAGATCGGTAAGACGCTTAAGAAACCGAGAGCCTATTCCTCGGTAAAATAAACGTATACCCTGCACAAATGCCTCCCCGCTCACCAGTCACATACAGCAGAACTGTAGCAGTCACAAAACCGAGTGTTCAAATCCTGACGCAGCACGCGCACTCCGAGCACCGGGATAGAGCTCTGTGTTTGGGAGCAACTTTCTCTCAGATCATGAGGTGTGGGTGATGCTGTCTAGACCATGAAATCTCCCCCCTTGGTCCCTCGCCACGTGAGAGCGCACTCGTTTCAATAAAACACCACACTCTTTCGCTTGCCTCACCTATGAGATAATGCTGTATTAACGCCACATATCACAGTATAGTCACGTGCTCCCACTCGCGAAGCATGGACCGGTTGAAGACACACTAGTCTTACATCACCATAAGTCTGAAAGCATCTTGAGCACCCTCTGCCAGCTTAGACGTTCATTCAACATTATAAAAAAAACACACTTTTCCCCGCAGGTACCGGGGTGCTCAACCTCCATTGTTTGGAGGCTCCCCCTTCCTCTCCCCTTCCTTTTCTCGCTGAATTCCAACAGCATCTACCCCTGGAGTCGTAAGAAACTCAATTATCAGACTCCTATAGGACATCCCAAACGGTACGTACAGATAACCATGTTTTTTAACCAATGAATACACGTGTTATTAGCCAATACAAAGCTCATCTTTGTCTCCACAAGAATAAGACGGTCATTCCATCTCTCTCCATTAGATACACCCAGTCCTTCGCACAAACATGTGTTCACCCTGATGAAGACCTTCCACAACAAGTGCCACATAGAAGGTCGAAACGCGTTGGTTTCTAGAGGAGGCAAGCCGTATTAAAAACTCCAAGGAACAATATCGACGTCAAGTCCTTAAAAAACATTTGCCCGACACCCAAGTATAGTGTCAAAAACCTGTTCCCTACTTTCTGGAGGCTTCCTCCTGATGGCACTCAAAAAATACTGTTAGTGTGTGAGGACTAAAAGAATAGGTCCCAGGTATTCTATATGAAATGTGTAGGACTCCCCTTGTTTGTTGAATATTCCACATTCCGTTGTCCAAAAAAGTAGCATTCAGAATTGTCCTTGTCTTTTCATGTAAATATTGTTGATGCACATGATTGTCCAATTGTCGATTTGGTCTTTATTGTTAAGTGTTTCTAAATGTTTCTTGTAATTTGATTTAAAGTTGTACAGCACTGAACAGACCTTGATGAAAAAGATGAAATATAGTCCATGAATATTACATGTACAAGGTGGAAAATAAAAATCCACTTTAAGAAATCGACCTTTTGATTTATGGTGACAGAGGTATCATGTGTTGTTACCTATCAAATGTCCTTGCGGCATGCTTTATATAGGGAAAACGGAGAGAAAGATCAAGGTTAACATTACTGAACACAAGAGCAGAATCCGGAACAAGATCGCAACATCAAGTCTTGCAACACATTGGGAATGGAGCAGACACACAATTGCCCAAATCAAATTCCAGATCGTTGAATCAGTACAGAAAATCACAGAAATGGACATGAATAAACAACTACTACTATGGGAAACATATTAGATAAGGAGACTTCACACCTTGAAACTAAAGGGCTCAATGATAAGCTAGAAATTAGCTGCTTTATATAAGTCATGACCACAGACCAGAGATCCATCAGCATCACCACCAGACACCAGAGTGTAGAGAGCAGAATCAAATATAGGATTCATTAGTATGTGTTCACTGTAGGATGCACAGAATTTCATTTTGTTCTAATTGAGCATGGAATGCAAGTTTGTTGTCATTTACACAATGGGTACGGAAAAGTGGACATGCCTGACAAACTATTGACTTGACTAGACTGATGACCTCAGCGAGATTTGTGATAGTTTAGATGCCATCTACGATGGAGATGAGAGAACTTCTGTGAGTAATCCTATTTCACTTTGAAGGGAAATAATTAAATGTGATCTTGCTTCCAAATTGTATAATGATTTAGGCTTGTTATACTTTGTATCAGGTTTTTAGGCTGCTAGATCACATTCAGCAGATCATTCCAGCTTCCTTTGATGGAGGATGATTCTTTTGTCTTGGTAATAATTTTACACGATCCTGTTAGTTGTCTTGAAAAAGGAGGCTCGATGTTTCAGCACATAAAACTACTATACAAACTCATCTACTGATCACCGTTGAATTCATTGTAGTTTACGTTTTTTTGTGCCCGCATGAGTTTTAGGATCAGAGCACGTCTGAGAGATCTCTAGTAGTACATCTCAATGCATGATAGATAGTCCGTTCCAAGATGGCGCGGATTTGGTATAGGGCTTAGAGAACATCCGTATCCTTAGCACGTGATACGTCATTTGCCGTGTACTGTTGAGATGACATTTAAAAAATGGCCGCTTAGACCCCGGGTTAGAGAGCTTCCTCTGGAAGTTTTGTGCGTTAGTGTTCAATGGTGAGTAGATTCTAGTATTATTCAAGTTTTGTGGACGTACATTACGAGATTCTCTCAAGCAACAATAAGGCTTGGGTCTTTCATGCTTTACAGGAAAAGCAATTGAAAACTTTGATGGAATATTGTGGGTAAGCTCTACTAGTTTGTTTTGCTTAACTTATTAGTGTGGTGTCTTGGCATCTCACTTTGGTGTCTATGGGGCGATATGTTGCAACTGATACATTATATTTACAAGAAGCAGGATAGGTGCTCTCGAAGAAGGTTTTGAAATGTAATTTATTTGTAAACCATAATGTTGCAACCAACATGGTGATGGTTAGGATAATTCTTTTAACAATGTCTGCTTTTGGGTTTTTGATCTTTAGTCACATCGAGGACACCAGGGTAATAGTGAATTTATCTTCTTATAAGCTTCATTTTCTCGAGTGAGTAGTTCTATCAGGTCATTTTCACTGTGTTTGTCTACCGGACTGGGGCGTTTTGGACTACTTTCATTCACTGTGCACCTTGTCAATACACTATATCAGAACATCGATATACTATTGGGGGCGTTTTTGAATGTCAATATTCTGGCATGACACAGGTGGTGTAAGCATAAATAATTGTCACGATATAAGGGATGATAAAATATTCTTAATTAAGATTGGGTTGTTGATCAAGAAAGCATGAGCTATGTGTCAATCCACTGAAGTACACATAAATTTGTTTTCATATACATCTTTTTACCGATATGTTCCTGACGAAGGGACAAGAGTCCTGAAATGCATTGGGCCTATGCTGATTACACTGTAGGACGCAGATTATTCAAGTTTCTTTCATAATTTTGCTATTGTTATTTGTGCATTGTCTCAAGAATATAACTTTGGCAACTTCCAGGAGAAGCTGTGTCATTCATGTTGATGTGAAATTGTATTAAATTCTAGAGAATGAACACGGATTATTGTATTAAATATGTGAAAACATATGTATAAAATGTTGTTGTGCACACCTTTGTCCTAGAAGCCAGTCAGCTTCTGGCTCAATTTACAAGTTATTCTCCGTAAGGTAGACACAAGTGAAGGTGTAGCACACAGATCATTCACATAAATTTACATTGCAGCTAAAATTGAATCTCTACAAAAAGGGAGTGCACGATCTACCTGCGAATTATTACTTCAGTATGTTGCAGCAGCTCCTGCTCCTCACTTTCTCCGGTTGCCATCTTATACAAAAATAACAAATATAATATCTGAAACAGAGTTCAGCAGTATAAGTACAGGACAGCTCATAATAATGTTTCAAATATAAATTGAAAGCTTTGAGAAGAGAGAAATGGATGTGAGCTTCCTTTAAAGATTAATGAAAACTGTCTTTTCCAATTAAATCTCTTTGTTACATAGTCACAGGATCTTCACAAACGCCAACAACATTGTGAATACTTGTGTCATCATAAAGACGGGAAATACAATTTAAAAGTGCTTACATTAAAAATGATTACAGAAATACAAGTTTAAACACTACCGTAGTAAACTACTGTTCATAAAAATTATTTACATTATGTGTATATATGTGTTTTACACTTTTTCAAATACACAATAACTTTGCAAATATCCGCAACACCATAAAATACGTAGTGCGATATTTAGCAACAAATACACAAATGATAAAAAAAATAGAAAACAATTAGATAGAGTGATTAATCCACTAAAACAAATGGCAAACCGAGACCCAAGAAATACCTAAATGGCTGGCCCTTAATGCAGCTGTACTGTACAATATGCAGTACACATTTACCCAATGAGATAGCACTTACTAATTCGTCAATAGAAAGTGCTGAAGTTGGGTAGACATTTTCAGCAAAAGAGTGGACTCAGATGGGTTAAAATGTGGTTCTATTCTGGCCCTGATACTCATTTAACATAAATTAATCCTCAACAGGATGCACTTATACACATACACATACCAGGTGCCCCAGCTGAAGCCTCACTTGACTAAAGTGCAAATGATACTAACTTCTTTGGCTTGCTAATGGAAATCAAATAGGTTTTCTGTTGTATTTCATGTTGAAAAATAAGCTGAAATCCTTAATGGAAGTGAATGCATTGTTTATCTATTGGACCACAACCCTAACTTGGGTCACTGTGACAAGTGGTTTCTTTCTTGTCATCTCCTGGTGAGAGCAGAGTCCATAGTTCTTCTGTTTAAACTCCCTAAGCAGGTAAATGTCAAAAAACCCATAGCACCACTCACACACCCAATCACAAGCCCACACAGCCACTCATACACCCACCCACAGACCCATAGCAGCACTCACACAGCCACTTACAGACACACACAGGCAATCACACACCCACTCACAGATGCATACTGGTGCTCACACATCCACTATCAAAGTTTACAGTTATGAAAAACAGTTTTAAAAAGCCTTAGACATTCACTGGAAAAAAACAAAGGTTACAGGGACGTTACAGTTAGGAAATAGAACATTAACAAGGCTTAGAAATTCCCTGAAGAAACCAAAGGTTACAGGGATACTTTAATTCGGAAATTACATGATAAAAACATAGAAATCCACTGAAAAAAACAAACGTTACAGGGACATTATAGATAGGCTAAGTTGTTTTCATTCGTACAAAACCATAGAAATTCAGCAGCTATAGTTACCTGAGCGAACTATAACTTACACCCCGACAGTGCACTGCTTATGACCTCACATATTACATCACTCATGACATGGACATTGAAATCAAATATGACATTACTCATGAAATCTCAAATTATATCACTGATGATATCATCCACAGACCCACTCACACACCAACTCACACGCCCATACAACCTCTCATACATCCACACTCACACCCCAGAACCATTTGCAAACATCCTCACTTATCCATACAACTTGTCATGTACCCACTCACTCATCCATACAGTAATCCACATGCCCACTACCTCACCTATTCAGCTATTTACACAACCACTCATTCACTCATTCACATTAATCATACAACCACTCAGACAGCCAGTCACTCACCCATACAGCATCTCAACAGACCTATTAACACACCCATGCACCCACTCACACACCCTCACAACCATTTAGATACCCATTCACTAATCCCCATAAGAAATCAGGTGACCACTCACTCACCCATGCAACCAATCACACAGACACTCACTTTTGAATACAGCCACTCACACACCCAGTCAGTTAACTAAACACCCACTCAAACAGCCACTCACTCACAATACAGCTACTTTCACCTCCACGTACTCACCCATGCAGCCACTCACACAGCCACTCACTCACCCATAGAGTCACTCACTCATACTGCTACTCACATACCTATATATATTCCCCCATACAGCTACTTTCACCTCCACGTACTCACCCATACAGCCACTCACACAGCCATACAGCCACTCGCACACCCACTCACACACTGATACAGACAGTCACACAGCCACTCAGTTAGAAACAGTATCACTTATCAGTAGTAGAGAAAGAATAGTGATTTAACTTGAGGTATAGGTTAGTATATATTTTTAAGTCTCAGAAACATTTACCAAACACTTACAGACACTGGATGATGTCATCAGTGACGCCATCAGCGATGTCACTTGAGATGTCATCACTGATATCACTGACCATGTTATGAGTGATGTGCTATATGAGGTCATAAGTAGTGCATTGCACGGCGTAAGTTATAGTTAGCTCAGGTAACTATAACTGCTGTATTTCTATGACTTTGTATGAGCAAAATCTGAGCCTAACTATAATGTCCCTGTAACCTTCGTTTTTTTCATATTTTAGATACCTATATATACGTCCTTTCACAATATTGTGGTAATCAAATGTTAGTTAAAATATTTGTGTAGGACACTATATATGATATTATGGCATACTAGAGAATGACCAGAAATGCAAGAATGCATGCAAGATTAAATATACTCAGGACCAGTTGTTTGAAAATTGTATTGAACAAAGCACAAGGTTTTGAAAGCAATGGGCTTTGTCACCAGTAGCCAGTGAGGGGAATCAGTGTAAGGACAAATATAACTATGACAAGAAAGACGTTAGATATGCTGAGCTGCCGCCTTTTAAATTCTGATTTTCTAGATCTGCATCAAGGATCAATAACTACTAAAGAAATTAATGTGGGGAAGAGGGGAAGAAAGGTCAAAAGTTTGTGTTGGACATTGAAAAGCACCTGCTGGATTTTTACCTAGTGCCTGTCTCAACCTCCAAATATTAAAGTGCTCTTCTGAATAAATAGTCTGCCTCGGAAATATCTATCGAATGTGAGGCTGTTTTTATAAATGTGCTTTAGCCTCTCCAAAATATATCTATATATGTATTGCTGTATTTACAGAGAACACACAGAGCTGAAAGATGTCAGAAATATGAGAAAAACTCTAGATCTCATGAGCCCAAAATGTGTTTCAAGTATCAGTTCTTTCCAGTTCATACATTAAACCCTGATGACAACACACTGATGTGTGAGATGAGATGAAAGTGAGACATCACTTTGGGCAAATCAGGAAGTTGAGTATGTACACCCAGCCTGTTTTGATGAAATGATACCTATCAGAAAATCTCTCTGATTGCAGATATACTAGAATTAAAAACATCCACTATGGTGAGCAGCTTCAGAGAGTTTACAATGATGCTGCATCCAAATTCTTGCCAAATACCAATGAATGTAATAAGCTGTGCATATTCCCCAATTTCCCCCTTTTTGAACAATTGTATGCTAACACACCACACAGAATTATGCATAGTGAGTCAAGTCTAATAGTGGACAATTTGCCATAGGACAACATATTAGTCTTTTTAAGATGTTCCTACTCAAGGGTATTTTGTCAGAATCACATGGTCTAGATATCATGTCCTGCCTACCATACCCATGAGGGTATCCTGGCACAGAGCAGGTATGTGTGCATAGTCTTGCCTATGGTAGGCAGGTAATTGAAAAACCAGGTCCTTGGCTTCTTTTGGAATTCCAGAGCAGATGAGAAGGCTCTGATGTGGGGTGGGAGGTGGTTCTATGCCTTAGGAGCTATGTGAGAAAATGTTCGACCTTCTGATCTGGTTCTGTGTATGTGTGGGATGTGCGTGAGCAGGAGTCCTGCAGAGCAGATGTGTCTGGGTGGTTAATGGAAGGAGATTCAAATGTTCAGGTATGTGGGGCCCGAGATGTGTAGTGCCTTGAATGTGTGTGTGAGGATAGAAATTAATATTGTAAAACCTGCACCGAATGGAGTGATATTTTTGTGAACAATAGTAAGGTTATGATGATTATATCAGGCCATATTTTTGTATTTGCTATTTGGATATACAACTTGCTGAAGTCAAGTGTGACTCAAAAGCACAGTTTTGGGTGCTGTTGCAAACCAGATATTCTATTTAAATATACAGGAGAATCTGATGGTGTGCAATTAATTACTGGTGTGAAATGTTCTCAGCTACTGCTTCTTTATTTGCAAAGTACTTTTTCTACGGAATGTTAACTAACACCAAATAATGCTGTACAGGTAGTTTTGTTACTTTTGTGTTGACATTCTATCATCACCTATTTTTCCTACACCACTAACAAAATGTACTGTAGGGAGAAACATTTTTCAATGAGGCTCTTATTGCTTACATTTCAAAATTCTTTTTTAAAAAATATTTTTGGGAAATTGTGTTAGTTGTCTTACCAGCCTCATGTAATGAAAGAAAATCATAAAATGTAAATACATGAATAGAGGGGCTGTAGGTCAATCCATTTAATTAATTTGTCTTTTCAACTGTCATTTACGCTTACCTTCAACCCACCGTAGCATTAGGATGTGGCAATGTCTCAGCCCACTTCACTAATTCTCTCTTGCACAGTGAGAGATGGCATGTTGCATATTCACTGGTACGTATCCACCTCAAAATAAGTGAACTTCAGTGCCTGAGTGGGTAGACCAGTAGCTTACTTAGGCAATTATTTATAAATCCTTTTTTAGTCATTCATGTGTGTTCAAAAGGTCATAGGCTTATAGGAATTCAAAGCCAAAAGTAGTTTTTCTGTACATCTATAGGAGCCATACTTTCCTGTGATGCGCATCAAAACTGACAATATTTTTTATTTTATAGTTTTATGGCAAGAATATGACTGGTATGATTAGGCAGTGGCATATTTTATTTTTTACTACTTATTTTTAATTATATGGCATGTGCTTTAATCAGGACTACAAAACGTATACCTATCACACCAACTTGCCAAAGCCAGACATACTGGCTTTGCCAGTGCTTGTTTTTATTCTTGTTCCTGTTCCTATTCTTGAGAAGCAAGGATTTCCTATCCCCCTAAGCTCAGCTCTGTCTAACCTGACTGCTTAACAACAATGGCAGATATCAGGGCTGAAAATGAAGGGACTCCAGGAATACAAATGTATTATTCAGCTGTAAAGTGTAAACCCTATCTTTGACCTGTTAACTCATTTGTGATATAGAGTGTATTGGTTGTCCACAAACAAGTTATATCCAGAGTCAGCAATTGAGCTACGGCTTATAATAATTTTTCATTATGTACCATTCAAACAGCAATTCACATGGTAAGAACAAATAAAGAAAAATGTATTATTGAAATGTGCACATGATACCTAGTTTAAGAATAGTGGTTATGATGTAATTTGAGACGTCATCAGTGATGCCATCAAAGATGTCATTTAACTTCTCAAAAGTGATGTAATATGTGATGTCATAAGCAGTCCATGGTGTTGCAATGGCGTCCTGGCTGACAGCAACTCCTGAATCAATCTTGAGAGGGCGGTATGCATAGTTCTTGGAGGGTGGGACAGGCAGGGCAAATGCTGATGGGCTGCCGTGGTCAGCCACTGAACTTACCTTACGGTGGTTGGGCCACAAGTACGACCTCCCAAATGTGCACGCTACTCCTTGAGGGAGAGGAGCTGATGATAAGATACCTTTTGCATTTCTATTCTGTTCACCTTCCAAAAATCTTCTGTTGTGGATTCCTGGGAGTTCATTCTTCCATTTCCAAGATGTCAGCAATCTCTCAAACTGTTATTAAGTCTTCTCTATCCAAGATGACTTCTCCCGTTTTCCTCTGAGGTATTTTCTGTTTTAGGATATAAAATTAGCCACTCACTCCTTCACACTTTGCATCCCAACACTTCCAGTTCTTCTGTATAGTGACAGAGTAGCTGGATACTCCTGTTATTACCGTCTTCTCCAGTTCTGTGTAGGTGACCTCTCCTTTGACTGCCCTCCTTCCTCTTGGAGCCTTGCTGGCATCTAGGAGGCTTTTTCCCTTCTAGCTTTTCCCTCCATTTGAGGCTCTTTCTGGAAGGCACCATCTACTTAAGGGCTTTTCAAGTGTTGGAGGAATGATGGCTACTGGAAGGTGTCTTCCTTACTTCTTGCAGACCAAGACTGTTAAAACCCTTGATCTACCTGCAATCAAATGTCTCTTGCTAATCACCCTTTGCCCAAGAGATCTGACATATAGGGGCAGATTACAATGTGGCGCATAAAGGCTCTGACCACTGGGCCACATCATAATGGGCTGTGTGGTTTACTTTCCGACCGCCTCATTATGATGGAGGTGGTTGGAAAGTAAACCAGCCGGTCATTCTGGCTGGCTTCGGACGGGCTGAAAGAGCGCGTCGGCCAGTCGGAAGGCGGCCAGTAATCTCAAGGGTGGGCCTTTTCCCCCCTTGAGATTATAATGCACGGTTTCTGGCATGGTTTCCATGCCGGCCTGTCTGACATGGAGACCATGTTGGAAAGCATATTTGGGGGCCCACAGCAGGAGTTGGATGCCGAGGGGGCACCTATGGTGCCCTGGTTGATCCCCGCACCTTGTGGCAGGCACCTTCCGGTGCCTGCCACGGAATGCAGAGATGAACTGCACCTCCTTTTTCTCAATGGGAGCTTGTGTTACTGCCGGTTTACAGGCGTAACACGAGCTCCCATTGAGGAAAGGGGGAATGCGACCGAACAGTGTTTTGGAGTATTGCAGTGGCACGGTCGGGAAATAATTCTGCCTGACATTGAAATCAGCCCCATGGTGGTGGCCTTGTAAACTATAACCGGTAAATTTCATGTTCTTTGGGTTTAAACATTAGGTTTTATCTCATTTCAGCATCTAATTACAACATCACATTAACCTTTCTTTTTTCTGTGAATTTGTAGGTTTTCTTTGTATTGTAAGCTACGATCTGAATACTATGCCTAACTATAAGGTCACATTAAAATGTGTTCTTTTCAATATAGTTCAGTTTTTTTTAAACATGTGGCGGGATCTTATTACCAGCTATAATGGCATAATAACCTTTGGTTTTTAGAGTGAATTTCAGGTTTAAAGAAAATCATAGTTAGCCAACTCCCCTGATACGTATGGCCTCCTGCCATAAAAAATGGGTGTTTGACAGTGCTGCCAACCCCCCAAGACAAAAAAAATCTCTAGTGTGGCCCTGCACCCAACCCTGCAGCAAGTGGCTAACCACTGCTTTGCACGCTTTTGCCATGTGCGACAGGGGCTTGACTGCAGGGTCTGGCCTCTGCCCAGACCCTGTGCCCACACCTACCATGGTGAACATCTCCCTCTGGGCACAACCTCTGGCCCTGCCCTGTACAACCCCACTGCAAATGGCCAATCCCCATCTGTACGTGGCCTTTGCCTGTGCACACTAGGGATTTGGCCGCAGGGCCTGGCCTCTTGTCAAGCGTATGCCCAACCACAGGATGCCCATCCAGCACAGACACCTAACTCACATTTCATTCATTTATGTTTTTAAATTTTCTGGATATAGCAGTATTCCCTGTCTTCGTCCACTCAAGTTTCAACTCCATGGTACCGCACTACCATGCAAGCTTCTCTGAAGAAGCTTGCATGGTGCTACTGGTCCATGGAATTGAAGCCTGATCAACGGCTCTTGAAGAGGCTCTGCAGCAGTATTGTTGCACCTCACGGGATGGCCATACTCGGTCCAATGAGAGAACCGCAGTACACACGGCACAAAAAACAATTGGCCCCAGGGATTTTCCCTCTGGGTTCACCTCCCATAAGTGCCTGGAAGTCAAGGAGTCCCTACTCCGCCCCCTTATATTCTATTTTTTAAACATTTTTGGACATGAGAGTCGAGTCTCAGAGTCTTGTAACAGTGGCTGCAACTTTTTTTTCTTGATTGCAGCCAATCAATCGGATCACTCAGTGTAGGAAATAGCAACATAAAAAAAAGCTCCCTCAACCAATCAGCGGACGCTATTTTATTTTTCAATTTCAGTACTGCGGGACTCCAATTTTGAGACCACCTGAGATTCTTCACTTTTTAACTCCTTTACACCCAGCCTGAGTACAATCTTCAAACACAAATTTCTCCAAAACGGAGTTACTCCAAATCACAAAAAATAATGCGTTATAAGTAAAGTCTTATTTATTTTTTGACAAATTTGGTGGAATTCCATTTCTGTTTCGGAGAGAAAAGTGTCCTGTGAGACTTAACAGAGGAAATCCACCTTTTGGGACCTCCCCTTTTTCTTGCCTCTCCTTTGATGGACCAGCGCAAACCTTTCAAGGAAGGAGGTGAGGTGGATTAACTTTATGTTTTTTGAAAGTTTCATTCAGATGTATTAAACGGCACCAAAGTTATTAGCAAAACAAAAAACACTCAACCTATGGAAACTCTCTGGCCTTACTATAACGGATCAGTGTTGCCCTCTGAACTTGGCATGAGCTTGGCTTTAAAGTAGAACTTGACTCAGAAAGCATGCTTTGCTTTGATTTGGTATGAATCCACTCAGTAGTCTTTGGCATATATGCATTTGAAAAAGAGGCAGTGTGGGATGGAAAGGGTTTACACTTTTGAATCTCTTTTCAGTTTAAAAGATATTTGTTATGTTGCTTATAATGTCAGCATAGTTTAATTAATATGCCTGAAATTTGGCATATAGTTATTGCATTCAGAGTACTATTATGTTTATATCCAAAAAGGGGGGCACAAAGTGTCTTTTTTGCTAATACGTTTGGCACAGTTTGGAGTCTGCACATAATTTGGTAGAAACTAGGAATAATTACTTTTCTATTTGCATGTATAGCCCTAACAGAGGTGGGGGCATGGTTAAAGGTGGTGGTGGCGGGGGTCAATAAAATGTACATTTGCTCATAACTTTGCTCTGTTTTATCTATCTGTGTCAAGTGTGGCAGGTAGTTGGCAAGTGATGCCCTGTGCAGGGCAAAGTTCAAGCGTGGGTCAAAAATATTTTTGATTTACTAATATCTTTGGCAGTGTTGAGGGATCATCACAGAATCTAGTAGGGACTAAGCACATTTAAGCTACTTCTAGTATTTTCATGTGTGTGAGATCCATCAGGAAGGTGAAAGTTTAAAAGAGTTAATCTGATTGTAACATTTGCACTGTTTGATGAATCCAAACAGAGATTGGCAGACGTTTAGTGGTTATGTCAATATGTGAGGGGATCTGAGGGGCGGGGGAGATAAATAGAAGAAAAATGTGAGTTTCGTTCACAAATAACTTTGGTGCTGTACAATTAACCTGCATGAAATGTGGCAGCTAGTAAATTAAGCCCAGTGCGTGGCAAATCAAGACTTGTAAGGAACACCTGCAGAATACAACCGAAGGTGGCTGGGTACAGGGCCTGGTCAATGACTCTGCACTGTACAGAATGCATGCATGGCAGGCAGTGTGTAGAAGGGATTGGGCGGCCATGCCAGTCGGGAGCAGGGTCTGGCTGCGGGCCCTGCTGTGCCCCTCAGAGTGCAGTTTGAAAATTAAGCTAATCAAAATAAATAGTGAAAATCGTTGAAAAAGAACTCAATTAAGAACTGAATTATGCTTCAGTCTTAAATGGTAACACTTCTAAAATGTACTAATTATGTTTCAGACAGCACACAAAAATTGACATAACTCAAGGTCCGTCTGCCATGTTGTTCTGAAGTTCGGTCTTTTGTTCCTGACGGTGGACCATAAATAATGCCTGTGTTGTGTTCGTTTATAAACATAACTGACGAATTTCGTTGGTTTCATATATTTGAGCCTCATACATAACTACGTTTTAACTGCTTATTCGCTGAATAGTACACGCACACACACTCACAAAATGCACACAACTGTATACATGCATAATTTACAAAATATGGAAAATCCAGGTGCGCACGTGACAGAAAGAGTGCGTTTTATACAAACCTTAATCTAGTGGCACAGAGTTTTATGTATTTCACGTGAGATTAAAAAAATATTTCCTGGTCATTTTGGTGTAAACTTGCACTTTCTTGACAGGGTTCCGTTCGGGCTAAAACCCATAAGCTGGAAGTATGAGATGGTGAGGTGGACCCATGCGTGACTTTTGACACACAGACGATCACACAGCTGCCAGGCTTCAGACAATAAAAACCGACGAATAACTCATCAGTGATAAACAATGCAGATCAAGTATGTGTTAGAGACTTGTGCCCACGCGCACACCGGATTCCAGTGCGGATACAGAACATGATCACAATGCAGTGACCTTGAGACGCCTACAATAGTAAAGATTGAAATTGCAAACCACAAAACTTGGTCAAAATCAATAGTGTGTTTTAAATCTGCAAAACCCGTGCAATTTGCGGCTAATATCCGTACCTGTATGTTCACACAGTTATTAACTATGGGTGAGCATCAGAACTCCCTCGCCTGTGTTAATCTCATTCATTATGTTATTAATAAATGACCCTCCCTCTCTGCAGGTAGTGTTATGGTAGCCTCAGCTTGCGCGGTTTTTATCCAAGGACGCTTCTTAGCGCTAGCATAAAACTGATTTGAAACAGCACTCAACATGCGATCCTGCGAACCGAATTTCAGATCTTTTAGTGTGTGTCCACTTCCATGATGCTTCAGGTGAGCAGCAACTTTAATCAATAACAAAGCATGCGACATATGTATATACGTAGTTGGAGAGAAAAACAATTTATAGTGGACCTCAATACCCATGAATAATATAGAAATAGCTCCGCAGACTAATTTTGGATTCGCGGTATCTATTCCAGCCCATTTTGACTATTCCACTGCCCCAATTCCTAGCACCCCTAACTGGCACGGGCATATTTCTTGGGCGTCATGCTCCAGTCCATCTTGGTACAGCACTCATCAAAGTTTGGAATCCGCTCTCTGTCTAATAGTCTAGTTCAGTCACGCTGAGACCCCACTGTGGTGGGTCTAAGGGGTCCAAACAGAAGCAAACGGAGCTCGATTCAACAATAATCAGAGACGCCACAGTACTGGGTATAAGTAGCAGAAGATGCCACAGACGCTTGTGCAGAGGTGACACAAGGGTGCCTATGGATGCCACTACTATAGTACAGTTATGTGGCCAACCCAAGAGAGAAGCTGCTACAATCCAGAATAAAACCATAGTCACCACAGTCGTGAGTCTAAAGGAGGATAATTAGAGACTTTACTGGTGCCCTTTTATGAGTTCATCTGTGCTAACTATTGTGAGACTGAACTAAAAAACTCAGCAGAGCACACGCATGGGTAGAAGAGGAGCATCTCATGTTGATGCAAGGTGTGTATGTGAGGGTCACACCTGGTGTGCTGCTTGGTGACAATACCGCTTGAGCTGCATTATTAAAAAAAAAAACATTTTTACACTCAACTAGAGCGATGTTGTGCAGTCTAGTTGGAACACCTGATGTGCATGACGGTGATGGAATCAAAGAATGCTGCACATGCTGAAAAATGCCAAACTTAGGTACCTTCTATGGCGCCTCGGTGAATACAATGAATTGCAGAAATGGGGCCTTTTTACACCTAATATAATAGTCCTACCTAAGATGGTGGGTTGCCCATCAATCAATCAATCATAGCATTTGTAAAGCGCACTACTTACCTGTGAGGGTCTCAAGGCGCTGGGGTGGGGGGGGGAATGCTGCTACTGCTCAAAAAGCCCGGTTTTGAGGAGTCTTCTGAAGGACAGCAGGTCTTGGGTCTGCCGTAGGTGGATGGGGAGGGTGAGCCAGGCCTTGGCGGCGAGGTGGAAGAATGATCTGCTGCCGGAGGTTGCTCTTTGGATGCGGGGGACTGTGACGAGGGCGAGGTCGGTGGAGCGAAGCTGGCGGGTGGGGGTGTAGAAGCTGAGTTGTCTGTTGAGGTACGCTGGTCCGGTGTTGTGGAGTGCCTTGTGTGCGTGGGTGAGGAGCTTGAAGGTTATCCTCTTGTTGACGGGGAGCCAGTGCAGGTCTCTCAGGTGGGGTGTGATGTGGCTGCGGCGAGGGATGTCAAGGATCAGGCGAGCCGAGGTGTTCTGAATGCGTTGAACTCGTTTCAGGAGTTTGGCCGAGGCTCCTGCGTAGAGGGCGTTTCCGTAGTCCAACCTGCTGCTGGGTGACCGTTCTTCTCGTTTCGGTGGGGATCCACTTGTAGATCTTGCGGAGCATGTGGAGGGTGTTGAAGCAGGAGGAAGAGACGGCGTTGACCTGCTTTTTCATGTAGAGGGTGGAGTCGAGTATGACCCCTAGGTTGTGTGCGTGTTGGAGCTGTTCCCAGTGCGGACGGCCACCAGGAGTCGTCCCAGGCCGAGGGGGTGGATCCGAGGATGAGGACCTCTGTTTTGTCCGAGTTCATCTTCAGTCGGCTGTTCTTCATCCACTCCGCGACGGCTCTTATTCCTTTGTGGATGTTGGTTTTGGCGGTGTGGGGGTCCTTGGTGAGGGAGAGGATCAGCTGGGTGTCATCGGCGTAAGAGATGATGTTGAGGTCATGCAGTCAGGCGACGTGGGCGAGTGGTGCCATGTAGATGTTAAACAGAGTTGGGCTGAGGGATGAGCCCTGGGGTACGCCGCACATGATCTTGGTGGCTTCGGAGCGGAAGACGGGGAGGCGGACGCTCTGTGTTCTGCCACAGAGGAAGGAGGTGGTTCAGTCCAGGGCCTTCTCTTGGATCCCGGCGTCGTGGAGGCGTGTGCGTAGAATGCGGTGGCAGACTGTGTTGGAAGCAGCTGACAGGTCCAGGAGGATGAGGGCCGCGGTTTCTCCATTGTCTAGCAGGGCCCTGATGTCATCGGTGGCGGCGATGAGGGCAGTTTCGGTGCTGTGGTTGCTGCGGAACCCGGACTGGGACGGGTCCAGGATGCTGTTCTCCTCGAGGTAGCGGGTCATTTGTTTGTTGACGGTCTTCTCGATGACCTTCACCGGGAACAGGAGATGGGCCGGAAGTTCTTAAGGTCCTTGAGGTCCGCCTCGGGTTTCTCGAGTAAGGCATTGATCTGGCGTGCTTCCAGCTCCCTGGGAAGGTTGCTGTCTAAAAGGAGATGTTGATGGCATTCCGGAGATGGGGTGCGATGGCGGTGCTGGCTTTGTTGAAGATGTGGTGTGGGCATGGGTCTGACGGAGATCCGGAGTTGATGGTGTTCATGATTTTGATGGTGTCGTCATCGTTTATGTTGGTCCAGGAGTGCAGGCGGTCGGTGTGGATGGCGGTCGTGGGAGGAGAGGTCTCATTGGTTGTCGGGGCGGTTGTGGCATTGAAGCTGTTGTGGATGTCTGAGATCTTGTGATGGAAGAAGGTGGCAAGCAAGTCGCACAGGTCTTGCGAAGGTGGGATGTCATTGGTGTTGGAGCTGGGGTTGGAGGGTTCCTTCACGATGTTGAAGAGCTCTTTGCTGTTGTGTGCGTTGTTGTCTAGGCGGTCTTTGAAAGCGGTCCTTTTGGCGGATCCGATGAGGTGATGGTGTCTGCGGGTGACGTTCTTGTGGGCTGCGCAGCTGTCCGGTGTTCGTTCACGATGCCAGTTCTTCTCAAGCTTTTGCCAGGTTTGCTTGGAGGCCTGGAGGTCTTCAGTGAACCAGCTGGCTTTCTTGCTGGTGGGGCTGTTGCAGGGTTTCTTGAATGGGGCGAGGGTGTTGGCGCAGTCATCGATCCACTGTCTGAGGTTGCGGGCAGCGGTGTTGGGGTCAATGGGGTCGGCGGCTGGGCTCTGGGCCAGGGTGGTGGTTAGCTGGTCTTCGGTGACTTTGCTCCAGCAGCGGCGAGAGATCTGTTGGGTGCGGTGGTGTGCGGTGGGTTTCCGGAAGGTGAAGTGGATACTGCGATGGTAGGTCCAGTGGAGTTCGGTGGTGTGGTTGAAGGAGACGTGGGGGCTTGCGGAGAAGATGGGGTCAAGCGTGTGGCCGGTGGAGTGGGTGGGTGTTGTGACGAGTTGTCTGAGTCCGAGGTTGGAAAGGTTGTCGATCAGGGTGGAGGAGTTGGTGTTGTTGTTGTTCTCGAGGTGGAAGTTCAGGTCCCCGAGGAGAATGTAGTCCGTGGAGGCAAGGGCATGTGTGCTGACGAAGTCGGCGATGGAGTCGCTGAACTGTGGTCGGGGTCCGGGGGTCTGTAGATGAGGGTTCCTCTGAGGGTGGTGTTGGGGTCAGTGTGGATCTGGAAGTGCAGGTGTTCGGCGGTGCTGAGCGTGTCGTCGGTGTTGGTCGAGACTCTGAGAGTGTTCCTGTGGACGATGGCCCATGGGTTATCAAAAGATTTTCCCAATCAAGAGATATCTGGACTCCTTCTGTGATATCAGTTCCTGTTTACATCATATCTAAGGGACCATTTTAAAGTGATATATACGCAGCAACGCATTCATCTCTTATTTTTCATCACATTCTTTGTTTATTTCTTTCATTTTTGACACAGAAATCTGCTCCTAGATTTTTTAGGATTCTTAGGGAGTGTTCACCTGGACATTTCTTTGTCCTTTTCAAATTGGTGATGTCAGGTGGAGTTTGGTACCTTGCTGTTATTCTTCATTTCAATATTTACCTTCAATCAAGACCTATGAGTTTGCCAATGAGGTTTTTCCCCTTGTGGAGTTTTCCTTCTAATTGAGACCCACTTAACGAGGCACTTGACAACTTTTATGTGTATTGTTCCGTTCAAGATGCTACCATTTCTACTAGGAGAAGTAACCTTTAATTCAGGAAATCAAGAATGCAGTTAAACAGGCCTTCAAAGTGTTAAGGTCCTTGACACTAACTTAGAAGCAGAGATAGCACAAGCCAAGAATCCAACGATAGGCACACGAATAGTGGATCTATGGGTTTCATCCAGCATTGGAGAGGCCCAACCAAGAATAATCAAAAACACCAGAATAGTGGCGGGGTAAGTCAGATGCAAGATACCATAATCCAAGGTAAATAGAGACACCACTGTAGAAGGTCTTTGGAGCTAACCCAAGTTGGTGTAACTCAAGAGTGATACCATAGTCACTAAGATATTGGGTTTTAGGGGCCAACCAAGGAACAGTAATGGTACAACCCAGGGATCGCTAAAGATATCATGGTGCAGGAACCTTGGGCCCACTCAGAATCAGAGGTGTCATAACAGGCAGAGTTGCCAACCTAAGAATATGTTTCAGTGTGTGAATGTACATGGAAAGGGGGTGCGGCTTTGGTGAGGGCACAGGGCCATAGCGAGTGGGGTTTTGTCCCCCTGCTTTTCCTAAACATTCACAACTGCCTTCCCCCAGAACAATGAGGAACACATTTAGTGCCAAATCCAATGTCTAGAGGAGGTCTTAATTGAACCCTAGCTGTGTAGATTATTTACACCTCAGCTGAAAATGACTGTTAAAGGTTTCCAGCTCCCTGTGTGTGTTTGATTGTGCCTCTTCACTGTGTGGCTGTGTGATGAGGCATGGAATGGTGTCACACAGTAGCCCTGTGTGATTTGTCAGGCCTGTACAGGCACCTCAGTGTAAGAATTAAGGAACTTTGGAAATGAAATGGTAAACAGTACTCCTGTGGAAGGAAGCTGGATTTAGGTTTCAGGTTATGATTGTGAGATGGAGGAAGTTGGGAGGGAGGGTAAAAGGTGAAGGGGCAGGACCTCATCAGGAAGATGAAGCTTGCATCCTATAAGCTACAGAACTCATACAGCATAACCTTTCCACTTATAGAGACCCACTTAAGCAGCCCAAAAGGGATTGATAAAATGCTGCAGTTAACCTCAGCCACTGGCAATTGTTCTGGGCCGCATAGCAGTTGCATGACTCTCTTAAATAAGTTACTGACTCTCGAATGACGGGATGATGAGATGAATCTACCACCACAGCTTGGTGTCGAATTTCTTTCTCTCCTCTTAAGAGGGAGAGACTCAGCACACATTGCCATGTAATGAAACCAAAGAAAGAACCCGAAACAACCGGGTCAAATAAAAAGATTTTAAAACTCCTTTGTGATGCAAAGAAGGCTTGGACAAAGTATTGACAGCCAACATCTAAATTTAAAACAAAAAGATAGAGGGACCTATCAAAAATGGAAAGATTGTAGCTCTTCGCCAATCTTTTTATGTTATTTTGATCTTGAACTTCATTGCTATTTTCTGATCTTCACTTACACCGTGTTATGATACCTCTCATAAACAAAGCACTCCTGAGGTGTTTTTGGCTCATCATTGTGATAACTCCAAAACTTTCTCCTTTAAATTGATCATGAAAACCACAATCCTGTCACGTGAAGATGTGCAGCATTTCTGTTCCTAAATTAATGATGTTTTACTACATGAGTTGGGTGAAAGAGACAAATTAATTAAATACATCAAATACCAAAAGGAGATACAGCTATGATTTGCATAGATTTCTGAAACATTTGGATTCACAGAATCCCAGGTGTATTCCATGAGACACCTCAACTTCAGTCGTTTTCCTCATGTGCACCTATAAGCCTTAGACCTATACCCACAGTTTGCCCACAAAACATAAATTCAACTGGCAGACGGTTAGGATAAATGTCTATGAAATTCACTTAGCAAGCAACTAGTGACAGTAGTCAAAAACTGTAAATGAGTTATGAGTACGCTCTCAAAACAACTTGGTCAAGGGTGGCCCACAGATGCAAACCCACTTTTCTCCAAAGGATAACATGTGAGTCACCTTTCAGTAGATTGTACACACACACACACACAAAGACTTGCTTATTCATTGATATAAAAGGATGCTAGGAAACAATACTACAAGAAAAAGGTTATGAGATTAAAAAAACTTAAAAGTAAACCAAAGTAAATATAAAACATGTAAACATCTGTTGGCCAAAAACCACAAACATTTTGATCATGTAAAATACTATAAAACATCACCAATAGTCCTAAATGAGTCTCTCTCCTCATATTGAAGAACAATGATGCCAAATTTATTCTATTGGAAAAGATAACATCTTGAAAATAAGTTGTATTTTTCATCATTTCTCAGCAATCAGTTGAGGGTGACCGATAAGTAAAAGTGGTCAGATGGAGCTATGGTCATCTAAAGATTTTACCTTCCGTCGTAGGGGCTCATTTAGAACCCGCTAGTATTTAGACATGAGGAAATAATTGGTAGATGGCCCAACCACCCATATATAAATATTTCCACAACCCAGGTTAGAGGTTGGGGAACTACTATGTTTACAAGGTGAATCCACAGCCACTTCTGATGTTAGAAGCACCGTATCTGTCGCTGGTCAAGACTTCTGGTTACAAGCTTGCTATATTTTTCATGCTGGGGACCACCATTCACAGCATGGAATTACAGGGCAGGAAAATAACAATGTTCCTCACACACCTGGAGAATTCCCAGTGCATCAGGAGCACTGATTTCATTTTCCACAAACAAACCATCATTTTAGACATTGGTATTTGGTACATTAAAAACATCCCAGACGGACTAACATGCTACAGATTCATAACAAACTATCCTTCATTGTGTTGTTTAGGCAAAGGTGCTCTGATTTTGTTAGCTGTAACATGGTTGGTTAACAATTCCTTGTCTAAGAAATGGGGAAATTTATATATGGCAAGTCACCAACTGCTGGACAGGCAGAGGTGGTGCCACCACAGGAACAATCTCTTGGTTCATGGGCCCCAAAACTTTTTATTAGGGTCTAAGTCATGCCTTTGAAGCAACAAAAACAGAACCCTACAATTTCGGATATGTTGATAGGTATGCTGATAGAGGGCCGTCAGAGCAAAGAGGCTGTTGGAAAGTGGATTATTGGAAGGGGCAAATGTAGGTCTGCCACTGGCAATAAGGCCACTAACACAGTATAGGGCTCAGAATGGGTCTGAGAAAATTATTCCCATGCTCAACCCTTGGTAACGTGGCTGCGAGAAGACAGGCTTAACTTCAAAGACAGGTATGTAAAGCATTCAAAAACACCAATTCAGTAAATAATTAAGACACAACGCATAATAAAAATCCAACACCAATTTATAAACATAGGAAATATTTTTATCTTTAAAATGACACCAAAACGACAAAAAACAAAAGTAGGGAACCGGAGATATGAATTTTTAAAGATTTATCACTTTATAGCACTTAGAAACTTATAGCACCCTATTGGGACATCTGGTCGCGATAGACCGTCTCAAAGTCAAAGTTTCAGGCCGACCGTGATGGAGCCCTGAGCGGCTACCACTCGCGGTAGGTCCCGGTCACAGTTTTTACCTTTGGACTTAGAAACGTTTCTGGAGCTTTTTCTCGCGGAGTCCCTCGATGCTCTTCACCAGGCCGGATTCTTCTACTCCTGGTCAAACTCTGGAAGTCGGACCTACGGAGCTTTCAGTGGGACGAACCTGGATGTCTTGGCCAGCTCGCGGTTGAAGGCAGGCGGCTTGGCTGGCCAGTTGAGTTGGTCCCCCTATGGAGCTTTTTTTTAAGTTGCTCCAAAGTTCTGCAAACTTCTGGAACTTCTTACTGAAGTTCCCCAAGGGGTCCCAAAGTGTCTCAAACTCACTCCAAGGGTCTAGAAGCTCCAAGATGGTCCTTGGAAGTTGAGGACTTCAATTCCCACAATCAACTTGGACAAAACCCTTACAAATCCACTGGTCGTTCTCCAGGTTGAGGATCCTTGGTGGTGATATTCCAGGTGAGCTCTGTTAACGTGTAGCTTGCAGCGAGTCCACTCTTTAGTTCCTTCACAGCAAGGTAATCCACAGGGCTGTAGTGTCAGCTGGTGCAGTCTTCAGAGGCCAGGCCTTAGAATTTTGCACCCCAACTTCTCAGCATGGCAAAGTCTTGCTTTCTTAAGTTTCAAGCAGCTGATCTGAGAGACTCTGCCCCTCTCAGATACTTATTCCAAGTTCTCTTAGTCAAGCAGGAGGTCACTGTTGACCAATGGGAGCAGGGCAACTCCCCAAGGATATGACCACATCCTGTAGAGCAGAGTTCTTCAAACCTTTGTAGGTTGAGCAGCACCCCACAGAAGTCAGCATCCGGTGCGGTGGCACCGGTCGCACCGCCCTAAAGCCGGACCTGGCTGCAGCAGCCCTGGCTGAGACACAATGGGCAGGGGGGCTAAATCCCTTTTAGCCCTATGGGGGCTGCGCACCTGATGGTGTCCAACTGCTCCAAGAGACAGCACAGGTCGAAGGGTGGGGGTCACTGAGATAGAAGCGCAGACAACATCACACATGTAGGACATCACCTTTGAATGTGTAATGAATTGTGGGAATGGCATGTAAACCAATGTTTAGGGCACATTTTACAACAAGAGTCCATGGGTGTTGCTGCCCCTCTGTCCAATTCTGAAGGAAGATGTGCAGTAACTGAAAGCAAGACATAAACCAACTGTCACTTTTACTTTTCTCTCAGTATTTCTCAGGTGCAGGCCTTTGATGCTGGCAATTACAACTGCATTGCCTCCAACCAGGCGGTCCTCTCGGGTGTAGCTGAGAGGACATTCATCCTTCTGGTCCAGAGTAGGTGCACGTCGCACTTTAATGTAAGACATACTTAAGTATGGAAGTCGTACGGGTAGAATAAATAGAAAAGGTTATAGAAACCTCAGCCAGAAGCAGTGGAAAGGAAAGGGATCTCTGTGATTGTCTAATTATTCCTGTAGAGAAGGCAATTGATTTAATGTTCTGATAAATGTTGAAACCCATGGGTTTCGGGTGGCGCAGGTGTAGCACAGTGGATGCCTCCACAGATGTTATCTCCCTATTTACGTATTGTATTTCAGTGATGGTATCTTGTCACATTTTGGCACTTTAAAGCAAATCAAGATAATGCTAGAATACAAAAAAATGCAAACTGAGATAGAACTAGGGAAATGCAGACATTCATAGCAGGCAAACCGTGCAAGGCGTGTCGAAGGTGGAAGCAGAGGACATGCATTGCAGTATAATCAGTGGAACTCCAGGGTGTGGTTTATGTAAAGGGCCCTGCTGGAATTTAAGTGGTTAAAATGTAAGGTCCAAGCTCTCTTAGCGCAGAATTCGACATTCTAAATTGGGCACAAACACTGTTTTCTGTAGATTCTGAAGTTACTGCAGCCCTGGAATGAGGCTATAACCAGGGGCATTGATACCACAGAAGATGTCTCTGTAATTTTAAGAGAAACGTTCACTTCGTTCTGGGAAGAGCTAAGAGCTAACCGTCCCAGGACAGGGTTAATTCCTAGAGCTGAAATGTTTGTTGCTTTCGCTTTCATAACACAGGAGACTCTTTGAATTCTACTGCAGCTGAAGCATTTCAGCTCTAGGAATTAACACTGTCTTGGGACGATTAGCTTTTCAAAATAGACAAAAGCATGGGCACGACGTGCCACACCGATTTCCCCTCCCTCCCCCCTACAGCCCTCTGTTACAGCCGAACCCCCGGGCTGATTGCCTGCTGCTCCGGAGGGACAGTGGAAAACAAAGGTGAGTTTAGGGTGGAGTGCGCGTCCCCCCTGAGAGGGTGTCGCTCCCCCCCAGGGGGGCGCGCCCCACAGATTGAAGAACTCTGCTGTAGAGTGTGGCATTATTTTGTCCCAGGGTGCACCAAATCCTCAAAATTCATAATGTCTGATTTTCCAGCAGGGAATTAAGAGCTGGCTAAACACGGGGCGTGGCTTGGCACACGACAAGATGGCCTCACAGTAGTGTAGGCCTGCCGGCCGCCGAAATAGTCCTTCCATTATCTTGCTCCTGAAATGCCTATACAGAAGTGGTTGCTGATATCAAGGGCATGCTAGCGGTGTGCTGGATAGCGTTGGAATCTCCCTCGGGACCTGCGAAGAGCTCACCGCACGTTTCGCCTGCGGCCATGATGGCGGCTGCGAGTCTGATGTCGAGCGGATTCCTCTGAACGCCTGGCCGGTGCTGTGGAGTCTCTGGCAGAGCCTGGGTGTGGCCCAAGAACTGCAGCGACTACTGCTGACACGCTGGGTGGTGCAGTGCCCGACCGGATGAGAAATCCTTTCACTATCGGCGGGTGCTGATGTTCCGTGAGATGGCCGGGTGCTGGAACTGCGGTGTGCACGGCACGCTCTGATACGCGTGGGGCCGGCTCTGATTTACAAGGTAGGCCTCTGTGAGATTGCGGCCGCAAGCCTTGTTTACCGCGAGACATCCCAAATCAGATCGGAAACTCCACAATTATTAAAGCTGTGCCCTGCTATACACAGCGTTCAGGACTTGGACTGTGAGGAGACCCATTACATATTGTGGGGCTTTACTGTATAGTGCTTGGGCCGCGTGATGCCCGCTACTCTCTGCTGCACGGTGGTGGCTTCCCACCGCTAGGGCAACGTTACCTGCACTGATTAACTGTGTCCCTAGTCCTCCCTAGATTTCAGTGTGCTCGCCTCGTGAACTATTTGAGCTCAATTGGTCTGCCCTATTATCTACATATCAGAGGCCTGTTACTGCTGCGGCCCGGGGGAATCACACAGGCGAGCCCGGGCCGCTGTGTTACTGTAACAGATTGTTGTGCCACATTGCTCTGGACCGCCGCGCTGGGGGGCACTCCGCATTAAACCCCCTGCTGCAGTATACTGGGAATAGCGGGCGCAGCATCACATCTCCTTACCCCCAGCTTCAAAGACTGCGCTCCTCCTGTTGTTTATGCCATCGGGGTAGCTGCTGGCCCCACTGTGCGGAACCTGGACATAACACGCCGAGACAGCCTACACTACACTTAGCGGGCTGGAGTCTCCGCTGATCATAGAATGTGGTCTCCTCCTCATCACCCATCGCAAGCTGGGACACCCCTCACCTGCATAAACACCCTGAGATCACCTTACCGTGGCTATTTCCTCTGCAACCATAATGGGCAAGCCAGAGAAAATCCAGCCCAGACTGACCTTCAACGTACGCAAGGGTGGTAAATCCTCGCAGACTGCGGCCTCAGACTCGGAGTTGGACTCTGCTGCGTCGACCCCCACTGCACTGGAAAAGTCGTTGACTTCAATCCAGACCAGCCTGCAGGCCATTGATGGCAAAATCGAGGCCCTCAACGGCCGGATGGACCATTTCTCCTCAAAATTAGACAAGCACGCAGCGAGGATTGGAGAGGCTGAACAGCGAATATCGGACGCCGAGGATGGCCTCCAACAAGTTGATGCCAAAACCACAGACATTGCGAAGCTACTGGCTGTCATTCAGGTGAAGAATGAGGACATTGAAGCACGCTCTAGGCGTAATAATGTGCGCATTTTAGGCCTGCCGGAATCAACGAACATTGGGTACCTGGAAGAGTATGTCGAGACCCTCTTTCGAGATATCTGTGGGGCTGAGAATCTTTCCGCCATGTTCACCATAGAGCGGGCTCATAGGTCACTGGCGGCGCGCCCACTGCCCGGTGCCCCCCCCAAGACCAATCATCACCAGATTATTGAACTTCAGGGACAGACACACAATATTGCGTATTACTCGCCAAAAAGGTACCATCAACTATCAGGGCAATGTTTTATCATTTTATCCTGACTTTACGACCACGGTGCAGGCTGCGCGTAAGGAGTTCCAGGGGGTCAAAAAGCTGCTCATGAAGGAACAAGTTCAATATGCTATGCTTTACCCATCTCATTTACGTATAGGCGCTGATGACAATGCCAAGATCTTCACGAACTCGAAACAGGCTATGGAATATGCCAAATCTCTACGTCACCAACGAAACTCTGCAGCCGCTACTTCTGATGTTGATGATTGATTAGAGGAAGTGCCTCATGCTATTGATGGTCTATCCTACTGCTGTTGACACTGTATTAGTAAATGCTATTGGGTCATAGTGCTATATTGTATGCTAGATTTGATGAGCTCGCATGGGCATTTGTGGGACTCTGTATATTGCGTTGCATATTTGTGGTATGGTCTCCCAATGTTGACTCTTCATAGTAGATTCATGTCTTTGTGTTTACCCACTGTGTACAAGCAGGAGGAGATCCCCTTCGCCTACAGGGCTGGCTGAGCTCAATATCCTTGGGCTGATACAACTCCCAAATTCAATATCATGGTTAATGCTCTTTGCACATAATGTCACCCGCCATGGTCTTGCTGCTGGGCCTGGCTGGATGGCTCGTGGGTAGGATATACTCACATGGCATTGGCGGCCCCCTCCCGACTTCATCTGGGAGTAGACTTTGCAGCTATGTCCCTCAATGGGTAACCCCACACAATGTTTTATGGTATTCTGTTTTAGGTGGGTTGTTCATGTTAATGGGATTTGTCTTTGGCAAATTGGGGTTGCTAAAGTGGGTGGGGGGAGGGAATGGGTTATTTTACTTTACAGTTGTTGGTACTGTGATCAGATTACACGCTTTAGATGGTGTCCCTACCATTGTTCGCACAAACCGCGCACAATCCAGCATTCAGGATGTGTTAAATACTCTTGGAACTGTCAATGGGTGAAACGTATAAATGCATAACGTGGAATATACGGGGTCTTAACACCCCCAAGAAAGTCCGCCAAGTGTTAACATATCTAGACAAACACACCGTGCAAATCGTTCTATTACAAGAATCATACTTGAGTAAACAAATAGAAGCCAAGGTAGCACATAGGTGGGAGAATTTCCGGCTGGCATCCTCATACTCTAACTATCCCAGGGGGGTGCTCATTCTAATTAAAAAGGGAGTATCGTTTCTGCCCATACATACTTGCACAGATACGGAGGGCCACTGGGCCATGGTACAACGCAAGCTGGGAAGGTCCTTATTAACGATTATTAACATGTATGGTCCCGTAGTGGATGACCCAACACCCGTTCTACACATGCTTAATGTCTTGCGGTCATGGCCTGAGACCGCGGTCCTATGGGGAGGCGACTTGAATACCTACGTTAATCCACAAGTGGATAAATCCAATCCATCAGGCGCGTGCACTATCAAAGTAGCCCAGTGTGTTCAAGAGGCCATGGTGGAAATGAGTCTTGTGGATGTTTGGCGCTTGTGAAATACGGAAGTTCTAGAAGGTACACATATTACCCCTGCATATAATAGTTGGTCTAGGTTGGACTACTCGCTGCTGAACGAAGAAGCTAACGGGTGGGTCACACATGTGCATACACTCCCACGCACGTTATCTGATCATAACCCTGTTAGCCTCAGTATTTTCATCCCCACAAACCCTCACCGACCCTTCGGCTGGCGATTTCGGACTGAGGCATTGCTTGGTCCTGTATATAATGAGGCCATCAGAACAGCTATTGTACAATATTTTGACTTAAATATGGGCTCAGTGGACAGTCAGGCCACTCTTTGGGAGGCATTTAAAGTGACGATACGGGGAGTGGGTATTTGTACCACAGCGGGGATCCTGAGAGACATTAGGAAAACTATACTGTCAAAAACGGAGCAGGCCTTGGGGGAATTGGAGAGACAGTATCTGAACTCACCATCTTCAGACACATTAGCTAGTGTACATGATTTATTGGCAGAATACAACACACTGGCTGACAGAGAGGCAAAATACATAACAAGACGGCATGTAGCACGGGCTTATGGTGAAGGGGGTCGACCTGGGAGGAGCCTGGCCTCTAGGCTACGCTTCAGGGTCGGCCATCACCTGATTGACCAAATAGCTGACCCTCATGGTAATGCACATTTTACTCCGCAAGCAATAGTCGGTCAATTTAATCAATTCTATTCGGCTATGTACACCACACCGGCGGAATGGAAGATGAGGCACTGGACGAATACCTATCAGACACAGCCTGTGCATGGTTATCGGATGCTCACAGGGAGTATCTGAGTCAGCCCATAGATGAAAAAGATGTGAAGGAGGCTATTCTCTATCTTCCTAATAATAAGGCCCCTGGTCCAGATGGCCTAACGGCAGAATTCTACAAAACCTATGTGGATCTCCTTGTACCCCACCTCTTAGAAATGTATGCGGAGGCTCATGAGTCCGGGATCCTTCCTCCTTCCCTCAGACAGGCCCTGATTATCACCCTTCTTTAAAAAGATAAATCACCCACACTTTGTGAGTCATATCATCCCCTATCACTGATTAATCTAGATGCAAAGATATTGGCGAAGATACTGGCTACAAAAATCCAACCTCTGATGCCTCTTCTTGTACTCCCGGCTCAGTCCGGGTTTATTCCAGAGCGGTCCACCTCCCATAATTTGCACACCATTTTCGCTATGTTCCACGTCTCTAATCCTGAGTTATCTGCAGCTGCGGTCATGCTTGATGCAGCCAAAGCATTTGACTCCATAGAATGGAAGTATATGATGCGCATATTGCACAGAATGGGATTTCCTCCTATCTTGACGCAATGGATACAGGTCTTATACACCGACGCGTCGGCGAGGGTGCGTGTGGGTGGACTCACCTCAGAACCTTTTAATATCGAACGCAGCACTAGACAACGATGTCCCCTGTCCCCCCTTCTCTTTGCCCTCATTTTAGAACCATTAGCCTGCAAAATCCGCTAATGCCATAGAGAAGCTGCTCTTAATTTTAAACACCGACTGATCAGTATTTCCATGTATGCGGATGATATGGTCCTGTTTATCCGTGATCCTCAACTTTATCTGTCCCCAGTCATCTGAGAATATATCCGATTTGGCCTGTTCTCCAGACTCCAGATCATCTGGGAGAAATCGGTTATTATTCCCTTGACGTTGGTCACGTCTCCGCCCCAACTGGAATACCCATTGATATGGACCGCGGACCCAGTCAAGTATCTTGGTGTCTGGGTGCACCGCGACCCTGACACCGTGATCAAAGAGAATTATGGCCCGGCCTACAGCACCTTGGTGCAACAGGTGGACAGGTGGTCCCATCTTCCGCTGTCCCTTGCAGACCTTATCGCAGTAATTAAAATGGTCATCCTTCCACGGTTTTTGTATCTTTTTTGTAACATCCCGATAAAACTCACCAAACAATTTTTTTAAACAGTGCAAACCCAGCTTTTGAGATTGGTATGAGGGGACAAACAACCCAGGATGAGCTGGCATACACTAACGCTTGCTTATGATAAAGGGGGATTTGCTGCTCCCGATTTCTATGTGTATTTACTTTGTGCGCAGGCCCAATACGCTTATTATTGGTTCAGGATGCACAATTGCATTCCGCACATTGCGGTAGAGGACGGAGATGCACACCCCATACCACTTGAGAGCGTCCTCACAGGCACACGCCCAGGATAGAGATTAACACCATTGACACCACTATTGCAGCCTGGCAGGCGATTGGCAAACGCGCACATAAACTCCCTTTATACGCTCCTGCTCTGCCCCTGGCTGGTGATGTGGCCTTATCTGTCACTCAGGAACAGGGTCCCCTAAAAGCTTGAAAGGAGGCTGGCATCACACATATGAGCAACCTTTTTCCTGGAGGTAGTTATGTTTTTTTTTTTGCAGAGTTTTATATAGCGAACTTGTATCGAATCCAATCAGGTATCAGAGCGCTTTACATAGCACCAGTTACGTTACCTGAGGACACACATTAATTTTTTGTTAGGCATGGGGAGATTAAGTGATTTGCCCAGAATCACAGGAAGTTCAGCGTCACTATCGAGACTCGAACCCAGTTCCCCAGGTCCGAGGTCGAGCGCCCTAGCCATTAGGCCAACTCCTCCCACAGTTACATTAGAGTGGAAGACCTGGAATACATTCAAAATCCTACCTTACTTTTCCAGCTTGAAGCGTGCACTTAAGGATCATTACCCCGACTTCCCTGCTGAACCCACTATACTTCACTCAATCCAACTATTATTAGTAGCCTCAACCAGGAAAAAACTGATGACCAAATTATACAAGAAGGTGCAAGAGGAAATGGTACGTGGGCCAGATACCAGTCTAGGGCGATGGAACATGATAGTGACCCCCTCGATCACTCTGAAAGATTGGGAACAGATTTGCATGTTAACAGGTCATCCGACGCCAAATGGCAATTTGCATATCATTAATTTTAAATTAATCAATCAAATGTATCATACCCTTGTCAAGCTGTATAAAATGGGCCTCCGAGATTCTGATCAATGCAAGCGCTGTGGACAATCCAATGCTGATTTTATCCACCTTGCGTGGCAATGTGACCCTGTGTTTAAATATTGGGGAGCCGTTATTGAACGCATACACTCTATGTCGGGTCTCGTTTTGCAGTGCACACCTCTGGAGTGCCTTCTTGGCTACGTCCCCCAGTTGAAGGCCATGCCATGCCCTATTTATACTAGGGATTGATAGGTAGATCCAATCCCCCTGCCCTACCTAATATGTACTAGGGCCCTACGGGGTAGGTCATGCCAATCACAGAGGTACCCCATACCATAGTGTACCCTAGTGTACGTAGGTGTTTTCACTATAATCCAAATGTGTGTCTTTCAGCATAGCACTGGCCCCGGGCCTGGTTAGGCAGAGCCCAGGGTCAGTCAGAGTGAGTTACCACCAGTACCAGTCAGCAAAAAGTTGGGGGGTGCACAGGGCACAGGATGAATTTGCAACAGAGGCACCCTTGAGACCATGGCTCTGGGAATTAGGGCACCATTCTGCGAATGATGCACAATTCTGAGTTACAGATAATACTGTTTTCTTCTGGCAGTTGGTTCCACAATGTTAGGATAGCTATAATGTGGTTCATTCAAGCATTTGATGACCCTCCCACAAAAGTAGTTGTGCTTCTGTTACATTTGAACGTTGTGACTTACTCATAGGAAAGTGGTGAGATAATAAAGCACCTTTCTTTTAATGAACTAGAAGGAGATAAATAGATATGTAGAAATGGCTAATTATGTGATGTATATTTCTGATATCTGATGAAGATATGTTCTATGTATATACCATTCTGTTATGAATCTTCCAATCTATATTAAAGCTGCTGTAAACAATAATTTCTTTCAAAGTTTGGCACAGTGCCTTAATACACCAAATAAGCACTTTTAAAACATTAGTACAGTGTAAGATCCAACAGTATTCTTGATCAACCCCGTATCACTGCACTGTGTATGAAAAAAGGGAACATTTATGTTGTTTTTGGAAAAAAGGAGGCATTTATGGCACATAATTGCACAGGGTGATCCTGAAACAAACATGAAGTAGGTGCATTTTCTCTACACATTTGATTGGATCTTGGTATTTTACTTATGCAGTATGCAGCCACATAACTGTAGGGAATTTGTTCAGCAACCATCTCAAAACTAGGAAGTTTGTCATTCAAAGTTTATTGCATTTAGAGTTTCATGCCACTGTGCAATGGATCGTTTGTCCACACCCACAATTGCGCACTCTATTTCAAAAGCAGATGCGCAAAGAGTACTTTTCCTCTGTTGAAGAAGAGGAAGAAACCCTTTCAATGAGATTGTGAAAACAATATCAGTCCTTCCCCAAGCATTTCCTAACCCCCATTGCCCCATGTGGGAGCAAAACTGTACCTCAAAGTTTGGACACCCTGAAATTGTGACACCCCCATACTTTTACCTCATCCAGCTCGTTCACAGATTGAATTGAACATTAGGAGATCCCTTAAACATTGATTAGGAGAGCAAATCAGTTAAAATAATATCAGGGCCCACTCAATAATTGAGTTCTATATCTGCAAAAATTTAAAAGCTTTTGTCACAAAATTGAAAATAAGGGTTAGCAAATAATGTCATAATGGCTCTCAGATGCAAAATCATACAGCGTATGCAAACTCAGAATTATTCTAAGTCAGTAAGTCTCAAATGAGCAGCAAAATCAAAACGAAATCGGACAGTACCCCTAATGGAACAGGAAAGTCTTCTGGCTTGCTGCCATATTCAGGGGTTCTGATAAATAATTCTTGCATAACAAATTAGTAGGGCTTCAAAATCATCATGGCCTCAGCGAAAAACAAAATCTCTTAGGCAAATCAGAATACAGGAAAAAAGTATGTTATTGCCTTTATACATAAATTCCATACCATTTTTAAAAACGTATTCAGCACTCTTTGTTAGCATCATCCTGATGTGTTCTTTTTTTAAGTTTAATAAGCTTTATTGAATCATAAAAATCAATAACATACATTAAAGTCCTAAAGAATAACAATGTAAAAGATAACTTGGAAGCAAAATAGAGTAGGCAATAGAATTATAGTAGAAAGCTGTTTACATTTTGGGGGAAAATAAGGGAAAGGAAAGAGGGTGAAAGGGAAAAGACGGGGTATAAAATATATTTATAATCACTAAATAAATGTTAATATTATGCTCCTAAGAATCGTAAGATATAAAGAACAAGGTGACTGTTGAGTAAAAACTCTGCCAAATAGTAGAAGAGGAGGAAAGATAGAACAAAGAGGAAGGAATTGAAGGGGGTTGGAAATTTTCAGAACGATAATGAGAAACAATGTTAATTGAAACCATATTTAAATAAGTAGTTAATGGCAACCAAAATACATCTCTATTTACATGTGTATTGCATTGGGTGGCATAAGCAACATCTAACCTATGGTATTGGCATACAGTATTCCACCATGGCTTAATTGAAAGTTTGGTCAAACATTTCCAGTTCATTGTAATTTGTTGAAACGCTAAAGCCAACATAAGATCAAACAACCCTTTTTCATAGGAAGATAAAGGAATGGATTCTGATAGACTTCCCATAAAGAGAAGAGTAGTGGACATGGGAGTGTGAATCCGAAAAATGTTAGATAAACGAGCCCAGATTTGTGTCCAAAAAGAAATTACAGGGGGCATGAAAAAAGGAGATGTGAAAGATCTGCTGATGGAAAATCACAGGACCAACATTCCTTATTATCTCAGTGTGTGAAATTAGCTATAGAAGTGGGAGTGAAATATAATCTGTGAAATAGAAAAACATAGATTGAGTGGTGGAAGTGGATCTTAAGATCCTCAGCAACCAAGCCCAAATCTTATTCCATATATCAGTGCTCCACTGAAAACCTAAGTCTGATTCCCAAGCAAGTTCCACCTTAGTTTTGTCTCGTTCTGAATTTCTGGTGTAAAATAATTTATAAATTAAGGAGGCTTTTGGAATTGATGCTAAGATTTTAAGAAGTGAGTCTTGAGTGATTGAAGCTTCATCAGAAGGAAGGGAATACAAAATACTTAGAAGTAATTCCTTAAGTAAGGAAAATTTGTATAAAAAAGAGCGAGGGCATTTGAATGTAGCTTGAAAATCAGGAAAAGAACAAGGAGAAGTGCCATCAAACAAATCTTTAACCCAGGCAATCCCCTTTGTTCCCCATGAGGACCAGTACAGAGGTATATTATTAATGGTTATAAGACGATTGTGCCACAGAGGAGAATGTAGAAAAGAATTTCTGGATATTATTTTTGGCTAAAAATGGGGTCTTAACAAAGAGCAAGTGTGTTTAAATAGTGAAAGGGATGTGAGGGCATTTTTGGCAGTAAAAGAATGAACTTCATTGGTCGAAAAAGGAGTAAACAGACAACGTTCAATATTGACCCATAGAGGAGTAAAAGGAGAGGATTCCGTATGAAGCCAATGAGAAGCTTGTTTTAAGCTGAAAGCCTTATGATATAGTTGAAAATTTGGAAAGTTTACCCCACCCACGAGTCTCGGTTTTCTGAGGTGAAGTAAAAAAATTCGGGACTTTTTGTTTTTCCATAGAAATTTAGAAAGAAGAGAGTCTTTTTTTTATAAAAGGTGACGGGGATATGTATTGGAATCATTGAAAAGTAATATAATAGAATAGGAGTAATCATCAACTTAATGGAGTCAAGACGACCCCACCAGGAGAGAAAAAGAGGATTCCAGGATGAGAAGAGTTTGGAGATACATCTAGAGCTACATTCATGTTCAATTTAACCGAATCAGTAATAGAATTGGAAAACCAAATACCAAGATACTTGATTTTAGAACTGTTCCAATGAAAACCAGCAGACTCAAATTGTACTTTGAGGCAAAATTTGGTAATTGGTAAAACTTCTGTTTTATCAGAGTTAATCTTATAGCCTTGTACCGCTGAGAAATCAGAGATTTCGTGTAATAATGAAGGGATAGAAGAATCTGGATTGGAAATAAAGAGCAAAATATCATCAGCATAAGCAGATAATTTCAGATGATGATCACCATATGGAAATCCAAAAATAGAGGGATATTTTTTTTTTTTTTTGTGTGTCCTCATATATGCCACCAGTATATACTCTAGATGGGAACCCCATGTGCCTTTCACATTGTCAAGTTGATACCACCCTGGACTCAATGTGTGGCAGTCAGGGGTCACCCAGAGGTAGGCTGTTTCCTTGTCCCACTCCCCTGTCCTATGATGGAATACCTCGGACCTGGGGAGGACAGAACCAACACAAACCTCTGGCATAATCATCGGACCATTATATCGACAACCAGGCCACCAATTCCGACCACACATTGTCTGCATTCTCTACTTGGCACGCCATGTCCATCTTACTGACTTCTAAGATGTTTCGTAAACAATCAGTAAACCTGGGAGGGGCCGCTGACTTCCATTCTTTACAGATCTCTCTCCTTGCTATAACCATCACATAGAATATGAATTGTGAGGAATAGTTATTAACGTTGTAGCCAGGTGGTAAGCCAAAATAAACTAACCTCGGAGAGCATGTAATAGTGGTTGTTAAAACCTTCCCCAGGAAGTCCACGATCTCCTTCCAGTATTCAAGAATCTTTGGACATTCTAAAAATATATGTATATCGTCGGCTGCCAGGAGTTTACAGCGTGGGCAACAATAACTCTCAAGTGTGACCCTGGACAGTTTAGCAGGGGTCCAGTACACCCGATAGACCGTGTACAGATGGTTTCTCCTTAGATTGGCTGGTTTTATTAGGCTCTGGGACAAAGAGAAAGAATCTGTCCAGATCTTACTAATTGCTTCTGGACTATCTGATATCAAATTACCCCAAAGACTCGCCAGCTCACAGTTTAACATTTCTGTTGCCCCCATTAAAGCCCTATACCAAAATGAAACCTCTCGTTTCCACCCTCCTCCCCTGCAGACAGACTCAAGGATCTCAAGGTCCCTCTCTCGCTGTAACATCTGTCTTGACCACCAGGCGGAGAGTTGGTAAAACTTAAATCTCGTTGAAGATCCATTTGTCAGTGACACTAAGGAATCCCAATCCATGAGGCCCGAATTGCCCCAGAGATCTCCCCATCTCCTCACGCCAGCTGTTTTTAGAGGCTGGGACTGCTGGTCCTGAAGGCACTCCGGAGTGCCCGGGGAGTCCCAAACTGGGGCATTAGTATGGTAATATGGGATTCCCAGAGCTCTCCGGACATATACCCAGTTCCTAAGGGCAGCCTGCAGGATCTTCAAGCGGACTTTTTAATAAAATGTCTGGTCGCCGAATTTGAATAAAAAAAACTCCTGTCCCTGTGATAAATCGTGAAGCAATGCCTGGAAGTTGAGTCCAATTTATTGGTCAATAATCTAAAATTTTTAAAATGAAAGGCACGACAATACATGAGTAGGTCTGGTAAGGCTAGACCC
Source organism: Triturus cristatus (assembly GCF_964204655.1). NCBI lineage: Eukaryota > Metazoa > Chordata > Amphibia > Caudata > Salamandridae > Triturus > Triturus cristatus. The sequence continues at coordinate 509,881,359 of NC_140585.1, forward strand.
CCAATTTTTAACCCCCTCCTTAGCTTTTTCCAGGCTATCCTGTGAGGTTTATATGCCCAGATAAAGGAGCCGATCTTACCTTGAAGGATCTTAATCTCTCTCTGTGGAAATGATAGGGGGATGGAGTTATGCAGAAACGTTAATTTGGGGAGTATAGACATTTTAATGAGGTTAACTCGTCCGTAGATATTTAATGGCAGACTACCCCATCTTGTTAATGTTTTTGTAATTTCTTTTGCTACTGTCTGCCAACTAATTTTCGATATAATTTTCAGTTCATGGGTTAAATTAATTCTCGAGTACCTCATTTTATATTTTACATTTTGTATAGGCGTAGTATTATTCCAACCCATTATTTCGGTCTTCTCCCTATTTATTTGATATCCCGAAAGCCTTCCAAATTCCTCAGCTAGATGAAACAGCCTAGGTATGGCGTCCGCGTGATTGGAGGTATATAAAAGAAGGTCGTCTGCATACAGAGCGGCCTTAAGCTCTAGGTCTACTATTTTAAAAGGTTGAATTACATGATCAGCCCTAATACAACAAACAAAAGGCTCAAAATAAATGTCAAACAAAAGGGGGGATAGGGGGCAGCCCTGTCTCGTGCCGCGAGATATTTGGAACCAATCGGACAAGCCATTATTAACCAAGACTTTGGCTCTAGGACCCTGATATACAGATTTAATTCCCTCTATAAAAATTGGAGGAAACCCAAACCCAGCCATAGTGGCCCACAGATATTTCCAGTTTACCTGGTCAAAGGCCTTGGCCGCGTCTATTGCAATTAAAGCTAACGGCAGCCCTCTGTCTTCAGCATAATCTATGGCTCCAATCGCCTGGAAGGTCAGCTCATTCAGCTGCCTCCCCGGGATGAACCCTCTTTGATCCGGGTAGACTATAGATTTTATAATTTTGGCAAGCCTAGTTGCTAGGATCCCCGAGTAAAGTTTCAGATCTGAATTCAAAAGAGAGATGGGCCTATAGGACTCAAATTTTTTTGGGTCCTTATTGGGTTTTGCGATAAGAGTAATCGTAGCTTCAGCCCAGGTAGGGGGGATGCTGTGGCCATCAATCAATAAATGGTTAAAAAGTAAAGTAAGCACAGGTACCAATTGCTCTGAATAATCAGTATATACTTCGCTTGGTAACCCGTCTGGGCCCGCCGCTTTCCCTTGCTTTAATCTCTTGAGTTGAGCTATTACTTCCCCTTCCATGATCTCACTCTCTAAATACTTCCTGTCTATTTCTGAGATTTGGGGTAAATTTCTCTGACTTAACCAAGACTGAGCTTCCTCTATCTCAACACTCTCATCTTCCGTATATAGGCCTTGCATGAACCCTCTCGCTTCCTCCCTAATGTCCCCATCCTTCATAATTGATATACCTGTCTCCCTTTGTGTTAAAACTTTAATATTGTTCCTAGATCTTTCCTCTCTAGCTTTCCAAGCGAGAAGGCCCCCACATTTCTCCCCATACTCAAAATTCTTCAGCTTACTGGTTTCCCATTTTTTCCTAATGTTCTTTTCGTCACTGACTTTAAGAGATAGTTGTAGTTCGAAAAGCTCCTTGTCCAATTCAGAAATCTTCTCTCTATCTGAGACAATGGCCACTTGTAATTCAAAGTCTTTTTCAATAATTGCTTTCAAATCATCCTGCTTTTTTTTTAATAATCTTTCTATTGTGAGCCATTAAAGAACTCAACACGCCTCGTAAAAAAGCCTTATACGATTCCCACACAGTCTGAATGGTGGAGGAGCCAATGTTGATATTTAGGAATTCGATTGTTTTTTCCCTCACTTCTACCTTTCGATCCTCTAAAAGCAGTGTCCTCTCTAGTGTCCATCTAGTAACCGGAAGTCTAGAACTTAATGAAAAAACGATTTCAACAACCGCATGATCTGATATCCCTACTGGGATATGGGAAAGAGAGGTTATGTCTGTGAGCAAATGTTGGTCTACCAGGAAGTAATCTATTCTCGAGTAGTGTTTATATTTCTTACTATAAAATGTGAACCCTCTAGTAGGACCAAATTTAGCCCTCCAAACATCCAACAAATTAAAGTCTTTCATCATAGATCCCAGGACAGAAAGTGATTTAGTAGGGGCATGGTATTTAGCCTTTGAGGTCCTATCCAAATTAAAATCAAAAATAAGATTAAAATCCCCCCCCCAAGATCACGGGACCAGGGGTCACTAGTAGACCTGCTATTAATTTCAATAGAGGACCAGGATTGTCGTCATTTGGGCCGTAATATACTGCACATATGTAGTGGATGCTATAAATGGAAGGGCTGCCACAATCCATCTACCAGTTTGATCTGTTTCAGTCTTTATCAGCCTTATCCCCCTATTTGCCCTAACAATTATCGCAACCCCCCCTAGTCGCCCCCTTCTGTCTGGAACACACTATCTCCTGCACCCACCCCAGTTTTGCAAAGAGTGGCTTACATACATTCAACACAAGGTGTGTCTGTTGTATTAACATAAGGTGGGCATCGGTGTTTTTAAAAAATTCACAGACCCTAGATTGTTTCCTCTTTTCACCCATTACATTCACATTCCAGGAGAGGGTTTTAATACTTATTGACCTACTCATGACCATACTCTGCGTTTTCTCTCATCCTGGGCTTGTGATTTTTCCTATATATGAGGACTTTTCTTTTTGCTTTTTCACCCACTACCCCTAACCCTCCCCTAAGGAAACCCCCCGACATACCTGACGATGAAAACCGCCTTTAGGACTCCGGGAGAGCTGCCTTTGAGTCTACATACATCAGCGGGATATTTTATTATTGCTCCAACTATAAGAAAATTTAGTGAATAAGTGTAAAAGTGCTACGTGACAAATTAGGGTTTAAGTTTTTATTTTAGAGTTATTTTATTTATTTTTTTGCTTTTACTGTTCCTTTCTTTTCCCCCCCTTTTCCTATTAGTTACATAGGCTCCATGTCCCACGTACCCCTATGTGTCCCAGTATGGCCTGTATTACCTCCAATATTTTATACCTTCTTTAATACATGCCTCACCCCCCTCTAATTCCTTGTTTACCGGGTTTAATTTCCCCCTACCCTGTGACTTCTGTCTCATCAAAATTAAAAGATCATCCACATCCGTGGTCTGGGTACAGTTGTACATTTTATTGTTCCACATGATCTTTTGAAGAGCTGGGAATTTCATTTGAGGGATTTTGACAAATACGAGAAAGAAAAGGTTCAAGAGATAGAACAAACAAAAGGGGGGATAAAGGACATTTCTGTCTAACACCTCGATGGAATGAAAAGTGCTGCGAGATTTGACCATTAACGATGGTAGAAGCAGTGGGGGTAGAGTAAAGGAGAGAGATAAGAGAAATTAATTTAGTACCAAAACCATGCCATCGAAGAGATTTAAACAAAAAGGACCAATCCACCCTATCAAATGCTTTTTCCGCATCAATGGAGATTGCCGCAAGAGGAAAAGATAAAGAAGAAACTTTATTGAGAACACTGAAAAATAGACAAGAGTTATCAGAGGTTAGTCTACCTTTAACAAATCCACATTGCTCGGGCCTATTAAATGAGGGGGAAAGGATTCAAGGCGTAATGCTAAGAGTTTTGTAAAGATCTTATAATCAACATTTATCAAGGAGAAGGGGCAATCATTTTTGCAAAATTTGGGATCTTTGCCATCTTTATGAATAAGACAAATAGAAGCTTCTAGAAAAATACCTCTTGCTGCACCTGTGGAGCAAAAATATTGGAAAAGGTAAAAAAGTTTTGGTAATAACAAATTGGAAAAATGAAGATAAAATTCTACAGAAAAACCGTCAGGACCAGGGGATTTATTCTTCTTTAAAGAATTCAAGGAGGAGGAGATTTCCTGTAGTGAAAGATCCATGTCTAGAGAGGTGAAATCTAGATCAGAAGAGGAAAGAGGAGGAATAGTACTAAGATATTCATCAATGAGTGAATCAGTTGGGGGCAACTCAGAAGTGTACGAAACGCTGTAAAATTTCATAAATTCGGCTAATATATCCTGATCTTTAAAAAGGTGTTTACCACTGGTTGATTGAATGGACTCAATTAATGTTTTCTCTTTTCTAGATTTTAAATAATTAGCAAGAAGTGTGCCAACTTTTTTTCGACCACCATAGTATCTGGCACTGCTACAAAGCATAGTGAAGGAAGCATTATCAGTAGAATTTTTTTTAAATTCCATCTTAGCACAAATAAGTTTCTGCAGAGTAGAGTCCGATGAAGAAGTATAAAACTGATGTTCTAAGTGTTTAATGGAAGTTAATAAAGCTTTATGCTTATTGGAGGACTGTTTCTTTTTCTTAGAGACAAAATCTATAATAAAACCTCGAGCAGTGGCTTTAAAACTATCCCACACCGAAACAGGGGACACAGAGTAATCTTCATTAATAGAGAAAAATTCCTCAGCAACGGAGGTGAAAGAAGAGGAAAAAAATGGATCCTGTAAAAGATAATTATTAAATCTACACCTAGACACTTTAGAGTGGGGAGAAAGTAAGTTGAAGTCATCGACTACTGGAGCATGATCTGAGATCAAAATGGTCTCGATCGAGGAGGAAACGAGGTTCTGGGCCAAGGATTTAGAAAGAAATATATAATCAATCCGGGATAGGGATCCATGTGGAGGGGACAAAAAGGAAAAATTCTGATTGGTCTGGATTGCATAGTCTCCAGTCGTCAACCAGTTGAGTCTGTGTGATAGTATTAAGAAATTGTTTGTGAGTTTTGTGGAGAATAAAACGTACCAGGGATTTGTGATCAATAAAAAGGTCCATAACTTAATTGCAATCACCTCCAAGTATAAAAAATTCATCTTTATTTTGAAAAAACTTGTCTGTAACAGTGGGCCAAAAAGAGGGATCGGGTTGAGTTGGACCATAAAGGTTAAACACAGTGAGAGGGATATTATTAATTAGTAGTTTGGCTAGGATCCACCTACCATCTGAGTCAATATCTTGTTTCACAACAGAGCATTTCAATTTTTAATGGCATAAAATAACAACCCCATTCTTTTTTGTGTTAGTAGGAGATACCAATACTGAGCCAACCCAATTATGCCTAAGTGTGAGAGCTTTAGCCTCAGATAAATGAGTTTCTTGTAGAAAAACTAAATCAGGTTTATATGAGGCTAGATGTGAAAGAATTCTCTGCCTCTTTATAAGATTATTAAAAGCCTTTACATTCCATGTCATAACTTTGAATGAGAAAGATTAACATCATATAAACAACAGTGTAATATTGAAAAATGCAAATGAGCCATAGAATGAAAAATTAGCATTTGAAATATTGAGAAAATAGGTGATAGGAATAAATCGATATGATAAAGAAGAGAGAAGTGAAATGAGAAATGTGGAAAATAAAGGAGAGCTAAGAAAACTGCTAAATCGTCCAGCATCTGTATAAGGAGAAACAAAAAGTAGTAAGAAAGAAGAAGACAGGATATAAAGAAGGGAGGATCAGTTAGAAGAAAAAAAGGGAAGAATATATCCATTAGAAAAAAGGAAGAAAGAAGGAGAAGAGGTAAAAAGGAAAGAGAAAGGAAAAGCAAGAAGAGACAGTACATATCCAAAAAGGATGACTGAAAAAACATACCTGAGGGGAACAAAGAAAGATACATTGGGGCAAAAATGACACACGAAAAGATGGACTGCCCGAACCTGGGGAGTCCAGATTGCATCGGGATGAGGAAGAAAAAGGAAACAAACCATACGAATTGAAAATACACAAACGAGCCTGTAGGGATATACAAAAGAAACAATTAACATTAAATAATACAGAGAAAAAATTGTATGACTGGCAAACATATGACAAGAAATATCACAGACATAAAACAACATATGAAACTTTGAATGAACAACTTTAGAAGAAATGATAAAAATAAATAAAAAATACACTGAAAGAACTATAAATAGACAATTAATGAACCAATAGAAGGATCAACAAAAAACCATGGCATGACCGGAAAAATTTCTAAAGATTGTTACACTAAACAATCAGGAGAATCAACCATTAGAAGGGCCAGCAGTGTCCATGTCTCTTGTAGTGTGGGAGTGGATACATTTCCTACATTCCGCAGGATCTTGAAAAGACCGAGTTTGGATTTGAAAAGTCACCTAAAAAATGCAGGGATGAAAAAGACCATATCGAGCACCAAGAGATCGTAGGGGTGCTCGAAGATTAAGGAAATCCTTCCTTCTGGCTGCTGTAGCATTAGAGTGTGTGTCAAAACCAGAGGGTTACCCCTAATTATTCTTCCTAAATCAGGGTAAGGCAAAATTAAATTGGAAAGAACATAGATTTAGGAATGTAGATTAAATAAGAAAAGTAGATTAAAGAACAGCGTAACTCTTGAATACAAAACTAGATAGAGCTAAAGTGCTTTTTATGCATTATTTTTATTATATTTTTATAGGTTCATAGCAAAAATATATGTATATCTCCTTATTTACAAATACATGTTTTGAATTTCATTTTCAATTGTAAATCGATTTTAAGTAGTTAAACATATTTTTCAAAAAGTGTTTGACCAAATTTACAAAAATTCTATTCAGTGTGACATAAAGTACAAAAAATGAAAGACATAATACACAAATATCTCAGCAATAACATGTAGAGGGTGAAATATAAATATGGCCATAGGATGCTTCCACAATCCTACGCGCGTTTCGGCATGCGCCTTCATCAGGGGGCCATACAAACGTTGTCACTGGTACCTTCAATTTGGATTGCTTTGGGGACTATGGTGGAGATGATCATTACCCGGTTACTCCATATGTACTTCGATTATTTCTTATAGATAGAGATTATATTTAGCGGATCCGCTTTGTGCTTTGTGCTGGGTATTACTTGTCAGTAATTGCGGTCCAAAAGAATTTTAAAATATGTTTCCAGATTCCCACTAGCCTTTGTTACGAAGGAGAACGTGGATGATTACTCTTGGGAGGAATCGTGAGCGTATTCGGCAGACGATTTAAACTGTCAGCTTGTTGGGTGCGCTTAAGCTGGTTATCTGATCTGCTGAAAAATGAGAGTTCAACTAGATAATGTAGTCTGGTAACCTCCGAAAGTGGACTTGAGTCAAATTCTGGGGAAATGAGCGTCCGAAGTGTTATGTTTTTCACAGTAACTTCCTGATTATGCTGGATATTTCCTCATTGGAGCCTCGCCGTTCCTATTGTTAACTGGCGTAAGGTTCCTTGAAAATTCATTGTCTTGAAGATAGTTCATTCCAGCATAACGTCCTGAGCCGGCAAAACGTCCCCGCAACGGCGTTTTGTTTCTTCCGTATTTTCGATCCGTTCGAAAATACATAACACTTCGGACGCTCATTTCCCCAGAATTTGACTCAAGTCCACTTTCGGAGGTTACCAGACTACATTATCTAGTTGAACTCTCATTTTTCAGCAGATCAGATAACCAGCTTAAGCGCACCCAACAAGCTGACAGTTTAAATCGTCTGCCGAATACGCTCACGATTCCTCCCAAGAGTAATCATCCACGTTCTCCTTCGTAACAAAGGCTAGTGGGAATCTGGAAACATATTTTAAAATTCTTTTGGACCGCAATTACTGACAAGTAATACCCAGCACAAAGCACAAAGCGGATCCGCTAAATATAATCTCTATCTATAAGAAATAATCGAAGTACATATGGAGTAACCGGGTAATGATCATCTCCACCATAGTCCCCAAAGCAATCCAAATTGAAGGTACCAGTGACAACGTTTGTATGGCCCCCTGATGAAGGCGCATGCCGAAACGCGCGTAGGATTGTGGAAGCATCCTATGGCCATATTTATATTTCACCCTCTACATGTTATTGCTGAGATATTTGTGTATTATGTCTTTCATTTTTTGTACTTTATGTCACACTGAATAGAATTTTTGTAAATTTGGTCAAACACTTTTTGAAAAATATGTTAAACTACTTAAAATCGATTTACAATTGAAAATGAAATTCAAAACATGTATTTGTAAATAAGGAGATATACATATATTTTTGCTATGAACCTATAAAAATATAATAAAAATAATGCATAAAAAGCACTTTAGCTCTATCTAGTTTTGTATTCAAGAGTTACGCTGTTCTTTAATCTACTTTTCTTATTTAATCTACATTCCTAAATCTATGTTCTTTCCAATTTAAATTTGCTGTAGCATTAGACACATCTTGAGAAAGATACACCTTCTGACAAACCCAAGAAATTTGTCGTTTGGCTCTAGCTGCAGAGAGAATTGAAAGCAAGTCAGTAAGTTAAAAAAGAAAAGAATAATGACTCCCCTTGGTTTGACCGGAGATGTAGAACTTGAAGGATGTGGACCAAGTCTGTGGGCTCTCTGAATACTAAGGGAAGTAGAAGAAGGCATATCTAAGAGCTTCGGCAGGAAGGAGGAAAAGAAGGAGACAGGGTCATCACCTTTGAGAGCTTCAGGCAATCCATAAATACGTAGATTGTTCCTCCTATTTCTGTTTTCCAAATCCTCAGTATGTTGTTGAACATTACGAACCTCCTTTTCTAAAGAAGAGAGCCTGGGAGAGTCACCTTGGACTGCTGAGAGTTGCTGTTCCATTGAAGATACTCTACTTTCCATTGTAGACCATTTCTCCTCCAGGAATTGCATTTTGCAGTTGGTTTCCTCTACAAAGGGGCGTAAGGCACGAATTTCCTCCAACAGCAGCTCCAAGGAAATAGGAGATGATGACTTGTCAGGAGAGAGAGGATCATGCTTTAGACGTTTAGAAGATGAAGAAGGTGGAGGAGCTTTAGTAATGGTAGACTGCGATGAGGAATGACGATTGGGAGCAACACCTGCCATCGTTCCTTCGGTATGAGATGAAGTTAGTGCTGAAGAAGGAATTGGTGTTGACTAAGAAGAGTGTTTTTAGGTACAAAAACAAATTGTGGTTTACGCATTCTTCCCATATATAGAAGTTACTCAGATAGCACACAAACTGATGCACAACCTAAAACATCCGACGCAGCTTGCAATCCTCACAAAAAGAATAATGTAGAGCAGGCACTTGAGGTAACTAAAAACGTCATGAGAAGAGAAGCTAGTCATGAACAAACATAGCTGAGGAACCAATAAAAGTGACGTATTGAAAATTATGGCAAGGAAAAAGATATGCAGCAATATCCGTTGAAGGATGTCATGGGAGCTCCAAAAATGCCTTCAAAACGTAAGGTGTATTTTGAAAAGCACAGCATTGCATGTGAAACATTCAAACAGCTGAGAAAAAGATGAATACAAAATGGTGGGCATTCTGAGGTGAGTGAAATATCATATGAAATGCCCACAACTTCACATTGCAAAGGATATAAAAAAAACACACTGTAATAAGGCTTGCTGCATATGTTAAAAATAGTTATCTAGCCATGAAGCGTTGAACAATGGAAGAATAATGATATTCCATGCTTGTTGTATTGAGGGAGCCGGCAGTCATCTAAAATGGTGGACGCGCTGAGGGAGAACTGTCAGCGGCTGATAAAAACGTGAGCGCAACGCTCTGTGGTCTGAAAAACGTCTCACCAGGGTCCCAGCATGTTCCGATTTTGATGTGGGTGATTTTCCGGTTAAGATATGTGCAGGAAGCACACCTTCGGGTCACAAAGAAGTCCCGATGCGGCGGAGCTTCCCCGTCAGGCGGCCATCTTGACCGGTGCCGTAACCGCACCCCTCCATCCTGATGTGTTCTAACATTAAATATTTAAATAATGGAACTTTCAGCTAAAGTTAATAGTCAATGTTTAAGGGGTGTCCTCACGTGCAATTCAACCTGTGGGAGAGCCAGATGAGATAAAGATTTTGGGGTTTCAACATTTCAGCGTGTCCAATTTTTGGGGTACATTTTCACGCCCACATCCCCACCCATAAGCTTTAACTGTGGTTTGAACTTTGTATAAAAGCTGTCACAACATGGGGCCTCATTCACAAAGGAATTCACATTTGCAAATAAAACTTCAGAATGTGCAATGTGGATAAAAGGGGTTGTAGTGCAGTTAGCAAGTACCTATACTGTAACGCCCTTTGCAATCATGCAAAGCCAATAGCGATTAGCAAAACCATATTGGAATTCAGTATTACATGCATTACACTTCCAAAGTTGGCAAAAACATGCTAACAGCAGAGAAAAGGTGCAAACTTTGAACCAGAATTACCTCGACACAAAAAATGCAATTTGCAAAAGATGACCATTTATAGAATATTCATGCGCAGAAAGACCGATCACAATGTAATGGTTTGCTTTGTAATGCACCAGCCGCTACGTTTGCTGTGCTAGGCTCTCTTAAATCCATTGAAATGGAAAGCGACTATTTTCAAAAGTCATAAACTACTTACCTTATCCAGCCCTCTGTCCAGGAAACTGCAACGTATAACAACAAACTACCAATTTCCGTTTCAATTAAAAATGATAAGCCATGTATATTATGTATTTTTGTTGGAAATACTTGGACGGTGCATGCAAGGGCTTTGAGCATTCCTCATACTGCAAAGAAATGATCTGGTTGCACCACAATGCAAACGTGTGCTGCAACCAGCCACCTTTTCGCATCAAGCCCCCGGATCTAAAAATGTTGCACCTAATCTAGCCAGCCCTAACCTTTTATTAGTGACAATTGTTACAGCATTGTCCTCTAGTGTTCTTCAAGGAGAAAGCCATATTGTAATTGTAATTGCATGTATATAGCGCCTAGTACCCCTGAAGACACGTTAAAGTGCTTTACTTCAGGCACCATGCTGCTCCAGAATGCACCGTTAGTGCTATGTCCAGTGTTACTGATTATTATTGATAACTGGGATTAGTTCTGTGCTCTCCAGCAAATGATTCTATGTATTTATGCAGGTTTCTTTGTGGGAGATTAAATTAATAGGAGTTAGGTGAGATCCTTGTGTGGGGAGGTTGCTATGTTAGTTCTTGACTTTTGCAAATAGCAGTTTACTGGACTAAGGGGCTGGATAAGGTAAGTAGTTTATGCAAATGTTTGTTGGGGTTGATAGATGAGGTAGTGGGGAATAGGTATTGGGTGGTTGCATGGGTAAGAATTTCGAAAAGGGAGAGGTGATCTTTGAAATGAGTTGTGGGCAATTTGGAGAAATATATTAATAGAGATTAAGGCAAACATGCACTTTGATAAGGCTGTGCTCAGTGAGAAGCGGAATGCAAAGGATGAAACAGAAGGAGAGGGCAACTTAAAAATGAGAGATGACAACCAAAAGTGTTAAGCAAAGGGCAGTTTTTCATGTTGGATTTTAGGAATATAATGGACAAATTTGTTGAGATAGCATTTTATTTGCAGGTGAAAGAGGTGCTGTATTAGATTATAATATTATTATATATTGCCCTGGTTATTTACCTGCTGCTTTCATGAACATGATCTCTACTTTGCCTTTGAAGAACATTATTCATTAAAGCTCAGTCGCATTTCCTCCTGACTTATCTTCTTGCACTATGGCTCACTTTAATCTCTTCTCTTTATCTAATCTCTTGTTTAACGCGAGTTAGGAGTCCCTCAAACATTATCTAATCACTGAATCTCTCAAAATATAGTTAAAAAATCTTCAAACTCAAGATCATGAGATATACAATTGTGGGTACAAATGCAAACTCAAAACAGATTTAATTGTCTTCTCTTGCAGTATTTCTCTCTGGCCAATAATATATTCTAAGGAACTAAGGGCCTGACTTAGCATTTGGGGATGGTCACTGTGTCACAAACGCCTTATAAGGTGAATGGGAAATCTGGTCTCTCTTTTCTCTTCCTCCCTATATATTATTTTACAAACAAAACACCTAAATAGCTTGACCTTTTCTGCCCTATTTCCCTAGCCTTTCTTGTGCCAATTTTGTGACCAATCAAGACTTTTGCGCTTAGAAATTGCCAGCAAACTAGACCGAACCCCATGACCGAGTTTAGAACATCAACCCGGGCAAACTTACAAACCCCAGTCTTGAACTTCAATACTTTGCATACACAGATGGGACTGTCCAAAATCCCCTGAAGGTGGTCTTGCCCTAGTTATAAATGTCACCTTCATTTAATCTCGTTTGAGGCACATCCAAAGTAGTCCCCAGTGACGATCAGAATAGCCCTAATCCCTTTTCCTTGAGATGCATCAATCTTAAAATGAACCAACATACCAATAGGATGTCTTAGTTTGCACACTCGCTGTCTAAAAACAGTGCAATCTTTCAGGTGCCTAAAATCCTTACACCCTCTCAGAAGAAACATCCTGCAAATGATCCTGAAGATCAATGATGGCTTTCACCCCAACCAACTGCACTGTTATCTTTCTACAGATGATATACATGAACAGCTTGACAGTGATACTTTCTGATATGCTCCCTCCATGCCAAGTAGTGCCGACCCTGTAGCCATTCCAATTACTGATGATCACAGGCCCATACTTCTACATATTTCTTAAGAAAGGTAGAACTTTGTGACTTTATTCAGAGCCAAACTGAACCTTTCACAACAGTTCAGTATAATGATGAAATCCACATTTTAATGTATGCCAAATTATTGTAGATTAGCAGTAAAACACAAACTAGAAAGTGCTGATGTTATTGTGAAGCATAACCTTGACTTACTTATATCAAAATGAAACTAGTGTGATGAAAGTCGGATCGTGTTCTTCTCTCTGCCACACTCACAGAGGCAGCAGGAACTCAACGATCCCCAGACACCATCCAATTAGCACTGTACCAGAAACACCAGTGCTTATTTGATGACCTCAAGGGAAGGGGGTTTGGGAACACACTAAACTAAAATAAGACATTAAAATAAAAAGGTTAAAAAAAGAAGGTAACAACTGTTGTGAATTCATGCTGGTGGAGAATGCAAACGCTGGGTCACTGAATCCATTTGGAAGACCCAGTCCCAGAAAGGGAAATGGAGACCAGCTCCTAGTTAAGCAAATGCACCAAAAATCTTTGACCAGACTTTAACTGACAATATGGCATGCCCTTTTCTTTGACATCTGGAGGTACTGTTAGAAGGCAGACACAACTCTAGAGAAATCACACACAGAAAATAAATAAGTACTCCACTAACACTCTTCCACACTTACACCCAAACGTACATAAGCACTCTTCATAAACAATGAATCTGAGTACCACAGTGCTAGAATCCCCAAAAGGTTTGGGAGTGTTACAAAACCCTTTAGCCAAAAGGGGACTGATGCATATATCAAAGAAATATACTATACAGATAAACACTCAGAGATTTCTATAACATTAAATAGGTTAGACTAGTCCTCAAATATTAATTACATAAGCAGGCAAAGTCTTGTGATTCTAAATGAGATAACAGAGTAAAGTCGTCACAAGGTAACTAACCGGAAACAAACCCCCCTTCTTGCTGGAAACCCTTTTGTAATGATTGCGCAAGTCACAAATAATACTGCCGTAATACTAAGGATCAAGAGCAAAATGCTGATTCAAATACATAGCTTCCGATGGCAGGTCTCGCTCGTGTCAGGAAACGCCAACCGGAACATCCACAGAAAAAGAGAAGAGCCGCGGGACCGCTCCGGGACAGATTGCGATGAGAAGCAGTTTGGGCATTGCTAGGCGGGGTTTAAATACCCGTAGTGTGAGACGCACCATAGAGCCACTAAGGGCCTGCCATATCTGCTGAGAGTTGCGCAGCCCCAGCCGCACAGGGCTGGCAACGATGGTCCGGAGCTACAACAGGCTGGAGGGGACAAATCTCAAGGAAGCAAACAATGATAAGGCAGAAACATAATCAGAGCTACCCACATAACAGGTGAGCCACATCCTGGGGGGGAGAACTAAGCACACACGGACTGTCCCTGATTCCTAAAGGGTGACATATGGAGAATACCCTTTAATGGGGGAAGGGGTCAATATGGCTGGAGCCCAAGCCATCTTTTGAGGCAAGCAGTAAGAAAGCTGCTGAGGGTCCCCATGCCTGACGATTCCAACCCTACTGGAGGGAAGATGTTGAAGTGGAACCTGGGGAATCCTGACAACTTATACCCACAGAGGCTTGTCTCAATGATACATCTCACAACATCTTGCATCACCATACTTCCAATTGATTACACAGTGAAATGCTCTGATCAAGAAGTCAGCGCAAGGAGAAGTGTTACAGTATTTTACGGGCCATAGGAAGATACAGATTTAGTCATACACCTCCTTCCAGTGTATGATTATGAGGATGTTCTGAAGTTGGTATTCCCTGGAAGTTCTTGTTGCCAGGGGATGATGTGGGATCCAGGGTGTGGGTTTCTGTAGGGAGAATGCTGACACTCACAATTTGACAGTTGGTTGTGGTTACTCTGTGGGTGATGTCTCTTAAATGTATGTTGTACAATAAACCTGCTACAAATCTTAACTTGAGAGTTCCGGTCTTGCCTGTCTTGGAATTGGGCGCGGCTGTCGGGGATTCCACTGCACTTTCGGCTTTTGGATTTAGCCACAACAAGTAGATTTGGTGAAGGAGGGGGACAGGTACGTCCCTACTGCGTGTCATCTTCCCTCACGTGCAACCTGCCTACTTTTGCCTGACTCCCTACGTCCTGTAACAACGCACACCACGCTTTGCATCACTTGCGTGGTGGCAATATTAGATACAGTTTATTACCCGGCTTCAGCAGCAGCTCTTTGCCTGGCTCTTTACGTTCTGAAATGATGCAAGCCACGCTCAGCTTTATGTGAGTGGCGGCCATCTTAGGTAAGGTTCTTTACTTAGCATCAGCGGCAGTTTCAGACTACTTTCATTGCGCTGACATGCACAGCGTGTTTGCATGTCCAATGTCTTCGTTGTCTTCAGCGGGGCTAATGCGCACAGCTTGGTGGTGTATGGAATTTTCTTTTTGCTTGAAGTTTGTGGAAGCGGTTATTTGCGCATGGCACACTTGCTGATGCGCACAGCTTGTATTTTCATCAACTATCTTCTGTGGTGGAGGTAACATTGTCACGTGGATAGCTATTCTGGTATAAACTAATTGTACTTTATCCTTCAATACTGACATTTACAGCACTTTCATTATATTCTGAGAAAATATTGTACTTTTTGTGCTATTGTAAGTAGTGCTTTCGTATTTTTGTTTGGCATTTACTTCTTAAGAGAGAGGTACTGCTAGACTTGCAAAATGCAAAATGTTACTGCTCCTCCATTTTTCTTATAGTCTCCAGGTGAACCTATTATTCCTTGGTTAAAGTGGAAGAAAGTGTTTACTAATTATGCTAGAGTATGTGGTACTTCGTTGAGAGCTGAAAGAAAGTCATCTTTATTTATGCATTGCCTAGGTTCGGAGGGACAAGAAGTGTTTAAACATCTCCCTGAGCTTCAAGTCTGTGAAGCTTCAACTTTGAATGAGTGTGAGATTTGCATCAGAAATATGGATTTGCATTATCTTCCCAAAGTAAGCATGATTTTAGAACACCATCACTTTGGGAAGAGGATGCAAAGAGAAGAAGAATCTGTTGAGCACTACATTCATGTTGCGCAAACTGGCATCCACTTGTTCTTTCGGACCAACCTTAAAGGAAAGACCGAGGGATCAACTTATGCTAGGATGCATCATTGACAAAGCTAAGGACAATTTGTGGTAAAAGGACAATCCTTTCACTACATAAGGTGATCACCATTTTGAAAATGCATGAGCATTCAAAGACTTGTGTTGATATGATACGTAAAGAAAGCAGTGTGGGAAAGGGTGATAACGAGGTAGTCAGAGAGGTGAGTGACAAAAACACTGATAAATCTTTCAAAACAAGCCTGACAAAGGTACTGGGTCAACTAAAATTCCCAATTCGAAGACATATTGAAAGGTACATGTTTCAGATGTGGTAATTCTGGACATATGGCGAACTTTAAAGAGTGTCCAGGGTGGAAGTCACGCATTCTTACTGCAGGAAAAAGGATCATTATTAAAGATATGGCAAATCAAACAAAGAGCAAAAGAAAGTCAGGGAAGTAGATGTTTATCAGACCGAGGAAGGTGTTAGTGTGTGTGTCAGGTGAAGGAACAGGTCAACAAAGGTCCATTTGAATGTGTGTTCATAAATGACCAGTCAATAAACATGCTTTTTGACTCGGGAGCTAAAATTATGCCCATTCCCAGAGAATTCTATGAAAGGCAACTGTTAGGTAAGGTAGATTTAGTCAAACCTGATATCAAACGCAAGGGTTATGTGGGAGAAAATGTTGACCTCTTGGATTATTTTTGGGGCACAATTGGATTTAAAGGAAGAATAATCTGATGGAAAATTGATGTCTCAATGAAAGGAGACTCTTTAATTAGTTGGTTGTATGTATATTTGGATCCCAATGAATCTCCCTCAGTGTGCCTGAAAGAGTTATCAATGGTTGAATCAGTGAGTGGAGGACGTGAGACTTGGATCAAAAGGTTCCCAGAGGTATTTGAGAAGTTGTGTTGTCTTAAGAACTATGTCATCAAATAAAACTTAGGGTTGACTCTGTCCCTAGAGTAGCAAAGGTCAGGAGTGTCCAGTTGTTGGTAAAAGATAGCATGAGGAACAAATTGGATAAACATTTAAATAATGCAATAATTCAGGAAATGGAAGCCACTGAATGGATTTCTCTTGTGGTCATGGCTCGAAAAACTAATGGTGGGGCTAGACTATGCATTAATTTGAGGGAATATAACAAGGTGGTGGTGGTTGACAATTATCCACTTCCTAATATTACAGAAATGTTGTCTTCTTTGGGTGGGGCAAAACATTTTTTAACATTGAACCTTTCATCATCCTACCATCAGATCAAACTCCATATGGCGTCTCAAGATCTCACAAATTTCATCATGCCTTTTGGGACTTTCAAGATGCCTTTTGGTCTCATTTCAGCTGCTTCAGCTTTTCAGAGGGTGATGGAGACGGTTCTGAAAGGCATTGATGGGATTAAGGTTTGTCAAGATGATGTCCTGGTTTATGGGATTGATCAAAGAGAGCATGATGAGAGATTGGCTGCTGTTTTGGATAAACTACAAGTTACTGCCATTACTCGGAGGGTAGACAAATGCAGATTTGATGTGAGTGAGATTCATTATTTAGGGCACTTGGTCTCTGGGTCGAAAATTAAGCCTAAGCCTTCATTGGTTGATGCCATTTCCAATCTGAATTATCCCAAGAATAAGGATGAATTGGTGATATTTTTGGGAATTACAGAATTTTATAATAAATTTGTTCCCAATTTTGCAAAGAAAATAGAATGCATGCGTGGTTTACTGAAAGAGGGATGTCAATTTGTGTGGGGACAACCATGTAGCGATGAGTTTAATGTAATTAAGAAACATTTGAATGAAGCTCCCAATTTGGCAAGTTTTGATCCTTCCAAAGTCTCATATGTGATGACAGATGCAAGTTCTAAAGGATTAGGGGTTGTATTATTGCAAAAGGTGGAAGGATCAGTGAAAACTATTCTGTTCATATTCAGGCCTGTGAGGGGTGTTGAATGTAATTACTCGGTGGTGGAAAAGCAGGCCCTGGCTGCTTACTGGGCAGTACGCAAACGTAAGAAATTCTTGTGGGGCAGGCCCTTTGTGGTAATTTCTGACCACAAGCCTCTGAGAAAAGTGTTTGAAAAGAAGGGAGTTGATTTTGTGTCTCATAGGGTACGAAAGTGGGTGGTTGTCTTGCAAGAGTTTGAGTTTAGGTTCCATATTTACCTGGTGCCAACAACATTTTGGCTGATTGTTTTTCAAAGCTATGTGGGATTACTGAGAATTCTAGTTCATCTGAGGATTGCAATTTGTTTGCGGGAGAGTGTATTGAAGGGGTAAATGACCGCGTGATTAGTAATGGTTTACTTTTACAAGAATTGTAGTAGGAAAGCCTGAATATCGATCTAAATTTGCAACAGGTTATGCCTAAGGTAAAAGGAGGCTGGGGAGAGAAACAGGATTGTGCGGAGAATCTTAAAGGATTTTAGCATGTCAAATACGAGTTGGCTGTGATAGGTGGTTTACTAATGCATGGCAGTAAGTTGGTGGTTCCTAAATGTTTGAGAAATAAACTTGCGTCCCTTGCTCATGCAAGTCACATGGGTATGGCCAAGACTAAGGAGATCATCAGAGAGGCGTACTGGTGGCCGGCTATGAACGTTCTGAATGTGCCTGCAGTGACAAAGTTATAAAGTGCAGGATGCAACCCATGGTGATCAGAGAGTAAGCAAGTTGCCCGTGGGTTGACATTGCTGTGGATATTATAGGTCCTATCAGATTGAAGTCTCAGGATCGCTATGTTTTGGTCTGTCTGGATATGTTTTCTAGATGGCCAGAGATAAAGGTTGTCAGCTCTGTGGAATCATGTCCAGTGATCAATTTTCTGGAGGATCTGTTGAAAAGGGAAGGTTTCCCTGAGTTCATATTGTCAGATAATGGGGTCCAGTTCACTTCACGGGTAGTGGAAGTTTTCTTAAAAGAGAGAGGTATCAAGCATAAGAAGGCAGTTTTGTACCATCCCGAATGCAATCGGGTGGCGGTAAAGTTTGTAAAGGTACTCAAAGAAGCCAAGCTGTTATCTATGGTAATGACTGGTAAGAGGCTCTGAAGAAAAAGGTGCGACAGTACCGATTTACCCCCACAGTCTTCTACGGGTGTAGCTCCCTTTCGGTTGTTCAAAGGGAGAGCAGCCAACATGGAGGTGGTTCAGTTGAGGGTAACTTCTAGAAGGAAAGAAGCTGATGGTGGTCTGGGTGGCACAGGTGGATGGAAGGAGAGGGAGATGGAGAAGAAGGAAAAGAGAACAGTGTGGTATGATGTGATTAAAGCAGTGAAGAGGACTGTTCTGTGCATTGGTGACTGGGTCAGGGTTAAATTACCAAAAAGGGAAATGAATAAGTCTATAGAGATTATATATGCTGTTTAACAATGCAGTCAAAACAAGTGACCATAGGATATGGAATCTGAACAGAATTTCCAAATGTCAAGCACAAGAAACGAGTTATGCGGGTGTTCCGATAACACAAGAGGATGAGAGGAGACCTCTACGTAATAAGAGGGTTCCTCTTCGTTTGCTAGATGGAGTTCACTAAATTGTTTGTATGATGTGATGCTTTTATTTTCATTATCTTTTATTCTATGTCATAAAGGGGGAGGTGCTGTGGTGTTCTGAAGTTGGTATTCCCTGGAAGTTCTTGTTGCCAGGGGATGATGTGGTGACCCAGAATGTGGGTTTCTATAGAGAGAATTTTGACACTCAAAGTTTGGCAGTTGGTGGTGGTTACTCTGTGGGTGAGGTCTCAGCTATATATCTTAACTTGAAGAGTTCCGGTCTTTCTTACTTACGGTGAAGGCATCACCTCAACATACTTTGTCCATTAGTCTGAATATCATTTACCACCATTCTACTGACAATCTGATCTTAAATGATGCAGCTAGCAGATTACAAATTAAATGATTAACTAATCATGCTGGGGGACTACTATCTAAAAAACGCCCACTATTTGTTGCACCTGAGGCCAAGGAAGAGGGGCCAATGCCATCACTCTATAAAGCGCCTTAAGGATCCCCATTGCACGGGACTCTATGCTGGAGACTGCTACCTACACAACTCCGTGTTGTTTGTTTCACCTGAGCCTAAGCAGGAGGGTCCATCAACATTGCACTAGAAAGCACCTGAAGAATCCTCGCTGGGTGGGATGCTATACTTGGGGACTATTAGACCCACAATGACCAACTGTTTGTTTCACCTAAAGCCAATGAGGCGGCGCCAACACTATCATGCTAGAAAGCACCTGAAAGATCCCTATTGCATGGGATGCATGAGGGATGTGCTGGGGCACAGCCCTGGCCAAGGGTGGGCCTATCTTTACCCTTCATTGCCTGGAGGAGTCTAGGATGAGTCGCCCATCATGGTTTTCTGATTAAAGCTCTAGAGAGGTATTGTTTTCTCCAGCTGCAAATAGGGACAATGGGGAAATGTAAGATGGGGGGGTTGCTAAGTCCACTATGGTAAAAAACACAACCCTGGAGGGAATTTTTGAGAGAGTAGTGGGGGTTATTGACAAAGAGTTCCAACTGGCAAAACAATGACTCTCTCTCATGATGGATGCTTCAATTACTTCATTGTCCCTGGGTGGGCCTCCCACAGTGCTTTCGGCTGCTTCAGACTGTCTCCTTGGGAATGATTTGTTGAGTGGACCACATGTCTTGCCGCCGCAGGCTACTGATGTATCCCTAGTTTTACCTTCTCCAACGGAACAAAAAAGAGGTGGTCAGGGGTGCAAGAAAGATCAGTAGAAGGGGAAAATGCCCTTAGATTAATTCGAATCTGACTCCCATATGGCAAGTGCTAATAATGCCACTATCAACTTAATTTGTGATAGGTTTGCCTGCATTCTGGAAAACTCTATCTCTGCTCTTTATTTTCTTGCTTAGAGTCAATTGAGAAGTTTAGAGCTGATGATGTCAGGGCTCTCAACTAAACTGCAAGCAAAACAAGTAGCTACAGTGTCAACCCTGACTCTAACAGTCAAGGCAACGAGTTCCCAAGCAAAGGACATGGTGAACTGCTCCTACCGTTGAAATTACTTTGGGGCACAGCCACTAGCAGATCAACAATTGGCAAGGGAGAGAACAAGGGTAATTCAGGGGCTGCAAGAGCCTGGTCACAAACCACTGAGGCCCAAAGCCTCTCAGTTTTGCCATCTGCCCCTAGCTGCTTGTCTGTACACCATGTTGTTAACCAATGTTCCTCACCTTGGACATACGATAGTGGAAAACCCTGAGCAATTAATTAGCAAAGTGACACATTATGAAACACGAATATCAAGCCAAAGGGTTGTCTGTTTAAAGAGCTGTAGTTTGCATGTAGAGTGGGCTGAATGGCTAACTAGGACAAATAGTTAATTAGTGGTTGTTTCATTGTAAATTCTAGGCGTTTCCACTGTTGTGGAGGATTTGATGCAATCACCATATTTAGGCCAGGACAGTTTGAACTCCATAATAATATTACCACTTGGAACCCCAGAACTTGCCTTTACCTGACCTCTGCCTGATGCTTTTGCCGCAAATGTTCAAGTGTCTACTAGCAATCATTTCACAGTCTTATCTAACTTGAATGAGAATGAATAACAGGGCGTGTTGGGTTAATCCAATGGATGATTGATTTTCATGCTATGCATCCCATTTCAATTAATTGTTTGTGAATTTATTTGGAGCAACTTCACTAAGAATATACGTGTTTCTCTTCATGTACGCCTGAGATCTACTTCTTTTTGATCAGCTGTATTTTGTATTCATTGATAAGACTATCTGATTGAGTCTAGGTGCCACCTGTTGGGATTTTAAATATACTCAATTGATTGATATTTCTTGTAAATGATACCCTTGTTGGCCGTTGACTTCAACACTGTTGAGTAGCCAAGCTTGCAAGGGTTCATTGAGTTACCCTTTTCTTTGGATTTTCTTATTTAACTATGTGAATGACACTCCTATATAGGCTGTTAAAAAATACCGCCTTTTTTTGGGGGGGGGGGGTGATATCCTGCTAACATCAAAGAATGAGAAAAGAAGGGCCTCGAGTCACTACTACGCTAAAGGCATTAAACCCCAATAAGAAATATAAATTAAAAATATTGATAGGTGGAACAACCTTGAAAGCGCTTCCTTGCACCAAGGAAGCCGTGCCTCTGTTGCAAGCAGTGTTGTTTTTGGGCAGGAAGGGGCACCTTCCTGCACAAAACAATCTTGTTAGGCATTTTCTTCTTTCTATGTGTGCAACAGAATGCAACACACATGGAAAGAGGAGAAAACGAGGAGAAATACAAATATTTCTCCTCGTTACGCCTGCTCTGGGTAACTATAAGGTTTTGGCGCTGCCCCAGGTTATGTGATTAAGTAAAACTTGAGTAGTATCAAAATCAATGGCTGTTGTGTGGAAACACGCTCCGCAACGCCCATGGTAAGCCTCCTTGATGCACGGTAAGGCAACGCAGCGTCTCCCGCTGCTTTGTCTTACTCCCCATCTATGAGGCCATGCAAAGCCACGCAGGGTGACTTTGCTTCCCCTCATAAATACTGTGGTCTGAACATTGTGGCTTATTTATGAGAGCCCTTTGTCACTTTTGCACCACGTAAAGTAGTACATTCATAATGCTGGGCTCTCTTAAAGATTTATTAAGCCATGCAAGTCTACCCTGCGTGCCTTTAAGCGGCATGTTCTGATTATTATAATGGAGAACAGCCTCATAAATCATGAATAAGGCTACACAGTGTAAATCGCTGCATTGCCTTACTCTGCACCTGAGAGGCATTCCATGGGCGTTGTGAAGGGCTTTCCCACTCAGCACCCATGGAATTTGATGCTGCCCCAGTTTACAAAGAGATGTAAACCTAGGTGAGTGTCAAATCCATATGCCTGTTCATTTCTCCTTGTTTTTTCCTCTTTCCATGTGTGCTGTATTCTGCATTACACATAGAAAGAGGAACACGCCTCAGGGATTGTTTATGTGTAGGAAGGGGCCCCTTCCTGCACAAAAACAATCCTGCCTGCAACAGAGGCACCCTTGCACCATTGCAAGGGTGCCTATGTTGGTGCTAGGCTGCCAAGCAGAAAGGACAGGAATGCACTGCATTGCCTAAATACGGTGCAATCCTGCCCTTTTACTTTGGTGTAGGGCAGCGCAGTAAGATGCCTTGCTGCGCTTCCATAATGAGGCCCTCTATGAACAAGTCTGTTTCGGTTTGTAGTCTGATTCTGCAAGCCATGGCCAAAATCAAAGTGATCATTTGTCTTGTTCATCACCTCCTTTTATAGTGCAGGCCTTAGCTCATTTTGAGCTTGGTGGAGCTGGGAGCTCGGTCGCAGCAAGCCTGTGGTTCCCTCGACGCATGTAGATGCAGAGAAACTGCAGGGTTTCTAATGGCAAAGCCTCAGTTGCTCCACTGCCTGAAACCTCTTACCTCATTGTCTACCATAGGGCCCTCTTGTTATAGCAGTGGTTACTCCAGCTTATTAGGCCATGGAATCCATCAAATGAATAAATGGTCCAAGGTAGTGAAAATGCTTAATCATCCCTACATGCAGGGAAAAAACACCTTGTGGGCCAGGGTAATTTTTTTTTTTTTTTACTGAGCACAATAAGTTCAGCTTTGGGAGTTTGGCAGAAGGCAAATCAAACATGGCGCCCACTTAGCAGAGTTCAGTGCCTTCAGCAGACCCACGAAACTGAATGGTCTGCTGAGGATCCAGGGATCCTAAACCTGCCAGGAAGGGGGATTAGGCAGTTGGGGCAGAAGGGGAAAATATCTTCAAGTTTTTGTCTCTTACAGAGGACAAAATGGACTTGGAAATCCTAGAAAACGTAGGTGCGTGGTACGGGTTTAAATAGTGCTAACACTGGCGTTTGATCTGCTCTTATATGCCCGAACGTTTGCTAGAACGTTTGCTAGATTCCAAGGTATGGTAAGCTAAAACACTTTCGCAGAGGATCACACGGTTTGGTTACGTTAGGAAAGCCATGATTACAATTCGAGCCTGTTGGTTCTAAAAGTGCCTACTTCTAGACAAAATGCAACTATCTCATCAATCATAATTCCACATACAGGAAAAAATAAATGTCGTGTTTCAGGCATCATGGTGAAACAGAGTATTTTAAACAACCAATGCGTAAATTAAAATATGATTTTTTTATTGAGAAATATTGTATGCTTCCTTCATATCTAAAAAAAATTATTGGGTAAGAAAGACAATTAAAGACGTCTTTCGTTCCTGCTGGAAATACAAAACTGGAGAAGGTTTGATGCTGTTTGCCTGGTTATTTAACGGTGCTGGAGTAATTCGTGTGCACCACTTAAGGTACTTTTGAGAAATTTTAGCTTCAGTCAATGCGCTTCGATCTTAAAAACCGACGGGACAGTTTGTTTATGGGGCACGGAGATATGTCACGCGAGGAAAGTATTGCTACAGGCAATGCTTTGTACATTCATGTATGCAACTGTTTACGGCATTAGCTCAGGCTGTCTCGCGCATAACATGTGGAGCTGCTGATGTCTGACTTATCCTCACCTAAGGTTTTGCTCCATGGGCAATTAAGAAATAATGACTGAAGGGGATGGCACTTCCTGACAGTTTAAAGACTGGTGGAAAATGCTGCGGGCCAGATGTGAGACAGACCAGTCATTAATGAACAGGAAATGCCTAACCTCCAGGTCATTATTGCCATTATAAATCATTAAAAAGAAAACAAGAAACTCCCCCTGTTTCTCTCTAAAAATATAGGGATTGTTCTGTTAAAAACACAGACCGCTATTGAAGATTAGTAACAGCGTTTGAGACCAGTTTTTTCAACTGGCTGTAAATAAATTCATATTTCCAGCGTGGCCATTGTTCCTTTCCTGCCAGCCTTAAATAAGTAGTTATCTAAAAAGATTTGCAGAAACCTCAACAAAGGTTTGGTAGATTCCTACATGTAATTGCCACGAAACGGGGATGTGATGCATGGTGAAAGGCTCACAGTTGTAAGGGAGCATTGCATTGTGCTAATGCTTTCACTGACCACAGCTCGTCATGAAACAGTTCACAATTTAGAAATGTGGCAATATAATGCAGCGGTACAAAAGGGGGTGGTGATGGACGGAGCATCAGAACCAATCCAACACTCACACCCAGTCAACAGATCTGGGTTTGATCCATCACCGTTCTTTAGCCCACTCTGCCACCCCAGTTCAGACAAGGCCATATGCAAATCAGTCTGACCCTGTGCCTCATGGGAACAGTCCAGCCCGAACTGCCAAGCCATGCCTTCCCTGGACCGGAAACAAGCTTCCTAGGACCGGTTTCTGGCATTTCAGCCGTCTTCAGCCAGGCTTGCTTGAATCCAGTGGCAAAGTGAGCAAGGGACTCACGTCTGAGCATACCCTGCCAACTTATGGCGAACCAAAGCGGTACAAAATGGCTTGGCAGTTCAGGCTGGACTGTTCCCATGAGGCACAGGGTCAGACTGATTTGCATATGGCCATGTCTGAACTGGGGTGGCAGAGTGGGCTAAAGAACGGTGATGGATCAAACCCAGATCTGTTGACTGGGTGTGAGTGTTTGATTGGTTCTGATGCTCCGTCCATCACCACCCCCTTTTGTACCGCTTTGTTCGCCATAATTTGGCAGGGTATGCTCAGACGTGAGTCCCTTGCTCACTTTGCCACTGGATTCAAGCAAGCCTGGCTGAAGACGGCTGTTCGGGCTGGCCTGTTCCCATGAGGCTTAGGGTCAGACTGATTTGCATATGGCCATGTCTGAACTGGGGTGGCAGAGTGGGCTAAAGAACGGTGATGGATCAAACCCAGATCTGTTGACTGGGTGTGAGTGTTTGATTGGTTCTGATGCTCCGTCCATCACCACCCCCTTTTGTACCGCTTTGTTCGCCATAAGTTGGCAGGGTATGCTCAGACGTGAGTCCCTTGCTCACTTTGCCACTGGATTCAAGCAAGCCTGGCTGAAGACGGCTGAAATGCCAGAAACCGGTCCTAAGAAGCTTGTTTCCGGTCCAGGGAAGGCATGGCTTGGCAGTTCGGGCTCAACTGTTCCCTTGAGGCACAGGGTCAGACTGATTTGCATATGGCCATGTCTGAACTGGGGTGGCAGAGTGGGCTAAAGAACGGTGATGGATCAAACCCAGATCTGTTGACTGGGTGTGAGTGTTTGATTGGTTCTGATGCTCCGTCCATCACCACCCCCTTTTGTACCGCTTTGTTCGCCATAAGTTGGCAGGGTATGCTCAGACGTGAGTCCCTTGCTCACTTTGCCACTGGATTCAAGCAAGCCTGGCCGAAGACGGATGAAATGCCAGAAACCGGTCCTAGGAAGCTTGTTTCCGGTCCAGGGAAGGCATGGGTTGGCAGTTCGAAGTGGACTGTTCCCATGAGGCACAGGGTCAGACTGATTTGCATATGGCCATGTCTGAATTGGGGTGGCAGAGTGGGCTAAAGAACGGTGATGGATCAAACCCAGATCTGTTGACTGGGTGTGAGTGTTTGATTGGTTCTGATGCTCCGTCCATCACCACCCCCTTTTGTACCGCTTTGTTCGCCATAAGTTGGCAGGGTATGCTCAGACGTGAGTCCCTTGCTCACTTTGCCACTGGATTCAAGCAAGCCTGGCTGAAGACGGCTGAAATGCCAGAAACCGGTCCTAGGAAGCTTGTTTCCGGTCCAGGGAAAGCATGGTTTGGCAGTTCGGGCTGGACTGTTCCCATGAGGCACAGGGTCAGACTGATTTGCATATGGCCATGTCTGAACTGGGGTGGCAGAGTGGGCTAAAGAACGGTGATGGATCAAACCCAGATCTGTTGACTGGGTGTGAGTGTTTGATTGGTTCTGATGCTCCGTCCATCACCACCCCCTTTTGTACCGCTTTGTTCGCCATAAGTTGGCAGGGTATGCTCAGACGTGAGTCCCTTGCTCACTTTGCCACTGGATTCAAGCAAGCCTGGCTGAAGACGGCTGAAATGCCAGAAACCGGTCCTAGGAACCTTGTTTCCGGTCCAGGGAAGGCATGGCTTGGCAGTTCGGGCTGGACTGTTCCCATGAGGCACAGGGTCAGACTGATTTGCATATGGCCATGTCTGAACTGGGGTGGCAGAGTGGGCTAAAGAACGGTGATGGATCAAACCCAGATCTGTTGACTGGGTGTGAGTGTTTGATTGGTTCTGATGCTCCGTCCATCACCACCCCCTTTTGTACCACTATAATGCAGTGTCATTGTAAAACGGTAATACTGTAAGCTTGTCACTCTTTTCATGGGATTTTAAACAAGCATTGGCACACCCAATAGGTTTTACCTATGTGAGGTATTTCTTTTGCCAATGTTTTTTCGCAATGTTTTACAGCTTGACTGAAAGTTATAAACACAAGGGCAGATTTACAAGCCCCTTGCACCACTTTTACGTCACTTATCCCATGTTAAATGTGATGCAAAAGTGGCACAAGGGGCTTGTAAATCTGCCCCAAAATCTCTATAATGCCGCCAGCAACACTCAAGTCATAGAATTTTTTTTTTATTGTTGGCGAGAGGGAGGCCAGAACGCAATATTGAAGGAAGTGGGAGTGTTGTAGTGTTACTCATTTTAATTCAGCAAAAGTCTTCCATTACAGCATTGTGATGAATGTAGGTATTCTGTTGCTCATGGGTGTGCGTGTCCTATATAAATATATAATGTATTGTTAGTATTTGAAAGAAACCTGTGCATGGGGCGAACGCTGGTTTAGGGTTCGGACAACATCATTCAGTTGTCGTTTGGATGCTGAGTCAGGCGGTCGCTCCATGTCGTGGGTGGACTCTACGAATAAATCACTTCAACTTACCCGATCTGTGTGCGCCTTTCATTCGTGACATCATGGCAACTAGCGGCAGTTGGTCCACCTACCAACCGAACCAACACAGTGGATTTGCATGCTGTATACCGACGGAAGGCACTGGAGGTGGGTGCAGCGATTTTGAGATCGGCGTAACTGGAGTGACTCACGGGGACCGTGGGAGATCCTGGACGCAGGTCGTGTACGCATTTGAATCCAGGGAAGGCCTAGAGCAGGGCCTGAGCAGTGCCGGAGCAGTTCGCAGCTGCACGAGCAACCCTGCTTCTTGTGCTAGAGCGGATTGTGAAGAACATCACATGATCATGTGACGCGTGCGTGTCAGCCATATTGGGATTCGACATGAGGTATAAGGATAACCGACTCAACATCTAGTCATCTGTTTCAAGAGATTAAGTCCTGAGTTTCAGAAAAAACTTTCATTTACCAGTGCTAACTATGAATTTAAGGTAAGGAGTATCTGTCTGGGGAGATGTCAAGGAGGAAACTGCTGTGTGTGTTCAGACTGGCATTATCACTGAGTTTCTGAATGGTTTGTGAGGGTTGGGTGTTAGTATTTATTTATTTATTTATTTATTTATTATTCTATGAAAACATGGCTAACCCACACCTGATGACACAACCACTGCCTTTTTTTTAAAATAAACCTGGCAAACTGGCAATTATATGGTCTGAGTGGTTCAGGCTATTTGAAAATCACTTAGGGGCACATGCATCAACCAAACCAAAAGCGATTCCTTAATAGCGAGAAATAAGGAATCGTTATTAAGGAATCGCTTTTGTGCATGCATCAACAGATTCGATAAATTTTAGCGATTCCTTAAAAATCACTATATTTACCGATTAATCAATAGCGGGGCATGCAAACTCCGATTAGCTATTAGCGAGTTCGGTAATACCGAATTAGCTATTAGCGAATTCGGTATTAGCGAAATCGCAATTGACCGCGTCGCTCCGGGAACGTGCAGATGACATCACCAACCAGGAAATACTGCAGCCCCACCCTCATTGCCTCGACAGAGGAGCAAACAGGAGCTGTGAGTGAAGACTGCCTGTGCAGAGTGAAGCCACACCGACTGTGCAATTCGCAAAACCTATTCATCATGGAGAAGGAAGTACCATCCAGCGCTGAGTCAGCACGCAAGCGCAAGCGCAAGTTCTCTGACAGGGAGCTGGAGTACCTGATAGAGGGAGTCAGCAGTAAGCACGATCGCCTTTTCGGTAAGCTGTCCCTCAAGGTGCCTGAGCAAGAGAAGCGGCGCATATGGCTGCGCATCCGGGAGAGGGTGAATGCAGTTGGTGTAACGCCCCGCAGCATCGACGACCTCAAGAAAAGGTGGTACGACCTGCGGAAGCGTGCCAAGGAGAGGATTGCGGAGAGGCTCCGGGAGGCGAGCAGGACCGGAGGCGGCCCTTCAACGGTACAAGCCAACACTGCCCTGGAGGACCTGGTGGAAGGGACGATCGAGCGGGAAGCCGTCGTGGGAGTGACCCAGATGGACACGTCCGGCGCAGCCACAAGTGCCCAATGTAAGATGCATGCCTGTGCCCATACCCAGCATAGCGTAAATCCATTCCCATGCCCCCAGCAGGACCTGAGTGTGTCTGCAGCTTTGGGCCACACAGTTTTACTCTTAACACTAGTGCATCATGGGAGTTGTAGTCTAGTCAGCCCAGTGTGCATCTACAGGCGTAAATACAATTACTGATCACCACATCAGTTGAACATGGATATAGACTGTTTATTTAGTGGATCACAGAGGGACATGTATGTGTACAACACTACGGAGGTGTAACTATCCCACTAACCATGCACTGTTTCACCCACAGATGCATCTCCTGGGGAATCGGACGACAGCGGCCAGCTGATCATATCCGAGACACCGGTGGATTCCGACATGGAGACAGCGCAGGATGCGCATCCATCACCTCCACCTGCCACCCCACCAGCACCAGCACCACCAGCACCAGCACCACCAGCACCAGCCTCACCAGCACCTGCACCATCCACACCAGCTGCAGCAACAACAGCCACTAAAGCGCCGAGGCGCAGGTCCCAAGTAGCGCCCTTGCAGGTGATGGAAACACTCTCCACACAATTGGGACAAAGTCTGCGCACCATCACACCGCCTGCTGCACCACCTGGACGCGCCAGACTCCAACAGCGGCGCAGGGCTCGGCCAAGTTCTGTCTCCTCAGGCGACCTTGATCTCCCACACACTTCTGCCATCGAGGAGAGGATGCTGCGTGTACAGCGCCTGCAGGGACGACACATGGCAACAATTAGCTCTAATATCGTGCGCCTTGCTCGGGAAATGCGTGCCATGACTGCGGCGATTAGGGACATGACCACTGTGGTGGCAGAGGGCAATGGGCACCTCAGGGAGGACATCCATGAGCTCACCCGTGCCATGAGGGAGGGCCATGAGTGCGAGAGGAGGAGGCACCGTCAGCAATTGTTGCGGTCCGCGGCCTCTACAAAGGCTATCACACGTCTCAGCAAGAGCACCGCAGTGTTGGCACGCCGCTCTGTGTCCTTGCAAGTGGACCTTGGGCACTTTTGCGGGGATGTAGCAAAGGCACTAGGGCAGATGACTGCTGCTGTCGAACACCTACAGAGTGGCACATTCAGTGCTGGTGCATTGGGAGGGGAAGATGGCAGTGAGGCTGCCTCGAGTGTCAGCAGTGTTTCAGTGGCAGAGGCCAGCACCAGGCGCCGCAGTTCGCGGGCCTCCATGGGGACAGGCCGTGGTGAGGCGTCGGAGACACCTGAGCGGAGGCTTGGTGTATGTGGCAAGCGCCACTAGACAGAATTACAGGCCTACCTGACCGTGGTGGGGCAACCATGGTCCTCCCCTTCCTGAGTCTGCACAGCCGTGACTTTAACGCACATTTGTTTTAACTTTTTACATGTGGGGCATTATTTCCATTGCTTGTTTTGTTGCACATACCGCAGTGCTACTGTGCATTAAACAGTTGCACCGCCAACAAATTAATTATGTATCATTCTCACCTGATTCAGAAATGATGTTGCATGATGTATGTCTGCCTCCTATGGCCCTCTGCTGTGTTAGGGACGTGTGCCTGTCGGTGTTGGGCGGGTGGTTGGTCATCCCGGTGGTCCCCATTCCTGTCCACCTCTATGGGTATCCCCCTTCTGGTCGCAATGTTGTGCAGCATTGCACATACGGCAATAATCCGGCAGCAGGTTTCAGGTTTGTATAGCATGACGCCGCCAGTCTTGTGTAGGATTCGAAAGCGACTCTTCAGAATCCCAAATGTCCTCTCTATTACATTCCTGGTGCTAATGTGTGCTGCGTTGTAGCGTTGCTCCTGTGGGGTTGCTGAATTGATATATGGGGTGAGTATGAAATCACGCAGGGCGTAAGCACTGTCACCTAGAAGATAGAAGCAAAGACTTAGCAATGGTGAAGTTCATACATGTGTGGTGTTCATGTTGGGAAGCGGAATTTGTACGTACCAAGCAGGAGTCCCTCTCTAAATTCTCCGTTGAGTAGACGCCTGTGGATTCCACTGTTGCGGAATATGTAGGAGTCGTGTGTGCTCCCTGGGAATTGTGCCACTAGGTCCGTTATGATGTGATTGGCATCGCACGCAACCTGCACGTTAATTGAGTGGTATGACTTGCGGTTACGGAATATGTACTCATTTGCTGCCGGTCGATGCATCCAATTACATGGGGGAATTGTGCCACCTGGTAGAATGCCTGTTTGTTGCGGTCCAACTGCTGTGGGGTTGTGGGGAAGCTGATGTGGGTGTGTAGCATTGTCAGCATGGCATCTAGGAATTTCTTGAAGAGGCGTGAGAGTGCGCTTTGCGATACGCCTCCGGCTACCGCAATTACCCCCTGGAAACTTCCTGAGGCCAGTAGGTGCAGGCTGCATAGGACCTGGACGTGCGCAGGGATTGCATTGGTCCGGTGTGTCTGGTGCTGCAGTAATGGTTCCAGGTCTGCAATGAGGCGCATGATCATGGCACGATTGGGTCGATACTTCTCGTACACCTCGTCCTCATTCTGGCCGAGCAAGGTGATGCGCAGTCTGAAAACTCTCTCCTGGACCCTTCTCCTGCGCTGTCCTGCCGCATTGATACGCATCCTCCTTGCAAGCACGTAGAGGGCTGCCATTTTGTGGTAGCCAACAGGGTCTCCTTGGCCACATTTAAGGGTTTGGTGATTACCACAATCAGTTGCACCTGTAGAAACATTTTTTTTTTTATTCACAAATTTTTTTTATTAAACTTTACCTCCAGGTTCTGATTCCCCTTATTTAGCTCATGCAAAATAGCGATTTTTGGGATTTTCGGTATTTGCGATTGTTGTTGCATTAGGTAGCGATTCGTTATTAGCCATTGGCACTTGCCGGGAGCTATTAGTGATTTCGGTGATTGCTAATTCGGTATTTAGCGATTCGGTATTTTTGCATGTTGGTTAATTGCGATTCGGTATTTTACCGGATTTCATTTAGCGATTCGTTATTTGCTCACAGTTTGGGTTGATGCATTGGGATTCAGTTTTTTTTACTCGCTAACGGGTGTTTTTAGCGATTCGGTATTTTACCGACTGGATTTTGGCTTGATGCATGTGCCAGTTAGTGGCTATTGATGATATAGGGGATAGCCCTGTACACAAGTTTGCTATGCTAATTGGGAGCTGGGAACAAGTGGCTCAGTGAACTTTTGACAGCCTTACACCTATACTACCAACTCAGGCTCAGTCTGGGGACAGGCAATGGAGCGTGGATTAGGAAGCAATAGCAAGACTTAAGAAACAGTTTGCTGACGAACCTAATATTATGCTGGAACGACATAATTTTTACAAGAGAAAACAAATGGAGGATGAAAAGGTGGATGAGTACATTTTTGCATTGAGGGTGCTTGCGAAGACGTGTGGATTTGGCCCCATGTCGGATGATTACATAAGAGACCAGTTTGTTTTTAACTGTGTTTTGCTAGAAAAAGTTAGGAAAGACTGCTGAGCTTCAAAAATCCGTCCCTTGCAGAAGGGATTGATTTGGCACTGAGCATTGACAGGTCTGCTATTTCTACTAAGGTCATGCTCGGGGATTCTGACATCAGTGTTAGCATGGTGACTTCATCCGTCCCGACTCAGGAAGACTCTTTATGAGCTGTTCACTTGAAAGAAAATTGTTTTAGATGCAGCTCAAGGGACCATTTTAGTAATTATGCAGGATGTCCAGCCATAAACAAACGCTGTTTGACCTGCAAAAAAGTGGGGCATTTTCAGATCATTTGCAGGAGTAGTAAGAAACTGGTGAATGTGGGTAGCATTGAAGTGAAAATTGATACATGTACGAATTCACTTAGCAATGTGGTGTTAACACTCAACTACGAGGAGAACTCCAGGGTGGTCAAGGGACCTTTGTGTACAGCGGTCATTAATAGAGTTTCTTTGCAGGTCATGGTGGACTCAGGATCACCCATAACCATCCTAGGGTGCACAACATTTTATAAATACTGGGGAAAGAATGTTCCTCTGGCTAAATCGGATGTAAACCCTAAAGCATTTGGGGGAAAAGATATAGATATCATCATGTATTTTGTGTCCAAGGTACAATGTTTGGGGAGGGAAAATGAGACAAAGGTGTATGTAGCAGTCAAAGGGTATGATATTATTGGTGGAGAGATTTGGCAGACATGGGACTGTACTTGGTTCCCACAGATAAGAACTTGGTTACAGTGAGTGAGTTACCAGTTTGCCAAGTGGATTGCATGGATGGGGCGGTCAAGGAGATACTAGCTAAATTACAGCTAGTATTTAGTGATCAGGTAGGCTTAGTAAAAGGCATAGAACATCTTATACGATTGCTGCCTGATGCTCAGCCTGTAACCCATAAAGTACACCCTTCCCTATGAGTGTCAGGGAAGAATTGAGGAACATCCTGAAAAGTCTGTGTTCTAAGGGTGTCATCCTTCCTACAGATTTCTCACAGTGTGTGGTGCCCATAATTGTACCTCGGAAAAAGTCTGGTGAGATTAGACTTTGTGCAGACTTACGGGAATATCATAGACTGCCATCCGCTACCCAGGATTCATGAGTTGCTGGCGAATCTGGGGGAGCCAAGTGGTTTTCCTTGATCGACCTTAGGTCAGCGTCCCACCAAGTGGCATTGTAAGCAGAATCTCAGGATCTTACAACGTTTGTTACCCCTTTTGGTGTTTATAAGTTTCTGCGGCTTCCTTTCAGACTAGCGCGGGCAGGTAACGTGTTTCAGAAAGTGATGGACACATTATTCCAAGGCACAAATGGGGTACAAGCATATCTGGATAAAATCCTGATATATTCAAAAACTTTGGAGGAGCATAATGCAATTTTAAAAGAAGTCCTCTCTATGTTGAAGTCTAGAGACATGATGGTCAGAGCAGACAAGTGCAAATTTGCGGTACAGGAGTTATAATATCTGGGCCATGTGGTGTCTAGCATTGGTTTAAAACCAAAATATTCAGTTGTGAGGGCAATTAAGGATGCTAAGGTTCTAGCCGATAAGGATTCTCTATGTTCTTTCCTTGGGCTGGCGGAGTACTACGCCAGGTTGATGCCTAATTATGCACAGATGGTGGAGCCTTTACGTACACTACTCAGGAAGGTTCAAGGATTCAAATGGTCAGATGAGTTGGAAGAAGTGTTTGTGAAAGTAAAAGTGTTGATTATAACTGCCGAAGCCCTACATGCATTTTGAGAAGATTGTGTCTCTCTCATTACGTTGAATGCTAGCATCCCCGCACTTGGTGCAGTGCTTAGTGAGAGGGTGAAAGGTCAGGAGCAGACAGTGGCATTCGCTTTAAGGTCTCTTAAACAATTTGAGTGGCAGTATAGAACTATAGAAGGAGATGCTCTGGTATGTGTATGGGCAGTACAGAAGTTCAAAATGTATATTTGGGGTCGCAGGTTTAAACTATTCACAGACCATAAGCCATTGGTCTATATATTTATTAAAGTTAAGAAAAACAGCATGTCTTCCAGGCTCATAGGATTGGTATCTAAGTTACACAAGTATAATTTACTGTTAAACACATTCTGGGGGGGCAAGAATTTTAGGGCTGACTGTCAGTCAAGGATGCTAATGGAAGTGGACGATGAGGATGATTCACAGGTGGATGACATTGAGTGTGCAGCGGCAGTGGACACCATGGTGGAGCATGAATCAGTCATATCAAAGGAGATGTGGAAGGAGTCTTGCAAGAATGACCAAGTTTTGGTTAAAGTAATCGGATACGTCACACACAGGTGGCCGGAACCAAGATGCTTGAGTGGGGATTTGAACATTTTTGTGCAGATAGCAGATGAACTATCTGTGGAAAATGATATTGTATGGTGGGGGGACAGGTTTGTGCCACCTGCTGGGCCATGTAGTATAATTATAAATAAAGCACACGATGGACACCTTGGTTCCACAAAAACCGCAATGAAGATAAAACAGCATTATTGGTGGCTGGCTATGGACGGTCAGGTTAAGTTGTTGGTGGACAAATGTCCGGAATGCCTCCTGTCAGACAAAAATTGTACTACTCAATTCCCGAAAGCAGCATGGGAAAAGGTGGATTTGGATTTCCATACTACGTATTACTTCTCTAAATTGATGTACTATAGTTCTGTGGAGGCACCTGATACTGACTCGACTATGGCGTTCTTAAGTAAAATATTTTTATTAGAAGGGGCACCCAAAGTCATAGTCACAGACAGTGGCACACATTTTTAGACTGAAAAAATGTGCAACTCTTTAAGTTCAAGAGACATAAAACATTTAAAGGTTGCTTTAAATTCGCCCAGTCCGAATGGTCTAGTAGAAAGAGGAAACAAAGTTACGAAAGAGGGGATTTAAACTGCTATTGCTGCCAGGTTGAATGTTAGAGAGTTCATTGAATGTAAAGTGTGTATAACACTTCACCACACTGCACTACAGGGGTGACCCCTGTCGCCATGTTGAGCGGCAGGGGAGTACATACTCCTTTGTTTCTATCCTGGTTGTGCAACATCTTGAGATGCGACAAGCTCGGGTTGGAAGAGGTTTCTGCTAGGGTGGTAGCGAAACAAATACCCAGGAAAGACAGATTTGACATGAAGTGCCACCTGGGCAAGGGAGATGTGTCAGCTGGTGACTGGGTTTTGATTAAGAAATCCCTGAGGGTGAGGAAAGGAGATTTGAAATTCTCCATGCCAGAGCAGGTCTGCAAACTGAGTAGAGGAGCAGCGTTTGTGGTGGGTAAAGGTTGGGTGAACATAAAGCAACTAGTAAAGGTGACACCCGAGCAAGCTATGATCATGCGACAGAGGAAAAAGTGTGTGGAAGATCATGATTGGACACATTGGTTGCAGTTGGGGACAGAAAGAAAGTCTGTGACTGGTGGGGGAAAGAGAGCTCGATGTGAGGGCTTGCGTCCAAGGAGGTAGAAGTTGATTCCAACACCAGTAGTGTGAGTGGCTTGAGGTGTAGTCATGTTAGGAGAGTTCCAAAACAGTTTGAAGATTTCATTAGATATTAAGTGGGGAAACATTTTGAAATGGATGATCCTTTTAGATAACTTTTTTTTTGTTTTTTGGTTTTAAGGGGGAATGTTTTGTATTGTTACTCATTTTAGTTCAACAAAGGGCCTTCCATTACAGTATTTTGATGAATGTAGGTATTCTGTTGCACGCGGGTGTGCGCGTCCGATATGTAATGTATTGTCAGTATTTGAAAGAATATTGTGCATGGAGCGAACACTGGCTTAGGGTTTGAACAGCATCCTTCAGTTGTCGTTTGGATGACGAGTCAGGAGGCCGCACCATGGTGTGGGTGGACTCTACAAATAAATCACTTCAAATTACCCGATCGGTGTGCGCCTTTCATTCTTGACAGGGAGGTAATACAGAAACCAGATGGTGTGGGGAAAAATACAATTTGACGGGCCAATGGTGCCTGCAACATAGAGCTATTTTTTGGCACTCGGGGGAGGGGGGCAGCACAGACAATGGAGGGAGAGGTCAGGACAACACGAACAATGGAAGGACGGAGGGTGAATGGAGGACAGGAAAGCCAACATGGACAATAAATGGACTAAATGAAGGCGAGGACAAGCCAAAACAGACAATGAACGAAGGGAGGGAGGGAGGGTGGGGGCAAGCCAACATGGACAACAAACAGAGGGAGCGAGCATGAGGTCAGGCCAAAATGGACAATGAATGGAAGGAGGGAAGTGGGTAAGGTGGGAGCAAGCTGACATGGACAACAAAAGGAGGGAGGGATATGGGGAGAAGCCAACACAAACAACAAATGGAGGTAGGGAGTGTGAGGGCTAGCCAACACGAACAATGAACAAAGAGAAGGAGGCTGGGGGCATGAAAAACACACAGTGAACAGAAGGGTGAGGGTGAAGGCAAGCCAACATGGACAACAGATGGTGGGTCGTTGGGTGCAAGTAGATGGACAGGGGTGGAACACAGAGCCAGCTGAAAAAGACACACTCCGATAGAGTATTTCAAATTTAAAAAAAGTGATGTTTAAAAAGGAGCAGTAGAAGGACCCAAGTAATGTATCCATGCTCTAAGCGGGAGACGAATACACAATGAGGAAAGAAGCATATGACAGCTGACTATTAAGAAACAAGGGACAATGAAACCTACCAATGGTAAGCAATGAGTGATCTCTAGGCCCAATGAAAAAACACAAAAGGTCTTAAAAAGACTAGCATGGAATGCAAGACCTGAAAATGAGTCCCTGAAAATAAGGGATTTGATATTTACTTTCTGTTACTATGCAAAACAGTTCTTTTTAGAAGAGCTATTGTGTTAAAATACTTACAAAAAAAACAATATTTCTCCAAATATAGACTGCTATTTGAGGGATCCAAGAGTGTACATTATTTTTCAAGACAATGCAAAGAGGACACCCATGACAAGTATCTCAGGAACAATAGTAACCGTTCCAGATGCATCAAGGTACAAGGCGGAGTACACGGAAGCAGTCGAGCACAATCGTGTGTCTGCTATATGCTACCTATCACTTCTGTCATGCTGTGTGAACGCTGTTCTGTGCGAACCAGAGAAGAACTGTGGGAACTGTAACAGAACTTTGCTGGTAAACATGTTACAATCACCATGTGCTGTTCAAAAAGCACCGGTGAGTACTATGAGCACTGCACTGCATACTGTAGAGCTGGCCGGACTCCCCTTGCGACGACCATCTCCTTTTCCAAGTTTGGTGTAGGGGGGTGTAGAGTGAATGTCCTGGTGTCGGGGAGATTGCCATTACAGTGTTGCTGGTGCTATTAGTGAAAACAAGATCAGAAAGGGGAAGTACTGAGTGGCAGGAAGGCTGTGTCTTATTCAGCTTGTGCTTTGGGTAGAAAGTCAAGTTGAGCTGGGAGGTCATTGAAAAATGCACCTACTTTGTCTTTTGATGGGGGATGGTTCACCCCTGGTAATTTGCTGAGGTGTTCACTTGAGATCATTTGGAGCCAAACTGAGCAGTCTAATCAATAACTGTTTCTGGACATAACTATTATAGAAGCTATCCTCTAAGTGCTTGGTCGCCTTGTGCATTGTGCCCCCCTGCATTTTCCTATGTTCTTTGTATTTTTAGAGGGAAGCAGGAAGACAGGGGTTAATATCCCCAAAATGTTCCAAAGGAAGAAACTGGATGAATAGCTGAACCACACTAGCATTCCAAAAAGTGAAGATTGTCTCTAGAGATGAGGATGGAATTGAGATTGTATAGTGTACAATACCTGACCTGGAATATAGCCAGGATAGTGTCTCTGTACAGCCGTCACCTCACATAGTTCCTTCACCTTTGGCAACGACTTTCCCACACCCGGACTTGCCAAATTTACCAGTCTTAAGTGCAGCTAAAATGACAGAGGGAGGAATAGAGGATATGGATGGTACACAGCAGACCCACAGTCTTCCACTTCCACAAGTGATTTCAGGCTTGACTTTTTGGGCTATCTAGGTCTAAGCAAGTATTACTGTGATTACTTTGCTCCATGATGGCACTATTATGAAAATCCTTGGCTAGATTAGGTTATTTATTGACTTTGTTGTCGATAAAAATGAAAGCCCTAGTTCACTACAGAATAAGAAGCAACAAAATAGAATTAAGTGGCACATCTTCCACATTTCTAAATAGACAGCAACATGTGGAGCCTGGGCAAACTAAAATAAAGCGTAAATATAAGTAGACATATGTTAAGCACCAAACCAATGTGAGCCCAGGCAAGAAAAGGGCAATAGAGGAAGGAGAGGAAAGAGGAAACAGAAGAGGATGTGTATTTACTGAGAGTGCTGTTGCAAAAGTAGTGAGATGACTAAGTGGTATTTGAGGAGGCAGAGGTAAAGGAATCTAGGAGGGCAAATACTAGGAAAAGGAAAAATCCTAAGACATAAGGGCTTGTAGCAAGAACTTCAATAAAGTGTTATATTGTCACACCTCTCTTAAGTCTATTTAATTTGCCCAAGAGAAGCCACAAATGGTATTGTAGAAGCTGGAACAAAAACTGGGACATGTCCTTCGCAATCATCAAGTCTATTCGAGCAAGTTACTTGGTGGAAAACATGTAAGAAACAAAGGGCCAGATGAACTAACTTTACTGCTTGCAACTACCAAATAGCAATATACTAGTTCATTATCGCAAAAAATAATGTACTAAAGTGTGTTTTCCACTGTTTGCGATTCCCAGTGGATCGCAAACAGACCTACCTCATTAATATTCATGAGGTAGGTCTTGGTTTGCAATCCGTTGGAAATCACTAAAATCAAAGTGATGGTGGTGCTGGTCCCAGCATGTCTGATTGCTTTTAAATAAAGCAATGGTTTTTTTATGCAGTCCATTTTGCTTAAAGGAAAATGGAATGTGTTTCAAAATGTAAAATGAAAAGACCACTTCCTGCTCTTAAAAAACATTTTTCAAACAATCACAATGGGGAAGACGTTGACCGCATATTAGTGGCAAAACATTCACACATACCACTTCTAGTTGCTATTATAAAGTACTGTCCTAAAAACGCTATTACAAGCAAAGGGGACCCCTTCTAAAGGAAACTAAGATCAGGGAGAAGAGGGGAACATAATTGGAAATTATATGAGACAAACTCCCTCATGACCTCTATTTCTTTAACTTTTTAGAAAACATCTAGTATGGGCTAAACCTTATTGTATACACAATTAGACACTTTAATAGTATAATTTGTTTATCATAGTTTTATTATTCAAAAATAGTTATAACAAAGTACATTTAGTTTTTTTCCTTTTTTTATGAGACAAAATAAACATACATTTTCAATTAAATTAGGGTTTGTTTTATACATAGTTACACACCACCAACACATGGCAGAATAAATATACCATGTAACTCCGGACCCCTAAAACAAATTGGTACAAAACTATTTTCTTTATGTCAATTCACAAGCTCACTCAATCACAACCACACGCATTCATATATCACCCAAAAAAAAACAATATTCATATCTGGATCATGGGGAGACTTAGAACTGATTAGTCTCCACAGCCCTGTTGTATAAGCTGGTATAACAGGGTTGTGCGTTTCAGTGGGTTAGAAACAGATGGAAAACCACCTTCCTCAGGACCGTGCCAAATACAATGGATTATTACAACCACCCAACGGGTACCTGGAGAATACAAACAATAAATTGTAATTGTGTACGCCCATACACTATAAAACATATACAAGTGTTGATTGGACTAGAGCAGAACAAATTAGTTGATTATTTATCATATAGCCCCCACCAAGAGAGAGTCCAACATAAAGGGGTCGATTCCGATGTCGCTATAAAATGCCTTCCCAATGCTATTCGTAGGCTTTCCTGATGACCGACTCGTATCTGGAGCTTCCCCCACCAAACCAGCAAGTACGATGCGTCTAACCTGCAAATTTCCGACCGAATCATCCGCTCCGATTCGTGCACTATGTCAATAGCGAACAGGCTCTGTAAACACTGAAATCGAGTCGTACGGGGGCTCATCCGGACCAATTTCCGGATACGCAAGTACGATGCGCACACAATACGCGTCGTACAGGGCGCCGCTTCCAGCACATCATAGCATCCGGCCGAGGTGTATGAAAGCTCCGAATCGCGCCAGAACACAATCCACCGGGACGAGACGGAGCAGCCATGTACCCAATCGTGCATGTGGGCCCAATACTCTATGCCCATCAACACCGACGTGCACGACGCAGAAGGTAAATTAGACACATACCACACACCATAATGTCACGAGTACTCGAAAGGAAACACGACCATATGGGGGTGGATGCCCATAACCCACAGTAGTGTCCAGCCCATAGGGGGGTGGATGCCTATCACTCACACTATTGCCCACCCCATAGTGGGGTGGATGCCCATAACCCACAGTAGTGTCCACCCCATAGGGGGGTGGATGCCTATCACTCCCACTATTGTCCACCCCATAGGGGGGTGGATGGCTATCACTCCCAGTAGTGTCCATCCCATAGGGGGGTGGATGCCCATAACCCACAGTAGTGTCCACCCCATGGGGGGTGGATGCCAATCACTCCCACAATTGCCCACCCCACAGGAGGGTGGATGCCCATAACCCACAGTAGTGTCCACCCCATAGGTTATTCATTATTTATTAATTAAAAGTTATTTAAGTATTTTTAAGTATGTTTTATTTAATTATATGTATTATTTCATTAATTTTACATTACTTTTAAGACATTAAAAAAATTCGATATTTTGACCAACTATATTTTTTACAACGATATTTTGGATTCTATATCTTTGTACTTACCTGTTTGGAGATAGGGATTTGATATTTTGGCATTCTATATTTTTTCCTCGATATTTTTGTAGATCGATATTCTCCTTCTCGATATTTTGTCAGTGATCCGTGTGTGTGTCTGGGGGGCTGCTGGCTGGAGAGTGTGAGGTGGAAGTATGACCTTTGGGTGGTGTCTTCCCCTTCCTGGTCCGGGGAGACTTGCCGGATGCTGGCCTCAGTGTCCTTGCGCCTGGGGGAGTGTGTGCACTTAGCAGAGGAAATCCCCTCCATCTGTGCTGACCTCCTCTTCCCCTTGTAAGTTGGTTCTGATGGGTCTGTGGGGAAGAGGCCAAGGTCACATAGGAAGAGCTGCTTGGCCGTGAGGGTAGTAGGTGAGGCAAGGGAAGGTGCATTGGAGGGAGAGGCATCTGAGGTTTGCATAGTGCTTGTGGATGCCTGTATGTGTGTCTGTGACCCATCCTCTGTGTGTGTCATCAGTCCCCGGAGTGTGCATGCTTGGGGATCTTGTCTTTGGCTTGCATGTCTGTTTGCTGCTAGTGGCTGATGTGGTGCGTGCATGTGCGGATGTGTGTGTCTATTGGACAGGCAGGGGAGTGGGGACTGTGGATGTGGCAGAGGTAGCAGGGGTGAGGACCTGTTGGAGGAGGGACACTGCTGCCGTCTGTGTGGAGGCCATGGACTGAATGGTCCGATGTAGGGCAGACATGTTGGCTGAGATGCCCTCCATGTAGGACACCAGTTGGGTCAACAGACTGGTGTGAGAATGGAGGACACTCAGCATTGATGTCTGCCCTACATGGATCTGTGAAAGTAAGTCCACAGACTCCACACTCAGGGCAGCAGGGGAGACGGGGGTAGGGGGTGCGGTGCCTGGCATGAAGGAGACATGCTCCCTTATACAGGAGCCTCCACGGACATCTGGGATGGGAAGAGATTTGAGGGTGGAGATGGTGATGGTGCTGGGGCAAGACTTAACAGATATTGCCGTGGGTCTGCTGACACCCACATCCACAAGGGAGTCCACACCGGTGCAGCTGTCTTCCTCATCTGAGGTGGTTGTAGCTGCTGTCTCCTCAGTGTGGCTGCCCTCACCCTCCATGCCACTGTATCCCTCAAAATCCTCGGAAGCGGACCCTGTCAGGCTCTGCTGCTCCTCATGGTCCGTGGAGCTGTCCCCTCCAGTGCCCGTAGATGTAACTGCAAATAAACAGGGTAAACAGTTAAACATCAGTCACATGTTTGACATCACACATCCCAGTCAGTAGAGGACATTACTGCGCACGTCTGTGAATCATTTGCTTTAAATTCTCAAAAGTGCTGACACCTTTCTGTGAAAAACATGTCAGTCTGCCAGTAAACGAAGGCCCTCATATCCCACATGTCCATGGAAACCACAGTCTGGTGCATGTAGCCAGACACTAACCATATGTGCACACATGCACCACATAGACAGTTGTCTTGATTGCAGGAATTGTGATAGAAATGTATCAGTACACACATATACCATCTCCTGCCACTGACATTGTCCATGTGTCAGGATAAGGGATGCCCAAAGTAAATCTAAACTATATGGATGTGCTTCCTTCACCACACACCATGATGTGCCCAGGTATTGCTGGACAATTCCACAATTGAGTGCATGCAGGACAACTTACATCACTGTGGGATACACTGTAGGAAAGGAAAGCACATGCTACATTGCACTCTTGGTCAAGTTTTCCTGCTGCCTGCTGTCACTGGGGCAGTGCTTCACAAAACCAAATGTAAGCACCTTTCTCAAATAAAGATTTTGTGGTGAATATAAGCCCTGCATCGGTCAAGTGCACATGTTGCCCCAATTCCGCCCACATGTCAATGCTACTGATGAACCCACGTCATACAAAGGCCACAGTACAGTGTCAGTTGCACAAGTCTGTCAACATGATCACATTTCAGTCTGATGACAATGTAGTATAGCTGCCTGCACAAGAAATTTTGATACACCATTCGGCACAGTCAAGTGATTAGACACCTAAGTCTGACCCCATTGTGAAGATACACCAGGCACATGTCAGATGGCTGCCCACCACTAAATATTAGAGAGCACAGTTGACTAAAAAGCTAAGACACTCCACAATGATACAGAGGCAGACACCTGATTGCACATTGCACAATACATCAAAATCATTTTTGCACACATGATTGGGATAACAGAGTGTACACCACGTCCAGAGTAGGCATTCCTGACCTAGTCTATGTGAAACATGGGAGTCGCCTGAACATTAGGCATGTGGCCATGCATGTGTAACAGAAATGATGGGCATACTTCTGTGCCCACACCATTGTCCCATCTGCTGCATGTGTGTCTGTGAAACACACCAGACACATATGGCGAGGCAGAGCATCAACTAGGACACGTATTCATGTGCCACACAGAGTGCATGTCATGGATCTGTCCATGCGCAGATACATGTCACTAAATACACATACTCATGAAGGCAAATACAGTCTGACGGTAGCAGAAGCGGACCAACAGCACCAACCTTGCACAACAGCAGGCCACCCCCACCAACAATGAGACATGTGACTGACTGAAAGGGACACACCTGTGTCTCAGATGAGGAGGGCCCATAAATGAATGAATGAACATGATTCTAGTTCAAACCGACACATGGACTGGGATAGCATAACCAGGCTGAAGCAAAGCAAAGATCAGGTTAGACACAGGTCACAGAAAATGCATGTACTTACCCCCTCCTTGCTGCTGTCTGGCCTTTAACTGCCCATCCAGGTCAGGGAAGACCACCGCCAAAATCTGGTGCATGTGGGGGGTAAGGGTCGGGCGTCCGCCCCTCCTGCAAGGAGGTGACAGCTTCAGCTGGACTCTTGCAATGCGCCTGGTCCAGCCACGTAGGTCCTGTTACCTCTTCTGGCAGTTGCAGATCCGACGCCTGTGGACCCCCACAGATCTAACCGCCCTGGCAATGGTCAGTCATATCTCCTGTTTTTGATGGGCATCAACCTTTGAGGATGACAAAGTTAAAGGGCCATGAACACACATGCTACATGTTTGTGCATCACACAGTTAGATAAACATGTTATTTAAACAAGGACATATGATGAACAGAGGTAGTGAAATAATGGGGATAGACACTTGTCCTGCATCACCAAAATGGAAACCTTCCCGGGGTAGTATGACTGTCTAAAAAAAACTCACAGCACAGTACCTGTTCACTGCAGGTACCTACACATCTTGGGGGTGACAACTACTGAGTGAACATGCTAGCCCCAGCGTTACACAATATCTTTACTGGTAGTCAGACAAGATGCACAATGAGAGAGGCTGTGGACTGCACACTCACCTGCTCCCCTAGTATCCCATACAGCTTGCTGTTCTGTGGTAGGAGGCTGTCCAGCAGGGCCTGGTTCTCCTCCTCTGTGAATGCTGGGGCCCTCTCCATAGTACGTGCCATTCTTGGAGCCTGAGGATACAGAGACAGCAGCAGTGGTAGCAGAGTAGTCCTTATTGATCA
Source organism: Triturus cristatus (assembly GCF_964204655.1). Taxonomy (NCBI): domain Eukaryota; kingdom Metazoa; phylum Chordata; class Amphibia; order Caudata; family Salamandridae; genus Triturus; species Triturus cristatus. The sequence continues at coordinate 509,925,968 of NC_140585.1, forward strand.
TTCAGTGCAGGCAAGTGAGCACTCAGGGCAAGAGACAGCCTTATATCTGTGCTGCTGAGGCAGAACCGGTTCCATGCGTCCAAAAGGATAGGTCCGACTCGTTTGCATTCTATGAATTTGCCCAATCCATGAAATAGTATGCATCGGACACGCCTACCGCCACGTTCAAAAACTCTGCATCATGACAGTTTAGATTTTGATACAGTTGTGTGCCAACGGATTCGAATCGTACCCTACGCGAATTGTGCACGATGCAAAATGCGCGTCTGTCACTATGACGACCAACTGGCAATCTGTCCGTCCGGCTCGGTCGGGATGTGTCAGTCGCGTCTTTTGAAAAACCACACGCCTCGAACTGCATAGCATCCATGATGCAATCTGTCCGTCCGGCTCGGTCGGGATGTGTCAGTCGCGTCTTTTGAAAAATCACACGCCTCGAACTGCATAGCATCCATGATGCAATCTGTCTGTCCGGCTCAGTCTGGATGTGTCAGTCATGTATCTTGCTAAATCACACGCCTCGAACTGCATAGCGTCCACAATGCAATCTGTCCATCCGGCTAGGTCGGGATGTGTCAGTCGCATCTTTTGAAAGATCACACGCCTCGAACTGCATAGCATCCACGATGCAATCTGTCCATCCGGCTCGGTCGGGATGTTTCAGTCGCGTCTTTTGAAAAATCACACGCCTCAAAATGCAGTGCATCCAGGATGCTATCTCTCCCTCGGGCTCGGTCATGATTTTGCACGTGCGTAGAAGCAATGCACACTCATCTACTCAGACAATGTGTGTATGGATGATGGCATGCAGCATGCCCTGTGTTGATGGAGTTAAGCACATGTCATAAGGTACAGAGAACACAGAGAAGATCACTCACATTGTGACCCAACCTAACAAGGCAACTGTAGAAGTGCTAGTGAGGAACATGATGGGTGTGAGTGTCCACTTCCCAATTCACCGTCCTATGCCTGCCCATTGTCTCAGAGGATCATTATGTTAACACAGTAATCATCCACACGTATTCACTGTATCAAGTGATCATGATCACGCTACAGAGTGTAAACTCATTTTCACTGTGTCCACAATGTGTGAGACTTGTGTGACGCAAGGTCTCACTGCTGACACTTCTCACATTAAAGAACAATTTTCACATATTGCATTTGGCATGTGGGTTGCTGTAGTGTCCATGTGTAATTGAATAGCATGTCTGTATGTCATATAAATTAGTGATACACATCATCAATGTTCTGTCACTGTGATAGGAAATGTAGGTCATACATCATATCCGGAAAATGTCAACACCATGATAGTGTTATGCATTGTGACATGCTGTCTCTATGTTGTGTTGTTGCTAGGCATCAGTACCTTGTCCATGTCAGTTCACATTGATATCATGTGCTAGTTGTACTTGAGATATCTGCTTTGGACTTGGTTTTGTGTCTGTTGTGTTTGTTACAATAGGTCCCATGCAGAGTGACAGACAACAGTGAGTAGTCACAGTACTACACGGTATGTTTAGGAAATCCAGGGCGTAATTGTCTAACTGTTCATGCTCACATTGCCGCAAGTCAGGGATTACATCTCCCACAGAAATCTGACTTTACTGTGTCATCATTGTAAGTGAAACGCAATCAGTTGACTCGTTATCAGTTGATGTTTGAATAGGGAGGGATATGTGTACATAATTTCTCATGTGTTCCGCAGGGCACCAAATGTCCACAGACCCTTCCTGGATCTTGCTACCATGGTGAAGCGTGAGAGCATAAGAAGGTACCGTTTCACAAGTGCATTGATTGTGGAATTGGCAGACCTGTTGACACCACACCTGCTGCCTGGCTGCACATATCCCTCTGCCCTGACCCCCAGGGTGAAGGTGATGGCGTCACTGCATTTTTTTGCAACTGGTACATTCCAGTTTTCTGTGGCTGATGCTGGTAGGATGTCCCAGACAATGTTCAGTCGAGTGCTCCGGGATTTGTGTGAGGCCATGCTGAGGTACCTCAACCAGTACATATATTTTCCAACGCCACCACAGTTCCGGGCCATTAAGGAGGACTTTTATGCACTGGGACACATGCCACATGTGATTGGTTCGATTGATGGTAAACATGTGGTTTTGGTGGCACCACGACCCCACGAGCAGGTATACCGCAACCGTAAGCACTATCATTCCATCAATGCGCTTGTGGTATGTCTGGTGGACCAAACCATCTCACATGTATGTTCGCATTTTCCAGGATCCGCACACGGCACCTACATCATGAGGATGAGTCGGATCCCCCAGCTGATGTCCCAGCTCAGGAATGAGCATGCCTGGCTTGTTGGTGAGCCATGTTGTCAGTGTCAGTTGTGTGTTAATTTAATGTCATGTTGTAGCCTGTTTTGGCTCTGATGCCCATTTATATTTGTTAAATGTAGGGGACTCTGGATACCCCAACCAGCCCTGGTTGCTGACACCACTCCGGAACCCGGTCACACCAGCTGATCACCGTTACAACGTGGCACATGGTCAGACCAGGCCTGTGATTGAACGCACATTTGGTCTACTGAAGACCAGATTCCGCGTCCTGGATCGTACTGGAGGTGCACTGCAATATTCCCCTGAGAAGGTGTGCAAAATAATTATTGTGTGCTGCATGCTCACAACAAGGCTGTGAGGAATAGGCTACCAATCATCCAGGATGACAGGGACCAATGACCACCATCATGGGAGGATCCTGACCTGGGGCACGTTGCCAGTGAGGATGAGGAAGAGGAGGTGGATGTCAGGAGACAGCTCATTAACAACTTTTTTACTTGAGTGTAAGTATGCAAAGATGGCTGATGATGCATTCCCTAAGTGTGGTGTGTGTGTGTAGGACAATCAGTTGTGATCCGTGTGTGGCTATGCTAACTTGTTGCTCATTATTATTATTCCATGGTATGTATAGTTATGATGCTCACCACTACAGTTTTGAGACTACTCCTAGCTTGTGCTCATAATTTACAATGGACAATACTGATGCAATCATTGTATATATCGTCATGGCACATTGTATTTAAGACTGTCCTATGTCTCTCCTTCACAGGCTCCTTTGGTGTTGTGTGTGTTACCACAATGCTGATCCATGTTGGATTCACACTTTGTACCAGTACTCTCTGGCCGACAATTCATCTTGGTCATATTTTTCATTCATTTTGTCTATTTTGACACTTGGGACTATACTCAGTTAGCTTTTGTGTTGAGCCGAGCTACTGCCTGTGTAATAAACCTGTTACACACATTGATGTTTGCATAGTCTGTATTGGCAAATGCTACTATTGTTCATATTATGTTTGCTGTTCATGGTGTTCATTTCATTATACCTTGTTCTTTGTTTGTGCAGTTCAACGGTTTATTTTTACATCAGTGTGTGCAATGTTTCAATATTGCATGTGCTATGTGTGTTGTGGAGAGCTTGAGTGTCTATCTCTGGTATGTGTCATGTGACATTTCTTCATGAGACGGTGGATGAATTGTGAGCTGGTCCAAAGGATTATGCACTATTATTCTGAAGTGACCCGAGACAAGCTTACATCATAGCTTTGTGTGTGACATTTTAGCACACAATCTTTCTCTGATTGTTGTGCACGATGCCTTTGTGTCCACATGAGATCATTTGGGCACCGTAGCAGCGCAGCGCCACAAGTCATTAAAATGAGACTCCTTGGAATGGAAGATCTAGTCAGCATGGATAGTTTAGCCATGACATGCAGCACTTTTTAACACATGAGTGGAATCTTAGCATTACATTGACGCAGAGTGCAAAAATCTACACAGATGGAAGATTTATATCTAAGCACCAGTGCTTTGCGGTGCATATGCTGTAAGCAGTAATCCTACATTCTGATGTGAGCAGTTGACCCGTAATGCCACAGGGTTCTTCACTGGCTTGATGAATATGTCAGCATCACAGGGAGGGTGGATGTTTCCATGCTGAGGATGTAAACACATGTCACCTTTGGTTCCATCTAGTTTTGTTTGGAAATCATATTTTTGAGATTCAAGTTTTCTGCTGCAGTAGCTATCTCGTATACTGCATTGTAGGACAACAGTCAGAGATTCATCTTTCTTAAACGTCAATGTTTGAAGTTTACACACACTCTGATGCATGATTTTGCATACAAACATGGGTGAGTGAGCGTGAAGGTGTGTGTTTTTACCTTGACTAAGAGATGTTGTTGGGACTGCCTAGTGTTTTGTAGAATCATTGTGTAGCTACTGTATGATATGTTGAGCTGATGTGACACTATAGGTGGTGTTGTTTTGGATTGCGTGTTCTGATGTGCAGCTAAAGGCCAAACATCCTTCACCAACACCCTATTCTGCCATGCATACTTAAGTACGAGAGGATTCCCTACCATAGACCTCAGGCACCTCATTGGGAGACAGTGCCAGGTGATACTGAACTTGATTTCATGAGTGGATACATTTTATAAGTCACAGATTACACATGGATGGTGTGAAGATTATTTTATCAAGGTGCATGTGAATATAATCTTACAGTGAAAGGTGATAGCATTCCCTAATTTGAATACCACAGTTCATAGAGGATTTGGAAGTGCTGTCCGATGAAATATTTTCCTAGCAAAGTCCACAGTGAATTTGGCAAATCTCCCAAATCAAGTGCTCCATCCCATGTGGGAGAGTCCAGGGACTGTCAACAAAGTGAATGATTTGCACACAATGGAGGATGTCCCGAGCTTTTCATTTTTTCTGGGGGGGGGGGGTGCAGGTCCATAGGTCTCTCACTTCCCATCCTTTCTTGGACAGCCCCTCCTCTTCTTGTTGGGGGGACCCTCAGTATCAGGTTGCTGCGGTACAGGGGACTCCTCGCCAGACTTCTCATCCCTCCCTGTGGCAGTTGCCGATGTTGAGGCAACAGGTGTGGAGTGCACACGGGGAGGTGGGGTGATGTTGGCTGTTAACTGGCGTAGGCATGTGAGTATGTCCCTATGCACCGCAGTCAGATCGTCAAGTTTCGACCAATTTGTTCCCAAGTGGTCCATGTGTCGCTCCACACGGTCCATGTGTTGCTCCACACGGTCCATGTGTTGCTCCACACGGTCCATGTTTTGGTCCACGCTGTCCATGTGTTGCTCCACACGGTCCACATGGTCCTCCATCCGGTCGAAATGTGCAGCCTGATGCTGGTTCATGTCCCTGAAGATCCCCACAACCTGGCCAAAGTCTCTGGTGCATTCCCGATACACATCAAAAATGCGTTGCAACTGTGGGTCGGCTTCCTCTATGACACCAGCTGTGTGATGTGGCCTCCCACCACACACCCTCATACCACTCCTTGCCCTACCCTCACGGACATTGCCTGGTGTTGCCCGCACTGGCAGCTCCTGTCCTCCATTGTTGTCAGGGCTGGTTTCTTCTGCCACATCCAGAATTGGCTGTCTGGGTGTGCTACCAGTGGTTTGTTGGCTGGGTGTGTCAGTGGGTATCCTAGGTGTCTGGGTGTTTAAGGAGGTTGCAGGCGTGGTGGCGGGGGCTGCTGGTCGTACTGGTGCCGCATGCTGACCCACACTGGAGGTGCCAGGTTCGTCCCCATCACCAGAGGAGGTGTGAGAGTCATCCCCACTGGAGCTCTCAGTGTCCGAGCTTGTACTGGAACTGCTACTGGACTCTGACTCTTTGCCAGAATCTGCCCTCTGTTCCAGAGTTCCTGTGGGTAGTAGAGAGACACAATATGATAGGTTAAATCTTCAGGAGTTCTTGTGTCATACACAGACAAATGTGTCGATGTTGTTGGTAAAGTTGCGTTCACTTCTTGATTCTACTAATCAAGCTTCACAGACACTGAGACATTAGCTAATTGGAAATTGTGATTTTTGAGAGCTATGCTTTGCTGAGCATGTCCAGCGCTGTGCATCAATGTGCATGTATTGTTATCCTTGTCTGTTAGTATTTATACATAGTCAATTGTCACATTGTACATGAGCAAGGTGATTTGTTGTAGCACACATCTGTGTTTTCACAACGACAAACCGACTGTGACAAATCTTATGTTTTACTGGAGTTGTGCATCTGTGCTTGGCATGGTGAATCTTTGTCACTCTTACATTGCTGAGATTACATGCAAAGTCACTCTCCTGTATATGTTCCAGCATTTGTAGTGTTTGCTTGGATGTATGTGTTGTGGAGAACAATTGATGACATCACATGTGTCACATCAGATGCTGTGGCAAGGCGTTACTTCCTACACATACATTGTTGCATGTCATTCCTTGGGACAATGGACATTACATTGATATGCAGTAGGTGACTCCCAAACGTGAGTTGTTGTATTATGTGATAGTGGGATGATCTCACATATCATGATATTGACAACAATGGTCTTGTGAATGTTAATTTTATGAGTTTGTACTCCTGCGCAGAGCATACAGCAAACTTGTGTGATGTTGAGCATTGTGCTGTTCTGCTGTGTCACAACATGGTTATTGTAATGCATGTGTTGTTTATGCATTGTTTGTGAACATGTGCAATGTGATGAGACATGTCTCTGTAGTTATTTCTCATCATTTTGCACACATGGTTATATCTTGCTGTGGTACATTTTGTTGAGACATACTTTGGCACATGATCACTTCATGTACAGTCTACTTGTTCTACATGGACTGATTGGTGATACAGGGATGTCCTTTTGCATTTTCATGGTCAGGGCTGTGAGGTGCAGTGTGTTTGGTGCTTGAGTTAAGCTGTGTTGACTTCTAGGCCACTTTACATTTGTGAACACACCAGCTCACTCATCCTTGTCATAGTATAAATGAGAGGGAGGGTGTTAGTTTTCAAGGATGCAGACAACGCTGACTGATGTTGAATTACGATGCTGGACAGAAGTATGGTTTTTGCATGTGGCAAATACCTAAGTGTCAGCCGTCTAGCATTACACCTCACATCTACTGTCTGCGTGAATAGTCCCAGATGTGTGTTCATCAGTGTGTGTTTTGTGTTATGTGGTGTGATACCTGGTTTCAGTGTGTCCTGTCCTCCACACACATTTCTGGCATTCATGGCCTACATATTTTGGGCACATGTGACTGATCTTGACCTGTCAGTGTGTGTGATGTGCAGTTGAGGTATGGTCTGTAGTCGTGTGAGTAGGCCTCAAAAAGGCAGGATAAGTTGGAAATTTAAGTACATGTGTGCCTGTGTTGTCATCTTGACAGGGCATTGACATTCACTCTCAGGGACAGCATAGTGACAGGTGTGTTGTTGTGTGACTGGGTGTGTGTGTGTGATTAATGTGTGCTGGTGGCAGTAGTCATTGCTACCACTCCTCCTCCCACCCCTGACAAAGGGACCAGCATGTTCCAGGCTTACATGACAGTGGTAACAAAGTTACATCCAAGATATCTTGCTGAGATGTCTGTGGATGTGTATTCAAGCACATTTTAGGCTACTTGTACATGTACTCACCAGGTTCAGGAATTCCAGTTAATCCTGTAATGGACTCCTGTGGGAGCAGGTCCCGCACCTTCACCTGCTAGGTTTTGAAACGCACCGGTTTATAACGTCCACCGCCAGTCTTGTTACTCAGGGCATGTTCTCTGGCAATGAGCTTCTCCACCCTCCTGCGGACGTCATAATACCGGTTACGGATATCCTCCATTGTGCGCTAGATAAGTGAATGGGCATTCACCTTGCTGACAATACGGTGCCACAATTTAGTTTTTGGGCCTGTGAGGTCTGTTGGGCCATGCTGCCAAATAACTATGGCTCAACTCGGATGATTTCATCGACCAACACTTCCAACTCAGCAGCTAGGAACTGTGTATTCTTCCTTAGGGGCATGGTCATGGGTGGTGGTGGTGATGTATGTGTGTGTGAAGCTGCGGGTGAGTGTGTGTGTGTGAAGGTGTGTGTTTCAGTGGTGCTAGTTGTGTGAGGGTTGTGTGTTGGATGAGTTATGTGTGTTTGTAGTGTGTGGATGAGTTGTCTGTGTAGTGGTGTGGTCTGCTTGCATGTGTGTTGGATTAGAAAATGCTGTACATTTTCTGCTTGCTTTATATAGGGAGATTTGTAGGTGTGACTTAAAATGTAAATATATTATTTGATTGGAATGACAATGCATTTTGGTGTAGTCCTTTTTCTGTTTCAATGATTTGTATTATAAGATATGTAAGTTATTTTGTCAGCAGATGATGCTTGTTCTTGTGTAATTTGTTTTGGCCCACTGGGTTCATTTCATGGTAGGTTATATGGCGTCGGTCGCGTCAGAGTCGGTTGGCTCGTGTTGATGCTTGCCTATGTTTGCACTTGGGTATGTAGCGCGGTCATGTCCGAGTCGGTGGGCTCGTGCTGATGCTTGCCTATGTTTGCGCTTGGGTATGTAGCGTGGTCGCGTCCGAGTCAGTGGGCTTTTGTTGATGCTTGCCTATGTTTGTGCTTGGGTATGTGGCATTGTTTGCGTTCGACTCGGGCGGTTCGTGTTGATGCTTGCCTATGTTTGCGCTTGGGTATGTGGCGCGGTTGCATCCGAGTCCGTGGGCTCGTGTTGATGCTTGCCTATGTTTGCGCTTGGGTATGTGGTGCAGTCGCATCCAAGTCGGTGGGCTTGTGTTGCTGCTTGCCTATGTTTGTGCTTGGGTATGTAGCATTGTTTGCGTTCGACTCGGGCGGTTCGTGTTAATGCTTGTGTATGTGGCATCGTTCACGTCCGACTCGGGCGGTTCGTGTTTATGCTTGGCTATGTGGCATCGATCGCGTACGTTTCGGTTGCGTATGGTTGACGCTTGGCTATGTCTAATCTTGTGCATCCGAGTCTATCCCGTCAGGCTCCTTGCCTGCCGAATCTTCCGTAGTATTATATTTCCGGACGAATCCTTCGGAAAATTCAGGCATCGCATCGTACTCAGCTATTTGGAAGGCGTGGGTATGGTTCGGTCGGAAATATTGGCGGGTCCATGTCGGATAGGAAGTTTTCCGGACGAAATCGAAATCGACCCCTAAGTGTGCCACGTGCATGCAATACCTGAGGTTTCCCCTACTCACATTGGGGAGCGTCAGGAGGAAATGGCACAAGTGAGAAAACTTTTAACCTATAAGTCTAGCCTCACTCAAATGTTGTCCACCAAAGTAGTGGGTCAGACTGGAATAACAAGTAGACAGAAAAAAGAGGAACTCATGCTATACAATTGTAATATACCGTGTATATAAACAAAAAGATCTCCTTATATGACCTCTACTGAGGAGTGTAGTGCATGCTCCGGACACAAATACTCACAGAGGGTGTAATAATAACCCTGTAATCTGGAAAATGTCGGCACTGTCGGACTAACCCTGGGCGTGGTTCGCGAAGTAGCGCTATGCGTAGCTACGCAAAGTGCACTTCGCACTACTCGAGCTACGCGTAGCACTTCGCGAACTGCGTAGTACCATGTTCGCACTGTGCAAGATGCCGTTTTCAATGATTGTACAGTGCGGACAAGCATCCGGCACTGTGCAATCATGAAAACAGCATCTTGCACAGTGCGAGCTGTAGTTTTCTGCCGCTCGAGTAGATTTTTACTCGAGCTGCAGCTTTCTCAACGCGGACTGGTAGTTTCTCATCGCGAGCGGTCGCGAGCATACGCGACCACTCGCAATGAGAAACCTGGCCTCCCCGCCTTGAGAATCTCGCCGGGAAGTTTATTTTCCACGCTCGCGATCGGCAACTTGATGTTGCTGATCGCGAACGAGGAAAAAGTCTCGCCGGGATGTCATTTTGCTTGCTCGCAGTCGCCAACTTGACGTTGAGGACTGAGAGCAAGCAAAATATGACCGATGCACTATGCTACGCTACGCGTGTTTGCACTGTGCTACGTGCAATTCGTGTAGTGCGAAGTAGCGCAAACTTCGCAAACTACGCGAGCTAAGTGTAGTGCTTTGCCCAGGGTTAATTTGTCCACTACACATTGGTACTACAACAAAATAATGGGATGTTTTAGTACTTTTGGGGTCATAGGTTGTATAAGGAAGGGGCTGTGGTCACAAGATCAAAGGCCTTCTCTAATCATTTCTATTTTTTTTTATTTCTGTGTGGTCATGGTAGATGCTCCATACACCTGAATTCAATTAACCCGAGCGGATTCCGATAATGGAATTAAAATTTTTAAATATCTGGAAATGTTTTCAGCTAAACGGAATTAAAACTGCTTTTGTGCGGGGGCTTACACACCTAAAAGATGCATCCCGTGTCCCCTCCGTGGATACATTACTTCACGGTATATATATTTCATTGATGCGTGGTTATACTGGAGAGCAAATGGTTCTTAGTTCATGCGGTCCCACTCAGGGAATCCCTATAGTGGGAACATTTAGTTGTGAATGAACATTTATACTTAAGTGCCCAGCCGCATTAATACATAGCTTTCTATTAAAAGAAAGGGGTAGTGTTATATGACCACAAGTGGCCCAACACACCCCGAGGTGGAAATTGAAAACTGCTATCTAGTTGTCCGTTTGTAAATTTTAATCAATTGGTATTCCGTAAAGTATTTAGAGAGCATGATGAGCCCAAAAACGCCGCATTCGCTACGCTGCACAGACCGACATGGAACCCGACTCTGCGTATCCAAATTACATCCTGATAGTTTACCCGCCATATTTCAAAGGAAACAAGTGCTTGATTGGGAACCGCTACACCCAGGCCGACATATTATGTTAAGGGTACCGACCCATACATACCTCCCAAACATTTAGAGGTGGCTACCTTACTGGTTCATAGTTATAAGAACTTCGATATAAATCGGCAAACGTAGAATATTTCACGTAGAATTTCGACCAAGCTCACGTGTCTCTCATATAATTGCCCCAGCACAGTGTCAACCCTCGCCTAAAGCCGTAATTTTGTAGAGGCGATTGCGTACTGTCGTGGGACAACGTGACCGTCACGTGTTGGATAGTCCCGTGAGACATGAAGTTAAATGTGATACTAGAAAGAGGAAAAAGTGGCGCCATCTTGAAATGTTTAAAAAGAACAACTGCACTAGAACGGATAAAGGCCTGATCTATAGCATGTAATGATGCTCCATGTATTCTCCTTATATACTAGGGGTGAAAATATGCCCAGGCCCCAAAATATGAACGAAAGCAAATATGGATCGATAATGTAGCTATTATTATTGGTAAAGGGTGAAATCTGATGGGAAACTGGCCAGTACTGTGACACTGGTCTCACAACCAGTATATCTATAGACATGAGCCTAGGAAAGAAATATATATATTTTTTAAAATAAAAACATGCAATGACAAATAAAATGTCGGTCAATTTTTTTAAAATGATATACACAAAATTTACAGATTATGTTACAAAACAAAAATACAGTAGTGTCGCTCATATAGTAATATTAACCGTTTTTTATAAACGATTGGTAACATGCCAGTAAATTTCCTCATAAAGTCCTTCTTTGACACTGTTAAAAGAAAAGATCCAGAAGGTTTCTCTCCTCTCCCGAGTGAGTTCTACAGGCAATCTTGCCTGTGATTTCACCCTTTCTAGGATACACCACTTCAAATCCTTCTCTTAATGATTCCTTTCTAGGCAATGTTGAACGACCGGTGCTGATAGTTTTTGGGTACGTATAGCAGATTTATGCTTACTATGTCTAGCTCTAAATTGTCAACCCGTTTCTCCTATATATGCCACTCCACATAGGCACTATAGCATATATATAATGTTATGGCTCCTGCAGTTGGTAAGATCTTTGAGTCTAACATTTTTTCCTGTATATGATAGGGAATCCGTCACTATGGGCGTGTCACACAAGTGGCATGAGCCACGTTTGTGGTTGCCCAAAACTGGGGGAAGTCCTGTAAGGGTAGTCTGATTGAGTGTTGTTGCTGATACTTGTTGCGTATGTACTAGAATATCACGAAGATTTCTATTTCTCCTATATGTCACTAGTGGAGGTTTTAATTGCTGTTCGTCCTCGTTGGCATTAAGGATCTTCCAGTTCTTATTAATGATATTCTTGATCTTGTAATTGAGTTGAGAGTGGTTGATGACACAAACCACTTGATCTAAAGGTGCACGTGGGGTACCTTGTAATAATGCATCGCGATTGTAGTGCTTTGCCCTTTTAAAGGCATTTCTTACCAATCGATGTGGGTTCCCACAGGCCAATAGGCATTTTTTTCAACTCATCGCCATGTATGTGATAATCTTTCATGGTCGTGCAATTACGACGTATACGCAAAAACTCCCCAAAGGGGATAGAATCTTCCTGACAAGAAGGGTGGAAGCTTTGATGTTGGAGGATGGTGTTCCTAGCCGTTTGTTTTCTGAAAAAATTGATTTGCAACATGTCATTCCGGCCGGAGATGACTATGTCCAGAAATTCCACCTGTACTGTGCTCAATTTTGCTGTGAACCTCAAATTGGTATCACTCGCATTGAGCCAAGAGATATATTCCTGCAACATATCAGTTTCTCCATTCCAAATGAAGAAAATGTCATCAATGAAGTGTTTCTAACACAACACACTCTTCAAAGAATGGAGCCGCTTCATTGAAGACTTTCTTCAGTGCCCACTCACCCATATAGATGTTTGCTATGCTTGGCGCACAGGAAGCTCCCATACTAGTGCCTTTTACTTGCTGGAATGTAAGTCCATTAAATTAAAAAAAGTTGTAAAACAATATTATTTCAAGGCACTCTAGAATGACGGCATCTGGTCTGTCTTCAGGAGATCTTTGTAGTAAGGCTGCTACTGCTTGTAACGCTTGACACAGAGGGATGTTGGTGTACAACGCCTCAATGTCAAGCATCAGTAGGATGTCTTGTGTGGTGTCAAATGGCATGCCTTCAATTTTATTAATGATGCTCCGTGTCGCGAATATAGGAAGCATAGTTCTTGGTGAGTGGGCATAAGTATGTGTCAACATACTTCGAGAGGGGCTCCGTGCTGGATCCTATAGTAGATATTATAGGGCGTAGCGGAGGATCCTCAGTGTTATTATGCGTCTTTGGGACCCCGTACAACGCCGGCACTACAGGGCAAGGTTTGTTTAGGAATTTTTATTCCTCTTGGCATATGGCCCCCTGTTCTAAGGCTCTTTAAGTGATACTTTGTATCTGAGTGTTCAATTTGTCCAACTCCCTAGGGTGTGATCTTTTGCAATGTTCTTGCACTGATAGCATTTCAAGAATTGTGTTGTTATAATTGGTTTGATCCATAACAACAATTCCCCCACCTTTATCACAAGGTTAAATTATCAGATGTTTGTTGCTTTTGATGTTACTAAGGGCCAAATTCTCTTTTTGCAAAAGGTTGCGTCGTCTCTTGGGGGGATGTTGGATTACATGTGAGATCTCTTTCGGGACTGTTTTTAAAAAAAAATTACTTCTGGACCTACCATGTCTAGAGTCGGTGTGAACGTAGAGGGAGGTTTACATTTGGATACGTTTTCTTCATTATCTTCAAAGGTCTATTCATGAAAAATTTCTTAAGCCTCACCTTTCTGAAGAAGGAAAACATATCTTCATGAAGTTTAAAAGAACTAAGACAGGTGCTGGGGACAAAAGATAGACCTCTTCCTACCGACGAGAGATTAAACATGGGCAAGATATCTTGCCCTAAACAGGTCCCTTCCTAATTCCAAATCACTATCCCATTTTGGATTTGGTAATAGGTTACCGAATCGCAAAATAGGGTTTTGTACATATTAAAATACTTTTTTGCGGCCATAAAAAAGCTATGTACATCTGGCCCATAGAAAGTTAAGAAGCAAATCCAAGACTGGCAGAACTACGAACCAACCAAGAAGGCCACTCCCTGCTTAGCTCTGATGCAGCATCGGCCTTCCCCTTCTTGCCCTGCCCTCACAGAGGTCTGCAACTCATCTTTTAGACCGAGCCAGAGTGTGTCTTCCCCTGAAGGTGACACCAGGACTTGAACCCATACAACACGGGATGAGGCAGATTCTTTTTAGACACCAGCTTACACCCTGGGTGGACAGCTAACTGCAAAGACTGGGAGGTGGTGGCCATCTGCGTGAAAACAGGGCCTTGCGACCTGCCCATACCAACGTGACTGGCCCTCAAGTGTAGAGTGCACACTCTCAGTTGAGCCTGCATTGTCGACTAGCAGGGATCAGTTAAGCCAAGGACAGAGCTTTCTTAGCAGGGCCTGTGCCCCCGGGTGTGAGCCTCTGGTACTTTGCGATTGCTCGGGGGGAAAACTGTCTGGCAGGCATAGGCCAGTTGTATGCCGCTGGAACCCCATGACATCCGATATTTGGACTCTGTGGCCAGCCTGCAATGGAGAGAGATGTCCTCCAGTCAAGAGCCACTGGGAACAGCAGCTCATCACCATCACCCAGCTGAGGTCCTAGCAGCTGCAAACAGGGAGGTCCACAACATCAGGGGGTGGGCCTAAGCAAATGCCCAAAAAGTGTGGATCGCTGCCTAGCAGTGGGCCCGTCTCAGTCTCCTCCCCCACAGCATAATCGCAATAGATTTCAGGGAGGGAAGTAGATTTCTTTATACTACATAGGAGAAGCTTATGTGATAGGAATGAATTGTAACAAGTCACCAGTTCCCAGATATTGTAGGCCCTACCTATCTCCCCAATAGATTTATGAAAACATTTTTACAGGCCAATGGAATTCAAGCAGGTACTAGCTGCCTGCCCTGCCCTGATCCCCAAAATTAGCGCTGCTCATCCTGATAAGGTTCATTTCTGCTCCAGAAAGGATGTTGTGGAATAGTAGCAGGAGGGTTACTGCAGATATACAAGTTGATATCTGTTTCACTGGTCAGTAGGCCCTGCGCTATCCTACCCTCCGTGGAGGAGGCACATAACTCCATCACTTACTCATAGGGCCCATAATATTCATTGACAGGGATTCTCATGAGTAGACCCTAATAAAGTGAGTATCTTTGTGGTGCGCCCTGAACCCTTGCAAGTGCCTCACTTAAGAACACCTCATTGCCTGGAAGATACACGAGGGCAATTGCAGACACATCGGTGCCACCGCAGACAGTACCTTGATGGTCATAGTCACATATACCATCCTGTAAATCTGCAGCTTGCCAGCTTCTTTTCTTGAGAGCAGTCCAGTGCTATAAGCCATGTATGAAGCCTTTCAGTCTTTGGAGCAGGAGATAGAGGGCCCGCTCTAGAAATCTCAGCCATTGGAGGAACCCTCTCCACTATGGACTCCAAAATAATGGACCTCACAACAGAGATGAAATCAGTGAGAGAGGATAAGTCTTGTATGTGAGGCTGGACACAGTGAATCATCGATTAGAAGCAGTGGAAGAGCATTTGACTGGATACCGGATTGGGACAGGATATCGAGTTACTAGGTAATAAGGTGACCAATCTGGAAGACAAAGCAATGAGAGACAATTTTTTGATCTATGGTGTCCTAGCGGGGGCAGTGAAAGTTGATGTGTTGCTCTTTTTGAAACACATGATCCCACAACTCAGCATATTCTTTTCTGAACCCCTGGAATTTCAAAGAGCCCATCTCATTGGGTCTTACAGAGGATCCCAGTGGAACACCCCTCGCCCAATCATAGCCTGTGTATTGCATCACCAACACACATGAGCAATACTTCAGTCGGCAAAAAAGTATTGTTTGGTTGCCATGCATATCCTTCTCAGCAGGTTTCTCCAATATCACATATGCGAATCATAAGTGCTTCCTGGATACTCTCAACACTGCGGCCATGGCCACTATCCCACCTGATTTTGCTACTGCCCCATCAGTGGACTCTCTTCCCCCCCTGGCAAGCTCTAAGGTATCAACTCTGACATCTTCAGCACGGCAGAATGACCAGACCCGAATCAATCATGCCAGTCTTCATTCTCGTCTTCATCAGATCATCGAGGCCTGCCACAAAGACCGTAAAAAAGACAAATTGAGGTGGCCACTGAAGTAAGGTGCTGGGGAAATTGAAGAAGATGTAAAGAACTGAAGCATGTTAACTTTAACAAATAGGTGAAAATGTCAGTTTGAACATAATATTTTAAACTAAATAAACCACTGAAATTCACCAGTCATAGTTAACTGTAACTATTACTCACGACCTTGCTTTGCACAGTAATGTCACTAATCATGTCATTTCAGATGCCCATAGTGATGTCATCAATTATGTCATAGAACATGTCATGAGTGATGTTATGTGTGAGGTCATAAGCAATACATAGCAAGGCTGCATGTTATAGTTACTTCAGTTATGTTTTAGTTAAAAATGCTATACTTGTGACATTTTCACCTAACTGTAACTTCACCTAAACCTTTGTTTTTTATCTGCAAATTACTGAGATTTTTATAAGGTAAAGTAAGATATTTGTTCTATGCCTAACTATTTAACTGTCCCTGTAACTAAATGTTTTCTGTGAATTTCCAGGTTTTCTTTTAAATGTAAAGTAAGATTTTATTACCATACCTAACTTTGTCAAAACCCTGCTGTGTATGACCTTTAGCCTTGTGCGGCATGCAGTTGGCCTCAGGGCATAGCCTGTCACCAGACCCTGCCCTCCCCCATGGGCCACCAGCCCTCTCACTATGCAGTGGAAGGGCCCTGGTCCTGGCCTGCTCCAATGGACACCCACTTTATTCATTAATTGGTTGCTAATCCTGAGGGACTCTTGCAAGAACAAAGAGGTTGCACTGACCCAGAGGGGAGTCCTTCTATGACCCCCACAAGGTTCAGGGGGCCAGGTACCCCTGCCCTGCCCCCCTATAACTTACTTGTTTTCATTTTTTGGCGACAGGGTCCAAATCCTGTAATCGTGACCATAACTTTCTCTCCTCGTTTCAGGCAGCTAATCAGAGTACAAGCTCCTACGGTAGCTTCTCACTCCAGTGGGAGTGAGGTTGCCGATGGGAAAAAAACATTGGTCATTCACAATTGTTGGACCTGTCACTTTCTGCAGGTTCAACCCTAGTTGTTTTGCCTTCCTCCTAACCTTATTTCTGATCTCATTTTTGTTGGCTTCGGGACTATGGGCACTTCTAACCAGTGCTAAAGTGCATATGCTCTCTCCCTAAAACATGGTAACATTGGGTGATCCACAATTGGCATATTTAATTAACTTATAAGTCCCTAGTAAAGTGCACAATATGTGTGCAGGGCCTGTAAATTAAATGTACTATTGTGCTTGCAGCACTGATCAAGCCATTCACTTCAGTTGCCTTTAAACATGACTCAGACCTGCCACTGCATTCCCTCTAGACAGTCACACAAAGGGAGCTTAGGTGTGGCATTTGTATCCTGATGGCCCATTACCAAGATGATGGGCCTTCCTCAGGTAGATTGGGAGGGAGGAGCTGACACTTGCACCTGAACAGGGCTGTACCTGTCCCCTCACAAAGAGCTGCATATCCCCCTGCTGTGAGTCTGGAGCCAGGGCAGGAAAGGCACAGACCTTGTGATCTTCAAATGCCTCTTTGAACTCTCCCCCACTTCAGATGCACATTTGTGCATACGTACTGGACACCTGACACCATCAAATCAGAACTTTGCTGGAACAAAGGACATTCTGCCTGGGCGAAGAGCTGCTGTGCTGTAGGAGGCAGTGCCACTTTTCTACTTTCATTGCTGTGTTGGCCTGCTGTGCTGTAGCAGGGACTTCCATTTTGCTACCTGCTGTGCCGTGCTGGCATGCTGCCTGCTGCTTCTTACCTGGGAGTAAAAAATACTGGAGCTGTTTTATACATGCTTGAACTCAAGTTTCTCCAAGGGCTTGTTGGCTTGCCTCCTGTTCTCTGAAGTCTCATAGTCACAAAAGACTTCTTGCAAATCTGCTGGTGCTGCTGAACTCTGACATCTGTGAGTACTACCCTTGCCTGAGGTGGCCCCTCCAGTCCTGGGCCTCAGAAGTGGGGTCTGCAGCTACTTTCTACAAAAATCGATGCAGTGACCCCTTTGTGGCGATCGGGACCGATGCAGTTCCCTTTAATGCTGACTCAGGGCCAATTCGATGACAATGCAAGTCCAAACTGTGAAGTTCAACGACAATACAGTGCCAATTCAAGACACCGCTGTGAGGCTCGGCTTCGACATAATGCCAAACCTTTGACACTGACTGTGATGCTAAACTCCGACGCATTGACCCAAATGCGTGAATTGGAACCGACTAATTGAGTCTTCGACATCGACGATTCCTCCATAAAAAGGTACTTTTCCAGTGGACCCTGCATACATTCTGTAGCCAGCCTGCCCTCCATCGCGGTCAGCCCGAACTTTGGATCTACCCCGGTCTAGCATGACCTCAAGTAACCTTTTAGCGCTATTGACTTCTAAACACGGTTTTGGGATTCAATCTTTAAAAATTCATATCTCAAGTTCTACTTATTGGATATTTGTTGTTTTGGTCTTGTTTTACTCAGATCAATATTCTATATTTTTCTCGGGGTACCTCTCGGCAGTGAAGGTTACAGAGGCCCAGATGAAGGGACAGGAGGTAGAAACAGTCCACAGTGAGAGCACATGTGGTTCAAGGGTTGCCACCTCTGAGATCAGTGCAAAAGAAACAATTAATGGACGTAATGCTGGACAATGCAAGCATTCACCCCCAGTCACAAGGATCTGGAATAAATCCATCATTTTTTGCTCAACACACCACCTCAGTGTGGACCCATCAATATGCAAATCAGTCTTGACCCTGTCCATTGTGAGAACAGTCCAGCCCGAACTGCCAAGCCAGGTCCTCCCTGGACCGGAAACAAGCATCCTGGGGCCAGCTTCAGGGCATCACCCTTCATCAGCCAGGCTAGCTTGAATCCAGTGGTGTAGTGAGCATGGGGCACATGTCTGGGCATACCCTTCCCACTTAGGGCTACATATTTAAAAGAAACTATTGATGGACGGAATGCTGGACAATGCAAACATTCACCCCCAGTCACAAGGATCTGAGTTAAATCCATCATTCTTTTGCTCACCACTCCACCCTAGTTTGGACCCAGCCATATACAAATCAGTCTTGACCTTGTTCCTTGTGGGAACAGTCCAGCCCGAACTGCCAGGCCAGATCCTTCATGGACCGGAAACAAGCATCCTGGGACAAGTTTCAGGACATCACCCTTCATCAGCCAGGCTAGCTTGAATCCAGTTGTGTAGTGAGCATGGGACCCACGTCTGGGCATATCCTTCACACTAACGCAACATATGCAAAAGAAAAAATGAATGGATGGAATGCTGGACAATGCAAACATTCACCCCCAGTCACAAGGATCTGGGTTAAATCCATCCTTCTTTTGCTCACCACACCACCCCAGTTTGGACCCAGCCATATGCAAATCAGTCTTGACCCTGTTCCTTGTGGGAACAGTCCAGCCCGAACTGCCAAGCCAGGTCCTCCCTGGACCGGAAACAAGCATTCTGGGGCCAGCTTCAGGACATCACCCTTCATCAGCCAGGCTAGCTTGAATCCAGTGGTGTAGTGAGCACGGGACCCACGTCTGGGCATACCCTTGCCATTTAGGGTGACATATGCAAAAGAAACAATTGATGGACGGAATGCTGGACAATGCAGATCAGAGCACTCCAAGACTGACCCTGGTGAGGCAACTTCTGGCCTGGGGGAGCTCCATGCACTTTCACAGGGACAGAGGGATGGGGACCTGAGTGAGGCTGACTCCTGCACAACACATGCCCTTGAGGGGGGTTGTTGTATTCTACTGGATGTCCTGGCTTGCTAGGCACATGTTCAGTCTAAAGGTACAGACACTGGGTTGACAGAACAGTCTAAAGGTACCACTCATAAACTGGTGGGAGCTGAGGTGGAAAAAGGGTGCAAGGTATTTAGGGCTACTGCCTCCCACTTTGAGAAACCACATAAGTCAGAGAGCACTGGATGGCCTGGGCCTGGCCCTTGGCACCCATAGCTGTCAGTAGCCTCTGTTGATTGTTGTCCTTGTGGTCAGAGTCTTGCCTCGGTTGGGGACAGAAGCCCGACCCAAGGGGTGGAATGGGCCACATCACCTAGTTGGCCATGGTGGTACTGTCTTCCTACTGAGATGCATTTGTGAGCAAGTAAGGTTAGGTGTTGTACAGATGTGGCCCACACATGAGGAAAAAGGTCCCCCGTGGGTCTGTTCAGTGGGCCCGAGAGTATAGACAGAGGAATTCAACTGGGTTCAGAGAGGAGTAGAACTGGCAAGTGCCACTGTAGTAATGGGCCATTAGCCCTAAGAAGGGAAGTCCATCAATTTATTGATTGGTCTACCCGGGCTTTAGGATGAAGGGAGGGTTGTGTTGGACCGTTCCTTTTCTGCTGGGTCACCCCAAAGTATTTGCATTCCTCCTCCCTTTTATCTTACCTCATTTTTGTTGGTTTTAAGACTCTGGCCACTTTGCCACTGCTAGCCTAGACATTTCACATTTGAATCAATGCTAGGAAATTTAATTGATATATTTGAGTAAAGAAATCACAAGATGTGCACTCTTACAGAAATGTTTTAGGGCACAGTTAGATGATGAAGCTATTGTGACAATGCGATCCCCAGAATGAGATTACTCATTGCGGAGTTGGTAAAGTGCATCCACGAATGGTGCAATTATTACAGATTAGAGAGCAAGTGAGCAAAGATGCTACATAAGCAAATGGTAAGCCACCACCAGGTCCCTTAGATAAAGGTGAGGCTGTATTTTCTAAGGGTGGGCGTAGTTCGCGAAGTAGCACTTCGCGAAGCTACGCAAAGTGAAGTTCGCACTACGCGAGCTACGCGTAGCACTTCGCGAACTGCGAAGTAACATGTTCGCACTGTGCAAGATGTTGTTTTCAATGATTGCACAGTGCGGACAAGCAACCGGCACTGTGCAATCATTGAAAATGGCATCTTGCACAGTGCGAGCTGTAGTTTTCTGCTGCTCGAGTAGATTTTTCCTCGAGCTGCAGCTTTCTCAACGCGAACTGGTAGTTTCTCATCGCGAGCGGTCGCGAGCATACGCGACCCCTCTCAATGAGAAACCTGACCTTCTCGCATTGGGAATCTCGCCGGGAGGTTTATTTTCCATGCTCGCGATCGCGAACAAGGAAAAAGTCTCGCCAGGATGTCATTTTGCTTGCTCGCGGTCGCCAACTTGACGTTGAGGACCGCGAGCAAGCAAAAAATGACCGCAGCACTACGCAACACTACGCTACGCGTGTTCGCACTGTGCTACGTGCAGTTCGCGTAGTGCGAAGTAGCGCGAACTTCGCAAACTACGCGAGCGTAGCGTAGTGCTTCGCCCAGGCCTAGTATTTTCCCTATGAGGGAGATACCAGGTAGGGCTATGTTCATGTACCGTGGAGTTGATATGATCTGGTGACATTCACAAATAACTTTCCGAAATTGAGATATAATCCCGCTCAGTGGTATACACAGGTTGACAGATTTGTAAATTTTACAAATGTTTTATGGACAGACTTGAATAATTTCTTTGATATTATGGTGCAGAGTGATCTATGGGCTTAATGTAAGATAACATTGCAATGGCTATGTACTGAACCTTCTAGAGATGCACGTACTTGTGCACATTCACCTGTGGTGATGACCAAGTAAGATGAGGTGATTACCTTTTTGAAAGGAAAGGTTCCAGCAAGGGATAATGATTGGTTGAAGACCAATAGAACTACTCAAGAAGCTAAAGCATAAGTTCATGCTTATTATGAACGATTGTTGCAAAATCCTGAAAAAAACATTAAAGAGAGTTTTGTGTCACAGTTCTTTCTCAGCTTCAGACCAGAGATCAGCAATCATGTCGACCGGGAGACACACATTCATCACAGTGTGTTTCTCCCACATTCCCCTTTTTAAAAATACCAGCTACAGGATTCAATAAAGTTTAGGTTCTACGTGGCTAGGTATTTTTTAACTACAAAAGTTCCACCGACCATTCCACTCTCATATCACTGTATAGCCCACACCTTCCACAGTGCTCCCACGTCTCAGTCAGTCGCAGCATGCCCCGTCATGCAGTGGGGCGGGAAGAACCCAATGATGAAGCATGCCACCAAGGGACCTTTTGGTGGGTGAGGGTTATTTTAGGAAAACATATTGTTTCTCTCTAAAAAACTAAGATTACTTGAAGGATAGTATGTTGACTTATGTAAGACAGGAGGCTGAGTCCACTGCAACCCTCCTTTTCCCCCCTTTTGATTAATTTATATTTACAGATAGTCAGTATGGCTTTGGTGTGGTCCATAGTTTTGGGCAGATTAATTTATGATGTCACTTGGTTCCCCCATTAGAAATGGGGAATATGTGATTAATTATTTTAGCGGCTTTGCAGCTACCCCATGATATTTCTGTAGTTAAACGTGCAGCCCACAAAAGGAGCAATGAATATGTCACTGTTGGGAACAAATACACAGAGGAAGTTCCACGATATTGCAAATTTGTGGCATGCACATTTAATGGGGAATATACCAATGAATCCAATAAGGACACTACCTTTTCAATACTGCTGTCAGTAGCTGATACATGGGAAGAAAGCAGAATATTGAATCTGTATGTTTCTATATTCTACTAAAGGTCTGACTGTAGACAAGCAAGTGTAGAATAGTGATTATTGTCACATTAATAGTTGTTGTGCTAGCACTTATAGTGCGTTTAGTTCGAATGAGTTTTACACCAGGAATACAAACACTTAGATCTGTACTTGAATCCTCAACTCCTGCACATAAACCAGATGAGACAAAATTTAAATGATTATTTATAGGGATTTTTCAAAAGAAGATTTCTCGACTAATGTTTATGTTAGATTCGTTCAGGAATGCACTCAAGCTTTAGGTGCTAAGGATTGTTATGTCTGTGCACACTTACCATCTACAACTACAGAAGATGTGAATTACCATCACATCCCATGTTCATATGCATACCATGTTCATATGCAATAACATGTAGTATTTTACTTAGTTTAATTTATAGACAGGAATGTTTTGAATATAATTTTTCCAGTGATGACATGATGCTTTCCAAAGTTCCCATTCAGAAACGAATGACCCTTCATCCACAAGTTAAAGATAAAGGGATTACATGGTATTTCTTTAGATCCCCCACAATCATAGATACTGTCAATGCACACAAGAAGAATCTAACCTGTCTAATGAGACCATTAGAAAATAATTTATTTTTAACTCAAGAGGGAAGAAGAGCTCATATTTTTCATAAAGCAAACAAGGAGGAAGATATGTTAAAGAAAGAGGAGGAGGAATACAAGAAGATGGTGGTATACCCAAAATTAAAATTAGATAGAAGACAAACAGGGAAATTATGTGTTTACAAATGAAGAAACCAGATTAGAAAGCGACACATTGGAGTAATTAATTGTGAACACACCTTATAGGTTTTGGGAGGAACTGTTCAAATTCTAACAGGTGAAAGGCAGTTATTCCCAGAGTCAATTTTATGTGTTGACAGGATGCCTATTTTCAGTTACTTGCTGATTGGCAGGGTGCTTGCTATTTAGCTTTATAATTTCCTAAAAATGTATCATGTGAAAAGCATAAATGCTTTAAACATGACACCACCCCATAGACACACACATAGTACTAATGATGGGAAACAATTAGTGGGAAACATTTTTTGAGCAATCATACCAGCAAGAGTAGTTGTAAACAAATGCCAGAAGGAGGAGGACTTTATGGAATTATAATAAAACATGTATTAATCATTGGCATTTGTTTAATATATTTATATTTGTTATAAAAAGGATTTGGATGCTATCTTACAAGGTAAAAGAATAAAGCAAGAGAATAGCAAATTAGAGAAGACATGGAAATGGAAGGAGGAAACAATAGAGAATATAAGAAGTTGCAGGACGTTGAGACCCTGAACAACAAAAATGATGACTCAGCAAAGAGAGAGGGTGGACTATAAACATTCATTTGTGAAGATGAAATTGTGATGGTTTTTCAATGGAAAACATTGTTTACAGCGCATGCAACACAACGCATGCCATTACAATGTGGTCATTCCAACGACCACGTTGTAACAACGCATGCCATTACAATGCAAGTCAGAACAACAACTTGCTCTAGGGGTCAGAAGGTGCTGGATTTAAAATCCAACACCTTCCCTACTGTTGCACAGACTGGAGTTGGAATAGCAAAGTATACTATTCCAACATCCAGTGGCCCCCTAGAGCAAGTCGCTGTTCCGACTTGCGTTGTAATGGCATTCGTTATTACAATCCAGTTGTTGTAATGACCGCGTTGCTATGGCATGTGTTGAAACAGCATGCAATGAAACGTGGCATACTCTTTTTCAACCATTAGAGGGGCGAAACTGTAAAAGCAAATTTTATTTGGAAACATAAACGCTTTTATTAAAATGTACAAAAGCCTACCTTTAAATAGCGCATGTACTAAAAGCGAAAAATTGTAGTAGATAGTCATACTTAAATCTAAAAGGCCTAAAAGTGATGCAAATAAGTACTGATTTAAGTTAGCCTAACTGCTTTAACATCCACAAGCCTGTTTTCTCATTTAAACTGTTGCTTGCACCATATGTTTTCATTCTCTTTTATGTCTTTTATTCACTCAGATGTTGTAACTTTCCAGAAGCCTTCTGTTAGCTAGTGAATAGGCACTTTCTTTGTATTAGACAATGGATAGGGAGGTTCTCACCGGGAGAAGAGGAGGCAATAGGAAGAATGAGTCATGATTAGAAAAGCCTGGACCATAGAATGAGAGCAATGACATTGTTAATAGGTCTAATGTCTAAAGTCTATTGTATAGGTGTGAGAATAGGGAGAGTTTGTCTAGTCCCATGAGTTTACTATAGTTTACTGTAAGCCTATTGGACAAGACAGAAGACAAAAGAAAGTAATGTTGCAACTTAGAATATTCTGTGTTTATATTAGTGAGTATTGATAGAGTAGCAGCCGGATTTCCTTCCCTGACATTCTGATAGGAGACTCATCTTTGAGTTTCTGATACTTCTCTACATGAGAGGTCACTGTATTTATTTGGATAGATTGCCTGCTAATTTAGAACCTGTGAATACTTTCCAGCTTGACATGCAGAGGGTTTATGCAGTATTTAGAAAGAATACAGGAAACAGAAATACTGTGGGACAAAATATTGTGAAGGTAAGTTTCTATAGGTAAGCAAAGATTTACTGTATATAACTCCACATATTTGTACCCTGATGATATATATATACTCAAGGTACATGCGTATCATTTATCGATCAGAATACAGGATTAGGATCGAGTCCGCACAATCGCTGGAAGCTGAGGCAATGACATTTAGTATAAAATCTAACAATTCGGAGCTCTTCACGGGGCTACTCATTTATAGGCCTCCAAGGGCAAGGACATCCTTCACCAGCTCACTCCAGACCTTTATGGAATCTTATCTAGACACTCACAGTTTCACGATATTAGGGGACTTTAACTTCCATTTGGAAGCAAATAATAACCCTGAGACTACTAACCTGACAGATAATCTAGCAAGTTTCGGGCTGCGGCAGATTGTATCCGAGCCAACTCACATAGCAGGCCAAACGCTGGGTGGCATATTCACTAACAACAAACACATAGAAATAGTGAGTGCGATGCCAGTACTGTGGTCTGATCACAATGTTATTCTTTTTAACGTAAAAATTCCTACAATTAAGAGGCGGCATCAGAATAGACCACCTTTGGTTAAATCGCGCCCATGGAAATCAATTCAAAGAAATTATTTGATAACAGCCCTGGCATCTGATCCCCCGAACTTGGTTCCAGACTCCAATATGGCAGCCAGTAACTATGAAGACTGGATCAGGACATCAGTAGACAGCCTCGCTCTTGAAATATCTAAGCACCCTCAGAGAAATCAGGCGTCCTCACCGTGGTATACCATTGAGCTTAGACAGATTAAAACCAAATGTTGATGCAAGGAGCGACTCTGGAGAACCGATTACAGTGTGGAACACAAAAAGGATTATAACACAGCTCTAGATGAATACAAGGCAGCAATAATAAATGCTAAAACTGTATATTTTACAACTAAAAACCAAATCGAAAAATTCCTCTAAGGAGCTCTTTAAAAAGGTGATAGCCCTGTCTAAGTGCCCACAAGACAGTCAATTTTCACCAGACCAAAGTTTTGTGGATAAGATTGCCTCCTTTTTTCAGAATAAAGTTCAGACAGTTTACAATGATCTCCATAAGACATTGTCTGATCCCACAGGGGAAAAGGGGGTCCTGTCAGAGGAAACTCTAACACAGTGCAGTCTGGTACAATTCCCTTAGTTAGCGACAGAGTGAGTCTCAGATCTGTTATCAAAGACTAAATCCAGCTCGCCACGGGATCCCTGCCCTCCTTATATTCTGCACCTGGCCCCTGAGGAAATTAGTGTTCACCTCACTCCCCTCTTAAATAAAGTCATCAGCTCCGGGGTATATCCACACCCATGGAAAAGTCTTGTATCAGGCCTATTCTGAAGAAAGCCACTCTGGACCCCACAGAGGCGAAACATTACCGTCCTATATCTTGTCTTCCGATTCCTTCTAAAATTTTAGAAAAAGCCATTAATTCGGAACTGACTGACTATCTAGACAGCAATAACATCCTTGATGCTACCCAACATGGTTTTCGATCCCGACACTCCATTGAGTCAGCTCTCATCATGGCCACTGAAGAGATTTGCAGAGTGATGGAAGGGAGGGGAAGAGCCATCCACATCCTGCTTGACCTATCAGCTGCATTCGATACAGTGAACCATGAGGCATTGACGCGGTGGCTGAGGGCAACAGGCATTAGAGAGACGGCTCTAAGCTTACTAACTTCTTTTCTGGCCTCTAGAGAACAAATTACATATTGGGATGGTCTTGAGTCAGCAAACATTTGCCTCCCTTGTGGTGTCCCGCAGGGATCTGCGTTGTCTCCAACTTTGTTTATCATCTACGTTACTCCACTAGCTAGACAATAAAAGATCATGGTCTAATGCTTGTATCATACGCAGACGATACCCAGATAGTGGTATCGGTAACTCAAAGTGTGGACACAACTGCGGTCAGGTTTCGGAACGGTCTAAACAATGTCATGGCATGGATGAACTCACATTTTTTAAAGCTTAATACGGAAAAGACGGAGGTGATTTAGTTCAGGCAGAAGCCTTCGATATGGAGCCAAGTATGGTGGCCCACTGAGGCTGGGAACTGTCCTGTTCTCGTAACCAAGGCCAGGAACCTTGGCTTTATGTTTGACAGCAATTTAAAGTTTGCTCAACAAATTAATCAGGTATCATCTGCTGGTTTCTTCACGCTAAAAAATCTGCGTAAAATCCTCCCGTTCATTCCTTTAACTTTTAGGAAAACTGTAATTGGGGTGTTGTTTCTCTCCAGAATCGACTATGGCAATGCCCTATACCTGGGAGCAGATAAAAGCCAGATTGTCAAACTGCAATCCCTACAGAATGCACGGCTCGGGTGCTACTTGATCTTCCTAAACATCACCCTACCTTTGCCAGTATGAAATTGCGCCACTGGCTCCCAGTTCGGCAACGAGTGGATTTCAAGGGCCTCTGTCTCGTGCGCAAGGCTTTGTTTGGAGGGGAAGCTGCGGATGGGCAGCAGCTTTTCTCTCGGTACTCGCCTCAACGCTGTCTTAGGTCAGCAAACACAGGACTGATCCTGGTCCCCAAGATAAAGAGAGCCAGATGAGGTGGAAAGGGCTTCTCTTACCGTGCGGCCAAACTATGGAACTCCCTTTCCGCACTGATAAGACTACAGCCTTAACAGGATTCTCTTCAGAAAACAAATAAAGACCTGGCTTATTCCTAAGCGCGCAGACCAGTAATCAGCATGGGCCCCAGCATCTTTTCACCCAGCGCCAGGACTCCTCGGCATTCGTGCGCTTTATAAGATACTCAGTCAGTCAGTCAGTCATAGATGTGGAGTTAAGAATAGTGAATGAATATTTACCTATTTGCACTTAACTTCTTGATATTTTGGTCCTCGATATTTTTGGAACGATATTATGTCCACACAACATTTTTCTGTAAGTTTGACCTGGAATGGTCCTTTTGCTATGGGTCTGTATGTATCAGGGTCTTGATTGTCCAGGTTAGGCTTTTTTTAAAAGGGGATGTATGTCTGTCTTTTTAAGGTCTCCTGAGAAAATTCTTATTGTTAAGGAGTTGTTGATGAGTGTTTTTACTATGATGGCCTGTGAAGTTGATATTAGGATATTTCTGAAGATTTGATGTGGACAAGGGTCAGAGGGACAGCTGGCTTAATCACTTAGACAAGATTCAGAAATGTAGTTGGTGATAGTTCTTTGAAGGAGCGTTGTTGCTGTGTTTGCCTTTGGCTGGAGGGAATAGTTGGAAAATGATTGTAGCTGTTGTGTGTTTTGATGTTTAAGTAGGTATCCAACATGGTTGCTTTGGATGTATAATGGTCAGCCAGTTAGTCACAAAAATCTTGAGCAATGGGATTGGTAGCTTCTGTGCATTTTGGCTTATGGAATTCAGTGAGTATTTTTAAGAATTCTTTATTGGTACACTTTGCATTGTGGATTCAGTTTGAATAGTATAGTTCCTTTGTGTTTTTGATTGTTGACTTACATAATCTGTTGTGTCTATGGGGGTATATTTTGTCTTCAGGGTTGTCTGTTCAGAGCCAGTTGTGGTGAAGATCAACATTTTGTAGTTTGATCTTTTTTTTATTCTGCATTTATCCAGGGGGCATGTTTTTGTTTTGTTTTGCTTAAATGTCTTTGGAGAAATTAAGAGAACAAAAACTCTCTGGAGCCATCCATAGAGTGTTTGTACATAGTTGATAGTGACCAGATCTGTGTTGGAAGTAAGCAGATGTTCTAGTCTCTTCAAATTCTGCTTGTTCCAGCAATTCAGTGATGACAAATGATGAGAAATAAAGCAAATACACTAAAAGAAAGGGTTTCGAATGAATTAACCTGCTTAAGGAAGACACTCAGTGCTGTGTTTTGAATAGTTCTTGGCATCTCAATATTTACTATGCAATACCCACTTTTAGATCAATTACAACTGATAATAATGCAATTACTCCTGCTCACATAATTAAGAGTAATTTGGGGGGGGGAAACATATAGCAAGAGCATATTTAGTGAGCATGAGCTTGCTATTCGGGTTCCACTGCATTTAGGACTATTTCTTAATGCAAATTGCATTCTCACATTTATTTTGGAACAAAAGGGTGCATTTTGTGCTAAATGGCAGGAGTAAGTTGGGGGAAATCCTACCCAAGGAGCACATTCAGCTAGAGTGAGCGGCTGCTTGCGCTCTCCAAAAAACCTCAGGATCACCGCCGACAGCAAACTCAGTATGACTTGCCCATATCAATGATGTCACCAACTCATGCTTCCATACCCTGAAGATGCTGAGGAAGATTTTAAATGGCTCCTAATCAGCATCCGAAACACCTTCACCTTCAGACCCTCGTCACAAGCAAGCTGGAGTATGAGAACAACTTCTATGCCGGGATCAAAAAAAACTCACCAAAAGACTGCAAACCATTCAGAACCCAGTGGCCAGAATCACTCTCAACCTCCGATGCTGCAGTGACATCACATCACACCTGAAGAAGGTCCACTGCCTCCCTATTTACAGACAAGCACAATTCAAACTCGCCACCC
This sequence comes from Triturus cristatus, assembly GCF_964204655.1. Taxonomy (NCBI): domain Eukaryota; kingdom Metazoa; phylum Chordata; class Amphibia; order Caudata; family Salamandridae; genus Triturus; species Triturus cristatus. The sequence goes on from NC_140585.1 coordinate 509,955,528, forward strand.
ACACTTACGCTACATAAAACTGGACCAGCACATCTCAACAATCGCATCTGCTTTCACAAACCATCCAGACACCTCTGCTAGTCCAGACTCGTAGGTGCACAAATCCCACATATACGGAAAACCAGATCTAGTGGTCAAGCCTTCTCCTATATTTCTCCTAAAGCATTGAATGACCTGCCACTACACATAAGAGCCTCCTTCGTACTTCTTGATTTCTGGAAGAAGCTGAAGACCTGGCGTTTCGAGTACTCCCACTAGGTGCTTGGTACGCCTAGACACTAATCTGCTCAGTATTGGGATACCCTCCTGGATGATAGTGTGCTGTACAATTCTGTATAACATACACAAATAAAATAACCTAACCTTTGATAAGATAGGCATAAATGCTCACTGTTGGAGGCAGCCCAATTTTTGAACCCTAAAATGAGTGCAAGAGTGTGCTGCCTGCAAAGAGTGTGCATCTTCTAGTAGATTTCAACTCAAGACACGTATGTGGAAGAGGTGTGGTGCAGCAGTCAGGGCAACTGACTCGAGAACCCGGGGGCTCAAGGTTTGATCCCCGGTGCCGGTGGCAGGTCCGTCCAGCACCATGTGACTCTGGGCAAAAGCTCGCTTAATCTTCCCGAGGGCCCCCAGTGCCTTGACACCTTTGGGTAATTGTTCGCATTTTACAGATACTGGACATTTATGGATGTAAAATGGCAGTGTTTCTCCATGGGCCTAACCCAGCCACCAGAGAACCTACCTCATGCAACATGGTAAAGCGCCGGAGTCAAACACTGAGGAGTGCTGTTCCGCTAATTTCTGGACTAGCAAGTTGGCATTTTTCTTATGGAACTCAATGAGTAACCCATTCTGTCTTGGGGTTTTGCATGTGGGAGAGTTGCCTATAGCACATCTGATCTTTTGTTCAGTTATGGGGGCGTTTGAGGCCTGACTTTGCTCTGCTGACACTCTTGGAAGCATGATGGTAGAGAAGAACTCGTCTATTGCTGAATGGCTCTGGCACGTCTAGAATTATATAGTGCATGATAATGCATGTAAAACACTTTCTGAATGTCTTCCTGAGAGCATGCAACAGACGTAGGGCTGCTGCATATCTGATGTGGTGGCGACTTTGCTTTTGAGAAGCCAAGCTTAAAGGCGACCTGGCTTGTCCCCCGCTGCGTGGGTACTGGTAATCTAGGAATCGGAGGCATTTGAGGAGGTGGGCGTGGTGTTCTCAAGCTTTGGATAGCGAGTTTGATCCTTTCCAGTCTCCCTGCTGTTGCGCTCTAGGCCAGTCAGGGAGAGTTCAAGTTGATCCAACTCACAACTTATTGTGTACCTTGCGCCTCTGATGGCAAGTATGTCATGTGCTCGTTCCACCATCTGAACTGCGTTCAATTCAGTGAGATGTGTTGTGATAGTGTTGGTGTTCTCTGTTATGTAATTAGTGAAGATGTTGCGAGTGGTTGCTTGGAAGACTTAATCTTCAAAAGCGGTGGGTTGTAATTTACATGTGGGTTCTAGAGGTGTATAAACCCCACCAGGCAAGGCATAGTATTAGTGGGTTATGATCGGAGAGGGTCTTACCTAAGTATTCAGCATCTGTTACCGGTAACGGTGTAGCTAGAGGGCAGAGGAATCTATCCAGCTTAATGTGTAAGTCATTTAGGGTGTAGTAAAATGTATATTCCCTGATTTCAGGATGTAATGCTCTTGAACAATCGACGAATGACCAATGTGTGGTCCATTATGACAGATAGGATGCAGCATAGGCTGTAGGGTAGTTAGTGAGGGGGGATATGAGCACCCCAGCGTAGGATCAAAAACACAGTTAAAGTCAGCCCCAACTATCCAGTGCTCGTGGGCCCAGCCTGTCAAATGGGCAAAAGGGAGGAAAGGAAAGTTGATTTTCCAGTGTTTGGCAAGTAAATTCATCCCATCAATACCGCTGTACTATCCAGCACCCCCTCAACTTTGGGATATGATTCAATGGTGATAGTATAAAAGGGAACAACCGGTCAGATCCAGATAAATGCCCCTCTAGCAGTATACCGCTTCCGAAACACTGGCCTCTCTAGCGCTTTTAGAGTTGGGTATCCCCCCCCCCCCCCTTGGCAAGGTGTGTTTCCTGCACAAAAGCTAAGTGGGTCCCTCTCCTCTTAAGGTATTGGTGTACAGTGTGCTGTTTTTTAGTTGTGGTCATTCCACAAATGTTTCAATTTAGCAAATTCAGTTTTCTCATACTGCCTATGGGTTTAAATTAAGTCTGGGGAAGGAACAGGGACCCTGAGGGTGGGAGAAAGCAATGATAGTGTATGGTTGTGCCAATCCGGAACACCCAACTCAATGCAATACAGTATAGGCTCGTTAATGTAAAAATCCCAAATCCGGAGTGTTTTCTGACCCAGGCCCTATTCCCCGGGCAAGAACTATTAAAGGTGGATGTCCACCTGGGGTTCCCACCATACATTTGTTAGGGGCTGCGGGGAGAGCCACAGGTACCACATGGCCCCAGCCAGCTTCTCGCATGCAGCAGAAAGCACTGGTCTTGCCCCCAGGGAGCAAATACTTATGCTGCTCCCTATTTAATCTGTTTCTGCTGGGTGGGAACTTTAACATTTCTTCTGCTGGCTGGGAGTGAAGTTAAACAGAACTCATGTCTGCTCTCAGCCGGTGGAAGCATTTGTGAAGCTCCAGTCCACTGGGAGCAGACTTTGTGTGTGCTCCCACTTGGCAGAAGATTTTAAAATTGCTCCCCCCAGGCTGGAGCAACGCATGCTTCCCTGATCGTGCTGATGCAGACAGGGAAACTACTGTGTCCTAGGGGTGGGCTCCTCGGTACACAGCAAGTGAGCCGGCCACAGGGAATGGGGTTTCCCAGGCTATTAAACTTTTATTTAAGGCTTGGGGAGGAGGGCCTCCTCTAAATAATTAAACTGCCCCCACTCCCCTAAATAATGTAAGTGGGCACTGGGGATGTGGTCCTTGGGGCCGAATACAGCTGGGGGAAAAGGGCCATGCACCCCCCACTTGTTAACAAATGTTTTGGGCCCCAGAGTATGGGGTCCCCAGGCCAGAAATGGCTTGGGGAGGGTAACGAGGCACACCCTCCCCTTAAATATACATGGCCCCTGGGGATGGGGCACCCGGTATCTTAAATGGGCTGCGGAGGGTGCCCTACTGATGCCCCCTCCTCATATATACTTATTAAAATTGGAGTGGAATGTTTTTTTTACTGCAATCTTGCGGGAGTCATGTGGGATCACAGCAAAAAATGCAAATTTTTTTTTTTTATTTGGCCCGGCGGTTTCCTCTGGGTCCCCCTCTATCGGACGTAGGTAGGCAGGGATAGGGATTATTCCCTACGCTGCCCTCTTTTTTAATTTTTATTTAAAATTCAGGACAGATTATGAAGGCCACAGGTACAAAGGTAATCATTTGCAATTACCAAATAGCGAGTTTTCGCAATTTGCTATTCGCAAACACTATTGTACAAATGTGTCTTTGACACATTTTGCGATTCCCAGTGAGTCACAAATAGACCTACCTCATGAATATTAATGGTGTAGGTCTCGGATTGTGACTCTCTAAAATCGCAGGGATGGTGGCCTGCTGGGGTCAGTAGACCACGGTGTCTGTGATTGCTTTTAAATAAAGCAATTTTTTTTAATGCAGGCCATTTTCCTTAGAGGCTAATGGATTGCATTAAAAAAAAAATCTTTTAATTTTTAAGAGTAGGCAGTGGTCCGTGGGAACACTGATTGCTCTTAAAAAATGTTTTTACAAACATTCACAAATGGCGAGGGGTCAACTGGGGATCCCTTTCCATTTCCAAATGGGTTACCAGCTATTTGAAGTAGGTAGTAAAATGCCAATGTACGATACGGTAATAGGTTATCGAATTGTAAATAGGGCTTTGTGCATGTGAAAAAATCTTTTTGCGTTCGCAAACATGCCAATTCTGTGAATTACCCTGTTTGCGACCACAAAAAGCCTTTGTACATATGGCCTAATGTCCCCGATTCTTGTAATGGCTGTCAGCCAAAAACAATTAATGTTGCTGCGAGCCAATCAAAGCACTTGCTCCTGCAGGAGTCTAACTGCAGCTGGAGCAAGATGGTCCAAGGGAAAAAAGCCACCTGGAAGTTTGAGGGACTCTCATGAGAGTCTCTTGAACCCAACCGTCCAGATATACAAATATTTTTAACCTTTATTCCTCAAAAATGACTGAACAGATTTACACCAAATCACAAAAAGCAAAATCTGTGGACCAAGATGTAGCATCCTGCCAAAAGTAATATGTGACATCATAAGCACCAGCACCTGGTGTCATTCAACCAATTGCATCAAGATCAAGGTATTCCCCCAGTCCATTGCCTCCTACACGGCCGAATATTGGTAATGTGCCACAGGTTGTGACATACACTTGATGAAGAGCCCCCCACACATACAGTGGTCCACACACTGTACACTATGGGTGCCGGCGCCACCTGATCACCTGGCAAACATACTGGAGGCACTCTGGCATCCCTAAGGCTCAAATGAGAAGATGACATGGGGTGGCCACAACATGATGCAGAGTGGACCCTGATGCTTGATGCACCTAGCATCATTTCCCAAAATTCACAATTTAAATGCATCCAATATACGATCTTGTACCGAGCTTATCTGACCCCGGCAAAACGTAACCGTAAAATTTCCCACTGCAAACCTTATATGTCTCAGATGCCACTGACATGGCAGACTTCCGACATATGCTGTGGGAATGATCTAGGCTTGCTGCTTACTTGGGGTTTATCCATTACGCCCTGGCATCGGTCACTGAACTGAACTCACACACCCAACCTCATAGGAGGTAACAGCTCTAGGGGGTCTATAGAAAGGAGTCAAAACAGATAGTTTGTGCTCGCTTTGCTATTTGGCGCTGCTACTAGCCAAGAAAGTCATTACCCTGACAGGAATTTCCAGACCCTGTCCCAGTCCTGCATGATTTGTCAACATCCTCGGAAGTCTTGAATCAACCCATGACACCCGGGCCATGCATGTAGCGCAGTGATATATGTGACATTGTATATGTTGGTCTCTGTTGTGTGTTTCTACAGCCATTGCTATTTAGCACTTTATTGGTGGGTTGTGTCTTCTCTCAATAGAATCCTGATTCTAGGTGCTTTCATCCGGTTGCTTATTTCTCCAAAAAGCTGCTCCCAGTGGAACAGACTTTTACGGATACTGAAAGAGAGCTGCTTGCAATTAAGCTTGTCTTCCTCAAAACAATCCTTGATCTGAGAACTTATTTCCAATCCAACCCACCTGTTGACATTTGAAGTGAAAAGAGTGATCTAAAGTGGTCCACTCAGGTGACAGGTGATTGTGCGGACTAATGGTTATTTTAATGTGGTCATGGTCACCCATAAGCAGAATGCCTCACTGACCCATTTTGCATTTCATTGTTGCATCCAGAAAGCACTCCAAAAAACAACACTGACAACCTCCTCCACTCTCGACCGGCTGAACCAGGCGGAAAGGCGCAACAGTGTCTATTTTGTCTCTTCCAATTCTCCTTCCCTTTTGGGACATCTGCTAGGACTCCTGTGACATATCAGTGGGGTCTAGAGGTGTCCCAGGAGGTCAGGGGGCATTAATTGCCCCTGCAATTGGCCTGATTTTCAGATGAGCAGCCATGCCATGACATAAAGCCAAGCCACATCATAAAGAGCTGCCTGGGTGATGAACTTACCGGGAGGGTGTTTTGAGGGCTTAGCACAAGCCCTACAGAGCGACAAGGGAGGCCTTCCTTATTAAATCTGACTAGGGCCCTAAATGATTTACAATAGGAAGGCCAAAAAACCAGGACTTGTGGCGCAAACTACAATGGTATAAGCCTCAAGATAATACATGGAATGGTGCTAGACCTAAGCAGAAAACGTCTGTCGTGCAGCCACCCAGGTTTGACTGTTCTGCAACAAGCTACATAAGTGCTCCTAGTCCAAGCACAGCTTCACAACCCATGCAACTGACTGTCACTACACCTACACCCATTCCCCTAGCTCCCCGGGAAGGTTTTTTTTGGTGACAGCACCAAGTGCAAAACATTCATGAACCAATTATAATTCCTTTGTTGTCCAACTGCCTTCGAAATGATGCCACCAAGGTAGCATTTGTTATTTCATATATGGGAGGGAATGCAGCAATGTGGTCTATTCATCTGGTGGAGCACAATAACCTGATGCTCTACGACTTTGATCAGTTTAAGGAAGCAATGCATAGGCTCTTTGCTAAACATGTGTTTGTGCATGCCAGCAACAATGTGCTACAGAGCTTACGACAGAGGAATAAGGAATTATTGACCAATATCACCTCTTTTGACCGGCTGATTGCCAAGACCGAGTGGCCAGAGGAAAAGTGCACTTCAGTCTTTTCTCTTGGGCTTCGAGATGACCTAAAGGACGTCCTAGCCCAAATAGTGGAACCGCCCACCGAATGCTTAGAATTCATCGACGTAGCAGGGCCAGAATCTTATGGTACTGAGCAGGTAGAAAACTTTCAGGTTCGATAACGACTCAGGTCGCCTTATCGAGCAGCTCCACACATGCGGTCTAACATCAGTTAGCAAATACCATGACTCCTATGCCTCGCCATTTTATGCTTATTTTGACCTTGGTTTTATCTCCTCAAGCTCACAAGGTCCTTCCCATACTACTTGATTCTGCGGCCACAGGTTATTTACTGCATTTAGGCCTTTCTAAGACTCTAGGTATTTCAATGATCCGAAAGGGCACCCCTGAACCGTTTAGAGCTGTGGACAGCTCAGAATTGTCTTCCGGACTAATAGTCCATCAAACTGGTCTTCTGACTATAATTTGTGTGAACAGTCTCACCGAGCATATTTAATTTGACAATGCCGACACCCAAGTGTTCGGGCCCATACTGGGAATCCCAGAGCTACAGTTACATAATCCGAAAATAGATTGGGTAGCCAGGAAGGTAAATCTGGATTCCAAGCACTGCTGTACTAATTACAGCGTCATAAACAATATGACTGTAAAAACTGCTACCTCGCCCTCTATTACCTGTACTGTTCGATCAGGTACGCAACTCCACTATTTACACTAACCTCACCCTACCACTGTCACTTAATCCGTGTAATGAAGGGGGATCTATGGAAGATGGTGTTCCGGACCACATTTGGTCTTTCGAATACACTGTGAAGCCCTTTTGTCAGAGTAACACCCCTCCAGCCTTCCAATTGTTTATCAATTTAGTTCTACAGGAGTTCCTCTGCATCTTTGTAATAGTTTACATAGATGACATCCTGGTTTATTCATCCTCCCTGGAGGAACATGTAGGACACGTATGAGCAGTTCTCTAAAAGTTCAGCGAAAATCAATTGTTTGCCAAATTGGAAAGTGTGTATTCCATGGCAGAACTATCAAATTTTTGGGGTATGTCATTTCTCCTTATTGGATTTCTATGGACCACTCAAAAGTGCAAGCCATACTAAATTGGGAAGCCCCAAAGTCAGTCAAGGAAAACCGGAGATTCCTAGGCTTTGCCAGTTTCTACGGCGATTCATACCCCCATTTTCCACAGTGGTTTCTCCAATCACATGCCTTTTGAAAAAGGGGGGTTCCTTTCCTTTGGGACACACAAGCAGAAAACGCCTTCCAGTATCTTGAAAAGACCTTCACAGAGGCTTACATTCTTCACCACCCAGACCCATCCCTGCCTTTCTTGATAGAAGCTGATGCTTCCCAGGTATTGGTGGGTTGTGTCTTCTCTCAATAGAATCCTGATTCTAGGTGCTTTCATCCGGTTGCTTATTTCTCCAAAAAGCTGCTCCCAGTGGAACAGACTTTTACGGATACTGAAAGAGAGCTGCTTGCAATTAAGCTTGTCTTCCAACAGTGCCATCATCACCTCCTAGAAGCTAGGCACACTATTACGATTTACACTGACCATCATGACCTCCAATTCTTTCAAGCCACCAAAGCCTTGACATCTTGTAAGCTCCGCTGGTTACTCTTCATTAACAAATTTTATTATCACTTATAGACCGGGTAGTGTGCCCCGCAGAAGGTAGACACTGTTTCCATATTGGGTTTATTCCAAACTCACATTGAACATTCCTGTCCCATCATACCCTCAGAAAAAAATCATAGCTCTATGCTCCTCACACGATTTTCTTGAGAAACTGTGAATGGTGAAAGACACAACATCCTGTCCCCCTGATGTCTCAGAATGAGAGGGTTTACCCTACTATGCAGATCATTCGTTCATCTCCTCTCAAGAACTGTGTTGCATTGAGAACACAATTCCGCAGGTCATTTTGTGGAGAAGAAAACACTGGACTTCTGTCAGAGGTGATTCTGGTGGCCTACATTAGTGCAACATGTCAGGAGATATATCCCAAACTGTCCCACCTGTATCCATGCAAAACCCCACACATACCACCTTAAGGGCTATTGCAGCCTTTACCAGTCCCTCCATCCACTGGCATACAATAAGCATGGAATGTATCACAGATCTCCCTCCTTCCAATATGTATTCCATCATTTGGGTGGTGGTGGACTATCTTACCAAAGTGGTTCACCTCATTCCTTTGAAGCTTCTTCCCATAGCACCCAGCCTCCCTGATTTGTTCATACAACATATCATATGACTTCATGGCCTGCCCTCCTTGATTGTTTTCAATCGTGAACATCAATTTGTGTTACGATTCTGGCTTGGCTTCTGGTCCTCGGTGGGAATGGATGTCCATTTGTCCTCCGCATACCATTTCCCAGATGGATGGGCAAACAGAACTTGTAAATCAATCACTAGAACAGATCTTGAGATGCTTGATATCCATGTTGTCCACTGAGTGGGATAAAGCCTTGTCCCTCATGGAGTTTGTATATAATAATAGTGCTCATGCAGCCATAGGGGTGTCACTTTTCTATTGCTTGTTTAGTCAGCACCCCAGAATGCTCCCCATACTGAACTCCCAGGTGTCTGTAAAAGTCCCCTCAGTAGAGACACCACAATACCAGGTTACACTACATTCAGCAACCAGGTCAGCATCACCTAGAGCAGTACCAGAAGCCGATAAAGACTCACGCAGATAAACACAGAAAACTAGCCCCCTTATGTTAGACTGGAGACCAAGTATGGTTATCCTCCAGGAACCTGCAGTTGGCAGGATCTAGGAAGCTGGATTCATGTTTTCTCTGTCCCTTAAATGTTAAAAGGATTATAAACCCTCTGGCGGTTGAATTGGACTTACCCAAGGAGTACAGGGTGCACCCTATTTTTCATGTCTCCCTACTCCGTCCTTACTCTCCTGGCACTCGTGCTGCCCACCACATCCGATAAAACTTGACGGCCAATGGGAACTTGAAGTTGCTAAGGCTCTGGATTCAAAAAGCATCCGGGGAGTTTTACACTACTTACTTGCCAGGAAAGATTACCATTCTGAGGACAATTCCTGGGAGCCCGATACCATGGTCTATGCTTTTCGCCATGTTCGACAATTCCATCTACGTAATCGAACAAAACCTTGCACCCTTGTGGGGGGGGGGGGGGGGCTGTCAGGGATTTCCAGTCCCAGCCCTGCATGGTTTATCAAAATGCTCTGGGGTCATGGATTAATCATGTGCATTTAGCACTGTGATATTGTGTGTGTTGGTCTCTGTTATTTGTTGCTACAGTCATTGCTATTTAGCACTTTATTGACTGCAAGTACTGTTCGTTATTTTACACTCTTGGTGTGACCAATGCTTGTTGTTCCTCTATACCTTGTTGTTGCCAATGCTAGCAACAGCAGGCAAACTCAGCAAAGCAACACACAGCAAAGGGGCAGTACTCCTCCTAACAGCTGTTCAGCTCTTCTTCCTTGGCAGAGGTTCCCCTTGATTTCAGAAGTCACCTAAAGTTCTGGTTTCTTAGGTCTAGTACTTATACCCCTTTTTCCTATGAAGTCTTTGTTCAGAAGGTCTTTCTTGCTCAGTTAAACCAGTTTTGTCCTCTCTGGTCCAGTTTTACTACAGGAGGCGGAGACAGCATTGTGCCGAGCAGCCACACACAAGTTGGGTGTCAATGACAACTCCTCCCACCATTCTAGACCAGAATGGTCCATCAGGAAATACAGGGCACACCTCAGCTCACTTTGTGTGAGTGTCTGGAGTGAATGAACAAACAATCCCTATCAGTCTAAAACCAGACAGAGAATACACAAGTAGCCAGAGGCACACAGGATGGGTAAACAAGAAAATGCCCACTTTCTAAAAGTGGCATTTTCAAACACAATTTAAAAACTAGATTTACTAAAAGGTGTGTTATAAAAGTCTGATTTCAGCTAGCCGAAACTCTAAATATTTAGCTATTTCCAATTGAAAGTTAAACTTGTAATATGCTACAAGGCAGCTCCAATAACAGCATATTGGAGAGCTGTTCCTTGCAATAGTGAAAAAGGAAATTGGCAGTATTTCAATACCAGGACATGTAGAACACACCAGCACATGTACTACCTTCAACCTACACTGCACCCTGCCCATGGGGGTACCTTGGGCCTACCTTAGGGGTAATTTACATGTAAGGAAAAGGAAGGTTATGGCCCGGCAAGTGGGTCTACTTGCCAAGTCGACATGACGATTAAAAACTGTGCACACAGACCCTGCAGTGGCAGGTCTGAGACACATTTGAAAAGCTACTTGTGTGGGTGGCATAATCAGTGCTGTAGGCCCATTAGTACCATTTGATTTACAGGCCCTGGGCATACACAGTACACTTGACTAGGGACTCATCAGTAAATAAAATATGGCAATAATAGATAACCAATCATAATCACAATTTACACAGGGAGCACTTGCACTTTAGCACTGAGTACGTAAACCAGCAAAAATGGAATCCAGCACACAGTCAAAAATGCAGGAGGTCGAGGCAAAAAGTCAGGGGAAACCATGCCAAGAATGCCAGATCTGACAATGAGCTTGTACCGCAACTGTTCTCAAGAAATATAGCATGTTACAACGCGTGCATTCATAACGCGGTCGTTACGACGACCGCATTGATACCACGCGTGCCATTACATCGCAAGTCGTATCAACGACATGCTGTAGCGGGTGCGCTGGACTTAGGAATAGTATTTATTACTATTCCTACTCCAGTTTGTGCAACAGCAGGGAAGGTGTTGGATTTAAGATCCAACACAATTCCTGGTGTTGCAGGCCCCCTACAGCAAGTCGTTGTTACGACTTGCTATGTAATGGCATGAGTGGTAACAACACGGTCGTTGTAATGACCGCATTGTGAACTACTGCGTTGTGTTTACAGCATTGTAAATGCTGTTTCCCTTCTCAAGGCCTAAAAATCATATCAACAATGGTGCACAGGGTTACAAATGCTTCCACATTTCTAAACACATAGCAAATGCAGTTTCTTAAATTGCAAAATATTACAAAAAAGATGTTATTTTAAAGTACACCAATATGAATATAATTTCTTGTTACACGTATAAATGTCTAAACATTCGTCTACACATACACTTTATTTCACCAGCTTCAGAATGAGACTCGTCCAAACTTTCCCTTCCCCTAAAATATTAACATATATAAGTGTTGCAAAACCTTTATTAGTTACATTTCCATGCACCACATTTATAAGTTGTATTAGGTTTCATGTGGAATACTTTAAATATACAATAACGCCACTTCTCTTAGTAACATTTACCACACAGAATATATTCGAGTGATGACTACACATGATTATAATGCACTCCTACGGAGTTTTAGTATGAGATCAAAGTTATGCTGCTCCACCACTATACCTTATCAGTTATGTTTATAATGAAATATCCTCCAAGGGTCTAGGGGGGCACTTGTTCAATTCAATTAGATCAATCAGGCAGACTGTTGAGCAGGTGGAATGTGAAGCAACATATGATTGAGGACTTTCTTAAGAGTGTTTTCTATTGCTGTGCCTGCAGATGCTCCTTGCCTTCTTTCACTACTATTTTGTTAATGGCCACATGAGGGGAATGAACACTCCTTCACTATGCTAAGCCTTGGAAACCTGTGGCCAATGAAGAATAGGGCTTTAGGTAACGTGGGAGCATTGCATCTCCTTCTGCAAAGAAAAGGATGCCCGGTGGAAACTCCTAGGTTAGCGCAGAGAGTCTGCATCAGAGACTGGAGAGAAGTCACTAGGGATCAAAAATGTCCATCCAGTACACCAATCCAGTTCCTGGCTGCCATTGTGAGGCCTGCCTCCTATAATATCCTCCTAGTAAAGAAATAGGTATCCTGCTTGTTGAAGTCTGAGATTGTCCATATCTAACAGCAAGACAATGTTTAAGAGGGAATGGTAGGTTTATTTCACAAACAGCCACGGAGGTCACATCAAATATCCAGGTTGTAACCCTCTTATCCTTCAACATATGCTTGCACAAGTCATTATTACATGTCCAAATTTCGTTATGAAAATTCTGTACCAATGTACCAAGGCTTGTTGGCAAACAAGCCTAATAATTCACTAAGGTTGATAAGCAAGGATCACCTTAAGAGGGTCATCTAAGGGAAGGGAGATTCACTAAAAAGACTCCCAGTTTGCCCACCTGAAATCTCTCCTCACCATGTCAAAGTAAAACATGGCATTTCCCTGCCCACCACCTCCACTGCCAAGCTCAAAAAGTTAAACTTTCTGCCAAGGAAGTCTTGCCACTACAGGATGATGATGATTAACCAGGATTTGTAGAGTGCACAGCTACTCCGAGGAGTGTACTGATACTGGACTCGCAGGTACAATGCTCAACTCAGAGAAAAGAGCCGTGTTTTCAGCTTTTTTTTTGAAAACCTGTTCAGATTCTGTGAGACGGAGGTCAAGGGAAAGTTTGCTCCAGGCAGAGGGACCCATATACGAAAACAAGTGGCCACCTGTTCGGGAACGGCATATCCTGGGTACCTTGGCTAATGCCCTGGGAGAGTAGTGAAGCTTCCTACCACCCTATGTGAGACAAATGCTGCTTCCTACCAAGGAGACAGAAATGAATTCTGCAGGCAAGATACCTGTGACCTACAAGGTGTTAGGCTCTGTAAGTTAGTACCAGTTCCCTGAACATGTTACATTACTTCACTGGAAGCCAGCACAGAGAGTGAAGGTGTGAGGAAACATGAGATCTGAAGAGAAGGTTAAGGAGCCTTGATTAAATAGTCAGGCAGGCCGGGGTATTGTGCATTCATGTAGTCCACCCTAGACATGATAAGTGCCTGTATGACTGTTTTCCCGGCTGGTGTAGAAAGGCAACTATGTTTTTTGTTTAATACGCAAAGAAGACCAAAACAGGTTGCTACTACCGTATTCACTTGGGGCTGAAAAGTGAGCTGATTATCAAACTTAACCCCAACGTTTTTTCACCACTGCAGATTGCAGGACCAAAGAGGGAATGTCCTCTGGCTAAAAACCGTCCAAGTCCGGCGGAGAGTTTGATCCAAAGAAAATAACTTCTGTCTTATCTACATTACACATCAGCTGATTCAGCTAGGTGTGCCAGAGGGATAAGGTAGATGTTAAACACTGTGGTTCACAGGGCATAGCCTTCAGGGTCCCTCACCGTTACTTTCTTTGTTGCTGAAACGAACAGAGGGGTCCAGACCTCAATGCCTGTCCTCTAGTATGATTGTCTGGAGGTGGGCAGACCCTAGTGTTTGGATCAGAATCAAAGGCTGCTGATAGGACTAACAGTATCAGCACATCCTTGCCACCTGGGTCTAGAGTGCCTCCAATGTACTCAGATATCTCAAGGAGGGTAGTTTCAAGGCTAAAATTAGGCCTGAAACCCGATTGACTAGGGTGCAGAAGATTGTTGGACTTCAGGTAGTGTGAGTGTTGCCAGTTAACAAATGCTTCTAGCAGCTTCAACAAGGTGGAAAGCAGAGAAATAGGCCTACAATTAGCCAATGCATTGGGGTCTGCTGATGGTTATTTCAGCAAAGGCAGAATTTTAGCCTCCTCCCAGTCTAGAGAAACCACTGTAATAGCCAGAGAGTCATTAAGCAATTTGTTACCAGTAGGTTCATTACCTGAGCCCCCATAACTAGAAGGTTGGGGGGACAAGGGTCAATCAGAGATCCTGAATTTGAGTGCCGGAATATCTGCCATGGTCTCTTCCAACGTAATAGGATCAAAGGTTGATGAAGAACATTTCATGACTTCATTTGCTACTTCAGAGACAGGAAGACTTGAGTCATGAAGAGGAATTGTGTTCAAATTAGTTTGGATTTTCAGGATCTTGTCATGAAAAAAGGTGGCCAGTTGTTCACACATTTCAGTGGACAGCTGCAAACTTCTGACACATGCAGTAGGTGTTCTAAAAATTGTTACCATCTTAACCCAAGGCATCATATTTCCTTAAGGCTGCCCGATATATGGCTTAATCTTCTTCCATATAGCATTTATGCCAACTACTTCCAGCATTTTTACACAGTTTTTTCTCCACCATTAAACTTTCTGTAAACCAGAGCACAGAAGGTCTACTTCTACAAAATTTACGTACAGAGAGGGTTGCAAGCTTGTTGACCATACTGAGGAGCCAGCTGTCCATCACATTGGCATCGCCTCAACAAAGCAATCTCCCTAAGGGAGCCCAGAAGCTCGTCTTGCTTGATCTTATTCTAAGACCTGAATGAAAAGGGTCTTGCCTAGACTGTTCTCCGGTACATTTTGTAGCAGGCCACCTACACCACTACAAACACCTAGCAAGCTGCGATGAACGACCTATTACATAACAACCTAGCAGAACATGTCTCTAAAGAAGAGAGTTAGTGTAAGGTGCATGAAAAATATGGCAATGGCACACTTTAAGCCTCTTTAGGAGACCGCCAGCCTGTGACTATTGTATGGTCGACAACAAGGCCCCGCAACTATTAATGTATGCAACAGAAAGCACAGCTGAAGATATAAAAGGGAGGTTTCATTGGAATAGGCAGCAATGCTGGCTACAAAAAACACAGCGTGCTCACAAAATATGGAGCCCAATTATCAACCTTTTTATTATTCCTTCCCCCAGGAAAGAACAATCTTTACCTGCCTATAATACTAATAGGGAAGCTGCATGAATCGGTGATTAAGGCCCAGAAATGTGCTGCGTCTCATTAGACACAAATACGAGTATAAGATGTTTGCATGGCCTGTGCTCTCATTAAAGCACAGACCTCCAGACGCCTCCACACCATGACAAAAAGGAAAGAAACACTTTTTCATGTCTGTTAAAAAATCTTGGTTGGGACTCGCTCCAGTTTCTTTCAACTTCAACACATTCTCAACTGCTGTCTGCAACTTCCCCCTCCTGCTGAACAAGTGTTGACACCGGAACCAACTGGTTAGACCTGCATGAGACTTTTTCAAAGCCTACATGAAGTCAAGTGTTCATAGTTTTAACGTAGTGTGGTGCCTTTTGTTAGAATATTCATATTCAGAATGACAAAGCTCAGCGGAAGAAAAAGCTCACACAAAATGCCTTTAATTAGTGTTCTCTGGTAAAAAAAAAGAAAGTGTGAATGCTTTTAAACTACACCCACCCCCAGAAATCAAAGGAGCAACCTGATCCAAAACTACAATGGGATTATGAAACATTTAAATCTAGAAAAAGAAAGTATACATTGCTACTTATTATGATCAATCGACATGGAAATAAAATAATTTACATATCAATGTAATCCTCCTAATAGTTTTAAATGTTTATTTGCATATAAATCAGCAGTCTCTCAAGGTGTAACCACTTATTTCATTTATTTGATGAGATGGTATCTGATTCATTACCATTTCTGCCCAATTTCATACTGTGCAATCTGGGACAGTGGTGCTGGGACAATTTTCAGAGTGGGGATGCTGCCATCAATATTGCATCACTGAAGTCGGAGGGATTGCGAACAAGTTACACAAAAGAAGAAGTGTAGCAAATGAGCCACGCCCATTCAGCAAGAGCGCGATAAGAGTGTAGTATGGTGCTGGTAGTGCATGTTGCAGTATACTTATGTTACGAAAGCATGATATGATAGCACACTCATTTACAAACAGTCAATTTGCCATTTAAAGGGCACCAAGATTTGGACAGACATACACTTTCATTGGTAAATCTATGTAGCACGCAAACAATAATGTATGGAAAAGGGTTTCAGCTTATATTTATCATCCGTGCATCACCAAGTAAAATGTCTTAATTGGTTTTGATCCTATTTAAGTCTTTGTTTCCCTCGCACTTCCGAATTAACAATGTGCTTCATTTGCGCTTTTCTAAGTGCTGATATATTTTGAAATATTTGTACAGTTCATTTACAGGTATTTCGATTTTATTGTGTGTTAGAAACAAATGACATCTTACAGCCTTTCCTGTCATACGGGTTGTTCTCTAGCAAGATCGCTTAGTAAAATCCTCCCACTTTGTAGCCCAGTAAACACCAATCTCCATGCTAAAAGAATAAGCAGCAATTTGTCAGACATACCTGAAATGTGACCTCTGTGTTTGAAAGCGCAGCTAATGTGAAAAGATAAAAACAATTTCCAGGCATGTTTATTGCTCATTCACCCTCTGAACTTCAGCTCTGGTATTTTGGGGATCCTGCAGCACCCCTATTTCCAACGCCTGTTATCTGGGATAAAGTATATGATATCGGCACCTACTGATTGCCCAAAATGCCGCTCCGTGCTGTATAGGGTAAGTCAATGTAAATTTTGGGAGAGTGGTATTTTGCATTCTCTGGGATGAGTAAGGTCTTGTTGGTTTAGACAAGTCTTTTAATTTCACATGTTATAGATTCTCTGGAATGACAGCACCCTGAAACGTCCTTGAGGGTTTGGTGAAGAGGGTAGCATTGGTAGCCAAACACAGAGATTAGCAAAACAAGCACTATTACTTTAGAAACTACAAAATGCCAGTGTTCTGATACCTAAACACAGCTGCACCGCAACACACCCCTAAATGACTTAACCAGCATGAATAAGTTCAACATTCTCCATTTTACTGCAAATTCAAACTGTCAGAGCAAGAGCACCATGCCCCCATTTTAAACACTCCCGGAACTATTGGCCTGAATGGGGCCAACAGACTGAATGGGAATGGAGAATAATGTAATTAACCTGTTAATCTCACAGCCATGCCCTGATTGACTGATTACCTTTCCCATTGAGGGAGCAAGGTGATTACATATTCCCTGCCACAGACTTTTAATTAACAAATTTCCCCACAAATCAATCATTTTTGGCAATGGTGCAGCACAAGATATACATTCCTTGATCATTCCACCCGCTCCCCCGATTGCCACTTCAGATCCTAATAATGCCATCTTTCCATCCCTGAAATGCTGCTACATATTTCAGTTCCCTGAAATTACCCCTGTGCTCCAGCCTGTTTCAGCACCTTATCACTATATCTTTCTTTTTCAAACAACCATGTACCAATTTGGCTGCAACATTATTTCGATATCCTAATTGACTTCTCTCCTGTCCCACTTTACTGCAATTGAGCTTCTATCAACTCTCCATATCCTCCTCTAAAATAAGGATGAACACCTTGCCTTACAGGTATGAAATTGCAATCTGTGATCCCTTTTATCCTGCCCGATTTTATCAATGACAGATCTTTCTCTTGAAACAAGTACTTTTTCCCAAGGTTGATAACCAGATGGTCGACAGCCTTTTTTACCCTCCAGATCAATCACCGTAACATTTGAGCCCATTACATTGACTCCCTCCCTAACGAAACTACCTCAGCATCAGTGAAGCTATGACCAAGCTGATTAACAAAGTCCATAATCTCTACTAGTCACTGGCAAATGTAATAAATGTAATAAATAATGCCCAACAATCAATTTACACAAGGTTGTGGCAACAACCATCTCTACACTTTACAATATGGTTTTAGACAGGGAGAAAGCCATTATTCAAATAATCCGTGATATGCCACACATTCTTGATAATGGTAAATGGTTCCTGCTAATTATTCTATGGCTATTGGCTGTCTTTGACATGATCAATCACCATATCCTCTTTGAAATACTAAGAGCACATAGAGTCCAATATGCCAAGATTTATCTCAAGACATCAACCCTTCAGAATATGTTTTACTTCACCACAATCAAGGACATAAAGACATGGTTGAGTTGCCATCTCTTTAAACTAAACCCCCTTAAAACTGAATTCCTTCTCATCTCTCTGACAAATTCTGAAGCTACCATCAAATCATGCTTGAACTTCCTCAAAATTCATAAAGTCTTTGGTCTTCAACATACGGTCTGATTTAGAGTTTGGCGGAAGAGTTTCTCTGTTAAAAACATGACAGATATCATGTCCACCTTATTACAAAAGCATTATATCCTATAGCCCTTATAATAAGGTGGATGGGATATCCATCATGCTTGTAGCTCTAAATCAGGCCGTTAATTTCCATTCCCATGGCATTTACCTATCCAAGAATGCGCAATGTCATCTAAGGTCTCTGTGAGAATTTCAACCCTTCATCCCCAAAATTGATGGCAAATCTGTTGTCCAGTCACTTGTTTTAAATAGACTGGATTATGACCACTTCTAATAGGGATAACAACAATTTATTTTGCCATGGAAAATATGTGCAATAGTTTGCTGTATCTCAAGATCTAATCACTTTGATCTCATTCTCTTATACCTGACAGTTCACTTCCTGTTTTAGCACATACATTTTCAAACTGGCATCCATGGTACACAAAATTATCCATTTTGGATCCGCCGCCATTACCTAGCTAAAAAAGTTAATTTAGTGGGTGCTCGCCAACGAGTGGCCTCCTTTTTTCAAGAGGAATAGAATGTTGCCACAATTCTTTTCTAGCTGGTCTCTAAAAGCGGAAACTGTAACCCTCATACTACATGTACAAACACCTCCTTCCCAGTATTCAAGAAGTACTTGAATCTTTTCCTTTTGGGAAGATATTTCAACTTCAGATTCTCACCAGGAAGTTCAATTTATTCTTATTTACTGTTTAGTGCAGCTTCTAGATGCAACGTGCAACCTTCTGATTCACCAAAAGTATCATAGAAAGTATTAATGAATATGGTAGGCTTTTGTCTCCATAATTCAGAGGCTCACACTCTTAATAATTTCTATGCAGACTTTAAGAAGGCAACTAGGCTTTCCTTGGGCTCCTGCTTGCCTTTTAGCAGCTCCTGTTGCCAGCTTCAGCTCCTTTCTGCTGTTTTCCTGCTGGTGCCTGTTCATTTGCAGCTCGTTGCTGGCTAGAATCACAGCCATTGCCAGTTTTCTGCTCTCCCATTTCCGCTTCTGCCGAAGTCTGACTGCATTGAGAAGGCCTCTGGGCTCATCTTGGGCTCCTGCTTGCCTGTTTCCAGCACCTGTTGCCAGCTACTTAATGCAGGTCACGCAGCGGATGTGCCGCTGGCATGCCACTTGTGTGCTGCTTACATGCCAAAGGCAAACCCATCTTCACCCACCTGCACCTGGACCGCACCCAACACCAGGAACCCTGGCCTCACAGCATCTAATGCAAGATCACTATCACAGCCATAGTCGACACTGGAGCCAACAAACACTGTTTCAAATCTGCCGCCATTCTCCATGTCCTCAACACCACACACCAGCATTCTTGCTGCTACTGTGCATCTCCCTGAACCACAGTAGGACCTTTTGCCTGCACCTACTGCAATTTCAACTGTGACACCTCTCACGCCGACATAACCGCCACTTAGTAACCAACACACGCCACCAAGCAACTGACTCACAGCACCACCCCTCGCCATGTGTCCGCAATGCTCATTAATGTCCGCTCTCTTGGTAAACACTCTACAGAAATCTGGGAGCTCCTAAACAGCAATGCACCCTACCTTCTCTTCCTGATCAAAACTTGACTATACCCAGCCCCTAACCCAAACGTCATCACAGCCATGTCACCCACCTACAAAATCATACCAAGACCGAACCCACAAACCGAGTGGAGAACTCACAATCATTCACAAAAACACAATAGACTACACCACCTCTATGGATGTGGACACCAATGTCATGGAACACTTACACTTCGAAATAGGAACGGATAACAATGCTGCCCTAAAGGGAAACCTTGCCTGCTGTTTGCCCCCAGAAACAACACCAATAGAAACAACAATAAATGACCCATCTGGTACATGAACAACCTCAGGGAATCCAAACATCACTGCAAACAACTCGAAAGAAAATGGAGACTGAACAAAAGCACCACCGCATGACCCACATACAAAGTCGCCCTCAACCTCTACCACAAAACTGCAAAACTCAAAGAAAAGAGCTCTAGCTCTCAAGTTTTTTAAACAGTTTTTTTTAGCTTTTTCTCCTTTTTTTCAAGGCGATGTTGTTGGTGTTTGTTTCACACCTCAAGTTGTATGTTTTTGTCCTACCCTATTTAAATAAGTTTTAAAATCCCCAAAAATGTTATAAGTTAGAAAGCACAAAAAATTAGACTTGCTGAAAACGGTTAACCAAAAACAGCTCTTTTCAGAGCTACCCTATAGTTTCATGACCTATGTTGTTTGTACTATGTTACCCTTTTTCCCTAAATCGCTTGCGAGAGCCACTGGCGGCTCTTATGAGAGCCATGGAGGAAGTACCTCACGTTCAGTCCAAGGGGTCAGTACTTCCTGGTTTGATTTTGTGTGTGCCTTTTATAATGTTTGCATTTACACTGAATATATTGTGATTTAGCATGTATAATTTATATACACCAGAATAGTAACAGTGTGTTTAGTTTAATGAAATGTAGTCCATTGCATAATTGTGGGGGGAAATAAACCACTTAGATATATGAAAAAATCCCAAATGTTTTAAGTGCATAATAGCAACATTGGTACATAGCACAAATGAATACTCATTTCTTTGTTTTAAATCCATGTATTCTTATTAGAAAAAGTTAAATCATTGTACGGATTTTATCCTTAGTAGGCACCATAACGACAAAAAATATGAACTTTAAGTTTTTTTCTCTGTTTATATCTACATAGAATTTTGTAAATATCCTTTCTTCTATTAGTTGGGTGAGGGAAAAGACTAACCTCTCCGATGATACCTCTCTCTGCTCTGGCAGGTATATGTAGTAATATGTGAGGAGAGACTGCCTCTCCTCTGAGACCTCTGTCTCAGATGATGAGTAAGCAACATATCACAGTTTTTGGAGGGACTGGCCTCTCCACTGAGATCCCTCTCCTGAATAGCTAATTTTCTAGTAGAGTGTGGGGAGTAACTGGGCTCTACATTGACATCTGTGCTCACATCTCTACCCACGGTGATGAGTATGCATAGTAGAGTGTGAGGAGCAACTGGCCTCTCTGCTGACACCCCTGTCTTGGATGATGAGTGCAGATGGTACAATGTTCAGAGGAATTAGATCCTATGCTAACATCTCTCTCTTGGATGATGAATATGCATAGTAATGTGTAAGGAGGATTTTACCTGTCTGCTCCCAAATTTCCCCACGGTGACAGATGTACAACTAGGATGTGGTGAGGAGATTATTTCTATGATGAGAAGTGTGTCTTGGATGACAAGCATAGAAACTAGCCTATGGAGAGAGACTTCTCTGTCAGCTCAGACCTCTCCGCAGAGTAACACATGTGTATAACAGACCGTGGAGATATACTGGTCTCTCTGCTCCTACCTCTCTTCATAGTGAGGAATGTGCTTAGTAGGATATAGAAATAGAGTATCTTTTGTGATGAAAACTCTGTGTTGGTCCTCTGATGTGGATAGTTGAATTATGGGTACACGCTCACCTCTCTCAGACCTCTCCCTTTGAACACAGGAATGCATAATAGGGCGTGCACAGAGACAGACCTCTCCGCTGAAACGTCTCTTCAGAGTGGCAAGCATATATAGTGACATATGCAAAAGAACTGCCCTCCCGACTACCCCAATTATACCAGATGACAGCAGTAATGGTAGAGTATGAGAATACAGTGGTCTGTATATCAACACCTCTCTGTTGTATGAGAGGTGTCTATACTACACTGTGGACAAGGCCTCATCTCAGTACTGAGGCTTCACTCTTGCATGACAGCTCACCGTAGTTGGGTATTCAAACAATTTGCTTCTCCATTAAGAAGTCTCTGCTGCATAAACATGTGCACAGTATCGTATATATACATATACACCAATAACACTTCTGCAATCCCTTAAAATGGAACTGCCAGGGGGCGTGGCTTGCAGCCGAGCAAGATGGCCGCAGCCTAGTTGGGCTCCGAGGGTGAGATCGACTCCCCTGACATACGTGTAGTGTCCGTGCAGTAATCCGGCTCCAAGGTCCTAGTACCGGCGGCGGAACCGAAGCGGCACCGTACGATCCGACCCCGATCTGACGCCCAGGGCGCGTACAGCGAGGTCCGAAGATCCGAGGCCTACGCCGGCACTGAAAGCCGGGGCCTCAAGTGACGGAGGTGCCCCGATCGGAGCCGGGCTGTCTCGGGGGCTGTCTCGGGGGCGGAGGCAGCGTGTTTGCGGCCCCGGGCGGACCAACGCCTGAGCGAAGGTGCGAGGCCTGTGCGACATTGCTGAGGGTAACCCTGCGGAGGCGGCGCAACTGCGCACAGCGATCCTGATCGGCCCCTGCTGCAAGGAAGGGCCGGCGGAGTGGAGCCGAGGTGCTACCATCCTGGCTGACTGCTGCGCTGGTGGGGACTCGAGGCTGCCTTGCTGCCCTGCTGCCACGGGCGGAGGCGGCGCGGCGCCGACCGACCCGATCCGGAGCTGCCCGGACGCCCAGAACGTGCACAACGAGACCCGGTGAGCGGCGGCCTGCATCGGCGCTGAAAGCCGGGGCCTTGAGTGACGGAGATGCCCACGATGGAAGGCGGCCGTCTCTGAGGCGGAGGCGGGGTGTCTGCAGCCTCTGACCAGCCGTTGCCTGAGTGGAGGGGTGAGGACAGTGCTATACCGCAGCGAGTGGCCCCGCGGAGAAGTACTAATCGGGCCCGGTGATCCTAGTCCGCCCCCGGCTGCGGGGCTCAACGAGTGTACCGGAGAGGGGGTGCTGCTCGCCCTGGCTGGCTGTATAGGGGCTGTGCGACAGCATGATGCCGGACTTCTCCGAGACCTGGGCGCTTCGTAGTGTTGCCTGAGCCGGACGCTACCCAGTCAACGAGGTCCATTTCACCTGTGCGTCAGTGGCGAGCGGGAGGGAGAAGGCCACCGGCTACGACTATGAGCGGGAAGGGGCTCAAAGGGAATTCGCAGGGCAGACTTGATAAATTCGCCTATACTAAGGACTCCTCCGCGACGCCTGACCGTGGCGGGCGCACCGAGAAGATGGCGACGGACAAAGAGATGCCTAAAGTAACGCTGGAAGACATCATGGCTGCCCTGACACAAGTACAGACGACGGTGGGGTCCATCTCCACGGATGTGTCTCTTCTCCGAGCGGACTTCCAAAAAATGTCCGCCAGGATTGCGGATGTTGAGCAGGTGACGGAGACACTAGCGAAAGACTCGAGTTATCTCCTACAGAAGGTATCCCAGCTGGAGGCGGACAACAAGCGCATGGCGGCCATGCTGGACGATCAAGAGGGGCGTTCTCGCCGCAACAACGTGCGCATTACAGGGATCCCCGAAAGCGAAGGGCACCCAGCCATGGACCTCTACATTGAAGACTTGATCAAGTCCAAGTTGCAACCCAGAGGCCTGTCCACCTTCTTCTCAGTGGAACGCGCTCACAGGGTGCCCGGCGGCCGACCACGAGTGGGTGCGCCCCCGCGGCCCGTCTTGGCCCGCCTGTTCAATTTCCGCGACAGGGATGCCATTCTTCAGGCGGCGCGGGTGGCGCCACCCATCCGTCTCCAGAACTCCACAGTGTCCTTCTTCCCGGACTATACGGCGGCGGTGGCGGCCCAGCGCCGCAGTTTCCTGGAGGTCAAAAAGAAGCTGAGGGCCCGGGAACTTCCCTACGCTATGCTCTTCCCGGCGCGACTCCGTGTAGTGGCGGATGGCAAAACTGTATTTTTCAACACACCGGAGGAGGCCCATGACTGGCTGGAGGGCTGGCGCCCGGCTGCGGGTGGTGGCCGCTCGGCCCGCAGGACGAGACGCATGGGGAGTGAGGAGGACTCTGAGGGCCGCGACCGGCGTACGGAGGAGACTGAGGGGGAATCCAACGGCTGATGCCACAGCGGCGGCGGGAAGCCGGAGACCAATAACTGGTGCCCACCGATGCTGGACTGACCTACGCCCTATTGCCAGAGGGTGTGAACGATGGGACCTGGGGACAGGGGATGTCATGGTCTTCCTCGGACCCCACGCTCCTTACAGCGCAAGTACTGGTTGGGGTTTTGGGAATGGAGCACTCTGCTGAGTTGGGGTGGCGGGCAGTTCTGAGTCCGTGTGGCAGGGAGGCAGGGAGGGGGGGGGGGGAGTGTGGAATGTTATGTAGTTCTGTTTTTCTGTTGAGGTTTTGTAGGACACGGGCCTTTGACCTAAACTCACCACACTTTCATTGCATGACACATGCATCACGCCACGCTATCCGTACCATGCTCCGTCACTTTGCCCAACCACCGTAATGTCTGAGGCGCAGCGCGACCCACCCCCTGCCGGCGCTCTGACTCCGGCGCCACCCCTCTCTTTACTCACATGGAACGTACGGGGCTTGGGAGATAAAATCAAGCGGGGCCTGGTCCTGCATAGCCTCAAAAGATGCTCCCCGACGGTGGCCTTGCTCCAGGAGACCCACCTAACTGGCTCCACCACTAAAGCGCTTGACAGATGGGGGTATAAGATGGTGGCGCACTCTGAATTCACCTCTGGGTCCCGGGGGGTTGGTATCCTGCTGCGGTGTCGGTCCCCCTTGATCGTGCTGAGTGTACACACAGACGGGGCTGGGCGTTTCGCTGCAGCGCACGTACAATGGGAGGGCCGGCCCATCAACATAGTGTCTGTCTATATCCCGCCCGGACTGCATGCTTCGGCGCTCCCGGCACTCAGTGAATTCCTGCTCGCACTACCGGAGGGAGAGGTATTATTAGGTGGCGACTTCAATGCGGTAATGGACGACCTCACTGATCGGTCTCCACCCAGGGGAAAGATTGGGGGAGTGTCCCGCCTCGCGGGCTTCGCGACGGCGATCGGGTTAACGGACATATGGCGGCTGCATCATCCGACGGCACAGCACTACACGTATCACTCCGGGGTACATGACAGTCTCACCCGCATTGATTACTTTCTAGGCTCCCCTGGTTGTCTCCAGAATGTTGACAATATAAACATTCAACCCAGAGGCATATCTGATCACTCCCCGATCCTCTTGCAATATGCCAGTCATCACCTACTGCGCCGTCGCGTTTACCCGCTACGCCCTAGCTACATTCGCCTACCAAAGATCAGTAAATCCATAGTGCAAGCGACAAAATTCTACTTCCAGGAAAATGCGACTTCGGTTGACTCCCCTGCGACTCTCTGGGAGGCGTACAAAACGGTGGTGCGGGGCCGGGCGATGGCGGCCGTATCGGAACACAAGCGCGAACAGGTGGCCGAACTGCAATCGCTTGAGACCGAGCTCAGGACGGCGGAGGCCCGCCAGGCCGCGGCTCCCTCCCGCGCAACCTCGCACGACCTGTATGTGGCTCAGACGAAATACAAAGAGCACCTCACAGAGCGAGTCCGGCAGCGCCTTGAGGCTTCGAGGCATACAGTTTATGATGTGGGGGACAAAACTGGTAGGTTACTGGCGTGGCTTGACAGGCGCGATGATGGCGCCAGGGGGATTGCGCAGTTGAGCACTGATGAGGGATTGACAGTAACAGACCCGCGAGTAATAGTGCGCACTCTGGCGGAGCACTTCCGTGAAGTCTACTCCTCCAGCTCGACCATGACGGTGGAGATGGCACTGACTTACATCAAGGACCTGCAGATGCCCAAGCTTTCCCCTGAGGCTCGAGAGACGCTCGAGGCTGAGCTAACGGTGGAGGAGCTCCAGGCGGCTATCGGCGCGCTGCAGCCCGGTAAGGCGCTCGGACCGAACGGCATCCCAATTGAGCTTTACCAACGACTCTCCGAGACGTTAACGCCGCACCTGCTGAATTTGTTCACGCATTGCCTTGAGGTGGGGGAACTCCCTGAGGACCAGCGGACGGCCACCATTGTGGTAATCCCGAAGCCGGGTAAGCTGATGGACCGATGCACCTCATACCGTCCCATTTCACTGATCAACGCGGAGGCAAAGATCCTAGCGAAGGTGTTGGCCGCCCGGCTCACGCCTCACTTATCTGACATTGTACACCCGGATCAATCCGGTTTTATGCCTGGCAGGAGTACGTCTCACAATCTGAGGCGGCTGCATGGGGTGCTGGCCCGCGTGGAGCGGTTGCAGGAACCGGCTGTTATTCTTTCCCTTGACGCCCGAATGGCGTTCGACATGGTGGAGTGGCCCTTTCTTTTCGCGGTACTCCAACATCTGGGGTTCGGACCGAAATTTTGTGCCTGGGTTCAGCTCCTCTATACTAAGCCTCTAGCCCATGTCACGGCCAACGGACACATGTCGGAGGACTTCCCATTGACGCGTGGCACGAGACAGGGCTGCCCTCTGTCACCTCTGCTCTTCGCCCTAGTGCTTGAGCCGTTGGCGGCTTGGATCCGCTGGGAGCCCATGATGCGGGGCCTCCGGTGGTCTGCCGACTGGGAGGACCGCGTCTCCCTCTACGCGGATGACATACTGCTATATTTGTCCTCCCCGAGGAGTTCCATCTTAACGCTATTGAACATCTGCGAGATTTTTGGCCGGGCGTCTGGGTACACGATCAACTGGTCGAAGTCGGTCCTCCTGGTACTAAGGGGCCCACTTCCGCGGCTACCGTCTAGTTGCCCGCTCCGGGTGGCGGAGGAGTCTTTCAAATACCTGGGAATACATATCGCGCTGGATCAGACGGAGTTCTTCAAGCGCAATCTAAGCCCTCAGATAGACCGCCTTAAGCGGGACGTGCAGTACTGGGGAGCGCTGCCCCTGACCCTGGTCGGAAGAGCAGCGCTCTTCAAGATGATGGCTCTGCCGCGGTTTCTCTATGTACTGGAAAATACCCCATTCCAGGTGCCTCCGGCCTACTTCCGTGCGATAGCGGCGCAGGTGTCCAGCCTGCTCTGGGGCAACAAGCCGGCGCGCATAGCGCAGTCTAAGCTGGTTTGCGGGTGTTATGATGGGGGAATTGCGCTCCCGGATATCCAGCTGTATTACTGGGCGGCGCAACTGAAGGTGATCAACCAGTGGCTCCACGCGCCTCAATCTGACCCGGCATTCAAGGCGGATAGGGACGTACTGGGTGAGAGGGGTATGCTGTCCCCACTGTATGACACCCGACTGATATCGAGGATGGTCGGCCCTCTGCGGCAGACTATATCCATCTGGCATGCTGCTCAGGCCAAGTTGGGATGGCGAGGAGTCTTGACTCAGCTAACACCCCTGTGGGATGCCAGGAAGCTGGGACGTCTGAGAGACAGCAAGGGCTTCGACGCTTGGGATACCATTGGAATATCGACGATCGGCGATGTGTGGCAAAAGGGGGAGGTTGTTCGGTTTGCGAGCCTACAGCAGCAGTACGAGCTGGCCCCCTCGGAATGGTTCCGCTACCTCCAAATGAGGCATGCCTTAATGACACAGTTGGCTCCTGGAGCGAAGGTTCCGGAGGCGTCCCCGCTGGAGGACAGGTTGCTGACGGAATATATGCCAAAGAGGGCCACTTCCTTCACGTACCGCAAGCTGGTCAACAATCTACCGGACCCTATGGGGACCCTGCGGGAGCGGTGGGCTGACGAACTTGGCGATCTTGATGACCCAGAGTGGCGTGAGGCACTGGCCTCGCCGCGCGAGGCGGGTATACCCTCGAGGCTGCGACTGGTGCAACTTCGTATATTGCATCGCTCCTACTACACCAGATGCTTACTACACAAGCTGGGCAGGGCGCCACATCCCTTCTGCTTGCGGGGTTGCGGGGAGGAGGGAACCTTTTATCACACTATCTGGGACTGCCCACTCATTCAAGACTTTTGGAAACGAGTGCTGCGTACAATGTCACAGGCGTGTGGGATATCACTGTTGCCGGAACCCAGACGCTGCTTGATAATTGTGTGGGAGCCCAATGACCTTAATCGTCAGACGCAG
Source organism: Triturus cristatus (assembly GCF_964204655.1). Classification (NCBI taxonomy): domain Eukaryota; kingdom Metazoa; phylum Chordata; class Amphibia; order Caudata; family Salamandridae; genus Triturus; species Triturus cristatus. The sequence goes on from NC_140585.1 coordinate 509,983,637, forward strand.
GGTTGGGTGACGCTGGGCATCATAACGGCCAAAAGAAATATAGCCCAAAAATGGGGTGCAGAAGAGGTGCCGCTGCTGTCCACGTGGCGCAAGGAAATGGACGCAGCCATGTTTGCGGAGCGTTCTGTATTCATTAGACGGGGGTGTCCCCGCAAGTGGGCCAAGGTCTGGGGGGCATGGAACAAGTACAGGGGAGAAATATGCGAACCACCGCCTCTTTCCGATGAGGAATCCTCTGACTCAGATGGCTAAGGGGACCTGTGGGGCGGTGGGGGGATGGGGAATTAGAGTATTTCGAAATGCATTAGAACTTGGGTTGGTTGAGGGATTGTGCAATGGGGTGATGCTCTTTCTATGGATATGTATACAAGGCTCGCTTCAATGTCCTACTGTTTTCACTGTTTTACAAAACAATAAAATTCTTTTAAAAAAAAAAAGAAATGGAACTGCCAGTTGTAGTTAGCATTGTAATACTGAAAGAATATTGAAATCTATAACTATTTTACAAAGAAATCACTACTAACTATAAACCTTTTTCATTATAGCAAAATAATATACCATTAGAAAATTACAACTATATTAATAAAATATTCAAACAACTGTAAAATAAGCAAAACAACCAACTTCATTAATTTATAATATCTTCATCAGATTATGATGAGCAGGCTAGTGCACTTCCAGCACCTCAGCCTGCCAGTTTTTAAAAAAGCAAATCACAAACGATAGCTTGGGCAGAGTTAACTTGTGCTGCTGAACTGGAGAACTTTTTAGGTGGTTACATATACTTTCAACCTGAATACACTGTGCCTCATCAGGTACTTATCACTGAACAACAAAATAATCCTGCTGATCTTAACAAGGCTCTTGTTGCTGCTTATGTAAGCAGAAAATGATTTCCTCAGAGAAAAGTAGATCTACACAGAATAAGGTTGTGCAAGATCACAAATGTCCCCTATACAATAAAAACATTGTCACTTCTCTAATTAATTGCTTATTCCTCACTTTCCACAGAGTTTTTATTTTCTATTTTTTTTAAAGTGAACAAGACTTCTTTTTTTCCTCCATATATTGTCTTGCATGGTAGGGTTTTTGTTCACAACCTATGTTTTCCATTTTTCTCCTACAAAAAGAGAAAATAACCCAAAAATGAAACGATACATAGTAGGCAATAAATGATAACAGTCATTCTTCACTATATTCTGTAAACGTTTCTACGTCTTTCACCCACAATCACATATTTATATCAAGTGTACCACTAACTTGTTATTCCTTTCTCCTGAAAAATTGCTCACCCTCACCGAGTGCATTTGTTTCACAAATAAATAATAACTTGCTGTCAAACCTAATTTCATAAAGTTTATAAAGTAACACATTCCTCTTTTCCTTTTTTTCCTACTCATTTCCGCAGACTCTGATAACTGTCACCCAAACCTTTATGTTTGATTCTTGCCCTTGGCCAGGCATGGGGATAGACAAATTAGTCAGTAGGCTGCGCTTCTCTAATAGTGCCCAATTTTATGAGCCACGTTAAAAATGCAGCCAGGAGAGCTGTACAGGTATAATCATTAGACGAGATATATACTCTACATTTCTACCCATCTATCCCACCTGTGTCCCTGACCACTCTAAAACTTTTTCTTCTTGGATGCTTTCCCTGCCAAATTCATTTTGGACATATAGAAAAGGACATCTAGCTACTGCACATTCTGGGAGGGCTACCATTCACCCAATTTCAGCATATTTCCCTTCTTGCCAGAACCACTGAATAGAAAAAGAAGGTTTCTAATATCATCAGTAAACTTGTCTAGGCTCTCTACTACTCCAAAAATAATCAGCAAAAGTCTTACCTTAGGAGGAGCCTAGCGCGCAACCAAGATGGCCGCGTAGGTGCGAGGCTCCCGAGGACCTCCGCGACCTCCTATGACTATCCTGAACATATCCTGTCCCAGATGAGGGGACTGTGTTGGTGAGCCCGAGCTGAGGTGGCGCCCGTTTTCCGCTTCCAAATCGGACCTCGGACACCGACTTTAGCACCGATTGAGGTTTGCGGCCTTCTCCTAGCCGAACCCCGGATTTGCGTTGTGGGGCGATCCAGTGACGAAGTGAATAACAACGGCGGACGGGGCTTGGTGACTCGCATAACCCGCACTTTCACTTTCGCTTTCGCACCTTCCTTGCTGTCTATGCGAGGTCGGGTCGTGGGGCTTCGTGTGTTGGTGTGGCCTCGCTGGGGGGCCCTGCCTGCCCGCCGGCTGTGATCCGCCCCGCAGATCTGGGGTGGCACCCCCCCGGAGCCCGTGGACCGGCTTGCCCGCCCTTCACGACGTGGCTGGTGCGATCGGGAGACTGGGACCATGGCCACGAAACAAGATGGCGATCAGGCAAAGGTAAAATCGACCCGGCATGGCGCAGCCCATCAGTCCAACAGCATGGATCGCTATACCCTCCAGAAGGGATCTCCTGAGGTGCCACGCAGGTCCCCTGAGGGTCCTACTGATGCCCCCGATCTGCCCACGGATCTGACTCTGCGGGATGTCATGGGCGCCATCGCCGAGATGAAGGCCTCTGTGGGCCAGCGTTTTGACACACTGGCGCAGAAGATCGACTCGGTCCTCGTAGATGTTGGCCTGATAAGGGCTGATCTCTCCAAGACCAACGACCGAGTCGATTCCTTGGCCCACACCGCATCGGGCCTTACGACAGATGTGGCGGCCCTGCAAACGGAGGTGCGCCGGCTTGCTCGGGCGAGTGCGCTGATGGATCGTCGCCTGGAGGACTCCGACGGTCGGGCCCGGCGGAACAACATCCGTATCATCGGGGTGCCTGAGGGACGTGAGGAAGCGGCGGCGGACCTTTTCGTGGAAGACCTGATTGTTACCCATCTCCAGCCACGGGGGCTGAGTAAATTCTTTGCTGTGGAGAGGGCCCACAGGGTTCCCGGGGGAAGGCCTAAGGTCGGAGCCGCTCCGAGACCTCTCATCGCCCGGATTTTTAATTTTCGGGACAGAGACGCTATCCTGCAATCCTCCAGACTACAGGGACCGATTAGACTTGACAATATGGACATTAATTTCTATCCTGATTTCACCCCTGTGGTCCAGAAGCAGAGATTGAGCTTCCTTGGTGTCAAGCGCCGTCTTCGGGACCTAAATCTCAAATACGCCATGCTTTTCCCAGCTAAGCTGCGAGTGGAGGTGGAAGGTCGCACACACTTTTTTGATCGTCCCGAAGCGGCCGGGGACTGGCTGGATACTCTGTCTGGAGATCGGGATCGGGGTGGCGGGAGGGGAGCGGCCGGGGGAGAGGGCTCGCCGGATCACGACTGAGGGATTAATATTAGGCCTCGCTCGGGACAAAAAGGATACCACTTTTGACTATACGTCGGATTGCTTAAGTTCCCCTCCTATGGAGGTTGTGTGGGGTCTCTTGGGGGTTCTCCCTCCTCCTCTGGGGGTCTAGTTAGTTTAACTAACTATGGGGCGACAGGCACACTGCACGTTGGGGGGGCTGTCTGGGCTCATGCAGGGGTGCAGGGAGGGGGGAGTTTTGTTGGGGTGGGTGGGCAGGGATGGGGTGTTGTTCGTTATTATCACAAGGCAACCCTTTTTTTGTGTTGGTTCTACTGTGCTCTCGGGGGGACGAATGATGGTTTCTGAGTATGATGGGGGGTAGGGAATTAACTTTGTTGTCTTGGAACGTCAATGGACTGGGGGACAGGATCAAACGAGGTGTGGTCCTACAATATCTGAAGCGACTCTCGCCTGATGTGGTCTTCCTGCAGGAGACACACCTTATTGGCAATTCCTTCTGTGCCATGAATCAGCGTGGCTACCGCCTCGTGGCCCACTCGGGCTTCACGTCAGGCTCGAGGGGTGTGGGTATCATGGTAAAGAACTCGCTCCCATTAGAAATTGATGAGGTGCTCCACGATGACAGGGGACGTTACACTGTCTTGGTGGGGAGAATGGAGGGCACTGTCTTGGTGGGGAGAATGGAGGGCAAAGTGGTTGTCTTTGTGTCAGTGTACGTCCCACCGGGGTTGCAGTCGACCACCTTTGCAGATCTGGGACGCCTCCTCCTTGGCCTTCCGGGGGGGCTTCTGGTGGTGGGGGGGGATTTCAACGCGGTGGTTTCCGGGACTGTGGATCGTCACCCCCCTAGGGACCTCCCCCGGGCACAGGCGTGGCTATCCGGCCTCTTGGATACACTGGGATTGGTGGACTGCTGGCGCTTAAAACATCCCACGCAGCTGCAATATACTTTCCACTCGGGGGCCCATGGTAGTCTCTCACGGCTTGATTATGTCCTTGTCCCGGCGGCCCATGTCAGGAGGGTGGGGGAGGTGCGCCATTTGGCACGGGGTATCTCGGACCACTCCCCGCTATTGTTGCATTTTGATGTCTTTCCGAGGGCTGAGAGCAGGGTGGTCCCAATCAATTCCTGGTACCTGCGTGACCCCACCATTCGCGCTGACTTGATTAAATCCCTCCAGCGCTATTTTGAGGAGAATGTGGGGTCAGTGCCTTCAGCTATCTCCCTGTGGGAGGCCTTCAAAACAGTACTTAGAGGGGAGGCCCTATCCCTTATTTCCCACGCCCGGAGGCGCGAGCGGGAGGAGGTGACCCGGGTGGAGGCTGAAATAGCTGAGCTGGAGGGTAATCTAGAAGATGGGGTGACGGATGCTGCACTACATGTCCTCCAGCTCAAGCAGGCGGCTTATAGGGCCCTCGTTACGGAGGCGGCCAGGGGCCTTAGTAGAGAGCAACAGGGGCGACTGTATGATGTGGGTGATAAGGCTGGTAAACTGATAGCGTGGTTGGATAAAAAGGAGAGAGCGAATCGTGTGGTCCCGCTGATTGAGAAAACGAATGGTGTGTGTGTAACTGAGCCAGAAGAAATTGTCTCCTGTTTCGCGGAGTATTTCCACGAGGTGTATTCCCCGGTCTCTTCTTGCTCGGAAGAGGATTCTCGTGCCCTGCTCAGGGATATCGCGCTGCCTTCCCTGTCCGGGGAGGACAGGGTGTCGCTGGACGCCGCTCCCACCTCCGACGAAATCGCCCTCGCCATACGCTCGGTCGCTTCTGGCAAGGCCATGGGCCCGAACGGTATCCCTATCGAGCTGTATAAGCTGCGACCGGATACATTGGCGCCTCACCTCCGCGCAATGTTCCTCGCGGCCCACTCGCTGGGCTCCCTCCCGCTTGACCAGCGTCTGGCTACAATCGTGGTGATCCACACGGAGGGGAGACCTCGGGATCGGGTCACTTCTTACCGGCCTATCTCATTACTGAATGCGGAGCCCAAAATTCTCGCTAAGGTACTCGCCAATCGGCTGGTCGGTGTGGTGGGTGATCTGGTTCATCAGGACCAGTCTGGCTTTATTCCCCATCGCAATACAGCCCTTAATCTGCGGCGTTTGCATGGGGTGCTTGCGCGCGTCCCATTTATACGGGAACCGGCCATTTTGGCGTCCTTAGACGCCACCATGGCGTTTGACACGCTTGAGTGGCCATACATCTGGGCGATGCTTGCGAAGTTCGGATTTGGCCCAGGATTCATCAGTTGGGTCAAATTGTTGTATGCGGGCCCATTGGCGCAGGTGGTCGTGAACGGAAGAGTATCGGCCCCGTTTGAGCTGGGCCGGGGCACGCGACAGGGCTGTCCCTTGTCGCCGCTTCTTTTTGCGCTTGCCTTGGAGCCCCTGGCGGAGTGGCTGCGGTGGGAGCCTTCCATCCGTGGTCTCCGTTGGACCCCCGAGCATGAGGACCGCGTATCCCTATACGCTGATGACATCCTTCTCTACCTAGCCTCCCCACGTAAATCACTTATAGTGCTAGTTGATGTTTTCGTTTGGTCGTAACTCCGGTCTCGTCATCAACTGGGCTAAATCGTGTGTGTATGTTCTCTCTGGGGAGGCTCCTATTCTCCCGCTGGGCTGTCCGATCCAGATCGCTCCCGCAGGGATTTCGGTACCTGGGTGTCTTCATTACTCTGGACCCGGAGGCCCGGTATGAACGGAATCTGCTTCCCCCCCTCCAGCGTCTGCGGGTAGATGTCGCACGCTGGCGGCGCCTGCCGCTTTCGCCGCTCGGCCGGGCGGCATTGTTCAAGATGATGTCTCTGCCGCGTTTTTTGTACGCTTTGCAGAACACTATGGACTTGGTCCCGGCGCGCTACTTCCGTGAGGTGGAGAGTCTGCAATGCCGCCTGTTCTGGGACGGGAGGCCGCGCATTGCTCTGGCCAAGCTGACGCTCCCATGGTTTGACGGGGGGATTGCCCTCCCGGATATTAAACGGTACTATTGGGCCTCCCAGCTCGCTGCCATTAACCATGGCCTCTACGGGCCCGCCTTAAACCCGGCATTTGAAATGGACAAGATGCTCCTGCCAGGTGGCGACTACAATCGAGCGCTCTACTCTAGCGCGCCCGACGCTCGTCTGACGGGCCCCACGCGTGTCATGGTGCAAGTCTGGCACGCGGCCAATGCAGCTATGGGGTGGAAGGACCGTTTGACCCGGGCATCACCACTATACGCGTCTGAGCGGTTAGGTTCCCTGTGGACCTCTAAGGGCTTCGAGAAGTGGGACATCATAGGTATCAGTAAAGTGGGGGATCTTTGGACGAGGGGAGGATTTAAAACGTTCGATATGCTGCAGACGGAATTTCAGTTGCAGGGCAGTGAATACTTTCGGTATTTGCAGGTCCGTCATGCGCTGGGCTCCGTCTTCTCGGACGTTGCCTCCATTCCGGAATATTCCCCCCTGGAGGATAGAATGCTGGATGGGCACGTCCCGGACAGCACGATCTCACTCATATACAAAAAGCTCATAAACGACCGCTCGGGCCTGTTGACTGCCCTTCGTGCGGCTTGGGTCACCGACGGGCTGGAGTTGGACGACGAGGACTGGACCTCCGCGGTGGCCTCCCCGAAGGAGGTGGCCATACCGGCTCGCCTTCGCTTCGTCCAGCTCAAGATACTCCACCGGGTCTACATGACGGGGCCAAAGCTTCTGCTGGGGACCTTTATGCATATTTCGTGGGAGTGCCCGGCGGTAGAGGGGTTCTGGCGTGGTGTACATGAGGTGCTGCGACTGGTCACGCATGTGGCGCTGTTGCCTGAAGCGAGGAGATGCCTGTTGAATGTGTGGGAACCGACTGATTACTCGGCGCCGCAGACGTGGTGGGTGACTCTGGGATATATGATAGCCAAGCGTGATATTGCTCAACTGTGGGGATCCCAGAGGCCCCCGACGGTCTCGGCCTGGAAAGAACACATGGACTGGTGCATGTTTCGCGAAAAGGTGGTGTATGTGGCGAGGGGTAAGCCTGGGACATGGGTGAAAGTATGGGGCCCCTGGAACGCCAACCGAGGGGGTATCTGCGCACCACCGCTGCTGCCTGATGCCTCGCCAGCCCCATCTCCTTAGCCGACTCATTCCCCCGCAGCCGGGCATCGGGTTCCCCCAGTCCTCGCTTTGTTCTCTTCCCCCTCCTCACACTTCTGTGTATAGTTGGGATCCCCCCTCTTGGGGAGCACGTGCTGCTATTTTTGATTGTGGGTTGCCTTGTGGGTGTGGTTTTAATTTTTGTTGTTCTTAATTTAAAATGAAACCGCATAATGGGGCCTGGAAGATGTGGCTTTTGACACTGTTACCTACTGAGAAATGCTCCTCCTGTAATACCACGTGTTCCATAAATGTATGTCGTATGTTCCTACCATTGCTAGCGGCCGGCCGGAAGGTTGTGGGCCCATACTTGTATACTTTTAAGACTTGTAATAAACGGTTTCAAAAAAAAAAAAAAAAAAAAGTCTTACCTTAACATATACCCCCAGAATCTTGAAACAGTCTTGCCCACTTCATCCCAAAACCTCTGAATTCCTGGGCATTCCATAAACGTGAATGTCAGTCGCCTTTTATTATACCCATTTAGCACATTTGGTAACAATTCCTTTCCCCATCTTCGACAATTTTTCAAGGGTCATGAAGGCTCTGTGAAGAGGTGTGGCACCGTGGCCAGGGTGACTGACTCCGGAATCTGGGGATCAGGTTTCAATTCCCAGCACTGGTGGCAGATTAGCCCAGCACCATGTGACTCTGGGCAATAGCTTGCTTAATCTTCCCGATGGCCCACAGCGCCTAGAGACCCTTACGGGTGATTGTTCGCGCTTTACAAATGTGGATTATTATTATTATTATTATTATTATTAAGTGAAAAAAATGATTTCTTCTTAAAAATGCATGTTTAACAATAGAGAATAAATGGTACATCGATTCTTGCCACATATTTTGTAACAGCTTACTTGGCAAGCATCCTCCCCACAGTTCGTCTGCCAGCTTGAAGTCTCCATTCACCATCTCTAACAGCTCCCAATACCAAACAGATACTTCCTTCTTTCCAGGGAGTTTCCCAGATCGTTGTTCTTCCAGGTGATCCGGTGGGGGTACGGTGCGTACGTACATGGGTGTACATACACGGGTGGGGGTACGGTCCGTACCTACACTGGTGTACATACACGGGTGGGGGTACGGTGCGTACGTACACGGGTGTACATACACGGGTGGGGGTAAGTCCCGTACGTACACGGGTGGGGGTTTGGCGCGTACATGCGGGGGCTGGGGGGTGTTCGGGGCGTTCATGCAGGGGCTGGGGGGGTGTTCGGGGCGTACATGCGGGGGCTGGGGGGGGACGGCGCGTACATGCGGGGGCTGGGGGGGGTGTTCGGGGCGTACATGCGGGGGCTGGGGGGGGTACGGTGCGTACCGGGCCCTCTATTCCGCTGGCATCACGGCGTACTTAGCTTTTCCGGCACTTTTTGGGTGCCGTAAAAATATTGCCGTCCGGACTGCTGTCGGTTCGAATCATACTTCCTGGTTCGTGAAACGCAGCCGGAATGCGTCACGACGTCACGTTGGCGCTTTCCCGGATCACATTTGTATGGATATTTTCGTCGGTCGGTGTTTTTTACGGTTCGTACGGAAATGGTGTTTCCGTGCGAATCGTACTTGCATGTTTGTAATGTTTTTTCCCCGGGTACGAGTCGGACGGAGAAAACACTCCAACCGACGGTTCGTACCCGGTTTCTCCAGGATCCGAATCGGCACCTTTGTTGTTTTAGGATAGAAGCCAGATAGGTCCAGTTTACCCTATCAAATGCCTTTGTTGTATCTAATGTTACAACAGCTATGGGGCTTCTGTAAGTAGTTGCGAGGCCGATAGGAGTCGCACCTAGTCTCATCTTTATCTGGTTTCAATAGTGCTATAATTATGGCTTCCCTCATGGTTGAGGGAAGTTCTCCAGTGTCCAGGGATTCCTGGTATACCTCTAGTAGGTAGGGTACCAAAATGACTGCATACGTTTTATAAAATGGCACCGTTAGTCCATCTGCGCCAGGGGCCCTACCGCTAGCCAAGCCGCTAATAACCTGGGTTATATCTTCTGCTGTAAAAGGTTTGTCCAGGTATTCCCTATGGTCGTTACTTAACCAGAGCAGTGCTATTGATTCGAGATATTCCGTCAAATCAGGGTGCGGTGCATCTTGTGTTGCTGTGTACAATGTGGAATAAAAGGCAGTCAAGTGTTTATGAGTTGCCTCCTGACTAATAATAGGTTGGGAGTCTCCATCTTGCAATTCAGTTACGTACATGGAGGCCTTTGTGTGTTTGAGTGTGTTGGCAAGTGTGCTGCTGGAATAATAATAATAATCCACATTTGTAAAGCGCGAACAATCACCCCTAAGGGTCTCTAGGCGCTTGGGGCCGTCGGGAAGATTAAGCAAGCGATTGCCCAGAGTCACATGGTGCTGGGCTAATCTGCCACTGGTGCCGGGGATCGAACCGTGATCCCCAGATTCCAGAGTCAGTCAGCCTGGCCGCGGCACCACACCTCTTCCTCCCCATACGGTCTCGCTCTGGCGTGTTTATTCAGGAATTTAGTCTCATAGTCATCAGCTGCAGTCTCGAACGATGTGATGTTTGCACGTATTTCAGCGAGGTATTTAATATCCCCTGTGGCATAATATTGGTGCTCAGATGTTTGAATTTCTTTTTCTAGAATGGCTAATGTTTGGCGCAGTGACTTCAGCACTACGGACTGTTTGGATATGCACACCCCACGCACCACCACCTTGAATGACCTCCCAGAGTGTGGCGGGGGAATCTACTGACCCTACATCATGAGTAACCAACTAATAATCTATCCTGGACCATGCCCTATGGTAGGACATCATACAAGTACCTTCCAGTGCGTTTGGGTTTCTGGTGCGCCATATGTCATATGTCTGCCTCTTGCTTGATGGTGGCTAGTTGTTGCGTTGCCTTGGGGTGCGGATTCCTAGGGGCACCTGATCTTTCAAGTGTATTTGTTGGAACCACATTAAAATCCCCGCCCCAAATTATCGTGCCCTCATTCGCTGCCGCGACCTTAGCCCACAAGGCCAAAATACTGCAGGACGTCAGTGTTCGGTCTGTAAACGGTCACTAAAGTTAATTGCGTGGTTTGCATTCTCCCTGTTAAGATGACGTATCGTCCGTCCGGGTCTGTCTGCACCTGTGTTGTTTTCCAACCAATCCCTTTCTTAATTAGTATTGCCACCCACATGCATAGTTGGAATATGTGGCTGCATGTAGTTCCCCCAATATTTATTGCACAATTTGGTATCAGTAGGGTGTTGCAGGTGTGTTTCCTATAGGGCTTCGCCTTCCGGGCAGCCGTGGTCGCCGCAGGCTCGCGCAGCAATTGCCAGGGGAAACGCGTGGGCCTCAAGGTGCCGCATAGGCCGCCAAGGCGCCGAGTCCGTAAAGCAGGCCCGGGCACACTTACACGCAAGTTCAGTGGCTCCCGGTGTCCCACGGCCCATTCCCCGGCCCTCAGCGCTCCCGGCGATCACTGACCAGCCCACATGCCCAGCACTGTTCCGGCCGCTACTTGGGGGACGCGGTGTACCAGGCCTCCAAGGCTCGCCGCTGCGTCCCGGCTGTTAGTACGCTCGAGTCGCTGGCTCACAATGGTGATTACACCTGGCCCGTCCCACATCCCTTAGCCGCCGCCGGTCACCCTAACTTAAACGTTGCAGCCTGCACCGTTGTCCATCTCAGGCTGATGATAAGAGGCCCACAGACAGCAACGGCTCTCCCACGTTAGGCAGCAGATGAGCGCCGTTCCATTAGTCGCCACAGGTCAGGCAACAATCCACGCCACAGTGCCGACGAGCTGGGTATATCACCGTTCATACACCCAGCAGTCTCACTGCACATCAGGCCTGCCCAGATCTCGATTCCTCTTTCTCCCTTCCTCCACAGCGGCGGGATTTGGATCCAACGGGCGTCGCTGTTCTTCTCACTGCATTACAGGCAGATCACCGACGGAGCCGCCATTTCCCCTCTACTGTGTGCCGGGCCATTTGGAACAACAGATCTCAGGTTCCACTCATTACTGCACCCTCGAAGTTGTAAATGTAGCTGCCTGGGACATAGGCACACTCCGTGGCCGCTTGCAGGTGTCAGGGACTCGTGTTTAGGATGGGTCTGATGCATTAGGAGAATCCAGCCTGCGAAGCCCCTCTAACAAGTAGCCATTCCGCTGCACACCCAAGCCACGCCCCCTTTTTATGTAGATATTTAAGTGGGCTACTGCTTTCGACACTGAGATCAATTTGTTGCTTCAAGTTCATAAGCTGCAATCCTTCTAATATAGCCCAGAACTCCATTTACTGGCATCAAGAAGCTGTATGCAAACTACAGGTCATGGGTTTAAATACTGAGGGGTCGATTCTGATCCGAGTCAGACAGCTCTCCGAGAGCTGTTCATAGCCTTACCTTGCGACCGACATGTTCCGGGAGCCGGTGCGTCCGGGCAATGAAGTACGATGCGCATAACTGACACAAATCCGACCGACACGCAGGCTGCGATTCAAGCTGCATTTCCCGTACGAGCCGTACCTCCGATCGCCGATTCGAGTCGGCCAGAAGCAGTTCCCACAGCAGTTTCCGGCCAGACAAGTACGATGCGCAAATCATATGCGCTGGATGGGTTGCCACGTACAGTACGTCACAGCATCCGGGAAAGCGGCATATCAGGTACTATTTGTGCCAGAACACAATCCACCGCTTCGAGACGGACCAGCTAGCAATGGGTACGAGACGGAGCAACAAGCAGCATGTATGAGATGAACACATCATGAATCCCATCGCGCAGGTCATACCAGTACTGTACATCTATGACCGGATCAGGAACAGACGTGGACGGCGCAGACGGTAAGTCAGACACCCACCGCACAAACAAACGACATGTACCCGCCAAATGTCACACACACCCAGGGGGTCCATATCCTGTCCACTAGCAACAGGCCACCATAGGGGTCGCATGGCCATCACCACTACCAGCCCACTCATAGGGGACTTGTTGCCCATCACTACTGCCCACCCCCACGCATAGGGGATATGTTGCCTATCACTACTGCCACACCCACTCATAGGGAGTATGTTGCCCATCACTAATGCCACCCCCACTCATAGGGGGTATGTTGCCCATCACTACTGCCACCTCCACTCATAGGGGACCTGTTGCCCATCACTACTGCCACCTCCACTCATAGGGGAACTGTTGCCCATCACTACTGCCACACCCACTCATAGGGGGTATGTTGCCAAACACTACTGCCACCCCCACTCATAGCGGGTATGTTGCCCATCGCTACTGCCACCCCGACTCATAGGGGACCTGTTGCCCATCACTACTGCCACCCCTACTCATAGGGGGTATGTGGCCCTTCACTACTGCCACCCCCACTCATAGGGGACCTGTTGCCCATCACTACTGCCACCTCCACTCATAGCGGAACTGTTGCCCATCACTACTGCCACCCCCACTCATAGGGGACCTGTTGCCCATCACTACTGCCACCTCCACTCACAGGGGAACTGTTGCCCATCACTACTGCCACCCCCACTCATAGGGAACCTGTTGCCCATCACTACTGCCACCCCCACTCATAGGGGGTATGTTACCTATCACTACTGCCACCCCCACTCATAGGGGGTATGTTGCCCATCACTACTGCCACCCCCATTCGTAGGGGACCTGTTGCCCATCACTACTGCCAACTCCACTCATAGGGGAACTGTTGCCCATCACTACTACCAACCCCACTCATAGGGGACCTGTTGCCCATCACTACTGCCACCCCCACTCATAGGGGACCTGTTGCCCATCACAACTGCCACCCCCACTCATAGGGTGTTGTGTGACTATCATTATCAACACCCACACCCATAGGATGGGTGATGCGCCATGCATCCATCATACACCAACATTAGGTATGTCAGCAAAATACATCCCCTAACATCATGACAAGAGTGTGTAATCTGTGACAAATGCCCACAACAGTGAATATGACTTTGAACATACAATGTAACTCCCATCACATGTGTGACCAAAAACTGTGCAAGCATCACAATAGCACTGTGTTAATGTGCACTAACACCCCCTCACTATGTAGAACAGGAGTTAAGAGTGGGGTTCCAAACTGCAGCAAATGTTGAGCATTGTGGTGATGGGGTCTAAACACCCCCTCATCACAGTGACCAAAAGGTAAGTGTCATCATGGTAAAAGCTGCAAATACCAAACAGCATGTATGATTCCTGGTCCCAACACATGAAACACTTTTGTGGCAAAATAGTGGTTGTGTCCCATACCCACAGAGATGTGGTGAGGCTAACAGTACTGTGAAAACCTAACATACTCTCGGCCATGTGCAGACAAGCACCACCCATTGGGACTGACATTGCATACAGTGTACAATGACACAAAAGCAGAAGTGACCATCATAATGCATACACACATCTCGAAAATAGACACACAAAGCAATACATCCTGTGTAGACTGTAGGTGTCTGGTCACAAACTCCCATTCCATGGCAGCAATGGGACCAAACAACCAGGATGAATGTGCAGAATGATGAGGTATGACTCACAGGAACAGCAGGGAAAATCACCCAAAGAACATTCAGCCAATGGCCCAAAACAGCAATACCAATGCACTGGTGCAGATGCACAAACAGGCAACCTCACGCTGCACATCTGACACAACATGTGTGTGTGTGTCTCAGTATCCACAGGCAACTACACAACACATGGGGGGGGTAAACCACAGTGACACAGATGTGGACACAGTGCCATACAAAAGTAACCCATCAATTGGGCCCCCCTTAGTGGGCAATCAGGCATTGTGAGATGAGAGGGATCCCAACAGACACATGTGACACAAGCTGGAATGAACAGCAACTAAAACAGCAAGAGACTGACACACAACAGCACTACCCCCAGGGACCAGACATTGGGGTGACACAAGCATGCATGATACATCCACTGTGATGACAAAGGTAGATGTCGTACAAACTGTGAAACTCAGACATGTGTCCTGTGCCACAAATGTACATCACAACTGCACAAACACAAATCACTCAGCATGGCCCGTCATCCAGGGACAAACGTGAGGTAGGGGCCGAGCCATGCAAACATTCACATCTGTCCACCCTCAACACCACACACCCTGAACAGCACCAATGTGCATCAGTGAAGCCCACATGGACATGTGACATTGCACATGCACCCATGACAAACACAGTAATTTTGGGAGGAACTAAGGTGCACAGACTCATCACACAAGGACAGTCTACAACCCTGGTGAATGACAGACATACTCCACAGTATGCGGTACATGGCCATGACGTCAAAGCTCCCATAACCTTCAGAATCCCTGACACAGTCCCAGGACAATGCAGAAGCCAGGGAGAACCACATTGCACCTCTGAACCTGACGAGTGGGAGCAGTCACACACACATACACGTCTCAATCACCGAAAGGTACCACCTAGGACAACTACATGATATTGCGAAGAAACAAGTGCCTTGGGGACCCCTGACTGTGTCCCATCTGTGTCTGACCACGTCATCACCACTCAGAACTGACAAATCCCAATGATGAAACACCAATGAACAGTAGTGTGTCATGCACCCACATATCTGATAGCCCAGGACAAAGATGTGGGATGAACACAGGACAACTCATCAAGCATCAACAACAGGAACATATCAAGGGAACACAGCCTGTGTAGAAAAAGGGATGTGGACACACACACACATGTTCACACAACACACACCATGGGCCCAGGCAATGTCACGGAACAACACACTTACTTGAGGGGACTCAACTCCTGTGGAAGCTCAGCTGTGCCAAACATAGTCCCAGCAGGTCTCAGTCATGTCAGCAGAACACTTGGTCAATCAGCTGACTCTGATGACCCCACATCATACAAATCAGACATATGAGTGACTGCGAACACAACTCCCTGAACATAAGCACCTCACAGTCTGCTGTGAATGAAACACAGCTGCCTGAACTTCACAGTTGCATACACCATAATGCACTGTCAAGTGATCACACACCTATATGTCACACAGGTCACATCTCAGATGTCCTGCTGACCCTCAAACTCATGAACACCCCAGTTGTCCTAAAAAGGAAGCCACACCACAATGACACAGAGGCAAACACCTAAGGGCACATTTCACTACGCACAATCTGTAAGTTGATACACGGGAGTGGGAGTACAGAATGTTTTAATGCCCTGGAGTAGGCATGACTGCCCAAGTCTACGTGAGACAGTGTATAGCCCTGGACAGAAGGCAGGTGGCTAAGCAAGTGTTGCACGCTTGATATACATACTCCTGAGGCCCAAAATTTGGAGTCACCTGCTACATGGGTGTGTTTGAAATACCCCAGGCACATGGGGCGAGTCAGACCAGCAATTGGAACACATATCAAGGGCACACACAGATCACATGTTAGATCTCAGGCATTGTGTAAACAATTGACCCACCCATAAAACACACAACAGAGTCACGGTAACAGATGCTGTCCGGAACCTGAAGCATAGCAGACTGCAGGGACACAGTGCCCTAGTGACACAAGCCACAGACTGTAGGGGCCACACCTGTGGATCAGATGAGGAGGGTGCATCACACAATTGAGGGACATGAGTCCTGGACTACAAGACCTACGTAATGTGGAAGTGTGACCAGGCCAAAATACTTCAAATAGCATGTCAGGCATAGTACACAGATTAGACATGGACTTACCCCCTCCTTGCTGCTGTCTGGCCTTCAGCGGCCCATCCAGGTCTGGGAAGACCACCGCCAGAATCCTGAGCATGTGGGGGTCAGGGTCCGGTGTCCGCCCCTTCTGCGAGGAGGCAACAGCTTCAACTATACCCTTGTGATCCTCCGGGTCCAGCCTCGAAGGTCCTGCCACCTCTTCTGGCAGTTGCAGATCCGGCGCTTGTAGACCCCCACTGATCTAACTGCCCGGGTGATGGTCTGCCAGATCTCATGCTTCTGGTGGGCATCAACCTGTGAGGATGACAAAGTTAAAAGTCCTTCATCACACATGCCAAATATTTGTGCTGTACTCAGTTGGATATACATGTAGTCATCACAAAGGTAAATGAGGTACACAGGTAGTGCACCCATGGAAATGAACAATTACCCTGCATGTCTGACATGTTAACATTGCCTGGGTGGTTAAATCTTGCACAAATTCATGTTTGCTGCAGAACACCTGTTCATCACATGTACCTACACACTTTGGGGGTTGAAAGTACTCAGTGAGTACGCTTGTCACTGGTGTACACACTGCTAGTGCTGCTAGTCAGACAACATGCACAATTAGGAAGGCAGTGGACTGCACACTCACCTGCTCCCCTAGTTTCCCATACAGCTTGCAGTACTGTGGCAGGAGCCCGTCCTGCAGGGTCTGGGTCTCCCCAGTGTAGGCTGGGGCCCTCTCCAGAGTACATGCCATAGCAGTAGCCAGAGGATGCAGAGATAGTAGCAGTGGTAGCAGAGATGAGGTCCAGTAGCATGTAGTGCAGGCAAGTGAGCTCCCTGGGGGCCAGCCAGCCTTATATCTGTGCTGCAGAGGCAGAATCTGTGCCATGTGTCCTAAGTGATATGTCCAACACGGTTGCATTCTATGAATCTGGCCAATCCATGGAATTGTACGACTCGTACACGTCTTCCGCATCATTCAAATTTTCACCTTCAGGACAACCTAGAAATTGCAACATTGTTGTAGGCATCCAACTGAATTTCCAGCACACGACTCGTACAAGTTTTGAATCTGCGTCCGTCTCCATGACAGTCCATAGCCAATGAGTGCGCACGGCTCGGTCAACTGTCTTTACAACGAGTAGTTTGAAAATCCACGTGCACCCGTCTCCATACGATTCAATGGGCTATGAGTGCGCACGGCTCGGTACATGCCTGCATGACGTGCATGAATAATAGTCACCCACATCGGTTCACATTGCAGTCAATGGCCAAGGCGTGTGCACGGCTCGGTCCATGCCTGCACGACGCATATGAATAATAGTCACCCACATCGGTTCACATTGCAGTCAATAGCCAAGGCGTGTGCACGGCTTGGTCCATGCCTGCATGATGTGATTTTAATAATAGTCACCCGCATCGGTTCACATTGCAGTCAATGGCCAAGGCGTGCGCACAGCTCAGTCCAGAACTGTGAAATGCGTCTCTGTAGAAGTCACCCGCGTCGGTTGACATTGGTGTGACTTTTTGACGGATTCCACACACAATTACTTGCCAGGGACTCAGGTGCACACCTACCACACTACAGCATGTGCCACACTGTATCCCATGGCATGCAAGGCTGCATTACCTGTGTGTGTAGGGGGGCAACATTTGGTTTGTTGTGTGGCACTTTGGTGCAGCTACTCCCAGGCTGTGCACGTGTTCATGGGGACAGAATCCTTTGTGTGTTGTGCACATTACCACTGTGATGTGCTACTGTACAGTTATGGGCATGAGTCATGAACACAGTTGCAGGTTGGATATGTTTAGGACATGTCACATACACCCTGAGTCCTGGGTGGGATGGTATGTACGTCACAGTGAGACCCATTGCCACAATTCTGATGTACACCCACAGTCTGTGTGCATGTTGTGTCTCAGATGTGTCTGATCCCATGTGCCCAATGGGAGACAGTTTCCACATCCATGTGGTTTGTGCATCAACATTGATGTTGTGTGTGTGTCTCAGAGACATCCATGTAGGGCCTGCAGAGACAACAGGGGCCACTACCTATGGGACTCATGGTTATTTTGTGGCGTGTACATGATACGCCATGTCATGCCAGTGTCCATGTGGCTATACAGGGACCCTGGGTATCTGCCTGTCAAACAGCTGTGATGCCTGGGAGACATCAGGCTTCACTTGTGTTTGTAACGTGACAGCAGTACATAGGTACTGTGACACAGCCTAATGATTGGCCATTGCACTACATGTAACTTATGTAGACATGTGCACTTGAGATGTGAGATGATGGGCATGTAGGTGACATATGTGTCCATACCCAACAGCACACACCTCAGTACATTGTGCTTTGTCATGATGTATCATGTGATATTTTGCTTGGTCATAGCCACATGGGTGGATGAATCGACAATCTTCATTTGTTCATCTCTATACTGCAGGGCACCAGCTGTCCATAGACCGTTCCCAGACCTTGAAACCATGCAGGAACGAGACTGCATCCAACGGTACCGCTTCACCAGGCCAGAAGTTGGCAGAGCAGTTGGCGCCACATCTGCTACCTGGCCGGACATACCCTACAGCACTGACCCCAGAGGTGAAGGTGATGGCAGCCCTGCACTTCTTTGCTACCGGTACCTTCCAGTACACTGTGGCTACTGCTGGTGATATGTCGCAAACTATGTTCACTCATGTGCTACGCGATGTCTTGGAGGGGATATTGTATTTCCTTGACCTGTACATCAAGTTTCCAAGCCCAGGTCAACTCACTGACATAAAAGATGCCTTTTATCCACTGGGGAGGATGCCGAACGTCATCGGATCTATTGATGGTACACATGTGGCCCTGGTACCACCACGGGCACATGAGCAGAGATACCGGAACAGGGAACATTTCCATTCCATCAATGCTCTGGTGGTATGTCTAGCAGACATGTGTATCACACAGGTGTGTGCACGTTTCCCCGGTTCTGCGCACGATGCCTACATCATGAGGAGTAGTCGCATTGCAATGCTGATGTCCCAGATGCCAAACCAGCATGCCTGGCTTGTCGGTGTGTACTGACTGTTTACCATTGTGCGTGTTTGGCAATGTTGCATTCCACCCTCTTTCATAACTCAGCTAATTTTTCAATTGTTTGTATGTAGGTGACTCCGGATACCCCAACATGCCGTGGTTGCTGACACCCCTCAGGAACCCTGTGACACCAGTCGAGATGCGCTACAATGAGGCACATGGTCGGACCAGGAGGGTGATTGAACGGACATTTGGTCTCCTGAAGAGCCGCTTCCGCTGCCTGGACATTACCGGAGGAGCCCTCCCTTATGACCCTGCAAAGGTGTGCAAAATTATCCTTGTATGCTGCATGCTACACAACATGGCAGTACGGAAGAAGTTGCCTCTCATCCAGGATGACGATGACCTTCATCTGCCACCTGTGGAGGATCCAGGCCTGGGCCATGATGCCAGTGATGATGATGATGAGGGTGACACCTGAATACCGCTCATCAACAACGTCTTCACCTGAATGTGAGTTTACAGGTTTGTTATGTCAATGTATTGAGTTAGCCTGAAATGGGTTGGTGCTGCTCTGTTGCTGTTTGAGTGTGTCTGTGTGCTACTTGACTGGATGCATGTAGTGATTTGTCCTTTCAGGTAGTCTGTACTCCACAATATTGTCGACATGCTAATTTGTTTCTGTGTAGGTTTCTTGTGACATGTTTTGTGCATGTGTATAGCATTTCTCTCCTGTTCTGCTGTGCTTTTGACTGTGTCTTATGTTTGTCCTTCCCAGGGTACTTTGCCTGTTGTTTGGTCAACTCTGACCCCCAACACCCAGAATCCAATCCCAGGGTGAAAGTTGTCGATTCCCATCAAGTGATGTACCACACACCCCTGGACTTCAATTCTTCTACACTTTATGACCGTGTGTCCACTGTCATGTAGAATTACCTTGCAACTGTTGTGAAATAAACATGTTGCTGATATGTAATGAACCTGTGCTACGCTTTGTTATGTGCGTTGTCGGTATTACCACATCTGACTGACATTTGCTTACCTCACCTGTGGGCTTGTTACCACTGACTGTGGATAGGTGTGGTGTCTGTGCATTCCACTGTATTTCAGGTCAACATCATTTTATGGGATGAGTTACATGGCCATGGTGAGTATGTGTTGTGGTGCCATAGTGGTGTGTCTCCCTCACATGTGTCACATCACCATGACTCACATAACGGTGATCACATTGCTGTAGAAGTTGACATGCACTGTGTTCTTTAGCAGATCATCATCTCCATCACACATAACAAGTTGGAATCACAACAGAGGCAAGTATAGTGTACTGGTGAGTTTATTTACAAACATGTGTGAGGATAGTGCACAGGATGGTGGGTGTTGTACATTGGGTTTTGAATCCAAAGTTCACAGAAGAGTTGGAAGTGTTGATAGCTGAAATGTCCAGAGTAAAGTCCACAGTCATCTGCTGCATTAGACCAACATGAACCCTTCATGTCATGTGGCCGAGTTGGGTTATATACGACAAGGTGAATGGTTTGCACACAAAGAACATTTTCCAGAACAGGTTTTGAGGCCCTGGGGGATGTGCACGGCCATCTGCGTCTCACTTGTCCTTCTTCAGATGACCCTTCTTCTTCTTCGGGGGGGGGAATCCTCAGGTGCAGGCATCTGCTGTGCAGAGGACTATCCACCAGAGTCATTCTCCCTCCCTGTGGCACTGGCAGATCTTGCGGCAACAGATGTTGTGGCCACACAGGGAGGTGTGGACATGTTGTTGCTTATCTGGCAGAGGCATGTGAGTATGTCCCAATGCACCACAGTAAGTGCATCCATGCATGCATGATGGGCAGCCTGCTCCTGTTGAATGTCCTTGAGGATCCCCACTACCTGGCCGAATCCTCCAGTGCTATCCTGGTACGCATCTATGATGCTTGCCAGTTGGGGGTCATCATGCAGTTCAGACCCCTCTGCAAGCCGCGACCTCTGCCTACCACCTCTCCCTCCACCCCTAGCCACACGTGCAGGACCTGCGGCGGCATGCACAGGTGACACTGGGCCCCCTTGGATGTTGTTACTGGTGGTGTTGTCCGTAGCTTCCTGGGGGGCCTGTGTCCCTGTGCTGTCAGTATTCTGTGTCCTTGGTCTGTCCATGTTGGCGGAGGTGCCCTGTCTGTTGCCAGATGTTGGAGGCGTGGGGGCAGGGGGTGCAGATGTTTGTACTGCTGGTTCTGCATGATGACTCATACCGGAGGTGCCAGATTGTTCTACGTCATCCGAAGAGGACAGAGACTGATCCACACCAGAGAGTTGAGGGTCCACCGGAGTCTGGGACAGGGACTCCTCTTCTTTTGCTGCTGTGTCCCCAGCACCACCTGTGTTTGGAAGAGACACACAATGTATGTTATATTTCTACATGCATCAATGGTTCACATACATGTCATTTGCTACTGTACGTCAGGATGCGTGCCTGTACACTGCTTTGTCCAAAGTTGTCACGGACAGAGATTGATATTGTTGTAGCACATTGTCCAGCCAACATGAAGCATTTCAATGTGCATGGTGAAGTGTGTGCATGACCAGCTCATGTATAGATTTGACTGTACATGGCCATTACTACTCAAGGGCCATCACGTGGCTGACACAGGTGTGTCATCCCTGTACACATTTGACCTTTAACAAGGACATACGTGCAATTCCACTTAGGATATGTTGCAAGATTGGGGCATGTGTGGTAGGAGTTTTTGCTAGTCTTTGTGCGTCACATTGGTGTGTTGGTACGACACGGTCACAGTCCGGTATGCCTGTGATCTCTTGTGAGAAAGTGTTTTTTCCTGTGTTCCTAGTTCTCATCTCATTTCATACAAGTGATGATGTCACCGTCGTTAATGAGTCTGGTTCTGAGTTTTGTACGTGCATATATGATTTGACTTGTCAATGTTTTCCATGGTGATATGGATTGAGCAAGGCAGCTCTCTGGCTTTTCAATGCTCATGACAGTGATAGCCAGTGTTGTGTGTGTTGCGGTTTAGCTGCTGTGAGTAGCATGTCTCCTCCAATGCAGTCCAGGTTAGACCTTGTGTCTACAGTGTCTGTGACAGTGAGTGGTGTGTTGTGTGAAGGATGCATATGTTGCAGAATGATGTAGGAGTGGAATGCAGCTCACAACAGCACCTAGTGTGAATGAGACCATGCTACGGTGTCGGCTATATTGGTGTGTCCATTCCATTCACTGTCAGATGTCACCTGCCAATGATGTATATGTGAGTTCCTGTGTGTTTTGTGCAATGTACTACATATAGATCTCCACACTTGTCATCTGCAAGACACACCTCCACAGCCAGGCCAGGGGGCACCCCTGGACACTGCAGCCCCAGACAGTGAGTTTGAATATATATGGTTGCAATGGCTGTGTGTGCGAACGTGTTTGGGTTGGCCAGTGCATATGTGTGATTTTCAGCCACATCATTTATCAGGCCCACGTGTCAGCCATCTTGCCCGGGCATTATCTTTGTGAGTGACTGGTACCACGTGTGCAATGTGTTTTAGCAGAGAAGGTGTGTGTATGGCCAGCATCTGTGTTGTTTGTTTTCAAGCCAGGACCTCCTTCTCCCCCAGGCCAGTTATCCCATCATGAAGCGTGACACCATTGCAGTGGGTGCAGGTTAACTTTCAGGATGTCAGTCAGTGCAGTCCTGGTGTGTGTTGGTGCCCATTTCCCAGCAGGGCCTTGTGCTCCCCACAACAGAGCCCAGTGTCAGACATCTTGTCAGTCCATTTACACTCCCTGTGAGGTGAGCATGGTTCAGTGTGAGCTTGCTGGGCCATGTAGGTGGGTTGGGATTGTCTGTGACTGCAACTCCCATCATGCTCTTGGCTACACCCCCCTTCCCAGCATGCACATATTTCCTTATGACTTTGCCTCCTTGTGAGGGAGTGTGATAGCAATGGCAAGATGGCTGACAGTGCAGTCCTGGTGTTTGTTGGTGCACAGTTCCCAGCAGGGCCTTGTGCTCCCCACAACAGAGCCCAGTGTCAGACATCTTGTCAGTCCATTTCCACTCCGTGTGTGGTGAGCATGGTTCAGTGTGAGCTTGCTGGGCCATGTTGGTGGGTGGGGATTGTCTGTGACTGCAACTCCCATCATGCTCTTGGCTACACCCCCCTTCCCAGCATGCCCATACTTCCTTCCTTTTGACCCTGCTTCCCTGTGAGGGAGTGTGACAGCAGTGGCAAGATGGCTGACTGTGCAGTCCTGGTGTTTGTTTGGCTACAAGTCGAAAGAGAGCCCCTGTGCTTCACACAGCAGAACCCAGTGCGGTGTATCTTTGGGTGATATTTCACTACAGTGTGAGTCAATGCATTATCCCAGGTGACTTGTGTGGAGTTTGTATTGAGGGGTGTGTGTGTCTACACATGCTGGTAAGTATGGTCAGAGCTGTCAGTCCTCCTTCCCACCCAGCCAGACATCCCACCATGAAACGTGCTTCCATTGGAGGGCGTGCAAGTTGGCTTTCAGGATGTCAGGCAGTGGTGTCCTGCTTCTGATTTGGGCACAACCCCTACCTGGGCCTTGTGCTCCCCACAGCAGGACCCAGTGTCAGCCATCTTGTCAGTTATTTTCCACTCCCTGTGATGTGACCATGGTCCAGAGAGGTCTTGATGGGCCAATTGGGAGGGGGAGCATTATCTGTGACTACAAACCCCATCATGCTTTTGGATACACTCACTTCACCTGCATACCCACTATTCCTTCCTGTCAGTCAGCTTCACTGTGAGGTAGTGTGTTTGTGGTGGCAAACTGTCTGACAGTGTTTATTTATATTTGTGCCACTGCCTTGCTCTATTTATTGGTAGGTTTGTACATGTCATGACACAGTTACAAGTCACTATGAGATGGCAGGTATTGGGTTTGTCTGACTAGCATACACATCTTGGGATGATTATCTATTGGTTACTGTGGCTTTGCTAACGGTACATGGTTTCACTGTCCCCTTGACAGTGATGTGTGTGTATTGCCACACAATATTGAGTATTTTGGTTGTGTACTCACCAGGCTCTGGTATGTCTGAAAGACCAAGGACGCTCTCTGGTGGTAGGATGTCCCGCACCTTCTCCTCCCAGGACCTAAAGTATACTGGTTTTGCAAGAGGGCCACCACCAGTGCGCTGACTCAAGGCGTGATCCTTCTCGATGAGTGTCTTGATCCTCCTGCAAACGTCATACCACCTGTCCTGGATATCATCCTTTGTGCGCAACATTGGTGCTTGTGCGTTCACCTTGTCCACAATCCTCGCCCACATCTTTTTTTTCTGTGACATGGGGGTCCCTTGGACCAATGTACCAAACAAATGTGGCTCTACTCTGATTATTTCATCTTCCAGCACTTCTAACTCACTATCTGTGAACTTTGGATTCTTCTTTGGGGCATGGTGATGGTTGGTGGTGGTGAGTGACGTGTGTGTGAGGGTGCAAGTGAGGGTGGGTGAGTGTTAGTTTTGCTAGGTGTATGTGTGAGTGCTTTTGGTGAGGTGCTAATGGTGTGAAAGCTGTGTGATGGTTGAGTTGTGAGTGTGTCTGTGGTTGCTGTCTGATGGTGTTCTCTTGAGTTTGCAAAGGATAATGGTAGTGATTTGTGGCCTTTATATCGGTGGAGTTGTGGGTGTGTGTTTGTTCCAAGTTTTTTTTAAAAATATTTATTGACTTTGTCATTGCTTGTTTGGTCCTTTTTTTGTATTTTTTCCTTTGGGTTTTCTAGGCATGAAGGAGACGTTCTTCTGACCGAGACAGACGCTGATGTTGGCTCGTGCGGGCTTCTCCGGGTCTTTTGCGCTGACTTTCTTCTGTGTTTCATACGTGTCGGTCGCGGAGACCTCTATTGCTTCAGGACCCTGTTTTCTGTGCGTGTCGGCCATGCGGCTTGGGCTCCTTGCGAGTCGGTCTGGTTTTACACGCATTGCATCATACAGACATCATGGGTACGTGTCGGTCGGGTTCATTCCTGGTGCGTGTCGGTCGGTGCGAATAGCGTCCCGTTTCGGGGCGAATCACTGGTTTCCCTACGGCTCGGTCGTACGGCTTGTACGTGTCGGTTGTAATTCACACGCGTTGCATCGTACTGCACGGATCGTACAGCGCCAGTCCGTGTCGGTCGGTTTCCGGTCCCGGTCCGTGTCGGTCGGTACGTTTTACGTCCGGAATCAGAATTGGCCCCTTAATGTGTTTTCACAATATGTTGTTATTCTAAGATTGCAAAGAAGGGTTCCCTTGGAAAGTAATAAAGTCTTGTTAATACAGACAACCCTAATCACTGCGTTACCTTTTATATTCAGACTCTGGACCTTATTACGAGTATGGAGGTCCACAGTGGTAGTCCGACCACTGGTACACTGCGGGCCCACCCACAGTATTAGGAGTGTGGCGATGGATCACCACAGGACGGCTGTGTCCATTGGGTATACAGGATCCTGCTGCAGTTGTGCAGTGGACAGGGGCTAGCAACATGCTAGTGCTGCCGCTGTGGCACCGACATGCATATTAGAAGCTGCCTGTCCACCACCCCTTTCATGTCAGTGAGCCCGCCATGAAAAGCGTGGCAGAAAGTTAACTAAGGGGGCCCTTGGCACTTCTGGGCATGAGGGTGCATTCAGCAGAGGCACATGTTTTGCCCCCTGGAATTGAATCCCAGTTCCTGCACAGTGTGGCGTGCATGTCACACCGTGCAGCACCTAGTGTTAAGGCTCACCTATAAGCCTTATACAGCGACTGCGCTGAGAATGTCACAGCCGTACTCACCTGCCCTGGATTACAGGTGAAATCTAGCCAGTGGGCGCACAACGGGCTTGGTGGTCCTCCTATTGATGCAGCGGTGACGGGACAACAGGAGGACCGCCAAACTCATAATAAGACACTCGGCATTTCGCCTGACCATTCACTCTTAACATATAATGTTTTATAACATATAAAGTATGGGTGATATGTGCATCCTACACCTTATAATGCTCATTGACTATTGTAGCATTTCCTGTACATTAATTTACACACTTGTATGATTTATTGTATCTGTATGTGATGTGATGCGCTCTGACACCCTACATTGGAAATTAAATTTAAAAAAACATAGTTGGTGCCAATTAAATCATTATTTGTGCAATTACTCATACACACAGGTACAACTGCCATTCTTCCAGGGCATGCACACCTCTTACCTAGGGGATTGAATGGCATGAACAGTGTGCCTCCTTGTCATACTTTTTCTAAAGTGCTTGTGAAGTGATAAGTGGTGTGTCTTTGTTTCCTTCCATTAAATGTGTGTCTTGGTGTTAGGCTTGAGATTACCCCCAGCCAAGATAATACTTTAACAAAAGTAGGGCTGATGGCCCTTTAAATCTGGCCTTTGTTTTGGGCTCAGTTGGAAGTGAAAAACAGAAAGTCCCTCACCACCTGCAGGTTGCTGCTTCAATAGCAGACAACATGCAGTGTTGCTGAATTGTGTACTGGTGTCAGAAAATACCAAAACACAAAAAATTCAGCATATTTCCCTAGGTTGGTTAGATCCCAGGTCCCTCCCACAAACAACTGTCAAAACTGGGATCCGGAAGGATCTCCCTACTTTTCAGCACTGATTCAAAGTCAGAGGGAATTAAAAACCTTGATTGGCACTCGGGTTGCTGTGGAGTAGTTTTAAGGCAGAGATGTGTAAGAAAAGAAGCATCTAATTGAGGCTCGCAGACGGCTGACCTTGCTAAGAGGGAGAGTTGAGATGACATAGTGGATCAGAGACTGTGCACTGAAGGAGACCCATTACTGCATGTGTGATCCAAAACAGCTGACCCCCTATCACTTCTCCCTTCTAGAACTCCCAATGTATGACCCTACCAGGCCAATGTATGTCTGTGCTGCCTGCATTGCATTGCTTTGACTCCCCCAACTGTCAAAGCATTCCAATTACAGGCATTTGGAAATTAGTGGAAATAGGTTGAAACCGAATTTATTTATGTATGGATGGATAGAATTTTATTGGGGGGGTTTCAGTTAAAATGGATAACTGGAAACCCTGAATATTGTAAATATGTAATATTTTATTTTGTAAGTGTCAATTTTATTTACTAATATTCTATATACGTTTAACATTTCACATTTTATGCTTACATTTTATTTTGTCTTCCACGTTTTGGGCCTGCTGGTTGTATAGCACCTGGAATATTTCTGTTGCTTTTGATTTTCTTCTTATTTCTGATTTAGTTATGTAAAGAAAAAAATATATTGTTTTAAAATGTCTATTCATTTTATTCAGTTTTAAAACAACAAACAATATCTATATTATTTAATATTTAGCATTTTTCTGTTATAATTTATTATTTTCTGCAATTTATTTGCTATATTTAAGAATGTCCTTTGTGCTTATTCTGCTGGCATTACTTTCTATTTCTTTCAGGATTTTTCTTTTTTTCTTGATGTGTGGTATTCACTTCTACAATGTTTTTATTGGCATTGTAGATATTTGCATTGTGGATATATGCATTAATAGGAAATTGGTTGAGATGGTGAATTTAAACTCATACTTTAAACACTGTTTTGAGTCAAACTTAATTTGCATTATTTTTATGTATTTACTTTTCTGGTTATTGAGATACGTTCCATCTGTTTTTGGTACAGTTATGTCCCTTGGCTTTTTAATGATACATGTTAATGCTTTCCTGGTATGGTGGATTCAAATGCAGCATTTTTCTGTTCTCGATTTAGATACATTTAATTAGGAGCTTGTTACTATTTCTTTTTATTGTAAACTTGATTGGCTAAAATGCATTTTGAGATTAGCTTTGCTTTTTACCTTCTAAGGATGGCACATTAATTGCTGTTTGTGTGTTTAAATGTACATATTATCTATGAATATATGTCTGTGATTAGTGGATTTATATTATTGCCAAATATTATGGGCCAGATGTATGACTCTTTTTTGCGCGTAAAAATGGTAATGGCATGTACAAATGCTATTTTGCGAGTCACCGATTACATGTACAATTGTTTTGTGACGGCATTTGCGGCCGCAAAACACTCGCAGTTTACCACCTACTTCAAGTAGGTGATAAACCACTTGCAAATGGGAAGGGGTCCCCACGGAACCCCTTCACCTTTTTGAATATGTGAGAAAATATTTTTAAGAGGAGGCAGTGGTCCCAGGGACCACTGCCTGCCCTTAAAAAGCATGAAACTGAAAAGTTTCATTTTTCTTTTTTAAATGCATCCGTCTTCCTTTAATGAAAATGGGCTGAGTTTAAAAAAAAGACTGGGTTATTTAAAAGCAGTCGCAGACATGGTGGTCTGCTGACCCCAGCAGGCCACCATCTCTGCGAGTGCTAGCCATTCCTAATTGGGTCGCAAATTGCGACAGCCTCATTAATATTCATGAGGCATGCAATTTGCCACCCCATTAGGAATCGCTAACAGTGTCTGAGACACTGTTATACATCCCAATTTGCGAGTCGCAAATGTGACGCAATTTGCGAGTCGCAAATTGGTGGTCGTAGATTGGTTCTATATGTTTTTAACTTTTGTTGTTTTTTAGTAATATTTTCCTATACAATATGTTTTTTTACTATTTTTGTTTAGCAATATTTTTGTCCTTGATAGCCTTGAGTTTTGCATAGTGCTTTAAGAAAGTTGATATTAGTGTTTTTTGATATTTTTGTAATGATGTTTTTATAGCCTTATATTTTTATGGCCGATATTATATCATAGAACCCTGGATGGATTGTTACCACTCATCACCTCATACAGGCAGCTTTCAGAGCATGAATAAAGTGCTTTAGTCATTCTGTTAACAGTTGGAGCTTAAAGCAGTCTTATGGTCATATTACATATGTAGGTACTAAATTAAATGGTGATATCTATTCTTCAGAACTAAGACTGCTGTAAAATATGGTCTTTATCAAACTTAAGTCTATGGAGGAATATGTAAAATCATCTTATTATAATGGAGGCTCCAACTAAACTCTTATATTTTCTTCATATTATTATCTCCCTAAAATATTTAAAGGGCATTAAAATGTTTTTGATAATGATATTCGAGGTATTGGTAAAGGAGCTATGTTTCTGTGATATTTACATAAATTAAATACTTTTGAGAGATGGTCCTGACTTCCACACTTGTCCATATATGCTAAAGATTTCAAATTCTGTCATCTCAGACACTGTACACCTTCAGATTCCACTTTAAACCAGTCTAGACCCACGTGTGTGAAAATGTACCATCCGCTCTAATTACTCAATTTTTCTCTTTAGCCTCAAATTACTGCATCAACTTTTAATTGGTTTTATTGAGACTGAATGGCAGGGGTAATGCTTAACATCATAATGGCTCTTTCCACATGAATGTTATTTTGAAGTATTGAAAGGGCTCTATGAAAAGGAAAAAACAGATATTTTGTGTTCATTATTTTCTGCTGGATTATGAACAAACAGGACCTATATTTAATGGTTTCACAATAAATACATCTGAAGATTCAACACAGGCAAGACTGGTTGCCTAAAGGGTAGTGCTTACACTATAGAAATATTGGAAGCATGATGTTTAAGACTAGCTCTTTTGGAAAATTCCATAATGCATTAAATGTCATTATTACATAAATATGAAACCAACTGAAATAACTTTCTAGAGGTTACTGTGTACATTTGTAGGCATTCTCAAACTCTGATCCAGCTCTTTCTCTCTCTAGAAATGGTCGGGGATTTAGTGCAGTAAAAGGGCAGGAGTAAATCCACTTTTACAAGGAAACTGGAATCAATGACCTCCAGACTTGAAGGAGATGTAGGGAGAAGGGGTTCCTAAATAAGGAAAAATCTTTTCACCATGGAAAAAAAAAGGGTCTTACCTCTGAATTGAAAGGGCGTCCAGAACTACCCAAACACCTTTTCTAGGGAATGTGATAGGGACACAAGGCCATTCCTGAACTCCCAGAGCAGACCTTTCTACCCCCACCACATGGCTAAGTTAGTGTATGCTGAGGAGGACCTCCGTCGTCATGCTAGCTAACTAGCTGCCACCCAGTAAGACTCCCCAGCCTACACCTGGGGTAAATATTTAAATCCAAGGGGTCACCAATATGATTAGGTATGCAGCACTGAACATTCCTGGACCTTGCCAACAATGAATCTACCCTGCCACAGGATGCCCATGGCCTACTGGCCATTTATATGACCAAAACAAAATGGTTCTATGAAAGTGCAACAAGACCACAAGATTAACCACAAAAATGTTCTCAACTGAAACAAAGGAACATCATCTTGTGAAAAAAGTGATTAGACTTCAGACAGCCGTTCAGAATGTATTTTACATTTTTAGTCCTTTACAATTTTGATATTAACCTATGAAACCACTAAACAGAGTTTTTCAACTCATTCATAAAGGCATCATGCCCAACCCATCCAAGCTGTTAAGTGTGACCTGGTCAAGGGTGCACACAGCCATCTGTGACTTAATCTTGATTGTTCCTCCAACAAGTGTTCTCTCGGGGCCCAGTTACCCCTGCAGCCATCTGCTGAGGAAGTGACCAGGAAATGTGTATGTTCCCCAGCTTTCTGACGAACTATGGATTCACATCTTTCTATTGGGCTTTGGAGTTATAGCAACAAAGTAACTGCTCAACATTTCAGGAGATAGCTTCATGTACCCCACTATGTTGCTCAGAAGAGTGCATTGACTATCTTGTAATGGGAGACACTTCTGCTCTGGAGGCACTCCACTAACCTGCTCAATCTTCCCACATCAACAGATCTCTTCTCATCCTAACTGGATCTCTACGGTCTCACGGAACCATTAAGTGTTTGCAAGTGACAAGCTAATGTGAGTTATCTCCCTGCTGCTTTGACAAAGAAAGACAAACCTTGAATATGGCAGCATGCATAGGTGGAAGACTTCACGCATCCTGATATGTCACAGGAAGGATACACATTGTCCATGAGGTTAATCTCTATCCTCAAGAAGACCAGCAAAGATGTGAGACCTGTAGTTATTTCTTTGCTTAGGGGAATGTGCTGTGCCTAGCCCTAGTAAAAGTAACTGTCTTAAAACACTAACGACCTGGATGCAGGTTAAGGGCTAAATTTGATTCCTCTGTAAACAAAGGTTTGCACATGGATCTGAATTCTGAGTTTTGTGATAATTATCACTTCCTGACTACTTTCTTTGAGAGGTTTTGGGGGAAAGGCCTGGAAAATGGCCAGACTTGGAGTCTGCTTTTTTAAAAACTGATCGGAATGTTATGCCTCATGTCCATGTTGAAAACTCAAAATAAGAGATATTCGCAACACTCGGAAATACCTCACCCAGGATAATGCTATTTACCAAGTGTGATAAATATGCTACCCTTTTACCCACAATGTCTGATAAGGGTCGTAGCCTAAGGGGGAGGGATTAGGGTTCAATGTATTTGCGGGTAGTGGCTGGGTGAGAACATTCATTTTTTAAGCCCAAAATCATCTTTTTTGTCACTCCACAACTCGCCTGGGAAGCCTGAAAGGAATGTCTGTTGTTTGCCAACCCCCACCTTTGTACATTCTAAATGTTATCCTCCCAACACCCAGGTACTACTTTCATACAATCCAACCAAACTCATCATGAGCATTGGCTGTCTTACTGAGCTAAACATCTGTCTGTGTGCACAAGTTGGGCGATTTTCATAAGAAACCATTCTAGTAGATAGTAAAACTCTGTGCCACTTTAAGAATACCTCTTCATTGTGAGGACTGTGCTGCTTATGCTAGAATTCCTTTGAGTCTTTGCTAGTTTCCTGAAGTTGTGTATCATAGACCAAATTAAAAAAATACTTTCTGGATCATTTTTTCCTGTAATTTCTGAAAGATGAAGACCTAACTGGTCCCCTGGTGAAAGCACAGTCTCAGAAGGCAACTGAGTAGAGGAAGAAGTTGCCTCACTTCACTTATCTCATGCAGATTTGCCTTTTCTTTTTCCAAATAAGATGTGAAAATGGGCACTATTGCCAAATGACATGATGCTTCCCCAATTGCCTTCTCTGCCAACTGACCCGAAAGGAGCCCAGTGCTAACTGCCCCTGTCAGCATAGGCCCTGGTAACAGCCCCATCCTTTGGATTAGGTACATATGCAGAGGTTGTAGCCCCATGAGACTAAAAAAGAGAAGAAACGTGTCAGTTTTCTAACTATTGATGACTGGGTTGTCTCTTGTGAGGCATGGCTTCCTTGAAACATAGGCCCAATAGTGCTGATAGTGTTCCTAAGTTATTCTTTTGTAAGCCTTTAACTGTAGGCCTAAGGCCACCATGCTGTTGAGGCAGTGTGTTGTTGACCTCTACACTACACTTATTTGGTCTATGATACTCATAGGTTTTTTAGCAAATTCACTACTTTTGACAACCCATCATTTCCGGGTGTGAATTTACTACAAAGTGTAGGCTTACATGTCTCTAACCACTGACAGAAGGGAAGGACCCAAATGTATTGTTATTTGTTAGTCTTATTTGTATATTTATATAGCACGCTAATCACCCATGAGGGTATCCAGGCGCTGTCCATGGGCACTTGGAGATTAAATGATTTGCCCAGAATCACAGTAATTGTGCCGACGACGAGCCTCAAACACAGATCCCCAGCTCCGGAGTCAGCAGCTCTGGGCGCTGAGCCAGTTCACACATAGATGGTGGTATCTACCACCAAGGTGGAGATTTCCCTGTGTTGAAATATAGGGGCATTTTTAAACTAGCAAAAATGATTTCAAATATTTTTATCTTAAATATTAATGTCAATTAATGTTATAATTGTTTTACTGTAGAACAACATAATAAATGTTACAGCAGTAATAGCTTAATTTTAACTAAATGTTTAATTAGTTTAAATATATTACATTTAAATTGATTTATTGTAAAAATCGCAACTAAATTATATGTTTATATGCATTTATGCATTCGAAATTACTAAGGGCCTCATGTAGGTAACATACTATTTACCGATTCATAAATACCGAATTTTACCGATTCGGTATTTATGAATCGGTAAATAGTATGTAGGTAAATAATCGGTAATTATTACCGATTCGGTAAATATCGGTAATTATGAATCGGTATTTACCGAATCGGTAATAATGCATCCCTTCCCATTCATTCCTATGGGCCTGGAGGCCCATAGGAATGAATGGGAAGCCAGTTACTATTACCGATTCGGTAAATACCGAATCGGTAATAGGGGAAGCATTATCATGGGTGGCAGGGTGTCACATTGACACCCTGTTGCACCCCTGATTCGTGCATGTGTGCACATGTGACGCACATACATGCCCTAAGGGCATGTATGTCTGCCACATGGCACTTTACAAATAGCACAAAAATGCTTTTTGTAAGGTATTCGTCATTTACCATCAACTTGTAGTTGGTGGTAAATAACGAATCCAGACACCAATAATGCACTCACTTGAGTGCCCCCTACATTGAATTTCTGGATTCGGTATTTACCGAATCGGTATTTTACCGATTTCTTAAAATTCCGATTCGGTAAATACCGAATCCAGAAATCAGCCACCTACATCTCAAGTGCCTCAATACCGGTCGGTAACGGGATATTTACCGATTTTCGGCCGTTACCGACCGGTATTGAGGTACCTACATGAGGCCCTAAATGTTAGTTGTTATTAATTTAACTTAAACTAATTATTTCTTCAAAAATTAAAGGTACGATAATTTTTATATCTAAAAAATTATTGAAATATTTTATAATAAAAGAATATTTATATATATTTTTAACAGTAAATTTCAGTCACATATTTTTTTTAAAGTCAACACACATTCATTTATTTTAACATTATTTCCCATGGGTTTATATTTTATGTCCCTGCATCCATTATTTTCTATGAGTGGGAGCCACATGTGGAGCTCGATGTACTCCATGTGTTAGCTAGAGAACTCTTGTGACTGTTTTGGATCCTTTTTGGCTATAATAACCTTAGGCGAACAGCTTATGAATAGGATTGTTTTTTTTTTGTGGGGGCTAGTGCATGTCCCCCCTCCTTAACACTCCCTAAACCCTTCCTTGCTCTTCCCCAACACCCCCCCATGTTGTTGTATTCCCCTCTTTCAAGCCACTCCCCAGGTCCTAACACATTTAATACTGAAATATAGGTGCATGTGTGCAGAGATCTCTGGAGTCAGAATGGAGCTCTCTGCACAGATAGCAGGGAGAGAAAGACCTCCGCACATCAGTTAGTGGATAGCCTTTTGAAGTATGTGAGTAGCATTACTAAATGTATTACAAAATGCAGTTTGTGAATGGGCCCTTGTTTGGCTTACCTGGACATTTGGTGACTAAACAAGACTCTAAATGCCCCTAGTAGCAGCACGTATTTTTGTCCTTCTGGCCATTAGCGAAAAGCTGCCTAAGGAGCAATGCAGAAGGTCTCTGCCTTACCCTTTCTATGACTGTGGTTAATGGATGGATGATTGTTGGGTCACTGGGTAATTTCCCTGGGACCCAAGGACCTACCGGCAACTTTTGGGATTCCCTAAGGATGGCCATATGTTCTCAGTTTCATAAAGTCTGCCCACAACTGATTCCTTTTCTAGAGACCAGTTTCTCTGCTCACCCTTCTATTTCTCAAGTTCCTTGAAAGGCATTTTAAACTTTAAATGGTACAGTACTCATCAAGTTCTAATGTTGTTTCACAGTGCTGTATGATTTGACTTTACACTGAAATATCTGCCTCAACTTTCTAGCAAAAAGCAATATTTCAGGCTACACACTGGACAATGGAAAACTGAAGGCTTGAACCCTTGGTGTCCACACTGAGCATAGGGCAGTGTAGCTAACAAGAAACTCACCCCAAAAAGCAATTAAAATAGTAAGACAACAATGAATGTAAAATGTGCCTCATTGTAGTTACCCAGCTTACGAGTACACATGCTACCATCAAACAGGTTGCTCCAAGAACACAGTATAATGTCTTATTTTGCTGTTTAGACCCACTGTCCACCTCTCACTCCACCCCTAGGCTCCAAGTGCATGACCCCGCACCTCACCTGTAGTGTCCGAACATTGACGGCACATGCAACAAAGCATCAGCCAATCCAGCAGTTGAGAGATGCACCAAAGCAGCACACCACTCAGGAAGCAAGAGGCACAATCAAACTGGCATGTAACTGCCAGAGGAGCCAAGGCAACAAAAGCATAATACCAACGAGACACTAGACTAAGTTATGGAGATGGTGATCTGAGCTAGAAAGAGACAGGCAAACAAGAAAGGCTTCCAGTACCTTCAGTACATCCCACAATACTTTTTACCGTTGAGAGAAAAAAGCATCAAATGCAACAGGTCTGCTTTCTGGTACACCACAGTTTGAAAGATGAGAACAAACAACTTTTCTTGATTGAACGCTCATGGCATCTTAACACAACTAATGCAAACCTGGAACATCTACAAGTTGCAAAAATGTCTTACAAAACAAAACATGTTTTCCATGCTAAATCTTCATCCATCAAAGCTCAAATTGAGTTGTTTAAAAAAAGGCCTAAAAAGTTCTCAAACGGAAATGTGGAGAAAATTTTAATTTTAATTTCTCCAAAGTTAAAGCTATTGAAGAGTCTCTCCCCTCTCCATCTCTCTTTTACTCTACAGTTCAAGACACTAGCAGCAAATCTCCAAATAACTTGTCTTGATTCAAGGAACTCTCTCAGTCTGAGCTCTTACACATCATAGTAATTCTGAAATTTAATCGTGTGGCTAATCCAATACCTGCTCAGCTTACTAAAGTCAGTGCGTTCCTGTCTGTTACCATAGTTGATTAGCCTATTCCTCTCCCAATGGATGTTTCTGTATTGTTTAAAGCTGGGGAAAGCCACCAAGGTTCTAAAAAATAGTCTGTCAGCTGACCAATGAGATCTTAATAACTTCCATCCTGTTTCTAGTCGTTCTTCCTTTTCTAACATTCTGAGAAGTTGAGTCAATAAATAAATGAAACAATTTGTTCAGGAGAACAAGCTCCTGGATGATTTCCAATCTGGTATCACAATAGGAGGAGGTAGCAAAACATCCTTCTCTTCTTATTGATAAAGCACTGTGCATTCTAGACAAAAGAAACTCCTGCTTCTTAATTCTATTAGATCTCTCTGCAGCATTTGACATAGTCAAGTAAAGTCAATAAACTTTATTCGGATTAATAGTAATCCATAAAAGCACAAAATACAGTTAGCATTACAAAATACACAATATGATGCTGTTTACAAAATAAAAAACAACAATCCATACAAACTTTAAGACATAGGGGCATATGCATCAACCAAACTAATACCGATTCCTTAATAGCGAAAAATAAGGAATCGCCATTAAGGAATCGGTAATTGGCATGCATCAACAGATTCGGTGAAATTTAGCGATTCCTTAAAAATCGCTAAATTTACCGATTCCTTAATAGCGGGGCACGCAAACGGCCTCACTAGCAAATAGCGAGTTCGGTAATACCGATTTGGCTAATAGCGAGTTCGGTAATACCGAATTAGCTATTACCGAATCGGTAATAGTGAAATCGCAAATTGCCGCGTCGCTCCGGGAACGGGCTGATGACATCACCAACCAGGAAATACTGCTGCCCCACCCACATAGCCTCGACAGAGGAGCAGACAGGAGCTGGAAAGAAGGACAGGCTGTGCAGAGTGAGGCCACACAGATTCTGCCATTCACATCACACATCCATCATGTCGCAGGAAGTGCCATCCAGCGCAGAATCTGCATGCAAGCGCAAGAAGAAGTTTTCGGACAGGGAGCTGGAGTACCTCATCGAGGGAGTGTCCAGCAAACCCGACCGCCTCTTTGGCAAGCTGTCCCTCAAGGTGCCTGAGACCGAGAAGCGGCGCATCTGGCAGCGCATCCGTGAGAGGGTCAATGCGGTTGGCGTCATTAGCCGCAGCATCGACGACCTTAAAAAACGGTGGTATGACCTGCGGAAGCGCGCAAAAGAGAGGATTGCTGAGAGGCTCCGGGAGGCAAGAAGGACTGGAGGCGGAACAACCACTGCACCATCCAACACAGCCCTGGAGGACCTTGTGGAAGGGACGATAGAGCGGGAAGCCGTCGTGGGGGTGATCCAGATGGACACGTCCGGCGCAGCCACAAGTGCCCAAGGTAAGATGCATGCCTGTGCCACACCCAGCATAGCGTAAATCCATACCCATGCCCCCAGCCCAATCTCACTGTGTCTGCAGCTCTGGCACAGACAGCTCCACACATGACACTACTGCATCTTGGGAGTTGTAGTCTAGTCAGCCCAGAGTGCAGGTACAGGCGTAAATCCTCTGAGCACACACCACATATTTTGTACATGGCTGTAGACTGTTCATTTGTTGGACCACAGAGGGACATTAATGGGTACAACACTATGTAGGTGTAATCATCCCACTAATCATGCACTGTTTCACACACAGATGCATCACCTGGGGACTCTGACGACAGCGACCAGCTGATCATTTCTGAGACACCCGTGGAGTCAGACCAGGAGACTGCGCAGGATGCGCACGCACCGCCAACACCTGCCACCCCACCAGCACCACCTCCACCAGCGCCACAATCAACGGCACCAGCACCAGTGCCACAAGCCAAGGCACCAGCACCTGCGCCACAAGCCAAGGCACCAGCACCTGCGCCACAAGCAACGGCACCATCAAAACAGCCTGCAGCTAGTACAGCCACAATACCACAGAGGCACAGGCACCAAGTTGCGCCCTTGCAGGAGATGGCAACACCCCCCCGCAATTGGCACCCACGCAGCGCACATCCACACCACCTGCTGCACCACCTGGAGGCTCAAGACACGCACGGCGTCACAGGGCCCGTCGCAGTTCCGTCTCCTCAGCAGACCAGGATGTCCCAACAACCTCTGCAATCGAGGAGAGGATGCTGCGTACACAGAACCTGCAGGGAAGACATGTGGCTAGCATCAGCTGCAATATCGTGCGCCTAGCGAGGGAGATGCGCGCCATGACTGCAGCAGTCACCGACATGGGCTCCGCGGTCAGGGACATGGGCACGGCGGTCAGGGACCAGACCACTGCGGTTGCTGATGGCAATGCTCAGCTCAGGGAGGAGGTACGTGAGCTCACCCGTGCCATCAGGGAGGGCCATGAGTCCCAGAGGAGGAGTAACCGGCAGCTAATGTTGCGTTCTGCCGCCGCTACCAAGGCCATACAACGGCACAGCAACTGCACCGCTGTGTTGGCACGCCGCACAGTCCCCCTGCAGGTGGACCTTGGGCACTTCTGCGGTGATGTGGCCAAGTCACTGGGACACATCACCACTGCTGTGGAACAACTTCAGAGCAGCACATGCAGTGCTGCAGCATTGGGAGGGGATGACACCAGTGAGGCTGCCTCCAGTGTCAGCAGCGTGTCACTGGCAGAGGCCAGCACCAGGCGCCGAAGTTCGCGTGCCTCCACGGGGACAGGCCGTGGTGAGGCTTTGGATGCACCTGAGCGGAGGCTTGGTGTACGTGGCAAGCGCCACTAGAAATTTGGACATGCTGCAGGTCCATGGTGGAGCAACCATGGCCATCCAATTATTGTGTTTGCACAGGCCTGACTTTAAGGAACCTTTTATTTACATTTATGCAATCGGAGCATGATTCACAATACTAGTTCTGTTGCACAATCCTCAGTGCTACTGTGCATTAAACAGTTGCACCCAACACCAACTTGTAATGTCTCATTTTACCCAGGGTCAAAAATGATTTTGCATTATGTCTGTCCGCCTCCTATGGCCCTCTGCTGTGTTTGGGATGTGTGCCGGTCGTCGTTGGGCGGGTGGTTGGTCAGCCTGGGGGTCGTCATCCCTGTCCACCTCCATGGGTATCCCCCTTCTGGTGGCAATGTTGTGCAGCATTGCACATACAGCAATTATTCGACAGCATGTGTCTGGTTGGTATAGCATGGCGCCGCCAGTCTTGTGGAGGATACGGAAGCGGCTCTTGAGAATCCCAAAAGTCCGCTCTATCACATTCCTCGTGCTGATGTGTGCAGCGTTGTAGCGATGTTCCTGCGGGGTTGCTGGATTTAGGTATGGGGTGAGTATGTATTCCCGCAGGGCGTAAGCACTGTCACCTAGAAGATAGAAGCATAGACTTAGCATTGGTGATGTACATACATGTGTGGTGTTGGTGTGGGGAAGCGTAGTTCTACGTACCTAACAGGAGTCCCTCTCCAAATTCTCCATTGAGTAGTCGCCTGTGCATTCCACTGTTGCGGAAGATGTATGAGTCGTGTGTGCTCCCTGGGAATTGTGCCACTAGGTCCGTTATGATGTTGTTGGCATCGCACACAACCTGCACGTTGATCGAGTGGTATGACTTGCGGTTCCTGAATAGGTACTCATTTGCTGACGGAGGACATATGGGGATATGCGTGCAGTCGATGCATCCAATCACATGTGGAAATTGTGCCACCTGGTAGAATGCCTGTTTGGTGCGGTCCAACTGCTGTGGGGTTGTGGGGAAGCTGATGTGTGTGTGGAGCATTGTCAGCATGGCATCTAGGAATTTCTTGAAGAAGCGTGACAGTGCGCTTTGCGACACACCTCCGGCAACCGCAATTACCCCCTGGAAACTCCCTGAGGCCAGTAGGTGCAGGCTGCATAGGACCTGAACGTGCGCAGGGATAGCATTTGTCCTGTGTGTCTGGTGCTGCAGTAATGGTTCCAGGTCTGCAATCAGGCGCATGATCATAGCGCGATTGAGGCGATACTTCTGGTACACCTCGTTCTCATTCTGGCCGAGCAAGGTTATGCGCAGTCTGAACACTCGCTCCTGGACCCTTCTCCTACGCTGTCCTGCTGCATTGATCCGCATCCTCCTTGCAAGCACGTAGAGGGCAGCCATTTTGTGGGAGCCAACAGGGTCTCCTGGGCCACATTTAAGGGTTTAGTGATTGCCTCAATCATTTGCACATGTAGGAAGAATTTGTCCTCTTTTTTTTTTTGTAACTTTACCTCCAGGTTTTGATTCCCCTTATTTAGCTCTGGCAAAATAGCGATTTTTGGGATTTTCGTTATTAGCGAGTTTTGTTGCATTGGGGTGCGATTCGTTATTTGCTATTGGCAATTTCCGGGAGCTAATAGTGATTTCGGTAATTGCGAATTCGGTATATAGCGATTCGGTAAGTTAGCATTTTGGGTATTAGCGATTCGGTATGTTCGAGGTTATTTATTTAGCGATTCGTTATTTGCTCGGGTTTTGGGTTGATGCATTGGGATTGGGTATTTTTCACGCAATACCGGGAGCTATTAACGAATCGGTATTTTACCGACTGGATTTTGGCTTGATGCATAAGGGTGCATGTTAATCGGGCACGAACCACAGTTTTTAAGAAGGAGCTCATACGAAAAACAAGTTCATGATCGTCCAGGGTCAAAATCATCGAAAATGCAAGGTCCAGGCTGATTGGTTTCAGTTTTTTAAAATACGGGGTTAAAAACCATTTAATATATTTAATATAAAATTTACAGAAGAATAAAAAGTGTAAAATTGTTTGCTCACTCCGACAATCACAAGGGCATGGCTCGGTGAATTGATCATTATAGTTCCATAGCGGAAAACTAAGAGCATACTTGATGGTACCTGCCCTAAGACGGAATATAAAGCCTCGCTCCCAGTGACTCATTGGGAGAGTTAGATAACTAGGTGTAGGATAAGTTAAAAGATTGCGAGCTAGATATCTAGAGACACTAGGTTTCATAGACTCTCTCGCGGCCCTTTCGTCACTGAACAACATATAAAGTGCTTGTTTAAGTTCAGACTTGGGTGGTAGCGTAGTGGTGGTAGGTTTTAAGAAACATTTTGAAAATTCACACTGCGAAGGGCACTCAGCACCCCTGAGAGCCAAGGAATGGCCATGCCCTTATCACAACGTAAGCAATCCTCGATAATGTCCCTGGTCAATTTGGCGGCAGGGTTTTTCCAGATCGCCAGCCAAAAAAGAGCAGGGCGAGCACGAATAAAGTCCCCTATAAAATGCAACCCCAATTCCTCATGGCATATGTAGTGTGGGGAGGAAATAGGGGCGCAGAGGAGTTTCCTGCAAAATCTATTTTCCTCAGCAAGTATGTAAGAGCATCTAGCAGTTACCCAGACCTCAGCAGCATATGTGGCAACCGGGACGGATTGGGCTTTATATATTTTTAGAGTAGCAGCCAGCGCACCGGTCTTTTTAGGGCGGGGGAGACTCAAGATTGAGTTAATGGCCTTTGAGAACTTACC
Organism: Triturus cristatus; assembly: GCF_964204655.1. NCBI lineage: Eukaryota > Metazoa > Chordata > Amphibia > Caudata > Salamandridae > Triturus > Triturus cristatus. The sequence goes on from NC_140585.1 coordinate 510,025,021, forward strand.
CCTGGAGTGGGCAATATGCCCACTCCAGGAGTTGTTCGCAGCAAAGACCACTCCCAAATACGGGAAACTACTAGTTGACCCCAGTCTCTCTGTCCCCACTACAATGCTACCAATATGTCGTTTCTTCGGGCCACATGATATAACAAAAGATTTTTTTAAATTAGTCTTAAAGTCTAAGGAATCCATGTGGTCGACGAAACCATCCACTAAAATGCGTAATGCATTAGGGGTGCGGCCCATAAGTACCGCATCATCTGCATATAGCAGGGCGGGGAGATGGTTGCCATTTATTTTAGGGACATCGCCAATTAGGGAAACCAGATGTTTGTGCAGGCCATTAATATAAATGATAAATAGAAGAGGGGCTAGGACGCAGCCCTGTCTGACCCCTCTGTGGACTCTTACCATCTCAGTCACCTCACCCCCTTGTCCAATCCTAATACAAGCCTTCAAATCTCTATGCAAATAGGCCAGAAAATGAACCATAGATTCATCCAGGCCATATTTCAATAAGACACACTGATGCTAGATTTGGAGGGTGTGATGTCGTTTTTTTATATAAATTTCAGCATTTATATAGGAACCCCCATATTACTTGTAACGCAAGGTTACCAATGAAATAAACTTTAACGTGAAGTAGTGAATCAGTGACAAGGTGACAAGAGTGACAATTATGTGCACAATATTTACAAAATACAAAAGAAACATTCTATGTACATCATATACGAAGGAAACATTCTATGTACATCATATACAGGAGGGCCAGTATTAGGGAAAACAATGACGCTGTTTCATGAGTGAATCAAATTGTATTCGAAAAACAGGTCTTGAACTGGTCCTAGCACTTTATCGTCGACGTTTCAACCCAGATTATGCGAAATTAAATCGTCATGCAGGGTCTTCATCAGGACATTAAGAAGTTAATGGCAACCTAGCAAGTGGTGTAGGATGGCCTGGTAATCCGTTTAATGCGTTTCAAAAAGGAAGAGTGCCTCATCTAATGTGGTCTCTAGGCGGGCGAACCGCGTCCAATTAGTGGGATACGTCTGGTATTCAAACAGAGTTTTGAAATGGAAGGCAAGCGATAATGACTCACGCTGCTGCAGCTCCTCTCACAGTCAGAGGAAACTGTGAGAGGAGCTGCAGCAGCGCCCGCCTAGAGACCACATTAGATGAGGCACTCTTCCTTTTTGAAACGCATTAAACGGATTACCAGGCCATCCTACACCACTTGCTAGGTTGCCATTACCTTCTTAATGTCCTGATGAAGACCCTGCATGACGATTTAATTTCGCATAATCTGGGTTGAAACGTCGACGATAAAGTGCTAGGACCAGTTCAAGACCTGTTTTTCGAATACAATTTGATTCACTCATGAAACAGCGTCATTGTTTTCCCTAATACTGGCCCTCCTGTATATGATGTACATAGAATGTTTCCTTCGTATATGATGTACATAGAATGTTTCTTTTGTATTTTGTAAATATTGTGCACATAATTGTCACTCTTGTCACTTTGTCACTGATTCACTACTTCACGTTAAAGTTTATTTCATTGGTAACCTTGCGTTACAAGTAATATGGGGGTTCCTATATAAATGCTGAAATTTATATAAAAAAACGACATCACACCCTCCAAATCTAGCATCAGTGTGATTTGTACTCTTAGTTTGTGTGGTCATCTCTTGATTTATTTGTATAACAAAGCGATTGTTTTATTTAATACCCGACAGAACCATTGTTTTTTGTAATAATTCTACCCAGGTTCTGAGGGACACAGGGTCACCCCATTGCTTTTATAACATATTTCAATAAGGCCCTCCAAAGCAGCGACCTATTGACAAAGGTCGAAGGCGGTAGATAAATCCATAAAAGCAAGGTAAATTGGGCATTTACGTGCAACGGTATATTTGCCCAAAATAAGGTTGAGGTTAAGGCACTGCTCTGCAGTGCCAACCTTATTACGAAAGCCCAACTAGCAAGTCTCTAAAATATGGTTATCCCCGGCCCAGGACAAAATTTTATTATACAGTACTTTGCCTAAAATTTTTAGAGTGTTGTCGATAAGGGAGATAGGCCTCTAACATGATGGTTGGGTCCGATCGCCCTTTTTAAAAATAGGCCCTATTATGCTCGATGACCAAGTTGGTGGTGGAGAGGTAAGAGTTAAATTTTTAAAAACGTTCAACAGAAGAGGGCCCCACAAATCAGGGTAGGCTTTAATAATGTCAATAGGAAGGCCATCCGAGCCTGGGGCCTTATTCCCCGCGCTCTGAGCGATGGCCTCTTCCACCTCCGATAATGATATATCTACCCACGGAGAGTGGTTAAATATTGGAGTGGCCGTCGATGAGGATGGGGCGGCATAAATCTTAGAGAAATGGTCCACCCAGGCAGCTCCGGGAATGGTGCAATCCATTGGAGTCAAGAGCTGACCTGAGCAGCGCAGATCTTTGACCGCGGCCCAAAAGATGTCCCCCCTTCCGCGATCAGCGGTTTGCGCTAACACCTCCCAACGCTCTTCAAGGATCTCCTCCTTCCTTCTACTAATGGCCAGTTTATATCGAGTCCTAGCATTTTTCACGTCAGTCAAGTTCCTCGGGCAGGAAGATAAAACACACCGCAGGACACGGTTGGCCAGAGAACACTCATGATCGGACCATCCCTGGTTCACCGTGATTGCACGCGGCGGGGTCATAAGCTGGGCTCGAAGAGCTGAGCAAATCTTTACAAAATCCTCAACTGCCACAGGATTCGGATTTAGATCAGACAGACATGAGAGAAAAAGGGGTAGGTTATCTCTAACCAGAGTCTGAAAGGTCCCCATAACGTTAATACCCCTCCATTTTAATCTAAGGTTGTTTGAGCAGATGGAGAGGTTCCTAGCTCCACATTCCTTATTATATACTGGGCGGTGGATTGCTTTTTGGCAGACCTTAATGGGTTTGTGATCCCCTTGAGGCATAGGAATTTCTATAGCCTTACTGATACGATCGGCCAGCCCAGGAAAAATAAAAATGTAGTCAATTATTGATGAGCAATCTCTACCTCTAAATGTGGGCACTAGGGGGGCTGTTGGGAAACAGTTGACCATTATGTCCATGGCATTCTCCAGATTATGTGAGCTCAAAAAGGAAGTTAATTCCACACCCCTTTGACACCCAGGTGCCAGGTTAAAATCCCCCATAGGTGGGCAATCAGCATTCAGTCTCGCATTAAAATCACCTCCCAGCACAAGGCCGCTAGTATCATCAAAGTCATGCCTAGATTCCAGAGTGGTAATAAAATTAAAAAGGTTTATAAAATTTATGTTTGGTGATGAACTAAAATCGTTATTATAAAAATTGACCAGAAAGAAACTTATTTTCTGATTAAATAATACAGCCTGGGAATTCTGGTTGTTGGTTGGTATAACCCTGGTAGTGCCTCCGACAGAAATATTAATCCAGATAGATAAGCCTCCCGAAGGGCGGCCCATTCTAGATTTGGTTGCGAAAATGTTATGACACTGAAACCCATTAACATATAGATCTGTAGTGGCCCACGTCTCCTGTAACATAATTATATCGTGACTCTGAATAAAACTAACCCACCCAGGGTCACGAAGCCTTTGTTGGAGGCCTGCTACATTCCAACTTAAAACATTTAAGCTGCCTACTCTTGACACTACACTCTCTAGATGGTTATCTAAACTATTTGGAGTGACGGGTACTAGTGCTAGGGGAAGAGCAGAAGCCTCATTCTGTAACGAGACTGGAGATTCAGCACTCATTCTTGGTTGTCAGTCGGGGACGTCTAAATCAGACAGAGCTAAGAAGCGATTCGCCAAAGGAAGGGCCGTGGGCGTGGGCACACTATCGTTAGTAATGGGCTTATAAAAATAACCAAGAGTAAACATACATATATTCGTCTTAAAGCCCGGCAATAACTCACGGGTTCGCATTGGAGACTGAACAGTGTGTGGTCTGCAAAAATTTATAACAATACAATCACCTGTGATGTTTTTGACAGATGCACCCACTCATCCCACTCTCCGCACCATTAAGATTTTGTGTAATCTGGCCGGATCAAATCCCTTGTGTTTCCTCAACCAGTCCACACATTTGTTACGAAGATCCACCCATGACTCCTTCTTTGCACCTGACAAGCAAGGAACTCCAGCCAAAATTATCACATAAGGATGTGATGCAGGGGGGAGATTCAAAGTCTTGGTATTAGGAAAAGTCTTTGGTGCCATTGGGGCTGTGGGGAATTGTCTCACTTCGTGGTCCGATATTTGGGGGGAACAATCACAGAGGAATGTTGCGATAAACTACTAGGTGGACACTGAGTTCTATTAGCATCAGCCATCCCAAAACCTAAGTTAACGGAATCCCCCGGCAAACAAGTGGTTGTGATTAGAGAATTACGATTAACAACCGATGGATCAGAAGCTGACTGCCGAGTTAACAATTGCTCCATACGTGTGAGTCTTTCCTGTAAAGAGGCAAAGTTTTTATCAAATAAGGCCTTAGAGTGACTAACTATTGCTTTCAAGCCCGACTCCAGGGCTAAGATAATGTCGTCCTTACTTTGGGAACTAATGATATCATCAGTTTGGGTGCCAACGGACACAGTATTAGGAGAAGCTAATATTTTTAGTGGAGCGGTATTAAGGCCTTCGGGACAGCAATGAAAATTAGATTTGTTGTTGGGGCCCCTTTTTCGTTTGGCCGGCGGGCCACTAGATTTAGCCTCTACGGTTATTTTAGAGGTACGTGATCTAGTGCGAGCTTTTTGGCCACTTGGAATAGTACCGGCGGGTAAATCCGAAATAACTAAGGGGGGGGATTGGGGAGAAGATGCCACAGATAATAGGAGGTAGGGTAGGTGACACAGAGAGGCGATGATGTAGGATGTCTCCCTGTGTAAAGGCTTCCAGAGAAGAGCGCCGCTGAGCCGTAATTAAATCTAAAGATAAACGCCGCTCAGTTAGCTCAATCTCGTGTGTAAGTAAGCTCTCTGCCCTAATCATAAATGCATCAAGTGTCCCCACCGCGCCCTTACGTCTATTCATATTGCGCAATTTAAAACACCCCCAGAAGCAAAAGTACACAGCAAATCAAACAGATCAAACAGCCGGGAGTTTGAAGATCACCTGGGCACATAGGTAGTCGAGAACAGCAAATCCAAGGGGGGCTTTGCCCGGCGCGTCCCGCAAGCGTCCTGCGAAGCGGGCCTCGGTGATTCTTGAATGCGCCTCCGGGCGCTGCCGTGACGTCAACAGAGCGCGCCGCCGCAAAGGACCTCGGGAATTGTAGTCCCGTAGCGGCGGCGCTATCGGCAGAGGCAGGGGCTCCCGGTGAGCGGTTTGCGAAAAGCAAGGACTCCTGGCAGTGTCGGCGGTGAGCAGGGACTCCAGCCGGTGTAAATTTCCAATGTGCTAATGGTTCCCCCCACTCCGCCGGTCTCGGCGATTCTTGAATGCGCCTCCGGGCGCTGCTGTGACGTCAACAGAGCGCGCCGCCGCAAAGGACCTCGGGAATTGTAGTCCCGTAGTGGCGGCGCTATCGGCAGAGGCAGAGGCTCCCGGTGAGTGGTTTGCGAAAAGCAAGGACTCCTGGCAGTGTCGGCGGTGAGCAGGGACTCCAGCCGGTGTAAATTTCAAATGTGCTAATGGACATAGTCATTACAACCTCCTTCTCACTATAAAGAAATGCATGGGTTTCAATGATAAATTATAGGCTGGTTCCAATCTGATCCTATAATCAATCCCAAGTGATCACAATTGACAACTCCTTTTCCAGTCCCCTGGTGCTACATCAATGCATATCACAGATGTCTGTGGTAACATCAGCTCTCTTTTCAATCTCTACCTGGGAACTTTTGAAGAAACCGCCAGACAGTCTGGGATTTCTCATCATCAATATCAGAACAACACTCAGCTTTACCTAAAAGTCGCCTCTTCTAATGTAATTACCTTAATCCCCTGACTAAAGGTGGGAAGTCATTGAAACCTAGAGTCAGGCTAGAGCTATACCCCGGCTGGCTCAGTTTAGGGTCCTTTTGGAACCTCAAGCACAAAATGAGGCAAATTTTCATGGGAGACATTCTGGCCTAGTGGCTACAGCTGCCAACCATGTAAAAAAGGGAAACAAGCTTAAAGTCGGCCCTCGGATAAGCATCTTGTGACTCCCAACAAACATCCATGTGCTTAAAAATAAAGGTATAGCATAGTCTATGCTTGTAGCGAAGTACTCTTACGTCCATGGACAAGGTTCACAGTATGTAAAAGTGGCAAAACAATGTGCATTCTGCTTGTCACCTATATGCCAACAATTAAACATCTTTCATGTGAGAAAAAGACTCCCAACCAGTGGCTGCATTGCACTTTGTCAAATATTGAAAATCTGGGATCAAAACCAGCTTCCGGTGCTTGACCAAGTTATGTGATCCTAGGCAAATAATTTATCTCACTGAGCCTCCTTTTTGTTCATTATGATATATGAGATCACCTTCAAATATATGAGTTCAAGATGTTCACTATACAAAACTTTCAGGTTTGATTTAATATCCCATAATATTGCTGCATCTATAATAAGTATTTAATCCACATCTAGGGTACACATGACAACTAACCTGTCTCTTTTTTGCTTAGTGCATTTTCATCAGGGCAGTGGCAGGAATGTCTATCAGTTCATGTTTAAAAAGGCTCACTTTTCATAAATACTTCTCAATGCAGAGCTACAATCTGATGTATGAGGGTGAAACACTTTCGCTTGTTAAGAAAATGCACTTTTTTGAATTTTGAAGACAACTCACCATATTCTAACATCATGTTTGTTGTGTGATTAACATGCCAACATTTTTCAAGGCATAGCTCATGCATGGTTCTTAGAGCCAAACCTTTGCTTGACTCCCTCTCTTAAATCGTTAGCTTACCTACAACTACACCAGATCATAATCAAAATTGGATGACTGCTTGTCATCTTAAATTTAAAGTTAAGATAACAGAGCCCCTCCTGGTCTCTTCTCAACCTGAGAACTCCCAGGTTCAGGACTGGCATGACTCTATACCAACTTTCTTGGCAGCGTGGACCTATCATTAGTAATGTCAGATCTTTTGGCTTCATTCTCAATTCCTGTGTCAACCTTCACAAACAAGTCAACGCCATAGCCAATAGGGCACACAACCACCTTCAATTGATTTGACACAAGCACTTGTACTTTCAGGAGCTGGTAATAGAAAGGCCCTCCTCATGGACATTCTTAAAATGCATCTCGCCCTGCTGAATCCCTCATGACATACAGCATCTCATTTAATCTCTAGAACAGGAAGCTCTTATTTATGACCCTCATACTGAGCTCCCTGTGCTGGCTCCCTGTTTAGGGCAATACACAAATGTTCATGCTGGATACATAAGTTCTCAGTACTTAGCTTTTAAGCTTGAAAATCTCGGGGGGTCGACAGCTTTGCAGTTCGGAGGAGCCCATCTTGCTGGAAACCCCTGTTTTTAACAAGAAGCATACCCAATCATTCTCTGGGTGTGCCCCCAATAAAATGGTAATGCTACTCTGACTCTCATACGTACTAACAGTTTCGTATTTCATGGGAGTACTTATCCCCTATCTCTTGATAGCCAAACCAAGTCTGGCTCTTCTGTGCCTCTGAGCCCTCTCAGATATTGAGAATTTGGCTAGCCGGTTTACTCTGTGACTTTCCTTCCTCAACAGGATAGTCAACATACTTTTTGGTCATTTTTTTATGGATCTGTATATAATTATGCTTTTCAGATTCATATCTGTACATAATTTGTTATACTAGTTCTCACAACCGATACTGGTTAGTTATCATTGCAAATATCCACTGATCATTGTTTTTTGTATTATTTATGCTACTGTTCAAATATTCTCTATCAAGTGATACAATTAGGGTGACCAGATGGCTCTATATTTCCGGGACATTGCTTTGCCATTTATGGACTTTGATTTTACATGTCATTGTTATCAGGTGTGTTGGTCCAATTGGTTCAAATTACCTAAGACTACAACTTCCAGAATGCACTGATATGTAAAAGAAAAGTCCAGGAATTAAAATGTGGTAACACAGAGCCATCTATTCAACATAGCTTTAATGCTTCCATTTTTCGGTTGAGCCCAGGCAGCGCATTTGCTGCTGCAAGGCGTGGAGTTATGTAGTACGGCTTTGAAGCCCGCCCACTCTCCGCCTATATTTTTAACTGGCTTGTGTCATTGTCCTTCCTAAACACTAGCTTCTGAGTCGGTATTAGGCTTGTTAGTCCCTCCTTGGAACCGCCTTTTCTGCATTTGTTACCTCCCATAATGACTGGACCTTTTACTGGTGTTGTTACATGGTCTGCTTTATAAGTCGGTGAGCACTATTTTATTTAATGCTCTTCTCTTCCCCTAGTCCACCCACTACCTCGCAGCACAACCCCCGCATTGATTTAAATTTGATTTAAATTTTTAACAAAGGAGGTCCACTTGAACCATAGAGCTGCGTTTTTTATTTATTTATTTTAACAGCGCGGTCTGCATTTAGCGGCTGTGTTTATTTATTTATATATTTTGTTTACTAGGGCCCCTGCTGCGCTTTCAAGTTCATAGAGGCTGCGCCCCTTTCTTTACACAAACCGCGTCTAAAGAAAGGTACGCAGCTGACATTCAAGTGAAAGCGCAGCATGGGCGCTTTTATCAAAAAACCCTTCTGCTTGTCAACTTGACAATCAGATGCTTTTATTTGGCCAAAGCCCACATGCTGCGGTTTCACTCTAATATTGGACACGCCCCTTTCTTTAGACGCAGATTGTTTAAAGAAATGGGCGCGGTATTTGCGAGAGTTTAAGCTATTGCATTGCCAATAGCTTAAACTCTCGTTAATGCGAGACCTATTGCATTGCAAATTCTTGTTTTACTTATGACTATTGACGTTTTGTATGTATGCTTTGGTATGACAGCACTTCCTTGATGTCTCTCCTGTTGTAAAACCACAAATTCATAGTAATGAGGACGCTATTAACAAAAGCAGAGTTCAGAGGAGAAACGTGACAGTGCGATATGCACAATTATAATTAATAAGCAAAGAAAGAACCTCCCCACGCGCCAAAACATTGCCATGGTTTTGTTCCCCATTTTACAAAGTAAAAGCTTGCGACATTATGAATCATAATAAAAATTGTAGCATCTCTTTAAATAAGATCTATCTATCCCGAGGAAATATTTATTTAATTGTTTATTTATTTAGTGTTTTATAGAGCGCGAACCAGACCCGTGAGGGTATCAGAGCGCTTTACAGTAGTAGCAGGTGGGATACAAGGACATAAGGGGGAAGAGATCCAAAGGGATAGGGACAAGTAGATGCAATATATTGGAAAAACAAACAATCATAATACCCAGATACATTTTGGGGTAAGAACAAATCGATACACTGAGCTAGAAAAAGCAGTCACAATACCCGGGAGGTTTGTTCGGAAGTGCCGGGTGGGTATCATAAGGAGAAAAGGCCCAGGGATAGTGCCGTGGCGATAGGTGAAGCCAGCTAATGGAGGTGATTGTAACGTGAGCGTTAGGAGAAGAACTTGCCCATTAGGAAAGTTTTGGCCTCCCTTTTGAAGTGAGCTAGAGACGATTCTCTTCTGATGGCGGGTGGGAGTGAATTCCATATTCTTGGCGCAGCCCCAGAGAAGGCCCGATTGTATATTAACAGAACAACCTTGAGGGCAGTCTAACTTTAGCAACTTGTGAACGTTATGATTAGGAATGTTCACTGCCCTCGTGGAAAATCATAATTGCCATGATCATGTAACAGTTATCACAACAGAAATAAACATCTTCTTTACGATTTTGAAAAACAAGTGTCGGTTGAGATAAGATTAAGCAGAATTGTCAAGCACTTGAGAAACAAGAAAGGTCTAGATCTGCACAAACGAAAAAAGCAAAGTGTTTCAAGTACTAAAAAATATCAAAACCAAAACCTGAAAGGGCGCACCTTGGTAGGGTTTCTACATAGCCTCCTTCCCTGATGTGAAGCGCGGCCGCATTGAAACAAAACAGCTGCGCTGTCCATCGTGTTCTTTTCTGCACAGGGGATGGTGATTGTGATGGGCGGTGCAAAACAAATGGATTCCCTACTTTTCATGAAGTGTCAAAGATGACATCAAGTCCATACATTTGCAGAACTCTAGTAAAAAAAAAAGTCACACCCTCGTTTTTTTGGGACTGGTGCTAAACCCTAATACACAATTGGCAATGATGCGAGCTCTGACTTGTGCCCTGGTTGGGCGGTTTTTCATGAGCTGATTCACTCAGTAGGCCATCAATCTCCTGGTATAACAATAAAGAAGGGATGCCTGTGGTAAGAAAGCGTTTGCATCCAATTTTAAGTGCAGCCTCAATTAGACCCAGGGTGCGGGTGCAGTTTACTAGTTAATTAGTCCAGGGATGCGGTCCTTTCATGTGTAATTCAGAACAGGAACACCTGGTGAGCAGCACTTCAAAGCGCAGGGGGAGGGGAAAACACAAACAATGCAGACGAGGTCACAAAAGAAGCAGCAGCAGCAGCAGACGAAAACCCCGCCCGCGTCCGACCTTCACCCTGCTGCATTTAAAGGACACCTTCCCTCTCCCGCCCCCGCCACCTCCCCCTCCTCAGCCTTCAGAGAGAACAAACCACACAAGGCCCGCTGAGGGGCTCCCAAAGAGTATGGCGTAAGCTAATTGTTTTAAAACCTAATTAAAAAGAAAACAGAATGAGACAGAAAGGCCTACCATGACTGAAATAATAGCTTCCAGTCTGGCGGAGAAGCAGGACGCACTGTCTATTGAAGCGCCACATTTTGCCTCGCGCACGCTGGGGAGTGCTAACATTTTACCCCCACCTGCAAGTGCTAACTACGAATTAATTTGGAGGAAAGACACTGTCTCATTTCGACCCTTTTTAACTTAATATTCCCGACAGAACACATGGACACCGGTGCTGGGGAGGTAATGATTTGGACAAGGCAACCAACGAGAAAAAAAATGCTTTTCTCATTGCAAACGTAAAGCTGCATGAGTCTGTTGAAAACAATATATAAGCCCAGGAAGAAAGGAGGGTATTGCCATGCGACGCGCAGAGCGATAGCAGACTACACCAAGTGCCAGAGCCAAACAACGAAGGGATTAATCTAGTGTTTGTAGGGTAGGGCCGCTTTTGTCCTCCAGGACTTCGGTTATTTCTTGCAAAAATACGAAAAATATGCAAAGGTTTCAAAATTCCAAGCGAGTTGGGCATTCACATGAAAATTGGTAGTTTAGCAAGTATGTTGTATGTGAGTGTAAGTTCTGCTGACTCGTGCAAGGAACAGCTAAGCAAGTTATGCAGGTGCATAAAAAATGCTTTCAGTCTCCAGGGTAACATGATTCAGATTTCTTGAGAACAAAAACCTTAGAAAAGTATATACTCGCATACAGAATGCTCACAAGTTTCTGGGACGAGTGAGAGCTACTCAACAGTGTGAGATAAGAAAAGTGGCAATCTTTGTGAACTACATGTAAACCAGTACTTCTGCTTCCTGCATCCTAGTCCCAACTATTACTTGTGAAGTGAGTATCCACCTTCAGACAGAAGTCCCACCCATGTACCCTGCCCCCTCCCTTCTTCCCCTTCCCAGGCACCATAAATAGCTTGGCTTACCCACCATCCTTCTGTGTTGCTTTTCCTGTCTCCGACTGAGACCGAAGCTAGGGCAATGCAGAAACACTTGCTGTGCGTAGGTCTTTTCTTTAGAATTCCCTTTCCGGCTTGTCCTCTGCCAGGGGGATGGTCCTATATCACCACATGAATCATGAAGAATTTCAAAGGAGTATGGAGCGGTGCAGGTATTGTTGAATTGTTGCACGGAGAGTGGCAGCACGCTATGCCCATCTTTAAATATGGAAAAGCGACTTTGCAACGTTTTGTGTCTGCTGTGCCTTTTTTCTCACATTGTAGTGGATTCAGCAGTCAGGACTCGCACGTTCAGACTATTAGTAAATGTTTCAGGGTCACATATGCGCTATGCTCCGGATGAACTGGGCATATGCGAACTTTCATTTTCTACGTTGTGCCTGCAAAGTCAGTGTATCAGAGGCTGTATTCAGACCTAACCATAGCAGGGAAACAGCCCACATTGGCGCTACAGACGACATCCATATGATCCTGGACAAAGGAGACATACATGGGTGCCCTCATCCTCCTGGAGGTCATTTCGGCATTCAATATAATGCCTGCATGAGATGGGAATCAAAATTCTCGCTCTACACTTCATATGCTCCTTCCTGACCAAACAGACAAAGTCAGTCTGGCTCCCTACTCTTGAATGTCTGCAACCTCATCTGCAGAGTACCGCAAGGATCCTGTCCTAACCCAACCATCTTCAACACATCCATGACTCCACTTGCAAGCATCTCCCGCACCCATGATATCAACGTCATATCCTATGCTTACCACAAGCAGACAGTTTATATCTTTCATCTCAGACAAGACTCCCAACTGTCGGAATAAGTTTGCAGCCTGCACGACTGAAGTCACTGAATGAATGAAAATCAGCTGTCTCAAACTTAACACTGATAAAACAGAAGTTGTGATCTTCAGAAAGAGGCCATCACCATGGGATTCCACCTGGCGGCTGGCTGAATGTGGATCCATGCCCACCCCAACCACCCATGGCAAGAACCTTGGGATTATCTTTGACAGCCAACTCAACATGATCGTTCAAGTCAACACAGTCACAGCCTCCTGTTTCTGAAGATGCTGAGGAAAATCTTCAAGTGGCTCCCAACCAGCATCCGCAAACCAGTCAAACATGCCCTTATGACAAGCAACTGGAACACGCTTTATGCCGGGATTAACAAACAACTCCCAGACGACTTCAAACCATTCAGAATTCAGCAACCATAATCACACTCATCCTACCATGCTCCACACACATCACACTTTAAATAGCTCCACTGACTCCAAATACACAAACAAGCACATTTCAAACTCCTCACACCTGCATTCAGAGCATTACATAACACAGGCCCAACCTACCTCAACAGCAGAATCTCATTTCACAGACCATCCAGACACGTACACTTAGCCAGACTCCTACTTGCACAGATCCCATGCATACGTAGAACCAATGGTCAGTATCTCCTACATCACTTCTGAAGCCTAAAATAAATGGCAAAAGGACATTAGCGGTATCCCTCTAGAACAGCACCGGATTCCAAATTAACCCATCATATCTAATGGTGATAATATCTTCATTCACCAAGAGTGTGCAAACTTGAATAACACCCGCCAATACAATGTTATTCCAAAAAATTGAATGGAAGTAGAAAACAACAGCACAAGTAGCACCACTCAAAAAATGTCCAAGTATAATGTAAATCAATCCATATCCATAAGGTTTCTTTTCAGAACAATCTTCTTTATTTCAATTGTTATGTACACATAAAAACAGCCAAAGCAGCCGACGCGTTTCGTCCAACTCGGGACTTCTTCAGGGCTGCAACAAATTTTACAAAAAAATATATATACAATAAATAACATGCATGAGCAAACGGCACAGACATTAAAAACATTACAATAGGCAATTTGATTAAAGTGTCGAAATTCCAAAACACCAAAATGAATATGAAGATGGAACTATACATCATTTAATAAATATTGGCCAAAAACCAGACATTTGAGTTGGACGAAACGCGTCGGCTGCTTTGGCTGTTTTTATGTGTACATAACAATTGAAATAAAGAAGATTGCTCTGAAAAGAAACCTTATGGATATGGATTGATTTACATTATACTTGGACATTTTTTGAGTGGTGCTACTTGTGCTGTTGTTTTCTGAAGCCTAAAATGACTTGCCACAGCACATGACAGCGTTTCTTAATTTCTGGAATTGCATAATAAACTGAAGACCTGGTTGCCATCCCTAGACTAGGTTAGAATTACTGCTACTTCAGTGCCATGATACCCACCGGGTGATAGTGCACTTTCTAAGGTAGGTTAAGATAGCATATCTTTCTCAGATTTGTCTGGTTCTGAGAGTGAGGCAGCAATTCTACCAGATGGACAAAAGATCAACTGAATTGGAAAGGATCCACGTCCAATGGTACTCACACATGTACACCAAAACTTGGTGTTTCCATGATAGGAGATGCCTCAACCTTCAATGCACACTCTTAAATTTAAAAAAAACTGCTATCCAACCATGTTATGGATGTGGCTTTACAGCAATGGAAAGATCGTGACAAAATGAGTATGTTTATGGCAAAGATGTACCAATTAGACCAGATGGAGGAGAAAATTCCATACTCTGAAATTGTTGGTTCTTTTTAGGATGCCTTATGTACAGGGTCATGACAGCATCACTAAAGTTAAAATAGATAAAATATTTGACTCTTATTTAAAAAAAAAAAAAATCCTGCATGGATTGACACTCAGGGCTGGGATTAATGGTGCCTACACAGCCCAATCATTGATTTCTGATTCCAAACATCTTTTAAAGTCAGGTGATTAAGAGTCTGAGTGTTGACCTCTCCTGGAAGGAATGGAAGGCTAGATCAAATTAATTTTGGATGTGTTCTTCGCTGTTGTGAGATTATTGGCAATTGTTACAGTCAAGAGGACCTTAGTATTAAAAAACCACAGAGTTATCTCAGGAAGTAGCTGCTCTTCATATGTTTTTTCAGGGAGTAATACAATTCAGCTCTGAGAGGTAAGGAAGGCTTCATCGTCTATTTAAGGAACATTAGCTTTCATTGTCATTCAGAGAGCAGTAACAAAAGATATCTGTGTTCTTGAGCTCCTCACAGAAGTGTAGGAAGTTATGCCAGGCCTCTCAGTACAAGAAACAAAGCTAGAGCTACACAGGCAAGGCACAGCAGAAACAAAAAACTTGTTGACAGAGTAAGCAAGCTCACTCCTGCCCATGCCATGATTGTCCCAGAACCTCCAGATGGAGGATGAATTCAGTAATTTAAACACCTGGGTTATGTCTGCATCAGAGAGGCGTGCTTCAGGTAGTTTGAAAAGGATACTGCATAGATTTGGTATCTACTCATCCTGATTCAGGTATCAATACAACATCATGACCCAGGAGCTTGGAGAAGAGAGTAGCTTCCAAAAATCAACACATGAAGGAGACATGGAAGGGGAACTTACTCGATAATCTTTATTGTGACAACTATGTCAGGGGGCTACAGAATGGTAGTAGATCTGACATATCTCAATCTCTGAGTAATAGCTGTACAGTTCAAGATGAATACTCTTCAAAGAACCATACTTCTGATTCCTGAAGGTAGATTTTTAATAACTGTGTATTTGACTGACACCTTCTTTTTTGTTTCAGTTCCGACCCCCACCAGTGGTATTTATCGTTCAGTGTCAGAAACAACATTTTCAAAAGTTTCCATTTCCCTTGAAGTAAGCCCCTGGGTGTTTTAAAAAAATGGCAGCACCCACCACTGGCTGCCTTTCATTCTCTTCAGGGCTGGAATGTATCTTATGCACCAGCATGGCTGAGGTTACAAGGACTCGCATCCACTTGCACTTTGTTTGGTTCCCCGGGCCTGACTTCTTCAGTATACCACATTGGTTCATCTCCCTACATTTTGACTCTCCGAAGTCTTAGGATGTCAAGAAAATAGTATCGGCCTCACAGCAAGTAGCAGAACTTCAATAGTGGCTGGACCTCTCAAATCTAATAAGACAGTTGTTGTATTTTTACATGTCTTGTTACTATGCTTCTTGTTTTCCTCTTACATTCCAGTTCTATTTAGAATGTACTGCTAGAATCTCAGATTGCACTGGGGCCAGTTGTACTGGGCTTCCCTGAGCATCTGAAGGTTCCTGTTGCTGTGCTGCAGTTACTTATAATAAATATCTTTAAATATATTGGATTTATCATTTCATTGGCGACGAGCGGAGGAACACTTTTCTCAACTATTAATACAGCAGCACAGAAGATCAGTGTTCCAGAACCCATTTTCAAAGGATTCATGGATTTTTCAAGAAAGGAGAAATTAAAAAATATTATAAGGACGATCTTATGAAGGAAGAACCCTTGAAATCTGTGAGAATTACTTTCCTTTTCACGTAGGGAACAACGAAAGGAAAAGAGGAAATACTACTGAATATCTGACAAGAAAAAAAAAGAACATTGTTGGTGAACTTCGCTTATTTTTTTTTGGTCAACCACATTCATAGACGAGGAACCAGCACTATCTGTTTTAACTCTACAAAGAAAAGCAAGTGTAGGAGGAAATTTTCAACTTTCAACAAATCTCAGGTTTGTTAACTACCTGCGGGATTTGTATACATCAACGACGTTGCAGGCATCTTTTGAAATTACCCCGTGGTGTTCGCGAGCTGAAATGGAGCGAAGACCCGTCATTGTACTGCAGAACACTCTTCGTCACTCCGTCCAAGCGTCATACGAGCGCATTGCATCTTGGGAGCCGAAAGTGCCTCTGGGAACGTGTGTATGTGACGAAAACGATGTGGCGGCCATTCACTCTGAGAACAACTAAGTTGATACAACAGAGACGTGAAACTATAAATCTAACTGGCAAGTCGATAGCCAGTTTTCTAATCTTATGTGTCAACATGGCGCCCACAGTTAATATAAGGCAGATGTGCGTTTTCACAACAGACTGAGAACCGACAAGCGACACACCGTAGAAATACACCAGGGGATAAGTACTAGATTTGGGCTCAGGACGTAATTGCGCACAACAGCTAAAAACAAAAAATAAAAAACAGTAAAATTAAGAAAGGCACGCATTAACGTTTAAACTGGTTCCCGTATGAAATACCTCCCCAATCCAAAATGGCGCGTATATTTACTCCGCGAGCCGATTGGCCGCCACGGCGAAGGAATATAAGCAGACGCAGTAACATAACACACTCGACCGGCCGAGAGAAGGAGCTCCGTGAGGCTTTGGGTGGTAAGGAGGAGTAGAATGAGGGGGAAGGGGTTGTGTATAACATAGATAGATCCCGTAGATTCTAATAATTCACTCATGGGAGGAACATCGAGGAAATGTGGAAAGAATGGGACAAGAAAATACCCCTTATATAAACAGCCTTTCACAACCTGATCGAGAACACTAATGGGGAACTGTGGCTCATGGGTGACTATATATTAGTGCGTGAGAGTTTTGCCCAGTATATCGCTGACAAATGTGTAGAGTAAGATGAGAACAGCAATAACAAGGGGCAAGGTGCATTACTGTTGGATGCTAGTTTGTAGTTAAGAGTTTGTAAATATTAGATGTCTGAATGTATCGAAACCACACTATCCATAGATCGGCATTACGGCTGAATGCTTAATCATCACGAGGACTCACACAAGGAGCCTTTGGGTGACCTCCATGAATGAGCCGGTACGCGAGACCATGGCTCCACAAGGGTAACTGATGTATTTAAATGAGAGATATTTCTTTCTCCATATAGAACGAGTTGTGGTAATGGTTAAGTTGTGTGTATCTTTGTTTTTTACTTTTGGCAGTCCCCTGATGAAACTCTAAGAAGTGTCCTTGACGTGTGCCTAGCGACTGCAGTTGCCCTGATGAAATCGCCACAAATATACTTGGTGATGAAACATGTTGGCACATGATAATGGTATGCATATTTAGCAACCTTTTAAAGCTTTGGATTGGGTGCACTTCTAAGGAAGAATATAGTTGGAACCTATAGAGGGTGCATCCCTTTCATTTTTTAATCTTCACTATTTAGTCGCACCACTTACCTGCAACAGTTTCTTTTGGGTTTATAGTGTGGACACTTTATTTACTTTTATTTTGGAGCGTGATGGTTACCGATGATGATAAGAGTGGGCAGAGCTGATGAGTACCAGTCAGCAGGCTCAATTGGTGTTGCGCACGTGAGGTGCCATCTCGTCTCTTTTCACATTTTTTCTTCACGTTACTTTCATTAATCAACTGATTAGAGAAATATCCGGTGTATTTCACACGAGCTTTTACACCGTGAGGCTCATTGGGGAGACTGCTTTAAGTAAAGTTTTTCTTAATTGAAATTGAAGGTGGCGAATCTTTTGGTGACTACCTCAAAATTTGAAAATATGGGGAGCATAGAATAACCCAATTGATAGGGTTTTGAACCACATTGTGTTTGACCAGTATACCTTCTAAAGACCTAGGTCTGTAGAGAAATATATCTTTTGAAATTACCCCGTGGTGTTCGCGAGCTGAAATGGAGCGAAGACCCGTCATTGTACTGCAGAACACTCTTCGTCACTCCGTCCAAGCGTCATACGAGCGCATTGCATCTTGGGAGCCGAAAGTGCCTCTGGGAACGTGTGTATGTGACGAAAACGATGTGGCGGCCATTTTGTTCATTTTATTGTGGTTTGGTAGCCTAGCAACCACACGATCGGCAGAAAGGTTTCACACGCAGCCTTTTCTTCATTTGGTTGTGGTTTAGTAGCCTAGCAACCACACAATCAGCAGAAAGGATTCACGGGTTTAAGAAGCAACTACATTGCTTGTTCGCTGGGCTATTTTGGTATCTGATTGTAACTGCTTCCATTAAAGGTTAGTACATTTAAGAGTCTGCAGGAAAAACAAAAATTGGGCAAGAGAGACTCACAATTTAAAATCATAATATGTGGAGGCAGATTCAACAAAAGTTTGAAATGTACTGTCATTAACTGGTTAATTCTAAATATATAATTAAGAGACTTCACTGGATATATGATTGTGGGGTAGTTTCCACTACTTGTTTCTTTAACCGTTTTCAATTTACCAACCAGATGAAGAACATCAGCAGGTTTTAAAGAAAACCCCAAAAAAACACAATATTAATGGACAAACTATATTTTAGAAAAGGTTAAACTATCGCTAACTTAAAATATGCAATTTGATCCGCCAGCAAAGTTTTTGCAAACTAAAGGGGAACCACCACTTCCTTGGGCTAGGTGGAAGGAGGAATTCATTAATTACATGAAAGCGATTGATGGTGAAAGGATGGGAGCGGAAAGAAAAAAAAGCATTTTGTTACACTGTTTAGGTTCAGAAGGACAAATGGTGTTTAGAGCATTACCGCAAATAAGTATTACGGAAAATGGAGAAGCAACTAATGTATACAATGAAGCATTACTTAGGATAGAAAAAAGATTGAAACCAAGAAGTAATATAGCCTTGAATAGGTTCAAATTTTATACTAGGATACAAGAAGAAGGAGAGTCATTCGATGACTTTTTAACAGGTTTGCGCACCTTAAGCCTACATTGTAACTTTGGTAACATCACAGACGAAATTATAAGAGATCAAAATATAGTTCATGTAAGATGTAAGGAAACACAAAAACAACTATGGGTGATGGGTGAGGGTGATCCAAAGTTATCAGAAGCAATTTCCACAGCAAAAGCATTTGAGCAGACGGAAAAGTGAATGCATGTAGTAAAGGATAATGGTAACAAATCGGATAAACAGGATGAAATTGCTGTTGTCAAACGCCAAGTTGACCTTAAAAATGAAACTCAAAATTTGAATTCTACGGCAGTTGAAAATAACCCTAAAAGGTTTGATAGAATGGGAAAACGGACTGTGCTACAGTTGTGGGAACAGAAATCATATAGCTTCATTTGCTGGATGTCCAGCCATGAAAAGAGAATGTAAGATCTGTGGAAGAATTGGACATTTTGCAAACATGTGTAGGGATCAGAGAAAATATACTACTCAATATCGCTCCAGAATTTCATGTACTTCTCAAGGATCTACACAGGAACTAAATGACACTGTAAATGGTGATGTATCACAATCTTCAGGTTTTATTGTGTCTAACGTTGCTACAATTAAGGGTGATGAGGCTTTGTCAATTAAAAAACCACCCATGTGTGTGGTTCAGATATGTAATGTGAGGCTAGATCTTATGGCAGATTCTGGATCACCCTGGACAATAATATCTAAACAATATTTTGAGGGTTTTTGATCTAAATAAGATTTATTCACCTGATATAACTGATATAAATCCTTTAAGTTATGAGGTGTCACGCATTGACTTGATCGGTTATTTCAAAACGTCAATCCTGTTCAAGACCAGAAAGGCAGAGATACAACTGTATATTTCGGTTAAAGGTATAAATGTCTTGGGTTGGAGGGATCAATGAAAGCTTGGAATTATGCTGAACCCGAGACATAAAGAACCCGTGGTGTTGGATGTATAACTTGATAATATGTATGTCTCATTTACAGGGTCAGAGGATATGGAAAACTTCATTAAGGATTCTTATAAGGAAGTTTTCACAGATTCTTTAGGGAAACATAAGGACTATTCTCATCAAATAAAACTCAAAAGTAATTCTACACCGGTTAGGCAAAGGATTAGACCGGTACCGTTAAATGTAAGAGATGAGTTAAAAGAGATGTTAAAAGAGCTAGCATCTGAGGGCATTATTGAACCTATCAATTCATCTGAATGGGTTTCACCCATTGTTTTAGTCTTCAAACCGGATAAAAAATTAAGGTTATGTGTAGATTTGAGAGCATAGAATTCTGAAATTGTTGTGAATTGTCACCCATTACCGAATATAAACGAGGTGGTATCACTATTGGAAGGTGCAAAGGTGTTTTCCACTTTTGATTTGAGGTCAGCATATCATCAAGTTCCTTTAACAGAGGATTCTAAAATGTTGACGGCTTTCATTACTCCACAGGGTTTATATCAGTATAATTGAATGCCCTTTGGTTTGGCTTCTGCGGCATCGGTGTTTCAGAGGATAATGTTTAATATTTTCAAAGATATTGATGACTTCGTAAAATGCTTTCAAGATGACATTTTAATTTTTTCTTCAAATGATGAAGAGCATTTAAAATATCTCTCATTAGTGTGTGATAGATTAAAAAAAAGTGGCTTGACCCTTAAGGCTCACAAATGTAAAATGTTTAAAAAATCTGCGGAATATTTGGGTCATACTCTAACAGGGGATGGAGTGATTCCCAAAAAATCCAATGTTGATGGTATTTTAAATGCTCCTTCTCCAAAAACCAAGGAACAGTTACTATCTTTTGCAGGAATGTGCGAGTATTATTCTAAATTTGTGCAAAATTTTGCTAGTAAAATGGGACCTTTGAGGAGGTTGTTGAGAAGGAAAAATGTATTTGAATGGTCAGAAGAACAGGAACATGCTCGCAATATTATTAAGAAGGACATTTTAAATGATCCGATATTAAGACCGTTTTGCATGAACAAACATTGTATTATCACTGTTGATGCAAGTTTGTATGGAATTGGGGGTGTACTCTCACAAAAGTGTGGAAATGAAGAGTGGAATGTGTGCTTTGCTTCTAGAACGCTAAATGAGACTGAAAGGCGTTACGCCTTTATAGAAAAAGAATTACTCGCATGTGTATGGGCAATTGAACATTTTAGAAATTATATTTGGGGTGCAAACTTTACGTTGAGAACGGACCACAAACCCTTGATTAACATACTTTCCCCAGGTGGAGGCTGGAACTCCACAGCTAGAATTGCTAGGTTGACATCCAGGTTGCAAGAGTATTGTTTTAAGGCTGAGTTTGTCCCAGGAAAAAAAAATGTTACAGCAGACTTTTTATCACGTCATCCTTGTCATTCAGATTCAGACGTAAAAGATGATGAATTAAAAATTATTACTACTATTCAGGATGTGGTAGTAGGTGCGTTTTCAGACATATCTGAGGAGTCATGGAAATCTTGTGAAGAGAATGATTCTCTATGGAAGTTAGTGAAGGAATATATTTTGGAAGGTTGGCCAAGAAGGAAGGATATTAGCGAAGAACTTGTTTCCATGTTTAACGTTGCAGTTCAATTGGAGTTAGAAGGTGATTTTGTATATAAAAATGGAAAGTGTGTTCCACCTTTTGGTGTGCGTGAGATGATTCTTACATTAGCCCATAAATCACATCCAGGAATGTCTGCTATGAAACGAATAATTAGATCTTATTTTTGGTGGCCAGGAATGGAGCGCATGGCAGATCGGGTTGTGAGGGAGTGTGATGTTTGCATTTCTAATGAAAAAAATGTTTAAAGTAAATGTTCCTCCTCTTAAAAGTACTGAATGGTCGGAGGCACCCTGGAAGAAATTGGCCTTTGATATATCTGATCCGTTCCTTAATCTTCCATTAGATACCCGTTATGCGTTAGTGCTAATAGATTACCACTCAAAATGTGCAGAGGTCAAATTTGTTCCGATGGCTACCACTAACAAAGTTGTTGAGTTGTTTAAAGAAATATTTGCAAGAGAAGCTTGTCCATCAATCTTTGTCACTGATAATGGGGTTCAATTGACTTCAAAAGATATGGAAGAGTATTTTAAATGTCACAATATCAAACATGTTACTACATCATTGTATGCACCACACGAGAATGGTCTGGTTGAACGCTTCAACCGGGTACTAAAAAATGACATATCTGATATTCTGTAGCAGACACATGATTGTAAAAATGCTTAAAGGGAAAGATTGTGGATGTAGAGAATCACACCACATTCTGTTACTGAGGTTAGCCCATTTCGCCTGTTGAAGGGAAGAGAGCCTGTCTCTCATATTTGTCCTTGGTGGCTCAAGGAGAAGTGTGGTAATAATATCAGGAATGATTGCATGATTATGGACACTAGTATTATTGTTAAAGAAAAACAAAGAAAATATAGAGAATGGTATGACAGTAAATGGAATACAAAGGAGCATAATTTTAGAGTAGGTGAGTTTGTGAGAATTAAGAAACCTGGTTTCCTAAGGAAATGTTCGAACAAGTTTTCTAAGCCCATTAAGATCACCAAAGTTTTTAGGAATTCGCTTATAACTCAGGAAGGTAAGATGTGGAATGTCAGACGTGTTTCTAAGTGTCCTCTGAATACTAGGCCCATTCATAATCCCAGTCAGGTGAATTACAATCACTCACTTTCAGATTTACTTGCTTCCGCCAGGTCTCATGAGTCACCTCTCACTGCTGCTGATACCACGATTTTGCACAATGATTCGGTTGCTCTGAGAGTTAAAGACTCTTTTCGACCAAGGTCATTACCAAAGAAATTGTTAGGTTATGCTAGATAGGTTTTTTTGTATGCTTTTGGTTAAACATTACTTGCTCAATTATCTTTTCTTTTTTTGTTTTTTGTAAATAAGGGAGGTATGTTGTATTCTTATATGTCTTGTTACTATGCTTATTTTCCTCTTCCATTCCAGTTCTATCTAGAATGTACTGCTAGAATCTCATATTGCACTGGGGCCAGTTGTACTGGGCTTCCCTGAGCATCTGAAGGTTCCTGTTGCTGTGCGGCATTTACTTATAATAAATATCTTTAAATATATTGGATTTTAAATCATTTCAACAGTCTTCTATTTGACCAGGAGATTCATGTACTATCACAACAAACGCAAACTTCTTCAGGTGGGGCACCATGCTGTAGGATTAGGCATTTCAGGGTCAATGGTCTCTGGTGGAGGATCACCACTCAACAAATTAGAGAGAAATGAAGTCAGTGGATAAGGTGTTAAAACAATTTAGGGTGTTAGACCAGTCATTATTGGGGTGGTCTTTACCCAGATTTCTTTCCTTTTGCCTCCTTTTTACTGATTCTTTTTGTTGGCCATAGGACTCTGAGCACTTTACCACTGCTAACCAGTGCTAAAGTGCATGTGCTCACCCCATAAACATGGTGTCATTGGTGTATACCTGATTGGCATATTTGATTTACTAGTAAGTCCCTTGAAAAGTGGTATACCATATATCCAGGGCCTGTACTTCAAATGCTACTAGTGGGCCTGCAGCACAAATTGTGTCACCTGCATAAGTAGACATTCAAGTTTTCTCAGACCTGCCACTGTAGTGCTGTATGTGCAGTTTACTGCCACTTCGACTTGGCATTTAAAACTACTTGCCAAGCCTCAAACTCCCCTTTTATTACATAAAAGTACTCCCTAAGCTGGCCCTAAGTAACCTTAAGGGCAGAGTGCCATGTAATTAAAAGTTAGGACATGTGTGTTTAACCTTACTATTCCTGCTAGTGACAAACAGCCCATTTCCTTTTCACTACTGTGAGGCCTACTGCTCTCATAGGCTAGCACTGGGAATTCCTTAATACACATTTAAGCTATAATACCTGATCAGAAAGTAGTAGCTTTTTCATGTTTCATATGTTTGGAGTGGTAATGATAACTCCTTCTTACTGGTGAAGTTGAATTTAACATTACTGTTTTAGAAATGCCACTTTCAGAAAGTTGACATTTCTCTGCACTTACTGCTCTGTGTGCCTGACAGCCTGTCTCCAATACATATCTGGGGTGGGCGACAGCTACACTTTGTGAATTCTCCATAGACAGCCACAACACAGGAAGGATTGGTGTGTCTAAGTATCCATCTACCTACTTCTGCATTCTGATGGCCTTGACTGGGCAGGATGGAAGGGAGGGGCTAACACTTTACTTGAATAGGCTGTGTCCTGTCCCAACACAAATGACTTATTACCCCCACAAATAACCTGGCAGACAGGATTGGGTTGAAAGGGATCCTTTTGCACTTAAGAGGGTTGCTTTAAAGTCACCCCCCCCCAAAATCAAAGGCACTTTTGGGTATAAGTACTGGGCTTCTGACCCCCTAAAATCAAATACTACTGGACTTGTAACTAAAGCTCTACCAGAAAAAACTGTTGTGCTGCTTAAAGGACTCAACTTGACTGCTGATCTGGAAGGCCTGTGTTCTGTTTGTTGTCATACTGCTCTCTGTCTCTGCTGAAGGAGAGATGGACACTGCCTTCCCTCCAGGTGATCTCCAGGGGCGTGTTGGCTTGCTTCTTGTCGCTTGAGACTCAGGGATATCAAAGTTTCTCCCCCTGCTGCTGTGCCTGGCTCACTGGAAGTGGCCCAGATACTTGCCACACGGATTTCGACACATGTCCCATCTGCATATAGCAGAACCTGCGCATTAACCCAGTAGCACGAGTAAAATCAGGGCATCGCCTTAGAACCAGCTCTTCGCTTCCAGAGATTGACACATCAGCACAGCGTATCGCCACAGATGCAACTTAGTGAGATCGATGCATCCCCTCGATTGCGTGGCAGAATTTGGCACATCACTCGACTGCTCTCAAATCTGGCACCTGTCTTCAGAACTGATACATCTCCTTTACTGCGTTGAAGAGATCAACGCATCTCATTGCTTGTGACCAGGAAAGATACTTTGTTCACCGGGGCCTGTGTGGTTCCGGTAGCCTGCCACTGCTCCATCGCAATTGGCCCGAACTTTGACTTTGCCACGGTCCAACGCGACCTAAAGTAACCTTCTTAGTGCTACATGCTTCTAAGCACTTTACTGCATTTATTCCTTTAACATTTTATAATCTATTTTGCTAAACCTGTGTGGAGTCTTTTTGTGGTGTACTCATTGTGTTAATGTGTGTGTGTGTTGCACAAATACTTTACATATTTCTTCTTTAGATAAGCCTGACTGCTCTGTGCCAAGCTAACAGAGGGTGGGCACAGGTTATCTTTTAGTAGGTATCTAGCTTACCCAGATTAGAGTGGTGGTTCCTGCCTGGCCTGGGTGTATACTTCAGCCAACCAGGAATCCTATTTATAACTTAGGGCCTGATTTAGAGTGCGGGTGGCAGGCTTTACTCCATCAGTCTGGCAAAGTAAAATACTCCATTGCCAGGGTGGAGTACCCATTCTCTACCTTTAGAAATGTTCAGTGGACCTGCAGACATCGGCAGGAACCACCCCTAGAGAGGTTCCTATCAATGAGTTAAAAGGTTGACAGATGGTACTGTCTGTCAAACGTTTAACTTGTCCTTGATTTTTCAAAAACAAAATCCCAAAAGTGGGATTTATTTTGTTTTAAATTAAAAAACGAAGACACCAACAACATGGCAGTTTTCTCTGATGGTGCGGGTGTAATTTTACAGTTAATTTGATGGCCGTGGGAAAGGAGCTCTGAGTCGGTGCTCCGTACACCAGTATCACTAATTGGTGTTAATCCTTGTGGCCCCCGTCATAGAAAGAGCGAGAAAACCAGAAAAACATACGGAACCAGAATAACAAACGGAACCTACCGGACAAACGGAACCCAAGAAGAAGCTGAGATGCAAACAGAAAGAATCAACGCCCTACAATTTTAAAAACAATAGCATGGGTGCCTGACCATCATATAGAGGCGCCCCAAGGTCAGGCAAACCGGCAAAATGAACAGGGCAACGCAGACATCAACCACGGAATACACCTCTCATACCTATGTTATACAGACCAAAGAATCAATGACCGCTTCCAATTCCAATGAAGAGGGCAGCTAAAACTTTATAACACAGACTCTAAACACGGATTGCACCTCTCTAAACCTATACTACCGATTGGAATGAACTAAGAACTGCTTCCAACAGCTAATGTATCACAGCTCCGAAGCAAAACGAAGTAAAACAGACTTACAAGCGAAAAATTTCTAGTGCCTAACACTAAGTGGCCGGCCAACAAGAACACAAATAGAGTTGTTGAGTTAACCCTTATGCTAACCCTGGAGAAACGAGCGCAAGAAACAATAAGAAATGGATAGAACGTTGCTTAGGAAGAGTTTTTCACTCAGTGCAACACCCCTTTAAGTTAACCCAGCTGGGGTGAACTCAAGGAAGACATCTCTAGAGGACTCTAGAAAGTTAGGATCTACCACATAAGGCACCTACTATTGCAGACTCCCAGTCCTCAATAAAACAACAATGCACCCGCATAACAGAGTCAAAAGGACACAGGACAGTCTAACCCCCCCTCCAAGCCTACTCAGCAAACAGCTTAAAACCCCATGGCCCGAACTCCTTTTCCATCATCTACCCTCCCAACCTCTCACCTAAAGCGAAAAGAAATTTGAAACACAAGCTGATAAGACAGCAACAGGAAACACTATGCGCAGAGATTTACCACTGCGCCTCGAATGGCCTGCAGAAAATGGATCTCATTTTCCACACCCAAAGTGTGGGATGGAACTCCATTCTCAGATCCCATCTCCACATCTCTAAAACAACTAGCACCCCCTTCAGCTGCAAACTAACATTCCTTATATCAAACCACCATACACGCCATAGCAACACCTTTGCGACCATCTACAGCAATGGCACAGTCCTGATCCAAGCCAACAATGACAACCTAGATGCATTTGACTCCCTCTTCCCCACACTACGTAACGCCTTCACTCATTTACACCACTCCCACTTAAACATAACCCTATCCTCGAGCCACCCGTTCCTCCTGGAAACTAATCAAAACAATCCCACTATCCAAACCCAACCCACCATCCTATCCCCCCCAGCCCCACCACCCCCTCCACCTCCAACTCCTCCTCAAACTCACACAACACATTCCTATCAGCCACGACATACACAATGCTCGCCCATGATGAGACACTACAGTCCTGTCCCAGGCTCCTCCTCCCCCCCCCACCTGACACTACTCCCAACAAGCAACAAAGGAAACCGGCCCACAGACAATAGCCCCAAACCCCCTACTTTTACCTAAACCAGTGAAGCCGCCACTCAATTCCTGAACCAATCTGTCACAACACACTCCCAAGACTTTCCCCAAGAACCACTTAGGCATCGGAAAATCATGGAGCCACACCCACGCCGATAAGCTCGCTCCAGCCTCAAACACAGGCATCAGCAACAGGTTGAGCTCCTCCTCCTCAGACAAGCGCCCTCGATCCATAGATGGCCATGTTCAGGATATCATGATAACAAACTCCCCTACACCCTCCTCTATGAATACAACCCAAAGACTGGCATGGCTGGAATACCAGCTGGAAATCGTACTACAGGGTATTAATAAAATCTTATCTAACCGCAGCACTCTCACTACCCAACACCTTCCCCTCACACACACAGGCACTCTCTATAAACACACAAACCCCCACAAGGCCCAATGACCCAGATGGAACACAATCCCCTTCAGAAACCAGCCGCATAGACCCAAAAGAACAAGCGCTGCAATGTCCATGAAAGAGGCGAGGGTTCTCGCCGAATCCTATAAAGTACCTTCAGCGGTCGTCCCCAGCTTCGTGATCCAGGTAATCACTGGATTTGGTAGAGACCACATCGTACCGAAAACAGCGAGACCTGCAGCTCTCCTCACCAATATCCCCATTGCTCCCCCAAATGAGACTAAACGGATGATTTCTTGTGATTTAATTTGCATCACAGAAAAGGAATTAATCAAAACATAAGAACATAAGATAAATCAACATTGGTACACATTGGTGCTCAGAAAAAGGGGGAAGGGGTGAGTGCTCAGGGAGAATTGAGTGATGGTGTGAAGGAACGGAAAGGTAAGGTGGTTCAAATACATCCAAACCTTTTAGAACCAATCCAGCCGTTTACTTGGCAAAACAAAATAATCACAAACATAACATTGTAGGCACAGATAAACATGTCTCTGTCGCCTATGTTTGATATAAATAACAATATGTCAACGTTTTGACCCCTATAATTATAAAGGTAGCTTCATCCTTATTGGGGGGTCTTCATCAGGACTCAAGAAACTAGTGAAGGAGGGAAGGGAGCACCTAAAAATAAATAGGCTAAAATTAGGTGACGTCAATAGTGAAGCAAAGCACGTACAATCCGGCTGTATTTTCAAGATGAGGGCCAAATTGGGGCCCCCTTGGTGGAACATTTTCAAACGAGCAATCACCAACCAGAATCCATAAAGTGGGTTGTTCTTGAGAAAATCACATTGAGAGGCAGGGGTGGTGATTTGGACTAAATATTGAACATTCGTGAGTGCAAATGGATGGACCTTTTTGATTTCGTCAGAGATGGCCTTAATGAGATGGATGTCACATATGCCCAACTGTCTTGTTTAGTTAAAGATTAGTACGCTTAAACTATCATATCTCTAAGACATAAGGGTAGTTGGAAGCATCTCGCCTTTCTCCTCTTTTCCTCCCTTTTCGATAAACATCCCTGTCTCAGGCCTTCCTGTTGTTTGGGGATCTGTATCCATTGATCTCATACACTGTTCCAAGTGTGGTTAGATATATAAAATTCTGTAATAACTTGTCTACAATTTTTGTGGAATTTCTGAATGTTTAACCCGGTAATAACATTAGACCATACAGTGATCATAGAACATATGGTATTGTAAGATCCGCAAAGTACCTGTCATGATATGTGCCAACGTGTAATGTCTACATGTATAATGTGCACCATTTGATTGGACAGTAACCCCTAAAAACCACCTGATCTTCTGCATATTAAGACGTCTTTATGCTTCGTACTTTTATTTTTCATCAAGCCTACACGCAAAGTAGAAAATGCCCCACGTTTATAATGTCCATAAGTTTTCAGGTTTCCAGCCTGCATCAAATTTTACACACAAATGTTTTTCTCAAATAGCCCATCTATTTACCATGCATTTTCAGTCACTTGATGCTATAGTTAACATGGACCGTCTTCGGAGCCGCTCCACCAGCGTGCACGCGTCTCCGCTCACGTTAAATAGGCACCGTTACTGGGACCGCTTGCTTCGTCGACACAGACCGGAGCCACCGATGGTGAGTCAATTGCTCTGCCCCCTGAGCCTTGTTTTAGCACGGTTCACAGGCCTTAACTGCACGGGGAGCTCTTTGCGTAAACAACAGTGAGCTTTATTTTAGTACGGTTCACTGGCCTTAACTTCACGGGGAGTTTCTTGATTAAGCAACATTGCAAATTTGTCTAAGGGTGTGGTGACCCGTTTTTGTTTTCATCTTAAATCGTTTTTTAATGCTGGCTGAGCCTTGTTATAGTTCACTGCACAGGCCTTAACCTCACGGGTGGGCTTTAAGCAATATTGTAACTTGCCTAAGGGTTTCATGACCAGATGTGTTTACATCTTAAATCGGCCTTTAATGCTGGCTGGTCTCCCGTTACCCCAACGTGATGATGCGACCATATCCTGGGGTCAGTTTTACTATGGGCATTGGATTGCTCGTTTTGTCCAGAGGCTTTTTTAGGCCAAAAGGTCATAAGGTAAATGCGCATTTAACCTACGGGGTCATTAAATGTTAGTTCTGTTAACAAGGAATCGGGTGTTGAGGTCTTACCGCATTTTACATCTCCTACTTTAGAATCCGCTTAACCATAGTGTTTGTCTACATATGACCTTTCTGAGCAACACTTTTGGCATGATTTTCGTGCAAATCCATATGACAATATTGCGCACGCTCCACTAATATAATGTCGCCTTTATAATTTATAATTTAGATATACTTTTTATGTTCTGATGCGGCCTGAAGCATTATGGCCTTCATCTTCTAGGTTACTAATCAACCCAGTCCGGATACCCGGGTGTACTCGTGGCACCCATCACGCCCATGTACTGGAATTTGGTTCAAATTCTAAGTGAGTTTCGCTGAAATTACACCAATTATGGGACTGTGTTTCTGTGGGTCATTTTTTGACCTTTCTTTCTCCATCTCTGATTGTTTTGTTTAGGGCCCTCATCTTGAAAATACAGCTGGATTGTACGTGCTGTCATCTAATGGTAATTACCACTGACTACCTTTCGATATAGCATTGCTTCACTATTGACGTCACCTAATTTTAGCCTACATATTTTTAGGTGCTCCATCCCCTCCTTCACTAGTTTTCTGAGTCCTGATGAAGACCCCCCAATAAGGGTGAAGCTACCTTTATGATTATAGGGGTCGAAACATTGACATATTGTTCTTTATATCAAACATAGGCGACAGAGACATGTTTATCTGTACCTACAATGTTATGTTTGTGATTATTTTGTTTTGCCAAGTAAAAGGCCATATTGGTTCTAAAAAGTTGGGATGTATTTGAACCACCTTACCTTTCCATTCCTTCACACCATCACTCAATTCTCCCTGAGCACTCAACCCTTCCCCCTTTTTCTGAGCACCAATGTGTACCAATTCCTTTTCTGTGATGCAAATCAAATCACAAGAAATCAACCGTTTTTGCAGTGATGTTTTGAATTATTTAATGTATTTGAATTTGTTTCCACGTACGTGAATTAGAAATCAGCCTTCCACTGTGACCTTTATTTTTGTACCGTTGTTCACCCGGGACCAGTGGTCCTACGGGTTGCCCCATTTATAATACCCTCCAAATGAAAAACACAACAACAACAGGGTGACCAACTGCATGCTCATAAACTGCAGATCTGAGAAGAAACACGCAACAGAATTGGCAGAAACCATCCTAACCCATGACATAGACATCACGTTCATCACAGAAACCTGGTTGAATGAATCCTCACCCCCCCATCGTCAATATGCTTGTATCCCCCGGGGTTCTCAATCATCAATAAAGACAGAAAGAACCAGCGAGGTGGGGGGACCGCCATCATCCATAAAAGTAACATCTCTATAACAGAAACTGACTCCTTCAAATATAACACATTGGAATACCTAACCGCCACCATTAAGATGACAGACAACAAAACGCTTTATTTCCACCTCCTCTACCATCCATGAGGTAACACCCCCGCATTTGGAGAACACCTGGCCGACCTTAGAACACACTGCTCACTCACAGACGTGAACAACCTAATACTAGGAGACCTAAACCTTCACTGGAATGATTAAAACAACCCTCTGATACAATCCACGAATGAGCTCCTTCAAAATAAATTCTTTAGACAACACTGCACTGAGCAAACTCACAATAAATGCTGAATCCTGGATGCCATCATAGCACAGGAAGACTCAAGCACCATCGACTGTACCCTCCCTGTTGACTGGTCAGACCACCATATCATTCTTTTTCATATCAATCAAAAGACCCAATGACCGCCTCGCACAAATGAACACTTTCACTGAACGAGAAACCTAAGCCAGAGCCCCCTCACAGAACTAGAAGAAAGGATAAGTACACTCCTCCCGTCCATCGCATGCGACAAGTCCACAAAAGAAATTGCCTCACATTAAAATGCATCTATGACCGCCATACTTGACCAAATAGCTCCACTGAAACAAAAGAAAGTCAAGAACATTCCATCGAGATCGTGGTTCAACACTGACCTAAACTCGTAAAGAAGATAACTGAAGAGCTGCTGAAAGACTCTGGCGTAACAACCCTTCGACAATCAACCTTGATCAACTCAAAAAGGAACGTGGGAAATACAAAAAGCACATAAAAATGAAAAGTCCACCTTCTTCCGCAATGCACTAAACAATGTTAAAAATCGCCCCAAAGAACTCTTCAATATCATTAGACAGCAAACATCCAACCCCCCCCTGCCATTCCGCCCTCCAAAGACCTATGTAACTTTGCCATTTTCTTTAATGAAAAATTATCAAAGATTGAACTCTCACTAAAGGACCACCTCCGCCCACCCAATGAAAGTCCGCCCCCCTACAAAGAAGACAATAACCCACCCTCTAACAACTGGAAATCATTCAAACCCATCTCTGAAACTGAAATCATGGAATTGACTACTGGAACAAAGCCCTCACCACACATTGAAGACACCCTCCCTACCCAACTGGCCAAAAAACTCAAACTCTCCCTAGTCCCACTCTGGATTAAGATTATAAATAGCTCCCTGAAAACTGGAATCATGCCTGACTGCCTCAAAATCGGCCAAGTAACACCATTACTAAAAAAAGCGGGCGCTGACCCAAACGATCTCAACAACTTCAGGCCTGTCTCCAATCTCCCATTCTTAGCCAAATTGATAGAAAAATGTGTTCTCTGTCAACATACCCATCACATAGACAACAACGATCTTCTTGACCCTCACCAATCGGGCTTTAGAAAAGGTTGCAGCACAGAGTCAGCTATCCTGAATGTGTCATTGATGACGTCTACAACTCACTCGACAAGGACCGCGGCTGTCTACTCATACTACTGGACCTATCGACGGCCTTCGACGTGGTTGACCACAAACTACTCATCAACGTACTCCGTGAAAGGGTAGGAGCAGAAGGGGTGGTCCTACAGTGGTTCACCTCCTTCCTGCAAAACCGCACACAGAAAATAAAAATCAAAAACGTCACGTCTGACCTACACCCCATAAGCAGAGGCGTTCCCCAAGGATCAGTTCTCTCACCTGCACTGTTCAATACCTACATGGAGCCACTCACCACCATACTCAAAAAAGCCAACATACCTTTCCACCTCAATGCGGATGACACCCAGATCTACCTAGAAACCTCCACCTCTGCCGACAAGCAAAGACTTAATAACACCCTAATAGACGTCCAACAATGGCTCTCCCAAAACCATCTGAAACTCAACCAGGATAAAACGGAAATCCTCCTCATAGCCAATCAAGAGCAGATCCCCCGAATCACAGAATGGCTAAAGTCTATGGATGCTCTCAACTGCACTCTCACCCCGGCCGCCTCCGTGAAATCACTGGGAACCACTCTGGACCCTAACCTTGACATGGTCAAACACATCAAGAACACCGCAAGGTGTGCTTTCTTCAACTTAAAACTACTCAACAAAATCAAACCCTTCATCCCTCCAAAAGACCTTAAGCAAGTCATGCAATCCCTTGTACTATCCAGATTAGATTACGGGAATGCCACCCTCACAGGCACGGCAAAATCACCTTGCTCCTCTCAGATCAACCCTTAATGCAGCAGCCAGAATGGTGAACGGAGTAAAGAAATTCAAACACATCTCCCCCGCTCTCAGACAGCTAAATTGGCTCTCAAAAGAAATGTGTGCGAACTTCAGAACTGCCTGTCTCACCCACAAAGCTCTGCATACTAGCAAACCTACCTATCTGGCCTCCAAACTCAACAGAGCTGGGCAAACAAGAAATCTCAGGAGCACCAACACTCTACTTCTCATCCCCCGAAAACCGGCAAACAAAAAACCTTATCACGTTCATTCTCTGGAAAGGCACCCAGAATTTGGAATGCCATCCCAGTACATATCAGGACTAACCCTTCCTTCAAAAAATTCAATAGCCAGCCCAAAGTCCTCTTCCTCAATCGAACTCTCACGAAGTGACAGCGGACCCACCAAACGGAATTGTGCCCACCTGAGTATGCAGTCACTGCGATACGAACAACCCTTACAACATCTAACTCCGGACCCGCACCTATGGCCCCCCTGTGTACAGGACCTGTCACAATACATTATGTTTACTACTACTAATCTTTGTATTCGACTGCTCCCTGACATATGCTGAACAATTGACCCGTCTCGAATCACTGTGTTTAATATTACTACTCTTTGTACTTGACTGCCACTTGACAAATGTTGTAAAGCGCACCGATACCTTCGGGTCTGGCCAGCGCTATATAAAACTCCCAAATAAAATAATAAATAAATAATTTAAGTTAGTTAAGTTTGTAGATTTATATAGCGCAGCTTATTACCCATGAAGATATCTAGGCAATGTCCATGGGTACGGGGAGATTAAGTGATTTACCCAGAATCACAGGATTTTACACCGATGCCCAGACTCAAACTCAGATCCCAGCACTCGATTTCACAGCTCTGGCTGCTGCACCACATCCTCTCACAGTTTTCGCTGTTCTTTACTGCTAGCATTCTCACACCAGAAAGGGAGATTGAAAACTGACCATTCAATGCCCCCTCTAAATTAGGTGGGCGGTCGAATGGCCAAAATTCTGACAGCCTGTATTCCGTCGGGCCATCGAAGGAGTGTATCAGCGACTGAGCCAGACTAGGCTCCATCGCTGACATACCTACGGTTTGGCCACTTGTAAATCAGGCACATGGACCTTCAGTTTGGTCAAGAGGGTATTCTGTCACAGTTGTGATCGAGTACCCTCTCCGCCAAACTCTAGATCAGCCCCTTAAACGTTGAGTAAAGCGCATCATATTGTAGTCCAGACAATTTAGTGATAGTTTTCAGATGTAAACTGTAGAGGAGTTACAAGAACCAGGCCATCGAGGAAAATTCCTGGGACATCTGCACATGGGGAGAAAAACACATCTTGAAATGACTCTGTTATCTTCTATATTTAATGCCATTTGCAGGAGATTCAGGACTATATTTCTCAATCTGTTTGCATCAAGAATAAACAGGCAGGTTGAGGGTTTTTGTCCTAATTTGCAGAGAAAGAGGCATGGGGGATTAACGCACCATTGAGTACCCTCAAAAGCTTCTGTATGGCTTTCCACAGTTCTATCAGTACACAGAAAGCTAGAACAGATATCAAGAGGTGATTGCCTTGGTCTAATTTGGCCTCGGAGATAGTGGTTCCTTTTTTAAAATCCACGGCTCTTGCCCCTCCATGGATTTTTACTCTGCAC
Source organism: Triturus cristatus (assembly GCF_964204655.1). NCBI lineage: Eukaryota > Metazoa > Chordata > Amphibia > Caudata > Salamandridae > Triturus > Triturus cristatus. Next base: position 510,060,253 of record NC_140585.1, read on the forward strand.
CCTTCCATGTTGATGAAAATACAAATTCCAAGCTATTTTCATCTCTTTGCTTGGAAACTGAAAAGGAAGGATTGCAGATAAAAGGGTTTCCATCTCATCTACCTGAGGGTATACAAAGTGAATGTGTCCACACTGAAGGATTATGTATAACACTGGAAACGTTTTCAGAAGTGGTCAATTATCATTCTATTTCTGTCTTTCAATGTGCATTTTCATTGTGAAAGCACGGCCATCTGTGTGACCCCTTTGAGGCTGCATTTGACGGAAAGAAAGCATTATCAATGACTATTAATAGATTGATAATAACTACTATTGCCTTCGCTTATTCTTTTGCAGCTCCTTCTCTTCCCGAAAAGATTCAGAGAGGATACGAGGATTATCACCTTCTTGGCAGAGTTGAATGGTGTGTCTTTGAGGTAACGTTTTGCAGTATACACTTTAAGAATTTTGGTGGAAAGTCATAAATTCTTTTCAATCATAATTTTAGTCTTTCAGTAACAGGGCACTACATCAAATCACCATTTGTTACAGTAGTCTCATGGCTGGTTTGTATTTATTTTGTGATTTTTATAATGAAACCTGTTGTGGCTTTGGCATTCTTCACACATAATAACGGTACAAGGTCACAGGATGTAGAAGTAGTGGTAATCTTTATTGCTATTGCTCATAGTGTCCTCGAATCAGTCATTATGACCCGCCCATCCCTTCCTTCTGTAGTCTCCGCTAATCTTGATATGACAGGAGTATGCTGGGAAGTCAAACGATTTATGGTGCCAAGGAGGAGTTAGGCGTGGCTTGTCCAGCATTTCCTGGGTTGTGTGTTTCTGTCTGAAGGTAGATACTTACTTTACAACTAATAACTGGTTCAAGAAAGTAGGAATAAGGGAAAGGAAAATTACCAGTGTGGTAATCCGTATTAACAAGCAGGAACTTTGCAAGATTACACTTAAACAATTAAAACATTGGACACCCCTAGTAAGGTTGTCCATGAGTTTTCTGAAAGAAACAGGTAGAAGCTACGATTGCTTACAACCAGAGTCCCTTTCCTACGAGTAGCTTCATAAATAAAATCATTAATTACAAATCACCCCAAAATGATAAAACAAAGATTGCTGTATGTTCTACATAGCCACTGCCGGGCATATGAGATCAAAATAAATTATGAAAAAAACAATATTGTTATCTTTGGTCGAAAAAAGAAAAAAGAACACTACTGGCATCTCAACAACCACCGCTTGACCACTGGGAACACATACAAATATTTTAGCTGTTGGCTAGATAACAAAGGAGGTCATCTATTACATCTTAACTCATTAAAACCCAAACTAGCCTCGTTTCAATTCACCTTCCGAAAAATCTTTAAGAGCACTAAAATATTCCCCTTTGAATCGTTTTTTAAATTAGTGTCTGTCAGACTAGTTCCAACATTGTCATATGGGTCAGAGGCTTTTTGGGGAAATTGGTGGCCTTTTTGAACAACTCACAGAGCGCAGTTTTCAGAACTCTACTTAAATTACCACATAACACTTCACCAGCACAGACCAGGATGGAATTTGCACTAAGGGACCAACTGATCATACAGAAGGCTTGTATAATAAAATACCTGCACTCTGCAAGGATATCAGAGCAAGGATCACTGAAAAATCTTATTTGGCTTGAGGTATCATGCGCCAACAGCTCACGCCATCCAAACGTTTGAGCACCGGCCCTCTCTGAAGCACTGGAGCAAACAGGTTCGGCGGAGCTTTGGAACTTAAAACTATCGCACCCACAGTTTAAAACAGCTCTGTATAGAAAAATAAAAACTAATGGGCACATGCATCAAGCTAGGAAATAGCGAGTCCTTATTTGCGATTTTTAAGGAATCGCAAATAAGGATTCGCTATCTCTTATGCATGAGGCAGAAACCGAAAAATTACCGATTCGGTAAAAATCGCTCAATGCGTTAGCGAAAAAACCAAAAAAATCGCTATTCACTGAAAACACACATATTGCGATCTCGCAATTAGCGAGATCGCAAATAACGAGATCGCTAATAGCGAGATTGCTAATTGCGAGATCGCAATTTTAGAGAGTCGCATTGGGAACAGCCTGATGACATCAGAACCAGGAAGTAACTCTTCCCATGGTGCATTCTGTGTCCAGAGGAAGCCAGAGCAGGAAGCTGAGTGCCTGTAAAGAGCTGTGGAGAGGACCACTGAGCATCCAGACCACTGCCAACCCAGGAAATGGCCAATACATCAGCTGAAGAGGGTGCAGGTGCCAGGAAAATAAAACTGAAGTTCAGTGAGAGGGAACTGGAGTACCTCATAGAAGATGTAGTGAAGAGCCATGACAAGCTCTTTGGGAAGCTCTCCCTTAAAGTCCCAGAGGCAGAGAAAAGACGCCTCTGGAACAAGATAAAGACAAGGGTCAATGCTGTGGGTGTGACACACCGCAGCATAGATGACTTTAAAAAACGCTGGTACGATTTGCACAGCCGTGCCAAGGAGCGCATTGCCCAGAGGCTGAGGGAGGCTAAGAGCACCGGAGGAGGACCATCTACAGTCCCGGACAACACAGCCCTGGAGGACCTGGTCGAGGACACAATCCTGCCGGAAGCTGCTGTGGGGGTCACGCAGATGGATACATCCGGCGCAGCCTGCAGTACTGAAGGTAAGAGGCACATTGATATACCCATCAATTTACATCATAATAGCTCCCATATAGTAATAAGAAGGCAGGCAGCTGTAACCAACCCCAGTCCACAGTCCATATACAGTAACTAATGGATCATGGGAGTTGTAGTCCCCTGAACCAATCATTGAGTCACATAGCACATAGTGTGACCATTGTGGCCAAGATGCATTACTGACAGGGAATACAGAGAGTGAGAACGTAATAGCAGACATAATCACCATGTAGCTAAACATTATCCAATTAAATTCTAATCCTGCACTGTTTCACACCACAGGTGCTGAGGAAGGAGACAGTGATGACAGCGAATGCAGGGAGAGCGCCCAGTCCACCGCAGAGACTGCCGTCGCAAGACCAGTCACACCTCCTAGCACATCCCAGGCACCCACACGACGCAGGACTACAGTCCCTCCCATGCAGCCAATGGAGAGCCCTCCTGAACCTGAAAGGGCAACTGCAGAAGGGCGGCCTCGGGTCAGGTCCCCCACCACCACCCCGCAGACACCCGTCCTGACGAGGCAAAGATGCAGGGCAAGGGGCCAGACAACTGCGCAGGAGCCATCGACACCAAATGCCTAGGGACCAGTTGAGCTGCAGAGGACAAGGGTGCAGCGCCTGCAGGCACGACACTTGGGGGCCATCAGCCTTCAAATGGACAAATTGAACAGAAACCTCTCCACCATGGCAGAGCGCATGAGTGACCTCACTCAAGCTGTTGTGGAGGGCAACAGGGACACCAACACCATATTGCACGAGCTCGTGCGTGTGATGCAGGAGGGACAGAATACAGAGCGGAGGAGGCATCGGCAATTCATCGGGCGCCTGTCTGGATTGACACGCTCCAACCTCAAGTTAAGCAATGCCACAGCACTGCTGTCACGTCGGTCGGTGGCAATGCAGATCGACATGGGGCATTGTTGTGGGGACGTGGCCAGGGCCCTTGGCCAAGTTACAACAGCTGTAGAGCAGATCCAGGCTGGTGTAGGTGGCCTCAGCAATGCCACTGGCGATGAGGGGAGTGAGGGGGCATCCAGCGTAAGCAGCATGTCTGCGCCAGTCAGCACCGGCAGAAGGTGTAGTGCACGCCGTTCTACACCTACAATTCCACCAATTGGTGAGGAGGGCGCTGCAGGAGATAGGCGCCTCGGTGTGCGTGGGAGGAGGCGCTGAGCAGTCACATCCCTCAGGACAATTGGCCATGGTGGCGTAACCATGGTCAGGACATACAGAGGGACTGCCAATGGAGTCCAAAACCTTATTCATCATCGTGCCTCAGTACATGACTTTAATGTATCCTCAGGCTACATGTCTGTTTAGACACCCAAGAGTCCATGTGCAAGTGACAATAAAAACTTTGCATTTGATGGATGATCGTTTCTGTCTCATTAATACGTACCTTTGATGTGATGTTGGGTGATGTGGGCACATATCAACTGCCCCGCCGCATAGCTTTCATGATGCGGGTGTGGTGACTGTACAGGGGGCTGATTGTCCGCAGTGCCGTGGTCATCTATGGGTATGCGTATCGTGGGAGCTATGATGGGCTACATTGCACATGCTGCCACTACCCGACAGCAGGTCACCGGCTGGTCCTGCATACCAGGCCTAGGTCTGTGCAGGATGTGGAGGCGACTCTTGACCTATCCAAATGTCCTTTCAATCACATTACCTGTGCTGGTGTGTGGTGCGTTGTACCGCAGCTCCAGTTGTGCGCCTGTGTTCTACTATGGAGTCATGATATCGTACCTCACAGCGCATGCACTATCACCTACTGGGTAGCGTGGAATGTTTATGTGTCAGGTTTGCATTGCCATTACAGTATGCTTTAGTGTGCATGAGTATAGTGTCTGACCTAGCAGGTGTCCCTCGCCATGTCCCCCCCTGAGCAGGCGTGTGTGAATGCCAATGTTTCCGAAGATGTATGGATCATTGATGCTCTAAGGAGATTGCGCTGCGATGTCCGACATGATGTCATCCACATTGCACATTGGTTGGACGTGGATGGAGTGATAACAATTCCGGTCATGGAAGCTCTACTCATTGACTGATGGTGGACATATGGGTCGTGTGGGCTAACTAGCCATTCAATTCACATTAGGGAACTGTGCAGTCCTATTTGAATGGAGTCTTGGTGGAATCAAATCCTTTTGGGTTCTGGGGAGGCTGATGTGGTCGTGGGTCTGAGTCATCATGGCAGGCAGGGAGGTTCTCTAGACACGTGAGTAGGAGCCTACTGATATCCCTCCCGCTAATGCCACTACACCCTGGACACCTCATGATGCAGTGGGTGCAGGCAACATTACACCTGGACATGGGGACCCTTTGCTTGGGTCCTCTGTGTTTAGCGCAGCATTGGTGTTTTCAATTTGGATATGTGGGTGAGTTGTATCGCAGCGTTGATCATGTACTACTCATATATGTCCTCTTGGGTGTGTCACATCTGAGTGATGCGCAGGCAGTAAGCCCTCATTGGAATGTCCGTCTGCCCTGCCCTGCTGCATGGGTCCTCATCCTCCTATCACACATGTTGTGTGCCGCCTTTGTGTGCGTCCTAAATGGACTCATTGGTTAGTTGCAATAGCCCTCACCAGCTCCATCATTTTTTTTGCAGTGAAATGAGAAAAAATAATTTTTACCACCTGCTTCTGATTCTCCTTATTCTGCACTTGCTAAATAGCGATTTTTGGTGAAATCGCTATTAGCGATTTTTGATGCATCCATTTGCAATTTTTTTCTGCGATTCCTTAGTTGCTCCCGCAATCCTGGTTGGCGCTGATTCCGATTCGCTATCTCTGGGATCCCGGTATTTGCGAGTCGGTATTTTAGCGAATTTCGGGGATTTGTTTGATGCATGGGAAATCGCTTGATTGCGCTCGCAATTAGCTATTCGCTAATTTTGCGAGCTGTTTTTGGCTTGATGCATGTGCCAGTAAATCCTTTGAATCTGAACACAGGGCATTCGCCAAAGGAGAACACGCTCACTTGGTCCTCATGAGCTATGATAGAAAAGGACCTCAAAAATATATTATGGAACCATTTTCACCATATTACAAAACAAAATACCTGCATCTCTGGATGGGTTCCTTTTCTTCACTAGACTTACTATCTCTATGGACATTGAAAACTGAGTCTAAAACATGTTGTTTATGTGGTCTATTTCAGGAATCGATAAACCACCTGCTCTGCATGTGCCCCACCCTTCTTGAAGATCGCAGAAGACTACTTCGGCAACTGTGGACTAATGAGGGGTCATGGGCATTACCATCTGCCGTTAGCCACTTATTAAATAATGCGCAGCAGCAAGTGTTTACCAAACTTACAAATTGTCTGGATATCACCAACAAACTACTAAGAAATAATCCAGAACCCTATAAGAAGTTGCGGCTTAACCGCAAACTTCTATAGAGCTTAAGATAAATCTCATACAGCTGAGAAATATGTGAGATACATCTTATTTTTTCTCAATGCACAGATTTTTCTTAATGCCGTGCTTACAGAAACAATGAGCTACTATATGGTCTAATTTTGAAGATTTTTATCACTTTTATTTTAAACCACACGGCCGCAATTTTTAAAAGCACAAAAACAAAAAATATGTAATGACCAAATGACTAAGTTTCAAGTTGCTTATCAAAACGTATTTAGAATCATTCACATTACCTCCATTGATAGAACCTGTATGAAGATTTTTGGTTTCTCTGAATGAATCATCGACATTTCTGTAAACAAATTAGGTACCAATCGTTTTTAACCCTACTTGGCCCTTTGGTACTTAAATAGACTTGACTGTCTAAATAAATGAATTTTGGATTCAATTTTGATTTCAATAAAACCGTATCATGAATAGTCCCTGGTGCAAACTGGGTGCTGCACGCAGAAGTATCAAGAATGTGAGTAAGTGAGCGATGGTGGTGCAGTCAATATTGTGTGTGATGCATAATATGATACGTAAGCCCTACATGCCAGGCATACCCTGGATGCATCAAAGATACTGTAGGGACCCCCATAGCTAATGGTTTATCACTTAGGAAAAGAGTATCTTCCATTATAAGACTGAAAAACCCAAAGACTTTTAAAGAACACGTACATAAGCAGGAGTTCAACCGTTCTGCCTCAAGACTGTTCAATGATCATTTCCTATAATCCTTCCTGTTATCCTTTTAGAAACAATTATTACCATATTTTTCATCTTCATGCAACCCCCACCCTGGTGCAATCACCACTTTCCAAAGAACTATGTCAATGTTGACCATATACTCATTTTGCTATGTAAAATGTTGGTACCTAATTCACCATCTGTCTGACACTGAAGAAGCAGTAAGCATTCATCAGCAGTGGGGTGAAACAGGTGAATAAAACACAGGAAAGATGTGGTGGTGCCTATTGATGACCTACGTCACATATTCTGCTTCGCCGAATCAGGGAAAATGACAAGGTTAAGATAAGGTATAGTGCACAGGCTATGTTACCCAAAATGGTGGTAAGTCACCCTTAACGTATCAGTGGGATTGCTTGGATCTGCAATGAAGTTGTGGTAAAAAATAAGAATTCTAGAATATTTCTGGAAGGCGAAAAATACCTTGATGGAAAAGGAGGAGAAAGAGAAAACAATATAAGCTAAACAAGAAAGGTGAACAAGACAGGAAGTCTGGGATGCAAACTGTATGAAAGCGGAGGGCAACCCAGCCATTCCAACTGTTGTCCAGGTGAGTGACTGCAAACTCTAATAGTTTACATCACATTTTGGTAATATTGTCCTGGAGGCACTGTTAAAAACAAAATGGAATTGTCTTCTGTATTCCATAAGCTTCAATCTAAATAATAACATATTTTCAAAACTAAGATGGTAGCATACAAGAGTTACCCAATTTCCCTTTTTCCCTTCACAGCAGGCCAGAAATGAGCAGACCTCACTCACTGTAAGGACTGGGGGACAACAGGGAAAGGAAGTGAGAGAACACTGGATCTGGGTACCAGAATGGATTTGTCACAGACTGGGTAACCCCATGGAGGAGGAATGGTAAGTCACTGCATCAGCTGTAAGACATGTAGGAGACCACAGGAAAATAAATAGGTACAGATGGAATGAGACAGAACATCATACGAGAGACCTAGGCTTACCAATATCGACAGTATCAGATGCTGTGTTGAACCACTCGAATACCAAGATACCAAACGGATACCTCTGGATGCCACTGCAACCCAACCTGAGAAAGGCTGAGGAAATAAGAATGAGATAGGATATTTTAAAATATAAAACACAGCAACAAGGACAGTCATAGATTAAATTATAGGGATTTCTACGTGGAAGGGGACTGAAATGGAACAGAACAACAAACATGAAGGGTCCACAAAAAAGTGTGAACTTGTGCATAGCAGAGACCCAGAACAACTAATGCCAAGTTGTCAGGCATATAGTCTATGTCGGAGTGGCATAAATACTGGCTCTAACTCTTATGCCCAGAAGTACAGAAAGAACCAAGAAATAAGTGCACAAGTGTATCAGCCAATTTAATGGTCTAGTGTTAATGTCTCTTTAGTTTCCATATTTCCATTCTCCACAATCTAAAGCTCTAATTATCCCTATACCTGATTCCATGTCTGTGTTTAGTCTAAATCCTTCCACTTCTAACCCTACTCCTCTGCTTATGGGGAAGCTCTTATGAAGTTTCTTTACCAGTTGGGGAGTATGAACAAAGGTTGCAGGGTCTCATGATGTCAAGCCTTTCCAGGCTATCAGGTATTGAAACTGACCTTGATATACTAGTGAGTCATCAATAGACTCCACCTCATGTTCAGGGGATTTATCTGTCAAGAGTGGAGAAGAATTGTTCTCTATATCTGAATTAGTAAGCTTTACCAGCGAATGTGAGGGGTTGTGCAATACTAAAGCGCCTAACTTAGCTCTTAGTGATAAAAGTCCTACAAAATGAGGTGTAAACTGAGATGGGACCCAAGTATTGTAAGGTCATTATTAGTATTGTTAGTAGATAACTAAGTATTGTTAAGTGATTATTTTAGGTATTGTTAGTAGAGAACCACATTGTCACCCTTCTGGTATGATGCTTCTTTGCTTTGTTGATCATCAACAAAATGTTTATATTGTGCTTCGGGTTGCTAATTATGTTGAAGTGAAGCCTTATGATGGTATGAATTTCACGTAGAAGAACTGTCACAAAGGTGATTGTGAATGCAGTGATATTGGAGGACTGGATCTGGGGATGGAATCCGAATGAGTAGGAAAATAGAAGATTTTCAGGAGAAAAGTGTTGAAAATTAGGCCCAGATTTACTAACATTGACACAGCACAACACAGCATGACAGCTTGGCATGCTGCGTCAAATGCAGAGAGCAGGATTGCACCATATTTACTAAGACAGGGACCATTTCTGTTCTCTCCTAGCGCCAATGCAGGCACCCTTGCGCCTTGGTACAATGGTGCCTGCGATACAGGCATTATTGTTTTTATGAAGGAAGGAAAGCCTTCCTGCATAAAAAACAATCCTCTGAGGCATTTCCTCCTCTGTGTACATGTGCTGCAAAATGCAGCACATGTAGAGTATAGAAAAAACAAGTAGAAATAAACAAATTGCTCCTTTCAATGCCTTTGTTGGGCTGGTGTGTCATTGCTCAAAATCCATTGGCGGATGCATGGGAATGTCCACACTCTATACATGGAATACCTTACCAAGGCAGAGTGACACAAGACAGTGATTTGCTCTGCATTGCATTACTCTGGATTAACTAATTCATGCAGAGCTGCACAAGGTAACTCTGCGTGGCTTAGTAAATCTGATGTAAGCCCTTGCATTTCCTTGCTTGATGCAAGGGCAAAGCAAGGGCTTGATGAATCTGGGCCAAACTGTATGCAAACTCTGCATGTGTAATCCATTGGTAACTACCATTCTTATCATCCATAAAAGAATCTTTGATATCGCTATGAAGACTTATTCAAATGCTCCATTTGCCCATCAGGATGTGGATGATGACTGGTAGAAGTAAAGTGTTTGGCACCCACCTTTTTCAGTTCTTTCCCAAAGAGGGTCATGAATTGTGTTGTTCTGTGTGTAATGATTATATTAAGAAGACCATTTAGATGAAATAGGTGTACTAAAAATATTCTGGCTAGTTCTACCACTGTGGATAATTTCTTAAGTGGAATGAAGTGCCTACTGTCGTGGAATAGTCCACTGATACCAACAATAAATGCCGTGTATCCATTAAAGGGAAGTAGCTTGACGATAAAGTCCATTGTTCAAGTGTTGAGTTGTAATTAGTAAGGGTTGTTATAATTTTATTGTTGGATTTGAGAGGTCTTTGTTTGGCCGCACACAGTGCACTTATGGATCTATTCTTTTATATGTAGTTTTAGCTGAGGCTGCCAAAAACATTCACTATTCAGCTCTAATATATTCCTTTGTCTCGGATACCCAGCTACCTGAGAGTTATGACACCATGTCAAGATGGTATGTTGAATAGACCTGCAGGGTAGATATAAAGCTACCCCTGAATTTAACAATTTCTGCTGCAATGACTTCTTATTAGAAATGTTTGGTTCTCAATGTTTTGCTGCATCTGCTTGATTTTTTCTAAGACACTGAAATGATCTTCTACTTTTCTTGTTGTTGCAGCAAGGATGTAATATGGGGTGGAGAGCACTTCAGCTTCTTCAGTTTGTCGTGGCAGAGCATCTGCCTTGCTGCTTCTGTTTCAAGCCTATAGGTAACTACATAGTTAAACCATGATTAAAATAGAGTCCACACATCATGGATGTAGGATACAGTAAAGTCTTATGGTCAGCCCACACTGTGCACTTATGATGTCCTCCTTCGGAGTAATGGCTTGAATGGCAGAATGCCTCTTTGATTGCTAGTAATTCTGTTTTGCAGATGGTGTAGTTTCTGTCAATTTCTGAGCTGATGCAGAATTTGTAGGCTAAGCAATGCAAAGCTCGCTTTTGGAATTATGTTGTGACAACACTGCTGCCTTTGCAAATGAGGATGCATCTGTTTCTACTACAAAAGCAATAGTACATCATGTTGTATTAATCTTGTTGCAGATATCAATGCTATTTGTAGGTTCAGAAACGCTTGTTCTTGTACCTTCCAACAAAAGGAAGATCCTCTCAGTTAGTTGGACAATGGGGTGAATCAGTTAATAATTCCAGAAGTGCTTTCATGTTGGAGGATTCTGCATTTTTTCCTTGGTTGGAGATTTAAAACTACATAAAAACTGATACTCTGGTCTCCAAACTCATATTTCTGTGTTTTTCAAGTCTAGCAAAGATTTCACATACATAAGTGCAGTGTTGGGTGTGGTAAAGTTTAGGATGCTATCCACACTGGCCAACATGGAAGCATTTAGAAGGTGTAGGAATATGTTGTTAACAAAATATTGGAAAGCAGACAGAGCATTACAAAACACAGCTAGCATTACCATATTTTCTACATGACCGTATCTTGTATTGAAAGTTATTTTCCACTTGTTTCCCTCTCATACTTTCACCACATTGCATGATCCTTTCAAGTCAAGTTTGTAACTACCGTAGCAGTCTTGACCTATTCGAGGAGGAGAGCGTAATGGTTGAGGACGGTAATCACAGTTTGCTTTTGATAATTAATACAGGATTGATATTCTGCAATAGCCTTAGAATTGAAAAGAATAGGAGCCCCAGCTGTTGATATTGAAAGCTCCATAAAACCTTTCTACAAATTCTCTGTCAAGTATTGGCGGAGTAGTTCATCCACCTACACAGTCAATCCCCAGGCATCAAATTAGTGACACAGTCATAATATTGGTGGGATGGAAGCGTGTCTGCTCATTTTGTGCTGACATCTATCTGAAAGTTTTTATAGGACGTGGGTATAGGACTGTTTTCACCTGCTGTTTCCATATTTGGATCTAGGAAACTCAGATAGTGATTGAGTAATTTCCTTGGTCTGAGACTGAAAGCAAAGTTCAGTATAATAGAGAGAGGAAATTATAATAGATTGCAGCTCTCCAGTCAACATGAGTGTTATGCTGTCTCAACAACGGTTTTCCTTAAACAATAGAAAATGAAGGGGCATTCATAAGATTGAATTGAAGCTGCTCTACATGGAGAGTCACAGTCACCATTAAAAGCAGTTGTGTTTCTAAATGCACTGCTCCTGACGTCAGTGCTGTTTTGTCACTGTCTGGACTTTCCTCTAGAGTCGCTTTCTCTATGGTAGGCATCCGTGCCTCTATCATAAACATTTAATTCATGAAGCATATGGAGGCCCAGGCGTCTACCAAAGCAAATTGGTAATCGGACTTCCAGGAGTCGTTAAGGGCACTTTTAAAAAGTAAGGGGCTCTTTCAATAAAGGACAATTCATGTGTTCTAATGCTAATCTCATGTTCATTTCTTAGGGAAGCACCAATCCATTTCCAGACAGCTGTGGAAAATCCTGAACAAAATGACTAATCTTTAAACGATATTGGCAGAGTCCTTCCTTCCTCCTTCTTTCTTTCTCTTCTGTTGTAAGTGATTTTTAATTGTCCCAAATATCTATTTATTTCTCTCTTACTGGTCTGGGTTTACATGCATCCAGAGGTATTAGAAATACAGGAGCAGTGAATATAACCCTGTCCCTCTCCCTTACAAGGCTTTGGTTGAACATCTTTCTGAAGTGTTAGATCTATTAAGGCTGAGGAGGTAGTAAATCAATTGATGAACAAGTCCAATGAGTCCATCAAATCTTCCATGTGGACTTGATATAATATGGAAGACGCAGTGTAAGAAAATGGTTTATTGGTTGAAGGGGGTGGAAGCCCCACTCAGGCAACAACCACAACACTTGTCAGAGTCACTAAATTAACCTGGTAGCTTGGCACAAAAGTAGTCAGGCTTAACTTAAAGGTAATGTGTAAAGTATTTATGCAACACACAAACAGTAATAAAGTAAAAACACAACACAAGAAACGTCCCAAAACATTTTAGAAAATAGAATACATTTTAAGGAATAAACTGACACCCAAAAAAATTGGATACAATCAGTATAACCAGAGTTATGAATTTGTAAAAGTTTTAGTGCAAAGTAGCGCCTAAAAGATCAAAATGCCAACCATGGGTATCTTGTCGCGCAAGACCGGGGCAAATTTAAAAGTTTACGGTTGACAGCGATTGAGCTTGGGTGGATACTAAAAGTGGATTGGAGCCAATCTCGACTTACTTTCAGACATTTTGCTGAATAATTCCTGAGAAGGTAGAATTTCAGTAGGACAAGGCAGTAGATGGTGTTCGAGGAGGAGGCATTCTCGTTGGTGAGACCCTGGGCGAAGTTGTGTGAAGATTTTTACCTTCAGATATTGTCCCTTTTTTGGAAGTAGAAAATCTCCAGCTGGACGAAGCTGTAAGCTGCAGCAGATGAGAGCTCCACAAGGCCAGATACCTTTGTTGAAAGGTCTTGTTGAACAGGATTTGCTGCTGCTGAGAATGTAGCAGGAGCTGTCATGAAGTCATGCACCATGGGCGTATCGGCTGGCAGGAAAGTCTAGGTCTTCAGTTGGTTCTGTTGGTAAACAGTTGGTAGACATTTTTCCAAGTCCCAGGTTATTAGAAAGGTACCCCCTAAAGTGCAACAAAGGGCCCAGGACCTGGGAACAGCACTGGGGGAGTTAGTACTACTTTCAACAGGGGGCAGGAGTAGGTTCACGGCCCCCAGGAGCATGTTATGTCCCTGTAGCTCCCACAGGAGGCCAGCCAACTAGCACTTGGAGTCATTTCTGGTGGTCCTGAGTTCAAGGAGAGGGTCCAGTTCTACTTCAAGCAGCATGGCAGGCCTGTAGCAGCAGGTCAGTCCAATGGTAGCAGAAGGACACTATCCTCTGGAGGTTCAGGCAGTCCTTCTGAAGTCTTCTCCAGGTCCAGTAGTGTACTGCAAAGGTGTTCTGATGGTCTAATATCTGGTGCCAGCCTTTGAAGTGGGGAGGCACAATCTGGGCTACCCCCACATCTAGTTCTGGTAATTCCTTTCCTTCCCCATCAAGGCTCCAAGAAGTATGGGGTGACAAAAGACTAGTATCAGGTTCCTTTGTGTATTCTGGAGGCAAGCCCCTTTGAACTGTAAGTTGGGCATGGAACAGCTCCACCACCAGCAATCCTGGCAGGGTGGCCCATCCTACTTACACCCAGTCCCCTTTGTCTCACTGTCTGGGATGCATACACAAAGTTCAACACCAGAGCCATTCATTGTCATGTGACGCAGGACACTGGCAAAAGCACAAAAAAATGTTAAGTCAAGAAAAGGCCAACTTTCTAAAAGTGGAATCTATAGAATTGTGATTTAAAACTGACTTTACCATTTAAGAGTTTTTTAAATTACAATTAATTTGAGTTGAAACATGACATTTCTACATTCTCTCAATCAAATGCCCATCTGATCAGGCGGCACCGAATAATCCAAGGAACTATGGTAAAATGATCATCAAAAACAGTGTTTCCCTAGGAATCATTCAAACATTCTCTGCGTATCAACGTTCAGATTTAAATAGCCCAACAATGAATGATATGGGATCTTAATCGGGACAAGAGAAAGTTGGTAGCAACATGACCAATGAAACTCTGGTCTGTATCTAATAATGGCGTGAGCCCCACGGTGTTCAAGAGTTTCAAAGCCGCAGAGATTCATTACAAGAACCAGGCTGGTTAAAATGATATTGTGACAAGAATTCATGGACGTTATTAGATACAAACCAGAATTTCATTGGCCAGGTTGCTACCAAATTTCCGTCGTCCTGATAAAGACCCCATGTGATTCCTTTTAAAGAGTTGCAACATTGACTTATAAGGGTTCCACTCATATAATTAATTCATTGTTAACCTATTTAAATCTGACTGTTGATATTGTCAGGTTTGTAAGAAGCGTTTGTCCTATTGGGTGCTACACTACTTTGTACATATTGTAAATATCAACTACATAAAATGTGTCACATACCATTAGGTTTACTTATTTGCACCTGTGCTGGGTCATCACTTGGAGCACCTACATTGTGTATCCTGTCCTTCTGTTTGTTGTTTTGAAAATATATTTTGAAAAAAACACAGACTATTGAAGTTGTGTTAATTGCATTTATTGCCGACTAAGTTAAGGCTATTTGTACCATTCAGATACAGTAAAGAATGTTTGAATGATTCCTAGGACACCATTGTTTTATCATGACGCAATAAAAAGTTAGCATTTATTAAATGCAATAAGGTAGCCTAATGTTAGTCTATGGAAGAGGTAGGCCTTACAGTAGTGAACAATGAATTTAAGAGGTTTTCACTACCCGTACCTGCAAATCTTAAACTCACATAATCTACTTTTTAAATACAATGAACCCTGTCCTATGGGACTTTAGGACCTACCATAGGGGTGACTTATATGTATTAAAAAACAGGGTTAGGCCTGGCAAAAGTTGTATTTTGCCAAGTCGTAACTGCAGTTTAAAACTGCACTACAGGCTGCAGTGGTAGGCCTGAGACATGTTTGAGTACGCTACCATAGTGGGTGGCACAATGTGTGCTGCAGGCCCATTAGTAGCACTTAATTTACAGGCCCTGGTCTCCTCGTATGCAAGGCAGTGCTGCAAGGTGCAGAGGATTCCCACCCCCTCTTTTTCTGAACAACAAAGTTTGTGACACATTGGATTTGTACTTTACATAGAATCCATTTGACAACTAATGCCTGCTTTTTCAACTACAAGTCCCAAGATGCCTACGGCATGTGAAACATAGTTTTCATGCATCAGTAAATCCATGTGATCATTTTGATTAAGCACAGAATGTTTACGTGGCACACCTTCGTAAAGGAGTTGTATACGAAAGAAGGGCCGGGAATTTAATTGCTGAATTTGGGCAGCAGCAGCTGCTGGAATCACCACGCCGTGCTGCCAAGAAGGAAGCGGCCAAAAAGAGGACCAGGAAGCAAGTTCCCTGATCAAAACAACAGCAGGCATTTTGGTAAGGCTGCTGAGAAAGAAGAGCAAAGGATCAGTGTTAGAGGACACCCCAGAAGTGGTAAACAGCATTCTGATTTCAAACACCCTAAACTCCGCACATGGTTGTCAATATAAGTATTTTAAAAATATGTTCATTCTACAGGCTATATCTTGCCTAAAGAGAGATAATTAAATCCTTGAAAACATCATAACAGTGATTGGACATTTAGGACATCAGTAAAACGTCACACTGGAGATACCCTTCCAGATTAGTGCAACACATATGTTATTGATGTATGTCATGAGATGTTTCCCATAGGCCTTTAAATAAAATTAAAAAGACTGTAGATGTTCACAGTCTCACTGTTTCCACCACAGTGTTATGTATCAAGGGTCCGAGCCCTGAGGAAGACCTTTCCCATAGAAGGTCGAAACACGTCAGCGTCAAAAAACGGGATTGAGGGTGGCCTGTACCTAATGTAAAGAAGGCATAAAACATAAGATTGAAAGAATACCCCAAACCTGGGTGGATTGAATTCCAGGAATACATAATAGTGGGATTTTTGATTTAGTTAATTTTATTAAAAAGGACTAATATCTAATGGAAGCTTTTTTATGTTCTTTATGTTTGATAATATAAGGTGTATATTGGGCACTTTTGAATGCATATGTCATTGTGATACTGTGCTGTAAATATGGTTTTCCTATGATTTGTGTATTTTGTATGTTATTTTTATTATTAATATATGTTGCACATTGATATATTTAGGAAAATGCAAATGTAATACTCCTCAGACTTTTTTCTTCACATTATGAATGAGTTCCTGAGTGGGTATTGAAAAAGACATTTAAAGTCAAGATAAGGAACTGAATGTATATACCCAGAGTAAGTATGTGGTATATTTGAATTGAGTTGGATTGATTATTGGTTGTCAGGGGATTTGTATGGTTGAAACTGAAGAAGCAGGCCCACTAGTAGCATTTCATTTGCATGCACTGGGTACCATGTAGTACCATATACTAGAGAAATTAAATGTGTAAATCAGGTGTAGGCCAATTTTATCATGTTTTACGGGGAGAGCGCAAGCACTTTAGCACTGGTTGGCAGTGATAAAGTGCACAGAGTCCTAATGCCACCTAAAACAAATTTTAGATGACTGGAGAGATTAAGGCAAAAAGTTTGGGGAAGACCACACCAAGGATGTCAGATCTAACAAGTGACTTTGTCGGTTCGGGCTGCTTCCGGGCACAATTGCTTAGAATGGCTGATAGAGCCAATATGTTCCTTGTTACCATTCATAAGAGTTAATCATACTACATGAGCTGATAGGATGGCATGCTGGTTTAACAAAAAGGCTTAAAACAGAGTGAGAAATTCATTCCAGTTCGAGAACTAGGGAAAATCAGAGGTTAAGCCCAAGCGAGAGAAGTGTTCTTCATTAAATATGTAATCACAAAACTGACTTTCAATGTGTCTGCAGCAAAATGATGAGGTTCGGCTTAGAAATGCATTGTGCCAAAAATTTCTGAAGCTGGTGACGATCTCATTCAAACTTTTCTGGTGGTGCAAAAATTAAGGAAGAAAATGGGAGATATTTTTTCTCCACCAGTTCCTGGATTATCAATATTTTCACTGTAATTATTGCTGTAGTATTAATGAAGTAGCAATGGTGGCATTTGTGATTAATTCAATTAGGCAAAAACACCCATTTCTTTTATGTTGTGTCTAGATCTTTGTGAATCTTTGTGATAATCTGAACCATGATTGGGTTTCCAGTTATGTTCATGGCCCTGACACACTGGCAGGTTAAAAGTGAGCAGACCTGCTGAAACCCCTTGTGTTGGACTTGGCCCTTTTTGCAGAGTCATCCCTGAACTTTTTGCCTTCCTCCTATATTTTTTCTGACCTGTTGTTGGCTGTTTTATGACTCTGGGCACTTTAACACTGCTGATCAGTGCTAAAATGCATATGCTCTCCCTATTGTAAATTGATGTATGGATTAGGGATTCCATGATTGGCTGGTTTGGTTTACTTGTCAGACCCTAGTACAGTGTACTGAGTATGCCCAGAGCTTGTAAACCAAATGCTGCTGGTGGGCTTGCAGCACTGGTTGTGCCATCCACAGAAGCAGCCTGTAAAAGTGTGTCTCAGGTCTGCCAGAGCCTGTGTGCAGTCTGGTACTGCCATGTTGACTGGGCAAGTGCACCCACTTGGCAGTCCCTAAACCTTCCCTTTTCTTCATATCAGACACCTCTATGGTAGGCCCAAGAGCAGGGTGCATTGTAAGTATAAGGTAGGACAAGCCCTGATGTGTGTGGCATGTCCTAATAGTGAATTACAGCCATTTTCGTTTTTCACTATTGCAAGGCTACCTGTTCCCCATAGGCCAGAATGGGCAGTTTGATTATTATATCCTATAATCCTAACTGACTCAGGGAACATGGTAGAAATTCGAGTTTAGTATGCCTGAACTCAGAATGATAAAATACATCATTAAGTGAAGTTGGTTTAAACATTCTGTGTTTGAAAATACCACTTTTAGAAAGTAGGTATTTTCTTGTCTAACCATCCAAACCTGCCTCTGCTAGGCTGGGTATTCCTTTTCTGGAGTTTGAGTGACAGTGTCTGGGGAATTCCAGGGGGCTGGGGAATTCCCGGAGACAGGGTGAGTCAGCACAGGGCTGAATAGGGAGATCTCCATGTAGATGGGTAGGAGGAGTTGCACCTAGGACCTGAATAGGGCTGTGCTTTCCCTCCACAATGCTGGCTCCATCTCCTGTGGTGCGTCTGATGTCTCTGCCCCGCACTGTGAAAGGAAAGAAGGAGTCATGTCAACAAAGTGCTCCAGGACTGACCAGAAATGGTTTGGACTAGGCAAAGGCCTCTCTGCCTTCAGAGAACAAAGAGAAACTGGGTATAAATATTGGGACCCAAACCCAAGAACTTTAGATCACTTTGGGAAACAAGAAGAAACCTTTGCTGAGGAGTGCTAGAGACCCCCAAATCTAACACCTTGTTATCCCGGAACATCTGCGTTGGCAATTGTATAGAACGGAATTAGAAACACTGGATTGAGCTCGCTCTCAGAATGGATTTGTAGTAGGATGAGAAAGGCACTGGGTATCCTCGAAGGAGGAATGGTAAGTGTTAGACTTGACATCTTTTGGCATGTTTCCCCTGACCTTTTGATTTCTGGCCTCCCGGTTTTGACTCTGTTTTTGCTGGTTTAGTGTCTCTGTGCACTTTCTCATTGCTCTTCAGTGTTAAAGTGCCAGTGCTCCTGTTGTAAATTGTTATTATGTAATGTAATGAAGTTATTTATAAAGCGCTGACTGCCACTCCGAAAGGAGCATCCTGGCGCTGGTTAGAGGTGAGAGGTGGTTCTCAGGGCAACTAGATGAGGGACAGACATAAATCGTCTGTAGAGCTGAATATCCATGTTTTCAACAATTTCCTGATTTGGGTTTCATTTTTATGCATTTTTATGGATTGTTGTTTCAATGATTGGCTGATTTGATTTACTAGTCAGTCCCTAGTACAGTGCTTGGTGTGTGCCCATGGCCTGTAAATCAAATGCTGCTAGTGGGCTTGCAGCACAGATTGTGCCACCCACACAAGCAGCCTGTAAATGTAACTCTGGCCTGCCATTGCAGAGCCTGTGTGCATTCTGGACCTGCCATGTCAACTTGGCAAGTGCACCCACTTGCCAGGCCCTAACCTCCCCTTTTCGTACATGTCAGTCACCCCTAAAGTAGGCCCAAGGTACCCCTGGGGGCAGGGTGCAGCGTATGGAAAAGGTAGGACATGCCATGGTGTGTGTGGCATGTCCTGACAGTGAATTACTGTCAATTTCATTTTCCACTATTGCAAGACTACCTGTTCCCATAGGACAGAATGGGGAGTTTGTTTATAACATCTTATAAACATAACTGGCCCTGGGAACAAGGTTGAGAAATAAAGTTTAGTAGGCCTGAACTCAGAATCTAAAGATGCATATTTTAGTGAAGGTGATTTTTACATTCTGTGTTGGAAAATACCACTTTTAGAAAGTAGGTATTTTCTTGCTCAGTCATCCAGTGTGCCTCTGCTTGGTTTGTGGAATGACTGTCTGGCTTTGGCATGACAGTGGCTGGGGAGGAGCAGTAGCTCCAGAGAGTCTAGATGGGTCAGGGATGGGCTGACTAGACCTGAGCTGCATTTAGAGTAGGGGGGGGGAGATTTCCTTTCACCTGAATGGGCATGGTCTACCTCTGACAATGCTGTCTCCACCTCCTGCCAGAACTGGTCAGACTAGGCACAGACACGCTCTGCCTGAGAAGACAAAGGATTTTGGGCTATAAATAGTGGACCCCAAACCCTAAACTTTAGAACTCTTTTGGAACCAAGAAGACTGCCAAGAAGAAGAGCTTGTGAAGCTGTGAGGAGGAACTACCACTTTGCTGTGTGCTTTGCTGTGTTGGCCTGCAGTGGCTGCTTCTGTCTTGAGCAGTGAAAGGACAGGACAAGAACGTTCTGCAATTTACTTTGTGTGAATTTCTCCAAGGGCTTGAGGTAGAGCTTGCCCCCTGTGCAAGAAGTTTCAGGAACAGCACCACTTCAAGTTCTTCTGCCTTTAGCATTGGGGACAGTGTGTTTTGTGCTGCAACAGAAGAAAAAGCAACCCAACACCGTCTATGATGCCACTGCCGACTCAGTATCCTGAGGGCACCACAGAGGGCGCTGCCGCAACGCCGCACTGCAACCCTGGTCTCACTGATGACACCACCTGATACCGCCACGGAGCCCCTGCTTGCACCGCGACCTGTGGGCCCGCACTCCGTGCCGCCTCGCTTCATGCCATCGCCCTGATATCCCTGACGATGACGCTTCACGCAGACATCGACGCCGCTGCTTGCACCGTGGTTCGAGGGCACCGCTCGTAAGTTACACGGCTCACCATCCTCATCCGGCACCGCAGACTTGGCCTACCGATGCCGGCGCCATCGACTCCAGTTCGTCAGCCGACGACAGCGCTTCAGCAACGACGACGACACTGCTTGCACCGTGACTTGGCAGCACTGCGATGATCACCACTACACTACGCACCGCAGCACCCGATGCCTGCCGACACCAGCGCTCCTGACTTCAACCGCGAGGAGTTCGATCTGCAACGCGTGTGACTTCAAGGGCCCGACGACTCCTGCACCGACCTCCAGAACCAACACCAGTGGACGCCGTGCTTTCGGAGCACAACGAGAGGTCACCCACACCCTGCATTTCTAAAGGTACTGTTTTGTGGGTCTTCCCGACATCGTAGCTGGCCCACGATGCAGCGGTCAGCCAGAACTGTTTGGAATTTGTTGTTCACAACACCGTGATAGCGACTTCAAGGGAATTTATCGCGAGTTAATTTTGATAATGGAAGATATCTAAGTACTGTATTGTGGATTTTTTGGTCTTATTTTAAGTATATAAAAATGTTGATGTGGTGTCCTTTTGTAGTGCTTACACTGTGTTACTGTTGGTTATGTGCAAATGCTTTACTCGCTGCCTCTAAGATAAGCCTGACTGCTCGTGCCAAGCTACCAAGCTACCAAGGGGGTGAGCAGGGGTTATTCTAGGAGTGTAACTCCCTTATCCTGACTAGAAGAAAGGGTCCCTACTTGGACAAGGTGCAAACCATTGCCAACTAGATACCCTCATTTCTAACAGTAAGGTATTTTACTGGCTGTAAGGTAGCCAAGATACTACACTAAATACACTGATAAAGGCCAGAATAACGGTTAGTCTCTTTCTATTTTTAATTTGCATGCCCCTGCTTTGCTCTTGTTTTTTCGTTTTTAACTTGGTTGTTGAAATATTTACTAAGAGCGATCTAGCACAAGGGGAATACTATCTTTTGAATTTGTTGGTTGGCAGGGAGGAGAGGGGCGTTAACTTCGGGATTCTCGAGTAGTTCTGCCATTTCTACTCTGCTGGGACACGGAGTGGTGCTATTTTGTGTTAGCGTGCGCTGTAGTCCTCATGCGTAAAATCAGAGGCACATGGGGTGGATGTGCACAGCAGGCACGCCTAAGGCAAGCCAGTCTGCGCCCATCAGTGTCCAAGAGGCAACCGGGCCTGGCCATGCTGCCAAT
Source organism: Triturus cristatus (assembly GCF_964204655.1). Lineage (NCBI taxonomy): Eukaryota > Metazoa > Chordata > Amphibia > Caudata > Salamandridae > Triturus > Triturus cristatus. Next base: position 510,081,990 of record NC_140585.1, read on the forward strand.
TTGGATAGGGACAAGGAGCAGAGACTGCAGTATGATGGGGCAACGCTACGCAAATTAGATACTGATTTGTACTGTCAGGGAGATGGTATGGGGTGTGGGAATTGGGATGAATTCCACTGCGCTTGATGTAACTGGGTCTTTCCATATGGAGCAAAGGGATCTCCCACGGCGTCAGCTAGCAGCGATGTCATCTCGGTAAGAATAAGAAATGGAGGTAATTTTTACTGCTCTTTTCCTTAACACACTCTCTCTGCAGAAGCATGAAATGCAGGTTTTTGACCTTCTTTAGAACTTACTGTATTTAACAGAAACCTGGCTAACTAACTTTTCTAAATGCACGCGCGCAGTGGCCATTCCACTTGGGTATAAGGTACTTAGGAAGGACCGCCCATCGGGAAAGGAGGGGGTGCGGCCATTATTTTCAAGCAGGAATTTTATTGCACTGCCATCACCCTGGGAGCCTTGGATGGTGCCGAATTTTTTGGATTCCGCTGCTTGCTATCATCACATCAATCCCTGGCTGTTACCATGATATATAGGCCACCAGGACCTGCGGGTGGCTTTTTAAGATCTCTTAACAAGGCGATTGCACCCCAGGCCCTTAGATGTAGTCACTTTCTCGTTCTGGGTGATCTGAACCTTCATGTGGATAAACGTATGGAGTTTTAAGACTCTTTCAGCGTTTAACCTTGTTCCCTTTGTGTCTCATCCTATGCACAGGATGGGACATACCCTAGACCAGATGTTCTCGAATGTAGAGCTGGAGGTTGATCTGCCTCTACCTCTGGTTTGGACGGTCCACTGTCTAATCAGCTTTAGATAGCCATTCTCTTTGAAAAACGGCCATAAACACTTTAACAGTGTGGAAAGTAGGCATAGAGCTTTTCACAGAATTTCACAGATGGCTCTGGGGTACGTCTTTGAACCCTCTGCCCCTCTTCTATCAGGGAACCCAGAAGGTGACGCACTTCAGCTAGATGCCTGGGTGAGGCAGAGAGTTAACGAGGGTGCCTCCAGATGACTACCTAGACTTGATAGTCCCAGTTGTGGAGCTGCCCGCCGGAGAAACCCCCGCTCTCCTGCAAATACCCCGGCTACTGCTAAAAGTATCCCTGGGTATTAATAAGGATCTTAAGTCGGGTTCTCCTGCTGACCCTTGTCCAGCTCAACTGTTGGCCATGGTGGCCACGTCTATTAATCCCGTGGTTAATAAGGTTCTTAATACCTCACTGTCAGCTGGTCGTTTGCCTTCCATTTGGAAATACGCTAAAATCCTTCTGCTATTAAAGAAAACTTCAAAGGATCCTAATGTTATAGCTAACTGCAGGCCCACATCCTTACTTCCGGCCTTTTCTAAAGTATTGGAAAAATATGTGAACACAGTCATTTTGCACTATGTGGAAAAAAACAATCTTTTGCATATTAGTGAGTTAGGCTAACCATAGCACAGAAACAACATTGCTGGAGGTCACAGAACATATCAAAGAGCAGTTATATCAGGGGGCCAGAGTAATTCTAGTATTCTTAAACCTGTCAGCGGCCTTTGATATGGTCCCACATGCCAGGCTCCTGGAAAGGATTAAGAAGCTTGGTATCGGTGGCTCTGCGTTAAAGTGGCTGGCCTCTTTTCTTGATGACAGAAGTCAGGAAGTTTGGACTCCTCCCATTGTGGCCACCATCCCTAGTTTGAAATTGGGGGTCCCACAGGGCTTGGTATTGAGCCCTACACTTTTCAATTTGTATATGTCCCCACTTACATCATTGGCAGAAGCATACGGGGCTAAAATAATTCCATACGCCAATAACACCCAGTTGCTTTTTACCTGTTAAAAGGGGGCAGACTTTGAGGGTGAGAAGATCAGAATATGCCTCTCCAGGGTGTTTAATTGGCTGATGAGGAATCAATTGAAGTGTAATCCCGAGAAATTGGAGATTATCTTTATTGGTTTATCTCCCTCAGAAGAGTGGAGATGCTGGCAGTCTGGGGATATGTCCCCACCACCCTCTGCTCAAATCACAGTCAAAGATTTGGGCATCTCTATCGATAGCGCTCTCACGATGAGATCTCAAGTCCAGCCGGTAGTTGGTACCTGCTTTGGTCTACTGTGAATGCTGAGTAAGTTTCTACCCCTGCTATCACTGAATACGGGGAAAACGGTGGTCCAGGCGCTGATTACCTCAAGACTGGATTATGCAAATGTCTTGTACCTGGGTTTACCTGTATCTTCTCAACCGATTGCAGGTAGTTCAATATGAAGCAGCGAGATTGGTGTTATGCCTAATCCCAGGACACATATGTCCCCTCACCTGAAGGCTCTATACTGGCTTCCTGTGAGAAAGAGGATTAGATTTAAGGCTTTGGTGCTGATTTTCAAAGCTTTACAATGTATGGATGCTGGCTATCTCAGAAAGAGAGTATTGCATTGCATGCCTTCCAGAACGCTGAGGTCTTCCTCGAACAGCCTGTTCTCGGTTTCAAGGATACGCCAAACCCGATCTGAAGCAAGATCCTTTAGGTTCCTGGGAGCCCAAGCCTGGATCCTGCTCCCGGTGACCCTCAGATCTATTACCTACCTGGCTGTTTTTAGGAAACAGCTCAAATCATGGCTATTCTGCAACTAGGGATACTTGGAAAGGTAGATGGGGACCATTAGCGCTGGGACACTCATGCTGAGTAGCCGTGCGCTCTTTAAATGCACTCATTCATTCAGTAAGAGAGCAAATCATAATAGATACTCAGGCTTTCTAGTATCAGACCAGACAAGAACTGAGGGAGTTAGTGTGACACAGCATTCCCAAAGGTGTAAATACAACAAGGAATGGAGAAAAGTATAGGGGACCAAGAAGAAACAAAACAACAACAATGAGAGAAGTATAAGTATAAGAAGTATTAGCACACGCCCGAGAACCACAACAGGTAATGACATATTGCCATGCATAGTTTCCATGTCAGAGAGGCCTTACATTTTTGCTCTACCCTTTATGCCCCAGAAGTCCACTAAGATCCAGGTGGTTCTATAAACATGTTTCCACTTTTCTGATACCTAAATCTATCTACTTTCACTATGATTTCCTTTCCTCCACATATATATCGCGCCCCTTTCTAATTGACACCAGTTACATGTGTGTATGTTTCGCCCTGGCCTTTTATCCATATCCTTATCACGCCGACATGCACCCACTGGTTTGGATGCTAGTGCTGTATTTTAATGTGGTGTTTCCGACTTTTCCTTTGAATCGGTTACAATTCGATGGCACAATACGATGGCACGTGTAGTTTTCCGGGGCTCTTAATCTTCCTATTACTGTGCCCTTTTATGGCTGATGCTTTTCTCTCTGCAGTCCTGTTCTTCAGGTTTGGGGGCCACATTCTCCCAGACTAGTTCTTTGGAAAACCACCCCCTATGCACCCCATTCCTAGTAAGTCTCTTGACAGTCATACATCCAGTTTCTCGTTTTTTGAACCTCCATTAATGCTTAATACTTTACATGCATGTGCTTTTTGTAGGCATGAACTCCTACTATGGACTATGCAAGTGGCACTTTTTCAGACACGCTTTTCCATGTTTGGTACCAGTTCCTTATCGGTACTCTGTTATTTTCCACATAGCTCTGAAAATGTTATTTGTTTTGGTTCCTCCCAAATTGTCTAGTGTGACGGACAGGCATATCCCAACTTGTAAGTTTATTTTAACCTTTGTCTTTTCCTTCCTTTTCACCTTCTCCTATCTTCTCTTTACTTTTTCCCTGTTTCTCTCCCCTTCTATTCAGCTCTATTGTAGTGACTATTTGTTGATTTTGTTTCCTCTTAGGAGTTGGTTCTACAGACTCCTCTAATGCACTTCTGTCTTGATGATGATCCTTATTTTGAAGGGATCGAAATTATGGCTTTAGTGTTCATTGGCATGTCATAATATCTCCATGTCACTTGTGGACAACTATATCCAATATACCTACAGACCTGAACAGTCTAATGGTAATGTCATGACCCTGTTCCTGTATATGCACGTTTGCACTGCACTGTTTGACTTCACTGTATGGTCACTGGAACACTGAGCACCATCATTGCCTTGCCATAGCATACTTGTGTTCTCTAATAGCAAAGTACTTGTGATTCATTCTGCCATTTGAGGTCATATTTTACTTCCACAATTTTGAATCATTTAATCATTGTATAAAGTATTCAACTGGCAGCAATTTTATGTTTCTGCACCATCATGGGAAAGACATTTCATAAGATTTAGTTTGTCCTCTTTGAGAATTATTGATGTTTTCTGCACCTTGAGGAAGCCCAATGTTGACATCCAGTGTACCATGCAGCATACTGAAACTCATTGCCCCACATTACCAGCAACCTGTGAGAAGTTCCTACTGGGTGACAAGTTCCTACTGGGTGAGAAGTTCCTACAGGTCACCACGAGTGAGGAAGTGCTGGAGCGGCTCCACTAGAGAGAGTGCTTTGCATCTTATTGGACCTGGTTTTTTGCCACTTGCTGATTTGAAGCATATAAAGGACTTCTTCATCTTCTTAACGGCCTTAGGGAATTTCTTGTGGCTGTCTTCCTTATTAATGTGGCAGCAAGTGCCATGCTATACCTGACCTTCAATGGTGATAGGGCCCCAACCCCGACAGCCTTTTGGATGCAAGACATTTTATGCACAGATGTTATGTTTTGTATTGTAAACCAATATAGGCCTGGGTAGTCACATAACCTTTCATCTACATTTTCCCTGCCATTGTACTACATAACGGTTTTTGGTATTGACCTTTTACCTAGTTAAGTGCTGCATAAAATGTTGTGTGGTTTTCCCAGAAAACTAGCCTCATTAATTATGCAGGAGGAATCTCAGAATCACAGCAGGATTACCATCTTCTGCACAATAACAATGTATAGGGGTCATCCCTTCCGTCATCCTCGGCAAACATGACTCAGCAAGGTGGAACCCCTGAGGGTACCTTTTGGGTATATAAACACCATATCTTTGCGGGTGCGGGCAGAGGAGACAGACTTTCATGCTGACACACTGACATGAGACGCTGAGGGTCCTGCATGCAGTGGTCTGACATCCCTCGCGGGGTGTACTTCTTGAGACCAAGGCGGGGTCCTTTATTCTCTCACACCAGGTAATGGGGTTGACTTCACCCTAGGGGGTTCTTAGTTCTACACCTACATACATGCTAGGTATACTTAGGTACATCTAGCTCGGGTTGCATCATAGGAGTATGATTATTATTGTCATACATTTACATACCTGCCTACATTCATTGTTTTAGCACTATGGTAGAAATCTACCTTTCATTTACTCTGTTGTTGCTTATAACCATTATATCTGTTTCTGTCTCATGGTTGTTTCAGCACATCTATTTTACACTAGAATGACGCTGGTTCAATAAATACTTATTGAAAACGTCCCCACTGTGTTTTCTGTGTATCTCTCTGAGAAAAAGTGAGCATGAGTGACTATGCGAAAACTACTGTACTGTTTCCATCATCCCTAATGGGACAGAGTTGTGATGTTCGATAGTTGCCAGAAACGATTTTCTCCTGGGTAAGAGGAGTTTATAGTGGTACTGTGAGCTAGCTGGTATACAGGCAAACATCCGTGGGAGTGTCTGGAATCAGTCTGGAAACCAATCCCACAGTTTATGTTGTCTAAACACACAGATCCTATATAGATGTATAGAAACTACACCAAGTGGCACCCAAAGTTGGTTTGGTTCTTATTTAACTGTCCAATCTGAGTAGTTCAGTCGTGCTTTTCTCTGAGACCCCTACTCACATTTACCCAGAGACGCCTGGAGTGGGAAGGGAAAAATCTGCTGCAGCTGAGTAGGCATATCCTATGTATTGGCTGTAGGTTTTTCAAGCTTGAACGATAAATAGTTCCCTATTGTGCATAAAACCTTATCTCAGTTTCCTTGACACTCTTTCAACAATGACTGAAGAAGAAAATGCTGCGGCAGCATTACTTGCGAATGCAGCAGGGGAAGGGAACAGGAAGGTGCTATAAACATTTCAGAAAATGTCACATCTGCCCTTACTTTAAAATTAGCAGAATCTGGAGTAACAGCAAGAGTTCGGACTGGGGAATACGAGTCATACAGGACAGAGGCATTCTACTTATGGGTCAAATTCCCACTAGCAGATTCACGCACAAATACATTTCATTCTTACAATGAAGATGAAATGGCAGAAGAATATTGTCCATACGAGGACATTGAAGTTCTGCTCACCTACTAGGAGCACATAAACTGGTTTAAGGGTGCCCTCCCACACACAACAGATAAAGTGAGACTCGGCAAACTCAGCAGAGACGGAGCCACTTGTCAGGTCCTAGCTGCCTGTACACTACATCCAGACATTGACACGAAGAAGTAATAAAAGTTTGCAGAAATCGGACACAGTTCGTTATGAGAACTCTCACACTTCAACCCACAGGACCACTTTTCTTGCCTGGCAATCCCTCCTGAGTGTTGTCCAGCTATCAGCCGATGCATTACAACTACAGTCTAACAAGATGGATATCCAACTCTCGTTATTGAACACTATGGCAGTGTACGTAGCAGAGATTGATGGCAAGCTTGGAGAGCTAAATTCCCTTATAAGAAGGGTGCAGGATAATACTTCCTTCTCTCAAATAGAGTGATCTTGCTCTAAAATCGTCGACAAACTGGCATCGGTCCCTTCAATGTTAAATGATCTATTAACAAATGTGAAACAAAGCACACAACCTGGGAGGCCTGCCAATCAGCCAACAAAATTAGAAGACTCTTCTAGTCTCAACCTCATGGCGGATGACTCCATTGGTTCTAGCGATCAAATGGCCAACTCAAGCGTGCAACCAGTATCCAACACGAACCCCCCAAAAGAACATGACACCAAAGAAAGAAGGGAAGCCAACATCTGGAACCCCTAATGTGGGGGATGGTGGACCAGAACCAAAAAAAGGAAATGCTAAATACAGACGCACACAAAAAATAAAGGGACGGAATAAAAAAGCTACGGGCCTGGTGCAACTCTATTCCCTATTTGAGACCTTATCACAACCGGACATTAAAGTGATGCAAAAAGTAACTGAGACCAAACAGTGGGATGAGGAAAAGGGAGCATTGTACCATTTAGACTCGATTTGTGCAAGGCCAGGTAAACAACCTACTGTGACCACTCAAATTCTAACAGTAGCAAGTATCCATAAGGAACCCCACGATATACTACCAGTACAGCAAGCAACCACCTCAAAGTTTATGACAACTCAAACAGAGGTATCAGTCAACCAAAAAATCCTATCCCCAACAGCCGGTGTCTTAAGGGATAGAAATAGCTTATGGGATGAGGTACCTGCCGTAAAAATCAGAAACAACGTCTGTACGCAGACTGAAAAATCATCAATTACAAAGCCGATTGTGGATCCAGTTTCGACATCTTCCATCAGCGTTCAACCCATTATATCCCTCGGAGACTCTGCGAACGTTGCGGGCAAGGAAACATTTTCAAGGTACTAGACTTAAAGCAAGTTCCAACTTGAAAAGCATTTGAACTGAAGCAAAAATCGATCCGGTCAACACCTCAGTTCTAATCCTGATCCCAGAATATGTATCTAGAGGTATCTAGAGGTAGACACGATGTCCTGAACAGGGGAAATAATCTTAGACCGTTGGCAGCTATTTCAAATCTAAGCAATATTACAACTAAAGACCTGGCTGCAATACAATTTGAGAACTCAGATGCAGCACCTGGAGGAGAAGTAACTAGGGCCACATGTTCTTCAAGTGATATCGCAAAAAGAATCTTTGTGGAAGGTCCAGCACTAAAAAAATGGGGAATAAAGGTTATCCCCGGATAAACGATAGGGTACCCTCTGCCCCTGCTACCACAAGGACAAAAAATGCTAACAGATACGCAGAAGGAAGAAACTACCTCAGCACTGAAGGGAGCAAAGGGCTCCACTTACACAGTGTGTTTTTCAAATGAATTCCACAGAGTCTTAGAACGGGCTTCCCAGGCAAAAAAGCCGCAAGAAGGCATAAGAGATATAGTCAAGACAGTAATACTTAGTCCTATTTCACTATGACAAAATCCAGCTCGAATGAACCAAAAAGGACTTAACATCAGACCTCTGTGTATGTTCTCTTGGAACATAAATGACCTAAACTCCAAATTAGCTCATCCAGAGTTGCACACTTATCTAGCGTCCTTCGATATTATTTTCCTCCAGGAAACATGGCTAGTGGAACCTGTCTTTATACAAGGTGGCATAGGCTTCTTCACACCAGCTATAAAACAAGCAAAACATGGGCATCCCTCAGGTGGGCTGGCAACATTTATCTCGATAGCTAGTGGAGCCTCAGGAACAGCTCGAGTCTTTAAGGCCACAGGAATGAATGCAACCAAATGTACTATAAACATCAAATATGTTGCGACAGAAGTTACTTTGATCAATACTTACATACACCCTAAAAACAAACTTAATGGTAGTAAAAAGTTAGTGCACATACTAACGAGATTGTTGGAGACGGAGAGTACGACCTACTTTATAATATCCAGGGATTTCAATCTATACTTAATGGACTCTTTGGCGAGTGATCTATTAATCTCCCAATCTGCACTTTTGGAAATCCCTGAACAGGGCAGCAACACAATAGGGAAAGGATGAAAAATGGTTACCAACTTCTGGATGATGTTGAACATCTATCACCTAGGGCCCTAAATTGTAGGTTTCAAACAGATAGCCCCCCTAATGCTACATTTCATTCGAATAATACTAGTTTGTGTTTGGACTATACATTTGTCTCCCTGACTACACATTTGCTCATTCTAAATTAAGGCTAGATCTGGCAGTGAACATCTTCCACAAAGAAGTTACATTTTCTCCATATATTACCCGTTGAATTCACATAAGGGAGATAACAGACAAAACATGTCTAATAAATTGTAGACGTATTAAGAGCACTACGGTCGGGCTTGCCCAATTGCACGGAACTGTAATGGATACACTCCAGGAAATATTAAACAACGAAAGTACAGCGGTAAACAAGTGGGAAAGACTCACTGGAATACTTCATGAAAAGCATTCTAAACAAATAAAATCCAAAGGTGACAACAAAATATATAAAGAAGCCTCCACTGTAAAACATGTTATCAGATTTCGGGAATATAAATCTCGAATTAACAAAGCACTTAGGACACTAAGGAGAAAGCCGGGAGACTTAACAGCCTTTGCAGCACTGAAGTCAAACAAAAAAGTAACCAAAAAGCTAAAATGGAGAATCCAAATAGACAAAGACAACGATCTATGGGGCAAACTACACTCCAAAATAAAATGTAAAAACGGCACTAGATTCTGGACCACAGTAAACCAACTCCTCAACCCAGACAATAGAGGAGTAAATTTACATATCACAGAGGCTTCGTGGGTCCGCTACTTAACAACCTACTTTAATGAACCATCAGAAGAATAATCACAGACGAATCTTCAGGTAATTCCATCAAACAGGCGGTATAAGGGCTTGTCGAAGTCAAATACAGAAACCATCAAAAAAAGGATAATGAAAGAACGGAAAGAGAGAGCCTGGTCCCAAATTGTGTTTTCCCTGCGGTATTCAAATATAAGCCAGACTTTTGGGCCGAAACTTTGGTACCAGTATTCACTGAAGTTAGGAGCACCCAAATTATTCCAGCGTCCTGGAAGGGGTTGATGATATCTCCCATACTTAAAGGAGGCAATAGATCCCCCCCCGGCAAACTATCGGCTTTGAACATTAATGGATGTCGATGCCAAATACTTCGCCGGAACTGTCCTGGAAGAGTTGACATCATGGTCTTCTAATAATAACATAATTCCATACAACCTGACTGGGTTCATAAAATCCAACGGCATGATCACGAACATCTTGGCAATTTCTTTACTTATGGACGCTGCCCTCGCATCCAAATCTCCATTAAACTTCTGCTATATTGACTTTAAATCAGCCTTCAACTATGTAGACCGAGGGAAACTGTGGCGGAAGTTAGCAAGTTGGGATATATCACTGAATCTCTTACACATGTTGATAATGCTAGATATAACACATGGGTTCAAATCAAAATAGGAGCAGACAAACATCTTTCTCGGAAAATTCAAACCACCTGAGGCCTAAAACAAGGCTGTGTTCTGGCACCAAACCTATTTAAGCTTTTCCTGGCGGACCTGACGGAAGCAATACAATCAAGTAACCCTCATGCCCCGAAATTAGGGGCAAAACTGATATCAAGCTTCTTGTATGCTGATGACGCAATACTGGTGAGCTGCACCCGGGTGGGTCTCTAACGACTCCTCGACACAATGACGTCTTATTCGCAAACCAACAGCCTGCAGATCAACTATGGCAAAACGAAAACCATGTGATATAATGTCAGTGTTAGAACTAAGGGGTCTCTAGTTGGCTGAGGCAGTTACCTTAGTCCAAATAAGGACCCTTGCTTCTAATCAGGGAAAGGAGGGACACCCTCTTTGATAACCCCTACTCACCCCCTGGTAGCTTGGCACGAGGCAATGTGTAAATTATTTGCAACCACACTCTCAGTGACACAGTGATAACACCACAAATGGACACCACACTGATGTATGAAAATAGCGGTATCTTTATCAAGAAGACAAAGACGGAAAGACCAAACGATAAAAATCAGACATATGCGTATTCGTAATATCTCACTTTGCCGGTTATTAGGCCACAACAACACTTGTAGGTTCTTGCGGTGTTAATGAGCAGTTCACAATGTTCAAATGCAGTCCTAGTGCAATGCTATGCAGTTCGTAATGCAGTTCGTATTGTCAGAACAATGCAGTTCGTAATGCAAGAATAATGCAATCCTCAATGCACGTAATCAGGCAGTTCGTAATGCAAGAATAATGCAATCCTCAATGCATGTAATCAGGCAGTTCGTACTGCAAGTGTGACGCAATCCTCAATGCACGTAATCAGGCAGTTCATAATGCAAGTATAACGCACCCCTTAATGCAAGTAATAAGGCAGTTCATTATGCGAGAATAATTCAATCCTCAATGCACATAATCAGGCAGTTCGTAATGCAGGAATAATACCAGGCGAATCGACGCGATTAGCGCGGGCACCACTAGGCCCCAACCACAGACAACAGTTCTGAACTTCCCAGGGCGGCCTCGGTTCTGCCGGGCAGGTCTGGGCTGCTCGAGGACTCAGCGCGTCTAATGCGATGCAGCCGGAGAGAGACGGGAGCACTCCTGTACTCATCCTGCACGCCTCCCCAGGCCACACATGCTTGCTGCTCCCGACCGAAGTTCAAGCCTTACCTGTGGGATGCGCTGCCTCGCTCTCTCTCTCCCCGCTCGTCAGATGTCCTGCTGGGCGCTCCCAATGACGACACAGCTCCGGTGCAAGGCGATGCTGTAGCCGGACAGGTTACGGCGCTGCCTTCTCTGTTGCTGACGATCTTGGGCAGATTCCTCTTGCGAACAATGATCACGATTACCTCACGACTTCCTTAGCTTTACGAAATCCTTCAGCACGTTGCGGCTCAGGCAGGCTGCAGCGACCTTGATCCGCAGCCTCCGTTACGATGACGGCTCGGGCCACAAACAGCTACACAGCAGCGTGGATGATGATTCACTCTGCGGACCCCACGCAGTCTCAGGCTGCACACACACACACAAAAATCATCAGCTCTCCTCGGGCCCTTGGAGACAAGTTACTTTGGGACACAGCACACAGCAAAGTCCTTTCAAGCAGGGGGACATAGCACACAGTAAAGTACCTTAGCCTCTTCCTTAGTTAAATCAGCAAACTGCAGGCCTGCCCCAGAACACACAGAAAGGGTCAGTCCTTCTATTCAGTCTCTTCAGCTGTTCTTCCTTGGCAGGGGTTCCTCTTGACCACAAAGTAGTTTCAACCCATTTCAGTCTTGCGGGTCTGGTTCCTCAATCGCTCAGGAGGAGGTGGAGCCATTCTTTTGTGGCAGCAGCCCAGGCCTCTTCACATCCAGGGGGCTACTCCTCCCCCCTACACTCCAGATGCAGGTCAGTCTATTGCTGTCTCACCTACTCCTCCCCTGGGTCAAGACATTTTCCAGATCCTATCACATTCAAATCCAGACAGTCAATCCACAACCAGGCAGAGACACACAGAATTGTTAGAACAAAAAAAACAGCCACTTCTAAAAGCGTGGTTTCTAAACACAATTCAAAAACCACCTTCACAAAAAGATGTGTTATTAAATTGTGAATTCAGGCACACTAAACTTCACCTCTCCATCTTAAGCCTATTTGAAGATAGGCTGGAAACATATTACACAGCCTTCCCCATTCTGTCCTATGGGCAAGATGGCCTTGCAACAGTGAAAACGAAATGGAGAGTATTTCACTGTTAGGACATGTCCTACCTTTCACAGACACTTTACCCTGCCCAGGGGGGTACCTTGGACCTACTATAGGGTTGTCTGATGTGCATGGAAAGGCATGAGTAATGCCTAGAAAGTGGGGGCACTTGTCAGGAAAACATGGCAGTTAGCAAACTGCGCGCAGGCACAGCAGTGGCAGGCCTGAGTTCTCCCTTTAGGGCTACTTGTGTGGGTGGCAAAATTAGTGCTGCAGGCCCACCAGTAGCATTTGCCTTACCAGCCATGGCACACATAGTGCACTTTACTAGGGACGTTACTAGTAAGGCAAACAAACCAATTATGGACAACAAATTACCATAACACTTTCCACAGAGAGCATATGCACTTGAGCACTGATCAGCAGTAGAAAAGTGCCCAGAGTCCTAAAACCAACAAAAACAGGTCAGAAACAATACAGGAGGAAGGCAAAAAGAAGTTCAGGGATGACCCTGCAAAAAGGGCCAAGTCCAACAGTCAGGAAAACACAAACACAGGCTTGGTTCATGGGTTAAGAGCAGCTGAAAAATGCAGTTGAATACAAATACCTCAGAGTAATTATTGACAATAAAGGGAACTTTCTTGGGCAGAGAGAGGCAATCAAAAAGAAAGGCTTAGTTCTAGCTGCAGCATTTAAAAACTTGAAGAAAAAGGTAGCCGGACCTGTTTTTACCCCACTACTGGAAGTTGCAAGAGCAAAACTCCTTCCAACAATCTCACATGGAAGTGAGGCTTTAAGAGGGCAGGATGCAATCACTCTGGATAATGCTGTCTCCCAAGCTTATAGAACTAGAAGTATATTCTCCTTGCCAAGATAAGGCTAGAATTTGTACTGGTTAAGCAATCACTAGCCAGACGCTGCACATACATTATATGCTGGAACAAAATCAGGAAAGCTGAATCGAACACGTTGAAGCATATGTTGTGGGGCGAACTACAGCATAGTCGGGTAGAGAGTATCTGCAAGAGTCACTTGCTCTAACAGATCTTGACCAGCTTTGGGAAATATCAATTGACCTACAGGCCTTTAAGTGTTTGGTAAAGAAGTCTCTTAAAATTCAATCAACTACAGAAGATAAAGCCACATTACCACAAAGTGCACATGGGTGGATGACATTAAACCATTGCAAGTCTGTCGCACCACAAGATTATTTTGCCACTGGTTACCCAGTTTTTATTAAGCAGCAGTTTTTAAGATAACGGCTTGGGTTCTTACCAGTCAACGAACACATGGCACCTTGGCTACACGGTAATCTACCTCTGTGGGAGTTGCAAGGAGGACATGTTGTATTTGGTTTGCTCCTGTAATACTGTAATGGCAGAAAGGAAACAACTGTTAATGAAGGCTTTTAACCAAAGAGGAATACGAACAAGAAGACAGGCAATCTTAGACCGTTTTGACCCATGGGACCCTCAGTTAAGTTGCTGTTTTGTCAAATTTCTGCTAAAAGTGGAGCAAAGGCTAAAGAACACGTAAATCGTCCAGTACAGTTGATATAAGAAACAATTCAACTGTCATATCATCCTCTGGGAATATTATAGAGTTCCCCAAAACACTATTAGGGGCAGACCCATTGACTTTTAACGAATCACCCTAAGGATGATTAATGAACTGAAGTACTTCCCTTGAGTGTTCTTTTAGCCTTAAAATTGCGACCTCCACTTGCCTCTTACTATTAGAAATATTTGATATTGACACTAAATATATTACCATTTGAATTTTACTGTGTTTCACCTTGAATTTATGTTTTATTATGTAAATGTATAAGTTACTATCGAATGGTTTATATTAACTTTTAGGCCGTCAGGGGAGTATTAGTCATTCATTGGCAGATATACGAATTGAAATGTTCTTATGCAATAGCATCCCTAACTTTAAAGTTGTGACTATCGGATTTCTATTTATCTGTCATATTTTAAAAATTGAATTCAAAGATTTTATCAATGAATTATTTAACTTACTATGTAAACCTGCATTATCTTGCATATTTAATGCAATGGTTTTAAGTAACTACGCACTTGTCTAAATAAACTTAAGCTTAAGCTTACCACAAGGGTTACACCAGCAGGACAAATACAAGGAACTGCAACCAAAATAACTCCACAAACACTAAATGCAGTTATGGGTAAAATGCCCACTAAACGTGAGCAAATGCCATTCTGGATAGCTCAGAGAATCACAGAGTTAGAGGCAGTGTTCTCACACACCTTCAAGAAAAACACAGAATGCTAACAATCTGCTTGCCAATGGGAATGGCTCCCCTGATACAGGATTGTACCTCTTGGGGTACAGTTTTCGCTGCAAAACTGTACCAGAACTCATGGTATCCCTTCAATAGCAGTGATTGAGACAAATACAGAGTGAGTATGGAGCAGAACCAGCTCTGAATTTAGGGATGAAATTGCTAGGAAATTTTGCCCAGGTATCAACTATTATATTGGCAAACATAAAAAGGGATGCAGCAGCGGTGGCGATACACCAACGCTTGAGCGATTTCACTCCTGTACAACAGGAGCATTAATAACCAAAAATTATCGAAGATACATATGCTGAATTAGGTAGAGATAATTTGGGAGCTAGAGCACCAAAACCTCAACTCATGGGTGGACCTGAAAAGGATAACACCAAGCAAACACCTGATTCTTCCAAGAAGAAATGGGACAAAAAAAACCAAAAGAATAGAGAGAATATATCACAATCAAGGGGAGTGTCTCCTCAACAGGAGCCCTCCGAAAGGAGGTACATCCATAGTAATCGTCATAACATTAAAAAACCTGACAGGTATCAGGATACTGATACACGTTCCTCTCGTTCCTTTCAGGTTTCATCAAAAAACTCCGAGAGGTAAGGACGGTCAGAACACAGACAAGAAGAACGAACAATGTCCAGAGATACACATCGCACTGCAGACTATAATATTAAAAAAGAAGATAAACCAAAATCAAAACCTCAATTTAAAAAGAAGAAGGTAGCTGGCCTTAAAGCAAGAAATGCCAAGGATACTGAGGACCCAACTTCTGAACGGGAAATGGGCTCTGACGATGCTAGACAGGCAGCAGAAGTAACAATAAATCACCAGAACCTGATGGAATTTTTGGTGACAGCAGTGTTGAATGAACATATCACGGTAGAGACACCTGATACTAGGGTAAGAGTCCCACACCCGTTATACGAAATAACACTCCAAATGGAAGGAGAAAACCCCCCAAAAATTAAAGGTTTCTTTTGGGATAACCTGACTTATGGCTATGACATCCTTTTAGATGAAAAAGACTGGCCTCCTGAAATCGTTATGGATTGCCCAAAGAGAGAAACAGTAATTTTACCAGTTTTTTACGACCTTCTTCCAGTATCACTAAAAAATTCATACGCACAGGAGTGGGCGATAGCATTAGTTCCTGCATTGTATAGCAAACATGTTGGGTTGGTATACTGAGTCAGCTCATCATATAATCCCAGTAAAAACAACTCCAACTCCACCAAGACCATACCCAATAAAATAGGAAGCAAAAAAGCAAGTCAGGGAGATTTCAGATCAACTTGAATATCAAGGTGTAAAAGAGAATTGCATCTCTTCAATAATAATAATCCTTTGTTTCCCATAATGAAGCCTGACAATTCATACCATCAAGTTTTAGACTACAGACATCTGAACACATGCACAAAGACATTTGCCGTACAGAATGCACACAGTGCCGCATTAATAAATAACATTGTGCGGCAAAAATACAAAACAACACTAGGGGCCAGATGTACGACTCACCAATTTGCGAGTCGCAAATTGCGCCACATTTGCGACTCACAAATTGGGATGCAACACAGTGTCTAAGACACTGTTTGCATTTCCCAATGGGGTCGCAAATTGCATGCCTCATGCATATTAATGAGGCTGTCATAATTTGCGACCCCATTGGGAATGGCTGGCACTCCCAGGGATGGTGGCCTGCTGGGGTCAGCAGACCACCATGTCTGGGACTGCTTTTAAATAAAGCAGTTTTTTCTTTTTTAAATGCAGCCCATTTTCCTTAAAAGAAAACAGGATGCATTTAAAAAATAAAAATGAAACTATTCAGTTTCATTTTTTAAGGGAAGGCAGAGGTCCCTGCCTGCCCTTCAAAAATATTTTTAGAGCCTCTCACAAAGGGGAAGGGGTCCCCTCGTGAACCCTTCCTGTTTGCGAGTGGTTTACCACCCTTCTGTGAAGGGTGGTAAACTGCGACTGTTTTGCGACCGTAATTGCGGTCACAAACTAGTCATACATAGCTTCATGAGTCGCTATTAGGAAGGGACGCCCTTGGTATGCCCCATCCTAATAGCGAGTCGCTAATCCTATTTTGCAAGCCGCAAATTCATTTGTGACTCGCAAAATAGGATTAGTACTAGGGCCACACGTTTTTTGCAGTCACACACGGGTCTAAAACCCATTTGCACATGCAAAAAATGTTAGTACATCTGGCCCTAGATATCTCAAATGGATTTTTCAGGCAAAATATAACACCTGAAAGCCAATATTTGACATTATTCTCAGCCTTAGGCTCTCAGTTGAATTCTGTCGACTGCCCCAAGGGTATAAAATTGTCCGGGTTATTCTCAGCTAAGGTAACAATTACTCCAAAGCTTTGATGAGGAGGCATTGTCCTATGTAGATGATATTTATCTGACGGATGATGATTTAATGGATCATTTGACCAGGGTGAGCAACAAAACTTTGAGATTCCCCTCTGAGGGCTACAAATTCCACTGAAAAAAATCAAAAATAGCCCACATCAATGTCCTATTTTTGGGATACCAGTTATCAAGAGGAAGAAAAAGCCTAGCAGCTAACTTTTTAGACAAGTGCACATTGCCCCAACCTCCAAAAACTCTGAAAAATGTACAATCCATATTAGGATTCCTACATTTTGGCAGAACATACATTTTGGAATACGCAGAAAAAGTAAAAACCCTTTTACGATCTAATCAGACCTGATTTTTCGATTAGACATTGGTCTCAGGGACACACAGATATTCTTCCTTCCTTACAAGCTGACATGATAGCTTCCAAACACCTACAAACACGTGTAAATACCACAAATCTGGTGATCTGTGTAATTGCGGGTCAATCAGGGTATATTTGCCTAACCTTCAATGAAAGCGAAACGGTACCTATAGCATACAAATCACACTTGTACACACACACTGAAATGTGCTTTGCTTCTACAGAGAACATTCTGACAGCAGTACAGACTGCTGTAGTGAGAGAAAGAGCACTGGCACAGGGAAAACGAATAATCGTCATGACTCCAGTACCGGCCTTAGAGGCTGTTACAAAAATTAGCGTTCCTAATGCAAAAGCACTACATCCACGGTGGATACAATGGGCTAATTCTCACACTGCAACAGATGTAGACTACAAATTTGATTCTACACTCAAAACACAAAAATGTTTGCACTACGAACAAGAATATCCTCTCCTCAATGAAATAATGCCTCTGGATCAGTATGAATACATTTTTTACACTGACGGTTCTGCTTACCCTGCTGTAGGAAGTAAACAGCAATACAGCCCATCTTGTGCGATTGTAAAAGGAAGTATGCAGGAAGGCACGTTCCATCCTACCAGTATGAAAACACAGTTTCTAGGAGACTGTGTGGCAGAGCTGGGAGAATTAAAAGCCCTATTACTAGCACTTCTAAATACAGATCGGGAATTCCCCACACTTATAGAGTGCAATTCGTTTTACTGTGTCCAGTCTTACCATGAATATCTTCACTACTGAGGTCTGAATGGGTTTAAAGACTCACAAGGTTGAACAATAAAGCACAAATAGCTTGGGGAGCAAGTGGCAGAGCTGAAAAAAGACTTGCAGAGAGCTCACATGATAGACATGATGAGTCATCAACTTGATGGCATTCACGTTGAAGGGAATTAATTGGCTGATAAAGCCGCCAAGGAGACAATACAAACTGCTGCCGTAGCTGCAATCACTCGTTCTAGCATGAGAATAGACGGACAGATAATGGTAGCTGTCATTGCTTAATGCAAAAACAGCCCAGCCATGCCAAAAGGCTTTACACTCAAGTACTCCTACAAGTTATATGCAAAAAATATTCTGTATACTCAAATTCCAGGACTGAGGGATAGAGTAATACCAAACATGGTTCGCAGATTATGTTTAATTCTAGCTGCATATGAGGGTCTGGGTTCTGCACTCACAGGGATTACCACAACAGTTTCTCTACTGAAACAACGCTATTGGTAGCCAGGTCTTACCAAACATCTGTCAGCGGATTGAAGGTTCCATCGTAGCATGTCCAACACGAACACCATTACTAATATCAGACAGACCTTTCGCTTGTGTCTGATGGGGCTTACAAGTACATCTTGGTGGCAGTGGATTCATACTCTAGATTCCTGTGGGTTTGGCCTCAGCACTCGGCTAAGGCCCGAACTGTTATGAAGGATTTGCGAGCCTACATAGGCACATAAGCAATTGACACATTACATTCTGACATTGGGCCCGCGTTTAGCTTTAGGGCTTACATGGAAGCCATGTGAAGTTTGGGTATAGCATTGCGGTACTCATCTCTGTATCATCACGACGGAAATTCGATTGCGGAGAGGAAAAACTGGGACTTAAAGCAATCCTTAACAGCATGGCTCTTAGGCTCGGGTGGTAGTTGGGTCAATCACCTGTATGGGGTCCAGAGGGCACTTAATATCATGCCAAGAAGTTTCGTAGGAGGCATCACCCCTTACGAAGTCGTATTTGGGATGAGAATGTGGGTACCTGAACTTGATTGTGACAGCACAGTGGTGGATGAAAAACCATTTGACATAAATAAACATTTGGCTGTTTTACAGGAACTCAATGAATTTCGGGCACTAGAAAGCAACATCCAAGTAAAACGCAATACCACTGGGGAAGTAAAAACAGTAATGGTCTAGACCTGCCTGGATCCCAAAGGTCGGGGATCTGGTAAGAGAAAAGATTGTGGACAAGAAAGAATTTATCCTACAGAAAGGCTGTACCTGTCCTGGCTGTCAAAGGAACATGGACAGTACTTCTTCTGCCTCTTGCCGGCAGGAAAGAAAAGAGATTCATCTCCATTGATCTGATCAAACCACACTATGTGGCCAATACTGAATAGCAGGCCATGTGGGCTCCTGGTTAGCCACAGATCTCCTCTCACTACCATACATGAGGTTCGGACAGAAATACTGATAACATTTGAAAAGTCTTCTATGTGTAGTAATGGAGTCACCAACAATTAAATGGAACTCATACCTATTGAACATCAAAAAAGAAATAAAACACATATCAATACAGCCTAACACCGACATCTACATCAATATGCCTCTACAGGAGACATCTGCCATGCCTATATATATATAGATCCTAGAAGCCCATGTCACCCATTGTCTCAGTTCATTCATTGAACTCTCGTCCTTTCTTGACCCTCAACAGGCTGGCTTCAGACCAGCTCATTCCACTGAGCTGGTCTTGCTTGCTGTCATGAATGAACTCAGAAAGGGGGCCGACAATAACTTCTCTGATGCCCTTGTCCTTCTGGATCAATCCGCCGCCTTTGACACGGTCGATCATAATCTCTTGAATGACCGTGTCAAGGATGCTGGCATCCATGGTACAGCTCTAAAATGGATCTCCTCTTTTCTCGAAAATCGGTCTCAGGCTGTTCGCCTTGACACCTTTTCTGCCAGGAGGGTCAGCCTGACCTGCGGAGTCCCTCAGGGATCCTCTCTTTCCCCTCTCCTCTTCAACTTGTACATGTTTCCTTTGATCCGATCTCTTCGTAATTTCGAGGTAGCTTCCTTTAATTACGCTGATGACCTTCAACTAGTGTTCAAAATCGATTCCTCCATTACCTCCAATCCCTGGAACAACAACTTTTGGCCTCCTACGTTAGGTAACCCCCCTAAACCTACTGAGTCCGTGAAAAGCCTCGGAGTCATAATCAGCAACGACTTGACCATGAAAGCCCAAGTCAGCGCTGTGATTTCATCCTGCTTTTTCCATCTTCGCAGAATCCTCAAGATTTCGAGGTTCCTTACTACCGAGGCCCTCACTCTGTTTCTTATGGCCTTAGTCATTTCTCGTATAGATTACGCCATCTCACTGTATGCTGGCATTCCAGCCTACCTATTGCACCGTATTCAATTGGCTCAAAACCAAGCTGCTCGTCTTATCCAACTACCACGACATCAACATGTCCGTCCCCTGCTGAAGAGCCTTCATTGGCTCCCAGTGGCCAAGCGTTGTATCTTCAAACTGGGCTGCACCATTTTCAAAGCTTTCCCCGGCCTTGGCCCTGTCTTCATCTCCTCTTCGGTTCTTCACTACACACCCTCTCGTGCTCTTCGTTCCTCTCACTCCAACCTTCTTGTCATCCCCCCTTTTAAGCGGAAAAAACACGGTGGATTGAGCTTCTCGTTCCTTGCTCCCCAACTTTGGAATTCCTTCCCTCTTGAGCTCAGACTTGAAACTTCTTTTCCTCGGTTCAGAACCCTTCTTAAAACTCTTTTATTCACACAGGCTTATCTATAAACACTCTGGCCCAGTATACTTGTGCTACATCTTATCCAATAGTGCCATGAAACCGTTGTGGTGTACGTGCGCTTTATAAAAACTTTTAACATAACATAACATAGCATATATATATATATATATATATATATATATTCTTTTCCAATTGTGGCGGCGACAAACAGTGAGGCACAGACTCCCTGAAATTGTGGCAAAAATGAAATTTTAATCCAACAAAGGTTAGACGCGTTTCGGCGGCGTGTCGCCTTGGTCACCAATATATATATATATTTATCTATTTTTTGTTTGTTTTTTGTTTTACATGAGCAAAAAATAAATATATTTGTGAGTAGATCACATATATTTGAGTGAAGCTAATCGATTGTAATTAGAGACACTATCTCTAAGAACGCTCTGCATTATCAGAAGTGAACTTGGTGCTGAAAACTCACACGTCATCTTATCGTGAACAAACAGACCTGTCCTATGTGAATATTATGGCAATTCCAAATCATGATGGAATAGTATGGGACAGAGTTTCATATGATGTATTTGGTCCCATTGACCTTTAAAAAATACCACATGTATTCAAAATGTCTGTAAATGATATCATTACCTCCAGTACATACTCTGATGATTGGGATATTGAAACTGTTAATATTATGTTGTCTGATTTTGAACTGTCTGCAGCATTAATGAAAAAGTAAATGTTTGATGACTCGTCTGATTTTGATACCATGTACTGTTACCAACATTATGGTCATCACTTTCTGCATAAAACAAGTACACCTCGTAATGTTTTCACATACCACCAATAGGAACATTGCCCAACACCACCGGAAGGTAGATCACAAATGTTTCCACAAAAGTTTGCTTATTTTTCTGGGTTTAATATATCAGATCCACGCTCATATTATTATAAGCTTGCACCCACATCGCCAAAGAAAAGTATGCTTACTAATACAAAACAGATATATTCTGCATCCTTTATTGCCAAACTGTCTGAACAGGGTTTCGACTTATGGAAAGACACTATAGACATAAAATCAGTCTGTGGTACTAAGGAATGGCAGGTTCAGGGAACTGAGGCACTATTTCGAGCATGCCTCATACCACACAGATTATTTTCCTGAACGACACTATGCAACAGATTTCCTGTCTTGTGTTAGCCAAGATTAAGGACTTGAACACACCTCGTATTCCCTTGCTTTCACACTTTGAGGGATGTCAAAACTATACAGAAAATAGTGAGTGTACACTGAATGACATTGTGCATGATGTTTCATACACCTCAACAGACCCCAATTGGAGGAATGGTTAGTTTGGCCAATCGACACAAACAGATGTCAGTCAAGATTCAGGGGTACCACCAAAGGGTTTAGTATCCATAGGCCTGACTTGCGCTATGTACAGCGAGAACATCCAGGGGTGGTGACATCATACAGTGTTGGGAAGTTATGCCTAGATTGGCTAAGAACCTCAACACTGTCACAGGTGAAACAACACTTGTCCTTACCCTCAGATAACATGGATCTTAGGAATTTTTTGCTAGGTCCCCGAAAGCCACGTCAGCAACGCTTCCTATACACTGTTTGTAATGAAATTTGGAAAATTTCTCAACAGGAAGCTGCGGAGAGATTGCGTGAAATTGACATAGTTAACTTAGAAAAGGCTTTGGCTGTGGTTGACAATGGCAAGACCACACTAACATCCAGAATTTATTCACTGGGCAACATTGTATCTTCTGCTATAGCTATGAAGGAATAGGATCTGTCCATCTTACAACATGGACAATCACA
Organism: Triturus cristatus; assembly: GCF_964204655.1. Lineage (NCBI taxonomy): Eukaryota > Metazoa > Chordata > Amphibia > Caudata > Salamandridae > Triturus > Triturus cristatus. The sequence goes on from NC_140585.1 coordinate 510,104,704, forward strand.
ATTACGTTCTATTGTATCATTAAGCTAGACCCTACAATCATTGCATTCTTGTTATGTGCCCTGGTGATATATCGACAGTACGTCTCTGTTCTCTGCATATACTTTGACTTGAAAGGCACAAAGGGATGTGAAATATACAATGCTGCACATTGAAAAATTATACCAATTACCTTTCACTGTGGCAGAGGCAACATTCACAGAATGGTAATTTCATGGCCACATAACATTGCCAGTAATAACTTTCCAGTTTCATTATTGCCTAGAACACCACCAGGTAGGCAGGTATGAAGCAATGGGCAAGGAATTCATCCATGAATCGTGGGAATTACCGTATAGATTTAGATGGAGGAACATGGACACTGAAGTGTTTCTCAGCCTTACAGACAGCGAGAATTCACTGAGTCGATCGCTCAGTTGCCATGATATTATGCATCACAGGGCCTGTAATGGTTCAACTTGTCCTGTCATTCGAATGGGTCCCTAGCTGCTGTGATTAATCCAGTCTTCAAGCTGCTCTCAACTGGGAGCTGCTTAATGCTGAATGATCAAGGTTGTTGTGGGATGCTTCCAGGCATCCCATATCTAGTCACAGTAAGCTCCAGGGTTACTTGTTGTATGCACCGACCCACACAGTCAGAGAGGCGACGTTATGGCCTTTGTTGAATATTTCCTTTATACGGTTTGATACTCAGAGCCGAATGAAAGCCATGCTTTTACAGAAAGACGTGCCCTTAACCTCGGTCCGGGAGACTTTTGAGCTTCAGGTTGCAAGGTCCTCACCTGAGATACAGGCACTGGTACAAACTAACTGCCCTTTCCATTTCTGAGAAATGGTACAGCGTATCTTTAACATGTCTGATATGAAGGGTATAGTACACCTATTTAAGACAATATGTTCTGGACTGTTAAGCACCTTTCAGACAGTCTTCGGAGTGATTCCAGCTTTTATACACTCAGTCTTTGGAAGCATTTTTGGAGGACTTCCGCTAATCCTGCTACTGGTAGTGGGAATCCTGATTTAAATTTTTTCTGCTATGCAATGGACGTCCCAGTCACCGCTCTTGGAGCGACTTTACAGTGATCGCATGTTACTCCATCTGGACACACCTCGTCTTCGGGGGCTAAGCGAGTCTTGGTTCCTATCATTCCAACCAGTCTGGATTGACTGTGTTTTGCCTGTCCTTTGCTACTTCTTCTGCGGACAAGAATGCATGATGGATCTCTGTCTAACACCTCCATCGGTTGTGCCACCGGACGTGGATGTATTACTGGACCCGTTAACGGCCCACGTACTGCAGTGTCCCCAGCGTATTCCCATGTTGATGTCGGAATTCTTAGAGCCACCACATGATGTTTCAGCTCCTGTTGGATTGGATACCGGCTCTACTACAGGCACACAGGCTTTGGATTTTTAAAGCGCTTCCTCAGCATCAGCTGTGGGAACTGAAGAAGAGCATCTTTGCTCGATTGACCTGATCTGTGAGGTGTTACAGGGACCGTCGTCTGCGATGGCAAGCAGCAGTGATGTTGTGTCTCCCACACAGGACACATAAACATTAGGTTCTCTGCGTGCTGGGAAGAATTCGGCCTTTTTCCAAAGCAACCGAAATTGGAATTTTAAACAACATTTTCTTTTCCTTCCATACTATTACTAAGCAACATGGCTTTCAGACACTCTCAGTTGCTCCAAACATATATATGAACACATTGTTAAGGACTTATAGGACTTTTTAAACATATATTAAGGATCCATAGAGTTTTTAGGCACTTTTGATATACTTTTAGACATTTTATTCTAAACATTTTGTAACAACATTTTACGATTGATTAGAAGGACATTCAATTTTTAGTACATCGTCCGGTCGGATAAGGAATGGATGCTATGTTTTGTAATGCACCCTAATATAGGCCTGGATAGTCACCTAACCTTTCACCAACATTTTCCCTGCCAATTGTACTACATAACGGTTTTTGGTATTGACCTTTTACCTAGTTAGGTGCTGCATAAAATGTTGTGTGGCTTTCCCAGAAAACTAGCCTCATTAATTATGCATAAGGATTCTCAGAATCACAGCAGGATTTCCATCTTCTGCATAATAGCTATGTATAAGGGTCATCCCGTCCGTCATCCTTGCCCGAGATGACACAGCAAGGTAGAGGGTAACTTTTGGGTATATAAAGACCATATCCTTGCTGGGGTGGGCAGAGGAGAAAGACTTCCATGCTGACACATTGACGCGTGCCTCCGAGGTTCCTGCACGCAGAGACTCTAGCTCGCAGTGGTCTGACATCCCTCACGGGGAGTCCATAACGAGACCAAGAAGGGTTCCTTCATTCTCTCACACCAGGTAATGGTGTTGACTTCATCCTAGGGGTATTCGTGGCTCTACACCTACATACATGCTAGGTACACTTAGGTACATCTAGTTAGGGTTGCATCGTAGGAGTACTCATTATTATTGTCATGTATTTCCATACCTGCCTATATTCATTGTTTTAGCACTATGGTAGAAATCTACCATTCATTTACTCTGTTGGTGCTTATAATCATTTATATCTGTTTCTGCTATTGGTTGCTTCAGCACACCTATTTTACACTAGAATGATGCTGGTTCAATAAATACTTATTGAAAATGTCCCCATCGTGAATTCCTCCGAGACAAAGTGAGCACGAGTGACTGAGCGAAAAGTACTGTACTGTTTCCACGATCCCTGATGGGACAGGGTTGTCATGTTCGATAGTTGCCAGAAACTCTTGGTAAGAGGAGTTCATAGTGGCACTGTGAGCTAGCTGGTATTCAGTCAAACATATCCGGTGGGGTTGTCAGGAATCAGTCTGGACACCAATCCCAAGTGGAGAGATGTGGTGCAGCAGCCAGGGCAGCTGACTTTGGAGCACAGGGTTCACGGTTCGATCCCTGGCTCCGGCAGTAGTTCAGCTCAGCACCATGTGATTCTGGGCAATAGCTTACTTAATTTCTACTACGGCCCTCAGCGCCTTGAGACCCGTAAGGGTGAGTAACTCGCGCTTTACAAATACGGATTTACATTTACAGTTTATGTTGTGTCAATGCACTGATCCAATATAGATTTATAGAAACTACACGACCAGAGTGTCAGGGAGAGTATTGTGGTATGCTTACAGGTGGCTTGCTAAAACGCTGATACTCATTTATAGTGATTAAGGTCAAATCTTTAATTCTGCTTGTCATTTTACATAGGATGTGTATCCCTCTGCTACTTTGTATTTTTCAGGCTTGTTCCCAAAAATGTCCTCTTAGTGCATTCATCAACTTGGTAGTTACAGATCAGTAAAGTTTTTGCCATTCGGAAATAGGTCTGCCTCCCTCTCTAGATGCGAAAGCAGTACATTTATCATGTGGTTTACCTCCCCAGGTAATGCTGCCAGGCTCTATGAAATCTTGCTACTTATGTTAAAAAAGTGCATTTCATTTATTCTACTTTTCACACAAATCTGTGAATCCTAAAATGAACTTACTATATATGTAAGAGAACTTTACAGACACAGGATTCTTTTAGTTGCATCCAACAGTAAGGACACTGTGGTAGAAGAGTGATTCTGCAAAATTATGCAACCATGGAGCATATTATCAAGAAAGGCATTAAAATTATCCCCGCTTTAGCGGCAGGAAACTGCTGCTAAAGCGGCGATAATGGGCTTGATAATATGCCCTAGAGAATTCCAATAGAAGCCCATGTTCTGGTATGAACCTGGGCTTTTATTGGAATTCTGAAGGGCATATTATCAAGTCCATTATTGCCGCTTTAGCGGCAGCTTCCTGCCGCTAAAGCGGCGCAAATTTTAACGCCGTTCTTGATAATACACCGCCATATCTTTTAGACCTGGCCCTTTTTGCAGGTTTATCCCCAAACGTGTTGCCTTTTGCCTCCTATTTTTCTGACCCTGTTTTTGTTATCTATAGGACTCTGGGCACGTTAGCACTGCTGATCAGTGCTAAAGTGCATATGCTCTCTGTGTAGATTGTGATAATGATTGGTTATCCATGATTGGCATATTGGATTTACTGTTACGTCCCTAGTTAAGTGCACTGTTTGTTCCCAGGGCCTGTAAATCAAATGCTACTAGTGGACCTGCAGCACTGGTTGTGCCACCCACCCAAGTAGCCTTTCAAATGTGTCTCAGACCTGTCAATAGCACCTGAATACCCTGTCTGCTCCGTACAATGCTGTCTCCACCTCCTGTAGTGCAGCTGGACCAGGGAAGACAGAACTGGTTTTACTGAGCCCAGATACTGTTTCAACAAAGACTACAAAGAGAAATCGGGTATACATATTGTTAGAACCGGCGGTCTCTAGTTGGCAGAGGTATACACTTCTGACAAATAGGGACCAACCAACTCTAGTCAGGGAAAGGGGATTACACACTCAGATAACCCCTGCTACCCCCTTGGTAGCTTGGCAGAGCAGACAGGCTTATCTCAGAGGCAGTGTGTTAAGCATTTATGACCACATACAGTAATAAAGTAAATACACTACAGATGGACACGACACAGAAGTTATTATAAAAATAGTATTTTTATATAAGGCTTAGCACAAGACCAAATAACGACAAAAATATACCACAGTCTCAATAAATACTCTTTGGAAGGAAAAATAATAGTTCAAGTAAGGTTTCTTCTTGGCAAATAGTTCTTTAGCAAAGTATTCTTCTGAGCACAGTTCTTTGGCAACAATGTAACCCCCACAGGAGTCACACGACGTCGAGTCTACAAGATTCCCAAGGTTCGGCGTCGACCGCGAGGAGCGCTACGTCGAGCCTGGAGTTGCAACAGACCCCACAAGTACAGTACCTTGAGAAACGAAGAAAACGATGATCCACGGCGTCGAGATGTCGGCGTCGAGGTCGGCGTCGATCGTGCCTCGGAGTCGGGTCAATCCGCAGCGGCGTCGAGGGATGTCGGGCCGGAGCAGCGCTCACGGCGTCGAGAAGGGCGTCGAGTCGATGCGATCAGCAGCGGCGTCGGGACGGGGTCGCTTGGAGGTAGAGCCGATACTCACTCCTCACTGGGGTCGATACCGGCGTCGAGACGGGGTCACTTGGAGCCGGGGCCGATACCCACTGCTCACTGGCGTTGCTGCTGGCGTCGATCGGGCCCGGCGGCCGGCGTCGAAGGCTCGGGGCACTGGAGCCGTTACTCACGATGTCGAGCTGGATTCGGCGGCGTCGGCGGCGTCGAGACTGCAGATTTTCCCTTGTGTACTGGAAACAACACTTTCCAGCAATTCAGCAAATGGTGAAGTCCTTTGGCCCTGTGACTTCAGCAGGAGACTGGCACTCTTCCAGCCCTTGGAGATTTCCTAGCAAGTGTTCAGAGAGTACACACCAAGTTCCTCTCTCCTTGTTCCTTGGCAAAAATAAAGAAGCAGCTTTCAGGTTCCTCCACAGCAAAACAGCACTCTGGCAGAAAGGGGAGGCAAGTCCTTAGATCAGCAGGCTTCTTGTCCTTGGTACAGGTTTCCTTGTCAGAAGTGATCTGAGTTCTTGGTTCAGGGGTCCTTCTCTTATACCCCTTTTTCCCTTTGTTCCCTTTGTCCAAGCAGGGCGATTCCCACCATCTCAGGTTTGTTGTGGGTGTTGCCAGGCAGAGGCACCTGGCCTATTCACTGAGCAGGGCAGAGTCCTCAGCTGCCCAGCAGGAGGCGGAGCCAGTATTGTCACTGGCAGGAGCAGGGCTATCAGTCGCCCAGCAGGAGGCGGAGCCAGTATTGTGTCAGGCAGGGCAGGCTACTCTTCCCTCACTCTACGTGTAAACGCCCCATTCACCCCACACTGACTCACTCAGACCTCTGGAGCCACCCAGCCCCTGACACACACACCAAACCAGCAGAGACCGGTAGATAGTTGGACAAGAAAATAGCCACTTCCTAAAAGTGCTATTTTCAAACATAGAATTTAAAAACCATCCATCCTAAAGGGTGTGTTATTAAATTCTGAGTTCAGGGATACTAAACTCGACTTGCTACCATGCTCCCTGAGTCAGATAGATTATAATGGAGTTAATAATCAGTCTGCCCAGTCTGGCCTATTGGAGGCAGGTAGCCCTTCAATAGTGAAAAACGAAAATGGCTGTAATTCACTATTAGGTCATGCCACACACATCAGGGCATGACCTACCTTTTACCAACAATGCACCCTGCCCTAGGGCCTACCATAGAGGTGTCTGAAATGTGGCAAAGTGAAGGTTTAGAGACTGGCAAGTAGGTTGCCTTGCCAAGTCGACATGGCAGTCAGGGACTGCACGCAGGCGCCGCGGTGGCAGGCCTGAGACACATTTTGCACGCTGCTTCTGTGGGTGGCACAACCAGTGCTGCAAGCCCACCAGCAGCAGTTAACTTACACGCCCTTGGCACACGCAGTGCACTAGACTAGGGTCTGAACAGTAAGTCAACCAAGCCAATCATGGTAACACCAATCAATGTAACAATTTAACATAGGGAGCACTTGCACTGTGGCACTGATCAGCAGTGGCACAGTGCCCAAAGCAATAATCCAGCAAAAACATCGTAAACAGAGGAGGCAAACAGAAAAAAATGGAGGAGAGACTCATGCCAATGATGCCAGGTCTAACACGTGTCCCCTCCAGCTGAAATGTGGGGAGAACTACCCTTCACCCAGGGAGTCCTCATCACTAAGGCGGAAAAATCTGGACAGACCATCAGCATTGGCGTGATCTGTACCAGGGCGGTGTTCCACCGTAAAGTCCATCCCCTGTAGGGAAATGGACCACCTCAACAGCTTTGGGTTCTCACCCCTCATCTGCATTAACCATCTGAGGGGCCTGTGGTCTGTCTGAACCCGGAAGTGAGTCCCAAACAGGTAGGGTCTTAGCTTCTTCAGCGCCCAGACCACAGCAAATGCCTCACGCTCTATCGCACTCCACCTTTGTTCCCTGGGAAGTAACCTCCGGCTGATGAAGGCTACAGGTAAGTCTCGGCCCTCCTCATTCATCTGTGCTAGAACAGCCCCCACACCATGCTCTGAAGCGTCTGTCTGGACAATGAATTCTTTTGAAAAGTCGGGTGCCTGGAGGACCGGTGCGGTACACATTGCAGTTTTCAGGGTGTCAAAGGCGTTCTGACAGGCGTCAGTCCAGATCACAAGTCTCGGCTGCTTCCTGGAAGTCAGCGAGGTCAAGGGGTGCACAATGTTGCCATACCCCTTGACAAACCTCCTGTAGTAACCCGTGAGACCCAAGAAGGCTCTCACCTGAGTCTGGGTTTTGGGCGGTTCCCAAGCCAGGATGGTATCTATCTTGGGTTGCAGGGGGGCCACCTTGCCACTCCCTACTTGGTGCCCCAAGTACACCACTGAACCCTGCCCAATCTGGCACTTACTAGCCTTGATTGTGAGGCCTGCTCTGCGCAGGGCCAACAACACTTCCTGGAGGTGGCGCAAGTGTTCCTCCCAGCTGGCGCTGAACACTGCTATATCGTCCAGGTAGGCGGCGCTGAAATCTTCCAGCCCGGCCAATACCTGGTTAACCAACCTCTGGAATGTGGCAGGGGCATTCTTCATCCCAAAGGGCATCACACGGAACTGGTAGTGCCCATCTGGTGTGGAGAATGCAGACCTCTCTTTTGCCCCATCAGTCAAGGCGATCTGCCAGTACCCAGACGTTAGATCAAACATACTAAGGTACCGGGCAGCCCCCAACCGATCGATGAGCTCACCAGCTCTGGGGATGGGGTGCGCGTCAGTCTTGGTGACCGAATTGAGTCCTCAGTAATCCACACAGAACCGAAGTTCTGGTGAAGCACCAGGCGCTGCAGCCTTTGGGACCAAGACCACTGGGCTGGCCCAAGGACTGCTAGAGGACTCAACCACCCCTAAGGCAAACATCTTGGAGACCTCCTCCTTGATGTATGCTCTGACCTTGTCAGTCACCCTGTAGGCCTTGTGCCTCACAGGAGTGCTGTCCCCAGTGTCCACATCATGGACACACCACTGAGTGACACCAGGGATTAAGGAGAACAGATCAGGGAATTGTACCAACAGATGGCGACAATCTTGCTGCTGCTCAGGGGTCAGTGTGTCAGAGAGGACAACACCATCCACTGACCCATCTTTTTCTTTTGCACACAGGAGGTCAGGAAGAGGCTCACTCTCCTCCTCCATCCCAGCATCTGTGGCAAGGAGCATGCCCACTTCGGACCTTTCTAAGTGGGGCTTTAACCGGTTGACATGCAGGACCCTTAAGGGGTTCCTGGGAGACTTCAAGTCCACCAAGTAGGTGACATCGCTCTTTTTCTCCACAACCTCAAATGGTCCAGTCCACCTGTCCTTGAGCGCACAAGGTTCCACAGGGGCCATGACCCAAACTTTCTGACCAGGTTGAAGCTCAACCAGAGTGGCATTCTGATCGTACCACCGCTTCATCTCTTCCTGGCTGGCCTCCAGATTTGCCTGAGCAAGATCTCTGAAGCGCCGAGTCTGGTTCCTAAAGGCCAGCATGTAACTATATACATCCTGGGGGGGTTTCCTGGGAGATTGCTCCCAGCCTTCTTTGACCAGACTCAAAGGTCCTCTTACCGGGTGACCATACAAAAGCTCAAAGGGGCTGAACCCTAGAGACTTCTGTGGCACCTCACGGTAAGCAAACAGCAGGCATGGCAAGAGGACGTCCCATTTACGCCTCATTGGTTCTTCAAGACCCATGATCATGCCTTTTAGGGTCCGGTTGAATCGCTCAACCAGCCCATTACCTTGAGGGTGGTAAGGAGTGGTAAACTTGTAGGTTACCCCACACTCCTTCCACAGAGACTTCATATAATTCGAAATGAAGTTGGTGCCCCGGTCTGACACCACCTCTCTGGGGAACCCCATGCGGGAGAAAACACCCATCAGTGCCCGTCCCACCACGGGGGCCGTCACTGTTCGGAGAGGGATGGCTTCCGGGTACCGGGTGGCATGGTCCACCAAGACCAGGATAAACCTGTTGCCCATGGCTGTCTTGGTGTCCAGTGGCCCCACAATGTCAATTCCCACTTGCTCAAAGGGGGTACTGACGACAGGAAAAGGTTGGAGGGGAGCCTTCTGCTTCCGCCCACTTTTCCCACTTGCCTGGCAAGTTTGACAGGTCCTACAATGGATATCTGAATCCCTTCTCATCTGAGGCCAATAAAAATGGGTGACAAGCCTGTCATAGGTCTTGTCCTGCCCCAGATGTCCAGCTAACGGAACGTCATGAGCCAACCCCAGTAGGAAGGCTCTGAAGCGCTGGGGTACCACCAGCACACGGGCTGACCCAGGTTCAGCAGCCTTAGGCTCGCTATACAGGAGGTCGTTCTCCCAGTAGACCCAATGTGATCCTGACTGATCACCTGTCGTTTGGGCTGAGGCCTGCTGCCTCATACCCACAAGAGAAGGGCACACTTTCTGTTCAGCACAAAATTCCTCCCTAGAGGGACCACCATCCTGCTGCCAATGGGTCAGCTCGGGCAGGTCTCCCAGTTCGGCCACTTGTTCTCCTGTCGGTTCCAGGGCATCCCCCTCAGGGTCTGCTCCCTCCTGGACCGCGGGAACGATGGGGGACGGTTTCCCGCGCCCCCTGCCTCTTCTCTTCACGGTTGGGACCTGGGCCATACTTTCAGGCTCCAGGCCCCCATCAACACCCTTACTGACTGACATGGACCGGGTGGTCGCACACACCCACTCAGGCAGACCCAACATTTCCAGATGCGATTTTCTCTCCACCTTAGCCCAAGGGGAGTCCTCCAAATCGTTGCCCAAGAGACAATCAACAGGCATGGCGGGCCTCACAGCAACCTGAAGAGTACCTGAGACCCCCCCCCCACTCAAAGGGAACTTGAGCTACCTCACACTGACTCTGTGAGTTGTCAGCAGCTACAACGGGGTAGAATGCATGAGGGACCACCTGCTCTCTGGACACCAAGTGACACTTGACAGCTGTCACACTCGCTCCGGTGTCTCTGAGAGCTTCCACCCTATGGCCATTAATGGTCACCCACTGCCTATATTTCTTAGTGTTACTAGGCAGAGGGGTTGGAGGGACCATTTCCACGTCTCCTAAAGAGACCAGGGACATTTCTGCGGGACCCCACCCACCGGGGGCACCCATCTCATCCCCTCCCAGGGCTACACTCGCTACCTGACGAGGGGGTGCACGCGGCGGTGCATTCGAATCCTTCATGGGACACTGGGGATCATAATAACGGTGTCCCACCTGCTTACAGGCATAGCAGGTCATGGGGCCCCTGTGAACAGGTTTACCTGTCGGGGCCTCTGGCTTCTTTACAGGGGGAGGCTGGGAACCCTTCCCTTGGTTCCCTTGGGGACTACTTTGGGGCCCTTTCTGAAACTCCCTCTGTTTACCCCTGTCCCCCCCACTCTTCTGCTGGGGACCCTGCCCACCTTTGGCTGAGTCTCCCACTGGACCCTTGTGGACCCTGGTACTGACCCAGCGGTCCGCCTCCTCAGCAAGTTTTCTAGGGTTAGATAGCTTGCTATCAACAAGGTGCTGGCGTAGCTCTGGAAAACAGTTATTAGACAAGTGCTCCCAAGCAAACAAATCATAAAGAGCATCATAACTATCAACCTTGCTACCCTTTATCCAACCATCCATGGTTCTGCAGAAAAAAGACACATATTCAACCCACGTAGTACCAGGCAACTTCTTACATTCTCTAAAGGTTTGTCTGTACTTTTCTGGAGTTAAGCCATATCTCAGCATTAAAGCATCTTTCATATGAGTATAAGACATCCTATCCTCAGCAGGAAGGCTCAACAAGGTATCTCTCCCCTCGTTTGTAAAGCGGCTCCACAACCCCGTTCCCCAATCCTTCTCAGGGACCCGGTGGGCCAACAATGCTAACTCATACGCTTTAAACCATTGGCTAATATCTTCATTCTTACTGTAATCTTTGATCACATCTTTAGGAAAATAAAACCTACTTTCTGCAGGCACAGATGGAGTGCTGCCACCAGAGGGATTCAACTCTAAACTCTTAGTTTTAAGCTCCATCTCCCTCACCATCTTCTCACGTTCAAACGCTAATTTCTCTCTCTCAAAATCTAATCTTTTGCTCTCCATTTCAGCTTCTCTCTTGCTTCTTGCATTCTCTAATTCCAACTGCCCTCCTAATTTAAGTTTTGCCATTTCTAACTTGTACCCCCTCTCCTTCTCCCTGTCTTCTAATTCTTCGGGGGAAAGGCTCCTAGAGGACGCACTACTGCCTGGAGATGACACTGGCCCACCTGTGGGCTCTTCCTCTTCCTCTTCTTCTTCCTCTTCCGGTACCACCACCGGATCAGAGGGATTTCTGGCCTCTAACCAGGCCTTCAGCGCTTTGAGGAAGCCCTCTTTCTTTGAGACACCTGTGGTAGGAACTTTAAACTGCTTGCAAAATCCTTTTAGATCTTTTAGCGTGTAGGAATCTATCTTCTCCTTATCAAATTCCCCCACAACATTCTCCACAGGTGTAGCAGCTCCGGCATTCTCCATGGTAAAAACTGGCAGTGTTTAAGAAAATAAGCTCCAGGAAAGCGGAGAACAAAAATAGGATATCCTACCAAAAACAGATTGTGGCTGCGTTATGGTCTGCTTTCACTATGTAGCGTACACTAATCACTGCACATGAGTCATAAATGCAAAGTTCAATCCTCACCGCTGACCACCAATGTTAGAACCGGCGGTCTCTAGTTGGCAGAGGTATACACTTCTGACAAATAGGGACCAACCAACTCTAGTCAGGGAAAGGGGATTACACACTCAGATAACCCCTGCTACCCCCTTGGTAGCTTGGCAGAGCAGACAGGCTTATCTCAGAGGCAGTGTGTTAAGCATTTATGACCACATACAGTAATAAAGTAAATACACTACAGATGGACACGACACAGAAGTTATTATAAAAATAGTATTTTTATATAAGGCTTAGCACAAGACCAAATAACGACAAAAATATACCACAGTCTCAATAAATACTCTTTGGAAGGAAAAATAATAGTTCAAGTAAGGTTTCTTCTTGGCAAATAGTTCTTTAGCAAAGTATTCTTCTGAGCACAGTTCTTTGGCAACAATGTAACCCCCACAGGAGTCACACGACGTCGAGTCTACAAGATTCCCAAGGTTCGGCGTCGACCGCGAGGAGCGCTACGTCGAGCCTGGAGTTGCAACAGACCCCACAAGTACAGTACCTTGAGAAACGAAGAAAACGATGATCCACGGCGTCGAGATGTCGGCGTCGAGGTCGGCGTCGATCGTGCCTCGGAGTCGGGTCAATCCGCAGCGGCGTCGAGGGATGTCGGGCCGGAGCAGCGCTCACGGCGTCGAGAAGGGCGTCGAGTCGATGCGATCAGCAGCGGCGTCGGGACGGGGTCGCTTGGAGGTAGAGCCGATACTCACTCCTCACTGGGGTCGATACCGGCGTCGAGACGGGGTCACTTGGAGCCGGGGCCGATACCCACTGCTCACTGGCGTTGCTGCTGGCGTCGATCGGGCCCGGCGGCCGGCGTCGAAGGCTCGGGGCACTGGAGCCGTTACTCACGATGTCGAGCTGGATTCGGCGGCGTCGGCGGCGTCGAGACTGCAGATTTTCCCTTGTGTACTGGAAACAACACTTTCCAGCAATTCAGCAAATGGTGAAGTCCTTTGGCCCTGTGACTTCAGCAGGAGACTGGCACTCTTCCAGCCCTTGGAGATTTCCTAGCAAGTGTTCAGAGAGTACACACCAAGTTCCTCTCTCCTTGTTCCTTGGCAAAAATAAAGAAGCAGCTTTCAGGTTCCTCCACAGCAAAACAGCACTCTGGCAGAAAGGGGAGGCAAGTCCTTAGATCAGCAGGCTTCTTGTCCTTGGTACAGGTTTCCTTGTCAGAAGTGATCTGAGTTCTTGGTTCAGGGGTCCTTCTCTTATACCCCTTTTTCCCTTTGTTCCCTTTGTCCAAGCAGGGCGATTCCCACCATCTCAGGTTTGTTGTGGGTGTTGCCAGGCAGAGGCACCTGGCCTATTCACTGAGCAGGGCAGAGTCCTCAGCTGCCCAGCAGGAGGCGGAGCCAGTATTGTCACTGGCAGGAGCAGGGCTATCAGTCGCCCAGCAGGAGGCGGAGCCAGTATTGTGTCAGGCAGGGCAGGCTACTCTTCCCTCACTCTACGTGTAAACGCCCCATTCACCCCACACTGACTCACTCAGACCTCTGGAGCCACCCAGCCCCTGACACACACACCAAACCAGCAGAGACCGGTAGATAGTTGGACAAGAAAATAGCCACTTCCTAAAAGTGCTATTTTCAAACATAGAATTTAAAAACCATCCATCCTAAAGGGTGTGTTATTAAATTCTGAGTTCAGGGATACTAAACTCGACTTGCTACCATGCTCCCTGAGTCAGATAGATTATAATGGAGTTAATAATCAGTCTGCCCAGTCTGGCCTATTGGAGGCAGGTAGCCCTTCAATAGTGAAAAACGAAAATGGCTGTAATTCACTATTAGGTCATGCCACACACATCAGGGCATGACCTACCTTTTACCAACAATGCACCCTGCCCTAGGGCCTACCATAGAGGTGTCTGAAATGTGGCAAAGTGAAGGTTTAGAGACTGGCAAGTAGGTTGCCTTGCCAAGTCGACATGGCAGTCAGGGACTGCACGCAGGCGCCGCGGTGGCAGGCCTGAGACACATTTTGCACGCTGCTTCTGTGGGTGGCACAACCAGTGCTGCAAGCCCACCAGCAGCAGTTAACTTACACGCCCTTGGCACACGCAGTGCACTAGACTAGGGTCTGAACAGTAAGTCAACCAAGCCAATCATGGTAACACCAATCAATGTAACAATTTAACATAGGGAGCACTTGCACTGTGGCACTGATCAGCAGTGGCACAGTGCCCAAAGCAATAATCCAGCAAAAACATCGTAAACAGAGGAGGCAAACAGAAAAAAATGGAGGAGAGACTCATGCCAATGATGCCAGGTCTAACACGTGTCCCCTCCAGCTGAAATGTGGGGAGAACTACCCTTCACCCAGGGAGTCCTCATCACTAAGGCGGAAAAATCTGGACAGACCATCAGCATTGGCGTGATCTGTACCAGGGCGGTGTTCCACCGTAAAGTCCATCCCCTGTAGGGAAATGGACCACCTCAACAGCTTTGGGTTCTCACCCCTCATCTGCATTAACCATCTGAGGGGCCTGTGGTCTGTCTGAACCCGGAAGTGAGTCCCAAACAGGTAGGGTCTTAGCTTCTTCAGCGCCCAGACCACAGCAAATGCCTCACGCTCTATCGCACTCCACCTTTGTTCCCTGGGAAGTAACCTCCGGCTGATGAAGGCTACAGGTAAGTCTCGGCCCTCCTCATTCATCTGTGCTAGAACAGCCCCCACACCATGCTCTGAAGCGTCTGTCTGGACAATGAATTCTTTTGAAAAGTCGGGTGCCTGGAGGACCGGTGCGGTACACATTGCAGTTTTCAGGGTGTCAAAGGCGTTCTGACAGGCGTCAGTCCAGATCACAAGTCTCGGCTGCTTCCTGGAAGTCAGCGAGGTCAAGGGGTGCACAATGTTGCCATACCCCTTGACAAACCTCCTGTAGTAACCCGTGAGACCCAAGAAGGCTCTCACCTGAGTCTGGGTTTTGGGCGGTTCCCAAGCCAGGATGGTATCTATCTTGGGTTGCAGGGGGGCCACCTTGCCACTCCCTACTTGGTGCCCCAAGTACACCACTGAACCCTGCCCAATCTGGCACTTACTAGCCTTGATTGTGAGGCCTGCTCTGCGCAGGGCCAACAACACTTCCTGGAGGTGGCGCAAGTGTTCCTCCCAGCTGGCGCTGAACACTGCTATATCGTCCAGGTAGGCGGCGCTGAAATCTTCCAGCCCGGCCAATACCTGGTTAACCAACCTCTGGAATGTGGCAGGGGCATTCTTCATCCCAAAGGGCATCACACGGAACTGGTAGTGCCCATCTGGTGTGGAGAATGCAGACCTCTCTTTTGCCCCATCAGTCAAGGCGATCTGCCAGTACCCAGACGTTAGATCAAACATACTAAGGTACCGGGCAGCCCCCAACCGATCGATGAGCTCATCAGCTCTGGGGATGGGGTGCGCGTCAGTCTTGGTGACCGAATTGAGTCCTCAGTAATCCACACAGAACCGAAGTTCTGGTGAAGCACCAGGCGCTGCAGCCTTTGGGACCAAGACCACTGGGCTGGCCCAAGGACTGCTAGAGGACTCAACCACCCCTAAGGCAAACATCTTGGAGACCTCCTCCTTGATGTATGCTCTGACCTTGTCAGTCACCCTGTAGGCCTTGTGCCTCACAGGAGTGCTGTCCCCAGTGTCCACATCATGGACACACCACTGAGTGACACCAGGGATTAAGGAGAACAGATCAGGGAATTGTACCAACAGATGGCGACAATCTTGCTGCTGCTCAGGGGTCAGTGTGTCAGAGAGGACAACACCATCCACTGACCCATCTTTTTCTTTTGCACACAGGAGGTCAGGAAGAGGCTCACTCTCCTCCTCCATCCCAGCATCTGTGGCAAGGAGCATGCCCACTTCGGACCTTTCTAAGTGGGGCTTTAACCGGTTGACATGCAGGACCCTTAAGGGGTTCCTGGGAGACTTCAAGTCCACCAAGTAGGTGACATCGCTCTTTTTCTCCACAACCTCAAATGGTCCAGTCCACCTGTCCTTGAGCGCACAAGGTTCCACAGGGGCCATGACCCAAACTTTCTGACCAGGTTGAAGCTCAACCAGAGTGGCATTCTGATCGTACCACCGCTTCATCTCTTCCTGGCTGGCCTCCAGATTTGCCTGAGCAAGATCTCTGAAGCGCCGAGTCTGGTTCCTAAAGGCCAGCATGTAACTATATACATCCTGGGGGGGTTTCCTGGGAGATTGCTCCCAGCCTTCTTTGACCAGACTCAAAGGTCCTCTTACCGGGTGACCATACAAAAGCTCAAAGGGGCTGAACCCTAGAGACTTCTGTGGCACCTCACGGTAAGCAAACAGCAGGCATGGCAAGAGGACGTCCCATTTACGCCTCATTGGTTCTTCAAGACCCATGATCATGCCTTTTAGGGTCCGGTTGAATCGCTCAACCAGCCCATTACCTTGAGGGTGGTAAGGAGTGGTAAACTTGTAGGTTACCCCACACTCCTTCCACAGAGACTTCATATAATTCGAAATGAAGTTGGTGCCCCGGTCTGACACCACCTCTCTGGGGAACCCCATGCGGGAGAAAACACCCATCAGTGCCCGTCCCACCACGGGGGCCGTCACTGTTCGGAGAGGGATGGCTTCCGGGTACCGGGTGGCATGGTCCACCAAGACCAGGATAAACCTGTTGCCCATGGCTGTCTTGGGGTCCAGTGGCCCCACAATGTCAATTCCCACTCGCTCAAAGGGGGTACTGACGACAGGAAAAGGTTGGAGGGGAGCCTTCTGCTTCCGCCCACTTTTCCCACTTGCCTGGCAAGTTTGACAGGTCCTACAATGGATATCTGAATCCCTTCTCATCTGAGGCCAATAAAAATGGGTGACAAGCCTGTCATAGGTCTTGTCCTGCCCCAGATGTCCAGCTAACGGAACGTCATGAGCCAACCCCAGTAGGAAGGCTCTGAAGCGCTGGGGTACCACCAGCACACGGGCTGACCCAGGTTCAGCAGCCTTAGGCTCGCTATACAGGAGGTCGTTCTCCCAGTAGACCCAATGTGATCCTGACTGATCACCTGTCATTTGGGCTGAGGCCTGCTGCCTCATACCGACAAGAGAAGGGCACACTTTCTGTTCAGCACAAAATTCCTCCCTAGAGGGACCACCATCCTGCTGCCAATGGGTCAGCTCGGGCAGGTCTCCCAGTTCGGCCACTTGTTCTCCTGTCGGTTCCAGGGCATCCCCCTCAGGGTCTGCTCCCTCCTGGACCGCGGGAACGATGGGGGACGGTTTCCCGCGCCCCCTGCCTCTTCTCTTCACGGTTGGGACCTGGGCCATACTTTCAGGCTCCAGGCCCCCATCAACACCCTTACTGACTGACATGGACCGGGTGGTCGCACACACCCACTCAGGCAGACCCAACATTTCCAGATGCGATTTTCTCTCCACCTTAGCCCAAGGGGAGTCCTCCAAATCGTTGCCCAAGAGACAATCAACAGGCATGGCGGGCCTCACAGCAACCTGAAGAGTACCTGAGACCCCCCCCCCCACTCAAAGGGAACTTGAGCTACCTCACACTGACTCTGTGAGTTGTCAGCAGCTACAACGGGGTAGAATGCATGAGGGACCACCTGCTCTCTGGACACCAAGTGACACTTGACAGCTGTCACACTCGCTCCGGTGTCTCTGAGAGCTTCCACCCTATGGCCATTAATGGTCACCCACTGCCTATATTTCTTAGTGTTACTAGGCAGAGGGGTTGGAGGGACCATTTCCACGTCTCCTAAAGAGACCAGGGACATTTCTGCGGGACCCCACCCACCGG
The DNA here is from genome assembly GCF_964204655.1 of Triturus cristatus. Lineage (NCBI taxonomy): Eukaryota > Metazoa > Chordata > Amphibia > Caudata > Salamandridae > Triturus > Triturus cristatus. The sequence continues at coordinate 510,122,180 of NC_140585.1, forward strand.
GGGCACCCATCTCATCCCCTCCCAGGGCTACACTCGCTACCTGACGAGGGGGTGCACGCGGCGGTGCATTCGAATCCTTCATGGGACACTGGGGATCATAATAACGGTGTCCCACCTGCTTACAGGCATAGCAGGTCATGGGGCCCCTGTGAACAGGTTTACCTGTCGGGGCCTCTGGCTTCTTTACAGGGGGAGGCTGGGAACCCTTCCCTTGGTTCCCTTGGGGACTACTTTGGGGCCCTTTCTGAAACTCCCTCTGTTTACCCCTGTCCCCCCCACTCTTCTGCTGGGGACCCTGCCCACCTTTGGCTGAGTCTCCCACTGGACCCTTGTGGACCCTGGTACTGACCCAGCGGTCCGCCTCCTCAGCAAGTTTTCTAGGGTTAGATAGCTTGCTATCAACAAGGTGCTGGCGTAGCTCTGGAAAACAGTTATTAGACAAGTGCTCCCAAGCAAACAAATCATAAAGAGCATCATAACTATCAACCTTGCTACCCTTTATCCAACCATCCATGGTTCTGCAGAAAAAAGACACATATTCAACCCACGTAGTACCAGGCAACTTCTTACATTCTCTAAAGGTTTGTCTGTACTTTTCTGGAGTTAAGCCATATCTCAGCATTAAAGCATCTTTCATATGAGTATAAGACATCCTATCCTCAGCAGGAAGGCTCAACAAGGTATCTCTCCCCTCGTTTGTAAAGCGGCTCCACAACCCCGTTCCCCAATCCTTCTCAGGGACCCGGTGGGCCAACAATGCTAACTCATACGCTTTAAACCATTGGCTAATATCTTCATTCTTACTGTAATCTTTGATCACATCTTTAGGAAAATAAAACCTACTTTCTGCAGGCACAGATGGAGTGCTGCCACCAGAGGGATTCAACTCTAAACTCTTAGTTTTAAGCTCCATCTCCCTCACCATCTTCTCACGTTCAAACGCTAATTTCTCTCTCTCAAAATCTAATCTTTTGCTCTCCATTTCAGCTTCTCTCTTGCTTCTTGCATTCTCTAATTCCAACTGCCCTCCTAATTTAAGTTTTGCCATTTCTAACTTGTACCCCCTCTCCTTCTCCCTGTCTTCTAATTCTTCGGGGGAAAGGCTCCTAGAGGACGCACTACTGCCTGGAGATGACACTGGCCCACCTGTGGGCTCTTCCTCTTCCTCTTCTTCTTCCTCTTCCGGTACCACCACCGGATCAGAGGGATTTCTGGCCTCTAACCAGGCCTTCAGCGCTTTGAGGAAGCCCTCTTTCTTTGAGACACCTGTGGTAGGAACTTTAAACTGCTTGCAAAATCCTTTTAGATCTTTTAGCGTGTAGGAATCTATCTTCTCCTTATCAAATTCCCCCACAACATTCTCCACAGGTGTAGCAGCTCCGGCATTCTCCATGGTAAAAACTGGCAGTGTTTAAGAAAATAAGCTCCAGGAAAGCGGAGAACAAAAATAGGATATCCTACCAAAAACAGATTGTGGCTGCGTTATGGTCTGCTTTCACTATGTAGCGTACACTAATCACTGCACATGAGTCATAAATGCAAAGTTCAATCCTCACCGCTGACCACCAATGTTAGAACCGGCGGTCTCTAGTTGGCAGAGGTATACACTTCTGACAAATAGGGACCAACCAACTCTAGTCAGGGAAAGGGGATTACACACTCAGATAACCCCTGCTACCCCCTTGGTAGCTTGACAGAGCAGACAGGCTTATCTCAGAGGCAGTGTGTTAAGCATTTATGACCACATACAGTAATAAAGTAAATACACTATAGATGGACACGACACAGAAGTTATTATAAAAATAGTATTTTTATATAAGGCTTAGCACAAGACCAAATAACGACAAAAATATACCACAGTCTCAATAAATACTCTTTGGAAGGAAAAATAATAGTTCAAGTAAGGTTTCTTCTTGGCAAATAGTTCTTTAGCAAAGTATTCTTCTGAGCACAGTTCTTTGGCAACAATGTAACCCCCACAGGAGTCACACGACGTCGAGTCTACAAGATTCCCAAGGTTCGGCGTCGACCGCGAGGAGCGCTACGTCGAGCCTGGAGTTGCAACAGACCCCACAAGTACAGTACCTTGAGAAACGAAGAAAACGATGATCCACGGCGCCGAGATGTCGGCGTCGAGGTCGGCGTCGATCGTGCCTCGGAGTCGGGTCAATCCGCAGCGGCGTCGAGGGATGTCGGGCCGGAGCAGCGCTCACGGCGTCGAGAAGGGCGTCGAGTCGATGCGATCAGCAGCGGCGTCGGGACGGGGTCGCTTGGAGGTAGAGCCGATACTCACTCCTCACTGGGGTCGATACCGGCGTCGAGACGGGGTCACTTGGAGCCGGGGCCGATACCCACTGCTCACTGGCGTTGCTGCTGGCGTCGATCGGGCCCGGCGGCCGGCGTCGAAGGCTCGGGGCACTGGAGCCGTTACTCACGATGTCGAGCTGGATTCGGCGGCGTCGGCGGCGTCGAGACTGCAGATTTTCCCTTGTGTACTGGAAACAACACTTTCCAGCAATTCAGCAAATGGTGAAGTCCTTTGGCCCTGTGACTTCAGCAGGAGACTGGCACTCTTCCAGCCCTTGGAGATTTCCTAGCAAGTGTTCAGAGAGTACACACCAAGTTCCTCTCTCCTTGTTCCTTGGCAAAAATAAAGAAGCAGCTTTCAGGTTCCTCCACAGCAAAACAGCACTCTGGCAGAAAGGGGAGGCAAGTCCTTAGATCAGCAGGCTTCTTGTCCTTGGTACAGGTTTCCTTGTCAGAAGTGATCTGAGTTCTTGGTTCAGGGGTCCTTCTCTTATACCCCTTTTTCCCTTTGTTCCCTTTGTCCAAGCAGGGCGATTCCCACCATCTCAGGTTTGTTGTGGGTGTTGCCAGGCAGAGGCACCTGGCCTATTCACTGAGCAGGGCAGAGTCCTCAGCCGCCCAGCAGGAGGCGGAGCCAGTATTGTCACTGGCAGGAGCAGGGCTATCAGTCGCCCAGCAGGAGGCGGAGCCAGTATTGTGTCAGGCAGGGCAGGCTACTCTTCCCTCACTCTACGTGTAAACGCCCCATTCACCCCACACTGACTCACTCAGACCTCTGGAGCCACCCAGCCCCTGACACACACACCAAACCAGCAGAGACCGGTAGATAGTTGGACAAGAAAATAGCCACTTCCTAAAAGTGCTATTTTCAAACATAGAATTTAAAAACCATCCATCCTAAAGGGTGTGTTATTAAATTCTGAGTTCAGGGATACTAAACTCGACTTGCTACCATGCTCCCTGAGTCAGATAGATTATAATGGAGTTAATAATCAGTCTGCCCAGTCTGGCCTATTGGAGGCAGGTAGCCCTTCAATAGTGAAAAACGAAAATGGCTGTAATTCACTATTAGGTCATGCCACACACATCAGGGCATGACCTACCTTTTACCAACAATGCACCCTGCCCTAGGGCCTACCATAGAGGTGTCTGAAATGTGGCAAAGTGAAGGTTTAGAGACTGGCAAGTAGGTTGCCTTGCCAAGTCGACATGGCAGTCAGGGACTGCACGCAGGCGCCGCGGTGGCAGGCCTGAGACACATTTTGCACGCTGCTTCTGTGGGTGGCACAACCAGTGCTGCAAGCCCACCAGCAGCAGTTAACTTACACGCCCTTGGCACACGCAGTGCACTAGACTAGGGTCTGAACAGTAAGTCAACCAAGCCAATCATGGTAACACCAATCAATGTAACAATTTAACATAGGGAGCACTTGCACTGTGGCACTGATCAGCAGTGGCACAGTGCCCAAAGCAATAATCCAGCAAAAACATCGTAAACAGAGGAGGCAAACAGAAAAAAATGGAGGAGAGACTCATGCCAATGATGCCAGGTCTAACACATATTAGACCTAAAACTCCAGAACTTTAGATCACTTCTGGAATCAAGAGGAACCTCTGCCAAGGTAGAAGAGCTGAAGAGCTGTGAGGAGTACTGCCCCTTTGCTGTGTGTTGCTTTGTTGGGATGACCTGAAGTTCCTGCTTCTTCTAAGGAGAGGACAAAGACTGGACTTTGCTTTCAAACCTGCTTGAGAAGATTCTCCATGGGCTTGGGTGTGCTTGCCTCCTATTCTGAAGTCTCAAGGCCACAAAGACTTCACCCACAGATTCATGGAACTCCACTGCTGGGAGTTCTGACCTGTCAGGAGGTGCCTATTACAGTTTTGGGCCTCTTGAGTTTTTTCTTGCTATAGGAAGCTGCCAAGAACTAAAGTTCTGAAAGAAATGAATGCTTCACCTTCCTTGTGGCTGAATTTTCTGATGCACAGCCCTGTGTGGCCGAAAAATCGACGCAGCACCTGCCAGAAGCTTGAGAAACTGCCGCACATTGAGTTCCGTGCACTGATCTTTGATGTTGAAGACCACCACACCGACTCCGACGCAGGCCCTACTGGGCGGCAAGAAGAATCGATGCATCACTGGTCAGCGGCTGTAAAAATCGATGCAGTACCTTGTTCGCCGTCATGGCATCGCCTCCCGCGTGTCTGGATGTTTCACACATTGCACCTGTGCGCCGAATCTACAACAACGATATGGCTGAGGTAGGAAACTGATGCATCACCTCTCTGCACAGTAAGAAACTGACGTGCCACCTCCTCTCCTCTAAGGAACCGACACATCACCTCCCCTGCCTGGCAGTAAGGAATTGATGCATCACCTCCCCTGTGGCTGTTTTTGCTTGTAATTTTGACTCATCCCAGGTACATTGTGCTAAAAGTGATGCATCGATAGTTTCCTATGAACTCTGCCTTTTTTACTTTCTAAAATATTTTGATATCTGTATGTTGGATTTTGGTTGTTTTGGTCTTGCTTGGTTTAAATAAATATAATTTTAAACTGGTGTGGTGTCCAATTGTGTTTTCACTGTATCACTGTGAGTTATATACAAATGCTTTACACATTGCCTCTATAGTTTAGCCTGACTGCTCTGTGGCAAGCTACCAGAGGGTTAGCACAGGCAAGCTAGGTGTGTACTTTACTCATCCTGACTAGAAGAAAGGGTCCCTATTTGGATAGGGTGAAAGCCCCAGTCAACTAGAAACCCCCATTTCTAACAATATCTAAGCAAGGAATTTAAATCAACTGTAAACAGAAATTGAAGCAATAGTATGCCCTATATGTGATCAAGTTCTTAAACATAATTGTGATCAAATCAGAATCATCGGATAGCAATGGAACAATTAGGCACAGATTTACTGAATCATCACCCAGCACAGTGCATCAACTGCAAATTCTGCACTGAATGAGAAGGACAGAGCAGGAAGTGCCATAATTACAGAAATATGGCACTCTCCTCCCCTCTCCCTAACGCCGGTGCAGAAATGTGCTGCAGTGCACACAGCACATACCTTTGCACTATAGTGAAAGGGTATCTGCATGTGATTAGCATATGTTTTGTACTGAAAGGATACTCTTTGTTGCAGGTCGCGGCGTCACTTTCCGGCGTCATTGCGGCTTTTTCCATCTGTGGCAACTGAAACAGCAATTTCGGGTGCAGGAGGCTAGAAGAAATGAAGTCTTTGTGTCCCTGAGACTTCAGAAAAGGAGGCAAGCTCCACATCAAGCTCTTGGATATCTTCTTCAAGCAGGATACACAGCACAGTTCTGTCTTTGTCCCCTCCTTGGCAGGAGCAGCCATTGCAGGCCAACCTAGTAAAGCATCCATACAGCAATGGGGCAGAACTCCTCCTTCAGCTTCTGCAGCTCTTCTCCTTGGCAGAGGTTCCTTTTGAGTCCAGAAGTATTCTAAAGTTCTGGGTTCCAATATTTATATCACATTTTCTTTATTCTCTGGTGGCAAAAAGTCTCTCAGCTCAGCCCAAACCAGTTCTCTCCTCTATAGTGCAGCAGAACCACAGGAGGTGGGTCAGCATAGTGAAAAGGAGGCATGACTTATTCAGGTAAAAGGGGAACTCCTCCCCCCTACTCTAAATGCAGCCAGGGTCTATTCAGCTCAGCTCTGAGTCACTCAGGAAAGGCAGGGCACACCTCAACCCCACCTCAGTGGCTGTCCACAGTGAATGTACATCCCCAGCCCCTGTCCCTCCAAAACCAGACAAGCAATAGATTACTTGCAGATTGATTTCAATTGTGGCACAGTGTAGAGCTCCACTCTATCCTCTTCAAAATCAATATCCACAGATGCCATTGATGCTGGTTTAGACATGATGAAATTGGAAGTTCACAAGTTGTAGGCAAAATAAATGTTCACCAAATAGTATGTGGTTGCGTAATGGTCTGAACTATATTAGTAGTGTACACCAATCACTGTATGTGAGGCACAAAATGCAAGTCCTAATCCTCAGCGCTAACCACCATTGTTTGAAAGGGGGGTCTCTAGTTGACAATGGTTTGCACCCTTGTCCAAGTAGGGAACCTTGCTTTTCAGATAGGGTAAGGGAGTTACGCCCTAAGACAACCCCTGCCCACCCCCTGGGTAGGTTGGCAGGAGCAAGCAGGCTTATCTCAGAGGCAATGTTTGGAGCATTTGTGCACACATACAGTAACACAGTGAAAACACTACAAATGGACACCACACCACTTTATCCAAACCAAACAAGGCCAAAACAACAAAAATCCACAGCAAAAATCCACCATACATATGTCAAGATATCATCAAAAATAGGTTATTCACACAAATAAAGCTTATACCAACAAATAGCACCCCATTTGACTATTATGATGTTGTGACAGATAAAAATCCCAAAGTACGGCCCGACCGTGTTGTGCGCAGGCTGGACACGGATTCGCATGCACTCCCAAGAACAATACCTTGCCAAACAATGAAAACAAAGATGGTGCATGGCATCAGGGAGGTGATGCATCTTTGGCACTGTGTGGCATGGATCCCTTACAACTACAGGTGCGGTGAAGCATCAGTTCCTTATGACCACAGAGGAGATGAGGCATTGGTTCCTTACTGCGAGGCAGTCAGGTGAGGTGTTGGTTCCTTACTGTTGCCCGGGAGGTCGGGTATTGGTTCCTTACTGTTGCCGGGGAGGTGACGTCATGTCGGCGGCGATGCATCAGTTCCTTATGATGGTGCAGAGTCGATGGATACGAGCGGTCACCCACATCAGGTATCATCTCCATGATGAAGAAGCACCAGCGTCGGTGAGGTCTGGGCTGCGATGCGATTCGGGTTGGTGCGTCGTGAGAGTTACAAATGGTGCCCTGTGCTCCGATGCAGGCAGCGGACTCGGTGACAGTGTCAGAGTCGATATTGTGCAGCCTCGGTAGGCATTCGGATGTGGTGCATGACAGGGCAGTGCCGTGTGCACTGCATAAGTAGTGCCCATGGCTTTGTTTCAGGTCACAGCGTCGCTTGCTGGCGTCAGTGTTGTTTTTCCCTCTGGGGTAACTGAAACAGCAGTTCCAGGTGCAGAACGACATATGAAATTAAGTCTTTGTGTTCCTGAGACTTCAGAACAAGAGGCAAGCTCTACAACGAGCCTTGGATATCTTCTTCAAGAAGGATACACAGCACACTTCAGTCTTTGTCCTCTCTTTGACAGATGTAGCAACTGCAGGCCAACCCAGAAAAGCATCAAAACAGCAATGGGACAGTATATTCCTCCAGATTCCGAGATCTTCTTCATGGTAGATGTTCCTCTTGAGTCCAGTCAGTGATAATCAGTGCTGCAGGCCCAGTAATGCAAAAACAACAGTTGATGGACAGAATGCAGAACAACGTCATACATTCACCCCAGTACAGAGATCTGGGACTAAATCCATTGTTTGTTTGCTCACCGTGCCATTCCAGTTTGAACCCAGCCATATGCAAATCAGTCTTGACCCTGTGCCTCATAAGAACAGTCCAGCCAGAACTGCCATGCCAGGTCCTCCCTGGACTGAAAACAAGCATCCTAGGACCGGTTTTAGGGTTTCACCCCTCTTCAGCCAGGATAGCTTGATTCCAGTGGCATGGGGAGCACAGGACCCACGTCTGGGCATACCCGTCCCACTCGAGGTGACAAATGCAAAAACAACAGTTGATTGACAGAATGCAGAAAAATGTGATACATTCACCCCAGTACAGAGATATGTGCCTAAATGCAACGTTCTTTTGCTCACCATGCCATTCCAGTTTGAACCCAGCCATATGCAAATCATTCTTGACCCTGTGCCTCATGGGAACAGTCCAGCCCGAACTGCCAAGCCAGGTCCTCCCTGGACTGGAAACAAGCATCCTAGGACCGGTTTCGGGGTTTTACCCCTCTTCAACCAGGATAGCTTAATTCCAGTGGCATGGAGAGCACGGGACCCACGTCTGGGCATACACGTCCCACTCGAGGTGACAAATGCAAAAACAACAGTTGATGGACAGAATGCAGAACAATGTCATACATTCACCTCAGTACAGAGATCTGGGCTTAAATCCATTGTTGTCTTTGCTCACCATGTCATTCCAGTTTGAACTCAGCCATATGCAAATCAGCCTTGACCCTGTGCCTCAAGGGAACAGTCCAGCTCGAACTGCCAAGCCAGGTCCTCCCTGGACTGGAAACAAGCATCCTAGGACCGGTTTCAGGGTTTCACCCCTCTTCAGCCAAGATAGCTTGATTCCAGTGGCATGGAGAGCACGGGACCCACGTCTGGGCATACCCGTCCCACTCAGGGTGACAAATGCAAAAACAACAGTTGATGGACAGAATGCAGAACAATTTCATACATTCACCCCAGTACAGAGATCTGGGCCTAAATCCATAGTTTTTTGCTCGCCATGCCATTCCATGTTGAACCCAGCCATATGCCAATCAGTCTTGACCCTGTGCCTCATGGGAACAGTCCAGCCCACTAATAGCATTTGGTTTACAGGCCCTGGCACACTTGGTGCACTTTACTAGGGACTAACCAGTAAATCAAATATGTCATTCATGGAGAACCAATCATAATCATAATTTATATAAGAAGCACTTGCACTGGCACTAATCAGCAGTGGCAAAGTGCCAAAAGCATCTAGACCAATAAAAACGAAATTCAGAACACAGCAAAATTCCTGGAGGCAAAGGCAAAAAGACTGGTGAAACCACACCAAGGTTGCCTGGTCCAACACCATACTACCTCAGTTTGGACCCAGCCATATATAAATAAGTCTCAATCCTACTTGAATAGGAACATGCCAGCTTGATATACCAGGCCAGGTCCAAAACACAAGCAACCCAAGACCGGTTTTGCCTTGACTGGGGCTAGTCAGTCAGATGTAGTTAGGTTCCAGTGGCACAGTGAGCGCAGTACCTACATCTGGGCCAACCCTTCGCCACTTAGGATGTCGCACTGAAGTATACTGTAAAGTATGGAATGGAATGATTGAATTAATCTCAGCCACTGTTAGATACACGGGCCGCATCCCAGTCCAGCGTTATTTTGCACACCATGCCACCTCAGTTTCGACCCAGCCACATGAAAATCAGTCTCGTCCCTGCTCCAATAAGAACAGTTCAGCCCAACCTACCAGTCATGTCTTACCTGTACAGGAACACAAGGAACCCAGGAATAGTTTCTCCCTGATTGGGGTCTTCCGTCACTTGTAGCTTGGTTCAAATAGCACAATGAGCATGGGACTCACGTCTGGACATGTCCTTGCCAGCTTAGAACGTCGCTCTAAAACAAAAAAAAGATGGGTGGAATGTTTTAATTAATCTGAGCCACTGGTAATTACTCAGGCCACATCCCAGTCCATTGTTATTTTGCACACCATGCCAGCTCAGGTTTGACCCAGCCATGGGGAAATCAGTTTCACCCTGCTCCAATAGGAACAGTCCAACTGTACCAAGTCCGACTGTAATAATAGAACCAGAATACAAGTATTGCAAGACTGGGTTTCCCCTGATTGGGGCTCTTCAGTTGGGTGTAACGTGGTTCCAGTCGATCAGTGAGCATGGGGCTCTCATCTCGGCATGCCCTTGTCCACCTAGGGTGTCGCACTGAAGTACAGAAAAAAGTGATGTGTGGAGTGCTTGAATTAATCTCAGCCACTGGTAATTACTCAGAGTCGCATCTCAGTCCATCGCTATTTTGTACACCATGCCACATCTGTTTGGACCCAGCCATATAATGTTTTATACATGTGTAAACTGTGACCCGAAAGTTACTACTTTAGACAAATTCATCCATACTCATCCATACTATAGACTTAGGAAGGGATATTCTGTCAGAAATATAACGACTAGCCGGTCCGATGTTGTAAAGTGGGATATATCCTATGGCACTTGTAATACGGCGGACGGGATATCAATCATGTTTGTGACAGAGTATGCCATCTGCCAAACTCTAAATCAGGACCTTAGACCTTATTCGAACCCATGACATTTCATGACATCGGGTCTGTGTTTAGCCGAGTACGCTATTCTACAAGTGATAGCTAAAGGATGTCTTCTGACCCTTCAAAATATTTAAATCAAGTGTACAATTTTTATTAAAGCCTTCTTAGAACAATGCATTCAATTTAATAGCCCAGCCCAATGAGGCCTTTGAGTTATTAAATAAATCCTCTTATTTTCATTTAAAGCATCGCTATACATCCTCTTCATAGAATCTCAATCATCAATTGAGCCCTTGAGAGGGTTAGGGTGAATTGAGGAAGGCCTGCTAGGACAGTCTGTATTTCTAAACTTTACGGCAAGGGCTGAGGATTTTATGAGATGTTGTGGTAGAAACTATATAATTTTCCTTTTATCCCTCATCAAGGACATCATGGAATCAGCACAAGGAGTTCAAATTTTCACCTAGGTGGATTTGTGCAGTGCTTATCATCTGTTGCACAATAGAGAAGGTGGTGAGAGGAAATTGTGTTTCACACCATGTTTGGACATTTTGAATATTGTGTGTTGCCATTTGAGTTGTGCCACATTCCCACTGTTTTCTAATATTTCACTGACGTATTAGCAGATATTTTGAATCATTTTCTATTGATCTAACTGGATAATGTCATCATTTTGTTTAGCAAGTTCTCTGAATATTGTAAATATATATCAGCAGTTTTGGCAAGGTTAACACAATTTCAATTGACCTGCAAGCCAAACAATTGTGAATTTGGAAAGGTAGAATTTGAGTGGATAGGATTCCAGTTAAACTCATCGTGCTTTTCGATGGGTTCTAAGAAAATCTCAGCCACTCTGGAGTAGCCATCACCTATGAGTGTTAAAGACAAAGTTTCCTTGGATTTATAAGATTTTATCAGCAATATATCAAACAATTCACACAATTGACTTGGGGAAGCATTCCTGTTCTGAAAAAAATAATTTTAGAAATAATATTTTCTATGGGATTGTCAGACTGAATTAGCCATTAATAAGAGTTTACTCACACAAGCTCAGATCCTTTGTCATCTTGACTCTATCAAAAGATTATTTGTAGAAACTACACTTTTGAAAGATGATTGGGGTCAAATTTTAGCCTCATCTCTTTGGTCTTTTCTTTTATTTCTCAAGGCAGTCCTGTAATGTACAGATTTCTCATGCTTCACCACCTCCTGCACTTATAGTACAGGGACATTCTAAATTTAAAGTGAAAGAAATTTGTGATAAATTGAAGGTGCTCCAAGTGAATGTTCCTCGGAAGCTCTGTCTTTATTCCAAACTCCCTTACTGGTCCATCACATCATTTAGACAAACAAGAGCTTCAGGAGGGGGCAATATTGGAACTGGCATCTCCTGTGGTGATGCCATCTCATGTGTCTAAGGTTCAGCATCTTCTCTGGTGCATAGATATGTGACTAACATCAACCATAGCAACGTTGGCCCCTTTGTCCCAATTTCATTCCAGTGGAGCAGAGATCTTTATGCGCTGTGAAGGTTGTGGATGCCCTGCAGCTCTAAACAGGGAAAGCAGCGGCATCACACCCACATTTTCCATGCCTCTACATCAGGCTCAGTGAGGTCCATGGTGATGAAGGCTTTCTTTGTCATTGTGGCAGTGTGAAGTAGGAGAAGTCTATTATTCAGACTACCCCATACCTGGAGTAGTATTCCGTGCCTAGAATTCTCCAGATTATCGTTTTTTGGTCATGATAGGGTGTGGACAATCCTCTTACTTTTCCAATCCATTATGGCTACTATTTCTAATTTACCAATCCCAGGTGGATTTCAATGAACATTCTTGGACATAATATTCTGTAGGAACCATATAAAAGGAAGCTAGCACCAGAGATAGATATATAGAAATGCATTCAAAGGATAGTTTTTGTCGCATTCATCACCCACTTGCTATCAATTTTGTCCATCATTTTGCCTCAGTTTTTCTGCAGCTTAATTAATGGTGGACTCCGAAATTGTATTACTTAATCTTCTCTTTTCTCAATACTGGTTTAGGGTTGGTTTGTTGTCTTGCTATTGTTCTGCATCCGTATTTCTGAAACTAAGCACTTCAAGAGAGTCTTGGAGATTTTTTCCTTTGCAGCTATTTTCTTCTTTAGGAGTGCTTATGGAGGGAAAACATCATTATTCACCTTCTAGCTGTGCAGTTTATCACCAAGACTACCGAAAAGGGTTGCCCTTATTTCAAGCAATTGAAATCTCTGCTGAGGATTTACAAACACCCAGAAAAAGGTCTGAAGATTAAGGCATTTATTATTCCAACACATGGAAAACACTATGCTACTAGTGAGTAAATTAAAATGACAGTATCCATGTACTGCATCTACCATAATACGTAGGTGAGAACAGGCGTTGATGACCCAAGGAGTGTGCTTCCCTCCCTCTATGAAAAAAGAAATATAACTTAGTCAGCCCTTGACAACTTCATTTCTGAACATGACATCAGGCAGTGCCCTGCCCTTCAAGCTCCTGGGGTAAATCCACCCATTGGCTCAGGGATCAGTTTAGATGGGGCAGATTCTAAATTAAAATCTACCACAATGTGTCTCCCAAATGTGGCAAAATCAATAACTAAGTCTGATTTGCACAGGCAAGAGTATAATGAATATCCATGTTGCTTAACCCAAATCTCTAATAGCTTTAGCTGTAAGTTGTTTGAGGTTTTGCCAAATTGTCTACTGAACAACCTGGAAGTAAGTAAGAAAATGTAAAACCCTGTCCATATGATCTCTTAGATTATGTATTTTTGCGAGATGTTTGCTGTAATTCAGAGAAATTCTTCATCAACAATATTGAATGGACAAATGCATTGTAGTGATGCAGCATAAAAGCTGATACTGCTTTACAAGACACATAAATCAGTCTTGTCAATGAAAACACAAATGCACACTTTGCACACATCTAGAAAAATGACACTGAAACTGAGAAAAGTGGAAGAAACAGCACCGAAAAAAGTGTGCTTGAATAGATAGAAACAGTAGAATTAGTAAAATAATTAATTTAACATGTTTAATGAACCCATTAGAGTATAGTGTAACAAAGGCAGCATGAGAATATGTAGTATCCTCAGGTCATGTTAATATGTTCCCTTCATTCTGTACCTAGCTGTTCAGCTAGTGTCAGTGTTCCGCGTAGAATGTTAGTGTGGGTGGAATGCTTGGATGCCTGTGTGGGACTGAGACAGTTGGGAAGATGGGCGGAGCAGCTAGGATGCTGCTCCTGGTCAGGCCTATTGTGGAGCCTGATTTGGGGCCTGTTCTGGGTTTACTACTTCTACTCCTAAGATCTCAATAAACTTCATCTACTCCTACCTGGCCACGTCTACAGCGTCTACTTGTTCATCCTGCACACGTGGGGCCAGCCCACTACATTTATGGCGACGATCTGGAGCTCATCTCACGCAAAAGGTAGCCTGGGGACAACTAAGAATGAGGAGTGGAGCAAGATTACGTGAAAAGAACCTATGTCAAGTAAAGTGAGAAAAAAAAGAAACAAGCGACAAAAAATTTAAAGAAAAGGAAAGAAACCTGTTTAGCGTCGCAGCTGAAGTCAAAGAAATATGTCAAGTATGCCTGTCTGCCCCGCCAGTGTCCATCACACCGGACAGCCCAGCCCAGGCATGCTGTGTCTTCATCTCATCATCTACTACATCAAATAATACAGTTACAAGCCAGTCTACATCTGGAAAAGAAATTATGCCACAAAAACGTCTATTGTGCTACAACCAAGGAATTTTGAGCAACAAGTAACAAGGTAATCTGTGGCTGTTTGTGACTTTGCCCACCAGTGTGGGGTTGAAATGTTTTCTTTGGCAAAAGGAATCCAGTTTTAAATTTGTGGCTGTGCAGAAGCTATAGACTTCAATATCCCATGGACTCTGAAAGTGTGACTTGTTATTCAAATCTGCGTGTGCTATTACGTGCCCAAACTGTTATTGAAGTTTTTTATTTTTTTATTTTGTGACTGGTACAATGTCATTTAAATGGATGCGAAAAAAAAACTGCCAAGTTTATAGAAAGTCATTGGATGCGAGAAAAAAACTGCCAAGTTTATAGGAAGTCAGCGTTGTACGGAAAGTTTTATGGAAGCAGGTGTTGTATCGTGAGAAAATGTGACCTCATATTGCCTCTTTTCGACTAAACTGCCACTTTAAGCCATCTAAGTGAGAAAAAAAACATTTTCTAGAATAGTTTGAAGTTTGTCAAGTTTTTTTTCTCTGTATGGCTGGTGAGATATTACAGTTGCGCTTATTTTAAACATTCAAATGTGGCTCGTGCACCGTACCTGGTCTGGGAGTCGCGTGAAGCAGCTCCTGTTCTCCATGACGTTTTTTTTGTTCGAATACACGCATTGCTGGCAAAACACGTATCTATGCTTGGTGATGCCGGGAGCCATCCGGGACAGCGTCAGGCGGCGTGCCTCCATTTTGGAATTGGTGAAGTGTGTTCGTCTGGTATTTCGAAATCTGCCAACCACGTTATTTCGCAATCTGCCAACCACGTTTTTTTTGCCCCTCAAGTACAGCGTTTTCAATAAAGCTTTTCATTGACAAGGATGCCGCGATGTCTATGATCACTTCTCCTGTTACGCATGTTCTCATGGAAGCAAGTAAAAGCAAGTACGGTGGGCACCCAAGATATTGTTAAACAAATTTTCCTCACAGTTCATAGGTAATTTACCCATGAAGTGTTGGACAGTATTGTGTTTTCGACGTAAGCGCAGCAATTCGCATTTTCAAAACGTGGTGTTGGTTTAAAGTTCTTTCTGGTTCAAGAACTGGACACAGATTCTATTTACATTTATTAGTGCTCAATTGTTCTTAGGAACGCCTGTCGCGGTGACAGGCACACCATTGACTTTTGAAATACGAGTTGTAGGGCATGTTTTAAAGATTTAACACGAAAATGTTTTATTTCACAAGTGAATAAATTTAACGCAAAAATGTTTTATTTCACAGATTAGTGTGATTTCTTTCTACAGTGTCTTGTGATTGCTGTATGCCAACGTTGTTGTATCGCTTTGTACATGTTCTTGTTTTGTTGGCATGGGAGTGGGTACTAGTCCCATGTCTCTTATTCACACAGTTTCTCGTTTCAAATTTTTTATCCCTGCCTAGGGATGGGAGTGGGTTTTTAGTCCCATGACCTTTATTTCAAATGTTTGATCCCTGCCTAAGGGATAGGAGTCGGTTTTAGTCCCATTTCCTCTTTAGATAGTTTTATCCCTGCTTAGGGATGGGAGTGGGTTTTTAGTCCCATCACCCCACGTTCACAGTAATGTATATGGGAATGGGTTTCAGCCCCATTTTTTTTTAAAGGGGGTTTTTGTCCCACCTTTGTTATTATGAGTTTGGGTGTCAGTCCCATTTACTCTGGTATAGGGGGTTGGAGTCCCACCTATTTATAGGGGGTTAGAGTCCCACCTATGTAGTTAGTAATGGGTGCCAGTCCTGTTTACTAAGTTTAAAGGGGGTTTTAGTCCCACCTTTTACGTTTGTGTTGGGATTTAGTCTCTTCATTTACGTATTCGCTGTCTTGTGTGTGGGTAGCCATCTTTTGATGCCACACGGTGCTGCATGTCGGTTTTTCATGCTGCAAAAGTCAGTGGGTTTTAGTCCCATGTGACGTATTATGTACATTTGGGTGTCAGTCTCAAACAATGTTTTTTTTTTCTTCACGTGGGTTTTAGTCCCATAGTGTTCCTCACATGAGGGGTGGCGTATTGGTTTGTCGCCACAGTCTTCTCATGTGAGAAGTACTTCCTTGGGTGTTGTTCTACCCATAGGTTTACTACCCGTTGGATTCTATTCTGGGTATCATATTCATTTGTTGTATGTGAGCTCTTATTTCACTTCTTAAAATTTTCTTTGTTCAGTATTAAGGGAAGGGGATGGTGTTAGTGTGTTGATCTATGCTTGCATCTTTCTTTTCTCCTTAGTGTGTCTGTTTTCCCTCTCGTGATGTGTTTCTACATGCACTCCTGGGTTTATGGACTCTTCATATCTTTTGTACATTTCTGTATTTATTTGTTTGCTTATTAGTTTGGGTTTATTTTAGGTTTTATTAATTTTCAGTGTAAAGGAAGAGGATATGTAGTATCCTCAGGTCATGTTAATATGTTCCCTTCATACTGTACCTAGCTGTTCAGCCAGTGTCAGTGTTCCGCGTAGAATGTTAGTGTGGGTGGAATGCTTGGATGCCTGTGTGGGACTGAGACAGTTGGGAAGATGGGCTGAGCAGCTAGGATGCTGCTCCTGGTGGGGCCTATTGTGGAGCCTGATCTGGGGCCTGTTCTGGGTTTACTACTTCTACACCTAAGATCTCAATAAACTTCATCTACTCCTACCTGGCCACGTCTACAGCGTCTACTTGTTCATCCTGCACACGTGGGGCCAGCCCACTACAGAATATTTTGGTGAATATTAGCATTTCTTTTTAGTTCATTGAAAAGTGCCATAACAACCTCGCCAATGGTGCATTTCACGTCCATAATGTGTTGAATGACTGAAACTTTCAGTGTAAGTGCTTAACATTATAAAGATCTTATATCCATAAAAACTATTTTATTTTAATGATTTTTAGAAATATTTTACATGTAGTTACTTTTTTGAAATTGTGGTAGCAGGCCTTATTTAAAGTTGAACATTTTTGTGTAATAATCACTGACAACACTACCAATATGCTCATATTTGATATGTTTGATTTATTTCATTATGCTTGAACTTAATTAGGAGTTTATTTGACTGAATAAGACATGCTAACTTTAAAATGCATTTGAATTGACCTTTCTATTTAGGCGGCATTAGATTAGATTAGATTAGATTAGAAGTTTATATGGCGCCTGGTTACTCCAACAGAGTGTCCCTGTGCTAAGAATTATTCCTCCTTATCAGTAAGCAAAAAATACTCTGCCAGCTGCAACACCGTTACATGGAGATGGATATCCTGAAAAAACATGTTTTTAACTCCATACGGAACAGCACTTCTGAGGGCAGCATCCTGAGATCCAGCGGCAGCTGGTTCCACATTTTTGCTGCAAGAAAAACAAATGATCTTCCTTCCAACCGATTTCTTTGCACTTTTGAGATGATCACCCTTGCAGTACCTGAAGACCTAAGACTCCTAATAGGCCTATCAGGTGTAATCAAGGAAAACAGGTAGTTAGGGTCGTTCTCATTTAAAATTCTATGTCTGAAGCATAGGGCTTTGAAAGTCACTCTGTCCTGTACAGGGAGACAGTGTAGTTCTACAAGAGCCGCCCCTAAAGGGGAGCTTCTCGGGATGTTAAGTAACATATGGGCTGTTGTATTCTGTACTCTCTGCAACATTCTCATTTTGCCTTTTGGAGTTCCAAGATATAGAACATTGCAATAATTCAAGCTGGAAACAATCACCACCTGTGGTAGCAAATCTAGGATTTTACGCAGAGTCTTCAACATACCAGAGCAAGTGCCGGCCAGGGTCTGAGATTTGTTCATCAAAAGACAGTGTAGTATCAAACCACACCCGTAGGTTTTTTATCTTAGGTTTAGGGTCCGAGGGCAGCCCTAATTTAGGAGGCCACCAAGCATGGGACCAGATAGAAAGTCGTTTGCCTACTATCAAAACTTTTTTTCCTGCATTTAATTTCAAACAACTACATTTCATCCAGTTGGCCAGATCTACTAGACATGCTCTTTGCTTAGGAGTGGCCTCAGCTTCATTCTGTTCCAAAGTGGTAATCAGCTGAGTATCATCGGCATAGGATACTAGCTTCACCCCATGATCAGCTACTACATCTGCTAGTGGGGTCATGTAGACATTAAACAGAGTCGGACTTAGAGCTGAGCCCTGTGGAACCCCTTGCAACAGGGATCAGATCTCTGATTTGAAAGGCCGCTGGAAGACTTGAAAGGACTGGTCTTGGAGAAAATCGGTGATGCAATCCAAGATACCACGCCTAACTCCAATGTCCCACAGTCGTTTCAGGAGAAGGCCGTGGGAAACTGTATCAAAGGCAGCACTCAGGACCAGCAGGATCAAGGCTGCTGTCTTACCTTTGTCTGCAGCAGTTTTCAGTGATTCGGAGGCTAAGAGCAAGGCAGATTCAGTGCTATACCAGGGTCTGAAACCAGATTGAGTCTTGTGTAGCACATGTTTTTCTTCAATAAATTTAGTCTATTGGAGATTGAGAAATGTTTCGGCTATTTTAGCGAAAAAGAAGCAAGGATACAGGTCTCAAATGTTCTGGGAGCACAGGGTCCAATGAAGGTTTCTTCATGAGAGGAACCACCATCGCATGTTTCCAGTCCATTGGGACGAGCCCTGAAAGGAAAGAAAGATTCATAAGTTTTGAAAGCACAGGAGCAATGGCTTCCTCCCCTCATAACGGCAGTGTTAGGGGGAATAATATCTGTGGGTGAGCCAGATTTTACCACTGAAAAAATCTGAAGCATGTCCCCCACAGTAGCTGCTTGGAAATTAAACAGCCCTTCATGTGGTAATTCATTATGTGGGGGAACAAATTTAAAGTTTCTACGGCTTCTGGAAAAGTTCCATAGATCTTATGAATTTTACCCGCGAAATAAACAGCCCCTTGGCTAAAGTATTTTGTGGAAGAAGGCATCAACCGTAAAAAACTTAAGGGAAGAAAGATTTCTAACAATTCGAAAAATCTCTTTAGCAGAACCCCTAGAAGATTCAATTTTGTGTGAGTAAAATTCCAGGCGTATTTTCCAAATCTGTTTATGATAGTTTTTTAGAGCTTCTAAATAAACTATTTCATTCTCAGGCTGAAAGTTTCTTCTCTAAAGATGCTCAAGTCATTTGCAACCTTTTTTAAGGCTAGAAATTCCTCTATAAACCATTTTGCTGAATGATTGTGGCGAGTACTACTACCAGGTTTCATGGGTGCTAAGGTGTCCAGCACTCCCGTAAACCAGGATGCAATTTGTTTTTTGGCCGTCTGTGGACAGGGATCAAGTATAGGAGTACTTATAGTCGGTTTAGCAGTGTAGGCGGCCGGAGATACTCTCGACCATTTCCGGGTCTTCTTAGATGAAGGATCTTGCTTCAAAGGGTCTAAACCATTCCAGAATTCCAGAATCTGAAAAGGGAGAATGAAATGGTCGGACCACGCAACAGGAATTGGGGGCAAGGCTTTTATTTGAGTACTATTCAAAAAAATATTATCATGGATATGTCCCCTAATGTGCGTAGAGGAGTGCACTGACTGAATCAATTCCAAGGCCTTTAGTTCTTTTATAAGCGTTGATGCTTCATGGCAGTTTGTCCTCAACATGTAAATGAATATCGCCCAGAACCAAAAGGGTCGAGTAGCAGATGGCATAAGGTGATAGAACATCCGCCAGTGCATTAAAAAATGCCCAAGCAAGGCCTGGCGGCCTATAAATAAGGAAACCTGCCAACGACCGTGAGCTGTTAAAAGATATAGAGAAAAAGGCTGCTTTGCAGCCAGGAATCATAGTTTCTGTAAATTTAACTTGAAAACCCTTCTTAAAAATAACTGCCCCTCTGTATTATTCCATAGACTGATGTAATGGACTTTTGATATGTTTCCTCAAATGTGGCTTTATTTATTCTGTTCATACGACATTCTTTAAGCGACAAGAGACACTTTCCTGAATTTCTTTGTGTGTGAATTGATGGGAACCGGACCTTTGGACTATATCTGTGAAGCGACACAAAGTAAATAAGCTCTACGTCACCTAACCTGTGAGGATGGAATATACAATAGTTTCTCATGGTGAATATGGGAAAGTATGTTGAAGCATTCATTTGTAACTGCGCAATGGAAGAACGATCACATGATGATCAGACCATCATATTGTGAATACTGATGTCACAAAGAACAATTTCTAGAATAAAAAGTGACTTTCCTAGGAGGAGAGGGCTGCTGCCTTATTTTATGCCCACTTTCCTATTGTGCTTAGCCGAGCCGTTCTTATGATTTCAGGGCCTTTTTTTCATTCCCCCTCTCCTCGATTGTCGACTGCCTGCTGGACTATCTTTTTATCTCCCTTGCCTTTTCCACTTGCTGATGAACTTGCCTGCCAGAATATTTGGAGCTGTCTGGTGAGAGACCAGATTTGAACTTTCCTGATTTATGCTCCATTCCCCTTACCCATGCCCATGGACTTGTCCCTAGTGGACTTTGACTTGATCCATTTGCCCATGCCGAGAGAACTCTTGTGAACCAGCCTTTGTTGGTGGTAGGAATTGATTCAAAAACATCCGCTTATGGATTATTTTATTTAGCAATAGATTTACTTTGACTAAATGTGTGGTTTTATACTACAAGCTGTTAGATTTATGACTGAGCTCCTAAAAATTTTACTTATATGGACTGATTTTGGATCTCTAATACAATGACCAAGTTATCTAAATTTGGCTAAGTCTTTTATTGTGTCTCAATGTCAGTAGCGTTCCGTGGAGGGAGTTTGGTGGGGCAATGAGGCGGGGCGGGGGAGGGGCAGGGTGGGGAAATGTAAACACCGGAATATGGATGAATGGAGGTAAGTACACATTTAAAGAAATAAAACGAATTTCGTTGCGCGCGCTGCATCGCATTTTGCGATGCAGCGAGCGCAAAGGAATTCGTTTTATTTATTTAAATGTGTACTTACCTCCGTTCATCCATATTCCGGTGTTTACATTTCTCCACCCACCCTGCCCCTCCCCCGCCCCGCCTCACTGCCCCACCGAACTCCATCCACGGACTGCTACTGCTCAATGTTCTTTCTACAGAAACTGTGCTTTTAATTGCATGATTTCTAAATACCTGATAAAGAAAGTCATAGATTATTTTCAGAACAGCAGGTTCTTTTGCTCTTGTTTTGTGTAGCAACAGCAGAGCTCCTAGTTTGCATAATTCTTGTTAAGCTAAACGTCTATCGAAGGCTGGGTCTTCCAATTGCAATACTCTTTTTCTATAGCATGGTTCTGAGAGTAATTTATTTGAACCAGATCGTCAATTTGTGAGTTGGCTGACAATTATTGGTACTCTATGGGTGGCCGACAGTCAGACACCCTTTTTCTCGCTCCTCACTATGAAGTAGAAAGGTCCATTGGAGGACCACCGCCTGTGTGAGTGAAATATGGAATCTGAGAGTAAACAGTTACTCGTATGGACCCAGTGCTAGAAGAAAACCCAGTTTATTGCTTCCATTACAGAACTAACTTTCCATGTGACACCCCTGCCACTCATACATATCTGAGCCCCGCCTCTGCCATCCCTTGGAGTATCAATCTGAAGTCTCAGAATTCACTCACAGCACACCTCCTCTGAGTGATAAGGAAGATGACTGACTTCACCAGCCCGTCACACTACCAAGATGTGTTTCCCCATTATGTTAATTTTTTTCTCTTCACGTATGACCACACGCTATGGGCCTGATTATGAGTCTGAAAGTCCATGGACCGCCAAACTCATGGTGGCGCTGTGGTGGTGGTCTTCCGGCTGCCCTATTACAACTAGGGCGATTGCACTATCATTGCACCACCGCAACCGTCAGGGACCAGAGATCCCTGGTGACGGCGCGGCTGTCTTGAGGCCCCAATATACTTGGCAGTCCCGCAGCAGTCCTCCATGAAATCCATGGTGCAGAGTAACTAATGTGGGCCCTACATGGCCCCCTGTTGCCTCTGCACCATAGGGTGCATGCAGGGGGGGCATGTTGTGCCCTCCTGTGCATGCACCCCATTACCTGAACGGCATGGACTTCGCCAGTCCTTTCCGTGCACGTTCTGCCTTTGAGGCTCCCTTTGCGATGCCTATTCCTAGGCACCGCCATGGAAACGCCAAAGAACCGCCACCAGTAACTAAAAAAGTCTTAATCTGGCGGGTAGTGTGCACACAGGTTTGGCCATGTGGATGCCATGTGGAAGCGGGTGGCAGTGTGGCAGTCCCGCTCCTGCACCACCAAACTCGTAATCAGGCCCTTTGTCTGTTTATCACTCCTTTAATGGCTTGAAATGCCACAATACTATAATGATTTCAGCCATAACTGAGTGGCAATAATTCAAACCTGCATGAGCAGCACATCAGTTGGGTCAATCCTTCTTACAGGTCCAAAGCTCACAATCCTTATTTGACAAGCCAGCACCACACAACCACATAGACCCTATTTATGATTTAAGGGCTAAATTCCGATCCCTGTGCAAACACCCACAGGGATTGGAATTATGAGTTACACCCTATTTATCAGGGGGAAAATGCTCAGAAAAAAGGCATAACACGCAAAATAACATGCAGTAATCCGCGTGTTAAAAATTTGATTCCTCATATTGGGCCATATGTAGGTAATTTCTATTTACCGATTCATAAATACCGAATTTTACCGATTCGGTATTTAAGAATCGGTAAATAGAATGTAGGTAAAAAATCTGTAAATTTTACCGATTCGGTAATATTCGTTATTACTGATTCGGTATTTACCGAATCGGTAATAAGGCATACCTTCCCATTCATTCCTATGGGCCTGGAGGCCCATAGGAATGAATGAGAAACAATTCACTATTACTGATTCGGTAAATACCGAATCGGTAATAGGGGGAGCATATTCAAGGGTGGCAGGGTGTCACATTGACACCCTGTTGCACCCCTGAATCGTGCATGTGTGCACATGTGGCGCACATACATGCCCTTAGGGCATGTATGTCTGCCACATGGCACTTTTAAAAAAGCACAAAATTGCTTTTGTAAAGGTATTCGGTATTTACCATCAACTTGTAGTTGGTGGTAAATAACGAATCCTTAAACCAAAAATGCACTCACTTGAGTGCTCCCTACATAGGATTTAAGGATTCGGTAATTTACCGATTCGGTATTTTACCGATTTCTTAAAATACCGAATCGGTAAATTACCTAATCCTTCAATCCAGCCTCCTACATCTCAAAGGGCTAAATACCGGTCGGTAACGGGAAATTTACCGATTTGCGACCGTTACCGACCGGTATTTAGCTACCTACATATGGCCCATTATCCCTTATTTTCCTGTTGAAAACTCAAAATAGGAGGTATTTACCATGTGGTAATTGTATTCCCCATGTGTTGTGAGTATTCCACTGTATCCGACAAACTTGAAAAAAGGAACCATAGTAGGGTGTTTCATCCTTTACCACATAAAATACACGCCTCACAAAAGCACCTACTGATTTTGTGTCTTGTGGGAACAATGAGCATCATTTCTATAAGAATGATTGTGGTATTTCTGTGCCCCACTCCTCCTGTATTTCAACCCGAGCGTCCATACCACAAGACAAGCAATTGTCGGTACTGCTACCGGAGCTCTCGGATAGACTCCTTAGGCAGGAATGTCAGATGCTATTACAAGCTCTCCAGCGCACAATATATCTCCATCCCACGGTTTCCCCTTACTCTGCGCAACAGCCGACAACAGGCATGCAAACTGCTCAGCTGCAACTGTTCCAAGTCGAATAATTACAACTTGTCAGAAAGAATTAATTTTCCCATTTCTCATAAAGATGTGTAAAAATTACCATGTTATTATACACTGACACTCTCTGGAGGCAGACACAAAATTTAATTTTGAATTCTTTCCGCATATTAAATTAAATCCATAAATAAGAGTTTAGGCATTCACTCGGAAGCATATGTTCGTAGGGAGCGAAAGCCAACACGCGCCCGGCTGTAATGGCTGTTGTAATGTTTTAATAGCTCGCTTCTTCTAAGCACCAATAAATTTACATGATCATAACAGTCGTGGGCATACAAGAAGCCCATTACTGTCTGGGCACAGGCATCCGCGCTAACAGGATGGAAAAATGGGGAAAGAAAAAACTCTTCTATAAAATTAGGCAACCGCACTTGTCAGCTGCTCCACCATTGCATTTTTAATATTGTGGTCAATTGGTCAAAACAAATAATGGGATAAGATATTATAATGTATTTCAAAGTTCTCCTGCCATTAGCACAGCATCACACACAAACACACACACACACACAGGCTCACACACAACGCAACACATAAATGTAACATATAACTCATTTATGGAGGAAAATATTGGTATGTGTTTTTTAGAGTGCGATTGAACTCTCTCAGTGGTGGTATATAATTATTGAACACTTCGTGTACTATTTGGAGTTTGGAGCAGTTAGTCGTGGTCTATTTTTACCAGGAACAAATAGTTCCTTCCTATAAGCATAAATATGTCTGAGAACAGTGCCCATATATAACCGTCTGCCATATGGCCTAAGTGATGAACTGGGAAACAATATCTGAGACGACAAAGTGAAATAGGTTGGAAAGTGCTGTGAGGACGTGAGATTCACTCTGGCAAGGCGCGTGCACTTTCATTCATTTTTCACCTCTAAAGTATCGGGGAGCACTTCTGCTGACACCGATTCTCCTCACCATTTCCTCTCAAGTCATTTGTGCCTCCTCCCATAAAGCAATTGCGCGCGCCCCAGTGGGCATTGTCAACAGTTTTAGTAAAAAACTTTAACTGGACCTTTAGGATGGATGCATCAAACGCAACTGAAAGTTTGAAAATCTGCAAATGATAATTTTGCTAAACAATACGAAGAAATGTTATCTGGAAAACAAATTGCGGTATCTGACTGTCGATGAACAAGGATTTCCAGTTCCCCATTCTCCCAGGGTGATGGGCTCAGTAAGGGCCAGGAAATTTGAGTTTGGGCTGAAAAATTGAACAGGGTTCTCTGCATTCATGTTTGGGTATTCAGATATACCAGAATGAGCAAGCAAATTGCCACATTAGAGTTCAATATAGAAAATGTAACGAGTTGGATGATATTTCTAATAACAAAATATAGGGCATGATATTTATGACGGACATTTTTGCTAACAATATTCTGACATACAACCGCAAACGAATAGGAGGCACCAGTCTTTTGATGCAAACACAAGGAGATGATGGATGGAGCCCAAAACCGGTCCCAGGATGCTTGTTCCCAGTCCAGGGAAGACATGGCTTGGCAGTTTGGGCTGGACTGTTACCATGAGGCACAGGCTCAAGACTGATTTGCATATAGCTGTGTCTGAACTGGGGTGGCAGAGTGAGCTAAAGAATGATGATGGATTCAACCCAGATCTGTGACTAGGAGTGAGTATCTGAAAAGTTCCAGCGCTTCGTCCATCATTTCCTTGTGTTTACTTTGTTTCCCCTAAGTTGACAGGGTATGCCCAGGCGTGGGTCCCTTGCTCACTTTGCCACTGGATACAAGCTAGCCTTGCTGATGAGGGCTGAAACTGTTCCCAGGATACTTGTTTCCGGTCCAGGGAAGACATGGCTTGGCAGTTCGGCTGGACTGTTCCTATGAGGCACAGGGTCAAGGCTGATTTGCATATAGCTATGTCTGAACTGGGGAGGTGAAGTGAGCTAAAGAACGATGATGGATTCAACCCAGATCTGTGACTGGGGGTGAGTGTCTGAAAAGTTTCAGCACTCCGTCCATCATCTCATTGAATTTAAAACGTTTCATTTTATAGAGTAGCTCATTGTTATGTGATGGGACACCAGGTAGACAGAGTAGGCTTGCAAAAGGTTCTCACGAGAACCTCCATAGATGTAACTTTTTGTAATGCGTTGCCACCATCTCTAACTGACTTCGTGATGACATGAATGTTTACTGTGAGACTCGAGGACGAAGACAATGGACCATCGAAAGATCTCTCAACATTGGATGCCAATGACACATCCATCTGTTTTTGCAACATGGTTAGGTGCTTCCTATATAGTATGTGTTCCTAGTTAGAGAGACACAACACTCACCTTGAGGCATTCAATACATCCCACCCTGCCATGCTCCTTAGCACTCTGGTGTGCTAGCTTGATTTGCCATAAGCTACTGCGCACAGTGATTTCTTTGGATTCTTTATGCTTTAGGAGGAGATTTTCTGGTTTTATGCTGATCATAGCTACAGCTGTGATTCTCTCCTTCTCACCTGCATAGATGGTTGCTACTGCAATTGTCCTGAGAACTCGGCTGAGTCTCCAGAACTACCCTATATGGGTAGTTCGGTATTATCCTTAGTTATCTGACTTTACTCCAAAATCTACTTGCTCTTTTGTTTTCCAGAAGGAACTCATTATTGGTTCTTCTTAGGTTAGGATAGGTCCTCTAGTTTAGAATAGGGACTGTACTCCAAATGGAACACACTGTTTTCATTTCTCTATGTGTGTTCTAACCAGTTTTATTTCTTATTATTTCTGTAATCGAATTGCCAATGATTTGAATAAAAAGAACAAAAATAGCGACTAATCTAGTAAAAAGCGAAAATAAACTTTTAAAACTTCACCAAACCTCTCTTTATTGACTGAAACATTAAATTAAATTATTAATCTCTTTATTGTATAAAGTGCTATTCTAAAACATTGGCAAAGATTCTTCGACCTAGAAAAGTGCATAACTTTTAGATTCTCAATTGTGGAAATCTTTATAAAATTTCTGCACTCACGAATCGGTGATATGGTAACTTGTTAGTTAAGATGGACACCACCGTTGTTGTTGAAATAACAGGTTAAGAAACCCAAAACATCCTTGTAGCAGTTTCATTATGGAGTCCATCATGTAGCCTTCTCGGGAAAGGAGAGTGATACAAGCCAACTGAAAACACATTCGTCAGACGTATCAATTCATTTTATCAGATAATCTTGTCTAAGTTAACCTTTGTGATTCATAAGCTTCTAATAAGGAAGAGAGGACAAAATACATTGTTTCACAATATGGTGTTACCCACTGTCCAGTATGTGCTTGGTAAAGTAGAGGTCTCTGCTGGACACATATCTGTGCAAATATCTGTGGGGAGGTGGAAAAGTCTTGTGGTTGTGCTCATTCAGCTGAGGTCAGGTGAAGTTTAGTTCAGTGTTGTTAGAAATGTCCTTTGGCTGATGCCTCCTGTTCGAGACGGATAAAGTAGTGTAAGCAAGGTCAATGCAAGCTTCTTCTATATCATTGTCCTGGACAATCGTCTGTACGCCACATTTTCAATTATAATATTTCAATGTCTGCATTTCTCTCTTTGAGAAATTTGTAATCAAAGAAACAAAATACTCTGTCTTCAGCACGAAGACATTAGAAGGCAAACTCTGTCCAGCAAAGGTCCGCCTCTGGGAGAGGTGGAAGGACTAGAAATGCATCAGAGAAAGACATCAATGAGGCGAATATAGTCGAAGCAATGCGTGCAAATATTTCTTGCCCCTTTTTTACTTACGTAGAGATTTATGTTCCCTTGTCCTGTGCCTCATGCCTATGGTTGGTTCCTCACAAGTCACATCAATTCATTATACCTGGGCCAGTGTTACAGATAAGATGCATTGTCCTCATTTGAGCCTCGACAAACCTTTAACTAGGTGTGAGGAAGCATATCCAGGGAAAGCGCGCACTATTAGACATAATACAATGCGCCCAGGCTGGCCATGAACTCACTCTGCCCTCTGGGCAGCACATTAGTAAAATTGGGATGTAAACATCCCCAACGGGGGGGAGGGGCAGCATTAATTGGATGTGGTAAACACCACCTGTTCGGAGTTTATAACAGCCCACTTGTAATAAGAACATTGTGTTAATATCTTCAAGCAGAACCCTGCTTCTTCTTGCCACAAAAGCTCTTTCTTGCTTCTTACAGGTCTTCTACCCTGGAGAAGTGTGCCAAGCATGACACAGACTAAAGTTAATGGTTAACAGTGACATAACAGGTTCCTAAAGTCTTTATCATGCACAATACACTAGTGTGGGGCAGGATACAGAAGAGCCCACCAGCTTCCAGGGCAATGGACAATTCCAGGATAAGACTGTAAATTCTGCCATAAGCGGCCTAAGCACTTTACGTTCAACAGGCAACTTTTACACTCTCTCCCTTACATAGGAAGCACTCACCTTTATATATCCTATGTTCTGAATGTTTCTTATGCCGGCTCTGAACCTCCAAACTTCTACCCAATGCTATCTGTTTACCCAGGTTCACAATCCTGTTACTACATCCGACATTTAGCTAGCACACATTGAAATGGTGTGTGATGTGCACCACTCTTTGAATGTGAGGATTCACTTTTCATGGTATTGTGTAAACCAATTACATCAAATCACTTATTGCTGGAAGTCACAAATTAAGCATAGAAACGACTGCTCACTGGTACCCCATCTTCCTCTACCGAGCATTATCACATGAAACCATTAAGAAGTATGTTTCTAATTGAGTTCGAAATTATCTTGAAATGACTCATAAAGACAATAAAAGAACATGACTTGCAAATGTACAGCCAGATAACATGTAAGATGTATGTGACGAGGATCAGCGACAAATGACCCACGTTGGGCTTGTCTGGGTTCCATATATACCAAATCATTTTTTTTCTATTTTCATGTGAGGTCTTGATGACTGTGTTCAGGGCCTGGGGTGCTCTAGTCCTGCTCTGTTTCCCAACATGGACTGAAAATGATGCTTTGCCTACATAACGAAAGGGGTTGAGGTTTCCAGTGGAGAATACTGAACTGGTGTGATAATGTTCTCTATGTATTGTCTCCATTTATGTTTGGTCCCAGCACAGTAAGGGCAAATAGCTAACAGTGAGTGTAGAGATCTCATTTGGGTTGCAATAAAACTGACTGTCGGTTCACCTGCAGCTGTGCAAACAACTCTCTATTGTGTGATAAATTAATTTAAAAAATAGTTATTTGTGAAAATATGATGAACGCAGGGACCTCATTTGGGTTGCATCAAAACGGACTCAGTCCAACTACAGCTGTCCAAGAGACATCACACTCTACTATATGGTACATCTGTTAAAGGAGTAGTGATTAGTGAACATAAGATGCACTTATTCTCCTATGGAATACTTCTTTGATTCTATCTTCTAGTTTCAGATGATGGGAAAGTGCATATGCGTACCAACAACTTGTATTAGGTATCTGCATCCCAAAGAATGTGCATAGAATTACTGTAAAGTAACTCCAAGTTGCCTTAAGAGCATTATTGGTGAGTGGAAACAATGACATGGAGGAGAAAGGGGAGTGGTTAGGAAGACAGTACTTTATGGCAAGGTTTATGGCAGGAGCATTGTTCCTTCAAAGTCCAGCAGTCAATGGAGGAGTTACTGTGGAATAGAACATATCACATTATGAGAACATTATATGCCATCTTCCCCCCCCTCCAATCCCAAATTCTGCACACAGTTACAGTAAACTATTACCAGGCAATAACCACCAATAATATTAGTGAGTCAAAACAGTGATGGGAAGGGTTTGCAAAGGATGGTTATGGAACAATTTCTTTAAAACCCAATAGTAGGTAGCTCTGGATGGGAGTACAACACAGTTTAGTTCCTTGAGTGCATTGAATGTTCCAATAGCATTATCACCCTGCTGCCTTGACACATACTAGTGGTGAAAGGCCCTCAACTTTGTAGTGTGCACGAACTGCGGGTCACAGGGCCCTTGATGAGGGGGCTGACACTCAGAAGCAAGCTATAATGATTTAAAAAGCAAAACGTAAGGCATATTAATACAGCATTTGATGTTACCTACACCTGCCTTCTCAATTTGTTATACAGTACTTCATTTGTAACAGAAAGAGTGCCGCTACTGGAATCTCTGCATAGAAGCCAGCCGCAGGCGCGATTGCATGTTAGCATGCCGAATATCAGTGCTGCTAGTCCTGAATCCGCATCATACAACAAGTTCTATGCACACGCATGTGAGTAAAAAACAGTACAACACAAATTGTCATGGCACAAAGTTTTCTGTTCCACATAACCTTACATAATCAGCCAACCAGAACTTGGTGAATGTATAGCTACAACCACACAGACCATGTGTCTAAATTAAGAAACACACAAATACGATTATGAATGTCACGTGTCCGAGATGTGTAATGTCTTGAAACTACTAGCATATGATGAATATTTTTGATAGGTTCAGATGTGCCTACGATTGATAATCTTTACACTGTCTATTCTACAGTATCTTAAACATTGCAATATATAGAATGGTGCATGCATATACGTACTTCCTCAGAAGGGTTAAACGACTCCAGTATAGTACATGTTGGATGTATAGATACAACAACATAGACCATGTGTCTAAATATTAAGAAACACGCAAATACGATTATGAATGTCATGTGTCCGAGATTTGTAATATCTTGATACTACTAGCATATGATGAATAATTTTGATAGGCTCAGATGTACCTACTTCTGACAATCTTTACACTGTCCATTTTACAGTATCTGAAACATTTTACCATATAGAATGGTGTATGCATATACGTGCTTCCTCATAGAAGTTAAATAACTTAAGTAATAATACATGATGGATGCACTACCACTCTTTAATTAGCAGGCATGCGATGACTGTATTAGCTCGAATAGCAGTTCATTACTGTTTTCATTCTCAGGTTATGTCCTGTAAATAGCGAGTTGCGCTGCCGTAATTTATCTTGTGACACTCTACACACAATAAGAGATCATTTCGACAACAGATTTATCAAGCTTGTCTGTACACCTTCCACCTCCCTTGCACTACATACATCACCATTTCAATCTCCAATATCTCACTTACTTCTTCCGCATTTAAACTTTAGAAATGCATGCATGAATTTATAAAAATGTTCTTATATCTCTGAAATACCCTCTAATACTAACTTGTGTTTACGTATATACTCAATTGCATTGATTGTATTCATGCTGGCTGACATACACAAAGTATAAAATCAGCGGAGGGGTACAAATTACTGTTCCCACTGTACCGCTCTGCTATCCAACACTTTACCTACTGTTGCACACACTGAAGTGGAAAATGAAAGTTTAAAGACTTTTAAATAGTTTAATGTTTTAATATATAATATAATGGCTTTTAAAATTAGATTTTATGTTATTGGTGTATGTATATATATATTATCTACTGGCGGTCGCCAGTAGATAGTTATAGTTAGGACCGTGTTTCCATAGGAAATCTCAAAATTCTATTTTGAATAACTTTGGTTGACGAATCCTCGCGAAATTTTCAAAACTAATGGGGCGCTCCGCTCAGCTCCTACCCTGAACGTCTCGGGGTGATTCGTCAAGCGGGGGCTGAGAAAAAAGGGGGGTCCCAAAACGCGTTTTCCCCATGCATTTTCCCATAGGACCTTTAGTCGAAGGTACAGCCCGGACGGCTGAACAGAATTACTTGAAATTTGGCAAAGAGGTAGTCCTCAGGTCAGGCATGTGCCTTTTGGATATATGGTGTCAATCTGTTCAGTAGTTCCTGAGAAAATTGCAGTTAAAAGCACATACATATCTATAGCCGCGCACCGTCCGCGCACCGTACGCGCACGGTGCGCGCACCCTAACGTGCGCAAGCGTAATTCTGATTGGTGGATTCATGACAGTCAACATTCGAATCGGTCGAAATCAGGAAGCGTCGGCCGCCATTTTGTGTGTTGTGTGTGTGACAGGGAAAAAGAAAGGTGGAGAACGTGAAAAGGGGGCAGGGTAGAGAGTTCCTGACCCCCTAGCCTTTGTCAGGGGGTCCCTGAAGGACCCCGAAGGGTGAATTTTTTTTTCTTTTTTTTCAAAAAAACGCACCGTGCGCGCACCCCTAGCGGCCATTTTCAATTTTAGATGCAGAAGAGAGCTAAAAACACAAGTGGAGAGGGGGCAGGATAGAGAGTCCCTGACCCCCTAGGCCTTCTCAGGGGTCTCAAAATAATAATAAAAAAAAAAAATATTGCGAGGTGCGCGCACGGTGGCAAAAAAAAACATAAAAAAAATAGATTAAAAAATCAAGTTTAAGTGTTTAGATGTTGGTTGGCTCTAAAAAGAGCCGTTGTGTTCATTGAGTGTTTTTTTGTACCTACAAGTAAGTACCAATGCACAGTCTAAAGTTCAAGAGGAAGACTCTGTTGCCTTCATCTGTGAAATGAACACTGTCTCCTCTATAAATGCCTTGCATGTTGTAACGCAAGTTGTTGTGGTATATAGAACCCATACCATAGTCTCTGAGGAAAGCAGAAACAGACTTATTGACGTGCTTTCTTGCTTTGTCAATCTGCGGACAATATTGGTTGGACCAGTTCCACTTTTGCCTTTGGCATATATGAGAATATACAAAGGTAGTTTGTGGAAAAAGTGACATCAATTGCACAAAGGTGTCCTTCACAAGCATTTCCAGACCTACCCCAGTTAAAGTGCCTAGGTCATTTCCACCACAGTGCACAATTATAAGGTCAGGCTGTGGGAGATGTAGAAAGGATTTCACCAAAGGCATTAATTGGTGCCACTTTAACCCTCTCTGACCAATCCATTTAATGTCTACATTTGGCAAAGCAAGGTCTTTGTAAATTCCTCTTTTTTCTGCATACTTTTCACTCCAGAAGACATAGCTATGACCTACAATCCACACTGTGAACATCTTTCAAGGAGATCTGGATGCACTCAGAAGGTGTCTTTCAGTAGAATGGCAATATGCAAAGAAAGATAGTTGTAAAATGGAGGCTTACATACTTTTTTTAATCCAAAGAGCTCATTGGCTGTTTTAGATCATTCTACACTGAAAACTAGGCTGTATGTTTAAATTTTTTTAAGCATGTTTTGTATTGGTTCAGAAAAATGTGTTCTCACAGAACATTACTTTGGATTTGCTGTTAGGTTTGAAAAGTCAAGCACTCTTGCTCTTTGGATTAGAAACATTGTGTGCTGAACTTCTGACCTCTCTGCTCACACCAGTGTTCCATGACCTGTTGCTATGGTAGGAGGCAGAAGTCATGTTGGGGGTAGGGATCATTTGGAAAGGGTTGAAATTTGCAACCAATAGAAATGTGTGTTTCCATTTGAAAAAATGTAGGAAGCACTGTGATTTGAAGTTAACAGGTATATGTGTGAAAAAAGAGAGGGAAACATTGCCATTTACTGGTTCTGCTGAGAGGTGTACAGTTCAGAGATTCTGGCTCTGATAATCTGCTGTGTGAGTGCCACATTTCTTTATCAACTAACTACTTTTAAAGGTGAGTTATGAATTTGAGAGGGGATGTATGTGGTGCATTTTGATATAAAAAATGTAAATGAGATTCTTGTTTTAAAGTTGTGTTTTATATAGATATTTTACTGCCTTGAACTTGTCAGATATTATGGAGTATGTCTTCACTATAAGTAAAGGTGTACTGGTATCACCCAGGAATATTGTTTTCTGCCTACAATCAAACCATGAGTCTGTGTGCACAAAGGAATTGTTGTCAGAGTTTTAATTTGTGGTGGTCTGGTTCTGTAAGACTTGCATTCATAGGAAAGGGGCAGCTTGTCTTGTTGAAGTGTGATGGCTAGCATTCAGCACAAATCAATATTTCACAAATGAGAGGAAAATGTTAACACATTTGCAAACAACAAGGTAGATTTTCCTTCCACTCCTGCAATGGGTGAGGTAGTTCCTATGTGTTACAAACTGCAAATAAAACTTATCACACATGTACTCTTACATACATCTCTGCAGTCTTCATGCAGTTGTGCAAGCGTCCATGCAGATCTCACTTGCACCTGACAACACACAGTCTCCAGAAACACATTCTTAGCACACAGGCAGTAGCTTCTCCTGCACTCCCATGCTAAGTATTCAGCACTGTGTGGTATTTTAGATAATAGTGTGTAACGCTACCACATTCAACATCACCAAGGCTCATTCCCTTTGCTCAAGTCTAATCACTCACCCAGGTTCCACATGCTCATGCTCTCAAGTAGCTGTTTGGACATGTGCTCTTTTCTGCCTCTCTAAACTATAAGGAAAAAATGTCAGGCTGTTACAGTAATTATCACTTGCAAAACCACTGCGGTAAATGTGCTTTGAAATTGCCAATGAAAAATCGTTTTCTGCCTAGAATCACACCATGAGTCTGTGTGCACACAGGAATTGTTGTCAGAGATTTAATTCGAGTTGGTCTGGTTCTTTAAGACTTGCATTCGCAGGAAAGGGGCAGCTTGTTTTCTTGAACTGTGATGGCTAGCATTCAGCACAAATCAATATCTCACAAAAGAGAGGCAAATGCTAACACATTTGAAATCGACATGGTAGATTTTCATTCCACTCCTGCCATGGGTGAGGTAGTTGCTACATGTTCAAAACTGCAATTAACCCTTACCCCACATGTACTCTTACATACATCTGTGCAGTCTTCATGCAGTTCTGCAAGCGTCCATGCAGATCTCACTTGCACCTGACAATACACAGTCTCTAGAAGCACGCTCTTAGCACTCAGGCAGTTGCTTCTCCTGCACTCCCATGCTAAGTATTCAGCACTGTGTGGTATTTCAGATAGTAGTGTGTAACGCTACCACATTCAACATCACCAAGGCTCATTTCCTTTGCTCTAGTCTAATCACTCACCCAGGTTCCACATGCTCATGCTCTCAAGTAGCTGTTAGGACATGTGCTCTTTTCTGCCTCTCTAAACTATAAGCAAAATGTGTCAGGCTGTTACAGTAATTATCACTTGCTCAACCAGAGTAGTAAATGTGCTTTGAAATTGCCAATCAAATATTGTTTTCTGCCTAGAATCACACCATGAGTCTGTGTGCACACAGGAATTGTTGTCAGAGATTTAATTTGTGTAGCTTTTATTGTGTAAGAATTGCAGTCGTAGAAAAGGGATAGCTCATATGATATGTTTTGAAAAGCTCATAAAAAATATAGTAATATATATAAATTACATAAAGGTATTTTTTTTTTTAGTTTCTTTCAGGTATTGCTGAACAAGACCGAAATAAATTAAAGATGCCTATAAAATCAAGAAAGAGAAAAGAACAGCAACAACATCTATATTTGAAGACAACTGGACAACAAAAATTAGTTGAAGAACCTCATGTTGGAAAAAAGAAAAAGCCTTCTGGTAAGCAACTCAGGATTTTTTTTAAAATATCCTCAAGCAAAGAAAAAATGTAAAAAATATATCCACTGGAAATAGTGTTTCAAGTAGAAAACAACAAGACAATCGACAGAATATACTAAATGCTAATGTACAAACAGAAGTAAGAAAGAATGACTTAAAAAGAAAAATAGATTTTAAAAACATTCGTAGAAAAATGTTTCAGAGAAGAGTGATGTTCAATTTGCTAAAGGATGTGAAAAAATATAGGAAGAAAGCCAAATTTTATAAGAAAAAGAAACATATTGAAACAATTGTTGCAAAGGCTTTGGAATTAAAAAGGAAACTATTCATTTTAATTTTGAACAGGATCCGTACATTAGATAAATTAGTGAATGTAATGAAGTCAAAAAGCAAAAGAAAAAGAGAAGTGAAAAAAAAACTTTTGTAAAGTGTTCTTAGGAGAATGGAAGCATAGTTCAAGTACTGAACCATTTTTTAATGAAGAGAGTTATCTTCAAAGTAATAGTTTGCTGCATGCAGTTGACACCAGTGGTCGAGCATATGAAGTTAAGGATGGTTGTGTAATGGAAAAGGAGAAAATGGTTCCAAGAAATGAGGAAGAAGTGTTGGCTGATGAGGTTATGGGGAGACGTCCTAAAGCCCCAGTGTACACTTGGAATTGTAGTAGTATTTGTACTGTACGACAGGAATCTATTGATAAATTTCGTGACTTTCTAAGAGAATATAGTAAAAAAAGTGTTAAACAGAAGATTAAGGTGCTTCAAAGACTAGATCCATGCAGAGTGAGAGAGAATACTGGTTTGCAAGGACATTCTCTGGCTTGTCTTTCTAGGAAAGTTTGTCAAAGTGTTTTTCACCATTTTAGGATGCTGGCAGTTCATCATACTGAAATGAGAAAGTTTGTGAGAAGATTGTATTTTGCTAAAAGTCCAGCACTAAAGTTACATGAGTTGAATAGTGCTCTGTTCCGTGGATCTGTAACAGATGTGAAGAAGGTTTGTGAGGATATTGAGTTTTGTTACTTTGGTCCAGAGCAAGAAAGTGCAGGAAATGACACAGTTATTGAAGAAAATGTGGAAGAGAATGTAGAACCCACTGTTAGTAAAACATTTGAAGATCAAATGACAAAATTTACTGTCATCTCTAATGAAAGACTAAATATTACTTGTATTTGTTGCCGGAGAAGCCATTATAAAAATCAAACAAGGAATGTTGATCTCTATAAAAAAAGTGAAAAAGAAAATAATTCTAAGTGGATGGATTTTGCTACATATTTATTTCTGGAAAATTGTTTTGATTTGGGTGAAGATCACCGTATTTGTAACAAGTTAGAAGAAAATAAAATGCCTGCCAGAGCTGTACATACTAATTTAGAATTGGTTGATATTCCTGCAGAACTTAGTGATTTAAATACGTATGAGTCTATACTCACTCAATGTGTCCATCCGTTTCAGACTATAGTTCGTATGGAGCCCAAAACAGGCAAATAACCTCCTATAGATTTACAAAGAGGTTTAAAAGGAAGAGTTGTCTATTTGCCATTAGATTTGAAAAAAAATTATTGAAACAATTGATGCAGATAGTTTGGAAACTGAACCATTAGTTATTCTGGTTAATGGTGTACCTACAAAGAATAAGAAAATTTGGCAGGAGCTGGTGGATGTACGAAAAGTACAAAGAGCAAATTTATATTTGAAAAGAAATAATAAATGGTATGAATCAATTTATATGGAAGAAGATGAGAAGATTTACTAGCAGACACAGGAATGCCAACTGGGCAAATTGAAAAAGTGGATAAGTCAAAAGAAGAAGAAATTTATGAACATTTCAGCATACATCCTCTTCATTCTAAAGAAGTTATGGGAAACACTATTGATCTCTTTCAGATGAAAAAAGCAAAAGGAACTCCTGTGAGTGTATGGGAGGAGAGCTTGGAAGCTCGTTGTTTTCGCCAGCTGTTTCCTACAGGAAAAGGTGGACGATATGATGAACGTCCAGTACAGATTCCTGCTTCTGAGTATCGGACTACAAGATTATATGCAGAAGATCCAAGATTTCGTCAAAGTATTCCTTATTTGTTCCATCTTTTATTTGAAAGTGACTTATCAGCACTATCTTATGCAGTAAATCACATTTTGAAAACTGGAGTACATCTACATAATGTGTCTGCAAAGGATTTTCTGAACAAAGTGCAACAGCGAGATGATCATTTGGAATCTCAATTGATTAATCTAATGGCTTGTCAGCGTGGGACTAATGAATATTGGTACCGACGCCATGGAGAATTGAAATGTATGTTACGGAATTTAGGAACTCCTACATAGTTCCTTACCCTAAGCTGTGCAGAGTACGCTTGGGACGATTTACTGGATTTTCTTCGAGAGGCAAATTCAAATATTGAAAACATCCAATACAAGACAGCAGGAGAATTGTGCTCATTGGATCCGGTTAATGTTTGCAAATACTTCAATCATAGATTTGAGGCTATGATGTCCTTCATCTGCAATAAAAAAAATCCACCTCTTGGAGAAGTTGTGGATTTCTTTTGGAGAAAAGAGTACCAAGCAAGAGGTGCTCCTCATATTCATATGCTGTTGTGGATCAAGGATGCCCCAAAATTTGGAACAGATTCTGATGATGCAGTTTTATCTTTCATTGAAGGATATGCAACATGTGCTATACCTAAAAGCACAGAAGAAAAAAATTTAAAAGAGCAAGTTTTACGTTTCCAAAGTCATCGGTGTGGAAAATACTGTCGACGAAAGTACAAGAGTAAAGATAAATTCTACACAAAATGTCGATTTGGATTTCCACGACCTGTTCTTTCAAAAGGAAAAGTAAACAGTTTTATGTCAGCTGTGCGACATACTATTACAAGAAAATCGCCTAAGAATACCTACAACCTAAGAAGAAAAGAAGAGTCAAAATATATAAATGACTACAACCCAGTCATTTTATCCATGTGGAATGCTAACATGGATATTCAGTATGTAGCTGACAATTCTATTGCTGTTGCTCGGTATGTCACATCTTACATCACTAAATCTGAGAAAACGGAATTGAAAGAAATGTGGGAAGAGATTTCTCATAAGAAGACTGTCAGTAAAAAGCTATACAGTTTCAGTTTAAAGATGTTATCGCATCGAGAAATTGGGTCATACGAATGCTCAGATAGGTTATCATCTGCAAGTCTGTACTCCAAATCCAGAAGAATAATTTGGGTAAGTTTAGGCCTTGCAGGAATGCGAAATCGGGTACTGAAATCTATTCTAGAAATTGAATATTTAGCAGAGTACGAACCTGAAAGTACAGACATTTTAAGAACAAACATGTTGGACACATATTACCCAAAGAGAAGTCATCATCTTGAGAACAGTGTCTCTATGAAGTGCTGCAGAACTAAATTTATAAACGGAATGCCACAGAAGACATCAACAATGGAAAATATAAAGTCATTGGTGAGGAAGGATGTTTGGTAAAACAAACAAAAGGAAGTTTGATTAATCACAGAAAGCTGAGTTGCGACACTACTGACAAGAAGGAATTTTATCACTTAGCACTTTTACAGTTCTTTAAACCATGGCGCTCAGAGGATGAATTACTTGGACATTTTCAAAGCTATGAAGATTCCTTTAATGCATGCAAAGATACCATAGAATGCAGTACTTTCACAACTTATGTACAAATGTTAAATGAAGAAATTGAACAAGAAGCAACAATTGCAGCTGAAGTAGCTAGAGACAGTTCTCAAGACAGTCACAGTTCTGGGACGCTCAGTCAAGATCCCCTAGGACAACCAATCGTCGAAAATGAAGCTGCAATAGCCATGACTGAAGTGGAAACAGATATGAATCAAGCTCAGGAAGATTTAATAAACTTACCAAATTTGGAACAGCAACTGAATGATGAACACCAACAAATTTATGAGGAAGTCACAAAACAAATTGATCATCGATTACTACATGAAAATAAAGAATGTATGTGAGTGGACAAGCTTGAACTGGAAAAAGTTTCTTGATTAAAGTAATTAGAAGCTACCTACAGAAAAAAACTGATTCAACTTTGTCTTGTGTTGTTACTGCTCCAACTGGGTTAGCAGTATATAACATAAAAGGAATTACCCTCCATCGTTTGCTAACGTTACCAGTAGAGCATGAGAACAAAATACAATACCACAAGCTAACAGGAGAAGCATGTTTTGAAGTTTCAAGAGTATTGAAAAGTTCTCATTATTGATCAGGTAAGCATGGTATCAAACTTAATGCTTG
This sequence comes from Triturus cristatus, assembly GCF_964204655.1. Taxonomy (NCBI): domain Eukaryota; kingdom Metazoa; phylum Chordata; class Amphibia; order Caudata; family Salamandridae; genus Triturus; species Triturus cristatus. Next base: position 510,161,630 of record NC_140585.1, read on the forward strand.
CCTTTGTGCATTTAAGAATGCAGCAAATTCTAAAGACAAACTATGACGTACTATTTGGAGGAAAACATGGTATAGTTTTTGGGGATCTATTGCAGCTCACACCAGTTAAAGGACAACCAGTATTTCATACTCTTACTCATGAAGACACGAAAAAGTCATTAGGAAGTATAGGTAATGTGAATATTTGGACATACTTTGAGTACAAAGAACTCATTACCAATATGCGGCAAGCGAATGATGATGATTATGCAAGTATTCTCAAAGATATCAGAATTGGACTACTCACAGAACATGGAAGAAAAGCTTTACAGAGTCGATTGCTATGTAATTTGTTTCCAACAAATAGTTCCAGAGAAAATATACAAGAAAATTGCTGGAAAAAATACTGTAATACTGTAATCTGCTTAATTCCAACACTACATGAATGCTCTATATTCAATCAAGAACTTTTGAAATTGGAAAATGAAGAGCTTGTAAAACTGGAAGCTGTGGATAAAATACAACATGAAGGAATAACTATTATATTGACAAGCAAATTGAATACTAAATTGGATTCTCTAGAGAAAAACATATCGAAAACAGCTGGTTTAGAAAAGAATCTTTATGTATGTATGAACTGTCGAGTAATTTTAAGACGTAATTTGGATGTAGAAAAAGGTTTAGTGAATGGAGCTATGGGTAAAGTTGTGGGTTTTGTTAATTACCAGAAAAAAAGATGGAATTGAATTTTTAAAAATAAAATTTGATCAGATTGAAGAGGTTAAAGACATTAGTCGTTGTTCAGTTTGTTTCTTGCTTGTGAAAGACTTATATGTACTTAGGAAGCAGTTTCCGTTTTCTCTAGCATATGCTGTAACTATTCACAAATCTCAAGGATTAACTGTAGATAGTGCTTTTGTAAACATTGGATCTACTGTGTTTAAAGAAGGTATGGCATATGTTGCTTTATCACGCGTGAAAAAAATATCTGGTTTATTCATGATAGACTTTGATGACTCAAAAGTTAGTGCTGATGCAAACTGTGTAAAGGAATATAATAGATTAAGAAGAAGCTATGCTCCTCATTTAGGTCAGTATCCTGTGTTTGAAAAATGTGTTGTTTGTCGGAAAAGGAGAATTGAGAATATCTGTAATGAGGATGTACAGAAGAGAAAACAAAAGGAGAGTGATGTGATTCCAAGCAAAAAGAAAAAGTACAATGTTGAAGAGGTTGTTGGTTGTCATTTTGAAAATAGCTCTGGTGTCAACTACTACGCTAATGTAGTGCTGAATGTTGTATTTTATCTTGAAAGTTTGCAAGAGCAGATAATACTAAATCATGAAAAAAGATTCTGTTCTCTGTTGAGTTTTCTTTATGAGAAGCTGAGTAATGATAAAACTAAAATAGTGCTTCTGATGTTAGAAATCTTTTAGATGTATGTTCAGGATGTACACAGTTTACTCAAAATGTCCATCAAGATGCACAGGAATTCTTAATGTATATGCTTATGGTACTGGAAGATGAAGGGGTAGAAATAGAAAATATGTTTGGTCTCTCTTATAAATGGGAACATAGTTGTGAAAACTGTTTGAACACATGCAGCTCTAATGTTGATTCTGAAAGGTTCATATATTTAACATTACCAGAGAGTAAATCAGTGACTTTTAGTAAATTAGTTAAAGATGCAAATCACAACATGGAATGTTCTCAATGTAAATCAGAAATGTTATCAACGTTATATTTAACGAAATATGGGCAGTATGTAATTTTAATGATGCAACGTTGTAAAGCTGATGGAACAAAATTGGACACTTTAATAAAGAAGTTTACAGGAAATCAATTATCAATATCTGGAAAAACTTTTGTTGCAGTTGCAATAATTTTCCATGATGGACTTTCTATTACTTCTGGTCATTACACAGTGTATCTAAAATGTGAAAAAGGCTGGACACTGTGTAATGATTCTCAATTGATTTTCAAGCAACGTTTGCCTGCAGAATTACCAAATTCCTACTTAATTTTTCTAAAACCAAAATTTTAGATATAAATTGCAGCATCTGAAGAAACCAATATTTCGATTTTATAGCATTAACATTGGATATTTCACCAAAAAAGAATTTAAAAATTACCATTTGGCCTCATGGAAAGGTAAAAATTTCGATTGTGGACTTCTTTGACAGATATTATTTTGGTGTATGAGCTTAAGCAACAAGATTTACTGACGTTATTTATTGGAAATAGTTATTGTTCTTAGATGATATTTTTAATATATATGTTACATTTCTATCAAGGTATGTTTTACTGAGGAGAGATTAAGGCCTTTTTTTAAACAATCTTTCAGATTGTTAATTTTTTTGCCCGCTGTTAAGTGATGAATGCAATTGATTTCACAATTTGCAGTGAAATTCAATATATTCTGAAAACAGCAAAATAAGGGCAAAAAATTACTTTGTTAAATATGAAAATATGTGTTCTGTATTCTAAAATGTATTGTTAAATATTACTACTTTTTTTCTTTTTTTTCAGATCGAGAAAGAAAATTTAGGAAATGTAATCCTTTTTTCTAGCAATTAAAAAAATCAATTTATTTATAATTAAGTTATTTTGTTGGTCAGGTAAGTTTGAAATATCTGTATTTCTCACCCCTTCACTTTCATGCTCCCTTTTCTTCACTTCTCCTCACTCTGCTTTTCTCATTCCCCTTCTCTCTGTCTTCTTCCTTTACTGCTCTTTCCTAACTCCCTCACTCCTTCTCTACTACTCCCCTAGGTTTACTGCCTCCATCACTATTTTTTCAACCATATTTCTCTCCCTGTCTCCATGTGTCTCAGTCATTCTAACTGCCTTACTCCTTCTCAGTTCCTTGCTCTCTGTCTCTGTTTCTGTCTCTCTCCCTTTGTCTGTCTTACCCTTAATTTGCTTAACATCTCTGGGGAAGATTAACACGGTCTCTGCGCCACCACTACGTTACTTTTCATAACGTACTGGTGGCGCAGGGAGCTCCTTCATATTTACAAGGAGAGGAAAAGCCACCCTGCGTGACTTTTCCTCTCCACATAAATACAGCCACTTCATACGCAGCACTGTGTGTTGAAGAGGCGTTCCATGGGTGTTGTTGTGGGTGTTCCCACGCAACACACAAAGAACTAGACACATCTCCAGGTTTACGAGAAATCGTAACTCTGGAGATGCGTGTGAATGCTACGCCACCCTAGAGGTGGTGTTGCGAGGCACAACGAGGAGAAATGTTTTTATTTCTCCTCGTTTTTTCCTCTTTTAGTGCGTCCTCCATTCTACAGCACGCATTGAAAGAGGTAAAAGCCTCTTGTGATTGTTTTTGGGCAGGAAAGTGACCCTTCCTGCACAAGAACAATCTCCCCACCACGCAGGCATCTTTGTACCATGGTGCAAGGGAGCCTGCGCTGGCGCATGGCTGCAGTTTGTACACCTGCGCAGGGGAAGCATAGAGATGCGACAAAAAAATCTTATAAAAAATAGAATTAAAAATAAAGTTTAAGTGTTTGGATGTTGGTTGGCTCTAAAAAGAGCCATTGTGTTAATTGAGTGTTTTTTGGTACCTATATGTAAGTATCGATGCAGAGTGTAAAGATCAAGAGGAAGACTCTGTTCCCTTCATCTGTGAAATGTACACCGTCTACTCTATAAATGCCTTGCCAATCCCCTCACTATTTCTTCTTATTTCGTGGGACAAGGAGCAGAACAGGTATCAATTTTAGTTGTAAATGGCAGAAGAGCACTCTACTTCAGGGAGTGAGGAGGACATCTGGATGCACTCAGAAGCATTGGTTCATAGTAGTTTCTCTTCCAGAATCTTAATACACCATAGCCACTCCCCTCACTATTTCTTCTTATTACCTGGGACAAGGAGCTGAGCAGCAATCAATTTTAATTGAAAATGGTAGAACAGCAGTGTATTTCAGGGAGTGAGGAGGAGACCTGGATGCACTCTGAAGGTGTCTTTCAATAGAATGACAAAATGAAAAGAAAGGTAGTTGTAAAATGGAGGCTTATATACTTTTTTTTTAATAAAAAGAACTCATTGGCTGTTTCAGACCATTCAACACTAAAAACTAGGCTGTATGTTTACATTTTTAAAAGCATGTTTTGTATTGGTTCAGAAAAATGTGTTCCCACAGAACATTACTTTGGATTTGCTGTTAGGTTTGAAAAGTCAAGCACTCTTGTTCTTTGGATTAGAAACATTATGTGCTGAACTTCTGACATCTCTGCACACACAAGTGTTACATGATCTAATGCTATGCTTGCAGGCGGAAGTCATATTGGGGGTAGAAATCATTTGCAAAGGGTTAAAATATGCAAAAAAAAGAAATGTGTGTTTCCATTTAAAAAAAGGTGGAGAACGTGAAAAGGGGGCAGGGTACAGAGTTCCTGACCCCCTACCTTTTGACAGGAGGTCCCTGAAGGACCATGAAGGGTGAAAAAAACATTTTATTTTTTATAAAAAAAATCCAGGGGTGCTCGTACCGTGCGCGCACGGTGCGCGCACGGCGGGGGAAAAAACAAAAAAAAAAGATTACAAAAAAGAGCCGTTGTGTTAATTGAGGGACAGAGGAAGAAAAGAATGGCAAAAATTATAGGGTGCCGCACGTGTGCTGCTGTATCTTGATCTCTATTAGGTGAATGCTGGTCTCCCCCAAAGCAAGAAGAGCATTACACGTATTGCACCTTATATGCACTCTCTTAAACAGATGGTGTATATCCAGAGGAGCTGAAGAAGGTGAAGCTGCCGCCGCAGATGAAGTGCTCGGCTGAGCTGCCGATGATGTACTCGGCTGAGCTGCTGCGGATGTGCTCGGCTGAGCTGCTGGTGGGTTTTCTCTAGCAGCTTGAGCATAAGCCACAGGATGTACATCCCTAACGTGCCTGATCATAGTGAAGATACTAAAAGAGTACTTCTTTTTAGGATCTCCTCTTGATAAGACACGTTCACAAAGAGTGCAGGTGACTTTGGGAGCATTCATTTTCTTCTGCCCCTCTGGAAATCTAAAAAATTGCCAAATAAAAGAGTCTTTCTGTTTCCTCTGTCTCTGTCTCACAAGGGTCTCCTGCTCACTCCCAGAAGATGGCTGCTGCTCTGCCATTGTATCACAAAAACAGTTCAGCTCCTTCTCCCAGGGAATAAGAAGAAATAATGAGGGGAGTGGGTGTGGTGTTGGAAGTTTCTGGAACTGAAACTACTATAAACCAATGAAAAGTGTTGTTTCTTGATCACATGACTTACCGTGCGCGCACGGTACGCTTACGGTGCGCGCACGGTACAAGCACGCATGCGCGTACGTAAGACGCGCGCATGCGCGTACAGAGCACGCGCGAACGACAAACGCGCGCATGCGCGTACGGACCACGTGCGCATGCGCATACGGAGCACGTGCGTATGGAGCACGCGCGCATGCGCATACGGAGCACGCGCGTACGCATCACGCACGAAGTACGCATGCGCACGTAAATCACATACGCATGCGCACACGGAGCACGTACGCATGCAAGCCACGTGCGCGCACCGTACGCGTACCGTACTGTACGCGTACGGTACGCGAACGGTGCGCGCACGGTAAAAGCCCTTATAAAAACAAAAAATGTTTAGAGGTTTATAGAAGATATTAACTATGCTGTTCAACTATATCTAAAATTAAAAAAAAAAAAGCTGAGCCATTCCTTATTGCAGGATATAGTAAATCTATAATTATATACATAGGTAGCATATTGTAAAATAAATAAATAAAACATATAATAATACATTCATAAATTAGCATTTAAAAAACCTTGCAAATTCACTTAAACACCATAGGTTTTACACACGTTATAGTTAGGAATTGGCTTTTAAAAAACCTTGCAAATTCACTGAAAAAACCATAGGTTTCACACACGTTATAGTTAGGAATTAGCATTTAAAAAACCTTGCAAATTCACTGAAAAAACCATAGGTTTCACACATGTTATAGTTAGCTGGACATTTCACTCATAAAAAACCAATGAAATTCCCCCGTTATAGTTAGTTCAGCTAACTACAACTCACGCGCCCGCAATCCACTGCTGATGACGTCACATATTACATAACTCATGACATGGTCAGTGACATCACTCATGACATCACTGATGACATCTCAAATGACATCACTGATGACATCACTGATGACGTCATCCATGTGATAAGTTACCACATCTTCTCACACCCTAATATTACCTTTGATACACTGACTCATAATTTAAGAGTTCCATTCTCAAAACCATACATACTGCAATACCAATAACTACATACCCACTTATTAACTCTTAGGTCTACATACACCTCCACTCATTCACCTGTACAGTCACTCATACTTACAGTCACTCCATACAAAACTAACATATGCATTTATACACCTATATAGACACTCACACACTACCAATCATCCATAGAGGTACTCTCACACCTACTCAGTCATGCAAATAATCACACTCCCATTTACTCACCTATGCGGTTATACACACTCAAGTTCACTTACTCATAAAAATAGTACCACATTCTTACGCTCTTATAGAATCATTGATACAAGCACACACTCATCCATACAGTCACTGTCACAATCACACACTCTCACATCTACCCACTTATATACTGTTACACACATATATACTCCCTTTCACATATGTAGTTACTGACACATGTACAACTGAGATATACATTCAATCACTAACACACCCATACATACACTCACCCAACCATACAGTCCATCACAGATGCACTCTTAAAACCATGCACCCAGTGAATCACCCACTCACACATCTAGTCACAGAGTCACACACACCCTACCCACACAAACACTGAGGAACCCATAAGGATACTAAGACAAGCAATCAATAACTCATACAGACACTTATATAGGTATTCACAAAACCATGCCGCCACTTATACACCAACATACAGACACATACAAACATTTACACAGTTTACTCACTAGTCTGCAGTAAGATACATTTAATGACTCACTTACAGAGTCAGTTACGCACCACAGAAAATCATCCATTTACACACTTGTACACCCACTTATTCTTCAACAGGCCTTTCCCTATTTATATTAACCATATTAAAACTGTTCAGAAACACATACTCAATGGATGATGTCATGAGTGATGTCATCAGTGATGTCATTTGAGATGTCATCAGTGATGTCATGAGTGATGTCACTGACCATGTCATGAGTGATGTAATATGTGACGTCATCAGCAGTGGATTGCGGGCGCGCGAGTTATAGTTAGCTGAACTAACTATAACGGGGGAATTTCATTGGTTTTTTATGAGTGAAATGTCCAGCTAACTATAACATGTGTGAAACCTATGGTTTTTTCAGTGAATATATATATATATATATATATATAAATACATATATATATTTATTTATACATTTTCATATATACAATTATATAATAAATTAAAATTAATAGTTTATTAATTGCTTTAAAGTAAATATATTTATATATATATATACTACATTTTATATAGGTGTTAAAAAAATGTATTACATTTATTTGTTATATTTGTTAAAATGTTTTTTAAAAGGTAATTTTATTATTTAATCGTTTTAATATTTTTTATAAATCAATATGTTGTTCAGCTATAGTTTTTTACATCAGTATTTTCTCTCTCGATATTTTTGTACTTACCATTATAAATATAGGATGTTGATATTTTTGACATCGGTATTTATAACTCGATATTTGTGTATGGGGATATTTTGGGGGTCGATATTCTATCAGTGAACCATACCATATGACTTCACTGTATTTAGATTGTATTCTTTGCCACATGTACCTCATGCACAAGCGTATTAAGGAAAAGAAAATGCTTGTAGCAGCTTACAGTTTGCGATCCTACCAGGACATACCTGAATTTAAAACGTTTCATTTTATAGAGTAGCTCATTGTTATATGATGGGACACCAGGTAGACAGAGTAGGCTTGCAAAAGGTTCTCACGAGAACCTCCATAGATGTAACTTTTTGTAATACGTTGCCACCATCTCTAACTGACTTCGTGATGACATGAATGTTTACTGTGGGACTCGAGGACGAAGACAATGGACCATTGAAAGATCTCTCACCATTGGATGGCAATGACACATCCATCTGTTTTTGCAACATGGTTAGGTGCTTCCTATATAGTATGTGTTCCTAGTTAGAGAAACACAACACTCACCTTGAGGCATTCAATACATCCCACCCTGCCATGCTCCTTAGCACTCTGGTGTGCTAGCTTGATTTGCCATAAGCTACTGCGCATAGTGATTTCTTTGGTTTCTTTATGCTTTAGGAGGAGATTTTCTGGTTTTATGCCGATCATAGCTACAGCTGTGATTCTTTCCTTCTCACCTGCATAGACGGTTGCTACTGCAATTGTCCTGAGAACTCGGCTGAGTCTCCAGAACTACCCTATATGGGTAGTTCAGTATTATCCTTAGTTATCTGACTTTACTCCAAAATCTACTTGCTCTTTTCTTTTCCAGAAGGAACTCTTTATTGGTTCTTCTTAGCATAGGATAGGTCCTTTAGTTTAGAATAGGGACTGTACTTCAAATGGAACACACTGTTTTTATTTCTCTATGCGTGTTTTAACCAGTTTTATTTCTAATTATTTCTGTAATCGAATTGCCAATGATTTGAATAAAAAGAACAAAAATAGCGACTAATCTAGTAAAAAGAGAAAATAAACTTTTAAAACTTCACCAAACCTCTCTTTATTGACTGAAACGTTAAATTAAATTATTAATGTCTTTATTGTGTAAAGTTCTATTCTAAAACATTGGCAAAGATTAACTCAATTGCATTGATTGTATTCATGATGGCTGACATACACAAAGTATAAAATCAGGGTTACGTTGATTAGGCATTGTATATAAATCATATCTTCTTTTCTACTGTATGCTTCTTGACCTTCAATCTCCGATTTTCTCTATCAATTTTTGTCTACAACTTTGCTTTTAGATACACACGATATCTATACATGTGCCCGAAGAATGCACGCACTGCATATCATACCACGGATGACACCACGCTTGGAACGTGAAGCTTTTCAGGCCATTTAACATAAGACTGAAGGTTTACAGTCTAGTCTTTACACATCTAGAGGCAGTATTAAATGCGCTTCCGGGTCACGTTTTCTACCGTATCCGGTTGAAACGTAATCCCGGAGATACGAGGAGAGTCGGCCGTACTCGCTACGGGTAAGAATAGAGGGGAGATTTCTTTTACGTTACTCTATCATTTTATTGACATGATAGAATGAGGCGCCGGAAACCGTGATTAACTTGGGTTTCTTTCTTTCTTTCTTTGCTTTATTTTAGACCGATTTACGGCTTATTGTGCCGCACTTACTGAATTGATACCGCAATACTGTGGCTTGACCATTTTTGAATCTTAGAATTGAGGTGCCACACTCGGCTATACAATGGATTTGGCTTAGAATAGCACTTGACACTCTGAGCTGAGGTAAGAAGGTATTGAGGCACGAGGGGGAGTAGTCAACTTTCTCTGCAAGGGTTATGGTGAGGAATTAAGAATAATAATGACACCACTTTGTCAGTATTGGAAAATAGACAGTGAGTGTTTACTGGACTGTTGTAGAACTTCTCGCACACTGATTACTCATGTGAGCTGTTATTTCACAGACTCACATCACAGAAGCGTTAAGGATTCACATTAAGACAGGCACTGCGGAATATTTATGACCTACTGGGTCGGAAGTATCACCGGTTACAAGGTGAGCTTGAACATTAGCACCTGCCTATTGTATTCAGTTTGTAGCTGGATTATCCATGCTTATTTACACATAGGATATTGGTTCTGACTAGAGCGCCTACCTCTCATTTCAGGTCTAAAAATCCACTTGCCTCGTAACAGGTAGGCCGTTGCACTATTTTCACAATTAAGTGTGTGGTAGAATCCGGATATCACTGCACCTCACTTATGTATGCGTTATATTCAACTTGGGAGACACATCACAATCCTGAATTTACTTATGATCCTGCCCTTATAACATAGACTTTCACTTACCACTGACTAGGCTTTCCTTCATCTACCTGCACTATTAGGACCATTTGATAATGTCACCAAAAGGGTTCTTTGGCCCTTTTCTAAAAGTCTTTGACAAACCTAACTTTGAACCTTGGTGCTTCTCTCCACGGCCAGGAACACCCCTGGTACACCTTTTTAATGTAATCACTTCTGAAGGTGTTTTTTGTACGGCCTTTTATCTAGAAAACATATTTGTGACACGCATTGTTCTCCATGTTGTTTCCAGCCCTGAAGAAGTCAAGGGGCTAACACCCTATTGGCGAAACACGTGCTGGCTGGCTTGCTAAGAAACACAGCATTAAAAGTGAACATTCCAAAAAGAAGGACACCATTGTCTTCATTTTTGATTAACAGAATTTGTGTTGTACTGTTTTTTACTCACATGGGTGTGCATAGGAATTGTTGTATGTACTTAGTCAGACCTCGAGGTCCCAATTTGAGGGTTTAGGGGTTTTCCCTCACCTGTGGCACCACATTAAGGGGCCGATTCCGATAGCCGGTCGGACAGCTGTCCGTAGCCTTACCGTGCGACCGACACGTACCAGGAGCCGGTCCGTCCTGTAGATAAGTACGATGCGCATAACTGCCAAAAACACGACCGGCACGTAGGCTGTGAATCAAGCCCCATTCTCCGTCGGAGCCGTAACTCCTAAAGATTAACCGAGTCGCCCGAAAGCAGTATCCATAGCAGTTTCCGGCATGACAAGTACGATGCGTACTTCCTACGTGCCGGATGGGTCCTCACGTACGGCACGTCACAGCATACAGAAAACAAGCATATCCGCTACGATTTGTGCCACAAATCAATCCACGGCTACGAGACGGACCAGCTTGCAGCGGGTTTGAGACGGAGCAACAAGCAGCGTGTACGACACGAACACATCATGAATCCCATTGCGCAGGTCATAACAGTACTCTACATCTATGACCGGCTCAGGGACCGACGCCGACGGCGCAGGCAGTAAGTCAGACACCTACAACACAAACAAACGACACGTACCCGCAAAATGGCACACACACACAGGGGATCCACATCCTGGCCACTAACAACAGCCCACCATAGGGGTTGCATGGCCAGCACCACTAACACACCCACCCATAGTGGATCTGTTGTCCATCACTACTGCCACCCACACCCATATGGACTATGTTACCCATCACCCCTGCCACCCCCAGCCATAGGGCCTATGTTGCCCATCACACCTGCCACTCCCACTCACAGGGGACCTGTTGCCCATCACCCCTGCCACCCCCAGCCATAGGGCTTATGTTTCCCATCACTACAGCCACCCACAGCCATAGGGGACCTGTTGCCCATCACTACTGCCACCCACACCCATAGAGTCTTATGTTGCCCATCACCACAGCCACCCCCACCCATAGTGGACCTATTGTCCATCACTACTGCCACCCACACCCATATGGCTGATGTTGCCCATCACCCCTGCCACCCCCAGCCATAGGGCTTATGTTGCCCATCACTACAGCCACACCCACCCATAGGGGACCTGTTGCCCATCACCACTGCCACCCACACCCATATGGCTGATGTTGCCCATCACCCCTGCCACCCCCAGCCATAGGGCTTATGTTGCCCATCACTACAGCCACCCCCACCCATAGGGGACCTGTTGTTAATCACCACTGCCACCCACACCCATATGGCTGATGTTGCCCATCACCCCTGCTACCCCCAGCCATAGGGCTTATGTTGCCCATCACTACTGCCACCACCAGCAGCCATAGGGCTTATGTTGCCCATCACTACAGCCACCCCCAGCCATAGGATGGGTGATGTGCAACACATCCAGCATACTCCAACATCAGGTATGTCCGCAAAATACATCCCCCCTAACATCATGACAACAGTGTGTAGTCTGTGACAAATGCCCACAACAGTGATTATGGCTACGAGCATACAATGTAAGTAACATCACATGTGTGACCAACACATGAGTGTGACATAAACAATGCAAGCATCACCATAGCACTCTGGCAATATAAAAAGAACACCCCCTCACTGTGTAGAACAGAAGTTAAGTGGGGGCTCCCAAAATGCAGCAGATGTCGAGCATTGTGGTGATGGGGACTAAACTCCCCTCATCACAGTGACAAAAAGGTAAGTGTCATCATGGTCAAAGCGGCAAATAACAAACAGCATGTATGATCCCTGCTCCCAACACATCAAACACTTCTGGGGCAAACTAGTGATTGTGTCCCATACACACAGAGATGTGGTGAGGCTAACAGTGCTGTGAAAACATAACACACTCTCGGCCATGTGCAGACAAGCACCACACATGGGGGCTGACAATGCATACAGCGTACAATGACACAACAGCAGAAGTGACCATCACCAAGCATGCTGATATCTCGTAAATAGACACACCAATCAAAACAACATGTGTAGACTGTAGGTGTCAGATCCCAAACTCACATTCCATGCCAGCAATGGCACCCAACAACCAGGATGAATGTGCACAATGATGTGAAATGACTCACAGGGACAGCATGCAAAATCACAGAAACAGCATCCAGACAAAGGCCCACAACAGCTATACCAATGCACTGGTGCAGATGCACAAACACAAACAGGCAAACTCACACTGCACATCGGACACAATATGTGTGTGTGTGTGTGTGTGTCACAGTATCCCCAGGCAACTACACAACACATGAGGGGGGCTGAACCTCAGTGACACAGATGTGGTCACAGTGCCATACAAAAGTAAACCATCATTGGGACACCCTCAGTGGGCAATCAGGCATTGGGAGATGAGAGGGAGCACAACAGACACATGTGACACAAGCCGGAATGAACACCAACTAACACAGCAAGAGACTGACACACAACACCACTACCCCCAGGGAACAGACATTGGGGTGACACAAGCATGCATGACACCTCCACTGTGATGCTAAAGGCAGATGTCGTACAAACTGGGAAACCCAGAAATGTGTCCTGTGCCACAAGCGTACATCACACATACACAAACACAAATCACTCAGCATGGCCCCTCATCTATGGACAAACAGGAGCTAGGGGACCACCTATGCAAACATTCACATCAGTCGACCCTCAACACCACACACCCTGAACTGCAACAATGTGTATCTGTGAAGCCCACATGGATAGGTGACATTGCACATGCACCCATTACAAACACAGGAATGTTGGGAGGAACTAAGGTGCACACACACACACACATCACACAAGGACAGTTCACAACCCTGGAGAATGACAGACATACTGCACAGTATGCGGTACATGGCCATGACCTCAAAGCTCATGCAACCTTCAGAATCCCTGCCACAGTCCCAGGACAATACAGATGCCAAGGAGAAACACAAGGCACACATGCTGACACCTGCCAGCATCGAAGCCATAAACCCGACAAGTGGGAGCAGTCACACACACATACAAATGTCTCAATCACTGAAAACTACCACCTTGGGACAACTACATGATTTAGCAAATAAAAAGGAGCCTTGAGGAACCCTGACTGTGTCCCATCTGTGTCTGACAACATCATCACCACTCAGAACTGACAAATCCCAATGATGGTACACCAATTAACAGTAGTGTGTCATGCACCTACACATCTGGTAGCCCATTGGTAAAGTAGTGGGATGAACCCAGTACCACTCAGCAAGCATCAACAACAGGAACATATCAAGGGAACACTGTTTGTGTATGACCAGGGATGTGGACACACGCACATGCTCATACAACACACACCATGGGCCCAGGCCATGTCACAGGACAACACACTTACCTGAGGGGACACAGCTCCTGTGGGAGCCCAGATGTGCCAAACATATTCACCGCAAGTCCCACTCATGTCTGCAGAACACTTGGTCAGTCAGCCATCAGTTACCACACAATGAAGGCTCTGGTCACAACAGCCTGGGTACGTGAGTCTCCCCCAAGTCATCTGCACATACCCAAAACATATGTCTAGCAAGTTGCACAGAGGCCCCAGTTGCTCCTATTACAATGATGCCCACACCTGTAGGTCCAGTGTTGATGAGCACAAAGTATGTGGAAGTGACAAATTGGACAATGGGAAGCACATCATATGTGCAGGGGTGCAAGCCACAGATGTGACCATGCAAATGAAATGCACACAGAGAGATGTACACAAATAGGTGATCCTGACACACCCATGTAGCTGCAAAGGATGACATGGATACCCACCAGAATAGGATAAATATCTCATGGACCACAGGGAGTACCGCACATCAGTATTCAACATAGTAAACCAAGCATTACAGGTGCAAGGGCATGTAAAACAACATCAACATAATGTACAGCTAAATCAAGTTCACAGGGATAAAGAAAAAAGCTTTATTCAGCATATTAAAGGTGAAACGTCTGTTCCAACAAAAGGCCAATGGCCAGTCCATGTCCAAATGCCAAGGAGTGAACTAGAGTGAAAAATTCAGTATATGAAAATCTAAACGTCTGTGCAAACAAAAGGCCAATGGCCAGTCCATGTCCAAATGCCAAGGAATGAAGCAGAGTGACAACTGTCACACCTTGCTTGCTTGCACTGCTAAGGACCGGGGTCATCCCCTCGGAGGGGCATACATGGGGGCAGGTCAGGCACTGCAGGGACAGGATCAGGACACAGCAGACGGAGGCAGTGAAGAGGTGGTGGATGCAGGCGAAACACTTGCAACTGCAGTGGAGCTGACTGAAGTGGTGGGTGCTGTCACAACTGTGGGGCACAAGTCAGATGGGGTGGGTGCCGGCACAACTCCATTGGGCAGGTCAGATGGAGTGGATTGGCTCACCACTGCAGTGCCCAAGTCAGATGGGGTGGTCGTGGACTCCAAAGCAGTGCCTACATCCATGGGAACGGAATGGGGGACAGGTGAGGTCGGCAGGGCAGGGAGGGAACACGGTCCCCACATCAGTGGCACCAACTGTCTGACCAGGTGTGGAGGAGCAAGTGCTAGGGGGGATGGCCTTAGCATTTTGGGGATGGTGTATCTGTGTGTGGGGAAACCCGGGGCAGGGAGTGGCGGGGGAACCTCTGGAGTGGTGGCCTGGGGTATGGAGGACGGAGACTTTGCCTTGGAGCTGCGTGGTGGCGGGGAGACTTGCTCTTCTGGCGCCGGGGGTCTTGCGGGTGGGCGTCTCTGTCTGACTGCGCCTGGGGGAGGGTATCTGGGTGTGAGGGGCACTCCCTTCTGTGTGTGGGGACTTCCTCCTCCCCTTGTAATCAGGATCTGCAGGGTCGGTTGGGAAGAGGCCAAGGTCACAGAGGAATAGCTTCTGGGGGAAAGGGGTTGAAGGTGAGGCAAGGGAAGGGGACTGAGAGGGAGAGGTCTCGGAGGACTGCGGAGTGGTTGTGGATGACTGTGTGTGTGTCAGCAAACCAGCCCCTGTGAGTGTGGAATCAGTCCCCTGCGCTTGCTTGTGTGCACGTCTAGACCTTGGTTTGGGGGTTTCTGTGCTTGGGACAGGTAGGGTGCTAGGAATCGTGGTTGGTGCAGGGGTAAGAGGGGTGCGGGACTGTTGGAGGAGGGACACTGCTGCCATCAGGGAGGAGGCCATGGACTGATTGGTCCTCTGTAGGGCAGACATGCCCGAGGAAATGCCCTCCCTGTGCATGGAGGACCTTCAGCATCGACGTCTGCCCTACATGGATCTGTCGAAGTAAGTCCACAGACTCCTCACTCAGGGCAGCAGGGGACACAGGGGCAGGGGGTGCGGTGCCTGGCATAAAGGAGACATACTCACGAACACGGGAGCCCACAGGGACCTCTGGGATGGGAGCCAATGGGAGGGGGGTGGTGGTGGTGGTGGTGACGGTGGCGGGGACAGCCTCAGTAGCTGGGGTTTGGTAGCTGCTGACACCCGCCTCCACAAGGGAGTCATCCTCAGAGCTGCTGTGGCCCTCAGCTGGGGGGATGGTGCTGATGACTCCTCTGTGGGGCTACACTCGCCCTCCGTGCCACTGGGTCCACCCGACTCCTCTCCTTCTGTCCCTGTAAGCCTCTGTGGCTCCTCCTGGTCCATGGAGCTGTCCCCTCCTGTGGCCGTGGATGTATCTGGATAGGAATAGGAAGTAACAGAACAACATCAGTCACCTGCACCGACTGCACACACCACAGTGAGTACATCACATCACAGGGCAAGCCCTGGCATCATCAGCTGAACACAGCTCAAAGTGCCAACACTGTTTAGGATAAGACAATTGTCATTCTCAACATCAACCATAGCACACATATCCCTCCTTGACTTTCACACATATGTCTGTTGCATGTTGGATGCTAACACCCCAATGTGCCAACATGCACCACCCACACATTAGTTGTACATGCAAGTGAACATGTAGGAGTATGGCACTATACACACAGCACATCTCTTGCTAATGACTCAGTACAGGTGTCCGGATGAAGGGATGGGCAGAGACTCATTCCACATGCTTGTGATGCATGCCAGCAACACACACTATGATGTACTCCTGTCCTGATGGTCAATGCCACAATGTGGTGCATGGTGCACACTTGAACACAATGCAGGCTCGCTCATAGCAAGTTAAATGCCATGGCACTGGTATGCCCTGAAAGTCAGTCAACACTGTCTCCTGTCACAGGGGCAGGGCATCCAGACATCTACAATATGCACTGACTCACAATCCTAGCTCTGGGGTAAAGCAAACTCAGCAGATGACCGGCGCACTTGCCCATCCCATGCAAACAACATATCCAGGACCCAGAAGACCCCACATCATGCAAATCAGACATGTGAGTCTCAGCAAACACTAATCCCTGTACATCAACACATCACAGTCTGCCATGCATGTAACCCAGATGCATGAAGGACACAGTTGCATACACCATTGTGCGCTGTCAGATGATCACACACCTATATGTCACACAGGTCTTGTCTCTCACAATCACATCGTAGATGTCATGCTGACCCTCTGAATCATGGACACCCCAGTTGTACGTAGCAACAAGCCACACCCTAATGACACAGAGGCAGTCACCTGAGCGCACATGTCACTGAGCACAACCTGCAATTTCATACACTGGAGTGGGATTACAGAGTGTTTCTAAATGCCCTTGAGGGGGCATGACTGGCCAGGACTAAGTGAAACAGTGTTTGGCCCTGGACAGTAGTCAGGTGGCTAAGCAAGTGTGACATACTTGCTTTACATACTCCTGAGGCCCAAAATTTGGATTGCCCTGCTGCATGGGTTTGTTTGGAATACCCCAGCCACATGTTGCGAGTCAGACCAGCAATTGGTACACATCGCAAGGGCACACACAGATCACATGTCAGATCTCAAGCATTGTGTAAACAATTGACCCACCCATTAAACACACAACAGATTCAAGGCAACTGATGCTGACCGGTACCTGAAGCATAGCTGACTGCAGGGACTCAGTGCCCTCGTGACACAAGCAACAGATTGGGGGGGGCCACACCTGTGGAACAGATGGGAGGGTGCATTACACAAATGAGGGACCTGAGTTTGGGACTACAAGAGCTACGTAATGTGGAAGTGTGACCAGGACAAAAGACTGCTATTTGCATGTCAGACATAGTACACAGATCAGACATGGACTCACCCCCTTGCTGCTGCTGTCTGGCCTTCAGCTGCCTATCCAGGTCCGGGAAGACCACCGCCAGGATACAAAGCATGTGGGGAGTCAGGGTTCGGTGTCCACCCCTCCTGTGTGAAGGTAACAGCTTCAGCTGGACTCTAGCTACCCTCCGGGTCCAGCCCCGAAGGTCCTGCCACCTCTTCTGGCAGTTGCGGATCCGGAGCTTGTAGACCCCCACAGAACAAAGAGCCCGGGCGATGGTCAGCCAGATCTCCTGCTTCTGGTGGGCATCAACCTGTGAGGAGGACAAAGTGAAAAGTACATTAACCACATGCCCCAGATTGCTGCAGCACACATTTGGATAGACATGTCATCATCACAAAGTGAAATAAATTACACAGGTAGTGCAACCATGGTGATTGCAAAAGCACATGCATGTCTGACATGTTAAAAATGCCTGGATAGTTTAAGCTTGCAATAATGCACTTTAGCAGCAGGAAAACTATTCATTGCATGTACCTACACACTTTGGGGGATGAAAGCAGTCATTGAGAATGCTTGCCACTGGTGTACACACTGCTAGTACTGCCAGTCAGACAACCTGCATAATTAGGAAGGCAGTGGACTGCACACTCACCTGCTCCCCTGGTTTCCCATAGAGCTTTCTGTACTCTGGAAGGAGCCCATCCAGCAGGGCCTGGTTCTCCTCCTCAGTGAAGGCTGGGGCCCTCTCCAGAGTACGTGCCATAGCAGGAGCCAGAGGATGCATAGACAGCAGCAGTGGTAGCAGGGATGTGGTCCAGTAGCATGTAGTGCAGGCACGTGAGCTCCCTGGAGGCTAGCCAGCCTTATATCTGTGCTGCAGAGGCAGACTCTGTGCCATGTGTCCCAAGTGATTGGTCCAACCCGGTTGCATTCTATGAATCTGGCCAATCCATTTAAAAGTACGACTCGTACACGCCTTCCGCATCGTTCAAATCTTCACCTTCATGGAACACTTGAAATTGCAACATTGTTCTAGGTATCCAACTGAATTTCCAGTGCACAACTCGTACAAGTTTTGAATCCGCATCCGTCTCCATGACAGTCCAGAGCCAATGGATGCGCCCGGCTCGTTCTACTGACTGTACAATGCGTATTTTGAATATACAAATGCACCCGTCTACATACGATTCAATGGCCAAGGTGTACGCCTGTCTCGGACCATGCCTGTCCGACGCGTATGCATGATAGTCACCCGCGTCGGACCTCATTGCATTCAATGCCAAAGCGTACGCACGGCTCGGACATGACCCGTGCAATGCGTACGCATTGTCACCCGCGTCGGACCTCATTGCATTCATTGCCAAAGTGTACGCACGGCTCGGACATGACCCGTGCAATGCGTACGCGTTGTCACCCACGTCGTACCTCATTGCATTCAATGCCAAAGCGTATGCACGGCTCTGACATGACCCGTGCAATGCGTACGCATTGTCATATGCATCGGACCTCATTAGTGTGACTATTATACGGATGCAACACACATATACTGGCCATGGACACCTGTGCACACCTGTCACACTACAGCATTGGCCACACAGTATCCCATGGCATGTAAGGCTGCATTCCCTGGGTGTTTGGGGGGGCCACAGCTGTTTTTTTGGCAGGCAATTTGTGCAGTCACTCCCAGGCTGTGCACTTGTACATGGGGGCAGAATCCTTTGTGTGTTGTGCACATTACCACTGTGATGTGCAATTGGACAGTAATGGGCATGAGTCAAGGCCACAGTGACAGGTTGGATATGTTTAGGACATGTCACATACACCCTGAGTCCTGGAGGTGATGGCATGTATGTCACAGTGAGACCTGTAGCCACAATACTGATGTGCACCCACAGTCCGTGTGCATGTTGTGTCTCAGATGTGTCTGATCAAATGTTACCAATGGGTGACAGTCTCCACATCCATGTGGTATATGCATCAACCTTGATGGGGTGTGTTGTGGAAATGTGGATTTTCCTGGTCAGTTATGTCCCCTATCTTGGACCCCAACGGTTCTATGTGCATGTCACAAGTACATGTATGTTCCCTCCAGTTCCAGTTATGAAGACGCAAATACATGTGCGTCCACCGTCAACATGTCCTCTGTCAGATCCGCCATGAACAGGCCGGATATTCCATTCCTAAATATGAAAGGCCACCGGCTTTATATGGTTCACTTATGCCATTTTTACAGTCCAGGCAAGTAGGCCCTGATTCTGTCATCAAACTCCTTTTTCCTTCTGCCTCTGAAAGCTCCAGTCTGAGCCTGCATCTGTGACCATGAACTCTGTCTCATTCTCTGCGCGGCTCACGAAGCCTGACATCAGCCTATTCTCTGCCAAGAGCTGTATTTCACCTTCGAATTATCTGCTTCCCCCTCAGCCGATGCATTCCTGCCTAGTAGCTTAAGTAAACATTCTTCCAGTTACCAAGTAAGAGGCCCGGCTTCTCTGCCCTCATGCAAGTAATTCATAGCCCTGTCACCATGGAATATTCCCATCCCCTCGCATTCAGTGTAGACACTTAGACGCTTGTACACACACGCACAGTCAGTATAGAATAGATTCTGTCCGAGAGTCCTTCTTTATGGATAACATAGTTCTTTAAACATAGGATGTTAGATATGATTTGGGATTAGGTTGATCTGACCCCCAGACTTTTCGTCTCCACATGTAGAGCTAATGTCAAGTTCCCTTCACCCCCTAGTTACACGTCAATTACACGTCATGCTGCTGCGCGCGCATCTATGTCAAGTATTATCTTATAGATCCACCTATGCATGATATCATAGCCAATCATGTGTCTTTTTACTCCTTGTAAACACCCATTTTCGGTTACGCAGGTACCACGTCAAGTTCCTTATCAATTATTACGCCTACTGTATTTGCTTCATTATAACGTATGTACTATAAAAGTTACTTCTTGTCAATAAAGTATGTACTTCACTTCCTGAACCCCGTGGTGATGGAACTTGAAGCATCCGATTATAATCGATTATTGGAATAAAGCCCATTCAGAAACTCTAATATCACGGATTCTGCCTCTCATTTTACTGAGCTATTTTATTATGATTATGTATCAAATTCAGTCCCGGTAAAGGAATTTTTTATTTACCACATGATGGCGCCCGAACAGGGACACTTTCTCATCTCACGCGCCGGCGGTGAGTTGTAGGCCCGG
This sequence comes from Triturus cristatus, assembly GCF_964204655.1. NCBI lineage: Eukaryota > Metazoa > Chordata > Amphibia > Caudata > Salamandridae > Triturus > Triturus cristatus. The sequence goes on from NC_140585.1 coordinate 510,182,471, forward strand.
TCTCCTGCCACAGCTGGACGGACAATTACGCGTACCAGCAGGATTTCCTGTATCTCCCTCCGGTCAAGCGGGGGCGACTGAGACTACGATCAACACCCAGACGAGGCGGTGAGAAGTGCGAAGTATCCCGACCAGAGCCTAGCTGAGAGAGCAAGATCCGAGGTATATCGAGACCCACCAGTTCGAAGTCTAGCCCAGTTCCCGACGAGTCGAGTCGAGTCCAGTCCGATTCAAGTTCAAGTTACTGAGGCCTTCCGTTTCCGAAGCTACCCGGTGAGTACCATTTCTGGGGAGGCATTTCTGACGTGCACATAGGTTGTGCCGGTCAAGACGGGTTTGGGTACACAAATCCGGTCTGCACTGTTTTAGCAGTGTATCTGTACTGTTTAGCAGTATATCAAGTATTCCGAAGTATCTAGTAAGTGTCAAGAATTAAGCATGGTGATTTAGTTATGCAGACGATCATCATTGTTGTTTCAGTTAAAGGTTTAATGTTTTAATGTTAAATGTGTTAAACGTCTTGCATATTGTGGTATGAATGGTTGTTCATTAGTGTGCTTTTTGTATTAAGTGTGTTCAAAATTAAGTATCAGATCAGTTGTCAATATGCCGCTTTTTTCGAAATTAAGACAGATCACTACTAGGAAAGGGGTACTTGAAGAAGCCGTCCCTATTCCTCCTAGGGATACTCCAGGGCACTTTATGTATCAGAAGCATGGCTTAGATGCCATATTATTTCTTGATTTATGGGTAGAGTATACCAAGGGATTGCCGGAAAGTCAGAGGTGGCCCACAGCGGGAACCTGGGATGCAGAGTGCATCATGAAAGTCGAGGAAGAATTATGGAAGAGAAAAGTCAGACAGTCACAGAAAGACGCTGTTGAGTTATGGCGTAAAGAATCTCATAGACGTACAGAAAAAGCACGTAGACAGGAAGAGAAGAGTAAAGAAAGTTCAAATAAAGTTCAAGAAAATCTATTAATTGAGGAAGGTATCCGAGTGAAATCGGAACAAGTAGATAGACAAAGAAATGCCCTTATGAATGGTATGTATCCTCTTCTAGCCGAAGGATTACCTAAGGCTGCTCCAGAGATGCCAAAAGACTTGCCACCCCCATTATTTCCAATTAAGGTACATCCTAAAGGACATCCCAGAACCGCAGAAGATGTTTTTCTTTCCTCATATCTAGATGACGCAGCTCCCGAGTATGCTAACCCCGCACCACATAGACCGTCTGGCGGGGGGGTTCAACGTCAGGATCAGGTATCTGTCCCTGTGCAACAGCAAGTCCCAACACTAGCTTCGGCAAGCACATCTGTTTCCGCATCTGTCTCCACAGTCGATTCTACAGTGGTGTCCACACCTATAGTTGCTGTGTCACGTTCGACGAATCCTTTCACACCCGACGCCCCAGATGGGGCCACGGGAGGTGCTAGCAATACTTTTACGCCACCTAGAATAAATAAACTTGTTTTTCAAGAGTCAGCGCATTCACGTACACCCAAATTCGTAAGTGAACGTGCGCTTAAGGAACTTCTTATAGATTGTAGATATGACCCGGTGGTCGGTAAAGAGGACGAAATGGTCCTGGCATCATTACGTATCGGACGAGCCGCAGGGTATTTAGCGAGGTTACCAGGAATGACTGCGCATCTAGATAAAATATATCATTTTGTTCAAACAGGGCGAGATCCAGAATGTATTAACAGAGCTATGGAATTCCAGAAAGTAGAGATACAAGGGGAACTGCTACGTTTCCTCATAAACTGTGTGATCAGAAATCAAGACCGACCGGGGGTAGACCCGGATGCAATGCATATTCTTACAAAATGGAGCCAGAATATATCAGAAGGAAGACACGATAAGCAAAATTGTATAATAGCCATGTGCCGAAAGATCCGTAAAGAAATAGAACGGATACACGAAGAGAGATTACAGACCGACGAGTTCGAACAAAGCGAGGAAGAAGGGTCAGGACCACCCGCAGGACAGTTGGACACCATAGCCTATGTAGGTAGAGGAAGATCTTGTCATAGGGATCAGACTAGATGTCATATTGACTCAATACGTCCGATATGTCCAGATAATAACAGGAATTTCCAAATACCTATAATTAATATAAGGTCTAACGAGCATTCGTTCCAAACTGCTGACAAACTACTCCGAGAACGAAGGGGTTATCATTTTCTCGATTCTATGGATGAACAAGATTTAGCCAGGGCAGCTGTCCACTGGGTGGACAGTCCCGGAAAATATAGTGATGCTACAGTAGTACGCACATTTTTGAATCTCACCCCAGATGAACAGAGGTTGGCTGGGATTTATATGATTCAACAACTCATTATACTATATCGGAGTCAGCATTCGGACCCTGGTCCGTTACCTGACATATTGACTGAATTGCTTACAAATAAATGGAGAGGTCCAGGTACTGAATTAATTAAAGAAATTCTAATGTCAAGAAAACAGTATATTCTTTTTATATGCTCAGAGCATACCTCATTGCCCAGCAAGGAAAGAACAACGTATCACATGGATAGACAGAATCCCTTACGAGAAGTACACCCAATAAAAGGCGAGGGCGACGAGTTTAGGCGCGTATTTGTATATACGCCCATATCAAAAATAGAACTGTTAGAAATGAAGAAAGTGGTACCTAGTCATGACAAAGACCCAGCGGGTTTTCACCGAGAAATTAAAGACATGTTACTCATGGGAGAGTATACCTATCCCGACATTATGACGATATTAAAGGTGTTGATGCCTGCTGGCATTTATGAGAAACTCAAGGAAAAAGAGTGGGAGGTAGGAGACCAAAAGATAGAATGGTCAGTGTTAGAAGCGGAAGAAAAGGCCCGAACTGCAGGAGCAGGACTCGGGGATAAAACTAAAGCACTACCAGGTTTGCTAGTACAGGTACTGCCACGTTTATTAACTACGAAAAAGGAAGATTGGGGTACAATTTCAGCCTGTAAACAGAAGCAAGATGAAGACACTAGTGATTACTATGCCCGATTTGAAAAATGTTTTGGTATAAATAGTGGCATAAAAGCAAGTAGCGAATCATACCCGCATCTGTTTGTAACAAAATTAGTAGAAAATGCTCTGTCCCCGGTAAAGAATAGAGTATTAAAATTCGAGAGTACCTGGCAAGGTAACACTCCAACACAAATGTTACAAATGTTACAGTACCATCACAATAGAATTAAAGAGGAACAGGAACATGAACACAGACGCATGAAAGACACAAAAATGAAAATGCTAGTTGCCCAGACAGTACCAGCTGAAGGACATAAAAAGGGTATGACACATTCCGATTCAGCAGGACCGGTAAAAGGGACATGCAATTATTGTAAGAAGCCAGGTCATTACGTACACGATTGTCCAGTTTTAAAACATAATATTGCCATAGGTAAAACACAAGAAAGACCACGGCCACTCAGACAGGATCAGAATGAACAAGGAGCTATGCAGCATGCCCAGGCCATGCCAGCCGCACAACAGCCAATACAGTTTGTGCCAGCTGCACCACCGTTGCCTGCTGCTGCCACACAGACCACAACACGACAAATGTATCAGACTGCACAGTATGAATATCCTGAGTATCAGCGTTACGCATGAACTAGCCTAGAGAGGGAAGTTGACTTACCCCTTATCGAGATTCCTGTAGATCAAGAAGGACCTTATGTACATAGTGAATTATTAGGTCAAGATAGAAAATTCTTACTCGATACAGGGGCAAGTCGAACAACTATAAAACGTAGTGAAGTTCCAGGGGCACCCCTCTCAGGCTCTCAGAATATCTCCCTTGGTTTTTCAGGAAAACCTATTGTTAATGAAGTATCACAGCCTCTTCCACTTACGATAGGACCTTTGACACGAACTACAGATTTATTGCTTACTAAATCATGCCCAGAAAATCTGTTAGGAATTAAAACTCTGAAAGCCCTAGGAGCCATAATATGTTGTTCTCCGGAAGGAGTAAGGTTGTTTTTACGTGATTTTAAAGGTCACTATGTGTCTAGAGACATGGATCCCCGACTACAGACTTTACCTACACATCTATGGGCACAAGGCCCTACTGATGTTGGTTGCATGAATATTACACCATATCGAGTCACACTCAAGGCAGGAGTGGTGCTACCACGAATGCGACAATACAAGTTACCACCAGATGCTGTAGTGGCTTTACTACAAATCATTGACGAGCTAATTGCCCAAGGAGTAGTTGTAGAAACAGACTCCAATGTATGTAATTCACCGATAATTCCGATTCTTAAACGAACAGATCCTACAGCGCCGCCAGTATATCGATTGGTTATTGATCTGCGCGAGTTAAACAAATGCATTGTGCCACAATTCCCTGTGGTCCCAGATATCTCGTCATTATTGACAGCTATTGATTCCGAAGCAACATTCTTTACTGTAATTGATCTCAAAAATGCCTTTTTCAGCGTCCCAATAGATCCGGAAAGTCAATATTTGTTCGGATTCAGTTTAAATGGGCGTAGCTTTAAATTCTCACGCGCACCTCAAGGATTTACAGAAAGTCCCAGCATCTATAGCCAAGCACTGAAACGAGAACTTGACAGTATCCACATGCCAGTTAACACCGCTCTGCTTCAATACGTCGATGATCTGCTGATCACCGCAAGAAGCGAACCTGAATGTGAAAAAGCATCGCTGACAGTTTTACAATTCCTAGCCGAAAAGGGGCACAAGGTGTCCCCTTCTAAGCTGCAATTCTGTGTCCAGCGAGTTGTTTACCTTGGACACTCGCTGTCCAAGGAGGGAAGGCAGCTTACACCCGACCGCATTCAGTTAATAGCTAACATGCCAATACCCAAGACACAAAAGGAAGTACGAGCTTTCATAGGCCTCACGTCATATTGCAGGCAGTGGATCCCTCAGTACGCATTTCTAGCAAAACCACTCATTCAGTTAACCACACAGGAGGCAGCCACACCGACTGTTCTCCCTTGGACTCAGGAACACACACAAGCTTTTGAAAGCTTAAAGAAAGCTTTATGTCAAGCACCCGTTTTAGCAACGCCATGTTACAGAAAACAGTTTACACTCTTTGTTACAGAACGCGAAGGTGCTGCCTTGTCAGTACTCACACAGGAACAAGCAGGAGCACACAAACCATGTGCTTATTTTTCTAGTACATTAGATCCCGTAGCTCAGGCTTTGCCTGCATGCCTGAAATCAGTGGCAGCGACAGCTTTGGCAATCAGACAAAGCGATGCTATAGTGTTGGGACATCCATTGACAGTTCAAGTACCACACGCAGTAGAGGTTCTTGTGAATAGAACGCAAACACAACACTTGACCATAGCAAGACTTACAGGATATGAACTTACATTGTTTCAGCCACATATAGAAATCAGACGCTGTAACACATTGAATCCTGCCACACTTCTACCTGTAATAGGAACAGACCCACTAGCCCATGACTGTATTGAAGTTATTACGATAACAACGAAACCCAGACAAGACTTAACCGATGTCCCATTATCAGACCCAGACCTGACATTGTATGTAGACGGTTCATGCATGAGAACAAGTACAGGAGAGTTAGTGGCCGCTTACGCAGTCACAACAGATACTGAAGTCATTGAAACTAATCGTATAAATACTTTGTCAGCTCAAGCCGCAGAGCTCATCGCTCTGACACAAGCCTGTATTCAAGCCACGAATAAAAAAGTCAACATATACACTGACTCACGTTATGCATTCGGAGTTGTACACGACTTCGGCGTGCTGTGGCGAGAGAGAGGTTATTTAACTTCCCACGGTGCCCACATTCAGAACGGACCCCTCATTCATGCCTTATTAGATGCAATACATCTACCCACTGCAATATCAATCATGAAATGTAAAGCTCATACGAAGGTTACTGATATCATTTCTCAAGGCAATGATCTAGCCGACAGAACAGCTAAACAGACTGCTCAAACTCAAATCCCCGACGTGACAAAGACAATAGTCCCGACACATTGCATGACAGTTAAAGATCCTACTCTTGACGTAATTGACATACAGACACATGCTACACCAGATGAAATAAAGAAATGGACTGAATTAGGGGGGATCCAAACGGACCAAGGATGGATGATGAAGGAAAAGTCTGTATGGTTCCTTCCTGACTCAATGGTCCAAGTTATAATCAACACTATACATAGTCCAGCACATCTAGGAGAAAAAGCTATGCTAGACAGCATTCAACACATTTGGTTCAATAAACATTTACGAGCAGCAGCAAAACAAAAGGTCCGTACCTGTATGATCTGTTGTCAGTTTAACCCAGGAAAAAGCGTTCCCGTAGAACAGGGTGGATTTCATATTCCTAACCATCCTTTTGAAGTACTCCAGATGGACTATATCCAGATGGAACGATGTCGAGGATTCAAATATGTTCTTGTAGTTGTCTGCGCTCTGTCCCGTTGGACAGAGGCATACCCGGTTTCAGATTACACTGCCCCGACTACTGCCAAACAGTTGGTTCGAGAATTCTTCCCACGATACGGTTTACCACGTGCTGTTTACTCAGATAACGGCCAGCCGTTCTCATCCGAATTAATGAGACACGTTTCACTTCTGTTAGGATATCAGTGGAAATTCCACTGTGTCCGACACCCCGAGGCGGCAGGCTTCGTAGAAAGACATAACCAGATCCTGAAAATCAGAATGTCCAAAATATGCAGAGAAAAAGGTGTCGACTGGGTAGTAGCGCTACCCGTTGCACTCTTTTACATGAGAATGGTAGCACACTCTCGAACAGGGCTATCCCCGTATGAGGTGATCTTCGGCAGACCACCGAATATGTGGGGGACGCCTATACCTCGCAAAATAACTGATGTTGACTGTAATATGCTGACAGATTACTTGGCTTCCTTGATGTCTGCACTACAATCTTGTCGTTCACAGGTAGCTGCAGCTTTTCCCGACAACACCGAGGTGAAACCCCATGACGTTGTTCCGGGTGATTTGGTGTTTGTGAGGAATTTCGACCGAAAGACCCAGCTGGAGCCCAGGTGGAAAGCACCCAAGTTGGTCCTGTTGACCACGAGGACAGCCGTGAAGATCGAGGGCCGCAAGGGCTGGATTCATTCAAGCCACGTCAAGAAATTTCATGGACTATCCTCGGATATAGACATTGTGCCCTGCACTCCCTCACAGACTGATTCAGAACTTCCCTTTGTTGAACAAAATGACTCTAAGAACTACAAACTAAAGCTTAGGCCCAAACAGTCGAGCAATTTGATTGTTTAAGTCCTCTCCAAGGTGAAGCGGTTGAATTGTCTCTGACATGTATCCCTTGGACCTGAGTAGAGAAAATACCCGGAAAATGTTGAAACGACAGGCGTATTGTAAATCACTGCGTAGCTACTGTATGGGGACATTATTAATTCTGTTTTTATTGAGTCTTTTAATAATTATTACGAGTATGTTGTTGCACATATATTACCCTATTTCTAGACATGTTTATAATGTTACTACTGAACATTCTTTTAGTGACTTACCTCCGCATGAATTATCTTATAGACTTGCGCTGCGCAATAACACATTCATTAGTATGTTACATCATTCCCATCAGACTAGTAATGCCACCAATTGTTGGGTGTGTGGCCGACTCCCTCCCTATCAGAATTATGAAGGAGTCCTGCCTTTCTTTCCACATCCATTCACACATAATGGCTCCTGTGGAGCATGGTTTAGTTTAATCAATTCCATAGACTCAGACACAGCAGTTTACCAAGATCATTGGATATGGGGAAACCTGAACCTAGTCTTACTCAAGGTCTGCTACCCTGACAAGGAGGGTCGCCCCAAAAGAACAGGAACTGATCTAGAAAATGAAGTATATGGATTAGGTAATTTTACACCTAATCTCATGATTCTAAATGTCGTATCCGAAGTTGAACTAGTCTTGCCCACCATGTCAGTATTCCCAGCGAAGGGTGAATTGTGTGTAAGAAAGGTTGGTTCCATACCTATGGGCCATAGTAAATGCAATACTATAGTAGAATTCCGTGATCAAGGCAAATCTTCATTTAGAGCTTCTCGCCACTCCTACTTCATATGTGGTCAGACTGCATATACGCGTCTACCTCCAGATTGGGATGGTACCTGCTACATTGCATTCCTTTTGCCACCTGTTTTTCTAGCTCCTCCTGATTACTACAGAAATATTCATTTAGTACACAACAGAAAGCGGAGAGATCTCCCCATTGTCGATTACACTGAAACGGCATGGGACAAGTATGTAGATTTTAATAAAGGCATCTTTCCCTATATAGGTACTGTTACTAATAGTAAGCTGATACGTAGATTAACAAGAACCCTTGAAGCAGTAGTGAATGAGACTATTTCCGCCTTAGGCAATTTAACAGAAGAGCAGTCTGCTATGCGGATTGTTGTGCTTCAAAATCGTCTTGTCCTTGACGTCATCCTGGCTGATAGGGGCGGAGCTTGTAGGGTCATCGGATCAAGTTGCTGCGTATTCATACCAGAAAATTCGCCATCTGTATATAAAGCCATCACTCGCCTTCATAAGATTGTAAACCAGATACACCAGAACCCAGGCACTTGGACTTGGTCCAGTTGGTTTTGGAGTGTGATATCAGCCTGGGGATGGAGAGTTTTATCCTTCCTAGGTATTGGCTTTCTCATACTATTCAGTTGCTGTCTATGTCTACAATGTGGACCAGCGATTTGTGGTCTGTGTGCCACATCGTGTATTCCACCACCAAGATTTCATTCAAGATCCCGGAAGAAGAAAGAAGAACAAATGATGCTATATGAACAGATCGATGGATTGATGAAGATCGATATCTCTTGAAGGGCAAGTAGGGGGACAAGGAGGGAATGTGGAAATGTGGATTTTCCTGGTCAGTTATGTCCCCTATCTTGGACCCCAACGGTTCTATGTGCATGTCACAAGTACATGTATGTTCCCTCCAGTTCCAGTTATGAAGACGCAAATACATGTGCGTCCACCGTCAACATGTCCTCTGTCAGATCCGCCATGAACAGGCCGGATATTCCATTCCTAAATATGAAAGGCCACCGGCTTTATATGGTTCACTTATGCCATTTTTACAGTCCAGGCAAGTAGGCCCTGATTCTGTCATCAAACTCCTTTTTCCTTCTGCCTCTGAAAGCTCCAGTCTGAGCCTGCATCTGTGACCATGAACTCTGTCTCATTCTCTGCGCGGCTCACGAAGCCTGACATCAGCCTATTCTCTGCCAAGAGCTGTATTTCACCTTCGAATTATCTGCTTCCCCCTCAGCCGATGCATTCCTGCCTAGTAGCTTAAGTAAACATTCTTCCAGTTACCAAGTAAGAGGCCCGGCTTCTCTGCCCTCATGCAAGTAATTCATAGCCCTGTCACCATGGAATATTCCCATCCCCTCGCATTCAGTGTAGACACTTAGACGCTTGTACACACACGCACAGTCAGTATAGAATAGATTCTGTCCGAGAGTCCTTCTTTATGGATAACATAGTTCTTTAAACATAGGATGTTAGATATGATTTGGGATTAGGTTGATCTGACCCCCAGACTTTTCGTCTCCACATGTAGAGCTAATGTCAAGTTCCCTTCACCCCCTAGTTACACGTCAATTACACGTCATGCTGCTGCGCGCGCATCTATGTCAAGTATTATCTTATAGATCCACCTATGCATGATATCATAGCCAATCATGTGTCTTTTTACTCCTTGTAAACACCCATTTTCGGTTACGCAGGTACCACGTCAAGTTCCTTATCAATTATTACGCCTACTGTATTTGCTTCATTATAACGTATGTACTATAAAAGTTACTTCTTGTCAATAAAGTATGTACTTCACTTCCTGAACCCCGTGGTGATGGAACTTGAAGCATCCGATTATAATCGATTATTGGAATAAAGCCCATTCAGAAACTCTAATATCACGGATTCTGCCTCTCATTTTACTGAGCTATTTTATTATGATTATGTATCAAATTCAGTCCCGGTAAAGGAATTTTTTATTTACCACAGTGTGTCTATGAGACGTACATGTAGGGCCGGCAGGAACAACAGTGGCCACTACCTGTGGAACTTACGCTTGCCTTGTGGTGTGTACGTGCTACGCCATGTCCATTGCTGTGTTGAGCCTGGGAGCCTGGGTTTCTGCATGGCAAAGATCTGTGATGCCTGGGAGACATGAGGCCTCAATTGTCACTGTGGTGTGTTTTTTTAACGTTGCAGCAGCACATAGGTTGGGTGACACAGCCAGATGATTGGCCATTGCACTACATGGGACTCATGTGGACATGTGGAATTGAGATGTGAGGTGGTGGTCTTGTAGGTGACATATGTGTCCATGCCCAACAGCACACACCTCAGTACATTGTGTAATGTCATGAACTAGCATGTGATAGTGATCGTGGTTATGGCCACATGGGTGGATGAACTGACAATCTTCCTTTGTGCATCTCTGTACTGCAGGGCACCAGCTGTCCATCTTCCATTCCCAGACCTTGCAACCATGCAGGAACGCGACTGCATCAGACGGTACCGCTTCACCAGGCCACTGATTGTGGAGTTGGCGGAGCAGTTGGCGCCACATCTGCTACCTGGCCAGACATACCCTACATCACTGACCCTCAGAGGTGAAGGTGATGGCAGCCCTGCACTTCTTTTCTACCGGTACCTTCCAGTACACTGTGGATACTGCTGGTGGTATGTCACAAACGATGTTTAGTCGGGTGCTACGCGATGTTTTGGAGGGGATGTTGCAATTCCTCGACCTGTATATCAAGTTCCCGAGCCCAGCTGAACTCCCTGAAATAAAGGATGCCTTTTATACACTGGGGAGGATGCTGAACGTCATCGGATCTATTGATGGGACACATGTTGCCCTGATACCACCACAGGCACATGAGCAGGCATACCAGAACAGGACGCACTACCATTCGATCAATGCTCTGGTGGTCTGTCTTGCTGACATGTCGATCACACATGTGTGTACACGGTTCCCTGGTTCGGCGCACGATGCCTACATTATGAGGACTAGTCGCATTGCAACGCTGATGTCACAGATGCCAGCTCAGCATGCCTGGCTTGTCGGTGTGTACTGACTGTTTCTCATTGTGTGTGTTTGTCACTGTTGTATTCCGCACTCCTACAAAGCTCAGCTACTTGTTAATTTTTGTGTGTGTAGGTGACTCCGGATACCCCAACATGCCATGGTTGCTGACACCCCTCAGGAACCCTGTGACACCAGCGGAGCTGCGCTACAATGAGGCACATAGTCGGAGCAGGAGGGTGATTGAGCGGACATTCGGCCTCCTGAAAAGCCGCTTTCGCTGCCTGGACAAGACCGGAGGGGTCCTCCCATATGAGCCTGCAAAGGTGTGCAAAATAATCCTTGTCTGCTGCATGCTACACAACATGGCGGTGCGGAAGGAGGTGCCTCTCATCCAGGATGATGATGACGACGACCAACCTCCGGCACCTGTGGAGGATCCCGGCCTGGGCCAAGATGCCAGTGATGATGAAGTTGATGGTGACGTCCGCTCCCAGCTCATCAACAACTTCTTCACCTGAATGTGAGTTTCCAGGGTTGTTATGTGAATGTATGGTGGTAGCCTGGAATGTGTTGAGCCAGCTCTGCTGCTGTCTGAGTGTGTCTGTGTGCCACTTGACTGGATGCGTGCTGTGATGTGTCCATTCAGGTGGTGTGTACTCCACAATAGGGTAGTACTGCTAACTAGTGTTTGTGTAGGTGTTTTGCAACTTGTTTTGTGCATGTGTTTTGCATTTCTCGCCTGTTCGTCTGTGCTTTTGACTGTATCTTGGCTGTCCTTACCTGGGTACTTTGCCTGACCCCCAACACCCAGAAGCTAACACCAGTGTGGAAGTTGACAATTCCCATCAACTGATGTACCACACATCCCTGGACTTCCATTCTCCAACACATTTGGAGCGTGTGTCTACTGTTACGTAGAATTACCGTGCAACTAGTGTGGAATAAACGTGTTGCTGATGTGTAATGAACCTGTGCTATGCTTTGTTATGTGCGTTGTCTGTCTTCCCACATCTGAGTGACATCTGCTTACCTCACTTGTGGACTTGATACCACTGACTGGGCTTGGTGTTGTGTCTGTGCATGCCAATGTGTTTCAGGTCAACATCATTGTGTGTGATGAGTAACATGGCCATGGTGAGTATGTTTTGTGTTGCCATAGTGGTGTGTGTCCCTCACATGTGTCACATCCCCATGACTCACCTTACGTTGGTCAAATTATTGCAGTATTTGGCATGCACTCTGTTGTGTAGCAGATCGACATCTCCCTGAACATGGCAAGTTCGAATCACAACAGAGGCAAGTACGGTGTACTGGTGAGTTTATTTACAAACATGTGTGAGGGAAGTGCACAGGATGGTGGGTGCTGTACAGTGGTTTGGGAATCCAAAGTTCACATTGGAGTTGGAAGTGCTGGTAGATGAAATGTCCAGAGTAAAGTCCACAGTCATCTGATACATTGGCCCAACATGAACCCTTCATGTCATGTGGGCGAGTTGTGTGCGATTGGACAAGGTGAACGGGTTGCACACAAAGAACATTGTCCTGAACAGGTTTGGAGGCCCTGGGGGATGTGCTGGGACATCTGCCTCTCACATGTCCTTCTTCGGACGACCCCTCTTCTTCCGGGGGGGATCCTCATGTGCAGGCCTCTGCGGTGCAGGGGACTCTCTGCCAGAGTCCTCCTCCCTCCCTGTGGCGCTGGCAGATGGTGTTGCGACAGATGTGGTGGGCCCACAGGGGGATGTGGACAGGTTGGTGTTGATCTGGCGGAGGCATTGTAGTATGTCCCGATGCACCGCAGTGATGTCATCCCACTTGGCCTCTATGCGGGCATGGTGGGCGACCTGCTCATATTGCACGTCCTTGAGGATCTCCACTACCTGACCAAATCCTCCGGTGCTATCCTGGTACGCATCTAAGATGCGTGCCAGTTGGGGTTCATCATGCAGTCCAGACCCCTCTGCAAGGTGCGCCCTATGCCTCCCACCCCTCCCAGCACCCCTCTCCACACGGGCAGGACCAGCGACGGTAAGCACAGGTGATACTGTGACCCCTTGGGTGGTGTTGCTGGTGGTGTTGGCTGTAGCTTCCGGGGGGTCCTGTGTCCCTGTGTTGTGGGTGTTGATTGTCCTTGGTCTGTCCGTGTTGGCGGGGGTGCCCTGTCAGTGTCCAGATGCTGCAGGCGTGGGTACAGGGGGGGGCAAATGTTAATGCTGCTGGTGCTGCATGATGGCTCACACCAGAGGGGCCAGGTTGGCCGTCGTCATCTGAAGAGGACAGTCAGAGAGTCAGACCAGAGAGCTCAGTGTCCACCAGAGTCTGGGTCTGGGTATCCTTGTCATTTGGTGCTGGGTGCCCAGCACCACCTGTGTTTGGAAGAGACACACAATGTGATTTATATTTCTACATGCATCGTTGGTTCACAAACATGACATTTTCTACTTTTCAAACAGAGGCCTGCCTGTACACTGCTTTTTCCCAGCTTGTCACAGACAGAGTTTGATATTGTTGTTGGCCATTTCCCAGCATGGCCTTGTGCTCCCCACAACAGAGCCCAGTGTCAGTCATCTTGTCAGTCCCTTCCCACTCCCTGTGATGCAAGTATGGTTCAGTTTGATCTTGCTGGGCCATGTGGGTGGGTGTAGGTTGTCTGTGACTGCGACTTCCATCATACTCTTGGCTACATCCCCCTTCCCAGCATGCTCATACTTCCTGCCTCTTGACTCTGCTTCCCTGTGAGGGGGTGTGACAGCAATGGCAAGATGGCTGACTGTGCAGTCCTGATGTTTGTTGTTTGCCATTTCCCAGCATGGCCTTGTGCTCCCCACAACAGAGACCAGTGTCAGACATCTTGTCAGTCCCTTCCCACTCCCTGTGAGGCGAGTATGGTTCAGTTTGATCTTGCTGGGCCATGTGGGTGGGTGTAGGTTGTCTGTGACTGTGACTCCCATCATACTCTTGGCTACACCCCCCTTCCCAGCATGCCCATACTTACTCCCTCTTGACTCTGCTTCCCTGTGAGGGGGTGTGACAGCAATGGCAAGATGGCTGACTGTGAAATCCTGGTGTTTGTTGGCTACAAGTCCCAAGTGAGCCCCTGTGCTTCACAACGCATCACCCAGTACTGGGTATCTTTTGCTGATATTTCAATGAGGTGTGTGTCAATGCATTGTCCCCGGTGAGTTGTGTGGAGTTTGTGTTGAGGGGGGGGGTGTCTCCCCATGCTTATTAGTATGGTCAGGGCTGTCAGTCCTCCTTCCCATCATGAAACGTGCTTCCATTGTAGGGCGTGCAAGTTGTCTTTCAGGATGTCAGTCAGTGGTGTCCTGCTTCTGATTTGCACACAACCCCTAGCAGGGCCTTGTGCTCCCCACAGCAGGACCCAGTGTCAGCCATCTTGTCAGTCATTTTCCACTCCCTGTGATGTGGGCATGTTTCTAAGAGGTCTTGATGGGCCAATCAGGAGGGTGTGCATTATCTGTGACTACAGGCCCCATCATGCTTTTGGCTACACTCACTTCACCTGCATCCCCACTATTCCTTCCTGACAGTCAGCTGCACTGTGAGGTGGTGTGTTTGTGGTGGCAAACTGTCTGGCAGGGTGTATTTGGCTTAGTGCCACTGGCTTGCTCTATTTGTTTGTAGGTTGGTGCATGTCATGACACAGTTCTCAGTCACTATGAGATGGCAGGTATTGTGTTTGTGTGACTGGCATACACATCTTGGGCTGATTATCTATTGGTTAGTGTAGCTTTGGTATGTTGTTTGTGTACTCACCAGGCTCTGGGATGTGTGTTAGGCCATGGACGCTCTCTGGTGGTAGGATGTCCTGCGCCTTCTCCTCCCAGGTCCTGAAGTAGACTGGTTTGGCAGGAGGGCCACCGCCGGTGCACTGACTCAGGGCGTGATCTTTTTTGATGAGTTTCTTGACCCTCCTGCGCATGTCATACCACCTGTTCTGGATGTCGTCCTTTGTGCGCCTTGCTGGTGCTTGTGCGTTCACCTTGTCCACAATCCTCTCCCACATCTTGGTTTTCTGTGAGATGGGGTCCTTTGAACCAATGTACCAAACAAATGTGGCTCTACTCTGATGATCTCGTCTACCAGCACTTCTAACTCACTATCTGTGAACCTTGGATTCTTCTTTGGAGGCATGGTGATGGGTGGTGGTGGTGAGTGATGTGTGTGTGAGGGTGCAAGTGATGGTGGGTTGGTGTTGCTTTTGCTGTGTGTATGTGTGTGTGCTTTTGTATGAAGTGCTGATGGTGTGTTAGTCGTGTGATGTGTGAGTTGTGAGTGTGTGGTTGCTGTGTACTGGTGTTTGCTGCTGGCTGTGTCTCCTGTTTGCAAGGGATGATGGTAGTGATTGTAGTCCTTTATATAATTGGAGTTGTGGGTGTGTCTTTGTCCCATGTTTTTTTGGGGGTATTTATTGGCTTTGTCATTGCTTGTTTGGTTCTTTTTTTGTCTTTTTTCCTTTGTGTTTTGTAGGCATGAAAGAGACGTACATGTGACGGAAACGGACGCTGCTGTTGTCTCGTGCGGGCTTCTCCGTCTCGTTCACGCTGCCTGTCTTCTGTGTTTGGTACACGTCGGTCGCAGCGGTCTCTGTTGCTTGTGTGCCCGGTTGTCTGTGTGTGTCGGTCGTGCGGCTTGGTCTCCGTGCGAGTCGGTCTGGTTTTACACAGATTGCATCGTACTGCGCTAATCGTACATCGCGGGTACAGGTCGGTCGGGTTCATTCCAGGTTCGTGACGGTCGGTGAAAATTGCGTCGGTTTTCTGTCCGGATCACTATTTTCCCTACGGCTCAGTCGTACGGCTTGTATTCCGTACGTGTCGGTTGTAATTCACATGCGTTGCATCTTACTGCACGGGTCGTACAGCGCTGGTCCGTGTCGGTCGGTTCGTTTTGCGGCCGAAATCAGAATCTGCCCCTAAATTTTTTCTCTTGTAGAAATTCATGCTATTTGGTTAAGCACCGTTGAAAACCTGTGAAAATCAACCCCCCCCTCTTGCCTGAATCCGCCTCATGCCTCTTTAATCGACTACCAGGTACCCCCTGCTCGTTTATCTCATTCTTACAGGTTTTTGCTTTCTCCCCATATTATGGTTACCCATGTTTCTCTTTCTCCTTCTTTCCCCTTTGTTTTTTTTACTCTGTTGTACTCCAAAGATGTCCATGAGGAAATATAAGTGCCCGTCCCCAGAAGAGTTCCGTTGGGCCCCACCGACAACCACCGGCTCAAATTAAGCACTGGTATGGAACATGTGAAGGTACTGAGAATTCCAGTAATTGAGAAGCAGTAGTAATTTGGTTCAATCATTGTCCAATCAATGATGTGTTTTTCGCACACTTCTATCTACCTCACAGTTCCTGCACTGGCAGCTTAAGGTTGCGAAATAAAGTTCTCTCGCCATAACTTGTTGAAACTTCAGCTGCTTCATGACATTAAACACAACATGTCCTTGATGTGACAGCAGAGTCCTGCAGGCATCGCGGTAGCCGCTCGGTGTTTGAAAGGCGGCTTCTCCTCCAAACCGCTCAAACACAGCAAAATGAACGCAATATACTCTCCAGCAAGAACTATGCCCTGGAGCTCGGCTCGGACGTGGAGAGAGAAAACTTTGTATTGAAGCCCGTCTTAATTAGGAGCGCAGAGAACAGTGTGAACCAGGCCTCTGCTTTCCAGCCCGCGCTTCTGGAGTGCCGGGGTTAAAACGCAGGTGAAAGACAAACAGGAAACAAGCATGCCACCGTCCTCTTTTTTCCAGAAAAAAATCACAGCAAGTATTTTGATACAAAAAAGCCACCAAAGGCTTACGTTGTACACTTTGGATCTCATAATATTTTTATTTTAATGGCTGCATTCTGAGAGTTCTGCAGCACTCACAAGTTTTCTACACCTGTTGTTTCACAATGTCACACGCATCCTTAGAGGACATAGCATGGCTGGGGGGTTGTTTGGCTCGCTCAAATGTCTAATAATGGTGGACTCGTGCTCTCGTTGATGTACAGTGGTGTGTCAGAGTATTGTGTACAACAATATCACCTGATATGAGTAATGGGCCCTAAATATCGTTTATAGAACATATACTCTCACTGAGTAGATTGTCTTTTAATTTTAATGGGTGACATTTATATAGATGTCATTTTTATTTCTTTCAGACAATATCATTACAACAATATTCTGGTGCCAAACTGCTACTTTTAGCAGAGCTGGATATTGAAATAAATTGGGGGTTGCAGGGTGTAGCAGAAAAGGGGGTGAAGTATGAGGGGCAGGATCATGGACAAACAAAGTCATGACAGCTGACTCGATGATGGCTTGTACATTGTTTATTAAAAACTGTCACCTCAAAAAAAAGTGGCAGCAAGGACTGATGTAGTAATAACATTGGCTTACTTAAATGGTCACAGATAGACTGCATTTTAAGACCTCTCAGAGGGCCAGTGACCCTTTTGCAGAGATCTTTGTACATCCAGACGTGTTCAGGCTATAATAGAAGATAGCTCTCGTGGGAATTGCAATTGTTGAAAAGGTCTGCATGCCGTCTGGTCCTAGTTTGGACTTATTATGAAACACCATAGAGGGTTGATGTTCCTGCTGAAAATCCAGCATCCAGTGATTTATTGATTTGTTGCAGTTATCATTGTTTTACATGTCGGTGATACATTTCAATTGTGGTAAAATAGCTCAGTGAGTTATGCACATAAAGCTAGCAGCTGCATGCAACCTCCAAAGCATACGTTTAGAACCTTGAGGTTTTTCTCAATCTTTAATTATTCTAAGGTTGTTAAAGTTGATAGCCAGTGATTGCAAGGATACTATCACAAATGCAGCCTCAAAGAAATCGTAAAAAAAGTACTGGTTGGCTCATTATCAGTCCAGAGGGAAGCCAATTACAGGCGCAAACCCGCGCCTATGGTATTAATGCCCGACTCGAGGATTCGGGACCTGGGAGGGCATGAAGAAGGATTGGTGAGCCGTGATGATGAATGGTTTGCACAGCATCTCCCAGGTGTCTGCGACCAGGGTCTGGGCATGCTGGATAGTCTGGTAGGGGGATGAGCTCATACTCTGCATACTCTCGGGGTCATACCTACTAGTTTTAACTCAATTTCTAGGGGTTTGTTCTGTACCTAAGTTCTTTCACTTCTACTCTCTCTGTATCACTCTCCATTCTCTCTATCTCACCCTACTTTCTCGCCACTTCACCATCCTTACTCTGTGCCTCATCCTCCTGTATTTCTGCCTCACCCTCCTCTGGCTCCACCTCACCATGTTCTTCTCACCCTCTACATCCTCCTGCCACACCATTGTCTCGCTTTACCACAACCACCTCTTTCTCTGCCTCAACCTCTTTCGCCTTCTCATCATTCTGTCTCCCTGCAGTGGCCTCCTCTTTCTCTCTCTCTCTCCACCTCACCCTAATGTTTTTCTCATCTCAACCTCCTCCCTTTCTGCCTTAATCTCCTCTCTCTCTTTTCCGCACTGTCATCATCCCACTTGGCTTCCATTTCCACCTTATCCTTCTGCCTCCACTATATTCTTCTCTCTCACTTCACCATTCTCTCTCTACCATGCCTTTCTTTCACTCTCTCCCTCACCCACCTCCTTCTTCTCTTCACATCGCCACCCTCACTCTCTTGCTATCCTTTCTTTCTTTCCCCTACCTTCCTCTCCTGCCCTCTCACACTCCTACCTATCTCTCTGCTTCAACATCCCCGCTTTGAAAAACAACCTTCTGTCTTTACATTTCATCCTTAACTCTTTCCATCTCACCCTCTTCTGTCGGCCTGACCTTCACGGCTACTGCCTATGGGGTAATAATTTTGTGTATGTAAAGGAAGCTTGAAATGCTTCTATACAAGTGGTGGTGCTTGTGTGGGTGTGTTTAAATGGGTACCTCACAAACCCGCTGCGCTATACCTGTTCTCATCTGGCAGCTCTCAACATTTTAAACATCAGCAGCACCAGGGCGGGGATTATACAGTGTGTGCATGCATTTGGGGTAACCACATATTTTAAAGCGATTGTAAAGAGCCGTGTGACTTTTTGAAGTTGTTGATAGTGCCTACTGCTGCCCATTTACTTCAAATAAGTGTAATAACAATTGAAAGAGCAATCAATGTTGGCAACTGGCCACACACCAAATGTGAGTCTGTTTCTCCCCTTAGCTGCCTATTGGGCAAAGAGCACAGGTTCTGAGGACGATTTATTTATTTATTTATATTATTTATTTGAATGGTTTTATAAAGCGTGAACAAGACCCATACGGGTATCAGAGCGCTGTACAGAATTGGCGAAAGCAAGGGTACAAACACAATGTGACAGTAGGTGAAGATACAACAAAGGGGAAATCGAACAGGTTAAGAGTTGGGGGTATCAGGGGTGCCCTAGAACAGGAAGAGCATAACAGCATAAAATAAAAGGCACCAATGAAATGCAATAAGAATCAGGGAATTTAACAAAAACAAGAGCAAGATCACAAGTTAATGCAGTTAAGGTGCCCTAGAGGACTAGAGCAAAATAACGTAAAAGCATACAATAAAACGCATCAGTGTAGTACAACAAGAATTAGGGTATTAATAAAAACAAGAGCATGATCACAGGTTGATTCTGTTAATTTCATTCAGGAGTAGTCATTTGACCAGTTTTTCAAAGGATGTAGTGGAAGGATTGGATCTGATCTCGGAGGGCAGGGAGTTCCAGATTATCGGAGCAAGGCCAGTGAAAGCACGATTGTAAGATCTTCTCTTTTTGAATCTTGGAGGTTTCAAGAGAAGGGTGGACGTATTCCTAAGGTTCCGGCTGGACCCCGATAGTTCAAGCTTATTTGCCAGGTAGTACTGGGTGTTGTAGTGTATGGCTTTATGAGTCAGGCAAGCTATCTTGAGTCGGATTCTGGCTTCAATAGATAGCCAATTTAGTTGCAAAAGGTCGGGGGAAATGTGGTCATACCTTCTCGAGCCCGTGATGAGTCTAGCCAATGCGTTTAGGGTAGCTCTGAGTGGGGCTAAGCTTTGGGAAGTCCAGCAAGGGTCACCACCCATATTCCAATCTAGAGAAAACCAGGGATTGAACCGCCAGCCTGAGGTCTGCGGGGAAGAGGAAAGGTTTGATTTTCTTAAGTGTGTTAAGTTGAAAGTTGGCCCCCCTAGTAGTAGCACTGATGTGCGCTTGCATGTTTAAGTGTTTATCCAAGGTGAGACCTAAAGATTTGGCAGAGTCTACAACATGAGGGGTGCAGTTCAGAGCAGTGAGATGTTTAATCCAGTCAAGGGTAGGAGCCGAGTGATTGTGTGGGGAGATCAAAAGAAATTCCGTTTTGAGAGTATTTAGTAGCAGATGGTTCTGAGCTAACTAAGTTTGGGT
This sequence comes from Triturus cristatus, assembly GCF_964204655.1. Lineage (NCBI taxonomy): Eukaryota > Metazoa > Chordata > Amphibia > Caudata > Salamandridae > Triturus > Triturus cristatus. The sequence goes on from NC_140585.1 coordinate 510,202,916, forward strand.
TTGTGTAAGTACAGCATTTAATGTTTTTATGTCCTCTTGAGAAGAGATCATCAGGTACAGTTGCGTGTCATCCGCATACATGTGGCACTGAATATTTGCCTGATTCAGTACAGACGATGACTGGACTTGTAATTTGGTGGCTAGTTTTTCAACAAATCTTCATCTCCTGTACTTTGAGTAGAAATATTTTGAGGGTAACAAAATTGTAAATATATAGCTCATATGAGTCCCTCAAGACGGAACTGTCTTTTCTAAATTGTGACTGACATATTTTCTCCTCTTCTTCCCTCCAGTCTCTCCTGTCTATCACCTTCTTTGTCTCCCTCGCCCTCCACACACATCACTCTGCTCTCCCTTCTGTGCTACCCTCCTCTTCTTAAAACTCCTTCCCTGCCCAAATGCAATTTAGCATTTACTCATTATGCTCTTCTCTGATTCCCATTCCTTTACATTATAATCCTTTATCAGCCTCATCCTCCATCTTCATCTCCATCTCCATTCCTCTCCCTCTTCTCACCTCTCGTCCCTTTCTCAGTTCAACTCTATCAGTCACTCTATTCCCATCACATCGTTCTCCTTCTATATCCTTCTTCATCTAACTCTAACACCATCTTCATCACCTTCTCTACTTTATGATACATATCACTCTCCTACCCATCTCTAATCAGCTCTTCTATCATATCATTGTGTAAGCAACTACATTACTCTTATTCCTTCCGTCTCTTTGCTTACCATTCTTTTTTCTTATTCTTCCATTTTTCTTAAGCCTCATCTTTTCTTCTGATGAAAGGACACCACCCCATCCGCAGATGCAAGTAATGGATAGTTAATAACATTAGTGGTCTAGCCGGGTTATGTGCTCTGCCTTTTAAAATATGCCAAAACACAGTTATTTGAAGCTCACATGACTGTGCTGTTTATCAGGGTTCTAGGACACCCAGAAGGCCAACATTCTTATACTGACGGCAGGATATACAAATGTTTTACAGTGCCTGCTGTCCTAATCTTGAATCAAAAATGCTAGGCACAGTTACAAGATTTGAACTTATGAAGCCAAAGATTGTAGTAACATATTGGCAGCAAGTGCATTCGTCCACTATATTATCTTATTGGTTTAGAACAGAGGTGTTACCTCAGCTCTATAATCCATTTCGATCTATATGCCATATAGAGAGAATTAGTTGGGAGAGAATAAATGCACACTTCACTGCTCCCCAAAGGGTGCTGTTTGTACCTTAGGTTCATCTTAATTATTGTAGACTCAGCTAGCATGCCTGGTGATTGGAAATAGGCAGGGCATTGGAAGTACATGTTGCCTGTGCTGCCACAGAATAGCAACCAATACTGTTCTTTGTATAACGGGAGCTTGCACTGCTCTGTCCATGCGAATATATATCTTTACATCCAATGCACTACAACGCATTCCATTACAACACAGTTGTTACAATGACTGCGTTGTTACAACGCGAACCATTACATCACAAGTCATCACAACTACTTGCTGTAGGGGGCACGCTGAACTTAGGAATAGTATAATTTACTCTTCCTACTCCAGTATGTGCAACAGCAGGAAAGTTGTTAGATTGTTAATCCAACACCTTCTGCCCCCTACAGCAAGTCATTGTAACGACTTCCGATGTAATGATTCGCTTTGTAACAACGTGGTCGTTGTAATTACCGCGTTGTAATGGAACGTGTTGTAGCACATTCGATGTAAACTATGTCTCCTGTCCATGCTATATCTATGTTCTGTTAGTGAAACTTGGAAAAGACTGTTCAATTCAGAAAAGTCACAATGTGTAGCATTGGTAGTGGGTTTTTATGTGGTGCCACAAGTTAAGAATAGGGTAACAGCAGGAAGAAAATATAACAAACCACTACTAAAATATAAGATGATTGTCTGCATATTTTCAATTACTTTTCTTGGGATACCAAAATCCTATCAGATTGTTTCTGCCGTATGCATAGACACTGTAATTATCTGTTAAGAGAGGATCAGATTATGTGGCAGCATGTACTAAATTATACTACAAGAAAAGGCACATGTTGTGGCCTAATGTTGCATATTTTGAAGCAGTATTCACCATTGTATTATTTTTATACATGTTAACACTGTTTTGGCAAGAGTTTCACCTTATTAATATCAGTCTTATGCCTATTGACAGAAATCAGCAACACAGAGGTGAACTACCTCTTCGTGACAAAAGGCCTGCCACTGCACACTGCAACAAATGTGGTTGCGTTTTTAGTAACTTTTGCTATATTTGTACTAGACACAGTTGTTTTGTGAAAATCAGAAAAATATGTAGAAGATGATGGACTATGTGATAAGTGTGGCCAATCCACAATTATGCGGAAAAAAACACATCCACAGAATCACAAAATCCCATTGGCTCTGGCCATATGCCATCTCTTAAGTAATATGTAATTGGATCTTGTGCGCCTCTTTCGATACAATAGATGCATCACAGATACACCTGCTGTTCATGTGTGCATTTTAACAGCCACCATTCCCACGGACTTCACTCCTGTCCCAAGGTCTCGCATGTAGCCCACCGTATAGGTGTTTCACATGGAAGTGTAACAATTAGGCTCAGAAAGAATTGCTGCAGGCCCACCTGAATCATCAAGAAAAAAGCTAAATATGTTTTTTTTATTTGGAGATGGGTCTTGGATGGGCCATGAGGCTACCATGGAAGGGGCTAGCCCACCTGGCTCCCCTGCTAGAACCAAGACTGATGGTATTCTGAGGTTTGCTTGGAAACAGAGGCATAACACAGGCCCCTGCAGCCCCTACAGCACAGGTGGGGCCTTGACCCTCCAAGGGAACCCCCATTCAACCCAAGATCAATGAATGTCTGTGCCATATGAGAGACTCATGTTTCCCTCTGCACACTATGCAGAGCGACCTCATTTTTTTTTGCCACGCCACTGCGGAGAAAGATGCCAATGAGGTAATTTTCTTTGTTAATAATTCGCCAGGAAAAATCTGGAAAAATAATTATGGGGGAGAAGGATTAGGAAAGAGACATAACATGCTGAAATCAGTGCACAAAACTCTGAATCTGCATTTTATTCTTCATTCAGAGCAGAAAAACATGGAATGATGTGTCTATTAGGGGTGGTATCTCTTCTTGGGAAGAAGAGCTTTGCACCACTTGCTGTGAGTGTAGGGGTAAATACAGAATAATGAAATGGTCATCACCATTTTATTATTCTGTGTGCTGCCGGCCGTAGTGAGTGGATGGTGGAGGCGAGCAGATTACTGCCTTTTGCAGGATGACGTTTTAGGTGTTCAAGTATGCATGTCATATTGGCTGGCTGCCTACAGCCGGCCAATCTGACATCAAACTTCAATGTCAGCAATTCCAGTGCTGTAAAACAGCTGAGGGATTGCCAGCATAGGCCCCCAGCCTCAAACTCAGTGCTGACTTAGCCAGCTCCAACCAATCTTGGAGCTGCTGTGCAGCTCCAGGATTGGTAGGATTCGCAGGGCACAAAGAGGTAAGTCCCTCCCTTTCCTTCCTGCTCCTTATCACCCCCAGGATCGGCGTGGGGAGAGTAGCATCTGTTTGGAGTGCCCAGCATTTATGGTGAGTGCCCACCATTAATTTATGTTGCCAGCTGCCAGTGGTGTTCATACTACATAAAGAAAATACTGCAGGATCTTCTCATAAAGATTCTCCTAGAAGTGCTTCAGCACCTAATTCCCTACAGGAAAAAACTGGGACATACCTAGGATCAGTACACTGAACAGCACGCTTGTCAAATGGACTTTTAGAAGTGAGGCTCATAAATATTATTTCACTGCTTAACGATCTACAACAGTACGCAGCAGGAGTAAACCCATACAAGTTCCCCTTAAAAAGACAGTGGCCCTTAGCACTACTGGATACATAGTACAACAAGGCTGGTGCGAAGGCAAAAGTAGAACTAATCAGAGATGTTGATTCCCTGTGGAGAAAAGTCTCATGATATGTCTGTGCCTGGAGATATAAAACCAGTTTTATGTACATCCAGTACATACCTGGATGATTTGCAAATATTTTATACATGACAAGATGATCTTGGCAGTATTAGGCCAAAATAAAAAGTGACAAACGAAAAATTAAAAAAAGATAGAACAAATATAAAAAAACAAAAGTTAAAAACACATTTGTCAGAGAAAAGATTTTGAAAAAACTGCAATTGCAAAAAACATTTAAAATGGGAAAGAGAGAGGGTTATGTTTATCTTTATGTATGTGGCTAGTAAAAGGAATAGGAGTAGGAGGATGGTGTAGGCTAGGGTTAGAGATGCAATTATGACTGGCGATGAGGTAAGGGTAAGAGAAAAAGGTATGAATAGTGTAATGCTACTGTTAGGATGAGGATAACCTTGTAGGCTATAGTTAGTTAGTGTTAGTTAGAGGACTCAAGTTAGAGATAGAATTATGACAAAGTTAATTGATATTGTTAGAATTAGAACCAGGGTGATGGATTGCATCAGCAGTAGAAATAGTATTAGGGTTATGGCTACTTACTTAACTTACTGTCTGTTATGCAAAATGGCATGTAGGGCAGCAGCAAATGACCTCCACTTCTGTCTGTCTTGGGCAAACGTCTGTACAGTGCCCCAGCTGTGGTTCAGGGTCTTCATTTCTGTTTCCACAGTTCGCCTCCAGGTGTTTTTTGGCCTACTTCCCTGTTTCCCTGTTGTTTGCCTTGTGGGGTCCAGGGAGAGATATTCTTATGATGAAGTCTTGTTCTCTTCTGATGGTCTGTCCTATCCATCTCCATATTTTTCTCATAATGATGGTGTCCATACTCTTTTGCTTGCATCTGGTGAGCAACTTCAGGCTGGAGATGGTTCAAGCAAGAAAAATGTTCAAGATTCTTTTCAGGTTACTGGGGTCAAAGGCTGACAGTTTGGTGATGCCACTTTTCATTATCTGACAGCTTTTTTACCTATACAAGAGTGTGGACAGAATGCAGCTCTGGTAAAACCTCAGCTTGGTGTGGGTGCTCCAGTGAGAGGACCCTGACACATTGTTCAGCACCGAGAAGGCATTCCGAGCCTTGTTCAGTGCTAGGCAGAGGACTTCAAAGAAGTCTTTAATAGACAAGTACCAACAACGAAGCCGACATCCGAGAAGCAGAGACAGACTTGGTTGTAAACACCGCCCCACACAGAAAGAAGAAATCGTCAGTGCCATACTGACTCTCAGGAATGGAAAAGCTGTTGGCCAATACAACCTGACTGCAAAAATCTTCAAGGCAGACCCTGAAACATCAGCCAATATCCTCCAGCCACAGTTTACATTGATATGGGAGGAAAAGAAAGAACCAGATGACTGGAACCAAGGCATCATCATCAAGATTCCAAAGAAGAGAGCATTAACCAACTGTAATAACTGGCGTTGAATCACCCTCTGTCAATCTCGAGTAAAATCTTGGTAAAAATCATTATACAGCACATTGCTGATGCAATGGACAAGCAGCCAAGGAAAGAACAGGCCGGGGTTCACAGAAGTAGAGGATGTATTGATCAGATCCCAATTCTACGCAACATTATAGAGCAGTCCACGGAGTGGTAGAGACAACTATACATCAACTTCTTTACTTTTGAGAAAGCCTTTGACAATATCACCCTCTGGAATATACAGAGAGGCTATTGGATACAGCAACAAAGTCTCCTCATCAAGTGTTTCTATGAGAATTTTACCTGTAAGGTAGGAGACAATGAGTATATCTTCAAAATCAAGACTGGTGTGAGACATGGATGTGCAATGTCAGCATTGCTCTTCAACCTAGTGCTCGACTGAGTAATGCAATGCACAGCTGAAGACCAACCCAGAGGCATCAGATGGATGTTATTCTCTACACTAGATGACCTTGACTGTGCGGATGACCTAGCTGCTATCTCACACACACCAGCATATGCAGGAAAATATGCTTTACCTCAACAACTATGTACAGCATGTGGGCCTGAAGATAAACACAAAGAAATCAGAAGTCATGCCACTCAACATCCAAAACCCTTCATCAGTCAAGGTGGACGAAGAGCACCTAGCCATGACTGAAGAGCTCACCTATCTAGACAGAACCTTTGGACATGATGGAGTGGCAGGCAGGGGCATCAAGAGCAGACTGAACAAGACTCATGGTTAAGGATGGGTAAATATTGAGTTTACTGTTAGAGTTAGGGGTTGTATTATTAGGATAAATGATAGGGAGGGTTAGGGGTGGGAATTCGGTCTAGGATAAGTTAGAGCAAGAGTTAGTTCCTGGAAGGCAGCAGTTAGAAGAAACCCTGTTTGGATGCTTCCTTTCCTAACTCCATTATAATGTCACACATCACGATTGTCACTGCCCTAGCATATGGCATTGATCAAAATGAAATATAAGGTAATCCAATGATCTCTTAGCTTTATTTGCTGCAACACTATAGGCCTGACAGCTATGGTTTCCGTCTGACAGATGTATTATAATACTGGCAGTGGGAGGGAAACATGTGGGGAGATTCCGCTCCTCTTCTGATGGGCTCACAGAGCCCATCGGTGTGGCAGGTGGGATGATAATCCCATAATGACGGTGGAGCCAGCCTCGGCTCCGCAGTCGAGATTATGATGTCACTTTCAACCTGCCCTTTTATGAAGGTCTGCCCGCCATGAAAATCCAGGCGGAAAGTAACTTTTTGGGGCACCTAGCAGGGCCCTCTTACCCCCTGGACCTCCGCTATAGGACCTGGGGGGCACCTATGGTGCCCTCCTAAACATCCCTGCACCATGTGGCAATCACCGCATGGTGCCTGCCACACGGTGCAGGGATGTTTAAAAACATCCATCTTTCAATTGTAGCTTGTGCTGAAGACCTTTCCCGCCTGCTGCACAAGCTGCAATTGTAAAATAGATGGTTCCAACTGCCCATAGGGCGGTTGCATTCAAATACATCAGGGGGAACCGTCGACCTATGGTTGGGCACTTCCATTCCGCTATGATGTCAGTCGGACGCTTGTCCAACTGACATCATAATTAGGCCCTATCATAGGAGTTAGACCTGAAAACCATACGGTGGTCTTCCCCCAACATTTTGCCTACCTCCTCCACTTTTCTGATCTAGTTTTTGCTAGCTTTAGGACTCTGTGCACTTTAGCACTGCTAACCAGTGCTAAAGTGATGTTACTCCCCCCCCTAAACATGGTAACATTGATTTATGCCCCATTTGGCATATTTAATTTTCTTATAAGTCCCTAGTAAAGTGGTAACCCTTGTACCCACGGCCTGTAAATTAAATGCTACTAGTGGTCCTGCAGCACTAATTGTGCCACTCCCTAAAGTAACCCTTTAACCATGTCTCAGGCCTGCCACTCCAGAGCCTGTGTGTGCAGTTTACACGGCCATGTAAATGTGTCAAAACAACTCCTTTGTCAGGCCCAAACCTTCCCTTTTTGTACATATAAATCAACCCTAAGGTAGGCCCTGTATAACCTACTAGACAGGGTGCAATGTATTTAAGAGGCATGACATGTACTTTTACAGACGGCAGTCCACTGACCTTCTAGTGGACTGCTCCCTTCACTGCACAGCTCAGCCTGGTAGCTGCTGCTGCCCCATCGCTGCTGCTGATCCTCTGGTCAGGACTTCGAGGACCTCCTCCACCCACAGGCTCCTGCCTGTGTCTAGTGGCAGGGCGTCACTGCTCTGCTGCTTGATTGCCCTTCTGTCTCTTTTGTGCTTTTCTCTGCCTCCTTTACTTTTTCTCCTGTTTCTGCCTTTTTTTGCTTTTCTTTCCTTTTCATGTGTTTTTGCTTTCTTTGTCATCTTTGCCGCTGTAAACCCCATACAGCCCGCCACCCTTCAATGACCCTTCCTGGGTTTGCCTGCCTCCCAGTTGTCTGGCCCCCTCTTCAGCACTACTTAATGGCATACCAAAGACAAGCCCATCTATGCCCGTCCACTCTGACTTTCCATCGCTACGAACCCAGCACCCTCTTCACCCTCAACTCAGGATGCCATGCCGCTGCAACCTTGTGTCACCAAAGGAGACCCAAGGACCCTTCTCCTGCCGGAACTGCAGCCACACCTTTACCCTCGCCAACACGCCAGCTCCTCGGCCACCCAGCCAACCAACAACACACCCGACCTGCTCAACTGCATCCTCCTCAACACGCGCTCCCTCCACAAGAGCGCCACAGAAATCTGGAACCTCCTCAACGCCACCTCTCCTGACATCGCCTTCTTCACAGAAACCTGGACCAACCCCTGCTCTGGACAGGACATCGCCACCGCCATCCCTGACGACTACAAAATCACCTGCAAGGACTGCACCGACTGACCAGGAGGAAGCATCGCCATAGTCCAGAAGAACACCGTCCAACTGACCACTCACTCAAACGACCCAATGACAACCATGGAACACCTCCTCTTCCAGACCCAGACCAACCTAAACACCACCCTCCACGGCATCCTCATCTACAGGCCACCAAGGCCCCTGCCCATCCTTCACCGATGCCGTCATAAACCTCATCACACCCTAGTCTCTCGCATCCACCGATTGCATTCTACTCGGAGACCTTAACGTCCACCTGGACAACCCCAGTGATCAGAACACCATTTCCCTACTGGAGAACCTTGCCAACATCGGACTCAAGCAGCTGGTCACCGCACCGACCCATATAGCCGGGCACACACTCGACCCCGTCTTCTCCGCCAGTGGGAGTATCACCTACAGCCACACCATCAAACTCCTCTGGACCAACCACCCCTGCATGCACTTCACCTTTGCCACTCCCACCATTCACCACCACCCTCACCAATCACCCCGTCGTTGCTAGAAGAAGGCAACTTTCACCATTGGATCACCTAATGCGCCGACACTCTGGCACCCTTCAAGAAGACACCAGGCAAGCAACTGTCAAGTAAAGCCAGCTGGTTCACTCCCACCCTCAACGAGTCCAGATGCACCTGCAAACCACTCAAGAAGAGATGGAGGAACTACAAAACCCCGGAAACCCACGCAAACATCAAAACTGCCATCAAAGCACACCACCTTCTCCCCAAAACCACAAAGAAAATGGCACTCCAAGACAGAATCAATGCTAATGCACACAACTACAAAGAACTCTTCACCATCGGCAAGGAGTTGCCAGGCTCAACAGCGAGCCCCCAGACATCCCACCCTCCCTAGACCTCTGCAACAAACTCTGCACCTTCTTCCACCACAAGATCAGGCAGATCTTCAACAGATTCAGCACCCAAGACCCTGCCACAACACCCGTCGCCACTGCACGCAACCACACCGCACCCCAACAGATCGTGTTCACCTGGACTCTGCTCACCACAGATGACACACGCATGAGCATGAAGAGCATCCACTACAGAGCGCCATCGGAGCCTTATTAACATCTTCCATAGACCAGCCGCTTCTATCACCCCAGAGCTTTGCAGCATCATCAACTGCTCCATCCAAATCGCCACCTTCCCCAATGACTGGAAACATGCAGAGATCAACCCCTGCTGAATAAGCTGTCCGCCAACCTGACAGACTTCTAGAACTTCAGACCTATCTGCCTTCTCCCCTTCCCAGCCAAGGTAATCAAAAAGGCCATCAGCATCCAACTCTCCAAGTTCATTAAAGAAGAGAACCTTATCCTCAACACCCCCAATCTGGCTTTTGAAGCAACCACAGCACTGAGACCGCACTCCTCACTGCCACCGATGACATTTGCTCCCTCCTCGACTGGGGCAAAACCACAGCCCTCCTCCTACCGGACCTCCAAGCCACCATCCACACCATCTCCCACGGTACCCTAATCATGAGATTCAATGATGCCGGCATCCACGACAAGACATTTGACTGGATCCACTCCTTCCTTACCGGTCGAACACAGCGAGTCAGACTACCCCTGTTCCTCTCAGAACCTACAGACATCAGCTACCGAGTGCCACAGGGCTCCTCCCTGAGACCCACCCTCTTCAACGTCTACATGGCCCTCCTCATGGCCATTATCAGAAACTATGGACTCAACATCGTCCCCTACGCCAACGACACCCAGCTGATCCTCTCCCTCACCAATGAACCCACAGCTGCCAGAATGAACTTTCACAGGCGAATGAAGGCCATTGCCACCTTGAGGAAAGGCAGCTACCTCAAGCTCAACTTGGACAAGACCGAAGTACTCATCCTGGGACCCGCCCACTCAGCCTGGGATGACTCCTGGTGGCCCACCACACTGGGAACCCCTCCCACCCGTATGGACCATGCATGCAACCTCAGCATCATACTGGACTCCTCGCTCACAATGAACCATAAAATCAATGCTGTATCCTTATCCTGCTTCAGCACACTCCGTCTGCTTTCAAAGACATTCAGATGGATGCCCAAAGAATCCAGAAAGACGACCACCCATGCATGCATCACCAGCAGACTTGACTACTTTAACACACTGTATGCCAGCGTCATCCAGAAACAGCTCAAGAAACTATAGAATGTCCAAAACGCCACAACCAGACTGGTCCTCAACATGCTCTGTCGCAGCCGCATAACCCAACATCGCCAACAACTCCACTGGCACCCAATCAACAAATGAATCACCTTCAAGCTCCTCACACATGCCTACAAAGCTCTCCAAGGAGCAGGACCAGTACTTCTGAACCACCGCCTTGCATTCCATGTACCAGCCAGACACCTTCACTCCGCCCAACTTGTACTGGCCACCGTCCCATGAATTCACAAGACCAGACCTGGAGAAAGATCCTTCTCCAACCTCGCCACCAAACGCTGGAACACCCTGCTCCTCCACCTCAGGGAATCCCTGTCGCTGACCCAATTCAGTAAGGACCTCAAGACCTGGCTCTTTGACTGAACCTTCACGCCTAGACAGATCAGCAACTTCCCCCCCGGGCCTTGAGACCCTCATGGGTGAGAATCTGCGCTATACAAACTCTTGATTGATTGATTGGCGTTAAACATGTCTTGAAAGATAAAACCTCCAAAAGTCATTTTTCACTATTGCAAGTCCTATCTCTCCCATAGGATATCATTGGGATTACCTTAATACAGTTTATAAGTGTAATTTCCGATTGGGAAGAGATAAGACCCCCAAGTATGGTGTCTGGAATCACAATTTAAAATCACAACCTATGCTGAAGTCGGTTTTTAACTTGCAATTCTGTAAGTGCCACTTATAGAAAGCATTTTCTTACTTTAGCTATTTGGCGCCTACTGCCAGTCTGGGTTGGGTAACAGCTGGGCTTTGTGTATTCTTCCTACATAGTCATACACAAAGGGAGCTTAGGTATGACTTGATGGGTCATCATGGGAGATGGGAGGGAGGAGCTGGGCACAGCCTAACTCTTACTCCTGAATAGGCTGTGTCTTGTCCACACATACCCGCATACCCCCCTGTAGTGAGTCTGGATCCAGGGCAGTATGGGAGGACCTCTGTGCACTTCAAAGACCCTTCTCTGAAGTCTCCCCCACTTCAAAGGCACAAATGGGTATAAGAGACGGACCTTTGACACCATGACTTGAGTACACTTCTTGACCTGGGACCACTCAGCCAGGAAGAAGAATTGCTGTGGTGCTGAGAGGTTGCTTTACTGGAATCCTACCTTGGTGTGCTGCCCTGCCACCTGCTGTTTCACTGCTTGGGTGAAAAGGACTGGCCCTGCATCACGTAAACCCAGAGTGAACCTAGATTAGCTTGCCTCCTGTTCTGAAGTCTCAGGGACATAAAAGACTTCCAACCCATTCTGCTGCTGCACCTAGACTCTGACACCTGTGTGTCTGCCCTGCCAAGTGGTGCCATCCCAGTCCCGGACCCTTGGAAGTGAGGCCTAAGGCACTTGTTTCAACCAACCCACTGCATCCTCTCAGGGACCAGTGCATCAACATCATGAATCAGAACTAGCACATTGACACAGTTGCTTGGATCAAACCTAGCGCATTGCATTTAGAACCAGTACAATCGACACATCCTTTGCTGCAGTAGCAGTGCAGCACATCCCAACTGGCCTCTTAAGTTAAGCCTGACTGCTCTGTGCCACTTTACCAGAGGGTGAGCACAGGTTATGTGTTTGTGAGTTACACTGACTAGGATTGCTGTTCCTGCTTGGACAGGGTGCATACCTCTGACAACCAGAAACCCAATTTCTAACAGTGGGGATATCGCATATCCAGCACAGGCCATGTAGGTTATAACCACTTACAGAAAATGCAAAAACATGGATAGGAACAGCTAGAAAAGGCACGGTATTACCCCCAAAAAGTAATTATTCTGGATACAAAGCGTGCTACTGGGTAACGAGTCCACAAATGGACAGGAACATAGAGCATAATGGAGGCCCCCTTGACTCAAAGGTATAGAGAATGGGCATACAAACATGATATCTGTACATGTTAAGGGGCCTTCTAACAAGTAATATGTTTTTGCAGGCACATATCCATTTTATCCCATAAGGATTTCAAAGTCTAGTTACGATATGTTAGGTTATCAAATTTGTTTCTATGGAGTAGACACATGGCCTCTAGTAATGGTCTAAGATCTGTTGTGCAAATAGCAAGTTCGTTTTGACGTGGATTATCAAAGAGTTGTACAGCAGTATGGCAAAACTAAGAGTTTATGTGTCAGCGACAGACCTGGCTATGATGTCGTTCATGGCTGAAGGCTAGGATTGAATCAATAGGTAGCATTTTTTAGTGTGATGTAAAAAATCTGAGTTTATCTTAACATCAAATCACACAGCCCTCAGTGGGAGGAGGCAAGGATTGTGGTGGTGGATGTAAATTACAGAGATATTGATATATTTTAATTAAGAAACGTGATCTAGTATGCCCAAATGTCATTCAATTTCCATCCTTTGGGTAATTATCAATGGAAGTGATTGTCTTCTAGTAATCTACAAGGAGTGTAAGTACCCTACGTGCTAATATTGTTTCAAAATGGTAAACACATATTTCTATATGTATCTAGCTACTCTCACAGAGTAATAGTAACTGCGGTTGATACATTCTCTTTGGGAAGTCTGTTCTTTTCCATATATCTTACAACATATCTGAGCTGCATTGCACTGTAGGTACAGAGAAAAGCAATTTTACCTCATGATCATCAAGTAGCTTTAATTGTGCTATATCAAAATGTGTGCTGCTACAGGGTGGGTGCTGCATGTCGTCACCGATTTCTCAATTAGCTTGAGAAACACTAATGCTGCAGAGTTAAATGCATTTTATTTTTATGTTATATAGAATTTTAGGAATTGCCATTGTGAAACATTCTGTGGCAGGCATGTTTTGTTTGAATAGCATAAAAATAAAATATATCATTATCTATTTCCCATTACACTTCACAACTGTTTTCCATTGCTATGATGCCCTACACAATCCTTCTATAAACATGACTTCCTCCCCATCTAGCTCCTTTTTTCTATCCATTCGCCCACTTGCTTTTGGTTTTGAGAGTTGCTAGACCACTCATGTTTTCACAGAGACTTAATTAGCCCCGCTGGGTTAAACTGATATATATTTTTTTTTTGTAGGGCCTGCTAACTGTATTTTGCTTTGGAGAAGGTGACAATGCTTCTAATCACTGACAGTGACCTATACTACATGAGACAAACATGGTGGACTCAGTGCCTAATTTTATACTTGAGGTAGATGGCAATACCTTTGGTTACCTTACGCTGCGCTCGGAACTTATCAAGGTCGAGGTTCTTGACTACTGCTCTTAATATGAATTTACATGAACATTTGCAAACACTGGATATGGTCTCGCCTAAGTTTGGTGGATAGGTCTTTCTTACATTCTGACTTAGCTTCACGAAGCCAGCTGTATCGAAAACTTCAAGCCTGTTTCGACCAAATAGGATGATGAACTCCTATTAGACGTAGTGGAAGCATTGTTCGTTACTTTTGGGAATTCATACTGATAACAGGTCGGCACTTTACAACTTTCCTTGGTTCATTCTTTGAAATATTTTGCTTCCAATGACTTACCATCTTACCTTTTCTAGACAGAGCCTTGAAAAAGTCTAAGGTTGGACGAAACACATGTCGGCGGAATCATCTGTAATTTGTTATTACCGGATCAACTGTATCAAATGTTTGTTTGTATCAAGATAAAGTAAAAGAACAACTTACCACTCCACATGAACTCTAGACTTGTGATTTCAAACTGAATGAATAAGGAATAAAACTATTCTATACAACTTTTGTTTTTGTATTTATTAAGGTGCCATCTTACAAATTGACTTGTTCATAGGCACAATATGTGCTCCATTATTATTTGTTTGGTTATAATTCGGGCTAGGATCACCGGTCCCTTGGATATTTCTAAAACACATCATGGCAACGATGTGAAATAGTGTTTGAGCACCAATCTTATATATGACTATGCTTTAATGCATGGGGATGTGTGACATTTACACCAGAGTTGCCTTTTTTGCACATGAGCAGTGCTTAATTTGAGCCTGTGGTTTCCGGTGCTTGGCAACCGGCACTTAATTTTCAACACAGCACTTATGACAGCTTGCCTTATGGTGGCGATGCTTGTATAATTTAGAGGTAAGCAAAACAACAGTTGTTTATTAATTCAACATACATTAAGAATGACTAATACCTACTGTCTATGTCATTCTTGCAGCTTTAGGTGCAAATCTGAATTGTCACACTTGTAGGAGTGTGATGGTTAGTAGTTGTGTAGGTACTGTCATTGGCGGCTCTGGCCAGGCCAATGAGTGGTGCAAGCTGCTGTGGCCTCCTCATGGGGGCCCTGGCACTTATTCTTTTTACAAATTAAACATTGGGTGGATAGGACAATCAAAGGCAGTTAGGGGCCTGCATTCACTGTGCCCTCCCAGACCTTACCTTTAGCATTTAGCCTTCATGGTGCTGCAGCAACAGAAGATGTGTTTCCCCAAAAATCAAAATGGCAGTGGCAGGGGACATGTAAGCATGTTAGCCAGGTGCAAGGATTAAAATGGACATGCTCTGCCCAGGGACTAATTAAAAGGGAAGAAAAAGATGGAGTTTGTTTAGTTGACCGCCTGCCTCAAAGAATTTACTTTTGTTTGCAATATGACGGCTTGCCTTTTCTTACAATTGCCTTATGTGAAAGAATACAGGATATTTTGAAGCAAGAAGCATTATGTTTAAAAATCTAAATAGTTTTTTATGGAGCATCTTTTTTTTTCAGACACCACCTGTTCCTTCATTTTGCTAGGACCCACTACCTCTATGTAATGCTTCTTTCTCTATCCTCATTCAGTGTGTTGCTGCTGTGGTAGAAAAGATGGGTAAGCGTACTTAGGAGAAGCATTGTTTCTCTACTCCGTCCTGTGAGAAATTAGGTTGTAGTTTGACTGGGGTGTGAGCCCTGGTCAAGCAGAAACAACAATCCTGATCAGGGTGAGGCAGAAGCCAACCTTGAAATTAACCTGTGCTCAACCCTCTGGTAGCTTGGCACAAAGCAGTCTGGCTTAACTTAGAGGCAATGTGTAAAGTATTTGAGCAACACTTCAAACAGTAATAAAGTCCAAACACCACGTTAAAAGGATTCTTCACCAGGTTAGAAAAATAGATCTTTCTTGAATAAATAAAATAAGATCAAAACAACAAAAATCCAATTAATAGAAACAGAGATAATCAAATTGAAAGTTTTAGTGAAAATAGCTCCAAAAAGCACAAAGCACCAACTGTGGATATATGGTCACACTGGACTGGGACATAGTCACAAGTTCAGGCACGGGTTGGCTACCGGGACCCAGCTAGGCCCACTGAACAAAGTACCTCAAATCCTGGTTTGTAGAGCGTTGCAAAGATCCGCCTCAAAGATGTGCTGTGCAGCTGAAGTAATGTGTTGGTTTAGAGATGTGAGGGCCTGCCAGGTCGTTGAGGATCCATTTCGGGGATAGCATTACAAAATACAGTGTTGCGGATGCGGCACAAAGTCTGGGGGATGCGTCAGTTCCAAAGAGCTGTCAGGCTTCACTTCAGAGTCTGGTGGCATTGGCCAAGCAGCCATTGATGAGGCATGCAAAGTCATTTGCCGAGGATGCATCATGCAGTGTCAATTCCAAATGACTGCGGCAGTGAAGTGAGCCTTTGAGACTGGTTCAATCCGCACTGAAGCAGAGATGTATCCGTTCTGCTCTGGCTTGTGCCTCACAGCAGATGAGATGTGTCAGTTCTGCTGGATCCACAGAGTCTGGCAGAGTACCTTAGGCCCACTTCCAAGGGTGCAGGACTGGAGTGCACCTCTTGTGAGGGTAGACTCACAGATCGCAGAGTCCAGGTGCTGATAAAAGGTTGTTGGAAACCTGGTAAGTCCCTGATGCTTCAGATCAGGAGGCCAGCCAACTGGTCCTTGGAGTCACTCTGGGTTCTGTGTTCAAGAGATCCAGGTCAGGTGCTTCTCACCCAGGCAACAGGGCAGCACATATCAGTGCAGCACAGCAGGACAGCTAATCCTTAAGATCAGCAGTCCAACAGAGTGGCAGTACTTTCAGAAGCATAGCAGTCCTTCTTCCTGGGAGAGTTTACGTGGGTCCAGAAGTGTCCTGAAGAGGGGATGTTTGAGGTCCAGTATTTATACCCAGTTGTGCCTTTGAAGTGGGAAGAAGCTTTTAGAGGCATGCATTTGAAGTGCACAGGTGTCCTTCTTTCCTGGCCCTGGTTCCAGACTAACAACAGGGGGTATGCAGCCTTTGTGTGGAGACAGGACACAGCATATTCAAGTGTAAATGGGACTGGGCGAGCCTCTCCCTCCAGTCCTGCCGGTAATGGCCCATCTAGTCACACCAACACTCTCCATTTTGTTGGCCTGTCTAGGCGGAATACGCAAAGCCCAACTGTCACCCATACCCAGTCAGGTGACCAAGAGACAGTCTAAATGCAGCAAATGGCTAAGGCAAGAAAATGCCAACTTTCTAAAAGTGTATCTGCAACGAATGATGGACCAAATGCTGAATGATTCAAATATTCTCCCCCAGTCATGAGATCTGGGTTAAATCTATCGTTCTTTTGCCCACTACGCCACCCCAGTTTGGACCCAGCCATCTGCATATCAGTCTTGACCCTATTCCTCATGGGAATAGTCCAGCCTGAATTGCCAAGCCAGTTCCTCCCTGGAATGTAAAAAAGCATACTGGGACCGGTTTTGGGGTAGGTCACCCCTCATCAGCCCAGGCTAGCTTGAATCCAGTGGCACAGTGAGCAAGGGACCCACGTCTGGGCATACCCGTCCCACGTAGGTCGAAAAGTGTAACTGCAACAAATGATGTACGGACTGCTGAATGATTCATACAGTCTCCCCCCAGTCAAGAGATCTGGGTTAAATCCATCGTTCTTTTGCCCACTATGCCACCCCAGTTTGGCCCCAGCCATGTGCAAATCAGTCTTGACCCTATTCCTCATGGGTATAGTCCTGCCCATCCATCATCTGTGTGTCTTTTGCTTTCTTGCCCTAAGTGCACCAGGTATGCCCAGACGTGGGTCCCGGGCTCACTGTGCCACTGGATTCAAGCAAGCCTGGCTGATGAGAGGTGATGCCCCAAAACCAGTCTCAGGATGCTTGTTTCCAGTCCATAAAGGACCTGGCTGTGGCACTTTGGTCTGGAATGTTCCCATGAGGCACAGGGTCAAGACTGATTTGCATATTGTTGGGTCTAAACTGGGGTGGCATGGTGAGCAAAAGAAGATGGATTTAACATAGATCTATTGACTGGGGAGAATGTTTGATTTGCTCTGCATTCCGTCAATCATCTGTGTGTCTTTAACTTTCTAAAATTGGCATTTTCAGAATTGCAATTTAAAAACCGATTTCAACATAAGTTAGGATTTTAAATTGTTATTCCAGATACAACAAACATGACATGGTTACCTGTTACCATAAGTGGGTGGCGCAATCAATGCTGCAGGCCCAAAGTAGCATTTAATTTACAGGCCCTGGGGCACAGGCAGTGCAACTTTACTAGGGACATACAAATAAATTAAATATGCCATTTGGTTGTAAGCCAATTCAACATGTTTTAGGGGGAGAGCCCTTTAGTGCTGTTTAGCAGTTGTAAAATGTGCAAGGTCCTAAGGCCAGCAAAAGCAGGCGGTTTGAAGGCAAAAAGTTAAGGGGAAACCACACCAAGGATGCCTGGTCTAACACTTTCCCTAAAGAGAGTTATATTCTTGGGGTGATGTAGTCCACTTAGGTAAGATCACACTCTTCTGTGTCTGAGAAGACTCTTCAGAAGGTAGTGAAGTCTCGTTTTGAGGCCTTTTAGAGACAATGCAGTCCTCGGGAGATTTTGATATATTTCAGTTTTCAGTCTCCCCATTGCCTTATGTTTCTGGTTCTTCCTGGGTCTCTCCAGGTTATGTGAAGAAAGAGTTGGATTTCCTTGGTGACTTTATAACACCCTAGGAGGGAAATATATACAAAGGGAGGATCCTTATTCGGTTATTGCCTACCTTTCCTCCAAATTCGAACTGCCTACTTAAGTAACTAGTGCTGAATGTTTTCATCACTTTTTGAGACCTACTGTCACAAAGGTTCCTGTCATTACAAATATCCCGTGTATACTGATCAGATAATGGAAGAACCATAACAGAGAGCCAGATGCTAAATTCATGTACTTGATCGACATTTGGCCGACCTGGTAGGGCAGACCTCCCAGTTGACTGAGAATAAAGTTGTTTCTGGCTCAATGGTCAAAAAAGCTGAAAGTGCTTTAAAGCGAACTGATGCTAAGTTGAGCCTAGCCATGAGGTCTGAAATCTATGCAGTATATACTTGGCAGAGAGGGAAGACTGTTCACACCTTTTGGGCAGCATGGACGTACAGTTCTGGAAGTCAATCTATTTGCAGACCAGTTGAACACTCAGCTTCCTCTGTTCTAGTTTTCATTTTCTTCTAGCAATGTGGGTGGATTTAAGACCATAGCCCAAGATTCTTTCATTTCCCCTGATCCCTCTCATACACAAGGTTACTTTTACTTTCAAAGATTAAGAGAGATTAGATGGATTTAATCATGGTCTGCCATGTTGTCCAAGGAGCACCTTATTTCCTCATCTTGGACTCTTGGCAGTAACAAAGTAGTGGCTTGTTCCACTCTCCCATTCGCCTTTGATTTGGCCATCTCTTTCTCCAGCAACCTGCAGTCACTTAAATCTGTCAGATTGGAGTTTGAGAGAAGGAGGCTCCTAAATAAGGGCCATTCTCTTCCTGTTTCTCTGTCCATACACGCTTCTAGGATAAACTCCACAAAAAACTCCTACAGCCATTGTGGAGTTTGATTTGATAAGTAATGTTGGACAAATAACCTTTCCCAGTAGAATGTTAGTCACTACTTTAAGTCTTCAGTGGGCAGTGATCAAGGCCTTTAGGACACCTCAAGGTGAGTTGTCATTAGTTAAGACCCTTTTGTCAAGATCGGTTAAAGGTTTTGTTCTGTAAAGAACAAGGGTATAGGCAAAATATCTATGTTGGGATATGCTCATATTTCTTTGCATAATTCTCATATTAAGTTTCTTGAAGAAGATTCAGGGAAATTTATAACTCTTCAACTTTTCTTTCTTTCACCACAGCAAGAAATAAAGGTCCATTGGGTTTTCTGACTCCTGACATCATCCATATTTGAAAATCTTTAATGATAGGATTGGTTGTTTTTTTTTACAGAGTTTTATATAGCGCGAACTTGACCCGAATCGGGTATCAGAGCGCTTTACATAGCACCAGTGGCATTACATGAGGACACATTCATTTTTTTGTTAGGCACAGGGAGATTAAGTGATTTGCCCAGAATCACAAGATATTCAGCGTCATTGCCAAGACTCAAACCCAGTTCCCCAGATTCAAAGTTGACCACCCTAGCCGTTAGGCCAACTCCTCTCCCCAACTTAACTCCTTAACTTCGAGACTTGGCTTTCTTTCCAAGGTGAATTCAGTCTTTCTTGGGGCTCACAGAGTAATTTTCTCTTCTTTGTGTGTCTGCTCTCCTACATATTCTGATTCTGGGTTACATCTTTTAGATGTGCTAAGAGCACTGAAATGTATCTATTCAGGATTGCTGAATGTAGACAATCTGATTATTCAACAGCCAAAGTAGGTGGAAATCTTCTGAAGCTATCCTAAGTAGGTGGATCACCTCAATCATTTCCTTAACTTTTTTGGATGCTGGCAAGGAATTTCCTGGACCAGGGAAAGCCTGTTCCACTAGGGGTATGGCCGCATATCAGGAGCTGCTACATGGGCTACTCCTTCTACAGTTATTCTTTTCTGAATGTAGTCCAGGTGAATGAATTATGTTTTGGGAAATGTATTCTATCGAAAGCAGTTACTGTGAAGAAATCATGTCTATTTATGTTTAATAACATATATCTCTGTTGTTTTATTTTACACACTTGGCTAGGTAATACAACTGGTTGAAGTGTCTGCACTCAAGGAGGCACCTGTGTGTGTTAGTATGTCATTCTGGAGTTTAATTTAGACCCTGATGAAGGAATACCACTTGGGTACATCCTCCATAATTAAGGAATAGGATGAGACGATGGGGTAGTGTCTGGATTTCTTACTGTAATCTTCATTTCTCTGATTCTTCCTTCCACGTCCCAGTACTTACAAAGTGCCCACACTTCCTGAAGGCCTTCCTTAGATATCTGATATTGGGCTTTTACATTTTCAGTAGGTAGAGGGGGAGGAAGTGGTGTATATCGAAGGATTGATATAATGGATCAAGGCAAAAAATAGAATCATTATTATTTGTTTGTGACAATAAGAATGTTATCCAACTGATATATCAAAAAGTTCCTTCCCCCTTTCTGTCTATAGGACTTGGCTCTCAATGTATCATTCATGAGAACAGCCTTGGAGACTAGAACTATAGTAAAATAGTTCACTTTCCCCTGCCCTTGCCCTTTTTTTCGCACAAATAAAAGATCAATCCAAGTTTGTGACAGTTACCCCTCCATTTTACTATTCATCGACGTTAACAAGATGGCGCCTGCATAGCGTTGCGGAGTTTGCATAGACTAGTCCCCTTTTGACTGTTAATAGACAGGTTTTTCTGGTGTTAACCTGGAACCTCTAAAGAATAACAGGGTTGACATTATGGCTTGACTGAAAAGAGAATCGCTGGAGAATAGGTACCTAAGCAGACCGCAGAGAAATAGTGCCCGACGAGACAGCATAAACGTTGAAACCTGATGTGACTTCCAGGTATGAAACTTAAGAACTGGGCAGCAAGCATAATTGGGACTTGAGGTAGATGCCTCAGTTTTGACACATATGATATTTCGATTGATTTCAGCCACTTCATATGGTGTACATGATGTAACTACTCATACCATACCAACGCCATACGGTAAGGACCAGATTAAATACTCCACAGGGCTTAAATTAGTGTTAAGGATTCATCAGCACGATTCTTGTGACCAAAATTTAAAACTTAGTCTTTTTCTTTTTCCCTCTTCCATTCTTTTAACTTCCTGACTCTAAATTACTGGGTAATGTACTATCCCTAAATTTTCCCTCTTGAGGAGATGACCTATGAGATATAGAACGAAAGGTAACAAAATGGAAATTTGCATGATTTTAGGGCATATAACCCATGCTCAGAATTCATCCCATTCGCTTTCTCCTCTGTCTTCGACATGTTTCAAGAAGTTTTGATTACTGCCATTCATACCGGAAATAGATATGAGTACTATTTGATCTTATGACTGAAGTATTTCGCAAGGGACTCATGTATTTTGAAATATAAACGAAAATGATTTGACCTTTCTCTTATTCAAAGTTACTAATTATTACTCTTTTTCTTTTGAATAATCTTCTTCTGGGCTACATCATTATTTCTTTGTTGACGATTACCAATGACGTATGGATGGAAATTTATTTATGTGCCACTAATGGTGTTGTAAAACTTGGAAAACTGTTTCTTTGGGTATTGCTTTTTGTGTCGCAGGGTCACTGATCACTTACCAATAATTTTATTAGGAATTTATTTATGTATGATTCTGTATTTCTCTGTATCCATTTACTTTTTCTCTGAATCTACAACAATGATACTATGTGATGATGTTTAAGGAATGGAATTTCTATGATGCTTTTTCGATTACTCTGGTTTTTGTGCTCTATGTATATATTTTTTCTCCCAAAAATTGTTTTTGGTTTATATTTGTTTTTCTACCCGACGTTACCTATGTCTTACCCATGTTTCTATTGATATATCAGCCTTGAAAAAGACCCAGGCTTGTATGCCAGTAGGGTACGAAACACGTGTTGGCTGGTCCGATCTAATATAAGTGATTCTGATGAATCACCTCTTGAATTTGGGATTCAGAATTAATAAATGAACTATTCAAATATCATTTATTGGAATTCTCCAATTAATAATGATTCTATGTTTTGCCTTGGTCCATTAAATCATTTCACTAAATGAATGGGTGAGGGGTCTCCCATTCTTCAAGGCAAAATGTCCAAAGATATATCCTCAATGAACTAGAATGCACCAACAGAAAGGATCTTACACCCCTCCCACTTCTACATCATATAGAAGGATTGTGTTGGGATTAATGTATATGAAAACAGCTTTGGAAGCGCAGTAGCAAATAGGTAATGAGAGGCTAAAGCTCTGAAAGTGCTGAGACAAGGAAGAATTAGAAAAATGAAGATTACTGGGACAAGGAAGGATTAGAAAAATGAAGATTATTGGTAAGTAGTCCAAACATTCATGTGCATTCACTTTGCGGGGGTAATTGAGGGCAAGTGTATTTTCCTCCAAAGTGGGATAATGTGAGTGTCTCCCTTAATAGAAAAAATGAGTTAAAATATTAAAGGGATTCCAAGTTATACTTCAAAGCAGGGCAACCTCATAGTGATAGCCACCTCCCCTCCTTTCTCCAATAGTACTTCTCTAGAGCAACTAGAGCACAGGTAAATAAATATTGCTTGTCAGTGCAACTTGTGAATGTATTAAACTGCTTGGTTCCAAAGGCATTCTCCATTTTGCACCATGTTTGGATTCAAGGAATCCAAGCTCCAAATCTCTTTTAGGGAGTAAGGAATTGTTGGTGGGAGAATAGTGAGGTTGGGGTGCCTACCAAACCCTGGAAATTTGCGAGAACAATATTTCACCTCGTGGTCTATTCTAAACAACTGTTTTCAAAATAATTATCGAATACGATTAGGTTTTAAAAGTAGTGAAAACTGGCCACACATGACCACACATTACCCAGTTACATCAGACTCATTAAATAACCAAACGGACAACAAGAAAAAGTCCCTTAACTCTAATAAAGGTAAAGTTGTACAATCAGCCTAGATTATCACCCAACACATCTTGAAATATTATGGAAATTCAAAAATTATGTCAGCAAACATTAAATATTCTAAATGTGTCCCTACAAATTATAAACATATTTTCTCTAGAAACATCAAGGTGTTATTTTCTGGAAATATGTCCCAGCGGCCAGGTTGTCATTTTCTGAAAATACATGATTTTTCTCTCAAATGAAGCTTTTTTTGTAAATAAACTAATTATAATGTTATGACTCAAAACACCAGCCTATCATACTTTGAAAAATATACTAATTGTGCCCCAGAATACTATCAGCTGCCATTAAATGCCAGTAACAACATCTTTCATCCAGGTTAGGCTCACAGCTGAAATGCTGTCTCAAAATGCACTGCCAGTTCTCAAACGTCCAAGTACAGCCACTAAATTGAAAGAATGACATCAGATGGCCAGTTTCAGTCCCACGGCCTGTGTGCGGCATCATAAGCCCTTGCACAGTCTCAGATGCCAGGTACTGCCATGTGGAACAGATTAAATGCCTATTCAGTAGCCTCACAGCATCACCATCAAACACCAAGAACATATGCCGATGTTCCAGTTCAGTCTCCTAGTCTAGATGCAGTCTATCATCAGATAGTCTAAAATGCCCATGTTCCTCCATCATATGACACTAACATAGTCTGTCCAGGTACCTCCTCATAGCCTATGCATACTTGAATTATGTTCTTGCATAATCTCAAATGTCAATCCCACATATATTTGTACAATCTCAAATGCCAAAACACTGTATCACCAAGATGAGACACAGCCCCCATACACAAAGACAGGACATACACATATGAGCAGTCACACACACGTGCACACATATATGCATTTGCTCATTCACTGTCCCCAATCAATTGTTGTTGGCCTTGGTATCTTGGCCGCGTGGCATGAGAATGCAGCAGGGGTTGGCACAGTGAAGCCTGCTAGGCTGATGATGTCGAGCTTTCTTCATCTCAGGACATGTCAGCATCCGAGAAACAGCCCAGACAGACTGGGCAATGAAGAGCTACAGGGGACAGAATAAGGAGAAGCAGACCAGGGCCTTCCCCAGTATCCAATTTCGGCTCCCTCTTCCTCCCAGAACTGGCTGAGCCTGAGGCTTCCTGTCAGAGAAAAGTGAATCTCAGGCCGAGGCAGGAACCAGCGGACTTTACTGGTGTTTTGGGAATTACGTTAATTGCACTGAAAACAGGCAAAAGAGCTACGACTGAGCTGTCTCTGTTAATTCCCGTAGAACAGGCGAGGACTTGGGGTCTTTGCTACTGCAGGGGTTATGGACTTTCAACATTTCAAGTTCCAAGTAGACAATTGGAGTGGCTGCGAGTGGGCCTTTGGTGAGACTCTGCCTCACTTGTCTTCCAATCATTTTCTTTTTCTTGTTAGTCTTTATTTTTTAAGAACAGACTCACAGTGCTAAATAAAATGCACTATTGGCATTTGATATGGCTTGCTGCACAGCTATCAATGGACCGAAAATGCAATAAAAATACACTGTCAAAAGTTTACTTTATTTCTTCATACATAAAAAAATAAAACATGAGAGGTAATTTCACTCTTCCACTCCCTACCAACGAGTTAGACAATTGGAAATATTTCCATACCAAATCAAAGTAGATTCTACAGAGCAGTGGTTCTTAACCTTTTGACTTCTGTGCCCCCACACTTAATTATTACTGGGACCCCCCAATAAATCATTACTGGAAGCTAGGAACTTTACAATCGGTAGCACTTGTACTTTGGCACTGAATAGCAGTGGCAAAGTGCCCAAAGCATCTAGACCAGCAAAAACATAGTAAAAACATAGGAGGCAACAGTGAAAAAATGGAAGGGAGACCCACGCCGATGATGCCAGGTCTAACACGTGTCCCCACCAGCTAAAATGTGGGGAGAACTACCCACCCTCTTGGAGTTCTCTTCACCAAGGTCTTCACTCTGGCGGAACAATCTGGACCGACCATCAGCATTGGCGTGTTCTGTACCAGGGCGGTGTTCCACCTTGAAGTCCATCCCCTGTTGGGAAATGGACCACCTCAACAGCTTTGGATTCTCACC
Organism: Triturus cristatus; assembly: GCF_964204655.1. Lineage (NCBI taxonomy): Eukaryota > Metazoa > Chordata > Amphibia > Caudata > Salamandridae > Triturus > Triturus cristatus. The sequence goes on from NC_140585.1 coordinate 510,228,273, forward strand.
CCTCATCTGTATCAACCATCTGAGGGGCCTGTGGTCTGTCTGAACCCAGAAGTGAGTCCCAAACAAGTATGGTCTCAACTACTTCAGTGCCCAGACCACAGCAAATGTCTCACGCTCAATTGCACTTCACCTCTGTTCCCATGGAAGTAACCTCCTACTGATGAAGGCTACAGGTTGGTCTAGGCCCTCCTCATTCATCTGTGAAAGTACAGCCCCCACACCATGCTCTGAACGTCTATCTGCACAATTAATTCTTTAGAGAAGTTGAGTGCCTGAAGCATTGGCGCCGTGCACATGGCAGTCTTCAGGGCATCAAAAGCTTTTTGACAGGTGTCAATCCAGTTCACTTTCTTGGGCTGCTTCCTGGAAGTCAGCTCTGTCGAGGGGGCAACAATACTGCCATACCCCTTGACAAACCTCCTGTAGTACCCTGTGAGTCCTAAAAAGGCTCTCACCTCTGTCTGGGTCTTGGAGGGTTCCCAAGCCAGGATGGTATCAATCTTGGGCTGTAGGGGCGCCACCTGGCCGCTTCCAACCTGGTGTCTCAAGTACACCACAGAACCCTGCCTGATCTGGTACTTACTCATCTTGATCGTGAGGCCTGCCCTACGCAGCGCCATCAATACTTCCCAGAGGTGGGGCAGATGTTCTTCCCAACTGGCACTATACACTGAAATGTCATCCAGGTGGGCGGCACTGAAATCTTCCAGTCCAGCCAACACCTGGTTGACCAACCTCTGAAAGGTGGCAGGGGCATTCTTCATCCCAAAGGGCATAACCCGGAATTGGTAGTGCCCATTTGATGTGGAGAATGCTTACCTCTCTTTTGCCCCATCAGTTAAGGTGATCTGCCAGTACCCAGACGTTAAATCAAATGTACTGAGGTACCGTGCAGCCCCCAACCGATCAATGAGCTCGTCAGCTCTGGGGATGGGATGCGTGTCAGTCCTGGTGACTAATTTGAGCCCCCGGTAGTCCACACAGAACTGGAGTTCTGGCCTGGCACCCGGTGCGGCAGCCTTTGGGACCAAGACCACTGGGCTGGCCCAAGGACTGTTTGACGACTAAATCACCCCTAATGCCAGTATCTTGGAGACCTCCTCCTTGATGCAAGCTCTGACCCTGTCAGTCACTCTGTAGGTTTTGTGCTTAACAGGAGGACTGTCCCCAGTGACCACATCATGGACACACCAATCAGTGATACTGGGAGTCAGGGAGAACAGATCAGAAAACTGTCCCAACAATTGGCAACAGTCATCCTGCTGCTCAGGGGTCAGGGTGGAAGAGAGGTTTACACCATCCACTGACCCATCTTGCTCTTTCGCAGCCAGGAGGTCAGGAAGAGGCTCAGACTCCTCCTCCATTCCATCATTTGTTGCTAGGAGCATGCCTACTTTGGACCTCTCCAAGTGGGGCTTCAGGCGGTTGACATGTAGGACCTGCAAAGGGTTCCTAGGAGACCGCAAGTCCACCAAGTTATTGACATCACTCTTGTGCCCCACCACCTCAAATTGTCCAGTCCATTTATCCTGGAGTGCACAAGGCTCCATGGGGGCCATGACCCACACTTTCTGGCCCGACAGAAACTCGATCAGAGTGGCATTCTGATCGTACCACCGTTACATCTCTGCCTGACTGGCTTCCAGATTCACCTGAGCGAGTTGCCTGAAATGCCTAGTTTGGTTTCTGAAGGCCAGCATGTAGCTATATACATCCTGGGTAGGTTTACTGGGAGCTTTCTCCTAGCCTTCTTTTACCAAACTCACAGGTCCTTTTACAGGGTGACCATACAGCAGTTCCAAGGGACTGAACCCTAAGGACCTATGTGGCACCTCTCTGTAAGCAAACAGAAGGCATGGCAAGAGGACATCCCACTTACGCCTCATAGGTTCCTCAAGAACCATAATCATGCCTTTGAGGGTCCTGTTGAATCTCTGAACTAGCTCATTGCCTTGGGGGTGGTAAGGAGTAGTGAACTTGTAGGTTAAACCACTTTCCTGCCACAGGGACTTCATATACTTGGATATGAAGTTTTTACCACGGTCTGATACCACCTTTCTGGGGAACCCCACACAGGAGAAAATCCCCATCAACACACGACCCACCACGGGGGCCGTCACCAACCGGAGAGGGATGGCTTCTGGGTACTGGTTGGCATGGTCCACCAAGACCAGGATGAATCTGTTGCCCATGACTGTCTTGTGATCCAGAGGCCCCACAATGTCAATGCCCACCCTTTCAAAGGGGGTGCTGACCACAGGGAATGGCTGGAGAGGAGCCTTTTGCTTCCTCCCACTGTTACCACTTGCCTGGCCAGTCTGACAGGTCCTGCAATGAGTATCTGAACTCTTGCGCATTTGGGGCCAATAAAAGTGGGTGACAAGGCCCCAAATGTCCTGCTAAAAGCACATCATAAGCCAGCCCCAGTAGGAAGGATCTGAAGCACTGGGGTACCACCAGCACATTGGCTGACCCAGGCTCCGCAACCTTAGGCTCGCTATACAGTAGACCATTCTCCCAGTCGATCCAATGTGAACCAGACTGATCACCTGCTGCCTGGTTTGTGGCCTGTTGCCGCAAACCCACAAGAGAAGGGCACTTCCTCTGCTCCTTGCAGAACTCTTCCCTGGAGCGTCCTCCTTCCTGCTGCCAATGGGTCAGCTCAGGCAGGTCCCCCAGTTCAGCTACCTGCTCCCCTGTAGGTTCCAGGGCATCCCCTCAAGGTTTGCCTCCTCCTAGACTGCGGGAGCTTTGGGTGCTGGTTTCCTGTGCCCGATGTCTCTTCTCTTTAAGGCAGGCACCTGGGCCACTCTTTCAGGCTCCAGGTCCTCTTGAAAACCCTTACTGGCTGCCATAGACCGAGTGGTCACGCACGCCCACTCTGGCAAATTCAACATCTCCAAATTAGCACTTCGCTCCACCTTAGCTCAAGGGGTGCTCTCCAAATCATTGCCCAACAGACAGTCAACAGGCATGGCTGGCCTCACAGCTACTTGAAGGGTACCTGAGACCCCCACTGAAAGGGAACCTGAGCCACCTTGCAGTGGCTCTCTGTGTTGTCAGCGGCAACAACAGGGTAAAATGCATTGGGGACCGCCTGCTCTTCAGACACCAGCCGACAACTGACAGCTGTCACACTGGCTCCGGTGTCTCTCAGAGCCTTCACCCTATGGCCATTAATGGTCACCAACTGTCTGTATTTCTTAGTGTTATCAGGCAGTTGGGTCCTGGGGACCACCTCACAGTCTCCTAAAGAGACTAGGGACATCTTTGCGGAACCCCACCCATCTTGGGCACCAATTCCTCACCCAGGGCTACACTAGCCATCTGCCGGAGCGGTACACCAGTGGGTGCTGTTTTACCTTTGTTGGGACACCGAGAATCCCAGATAAAAGTGGCCCACCTGACCACAACCAAAACATCTCTTGGCACCCGTCCGAACAGGCTATCTGTCGGGGCCCCTGACTTCTTCTCAGGGGGAGGCTGGGAACCCTTCCCTTGGTTCCCTTGGTGATTACTTTGGGGCCATTTTTGGAGCTCCCTCTGTTTACCCTTGTCCCCCCACTCTTCTGCTGGGGACCCTGCCCACCTTTGACGAAGTCTCCCACATGACCCTTTGTGGACCCGGGTACTCACCCAGCGGTCCGCCTCCTGAGCAAGCTTCCTAGGGTTAGTCAGCTTGCTATCAATAAGGTGCTGGCGTAGCTCTGGAAAACAATTACTAGACAGGTGCTCCCATGCAATCAAGTCATAGAATGCTTCAAAATCATTAACTTTGCTACCCTTCACCCAACCATCCAATGCTCAGCAAAAGAAAGACACATATTCCACCAAAGTACTTGACGCCAGTTTCTTACAATATCTAAACCTTTGTCTATAAAGCTCTGGGGTCAACCCATACCTGGTCATTAAGGCTTCCTTCATGTGGGCATAGGAATTCTGATCCTCAGAGGGCAAATCTAACAAGGTATCCCGCCCATCACTGAGGATCCGCCCCCACAACCCCGCTCCCCAATCCTTCTCAGGGACCCGGTAGGAGGTCATAGCTACCTCATATGCCTTAAACCATTGCCCAATATCTTCATTCTTGTGGAACTCCTTAATTACATATTTGGGGATGAATACACTTGTTTCTACAGGCACAGATGGTGTGCTGCCACCAGAGGAAGTAATTTCTAAATTCTTGCCTTTCAATTCCAACTCCCTCAACATCCTTCCATGCTCTAAATGCATCCTCTTTTCCTCCAAGGCTAACTTCTTATTCTATAACTCCATCTGACCACCCATTTTGAGGTTGGCTAGCTCCATCCTATGCATTCTATTTCTATCCCTGTCCTCCACCTCTGGGGACAGGCTCTTTGAAGAAACACTGCTGCTTGGCCTGGAAGGTATGTTCTCCCCGGTCAGGCCCAATGTCCCATCCAGCTGCCCATCTGTATTCTCTGCCTCCTCCCTAGACTCTCCAGGATGCTAAGTAGCATTTCTAGATTCCAACCAGGCCCTCAGCGCCTTTTGGAACTCTTCCTTCCTGGTGATGCCTTTCACATGGATTTTGAATCTTTTACAGAAGGTTTTAAGCTGTGGCACAGAGTACATATCCACCCTATCTACTTCAAATTGTAGATCCATAGATGTGTTGGATGCTGCTTTGGTCATGGTAACAAGGACTGGCAGTTTTTAGCAAAAATAGAAGTCCCAAGGAAAATATTCTACCAAAAATGTATGTGGTCATGTTATGGTCTGCACTCACTAGTAGTGTACACCAATCACTGTATATGAATCACAAATGCAGGTCCAAATCCTCATCGCTGACCACCAATGTTAGAAATAGTGGTCTCTTGCTGGCAGAGGTAGGTACCTTTGACCAAGTAGGGGCCCTTGCTTCTAGTCAGGGAAAGGGGGGTACACTCCTGGATAACACCTGCTCACCCCCTTGGTAGCTTGGCATGAGTAGACAGGCTTATCTCAGAGGCAGCGTGTAAAGCATTTGTGAACACATACACTAATACAGTGAAAACACTACAAATGGACACCACACCAGTTTAGAATAATAAGTAATCTTTACTAGACTTAACACAAGACCAAATTACAAAAATCCACAATACTGTATTAAAAATATGACTTTAAAATGGTAAAAATAGCTTAGTTCAACATAGATGGTAAAAACGACACTTTACTCTCAAAGTACCTTGGATGCGTCACGCAAAACAAACAAAAGGGTTGCAGGGAAGGTGATGCGTCGATTCCTTATTGGAGAGGAGGTGATGCGGCGGTTTCTGACTGCGTTCCGGTTATGACACGACAAGATGGTGCCGCGATGCGACGCGACGATCCGGTGCAATGTGACAAAATGGTGTCTTTGATGCGATGCGACAACGTGGATGCGATGAACTTTGGAGCTGTGACAGGCCCTGCGACACGCTTCTCCGGTGATGCGACAGCAACCTCTGCAGCGGTGGCACGCTTCTCCGGTGAAGGGACATGCTTCGTCTGCGGTGTGACGGCGAACAGCTGCGGTGGCAGCACGCTTCTTCGGCGATGCTACGGCAACTGCTGTGGTGGCGACACACTTCTCCTCATTGCATCGTGCTTCCAGCTCCCAGCGACACGCAGTCTCTCAGAGGCCCCTAACAACAGCAGGCACCTCAGTGCAGGTTGAATTCCCAGCACGGGAATTCAGGGGGAGCTGGTGGTAAAGTCTTTGTGTCCCTGAGACTTCAGAATAGGAGGCAAGCTCAACTTCAAGGCCTTAGAGATCTTCCTCAAGATAGTAAAAGTTCACACAAAGTTCCTTTTCTCCTTTCCTTGGCAATAAAGTAACCACTGCAGGCCAACCCCAAACAGCAACAGCACAGGGGCAGTAATCTTCCTTCAGCTTCTCCGGTTCTTCTCCTTGCTAAAGGGTTTGTCTTGATTCCAGAAGTGATCTAAAGTTCTGGGGTCTAGGCCCCACTATTTATACTGCAAAATACTTTGTCCTCTGAAAGCAGAGGGTGTCTGTGCCCAGCCAAAACCAGTTCTGTCCTCCCTGGTGCAGCTTCCTGGCAAGAGGTGGAGACAGCATTGTTGAAAGCAGACCTGGCCCAGGTAACTGAAAGGAAAACTCCTCCCCCTACTCTCTATTCTAGGAGGGCTCAGGTCAGTGAAAGGAAATCTCCTTCCCCTACTCTCTATTCAATGCAGGTCCTATTCAGGCCTGCCGTGACCCATCAGACTGCCCGGATACAAAGGCCCTCTCCAGCCCCCTGTCACTCACAAACAATGTTCCCTCTAATTTTTTTCCTCTGTGTGCGGCAGAGGAGGGTCTCTGTGCGCTGCAACCATGGTTATGTGCGCCAGGAACCAGACCACGCGCGCGTGCAGCGCCAAATGTCACTCCAAACGTTTACTTAAAAAAAGTGAAAAGATGGTGCATTTTCACACATACAGCTCCACGTTAAGGGTCTTAGGGCCGGTTTGCAAATTGGATAAAGATGCCATGACATGAATTGGTTACACCGGCAAGTACACTTAAGGTTTAGCAAAGCACAAGACTCCAACTGTGGTACCATCATATGATTTTACTAAATATTCTTAACTGGAGAACTGTTCATTGGGTGGGGAAATGTTGAGAGCCTATACAATATCACATATACACAATAAGTTACAAAATTACATAACATTTACAATTTGATGTGAAAGATAATGAGTTAAGTTGGGCTATCCTGCCAGAGATAGTTTGTAAAACTGACATCCAGGCAAACATGGACTGTGGGAGAGGGACGTTCAGACAAGTCAAGTGGCATCACTAGATGGGTGACACGGTTGCTTCTCACGGCGATCCTTGCCATTTTTCCAGTGCTGATAAACTTTATCAAGGTCAACTTTCCCATTCTGGAGGTAAGCCTTTGTCCTCATCAGCATCTCCAAATGCTTCTGCTCTAGTCTATTCCTCAATTTACTCTTGATAGTATTCATGAGGCTGAATCCTCGTTCACAATCTGCACTAGATGCTTGAAATGTTGCGCAGACATCAACAAGCTGAGACACCACACTATACTGAGCAGCATTGCGTACTGTGAAATTCACCATGTCTTGAAATGTTGTAAATAAACCACCCTTTACATGTTCTGCCACCACATATTTATAGTCTCTGTATTGTCGAACAACGTCTTCTGGTGTTTCACAATCACCCAGGACCAAGACATTTTTATACTTTTCAACAAGTCTTTGTATATTCTCAGTCCCAAAATCAAAATGTGATTGTGTTGATATTGCCTGGATTTCAAAACTTGCCCATTCTTTCAGTTCATCCTCAGGGAACCTTTTTTGCATGTGCTCACAAAGAAGGGAAACAAAAGACAAAATAGGCCCACTGTCAAACTCTTGCCTTTCCTTGTACAACGCCATCATATCTCTTACATTGCTGCTCCAAAAGACAGTGTCCCCCAAATACTGCTCCTTAATTTGGCCAATCTTTGCTCTTGCATACTGTACAGCTTCAACAGTAGTCAAAGAACTTTTTTGGAACAGTTTGCACAAAGATGCAAATTCACTCAGAATGTCATTAAGTACTGCAAGGGAAATATGGTAGTTTGAGTCAGATAGCTTTTTGTAACAATATTTAGCAACTGGATCATTCTCTTCAACTTTCTCATGCTCAAAGTACTTAAGAACAGCCTCGTAATTCCGAATTAGTGCACCAACTGCAAAATGCCTTGAAAGCCACCGGACTTCATTCAATGGTCGAAAAGAGACCACTTCACAATCAGTAACCAATGCCATTTCATCCAGCTTGGACTTCCTTGCAGGAGATCTGGAGAACACAGTGTAGACAGTCCTCAATAATGTCTCCATCTCTTTAATCATTGGAACCCTCTTCCAGGCATCATCAACTCCCAAATCTTCTCGATGAGCGACACAATGCTGCTCAACTAGATGGGGAATAGATTGTTTAAGGCGAGTAGCAACACCATTATTTTTACCCAACATCACAGACGCACCATCGGATGTGAACATGACCATTTTCATGAGGTCCAGTTCGTTGGCAGTGTAGAATTCCTTCACAGCAGTAGTGATAGCCTCAGCATTACAACTGGTCAGCTTCACTATGCCCCCAAACAGTGTTTTGTGCTCTGTTGAGGTTACAGGTCGGAACTTGAAGTAGAGAATGAGCATTTTTGTAACAGAAATATCTGTGCTCTCATCAATTATCAATGTGTGATACAAAGCGTTACGAAGTTCTGCCATACCTTCACAGTGTATCACGCTATTGATGGCCTCAAGGAACTCAAAGGCATAGTTCTTGCTCCTCCAGCTGTCTGGTATCTTCACATACAAAGCTAAGTGGTCATGGATGTCTTGTACAGATAACATTGAAGTATTCATCTTGACTGCCAGCAACACATTGTTAATGAGAATCTTTATCTCCTCAGGCAGGGATCTTTGTCGTTCAACTACTTCCATTCTTGTTGCTTTGTCTGTGGCAGTTTCCGTCAGCATTGCCCGCACTCCAAAACCAAACCTGGCAGCAGCACTTCTGTTTCTCAATATCACCATGGCAGACTCGTGAACTTTGCTAATTAGATGGCGTTTCAGGTAATCCAGTTTCCAGCCATCACTCCATTTCTTCCCTGTAGAAAAGTCCCCAACAATCTTGGCTTCAGCACATGCTTTGCAAATCAAGCCCACGTCTGGACTGTATTGAAATAGTTCCCCAAGTTGCACGCGAACCTTGCTTCGTGATTTCTGTGTCTCAGCCTCCACAATTTCTTTCATCCACTCTTCCTTGAATACAAGGCAACATTTCTTCCTTTGTGGTGAAGCATCACACTCTGCAGAAGGTACAGCTTTGCGCTTGAACATATTTGTGATAACTGGGTTTAGCCTGCTATGCCACAAAGCCTGCAAAATAAAGGAACATGGCTAAAGTTAATGTCTATGCTCATGATTGCAATCTGTCACATAATACGGAGGCATTGCTGGCAAAACGTAGAGTATAATTACCTGGATTTTTCTGTCCACTGCCCTGCCCTTTCAAACTTAAATGTAGCACTGTCCGTAGAGCCTGCAATAGAAGTAAAGATTGTTACAGCACATTGTGAATTTGTGATACAGCAATTTACTATGTGCACCATAAGGGATCTCTACCAAACAATTACCTGCTCTGCCTGTATTCACGTATGCCCGTTCAAATGTGTGGGGTACTGTCTGCGAAACCTACAACAGAAGAAAACATGGGTAAGGGATGTTGTTATACCACAATACACAAGATGCACCACAGTTTAACTCTACCAAACAATTACCTGCTCTGCTTGTACTCACGTATGCCCGTTCAAATGTGTGGGGTACTGTCTGCGAAACCTACAACAGAGGAAAACATGGGTAAGGGATGTTGTTATACTACAATGCACGAGATGCACCACAGTTTAACTCTTCCAAACAATTACCTGCTCTGCTTGTACTCACGTATGCCCGTTCAAATGTGTGGGGTACTGTCTGCGAAACCTACAACAGAGGAAAACATGGGTAAGGGATGTTGTTATACTACAATGCACGAGATGCACCACAGTTTAACTCTACCAAACAATTACCTGCTCTGCTTGTACTCACGTATGCCCGTTCAAATGTGTGGGGTACTGTCTGCGAAACCTACAACAGAGGAAAACATGGGTAAGGGATGTTGTTATACTACAATGCACGAGATGCACCACAGTTTAACTCTACCAAACAATTACCTGCTCTGCTTGTACTCACGTATGCCCGTTCAAATGTGTGGGGTACTGTCTGCAAAACCTACAACAGAGGAAAACATGGGTAAGGGATGTTGTTATACTACAATGCACGAGATGCACCACAGTTTAACTCTACCAAACAATTACCTGCTCTGCTTGTACTCACGTATGCCCGTTCAAATGTGTGGGGTACTGTCTGCGAAACCTACAACAGAGGAAAACATGGGTAAGGGATGTCGTTATACCACAATACACAAGATGCACCAAAGTTTAACTCTACCAAACAATTACCTGTTTGTTCTGCCTGTACTCACGTCTGCCTGTACAACTGTATTTGTAGCGCGGTCTGACAAACCTGCAACAGAAAAGGGGTGAAGATTGTGAATCTATTTACCCAGCAACCCCCAAATCCAATGTGGAACATAAACAGAATTACCTTGTCTTTGTGGGTACTCACGCCTGACCATTCAATCTCAAACACCTCACAGACTGCAAACCTGCAATTGAAGATGAGATGGTTAGCAAAGGCTCTAAGAGTTACAAACAATGAATGGGACTGGCCCAGAGACTCCAATAGGAAAAACAACCAAATAGTTACCTGGGATTCCAGTATAGGCATGTGCCCCTGTGCTTCATTATTAGCATCCATTAGGAAAAACTTATCTGCACCTCCCCACACAATCCAGCCACAGAGGGCCGCACAGATTCATGCAGGGTAGTGGTCAGGGACTTGGGAGGGGTTACGGTGGACTTGGAGTAGTATGTACATTTAGTGGCTGAACAATGTGGTACCAGAAAACTTGGGATCAATACTGGCTACTCCGCTTCACTTTGGCCGGATAACTCTGGAGATTGATGGACCAGCTGCAGAGAGATCGGTTTTATGTCTAGTGCAAGGTTTGACTCATTATAAAGTAGCGGAGGAGGTCAAAATGCTTGATGCAAAGCAGGTGAACCATGCAGATCACAAAGTGCAAAACAAATCCTACACCCTCTCCTCTTACATGGATGCTCAGCAGGATTGCCGCATACATTCTCTCACTTTGAAGTTAGAGAAAGAAAAGTAAACACCAAACCCCCTCTGAAGCGAGAGCTTGACATTGGAATGCACTGCAAATGTGACAAGATAAGACCAAGATGTAAAGACCAGTTTGGACACAACCATATGCAAATCTATTTTGACACTGCTCCTCATGGGAACAGTCCATCCTATCTAAAACTTCATGAATTCTATATAAATCCACTGCCGCGCTGTATTATGGACGCAGGCGCAAAGCTAACCTTGTCAGGAGGCAGACTAAACTGTGTAACACAAACAACTGGTGAACTATCAGTATCCCCCCTGATGGAACTGTCTGGAGGGGGTAAGAAGGTCCCATGGACTCCCCAGACATCCGCTTGCAGGGGGGTGCAGTCAGTCACTGCACCCTCCTGCAAAGTGATCTGTAATTCTTCTTTATAAGTGCTGGTGGGCGCCGCCGCCACAGTGAAACAGTAACTTTGAAACAGCCCTAGTCCATGACTGCCCTGAGAACAGTGCATTTACTGTAATAGGGAGGTCCAAATTCAGGACAAAATTTCAGGACAATAGGTAAGTTTTACAGACATGTGGCCCAGCCATATCCAAACATATTCAACCATTTGCAAACCTATCATGTATCCTTCCATCTATCATTTCACTCATCCATCCAGTCACTCATCCTTCCACCCATCCACCTTTTGTCATCCATCCATCCCCCCTTTCTCTCTCCATCAACACTTTCACTTAGCCATCCTTCCGTCCATCCACCCGTCCATCTACTCACCTACTCATGAATCCATCCATTGAACCCATCACTCAGCCATCCTTTCACTCATCCATCCACCCTTTTACCCACCCAGCTACCCTTCCACCCATACATTCAGCTATTTACCTTTTCTCTTATCCATCCTTTCACTCACTCATCAATCCATCCATCCCCTCATTATCCATCTATTCAATCTTTCATTCATCCATTCACCCTTTCACTAATTCATCCAGCCATCCCTTCACTTACTCACGCGCCCAACGTTTCATATTGATTTTGAGCGGAGCCTTTTTGAGAAGAGGCCCATCAAGAACTTCACCCTCGCTGCAGGAGCCATTCCAGGACTGGGACAGAAGCCACCCAAGGCATCCCCCTTCATGTTTGCTCCTAGATCTTGCTGCATGCTTAGTTGTTATTAACTTTTAAAAAGCTATACTATACTAATTAGATATTTCTTTAACTGTGATAGGGGCCAGTTAACCCTGATAAATTTGATTGGCTGAGCGTAATGTTTGAGATTTTCTGATTAAGCTGCCATGACAAGGTTTTTGGTCCCCTGTAAAGTGTGTGCTATAAAAACCAAATTTGGATGGTGTACTGTGGAGCCAGCCTTCAAAGTCTGTGAGCTTGTGGAGGATTAGGTCACTTCACGGAGGACTGGAACATGACCTCATTTGCACCAACCCACGTTTTTTAATGCTTCAATATTTAAAAACGTCTGTTAAAGGACATTGACAATAAAACCATTAAAATTGCGCAGTTGTGAAATCTGCAAAAAATATAATGCTAAGGGGCAGAAAAGCCCATGCAGGAAACTTCATGGACTATATAGATAGTGCACGTGAAATGTGATGAGGAAACAAATAGTACAATGTTTTAGTAGTTTCATTGCAAACCGAAGAAAAAATGTTACGTTTATTTTTAAATTAAGATATTTGGATTATCTAACTGTACAGCTAGTTTGTTTTACTTAATACAAGACTGTCGGTTTTAATCCCCCACATATATGTATATTCAGCAAATGTGTACCTGATTCTTGGTTTACCCTACACCTTCTGGTGTTCAAAACTTCATTACGAATATGTGTATACTCTTTTAGTTTCCTTCTGTCCGCAATATTTTATTTTATTTTTATAGCGAGTTAACTAATACATTCTCTTAAAAGATAAAAACTTCAGACTGTCTAGACTGGTACGTATTTTGAAAAAGGTAATACCTCATTTAGTCCACCAGAGAAATTGTGTTCTTGAAAAATAAGAGGCAATGTAGAATATCAAAAGTTGCTATCTGTAACTGTTTTTGAATTGCGGTTTAGGACATTAGATATTCCTTTGCTGATTAGAAAATTATTTCCAATAAGTCTTTCCTTCCCTTAAACCTCATGCGAAGAGGGGGGGAGGGTAGTGCGTTCCCTTTCTTACATCGCTGCCCTAGAAATCGAGCGGATCTTCTTTAAACTCCTCTACTTAAGTGACCCGGCAGTATTAGGCGACAGCAAGTTTAAAACTACGGCGTGTGCTTTGTAGGGTAATCGGCCTGGTTTGCAGACTTGCTGTATTGTTCTGATAGTAAAGCGAGGCTGCGGGCAGATTGAGTCCTTTTGTTTAAGTATCCATGTTAATCGCAGCTCGTGACGGGGCTGCGATTAACATGGATACTTAAATAAAAGCCTCAATCTGCCCGCAGCCTCGCTTTACTATCAGAACAATACAGGAAGTTTGAAACCAAGGCCGATTACCCTACAAAGCACACGCCGGAGTTTTACACTTGCTGTATTGTCCTGATAGTAAAGCGAGGCTGCGGAGGGGGTGTGGGGGGAGATTGCGTTGATTCTATTTAAGTATTCATGTCAATCGCAGCTCGTGAAGGGGCTGCAATTAACATGAATACTTAAATAAGGGCACAGAATCTTCCCCGCAGCCTCGGGCTACCGCTCAAAGAATACAGCAATCAGGGCAATTAGTCACATCACGCTTACCTCCGCTCCCAGTGTTCCACTGCAAAGTGGTCACTTCCGCTGCCGCCGTCCTCCTCAATATGGAAATGCTCGTTTTCGCGCCACGCGCCTTTTAAAAGCGGCGGCGGCGCGAATTCTCTCGCGGGAAGTGCCGTCTGTGCGCGCTGCACACATGGCACTGCGCGCTCGGGGATAGAGAAGTGCACGCGCGCACGGGCGCGCGCATTAGCGGGAATAGTGCTCACAAACCAGACATGCAATACACAAACCTAGCAGAGGCATGCTGGATGGTTAGGCAAGAAAATACCTACTTTCTAAAAGTGGTATTTTCAAATACAGAATGTAAAAATCACCCACACTAAAATATGTATTTTAACATTCTGAGTTCAGGCATACTTAACTTTATTTCCCTATCTTGTTCTTAGGGTCAGTTATGATTATAAAATGTTATAATCAAACTGCCCATTCTGGCCTATGGGAACAGATAGCCATGCAATAGTGAAAAACTAAATTGGCTGTAATTCACTATTAGAACATGCCACACACACAGGGTATGCCCTACCTTGTACAAAAAAAATGCACCCTGCCTTCGGGGCCTACCTTAGGGGTGACTAATATGTAGAAAAGGAAAGGTTTAGGGACTGGTAAGGGGGTGCACTTGCCAAGTTGACATGACAGTCCCAGACTGCACACAGGCTCTGCAATGGCAGGCCTGAGCCATAGTTTACAAGCTGCTTCTGTGGGTGGCACAATTAGTGCTGCAAGCCCACCAGCAGCATTTGATTTACAGGCCCTGGGCACATATGATGCACTGTACTAGGGTCTGACAAGTAAATCAAATAAGCCAATCATGTAGTCACTAATCCAATACAACACTTTACAATCGGGAGCACTTCCCCTTTGGCACTGAATAGCAGTGGCAAGGTGCCCAAAACATCTAGACCAGCAAAAACATAGTAAAAACACAGGAGGCAACAGTGAAAAAATGGAAGGGAGACCAACGCCATTGGAGCCAGGTCTAACAACCCCCCTTTTCAATGATCTGTGTATTGAATTAGTTTGTGATCTGTGCTCAAGGTACCACCAGATAGAAGCGATGGGGGACTTCAGCTTCTGGTTGGATCAGTTTCCAAGAGAGCCCCAGGCGAATGGGTTTGGCGAAGGGATGGCTATGCTAGGGCAACAACATCTAGTGGAATCTCAGAACCATGATAAAGGCCATACGTAAGATTTAATATGGTCCACCCATCAGCCTGTTAACAGAAATCAAACCTTGTAGCTGGTGAAATCATTATCAGATTAAGTTTATAATCCCCCTGCCCAGTCAGCCAGTGTACCAGCCACCAGAGTGGTGGAAGGTACATGAGTGGACAAAAATAGATGAACCCCGTTTTGGGGGGGCATTAAAAGAGGCAATGCATCCATTGAGCAACACTGAGGATATGGATCATGATAGTGAGAGGTTTCTAGGTGGGATGCAGGAGGCCATAGACAAGGTGTCTCCCACTCGGAGGGAAAGAGTACGGAAGAAAGTTAAGTGGGCCCCCTTAATACGCCAGCGCTGAGGGAAGGGAAGCAAAAGCTGCTCCAATATGAAAGGAAATGGCGGAAGCGGTATGAGCCAAAGGCCTTGACGGAGTATAAACAATGCTGGGCATACATAAAGGAGCGATCACAGTGACTAAAGCAGAGTTTTATGAGCTAAGGATTACAGAAGCGAGTAACACTCAAAGGGAGACTTTATAAAGTGTTGAGGGAGCTAAGTCAAACCAAAGAACAGAACGCAATCCTAGATACAGAGGACTGTAATACAATGCAGGACTTCTTCCTAAAGAAAGTTAGTGATATTCTCACAGAATTATGAAACACCTAGCTTTGCCCCTTTCCACTGATAGTGGAGGAGGTGCCTGGCTTCCAGCGCGAGAAGCTTTCAGTGTTCCCACCCTTTGATCTGGAGGCCTTAGCACGGTCAATGGCAGCAGTTAAATCTGGCTCGCCGGTAGATCCGTGCCCTCCCAAGGTGTTCACAATGGCCTTTTCCACGGTGGGGGTGAGTTGCTTTCCCTTCTAAACTCCTCCCTTGTTGTAGGGAAAGTACCACTCAGTTTTAAGAAAGCCACGGTAATCCCAAACACTTAAAGAATTACTGCCCAGTATCTAGCCTACCTTTTCCAGCTAAGATTGTGGAACAGCATGTAGACACCTGTCAGAATTTTTGGAGGAGCACCAACTGCTTCACGCTCACCAGGCAGGTTTTAGGGTGCATCACAGTACGGAACTGGTAATGCTTTCGGTACTGGATAAGCTCAGGCATGCCTCCGTGCTGATCCTATTGAATCTTACAGCAGCCTTCAAGAGGGTTGATTATCAAGAGCAGATGGATCGATTACAGGTGCAGGGGATCACAGGTTCCGCCTTTCGGTGGATCTCCTCCTTCCTGAAGGACTGGTTCCCAGAAGGTACAGATGGGTGGCTATGTATCTAGAGAAAGAGGACTCCTGTGTGGGGTTCCCTAGGGATCTGCTCTGTCCCCACTACTATTCAATATCTATCTTCAGCCTTTGGTGGCAGTATTAGCACAGCTGGACTGTTAACTGTTTAATTATGCAGATGGCACCCAGTTGATCCTATGGATTGATATCTCTATGCAAACGCAGTTGAACACGCAGAACATCCTTGGGTTTAAGATGAACTGGATGCTGGCTAACTCGCTCAAAGTGAACCCAGATAATTTCTGCTCCCTTCCCAGTCAAAAGAGGGACTAGACAGGGATGCCCCTTGTCCCCCCTCTTATTCGCCCTAGCAGTAGAACCCCTAGCAATAAGGCTACGACAGGAGGGCGATGCTTGGGGTATACCGATAGCAGATACGGTGCACTGTGTATCATTATATGCAGATGATCTCCTGATATATTTCAGGGATGTCACAAGTGACCTCACTCTCATCTGGACGGCGCTGAGCGACTTTGCTGCGGTCTCAGGCCTCAAAGTCAATTGGGCCAAATCCACGATATACCCACTGAGCCTGCACTTGGCCCCACTTGACTTGGTAGGAGCTCACACACTCGACTGGAGCACTGCCGCACCTAGATATCTGGGGGTGAGACTGTTTCATTCCCCAGCAGATTTGTACGAAGGGAACCACTGGCTTCTGGAAGACATTACCTCTCTCCCCCATCGGACGAGTAGCCCTTGCAAAAATGATCATGGTCGCCAGGCTCCTTTATCATTTCACCAACCTTCCTGTGATACCGCTGCGTTCTTTCTTTCGAGAATTAGACATGCTCCTGACCACACTGATCTGGGGAAAGAGATAGACACAGGGTGGCCTTAACCACACTTTACTTGCCCACAACTCAGGGAGGACTGGAAGCCCCGTCATTCAAAGCATACTTTCTGGCGAAGCAACTCCAGTGGTTATCGCACTGGACAGCGGAGCGTCACATAGGAGAAACAATCACGGAAGAGGGGCGGATACCCCTCCCAGCAATACGGGGATTGCTGATGCCAGGTACCAAACCCCTCCGCACTTACCCTTTGCAAGTAACCATAGCTTGTGCGTGTATGTTGAAATACATTGTATGTCCAGGGGAAAACCCCCTTGCTCACCCTTACTCCCACTGGTAGGATTTGCTTGCAATGACAAATATTATACAGCCCACGCCCTCCAGGTATGGACCGATCATTCAGTCACAGAGATGGAGTCCCTGTTCGAAGACGGACAGCTAAGGACATATGCCCAAATGACTGCTCACTATGACTTCACCCGGGCCAGTTCCTACTACATCGGCAGCTACTAGACAGCGATCGAGCCTACTGGGACCTAAACGCGGGGGAGCCCCCGACACACCTGGTAATACACACTATATTACATATGGGGGCAGGTAGACATTTAGGGCCATATGTAGGAAGCCCAATACCGGTCGGTAACGGCCGATTTTCGGTAAAAATCACGTTACCGAGCGGTATTCAGGCTTTTGGTATGTAGGGGGGGACATTTCAGGATTCGGTAATTTACCGAATCGGTAAAATTACCGAATCGGTAATTTTACTGATTCGGTAAATACCGAATCCTGAAATGAGATTTAGGGGGAGTGTGTGGTGTAGTGTGGATTCGTTATTTACCACCAACTAAAAGTTGGTGGTAAATGACGAATGTCTTAGAAAAAGCATTATTTGGCCCTTAGAAGTGTGCAATGTGGCAGACATACATGCCCTTAGGGCATGTATGTGTGCCACATGTGCACACATGCAGGAATCAGGGGTGCAACAGGGTGTCAATGTGACACCCTGCCACCCATAATGATGCCTCCCCATTACCGATTCGGTATTTACCGATTCGGTAATGGCAACTGGCTTCCCATTCATTCCTATGGGCCTCCAGGCCCATAGGAATGAATGGGAAGCCAGTTGCCATTACCGAATCGGTAAATACCGATTCTAAAATACCGACACTTACCAATTCGGTAATATTTTACCTACATTACATTTACCGATTCATAAATACCGAATCGGTAAAATTCGGTATTTAAGAATCGGTAAATGTAATTTACCTACATATGGCCCTTAGTTACCTGGCTATACAAAGCCGTTGGGGAACTGATCCTCCGCCCATTAGACTCACTACGGCAGACATGGGTAGATGAAGTGGGTTGTTTATTCAATGATAAAGAGTGGGAAAAAGCCCTAGAGTACCCCAAAAATGTCTCCAGGAACACACGTTTTAGGAACATTCAATTCAATATTCTAAATAGGGCATAGCTCACCCGACATCGCCTCCACCGTTTTTATCCTGACACACACTTTGCCTGCCCCTGATGCCGGAATCTTGAGGCGGACTTCAAATATATGTTCTGGGACTGCCCCACTGTTCAGCAATACTGGGACAGAATACACCAAACACTCCGTGAGACGACCAACATTCTGACCATGTCATCATGGGAAGCCAGTGCCCTCAGCATTTTCCGCAGGCAGAAAACCGAGAAGGTACAGGACTGCTTTGCCTCGTTAGACATTCTCTCAGCAAACAGGGGTATAGCCATGCACTGGCGAGCCCCGGGGGGACACCCGGAGGCAGCCTGGATAGGGGTCATGAAAAAATGCGGCGCGGCAGAGGAAGAGGTACTACGGGATGAGGAAGTGAGGGGAATACGGAAGCACCCAATCTCTCTAGAGTGGGCACAACTAATGCACCGATTTACTCACGAAACCACACAATCGGCATCACAGGCAGCCTCCCAACCAAAGACTCCACCTTTATACCCCCGGAGACCGACGGAAGATAACATTAGACAAAACCCAGACACCTAGGACGGGAAATGTAATAAGACGACATCAGACACCCCCGCATACCATATTAAACCAACCCTTTATGGTCGCCCCCACACACAGAATACCATAACATATACTGCAACCACGACCAAACACATAAATATATTACACTAGTAGCTCCCCAACAGTTTCCCCAGTTCATCCCCGATGTTAATAGTTTTACCCCTACATCGGTGGTTCCGAAACCGATGGCATTCCAACGGGAACGCATTCGCCAAACGCCAAGTGAGAATACACAAAAATGGAACACGAAAGAAACGCACAGTGATCCCCGACTAAAGTTGACGTACTCAGCCAAAGGTTAGTAAATATACTAATACCAAATCAGATGTTGGGCACGGGATAACACCTAGAATATTCACTATACCATGTCTGCAATGTAATAAGTGATGAATTCTGTTCTTTCCAAAGTGATCTCTCGATTGATTATAGATATATGTTAACGTATTTTACGATGAAATGACTTTTATTGCTGTTATGAAATGCAAAATCCCAATAAAAAAGTGAACCCAGATAAAACAGAGGTCATGGCAAACACCACCAGCGGGAAACCTGAGGACAGATGTTTTTTGGCCCCAGGAGCTAAGTGCTACTCCGACATCTATGCCTGTTGTGAAGAGTCTGGGTATTAAGTTGTATAAGAAGTTGGCAATGACCGCGCAGTGACAAAATTGGTGAGAAGCTGCGTGGGCCTACTTAGGCAACTTCGGAAATTAGGGTCTCTCTTATCTTTTTTAATGATGCAAACTTTGGTGGCAGCACTGATTGTGTCGTGGCTGGACTATGGCAATGCATTATACATTGGGCTCCTGGACAAGTTGATAGGTAAGCTTCAAGTAGTTATGAACGACGCTGCTAAATTGATTTTTAATCTACCAATCTTGCAGCTTCGCCGTTGCTGCAAAAACTGCACTGGCTTCCAGTAAAGCAGAGGGCCAGGTTCAAGGGCTTATGTATTGCACATACGACCCTATATGGGACGATAACAGTATATATTAAGGACCGTCTAAGGTGATATGTACCGGGGCGATGTCTCCGTTCCTCTGAGGCAATTTTGTTGTCCTGTACACGTTTTCACAAATTGACCATGGGCGGGTGAGCTTTCTCAGTCCTAATACCTCAGTTGCGGAGCGAACTGCCAGAAAGTCTGTGAAAAGAAAACACTCTACTTCTATTTCAGAAGAGATTGAAAACTTTTTTGTATGAACAGGCCTTTGGACAGCATAGTTTGATTTATGGCAAGTATTAGCTGGTGACAGGAGGCTAACCCTTAGATAAGCCCTAAGAGACCAATGGTAATTAGGCACTATATAAGGGTTATTAATATAACATAGCTGTAAGATTGTGGTGTCACGTCAGTACTATTATATAATAATAGCACCAATGCTTAATGTTTGCTGGTGGTTGCAGGTGTTTGGTGACAGCACTCATTTTTAGGGACCAGGACTAGAGTTCATCATCAGGCTGTGACCTAGAGAAACATGAGAAATGCAGACAGAAGGAAGAAATGAAAGATAAGAAAACAGTAACAAAAAGAGAAAGCAGGGATTAAAAAACAAGCAATAGTCCAAGGGAAAGGAAATGTAGGGGGATGGAATTAAGACTAGTGTTGGGACGGGAATGTTCCCTACATGCTATACGAGCATGTTAACCTGCTCTTAGTGCTTGACTGCATGCATATCTTTTATCCTGATTTAGAACCTAGAATCACACTATTCTAAGTATGTGCACAAAGGTCGAGGACTGTCCCTGACTATTGTGAGATCCAGTTTTTGTTTTGTGACATGGAAGGGCTCACCAGGCTTGCTCTCCTTATGGACAGAGGACTGTGCCCTGTGTATAGCACAAAAAGCGGTGATGGCAGCACATCATGTTTTGGAAGGATCAATAGAGCAACCTGATCTTTTTATCTGTGTAATTTGTAGTGAGGGCCAGTGGCCCCACTTGTTTAAAATTCTGCAGTTATGTGTATTCCCACAACCTTGTGCAGCATCCTTTGTGTATGTTGAGTGCATGCTGTGAGTGAGCTGGAGTAATGAAGCGACTCAGATCCAGTTTGGATTCCTTGGCCTAGCATAGCACTCAGCATAGTGGAATTGTATTGTTTCATTTTTGTGGGTGCTGGGGGAGGAGGGAGCCCCAGACACTGAAGTAAGGAGAATGGAGACATGGCCACCTTTAGAAATCGGCATTTTGTGAGCAAAGGCTGCTAATTAGTCTTCATGGGCCCTACTACTTGGTGGATGGTAAGCATGATGAGTGTGACTCCAGTCTGCTGTGTGAGGTGAGGAAGCTTCTAGATCAATCCTGCCATTTTGTCTGTCTCTGATTACTACATCATTTGAGCTGATAATAGCAGGTGCAGAAGCCTCACACATCATAGTTCCTCTGTTGTGGGTGCTCCAGTTTGGGGCACCCCCAGTCCAGTTTGGAGCAACGGCTTCTGCTGTTAGAAGCATCACTCTACACAAAGACTATGTCTGGAGAGGAGCCAGAGAAGGTGAAAAGGACACTTGACAGCTGTGGGCTCCACACAGACACCATTAATTGCCATGGAAGTAGGAATTCATAGCATTAGGACCCATTACTAAAGTAAATACTATATAAATCGCTACTAATTATATATAGCCTATCGAACATAACGAAACAGCTATAAATAGCCAATGGGAACAAGTTCCATTTGAAAAATAACAAAACTACGAAAACGCAACCAGATTTAGAAAGCGCATGGTGCTATTTTAAAAGTAGGAGGTGCTGCTTTGCAAATTCTGCTAACATACCAAAACATTGCATTTTCCCTTAAATAGTCATGTTCGCGATACAGCTTTTCCAGAAGAGGGAAATCACGCAAAAAAATAAAAAATAAAAATAGGAGCAGCAGATCAAGGCAATTCACTGTGCAGAAGACCCCTGTTTATATGAACACCTACCCCAACAGAGAATTACAAAATGTAAATGACGCACCGGGATGCAAAAAATTTACAGTCAGGACATTATTTGGAAAACAAAGCACAGGCAGGAGCTATTTTCCCCATAACGCGTGCCAACAATTCCTCCCCAGTAGGGTCTCACCGAGTGACCCATCTCATGTTCAGCATTAAAACGAAGAATTCTCCTGAGCTTTTCTCAGATTCCATCCGGCAACTCTGCAACAGTTAAATCACTTCTGCTGCGAAATGGAATGAAGAAATTAGAGAAAAGAGCCGGAGCGCCATTCATCAAGCATTAAAAAAGAGCACCGTAATCATATCTAATTAGTGTTAAAATAATGTTTCCCTTTGAAATGTTTAATTAGCTCTGTTTTATTACACAAACATTCTTGATGTCGAGCATACTGCGCTCGGAGAATCTGATGAGTTAAACAGTGCAAAGTGCTCTGCCGCCCAGTGTGGGGCAAAACCTGACAAGGAGTGGCTGTTGTTACCAGATGTCTGTACCATCAGTGGAGCCGTGCTGCTCGCTGCAAACAGCAGGCTATCATTTCAACCTTTGTTGCTTCTACTGAAGTCTCCCACCGCGCTTTCAATTTAACAGCATCAAAACCAGACAAAAGAAATTTCTTACAATATGCCCTTCAGTGCAGAGACAGATTCTATTTAAACTTGTCCAACCTCTCATAACATATTACTTATTTCTGCTGTTCCCCTCCGAGTTCTGGCTTTGCTACTGTTTCTGGGGGAGATTGGGCGCCGCTGTTTGATGAAACGTGACTGGATTAAGTGGCAGAGTTTAGCTCGAGTTTAGCTTTAACCTCACAGCAAATTCAATTATGCTCAAAGGAAACATTTTTCTTTTCCAGCTACAGAATTGTAACACTGGCTGGTTTTGCCTGCGATGATTTGCCTATGCTTGTTTTTTAGACTCTGAGTGCATCTTGCTTTCTCAGAAAAAACGTGAATGCTAATTAAATAGTTAATAGGAAAGAGATTATTTTCCACGAGTTACAAAGGAGCTGGACCTGGACAGTATCTTGGCCAAGGCTAAGTTTGTTGAATCAATTCAATAATGTATTTTTTAAATTGCAAAATGCTCCAACAAGGAAGGCTTACAGTCATGTGCAATAAGACATGATATATCAGTTAATATGATACAGTCTTCTTCACTGCCACTTCCTCTTTTTTGGCCTACTCTTAATCATGACAAAATGAAATTGTCCTTCTTGCCTCCAGACAAACATTCAGGTCATCGATCATTTTATAGCTTTTTACCTCCAAACATAAAATCTCACAGATTGCTCCAAAAATCATTCTTTTAATTGTTTTTTCACTCCTCCATTCATTGTGTGGTATATATAGGTACTTCACTTACGCAATAAACTTGTTTTGTTCCCTATCAAGAAACATACCTCAGCTAGAAGAACAATAGTTACTTATCTGTAATCTGTGGTTCTCCAGTATTGGTGTCTTTCATAGATTCACATGCCTGAATCATTCCCCGTCGTCGGAGTGGGAGTCCCACGGTACTTAAAAAAGCAATAATTATGCATATAATACCTAAAAAACCTTGGTAACCTAAAACCAGGAAGTAAAGTAGCCTAAGCTACAAGGAAAAACTTCCACACCTATGACTATCACAGTCATTATGTACAGTCCAAACTTCAGCCAATCAGGCGACAGCACCCACCATAATGTTCTCCTCAGAGGCTCAGGTTCTCAGATTTTCTCGCACAGGAGTGAACCAATACATAATAGCCTAAAAGCCTCTGAGGGGAGGTGGGCGGGTTGCATGTGAATCTATGAAAGACACCAATACTGGAGAACCACAGATTACAGGTAAGTAACTATTGTTCTTCTCCAGTATTTAGGGTGTCTTTCATAGATTCACATGCCTAGTAGATAGCAGTACGTAACATAATGCTCATAAGACGCTTTTTTTGTATCATAGTCAATACACATTATCAGAAGGTATAATTATAGATAAATACGTGTGTCTTTCAACATATGCAAAACAGTTTCAAGATATAGAAACAGTATGAAATAAGCGTCTTATAGAAAAGCATAGTGGTGGAGGGAGAACAGAGGCTCACCTTATTTGAAAAGTTTGCGGAGAACGGCTTGCCCCACTGATGCATCTGCATCGCTTGAGGCTTCCAAACAGTAGTGCCTGGTAAAAGTGTGTCTGTTGGACCATGTTGCCGCTCTACAGATCTGGTGAAGAGGCACACCGGCAAAAAGAGCTGTGAATGAAGAAATTGCTCTTGTAGAGTGCGCTCGTGGGGTTGCCTGCAATGGTCTTCACGCTTGATCATGGCTTCAGCAAATTGCAGCAGAGATCCGACGAGCAATGGTTGGTTTTGAGACCGAAAGTCCTTGGCGCGGTTTGCCATATGCCACAAACAGTTGGTCTGATTTGCGTATTGTTGCTGTCCGTTGTAAGTAAAACTTGAGACATCTTTTGATGTCAATGGAATGCAAAGCCCTTTCTGCAGCTGTGAGCGGATTTGGGAAAAAAGTCTTTAAAATTATATTTTCATTAAGGTGTAAATCCGCAGGGACTTTTGGCATGAACTTTGGGTTAGTGCGCAGCACTACAGATTTCGATGTAAATTGCAGAAAAGGTGGATGAATAGTGAACGCTTGGAGGTCACTAACTCTCCTTGTTGATGTTAGAGCCAATAACAAGGAAACTTTCCAAGAAAGGAACTTTAAGTTCACCTTGTGAATAGGTTCGAATGGGTGTCGCATTAGTTGTGTAAGCACTATATTAAGGTGCCAAGAAGGAGGTGGACGTCAAATAGGGGGGAACATCCGGAACAACCCCTTGAAGAATTGTTGAATGACTCTATTTGAATAAAGAGAGTTAACACCATCCTGCCGAAACCTTGACATTGCCGCCAAGAACACCTTTAGAGTAGAATGGGAGAGGCCAGATCTTGCTAATTGAAGAAAGAATGGTAGAATTTGTTCTGGTTTTGCGTGAATAGGGTGGATATTGGCAGATTGACACCACATGCAAAACCTCTTCCATTTTAGTTTATAAGTTTTAATTGTAGCAGGTGCTCGAGCATTAGCCAAAATCTCCTGACAGTCTGGAGGGATATCCAGGTGTGCAAATTCAATGTGTTGAGGAGCAAGGCCGCTAAACTCAGCGATTCTGGGTCCGTGTGACAGATTTGTCCATTCTGGATGGACAGAAGGTTCGGAATTGGTCGAAACTGGATGGGCTTGCACTCCGAGAGTTCCGTAAACCAGTACTGGCGAGGCCACCTGGGAGCAATGAGTATCATGCGACAAGGTTGTTTCTTGATCTGGCGCAGAACTCGTGGAACCAACGGAATCGGTGGAAAAGCGTAGGCATATATCAGTGACCAATTCATCGAAAACGCATTCCCGAGTGAGGCTTTGTGGGGAACCCAACTTGCAAAGGATGGGCATTTTCAGTTCTGGCTGGTTGCAAACAGGTCTAGATCGGGGTGCCCCCATTCTCGAAACACTCTGTTTAGGGATGGTTGATGTAGTTCCCACTCGTGGTTTGATGTTGTGGACCTGCTGAGAGAATCCGCCAGAACATTGGTGACTCCTGGGACATGAATGGCTGTGAGGCTGATTTTGTGACGACTCGCCCAGTCCCAAATCTCTTGTGCTTGCTGAGATAATGGGGATGACTTTGTCCCACTTTGTTTGTTCAAGTAATGTATACTTGTTGTATTGTCCGTTTGTATAAGTACAGAGGTTCCTTTGATGATGGTTTGAAATGATTTTAGAGCCAAGAAAATGGCTCGTAACTCTAGAAGGTTGTTATGCCACCTCTTTTGTTCTAAAGTCCACCTGCCGTTGACTGTCATCCCTTGAAGGTGCACCCCCATCCCTCGAGGGAAGCGTCTGTGGTTATGGAGAAATCCGGCATTTCGACTAGAAATGTACATCCTTCTCTTAAGTTCTCCTTCTTGCTCCACCAATGAAAGGTTTCCCGCATCCGAAGAGTGGTGCGAACGATGTCCTCGAATGATCCCGAAATCTGGAGCCATTGAAGGTTGAGTTCCTCCTGCAGTGGCCTCATTCTGTAACAGCAGTTGGGAATCAGAGGAATGCAAGAAGAAATCATTCCTAGGAAGGACTTGTATAAACGGACAGAAACGCACTCTTTTGACAACAAGGAGCCCGCGAGATTGCAGATTTTGATTTGTCTTTCTTTTGAGACAAAGGCGTGGGTCAGTTTTGTGTCTAGTGTTGCTCCTAGAAAGGTCTTTCTCTGTGATGGAGTCAGATGAGACTTTTCGAAATTTATGGAAAGACCCAGAGACTGGAAAAGTAGCAGACACTTCCGAACATGTTCGGAAAGAATTCGCCTTGATAAGGCAGTCGTCTAAGTACGTGAAAATGTGAATGCCCTGCAGGCGAAGGTGTGCAGTCACTGGCACAATGACCTTTGTAAATACCAGGGGTGCTGAACGGAGCCCAAATGGAAGGACTCTGAATTGAAAGTCTCTGCCAGCCACTCTGAACTGTAGAAATTTTCTGTGTCTGGGTAGGATCGGCACATGAAAATAAGCGTCTTGAAGGTCGAGGGTGGCCATGTGATCCCCCGCCGAAAGCAATTGTAGAATTTCTTGAAGTGTTAACATTCAGAAGGATAGCTTCTTTAAGTATTTGTTGAGGGCGCGAAGGTCGAGAATAGGGCGCCATTCTCCCGACTTGTTACGAATGAGGAAAAATCTCAAATAAAATCCTGTTCCTCTTTGTAACAGAGGGACTTTTTCGATTGCTCCCTTCTGAATCATCAAATTTATTTTGGAAAAAAGCTCCTTGAGATGAGCACGAGGTGGTCCTCTGGGAGGAGAGTTTGGGGGAATCTTTGTGAACTCCAGAGCATGGCCTCCGGCTACTATATCCAAAACCCACTTGTCTGTAGTATTTCTGGACCAGTTTGAGTAAAAGTGGGATATTCTTCCTCCAATTCTTGAACGGGGCGA
Source organism: Triturus cristatus (assembly GCF_964204655.1). Classification (NCBI taxonomy): domain Eukaryota; kingdom Metazoa; phylum Chordata; class Amphibia; order Caudata; family Salamandridae; genus Triturus; species Triturus cristatus. The sequence goes on from NC_140585.1 coordinate 510,254,972, forward strand.
CGGCAGAGATGGTGGCAGTTGGCTGACCTCATTGTTTTTTATTGGACTCCCGCCCACAAAAGGATTGCTTCCTTCTTGACTGCGAGTAAGAGTTACCTCGCTGTCCATAAGATTGCTGTCTGTAGTTTTGGAATCTTTGATTAGTTTGGAGGTTTTATAAGAACGTTGTTGATTGTACCCTCCCCTGTTGGAGAAGGATCCACGTCCTTTGGTACCACGAAAAGATGACTTACGAAACTGCAGGCTACCAAGAGACCTCGCCGTCTCCGTATCTTTTTTAATAGCCTGAAGGGCCTCATCAACATGTTGCCCGAACAGAGACTCTCCATCGAACGGCATATCGATAATTTTTGTTTGGACCGCTTGACGGAAAGATGTTGACTTCAGCCAACCTTGTCTCCTCAATACTGCTGCACCCGCCAATTGTCTAAATCCAGTGGATGCTACATCCACGGCCACATCGATGATTTCAGCTGAGGTATATTCTCCCTCCTGTAAAATCTTCAAAGCCTCGGACTTGGAAGGCTCCGACAGCATGTTAATGTAGGGGGAGATGTCTGACCACATTTGCAAATCGTTTCTCCCTAATATGGCTAGGGAATTTGCAGCCCGAACCGTCATCGCAGCCATCGTGGAGACCTTTTTTCCAATTGAATCCAACCGTCTGCCATCCCTGTCAGGCGGAGCTGATATAGGTGAAGGGGGTTCAAGCGCTGCTTGGGCGATGACAGAGTCAGCTTTGGGCTGGCCGATGAGGCATGCCGGTGAATCGCTTGGCGCCTTATATTTTTTGTCCAACCGAGGCAAGACTGCTGGAAGAGAATTTGGTGTCACCATCATTTTTAAGCCTTCCTTCCAGATAAAATCTATTATTGGAATTGTTCTGATCTGCTTTCGCGGTTGGTCCTTAAAATCGTAAAGAAAGCAGTCATCTTTCTTTGCCTCCATAGGGATGAGAAATCTCTTTGCTGCCCTCTCCATAAGGAGATGAAAACTTCCGATATCCACCGGAGGAGAGTCCACAGGGGCCGGAGCGGACGGTGACGGAGTTTGGATTTGGTTTTCGTCCCACTCCGACAGCACTGACTGGTCATCCACCTCTCCCTCTTTCCTGTCATCATCTGTTGTATTTGCATCATTGGAATCATGAGATGGCAGTGGAGAAGGTGGTCTGGGAAACTGGAAAGAGGTTATGGGAACCCTTGGCATAGGTGTGGATGGAAGAGACTCCGCCGATTCCGATGGAGGAAAACGTCGGTAATAGTCCTGCAACATATATTGTAAATTGTTCAGCAATTCCAAAGGCATTTGTGCTCAGGGAACTGTGACAGGAGGTGGAGCTTGAGGCTCAGTATGTGGTTCTTGCTCCTGGTCGTCATCCTGGTATTTAATAAATAGTTCTGATGGAATCCTTGCAGAACGGAATCTGTCATCCTCTCCAGATTCATCCTCCTCATCGTCCTCTTCAGAATCTAATAACTGTTCCGGCAGCTTCAATGGTGACAGGGCTTCCAATGAGGAGCCACGACGTTGTAGTAGAGAAGCCGCCGTCGAAGGCTGGGTGGATGAAGCAGTAGCCGATGTTGCAGTCCAATCCTGTAAATCTGTACAGGAAGACAAGAGAGGCGTCGACGAGTATGCCGTCGACGGGACCGTCGACGATGGTGGTGGCGGCAAGAGGATGTGCGTCAATGAGGAAGCTGTCTTCGACAACGAGGCAATTTTCGTCGACGAGATGTTAGCCGTCGACGAGGCAATCTTTGTCGACGAGGAGGTTGACGACGACGAAGTAATCTTCGTCGACAAGGCAATCTTCGTCGACGACGAATCAGTCTTTGTCGAAGAGGCAGCCGTCGATGATGCGGCAGTCTTCGTCGACGAGGTGGCCATCGACAAGGAAGTCTTCGTCGATGAGGTGGCCGTCGACGCAGCAGACGTTGAGGAGATCTTCTTTGTTCTTACCGTCGTCGGAGCGGTGACGAGAGACGTAATCTCCTTCATCGACGAGATGGGTCTAACAGCCATGGAGGCCAGCGTCAACTGAGACGAAGCCGATGTCATAATCATCTTCGGTCTCAGAGACGAGAATGTAACCGTCGACGTAGATGTAGCATCGACGACGATAATCGTCGACGAAGGAGCCATCGACGACGCCGTTAACGACAGCATTTTTTTCTGAGGTAATTGTAGAGCTCAATGTACATGTAAGAGCTCAGTAGAATGGAAGGCTTGTTGCTAGGGTGGAATGTTGATGTTTGAAGGAGAGAAGAAGATTGTAAGGCTGGAAGAGCAAGCTGGAGGTATCTCTCTCTTGTACTACAAATAAAGTATACCAACCTATGTTCCTGAGTTGGGTAAATCTTTACATTGGCGACGAGCGACTTAAGCTGCGCAGGGAGCAGTCTGCGACTACCTCCATCCCTGGATAAACCACTGGAGTTTAATTTATTTAAGAACCTACGCAAAAGATTGGCAAATTCTGAGGATAAACAATCAAGATATTCATCATTGGTATGTACTGCATATCTTGCAAGTATCCTGCGCCTTCTTCAAAATAATATGCTCTTCCTACAAGTTTGACTTTAACTGATACGTAACGTGTGAAAGTCTACTTCGCATTTCAAGTTTCATGTAACTGGAGTATTGACCTTTTGAGTATTTTCTATCGTGGTCTGCTGTGGATCGTACTTGAAGTATAACTGTACTGGCAAACCTGCTTCACATCTACCCAACGGATGCATCAACCTAGTGGAAGTGATTGTGCCCGGTTTTTACTGATTGAGCGACTGGTGTGAAACGAATCGAAACTAACTGTGCCCGTGTCCGTGTAGTGGCTTATTGAATGTGCATTCTGCCATGATTGAGGATTGAATTCTTCTGGGAAACTGTGCTTCGATTTCGAGGGCTCAACAGGCACGTCTACTCGTTGATAGTAACTGTGCCGTGTCCATGCGATGGTGCCTGACGCGCTTGCACGCAATGATTAACTGTGCCCAAATTGTTGGTTTTGAAGCGTTCTCCGGTGTTTTTGGTACTTCAGTTAACATGAGGAGAGACAACGTTGGAAATAGCATTTTTTAACTTACATTGGATTGCTCGCGAACTTGCCTCGCGAACCCTCGAACTGGATCGCAACTCTGAGAGAATCCTTTCATTGCTCCTCTGTTCAACGCGTGCGCACACGCGCAGTGACATCAACGAAATGTGCCGAACCAACCAAAGAAATACAACTAAATACTTACACTGCGGCCATTTTGACACATTGGGAAAGCTTTTACTAAGCTTATGATGTGTTTCTTCAACATGTTTTAAGTGTTTTACGTTTCGATGCTTTTAAAAATATGTTTCCAAATGCTTTAGACATACACTAATTGGCATTATTCTCTCAACAGGTTTATAACAAATTTAATTTCTGAACGTTTATACTACAAGCAATAACAATAAGTTGGTGGTAATTATTTATTGATACTATGGCGGATCAAAGCTTAGCAGCACCTCCTTCCTTTCTACCAACACCGGGTGACCCTCCCATTCCCTGGAAAGAATGGAAAAAGTTGTTTTTAACATATATTTTGGCAACTGGGGCGGATAAATATGGTCCCATACGTAGGCAAGCCATATTACTTCATCATTTAGGGGTAGAGGGAAGACGTTTATATGAAAGCCTTCTTGAAATTTCCCTGGGAATGGGTGATGGGCAACCCAACAATGTTTATGAGATGAGCATGCAAATGCTTGAAGTGAGGTTTATTGAAAAAATTAATGTTGTCCTAGAGAGACATAAATTCTTTTGTCGTGTACAAAAACCGGATGAGGATATTGCGAGTTATGTGGCTGCGTTAAGAGAACTTTCTCTTACTTGTGGTTTTGAGGGACTAACAGATTCACTCATACGTGATCAAATTGTCAGATGCACTAATAATAAGAGGGTGCGGGAGAAGCTCCTTATTAAGGATTGTAAATTAGAAGAAGCAATATAAATAGCTAAGGGATTAGAACATTCGGATTTATGGATAAAAGAGATGGACAAGTGTAATAGTTCAATGGTGACGAAACAAATCGTATCAAAAGATTCAGGGGCAAAAGATTTAAATTCTAAAGAGTCTGAGATTCAAGCTTACATTGACGGAACTAAGACTGTGAAGTATATGGGAAAAGCACAACCTAAACCAACAGCTAAGTCTGCTGAAAGCCTCCGTACAAGAAATGATATACCAGTGATTGCTACACGACCTGGAAACTTGTCACAACCGACTAGTGCACGTAGCTTTAAGTGTTACAGGTGCGGCGCTCCTGGCCACATTGCCTCTAGTCTCAGATGCATGGCTAGAAATACAATTTGCAGAGCATGTGGTAGGAGGGGACATCTTGCCAAAGTGTGCAATTCTAAAACCCAGTATGTGCAAGAAATTGATGACACATGTGAGAATGTTCAAGAATTGATGCTTTGTGTGGATGGTTCATCTATTCTTGAAGAAGTGAATTGTAATTTGGTAAATGATAGTGGTATAATTATGGAAAGCACTGATAAACTAGAAAAACCACATTCAATGATCAGTTTAGATGGGGGTAGTGTCAAAATGTTGATTGATTCTGGGAGTCTTTACACATTGTTATCCAAAGACATGTATCTCAAGGTATGGAAAGATACAAGTAGAATGGAGGATTGGGGTGTTCCTGACATAAAAGCAGTAGGTTATAGTGGAAAAACCATAGATATAATTGGCCTTATATGGATGGTAATAGGCTTTGCAAGGGAAAAAATGTATGGTAGAGTATACCTAACGAAGCAGGGGTCCAATTTACTAGGCTGGCGTCACCAGAAGGACCTTGGGATAATGCTGAATCCAAATGCTGAACAACCTGTCAAGTCTGTGGTAGTTTATGACGTAGATGATTATGAAACAAATGTGATGAAAAAGTTTTCCAATGTTTTTTCAGATAAACTTGGGAGGCTTATAAACTTTTCTCACAAGATTATCCTAAAACATAACGCTGTGCCAGTTGTCCACAAAGTAAGGAATGTTCCTCACTTAATGAGAGCCCCTCTTCAAGAGGAACTGAACAAATTGTTAAATCAAAAAATCATTGAGCCTATCGAGGCCTCAGAATGGTTGGCGCCCATAGTAGTCACACCCAAGGATGGAAACAAAATTTGTTTGTGTGTGGATTTGCGCGACCTGAACAAAAACATCTGGGTTGATAGACAACCGTTGCCTAACATTTCAGAGGTGTTGACTGCTATGGGTGGTGGAGTGATTTTCAGTGTTATTGACATGTCGTCAGCCTATCATCAAATTAATCTCAGTGAGGAATCAAGACATCTCACCTCATTTGTAACTCCCTTGGGTGCTTTTCGCTATTGCAGGATGCCATTCGGTCTGGCATCTGCTTCTGCAGTATTCCAAAGGGTCATGAAACAAGTATTTGAAGGAGTAAAGAATGTTTTGGTTTTTCAAGATGATGTATTGGTTGTGGGGAAGAATGGTGAACATCATGATGCAGTTATGGAGGAAGTCTTGAAGCGCATGGAAAAGCATGGGCTGACTATAAAGAGAGAGAAGTGTCAGTTGAGGAAGAGTAAGGTGACATATTTGGGTCATGAGATATCTGAAGTTGGAATTAAGCCTAAGAAAAGTATTGTGTCAGCCATCAACGATGCCCCTGTCCCAAATAATAAGGAACAGCTAAAGTCATTTTTGGGACTGGCAGAATACTGTTCCAAGTTTGTATGTGGGTTCACAGAAATAGTGGAACCCTTGAGGCTTTTAATGAAAAATGGGGTGACATTTAATTGGGATGAGAAATGTAATGCGGCATTCAAACACATAAAGTACTGTATACTCCATGCTCCTACTTTGGGGCATTTTAATGTGAATGCCAAAACTTTTGTCACTACAGACGCTAGTGCAATTGGCATTGGGGCAGTGTTGACTCAGGTGTACGATGGTAATGAAAGAATTATTGGATTTGCGTCAAGAAGACTTCAAGGGGCAGAGATGTCCTATTCGGTCATTGAAAAGGAGGCCTTGGCATGTTGTTGGGGAATAAAACATTTTCGCTATTTTGTCTGGGGGTTGCCTTTTAAGATCCACACTGATCATAAGACCTTAGTGCATTTATTTAAAGGTGGTAGAGGATTAGAAGGAAACGTTACTCCAAGGATTTCTAGATGGATTCTATCTGTAATGGAGTACAATTTTGAAATGGAGTACGTGAAGGGTGTGAAGAATGTGGTAGCTGATTATCTTTCCAGGATGCCTATTGATGCAATTGATGAGGACTTGGATGATGGCGTAAATGTAATTAAGTATAGCGAAGAGCAAGCATTTGATAAAGGACAATGGGAGGATACGATGTTGCAAGATAAAGTATTACAAGAGGTGATGGTGTGTGTGTCAGCAGGATGGAAGGAGAGCTATGGTCAGGGCATTAACTTCAAGGGTTATTGGAATGTGGGGACAGAATTGAGTGTAGGTGAAGGAAAGTTGTGGCGGAGAAATAAGTTGGTGCCGCCAGAGGGTCTCAGACGCAAAATAATAAATATAGCTCATGAAGGTCACTTGGGCAGGAATATGACCAAGAGACGTGTGCGACAGTCGTTTTGGTGGCCAGGCATGGACAGTGAGGTTGAGGAGTTGGTCAAGGACTGTTATGCGTGTGCTGGTAGTGATAAGACAAAAATTGTAAGGCAACCACTGCTTGCATGTCCAGAATTTCCAAATCGTCAGTGGGAAAGATTGGCAATTGATTTTTTGGGACCCATTATGAAGCTTGGCTCTCGAAGCAAATTTTTAATGGTTCTAGTGGACTCTGGTTCTGTGGTAGAAAGTACAGATAGCATTGAGACAGAGAAGGTGATTGGTTTTATGGAAATGGTGTTCTTAAATGAAGGCATGCCAAAAACTCTTGTGTCAGACAACGGGGTTCAATTGGTCTCCAACAAAATGAGGGACTTTCTTTCAAATATGGGAATCAAGCATGAAAAGGTTGCATTGTTTAGACCGCAAGCCAACGGTTTAGTGGAGAGAATTAATAGGTTGATAATGGAGAATATCCAACTTTCCATTTCCAATGGTTTGTCATGGTCAGACGAACTGAAAAAATTGATGTGGTCATATAGAGTTATGCCACACTCGGTAACAGGTGTTTCCCCTTTCATCTCTCTTAAGGGTCGTGAACCAGGAATGAAGGAGATTCCAGGTTGGCTGAAGAGCAAAGAGTGTGTGTGGGTTGACCGTAGTGCAATTAAGAACGATGTTGTTGAACAGCAGAAGGCTGTGGCTTGGCATTATAATATTAGGAAAGGTGCTAAAGGTCATGATATAAGGGTTGGAGATTGGGTGGCTGTTAGACGTGGGGGAAACGTTATCAAAGGAGAAAGCAAGTTTTCTCAACCTATACAGGTTAGGGCGGTAAGAAAAAACATTCTTATTCTAAGGGATGGTTCTGCTTGGAGTACTGGGAATGTTTCCAAGTGTCGAGCTCCTGACCAAATTGTGCATGATTAATATTGGTTTCTCATTCAATCTGTTTATGTAATATATGTAGGGGGGAAGATGTGTAGAGCTCAATGTACATGTAAGAGCTCAGTAGAATGGAAGGCTTGTTGCTAGGGTGGAATGTTGATGTTTGAAGGAGAGAAGAAGATTGTAAGGCTGGAAGAGCAAGCTGGAGGTATCTCTCTCTTGTACTACAAATAAAGTTTACCAACCTATGTTCCTGTGTTGGGTAAATCTTTACATTAATTCCTTGTCAGGAAGTCTTTTAGATGCCAGAGACTTTCCTATCTTTCTCGGGGGCGTGGCAGGCTTAGACTTGGAGGGTGGAGAAACCTTCTTTGAAGAAGAAGAAGAAGGCAAGCCAGAGCCTTTAGCAGGCTGAACCTTTCTCAACACCTTTGCCCCAGGAGAGGATAAGTCTTCCTCAGCCATCCTCTTTCTGGAGGATACAGATGACCCAGAGGCTGCGTTTTCCACCTCAGATAAAGGGTTATCCTTGTCCTTAATCTTCTGTAGCCACAGAAGTAGGCGCCCTTCCCTATCCCTGAGGGTTTTCTGAGGGAAGGTCCTGCAGATCTTACAATCCCCCACCTCATGTTCCGGATAGAGGCAGTAGATACACTTCTTGTGAGGATCTTCAGAGAATAGCCGGAGCTTTCCACAAGATTCACAAGGCCTAAAGAGAGACCTCTTAGAAGTTGACATTCTGAAGTAAGCAAAAAACCAGAAAAAACTGTGAAGTACTGAGCTGAGCTCAGGGAGATTCCCTTCACACGACATGCGGTAGAAAATCTGAGAGCCTGAGCCTCTGAGGAGAACATTCTGGTGGGTGCTGTTGCCTGATTGGCTGCAGTTTGGACTGTACATAATGACTGTGATAGTCATAGGTGTGGAAGTTTTTTCCTTGTAGCTTAGGCTACTTTACTTCCTGGTTTTAGGTTACCAAGTTTTTTAAGGCCCACATGCATCAAAGCAAAAACCGGTCGTAAACGGGTAGATTCTCAGAATCTGCCCCTTTGCGACCGGTATTTTTGCATTTGGGATGCATCATCCCAAATGCAAAAATCGCAATTTAAGTAATCTCTAAATTGCGATTACTTAAATTGCGATTGCATTTAAGGAATCTCAAATTGAGATTCCTTAAATGCAATGCATTAAAGGAAAAAATTAGCGATTTCGCTAATAGCGGGAGCAAATTACCATGAAGTTGAACTCCATGGTAATTTGCAAAAACTTTGAAAAATGTACTAAAGTGCATTTTTCAAAGTTCCATTTTACACACACACATGCCCTTGGGGCATGTGTGTGTGCAATATGTACTCATATGCAGATTTCAGGGGTCCTTTTGACACCCTGGCACCCTTCAAATTTCATGAGCAATTTGCGATTCTCTAATTGAGAAATGCAAATTGAGAATGTCTTCCCATTCATTCCTATGGGCCTCTAGGCCCATAGGAATGAATGGGGAGGTATTCCTTAATTGCGACTCGCATTTGCGAGCCGCAATTAAGGAATGTTTAGAAATCGCTATTTTTTAAGCGATTTCTACATGCATAGCCTTTTGCTATTCCTTATTAGCGAATCCTTATTTTTCGCTAATAAGGAATCGCAAATGGCATTGTTGATGCATGTGCCAGTTAGTTATTATATGCATATTTATTGCTTTTTTATGTACTGTGGGACTCCCACTCCGACGACGGGAAATGATTCAGGCATGTGAATCTATGAAAGACACCCTAAATACTGGAGAAGTTTAGGGTATGTGGTAGGTTATGGGTAGGGCACCCAGACAGCCACTGACAGGCTCCCTGTGCGTTTTTTCATCAATGTGCCCTATCTTTGTGATGGATTTGAGGATGTACAGAGAGTTTAACTGAGTCTAAGCAAACAGTAGTGTTTTCTGGACCGGAAGTCATTGTGCTGGTACTGGAACTGGAAACAGGAAGCAGGTCATGTCACCTGATCGCAAAGCAGTCTGTGGTCTTCAAAACTGTGTTGTTGAAAGTATACCTGGAGGTCTGTGTTGATTTTTGCTGCTGTGTGGTGTCAGATACTTCATGGAAGTCATGGTGAGTTGCAAACACATCCCAAAATAAGAGGAATGGCATGAGTGGACGTTGCAACAGGTCTTACTCCCATTCATTGTCTTTTTCTGTCTCAACTATGTGACACAGATCCAAGGAGGAGAGAAATACTCTGTTCAAATCTCAAGCCGAGTTGCATGAAATTAAGAGGAGAACAGAGAAGGAAGAGGTAGCAGAGTACTGTAGAAGTCACGGCAGCCTCGGAGGAAATAAAATGTGGTCCTCAATCTAGAGTCATGTGGAAGGCGATGGTGTTGAAAGTGTTGTCTCATCTCAGACAAAATATGGGGCTTGCTCGACACTGTGCCACAGGTAGTGGGTGAGGATTTTTTTGACAAATATGAACCTTCTTCCATGCGTGGTAAGCCACTGCACGAATCTATGAAGGGTGTCATTCTGAGAGAAAAGAAGGGCCTCTCAAAGCTTATCATGCCCACATTCATGACCAAAGTGTATCCAGTTGAGGGAGAAGAGTTGGGGTAACTCATTCTGCACCAGTAGGTGCAATGTTACTTTACCTAGCCTTATCATATTCCTATATTTGTGGATGACATGATGCCAGAATATTCTGTAGATTCTTAACGTTGGCTCCACTCTGAAGCATGTTAATTCAGGGTCCAGTTTATCAATGGAGTAAATGCAGCATTAAGGCAATATTTTATGACTCTATTTGGCTGTATGCAGGATGAGGTAGACTGTTGAGAAATCTTATCCATCAAGAAGAAGTAGGTGGATTCTTCTTCTTTTGAGTGGCTTCTACTTCCATTAGGTTGACAAGTTTTGCCAGTAGCTCTGTTGTTGTGGCCATATGGAACATTTAGTTTTGTGACTGGCACACAGACTTCAGCCTGATGACTTAACTACTACACATATTATTTGGAGACAAAAAGCTAGATGATGAGCTGAAATACATGCTATGCATGACAACAAAAACATTTCTTTTTTATCCTTTAGAGGGAGGTCCTGATCTAGGGGTAATGTATCCTCACAAAAAGACTCTGGACCTCATTTTGCTGGGGTTGGTTACTCTTACATTTTTAGAGAACTTTAAATGATCTGTTTCTAAAGAGGGAATATCTTGATTACCTTTATATAATTAAAATAGGGTCCTGTTTGGCTACAGGCCCCACTTCCAGAATTTCCAGTGTACGTTTGTCTACTTAGGTTCATAATTAATGGAATCAGACAGTTCCATATCCTTGGGTGCTTTCACGGTTTCCAGCAGTTACTGAATCAAATTCTCCTACTTCTCATTTCAGCCACTCAGGGATCCTGCGATATTTCAAGCTCTGAATGTCCGGATTGAGGAGTCGATTATGAAGAATGCATTGACTTTGATTACCGGGAGAAGTGGAAGACCGGATTACTTTCAGTCATTTTTGTTGTTCTAAAGGTGAAAGGTGAAACTGGTTTACATCTCAAGGATTTAAATCAATTGATTCTGAAATTTCCCTTTAAAAGGGTGATGCCACAGATGGTGATTCCTTTATGCAACTGTACTGTTGCATATCTGAGTGTTTGGCTCAGTTGCACATTGTATGTTTTCATACCCACATGTGACATGAGTGAACTTAGTTCAATGCACCAATGCTTAAATGTGAAAGACAGGTTTTTGTAGTCCAGCAGAACCCCACCCAATTCATAATTGAAGTGGTGCCAATGCTTTTGGGTTATTCTCAGGGAGCAGTGGTAATCCAAATGATCATTCATTAATGATTTACACACTCAAGAGCACTAGAAACAAAATATGCATTTCAACATATCTATTTTGAGATAGTTTGTCTTAAAATGCAAGGATCCAGTGCACACATTAGTGGTAACATCACAAAAGCTAAAAAGCAACTAAGGTTTTCTATAATAGTGAAAACAGAGGAAATTACAAGATCACAATTTAAAAGCCCTTAACACACTCTCTGTGCTATCTTTTAGCGCTATGCTAGTTCTAGCAGATTTATAAAGATTAAGCCTGAGCTTCAGAGGTGGTGCCCATACCAAGACAACTGGATTTGTTGTACGTTTGGAATAGCTTGCCAGCTATTTCATGCACAAGGAGATTATTTTATGCGAGAACACAAACTTGACATAAGTTAGCAAAAGCAAAATACTTCGAGGAGCCTCAGAGAGCCTTGCAGGAGGCTTCTTCAGTAAAGATGGAATATGATGCTGTGCTCATCTGTGATCTGCATCTGTGACCTGGGTGAAGTTTCTCTCTCCTGACAAGTGGTCAAGTGGCAGCCCTTTTATACTATATCCTATCGAAGATAAAATTTCCAACACCAGCTTAGGAATGTCGTAACATAATCATATACATCAGTAGATGGTCTAATAAGGTAAAAACACGTCAATACAGACTACATTGTTTGGGTTATGGTTGTTATGTGACTTTGAAAAAGGCACATGTCCCTGACTGATGTGGCACTGGGTGTTTTTGTCTATGTTATTTATGGGAGGATAGGACACGTTTAGAGTTCAAAAGGATGTGGCATATTTACAGTTCCTCTGGAATTTTCATGGGGCCACCTTGTTTAAGACCTAGGAAGTTAAAGACCCCCATTTGCTAGGCAGACCTATGGCAAAATGGAGTCTCAGCCTGTACAAAATGGAGTCTGCATTTATTTGTTCAAGAACTAAAACTAAAATAAATAAGTCTAAAAGCAAGAGTATCAAAATAGTTAAAATAACAGAATTAGGGACATTCCTGAAATAATTTCTGAACGAAACAACCACTAAATATTAACTGAATGTGTTTTTGACTGATCTTGCTTATCAAAACCTAATGATATATTCATTACACTTGCAGAATAAAATCACATGCCAGAAATGTGAATTTGATAATAGAGTAATTTGTCACTTCGTACATGTTCATTAACACGTCCAAACTGAAATGCAAAATGGGCTCTGCAATGGAAGATAAGATCTTTGTAAAAGCATGACTTCCTAGCATCACTGGTCTAGCAGGATAACTATTCCATATTCCAATATGGGATTCTTACCAGAAGAATTTCTGATTTGCCATGCACTACAATTCAAAGCACTGCCCTTTGGCCTCAGAGAAGCACCCAGGCTGTTCACCAAAGTTCTTACTACTCTAATGGTATTACTTCACTCAGAGTTCACCCATATTGGAGTTTTTCAGCAGCCTCACTTTGAACCTATTGAGCAGATTGTAAGTAATTTTCTTGTCTACCTCATTACTTTTCTTGTGGTCAGTTCTTGTGGTCGGTTCTTCTTTGAGAAGGTTGGGAGATTTGATTCTCTAGTGTTCTACGATCCCAATTTGAGTGTTTTCCAGATCCTTTGGTGTTTGTTCCTGGATCTTCATTCTTACTAAAGGTTCTCTGAATTTTATTTGGAGAAGAGGATTCTGTCAGTAATGGATAGGAAACCTCAGTCTAGAGGTTTGGGAGTATCCTGAGCTTTCACATCCGGATTTTTTTAATGGGTGTTTGACTTTCAGCTACATGAGCCTCTCATTCACTATTTATTCAGAATTAAAGGATACAAATTACCAGTAATTCAGAGTTCACTGTTGGACATATTGTATTGCCCTCTTATGTGATGTGAGCATTCATAATGTTTTCTGTGCTGAAAAACATTTAACCGACTGTGCAGAAGAAAAGTAATAGTTGTATGTTTTAACTCGATCTTTTTATTGGTTATATCATGTTGGTATGAATAAGATGCATAGAACAACGAATATGGCATTAATGTTCAAAATAACATGGTGTAATCCTCATTACACCTCGTCCTTTGGTTCTCATAATATTCTTAGCCTGCCTCACAACCACCTTGGATGCTAGCAGAGTTCTCTTGGTATTAACAGGATATGAAGTATGTGAAGGGAAGAGAGGTTTCAAACAAAGTATACAAATAAAATAAGAACTTTTGAAGGAAGTAGTGGCTTCAGTGCTTTATAGGAGACCCCATGAAATCCCCATATTAACACTGTAGACAACCAAATGGAGGTTGGAAGAAAGTACACAAGGTTTCATAAAGGTCTTTATCCTGGGGCCCCTGGAAAATGTGTAAAATGTTTGCACCCCATGTACAATTCCAAGTTGCGAAAATGTACTGCACTCCCACAAATTTCTCCTACACAAATTCCTTCAGGTATATTCTGGAGGGATTTGCGTGGAAAAAACAGATAAGTAATGGAAAAAATGTGTGTATTTCCAGTATGGTAAACAGCATTCATATGTCACGCGCCATTCCCAAAAACTTGGAATGGGAAATAAAATCATCCAGCGGAAAAAGAAGATGCGATAACAGATTTGCCCTGGGCTGACTTTACCACAATGTATTCCAATGAGATTCATTATAAGACCCTAAGAGATCATAATAATGTAAAAAGCCTATGCCATAAAATGAAAAGCAGTTACCTCCTGTAGCATGCAAATGTGGCATTAGCACAGGCCTTTGTATCAAAAATTTGTCTAGCACAGAATTCCCAAATATTACTGTCTGAATAGTGACACTGTTGCAATTATTGTCACAGGCTCCATCTAGCACTCACAGCAATTCTTTGGGTAATCACTCACCATATTGCATAAATTATATCATATGACATCAATATTGCATCCATTACATTGATCGAACCACTTTATTGCAAGGTAGGTATAATAGAGAAATGCAATAGCTAATAGAGTTAGATAGAAAATGAAGAGATAAAAATAGCAATAATATACTTATCATGACATTGTAGTGGTAACCAAAGTATTGGATGTGATTTTTATAATAGGTTGATATTATATTCCGTCAATATACTGCCATATTACTTTTTTGCATACAAGTACACATACAGAAGGACATTCATAGGTTTAGACAGTATTCAGAGAGTTGGCATGACTAGCATAAGAATACAAGATTATGATTGGTCAGCGAGAAGTGGTGACCACGGTCATACGTAAGGAAAGTAAGCAGTAAGGTGCCGGTGAATGCATATGGATAAATGATTAAAATAAAATATCAGAGAAAAAAAAGATAAAATGTCAGAGACAGCCCTAGCTTCTGGACAGCATGTGAAGCATTAAACAGAAGAGATTGAAACAATAGAGAAAATATCCGACTACATATTATGATCAAATGGCACAAAGGGAATTATATAATGTCCGCTAGAGTAGTGGGCAAACTCCATGTACAATTGTCCTGATGAAGCACAGGAATTGTATCAGGCCAAAACACATCAACATTCTGAACACAAGGATTATTTGTAAGGAATTAATTGGAAAGAGAGATAGGCTCTTGAATGTGAAGAAGGGATATGAGGATTATAGAATCCCATCTTGGAATAAACCTCGTACTGTAATTATGGACAATACAAACACAAGTAGTGGATTGCATGTGAGAAAAAGGTACAGGGACTATAATATGAATGCAAAATGATGGCATGAAATGGAAAATGATTATTGATTGTAAATCTTTTTAATGATACAATGAATGTTAAATTAAAGATGTGTGTTAGGAAAACGATGAACAGAAGATTTATAATTCTAGAAAATAAACATTTTGAGCCAGATTTCTCAAGGTTTTGCATCACCATTGTGCCATGCAACGGGGTGCATGGGCGACGCAAAATCTAAATGAGGTTTATCATGTCACGCAAGGCCACCTTGCGTGGCCCTGCATGTCTTGATAAATTTGGAGTAACGCAAGGCAGCGCAAATCGCTGCCTTGAGTTACTCTGTGGCAGGGAGGCGTTCCATGGGTGGAGTGTGGGTGTTCCCACGCATCCACCCATGGATTCTGGAGCATTTCCAGATCTACCATTAGTGGTAGATCTGGAAATGCATCAAAATGCTACGCCTCCCCTGGTGAGGTGTAATGAGGAGAAGTATGTTAATTTCTCCTTGTTTTTCCTATTTCCTCCTTATACATGTGCTGCATTCTATAGCACACACAGTAAGAGGAAAGTGCCTCTCAGGATTGTTACTTCTGGTCAAATTTGGAAGTGGCTGTGGAAAATGTGATTCTTAAGATTCATCTTGAATTTGTCATATGAGGGTTCATTCTAATAGTTGCAGGTGTCAAGTTCCATATCCTAGAGGCAGCACCGAAGAAAAAATGATTTAAAGTTCTTAGCTTTTTGATCAAAAGGATTTCTGGAACAAACGTTTGTGTACTTCACACTGAGCACCAGAACACTTGTGAAGATTAGTTTGTGGACCAGGTAGTTTGTTCCTCTCCCATGCATTGCCCTCTGGACAATACAGGCCAGTTTGAAAAAACGTTTGGCTTCAATGGGAATCCATTCTAGGGTCCTTAGGATTGGCACAATGTGGCCTGATCATCTGGCACTAGATTTTAGTTGAGAAGTTGTCTTAAGATATGTTTTTATAGAGCCAGGTCGCTTCTAGGTAGGCTGGGCAATAAGGATCTGTCATGATCGGCCATGGAGAGCACCAGTCATTGGCCAACTATTTTAAAGTCTTCTGTGGATATATGAAGGATTTTAATCCCTGGAGGAGACTGATTTGATGTTTGGCCCATTTGGGTAAAGCATTAAAGTCACTGTGTAGATTAAGGTTTTTGTCCATAGTCAAACCTAAAAGTGCTGTACTTTCGACAATATTTGACTTGCAGTCTGGTGGATTTAATGCATAAAAACCAACCTTGCAAGAGGGGAAGGGTGGAGTGTGAAGTGGAGAACAACAAGAATTTTAGATTGTGAATGTTCAGTTTGTGATACTGTAGAAATACTCAAGCCTGAAGATCTCCTAGAAACTTTGCATGGCCAGCTAGGTCCTCTCTCTCGAGACTTTGTATCAGGAGGCAAGTGAGGGATGCATGTAGACATTAAAAAGTGGTAGAAAGTGTCAGGGACCCTGAAAGACTCCTTGTTGAAAAGCATTGGGGCATGGCAGAAAGATTTATAATTTATCTTGCTTAGATTAGCATGGAAGATGGGATTCAAACCATTCCAGGACTGGGCCTCTGAGCCTTATTCATTCTTCCAAGGTCTATAGCTGAAAGACATGGTTGATAATAACAACCACAGCTGAGAGGTCCAGAAGTATAAAGAGGCACGATTCATCACTTTTCAATGTACATAGTGTCATCTACTTTTGTAGTATCATCATCTCTAACCAGAAACTGGCTCTAAACCTTTTTGAAGTTCATCAAATAGGTGGTTCCATCAGTTAGGTTCAATAAATGTTTTTAACCAGCTTTTTAGGACCTTCAAAAGAAAGGGCATACTAGATACAAGGCAAACATTGATCACTTCTTTTTTTACTGCATTCGGTTTCTTGAGAAGAGGAATGATGTTGGCCAATTCTTTTGCACTCAGGGGCTGCTCCTTAAAACAGAAGGACATTGGATGCATTGGTTAGACGGGGTGAAGGACAATTGTATGTCTTTCACAGTCTTTGCTGAGATAGGGTCAGAGAAGAGAGAGGATGGCTTAAGACCAATGCCACTGAGCTGTGTTTCTGTGGCCATGCAGTTTCAGCATAATTATGAATGTGGTGCACTTGCCATATAATTCATCATCTTCTGTATATTTTTCAGATGTTAAAAAATATATTAAGTTTCTAGCACAAATGGATCAAAAGTTGCCAAAACCACTACAGCACGTGTTGCTGCACATTGTCAAGCCTTTGGGTATGCAGAGACAGGTGACCTTAATTTGATAATTAATGTATTTAAGTGTTACACTGATATCAATGACGTGCAAATTTTGCCCATATAGTGCTGACGTGTGCTAACGTGAAAAAATGACAAAGTAGTAATACTGCTTCAACACGTGCTCCGTTATGCTGCATAATTTCCATTTTCTTGCAGCATAATTTGCATAATTAAGTCAACCATGCTGCATGATTTCAGTTATTTCTGTGGCCCTGGTTAAGACACAACAAAATGATCAACAAGTAATTTTGCATTATCAAGTTATTTGAGCACCATTTTCCATTGCGTTTGTGGTACGTTTGTTTTGAATTTGTTTTTTTTCGCTCCGCTGATTATAATTCAAGTGCATATTAGATAAAAATGTGTAAAATACATACATCACATGAGATCCTCTTTTGAAGTCATTTTGGTATAGAGCAATATGCACGACTATTTAATACATAGTTATATCTAGGTGCCCTATTTAGTAACAGTGACTTTGACATAAAGACAGAGGCTCCTCTCTCCTGTGCTTTTATTTATTTGTTTTAAAAAATGTCCAGGAGTCTTTGAGAAAATGATAAACTTATTTATTTTATTTTATTTTTATTTTGGAGTTTTATGTAGTGCTAGCCAGACCCGAAGGTATCGGAGCGCTTTACAACATTTGTCGAATAACAGTCGAGTATACAAAAAGTGGAACAGTAAACACAGTGTTCAAAGATGGGTCATTGATCGGTATAAGTCAATAGCATTCAAATGCAGAATAGTAGTGGAGATGGTAATAGTAAGGGAGAGTAATGTGTGGGTCAGGAGTAAGATGCTGTAAGGAGTTGTTCCTATCGTAGTGTCTGGATCCTCAGTTGATGGCGGATCGGTAATTGTAGGACCGTTGTCACTTCGTGAGAGCTCGATTGAGGAAGAGCACTTTAAGCTGGCTTTTGAATTCTTTGAAGGAAGGGTTAGTCCTGATATGTATAGAGATGGCATTATCTGGATAGCACGAGGGATTGCGTGACTTGCTTAAGGTCTTTTGGAGGGATGAAGGGTTTGATTTTGTTTAGTAGTTTTAAGTTGAAAAAGGCACATCTTGCTGTGTTCTTGATGTGTTTGACCATGTCAAGGTTGGGGTCTAGAGTTATTCCCAGTGACTTCATGGAGTCTGCCGGGATGAGAGTGCAGTTGAGAGCATCAATAGACTTTATCCATTCCGTGAATCAGGGGGGGTCTGCTCTTTGTTGGCTATAGGAGGACTTCCGTTTTGTCTTGGTTGAGTTTCAGATGGTTTTGGGACAGCCATTTTTGGACTTCTATTAGGGTGTCTATTAGGTGATGGTTTGGATGTTTGCTGTCTGATGATATTGAAGAGGTCTTTGGGGCGAATTTTAGCATTATTGAGTGCACCGCAGTAGAAGGTGGATTTTTCATTTATGATGTGCTTTTTATAATTCCTACGTTCCTTTTTGAGTTGATCAAGGTGGGTTGTCGAAGGGTTGTTGAGCCAAAGTCTTTCAGCAGCTCTTAGTTGTATTCTTTCCAGGTTTAGGTCAGTGTTGAACCACGATCTCGATAGAAGGGTCTTGTTTTTTTTCCATTTCAAGAGGGCTATTTGGTCCAGCATGGAGGTCTGAGCCGCAATGTATTGTGAGGTAAGTTCTGTTGTGGACCTGTCGCCTGCGGTGGAGGGGAGGAGTGTACTTAGCCTTTCTTCTAGTTCTTCGAGGGGGATCTGTCTTAGGTTTCTCGTCCAGTGAAAGTGATCATTTATGCGAGGCGGTCGATGTGTTTTTGATTGATATGAAAAAGAATGAGATGGTATTCTGACCAGTCAACAGGCAGGGTACAGTCGATGGTGATTGCATCTTTGTGAGCTAGGATGGCATCCAGGATTGAGCCTTTGTTGTGTGTTTGTTCGGTGCAGTGTTGGGTCAAATTGTTATTGTGAAGGAGCTCATTTAAAGTTTGTATCAGAGGGTTGTTTTCCTCATTCCAGTGAAGTTTTAGGCCTCCTAGAATTAGGTTGTTTGCGTCTGATAGTGAGCAGTGTGTGATCAGGTCTGCCAGATGTTCTCCAAATGCGGGAGTGTTGCCTGGTGGATGGTAGAGGTGACAGTGGAGCATTTTGTTGTGTGACGTCTTAATGGTGGCGGTTAGGTATTCCAATGTGTTGTATTTTAAGGAGTCCGTTTCTGTTATAGAGATGTTAATTTTATGTATGAATGCGGTCCTAAACTAGAAGAAATGAGCAATGTGGCTGCTGGGGCTTTGGAAAACCATACATACAAAAGTTTATCTGAGCTCTGAATCTTATAGGCTGCAACAAGGTGATCTCTAAAAGGGATGAAGAGTGAATTGCAGATAGTACAGCTCATACCAGACCTGGTTTCTAAATTCCTCTGGAACTCTGGGTCACAATGTAACCCTTTTAGCCTATACTGATCAATTATTGCTCTAAACACCAGACTGCTAAGTAATGCTGGGGATCAATATATGCCAAAGAAGCGTTTGGCTCTTCTTCAGTCCTTTTCAATATGTATAATAAAACTTTAGCAATGCAGGTTTATGAATTGTGTTCATTTTAAAATGTTACTACACCCTTCGTAGAGAATATAATTTGTTCCAAAACAAACATTTACAACATGGTGGTTTACAATGCATATTTTACAACTACAGTCATTACCATGCAATTTATTATAACTGTATTAAAACTACTTTTAAACGCTGCACAATGTGCTATTTGTTTTACGATGAATATCAGTCATTACAATGCAAACCTATACAATGTGGCAGCTTACCACACAGGTTTTATGACAATAGTCATCAACAAGAAATTTAATTTATCTGTATTAAAACTACACTTATACTGCATGTTACAACACTGTTTTTTAATCATGCATTTTCAAAAACTGTTACTTTACGTATAGAATGACTAAGAATGACGAAATGTTGCTAAAAGTTAGAGACAACGTATTTAAAAAAAAAAATTGAACTTCGTCCCCAAAAATCATGGCACACATTATTTGACAACTAAGAAGTCAAAACACCATTTGTAAAACCATTAAAAAATAAATTTGTCAGTCACAGAACAATGGCATTTACAAATATACATTAAAAATCGTATTTTAAAAATAATTTACACAATTACACATAGCCATAAATATAAAGCGGTCTGCCACAATTTTGTCACCACTCCTCAGGTGAACATTATGTGGGGAGGATGGGCTACTGTGGAATTCAAGCTGTAAAGAGTGCCACCTATTTCAAATTTCGGTTAAGGGCATGTAAATAAACAAAATATGCATATAATAACTGCAAATAAAAAGCATTTGTTTTTTATATTTATACTGTTTTCAATAAAGCATTTAGGACAAATATCACAGATGTCTACATCGACTTAAATCCAATTCTTACAAGAAAAACTCAACACCAGATAAAAAGGAGGTAAACCTATAAAATTTATTTTTTGCAAATCACTAATTCGGAGAATATTTTTCAAGATGACTAATCAAAAGAAATCTAACCACCCTTTTTCCTTTTTAGAAAATCAGTAAAGGAAAATAGAGTGTTTAAAATTATTTTACACACATTTTCAAATATTATTCTTTTCAGATTAATGAAAATAATTCGGTAGAGTTTCGAAAAATTTAGAAAAGGAAAAAGTGCCTTAAAACAACATTTTCATTGCATTAAAAATGTATTATAAAGAATAATAAATATTATTAGTCTAAGAACTAACAATTAACCAGTTACAAAATTTTCAGGTGCAAGAAGCAACAAAAAACCTTCAAATAAAATAAAAATTTACATTTACAATTTTCTGTTACGTGCTTTCAAACAAAGGGTCCTGAAAATATTTGTGCCTAATTGAAAACATCTGAATAACAAGTACCAAAAAAAAAAGTTACATCAAAACACAGTAAAATAAACACTATGAAAATAACTTGATTTTGTATAATCATAATTTATTTCTCTGTACTTATTTTAGATTTCATGTTGCTGAATAAAATGGAGACCATGCCCGAGACTACTTTTGTTTTATCTAAAAGAGGAAAACAATTGCTAAAACACAGAGTGTACCTGTACTGTAAGGACAGGCATACTGAACACATGGACCATTAGTGAGGTGTAAAGTAGTTTTTATTTGTTGCAGGGGTAGAGCTGTTACTCTTTGGATCTATATTTAATGAACCACAGGGCATAACAACTCTATCTCTGCAGCTGAAATTGAGGCAAGAGAACATTTAGAACAACTGAAAATGCTAGCTACCACATCCAATGAGCCCTGTGTTGCAGTACTGAGGGAGACATCAACAATCCCAATTCACATTGCTAGAGACATGCCTGCCATTCCTAATTTAAAGAGATTAATTGGTAAAATAGTACGGCAAAGTAAAGTTCATCCAACCCAAGCTAAAAAATTTAGCAACATAAACATCCTTGAATCTCTAACAGTAATATATAACCATAAACCCTTCCTTACATATGATAATAAAAATCCTCTAAAAATAATTATAATTGCTGGTATTCTCCATAATATAGTTTCTCTTGCGAATAGTGTAGTTTGGACAACGAATGGACTTTAACTCAGCACCTCATCCATTCGCCCAAATCTGTTGTTTAAAAAAAATTGGTTTAGTAATAACCAACAAAGAAAATCAAAGACTAAATTTAAAAATGTATTTTTCTAAAAATAAACAGTATAAAAAATACTCCATAAAGGATTAAAAAAATACTATTATACCCAAATTTAAAATACCACCCACCCAGTAACCCATAGCCCCTAGCATCCTACTCCGAAAAACAAAATAATATTTTTTTCAAATTTATTTTTTAGTACAGCTGATAGGTTTGAAATTTTGACATTTTCATTTGGACTAATGAGCAGTTGACCACATAAGGGTTGCAAAAAAAATTAAATACAAGGGTGTTTTTCACACAACCTTCTAACCCACCAATTATTCATGTATACTTCTATGTGCATTTCAAGTACCATACACTTCACAGCAAAGGCAGTAGAGCACTGCGTGGATACATAATGCATTGTTTGTCACTTGTATGAAATAATAAAATCATACTACAGTCATGTTTTCACTCCTGAAATAGGGTAATATTATAAATTATATCTTTTGATGACATTACAGTAAGGCAGAACCATGTGTTAGCTTCATTAGCAATTTCTTGCACGCCTCATGTGGCATCCTAATGGCTCAGGTTTGATCTAGATCCCTTCAGAATGGAATATCGAATGTTGTGCTCTGCAGCTCACAAAGGGTTCTGTGTTAATTTATCTTATTAGAAACCAACACTAAACATGAATAGGAAAGTCTTCCTTCATACCATGTGCATTAAATGTAAATGCACTTCTGCTTTCACTAAATGCTTGTAGGCAGTACATAATCATTGCATTAGCCATGTTTTCACTTGTACTCAGTACTAAAGAGCAAGGAGGAAGTCAAATGCACTCCAGTATATATTCAGTTACAGTCCTACCTGGGGAATGGAAGGAGACTATTGCAACACACAAACAAGATTCTGGTTAAAAAGTAGGAACAGATGCAATCTACAATTACCTTTGTTAAGTATAGATGATTGAGACCAAGGAGAAAACTATTTTCTGAAGGATGTGCCTACTGCAAGACTTTACAGCATGCCTCATAAGTTGTTCTAAGCAGTTTCAGATATAGGACCTGATTCTGACATTGGCGGTCCAACTGCTACACCTCCGTTGCAGCAATCAGGAGAACGCTGCCAAGCCAGCGGAATCCCAACCGCCATATTCTGATTACACCGCAGGGTTGGTGGTGTTTTGTCGACTGTGCAACGGCGACGGCATGCTTTGGCACACACAGAGTCTTAACCATATGCTGCCGTTGTGGCAGCGCTGCTTGCATGTTGGTCCACTGTGTACCATGCACCATGTTGTGCTTGGCACACAGTGCATGCATAACAGTGCAAGCAGAGGCTGGCACAGCAAATGTGCCCATGCACTTTGCCCTATGGGCAAAAGTACCCTGGGGCCCTATTGGGGCCACTTGCCTGCCTTTCCACCAACTTTTCATGATGGGGTCCCTGCCATGAAAAGGCAAATCATAATCAGCACGGCCGCCAGAAACCGCCGCTTTCCCTACCGCCCTGCCCCATCAGGATCCACAATCCTGGCAGTGGCGACAGTCTTGTGCCGATCCAATCATCCTGAAATTACCAATAACATTAGATATATGATATGTTCTTGTTTACAGAATTTGTAAAGAGAAAACTGTCCCTCCTATTAGGGTATCTTGGCACTCAAACCTTGAAGACATAAACAAAAGCATACCACTTGAAAATAGAAGAAAAAACAGAAGCCACGCAACTCTAAATTAGGGTTGATGGCCATGTTTGACTACATTTGGGGAAGACACAGGCCTTGAAATCTTTCCTAAATTTCAGAAGATTGGCTTATTTCCTAAGATGTTCAGGAAGACAATTCAATTTTTTTAGCAGCAAATGATAAGACTCGGCCACCGAAAGAGACACGCTGGTCTTGCAAAATTATTAAAAGCGATATATCGCTAAATCTCATAGAATGTATTAGACGAGCCACTCAAAATGGCCCTTGAGGGCATTCTGTCTTTTAGGCTACATGGCTTTGAAAACAATATATTCTCTGACTGACAGACAATGAAGGGAGGCCACAACTTGTGAGATATGATTGCTTGCCTTTAAACCCAATGAAAAATTAGTCGCATAGTTGTGTATCAAAAACATGGTGGGGAACCTGGACCTAGTACCACTTTCCAGTCCTTGTGACACATGCAATAATGCCTTCTTATTCCACCCTGCACCTATATTTTGGAGTGATCTACTGGTCTCCAAGGTCTGTTGTTAGACAATATCACTGAAATAACATTTGGAAACAGATAATGAAGCATATGTTCAAAACTATATTACATGCTTGCTGTACCCAATTCTGGTTCTTTCCTTAGACTGTGCAATGTTATTCAAACAAACCCAAAGACACATATCTAGGGCCCGATTCACAGAACTAACTTAACCCCTTCGGTGCTCATGACGGAACGGTTCCGTCATGAGCCACGGTTGAGCTGTGCTCATGACGGAACCGTTCCGTCATGACCACGCCCGCGCAAGAAACCGTCAGCACAGCGGCGGAATTTGCGCAGCATGGAAGGGGTTAAGACAAAATCCTAAACTTACTCCCATTTTGGTATTCACAGAAGGCACTTACTCATTTTGGTATTCACAGAGGGCACTTACTCATTTTGGTATTCACAGAAGGCACTTACTCTTTCTGTGAATACCAAAATGGTAGTACGTTTAGGATTTTGTCTTAAATTAGTTCTGAGAATCGGATCCCTAGTATTTACAATTATCTTAAATAAAACACGAGGTTGGCAAGTTGAACAACACAGGACAAATATTACAGCACAAAAAGCAATATAAACAATGACACATTTCAACACATTTTTGAGGAAGAGGGGAGATAGCTCAAAGCATTTTGAGTTGCTGATAGATACATGTAAGGAAATATTTCACCTGAATTAGCATTTCCTACTGCAATCTTTGAAAAGATTTCTTTTCAACCCTGTAATATTTTGATATACTCACCTCCAGGTCAGTGCTTAATTTGAGCCAGTAGGTGCAGGTAGAGATCACCAGCACTCCTTTTAGGGGCAGCACTTATTTTTCCTCATGTGACTTTGACCCAGAACAAAAGAGAGAAAAACACAAAAGGGCAAAATAAGGAGGAAAACACAGTAAACAGTGACAGAGAAAGAGGAAAAAGAATCAGAGTAACATAAAGGGGAAGGGAGTCTCTGGTGGTATCAAAACTATGCAGTGTTGACATCCAGCACCCTCAATATTTGATAGCATCAGCTACAGGCTTCTGAGCAAAAATGTAGGACCCAGCATTGCTCCAGTTGGGTTGAGAACCTGCTAGTCAGCTAATTCTACCCAGTGCTGACATATTCCAATCGAGTAAGTCACACTTCACTCTGGATGACTAGTCCTCCCATATCAATATAAATAGTATTTATTTATTTTACCTTTCTCTCTAGTGTGAACCTTGAAAGTGTCTGACAGAGCAAAGTACAACAAATATATATAATAAAAACAGAACATTAATACAAATAGAATAATAATAATGTAATACTATCAATCAAACATAAATCAGAACAAGGACAGGGAAAACTATTAGCTAAATCTAAGATAAAAAGTATTCAACCATAAAGGTCTTCAACTCTTTCCCAAAAGCTTGGAGAGAAGGAGTGAAACGGATGGAGTGAGGGCCTAGGAGTAGCAAGTGAAAAGTCTGGTTATTTTCTGAGAGGTAAAAGAGGGATATGTGCTGTGGGTAGTGTGTAAGCCTGAGAGAAACACGCTTAATATCTTTGGTGGAAATTATGCTAAAGGCCGTGGAAACGTTTTTTGTGTTTGTATTTTGTGTATTAAATAAGGACGATTACTATGACATTTTACACATGATTTTACATATATAGACTGAAATAACATAATTTCAATTTAAACAAATGTCTTATGATGTATAGAAGTGTGTTTGTTAGTGTCTTTAAATTAGGCAATATTTCTGTGTAAAACACCATCTTAGAAAAGATAGATGGCATCTCTGTCATTTATTTCTGTTTCCCCTCTACTCACGGTCCTCTCCCCACAGGCTTTGAAGAGCACAGTCGAGCTGAAGCCATTACAGTTTATTTCGATTGTAATAGTTGTCTAGTTTGTGTTGAATTCCCTATGCTGTGGATGTAAGATTGCAACAAGTATCTATAATTTTGAATTTCTTAGCTGGTTGTTATCATTCAGAGAACGTTGGTTGTCACATATTTCATATGTGTTGGAACATCTTTGGATGACTTTAGCATAGAGGGTCTGGAGTATTATTCAGGGTACTGGCATGGTGCTTACGTGTAAGATAATGGTGCTTATTTTTCTTGTGTTCGTTATCTGAAATCACAATGAGCAACTTGGGGGTGTTTGCCAGAAGACTTTCCTTTTATACTAGGAATGTTGCCCGAATTTTTTCTGATCTTGCTGCTCATTTGGGACTTAAAATCATTTTTGATTTGTCATACTCTGCATAACTTTGCATCTGAGAGACTTCATGCCATTGACTCTGAACCACTTATTTTTATTTTTTGTAAGAAAACCCTTTACATTTTCATTGATGTAGTACTCAATTATTAAGTGGTCCTTATTACCTAATGAGCTGTTTTGCTCTGCTAATTTAATGCTCAGAGGTGCCCTAACTCAGACACATATGGTCTTTGAAAATTGAGTTGTAACACCATCTCCAGTCCAGTAAGCTGTGGGAGAACTGAATGAGGTAAATTTCAATATGTCTAAGGGGTCTATTGCGATTGCGGGCGGACAAAGTCTGTCTGCCACCGCAACGGCAAAAGGGACTGCCCACCATAGGTGCAGCGGTCCCGCCGTAGGCATCCCGTATTTTTTACATTGCAGCGGGCGGTGCTGCAAGCAGCACCCGCCGCACGGTAATAAATGCATGTTGTGCATTTGAATGCACAACGTGACAGGCACCGTGCGGTGCCTGCCAACTTGTGTATGCAAATGCTGGAGGGTACCATAGGTACCCCCCATGTGCAACCCCACCCCCCAACACCCTGGGGCCCCAAAAGTTTGCAAGCCTTTCCATGGTGGCAATGCCGCCATGGAAAGGCGAGTGCCCGCCTGCATCTTAATATGGATGGCGGTGTCTTGCAGACACCGCCACCATGTTAAGGCCCTTTTCCGCCCGGCCGGGTCGTCGACTGTCGGAAAACCGGCAGACGGTTTCCCGTCCTCCAGGGTCCCCCTAGTCATCGTAATGTGGCGAGAGGAAAAAGTAGGCGGGCAGTAAATATTGGCGGACGGATTGCCACCGCCATGCGGTCAATGGCGATCCGCCCGCCAACATAATCGGCTCCTAAATTTTGAGAAATGTTTTTCCACAATGCCTAAAAATTAAGTGGAATTCTACATACATGCATTGTCGGTCTGGCAAAGCGTATTAATATTGGGCATGAAATGTGCCCTCGTGTCTATTTTGAATGTGAGAATAACACGTTGTGTGAACAACTGCCACTCATGTTCACTTTGAACACAATATTCCTGTTCCTTCACAATATGATTGTTTTTATTTTTATCAGAAACATGTGATGCGTCGAAACAGCAGATAGGCATTAATATGCACATACTGAGCTCTTCTCGTGGGAAGAATGTGAGAAGATCTCGGGAAATAGCAACGTTTTTATCAAGTAAAAGGCTGACCACTACTCTCTGCAATTCTCACTTCATTGTGTCAACTCCAGAAAAAGGCTATGCTTACTAGGACAGCTGATCTTTCATAGACTGCATGTAAAGAATGAACAATATCGGTGACAGGATGAAACTCTTGGGCATCCCACATTGTACTTAGAGGGAAAAGGACTGAATGTGCCCATTTGAAAGCATACAATGTACTTATGGCAGGAGGAGCTTCCTTGATTTTGTGATCTTTGGCATCTGTCCTTGCAGCACGTCCGAAGGAACTAATTATATGTCCAAGGCAGTGCCTTGGATAAAATGGGAAGTGGACAGTGAGAAGTAAGAATCAAGATCAATAAAACACAACAGGGGCACCTGAACCCCTCACACTAAACAAGCAGAAAAGTCTCAGATCGCTGTTTCACCACCTCTGGCAAGAGTCAATGAGTGGTGTGACAGGGCTTTAACCTGTTACTTGTCTACAATGCTAATAACTTATCAATCTGAGGAGCATGTTTTTACTGATGCCTAATAACTGTATTCGCTTCACTACTGGCATAGACATCGATTTACTAAAATTCCAAGGATAGCGCAAAAGACACAACATGATTTTTAATCCACGTAGTGGCAACTTTAGGTGACCTTTGACTATAATTGCATCACAGAAAGGGATGTCATACGACCTTCAACTCTGGTTACATCACAGGAAGTGAGACTTCTAAAATAAAGGATAAATTCAATAACAATAAACCTGGCAAAATATTGATTAGGTACAAGACATTTGTTAACTACTCTGCAGCTATCATATGCTTTGGTTTCAGCCATGATATATCTCTGGCACAGATATGATATACTATTGACACCACCTTCATAGGCCCATTTGCGACACCTTCCTATGCTCAATCATTCTTTGCCCAGGTTCATCCGCAGTCATTTGCTCCGGTGTGTCAAACACTTACCTATTTCCTTCACCAAGGTCTCACGTTGACATCCCATCCACTCCTCTGCACACTTAACTGTTGGGAGCAAGACAGACTAGTATAAAAGGGAGAAAAGACTATTGATTGGAAAATATAGATAAAAAGAGGAAGGACAAGGAGGAAAGCAAGGAAATGGAAAATGACAATGAATACTCAATGGGCGAGTTTTCTTCATGGGCACAGGACCCCAACCTGGGAGTAGACGAGGAAACTGCTGTTAAAACACCGGACCCGACGGACCTCAATAAGCCCAAGAATGATGCCATCTGGCAGCAGAAGGAGAAATAAAGCAAAGGAAGGAATCTGATTCCAAAGACAAGGATCTGAGAAGGGAACCAAATTACAACGATATTCCTAACCGAAACTCCCCACCTCACAACATCTAGGTGCCACCAATGCCCATGCGAGGGTAGTGGCTACCCAGGAGCACTCTAAAACCTACCAACGTGCAGCTAAGTGGGTGGGGATGTCCCTAAAACAGATTGTGAGAGAGAACCATGAAACCCAGAAGACTGAAAGGACTGAAGAGGCACCCACAACTCAAAAGAGCAATTAAATAGGGTTGAGCGGAACATTAATTCCTAAAACCAAGATATCAAAGGGACCAAATCAAATCTACTAGAGTAAAATAAACTTTTTTTTTAACTTTTTCTTACCTTCTCGTTTTCCCAATGAGCCTGGGACAAGAACTGGGGTGTCAGTAGAGGGAGAAGCACTGAACTTTTGTGGAAAGAAATAGAGAAACAACATTACATATTTTGACTTGCCAGGAGTTTGGGAGTGACTTAAAAGTGACTTTGAACACATTGTGCTTGTTTTCTTATTTAGTTTGAAACTAAATAGTCACAAAACTAAAAAACAAGACCTCTACCTCGTGGCTTTTATGGTGAACCTCATCCCCACCCTCTAATCAATCAATCAATCAATCAATCAATCATAGCATTTGTAAAGAGCACTACATACCCGTGAGGGTCTCAAGGCGCTGGGGGGGTGGGAAGCTGCTACTGTTCGAAGAGCCAGGTCTTGAGAAGTATTCTGAAGGTCAGAAGGTCTTCGGTCTTCCGTAAGCAGATGGGGAGGGTGTTCCTTGTCTTGGCTGCGAGGTGGGAGAATGATCTGCTGCTGGCGGTCACTCTTCAGATGCGGGGGACGGTGGCGAGGGCGCGGTCTGCGGAGCGGAGCTGGCGGGTGGGGGTGTAGAGGCTGAGTCGGCTGTTGAGGTACGCTGGTCCGGTGTTGTGGAGTGCCTTGTGTGTGAGGGTGAGGAGTTTGAAGGTTATCCTCTTGTTGGCAGGGAGCTAGTGCAGGTCTCTCAGGTAGGGTGTGATGTGGCTGCGGCGAAGGATGTCGAGGATCAGGCGTGCGGAGGAGTTCTGGTTGCGTTGGAGCCGTTTCAGGAGTTTGGCCGGGGCTCCTGCGTAGAGTACATTTCTGTAGTCCAGTCTACTGCTGACAAGGGCCTGGGTGACCATCCCTCTTGTTTCGATGGGGATCCACTTGAAGATCCTGCGAAGCATGCGGAGGGTGTTGAAGCAGGAGGAGGAGACAGCGTTGACCTGCTTTGTCATGGAGAGGTTAGAGTCGAGGATGACCCCTAGGTTGCGTGCATTCGTGGTCGGTGGGTGTTGGGGTATTCCTAGTGCAGTCGGCCACCAGGAGTCGTCCCAGGCCGAGGGGGTGGATCCGAAGATGAGGACCTCCGTCTTGTCCGAGTTCAGCTTCAGTCAGCTGTTCCTCATCCAGTCGGCGACGGCCTTCATTCCTTCGTGGAGGTTGGTTTTGGCAGTGTGGGGGTCCTTGGTGAGGGAGAGGATCAGCTGGATGTCATCAGTGTAGGAGATGATGTTGAGGTCGTGCCGTCGTGCGATGTGGGTGAGCGGTGCCATGTAGATGTTGAACACCGTTGGGATGAGGGAGGAGCCGTGGGGTATGCCGCAGATGATCCCGGTGGCTTCGGAGCGGAAGGGGGGGGAGGTGGATGCTCTGTGTTCTGCCGGAGAGGAAGGAGGAGGTCCAGTCCAGGGCCTTCTCTTGGATTCCGGCGTCGGAGAGGCGTGTTCGTAGTGTGCGGTGGCAGACCGTGTCGAAGGCGGCTGACAGGTCCAGGAGGATGAGGGCCGCAGTTTCTCCGTTGTCTAGCAGGGTCCTGATGTCATCGGTGGCGGCGATGAGGGCAGTTTCGGTGCTGTGGTTGTTGCGGAACCCAGACTGGGCCGGGTCCAGGATGCTGTTCTCCTCGAGGAAGCTGGTCAGTTGTTTGTTGATGGCCTTTTCGATGACCTTTGCCGGGAACGGAAGCAGGGAGATGGGTAGAAAGTTCTTGAGGTCTTTGGGGTCTGCCTTGGGTTTCTTGAGTAAGGCGTTGATCTCTGCGGGCTTCCAGGTCTCTGGGAAGGTCGCTGTCTCGAAGGAGATGTTGATGGTTTTCCGGAGATGGGGTGCGATTGTGCTGCTGCCTTTGTTGAAAATGTGGTGTGGGCAGGGGTCTTCCGGGGATCTGGAGTGGACGGTGTTCATGATCTTGATGGTGTTGTCATCGTTGATGTTGGTGCAGGCGGTTGGTGCGGGTGGTGGTCGTGAGAGTGGGGGTCTCAGTTGTTGCCGGGGTGGTGACGGCATTGAAACTGTCGTGGATGTCTGCGATCTTGCAATGGAAGAAGGTGGCCAGCGAGTCGCACAGGTCTTGTGAGGGTAGGATGTCATTGGTGTTGGAGCTGGGGATGGAGAGTTCCTTCACGATGTTGAAGAGCTCTTTGCAGTTGTGTGTGTTGTTGTCTAGGCAGTCTTTGAAGGAGGTCCTTTTGGCGTATCTGATGAGGTGGTGGTGTTTGCGGGTGGCGTTTTTGTGGGCTGTGTAGCTTTCCAGAGTTTGTTCACGGATCCAGTTTTTTTCGAGTTTTAAGCAAGTTCGCTTGGAGGCCTGGAGGTCTTTGGTGAACCAGCTGGCTTTCTTGCTGGTGTGGGTGTTGGAGGGCTTCTTGAGCGGGGCGAGGGTGTTGGCACAGTCGTTGATCCACTGTCTGAGATTGCGAGCAGCAGTGTCGGGGTCGGTCGGGTCTGCGGGTGGGCTCCAGGCGAGGGCGGTGGAGAGCTGGTCTTCGGTGACTTTGCTCCAGCAGCGGCACGGCATATGTTGGGTGCAGTAGTGCATGGTGGGTTTCCGGAAGGTGAAGTGGATGCTGCGGTGATCGGTCCAGTGGAGCTCGGTGGTGTGGTTGAAGGAGAAGTGGGAGCTTGCGGAGAAGATGGGGTCAAGCGTGTGGCCGGTGGAGTGGGTGGGTGTAGTGACGAGTTGTCTGAGTCCGAGGTTGGCGAGGTTGTCGATCAAGGTGTTGGAGTTGGTGTTGTTGTTGTTCTCTAGGTGGAAGTTCAGGTCCCCGAGGAGGATGTAGCCCATGGAGGCGAGGGCGTGTGTGCGGATGAGGTCGATGATGGAGTCGCTGAACTGTGCTCAGGGTCCGGAGGGTCTGTAGATGAGGGTTCCTCTGAGGGTGGTGTTAGGATCGGTGTGAATCTGGAAGTGCAGGTGTTCGGCGGTGCTGAGGGTGTCGTCGGTGTTGGTTGAGACTTTGAGAGTGTTCTTGTGGATGATGGCGATTCCTCCTCCTACTCCATTGGTGCGGTCCCTGCGGGGGATCTTATAGCCTTCCGGGATGGCTATGGTGATGTCGAGTGCCGAGGAGGGGTTTAGCCAGGTCTCCATCAGGAAGGCGACGTCTGGGGTGTTGGAGTCCAGTAGGTTCCAGAGTTCCACGGCATGTTTGCGTGCGGAGCGGGTGTTGAGAAGGATGCATCTGAGGTAGTTGGGTTCTTTGGTGGGTGGGTTGGCAGGACGGATGCTGGTGAAGCTGCAGTTCCATCAGGAGAAGGGTCCTTGGGTGTGCTTTGGGGCGACCAGGCAGAAGGTGCGTGATCGTCCGGCGTTGAGTGCGTGGAGGGTGCTGGGGTCGTAGCAGAGACGGGTGTCGTGGTGTTCGCGGGGGCCAGGGGTCCTGGCGCTGGGTGCGGTCCAGGCACAGACGGGCGCCGACGGGCCTGCAGCGCACAGCCGCTGCATGGCCTCCATATGAGGGGATGTGGGAGGGAGGAGCAGTTGGGAGGCGGGAACGGGGCGGCAAATGGGAGTGTAGGGGGGTGGGGCCGCAGGGGTGGCAGCGGCGGGAAACGAATGGGGGAGTGGGCAGGGGTTACAGAATGCAACAGTAGAGGGCACAGAGGGCAAGGACAACGGCAGCAAAGAGAAACATAAAACAGGCAAGATAACAGACAACAGTGCTACAATACAGCAGTGAACAAAGTAACAAAAATAAACAGTGACACAGCAGAATGCAGGCAGTGGAGAGAATGCGGGGCACGTACCTAGGCGAGCGGCAGCAGCGGGCTCAGGGCACTCAGGTGGAGCTGTGTGGCAGCGAGGGGAGCGACCTGCCAGGTTACAGGGTCAAGGGTCGCTCACTTCACCGCTGCGCGGCCTCCATATGAGGGGATGTGGGAGGAGCAGTTGGGAGGTGGGAGCGGGGTGGTGAATGGGAGTGTAGGGGGCGGGGCGGCAGGGGACGCAGCAGCGGGAAACGAAGGGGGAGCAGGCGGGGGTTACAGTAGGCAAAAGTAGAGGGCACAGAGGGCAAGGACAATGACAGCAAAGAGAAACGAAAAACGGGCAATATAACAGACAACAGTGCCACAATTCTGCAGTGAACAAAGTAACAAAAATAAACAGTGACACAGCAGAATGCAGGCAGTGGGGAGAATGCGGGGCACATACCAAGGTGAGCGGCAGCAGCGGGCTCAGGACACACAGGTGGAGCTGGGTGGTGGTGAGGGGAGCACCTGCCTGGTGACAGGGTCAAGGGTCGATTCAAACATCATATGCCGAGGCTCAACCATAAAATGCCCAAGTTCAACCATAATATGCTCTGGCTCAACCTACGTATGCGCTTATGCAATTACCATATATTAAAACTAGATCATAATGTGACCTGATGCAACCAATATATCCACTGCCACATCTGGAGATAATATAGCCAGATCTGGACAAAACTGGCTTCCTGTCTGGAAAGGGTGGCACTGGCTATGTCACCGAGATCTGCTGTCCCATAGGCATATGCTCTGTAAGACAGATTTCCTCTGACCAATGCAATAATGGAAGGTATTCCTTTAATGCATGCACTGAGGAAAGCCTCAAGTTGTAGAGACCCTTCTAAACTATTGCTATTTCAAAAGTGTATGAAAACAAATTAGAGGCTCAAAAATCCTTTAAAACACCAAAAGGTATTTATTATTATTCATGCCATTTATGATAAATTAAAGTGTAATATAAAGTCATAAATTCTAACATCGGCTAATGATCAACACGTGTTTTGTGACAATAGTGCTGACATTGTCACTTGTTCAGGCAAACTACCTTACTCACCGTTCAAATACCAAGGGCCATATTTATTCATTTTTTTATTTATTCATGATTCATTTGATGTAAAACAACTCAGCAAGACAACTTGCTGTGCTGCGTCAAATGGAGAGAACAGGAATGCGCCATATTTGCTAAGATTTGGCGCATTCCGGCTCGCTCCTGCGCTGGCTTACTGGTAGCTGACTAGTAGAAACGCAGACATCCTTCTGCCATGGTGCAAGGGTGTCTGCGATACAGGCTGGATTGTTTTTGTGCAAGGAAGGGACACCATCTTGCACAACATTAATACTCAAAGGCATTTTTCTCTTTCTACATGTGCTACAGGATGCAGCACATGTCAAAAAAGGAAATAACAAGGAGCAATAAATGTATTTCTCTCCGTTACACCTCTGTTGGAACGATCTAGCATTTTGATGCAATCCCAGGTTTACTACATTTAATAAATTCCTGGGTGGGTGAGTGAGAATGCCCGCAATCCACCCATGGAACACCTTCCCAATGCAACGTAATGCAAGACAGCCATTTGTTGTACCTTCTGTTATTCTAGATTTACTAATCCACATAGAGCAACGCAAGGTGACTTTGCATGGTTGATTGAATCTCACTTAAAGGGCATGTGTTGCCTTGCGTCGCCTTGCAACTCAAACTATACGTAAATCTGGGCCCAAGAGTCAAAATAAGATATTCTACTTTTCATGCTTCATAGCACACGTGGTAGGAAGCTGTTAAGATACTGATTTCCACTGATCATTGGACCCATACGGCCCTAAACGTTAACCAGTTGGAGGTAATTTACATATGCAGGTGGAAACGTTGCAAAAAGAAAGAGAAAAGAAAAAAATAAACAATTTCAAATAAAGGCTATCAATCTTAAGAAAGACATAAAGAACTCAAATAAGTATGTTTTTGCAGTTAAAATAACGTGAGTAATATGATGATTCAATTTCTGGCACTCTGAGAAGATATTACTGTCCACGCATTTTGAAGGAACACAGTTATTTCTTTCTTGAAGTTTAAATATTATGCAAGTTGCTGCTTTGATGGATTCTCAGCCAGAGCACACCTCAGAAAAAGGTTTGAGAGAAGACAAAATTACTGGAATTATATGACCGTGCAGTCCTTGCATCAGCAGGGCAGCAGAGCTGTCCTTCTTCAGAGTCTGATACAGAAAAAGATAGATGGCACAAAACTGTTCTCCAGGTACAAAGATTTAGGGCCACATTATGATGTAGGTTGGAAACTAAAATGCCCGACTCCCTGTCAGATTCAGTTCCAACCAACTCACAGTGGCAATTCCGCCCGACCGATTATGATGCTCCGGAACACAGTTCGGAAGGCTTCCAATTGACTTCAATGGAAGCTTGTGTTCGGACTAACAACACAGGCCCCTATGGGGAAAACCGGTGTCTGTGGAAAACTTTGCACCCTGTCACGGGCACCCCATGGTGCCTGCCACACTGTGCATGGTTTTACAGGGGGGTCCCTTGGTTACCCCCTCGACCCCAAACTGGAGGACTCAGGCCTGCTAAGGGGCCCCAAAGTCAGTTTGCGACAGCCTTTTCGTGTTGAACAGACCGACTCAGAAAGGCTGTTGGAATCCGACATCGGAATCGGTCGGTCAGAAACGCTGTCCATTGAGCTGCACGAATCGGCTCCGACCGACTCAGATTCTTCTAATTCCAGTCAGAACCAATTGGGAATTCTCCTTTCGACCACAAGCATCGTAATCGTAAATATTATATTATATTAAAAAACATTTACAGAATGTATGTACCCACAATGCAATAGTAATAATACAGAGCATTTGGTTAAAACAATTCTTAAAAATCCCAACACATTAGAAAGAAGAATATATTGTCATTATACAGCGCAAATGATCCAGGGCCCGATTCACAGAACTAACTTAA
Organism: Triturus cristatus; assembly: GCF_964204655.1. NCBI lineage: Eukaryota > Metazoa > Chordata > Amphibia > Caudata > Salamandridae > Triturus > Triturus cristatus. The sequence goes on from NC_140585.1 coordinate 510,290,717, forward strand.
GACAAAATCCTAAACTTACTACCATTTTGGTATTCACAGAAGGCACTTACTCATTTCGGTATTCACAGAAGTTAGGACTCCTAACTTTAGGACTCCTAAATGCCTCCTGTGAATACCGAAAGTCTTAAAGTTAGGATTTTTCTCAGTTTAGGAGTAGTAAAGTTAGGACTCCTAACTTTAGGACTCCTAAATGCCTTCTGTGAATACCAAAAGTCTTAAAATTAGGATTTTTCTCAATTTACTACTACTAAATTGAGAAACATCCTAATTTTAATTTCACAGAAGGCATTTAGGAGTCCTAAAGTTAGGACTCCTAACTTCTGTGAATACCAAAATAAGTAAGTGCCTTCTGTGAATACCAAAATGAGTAAGTGCCTTCTGTGAATACCAAAATGGTAGTAAGTTTAGGATTTTGTCTTAAGTTAGTTCTGTGAATCGGGCCCCTTGTGCTTTAAAAAGGACCCCACAAAGAAAAACAAGAGGGAGAGACACAACACAAACTAATGAATTTATATCAACAAGCTGATCCATTAGATCTGTGGTGTGAAGTCCTTTATACGTTATCTGGAATTTCAAATCCCCCAATCCCAAATCCCACAGATTCAGCGTTCAAAGTTACGTTGACATGTTTCTGTGGAAAAGATCAATAGTCACCACCTTCCTCAGGAGTAACAACTCAATTCTCCCACTATGACATAAAAAAGTAAGTCTGTGCGGTGAACTCAGCTCCACTTACGGATTTTGCGGAGTTTTCCGCATTCACGCAGCTGGCTGAGTTTTTTTCCTCACTTGCGCTCGTCAACATCAAGTTGGTGAGCACGAGCACAGAAAATCCACCTCCCGGCGAGATTTTCCTTGTTCCCTATCGTCAATGTCAAGTTGGCGACCGTGAGCATGGAAAATCCACCTAACTGCAAGATTTCTCAGCGCGGGCGGTCGGATTTCTCATTGCGAGTGGTCGCATATGCTCGAAATTGAGAAGCCGTCCGTTGAGAAAGCTGCAGCTCGAGTAAAAACTCTACTCGAGCTGCAGAAAGGAAGCAGCGCCCGCTTGAGCTGAGCATGGTGCCATTCGCGATGATTGCACAGTGCGGACAAACACCTGGCGCTGAAAATTACTGCAAACTGCATTTATGCAACACACTCCGCTGCTTGTGGAGCTCCGCTTAGTGCAGCATAGTTTTTTTGCACTTCGAGGTGTTCCGTAGAGCGGAACACCGCGAACTCTGACCAGGCTTACATTAAAGAAAAAAGAGATATCTAATTATATGCGACACTCTAGAAATACTGCCCAGAAGGATTGTTGAAAGCCCACCTGTTCTCCTCTTTACAAACTGTCAATATAAAAATGGAGGCGCACTCTCTGAATGTTAAAAATAGATCTTTCTAAATTGCATAACTTAATTAAAAACAGTTTCCAACTTTGTGCTGCTTATTTACCACCGGGGGTCACCCACATTGAAACTAACAGTCCTTTACAAATGCAAACAATTCACTATGCCGTCCACACTCTTTGTGAGGAAAGAGGGAGTTTTTTAATTGTAAAAACGACCTTAGCTCCTTATATCCGGTCGCAGCGCGGCTCAAGCGTTGGTTATTTTTAACACAAAGTCAAGCTGTCACTGGCCTTCTCCGAATTCCACCCCGTAATTCTGTCAGGTCACAAATTTATTTCAAGGACTTCTTCAGAGTCTTCCACAGGTCCAGAAGTGATCTGAAGAGTTGGTCTGGCGGTCATATATATATATACCTGGTGCGAGCTTTGAAGTGGGAGAAACTTCTAGACTCTACCCCGCCATTGTACAACAAGAAACCGGTTATGGTTGAAAACTTTGCCTGCACAACCGTTTGTCCCTAATATTTTTCAAAAGAATGCTCACTCATTTGGGTCAACCGAAAAAACCCAAATCTCTACATGACATTCCACAATTTTGAGGAGCACAATATAATTCTTGCACATAGAGTCCAGAATAAATCCAAAATAATTAGTAAAGCTTATGTTCCACTTTTGTTCAAGCATATGACAGCAAGTACCTCACTTAAGCTCAGATAAATGACAAGTTGCCAGATTGTTTTTCATCCTCTTTATTCTTGAATTTCTCAAATCTTATATAAAGATAAAGATTAATTAAAGGTATTTGCTCAGAAGTTCAGATAGCTCTTACCAGGAAGGGGTGGGCACCCCATAGTTCTGGGGCTAAATGGTTTGATAAGAAATGTTCTAAGGGCCATAAAGCCTTGCTGGCGTCTCTACGTCAGAAACCCTGAAGCACAGCAGTAGTAAAGGAGGCCAGGAATCTGTATTATGTCACCTGCAAGGAGCAAAATGTTGCTATTAATGGCTGCTTGCTCGCTCAGGTACAGCTCAGCATTTTGGAGGGTGGTGAACCAGTCCCTTTTTCATGCAGACACTATGGCGGATATGGTTTTTACTATTCGGGCAGCTCAAGCATGGGTTTGCCATTTTGAGTCCATCTATAGACCAGAAAGCTTATCCTCATCCCACTTTCACCCCTCTAGGACAGAGGTTAGGTGTCAGGGTTCATCTCTATGAACCAGCCAGCAGATGGGGGAATTCGGACCCAGATAGCAGATAAGAGAGAGAATGCTCCAATATAGAAAGCAATGGACAGAGAGCAGGGACTTGGTACGCGTCTCTCAACGCAAACATTGGAATGGACCAGAATCCATGAAAATGATGAGCGAACATGGCTACTATGAAAACGTCCTACTAGAGTAACTGTGCCTTTTGATAGCGTGTGCAACTACAACAGAAGGTTTCTGCTTTTGTGCAATGAGTTGTCCTCAAAATGGAGGCACGTAAATAAAAGAGCAATGTATTTCATTGTATAGGCAAAATAATTGCAATTTCATTCTTGTTTGTAAAACTCTTTTCTGCTTTGGCTTTATAAAGAAAAGTTTTCACTCAGAAGATCCTTTCAGAGCAGTGAAATCAACACATTTGTTTGTGATTTCACAAATTGATAACAATACATATACAAGCGGTTACATAATAAAGAATGCATTCATTGTTCCAATTTAAATTATCCTGTTTTTGTTTCTGCTTTCACACTGCAGTGTATGTACGATGGCATAAAAATCGAGTCAGCTTGTCTCTTCAGTACTGCATCAATTTTCTGTCTTTAATACCCCACTGTCCTGTGGAACTTTTCAAATGAACACATCATACAGGGTCGATCCTGGTCACGTGAGGGTACCATGGAAAGTGCTATGGTACCACTGCAAAGCTTTCACTGTCAGGAAGCGATCAATGTAGTGTCTAAAAGTCTACAAACATACCTTGTTGTCAGTGTTTAAACGATATTCAGTTCCAAAAACTGCAAAAGACATATTCTTAGAATTCAGGGAGGTTTAACATAGCTAGGAATACATTAGGTAGTCAAGAAAGTTAATGTGAAACATTTGTTTAGCACTATGGCAATTTTTATTTTGATGATCATTCGCAAAGTGTGCGTCAGTCACAGAGTTCATGTTAATAGTGCATTATGTTTGCATAGAGAACTAAAGGTAGCCAACATGTCTGATTTGCAGATCCAAGTGAACATGGCCCTGAATTGCAGTAGAATGGGTGTCTTGGGGAGAAGAAAAATGAGCAAACCTGTAGCCCTCTGGAATGTAACAGACCAGCCTGTGGGTGATTGAAGCCTTCGACATTTACATACCAGAGGAGACCACTGCGACAAGAGCCTACAAAAAGTGAAAAGTGTGTTCTACGGAGATAAACGTATACCTTCAAACATTAAGCAGTGCAGAGTGCTCTGAGCACTGGAGGAATATATTTAAAACCGGAGCGACAACAAATATCCGGATTAATATAAACTAATGACATGTCCCTGATCAAACTTGAAGGTGAGTTGAGAGGCCCAACATACCCTTATTGAAGCGGTGTAGAAACATTATGGAGAACTCAATACGCCCTAAAAGAAAAGCTGACAAATAAAGCACTAATTCAGGAATATAAAAACGTGATAAACTCTGAGAAAACTGTACTCTCCTCGGAGACCATTAGGTCTGTTCCCAACTCCACTAGGAATCTTTTTCAAATGGTAAATAGGCTTTCCTCCCCTCAAGACCTCCACTCCACCCTACCTTCCAATCACAATATTTTTGTGACACTCTAGCCATCTTCTTTCTAAATAAAGTTGAAACTACCCTCAATAATCTTCCCTTGAGCGTCATAACGGATCAGAATTCTCCAATTCTATCTTGCTTCAGTCAACCCTTCAAGAATTTCCAGTTATCTAACTGGAACTATTGAAGAAGATTATGAAATCAACTAAATCTGGACCCCTGCCCTACTAAGGTACTACATGATATAGTTGACTTTATGCCCCCATCCATGACCAAACTATTTAACAATATTTTAGAGTTTGACTATTACCCCACTAAATGGAAAAAGGCTTCCATTGTTTTACCACTACTGAAAAAACCCTGCCTTGATACAGCATTAGAGAACACCTACCGCCCAATAGCAACACTTCTTTTTTCTTACTAAAGTCTTAGAGAGACACCTTAATCCCACTTTCACGGTCTTTTTGGAGGAAAACTGTATTCTTGATCCATCTCAGTTCGGTTTTAAGAAAGCTCACAGCTCTAAAACTGCACTGATCTCTGTGTCTGAAGAAGTTAGGGCCATCAAGGCTGCGGTGGTCCTTTTGGGCCTATCCACAACCTTTGACACGGTTAGACATACAGTCCTGAAACAACGACTGAGTGAGATAGGCATTCAAGGACCCACGTTCCAACTCCTATGCTCGTTTCTAGATGTAGTTAGGTTCAGAGCTGGTTAATTAGACATCCCAGAAAGCTCTAGTTTTGGATAAACCACAAGTGGAATTAGAATCAATTGTCTCCCAGATGTCTATATAGTTTGCCTGCAAGCCATGTCAGTCAGTATCTAGGATTGTCTTTCATAGCACAGAAGGATTTTGGCCCTCACTGAATTTCTTTTAAATGGAGTTTCTACTAATTGATTAGCCAGATAATTACCAGGCTGTAGTAAACATACCAATTTTGTGTAATGAGTATTTAAGTAATTGAAAGGGCTGCTTCATGTTAGTTCTGTATCTCAAATGTTATATTTATTTTACCATTTGGCATATTGACTGTCCAGCATTGATATTACAAGAGTGGGGGCTGGTGCAGGAAGTTAAAAAAGGTTTCAAATTTGCTGCCCTCACAAATTAGTGTTTCCAATGCTGTAAATTGTACTGCAGTCACATGTGCTATAGGCACTGCTTATCGATCCTGTTTTAGCCGCTATTGGAGAGGAGAGCAGTGTGGAGCCTGACACGTTGTGGGGACTCAGTCTCCCAGCTGCTCCCTGGCCTTCAGACCACCATTTAGGCACAACACAGACCTGCGGCGGGTGTAGCCGCTATTGGAGAGGAGAGCAGTGAGGAGCCTGACACGGTGTGGGGACTTGGTCTCCCAGCTGCCCCCTGGCCTTCAGAGCACCATTTAGGTGCAACGCAGACCAGCGGTGGGTGTAGCCGCTATCAGATAGGAGAGCAGTGAGGAGCCTGACATGGTGTGGGGACTTGGTCTTCCAGCTGCCCCCTGGCCTTTAGAACGCCATTTAGGTGCAACGTAGACCCGCGGCGCGGGACGCACGCTGGGACTTGCCCGGGCCACACCTGGGCAAAGCCTGGGCCAAGGGCAGGCACGTCTACGCCCATCGGAGCCCGGAGGAGACCGGACTAGGCCTCCCCTCTAACATCCCAGTAGTGCTTTTTAGTCCATCTACTGTGAGAAATGGTGAAGCGGAAAGGGCCTAGTGAGAAAATGGGCAGAGGGACTGTAGCAACGCTCAAGGCATTTCTGACTAGAGCAGCAAGTGTACTCACGCACAAGATTAATTAACTGAGAGGGGTTTATCGATGGATTCCCTTTCTTACCAGCCAAGCACCTCCCCAGGGGGTTTAATTGACGATAATATTGCCACTCGGCCCTCGCAACTGTTACCAAGTGTTAATCCATTACAAAGCCAGCTGGGAATTTCCCCTGTTGGACTAGCGTCAGCTGACACACCCATCAGGGAACCTGAATACTCATCCCACCCTGATCTTACAAATGACCCACCAGCTAAGAGACACAGAGGATGCAGGGTATTAAAGCCGAAGCCAAAAAAATTTACCCGAATCTCAAAACTAAAGGCAGCTAAAATCATGGCTGCCACGGGCTCTGGCTCAGTGCGTTCCCCCACACTGACTACCTTAACCATGCCCCCTTCGTCATTGGTATTCGATGATGCATTATGGAAAGGAGTAGGCAAATTGATGGCTACTTTATTGGACCCCATTTTGGTTAAACTAATGCAGATTGAAGAAAGACTGTCCTGTATAGAGGCTCAGAGAGCAACCGCACAGCGCCCTTCAGAGACCTTGTGCATTGGGCCTGCATTGGAACCTGTGGAAAATAATCAACCTCCAGCTCGTATTAACCCGCGTTCGGCCGTACCTGCCAACCTTTGTGCCACAACCCAATCTGCCAAACGGTTGCGTGAGTCGCAACCCATAGTCAACGGTCATTCCAACATGTTAGCGGAAGAGCCAACTTCATTATTACCAGGGTCAAGTAATCTGAGTCATCAGGCGTTTCCAGTGTTGGGAGGAACAAGAACTGACCCTTGGCCGTCAGGAAGATTAGACAGCCTTATGTTGGGATTAAACTATCGTCCACAGCAGTTCCTTCACCTCCCACCAGCGGCTTCTACATTAGTAGTGGTTTTGGCAAATGTACCTCCTCTGCGGGAAGATCAGTCCGAATCGACAACACAGCTAATGGATAAATGCCTGCACTGGTTATCATGCCACTTAATTGACTTGGGGGTGAGGGGCTGCCCACTGTCAAACCAAATTTTTATTGCTAGGAGAGTGGGGTGGCTGGGCACCTCACCTATATCTATTGCCGGTGACTGTGTGGTCATAAATTTTAACAACGCACACGTGGGTAAACACTCTTAAGCCAGCTCCATAAAATCCCCTTTTAGGGTACTCAGATTCTCACTTTATCAATGGAGCTTTTTTACAATCAGGGTGGCCACATGGAATTGAAGAGAGGTCATGGGCGAGGATAGGTCCACTATCGATTCATGGGGAGGGAACCACTAGTTTCCCAGAGTTGAGGCTGGACAACCGTTATGCTGTTCGGTCAGACCTGAAAGCCTGTGATTGTCTAAACCCAGTTGACATCACCGTTGATGGGGGAGCAATTATAGCAGTCAAACAAGTACTTGTAATACAGGGAAGTCCCGAGATTTCTCCCATCCGTAGCGAGGTTGGCATAAATATGATTAGTTTAGCTTCTTGGAATGTTGCCGGCATTGCATCCAAGCTCAGGCTATGAACAGTGGCACAAACTCTGGCAAACACAGGAGATTATCTGTTTTCAGAAAACATGGGCCAAGGAGCCCGTTTTCGTCACTGGTTATTGCTCTTTCCAGACACTAGCAGTGCCATCAGTGTCAGGTAGAGCAAACGGGGGACTTTTTACTTTAATTTCTAACACTCTGCCAATAAATGTAAGGATGGTTGATTCCTTGAATAGCCACTTCCACTTACTTTTATTTTTGAATTAATTATTCTAATAACGAATTTGTTGGAAATATGAAGCTAGTGGCAGCTGAATTAAGTAGCGATCTAGAAAAACTTAATTCGCTCACCAAAAAGGGCCCACTGATCACCAACTGGGTGGGCGACTTCAATAATAAGCAAAATGAGGTTAGGGTATGTAGCCTGAAAGATTTTCAGGGCAACCCATTCCTTCACTTCGCTCACAACGAATATGGAGATAGTCTTAATAGACTCCTATACATTAGGAAAATGGGAATAATCAACAATATGAAGGCAGGTAACATAGGGAAAACATATAGGCGGATCAACTATTAGTCTACCATCGATTTTATCCTAGCCTCGATTCCATCTAATGAAAAGGTGTCCCACGTCGATAACTTATTCACATATTATAGCAACCATGCCATTTTAACTATTAATTTAAGCATCCCCTGCAAGGAAGTGAAACAGCAACAGAAAGTAGCAAACATTTCCCTATCTAAGAAAAACAGGTACCAACTAAAGTGGGCTCACGTTGAGATGCAGAAGCTGGTCCCTGTAATTATAGCAAATATATTGGATGTTATTTTTTTACTGTCTGTCTGAAAAGACCTGCCCATCACTACTAGTATCACAATTCAGAGACCTTATAACAAAAATAAAAGTGGCTCTTACCCGCCATAAACTGGCAAATAGTTCATCTGCTAAGCGCTGGTTTGATTCCCCCTACTCCAAAGCGAGGAAAGCACTCGTAAATGCGTTGAAAATTCATCCCAGAATTCCAGCGCTAATAAGATCGCTTCGTAGCGACTATAAGTCCGCCAGAAGGAAAAGAGAGAAGGACATGAGGGAGGAAGCCTCGGATGGTGTTGAGCAAGCGGCTAGGTCAGGCAAAAGTGGAAAATAATAAACGCGCCTTATTTTAAAGATCCTAAAGACCTGTCCCTGGATTTACATGTTGACGAAGAATCATGGGTGGGACACTTCGAACTCATTTTAGGATCCAACACCTCTGCTGCGATGGTCCTTTCTGATATAGACCCTCCACTGCAGGGGAGGTTGAATTTTTCACTTTCAGAAGTCAGAAGAGGGCTGGTGGCCTGTGTTCCTGGGAAGGCTCCAGGTCCCGATGGGGTGCCGATTGACCTCTTTTAGGATAACCATGACCTGTGGGCCCGCTACTAACAGACCTTTTCACAGCATAGTGTTAGAAGGGCCTTCACCATCTTGGCAACATAGTGTCATAGTTCCAATATATAACAAGCATTTGCAATGCAATAGGTCTGGCAATTGCGAGATTTTGAGCTATTTGAATTGTAAATGACAATGCCTTTTATGTATGTGTTTAAAAAACATGCAATATTAAAAAGCCTTGTCATTTACAATATCAATAGGTCAAAGTGTCTAAAATGCGAGACCTATTGCTTTGCAAATGCTTGTTGTTTACAAGCCCCCATGCTGCGCTTTCACGTTAATAGAGGCCACATCCCTTTCTTTAGACAAGCTGTGTCTAAAGAAAGGTCCATGTGCGTTAGTAAAGTGAAAGTGCGTTTTGGGAGCTGTTACCAAAAAAAGCATTTGTTTGTCAAGTTGACAAACAAATGCTTTTTTTTGTAAAAGCGCCACGTGAAAGCGAGTGTTGGTGCTCTGAATGTCTGCAGGAAAGCATGTAGTGCCTTCAGTAGGAGAAACGTATTAAAGAAAATAGTGCTTACAGACTAAATAAGAGGTACTGTGTAACAACCGAAGTAGAAGGGCCAGTCCTCATGGGAGGTTGCAAATGAAGATAGGGCAGTACTAAGGAGGGACTAACAGCCCTATTAATGAATCTGAAACCCGCATTTATGAAGAACAATGACACAAGCCAATGACAAATATGGACGGAGAGCGGGCGGGGCTTTAAGTCCAAACTCCAATACGGCATGCCTCGCAGAGCAGCGCATTTGCTGCGCTGGCTCGACCTAAAAAATGAATGCATTACTTGCAGCTCTGATCATCATCAGTGCAGCCCTTTGTCACATGACAACTGTATGAGTCCCTACAGCCAGACTGTCCACGATGACATGTATGGTAGTAACCAGGGCGTTAAATGTGCCGGGTCCTGCCGGTGCCCAGCACTGTCAGTTCTACAATGTGGCTGCTTAGGGGGCCCCTATCGGCCTCTCCATTTTTGCCCTCACCCTCAGGATGGAAAAAAATCTTAACTCTGCAGCAGCTCCACCCATCACTATCTTTTATGTAACTTCAAATAGACGCATTATAGTTCTTTCACAGTCATGTCAGAATTGAACCATTTTCAATATTCTATACAACGAAGCCATAGTTGTTGCTTATTTATCTGATGCAACTAACAACTATTGGCAGAGTCAATAGTCCTGGCTTGTTTTCAGTGTAATGTTATTTGTATTATGTATGTGGCTGCAATGACAGAAGCAGCAAATCACCAGTCAGATGGCACACTATGCTAAGCACCCATTTGTAGCTTAGGTGTTTAAGCTACGCCCTAATTACATTGACCACGCCCCTTTGAGAGACATCCCCCACACCCAGTTTTTCCATTCCACTTAAAGTCTTGGTAGTAACTGTAGAAAATATGTATATAAAAAGAAAGATGTAACTACATGATGCGGCAATCTTAGAGCTGTAGATTGAAGATATCGGTGACAGGCGTAAAATCACCCTCACAAAACCGATTGTGTTGCTGAGCTCTCACATTTCCCCAGTCTGTGAGTGCCAAGCTCATCTAGCCCAGGTTTCTAACTTTGCATTCTGGATCTTGTAGTCCTAATTTTATAATGACATAAAACAAGACTACATGTCCCAGAAAGCATAGACAATGCACGGGAAAGATCCTCGCGCATGTTCCTTGAAAAAGTTACTCAGCAGATGACAGCTAACGATATACTACGCCACACTTCCTTTCCCCAGCAATGCTGCTCACCACTTCCCAGAAGAACACCCCAACACCAGAGATATGGGAAAGCGAGATCACCAGCTCCTGAGTTGAACGGCAAAACCTCCGGCCTCGAGGCTTGCACCTGTGTTTTTTAATAAAATGCGGAGCACGGTCGTCCCTGGCACGGAGTGTCTCGATAGCCCTGGTCAGCTCTGAGGCAGCAAAGGCGCCTGCAGGGGAGTAAGTCTCCAAAGCAGGATCACTGCATAGGCAGACCAGCAGGATTCCGATCATGCTAGAGTCAGTCGTCTGTCGTCAGTGAATGCCTGTACTTTGCTCTGAAGGATGCTGGGTGGTGGGGTTCCGGGAGGAGTATCGGCCTCATGTCTGAGGTTCACAAAGAACAAAAACTGCTTCCTGCACCTTCCTCCTCACCTAGTGTTGCACCTCTGCATGCATCAGGTAAGGTAGCTTTGGTTCTTAGAGAGCCCTCAGAGCAAAGGTTGCACTTGCATTCCGACACACACTAGTGCTTTAAATAGTGCAAAAGTAAGAAAGGAATACTTGAGTTCAAGAAAGGGGTCACCCAAGACATCAGTAATTCTAAAAGGATTGTTACCACATTGAGCGGTGTGGAATAATTAATTCTAGGTAGTGTGTTAAGTGTTTTGTCGTTGTCGAAGGGGGGAGAGCATCTTTAATTGGTTTAAAGGTGTTGTGATCTTCTTAATTATATCTGTTGGGGTTCTGTGCCATGCCACTAGACTCAGTAAATATTAGGGCACTACTTTTTTCCAGGTGTTCGTACTGTGTAACAACCACCTAAGGGGCCAGTAGCCATGGGAGGTTACAAATGATAAAATGGCTGTACTAAGGAGGAACTAACAAGCCTCATAATGAATCAGAAGACAGCATTTACAAAGGACAAGCACACAAGCCAATGAAAAATAAGGGCGGGGGAGTGGGTGGGGCTTTTCTCCGTACTGAACTACCACAGCTCTTCACGGAGAAGCGCTTACGCTGCGTCTCACCCTCAACCTAAAAAAGGGGAAAGGGGCAGCCCAAAGAACTACAGGCCAATCTCCCTACTGGATACTACCGCCAAACTCATGGGTCAGATCCTCATATCCAGGTTGGAAGAGTGGGCCCAAGAAAACAACATCCTGATGCAGGCACAACATGGTTTCTAGAGGGAGAAGGGCACTATGGATCAATGCCTAAAGCTTTCACTCTGTATAGATAAATATACAAAAGCAAAAGGCAGAAAAATCGACATGGCCTTCATGGACCAGACAGCAGCATTCAAGTACGTGACCCAAAAGAAGCGTTGGCTTCTGATGGAGGGGACCGGGATTGACCCCCCTTCTAATTAATTTTATTTACCAACTATACGCCAATTCCACTGCTAGTGTCTGGTATGGTATAAATGGGGAATGTACCCGCTCATTTGAGATCGCTAGAGGACTCAGAGAGGAAAACGCCCATGCATTGTTTCTTTTCTCCATCTACACAAACGGGGTTGAGGCAGCCCTGTTGGGCCCATCCTTGGCCGTGCCCACGTTTGACAATACCCCCTAACAATATTAGCTTATGCTGATGACGCAGTGCTAATCGCAAGAACGGGGGTAGCTCTCCAAAGGTTTGTTACATTATATGCATCATTTATGGCCTTGCTGGACCTTATATATGATAGTGAAAAAAACAAAATCTTTCATCTTCATTCCATCTGGATTCCAGGAAAATAGAAGTGGTAGAGACTTTTCCATACTTGGGAGTTTTAGTTGATAAAAACCAATCATGGGCAAACCTGGTAGCGGCAAGAGTGTGAGGTATGGAAAGAAGTTTGCAAGCTATCAAGGCTTTCGCCAAAAAGGTGGGCACCAGTCACTTGGACCCAATTAAAAATATCTACCGGGCCAAGACAAAAGCAGCAGCCACTTATGGGGCAGTAGTCTCGGGTATGGCGCATAGGGACCAACTCCAAATATTGGAAGATAGCTTTTTTTTTAAACTTGGGTATTTTCACCCCCTTCCTTTTCCAACTACATCTTACATCTTGAATTAGGTTTACCTCACATGGTAGATGCCATTAGACTAGCACCAATTCTTTTCTGGTTCTCCATATGGCTCAGGAGCTCGGTCAATCTAACACAAAGTATAAATAAAGCTTGTCTGAAACTGGATTACTATAATAAGATTGGATGGCTTAGATACGTGGAGGCAGAATTAAGTGCAATTGGGCTGGGAGAACTATTCAAGGACCAAACAGCATGCAGGAGGATCTCAAAACAGAAAATAAATGAGACATATCTGCAGAGGGCTAACCATGTCCGCAGGGAAAGGAATCATGGACAAAAGACGGCCCTTGCTTATGATGAGATCACCCCTAGATTAGAGGAAGGATATTCCTACCTAACCCGCACTACAATAGTGCAGCATTGATACATACTACTGCAATTTCATCTGAACCTTATCCCTTTGATGTTAGGGTACCCTTTGAGAAAATGTAAACATTCAGACCTGATCTTGTGCCCTTGTGATAACCATTCTTCTGAATCGGACCTACTTCTAGTACTGTTTTGTGAGTTTTACAAGACGGAAAGAGAAGCCTTTATTCTTCCAATCCTAAGGCACCATAATTCCATCCAATGTAGGGTGGCACTCTACTTTTTAAAATCTTTACCTGATCCCTTTATCTGTTTTTCAGTAGCCACCTACCTGTGGGCCTGCATGAAAAAGAGAAAGGTGCGAGGCTGTCAGATGGTATAATTGCCGTAAGCAAAATTATTGAGTGGACTCGGTCCATTAGGCACATACAGCACAGCATGACTTTAAATGATTTTAAACGTTTTATGGTACTTATTATTTTATGGGGTGCTTGTTGAAATTGTGCTTTTATGATCTGTTTTTAACGAGATCGAATAAAGATTTTATTGATTGATTGATTGATTCTGTTTTATGCAAATAGTAGCTTGTGGCTGATGCCTGTGCTGAAGGATTGCTGTGTTTGGCATGCTTGCCTTACTGCCCTGATGCTCTACCAGTTCAATGTGTGAGTCAAGGTTGTGCTGTTATTGTTCAAGCAGTAATCGTTCTGTGAGTGTTAGGGAGCTCAGAGTCCTGCTGCCCATGCTATACATCTTCGGTGCTCTCCAGCATCACTTGATCCACCTCCAGAGTGTGTGTATGTGTAACAAACCACGTGCTTGTTTTTTGTTTGCTAGAAACAGGTGCCAGTTATATCACTTAACGACAACCACTCCCTGTGTGTAATAGTGAAAATTGAGAATACATTTTTTCAAGATACAAAAGTCAAACTTATTGGCTTTGACATGGCCGCGTGCAAGTACATTGAAAGAAGGTTCATGGTACAAGACACACATATCAGTAATAAAAGCGGCCTGCATCAGTGTCTCTTCTAAAGAGATGACGTCTTGTCTGTCTCCCCCACCCCACACCTTCTACACACGGCTACTGAGCCATACATCTTCCAACTGACAGCCTAATAACATGAAAGAGTATCCGCAAACAAGACGGTTTTAAACTATGGCTGGTGACCCCGAACAAAGCGGGTCCCGGTTCTTCTTGGAGCATTGGTTTCTCTCCTTCAATCATTTAGCAGCGCAGATTAATGGGACACTTCAGAAACAAACTGCGGCGCTTCATTTCAATTGCCGCTGCCTTTGGCAGTGTGCTTCATTTCATTATGTGAAGTGTCTTTCATATTTTTCTTACACTCGAAGGAGGTATTGCAGGTTTAGGTTCCGAGGACCAGGGTTCCTACTCTCTCTGTGATCTTTGGGACTCTTCTTCTTCCAGGGGTCTCTCGGCTGAAACAGACATATTTTTACATAATTAAATTTGAAGGTGCGTGTAAATGGCAAACACAGCATCGAAGTGAAGGACATTTGACAACAATGTGCGTTGCCACTTTTGATATTCATGAAGTGCTTCTGTTTAGCCTTTCATGAAGTCTATTTGCAATTTTGTAGCTATATCTGTATCTATTTAGTTGATTCCGCCTAAAAGCAGTGATTAGCAGATAGGTTGGTGGGAGAGAGATTAAAAGCTGTTAGCAATTGTTGCATTAAATATGATACCTCAGAGTCTAGAATGTTCATGAAGTGCACTGCAGGACATGTCAGTAATAGGAATTGAGGAGATAAGGGCTTTGTCAGTTGAGTAAAGCGCTTGGGATCACGGCAGCTCTTCATGTCTCAGAGCAGGGGTTGTTCCAGGGGACATATGGAGGTGCTGTGAGGGTTTTAAATTAATGACTGAACACAAGGTAGGTAGGCCTGTGGAAGGTAAATGAAGCACTGGACGGTGAGACACATGGACATTTTAATTTAACACAGTTCTCTATGGTATGGTAAATGAAAGCAATGTGTAACATGACTATTTATTTGATTTATTTCGTTTGAGAAATTTGCTCAAGGTATTGACATTCAAATGAGTCTTCAGCATAAGTCATCAGCAATGGGTTGCATGGGGGTAAATGCAATATTACTTCACATGAAAGATTTCCATATTTAAACTGATAGCTATCTATTTCTCTTCTGTCTAGAAAGCAGTCACATGTCTAATAACTGGATATTGATGGCTTGGTGGTCTGTTCATATCAGCCTGTAAATGGAGTCCCAACTCCTAACCCCCCTCCCTCTCCTTACTCATCGTTCCAGCACTATGGGAGGATTAGATCCCATCTCTAGATATATACTCCACCTTTGAGGCCTCATGCTCGCCTTCTCTGGGGTATGCTTTGAGCCCACATCTGTGAGATCTCCATCCACCACTGCCATGTTTGTCATTGCTCTAGAGCTTATCATTCACAATACATCCCTTCGAGGGGGCATATTTTCGTCTTGTTTAATATAAGGAGTATTTCATCAGCCTCTCCCCTCAACTTCTGCGCTCCCCTAGCCATGGTCATGTCTTTGGATCCTGCCCACTTGACCAGTTCCATTTTCTGTTTTGATATCTGTGGTGCATGATTAAATTTCCAGTGCATCACTGTTTGCTGTTTAGCAAATAAGAGCGAGGAATGCCATTCTGTATGTTAGTTGACACTTTGTTGCACCTTTTCAACAATCCCAGGAGACAATTCTTGCCAGAGCAGTTGACGTCATCCCATCAGATGAATCAATTCATAACGATACTTTATAAAAGTCAGAATAGTTAAATTTTGGCCACATTACATGTACTGCATTAATTGTGTTGAGGTAATTTCACATCCAGAATTACTGGTACCACAGGTATCGGTATATCAGGGATTCACAGTTATCATGGGATTACAATTATTCTCCTATTGGCACCCTATGTAATGTAGAAAAACATCATAAATCTGTAATTCCACAAAAGGTATTCCCAAATTCCAAGTCTTTTACTGGGGGCAAATTCCTCCAGGTCAGACCAGGGGTATTTTTCCCTGGTATTACCTGCAGTAATCAATGTAAAGAGGGAGGCCCCCTGCTAGTGAGGTAAAGTTCCTTCTCCACAGATGGCATAGCATGCCCATAGATAGGGACAGAACAGGGTTCTGAAATATAACAAGAAATAGGTAACAAAAGGAGACAATAGATGGGTAACCAACGAATGCAAGCTGGGAATGTCAACAGTAAAATATGTGAGCATAAATGTAATATGAAGGTATTGCCAATACTTAAATGCCAATAAAATGTGTTTAAAAAAAAAACAATGAGGTAAAGTTCCTTAAGGCAGGGCTAAATAACTTAGTGTAAATACTTAAGGCAACAATAATAATACAAACAAATTGCATTTTACTAATAAACTGAAAAAACTGTTGAAAGAAAGAACCAACAAAAACACGCGTTTCGGCACTGGGAGGTGCCTTCGTCGGAAAAGGCCACAATCAAACAACGGTGATATCCTATTTTTATGACAGAGGTCACCAAGCTGCATCTATCGATTGTGCAGCGCGATCTCTGCTTAGGGCTATAATTTTGTGAACTTAGTGGAATTAACACCAGATACAGAGATGTAGTTTGCAGTTACATCAAGGACAATCTGATGCTGACATAAAATTCTTTAAAACAATGCTTCAATAATGATGGTTTACTAGTCACGTTGCATAGAACGATTCACAAATTAAATGGTTTTAATTGTGGCCTTTTCCTGACGAAGGCACCTTCCAGTGCCGAAACGCGCGTAGAACACAACAGTCAAATGCAATTGTGCCACACTGTTCGTCTTTGGACATGAAAACCAGACATCAATCTTTATGAATATTTTTGTCATCAAATTGCTGTTCTTAATTGAGTTCAGATTGTGTGAGATGTATGACTGTAGATATGAATGGAATAGTATGACAGGTTCGTATTACTGAAATGATTACTAATGAAATATATTTTGTACTTCTTTAAGAAAAATTGTATTTGTTGGTTTTTCTTTCAACAGTTTTTTCAGTTTATTATTCAAATGTAATTTGTTTGTATTATTATTGTTGCCATAAGTATTTACATTACCTGCTGTAATGTCACATGCCGGAATATTGTGTGAACATTATCAATCAATCAGATGTCTTGTAAAGTGCGACTACTCACCTGTAAGGGTCTCAAGGCGATAGGAGGGTAGCTGCTGGTCCGATAGGGTGCTGTGGTTCAGTCAAAGAGCCTAGTCTTGAGGTCCTTCCTGAAGTGAGGCACTGATGGTGCTTGACTAAGGTGGAGAGGTAGTGTGCTCCAGGTCTTTGCAGCTAGGTAGGAGAAGGATCTTCCTCCAGCTGTGGTCTTGCGAATACGTGGGATGGTAGTCAGGGCCAGTTGGGCGGAGCAGAAGTCTCTGGTGGGTACGTGGAATGCGAGGCACTGGTTGACGTACGCAAGTCCTGCATCGTGTAGGGCTGTGTAGGCATGTGTGAGGAGCTTGAAGATGATCTGTTTGTTGACTGGCAGCCAGTGGAGGTCTCTCAAGTGGCTGGTGATGTCGCTGCTGTGGGGCATGTTGAGGATCAGTCTGCAGAGGCGTTCTGAATGTTCTGCAATTTCTTGAGGAGTTTCTGGGTGATGCCGGCGTAGAGTGCATTGCCATAGTCGTTTTTGCTACTGATGAGTGCATGGGTAACTGTTTTTCCGGACTCTGTGGGGATCCATATTACTTGTAATACTGATCTGGATGTTTTGATGATAAAAAGCAGCAAAGTGCCAGTCTCCCAGCTTTGTAGGACAAACTTGTCCAAAGTCGTTTTCATGTGTCTAGGAATCAGTCAGCGCAGAACGTCTTTTTCCAAGCATGCACCTGCCCCTATGGAATAAAAGTTGGAATTGTGACCAAAGTACTCTAGACACTTCAGAATTATGGTACTAACTTGGAACAAAGACACCTTGCTGTCTTTTAAATCCTTGCAATATGGTCAGACTGTATCACCTTGGAGTGGAGGTGTGGTTGTCCAACGTCTGATTATAATGCTCAAATAAGTGAGGAAGGCAAAACCAAATGCAAAGTCTGGTGGGTCATTCTCACCATAACACATTGATTGAAAACCTATCATTGTTCCACTGCAGCTCCCTTATCACACATCTGGCCAGATATTTCATTTAGTGCTTCCCAAATTGTTTATCTGTATTAGCAATGAAGGCTGTGATTATGAGTGAGCTAGATAAGGGTGGATGTTTTCCACATTTGGTAAACGCTGACATTGTGTTTCTTACTAGGTGTTGTAAATATAAGTTTTATGTGAATATACCACATACTTTTACCAGGTAACGTTTGGCAGAATAAGTATGCCAAAATGCCAACACTGACAAGAGAAAGATTCTGGGGCCTTTCTACCTTGGCTACAAGCAAGACTTCCACACATGCTTTTTCACCAAAACCCAGTCACCGGGACTAAGATCATGGCACTGCTCCTGATATGGATTGGCAGTGAGAGCTCCAACCTGGTGAAAAACAGAATGCACCATGTCAGCCAGTCCTGTGCAGTAATCGATTATCAAGCCATCTGTGATGTTCACAAGTGCATTTGCACTCATGGGTCTCCTTACATGACCCGTGAGGATTTCATGAGGTGATCATTCTGTTCTCTTGTCAGGTGTATTTCAAAGACTCATCAGAACCAATGGTAAAGCATCTGGCCAATTCAGAGAAGTGGAAGCACAAACTTTAACCAATCAAGACTTCAAGGTTCCATTTACTTGCTCCACTATCCCCAAAGCCTCAGGACAATAGCTTTAATGTAATCTCTGTTCCACTTGAACAGCCACACACAGCATTCTAAGGACCTCATTATAACAATGAGTCCCTTGGTCTGACCCCAGAGAAACCGGAAATTCGTAGCTTGGTATGAATTCACGCCCACAAGCAGTATAACTACAGGGCACAATATCGGGCAACTTCATCTTCATATCAATTTCCAATTGTGACATAATAGTTATCGGTTCTGTGTGCTACACACTTGACCACTCCATTTTCCTGGGTTAACTGCAAAGCTTCCAACAATTCTTTAACATATTCCCCATTTCTAATGAGTGATCCTGATGAAGTCATGAACCCCCTTTGTGATAACTGTCCAATGTCGTCGACCACACTAAAGCCCTCCTGACTTTCTGTAAACATAGTCTTGTGCTTTAAGGCAACATGCTCTCATAAGAACAATCAATTCTGCCACTGGTGCATAGGCAACACCTTGATGCCATGAAACGTCTACCACTTTTTCTATTGTGCAGACTCTATAAGCTGCTCCCAAAGTTTCTTCATTGTTTCTTAGACATGACCCATCCACAAAGATTGCATTATTATCGGGCTCATCGAGTGGTTAATCTTTTATTTCTGGTCTCGACTTGGTGCGTAAGTGCATAAGCTTGGTCTAGTGGCTTAGTGGACTAATGCGTCCACTGTAGAGGCCTGTGTTTGGCCTCATGATCACTGGTTCAAGTCTCAGAAGGTTCACTCCGTCTTCCCTCCTTCTGAGGTGGATAAAATGAATACCATTGAGTTGGTTTACAATACACATCTGATATTTAGTGCCAAGATGCCTACGGGTGAACGTTTGCTTTACAAATACACATTATGTTTTAAGTCGGTAACATCTAGACAATCATGTTCAACCTCATCCCCATCAATTTCATTTTCAGGTAATTGTAACAAGGTAGTGGGTTTAGCATGTGACATCTTTTCTGCATTAGATTCTCTGCAGCTAGTAACTGTTGTTCATACTTTGTAAGTCTACTATTCATCAAATATTGTGTTTTAGTTTAAGTGAACAACATTTCTACAGAATGAGGAACTATCACTGTAAGAGGATGTCCCGTCACTATGCTCTCCTGTGGCAACAGGATCAAGACTAGTAAAAAAATATGCCACAGGACTTTGTGAATCTCCATGCATCTGGGTAAGCATCTGGGTAAGCACTGAGAGTGCGTAGCCTTCCCTCTCACAAATGTGACATTTTACTGTAATAAGGCATTCCTAGTACTGGGACAAGAGAGAGACTTTCTCTCAGATCTAGGAAAGCTTTCACTCATTGTCCCAAGGAAGAGGATCAGACACATCTTTGTGCTTCAGTCTCTGCAAAGGCTTCACCACTAGGGAACAGTTTGGTATCCACTGTCTACAGTAGTCAACCATTCCCAGAAACAGCCTGACTTCTCTCTTAGTTCTTGGGAAATTCATTGTTAAGATAGTTTTGACTCTTTCCTGTGACACCTTTCTCATTTACTTCTAAATTATGTGTCCCAAATATTGAAATTATTTTTGGCAATATCGCAGCTTGCTTGGATACACCTTATGCCCATTCTCAGCTAAATGATTTACTACACCAATTGTGTCTTGTTTCCAAGCCTCTTGTGTATTTGATGCCACAAGTAGGTCATCAATGTATTTCATGAGATCTGAATTTCAAGGCATCTGCAGAGTTCCAAAATTAAAAATCTAATTAAAGATTGATGGACTCTATGTATACCGTTGTGGTGCTCAGCACTATGCCAATTCTATCTCAAAATGCAAATCAGAACAAGAATTGGCAGTCCTCATGCAACAGAATAGAGATGAAAGCCTGACAGATATCCACAAATGTAAACCAGTCTGCAGTGTAAGGAATTGGAAAAAGTATTGTTGCTGGGTTTGGTACCAAGGGACAACAAGTTGTTAACTTTTTGATTATCCAGTACAATTTGGTATTTCCCATTGGGTTTCTGTAAATCCATAACAGGAGGATTGCTACAATCTATTTGAAAATCCCTGTTTTAACATGTTCTCAATCACTGGTGTTATTCCTGCTACTGTCCCTGGTGTTAAATAATTAAGCAGGGTTCTCTGGAAAATTGCGTTCAACTTTACTGTAACTCGGACCAGCTTAACAGCTTTGATTAGTCCAATGTCTTTTCCTGAAAAGTCCCATACCTCTGTGTTTACTAAATCTTTCAAATCAGGATGCAAATACTCTAATGTTATCGCTGGATATAATCCTACAGCTGTTCCTTGTCTACCCATTTGAAATTCAACATCCTCATCATGCATTTGAAATTCAACATCATCTGGTGTGCATTAAATAGTGCAATTTAACTTGCACATTAGATCTTTTCCTAACAGAGTCACAGGACTTGAGTCACAAATCACAAACTGATGGTCTTCCTGAAATAAATCTATTTTTACAAGCACTTTCTCTGAAACAGAATTTACAGTTTTCTTATTTGTAACACCTACAACTTGGATCTTTTTTCCCGAGAGGGGTAGTAGGTCTGGGACTGCCGCTGTTCTAACAGTGGATAGGGTACCTTCAGTGTCAATAAGAAATTACACTTGTGGGCCATTAACTTTTCCTTCTACAAATGGTCCATTTTGGTCTACCTCTAAGACTGCAGCAAGAACGCAAACTTCCTCCCACTCCATGCACCTTCATTGGTAATTGTCAGTGTCAAAACTCTTATTTTCCAACATGGGGAACTGTTGGAATGGGTTCTGGTTTTAAAAGTTTGGATTCATATTGAGCCTACGATTTCCCATGTGCTTTGGGACCATTGAAGCTTGTAGAACCTGCATCATAGGAACTTGCAATTGTACTGGCATTTGTATTTGTTGTTCAGGCACCTGAACTGGAACATTCTGCATCTGCATTTGGTTTACTCCCTCCCTTTGCTCAGCACCATTCACTCTATATGATTCTGCCTACTCTCCCTCTTTCAATGCCTGATCTTGTTACAAAAATGACAATGAGTTGACTTCTTCAATGTAGCAATGTCTGTCCCAGAATTTGGGTCAATCGGAACACCTCTACCTCTAACCTGTGAGACACCAACTCCTCCGTAAACAACTGGAACTCCAGCTTGAAAACCAATAACTTCCATTCTACTAATGGTTACTGGTTCTGGAGCCTTCCCTGAGCTAGCTTTGTCTGTGAAAGCATAAACTTCTCCTCAAGTCTTTTAGTCTTCATTTTCCTTCTCGTTGCTACAGTATTTTGCAGACTTCTGTAGCTCATCTAAAGGTATTGTCTGCCTACAAATCACATTTTGCTGAAAATGCATACTGATCTCTGGTCGCAACCCAAGAATAAACTGTGAAACAAAACTCCCAACATCACTTTCCTCAGAATTTTCTTGCCCACTGTGCTGTTTAAACATCTGTGACAATCGTTCATTGTAAGCATGCACTGATTCTTTTGCCTCTCAAGTTGTTCTATTGATTTTGAGCCAATCAATGTCTCTTGCTGGAACTTTTCCTTTTAAACAGGTAATCAACGCATCATACTTAGTCATGAGCATAGGTGAGGGTGCCTGAGCATGGACACCTCTCCTGGAGGTTCAGAACATGACCACTGTACAGCTGTTGTACATTCAGCCCACACATAACTCAGTACTAGAATGTCAAAGAAAGTATTCAAATATGTCCACAAAACCTTTGAAATTTTAGCAAATCTGTCAACCTGTAATTACCAATGTGCAGGATTCTCTCACAATTTCGGATTTTTTTTGTAAATGTTGCATGATCCCCTCTACTCCATGGTACATGAACATACCCTCCACCGTATACTTCCCTCATAGGAAAGTAAAATGCTTCATCTACATCTGGGTGCCCAGGTGTTGATTTACAATTTGCTTCTGCGGCATCTAATGGTTTCTTTTCCTTTTCTCGTTTCTTTGCCACATGCTCTCTAATCTGTCAAAATCACTTCATTTTCAGCTGCATTTCACCAATTCCATAATTTGTCATCTTATCCCAGAAGATCGCATTGTAGCAATAGCTTCACCATTTAATTTTGCCCTAAAGCTTCTTTGTAATGGAAGGCTCTTAGTAAGATCCATGTTATATTTTCCTGCTAGTTCAGTCAATTTGTGATGTGTAGAAGCTGCATGTCTTGAGATTTCTTTACACAAATATATTAGTGCATTTTCCCCGATAATGATCCAACTGTGAAATCTCTAAACATCCCCTAATAATTTCTTCTATTTATATACCTTCAATTTTGAGACTCCCAATGGTCTTTCTTTTTTTGACTTTTGAAGGATCTCTCTTCACCTCCTGTCTTTTTATTGTCTGTGGTTTCTTCGAACCATCGGGGAAAAAATTCCATCCTCAAATAGTCCTCTCATTCTGCAGTGGTGTTTAGCCAGCAGTTACTCCTCTCCCACCCAGCACCTCGAGAGCCTTATGGGTGAACACAGGGTTTCCTTATCACTTACTCCTCAATCAGAAAACCCTGCATACAGGTCGATGAATCTTCGATGTTGACAGAGATGTAACGAGCTGAAGTCAGTATAAAGTGAGATCAGTGATGAATTCATTTGGTTCAATCAATAGAGTTAGTCTGAGTTGAAGGGTTTTACTTTCAAATCTTTTAGTTTACTAAGACAATATCTTCCAAGTCTCATCATTAAAGTTAATATAATCAGTCAACCGATATTAGATGATAAAGTACATCTGTATATAAATCAGTAATGCAATTGATACAATAATAATAATGCAACAAGATTGGTCCATAAACTCCCCTATTCTTAATAAATCAAAGTTAAATATGAGGAATAAAGTGGTCAGTTCAGATACCCATGAAGGGTCCTGATGATAGAATCAAGCATAAGCATGAGGCTTTAGCATATCAAACTGGAAATTATTCTTAGCTCAAATAACAGTAGGCCAAGAAATAAGCTAAGACTTGTCATGAAGAATTGTCTAAGAAACCTAGTAAAGAGTCACCTCTCAGAGAGTCTGGGATAAAGGACAAAATCTTAGTCTATCTGTGCTCGCTCTGCCCCTAGTGTAAGACCACACACTAATATAAATGCACATTTTCTATGTTGCAACATTAATATTCTTTCTTCTTCATGATGACAAAACTTTCAGCATGCTCCTGGGAACAGGTTTAACTCCCCATCTTTTCACCAGAGTACAATTCTCTTTTAATCATTAGTCCTTGAATGTTGCTCCACATCCTTTCTTTTTTTCCGAATCATCTTCGCATGAATCATCCTCCCGGTCGTCTGCATCTTTTGGGGTGAGAACCTTACTATCAGTCATCTAGTACAACAAATGTTTGTTCATTAGTTAATAAACAGTACCTTCCAAAAATGCAATATTTGCAGCAAAGAGAAGAAAAATGTTTTGCACAAACAACTATTCAATGTAAAAAACTGGTTTTTCAGTATTAATATATTTAATTATTCATTCCTGACATCTTTAGTTGTATCATGTTAAGAACTCATGCTTTATTTCTATGTTACAGGCCTATAATTTTCAGTATGGTTGACTACTACAAATTTGCAGTAAACACACTTTATTTTTAAAGGTAAGCATTTTACAAATGAATACACTTGCGGTTGCACTCTATAAAACCACACAAATGAATAAGGAAATTACTCTCCTGCTCTCTACAAACACCCAACATAAGTTAATATATAATTTTTCTTTTAGTGATAGAGGTCTGCCACTAAGGCACCTAAGGAAGCAGTAGGGGTCGGCGAGATTGGAGGGGTGAAGTCAACAAGACAACAGTTTGGTACACATAAGTGTCTGCAGGCTACATAACACTCTTAAAATGATGTCACTGCACTGTACACCAAAGTGTCTAGATTTTATAAAGCTAAGACTGAGTTGTGAGTCACCAAAATATGCTAGGGCATTTGATGCCCCCTGAGTGTGACGGACTGAGGAAGTCTGAGGCTAAAATTAATCATTGTGGTACAACCTACGTCACACTGTTTTTCGATGTGGCTGACACATATTGAGGTAGAAGAAGGTGTATAATGATGAGAATCTGACTAGTAGAAAATGGTGAAAGCCATATCAACATGTCCTGCCTGGCCTCCATCCCAAGAGTCATCCAAAGGACTGAAGAAATGGGATCACAAACAGCAGATCAGGGGCCATATCATACATGCAGCGCATTTTCCTTGTATGCGCTGGGCACGTCTTTTAAAAGGTGCCCCAGGTGCAAACAAAGTAAATGCACGGTATTAGGGTGAATGCCCTGCCCCAGGGCAGCCACAACCCTGCACTGCCCCCAGAGCAGCACATTCATGTGAAAAACAAAGCAGCTGCTTTCACATCGCTCCGTGTTTCACAATGCAGGCGACCACATGCCTGCACATTTAAAGATGATTAGAGATCTCCTTACAGGTTGGTGCAGTGAGTGACTGCACCTGCCTGCAAAGGGATGCCTGCGGGTTCCATAGGACTCCCTTTCCCCCCTACAGAGGGCTGCCATCAGGGGATGCTCTGACAGTAACACCTGAGAGTGCGCCTCTTGACAGCTTTTTTGCCTCTGTAACACTCCTCCATGCAAATGAGGGAAAGACCTCTGATGATAGCACTGGTACTTTATGTGTGTCAGAGCTATCAGTATTACAGAAGGTGAGGCACAAGCATCTATGGCCCCTTCTGGACAACCAAAGTGCACCGAGGGCACGCAAAGCAAACGCAAACGCCCGTTGCACCCCCCGGGGCACTTCTGTAATACGGTCCCAGAAGACACCATTGCCTGTTATCAGGCAAACTGAAAGAGGTATGTTCTGCAGAATCATAGCTAGGGCCGCACACTTGCAATGCTTGTACTTCAAGGTCTTTGCTCAGTCACCTGGCCTGTCTCTTTTCAGTAACTATGCATCCTATCCCCTTCGGGTTGGCAGGGACCACAGAAAGACGCGCACTGCCACAAACGTATTAAAATTAAGTAAATTGCGTAACTCACGGAGAGAAATATCAGCAACATAAATCAAACATCTTTCCATGCATCATCCTATCAAAGCCATAAAACTAAATGATTTGTGAGAACATTTTAACGTCTGGAATACATCATCCTCACACGTGAAGGATACTTGTTTATATTAGTTGCCCAAATATGGAAGCGTAATTTATTTGAAGGAGCAATATTTTGTTCTTAAATACAAACTGTCGCTAAATAAAAGTATAGCTGTAATAGCTGAAGTACAATAAATTAAAACTCTAGACAACAATACTCTGTGGAAGAATTATTCTCGAACATTAGCCGCAGTCTTTGGGACAACAATCTGCAATCGACCAAGTAACATAGCTTAAGAACAGGCAACGAGAATACAGACATCAAAAACGTCACATTCAGTGATCTATTGGAAAAGACATCATAGTCAATATTACGAAGTGTACTTTATATGTTATATACTCAATTCATTGAAGACTGCCGCATGCACTGTCAACCAGCGAGCATATAAAGCCATGTCCTGAAATTAAGACAGACAACAAATGAGTCTTTCGCAAGGAAAATAACACACAGCTGACACTTCCCATGTCATTCTCACAATCGAGATTTTCCACTCTAGAGGGTCCTTTCTCAAACAAAGCAAGGTTGTGTATTATGTATGGGAAATTCCAGACACTGGACTTTCCTATAGAGAACAGAGGTGGAAAATGTTAAAGGAAATCCTCTCGAAATCGATTGATAGTTGGAAATAGATCTTTTCAGGTGACTTCAGGTGCCAATTTGGGACAGCAGGAAGGGCAGGGCAGATACACATGGTGGCATCCCCTTTGTACTCGGACTCACGCCGATGTTGTGAACCCAGAGGTTTCTTTCCAATCTCTGTAAACCTCTCAATTCACCGCAGGCGCTGTCGTTATTCATTACACAGTTCCCTACCCGGACGTCCTCATCAAGACGCCGGCATTGGCCCTACTAATTTTTGTTTTGGTTGTTGCATATGTATATAGCGCGAACTCGACCCGAAGGTATTGGAGCGCTTTACATGAGCACCGTATTTACATTACACATTCAGGTATGGGGAGATTAAGTGATTTGACCAGAATCACAGGATGTGGACGCGACCCCGAAGCTCGAACCCTGGTTTTCAGCACCAAAGTCGGCAGTCTAGCCGACGGACCGCATCCTCTCCGTGCCCCTCTCCTTTTCCTGCCACTCAATGACATCGCCATACGAAATCCGGTCGCTGGAACAGGACGCCGGCTCCGTCACTTGTTCTGGAATTCCCACGGCACACTGGACTGCAGTGCCTCCCTCTCTATCCAGCTACCTATATTACCAGCATATCATACCTTGGGTGCACTTCCGGAAGAAACAGCAACTGGATTTCTTTCCCGCCTCCCGTACAGCACCAACAATTTCCTTTGAAACCCAGTCCTGAAGATGACATGAATTGATCAGAAGTCGAAATGTCATCGACCACCCGGCACAACCTTTGGAGCATTTTTGGTTCTCTAACTAGTTGATTACTCTGAATTTTCATAACAAACTCAGTAGAACTTTTGCAGTTTTGCAACAATTGACGTGATTTAGATTTTCTTCACACCGTTTTCGCTTGAGCCCTTCACTTATTTCAGGAGCATATTTGTGCACAAGATTCCATGGGTTGCACACACATTTAAA
Organism: Triturus cristatus; assembly: GCF_964204655.1. Classification (NCBI taxonomy): domain Eukaryota; kingdom Metazoa; phylum Chordata; class Amphibia; order Caudata; family Salamandridae; genus Triturus; species Triturus cristatus. The sequence continues at coordinate 510,317,994 of NC_140585.1, forward strand.
GTAAATAGGGCTGATACTCTTTTTATTTTAATTGTTTCTACATACAGACTGCTCTTTGTATTTTTCAAACAACCATTGATGTCTCCTTAGTTCCTCCTTTCTGCAATTATTGTGCATATTTTCTATAATAGTCTGTGAATATTACCTGTTGAGACTTTGTTGTACCCTATAACAAAAATCCCCTTCAACATGGCATGGCTGGCAGCTCCTGAGACTTGCCTCTTCTCTGAAATAATGTCTATAAAACATATATTGAATCAGATATTGAGGAAAAAGAGCATGTTTATATTTCAGGATAAGAGCATGGCTGCATAGTCACAATGTCATCAATGCGGAGAGGTATTAAACATCTCATCATCTTTTCCTTTTGTGGTGTTGCAAGCAATTTAGCATCTCTGCGCTGCATCATTTAAAAAACACAGGGTTGAATCGTATTAACATGAATAAGGCACGCACTTGTGTTTCCCCTTGTACTAAAATAAGCTGCATAGTGCTAACACAGACACCCTTGCGCCATGGTGCAACGGTGCCTGCATTGCAGGGTTGATTCAGTGTAACTCAGGCACCCCTGCACCATGGTGCATGGATGGTTGCGTAGCAGGGATGCTTGTTTATGTGCAGGAAAGTGTTCCATCCTGCACATAAACAATCATAAAGGCTATTTGCTCCTTCTATGTGAGCTGCAGAATGCAGCACACATAGAAAGAGCAAAATCGAGGAGAAATAAAAGTATTTCTCCTTGTTGCGCCACCCTAATGCCTGCTTTTCAGTGGTGTTAGTTGCTGGCGCTGCCTCTGATTTACACATGCTTGTAAATCTGGGGCAGAGTCAAAACGCAATGGGTGTTGCTGTGGAATTCCCTGCACATACTTCCTAAACCGCTCCGCTTACAAACGTGTAGAGCCTGCCCACTCACACTAGGTGATCTGGGTGTGGGTCCAATGATGAAGCAAGCCACAGGTGGTACCTGTGAGTGAGGACCCTAAAACATGTATACATGTATATTCAAGAAATGTGGCGTGGGCACTAATTTATCCGGGTGCCATCCGCACACTACACTTGTGATGTCTGAAACATTCATGCACACCACTCAACAGTAGGTGGCATCCCTTTTTATGGTAGCAGTCCACATGACTATGATTCATGACACCATACCTGATTCCACCACACAGAATGCATGCAGGTAAAGCTTAGCACACAAACAGTCGAGATCTGAGGTGAAATGCACATCTGGCATACTATCAGACAGATTCCAATAATTACATGATAGTGAGGGGCTCTACAGTACAACCCAGAGAAATGTTGCAAGATCGTAGCCACCTGTGCTGTGTTGTGATACACTGCATTCAGGAAGGGGCTGTCTAGCATAGTGTCAGACGAAGATTCTATAAAATGAGGACACGCACCATCACCCTTCACTCCATTCCTGGTTCGAGATGCAGTGAAAGCTGCAGAGGGTATGGCATACAGGGTTGATGTTACCAACAACTGCTTTAAAGAAATGAACATATTTAAATTAATCGGAAATGCATAGTTGCCAAGTTTGTCTTCAAACATATGTTCCTCTTTATTTATAGGTCTCCAAATCTTAGCAACACCGGTGACTCCGGGTCAGTACATAATGATGACAATGGCTGAAGGTTCCAAACAAATTTGATATCACAAGAAATACAGAACACCAGTACAGTGTCATCGCGTGAACCTCACAGTTTTTGTCTTGCCCTCTCTCTGTCCATGCTTTGCTTCTCACTTGGTAGCCTTTAGTAGGTGTGCTTTGTCCTGACTCTTAGTGTGTGGTACAGATTGATCTTCCAGCATAGATTTGCTGCTCATACTTGAGGCCCCCTAACACTCATCCCTTGATAGAACAGTCCTGATTGTAACATTGGATGTTTGCAACTCCAAAACTCTTGATGTTACCCGCACTGCACCCCTGGAGAGAGCCCCACTGCAGTGCATCATTTCAACCTGTATATTGACTTTGCATTTGGACAGGGTAAGTGGTTACAGCTTCAAACTACTCCATAGACTGCAAAATAACCTGATAGTGGCTACCCACGTGATATTACTGATGCCATCATTTGTTCATTTTGCTTTTGTCGCCCTAAGTGGGAAGGGTATGCCGAGATGTGGGTCCCGTGCTCACTGCGCCACTAGATTCAAGCTAGTCTGGCTGATGAGGGGTGATGAACCAAAACCAGTCCCAGGATGCTTGTTTCCGGTCCAGGGAGGACCTGGCTTGGCAGTTCAGGCAGGATTGTTACCATGAGGTACAGGGTCAAGACATGCACTTTAGCACTGGTTAGCATTGGTAAAGTGCTCAGACTCCTAAGGCCAACAAAAAGATACAGCAAAAAGTGGAGGTAAGCAGCCCAAAAGTTGGTAGAAGACCACCCTAAGGATGACAGGTCTAACACGTGTCCCCCCAGCTGAAAGTGGGAGATCTACCCAACTTCTAGTGACTTCTCATCACTAAGTCAGAAAAGCTGGGACAGACAATCAGCATTAGTGTGGTCTACTCCTGGTTGTGTTCCACCCTGAAGCCCATACCCTGTAGGGAAATACACCACTTCAACAGTTTTAGGTTCTCACCCCTCATCAGCCACCTGAGGGGGTGTGGTCAGTCTGAATCAGGAAGTGAGTGCCAAAGAAGTACAGCCTCAACTTCTTCAGTGCCTAGATCACAGCAAAAGCTACTCTTTCTATAGTACTCCACCTCTGTTCCTTGGGGTGTAACCCCCTGGAGATGATGGCTACAGGTTGGGCAAGTCCCTCATCATTTAGTTGTGACAACACTGCCCCTTAATGTAGTGAGTACATAAAACGTGGACAGGGTTTGAAATGTGGCAGATGGTGGGGATCACGTGACGTTTTGCACCAATGATTGTAGAGGTGGGCGGGTGATATTCATTTAAATTGAGGATGATTAGCATGGCCGTTTTAAGACACAAGAAGCACGTAAGAGGCGTTTAAAGCGCTGCGAACTTCACATCAGGTATTCATGGGGGGTTAAATAAAGTGACAAACTTAACACAAGGCAATAATGTAGTAGTTTTGAAGGATTGTTTAAGTTGAGAAGAGGCAGCGTACGGCTGAAAGGGGTTTGATGTTAGGATACTATTAGGGCGCACAGATTAAAAATAATTAGGATGCATGTTTACGTTAGGGGTTTAATTAGTGGGTCACATGGAATGTTTTGTAGGAGTTATGTTACGTTGGCATGGAATTGGGATATGGGTACCTTTGTAAAAATTGGTCTGTAAAAATTGGTCGGTATCAAAGAGGTATGGGAAATTTTGGAGATAACTATTTTATATTCTGTGGGACAAAAATGTAATGTGACTGATATATATACTTCTACAATTTGTAGATACTCCTGAAGAAGGTTTTCCAACCGAAATGCATTGAGTAGGATGTGAATTGAATGTTATGGAGGAAATTCGGAACACGTTCATGCATAGGCCTGGATGGGCAATACATAGAATAAGTTACATGCTTAACGTTTTTCAACGAATTTCACAGCTTTTGACGTGATGGATAAATAAGTGGAGAAACAATGATGAAAAATGAAGAAAATAAAATGGATAAAAATAGATCACTCAGGTGGATGTGTATTACTTTGAGATACCAATGTGCATACGGCTGTGCAACCTGCTTTGACCTGCTAACTTGCGGGCCACTATTTTTGAATGAACACTGCCCCTATGCCATATTCTGAGACATCTGTTTGAATGATAAACTCCTTTGAGAAGTCAGGGAACCTGAGCACAGCTGCTGTGCACAGGGCGTGCTTCAGGGATTCAAATGCAGTTTGGCATACCTCTGTATAAGTCTCATTTCTAGGCTGCTTCTTAGAAGTCAGCTCTGTCAAGGGGGAAACAATGGTGCCATATCCCTTGACAAACCTCCTGTAGTACCCAATGAGGCCCAAGAATGCTCTGATCTTAGCCTGGGATTTGGGGGCTCCCAGGCCATGATAGTCTCTATCTTGACCTGAAGGGGCTGCTTCTTTCCGCTGCTCACCATGTGTTCCGAGTACACTACAGACCCCTGCCCTTTCTGGCCTTGATAGTCAGGCCTGACTGTTGCAGAGCCTTAAGCTCTTGCTGAAAGTGAAAAAGGTGACCCTTCCAACTGCTACTGAAGACAGATATGCCATCCAGATAGGCAGATGAGATGGCCTCCATATTAGCCAGGTCTAACAATGTGTGACTTTGCATGGCTCACATCAAACAACAATTTCTCCTTTTAGTTATGCACCTGAATGTGCAAATACAAGACCTAGAATGCGGTTGGAGTGATTCAGTTATAATTGGTAATGGACCTTATTGTCCTTGTGCTGTGTGTGAGTGTAATGCGTGCAACATCCATCTCTCTTGGGTGTGCTATTGAATTGTGGGATGCCAAAGAGTATTGTCCCTATTGGATTTGCCATTTTTTTAAATTACAGGCTAGTCTCTGGTCACACTGAATACAAATGGGGGTTCTAGCACCAAAGAAAGAAAGGAGAGAGCGCCTACTGTTTGTAATGGAAGTGCCCGAAAAGGGATTACATCATAGAAGACTCAAATCGAAGGATGTGGCAGTAAAGTTTGTGAGGACAGAGGAAGGGGCAGGTGTATTTTAGGCAGCTATAGAGCAGAGAGGAAACAATATTGAATAGCCAGTACATGCAAGACTGTATCAGCAGAAGAGTGATGCAGATGGAAAGAGAGGAGATTTGAAATTGCAGATGTTTAACCAGATTCTATAAGAGCAAACCCCCACTCTAATGGCTTTTGGCACCATCAAGATGACATGAAGGCAAGAGGTGCATGCAGCACATGCATACTTTAAACAAACCTTTTCAATGTATTGAATTAGACACAAAGGGCTTTATATACAAGCCCCTTGCACTGCAGGTGCATCACTTTTTATAGCGCTCCGGCAGTGCAGAGTGCAGACCCATATCTACGAGGCCACGCAAAGCCCCCTTGCGTGGCTTTTCTTGGTCTTGTAGATACAGTGTAAGGCAATGGAGCGCAAGTAGCTGCATTGCCATACATTGCGTCAGGGGGGATTTCCATGGGCGTTGCGGTGGGTGTTAACCCACAATACCGATGGGTTGTGTTATGTTATGTTATGTTATGTTAGCTGGACTTCTAACGCGCACAGCTACTCCAAGGAGTGTCCCGGCGCGTGCATAGGGAATCAGAAAGCATAACCTGAGCTTCATACAAAAAGATGAGTTTTTAACAATTTTTTGAAAACTGCTGGATCCTCCACACAGTGAAGCACCAGTGGTAGCGCATTCCAAGCCCGGGCCGCAAGAACGGCCAGGGAAGCACCCCCTAGTCGATGTCGATGGAAACAAGGAACCATTGCCAGCCTGAGAGCCGAGGAGCGCAATAACCTCCCTGGAACATAAAAGGAGAACCGTTTCTACAGATAAAGTGGCCCAAGACCATGAAGAGCACAATGGGCAATAGTGAGAGATTTGAACATCACTCGTGCCCTCGTGTGAAGGACATGTAACCTGGGCTTCAATTGGAATTTTATAGAGCATATTATCAAGCCCATTTTCGCCGTTTTAGCGGCAGTTTTCTGACGCTAAAGCGGCGATAATTTTTATCGCCAGGCTTGATAATATGCCCCGGAGTTTGTTAAGGGAGTAGGCCGGAATCCCTACATACAGCACATTGGCGTAATCCAAGCGGGAGAGAATAAGTGCACGTACCACTGATACTCTCGCCGCCTGAGGGAGCAGTGGGAGGAATCTTCTCAGGACTCTAAGGAGGCCAAAACAGCATCCAGCGAGTCTCTTAACTTGACTAGAGAAGGAGAGATTATCTTCAAACCAAACTCCAAGATTCTTTGCAACATAGCTGTTAGACAGTGGGGGCGGAAACTCAGCTGGCCAGATCGTATCTCTAAACCCAAGGGGGAAGTTACCAAACAAAAGTACCTCAGACATATCTTCATTACATTTTAATTGGGCCTTCGCAAGCCACTTAAAAACCGCAGATAGGCAAAACTGAACAGGGGCACGGTATCCTCATTCTTATCCCAAGTAGACAATAACTGGGTATCGTCGGCATAGGCGATCACCTTAGTCCCCAAATCCTCCGCTAATATGACAAGAGGAGTGAGATAGATGTTAAACAAAAGGGGGCTAAGGGATGATCCCTGAGGTACCCCCGTGGAGACCGGCTGAGGTGAGGAAGCAGCCGGAGGCAGCCATACTTGCTGAACCCGGCCCTCCAAAAAGGACTTAATCCAACCCCAGGCAGAACCTGCAACACCAATCTCCGCCAGTCTGTCTAGCAATAAGGGATGGGGGACCATATCAAAATCAGCCGACAGGTCGAGCAGCACTAAGGCTGCAATCCCGCCGGCATCAAGACACTCCCGAATCGCCTCAGTCACTTCCATCAGAGCCCCTTCCGTACTATAGGAAGAGCGAAAGCCCGACTGAGCCGGATGCAGGAGCTCCTCCCTCTCCACAAACTCAGACAATTGTCTGTTCACTATCTTCTCACACTCCTTAGCAAGGCTGGGAAGAAGGGAAATGGGCCTATAATTCACAGGAATCAAGGGATTGAGGGCAGGTTTCTTCAGTAGGGGGAGGATTTTAGCCTGCTTCCAAACACTTGGGACCCTAGCATCTAGCAAAGAACGGTTAATAATACTGTTGACCTCGGAATTCACCACTTCAGCCACTGATGCCAATAATCTTGCAGAGCAGGGGTCCGCAAGTGAGCCAGACTTCAGTCCCTTCAAAATCCTCATCGTACAAGATAGGTTAACCGGGAACAAATTAACCAGGGAGTGACTGGGAGAGATAACATCCGAAATGGGTGTCAGAATAGAATCTGTCGTGGGTGGACATGAATTGGAAAAAGGCCGTATAAAACTGTCTTGTATCCTTCGCATTTTATCCAAGAAAAAATTAGATAGCGTATCACACCAAGCATCCGTCGCAGGCCGAGCGCTAATCTGCGCTGTAGGTGACATAAAGCTCTGAACAATAGCAAAGATCTCTTTTGAGTTGTTATGAGTCTGGTCGATACGAACAGCATAATAATCCCTTGTAGCTAGGGAGATCGCCTTATAATCGATTTTCTGGCTCTGCCTAAGCAGACCCTTTGCCACCAGACAGTAATTACTGAGGCGCCACGCGCGATCCAATTTTTTGCAATCCTGCTTCAAAAGTTTCAGCTCAGCTGTGAACCATTGTTTGGAGGGGGACTCCCTAGAGCGCTTCCTAGAAGTGGGAATGGCGATGGTAGACATAGTGGCCTGAATCCAATTAGAAAAGGCTAAAAGGCTCCCATCCAAATCCTGAGTCAGGGGCGACCTACTGTCCGCTAACGCCATAGCAAATTTGGCGGGATCAATTCTCTTAAAAGGAGGTTTATGGCAGGCTAAGGCCCTTGCGCTAGGTAAGGCTACTTCCCATGAAAAGACGGTCAAAAAATGATCCGACCAAGAGACAGGAAGGGGGTCTTTAACTTTGATAGAGAAATTAGCAAAAATGAGATCAAGAGTATGGCCCCCTTGATGGGTCGCCTGAGTGACCCCTTGGGAAAACTGCGCTAGTTGAAAAATATCAAGGAACTCTGTGGTGTCCCTAGAATCTCTTTGTTCCAGATGTATAATAAAATCTCCAAGAATCAGATAGTGAGAAAAGTGCAGAGCCCGCGCTGACACAGCCTCATAACAGGCCTGAAGAAAAGATTTCGCTGGGCCTGGCGGACGATAAATCACAGAGCCCCCCAGCATAAAATGAGCCGAAAAGCGAATACTAAAATCAAGGGCTTCACACCCACCCCAAATACTAAGGTCACACTTGCAGAGCTCCCACTTCACTTTAGAAATAATAGCCACTGCGCCCCCTCTCCCCTTGGGACGATCCTATCTACATATTTTATACCCCCAGGGATAGCCAGTGGGACAATAGGATCAGAAGAGCTGTCCAACCAGGTCTCCGTAATAAATAGAAGATCCAGAGAATTATCATCCAGTAGCTGAAACACATCTGAGTGATGTTTCTTCAGGGAGCGCGCGTTTATCTGCGCCACTGAAATAGTAGGCACCCTCGAGGACCTACTCAAGGAGTTCGAATCAAAACAGAGACGAAACCCGCAAACCAAACACACAAAATCTTGCTTCCCCAATAAATTAGGATAGACCTGGTGGTCACAGCTCGTTCCCCTTAACAGTTTTAACGGCTCACTAGAGAAGCACCGTCGAAGAGGCGTACCAATAAACAGAGGGACAGCATAGCTGGCCCCGGCCGCCATCGGGACGCTGACGGGCGCAGACGGGCTTGCCTTAGGCGCGCCTTTGGTGCGCATGTGCAGCGTGCATTTTTGTAGCTCCAGTGGCCAGTAAGCTAGAGAGCGCCCAACCAAAACAAATAGGTGCCTCTCACTGGCACACCGGCTAAAAGCAGGAAGTGAGGAACCCCCGATCAGCGGATTATCGCGGGTAAAAGTCTGTATGTCAAAAAGACTTCAAACAAATACAATAAGTTGTGGTAAATTTCCCATATTTACAAAATCACGTAAATCTGGGAATGTGTCAAAACTGTTTGCCTCCCCTTGTTTTTTCCTCTGTCTATGTGTGCTGTATTTTGCACCACAAATAGAAAGAGGAAAATGCCTCTATTGATTGTTTTTGAGCAGGAAGGTGTCAATCGGTGATAGAAAAGAAGCTGAAAGGAAGTGGCAAAGAGATACAGGAGAGCATAAGAAATGTCAAAATGATAGCCATGCATGTTGTCTTTGGAGAGTGTTGTTCTTATCCAGACAGGTAATAATTGCTGTGCAGTTAGGATGGACAGTCTGTCTGAAAAACTAACTGCCAGCATTAAGTAGTGCACACATCCAGCTGCATCTCTTCTAGATTCTGTCTAAACAGACAAGTCTTCAATTTCTCTTGAAGGCAGTGATGGAGAAAGCCATATAGCAAGGGGTAAAGAGTTTTAAATGATTAGAAATTGAAAAGGAGAAGTCTTCATGAGTAATGGCAGCATTCGGTGCTCTTTGTAATTGCTGAAGCAGTGTTTCAGGAAGATAGAAATAGAGTGCATTACAGTAATCTAACTGAACATTAATGGTAGGGACCACCCCAAGAGAGAGCTATGTGGGGATAGGGAGCCATCAGCACCCAGAAGAATTCTATTGTTCTTCACTTTATCAGCCAAGTAAATTGAGGTTTCTCTGTTGTGGTTGGTCCTTGGTTCAGAAAATAATGCTCTGTTTTTGAGATTATCAGCTGTGCAAACATTTTGTTACCTAAAACTGAAGTATCTAATGTGAGAGCTTGGCAGACAGAGTAAACGCCTGGTCTGGTGGCTTAGGGTACTAATGTGCTCTCTGTAGGGACGTGTTCAAACTCATGGTCACAGGTTTAAATCTCAAGATCCACACAGCCTTTCATCCTTCTGAGGTCGATAAAATGAGTACTGTTGGAAAACAATGATGTTATACAGTGACAAGATAACCTTGTGAAAATGTGCCCTTTTGAAATACACATTATGTCACAGTAGGTGGCATGGAGGATAAATTGGGTATGCCCAGGGCCGGACTGGGAACCAAAACCGGCCCTGGCACAGTGCTCGGCCTTCTTTGCCAGGGCCGGTTTCGGCCGATTTTGTTACAGGGCCGATTTTGCACCTATGCTGCAAAAATGGCCCTGTATCAAAACCGGCCCCCAGGGGCCCAAAACCGGCCCCCACCCGTGCAGCGCACCGGGGGATTGCCCGGTGCCCGCTACGGCCAGTCCGGCCCTGGGTGTACCCTCCCTTATGTTAGCTCTAGTATTCCCTAAAGGGCCTGAACATGTTTGGGGATTTCCAGGTCATGTAGTGTGTGGATCCTCTCGTGCATAATGTAGCTCTTCAATGAAGTCTGAAAGGACTTGCCTGGTGAGCCAGTGCCTCAGATACGCTTTTTCCTCTGTTTGGCCAAAGAGGGTTCTCTCTGCCTGAAAACATTCTTCCTTCTTCTCCTCATCTGCTGGGCACCCACAATTTGCTTGTGTCTCAGCGTGACAAGGAGGGATGCCGTTTTTAAAGTTGTTTTTCTGGATGCAGTTTAGGTGTTAGCTTTATTTTTACTTTGGCCCTCGTTACCTTACCATCTGCTTCCAAATCATGGTAATTGTGAGTGCAATGTGCTGATCTTGTGACTGTATTAATTGCAAATGCTTCAGCCCTACATTTGAGTAATGAATATTTGGGAGTCGCTGATTGGTTAAAAATCCCACTCACGATTTGCATATGCCTTACTGATATGACTCGCTTTACCATGTGATAGAAATGGCCTATTGCTCTGTTTTGCACATCTCTCTGTGCTGCTTTTAGAGTCACAAATCTGTTAAAACGTGGTTTGTGATTTACAATAGCTTAGTACATCAGGCATTACTATTAAAGAAAAATGCAAAAGGGGGAGGCATGTAACTTAAACATGATTAAATTGCTGTCAGACGCTAGAAGAAAAAGTGAAACAGATTAATTATCATATTGTTTAACCTTGTTGGGGGTAAAGGAGGTTACAAAGCAGACTCAATTATTGAAAGAAGCAACATGGGCATGGAACTGGCTGCTCATAATAATGCAACTAACTTTGAATGTACTCACCATGGTCAAGAGAAGGCAGAGGAGTACAGAATTCATGGCAAGAAATATAGTTGCATACTTTCCTTGATAATCCATTTGACCTTGAGTTAACCATGTAAAAAAAACCGAAATTGTTATGTGGCCAATTTCCAAATATTAGTTCTACTGTTTGTGAGTGCAGCATTGTGCTACCCAGTGTGTTTAATACAAGTGAAGTTCTGTAACAGAGGATTGTTGCTTGTGTGAATATCGAAACAGAACATTCTCGAACGGCACAACAAGGGCGCACATTTTCTTTCTCGCAGCCATCACAAACGCACAGGGAGAGTTTATGAAAGGCATGCCTGCCTCTGTGCATAACCATACATGGCATATGGGAAAGTTTACACAGACATAACAAAAGAAGACGGAATAAAAGAACAGCTGAACAGGAAAGCAACAGTGAAACATAAATACTGCAAACCAAACAGGATGTAAACAAAAGATAAACTGATGGTAATTAAAAGGGTAACATTATAATGAGGCAAGAGAGGCCCTGACGGAAATCAGACTGAGGAGAACAGTGCAAGAGCAATGCATTGCTTACATGCTGTGTTTTTTCGATTTACTACATTTCATAATCTGCCACCGTTTTATATAACAATACTCTATTGTATAAAAACGTAATGAAATATAAGGGATGGCCCCCTATTAAAAACTGACCCTCTGAACTAAGGTGTTTTTTCAAATGTGCGTTCAGAACATTAATCAAAGCAAGGGAAAGAACCAGAATTTTATTTTATTTTCATATACTTGTAAATCTTGTGATTTGTAATTTGGCTTTCAATTCCAGCCTGAGCTGTATTGCTGTCTTTCACAAGCAAATGACTAGTTAGTTTCAGGCGCGGACGGCACAGGTAACGGAGGTGAGACGGGGCGGGGGCGGTGCGGTGGGGGGAAGTGGACAGACAATGGGAGAGGAAATATAAAATTAAAATTTAAAAAAATGTAAAAACCACTTACCTTGAGCTTGCGGCATCACCGAGTCGGCGGTGCCGCGAGCGCAAGGTAAGTGTTTTTTTTCTTCTAATTTTACTTGCCCTATCCCATCATCTGTCCACTTCCTCCAACCACCCACCCTGCCCTTGCCCCACCAATGTTACCTGTGCCGGCCTCACATGGTTAGTTTACAGATTTGTCCCATTAAAACATATTCTTTTTTTCTTATATGTTTTTCATAATGGTTTCACAGCCATGAAGATAAGCAATCATCCATTTATAAGATTAGCCTTTCTGCAAACAATCTTTGCTTTTCCATCCTTAAAAATCGTCTTAATTTAAGGACAAGTTAATGGTCCAAACGTGTTTCGTTAGAATCATATTAACATTAGATGTCGTATTGCTGTTGGCCCAAAGGTGGTTTTAAACATGCTGCCTGACGATTTTCTTCCCAATTATTTCCACACTATATAAGTAAACATTTGACATCACTATTAGGCACAATAGTACTTTGGATAGCTGGCGCAAGTAGCACAGACATGATATTCCAATGACAGGAGATTTCTTTCTCACTGAGGCAGGGTTGCTCATCCTTGGCCACATCCGTCACAAACTACTGTGACCCTAGACATGAAGTGGAATCTCTCCCCGCCCCATGTAAAAATAAATCTCTCCACTTGTTTGTCTCTAACACCCTCTCTCCAGCTGGTTTGTTTTTTACGTCGTTTGCTCCTTCCTGGGACTAGCAGTCCTCTCCAAGCACACCAGCCCTCTCTCCTCCTAACCTTCTACCTGGTCCTTACTCAACTAAGACATGCCAGCCCTCCAGACATCTTGCATGAGCAAGGACTACCATATTTGCCAAATTATCCTTACAGCAGCTCAATCAACCTAACCAAAGCATAACATTAAAATTAACTTGTCATCGTCTAGAAATTTTTATGCAAACAGATGTTTTTATTTGTGTCCCTGCACAATCCCATTCCTCCTGACAAACTCCTCAACAATAGCCATTACCTGCCTCAGATATGTTTTTTTCTGCAAATATGAAGGGTTCAGCCCCTACTGTTTGGAAGAATACGGGTGTTTATTTTTCACACAACTAAGTCCATTCGTCATGCAGAACCCAGACACCACCCCCTCTGTATGGCTGAAGGTTCCTCGCACATTCTTAAAGGCAACTATTGTGTCCACACAATTTCAGAATCAGGACGCCAATAATTCTTTCATCATAGACATTATGAGCTCTAACTCAGTCATCAGTTCTCAATAAAACGTATCAGAATAACCCCTTATCCCTGCCTCTTTTAGCATAATTCAGTAGGCTTTGGCAAGAGCTGGGCTCTTCACAGGCCCACCTGGTTTGACAATCGAACTTTCATTTCATGACAGGAAAAGCCCACCTGTCTTCTGTATTTCTCATTCTTTGCTTGCACCAAGGACAATTTTACAAGAGAATGGCCACAACTGCTGCGTTGAGTATTAGCCGACAAGCCATCTAGATCCAATAAACCCTTTTCATCACTGCCTGATTGTGATTCTATACCTCTCCAGTCTCCATCTGCCCAGCTTAATGAGTTATTCACTGTCCATCCAAAGTGCCTGGATACCCTATCGGGTGATTAGCCACGTTTTATAAATCCTGATTGATTGATTGATTGATCCTAATAGTTTGATTCACCATCGTACATGTATTTAGCAGAGACCTTGAGATTTGGGACTTATGTGTGCCAGGGCAAAGTAATGTGAGGGGTGGTTAGAAGAGGTGTGATGCATCAGCTAGACCCCAAAGGTGGTGTTGTCATTGATCCCAGATAACATTTTAAGTGTAAACATGCTACTGCGTATGTAAAATGTAGGCAACCAAATTGATAGTATATCAGAATTAAGGCATTCCTGTGGACATTCATGTAGAAGTTTAAGGGGTATACCGATGGAAACTAAAATTGCTAAAACTTTTATGTGACAATGGTTTCCCCTTGGACTGTCTGTGAACGCATGGTAACTGACCAGATTTTGACTATAACCAGATGAACATCAATGAATGGATGCACATGTGTATAAAAGATAAGGTATGCATGAATGTCTGCGAGCATGTCTTTTCTGAATATTGTTTCATATAGACTTTTAGGTCAAGTACTTCTATTATGGGGTATGATGGCATGTTCCACTGTCAAGAGTACTTTCTGTTCTTCTATTCCTTCCACCACCACAGTCTTCTAGGTCTTCCAATCTAAACCTGTCAAGAGGTGTTTAACTCAAGTGGCTCAACCCTAAGACCAGGGGGAGCCACAAGCACCGAAATTACTCCTGTACATACTTTTGTTAAGGGTTTGGGCAGCATTGCGAGAATTGTGGGGACAGTATTGATTTGATTACAGTACACCTTAGAGCCCCAGGTCTGCTTAACCCATTAGGGTCACGCGTCTGCTACCCCACGATCCTCCAATTTATGAGGGCCAGCTCAATGAAAACTCTACTGATTCTCCTGTGTTGTGCTGCAAAGGCGACACTATGGCTACCGAAAGTCATGGCCAATTGATATATATATTTTTTGGGAAAATTGCCGGCTTGGCAAGCAGGGTGGGCTGCGAGAAATGGGTAAACTTCATTGGGGACTATAATATTATTTTCTTTCAAGAAACATGGTCTGTGGAAACTATAAGCTTGAATGGTTGTTCTTATTACACAGTTCCTGCAGTGCCGTCCTCATCTGGTAGATCCGCGGCAGGGCTTATGGCTTGGATCAAAGCCACTTTGGACTGTAAATCTAGTATGGTTACCTCGGACGGCACTTTATTGCAAGCACTTTTATTTATGTGGCCAAATTGCTTATCTGTTTGTTTTATTAGTCTTTATATTGGGTACTTTGATATGGAAATCGAAAAAAGAGCAGTACAGGCTTTGTTTTATTGTTCATATGTATGCAATATCACTCAACCTTCGAATGGTCCTATTGTTCCAAAACCATAAACCAAAGTGAAAAACAATATACAAAAGGGAGTGCTAAGGAAGTTCACTGTTTTCATTAAAAGTTCACTTAATCACATATTAATCCAGATTAGTCAAATATATAAATTCTTCTTATAGATTCAATATCACGTAAGAGCCATGATATGATATTCCAAAAACGATTTTCTACTAGATCCATGGATACTACTGCTCTGAAGAAAGTGCTATTCTGGTGTGCTGACCTGGTGCATGCTGCTCTCTTGCCTGCGGAGGAAGAACTGAAAATGCAAATTCATCTTGAACCCAGGTCTCCCAGAGTGCTCCAAGGGCTAGTCTGCTGGCTCCTGATCTGACCCTCAAGGAGATAAAAGGCTCCCCAACATCCCAAACCACCCCTGGACTCAGCTGCAGTAAATTCCTGACCCCTGAGTGGTGCCTCTCATGTCCTGCACCCTTGGCGTGGCTCTGTGAGCTAAAATCTTGACCGCGAACTGTCACATTCACACTGAGACCTCACTAATCACACAGTGATTTAGTGCAAAGCTCTGTCAGCCTGACTCTTCACGCTCCAGTGTCGACCACTTGTGGGGACCTCCAATGCGAAGCTCCAGCAATGCCCGCTCTTGATGCTCCACTGAGAGCCTCCCGCAATGCTCTCTCTGCTCTTCGTGGCCATCTCCAATGAGTATGGGACTCTTGGCATGGACTTGAGAAGGTAAACTTCAGCAGTCCTATACTGGGGACTCTATTCGACCTTTGCTCCATCGCAGTCAGCCTGAAAGTGTAAGTTTGACCTGGTCCAGCATGATTAGATATCCTGAGTTGGCACTTTGTGCTTTTTGGTACTGTTTTAATTAAATACTTTATGTTGGAAAACGAGGCAGCATCTGTGAGGCCTGCACAAATAACATGACTACATTTGTCCTTCACTGGGAACCAAACACCCAATTGTAGCGCCTGACTCTCAGAGGGTAGCGTTGCAGAGCAGTCTGAGGCTTACTCAAGGGAGGTGGTGTGGGCTAGTAATCGCCATTTGCAGGTGCACAAAAATAACACTCAATAATTGATTGTCCAGTCTGTACTTTGCTTTATAAAAGTAAGAGTACATTTATTAAACACACACACCACTCAATACTATGCACCAATTTACAAATATACATAAGCTGTTGGAATTACTTTGTGACATTGCATAACAGCTCCACCCCTCCCGCAGGGGGGGTGGGGTCTAGTACCACCACTCCCATGTATGCACATCAACTTGCCCCCAATGCAGTTAGTTGAACATGACCTGGAGCGAGGGCCCTGCGCACTGGCACCATCCCAGTGGCGACCCACCTCATTACCTCAACAAGCATTAAAAAGGGGTAAACCTGCCTTGGTGACACATGACCCTGACTGAGCATCTCCTACTGACCATAAAGTATGCACCTCTATATCTTAAGGGTTAGCAGTCTGGGGTCTTCACCTAAGCGCTGCAGCAAGAATCCATGTTTACGCACACTTTAGAATGACAGTACTCATCACCTTGGTTGATCATTTGAATGCATTGCAATTACAGCCCCTAAGGGCATCACAGATGAAATCGCAGGATTGCGCATATACAGCCAGACACCCTAGCAGGACTGTCTGGCAACATAGCCCCACTTGGCTTATGACATCTCCTTACACATGTGGCTTACAGTCCCTTCAAAAGAAGTACTCCTGGCAACTACACTTCTCCTGCAGTGCGCCTCTTCACTTTCAAAGGAATCACAGGTAAAAGCATGGGATTACGTAAATACAGCCAGACCCCCTAGCAGGAAGGTCCAGCAACATAACTCCATTTTGCTTAACATCACCTTACACATGTGACTTACAGTCCCTTCAAAAGAAGTACTCCTGGCAGCTACAGGGCAGCTTTTCTCGCCCGGCTGTGTCTGTTGGGTCCATAGTCCCTCTGGACACATCGGCCTCCGCTCCCGGCGTATTGCCTTCTGAGCACTCCCTGCCTAACTTCTCCCCGGTGGATTTGTCTTGCACTTTAAGAATTCTGCAGGGTCTTAAGTCCGGTTCTCCGGATGATCCGTGCACGGCAAGACTCTTGGCCTCTGTGGCTGAGACGGTGAATGGGGAAGTCAACCATATTATTAACCTGTCTTTTCAGGCGGCCAGGGTTCCAGGCTGTTGGAAACAGGCCAAAGTCCTCCCTCTGCTGAAGAAGCCTACACCTGACCCCTCGACTCCGAGTAATTACAGGCCGATCTCTCTTCTTCCTAGCCTGTCGAAGGTTTGTGAGAAGATTGTGAACAGACAGTTGTCGGAGTTTGTCGAGGGGGCGGGTCTTCTTCATCCAGCCCAATCTGGCTTCCGCCCTTCCTTCAGCATGGAAGGTGCTCTTGTGGAAGTGTCTGAGGCTATTCGGGAGTGTCTAGACGCCGGCAGGAAGGCAGCCTTGGTGCTGCTTGACCTGTCGGCAGCCTTTGACACTGTCCCCCACACACTATTGCTGCGTAGACTGTCGGAGATCGGGGTGTCCAATCTCGCTTGGGATTGGTTTAAATCTTTCTTGGACGGCCGGCTACAGCAAGTCTGGATACCTCCGCTGGTCTCGTCACCTCTTCAAGTGAGCACGGGGTTCCTCAGGGTTCTTCCCTTAGCCCCCTTCTGTTCAATATCTACCTCACTCCCCTGGTGGCTCTAGCGGAGGGGTTGGGGGCTAAGGTCATTGCCTACGCAGATGACACTCAACTTTTGTTTACTTGGGAGAAGCAGGGGGCCTTGGTTGACCTTGTGCAGAGGTGTCTCTCCTCGGTTTTTAAGTGGCTGGCAGCTGCTCAATTAAAGTGCAACGAGGATAAATCCGAGGTTTTAATGTTTGGTGACTTTCCCCTTGGATTTAGAGAGTCCATCTGGCCTCAGGATTTCCCTCTGCCTGCCTCCACGAGTCAGACCGTGAAGAACCTGGGGGTCTATTTTGACTGTAATCTGTCTTTTGCCAGTCAGGTTAAATGCCTTACAGGCTGCTGTTTCGGCCTCCTCAGAACTTTGAGAAGATTCCTTCCGCTTCTTCCTCAAGCGGCTAGGGAATCGGTTGTTCGGGCATTGATTCTATCTCGACTAGACTATGCCAATGCTCTTTATGCTGGGATCCCATCTCATGCTCTTAATAAGCTTCAGGTGACCCAGAATGCGGCGGCCCACTTGTTGGGCGGCCTGGCTCCCTGGCAGAGCATGCACGAATATCGCCGCTCCCTCCATTGGCTACCAGTCAAGGCACGTGTGACATTTAAAGCTCTCAATATAGCCCATCGCGCCTTACATGGACAAGGCCCCGGCTACTTACAGAAGCGCTTCTTGTTTTATGTGCCGGGGAGATCCCTACGCTCCTCATCTCTCAGGCTGATGAAGATTCCTGGATTTCAGCGACACAGGCTAGGGGGCGCCTCCTTGATTGTGTTCGCTGGACGTGCATGGAATGCGCTCCCCCTGTCACTTCGCACTGTTGATGATCTTGGCACTTTCAAGAAACTGCTAAAGACACATCTCTTTTCTTAAGTTCTAGTTACAGTCTGTCTTCCCCTTGGGCCGTGCCGGGACACTCCTCGGAGTAGCTGCGCGCGTAAGAAATGTAGATAACATAACATAACATAACACTTCTCCTGCAGTGCGCCTCTTCACTTTAAAAGGAATCACAGGTAAAAGCATGGGATTACGTAAATACAGCCAGACCCCCTAGCAGGAAGGTCCAGCAACATAACTCCATTTAGCTTCACATCACCTTACACATGTACTTCACTTTACACATGTGACGTTCAGTTCACCTAAAAAGAAATAACCAATAGTAAATACATTTCGGTGCAATTACACCACTTCACCTCCAGGGGATGCCCTTCTCCAGACATTCCCAACTCAGCCCTTCACTCCATGATGCACTTCATAGTACACCCTCAGCGGTAAAACATAAGTTCCAGCCTAGAAGTTGTTAAAGGCTGGCTGGGCCCTGGAGGGGTTATTCTTTCAGATGCCCCGTGAAACTTAGGGGTGGACTGTTCTTCTTTATGCTGGGGGAGACTGCGGTGCTCCTGCAGCCCCCCTGCGCCTCCTCTGGGGGCTACCAGGCACCAAAATGGCAGATTTCTTCGTGCTGGGGGGGGGGAGGGAAAGACTGTGCTCCTCCAGCCGCTCCCCCAGCACCTTTTCACAAGTGAGGGTGACCCCCCTCCTCTGGGGGCCACAAAGCACCAAAACTGCAGATTTCCAAATGCCTGGCGAGGCATTATGGGGCGCTTCATGTTCCTCTTTACCAGCCCCCACCACTGGGAACACTCTCCTCTGCCCTCAGGGTCTCTGATTCAGCAGGGTGCTGTCTTCACTGGCTCCCTGCGCCAGCCTCTCGCCAGGCTCTCCTTCTGGGACTCTCTTCTCCCTGCGCAGAGGCCCCTGCATCTGTGCACCAGTCCTGGGCTCTTCTTCTGGTGCTGATAGGGTCCTGGGAGCAGTCAGGGGGTCTCTCCTTCCAACTGCCCATTGCGCCAGGCTCCAGCACCTTCACCCTCAGCAGACCACACCCCAGAGAGACCTTCTCTTCCTGTGCAAGCACTATTTAAAAGTTGAGTAGGGGTCTGGCAGGAAGTCTCTGTTGGTCCTATCAAACAGCGACACATCACGGCCCTGCCCCTGCTCCCTCCTTCTTGTCCAGCCTCTGAGCTTGGTCAAAATGTCGTCGTCCAGGGTTTCTGCCACATGTCTCGAAAGCACCTTCCCCTCAAGCTGCCTTCCCTCCTTGGCGAGCCTGGTGCCTGGCACCCAGCGACAGCGGTTGATGGATTGGCCTGTAGCCCCACCCATCTTCTCTTCGTGGAGAGGAGGCCCTCGCTTGTGGAAGAAAGGTTATCAATCCATCCAGCTGAGGTCAGCCCTCAGCCTGGGTCTGGTCATGGCTGGCCCAGAGAAATATGACAGTTCTGGATGACCCAAAAGCAGTACAAATATGACTTTGGACTGTGCAGAATACTTCTTTTCACATTTGCTACATTGGACTTAAGTGCGTGTCTGGAATCTGTAGGCCTAATTGAAGTTAATCTAGCCCCTGGCTCCACATTCCCATAGGGGAATAAGGAAGTGAAAACACAGTATAACACACTGACTTTCCCTGGCATGTCTCCTCCATCCTGAGTTCACTGTGGGTGAGTCCCAACTTATGAGGCTCCCCAACAGTAAAAGCTCAACAATAAGGTGCTCAAAAAGTGAAAAATCCGGGTGGCCCATAGTGTCAGAACCACCTTCTAACACTTTACAAATTCCTATCTCTGGTTCTACTGATTGGATTTTTGTCGTTTTGTTCTGTTTTTTATCTATTATACTTTGCTCTGTTGTTCTTACTTGGTGTGGAATCTTTTTTGAGTGGTGTTTTTCACTTTATTACTGCTAGAAGTGTTGCACAAATACTTTACTTGTTGCCTCTATGGTAAGCCTGACTGCTTTGTGCCAAGCTACCAGGGGGTTGAGCATAGGTTAATTTGGAGTTTTCTTATGCCTTAACCTGACAAGGATTGTGGCTGCTGCTTGACCAGGGCTCACACCCCAGTCAGCCAACAACAACATTTCTCACAACTACCCTTGTAAAATCAAGTCAGAGTGGTGCCAGCCCTTGATTCAGATGGTTATATGATGGAATATGAGCTCCAACCCTCGTTTTCTCTCCCTCACTTCCTGTTTCCTTTTGCTACAGAGCCCTGCAACTGGCACCACATTCCTCTCTACTTACCAGTATAAGTTTCCAGGGACAACAGGGACATTCAGTGGGTCTACAACTTCAGAAGCTCACAAAATGCTACTTGTTTTTTATTAATGGATGTTCTTGCTATGCTGACTCTATTGGTAAAAAATTAGGGATTGTACTCTTATAGTCTGAATCTATGTTTCCTTTAAGATGATGAAAGCCTGGTCAAGTTGAGCTTGGAGGATCACACACCAGGAAAGAAGTAGAGATAAGGAAGGTACTTCAAACTGAAAATAATCCAAAAACGTCTAAACCTAAAGGACCTGTTTTTTTATTCAAATAGGACACTTTACCCCACACACTTTTACTCCGTGTGACATTACCCAGTAGTTTTTACACCGTAAAATCTTTTACAATGCTGGGCTTTACACCGCAAACTATTCAAACGCATTCCCCATTACAAAGCAATTTACTATTCTAACTCCACCATGGCGTTACTTTGGGAATGCGTTGTAATAGTTTGTGGTGTAAAGCCCTACATTGTAAAAGATTTTGCGTAGTAAAAACTGCGGGGTAATGGTACTGTGGATTAATGCATGTGGGGTAAAGGATGTTTTCCCTTTAATTCATGAATCAGAGAGTAAGTGTAAAGACTGTATCGAAAACAAAACTGAGGGCCTCGTTTAAAGATTGGCAGAGCGGGAGCCTAGCTACAAATGGCAGTGCTCCCCACACTACCAAACTCTCTGCTCTGTTTAGAGTCGAGGGAGGTGCAGTGCTTACACAGGCAGAGCTCTCATTGCCCCCCCAATATGAACCTTTAACCTGATGACCCATGTGCCAGAGCGCTGCCAGGTCAAACCTTATTTCCCTGCCAGAAACCACCTGGCTGCCCCTTGTACAGAAAGTGCCCTATGCCGCAGTGGGGAACTTTATATTTCTATGCGCCTCGGAAACACTATTTATTTGTTTTCAGCAAGAAATTTCGGCTTTGGGAATTTGTTTCTTGAAAACAAAAAACTGTGCCAAATGTAGCATCAATGTGACTCCCACTTGGTAAAGCCCCAAGTTCTTCAGTAAAGCACCCCACCACTGCAGTGGTTCCACAGAAGACGGAAAAGCTTTCCTACCTGGTGTGGATCTCTATGTCTGGTAACACCCTCTGTTGACTTGCCAGGCTGCCTGCCAGAGTCTAAATGGCCCTCTGAGTTTTTGCATCTATGTATGAGACCTTGAATTATTCTACAGTGAACGTGTATTCTTTTTGTAACCTCTCTATCAACTACACTTGTGTCTTGAATAAACACGTAATCTTTCTGTTAGTGGCACTTGAGCCTAACCTGAAAAAAATCACAATCATGCACCTTTGGTGATTCAGCTACTTAGGAGAAAAAAACTGCATATTAAATAATAATGCACATTTTTTCTTATTATACAACAATAATTCATTTGCCAAATTATGCAGACATGCTACTATTACGGTTGGCAGCAGAACGTGTACTAAAATGTACCGTAGATCAAATACAAAAGAAAGCAGACAATTGCAGTTTTCTACAATTCTGTATGCCAGGAACAGAATTACTATAGTGACTTCTATAGTGATTGGAAGGTTATACAAATATTGGGACAGCTATGGAAGAGTGAACATCTTTTTTCTATTATACTATTAATATACAAATTGAATGAGAGATTATCTTTTCCCCATACAATGCTGAAGCATAGCTCCTTTCTTTGCCTAGAATAAATTTAACAGCCGCCGCATTTCTGACATAGTCATGAACCAGAGCTATGATCCACTCCTGCAAAGGAGCATTTAGTTGCAGTCCAGCTGAGCTTAGAGGAGAAGGGTTGGAGATGTGGCGTAAAGGCCAGAACTACTGACTTTGGAGCAGTGCTTAATTTGTAAATAAAAACATATGTGTCAGGGCGCTTGTCAGGAAGCTACTGCAGTTTACACCAGGCATTGCCCTGGCAAGAACAGCCAATGACAGTAGCCACACAACTACTAACCATCACATTCCTACACGTGTGACAATTCATACAATTACAGGTTCCCATATCTGTAAGAATGGCTTAGGTGGCAGTTGTTAGTCATTCTTAATAGATATTGAATTATTTGTTGTTATGCTCATCTCTAAATTATACAAACATTGCCACCATGTGGCTGAATGTCATAAATGCTGTGTTGACAAGTAAGTGCTGGTGCTGAGCACTGGAAACCACTGGCTCAAATTTAGAACTGCTTTGGAGATGTGGAACTGATATTGAATACCAGTGTTGGCTCAGCATACCCTGGACAAGTCACTTAATCTCCTTGGGCCTCATAAAAATATTAGTCGGACCCTGTGTAATGTAATCTGATGCTTTTGTAAATTGCACTAATACCCTTGGGGCAAGTTTGTGCTCTATATAACTGAAAGAATAAAACAAAACGTCGGCATTCATGCTTTCTTCCTGTGTAACATCTTGCTCTTTAGTACACTGAATACAAGTAGAGATAATATTCTCATTTATTGAGGTGAATAAAAGTGTGGCAACTAAATAGAAACGTTTACTACATCAGATTAGTGTGTGACTGCTCTGACGAAATACATAGTTAACTCTTTTTTGATGGACCTACCTTATTTAGTACAGGGAGAAGCATTTTTCCATTGAACTATGTGAGTAAATCTGAGACCACAATGAAAGTTATACTGTTCAATAAGGCAAAACAAACTAAAAATATTGACACAATTAGACACCAGTGACTAATGGGAAGATGCAACTCAATTATTCTGGAATTCCCTTTTTAGCATCTAATGATATGTCACAAACCCCTCATTTTACCAATTGCACCCATGAGAATCAATCTTATACAGGCCAATTCAGTGTTCCAGTAGGCAGTGTGACAGAGAGCTGCCGATTGGTTCCCACCTCAGGGACCCACGAGGATGGGAGACTCTGTATCAGTTTTACACCCCACTATCAGTCATGGGCATCTTTTGATTCCCAGGGACATACATTCACCTATATGTTTCTGCATACCATGTGACATTCATAGTCTGTGAAGACCCCCACTTTGGTGCCTCTAGCCTGCTCACTTTCCTGAGCCTTCAGGAATGCTATGGACCATGTTGCTTCCCTTGACTAATGTGTGTAGGAGAGTAGGATCTGCTTGTTATGGTTACCCCCCCTTTTTGCTGATGTTTCACTGTTTTCCGACTTTAGTCTGGCTGGGGCTCTGCTATTCAGGACCCCCAGCCTACCTGCTTCCTCTCTAAATTGATTCCATGTACCTTAGGTACACCACTGTTATGCGCGTGGGACCGGTAAGACGCTGTTCGCCAATGAACAGGCTCTCGGTCTGTTGCTCGTAACTACAAAAACTACAGTTACCATGAGGACCCGGAAGTCACGCCCCATGTGACCGACGTGACAAGCATCAGGGCGGATATAAGCCAACAGACTCAGCTGAACGCTGCCGATGATTCATGTTTTTGGCTTTCGCGTTTTCGAAGAACCGAAAATATTCCAGCGGCTCTACAGGACCGCCCAAGGATTTCCGGGCTCTACGGGAGGAGTGCGTGTGGCTCTACAGGACCGCCCAAGGATTTCTGGGCTCTATGGGGGGAGTGCGTGCGGCTCTACAGGACCGCCCAAGGATTTCCGGGCTCTACGTGAGGTGTGCGTGCGGCTCTACAGGACCGCCCAAGGATTTCCGGACTCTACGGGAGGATAGCGTGCGGCTTCAGATTCCCTCAAGGGAGGAAGAGGTCGTTTTCGCCTAGCTCCGAAACCGTAAGTCTCACTTGCGTGCAGCCTTCTACTTTGCTGCAGCATAAAAGATCGGCTATGGCCTCTCTGTTGGCTGGGACTCTCACTAAATCGGAGGTCTCGTGCAGAGAAGCGCTGATTGTTGTAACTTTAGTTCATTTTCTGTGTTTTGAGTTACCTTACGGAGTATTCCCTCATTTCTCCTTTAGGAATACCATTGACCTTAGTTTGCTTTTCCCTTTCTTTTGGGCTTCTGGGAGACACTCTGGCATTAAGCACAAACAGGATTGTGCTGCCCTTTGCTAGACGTTTTCATTAGTTTTCCTACTGTTAAACCTGCAAAAACTTTGCTCTGCTCTCTTCCACGGCGTTTGATGCATCATCGAGTGGAGTACATTCCTGTTCTCATTCATTAGAAAAAACTGTTGCCTCTGAGGTTTTTGGCAGGTATATTCAGAACAAGGGAGGGGATTGCATATCGGAGAGTTAGATGGGGTTGTAAATGCAGGCTGTTTCATGGTGTGTTTTGTGTATTTACAGGTCTCCCTCCTTTCCGTTCCTACCCTTTCCTTCCCTCACTTAACTACCTCATTTGTCCGAGTGTATCATACATATTCCGGACTGGGGGCAGTTGAGAGGTGGACCCCATAGAGCATCAGCGCCATCCTGAGGTGTTGGAAACCGTGGCACCCTGACAACCACAGATTGGATTCTGGGGTGCCCTTCTAAGTCCTAGTATATGGTATGCTATGTACCTAGGGCATAGGTACCCCAGAGGCCTACCAGGGGCTGAAGCATGTATTATGCCACCCCTGGGAAGCCTTCCAAAATGACACCACAGGTCTGCTACTGCAGCCTGGGTAAGGTGGTGCATGCACCCCTTACTGACATAAAGGTTCACTATATCTCACCCTATCACTGCACATATAAACCTATCAGTCACCCCTATGGCAGGCCTTATCAATCCTGAAGGCAGGGTGCTTGGCTTTATGTGAGAGGGTGCCCATGCATGAGCAGAACCCCTCTGCAGCCTTCGGAATCTCTTCTCCAGGGTTGTCTGTGATGCAGCCTGACCATGTACTCTTAAGTGCCTTATAACCAAACGGTAAATGCTAACTTTGGACTGGCTGCACGGAAACAGGTTGTGTTGGTGTCAAACACCAGTAACTGGTGTGGGAGTATGATCCCACCCTTCTAGAGGGAGAGACATGACAGCACCGGTATACCCGGTACCAGCTAACAAAATGGATGCTGCCAGCCACAGACATGGGTCTGGCCTCCTGCTGCTGACCGAAACTCTGGCAGGGAAGGCCTGGACAATAGGTTTCCTGTCACAAGGAGGTGGTCACACAGGGAGGTATTACCACCTCCCAGACAGGCCTTAGTGGATTAGGGCTGGGTGGGAGCACTTCAAGAGTGCTCTGAAGTCTGCACTGGGGGCACATTTGGTGTCCCTGTGCATAGATCTGCTCAAACCGGTTGCAGGGGCTACCAGCCCCTGCTCTGGCGCAAAACTGGACAAAGGAAATGGGTGTAGCCACCCCTCTTTCCAAACCCTCCCATAGGTGGGTCCCCAGAGTTAGTCCAACCCCTTCCTTGGGTATAAAGAAGGAACCCCTGACTACAGGACTTTAGATTACACCTGGATGAACCTCTGCTACAAAAATCCCGGAACTGCAACGATCTACACGACTAGATGACTGAAGAATCTCCCTTGGAGTAAAGGAGTTACTCCCCTGCTTGGCAGGCGCCAAAGACACATCTGTACGGTCTGCATATCAGAAGCTAATGCTGGACGCCAAAGAATTTGCAATGCAGGAGGTGGGTTTCCAGACTTCACAGAGACTGACCCGAGTCCCCAGCAAAGCTGAGACCCGAAGCCCTCGTGGGTGCCGTGGAACCGGAACCCCTGGACACCGTGCACATCTGCAAGTGCATCAGCTTCTCAACGTCCTTTGAGGCTGTGCATTGGATTACTTGTAGCCTAGACCCCGAGCACCTTTTACCTCGAAGATTGCTGGCCTACACTCCAACGAGTGTTCCGTGGCCCGCCCTTTGTGTTTTCGCTTGAGGCCCCTTCGCGATCCCTGGTCCGTTGACTGGTGGGTCCCTGTGAAGGCAACTCTTACTTCAATTAGGCTTCCTTGGTTGCTCCAGACGTGCCCTGACTCTCCATTGCTTGGAGAGTCCCCAGGACCTTGCTGGTCCACACCGAAGCATCTTTTCTCTTCCTGCGTGGGTTGCTGTTGCCAAGGCTTGTGTCCAATCCAGGCACCAATGCTGGAGCACTCGACATCCTTTGGGGGACAGCTCGAATCAAGCTCCTGGTTGTCTTCAACACCTCCTGGTCCACGTGGCTGAAGAGTCAAGCTTCCCCTCTTCGCACTTGAAGCACCCGACATCGGTGGGCCTTCGTCTATCGTGCCCCTGGACACTGGCAAGTGACCCAGACACTGTCCCCTCTGCTTTCAGGTTCTTCACATCTTCAATCCAGGCTTGGATCTCTTCGGACACCTCTCCTCTTCCCGGCATCAGCACTTTTCAGTCTCCTGCCACTGAAAATGATGACGCGACCCAACACCATTTGACACCTATGCACCCGGCTTCCCTGGGTGAGGTAACTCGAGTACTCCAGTGCTCCCGTGGGTGTTGGCCCTAGAACCATTTAAGTCCAAAAGGGTTTGTTCCTAGTCCACTCCTAAGTGTCCTTAAACTTTAAACTTCTAACTGCGACTTTCCCCATAGAAGCCAACGGGAACTCGCAGCTGTGTTCTCACACTGCACACGGCCCCCGTGGGTCCCCTGTGTCACTACCTTGGTGGTTCCTTGGGGTCCCAGTGAGTCTACAGGCTCTAGGCCTTGTGTCTTGTCAAGTCGTGGTTCTTATACCACTTTCTTAATATATGGTTTGGTTCGCCCCTGGGGCCTATCGTAGATTGTGCTAATTTACTGTGATATTTGAAGTGTGACTTATGTGCTTTTGCCTCTAGCCTCATAAAGAGACTAGAGGGGTGTGTTTAGTAATAAATACATATATTTTATACATATACCTGGTGTGGTCTCTTTCATTTAACCACTCAAGAGATTATAGACTGGTAAAACAAGCTGCTTTACATTCCTTCAAAACTTAGCCTGAAGGCTGCTCTCCATGGCTACCACTAGGATAGCTTTCAATAAAGGTTGTCTTTAACCTATCATCAGTAAGGGGTTGTTTGGAATGGTGCAAGGTGCCCACTATAACTAGTGGACAGCATATACCAGACCCACTTCTCACAATGTGAAGGTGTAGGACGCTAGCTCTTTGTATGGTATACCACAAAGAGATATACTGTGCAAATAATCCAGGTATTCCCTTACCAGTATATAGGGGCTTGCTCCAGAAATCCCAAGGTGCTTTTCTAGTGGGTAGTGTGGTCGAACAGCCTTGGGATTATCAGAGAGGAGTGTTGGACATTTGCAAATACACACAATAGTCAATAAAGGATGCACACTACTCAATATGGAGATCCACACCAATTTATAAAAATAACATGCATCATTATATATGTTTAGGCACCAGAATCAATATGATCAGGTAAGTATGTTTTTCAAGAGGAATATTTTTTCATTTAAAAAGTCGACACTGCATTTTTCAGAAGCTGCAATGTTATCCTATGAGAGAAATAACAGGTACTGCAGGTACAGTAGAGCGACTTACGAGACCAATCTCCTGGACTGAAGGTGAGTATGGGGAAAGGTCCAAAGGAACACCCAAAGTTCACCTCGGGAGGCACTGGGGTTGCCGGGTGCAGAGGTGATTTTCAGCATCGGGTGCCCAATGTTATACTAAGGGAGAAAAAAGTACTGCATTCGGGCACTTTGCAGCCACTTACAAGTCCAATCTCCTGGACTTGAGGTAAGTATGAGGCAAGGCAGCACCAACATGTCCCTTGGGTAGCACTGGGATGGGTGGATGCAGAGGTGCTTTTCAGCGTTAGGTGCCCAATATTACCCTATAGGGATCGGTCTGGTCAAAAAGAGGCTGCAGGCTTGGACTGGGAAGCCTGCAGTCTGAACCACAATGAGGGTGCAGGTCTCATGATGCTTAGGGACATAAGGACACCTTTGGTCCTCTTCTCCATGAGCTAAAAGCTGCGGGTGCAGATGTGTCTTCAGGTTTCGGATTTTAGTCATAGGAAGCACTCGCTTTAGAGGGGCCTGTAAACAGAGGCTGCAGGTGGCACTGGGAAGTCCACATTGTTCAAGTCCAGGGCAGGCTTTGTTTCTAAAGGGTTGGGGAACCATGCTGGCACCATTGACCCACTTCAGCTTGTGCTAGGCTGCACAGGTGCAGAGGTGCTTTTTATTGGTCAGGTTTTGGCGGGCCGGTGTCCTCTAAGGTCTCTTTGGGTGCCTGCAGGATGTAGGGAAGCAGCTTTGCTGCTCTACAGGAGTTAATGGGTCTTGGTAGAAGTGCTGGTAGTCCTCCCAGAGTTTTGTAGGCACAGCAGGCCAGCAGGGTTGGTGCCAAGTCAGTTGCGTCTTCCACAGTTCCTGCTTTTTGTAGCTCCTAGGTCCTTCTTCTTCTTTCGGTAGGCAGGATAGTTGTTTTTGGTGCCAGGGTTCCCCTAAATACTGAATTTAGGGTTGTTGGGGGAGTGCAGGATAGTAGCCAATGGGCTACCTATCCCTGGGGACTCTACGCCCATTATAAATGCCATTACGACCTGGCCCGGAGACTTTGTTCGAAGCCGAAATATTCTTTGCAGAGCCCTCTCAGGACAGTGCCTAACCTCAAGATGACGACTTGATGTTGTTCAGATTGCGGTCTCTCATCTCTCCAACTTCCCCGCTTGATTATGACATTCTCAGATTACAGCTGATCTTTATCCTGAGAGCGGAGTCCGAGCATTTTGGCCGATGACCAGTGGAGCTGCCTTGACAGCTATAGAGGAGATCATCTCTGGTTCATGCCCACGGCCGTCACCTACCCAGCCGGACATTGGGCACAGTTTCTCTCCATCTCCCTATTTTTGTCTCCTTCCTCCCCCTCCCTTGACGAATTTCCATAACATTGCTTTTTATCCTATCCTATGTTTGACTATGCTCTTGTAACAAATGTAACTTGTAACCTGTAACTTCTCTGATCCTCATGTAAAGCGCACTGATACCCCCGGGTCTAGCCAGCACTATATAAAACTCATTAAATAAATAAATATATCACCGTTTCCTGGGGGAGGTGGTCATAACCCTTTCCCAGAAATCCTGATTTTGCCATCACCAATATGGCTAACTTTGAAAAGTCCCCCCCCCCCACATCAGGTAGCCCATCTTAGGGGTGGCACTAGCAGAGGGGGGGCATGCCTAACTGACTAGATAATTCTCCCACCTATCCGGGTGCCAAATGGCTCTGGACTTAGAGAGTCGGCTTCTTCTCCTGTAAGAGAAACCAGATTCAGATACCAAAGGTGGATGGTGCTTTGAAGCTGCCCTGCCCTGGAATCTGCAGCTCATCCCGTGGGAGGAGGTGAAAACACTCCCTGCCCAAGCCAGCCTGTTTTCTGGCACCCTGGAAGCAAAGGGATTTACCCTTGAGGGGTAAGACACTTGTCTCTGGTGGCAGGCTGATGAAAGCCAGTCAGTCAGCACCAGAGGCTAGTAGGTTTTCAGAGATCACCTCTAAGGTGCACTCTGGGTGCATGTATTACTAAATCTGACACATACATCAGTGTGAGTTTATATATATGAGATGTATGATAACAAAAATCCTTTTCAGTGAAGCCATAATGTAGCTGGACAACTAGTTTTCACCAGTGTCCAGCAGATGTTTTCAAATGGCTTCCCTGTTCACTTGTACTGATAGTAATGGAACTGACCAGCAAAGAGGCATACCGGCTCATGCAGATATACCCCTGCATGCAATATAAGGCACCCTGCCTTGCGGCTGTAAGGCCTGCTGTAAGGGTGACTTAAAAATATTACATACAGTGATAGGGGGCAAGGCACACAGTGGTGTGTGTCATGTCCTGTTTTCACTTATGTCTGCATCAAGACACGCAGTCCGAAGTGGCAGTTTGAATGACTTGGTGAGGGGTCCTTTAGGGTGGCACAATTTGGGTTCCAGCCCTTGGAGACCCTCTTTAGTACCTAAGACTCTAAGTACCATTTACTAGGGTCTTACAGAGGGTACTATTGGGGATAACAATTGCACAGTTTTAGGAAAGAGGTCTGGCACTGGGTATCTAGTTAGCAGGACACCAGTGCACTTCAAGTCAAAATCACATCACATACCAGGCATAAAATAGGGGGTTACCAGGTCAAAATTGGCACCTTTCTACAGAAGACCATTACAGGATTGACAGAAAACAACATATAGTCTCGCACAAGCACACCCAAAAGAGAAAGGGCAGGTGCACCATGACAGGGAACATAGGACAAAGTAGGGCAAGGATAGCATTTAGAAATTTCAGGGTCAAGACACTATCCTTTCCCGGAACTGCCATCTGGGGGAGATGCCTCCTCATGAAACGCACCCACAGCTGCCCAAGGCCAATCAAAACAAGAGGAGATGTCCGTTGCTAGACCATTACTCTCCCAAGTTCTATATAAGGTGGGTAAGAAATACAGACAGGGAGAAAGTTGGGAACTCCAGGACTGTAGGGTGAAATAAAGGTATGTCTTTGTAGCAAGTGTCAGGTCTCAATAGAGGTTCATTGTGTAAAGAGAGCCTTCCCAAGAGGCTTTGTTAATTTACCAGGCATTCATAAGTGGGTATGTTTAAGGCAGTCTTTGAACCTGCACAGCTTTCATTTATAGTTTGGTGTCATTGGCATAGTGATGCATTTGATTGGGTTGGACTAAATCCATGTGTTCCAGATGTGGGTAGACGGTCATGCTTAGGGCAAACGTCATTGTGTTACTCTACATATCACTGGTATCTGATATTCTCTCATAAGTGGATTCCATTCCAGTACTCGAAATGAATTGCTTCCTTGTTCTAGGAGGTCCACTTGATCTAGTTTGTCCTAACCTAAAAGCTAATCAAATTTTCTACTATCCCTGAGTTTGTAATTCCAACAAAAGTTTGGCCTATGGAGTTCTTCTAGGCTGCTTCGTTAGCATAGAAATACCCACAGTTGCCGCAGCTTCTGTGCAAACGTCCAAATAAATTGGGGGTAGTTTTAACTGGGGCTTGTGCCTGCAGCAGCATTTTAGAGTTACAGAACGTTTGCATTAGAGAGCAACTGTATTTGATTTCTTTCACTGAAAAAGTAAGTAAGAAAACACGTTTAAAGGGGATATTTGACTACATTCAACAGAAAGATATGTTTGGGCCAAGAAGGTGCTGTTCTGCAACAAAATCTTAAGAAAGATTTGAATTCCTCATCCTCTGTATTTAAGTACCGGGCGCTGTTTTTATCAGACTTTGCCTGCGCTTCACTTCATAACAGGTTTGGTAGGTGGGTGGATTTTTGCAGCTTGTAAATAGTGTGATATTTTACCACCTGCTTCGAATTTTTGCTCCAGGTGCTACATTTATCACATTTCGACAACACCTGACTCCATTGCGATTCTTTGCTTGGAAGACTTTAGTCTCTATGTGGATTAAGCATACTTCGCAGCTATTATTACTTTGGTAAAATTCGTTTTTCTTTGCATAGATCTGCACAAGCCACAGTGTGTGCCCCGTGTGCACTAGATAGACAGTGACATACTGCCAACACCTTCATCATTTATCAGTAGAAATGTCCTAGGTAAACACCTTATTTTACAAGTGCTGCGCGAGGAGCGCATTGGCCCTTCAGTGTCCTGAGCCCCGCCCATGTGTCTTGTGTGACTTCTTTACAGGAGCAGGTGGGTTCCAAACGAGAGACCGCAAAAGATCCCAGGTGGAGTGTGGCAAAGCGTAGTGATAGCATTTTATAGAGAATCGCATGAATAGGTAGTGTGTTATCTCCGCCACACCAGCAATGCAATGGAGAGAAAGAAACAAGGGAATGTCCTCCTTTTCATTTCTGATGAAACAGGCTGCTTGCGTGTGGTGTTGCTTTCACAAACACTCATAGTTCCCTATCGTGAACATTGATGTTGTGTGATATTGTATGAGGCCACAAATAAGGAACAAAGGGTTATTTGATGGGTTCATTGTCACACATTTTTTTAAAAACTGACATCTTGGTTTCTTCACAGATATGAGTTTAGTTAAGGCCCCGATTTTCTTAGAGGTCTCTGCACCTGTGGTTAACCCACAGACGTTCTTCGGAATAAAAAAGTTCACAAAGGAGAAAAAAAAGAGAAGCAGTGACTGAAAATGATAGTACGAATACGGAAGGGCAGAACAACTCCCTTGAGCTAGCCCAGCATGGAGGTCGGAGTTACCATACACAATTGTGCACAGGGGTACCATGGAGGGAAGGTTTCGGTGGTCAAAGATCTTTGCAGCGGTGGATAGGGCCAGACTGTAACCGTGGCTAGAACAGGCAGGGCCGGACTGGCCGTGGCGGACATCGGGCGTTTTCCAGGGAGGCTGGTAGTGTGGGGGCTAGTGTTGCACCAGAGGGGGCCGTTGTTGTGTTACCTAGGGCCGCTTATGCAGCGATGCTGCAATTTCAGGCCCCAGTACCAGCAGTGCTCCGCATTTTCATTCCTGCCGTCCCCTACCAGGGGGGTGGGGCTGGTACTACAGAATTGCCAGGGGCTGCTTTGGGTTCCCAGAAGGGCCTTGAACATGGGGCAGCTGATCCAGCTAGGCTGCAGCCCATCTGAAATATGCCAGATTGGTAAAATGGCCACCTGCCCTCAAGGCAGCAACTTGCCCAGTCGAGATCAAGCATAGGCAGTGAAACAACTCTTAAAGGGCGGATCCGATGAGCCCGAGACTCGTTAAATGTTTTATGAAGGGTGGGATTCATGAAGTGCTCAAATAGGGTGAAAGTGCATATTGAACAAACACAAAAAATATGCTTTTGCACACATCAACATGTGCACATGCCTATTACATCAATGCAGGTTTTTCACTTATGTGAATGCCAGAAGGAGTAGCAAGAGCTGATCGCACTGTTTTCCGCATTGTCAGAGGAATGAATTACAATCTGGGCCAGGTGAACCACCCGCACGGCATCTCTCAAGAGGTGCAGGGCTGCTGAAGGGGACCCTGTGCAGGCAGATGACAGAAATGTGCCCTTTCTGCAGTAAAGGCCTCATACTTACAGTTTTAAAAAATGCACGAGCGGTGAAATATAGATTAACATTGCCATCCCTAAACAAAGTGTTGAACTATACTACCTGAGCCCCAGAGGTACTGTAAGTGTCTGTGCAGTAACATGACATATACAAAAGGGATGGGGGCAGTCTGACATCAGTAGGACCTTCCTAATACATTGACACACCACATGAAAGCTAATGTATAACAAAGCTGCAGGGATGCACTGCTGATTCACTTTATATGCATGGGGCTGGTTGAAATTGCAAGTCCAAGATATGACTTTGCTCTCTGGGCCTGCTGTTGCCCACAGTTTCTAATTATGAATTGGCACCGGCTAGCTTGGAAAATGTAACCATTGCCCCCATGCCTTGTAATAAACTGCTGCTACCCACTATCAACTTCTATTGTATTGTATTGTGATAGCATTTGCATACTGTCTTGGAACCCAAGTTTAGTGTTTAAGTTCAGTGGATATTTTTGGTTATTAGGATTCATGCATTTACTTGTGTGTCCTTGTGTTGGATTAAATCAGTAGGAGCTAGGTAAGATTAATAGTGGGTGTATGTGAGTTCTTGCATATGGTATGTGGGATTAGTAGATGAACTAGAGGAGAGGTATTGCTAGATTGCAAGGCATGAGTTTCAAAGGACATGTTGTTATCTTTGAGTTGAGGTGTGGTGAAGTTGCAGTCCATGCAGTGCAGGTACTGGGGTACTAGGGTGCATGCACACAGGAGGGCATATGTTGTGCCACACATCAACATGATGTGAGGGCCCCCTTTGACTCCTCTCCTCCACGGTTTTCATGGCTGACTCACCACCATGAAAACGATGGCAGAAAGGAAACTTGTAATATGCTTGGCGGGACCACCGTGGTCCCACCAAACATATTGCGGCTTTAGGACTGCCGCACAACCACCAGAGAATGGAGGTTCCCTGGTGGGTGTGATGGTTGCGATGGTCCCAGGGCAACCCGGCCGCCCTTGTCATAATAGGGCTGTCAGGAGACCGCCACCATGAGTCTGGTGGTCCGACGACCACCAGACTCATAATAAGGGACTACGGCAAATGTGCACGATTTAGAGTAAGCAGGAAGTGCTCAAAGAGGGGGTCATGCAGGAGAGAATGTAATCTAAGGATGCCAACAGTAGAAAAAAACATTTTTATTTACATGAGAGATAGTGCTATATTAGGTACTTTTGATAGGCACTAGAATCATGTGAACAGTCTGTCCACTGCTAGCCTATTGTGGAACCACCACTTAAGCAAGGACAGCTATCAGCTCAGGGGTTGGAAGCATAAAGTAATGGGGCATATATAGGGAAATATCAAGAGCTTTCCGCTACTCTCATGATCAAATCAACATCAGAGAATATATAGTGTAAATAAGGCAAACATTGAAAAGGAAATTCTGTAAATGCTGGAACAGATGTCTTCTTATGTTTACCCTTAAAGTTTCACTCACAGCATTAATTACCAAAGTAAAGTGGGATCCATTTAGATACCCCTGGTTTAGCATGGTATAGGATGGGGTTGAAGATAAATTTCACAAACAGTGAAAGTGTATTGCCTGTAGCTAGCGGGCAGTGGCGGCCGACACAATCAAGCAGTGGTGAGGGGGGGATTAATAATTAAAAAAAAACACTTACCTGAAGCTTCCGGCCACAAGGCTCCCCACCCCTGGTGTTCTGCTGCTTTCTGGTCCCAGCAGGCACTGGGACAGCAGCAGAGACTCCCTGAGAAATCCCTGAACTCAAACTATGAGAGCAGGGATTGGCCCGAGCTGCCTGGTTTGATGCTCCGCTCAGGGCAGGTCAACTGTGCTGTTTCTCCAACCCAGCTGTTCAATACAGCCCAGTTGGAGAAACCTAAGTACGCATGTGTGCTTGGCCTGAGATGGCCGGCCAAACACACATGCAGACTTATAATTGCATAAACCAGTCCTCCTCCCCCGCCCCTTCCTGCACACCCTAGCTGAGAACAGAATGGCTCTCAGCCATTGGGGCAACGCTCCTTTGCCATTGCGGAGGAGCCGCCCCTGCTAGAGGGAAGAGACCCAGACACTGAAATGAGGAGGGAGAGACAGTGCTATCTTTAAAATTTCCATGAGAGTTTTTGTTGAACAAGGACATGCAGATTAGTTTTCCTGAGAATTGCCATTTGGTAGATGGGAGAGGTTAGCAGAGGGACTGCAGTTTTTGTTTTTCAAAGTGAAAAAGTTTCTAGGTCAGGCCTTTCCTTTGTCTGCCCATGACAGCAGTTTCAAGTAGGATGACACTGCCCTGCGCTGAGTTTTCACACTTCATTGGGCCCATGTTGTGGGTGCTCCGGCTTGGAGCCAGCCCCAGTATTTCCTACTGTGAGAAACATCACTTTACACCAAGACTGTGTCTCCGTGGCAGCCTGAGAAAGGGACCTGAAAGAGAAACCAACCCACCTCAATGTGAGTTTTAGTGAGTGTTAAATTATCTTTTGCTTTTTTATTTGTGAGCATGCGATAAAGTAATCAGGCTGTGCAACAAGAAGCTTGTCAACACCCCTGTGAAGGCACTGCTCCAACCAACACACAAATAACCAGAAAGAAATTAAGTGGGCATTATGAATGTGAATCTCCATTCCGGCATGCACACATATTAACAAGAAAAATGATAATAAATTGCCTTTCATCAGAACAGGTGAGGATATAGCCTTACGGCTAGAGCGGTTGACCTCGAAGCTGGGGATCCGGATTCGAGTCTGGGCAACTACGCTCAGCATCCTGTGAGTCTGGGCAAATCACTGAATCTCCCCCTGCCTAACAAAAATGAACGTGTCCTTCTGTAACGAAACTGGTGCTCATGTAAAGCGCTCCGATACCTGATGTCTCGGGTCTAGTTTGCGCTATATACAACTCTAAACAAGCACTGGCATAGCCAATATGTCTCGCCTTTGGGACCTTATAAGTGTATTGTTATCCAGCACAATATCCTTGGTGCAACAACATCAACTGTTGCATGGCTAAACACTTATAAGGTCCCAAAGGCGAGACCTATTGGCTATGCCAATGCTTGTTTTTCCTTTGTTTTTCTGCTCATGCTTTGGTTTTTCAATGATTGATTAGCTTAAGTTCAGCCCCACGTGTCATCTCAAAATTGTGTGGACTGTTTCAGAAATGAAATCCTAAAACTCGAAATACACAATATAAACAATGCTGGGCATTTAATGAAATGGAGCTGATGTCTGACTATGAAATGCTGTGTCCTGTGCAAGCTACCATGCTAGACCTGGTTCTCGATTCCAAACGGTGGGCTCGAGAGTAGTGGAGCAGACGCAGGGTATAAAATACATTGACTCCCATTTCGAGTATAATGGTAGTTTTCTAAATATAAGAGTAACCAAGACTTGCAAATAACATTTTATTGATGCTAAAATGAACAGAGCATACAGCGCCTCTGTTAAACCATCCTTTGCGCCTGAAGAAATTGAACTATAAAGTTGAAAATCCCGACAGCAGCGTTTTCAGCATCAAAGCACAAGGCGATTGAGAGGAGAAAGGGAAAAAAGGTTTCATGCCTTTGGTAAACATTCAATGTGTTCCAGTTCGAAAGACAAAGAAACTGAGAAGATAGATCCTAAAGCCCGAGAACTGATAAGTCATTTAACAAGCATTGGCCGCACGGCCGTGAAATTGACACGGCTGCGCGGCCCGCCAAAGTGAAAGTGATCGCGATCAAAGACAGATGGCGGCTGCACGCGTGCACGCTCGTGTGAACGCAAGTGCTAGGCCACCAAAAGCCTGTGGCAGCCCTTTGAAAACCCACACACTAAAAGTCTCGCCAGATCAGCGCATGCGCTGGGTCAGACGAGACCTAAAAAACAAGACAAAAAACGAAATCACTTAAAGGTACACAATCAATCAATTCAGCTTTATTCGATTAAAAGAAACATTAATCATAAAAGCATAAGCACAATACATTAAAAAAAGGATCAAACATGATTACATTAGCAGCTGATTTCTTGACTTAAAAATGAATTTTAAAAATGCTGAAACAGAGGCTACAACATGCGGTGAATCTAACATTTGAAGGGCTAACAGTGCGGGGCGGCACTGTCTAACACCAAAAGTTTTCAAAACTGGAAGGATCCATCTTTTCCTGGGAATAGAATAAAATTTACACAGTAAAACAACGTGTAGTGTTGATTGGATTGACATATCGTCACACGGACAATTACAGAGTGGATTAGACCAATCATTACAAACAGGAAAACTTAATAATCTGTGGATGAGACCTAGGCGGAAACGGACTAGCAAAAATCTGTTAAAATCTCCAGTAACATTTGTTATATATGGTTGTATTAAAAGGTGGGTTGTGATCAGCTGATGTGCCTGTACTGAAATCTTCTTCATTTCTAAACCTAATCTAGAATCATTTAAATGGTCTAGGCACATTTTTTTAGGTCCTTTCTCGTAATCAGAGTCAAAGAGGTGGGATCATCATAATATTCACAGTGATCCAATTTACAGAAAAATGATTTAACATAAATTAACCATCTTATCCTTGGCACACCTTCCAGTTTTAAGACATCCCTAATGATGTTACGATTCAAGTCCAGGTTATCAGAGGTCCAGATCCTATGCCATTCAAGTATAGGTTGTATTTTGATTATATCCTCTAGATAACCAATACCCAATTCAGTGTGGCAATTATATGTAGATGTGGAATCTGGGACTGCCAATAGAAACCAAAGAAATTTATTTTCTACCGTCTGTAAGGAGGAAACATCAACAGTCCCCCACACGCCAGCGCCATAGGTGGCAACAGAAACACATTTAGCGTTATAAATTTTCAACAATTCAGACGGGGGCCTCCTTCCCAGTTTCTTACTAAAATTATGAAGGGCAGTCACAGTTCTCGCAAACAAGGCCCTCCTAGCTTTTACAGCGGGTTGCCAGCTTAGTTTATTGTCAAATAAAATGCCCAGATATGTAAAAGAATTGGTGTATTCTATTGGCTTGTCGTAAACATACATGGTCTTTGGACCCCTGCTACCACCACTGCCACTGGTCATAGCAAAGGTTTTGGACACGTTGATGGTAAGCCCCAAATTGGACATAAATGTCTCAAATGAAGAAATAACACGTTGCAGGGCAAGGGGGGTACGAGCCATTAGCACGGCATCATCTGCGTATAATAGGGCTGGGATAGTTCTCGATTCAATTTGGGGAAAATCATTACAATTTTGAGCTAAATATTTTTCAAGGCCATTGATATATAGATTAAAAAGGAAAGGAGCGAGAACACACCCCTGTCTCACTCCTTTTCCTATCTTAAAATCCTCTGTACATTGACCCTCCAGCCCATATCGTACCCTAGCCTTGGCCCCCGCATAAAGTTGTCTCAGGAAGGTAATTAAAACAGGATCAACATCAAGCTCTTCTAAAATTTCCCATAACTTTGCGTGTACAACGCAATCGAAGGCTGATGATAAATCAACAAAAGTTAAATATAAATTACCCCTTTTGGCCACCGTGTATTTGTTCATTAAAAGATTTAAATTAATGCTCTGGTCCACGGTCCGCATGCCCTTTCGAAAACCGTATTGAATACAACATAAGATTCTCCGATCCTCAGCCCAATCTTGTAGCTTATTTAAAATGACTCTACCAGCAATTTTCATAGACGAGTCAAGCAAAGAGATAGGACGGTAACACGCTGGATTATCTCTATCTCCTTTCTTAAAAATAGGGACTAAAACGGAGACTAACCAAGTTGGAGGGAGACTATTTACTACAATTGCATTAAAAAGTGAAGTTAAAAGTGGTCCCCATAATTCAAGATTGGATTTAAAAAGATCTGCAGGGACACCATCCGGGCCTGGTGCCTTGCCCCATTGACTGGTCATAATGGCATCGTTTACTTCCCATAGCTCAAAGACCAGAGTCTTTTCACATGGAGATCCCTGGTGAGGCGGGTCAACTTCTTGGGGCCCAGATAGAGCGAGTGCATCAGTAGGGCAGTCATAAAGATGTGAATAATGAGCAACCCAGGCATTTTCAGGAATTGCGACCTCTATGTTAGCTCTGTCCGAGCTAGATAAAAAAGGAGCATTAACGGCTTTCCAGAAGGCTGCTGAGTCTTTGGATGCGGCTGCCTCCTTCAAAGCTAGCCACATCGACTTTTTTAGCTCTTGTTTCCTGTTTTTCACGGCAGATTTGTACTCCCTTCTGGCATTGGCGATATTACAGGCATTTTTAGTTTTAGCATGAAGGGCCAACTTCAAGTTTGAGTGAGCCAGGGTGCATGAATGATCGAACCAACCATGCTTCACTGGTTTACTTTTATTAGTTTCAATGAAGAGGGCCTTCTTAATGCTTGCAGCGATTATTGTAAAATTCTTAACAATCTTGCTTGGTTCGCCATCTTCATTTAAGCAATACATAAGATTACTAAAGCAGTCAGAGATTACTTTCTTCAAAAGATCTTCATGGTTTACACGTTCCCAGCTTAATGCATAACCATTTTGCCTATTAAGTTTGATGTTATTAATGTCGTCAATATTCCTGTCCCTCACTTTTACAACTTGACATAGTATTATCAAGCTTAGGCTTATTGGAAAGTGATCGCTTAAAGCCACGTCATGTGTATTAAATGACTTTACTCTGGTAAAATGCCTGTTAAACATCAATATAAAATCAATTGTAGACGAGACACCACGGCCGTTAAAAGTTGGGGAAAAATCTATCGAGGGGGATGCTAACTTATTACAAAAACCCATATCATATGTTAATAAAATGTCATTGAATAAGTCCCCTTGGACCGTGTGCGCAAAATGTGGGAGGCAATCTTCATCATTGAAATCATATGTTAATCCGCAGATCCCTTTACCTATATGTTTACATAAGGGACAGTTAAAGTCACCTCCCCACAAAATAAACACATCCTTTATCATTGAATCATTGTATCTCTCCAAAACATCTAATAAGGATTTCAGAGTACAGGAAAAGAGGTGTTGTGGGATGTTGTTGTAAAAATTAACGATAACCACATTTATAGATAAAGGTACACATTATATCGACTGCAGGAGAGTGAAAGATGAGTTGGATTTCCCAGCATTCCAGTTGATGTCCTTCAGATTACACACAAATTCTATCATCTTTCAGACACCCCACCAAACACAAAAGTCCTAAAAATAATACAGTATATTAATTTCTTTGTGATTTGCATTAAATATATCGCATTTCAAAGGTTCTAATGCTCAAGCTTCTACAGACGTTCACTGTTATGCCAAGCCATGTGACTCCATTGTAACTTTCTGCATCTGAATAGCACGAACACTCTTAGTAAAACTAAGTTTCCGGATTTTATTTTGAGGCCCAGTGCATTATTTTAGCTCCGTGCACTAGATAACGAATTTGAGCTCAAACAGCTATTACTGTGGTTCAGAAATGTTGATTAATGTAGCGCTGCAAAATAACACAGCAAAATAGCGCCTATTATACATTGTATCAGGGCTTAACTTCTATAGTACATGGCTGCAAAGCATCATCGGCTGCAGTTCACCCACCTTGCTCTGTGGTTACTTCAGATGGCTCGTGATGGGAGACCTCAGAGCCCAGCATGCACTCGGAGTTCCCTCCTCTCAGCTGCTCCTAGCTCCTTATTCCAATTTAATCATGGAGTTAATCTCCCTGCAATTATTGTTTGAGCAAATTAAACCCCTTAGCCCCAGTCTTCTTTTAGAAGTCCTAGTCTTGTAAGGCCAATCACATTTAGTGCATTGCCCAGCGCATGATAACTTTCCTTACCCATCAAAGCAGTGTGAGGCAGAAGGTCTCTTACCAAACAACGAGTTGACATTATGTATGTTGTGAATGACAGAATACAACGAATACTTTCCAAGTTTCTTCCTTTGGCAGCTGAGCCTGTCAATCATCCATCTCATAATTCTAACTCAAGCATGAACATCAAATTCACATGCACCTGTGCTAATCCCTGTCCTCCTCTTCAAGGCCAGTGTTATGTGCCTCCATTCCGATTGTGTTTCAGCAGCTCCAGAATTTAATTTGCCAGCCTACATTTACGCGGCTGCCTATGGGGTATTGTGCTCCAGGTAGTATGTTGTAATGTAAGTGCCATGTGTGCTGGGGTGGGCTGGCTCATTGTGCCACTTTGGCATTTTACCAGTGGGCTGCAGGCTATGGGGCTGTTCTCAGAGCAGGATAGGCTACTATGACATAACTATGCCCCTTTTCTAGTCATGAATTCCTGCAGCGTGGGGCTAGTTTATTGTAGCCTGCTGCTGATGAGATTTGGGGCCGCATTACATAAAGTGCCCCGTGGGCACAACGGGCATTTGCACCCACTTTGCATGCCCCCAGGGCACTTTGGCATTACAGAAGGGGCTGCAGATGATTGTGCATCCCCTTCTGTGATACCAATAGCGCTGGCGCACATAAAGCGCCAGTGCTATCTTCAAGGGGGTGTCCCCTCATTTGCATGGGGCGTGCTCCATGCAAGTGAGGGAATCTCTTTGCATCTGCACCCGCGTTGTATTACCAACATGGGCGCATAGGCAAAGAAGCCCTCAGGAGGCGCACGGAGACTGCGTCCCATGATGGCAGCTCTCTGGAGGGGGTAAAAGGGGTCCCATGGACCCCCAGACAACTCCTTGCAGGCAGGTGCAGTCACTGACTGCATGCGCCTGCAAGGGGATCTCTAATCCCCTTCAAAAGTGCAGGCGGGTTGCCACCTGCACTGTGAAAACACGGTGCGGCTGAGCAGCGGCTCCGTTGTTACACAGAAATGCGCTGCCCCCATGTCCGCATGAGTTTGTGGCTGCCCTGGGGGCAGCAAATTCATGGTAATAGGGTATATTTTCACTGTTTGCACCTGGTGCACCTTTTCCAAGGTGCGCCCAGCGCAAACAATGAAAATGCGCAAATACCAGGGCACAGGTTGGAATCCAGGCAAGGTCAACTCAATCTCATTCCTCCAGGATCAACAAAATAAGCATCAATAAATGGGGGAAAAGTACACCCCATATTATAAATGCCAAAACTGTGGTACTAAACACTATATGAAAGCAACTTATTAGTATAAAAAAGGTAGAAAGCAAAAAGAAGAGAAGACAGCAACTCAGGCACCACATTAATGATGACTAACCTTTAAGCTTGACATATACTAGAATAATGAACACAGAAGGTTATCATTACTTGGATTATTAAAATTAGAATTCATGGCCTTATTATAAACATATGTAAATAGGTATTTATCCCTAGTGACAGGCCTATCACCACCATGTCTACGTTCATTCCTCCAGCTCTTTCTGTACTCCTGCTTCTACATTTGTTGGTATTACTAACTGGTATTCATTATGGTGGAAGTTGTGTACTTTTGTATCTTTTTGACTCCTGAGAACGACCCCACTGTATTATTTTGTTGCATTTAATATAATTTTAGATCGAGGCCCCTAAAAGAAACATGGCCTCTACGGAATCATATTGAGATAAAGTAGTCGACTCAATAAAACAAAGCTTCACATTGAGTGCCTTCTAAATGGGGATGATGCAGCTGTTGTGAGCAATGGATTAGTGGTCAT
Source organism: Triturus cristatus (assembly GCF_964204655.1). Lineage (NCBI taxonomy): Eukaryota > Metazoa > Chordata > Amphibia > Caudata > Salamandridae > Triturus > Triturus cristatus. The sequence goes on from NC_140585.1 coordinate 510,360,743, forward strand.
ACGTTGAATTTACTTAGATGTTACTCCACCAGTATTCTCTTCTAGACTGCACCCCACCACCATGGAGTCTTGAAGCAGGTGTTGGCATTCTCTTCGTGACCTCATCATTACCATGGGGTCTCGCTTCCCAGTGTTAGTGTTCTCTTCTAGATGCCAAACAACCATCACAGAGCTCGATGTCAGTGTACATGTCTATTCTAGACCTCACTCCACTCCTTACGACCGCCATGGAGCCTCATTGTCAGTGATCTCTTCTAGACTCCACACCACCACCATGGAGTCTCAAAGCCAATACTGGTGTTCTCTTCTAGACTCCACACCACCGCCATGGAGTCTCAAAGCCAATACTGGTGTTCTCTTCTAGCGTCTACACCTCCAGCATGGAGTCTCAATGGCAGTGTTGGTGATTTCTTCTTGTTTTCACATTACCAAAATGGAGTCTTTATGCCAGTGTTGATGTTCTCTTCTAGTCTCCACACCACCCCCATGGAGTGACATCAGTGTCTCCTGGGATAGTCCCTCTGCTACTCCCATCATATAGCATGTATTAACAAGCTGGAGGCCATTCAAATCAACTCCCTGTAGATCATGATTATCCCAAGCAAGGAAGCAGCACCATAGGGTAGTTCTTTGTCAAGAATGTCAAGATCCAACAGCTTTGATGCATGGAGAGCAGTAAAACTGCACTTGACGTTGTACAGTAGTTTTGATTCCAGGCACACACTATGTGTATTATGCACTGTACTTCAGAATATCTGTTATTCTTTGTTACATCACAGATTCTGTGTGAGTTCATAGTGCACCCTTAACTATTATAAGAAAGCAACAACTGCGCCCTGGAGGGAAACATCCAGGTGTCTCCACCTCTGTTTTAGAAGAGCATGTTATTGATATCTCATGATATGGCAACTACTAATAGTATGAAGGTAGTCAGCCTTAATGTGTCACACTATGCCGCGCAGGGCAAGGCAAACCCTAGAATTAAATTTTCCAAGCCATGCTTGGCACCCTGTGTGCTCCTGTGTGGTTTGGTACATATGGTGTACTGCAAGGCAGCGCAAGCCACTGCCTTGCATTACACAGCATGGAGAAGGCATTACATGGGTATAATCTGGGTGTTCCCACGCCTCCTCCCATGTCTTCTGATGCATTCCCAGATTTACCAACACCTGTAGACCTTGGAATGCATCAGAAATGCAGGTTTTACTACCAGAGACGCAATGATCCGCCTCGTTGTTTTCTCTTCTGCAGCATACTTAGAGAGAGGAACATGCCTCTAAGGATTGTTTTTGTGCGGGAAGATGTCCCTGCACCAGAACAATCCTGCCTGTAATGCAGGAACACTTGCACCACTGCTCAAAGGTGGCTGCATTGGTGCTTGGCTACACTGAGTGCACCTGCACAAGCAGAGGACAGGAATGAGCCATATCTTGAATAGATGTGGTGCATTCCTGCCCTCTCCCTTTCACGCTGCTCAGTGCAGCATGGTGTCTTGCTGTGTTGCATAAATAAATCATAAATCTGGAGCATAGAGTCTTTGCTACCAGCTTTAGTTCACAATTCCTGTTCCTATTTCAGATCATTTAAATAATGCTTTGTGATAGGAGGAAAATTGGGACACACTTCTGCAAATAAACAGATGTGGCACACTTTTCATAGTAGTAGAGTACCTCCATGGACAATACTGCCATGTGCTGTAATGCCAGTATAACTTAAATACATAGAAGCTGAGATTGGGAATCACTGCATTCGGAGTAGCTGCTACTGGTACACAAGTACACTGAACCAGGGCTACTGAATGGGGCCAGGCAGCCATTTTAATAGCTCTCTTTCTAAGTAGTGCTGAGGGGGTCCCACACTCACGATGTCCTGCAGTGAACATCCGTACATGGCTGGTCCCAATACAGGCCCAGCAAATGACTTGTAGCGTCACTGGCATGAATAAATCCAAGCCTACGCTGGTAGGTCTGACCAGGGTGAAAAGCCTGGCGAATGTGTCTCTGGCATCTCCAAACAAATGTGTCATGCATGGACTCTGGAGGAGATTCTACCACAGTGTTTGTCACCACAGAAATCAAAAGTCAGTGCTCCTGCCATCTATTCATCCTATTTGTAATTGGTAGGGTGGCGCAGATATTGACATTCTGGTATTACCAACAGTAGTGGCATTTTTGTAATAAAGCATCACAGGCAAATACCCAGCCTTGCATAACATAAGCCTATGATCTGTTATGTAATAAAAAAATGTGTTTTAAAACCTAAGGCAAGAGAGGCAATCGTGAATCTGATAGTTAATGCACAATTCATTTTTCACATTATTCCTATTTTGAGACTTAGAACTGCACATTTTTCTGGTCTCATTAGTAACATCAGTCCTTCTAAGGCAGTAGTAAGGCATATATAACTAACAGGCTGCAGTGAAGGCTGGAATTCACTTTAATTTTACATTCATATTTTTGGAAACTGCAAGTAAATGGATTACCAAACATATGCTCCAGAAATTGTTTAGGAAATTAGGTGCGCACCTCATTACATGTTCAAGCATCAGGAAAATGATGTGCAAGTGGGAGTGTGTAGAAGGTGGGTGGAACCGTATTCCTGGTTATAAATATAGTCGTTTTATTATTAGCACAGCTTGAGGCAGCCGTCACAGGGAATCTTCTCATTTGATTGAATAAAGAAGTCATAACTTAAAGATGGTGGAGCAGCATAATTTAGTGCCCACCCCTTTCATATGTAGCGTAAATACTCAGTATGTTTTTAAATATATTAATCTGTGTGCATTTTATTAATTACTTGCTGTAAGGGGCTGTGTATTCCTTTTAATTAAATCCACTTTTATATTTTGCTGAATTTTAATAAATGTATTTACAATGAAAGGAATGTATGCTTTCTTTAGGGTTGCATTTGATACAATCACTCACGCTAACTGTATTCATTTAGAACCTGTTTAAATATAGGCCTAATACGTAACCAGGCTTCAGTGTACGTTATGTTTTATTATGCGTTTTGCAAGTGTCTTGTTTTTCTCTTTTCTGCTGGTGTCTTATCATACACCTCATTAGCTTAGAATAGGTTCATTATGCATTGTCTCAGACTAGCAGACTACTGATTTTTCAATTAACTTTTGACCTCGAATATGGAGACTGAGATGGTGGAAGATACCATCCTGTACCAGGAAGACCAGATTAATGTTACATCCAAGGTCGTCCATATCATTACTTCTTTGCTGGAAGTTGGGGAAGTTAGGGAGTCTGCCTACTGCCCGAGACACTATCTTTTGGTTGCTTTGTTCAGAGGCAGAGGATGTGGAGGAGTTTTCAGAAAACTTCTTCCATGCTTTAATTTTGTGTTCTTTAGAAGAGTAGATCAGACCCTATCCTGACTTTGCTGAGAAGACATTTTTTGCTGATTTACCCTGCCCAGAGTGTTAAACGTAATACTTGAATACTTAGACTCTTTCCATTGACCCTTAAATCTGGTTCATCTGATGCTGACTGTAATTAACAATGGATTTGAAGTTAGCGCACACAGAAAGTGAACATGCGAATCATATTTTCTACGAATGAAGAAATTGTGGCGTGCTACTCAGAAACGAGGAAGCCCACCTCGCTACTATGAACTACAATGTTGCTGGTGATAAGTCACCAGTATACCGAGTGCACTGCGGAGAAAAGTAACAATTGCAATAATCTTTAACAACTTGAACAAAGTTATCGGAAGATGTAAATGTGTTTGAACTGCGACTTAATAAACAATCAACACTTAATTTGTTTCTATTTCATTGTATTGAAAAAATGAGAAAAACACAGTGACTGTACTATTTACAAACAGTAAAGTAATTGAAACAAAGTGATACAGTCAACGATGAACTGCTCTGAGGCAGTGAATTGTATCGTCAATTCTGAAGACAATCAAAAACGAGCCCAATGCATTTCGGGATGATTCACATCCCTTCTTCAGGGGCGGCTAGAAAACATGAAAACAAGAAAAAAACAACATTGAAAAACATTGCTATGCAAATACGTAATTATTTTGTAATCCTACATATACATGATGCAGCGTGTCAAGGCACAAAGGGTTCTGAACTGGCCTGAATCAAACTCTAGCAATTCAATGTAAACATAAATTATTATGGAGGAGAGGGAAGAGACTGATCAATCTGATTTGTGAATGAAGCTGAATAGGTTATGCAAAAGTACCCAAAGGTGACCAATGTTGGAATCGTTTATAATAGAAGACACCCGTGAAACAAAGCTGAAGGAAACGAGCGATGCTCTGGTTCTTACTGATTAGCGAATTGACGATGACTTTCAATACGGGGCTAACCGGAAGCGCCGAAGGCTGCAGGACACTGGGATAAACAACGGATGTGATTTAAGACCAACACATGGTGAAGTGAAAGAAATGTGGCGTTGACAAGACCGCTAAGCGACTTACTTTTATGCAGTGTTTGTGAAATGCTGTATGAATGTAGCTCAGTCGATAGCTGGGTTCACAATTGTGGAGCTGCTCAGGCTGGCTGTGGGATGAACGAAAAAAGGACTAATGTAGCGGAAAACCGTAAATGGCAAGAGTTCAGGATCAGAACAAAAAAAGGGGAGGGAAGAAACAAGGGCTTACCCATGAGCCGTGTTAAACACTGTGAAGAAGTATAGAGTCCTGGACTGCTGTGTTGAGGCGAAAATCAATACGGCCGACGGGCTGCTAACTGTGTAAACCTTCGGGAAGAACGGCGGTCAGAAAACTGACTAGCCGAATGTTTAAATGAAGCTGTGTGCGTGAGAACGCCCACTCGGACGTAATGAAGCTCGAAAGTGGACTAAACACTGGACCTCTATCTGAAGTGTGACTGTTGCTAATGTGATGTGAAATAAAGTTAACACAAAAGAGAAAAGGGAGAAAAAAAGAAAAAGTGAAACGATGTCCGTATGGTGGTGTGAATACCGTGAATGCGCTTGTCGTGAAACACGAGAAAAACGCTAAGATGTTAAAAAAGTAATTAAAAAGCCTGACAAGTGTAGGGCTTGCCGAAATGTGGGTGGAAACAGAGCGTGGGTATGTGGTAGATGAAGAATCACTGCTGAGGAGGGTAATTTAAGTCCCGTAAAAACCTGAGCTGAAAGAATGCCTGGTGTGGGCTGGTTGCAAAATGGGGAAAGAAATGTGATGATATTCAATGAGACCATTGAAACGAGAGGAAGGCTATAAAGGAAGACTTATGTGTGAAGTACTAAACATGATGAAGTGCCTGAACAAAAATAACAACGTGAGATAGTAAAATATATTGAATTGCTTGGTCTGAAACAAACGTACAATCTAAAGATAATGCTGAATACATAATGCTCGTCAACAATAAACCTGGGGCAATAATGAGTCAAGATGGACACAGTATAAATTTTTAGAAGAAGAAGGTGTAACTTTATAAAAAACATTGCATCTCTAATCTGTCATTGAGCCCAGACGGTGTTAAGGTCTGTAAATACTTGATCCACCAAACTTCTCTCTGTGAGAGTCGTTTTTCTGTGTTGATTTGAGTGTTGCGGGGCATCATCTCTAGTATGGTGAATCTGAGTTGTGCGATAGTGTGGTGATGTTCTGACCAATGTGAAAACAAAGGGGATTTGAGGTTTTTGGTGCGGATGGAACTTTTGTGTTCTGAAATTCTGGTTTTAATTTTTCGGGAAGTTTTGCCAACATACATTGAACCGCAGGGACATTTGATGATGTAGATGACGTTTGTGCTGTCACAGGTGCCAGTATATCGGAGTTTAATGGCTTTGCCTGAACGTGGATGATGGATGACGCTGCCAGTGATTACGTTGTGGCAATTGACACAGTTGTGGCATTTTTGCATGCCCTTGAATTCTTCTTGCTCAGTTGTAGATGGTGTTGATAGAATGTCTTTAATGTTTTTACTGCGGGTGAAGGCAAAGATGGGTTCAATAGAATAAAGATCTTTAAAATCTGGTTCCTGTTTTAACACCTCCCATCTTTTCCTAATGATCTGGCGAATGCGCCTGGAGCTCGTGGAAAATGTGGAAACAAACACATGTCGGTTGTGGGGATTTTTCTCTGTGGGAACGAGAAGTTCAGCTCGCGTTTTTGTGGAGGTTCTGGAAACGGCTGCCTCCAGAACTGATGCTGGATAACCGCGCTGTTTAAATTTCTCAACTTGTCTTTGAAGTGATGGTCCCAAAAGCTGGCTGTCGGAAATGATTCTTTTTGTTCTGATCAACTGTGAATACGGAAGATTGCGAATCAATGACGGAGGATGGAAACTGGAGTGGAGAAGAAGATTGTTCCTGTCTGTGGGTTTGGAGTAAATTGTCGTGACCAGAGAATTGGATTCTTTCTTGATTAGTACACCCAGGAAAGGTAGTTGTTCTTTGCTGATATTGTATGTGAACTGAATTCGCGGATTCTTTTGGTTTAGTTGACTGATTTGTTCTGTCAATAAATCTTCAGAATTTTTCCAAATTAAAAAGATGTCATCAATAAACCTGGCAAAGAATGCCAAGTTGTCCGTCCAAATGCTGTCAGAAAAAATGTAGTCATCTTCAAATTTGGCCATAAACGTGTTGGCGTAAGCGGGAGCGCCAGGAAAACCCATAGATGTGCCACTTATCTGCAAATAAAAATCACTCTTCCATTCGAGGTAACTATGTTGGAGACAGAAGGTAAGTAGCTCCATGATGAAGACTTTGTCTACGGCGGTTTCTTCTAGCTGAAGTAGCGCCCATTCGCTGGCTTCTAGGCCTTCCAACAGTGGTATTGATGTGTATAAGGCTGTGACATCTATTGAACAAAGAAGCCATGAATCTGAGAAGTTGTTGACTTGATTGAGAAGGGATAGAAAATGAGTGGTGTCCTTGATGTAGCTTTTCCATGATTGCACAAACTTCTGTAGAAAGTGATCCACTAATTGGCCTGCTGGCGTGAAGATCGAATCGCATCCAGACACGATGGGTCTGAACGGTGGATTTTGTAAATTTTTGTGTATCTTGGGTAGCATGTATAGCTTGGGTCGTCTGGGGTGTGACACTGTAAGAAAAGTACGAATTTTTTTGTTATCCAAGACATTTCATCTGATGCTGACACCTTCCTCACAGACTTTCCCCTTACTACTTTCGATTCTTTATTTAGAATAGGGAAGTTCCCTTATGAAACCTGCTTGAGTCATGTTTTGCTTTCTGTTTGTTATTTTGTTTTTCATATTCTTTTTGATTAAATTATAAGTTCAGGCTGCATGAACTTTTACATATGTATGCTTTTACTAGTTTTTTCTGTCAATTTTCTGATTGATTTGATATGTAACCTGAACTAATCTAGTCAATAACACCACTAAGGTTTGGACATCCATCCTCTCTGTTGTTTTTGTGGAGTCATATTTGTTTCACTGTACTTGCAATGTGTGTTTCTGATGTTAGCTCCTTTCATACATTTCAAGTCGAGGATCAAAAGTCCATACTACCAGTGGGGGATTTAGTTTGATGATTTTATCAAAAGATTAAGATATAAGAAACCCCACTCTATCAATGGTCTTAAGAGTATTTAATATCCTAATTTGTTCATGATCTTTCAAACTGTGAACACTGTGAAGAGGCAAACATACCAGCTTGTTCAGTTCCAAAGAAACATTCCCATCTAACTTAATCTGCAAATATTTGAGGAAGGAAAATAGATGAACTATAAAATCAATGCATTGTAGATATACAAAGAAAGCATTAGCACATGGCACCTGTATATATTCATACTAAATGTTTTAATGCCTTATACAAGTTGGCATGGTACAATAACTAAGATGTTATTAGAAATACCAACCAAGCTATAGCATGAATCTCTGCACATTCACAGGTGCCATTCTATTATTAAGAGGGATGGTGATCAACTCCTCACAACGCAGAAGATCACAGTCCTGCCCAAGATCTTTTGGGATGCAAGCGTTTCCCTGCTTAGGGTCCGATTCCGATCTCGCTAGTAAAACCCTCTGTACGACTTGGATCTGTCGGGCTTTACGAGCGATTTTTGCAACTCGAGTCTGAACGAGCAAGTACGATGCATTCTTATGCTTCCGGACTTGGTTCGCTTGGGCTCCCATTGAACTCTATGGGAGCCTGTATACTGGACGCGGGCACAAGCTCCCATAGCAAAAAAGGGGGAGTGGGGAAAAGTGTACACCCTGTGGAGGGCACCCCATGGTGCCCACCACACTGTTCATGCATGGGAAGGGGGGACCCATGGGTACCCCCACGGGTCTGAATCGGAGGTCTCCAGGTTATGGTGGGCCTGCTGCGCGCTCCAAAAGAATGATTCCGGCAGCTTTTTCGATCCGGACATACCGAATCATGAAGGCTTTCTGAATCATGCATCGTACTTGCTCGCTTGGAAACAGAGTCCATAGAGCTGTCAGAAGCGTCTGCGTACAAGTTGTATGGACTGGATCGGGTTGGGAGACGATTCACTTGACGCATACGCGAACTTCGCATCGTACTTGGTCGTTCGGACCACTCTACGAATCAGTCGGAAAAAAGGGCTATGAATCGGATCCGTTATAGTCAAATCCGATTTCTAGGCTTTCCGAGAGAGATCGGAATCAACCCCTTAATGTGTGGGCTCTCCTACCGGCAAGACTAGATAAGTGTTTGCACACAATTTATTTATCATTTTGAATTTTCATGTCCTAAATGAATTTTAGGACATGAGATTATAATGTACTTTCTCTCAAAATTTGGATTTTGTGCATAAGGAAAAATGCACTGTTCTTATAATCTTACAAGAACTTTTTGGTGTAATGTGCAAAAAGTACAGATCAGTTGGTTTTCAGACTAGTTATGCTTTTCATGTTTTTCATGCACTTGACAGAGGTCAAGGACAGTGGCAGTCTCTATGAGGAGGACCTACTCTGTAACTCCTGGGTTTGGAGTAGGCCTCAACATGGATTGTTCCAGCCGAAAATAGGAGGCAGAGGTGTCAATAAACATCAGAATAGCAGTGAGAACATGGCACTCAGTGTAAAATGAGAACTGCTTAAGGTGCCCATGCTCAGAAATATGTCAAGATAGATCAGAGAAGCAAGACTGTGCATCAATCTAGCATCTAGTTAAGGAGCACTGCATAATGATACATGAAAGGAAGAAGCTTTGAGTAGGCCTAACACGGGTAACAACAAAGTCACCTTTTCCTATGAGGAAGCAAGAAAACAATATGGTTTAATTTCATGGCATATCACATGATGAATGAAATGATAATGTCCACCAATGGATATCTTTTTTCTTATCTCTGTCTCCTAAAAAAGATATAATGATAAACATGTTGATCAAGTTAACCTTGGCAGGGCAGAGGGATCTGGGGCAAATGCACCCACCAGATCGTTACATCTTTTCTGATTGGGCATGACAAAGAGAAGCCACATTTATTAAGCAGTCCCCTGACATTACTTGCACAGTCTAGAGCAGTGTAGCCAGGAAACGAGAGCTCCAAAAGGTAAAAAATATGTTTGTTGGATAAGAAAGTTGCTTTCCTTAGGACTATCTGCCACAGCTGATATTCACTCTGAGGCAAGAAGCAATGCTAATGCTCTGAATCTAGGTGCTATCACATTGTTTCAGAGAACAGAGGCAGAGAGAATGAGCTGTTAGTTACTCTATTGACTTGACATTCTGCTTTATGCAGCCAGTCCAATGGCCTAGGGCACATGAACACATTTTCAGACCCTGCACTGTTTAAATGGTTCTGAAAGCTGAGTCCAAGTCCTGCACGCTGTGAGTCACTTCTGGTTTTAGAAAGCAACATGTCAGGAACAGACAATATCAAAACACCACCCAGTGCACAATTATTTCCTGAAAGCCAAGGATTCAAACCCGACAAACTAAATGTGTGATCCTCACAGTATATGACAGAGCCAGGCAAGGCACTAGTATTTTGCAAACAGCAGTTATTCAAAATAACAGTGAAAGGGAAATGGAGGTTGTAGATCTAAAGTGTTTCCCAGATTCATATTGAAGAGTGATAGCAGCGGTACAGTAAGTCGGGAAGCAGGGCTGGAGACACTGCTTACTGCTTAATATGGGTTGAGTGCACATCAGTACTTCAGTCGCTTTCACAATAAGGTGAGGAAGAAAAGGCTGGCAGTCATCACTGTGTATGTACTGAGGCTGCATGCCCAGAGAGAATGTGCCACACTGTATCATCCTGATAATGAACTACACTGCTCAGAAGTTCATGACTGTTGAGTATTATAGAGACATAGCAGTTATCTTAGCCATCAGGTATAGATTGCCTCCTGGCTCACATACCTTTTGCTAGACAATCATGACACAATGTTGCTGCAGCTAAGACCTCGGTACAGAGTATTCAGGAAGTTGTGTTGTTGATGAAAACAAACAATTTCTTGAAGATTTATATGAATTCCTATATCATTGGCAGTTGTTACATTTTGTTAGGGATATCCTGTGATAAAACAGGAAGGAATCTTGACTGAACTGTGATGCATGTGTATATAGGAATGCCACCTATAAGGTTTAAAATTCTATTATGTACGTTTGTCAAGATTAGGGGACAACAGAATTTTAACATTGTTGGTTATCTTTCAGTCCTACAGTAGTCAAGTAGAAGCTATAACTCATCTTCTACAAGAGACTTCACAGTGATGAAGTGTGAGGTAGTTTTTCAAATCAAAGGAAGAAGGGATCATGTGTCTAAATAGTTGAGGTACCCATTCTTTGCGTGTTTAGTTTTCAGTAATTATAAGTTTAACAGAAAATTACAGAGTCGATTGCACTCAGATATTGCTAAAGCATGTCCATTAACTAATACAGATAAGCATGGACTCTCCTGTAACAAGTTTGCTTAAAATATCTCTTTGTCTTGTACATATCCCTTACATCTTGCAGATATCCTTGATCAACAGAGGTGATGAGTCAGAGTGGTGGGAGTCCTGTGTCTGCTTTCTCTCTTATTCGATTCTCATCTCTACCACTGGCTGTCATATTCCTGTGTTTATGCTCCATGATGGAGATGGTGAGAGTTAGAAAAGTCACTGTTGCCAGTACACCCACGCAGATTTGCTATAGCTTCCTTCTACAGATTAAGGGCCAGATGTACGACCCTTTTTTGCGGCCGCAAGCGGGAGAACCTCCCCAGGGGACCCCATACCCTTTGTGAGTATGTTGGAAAATATATTTTCAGAGCCAGCAGTAGTCCCAGAGACCACTGCCTGCCCTTAAAAAAATGAAACTGAAAAGTTATATCTTTCTTTTTTAAATGCATTCCGTTTTTCTTTAAGGATAACGGGCTGCATTTTTTATTTTAAAACTGCTTTATTAAAAAGCAGTCCCAGACATGGTGGTCTGCAGGCCACCATCCCTGGGAGGGCTGGCATTCTCAATGGGCTCGCAAATTGCGAGAGGCTCATTAATATTAATGAGCCTCGCAGTTTGCGACCCCACTGGGAATTGCAAAACAGTGTAAACACACTGATGTACATTTCATTTAGCTCCTCGCAATTTGCGACTCGCAATGTGTTGCAAATTGCGAGGGGCTAAATGAAAGGGTCGTACATCTGGCCCTAACTCTTTAAAAAATGAAATCCCCAGATGTCTCTTTCAGTGCATCCTGTTTCATTGTATACACTGGATGCCCAAGTGGCCTGCTATGGCATCCTTCATGGATTAATTTCGGTGTAAAGCATTCTTACTAGATGTCTCTCAAAACTGGTTATTTATTGATCCACTGCATCCAGTTACCTTGATCAATAAACTAGGTTCAATCTCCACTGAATGATGTAGGGTCCTATTAGCAACACACTATGCAGTCCAATCTTGAGGATGATCTAATTTATTCATTATAACAGAGACCAAAATATGGAGGATCATTCCATTTCTGTTCATGATCTATGAATCAGCATCCATAATCGACGTCCTTAACTCTATGGACTATTGCTACTTTTCTAAAAGAGTGGATCACCATATACATGTCCAGTTCATCCGAATTCATTTATATGTTGTTACTTGTATTGGACACGTATGATGGTTGCTAGAAAGTGTGCACCTAACTCATTTGTGTATTTTCTCTGGTTTATTGATTAGATTTATTTCTCATTCAATACTCTGTGCTAACATCACCCTTTACTCTAATGCTAATATTAAGTAATTTGTGGCTAGTCTACTGAATGATCCCCTTGTTGGCAATTTTCACCAGGATGTACTGATACCTACGATCTCAGGGTGTTATTGGGTTGCCCTTGTATTTTTCTAGATGCAAAAGTAAAACACCCCCCTTGAAATCTAAGCATTAAGGTTAGAGCATCCTCCAGACACGAACATAATCAAGAGAAAGTCAGGAAGAATTGCCAGGTTCATTACATAAGACTGGTATCAGAAATGTTGGATGTTATCATGAGCATGCCAATGACTCAGTCCAAAGGTATTAAGTGCAGAGGTGCATGGATATATCTTGCAATTCGGTCCATTTGTACCACCAATGTTCAAAGTCAGCAGATGGAACACAGTCCGGCCCAATCTCATGCAGCCCATTTGTCAGAATTGCCTGCAGATATACTATTATTACATTGCTATGCACTCATATTTAAGCATAAAGCTAACCCTAGTAAAATAAAAGTGGTCTTTATGAAATGGTTTAAGTTTGAAATTATTATGACTATGCCAATGTTCTACTAGAAGGTGGCATCTGTAGACTGGGACTTGGATTTCATCAACTCTCCAGTTTCTCAATCACTTCTATTATGTGGAATAATTTGGTACTAAATTGCATGGGCTACTGGTTGTAGAATGACTTGCTAGTAAATTCTGAAAGTATACCCTGTATAACAATCTATATATCTGATGCCTTTTCACTTTCCAAGACTCAAAGGGAGGATGAATATACTTATCATTCATAGTATTTAACCTGCAACTTTTCAGCTTGTTTTCTCCCAGGGTATTTCCGTTTGTAGCCCTTGTATAAACAAAAGTATTGCTATTGACATAAGAGTATTCCTGACCCAAGTTATTTGAACAATTAACTGCATGCAAAGCCTGGTTCGTGATCAATGCTTGTTTCTGGGCTCCCGCTGAGGTCTGTATCTTCTCGCTTCCTTCAGTGCTCCTTCAGCAGCTAAATGACAACTGATACACTGGTACAGCCACTTCCTGTTTTTGGTGCCCTGCTGCTGCTCCATATCACCTGTGATCGTTCCATTGACAACTCTTTTGAGGAATATCCCAAAAGAGATTGCTGTTGCATGCGTTTCTTCTCACTTCTTTTGTCATGCCTATCCTACCCATTCTCTGTTCCTTTTGCACTCCAGTGCTATCCTTACTACTCGAGTTTGTAGGGTATTTAGTGCTGTTGCCTGTGGTGAGCTCAGTTCTCCTGTCTGTAGAGCAGTAGGCAGTAGTAATATGAGCCCATCAGTCAGTGCTTAATTTGAGCTGGTGTTTACAGCACTACATTCATGTTTTGGGGACTAGCACATACATTTCCTTAACAAACGTCGAACCAGAGCAAGAGAGAAAAAAACGCAATACAGTAGATCTTAATATTTTCTAAATTAAGTTCTTAGTGCCCTTAGTACTCCATTTGCAGCATCCTTAGGGTGAAAACCCCATTTTGTCATTAGTACCTCAGTTCGCAGTAACTTTAGTATTCTAGGTACCAGGGGTCAAAGCACACTAATTCTTGGTGCCTCCAGTACTTCGCTCTGCAGTTTCCTCAATACTCCAGTTTATGTTTGATTTAGCACTTCAGGTCCTACTGCCTGTAGCTCCCCCATTCTATCTGCTTGTATTATCTTTGTTAACTTCAACACCTTAAGTTCCTGCTTGGTGTCCAAGCTCTTTCTGCAGCAGTCTCAATCACCTATGCTTCCATGCCTGCTTTTATTAGGTTTCACTTACAAAGCCCTTGCGCTGTTCTTACAAAATCTCTTGTGATTAAAAAAAACCTTAATAGAGGCTAACAGCCCTCCCATTACTTACCATTTGCTGGCTTGGTTGTTACTCTAATTTTCTTGCTTTGTATTGGTTATAACTTGTCAGTTGCTGTAGGTTTCTGGTTCCTCTTCATGTGCCCTCGTGTATTTGTTTTTTTCTGTGGAGCTTGGACCGAGCACTTCTACCTTTTCAAATCTCCATCTGCTTCTAATGTTGCTGGAGCCACTTTTTTATTTGTAACCAAGATTTTATTTTTTTGACTGCATGTTTTTTTTGGGGACTGTGCTTTTTGGTAATGCCAGTCCATTGTTTCATCACCAAACCTTCCCCCCCTCCTGCTGTCTGTTTCTCACCACCTCCACTCTTGTGAAGTTGACCTTCTCCCTAACCCCCTGGCCAACAAGGATTAGGAGTGCTTCTTCACTGAACTCTTTTCTAGAACCATGTGTGTGGTTATATCCTCTCCCACCATTTGTGATTTTTTCAAATCCTCTCCTGAGATGGTAAACTAATTACTACACTGACCTGGTACAATATGGATTTTTTAGTAAATAACTTCACAAGGCAACCGTTTTAAGCTCCCACCCCTGCCCCAAATGTTATCTAATTAACTTTGACTGGAAAATAACATTAGGGTTTTTTTTAGCAAATGTTGTTGACCAGCCAAGTCTTGCTCCCATTTCCTCCCACCCAATACATTTAAAGGTGGCCAAAAGTGGCAGCTGTGTGTAAACTATTGATTCTGTGTTACTTGCTTCAGTGTTGTCTCCAGAGATTGGTGCATCAAGGGAAGGTATTGTTAAATTGATGCCAGAGACGGCATGCTCTGCAGTGATGTTATCATCTCATGACTCGGAAGCTTGGCAGGGTAGGTTCTCAGGAGGGGCGCATGATGACTTGAACTTCAAGCGTCATACTTTGTGAAGATTGCATTTTTATTATGATGTTTGGGAGGTTTAGTTTAAAGAAAGACATGCAACGAAACATTAAGAATCCTCGCCAGCAACCATGTGAAGAATGTATCTGAAAGTGGCGTGTGGCCCTTCCCACCAACCCCCACATTCTGTTTAAGCATGCTGCACAGCAACACGGACTGTTGTGCACCGTGGCTTAAAGGGAAACAAGCACTGGCAAAGACTATAGGTTTCACCAATGCAAGACATACTGGCGTTTGCAATATTTTTTAAAAGATGTTGCACAATAGGGCAGGCTGTTCTGCAACATGGCTTAAAAGTATTCTTTCAAAAGCAGTCATTTTCCTCTAAAGAAAATGGGTTTCTTTTAAAAATAAAAACACACTGGTGGCAAAAATACTGGTTGCAAATTGCAACCATTTTTTGCGACATGTGAAATTATACATCTGATTCTTAGTTATTTGCTCGGCTTAGCATTTTTTTTGCCCTTTATTGTCAGGGATCTTCCTCTATATTTCAGTCTTTTGAGCTTTTAGTTGCACATTTTCAAGCCATGGTTGATCACAGGTTCCTGACCGGGCTCACTCAAACTATAACATCCTCTGAAAGCTTCACTGAAGCTGACATTAAAGGAGGCCATGCTGTAGTCTAGGAATCACTTATAAGAAGAAAAATACACATTCCGCTGTGACCTTTATGGAATCCTGCTGAATATGAGAATTGAACTATCCAGGGAACTCATAATGTATACCAGGAATGCATCCTGGGTTCTGCAAGTTAATGGTTAGACCTATGGACTGGAATACTGTGTACAACACACTGTCTCTCTTGAATGTGTCCCTCAAATGCTTCAGTCCATGTGATCCATGCAGGGCTGGCTTTCGGGCAGTGCAACCAGTGCCACCACACCCCTGCACACCGGATGCTGACTCTTCAAGGGGGCGCCTGTTCTGAAGTATTTAATGGTTTTAAAAGCACCTGCTGTGCATTGTTGGCCTCTGGCAATTTTCATACAACAATAAAAATGTCAAGATAACTTTGGTGATTAATGTTCCTCCTGGAGAAAGAAGTTGTTTTGTCCAGTGGAGGTTTTAGCTAATTTTATGGTAGCACAGAGGGTTAATATGTCTGCCGCAAAGAATGTGTACAATGCAGATCGCAAAGTGCATATAGTTTAAATAGGTCAGTGCTTTTGTCAGAGAGATCCTTTTGTAACTAGCATTGTAGATGTTAAAATACTAACATGGAACAGTGAGCTATTAACTGTTATCAAAGAGCTGCAAGCAAACTGCAAGGTATAGATTAGAGCATTATGATGTTTTACTCCGTCTTTCTTTATTCTAATGTTTCAAAAATGTTTCCTTTTGGTAAAAAAAAAAGTACCCTTTGCTTCTTGAGACCAAGCACTCTTAAACTATACTGTCTACCAGTATGGATGACATGTGACTCACCTTGCAGTCTTCTGGCTTATGTAACATTTCCTATACACTTATTTATACACGTATGATTGATTGTCTCTGTGTCATGTATGTGTGATGTAAAGTGCTGTGACACCCTACACTGGTATAGGTGGCGCTGTATAATTAATTAAATACATCTGAGAGAGAGTGGTTATGGAGACCTGAGGGGACACTGTTAAAGGGTTGTAGTGAGTCTGTGGGGAGCGCCCGTGGGGGTGCGCCAACAAACATTCTTGCACAGGGCACCCTGGATCCATGCATTTTGACTAATATTGACCACCAATCAATGATTCTTCATGACAAGCAGATACTTTGAGTACAAAGATTTGATATCCTTGATCGGTTCACATGAGTGATATGCTTCTCTTCCTCTAACTTTTAGAGAACCCTCTCAGGTTATGGGCATCTAGACTCTATAAACAGCATGCTCTTCAAGGGCCACTCTCCTTTGGTAACTACTACTGAGAAGTCTTTCTTCTCAAGTTCTCCACAGCCAAAACCATGAATGTTTCTCAGGTCCAGTTTTTTTAAAACCACATGCTTTCACAATTCATGTGGGCCACATTAATATTCTGCAATTGATTAAACATAGAATTGTGCTATATCACATTGGAAATGTGCACCAGTTTTTAATTTCTCAATTTTCACTGTTGTGAAGGGCTTGCTCACTACACTATCTAGAAGGTAGAAAAGTAGTGACTCAAACTGCACCAAGCTGCATTAATGTAGAAATATATATTCTCTCCTGCTATGCTAATGCACACCCCTTCCACAAACACCCGGTAAACCTGTCATATCCAACGTCACTTATCACAATACCACCACATGCTGATGTTGATGTTTACACAGCAAGGTGGTCCTTGTTACAAAATTAGTATTCATAAACTGTTGACTGATCTATTGACTTATCTTCCTGGATTTATTTTTGTCTGTACAAGTGAATTTCTAATTAAAATATGTTTTTTTCTACCCAACTCAATCCCACTGAAACCATGTTTATCTGATATATGTATTCTCATACTCTCTGGGGCATATTCTCAAGAACGTGTGATAACTACCGCAAAATTAGCTTAACGCAACTCTACACATCGCAGTCCATCGCGACAAAATAACACTGTCTTAACGTTGTGTTCCAAACCCGGTGGCACCACGTGATAATAGCAGGATAACGCGTCAAATGACCACCTAAAAATCAACGCGACTCAGAAAAAATGCAAAACGCGAAAAAAGCTGCGATGCCCCAAATCGCTATGCAAAAAGCAGCGACAACCAGTGACAGGCCTGCAATTCCCACTCATCATGTGGAAAAATGCACTTTAAAAGCAACAAAAAAACCACACCAAAACCAAATAAAATTGGGTAGCACCATGGATGCACCCGGACCGAGTGCAGAGGACAACCTGAACCCACAAGCCCCACGGAGGACCAGCCAGGAGCCTCTTGTTCGGGTAAGGGCAAGGAGAAGAGGAAGATGGAGTTTAGTCCGAAGGAAGACCGGATCATCATCACGGAGGTGATAGAACACTACCAACAACTGTTCGTCACCTCCACTGCGTCACTGGCAACACAAACGGAAAAATGGCAGTCCATCGTCACCAACGTGAATGCAGTCGGAGTGTCGATGAGGTCAATGGAGGAGGTCAAGAGGCGCTGGCATGATGTGCGCAGCCAAACCAAACAGAAACTCGCTGCAACAGGAAGGCATCAAAGGCGACTGGAGGTGGGAGTCCTGCGCCACAGGAGGAGCTGGATGAGCTGGAAAATGGTGGCCACAGTCATCAGTGTGGAGACGGTGGCAGGAGTTTGGGGCCTGGACACAGCTCGATATGACCAGACCCAACATCAACAGGGTGAGTAACGACCAGGGCTGCATCGAGGTGACCCCACCCCCTGCACAGACCAAACAGCAGGAAGCACACACCACCAAGGATGCCGCCCAGGACCCCCACGACCAACACATGGAATTCCAATGCCGTGTGTTAGGGTGCCAGGAGGAGATGGCTGATCAGCTGTGGGTGGGATTCCACCTCGAACTCGATGCCATATGTGGGTGTCTGAATCCCATCAGGGACCACTTACAGTCCCTAACGGACACCCACTGTCCGCACCATGCTCTCCAACAATCCTTGGCTGACGTCGCTGGGGCCATTACTCGGATACAAGAACTGTCTAGTCAGACAGGCTGCAGCGATGACAGCACAGAGTTGGCACAGATGCGGAGGACAATGGAGACCATAGAGCCGATGATAGGCTGGAAGTATGGCTGCAATGGCTGAACACCAGCGAGATGTAGCTGGGATCCTACATGCCTTGCAGATCCTCATCTTGCCATTGCTGCCACTGAGCCTGTACCAGATAACTGCACCAGTAACTTTGACACACACATCTCCGCCCCCTGATGTGTCATTGGCACACAGTGATGCAGCCCTATCACCTTCGCACCCTGATGTGTCAGTGGCACCCTGTCATGCAGCCATAACACCACCACACACACCTGACACACTGGACACATTAGACATCTCAGAGGAGTAAGATGTGGAGGGTAATAACTGTGTGAGGAAGGAGGCAGTAGCATCCATCCCCGCCATATGGCCTGTCCCTGCCTGGTTCAGTCCTATGCATCATGCCCTGGAACAACACCTTCCACTGTCCCCTGAAACACTCTGCGACATTCACCTGGACCCCGACTTGGACTGCCATATCTTCTCTGCTTACCAATGACACAGCAATCCGGCTGCGGACTGAACTCTTCCTCTTCAGATTAACTTTTCATTCCCCCATGGACTCTGGTTGGCACACCACTGGGCAACCATGTAATGTGGGCTTGGCATGGCCATGTACTGCTCCAGCTCCGACAATCCCCAGAATGTGAATAAAACATTCCAAATCAAACAGATGTGTCATGTCTATGTTCACTCACGTATAAAAGTATCGATGAATGTAGGGACATTGATTGCACTAAAAGCTACACCCTGCTAAGTGACATCAATGTGCATGTTTGACCCTGACCCACATGGCCAATTAGATGACTGTGAAGGTGTGAACTAGCTGTGGCCTCATTGCACATGAACAACAATCTTGCTACCCCCCAACGTAGCCCCACATCCATGTATCAAATAGGGATGTGTGTAGAAATGTCAAATTCGGTAGCAGCCCTGAAGTGGTGTCCCCCATCACATGTGACAACAGAACATCTCTCTCCGCATACATACTCACACATATCTGTGTGGACACAGTCTCTTTTGATGGATAACCTTAATCTACTTGACAAGAAGTTGTACACCATATTCACATTGCTGAAGACACATAAGAGCACAGGTCTGCCAGCAACTATCCCAACCACAATGTCTGGCTCACAGAGGTGGAGCTGTCAATAGGGACTCACCCCCAATGTACAAGCGTCAGTCAGTCCCTCCCTGTGTGCGGACAATGCTCATTGAGGCACACAATTTGTAAATCTAATCAACACTCATCACAGTTGTACACTAGTGAAGTTGCGTAGACTTTATTAGTATGTGCGTGTCAGTACGGGCAAGGCAAGGGCCACAACATGCAGACCAATGCTTAAGACACTTACAGGCAGCATAGGAACATGTCGAGGTGCAAGACATGGGGAGGCAAAAATTAACACAAATCATTACGGATGGCAACGCGCTCAGCCCACCTTGCCTTGCTGGACATGTCATGTGATGTTTGGCGTATGCTCATTGCCCCATGTCAGGGGACACGACTCACAGCCCATGGGATCTGCATAGTGCTGTACCACCGGACTGCGCTGACTGTGTGCTCTGCTGACATTGAGCAGGTGAAAGGGTCCTACAAGGTCACATGTCGTACCACATTGCAATGTGTGTACCCTTCCCCCAGCAGTATGTCCGATTTCAGAACTTTGCCAAACGACACTGACCTGCTTCGCCCATGGGACTGCATCACCTTGCACAGGTGTGTTGCAGGTCCACGCACATGAATTCTGAGTCCAGGTGAAGGCAGACATGTCCACTGTTGTGGCTGCAGTAATGTAGTTACTCATCCATGAATGCGAGCGCAGCTTCATGGGCAATCTGTTCCTGAAATACGTCGTTGTCGAGTTCAAGGAACACGAGGGAGAGCCAATCCATTAATTGGTCCGGGCAGCTGTGCTCCGTCCACGCAGTTTCACCAATCCGCAACACAGCCCAATAGGGGAGCGCCTCGATGTGGTCACTGCACATGAGGAGTTGTGCAATCTCCCATGCACAACTGCCAAAACATACACCAAATATCAAGGCATCCCATGCACTGGTATAACGGTTACACTCCTGTTCGTGGGCCAACAGGGTGCACACACACAAGTCATAATCCAGTTCAGCTACCGTTGTGTTGGATAGGCAGATCTCCATGGGCCACTCGAATGTGCATGATCGACAGTGGAACCATAGCTGGATGCAGGTGACATACGCAAGACAGAAACTCAGACGTTAACTGATGCGCAACACTGAAAGTGGCAGTGATCCCAACAGATGCAGCATTCGTGCACGGTACAGTTCCACGTGACAGTGGTTGTGCATGTGCCTGGGATTGCCTGCCATTGCGTTTGTTGGTCTCGTAGCACCGACGCTCTTCTGAGCGGTGGCAATTATGTGGATGATATGCCACAGCTCGGAGCAATGAGTCGTATTTGTGTGCAACGTTTGGACATATGGGTTGTTTTTTACTTATGTGTCAGGGGCATCCCATGCAGGTGTACCTCAAGCAGGGACAGCTGTGTGTGGGATGTGGACACGTTGGTCTTTCCTTAGTGCAGTACGTGGTGTGGGAGTCGTCAAGATCTGGTATGGTATCTCTCGCAGGGGGTGCCAGCCGCTTTCAAGACCAAGGCTGAAGGTTTCGATGTCCTTCCGCCTTGTGTATTGAGACAAAGGAGCTTTCATGCCTAATGTTAGTCTGACTACTGCTTGCATTTTTGAAATGTGATGTGGCCTTCACGTTGCAATTGATGCAAGGCCTTAGACTTAGTGTGCACCAATAGCGATACACACACAACAGTTGGCGTGTATTAGCCAAGAGCTCGATTGGCCTTACGCTCCTTGTACACAATCTCTCTCATTCTCTCTCTCTCTCTCTTTCTCTCTCTTTCTCTCTCTCCCTCTCTCTTTCTCTCTCTCTCTCCCCCTCTGCTTCTCTTTTTCTCACTCTCTCTCTCTCTCTCTCTCTCTCTCTCTCTTTTGCTCACTCTCTCGATCCTTTGATGAGAGCATGACACCCCTTCTTATCTAGAATTTTGTTTTGCAGGCTGTGACTTACAGATTGCTCTGAGAGGACTCGCCATGACTCTTCAAAATAGTTGTTTTGTGTTTATTCTGAATGAAACAAATTATTTGGAGATTCTAAGATGAATGTATGATTCTCCTTTTTCTGACCACACATGTATGTTAGGTGTTGTAATTGTGCGAAATTGTTTTGTTCATGATTTCGTAACGTTGATGTGACATATCTTTGTCCGGGGGGGTGCCCGGAGTAGGGCCCCGGGGGGAGGGGGGTGGTGGGGTCCTGGGGGTGGTGGCGGTTGGTGTTGTTGCCCTCCTGGGGCTCCGGGATGCATGGTCAGTAGCTCCAAGGCATCTGTTGTTCTTCAGGTGTCCAACTTTACACCAGGTCTGAGCAGGTGTTAGATTCCTGCTGCTAACGTGCCTTATCGCATGTTTTGAGATCTTTTTGCCGATCTAGCTGGTCGTTGAGAATGTTGCGGAGTGGTGTTGTCGCGGCCTTTTGCACGGGAACGCCTACTCTGCATCTCATTAGGGATAGTTGCCGGGCTCATCTGTGGAGATGTTTTTTGCGGCTGCTATCGCAGGTAAACTGGTGATATCGGATGTTAGCACCCGCTTGTGAATGGGGCGATGAATTTATCGCGACTTCGGCTGAGATAAAGTGCTGATAACTCAGCGATAACTCCTTGAGAATCTGCCCCCTGTGTAGTGCTACAGTTACTAGAATAGCAGGGGCAGAGGCTTTCTTTTTTTAGCGCAAACTCGACCCAAAGGTATTGGAGCACTTTACATGAGCACCAGTTACCTTACACAAGGACACATTAATTTTTTTTTGGTAGGCACAGGGAGATTAAGTGATTTGCCCAGAATCACAGGATGTGGTGTCGACCCCGAGGTTCAAACCTTGGTTTCCCAGCTCCAGGGTCGACAGTCTAGCTGTGAGATCACACCCTCTTCCAAGGACAAGTACAAGGAAAGACGATGTGTCCTGTCCCCAAGCAAGACATAGGTTTGCAGTCGTCTGTCCATAATGGCTATCCAGTATTGCCCAAGAGATCATTTTCAGGAACCATTTAGCCTGAAACGTTCTCTGTCAGTACTGTGTTCCCGAAACAGCCCACAGTAGCTGACAGCGAGGGATAAAATTCCATAAGCAGTAGCCTTGTTGTCACTGAGCTAAAAATTATCAAAGCAGCATTTCCAGAACTTTCCAAGGTTCCATGGAAGCTGCTGACATTACACAGCCTAACTTGGCAAAATGGGACGAGGCTGTCCTTTGAAGGCAGTAACACCATAACGCAGCCTTTGCAACCACCCCATCTATATTTGTTTATTTATTTATTGTTTTATGTATAAAAAGCGCATTCTCGTAATTACTTTACCTCTTAACGCAGTAATGAGCGTGCTGATGAAGAGGAGGGGGGTGGGGCAAAAGTGACAATCCTTGGACATGCATGAGCCCTGATGATAAAGGGGGAGTGGGAAGTAGGTTTTTGGTTTTCTCTGTAGATGTGTTTTTAGGGGGGTGGGGGTCTGGCAACCTGCGTGCAGTAGACATTGTGTGTGTGTGTGTGTGTGCCCACGCACCATACAGAGAGGGCCCTTGTATCTTGTGACCATATCTTAACCCAAGGGACCAGTGGAGGTATAGTTGGGCATTTACGTGTGTTGACAACACAGCGGGCACCCATACATAAAGCAGGAATTTATTTATCTGCCGAGTAAGTTGCCATATTATTAATACCACCAATAAAATATGCAACATTTAAAAACATTGCTTTCCTTTCTTTCATAAGTGTTGATATTTGTAGATATCCTGCTTTTGAATTTGCGTCAGGGTGTAAGAGTTCTCATTAACAAACGAATTCTGCCCGCTTCATTGAAAAAGAGAGGAAGGCAGTGTGAACCATGCAAAATTAAACAAAATAAAAATCGTGCAGAAAAGTCGCCATTTAAGGAAGCGAAAGCCAAATGCTCGACAAAGATATTTGCAGCAGCCGTAATCTTTGGCTCCAGCGCTCCCCTCTCTAACAATCACCAGCATTACTCATGCAAGGAATAACATTGTCTTAAAGGGCCTCACCTGCCAAGTCTTCCCATGCGCTGATCATATCGAATTTTTGGGATCTTTTGTGCTGATTTTAACTTCCAGTTTTGAAGAAGAAAAAATAGCAAACGTGTAAAAGTGGGGTTTACAGAAGCAGAACCAGATTTTGTCACCTCCTTCTTTCAGATTGTCAGGCCGATATGGAACCATAAAAGTGTTAAACCCAAAGATCTTTTACCAGAAACAATATGCTATTTGTGTGTAAGGAACAATTTTTGGGCTTGCCTACAACGGGAAGTACTCGAGTAATGGCAGCATGTAGCTGTTCTCTCAATTTAGCCTAAGCTGTTGTGCAAGATGCATTTTTTTATGGACAAGCACTAAGCATTATCTTTGAAACAGGTGTGGGAAAAGCCAATAGGTTTGGCAATCTTATTGTGCTTTCACACAAAGGCACACACCACACATGCATATATGAACTATTCTTCACAAACCTCTCTAAATCTACAGGCCGATATTTGACTCATGACAAACGCTCATGTATAGTTATGATCATCAGTGAAACATAGGTTGATGTGCAGTAAGTCTATAGCATGGAAGCACTTGGGGGCATATTATCAAGAAACGGTGTTAAAATTATCGCCGCTTTAGCGGCAGAAAACTGCCGCTAAAGCGGCGATAATGGGCTTGATAATATGCCGCAGAGAATTACAATAGAAGCCCATGTTCTGGTGTCAACATGGGCTTCTATGGAAATTCTCTGCGGCATATTATCAAGCTCATTATCGCCGCTTTGCCGTGCTTGATAATATGCCCCTTGGAGAGGTGCCTTTATGGCATACGAACAAAACACATCAGAAGAGCACTGGAGATGCTTTTCATGGAAACATGGGCTGATGTTCTTCAAGGACCCCCAGCGTGATGTGCCTTAAGAGAGCACTGGGTGGTGTGCACTATGGGAGCAAGAGGTACTGTGATACAGGAACCCCGCAACAGAGGAGAAAGCGAATGCAGAATCAAAACTGATGTAATTGAAGTTGCAGAATATACAGAGCACCATTAAGGGTGTGGAGCGGGAAACCCCGCAAAGAGAGGAACATAGAAGATAGGGAAAAGGAGGAGGGAAAGTATTGAGAGACAATGGAAGGGACAAGGCCCTAAGAGTGGGATGGTCATGTTTTGCTTGCGGATAGCTGGGGGATTGTAGATGGAACTGACCCAACATTGTTAATCAGTCTTGGTTTCATTAGATTACTCAAAGCACTTATCCTAAATTTTGGACTGCCTGAGAGGTTCTGACTGTGTTTCATGAATACCTTAGTCCCAGCAGATCAGAAGGGCCCTTACGTAGATAGTGTCATTAATTAAATGCTATCTATCTGTCTCATTAACATGGGCACTAGCCGCTCAGCTCTAAAAACCTCAAAATTCCCTTCTTTACCTCTCTCGGGCATGTCCATGGAAAAAGTAATTTTTTCTAATCAATCAGCTCCTCATAATATGACAGATCTTGTATTCATTTCTGAAAGGTTCATTAGCCATAACCATTACTTTTTGCGCACTCCAACTTTCCCACTGAATGTGTTAGGCAGAGACAGTTTCTGATAGCTGTACTACTGTATTTTGCACTCTGGAAGGTGTGTTCTTAAATATACCTAGAAAAGAAGAAAATAAAGTACACTCTTTATTGTGTGAGAGCCAAAATACCCAAGTAATGCAAATTAAACTGTCATGTTCCCTGATTTAACCAAGTTACATTCACAGGTACCATTTACTCTGTGGTCTACAGAGGCCAACAATGTGGGGTTCATATCATCAGTGGAACCAATGAAGGTGGAGACTGATCCTCAGAAGAAGCTACTCAGAATACCCCAATACCTGTTGAAACCTGCAAGGGATCCACCCTTAATAGTAGATTTGATTAAGCATGGTGCAGAACCCCTTTCAGAGGGCCACGAGGCATGTAGGGCCTACTGGGACCAACCATTGTGGCTGAGGCCCTTTACTCCTTATGTCCCAGGGCCGGACCTACTATGGATCCTGCGCAACTGGGCCAAGTACCCCTTCTGCACCTATCTCTTCATGGTAGCTATGGGCAAACAGTAAAGGGCTCCCTCAAGGGTGTTGGGGGAGTGAAGATACAGATTAGTGAACACTATTTCTAATTCAAAGTGCCATCCGAGATGTGAATGAACCAATGTTATGTTTTGTTATGTTAAGTTACGAGATTTGTAGAGTGCATGGCTGCCCCAACAACGGGGCATCCCAGCGGTGATCCCAAGACCAACAGAGAATGAAAAGGCTGCAGGGTAGGGGAATAAGTAAATTTAGAAAGAGATATGTCTTTATATCTTTCTGAAAAGACCCATGGTCTTGGATACTTCTGATATTGGCCGGAAGGGCATTCCAGATTCTGGGAGCGAGGGCACAAAAAGAACGACCTCCGGCCCGTGCTCTTCTGGCACGAGGAACACATGCTAGGTGTTGGTCGGAGGAGCACAGCAGGCGGTTCACTATGTAGGGAGTGAAGAGATTGGCTACTATGTTGGAGGCTTGGGCATTCAGGATTCTGTGAGAGATACACAGAACTTTGAAATCAATTCTGCTCTCCACCAGGAGCCAATGGAGCCTTTGTAGGAGATTGGAAGCTGAACAAGATTTGGGCAGGCCAAAGAGCATCTGGGCAGCTGCGTTTTGTGCCCTTTGAAGGCGATGAATCCCTGCTTTATTGGCACTGAGATTCAGAAAACTGGAATAGTCCAGTTTCGAAAGTATGGTGGACTGGATGATGACCTGGTGGGTGTTGGTGTAGAAGAATCCAAGCAGTGGCTTGAGTCCATGTAGGAATCCAAAACAAACACCGACTACTGACTTTGTCTGTACCTGGTAAGTCAAGGCGGAATCAACCGAAACACCCAGATTGTTTGCGGTCTGTTTGGGCAGGGGAGGGGCCCCTAGAGTGGCAGGCCACCAGTGTTTGCTCCATAGGTGGGTGGTTCTACCCATGAGAAGAATGTCCGATTTATTAGCCTTAAGTTGTAGGCAGTTGATTGTCATCCAATCTGCGATGGCCATCAGGTCGTTTTGAAACTTGGCACCATCTTGTTCGGAGTTATTGGATACCGCGATCACAAGCTGCGTGTAATCAGCATAGGAGACCACAGTTAGGCCCCTACCTTTTACCACAGCTGCTAAAGTTTGAACGTAGATATTGAATAAAGTGGGGCTCAGAGCGGTACCCTGTGGCACCCCTTGAGACACAGAATGTGTCCGAGAGCTGAAGGGGGGGGGGGAATGACTTGGAAGGACCTCTCAGCTAGGAAGGATGAGAACCAATTCAAGGCTGCCCCTCTTATACCAATATCTTTTAGGCGCTGCAGAAGGATCTGATGAGACAAGGTGTCAAATGCAGCGCTCAGATCAAGAAGAATCAGAGCTGAAGTGCAACTCTCAACCAGGGAGCTCCTGTCAAATACTTGTTTTTGTATTAAAAATAAGTATTTTATTTCTAAATCTACATATTCAAAGAGATAACAACATTCGTAAGCAATAACAGAATCCCCTCGAGGTTGGGGCCTTTGTTTGTCTGGCAAATCCTCTCCCTTGCAGTGTGGTTGGGGTTATTCCCCACTCACTGGTGGCTGTATCCAGGGAATGCGCACAAGTAGGCCTTACTCAAGAGTCCCCTTTTCCTATTCAAGTCTTACCCGCTCTTGCAGCACAGAAGCGTTCAGCTTTTCAGCAGCTGCATCTATCCAGGGCTCTTGCACGCTCTGGTCCTGTTTGGAAAAATGAGGCTGATCACTGTAGTCTTAGGGGCTTGATCTTCAGGATCTCGACCAGTTCCCAGTGATGGTGTGACTTCCTCCAAAGTCTGTAGGTTTGGACAGGGGAAGATCTTGATGCTCAAGCTCGACCTGCAGGTCACAGCTTTTGCCAGGAAGAGGCGCCGTGGTATGGGTGATTGCACCGAAGAAGTCTGCGCTTTGCCTACAAATACTGTGACAACCTTGTATTCCTGGAGGGGCTGCATGTGCTAAGTTTGCCAGAAGTTCTGGCCTTTGCCTGAGAAAGTAAAAGCTGCAACTTGCAGGTCAAATGGGGGCTCTTGAGTAAGGCCTACTTGTGAGCATTCCTTGGCTTTTGTCACAGCAGGATATACTCTGAAGTTGATAAATCCACAACACAGGCCATGGGAGTGACGAGTTCACACCTGGATGTCAGTCACAGTGCTATGTGGATCAAAAGGTTTATCCTGAGGTCCCAGCCCTATTTCTTATGATTCCCTTAACAGCCACATGTCCTTCCTGAGATGTATCCAGGCCACTTTCTCGTGATCTCTCACTGAATCAAAGAGCACCCTTTTAAAAGTGTTCAGAAGGACTTTCTCTCTCACTGTCTGCAGTATGTCCCAACCAGCTCCCAGGAATGTAGCAATCCACAAATCTGTCTGGAGGGATTCCTCTACTCCTCGTGTCTTCACCAGGCATGCCTGGGCTTCCAAAAATGGAACCCATAGTTCTCAGGAAACCCATAGTTCCCAAGAAAGCCGCCTGGTTCACCACCGCTCTCCATCAAGCCAGACAACACCTGGAGAAGAACTAGAGAAACACCAAGACAACCGAAAACCACACCACCTTCAAGGACGCCATGACGGACTACCACAACCAGATCAGAGCCACCAAGAGGAATTTCATCCACAACAAAATCCTGGCAAACTCCACCAACTCCAAGGAACTTTTCAGGATCATTCAAGAATTCACCAACCCACGCAGTGAAGCCACAGACATCACCCCATCCCAAGACCTCTACGACAAGCTTGGAACCTATTTCCACCTCAAGATCAAATTCCTCTACGACAACGTCATCGGCCATCCACCAGGCGCTACAGACCGCCCTCCGCCCCCCAGAAACACCAGCCAGCCCACCAACTCCAACTGGACACCGATCACGGATGAAGACACCACCTCGAACATGATAAGCATCCACTCGGGGGCCCCCACTGACCCCTGCCCCCCTCACATCTACCACAGAGCTGTGGCCGCCATTGCACCTGAACTACAATGCACCATCAACACCGCTTTCAAAACAGGCCCCTGCTCAAGAAGCCCACAGCTGACCCCACTGACCTCAAGAACTATCGGCCCATCTCGCTTCTCCCCCTCGCAGCCAAAGTTGCAGAGAAAACTGTCAATAGGAAACTGACATGATTCATTGACGAGAACACCGTCCTCAACCCGTCCCAATCCGGATTCTGAAGCAACCACAGCACAGAGACCTCCCTACTTGCCGCCACAGATGACATCCGCACGCTCCTGGACCAAGGCCACTCAGCAGCCCTCATCCTACTCGACCTATCAGCGGCCTTCGACACCGTCTCCCACCACACACCACTCGCCAGACTACACGGCGCAGGCATACAAGGAACAGCCCTGGACTGGATCCGATCATTCCTCACCCGAAGAAGCCAAAGGATCAGACTCCCACCCTTCCTCTCCGACCCCATGAAAATCACCTGCAAAGTCCCACAGGGTTCATCACTGAGCCCCACCCTCTTCAACATCTACATGGCCCCCTCACAGCCATCATCCAACAACACGGCCTCAACATCGTATCCTACGCCGACACCCAGCTCTTCCTCTCCCTCACCAAATACCCCACCACTGCCAAACTCAACTTCTAGAATGGAATGCAAGACGTCGCAGTCTGGATGACCAACAGCTGCCTGAAGCTCAACGCAGAGAAGACAGAAGTCCTCATCCTCAGTACAACCCCTCCTGCATGGTACAGCACCTGGTGGCCGACCGCCCTTGGAAGCCCACCTACCCCTTCAGACTACGCCAAGAACCTCGGCATCGTACTTGACTCATCACTCACCATACCCCGACAGGTCAACGCAGTCACCTCCAGCTGCTTCAACACCGCATCCTCTGCAAGACCTTCAAGTGGATCCCCCTGAGTCAAGGAAAACAGTCACCCATGCACTCATCACCGCAAACTCCAGACAATACAGAACACCACCGCCAGATTCGTCCGCGGCATCCCCTGACACGAACACATCAGCCAGTACCTAAGTAGTCTCCACTGGCTCCCCGTGGAGAAAAGAGTCACTTTCAAAATCCCCACTCACGCCTACAAATGCCTACACAACAATAGACCCAAATACCTCAACGACAGAATCAACTTCCACGTCCCCAAAAGAAACCTTCGATCTTCCAACCTCGCACTGGCCGAAACCGTTCACATCCACAGAGCCAGAGCAGGCGGAAGATACTTCCATCACATTGCAGCCAAGACCTGGAACGAGCTACCGGCAGACATCAGACGCACCCCCTCCCTGAACACCATCAAAAAGACCCTCAAGACCTGGCTCTTCGGCTAAACAGATCTGTGGACCCCCCTCTGCACCTTCAGACCCTCACGGGTGAGTAGTGCACTTACAATTCCCTGATTGATTGATTGATTTAATTAATGTACCATTGCAGGTAGACTTGCACTCAGTGTACATGCACAGCACACATACTATCCATTACTGTCACCTCCATGTATTGTGCCACACCAGGCACACATACATTTAGCACACACACTATCTCTGTGGACATTGTTCAGTACTGTATCCTTTCTTTATAGTGCCATGGTGTGCTATTTGCAAACACATACACTGCCTGAACACATGCTGCACACCACTTCACCCTTCGTTTATTGTACTCCTCGCAAGCACTCATACACCCAGCACATGCTTTCATTTCACTTGCACTGCACAACACTAAATCACTCATTTCATGAATTTGTTGCAGGCATACAGACACTCAGTACATGCACTAACCATGCTAGCACTGTTCAGCACTGCTCTATCTTTGTACTGTATCTATGTATCATTCCCAGACACCCATACATCCAGTGCAGTGTCACCACTCCTGCGCTGTGCAGCACTCTACATCCAACTGATGTGGGCCAATGGTGAGTTAGGCACACAGCAGCTAAACTTTTAAAAAGGTGAGTGAGTCTATAGGCCTCACTCCAGTGACACAGGGTAAAAGAGACATGTTCACTCCTACTGATCTCTGCATGATATGCTGCAACCATCGCACTCATGCTTATCTCTTGATGAAGGCGGTAGGCTTCCACCACTATTAAGGTAGCACTTTGTTCACCACTCCCAGTACAACATGACCGCATTCCGTGAGTCAGGCCTATGTAATGGTGCACTTGCATGATCAGTATTAGGGATCAAGACAAGACAGTTGGGTACTCAGGGTGTGGGTACACGTCTTATACCATACAGAGGACTTTTACGTCCCAACAATTTTAGTATATACTGTTAGTAGATACTGTGTCAAGATTCTGTCTCAACAATTTTAGTATATATTGTTAGTAAATAATGTGTCAGAGAAGACACCCCTGATCCCTTGCAGTGGTCTGGTGAAGCCGAAAATGCATGTGTGAAAATTAAGGAGGCACTATCCTTTGGACCTGCTGAGTATTTCCTGATTATACCAAACATTTGATTTTTTGTTGTCATGAACGTAATACATTTACACTTAGAGTGTTGGCGAAAGATTATGGGTATGAGAAAAAAGTAGCTTATTACTCTTCAATACTGGACATGTTTCAGGTCTGTATCAGTGGTCACAAATCTTGCTGAAGTATGTGAAAATATTGTGCTGCGTTATGCTTTCACTTTGTTGTGCCTCATTCAGTGGTTACACTCCTCCTCTCTATAAAAACTAAAAGCCTTGTATACCTTCTATATTTTTTACCAGAACTGCCTTATTTCCTCTACCAACATTAAAGGATTTTCACAATTACAGAAACGAGCCACCAAATGTGAAAAACAGTCAAGGATGAAGCAGAGTTCACTTATGTCTCCTGAGGCACAGCCGGGAGCAACGATCTCTTGCTAATTTTTAAAATTGTACTTGTTTGTGTTTTTAAAATTGCTCACCTACCTACCCTTGGCGCATCTAATCTTCCTCGGCCATAGACACCCCCGCACAGCGGATTCAGCGCTGCAGCGGGTGAGGTGTTTGGTGTTATCATTTCCGCGTTCAGCAGGAGACGCCCACCTGCGTTGGCCACGCCCCCTTCACCAAAGCCTACATATAGCGCTGACTACGAGCGCCGCACAGTTCACCTATTTCTCCTGAGGCACAGCCGGGAGCAACAATCTCTTGCTAATTTTTAAAATTGTACTTGTTTGTGTTTTTAAAATTGCTCACCTACCTACCCTTGGCGCATCTAATCTTACTCGGCCATAGACACCCCCGCACAGCGGATTCAGCGCTGCAGCGGGTGAGGTGTTTGGTGTTATCTTTGCCGCCATTTCCGCGTTCAGCAGGAGACGCCCACCTGCGTTGGCCACGCCCCCTTCACCAAAGCCTACATATAGCGCTGACTACGAGCGCCGCACAGTTCACTTATTTCTCCTGAGGCACAGCCGGGAGCAACGATCTCTTGCTAATTTTTAAAATTGTACTTGTTTGTGTTTTTAAAATTGCTCACCTACCTACCGTTGGCGCATCTAATCTTCCTCGGCCATAGACACCCCCGCACAGCGGATTCAGCGCTGCAGCTGGTGAGGTGTTTGGTGTTATCTTTGCCGCCATTTCCGCGTTCAGCAGGAGACGCCCACCTGCGTTGGCCACGCCCCCTTCCAACCCCCTTCTCTACCTGTATATAGTATGTGTCCCCACCGGAAGCGCAGCGGACGAGCGCAGCGGGCGCGACGATTGCCAGGGCCTGGGGCCAGTCACCCTGCCCAATATACATATTTTGCCCCTAGGGACTTGATCGCTCTACACACATTCTGGCCGCTGGAATCCACTAGCTACTTAAAATTACAACAACTAGGCATTTTCCAAGCCCGCAGTACTTTTCCAGAGTTCCGGACCCTCCCGTCCTCCCTCATCCCCGAGCACACAGTCACCCCCCCTCCTTCTAAACTCCTATCCGCTCAGGCACCTGCTAATATGGAACTAGCAATCACATACCTTAACACCCGGTCGTTAGTCAGCCACCAACTTGACATATGCCACCTCCTGGATTCAGACCGACCCGACATTCTACTCTTAACGGAGACTTGGCTGAATGAGGATTCCCCCCCTGACATTTTGGCAGCCATTCCACCTGCGTATTATATTCTCCAAGCCAACCGGCCAGCTGGGAAACCTGGTGGTGGCGTGGCCGCCATTATCAAACTCTCCCTCAGGTTCACTTCCCTCTCCCTACTCACCATTCCCCAGGTTGATTGCCTGGCAATCAGATTCGAATCCTCGGTGTCCCCCCGCACCTGTGTCCTGGTATACCGTCCTCCCCAACCCATGCCCAATTTCCCCTCGCTCTTTGGCAACCTACTTTCCCAGCCCGCAATCAATAACTCCAAACTCCTGGTCTTGGGAGACTTTAACTACTGGCCGTCAGACGAACACGAAAGCTCCCACTCCTTGGCTTTTACCGACCTATTAAGTGGGCTCAATGGCCTTCAACACATCCATACGGCCACTCATTCCAAGGGCCACATCCTAGACCAGGTTTGGACCTACAATCTTGAAATCAAGTCCCTTGCGATCTCACCTTGCCACTGGTCGGACCACTTCTTAATCTCCTTTCTTCTCCTGGTCCCTCCACCGCCCCCCGTACCCGAGGCCCTAGCCTCCTGGCCCGTAACTGGAACAAAGCAGACCTCGATCTATTTCTCACCTCTTTAACTTCTTCGATTCTGCCCAGCCCCGGTTCCATAGACTCCCAGGAAGCTGCACTTGTCAAATGGCTAGAGTCCGCTAGCGACAAGGTCGCCCCCCTTAAGTTAATTAGAACTAAGCGTCCCCATGACGCACACCGATGGTTTTCAGATAGCCTTAAATCTTTAAAACTGGGACTCCGCCAAGCCGAGCGTCGCTGGCGCAGAAACTATGACCCGTCAGAAATATTACAATTCTTAAAACTATCTGGAGAATACAAACAGGCAATCTCAGTCGCCAAAACTGCTTACTTCTCTACAAAAATTCTTAATTCCGTGCAAAAATCTAAAGAAATCTTTGCCATTGTGGAGGAGCTCTCACACCCGGACAGGGTGACCATCAAACCCCTCCCATCTCAGGCACTATGTGATTCCCTTAACCAATTCTTCACAGATAAAATCAGCAAAATCAAAAACAGTATTTCCTCTGGATCCCCTGTGACGTCCTTCACAGAGGTTACCCCCTTTTTTAACCTCCACTCCCTGACCCAGCTTCCCCCCATACTAGAAGGAGATTTTCTCTCTTTGCTTAATAAAGTCTCATCTGGCTCCCCCACAGATTGTTGCCCTCCTGTGATTCTCCGTGCTGCCTTTTCGGCTTGCCCTGCCCCTCCGCTGGCCCTCCTGAACAATTCCCTCCTGCTCGGTGAGGTCCCCAGCCAGTTTAAGAACGCTGAGGTGGTTCCCATACTAAAAAAACCCAATGCTGACCCCGCGGTTATGGTTAACTTCCGTCCCATCTCCCTTCTCCCTTACCTGAGTAAGGTACTTGAAACACATGTAACCAGCGTCCTCAGTTCTTTTATTGAAGATTCCAACTTCCTAGACTCCCAGCAAGCAGGGTTTAGACCTGCCCATTCTACGGAGGCGGTCATCCTCTCTGTCATGGAGGAACTCCGTAGAGGTGCCGACTCCAATATTAGTCAAGCCCTGATCCTCCTGGATCTGTCGGCGGCCTTTGACACGGTCGACCACACCATCTTAGTCGACCGTGTCAAGGAGGCGGGCATCAGTGGGACGGCCCTTAGCTGTGTCTGCTCCATCCTGACAAACCGCCACCAATCTGTCCGACTTTCCCAGTTCTCGGCTGACAGGATGAAGCTCACCTGCGGCGTCCCGCAGGGTTTCGTCCTTGTCACCACTCCTATTCAACTTGTACCTCACCCCCCTGATCCGCTCCCTCCGGGGAAGGAATGTCACTGCATTTAACTATGCAGATGACATTCAGCTTGTCTTCAACCTCGATTCCTCGGACGAAGCGGCCCAAGACTTTCAGTCTGCCCTTTGCCACATCAGTAATTGGATGGGTGCTCACCATCTTAAACTTAACCCCGACAAGACTGAGATTGTTCTTGTCGGAGGCCCATCCAACCCCTGGAACTCCACCTTCTGGCCCCTTTCCCTTGGCCCCCCTCCCTGCCCCGCGGACAAGGTGAAAAGCTTGGGAGTTTACATCTCCCATCATCTCTCAATGAAGCATCAGGTCAGTGCCACTGTGTCCTCCTGTTTTTTTCAGCTAAGGAAGATCCGGAAAATAGCTCATTTCTTGACCACCGAAGCCCTCACTTTGGCACTGCTGGCATTAGTCATCTCCCGGATTGACTATGCCAACGCCCTGTATGCAGGCATTCCACAATATCAAATCAAAAGACTACAGCTGGTACAGAACCAGGCAGCCCGCCTGATCTACCATCAACCCAAACACCACCACGTCCGCCCCCTGCTTAAAGCCCTTCACTGGCTCCCTGTATCGGAGCGCTGCAAGTTCAAACTAGGCTGTTTGACCCACAAATCTCTGGCCGGCATCGGCCCTTCCTTCATCTCCTCTCTTCTGCATCCTTACGTCCCCTCCAGGCACCTCCGATCCTCTCACCATGCGCTCCTCCAGACGCCTAGGTTTAGCCGCAAAAAACACGGAGGTCTCAGATTTTCTTTCCTGGCTCCCTCATTCTGGAACTCACTCCCGTTGGAACTCAGACTCTCTCTTTCCTACCCTCACTTTAGGTCTCTCCTCAAAACTCACCTCTTCCGCAGCATCTACACATAAGCACTCATCACCTTCCCTTTATGCCATCTTCCCCAAATAAGTGAACAGCGCCAAGAAACCGTCCGGTGTAAGCTGCGCTTTACAATAATTTTTTACATTACATTACATTACATTACATTACATTACAGAAAAGTAAAAGACACCCTGAGGGGGAGTGTTGAGACAGCACTGTGTGTGTAATCACACTGAAACTTTTACTCCCCAACCTAGTCAGGTTGCTTCATCGGAGCAGCCCATATTGCCAGAGATGGCATGATTTGTGCCACTGCAACCCATTGGTATGCTCCTTTCTTTTCTTCTATAACCCAGAACTATTGCCAGTAGTGTGCCATCTGTATCTCACACATGTCGTAAAAGGGACAAATGCCCCCCAGTTCACCCTCCCCATTGGAATGCCTTTGTGTACATCAAGATGGACTTCATCCAGATGCCAAAATGAGAAAACAATTCATTTTTCCTGGTTACTGTGTGCATGTTGTCATGCTTGGTTGAAGCATATACCTGTGCCCGTACAGATGTCATTGCAGTAGCTAAGTGGTTACTTAGAGACTTTATTGCTCAGTTTGTAGTGTTCTACCAGATCTCAAGTGACCTGGGGACACACAACATGTCAGCAGTAGTACATGCATTTTGCAAGATTTTAGGAGTAGGTCAGCATTTCCATTGTGCATATCACCCAGCTTCAGCATGCAAGGTAGAAAGGAGCAATGGTACCCTTAAGAACAATGTATCCAAGCTTTGCTCAGAGAGCCAGTTAAAGTTGCCAAATACCCTCCTAGCATTATGATTCCTCCCAGAAGACTAAGTCAAGCCCATATAAAATAATCATGGGCCCACTCACGATGCTGCCGTCGAATTCCCCAGTCTCAGCTGATAAGCTGGATTTATAGTTTAACAATGCTGCAGTTTCTGTTCTTAGTTTCAAACAACCTTACTTGATTGTGAAACTGAAGCCTGCTGCTCCCTCCAGCCCAGTGGGTGTCATTATGTGTACACCAGAGGAAGACTGAACTGCATGATTGCTGGTGTGGACACTATCAGGCCCTGCTTATTACCAACACAGCTGTCAATTGATATAGTCTGGTGACATAGATCCACTCAACTCACTGCAAAAAATCTGCTTCTCCTAGAGACAACAGTGTTCTTGTTGCTGCTTAAATACGGATGCCTGGTGCTGGATCCGGACTCCCTGCCAGATCTGCCTCAGCTGCTATCTTGCCACCTGGTGGTGCTCGCCTTCTCTGCATGCTCCACCACACCAATGGATGCATTGCTGCAGCTTCTAATCTGTTAAAGGTAAGTACACCCCTCTCAGGTACAGGATCCTTCAGTGGGTCTGACCTGCTACCACTGCTCTACACTGCGCTACCACTGCCACCACTGCTCTAAGCATCTGGTTGGTGGTGAGATACATCCCTCATGCAGAACGTGGAGTTATGCCGAGATGGAATTGTCCTGAAACTTCCCTTGTGTGGTGCTGCCATTCTGCCGATAGGGTAACTTCTACATGTTGATGTTGGATTAGTACAGACATACAATTGTTCCTCTTGCTGGATTTGCATGCACATGCCTGTTGATGTGTGGGATGGTATTCCTTTGATCAGAGTACCCATCAGATTTAATGATACTTGCCTTCATCTTTTCTACAATGGGCATTGGCTGCCAGAGTGTGCCAGCATCTCCCCCAATTCCTACCCAGGTCTTAAAAAGTTTAAGAGTCCTATGAAATGGAACATGCCAAATGTCACTTATCTTGCAATGACTGAGCAAGGATTTATTTGCGAGCACGGAGTAGCAAACATTTCCAATGTTAACTATGGACATAGTAAACGTAATTGAACAGTAGTGAACATTACTTTTCAATTACTTCTTTTTGAGTACTGTCTTCATGATGGACTGTTGTTTCATAAGCACTACCAGCTTGGAGATCATGTCTATTTCATTTGTTGGACATGCGGCTACCTTTGGTTGCGCTTAAATTGGACTGGAACTTGTTATCCAAGATACATTGTTCCCTCTATGAGACCCCTTGATGATCAACATTTATAGGAAGGAGGGACAGGTAGATTGTTTCAACTACTATTAGATTTATTTCTGCCTTACTTCCTATGTTCTGGATGATGGTTGCTTCAGATGAAATAAGAAGACATGCAGAGATTTTAGAAGAAGTTGGTAATTCATTTGCAATAGCTTTAGGGTTAGTGATAAAGCAACTATGCTCCCCTGCAAAGATGCTAATTCAAAATAGAATGGCATTAGATTACTTCTTAATGGCAAAAGAGGGGAGGCTGTGCTATTGGAGGGTCGGAATGTTGCATCCATCTTTTCAAAACTTCGCTTAGTGTACATGAGCAAATAACAATAAGGAGAGTGCCAGGAAACTACATGAGATACACCGGGGGCAACACCTAAATCCCAAAAGGCATCTGAATGCGTTTGGGGGGAAGTCTTTGGACCTTGGGGAATGAACTATTTGAATCATTATTGGAACCGTTTTTCTTGTGGCTATGTTATAAATATCAATAAAATGAATAATTGCATCATCCTACACTTCTGCAAAAACAAAGCCACTGCCAATACTTTTACATTTGCTTTTTCTGAGGATGCTGAGGACCGTGATAACGAATATATAAAGGAGGAACTGATAAGACTTTTTTTCTGTTGAAGTGTTTTAGAAAAATATTTCCTCCTGGGAAAATAGGGGAGTTGTAAAAACATTAGCCATTTTTAGGTCTCGCTGAGTCATCGCATGCTCTGCACTGCGAGACATTTTGTGTGTGGGTTTTCGAAGTGCTGCCACAGGCTTTTGGTGGCCTAGCGCTTGCGTTCATGCGAGTGTGCACGCGCGCAGCCGCCATGTGGTTTTCTGTCAAGGCTCATTAAGCCTTGCGTTCCTCAATGAGCTTTCACTTTCGTGCTTGTTGATTACTGTGTTTGGCTATGGAGAATATATTTGCGTAATTGTATACACTTTTATCACAGGATTACACACCACTTTCAATCATAACTTGAATTACTCCGCATGCCATGTGAGTTTATGTCTTTAATTTAGTGCCCAGTGAGGGCGGTACAATCAACAACGCACTTAACATTGCCATCTCTTCGAGTATTGTGTTAGATCTCTTAAATTTGCCACTAGATGGCGACTGTTCCATTTGACAAGGTTTTAGTCACTTGCAAGTTGCTCCTTCCCAGAAAACAGCGCTGCCGTGTTTTTTTCTCCGCATAAACGTGGGTGTAATGGTGATTCTGAAGTCCTTCTCTTTGTATCTCATTCATGTTCATGCTCAGTTGCACAGGGCATGTACGTACTTTGATTCCAGAGTGACATGCGCTGTTATAAACATATATATATGTTTAAGAGGTCATGCTCGTGCTTTGTACTTTCCACAACGAAGTACAATTGCTGGTAACAGTCAGTTGCACTCTGTACTTCGATGGGGAGAGACTCACTCCAGTGATGTGCGCTACTTTCTTTATTAAAGTGTTTGAATAAACTTCAAGGACCCTTTCTTCATTTCTGCGCACTGTCACCGCCACTTTACACCAGACTATCGTTTGAACAATTAATAGTGATTGTGTTATGATCGATAGGTTACGGCACTGTTTCCTAAGGAATCTTTATTTGTTTTCGTGCTGTCAGTTTAAGGATTCTGCAGTCCATGTTCCCAATAGATGGCGGAGGGATATCAGCCAGAGGTCACTGTGAATTTGCTAAGCACATGTGAATTGAAATGAGTCTTCAGTTACCACTTGCCCCCCCCAATACACCGTTTAAAATCAGAAGTTTAACACTTCCCCTGCCGTATACCCACCTTTTAGGGGGTCACACACTATCAAGGTTAAAGTAGATTTTCCCGCAGTGTTTTGAGACTTTTTGTGTTCTCTTTCCACTCAGGCTGCCTGTGAATTTATCAAGGCAAATGTCAACCCAAACAGCGTGGACTCCCTTTTCTACGCTGCGCAGTCCAGCCAGGCTTTGTCTGCATGTGTGGTGAGTTTACAGCTTGGAATGTAAATATATATTTTAGAGGACGTGTCACCCGGAAGGAAGGGAGG
The DNA here is from genome assembly GCF_964204655.1 of Triturus cristatus. Lineage (NCBI taxonomy): Eukaryota > Metazoa > Chordata > Amphibia > Caudata > Salamandridae > Triturus > Triturus cristatus. The sequence continues at coordinate 510,400,192 of NC_140585.1, forward strand.
GTATTCGGAGACAAGCGTGGCTTTCTTTACAATTGTTTTTTTCGATTGTATGTCAATTTGCTGTGAATTTCAAGTATACATGTTTTTCATTTGGTAAGTGCTTTAAACTGGTTAGGACTTGGGGGCTTCCCGACGTATTGTGTTTCATTTTTAACACTTGAAGGCTCTGCATAGAAACCTAACTATCAGTGATCACTCTGAGTTCTTTTACTTATTAATCAATACTTTACATTTCATGACATCAGTGTTGGCATTCCTCTTTTGAATGGAGGCTGGAAACACATTCTCTTTGCATGTGGTCCTGTTGGAGGGGACCACCTTTGTAAGGACAGCATTCAGTCCAATATTTTGTTATTTGTCAATGAGCGGTATTGCTCTTCCTTGAGGTCTAACATGTCATCCGACAAAGCACAATGCTTCCAATTTCTGTTATTGTACCTGGTTCTAAAGAAGGCGATTCATGGAGGTGTTAATGGGTCCTAAACCTACATTAATATGGGGAAAAGGGGTCTTTAAAATTAAAACCTCCATTACTAGCTTTCACTAAAAGATGATACAGCACTGCACAGGGTGTGTTTTCAAACAACCCAAGCTGATCCTATATGATTCGTTTTCTATATCACTGACTGGGAGAGGGCTGGGAAGGTTGGTGCATGGAAAACAGAAACAACATAGCGTTTAGAGTTGGTAAAATGCTGGTAAATCAGCGGAGCTCTTCCACAATCTTTTATTTTCATCGGCAATGGAAAGAGTTCAGTGCGGCTCTTGTTATAATGCACACATGAAAGGACCACGAGCGCCCGTACATCAGTCAAGTCAGAATAGATGACGTGACACCGGTTCATGCAAGCAGTGAAAAGGCCGCGGCGGAGTTCAGATTTAAAATGGAGTCCCTGGAAGGAAGTGGGCAGGGCAACCAGCAGCACAGTATTGTTTAACTGAAAGGATACAGTGTGTCACAACAAATTACTGTTCATTTGCACGAGCCGTACGCTGCGATTAAAGCCAGCAAGCAATGCTGACAAGCAGCACTTGCAAGATTGCATAATGAGGGGCCAGGCAGATTCACCAGAGCCGCTTCACTCAATTAGTGGACAAGGCTTTTAATGTCGCTATGCGCAACTAAAGCAATTTTAATTACTTCGAGCCAAGTCTCCATTTAGAAGGATTCGGAAGCAGGAACACGTTTTAATAGAATCTCTCCGGAGAGGAGCTGCATGGTAATAAGGTGCTCGGGAGCCAGCCTTGCTAGGCCTCACTTCTGCTAAAATACCATTAAACAAGAAAATGGAGTCGAATTACGTGATCTGTGCTACGAAATGAAATGTTATTAGGAGAGACATTGATTAGCAACAATATTAACAAAAAAAGGGTAAGACAAGCTGGTGCCAGGAGTGTTATCTTCGGGTTGGCATCTGTTGAATGGAGGCTGGGGGTCTGAGGCTCGTTGTTGTCTGACGTACACTGATGATGATAAACCTCGTTCTGCCGACAGGAAATGGACTAGAATGAAGGTTTGGAAAAAAAGAGCATCAGTGTTACACTGCTCGATGTAATACTCCCTTTTTGAAGGTCCTGTGAAATTTGTAATTACGCAAATGGACGCTACTGCTCATTGGTGGGTGAGCCCTGGTTCTCTCAGGGTCTCAGACCAGGTGGTAATTAAAAGAGACTTTGAAAGAGTCCCCCTTGGGCCCTATATTCATGTCCTTGACTCTAACGACAAAAACACTGATCGATTTCTGAACAATTAATTTAAAATTGTTGAGATAATTCATGTCAGTGATTTAGTTCTTGTTTATATTTCACAAGTTTTACTTGATCTTGCATGCTAGCTATATCCAGGATGTTGTGTTTCTGTATTTTTACGTTTTAACAGGAACAGCCGAGCCAGATCTGAGTGAAAGCTCTGGCTTGGCTCCAAGAGCCAGTGCATGAGCCGAGCCATAAATGTCAAACCCACAAGGACTCCTCGGGATCCGGTCGATGCTCAAAGGGGTCCACCTCTCGATATCCCCAACTCTAACACATACAGTACAGAGTATTGAGGCGATCAAGTGAGGGAAAGGAATTAGGGTGGGAACAACCGGGAAAGGGAAACCTGTAACCACAAGACACATAGATTAATACAGACCTATGAATATCTAGCTACTCTCATAAGGTCTCACTAGCGGGACTAGTACCTGTTAAACTAGCTCCACCAGTCACGGAGTTCTATATCAAGTCGCTATCCAGGGACGATACTTCTCGCACTGGAGGAGGATCCACCTATAACACAAAGCACACAGATTACTCCTCATTCAATCCTCATTCGCTTCTACCCAACACTTCCTTTTCCCATACATTCCCTAGTTTGTTCAAATCCCCTTTTTCAAGTAAAAGATAAGGATAACAAAACTCTCTCTCGCTGGTAAAGGAAGGTGCCAGTAGGACAGAACAAAAGATTCCAGCAGCTCTCATGATATAGCCCTCAAATATTCTCTGGACGAAGAACCCAGCATATTGCAGCATTTACCAGTTCCAATGAAAGTCCAGACACCTTTATCCTGTATGAAACCATTAGAGCACTGAAATGCTTTTGAGAGGACTGAAAACAACGAAAAGAACAGAACCTGCAGAATAAAGGTCCACACAGCTTGTGACAGGTTATAGAATAATGGCATGCCAAGTCGCCTGCCTGCAGCGCCCTTCGGGGCTGCTACTAAACAAAGTCAGCGCGGTTCCTCAGCTAAGTGCCACTCGAACCTGAGCAGCAATCCGACTTCAACCGCCGTCTCAGCCCCGTCTCAGCCTTACCCAACGCTGTATCCAGAATGCTGAAGATGCCTCTCGCTCTCTTCAGCGCCACTCGTGACGCCCTCTGACTCGAAGCTGCAGACTCCGGTTAGGAATCACCACGAGTCTGCTCCGATACGCACACAGAGTCTCACCAAGTTCAGCATGCAGCCTTGAAGACGAAACGATCTGCTCCTACTCAGATGACGGACAAATACTCTCCACTAAAAACGCTGCCTCCCGTATCCAGAATTATGCACGTCTCCTGACGTGCGAAGTCGACTAAAGTACCCAGAGGCCCCTCCTACTAAGGCCTTCTGGGAAATGTAGTTTATTGGGGTAATGTACCTGGAAACAGAATGATATAGCAGGCGCAAAGGATCAGATCCTGACAGTACGCCCTCCCCCCCATGCGCCTCCTAGGACCAGGCTTGCCAGGGCAGCGTACGTGAAAGTTATGTACCTCATGAGGAGTGTGAACATTAGTGCTCGGTTCCCAAGAATCGTCCTCTGTACCTCGTATTCCAATTGTCCATCCCGGAGTACCGGAGGAACCGCCCGGCGTCGTGCCCCCCTAGCCAGCTTCAGTAAACTGATGTGGAACACAGGATGGATCCGTAATGAAGCATGCAATTTGAGCTTATAGGCGACTGGGTTGATTTTACGTAGCACGACTTATGGACCAATAAATCTAGGATGAAATACACTACGAATCCTGAATCTGATGTTCTATGTAGACAATGTAAATTATGGGTGGTGAGATGCACACCTGTGTACTCCATATGTATTCTGTACTCCATTTTAACCATACTCTATTGCTTCCACAATCTGTAGGCGTGCAAGCTTGCTCCGGGCTCCTTCCAATTGCGCTGCAATATCAAACGAACATGAAGGAACCACAGCTGATCCCATTCAAGCTGCATAGCCGCGTTCATCATGAATAAATCCAATCAATGTAATATATATATTTAACTTTTCATTGTTCTTCATTTTACTCCATTACTTTTTGCCCTTTTTTCCTTTAGTTTTCTTCAATTCATTGTACTCATTCACTATTTTATTCACGGTTTTTCATGAAAACACAGGAGAATTATATGTTTTCACATGCCACGATTTTATTTAAAATCACTCAATGCATTTTGGGATATTCCCTTCCTCAGGGGTATCTAGGATACAACAATTAATAAACAACCATCAGCTCGGTTATAGTGCTTCTTGTACAACAGACAAGTTAAAATATCCATTTGACTCTGAGTTAATTAGACCATGAAACGCTACAGCATCAAGCCTCAACTCATTTTGCATAATCATTGCCAAAATGTATAAACCCAGTGGCTTATTGTTATTCCATTCATTGATTTTTTAATGTTTCGTATGCCTTGGTTCGGCAATGTGCATCCATGTCAGTAGGAGTCTGTGCAATATAATTTATAAAGCATGCTGGGAAGTGAGTTCTTCAGTTAAAGAGCAAGTTTGAGAGTGAGCCTGTGATACTGAAAATCCATTACTTATTTTAGGTTGTGCACCAAGGCACGTGATAAGACCTTCAGGGAGTGGTGGGGGTGATTAACGCCAGAGCAGGCGTGTAATAGTAGAAGCAGTTAGCTTTGATAATGGAGGGATGTGCGGGGGCACACCACGGAAATCTGCATAACGTGATGATTAAGTGTTGCATTTAAAAGTTGAAACTGAGGAATGCTTTCTCCTTTAAAAAGGCAGCAGCACATGTCATGGTAAGCGCGCTGAAATGCTTCATTGCAACAGTGATAAAAGCATGTTTGTAGGAGTAATTTCGGGGCCAGAAGTATTTTTGAATTACTGGAGTCTGGGACTTACAATTTATGATGGTTTGGATGTTAGGGGCGTTGAACAGGGTTTCTGATGGAAAACGATGAGTGCTTTTAATAAGAACAACTGAGGCTTGATGCAGTAGCGTTTCATGGTCTAATTAACTTACAGGGATCTTACAGGGATCGATGCCTGACTCTCTCAAAGCCGGCCAGGTTGTCCCCATTTTAAAGAAAACCTACGCTAGATCCTGCTTCTGACAACTACAGACCTATCTCAAACATCCCATTCCTAGCTAAAGTGCTGGAGAAATGTGTACAACAGCAGTTGAGCCATCACATCACCAACTTCCACCTACTAGACGACTTGCAATCCGGATTCAGACCTGGGCACAGCACGGAAACCACACTCCTCCACATCGTGAATGGTGCCCTCCAAGCCCTTGACCAAGGCAAAACCTGTCTCCTGATCCTCCTGGACCTATCCTCGGCCTTTGACACGGTTAACCACAAAATTCTCCTTCATCGCCTCAAACTTAGGATGGGCCTAGATGGCACTGTTCTTACTTGGTTTAGGTCCTTCCTCCAGAACTGCTCACAGAGAGTACTGATCAACGGCAACCCATCCGCTTCCTCTCCCATCACAGATGGAGTCCCTCAAGGATTAACCTTGTCCCATACCCTCTTCAATCTTTACCTCGAACCACTCTCAGAGGTGCTGCGCACCGCCAATATCTCCTACCAGATGTATGCTGACCACACACAGCTCTACATCAAAATCTCTTCTCCAGAGGACATTTGGTCCCTGAATGAAGCCCTGAAGTTGACTGTTCACTGGCTCACATCCAACCAGCTTAAACTCAACACTAATAAAACGGAGTTCCTCTTAATTTCACCACCTAACGCCAACACAGACATTCAAGATTGGATCAAGACTATCACAGTGCTAAACTGCTCTCCTACAATTGTGGACTCCGCTAAATCCCTTGGAATTACCTTAGACGGCAACCTGAACATGCGTGGCCATATCAACGCGATGGCCAAAACTGCCAGATTTCATTTGAACTACCTAAGAAACCTGAAACCTTTCCTCAACACCCCAGATCTAAAATCGGCAATTCAGGCTCTAGTCATCTCTAGGCCAGAATATGGTTGCTCCACCCTCGTAGGCCTACCCAAGATCACTCTGGCACCCTTGAAAGCCTACCTCAACACCACCGCCAGACTTCTAACTGACTCCAAGAAGTTCGACCATATCTCGCCCCACCTTAATGCTCTGAACTGGCTTCCTCTTAAGGTCAGAATCCAATTGAAGCTGGCTTGCATCACCCACAAGGCTCTTTATTCCAAGTCCCCTGCTTTTCTTGCCCAGAAACTTGTGATATCCGGAGGAGCCAGAAACTCCCGGTCCGCCAGAGTCCTTTTGCTCCAACCTGCACGCTTCAAGAAAAAAAGAACGTACAATCGGGCCTTCTCTGGGGCTGCCCCAAGAATATGGAACTCACTCCCACCCGCCATCAGAAGAATACTGTCTCTAGCTCACTTAAAAAAAAGGCCAAAACTTTCCTAATGGGCAAATTCCTCTCCTAACGCTCACGTTACAATCACCTCCGTAACCTGACTTCACCTATCATTACGGCATTATCCCTTGGCCCTCTCTCCTTATGTTACCCACCCGGCACTTCCGAACAAACCTCTGGGGTGTTGAGACTGCTTCTCTAGCTTAATGTATCGATTTGTTCCTACCCCAAAATGTAACAGGATATTACGATTGTTTGTTTTACCATATGGTGTATCTATCTGTTCCCTATCCTTTTGACTCTCTTCCCCCCTTTGTCCTTGTATCCCACCTGTTACTACTGTAAAGCGTTCTCATACCCTCACGGGTCTGGTTCGCGCTCTATAAAACACTAAATAAATAAATAAATAAAAAAATAACTCAGAGTCAAATGGATGTTTTAACTTGTCTGTTGTATAAGAAGCCCTATAACCGAGCTGATGGTTGTTTATTAATTTTTGTATCCTAGATACCCCTGAGGAAGGGAATATCCTGAAATGCATTGGGTAATTTTAAATAAAATTGTGGCATGTGGAAACATATAATTCTCCTGCGTTTTCATGAAAAACCGTGAATAAAATAGTGAATGAGTAAAATGAATTGAAGAAAACTATAGGAAAAAAGGGCGAAAAAGTAACGGAGTAAAATGAAGAACAATGAAAAGTTAAATATATATTTGATTGATTGGATTTATTCATGATGGACGTGGCTGTGCAGCTTGAATGGGATCAGCTGTGGTTCCTTCGTGTTCGTTCTTTGTAGACAGCCATACGCTTATAGCCCGGTCCCTCCTGTCGGTGCCCATGCGCCCATTTCTTATAAGACAGTTTAGCATGCCTCAAACTGATTTGCACTTTTTATTGGGGGTTATGTTATCTTTTGATGTGCTGCATCACCTAAGGTTGATTTACCACCTCACTAGGGATGGTCAGTGGTAAGACTTTAGCATGGAATCCAGCATTAGCCTTAAAGGGTGTTTCTTTAATAGGGAAGGGCTACATATTCTTGTAGGATAATTCAGCCAACCACAACAAGGATACCCTTGAGTCATTGGCTTCCCTAGAATAGCAACAGAGGAATTTCTGGAGAGGCTGGTTTAACCTCTCTGTCTGGCCATTAGTCTGGGGGTAAAAGCTGGTAGATAGGGTCGCTTCAACTTGGAGTGCCTTGCACCACATTCGCCAAAATCTTGAGATGAATTGCGGGTCTCTGTCGGACACTATAACTCTTGGGAGCCCATGTAACCGAACCATGTGAGACAGTAACAGCTGAGCAGTTTGTCCTGTTGTGGGTAGGTTCTTACACGGAATAAAATGACCCATCTTAGTCAAATGGTCTACCACTACCAAGATGGCATCATACCCTTGATCCTTAGATAGGCCCAGAACGAAATCCATGCTGATGGTTTGCCAAGGCTGATCCGGTGTGGGCAGAGGCATCAGCTTTCCTCTTGTCTTAACCAGCTCACTCTTGTTACGAACACATGTCTTACACTGCAACACCCATTGGATTATGTCCTGGGCCATTCCTTCCCACCAGAAGTGCCGTTTCAACAAGTGTAATGTTTTAGTGTGTCCTGGATGGCCTGCCAAGAGGGAGTTGTGGCACCAATCGAAAGCTTTCAACTTAAGATCTTGTGTTGGCAAGTACAATTTGTTGTTATGCAACGGCAATCCATGTTTAAGAGAACAGTGAACCTCCTGATTAGCCCATCTTTGCCACCAGGCCGGTGATCTATGGTTTACTATTTCTTCCAAGAAATGATCTATTGTCACCGCACAGAGCACCTTACTGGGACTAACAATCGCTTCGGTGAGGCCTTGTCGAGGTCCCACAACCTCGTCCTTGCGTGACAGAGCATCTGCCTTCCGGTTTCTGACCGAGGACGGAAGGTAACAATAAAATCATAATCCGCAAAGAATAACATCCAGCGCATTTGTCTTTGTGTGAGTTGTCTGGCCGTTTTCATATATTGCAGGTTTCGGTGGTCAGTGTACACCGTGATTGGATACTGGACCTCCCACAAATAGTTAAGCTTAGCCCCGTTCAGCTTTTCTGGACAGAAACGCCACTGGATGTAACTGTCCTGTCTGCTTGTCATGTTGTGACAACACCGCCCCTATTGCCTCATCGGATGCGTCCGCCTCAACAATGAATTTTGTGGATGTCTCAGTACGGGGGCCGTGGTGAATGCCTTTTCAAATATATGAAAGCGTCCATGGCCTAAGTGCTCCAACAAAACGTTGCTCCCTTTCTCAACAGACGTGTGATGGGGGTACCAACAGTGAGAAATGTGAGATGAACCTTCTATGATAGTTGGTAAATTCCAAGAAACACTGCACCTCTCTCACATTCTTCGGAACAGGCCACTCTTGCACCGCTGCCACCTTTCTCTCAGCCATACTCAATCCAGAATGGCTCAAAATAACCCGCAGAAATTCCACCTCAGTTGCATGACACACATTTACTCAATTTACAAAATAAACTATGTTTCCGGAGACTCTGTAGTACTTGAGAAACATGCTGCACATGCATATCCTGGTTATTGGAATAAATCAGGATGTCATCTATGTAGACAACCATGAACTTGTCTACGAAGTCTTTGAACACATCATCTAGGAAGAACTGAAAGGCTGCCGGTGCGTTGCACAGCCCAAAGGGCTTGACTAAGTACTCGTACAACCCATATTGTGTTTTAAATGCCGTCTTCCACTCATCTCCCTCACGGATACGAACCAGGTCATAAGCCCCCCGTACATCTAATCCAGTGTAAATGACTGCTTCCCTCACCTGGTCCAATAATACTGAGATGAGCGGAAGAGGGTATCGATTCCGTACCATGTTTTTATTGAGCATGCGGTAATCGATACCTGTCCTCAAATCTCCATTGGCTTTAGAAATAAAGAAAAGAGGTGAAGCCGCAGGTGAGCGTGAAGGCCTAATAAAGCCAATATCCACGTAATGATCCAGATATTCCTTTAAGTGTTTTGTCTCTAGATCTGACAAGGCGTATACTCGACAAGAAGGGATGGTAGCCCCAGCCACTAAATCTATCTGACAGTCGTAGGTCCTGTGAGGGGGAATCTTTCTCCCCTTTCTTCACTAAACACCTCCATGTAAGAAGCATACACTGAAGCAAGCACCATCTCTTGTTCCACAGAAGTAGCTATATGGAACAACTGTCAAAGAGCTAGAATTTGTGAACTAGGAGTATGCAAACAGTCCAACCTACACTCCTCTGACTGAAAAGCTACTGTCTTCTTTTTCCAGTCCACCAATGGATTGTGATGCCATAGCCACGGCATTCCCAATATAACCTCATACTGGGGTGCTTCTATGATGTTCAGGGAAATGTCCTCTACATGATCTTGTTGTTCGCCCTTCAACACCAACCCTACTCTCTCCGTCTGTTCAATTATGGGACCTGACTTGATGGGTTTTCCGTCCACTGCCAATACCTTCTCAGGGGTCTCTCTAGGAATGCGTCGTAATTCTAACCATTCTACTAACCCAGTGTTAATAAAGTTCCCTGTGGCCCCTGAATCGATCATCACCCATACTTGGTGCATTTTGTGACCAGCGGTAAGAACCATAGAAAGCACCATGTGTGATTCGGTATCGTTTGCTTGTATAACTACCAGTGAGGGCAACTTTACATCCTGTATCGATGATGCTTCGACTTCCACTCCCATTGTAGAAGTGTCCTTAGTAATATTAGCCATGACTACCCTGATGGCCACTTTTTTATTGGAATGGTATGTTCCCGATCCTTTGGGTTTATGGGGGCATTCCCTCACGTAATGACCTTTCTTCCCACAGTATATGCATAGGCCCTGTACTCTGCGAGTCTCTCTCTCTCTGCCCTGGACAAAGGCACTCTAATAGCTACTACATCCATTGGTTCTGGTCCTGTATCACCAGGAGTGTGCAATGGTCTGTTCCCTTTCTAGACATAACCACCCGTTCTGTCCCCTCTCCTGCGCTCCACTCCTCCTTCTGCCAGCCTGTGATCCAGGCGCAGAGTCAGGTTCATTAAATCTGTGCAAGTGGTGGGTTGGGGATCGATCTGGGCCAACACATTCTTCATGTCCTCCTGTAGTCCCTGATAGTAAAGGGACATACACTATTCTTCAGGCCATGCAGTTTCTGCTATCAACCGGTTAAAAGATGTCAAATATGTTATCAGATCCTGCCTTCCCTTCTTTATCTCCAACAGCTCCCTGTCCGTGCTAATTGTGGTCACCATTCTATCGAACACCCTCTCAAACTCCCTACGAAAGTCACCCCAATCCGACAGTATTGGATGGTCATGTTTCACCAATGGAACAGCCCAATTGGCAGCATCCCCCGTCAAGTATGATATGGCAAACGCCATCCTGGAGTGATTATTAGGGAAGGAGGCTGGTTTGCATGAAAAGTGTAACGCTATCTGTGTAAGAAAGGTCTGTATGGTTAGGGGATCTCCCGAATACCTTTCTGGGCTTGCCAAAGGTATTTGGCGGAGGGACCTGTACTTGGATCTGAGATGTGGAAGCATCAAACGGATTCTTAGATTGCCTATCCACTCTTTCACTAAGAGCGGCTGTCTCAGCTCTAGAAGCTGCTAATTCCTGATGCACTGCAACCAGTGCCTGTAATACTTTGTCTAAGGAGACCATCTTTGAGAATCGCTCGGAGTGAATTTTGTGGGTGTGTAATTCTGTCAAACCCACAAGGACTCCTCGGGATCTGGTCGATGCTCAAAGGGGTCCATCTCTCGATATCCCCAACTCTAATCAATCAATCAATCAATCAATCATAGCATTTATAAAGCGCACTACTTACCCGTGAGGGTCTCAAGGTGCTGGGGGGTAGGGAATGCTGATACTGCTCGAAGAGCCAGGTCTTGAGGAGTCTTCTGAAGGTCAGTAGGTCTTCAGTCTGCCGTAGGTGGGTGGGGAGGGTGTTCCAGGACTTGGCGGCAAGGTGGGAGAACAATCTGCCATCGGCGGTCGATCTTTGGATGCAGGGGACTGTGGCGAGGTCGACGGAGCGAAACTGGTGAGTGGGGGTGTAGAAGCTGAGTCGTCTGCTGAGGTACACTGGTCCGGTGTTGTGGAGTGCCTTGTGTGCATGGTTGAGGAGCTTGAAGGTTATCCTCTTGTTGATGGGGAGCCAGTGCAGGTCTCTCAGGTGGGGTGTGATATGGCTTCAGCGAGGGATGTCGAGAATCAGGCGTGCAGAGGCGTTCTGGATGTGTTGAAGCCGTTTCAGCAGTTTGGCCGAGGCTCCTGCGTAGAGGGCGTTTCGGTAGTCCAACCTGCTGCTGACTAGGGCCTGGGTGACCGTTCTTCTTGTTTCGTTGGGGATCCACTTGTAGATCTTGCGGAGCATGTGAAGGGTGTTGAAGCAGAAGGAAGAGATGGCGTTGACCTGCTTAGTCATGGAGAGGGTGGAGTCAAGGATGATCCCTAGGTTGTGTGTTTGGTCGGTCGGTTTTGGAGCTGTTCCCAGTGCAGTCATCCACCAGGAGTCGTCCCAAGCCGAAGGGGAGGATCCGAGGATGAGGACCTCCGTCTTGTCCGAGTTTAGCTTCAGTCAGCTGTTCGTTATCCATTCGGCGACGGCCTTCATTCCTTCGTGGAGGTTGGTTTTGGCGGTCTGGGGGTCCTTGGTGAGGGAGAGGATCAGCTGGGTGTCATCAGCGTAGGAGATGATGTTAAGGTTGTGCAATCGGGCGACGTGGGCGAGCGGTGCCATGTACATAACTCTAACACATACAGTACAGAGTAATGAGGCTATCAAGTGAGAGAAAGGAATTAGGGTGGGAACAGCCGGGAAAGGGAAACCTGTAACCAAACGACATAGATTAATACAGACCTATGAATATCTAGCTACTCTCATAAGGTCTCACTAGCGGGACTAGTACCTGTTAAATGAACTCCACCAGCCACGGAGTTCTATATCAACTCGCTATCCAGGGATGATACTTCTCGCACTGGAGGAGGATACACCTATAACACAAAGCACACAGATTACTCCTCATTCAATCCTCATTCATTTCTACCCAACACTTCCTTTTCCCATACATACCCTAGTTTGTTCAAATCCCCTTTTTCAAGTAACAGATAAGGATAACAAAACGGTCTCTCGCAGGTAAAGGAAGGTGCCAGTAGGACAGAACAAAGGATTCCAGCAGCTCTCAAGATATAGTCCTCAAATATTCTCTGGACGAAGAACCCACAAAATTGCAGCATTTACCACTTCCAATGAAAGTCCAGACCCCTTTATCCTGTATGAAACCATTAAAGCACTGAAAGGCTTTTGAAAGGACTGAAAACAACGAAAAGAACAGAACCTGCTGAATAAAGGTCTACACAGCTTGTGACAGGTTATAGAATAATGGCATGCCAAGTCGCCTGCCTGCAGCGTCCTCCGGGGCTGCTACTAAACAAAGTCAGCGCGGTTCCTCAGCTAAGTGCCACTCGAGCCCGAGCAGCAATCCGACTTCAACCGCCATTGAAGCCCCGTCTCAGCCTTACCCGACACTGTATCCGGAATGCTGAAGATGCCTCTCGCTCTCTTTAGCACCACATGTGATGCCCTCTGACTCGAAGTTGCAGACTCCGATTAGGAATCACCGCGAGTCTGCTCCGATACGCACACAGAGCCTCACCAAGTTTGGCAGGCAGCCTTAAAGATGAAACAATCCTCTCCTACTCAGATGACAGACAAATACTCTCCACTAAACACACCGCCTCCCGGATCCAGAATTACGCATGTCTCCTGACGTGCGAAGTCGACTAATGTACCCAGAGGCCCCTCCTACTAAGGCCTTCTGGGAAATGTTGTTCATAAGGGTAATGTACCCGGAAACAGTACGATATAGCAGGCGCATAGGATCAGATCCTGACAAAAAAAATGTTTGGCATTTAATTTGTGCAATAAATACCTTGAAAATATATGAAAACAACTTTTTCAAAATCCCCAAAAGTTTATTTCTTTAATATGAGTGTTTCACCTTACTACATCAGATTATTTCACTTCCTCGTTAGTGTCACTGCTCTTCCCCTGTGCAGCTCGACTATTGAGGGACTGCCCTCTGAGCCGGAGCTTCCTGCCAGGTATGTGCTCGAGGCCTTCCTCCACCCGGAGGCTCCTACCTTCACTGATCCTTTCACTCAGATCTTCACTGATCCTTTATTTTTCACCTTTCTTTCCTGTGCTCCCCGCCACTGCTGCCCCCGTGGCCCCACCCCCTAGCCTGTCACTCCTGCCTCCCAGCTGACCACCCTCCCCCGACCCCTAATTAATGGCCGCCACTGCGCGGCAAGAAGAGCAAAATGACTGACCTTCCTGATCAGTGTCACTGCTCTCCCCCACGCAGCTCTACCGTTGAAGGCCTGCCTTTTGAGCCCGGCGCTTCGTGCCAGGTAGGTGTTTGAGGCCTTCATCCACCCGCAGGTTCCTGCCTGCGCCTCATCCCTGGTGGTCCAGTGGAAGAGCACTCTGCTCTTCTGGTGTCCCACTCTGCTCTGTGTCCTCTGTGCCCGTTTTTCTCTTTTTGCTCTCTTTGTTCTTGCTTGTCTGTTTCTGCCCTTTCTGTCTTTGCTCTCCCATTTCTCTTTTGCCCCCTCTTTCTACTCTGAGCCTTTATTTTTCGCTCTTCTTTCCCATGCTCATCCTGCGGTCAGTATCATATCCCATTCATTCAACTAAGAACTGTATAAAACATCCTTTGCGTCATCTTAAATATTCTGCACTTATTCTTCATGGTCTGAAACCACTACTGGTGGAGGTCTCTCTTGGTCCAGTGGATACTTTTGAGAGCGAAGATCAGGTTTCAATAAGGACCCTTGAAAGAAGGGATAAATGTTGGTGACTTTTCTACAAGCTAAGGACCCTGTACCTGGGTTGTAATTTAGAAGAGACACCCAATAATCTAACTGGTACTAAAGCGTGTGTTTTTCATTCATGTGCACCAGAAGAAGGCCTGCTCCATCTTTGCATTTCCTTAACATGGTAGGCAAGTCTGTGTAAACATTCCATAGGGCATGTATGAGATCCTGCACTTCAGGAACTAAAGAAGGGCAAGGAAAATTATCAGAAAAAGGGTAACTATGGTATTGCTCTTAACCAATAAAAGGGGATACCACTGTAGCCACATTGACCGAATGTTTATATGCTAATTCAGGCAATCGGAAAAGGGATAAGCAAGTTTGTTTGTTCAAAAACAGCACAGATATTCCAGTTCTTTCAGAATGACCATCATTTCGGGGGTGTTAAGCTTAGGAATCAATTCACTTTCTTTCGAAACTGTGCTATAAAAAATATTGTCGGAATATGAAATCCTTAGGTTCATTTTTAATATCTTTAAAGCTACATTAGGAAGCAGTCAATGCTCTCTAAATTTCAGTTTCTCGTGGATTTTTCATTTTCTAAGCAGCTAAAATGACTCAATGGGTTATTATACCTGCTGTTGTAATATCTATACATTTTGCACATCACAGTATTGAGTCCCAGCAGGAGATAATGATTCTAAGCAAGTTTCATAATACTAGCATCTGTTATGAGCAGCGCTATGAAGCCACAATAGAGAAGCTGCAAACAATGCTGGTAAAATGGATTTGTATTCCAAATATGCAACTAGAATTAGGAAAGTGGTTTTACACTGTATATTTTATCAATCCTGAATAAAATTCCAGTTCTCTCTTCGTGAGTTGAATCCCTTGGGTTTGAAAGAATTTCACCATTCTGCATATAGTGAGGTCCCATGGACTCCTGACCATAGTGTGAATGGCATGTCCTCATTGTCTACTACTGCAGAATTGGTCAATTATAGGAATCCATAAAAATGCATTTAAGCAGTTGTGTCAAAAAAGCCTGTTTCACAATAGTTTCAAAATATAACATTCACATGTGGTCAGTAAAGCTGCATTTCCTTTTTTTTTTTATACATATTTTATTAATTTTTATGTCGCAGATATCAGCACACATCTGAGTAGCATATACAGCACATAGAAAACAACCACTCATAGATGAAGAGCAGGAAATAACAATCGTAAAATTAGAGAATTAGAAATACATAATTTTGATTGTAGGCGCAGTAATGCATATAACAATAAATCCAGAGAGACATACAAAAGGACCCCAGAGAAGGGAATCCCCCCCGTCCCTTCCTCCCGCATTAGTCCCACTGAAGACTTGACCAAATCCTTCCAAATTTAACCTTAAAACGTATTCCCCGAGCTTTAGCAACTGCAGATTCCATTTCATACACCCCTCTCAATAATACCCAGAAATCGGTAATCTTGGGACATGCTGGATCAATCCAAGCCCTAGCAATACACAACCGAGCAGTACTAATACATATTGACACCAGAGAAGTCGAGAGAAGGCCTGGATCCAATACCATACCCAAGACAATTTCCTTCTCCGTTAATTGTATTTCCTTGCCAGCGAGCTGACTGATAGCATTTCTAACATCATGCCAAAATAAAGTAAGAGCAGGACATTTTATAAACATATGTCTAAGATCCGCCGCATATTCCTCACATTTAGGACAAAATCACTTTAATGAAGCCTGCACTGTATCCCATTTAGAGATAACCTTCAGAGTGTAATATAGCATAAACATAGTACGATGATGTTGCAATTTTAGATTAATTGAGATAACAGCCAAGTTAATTATGGCCATAGAGTCAGTAACTTCTTCTATATTAATATCTGTACAAAACATAGAAGAGAGTTTAGTCACTATCAACAAACCGTCGCTTTCACTTACAGATCGAAAACTCTTATAAATTTTCCCGATCTGACCCCGGCCAGAGATCCTATAAACAGCCCACATTACCTCTGTAGTACCAGGTAGCGTAAGTAAAAACATCTTATGGGATAATCCAAACTCCGCTTGTAGAGAAGAAAATGGTCTAAACCCACAGTCATCATATAACTGCCCAAGCCATATTATACCCGATTGTAACCACAGCCGGAACACTGAGTCTGAAAATATATCCGGAAATCGAGGATTTCCCCATAAAACAATAAATTCATGTAACTCTGGTAAGGCGAAATTTTTAACAATATCTTGCCAGATATAGTAAATACGTTTGACTGTCTTAAAACAAACTCTTTTGAAGTAGTTAGGATCCAACATACTATGTAAAAGAAAACCTGTATTGAAACCAACGGCAAGCTGATAGGCTAGCCATGTTTTAGCTACATAAGGTCCCAAAAGTAATCTCTGAATCCGATTAAGGAAAGCTGACCAAAAGTAAGTTTTAAAATCAGGAAGAAGGAAGCCACCTTGCTCTTATGCCAACTTTATGTATTTAAGTGCTCTTCTGGATTTTCGAAAACCCCAAATGAAACTGCCAATGGCTGAATCAAGCCGCTTAAAAAAAGACATTGAAACTCGTAAAGGAATGGATCGGAAAAGATATAAGAATTTCGGCAGAATATTCATTTTTACAACATTACATCTTCCAATAATGGTTAATGGTAATTTATGCCATTTACGTAAATCCGCTATAGTTTTCTTAAGTAACGGTTCATAATTTAGGAGCAGGAAATCCTTAATACGGTCGCTGATGCAGACCCCCAAATACGTAGCCGAATTAGTTAACCCCAAATGTGGTATTGGAGATAAAGTCTCATAATTTAGGATCGATTGTGTTTTATTAATATTAAGCTTATATCCCGAAAAGGAGCCAAAAAGTTCAGCCGACTGCGTTATTGCAGTAATTGCTATTTCGGGATTAGTAGTAAACACAGCAATATCATCTGCATAGGCCGTAACTTTTAATGTTATTCCGTTGAGTATTACCGGTGCTATGGAGATATTATGTAGTAGATGTCTAATAAAAGGCTCAATATATAGGGCAAACAGTAATGGAGAGAGCGGACATCCCTGACACGTACCCCGCTGAATCTGAACAGAGCTAGATGTGAATCCATTAACTTTAATAACAGCAGATGAACTAAAGTAGAGTTTCTTGACCGCTGAGACAAATCCTCGACCGAGGCCTAAAGAGAACATAGTACTCCAGAGAAACCCCCAAGCTACTCGATCGAAAGCCTTCTCAGCGTCCAGCATTAACATACCTATCTGATGACCCAATTGGCTGGCAATATCAAAAGCCGCATACACAGTATTTATATGGGTTACCGTATCTCTACCTGGAACAAAACCATGTTGTTCATCTGAAACCACCGGGGGAATATACAAAGAAAGACGAGAAGCGAGAAGTTTCGCAAAGATTTTCGCGTCCGAGTTAATAAGAGAAATCGGTCGATATGATCCCAGTTCTTCTGCCGGTTTTCCCTTTTTAAGAAAACCCATGATATTAGTTCGGTTCCAAGAAAGAGGAGCCCCCCCCTCCCTGAAGTATATCATTAATCAACTCGAGAAGGAGTGGCATCAACGGATCCCTAAAGATTTTATAAAACTCAAGAGGAATCATGTCCTTGCCCGCCGCCTTGCCATTAGACAAAGAGCTAACTGCTAAATTCAGCTCCTCCAGATCTGCACTTTTCTCCAAATTCAAAGTTTGGGGTAACTCCAAAGACGGTAAACCACTTTCTTCTAAATACTTCATAGCTATCAGCTGATTAAAACTGCCAGATTGTTTATATAAGCTATCATAAAAAATCCTAAATTGCTCTGCTATATCCTCTGTTTTCGTGTATGTGATACCGTCTACCCCATTAATAATCTTAATGTGCGATTTAGCCTTACGATCCGCTAATTGATAAGCCAGTACTCTGCCAACTCTTTCCCCATATTCATATTGCAAAGATCTAAACTTGATAAAATTATTAGCAGCCTTATCCTTCATCCCTCTAATCAATTTAGCTCTCACTGAGATAATTTGAGCATAGATTAATGATTCGCTACTATCTTTTGTAGCAATTGCCCAGGCATGTTGCTGCTCCAATTCAGAAATTTGCCGACGTTCATTATTCATTTGAGTATTATTAGATCTATTTTGTCTAGCTATAAACTGAGTGGTAGCACCTCTAACCACAGCTTTTAAACAATCCCATACCACCGCAGGGAAAGATGTATTACGATTATTAAAAATATATTCCTTTAAGGTAAGATGCATATGATCAATAAAGTCCGAATTACTAAGAAAATGCAGAGGGAATGAAAATTCCCTACCTTGGCCTTGTCTAGATAAGCCTAAATTTATCGACAGCAAAATAGGATTATGATCCGAGGTTATTTTAGGACATACGACCATATGTGCATTAATCAAGAGCCGACCAGCAATAAAAATCATATCAATCCTAGAATATTGTTTACGAGGATGAGAGTAAAAAGTAAATCCAGGATTAGTAGGAAACAATATTCTCCAGGCATCTTCCAGTTGATGAATATGTAATAAGTCCTTAATCGCATCCCTAACCTGAACCATTCTAGATCGGGCAGATGCATTTGTAGTATCGATTTTTTTATCTAATATGCAATTAAAGTCGCCCATCACAACAAGATCACCATCCCAATCAAGAAATTTGGAATTCAAGTAAGAAATAACCTCCGGGCAATCCACATTAGGGCCATAAACCATAGAAACAGTAACCTTCCTACTAAGAATAAGGAATTGCGCAATTGCCCACCTACCCCGGCTATCAGCAAGAGTTCGCAGTACAGTGATTTGAAAAAACCTATCTTTTAAAAGAGCAACCCCGCGTATAGAAACTGTCTGCGAAGTGCATACCACCATGTCATACCCAAGCTGCTTAAACAAATTTCTATCTTGGTAAAACAAATTAGTTTCTGCTAATCCAATAATTTGAGGCTTAAATCCTGTAAGCTCTTCAGCCACCAATCGCCTTTTACTGGCTAGATTCAGCCCACAAACATACCAACTCATAAATTTCACATTAGCCATTCCCAATCAGTTCATTTTCTAAAAAAACGATATGATTCCTCCTCTTTACATTTCTCAAATTTATTTTCATCGGTTTCTTGTGCCGTTTTAACAACCCTGTGACTATTTCTCCCCAACAACCCTGCCCCCCCCTAAATCCAGCCCCAATCCCCTCCCTCCAGTTTCTAAAGAAAGGACTCACCCCCCTTAAAGCTGTCCTAACCAACAGCATATAAAGGACATTACAGCCACCCCCCTCCTTGCCCATCAGCCTGCCAACTTGCCATTAACCCATAATCACATTCCAGTACTTATGCTCTGTGTTTTTAATGTACGCCCTAACATAACACCACAAAAATCCCCCCCAAAGTCAACAACAAACAAAGAGAAAAAAAGAAAAAAAGAAAAGAAAAAAAAAACACATCCCACCCAGTCTTAGCTCTCAGTAGTTATAAAACTCAAGGCTTAGAAGTGGTATGCCAATTAGCAAGTGGTATTTTGGCCTCCTGCTCATTTGAAAAAAAATATGAACGACCATCCCTTACCACTTTAAGCCTAGCAGGCTCTTGCAAAAAAACTTGAGAGCATAATGGCTTAAAAGAATCTATAAGTTGCCGCAACTGCCATCTTTTCTCCATAGAAACCTTGCACAAATCTGACCTAACAAATATTAACATAGAGTCCACCTGTACAGGAGCCATCGGTCTGGCTTTTAAAAAGATAGCCTGACGTAATAAAAAATTACCAAAAAAAACCAGGATGGGCCTTGAGAAATTCGATTTAGCTTGTACATTTGATTTTAGAGTTAAGGGGAGACGATGTGCTCTTTGGACCTGTGTGTCCAAATCCCAATCCCCCAGCTCCGGGAAGGCTTTCTGAAGTAAGTCAACGATAAATGCACGGGGATCGGATCCCTCCTTCCATTCAGGTACCCCGAAAAACCTTAGATTGTGGCGGCGCTGTCTATTTTCGATATCCTCAATCTTTGACTGAAAGTAGACGAGCTGCGACTCCTGAGTGGTGACAGATTTAATGACTTGAGTATTAACTTCCTCGACGTCTGCGACGCGCTGTTGCAACTCAGTCACATCCATTGTTAAGTGATGAACTTTGGCATTAACTTCAGATAATGCCTTTTTAATTTCCGAAGAGTCCACCCTCGCTTGTTGATAATGAGCTTGCGCCTCTGCTCTCTGTATATTTAAAGCCTGCATTATGTTAGAAAGAGTAGGCTCATCATCAGCCCCCCCACCACCTTGTTCCTGATTCAGCAAAGACGTATGATTTATAATGCCTTCTGTAGCACCCTACGAGCCAGATTCAGTATATTGTCCAATAAGTGAGGCTTGTACACAGTCCAAATCAGACAAGCTAGAGACAATATTTCTTACTCCGCTCTTAGAAGATACCCACTTGCGTAATGGGCTAGCCCCCCCAGATCCAGTCTTACATGAACTAGTACCCTTCAGTCGACCAAAAGCATCAGTAATTTGAGCCACATTACCAGTACTGCCTCGGCCACGCCCTCTTCCACCTTTACCCAATCGATTTAATTTAGCACCCTTAGTTTTTGGTGTATCGCCCTCTGATTCATGTACAGCGCCTCTAATCCGCATATTAGCACCAATACGTCCCACATAGTCAGCATTTTCATGAGAGAGCACCTCCTTACCATTTTTCATAAGCAAATTCTTCTGCTCCTCAGGTCCCCCAATGACATCCTTACTGCCTATCGCATTACCAGCATCAACAGTTAGACCACTACAAAGACTATTTGAATTTGCCTCCTGGCTGGGGGCTTCAGTACACCCATCACCCATATTATTGAAGTCTTCGTCTCCAATACCCACATGAACTGGCATAGTCATCTCATTTGTGCCACCAAGTAAAGACTCATCAAGAGAAAGCGAGCTGTCAGTTACCCCTGGCGTACCAGCATCTGCAGATCTTGTCCGCAAAGTATCAGAGGATGCCTCCGTGCTCCCCGCGGCGTTAAGGGCTTCTGCCATTTGGGAAAGAGGGGCTACAGACTCAACGTCACAAGATTGCAGGAGTGCCGTAGCTTTCCCTGACCATAAAAATTTTAAGATGGGCTTCTCCACATGTGAATCCGCTGGACTAACTAAAGCAGAATTTCCAAGTATAGCTCCCCGTGTCAAGTTCACCTTATCCGGCACTATAGTTATCGAGGAGGGAGTCTCACCTGCCAGACTCTCCTGAGCTGTAGATTGAGCGTCCTTCTCTGCTTGTGCCTCAGCTCATCCTCGGCGCGTTGACCGTGAAGGGGCCATGAAATCCGGCCGTTCTTCCAGCCAACTCAGAGAACTCCACCAAATGCGGCCAGTACCTCCACGCCGGCTTGCTCCGATCCAAAGAACCCCCACGAGTCCATCGACGCGCGAAGACCAAGTGTCAAACGACGTAGAAGGAGCGGCAGATTCAAACAGGCTCCCAGCTGAAGACCATCCCGCTACTCGAGCGGTGCGGAGCGCAGAGCCGACACCCACCAACCGGCACATCCGTGAAACGACAGCCCGCAGTCAAGAGCACCATGAACAGTAAGCACGCCAGATATTCAAAAGATAAGGTTATTTTTGTGAAAGTAGCATTAATTTCTCATCCCGTATCCAGCTGTCAGACTGTGGCAGCGCGGCAGGCATCCGGACCGAGGAGAGGGCAGACGCGTCCTCCAACGGCGGAAGCAATCCGCCATCTTCCCTTAGTAAAGCTGCATTTCCAAAAGTTGCAGTTTAACTTCTAAAATGTACACCAAGCACAAGTTTGCTGAGTAAACAACAAAATTTGAATGAGAAGTGGGTTTTTGTACCTTAATTCCACGTCAAGGAAAAACATACTGAACGTGGTTCATTATGGTTTCTGCCATGTATGATGGAAATTCAGAACTCCAAGTTAGTAAACAGCTGTAAATGGAAACAAGAAAGTCCTTCCCTCGATATATGATAATTCATATCACTCCTGCTCCACTGAAATTACTTTCATACAATGGTAAAACCCTGTACTTCATGAATGACAGTTGCAATTAACCATTGGCTGAGGAAGGGGAGAACTGAAATATCCCTTGGTTTAGGTTATTCAAGTGCCTAAGGTTTCCTAAACAAGTACTCTTTGCGTTTGCTGTAGATTATGCTTACTCTCCATGAACAAAATGTGAGGAGATCCTTTGATCCCACCCAAAATGTGACATTTACATAAGCATTCTGGGTATGAAAATGGCAGTGAACACAACATATTTATTTATTTTGCACATTTGTAGAGCGCTCTGATACCCGGAGGTGTCCTGGCGCTAGAAAGATAGACTGGTGTGTTGAAGCGTGCTTACTGAGTGAAGAGCCATGTTTTTAGACCTTTTCTAAAGGCCATCAGATTCTGGATTTGTCTAAGCGCAAGTGGAAGTTTATTCCAGGCCTCTGCGGCCCCAAGAGAAAAACTCCTGCCTCCCCAGCGAGCTCTTTTAATTCTGGGGACCGTGACCAGCGCCTGTTGTCCTGACCTCAGGGTTCTTGCTGGTTTGTGCCAGCGGAAAAGAGATTTCAAGTGCCTAGGTCCCGAATCGTGGAGGGCCTTAAAGACCATACAGACTGCTTTGAAAATGATTCTTTTACGGACCGGCAGCCAATGAAGCTTGCCCAGCTCCTGAGAAACCGAGGCAAATTTGGGTGTGTCAGTGATAAGGCTAGCAGCTGCATTTTGCAGAAGCTGGAGTTTATTTAATACGCTCTGCTGGGCGTTTAACATCAGGCTGTTACAGTAGTCTAGGCGTGAGAGCACTAGACCCGTAACTATTGTTTTCCTGTGTTTCTTCTCAAGATAAGGTAGTATTTTCCTGATGGTTTTGAGTATGAAATGAAGGGAGGAGGAAAGAGCATTCACCTGGGCTTTAAAGGTCAGGGAGGTATCCACCAGAATACCGAGATTTTTCACTTTGTCCACCGGATCTGGGAGAGGTCCCAATTCGTCTGGCCACCATCTCGGGGACCAAAAGTTGTCTCTGTCACCAAAGAGCAGAACCTCGGTTTTTGAGGAGTTCAGCTTAAGGCAACTTTGTGCCATCCAGCGGCCAACTTCAAGCATGCAGTTTCTGAATCTATCAGCGGTATTTTCTGTGTTACCGGGAAGGAGGGACACCACAATCTGTGTATCATCGGCGTACGTCGTGAGTTGAAAGCCGAATGATCGAATCACCGGGGCGAGGGTGGACACGTATACATTAAAAAGGGTTGGGCTCAACGAAGACCCCTGAGGAACTCCGCAAGGAAGCACAAAGGAGTGAGATTCGTGGCCGCCCAGCGCCACTGTCTGAGATCTGTCAGACAGGAATGCTTGTAGGATTTTTAAAGCCTTACCCTGAATTCCACATGCCCTCAACCGGTCCACCAAAAGCTTATGGTGGACCGTATCGAAGGCTGCCGAGAGGTCTAATAGGAGCAGAGCTGCTCTGCCCCCTGTATCCATCACCTGCCTGATATCTTCCATAGATTTGATCAGGGCGGATTCCGTGCTGTGCCCCTCTCGGAAGCCGTGTTGGGAAGAGTCCAGTACATCCGCCGATTTGAGGAAGGCACTAAGATGTGTGTTCAAGTAACCTTCTATTATTTTGGCCGGGAGTGGGAGTCTGGCAATCGGGCGATAATTGTTCATCTCCGTGATGTCAAGATTGGGTTTTTTTAGCAGGGGTAAGATGGAGGCTTGCTTCCAACTAGAGGGATAATCCCCTGTCTCCAGCATCTGATTGAAGAGGGGAGTGAGACCCCTAGCAATTGCGTCTGGTGCAAGTTTAGTTATTGTTGTGGGGCAGGGATCATGAGGGGAGCCTGATTTAATTTTGAGTAGGCGACTTATCACTTCTTTTTCCGTGATGGGCGGGAAATATAGAAGCGTGAGTTCAGGTCTGGCGGAATCAAGGGCCTCCCTCGGTGAGGAGGTCATCACTATACTATCTAAGGGGAGAAAGATGTTTTCCACCTTTTCACGAAAGAAGGTCGCCAAGCTTTCGCAGAGTGAGAGGCTTGCTGGAATTTCCATAGGTTTGGGGTTTGCTAAGGAAGCGACCGTAAGGAAGAGTTCTTTAGGGGTATTGGTTGCATCTTCTATCTGTCTCGTGAGAAAGGCTTTTTTCGCTTGAAGGATGGATTCCTTGTAACGCCTTTGTTCTGAATTAAGCGTTTTTTTGTCAGCTGCCCTATAGTGCATGCGCCAGATTTTTTCAAGTTTTTTGCACCTTATTTTATGTTCCCTTATTTGATCTGTGAGCCATGGGGCGGCAGGCTTGGCCCGAGTGGTGTGGATGATTTTAGGGGGGGCTAAGAATAAACAAGCCTGGTCCAGCCAGGTAGTATAGGTCTTAGCTGCTTCCTCCACATTGTTCGGAAGGGGGGGTAATGTGGTGTTTAGTGTATTATCTAGCGAGTCCCCAGTGATGTTTTTCCATTTTCTCGCTAGGCCTCACCATCCTGGGCTCGCTTTCATGTCTACATTTGAGAAGCATCTTAATATGTTCCCATCTTAATAAATTAGTTGCCGGGTATCACTAGGCCAAATACCACAGCAGAACTGATTAGGGTCAAAATAAAAGTGTAGATATTTCCACAGTGCATTTCTGGTCTTTTCCAGGCCTGGAAGAAAAGCCCATCCACACAACTGTATTTGTCAGGAGAAGCGTGGAAAGCCTGGATGAAAGGACATTTGTCATGAATCTGGGAATTTACTTCACAGAAATATGAGGCAATTCTATGATTTCACCCGATGTTCGATGGTTGCAGATTTCTCGGTTTAAGGCAAGCTGGGCAAAAGCCCTTACTGTTGCATGGACCACTCACTAACAAAGGAGCACTTCACATAAATGGGAACAATGGAAAGTGAGGCTGTGGGTTACGGTGGTTGCAACTCGATCTAGAACATTGCCAACAGTCACTGCTGTCAGGGAGAAGGTGGGAGTGCATAGCCTTTTCAAATGGAACGTGTGTCTCTGCCATTGTCAATTCACCTAATGATACCTGAGTGAGGTTTTGGCAGCAGTTTCTTCTCATCCAAAATGTAAACCACTACTGTACAATGGGAGGAAGAAGGGCTTCAGTATTTGTATGGGATAAACTCCCATCAGTCCTTTTCTGTCTCACCATATTAAGAGACTGGACAAAGAGGGTCAGAAAGTAGAGAAGGAAAAACCAATCTTGATAGTGGGAGAAGAGTAGACTGCAGGACCAAGGAAGTTAAACCTCTTTATAAGTTACGCTTGTTGTCACTCTGGGACAAGAGTCAGAGCAGGCAGGATAAGTGCTCACGTATACCCTTTTGCAGGCTAATGAAGGAAGGAACCCTGGGGCCCTCACCTGGTACCCTTAGTATGTATTGGAATGAAGAGAAGAAGATCCTATTTTCTCTGATTGACCCAAGAGAAGTGGAACTCTCTGCTTCAAATCATTAGGACTATTAGATCTCAGAGATTTACTTCTCCTGGCAGGAGAAACTGAGATTTAGCATGAATCTAAATAATCTCCACAGCCTAAGGAGAACTGCTGAAACAAATCATGACAAGTAAAGGTTCTGGACTCTACTCTTACCCTGCTTGTGTGTGTGTATGACTTGACAAAGGCTAACGCTGAAACGCGTCGTCCTTGAATAAGCTAGCGCACAAATAAAGTTCTTTTGTGCCGCTTCCTGGTGTGCTGTCCCTTCATTCCTGGAATGGTGTTTTTGGAGGTAAGGAATCCAATCATATATATATACATATATATATATGTCGCCAGTAGATAGTTATAGTTAGGACCGAGTTCCCATAGGAAATCTGAAAATTCTATTTTGAATAACTTTGGCGCCGGTTGACTTATCTTCGTGAAATTTTCAAAACTAATGGGGCGCTCCGCTCAGCTCCTACCCTGATAGTCTCGGGGTGATTCGTCAAGCGGGGGCTGAGAAAAAAGGGGGGTCCCAAATCGCATTTTCCCCATGCATTTTCCCATAGGACCTTTAGTCGAAGGTACAGCCCGAACGGCTGAACAGAATTACTTGAAATTAGGCAAAGAGGTAGTCCTCAGGTCAGGCATGTGCCTTTTGCTTAAATGGTGTAAATCCGTTCAGTAGTTCCTGAGAAAATCAAAAGTAAAATCACATATATATCTGGGCGGAGCCTAACCACACATCTCATCGTGAGATCTGATTGGCTGTCAGCACTTCATCCAAGAAGTGTTGGCAGCCATCTTGGGACCAATATACATGATAGCACCTCATTAAAAAGCATTGCAGTTAATAGAAGGTTTTAAGACTTTAGTTACATTATAAATCATTTGTTGATGGTACCATACTCATTTTAGGAATTGTGGTGTGTTCTAAGGTGATTTTACCATGTGAAAAAGCCTTCTGCTGTGATATCATGAATCATGTTTGAGAGAAAACTATTTTCTCATGCTTTTCCCACAGAGGTTTGGAAGGTGATCTATAAGCTAACTGAGAGCATATTTTCTGTAAATTCACATTATCTTTCTCAGTCATGTGAGAATGAAGTCTGACATTCTCAGTAAAACATGTACATCCAACAAGGGCAGAGACTGTCAGTTGATTCCTTTGTGTTCTACTGCAGCTTCCCAGAGTGTTCTAAAGAACAACTAGAGCGCTAACAGTTCTACTTATGACAAACGTATGGCAAACCTGAAGCCATCTTGGTTGGAATAAAGTGGTAATTCTTAAAACATTTAATTTAAAAAGGAACAAAATGAGGGGGTTCATTTTGCCATGGAAAGTATGATTAGTGCTGCAGAAAGAAAAATTAGGGCACATTTTGAGTGACTTCTCAAATCCTCTTCTATTTCATTAAAAAAATCTGCCATGCAGACTGAAACATGAACTTTCAATACCAGCAGCAGACTTCCCTGGTGAGCAGTAGCTTTACTACAGTGATCTAATAAGCAACTAGAGTGCTAACATTCTGAATTTATGGCAAATTTGTGACACTTCTGAATGCCTTCTTGATGGAATCAAAGTAAACAACTGAAAGTATTTCCTACTGAAGAGACTGTAGTAAATGAGGAAATTAGGAAACATCATAACAAATAAGTCTCCCAAAATGGCCACAAGAGACAAAAGAGCCCAAATGTAGCCCAAATATCACCCAGATGTAGCCCAAGTATAGCCCAATGACAGAATGTCCCAGAGTGTTCTAACGAACAACTAGAGCGCTAACAGTCTTACTTATGACAAAAGTATGGCACACCTGAAGCCATGTTGAATGGAATAAAGTGGTAACACTTAAAACATTTAATTTACAAAGGAACACAATGAGGGGATTCATTTTGCCATAGAAATTATGATTAGTGCTGCAGAAAGAAAAATTAGGGCACATTTTGACTTCTCAAATCCTCTTCTATGTCATAAAAAAATTCTGACATGCAGACTGAAACATGCACTTTGAATACCAGCAGCAGACTTCCCTGGTGAACAGTAGCTTTACTACAGTGATCTAATGAGCAATTAGAGTGCTAACATTCAGAATTTATGGAAAATGGGTGACACATCTGAATGCCTTCTTGATGGAACCAAGTAAAAAACTGAAAGTATTTCCTACTGAGGAGACTGCAGTAAATGAGGAAATTAGGAAACTTCATAACAAATAAATCTCCCAAGATGGCCACCAGAGACAAAAGAGCCCAAATGTAGCCCAAATATCACCCAGATGTAGCCCAAGTATAGCCCAATGACAGAATGTCCCAGAGTGTTCTAACGCACAACTAGAGCGCTAACAGTCTTACTTATGACAAAAGTATGGCACACCTGAAGCCATCTTGATTGGAATAAAGTGGTAACACTTAAAACATTTAATTTACAAAGGAACAAAATGAGGGGGTTCATTTTGCCATAGAAATTATGATTAGTTCTGCAGAAAGAAAAATTAGTTCACATTTTGACTTCTCAAATCCTCTTCTATTTCATAAACAAATTCTGACATGCAGACTGAAACATTCACTTTGAATACCAGCAGCAGACTTCCCTGGTGAGCAGTAGTTTTACTACAGTGATCTAATGAGCAACTAGAGTGCTAACATTCAGAATTTATGGCAAATGTGTGACACATCTGAATGCCTTCTTGATGGAACCAAAATAAAAAACTGAAAGTATTTCCACTGAGGAGACTGCAGTAAATGAGGAAATTAGGAAACTTCATAACAAATAAATCTCCCAAGATGGCCAACAGAGACAAAAGAGCCCAAATGTAGCCCAAATATCACCCAGATGTAGCCCAAGTATAGCCTAATGGCAGAATGTCCCAGAGTGTTCTTAAGAACAACTAGAGCGCTTACTGTCTTACTTATGACAAAAGTATGGCACACCTAAAGCCATCTTGGTTGGAATAAACTGGTAACACTTAAAACATTTAATTTAAAAAGGAACACAATGAGGGGGTTCATTTTGCCATGGAAATTATGATTAGTGGTGAAGAAAGAAAAATTAGGGCACATTTTGAGTGACTTCTCAAATCCTCTTCTATGTCATTAAAAAATTCTGATATGCAGACTGAAACATGCACTTTTAATACCAGCAGCAGAATTCCGTGGTGAGCAGTAGCTTTACTACAGTGATCTAATGAGTGCTAACATTCAGAATTTATGGCAAATGTGTGACATATCTGAATACCTTCTTGATGGAATCAAAGTAAAAAACTGAAAGCATTTCCTACTGAGGAGACTGCAGTAAATGAAGAAATTAGGAAACGTCATTACAAATAAATCTCCCAAGATGGCCACCAGACACAAAAGAGCCTAAATGCAGCACAAATATCACCCAGATGTAGCCCACATGTAGCCCAATGACAGAAGTGTGCAAAACACTTATTTTTTGTGTATTTGCAGTTTTATATAGTGCAGACTTGTCAGGTATTGGAATGCTTTACATTAGCATTGGTTACATCACACAAGATCAAATTCATTTTGGTTGTAGACATGGGGAGATTAAGTGATTTGACCTCAATCACAGAATGTTGAGCTGAAGCAGAAACTCCAACCTGGTTCCCCAGTTGCAAAGTCTGCAGCTCTGGAAGTAACACCACATCCTCTCGCCAAGGTGCAACATTTAATCACGTGGTCAACTGGATAAAAAAACATAAAGATTACAAATAATTTAAAAGTTCTTTGTCGCTATTTGAAAACTCAGAAAATATGTCCTCATTTTAGTTTTTTAGAGCACTAACCATAATTTTGATGCAAATAAGACCCTCTCATATATGTAATTTCTAAAGGAAATACTCTAGGTATTACAGTTTTGATTACATCAAGATGACGTCAGGCGTTCCACACTTTTGTAATAAATATAGAATGTTAGCAATCTAGTTGTTCATTGGGATACTGTTGAGAGGCAGAGGCCAGGGGCACGGACTCTGAAAATTGAAGGCAGGTAGGAGAGTGCAGAGGCAACAATTTGACCACACTGGGCAGGCAGGAAGGGCAGTGGCAGCACAACAGACTATGGAGGGCAGTGGAAAGGGGGCAGGGGCAACAAACCAACAATACAGGACTGGCAAGAGAGGCTGTGGTAATATAATAGACCATTGTGGGCAGAAGGAAGAGGCAGTGGTAGTACAACCATACATGCCAACAGACCCGTTTCAGCCAGGAAACGTCCAATGTTTTTAAGCTCAAATGGGCTTTATTTGATCTGCCTCCTGTCTACAATCTCCTCTTTTTCAATGTAACTCAAAGGGGAAAATCAAAACCCCAGTTTTTTTTCAAAATCTCCCTCTTACCAAGTTCAAAATGTTCGCAAGTATGGTACATTGAATCATGGTAGGCAGGAGGAATTGGGGTAGGGACATGGACTCGGATAACAGAGGACAGGAGGGACATGGAGAGGTGCACCAAATTGACCCTACAGGGCAGGCATCAGGGTTTGCAGCAGCACAATACACCACACAGGGCATGCGGGACGGGAGTGCAGCACAACAATCCTTAGAAAGCAATAGAGAGGGGACAGGACCATGTACATAGACAACAGAGAACAGATGGGAAAGAGGCAATAATGGACAGACAGGAGAGAAAGCTGCAGCATAACAGACAATAAAGGGCAGGAGGGACGGATCAGGGGCATTACAATGGAATAGACAAGCCAGGAGGGAGGGAATAGGGGGTCTGCACATGGAAACAGAGGGCTGGGGGCAAGGTGGCAGGGCAGGAGCAGCAAGATGACCATGGAGGTCAGGCAGGATGGGCACTAGAAACAAGACACACCATGGAGAGCAACAATGAGACTATGGTGGCATACACACAGACCATGGAGGGAAGGTGGGAGGGGGTCAGGGGCAGCTAGCTGACCACACAGGGAAGGTGGGAGGGGCCATGGCAGCACAGAAGACCATGCATGACAAGCGGGAGGGTTAGTGGCAGCACAATGGCTATGATGGGCAAGAAGGAGGGTGCAGGGGCATGCACAAAGGACCATGGAGGATAGAAGGGAGGGTCAGGACCTGGGCACAGACAAGAGAGTTCAGGGGAAGGGGCCTCACAACAGACCGCACGGGGCAGGCAGGAGGAGCAGTTGCAGCACAACAGATCAGGGAGGGCAGAAGGGTGTGGCAGTAAAATGGACCATGGAGGACAGGAGGAAGGGGATAGGGGCATGGCATGTGGACAGGCAGGGTGGAGGAGGCAGGGACAGGTTACAGTCATCTGACAATGCTAGGCAGGTGGGAGGGGAGTGGCAGCTCAACAGAACACTCAGAGTAGATAGGAGTGGCAGGTCCATGGAACATAGTGGGCAAAAAGGATGGAGCAGGGGCATGCACAAAGACATCGGAGGGCAGGGGGAAGGAGAATAGGGGCAGCAAGCTAAGCACAGAGGCTAAGCAGGAGGTCAATGATGGGCCATAGAATTGGTACAAAAGGGGGTGGTGATGGACGGAGAATCAGAACCAATCAAACACTCACACCCAGTCAACAGATCTGGGTTTGATCCATCACCGTTCTTTAGCCCACTCTGCCACCCCAGTTCAGACATGGCCATATGCAAATCAGTCAGACCCTGTGCCTCATGGGAACAGTCCAGCCCGAACTGCCAAGCCATGCCTTCCCTGGATCGGAAACAAGCTTCCTAGGACCGGCTTCTGGCATTTCAGCCGTCTTCAGCCAGGCTTGCTTGAATCCAGTGGCAAAGTGAGCAAGGGACTCACGTCTGAGCATACCCTGCCAACTTAAGGTGAACAAAGCGGTACAAAAGGGGGTGGTGATGGACGGAGAATCAGAACCAATCAAACACTCACACCCAGTCAACAGATCTGGGTTTGATCCATCACCGTTCTTTAGCCCACTCTGCCACCCCAGTTCAGACATGGCAATATGCAAATCAGTCTGACCCTGTGCCTCATGGGAACAGTCCAGCCCGAACTGCCAAGCCATGCCTTCCCTGGACCGGAAAAAAGCTTCCTAGGACCGGTTTCTGGCATTTCAGCCTTCTTAAGCCAGGCTTGCTTGCATCCAGTGGCAAAGTGAGCAAGGGACTCACGTCTGAGCATACCCTGCCAACTTATGGCGAACAAAGCGGAGGCAGATCAAATAAAGCCCATTTGAGCTTAAAAACATTGGACGTTTCCTGGCTGAAACGGGTCTGTTGGCATGTATGGTTGTACTACCACTGCCTCTTCCTTCTGCCCACAATGGTCTATTATATTACCACAGCCTCTCTTGCCAGTCCTGTATTGTTGGTTTGATGCCCCTGCCCCCTTTCCACTGCCCTCCATAGTCTGTTGTGCTGCCACTGCCCTTCCTGCCTGCCCAGTGTGGTCAAATTGTTGCCTCTGCACTCTCCTACCTGCCTTCAATTTTCAGAGTCCGTGCCCCTGGCCTCTGCCTCTCAACAGTATCCCAATGAACAACTAGATTGCTAACATTCTATATTTATTACAAAAGTGTGGAACGCCTGACGTCATCTTGATGTAATCAAAACTGTAATACCTAGAGTATTTCCTTTAGAAATTACATATATGAGAGGGTCTTATTTGCATCAAAATTATGGTTAGTGCTCTAAAAAACTAAAATGAGGACATATTTTCTGAGTTTTCAAATAGCGACAAAGAACTTTTAAATTATTTGTAATCTTTATGTTTTTTTATCCAGTTGACCACGTGATTAAATGTTGCACCTTGGCGAGAGGATGTGGTGTTACTTCCAGAGCTGCAGACTTTGCAACTGGGGAACCAGGTTGGAGTTTCTGCTTCAGCTCAACATTCTGTGATTGAGGTCAAATCACTTAATCTCCCCATGTCTACAACCAAAATGAATTTGATCTTGTGTGATGTAACCAATGCTAATGTAAAGCATTCCAATACCTGACAAGTCTGCACTATATAAAACTGCAAATACACAAAAAATAAGTGTTTTGCACACTTCTGTCATTGGGCTACATGTGGGCTACATCTGGGTGATATTTGTGCTGCATTTAGGCTCTTTTGTGTCTGGTGGCCATCTTGGGAGATTTATTTGTAATGACGTTTCCTAATTTCTTCATTTACTGCAGTCTCCTCAGTAGGAAATGCTTTCAGTTTTTTACTACTGGGTGTGAGTGTTTGATTAGTTCTGATGCTCCGTCTATCTATCTGTTGACTGGGTGTGAGTGTTTGATTAGTTCTGATGGTCCGTCTATCACCACCCCCTTTTGTACCGCTTTGTTCGCCATAAGTTGGCAGGGTATGCTCAGACGTGAGTCCCTTGCTCACTTTGCCACTGGATTCAAGCGAGCCTGGCTGAAGACGGCTGAAATGCCAGAAACTGGTCCTAGGAAGCTTGTTTCCGGTCCAGGGAAGGCATGGCTTGGCAGTTCGGGCTGGACTGTTCCCATGAGGCACAGGGTCAGACTGATTTGCATATGGCCATGTCTGAACTGGGGTGGCAGAGTGGGCTAAAGAACAGTGATGGATCAAACCCAGATCTGTTGACTGGGTGTGAGTGTTTGATTAGTTCTGATGCTCCGTCTATCACCACCCCCTTTTGTACCACTTTGTTCGCCATAAGTTGGCAGGGTATGCTCAGACGTGAGTCCCTTGCTCACTTTGCCACTGGATTCAAGCAAGCCTGGCTGAAGACGGCTGAAATGCCAGAAACTGGTCCTAGGAAGCTTGTTTCCGGTCCAGGGAAGGCATGGTTTGGCAGTTCGGTTTGTACTGTTCCCATGAGGCACAGGGTCAGACTGATTTGCATATGGCCATGTCTGAACTGGGGTGGCAGAGTGGGCTAAAGAACGGTGATGGATCAAACCCAGATCTGTTGACTGGGTGTGAGTGTTTGATTAGTTCTGATGCTCCGTCTATCACCACCCCCCTTTGTACCGGGCCATAGAATTGGGCAATGGAGGGCAGGAGGAGTGGACTGGTACATCATGCTAAATGGAGGGCAGTGGCAGCACATCAGACCATGCATGGCTGGAGGGAGGAGGCAAGTCCATGGATTCAGACAACAGAGGATAGGGAGGAGGTGGATGGGGCAGCAAGCTAACTGTTCAGAGAAGGTGGGTATTAGGAACTTTATTGTTTTTAAAATGTGTGTCTGTGCGAACTACTTAAAATATGAACAAGTATGCAGCATAATCTCACTTTTATTCAGGAAGAAGAGGACGTTTGTGACTGTGACTCCGGGCTCACTTGGCAGAAACACCCCCTGACCCTCCACCCCCATCGCAAAATGTAATGCCCTTGAAAAGGGTAGGTGGACGCAGTGTTATATAGAACATAGTCCTGAGAGCACGATTGAAAATGATAACTAGATGTAGTATATGGTATAAACTATGCACCAAAAAGTGTGATATAAGATGAACCGGGGAGTGAAATATAATATGCAATACATTGTGCGCAGTGACAGATTCATTGGAGAGCGCGAGATAGCACAGGCACTAGCGCGTGCTATGCGATATGCGCCTTGGAGTGTAATATGCACAGGGCAGTGTTGTGTAACATAACTAGTCTCTAAAGTTGTAATATAAAATATGTGCTCGGGAGTGTAACGTTGCATATGCACTGTGACAAAGATATGGATCCCAGATTGTAATATGTATGGCATAGCGCTGTGCGTTATAACATACACATCGAGGAAGGCACGTTCGATGGGGCAATATAACCCGTGCGAAGGCAAGTGTGGCATGACATATTCACGGGGTGGTGTTACAGTGCACATGGGCTAGAGAGTGTCATAGCATACGCACTAGCTGGTGGAATACAACACAGAGGTGTGAGGCAATCGGCGGGCACTGGTGGGTGTAACACAGCATTGGGCTCAGCCAGGAGCACGCTGTGACTCTCAAGTGAGGTTCGTCTCCTTTCCAGAGAGTAAAATAAAAAATATTACACATCCGGCGGTGGATGTGTTTTTTATTAACCGTGAGGGGGCTTTCTTGCATAGTTTGTTCGAATTTTTGTCGAATCCCCTTTGAATGGCTTGGTGTGCGTGTATATTAAATGTGCCCGTCAATAGCTACCCATGTTTGTATAAATAAATGAAAAGGGTGTCTACTTGGAGAGTACCCACCGGCGGGGGCGCCGGGATTAGGCACGGTAGGGCGTCAGACACGTCAGAGCTTCACTAGCGGTGTAAATACATTCCATGTGGATTCATTCTATGCATAGTCGCCTTTTAATAAATATCACGCAAATCGTCATGGTGATAGGTACATACGATTTGTCCAGCATGTCCTAGGTGTTTCTATAAATATATATATTTTTAAGATAATAAAAAACAAAGGCCGGCCCCGGGGGATGGGGTCCCCGGAGCCATAAGTGGCCTGAGGAGGGGGGCAATGCAGCCCCCTCCTAAAGAATTTAAATAAAAAAAAGGCCATGACCCGGGGGTTTGGGTCCCCGGGGGCGATTAAGGGTTTGGGATGCCAAATTTATTTTTTTCAACAAAAAAAATTAGGGTGCAGGCCCTGGGGGATGGGGTCCCCACGGCCAGTAAATTTGATAAAGAAGGGGGGCCACACAGCCCTCCTTCTAAAAAAAATAAAATAAATAAAAGACCGGCATCGCACTGGAGGCCACGCCCCCTCCTTGCAGCACTCTGCATACGCGCCCCCTGGCCAGTTGTAAGTTGGGGAATTAATTCCCCTTCAATACTGAGGGTCCCTGAGGGCCAACTAGCCCAACAGGTATCTCCAGTGTGCGCCAGGGAGCTGCGTTGCATACAGGAGTTCTGAGGCAATGCCCCTTTTTACACCTCTAAGCAACGCAGCTCTGTGGCGCTTACTGGAGGTACCTAGGGGGCTAGTTTGACCCTAGGGACCCTTAGGATTCAAGGGGACTTAATCTCTCAACTTAGAACGGCCACAGGGCGCGTTTACACAGTGGTGAAGGGAGGGGACGGGGCCTGAGGTGACATGTGCAAACACGCCCTGTGGCGCGTTTTAAGTTGGGGAAATAATTCCCTTTCAATCCTGAGGGACCCAGGCGGCCAACTAGCCCACCAGGTGCTTCCAGTAAGTGCCACTGCTCTGCGTTGCAGAGAGGTGGTGCAGGCCGTGCCCCTTTTTACACCTCTCTGCAATGGCGCTTACTGGAAGTACCTAGTGGGCTATTTTGCCCCTAGGGATCCTCAGGATTCAAGGGAACTTAATCTCCCAACTTAACCCCTTCGATGCTGCGCAGATTCCGCCGCTGTGCTGGCGGAATCTTGCGCGGGCGGGGTCATGACGGAATGGTTCCGTCATGAGCACAGCTCAACCGTGGGTCATGACGGAACCATTCCGTCATGAGCACCGAAGGGGTTAAAAAACGGCCACAGAGCATGTTTACACAGTGGGGAAGGAAGGGGACTGGGCCTGAGGTGACGTGTGCAAACACGCCCTATGGCGTGTTTTAAGTTGGGGAAATAATTCCCCTTCAATCCTGAGGGCCCCTGGGGGCTAACTAGCCCACCAGGTGCTTCCAGTAAGCGCCACTGAGCTGCGTTGCAGAGAGGTGGTCCAGGCCGTGCCACTTTTTACACCTCTCTGCAACGCAGCTCTGTGGCACATACTGGAGGTACCTAGTGGGCTAGTTGGACCCTAGATACCCTCAGGATTCAAATTAACTTAATCTCCCAACTAAAAACGGCCACAGGGCGTGTTTACACAGTGGTGAAGGAAGGGGACGGGGCCTGAGTTAACGTGTGCAAACAAGCCCTGTGGCGCGTTTTAAGTTAGGGAAATAATTCCCCTACAATCCTGAGGGCCCCTGGGGGCTAACTAGCCCACCAGGTGCTTCCAGTAAGCACCACTCCGCTGTGTTGCAGAGAGGTGGTCTAGGCCGTGCCCCTTTTTACATCTTTCTGCAACGCAGCTCTGTGGCGCCTACTGGAGGTAGCTAGTGGTCTAGTTGGACCCTAGGGACCCTCAGGATTCAATAGGACTTAATCTCCCAACTTAAAACGGCCACAGGGTGTGTTTACACAGTGGGGAAGTGAGGGGACGGGGCCTGAGGTGACGTGTGCAAACACGCCCTGTGGCTTGTTTTAAGAGGTAGTTTTAATCCCCTGCCCTATTATATACTAGGGGTTTACAGAGGAGGTCATGCTGATCACAGGGGGACCCCAACACATAGTGTTCCCTAGTGTATGTAGGTGTTTTCACTGTATTCTGAGTGTCTTTTAACATAGCACTGGCTCTAGGACTGGTTAGTCAGACTCAGTTACCACCAGTATCCGTCTGAAAAAGTTGAGGGTACAGGATGATTTTGCAACAAGGCTTCTTTCTGCTCTTCTGTTTGTTCTTTCTGCACGTTATCCTTCTTCCTGCACTTTTCTTCGTCTTTGAGGACTTCTGTTGCTTCTTTCTGCATTTCTTTATTTTCTTTCTGTGCGTTTTTTCTTCTTTCTTCACATGTCCTATCTCTGTAGGCATAGTTAGAAATTAGCATTTAAAAAACCTTTGAAATTCACTGAAAGAACCATAGGTTTCAGGCACGTTATAGTTAGGAATTAGCATTTAAAAAACCTTAGAAATTCACTGAAAAAACCATAGGTTTCAGGGGCGTTATAGTTAGCTGGACTTTTCACTCGTACAAAACCATTGAAATTCCCCCGTTATAGTTAGTTCACCTAACTATAACTGGCGCGCCCGCAATGCACTGCTGATGACGTCACATATTACATCACTCATCACACAATAGGCCCAACAATAATCCTCCCACATCCTGGGTTAAACGACCTGGCGACACTTGCCAGACAGCAGATGATCCCCCACCACCAGGACGTTCACAATAAGTGGTGCAAGCATATACTGGACTTCTTGGTCAAGCAGGCAGGAGCACCAGAAGGCTGGAGGCCGCTTTGCGGGTCCGGGATGATTGCTACAGAGCGCAGCTACAACGGCACAGAAGAAGGAGCTACTGGTGGCTCCTGGAGCAGCTCAACCGATGAGAGCGGCCACATGACTAGAGACTGACACGGAGCCTGGGAGTTGGAGCAGCCCACACCGACCAACTGAGCTTGGGAGTGCTGCTGATTCCGTGGGGAGGGCCCTGAACAGGTGGCACAGGGCGGCTCGTGCTATGCTCAGGCCCGATGGCCTGATCCTGAACATGGAGAAGTGAAGATGAATTGCATCCAACAAGGGGCCTCTTTACCCCAGGGAAGGAGTGTACTGACAAACATATGAAAATAAAGGAGTAGGCAACTGGTGCATCAATACTATCCCTACAGAGCGAACTAAGTTTCCACACTTAGAGCCCAGGAGGCCTATTGAGCGGCGCTGCAGCCCGGGGCCATCCCATGAGTTCTCTCTGCCATGTGCTGGGTTGCAAAATGCACCTGGACCGGCTCCGATGTAACTACTGTGCCATGTGCCAAAGTGCACTGACCACACACCCAGGTCCACACAGACACCCGTAGTCAAGGAAAGGGCGATGTGGCCCAGAAACATTGTCCCACCTCAGACTGACATTTGCAACTTCACAGAGGTGTCTTCCTCTGCAGAAAGAGGCCTTAACAGAAAATCCTGCAGCACTGGCACATGGGGGCCTATGTAAGACACCTTGAGGACACCCTCGACAAACACTCTGGCTAATTTGAGAAGATATTGCAAGCAATGCTGGACATTAAAACTACAATTGAGCCCAAAATAGATGCTGTATTCCTGGATTTGAACCTGTTATGCGTGGATCCCAGGAAGTTGGTGGACAGAGTGCTTGACACTCAATCTGTGATAACCACAATGACCCCCACACTGCAGGTAATCCAAACCCAACTGAAAGACATGAGCACCACCGTAGTCTCACTCCAGGGCAAAGCAAAAGATGAGGATAGTTGATCGAGGTGCAGCAATGTCCACTTCTTGGGCTTTCTTGAGTGCTTTGAGGGGCCAAGCATGGAACTCTTCCTCAAAAACTGGCTGATGAGAACTGTACTGGCCGTTAAGGTGCTTAGATTCTTCTCAGTAGGATAAGTCCATCACCTGCCAGGCAGTACTCCACCACCGGGTGCCCAGCCATGACCAGTGATCACGTGAATACTTATCTACAGGGACAGAGACTTGATCCTACATTGTTTTGAACAAAAGATACCTAGCAATTTGAGAGTAATAATGTCACCTCTTACCTGGACTTCACCGTGGAGGTGCAGCGACTCCACAATTCATATGCACAGGTCAAGTAACACTTGCAGGAGATCGGTCTGAAATATGGACTCCTCTAACCTGCTAAACTCAATGTGATAGAAAGTGAATCAACACACTTTTTCCTGACCCCAACGATGTGTGGATATGGCTGCAATCTAAGGGCATAGTGACATCATCGGCCACTGATTAGCCCGATGGAGAGTGGCTGATGCAGGGGATGCATAATCACCCCTCCAATGACCAGGTAGCAAGGGAGAATGCACAAGTGATTGTAGAGGTTTACCATTGGAAAAAGAATTTATTTGCGGCCTTGAAGTCAGACTACACCTCAAACTGTGGCTGTGAGACCAGCAACACTGCCGCCTCTACTGGGGATGATAAACAAGGCCCAACGCTGACATCAAGACTGGGGGATGACCTGGAATGATGTGTTGTTTTATGCTGTCAGTGAGCTATCGAGAGGTGGAATGACAATGTGGGGGACTTAGTGCCACCATGGGAACCCAAGAGGGGGTACTGGATGCTAAGCAGACCACTCAGGACTCAAAGGACCACAAGTCATAGAGGAGGGCCCGCCATGCACCCATCTTCACTGTCATACACACAAACTATACTTTTGGATTGTATGAAGTTGACAATTATATGGTGTATTGCTATGGCTGGGTACCAAATGGTCGCCCGGACTGGGAAAGGGCTTAAAAAATGTGGATATATGGTTAGTACACAGTTGGTGCCACTCACACAAAATCGCTCAGACTTATTCAGCACCGCCATATGGACACAAACACAACAGGGACATTAGCGAGGATACATATCTTCGGTCTGTAGGAAATGCACTTCATGGGTAACAACCCACAGTCACCGGTAGAAACATACGAAGGCCACACCCATACACACCACAATTTCACAATGTAATCTACAGACGTGGAACGTGAGGGATATGGCAACTCCTACCAAAAGATACCATATTCATAGTTATCTTAAACGCCACCGTACACATGTAGCCTTCCTCCAACAGACACACCT
Organism: Triturus cristatus; assembly: GCF_964204655.1. Taxonomy (NCBI): domain Eukaryota; kingdom Metazoa; phylum Chordata; class Amphibia; order Caudata; family Salamandridae; genus Triturus; species Triturus cristatus. The sequence continues at coordinate 510,439,761 of NC_140585.1, forward strand.
GACAAAGGTTTAACTACAAAAGGTTCACAAAACAATTGAGGGGACAGGTATACGTTCCACAGCATCAGCATATGTGAGGGTATCCCTGATTTGGATCGCCATGGAGGTACCATTTGTAATAGAATCAAATAAGGTGGACACGGGAGATAGATACGTAGTGTTGGAGGGATGTATGGATGGTGCCCCACTCATGCTGAAAGATATTTATGCCCCTAACAATAATCGCTCCGCATTCCTAGATCTACTGACCCTGGCTCTTGTCCGTGACCCACACACTCCCACCATTTGGGGAGGAGATTTCAATTGTGTTCCAGACATCACTAATGGCCAGTCTGTTGCACCATTGGAAGGAGCTGCTCGTTGCAAAACAACACAATATTTTATGCAATGGATGGATAGTAGAAGGATAGACAACATGTGGTGCTTACAAAACCCTTATACCAGGGTGTTCTCATTTTACTCTCTAGTCAAAGACATTTACACTAGGTTAGATCTCTTCCTGTGCAGAGAAACAATGCGAACACACGATGAAGAGAGAATATTTGGCACAAGCAGTATCTGACTATTGCCCCCTACAAATGACAATACTTAAGGATATAACCCATTGCAACATACCAATCTGTAGTCTACTGAATGAGGCACTCCAGGACCAGGACATACCCTTTCGGGAGAGCCCGAGTACACATATCTCCCAATACTTCAAACAGAATGCAGGCACCACATCGAGAGAAATAGAGTGGGATTCTCATAAGGTGGTTGTATGTGGGCACTGCATAGCCACTACATGGGGGGGTGTCAGACCACATGGGGAGAAATGCTAGACACAAAACAGACTCTGAGGCAACTTGAGATCGAGATGCCGCAGAGGGCCAAAAAGTGAGTCAGTGGTGTCAGCTGAGAAAAAAACACAGAGACCTGGAGACGTTCTTGGGGAAGCTTGACTGTAGATATCAACTTGCCCAGCTACATAGCAAAGGTAACTGGACAGGCAGACTATTGGTGTTGCTGGTCGCAGCGGCCAGCCACAATCACCAATAGGAGCAATTAAGAGAGGTGATGGCATTGTAGCTAGGGCCATATTTATGATCCTTGTGGAACATGGCAGCACAGCAAGTCACCTTTCTGCACTGCCCTGCATCACAGGGAAAGGGCAGGAATGCAATACGGCGCATTGCTGTCCTGTCCCCTTGCGCTATTTTGGCAGCCTAGCGCCAACACAGGCCCCCTTGCACCATGGTGCAAGGGTGCCTGTGTTGTAGGCAGGATTTTTTTTGTGCAGGAAGGGATACCTTCCTGAACAAAAATGACCCTTGAGGCTTTTCTGTTTTCTATGTGTGCTTCAAAGTGCAGCACACATAGAGAGAGGAAAAAACGAGGAGAAATAAATATATTTCTACTGGTTACACCTCATCTGAGGAGGCATATCTAATTGTTGCATTCCCATGTTTACCAGGTTTGGTAAAGCTGGGACTGTGACAAAAAACAAAGAGAGTTGTGTGGGAACACCCACATAAAGCCAAAGGAACGCCCTCCTTGCACTGAGTAATGCAACACAGCAATGTACGTTGTGTTGCATTATTCCATATTTTTTAAGCGATTCAAAGCCACACAAAGTGGCTTTGCGTGGCTTCAAAAATATGACTTTTGATTTGCGTCACTCATGCACCCCCAAGCGTGGTGCAAGAGCGATGCAAATCAGGTCATAAATAAGGCCCCTAATGCAGAAACAGATATTAACAATGCCTTTGTGGACTTCTATAACACCCTATACACAAAGCCTGCCTGCTTGACTAAGGACAGAATGCAGGAATACCTATCCATGCTATCCCTAACCCACCTGAACCTAATCTAGAGAATGGAACCAAATGCACCCCTACAAATCAAGGAAATCGGTATGGCCATTTCCCAAATAGCCCATAATAAAAGACCAGGTACTGATGGTGCTGGAGCGGGTAGTACAAAATTTTGCATATCCCCCCATTTTGCATGTTTATATTAATCTAAATTATTAACTAATAGTAATCTTATTAATTGGTTTGCAGTGAAATACTTATCAATTATACTAACAAAAGAATTACACGTGGGAATTGCACTTTGCATGGCTATATTAATTGTAAATTAACTTGTGAACGCATACTAATAGTAGAAAATTAGAATATTGCATGATATATGTTGCTTTGGTGATGTATTTGTGATTTGTGCTTTATTAAGTGTGTATAAACCGCTTTGAGTGTGGATTTCTGCTAGATAATTACTCACACATATGGGTATTAGCAAGGGGTTAACATTTTATTAGCCATTTCTATGTTTTAATTACGTTTTTGTGTTTCTTTTGCTTAAGTTGCCCATTTTGGCCTAGACAAGATGGCTGAACGAGACGTTGAACGTGACTGCCCTGACAACACGAGGTTCTGGGTGAAGTGTGCAGGCGTCATCGCCAGCAGCAGTGGCCTGGACCTGACCCCGGGAGAACATGTACCCTTCAAGGTCTCTCCGGGAACTTCGCCAGCAGCAAAGACAATGGACAATTTAAAAACAGGAACCAGCAAGTGCGATGAGTTCATTGCACAGACACCATGAGAACTTTACCCCGCGACCCCAAGGCGACCAATCAGGAGTAGGTAGGGAATTGAACTAAAAACTCGCTCTTCTTTGACGAACTCGATTTCCTGACGTTATGCTGACGGAGAGGACGGTGACACTGCTGGACAGCTGTTATCCTGAATCTTTGAGAGACTGAATTGCGGCCCAGCTTTGCTGAATAAAGATTTTTCCCCGACCTGACGGACTTAGAGGATGACTTTTAGCCAGATTAGGTAAATATGATGATCTGCAATGCTGATGATGATTTCTAACGATTTTTGCAATATTTCTTAGATAAAAAATATTTGATTATTTGACAAATGTGTTGTGTCGATTATTTGAAGAAGAGAATTAGGGTAAGAAGTAGTGTATAGATAGATGAGTTTAATCACTAAAATCATAGAGAACAACTAAATGATTCATCTCCTTATGAGAGGAATATCTTAGGGTTGAAGTCAATCTATTTAGAGTAAGGTAAAGGTATTCCTTTCATGTCAGCGTTTGGAAGCTTATTTCTCTAGGGAAGCAGATCAACGGAGTGTGAGTATTGGTGTTATGGGCCCCACCAATGAATGTATATGAGTGAATTTGCTGTTGAGGTATTTGGTCTGTGACGAAGGGGGAATTAGATGTTCCACGCTGCAACAGTTTTTCTGGTAGCAGAGTTATGGTTTTTATCGTTTTGGTTTGGTGATTATTGCTTGCAAATAGCTTATTGATTATTGATTATTGATATTGGTTTATGTACTAACACTCTATGTTGAGTCGCGTTGAGTTTTATGTTCTTTGCACGGCTTCTGGGATGTAGGATGTCGGAAGTTTGTAACGGTTCCGTAGTAGAGCAGAGGTAAGCGCTGCTCTCGGGAAAGACGGAACTGTTGTTATCCTGCAGGTACACACGGGAAACGTGTGACGATTGAAGTTGCACAACGCATTGTCTGGGTTCGATTCGGTGACATCGCCGTGTGTTGCCATTAGAGAAATTTTATGTGTGATAGAAGTGTGTATGATAGCGAAGGTTACCTGTGAAATTCTGGTCTTAGGTACCAGGGATCCAAATGGCATTCCGATAACGCTTATCACTGGAAAGGTAATAGGTATTCTCTGAGCTTGTTAGAAGGACAAAGGAGAGGGAAGTGCTGCTTTGTTAACGTATGTCATAATTCTGTAGTAGAACAGACTGTTCGCTATTCTCGGGAAAGACAGGATTCTGTGTGAATGTACTACTTTTTCGTGTGTGAAACTGCGTGAATGTAAAGGCATTCGGGTTAATTGTGAAACTCTAGTTTTATTTCTCAGGAGCATTGGGTCTCCAACTATGTGTCTTAATTCTGGAGAAACGGTTAGCTAATGCTTGTCAGAAGGGTAAGGTAGAGGGATGTGCTACTTTATCAACGGAAGTAACGATTCCGTAGTAGGGCAGAGGTAAGCGCTGCTCTCGGGAAAGACGGAATTCTCGTGAGAAAGGTCTATTGCTATTCCTTGGTTAGTCAAAGTGGACAATGGTGGCATTTTTATGTTGTTACTAACAGAATTGTAGAAATTGAAACAAAAATTTACTGAGCGGATTTTGTGAAGGAGGGGTAGACAGGAGCAGGAGCTGCCGCAGCGGCTGCTGACGTCAGAACGACCGCGCGGGGATTGGACAGTCGGTCAGAACCGTAAAACGCTCCGGATTGGTGCGTTAGTGTGCGCCGCGCTAGGAGTGGAGAAATACAGGGTGACGTAAACGCTCCCTATTGGTGCGTTAGTGAGAGTCGCGCTGGGATTGGAGAATTGTAAAAGTGACATAAACGCTCCGGATTGGTGCGTTAGTGTGAGTCGCGATACGATTAGACAGAAGAGCGGTACAGTTGTAAACGAGACTAGTGAGATACGAAAGAAGGGAAAATGTATTACGATCCACCAGAAAAGGAGAAAAAGTCATGGTTTGGTAGAATTAAGAAGTGGTTTAAGAAGGACAAACCAATTGTAACTAGGGAAGGACAGTTACTTCCTCCACCGAAAACCCCTGCATCCTTTATGGTTGCAAAATATGGATATCACACTTGTATTTGGTTAGATAATTGGGTCAAGTATACCGAGAAGGAAGGAGTGTTGGCTTTTCCAGAACATGGTTCATTTAATTTGGCTGTATTGAGAAATTTGAGAGAGAAAATGATGAATTTAGAACCAAGACCTAGACCGACACAATTTGAGGCTTTGACGGATTGGGAAGACGAGATGCATGACCGAGAACGACAGAGAAATGGTAGAGGATATAGGTACCTGTTTGGCAGATCATACGGACATGAGACGCATGATGATCGAATGAGAAGGTGGCGGAATGCGAGTATGACTGAGGGTTTGTTTCCCGTGAGAACTGCAGGAGAGAATGAAGGACGAACGTGTGTAGAAAAGAGGCATAATGTGGAATCGAGAGGGTATGGAATGAATGAATCAGAGGATGATGTACTTGATGACATGTTCTATAAGAATCCACCTCCACATCGACCGGAACCAGAAATATTAACCCCAAGTGCCTCAATGAAAGAAACAGTACGAATCATAAAATCGGAACCAGAGTTCCAAGATTTAGGAAGAAACAATTCCATTAGAGAGGTAGAAAAGAAGTCCGGAGGAAAATTAGATGGAGAAAATTTAGCAGAACTAGCAAAAACGACCCTAGAATTAACCGAGAAAATAAGAGAATTGACTAAGAATCTAGAAGCGGGTAACTGTTCCAGTAACGATAGGTCCAGTGATGCCTATTTTTGATAAACAGAAAGATAGCGAACATTGTTTGACAGTCCCTTATAAAAGTAGTAAACCGGTTGAACAACCAAGAATGAGCCAGAGTGAGAATCCATAGAGACAGACTATGAGTATGATTGAACCGAATTTTTCAAATAACCCTTTTTTAGGTCAAAACTGTGCAGAAAAGCTTATGACGATGATAGAGAAAATGTCAGAAACTCAAAAAGATTTTGGACAAGGAAATGTAGAAAAGCCAGTAGGACCACCAACAGAGGAGTTGAGTGAGAGGTTGAGAAGCTTGCAAAAGAAAGACAAAGAATCCCAGTCAATAGATGTGGCCAAATTACGAATGGTACTGGAAGAACTAATAGTAGGAACTATCCCAACAGAGAAGTTAAAAACTTACCAAGATGAGGAGTTGTTATTTCTGTGTAAAAGCATAACATGGAGAGCAAAAAGTCTTCATGAGAGATTAGAAGAAGTGGCAAATGAAATGGGTATTGATATTGAAAAGGTAAAAGTACTACAGAAACCCTATCGAGTAGATTTCACCAAAAAAGACATTGAAAACATGAATACCACAGGACGAATAGGTCAGATTAAAGAGATAATTATTTTGTTGAGAAAATGGGGAGATGTGGACAAATGGAAAAGCAGATGGTATCGTAAACGAGATGAAGTTTCAGACAAAACGTTTTCAGCTTACCCTGTGAGAGAAAAAGAGAAAGTTGTGACAGAATGCCCTATGAGAGAGATTCCAGGAGGAGGATATATACATGTCCCATGGACTAGACAGGATATTTTGTCATTTACGAATGACTTCCCTCGACTGCGTGAAAAACCCGTCGAGTGGTATAGACAGGTGGACAGATTTGTGAATTTATCCAAAGTATTGTGGCTTGATATGAATAGCTTGTTTGACATAATAGTACCAGCAGATCTATGGACAGAATGTAAAATAGTAATAGATTGACCGACACAGGAATACCCAAGGGATCCAAAGACAGGAGCTCCAGACCCCGAGGCAATGAAGAAATATGAACAGGTTATGGCATTTTTGAAGAACAAAGTACCCCCTAAAGAGACAGATTGGGTGAAGATTGACAGAACACATCAGGAAAGCAAAGAATCAGTACATGCCTATTATGAGAGGTTAATTTTAGCCTTTAAACAATTCAGTGGAGATGAAAATTTGAGTGACAAGGATCTGAGTCATTTAGTATACAGATTTGTATATGGTCTTCGTCCAGAAAATAGTGAAATGATAAAACAGCATACAGTAGATTGGCAAAATAAGAAAATAGACGAAGTATTGAGACATGCTAAATATTTCAGTGATGAAATTGAAGCAAAACAGCGAAAACTGAAAGAGAAGGCTATGTGGGCACAGGTAACGGTAGCAGAAAGACAGGAAGCACAATTAGCAGAACAAGCTGGGTCACAACAAACATTTAAACCTGGGAAAAATAAAGGAAATATATTGAGGAAGCTAAAAAGAAATTTCCGTGTCATAATTGCGGTAGGATAGGGCATTGGAAATCCGAGTGTAAATTTCCTCCAAGTACTAACGATGAAAATCCATCATTGAATCCACAGGTGCAGAATGAGGTGAGTGGTCAACAGCAACGAGAACAGCAGGGTGTAACACAACAGAATCAGGTGCCAAAACCACCTTTTCCACAGAACAAAAATTGACAGAAGTATAGTAAGGAGAATGGATTCTACAAGGAAGAACAGGTAAATAAGCCGCAACGCGCTAGTGCTGCTTCGCAGTATTGGCTGCAACGCGATGAAAGCGATTCAGAAGATGGTTATTGACAGTGCCGAAGGGAGGAAGAAGAGTGCGTGCTTGGCGCAACTCTAGAAGTAGACCAGACAGGCCCATTTGTAGATGGAAAAGTTAATAATGAAAATATTACTTTCCTAGTTGATACTGGTGCTACTCGATCAACTGTTAGATCAGCTGATGTCAAGAATCTTCCTCTCTCGGATGAAACGATCCAAGTAGTTGGTGTATCCAACAGACAGATTAAAACTTACCTTACAGAACCAGTGAAAGTTAGTATAGGGAAATTTTCTGAAATGCACCGATTAGTAGTGTGCGATACCAGTCCTGTGCACTAGTTAGGTAGAGATTTATTGTGAAAGATGAATTGCACCATATTTTGTACTCCAGATGGAATAGCCTTTGAAACACCAGATGATGATGTGCTGTATAAAATGACAATGGCAAACAGAGAGAAAGAGGTTACAGGAACCTATGCTGTATTTAACCCTGATGAATTACCAAAAGAATTAAAACAATCAGTAAAAGCAGAAGTGTGGGATTTCACAGGAGAAGACATAGGATTGATGAAAAATGTAGATCCAGTAAAAATAACTGTAAAAGAAGGAGTATGTTATCCAAGTATCCCACAATATAAATTGACACCTGAAATAATCGAAGGAGTTACTCCAGTGATCGAGAAAATGATAAAACAAGGAATTTTGAGAGAAATAATGAGTAGCCCATGTAATTCACCAATAATGGGACTGAAAAAGCCTAGTGGGTTGTTCAGGATAGTACAAGATCTGAGAAAGATAAACAAAATTGTTGTACCATGTTGTCCCATTGTACCGAATCCATCTGTGATTTTATATCAGATCCCTCATGACGCAGAATGGTATACAGTGATTGATCTGTGCCATGCTTTCTTTTCCACCCCATTGCACCATGACAGTCAGCAAATTTTTGCATTTTGTTTCGGTGAGCGTATTTTGGCGTGGTGCCGAATTCCACAGGGGTATACAGAAATCCCCTCAATATTTATTCAGCTATTGAAAAAGTCTCTGGAAAGTCTAGAAATGCCTGAGAACTCAGTACTAGTACAATATATCGATGACCTGCTTGTGGCATCAAAAACGTGTGAAGCTTGCGAGGTAGACACAGTAGCCTTGCTGAATCATTTGGCAGATGGAGGACTAAAAGTGTCACCATCGAAATTACAATTTTGTAAGAAAGAAGTCCAATATTTGGGACATAGCATTGAGAAAGGACACAGGACAATAACCATAGACAGAATCAGGATCATAAAAAGAATGAGTCCACCAATGACCCAAAGAGAAGTGAGAATGTTTCTGGGAATGATTGGATATTGTCGTCAGTGGATAGGCAATTTTTCATTGATTGCAAAACCTTTGGTACGATTGACAAGAAGTGATGTGAGAGATCCAATTGATTTGAACAAAGAGGAGTTGGCAGCATTCAATAGATTGAGAGAAGGATTGTGTGAAGCGCCTACATTAGGGATGCCTGACTATGACAAGGAGTTTGAGTTGTATTGCAGTGAGAGAAATGGATGTGCACTCTCTGTTCTAGGACAGAAGCATGGAAAACTGAGGAAACCAATTGCGTATTTTTCATCCATGTTGGACCCAGTAGCTGTAGCCCTTCCTGGGTGTTTGAAAGCAGTAGCTGCTACATGTCAAAGTTTGGACCAGAGTGAGGGAATTGTGATGGGATACCCTGTGAAAGTGTTTGTACCTCATGATGTGGCGATTCTTTTAACAAGGACTCGTACTCAGTATGACGCACAGCCGACTGACTAAGTATGAAAAGGTCATTTTGGGTGCAACAAATGTGAGTCTTGTGAGATGTGTGCATGTGAATCCTTCAACGCTGTTGCCAGATGTAGAGCATGTGGAAGTAAGAGATGAAGCAGATCATGATTGTTTGGATGTACTTGATTTCTGTACAAAACCAAGACCTGACATAAAAGATGAACCTTTGCCAGAAAGTGATTATGTCATGTTTGTTGATGGATCTTGTTTGAGAACAGATGATGGAGTGCTGAGTGCAGCATATGCGGTATGTACAGTTGCAGCAGTGATGGAAGCATCCTATTTGAAAGGAGTAAGGTCGGCCCAAGTAGCTGAACTTGTAGCCCTAATCCGGAGCTTGTAAGATTGGGAAAAGTATGAGAGTGACTGTGATAACTGATAGCCAGTATGGCTATGGGGTGGTTCATGATTTTGGCCAAATTTGGCTGCAAAGAGGTTTCCTAACCTCAAGTGGAACTCCCATTAAGAATGCTGAAGTGGTTGGAAAGTTGCTTGAGGCAATACAGCTGCCTATGGCGCAATATTGTGCACGAAATCAGAATTCAATCAATCGGGCAAAGGAAAGGGAATTGATTTCTTGTTTCCCAATGTTTACTAACACTGTGGGAACATGGGAAGAGGTAAGACAATTGCAGGAAGAAGCAGGAGAGGAAGAAGTAAAACAGTGGGTAAAAGCAGGATGTGCACCAAGAGAAAAAGATCATGTGTGGGTCTATCGAGATGGAAGACCAGTTATGCCTGATAGCATGATGTCTGCCATGGCACGGATGTATCATGGACAGGGACAAATAGGGAGAGAAGCCATGATTAGGTCTTTGAAGCAAACTTGGTATAATGCCAAGTTCAGGCTTGTAGCAGAAAGTATTTGTCAAGGATGTCTAATTTGTCAGCAATACAATCCAGGAAGAAAGACAGTAGTGAGTCTAGGAACAATAGGTCGAGAGGGAGGGCCTTTTACCAGAATGCAAGTGGATTTCATTGAGATGCCTCCTTGTAACAGGTTGAGGTATGTCTTGGTGATGGTATGCCTATTCTCCAGGTGGGTAGAGGCGTTCCCAACAAGAAGAAATGATGGAATGACAGTGGCAAAATTACTGTTGAGGGAATTTATACCTAGATTTGGGTTCCCAGTAACAATTGAATCAGACAGAGGAGGACATTTTCATAATGAGATTATAAAACTGATTTGTGAAGCATTGAATGTACGACAAAACTGCATTGTGCCTACCGACCAGAGGCTTCTGGTGTTGTAGAACAAATGAATGGTACTATCAAAAACAGAATAGGGAAAATGTGTTTAGCCACAGGTATGAAATGGCCCGATGTCTTGCCTCTAGTACTCATGACTATTAGATCAATTCCAGACAGAACTACTGTTTTGAGTCCGCATGAGATCCTCATGGGACTTGCCATGCGACATGTGTTTATACCAGTCAACAAGCTGATGACTATAACTGATGACATGGTGTTGGAATACTGTAAAAGCCTGGCTGACGCAGTTCATTCTGTGTTTCATCAGGTTGGAGCGGATGCCACCACCCTTGAAAATAAGCCAGCCCATGATCTAAGCCCAGGGGACTGGGTTAGGATAAAAGTACACAGAAGAAGAAACTGTTTGGTTCCCAGGTGGGGAAAACCAAGGCAAGTCATCTTGACCACCACAACAGCTGTGAAGTGTGCTGGATTGAAGAACTGGATCCATGCAAGTCATACTTTGAGAATTCCAAATCCAGTTGACTATAAAGAAAAGGAGTATTTTGATGAATCAGAATACAGTACTGAGTCGGATGACGGAGAGCCAAGAGACAAAGGACAAGAAAACCCTGAAAGGGGGGAGACAGAGCCAAGTTTAACTTTGGTCCCCAGAAGTAATTCCCTGAGGAGAAGGTTACAGATTTCTGATACCAGTTCAGACTCAGAGACAGAACAAAGAGCACACTCTTCCAAGAAAGAACAAGGGAAGAACAAACAAAAGGACAGTGGAGAGACAATAAAAGAAATCCATGAGAAGGAAGTGCCACATGAAAGATTGAGAGAAATTCCACCTGAAACAACACCTTTAGATGGACAGGTGCCAGATACAGAGAGAGAGGGAAAGATTATTGCGGAAGACCCCCGAGGAGGTGTAGGCAACTCCAACATCCAGTTAGAAGCAGGGACAAGTAGTCAGCAGGAAGATTGCGTAACGGAGATTCGAGGAGGGACAGAAGTAGGGAAAACAAAAGAAGTGGTGGAAAAGGAAACTGTTGAGAGTAAAAAGCAAGTTGAAACAGAGTCTGAGGAAAGCGAAGATGAAATACCAGAAGGTCGAGTTCTGAGAAAGAGAGCTTGGAGAACTGAAAAGAATGATAAAGGGAATAAATTGAAAAGAGCGGCAAAGGATGAGGTGTGGCCAAACAAAATAAAGAGACTGAGATATCGACTGACACGTGTGAATTCGCCAAGGGCTGAACAGGTGAATTAAGTAACGAGTCAGGAGAAATCGAAAGGAGAAGAACAAATAGTAGTTAAAGAAAGCAAAAGAACATGGAAACCTAACCAGAAGTATAAATCACCGAAATGGACATATGTGGCCCTGCCTGAAGTGAAAGAAGAGGCGGATAGCCAAGGAGATCCAGAGGTGGTTGTACCGAAAGTGGTTGAGGAAGACGAAGAATCGGAAATCCTGAGAGTTATCTTGTCCGATATTGGAGAAGAAGCGGATGTTCAGGACAACCTGTATGTGTAGAACGAAGGGAAGGTGAAAGATGATGAGATGGCAAACTGAATGAGACAAGAAAATTACTGATGGAAAGACAATAAAGCACTGAAAAAGACAAAAACTGGTAGAACCACGTAGGTTCTTAGAAGCCTTGGGTTAGAAACTAGTTGTGCAGTAGAAGAGGCTAAGTCAAAAGACACGGCTCATTTTAGAAAAGATGGCAAACATAGAAAGTAGCAAAAGTAGATGTACCTTCCTTAGAAGATGGTGCAAAATGTGTTGTTGTTGTACAGGATTATTAATGCTTCTTTGGAGTATTCTTGCTCTACTAATTTCATTTAAAGTTACTGTAGATACATTAGAAGGACATAGTGATAACTAGGCCTGGGCGGTAAATTCCGTTCCGCTCGCGGAATTTGCGGAATTTGCGGAATTTCGCGTTCCGCGGAGAACGCGAAATTGCCCAAAAATCTGCTTTCCGCGACTTCGCGAAATTTTTTGCTTGTTCGCGTTCTCAATATGCGTGTTCGCGAGATATTTCACCCCGAGCACGCAAACAGCGATCGCGAACAGGAAAAAAGCATCGCGAACAAGCAATTCCGCGTGTTCGCGGAATTTCTGCGTGTTCGCGGAGATTTTTTACCGTTTCGCGGAGATTTGCGTAACGCGATTTCGCAAATTCCGCCCACCCCTAGTGATAACATAACTAATATAGGGAAAGTTCAAAAGGTAGTTCGAACTAGAATAGATAAAAACTATTTACATAAAGACAGATCAATAACAGATTTTTCTAACAATATGTTTTCAAAATTGTTGTATGAATATGTAAAAACAATGGACGTAAGGGATTGCTACGTATGTATGCAATTACCAGCCTCTGTATCTGAAGGAGTGACTTATTATCACCTTCCAGTGACATATGGAATAACAAGTGTAATAGCTAGTTTATTTTATCAAACAGGTAAATTAGAGTATTATTTTCAGATGTAGATACTATATTTTCACAAGCACCAGCAATTAACAAACTAAACAAGGTAAAACCTGCAAAGGTATTAGGTGAATTTTTCTTAGAGACTAAAGAACTAACATTAGAATATATATTTAGAAATAACTTTACTTGCAGTTTAAAAAAAGAAGAGAAGACATTTTTAGATATGGTTGAAGAAAGGAGATTGAAAATGCAAAGAAAGGCTTCAGAAGGGAAAGTGGAGAAAACAGTCTGGGATGTAGAAATGGAGAAGCACTTGAAAGGAGAAACGAGTCCAACTATGGCTTTAGATTGGCCTCAGAAAGGGAAATTGTGTATAAGAAGGCGTATGACAATTATTTTCTGGGGTATAGTGAGTGCCATGATACATACCGAATCGTGGGAGGATGGGGATTTAAAGGTGGAAGAGATCCAGGACTGTATTTCATTTGTGGGAACAGGGCATATTATCGTTTGCCAGACCATTGGTATGGCACATGTTATGTTGGCCTGGTTTTTCCAAAGATTTTTCATATGGACAGAGGAGAAGATGGTGTACATATCTTAGGTAGTTATTTAGCACATAGTAAGAGAGAATCTTGGACTGAAATTGTGGGTGACATTTTAGGAGTACTGATACCCGCAGTGGGAATATCTCTGAATGCAAACAAAATTAGAAAACTTTCAACAGTAGTGGATCGCTTGTCAACAAGCACCGCTGGAGGATTCTTATTGGTAAATACAGAAATGGTTGCCATGCGTGCTATGGTAATGCAAAACCGACTTGCCCTTGATATTTTATTGGCAAAAGAGGGTGGAGTCTGTGGAATGCTGAAAGTTCAACATTGTTGTACTTACATGTTATGTTATGTTATGTTATTTGGAATTTGTTAAGCGCACGGTCACCGAGGGGTTTCATGGCGCTAAGTGAGACAGATGGTAAACTGAAGAGATAGATGGTAACAATACTCTAACCGTGCGCTTGTTTGAATAAACAGGTCTTCAGAGCTCCCCTAAACTCTGCCAGCTTAGTACAATTCCGAGTAGACAGGGGGAAGGAATTCCAGGTTTTTGGGGCAAGGTAGGCGAAACGGGATCCACCAAGTCGTTTCTTTTTGAATGTAGGCAGCGTGAGGAAGGACAGGTGGGCAGAGCGAAGGTCACGGGTCGGTTCGTATTTATTTATGAGTTGATTGACGAACCTGGGACTTTTTCCGTGGAGTGCTTTGAATATTATGCAGCCTACCTTAAAGGTGATCCGTTGGGCTATAGGGAGCCAATGAAGGGAGGCTAACAGAGGTTTGGCCGACTTCCTGCGGTTGCTCTTAAATATTAATCTGGCCGCTTGATTTTGAACAATCTGCATGCGATTAGCAAGGGCGAGGGATAGGCCGAAGTAGATGGAGTTGGAAAAGTCTAGTCGCGAAAGGACCAAGGCGAGTACCACCTGAATGAGAGCAGAGTGAGTCAGCAGATGGGCAATTTTCTTGATCTTTCTTAACTGAAAGAAACAGGAAGAGATCACTGTTCCGACCTGGGTTTTTAGTGAGAGGTCGGAGCAGAGAGTGACCCCGAGGCTCATCACTGACTGAGAGGGAGATGGAGGGGTGCCCATCAAGGCCGGCCAGAAGTGGGGGCCCCAGCTTAATGCGCTGTTACCGGGGAGTACAAGCTCAGTTTTTCCTGGATTGAGCTTGAGATGGTTCTGATCCATCCAGCTCTGGATGTGCAGCATGGTAGTTTGTAATTCCTCAGTGGAGTCCGTGGAGTTGAGGGGGAATACCAGCTGCAAGTCATCCGCGTAGTTGTAGATGGTGACTTTCCTGTTTTTCAGGGAGTGCAGTAGCGGTTTAAGATATAAGTTAAAAAGGAAGGGAGATAATGAGGAGCCCTGTGGGACACCGCAAGTGGTGGAGAGTTTGGGTGCCATAAAGTTCTCCAGCTTTACTGCCTGGGATCTGTCCGTTAGAAAGGACTTAATCCAGTCAAGAGCCGCGCCGCTAAGGCCGGCTTGTTCAACACGGTGTAATAAGATGGTGTGATCCACCGTGTCGAACGCGGCTGACAAGTCGAGGAGTACGAGGGCTTGGTGGATTCCATTATCGGCGTTGGTCCTTAGGGTATTCTGGACAGCGAGCATCACCGCCTCGGTGGAGTGTGCCTGGCGGAACCCGGCTTGGTTAGACTCCAGGTAGTCGGATGTTTCTATGAAGTTGGATATGCAGCTGGTTACATGGGCTTCAAGCAGCTTGGCGCCGTAAGGGAGAAGGGATATGGGGCGGTAATTGGAAAGATTGGAGAGATCGGCACCCGGTTTCTTAATTAGAGGGACTAGGGTGGCATTTTTAAATGAGTTGGGGACTATTCCTCGTAATAGGGAGGTGTTCAGAAGGGGAAGTATGCCTTGAGGAAGTGCAGTGTAAACTTCCTTCAATATATGCGGAGGACAGGGATCATTGGGGGAACCAGATTTTACACGGTTCATCAGTTCCAGCAATTTGGGTGGATCGATGGGAGGGATATCCTGAAGTATGTATGGGTTTCTGCTAATGTCCGAATAGGCTGCCATGATATGGTTAGTATGAATACTATTTTTTATGATGTCGATCTTCTCCTTGAAGAAATCGTTGAGCCGGTTGCACATCATTTGGGATGGTGGCTGAGAGGGAGAGGTTCTGGAATCGTTACACAAGTCGTTTACGACTCTGAAGATTTCCCTCGATTTGTTTTGAGCGTTAGAGATTTTTTCTGAGAAAAAAGCTGCTTTGGCAGATAAGATAGCGCTCTTGTAGTTTTTACGAGCTGTTGTATATGATGATCTATCTTTGTCATGGTAGCCGTGCCTCCACTTCCTCTCTAGTTGGCGGAGTTCTAATTTTAGTTTTTTTAAGTCAGCAGAGAACCACCTGTGGGCGTCCATGCGACGGGCGCGGGAGAACCTGGTTAAGGGAGCATGTTCGTTGCATGCAGAAAGAAGCCACTCAGTGTGTGCGTTATCCATCGAGTTGATATCAGGGGCCGGGGTAGGGATGGAGTTAGTCAGGGTGGATAGGAAATCTTGGAAGTTTAGAGAGCTCCATTTCCTGGCTAACCCTCCCGAGGGCACATGATTTTTGGGGTTGCCCTGAGAGGTGATGGAAAATTTCAATAGGTGGTGGTCAGACCATATGCATGGTGAGGCCATGGGGCTGGAGGTAGGGATATTATGAGACCAAATATGGTCTAAGATATGTCCTTTTTCATGGGTGGGGATCAAGACGTGTTGACGGAAGTTTAGATTAGAGAGGAGCTCGAAAAGTTCTGTAGCATGAGGTCCGGCTTCCAAATTATTGTACCAATAGTTGAGATCCCCTATTGCCATGACCTTGTCATAATCAACGACTAAGCCGGCCAATTGCTCAGATAGGGAGACAGAGAAGGAAGGCATGGATGTAGGTGGCCGGTAGATCAGTACTAGCAGCATGGTTCCTATGTCAGTATCAGATTTGATGACTAAGTTTTCAGTATCTGATAAGTCTAGAGGAGGTAGAGTGGTGAACGTATGGTCTTTATGGATGATGGCGGCGACGCCTCCTCCAGATTTTCCTGATTTTCTGTTTACTGACAGGATGTAGTAATCTGCTGGTAGGGCAGTGAGAATGTCTGGCAAGGAACCTGCATTGAGCCATGTTTCGGAGACGAATAGTATGTCTGGTCTGTCCAACTTAAGTAGTAGAAAAATATCTAGTTGATGTTTAACAGGGATCTGGTATTAAGATAAAGACAGCGGAGGGTCAGAACATTGGGGCTAGGGGGGGCTTAGTGGGTTTAGGGCTTTGAGGTGAGGTAGAAGATGGCTCTTGCATGTAATGGTGAGGATAAATATTGTTGGCCTTTAGACGAGCATGTGTGATCGGATCAAGGGAAGGAAGACCAGAGTTCTGAAGAGAATGCAATTCAGGGAAGGTGTACCTGATGAATTCTCCATTCTGCCTGGTCCCTGGGCCCGTCCAGGCGCGGACGGGCGCAGACGGGCTTGCCTTAGGCGCCCCTTCGGCGCGCAATCGGCGTGCCCGCTGCGCTCGTCCGCTGCGCGTCCTTGGGAGGCACATGATTATGAGGAAGAGAGGGGGGCGTGGCCTCGCTAGAGTGGGCTTGGCTTGTGCGTGATGGGGAGATGGCGGCAAAGTTAACCTGAGCTTCGTGACAGCACTAAAGTCCGCTGCGCGTCTGCTCCAGGGGGCGCCTAGTCCCAGGTAAAGGTGCTCAGGGGGAAGGAAGGAGTTTTAAAACGAGCAAATAAAACACAATTAAACAATAATAGCAGCACAAATCTCCCGGCTTTCCGCCTCAGGAGTAGAATAGGTCTCTGGCGCGCTCGTAGTCAGCGCGGTGTTTTATGCGTCAGAGAGGGGGCGTGGCCTCGCTAGAGTGGGCGTGGCTTGTGCGTGATGGGGAGATGGCGGCAAAGTTACCCTGAGCTTCGTGACAGCGCTAAAGTCCGCTGCGCGTCTGCTCCAGGGGGCGCCTAGTCCCAGGTAAAGGTGCTCAGGGGGAAGGAAGGAGTTTTAAAACGAGCAAATAAAACACAATTAAACAATATTAGCAGCACAAATCTCCCGGCTTTCCGCCTCAGGAGTAGAATAGGTCTAAAGTAGAGATTTGAAAATGTTGAAAATTTATATAAAGAATATTACAGAATTGCATGACGAAATTGTACCGCTGGAGGTTAAAGGTGTCTGGGAGAAGATTGGTAAGAAAGTATCAGCTATTAAAGACTTTGTAGTAAAATTAGGTAGTACATTTATAGGTAAGATATTATTTCCATTAACATGTGTGATTGTCTTAGTATTAATAATTAAACTAGGTTGTATTTGTTGTCGAAAGTATAAAAACCAGAAAAGAATGAAAAGAGAAAACTTAAGGAGAAGGGATAAGAAACAAGAAAGAGAATTTGAAGAAATAGAACTAGAAGAGTTAAAGGAAAGCATGTATAAAACAGCAAAAAGAGAAGAAACAGGGGAAACTGAAATATGAATGAAACAAGAAATCAATTTAAAATTCTGTAAAAGGTATACAAAATTTTTGGTTGGTGTGGTGATATAATCACCAAAGGGGGGATTGCTGGAGCGGGTAGTACAAAATTTTGTATACCCCCCATTTTGCATGTTTATATTAATCTGAATAATTAAATAATAGTAATCTTATTAATTAGTTTGCAGTGAAATACTTATCAATTATACTAACAAAAGAATTACATGTGGGAATTGCACTTTGCATGGCTATATTAATTGTAAATTAACTTGTGTACGCATACTAATAGTAGAAAATTAGAATATTGCATGATATATGTTGCTTTGGTGATGTATTTGTGATTTGTGCTTTATTAAGTGAGTATAAACCGCTTTGAGTGTTGCTTTCTGCTAGATAATTACTCACACATATGGGTATTAGCAAGGGGTTAATATTTTATTAGCCATTTCTATGTTTTAATTACGTTTTTGTGTTTCTTTTGCTTAAGTTGCCCATTTCGGCCTAGACAAGATGGCTGCACGAGACGTTGAACGTGACTGCCCTGACAACACGAGGTTCTGGGTGAAGTGCGCAGGCGTCATTGCCAGCAGCAGTGGCCTGGACCTGACCCCGGGAGAACATGTACCCTTCAAGGTCTCTCCGGGAACTTCGCCAGCAGCAAAGACAATGGACAATTTAAAAACCGGAACCAGCAAGTGCGATGAGTTCATTGCACACACACCATGAGAACTTTACCCCGCGACCCCAAGTCAACCAATCAGGACTTTCTAAAACCCCGATCTTGATACTTTTTGACATTATTTTCATTATAAAAGTAGGTAGGGAATTGAACTAAAAACTTGCTCTTCTTTGACGAACTCGATTTCCTGACGTTATGCTGACGGAGAGGACGGTGACACTGCTTGACAGCTGTTATCCTGTATCTTTGAGAGACTGAATTGCGGCCTAACTTTACTGAATAAAGATTTTTTCCCGACCTGACGGACTTAGAGGACGACTTTTAGCCAGATTAGGTAAATATGATGCTCTGCAATGCTGATGATGATTTCTAACGATTTTTGCAATATTTCTTAGATAAAGAATATTTGAATAATTGACAAATGTGTTGTGTCAATTATTTGAAGAAGAGAATTCGGATAAGATGTAGTGTATAGATAGATGAGTTAATCACTAAAATCATAGAGAACAACTAAATGATTCATCTCCTTATGAGAGGAATATCTTAGGGTTGAAGTCAATGTATTCAGAGTAAGGTAAATGTATTCCTTTCATGTCAGCGTTTGGAAGCTTATTTCTCTAGGGAAGCAGATCAACAGAGTGTGAGTATTGGTGTTATGGGCCCCACCAATGAATGTATATGAGTGAATTTGCTGTTGAGGTATTTGGTCTGTGACGAAGGGGGAATTTGATGTTCCACGCTGCAACAATGGCCTCCCCATTGATAACTATGCCACCATTAGCACTACACTTTCAATAAAACTCTTGAAAGATTACAACGGGGCAAGAACCAAAGAGCAAATTCCAGTCACTGATAGTGGTACTCCCTAAACCAGGCCGCGACTCACTAGATGTACGCTCCTAAAGGCTATTATCACTTTTAAACCTGACTATAAGATACTGGGGAAGGCACTAGCCAATAGACTGCTCCCCATGATTAACACACTGATACAAACTGACCAAAATGGATTCATACCTGAACGCAAAACCTTTTGACACATCCGCTGGTTACTCAGCTTGATAAGTGAAGTTGAAAGTAACACGGGTGAACAAGTGGTGGTGTCACTGGACATAGAAAAAGAATCCAACTCTTTACGATGACAATGTCTTCTAGTGATATTAGAGGAGGTGGGCAAATGCCCGGGATGTCTCAGCTGGATACGCACCCTATATGGGTGCCCGGTAGTGAGAGCTAAGACAGGGCAGCTGATTTCCAACAGATTTCCCATATCAAGGGGCACCAGACAGGGATGTTCACTGTCACCACTGATATTTGCCTTTGCCATGTAGCCTCTGGCCTGCAGGCTACGATTGCAGGCACACCAATGGGGAGTAGTGGCCCATCGTGGGTGCCATATAATCTCCCTATAAACAGGCAACACCCTCACCTACCGAGACTAGTACTACACTCCAAGCTCTAATGGAGACGCTAGCTGAATTTGGTACCATGTCAGGCCTCAGAGTGAACTGGACTAAGTCCTGCCTGTTTCCCTTGCACCCAGTGCCAGACCACAACAGGAGGACTTTAGCTTGAGTGGCATCACGATACATGAAAGTATCTGGGCATCCCAGTTTATCATTCAGACAGGAATTTACTGGAGGGAAACATCTATAAGATGGTCGGGCCGATTTGCATCTCACTACCATTGTGGAGGTTGCTTTCCCTATACCCTCTGGGTCAGGTAGCTATCTCCAAAATGCTAATTCTCCCCAGACTACTGTACTTCTTTGCAGTAACACTCACATTCCCCGCAAGTTTCCTCAGAGACCTCTATGGGGTATTGGCGAAGTTAATGTGTGGCATGGGCAGACACCGGTTGGTGCTCTACAGTGCAGCGACCACTCATTAAGGAAGGCCTTGGTGCCCCCAACTATGAGTTATGCTATGCAGTGATTCAATTAAAATGGCCCTTGAGCTGGTTGGGGACAGAGTTCTGTGCAGAACGATCAGATAGCCAACTACTATTCAAGGGGAGCATATATAGACTTGGTTATCAAACCCCTATGTGTAGCCACCACACAAGACTACCACTATGAGAATAGCATGCCAATGTTGGCAGAAGTAAATAGTTGGAAACAGTGCACACCTCTCGTACTCGCCACTGATCCCTATTTGTTGACAGAAATTACCCTTCATCAAAATGTAGAGAAGTAGAAAGAGGCAAAAATAGAATTGATGGGCAACTTCTACCAGGAGGGCATGCTATGGACATTTCAAGACATTAGGGATATCTATGATATCGCAGGACAGTTTCTGACATACAATGCCATACACCATGTGGTCACCAAGAAATGGCGACTGGGACGAACTGAACCACTGTGGCACTGCCGGTGCACACTGCACTCTGACATGGAAACACACAGAAACGTATACCAGCTTTGCACATTTTCCACCATCCCAAGACCACAAGCTGGTCGCAAAAAGCAGGGAACATTTGGGAGGCAGACCTCCAACACAAGTCACTAATAAACAGTGGGCCCGAGCCCTGCAACAAGTGAAGGAGGTGTCATGTAATCCATGATTCCGTTACACACAATTTAATTATCTACACCAAACATATCTCACATGGAGGTGCACAAAACACATATTCTGAGGAACAGCCCCTGAGTGCAGTGTATAAAGAAGGTACCCCCTAAGGAACTTTTTAGGTCCAGGAACAAGGGGGGGAAAACAATAAAAAACAAAACTGACTCCCACTAGACCTGTCTTACTTCTCTACTGGCTTTTGTAAGCTCTATGGGCTAACCGCAAATTAATTTAATACATGCAAATCAAATTCATAAACATACTTGTATTTCACTTATTGCTTTATATTTAATCTTTTTGTTCACTTTGTTGTATTAAAAACCTTTCTGTACATACAAATAATTATCATCAATTCAAAGTACTTAATTCTTATACAATGCAATACATCGAATACAAACCTTTTTTTACAAAAAGAATTTGAAACTATACAACAATGTAGAGACATTTTATGGCCAGTGGCGGCTCGCCGAAGGAGTGCTGCGGGGTGGTGGGTGGGGGAGGAGCAGGGCGGGAGGGTAATAGACTCCGACATACGACGGAACGGAGTAAACCAAGTAAATAAATAAATAAATAAAACAATTTACCTTGCGTGCGCTGCATCGCCGAGTTGGTGATGCAGAGTGCGCAGGGTAAATTGCTCACCGCCCACAGCACTCCCTCGGCGAGCCGCCACTGTTTATGGCACATATCTTGATCTGTCCCCCAACCAGCAACCTCACATGTCCATTCTCTTCTTCCACACATCAGCACACATTCACATACACATCTCATTCATGACCTTCCCAGCCACAAATTACATACACAGGCAAATACCAAAGAGAGAAATCTTCAAATGTAGGCGTTGTTGTGTTGTTCGTTGGCATCTTGTGACAGTTGGTCAACGCATTTTTCGGTGAAGTTTATTGATAGGATCCACCTTCATTAGGACCACCTATTTACATATTTCAAGGCTGGTGGATATTTTGAGGGATATCTACAATATGATAGAAGAACACTCAAAGTGTTTAGCCAAAACTTTTATTTTGTTAGAATTAAAAAAAATGATGAACTCCTAGGTTTATCCTAAACAGAATAGAGGCCACCACCTGCAGATGAAAAGACTTTAAAATAGAAAAACTGACACCAAGGTGTAAATGAAATGCACTATCCGTGATGTACCCTATATCCAGTCATAGAGCTTACATAAGCCAGTAGAGAAGTAATACAGGTCTAGTGGGAGTCAGTTTTGTATTTAATTGCATCCTCCGAGGGCCCTATGTGTAAAACACATGACGCAAATTTCATTCACATGGTTTGAGATTGCCGCGGGATACGCAGGCCTGAGGGGATGGCGGGAATCATCTCTGGCTTGGTTGTGCATGTGATTCCACATACGTCACAATCCTCTCTGCTAAGTATGAGACCCATAGCCAAGTGAGACAAGTACCTACACAGATTCCTTGAACTAGCCTTTGTCCTCTTCAAACGACAAATAGAAAAGGACTGGATGTCCCAGGCACCCACCAACACGCACTGCTGGCTCGACAGCCTGCTGAAATGGGTATGAGACGGATGTCCAAGCCACAGCTCAGACATAGAGTGGAGAGGGAGCCGGAGTCACAACATGAGACATGTACATTAGGAATCTGGGGGCAAAAAATGCCATGAGACCACCCATAATGCATATATAAACACACCTCATCATGTAAATTACTGCTGTCTCACCTGACGAGGATCACCATGGCGACTAACGAATCCCAGACGCAGCCTCAATACCACTAAAACAAGTGGGAGACTCCCCTAGCAGGTATGGATTAGCGCGGTGCACCCCAGCATATAATACACACCTAGCGCTCTACCCCTGAGTTCCCCTTACACAGCCAGCCACATAATGTAATCTTCCTACAACGGGTGGAATGTACTACGTATGGAGGGCAAAACACCCGAGATCCTTCTGTTAATTAGTAGTCCCTCCACACCATACTGGTAGCACTCCAAACATCCTCTCTGTGTGCAGGGACACACCTAAAAATGGCATGATAATGAACCACAGATCGCAGGCAATCAATCACATGATAGGATTTATTGTAACTCCAACGTGTATGTTTCCGGCACCGGGCAGCACCCGGAGATGTTAATGTTACTGTTTTGTGTTGCGAAATTCAATAAAGATATGCAAAAAAATGTATATAAACAGAGGTATACAGATAAAGATGTGTTCATTGTGGCATGGTAGCCATGATATTTAGCCTGAAAGAATGTATAGACAAAAAATGCATATTGATTATTAGATTGCACATCGTTTAAAGGAAGCTATAATGTAGATGTCCAATTTCTCATTGATGAATAAAAAAAATAATCATTTGTAATTAAAAAACAAAAAAACACGTTATGAATAGTTGGCATAACACTCTATTTCTAATAGCTGGGAAGACAAGATCTTAGCACAGCAATATTTTTTAAATGTTATTTTTGGGGTGAAAATGACACATTTTTCCATAGAGCTTTTTCTCTATTTTTGCTGCAAAGAAAGAACACTTTTAGGCCCATTTTAGCTAATTCCTCCAATGTGAGGAAAAAAATAACGGCCATTTGCCCTGGTAAACCTCTGCAAGGAAAACATCGGTTCTTAAAGGGTTAAAGGAACACATCGTTTTAACAAATTTTAGTCAATTATTACGCAGGCACACAGCACAGGGTCACTAATGTTAGATATTCAATACAAGTCCTGTCAAAAGAAGACAGGTGAAGAGGGATTTTGTTGGTTTTCAATGTCGTACCAGAGCTTGACTCAATACACCACCACATATTGTTACAGAGACGGTGGTCAACAGTACGGCACCAATAAAACCATTCGAAAGGAAAACATCATGGCGCTCCTATTTACGTCACAAATGCAGAGCTGTGTTAAGGCAAAACCAAAGTGATCAAAGTGAACACTCGCCCAGGGCCGCCACCTTACAAGGGAAGGGCACTGGCAAAATGATAACAATGTAGAAAACAAACAGATTGTTTACTTTGACAGCCAGGCATGACAAGACTGCCCGTCCTGAACCCTAATTCTTAAAGGCTTTAAGCAATACACACAAATAAAAAAATCTGTCTTTCTGCTTTCGGCTCCTCGCCTCTTCCTTTACCATCCTCTCTCTACATGTTGCCACATATCTGATCATCAACCCACTGTCTCAACTCTCTCTACCTCACCACTCCACAAGCACCTCTCTCTACGACAACCCTTTTTAGTTCCTTGTCACAACTTCACATCTCGCTCTACCACTGTCAATTTTTAACTCTACCTCTGCCTATTTACCTGACTTCTCTACCTCAACTGTCACTTCACCTGATACCTCTCTCTGCACCTCTTTGCTTTGTTTCAATATAATCTCTCTGGAGCGACCCTAAATGTATTTTATCTCTTTCTCAACTCTTCTATTGACCGCACTTCTCTTTCCCTATGTCTCCATCTCACTAGAAATCACTTAACACCTCTTCCTTACCTCACCACTGTCTTTCTTATTTCTCTCTCACTATGTAATCGCCTCCTACCCAAACTCTTCCTCTACCCCGCTTCTTTTGCTCTATCATTACCTTCTCTCAATGCATGCACTTTTCTTGCTGCCTCTTCTCTCAGCCTGTCTACCCTTACCTCTTCAAAACACTCCATTCTTTCTACCTTACCACTTTTTATACCTCAATTTCCAGTGCAACCCAGCTGTCTCCATCTGTCTACATTTCCTTCTCCCTATTTATTCATCTCTCTACCTCATTTTAATACCGTGCCTATCTCTCTCCCTGTCTTTCTTTACCCACCTTTTCCTAATTCTAATTCTCTTTTTTTTTTTAAATACTTCACCGTTCTCTCTTTACCTTTCATCTCTCCCCACCTCACTTACCTCTCCACCTCATCTCTATCTCTTCCTCGTTTCTCCTTCCATATTCTGGGATCATGTGTGTCAACGGAAGTTTTGTAAATTTTCCCACTTGATGTCAGATAGACCTTTGCAGTTATCAAACCATATTGCTAAAGCACAATGTTCAGCATGTCCACAAACAGCCCCTGCTCAGGTCTATTTTTCAACACACTTTTAGTCTAGAAGGTAAATTGTAGTGTTCATATTATCTATGGTCACTCAGCCAATTTTAATACAAAAATATTACTGAGTGCGAATTCTCCATCGGTGATTCGCACACCTTTCTAGAGGAAAAAAAAAATAACCATAACAAGTTATGCATAGTAAATTCCGTGATATGTACATCTGTGCTTTATATATTATTTAGAAAAAGCATAGCAAGGAAAGTTTACATATTTGCATTTCCTTTATATTTGCATTATTCTATTATTTTGTTTGTCATTATTGTGAAAATGTCAAATATTTTAGCACCTCCACATTTTTTGCCTTCTGCTGGGGAACCTAAGATGGAATGGGATTTATGGTATCCCATGTTTCTAGCCTACGTGGAAGTATTAGAGGAGGATGGTTGCTCTCAAAAAAGGAAATTAGACCTGCTGAGGCATTGCTTAGGGGGTCAAGGGATTAAAGAATACGATAATTTGCCTCCTCTCGAAAGCACAGAAGGAGTAAATGTGTTTGAAGTCGCTGTTAAAAAAATGAGTATCAGATTTGGGAAGAAAATAAATATAGTGATGGAGAGATTCAAATTGTATTCTCGCGCTCAGAGAGAAGATGAATCTATTGAGAACTATGTATCTGCCTTACGTTCCCTAGCTGGTTCATGTGCATTCGATACCATTAATTACGAACAGGTGCTCAGAGATCAAATAATGATGAAATCTAAGAGTAAAAAAATACAAGAAAGGTTATGGTTAGGCACTGAATCATCATTAAATGCTGTAATTAATATCGCTAAAGGCATTGAACAATCTGAGAAGTTTGTTAGTGAGATTAGAGGCCAACCCCAAACTATCAATGTGAAAGTACAAGATCCTGTAGCAGAGGTATCGCTTGTAAAAACTCAGTTCACACCAAAGAGAACATCTTTCTTTAGTAAGAAAGATTCAGGATTCAAAGACAATAAATTTGGTAATCGTAGAAATCCTGTGATCTGTTATAGATGTGGTAGTTTCAAACATGTTGGAAATTACAAAGGATGTCCAGCATGGAATAAAATTTGTGTTAAATGTAAGAAAGCAGGTCATTTTGGAAAGATGTGCAGATCCTTACAAAAAGTTATTTGTGTTACTTGTGAAGAAGATGAAATTTCTACAGAGTTTAATGAATTTAAATGTATTTCTTGTGTTTGCGAGAATAACTGTAAAGGTTTTCCATCGTGTTCTATATTGGTCGATCAATCAATCAATCAATCAAGCATTTATATAGCGCACTACTCACCCAGAGGGTCTCAAGGTGCTGGGGGAGGGGGGTCCGCTACTGCTCGAACAGCCAGGTCTTGAGCTGCTTCCTGAAGGCGAGGTGGTCCTGGGTCAGGCGGAGGTGGGTCGGGAGGGAGTTCCATGTCTTGGCGGCGAGGTAGGAGAAGGACCGTCCCCCTGTGGTGGCTCTTCGGATGCGGGGGACGGCGGCAAGGGCGTGGCCGGTCGATCGAAGCTGGCGTTTGGGAGCGTAGAAGTTGAGGCGGCTGTTGAGGTATCCTGGGCCTTGGTTTGTGTAGGGCTTTGTGTGTGTGGGTGAGGAGTCGGAAGGTGATTCTCTTGTTGACCGGGAGCCAGTGCAGGTCTCTTAGGTGTCCGGAGATGTGGCCGCGACGGGGGATGTCCAGGATGAGTCGTGCTGAGGCGTTCTGGATCCGCTGGAGTCTCTTCTGGAGTTTGGCGGCGGATCCGGCGTAGAGGGAGTTGCCGTAGTCCAGACGGCTGGTGACGATGGCCTGGGTGACCGTCTTCCTGGTCTCGGTGGGGATCCACCGGAAGATCTTATGTAGCATGCGCAGGATGTTGAAGCACGACGAGGAGACGGCGTTGACTTGTCTGGTCATGGAGAGGGAGGAGTCCAGGATGAAGCCCAGGTTGCGTGCGTGGTCTGTTGGTTTGGGTGCGCTGCCTAGGGCGGGGGGCCACCATGAGTCGTCCCAGGCGGAGGGTGAGGATCCCAGGATGAGGACTTCCATCTTGTCCGAGTTCAGTTTCAGGCGGCTGTTTTTCATCCATTCGGCTACCTCTTTCATCCCTTCGTGAAGGTTGGCTCTGGCGGTGGCGGGGTCGTTGGTGAGGGAGAGGATCAGCTGGGTGTTGTCGGCGTAGGAGATGATGTTGAGGTTGTGGTGGCGTGCGATGTCTGCGAGGGGGCTCATGTAGACGTTGAAGAGGGTTGGACTGAGCGAGGAGCCTTGAGGAACGCCGCAGATGACTTCGGTGGCTTCAGATCTGAACGGGGGGAGGCGGACTCTCTGTGTCCTTCCTGCGAGGAAGGAGGTGATCCACTCCAATGCCTTTTCCTGGATTCCGACGTTGCTGAGACGCTGCACTAGTGTACGGTGGCAGACAGTGTCGAAGGCCGCGGAGAGGTCTAGGAGGATGAGGGCTGCTGTTTCTCCGCTGTCAAGCAGTGTACGGATGTCATCGGTGGCTGCGATCAGGGCGGTCTCGGTGCTGTGGTTGGCCCGGAAGCCAGACTGCGAGAGGTCGAGGGAGCCGATCGTCTCGAGGAAGGCGGCCAGCTGTTTGTTGATGGTCTTCTCGATGACTTTTGCAGGAAACGGGAGCAGTGAGATGGGACGGTAGTTCTTGAGGTCGGTGGGGTCGGCTGATGGCTTCTTTAGTAGAGCGCTGAGTTCGGCGTGCTTCCAGCTCTCCGGGAAGGTAGCGGTGTCGAAGGAGGTGTTGATGATGTCCCGCAGGTGGGGTGCGATGACAGCGTCGGCCTTGTTGAAGACGTGGTGAGGGCAGGAGTCGGTGGGAGATCCGGAGTGGATGGAGTTCATCGTGCAGACGGTGTCTTCGGTGCTGATCGGGGTCCAGGTGCGGAGGGTGGTGGTGGGGGGCGGTGGTTCGGTCGTGGCGTGCATCGGTTGAGTGCTGAAGCTGTTGTGTATGTCAGCGATCTTGTTGTGGAAGTAGGAGGCGAGGGAGTTGCAGAGGTCTTGCGAAGGGGTGATGTCGTTGTTTCCGGCGTTGGGGTTGGAGAGCTCTTTGAGGATGGTGAAGAGTTCCTTGCTGTTGTGTGCGTTGTTGTCCAGTCGTTCCTTGAATGCGGTTTTCTTGGTGGCGTGGATGAGTTGGTGGTGTTTTCGGGTGGCGAGCTTGAGGGTGGTTATGTTGTCTGGTGTCGGGTCTCTGCGCCATGTTCTCTCGAGGGCTCGGCAGTTCTTCTTGGAGCTCTTGAGTTCGTCGGTGAAACATGGGGCTTTCTTGCTAGCGGGTCTGCTAGGCGGGGTCTTCAGAGGGGCGAGGTCGTCTGCACAGTTGCTGATCCACTTCGCGAGGTTGATGGCCGCCTGGCTTGGGTTCGTTGCGCTGGTGG
Source organism: Triturus cristatus (assembly GCF_964204655.1). Taxonomy (NCBI): domain Eukaryota; kingdom Metazoa; phylum Chordata; class Amphibia; order Caudata; family Salamandridae; genus Triturus; species Triturus cristatus. Next base: position 510,468,023 of record NC_140585.1, read on the forward strand.
GAGGGTTCATGCTCAGGGAGGTCGCGAGCTGGTCGGCTGTGATCTTGTTCCAGCTTCTGCGTGCAACCTGTTGCTGGTGGTGGTGGACCGTGGTCCTTCTGAAGCTGAAGTGGACGCAGCTGTGGTCCGTCCAGTGGAGTCCGGTGGCCTGGCTGAAGGCGATGTCCTTGCTGGATGAGAAGACGGGGTCGAGTGTGTGTCCGGCGTAGTGGGTGGGGGTGGTGACCAGCTGCTTGAGTCCCAGGTTTGCGAGGTTGTCCAGCAGGGTGGTGCTGTTGCGGTCGTTGTTGTTCTCCAGGTGGAAGTTGAGGTCCCCGAGGAGGATGTAGTCAGCAGAGGGGAGGGCGTGCGGGCTGATGAAGTCGGCGATGTCTTCGCTGAATTGTGTACGTGGTCCCGGGGGTCTGTAGATGAGGGTGCCTCTGAGGGTGGTCTTGGGGTTGATGTGGACCTGGAAGTGCAGGTGCTCGGTGGGTGCGAGGGTGTCATCGGTGTTGGTCGTGATGCGGATGGTGTTCCTGTGGATGATGGCGATGCCTCCTCCGGTCTGGTTGATGCGGCCCCTTCGGATGACCTTGTAGCCATCTGGGATGGCTATGGCAATGTCGGGCGGTCCAGGCGCGGACGGGCGCAGACGGGCTTACCTTTGGCGCACCTTCGGCGCTCAGTCGGCGCGCCCGCAGCGTGTCAACGCTGCGCGTCTGCACGGTCGCCATATATGGCGAAGTGTGAGGGAGGGAGGAGCTGGGAGGCGGGGAGCGGGGAGGGTACACAAAGGAAAGGGGCGTGGCCGCTGGCACGGCGGCGGGAAGCGGTGCGGGGGGCACAGGGGAAACACGGGGAGGAAAAGAGAATTAGATCGCAGGCACAAGGGGAGAAAACACGGGCAACAGTGGACAAAGCAGTGACAAAAAAGCAAGCACAGAAGAGAAATTAGCGTGGCAGCACACAGGTGGGGAGAGCGATCCCGTTGGGGCTGCAGAGGGCGGGGAAGAGGCGGCAGGCTCAGCGAGGCTGAGAGAGGCAGCGGGCAGGGGGCACACGCAGCAGCTGGTGGCCGTGCGGTGCGGGGGTGTCCTGGGAGCAGGTCGATAGGAAGGAAGTGACAATGATGAGAGATTCTTGTGCCTGGTATTCCATTATCGGCAAAGATGTATTCATGGAACTGTGGGATGATAGAAAATGACTACCACCTGGGGGCGTGGCTTGGACGCCGAGTAAGATGGCCGCCTGAGCTCAGAGCTCCGCTGCGCCGCGGCGGATTCTTCTTTCCATCTCGCCAATCTGCAGCCATTTCGTCAGGCTTCCTTTGGTCCCAGCGAGCGGAAGATTTCGTGTTGATGATGTGACCGCCAGACTTCTCATGCATACAGTTTTACCCCGTTTTCGTTGCTTCATGTAAGTGCCTCAGCGCGACCGCCATTTTACGATCGGCGCGACGCGCGCGCGAGGCTGAAATGGGCGCATGCATGTCTCCTCAGAGCGTGGGATAATGATAATGTTTGATGGCTTCTTCCTCCTGCCTCCAATGCTCCTGCCTTACCAATCCTTCAGCTTTTCTTCATTTCGACACCAGCACGGCTTTGTCTTCTGGTCTATGCTCTGAAGGAGCAGTTACCTCATGTTGGCCATACTAGTGGAATACTTCCCTTCTGCTCATCACTGCTGCCTCATGAGAAACCCCTACTTTCATATATCCCACACAAAACGTTGCTCCTAATGTGCTCTTTTTGAGGAATTATTCAGTATTTATTTTCTTTTTTCCTCCTCAAGGACTTTATACTTTTTGGTTTGTCCGGCAGAGTGAAGTTCACTCCATCCCTACTGCGTTTACTGTGATTATTCTTCCTCTATGGTTATGTCAAAGAGATATATCTTTATCTGGCAGCCAGTGACTTATCCTTTACAACCTTTTTTGAGCACTAGTGTTGGGATTTCGTCCGCAATATACAACTAAGATTTAGCGCATAAGAGCTCCGCGCTGACTGGTGGTCTCCCCGTCACTATTGGAGGAAGATTTTAATAACTAGTTGGAACTGCCTCTGAATCCTGGATTTCCATGGTTTTTACAGTTGTCTTTTACTGCTCCTGCTGGCCTCTTTGTTTCCTTACTAAGCATCTTGAAATCTTTGTATTCTGTATACGAAGTACATCGGTGCTTTAGTTATTAATCATTCCATCATCTGCACGTTCAGGTCTCTATGGGCAAACTACGTAACCCAAAGTTTGTCTTTGTACCTTCGAAGAACTCTCCTACAGCCACCTCTTCCTCAGTGGCAGATTGCTCTCCTACCACAGATCAAATGGCGGCAGCATCTTCCAGCCGTTCTTCTCCATCACAGTCTGCCTTAAACAAATCTTCTCCCTCTACTTCCTCGTCTAAGCGCTTGAAACAGGACTCCCCTCCTCCTCCACTTGAGAAGCCACCATCCCCTATATCAATGGAAATATTGCTGGAGGAGATACGCGCTTTACGTCCGTTTGTGGAAGAGACCAATACTAAGATGCAGCTTCTTGAGGCAAAATGGTCGACTATGGAAACTCGTGTATCCTCCATGGAACAGCAGGTTACAGAAATTCACACTAACTCTCAGCGTATTTCCTCCTTGGAAAAGTCTCTTCTCACCCTCCAACAACATACTGAGGACTTGGAAAATAGAAATAGGAGGAATAACTTGCGTATTTATGGCCTGCCGGAATCCTTGGAGGGAGATGATCCTGTTGCGTTCTTCTCCTCATTTCTTTTGAAACTTCTGGACATCCCTGCTACTACTTTTCTAAGTATCCAAAGAGCTTATAGACTTGGCCCTCGTTCCTCCTCTTCTTCTAAACCACGAGGTGTCATCATCCTCTTTCTAAAATTTACTGATCTCCTTCTGGTCCTTTCTGCAGCTCGATCCAAGCGCCATGTCTCCTGGATGGGTCAGAGAGTATTTCTCTCTCAAGATGTCTCTAATGCCACTGCTGCCAGAAGGAAGGAGTTTTTGTCTCTTCGAGCTCCTCTACGCTCTCTTGGGGCTAGATATGGTTTATTTCACCCTTGTACCTTCAAAGTGACTCACCAAAATAACACCTGGACTTTTCAAGACCCTGCTGAACTCAAGAATGTTATTCATATCCAGACTAATGCTGGCATGGACACCTCCAACTCTGCTAATGGTTGATTATTTAATCTCTCCGTTTTCTTACAGGTTTTACTGATATGTTCTTGTATTGGCATCTGCTTTGACTCCTTGATGTGGTTCTTCTTAATTGGTTGCTGGATTGTATTCCCCTTTTTCATGTGTCTTTTGCCCTTGTGTTGTTTTGTTTAACATAATTTTTGTATCATCTGTCTTTTTCCTCACCTAGATTGATCGTTGTGTTCCTTTCCATCCCATACGGTTCGTCTTATTCATCTTCCGTCCTGGTGCAGTCTGTTCTCCTGGCTTGGGAGGTCACTCTTGTCGAATCCTTCCAGAACCCCATTATCATCTTCTTCCCCCCCCCCTCAGGTATGTTTCTTTCAGTCATCCTATTTGGATATGTACTGTCTCTTCTTGTACTTCTTTTCTCTTGCCCTTTCCCCTCTTTCCTTTCTCTTTCTTTTAATGTATCTCTCGACTCTCTTTTTTCTCGTTCTTTTTTCTCATGTATCAATTGGCATTCTTTTCTTATTTCTTGTTTTCATGGCTTTTCTTTTTTGCTTACAATTTTACTGTTTTTACTTTCAAAGTTATTTCATGGAGTGTGAAAGGTTTTGTTAACCTATTAAGCGACAGAGAATCCTTTCCCACCTAGCTTCATATAATCCTGATTTAGTCCTTTTACAGGAAACCCATCTTTCTGAGGCTGAATCTCTTAAGCTGAAGAGAGGCTGAGTGGGAACGGTCTTATTCTCTCCTTCATCTAATAAAAAGAATGGTGTTGCTATTTTATGTCACAAGAAACTAAAATGTAAAGTTCTTTCCCAAGATACCGATACTGAAGGCCGATGGGTTCTAGTTAAGTTATTAATCAACTCTGTATCTCTGACTGTATTCAATGTCTATGGCCCTACCCACCCTGATTGCAACTTTTGGCCTTTAATTACTTCGAAATGTTTTCAGTGCAGTGATACCATGTTTATCTTAGGAGGTGATTGTAATCAAATTGTTGATCCGTTTCTTGACCGCAAATCTTCTGCCCGCTTTACACCTCACAAATCACATACACAATTTCTAGACACTATTTCTAAGTCACATCTCATTGACTCATGGAGACTTTCCCATCCTGACACTCTAGATTACTCCTTCTTTTCACCCCCATGCCTCTTTTTCTCGGATTGATTACATCTTCCTCTCTCAATCTCTCTCTCAAAATCTCCTATCTTCTTCTATTGAACCAATAGTTATCTCAGACCATGCTCCTATTGTCACAACCCTTGACCTTCTTCCTCCGCATCCCAAATCTTCCCGCTGGCGTTTTAATAACTCCCTTCTCATGGACCCTCTTTTTTCTTCTTCTTTTCTCTCCTTTGCTACAGAATTCTTTTTACTCAACTCTGATCCCTCTTTAGCCCCTCATGTTATCTGGGATTCTTTCAAGGCAACCGCACGTGGTTTTGTAATAGACTTTGTTTCCAAAAAAAAGAAGCACTTCCTTAATAAACAGAAAGACTTGTTGGCCCGTATTAAATCCCTAGAACACAAATTCTATACTTCCTCTAGCAACTCTGTTTTGCCAGACCTCATACGTGCCAAACTTGATTTCAACAAAACTACTACCGATAATGCCTCTTCAATCTTACTACGGAGCAGCGCTCGTTACTATGGAGGTCGCAATAAATCGGGTAAACTTTTAGCTAATTACCTCAAATCTCGTAAGGAGCGTAACTCTATAGATTCTATTTACTCTGCCGATAATCTTCTCTTACACAAAGTACAGGATATACTTACCCAATTCCAGATTTTCTACCAGTCTCTTTATACTCCTGAATCGCCTCCCTCTGTCTCTCTTATTCACTCCTATTTCGATAGACTCCCTACCCCCTCCACCTCTCATCTCAACTTTCTTGGTCTTGAGCATGATCTCTCCATTACCGAACTTGACAGCGCTTTAAAGACTCTTACTAAAGGTAAATCCCCGGGTCCTGATGGCTTCTCTGTGGAATTTTATGTGCATTTTTCTGACCTTCTGCTTCCTAAACTTCTCACACTCTTCCAATCCTTCTTTATCTCCAGCACTGCGGCTAGTACTTTCCACGAGGCTACGATCTGCCTTATACCCAAGGAAGGTCGTGACCCTCAATTCTGTAAGAATTACAGACCAATATCTTTAGTTAATGTGGACTATAAATTATTTGCTAAACTACTCGCTTTACGTTTAGATCCTCTTCTGCCCCATCTCATTGGCAAGGAACAGTGTGGTTTTGTTAAGGGCAGACTTACTTCGGATAACTCGCGCCTTTTCCTCAATGTCCTAAATAAAGTCCCATCTCTCTCCATCCCTTTAGCTGCTATCTCTGTCGATGCTGAGAAAGCGTTTGACAGAGTGGACTGGTCCTTTTTGTTCGCCGCCTTGCGGTGGCATGGCTTTGGCCCTAATTTCATTTCTCTCATTTCTTTACTTTATTCAGCCCCCAAAGCGTCTGTTTTAGTCAATGGTCATCTATCCCCTTATTTCCCCCTCCAACGTGGGGTTCGCCAAGGATGTCCTTTGTCTCCACTACTTTTTGTTCTTGCCCTTGAGCCATTTCTTACGTCTATCAGGAATAATATATCTATTTCTGGTTTTCCTTATGGCAAGACCCATTTGAAACTCTCTGCATATGCAGATGATATTCTCTTATTTATTTCTGATCCTGAAAAATCCATTCCCGCCCTATTACTTGAATTTAATTCCTTTTCGCAAGTCTCTGGTTACAAGATCAATTCTGATAAAACGGAGATTCTTCCTCTTACCAAATTTTGTCTCCCTCATCAGTTCCCTTCTACTGGTTTCGCATGGAATTCCTCCAAAATCAAATATCTCGGAACATGGTTCTCTAAGTCCATTTCTTCATCCATTCAGTTGAATATGTCTATTGTCTTATCCCGTATTGACAAATTGTTATCTTCTTGAAATCCTCTTTTTCTTTTGTGGTGGGGTTGGCTTGATTCGATTAAAATGATGATATCGCCCATTCTTATATACATTTTTTCCATGCTCCCCATAAATATTCCTGATATTTATTTTAAACGCATTGACTCCTGTCTTTCTAAGTTTCTATGGAATCATATAAAATCAAGAGTTGCTTTAGTTACTCTTCGCAAACCAAAATCTAATGGCGGAGTCAATTTTCCGGACTTTCGTCTCTATCATAAGTCTTTTTTCTCTCCGTCAGGCCTCTAATTGGCTCATTCCAGAACCTTCTCCTCTTGCCCCTCTTTGGCTCTCTATTGAACGTTCATTGCTTTCTCCGTTTTCTCTCCCTGAGGTCATACATTTCTCTGCTAAGAACTTATCCACTTCTCTCCCCTTATTCAAATACACGTCCTCTCTTCTACACGCTTTGGTCCGTCCTGATCCAATTACTCGTAAATCCTTTTTAGCCTCCCCCATTTGGTACAACTCGCTTATTCTCCTAAACAATCGACCTATTTGCTGGACTGCTTGGAGATCAAAAGGTCTGGTGTGGGTTAAGCAACTCTTTGATGGCCTTCTCCCGTGCTCATTTCCCCGATTCCGACTCTTGTTTCACTGCCCTCAATCCTTTTGATACAAATTCACTGTCCTCATAGCCCTTATCCTTGATGTTTATTATTCCCTTCCTTCGTCATCATCTCCCATATCCCATTCTCCTCTACTTCAGATTTTGTCTACTCTTCCCAAAGCTTCTCTTATTTATAGGTTTTTTTCCTCCCCTAATCCGAACCGTCCGAAATCTAAATTGGAGTGTGCTTGGGAGTCAGATCTGGGCTGTGATTGGTCTATAGCTCTTTGGGATAAAACTTGGTCCAGATCTTTAAAAATTTCTCGTTCTGCCTCCCTGACCCAGTCTATGTTTTTTCTATATCACAGATTGTATCTTTCTCCAGTTTCTATTTCTCGCTTTTCTCTTGTTAAGGACTCTAATTGTTGGACCTGTGGCTCCCCTAAAGCTGATCTTCTTCACCTTCTTTTTCTTTGTCCTCCTGTTGTTACACTGTGGGGTCAGGTGTGGTCCTATGTCTCTCGCCTATTTTCGATATCTACTCCCTACTCTACCCCTCTTCTCTTTTTAGGTAGTGTTTCTGATACTTTTGATATTCCTCCACACTCCTCTGGCCTATTAGATCTTATGCTCGCTCTGGCTTTCCAACACATATCTTTTAACTGGAAAGATCTTAACAAACTTTCTATACAATGCTGGTGGAATTCTCTCTGTCATTGCCATAGTCTTGATGTGCGCTTTGCTGCTGCCTCCACTCCTACTCTTAACAGAGATTTATTTTGGTTACCCCTCACAACATATCTCGACCGCATGGCTCTGAGACGTACCTCTCATTTATCCTCTGAGAACTTTAAACCTCCATGAGCGACTCTTTCTCTGTCCTTCTTCTTGTATTTTTCTATTTACATCTATTTTCTCCTGCATTCAAATATTCTCTATTCCAGACTTTCTACTCTTTCTACTTTACCTCTTCTATTTGTCTGATTTTCTCCCTATTCTCTCTATAATGCCTTCTGCCTATCCTTTTTGCTTTCCCTTCCTTTCTCTCTCCTTTTCTTTCTCTCTTTTTTCCCTTTTCTGTCTATACAAAATTTTTATAAAATGCTTTTTATGCTTCTTTTGTTAGCGAGCATTGATATACTGTTCTTTAATTCAAAATGGACAATGTTATTTGTATGATCAGTATCTCGTTGTTCTTTCCTAATTTTCTTAAATAAAGCATTTCAAACTAAAAAAAAAAGAAAATGACTACCTCCTGATATTAGACCTGGTAGTTACTCAGGGCATAAAATTGATTTGGAAGGTTTTGTGTGGGCAGATTTGACTTTCAAAGGAAAGAAAATTAAAGGCAAATTGTACGTAGCCACCAAAGGTGTATCTATACTTGGATGGCCTCACCAACAAGAGTTGGGTATAAAGTTGGATCCAAATGCTTCTCCACCTGTATACAGTGTGGAGCGGAATTTAATTATTCCACAATTGAAAGGGAATTACTTGCATGCACTTGGGCTGCTCAGCATTTTAGGCAATTTTTATGGGGGACAAAATTTCAAATGAGGACAGACCATAAACCACTTATAAATATGTTGGCAGCTGGGGGTGGTAGAACTCTTACAGCCCGCTTGGCTAGATTAGCTGCTAAATTGCAAGAATATCAATTTTCAGTTGTGTATATTCCTGGCCGTATGAATGTCCATGCTGATGGCATGTCTCGCTTATTATTATCTGATGGTCCAAACGTCATTAATAGTGCAGAGGAGTGCGATATAGCATATACCATAGAAGATGTTCATCATAGTATAAGCTCGGATGCTATCTCGGAGGAGATCTGGGCGAAGGCAATGTCTGAAGATTACATTTTACAAGATGTTGTAAAATATCTACAAGGTAGCTGGCCTGAAGAGAGGAAGTTGAGTGGAGAAATGAGTTCGTTCTGTAAAATCAAAGATGAGCTTATGTTTTCACACGGGTTCGTAATTAGAGGTGATAAAATTGTTCCGCCTCGGAAAATTAGAGAACAATTGATTAATTTGTCCCATGAAGGACACTTGGGTATGTCTTCCACTAAGCGACGTCTGAGAGAATTTTATTGGTGGCCTAGTATCGATAGTATGGTAGACAGGTGGGTCAGAGAATGTGTCCAATGCTCGAAGAGTGACAAATCTGTTAAACCTCTATCTGGGGAGGTTTCTCCCATTGAGTACTCACAAGGTCATTGGAGGAAGCTAGGCATTGACATTATTGGTCCTTTAAATCTTCCTTCTGCTAAACATGTTTTTGCTTTGGTGTTAGTGGATTATTTTTCAAAATGGCCAGAAGTCAAGGTGGTTGATAAAATCACTTCTAATCAAGTTATAGAATTTTTGGATAATATCTTTAGTCAAGAGGGTCTCCCTTCTGAGCTTGTTTCAGACAATGGGCCACAATTCATCAGTAATGAGCTTGAAATGTTCCTATATAAGTGGGGTATCACTCATAAAAGAGTCTCTAATTATAATCCAATGGCCAATGGCCAAGTTGAACGCTTTAACAGGGTTGTAAAGGAATCCATACAACTTGCTATCAAGAGCAATATTGATTGGAGAAAAGCTTTATGGGCGACTTTACGTACATATCGGATGTCTCCTAATTCAGTCACGGGTTGTTCTCCATTTGAAATGTTGAGAGGGAGGAGACCATGTTCGAAGCTTATGCCGTGGTGGTTGAAAAAGAACAACATTCATGATCCCATATTGGATCTTAAAATAGTCAGAGAGCGTGTTCAAAAATACCAAGATAAAATGCGGAGGGTCAATTGCAATAATCGTTCTGTGAACTGCAAAATCAAAGTGGGTGATTTTGTACGTGTTAAATTTGGTGGTCTGGACAAAAGATGGTCTAAATGGTCTGACCCAGTTAAAATAATTGAAGTATTCAGCAAAGCTGTTAGAGTACAAGGGGGAAAAATTTTGAATTTTAGACGAGTATCTATGTATAGATCCAAGGATGCTGGTGGTGAATCATATGTCCCTCCACGAAAGAGCCACTAGTTATTGATGAGAATGAAGAATTCCAGAGTTTTCTAGATACTTTGGGCTGTTCTAACTTTGAATCTGAGGTGTTGCTTCCAGCTCCTAATACTTACGTCCTTGATACTTGTGATAACATTACAAAACCTATTTTGACTCCGGGTGCTGCTATGACACCCAGTGATGTTCCTGTTGTGAACCAAGATGTTAGTCCTGTAGAAGGTGTATCTATTCAATGTGAAGAAATATCTGCTCAAAGGAAAAGTTCTCGTATTAGAAAACCACCTGTTAAAATGAATGATTTTGTTAGATTTTGAGTTCTATTCATAAGAAATTTATTTTGTAATATTATTGTACTTATTTATTTATTTATTTTTTTCAAAGGGGGAAGGTGTGTAGTGTTCATACTATCTATGGTCATGCATTAGTATGGAATGTTATTGGTCTTCCTGGGTTCTAGGTTCCATGGTGGGTCGTTGGGAATTGGCTGCTGGGAACTGACTTGAGTGGTTGTGTAAGCTGTCTTCTCTGTACAGAATAAAACCATCCTGGAATCCACTAAGCGTCTACCTGTGTTACTTCATAAATCTTTTGAAACAATGTCTCAGTGAGAGGACCACAACACTTCAGGCTCCTATGTGACCCTAATGCAAAAATCTAGCCTTTCGGCTGGCAAATGATACCACTACAGCTTTTGCTGTTTATTTTGTTAAACATTTATATTAACAATGGCAAAGCACAGTCAGGTAACATTAAAGAAATATACACAGGTGTTGGACTTGGCCTTTTCTGCAATGTCATTCCCAAACGTTTTGGTGAAATTGGTTTACACCCAATTGGTGCATTTAATTCCCTAGTAAAGTGGTAACCTCCAGAGCCTTCTCCTACTTCAAAGTGGGCACCAGGTTTACATTTTGGACCCTCAGACCCAATTCTTGAGCACACCTGTTAGAAGGTGGTTCTGACCATCTGAAACGATTTTTCGGTTTATGAACACCTAATTTTTGAGCTTTTACTGTGGGAGATCCTCAGAAGGTGGGACTCACCCTCAGTGAACTCATGTTGAAAGAGACTGCATGTGGAATTTACCGGTGTCCCCCTGGTGAGAGTGGGCTGCTGCACTGCAGCCGGAGTAAAGGGCAATGGACTGGTTACATGCAGACATGTGTGTACATGCATCTGCACACGTGTAGGGGCTGCTCGGGGGAGATTCCTGTTGTGCGCAACCCTAGAGCAGGTACAGATAGAATGGTGTGGCAGGAATTATGCAGAATTGGATGGTGACATGGAATAGGCTTTATACTATGGTAAGACACATTTGAGGGAGAGTCAGTGTGCTTTACTGTTTCCACTGAAGGGACACTCCATTATTCTCCCATGAAGATGGGGACCACATTGGGTAGTTTCACTTCCCTAAGGTCTACAAATTCCAGACACTGTAAGTGGTGTAAAAAGAAGTATTCTACTGAGTCCAATGCCATATCTGAACTGCTTATGGGTCATTCAGAAATGCCATATTCCTCTGACTCAGCTCATAACCAGAGCCTGGCTGGGTGTGACCCTGCCAGGCTGGATTAATGACCTTCCTCCCCAAGCTGTAGCCTCAGAGGCCTAGCCCTTCACTGCAAGCATTCCAAGGGCAAAGGTCTCCTCCCCAAAAGGGAGAGATAAGGGTCGAGCTGCAGGTTATCCATCAGCAGCTGTCACCTTGTGCCAGACACCAGACCTAGAGAGAAGGCAGCAAGGGGGGAAGGGGGCTATTCAGAGATAATGTTGCATGAGATCCCTGGACGACGCCATTTTGAACTATCCAAGAGGCCTGTGCAGGAAGAAGGGAGCAGGGGCCGAGAGGTGATGTGTCGCTGCAGGATAGGGCAGCAAAGCCTCCCTGCCCGCCCCCTTCAAATTCTTTTAAAAGGTCTTGGACAGGAAGAGGAGCTCTTTCTTGGGTGTGGTCTGCAGAGGAAGACTGGTGCTGGAGCCTGGTGCCATGGGAAGTTGGAAGGAGGAACCCCCTGACTGTCCCAGGACCCTGGTTGCACCTGTGGGGGAGTCCAGGACCAGTGAGCAGAAGCCTGGGCCTCTGCGCAAGGAGAAGAGAGACCCAGAAGGAGAGCCAGGTGAAAGGCTGGTGCAGGAAGCCAGTGAAGACGGCTCCCTGCTGAGTTCACCCTCTTGGAGGCCAGGAGGGTGAAGGAAAGTTCTACAGATGGTTAGAGCTGGTTATCCGGAGCAAGAAGAGGCCAAAATGGTGAAAATCAGCCGCCTGGGGGCTGAGATATGTCCCCCAGAAGGTAGGCGACATTTGACCTCTGAAGAGGACCAACGACGAAGCTCGTGGGGCTTCACTGCTGGTATTAGATGTACCTCCGGGGTCAGGTCCCGGAGGCAGCCCCACAAGAAGTCAAGTTGGAGAGCACCGTCGCATTCCCTGTGAAACTGCCCCAACAGGGGTGCCAGGAGCCCAACCTGGCCCCCAATAGCACTGGAGTTAGGGGGGCACGGCAGGGTGGAGCAGGAGAAGAGAAGCCGGGGAGTGCCATTGAGCTCCCAGTGTAGAATCCCCTGGGGCCCGGGACCCCCAACTCCTGTCCCCATCACCTAGACGAAGTCGTGGAGTGCCGTCGCGTGCCCCGTGAAGACGTCCCTGGGGCCCCAGAATCCCCAACTCCAGGCCCCGGAGTGCCCCGCGAGGGAGGAGGAGTGCCACCGCACTCCCCTGCTGCTGGAGGAAGAACAGGGGAGTGCCGTCGCAGGAGCGGGCAGACCACAATAGAGGTGCTGGCTCCCACAGCAGCATGTGAGGGTGCTGGCCAGTGAGGGAGCCGGCGGGAGCCTTCGGGGGTGAGATCCCTGAGCGGCTCTCCAACAAGCCTGCAATGCGAGGTGCCAGGGCTGGACCGGGCCCCCGAGGAGCAAAGCGGCAGGAGCAGCCGGGAGTGGGACCCTCATCTTCCATAAGGTATCCGGGTGGGACCGGGCCCCCCGACGTGATCAGGCAGCTGCGTGAGGCCACCCAAGATCGAAGTGCGACTCTCCCCAAGCTGTGGGGTAGCCGCTGCTATGTTATGCACACGCTGAGGAGAGCGCCCTATAATGCCTTGCAGGCCCGGACCGGCCTTCAAGGGAGAGCAGCTTGTTCTCCGCTTGTGGTGGCCCCAGAAGGACGGGGTCACCACCTGCTGTGTGCAAAGGTGCAGGGGGAGCTGCAGGACAGTGCAGTCTCCCCCAGCACGAAGATGTGAAATCCCTCCCCAAGTCTCGGGGGGACTTGAAAGAAACAACCTCTCAAGGGCTCAGCCATACATCAAGAGCATCCTGTGGCTGGAACAGCGCGTCTCAAGACTCAAGATGCGCTGACATCCACTGACTTTTTGCCTGGATTTACTTTGAATTATCTCCCGTTGCACTGATTAACTTCCAACTCTACACAGGACACGGGCCGGGTTGTTTCAACACTGTTATGTTGTTGTAAGGTGGATTTACTCATATAACCTAATCTCAGAGATTCCACTTACCTGAGCCTTCGTGACAAGTGCAGATCTTTCAGGCAGCCCCCACTCAGCGAGGGATGCCAAGGGATACCTCCCACTTGCTGGGCTGTCTTTTTGTTCTGAAGAAGACACACTATGACACCACACTAACACATTGTCAGGGTCGAAACGTCAATGACAACACATGGCTCAGTCTTAACAAATCTCTTGGTGTATACTATTGAGCGGTCCTGCCACAACCTGAGATATTGTTTCAGTTGTTGTTCTGACCATTCATCAACTTGTACATTCTTGTATATAGCTTCACTATTGTATATATGCACTGCACTACCAGCACTGAGCACCAATTGTCACTTTGAAACACTGGTCACTTTCCAATTGCGCCTCACCATGACAGCCCTTGAAATATATGTTTCTAAAAATGTTTTGTGGAAATTCAAAAGTATCAAATAATAATTGTTGCAAGCAATTTTGAGTCTTTTGTTGTATTGTTGTGTCCCAATATTTATGCTGTTGCGCGCTGTGATTTATCCCATTTGTACTCTCTGACATATTGGTTACGTAGAGAGTCACATTAAGTATTCTTAACAAGATTCGTCTTTATTAGCGATGCAATTGCTTTCTTCCCGACAGAGCCATTGTAGCTTTACCTATACCTAAATTGAGGCCTAGTTAACAAACATTAGAAAAGCACACTGCTAAACATCAAAGAGAATATGTTTCAAAAGCAACAATATTGTGTTAGTATATATATGTGCAATCAAGTGAGAAAATACATTCTACCTGTTAATAATAGTGTGCAAAATATATGCATATATAAATCTTTAACACAAGCCAGTAACATAAGAACAGAGAAAACAAAAGTAGAATATGTAGAATGTCCCTTCCACTCACCTGCATCACAAACAGTTACAATTAGGACTCAAATTAAAACGGTAGAGGCTCTGTGCCATCCAGTACCACCCGTAAGAAAACCTTAAAGAAGTTAAGCTTCAACGTTGCTGCTCTCAAATCCTACCAATGATGGTCTAGGATTGAGGTCTACTCACCCTCCACTCCGTATACTATTGCGAGCATCTCTCTTGCATGTGTTGCCTGAGTGCAATAGGTATGAGGGCAGAGACCAAGGAATCAATGTTTGACCCATCAAGCTGGGGCACTACAGCCTAAAATTAATCCCACGTGTTGAAATATTTTGAGATTGGGGATAGAAGGTTACATGGATTCAAAACAGATTTAAGACAGTGGGAGTTTTGAACATATCAACATCTCTGCCATATTTCGCATGGATTTCCTTCAAGGATTTAAGGCTTCCTTCAAATGCCAAGTCATGGATGCATCCATTGTCTGGTACAGATCAAGTCCCACAAAAGAACAAAAAGCCCATTTGAATGTACCTTCAGCAACTATTGTCTGGAAGAGTTTGGTACAAGGTTGCATGACCCACCTGAGCCCACGATGCGCCCATAAAGAATCCAAGAGATCACATGTTTTTCTATCGTCATTCAAGCAGAGACATGGCCCTCAAGATGGAATATTGAAAATAAAGTGGAAGCCTGGAATCCAAATAGTAAATGCACATATGATTTAACCTCAAACCACCAGATTTGTATGTGATGCAAAGCTTGGATATTTTACGTTTTGGTCTCATCCCATTACAAATAAATCTTTTCATAACAGAGTCTATTTCCTCAGTAGAGGTTTAGGAATCACCATAGCTAGCATTCCAAAAAAGATTATTGAATCGGGGCGCCACATGAATTTTTATCACCTGCACTTTCCCCAGAGCCACAAGCTAATAGATTATCATCTTTGAAGTTCACCAGTTACCTTGTATAGAAGTGTTTTGATATTATCATCAGACATATCTGGTAAACTTCTACTGACAAGAATTGATATGCCCCTATCGAATCCTTCACCATACATATGGCAGCATGTCACTTTTGTTTCAGTTGACTCTGTAACCTGAAAAGAGTGAAAAACCTATGACGGCCATCAAGGCTGATACAGAGGAGTGCGGATTCGACAACACAAGGCGAATATTGTTGATGTAGAGGGAACAGCTTTCAGACACCCGCTGCCATCGCAACGTTCTCCACCCTTGCAGCCTGTTGTATAGCCGCAGCCAGTAACTCCAAGGACAATAAAAATAGCCAGGGGGATGGGGCAACCCTGTCAACTACCTTGTTTGAACCCTTAACTGCTCTATTTTTGGGTATTTCTCACCTAAGCTATCATAACATGTTTTCCACAAACAATATACAAGCCAAATCTATGTCTTTATTTCCCTACATGGAATTCTAAAGGTATCCAGGGTTTGTGGATTCCCATGGAAAAATAGAACAAACATATCTCATATTCTTGGTTTTATTTTGAAAAATAGGAAAAAACTGCTGTGCAAGAATTGTGTGTTTGTATTTCAAAAAATGTCAACAACAAAAGAATTGATGTGCTATGAGCACTCTCCAGTTTTCAGGAATAGGTAGAGTTATAAAAAATTCATTTTTTAACACAGTTAGGATTTTTTTAAGTGGTTGTCCATTTTTTTCAAATGTGTGGGTTTTCTACCTACTTGCAGTTTGTTGTGGAAATGGGTGTAAAATTAGAGCTGGACAAGCCACTGAAGCTGGCACTGGCTCAACTTGATGCCCTGTTGGAACCTCAAGCCCATAACGAGCTGAGCTTTCATTTGGCTTCTGCCTTTCTCTTTGAATTTGGTGTTACACCCAGAGCTTCAGACTGTGGAACTTGTGAACCAGATTCGAGTCTCAGTGTTGTCTCAACATTCTGTGATTCTGGGCAAATCACTTAAGGTCTGATTATTAGTTTGGCGCTGCAGGAGCTGACGGCCTTGCCAGCGGCTGCCTCCCACACTGCCAAACTCGTGGGCGGGCCGCCTTCCAGATTACGAGTTTCACTGTCTCTGGAGGGCTGGTTTTGCCATTCCCACAGCGGTGCCTCTGTAAATGGGCACAGCAATGGGAATGTCAAAAACAGTTCCTACACAGCATGGACTGCAAAGTCCATGCCGTCTAGGAACTGGGGTGCATGCACACAGGGGAGCACAAGTTGTGCTCCCCTGAATGCGCCCCCATGAACATGGCCAACAAGGGGCCCTTTAGGGCCCCTTCTGTTTCCTCTCAGCCACAGTTTTCATGGAGGAGGAACCACCAAGAAAACCATGGTGGAGAGGAGGAGAGGAAACTCGTAATATGCTTGGCGGGATCACAGCAGTCCTTCCAAGCATACTGCTGCCTCTACACTGCCTCGCCACTGCCAGGTAGCGGCGGTTCCCTCGCAGCATCTGCACAACAATGGCGGTCCGACTGCCCTTGTTGTTATAGGGAGGTCGGAGCGGCAGTGGCTGGCAGGACTCATAATCAGGGCCTTAATGTCCCCATACCTATAAACAATGCATGTGACTGTGTGTAATGTAACTGATGCTCATGTAAAGCTGCAACTTATAGTATTGTGCATTGTGTACTGAATATGCAACAATTGATCTTGGAAAATCTATTGAATAAAAAATGGGCACGAACAAACCTAAGTATTTTTTAAATATGCCTAAAACACTTCGTTTTGAGATTGTGGTTATTTGTTTAAGTCTGAATTTGGAGATTACTCATAATATCATGTGATTCCGAGGGCATTTTGCAAAATGTGTTCATTCTTGCAAAATTGCTTACATCTGGAAACCATAAATGGAGCAAAATTAAATTGATAATCTCAAATATTTTTGTAATTAGTTTCTACATTTCTCCTGAAAAAAGCAGTATGTGTGGTTGGTCTGATTACCTGCAACAAGAAAGGCCCAAAAACTCAGGGGCAGATTTACTTAGCCTTTGTGCCGCCATTTACTTTACGCAAGGTTATCCTGAGCAATTTAAAGGCTTATTTGTGTTTAACAAAGCCGCCGAAAGCCTGATTGCATGGCCTTGAATGCCTTTGTAAAGAGTTTTAACGCAATGCAGCAACATGCGCTGCATTGTGTACATGTCTTATTGGTAGTCGTTCCATGGGTGTAGCATGGGCATCCCTGTGCATCCACCCATCAATTTCATGCAATTCCAGATTTACTAAGGATTGTAAATCTGGAATTGCATGAAATTGGTACACCGAAAATGCTGCATAATTTCCTCTTTGGTTTGTTTTATTCCCTGCAGAAAAACAATCCTGCATGCAAAACAGGCAAGGGTGGTGGTGTGGACGCTAGGCAGCCACTACTGGGCCAGTGAAGGGAGAAAACTGAAGAGCACCATATCTTAGTGTATATGGCAATATTCAGGTCTCCTCCATTCACACAATGCAGCACAGCAACTTGCCTTGCGTGTATTTTTAATAAATCTGCCTCACCATGCAAAGACATCAAGATTTGGCCTTGAAAATTGTTCTATTGTTGCAATGTGGGTATGAGTGATATTAGGGCCCAGGTTTAACTGCCCCCCCCAAGAAGTCTACTAAACCCAGATATTTCGGAAACCTAGACATCTAGAAGAGTCCAGAGTGGTGTGCCTCAGCTCAACAAAAGCTGCAAGCAACCTGGCACAGCAGAAGAAAAAACTCCCCCTTCCAAAGGCAGAGTTGCCCATTGTTTTTTGCAAAGTAATGCTTTGCTGCTAAATCCAATGTATCTTTGCTACTCGTGCAGTGTATATTAAATATTAATTTATTGATTAAATAAATCATTGTTTTATCATTGCTCAGCCAGCTGTCTGTTCTTCCACAGATGTAGAGTGCAGAGAATATGTACAGTGCTTTTTAAATTATTGAAAACATTAAAAGTAGGCAGTTAGTCTTAAATGAATGGGATTCTCACAAGAAGCCAAAGGAACAAGACCATAGTAAGAGAGATTCATAATTGTATTATTAGCGTTGGCTTTACCTGCCCTTGCCAGACTCAGGTAATCACACAAATCTAGGAGTAAAAAATACATACTTAGACAGGCTCCGGTTCAATCCTTTTAATACATTGGTCTGGTCAACTGACATTCCCATTTTACTTCCTCCCACCACAGCGCACCACATAGCGCAATG
The DNA here is from genome assembly GCF_964204655.1 of Triturus cristatus. Taxonomy (NCBI): domain Eukaryota; kingdom Metazoa; phylum Chordata; class Amphibia; order Caudata; family Salamandridae; genus Triturus; species Triturus cristatus. The sequence continues at coordinate 510,486,211 of NC_140585.1, forward strand.
AGTTAGACCACATCATTGGTTCTCTTGCATCACAAGTGACTGATTTTTTCCTGGTCAAATGTGCACATCTACTCAAAAGAAGTGCACTTCACTGTCAGGGCTGGTGGACAATACTTTACTTTGCCAGTGTTTGTTTTTCCCCATTTTTATCCTGTTTCATTTTTTATTAGTCACAGTAAAAGTGTATAGTAATTCAAACCTTACAGTATATTGTTTGCAGCAATAAGAATCATATTTTCCTGTCACAAATTAACACTAAAGAGGATTTCTGTACCTGGTCTAATCAGACCTGCCTGCCAGGAACCACTTGTACTGTTAGTGTAGATTAATTGGTTATTTTTAAATTACTGGTTATATTTTATATGAAAAGGTTTTAATGTACACATATGGCCACCATGTCTAGAAGGCAGCACATTTTCTGTATTTTAATTATTTTTCTATGCTTACCATAACAAACTACAAGTTGTCTAGGCCAAACATATTGACTATGTCAGTGTTTATTTGCAATGATTCCATGTAAATTATATCTGACCTTTGGATTATCAAGACAAGTACGAGAATGCAGATAGCTAAGAGAGATAAAAAATATGGGAGCGTTGAATAGGTCTTTGCCTGCATTAGTCTTAAAACAACTGATTTTACTAATCTGTGCGATTCCGAGGACAAGCCTTGAATAACATCCTGAAAGGCCTCCCATGTGCTTGGAGATGAGAGTGTGTAATGGGGATCTGTTAATTAACTAGAAGCAAGCTTGGCACGGTGGGGGTCAAACAGTGGATGAGTGCTGAGACTCCCACAGAGAAGATGAAATGCAGTGGAAACTTTAAAGACTTCTTGTCATTAGCTGAGGCCTTGGCGGCTCCTGGCCCAGACCCCTCCTGCTCCTCAGAACAATGAGGACAACGGTGCCAGAAATGAAATGGTGCAGAGAGGAACAAAAGAATTAGCTGTTAACCCGCGAAACATGGTGGGTGGAGGGAGGAGAGCCCGAGCTCATTTTTGCTATGGCTCCTGCTTACTTATAATTAATTTTGATGTGCCATGCACTTGCGTCCACAGCACGATAATGACGGGCTAATGTAATAGTCGAATATAGAGAGCAGGTTGTGTCTACTTGTTATGAGAGGGTCTAAGATGGAAAAGGAAGTATGAAGAAGGATGTGGCAGATATGATCCTAATGTTCCCTATGATTATTTTCTTCTTTTGGGTTTACTAAATGCGCAATATAATAATGAGAATATGGCAAATGACAACACAGCAATTATTTATTCCTTGCACAAAAAATGAGATAGTCAATTGCAAAGGAGGAAAATCGCAGTGTTTGTTCTGGTAGGGACATATTCATTAACATGCATATAGATCTCTACAAACAGACAATACTCATTTCTTGAAGCATTCCATCTTTTGACAACCAATTGTACATTATGACTCTTTCAAGCATTGGTGTTCTCCGTTTTCTGCCCTTTTCCCAGGATACACTGGTCCACCAGTATGCAGGGAGGTTTATTGCAAGTTAACTTTCCTTAGCTTTCAGTGCATAACTTACTGAAGGATCAGTCAATTAGTGAAGTAGTCAAGGTGGACAATGGTGGGATATTTGTTTAGAATACGCTGCGACCCATAAACATTGTCAAAGATCACCATTAGCTTGCTGCTCCATGTCATCCACCAATCTTGCGGGTGTCAAGAATTCTTAATTTATTGACTTTCATTCAACTCTACTTCAAGATGATTCCCCGATATCTCCACACAAGGTGGGTATGATAGTACTCTCTCTTACAGTTTCTGGCTCCATGTTTTACCTACATTCTTTATGGTCCTGAAGGAAAGTGTCTTTTGATTGCGAGGTGAGGCTTAATGTGGAAGGACTTACTGTGAAGATCCACTCCAACACAGAAGTAAAGTTGGTTGTCTTTATTGGTAGTATGCAGGTACAGGTACCTCCAGCTTACTCTTCCAGCTTCACAGCATCAACTACTCTTACTTTAAAGAGCAACATTCCATCCTCTCATTGAGAAGACTCCACATATCTTCCCCCTTACATGTAGTAACAATAAAATAAATAAGAAACGTACAGAAGTAACATTAATCATGTATAACCAACTAAGGAGCATGGCATTTAGAAACATTCCCAGTACTCCAAGCATACCCATCAGTTAAAATGAGAATGTTCTTCTTCACCGCCTTAACTTGTATAGGTTGTGTAAATTTGCTCTCACCTTTGACGGCAATTCCTCCTCGCATTACAACAACCCAATCCCCCTCTTTTATGTCGGGAGTCTTTTTTATTATTGTAATAATCTGCAGCAGCCATTTTTTGCTGTTTAATAGCATCATCCTCCACTGCAGCACGATTAACCCACACACACTCTTGCTTTTAAGCCATCCAGGGACTTCTTTTACACCAGGCTCACGCCCCTTGAGAGAGACAAATGGAGATACTCCAGTTACTGAATGTGGTGTCACTCTATACGACCACATCAATGTTTTAAGTTCCTTAAACCATGACAAGCCATTAGAAATTGAAAGCTGAATATTTTCCATTATCAGGCAGTTAATTCTTTCAACCAAACCATTAGCCTGAGGCCTGAACATGGCAACCCTCTCATGATTAACTCCCAATTTACAGAGAAACTCTTTCATTCTTTTGGAGACTAGTTGAACTCCATTGTCCGACACAAGTGTCTTAGGTATTCCTTCATTCATGAACACTCTCTCCATGAACCCGATTACTTTTCCAGTTTCAATGCAGTCAGTTGTTTCAACAACAAACTTTTTAGAGTGGTAGTCCACAAGTACCATCAAAAACTTACTACGCGAACCAAGTTTGGAAATGAGACCAAGAAAATCAATCGCCACCCTTTCCCATGGACGCTTAGGAAACACCACACACGCAAGGGGAGGTTGCCTTACAATCTTCATTTTATCACTCCTTGCGCAAGCATAGCACTCCTTAACAACCTCCTCAATGTCATTGTCCATACCCGGCCACCAAAATGACTGGCGGACATGCCTCTTAGTCATGTTTCTGCCCAAATGCCCCTCATGAGCTATGCTCATTATCTTACTTGTAAGACTAACCGGCGGCACCAATTTCTTCCTTCTCCACAATTTACTTCACTTACGCTCAATTCAGTCTCAACATGGCAGTAGCTTCGGAAACGAATATCTTGGCAATGATTCCCTCTCCGTCCTTCCGACACACAAATCATGACTTGCTGCAATACCTCATCATTCAACATACATGGCAGTGTCCCACACCTCCTTATCAAAAGCTTGTTCTTCGTTACAACTGATGACATCCACTCCATCTTCCAAATCCTCCTCAATAACATCTACTGGCATCCTAGATAAATAATCATCCACCACATTTTTCAAACCTCTCATGTACTCCACTTCGAAGTTATACTCAAGCACTGATAGTATCCATCTGAAAATCCTGGGAGTTACACTGCCTTCCAGGACTCCACCCCCTTTAAACAAATGCACCAGATGCTTGTGTTCAGTGCGGACCTTAAAAGGCAATCCCCAGCCAAAATATCATAAATGCTTAATGCCCCAACAGCACGCCAGAGCCTCTTTCTCAATCACAGAATACAACACTTCTGCTCCTTGGAGTCTTCTAGATGCAAATCCAATAATCCTTTCCACTCCATTGTGCACTTGGGTCAAAACAGCCCCAATACCCACAGCACTAGCGTCAGTAGTGATAAAAGTTCTAGCATTAACATTGAAGTGTCCAATAGTGGGTGCATGGAGGATGCAACTTTTCACACTTTTGAACGCCCTGTCACAGACGTCGTTCCATTCAAATGCAACGCCATTCTTCATTAGTAATCTTAACGGTTCCTCTATCTCTGTAAATCCATTTACGAATTTAGAACAGTATTCTGCCAATCCTAAGAAAGATTTTAGCTGTTCCTTATTGAGAGAAGTAGGACCATCATTAACAGCCAAAACAATACTTTCTTTTGGTTTAATTCCTGCCTCAGATTCTCGTGCCCTAAATAGGTCACACAATTCTTCTTTAATTGACATTTTTCCTTTTTTATAGTCAATCCATGACTCTCCATACGCTTCAAGACCTCATTCATCACTCTGTCATGATGTAACATGTTTCAGGGTCATAACATTAATGTATTATTTTAATTTCTTACTTTCTTTGACATCGTTTTTTTTCAGGTGGACTTCAAATTATCAACAACTATTCTTGTTGCATATTTTTGTTTTCTCCTGGTTGTCATATTACTTAATATGGCTGATCAAGGTTTAGCTGCTCCTCCTTCTTTTCTCCATACTCCTGGTAAGCCTTCCATTCCTTGGAAGGAATGGAAAACGCTTTTTTCTAACTTATATATTAGCAACCGGTGCAGATAAATATGGTCCTGTACGCAAGCAAGCTATTTTGCTCTACCATTTGGGTGTTGAAGGATGTCGTCTGTATGAGAATCTTCCTGAAATTTCCCTAGGAATGGGTGATGGACAACCAAGTAATGTTCATGACATGAGCATGCAAATGTTAGAAATGAGGTTTGTTGCCAAGGTTAATGTTGTGTTTGAAAGGCATACATTTTTTAGTTGTGCGCAAAAAGTGGATGAAGACAGTGCAACTTATGTTGCTGCACTCAGGGGACTTTTTTTTAACTTGTCGCTTTGAAGGATTAGGGGGTTCACTCATACGTGATCAGATTGTCAAATGTACCAATAACAAGAGAGTGTGTGAAAAGTTACTTATTAAAGACTCTACGTTAGAGGAGGCAATACAAATAGCTAAGGGTCTAGAACATACTGATTTATGGATAAACGAAATGGACAAGTGTAGCAATTCAATGATACCAAAGGAAGTTATGTCAAAAGATTTGGGGTCAAAGGACTTAGCTTCTAAAGGATCAGAAGTCCATGCATGTGTCAATGAAACTAAAGCTGTAAAGCATGTGGGGAAGTTGCAATCTAAGCCTCCTAATAAGTCCTCATCGCCAATGTAAAGATCCACTCCAGCACAGAAGTAAAGTTGGTTGTCTTTATTGGTAGTATGCAGGTAAAGGTACCTCCAGCTTACTCTTCCAGCTTCACAGCATCAACTACTCTTACTTTAAAGAGCAACATTCCATCCTAGCAACAAGCCTTACAGTCTACCATTGAGAAGACTCCACATATACTTTCCTGGGATATTGGTGTCTGGTCTTGACACTTTCTTCTGTTGCAGAATCTTTGGTATTTTTCACCTGTAACCAATTCCATTAACATTGTGAAAGAAAAAGAAAATATACCAGAGAAGGGAAGGTTCATGCATGCACAATATAAATTGAAATCTCTTAAGAAAAACCTTTAATCAAATTAAGTGAAATAATAGGACTAGAACTAACAGATTTGAGGCTTCAAAGTTTTTCTGGAAATTTATAACATTAATCAATCAGAGGTTTATATAGCGTGGCTACTCACCCGTGAGGGTCTCAAGGCGCTAGGGGACCGGGGGCTGCTGATCCGTCTGGGTGCAGGGGTTCAGTCGAAGAGCCAGCTCTTGAGATCCTTCCTGAATTGGGTCAGCATCGAGGATTGCCAGAGGTGGAGAGGCAGGGTGTTCCAGATCTTGGTGGCAAGGTGGGGGAAGGATATTCCTCTGGTTTTGGTCTTATGGATCTCTGGGACAGTGGCCAGGGCGAGTTGGGCGGAGCGAACATGTCTGCCGGGTACATGGAAAGAGTCGTTGGTTCAGATATGCTGGTCCTGAATCGTGAAGAGCTTTGTAGGCATGTGTGATGAGGTTGAAGGTGATTCTTTTGTCACTGGAAGCCAGTATAGTTCTCAAAGGCATTCAATGATGTGGCCGTGGTAAGGAATGTTGAGGACCAGTCTGGCTGCAGCAGTTTGAACGTTATAATAGTTTCCTGAGGAGTTTCTGGGTGACACCAGTATAGAGTGCGTTGCCGTAGTCGTGTCTGCTGGTGATGAGTGCAAGGGTGACCGTCTTTCTGGATTCTCTGGGAATCCATCTGCATGTCTTTTGAAGCAGGTGGAGTGTGTGGAAGCAAGATAAGGATATGGCATTGATCGGCAGTTCATTGTGAGCGAGTAGTCCCGTATGGGGGTTCCCAGTGTGGTGGGCCACCTGGAGTCGTCCGAGGCTAATGGCGTGGTTCCCATGATGAGTACTTCAGTCTTGTCCGAGTTGAGCTTGAGGCAGCTATCTTTCATCCAGGTGGCAACAGCCTTCATCTCACTGTGGAAGATGATTCTGGCAGCTGTGGGTTTGTTTGTGAGAGAGAGGATCAGCTGGGTGTTGTCTGTGTAGGTGACGATATTGGGTCTGTGATTCCTGACGATGGCATCGAGGAGGGCAATGTAGACATTGAAGAGGGTGAGGCTCAGGGAGGAGCCCTGGGTACCCCACAGCTGATATCTGTAGGTTTTGAGAGAAACAGAGGTAGTCTGACTTGTTGTGTTTGGATGGTAAAGAAGGAGTGGATCCAGTTCAGGGCCTTGACGAGGATGCCGTTGTCATGGAGTCTCGTTATTAGGGTGCAGTGGGAGACAGTATCGAAGGGGGCCAAGAGGTCCAGTAGGATGAGGGCTGCTGTTTCGCTGTGGTCGAGGAGGGTGCAGAGAAGTGTGGTCTTGGGGCGGTGGTTGCTTCGGGAGCCGGACTGGGAAATCTCCAGGATGTTGTCCAGGACATTAGTTATATTCTCAAGGACTGAAGCATTGTTGAGACTTTGCCGGGAATTTATACTAATTGCTACTTTTTGGAAGTTTTTTGAATGACAAAAATCAAGTTAAAAAAGGAGAGTAGAGACGTAGATCATAAAGAAACTCATCAACAGGTGGTTAACAAATTAACTTGCAAAACAATCAGTTATAATTCAGGCAAAGAAATTTAGAAGTATGGATCTAAAAGTGTGCAGTTTTTTTTTAAGGAGATATAATCCGAATGTGACAATGATGATGACTTGTATATTGTTTAGAATATTTTTTTGTACTTGTGATTTATAGAATATCTTACTCTGTGTTTCATGTAATTTCAAGCAGTATAAGTTCCACCACCCTTCAGCAGTAGAATCATTTCTGAGTGTCAACTAAATAATTCTAGCAGTAGGGATAAAGATAGTGGGTTGAGAAAATTGGATATTTCAAGAGTATTTAACTGAATTTAGGTCTCTTCTCCACAGATTAGTATGCCTCGATACAGGGAGTAATTCCATCAGACCTGTAGTAGAAAGCACTGCAAGATGTCATCCATTTATTTTCATTATCCTTACTCCAGTTAAGTCTATTTGAATTTATATTCTTGGCGTTGGCTGAGGACTTCACCTTAGTGCATGCACCGCATTTTCTATAATTTGAAAAGAATGCAAATCCCAAGTAAACTTTTGCACTAGTGGCATGGAAACCTTAGTTCACACTCGGGATACCCAAATTCTATGCTACAAGATATCACCCGTGGCCGGTCCATTGGAGCTGAGGGGCCACGCCACTTCACCTCTTGCCCCTGAAGAACAGTGTCTATCAGGCTGATCAAACATCGGCCTGACAGACACTGTTCATATTTAGGTCAGGCAGCCAGGAGCTAGACAGGCGCTAAATGCACAGGCTCTTTGCTGCCTGAGCTGAACTTTTCTGGGCTGAGGACGTCACAGCTCCTGTGGGCGTGATCTTCTCAGCTCAGCAAAGGACCTTGAGGCCCTTCCTCTCAGTGATGAGGGGTAGCGTCATTCATTGCCACACACCTGGGCACTTCAATTTTAAGCCCTGAAGCGCCCAGGGTCGAGAGTCAATCTGTGACCCTTCATCACAGAGTGGGGCAGGGTCAGTGGTCCCACTGACCCCATCCCACTCTGTGACAACAGAGGGACTACTGCCTTTCCTAAGGTCAGACGATGAGGGAAGACAGCAGTCCCAAGCCTCCTTGGACTGCAGGTAAGTGTGATTTCTTTTTTGTTAAATTAATGTTTGGTTCTTGTGTGCGTGTATAGTTGAATATTCGGTAATGAGAGTTGTGAAAGGATGGCCCATGGACTGTTAAACTCATAATTAGGCCCACAATGTTAAAATATAATAACAATGTAAAAAAAACTATGCAAAAAGCCTTAAACATAATATAATAAATAAACATTATAATTATTAAAAACATTTAAATAATTAGGATTCAATTATCTAATAACCAATTAACAAATGAAAACGTATTACCATATTTTAAAAATTATCTAGTGAATAAATTAAAAATACATAATGAATGATTTAATTATCAAATAAAATTGTATAAAAAAATGAAAATATATAATTAATTCCCTTTTCACATTTTCCTCTCAAAACCCAACAAACTGCCAGAATAAATTGACATAAAATTAAATTCCAAAATCTCAAAATATATGTTTCAATCAAAAACCACAATAAAAATAATTAACCTCCTAAGGTGCCGATTCCGATCCGTTAAAACAAAATACCGTACGACTCGTATCCGTATTTTCTGACGTACGAATTGTACAAGTCCCGTACAAACAGCGAAGTACGATTCGTATGTGAAAAATACATACGAATCTCTTCGGGAAAAGTCTAGGAGACGTCCCCGGACAGTTTTACATACAAATCGTAAAACTGAAGTCCGAGCACGCAAGTACGATCTGTACCGCCCGTCCGGAAACACAAGCGCATGGAAAAGACCCCGTACGGAGCGAACTTTGTACGACCCCTACCCCGAGTACACTTGTGCCCGGGGTACGAGTCGTACGGCCCCCCCAGCCTCCCACCCTTTCCATGCACGTCCGCACCATAGTACCCCCCCACCCCCTTATGTACGGGCTGTACCCCCACTCCCCCGTTTGTATGGACCGTACCCCCCACCCATGTATGTCAGCACCGTACCCCAGGCGTACCACCCCACCCGCGTATGTCCGCACCGTACCCCAGGCGTACCCCCCCACCCGCATATGTTCGCATCGTACTCCAGGCGTACCCCAATCCTCGCGTATGTACGGACCGTACATACGCGAGGATTGGGGTACGCCTGGGGTACGGTGCGGACATACGCGAGGATTGGGGTACGCCTGGGGTACGGTGCAGACATACGCGGGTGGGGGGTATGCCTGGGGTACGGTGCGGACATACGCGGGTGGGGGGGTACGGTCTGTACATATGGGTTGTGGGGGGTACGGTCCGTACTAACAGGGGGTGGGGGGTACGATCCGTACATATGCAATGTTGGGGTACGCACCGTACATGATGACACGTACGATGTGGGTGATGGCGTGTATGTCGCGTAGCGGGCCCCCTTTTCGTCGTGCATTGCAGCGTACTTAGCTTTTCTGGCACTTTTTGGCTCCCGTAAAAATATAGCCGTGCGGAGTGCTGTAGGTATGAATCGTACTTGCTGGTCCGTAAAACGCTGCCTGACTCCGTGCGGACGTCGCGTACGCGCTGTCCAGGATCAGAATTGTATGTATTTTTTAGCCGTACGGTGTTTTTTACGATTCGTACGCAAATGGTATTTCTGGACGGATCGTACTTGCTGGTTTGTAAGGTGGAATTCCCGGGTACGAGTCGTACGGAGAAAACGCTCCATACGACCATTCGTACCCGGGTTTTACAGGATCGGAATCGGCACCTTAATGTTAACATATTATCAACTTATAACGTAAAAACTAGTAAAAGATCAACTAAATAATTTATCTTATGAATGATATCCTTGTCATCAATATTCAGTCTCACGGATTCGTTTTGTCTCATGATATTTTTTAAATTATATTTTGACAGCATACCTTTTTGGGGGGCATTCTTGGTCTTGTTGTGCTCACTGGCAGCCATAAGAGACATATTGTAAGTATGACTGACCTAATTTTGACCACCTTGACATGATAAAGGCATAGATGACGAATTGTGAGCATCCTGGCCATTGGAATGTCCTGCCAGGGCTCAGTAGTACCTCTGGGCATTATTGGTATTTTAGAGGCATCATTATATCAACAAAAATTGAGGGGTGTCAAACCTGGAACCCGCAATTCCCAACATGCTATAAATTTGATTTTACTCGCCTTACCCTCAAGAGTGGGACAGACTGCTAATCCCAGAAACACAGGTACATTTTTAACAATATAAGGATAGACAATGTATGAATTTATACTGAATATTATATATATATATATATATTCACTGAAAAAACCATAGGTTTCACACACCTTATAGTTAGGAATTAGCATTTAAAAAACCTTGAAAATTCACTGAAAAAACCATAGGTTTCACACATGTTATAGTTAGCTGGACATTTTACTGATAAAAAACCAATGAAATTCCCCCGTTATAGTTAGTGCAGGCAACTATAACTCACGGGACCGCAATCCTCTGCTGATGCTAATACTGTATTTAGACACTTATTTGCCCATGTCTTCTTCCATTAAATTTTAGCTATACATATATTACAAATATTTTTTTTTCATAAAGACACATATGTCATCAGCAGAGGATTGCGGTTGCGTGAGTTATAGTTGCCTGCACTAACTATGACGGGGGAATTTCATTGGTTTTTTATCAGTAAAATGTCCAGCTAACTATAACATGTGTGAAACCTATGGTTTTTTCAGTGAATTTGCAAGGTTTTTTAAATGCTAATTCCTAACTATAAAGTGTGTGAAACCTATGGTTTTTTCAGTGAATTTGTACGTTTTTTTAAATGTTAAGTTACTTTACGACATTCGTGGCGTGCGCGGCCACTTAACGCAGTTCGTTCCGTGCGCGGTGCGCTTCGCGCACCGTGCGCGCACAGTGAGCACGCGGTGCGCTTCGCGCACCGCGCGCCCACTTTACGCAGTTAGTGCCGTGCACGCACGGTGGGCTCGCGGTGCACTACGCGCACCGCGTGCCCACGTTTCGCTGGATGGGCCATGTACGCACGATGCGCTTCGCGCACCGTGCGCACATGGAGGACATATTATGCGCTTCGTTGTGAAAGCTAATCTTTTATATTTTCATTAATTTGATATGCCATGCACAAATGAGGCCCTTCAGGCACCATTTGCACACGGGGTGGGGAGAGTGTGGATAATCTTTTAACTTTTCATTCAATACATATGCCGTGCACAAAAGGTGCCCTTCGGGGACCATTTGCTCACGGGGTGTGGAGAGTGTGGCTAATTTTTTGCACACGTCACCTCAGGCCCCGTCACCCCGGCCTTCACCACTGTGTAAATGCGCCCTGTGGCCGTTCTAAGTTGAGAGATTAAGTCCCCTTGAATCCTAAGGGTCCCTAGGGTCAAACTAGCCCACTAGGTACCTCCAGTAAGCGCCACAGAACTGCGTTGCAAAGAGGTGTACAAAGGGGCGTGGCCTCAGAACACCTGTCTGCAACACAGCTCCCTGGCGCATACTGGAGATACCTGTTGGGCTAGTTGGCCCTCAGGGACCCTCATTATTGAAGGGGAATTAATTCCCCAACTTATAACTGGCCAGGGGGCGCGTTTGCAGAGTGCTGCAAGGAGGGGGCGTGGCCTCCAGCACGATGCCGGTCTTTTATTTATTTTATTTTTTTAAGAAGGAGGGCTGTGTGGCCCCCCTTCTTTTCTAATTTATTGGCCCTGGGGACCCCATCACCCAGGGCCTGCACCCTAATTTTTTTTGTTGACAAAAATTTATTTGGAAGGGGGCCGCGTGGTCCACCTCCCAAGGCCTTAATCGGCCCTGGGGATCCCATCCCCCGGGTCATGGCCTTTTTCTTTTTTTAATTCTTTAGGAGGGGGGCTGCGTTGCCCCCCTCCTCAGGCCACTTATGGCCCCGGGGCCGGCCTTTGTTTTTTATTATTTAAGAAAATATATATATTTATAGAAAGACCTAGGACATGCTGGACAAACCGTATGTACCAATCACCATGACGATTTGTGTGATATTCATTAAAAGGCGACTATGCATACAATGAATCCACGTGGAATGTATTTACACCGCTAGTGAAGCTCTGACGTGTCTGATGCCCTACCATGCCTAATCCCGGCGCCCCCGCCGGTGGGTACTCTCCAAGTAGACACCCTTGTCGTTTATTTATACAAACAAGGGTAGCTATTGACGGGCACATTTAATACACACGCACACCAAGCCATTCAAAGGGGATTCGACAAAAATTCGACCAAACTATGCAAGAAACCCCCCTCACGGTTAATAAAACACACATCCACCGCCGGATGTGTAATACTTTTTATTTTACTCTCTGGAAAGGAGACAAACCTCACTTGAGAGTCACAGCGTGCTCCTGGCTGAGCCCAATGCTGTGCTACACCCACCACTGCCCGCCGAGTGCCACACACCTCTGTGTTGTATTCCACCAGCTAGTGGCTATGACACTCTCTAGCCCATGTGCACTGTAACACCACCCCGTGAATATGTCATGCCACACTTGCCTTCGCACGGGTTATATTGCCCCATATAACGTGCCTTCCTCGATGCCTATGTTATAGCACACAGCGCTATGCCATACATATTACAATCTGGGATCCATATCTTTGTCACAGTGCATATGCAACGTTACACTCCCCAGCACATATTTTATATTACAACTTTAGAGACTAGTTAGGTTACACAACACTGCCCTGTGCATATTACACTCCAAGGCGCATATCGCATAGCACGCGCAAGTGCCTGTGCTATCTCGCGCTCTCCAATGAATCTGTCATTGCGCACAATGTATTGCATATTATATTTCACACCCCGGTTCATCTTATATCACACTTTTTGGTGCATAGTATATACCATGTACTATATCTAGTTTTCATTTTCAATCGTGCTCTCAGGACTATGTTCTATATAACACTGCATCCACCTAACATTTTCACGGGCATTACATTTTGCGATGGGGGGTGGAGGGTCAGGGGGTGTTTCTGCCAAGTGAGCCCGGAGTCACAGTCACAAACATCCTCTTCTTCCTGAATAAAAGTGAGATTATGCTGCATACTTGTTCATTTTTTAAGTAGTTCACACAGACACAAATTTTAAAAACAGTAAAGTTCCTAATACCCACCTTCTCTGAACAGTTAGCTTGCTGCCCCATCCACCTCCTCCCTATCCTCTGTTGTCTGAATCCATGGACTAGCCTCCTCCCTCTTGCCATGCATGGTCTGATGTGCTGCCACTGCCCTCCATTTAGCATGATGTACCAGTCCACTCCTCCTGCACTCCATTGCCCAATTCTATGGCCCATCATTGACCTCCTGCTTAGCCTCTGTGCTTAGCATGCTGCTACTATTCTCCTTCCCCCTGCCCTCCGATGTCTTTGTGCATGCCCCTGCTCCATCCTTTTTGCCCACCATGTCCCCTGGACCTGCCACTCCTATCTACTCTGAGTGTTCTGTTGAGCTGCCACTCCCCTCCCACCTGCCTAGCTTTGTCAGATGACTGTAACCTGTCCCTGCCACCTCCACCCTGCCTTTCCACATGCCATGCCCCTATCCCCTTCCTCCTGTCCTCCATGGTCCATTTTACTGCCACACCCTTCTGCCCTCCCTGGTCTGTTGTGCTGCAACGGCTCCTCCTGCCTGCCCCACGTGGTCTGTTGTGAGGCTCCTTCCCCTAAACTCTCTTGTCTGGTCCTTCATGGTCCTTTGTGCATGACCCTGCACCCTCCTTCTTGCCCATCATAGCCATTGTGCTGCCACTAACCCTCCCGCTTGCCATGCATGGTCGTCTGTGCTGCCATTGCCCCTCCCACCTTCCTTGTGTGGTCAGCTAGCTGCCCCTGACCCCCTCCCACCTTCCCTCCATGGTCTATGTGTATGCCATCATAGTCTCACTGTTGCTCTCCATGGTGTGTCTTGTTTCTAGTGCCCATCCTGCCTGACCTCCATGGTCATCTTGCTGCTCCTGCCCTGCCCCCTTGCCCCCAGCCCTCTGTTTCCATGTGCAGACCCCTATTCCCTCCCCCCTGGCTTGTCTGTTCCATTGTAATGCCCCTGATCCGTCCCTCCTGCCCTTTATGGTCTGTTATGCTGCAGCTTTCTCTCCTGTCTGTCCATTATGGTCAGCTAGCTACCATTGCCTCTTTCCCCTCTGTTCTCTGTTGTCCATGTGCATGGTCCTGTCCCCTCCCTATTGCTTTCTATGGATTGTTGTGCTGCACGCCCGTCCTGCATGCCCTGTGTGGTGTATTGTGCTGCTGCAAACCCTGATGCCTGCCCTGTAGGGTCAGTTTGGTGCACCTCTCTATGTCCCTCCTGTCCTCTGTTATCTGAGTCCATGTCCCTACCCCAATTCCTCATGCCTACCATGATCCAATGTACCATACTTGCAAACATTTTGAACTTGGTAAGAGGGAGATTTTGAAAAAAAACTGGGGTATTGATTTTCCCCTTTAAGTTACATTGAAAAAGAGGAGATTGTAGACAGGAGACAGATCAAATAAAGCCCATTTGAGCTTAAAAACATTGGACGTTTCCTGGCTGAAACGGGTCTGTTGGCATGCATTGATTGTACTACCACTGCCTCTTCCTTCTGCCCACAATGATCTATTATATTGCCACAGCCTCTCTTGCCAGTCCTGTATTGTTGGTTTGTTGCCCCTGCCCCCCTTTCCACTGCCCTCCATAGTCTGTTGTGCTGCAACTGCCCTTCCTGCCTGTCCAATGTGGTCAAATTGTTGCCTTTTCACTCTCCTACCTACCTTCAATTTTCAGAGTCTGTGCCCCTGGCCTCTGCCTCTCAACAGTATCCCAATGAACAACTAGATTGCTAACATTCTATATTTATTACAAAAGTGTGGAACGCCTGACGTCATCTTGATGTAATCAAAAGTGTAATACCTAGAGCATTTCCTTTAGAAATTACATATATGAGAGGGTCTTATTTGCATCAAAATTATGGTTAGTGCTCTAAAAAACTAAAATGAGGACATATTTTCTGAGTTTTCAAATAGCGACAAAGAACTTTTAAATTATTTGTAATCTTTATGTTTTTTTATCCAGTTGACCACGTGATTAAATGTTGCACCTTGGCGAGAGGATGTGTGTTACTTCCAGAGCTGCAGACTTTGCAACTGGGGAACCAGGTTGGAGTTTCTGCTTCAGCTCAACATTCTGTGATTCTGGTCAAATCACTTAATCTCCCCATGTCTACAACCAAAATGAATTTGATCTTGTGTGATGTAACCAATGCTCATGTAAAGCACTCCAATACCTGACAAGTCTGCACTATATAAAACTGCAAATACACAAAAAATAAGTGTTTTGCACACTTCTGTCATTGGGCTACATTTGGTCTACATCTGGGTGATGTTTGTGCTGCATTTGAGCTCTTTTGTCTCTGGTGGCCATCTTGGGAGATTTATTTGTTAGGAAATTTCCTAATTTCCTCATTTATTGCAGTCTCCTCAGTAGGAAATGCTTTCAGTTTTTTACTTTGATTCCATCAAGAAGTTATTCAGATATGTCACACATTTGCCATAAATTCTGAATGTTAGCACTCTAGTTGCTCATTAGATCACTGTAGTAAACCTACTGCTCACCACGGAAGTCTGCTGCTGGTATTAAAAGTGCATGTTTCAGTCTGCAGATCAGAATTTTTTAATGAAATAGAAGAGGATTTGAGAAGTCACTCAAAATGTGCCCTAATTTTCTTTCTTCATCATTAATCATAATTTCTATGGCAAAATGAACCCCCTCATTGTGTTCCTTTTTAAATTAAATGTTTTAAGTGTTACCAGTTTATTCCAATCAAGATGGCTATACTTGGTTGTGCCATACTTTTGTCATAAGTAGGCCTGGGCGAAGCACTACGCTACGCTCGCGTAGTTTGCGAACTTCGCGCTACTTCGCACTACGCGAACTGCACGTAGCACAGTGCGAACACGCGTAGCGTAGTGTTGCGTAGTGCTGCGGTCATTTTTTGCTTGCTCGCGGTCCTCAACGTCAAGTTGGCGACCGCGAGCAAGCAAAATGACATCCCGGCGAGACTTTTTCCTTGTTCGCGATCAGCAACTGCAAGTTGGCGATCGCGAGCATGGAAAATAAACCTCCCGGCGAGATTCCCAATGCGAGGAGGTCAGGTTTCTCATTGCGAGTGGTCGCGTATGCTCGCGACCGCTCGCGATGAGAAACTACCAGTTCGCGTTGAGAAAGCTGAAGCTCGAGTAAAAATCTACTCGAGCAGCAGAAAACTACAGCTCGCACTGTGCAAGATGCCATTTTCAATGATTGCACAGTGCCGGTTGCTTGTCCGCACTGTGCAATCATTGAAAACAACATCTTGCACAGTGCGAACATGTTACTACGCAGTTCGCGAAGTGCTACGCGTAGCTCGCGTAGTGCGAACTTCACTTTGCGTAGCTTCGCGAAGTGCTACTTCGCGAACTACGCCCACCCTTAGTCATAAGTAAGACAGTAAGCGCTCTAGTTGTTCTTAAGAATACTCTAGGACATTCTGTCATTGGGCTATACTTGGGCTACATCTGGGTGATATTTGGGCTTCATTTGGGCTCTTTTGTCTCTGGGGGCCATCTTGGGAGATTTATTTGTTCTGAAGTTTCCTAATTTCCTCATTTACTGCAGTCTCCTCAGTCGGAAATACTTTCAGTTTTTACTTTGTTTCCATCAAGAAGGTATTCAGATGTGTCACACATTTGCCATAAATTCTGAATGTTAGCACTCTAGTTGCTCATTAGATCACTGTAGTAAAGCTACTGCTCACCAGGGAAGTCTGCTCCTGGTATTCAAAGTGCATGTTTCAGTCTGCATGTCAGAATGTTTTTATGAAATAGAAGAGGATTTGAGAAGTCAAAATGTGCCCTAATTTTTCTTTCTGCAGCACTAATCATAATTTCTATGGCAAAATGAACGCCCTCATTTTGTTCCTTTGTAAATTTAATGTTTTAAGTGTTACCACTTTATTCCAATCAAGATGGCTTCAGGTGTGCCATACTTTTGTCATAAGTAAGACTGTTAGCGCTCTAGTCGTTCGTTAGAACACTCTGGGACATTCTGTCATTGGGCTATACTTGGGCTACATCTGGGTGTTATTTGTGCTACATTTGGGCTCTTTTGTCTCTGGTGGCCATTTTGGGAGACTTATTTGCTATGAAGTTTCCTAATTTCCTCATTTACTACAGTCTCCTCAGTAGGAAATATTTTCAGTTTTTTACTTTGATTCCATCAAGAAGGCATTCAGATGTGTCACACATTTGCCATAAATTCAGAATGTTAGCACTCTAGTTGCTCATTAGATCAATGTAGTAAACCTACTGCTCACCACGGAAGTCTGCTGCTGGTATTGAAAGTGCATGTTTCAGTCTGCATGTCAGAATGTTTTAATGAAATAGAAGAGGATTTGAGAAGTCACTCAAAATGTGCCCTAATTTTTCTTTCTGCAGCACTAACCATACTTTCTATGGCAAAATGAACCCCCTCATTTTGTTCCTTTTTAAATTAAATGTTTTAAGAGTTACCACTTTATTCCAATAAAGATGGCTTCAGGTGTGCAATACGTTTGTCATAAGTAGGACTGTTAGCGCTCTAGTAGTTCTTTAGAACACTCTCAGAAGCTGCAGTAGAACACAAAGGAATCAACTGACAGCCTCTGCCCTTGTTGGATGTACATGTTTTACTGAGAATGTCAGACTTCATTCTCACATGACTGAGAAAGATAATGTGAATTTACAGAAAATATGCTCTCAGTTTAGCTTATAGATCACCTTCCAAACCTCTGTGGGAAAAGCATGAGAAAATAGTTTTCTCTCAAACATGATTCATGATATCACAGCAGAAGGCTTTTTCACATGGTAAAATCACATTAGAACACACCACAATTCCTAAAATGAGTATGATACCATCAACAAATGATTTATAATGTAACTGAATTCTTAAAACCTTCTATTAACTGCAATGCTTTTTAATGAGGTGCTATCATGTATATTGGTCCCAAGATGGCTGCCAACACTTCTTGGATGAAGAACTGACAGCCAATCAGATCTCACGATGAGATGTGTGGTTAGGCTCCGCCCAGATTTATCTATCTTTTTAACTCTAATTTTCTCAGGAACTACTGAACGGATTTACACCATTTAAGCAAAAAGCACGAGTCTATACTGAGGACTACCTCTTTGCCAAATTTGGTGTAATTCCGTTCAGCAGTTCGGGCTGTAGCTGCGTCAACAGGTCCTATGGGAAAATGCATGGGGAAAATGCGTTTTGTGACCCCCCTTTTTTCCCTCCCCCTGCTTGACGAATCACCGTGAAATTTTCAGGATAGGAGCGGACCGGAGCTGGCCAAAAGTTTGGAAAATTTTGCGAAGATTCGTCAATCGGCGCCAACGTTATTCCAAATAGAATGTTGCGGATTTCCTATGGAAAATAGGTCCTAACTATAACTACCTACTGGCGACTATGTGTGTTAGATAAATGCCATTCACGGTGATTCTCAGTGCCAGGTGCTTGACAATCATCGGGAACGGCACCATGCACAGCGCAAGCGGGCGCTGCTTCCTTTCTGCTGCTCAAGTAGATTTTTACTTAAGCGGTAGCTTTCTCAACGCGAATGGATGGTTTCTCAACGTGAGCGGTTGCGAGCATACACGACCACTGGCATTGGAAAATCTGACCACCGTCATTGAGTAATCTCACTTGGAGGTTGATTTTTCACGCTCACGCAAGCTAACTTGATGTTGACGATCGCGAACGAGGAAAAATCTCGCCGGGAGGTGGATTTTCCTCGCTCGCACTCACCAACTTGACGTTGACGAGCACGAGCGAGGAAAAAAACTCTGCGAGCTCCTCTTAACGGCTTAACGCGGAGTGCGGAAACTCTGCAAATCCACAAGCGGAGCGGAGTTCACCGCCAAGACTTACCTATAACATGAGCTGAACCAAATAGTGCCCTGAAACATATAAATGTGCAGATGTGAGAGACTATAAGTAACAGGGCCAGTAGCCATGGGTGATAACAATACACCAAGAGGCAGGACAAATGTAAGTGATGCTTCACTGAGAAACAAGGATTTTTGAAAGGCACACAAAGGAACAAATCAGAAACGATGGGTGCACTTTTACCCCATACACTAGATACAGCAGTCTCGCAGAGCAGCGCATGTGCGCTGACTCTAGGCTCAACCTAAAAAAAACAACATGGGAAAAATCTACTTTTGCAATCAGTGTGGATCTTGATTGATGCTGTATATTGTTTTGGTGATAGCCAGCAAGGCACCATACACCCCCAGTCACCAGGAGTGCGAAAAGAGCTGATCAGGATAATAGATCCAGAATAAGATGATCCATGTGGAAGCTGATGCAAAAACTGCTTCTAGGAAGATAATAGCAAAAAAAACAAAAGTTACACCAGCCAGCAGGGAAACTTCACAAGTAATGATCCTTATCTATTGAGAAAAATAGCCCTAATATATAGAAGGGGTGTATGAACCACGATGAAAATCCAGGGAACGAAATATGTTGTGACTTGTTCACCCTTTCCAATTGCTGCTTTTTACTTTTCAATGTTTCTTATTGATTTATTTTACAGCATAAACAATTATCATAGCAGCTTTCAGTGCAGGTAAACAGCCTGTTGCCCTCTCCCAAATTCCCACCACCCAAATATTAGGTATACAGATTCATTATACATCGATTCCAATGCTACAGTGGATCGAAATCGAGGAAGCAAAATGGGGTTGATCAGTCCCAGTTTCCTCAGTTTGTGGGCACGTCACGCACCTGTATCACACATGCAGATGTGCAACAATAGGACCCCATAGTTTATTAAAAATGCTGGATTAACTGCAAGATCGTATGCTACTTTCTCATGTCCCTATAGCTGCCAAAGTGTGTGCAGTCTAAGTTTGTTGGTTGGTGTTGTTGGTTTTCCACATAAGGAGAGAATGGTATGCCTGGCAGCTAGGAGAAGATGGGATATTTTTGACCTGCACTAGAAGGAGTGGGTATCACGGTGCCAACTGTCTACCAAGCAAGGTGAAATTCAGGGAGTTTGTCCAGGGCTGATCCTGGATCTGTGAGACCTCAAGAAAGGCACTGTTAGTAAGCATCAAAGTAGGGCTGGGTAATGCAGTGGCGATGTGGGGTGAGATGCCAATGAAACATCATTTGGTGGAGGTTCTCCCGCCCATGGGCGTGGCAAGCAACATTATTAGGGTAAAGCAATGCTGCTTGCCATTGTTTTTTGTCCAGTGTTATGTCATGGTCTTTCCCCTGTTTTAATTGAAAGGGTAATTTACAAGAAGATGATGAAGTGTTAAGGATGATGTAAATGTTAGAAAGCAGGTGTTTAGATGAGGGAAGGCACTGTAGGAAGTTTTCCAAGGTTGTAAGAGTAGTGGCACATGATTAACACTACTGTGTGTGACTCACTGTTGGATTTCAAGGCAACGGAAGCATTCGGACTTGGGAATCCTGTATATTAAGTGCTTCATTGTTTATGCCAAAAAGAGGAAATGACCTGAAAGAAAGACATATTAGCCGCTGCCACTGTCAAAGTGAATTTAACATTAACAAATGAAGTGTGCTTAGTTAACATGAATAGATCATAACTAATATATTCGAACTTTATTTATCATATCAAAGCTTTTTAAGTTAAGACTAGGCTTCAAATTCACTTCAATTTGTTGTACTTTGCACATTTTAAAATGAACATGGTTTCTGGTTTTCTCTGTCTTTGCAGCTCTAGTTAAAAATGCATCCTTCAGTATTTAGTAAAATACCCTTCATTTACGTTAAAATATATTTTCTTTGTGTCCCTGATGTCCTCGAGGAAGGAGCAAAGCGTGACTTTATTTTTACAAGGCCACTTCCTCTGAGTAGTAGATTGTGTATATAATCTAACTGTGCTTTTGTTTTTTTCTGTGATATATGATATAGTACTACTCGTAGTAATAGAGCAAAAGTCATTTTCATGTGATGTGTGTGTTTTTTTCTTTTAGGACTGGATATTTTGATATAACTTTTGTTTCACACCATATCAACAGTGTAATTTATCTGATGAAAAAAATGTATAGCATGCTGTTTTTGGGATGTCTGCTGGAAGCTTTTCACCTTTACTTAGAAGAGCAGTCTTCATATTGGTCTGCTTTTTGAAGCAATACCAACAGATGTTCATGGTTCAAGTTCCTTTATTATGATTTTTGTGAAAAATCATATGCAATCAATGACAAACAAGAGCGTCATAGCACCCCAAATTCTAACAAGAATTCAGTTACAGCCAAGGGACAACATTTCTCCCCCCCACACCCTCCCCACCTGGGAAGCCTTACGGATTTCTGTATCATAAGGCACTAATCATTAACCATGGGTTAATCTGGGCGGTGTTTATCTTGAGATATCAGACTCTGTCAAGCATAGTAGACAGAGATATTTGAGGCATATCAATTCTTTGAACTCCGAGGAGACGAGAGAGCTATATAGGGGTGCCGGAGGTCTTTGTAGGAGTCTCCTTGGTCAGTTAGGACTAATGTGAGTTTCTCCATTACCAATACATGCGATAGCTGATGGAGCTTCCCCAGGCTTGTCAGGAGTTTATCTGTGCCCCAGTGTGTGAGGGTATTCTGGAGAGCCACTTCCAGCACTAGACCTAGGTGTCGTCCTGTATGTGATTTGAGTAGGAAACTGAGAGCATTAGGGAGGCCTGAGATGGTGTAGGCGGGGAATCAGGGCAATTGAGTGTTGAAATGAGTGTCTATGTCATTTAGGATCCCTTCCCAGTATTGCTGGAGTTTAGGTCAGTCCCATTGCAGGTGTACCAGCGTGCCAGGGGACGGGTGTGTTGCGGGGCTATTTAAGGGCTCCGGCAGGCTATAGTACAGGCAGGCAGCAAGGCCTTGTGGTGGTGGGGATGGATGGACGAGAGAAAGCGTTCTACCTGTCCGCCATTTCGGCCATCTACTTAGAGATTTTAAGAGACTTTTTCTGTGAGTACTATCAAGCATATGCTTAGAACAGTACGCTCTTTGACTCCATATTCAAAATACTTAGCACATTATTTCGTATTTGGTTCTGGCTATTTAACTAGAATAGGGATTGAGCCTATGCTAATTCCCATTATTATTGGATTTTGAGAATTTATTGACATTTTGATTTGAATGGACTAATCAATTATATTTTTGCATTCTGTAACGAATTTGAATTAAATTAAACTTTTATGGTTTTGCCTTTGAACATTGTCTGGTGTAACTTTGATTAGATTTGGTTTACCCCTATTCCAGGGTCATCGTCCTTTGAAACTCACAAATGGCCTCCTAACCCAGAGTGCTTAATTTCGTGTTAACTGTTTTAGAAGAATAACTTAGCACCAACACCACCACCCACTGCTCACAAGAAGCCCCTCTGGACTCCCACAGAGGTGCCAGACAGAACACACAGAAGGCCCTGCTCTGAAAATGGTGCAGTAAACCGTGTCATGCTGAAAGGAGCATGTCTAAAACTGCCTCTCCTCTTCCTCTGAAAGCTGTATGTGCTTGAATAAGTTCTGATTCTTTTCTAACCCTGCCCATAAGCAATTGTGTAAATCCACTGAGAACCCAAATCACCCCAGAGTCTCTGCGGGGGTATCAAAAATGTTAATAATTCACAAGAGAAATAAGGGGGAAATGGGAAAGCTGAAGAGAAAACACAGAAATGGTTTCCATGCTAGTGTGTCATACAGAATAAACACAATGGACTGGCATCTTCTAACATAATGATTTGTTAAATGTTTCTCAGGTGATTTACAAAGTGAATTCTAGACTGCTTCAGTAAATTCACATAATAATGCCAATTAATAATTGTGAGTTCAAGAGTTAGCCACAAGGAGGACAAATGGCATACCCTGATCCTGGGTGGAGGAATTTGGATACAACATACAACATCAATAAAGATACCTGTGCTGATCCCCATGATACCAAGTAGAAGATTCCTTAAGAATAGAAAACAGATTGTAAGACAAACAACATCCAAAGAACCAAGGAACAACAGTCAATAATGTTCTAGGAGAAAAGACTACTTGCAAGAGAACGGAAAATGGAGAAAAAGGAAGATTCTGTCCCCACTACTGTTGCCAATGAATCCTGCAGTGGAAAATGAACGTGTAAGAAGAGGTGCCCAGTCTGCATGAGAAAAAGAGAATAAGGGCTAAATTAACATAAGAGAGAAGGAGACCGACTTGAGGCAGAGGAAGAGGCTGGACAAAAAAGAATAATGCAGAGAGGGAAGGAAGCAGTCAGTTAAACAGGGAGAGACGTCTGACCAAATGGAGGCGCACCAAGAGAAGGGGCCCCACACGAGACAGTTAAGTAAAAGGGATACTGGGATCCAGATTGCAAACCTATCCCCACAATTATGACTGGTGGTTGCCTGGATTCTCTTAGGAGTCAAGAGGATGGAGTCCACCAGGTAAGTAGCAGAAGGGAGCTCGATGGGAAGAGTGAAGGAGTGAATTGTTTGTTTATTTTATTTTCTTAAAGATAGCCTTTTTTATGGATGACATTATTTGGAACACAGGAGATGTCTTTTCTTGTTTTCTCCCAACCACAGAGAAGGTTAAAGAGAAAGCCTAATATAAAGGCACATTCAAGATCTTAAAGCCCTTGTTTTGGAATCTTGGGTGATCTCTCTTGGTAGCCAATTTGTAAGCTAGTGATTAGACAGAAAGCTCCAGTGTGCCTTGTAAGATAACAGTAATCTGGAGAAAAATGCCAGTGGAAAAAAAACCTCCAATAGGGAGCTGTAGGTGACAGTAGCACAAAAGTGATGGGTATGGACAGACCATCCAAGGCTTGAACAATAATGTTGGATAAAGGCGAGGATCCAAGGCAAAAAATGGAATATCTTCATGAAATCCGGAACAGGAAAAAACATAATAATGGCAGGGAAAATCCGAATCCACAAACCACCAACCAGAAAAAAATAACTTGAAGCACAGCAACAAGCAAATATAAGGTCACAGTGACTTAAATATTTTACTCACAGGATCGGAGCAATTCATAGTTGATATAGATTAAAAAAGCAGTGGAGGCTTATCTCTTGCTAAAGTTTCAGTTTAATAGGCTATGTATTCTGACTGTAGTACCCTTCTAGGGAGAGCCTGGTCTATATATTGTTTGTCCTTCTACCATTGTTTGGTTGGTTTGGTTTGACTTAGCACGAAGGTGCCTCTGTGAATATGCACATAATAATAATAACAATAATACAAATAATTAGAATATCAATATTATTGTCGTTATCATTATTATTATGATTATTAGTAGTCGGAGTAGATGTATTAAAATTATTAGCAGTAGTACTAGTAGTATTAATATTATTATTGTTGTTATTAGTAGTATTAGTAGGAGAAGTAACAGTATTAATATTATTGGTATTAGTATTATTACTGTTATTGTTATGGGTGCTGGAACTAGGGAGCATATATATGAGAGGCATACATCACTGTTGCATCACTTTTAGTGATATTTAGTTATTAGGATGTGGTCTAACGACTATAGCGGTCGACCTCGAAGCTGGGGAACCGGGTTCGAGTCTCGGCAGGGATGCTCAACATCCTTCGATTCTGGGCAAATCAGGTAGTCTCCCCGTGCCTAATAAAGTGAATGTGTATGTAACGCAATGGGTGCTCATGTAAAGTGCTCTGATACTTTCGGGTCCAGTTTGCACTATATAAAACGATAAAAATATTTATGATGCCACGCAAAGACACTTTGTGTGGCTTTAAATGGCCTCATAGATATAAAGCTAGGCAGCGCAAATCGTGCGTTGCCTTACTCTGCGTTAGGAAAGCATTGCATGGGCGTTGCAGTGAGTGCTCCCAAGCAACACCCATGGATTTCGACGCATCCGCAGATTTACAAGAGCCTGTAAACCTGGGGATGGGCCAAAACCTTTATTTATCTTTTTTTTTCCTCGTTTCTTTCCTCTTTCTATTTGTGCAGAATTCTGCAGCACACATAGCAAGAGGAAAAAGCCTACCAGGATTGTTTTTGTGCAGGATGGTGCCCTTTCTGCAGAAAAACAATCCTGCCTGCAACGCAGGCACCCTTGCACCATGATGCCAGGGTGTCTTCGTTGGCGCTAGCAGTCAATTCAGCGCCAGTGCAGGTGGAAAGGACAGGAATGTGCTGTATTGCATAGATATGGCACAATCCTGCCCTTTCCTTTTAACACAGGGCAGAGCAGCAATGTGACTTGCTGCACTGCCCTGCGCCAAAAGTGCATACATCTGGGCCTAGGTGTGCAGTAGGTACTGCAGCCCCCATCATAACCTGGAAGGAGTGAGATGACAAAGCTAGCAATAAAGAGGCTTCCTGTCTCTTTTCTTGGGACATTTATTTTGAGTTCAAAGACAGGCTGTGAAAGTTTGAGGGAATTCCTTCGGACAAACTGTTGGGATTTATTTCAACGTGTAGATTCATCTATACTTTTCCTTTCTCGGTCTACTAAAGGCCTAGAGGCACGGGAGTGTGAAAACTATATAAATAGAAGGTTTTTTTATAGACATATTTTTAAAGAAATATACTTGCTTCACAAACATAAATACAAGTATTTTAAAATACACTTCAGCAGTGTTACTTATAAGGTAAATTGCTCAGTTTTAAATATGCCCCTTTTAATTTACAATTGATGCAATTGCAAAACACAATGACACTAAAATCAGGGTATTTTGTAATGAATTGATTCACCTTGTCATTTATCATCCATCTTTCTTTTTTTTTTTATGTTTGAAAAGCTTTATTCAAGAAAATGTCACTACAAAGATATCAGCAGAGGCTTAAGAAATAAGCAAATAGAAGCAAAATAACAGTAACAAGCTAATATCATATAGAAACGAGCAAAAGCATTTTATACAGTTTTAGGGAGAAAAGGGAAAAAGGGAAAGAAAGGAAAGGATAATGAAATAAAAGGGGGGAAAATGTCAACAACACATTATGAAAGTATAAAAGCATGGCATGTCTGAAGATTAAATGCTGTAAGCAAATCAATAATCAAATACAACCAAGAAGAACAACTATAACATTAAATACATCGTATACTGTGGATATAATAAAAAGAAGAGGCAATATCCTCAAGGAGGCTCAAAATTTTCTGAAGTGACACGTGATACATTCTTCCGAACCAACCGATCTAAATATGAGGTAAGAGGTAACCAGAAGAGATCCCTATTATGTGTAGGATTACAGGAGGATGCAAAAGCAATATCAAGCCTATGAAAGTGACATAGAGAGTTCCACCAATAATGGATGGAAAGCTTTGTGAGGGATTTCCAATTGGAGGAAATGTATTGAAAGGCGAGAGCAAGCATAAGGTCAAAAAGACCGTGAGAATGTAGAGGAAGATCTAAAGAGTCAGATAAACTGCCTAGAAACAGGGTAGAAATCAAGTACTGAGACGAGAGCGTGAAAATACGAGAGATGTATAGCCAGACATTATTCCAGAATTGAGAGACAGAAGGACACAAGAATAAAAGATGAAAAAGGTTAGCGTTAGGGGCAGAACATGTCCAACACTTGGACTCCGAAGAAGAAGAAAAACGAGCTAGAGAAAGTGGAGAGAAATATAGTCTGTGGTACATGTAAAAGAAAGATTGAGTGAGGGAAGCAGAACGAGAAATTTTCAAAGATCTGGACCAAAGTTTATCACATAGAGCAACGGACCAAACACATCCCAAGTACGCCTCCCAAGCGAGTTCCGTTTTAGACTTAAGGCGATCTGGATTAGGTGATAAAAAGAATTTATAAATGACTCGGAGGGAGGGGAAGAAGGAAGAGAATAAACAATATCAAGGATAAGTGAGATCAGAGTAACAAATTTTTGCAAAAACGAGCGAGGACAACCATAGGACATCTGAAATTGGGGAAAGGAACAAGGAGATGTCCCGTCAAAAAACTGGTTTACCCATATGATGTCCTTAGATCTCCAAGAATTCCAGAAGATGGGCCTATTATTTATAAGGATGAGTGAGTTATACCAAACCGTTGAAGCTAGAAAAGATTCCCGAGTAGTAGGTGTAGAATTGAAAATAGGCTTTAAGAGAGAAAAAGTATGTTTAAATAAAGGAAATGACATGTGCGGAGCTTTGGCAGAAAAGCGTATGAATTCTCCAAAAGAGAACGGTAACAACAACGTTCGTTCAATGTGAAGCCAAAGAGGAGCAAAAGGAGAAGGAACTGACGCAAGCCATCTGGACGCCTGACGAAGAGAAAATGATTTATGGTAGAGACAGAAGTCTGGAAAATTGACACCACCATTAGACTTGGGTTTACGAAGCTGCGCTAAAGAGATTATAGATTTCTTTTTGTTCCAAAGAAATTTTGACAAACAAGAGTCAATGCGTTTAAAATAAATTGCGGGGATATGAATAGGCAACATGGACAAAATGTAAATTAAAATGGGTGCTATGATCATCTTAACTGAATCCAATCGCCCCCACCAAGAGAGAAAGAGGGGGTTCCAGGAGGAAAACAATCGTTCAATACGAGACAAAACCACAGACATGTTTAGGGTGATTGACGAGGAAATAGAGTTGGAAAACCATATTCCTAAATATTTAATTTTGGAGCTGTTCCAAGCAAATCCAGTAGAAGAAAAGGCATGAGGAGTGCAAAATTTTGTAAGAGGAAGTATTTCAGTTTTATCCGAATTGATTTTATATCCCGAGACCTGTGAGAAAGAATCAAACTCAGCTAGCAGAGAGGGAATAGAAGTGTCTGGAGCAGAGATGAAAAGAAGAATATCATCTGCATACGCAGAAAGCTTCAACTGATCATTACCATAAGGAAAACCTGAAATGGAGGTATTGTTACGGATAGAAGACAAAAAGGGTTCAAGCGCGAGGACAAAGAGTAAAGGAGATAAGGGGCAACCCTGACGAACGCCTCGCTGAAGAGGAAAATATGAGGAAACCTGACCATTGACCAAAACCGAAGCTTTAGGGGAAGAATACAACAAAGAAATAAGAGAGATGAAATGAGGACCAAAACCATGCCAACGCAATGATGCAAATAGGAAAGACCAATCAACCCGATCAAAGGCGTTCTCCGCGTCGACAGAAATAGCCGCTAAGGGAATAGAAAGAGAAGAAACCACATTTAAAACATTAAGGAAGAAGCGAGAATTAACAGAGGTAAGCCGACCTTTAACAAAACCACATTGTTCCTTACCAATGAGATGGGGCATTAGAGGATCTAAGCGTAAAGCTAATACTTTAGCAAACAACTTATAGTCCACATTTACTAAACAGATCGGACGATAGTTCTTGCAGAATTTGGAGTCGCGACCATCCTTGGGAATAAGACATATGGTAGCTTCTTGAAATGTACCTTCTGCCTTACCCAACAGATAAAATGATTGAAAGAGAGAAAGAAGTTTGGGAAGTAAAAGATCAGAGAAGTGAGAATAGAATTCAACAGAAAAACCATCAGGGCCTGGAGTTTTACCTTTGGTAAGAATCTTCAAAGCTGCAGAGAGCTCATGTAAAGAAAGATCAACTTCCAGGTCTGGGAAACTAAGATGAGACGACGAGGGTTTAGGAAGGTTGTCAAAATAAGCTTAGATAAGAGAGGGAGAAGGAGAAGATTCCGGTGTGTAAAGATTACGATAAAATAACTGAAACTGGTCAAGAATATCCTGAGACTTATGCAATAAAGTGTTGTCCGAAGCACGAATAGAGTCAATGAAAGAGCGTTCCTTGCGTGACTTAAGATAATTAGCTAGAAGCTTCCCTGCCCTGTTACGACCGCCATAGTAACGAGCACTACTACGAAGAAGCATCGACGAAGCATTATCCGTAGTAGATTTATTGAATTCAAGCTTGGCACGAATAAGATCCGGAGAGACGGAATTATTAGGGGAAGAGTAGAACTTATGCTCTAAAGATTTATTATGGGCAAGAATAGATTTCTGCTTTTGAAGAAAACGTTTCTTCTTCTTGGAGACAAAATCAATAACAAACCCTCGAGCGGTAGCCTTAAAGGAATCCCAGAGAAGATGAGGGGAGATATCAGAAGTATCGTTTAACAGGAAGAAATCAATGGCAAAAGAACGAAACGAAGAGGAGAAGAAAGAATCATTGAGAAGAGAATTGTTAAATCGCCAACGAGAGGGCTTGGGATGCGGAGGAAGGAGATCAAGATCCGTAACAATAGGAGCATGGTCCGAGATAAGTATAGGTTCAATAGAAGAAGAAAGCAGGTTTTGTGATAAGGAGAGAGAGAGAAAAATATAGTCGAGACGAGAAAAAGATGAGTGAGGAGGAGAGAAAAAAGAGAAGTCAAGAGAGTCAGGATGTGAGAGTCTCCAAGAGTCAGTGAGACGTTCTTGAGAAATGGTGTCTAGAAATTGTTTGTGAGGTTTGTGAGGTAAAAACCGAACCGTTGACTTACGGTCAAGAAAGGGATCCACTATCTGGTTACAGTCACCACCTAGAATGAAGAGGTCATCTTTATGCTGAATACATTTGCTCGTGATTGAGGGCCAGAAAAGCAAGTCAGCTTGTGTAGGGCCATAAACATTAAGTACAGTCAGGGAAATAGAATTGATTGAGAACTTAGCTAATATCCACCTACCATCAGAATCTGTTTCTTGTAGCAAAACCTTACATTTTAACTTTTTATGACACAAAATAACAACACCATTCTTCTTATTGGTAGAAGGAGAAAATAAAACCGTACCCACCCATCCACGCTTTAACTTGAGAGACTCAGCCTCCGAGAGGTGAGTCTCTTGTAAGAGAACTATGTCAGGACTATATGAGGCGAGATGGGAGAGAATCCTCTGACGCATAATGGGATTGTTAAAACCTTTTACATTCTAGGAAATTACTCTGAATTTAAACACTGGAGAACATGAACAGGAACAATACCTACAGCAACAGATAGAAGGAAAGATAATGACAAAAAGTGGAAAGAAATAGAAGCTAGACAAGAAGGGTGAGTGAAAATAGATGAAAAGAAGAATAAAAAGTTCAAAACTGAAACATAACCACTAAAAAGAGAGGAGAATAAGATAGACAGAGGAAGAGTAGAAAAAAATAATAATAAATGGAGCAGAGGCAAAGGGAAAAGAAGGGGAGGGTAAACAGAAAAAAACACAAGAAGAGACAGCACAAATCCAAAAAGGACGACTGAAGATAACATACCTAAAGGGAACATGAAGAAGACAACGGGGCAATGGAGAGACGAAACAAGAATGACCTTCCGGGACCAGGAGACCACCAGACCGCATCAGGACGAGAGAGGAGAGGACGAGCCATATAAGGGAGTAGGGGAGGACACCAATCGATCTGGATAAGAAAAATAAGTATGAGAAACGCTATAATGACAAGACAAACCATAAAACAGGTAACAAAAAATGATAGTAAGAACGGAGTCTAAGGGAGAATGTAAAAGAATGAGAACCAGCAAAATAGGAACAGACAATAAAAAACAGCATATAGAAAGTCTGAAGAATTGGACAAAAGGCGAATTAACAATATAATAAACAAAAGCATTGTAAAAACATTATCAGAGAAAACCTGCAGGAAAAAAAAAATAGAGTTAAACATTCAACCACAAGCAGAAGTAGAAGTATCCATGCCAGCGTTAGTCTGAATATGAATAAAGTTTTTAAGTTCAGCAGGATCTTGAAAGGACCAAGTCTGATTCTGATGAGTGACTTTGAAGGTGCAGGGGTGAAATAAACCATATCTGGCACCAAGAGAGCGTAGAGGGGCACGAAGGCTCAAAAACTCTTTCCTTCTTGCTGCAGTAACAGTAGAAACATCCTGAGAGAGAAAAACCCTCTGACCCAACCAGGA
The DNA here is from genome assembly GCF_964204655.1 of Triturus cristatus. Lineage (NCBI taxonomy): Eukaryota > Metazoa > Chordata > Amphibia > Caudata > Salamandridae > Triturus > Triturus cristatus. The sequence continues at coordinate 510,516,924 of NC_140585.1, forward strand.
GACTTGGCGTTTGGAGCGAGCCGCAGAGAGGACAAGAACAAGATCTGTGAATTTCAGAAAGAGAATAATGACTCCTCGAGGCTTAGTTGAAGTTGATGAACGAGGACCAGGTCTATGAGTTCGTTGGATAGTAAGAGAGGTGGTAGCAGGCATGTCCAACAGTTTCAGGAGAAAGGAGGAGAAAAACAAAACAGGATCGTCCCCCTCCAAAGACTCAGGTAGACCATAAATGCGTAAGTTATTCCTCCTATTTCTATTTTCCAAATCCTCAGTATGTTGCTGGAGGGCAAGAACAGACTTTTCCAGAGAGGAAATACGCTTAGAGTTAACTTGGATCTCTGAAACCTGATGTTCAACAGAAGAGACTCTATTTTCCATAGTTGACCATTTCGCTTCAAAAAGTAGCATTTTATTATTGGTCTCCTCAACAAACGGTCGTAAAGCACGTATCTCCTCCAGGAGAAGCTCCAAGGAGATAGGAGATGAGGATTTATCCAGCGGGGGAGAGTCTTGTTTCAGGCGCTTAGGTGACGTGGTAGGAGGAGAGGACTTACTTGAAGTTGACTGGGATGAGGAAGGGCGACTAAGAGCTGGTGACGCCATTTGATCCGTGATAGAAGAAGAGTCAACTGTTGAGGAAGATGAAGATGGTACTGAAGGAGAACTCTTCGAGGGCACAAAAACGAACTTTGGATTGCGTAATTTGCCCATAGATACTTAAATAGACAGACAATAGCCTAGGTGGAGGAGGTATTGCAGCGCAAGCACATGCACAAACGTGACTAAAGCACACAGCAAGAGCAATTAGGTGGAATATGTAGGAGCCACAATATGGGAGATGAAAGCGTGCAGCATAGAGAATTGCAAGCATGAATATGAAAGAGCTCCTCCAGACAGGTACGTTAGCCTTGCATGAACCTAACTAAATCGCAGAGTTGGAGAGGCGTAACACAGCAAAACAGCAAGAACTGTGCACTGAGTTGTCTAATAATGGCAACTGAGGAAAGACATGTTAGAAAACCAGGAATCATCAGAAAGACCAATGAGACAGCGCAGAAACCAGCATGACTGGAGAAACGGATGTTAGTGGTCTTCTGAACCAGTGCCAAAGATACGCTTCTGGTAAGGTGGTGCAAAGCACAGGCGTTATCCTTCACAACATTTCAACTGCGCTGCGCCTCAGCGAAAATCAAAGGCTATTAAAACTCGGAAATGTTAGCAAAATTCCGGCTGAATCCATAGAGAACTGTCAGGTACACAATACTGGCTGCCAGCGCAGATGTCACAACGCCTCCCAGTACGTCAAGGAAAAACAAAAGACCTTCAGAAAAGCTGGCATTAATAAACACACCACATGGAGCCAAATGACATATCCCCCTGATGCAGTCACCAGAAACAGTTCATACAGGATTGGTGGTTAAATAACATTGCCCAATAGTAGGTTTAGCGCCATGTGAGATTTGACTGAAAGGAAACAAATTCTGTGGTGTTTCATTAAAATTGCGCAAATGTTACAGCAAGAGAGTCTCTGGTGCAGAATCTATCTTTATGCTCCCACATTGTGTGGAAATCAATTTAATTCACCTTTCAGGAGCGTTGAAGCAGACGTGACAGACTCAGGAAACAGCAGTGAGTCACAGTAGAAGCAATCCCCTCAAACGCGGTGGCATCGTAAATCATCACGATGCAGACAAAATGGCGGACGCGCTGAGGCGCTTAGCAAATTCGCCGAAGATGAGGCATTTTCCACAGAAGAGGGGCCCCCCAGACCTCAACAGGAGCACATTACACTCCGATGCTGGAAATTGCCAACAGAAACGAAAAAAATGCAGAGACGCCTCCGTACGGGTTGAAAGTCCGTCCCGGTGCGGCGGAGCTCCAATGTCAGGCGGCCATTCCGGTCGGCGTCCAAGCCACGCCCCCCTATCTGTTATGTTATGTTATGTTATGTTATGTTAAAAAGTATTTGTAACGCGCGCTATCACCATTGGTTTCTTGGCGCTCAAATTGACAGATAGCGTGATCCAGGATGAGAGTGTTAGTCATACGCAGAATGGAAAAGCAGAGTTTTTAAAAGTCTGCGAAAACAGTCATACTGTGGGCAGAGACGGAGTGAGGGTGGCAGAGAGTTCCAGGTACAGGAAGCCTGAACCGAAAAACTCAGGCCACCATGCTTTTTCCTTTTAAATTTGGGGACCTCAAGAAGATTAAGAGAAGCTGAACGAAGAGCCCTAGAAGGGGTATAGCGGATCAAGCACGAAGAGATGAACGCAGGGGCGGCATTGGAGAGGGCCTTGAAAGTAGAACATGCCAGTTTGTGGGTGCAACGTTTGGAGATAGGGAGCCAGTGCAAACTATGGAGGAGAGGAGTGACATGCTGATGTTTGGGCTGGTGGAAAATCAGGCGAGCTGCTTGATTCTGCACCAACTGTAGTCGGTGAAGGAGACAGGCCGGGATACCCGCGTACAGTGTGTTGGCGTAGTCTAGCCTTGAGGTGATGAGTGCAATAACAACTTGGGTCAGGGCGTCTTTGGTAAGAAACCTGCTGATCTTACGGATCCGCCTGAGGTGGAAAAAGCAGGCTGAAGTGACCGAGTTGATTTGCGGTTTCATCGAGAGATCTTCAGAGATGATCACCCCTAGGCTTTTGACTGAGCGCACGGGAGTGGGTCCTGTCCCCAGAGATGTTGGCCAGTAGGTGGAATTCCATGGGTGATTGGGACCTCCTACCAAGACGAGCTCAGTTTTGGTAGGGTTCAGTTTTAAGTGGCTGTGATACATCCACTCCGCAATGGTCAACATGGTGGTCTGGAAATTAACGCGGGAGGAAGGAAGGGAATCTATAGGAAAAATTAACTGGAGGTCGTCCGCATAGTTGAAGATTGTGACCGGGGAGTTGCGAAGGGAGGCTCATAGGGGTTGGAGATACAAATTAAAGAGAAGCGGGGACAGTGCAGAGCCCTGAGGGACTCCGCAAGAAAGGGATGTGTAGGGTGCGGACAGAGTGGAAAGATGGACGGACTGTGATCGCTGGTGGAGGAAAGATCGGAGCCAGTCGAGGGCCACTCCCTGAATGCCGGCATTGTAGACACGGTCGATCAAGGTGGTATGATCGACCGTGTCGAATGCCGCTGAGAGATCTAATAGGACAAGGGCCTGGGGGATGTTATTGTCAGCGCCCTTCCTGAGGGTGTCCAAGACTGCTACTGTGACCGCCTCGGTGGAATGGAGGGGTCTGAAACCCGCTTGCTGAGGATCCAAATAGGAGGATTTCTCTATAAAAGAGCTCAAGCAGCGGGTAACGTAGGTCTCCAGGATCTTTCCTAGGTAGGGGAGGAGGGAAATAGGTCTATAGTTGCTGAGTATGGTAGGATCTGCGTTGGATTTCTTCAGGATAGGTAGGATGGCAGCTTGCTTGAAGGAGAGAGGGACCTCCCCCATTGCAAGAGAGTTGTTGAGCAGAGCCAGGGGGGGGGCTGGACATGCAAGGAAGGCCTCTCTCAAAATCTGCGGGGGGCAACAATCATTGGGGGAACCTGACTTGACTTTGAGAAGGAGTGAGGCGAATTCTTGGAGAGAGATAGGTGGAAACTCCGACAAAGTACTAGTGTTTCTGGGAGGGAGGAGAGGAGAAATAGAAGATGCCGGGTTCGGGATATTGTTCCTAATGATTGTTATTTTCTCTATGAAATAGGAGTTTAGCGAATCACAGAGGGTTTGGGTCGGCTGGGGCTGAGGGGTGACCCTGTCCGGCAGGGAAAGCTCATTTACAATTGAGAAAATGTCTTTCGATTTGTTATTGGAGTCCAGGATTAATTGTGAGAAGTAAGCCGTCTTGGCTGTAAGGATCGATTGTTTATAGGATTTTAAAGCCCCAGTATAAACAAGTTTTAGCTGTGGGTCATAGTGGCGGCGCCAGCGGCGTTCAGCTTGCCGCAAAGCAAGTTTGTCTGCTTTCAGTTGGTCCGTAAACCAACGTTGTGTGTCGTGGGGGCGCTTAGTTTTGATCTTGTTTAGAGGGGCTACTTTGTCACTGGCCTGTCGTAGCCATTCATCAAGATTGTCTGCTTGTCCCTCCAGAGAGGTCAGCGATGTGGGAGCAGTAGAGACTAGAGTGTCATAAAATTCAGACAGGTTGGCTCTTTTCCAATTTCGGGCCATAAGATTCTTAATGCAAGGGGGAGGACACAGTATGTGCAAATGAAGGTAGAAGGAGATAAAGTAGTGGTCAGACCAGGAGCAAGGGAAAACTAAAGGAGATGAAATGTCAAGGTCGGATGTCCAGACTTGGTCGAGGATATGGCCTTTTTGATGAGTGGGGGTGTGAATGTGTTGGGAGAGATTCATGCCTTTTAAAAGGTCAGTGAATTCGACCGACAGTTGGCTTTCATGAGCATCAGAAGGCCAATAATTAAAATCACCAATCACCACAAGGTTGGCGTGGTTAATTGCTAATTGGGCAACAGAATCGCTAAAGAGTTTGGGAAAGAGAGGCATATAATCGGGAGGTCGATATACAAAAACACAAGTAAAAGACGCCTTAGGGGAAGTGAATTTTAATGCCAAGTGATCAGTTTTAGGGATAGCAGTCGCCGTGACCTCGGAGAAGGTATGTGCCGAGCGGATGATGGCCGCCACTCCGCCACCTGTCTTCCCCGCAGGCCGGTTTGTGTGCATAATATAGTATCCCATAGGGATTGCTGCAAGAATGTCCGGGGCTGAATCTTCAGTGATCCAGGTCTCTGCTAAGAGAAGGATATCTATGGTGCTTTGATGCAGTAATTGAAATATCTCAAGCTGATGGCGGATAAGGGAACGGGTGTTTAGATAGTAAATTAATAAGGAGGCGAAGGTCTGCGGTGGTGGGGGGGAAGGGTCATACAAAGAATCAGATGCCGAGAAGTCAGAAGGAACAAAAATGCCACATGCCTGGGCCGCTCTGACAGCACGGGCGGGAACGGGTCCTGAGGATTTGAGACTCATAAGATCGGAGGAGGAATAAGTCAAAGATTGGGCATTACGGCAGGGCCCTGGGCCTGGTCGGCCGCGGACGGGCGCAGACGGGCTTGACTTGTGCGCGACTTCAGCGCGAAGACGGCGCTCCCGCTGCGCTCGTCCGCTGCGCTTCCTCCATATTGCCATTATATACTTGAGGCGAGGGAACACTAGACCGCTAACCTGCGAAGATGACGTGCAGGGCGGAAGTGGTTTTGCGAGCAGGGAGTGAGATTCCTCGAACTGACCCTCCGCACAAACGGCACAAAGCCGGGACGGAACGGGGTCACGAGGTAGCGAAAAACAGGTCAGTACACAAAATGCAATATACTGTTTTAAAAATGCTTTTTCAGCGTGCTCATTAAAATCGTCAGCAAGGTACAATTTGCATAAGCAGAGTCCACATCGACAAACAACACGCAGCCTAGATCGCCGCGTTAGTCAATGGGCAGGGAGCTGCAAACGGAGTCTAAATACTCCTCAGGCTCGGCAGCACTAGACCGCTAACCTGCGAAGATGACGTGCAGGGCGGAAGTGGTTTTGCGAGCAGGGAGTGAGATTCCTCGAACTGACCCTCCGCACAAACGGCACAAAGCCGGGACGGAACGGGGTCACGAGGTAGCGAAAAACAGGTCAGTACACAAAATGCAATATACTGTTTTAAAAATGCTTTTTCAGCGTGCTCATTAAAATCGTCAGCAAAGTACAATTTGCATAAGCAGAGTCCACATCGACAAACAACACGCAGCCTAGATCGCTGCGTTAGTCAATGGGCAGGGAGCTGCAAACGGAGTCTAAATACTCCTCAGGCTCGGCAGCACTAGACCGCTAACCTGCGAAGATGACGTGCAGGGCGGAAGTGGTTTTGCGAGCAGGGAGTGAGATTCCTCGAACTGACACTCCGCACAAACGGCACAAAGCCGGGACGGAACGGGGTCACGAGGTAGCGAAAAACAGGTCAGTACACAAAATGCAATATACTGTTTTAAAAATGCTTTTTCAGCGTGCTCATTAAAATCGTCAGCAAAGTACAATTTGCATAAGCAGAGTCCACATCGACAAACAACACGCAGCCTAGATCGCCGCGTTAGTCAATGGGCAGGGAGCTGCAAACGGAGTCTAAATACTCCTCAGGCTCGGCAGCACTAGACCGCTAACCTGCGAAGATGACGTGCAGGGCGGAAGTGGTTTTGCGAGCAGGGAGTGAGATTCCTCGAACTGACCCTCCGCACAAACGGCACAAAGCCGGGACGGAACGGGGTCACGAGGTAGCGAAAAACAGGTCAGTACACAAAATGCAATATACTGTTTTAAAAATGCTTTTTCAGCGTGCTCATTAAAATCGTCAGCAAGGTACAATTTGCATAAGCAGAGTCCACATCGACAAACAACACGCAGCCTAGATCGCCGCGTTAGTCAATGGGCAGGGAGCTGCAAACGGAGTCTAAATACTCCTCAGGCTCGGCAGCACTAGACCGCTAACCTGCGAAGATGACGTGCAGGGCGGAAGTGGTTTTGCGAGCAGGGAGTGAGATTCCTCGAACTGACCCTCCGCACAAACGGCACAAAGCCGGGACGGAACGGGGTCACGAGGTAGCGAAAAACAGGTCAGTACACAAAATGCAATATACTGTTTTAAAAATGCTTTTTCAGCGTGCTCATTAAAATCGTCAGCAAAGTACAATTTGCATAAGCAGAGTCCACATCGACAAACAACACGCAGCCTAGATCGCTGCGTTAGTCAATGGGCAGGGAGCTGCAAACGGAGTCTAAATACTCCTCAGGCTCGGCAGCACTAGACCGCTAACCTGCGAAGATGACGTGCAGGGCGGAAGTGGTTTTGCGAGCAGGGAGTGAGATTCCTCGAACTGACCCTCCGCACAAACGGCACAAAGCCGGGAAGGAACGGGGTCACGAGGTAGCGAAAAACAGGTCAGTACACAAAATGCAATATACTGTTTTAAAAATGCTTTTTCAGCGTGCTCATTAAAATCGTCAGCAAAGTACAATTTGCATAAGCAGAGTCCACATCGACAAACAACACGCAGCCTAGATCGCTGCGTTAGTCAATGGGCAGGGAGCTGCAAACGGAGTCTAAATACTCCTCAGGCTCGGCAGCACTAGACCGCTAACCTGCGAAGATGACGTGCAGGGCGGAAGTGGTTTTGCGAGCAGGGAGTGAGATTCCTCGAACTGACCCTCCGCACAAACGGCACAAAGCCGGGACGGAACGGGGTCACGAGGTAGCGAAAAACAGGTCAGTACACAAAATGCAATATACTGTTTTAAAAATGCTTTTTCAGCGTGCTCATTAAAATCGTCAGCAAAGTACAATTTGCATAAGCAGAGTCCACATCGACAAACAACACGCAGCCTAGATCGCCGCGTTAGTCAATGGGCAGGGAGCTGCAAACGGAGTCTAAATACTCCTCAGGCTCGGCAGCACTAGACCGCTAACCTGCGAAGATGACGTGCAGGGCGGAAGTGGTTTTGCGAGCAGGGAGTGAGATTCCTCGAACTGACCCTCCGCACAAACGGCACAAAGCCGGGACGGAACGGGGTCACGAGGTAGCGAAAAACAGGTCAGTACACAAAATGCAATATACTGTTTTAAAAATGCTTTTTCAACGTGCTCATTAAAATCGTCAGCAAAGTACAATTTGCATAAGCAGAGTCCACATCGACAAACAACACGCAGCCTAGATCGCTGCGTTAGTCAATGGGCAGGGAGCTGCAAACGGAGTCTAAATACTCCTCAGGCTCGGCAGCACTAGACCGCTAACCTGCGAAGATGACGTGCAGGGCGGAAGTGGTTTTGCGAGCAGGGAGTGAGATTCCTCGAACTGACCCTCCGCACAAACGGCACAAAGCCGGGACGGAACGGGGTCACGAGGTAGCGAAAAACAGGTCAGTACACAAAATGCAATATACTGTTTTAAAAATGCTTTTTCAGCGTGCTCATTAAAATCGTCAGCAAAGTACAATTTGCATAAGCAGAGTCCACATCGACAAACAACACGCAGCCTAGATCGCCGCGTTAGTCAATGGGCAGGGAGCTGCAAACGGAGTCTAAATACTCCTCAGGCTCGGCAGCACTAGACCGCTAACCTGCGAAGATGACGTGCAGGGCGGAAGTGGTTTTGCGAGCAGGGAGTGAGATTCCTCGAACTGACCCTCCGCACAAACGGCACAAAGCCGGGACGGAACGGGGTCACGAGGTAGCGAAAAACAGGTCAGTACACAAAATGCAATATACTGTTTTAAAAATGCTTTTTCAGCGTGCTCATTAAAATCGTCAGCAAGGTACAATTTGCATAAGCAGAGTCCACATCGACAAACAACACGCAGCCTAGATCGCCGCGTTAGTCAATGGGCAGGGAGCTGCAAACGGAGTCTAAATACTCCTCAGGCTCGGCAGCACTAGACCGCTAACCTGCGAAGATGACGTGCAGGGCGGAAGTGGTTTTGCGAGCAGGGAGTGAGATTCCTCGAACTGACACTCCGCACAAACGGCACAAAGCCGGGACGGAACGGGGTCACGAGGTAGCGAAAAACAGGTCAGTACACAAAATGCAATATACTGTTTTAAAAATGCTTTTTCAGCGTGCTCATTAAAATCGTCAGCAAAGTACAATTTGCATAAGCAGAGTCCACATCGACAAACAACACGCAGCCTAGATCGCCGCGTTAGTCAATGGGCAGGGAGCTGCAAACGGAGTCTAAATACTCCTCAGGCTCGGCAGCACTAGACCGCTAACCTGCGAAGATGACGTGCAGGGCGGAAGTGGTTTTGCGAGCAGGGAGTGAGATTCCTCGAACTGACCCTCTGCACAAACGGCACAAAGCCGGGACGGAACGGGGTCACGAGGTAGCGAAAAACAGGTCAGTACACAAAATGCAATATACTGTTTTAAAAATGCTTTTTCAGCGTGCTCATTAAAATCGTCAGCAAAGTACAATTTGCATAGGCAGAGTCCACATCGACAAACAACACGCAGCCTAGATCGCCGCGTTAGTCATCCATCTTTCTTGAAGATGCTGGTAGGGAGTAAGTGTGGAGACCTGATTTCTGCACACATTAGCACTACCGTGCGGCGTGAGTTTGGGTGTAGAATCATGTATGTGCTTTTATTTAACCACATCACTGTCAAGATAAAATAACCCCATAATAACAAGCAAAACCACTGCAACAATGCACAAGTAAACATCGTCAAACCCATGACATAATGGTGTTATCAAGCGGAATGCTTTGCTTTTATCATTGGAATTAAAATGCTGAGTCAGAGAGTAAAGTCCAGTTTAACCCTTGTTTACACTTGTCACTTTTCCTACCGACTTAGCACTGTTGTCTAAGTAATCTACTGTTATGTTTCTTTTACTTTATTTATTTATGGGTGTAAAACATTTCTAAAGCGCATCTGTCACCCAACAGGTATCCTGGTGCTGTTTGTGACAATTTGAGGGCCTTTTGCATTTTAACTTCTTAAATTTGAGATCGTGATTGTTTCACTGCATGGGATGCCACACTGGTTATATTTCTTTATTTTTAGATATTTTGGGACCTTCGCACAAGTAACATTAATTGGTACTCACCTGCATGACATTGCACTCTTCAATAAGTAGCACAATCATATAAAGCATATTGGGCCATCACAAGTTCCAAATTGAATCATACGCACATAAATGAGACATCAGGTAACTTAAGTTATAAATAATATCACACAAAAGTGAAAACAGCAATTATACATTGATCAGAAGTGAGGTGGGATGTGGGTAGGATGGGAGGCGGGCAGTCTGCTGGTCTGTGCTCAGCTCACCCTCCCACAGCAGGGGTCTGGTGCAGCCAGATATCAGCCATTCTTAGGATGCCGCAGAGGCATTTGACAAGAGTTCTGCTTAGCATGGGCTTTACATTGTAAGGCTGTACCCAGCAACAGCCTTACCGGCGCGTGCCAGTGTTAGCTGTATGGATGCCAGATTCTTCCCTGTTTCCAGGACACTCATTCATTCAACACATCAATGCATTCTATGAGTATAATTAATTTGCTTTTGATCGGACTATGTGGACTAATACAACTCACAGCAACAAGAAAAGATTGGAAACAAGGCGGATGAGATGGCATATACCACAAAATGGCGCTCTGCTGGAACCTGACTTCTGTGTGCCTGGCTGTGCCTGGTTATTCCGAGAACCACAGTATCAAGGTACAGTATTAAGGGCCATTATTGTATGAAGAGACCCTCCTTTCTTAAAGGCTGTTAAAAGGTTAGGACACATTCCCCTTGTCAAGGATGTGAAAGGCATCGTACAACATGGCGGATTGGGTGATAGCCGTTACTCAAACAGACAAGGCACACTAAAATCCAGACAGAGCTTCTTACTGATCTGTCCATGGATTGATCATCAGTAGAATTATGGATCGATTCGCATTACGCGGGGGGAGAAAAAACCTGTCATAAGTTATGAAGACCAACTAAGTTCTTGCACTTCCATTATTAAAATGGAGGCTATAGTCCATCTGTCAGTACCCGCGATTTAGTTGCACTAAATATGTGATACAATTGCTTTGCATGTTGTATGTAATGGTTCGCAATTCGTATTTACTCATTTATTTCACAATTTCATACATCAAAATTCTACCTTATGTAAGTGTCAGTGCTTTTAACATAGGGAACGGTGGTTATGAAGCTGGAATTCTTATGTGGTGGTGACCAGAATCTCCTGACGTAAACATGGGAGAAAAGTTAGAGCCGGCAATGAATTAAGCATCAAAGTAAGAGAAGAAACAGCTGAGCGGCGAGGGTGTCAGCATAGAGGAAGGATATTCGAGTGAAGGCACTTTCCTGTCATCGAACGGCCAGCAGCCCCCACCCCCCAAACTGTTCCCGCACCACTGATCATGAGGATCATTATTATTATTGTTTATTAATTGACTTAATCACTCACAACGAAATGTGAATCACAAGCTTCATACACAGGGAGCACGATTGTGAAGCGAGGCTGGAGTGTCTCTTAGGACAGCTCCCCAAACCAGAGGTGAGTCGTTTCACTCTTTACAGTGCTGGGAATCCTGAAAATTGAAACCGTTGTAATGTACCACCTCAACAAGTTTGCGGGGTGGTTAAAGTGAATACATCTGCGCAGGTGTGGGTTCTGGGTGGGTCCCGACTGACGTGGGGATCCGATAAATAAACAAGGGGGGGCCTGCTTGGCAGTCAGGTAGCAGCCCCGGAGACTAGTATACATTGTGTGACGTCATAATTATCTCTAGTCCCCATGCACGTCATACACTACCAACACACCGGTAGGGGGGCAACACACTACAGCCATCTGCTGTTGAAACCCAGTAACTGCAAAGGTTGGAGCGGAAGGAGTGACAGCAAAAAGGGGTGGAAGTCAGTGTCGCTGAGGCACTGGTGGCTGGTGATGTTTAGATTCTTTCCAGTCCCAATTATACTCTGCACATGTATGCTGATCAGAACAGACGTCTTGCTTTAGCATCAACAGGTATGCTTATGTTGCCGATCAGCAGATATTAGGACAGGGTTATGTCTGTACTCTGCTGCACTCATTACCTATGCTAAAGCTCCCATCCTTATATGTCAAGTTATACTCAGTTACACATCCATCCTAATTATGCATCATTCAATGGGTTGACTCAAGACGTCACTTTCCATTAATAGTACCATTTATTTTCTTTGATAAAAAATGCTTATTCAAATCAGAACTTAATGAATTATTATTTTCTTTAGACTGTTATATTTGCCGGCTACGCTGTTGTGATGATGTATTCATATGTCATAAATAAAATAAAAGTTAAATGTAGCAAATGACCCCATCAAAATTTTAAAAAAGACCAAATACAGAGAATAGAACCTGTGTAGGAACTGAGGGCCAGATGTCTGAACTGCAAAATAGGGCCTCGCAAATTGCATTGCATTTGCGACTCTCAATTTGCAAGGCGCTATTTGGCATGTACAACATTGTGTCTAACACTGTTTGCGATTCCCAATGGGGTCTCAAATTACGAGGCTCATGTATATTGATGAGCCTCTCGCAATTTCTATCCAATTGGGAATAACAGGCCCTCCCAGGGATGGTGGCCAGCAGGGACTGCTTTTAAATAAAGCAGCTTTTTTTTAAAAATTAAGTCTGTTTTCCTTAAAGGAAAGCGGAATACATTTAAAAAATAAAATGAAATGTTTTCGTTTCATTTTTTAAGAGCAGGCAGTGGTCCCTGGGCCTACCCTTAAAAAAATAATATTGCCTTTAGGGACCCCTTCCCATTTGCGAATGCATTACACCTACTTGAAGTAGGTGGTAATTTGCGAGTGTTTTGCGACCGCAATTGTGGTCGCAAAACATTGGTACATAGCTTTGCAGTCCCTTCCATATAGCGAGTCGCAAAACAGTATTTTGCGAGTCGCAAAATACTGTTTGTGCATGGGCCCATGCTTTTTAGCGTGCGCAAACGGGTCTAAGACCCGTATGCGCACGCTAAAAAGCATCGTACATCTGGCCCTTAGTAACTGAATGAGGTCAGTTTCTGAGATAAAGAATGCCCTGTTGGCTTACTGTTGGGCCTGGCCCTTTTTGCAGCGCCACACCAGATATGTGCCCTCCTCTGCCTTCTTTTGCTGAACCCATGTTTGTGGGTTGTTAGGACTCTATGCATTTGCCCTTGCTAACTTAAGGCTAAGTGCCTATGCTCTCACCTTGAAACATGGCAAAATTGGACTACACCAAATTGGTACATTTAATTTACTTATAAATACCTAGTAGTGAATGAAACTACATGACGGAGTACTTGCGCGCAAACGCTGCACCCAGAGGCCTCTGGGTCCACAATGCTCCTAGAATTTTTCTGCAAGATTTAGCCTTTAGAAAAGACTGGTCAGCCATCTCATGGAAGTGCACCAGAGATTACCTCGTCCTCATAATTAAAACCGCGACAAGACTAACTGAAGCCCTCACGATCAAAATCCAACTAAGTGAGGCGAAACTCAAAAATATGGTACATATTACTGTATACAAAAAGAAATTAGAATAAATTAATCGTGAGATGAACGAGACGAAGGAATATTTGACGCAAAACAAAATTCAAAAACTGAGTAAAGATCTGAAACGCTTTTCCACAGAGAAAATGCATCCATACAGTAGAGACGATTTTGTAGCACCTAACTACCAATCTGATAACGAATACAGTGCCAACTCTTCCAACAATTCAGATTACAGTGGAGAAGACACCACACAACAACGTAACCATAGAGGTTCCAACAGACGTCAACTGAGACGCAGACCCAACACCTGGCGCAACCCAACCTTTGGTGAACACCCACCTCCTCTTTTTCATCCATTTGTCCAAAACTACCAAGGATGGATGAATCCTTACCAAACAGTACCACCTCCATTAGGTCCCTATATGGGACCCTTCCCTCAACAACCACCGTCTTTTTTAGGGAGAGGCCGGTCCAACCAGAGAGGAAGGAGGAGAGGCGTGACCTGGTTAGACCAAGAAAGGCAAATACTAACCAGGAGCATGTCCAACTTGAACAAAGACAAACCGAGCACAAGCACGACTCACTAATCTTCAACATCTCCGATACTCTACTTACAGAAGAACAAGAATCTGTACTAAACAAAGGTCTTGGCTTCGTCCCCACTCCACCACTGGACATTTTTAAACTGCAAAGTGAAGTGGCCCATTTTTGCAGAACATTGAAACTGAAAGCCTTCTTTCAAGGTAAAGAAGATAATACCAACAGAGGAGACACCTCTTTGAGACCCAAGTCAACTTTCTGTCCAGCACAACATCAAGTCCCAGTTGAGATTCAAACGTTTGAACAAGCAGTCATGAAGGAAATTAATCAACTTGGTGAGACAGTCAGAAAACCGTTTATGAATACCACAAACAAAGAGAAAAAAGCATTGGAAGAACTAAAAACACACCCAAACATCATCATCAAACCCGCCGATAAAGGCGGAGGCATTGTCATTCTCAATAAAGAAGGCTACCACGCACAATGTCAAGAGCTACTATCTGACGAGAAATTTTACAAAATAATAACAGAAGATCCCACACCCAGATTACAACGAACTATCAACCTTATGGTTGAGGAAGCTGAGACAAATAGGTGGATCTCAAAGAACGAAGCTTCTTTTTTACGCACCACTCTCCCACGAACGCCATACTTCTATTCTCTTCCGAAAGTGCACAAAGCAAGAAAACCTCCACCTGGTCGTCCTATAGTATCTGGGATCGGCTCAGTTTTGGAACCCCTGTCCCAATTTGCTGACCAATTCTTAAAACCCATGGTCCAACGGACACCCACCTACCTCAAAGATACACGTGACCTTCTCAATTATCTAACAGACAAGAGTTTCTCCAGTGAAACAATGCTACTTGTAGGACTCGATATAGAAAGTCTTTATACGAGCCTACCACAACAAGCCACCCTGGACACCCTGGAAGATCTACTGTTCCAACAAGAATGGCTATACCATACACCTAGACACTTTGTCTTAGAATGCTGCAGACTGGCCTTGATTGAAAACTTTTTCGAATATGAAGGTACTCTCTACCAACAATGCCACGGTACTTCCATGGGAAGTACCTTTGCTCCAAGCGTGGCAGGCCTCTACGTGAGCAATTTTGAGAGTACCTACATATTAAATGACACCAACCCCTTCCTCCCAAGAATCCTTTTCTGGAAAAGGTATATAGATGATGTCATCATGCTCTGGGAAGGTACCAAAACCAACTTACAAGCATTTCATGACTGGATGAATATTCAAGACCCTTGCCTCAAGTTTACCTTTGACGCAGATAAGGAACATTTGGACTTTTTAGATCTCACCATCTACGTTGAAAATGACACCATTAAAACCAAGACCTTCTTCAAAACAACGGCTAAGAACAGCCTGCTCTCTTTCAACAGCTTTCACCCGCGTCCACTACGAGAAAATCTGCCTTACAGCCAATTCCTTCGTCTCAAAAGGAATTGCAGTGAACTCAGTGAGTACAAAAAGCAAGCACAAGATCTTTCGAACAAACTCAGGAAAAGAAACTACCCTGAAAAAATAATTAAAAAATGCCAGAAGCGGGCTCGTAACCAGCAAAGAGAAAGCCTCCTAGAGTTAACACCGCAAGTCACATCTGCCGAAAAATTGACCTGTGTCACTACCTACAGTACTGTAACAAACTCAGTCAAGAAAATCATCAACAAAAACTGGCGTATCATCACGTCTGGCAACCTCACTTGGTCTAAACCCATGTTTGCTAATAGACGAACTCGTAACTATAAAGACATTTTGGTACACACACGTCCACCAGACGTTAAACTTAATCCAAGTCAGAGCACCTTGTGGTCCCTACCCCCAGTCACTGGCCACTTTCCATGTGGCAATTGCTCTGTTTGTTCCTTGACTGAAACTACCAAAACTGTCATCTTATCACCAAAATTGACCTGGACGATGAGGCAACATACCAACTGCAACACGACACATGTAATTTACATGATAACCTGCCCATGTGCTCTTAGGTACATTGGAATGACTTGCCGTAAGATTAAACAAAGAATATGCGAACACCGAAGCAACGTCAAATGCGGACGAGGAACCACCAAATTGAGTTCGCACTACATTGAACATCCACACACTGTCAATGAACTGAGATGGATAGTCCTTGAAACACTTGTATCCATACATCCAATGCTGAGAAATTACTATTCCAGAAAGAACAAAGATGGGTCCACCGCCTTCAAACTAACATCAGAGGACTGAATGATGATATTCCATGGCTGAGTATGTCATTGTAAATAGAGATAGGGTTTACATTACACCTCCTTATTACATCCCAACTAGGCTAGGTTGAGAACTTTCCCCTTGCCCCCCTACTCTCCTCGGTATTTAGAAACATCGGGTCTTTCCACACTTCATATGATACCCAGAGCCCACTTTCAGCTCACTAGACTCTCTGTATCCAACGAGAAACTACAACAATAATGGCTGCTTAAACATCTGTGTCCATTTCACACTACTGGATAAAGTTGTAAAGGCACTATATTTCACCTATCTGGGCTAGGTTGAGACTTCAACCTTGCCCCTCCCTTTCTCCACAATATTTAGAAATATCGCGCACTTCATGTGATACTCAGAGCCCACCATCAGCTCACGGGACTCTCTGCATACCACGATAACGGTTACCTTCACACCTCACCAACCGTATCGGTGTCCATCCCACATGACTGAATAAAGTTGTATAGGCTCTGACACGGCCCGCACCAGTCCTCTCTCTACCTCAGCTTAAACTCACTATTTAAGACACACCCCTAGCCTACGTGCACATACAGGAAACCAGAGTCAGCACAAGTCGTAGCAGACCATTGCGGTACGGAGCCCTCTACTACAACACAACCATGAAGACACGTAACGTTATTCTGTTGAAATCTCCCTTGTAATGTGCGATTTCTTCTTGTCTTTATTTGCATAGTATTAACGCTGCCTGTATCTTCGTACGGAGCCCGTACTGTGAAAATATCAGGTATTTTTCTTTAGTCAAATTGAACGCCTAGTCTGTACGAGAAGCATATTAGCATCAGCAGCTTTCAATATGTTTCCTCATGAAGAGCGCGCTATAATTCGCCATTGATGCTTTACGTGCAATTTAACATTCACAGCCGCAACTTTAGACAAACGCAGACAGTATAACCCCTAAGCGCCTCTGGTATTGCTTATTAAGAGTCTCCTTGCGGACCAACACGTAACCACTAACATTAGATACTGCCTTATTCTCGAGCAGTCCCAACCGCCCCCGCCTCAATAATATTTGTTGTATGTCTAAATATCTGTTGTATGTCTCACATCCATCTACCAGTCGATGTCTCCTAAGGGCATTGCTTTTTAGGTTCTCCTAGTAAGAGCGATGGTTCAAAACTTCACTTGCTGATCAAAATGTATACCAAAAGTATATAAAGATTTGCCATTTATAGTTGCTTTCATATTGTTCAATTTACGTCAATTTTGCAGCTCCTATGGCGTTTTTTACCCCTTTACCCCTTATAATTATTAAGGACGTTATTATCCACCCCCCCCCCTTTTTCCCCCCATTTTCTCTGTATATAGGTACTAATCCTGACGAAGTCCATCTGAATTGACATTGGAACTTCTACATGTAATTGATAAAAAAAAAATTTCAATTCACTTTATTCACCTGAGGTCCTGAAGAAAGCTCCCTGACCCTCCTCTGGGCTTTACAAGAGCTGAAACATGTCGACCGATCACTACGTTTTCGCAGAGGATTCATCATACATCCTATCTGCAATTTGACCTTTTTAACGTTTCCCCAGCACCTATCAGAATAAAGACTTTTTTATAGGTAGCATGAGGAACAATTCTTTTTAATCACGCACTTGAGCACTCCTCACTTTTTTATTTTATCATTTTTTTCCCTAAACACTACTGGAGAATTCAGTGGTTGCCTCCGGGTTGGAGGATGCATGGAATGAACCCAATGATGATGCTATCACGTATTTAAAGGCGGAGAACCAAGATATACCGCCCATACATATCTTGACGTGATTGAGGGTTTTTTACCTATATCAGATACAACCACCTGAACCCTGGTGCCAGCAACAAGTGATCCATCCTCTCTTGATTATTTATGACTAGCTGGAAGCCGTTTGGATCACAGCTTCTCTTTCCCTACTTTGATTGTATCATATTTAGCAGCGCACAGCTGTAGGAATCTTCCCTTTATTCCTGTATTTACAAGGAATAACCAGATCTCGGTTACTGTCAACCTCGATCCTATCTTACCCCTCCCTTCCCCAGAGGATGGCAGAGAACTTAGGCTTAAGTTACTCTCTGGATGAAATCAACGCCATCCTTGCTGCCCCCTCATCTTTCTTACAAGATGGAGACCTAACGCAAACCCTAGCACAAAACAACGACTGGGAAACATTATCAGAAGACAAGAAGGAACAGGTAAAAACCGCCATCCATGGTGTCATCATGACGGAGTACTTGCGCGCAAACGCTGCACCCAGAGGCCTCTGGGTCCACAATGCTCCTAGAATTTTTCTGCAAGATTTAGCCTTTAGAAAAGACTGGTCAGCCATCTCATGGAAGTGCACCAGAGATTACCTCGTCCTCATAATTAAAACCGCGACAAGACTAACTGAAGCCCTCACGATCAAAATCCAACTAAGTGAGGCGAAACTCAAAAATATGGTACATATTACTGTATACAAAAAGAAATTAGAAGAAATTAATCGTGAGATGAACGAGACGAAGGAATATTTGACGCAAAACAAAATTCAAAAACTGAGTAAAGATCTGAAACGCTTTTCCACAGAGAAAATGCATCCATACAGTAGAGACGATTTTGTAGCACCTAACTACCAATCTGATAACGAATCCAGTGCCAACTCTTCCAACAATTCAGATTACAGTGGAGAAGACACCACACAACAACGTAACCATAGAGGTTCCAACAGACGTCAACTGAGACGCAGACCTAACACCTGGCGCAACCCAACCTTTGGTGAACACCCACCTCCTCTTTTTCATCCATTTGTCCAAAACTACCAAGGATGGATGAATCCTTACCAAACAGTACCACCTCCATTAGGTCCCTATATGGGACCCTTCCCTCAACAACCACCGTCTTTTTTAGGGAGAGGCCGGTCCAACCAGAGAGGAAGGAGGAGAGGCGTGACCTGGTTAGACCAAGAAAGGCAAATACTAACCAGGAGCATGTCCAACTTGAACAAAGACAAACCGAGCACAAGCACGACTCACTAATCTTCAACATCTCCGATACTCTACTTACAGAAGAACAAGAATCTGTACTAAACAAAGGTCTTGGCTTCGTCCCCACTCCACCACTGGACATTTTTAAACTGCAAAGTGAAGTGGCCCATTTTTGCAGAACATTGAAACTGAAAGCCTTCTTTCAAGGTAAAGAAGATAATACCAACAGAGGAGACACCTCTTTGAGACCCAAGTCAACTTTCTGTCCAGCACAACATCAAGTCCCAGTTGAGATTCAAACGTTTGAACAAGCAGTCATGAAGGAAATTAATCAACTTGGTGAGACAGTCAGAAAACCGTTTATGAATACCACAAACAAAGAGAAAAAAGCATTGGAAGAACTAAAAACACACCCAAACATCATCATCAAACCCGCCGATAAAGGCGGAGGCATTGTCATTCTCAATAAAGAAGGCTACCACGCACAATGTCAAGAGCTACTATCTGACGAGAAATTTTACAAAATATTAACAGAAGATCCCACACCCAGATTACAACGAACTATCAACCTTATGGTTGAGGAAGCTGAGACAAATAGGTGGATCTCAAAGAACGAAGCTTCTTTTTTACGCACCACTCTCCCACGAACGCCATACTTCTATTCTCTTCCGAAAGTGCACAAAGCAAGAAAAACTCCACCTGGTCGTCCTATAGTATCTGGGATCGGCTCAGTTTTGGAACCCCTGTCCCAATTTGCTGACCAATTCTTAAAACCCATGGTCCAACGGACACCCACCTACCTCAAAGATACACGTGACCTTCTCAATTATCTAACAGACAAGAGTTTCTCCAGTGAAACAATGCTACTTGTAGGACTCGATATAGAAAGTCTTTATACGAGCCTACCACAACAAGCCACCCTGGACACCCTGGAAGATCTACTGTTCCAACAAGAATGGCTATACCATACGCCTAGACACTTTGTCTTAGAATGCTGCAGACTGGCCTTGACTGAAAACTTTTTCGAATATGAAGGTACTCTCTACCAACAATGCCACGGTACTTCCATGGGAAGTACCTTTGCTCCAAGCGTGGCAGGCCTCTACGTGAGCAATTTTGAGAGTACCTACATATTAAATGACACCAACCCCTTCCTCCCAAGAATCCTTTTCTGGAAAAGGTATATAGATGATGTCATCATGCTCTGGGAAGGTACCAAAACCAACTTACAAGCATTTCATGACTGGATGAATATTCAAGACCCTTGCCTCAAGTTTACCTTTGACGCAGATAAGGAACATTTGGACTTTTTAGATCTCACCATCTACGTTGAAAATGACACCATTAAAACCAAGACCTTCTTCAAAACAACGGCTAAGAACAGCCTGCTCTCTTTCAACAGCTTTCACCCGCGTCCACTACGAGAAAATCTGCCTTACAGCCAATTCCTTCGTCTCAAAAGGAATTGCAGTGAACTCAGTGAGTACAAAAAGCAAGCACAAGATCTTTCGAACAAACTCAGGAAAAGAAACTACCCTGAAAAAATAATTAAAAAATGCCAGAAGCAGGCTCGTAACCAGCAAAGAGAAAGCCTCCTAGAGTTAACACCGCAAGTCACATCTGCCGAAAAATTGACCTGTGTCACTACCTACAGTACTGTAACAAACTCAGTCAAGAAAATCATCAACAAAAACTGGCGTATCATCACGTCTGGCAACCTCACTTGGTCTAAACCCATGTTTGCTAATAGACGAACTCGTAACTATAAAGACATTTTGGTACACACACGTCCACCAGACGTTAAACTTAATCCAAGTCAGAGCACCTTGTGGTCCCTGCCCCTAGTCACTGGCCACTTTCCATGTGGCAATTGCTCTGTTTGTTCCTTGACTGAAACTACCAAAACTGTCATCTTATCACCAAAATTGACCTGGACGATGAGGCAACATACCAACTGCAACACGACACATGTAATTTACATGATAACCTGCCCATGTGCTCTTAGGTACATTGGAATGACTTGCCGTAAGATTAAACAAAGAATATGCGAACACCGAAGCAACGTCAAATGCGGACGAGGAACCACCAAATTGAGTTCGCACTACATTGAACATCCACACACTGTCAATGAACTGAGATGGATAGTCCTTGAAACACTTGTATCCAAAACATCCAATGCTGAGAAATTACTATTCCAGAAAGAACAAAGATGGGTCCACCGCCTTCAAACTATCATCAGAGGACTGAATGATGATATTCCATGGCTGAGTATGTCATTGTAAATAGAGATAGGGTTTACATTACACCTCCTTATTACATCCCAACTAGGCTAGGTTGAGAACTTTCCCCTTGCCCCCCTACTCTCCTCGGTATTTAGAAACATCGGGTCTTTCCACACTTCATATGATACCCAGAGCCCACTTTCAGCTCACTAGACTCTCTGTATCCAACGAGAAACTACAACAATAATGGCTGCTTAAACATCTGTGTCCATTTCACACTACTGGATAAAGTTGTAAAGGCACTATATTTCACCTATCTGGGCTAGGTTGAGACTCCAACCTTGCCCCTCCCTTTCTCCACAATATTTAGAAATATCGCGCACTTCATGTGATACTCAGAGCCCACCATCAGCTCACGGGACTCTCTGCATACCACGATAACGGTTACCTTCACACCTCACCAACCGTATCGGTGTCCATCCCACATGACTGAATAAAGTTGTATAGGCTCTGACACGGCCCGCACCAGTCCTCTCTCTACCTCAGCTTAAACTCACTATTTAAGACACACCCCTAGCCTACGTGCACATACAGGAAACCAGAGTCAGCACAAGTCGTAGCAGACCATTGCGGTACGGAGCCCTCTACTACAACACAACCATGAAGACACGTAACGTTATTCTGTTGAAATCTCCCTTGTAATGTGCGATTTCTTCTTGTCTTTATTTGCATAGTATTAACGCTGCCTGTATCTTCGTACGGAGCCCGTACTGTGAAAATATCAGGTATTTTTCTTTAGTCAAATTGAACGCCTAGTCTGTACGAGAAGCATATTAGCATCAGCAGCTTTCAATATGTTTCCTCATGAAGAGCGCGCTATAATTCGCCATTGATGCTTTACGTGCAATTTAATATTCACAGCCGCAACTTTAGACAAACGCAGACAGTATAACCCCTAAGCGCCTCTGGTATTGCTTATTAAGAGTCTCCTTGCGGACCAACACGTAACCACTAACATTAGATACTGCCTTATTCTCGAACAGTCCCAACCGCGCCCGCCTCAATAATATTTGTTGTATGTCTAAATATCTGTTGTATGTCTCACATCCATCTACCAGTCGATGTCTCCTAAGGGCATTGCTTTTTAGGTTCTCCTAGTAAGAGCGATGGTTCAAAACTTCACTTGCTGATCAAAATGTATACCAAAAGTATATAAAGATTTGCCATTTATAGTTGCTTTCATATTGTTCAATTTACGTCAATTTTGCAGCTCCTATGCCGTTTTTTACCCCTTTACCCCTTATAATTATTAAGGACGTTATTATCCACCCCCCCCCTTTTTTCCCCCCGTTTTCTCTGTATATAGGTACTAATCCTGACGAAGTCCATCTGAATTGACATTGGAACTTCTACATGTAATTGATAAAAAAAAAATTTCAATTCACTTTATTCACCTGAGGTCCTGAAGAAAGCTCCCTGACCCTCCTCTGGGCTTTACAAGAGCTGAAACATGTCGACCGATCACTACGTTTTCGCAGAGGATTCATCATACATCCTATCTGCAATTTGACCTTTTTAACGTTTCCCCAGCACCTATCAGAATAAAGACTTTTTTATAGGTAGCATGAGGAACAATTCTTTTTAATCACGCACTTGAGCACTCCTCACTTTTTTATTTTATCATTTTTTTCCCTGATCTCTACTGGAGAATTCAGTGGATCCCTCCGGGTTGGAGGATGCATGGAATGAACCCAATGATGATGCTATCACGTATTTAAAGGCGGAGAACCAAGATATACCGCCCATACATATCTTGACGTGTCTAAGGCCCACCACTGTAGCCAGTATGCAGTTTTAAACTGTCATTTCAACCAGGCAAAACACACCTTTAGCCAGGCCTACACCTTTTCGATTTGAAACCTATAAGTCACCCCTAATGTAGATCGGAACCACCCTTAGAGCAGGGTTCATGGTATTGAAAAGTAGGACATGTGCAGTGAAAAACTCCTAATGTCAATTGTTTCACAGTTATCTTATTATATTTAATAAAGGCTAACTTCAAATGAATTGTAATTTAAAATATTCTTTAATTAGTAAGTCTGATTTTAAGTTGCAATTCTGAAAATGCCACTTTTAGAAAGTAAGGTAAGTCGCAATGCCAACAAGGGATTCATTGAAAGAAAAACATTTTTTAAATGAATTTGTTAATCATTTTAGGATGTCAAATAATGGCTTCAGAATTCTGTTAATAGTTATCTAATTTGTCAAGAAAAAGAGAGAATAAATGTCAAAATACAGGTGTATGTCTTATTCTCATATTTATATTGTATAGTCTACAAAAATATATACTAATAGGCATTCACAAAGCAGTCTCCACATACATTCACAATAGAACTACAATTCAGGTGGAATTTTTATGTTGTCCCCTCAAAATGTATTTGCTATTGGAGAATGTCTCCTTGTTCTACAACCCATTGCTGGCACCAGGTATTAAAATAGGAACTTCAGAAGCACTCTTCAGAATATTCTTGGACCTGTGGAAGCTTTAGGAGAAGACTACCCTGCTGCTAGAAGGACTGCCCTACTACGTGAAGGACTGCCCTGCTGTCTGAAGAAGGAAGACTGGACCTGCGTGCCTTGCTCACGGGAAACATCCATTAGTACCAGGACATTTGTTCGCGGACCATTACTACACAAGCGTTAGTACGCATGCGATGTAACAATGCGCCGCCTTTAGTACGGGTGCTGTTACATCACATGCATTGTACAACGCAGGCGTAGGGGGCGGGCGCCGCTTTTGGAGGTCGTCACAGTGGCCATTTGCTCCGAGGGTCTGCTGCTGGTGCTTTTCCAGGTCTGCTGCTGGTGCCTTTCCGGGTCTGCTGGTGCTTTTCTGGGTCTGCTGCTGCTTTTCCGGGTGCAGGCGAGGACGTAGGAAGCCCACGACGGAGGAAGCCGGAGGAAGCAGGAAAGGGGAGAAGATTGGAACCACGTGTGGTAAGAGGTAAGTGGGGCTGTGTAGGGTCATGCAGGGGCTGTGAAGGGTCGTGCAGGGCTGTGTACTTGTGTAGGGTTGTGTACTTGTGTTTGTGTAGTGTAGAGTAGTTGCGGGGGTCGTGCAGGGTAGTGTACCTGTGTTTGTCTGGTTTAGAGTAGGGACAGGACTGGAGCTAGGGGCAGGGTCGTGCTGGGGGTAATGTTTTAGAGTTTAGGGTAGTGTTGTGGCGTTAGTGTAGTGTAGGGTGGTGTTTTAGGGTTTAGGGTAGTGTCGGGGGTTGTGCAGAGTAGTGTATTTGGGTGTAGGGTAGTGTAGGGGGTCGTGAAGGGTAGTGTTTGGGAGTAGGGACAGGACTGGGGGTAGGGGCAGGATCGTGCTGGGGTAGTGTTTTAGGGTTTAGGGTAGTGTTGTGAGGTTAGTGTAGTGTAGGGTTGTGTTTTAGGGTTTAGGGTAGTGTCGGGGGTTGTGTAGGGTAGTGTTTGGGAGTAGGGACAGGACGGGGGCTAGGGGTAGGGTTGTGCTAGGGGGTAGTGTTTTAGTGTTTAGGGTAGTGTTGTAGTGTTAGTGTACTGTAGTTTACTGTTTTAGTGTTTAGTGTAGTGTCAGGGGGTTGTGATGGGTAGTGAAAGAGTGTAGGGAGCGTAGTAGGGGAATGTGTATGTTAGTGCAGGGGGTAGTGATTTAGGGTTTAGGGTAGTGTAGTGGTGTTTCAGTAGTGTAGGATAGTGTAGTGTTTTAGTGTTTGGTAGTGTTTTAGTGTTTTAGATGTGTAGGGTAGTGTATTTTCTATAGTGTTGTTTTAAGCATTTTTTTTTTTAAATATGACGTTATTCCTGATACCATTATTATTACAAGGCAAGTTTTTACTTTGCATACATTAACACTTTCAATATAATGGTATGCGAAGTAAAAACTTGCATAGTAACTGTTATTGCAAATTAATAACCGTGTGGTAATAGCATGCGAAGTAATGGCATGCGAAATAACGTCTCATATTCCTTGCTCACAGGCTATGCAGAGTAACTCCACTGGTAGGCTGTTACTTCCTGTGTGAGCTGCAGGGACACAACTAGCTTCCAGAGGCCTCCCTTCAGTTGCCTAGCTGACCAGAACGACTGGTCTCTGCTGGGGGGGAGTCATGACCTCAAGAAAGGCCCCCCCACCAGGTCCTGGACCCTTGGCTAGCATTATTGAGAGCTTCTACTGAAGAAGAAGGTGAAAATCATGAAGTTTGGGCTCTTCACATGCCGAAACTCTGACGCCCACGACTACCGCCAATGCAAAGCTCCAGTGAGACCCACTCTTCGCACCAACAGAGCCAATCCACAGTGACCAGCAACGTGAGAACTGCTCTTAGAACTATACCACAGTCCACGGCAACAACCAATGTGAAGCTCCAGCAACAACGGATCTTCACTGCTTTGCGCTAAGCAACCTGTTAAGCACAGGTTAATTTAGTCACTTTTTGTGCTTCACCCTGACAAGGATTGTGATTGTTGTTTGATCAAAGCTTCAACCTCTCTTAAGTTGTAACCCAATTTCTTGTAGTAACTAGTAATAATAAGTGAGCAATACAACTTGGGATAGACTAGAGGTTGGAGGAACGTAGGACTTTAACAAATTAGAGTTAAACTGTATGAACATTATTGTCATCAGGACATTGACACTTCCTACCTCTTCCACACTCCATGTCTATGAGGACCAGGGAGAGCTGCCAGGAGGTCATTTGTCATAATTCACAAAAGGATCAAAACAATGCTGTTTATTTATACTTTAATATGCAATGACATACTCATCACTGAACAAGCCGCACAATGTATAACATTTGTGGCTTTTGCCTTCTGAATCTGATGTTTATATAGGGTAACAAATGTGTTCAGGAAGCCCAGTTGTTTTGTCTGGTAACTATCCTACATGGACACCCCCTCAGCCCAAACAACCAACATCTGCCTAGTGCACAGGATGATGGTGGAGCTTGAAAAGCCACTTGAGACTAATCAAATACTACTAAGATTGTCACAGGAATCCATAATTAGATTATAGGATGAATACTCTTTACCCTGGTGATCCTGATGGAAGTCAAAGAGGAAGAATGTTCAAGATAGTCCATCACTGCCTGACCACATCCAGAGTGTGGTGATTAATGATGTAAGGAGTAGATGGGTAAATGTTAGGAAAGGCAATGCCATGACTAAAATGAAAGCTTAACTCAAGGAGTATGTGGAAACTATCCCTTTGAGATGTTAGTAGAGGAAAGGATTTTGTAAACTTCCAACTACTATGAAGATGGAAACAGAGTACTATAGGTGACAGAATGCTAAGGGCATCACATCACTGGATTGAAGAAAGGGACCTGTGTGATCTGGAGAACCAGAGGAAGGTCCTCAATGGAGACTATGGATCTGGCCCAGGCAAATGAAAGGTTAATTCTTTTCATTGGGGCTACTTGTGTGTAGCTTAAATGCCTCAAGACAAAAGCAAAAAGATTGAAAACCATTAGTGACCGTTGTTTAAACTTAAAGAAACATTATGGAGATGGACAGACTCAAAAGGTGTGGCTTCCATCTAGAAATGAATGGATCAGAAATGAGAGGAGGAAGATTACATTCAGTGCCCCAAGCCAAAGTGGAACTTGATTGTTGGACGTAGGATTGAAGTGTCTGACCAGCTTGGACACAAGACAGAAAAGAACTCTTCTTTTGAACTGAGACCTCTCAGTGTGCAGACCATATGCCAGAGGCAGAAGTGGGAATGTGATTGAAACATTCATTCTGTCTGTACCTCTAGGCGGTGCTCATCAGTGCAATATTAGGTCAAATTGAAGAGTAGCTGAAAGGAAAGGTGCGATGGTTGAAAATGGTTCACTATGATGCCACACTGCAAGTATGCAAAGGCTGGGCAAAAGATGAGGACTGAATTAGATAAACTGAAGAAAGGCCTATGACAGGGGTTTACAAAATTGGTTCATGATGGATTAAGTCATTCCTGATTTTAGGACAAGCAACTGATTATATAAATGATTTTTGTTTAGGTTAATTCTATGCGAAATAATCTCACATGGGTATCCAGAATGTGTAGCATGGCTATGACCCTCATTGGCTTACAGTGGACACCCTTTGCCTCAAACCCATACGGCAGACAGCACCACTTCAACTGAAATATGTTAGGTGGGGGTGTTAAAAAGCAGCCCCCCACTGCAATTCAGCGTTCGGAGGCAGATCTTAACCAACATCATTCGTAAATGCGTTTGGTTGGCAGGTCACAAATATATATTATAATTGTAATTTTATTTATATAACGCTTACTACCCCTGACAAGGCATCAAAGTGCTTTTCGGTGAGTAGCATGCTACTCCTGTACCCAAAAAGTATTAGTGGTGGATTAGTATATGGAAATTTGAATACATTTGAGCTGACATGCACACAAAGCCCACTCCATGGGAAACCATTCATCTATAACTACACTATACAAACACCCCGGCCAGGCTTGGCCAGTAGGCACCTCATCAGATGATTGGAGGTCATTTTACCAGGATGATTGTTAGAATTATTAATAGTGCTAGTTAGCTGAGATGGGTTGCGAACGGTGCTAACATTGTCAGCATTTGGCAGCTTCCTTCTCAGCCGCTTCTCCTTTGCCATATATTCTTATTTGCTTACATTTTTATATGTTTTTGATTATTTCTTTATGTGATGCTTCACAGCTTGAATCCCTTGAACAGAAAGTTAATGGATTGCTCATAATGTTGCAATGAAAGTGACACTGCTTCGAGCCGCGCACTTGGAGACCGATGCTCCGGCGGAGAAGCAGCTCAGAGCCGCATTCTACTCGCGCTGGTCTGTCCTGTGCAGGCGAGCAGATGCTTCTGGCAGGGATGCACGTGCTATGTGATGATTTGAGCTTCGGCATCGTATAACTGGTGAACACGGGCATTCTTGGCTGATCTATACTCGGCATTCCTATGTTTGGGTATCCAAACGCTTTAATTAGGAGCTAATCTCACCACGTCTGTTTACCACAGTTGACTTGCTGATCTGAGGCCTTCTTTTCAATTCGCAATGGGAGGGCGGCGCAGCAGGAAGCGGCTTCACTCAGTTACTATTCAGTACAAGGGCTGGGATAAAGATTCCCATTATTTGCTCGATTAAACAATGTCTACCAAAAAGCGCATGTCCTTTCAAAAACATGATTCTGCATGATCTTCTGAAAAATTGGCAAACAAAAGTGAAAGAAAAGAAAAAGAATCCTATATCGATTACATGAAGTCAACGTGGGACAAAGGCACCTCAGCATCAGTAATACTGCAAGTTGAACGCAATAAAAAGAAAACTGGAAATGCGAATTGCAAGTTTACCACGTAGGTGACATGGCTATGACGTAATGTTAAGAGTGACTTTTTGGACAGCTCGCCAATCCAAAGGTGTGTCATTTTATTAGATCCAGTGCTGGAAATAGAAATCATGTGCTCTTGAAACCCTAAAGCTGTAGGGGGTGGGGAGAAATGAGTGACAGTAGCAAGGGGTTGAAGTCAGTGTCAGTCAGGCTGTGGTATATTTATTTAATTTATTTATTTGGTATTTTTATAACGTGAGGCTAGTTACAAGGACAGCGAAGTGCTTTGCAAAAAAAAAAAAAAAAAGAATAACAATAAAATATGACATATAACAGGTCAATAGAGGTAAGTGAGAAGGTAATACTAAAAGGAATAATGGAGTGTAGAACTGGGGAGATTACATATGGAAGGGTGGACTAGATCTGAATGAGCACAGAAATCCTGCTGACTGAAGCGGGTAGAAGGAAGGAGAGGACTAATAAAGGAAATGTATTTTGAACAGATAAGGCATGAGCTTTTTCCTGATGGACAGGGGGTTAGGGTTCAAACTTGACGCCCGAGGGATAAGGTTCGAGAGTCTAGGGGCCAGGCAGGAGAATCTTTCGCTTTCCGGAGTTTTACGGCAATCATGAAGAAAGTTGTGTTTTCCTCCTGTCATCCTTTTGCCCCCTCTTGTATGAGATTTTATTTTGGAGGTAGGGAGAAAGATCTCTGTAAGTGTCCTTGTAGGTAATGGAGGTGTTGAAGTAAGAAGTTAGTCCATTTGACAATGTTAATATAAACAGCTGCTTCTTGAAATATAAAAATCTGAAATACAAGAAGGTAGGCCACGTAACTGCAATACACAGAGTACCACTGGCATTTCTCATACAGGTCCCCTCCCAGGGACTGTATGTTTGTAAACCTCTAGGTAGGTGATGAAACATAATGAAGTAAAATGTTCTCCTCCAATAGGAAATAGAGCCGAAAGGGCAAAAAGCACAGTTCCAGGAAGTGAAGTGCTCATTCACAGGTTGTGGAAAAATAGGCCGAAACCGAGGCGCAGGATGTGTCCGTGTCGTCACCACACATTCATATCGTCATCATGGTAGGGCATTTACGTGAACAGTGTAAGTTACTATTGCGAGTAGACATTGCAGAGCCCCCCCCAACGAGGAGCAGGGCCTGATGATGAAGCATGCCACCTTGGTAGGTGAGTGCCTCTGCATACTAAACAAGCATTTGCAATGCAATAGGTCTCGCATTTACACGAGTTTAAGCTATTGGTATTGTAAATGACAATGCCTACTATTTACGTTTTAAAAACAAAAACAAAAATAAAAGGCATCGTTATTTGCAATGTCAATAGCTCAAACTTGCGTAAATGCGAGACCTATTACATTGTAAATGCTTGTTTCCTTTACTTTCAGGCATGTTGCACAACAGCAGCACTGTGCAATATGGGTAACAGAACACTGACAAAGCCAACAGATCTTGAACAGGCGAGATCTATTGGCTTAGTCAATGCCTGTTGGTCTTTTCCGTTGGCATCAAGTTTCTATCAGCACTAAAATTGTTATATTAGATGTATGTGCTTTCAATCCCTTTCATTACTTTACATGATGGACTTTGCAGAGGTGTATCATAACACAAGCACAAATTTGACCATCATGCCCGAACCAACACACTTTGCACATTGGACACGCCACAACCCCACATTGTTCAAACCTAGGCCAATATATAATATAACATCCACTAAAGGCGTGTTGGTTCATTTCAGGGGAAGGAAACATATCTGTATCTATTTATTAAAAAAAAACATTTAAACTTACCTTTTAGCCTTCTATGGGGTTGTAGGAGAGGAATGCTTTTAGGCTTGGTTTCAAAAATTTCCTCTGTGCATTGCACATTCTGTTAATGAACACTTTCCCCTTTGTTTAAGTTTTATTCTGGAACTTAGGTCAAAAACATTTAAACAAAATCCAACAAATGAATTGTTATATTAACAGATAGGAGGAAAACATTTGAAATATAACGCCTACTGGAAAAAGCACCCCTTGCACTAAAAACAAATAAAGGTATTAAGATAGTTATGTAGCTGGTCCTGTGAAATACGGGCACATGAAAAGGCAATACATTACAAACCAGTTCCATATACCCAAAGTTAAAAAAGTAGAAGCTTTGCAAGTTTCCATATACCAACACCAAACACCAAACACTCATCTGAACTGCGATTATTCAACAAATGCCAACTTGACTGCCAACTTGTGCGACATTTGTAACATGTTTTGGTTAATGAACAAAAAGAAATGATCATCAAGATACAGTGGATTTGTGTTGGATGTTCTGATGACCATATTGAAAATGGATTTTACCAATAGAAAAGTTAAAATGCATCCTCTCAGACTATAGGGAAAAGTTAACCGAAACGGACAAGGCAAGTCCCTGCATAACTATATAAGCCCTCTACTCTCAGCTGTCCTACATGCCAGATGACCTGGGTATACTCCTCTTTTTCTCATGACATACATACCCCACTCCATCATCAGTAGAGATGAATTGGCATGTCTGAGTAGAATGGAGGGTGTCCAATTACAAAAGCCTGTTTAGGTTAAGCAGCAGGCAATGTATGAAGTAATACGTTTACCCTTGCAAGCAGTCCAAAGAGGTTTGAGTGTCACCGTTGGCTCAACATCCTGTAATTCTGGGCAAATCACTTTATAATCTCCCTGTGCCTGAAAAAGAAGCATGTGAACTTGGGTAAAGTAAGAGTGCTCGTGAAAAGCGCTCCAATGCTTTCAGGTCGGGTTGAGTTTGGACTATACAAAAATACAGATAAAAAAGAAATAGTATCTCAATCACAGCGCAGCAGCAGACATACACTAATTAAGATTAATCAATCAGTACTTGGCTAATCAATCTGTACTTGGTCCATGCTCCACATGAGGAAAAGTGACGCCTCGCAAGCCCTGCCGAATAAGAAGGCAGCAAAGAAGAGTGATAGATACCAATGAATTGGATGTAATGAATGGTCTACAAGCCCCTTTTTAAAGGCTTTTTTTAAAACACAATAGATTGTCTCCAAGTGGTACCACAAGTTTGCTGCCTTCAGGCGAAACCTAAAAGGGGCATGAGTGCATGAGCGTAAGGAGAGAGCACATGCGAGTGAATTTATGTGCAAGTGTTTGTTCTCACTTAAAATATGCTGCTAACCAAACAAATGCGAGGTAATTCTTACTGTATGCTGGAGGGAATCCACAGCATATGCAGGGAGTTACCCTAGTTAAATGCGGATCCAATTAAAGTGGAAGGTAATTCTTAGCATATGAGGATGCCCAAGGAAAAATGTTCTAGACCGGTCACCCTGGAGATAATTCAGAAAAAAATGTGCTTTCAAATGCACTATTTAAGCTCATTCTTTAAGGTAATATTGCCCCCTGGAACTCTCCAAGTTAAAGCTTGGCACAATCGCTGGAATTGGTGGAGGGATATCCCACATCTTACGAAGCTCACCAGCAGCAGCTAGTGGGCAGAGTGGATAAGGGCAGAGTGTACACTGTATGAGCAGAAAAAGCAACAGCAGTGATTTCGTAACTAAAGTAACTACTCTGGCTAATCTCAAAATGAAAACAATTATACGCCTTCTGCACTCCTGTTCTACCTGCAATCCAGCTCAATCTGATATATGAGTCATGTGACCCAGGCCCCACCAATGTCACTGTGAGCCTGACTCGCATGTTTTCGTCTAACCTGTAATCTCCGTCCGCTCCAATACCTTCCGCTTCTCTTGCTTGAGCTTCATGAACATAAAATGCCTCTGCTGCTTGTTCTTGATCTCCAGTATACTGAACGCTGGTGGGAAGATCGTGGTGTCCTGTCCCTCCCCAGAGGACTCATGCTCCAACAGTGACTCCAGAAGCCTTTGCCTGTCGCGGCCGCCCCTCACCTGAACTAGTGGGCTCCACACTGTTATTTCTGAGCCTTCACTAAACATGTGGTGTTCTCATGGTGAAACATGCACTTTCACCTCTGACGATTTCCGCCAAATGTGTGACGTCAAGCCTATTTCACTGAACAAGCACAACCGCTTGTCAATAAAAGACAGAAAGAGGCTGAAGCATCGATTTAGTAGCACGCAGTTCTATAAAGAAAGCGAGTGGCTGAAAAGTACACGTAACAAAGATGCGCTTCCCTATCATCGCAATAAACATTACAGTTGTATTTCGCTCATTTGCGTATTAAAGCCGCTTTGATTTGCAAAAAAGGTTTTATGTTTCTCTCTGGGTAATTTTAGTATTTTGCATACTTTGCTAACGTGTTTTATTAATTTTGTTTTGTCATTCGAGTATGCATCATTCACAACAATGTGCTATTATTTTACTCTGTCGAATCAGCCATCTCCTTGAATTTTTTTGTGTCGCTTGCTTATAGCATTGCATTCCAATATTTATTTATTTAATTAGCGATTATGCATACACAGCAACATTTTAAAACTGGACAGAAACGATTTAAAAAAAAAAAATCTGCTGAATGTAGTCCTCATTGACATATATTAAATCTGAGACAATTTTAGGCTGGAGAAAACTAAAAAACGAGTGGTGCGCGCGCGCCACTGCGAGACGTGCTTTCAATTGTTGCACCCGTGTCTGGGCACGATAATTGAAACCACATGGCCTATTGGTGTCTATTACGCGCACCAAGCGCGTAATAGACACCAATAGGCCGTGGACAGAGCAACGCGCCCGCCTTTGGCCAATTGCGTGCAGTCTTTTGTAAAAAGACGCACGCATAGGCCAATGGGGTAGCAGAAAAGGAATCGCACGAGCGTGTGCGATTCCAGGGTCGATTTCTGAACCCCGGACAAAAGGACTCTCGCCTGCGCGAGCACTGCTGCGCAGTGCAACGCAGGTTGCGAGACCTAAAAAGGATGTTGTATAACCTATTATGAAGCACATGACCTCTCAAGGTGAATCTTGCGTCCCATGATTATTGGAACTGCATACATGATTCATATGACATCCACAACCATGTCTGTCATTCCGAGCCCACTACTTTCTGTGGCCTGGACACAGTTGGGTCAGTCCTGAGTACAAACGGGACTTCCAGGCAAGAATCAATGCTGGTACCAGTGCATCATGCTAGGCTAGCACTAGCGTAGCTGGAGTGACAAAAAATGCACTACCAGTTCCATTTATTTTCAATGGCACCACACCTTGAAAGAGCTATCACTACATATGTTGACAAAAATAGCCCCTTCCATCTTGCACTCATTTATCAGCCAACCTTGTGTCACTTTCGAAGAATCTACCTCAGAATATACTGCAATTTAATTCCATACAAAGCTCAAAAAACTATTTAACATGTGTATATCTATCCATCTAAATTTTGGGCATTCTGTTGTATCTGAAAATGTCAATCCATACACATAACCCTGCAATAACAGTCACTGCTCCTGGCAGTGGTGTACAACCTATTCAGCCCTCTCCTGATCTTATTCAGTGTTGGACTCTTGGCCCGGAAGTTCTTCTTGCAGTGTAGGGCCTGGTACAGTTAGTGCCTCTGCACACTTTCCCCGTGATGGTCCTGCTTTTCAGATGACTGTTGTAAATACATTGGCTATTTGGAATACAGCAAATATCTTGGATCTGCAATGAGGTGTAGATGAAAAGTGTCTGCTCGTTCCATTGGATGTGATGGCTTTGCTGAGTACACCTGAGAATCATCCTCTGAGACTGGGTGCTTCACTTGAGCCAATAGAGATGTTGGTCACTCTTTGATAAAGGGCTCAGAATACCAGTCTTTCCCTCTGTCATGTTTCTCTAGATTCGTGTCAATAAGATTTTGGAGATGCACTAGATACACTATGGTCTTATTTCAAATGCACAACCAAAATCATCTTAACTGTTTCTTTTATGGGCATTTGGCTTGGGACGATCACACATGTTGAGACCTGTTATATTTTTCTGTCTTTCATGTCGATGGAAACACATTTCCATTATGCATGTGAGCTTTAACAGGTGGATGTGGTTTGGTGCCTGTGGGCCTCTGAGGCTGCATGGCTCTGGTACAATTTGCACCTATGCTTTGCATAACTAGATGCATAAAATCCAGAGCTACAAATAGGGAAACATGACAAACCTATGTCTGCTGCTGCGAAGGATATAGATATCACTCTCTCGCATGTAGAGTGGAGGAGGAGGATTGAATTGCAGTAGGTGAGGATCTCTGTTTGGATGGGACTATCAGGTTGTAAGAGTCTGTAATTTAGATTTTAGGTGACGCCACCCAGGTTCATACCCTGGTGATGGGAGATATTATTGGCAGAGAAGCATCAGGTGCTAAATAGTAAGACCGAAGACATTGTGGGGCTCTTCATTGTGCTTTGAGGCATGCCAGGACTTACATCTCATGGGAGCTCAGACACTCGTGAGTCTTTATTATGAAAAAATGCTTCACATTTCCCTCAAAAGAAACGGGGCTCTATTTAAAAATAAGTTTATTTTTATTTTTTCTAATTGTTTGATACTGGCGGTGGTCCCCTAGACCACCGCCTACTCCCCAACACACCTTTTTCACATTCACAAAGGAGAAGGGCTCCGAATGGGACGGTCGCCTTTTGTGAATGTGTTACCATCACAACTCCAGAGTTGGCAGTTTTTCAATATTTTGCGATCGGATTATGATACATATCATACTGAATCGCTATTTGGAAGAGATGCCCTACTATGCCCCTTCCAAACAGCAATCTTTTATGCTGTTCTAAAACACTTTTGTGATTAGTAGATTAAACAAGCATTTTCAATGCAATCGGTCTCGCCTTTTGGACCTTATATGTATTTAGCTCTGCAGCACATTAGCCTAGGTGCTGAAACATCTACTGTTCTTTAACATGGAGGGAAAGTAAACACCATACTATGTGACATGCCAGGTATGGGAACACATGGAGAGAAATATTGATTTTCAGCAGGAAATGGTATAGTCCAAAGCTCTGTTTTTAATATAAAATCAGGGCATTCGGTGGTCATAATACTGAAAACACAAGATTTGAAGGAAATATTATTGTCTACCGGTGCTCATGGAAGACAATTTGTATGGACTGGAAACTAGAGAATGTTAAAGTGATTCTCGTATTTTACTGACCTCTGCTGGTTGTTTGTCTATCAAGAAAGTTAAATAGAGGCAGTTGCCAGAAAAATTAAAAAAAGAAAGTCCCTCAGCAGAAAGCATTTCTGGTATTTTCCTGACATCTACTGGTCGTTTTCTATCAAGACAGTTAAATAGAGGCAGTTGAACACGCAGAAAGCAGGTCTAGTATTTTCCTGACCTCTACTGATCGTATTCTATCAAGACAGTTAAATAGAGGCAGATGAAGAGAAAGAAAGTCCCTAAGCAGAAGTAGACAAGTCCTAGGGTGATCTCCAGAGCCAAGAAAGTGCCTACACATATTAGTATATACTAAAGTTTATACAAGAGGTCTCGAATGCTCAACCTAAAAAACCTGTTGTGGCCACGATCCTTGTGCTTTTGGTAATCATAGGTTTCCAATCGCAAAATCGCTTCCTACATCAAGCCCTTAGTTTCTAACACACTTGTTGTCCTGTTGAAACTGACAGATGTCATTCGAGATACTGAGATATTTTGAGGCTTTTCTTAGTCGACTGGCACTATTTTTGCAAAAGGAATAATGCTTTTTTATAACTTAATTTTATTTGTTGTTTTTCAGCAACATCCTTTGATTTTTAATTCTTATGTTATATAATATGCATAATGTTGATGCTAGGGCCAAAACCAGTTACTTCTGCCAGTCTGAGGCAATTCAACATTGTAACCATAACTACGTGAACAGAAGACAGTGACAGGGAAACTTCTCCCTGCAGCTCATTCCTCTAGTTTACAAACACAAAAGAACGCCAGTGATGAGGCAAGTGGCCTAGAGAAGGGACCATAAGGTAGGTGTCCTTTTGCTAAGTTCTCTTTGGTCCACAACGTACTATGGAACAACTGCCTTCCCTTTAATAATCAAACATTGTGCACATATTACAGTTACCAAGTGGGGATCTTTTTGACTCCAGGGTACTGTAGTTCAACCCAAGGGTGGCACTGAGCTGGCCATTGACAGTTAAGTAATAGGAACAACTTGTGAAGAAACATGGGTTAACTGGGACCCACTGCTTGAGATCTTCATTTGAACAACACAAAACATGATGGGTGCAACGCTTCAAATAATGTCACTGGCAATTACCTTTTTCTTGGTATTGCAGTTAATCATTTTAAAGCTTGTGTGCACCATTACAGACAGGGAACAGCCTCATGCTTTTCAGTCTTTGCTTCCCCTCACAACAGACAAACCTAACAGGCCAGTTCCTTTTTAATGGAAATACATGCATGCCCAAACCATTTTCTGCTCAGTTGGGCCTCATATTTGAGTGGTAATGTGAGCCATGGTACTGCAAGATTTATTCCTTTGCCTGGGCATACCCATTTCTATTAGGGAGACTCATAAAATGCATGAATTCATCTCAGCCACTGGTGATACTAGTCATTCAGCTTCTGACTCAAGCTGGTACCTACAACTTCTAAACTCCGAAGAACTCATCTTGTAAGTACCACTTTCCAACTGGGGTGATATTAGTGTATTGTGTGCTTTGAAAGTGACCTCCTAGAAAAAAATTGGAAGATGATCATTTAGCTAAGGGAGCGCAGCCACCAATCACTGGCCTATTCTCGGATCCCCCTTTATTTTTCCTTCCCTTGTGTACATTTGTATACTACCTAATGTAAACATTTTGCATGTTTGTGTATAATTGTATAAAATTCTTGGGACAACCGATCACGGCAACTTTGTTCTGATTTCACTAAGGTTTGCATTACAAGTTCAGCATTCATTCATGTGTTAATTGAAGTATTCATTTGCAGAAAAAATGCATGAGTATTGTACCTCATCTCATCTTTATAACCATAGACTTTCAATCTTGAACTTTAAAAAAAATAACTCCTAATGGCTTTTCACAAATGGATCGGTGCAGAATATGTTGAAATCATTGAGCTAAATCTCCAAGACTTTGTCTTCTTCAAAATAAGGGATTGCATTCTATTTCCTGTTGGAACAATTTTTATGGCCAGAAAATGATGTCTACAACACTAGAGAGTGGGTTTGGCCCTGCCCACACGTTGGTATACAGTAGGGAAGGTTGGGATTGGGCAGAAGTTGTGTGCTTATACAAAAAAAGAGCTTGCCCTCCAGCAGCTGTTATCATTTTGCTTACTGATCCAGCCACCTGACCTAGAACTTTCAGAGGGACACACATGACACTGACATTGGAATTCTATTAAAATGTCTTAGATAACTCGATAATGTTTGGTGTTTTTCTCTGGCAGCAGAACAGATAGGAGGATTGCAGTCATTAACCTACATGGATGTTTAGGCATGATTTGAAAGTGCAACTGTCACCTGCATTTTAACCTACACCAATATTATTCTAAAATTCTTTGCTTCCACTCAAATACATATCCATTCCCATGCTATTTCCCTGTAATGCTTCACATAATGATACAACATTCCTTTAAAGCTAGACCTTTTGGATTTGCCAATGCTTGTTCAATAGGTTACCTGCAAATAGGTTTGATCTTTTTCCAAGACTCCGAAATTGAAACAATGACAATTCATTTCTTAAGGAAGCAGATTTTTCTACATTTCTCAGGTTTGTGCTGCAAGATAAAAATTAATATTTGTTTCTCTTGAATGGCAGGAAATATTGCCCAATGAATATTATTCATGTTAGTACTGGTGGCTTAAGTTTCACTGGCTCTGCTCAACCTATCAGTTACATAGCATAATAAATGTGTAGACAAACAAAGGGCAGCATGAGGTACAGCCCTTATTAAATCGTTCTCTCCATGTTAAAAAAAAAGGCACAGAGGGTAGAGTTCCTAAATACGAGCAAATCAATGTTGGGAGAACTGGAGAACTCATGATTATAGAAGAAAACCTCAGCATCAATAGTGTCATATTTCAAAGCCTCCAAATAAGAAAATGGTGTTCCTGCAAACTTATCCTGTCTAGTAGGAATGGGTCTGAAGATAGTTCTTGCTGCAAGAAACTACCGGACCTGCTGGAGAAACTATTGGACCTCTGAACAGGAACACTGTCAATTCTCGTGGGTGGCCATGTATCAATCCAGAGCTGTCTCAGACCTGGAAAAAAAGGGAGAAGTTTAAGGCAGCTATGTGCCAATGGGATTCTGGGGAAAGAAACAGAGAGGGGAGGCACTTTGAATCCAGCGATAACGCAAGATCACCTTTTATAGACTCATGAGTGTGATTACTGATTAGGCCTGGGTGAAATTTAGATTACAGAGACATAATTCACGTAATTCCAGGAAATTTGCATTATGTTTGTTGTGCAAAGTTCCCCTAGTTATACCATTATGCCACATTATTGTTATCACCACACTATTTGCAACAACATTTTATTATGAGAGTGTGCAGGAATAATGTTAGTAACCAGGACGTGAGTGGTTGTTGCTTGCGTCACTTTTGTTTTTCACTTTATATTTTGCTGCAAAATGCATCCTCTCTTCAAAAATTGATGTGAGAATGCATTCTGTGTTAAATTAGTACTAAAAGTTGGAATTGGCCTCCGTGTAATTATGCGTAATTTCATTATACAAATTTCTCACACCCCTAATACTGGTTCATCTAATTCCGGTTAGTGATAGTTGGGTAGCCCTTTAAGATGTTTGCCATGAGAGGGAACTTGTATAACTGATATGTTATTATCTTTCTGCCTGTCTTTGGTGACCATAATTCAGATGCAGAGAGATGCAGAGGCTCCTGTGACATAGGATGACAGAGTACTTGTCTTTTTTTCTATGACATTGTAACTGATTAATATGCACATGGAAGTGGTCAGATTGAGCGCTGTACCAATTTTTAATCACAAGACACATTTGAAGTTAGGCAAGGTACACTATGTTACAAAGGGGAACCACACATCCACATCACTCTATGCATGGGGCTTACAGGAAAGTGGAGTTAACATCCTGTTCAAGAAGTCCTTACCCATATGTGTATTAAAGACATGGAAGGATACGGAAGCCACATTGTGTTTATTAAACTTAAGGGGCAGGACCTGACATTTATGATTGCTTGGTGTATGTCGTTACTGGTGATAAGGGACACTTCCTTGCTGCTATGTCCTGATCCATACATTGGGTAGGGAAGACAAAGGGTGTGTTGGGTGCCAATTAGAATTTGATGCACAACCAATGATAGACACATTGAGTAGACCCAACACGAAGTGGAATGTAGACAGACAGCTTCTTTCAGACATTATACCTGACCAATCCATGGTAGAACCATGGAGACTACTTCATCAAACAGAAAGCAATTATACATTTATCTCTTGCATTCAAGGGACATGATCCTGCATAGATATTTGTTTCTCAGCCTCAATGCTGCACAGGGTCTTAGATGGCACAGTTATCCTGGATGCTTTGTTCTATCATCATACAACACTGAGGATCAGGGAACTACCTACCAATAACTGGTCACTTTCCCTATACCAGGAATAACGCAATGAAAATGATCACATTATTGGATGACACAGAGAAATGCCTATTACTACCATTACGCAATACCTACAAAATCAAAGATAATGACTAAACAGGCCTTGCTGCTTTCCAATTTATGATCAACTTGAACGCAATCTTCCTGACAAAGTCCAGTGGATGAAAGATGTGCTGGCTGTTTTAGATTCTTTTCCCAAATACACTATGTTTAAAGCTGTCTGTCACAGTGACACTATACTGGGAACCATGGAACCATGCATATTGACTGTCTCAACAATTTAGTGTTGAAATCTTATTGCAATGAGAGACTTAAGGGCTGATTACGATGTTGGTCTGAAAGGCTCTGAACTGTATTTGGTTCGTCCGAATCTGTCGGAAGCCTTGTTTCCAACCGACTCAGAAACATTTCTGACTGACCGATTACGATGGTTGGAAACCGCCGGACTGTCCGACTCGGTTCTGACTCACATCCGAAAAGCATTCAGGGACCTCTGAGTCGGTCGGAGCTGACTGATACGACTCTACGGACCATGTTTCCGACCGAGCGATTATGATGCCGGATAGCCTTTCTGATTCGGTCTGTTCAACATAGATTGGCTGTCAGAAACCAACTTGGGGGGCAAATATTAGGCCCCCCCTTCACCCAGGGGCCTCCGGTTGGGGCCTGTGGGGGTCCGCATGTGTCCCCTCTTTCCAACCATGCACAGTGTGGCAGGCACCATGGGGTGCCTGCCACAGGGTACAAAGTTTTCCGGAACCACCCCTTTCTTCAATAGGAGCCTATGTTGTCGGTCGGATCACAGGCTCCCATTGAAGTCAATAGGAGTCTGACTGAACGGTGTTCGGAAACTTCGTAATCAGTCAGTTGAACTCCCGAAAACATTCCGAAACTGAGTCAATCAGAAAGCTTTCAGACCGACATCGTAATGAGGCTCTAAGTTTTGTGTGACACTGAATTATACACATGATCATTGACTGATAGCTTTAGGACACCATTATATGAATTAAATGACATTTTATTGCATATGATTTTACATCTATTACATTTTTATTCTGTATAGTGGTGACTTAAACTCTGGCATAATCTTACAATGCACCATATGTCATGCAATCTCTCTTGGAAAAAAACTGGCCTGTATACTTAGTATCTCTTCAATTATAACCCAAATATGAGTTTGTTAGCATTGGCTAAAATCTTGAAAAAATATTTGGTGAAACAACTGCAGACTCACCTCAATACAGAGAACTGTTTGTCTACATTAAAATCCTCTTGTCAGCAACGTCACAGGACAGAGACCGCCTGGTTAGGATTTTGCGCTGACACCGATACCCTGTGCTTTGATGACAATGTCGCTTGCTGCCTCCTTGTCATGTTGGACCCCTCCACAGCCATCAATGCCATGGATAATCCATTTCATTGAGCAGGCTGGCCACTGTAGCTAGCTCCGCTGACAGCCCTCTGACTTTGTTCTATTACATTCTGAGCCAGCACAAAAAGGGCTCCTCTCTGTCCTTTTTCTTCAGTGGAAGTTACTCCCAACTTTAAGGTGCAGTAGAGGTCACTTTTCACCTGCCCTGTTCAGCGTAAATCTAACCTGGAAGCTCAGTCCTCTGCTGATGAAATCCACTTCAATTTGAAGTTCTCCAGAGATGTCTTGTCAATAATTGAACTCCAAAGAGTGCTGGCAGAAGTTAATGCCTTGAGAAGAGTACATTTCCTACAACTAAATAGCTCTAAGACTGAGTTACATATTTTTAGCACTCAAGGGCACTGCTCTCCGTCCTTGCATGATCCTTCTTTCCTTTTTAACCAACAGGTTCCAAACTCTGACGAGTCTGAGGTGTTCCCTAAAACTCAAGTTGGTTCTGTTGTAGGCAGCTGCTTCCAGCATAATCAAAATCTTAAAACCTAATGTTTCTCCATTATCCTCTACTCATGGAGCTTCAAATGTCAGTGCTGGCATCGACCAAAGAAATTCCCTCAATGTTGGACTTCCCACCTTCCAGCTTACACAACTCCAAAGAGCCCATAATGCAGTGGTTCATCTAATGTTGGCATAGAGAGAAGACCATTTTCAAAGTACCTTGGTTTAATAAGGGTCCGTGCTACTGTCCTCAGCTGCCTAGTTGAGAAATCTCACTTTCTCATCACCCACGCTGTGTCTTAGAGGGAAAGATCCGCCACCTCTAATGAAATTGAAGTCTAAAGCTTTCTCTTGTTTAGAACCTAATTCCTGAAACTCATTGCCC
Organism: Triturus cristatus; assembly: GCF_964204655.1. Classification (NCBI taxonomy): domain Eukaryota; kingdom Metazoa; phylum Chordata; class Amphibia; order Caudata; family Salamandridae; genus Triturus; species Triturus cristatus. Next base: position 510,559,025 of record NC_140585.1, read on the forward strand.
AGGAACCTCGGGGAAATCTCCTCTCACAGACTATTCAGGAAAACCATAAACATGCATTCATTTTAGGTAACTTGAAAGCTCCATTCCAAGAGACTCTGTGACGTGCAGGAAATAAACAAAAACAGTACATTAACCTGCAGTTCATTAGGAGACATCAAGGTAAATTAAGTGACATGACCCTTGATTAGTTAATGTTTACTCTTTCGGAGCTGTGGTGGACTTTAATGCCTTGCGAAGCAATGTCATCCAACAATCGTGCCAGCATTGGCATATGGGTCTCTTTGTTTCCTGGCTCTGGATTTATCTTTGATTATTTTGTGGGAAGAAAGCATCTCACTACTAATTGAGGCAACTGGGTTAGAAATTGTTTTAGAATCCATTTGGAGCTTTGATTTGAATGCTGCATTTTTTCTCGTATGCATTTATTCATACTTCTACTTGTGGTCTCTTGGCACTTTCAGTATTCAGTGTAGGTTGTGACTGGACACAGAGTGAGGTACTCCTCAGTGGTGTATGTGATTATTCAATTTGACACTCTATGATCAACATTGCAATATGGTTGTTAACAATTTCATAAATATTGCTACATTAAGGAATATGTGAGAAGAGCAGATTTGGATTTGCAGGTTCACCAAAACAACATATTATTTGTGCTAAGGTGCTCATAAGCCTAAGCCTGCAGACGCTACATGATGATTCCCTTTAAGACAACCGAGGGAAGATTCGGTACGATTTTTCAGACAGGGGGCTGGCTCTGCAGGAACATTTACCTTACACTTTATTATCTGAACTGTTTGTGCAGTTTTATGCCCCTCTAGTTACTAAATTGAAATGCTTGATGATATTGCTTGTGTAAACACACCTTAACCCTGCCAGTGTACATGACTTATGAAAACTTTTTCTGTATTTTATGGTTTAATTTCATTTTCTATGGTTTTTACGAGCCACGTATCAACATTTATTTTATATAAACAAAATACAAATATGAATATAAGGCATGTTGTGATTTATAAACTTGAATTATCTTACCTCCTCATCACAATATCCTTTTCTAAGACAGTTTTCTTATTTCTCACCACGATTATGGCTTCTTCCTGATAAAGCATGCATGGAGGACAAACATCTGTGAGTTCTTCTGAAGCTCTGCTCTGTTGAGTATTGGTCAAGACACTAGGCACATTAACCTGTGTGTCTCTGTTAATGGTAATGGGTATTTTTAATTCAAATGGTGGGCAGCCAAGTGACTTACATCATATTTACATTATAGGGAACCTAGGAAACAAAAAGAGATACAATTGTTCTGGGTATATAAGAGCACAGAATGGGTGGTGTCATTCAAAGTAATGCTGTAGGTGCTACAATTACGATATTCTATGCCAAAGGGCTCGACACATCCATTACTGTGCACAAGAAACAATTGGTGCACTATGCACAATACCACTCCAGGATGGCTGCCCAATGCTATATTTACGACAGGACCATCTTGGCGTGATTTTGTGCACAGCGTATCATTGTTTTACCTTTCAAAGATGGCACATACATTGGTTGCAAAGGTGTTTGCCATTTTGAAATCTAAAAACCAAAGAAACACTCTGTACAATATTACTTCATGATGGCTGCCACTTCCCTGTTTCATTTTTTACTTATTTTTTTTTGCAAGCATATATCGGACACATCTACCCTGCAACATTACAACGATGAGATATAGATTGTACTTATGATGAGCGAAGGAGTGCCTAAATCCCATATTACTGAAGATGCACTTTCATTCATAAGTAAGACATATTTGTGTTGCCAATGCTTGATTTGTGTGCGTGTTAAACATTTAGATCAAGCTCAGGTGAAACTTGCACAATTTACCCAATTACATAAAATTGTGAATAATCATGCGAAATGCAGGAGGAGGCAGCAGGTCTTTCAACCTCCGAGCCAGCTGATAAACACCACAGACAGTAAAGCTGCACCATCCCAAAGCACTCCAGCATCACCACACTCCCCCTAAACCCACAAATGCCCTTACCCACAAGATCTTTGAGGGTGTAGAAACTCTTAGGAGGCAGAAAACAAGATGAATTTTAAGACTGTTTAGATAACGTTATGGGATATTTACCATTAGGAAGGAGTGGCCTGTTACAGATGGTGCTGGAGGAGGACTTATGCATGGGGGAATATAGTCTTTGATGTTGTTTAGGGTGGACCTATTGCAGGTGGTGTTGTGGGATGAGTTGGGGAAGGAGTAGATTAATTAGTGTGCTGTTGTTTAGAGTTTGCGAAGGGTGGGTCTGCTATGGGTGGCTTGGTTTTTACTTTTTTTAAACAATTCTTATTATTTCTATGGTACCAAACAATCTCATATTTTGTTAGTTTATAGGTTTGCTTTACTCTTTGTTAGTCTGAAATGTCCAGTTAAACCCGAGAAGTTCCTCCTACCTACTGACAGAGGCACCAACATGGCCCATCATAAAGAACAAAGAAGTTCCATCATCCTCTCAATACCTCTTTCTATCTAGCCATGGTTATCCTGAATGTGGGCACCCTCCATCATCGAATCAGTGTTGGCAATGTCGAAATCTAACCCTTCTCATTTTCCACTTTGTGGCTTGTTTCACCTCAAGCCTGCTCCCATTAGTAATGGCTACTGGGTTTGGCCCTTTCTCGTGAAATCACCACTAAAAAATAGTAAGCTTCAAAAAGATGCCTCATTACAATTATAATCGAAATCCAAACATCTCATCGTCACCCGAGTATTGATGGCAGTCAATTCATGTCTTCCGTGAGTGGCTATTGATGCATGGATTTTGCTCAGGAGACTAACTACGGACAGCATAACAGGCCCAGATATGGAACAGGCCACAGGAAACAAGGGGGCAGATTTACAAACCCCTTGAGTCACTTTTGCGTCACTTTTAACATGGGAAAAGACAAGGTTTCTTATTTTGAGCGCAGTGGGTGAACCAGCAAAAAGTATTCTGCAACATGAAAGGATAGAGAGTCAGAGGTAAACCCAAACTAGGGGCAATCATAAATCAACATAGTACTCATTTTAATGAGGCCTGGGAGAAATACAAATTACGCTGGTGTAATTTTGGGAGCCTCGGACTATGCTTTCTCTGAAATTATGCCATTATGCCGCGTTACATAATTATGCCATCGTTCGCTGCAAAATTATAGTGCAGGAGGGTGGGAACAATGCCATCAACCATAACGCTAACAGCTATTGTTAGTGCCACTTGAGTTTTTAATGCTTTTTAAAATCCAATATGCATCTTCACTTTACTTAAAAATAACACAAAAATATAGCACTAAATAACAGATAAGCATTTTGCATAATTACGCACAATTCACATAATGTTCCTGGATTTTCTCACACTCCTAATGTTAACTAAAATAGGCAACCTATATATATATATATTTTAATACAACAGTAATCTGTGATATATAATAAAGTTATATAAATTATAAGCAAATTAAGGAATTTTTCTATTGTCCACCCATGTGCATGACAGAATGCAGCAGGTTTCTTCCGCAACTAGATTTTTTCTGGGGCACAGACTGCAAAACTTTATATACACCATATCCATAGCCAACTAATGAGCAGTATCAGAATGCATCATGAGCAGGCTAGGGTAATGGTGTGGGGGGGCGTTGCCTTTTTTCTTTCCGCCTCTAACACTTTAGTATTGATTTTCCCCTTTGAGTTACATTGAAAAAGAGGAGATTTTAGACAGGAGACAGATCAAATAAAGCCCATTTGAGCTTAAAATCATTGGACGTTTCCTGTCTGAAACTGGTCTGTTGGCATGTATGGTTGTACTACCACTGCCTCTTCCTTCTGCCCACAATGGTCTATTATATAGCCACAGCCTCTCTTGCCAGTCCTGTATTGGTGGTTTGTTGCCCCTGCCCCCCTTTCCACTGCCCTCCATAGTCTGTTGTGCTGCCGCTGCCCTTCCTGCCTGCCCAGTGTGGTCAAATTGTTGCCTCTGCACTCTCCTACCTGCCTTCAATTTTCAGAGTCCGTGCCCCTGGCCTCTGCCTCCCAACAGTATTCCAATGAACAACTAGATTGCTAACATTCTAGGTTTATTACAAAAGTGTGGAACGCCTGACGTCATCTTGATGTAATCAAAACTGTAATACCTAGAGCATTTCCTTTAGAAATTACATATATGAGAGGGTCTTATTTGCATAAAAATGATGGCTAGTGCTCTAAAAAACTAAAATGAGGACATATTTTCTGAGTTTTCAAATAGCGACAAAGAACTTTTACATTATTTGTAATCTTTATGTTTTTTTATCCAGTTGACCACTTGATTACATTTTGCACTTAGGGGAGAGGATGTGGTGTTACTTCCAGAACTGCAGACTTTACGACTGGGGAACCAGGTTGGAGTTTCTGCTTCAGCTCAACATTCTGTGATTCTGGTCAAATCACTTAATCTTATGTCTACAACCAAAATGAATTTGATCTTGTGTGATGTAACCAATGCTCATGTAAAGCACTCCAATACCTGACAAGTCTGCACTATATAAAACTGCAAATACACAAAAAATAAGTGTTTTGCACACTTCTGTCATTGGGCTACATGTGGGCTACATCTGGGTGATATTTGTGCTGCATTTGGGCTCTTTTGTCTCTGGTGGCCATCTTGGGAGATTTATTTGTTATGAAGTTTCCTAATTTCCTCATTTACTGCAGTCTCCTCAGTAGGAAATGCTTTCAGTTTTTTACTTTGATTCCATCAAGAAGGTATTCAGATATGTCACACATTTGCCATAAATTCTGAAGGTTAGCACTCTAGTTGCTCATTAGATCACTGTAGTAAAGCTACTGCTCACCATGGAAGTCTGCTGCTGGTATTAAAAGTGCATGTTTCAGTCTGCATATCAGAATTTTTTAATGAAATAGAAGAGGATTTGAGAAGTCACTCAAAATGTGCCCTAATTTTTCTTTCTTCAGCACTAATCATAATTTCTATGGCAAAATTAACCCCCTCATTGTATTCCTTTTTAAATTAAATGTTTTAAGTGTTACCAGTTTATTCCAATCAAGATGGCTTCAGGTGTGCCATACTTTTGTCATAAGTAAGACAGTAAGCGCTCTAATTGTTCTTAAGAATACTCTGGGACATTCTGTCATTGGGCTATACTTGGGCTACATCTGGGTGATATTTGGGCTACATTTGGGCTCTTTTGTCTCTGGTGGCCATCTTGGGAGATTTATTTGTTATGAAGTTTCCTAATTTCCTCATTTACTGCAGTCTCCTCAGTAGGAATACTTTCATTTTTGTACTTTAGTTCCATCTAGAAGGCAGTCAGATGTGTCACACATTTGCCATAAATTCTGAATGTTAGCACTCTAGTTGCTCATTAGATCACTGTAGTAAAGCTACTGCTCACCAGGGAAGTCTGCTGCTGGTATTCAAAGTGCATGTTTCAGTCTGCATGTCAGATTTTTTTTATGAAATAGAAGAGGATTTGAGAAGTCAAAATGTGCCCTAATTTTTCTTTCTGCAGCACTAATCATAATTTCTATGGCAAAATGAACCCCTTCATTTTGTTCCTTTGTAAATCAAATGTTTCAAGTGTTACCACTTTATTCCAATCAAGATGGCATCAGGTGTGCCATACTTTTGTCATAAGTAAGACTGTTAGCGCTCTAGTTGTTCGTTAGAACACTCTGGGACATTCTGTCATTGGGCTATATTTGGGCTACATCTGGGTGATATTTGTGCTACATTTGGGCTCTTTTGTCTCTGGTGGCCATTTTGGGAGACTTATTTGTTATGAAGTTTCCTAATTTCCTCATTTACCACAGTCTCCTCAGTAGGAAATACTTTCAGTTTTTTACTTTCATTCCATCACGAAGGCATTCAGATGTGTCACACATTTGCTATAAATTCAGAATGTTAGCACTCTAGTTGCTCATTAGATCACTGTAGTAAAGCTACTGCTCACCAGGGAAGTCTGCTGCTGGTATTGAAAGTGCATGTTTCAGTCTGCATGTCAGAATTTTTTAATGAAATACAAGAGGATTTGAGAAGTCACTCAAAATGTGCCCTAATTTTTCTTTCTGCAGCACTAATGATACTTTCTATGGCAAAATTAACCCCCTCATTGTGTTCCTTTTTAAATTAAATGTTTTAAGAGTTACCACTTTATTCCAATCAAGATGGCTTCAGGTGTTCAATACGTTTGTCATAAGTAGGACTGTTAGCGCTCTAGTTGTTCTTTAGCACACTCTGGGAAGCTGCAGTAGAACACAAAGGAATCAACTGACAGTCTCTGCCCTTGTTGGATGTACATGTTTTACTGAGAATGTCAGACTTCATTCTCACATGACTGAGAAAGATAATGTGAATTTACAGAAAATATGCTCTCAGTTTAGCTTATAGATCACCTTCCAAACCTCTGTGGGAAAAGCATGAGAAAATAGTTTTCTCTCAAACATGATTCATGATATCACAGCAGAAGGCTTTTTCACATGGTAAAATCACCTTAGAACACACCACAATTCCTAAAATGAGTATGGTACCATCAACAAATGATTGATAATGTAAATAAAGTCTTAAAACCTTCTATTAACTGCAATGCTTTTTAATGAGGTTCTATCATGTATATTGGTCCCAAGATGGCCGCCAACACTTCTTGGATGAAGTACTGAGAGCCAATCAGATCTCACGATGAGATGTGTGGTTAGGCTCCGCCCAGATATATCTGTCTTTTTAACTCTAATTTTCTCAGGAACTACTGAACGAATTTTCACCATTTAAGCAAAAGGCACGAGTCTGAGCTGAGGACTACCTCTTTGCCAAATTTGGTGTAATTCCGTTCAGCAGTTAGGGCTGTAGCTGCGTCAACAGGTCCTATGGGAAAATGAATGGGGAAAACGTGTTTTGGGACCCCCCTTTTTCTCGGCCCTCGCTTGACGAATCACCGTGAAATTTTCAGGATTGGTGCCGACCAGAGCTGGCCAAAAGTTTTGAAAATTTAGCGAAGATTCGTCAATTTGCGCCAACGTTATTCCAAATAGAATGTTGCGGATTTCCTATGGAAAATTGGTCCTAACTATAACTACCTACTGGCGACTGCCAGTAGGTAATATATATAGATATATATATTACCTACTGGCGGTCACCATTAGGTAGTTATAGTTAGGACCAAGTTTCCATCGTTTGATGAATCTTCATGAAATTTTCCAAACTCATTTTTTGTTCATATCAGCTCCTATGTTGAAAGTTTGGGGGTGATTCGTCAACGGGGGGTAAAGAAAAAAGGGGCTCCCAAAACGTGTTTTCTCCATGTTAATTTCCATAGAAAACATTAGACAAGGCTACAGGTTGAACGGGTGAACGGAATTACCCCAAATTTGGCAGGGAAAAGGGTCTTGGTCTAGAAAGCAAGCTTTTGCTTATTTGGTATAAATCCGTTCAGTAGTTTTGGGGAAATACAGAAATTTACAGATATCGATACTTGGGAATTCTGCCTTCTTATTGGCTGAGGCGTTACGAGCATGAGCTTGTTGCTTATTTGCTGCGAGCGTTGCGAGCGGTTGCAACTAGGAAGTGTTGGCAGCCATTTTGTGATTCCGTTGAAGCGAGTAAGGGGAAAAAAGGATGAAAAGAGTAGGAAAGAGGAGGATAGGGGCACTGTGTGGTGGTTAGGTTGTGCTACACAGGGAGTGTGAAGCGGTGTATTCACCCCTACCGGTGTGAAAGTGCTGTTTTGCCCAGAGTTAGATGGTGCTGAGGTGAGGTGACGGTACACTCAGGGATGAAACCGTGAGCTGATTGCTGTAAACTGATGTGCTCTGGGCGCTGTAGCACACTGGCCGCTGTAGCATAGTTGTGCAAGTGGTGTTAGTGTGGGTTTAGACTATAGCGCTGTGAGGTCTGTGGGATGGTTAGGATGTGCTATACAGGGAGTGTGAAGCGAAGTATTCACCCCTAGTGGTGTGAAAGTGCTGTTTTGCTCAGAGTGAGATGGTGCTGAGGTGAGGTGCCAGTACACTCGGGATGAAACTATGAGCTGATTGCTGTAAACCTATGTGCTCTGGGCGCTGTAGCATACAGGCCGCTGTAGCATAGCTGTGCAAGTGGTGTTAGTATGGGTTTAGACTATAGCGCTGTGAGCTCTGTGGGGTGGTTAGGGTGTGCTGTACAGGGAGTGTGAAGCAAAGTATTCACCCCTAGTGGTGTGAAAGTGCTGTTTTGCCCAGAGTGAGATGGTGCTGAGGTGAGGTGCCAGTACACTCGGGGATGAAACCATGAGCTGATTGCTGTAAACTGATGAGCTCTGGGCGCTGTAGCATACTGGCCACTGTAGCATAGCTATGCAAGTGGTGTTAGTATGGGTTTAGACTATAGCGGGAGTGGGAAGCAAACTACTCACCTCTACCGGTCTGATGACTCGAATGGAGTGTTTTAGCAATCCGGAATAAAGAAATAATCATGGAGAATATAATGCAGAAAGTTGCAATGCCACAGAAGACAAATGGGGAATCAGGTGTGTTTAAGAAAGTGGCTGTGTGGGATAAAGCGATGGAGTCTGCAAGTTATTTAAAAAGTGTCTTGATTTAAGTGCCACAAATGAAACCACTGGTGCAAGAGGTAAGGCATCCAGCTGAGGCTTCTGCTGTATTCAAACCTAAGCTCCTGCATCAGTCAATTCCACATTATATGTGACAGTTCCATGTGACATAAACAATACCTATGAGACATGAATGACTGTAAATTGTAGAATGAAAATAAAGGTAGGATACGATTACCACATTGTGCCAGCAGTTCCTAAACAATGCCGTGTTTTTTTATGTTGATCGCCAGCTCGTGAGCAGAGGCTGAGGATGAGCTAATTTGTGTGAAAGGGCTTCGTGGATAACAGGCAGGCAGAGAGATGAGTGTACAAAGAATGATATGGTTTCAAAATGGATGTCGGGTTTAGGCTAATTTAGCAAGTAAATAGCGTATTTGCATAGGCCATACATCATCTATCCCTGGTTAGTGTGGAGACGTAAGGGCCAATAATGAAAACAGAGTTCAAATGCCTAAGCATACTTAGAGAGTTATTGTATGAAAATAGTTCAATCGTAGTGTATTAAAAAATGTAATAGGAAAAAGTCAAAAAAGTTGGAAAAAATCAATCCAAGAATTAAGTGAATTTCTTACAAGTCTTGGAGATTGCAGTGCGGAAGTTCTTCAGCGGCTTGAGACGCGTAATGTTCCAAGAGGCGATTGTTGCCATCGTGTGAGAATAGCGTTCCAATTCATTTCCTCGAATGGACAGTAATGTTCCTCTAATGTTGGAGTGGCAATTTGAATTGGCAGGCAATCTGCGATGTTGTCAAAGGTCGCACGTTGCAGGAGATCTTTCGCGGCTGTGCAGAAATCCCATTCCGCCAGGATACCTTTTTGCGTTGCATCTGCCATTGCTCCACTGCCCGAACAATCAAGTTCATGGTTTTCAAGATACTCCATTACCTGCTGGATATCGGGAGTGTTTGTTGGGATGTTGGCAAGGCATAGAACCATTCACCAGCCGATTGGGCAAGTTTTTCAATAAAAAGATGGTTGCACGCAGATTGTATATGTGTAAATAAATGTTGTGTTGTAGCTGGCTCCGATAATAGATAGAGGCAGGCAGCCGAAAAGTTGTTCCATGTTTTATGGTATTGATGTAGCTTCGCGTAGAGGCGTATTCTGCCGGACATGCTTGTTACCACAGGGATCGCAGCCATTTTTAACAAGCTAAAATAGTAGTAGGATGGCCGCAAACAGAGAGAGAATTATGGGCACTGTTGCTGTTAATCCAGAGATGATCGAATGAATGAAGTCTGGTATTAAACTAAAAACAGTTTGAAAGCTTGTGAGAAGGCCGGAGGAGACAGTGTTAAAAAAGTGTGCCAGACCTTAAATGTCAGATGTGTTGAAAATTGTGTAACAATTCACAAAGTGCAATGGGAGGTTCGTATTTGAAAGGGAGTGTATTTTACTTGAAGTTCGTGCTATCTGCAGTCGATAAATTACTTTTGGAGAAGTGAGGGACACTTCTGTTTGAAACAAAATCGCTTTCAGTTTGTTCCGTTTAATAAAATCTGTTTTCAAAGTAGGTATTGACGGCCAAGTTGAACTTTAGGAGTTACTTTGTGTGGGTGGGAATAGAGATTGTCAGAGGAAGTTATTCGGTTTTAAACAGTAAGGACATACGGTATGCCAGCTAACATTGCATAGCAGTCCATGTTATTAAGAAGCAGATAACTGCCGTTAGAAAGCTGTGTGAATGTTGGTCTGATTGTGGGAGTTGGCGTGCTTTTAAGAAAGCACACAAGATTGGGGGCTGTAAGCTTAGAAGCGTCGTGCAGTTGGACATTCTTGCATAGTAATGAATGACTGCCATTGTGGTCCCACTTTTCACCTGTGAGAAAAACTTCGGTATCCCCTTTAAGACAGCGATATGTACATGGGAGAAACCACTGCTCGTAAATAAACGCGCTACCTTATATAATCACATACAACATGACAAACAACATGTACACCTAGCAGACACAACAACATACGTTTTGTGGGAACCGTGGCTAGCCATGTACACAAACCAAACATAGCACCTCTGCCACACAATGCAGAATGCGGCGAGAGATTGGAGCAAAGTATGTGCGGAGGTGGCTAGTGATTCTCGATTATAAAAGTATACAATGCAAACTGTTGAGGGGATGTGCCGGACAGATTTGAGTATGCAGAGCACAGACATGTACATGTCAACATACACTGATGGTCTATTGAGTGAAGTGGACAGTGGTGGAACCATTATAGTACAGTCAGTAGGGAAGATTATGAAAACATAGCACGTACGTGTGACCCCCCAAATCTTTAGCGTAGTGGGCTGGCTCGGCATACGCAAGGCTAGTGTAGGGGTATGAATAAAAGGCACATTTCTCTGGGTGTGGTTCTCTTCCGGAATGGCAAACATGTCTGTCAGGTCTGCGTAGCTTACACCGCCACGAGGCTGACGCTGTGAGTGAAGGTGGCTGCGGGAATAATGCTCTCAGCCTGCTGGTACCCAGAAACCGTCATGGCCACTGTAACGCACATATACCCCACAGTTCACCTTTCGACACTGCCGTATGTGAAAGAGGACCCACCACCTTTTTGGCGGAAGCTCCTGGGCCGAGGTCTGCGAGCTGGGAAGGCTCCTGAGATCAACGTTGGCTACCGCGACATAGGCAGACAGCGCCCATCCTTAGGCCCAGCACCGTGGAGTGCTCTGTATACTACTAACACAGTAGTCCAACAGGTACCAGCAGTGGAACGGTGTCTTGATCCCACAATGGACGATGTTAGAACTGCATCTGAGAGTGTAGATGAGGGTACTCCTTTCGACCAGCTGTAACCAACTCTAGGTCCCAACAGTGGAACGGTGTCTTGATCCCAGAATGGACGATGTCCGATATTACCTGCTGCTTGTTGGTTTTCACAGAACTCCCTCCGTTGACGTGCATCAGACTCTGTGCTTCCGTAGCTAACTGTTGCACATGATAATTGGGCTTGGCTGACTGCAGCCGGTGGAGTACACCATGGTACAGCAGGTTCAAACAGTGAAATGGTGTCTTGATCCCACAATGGACGATGTTAGAACTGTATCTGAGAGTGTAGATGAAAGTACTCCCTTCGACCAGGTGCAATCAACTCTAGGTCCCTACAGTGGAACGGTGTCTTGATCCCAAAATGAACAATGTCCGATATTACCTGCTGCTTGTTTTTCACAGAACTCCCTCCGTTGACGTGCATCAGACTCTGTGCTTCCGTAGCTAACTGCTGCACATAATTATTGGGCTTGGCTGACTGCAGTCGGTGGAGTACACCGTGGTACAGCAGGTCGGAACAGTGAAACGGGGTCTTGATTCTGATTGAGGATGTCAGAAGTTAAAGATTGTGATGATTTGTGTGTCCCCCCTCCGATCAGGTGCAACCAACTCCGTGCTTTCGAATCCAACGGCACGTGGCTGTGAGGCGTTAATGACCACTGCCTCTGGCCTACACTGTGGTCAGCAGGGCTCACAATTCAGATCGAGTGGTGATTGTGTAATTACAGAATCCAGTAGGCAACTAACTGCAACATCTATTGAAATATACACAATAGCCCTTTAGTATACTTGCTTGAATAAGTTTTTTAAGATGACTTATAGGTCTAGTACAATGACCAAATTCTTCTTGGTAGTGGTAATGAACACTGAATAACAGTGTACACAGTGGACAGCAGAGATCGCAATTCGAATTGTTTTGATGTATTTATTGCAGAGTTTTGTGTAATTTATGTTGTTGTATTTTGTGAAGAGGAAGTGAGAAAAAGTATTCATGGAAGACTGTGCTCACTACTGCCTTCAATTTACACTGCAGACAGCAGTGTTCACAATTCAGATTGAGTTGCTATTGTACATGACGCAGTCCTGTAGGCAAAAGACACTGCTCCAGTGCGCTCTGTCCGCACCATGCATACGCATCATCACAGGGTCCGCACACGGTTTTTGTTGCTTCGCGTACGGCAAACAGGACAGCTCAGGTCAACGCCAGGTGGCTGTGGGCCCTTGGTGACCGCTCTCTGGCCTACACTGCAGACAGCAGTGTCTACAATTCAGATCGAGCCGCTATTGCAGATGATGTAGTGTTCGAGGCAACAGACATTGCTCCTAGTATGGCCCGCATAGATACGGTACGCATCATCACTGGCTGTGCACATGCTGAATTCTTTTGATGTGGTTATCTGAGTGCACTAGACCTGATGGACCCTTTATGATACAATCTTTTTGTGTATTATTTCAGATCTACTGCCTGTATCTCAGTATACCGCAAGTTATGGATCTTTTACGATAGAATCTTTTCTGTATTATTTCACATCTAGTGTCCCTACCTTACTGCAGCACAAACTATTGACCCTTTTATTATTGAATCTCTGTGTGTGATCCAACGATTACTGTTGTAGTTGATGCTAGCAGCAACCATTCCCGGAGGGCTGGTTTACACTCAACCCACACGCATTCAGCACAGACGTCACTAGATATATGAACCTGTGATATATGAAAAGTCGAGCGCACGTGTCCGTACCCACTTACACTATCTATCTGTGTCCATGTGTTCATTATCTATGCATGGTACTGCCCCTGGGCCCAACCACATTACATTGTGCTGTGGACAGCGTATGCAACCATGTTACCTCTGGCAGTGGGGAATAGTTCTGTTATGTAGCTTTTAGATGCATGGCTATCACAGGTGGTAGGCTACTTTACAGAGCATGAATATTGATGAAGATGACAGTTGCATGTTGTGTGTAGTGTTAGATATGTGTACATAGCAAAAAGTTTTCAAAAAAGCTCTGTAAGCAGAAGAGGAGTCTCTCATCAAACACTGTAGAGAGAATTACTAAAATGGGTGGGGTCCTCCAAAAGTTACAATGGGGAAATGTTGTGAACCAATCAAATGCTTTACTTTAAGGTCACATGGCAATCGCGCACCGAGCGTGCAAGGAGGCCGCACCCGACGTGATTTTGAGAAAATATATTTACCATAATATAAGTTTATGACAGTTAGAAATATATAAATGTTTAAAATATTTTAGATTATCGCTTGCTCTTATATACACTTTAAAGTTATTTAGTTATAGTTTTGAGACATAAAAAAAAAATGAGGGAATGGCATACCAGGCACGACACCATACGTCTATGATGTAACACAGGGCCTGGCAGCGTGCACTCGTCGCATACGCAACACGCAGCGGGCGTGACCCCATACGTGCATGACGTAAGGCGCGGCTTGGTACTGCGTACCTGTCGCATACCAAAGTAGCAGCTGGCGCGACCAAATACGTTCATGATGTTACGCGGGACACGGTGCCACAAACCCGTCGGATACGAAATGCGCATCTTTTACGAGTTTAGCAATATGGCAGAAAGGATTCGCATGCTGATGGAGCTTGATACACTAACGGTACGGGACTTCAGTTTTCTCCCAAAAAAGACAAAACGATATACATACTTTTTTTTAAGATATAAAACATTACATATTTTTCAAATAAAAAAAAGGATAATAGAGTTCCAAAATATATCAAAAAAATGTTGAGAAAATATAGGTGTTATAAATATTAAAATATGAAATTAACATTTAAAAAACTTTGAAATTCACTGATAAAACCATAGGTTTTACAGACGTTATAGTTAGGAATTAGCATTTAAAAAACCTTTGAAATTCACAGAAAAAAACCATAGGTTTCAGGGACGTTATAGTTAGTTTGACATTTGACTCAGGGCATTTGACTCATATAAAACCAGAGAAATTCACCTGTTATAGTTAGCTGAGCTAACTATAACTCGCGCGCCCGCAATGCACTGGTGATGACATCACATATTACATCATTCATGACATGGTCAGTGACATCACTGATGACAGGAATGCATGCAAGATTAGATCTATCTTAAGTAAGCATTGGAAAGTGATCAAATGTGATTATATAATTGGATACAAGGTGGAGAATACGCCATTAATTACAGATAGAAAAGCAGCTTTTCTGAAAGAAGAACTAGTACATAGCAACTTTGGTAAGACTGATGAGAACTTGTTTACTTCTATGAAGGCTGACAATAATTTACAATGTGAAGAATGTTGATTAAGTTGATGTAATATATCACAATATAATGCCATTCAGGAAACTTAATATTACAAGAAATGTACATCGATCTCAATACTGACCAAGAATGAGGTGTGCACTGCGGAATATTTTTTCTACGTTTTATGGTGTTCTACATTTTTTAATTGGGTAGTTGTTCTTGCACACTTGAGACATATTACATACATTTTAAATTACCTACATGCAACAATGATTGCAGAAAAAAGAGGAGTTATGCTTTCCTACCGAATCAAAATCCAAAAGGCATTTGCAGTGCCATTAGGCCTGGCTTTACATAAATGTAGTATGGTAATGTGAAGCATTAAAGGTAAATTGCATGGAAATGGGTATGTATTTGTGTGGAAGCAAAGACTTGGTATAGGTTAAAAGGTCAGTGAAAGTTTTATTCAATAGCCAGACCTAAAAATCTATGTAGTTTAATGGCTACCCTGCTCCCATCTATTCTGCTGCCAGAAAAAAATCACATAAATTATCTAGTTATCCAAGTCACTTTAATACCATTACAATGTCATGCGTGTGCCCCTGGATGTTCAAACTCAAGCAGCTGGATAAATAACCAAAATGATCACAGCAGGGTGGAGGGCAGGCACTTTTTGTGGAAACGTGTAACTTCTGTCCAATTAAATATGTACTCCTGGCTCCCAAAATGTGGGTGGAGCCAAAACCTCTGTCCTGGTGGATCTCACATAGTTGTCTGGCAATAGCTGAGCTATTAAGTCAGACCATAATAAGACCAAGGGATCAACAGAGAACAAAGAATATCTTTACGGACATGAAGAGAAAGTTGCACAATGTATGTAAAGTAGTCACATTCTCTTTGGTTAAATGAAAAAAAACAGTTCACACTAAAGCATGAATGATTTGCTGGAGTAGAAATTAATTTCTTCTCTTACTCTTGGGCACTATATGTCACATCCATCATGCAAAATGCTGGAAATTATGCAAGCTTACTCCGACAAAAAAGGAAATGTTGACATGGTTTAATTAAGAGAAGCAATATTTGTTTGTACCTGCAAAAATATTTAACCTTCATGAAAGAAGTGGCTACTGAGTATGTACCCTGCTTACGAGTGTGCATTCAGCCTAGGATCTGAAATGCATTTACTAACTAATGCCCAGTATCACTTTGGTGTCAGGCTGCCCATGGTGCCCGAAGGTCATCCGCAATCACTCTCAAATGGACAAAGGGCTGCAATCAGAAAATCACCACATGTTAAATGTGTTTCATAAATATGTTTGTCAGTCTTTGTGCAATGTGACTGGTTTCCGGAGGGAGAAAACAGGGGGAGTGAATTTGCAATCATGTGTTTTTATTGCTAGAGGATAGTCACATGAAACAATGCTCTGAGCTTTCAACGTGATTGCTCCCTTCCAACAGCCTGCTGTACATGTAGTCGAAAGCTAAATAAGGGCTTCAGGTGTCAGTATTGTCAGTTCCAAGTACAATTACTGTGTCTTGTTACAAAATAAAAAAGAAAACAAAAGCTAACATTATGTTGCACCGCCATTTGGCTGTAATATATTTGAAGCGTCCAAATACTGTGTACATCCCATGTCTGGTTTCAGGGCTTTCAGGCTTGGCATGCAGTGTCTCATTTTTTATATGGTTTCTAAAACTAGAAAACACTTACAGCATGGGGAGAGACTATTACTGACAGTGGTCGTTCACAGAAGCACAATAGGTGATCATTTTATGTTGTCTAGATTAGCAGCTTTACAACCCAACCAAGCCCCAGAGCTACAATTATCTGACTGCATTAAACTGGAATCACCTGCATAACTTTAGAGTGCATGTGTACAAGGTGCTGCCAGCACTGTCTGCCCACTCACGCTTGTAAGTAAAGGGGAATGCAACTAGAGCAGAAATCACAAGATGAGTTTTCCTAGCCATCTCTCAATCTGTCTTGAAAATGCCTGCTTTGACCTCTCCATGCACCCCACGTTTTTGTTCGTTAAGTGGGGGCCAAGCTATCTCTCCCAGACAGACTTCCAACCGGTTAATAATACTTACATGGCCTGAAAAACAGTCTTGAGAGTTTCAATTGTATCAGTGCTACTTTTAAAACGTTTCCTTCTGTGGACATGTACATTTTGTTTTCGTTTCTAATCATCTTTGAAACTCTCCTGCATCCAATAACAATGCCTGAAGATGCTTCAGGAGCCCATCCCCAATAGTGCACCCATTTCATTTAGATAGGCAAAGACGAAGGGAAATGGAAACCTCTCTCTCTTGAACTACATTGCGCCACATCCCCCTCTCCTTTTGGAAAGTCTTGAAAAGCCTTTTGATAGGGATGAATCGGGCCTTTTTTCTATTGACAAGTTGCATGCAATTTGTTTGTTGTTATAATACTCAATATTGCACTTATCAGAAGACAGTATATTACTTTATATGGTATTTTCACAAAGAACATTTTACACTGATAAATGCACTCGTGTAAATCTACTGCTGCGCCTAGGTGTACATCTACAATGTTGTGGTATTCATCATTTCAGATTGTGAACTTACATTTAAGTTCAGACTTACATGTCTCCGCCCCAGGAGTGGAGATATCTAAGACTGAATCTACAAATGTAAAATTACTAATAGCAAATTTTCACACTCAGCTTGATGTAATTCTCCAGCAATATATTTTACATCTCCTTATGGGAATGGAAAGTATAAGGAACATCATAAAATGTATTATTCATAAATAAAATCCTTAATATATTTAAAAGTAAAATATATATTTAAAATAATTTAAAATATTTATTAACTTAAAATCAATGAATTAAAATGCTACAAGACACCAAATCATTAACTTAAATGTGCAATAAATGTTTTTAAAATATATGTAATTAAGTCCTAAAAAATATTTCTCAAAGAATAACTTAAAAACAATTCCCATTCATAACAATTTATTATTTTATTAATATGTATTAACTATAAAAATATGATCAATTATTTTCAATTATTTGTCATTTTTATCAAAAGTTTACTTGACTAGACACTATATATATATATATATATATATATATATATATATATATATATATATATATATATATATATATATATATATGTAACACCAGCCAATTTCAGATACGAAATCAAAACACGGACACCGAGGAGAATTGCAATACGAGTCGGTTTAATCGCTGCAACCACAACAACGCGTTTCAGCTTTCGCCTTGTTCACATCAAGCGTACAGTGATTTGAATAAAGTTTAAATATCTTACAAAATGATTGACACAAAGGAAGGGCTACTCAAGTCATCAAGGTCAGGCTTAGGGAGAGTGGCAGCCATCTTAACACTGTAAAAGTTAAATGAACATTGATACTGCCCATACCATGTCAGAGGATTTAGACAGAAATAAAAGTCAAAACCAGAACCAGACAAAGGAACAGACCAGCGCCCCAGTGGGCGTAATGCATCTATCCATCATGGACTAAAGAAATTAATCACATAATGCCATTGATCCGTAATGTCCGCTTACAAATCAACTAAAGTTACAGATATAGCCCAAGTGGGCCAGAGCAGCACCATATTGTCCATAGAAAATTTAGTATGTACATAACAACTCAGTCACTTGAAATCCACAATGACCTGTTCTGCCCTTCGTGGCCCCTTCCTGAAAGAATACAATAAAATGTGTCAAAATATAAAAATACAGTTAACAACAATCACAAAACATTTATTACGTGCACAAGGCAAAGTAATTCTATTTAGTCTGCAGGTGTACAGATAATTCCTCACTAGAGTTAAGCCCTCTAGGAGACATTGTTTCAAAGTTCACTATGTATCTAGATTCAAGTTGTCTGAGCTGGAGTAATTTATTACCACCACGTACATTGTCAAAAACTGCATCAATAACTACCATCCTTAGCGCTCCCTCATTCTGTTGATGTTGCTCAAAAAAGTGTCGAGCCACAGGGTACTGCCTGTTATTGTGGCGAATAGCCCTGACATGCTCAAGTACTCTTTTCTTTGCACGATGGATAGTACTGCCTATGTATGCTTTCCTACATGGGCATGTCAGGGCATACACGCAGTACATGGTATTGCATGTAAGCACACAACTACAAGGAACTCTTCAACATCGTGAAAGAGCTATCCAACCCCAGCGCAGGAAACAACGACATCACCCCATCGCAAGACCTCTGCAACTCCCTCGCTTCATACTTCCACAACAAGATCGCTGACATACACAACAGCTTCAACAACCAACAAACGCACACCAAGCCCGAACAACCACCCCTCACCACCACCCTCCACGCCTGGACCCCGATCAGCACCGAAGACACCATCCGCACGATGAACTCCATCCACTCCGGATCACCGACCGACCCCTGCCCTCACCACGTCTTCAACAAGGCTGACGCTGTCATCGCACCCCACCTGCGAGACATCATCAACACATCCTTCGACACCGCCACCTTCCCGGAAAGCTGGAAGCACGCCGAACTCAGCGCTCTACTCAAGAAACCCACAGCGGACCCCACCGAACTCAAGAACTACCGCCCCATCTCGCTCCTCCCGTTCCCAGCCAAAGTCATCGAGAAGACCGTCAACAAGCAGATGGCTGCCTTCCTCGAGACGAATGGATCCCTCGACCCCTCACAGTCCGGCTTCCGAGCAAATCACAGCACCGAGACCGCCCACATCGCCGCCACCGATGACATTCGAGCCCTGATGGACAACGGAGAAACAGCGGCCCTCATCCTCCTAGACCTCTCCGCAGCATTCGACACTGTCTGCCACCGCACCCTAGTACAGCGTCTCAGCAACGTCGGAATCCAGGACAAGGCGCTGGAATGGATCATCTCCTTCCTCGACGGAAGAACACAGAGAGTCCGTCTACCACCGTACAAGTCAGAGGCCACCGAAGTCTTCTGCGGCGTCCCTCAAGGATCCTCACTGAGCCCCACCCTCTTCAATGTCTACATGAGCCCCCTCGCGGCCATCGCACGCCAACACAACCTCAACATAATCTCCTACGCCGACGACACCCAGCTGATCCTCTCCCTGACCAACGACCCCGCCGCCGCCAGAGCCAACCTGCACGAAGGGATGAAAGAGGTAGCCGAGTGGATGACGACCAGCCGCCTGAAACTGAACTCGGAGAAGACGGAGGTCCTCATCCTGGGCTCCTCACCCTCCGCCTGGGACGACTCCTGGTGGCCTCCCGCCCTGGGCACCGCACCCAAACCGACAGACCATGCACGCAACCTGGGCTTCATCCTGGACTCCTCCCTCTCCATGACCAGGCAAGTCAACAACGTCTCCTCGGCGTGCTTCAACATCCTACGCATGCTACGGAAGATCTTCTGGTGGATCCCCACCGAGACCAGGAAGAACGTCACCCAGGCCCTCGTCACCAGCCGACTGGACTACGGCAACGCCCTCTACGCCGGTACCACCGCCAAGCTCCAGAAGAGACTCCAGCGGATCCAGAACGCCTCAGCCAGACTCATCCTCGACATCCCACGAACCAGCCACATCTCCGGACATCTGAGAGACCTGCACTGGCTCCCCGTCAACAAAAGAATCACCTTCCGCCTCCTCACCCACGCACACAAAGCCCTACACGACCAAGGCCCGAGCTACCTCAACAGCCGAGTCAACTTCTACGCTCCCAATCGCCACCTCCGATCAGCCAACCACGCCCTCGCCGCCGTCCCCCGCATCCGAAGAGCGACTACAGGAGGAAGGTCCTTCTCCTACCTGGCCGCCAAGACCTGGAACTCCCTCCCGACCGACCTGCGCCTGACCCAAGACCACCTCTCCTTCAGGAAGATGCTGAAGACCTGGCTGTTCGAGCAGTTGCGGCACCCCCCCCACCCCCAGCGCCTTGAGACCCTACGGGTAGGTAGTGCGCTCTATAAATGTCTTTGATTGATTGATTGATTGATTTGATCTTAAATTCCTTACTCATGCTGGCAAATTGTACCCCAGTACAGTCTGAGCTATTTTTACATGCTTTGCAATTCTTGCAGCATCGGAAGCCCGGGCAGCCGCCCGTATTGGGTTTAGGAGAGTCGGTAATTATATTAGGACTAAGCTCATCTCCGAGTGATTTGCTTTTCTGAAAGGTGACTTGTGGATGGCTTGTAAGATGTTTCTGCAAATTGCTATCAGTGAGCAGTACATGCCAGTACTTGTTAAGAATATGGCGTACGTCTTGTGCTTGTCCTGAA
Organism: Triturus cristatus; assembly: GCF_964204655.1. Lineage (NCBI taxonomy): Eukaryota > Metazoa > Chordata > Amphibia > Caudata > Salamandridae > Triturus > Triturus cristatus. Next base: position 510,579,874 of record NC_140585.1, read on the forward strand.
TATTTCGTGATAAAACGCAGATTATCAGGTTCCACTGCATGTTGACCAGGATGTAGTAGGTCCCTACGTGCCACCTCATCCACTCTTTTACAGGCCTCATTGATGGTTTTATTTTGATACCCTCTGTCTTTGAAACGTTGAATCATTATGTCTTTTTCCTTGAGGAAACTGTCTTAGGAGCTACAATTGCGTTTGGCACGCAGGAGTTCTCCGTAGGGAATGCTATACACTAACTTTGGAGGGTGTGCACTGGATGCATTCAGTATACTGTTCCCTGCAGTTTTCTTGCGGTACAGATGAGTATGCATATATTGATCTTTAATTTCTACAACAATATCAAGAAATTCCACAGAGGTCTTGCTGATGTTCGCAGTGAACACCAGATTAAAGGAATTGTTGTTAAGCTTCTTGACAAATGCAGTAGCAGAGTCAGCATCACCTTTCCAAATTAAAAAAATATCGTCAATATATCGGAGCCACAGGACACAGTTGGTAAATTCCGCCATTTGCGAGACCACCTGCTCCTCCCACCAGCCCATGACTAAATTAGCATAACTGGGGGCGAAGCAGGTGCCCATGGCCGTGCCCTGTGACTGCCGATAGATGACGTCATCAAATAGGAAGAAATTATTCATTAGGCAGAACTCAATCATAGCCAAAATCATTTGGGAGTGATTAAGCAGGGAAATGGATCGGGTTTTGAGAAAATGTTTCACCGCCTCCAGACCAAGCTGATGTTCAATGCTGGTATAGAGACTGCCTACATCCAATGTTACCAGGGTATAGTCTGCCTCCCAGTGTATACCATCAATTGTAGTAAGAAAGTGTGTTGTGTCCCGTAAATATGCCGGTAAGCTAACTACAAATGGTCGTAGGTAATGGTCGATGAAACGGGATGTGTTTTCTAACAGGGAACCAATGGATGAAACAATCGGTCTCCCTGGAGGGTTGACTGGATCTTTATGTAATTTGGGAAGTAGGTATAGAACTGGGGTCCTGGGGTAGGGACATTTGAGATAGTTAAATTCTTCCCATTCTAATAGCCCCTTCTCTCTCCATTCCACCAACAATTCTCCATAGCTACGATTAGATTGTGAAACTGCCCCTCTGTTGGAGACTGAGTAACAAGCCCGGTCACCCAATTGCCTGTAGCCCTCACAAAGATATGCAGCCCTATCCAAAACAACTACATTACCACCCTTATCCGATTGCCGGATAACGATGGTATTATCAGCCGCAAGATTTTCTAAGGCTTTGATCTGATAACCACTGAGGTTTTTACTACTGGTTGGAATTTTGCTGTACCTCAATTTCTTCAGTTCCTTAAGAACACCCCTCTCAAAAACCTCAATGGCATCACATTCAATGTTAGGCAAGAAGACTGATTTTGGTTTAAAACAACTACCTGGGTTAACATTAGGATCAATATCGTAATCTTCCACATTAACATCAGGAATATCCACATCAGATTCAGACATAGAGGACAATGCATGTAAAACCTCAATATAATCAATATTAAGATTACTCACGGGTACCCCAACATGCCTAAATTCCTGTTTGTTGTGTTTGGTGTCAAACCATTTCTTGAGTTTGAGTTTACGAGAAAAATAAAATAGATCAATCCTAGTTTGTACAAAGTTGAAGTTGGAAGTAGGACAAAAGGACAAACCTAGGCCAAGAAGATCTCTCTCATCCTCAGATAGTACTCGTTTGGAAAGATTAACCACAGTCATGGTTGCGCTGTTTTGCCCCTTGTCAGCATTCCCATTGGGCTTCCCATTTCTTTTCTTGCTCCTCTGTTTGGCCTGTTTGTTCCTCTTGTTTTTCCTCTCCCGCCTCGTCCTCTGCCTCTCTGCCCAGATTGTTCCTGGTATTGTTCTGTCCGCCCTTGATTCAGCATCTGGAATTGGGCTAAAAAATTACTTGATTTTTTGTGCAGAGTTAGACCAGCACTACTCGAAGCTCCTGAAGTAGATACTTTAGTTGATTTGTAAGCGGACATTACGGATCAATGGCATTATGTGATTAATTTCTTTAGTCCATGATGGATAGATGCATTACGCCCACTGGGGCGCTGGTCTGTTCCTTTGTCTGGTTCTGGTTTTGACTTTTATTTCTGTCTAAATCCTCTGACATGGTATGGGCAGTATCAATGTTCATTTAACTTTTACAGTGTTAAGATGGCTGCCACTCTCCCTAAGCCTGACCTTGATGACTTGAGTAGCCCTTCCTTTGTGTCAATCATTTTGTAAGATATTTAAACTTTATTCAAATCACTGTACGCTTGACGTGAACAAGGCGAAAGCTGAAACGCGTTGTTGTGGTTGCAGCGATTAAACCGACTCGTATTGCAATTCTCCTCGGTGTCCGTGTTTTGATTTCGTATCTGAAATTGGCTGGTGTTACATATTTGGGGCTGCCGATTGCCCCAGCACGGACCGCCTGGTCAGACAGCCTCCATTATCATCGGGATTGTGTTACATTATATATATATATATATATATATATATATATATATATATATATATATATATATATATATATATATATATATATATATCTATATATATTACCTACTGGCGATAGCCAGTAGGTAGTTATAGTTAGGACCACGTTTCCATAGGAAAACCTCAACATTCTATTTTGAATAACTTTGGCGCCGGTCGACGAATCCTCGCGAATTTCTCAAAATAGGTGGGGCGCTACGCTCCGCTCCTACCCTGAAAGTCTCGGGGGGATTCGTCAAGCGGGGGCTGAGATAAAAGGGGGGTCCCAAAACGCGTTTTTCCCATGCATTTTTCCATAGGACCTTTAGAACGAGCTACAGCCCGAATGGCTGAACAGAATTACTCAAAATTTGGCAGAGAGGTAGTCCCTAGGTCAAGGAAGTGCCTTTTGTAGGTTTGGTGTAAATCTGTTCAGTAGATTCTGAGAAAATAGCCTTTAAATCAATATATATATCTGAGCCAGCTTACGGTACGCTTACCGTACGCTTACCGTAAGCGTACGGTGGCGTGCGCGAGCGCGATTCTGATTGGCTCTTAGATCTTAGTAAACATTCGAATCGGCCGAAACCAGGAAGCGACGGCCGCCATTTTGTCTCTCGCACTGAGAGAGATTTTTAAAATCGGAAGCCCAAAAACATGTAAAGGGGCTGTTTTGACAACTCCCTCCCACATAGTCATGTTGAGGGAGTCGCCAAACATCCCCCAAGTGCAAAAACGGTTTTATTTTTTTTTCGGCAATTTCGCGGGGTACGCTTACCGTACGCTTACGGTAAGCGTACGGTAAAAAAATAAAAATAAAAAAAACACTATCCACACTTACCCCACCCCCTGTGCTTTTGGTGGCCGAAGGCCACCAAATGTGCTGGGCTTATTACAATGGAAAAAAACACTATCCACACTTACCCCACCCCCTGTACAGGGCTTATTATAAGGGAAAAAAACTTAGCATTTAAAAAACCGTACTAATTCACTGAAAAAACCATAGGTTTCACACACGTTATAGTTAGGAATTAGCATTTAAAAAACCTTGCAAATTCACTGAAAAAACCATAGGTTTCACACATGTTATAGTTAGTGGAAATTTTACTGATAAAAAACCAATGAAATTGCCCCGTTATAGTTAGCGCAGGCAACTATAACTCACGCGACCGCAATCCTCTGCTGATGACATATGTGTCTTTATGAAAAAAAAATATTTGTAATATATGTATAGCTAAAAATGTATGGAAGAAGACATGGGCAAATAAGTGTCTAAATACAGTATTAGCATCAGCAGAGGATTGTGGTCGCGTGAGTTATAGTTGCCTGCGCTAACTATAACGGGGCAATTTCATTGGTTTTTTATCAGTAAAATTTCCACTAACTATAACATGTGTGAAACCTATGGTTTTTTCAGTGAATTTTATATATATATATATATATATATATATATATATATATAAAACAACAAAATGCCCTGAAGCATTAGAAGGTCACTCGACGGCACTTACACCATCCGGCAGTATATACCTTGCCAGCTCGCATTTGCGTTTCCCATTCAATTTTCCATGTAGCCGACGCATTTCAAGGCATGTCCGCCTCTTCTTCATGGGCTCGCTTTAAACACCACACCGACGTCTCACATTCATTTAATTATAACGATTTATTATTGGCACAACCGCCCCCATTGGGTGTGTCTTAAATCCATTAGCCATTGTTGCATGATGGGACATACAGTCCCTGAAGGTGAGTATGCTTTAGTCCCTTGCGTAGGTTCATTGTGTGTTCATTTTCACGCATATTTTAGTAACCTATAGTAGGTAGGAGACAGTCACTTGCGAGCTGTATATCATAGTAAGCACCGTGTTGACAGGTCGGAATTAGTTTTTAACCTCAGCCTTTCACTTTGCCTTTCACTCTTTGGAAATGGTGCTCCTTCTCACGGCTGGGCCGCCGCGCACATAGATAAAACAATAAAACAACAAAATGCCCTGAAGCATTAGAAGGTCACTCGACGGCGCTTACACCATCCGGCTGTATATACCTTACCAGCTCGCATTTGCGTTTCCCATTCAATTTTCCATGTAGCCGACGCATTTCAAGGCATGTCCGCCTCTTCTTCATGGGCTCGCTTGAAACACCACACCGATGTCTCACATTCATTTAATTATAACGATTTATTATTGGCACAACCGCCCCCATTGGGTGTGTCTTAAATCCATTAGCCATTGTTGCATGATGGGACATACAGTCCCTGAAGGTGAGTATGCTTTAGTCCCTTGCGTAGGTTCAGTGTGTGTTCATTTTCACGCATATTTTAGTAACCTATAGTAGGTATGAGACAGTCACTTGTGAGCTGTATATCATCGTAAGTGCCGTGCTGACAGGTCTGAATTAGTTTCTAACCTCAGCCTTTCACTCTTTGGTAATGGTGCTCCTTCTCACGGCTGGGCCGTCGTGCACATAGATAAAACAACAAAATGCCCTGAAGCTTTAGAAGGTCACTCGACGGCGCTTACACCATCCAGCTGTATATACCTTGCCAGCTCGCATTTGCATTTCCCATTCAATTTTCCATGTAGCCAACGCCTTTCAAGTCATGTCTGCCTCTTCTTCATGGGCTATCTTTAAACACCACACCGACGTCTCACATTCATTTAATTATCACGATTTATTACTGGCACAACCGCCCCCATTGGGCGTGTCTTAAATCCATTAGCCATTGTTGCATGATGAGACATACAGTCCCTGGAGGTGAGTATGCTTTAGTCCCTTGAGTAGGTTCAGTGTGTGTTCATTTTCACGCATATTTTAGTAACCTGTCGTACGTAGGAGACAGTCACTTGCGAGCTGTATATCATCGTAAGCGCCGTGCTGACAGGTCGGAATTAGTTTCTAACCTCAGCCTTTCACTTTTGCCTTTCACTCTTTGGAAATGGTGCTCCTTCTCACGGCCGGGTAGAGTGACCTTCTCATGCTTCAGGGCATTTTGTTGTTTTATATAAATATATATATATATATATATATATATATATATTCACTGAAAAAACAAAAGATTTCAGGAACATTATAGTTAGGAATTAGCATTTAAAAACCCTTAAAAATTCACTGAAAAAACCATAGGTTTCAGGGGCGTTATAGTTAGCTGGACTTTTCACTCGTACAAAACCATTGAAATTCCCCCGTTATAGTTAGTTCAGCTAACTATAACTCACGCACCTGCAATGCACTGCTGATGACGTCACATATTACATCACTCATGACATGGTCAGTGACATCACTTATGACATCACTGATGACATCTCAAATGACATCACTGATGACACCACTGATGACATCATCCAGTGAATGTGTGTTTTTCTGAAAATTACATATGTTTTATATATGTATATGTCAAGGTCGATGGAAGAATAAATGGGTATATAAGTGTCTAAATGGATGATTTGTTTTTGAAAAATTGATTGTTTAACTGACTGATTAAGTGTATCTTAGTGAATACATGGCTTAGTGAGTAATGTTTAAATATGTAAATATCTGTGTCAGTCTCTCACTTTGTGTATAAGTGGCTGCATGGGTTGTTGAGTAGCTACATGAGTGTCTATATAGGTTATTAGTTGTTTTTTTGAGTATCAGTATGAGTGTCTGAGTGTCTGTATGGTTCGGTGGGGGGTATTACATAGTGCATAGGTACATGAATGAGTGACTCACTGTTTGTATGTGTTGAAGACAGCATGTGTGCAGGACTGTATGGGTGGATGAGTGTGTGCATGGGTGTGTTAGTGAGTGAATGACTGTCTCAATAGTATCTTTATAAGTAACTACATATGTTTTAAACTAGTATATGTGACTATTGGTGTATATAAGTGAGTATATGTGAGAGTGAGAGATTGGAAGAGTTCCTGTATGAATAAGTATGTGTTTCTATAAGTGATTGTTGTAAAGACTAAGTATGTGTAAGTTTCTGTAGAAGTAAGTGTGGTGGAGTGTGTATAACTGTATATGCAAGTAAATGGATGTTTGATTCTTTATTAGCGTGAGTGACTATGTGTGTGAGTAACTCTATGGATGAGTGGTGTTGTGTAACAGGATGTATAGGTGTATGAGTACATATGATGAGTGAGTACATGTATGAGTGACTGTATAGGACTGTTGGTGAATGAGTGGATGTGTATGTGGATCTTAGAATTACTGAATAGGTTGTTGTAACTGGTATTGGTATGTCCATTGTTTTGAACATTTAGTTTCTATTTTTGAATGTGTGTATCAAAGGTTATATTAAGGGGAGAGGAGGTCTGCCACTCTATCACAAGGATGATGTAATCAGTGATGTCATCAGTGATGTCATTTGAGATGTCATGAGTGATGTAATGAGTGATGTCACTGACCATATCATGAGTGATGTAACATGTGACGTCATCAGCAGTGCATTGCGGGTGCGCGAGTTATAGTTAGCTGAACTAACTATAACAGGGAAATTTCAATGGTTTTGTACGAGCGAAAAGTCCAGCTAACTATAACGCCCCTGAAACCTATGGTTTTTTCAGTGAATTTTTAAGGCTTTTTAAATGCTAATTCCTAACTATAACGTGCCTGAAACCTATGGTTTTTCAGTGAATTTCAAAGGTTGTTTAAACTATGCCTACAGAGATAGGACATGTGAAGAAAGAAGAAAAAACGCACAGAAAGAAAAAAAAGAAATGCAGAAAGAAGCAACAGAAGTCCTCAAAGACGAAGAAAAGTGCAGGAAGAAGGATAACGTGCAGAAAGAACAAACAGAAGAGCAGAAAGAAGCCTTGTTGCAAAATCATCCTGTACCCTCAACTTTTTCAGACGGACCCTGGTGTAACTGAGTCTGACTAACCAGTCCTAGACCCAGTGTTATGTTAAAAGACACTCAGAATACAGTGAAAACACCTACATACACTAGGGAACACTATGCGTTGGGGTCCCCCTGTGATTAGCATGACCTCCTCTGTAAGCCCCTAGTATATAATAGGGCAGGGGATTAAAACTACCTCTTAAAATGCACCAAAGGGTGTGTTTGCACACGTCACCTCAGGCCACGTCCCCTCCCTTCCCCACTGTGTAAACATGCCCTGTGGCCGTTTTAAGTTGGGAGATTAAGTCCCCTTGAATCCTGAGGGTCCCTAGGGTCCAACTAGACCACTAGGTACCTCCAGTATGCGCCACAGAGCTGCGTTGCAGAGAGATGTAAAAAGGGGCATGGCCTAGACCACCTCTCTGCAACGCAGCACAGTGGCGCTTACTGGAAGCACCTGGTGGGCTAGTTGGCCCCCAAGGTCCCTCAGGATTGAAGGGGAATTATTTCCCCAACTTAAAACGCGCGACAGGGCGTCTTTGCACACGTTAACTCAGGCCCCGTCTCCTCCCTTCACCACTGTGTAAACACACCCTGTGGCCGTTTTTAGTTGGAATATTAAGTTCATTTGAATCCTGAGGGTCCCTAGGGTCCAACTAGCCCACTAGGTACCTACAGTAAATGCCACAGAGCTGCGTTGCAGAGAGATGTAAAAAGGGGCACGGCCCAGACCACCTCTCTGCAATGCAGTGCAGTGGCGCTTACTGGAAGCCCCCAGGGGCCCTCAGGATTAAAGGGGAATTATTTCCCCAACTTAAAACGCGCCGTAGGGCGTGTTTGCACATGTCACCTCAGGCCCCGTCCCCTCCCTTCACCACTGTGTAAATGCTCCCTGTTGCCGTTTTAAGTTGAGAGATTAAGTCCCCTTGAATCCTAAGGGTCCCTAGGGTCAAACTAGCCCACTAGGTACCTACAATAAGCGCCACAGAGCTGTGTTGCACAGTGGTGTAAAAAGGGGCGTGGCCTCAGAACACCTGTCTGCAACGCAGCTCCCTGGAGCATACTGGAGATACCTGTTGGGCTAGTTGGCCCTCAGGGACCCTCAGTATTGAAGGGGAATTAAATCCCCAACTTACAACTGGCCAGGGGGCGCGTTTGCAGAGTGCTGCAAGGAGGGGGCCTGGCCTCCGGCGCGATGCCGGTCTTTTATTTATTTTATTTTTTTAAGAATGGGGGCTGTGTGGCCCCCTTCTTTTTCTAATTTATTGGCCCTGGGGACCCCATCCCCCAGGGCCTGCACCCTAATGTTTTGTTGTTGAAAAAAATGAATTTGGAAGGGGGCCGCGTGGCCCCCCTCCCAAGGCCTTAATCGGCCCCGGGGACCCCAACCCCCTGGTCATGGCCTTTTTTTTTTATTCTTTAGGAGGGGACTGCGTTGCCCCCCTCCTCAGGCCACTTATGGCCCCAGGGACCCCATCCCCCGGGGCCGGCCTTTGTTTTTTATTATTTTAAAAATATATATATTTATAGAAACACCTAGGACATGCTGGACAAACCGTATGTACCTATCACCATGACGATTTGCGTGATATTCATTAAAAGGCGACTATGCATACAATGAATCCACGTGGAATGTATTTACACCTCTAGTGAAGCTCTGACCTGTCTGATACTCTACCGTGCCTAATCCCAGTGCCCCCGCCGGTGGGTACTCTCCAAGTAGACACCCTTGTCGTTTATTTATACAAACATGGGTAGCTATTGACGAGCACATTAAATACACACACACACCAAGCCATTCAAAGGGGATTCGACAAAAATATGACCAAACCATGAGAGAAAACACACATCCACCTCCGGATGTGTAATACTTTTTATGTTACTCTCTGGAAAGGAGATGAACCTCACTTGAGATTCACAGCGTGCTCCTGGCTGAGCCCAATGCTGTGTTACACCCACCAGTGCCCGCCGAGTGCCACACACCTCTGTGTTGTATTCCACCAGCTAGTGCGTATGCTATGACATTCTCTAGCCCATGTGCACAGTAACACCACCCCGTGAATATGTCATGCCACATTTGCCTTCGCACGTGTTATATTGCCCCATCTAACGTGCCTTCCTCGATGCCTATGTTATAACGCACACCGCTATGTCATACATCTTACAATCTGGGATCCATATCTTTGTCACAGTGCATATGTAACGCTACACTCCCCAGCACATATTTTATATTACAACTCTAGAGACTAGTTAGGTTACACAACACTGCCCTGTGCAGATTACACTCCAAGGCGCATATCGCATAGCACGAGCTAGTGCCTGTGCTACCTCGCGCTCTCCAATGAATCTGTCATTGCACACAATGTATTGCATATTATATTTCTCACCCCGGTTTATCTTATATCACATTTTTTGGTGCATAGTTTATACCGTATACTATATCTAGTTTACATTTTCAATCGTGCTCTCAGCACTATGTTCTATATAACACTGCGTCCACCTACCCTTTTCACGGGCATTACATTTTGCGATGGGGGGTGGAGGGTCAGGGGGTGTTTCTGCCAAGTGAGCCCGGAGTCACAGTCACAAACGTCCTCTTCTTCCTGAATAAAAGTGAGATTATGCTGCATACTTGTTCATATTTTAAGTAGTTCGCACAGATACACATTTTAAAAACAATAAAGTTCCTAATACCCACCTTCTCTGAACAGTTAGCTTGCTGCCCCATCCACCTCCTCCCTATCCTCTGTTGTCTGAATCCATGGACTAGCCTCCTCCCTCCTGCCATGCATGGCCTTATGTGCTGCCACTGCCCTCCATTTAGCATGATGTACCAGTCCACTCGTCCTGCCCTCCATTGCCCAATTCTATGGCTCATCATTGACCTCCTGCTTATCCTCTGTGCTTACCTTGCTGCCCCTATTCTCCTTCCCCCTGCCCTCCGATGTCTTTGTGCGTGCCCCTGCTCCATCCTTTTTGCCCACCATGTTCCATGGACCTGCCAATCCTATCTACTCTGAGTGTTCTGTTGAGCTGCCACTCCCCTCCCACCTGCCTAGCATTGTCAGATGACTGTAACCTGTCCCTGCCACCTCCACCCTGCCTGTCCACATGCCATGCCCCTATCCCCTTCCTCCTGTCCTCCATGGTCCATTTTACTGCCAGCCACACCCTTCTACCCTCCCTTGTCTGGTGTGCTGCAACTGCTCCCCCTGCCTGTCCCATGCGGTCTGCTGTGAGGCCCCTTCCCCTGAACTCTCTTGTCTGTGCCCAGGTCCTGACCCTCCCTTCTATCCTCCATGGTCCTTTGTGCATGCCCCTGCACCCTCTTTCTTGCCCATCATAGCCATTGTGCTGCCACTAACCCTCCCGCTTGCCATGCATGGTCTTCTGTGCTGCCATGGCCCCTCCCACCTTCCCTGTGTGGTCAGCTAGCTGCCCCTGACCCCCTCCCACCTTCCCTCCATGGTCGGTGTGTATGCCATCATAGTCTCACTGTTGCTCTCCATGGTGTGTCTTGTTTCTAGTGCCCATCCTGCCTGACCTCCATGGTCATCTTGCTGCTCCTGGCCTGCCCCCTTGCCCCCAGCCCTCTGTTTCCAAGTGCAGACCCCTATTCCCTCCCTCCTGGCTTGTCTGTTCCATTGTAATACCCCTGATCGGTCCCTCCTTCCCTTTATGGTCTGTTATGCTGCAGCTTTCTCTCCTGTCTGTCCATTATGGTCAGCTAGATACCATTGCCTCTTTCCCCTCTGTTCTCTGTTGTCCATGTGCATGGTCCTGTCCCCTCCCTATTGCTTTCTATGGATTGCTGTGCTGCACTCCCGTCCCGCATGCCCTGTGTGGTGTATTGTGCTGCTGCAAACCCTGATGCCTGCCCTCTAGGGTCAGTTTGGTGCACCTCTCCATGTCCCTCCTGTCCTCTGTTATCCGAGTCCATGTCCCTACCCCAATTCCTCCTGCCTACCATGATCCAATGTACCATACTTGGGAACATTTTGAACTAGGTAAGAGGGAGATTTTGAAAAAAAACTGGGGTATTGATTTTCCCCTTTGAGTTACATTGAAAAGGAGGAGATTGTAGACAGGAGACAGATCAAATAAAGCCCATTTGAGCTTAAAAACATTGGACATTTCCTGGCTGAAACGGGTCTGTTGGCATGTATGGTTGTACTACCACTGCCTCTTCCTTCTGCCCACAATACTCTACTATATTGCCACAGCCTCTCTTGCCAGTCCTGTATTGTTGGTTTGTTGCCCCTGCCCCCCTTTCCACTGCCCTCCATAGTCTGTTGTGCTGCCACTGCCCTTCCTGCCTGCCCAGTGTGGTCAAATTGTTGCCTCTGCACTCTCCTACCTGCCTTCAATTTTCAGAGTCTGTGCCCCTGGCCTCTGCCTCTCAACAGTATCCCAATGAACAACTAGATTGCTAACATTCTATATTTATTACAAAAGTGTGGAACGCCTGACGTCATCTTGATGTAATCAAAACTGTAATACCTATAGCATTTCCTTTAGAAATTACATATATGAGAGGGTCTTATTTGCATCAAAATTATGGTTAGTGCTCTAAAAAACTAAAATGAGGACATATTTTCTGAGTTTTAAAATAGCGACAAAGAACTTTTAAATTATTTATAATCTTTATTGTTTTTTATCCAGTTGACCACTTGATTAAATGTTGCACTTAGGGGAGAGGATGTGGTGTTACTTGCAGAGCTGCAGACCTTTGCAATTGGGGAACCAGGTTGGAGTTTCTGCTTTAGCTCAACATTCTGTGATTCTGGTCAAATCACTTAATCTCCCCATGTCTACAACCAAAATGAATTTGATCTTGTGTGATATAACCAATGCTCATGTAAAGCACTCCAATACCTGACAAGTCTGCACTATATACAACTGCAATTACACAACAAATAAGTGTTTTGCACACTTCTGTCATTGGGATACATGTGGGCTACATCTGGGTGATATTTGGGCTACATTTGGGCTCTTTTGTCTCTGGTGGCCATCTTGGGAGATTTATTTGTTATGAAGTTTCCTAATTTACTCATTTACTGCAGTCTCCTCAGTAGGAAATAATATCAGTTTTTTATTTTGGTTCCATCAAGAAGGCTTTCAGATGTGTCACACATTTGCCATAAATTCTGAATGTTAGCACTCTAGTTGCTCATTAGATCACTGTAGTAAAGCTATTGTTCACCAGGGAAATCTGCTGCTGGTATTCAAAGTGCATTGTCAGTCTGCATGTCAGAATTTTTTTATGAAATAGAAGAGGATTTGAGAAGTCAAAATGTGCCCTAATTTTGCTTTCTGCAGCATTAATCATAATTTCTATGGCAAAATGAACCCCCTCATTTTGTTCCTTTGTAAATTAAATGTTTTAAGAGTTACCACTTTATTCCTATCAAGATGGCTTCAGGTGTGCAATATGTCATAAGTAGGACTGTTAGCGCTCTAGTTGTTCTTTAGAACACTCTGGGAAGCTGCAGTAGAACACAAAGGAATCAACTGACAGTCTCTGCCCTTTTTGGATGTACATGTTTTACTGAGAATGTCAGACTTCATTCTCACATGACTGAGAAAGATAATGTGAATTTACAGAAAATATGCTCTCAGTTTAGCTTATAGATCACCTTCCAAACCTCTGTGGGAAAAGCATGAGAAAATAGTTTTCTGTCAAATATGATTCATGATATCACAGCAGAAGGCTTTTTCACGTGGTAAAATCACCTTAGAACACACCACAATTCCTAAAATGAGTATGGTACCATCAACAAATGATTTATAATGTAACTAAAGTCTTAAAACCTTCTATTAACTGCAATGCTTTTTAATGAGGTGCTATCATGTATATTGGTCCCAAGATGGCTGCCAACACTTCTTGGATGAAGTACTGACAGCCAATCAGATCTCACGATGAGATGTGTGGTTAGGCTCCGCCCAGATATATATGTGATTTTGATTTTCTCAGGAACTACTGAACGGATTTACACAATTTAAGCAAAAGGCACGAGTCTGAACTGAGGACTACCTCTATGCCAAATTTGGTGTAATTCTGTTCAGCACTTCAGGCTGTAGCTGCGTCAACAGGTCCTATGGGAAAATGCATGGGGAAAACACATTTTGGGACCTCCATTTTTTCTCGGCCCCCGCTTGACGAATAACCGTGAAATTTTCAGGATAGGAGCAGATCGGAGCTGGCCAAAAGTTTGGATAATTGCGCGAAGATTCATCACTAGGCGCCAACGTTATTCCAAATAGAATGTTGCGGATTTCCTATAGAAAATAGGTCCTAACTATAACTACCTACTGGCGACTGCCAGTAGATTATATATATATATATATATATATATATATATATATATATATATATATATATATATATATATATATATATATATACACATATATATATATATTATCTACTGGCAGTCGCCAGTAGGTAATTATAGTTAGTTACAACCTAGTTTCCATAGGAAAAGCATTTATTGATTTGCTAATAACTTTGGCGTCGTTTGACGAATCTTTGCAGAATTCTCCCACAAAAACGTCTATCTGATGAATACAGGCCCCAGCTAGGCCCACAGGACACAAGGGTTCGCTCTCCTGTAATGGAATCTATAAGGAAGTTGGCACGGAAACTGCAAAGTACAAAGACAGCATTTATTAACCCTTAAGGGTGGTCCTACAATCCACACAACACTCTTCAGTATTGCATAGAGTAGCACAAAGAACTTACGTACATGGTCCCCTTTTATACACAATAGAGGGGCTCATAAGTGGGTGGATACAACATGAGGCCGAAGAACATTACCATTTATGGTCATTTTCGATACTGAATCAATATGCGGGCGGAGCTAACACACTCCTTGAGCCCGCGAAAACATGGTCAAGCAAGGCTAACTGATAACAGATGTGGTCAAGTCTGGGCATGCGCCAGATGGACAAAGGAGCTATTTATAGACTGTTACTAGGCAGATTACAAGAGCAACTAACACAGAGGTTGGACTCTTCTCGTGGGGAACACGAGGAAGCATGACAATACAAAATGGAGTCCGAACTTCGGTCAACATAACAGAGAAAACATGATCTAAGGAAGGGAATTAATGTCTTTAGTAAATGCTTAATCACATCGTGGTTTCAATTTACAACAGACGACCCTTTCAGCATTTATTGAAGACATCCGGTTTGTTAGGGTAATCATCATATATGTCAATTGTCATCATTTCTTCGACTTCTTTAGCTAAGCGTTTCTGATGAGCCACATTGGCAATAGCTTTCTTATCGGGGATACAAAATGATACGCATAAGGAGCAGAGCAAGGGACCACATTGAACACAGATACAGCACGAAAACAGAACTGCTACAATAATGCAGAGACCAGTTAAAACCTTCCATCCCCAGACAGTAATTAACGCCCAAAACCATCCAGAAAAGGACCAAGTGCCGTTTTCTGTATGGATCTCAGCTGCAATTTTATGCAGTTTATTGATGGCATTATAAACTGATGGCGTATGATCAGGGATAAACACACAACAGCTACTTCCAATAATTTTACATGCTCCTCCTCTGTCAGCTAGCATAACGTCTAATACCATACGATTCTGCAATGCAACAATTCTAGTGATTTGCAACTCCTCTGTAAGATTCCCAAGAGCAGCAGCAGTCTGATTTGTCACAGCCTCTACCACTCTTGTTAATCTTCGGATCTTTCTACTGTTCAGAGCAGCTCCAACAAAGAAAAACAGTCCTAAGTTAAAATCAATATACTGTTGCAGACTGGTATCAGTCTGATCTACATCATCAATTGATAAAGTACGTTTATACCTATTTACCGTCACGTTATTCAATAATTTCAAATCCTTATGATAAGATGCGGGTGCTAGGAATACAGGAGGTAATAGGAATGATACATAGCATACCCCAGACCACCCAGCCGGCAGACGGTAATAACCTTTATTTCCACACACAAAGTACGTATTATGGGAGGCTAAAAAGGTACTATTGTTCAACCCATCAATGTTCAGAACAGTAATACAATCACTAACACCAACAGGAATAAAACCCACACTCTGGACACACAGATCCGCTTGAGCTTGCGCTACTTGAATCACAAATTTGTCCTTTCCCACAGTGTCTCTTGTGTTCGTGAAGATATAGGGAATGGATTCATTGTCTGGTCGGTACTCTTCCCACTCCCAAATTGTTCCATTCGCTTGTGGATACCCATTTTTATCTTGATGGCATTCTTTATTGAGTCTGAAGAGCAATCGTCCCACTGTCGGTTTCCGAGTGGCAAAAAGCAAAGTATACCATGCTCTACAAGAGCCATTATGAGAGAAAGGAAGTGGTATAAATGGCGTTCCTCCTTTCTTCTGATGAGCTGGCATCATCCCACATATCCAACAGTTCGTAGCGTTCGTAGCAACGTGGGTATGATGCAGCATCTGGATGAAAGTGTTGTTCAAGTAAGACTGTCGATGCTTCAACTCTTGATACGGTAATGTATAAAAGTAGTGCTCCTCAGGCGCTGGAGTTGTCAACACCAGAATTTTCCGAGCGGGAGTTACATTCTCCACGAACCATGTGGTTATCCCAACAATGGCTACTGTCAACATGAACCCTAATGCACAAAGAATTTTCTTTTTCTCCATATCAAAGTAAAAACCCAATATCTTCCTGAAGCTAAAAATCTGTCAGAACTCTTCCCCTTGGGCAGCGGTCGATTTCTTCACCAGCGGGCCAAGACGGGTGTCGCTACACTAATGCAGGGCTGATCCCCCCCCCTTGCCTCATCGGCTCTCCGTTTCACTAACCCAAGGGCCGTTCTGACAGTATGTCCCGGTACTGGAGAACTCACTTCCTTGGTCGAAGATGATATCGCCTTCCTCCAGAAATCGCGTGGTCCGGAAAGAGCTCCTCAGTGGCGTTTGGCTCCGCAGCACAGCCTGTCTCTGCAGCCAGGATTTCTCGTTGATCGGTCAGCACGGCAGGTTCCACCAATCCGGGCGGCACCTTCCTACAGTGCAGGGAATGGATCCAATTCTTTCTGTTGGAGACTCGCACAGCCGTCCTCGTTGCGAGGAGGACCTGCTCAGGACCCACCCATCTCGGTTCCAAGCTGTTTGTTCTGTCAAAGATTTTCACCATCACGTGGTCACCAGGTCGGAGACCATGTCCTTCACCGGTGGACCGATCAGGGAGCGCCTCTCGGACCTGTTGATGAATAGAAACCAAGTTATCCGTTAACTGTGCCAGATAATCGTTCATCATTACACAAGGTACATCATACACAGCTTTAGGTTTTGGTGGACCCCAAATATTCATTGGGCGTCCAAAAACAATCTCGTACGGCGTAAGGCCAGTTCGAGAGTGTGGTACCGATCTAATTGACAATAACGCCAGTGGTAGAGCATCTGGCCAAGTCAAAGACGTCGAAGCTTGAATTTTAGCGATCTTGAGCTTCAGTGTACCATTATACTTCTCGACTAGTCCCGCAGACTGAGGGTGGAATACCGCGTGAAACTTCTGGGTGATGCCCAGGCCCTTCAAGACATACTTTATAACATCCGCTACAAAGTGAGGCCCATTATCACTCCACAGAAGTCTACAAACGCCATATCGAGGGAAAAACTCTTTCAGCAGCAGCTTCGCAGTAGTCATTGCAGTATTGTCTTTCGTAGGGTACGCTTCAACCCATTTACTGAAGGCGCAAACCACTACTAGAACATACTTCAAGTTATTACAGCGCTCAAGCTGGATGTAATCCATCTGCAAAATCTCGAAGGGTGCAGTGGGTGTCACGAATCCTCCTGCTGGAGTTCGAGTACCCTTTCCTGGGTTATACCTCAAGCAGATCATACAAGTCTGCACCACCCTCTTTGCCGTGCTAGCAATCTCTGGATGCTCCCAGACTTGGGTAAGCAATTTTACAATTGCGGAAGCTCCAACATGTGCTAGCCCATGTGCCATCTGAACCATAGGCTGTACAAAAGCCGTGGGTAATTTCCATCTATCCATCTGCTTATTTCTCCAGCAGCCCTCATCGTCCAGCTCTCCCTCACTAGCCCATTGTTCCCGCTCTTTGTCAGAAGCGGTCCTTTGCATTTCCCGCACTTCCTCCTTCGCATCATGCCATCTCTCCACCTGTGACTTTACTACATACATGGCAGTAGCACCGGGCTGCATCGCAGTCTCCCGTGCTACTCGATCTGCTAACGCATTCCCTTCTCCAACTTTGTCAACTACTTTCCTATGGGCGCTACACTTAACAATGGCAATTTTCTTTGGGTATGTCAATGCAGTTAAAAGATTGTGAACTAACTCTCCATGCATTATCTGTACTCCATGTGACGTTAAAAACCCTCTCTCCTTCCAGAGTAGGCCGAAGTCATGCGCTACTCCGAAGGCATAGCGGCTATCTGTATAAACATTCACAAATAATCCTGTACTGAGCTCGCATGCTCGTGTTAATGCTATCAGTTCCGCTGCTTGAGCTGATTTCTGTGGTATGCGTGCAGTCTCCACTATCGTTTGCAACGTGGTAATTGCATACGCTGCTGAAGTCGTACCATCTGGTAGCTTCAGACATGATCCGTCCACCCACAGTTCTCCATCTACATCTGGAAAGGGCGTATCCTGGAGATCAATACGACCCTTTGTTTGTTCCTCAGTCACGAGAATACAATCATGTACTCTCCGCGCCTCGGGCTGGGTTTCGTGGTATGGCAACAATGTTGCCGGGTTTAACGTTACGCACCTTTTCAACGTAATATGAGGAGCCAAAAGCGTCAACTCATATCCCGTTAAACGGGCACTGGTCAAATGCTGCGACTTTGTTTGATTAAGCAGGGCATCGACAGCATGGGGGACTAATACCAACAACTTATGAGATAACACAATTCCTTCACTTTGGCGTATTGACACAGCTGTCGCCGCAACCGAGCGAAAACACCCTGGTAATGCTCGGGCGACAGGATCAAGTACAGCCGAAAAATATGCACAAGGGCGCTGCTTATCGCCGTGCATCTGCACTAGAACTGACAATGCACATCCATCTTTCTCATGCACATACAACGAAAAGGGTTTTGCATAATCAGGGGTCCCTAACACTGGTGCTGAACAAAGGGCCTGCCGTAGTTGCTGAAAAGCAGTATCACACTCATCTGACCAAGGGATTGGGATAGGCGTGTCCTTTGTCAAGAGGGCTAACAATGGCTTAGCTATGTGTGAAAACCCCAATATCCACTGTCTACAAAAAGAAACAAGGCCCAAAAATGCACGCACATCCTTCTGTGTGGACGGTCTCGGTGTGTCCAAAATGACTTGGATACGATCCGGTGTGAGTGCACGTCCCTCCGTAGACAAAAGGTGACCCAAATAAGTCACCTTTGGTCTACAGAATTGCAATTTCTTCCTAGATACCTTATGATTGTTGGATGCTAAAAAGGAAAGCAAGGATAACGTACTTTTTTCACACAACTCCAGGGTGTCAGCCGCCAGCAAGATGTCATCGACATATTGAATGAGGGCGACCCCCTCGAGCAGAACAAAGGAATCCAATTGTCTTTTCAAAGCCTGACTGTAAATGCTAGGGCTTTCTGTGTAGCCCTGGGGGATCCTACAAAAACGATAAGATCTATTATTTAATGTAAACCCAAAAAGATATCGGCTATCAGGGTGAATGGGAATGGAAAAGAAGGCATTCTTCAAATCGATCACTGAGAACATAGTCGCCGTAGGTGGTACCAAAGTAAGCAACGTCGTGATATCAGAAACCACTGGGTACTGAGGTATCACGATCTTGTTTACTTCTCTCAAATCAATTATAAACCGATAAACTCTGGCGTCCGTATCCTTTTTCAATATGGGAAGGATCGGACTGTTACAAATGTTGTAGGGGACTTCCTCCACAACCCCTACCGCCATCAAATCCTGCACTATCTGCATGAGAGCCTCCTCACCCTCCTGGGAAATACGGTACTGTGGGAGGCGTGGTAACACCGCCCCCTCCTGGACACTAATGTGGACCGGTGGAATCACCATTTGTCCCACATCAGTATCCGACGTTGCCCACAAAGCACGAGGGAGGGTAGCTAACAGCGCATCCTCTGACATCGCACACATCCGTTCAGACCGGGGGTAATTGTCATTTAATATTACCCGCACACCAGCAGGGGAGCAGCGGATCGTAGCCCTAAAATGTTTTAACATATCAAGGCCCATAATGTTGTCCGGTGTGTACGGGGCAAGCAGAAACGGACAGGGTGCAGAAAAAGAATCAACCTTAAACATGAGGGGCTGCGAAAGAGGGCTTCGGGAGAGTGTACCGTCAAACCCTACCGATGTGACCATTAAGTCGGATGGGGGAGCCCCCGGAACCAATTGCTTAGACAGCGCACTACGTGTCGCTCCTGTATCCACTAGGAACTGATCAGTAGAGCCCAAAACCTCAGCCGATACATAAGGACCCTTCTGATCGACCGGTACCTCAACTGATTCTAACCCCCATCCAACGCATTCCTATGCATGCTGAGAGTCATGGTACCCCGATCGGTCAATCCCCGACACTTGATACTGATGCTGTCGATCGAAAACATTTGATCTATCTCGGTGCTGCCCAGCAGAATCAAAACGAACCTGTTCGTTAGAATTCCCTCTAAAGTTCGAAAAACCCCCTCGACCTCGCGGGCCACCCTGGGTATGCCCCTGACGCGATGCATGCAACACCGGGCAGTCCCTAACCCAATGACCCGATTGCTTACAATACGCACATTGGTTCCTATTCAAATCAGATCGGCCCGAGGGAGGACCATAAGATCCTCCCCTACCTCTATTACTACCCCGTCGGGGCGGGCCATAGACTTGTGCCAACATCACCTTTGTTTTTAAATCTTTCGATTTCTTTTCCTCCTGGCCCTTTGCTTCTTGCTCCTGACGCTCATAATACTGGGCGATAGTTAGGAGGGCCGTCGGTGTTGCGGAAGACCAAGAACTTTCGCTCGCTTTTAAACGGGCCGCAACTGCCGGCAGCAGATTAGCCACATATTTATCCGCAAAGAGGTGGCGACCCGAATCATCAGTAAGCGACTGGCCACTAAAATCATGAAACGTCTCCTCAAAACGCGTAAAGAAGTCCGCAACCGACTCGTCAACTTTCTGTTTACATGAAGCTAACATATTGCAATCAATCTTTTTAGGGGGGATAATTGTCTTCAACTTAGTCAAAATAGCAGTAGGGAGGTCTAAGATACTCTGGGGTGGTTTCTGCGCGGGCTTCCGCTCCCTATCCTCATCCTCAAGGTCAGACCACCGAGCCTTAAAGGCAACTACATCATCTACCTTTCGGACAGATCGCCACATATCCGGTGGTAGAATAAGGCCAAAGAACAGGTCTATATCTGCTAAGGTCATAACGCAAGAATTCAAGGCCCCCTCGACTTCTTCGTAGAAGGCCGCTGGATTCTTGCGGGGATCAGGCAACGCATTCTTTAATGCCATGACGTCAGCCCTGTGCCAGGGAGTATAAACCCAATTATACACAAAATATCCCTTAGCATCGGCAGAGGTAATATCCGAGCTAGTCCCCGCTCCTTTAGGAGGAACATACAAAGGCGCCGCCTCTCGCATTGGTTTAACATGCACTATGTCATCCTTATCTGACTGGGAGGTGGATGAGTGGCCTTCTGCTGTACACGGATCCGACTGCTTCACCTCCCCTGCTTGTTGGCGCGCTTTTCCTTTAAGGGCCAGCACCGCGTCCCGCAAAGCGAACAGCCGCCGAGCCGTGTCAGGAGCCTTAGAGGGAGAGAAAACACCATTATGCAATGCTTTAGCATCCAATGTCACATCATCAGGCTCAAAAACACTGGAATATTTCCGGTAAGCAGCAGTCACTTCATCAGCGAAGTGACCCAAAAAATACAATTTCTCTCTCTCCTGCCACGGCCCCCAAGTATGGAACAATTCATCCAGGGACACCTTGCCCTTAAGCGCACGGAAGGAAACTTGCCGAAGCTCAGCCATTTGCTCAGCCGATAACATGGACCGCGTGTCCACCTTACTCAAACCCGATCCAGAATCTTGTGGCCTCGGGGCAGACGCGCCGACATAAGGAGGCGGAGAACGATCTAATAAATAAAAATCATCGTCAGGATTATTAAGGACAGGATAGAGTGGCTGACGAACAGCGTATTGACCCGAGACTTGTAACCTATGTTCTTTCTCTTGCTTCTCCGTCTGTTCTCTTTCCTCCCGACGCCTCGCTTCCTGTGCTCGCACATGATCATTCTTCCGTTGTTCTTTATCAAACAGCGCTTTCTCACGCTTCTCTCGCTCCCGCACTTCCTTCACCCACAACCGCACACACTCAAACATATCCTGCCGAGCACGCCGTTTGCACATACACTTTTCCACATACTCAATCTTACGTATATCAAACGATCCATACAAAGGCCATCGCAACTCAGGATCTTTTTTAGTATATTTCCTCCATACTGTGCTGTACATTATGGAAGAAAGACCATGCTTCACATACATATCCCTATTAGGAGTCCCCTCTGGGGGAGCCGGAGCAGAGTCCTCGAGGTTCAACCGGTTTCCAAAACAGCAACACCACTTACGGAGTGCGCTAAAAGCAGGCATGCTCAGGAATAATGCAAAATATGCAATATTATAAGAAAATGGCACTTAATCGTTGCGCCGTTGAAGGTTACACAGCTCCGGAGAAATCTCTCCACATTACCTGCCTATATGTGTTGCAACGTATATATTTTCACAAAGACAAATACAAAATATGACTAGTCATCACAAATCAAACTCAAATAGCCAGGCCAGGCTTCAAAAACTCGGAGCAAGTACCGTACAACGGTTCTTGCCAATCAAGAGTCCAGATTCCAACTGCCAAGCTCCAAAATCGCCCAAACGGCTTTCACGGCAGGACCGACAGAAGAGGTCTCAGTCGAGGACCGGCGCCACCCAGACGGTCAGCTCGGAAGGGAAGGAAGAAAAACCTCGGGATGCCAGGGCTAAGACGCCGCTGGCAGTGATCACGTCCCTGGCCAAATTCCTCACCTTCGTCGCGACCAGTCCTTCGAGCATCCGAGTCGCCGATGAGCCCCACGTGACGGGCGCCAATTGATGAATACAGGCCCCAGCTAGGCCCACAGGACACAAGGGTTCGCTCTCCTGTAATGGAATCTATAAGGAAGTTGGCACGGAAACTGCAAAGTACAAAGACAGCATTTATTAACCCTTAAGGGTGGTCCTACAATCCACACAACACTCTTCAGTATTGCATAGAGTAGCACAAAGAACTTACGTACATGGTCCCCTTTTATACACAATAGAGGGGCTCATAAGTGGGTGGATACAACATGAGGCCGAAGAACATTACCATTTATGGTCATTTTCGATACTGAATCAATATGCGGGCGGAGCTAACACACTCCTTGAGCCCGCGAAAACATGGTCAAGCAAGGCTAACTGATAACAGATGTGGTCAAGTCTGGGCATGCGCCAGATGGACAAAGGAGCTATTTATAGACTGTTACTAGGCAGATTACAAGAGCAACTAACACAGAGGTTGGACTCTTCTCGTGGGGAACACGAGGAAGCATGACAATACAAAATGGAGTCCGAACTTCGGTCAACATAACAGAGAAAACATGATCTAAGGAAGGGAATTAATGTCTTTAGTAAATGCTTAATCACATCGTGGTTTCAATTTACAACATATCCAGGTCAGCTCCTATTGTGCATGTTTGGGGGTGATTCGTGAATGGGGAGCTGAGAAAAAAGGGGGTCCCAAAACACGTTTTCCCCATGTTAATTACCATAGGAAATTTTGCAACGAGCTACAGGCTGAACTGCTGAATGGAATTACCCTAAATTTGGCAGAAAGGTAGAGCTTGGTTCAGAAAGCGACCTTTTTTTAAATGATGTAAATCCGTACAGTAGTTTTTGATAAATTCAAAAAATAAGAGTCAAAAAATCAATTTACCTAAGAAACTTTGTGCAAGGCTACAGCTGAAACTACTGAAGGGAATTACCCCAAATTTGGCACAAAGGTAGTGCATGGGTCAGAAAACGACCTTTTTTTTAAATGGTGTAAATCCGTTCCGTTGTTGCTGAGAAATTAGAAAAATAAAAGTTTCAATATCTGGGCGGAGTCTAAGTCCCGTGCAACAGCTTCACTGTGATTGGCTGTCAACACTCCAAACCAGGAAGTGTTGGCAGCCATCTTGAGGCTCGGTAGAAGTGAGTTGCTAGAAAACAGAGAAACAAAAGTAGAAAAGAAGAGAAGGGGGCAGGGTAGAAACACCCTGACCCCCTAGGCCTGCTCAGCAAGTCCCAGAAGGACCCCAGGGTAAAAAACTTTTTTAAATAAAAAATAATCGTCGCAATTCGCGCTGGGGTCGCGGGTTCCCGTGTTTTATTTTAATGAGACACCGGGGTGTACTAGGTCCCAGGGGCATTTCTTAAAAAATAATAGCGGGGGCCCGCAGTCTCGAGGCTTCACTCATGTTGGCAGAGGGGTTGCACGGCCCCCCTCCTTGAGCCCTCCATCTGCTTATAACTTTGGAGTCGTTTGACGATTCTTTACAAAATTATCCAAAAAGTTTCTCTTTTTTGATCAGCTCCTATCTTGAAAGTTTAGGGGTAATTGGTCAAGGGGGGGGGGGCTGAGAAAAAAGGGGGGTGTCAAAATGGGTTTTCTCAGTGCATTTTCCATAGGAAACTTTAGACAATGCTACAGGTCAAACTGCTGAACAGAATTACGCCAATATTGGCAAGGAGAAAGGTCTTGGTCCAGAAAGCGCGGTTTTGTAGAAATGGTGTAAATCCATTCAGTAGTTTTTGAGATATTAAAGGAAAATATATATATATATATCTGGTTGTGCCTAACTCCCGAGCACGAGCTTGCCTCTGATTGGCTGCAAAAACTTCAAAGCAGGAAGTGTCCTCTGATTGGCTGCTAACACTTCTAACCAGGAACTGTTAGCAGCCATCTTGTGCCTTTCATCGAGTGAAAATATAAAAGAAAGGTTCCGGGGCAATTTAATATAGCGGAGCTCTGTGTAATGATGATTTGGACGCAGTGAGGGTTTAAGATTTATTAACAATAAAGGAGAAACAGGTGAGCGCCATGCAGCACGACTTCCACTCCAGGACACCAGTAGGAAGATAACCCTTTCACGCTCCCTCTGCCCAACATCACCACTTTGCAGCTATGCCTTTAGAAGCAGCTGCAGCTGTCTACCTTTGCGAGCTAGTACGCTGCTGTGCCTCTACCACTACGAGCTCCTACGCTGCTGTTCCTTTGGGAGCGGACGGCTCATAGTTCTGCCTCTGTGAGTCAAGCAGACGGGCAGCAGTTTTCTCTTTGCGAGCCTGGGTATGAACTGTTCATAAGTCACACTATATGAGCATTGAAAAGCCATTTTGTGATTCAGACCGTCAGCTGGCCTCTGTCCGAGGCCTTTCTGAAAACATATCGGAGCTCTTTCTGTAAGAGATACCCTTTTCACACTGCGTCTTCCGACATTAGTAGGTAACGCACCCTCTTCCCACATCACCAGCATACCCCCAACAACCTTCTTGGGCCCGGAAGTGTCCCTCTAAGAACTATTAAAAAAAAGATGCTTGTGAGGTTAGAGAAATAAGAATCTTAGTCATGAATAGATTTACATATAAAACATTTTATTAAAATAAAACAACAACAAATAAAACTGTGTACAGCCATGGTGTGTCATTGCTGGTCCATTTGTGATTCACAGCCTGCAAGACAAAAAGAAAGCTAAGATGGTGCATCATGCATCCAGCAAAGGAGATAGAGAGAGAGAAAGAGTTTGAGAGAGGAAGAGAGAGAGAGAGGAAGAGAGAAAGAGAGAAAGAGTGAGAGAGAGAGGAATACAGAGAAAGAGAGATAGAGTAAGAGAGAGAAAGAGTAAGATACAAGGAAGAGAGAAAGAGAAAGAGTGTGAGAGAGAGGAAGATAGAGAGAGAAAGAGCAAGAGACAGGAAGAGAGAGAGAGAAAGAGTGAGCTACAAGGAAGAGAGAAACAGTGTAAGAGAGAGGAAGACAGAGAAAGAGTGAGATACGAGGAAGAGAGAAAGAGAGAACCAGCGTGAGAGAGAGGAAGAGAGAGAGAAAGAGTGTGAGAGAGAGAAAGAGGAAGAGAGGAAGAGAGAAAGAGTGAGAGAGAGGAAGCCAGACAAAGAGAGAAAGAGTGAGACAGGGAGGAAGAAAACAAGAGAAACAGTGTGAGAGAGAGGAAGAGAGAGAGAGCAAGTGAGAGAGGGAGAGAGAGAAAGAGTGAGAGCGGAAGAGAGAAAGAAAGAATGAGAGAGAGGAAGAGACAGAGAAAGAGAGAAAGTGTGAGAGAGAGAAAGGAAGAGATGGAGAGGAAGTGTTGACACTGGAGAAAATCTTCGCAGCTCACCTTTGTGTCACCGGTGTGTCTCCAACCACGTGCCAGGACATAGTGCACCCTCAAGTTTAGTGATCTGAAAGACAGTATAGATTTAGTTATTGCAGAGTACATACAACTGCACACGTGTAATTCTCTGTTTCAAGGAAGAGAGAAAGAGAGAAACATTGTGAGAGAGAGAAAGAGTGAGATACGAGGAAGAGAGAAAGAGAAAGTCAGTGTGAGAGAGAGGAAGAGAGAGAGAAAGAGTGAGAGAGAGAGAGAGAGAGAAAGAGTAAGAGAGGAAGAGAGAAAGAGTGAGAGAGAGGAAGCCAGACAAAGAGAGAAAGAGTGAGACAGAGAGGAATACAACAAGAGAAACAGTGTGAGAGAGAGGAAGAGAGAGCGATAAAGAGAAAGAGAGGAAGAGGGAGAGAGAGAAAGTGAGAGAGGGGGAGAGAGAGGAAGAGAGAAAGAAAGAATGAGAGAGAGGAAGAGACAGAGAAAGAGAAAAAGTGTGAGAGTGAGAAAGGAAGAGATGGAGAGGGAGTGTTGACACTGGAGAAAAACTTCGCAGCTCACCTTTGTGTCACCGGTATGTCACCAACCACGTGCCAGGACATAGTGCACCCTCAAGTTTAGTGATCTGAAAGATAGTGTAGATTTAGTTATTGCAGAGTACATACAACTGCAAACATGTAATTATCTGTTTCAAGGAAGAGAGAAACAGTGTGAGAGAGAGGAAGAGACAGAGAGAAAGAGTGAGAGTGAGGAAGAGAGAGAGAAAGTGAGAGAGGAAGAGAGAAAGAGTGAGAGGAAGACAGACAAAGAGAGAAAGAGTGAGAGAGAGAGGAGGAGAAAGAGTGAGAGAAAAAGAGAGAAAGGGTAAGAAACAAGGAGGATAGAAAGAGAGAAACAGTGTGAGAGAGAGGAAGGGAGAGAGATAAAGAGTGAGAGAGAGAGGAAGAGAGAGAAAGAGTGAGAGAGAGGAAGAGAGAAAGAAAGAATGAGAGAGAGACAATAAGAGACAGAGAAAGAGAGAAAGTGTGAGAGAGAGAAAGGAAGAGATGTAGAGGGAGTGTTGACACTGGAGAACATCTTCACAGCTCACCTTTGTGCCACCGGTGTGTCTCCAACCACGTGCCGGTATATAGGGCAGCCCTCAAGCTTAGTCATCTGAAACATAGTATGGAATCAGTAATGGATGAGTACATACAAGTGCACAATTTGTCAATCAGAGGCTGCATGACAAAAAGAAAGATAAGATGGTGCATCATGCGTCCAGCAAAGGAGAGAGCGAGAGAAAGCGTGAGCGAGAAGAGAGAGAGAGAAAGAAAGAAAGAGTGAGAGAGAGAGGAAGACAGAGAAAGAGAGAAACAGTGAGAGAGAGAGGAAGAGAGAGAGAAAGAGAGAAAGAGTGAGATACAAGGAAAAGAAAGAGAAAGAGAGAAAGAGTGTGAGAGAGAGGAAGAGAGAGAGAGAAAGAGTGAGACAGAGAGGAAGAAAACAAGAGAAACAGTGTGAGAGAGAGGAAGAGAGAGAGATAAAGAGAGAGAGAGGAAGAGAGAGAGCAAGTGAGAGAGGGAGAGAGAGAAAGAGTGAGAGCGGAAGAGAGAAAGAAAGAATGAGAGAGAGGAAGAGACAGAGAAAGAGAGAAAGTGTGAGAGAGAGAAAGGAAGAGATGGAGAGGAAGTGTTGACACTGGAGAAAATCTTCGCAGCTCACCTTTGTGTCACTGGTGTGTCTCCAACCACGTGCCAGGACATAGTGCACCCTCAAGTTTAGTGATCTGAAAGACAGTATAGATTTAGTTATTGCAGAGTACATACAACTGCACACGTGTAATTCTCTGTTTCAAGGAAGAGAGAAAGAGAGAAACATTGTGAGAGAGAGGAAGAGAGAGAAAGAGTGAGATACGAGGAAGAGAGAAAGAGAAAGTCAGTGTGAGAGAGAGGAAGAGAGAGAGAAAGAGTGAGAGAGAGAGAGAGAGAGAGAGAGAGAGAGAGAAAGAGTAAGAGAGGAAGAGAGAAAGAGTGAGAGAGAGGAAGCCAGACAAAGAGAGAAAGAGTGAGACAGAGAGGAAGACAACAAGAGAAACAGTGTGAGAGAGAGGAAGAGAGAGCGATAAAGAGAAAGAGAGGAAGAGAGAGAGAGAGAAAGTGAGAGAGGGAGAGAGAGGAAGAGAGAAAGAAAGAATGAGAGAGAGGAAGAGACAGAGAAAGAGAAAAGTGTGAGAGAGAGAAA